>NW_026087400.1:0-4800000 GCF_022539395.1 Myiozetetes cayanensis
CCGGCTTTCTCCGGTGCTGCTGGACACCCTGTCCGCTGGCCTCTGCACAAAAACAGGACTCATCAGCTCACCCAGACGCTCAGTGACAGCTTCACCTTCTCAAAGTTCTCAGGGCCATTCAGGAAATTGAGAGGGCAACTACAGCCCGCATTAAGACACAGAAAACAACCACCAAAATCCATGGCCCTGCTAGGCAGCTCTCACCATCTCCACAAAACCCTGCTCTCAGCACTGCACTCAGAAGGACCACGGCTGCTCCATCCACAATAACTACACAGCCATCGCCTCTGCCGCCTAAGTGGATCCACGTGGACTCTTAGGGCTACTCCACCTAATTGCACGAGCCGGGGGACGGGGCCACGGGGCTGGGGCGAGCCGGGAGGCGGGGCCGGGGCGAATGAGGGGGCGGGGCCGCGGCGAGCCGGGAGGCGGGGCCGGGGCGAGCCGGGAGGCGGGGCCGCGGCGAGCCGAGGAGGCGGGGCCGGGGCGAATGAGGGGGCGGGGCCGCGGCGAGCCGGGAGGCGGGGCCGGGGCGAATGAGGGGCGGGGCCGCGGCGAGCCGGGAGGCGGGGCCGGGCGAACTGAGGGGCGGGGCCGCGGCGAGCCGGGAGGCGGGGCCGCGGCGAGCCGGGAGGCGGGGCCGCGGCGAGCCGGGAGGCGGGGCCGGGGCGAGCCGGGAGGCGGGGCCGCGGCGAGCCGGGAGGCGGGGCCGCGGCGAGCCGGGAGGCGGGGCTCCCTAGGGAACAGCACTTTGGTGTTTTAGTCCATGGCCTCCTGCTGCCCTCCCTCCTGGAGACAGAGCATGACCCGTGCATTGCTCTCTTCCTTATTTCTCCCACACTCACAGTCCCAGGTCCTGCTCTTTTGGCCCCACTTTTCTTAGCAGAAAATCCCAGCCTGGATAAAATGCATTTGAAAACCCACCTGTGAATTCAATCAGCAGCTTTTCTTCCCGTTGCTTCCCAGATGTTCGCCCTAGTTGCTGGCTTTGTGAGAGGAGCGTGCTTTGGCACGGCACAGCCCGTGGGAGGGTTTCGGCGGCGCAGCCACCCCATCGCCACGGCGCCGCGAGACCCAGCGGGGTGGGGACGGGACGGGGCGGCACGGCAGCGGCGAGGCACAGGGAGAGGAAAGAGTAGACCGGGACCAGGACGGTGGGGGGGGCAGCGGAGCGACAGCGGGACGGGATGGGACGGAACGGGGGAAAAGGAGCCGAGCAGGAGCGGGATGGGAGGTGGGAGGGAGAGGAGCGGGAGGGGACATGTAAGAGAACCACGCGGAGTTCCCCACGCTCACCGAAATGAAATGGCCGCTTGTGAATGGAGCCATGTGCGGTCACCACGTGGAGCTTCCCAAGGAGAAAGGACAGGTTCCGGCGGCGAAGCCCCGCCCTTCCGCAAGGGAGTGGGGCGGCGACGGAAAAGAGGGGCGGGCGGCGCGGCGGCGGAGGATGGGAACGGCGGGGAGGGTGTGGCAGCGTAGGGAGACTGGGCGGGGAAGGACAGGAGCGGCGCGGAGCCGCGAGCAGGACGGGACGGGACGGGACGCGACGCGACGCGACGCGAGGTGGGAGCGGCAGCGGGAACGGAGCGGGACGGGAGGGGGGAAGAGGGGATCGACGCGGGACCGAACGGGATGGAAGCGGCCTCATGTTCCGGCGTCCTCCTCCTCACGGCTGTGCCGCGTCCCCGGAGGCGATCCGCCGGTACCTTCTCCAGCCAGGATTCTTCAGCCCGCGTGGTGGGGCCGCCGGTATCTTTAGTTAGCCTTCTGTAGCTTCTGTTGAGGGCGGTGCCGTCTTGTGTGTGAGCGTGATGACTCTCGGTGAGGGCGTCGCCATCTTGATTATGGGCCTTGGCGACTTCGGGGGTGGCATCGCCATCTTGAGTGTGGCCTCCAGAGTTTCCGGTCACGGAGCCGCCATCTTGAGTGTGGTGTCCGAGGACTTACGCTCCCCCCCCCCCACCCCAACCGCGTGCTCGCCGTAGGTCTTGGCGCTCAGTGCTGCCGTCTGCTGGGAAACCCCCGGAACTGCAGCTCGGCGGCACCGACACCGGCACCGCCCGCGGATGAACCCAGCGGGGCTGCCTGGCCTCGGAGCGCGGCTACGGGGGGGCTCGGGGGCCCGCCGCAGGGATCTGTTCCCCGCTGGCATTCTGGAGAAGGCGGCGCCACCGGGAGCTGCGGGACATGTTGGGGAAGTAATGGACGTTTTGGGGTAAAAACGAGGGCAATCGCTGGTAGAAAGACAGGGAAAAATCCCAGCCTGGATTCACTGAGAGAAGAGCATTTTAATTTGATAGAGATGGGCTTAATCTGTTACATTTATACCAAGTAAAATTGCCCATTTTTTTTTTCCTTTGGGCAGCTGGAAATGAAATAATCTCTGCTGCCTTGATAAAATAACTGGATTCTTGCCAATGCCTTTTGTTTTCTGGGAGTTACCTGCTATTACAGATTACCCCAGTCCAGCTGTGCTCTGACCTTGGAAAATGAACTTGAGGAATCAAATTGCTGTGCAAAAATTTAATTTTATTCTTTCCAGAATTCTTCATAGAAAAAACCTAAAATGAACTTTTTAGTTGGAGAGCTTATGGAACTTTAATATAAACACATCCCATTATGATTCTAATTATGGTCTTAGTGGATTTAATGGTGCCTTTTATGTGCCTTGTAGAGCATATTCTACAAAATTCAAGGTTTAAAATTTGTAAGTTCATCTGTGAAACATCCAGGATGCTACTATATTTAAAAGTTAAATTTTGAACATAAGGTAGAGAAGTCTGAGTGAGTACCAGTTCTTAACTATCAGGGTGTTGCAGGCCAGGGTTCATTTTGCTGGTAGAATTTTGTTTCATGTAAGCTCTGCTGAAAATCAGCTCCTTTTCTTCTGTTTGGCCCGACAAGGCTCTGTGGCCTGATCCTGCTTTTTTAAAAAGAGCAGCTTTGTTGCCTGATCTGTTTGTTGGCTGTTCCACGCCGGCCTTGAGCTTTGCTCATATGTTTACGTTCGTCTTTTCTACTCAGGGTGTGTTTTGTGAGGATAGAAGTGAAAAGCCTTAATAGAAATACAGTTTTTGTTGGATCTGAAATATAGGATGACTCTAAATGGATATGTACGAATAAGGGCAGGCAGCATCTTTTCCTGTAGCTCATCTGTCTTGTGGTTATGCTTTCAGAGATATAAATACCCAGAATTAGTATCTTGGTTTAGAAATGCCATGGAGTGCACCCAGATAAGGCAAGTGCACGAGATTCAAGGCCAGGGTGGATAGGGCTCTGAGCAACCTAGGCTGGTGGAAGTGCCATGGGCAGGGTGTGAAATGAGATGGTCTTTAAGGTCTGTTCCAACCCAAACCATTCTAGGATTCTGTGATTCCTAAATAAAAAGGTCCTTACACTGCCAGTGTATAACCAGTTATCTTCAGGACAGATTTTAAACAAGAACCATCACTTGTTTCAAAGGCCGTGTGGAAAAAAGCTTGGTATATTTGATATATGTATCCTTTGAGTTGTATTAAAGGGTAAAAAGAACTTCCACTCAGAAAACAAGCATTTTGAATTTATTGTGATAGGAAAGTGGGCAGCTTTTAATTTATTTTTAAAATTAAATTTATTTATTTAATTACTTTTAATTTTTAATTTGTTTTTCTCTCTGGGTATGCTCTGAGCTGTGTTTGTGCCTCACTCCTATTGCTAGAGAGAGAATTTGGTATCTAATTGAATTGAAATATTCTGAAGCACAATGGTTCCTTTTTTTATTCCTGTCTCCCATATAAATGCATATAAAATTTGGGTTTTGGCCACCAAAATAGTTGGTGTAAAGGCTAAAACTTCTTTTATGTGGAGAGAACTCACTCAGTGAAGAGGACCATAAATTCCTGTTGTTTTAGTGGTTCTGGATCTAGGGTTACCTCAATAAATAGTTACCAGTTTTATTAAACTGTTTTAGTACTATTTCTGAATTTTCAAGTACAGTCATGAAAAGGGGAAGAGATATCTGAAAGCGAAATTTGTTTTATCGTGTGCTTCGTAGAATGCATGATATGGAAGTTTTCTCGCTGTGCAAAACAAAATTATTTTAAAATAGGAAAATTGGGGATAAAAGGGAAAGGAAATGGCAGGGTTTAAATTGTGGATTTGTGGGTTTGAGTTGTGGGATCTTGATTGCTTTATGTGAGCCTGTCACAAACATTTTAGCAATATATACTTTTGCCAATAGAATGTTATAGTCAAACCTCTGTCCAGAATTGGAAATTCTGCAAGCTGGACGTGCTGGGATTCCTGGTGCTCTTTCGCCTGCTAATGAACAGCACTGGACCTAAATTCTGTTATTGGCTGTGCTTTTCACTGTAATTTGTGCTTGTGGATTGGCTGTTGGTATTGACTGTCTTTCAGTAAATGGAGTTGTACATTGCAGAGTTTTACCCTGGGAATGAAGATGAGGCAGTTTTACTGGGAAGGGGAAATGATTTAGAGAATTTCAGTGCACTTCTTCATGGCTTTTGTCCCTATTAGTTGTGGATTTTTAAGTTGTTATGTGTGTATCCAAGCATCTTTAAGTTCACGTGTGAGAATTACTCATTTTAAGCTGAAACCTTTTAAAACTTGTATAATGTGTAGTGATTTTTACAGGCTATAATAGAAGTGAATGTTGCTTTACTGGGAGTGGAAATTTGACATGTGCTTGACAGGAAAGTCCAACTTTATAAACCAAGTGTACACACTTGAAAAAGAATTGAATTTTGCAATAATATGCACAGTGTTATTTAAAATATGTAGGAATTTGTCCCTTATCTTAGCACAACTCTGATTAAGAAAATTCACAGCTTGTTCTTTGCCGCTTTACGAATTACTTACCATTTTTAACCCTAAGCATTTTTGATTGTGATCCTGTGCAGAGTGAAGATAAGAACAGGCAATTGCAGGAACGACTGGAACTGGCTGAGCAAAAGTTGCAGCAGACCCTGAGAAAAGCTGAGACTTTGCCAGAGGTGGAAGCTGAGCTGGCCCAGAGAGTTGCAGCACTTACGAAGGTGAGGCCCCTGGACAGTGTCCTCCAGACTCTGCTCTCCCATTGGTGTCCCACTGCACGAAATCTGGTCGTAGTGATGGCTTTGTTACAGTCCGGTTTTCCCACAGACAATTCAGAAAATATTTATCCTTGTTCTCTCTACTTTTTCCGTTCATCTCTCTGAAGATGCCCTTTTTGATTTTTATTTTAATTTTTTTGGTTTTTTTAATTTTTTCTCTTTGGAACTTGAGCGGGTTTTCTGTTAATTACATTACATTATGACAATGTCTCTCTGAAGTATTACTTTGGTGTTCTTTATTAAAATCAATTCAGTATTAGGCATAAAGTCCTTCTAAGCATGAACTATTTCTGAAGGGGAAACCCCAAATCCTTCCACTTATAAACAAGTGAAGAGTGTGAGGAGCAAGAGAAGTAATGATACTAATAAATATCAAGGTTTTTAGAGGGCTGCAAGTGAGCTAATGAAGTGTGAAGAATTATGTTTAATAACTACAAGTGAGCCTTTTCAAGTGTGTGCGTATGCTTTCTTTGAAAGTCTTAGTTTCATTTCTTTCCCTGTTATCTTTCCTGTCCCTAACTGGCTCTGTAGTCTGACCTTTTGTCTCCTGGGAGCTCTGCTGCTAAAGATGCAAAAGTGTTGGAACTTACCACCAAGCTTAGGAAGGTAGAATTTGTATCTTAGTCCTTGTTTCTGCTTGCTGCTTTCTGCTTTGTCATGGGTACTAATACAGAGTCACATCCTCCAGGCTAGTGAGGAAAAGCTGAAAATGCACTTAGTTTTTCTTTTCCTTTCTTTTTTTTTTAATTCTTCGGGATATGAATGAACTTCTGCTGTTGCAAGCTCATTTACAAAGAGCAGTGGATTCATGGTGAGAGGTTACCTCATTTTGCTACTCACATATGAACCCTTGCGAGGTTTTTGGTGACAGAAAAGCATCTGTTCTGCATTTTGTGTTACCATAAATGGAAGTTGTGCGAAGCATGTTAGAAATGTTACTGTGCTTCAATGTTTCTGTGCTTTTGAAACCTAAAAATCCACCCAAATTCTAATTTTGCTTTCAAATTGACAGGCTGAGGAGAGACATGGCAACACTGAGGAACGACTGAGGCAGATGGAAGCACAGCTAGAGGAGAAGAATCAAGAGCTGCAAAGGGTATCGTACATAATTTTGACGAAGATATAAAGCTGAAAGAAAGAATCCAATCCCCTTCATGGCTGCTACCATTCAGCAAAGCTGTTTTTATTTCTCTCTTCAAAAGAAAGCCAGAGCTTGGGCTGGCTGATATTTGGGAGATTTGAGTCACTGTACTATGTCTCACCTTAAATCTCAAGGGAAAGCTGAAAGTCTGCAATGCAAGTTTGAAAATAGAAAATATCTGATTATTATTACTATTCTTATACTCAGTATATATTCATACTCAATAAAATATATTAAATATTGCTAGTAATATTTAATAAATAATATTAATAAATAATTTTAATTATTTATTATATAAAATATTTTATAAATCTTTTTAGAAATAAAAATTTATTATATAAAAATAATTAATAAATAATAATAAAATTTGCTGTTACTATTCATACTTTCTGATGAAGAGACAGATCAAAAACGTGCTGAATTAAAGGACTATAGAAAAATTGGTTCCTGGGTTATAAATAATGGAATTCGTTCTGAATCCGGTTTGTTTGTTTTTTTAATGTAGACTCAGATTTTCAAACTTCTGATTTTGGATCAGTTATTACACTCTGCAGTGTCCCTTATACTCCATCACAGAGTCCTGGAGGTGCATGCAGTATTCCTCTCTGGAAAAAATATTGCTGTTAAAGAAAGCTTACTGCCTTTATAACCTGAAAATTGTTATAGACATTGAAAATTTGAAGTTATTTCAGTAGCTTTTCTGTGTCTTAGGCTAGACAGAGAGAGAAGATGAATGAAGAGCATAATAAACGTTTATCAGAAACTGTTGATAAGCTGCTGTCTGAATCCAATGAAAGGCTCCAGCTTCATCTCAAGGAAAGGATGGCTGCCCTGGAAGATAAGGTAACAAGTCACCTTCCAGCACATACATGAATTAGAATGGTCAGAATTCTGTGATTTGTGCAGTTTGCACACATCTGTAACTTTAGTAAATAAATATGAAATCCTTATTAATAAATAGTTTCTCTTAAGGCTGTTTTTTAATGTGGATTTTGAAAATATGTACCAAAAATTCAGGTTTTTTGAGGCTGTCCTTGGGCATTGCACTGCAGTGCTGAGAAGGCATTTTTTAGTTTTCAATAGCTTTATGCTTTTCTAGTTGATTGGTGTGGATTGCCTAAGTAGGCTCATCCAGTGTAATACAGGAAGCCTGAAGAATTAGGACTAGAACTTTGGCCTTTTCAGTTCAGTTTCTTTTGTTTCCCACTGCTCTTGGCTGTACCAGTTCCCCTGAGTCCTTGTGGGATTCTTGCAAGTTAAAACAACCTTGTGTTTTCTTCCCAGGTAGATAATTTTGGGGCTCATTATGTGAATGTAACTGGGCTGTTCTGTGCATTGTTAATACACCTCTTGGAACTTTCCCCAGCATTCAACTCTTTACGGTTTTTCTTTCCTTTCTGCTTTTGGATGTAGTTCCTTCTGGATTTTTCTTCCATGCATGCCTTTAAGTTAAATTCCCTTACTCTACGTCCAACAAAGCAAGGTCTTCAAAAGTGGCACTTTGCTTGGTGCTGATTTAGGATTGCTTTGTCTTGGATTAAAAAAATATTTGGTTTCCTTTGTTACAGAGTGAAATGACCATCTGGGGAAAATGTTTCAGTAAAAACTGTGTGAATTTTTCTTTTAAAGTCAATAAAACACTTCAATGTGTAGAATGATGTTTTCAGACTTTTACTAAGTGTTTGCTTCCTCTTGCATTTATTTCAACTCAATTCTCATCCCTAAACCAACAGTCGGGTGTCAGATGACACATCTTTGCATCATTCCAGGACTCTGCTCCTCTCAGATCATTACAGGCATTTAGTTCATTTCTTGCCCTCCTTTTATACTCTCAGAGCTGGGAGGAATTGAGTGGTGCAGAAGGAACATAGGTCCTACTTTTGTCGTTTGAGTTGATGATAAAGGTGCTTATCTGGCATCTAAGGCTGCAAATTTGCCTTGTGTTTCTTAGTTAACATCACTATTTTCAACATTACCAACTGCTTCAGAAATTCTAGTTATGGGGCATGTTATGATATCAACAGTCATAACAGTCTTTTTGAATTCAATTTCGAAGAAACAGATGACTGCATTGTTTTTTTGAAATGCTTGCATACTGGGGGGTGTTTTAGGGCTGGCCCAAACTCCCTCCTGTCTTCCATAACTTCTTTCACAAGTAATGAGGAAAATCTACTTGTTCTTTACTCTAAGTACCAGCTTTTAGAGAAGTATTCTTGTGGAGGCTTCCAGCTCATTCTTTTATGATAACTTAGAAAGAAATGTGCAGGTAACATTTTGAGACTTTGTTCCGATAACTTGGTCTTTTTCCCAGAGTGATTTATTTTTCCACATACGAGATTGTAGTTCATCTTAAACATGTAATAAAGGTATTAACAACCTCAAGAAATTGTTAATCAGAACTTTTTGGCTGTGGTAGAAAAGGAGAAGAAAGCCAGTTACGAGTTTCCTATCAGCAGGGGGAATCTCTAATTTAAAACAGCTCTGATGTTAAGGAAAGCCCTTAATTCAGTGAGGGTTGCAGTTCTGAAAGCACAGTACATCCAAGAAATTACTGTGTAGGAATTTTTTTAGGTCAAACAAGTGCAAATAGAATGAAAACTTAAGGATAATGGCTGCTAATTCCTCTCCATAACCACTCAGTGAATTACTTTAAATTATTTTAGCTGCCTAATTATTCCTTTTGTTTTATTATTTTTTACTAGTCAGATGTTTTCAAATGCAGTTTTAAAAGGTTGCTATTGCTATTAAAAATTTATGGAACCAGTACTATTACTAAATCCATTATTTAGAGGGCTGTACACCTGGAAGGATAAACCTTCAGCTATAATCAAAGTGACAGAATGGAAGCAGCTGGACACAAAATACCTGGATTCTCTACAAAGTAGAGCAATGTTCTCAGAGACGTGTTTTGTTTTCTACTGAATTAACACACATTTGGACCAAAAGTTAAGAGGCTGTTCTTTACTCCCGCTGCAAACTGACTCAGAGAATTTATTCCTCCTATTCAAGAACATTAAGCAGCCTCCCCCACCAATCACACGAAAGGAATGGGCGAAAAAGTCAGGATTAATTATCTTCACTTTTGTTCCCCGGCCCATTATATACTTTCCCCATTAGAGAATGGGGAAAGAATTAGAGCAGAATTAGAACAATGGTTTGTAGGCAGAAGAGCACCAAAACCACATCTTCGGAGTCCATCTCTATCCTTAACAGCCGGACTCTCACACAGTGCTTACACTTTAAGGAATCAGAATTTCTGATAAAACCCCTTAAACCAGAGCTCCTGACCAGATCCCACTCACCACCTTTATTTCTCCAGGGACATGAAATAGCCAGGATAACCTTTTGGTGACACCTAATATAACTTCCAAGAGTCTGATTAAATGAGGCAGAAACTAGATGCATGACTGGTTTAGAGTTTATACCTTGGCAAGATCTCACACTATTCCCTTCTAACAAGCTAATTCATTTCCGCTAAATAAAATACTATAAAAATACAGGGTTCTGAGGAGGAACTGTAAGAGAACTTCTCTTTTTCACAGGCAAGTGCACAGATTATTTAGTAAAGGAACCAACTAAAATAAACAACTCCAGGAACCCAACATCACAAAGCAAAACTGGCTTAAAACTTGTTCTGTACATTTTATGACCAGCATTAATGTTTCCCAAAGGAAATGATGGGTTGTATTGTTGGCCTTAGTCCCTTCAAGGTCCAAAAGCCCCCAAAGTCCCTGAACAGGAAACGGATCGCTGTCAGGGTTGTTTTCAAGAAGCAAATTTGTGCTTAGTGGTTCTGTTTGTCTGCGGAGTTTTGTCATTGTTTATCAGTCACAGCACCCACAGGAGATGAGGAGGATGACGCTTACTTCCTCGTGGCCAGGAGATTCAGTATTTCCTGAGTCAGGGGTTAAACTCCTCACAGACACAGGACACCCGGTAGGTTCTGTCACCCTAAAGCACTTACAGGCTGAACAAAACTGATTCGTGTGGCCCACTGAGGGGGACCTGAAGGACAACGCAACGGTCTGAACTTCGAGCAGACTATGTACATAAAATGTGATGGCAACTTACCTTGCCAAACCCAAACAAATTCCTCAGTTTAGGCCAGTGATCAAACGGCAATATGACCACGTCTTTCGGCACTCTGGTGCCTGAGTAATGTCCCCTGGAATCCTGACGCCAAAAGTAGCACAGTGCAGGGATTTTTAAAGAAATACAAGTTGAAGTAAAAGGAAGTAGTGACAAACAGCAGCTAATGCTTATATTTGTGAAGGTTACCTTTTGACATCGCAACTACACCCTCCCACAGGCCTTTGGAACTATTCAACTGCACCCACAGAAGAAGTCCACCTCATCTAGGATTCTCTAACCAAAGAAGTTGCTGCATCATTATTATGTTCAACAGGATAGTTGTGAGTGCACATGTGAGTGCATTTATGTTTCGGTTGCGTGCATGTACATTTACAAACACACACGCAGCCTGAAAACCACCCCAATTTTATAAATCTTCCAATTAAGTGAAATGTTTTGAAAACACTCTCATAGATTACATATTGTTACATCATCTACCAAAAACCAAGAAAAAAAGAGCTGGGAATGTGCAGCTCTGCATTTATTAACAGAACAGAACTGCATTTCATGTGTTGAATGTTCATCCCTAAATCTGGTGTCCGATTCTTCCGTAACAAATTGACACCACCTGACTTATGCGCTTGTTACAGCCTGTATTTGCACAAAACAATTTGTTTCGTCTGTTGCCCTGGCAGTAAAAGCAGTAAAAGCGCCACACCAAAGACACCGCTGCCGTGACCGGAATGTCGCGAGACCAACACAAAAGATGGCGGTGCGAGGCCCCCACATCCCCTCCGCCTCAGAGAGGCGTCTATCCTGTTGCCTGACCTCCACCTCCTCCCCGAGCCCCACCCCGCGCTCGCAGCGCCGTCTCGCCGAGGTGCTTCCCGCTATCTCCCCTCTCGTTCCGCCCTTTCGTTCCACGTGATATTTGGCTTCCTTAGAGCAAGTGCGCATGCGTGCCCTCCTTTCCTGAAGTACCGCCTTCAGTCACGAGGGCTCATCCGAGTCACCGCGCACGCGCATTACCTCGAGCTCACCACCAGGCAGCGGCAGTGATTCCCGCCCCTTTCGATTTTTTTTACTTTATTTTTTTATTCTGTGTATTTTTTAATTTTATTTTTTATTGTATGCTTTTATTTTCTAACATATTTTTATTTTATTTTTGTTTTTCTTTTGAATTTCCTTTTATTTTAATTTTTTATTTATTTTGATTGTATCCATTTTATTTTTAGGGGTTTTTTGATTTATTATTTTCCTTAAAGGCTTCGTGAGGTGGCTCCTCATTATCCTTTAATTTAGGAACAGCTCCCAGATGTAGGTGCCAGGCTCACACCTCAATTTATTCTCCAGCAGCCCCTGCCTGCTCAGGGCTCCCAGCCCATGTCAGTTCCAGGGAGGAATTGCATTCTGGACTTGGGTTTGTAAAGACACCCAACACAGGAACAGCTGAGTACGCTGAAGCCTGAGCAGAGGGGGATGGTTTTATGACAATATCTCTTAAAAATAACACCAGAATGGGAGCAGCTAAAGTGGTCCCAGTTGTCTTTCCAAAGTGAAGACTGAAGGACTGAGAAACAGAAATAAAAATTACTTCATGGATTTTCTCTGGCCCCAAGCTTGTAAAAACGAAAAATGAGGGGCTTTCCCCCCTGCCACCTTTGCTGTTCAGCAGCCCCAGCCAGAGGCCAAGGACAGCCCCAAAACCTCTTCCTGTTCTGATGTAACTGGCGAGTTGCTCATCTGTTTCTTCAGCACCTTTCCAATTGCAAAAGTTAATATATTACTACAATGGCCACATTTCGTCCCTGGCTACATCCTAAAACAGAACACTGCTACTGTTTCCACACAACAGTTACAAGGATGCAGCTTTGGCCTCGAAAGGAACAGAGAAGGCTCTGCTACCTCACACACAGAGTCGTGTTACTCTTTCCCAGCCCCCTGCTCTCTCTCATCTCCATCGACTCCTGCAGCTCTGCAGAGATCCCAGTCACACAGAGCTCAAACACACTGTGACAACCTGCCATAAAGCAGCCAAAATTTCTAAACAGCTGATGAAACTACTAAGGGAGGGGAGGGAAATATCCTTTCTCTTCCATGCAGAGAAGTCAACAGGAATTCAGCAACTTGCCAGAAAAGCAAAGATCCCACGTGAAAATCAACACTTTGCATCTCCCCACCTTAGCACAGCCTCCCCTGAGCAGAGTCAGAGTCTGAGGGACAGGAGGATGTGAGCACCATTGTTTATTTGAAGGAGTCCTGGGAAGAGGCACCCGCTGCTCCCAGTCGGAGCCATGGCAGTAACAAAGCAGTCCCCTGGCGAGTGAGGGGCCAGCTCCCAGCACAGGTCACCCCAAAGCACCACGCCCTCCCTCCTCCTTGAGCAAAGGGGGACAACTCCATCCCCTGGGGAAACCTGGAAGGGAGGCACAAGGCATGCAGGAATCTTCACAAAAAGCCATTCCTGAGGTACTAAAGCAGTCAAGAGGAAATCCAGGGATGCTGTGAGGTCAGTGTGCACATGCTGCTTCAAGGTGGAATACGGCTGCGTCCTTCTACTTTTGCAGAATTCAGGCCTTGCAAAGAAAGGTCTTGCTGTTATCTCTCCAACCCTTGTTTGCCTCTCGATAATGATCCCAAAGCTTGCATTCCACACACTAGCCAGCAATTAGCCCAATTTATTACAATATAAATCTACCTGGGAACAAAAGGAAAAGAAAAATCCACTCCCACGCACTAAGGTCTGACAGAGGGTATTTTTTCCTGTGATTCCTCCTCCACTTATTTAAAGTTTTAAAAAATAAAATCAAGAAGCAGAACAATCCTTCATGATAAGATTAAGGTCCTTGATGTGTGACTCTGTTTCAGCGTGCCCAAAAACTGTCGAGCTTTCTCCTGCATGAAGAGTTGGTCTCGGGTTCCACCACAGGCCACTGCTTTCCAAGCCCTGGTCATCTGCAGAGGAAAAAGAAAGGATGTGTGCAACACAGTTAAGGGAGAGGACAAACATCTTGTCAACATAGTGTTCAAAAAGATTGCAAAAATAAACAGACCTATCAGCTATCTGCTACCACCCCAGGGAAATCAAACTTCAGCACCCATCTTGCAACCACGAAGAACTTGCACATCACCCGTTACTCACCACAGTAATTTCTAGGCATAAGGTTCAACAGTTTTTCAGGTGAGTGCTCCATTTCAGGACAATTCACGTACCTTTTCAGGGCTTTCCCTTACTTGCCTCAAGACAAAAACCCCAAAGCACAAGCCCTGAAGGGATTCCAGTGAAGGAAGAAATTCAAGTATAGCTTTGGGGTTTATTCCCAACCAGAACAATTCCTACAGGAGCTGCTCAACCCCAGGTCTAGGCTGATCAAAGACCATTCTTAACAGCAATGAGGTGCCTTCAGTTTCAGCAGGGTCCCACAGCACACAGGAACAGCCAAAAATCAGGTGTGCTTTAGTCTCTGCATGCAGAAAGGGCACCCACAAGGTCTTTCTGCACTTCAGGAAAGCCCCTGTGGATTCCCTGATAAATGCAGCCAGGAGACACTCAACGGCCTGAACTGGAAATACCTGTTTACATGTACTGCAGAGAACCAGAGCTTGAGCTTCAGCGCTTGCTCACAGTAAGAACATCCCACACAGCATGGCTTTGGGCTGATGGAGGTTCAGCCCAAAGCTGGATGAGCTCCCTTCATAAATAACTGACTGCAAGCACCACCAGCCCAGCACAATAAATCCCCAGAGCCCAGCAGCAGCTCAGACAGCTCTGCTGTCTCTGGGCAATGGGATTTCACTGCACACCTGGACTCTGTTGCCACACAAATGGCTACACTGTCACCTTCAGAAAGTCACTCCCAAAGCTTTATTTATATGAATCTATTAGCCCTTGGAACAACACGACCCTGCCAAGGTCAGGAGGAGAAATGGAAGTTTTTAAAAGAGGGTTTATTTTGGGAAGGAGAAGGAATTCTTCTGGTTGAGGAGTATTTATCTGTCAGAAGAAAAAACTTCCACAAGACAGCTCTAATGCAGAGACAGGTGCAATCCCCCTCACTGCAATGCTTCCTGAAGACTGAGCTACTGTGCTCAGTGAGGACAACACAGCAGCCGGGCTTTTCCAGGGTGGGGAAACACCCCACAGGAGGCTCCAGTTGCAGTTTCACCCTCCCACTAAGGACAGCAGGTATTTCCATCCTCATTCAAGCTACTAGAGACCTCCAATTACTTGGTCCAAGCAAACACCTGCAAAATCATGGTCCAAATCTCCTTCTCTAAGCCACACTTCTCAGCAAAGCAGGGATATCCCTCTACTAATGCACCCTACGTGCAAGTGGTGAAGATTTTAAAGAGATCAGTTTATGTCCCAGAGGGCATTTGTAGGCTGCTGTGACTCCAGCACAAACTGGATCCAACTGTGCAGAGCTGAGGAAAAGGTTTGTTGTAACAGCACCAACCTCAGCACAAGCTACAAGGTGCCACACTGTCAGATGGAGCTCCACACTGCCATGGGTTCAGAATAAAGTAGGATAAAGTCAGCCTAAGCTGGCTAAGGCACACAGCCTTCCCCACCACCCAGAAATACCCTAAAAATCAGAGGGGTGAGAAATACCTTTGTGCTTAAGCTTTATATAGCACTTCAGAGTTGCATACTCTGAGAAACAAAAAAGATGAACTTATTGTTGTCCATCCAAGGAGTGCTCAATGAGAAAAGGAAAGTTTACTTCAGTGCCAGATCAATCATCCAAATTCCCTGATGGATTGGGGTAGGGTGCAAACTCCCATGAGGAAATCCAGGGCCAAACATGCTAAGCAGGTCACAGCTCTGATCAACCACAGGGCTTTGAGCCCCAGCAGGAAGGCAGGTTTGCAAAGAGACAGAAGGAGGCTGTAGTTTGACAGTGCTGGTTGTTATCTCCCAGCCTTGGTGCAGGGACAGCCCTGAAAGTGTAGGGGTGCCTATGCAGTAGTTCAGAGCTTCATCCCTCACTCCTCCTCCCAAGGAGGGACAAGGGCTGCACTGCCAGCTGAACTCCTGGCTGGGAGAGCAGAGGCTGCAGGGCTTACTGGTGCTGGTGGCCTGAAATGGCTTGGCATTTTCCTGTGGGACATTTTCTCTGGCTGCACTTGCATGAAGCCTCTGTTGAGCAAACCACTGTCATTCTTCCTGCTCAAGGAGGAAAGGTTCAGGGACCTTGACAGGAAATTCACAGGCTGAAAAGAGGAAAAAAAAGAAAAAAAAAAAAAAAGGGAAACTATAAGGAAAGAAGAAATACAGCCTTTCATCCACATTCACATGGACTGTTCAAAGGCAGCAGCAGGCTGCTTTGCACAGGGTTTTTTTTCGGAGTAGAGACAGCCCTGCCCCTGCTCTGAACACAGAATTCCTCACCTGGGCTCTTTTGAAACACACAGCCTTGGGGAGGGCAGGCAGATTTTGTGTAATATCTTCATCCACAATATCCAGGGCTAGAGACTTCCGGACCTTCTTGATGGGACTCCTGCGCAACTGGAGGACATAGAAAAAACAGTGTCAGCATGAATCCACCCAGAAAACTGCCATCCTTAGGGCCCAGGGTACACAACAAGCCCATGTCATCCTGGGTCTGCATGGTCCCAGCACCTCAGGAAAGATTGCTGCAGCCTTCCCTACCACAGGGCACAGCAGCTTCCAGTGCTCTCTTCCTGGCACCTACAGCCACCAATTTAGAAGACGAAGCCCCTTTCAGTAGGAAGGTCACCAAATAACTGAGCCAATAGACTTTTCACACCAGCCCACGGCCTTCTGGGAGTGCAATGTGCCCCAGATGCTCCAAGCGTGGCATGGGTCTCTTCTGTAGGATAGTGACACAGCATCTCCTAGCAAGCTCTGAGTTCAGTATAAACCAGGACATGGCTGGTAGTATTTTAAGCAGGCCTTAACCTCAAGTGCCTCTTGCTGATTCAAAGACAGCAGCCATGGGGCCAAAAACATTTTGGCATCAACAACAGGATGAATAAAACCAACCAAAACACCCCCTAACAGCAGAGGGCAGCTCAGCAGCAGGTACTGGATGCAAAATCAGCTCACCCCTTGTTTCCTTTTCTGTTTCTCAGGCTTCACCTCATCCTCTATGATGAGTTCGATGCCAGCTTCACTTCGGAGCACCTCTTTCAAGTCTTCTTCCAGGTGAGGAGTCTGGGGCTGGTGTGAAAAGGTAGAGAGAGCACAAGGTAGTCAAAGTCTGTATTCTGGGCAGGTTCATGAGTATTTCCCTCAAGGGATAATGGGATCAGGAGAGGCCACAGTGGGAGGCCAAACACAAAGATGACTTCCAACTTACTTCCCAGGTGGAAAAGATATGACAAGTTTTCTGCTAGCCTAACAGATTTCCAGAATCTCTAGGCATGAGAGACTCTTATCATCTGAACCCCAAGTGTGCCATCAGGCACACAGGGGTTATATGCACACAAGGCCTGGGATACTGGAAACTGCCATTCCCACAACACCCACATTCAGAGATCTAGTTCCTCAGAGAGGCCTAGGCAGACCATTTCCTTTCTTTTCCTCAAGGTCATCATAGCCAAGCACTGCAGCCTGATTCAAGGGCAGGTTTTGGCATTTTTAGCTGGTTCACAGAGGAACTAACAGTCCTGTGGCTACTTGCAATGAAATGATCACCATAACGAGGTCCCCTCCCATCTCAGCCTGGCACTACTAAACTGCACTTTGTTCTGGCACAGATAAGAGTTGGTTCATGGCTCTGCTGAAACCTGCCCCATGCCCCATCATGCTTCTGCCACCTGCAAGCCACAGCCCTGCCCAATAATTACCAGAGGTCTAATTGGTCCATATTTCTCCAGGGCATTTTTGAAAGGCGTGGGAGTATGAGGTGTGTTGTCCACCACATATGTCTGATCTGGTGTGACAAACCTGAAAGCAGAGAGGGGGAAATAGAAGCAATCAGACCCGCTATAAGCCAAAGAAGGCAACAATCCACCCAGCAGTTGAATACAACACTGGTCACTTGGCTGTGGCCCCAGTCAGCCTGGGCACTTGTTCCCTGTAGCTCAGAGTGGAGCTGTTTTGGGAGGGAACCACTAATTTAAGGAAATCCCCAGCCTGCCTTGCCCCTCTCTCAGTAGTGTCAAGTACTGAGAGGAGTGTTTGAATTGAACCAGTCTCCTGTGTGGAAAAGGACTCTGCTCAGGGAAGAGGAGGAAGGAAGGACTTACGCTAAGTTCTTCTGGGGTAGAGGGGTCTTGTCCCTGTGCAGTGGGGTGGTGACAATCACTTTCTGGCTGCACACAGGTGTGGAGGTCAGGGATGGGTTCTCCAGTTCTAGTGTATCTTGTTTGGTCCAAAAGTTTAGGAACTGCATAGCACAGGAAAGAAAAAGTGAAGACAGTCATTCGCAAGCATCCCAGCATCAAATCACAAGGCATTACTTATTCCTCAGTAGGGAGGGAAAACCTGAAGTAGGGACAACCCTCCCATTCTGAGCAGCTTTCTCAGTGTAAACCAGGATGACTTACAGACTCATACAGTTCTGTACATGGACACATACGTGAAAGTTGCCAGAAGGTGCCTCACACCTATAAAGGTTATTCACTTCCCATAAGGGATGAGCTGATACAACTCCTACAGCTACCAGCTAGTGTGGGAGAGAAGTCTCTCCTTGCACCAGTAATCACAGCTCGCCAAAGGTCTATTCCAACCTCAGCTTCGCAAACATGAAGGAAGTCCATGTAACACGAAGTGTACAAGTTAACAAGTTTTGCATTGAGCTGCTTTCAGCCTAAACTGTAAGAAAACTACACACTCTCTCATCTCTGCTAGGATTCTACTTCAAAACAGCTAATAAGTGACAGCTTTACTCACAGAAGGAATGAGGTTTGTGCCTAAGAACCTATCAGGACAGAAGAGCTGTGTTCGTGACATTCACTGATGGCTGAAGCTCAGCCCAAGAGGCAGGATGTGCCCATTGCCTTCTCAAATTCACTCCAGACCTTCTTGCCTTTTACACTGAGCAAAGTGACGCGTTTCAGATCCTGATCTGATTTCCCAGTCCTTGTTAGCCTTGCATTCAAGGCCAACCTGAACCTGCATGTTGGACTGCCCTGTGGTGTTTGATGATCACAGCGCTCTAAGGTGATGTATGTTGGAGACTATGTGTGCACATGCATGGGGACACTGTAACAGTTACAACACAGGTCAAAAGACCTCAAGTCCCTTTTGCATCAAAGACAAGCCCAGGAGCATTTTCCCAAGCACAGCAACGCCGAGATCTGCACAAGGTGTTTGCTGCCCAGCCTGCCTGAGCGCAAACAAAGAGGGAAAGCAAGTTTTCACTGCTGCCACTCTGCTACCCACAGCTGGGGCAGCAATGACCTGGGGACAGAAGCAATGTGCTCTACAGCATGGGCAGGCACATAGATCCATCCACACAGTGGTGCTTCTCCACAGTGCCCTGCCTCTCACACAGGGTAGCTGGGCTTTTCTGAGGCTGCAAGCACTCCGAGAGGCAAACACGGTCTGCTGCTCCCACAGGAAGGGCAGCACTGAAGATAAGCAGTGCCAGAACCTAGTTCTGTGCCTTGTTTTAGCAAAGGGATACACCCTGCACACTGGCACTGCCTCATTCAAGGCAGGAGAGACATTCAGAGCTGGCAGAGCTGATGGGAATACATGCCATTGGGCAAGAAGACAGAGTATGAACATGCTTGTTAGCTCAGGCCCAAGTCCAGGCAGAGGAACACAGACTGGGCCCTGCTGTTTCCCCATACCTGAGACGGAGAGAAAGGCAGTGTCTTTACAGGGGTGCCCTTGGGCGTCATGCTGTTGCAGGAGTCCAGGAAGGACAGGCTGGTGCTGGTGATGTTCTCCGTGACAGGGGAGAGGGAGATCTTCCTCTTCTTCTGCCTCTTCAGCACTGAGGGTGGGGTGCCAAAGCTCCCCTCAGCATGGGGGGAGATGGGGATTAGCTCTCCCTTGCTGTTCCTGCTCAGGTCAGAGATGGTGTGGCCATCCAGGCGGTACTCAGTCATGCTGGGCAGGGATGGCACGGCCTCGCTTGGCGTTCGCCTCATGGGGCTGTTGCTACTGCTGCTGCCACCGGCAGAAGGTTCCTCAGGCAGATCAAACTGGGTCAGGTCACACCAGCCACCGTCTGGGTCCTGCACACAAGGGAAACCATCAGCGGCAGCCCAGGAGTGAAGCTGAGCAGCTGACAGGCAAAGATGCAAATTTGAACTAGAAGGTGAAGTAAGTATATGATGGCACTGAGCTTTGGAAGGAGCCTGGCTAGGAGAGTTCCAGCCCTCCTCCCCTCTGCTGTAGGCACAGCCGGATGCCACACCAGGGCACTGACCCAGCTGAAAGCTGCTGTTTAGGCACAGGTAGGTTTTTCTATTTCTGCAAGATTGTTTTCTCAGCTCAATTCACAGCACAGCTGCATAAACAGCTGCACCCCCCAGAGAGGGAACAAAAAAAGCAGCTGGGGAGAGGTCTGCAGACAGGGGCTGAATGAAGCAAATGTCACCCAACAGCAAACCACGGTCTTGGGCACATCAATAGAGTTGGACACAGGGCTCTGCACTGCTGAAAGCAGATTAAAACTAACCAAACCAGTTCAGAGATGAGCTGCTTTACAGCTCCATCCCACCAACACCCAGTACCATACAAGGACCCACATATGGGCTGCTAAGCCTCAGGCACAGATTGTTTTCCTATACACAGCCAAAGTGGATCTTTCATGGGTAATCAGCTCATAAGCACCTCAGGCAGGCTGGGGGCTGCTGGAGGCACTTCCCTCTGGTGGCAGCAAAGTGCTCTGTTGATTCTAGCCAGCCTTCCACCCTGGCATGCCTCTGTCACCCAGAGGACATCAGTACTGCTTGACTGGCCCAAAATTACTAGTTTCAGTGAAGCTACCTCCACCGAAAAGAAATAGTGACCATATGCCAGCATGAAAGGGTCTGTCCTCCATAGTACAAACGGGCTTGGCTTACTCCCAGTCAGTCCTGTCCCATCCCATCCCATGACAGGACAAAAGGAAAGCCAATAAGCATGAACTGAACCATTATGAAAAGGAGCGCTGGGGACACTGGCCGATAAAGAAGGATTTGAAATTGGGTTTGCCAGCACCTACAGCCTCCCACACCAGCAGAGCCCATGCACAAGGACACCCGCCTAGGGAAATCTGCAAGCCCACAGCAATACCGGCAGAGCTGGAAAGGTCTAATCCAGCCCTGAAAGAGAGATGGTAGGAATCTGCAAGGCAATGACAGACCCAGCCCTCCTCGGGCCACCCATGGTGATGAGCAAGGGGACTTGGTAAGTTCATTCAAGGATAAAGGGAGAGGACCTGTCTCCCTTGGGGGAGCGAGGGACTGTTACTTACAGATTCAATCATGTCCAGAGCTTCATTGAAGGCTGGCACACAACTTGGGTACAAATAGTTGGCAGCTTCAACAACCCATTTGTAGGGTGATTCGACAAACGAAGTGGCATCCTCAGGCAGTGATGCCTCTTCTGGAGTCCCCTCCACGTTCTGCTCTGCCAGTTCTGCCACTGGCAGCTCCGAGGGCAACTCCTGTACACCCGTCACCTCCTCATCACTGACATCTTCTTCCTTTATCTCAGAGATATCCACTGGCCAGTTCGGTAGGACATTCTTCACACATAAACAAAGAAAGTTCAGATATAAGTAGAAAACAAAAGAACAATGCCAAGTCTTGGGTACAAAGAGCAAGAGTCCCTGTACACATTCAGGTTTCCTATCTGCCATTCAGTTTCACATCCCCATTCTCCCTCACTGCTCTGTCCCATACACTACCTGAGCAGGAGTCCATGCAACATAACAAGCACAGGACTATTTAACTGAAGATTTCTCTTAACAGTATCCCAGGAGAAAACTGAACATAGGCTGAGCAAGTAGCACGAGTTCTGCACTTCCTATTTCCCAGAAACCTGCCTTCGAAAACCACATGCTTTCTTCATGAAAACAATCATTTGGTGTCCTTCCCCTGCCTCCTTTTTTAGAGGAAAGAAACACAGTATCTCTTTACCATGCTCCCACACACACACTGTCTGCAGTAGCCTCCTTTTCCTACCAGCAACAGCACAACAAAGCCAAAAGAACCTTCAGTGTCCAAGACAGATCTGCTGCTCAGACTGGCAAGATAACAGCTCTAGCAGATAACACACTCAGGCTCCTATCACACCTCTAGCTCCTGGAGGGTGAGATCTCCCGAGAGTCAGTCTCTTGGAAAAGGTTGGAGAAGGCACAGTCAGTTTATGCAGATACCAGGCTATGGCAAAGGTAGCATGAGGCAGCAGAAGGGTGGATGAACAGCTCCAAATCGCATTAGCAGTGCAGGGGACTGACCCACTTGCCCGCTGCAAGTGCTGGTGCAGTACCTGGCTCTCAGTTGTTGTTTGACTTTGTCTCTCCTTGTTATCCACCTCCACAAGCAAGTACAGTGACTTGGACTCCTTATTTTCATTGAGAAAGCCTCCCGTGTCCACCTTCCGCTTGATGGTGGAGTTCCAGTGATTCTTCACAGCATTGTCGGTCCTGCAGGAAAAGCAGAAGAAAACAAATCACCATTTACAGTAGCTCTAAAGCACAGCTAACAGCTCCAACACACTCCCCAGCCCCATCCTGTGAGCCTAACACATGGATCTCCATGGGCCACCCAGCTGGAAAGGCAGCAGTGAGCAAAGAGGTCCTACCTCCCAGGCAGCAGCTTGGCAATTTCCGCCCAGCGATTCCCCAGGACCTTGTGGGCCTCAAAAATTATACGATCCTCCTCCTCTGTCCAAGAGGACTTCTTCACCTCAGGGTTCAGGTGGTTATGCCAGCGTTCCCGGCACTGCTTCCCTAAACGCCCTTTCAGGTGCTTGGCTATCAGGGTCCACTGTTTGGTGCCATACTTTTTAACCAGTTCAATTACCTTTGAAGAGAGAGGGAGGGAAATAAGGACATGGAAGAAAGGAGAGGAAGGTCAATACAATCATCTTCAGGCTTTGCTCTTCAGCTCTCTTGGGACTAGTTAAGTGCAGACAAAGGCCTCTTAGGAGGAAAAGCTGGAGGGATCCAGCACAGACAGTCAGGTGTACCAACACTCATGAGAGCAATGATTCCACCAAATTTTTGTAAGAGGCTGTTTCCATGCAGGTATTTTGCCACAGGTCACCTGTGAATGCAGATGACCAGTCCGAGAAGATGAGGTGGAGATTGGCAGGTGCACCAGGGGAAAAGGGGCCCAGACTGTGCATTTCTGAGCAAGGGTCAAGTCCCACCTGCTCCAAGGCTCCTCTGCCCTCGCTGCTTCTGAGGACCTGGCTGCATGACAACAGTCCCCATCACCTCTGCACTGGTCTACTACTCCCTTCCTCAGTGTGCTACAGCCAGGACATGCCAGGGCTGCAGGTCCATGCCCTGCTAGCACCAGCACACACTCAGGGAGACCTTCAAAGCCTAAACAAGCCACATTCACTTAAGAGCCATCCACTTTGCCTCTTCCCCTTCACCCAGGGCTTTTTCACTTTTGCCTGAGCCTCAATGCAAATGCTTCTGGGTACAGAAACTGTTCTGAGCCCCTACAATGTCCAAGGCACAGTCAGGATGAAACAATCCTGCAACGTTCAGCCTACCAAAATCCTAACTGAAGAGTCTTGAGAGTACATTTACACCCTGGTCAGCTGTGCTCAGCTGAAAGGTGCAGGTAGAGAGGTGATGCTCACTGCTCTTGGCACAAATGTTCCTACTGCAGACCCTTGTCTGTCAAGCACAGACAAATGGACCAAAGATGCCAAACTGAGGCACAGGTCAAGGAACTGGGGCAAAACTATGTTCAGTGTTGGGAGGAGAGAGCTGGAGCCCAGCTGGGCCAGGATGGGTAGGCTGGCAGAGTCAGGACAATGCAAAGGGAAGGGGAAATCAGGCAACAACTGCTCTGCTCTAAGGTAGAAGGACATAATGAGAAGCTTCCTTGGGACATGCTTGACAAAATGTGATGGGACCAAAAGAAATGAGGGAGTAAAAGTGTTACAGAGAATCTGCCAGACTAGGATATTTTGAACCAGAAAACCTTGGTAGAAGTTGGAATTTATTCCAACTTTTCTTAAGTACCTCAAGATGATGAGTCTGTCTGGATTGACCCCTCTTAGCTCACTCAGAAATAGCAGAGAAACAGGCTCACAAAAGTCACGATTTACCCAGCCAACTCCAGACATCCACTCCAGCCTGACTACAGTGGCAGAGGAAATGCCAGTTTTATTTTCTCTTGAATCCTACCTGGCAAGGCCAGATGGAGACCTGCCAGCACAGAGGTGAATTAATTCCCTTTTCAGCTCTCTCCCCTGCAGATTACTGTGGCAGTACTGTGTGAAAGGGAGAAGGTGTTTACCTGAAGAGGCCTAGAGCTGCTCCTGCACATCACAACCATGGCGGCCCAGGCTGCTCAGACAGTGCTGCTCTCACAGGTATCCATCAGTGAGAAGAATTACACACAGTTTACCACAAGACCTGAGGGTCTAACTCCTCCACCCTCTCTGTAGACAGAGACAGTCCAAACACTCTGGTCCTCTTGGCCCTGACTTACCTTTTGGTCCTCTTCTTTGGTCCAAGGGCCCTTAACCAGGTCTGGATTCAAGACTCTCAGCCACCTGTACTGACACTGCTGATCACTGCGGTTCTGGGAAAAGGAAGGAGAATAGCCTTGTGTTAGACTGGAGGCTCCAAAAGCCCAAAAATCTCCAAAGGCAGTAGCAGTCCCCATACACAGAGACTCTCCCACAGAAAACCTGTAGAAGCCCATGGAAAATACATACTAAGACCCTAGACCCAGAACACTGGGCAAAGGGACAGGAACCTCAATTTCTCACCCCAGCTCCCACAGATTCACCCTGGAAAGCCCTCTGTACAGTGTCTCCCTGCCCCGAAGCAGCCCCATTTCACAGCCTGAAGCTGTCACAGAACAGTCCCACTGCACAGACACAGAGAATCAGCACAAGGAGAAGAAGCAACATGCAAACTCTTTGCTTCCCAGCTGGGCAAGGGGTCACTTACAGGAAAGTGACTAGCCAGGAATTTCCAGTCATTCTGCCCATAGTGGCTTACTAACATCTTCAGCTGCTCATCCTGCAAAGAACAAAGACACCCACTTTCAGATATACTGAGGCAACAGATGCAAGAGGCACCCCATGGCTGATGGCATCAACAGAACAAGCTAGATATTCTGAACAGCCAAGAAGGTTTTGTTGGCATTCTGTGTTCAGGGGAGGAAGGTAGCTCACACCAACCTCTAACAAAGAGCACTCCAGTACATGGAGCCCAACTGGAATAGATTGTTTAGTTCTGGGCTCTGTACTAGGACAAGCTCATACACTGAGGACAAAATAAGAGCTCAGCTCTGTTCCAGTACAATCTGGTTCTAATCCTGCGGCCAAGGGCCTGTTTATCCAGTCCCAGTGCACCCCTGACCAGACAGACCATCTCCCAGCCCAACCACTGGTTTTGCCTGGCCAGGAAAGCTGATTGGTTCAAGTGTATCATCACTAGCCTGGTGGTCTTCTGTCTTTCAGTGCTACAGGGCTTTACAGCATCTCTTTCCTGATCCCTGCTATAGCCTGGGTGTGTGTACTCATAATAATGGCCAGTCTTCGCGAGCGAAGATCCGGGGAAGGTCTTTGCACCTTCCAGCCTGCGCATTGGATTTTTTAGGTGAGACACAGTGTGCGCGGAACTGAGCCCACCCTTTAATCCTAAGGTTCACCTGCCGGGGCCAAGCGAGCTTGGACGGTGGCAGCGAGGTCCTCAGGATGTAGATGGGTTGCCTTTAAGGCCTAACGAGCTCCATCTGCCCGGGGAGTGTCCCTGACCGGGAATCGAACCCGGGCCTCGGCGGTGACAGCACCGCGCCCTTAACCACTAGACCACCAGGGGCTCCTCATACAGCTCAGAGAAAGCCTGTTATAGGGGTCCTTGCCTGTGAGCTCTGGATGGGCAAACAGAGGCATGAAATTATTCCCTGCCCAACATGAGGTCAGGACTTTGTGGTCTCCACAAAGATCACCTTACTCCGTGTCCAAACCCCAGGGAAACAGGACATCTTGTAGTTTTCACAGAGAACAAAAATGATGAAGGAACTAGGAGGAGGGAAGTGAATATCCCAACTAATTTCAGGCTCTTAGCCAGGACGACTAAGCCATGATTTTAACAGCTTCAATACTCCCTGCTTTTGCTAGAGAAAAGGCGAAAGTGGAGTGCACTTTCACTGCACAATTCAGCTTGTTGGAGGCCTCATCCATCCTCAGGAATCCTTCTTTGCTCACATGAGTGCTGCAGGCACTGGATGCCTTGCTGAGGACTCGTGCTTAAGCTAAAGAGGTTGAAGCTCTTGCTCTTCAGGCTGCACTTCAAACTCCCCTGAGCTCTGAGCCTCATTCAGACCTCAGATCAGAATAAAAGACACATGGTCTTCTCCAGTAGCAAGACAGCAAGAGGTGGAGTCATGGCCAGCAGGACTGGGGTGGAGTCACTGAAGCCCAGAGTGCCAGGCCAGATGCCCACCCCAAAACACCTCTCTCGGCAAATTTTGGGCTCTCACTCACCTCTTCTTGGGTCCACTTGACTTTGCACCTGCTATCCCGCTGCTCTGGCACATCCAATTCGGTATCCTGGTAGCGCAGTTCATCCTGGTCCTCACTAGGAATAAATAAATGAAGATTATAGCTTCAAGCTCTGATGAAAACGCAGGAGAGGGAGTAAGCCACACCATGCAGAGTAGAACTCCAGATCTGTCCCTTCCAGCACTGAGCCCCAGCATCCATCCAGACACCCCAGGTTTAAAGGAGACCCTCAGCTTTGGGCTCTGGTGGCTGCTAGTAACTTTTATGCTGCCCAGAGCAGGGGAAGGAGCGTTTCTCTTCATTTCTGTTCCTTCTGTCCCTCGGGGAGGACTTTGCATCTGGGGGGTCTGGCACCATTCCCCCATTCCAGTTCCCCACCCCCGGGATCGCTGGAACGAAGGGAGTGGGCAGCGCTGGCCGGGCGGTGCGGGGTAGCAGCCCAGGGGCTCCGAGAGGGCAAACCCAGGCCCGGGTGGAGCCGCTGGGACCGTTCAGCGCGGGGACCCCGGAGTGCGGAGCCGCCGCCCTGCGCGCATCTCGCATCCCGCTGTCCGGCCGGGAGCGGGGCGGCCGGGAGGAGCCTGCAGAGTGTTCCGCAGAGCCGGCACAGGGAGTCCAGGCACGGCGGGGGCCGCGCTCACTCACCCGCGGGTGCGGCGGGCCATGGCGGGGCCGGGCCGAGGTCGGGAGCGGAGCCGGAGCGCGGCACCGGCGGCACTTTCCTATCTCGCGCCAACGGCGCCCCCCCCAGCCCGGGGCCGGGCCGCGCATGCGCCTCGCGCCTCCCGCCCGCACAAAGAGGCGCGCGCGGGAGGGCGCCCGCCCGCCCCGCCCCCAGGAATTGCATCCACCCGGGAACACCGGCATCCACCCCCGGTACTGACCTGGCACCATCGGCATCCACCTCTGCACCGACCCCGCACCGATCTGGGACCCCCAGGACCCCCTATACCCATCCCCGCACTCACCGGAGCCCCTCCGCATCCAACACCGCACTGACCCGGGAACACTGAGACTCCCCGCATCCACCGCCGGGACACTCCGCATCCGCCTCCCCCGTCTCCCCCCACTGCAGCAGCAGCTCTGAGCGCGGGGCGAGAGGATCACACACAGACCCCCCCGATCACCTCTACCTGAAACAGGCTGAGAAAGTTGGGGCTGTTCAGCCTGAAGAAGGGAAGGCTGTGTGGAGACCTCAGAGCAACCTTCTCGTGTGTGAAGGGGCCTACAGGGAGGCTGGAGAGGGACCCCTCATTAGGAACATAGTGACAGGACAAGGGGGAATGGGTACAAATTGAAAGAGGAGAAATTTAGGTTAGATATTAGGAAGAAATTCTTTTCTGTGAGGGAGGGTGAGGCCCTGGCACAGGTTTCTCAGAGAAACTGTGGCTGCCCCATTCCTGCAAGTGATTAAGGCCAGGCTGGATAAGGCCTTGAGCAATTTGATCCAGTGGGAGGTGTCCCTGCCCAAGGCAGGAGGGGTTGGGACTAGATGACCTTTAACCCCTTAACATTCTACGAACTCCCACAGGACACAGCTACATGTGGTTGGGGGTGCCCCAAGAGCCCCCAGGACTGTGCTTGGCTACAGGAAGGAACTGGCTGCTGCCAGAGTCCCGCTGTGCTCACCTCACACCCCACCAACCCTGGGACATGGGACCTTCACAGCCAGGCAAAAAACTCACAAAATTAAATTCAATCACCACGCTGCCCTTGCAGCGTGTCTGGCTCCCCCATGCACGGTGGAATCTCCTGGGGAGTGCAGGTCTGATGCTTCCCAGGAGGGAATAAAGGGGCCAGGGAGCAATAGCCCAGATTTGCCCCCTGGCCAGGCAGCAGCACTGTCACACTGCATACTGAATTCCTGCCCGGGGGACAGCAGGGCAGGAACACATTAGGGCTCTACACCTGCATACCAAATTCCTGCTGCTCTCCCAGCTATGCACACAGCACACCTACAGCCAGTGCCCACACATTACAGAATCACCAAATATTCTGAGCTGGAAAGGACCCACCAGGATCAGCTAAGTCCAACTCCTGGCCCTGCACAGAACAGCACCAGTAATCCCACCATGTTCCTGAGGGCCTTGTCCAAATGCTGCAACATACACTATCTAAAGCATCTGTGCTCAGTCTGTGCACATGAATATTCCTGACCAGTATATCACAACAAACAAGGCAAAAGTTGAAAGAGCTTATTAGGGACCCTGCACTGGGTCCAAGTAGGAAGGCTCCATGTATCCTGCAAACACCCCTTTGGTCTCCAGAGTTACCCACTGACAGGGTACAAACACAACCCAGCCCTTACAGACCCCAGTGTACCTCCAGCAGTCACCCATGACCCAACGTCACTGGTCCTGTGTTTAAAAAGAAGGAAACAAAAACCCCTCCCTCTCCCGAACTGGCCCTGTTAATTAACTACCAGAACTATAAAACTGCTGTAAGTAACACTGGTAAAAAAGGCTCAAGCCCTTCAAGGGATCTCTATAGAAGCTGAAGGTAAGTAGTGTTTTTTTAGTCTATCCTCTTACTGTCTCCTTTATTTCTTATTTCTCACATGCTAATTTGTTGAAATCATCTTTAAGAAAAAAGTTATTTTAGTCTCTTAAAGAAGACTTTCCTTCTAGACTGGCCATACAGTCCCATTTTACAGTAAATTCAGGAGCTTTTTAGCTCTGTTTTTAATGTTTTCAGTATAAAAATGGTTTCAGACCATAATAAGTGACTTCTCCTTCCCCGACCTACCCTGTTCCCTCTGGGGGTAGCTGGAAGTCAACTGCTGGCTGAACTGGTGAGGAGGGTTACTGCATGTGAGACTAAAGATGAGAGGTGCTCCTCAACCTCTTCAATCCTAACCAGAGCTTGGCTTTAGTGCCTCCCTCTCAAAGAGGCTCAAGTCTAGCAGCTTAATGGCTCACTGACCTAAGGAATGAGAATAAAATATCTTATTTCTCAGGAAAACCAGTTCTGTCTTAGTACAGCTAACAGACGGAGAGGTTTCCTGAGTCTCTCAGCACAAAGCTAAGAGTGATAGGCTGAGGCCAAACGAGTGCAGCTCTAAGAAGGCTTCATGATGACCTCTGGGCAGCTCTAGGAGACAGTGGCAGGCTGGATGCCTGTCCTGGATCCAGTGCAGCTCCTTGCAAGACCAAGACAGGATTTTGCCAAGAGCTGTCTTGCTACTCTAAGTCTGCAACTCACTAGTGAACAATATTGAACAGTAACGTGTTTATTCTGATAGGAACATCCTGGTCTCCATAAGCCTGGCGGTGGTGGGATTCTGCACCATGCTGTCCACACAGAGGCATGGTTCCAGCATCTTGACCGTAAAGGAAATCCTAGAAAATGGTTTTGTGGCCAGGGCCTCCAGCCATACCCATTCTTCTCCTGTCCAGAGTTATTGCATAGACTCTAAATCAGACACCTGGGAGCTTCTCATGGACTTGGACACCACAGCAAAAGGCAGTTCTCTCTGTGTTGTCAAGCAATCGGATTTTCTGATCAGTTGTGTGAAGACTGACCTGCACAGCCTGACCCAAGGCATCTCTGACCTCAGTCTTGTCTGCCTCTGCAAGGCCCACCAGGGCCAGGGCACCTCAGAGCTGTCTGGTTTGCCTTGTGAACACCCCAGCAGACCAAGCTGCCTCATGGACACGGCATCACAGAACACCTCAACACCTCGCAAGAAAGACAAGCACCCCAAACCACTTGAGAGCCTGCTCTCCAAGAGCTCCGAGCTCCTCGGAGACATCTCTGTCCTTGGGAATGTGCCAGCACCCAGGTGGGAGATCTCATCAATAAAATCCCCTCTGGACACCAACCTGTCACTTGATTTGAGCACTGAGGAGTTAAGATTACTGGGATGCTCCAAACAGGACACGCCACCCCTGGGGACATCTGTAGTGATTCCTCTGGCTTGGCCTGGTGCCTTCAAGAAGCACCCCATGCTGATGCACGGGTCTGCCACACCCGAGACCCTGCCGAGCGATCCTGACTCTGTCTCCGTGTTTCTGCACCAGGCTCAGTGATGCTGCTGCCCTGGCTCTGTGCCCAGAGCACGTTGGGCTCGCGGGGTGCCTGCTGCAGGGCACGAATCTGCACTGCAGCACCGGAGATCGAGCCCTCCTCCCCTGCCCGGAGCCATCGGCTCTTGCGCTGATGGCAGCACCTGGTGAAAGGTTAAATCTGCCCTCCTGGGGTGAGGGGCTTTGGGGCGCTGCTGTTGGGGATGCTTGGGCGGTTGATGGCAGCAGCGCCGCTGGCTCCCCGTCCTCCCCTATCCCTGTCTTTTGTACTGACGCAATAAAGATACGAATGTTGTTCTGTGTGGTTGGCCTCTGGCGCTCACTGCCCACCCAGCTTGCTGCTGAGCCCCGCTCGGCACCGGCGGCCGGTCGCCTGTACAACCTCCGCGAGCGCAGCCCCCTCCGGGGACCTTCCCGCGGCCCGGGGGAGGGGGATCGTCCATCCCCGCCTCACCCGCCCCCGTTACCTGGCAGCCGGGCCTGGGCAGGTCCCGGTGGAGAAGAGGCTCCGGGACACGGCTCCGGCGGCTGGGCCATAGCTGCGGGGCCGCCGGGAGAGCGGACGGAGACGCGGCCGGGGCTGGGGATCCCTCTCCTGGCGCACCGGGAAAGCACAGCCTAGGAGCGCGGAACGGGCGGGACCGGCCCGGACACCCCCGCCCCGTCACCCGCCTCTGCCTTATGCAGTATGTTAATCCTCATCACCGGCACTTACCAACACGCTGTGAAGGTTTCCTCTCTGATGTTCACTTTCTGCTCCGAGTGCATGAAACGAGCCCACCCCACGGCATCCCCCACCTCTGTTACAGATTTTCACGTGCTCCTGTTAGATCTCATCCCATTCACATAACCACTTGCTCTCCCTCCTGTTTTTCCTCTCCTCTCACTGCTTAAAGCAAAAACAGGGAGAAGGACTTGTTAAAAACCACTTTTCAGGACATTCATGGTTTGCTGCAGAAACAATCTATCCCCCTCCTTCTTCTTTTAGGGACAGATTAAGGGATGATGAGTCAGTTGCATGAGAGGACAGAGACAAAAAAAGGGAAAGCAGCAACAGATGCTTGGAACCAACCTTTGTGAAATATTGCAATAATTCCATTAATACATAAACTCCATGGCTGTGTGCCTGCCAGTGGCCTTGCCTCACCTCTTGAAAGCAGTCACCTACCTGTAATAATTCAAAATTCTGTCAGTCAGCCATAAACTTTTTATGTATCACACTCCCATGACCAAAGTAAGTATTTCTGTCTGTTTACAAAATAAAAGCTTAAATACTTCCTTAGAGCCAAAGGGACAAGCTTTGAAAGAGAGATGCAAGCTACTGCCTCCACCTGTATTCCACACTAGCCAAAAAAACATGCATTCGGTGAAAAATCTGTGCTTCAGCTGTCAGAGAGGCCCCATAGACACACGGCAAACGGGGAGCTGCTTGTATTCCCTGATTGCTTACATGGCCTTTTTCTAAACCATGTTACAACATCAGAAACAGGTGACAAAACAACTCCAAAAAAGAGCTGGGAAATAGAAACTATTTACAGTTTAAACGCCCCAGAACAGCACAGACCAGAGCTATAATTAGCAAGAGGATCACTCAGGGAGTTGGTTCAGCTGCAGCCTGGGCAGCCTGACTGATTGGTATTGATATTGCATAGGAGAGATTAAGCTTATTGTGTAAATCTGTAGCTAGAATGTGCAAAGTGCTCTGTGTGACAAACAAAACCATGGCCTATAAGGAAAATATAGGAAGAAACGAAAAATTTCAAACATACTTCTCTGAAAAGAGAATGTCTGCAGCATAGGAAGAGATAAAACTTCTAACATTTTATTAGCACGTGTCAATTAGGCCAGAAACTTGGCAGGGGCTTTAGGGCACCTCCTTTAGAAAACCCTGTGCCAAGATGGCATGTGAAGCATGAAGAAATGTAAAATAAAAAGATTTTTTGGGGGGTAAAAGATGAACAGATCTTTTGCAAAAAGCAGCATTGATATTAAAACACATGGCAGAGCAAGACAAAGCACATGTGTCATGGAAGGCTTGAGTGAGGGAAGAATTTTCACTTAACAATTCGAGTGTCATACTGATAGCCAAAAAATGCTGTATTTAAAGTGCAATCTCACCATATAGATATTAGAAAAAGGTCTTGCAATAAAGACACGTGGTGTTGATGATGTTGACAAATTTTTTCTTCTCCCCACTGATCTTCTTGGCTCTATTTTTGCTGTGCGTTGAGCTTCAACATTTCACGGTCAATGAGTTTAATCTGAATTTCCCTCCTTGTGCATTACATAGTTCATCACCTTGGGGAATGGGCCAGATATCAAATAACTGGAAGTAAAAATATTCCTGAGTTTCTGCACAGTATCACATTTTGTTAATAATGATCAATTCAATCCTAAAATCTTTTTCACCCACATGCTGTCCTTTCTTTTCAAAATTATGTATTTCCAGTCTTACACAAGGCAGCAATGTGCAACAATGTCATTTTTGCTTACTTTCAAATTCTTCCCTCCCTTGAAAGAAATATTTTCATTCTACAATAGCAAACTCATCTCTCCTTGTTTCACTTTGGCATAGAGACAAAAGCAGGCTGCCTCAGAGTGACATATATGGTTTCAGCTGCTCCTGTGTTTATGACTTTATTTTCTTTTTCCCAGTTCCCAAACCAAAATAACAATTCTTCCCAGAGTGCAATTAAGGGCTTTCTGTATATCAGGAGAACCCACAGTAAACCTTAGAAGAACACAAATGCTAGAGCCAGAAAGAAGGACCCCAAACACATTTTCTTTGTATAATATTTTTTTAAATATATTACAAAATTACAGTTTCAATAAAGTAGAAAAATAAGAAATTATTTGGAAAGTCCTTGTGAAATACAAGCACTTTCCCAAAAGGCATTAAGTATCCAAACTACCACACATAAACAATCCAAGCATTCAGTGAACTAGTGAGTCAGTCCCAATCAATATACTGGAAAGGAGTTTTAAAAAAAGAGAGAAGTGTATTTTCACTCAAAAGTCTGATGTCAAACTGGAGAAAGCCAGGTCTCAGTTGCCGTTGTGGAATCCAGCTTCACTTGTGTCAATATCATGTTCCTTAGGTAAGAGAAGAGGAGGGAAAAAAAAACCAGGAAGAAAAATAAGAATTTTAACAATAGGGTAGAACTGTCAGATTTTTTGTGGCTTAACTAGAATATTTGAAAAATAGGGAATACTTGTTAACACAAACAACTGATCTGTTAATATGCTCCAAACAGACTTCAAAGCACCAAATTTACTATGAAGAATTATTTCAGCATAGTACTGCTCCTGAGTAACAATGCTGGTTTTACTTCCGCACTGCAGAACTGGCAAGAGCTGTGAACACTCCTGAGGGCACACTGCTTTTACTCAGGCACTATTAATGAATTTGATTCAGCTGAAATTACCAAAACTACCTTTGCATGTACTAATCCCCAAATTAAAATAAAAACTTATTTAATGGAGCACTACACATTCGCTACAGATTAAAAATCGTAAGTACTGTGGATCACACTTCACTGGTCTAATTTATTGCACAACAAATGTCTTACATCCCAGGCTTCTTGCCTGCGACAAGTGTAGCTGCTACAAAGACACACCAGCCTCAGTGCTGCTACTACCAATTACTCACTTCTAATTCTGTTATTAAAAATACCTGATTCAGTTTCTTAAACTCAACCACTTGGAAGAAGATGTGCTCCAGGATATATCTGGCATCTTGTTTCTCCTTTGGGAGTTTACTTGTTACTCCCAGGATATCGCCACATTTTCGTACGTAGAATTCCAGGTCATCATCAGTACCTAAACAAGCACCCAGGGAAGGAGGCAGGTGAGTATCACACATATCTGCATCAGCTAGAAAAAAACTACTACAAATCTTCATTTGTTGTTGGCATTCAGGGAAGTTGAGTCCTATAACTAAGCTCAGTGGACTAGCCGTGATGTCCTCCTGCAGCTGGCACCTTCTCGTCTTCTTTAGACCTAAGTGTGTTTAGAATAATATTAATATTTTCACTTCAAAGCATAAAAAGATGTGAAATTAATCAGTGAGAGTGCACAAAGCAATTTACACACAATGTAGGAAACAGCAGGCAGAAACATAGATAGAATGTCATGTAACAAACAAAATAAAATGTCATGGTGCATAAAGGCAGCTTATCAATAGACATGAGCTTCCAGTTTCCTGGATCAAGATGAGAGCGCTGAATTTTCAAAAACGAAGCCCATGTTTTAAAATTAAATATAACAACAAATTTCCCCTAAAAATTTGGATTTTATATATAAATGTGTAAACAAGCAGTCTGCTCCACTTACATTTGTTTGTGATCTCTGCAAGACGAGCTTTCTCAGAGGAAAAGGTTTCATCCAAGTCAAACAGTTCCAGAGGTGGAGCAGGCAATTCTCTGAAAGCAGGTGGAAAAACCTTAAAGAGAAGAAGTAGCTTGGTTTATTGCCCCATGTTTTCTTACACTTTACAGATCTCTAAGACAACAGTTTTGGACTTAGACTGGACTTGAAGAAACCTTTTATATAAATAAAAGCGCCTCCAAAGCCCACAGCACAAAGGGACACCTTTTTGAAAATTCCATTTATATTTTGTGACTAAACTCTTTTGGAATGTTCATTATTATTACAAGCATGTCAGAATTACCACCCAGCATGACAACTAGACATACTGCATTTGCAGTTTCTGTTTTGCTCTATGAGACTTAGTTGGCTGAGATAGCTGAGGAACGTACCTCCCCATAACAGCGCACCTTGGAAACATATTCACATCAGTTCTGGTGATGAGTTCTTCTTCATGCAGTCACCACTTATGGCATAAGCTGGACTTAGGTTTTTAAAGAGCAGTGCATGAGACACTACTTTCAGTTGCACCCCTGCAGCTGTAAGGATCCCAGTACTGCTTTTTCAATGGCCAGGATAAAGACGGATGGAGCCATGACAGCAAAACTCAGATAGAGATTCCTGCTTTTTGAAATTAGTTTCACACCATCGTAGCTCATGTTGCTTTCAGCCCAAACCTCTGCTGGTAAAAGTTTGATCAGCTCTTGCTGTAAAAGACTCCACTTTCTACTTCCCCTGAGGATGTGGAGATGGAAGCAGAGCAGGATAGACTAGCTCCTCCCTGGCAACAGTCAGTGTAGTACTTACACCACTGCTTTCTGAGATACCGTTTCCTGTTTTCACAGCAAAGGCTGAGCCATCAGCCTCTCAACTAAAGGCTCACACATTGAAGCAAAACAAGGCTTTAGAAGGGTTAATTGAAGCATCTTACTGCAAAGACCCGCTTTTCTCTCTCCCCCCGTTTTCTACCTTACTCAAAGGAAATTTTGTTCTGTACAAATTCAGCAGACCTAAACCCACAAAGAACAGTGTACAAAGAGCTCAGAGGTAATTAAACATTGGCCAGTCTTCGCGAGCGAAGATCCGGGGAAGGTCTTTACACCTTCCAGCCTGCGCATTGGATTTTTTAGGTGAGACACAGTGTGCGCGGAACTGAGCCCACCCTTTAATCCTAAGGTTCATCTGCCGGGGCCAAGCGAGCTTGGACGGTGGCAGCGAGGTCCTTAGGACGTAGGTGGGTTGCCTTTAAGGGCTAACGAGCCCCACCTGCCCGGGGAGTGGCCCTGACCGGGAATCGAACCCGGGTCTCCGCGGTGATAGCGCGGCGCCTTTACCACTAGACCACCAGGGGCTCCTCAGAGGTAATAAATTATAGCCAAATGAGCTAAGGTAGACATTCAAATAGGTAAAATAGGCCTGAAGCCAAGGCTTTCTTCAAGCCTCAGTGAATAGAACACGAAACAATGGAAAGTTCAGAAGTTCACCAGGGGTCACCGCTGAAGAGGAGTAAAATTGAGACCCTCCGATGAAGTAAGACCAGATGTACCACCAAATCATTCCCCAAAATGAAGACCATGCCTCAAAACCCGCCCCTGACTCCACCTGCCATGAATATTGTAATCTAATATGAATATGTATGTGAATATGTTGCAATCATAATCAAAGACTGTATAAATTACCCCTTCTGGCCTGACCACCTCGGAGCCCTATTGTCCGGCCCGAGCCAGAGGGCTTCCTGGCGTCGAACAGTAAATACCTGCTGTTTAAAGGTATAAAACTCTGTCTCTAAGTAGTTTTTATTCGCCTTTTGGGGCATCACATACAGAGCATTCTGTTATGGCACCACATACTACATTTTCAAGCTTTGTTGATAAGTGTAAATAAGGGTTCTTTCCTAAAAGATAGTCCCTAAAGTGTATTCAACTCCCAAGTGATTCATTGTTACTACAGCATTTCTCACTTTAAAAAACAAAACAAAAAAACTATAGAAATGACACACAGGGATTTGACAAGAAACAAATGGACCACAGAATCATTAAGGTTGGAAAAGGCCTCCAAGATAATCAAGCCCAACCTTCATGGAGAAGGATTCTCCCTGAGCTGTATGAGCAAGGAGGTTACTCACAGCTGGCTGGAGGACAGGTAGCGGAGTCTCAAATTGAGGCTGAATGAGTTGGAGGCGTTCATGTTTCACATTCAGCTCTTCATAAGCTCTGCAGCATAGAAAAAGACAAAGAATGAGGGGGGGGAAAATGATATAAAATCCATTTCCACTTGCAGGCTATAGAGATGGATTTTTATGAGGACACCAGGGTCAATGTTATGCACAGTAACAGCATTAAAAAAATGTGATGTCCATTTTAGAAGGACCTCGGAGAACTGCATATCAGTAATAAGTGACTTCTATAGTGAGAAAATTAGTTAAAATTATGACAGAGGAAGATGATAGGTGGACATATAAAATGCTGAAAAAGAAGGAAGTCACACGTCAATTCTTCAAGCAACTTTTAAAGGGATGAACATGGATGAAGAAAAAGTGATCTAGTTCAAAAAAAGCAGAATTGCAATTTCAAAGACTTTTCAGGAAGTCTGTAACTAGAAGTTATTTTTAAAAAAGTATTTGTCATGGGATCAGAAGGGAGATCCCCCTATCAATTCACAACTTGTGAAAGTACAAGAAATACAGAGTAAGAAGAAAGAAGAGTGTCCACAATAGAGTGGAGTTTCATGGAATCTGTGTTAAGCTGCCACTACTCAGCATGTTCAGATCTGGGTAAAAGAGTTATGATGGACAAAACTGATAGTGACACAAACTGGTAAAACTGATCAGCTGATAAATCTCAAGACACAATTACTGGGAAATGCAAAAGGGAATGAAAATGCAGTTTTCAGTAAATGCCAAGTAATTCAAAAGTGGAAAAATGACCAGCTCTCAGTTATCATTCCAGAAAGTGTCCAACATCACTGCAGACAGTTCTACTGAAACTATCAGATCACAGAATCAAAAGTAGTCAGAAAAAAAGGTGAAAAGAAGCTCAGAAATTACAGTTAACACAAGAAGCAAGAGAAAACATTGTCACACTGTACAAATCCATCTCCTGGTATATCCGTATTCAGAATGCTGCTTACAGCTCAGCCCCTTCTGCTCTTAAGGAGACACAGTTAAACACAAACAGAAAATGCATAATACAGAATGGAATAAATAAGTAATAAGAAAATCACTGCTGCTGACTTGATAACTGAAGGGAGGGCAGTTGTATCCAGCTGATAAAGAGATGTATCAAACAGCTTTGTGAAGTCTCTTGGGTTCTCATCTCCTTCTTGCAGGCAGACTCGCAGTTGCTCAGACAGCGCAGCTGTGTCTGGAAGCATGGTATAGTCTGAAATCTGAACACAGATATGCACACCTGGGATTTAAAATGGCCAACCTGTTCACACAGTCTCTTTCTAGTTTATATCTCACCTAAAATCTCATCTAGAAATAATTATTTCACTCTTTACCAGGTGTGTCTCTTTGCAGTGCAGCTCACTAGATCACCAACTGTGCAAACTCTATTCTCTTGCTGTAAAGCCACTCCCTATACGGATGTTTCAGCTGTTAATTAACATTAAAAGAACCGGCTTACTAGTCAACTGTGCAAGACTTGTTCTTTTATGCACTCAGAGTATACAATTTTATCACATACGCTATTTCCAATAAAAATAGCATTTGCATACATCAGTTAAAAAAACAACTAAAATTGAAATACAATTTGATCCCTACTCAGAAAATCTGCCTTCACTTCCTGCACATTCCTCTTGTCTTAGGGCTCAGAGTGAATTTCAAACTTACTACCCTGGAGCAGCAAATGATCTCATAGAGATGGGCAAATTGAAAAGAGACTTTCACAAATGCAGTGTGATAATGAAGAGCAACCTAAGTCTAAGAGATACAAATATTTTTTACTCTGAAGCCAACTGTCTACTCCATCTTAGACCCTGAATGAAGGTTCTGCAACAGCAGCAGCAACATCCACCTTGCTGTTAACCATTCCGTCCTAAATACAGGGTGTGCCAAAACTGATCACACTATTCTTTACCTCCTTGTGATGGATCTCTCTTACCTCAGGGTCCTCCATATCCATCTGGTTTAAGTGGATATCTGATGTTGTGAGCCACTGGAAAAGCACATCCTGAAGAAGGGTAAAACTTAATTATTTTCAGAAAGATCAAGTAATCTCATACTAGGCTTAAACATTCATATTAAATCAATTAAATAACATACCATGAAAAATAAGACAAAATATAGGTAATATATCAAAGCATATCTACTAGTATTGGATTAGAATCTCCATATTGAATCCATTTCATAGCTGTGTTGCTCTAAAACGAAGCTACTGAGCCTGGAGCGCTTTGGAAGTGCTGTGAAGATCCACAGATGTGTTTTTAAATAAATAAAAAAAAGGTAACCCAAACCCCCCACCCAACTTACCATGATCTTACCATTTTCTTCTTTATCTAAATATTGATCACTGAACATGTGGGAAGATCCCAATGCTGCCATCTTTCCACCTTGACTCTATCAACAAAGAAGACAATTTAGCAAAAACTCCTTCCAAATCACAGTTTTAGAGATAACTGTTACTGCTTTATTAACTTTCTGCAACCCGTTCTTCAGTGTTTATTTGATACATCAAATAAAGCTCCAGTTTGTTTAACACATTTCGGATGTTCCACACTCCATGATTCGCAGTTTAAGCTAACTCTACATGCTTTACCCACAACTGGGTAGATCCTCTGCTCGCTCTTTCCATTCCTTCACTTTCTGTTCCTATTCTTTATCAAATCTCTTTTCCAATCTGAGAGATCTTGTTTTCCTGCTACCAAGTTTCTCCCTTGGGATATCTTACTCTGACAGCTGCAGACAAAATGCAAGCAGTAAGTGTACTTGTAAATTCACTTCATGCTGCTGTATTTGCTTTGATTTACACAGTTCATTTCAGCCACAGTAGGGGGGAATGAAGTTGGGCATCCTCAAGGAAGAAAAAAATCCCCTTCCTAACAAGGATATCAGAAAACCACAATAGGAAACTCACCTACATAGTAAGAAATGTGTTAATTTGTTCACATTCACTAACAATATCAATCCTTTGTTTGTACTCATCCACTACTACTAGATTTCTGAATTTATTTTTATAAAGCATCAAGTCTGGATGAGTAAGATAACATATGAAAAACCTACTGATTCCAAGGTGACAGTAATTAATTCGGTATGGTGTACTTATGAAGCTAATGATAGTCTTAATAAATTGTCACTAAAAGGGTAGGAAAAAAACCCAAACTTCAACAAAGAACTAAATGCATCCATCTGTCAAACAAAAAATATGTAATCTTTGCTGACCATCAAATTAATTCTCCTCTGAGCCCCATGCAAAGGAGTTTACCATAAAAAGAGATAGGAGTCACTGGCTCATCTGGATTTTGCAGATGCATCAAAAGACAGACATGGGTTTGTAAGTACTACCAGAGGATACACTCCCAGTTTTTGTAGGTGGAATGCAAGGCATGTCACAGGCACAATCCTACCTCATGCTGATAGAAAGCCAGAATAGGCCTGTTGAGTGGGAAGCAGACGGATCCTGTTGACAGAATTGCCACTGCTGGTTTCATCACATTCAATGTGGCTCCAAAAGGATACACAAAAGTGAGAGCTCTGCAGGAAATACAGCAACTCCCTAAGTACCTGCATGTATAAGGCAGGCTGCACATATTTATAAAACTCACAGTGCAAACTGCAATTGTGCACTGTCGGTGGAAAGCCAAAGCCTTGCTTCCAACATGCAGATCATTGTAACCACATTTCAGTCTCTCTCTACAGGTTTTTCCAGGTTATTAATATTTACATTTTTTAATTAAATTCAAACTCACAGACTAGGGGCAAAAAAGATCAGATCATGAGAGAATTTCTGTCCAATTTCTGTCCACTACTAAATAGATCCTCCTTTCCAGATATAACCTAAGAAGCTGACATAAGAAATGCATTATAAAACCTTGTATTGTCAAGCACAACAAACTGCTGCTAATCACAAACCTGCTAATTCTGAGTTATTCTACATATTTTCACATCAGTTTCCTCACAGAAAAACACTTACTGTGAGTCATGCCCACTTCCATCTTCATCTGTTGTCTCAAGTACTGTTTTTCTTGCAGCTTCACAGATTCCCCTACAAGATGTTGAAAGGCAAAACTTACTGAAAGCAATACAGATTGCAAGTGTTTACTGTAAAGATTTATATACTCCAAATATTTACCTGTTCAAAACTCCATCAGAGATTAGTGCTTCTTTTGGGTGGTGGTACTTATAATATACATTTCGTACTACAGCATCTTGAGGAAAGAAAAAATATAGACATTTACATCTTAGCTGATGAGTGTGCTAGACACAGCAATGAAAAACTGGTTTAGCTCTTGGATTCCCTGGCTGTGTGCTTCCAGCACTAGCATTCGGTTCCCAAAAGAATTCAAATCAGCCTTCACTGATAAATAATATGAGAAAATAAGCCCCTCTCCACCTTCTGCAAAGCAGAAGAGGCAAAAGGATGATCCAGTTAAAACAGCATTTAACAAATTTTACAACTCCAAATTCTTTTTTCCAGTGTATCTTCCAAACCAGGATGAACTGAATCCTGTTCATACACAAAAAGGTATCATTTAGAAAAGCCACTAAAGACCCTAAGAATATTTTAGTACACTGAGATACAGCTGACTTAGGTTGGTTGGTTTTTCTTTTTTCACACTGAATGACATTTTACTGGTCTGCTAAAGAAAAGTGCCAGTCTTTGTTCAGGGTGAGCATGAAGTGATTCAATTCATTAAAATGCGTGGAAAATGTCTTAAATGAAAGGCTTTTTAATCAAGAAATGTCACTAGAATTAATTTTCTTTAGTAAATACCATTAACACTAACAAGTACAGCAAAGGAATGGAAATGGCTAAGTTGTTATCCATGTACTCTGCCCATGGAAAACTCTCGATGTATTCCAGTATTACCCTGCCAGATACATGTAGATTTAAGAAGAAAAAACATCTTTTAGACCAAGGGATACTTTGTGAGAAGGATTTTCTTGGCTTGTATCTCCAAAGTTTGAACCTGCTCTTTAGATTTTGCTGAAAACAGATGAATAAAAGCTCTCAGTAAGCCCCATTACCATTATTGAATATGATCCCATATTCTTCTAACAAGAAGTTAATATTTGTGCCATTACGGGACTCTCCACCTTCCCTGAGCATCACCAGGATGGCTCCACCATCCTCCAGGAATTTCTTCAGAACGTAAAACTGGAAGACAACAAAGATCCAGGAAAAACAAACAAACAAACAAACAAACACACACATGAATGAAGATACACACAAGACTGCAGGAAGTTATGAGGGAAGGTAAAGGATTCTGACTGCTTGCAATTAACTTGTTCCTATGAGAAAAACACTCAAATTTCAATTTGTGTAAATTCATCTAAAACAGCACAACTGCAGTCTTCGGTGTTGTTCTTTTCTATCTAAGCAAATCTTAAAACAGAACTAATTTGAAAACAGTTATTGATGTCTTACCTCATCAGCACTGAACTTCTCTCTTGGCCCTGCTGTAATCCACAGTTTTACTCCAAACAGTTTCTCCGATGTGATCTCATCTTTTAGGCTATGAATAGATTAATAAAGGCACATGCTATTCTTGAATATAGTTCAAAACCAGAACTTTTTTCTTTTTTTTTTTTTAAAGGACTGGCAAACAAACACAAAGCAAATCACTTCAGTCACTTCATATCCTTTCATCTGGGTTTAAAGTTGACAGCTTGAGCAAAAACAATCCTTACAATTGTCAACCAACTAAACAGTAAAGCTCCTCTAACAAGGTACTGTGGCAGATCCAGAGCTACTATAAACTGTCACAGCTGTTATTAAACTTTGCACCTGAGGAGCTTCCTCTTGTTCTTTTGATTCTTCTTCTTCTTTTTGCTCTGGGCACATTTCATAGAATCACAGAATATCCCAAGCAGGAAGGGACCCACAAGGATCATCAAGTCCAGCTCCTGGCCCTGCAAAGGATACCCCAACAATCCCACCCTGTCCCTCAGAGTGTTGTCCAAACACTCCTTGAGCTCTGGCAGCCTTGGGGCTGTGACCGCTGTCCGGGGGGATCCTGTTCAGGGCCCAACCACCCCACGTGGGAAGAACCTTTTCCTGATATCCAGCCTACCCCCCCCCCAAACAGTTTGATGCTGCTTTGTAGAGAACAGATAAACAATATCATCTGCACAAAGGCCGTTTTCTTTTGCCTCCCAAACTCCAAACCCAGATAGACTCAAAAACCTGTATGAGGATTTTCAACCTTATAACTTACACTCTATCTCTTCCACAGGCAAGGCAGCTGGAAGCTCCAAAGAACCACGCACAACATCCCATAGCGACAGAACAGCTGATACCACAGAGCAATTAATGCAAGAGAGCGACCTTAGCTCATGAAATACATCCCATTAAAGATGGGACTGGCCAGGGCTCAGAACAACCTGGTCCAGTGGAAGGTGTCCCTCTCCATGGCAAGGGGTTGGAACAAGATGATTCAGGTCCCTTCCAACCCATACCATTCTACGATTCTACGGTCCCCAAAGGCTATTCGGGTACTCAACGAGGACCACACAAACCCGTGGAGGTTTGTTTGTCCCCTCCTAGCCGCCCCTCACCTCAGCACCTTCCAGCTCCCGCGCAGCCTCTTCCGCAAGGCCTTGTAGCCGCCGGCAGGCGTGAAGCTCTCCCCCTTGGACGCGTTGAACACTATGGCATTGCGCGGGCCGCTCTCCATATGCTCCCCGGGGCCTGGCGAAGGGCTCCAGCTCCGGTGCGGAGCGGGGAACCCTCAGCGCCCGGCGTTCTCCAAGGCGTCCCGCCCTGTGCCCAGCGGGAGGCAGCGGCTCCACGCGCGCTCCTCCCCTAGCAACGCGCCCGACGGGCGCATGCGCGGATCTCTCCGCCCCTTCCACGGGAGTGCAGGGGTTGCCTCAGGGGTTCCCTCCCTTCCCCGCCTGGGAAGGGGGTGGGGCGGGAGCACTGCGGCGGGCTGGGGTGAGGGTGCACGGGCATCCACGTATGCACTCTCCATTTGCTCGAGTGCCCCTTACCGGCTTTATCAGCGCCCAGGGCAGCCCCGTGACCTCACAGGAAACTGCTACCCTTCAACTGCCGCAGCTTTCTGGGCCTTGGACACCAGTAAAATCACAATCCCAGAAGAGTCTGCAGGCTCTTCGCTGTGAGGGTGGTGAGGCCCTAGTTTGCCCAGAGAAGCTGTGGCTGCCCCGTCCCTGTGAGTGTTCAAGGCCAGGCTGGACAGGGCTTAGAGCAACCTGGTCTAGAGGGGCTTCAAGACTCCTTCCAACCCCCACCATCATATGATTCTATGATTAACCTATTTCTTCCTCTTTAAACTCAGCAGTTTTAGTTACTTTATGCGTGCAGCTAAGTGCTCTCACACACAGCATAGACCAACCACCCTCCCACCCTGCTCCCTCCCCACTCACCTCCAGGACAGCCATAGGGACACAGCAGCATTCGCACTTTATATAAACCATGTCATATTCCCCATGACTTCAGCATACACAAGATAAAGTCCAAAAAAACAAAAAAATTGTTCCAGCACAAGCTTCCCCACAGCATAAGCATCACACAACTTGCAGAAAGCCCCTTGTTTATCCCTGTGTTGCAGTAGAAGCTCTAGGATCCCTCTCCCCATAGCAACAAAATAAAACAGCTTAGAAAAAGTGAGAAGTGACATTCAATGAATACACCAGCATTTAAATTAAGGCAGAATAAATAACTGTTCTACATCAGTGATGAGTGTTTTCAGATGGGTAGTGGAGCCTGTAACAGCACTGCTGGCCACCCTTTGCTGTGCACTATCCTGTGCTCCACATGCTCCTCACAGTTGTGTTGGTGTGTCATAGTCAAGTCAAGCACATGGTGTGAAGGACACCCCCCACCCCAAGCAGGGTTCAGCCATAGACTTATTTTTATTTTTCCAAGCAATTCAGCCTCTTCCTTTGATCTGGGATATTCCTCCCACACATTGACTCTTCCATAACAGCCTCCTTGGTGCTTCAGCAGCATCCTAATTCACCCAGAGAGATGATCCACTTGCCTTAGGGAGGGACTGGCTGGCATGAAAGGCCCCAGTGCAGTTCAGGAATTGCAGACCTGCAGCTGCCTTTGGAGTAAAAACTGGTGAACAGTTTTCCCTCAGCCCAGCTCAGTCCAGGATAAGTGGCTTAAGTGACATAGTCTACTTAAAGGAAGGAAGCCAATATTCATGGTTGTGTGAAGAATTCCCTTCTCTATTGAGTAGGTGGGGAAAGCAGTTGGACAGAGCTGGGCACAGCTCCCCAACAAAAACAAAAAAAGAAAAACCAAAGGGGAAGAAGGTGGCCGGTTACAGGGACATGGCTGTTGATGTGAATGATGGCACATACCTCAAACATAAATAAAACCCCAGGGTGAATACAATTCTGCCAGGTAGCACAAGACACTCAGGAGAAAAACCATAATCAGTGTCCCACTTTCCCTGCCAGAGGAACAGTCCTGGCAGGGAAACATTTGTGGGAAATCCACCAAACAGCAAAAGTTAAGAGCTCTGTTCCATCCCAGCCAGTTAGTGTGTTAGTCCCAATTTCCTTAAGCTATGATCAAAGGAAAAATTCTCTCAAAAAAAAAAAAAAAAACCAAAAAAAAACCAAAAAAAACCACACCACAACAACAACAACAACAACAAAAAAACACCACAAAAAAACCAACCCCAAACCCAAACCAAAACAACAACAACAAAAAAGAAACCAACATAAAACCCATTAGTTTAAAATCTGGCTTCTCAAAGCCTTTGTAAAATTTAGATGTCCTCTTCAGTTGGTGCATAAGAAAATCCTAAAAATGCATCTGAGGCACTGGAGCTGCTGGCTGCTAGGTCAGGTGTGCGGGTGATGGAGGCAGAGATTGCTTCTTGGGTGAACTCTGGATCAAAGTGTCGCAGATCAGCTGGACCAGCCTAAGCCAAGGAGCAGAGACACTGTCATTTTGAGTGAGCAGAACCCAGCCACTTGTATTCAAACAGTCCAACACAGCTTCTCTTCCAGAAGAGCCATCAGCACTGCATTTAGAGTTCCTAACCCACACCTCAACATCCTCAGTGTCAGCATAAGGCACCTGCAGAGTGTCTCTTTTGTACTCCTATATATAACAGATGACAGAAACACCCACTTACCACATTGGGGTTGAATGGAGGGGTAATCCTCTTGTGGTACAAATCATCCCAGTTTATTGGGCTGAAGAATATATGGTTCTTTATCTCAAGCTGCATAGAAAGCAGGGGGCAAATGTCAAACTTCTGTCAACTCTCCTTTTCCAGCACCTGCCAGCTGGTCTCACAGCATTAAGGAGTTGAAGCAAGACTTGGAGTTACCACATACCCATGTTCGCAAATCCTTAACACATGAGGGTCATGTTCCAGTTATCCCTTGAAGGGAAATGACCCATCAGACATTGGTATCCTTCGCTTGCTACCACACCTTTCCCTTTGGAAATCCAAGACAACCTCATACGCCCCTTTTAGGAGGCTGGAGGAACACACTGCATGGAAAGCTTTATCCAATGCAGTGGTATTATCATAAAAGAAAGGCTCAGTATAATAAAGCTTTCCCATCTGTTCTCCCTCCTGATCATACTGGAGGACACCTACAAAGTCTGTTTTGGCACCCAGCCTCCTCTTCTGGTCCTTGTGGAGGAGTCCCTGGAGGATGTCACAAGCTGCCACTGTCTTGGTTCCTTGGATCTGGAGTGGCTTGTGCAGAATGTTGTCATACATCTGAGACACATCCCGGCTGTAAAAAGGAGGCTGATTTGAAAGAGAGGAGAAACAGCCAGGTAAAGCATGAGCTACCATAAGGAACCACACATTGCCAATCAAAAATGACACCTGCCGTGAGTAGATGAGAGAGACCTGCCAACCTCTGCTCAAAAGTACAATGGTACGATTAAACCAGGTCATCTAATTCAGGATTTAGTCATCTATCAGGTATCATGTGAACACCAGACCAACCTCACACCACAGGTCTTGAAAAAAAGTTCTCTACTGTGTAAAGTAAAAGAGACCATTTCTAAACTTACCAGTCCAAACAGCATTTCATATAGGACAGCTCCTAGACACCACCAGTCTACTGTCCTGTCGTAGGGTTGCTTCTTTAGCACCTCAGGAGCCAGGTACTGGGAAGTCAGAAGCAAACATTTGAGTCAAGCTATAAAGAAGGGCTTTGCCCCTGTAAGTCACAAATCTGGCTGTAGCTCAAGCTGAGCAAATGCATTAGGAAGCACACAGGTGCATTTCCTACTATGATCTAATATATTCTCCACTTGCTTTGGGGCAATGGGGTTGAAAGACACCTATCAAAGCCCCCAGTGTTCTTCCAGGCTACCGAGGGTTCTCTTGCTATAGAGGACTTGGACAAGGATTTGCCACCCATCACAATTCAACCAGTAAACCTGTCCTGCACTGACAAATCACATCCCTAAGAGGTTCCTGTGGTTTTGAAAAAGCTGCTGTTTTCAATCCTGACAAGTCTGTCCAAAACAGCAAAACTACCACTAACCACCACCAAGAGGCAATGGGCAAGAATTTGAGCAGTCTGCAGAATAAACAGCCTCCCACAGAATTATCTCTGTACCTTCAGGTTCTGTCTCGAACAGGAAGACACCAACATACACCAAAACTGGAAAACAAAGCTCAGACATTCCTGTTTGGTTCATGCTGTGCTTTTGCATAAGAGGCTCTCAGATGAAAGCAGAGGGAAATTCCTGAGATTGAATACTGTTCACAGACCCTCTTTCAAGCTGTCTGGGAAGAGCAGCAGGACAGGTGTATTACCTAGGCTGAAGTGCTACGAAAATCCCCAGCTCAGTAAGAAGAAAGAAAAAAGCCTCCAAGAAGCCAAACTGGAAATAGGTTTTCACAAAAACTAATTGGGGCACATTGGAGAAAAGACATTTCCTCCCTTCTGAGCAATGTTCACACTTCAGAGGGGAGCCTGGTCCTCTCCTCTGCACAGGGCATTTTGCAACTCATGCATACCAAGTACACATAGGAGAGCACAGTAAGGTCGGGTGCATGTCAGTTGCAGCAGGCTCCTTGCTTTGCAGCTCCAGGGTATTGGAGCAGGTAAACGGCCTGCTCACAGGCTCCCAGGGTCAAGGTTGCCTCCACAGACAACTGCAGTTTCATAAGTCTGGCCATTTCCGAGTGCAGGGATCCCTGCCCTGATAGCACAGCAATTTCAGAATTTAGCTGGTACAGAAAAAAACATCTCTGATGAGTAGGGAAGGCCTTACTTGAACTCCAGTTTCAGGCCAACAACCTCAAAGAGCCCAAGGCGGTTTAATTTAGAGTCCATGTTTTGAGATGCCACATAAGCCCAAGACCCAGAGCAGCAAGTCACAGCAAAGCCCCAACATATGCTGTACCTCAGGAGTGCCACAAAAAGTAGAAGTTGTCTCCTCTTGTTCCATTCCTTCTTTGCACAGTCCGAAGTCTGTCAATACTATGTGTCCCTAAAGAAGAGAGAAATTTCAGCTTCACTCAATCTTCTTTGAGAGGAGACAGGGTTTCCAAGTATTTGCCTTCATATTGCATCTCATGGGGGTTTTAGTTCCCCACTGCTCATCTCTCTCCCTTCCCTCCCTTATGGACATCCTATAGTACAAGTACAGGAGCCTATAAAGAAAGTAGAGTCTAGATTTTTTTTTTTTCCATTTTTATTTGTCTACAACTGGATAATTATGAAGAAATCCAGCACTCCTGTACTTTTCTGCTGCTTTATCCCAGAGACGGTTTAATGGTGCTCACCACCAGTCTCACCACCAGAGTAGCAGCAGCAACCTGTTCTTCACACCCCTGATCCCTGCCCACAGGTCAGGTCCCAGCTTTTGGGAATAAGCCCAGCCCCACAAATGTGCAGTTCTGCAGAGGGCAGGCTGAGTCCTCCTTCCAGGATCTGCACAGAAGTGCAGTGGGGCAGATATACAAAATCCATGCCCTCTGTTTATAGTTCTGATGCTTTTAAAGCCAGAAGGAAAGTACCCCAAGCTGTGAATATACCTGGCAATCCAGGAGAATATTCTCAGGTTTTAGGTCTCTGCAAGACAAAAGGTGCTGTTTGAGCAGATTTGGGCAGATACTTAGAAAACATGGATATGAAATAGCATCAGCTAAGAACAGGAACTAACAAAGTCTCCCGGTCCAGGCCTTCTTGGAGTGCAGTTACCCATCAACATACACACATGCAAACATCAAAAGGCTGCTGCCATACAGGATCAGGTGTTAGCCTGCATTTCTGTACATAAGTTGTTGTTGAGCAATGATTTCTCACTTACTGATCCAGGGTTTTTTATATTTTTACACTTAAACATTCTTTCTCCTTCCCACTATCGGTCTGAGAGTATTTATTGCCCATCAGGTCCTATGAAGACAGGATCCCTCTTGAAAGTTTAAAAGTGACAGCAGCACTTAGTCAGTCTTGTCTGGAGTAGGAGATTCTTCAGCTATTTCAGTCCTGAATATATTGCTGGGCCCCATAAAGCCCTTTCCCTCCCCAGCACTGACACTACCTTGCTGGGCACACTTGGTGGCCCTGCCCTCCCCAGCAGGACACGTCTTACCTGTAAATGATGTTTAAGGAATGCAGGTACCCAATTGCACTGGCAACTTCTGCAGCATAGAACCGGGCCCGGGGTTCACGGAAACAGCGCTCCCTTTGCAAGTGGAAGAAGAGCTACAGCCAGATGAAAGGGTTGGTCATTTTTTTAAATAACTAAAGGCTATCTGGAGCAAGGCTGAAAGCCAGCTACTCAAGTGAAAACTTCTTTGCAGCAAGTAGCACACAAATAACATCAAATGAGCCCAAACCAAGCCACTTTAGGCAACCCAAACACCTTCCTACAAATTGCTTCCTTTGTTCTACTCTTCATTCCCAAAAATAAATAAGTAATTCTCTGAAAAACATCATCTGCTGATCTAGTTAAGCTCCTCGTTTAGTACAGCCCACATACTAGGGGTAGCATGGCCATAAGAAGTGATACATACATAGAGCTGAACACAAGATCCACAACCTGAACTCTGTTTGGGCAAGATATCCATATTAACAATATCTCCCAGACAGTTTCAGATAGAACAGAAAGACAGCTGAAAAAAAAGGAAGCTCCTACAGCACAGAAAAATTCTATAAAATTGTGCTGGCATCACCCAATCACTAGACACAGATCCAGAGCTAGCCCACAGGTGGGTTTTGCCTAAAGCTCACTAACATCAGTATTTTCTGTATTCTCCATAGGATTTTAAAACATCCCTAACACACACCTTTCTCAGCATCCTTCCTTTAGGAATCATCTGACTCAGGTCCTAGCCAGCAAGATCTTCACTCAATTTACCGGTGAGGTAATGCCAGGTGTTCCTGGCTGCTCCTTTCCAGCGGTCAAAGCAGCATTATACCTCAACATGATTATCCTCTGACAAGAAACAGTTTTAGGCAATAAAACAGCATGTTTGAGAAGGACCAAAAAGGATGAAAATGAAGCCTTTAAGTGCACTCACCTCTCCTCCATTTACATAGTCAAGCACAAAGTAAAGCTTCTCCGAGGTCTGGAAGGAGTAATGGAGTCCCACAAGGAAGGGGTGCTTGACATTTTTCAGGAGCACGTTGCGTTCCGCCATGATGTGATTTTGCTATCAAAAAGCAGACAAGGCAGCAGTGTTTCAGGCAAGGGTCCAGCCCAGCCTATCATAGGGCCTCACTGCTGTTTTCAAAACACGTGGAGGCTGGGAGCCCAAGAGTGTCATTTCTAGCCCCAGAAAGGGAACCACTCCCTGCTATCTGACCCATTTAATCTCTGTTCTTCATGTTCCCATGGCACAGAGAAATCCATGTCTAACATGCAAATTGCCTGCATGAATGACAGCTACCAGGTATCCCAATTGCATTACCAGAATAGCTCATACACTGACCATTATTTGCAGAAATAGCCAAGGAAAGCAAACATACCTCCTTTTTCTTAAGGATGGTTTTCTTATGTAAGACTTTCACTGCATAAAAAGTCCCATCACACTTGCGTTTGGCCAGGAGAACCTGCAACACAAGGTCCCAGTCACAGGTTTCAGCCTCACCTTCTGCTTTTTTGTTAGTTTTTCCTCATTAGCTCAATAGTCTTGTGCATGATTATACAAAAAGAACTGCTCCGGAGGGTCAGGTACAAAGTTTTAAAGACAGCTCCAGACCTGTGAATTGTCATCACTTTCTCATTGCCAGAAAAGAGCACGCCACACCTCCACTTACATTACTTAGACTCCCAACAGAAAACAGCTTTGGAGCATTTGGGGACAGTTCCATTTAAAGGGGATCCGGGCTGTCTCCCAGGTACAGGTTTGTCTGGAGTTCTTTTGCTACCTGAACAATTCTGAAGCTCATTTTGAATCAATCACTGCTCCTTACCATCACCACCCTGAGCATAAAGCACCTCACACTTCAGCCCTTAAAGAGATGGAAGGACAGCTCAGAGTAAGAATGGACTATGAAGACCCTATCTCAGGGCTTCCCTAGTCTCAGCCACACTCAGACCAAACACCTCATGAGACATGCAAAGGACTACAACTAGGAACTCCTTTAGCAAAATATTTGCTTTCCAAGCTACAGTCCACCCGTACAAACCCACTTACTTTTCCAAAGCTTCCTTTGCCAATAACCTTCAGAAAGTCAAAGTCTGTTGGCTTGGCACTGTTAGGCAAGAATGAAACAAGTTAATGTTTCTGGGAGAGAAACAGGCAACAGCAACACTACCATCAAAGCAGAGTTCCTGCCTGGAAAGATGAATGTTTGTGAAAGGGATTAAAGGGCACTGGATGGGTAACCCTTGCTTTCAGCCAGCTCGGGATTCACACTGTGTATGTCAGTGCACCCAGCACAGCATGAGCAATCCCTCAGCAACCCACATGCTGAACACAGTAGCAAGTGAAAGCACCTGTTAAGAAAAAGGGACACCTTTAGAGGGGACACTTTTTCTAGAGAAAGATAGTCAGGGAGCCAGCAGTTACAAAGAAGATCTTCCCTCACTATCTCTCAAGAGAGATGGGACAAGGGACTGCAGATATGGACAGGAAAGGATGATTATGATAACAAGAACCAGCTACAGCTTAATGTTTTGAAAGCTGGTGCACTGGTGACACACATGGTGTTAAAGGCCAAGTAATGTAGAAGTTAGGACTTTTGCAGACACCACCTATGTGAGACACAGGGACCACCTGCATTCCCATGCCAGACCTCTTCACACTCCACACCCTACCTGGCTTTGAAGGGAGCTTACTTGGGGTTAGCAGAAGGTCCAAGGTTGATGTTGTCAGTTGGTGTTGAAGGCTAGACAAGATAACAATAATGTTAGTCGTAACGACCATGCTGCAGGTTGTACTTTCCCTTCCTCAATACAGCATACCTCACACTGAGCCATTGATTATACAAATCAATTGTATCATTGATTATACCCATCAGCAAGAGACACAGTACTTGTTTTGCTAAACTTTTAACTAAGGCCACATTAAGTGGCCTTATGCACATCCAGCTCCACGGAACTACCTCCTCCCTCTTCCCAATGACAAGGAGTACACACACACATGCTCTTCCTCCTCTTCCTGCTTCCCAGGAATCTTCCCCTCCCCAGACTCAGGGAGCATTATGTCCTGTCCAAAAGGTTATACAGGTCCTCTCTGCTCTTCTTTTATTCCACACAGCATCACTCACAGGGTCAAGGCAGCAGTAAGACTTCCAGCAGGCTAACACAGGCTCTCCTGCTTGTTTTTCATCTAAAGACACCAGCCCCTTTGTCCCAGAAGTGAGGATTTGCCGGTTCAGAGCCCTGATCTCACCTGGGTGCTTTTGTCTGGGCTTCGAGAACGATCCATTAAAAAAGCAACTCGTTCAGCACTTGGAAAAAGAAAAGCAAGTGTTGAAAACAAAATCCAAGAGAGAAACATCTTCACACCATTAACTTGCCAGGGAGCAGCACAGACCCTGGTGTGTGCACCCCTCCATCATAAGAAGGCTTAGCCGAGTTCCCCAGCAACTCCCTTGGTAGCACTGCTACTCCCAGGGGATGGGGGTGTACACACTCCAGGGGAGGTAGTGAACACTGGGACGCTACTGGGAGCAGATTAGGGAAAAAAGGTTCACGGATGCACGAGCATATAAATACCACAGTTAGCCCTTGACTTGAAATAGCAGAAAATGGTCAGAACACCAACACGTGAAGACCAGCACAGCCCAGCAGGGCCAGGTGAATTTACAGTCCTCCTAGCCATGATCAGACTCCTCTCAAGGCAGGGGCAGCCCCCCACCCCACTGCACAGTGACGCTGCAGTACTCAGCCCTGCAACCCAGTGAGTGTCCCCACAGGGCAGCCAGGAGAGTCCAGCTGGGTCCAACCACCACATGCCATCAGGATGGCAGCTGCCAGAGGCCATTCTCCCTAGGCCAGGTCAGATGGGGCAGCTCAGGACTGTTTACTCTGCAGGGAAGAGGAGCTCAACAAGGCAGCCAGAGCTGGCTTGGTGAGCACAGGACTTATCTACCTAGTGAAACTACTGCTGGGGCTGGAAAACCTGGACTTGAACACTTGATGGTTCAGATTCCACCCTGACCAAGCATCACTGGGGATGGGTGGGTCTCCCCACCCTAGGGATTCCCCCCTTTGGTTTAGAGGGTTCCCCCATGCTCCTTTCAAAAGCCAGAATTAAGGAGATAACAAACAAAACAAGCAGCTCTGTTCCCTTCTCCCCTGCCCCAGAGAGCTGACTCCCACTAAGCCCCACCAAGCTCTCATACACCGCAGGGAAGCCCTGAAGGCTCTCGTCCCCACAGCCACCCTCTGCCATACCACTCCCAAAGAGGGGGCCCAAAGAACCCACCAGCCTCCCCACATCTCACCTGTGTGTGCTCACTCTCTCTGCCCCCACCCACCACCAGGCACAAAATCCCAGTCATCCCCAAGCCCCCGCTCCTGCGCAGCCAGGCTGCCCATGGCTGGAGATGCCAGGCAGCAGCGGATGCTGGCGGCTGTCCCTGAGCACTGCCCATATCTGCCCGGTGCCAGCCAGCTCCATTCACCACCCAGCCAGCACAGGGGTTATCAGGCTGAGCTGTTAAAGGGCTCTCATCCCACTGAAAGCACTTCATACTCACTATGAGCAGAGCCTGGAGCCGGAGGCCTTGATGGTTTGCCCTATCCTCTCCCGGCTGTGCTTGATGAGTTCTGTGAGGAAAGTTGGAGCACCAAAGCCGATTAGCTGGCAGTGTGATCACAAGTACACAGAGGCACATTTGTTCTTCACTGACCTTGCTCTTCTCTCCACAGCCACCCTCCTCCCCCTTCCACTCACATACCAAAATAACCAGGAAATTATAAGAATCAGGACATCTTCCCTCCTGGCCCCACCAGGAGCCCTCAATAGCTCACAGGACAGGGATAAGTGCCACAAAATGGACACCCCCTCTCACAGCACAGGGGACTCAGAGCACCACAGTCAAGCTCTCCTGAGCCATCCCTGGGTCCCCAGGGGTGACAAGGAGAGTTCCCACAAGGACGACGTTGTACTGGGATACGTCACATACTTGGCACATCCACTGTCCCTTTCATTCAGGACTCTGCAAGTAATTAGGGACATGAATGAAACCTTTCAGATCCCTGCAGGAGGTAAGCCAGCACACACACATCACAGTGAGTGATTTGCTCAAGGACACGTAGCCAGTGCCGGAAGCTGGGATTCCCACCACAGAGCATCCCTGCTCCTCAGCCGTGTGGGCAGTTGCCACCACTTATCTTCATCACCTCTCCCTTCACATAGAGGCAGTCCCAAACCTGCTCCCTGCTGCACAGGCTGAGCCAGAGAGAAGCCCAAGAAGTGCAACCTATACAGAAGAGTTCCTTGTTTTGCTTAGGAGTAGATAGCAAAATTATTTCAAGACTAAGTTTTGCTCCTTAGTTCTGTCACTAGAGGGAAAGGAAGACTCAAAAAATTCACAGAAACATACACTGCCCTGTCCCTCTAAAAAGAAGGGGTTTTATAGACTCAGGCAAGTTGTCATCTTGGAATAGCTCCTCAACAGACTAAGGAATCAGCAGCACCAACCACCAGAGCCCCTTCCCCTGGGCAAGGAGTTTGTAGGACAAGTTTTGAGTCAAATACAAGCCCACTGCAGAACCCTTCCTGCGTGGATCTTTGGGTCTACTGGGCAGAGGGACCTATGTGCTATTGAGAGCCACTGAACTGGCCCCGAAAGCAGGTCTGGGATCTGGGTGCAGCTCTGATAAGGAGCCAAAAAACTAAGCTGTGGGTTTAGAGTTTCTAAATGGATAAGAAAAGGACAGCAGGAATTTAAAGCAAAACCTATAAATCATGCAGTGAGAGAGTTTACAACACCAGGTTGGTCTGAGCTCCTGACCCTGTCTGTACTTTGTCCTGCAGCAGGTACAAGAGCCTGTCCCAGCTGGCATCCACAAGCTGGGACAGGATGCAGGCAGTACCCTGATCTGCAGACAGATCAAGGCCCATTTCCTCCCACTGGGCATAGTCCTTCTTTCCCTGACAGTCTGGCTCTCCCTTACTCATGGAGGTCTGCTGAAGGTCATCCAACACCTGCGTCAGGATGCATCTGTCCCACAGTCTGCGAGCCAGCCTGGTCAGATATCATGGCTGCAGCAGAGGAACAGCTGTGTTTGGAGCAGGCAACACTCACTCAGGGCTCAAGGCCAGGGAGAAGGTTGGCACAGGGCACATAGGTGTGTGTGGACAAGCCTCAAGCTGCACTGGCAGCAATAGGTAGAGGAGTGAAGGCTCCCATCGCCTGCTCAGTAGCCTCTTGCCAGAGCAACCCAACCTATAGCCTCGTTCCCCCTCCACACGTCACTGCCATCCATCAGCAGACACAGCCTGTTTCCTCCTAATCTGAGCCACCACAAGCTTGGGTTTGGATCTAGGGTCAGCTTGCTGCCACTGTTCCTATGTGGAAAATACTCCAGGGAAAATACTGACAGACACAGATGGAGATGTTGCAGCTTGGGCATCTTGGAGAGCACACAGCCAAGCCACAGAAACAAATCCATCTGCCTTGGAGGTATTTACTATGAGTACAAGTTCCTGACTTACTTCTAGGGGTTTGGACAAGCCAGTTCTATCAAGGTCTCCACAGCCTGCAAGTAGGCAAGAACCTCTTCCAGCCTGGCAGCCCATGCATGCTTTCTTCCATCAGCCCTGTTCTGCTCCACTGCTTCTTTGCTGGAAGTAAAGCCACTCAACAAGTCCCTGCTGACCAAGGGCAGCATTTTCCAACAAAGCATTTTCATTAAATGGACTTGCTCTGAGACTAGAGCCTGTGCACTGAAGTACCATACACATTTTTAGGATATGTATATCCCCATCCCATATCACTTTTTGTTCAGGTTCAGAGCCACCTTTCCCAGCCCAAGTTCACCTTCAAAGCCAGGTTAGTTTGTGATCTAAATCTCCAAAGCAGTCAAGCAGGCTTTTCCTTATCGCTAACAAACCCTACTCCCCTTAAAGCACAAAGATTTCCTGAGCGCACTCACACTGAACAACAGAACCAGAAATAGGTCACGAAAATACACTGGAATCTTTAGTTATACATGCCCGGCTGCATCCCTCCTTGTGCCTGCTAGTGCAGCAGGGATGCTCCAGGCACAGCCAGGACCACAGAGAGCATCAGCAAGCAAATCCAGGAGTTTCCCAATATGATGTGACTGTTCCACACCAGGAACACAAACCCCTGGACCCCACTCCCCCTTCCTCAAAGACCCTCAGCTCCTGGCCAGAGCAATCCTCCAGGCAGCAGGAACCCACTCACACAACATAGAGCTGCTACTTACAAGTTGGAGCAGTTACTGCAGCTAAATCTCCCCCACCACATATCCCTCAGCAACATACGTTTTCTTCCCAGCACAGCACGAGCAGCTCCCTCTCCCCTGCACGGTTCTGGCAGTGGTGACCCACATTCCCATGCTAGCCCAGCATTATTTGCTACAAACACATTACTAATGCAACACGTACCTTGCACAGAGAGGCAACCTCACAGATTCGTCATCTGTGAGCCTCCTACCCTCCTCCCGGATGGCACTGCTCTCGGCAGCCTTTCCTACCTAACACAGATTGCAAACCCCTCCAAGCAAGTCCTTCGTTTTCTCCTGCTCTGGGAAGGGCTGGCTGCCAGCTTGGAGAGACAAGGAGGAATGGCAGACTGTCACTGGGACAGCAGGTGATGTTTTGGAGGAAGCACAGAGTTTGGAGGGGCACCTAAGGCAGCCCACAACTTCCACCCAGCAAGGGGCTGCTTGCAGCTAAAGGGGGGAGATGCCCCAGTTTCATCTCAGAGAAGGAGCACAGAAGAAGGATTCCTGCAAACACATGCTTTTACTGAGGAGAAAAAAAATTTTTCCCTGCCACAGATCTAATAGATAGCTGCAAGCCATCTTTCATTCCCATTGAGACACTATAGTTGTACACAGCAAGTCCAGGAGCAGGTTAGGAAAGACTTAAAAGCACTTCTCTGCACTCAAGGAAGCTTTCTTAGCCATCCGCTGCAAAGCTCCTGGCTTGCCCAATTTTCTCTTACAGATCCTCTTCCCTACACCCCAGGGACACTGCAAACCAGTGCAGGAACCCAGCCAAGCAGCCCTGGCTCTGGGCAAGCTGGACAAACAGCTCTCGAGATTTTAAAGGAAAACTACATGCAAAACTTAAAGAAAACAGCAGGTGGCTAAAGCTTGCAGCACTTTGTGAAAAATAGTCCCGTGAAAATAAAAAACAAAGCATCAAACATACCTGGGAGCATATCTACCAATGGAGGCTGAGTCCTGAAGCATGCCAAGCAGTGAGTGCTGAGACCCACCATTTCTCACACTTCCCATCCTTGCGCTAGCCCACCCAGATTGCCCTGGCAGACCAGGAGCCCAAAGCTCTTTCTTAAGATCCAGATAGGAACAGGCTTTTTTTCCCCACAGCAGTCCATTTAGCCCCTGAACACAGCCATCCTCAGTATTATCATACTACTACTGCTGCCTCCCAGCAGCTCTTTAAAGTGAGCAGGAAAAGCTGACCAGCTGCAAAGATGAAGAAACACCTGCTAGCTATACCCAAGAAGTGAGAATTTAGGTGAGAGGGATGGTTTTGGATGGGGAGGGAGAGCTGCAGATGGTGGGTAGGAGCAAATTATATCCTGGCAGGCAGCTCAGGTGTTCTGAATAATTTTTTACATGTTAGTAAGCTTGAAGTCTGTCCACTGTCCTGTAGTTTGGAGGAAGGTCAAAACTGTCATTTGGTTCAGGTCAAACCCAGAAGAAGCTGCTCCTTTCAGTGTCATGTGTGGCTGCAGCCAGGGAAGCAAGGCTAGTATTAACTGCAGACATAAACACCCAAGGAGGGGAAGCCTGGTGATTTGAGACAGCAGAGACTAAGCTCTGAGCAAAAGGAGACCTGGCAGAAGGGATGTGTCTTCTCTCTCTTCATTAAAAATAAAGCAGTGGTTTTTTGCTTCCGTTGTAGTTTCCTATAGAATCTTCCTGTAGAAAAGCAGTTTATAGAGTGAGTTCAGTGGTGGATGCAAGGAGGTAAAGGCAAGCATGTGGGCAGAATTCCCTGGGGGAAGCAGAGGGGCTGGCCACCATGAGACAGGTCCCTCATGCCGGACTACAGCTACTAGGCAGAAATCGTCTGGAATAGATTATGTGTTTGTTGCCATGTGTAATGAGGGAGGGGAAGCAGCATGTTGCTTGAATTGTTGTTCTCTCTCAGGTCAAAGCCTGATTTTTTTGCTTAGCCAACACCCTCAAGCTATCAGCATTGTCAGCTTTTAAGAGTATCTAATAATATGTTTTTCTTTTCTCCAGTTTTGCCTCCACTTGAAGTGAAATGGTCAAGTTTGAGAATACTTTCATCAGTTAACTTACGTTTTCTAGTCAGTCTCTTCTGCTTTTGTTTCTTTCATGAAAATCTTGGTGTTATCAGCAAAATCTACTTGACTATATTTTCCATGGAAAAAGGCATCTTTAATTAAAAAGCTGTTTTCTACCCAAAGAAGAGGAAGCAGAAGGATCCTCTAAGGAAAAGTTTTTACAGCTAAAATGCATAAAATGCCTAACCTGATGACAGATACTGACAAGCAAAGCAATGTTGGGTTGGTTTTGTGTATCCTGCCTGTGCTGTTTGTGAGGGTCACTGACACTCAAGGGCTGTGCACACACTGGGTGTCACTCAGGGCCAGGCATGTGATGCAAAGTTGCCTCCATTGCACAAACACCTCCCGGATTCCCTGCATGTCCCATGGGAGCTGGGCTCCATGCAACCCTTGCTGGGCAGGGTGAGCCCTGGCGAAGGGCTGTGGCATGAGCCCAAGTGGAGCCCACCAGGAAGGTGTACAACAGGGCTCTGCCCTCTGCCAGCTGCTCCACAGCCCAACGCCAGCAGGAGACTTCCATGGGGAAACCTTCTCCATGCCCTATCCATCTCCAGGTCTTAGTGACACTGTACCAGCCAGGAGCATTACCCTTTGTCTTGCCCAGAGCAGTGGAGGAGGGCTCCATCCAGGCCACGGACATAAGCCAACTGGAAGAGGGGCAGGAGCTCAGCTGCCAGCACAGGGTATTCTCAGGAAGCAGAACACGCAGATGTTTCTCCTCCTGCAAATGTGAAGGGCACAGGGGTAAGAGCAGAAACAAGCCCTCAGGTACAGCACTGGCTGCTCACCAGCTCTGGGACACTGAGACAGCTCCCTGACACTTGTCTGGCCAGCACCCACCTGGCACTCAGTCTGGTGGAGGTCACCAGAGTGCTCTGCCACTGCTCCAGTGGCAAATTGCTTTGCGACTGGCAGATAGAGAGCAGTGGAAGAGAGCTAGGTGGCCCTGGTTGGCTGTTTGGCTTCTGTACAACAGAAGAAATTCACACTAAAACTGTTAAATTCACACATCTTGGCTCTTCTTAGGAAAGGATTTTGGGTTTTGGTGAGGAGTTAAGACCAAATTAATTCTCCTTGTACCCAGGGTGACTGCCCTGACACCAGTGGCTCCCTGGCACAGGAGAAGACGTTCTCTGGAAACACAAGGACACAGGGCCAACCAGGAAATCCTACTACCCCGTAGTGCAGGTCCCCACCCGGGAACCTGGGAATTCAACATCAGATGCCACCAGATTCCTGGAGAAGCTGCAAATGGCTTTGCCCTGCAGAGCCCCGTGACTTTCCCTGTGGTGTTGTCCTGGGCAAACGTGTTGTCCCCATGATGGTGGACAGGAGGGAGACAGGTAGGTGTGAACAGAGTCCAGCCCACCCATGATGGCGAACAGGAGAGGGGACAGGTAGGTGTGAACAGAGTCCAGCCCACCTGGGCAGCCCTTCCCATGTGTAAGAGATGAAACTCTCCCCTGTTACCTGCCTTGTGTGCCCATGGCCAGCCACAGCCTGCAGCAGCTCTCACCCCCCGCCCAACATTGCCCCTTGCCCATGTCAGCGCCATGCTGAAAGGGCTGCTGGCTGTGGGAATGTTTGCAGGTCACACACATCACACAGGCACGTGTCCCTACAGGTGCTGCTGGCGTGACCATGCCCCCTTACACCAGGACTGACCTTGGCCCATTCCCCTGCCCAGAACCTGCATGCTCCTAAACAAAATTAAACAATTCTAATGGAAGTGGAGACCTCTTGATGTCAGGGCTGGTTTTTGTGAGCGTTGTTGATCTTCTGTGCCAGGCTGCTCTTTCCCTGCCCTCCAGAGAGCAGATAGTGCCAGGACCTGAGTTCAGAGGTGAGGAGCAGCTCTCGGGCAATTTAACTCCTTCTGCGCACATCTCCTGACAGGCCATGGAGGGGACAAGCCCTGGCCACAGAAAGGGGATTTTTTTCAGTTGCAGTGGCACAGCTCAGAGCCTCTGGATGTTGCCTTTACTTGGAAACATTTTCTTTTCCACCAAGGAAGGAAAGCTACCTTTGCTTCTCCAAGCCCTGTAAGGGGTCAAGGGCTGCATGGTCCTTCCCTGGCTGAGTTTGGTCCTACCATCGGGACCATCCCTGGCTGGTGCCACTCACCCCAGGGAAGCCACATTTGCAGCTTCTCCAAGGCAGGACATGTCCAGTGGACAACAGAACCAGCCCCTTGTCTCTTCCTACAGAGAAATACCTCTCTCTCTCTCTCTCTAATAATATTTTATGTGCTATTTTACAGGGAAAAGTAATCCTAATTTCCCTATCTAGTAATATCCATAACCACAATCATGAAAGTATCACTGAAGAGGAACCACACAGTCCTGAGCAATCAGAATTGCAGGGAAGGTTCAGGTAAAACTAAAACAAATGTTTCTCTAGAGAGCACAAAGCAAGTTTCCATGGACCTGCAGTGAAAGGTGACCTAAAATGTTTGGCTACTCAGTTACCTCTGCTGAGTAAGGGCTAGCATAGGATAGTATGGGATGGGATAGGATAGAGTAGCATGGAATAGAGACAGGATGTTCTTTAAAAGCTCAGAGCCTATTTCTTCATTTTAAGGGTGATTCATTAAAGGCTAAATAGATTGGTGACCACTGCCAGTCTTTAAACTATTTCTTTCTTTTTCTGCCTCTCTATATTTTTCTTTCAGCTTCAAAAAACCAGGGCTTTGCCTCAGGTTTTGCCTTTAATTTTGCCAGCGAATCCCACAAGGGTGTTGGGATGTTTCCCATGTGTTGGAGAAAGGAACCAAGAGGATTTTTATTCCAAAAGACAGTTAAAGTGGGTTTGAGCAACTCTTGCAACATTCTATCCCTCTGCTTCTACAAATATTAACATGTCAGAATATTACTGATCTCTTGTAAAGCCTTTACATCTTCTGAGGAATAAATTCTGGAGTTTATTATTGCCATTAAATTAATTGGCTGAGACTTTTTTGTTCCTAAGTGCCTTTTAAGTGTGGGCACCATCTGAATGAACAAATTACGTGCAGTTAGAAGCAGCCTGACTGTAAGCAACCCTTCCTGGGCAGCCTTGTCCTTGGGGAAGGTGCAACTTCTGCTTGTTGTCCTCTCCTCTCCTCCCCAGCAGCACTTCAGGACACATTACAGCTTGTGCTTTAGAGCCTTTCTTAAAAAACCCACAAAACCCCGAATCTGTTTTTTGGGTGAGCGCCTCTTTTCCCTGCAGCACAGGTCAGTCTGATGCAGGGCACACACTCAGGACCACCCCCGTACCTCAAGCCCTGAATGTGACCAGCCTGGGGGGACAAGGGTAGAGAGGCAGTTTTCTGGCTTGATTGAGCAGGGCTTAGCAGCTTGGAGACAGCTCGGGGAGCTGCACTGCCCAAAACCAGGCCCCTCTGGCACAGCGCTGGGTTCATTAGAAAAGCTTGTGGGTGCAGCGTTCCTGGAAACACCCCTCTCCACAGTTGCATCCCCATTCCTGAAAGTGGCCAGCTCCAGCTCCATGCCATGGGACATGTTTTCACCCCTTTTTATCCACATGCAAATCCTGGGAAGCAATTGCTGGAGACTGACTCCAGCAGAGCTATGTATACTGGATCTGGTGGACAGCCCAGTCCAAACTGGGCTCAAGGCATTTTCAAGACCATGCACCCCTCCACAAGAGCAGCAGCAAAGCTCTGCTGAAATCTGCAGAACCTGTCTCTGTTCCTGTGCTCTGACACCCAGCAGGAACAGCCCTCCTTGTCCTGCCAGAGGGGAGGTTGGGAACACCCTGTTAGAAGGCTGCTGGACACAGCACCCCTGAGCTTCCCCAGGCCCAGCCCCAGAGACTCACACAGCCTGGGGCACCACAGTCAACAAAACCTGAAATTTCTGGTGCAAACCTCACCATTCTAGTGCTGCTTGCAAATGCCTGTGCAGGCCCAAAGCTCCTTTCCCTGTGCAGGTGGCTCAGGGACATGGGGACACACAGAGTCAGTCACCAGCTACCTCTACTGATCTACCAGCTCTTGAAATCACCCTGGTCAGAAACACTCACGGGTGCTCCCTGTGGACCTCACCCAGGTGAGCTGATGTGGGGCTGCATGGACAAGCAGGGTGATGGAAGTTTCCTGGAGGAGGCACAGTTAATGCCAGAAATCTTTTCTCCTAGTACAGTACTTGGAGGAGGAGCAAGGAGGCTGCTTGTCTCCTCTCTGGATTTCTCCACAGCTGGGAAATCCCACCCCACTGCTGGAAATCAACCCTCCACCACTTCCAGCTGCTGGCCCCAAGCAGCAGCTCTCCCACAAGCCAGCCAGGTTCCTGGCAGCAAGGGCCAAATCCTTCACAAAACCTTCTGCTTCTCCCAGAAGAGTTCAGGAACTCATTAGAGGAAGGAAAAGTCTCAGTCATCCCAGAGAAAGCAAATGGGCATTACCTGCAGAGAGCGAGCCGTGGGGAACGGGGCTCCTGGGATCCAGCAGCAGGGCAGGCAGGCACTGCCACACTCCCACTATGGGAAGCAGCATGTACTGTTCTTCTTCCAGTTGTTTTTATTTTGGCAATTCAGCCTGAAGGTCGAAGAAAAAGTCCAAAGGAGTGGCTTGTGGCAGGCAGTAAATGATTACCCTGGACCTCTCTCAAAGGGGACTGAGGCACAGGGAGCTATGGTGGGTGAGGAAAATCCCTCCTTGGGGGGATTAGAGGGCAGCTCACTGGCAGGGAAGTGCAAAGGGTCAGAACAAAGTGCTCTGTTCACCGCAGGCTGTGCGGGGTCACATGCCGGGTCCTAGCAGAGGTAATGAGGCATGTGTCACCTCCCAAATGCCTGCAAGACCTCCTGGATGTGGACATGACCTGTTGCCAACACACCACCAATCCATGGAGCTTGCCAGCCAGGAAGGAGGAGGGCGAGGTGGAGCCTTGTCCTCCAGCAGCACTGCGTCCAGAGCAAGCCATTCAGGGACTGAAGAGCTTGGGTTGTGAGGTGCAACGGTCCTACAACTTTCCTTCTGCTTCCTGTGTGACCCCCCTCTGGCTCCATGCTCCCTATCCTGGGCCACATGTACATGGGAACAACCACCTGAGCAGCTGTCAAGGACTGAGCCCCATGGGCACATCAGAACTGAGGCCAGAGGAGCCCTCTTGGAGCCAGAATCTACTGCCCTCCATTTGTGCCATCTCCCATTTACTCCTTGGTTCTCTCCTTGCGCCTCTGTAGGTACCCAGCACCAGTGGTCACCACATCCCTGTGTGGGGGCCCAAATAACAGTCTGGTGGTTGAACATGTTGGTGGAGTCACTGGCAAAGACTCCATCTCCTCACCTGAAATACAAACTTCAAAGATGTATAAAATCAGATGGTGGAGAACATCGGTGTTACCATCCAGCATTTTCTGAAAGACTCTGGAATACATGACATGGAGCATTCAAAGTTCATGAGGCCAAGACACCCAGCTGCCATTGCAGCCAAGGTCTGTGGCCCCATGTATGTGGGAAGAAGGCAGAGCCATACCTGCCCCCTGTGAGCTCCAGCACCAGCTGCAGCATGTGGGGAGGAGTGAGCTCAGCCCTCATCTTGCCCCAGCTCCCATCGAGAGTCCAATTTGGGTGGCACAGCTGTGTGGGTGCATGAGGATAACAGAGATTTGGTATTACCCTTATGTCTCAAGGGAACAAGCCCAAACAGAGGTCCCTATTGTATCTGAGGAACTGTAAAGACAGAGAGAAAAATAAATCTGTTCCCTGCTAGTGCAGAGAGGGCCTTTGTTTGTCTGGTTTTCAGAGTGAGAAGGTTTAGAGGATTGCTGCAGCACATGACCAGAAGCTATGAAGCTGCAGACAAAAGCCATTTGGAACAGAGATCAGACTGTGCCATCGTGCGGGCTTTTCAGAAGATTTCTGCTTTGTCTGAGTTAAACCTGCTGCTATTTTGGGGGTTATTTTCCTCACTCCGCTACATCCCCTGCTGTAAGAGCTACACATGTCTCACAGCGTCCAAGTACACTCCCGCTGGCACCAGCACGACACCAAAATGTCTGCTGCGGCAGGCTGGAGGGGCTGCCCATGTTCCGAGCCCAAGTCACAAAGGTTGCGCCAACAGCCACGCTCGTTCCATCCACGGACAAGTTTAGAGGACAAAGCCTCGTCTTATCGCTTGGCTTGCTGAGCGGGCTCGTTTCGCAAGCTCGTCGCACGTCAGCCAGGAGCACCCGTCAGCACCGGGCAGGAACATAGAGGAAAGCTCTTGAGCAGAGCTGACAGCAAGACAAAGCTCGTTGGGGCTCTCTGGGTAATCAATCACTGGCTCCACCACAGCTGAAAACTGCAGCAAACCAGACGCTGAGATGCCCTGTCATCCCTGGGAACTGCACAGCCAGCTGCCAGGCCTCACGGGCAAGGTAGAAACACCTCGTTGAGTTCCTCCAGCCAGGGGTATCTCTACTCCCTGGAAGCAAGGGGACCATGTCCAGGAAGGACTCAGGGATTTGCGGTGACCTTGCAGGGACTGAGAGCACTCTCTGCTCGTGCTTCCTGCTCTGCACCCTGAGGCACAGGAGCACGGAGCCCTGACTTTCCCCCATTGTCACAAAAAGGGCACAACTCTTCTTACAGCCCCAAATATAGTCAAAGCAGGAGCCCTTTCTGTTCACAAGGAGAGAAGGAGGGAGGAATGGGGAAAGGAGTGGGGGGGAAGGGACTAGCTGAATTAGGTTTAAGACCTCTGAAAAGTTAAAACTTCATGAAACAGTTTCCATCATCATGTGTCCTGAACCAGATAACATTTGGCCCCTGTAAAACACAAAGACCGTGTCAGGTTAGTCTGTGAGCATCCTGTATCCAGACACAAGCAGCTGCCCACAGGAGAGGAGAGCCAGCTGCTGTGCTGCTGTGGCATGGAATGGCACGGCATGGTAGCCAGCCTGGTTGCATCCCTTTGCTTCCCCAGTGCGGAACACAGAGAAAAAAAAGACTCTCTAACTACTGCGTGCAGAGCAAATGCAAACCACATATATGCAGAGGAGTGTGTTAATCTGCCAGGGCTCCTCAGCTCTCCACTTGCTCCCAGGATCCGAGGGCTTATCTCAGCCCTGCACAGGGCAGGGAGTTTGGCTGGATCTCCTCCCATGCTGATCCCTGAGGAGAAAACAGAGCTGGAACAGATACCTCAGGGCAGAAGAAGAAACAGCTGGCACACCTCAAGGGAAGCCCCTCACCCAGCTCCCCAGCCAGACTGGCTCTCCTCATCCCGGGCGGGTGGATGCGGCAGCTCCGGGCCGGGTGCATCCCGTATCCCGGCGGGTGGATGCGGTGGCTCCGGGCCATGCGCGCCGTCGGGCGAGGGCGCTGCGCCGCCGCGGCGGCCCCGGGCTGGAGGCGGGGTGGGGCGGCCGCCGGAGTCGGATCGGGCTGACGGTGCCTGGCGGCGGGGCGGCAGTCAGGGGTCACCTGCACCGGGATGGGGATAAGGGGTGATGAGGATGAAAATGATGAGGACTGGGATAGGGGTGATGATGGGGATATGCGTGGAGATAAGGTTAAGAATGGAGATAGGACACAGACGGATATTCCCAGGAAAGGGCGCCGCATGGAGGGAAATGCGGCTAATCCGGGGAGCAGGCGCCCCACCACGATGCCCCCCCCCTTCCCCCCTTACACAACCCACGGCGCCACATGTCCCCGATTCCAGACGGAATAGACCCCACAGCTCCCCTGTTCTTTCCTTTTCCCGAAGGCTGCCGGGGAAACCGCCCGAAATGCGCTTTCCTTCGGGCAGGGATATCCCCCTCTCCTGCCCGCAACCCCTTTCCCGGCTCGTGCCAACACCCCCCTCCCACCCCCGGTACCGCATTGCGGAGCTGCCCGCTGCCATCGGACCGGGCGGGGGAAACGGGGAAACACCCCAAGCCCTCCCAGCGCTCGGCGTGATTTGAGGCAATAATAGGAGCCCCACGGGGATCTCAGCTGTGCCTGTGCTAAGGGGAACGCTGACGGTGGGTCCCCCCATCCTCATCTTCGCTGTGCAGCGGCAGCGGGCGGACAATTAGTTGTTGTAGCTTTTAAATTGCTGTAAATCGAGGTGTTTTCGATCACAGGTATGGAGTGCGGGGCTAATCCCCGCTGTGGGAAAAAGCGCCCCCGGGGAAATCAGCCCCACGCTCCGCACCCCTGGGCAGAGCTCGGTGAATTCGGTTCAAGCCAGAGGTACCCCCAGCCCTTTCTTTCGTTTATTTCTCCTCCTTCGTTTGCGACGGGGTTTTTTCCCCTTATTCAGAAAAAACCCTCGGGGTGCATCTGCAAATTCCATCCATCCCTGGAGTTTGACCACTACAGGCTAAAGCAAAACTGGAAGGAGAGGTGAAAGCAGCCCCACCCCTTCCCGAAATATAAGTGTCCTACCTCTTGCAAACAGCTTAATCCCGCTGTTGATAACAACCTGGCGCTGCCCAGACTTTACCCCGAGAATGTGTGGTACTCCCAATGCGGGAAGGATGAACCTCCCCCTGTCCCTGCCCTGGTCCTCCAAGCCCCCCACAAAACAGGCCAGCCTCATCATCTATGTTTTCTCTTTATTGTTCGATATATTTATGTACCACATTATATGTTAAAGATAGATTTTTTTTTTTTTCTGATATACATTTTTCATCTTATTTACCACAATGACACCACACGTACATTGGAAACAGCTCCACGGATCTGGTAGATTGCACAGAATGAATTGTGTCATAGTTTTGTTCTGTATCCTGAAACAACGTCAAATCCAACAACATATTTTTTTCTCTTTTTATCTTTTCATAATTTAGAAATAACGACTGTGAAAATGAAACAAAACAAAAGTCACTGAGAGGTGGACTCCAGGGCTGCGATTTCAACCAGAGGCAACACATTGTAGTCGATGGGAAGCTCCGTTCCTTGGTATGGGTTCAGATGGAAGAATTAAGCAGTCCTGACATCTATGTGACAACAATGTAAACATTGCAGGTAAGTGGCATTGCTGATCGTCAGCCGCTGCTTGGGTTTGTTGGGCTGGTCATACAATCTGGGTCTCATCTACATCCATCTCACAAAGTGAAAAATGAAGGTCCCTGCTCCCAGCATCCACGGAGGGTTTGCTTCCATTTGTGAGTGCAGTGACCCAATCCCATGGGATTGGCCACCTGTGTTTCAGCTCCTGAAACACTGAATTGCATATCTGTAAGGAGAATTGAAAACTGCAACTGTTTCCCAACAGGCCATTTGCAGGGGGCCAAGCTTCAGGCAACGAGTGAGGAGATAGGGGTGGGGCACCAGATAATTTCCTTCTAAAAAATCTAAATAACAAAAAAATATATTTAAATCTGATCTTATTTAAAAAGACATTAGGGCAAGCACTTTCATCTTATTTCCTTTAATTTGCAGATTCTATGACATAGAATTTGTTGGATGCACATAACGAAAATAATTACTCTTTCCATTAAAGGGATGCAGAATTATTTGGCTATACAGATGTTCAATGTGATTCTCTTACTGCACCCAACTCTGGCCCCTGCTTAGTCTTCAGCATTGGTTCTGAAGGCCTCTATGAGGCCTTCTAAAGAGTGGATGAACCCAGAGACGCTGCAAATACCACCTATAACAAAAATGGCAACATCAAAGAAGACATGGTGCCACAAGAGCTTCCTCCACAAGAGTTTGAGGTGGAAAAGACTGGGGAGCAGGAAACAGAGCCCTGCACCTGTCAGGCTCCCAGTAAGACCCATCAGGAGGGCAAAATGGGGCACATAGATAGCCATGAGCAGAGTGAAAACTACCAGGGCACACCTGAGGGTGAGTCCCCAGGATTTGAGCTGCCCATCACCCCCATAGCAGTTGGGGAAGAAAGCCCTGTTTCCATCTTGGAAAAGAGACCGCTCCAGGACTTCCACAGCTGCAAAGAACGGCAAGGGGTATGAGAGCAAGGCTTTGGCCACCAAGAAAATGTTGACTACTGCTCTAATGGTAGATGGCAAGTTGTCTGTAATGACCTCCTTGGTCTCATCAGCCCAGGTCAGGTAGGCGACCAAGGCAAAGAGTCCCTTAAGGATGCAAGCTGCTATGTGAGTCCAGTTCATCATGCAGTGAAACTCCTTGGGGTTCTGCATGTTCCCCTCCAAGGAAGGCAGAAAGATCTGAGAAGTGTAGCTGAAGACAATGATGCCAATGGAGATGGGAAATTTCTTTACATCAATGTAAAACTTGACTTTGTCCCAGGCCCAGTCACGTGCCCTGGAGAGGCAGTAGGCGATCACCAAGATGTTGATGACAAAGTGGGCTAATGTGCAGAGCAAGCTGAACTTGGAGACTGCCTTGAGGTTCTTCAAGAACGCACAAGGCAGGAGCACTGCCGTGGCAATGATGGACCACGACTTCTGGGAGACTGGTAGGTTGGGGAAGCTGTTGTACATCAAGTTCCCACTGACCACCACATAGAGGATGCAGGTCATGACCAGTTCAATGATCTGAGCCACGTTCACAATTCTGCCCCCAAGGGTGGGGAAGCGAGGTGCGCAGCACGCGTTCGCGATGTCCACGTAGGAGTCTCTCACCCTGACTATCTCCCCATCCTCATTCTCTTCATAAAGACAGGCAATAAGTATTTTCCCAGTGTAGCAGCAAACCACTGCAGCAAAAATTATTAAAAAGAGTCCTAGGTATCCACCATGAAGGATGGCATAGGGCAGGCCCAGAACAAACATCCCCTAGAAAGAGACAAAATGGAAACCGTGTTGCTTGGTGGTGGAGGCGACCAGGCCTGCACCTGCAGCTGAGCACATGCAGCTGCATCATCACAGTCACATGTGCTCTCACTGCCTCACTGGCACCACCATCACACCCATGCAGTTGATCACACAGCCACACCACGCAGCCATGGCCACACACGGTGATGCACCACCCTCCCTCTCTGACGTGCTACTCCCACAGTCACACCCGCACACCCGCATGATCCTACCCCGCAGCACCCAGAAATAGAGAGCATGGTTTCAGCGCCTGGGCTTTGTCCCCACTCTCTATCCTCTCTGTCGCCAGCCCCTCTCAGTGCACCAAGACCACCATAGCCAGGGACCTCTGGAGGCGCCAGACCAGGCCCACCCCGGTGCAACCCTGCCAGCAGCCTGGTCATCCCCTGGGCTCCCTGTCCCCCCTGTCTCCCTAGCCCATGTGCTGGGGCAACCTGATGGGGACACCGGCCAGCCCCAGCCCTGTGGGAGCCACAGTGGGATGGGGATGGGGCTCAGGCCCCTTCCTGGCACTGTGCCCTCCTCTGGGGTGGGGAGGCAAAGCAGAGAGCCCTGTTGGGAGCTTTTAGTTTCCCTTTATTTCTTAATATTTCTTTCTTTTTCTTTCCTTTCCCCCCCATTTTAATCTCTATCTTTCCTCTATATTTTTCCCCTTCCATGCCCTTTTCCACCTTCTTTCCCTTTCTCCTAAAGCGGGTTTGCAATCAGCCCACGGCAGCCGATCACGGAGAGGAGTAGGACCGTGATCAGGATAAGGGAGCACTGCCCGGTGCCCAGCGACAGTGGCTGTACCTGGATGGCGTTGGTGACATTCCATCCCGCCTCCCATGCGGTGATCTTGGGCTTGCCCTGCCCAGAGAGCTCGGAACAGGCCTCCTTGGAGGCGGAGGGCGGCAGGGGGCCGGTGCCGTCCCGCTGGTAGTGGATGTCCCCCTCCAGGGGCGTCTCCGCACCCTCCTCTCCGCCCTCGGACTTGAGGATGTCCATCTGCAGCCCCTGCCGATGCTCCATGTCCAGGTCGTCGCAGTGGGCGAACCCCACCGCCTCTTCGTCGGTGGCCGCCTGGAAGCCCATCCTGGCGAACATTCCGCTCATCTTCGCCTGCGATTTGTGGGACACCGAGGTGGCCACATTGGAGAGCTTGCTGCGTAGGAGGGTGGCCATGGCTGCGGCTCGCGTGAGTCCGCTGCTCGCGGATCCTCAGGGAAGGGAAAATCCCGACGGGGCGGGCGGGCGGCGGGGCGGTAGACGGGAGCTGGGCGCCCGGCTTTGGGCGGCTGCGAGTGGCTGCTCCGAGCCGCTACCTCCGCGTCCCGGTGCAGTGCGAGCGGTTCCCGGCCGGGGTGCCCAGGGGCATGACACCGCTGCAGGGGGAGCGGGCCCGCACGCTCCGCCGCCCGCTCCACGCCGCTCCGCCGGGCCCCGCGGCAGGGTCGGGGGACGAGCCGGGCAGGATGGGGGACAGTCAGCAGCCAGAGGATGTCACCAGACGGGCAGCGCAAGCCCCTGGTAGAGCGCGCTGCGTCTCCATCGCAGTGCGCCCACCTCACGGAGAGAAGAGGAGAGGGGGGAGAATTACTGCATTTCTGGGGGAGGTACCAGCGTCCCCGGCCAAGCCCAGCCCCTCCCGCCCCACCCACGCCCGCCGGGCCCTGCCAGCAGCGCCGCAGCATGGACCCCCTCCCCATCTCCGCCCGGCTCCACAGCCCCTGCACTGCCCGCCCTGTCCCTCACCTGCCCCGCACCCGCCCGCGGGTCCCTGGCCGCCAGTCGCTTCCCCACAGAGAAACAAAAGAGCTCCACTGAAGAGGCGGACAGGCGTCTATTGACTGGTTCTTAACGGGATTTTCCTCCTCGCACTCTCTTCTTTTGCTTTTTTTCTGTCCCCCAAAATGCGCGGCCCCTTCGGAGGCAGAGGGCGGCCTGGGCAGCGGACCCTGCGCGGGGAGCACCGCGGTGCGTGGCCACTCGAGCACAGGGGGCGAGAGCTCAGCTGGATGTAAAGATTCCTGTGATCCATGAGCTCCAAACCTGGCGGGACATGGGGCCCCATTCCCGATCGGGGCCCGCAGCCGGGCGGCACTGCACTGGCACCCGGCAGGATGCTCAGTGCAGAGCTCTCCGCCACCCCCCCCCCCGGTTATTCTTTAAATAAAATACCGATATTTTAGTTTTGTTTCCAAGCGCTTAGACTCCTTGGTCGGTTAAAAGCCTTACGATTTTTAATTTATTTTGAATTTTTCCGAGATGGGCTGCCAACACAGCCAACAACGGCAACGGGATATCCCGGTGCTGTGCTGTGGCACAGACAAATGCAGGGTGGCAGGGGGACTAATGGCATTTTGGGGCGGTGTGCGGGAGAGCACGTCCCCTCTGAGCCGAGGGAGCACTTAAATCGTTGTTTTATTAAAAAAAAAAAAAAAAAAAAAGAAATATATATACATATATAAAATATCCTTCCTTTGATCCTTTGAAAGGCAGGGAGAGGAAGGGTGGAATCTGTGTTTCACTTGCTATTTCGGAAGGTAAAAAAAGAGCATTGTTTTACTACAGATGAGTGGAAAAGCCAGCGCTAAATTATTTCCCAATATCGTTGTTGAGGAAGAGGGGAGGGAGCGTTCTGGCTGCGGTTGCAGGTGGGCTGCGGCGCTGAGCAGTGGTGGGGAACGAATCCTCCCCGACTTCTAGGGAGAGAAACCTTAAATACCCTCCTTAAATACCTTTTATTTTCTCTCTCTCTCTCTTTTTTTTTTTTTTTTTTTTTCCTGACAGAATACAAAAGAAAATTGTGTGCAAAGAGGCTGAAAGGCGTAAAAAAATCCCTCAAAATAATTATCCCCAGTGAGGGCTTTACCCCTAAGAGGTGTCTCGGCTGCTGTTCCCGGCTCCCGGTGCAAGGATGGGGTAGCTGCTGCTACAGCCAACTCCTCAAAAATGGGGCTTTTTGATTGTAGCAGAGAAGGCTTTGCGGAGGAATTATTTCATGTCAGTGCACAAATAGGTCGAGAAAGCCGAGCGCAGAAGGGCTTTGCCCCGGGTTTACCATCGTCTTGACGGGCTGTGATTTAACCACGGAAAATTAAAATCAGCCAGAGGAGGATGCAATGGGCTCGGGCCGTCACTGCAACTGCTGTTTCTCCTCTTCCTAGTACTGGAAATGACTGATACGACGAACACCTCGAGGGATTAATCCAACGATTTATTTTTCCTTTTATTATTATTATCATTATTATTATTTATTTTATTTATCCTAAAACGAGGTTTTTTTGTGAAAGAAGACATGAAGAAGCCCTGTTTCTGGAGGCTGCAGGGGGCATCAGGGAAGAAGGAACGAAAATTCATCCAAACCTCTGTCTAGTGCGTGAATATTTCCTTAAATCGCCTTGACACATCTCCGCCCCTGCCCCAGTACCTCCAAACCTCATCTGGGAGCCCCAAGGCGGCCCCGCCGGACATCGCGCTGCACCCCAACCAGCATCCCTCGATGCCGGGGAGAGGAAGGGGGTCCTAGACATCCCAATGATCTTTAAGGTCCCTTCCAACCCAAGTCTTTCTATGATAGTGCCAAGAATGGAGGAGACGGTTGCTCGTTGAGCATGGATATGTCGGGCTGGGTAGATATCTCTCAGGGAAAAAAATCCCAAACGAAAACAAACGAACAAACAAATATTAAATTTAAAACAACATTTAAACCCGAACAAAACCCCAAGCCAACAATATTTAAAAAAAATGACACAACAAAAACAAGCGCACCAAAACCAAACAAAACCCTCCCAAAAGCAACAAACCAACCGAAAACTCCAAACAAGAAAACCCCACAGAGATCTCGAAAGTAAGTCCAAGGTCTCGGGACCAGTGCAGAGAGGCTGCCCTCGGGCAGGGACTCCCCTGCGAGGGCCGTGGGACCCTCGTCCTTCGCGGGGGGGCTCGGGCCGTTCCTCTGGCCAAGGATGCCCTGGGGTTGAGGGAATCTCTTTTCCCGCTGCTGGACTGTGCTGTACCCCCTCTTTATTCAGGGAACCCCTCACTCTGACACCCTACAGAACACCAGAGGTCTGCTGAGCCTCGTCGGACACCGAGATGAGTAGGAAACTGAGGGGGTGGGGGGGGGCGATGCGGGCCATGCATAGAGTTGCAGAGGATGCTGAGGAGTTCAGGTTCTGGCGGGGTCCGAGGGATACAGTAACAAGGGATGCCGCGGTGCCGCTGCGCCCACCCGGTTTTAACGCCGGGAGCTGAGCCAGCACATGCCTTCTCCATCCCCGCGCTGGCTGGGCGCACCTCGGAGCAGCCCTCTCCAGCCCCTGCCCGGCTGGGAACACCCCTCCGGGGGTCCCTCTGCCTCCGGATCGGCGGCTCGCTCCTGCCCCTTTTGCAGGAGAGGGATAAAAAGACTTTCTGCAGTAGCTGCTGGGAAAAAAAAATAAATTAAAAAAAAAATCCACCCCGAACTTCTACCCGCGGCTGAAATCGGAGAGAAAGCAGACAGAAAAGAGGGGGAGGGGGACGGGACACGCAGAGAAAAGAGGGAGACGAAGAGAGGAAAGCAGAGCCTGGAGAGATGGAGAGGAGGGTCGGGGCATTTACCTCTGCTTCTCTCCCCTTCCCTGCCCGCAGCGCGCCGGGGAGCGGAGCGAGCCGTGGGAGGTTGGAGAGGCGGAATGATGGACGGAAGGACGGACGGACCGACAGATGGAGGCAGCCGCGTCACTCCTGGACTCTCCCTAACTCCCAATTAACCCAAGCAGGATAACGGTGCCAAACCTTATCCAATGGTTAGCGGCTCTCAGAGGGGCACTTGAGCTGCAAATCGTTTCAGACCAAGCTAAAGAGAGCGAGCAGCAGCCTCTGTCAGAACTGACGCCGGGGGGCTCTGGCGCTAGCTGCTTTCTCCGCAGCCGCTCCCCGGGGCGGGATGGGTGTCTCCTGTACTCCCTCGAGCAGCCCTGGGGGTATGCAGCCCTGCTTCTGCGGAGAACAGCTCATCCAAACCTCCCCATCCTCCCCAGGAAACGCAACATCCCGCTAGAGGAGCGACTGCCTTATCTCTTCAGAGAAGGCTCCTGCGGTTTGTGGCTGGGTCTTCTGATTAATAAACTGAGGAAAAAGACCTCTTTGTGCTCAAAAATAATTTAAGGGAAGCAGGGAAGGCCAATCCTAGGTGGGTGGGCTTTCTACAGCCCTCCCTGCCAGCCCCTCTCCAGGCTGCTGGGTAGCACAGCACAGTGCCAATTGCATGAAGGTGTGATTATTTGGGAGCAAGACAGGTTCACTGCTCAGTCAGGCTCCCAGCCCCAAAATGATTTGATTCACCTGGGCTTTTGGTGGGCTGCAAATTGTGACCACATGAAAAGGGGAATTTGTAAATCCTGTTTTTTCATCCTCACCCTCCTTTGCAATACTCAGGAAAAGAGTGGGTGTCTGAATGTAGGCATGTAATCCTCTGATTACTGCTCAGTTTCCTTGCTAATGCCATAATAATTCCCAAAAATCTGCTGCTGGGCATCTCCAGCAGAGCTACCAGCTGCAGAAACAAGAAGGCCGAGGGGCACCTTCTGCCCAACCAGCCGAGAAGATTCTGTGGTCACATCTGCCCAAGGAGCAGACCTTGTGCAGTCAGCCCAGGCAGTCACTTTCAGAGCGGCAGCCACCCCTCTGGACATGTACGTGGGTACCTAGAGAGCTGATCCCAGGAGTGGCAAACAGTCCTTCTTCCCCCCGCCACTGCCAAAAGCACCTCTAGGTGCCATCCCCACAGCATCAGTGATGCACAAGCTTATCCTCAGCTCTCACACCCGTAAGTGGCTGCACAGCAGTGCCCTTCATCCCAGCTGTGCCTCCTGTGCCCCCTCTGACACCACGTCGGGAACTCTGACAGGATAATAAAGAGTTGCACAATATACTATAAAAAGGCAATTAGACAAACTGTTTCATTGGGACCAGCTCCCGTGACCTAGTTAATAGCTCTGGGAATTTCAGGAGAGTAGGGAAGGGAAAGGCCTTGGTGTCAGGATGTGGTGAGAGGGTTTTGGAGAGGAGGATGGGCTCTGGGATGCAGTCCAGCATGCTGGAATACCCCAAGCCTCGGGTTCCACCTTCTCCTTGTTGCCCATGTTTAGAGCTGACCTATATGTTGAAGGTACAAAGCAAAAACGCTGGATGTAGAATCACACAAGCTGCTGCTTGTTTTGCGCTAGCTGTTGAGGCTGAATTCACAGTTTGCTGTCCAAGACAAGGACAGCTGCAGGCAGGCTGACAGACACTGCAATGAAATAACCATAACACAGTAAAATCCAGAGGCAAAGTCTCCAGGAGAAAGCCCGCAGTGGGTGTCCCCTCTTTATTTAATTTTTTTATTGAACACAAAATGGCTGCCTAGAGACATAAAACAAAGACTGAGCATATAAAGGGCTGTGAATATCATCATTTTAGATTAACATGTCTTACAGTAAGAAAATTTGCCCGGAGAATATGTAAAAACTACATAAAGGCATCTTGCTTTAACCTCACTATTTGCCAAACAGACAACTTTTCATCTCTAATTTGGGAGACTGTTTGTACACGAATTTCTGTGACTTTCATTTCCCAGAAGGGAGGAGCCCTGATAAACCATTATCATCTATAAGCTAAAAATTAATTTGCAATTTGACCACAACACTCCCAATAAGTTGGAATTAAATTTAACTTGTAGTTTGTCTTTATGGTTGACATCAAAATTAAGTGATAACCATTGGACACTTGCAATACCAAATTCCCAGCTCACTACAAAAGTTTTATTGTTCCCATGAGCTTAACAGCATTTTCATGGACTAAATACATACAGCTTCATCATTGTCAAATTAGATATTTATATTTATATATATACATGTGCTTGTATTTCACAGGAAATGACTATAGACTGGGAAAGGAAAGCACATACTTCATAGGTGCCAAGCTTTTTCATGTCAGCTTTCAAATAAAAAGCTCTTCTGCCGCAGTTGTGGAGCTTAAGTGCTGCTTTTTGAAACAAGATTTTTGTTATCCCTAGTCCTAGATTGGCTGTTTTCCTCCAGCATAACATTATTTTTGGTTTTTTTGGTTTTTTGTGGTTTTTTTAAATTTTTTTTAATTTTATTTTTTTATTTTAAGCAAAATTGGGAGCAACCTGCAATGAAAGCACAAGTTGCAGGAAATCTGCATTATGTTTAGACATAGTTAACCAGTGGTGACAACACATAATGTTTCAAAGCACAGAATAAAAGCTGATATAATGAACGGAGGCTGGTATGTACAGGAATTTTCTCCCTAAGGAGCCTGTGGTCAGATGACGCTCCAGTACTGGAAAGTTTTTATATAATTATATTTTTTCTTAATTTTTCCCTTTTTTAAAATGTTATTTTTTCTTAAGTCTATTCCATCTGTGCATGCAGTGAGGAAGGGCCTTTCCAAGCAGAGGGACAGCCCCAGAAGCCAGCTTGCCTTTGGGGTGTTTCTTGTCAGGAGGGCTCACTCTCAGCCAGCTCCATCCCCCATCTGTCCATTTTCATTCTCCTTTATGTGTCCATTTCTGATAAAAGCAGGTCAGCGACACACACAGTTACTCACATCTCTTGCAAATGTCTCCCAGCCCCATCCAAAAGCCAAGACCAGAACACTGGGAAAACCTAGCCCCTGCTTGGTGATATTCCTGGTGCTCAGCCAAGGCCAACAAGGGAAGGCAGCAGACAGAGGCTCGTGTATCCTCCTTTAACAGGACCTTGCTCAATGTTTTGGAGTGGCACCAACTGGGTACTCCTAACCAAGGGACTTCTGCTACTGGGAAAATTGCAGCTGGGTCTCTGAACCTGACTCCCACTTGAACTTATAGAGCCTGTTGTTTCCAGTAGCAGGATTTGGATGTGCAGCCTCTCCATGTGGCTATCATCAATCAGTTTGAGTCATTTTTTTTGCGGAGACCAAAAATAAAAGCCATTTAAGGATACAGTAAAAAATCTCAACCCAGGAAAACACCACATATAGCTATTGCTGTATCCTAAGGAAAGTCAAAGGGCAAGGCGAGGTGTGTCATTGCTTGATCTAAAGGAAAAGACAGCTCAGCCCCCAGCAACACTTCCTGGGCCATGGCATCTGCAGAAAACCACACCCCATGCTGGTGTTTGTGAGTCCCCTGCATGCTCACTGAGCTGGGGGATACTGGTGCTTATGGGGGAGGACTGGATGCTACACTCACCTCAACTTCCTCTGCTCTGCAGTTCAGGCAGAGTCCTGCTCTTAAATAAAGCAAGCAAAGAGAAAAAACCCCTCTTTTTGCAGGAAGTCTCCACACACATTGGTTCCTTTCATCCCACACCAGTGTGAGCAGTGCAATGAACAGTGCTGGAAGAACACACTGCAGCCCAGCGAGAGAGAGAGAGAGGACAGGGCTCTCTGCAACCAAAGGGAACTCAGAATCAGGCAGAACCAGTTTTTCCAGGACTACTGGGGTACAAGGAAATGCAGTTACCTGTATCTAACACAAGCAGTAGGGAACCTGCTTGTTTCTTACATGGCTCAGAGAGATCAGCCAATCTCAGTATCTTAATCTGCTGTTTCAGGAGTGTCTATAACAACCCTGGATATACTGAGCACCAGATCACCTACCATTGCAGACAGTTTCTCTGTGCTGACTATGGATCCAGGCACAGGGACAGCACTTCGTAATTACAGTCTAAATGTAGCATTTCTATACAGTTTCTCAAATACTCTGACCTGGAAAGCTTTCCTGTCAGCGCTTCAGATTAGGAAAGCTCAGACAGGGCAATATTTACTGTCCTCGTGAGCAAGCAAGCAGTGAGTTCCCTGTCCACATACACCAAAGGAGTCCAGCCACCCCTGGGGGTTTCAGCATCAACCACACCTGCAGAAGACCAGACCACTACAGAGAGGTTTTTGTTCTTTCATCTAGTGTAAAGTATAGAAAGAGAACAGATACTAGGGCATGACTGAAATTATTCCTTGCCAGGGGAGGGAACAGACCACGCGCTGGGAATCACAACTGCAGCAGAGTGACACAGTAGCACAATGCACAGCTGTGCAGCTCACACTGACACACAGCAAATATCTCAATGAAATAAAAATTTCACCTGTTACTGCTGCAGCAAATCTCCTGTGGGGTTTTTGGTCACTACCCAGTGGGATGCTGTGCTCCAGGGAGAGGCAGAAATGGGTCCAGGAGTGGCCAAGGTGCAAGCGGGGTGGTCTTCACCCAAGGTCTACTCTGCAGCTGCCAAAAGCCCAAGGGTGAAACAGGCACAAATTTTGTTCCTTTCCTTGAATTTAGCTGAAGACTTTGAATTAAGAGAGGAAGGAAAATGAGATTTAAAAATACCCACAAATAATAGGGCTTAGCACACTCCCCAAAAAATATCATACATGCATATATACATATATAAAAAAAGCATACACATGCATATCTGCTCTCATCATGACATGCCTTCTTGCATCTGCAAAAATAGGCAAAAACATTCTTATTACCACTAAGAAACCAAGAACTCACACCCAGGGGTGATGAATCCCTGTGTCCATCCCCTGCTTGCTCTGCCCAGAGATGTGTTTATGGCCACCACCCCAGCAGGTGCCTGGGCTTTTCACAAGGATGCTGTGTTGTGCTGTATGGGTGGAAACTCTGTTATTTCTGCCCTTCAGACATGAGAAATGGAGGCATGAAGAGATAGGTACATACCCCACAGAAAACTGCGGTTAATCACTCCATTATGTGTAGATGTTTTGGCCTAAATTACTAATATAGATAGAAATTTTTTTTCCCTATGCCAGACATCACACTAATAATGTCTGAATCCCAAGTCTGTGCCTTTGTTACAGGAGCATCTGCTTTATGCTTTACTCATGTGTTCTGATTCCTTTTTAAACACCCTGCTCTTCCAGTCTGAATTTTTTTTTTTTTTTTAATATGTTCTTGGTTTGGGTTTCTCACATTTTCTTTTCAATGCATTGTCCCTATTTTAGCCTTAAAACCCCACTTCAGCAGCCCACCGAAGCAGTGATACACAGTACCCTGCATTTCATTCAGTCTGAACTGTTAATTGTCCTGACAATGAAAGTCCACTAAGACTCCAGGTATCTCTCCTGCTCTGTAGGGGGATCCAAGGATCTTCAGTAAATACAGTAACCAGTACTTTAACCACGTTTACAAATTTTCATCCAGTTGTATCTTGATTTAGGCCTTTGTAAATTCATACCAGACTCTTTATTTCACAGGTGACTGTTTCGCAGGGTCAAAGTCTTTACACTTGGAAACTCTGAATTTAGCAGCCTGTAATCTCAAAGTGTTACTACTAAACAGAGAGTTCTCATAATAAACCTTTTGGCAGCACAACACTATTTGCTTTTAATAGAAAAGTACTTCTTAAGCAATTTTGTTAGTTTGATTTATGACAAAAAGAAATGTGGAGAGTGTAAAACCTCAGGAAGAGAACAGAAGAGAAGGCAGCTCTGTGATTACCTTCCCCTGCACACGTAAACTGTGGCTGAGGTAAAATAACAATGAGACTTAAAGTTACCACTTCTCCATGGAGCACATCAGAAAACTGAGTGAAAGGAAATTGCAAGGCCAGGAAAGGAGAGGGCTGCGCTGTCCAAGGGCAGGACTGTGATTCAAGAACTCTCTTCCAATACTAAACCACTTAACCTTAGGATTAGCTTATTAAGTAAATATGTTTTGGTCATTGCACTGGGTAGAAGATCCTGAGGAGTTGTTTCTCAAGACCTGAAAAAGTCATTGAAGTTACCAAGATGAGCACACCCACCTGCTCAGTCTTTCCAGGAGGAGATGACATCCTTCCTGCTATGTCACAGGCCTTCAGCTGCTAAGTCTAAATGTTTTGTTTTGCCAAAAACTGCTTTACAAGGTACAAACCCCGGTGAGGAAGGGGCAACCTGGGATCCAAAATTTTCAACTCATGCAGGAAAGCAGAAATTAATTTTTCTTGTTCCCATTTCGGTCACTGTAGCTCTGTCGCTGCAGATAAATCATTTGAGCCCAGTTCAGCTCACATTCCAATGGATGACAGGACAAAAGTGCCTGGAGGGAAAGTTAAACTAGAGGGTCTCATGTTCCTTGATTTGTCTAGGTTTAATTCTTTCTACAATCCAGGATGCCTTTTTGGGCATCTGATGCCAAATTTCCCTCTGATATTCCCTCTATCACCTTTCTGACTACCATCGCAACAGAGCCCTCTGCAGGGATCCCCTCCTTCCCCCAGGGCTCTGCCTGGTTCAAGCATTGCTGTGCTGGAACCTCCTGCACATCCCAGCTCATCTTCTCCCTTCCACTTCTTCTTTCCCTTCTTCAGGAGGTGTGATTCCTGCTGATCCCACTCCTAACCCATGCAAAATGACCTGAGTGAAGCTGCTGAACTAGAGGGCCAGAGGTAACATTTTTTGCTCTCATTAACAGACAATTACTGAGGGGTCTGAAGCTGCCAGATTTGATAAATGGACATTAAAATATTCCTTATCTTCATTCACTTTTCCAGTTTCCCTCAGAACAGGGCTCTGCTCGCTGAGTCCTGTCTGGGAGGGCTGAGGATGACCTTTTAAGCCCGTCTCACAGAGAAGCTGCTAAAAGCAGGATCTCCTCCTGCTCTGAGTCAAAAGCAGTATCTGCTCAGATCACCACCCATGGCTCCTCACTTGTTTTTGTAACCATTAGTCAAATCTTCCCAGGGATATTCAATCTTTAGAATGATTTTTTCATTAACCTTTAGCACAGAAAGCCACCAGAAAGAGTAGTAAAACAGTCGCCTTTGAAAGCAGCTTTCAGAGCAACCAAACAGCTGCCGGATGGCATCTCTCTGGGGACATGTGAGAGGCTATAGCAGCCAAGAAGTGACCATTACCCAAAGAAACTTCTTGAAAGCACAGTTCTAAAGCAGGGAGGAGTTCAGAGCGGATAATCCCATGTCCCAAGAAGCTCAGGTGGTGCCCTGAAATAAGACAGGGCGTCTGCACCGTCATCAGGGCTGAAAGCAGGGAAATAAGTCAATAACTGTGTAGTCAGTAGCATCTTACTTTTTTTTGATGAACCTGTAGGACGAGGATTTCCCCCCAGTGCCCTCCCTCTCCCTTTTCGCGGAGCTCATCTTTCACTTTGTCATGCAATTCCCAGCTGGCCAGCTGCAGCCGGCCTCGATCCCTTTTCCATTACACACTCGGCTGAGCCGAGGATGAAAGAGCCCCTGGATTGCAGTGAGAAGGTAATTAATTGACTTTCTGCTCTCGTTGCTATGCGGCAAAGGTGGAAGCCTGCAGCAGCCACAGTTCATCTTTAATCCTGGAAGATTAGTCACAAATGGCATCATTATGGAGGTGATCAGCTGCCCCCAGTAAAGGAGCTAAGGGGTGCTCTCAGGCTGAGGAGGGTTGTGATGAAGAGACTGAGAGTCACAGGTAACACACACCTTGTTGACCCATCAGCCAGCTGTTGGCATTTGTAGCTTCTCCCTCATGTAGTCTTTCTCCTTTACATCTTAAATCTGTCCTAACCGCCAAGCTGGCAGAGGTCAGAGCCATCACTGCTTTGGTGGCTGGTGTCACCCCCCAGCCACACATGCCACGTAGGAACAAAAAAAAAAATCACTTTTTGGAGATGTAGGTAAAATAAGTGACTGATTTGATGTCCCATCCCTGGAAGTGTTCAAGGCCAGCTTTGAGTGATCTGGTCTAGTAGAAGGTGTCTCTGCCTATGGCAGGAGGCTGGAACAAGACGGTCTTGAAGGTCCTTCTCAACCCAAACCACTCTGTGATCGTGCAGTGTGCCAAGCTCATGTGAGCACCTTTCCCCTTTTTGACAGCAGTGCTGTCCCCTTGGAGACAGAGACATCACCAAAATCAGCTTCTTAGTGTGATGGAATGGAAAATGCTACCAAAATATTTTAGATAATTTTCCAGCTCAAAATACCAAGGACTATTCTCTATCTGAGACATAAGGACCACTCACATGTGCTGAAAATATGTTTGAATTTCAGCTCTAGACACACACTGGAAATTAATTCCTCTCTTTTCAGCAGCAATAATAATGGTAAAATGAACCCATTTTCCTACCGGAAGAAAGACTATTAACCCAGAGAGATGCTTCCATTCTAACTACTATAAAGTTTACAGAAAGTCTGAGTAAGAGCAATTATTTTGTTAATTGTGTAAAATAGCTTCTTATTCTTCAAGGGGTTTGTATGTCCCTGGTGATTTTCAACTAAGCTGATCTTTCCTATCTGTTAAGTTTTTGTTTAAGCCCTTCTCCAACAGTCGTGCTCCAGATTTAAAGCAATTTGGTAAGGAAATTCTACCTGGGGGCAGGGTACTTGAAGGCATCCCAGTATTTCATGGCTGCCCAAAACTGATCCCGTTGGTGCCAGGAATCCAGGTGGTGCCTTCTTTCCTGTAGCTAGCACCAGCAGAGAAAGGTGGCCTTCTTGGGACAGCCCTTTCTCTCAAAACCCAAGGGGGTTATTTGGGCACATTCATCCAGATAAGGGTTTCTCACTCTGCTGGAGTTTGGGGAGTTCATTGTGTCTCCCCTGAGTAATCAGTTGTTATCTACAGCCCTCTCTGGCTTTTGGTGATTTCTCGCTTCCCCTCAGCACAATGCCTCCAGCCCCACAGGGCCTGATGTGCTATTTGCCTGAGAAGGTCAGCAGCAGAACAAATATTTGCTCTTCCTGTGTCTCATTCAGGGCTTTATAAGAATTAAAGTTTTTTTTTATGATCAAACTCTGTATCTCTCTCTTTTTTTTCGTGGTTCCTTGTTACTCTGATACTGTTTCCTTTCATTTTCAGATAGTACTGATGCCATTTTGTCAGCATACACACACAAAAACTTGCCAGGCTCTAAATCTATGTCTTAGTGACAGCACAAAAAAGCATTGTTCTCATAGAATCACACAATAGCTTGGGTTGAAAGGGACCTTAAAACCATCTTGTTCCAACTCCCTCCCATGGGCAGGAACACCTTCCACCAAGCCCTGTCCAACCTGGCCTTGAACATTTCCAGGGAGCGGGGTCTTTGCAGGATGGTTCTGACATGGGGCCAGACCCCTTGTTCACATTGATAACCACAGAAGGGCTTTTTCTGCTTATGTGCCTTGTCCTCCACTCACTGGTGGAAGTTCAGCCTCTTCTACTCACCTGTGTCCCAAGACAGATTCACCTGCAGATCAGGGCTCATTTCTGGTTCAGCCTCCACAGCACTGCACAAGGAGTGCACAGGGGCTCACTGTGGAATGTGTTGAGGAAGGGTGGGGAGAGGTTTACTGGCCACAGGGGGAAACCTGTCACTGGAAACAATGCAGAGATCCTCTTCTCACTTCTGGTCAGATCCATCATCAATGTACAACGGCTCAATCCCCCGCCAGTGTGCCCAGGAGAGCTGTCTCATTTCACTGAGGTGGCAACTGCTCTCCCACATGGACCTGAGCACAGTCATCACACACAGGGAGCTGAGGTTCCCAGCTGCAACAGCAGGAGTAAAAGCACATTGTTAAAGGTGTTAGTTTACAGCACACAGGTGGGTCGAAGCAGAGATTCATTTTCACCTTTCTGAAAGTGTTGCAAAGACTGAAAGTAATTTCTTTCACTATTCTTTGAGCCTTGTGAACTGCCTTCTTCATCCCTGTGTGGTGTTGACTCTAAAACTTAATGAAGGTGACCTGTGTTTCTGTTATTTACAAACAGCTGTTTTTCTGTGATCCTCACAAACCACGTGGCTGTACAATTAGTGGTACAGCAGCAGCAAAGTGTTCAGGCAGCAGCAGCATCTCAGGAAGCTACCTTCTGGTGTTCCCAACCCCCTTTTCCATCGCTGCATCCAAGGGATTTCTGCTTGCATCACCGATAGCCTTAATGCACTTACCTGCATGACAGCCGTACTTCCCCTTTCTCCTCCCCAGCCATCTGCATCAGAAACTGGGACACAGCTCTGAGGGGTTCTCTAGGGATACTGAAGAAAATACAAAGGTAAAATGTGTTTTACTGTTTGGACGTTTAACACCTCAAACGGATTTTAACAGCTTTGAATTTACAACCCACCGGAGCATTCCTGTGGTTGAACAGGCATGCCATGAGTTCTGTTTTGCATCCATCTGCACAGCCTGAGCACTTCCCCATGTCCACGGTGAGACTGCAGAGCTGCTGCCCTTTGTCTCTGATGTGTGATTTCCATCAGAAAAAAATAATGCCTTAGGTTGTAAAGAGGCATTTCTGAATGGGCACACACCCTCGGAGTACTGTGTTATGAAGGAAATGTATTACCCGAGCCACAGTAAAATTAATTGTTTTAAAATGTGTAGGTGGAGAAATGTGCACACAGTGGACATCGAATCTCCTGAGCTGGAAGAGGTCCACAATAATCACTGAGTCCAACGCCTGGCCCTGCACAGCACACCCCAACAATCCCACCATGTGCATGAGAGAGAGCGTTATCCAAATGCTTCTTGAGCTCTGGTTGTCTGAGTGCTGAAAAAGATGTAACTGCTATATATAGAACACAGTGGCTACAGTAAATCATCTTTTTTCCCCATGGAGTTACAGCAGGGTGTGATTTGGTTCACATTTTAATGCCCTCAGATTTTCTCTGGGGCACTTTTCTGCAGGTTACTAGGCAGATACTGGAGCTACAGCCACTCATCAACATCCATCCATCCATCCATCCTTATTGTAGTTGCCCCTTTGCTCAGGGAATCACTTTGCTCTTTGGGGGCCAATAACAGAGGAGCAGCCAGCAGTGGCTCAACATCTTTCAAGAGGGTTGAGCTGGGCAGATTCAGAACTCTGAGCCTAGAACATTTTCTTATGCTGCTGATACACTGTGGGTATTGTTGCCAAATGCTCGGCCTACACAAACCGAGGGGCTGTGATTGTGTAGATTAGGAGGCCCAAAGCAGTGTGAGGCAATGGGGAATTATTACTTACTTTATCTCCTCTGCTCAGTGCACGTCATCATTTCTGCCATTCCATGATCCCTGGTCCCAAAGGATGCAGCTGCCAGTGCTGTTCACCTGATAAGGGAAATTCTGTCATGTTTGTTTGTACAGTTTCTTTCCTTGCATATTTTGCATAGCCACGACTGTTATTCTGCATTTCTTATGTATAAAGAGATATGGAAGACAGCACACACAAGGAACTCTAATTAAAATGCATGTATGTACTGCTGATGTTACAGCATTCACAGTGGGGACCAGACCTGGAGGCCTGGTGTTACAGTGTGACATGCAAATTTATGCTGAATACCACTACAGTCAATGGGAAGCAATATGATAATTGCCCCAGAAAAAATTGTACAAGGTGTGGTGCACATTCCCCTCCCTGTCTCTCCCTTACCCATATTTTAACAGCACAGGTGAGACTTAGTCGGGGCACTTGAGATGCTCCACACAGAGCAGCCCACCCCTAAGGGCACCATTTCCCTGCCCGACCTGCAGCACATTCCTAGTGTGAGCTGGAACCTCTGCCTTCCTCCTCCAATTTCATTATGCTATAAATAAAACCCAGAACATTTTAAGGTACTGTAACTTCTCCTCCTGCCCACTTCTGTGGTCAAGGTGATCTCCATCACCACTGACTCAGATAATGTAACCAGAAAAGCAAGCTCAGAAAAGGGAGGTCAAGGATTAGTAACTATGGTCATATGGAAACCTTGTCCTATACACAATACTGAATGGGAATATTTATCTACTTACCCAAGGATAATACTTGCCTACAGCCATCCAAATACCCACTTGGTACAGGGGATCTGCTGTGCCTCACTGGGACACTCTCAGCTACTGCAAATTGTGCCTGTACCCAGTGGAAGTGCCTGTTTGCATCAACTGGGATCTGTAATTCTAGGAGTCCCTGCTTAGCCCTTTGCTATAGACTATTCAGGGGAAAAATGATCAGCCTGTGATATCTCCTCAGCTGGAAAAGAGAGAGATTATTTAAGAAGTGTCTATTACTCATCTAATGGCCAATGTTTGATTATCTAGCATGGCTCTTCTTGGGCTGAAGCATCAGTCAGCAAATGTGTGTATCAAAGGCAAGGTCTGCAATGCCAGCTGATAACCCTCAGCTTTTGTGCTCTTAGCCAGGGTGAAAACTTCGCAATATTCAGGAAAGCTGGAGGTCCAGGTCTCATTTAAACAAGAGCTAATGGCTGGGGAAATGCACACCATTAACCAGAAGGGTGTTTTCTACCTTTGTTGGAAATAGGCTAAAAGCAACTTCTAGGCATGAAATTAGGAAAGGAGACAGTCTGGGCAAATAAGATGCACCTATTGATTCACAGATAGAAAAAGTCCTTATTCATCCACATTTAAAAACATGGCAAAACACCCCACATCTTTTTCTATGTCTCAGCATACCTGTCCAAGAAATGGCAATGCTAAACCTAATTTTATTTACAGCTTTCGGGGAAGTTAAGTATTTTGATCTCTACCTTTAAATCACAGTGCTCTCAGTATTTCTTTCCTACTCTGAGCCCATTGCAAGAGGTGGGGGAATTTCTATTGCTTTTATGGGGAGACAGATCAGGCTCATCAGGAACTTTCAGCACTTGTCTCTTTGTGGTGTTTCAGGCTTGTGTGTTTAAGAACTGGCTTATTGTCCGGCCTGATAATGTTTTCAATTATGTGGCACCCAATTCAATATGCCTACCTGACTGGGAGGCAGCAGGAGTTGGCTTTTTGTGTTCTCTGACCTGGAGCTGACTCCATTTGCTGCCTATCTGACTAACTAGTGAAGCAGAAAATGCTCACAATACAGCACAATTAATGACAGACTCTGAAAAACACACCAGACCCTGGCGGAGAGGAAGAAATTAGGCTCTTGCATAATGAAGGAGTTTGCTGGTGATGTTTTTCTATTTATAACATTTTAAAGGGCAGGGAAGAGCAAGGCTTAGTAGAAAACCCTGACTGGTTGGTTTTTGGGTTTTTTTCCCTAAAATTGGCTTAATTTTTTTTTCAATTGGAGATTATTAATATTAATATTAATAATTAATATTAAAAATCACACTAGCTGTGTGGCCCCATGGAGTGCTAAGAGAGGGAGCAGGTTTCTCTGGCCTGTAACAATCGGTCTCTCTTGGCACATATGGCAAAGTATTTAAATCTACACGAAAAGAAAAATACCCTTTGAAAATAATTGCCAATACTGATACACTAGCATTAAACAGCATTTTATGGCAAAATACGAAATACACCCTACTTTGTCCCAAACTGAATCAGAATTACAAAGTCACATCTATTAGGTGTGTTTGTTATGTCCTATTGGATTCAGCCAACTCTTTATCATCATATAACCTAAAAAACTGAACAAACCTAGTGCTGCACTTTTTCTGCTCAGTTACACGTGCCAGATACAAGAAGAGGCAAAGGCAACAACCACCTCTCTTCATGACCACTTCAGCAACAGCTCTGACTGTGAACTCCTTAGTTTGTAGGACAACACTAACACTGTGTTACCCTCACTAGTTTCATTAAGTTCACTAATGGAGTGCGTTGTTTTAACCTCCTGGTCTTCAACTCTGGCATATGAGGTGCCTTGGAGCACTGTGAGAAAACCAGTAAGAGCAGCATAATCTCATTAATGTGATGATAATAAAGTGAACAGGACCCAAGGCATCAAAATGAGGTGTAAAAAGGGGAAAGAGCAGGCACAAAAGCTATCATCTCAAGGCATCATCTTTGTAAATCAGGAATATATTGATGCATTTACACTGCCTTGCTTTTCAGAGCAAATCCTACTTCTGCACATGTGGGACACAGATAGTCTTCAGTACTATTTTTTAAACACTACCTGCCACATTTAAATATTCAACCTAGATTTTACTTCATTTTATGTCTCCTGGAAAGCTTCCCCATGCCCTGTATAAGCTAGGGTGAGGGTTTCTTTAGCAGGGCTAACTGTCACCCACCATCTGCAACACCTTCCCATAGTACCTGACACGCAGAGGTGACACAGCCAACACAGGATACTGTGGGTTGTGATAGCATCCCTCTCTACTCCTCTTGGATCCAGAAGGATGTAGGTGAGGAAGCTGAACGCCTCTCTGCAGCCTCTCTTCATCAGTTCTCCCAAGGGGCAACCATGCACTCCCCAGACCTATAGCATTCATGTTACTTTTAAAAAGAGAAATGCTTTTAAAACAATTGCACCATGTCTAAGTTATACACAGCCAAGATCTCACACAGTATTAGGATTATTAAGTAGCAGCTGTGCTGCCTCCTGAATAAACACATGAACACAAGCCCATTGGTTTTCACAAGGGATGGAAAACAAGGTTCAGTACAATTCTCTCTCTCAAGGCAGGGAGCATACACAGACCACATCCACAGAAGCTGGTGACCGCTGCAAAATGGAGCATGCAGGAGATCAAAAGCATCACAGCTGCACTTATTCCTACATCCTTCATTTGGCATCTTTAGGCAGATCCAAAATTCAGCCTTTCAACCAACGCATGGGTCCTGCTTCACATCTCACATGGAACAGGTAATGCTCCAGAAGGGAATAAAGAGGATCAGTGTCATCTATTTTCACTGTTCACTCTCTGGCCACAAGTTTCATTCATTGCATAGAGGTAGACAATGTTGTGAATGATTAGTTCATGTTTCCCCATAGGCCATTTTTCATGGCCAATAGAGCAACCAGATTTTTCAAGCACTAATAAATACATCTGCACAACGATTCAGTAGGACACATCCTTTCCATCTCATCTTTGAAGTACAGGGCTTGACTGTCTAGTCAGCTTGAAATACATAGGATCTCCTGTTTTTCCTATGGAATTTGAAATTCTTCAGTAACTGGTATCTTCAAAATCCAGACCTTCTTAGCTTTAAATGCAGACTGGAGGAGTTGGACTACTCCAAAATCAGGTCTCAGAGTATTAAGTTGAGAAATACTTATGTAGCTCTGCATCTATTCTTCAGTGAGTAGTTTTTGAAAAGTAAATATTCTTAGGCTTGATAGCATTATTTTAATGCCAATACCTTTCATTAATTCTCTCTGGGGAACAGACAGTGCAAGCACTCCTCACTGTGCTAGGCCAGGGCTGTGATAAACAGGAACATGCCATTTGGCCTCTCTGAACTTTACATCACTTGTACATTTTGGTAATGAATTTCTAATTCTCTCCTCTTTACAAGAGTCATAGAAGTTTATGGGGCTGTTTGGTTAGTTTTGGGATTTGGTTTTGTTTGGTTGGTTTTTTTATTTGTCTTAAATGCTAGTTTAGTAATTGGACACATATTTTAGTACAATAAAAGGGAAAAATATTTTAGAAATTCCAGTTCCCTACTGCTTTTCTGAACTTCCCAGCAGTTTATTAGGGAAACATCTCCCTGGATCCAAATGGTAATACAGGACCTCAAGGGAGCTTGCAAATAGATTCTAAATTGATATTTAAAAGCCTTTTTTTTTTCTAAATGGGAGAGGATAATGAGATTTAATTCCTTGGAAGGCCAGCTACTGCAATAAAAAAGGTATTTTTCTATTACTAGCAAGTCATCTGTTTTGGAGAGTGGTTTACTTATTTATGTATGTCCTGAGCAAATAGCATTTGATTAAGGCTGTGTTTTGTCATTCAATAAATTCTAAGGAATGCTGCTGCAGCAAGTTGTACTTTGTAAACATTCATAAGGAAGGAGAGGCAAAATGGAATAAATGTATTAGCTGAAGGAACATTCCTACAAGCACCCCAGTATAAAACAACTTTCACACGCTTAGAGCACTAAAACACCCACAAAGTGGCTTAGGACCTACAAGGAGAACAGCAGCAGCTGGATCTTGCTGCCACTCTCAAGCCAAGAATAAAATTTTAAATCTTAATTCACAACTTGGGCTCTTTCCATGAGGGTTTCCATTTCTGCCCATGGCAGGAGAAATTTTCCCAGTTTCAAGAACAGAAAAGACAACACTTCTGCCTGTTACCACTTTCCTTGGGAGAGAACCTGGAATATCGAATAAATGAGGTAGAGAAGAAAAACCTGCTGTCTCTCTTAAGGAACAATGTATTAAGGGACACTGGGATGTAGCTTGGTAGTTTGGACAGCTTCCAGCTGCTGTGGGGGCAGAGGAGAGCATGAAGAGCACTGTGAGGGGGACTGAAGCACTTGATAACACATCAGCAGAAGCAGAAAAAAGGGATAGACTTGAGGGAAGGACAACAACCTATGTTGGAGCTCATAAGCCCCCAGGCTGTCCCCCATTAAAACTCTCTCTTGACAAACACTGTCCATGAAAAGCATCAGAGCTTTGCATTCCTTCCCAGACACACTGCCAACAAGAATGGGATGAGAAAAGTTTTGCTTTCTCGTCTTTGTGTTCCCAAAGGGCAATGCTGCAGCAGTAGCTGAGCACAGGGATACTGGCAAAGCTGAAAGAGCTCCATCACAGAGGGATGATGTGACACCTCTCCCACCGGTGCTCATCACCCAACATTGTCTCATGGCCACAGTGCTGCCTGGTGAGGACCCTCCGTGCAGGGGCAAGGGGGTCTGCCGAGTGCCATCCCCTTCCTTGCTTTACAGAGGAGCTGCAGGGGAGCGAACCAAAACTAGAAGCCTCAGGAGAAAGATTTATTACTCGGTTAATGACATCCTTCTCTTCCCAATGACCCCAGTGAAGAAAGGAAGGGCTGAGTGGCTTTATCTTTATTCAGGGCCGTGGTCCTTCTGGGACACTTGAACCTGATTGCATCATTTGCGGTGTCAGACTTGATAAGACGCTGATTGTGTTTCCGCGGTTTTCCGTGGCAGAGGGACTCCCCCGGCAGCCCGTACAGTTAATGGGAACTGACTGGCTCTCCGGTTTGCCAGAGCCGTTCCCTTTGGCTTCCTGCTGTAGCACATTAACACAAGAAATTAACATTGTAATTGCCTTTTAACTATTCATCACTGTGGAAAAGGGAAAAAAAAATAGAAAAAAAGAATATTACAGACAAGGACCCAAGAGATAGCTTAGGAAGGCAGGTCTCTGCCTGCACCTCCCTTCGTTTTTATTTATAGCCAGCCATTAAGTTATGCTAATAAACAACCAGCCACAGGGCATGGCAAGTCCCTTGCTCAGGCACAGAAAAAGCACTGAGTTAAATATATTCAGCTTATCCAACTCCCCGGACCGGTGTGACTGCTACCAAAACCACGGAGATCTAATAGCAGCTCCAGCAGCTCTCACTGAGATCCACTCACACAGCAGAGCCATGTCACAGAGCACAGACATTTGGCATATATATATATATATATATGTATGTGTGTAAATGAAGCACAGGATAAATAAAACATGGAAATTCAAACAAAATACCCAGCATCAATGACTTGGACTTAACCAATTATTTTGGCAAAGGCCAATTCACTAAAGTTCATAAACTTATTCATCTGGGAGAAAATAGCCCTTTAATTCAAATAGCAGCATAATGCATCTGCCACCAATTTTTCCAGAGCAATTACATCAAAAATAGCATTTATTGTAGCTCTCTTTTGCATGCAGTTGGTTGTTCTGCCATTTCCATGTCTATGCAGCAGTTCCTAAAGGGGATTGCATCAGGTCCTCACATAACCTATATATTTAATCAGATTATCCAATTAAATAATACAGCCTTAAAATGAAAAGTCTGCTATTCCCTTGAGCATTTCTGGGAACGCTTTCATTGCTTGTTCTTCTTCTTAAAATGTACTAGCAGGACTGTCTTCCTCAGCTATTTTTGAGTATCCAGACATTTGTAAAGTACCCATCACTAACTTCTAGATCCCAATACCTTGTTTTCCTCATCAAGTTACAGCAGTCAGAAATGTCACATTAACCTATAAAGTCATAGAGCACATAAAAATAATGATAGTGTCTTTATATTTCCTGACTGAGCAAACACAGGATGAAAAAAGGACTGGGGTGATGGGGATTTTGTGGAGGAAGGAGGGAAATCCCAGAGGGTGATGTGATTGCTGGGCTTTGTGCTGACCTGCACCCTTGGAAACGTGCCAGCACATACCTATCAGAGTAGCAGCCACGGAAGCTGGATAACCTCTGGGATTCCCTCTGACTTCTCCAGCAGCCATCACAATGAGATGCCGTGTGACTGATTCAGTTCTTGAGGTGACTCGTCACAGTTCATCGCTGGCTGCCGCATCCCGGCTGTGGGACTGCAGCAGCTCTAATGCTCTGGATTCAAGTCTTTCTGCATCCTTTTGAACGAGGATATGCCGGCATGGAAAGGCTATTTTATCAGCCCCGAGCAGAAAGTGCTGGAGTTTGCAAATCTCCCGGAGAATTTCACATGTGGAAGGTCATTAAATGCTCTGCCACAGGGAACAGTTCTTCCCAAAACAAACCCTATGAGGACAATAACATCCCTGGTTGTTTTTCCTCCCACTCCCATCTTGGTAAGATGCGTTGCCTTAATATTGATTTACAGTGTAATCCAATGTCTGCATCTAATTTCTTTTAACAATGATTAAATAGGTCATGAAATACTATCAGAAGAGAAGCACGGAGGTATTAGTGCACAGCAGTCTCAGAGGGGTGGTGGAAGTCACACAGTGGTTCAGCACTGTGGTTAAGTGAACACAAACACCAAATGTTGTAACACTGTGTTTTCCCAAGGGAACAATTGGGGAAAAGTGGCAAATTCAATCTAGAATGATCACACCAAGCAGACTGGTTGACCAGACTCTGCTGACTACTGCAGCATCAAGCTCCCTCCAAAAACCAGTCACAAACCCAGTCACAACCAGCTCCCTCGCTGCCAGTGCAGCAGCTCTGCTCCTGTGCCCCAATGGGATTCCACCAGGAGGGTCTGATGGCCAGTGTTTTGTGCTCAGGGGTTTCTGCCAGCCTGGCTCTCCCAGAGTGCCCAAGCTTGGGCAGATTTGACGGTGCTGGTCAGAGCCCAAAATGCATTCTGTGTTCAGGTACTGGTTACATCACAACCATAAGAAGTAAGCTATGAGCCTGTGCATGCCACTACTGAGTCAAACAAATCATTACCTAGCCACAAATCATTCCCAGCCACCTTTTCTCCAATCCGGAAACTACAAGGTAACAGAGTAAATTTTAAAAATGGTTAATTAAAACCTCTGTTCTGTCTCTTTACTCCTCGCTACCATCACACACCCCAGTAAAGAAGGCATCAACCACTGTATCGGCTCTAGGACATTCCCTGTCTTCCCAACACTCCCATTCCTCCAGAGGGCAATTGGGTGGAAAGGGGCCTATTTTGTAGTCGTTAAAGTTTCATTTTATTTTTAACCAGACACGCTGCCATTTGAAAAGCTCCCTGGTGAGCAGGGGATTGGCAGTCCGGGGAAAAGCGAGCAGAGGCGGCGGGGTGGGGGTGGGGGGGGCTGGTGAGCATGTGGAGGGTGTTGAACGTGGCAGTTGCAGGAGACCCTGCCGGCACAGGGAGGGGTTGGCTCCTTGCCAGCCTGCTCTATGCTCTGAAAAACAGCACAGCTAATAACCTCAATTACAGCCCAGCCTCTCTGGGGGCAGCTGATGGTGCCTTTGTTTATCTGAGTCCTGATGTGAAAGCAAAGATTGTTTTTTGTCTGGAGGGGCATGTGTTGTGCAGATATTGGAGAGATAAACAGTGCGTGTTGGGGAAAGAAAAGTCATAGAATCACAGACTGGTTTGGGTTGGACGGGACCTTTAAAGGCTATCCAGTTCCAACCCCCCTGCTGTGGGCAGGGACACCATCCACTGCACCAAGTTGCTCCCAAGTCCCATCCAACCTGGCCTTGAACCAAGTCAACTACAATTTCTTCCAGAATGCACCTTAGACACTGACAGCTTTAATATGCCTTAAGTTCTGGCTCCTTTGGGATCAAATGTATTTTAATTTGGCAATCAGAAAGCAGTAAGTCACCTGCAGGGTGACTATCCACATTTCAGCCTTAGCTGAAACAGGGCTGGGCTTTTACCTCCACTCCACTCAGCCTTCCACTGAGGCACTCAGTGCCCAAATGGATCTGATGGCTTTTCAGAGAAGCATGGAGCTATTCCATGACAGTACGTGGGGACTGATGACCAAAATATTTATTTTATTACTATACTAGTTTGACAGAGATGCCTAGAAGAAATAGGCAGGAAGAAAACAGACCCATGTCTGTTGAATATTTGAGAGAATACTCTCATAGAAAACATTCTTTGAAGAATATTTGAGACTGGAACATTACTACACTTTTTACAATTTTCCTCCTTGGTTACAAACCTAATCTACATTCAGGAAACCTGGAAGGATGGGGTAGAGAAACCACCACCCTCATCATGAGACCAGGGACCAGAAAATGGAGTGTGGCGGCATCTATGCTGAGTCAAGAAAAATACAGCATGGGATAGAGGCGAGCTCTGCCTACATCGCCACGAAGAATTCACTACAATATCTTTTTTATATTCGAGCACTGCTCCTGCTGATAAAACGAGAAATGCTTTTGTTCATGCATGGCTTCCATCCGTGTGTCACAGGACACAGAGCCTGCAGGCTCAGTGACTTGGCTGGGTCTGCCAGATGGTCCATACGGTTGGGCCCACACTGCAGCTGTAATGCGGTTTGCTGTGCTGCAGCTTCATTTTCTTTATATGAAAAGCCGTATAAAGGCTTTATTCAGTTACAGGTTCCCTCTCAGTCCAGCAACACGCCCAGCAGATCTGCCACTTCAGGTGCTTGCAGCAATACAACTTCTGGTTACTTTTATATAAATTTCAATTTAAATGAGGGTAAACTTATCTAACAGGAGTTAATTTTTCTCAATTTCCTTAGGAAGCAGAGGCAATCAGCCAGCACTCCCAGCCATGTCACAAGTTGACTCTCTGCCCTGTGTACACACACAAGAAACACAAGCCTTGTTCGTCTGCAGCAGCATAAATCTGAATCAGATACTGGATGCAGAGAAACAAAATGCTTCTTCCTGGTATAAGCAGAAAGTGCAATGCCAGCCATTTTTTGGCAGCCCAGAATTGGATGAATGATGGATAACATGTTACCAGGCTGTGTTACATCAAGTTTACACAGACTGATGAAAATACATCACTCCTCACAGCCAACAAGGATAGCAAGGATATGCTGTCAATATGTTTTGGCAATGCAAAACCCAGGATCTAACAAGCAATGCAACAGCTCAGGTTAGATACCCCTGCCTCAGGCTAGGAGTCAAATCTCTCCTTGGCTAAGACAGCCAGACAATTTAACCTTTGCCTGATCTCACACATGACTGGCTCTTAAAAAATTACAGTAGAAGAATTGTGAAAGGGGGAGGGGGTATTATTGTATCTTTGACCTTGTTCACTCACATTAAATAGCAAAACACAGGAGAGTCAGACACAGCTGGGCTGAATCTCTCCATTGACACATGCTGGCCTTCATTAACCACAAAGGCATGTTGAAAAATTCACATGAACCAGTTATGCAAGATCCATCAAACACGACAGTTGTCATTGCCTTGTCCAGTATGGAGCTGATCATCACTCCAGTCATGGGTCTCCAGCCACGCTGGACCAGTGCTCACCAGTAAGTGGAGCTTTTACAGCCCATCATCACAGGCTGCACCTTCCAATTTCAAATCGGTTTTCCTCCTTTAAAGACAGTAAAAATCACACAAGATGTAGAGCTGGAGGTTTGCCTGGCATATATCATGTGAATTTTTTTCAGTAAAATCACAGAAACAGTAAACACAGCCTTAGGTTCATCAGCCAAACCCTCCCTAGATGCCTGAAGTCCCCAGGACCTCTAGTCCTCTTCTGCTCGTACGCTCCTGCAGAAACACTTGCTATTACTGCCACGTTTTAGCACAGTGGTGACAACTGTGATATTAATGTCCCAGGCAAAGGCAGCCACAGCAGCAAGAGAAATAGGAGTGGTGACAGGAATACTGAAAGAACAGCTGAATTTTTTGTGAATTTTTAACAAAATAATCCAAGAAACTGCAAGGTCCGCTCCAGTTTAAGATACCTGAGTGGGTGATAGACCAAATCACAATTAGGCCTGTCCTCCTGCAGAAGATGTAATCTCACTACAGCATCTTTCCTCTTGTCCTTTGCTGAGGAGCTGCAGATTGTCACAGCAGCCCGTTAGCACCTGCAGAGGTGCTGATTGGGCTCTGCGGGGCACCCACATCCCAGGTCACCAAAAAAGTACTTGGCACTAATAGGGAGAGTGACCCAGAGGTGGCACCAAGCAGCCAACGACCAGCCTGCAGCTCCAGGGGAACAGGATTTGCAGCAGGTCCCCTAAAGCAAAGGGGATAGGAGAGCTACACCACCCAGCACTGCAGTACAAACATTGGTGTTAATGGTGCCAGGGGGAGAGCTGACCTGAATGCTGAAGACTAAGTGGATAACCACATAACTCCATATTCAAGTAGCTCTGTGCTTCCAATTAAGGTTCAGCTAAATGTAGCAACTCAATAAGCATAATTAACTGTGCTCCAATTTTTAAGCTCAGTGAGACTGCAGGCAGCAAAGTTTCCTCCCTCCAATAAGATGAGAATGGAAGAAAGAAAACGGTGCAGTACAGATAGTGTTGATGTTTCCCGGAGACCTGTGGGCTGGAGGTTGATTAGCAGTCATCAGTGTCCTTATTGTGTGAGGAGTAGATAAGACCGGAGCAGAACACTGCAGGCAACTGATAACAGCAATTCCCAGATCAAAGCTTGTGGGGGCTGAGGATGCAGAGCAGGAAGGACTTCCCGAAGAAAACAACTTGTGATGCTGAATGGTTCTGAAGTTTGTGAAAAGTGCCCTGAGCCTACTAAATACAAACATATCACTGAAATATTCTTCTCATCCTAGTGAACGGTTTTGTTTTAAACAGGAAGCAATATCTCCCGAGTTCAAGCCCAGATACTTTTCAAATGTAATTAAGTTTGCCAAATAACTCCTCAGCCATCACTCAGAACCCCAGCTAGAAGGGGTTCTAGTTGGGTAACCCCAACTTACAAATATGCAAGTTTTTTCTTGAAAACATCTTAAATCTTGTTCTGCCTACCAATGCATCGCCTTCATCAATAAAGGAACATACACTTCATTAAAATAAAAAATCAAAACCGAGTTTTGAAACAAAGCAGTCACTCATGAACTGTCTGGATGCTTATATGGGAGTGTGGTTGACTGTAAGGATCTATACATCTTTGGTTTTTTAAGCCTCTTTAAACGAAAAAAAAAGCTTTAGTGTGAAGTTTAAAAATAAAATTAAGCAATTTATTTGTAGCCCCACATCACGGTGCAGGGGTGCAGAGTGCTGCTAACAGTTTCCAGGTGACTGTGAAGGTCTCTATCACTTCTTGTACTCAATTCCAAGGATGCTGTACATGTTATTTTACTATGGTTCATAAAATTTTACTGAATTTGATGCCCCTTTGTATACACACTTATACTTCTGCAAAAGCTCTTCCAATTTGCACAGACCCAAATACACCATAGGACTATTACTCTCCTATTCTATACATGGTGTCAGAGATGCTGAGAGGGCCAGGGATGTGTTCAAGGTTTTAATGATGGTTATGGTAAAACAAAACAAAGACCAACCCTTGCAACTGATCAACCTCATCCCATTCACACCCCCCACACCCCTCGGCCTTGCTCTGCGCACTGCTCCTGCCAGGGTCTGAGCTATGGCAGATTTCAGTCTCTTCCCCTTCCTTTCACTGGGTATTTCTGGGCTTTTCAAGAAAAGCAGCAATTCAGGTAATTCCAGTCCCAGCCCTGCAGAGGGTTTAGGGTGAAGGCACCAGCTCAGCACCACAGACTAGGGAGAGACAGGGAACTCAGGACGAGGTTGGATCAGCACCAGGGATGTAACTGCTCACTTGTAGCCAACAAGTTCATCTCCCGTTCACTAAAAGGACAAAAGAAGAGGCACTACCAGCTCTGTAGACTTGAAAAGGATTAGAAACCCTCAGTTGTTAAGGAAAACAAAGAGACAGAGAGTTTCTAAGCCTCAAGCAGGACCAGTCTCCCCAGCCAGCTGGGCAGTGGAGGGCTCTGCTATTCAGACAGAAATCAAGCTCATTTCTGGGTAATAGCCCTATAATTTAGATATCAACCCCAGGCCAATGAAGTCTTAGCAGCCACAATCACCACATTTTTATCTATCCAACCTAGCGCAGAAACCCTACTGTAATCCCCTTTCCTAGCACATTATCTTTAATCACAGGCATAATAGAAATTCAATTTGAGCCCTCAGCTGCATTTTCTTCCTTGTTATTCACAGTGCTGTATTTTCATCAGCAATAAACAATTTCCCCCCATTTCATTTTGCATTTACCTGCCTCAAAGACAGCCTTTTAAGGTTTTGGTAACCCTGTGTGGAAGCTCCTGGCTAGTAATGAAGACAGAAACTCATGGGTTTTACCCAGAAAATTGAATTGCACAAAGCAACTGTTCAGAAAGCACCCACTTCCTTTGTTCTCCTTCAGATAACATCCCCGGAAATTTAGCTGTTATTTGCAGTCATTTGCCAGCACTGTTTTCATTCCTTAACCTGAATCCCACCATCAAGAGTTGCTCCAGCATGGGCAGGGGCTATTCAATCTGAGGTACTCAGAGTGGAGTGACCACCCAAATGCCTTGTTATCCGAGGTGTGGGCTTCACTTCTTTGCTCTGGTACCTCCTCTAGTCCTTTCTGAACAAGCAGCCTCTTTAAGCAATATCAGTAGTCTCAACTGTTTAGAAGGAAAGTTACCAAAACATGAAATTAATCCAGGCTGTGTAAATACAGTTTTCCCTTAATTGAATCTTTAAATGCACCTGTGTCAATGCAGGCACCCAGCAATGTATCAGCTTGCAGGACTGAAAGGTCTATTCTCCCCTTGAGGCATCTGGGCTAACATTTCATAAATTACAGTCATGTTTTCCTTTTCTGTTAATATTTTCATTCCAAAGGTCATTTACTGCACACACACACTCTCACAAAGCAGGCGAAGGTGATGGAAGCTGCTTGATTCCTAGACACAGGAATCCCTCACTTAATTAACAATGCAAATCTACAGTCTTACTACAAAGATATTTCTACCTGCAGCCAGTGCACTCACCTAGAAAAAGCTCCATTCCAGGAATTCACATATGTATGAGCATCCAGGCTTGGGGAGTACGTGCAAGACACCTCTCTACACCTACTTTGGGCTACTGGAGATGTCAGATCATCAGCAGCATCTGGAGCAACCTGGTCTAGTGGAAGGTGTCCCTGACCATGGCAGGAGGTTGAAATAAGATCTTTCAGGTCCCTTCCAACACAAACCGTTCTGTGATCCCTTCTGAAGCTCAAAGCTTCAGCTGGGCACTCTCATCCTTCACTAAGGCAACCAACCTTTTTTCACCAGCCTTGGACATTGATAGGAAGGTCTCACAGGGGATCTCTCTTCGTCCCTGAGAGGCAAAAAGGACGAGGCTGCACAGCAGCTGTGGATCAGCACCAAAAGAGGACCCCAAAGGTGACCCAAGTACTGAACCTGCCCCAGCCTGAACTGGGGTCTCTGACAAGGGCTGCTTGATCCCAGGAAACCAGACATTGCCTGAGCAGCATCTGGTTGCAGAGAATCCTGTTTATCCACACAGATTGGAGAGCCTTTGGTGGTTAATGGTTAACACACTTTCTGAAATACCTAAGGAACATAATATTTTCTTTGGTTATTATCATATCAGCCTGATAAGGTTTCTGTGCCCCATCCTAGAGGGTGTCAGGAGCTTAATATTAATTAAATAGTAGATTTAAGGTTATTTCTTATAATCACAGCTGTGATCTGAATTATTGCTCAATGATATTCCACTTCTGTCTGCTTGCTGCTTTTGATTGATTATTTGCATTTGCTGGTTTATAACATCTATGTATTGCTTCGGACAGAGGCATCTTTTTTGATTCTAACTGCATTACATTCTCTGGTCAGATGATGGATTGGACTTTCTAGCATACCATAAACACCAGCCCATCCTTGACAACATGATATGTATCTATATTCCATAATCACTCTTCAGCGTATCCTGTATTCAATCATCCTTATATTCATTTCTTCTGATATTATTATTATTAGCCTTGGGGAACTTGTCTTATAGGCTGTTTAGTTTGAATTAAGCATATATGTCAGTCACTTCTTGCTTCTAGAAGAACACAGATGATAAATGGTAGGATTTATGCCTGGACTCTGCTTTGGACTAGTTCCCATCTGTACCTCTATGTAAGTATTATTACTATTAGTAAAACAACTGCAGGATTCATTGTCAGAAACTTCCATGCACACGTCACAAGCTTGTCAGTGTATACATTAGGCACACTTGGAAATTGCTTTTTCTTTTTACTAACTTTCTGCTTTAATCAAACATAGTCTCAAGAGAACAAGGTCTTTTGCCATTTTTCACCCATAGAGCTCACTGCCACCTCTCAAAAATAAATTCCTTGCTTGATCAAGATTTGATTACATTTCAACTACATTTTATTGTGTCTACATGTTGAGCCTTATTGAAATTTTAATTTTTTTTTCATTAAACACAGTTGGTTATTTAGGAAGAAGTGTTTGACCATCCTTTCACTCAGCTTTTACAAGATTAAATCAGCATGTTGTTGGTGGAAATAGATACACATGCAGAGTCAAATGACCACATGTGCAAGTTACGATGAAATATTCAAACATAGAATCAAATTTTCTCCCCGATTCCTCTTGATGCAGCTGTGTTAAATTTTGAGGCTTTATCCCTTCTCCAAAAGTTCCAAAGCAAAGCACACCTCAGATGACATGTTGCTCAAATTTTTCCCCCATCATCCCTCTACCTTTGCCTTCCGCAGATGACTCATAGAGATGTCTCTGGGGATTTCCGGAGTAACTGGCATCCCTTGTGATAGGAAACACACTGTTGCCTGCTGCTCTACACCCCTTTCTCTCCTTTTGGCTTGAAGCCTGTAGATCCCTCTAACAGTACTGAAGAAGGCCCAGGCTGCAGATGGACAGCATGAAGAACATCACCGTCTGCTCTGCCCCTGGTAACTTCAGTAACTTCTATTCCTGTGAGTTATTCAGGGTTCTCTCCATGGGCTTTGTGATTTTTTTTGCTTCAAGTTTCCAACTTATACCGGAAAATCACTACACTTACCCCCTTTCTGGAGGCATTTTCTATAAAGTGACAGCCTTTGGCGTGGTGGTGTCACATACCATGGGCTAGAGCTGTACATTAGTCAGGCCCGGATCTCCCAAAATAGAAGTGAGCAGTCTGATGCACGCAAGTGGATTATGAAACTATTTTGTCACTTCTGTACTGGGAGATTAAAAGCTGTCAAAAGATCATCATCATGGAAATGGGTTCTCTAGCAAGGTGAAGATTGGAAACAGCTGGGACACCACCACCAGAGCTGAACACTGTTAACACTGGCAGATTGTCTCCTTTCTCTCTCATTTTACATACTCTGAGCAGAAATTAAGGCAGGGGAGCCTTGAATCAGGTAGAACTCTATTTTTCAGTCAGAAGTTTTCCTCAGCCTTCAGTATGCAGCAGACAGGATATTTGGGAGGGAAAAATCAAACAAAGAAATCATATACTTCCCAATCCAAACAGAAAGCAAAGCCTCTGTGAGCCAAAACATGAACAGACAAGACAGATATAAGCAACCACGATCAAAGGTTTTGCCTGGAAATATTACTAAGAATTTAGGTGATAATTCTTACTCTCTACAATGCTGCAAGTAGCATACCTAAGCAGAATGAATCCCACTCTCTGGCAGAATAGCTTTAAATCAAAGGAACAAAAACAGCAGCCAGGCAGCAGGCAGCAATGCACACTCCAGTCACCTGATGTAGCAGTGGGCATCCCTCCTCTGCACTGTGATGCACTCTGGAAAGTGCTGGGGAGTCAGTCAGTGCTGCTGCAGCCAAATCCACCAAGGGATGACTCAGAAATGGCTTTGAGAGCAGAGACATCCTTGCAGAATTCTTCCCACTTAATCCTTGCTAGTGTAAACACATTTATTAGGATAACTTTAAAAAATAAAATCCTTTAACCACTAGAGAAGGGATCTGTGTCCCCATGTGTTGCTTCTGTATCCTGCTGCAGGTGTTCACACGTGCTCATGCCCATGGCCAAAGCGGTGTGTGGGCAATGAGCAGGAGCAGTGGAGAGGATGTGAGCTCAGGATCTATTAGATTTCTGTCTCATTACCCTGCCAGCTTCAGCACTCTCGTGGTAGGGATACTTGGCCACAGTCCTGATTCACTGGGTCAGAGAGATCATGGGCTTCAGGACATGGGAGAGGAAAAAGACAGGGGTGAAGATATTTTTATGCCTTTCTTAGAAGGTCAGGATTTGGGATTTGTTTCTTTAAAGATCCAAGTCTAGGTCTCAGAAGCAGCCTTACCAAAATGCTGCAGCACTGAGAGAGAGCTCCATGCTGGAGCAGGCTCCTGGCAAGACCTGTGGCCCCATGGAGAGAGGAGCCCATGCAGGAGCAGGTTTGCTGGCAGGACTCATGACCCCCCCGGGGACCCACGCTGGAGCAGCCTGCACCTGAAGGACTGCACCCCATGGAAGGGCCCCATACTGGAGCAGTTCATGAAGAACTGCAGCCCAGGGGAAGGCCCCATCTTGGAGAAATTTGTGGAGGACTGTCTCCCGTGGGAGGAAGGCTGTACTGGAGCAGAGGAGGAGTGTGAGGAGTCCTCCCCCTGAAGAGGAAGGAGCAGCAGAGACAGTGTGTTGTCAACTGACCACATTCCCTGTACCACTGGGGGGAGGAGGGAGAGAATTTGGGAGTGGAGTTGAGCCTGGGAAGAAGGGAGAGGTTAGCAGAAGGTATTTTTAGGATTTGTTTGTATCTCTCATTACCTTACTGTAATTTCATTGGTAATAAATTAAACTAATTTCCCTGAGTCAAGCCTGTTTTGCCCTCAACTGTAACTTATGAGTGATAGCTCCCTGCTCTTATCTCAACCCATGAGCCTTTCATCATGTTTTTTCTCCCCTGTCCAGCTGAGGAGGAGAATAATGGAGTGGCTTTTATGGGCACCTGGCATCCAGCCAAAATCAGCCCACTACAGCTTATCGACAAACCTCTGGAGACAATATCACCCACAGTTCTGGTGTCACCCCAACCACCACTGAAGCCCCTGTCTCAAACAAACTCTGCAGGTAAGTTCACCAACAGCCAAAAGACTCAAGATTTTGGTGCAGCTCTTCCTGACAAGCTGGAGAAGCGTAAGGTCAGTGTGGGAAGCCTGTTCAGAAACAGTTAATCTACCCAGGTCCTGCAGGCTGCACTTGTGAGATTTATTTAAAGTACCCCGATACATAAAATATTTCATGAATTCCTGGGGACTCACAGTGTGAACTTCTAATAAGTGCGCACTCAGGAATGCTATGGAAAAAGTTAGGACTCATAAATAAACATTCATGCTGGGCACCTGATTTATAAATGTACTGTTTAATCAAAATAAAAGTAGAGGCAGCTCAGCTCCCGGACCAGCCACAGCCCAACCTCCAGATGCTTGGGAATGGCAGGGACAACCTACCTGCTCAATTACTCACAGAAGTTATCCAACAGATATGGCTGTTGAGTTAGCTAACACTACTTTAATCAAGCTCAGTATGTTGATTATTAAGGGAAAAATTCATCACACTCCACAGAGAGAAGGGGATATCTTTCTACCAGGAGTAATCTGAGAGGAAATTGGACCAACAGAATCCAATGTCCCAATCTCTGTATATTAACAACAAACTGGCTATTCCACTTTTTTAAAGCTTATTTACATTTTGAACCTGCTGCCCTGAATGTGGGGGATGCAGAAGAAAAGCCCTTCCTGAGCTGGAGAGCCCAAAGTTCCTGTAAGCAGAGCAGAACACAAAGCAGAGCAACTCAGTTTGGTTCTTCAGCATTTTCCGTGTTTCAAATGGAGATAATGAAACTTAAACCCACCAAAATCTCTACCTGAATATCCACAGAGGGAAGCAGTAGATGGGTGAATGTTGTTACACATTCCAGTTGACCTGCTCAATGTCCCATGTGGTTTGTAAAAGGTATTTTCAACAAATACTATTAACTTACTTTGTTTCCTACAAGGTACTGATCTCCAATATTTTTAACAAGTCCTCTGAAACACACTGTAATGTTTATATTTACTGCTTGGGCAGATCTGAGGTCTCAGGTGCAGAAGCCTGCCTAGGGCTACATGTCTCTTTACACCATGGACTTGATTAAAGGAAAAATCCAGACTGATACGTAGAAGAAAAATTTTACTGTTACAAGAAAACTGTTTGGATCAGAGAGAAGCAGAAACTTCAACCTTTTGCCATACATATCTCTAAATTTTCACGTGCTGCCAATAGTTCAGTGGAGAAACATTGACTATAAGAAGATTCATTTTTCAGATAAGCATTTAATTTGGTGGATCTAGGAGCTTCTCTATTGCCTGTGCTCCGGACGGAACACGCTTGTGTCCTTTCCTTTGAGATGAGCTCCCTTGTACACAAAATCTGCCACCCTGCCTTATTTATTATTGACTCATCACAGTTTGGAAACATAGCTTAAAATAAATTAATGCCATGGCCATGGAGTTATTAAACTACCTGGCTTTGAGGAAATTGCTATTTATAAACATCCTGAGCCCTCACGTTTTTTTTCCTAAAGTCTTTAATACACTGAGAATGCAAGTTAATCTGAATCAGTCTGAAAACTGGATTGCTAATAAGAAGGAAAGATGTATTATTGTTCAATATTGAAAGGCTGAAGTCAGAGGACAGAGCAGAGAAAGGAGTTTTCAAATGCACAAATAATATTCGCTGTACTTGCTGTCACTTGATGCATAAGATGATTAACCATAGAAAGTGCCTCCACATTCTCAGTAGGTGAGGCCACATAGAAGATGCTCATTCCAGCTCTCCTCCATCGTGGATCCTGGCAATACAGATATTAACAGGCGAACAAAGAATTAAACAGTGATTTCCACTTTACTGTATGGAGCCACAGAAGCACAATCAAAGTGTTGTAGGTACTAATTCCCTATTAATATCTTCGCTTGGTAGCACTGGGCCCTGCCCTGTGTGTACTAGTACTATCCTGGGCACTCAGAGATGAGTGTACAAGGGTAGGAGCAACTTATTTTGGAAAGCCAGATACATCATCCAGATAAATGGCACATGGAGAATGTGTCTCCCTCTAGCAAGTCACCAAATCCAGACAGATCCATTTAGGGATGCCCTCATGTGTCAGCATCCCAGTTCCTCTTTCAGGGCAGATTACTTCTACCCTATTGCTCTTACTACAAAACATACACCAAAGCTGAAGTTTGAAAAAGCTCTTTGTAGCCCTTCTGTGTGTGAAACAGCCAGACCTGCAGCACAGGGAGACCACAGAATGCCCTGTACTACCTGCACACTTGGTAATCCCACTCCTTAGTGCTGGAACTCGTTTCTTACTTGTGCCATGTAATCATGGTTCCCTTTAAAACAGGCCTGGGCAGCCTCTGTTTGCCTCAATCTCAGCATCTCAGATTCCAGACAAAAAGCAGATCGATCATTCTATTTCCTATTCGTATATCCAGTGCTCCTCAGCAGCCTCACAGGTATTGCTGGTTTGAAGGGGGTCTGAAGCTTGACCAGTTCTCCAGCCTGACATGGAGACGCAGCGGTAGAACCAACCCCCTTCTGCACTTTACTCTCTAAACAGGGCTCGGAGGAAAGAGGGGAAAATGGTCACCCTCCTCACCTGTAATAACCAACATGGTACCAAGGGAGGGCTCCCTGGAGATGCCTTTACATCAGGATATAGGAACAATGAAATTTCCAGTCCTCATCCCATTTTGAGCCCCAGCAGGACAAAAGGATGGAAAAGAGCAGCCGAAACCACAGAGAAAACCTAGATTGCCTCATGTTTATTTGTCTTACGAGTTTGCACCCACACAACACTAAAACAAGACCAGTACTGCTTGCCATCTCTGTAAGAGATGTAAAACCCGAGCAAATCGTTCATCAGTAATGAATTCCTGTTTGAAATGCCTCTAAATTGAAGAAAATGAGTATTTCTCTTTCCGGCACAGAAGCGGCACCGTCCCTCAATCGGGGTTGCTATGCAACCGCCTCCTGCACATGGCTGATAACACTCCCGGTATTATTTCCTCGCCTGACTACTCTGTCAGAACAAAGCCCGGCTAATGAAGCTTTGAAATGGTTTTGGCTCTGCCGTTGACGGCTTAACATGAGTTTTCCTTGCATGTATGTGACAGTTACAGCAGTGACTCACTGTGCCTCTCAGCCAGGCATTCTCCGGAGCTGGATGGAGGAGATGCCCAACAGAGAGCGATGGGCAGCATGGGAGAAGTCAAACACCCAACAGACACAACCAGCCTCCAAAATGGAGGGCAGCCACGCCTACCATGGCACAAGGTGGCAATGACGAATCCCTGTGAAAGGCTGAGCCATCAGCATTACAGACCAAGCCAGACATTCTCTAGTTTCAATTTATCCCTCTGCCCTAAGGCCCTTATCACACTGGAGCTGCTCCCATGGGTTTGGATACAGTGAGGATAAACCTCCCCTGGCATATGCAACACCTTTTTTTACCAATATGTTGGAATAAATTTGACTGTGATTTTCTTACACAGTGTGTGTAAGCAAACCTCTCCTTCTGCTAGATGAGTTGGTGTAGCAAGAACCATTGCTGGCAAGGAGAACCAGCTTCCACCATAGACATCTTCATGCTCCTGAAAGAGCAACCAGCTGAGGCTGAAGCACTCCCATTTTCTAGTGCCACATCCATATACCTTTTGAACACTTCCAGGGATGATGATTCCACCACTGCCCTGGGCAGCCCATTCCAGTGCCTGACCATCTTTTCAGTGAAGAATTATTCCCCAATCTCTAATTTAAAATTTCCCTGGCACAATTTGGGGCTATTTCCTCTCGTTTTGTCACTTGTTACCTGGGAGAAGAGCCCGACCCCCACCTGGCTCCACCCTCCTGTCCAGGAATTGTAGAGAGTAAGATAGTCCCCCTGAGCCTCCTTTTCTTCAGGCTGAGCCCTCCAGCTCCCTCAACCACTCCTCTTCAGACTTATGGTCCAGACCCTTCCCCAGCTGTAGCAGATCTACCCTTTACCAGTTCATTTCACAGTAGGGCTGAACATAGTGAAACAGGGAACATTTCCTCAGCCCTCTGATATCTCATCTACTTAATGGGATCACCCTAAATACATGTGGGGATATGACACAATCTCAGTGTGACCAGGCAGAAAGGATAGGCTGATTACACAGGCACTGTGAGCTTGCCAGAGTGCACAGCCCCATGCCAGAAACTTCAATAGGAATGAATTCCTGTAGCTGAGTGTTTTCTAGACAGTACATGGCTCCAATTACCTAGAAGAAGAGCTAGGGACAAGTTTTTCCCACACCAGCAAGGCGGAAGGATTGATTGGCTGGGGCGAAACACACAGATGCTCTTGGACACCAAGGCAGCATGAAGAGCAGTAACTGGGCAGTTAGGGCAGGCAACAGGCAACCTGAGGGATTAATCTTGCTCTCAAAGATATACATTCTGCAAACAATCCAATAAGAGTCACAAGGGAGTGCAGCAGCCAGAGAATCAACTCAGCCCTGCTCGAGGTGTAGATTATAGCAAATCAACCCACCTGGCTGCTCACCTGCCAGGACTCTGCCTTGCTGGGCTGATCTGAAGAAAGCCCAGCACGGGCGCTTTTTGCTAGAGACAAAATTATCTAACAAGAGGCAATTATGTGACATTACCATTAAAAGCAGCGTGTGACAAAAAAGCTTTAAGCCTCTGTATCCTAAGGTCTGCAAACCCCTTTCTCTACCTTTGTGCTAAATGGGCCTCATTTAGCCCATTTGCTCTGTCCCAGTCAGGCAAAGCGAGAGTAAGGTTGATCGATTTGTTAATTACAGTAATTTTATCTTAAATAGAGACAGCTGAGTGTTCATCAAGTCACAACTTCGCCTATTACAGAGAGACTTACCTCCTGCTCAGTAATTAGGGATAATAAGTGGCTCATAAATGCAACCCACAACAACACCCTCTGAGAGCATGGCTCAGAATCAGGAGGGCTATTAGGGAACTCCAAGGTCTATTTCTCCTTTTGAAGAAAACAATATAAAAATCTTTAATTGTCTCTCTTGAAACCCTGAGACATCTCTGCCAGTGTGTTATAAGTAAAAGGCAATAATTCCACTTTGTGACTGCTCTTGTGCCCAGAGAAGGCAGAACTAGAGTCACCAGTGCAGATTAAGAGTGGCTTTCTCTTCCTGCACTGACTGGGCACATACAAAAAGCTAAGGTAGGAAGTAAGAACAGTGAGTTATGTATAATCACACTCCTCAGACTTTTAAGACTGAGTAAGGCTCACAAGATTCAGTTTGAACACAAGTTGCAAGCAGTCCATGCTGAGCTTGAATCATCCATACACACACACGGACTAACGTGAAATGTATTCGTTACTGAAGGCTCACCTCACCCTCCTGTCACAGAAAAGGCAGGCTGGCAAAAGCTGAAGGCAAAGGAAATCAGCTTTGTTCATCAACCTGCACAGAATGGGGAGTCTCTGAAGCAAGTTTCTACTGCAGCCTGCAAGAGCAAGGTTTGGGTTGAGCAAGGAGGGAACATCAGAGCTCATAGGCATCTGTATCTTTTCCAAATCCTGCAAAACAATGAACAAGATGACAAGCAACCTACACAGGTACGCCTACACCCTCCATTTCTGTCTGCCTTCTTGCTCTTTTCTGCCTTTATCCCCCAGGCAATTACTCCTGCAACTTCACCAGCCAGAAAAGTACAGCCAGCCAAGAGGGTCAGAGAGATGAAAACCACACCAAATTCCTTTTCAAGGACTAAAAAGAAAAGCAATTCCTTCCTCCACCCACATCCTTTGGGCCAATCCTTGGACAGAACTAGGTAACAGAGCATAGTCTGGAATGAAAGGCTTCAACACCTTGAGCTCAGTTGATCCTGCCAGCTCCAGGTGCTGGGGAAAAGGACCTTGGCAGGTGAGGTCACCTACCTTCCCCAGGATAGTGAAGGATGAGGAGGGACAACGAAGGGTGCTTGTCACAACAAGTAACCAAAAAAGCATAAAACCTGAGATTGGGTGTAGTAGAGGAGTTTGAGGATGACTATGAGGGCTTGCTGTCACTTACTTTGCTCCACAAAGTGCATTTAGTTTTCCTGTGTCATTTCCCTCCAGGAGCTGAAGCTTCATTTGTTCCTATGAAGACCCTGTATTTCTGCAAATACCTTTCCTGATGCAAATTACCTTTTTTTTTTTTTTTTTTTTTTTAACCTGTGGTATTTCAGTTCCACTTAATCCACAACGATGTTTAACCAGCATTTGCAAGATTCTTTTTATATTCTGTCCTGTTACCTCAGCACAGCATAAACTTACATTGAAGATCCCCGAAGAATAAATACTGGGGTTTTATTGTGAGCAAGGGAGAGCTGTGTAATGATCAATCACAAAGGCCCTTGGGGATGGGAGAGATTAGCGCTTTGATACTGTTGAAGATGAATGGGTGAAATGAGTTTGATAAACTGGTCTTTTCCTCAGATAATTGCTCTGGAAGCTTTCTAAAGCCACTTGGATCCTCCTTCCCTTTTGTTTCTGGGTAGGATAGCAACTCCTGCTTTTCCAGCAGCACTACTGGACAGGCTGCTGCTGTTACTGTTTTTAAACAAACCACAGTCGATTTATGCCACATTTCATCACTGACTATTGAACACTAAAGTATTAGTCACGATTTAACCAAATATTCAGACTGGATTCCTATTATTCCAGACCAGTTTGGCTAGTCCAGCACTCATGTCACTGAGCATAGCTCAGCTGAGAAGGACTGAGAGAGTGGGAAAGAGACTTCTTATCCTTCTTCAAGCTTAAATCTTTAACAGCAGCTCAGAAGTCATTAATCCTTAGTGCTCAACTTCAGCTCCCATCAACCTTTCTCTAGACTTTTTATACCCATCACCATCCCCCTCTTTCTCCTCCTGTATCATTCTTTTGCAGCAGAACCACAGGATCATCTAAAGAGGAACTTTTTCTGAAGCTCTAACACAAAATTCTTCCCCAGCTCACTTAGACCATAGGTACATCCTTCTTCAGGCCCAGGACAAATCCTACTGGCATTCGTAGACACGCTAACTTATTCTCAGCCACTAATGAAATTGGAGCCAAGAGATTTCACTATATTTTTATTGTTTCACTGAATAAATGAAATTCAAATACAGAATTAAAAATTTGTAAAAAACGTTATTAAAAGCCAGCATTCAAAAGTACATCAGTGACTGAAAAATTTGTGTTTACTTTTTGATACAAAGATAGGTCAGAAAATAAAAAAAGCACATTCATCATCTGAAAATAGCTGATTTTTTTTTTTTTTTTTACATTTCCTTTCATATTTGAGACCTCTTATTTGTCTCATAAGAATCTCCCACCAACCTTGGTTTTCATAGCACTGATTCACATTGTTTGCTGTTCAAAAAACCCCAATCATCTGTAGTTTACAGCAGCAGTGATGTAGTGACCCCTCAATACATACTGACAGTATGTTCAATAAACCAGCATATGAGGGGTGGAAAAAAAATGCAGCATTATGTGATTTGCAGGGGTGCAATTTAGCCTGCAAAGGATCTTTGAGCTCATACCCATGCCTTTATGAGTTGGGTATTTCTCAGGTTATCACATTCCTAGCATTTGCTCCTTGCCAACTCCATCACTGCAACAAAGAATTCTTCAAGTGATGAGTGAATAGGTACCATTGATTTTTAATGCCCCATTTTAAAGCAGCTTGATCTTTCAAGACACATTTCTCATCCTCAAGGAAAAGAATCAGGCTCTTTTAGGTACAATTTAAACCCTATAAAAGAGGCACCTCGAGAATTCTTGACATTGGGGATCTCGGTCAAGGTTGGGAGGTGGATTTCTTGCAAGTTTGTATTATCATTTCTTAAGAAGACAGCTATGAAGATGGGCCAGTCAATGCATCTGCATAATCTCAATTAAAAAATGCTAGGCAGATTCTCTAATATATGCATAATTTTAAGATATCACCACCACTCACATAGTGTTCATAACAGGCTGGAAAGAATATGGACTATGGCTCACCTGTTCTTACAGGATCTTTACCACCACACAAATTTAACCACACAGACAGAAAAATCACAGAGTGGAGTGCCCTTACAACTGAAACTAGGAGTTTGAAATAAAGAATAAGAAAGGCTACTCAACAGCCTGGGGGAAAAAAGGAGAGGAGGGAAAATTCAGATTGCAAAGGAAACCAGTTTATTTAACAAAAGAAATAATACTGGAGATTGTCACTAGTGCAGTTAGGATTTGGCAAATGAAATACTTTGAGCATACACTTGCAGGGCAGCCCTGCCTCTGCCACAGGCATAAACATCCAACAGTGTTTAAAAACAGTACATAAAAAGAGACATCCAGATTTCTGGATACAGTGCGTGTTCCATCCTCTGAAACTGCACAGTGGGTTCTCTCACATAACCTATTTCAGTATCATCACAAAGGAATGCAATTCTTCTGTGCACCTCCTCTACAAGTAGAGTCCTCTTGGAGCTGGGATTGGATGATGATGATGCAGCAGTGATGGGAGGTGCAAATGCTTTGCTCTACCCTCTTTCTCCACCCACAGTGACCACACTGTGCTGTGAGGGATGGAAACTTGCAGCCGGAGCAATGAAGGCTCAGTTCAGTACCCACTGTGTGACCAGCCACAGGCATGGACCTCTCAGTTCAGCCACTTCACATCTCAGGGGAGGCTTGGTTTGTTTTGGACAGACATGTTCACACAGAATCCTCCACAAAGATGTTCAGTTTATGTGGCCAGGTCAGATTACTAACCTCAAATTAACTTCAGAATATTTCCTGTTATCTATTGACATATAGGTTGTCCAGCAAAGTAAATGCATATTTTACCCTCATCAGTGGCAACCTGTAGATTTGGCTTTGCATTACCAGCAGAGCTGTATGGGACACACATCTCTCGTCACACTGCACATCTGAAAGGTTGCTGTCCATTTTTTTGCAAGGAAAGTTATGTTCTTGTGTTGTGTATGTATTTATCTGCAGTCATTAAATACAGGATGTTGGTATCACATTCCATTTGACCTTTCTGCAAACACCCTTCTTCATTCTTCAAAGAACATAACAGTGTCTCTTAGAGGAACCTGTGGTCTCACCTTCTTCTGGTGATGTGCACGAGGCAATCATGGACCTTACCAAGGCGATATCCTTAGTACCACTGCAGCAATTTGACTGTCTCTCCTCCAAATGGTGGATGCAACCAAAAAAAAGAAGAGCAAATCCAGAAAAAAGAGACGTTTTCTAAAATCTTCAAGTTGACCTTTCTTCTCTTACATTTCATATTTGCTGCACAACCACTGTTGCTTTGCTTTCAGGACCTGTTCTGGGGGGATATTTTGTTTAAGAACAGTCATTCTCCATGCAAACTCTTCTACGTAAGAATTGCCGCTTGTTTCCAACACCTCTGTTAGCAGGTAGGCTCGTGTACTCTCACTGCCAGCTGCCATAGAAGCAGTAAATAAAGTCGTTTTTCCTTCAAAGTCACAAGTCTGTGACTACACCAGAAATGCCTCTATTTCCACACCTTCCAAAAACTTCAACCAAATGCTTTGTTTTTCCTCATCTTTTCCTTAGAACATCCGAGGATAAGATGGGTTTTGCTTAATTATCCACTCAGCATGGGGGTTGATGTGGTACAAGTCCAAGAGGTAAGTGTCTGGGTCCAGGCAATGTTCACCTATTAAAACAAAACAGAACGTTCAGAAAAAAAAACCACATTTTTTTTAATATCCTTAGTTCTGTAGTTGCTAGGTTTGGGAGTTTGTTTGGTTTTCCCCCCCACCTAAAAATTAGTACTTGTTCACATTAATTTCAATATTACACCATTCAGAAGTGTTTTTACAAATCTGGGGTAATAGCTTCAAAATGAAAGAGAGTAGATGTACATTAGATAATAAGAAGAAATTCTTCACTCTGAGGGTGGTGAAGCACCAGCATAACTTGCACGGAGAAGTTTAACTTCCTCCTGAAACAAGTTAAGCATAAAAACTGGGTGTCAGAGTCCTTATTTTCAGCTGCCTTTTGTACTTACCAATATTACCTCCCACTTCATACAGAAGTAAGTTTGGGCACTCTATTGAGTTGTTACTGCAGAAAGAAAAAAACACTGAAGTTAAATCTTTGCAAAGACAGGTTAGGTTGCTCAGTACCGTTTCTTCCAAAAGAATTGTTTGTGGTTCTGAGGTCAGCAATGGTCAAGGAAGCTACAGGCCATGGTACAGACACCTTGCTGATCCTCCTGAACAGGTATTGAGAAGGACACTCGAAACTGAAAAAAAAAACCACCAAGGCAGCTATTCCTCGCTGGCAGCAAGCAGCACGCTGTATGCAAACACTAACTTTTCAGTTGGAAAACAACAGGCATAAGTATCAAAGTTCACTGTCAGCATTCCTCAAAAACTCATGGACTACTCCAGAGAAGCTCATTTACAGGAAGACTTCGGCAGCTGTTAGTGAGATACCAGCTGACTCGTAATCAGCCAACTTCCCTTCCATCCTCCTTGTCTAGACACCTTTTGTGACACAGTCAGGAGATGCACTGCCACATTACATTCTAAACACATTCTGCAGGAATGGTGACAGAGTAGGGCAGAAACTCTTGTGTTCATTTTTTGGGTTACGTCAGCAATTTACCTCTAGAGCATAGGAGGGCATTGCAGAGCTCATTTTAGGAAATCTCGACATTAACATTCATGTTGAGATTACTACTCCAGGCAGGTAATTTGCACAGGTGATGTTTTTACAGGTGAGTTAGAGAGGGTTTGCTTTGCAGGGTCAATGTTACTCCAGTTTTTCTTCCTTTCAGCAAGGTTGCTGGAGTTCACTGGCTGTCCAGCAGTCCAGAGGGGATGGGACCACTGACCTCCTGACAGCCTGAGCACAGAATGGAATCGCTCAGCTGAATTAATACTTGACTTCCCCATCCAACACACTATTTCCACTGCTTAGAATAGAGAAGCAGAGAACAGTCTCCTCATGATTCACTGTGTTGCCACATCACCTCAGCCACAAGACAGAAAACAGCAACCAATTAGTTTTTTGTTTAGTTTTTTGTTTTGGTTGTGGGTTTTTTTGGTTTTTTTAAGCAGAGAAAAAAACAATTTACCACTTGAGGAGGTTGACAGTGTTAACAATATTCCAGCCATTCTGGCACAGGTTCTTTTGAAACTGCCTCAGGACATCCGCAACCCTGGTTGCATTGTTCAAATGCACCTCCAGCGAGTCCTTCAGGAGGAGCGATGCGTGGACTTTCACAGTCTTCAAAGGCTGAACAAAACAAACAAAAAAAAGTGCTTAAAGACTTTATTATCAGTCAAAACCCCAAGTTTCAAAATAGATTGGAGAGTGTGAAGAATTAAATCTATCCAGCCAGCTGCTCAGAGATTTTAGGCTTTTTTCCTTGTTCCACACATTCTACAGGTTAAAAACATACAGAAGCATCAAGGTGAGCATTATAAATAAATCACTAGCGTTTCGGTGTTGTGTTCGGGAGAGGAGATCTGTGCACTCCATCAGCGGGCGCTGGTGCTCTCTGCTGTTCAAACCCAGCACTACCACCAGAAGTAACACAAGCTTGGATGAAAATAGGATTTATTGCAAGAAATCTTGACAAACTGGTTTGCTAGAGTCTGAATGACTTCTCTGAAATTCATTTAAATTACTGTAAAAAGAGTTTAGACAGCTGGATTGCAGACTACTGAATTTCAGAAAGGTAGTTTCCAAAGAAAGGAAGTACTGAGCCATCACAAAGCTGAGTCCAAGTGTTTTGTTTTTTTTTTTTTTCCAATACTGTTTTAATCAGCAACTCCATGAACTAACTTCTCAGAACTTTTGCCAAGAACACTGAACTATTCTCACAGGATTTGACCTGCTGTAAGTTAATACTGCAATCCCAAAACCTCTGCAAAAACAGTGCACAAGACTGAGCCCATTAGAACAGTGTTAACTGCTTCCTAAGCATGGGATCATCTGTTTGATTGCCTAAACAGTAGCTGCCCTCTCCAAAATGACAGCACCTTCAACAGTGACATTTCATCTTAACAGCCATATTTTAGGCAGACATCATCTCAGTATGCCAGTATGGATGGTGGAGAATGTATTGGCTTATGAGAAAGTAGACTTTTCTTTAGGAACGCATATTTAAACTTTCAATTTATTATTTTCTACCTACAGACTAAAGTTGGGTCTTAGAGCATCGTTGGTTGCACCCCCAGTGCTGTGTGGTATTTCAAATCCAGCCCTGCTTGATATAACCCAGCTCCTACAGACCTGCACATATTCAACTACGATGGCAACAAAAAAAACCCAGGCAGAAGGGCTCCAAGGATCTTTCCCCAACTTTGATACTGAAATAGATCTGATAGAAACATCTGTTTAAGCAATCTCAGTCTGCACCAATATGAGAGTGAGCAGAGCCATATCGTTCATCAGGGAACTTTTCTCCTTTTAAGTAGCAAGAACCTCCTCCTCAAACCCTTCCATACAGATCAACAGCATTGTGGAGCAAATAGAAAATTAGATGCACTACTGCTGTTATAACCTAAATTTTTTGTTTAAGTTCCTTAAAATAAGTCTGCCTTTATCACAGCAGATATATCTGTGCCAACACCTAGGGCACTCAGAGCAACAGGAATTCTGCTTTTCACGTGAGGCAAAGACCAGCATTTCTGTTCCTGGTCTCTTCCCTCTTCATCTGCTTTGCACCAAGTGTTTTGTAGCCTGAAAAGTATTTCATGTTCTCGTTGTCAGAATCGGTCTTTGCCACGATCTGGCCAAAACAGTCTGGGAAACTGTTCCTCACTATTCTGCAATCTTTTTCTCTCTCTTGCTCTTCAGAGAACATCCCTCTTTACAGCTTCCTAAGTTCTCATGAAAGCATTCGACACTGCCATGAAAGGGCTTGCTTTTTCCAAGCCCCAACTCACCTCGGCCTGGTTCTTTTCCACCTTATCTTTATCAACATGAATCTTGCGCAACAAATTTTTAATTCGCTTGTCACAGAACTGGTACCTTTTGCTGTTGCTCTCGTTCAGCTTTCTCACTTGAGCTACCAGAAAAGAGGAGACCTGGGCAGGGGAGAAGGGAGAAAATGGAATTAAATCAAGCAGAGATGAGGATGTCAACCCAATCATCACTTTATGAAGCTTCTGAAATAGACAAAATATCTGTGTACCTCGAAGACAAAGTAGTCTTGGAACTCAGTCAGAGGATTTGCCTACAAATGTTTAACTCCTCTGAAACTTTCAAGACTATTCCCTCCCCTCTTCTAACTCTAACCAGACCAAGACACTGCTACACCATACTGCCAAACATGTGTGCAACTTACTGTCCAGAGCAGATCCTGGTAATGGATCATCATCCGTACCACATCAGCCGCCCCCTCTGCCAGCTGTTTCTCCTTCCCTTCAGGGATTTTGTTTGGCAGCCCCTTGTGCATAAAGAGGTTTGGGGCCATGACCGTGGAAACATTCCAGAGGTTCATTTTGTTATTTTTCTCCCTGGCAACCACTTTGCTGAGAAACTCAAGTAGAGCCTGAAGAGAGGGAAAGAGACTTAAGACTGTGAAAATTGCTGGAGATATCACTTAATTAGCTTTTTCTTCTTGTTATCCATGAGCAAATTCTCTTTCCCCAGTCATGAAGTTCAGTGATGAGTTTCTAATACTAAGATGGCAACAAGCAACTATACTAAGCATACTAGTTTGTCCAGCGCTTAGAGATCAGGAGAGACAGTGTGGGAAGCAGATGGGCTCTTACTCCTTGGCAGATAGCAATTTACAAAGTCGAATAGTAAAATTTGCAGAATCTGAAGATAAACCCCTCCTTCCCTTAGTATCCCCTCAAAGCCATTCCCAGCTGTGGAAAAATAAACCCTTTTGGAATAATTCTTTCACCTCATGCCTCACCAGAGCCATGAACAGATCATCTTTGGCTGGATTATGTATTCCAGAACCCTAAAGTTTTCAGGGTGCTAAGTCAGCCTTGCCTTTAGTACCCTGGAAGCTGAACTGTGCAGGAGAAAAAAAAAGCAGCAGCAACCACCATAGCTCTCATAAAGCACAGAAAGCCAGAGGTGGTGCTTATTTAAAAGTCATGCAGATATGGCACTTAGAGATACAGTTTAGTGATGGCCTTGGCACTGGCTGGGTCAGGTTAATGGTTGGACTCAATGATTTTATGTTTTTTTTTCTAACCTAAGCGATTCTATATTTTTCCAGTTAAAACCAGAACAAGCACTTTTACCTTTAGAGTGTTTCTGTTGGGCTCTGGCAGAATCAGGATCAGGAGGTTCAGAGCTTGCAACCTTTGCTTCAGGTCTGGAATATCTAGATAGGGAGAGCAACAACAGGACAGAGAAATCAGGCTTCTGACACTATTCTTCTTGAGCAGGGAACCTCCCCAAAGAATAAGGCAATTACTTATTGCAGTGTTTGTTGTCTAGGATTTGAGAACTTGCTTTATAGAAGCAAATCAAGCTCATACTGTCCTTATGAAGGGAATTACCCATGTTTTAGAAGACTGCCTCATCTCCTTCAGAGTATACAGTCTACCAGCAACTCTGATTCCCTCAAAGGGCACCAAATGACCCCATTATTCCCCATTTCTTGGTCAAAGAAGTTGTGCATTGAAAAAGTTAGCTTAACCCATCCAAACCACTCACTGAGGCACAAACCTCCAACCAAGGTGCTTGCAAAACATTGTGTTACCTGCAGTCAAGCCAAGATTGTACACCCTGGCCAGCTGCCACAGCTGAGTTTTCTTGTCCTAATTCTTTCAATGACCTAATGCAGCATGGCAGCAATGCGGTAACCCCAAATGACACAACATAATGTAAGACTTCAGGACAGTGTACAAGGACGTATTCAATCAAGCACCAGTGACTATGACTCTCAGTCATGCACTGTATTTCCCTTTGGATCCACAGGCTCCCAACACACCTGACAAGAGAGTTCAAGGCCAACAGAGCTTTGCAAGAAGAGCACAAATCAGCAAACTGCTGTCAAGCAGGCAGAGCAAGGACTCACTTTGCACAGCAGCAAAAGCAGGGAGGTACTCTGCTGTTAGCAGCGGGGCTGGCAGCTCCCGTATGAACCTCTTCAGCAGCCCAGACACATCATTCTGGTGCACTTCATCCCAGCGGAAAAGGCCAGTGTAGAAGTCCCTTTCCAGCTTCTGTTCCAGACTCTATTAAAAAGATGGCATTTATTACAAGCACGTATATGGGAAAATTCTGTAGCTGAGCACTAGGAGGGCAATCGGTCAAGTCAAAACAGTGCAGAGACCCTCACAGTATGCACTCCCAGATTTCCCAGGGTATTTCTAGTTTTACTTGGAAGGGAGACGAGACAGGTTATTAATAAATACTAATATTTATTATTTTGGGTTATTTAGATACTTGTTTTAGCAAATGCTCCCTGATCATCTCTGACATTTTTAAACACTGCTAAAGAGCTCATACCTTGATCCTTGTCTGAGACCCAGAAACTCTCAGAATGCCCTCTGTTTCAAGTCCTCTCTTCTCCAAGCAGGACAACAGCTATTAAAGGGGGAAATGAGAAAGCTATTAGGTGCAGAGGATGATGAATCAGCCCTTCCTTTTCACAGGATGACTGGGGATCAGAGGTGTGATTGAAAGCAGAAGAGAACTTACTGCCTGGAGTAGCAGAGGAACCTTGGTGTTGGGGAGCAGCTTTTGGTCATTTTCCAACAGGGTGTTGAGCGGTACTCCAAAAAGCCTTTTCTCTACAATAGAAACAACAGTTTATAAGTCTGTATCACCTCTAATACAGGTCTAAGGGATTTATCGCCCACTGCAGACTCAGGTGGCACTTTTACAAGTATACGTACTGGAAAAAGAGAGGAACAGTTAAACAAGACAAATGCATTTAATAGCCAGATATAACTGTGGTACTAGGTCTTGATGTCATGATCCAGTGACTTCCAGGATCAAGGAAAACACACCTGTCACAAGGTTTCTTATCAAAGACCCCCTCTGTTCTAACATTTGGGACATGAATCTATGAGAAGATGTGTATAAAAAAACAAGGCACCAGAAGGAAAAAAAAAATAACCACAAAAAACAACCAAACCACAAAAAAAATCCACCAAAAAACCCAAAACCAAACCAAAAAAACAAAGCAAAACAAAACAAAACAACTAACCTGTTGTTTTCAGTTTTGCTGCTTTGTTTCTCTTCAGCTCAAAGCCCAGGATATCACAGAGAGCTGTCAGTTCAATGAGGGCCAGTGTGGGGATCTTCTTCATGTCCTGAGCAGACAGGTCTCCAATCCTGGTTACTCCTAGTCTGCCCTTGAGGATCTTAAATTTCTAAAGGAAAACATACACACCCAAAAGGTTCAGTTCAAGTTGTCACTTACTCCACTAGTAAACAACTTTTGCTGTATTCTTATGACTCCTTATCGTAACCAGGCACCTGTTCATTCTGCTGTGTTCAAGACCAGACACATGACCAAAACTGCACCTACTCAACCACTAGCTGAATAAATATTTTCCCTTTTCAGTATTGCTCTTTAATCATATTGGACATCCCAATTTATCTAAGTTAAAGCCTGATATCCACCCTGATCTTCTTGGATTTTGGAAGCAGTCCAGTTCATTTGCAAAGAAGAAAACTGCTAGGATTATGAATAAGAAAGTCCAATTACTCTCCCCTTGTCAGAGGAAACAACACAGATCTGTGTCAAAATAGATAGTTTCAGATACAAGCCTTACTTCTTTTGACCCTCCACTACACAGTGTCTATCCTTGCCCAACACTGCAAGGATAAAAGCACTATGTACCCAAAAATACCTAATAGAGACCCATTGCAACACTATCCACAGAGGATGTTTTCAAGAGCTGGTCATAAAACCAAACTGAGTGTCTTGACAAGAACAGATTAATAAATTCAAGCAGGAGAAGTTCCTTCAGTGCTTACAGTTAGAGCGTTTCCATCCTTTAACTTCCTAGGTTCAGACAGGAAGGATCCCTTGAGCAGGACAGCTGCTTGCTCTGAATAGGCAACATCCATGTTGAACACCTCCTCTTTTCCAGGGTTTCGAACTGTGCAGGAGTAATCCTGGGTTTCTGATACAGAAGAGAAATTGTCTTGAATTTCTGAAAGCCAGGAGGGTGGAGCTTAGAAGAGTACTAAAAAATATTTGGTATTATTGTTTTTACAAAATCCTACATTAACATACAAACACGGAGTTCTAACAGCACAGCCCTGACACTGATCAATAAACAAGATTAGTCTGAAGTCATAACATTACAGCTACAATCATCAGACCACTGGTAAGACAAGTATGGCCTTAAATTACAGGACACACCTATGGCTAACTTCTCCTTACACAATTGTATATACTATTTATAGGATTTCACCACATGATCTTTACTAGACTGATTCTATTTTCATTTTTCAGTTGCTTTCTTGCAGAGTTACGGTTACCAGTTTGAGCAGCAACTCCTAATGACAACTACTTGTATATATATACATATATATCTTTCCTTCCAGTTTCAGCCCTATTTCAGATCCTACTCCTCATTCAGTTCAACTCTACTTCTCTGTGCATTTGCAGTCTGCAGATTCTGCCACAACGGATCTGGGTTGGACTCCTCTTTCTCTGCTGCTGTCTCCTGAAAAGTAAGAAAAATGTTGTTTTGACTACAATGAAAAGAGGAACAGAACTGCAGGAAAACAGCTGAAAAGCCAGTTGTTATGTATTCTCTAGCAAAAGCAAGCAAACCCAACCTTCCCCCCCACCCCCCAAAAAAAAAAACCCAGGCAACCAAACAAAAAAACCCCAAACCCTTCAAAAAAGGCAGTTCTGGTCTTCCTCCAGGATTTCCAGCTGCACGAGGTCAGCTTATCAGAACTGAACTTAAGAAGTCCTTTTTTTTTTTTGGTTAATAATTATTTAACATGTCACTGGAACAAAGAAGACACAAGGGGGCTCCAAATGATACCAGTGCTCCATGAGGCTGCCGTGCTGTAGACACAATATAGAGGATACAAAATTGTTCCAGCAGCCTCTAGGAAGTTTATGGATCTGCAGGTTTTGTAATAATTTAACAGCACTGCAACCAGGATGCAGAATTTCTCCAATCTCAGCTCCATTTCAGCTCAGGGGATGAAATCATCTCTTTGGACATGATAGCAGCCCTAGACCCAGAAAGGCAAGTCAGCCACCAGAAGGCAACAAGGCCTTTCAAGAGATCCCACTAAATCAACAAACCTCTGAGCTGGCCACTCCGAAAATGTCCCGGACATCACGCACAGGGTGCTTGTTCTTCCTCCTGCGGGAGCGGGAGTAGGTGTCCAGCCGGCGCTGCACGGCAGCCGCCTGGGTCTGGGTCAGGGTGGAGAGCAGCACAAGGTTGTCATTGTCCGAGCCACGGTCTCCGAGGAGCTCAGACAGACCTGCGTCCTGGAGCCACTCAGCTTCAGCTTCTCCCTCTGCCAGGCAAGGGATGAGAAGGAAGAGTGAGCAGATAAAGGAAATTTGGGTGCTTGCAATGCTTCAGAGGCAGAAAACCTGAAGTCTGAGCCATCCCCTTTCTGAGGTGGCAATGTGACATCATTGGAAGTTTAGGTTAGATTCCTAACACATCCTGGTTAGGAAGCCACAGCTGTTCTCAAATTCTTAGCCCTATTACCTGGTACCCAGCTGTCTGTGCAAAGGGGAGCTCTGACAGCTGGCAATCGCACATAGCCACCCCAGAGGGAATGGCAATGTCTCCCTGAAGCACAAGTGATCCTTTGACAGCTTCTTGAGAACAGACAAAAGGTCTATGAGAAGCCATAACACTGCATTTTGTACTTTTCCAAATTTCTTGGCTATTTATTTGAATTTTTATTTATCTATACATATGCCTGTATACCAGCTTCTTTTTTCTTATAATATCCGGACCCTGATCTAGTAGATTCAAATGTATTTTATTTAACATACTTGCAGAAGTACTTGTTTACACCATCCCTACCCTTTACCTTTTTAAGTGGATTGGTATCCATACACTCAACAAAAGCAAAAAAGTTATTCTTGCTCTGTGTAATCCCTTTATGTCTGGGCCTATTCAAAACATCACTAAAATTAAAGACCATTTCAGATTCAGAAGGAAGTGTGAGAAGCCTAGAGACAGTACAGCAGCATCACTCAAAAAAAGCTCAAGTTCACTTCATTCCTCAATAAAGTTGCACTTCAAACACAGAAGACAATTTTTTTCTTATGGATTGCACTCATAAGGAAGTGCAAGTGAGAAAGTGCCCCGAGCAAGGCACTTGAAAGATAAAAAGTTTAGCAGGTAGTTTCAACTTTACACGGCAAACACCACAAAACCTTTATCTTTTCTGTTCTATGCACCACATTAATTCACTGCAGGCAGCTCCAGTACAGCTCTACCAAAGGTTATACTGGGAAAAGAAAAATCAAAACTGAACTGATTGACACAGTCAGGCCAAGTTTTATTATTGTTGCATCAATAACGAAGCAGCCAAACAGCTCTTCCTGAGAGATTAAATAACTCAATTTTTCTGGAGAAACCTCTGTGTTCACGTAGCTTGCAAACACATGTTGTGACAATTAAAACTCTTCTCAGCCTTCAGAGTATATTCATTGTGTTTTTAGGTGCTATAATGAAACAACATTTCTCTTCATCACACCACAACAAATAGACCTGGACTTGAAGTCAAGTAACTCCCTTAATGAATCTTCTGGCAAACTATCTGGTTTTCCTACGTGGTCTTGAGTTTTGGTCTTTTCTTATGTCTGATTCCAACAGTATCTAACAGTTAAGAGCATCCCCCTGGTAGTGCTCATTTGGGCACTGCCACTTGTGGTCCCACTCACAACTCCTCACTGTACTTTTGTCCTACATCCATGGTTTCACAGCAGAACAACACAAAAAAAGCCTCTGGTTTATTTTGCCTTTGGGAACTGGAGGAAGTGAAACGTATTGCTTGCAAATTTTGAAAATAGCCATTCCAGTCGTAACAGGAAACAAATTTAGTACACAATACTAAGGAGCATCCACGTGAGCCTACTGCCCCTTCTGATGCCAAAGCACCAGATTGTAATTCCTCTGTTTAATGTTTTGGCCAGGTTACGTTTGCCAGTAACACAAAAGGAAACCAGCAAAATAGGTTATTTATGGGGGAAAGGATAAAAAATAGAAGAAAAACAGGTCAGAACAGAGAGATCCACAGAAGTTGAGCTGCAAGCTTGAACCTGGAGAGCTGCTTCAACTTGCCTTGTGAGCAAGCAGCACTTCAGCAGAGAACAATTAGGAATGATTTTGCAAAAGCTTATGAACACCACTTCTAAAGACTTACTTGAAACATAAGCTGGCCACAAAGAGCATTTGTAATGTATTCAGTTTTCCAGGTATTTAAAGCTATGACATCCTACAGTTTCAGGCTAAACACTAAGCACAGCTTCTTATCTAGTTTTTGAAGGTGGAGAAAGATCACTCTGCAGACAGTTCTCAGGCATGGTTACGTGCTGGAAGGATGTAAACAGGTATTTTAGTGGCAGTGAGCCAGCTGCACTGCCAGGCCTTGGGGAGAGCTGGGCGAACAGCAACAGCAAGGAAAGGACAATGCTGTTTGTGTTCCAGGAAGAAGCTACTTTCTGCTCCCATCGACCATTAGTGAGGCCACGAGACTATCAGCACCTTTCAGCTGACCCAGTTCTGCACAGTTACACTGACACCAGGTCAGGAGCAGCTTTCCACAACACCTCCCCTCACACAGGGCTTACACAGGAGCCAGTTCTCCATCTGGGTCAGCTTTTTAGCAATGCCTTATCTCCACATAGCCTCCTCACCGTCCCTTGTGCTGTGATTGTGATCAGCCATCTCTCAGGTTGAGTCATGCTATCTCCAGATGGAGCTGTTTGCCACTGTCCAAGCACTCCTGGGATTTATGCAAAAAGCAATGGTGCCTCTGGCTCTGAGGAGCCTCAAAACTTCCATGCTCCAACCAGAAGCTGCAGAGGTGTGAAAGCCAACAGGCACCAGTCAAACCCTGCCTCCACACCACCCAAGTTTCCCCTCATCACCAATGCTCCCAGCACAACCCTTATTTGCCTAAGCTCCTTTGGAGAAGGCACCAGGAGCCCAAGTGTGCTGCAGCATCCTTCCCAGCCCGTCAGGAAGGCTTTGCTACTCAGAGCATTATTTCAAGTCTGTCTGGTTTCAGTGGCCAATTAAGTAGCCAGCTCCTGCCTGACAGATTAATACACAGCATTAAAAGACATTTCCTGCTTACACACAGTAATCAAATTGCCTCCAGCATATCAATCTTTCGGATATCCTAGACAGTCTTTCATCTCATGGCATGGTCTCTTTTCCAGAGTCTCCTTCCTGATGCACTTGTTTTCAGGGTCACTTTGCATCTCTTCCAGTTCTAAAAAGCAAACTTGCGTTCTTTATGTAGGGACACAATCAGCAAACCCTAATGTTTATCATGTCTTGCCTGCTACGGCAAACACAGATGATGATCTTCACATCCTTCTCTCCAGAGCCCCCCCATCCACCCAGGAGAGCTATTGACCTTATTTCTTCAAAATGGACCCAGGAAAAGTGTGATCCCAAACTGTGGGATCACTGGGTATATGTCACCACTTATCTTCCCTCCAAACACCCCAGGATGTTGTACCTCCCATGTCAAAAGGAAATGCTCATCAGGAAAAGGTTCCTGCTCGCAGTAATAGGACAAAGACTAAATTGAGGTTCAAACTGAAAGGGGAGAAATTTAGATTAGATATCCAGATGAAATTCTTCCCGGGAGGGTGTTGAAGCACTGGTGCAGGTTACCCAGAGAAGCTGTGGATGTCCCATCCCTGGAAGTGTTCAAGGCCAGGTTGGATGTGGCCCTGAGCAACCTGGTCTAGTGGGAGGTGTCCCCGCCCATGGCAGGGGGTGGAATAACTTGGGCTTTAGTATCTCTTTTAACAGAAAAAATTCTATGATTCTATAAGAGGCAATTGTATTCCAAAAATTTTGGAATACAATTGGTTCTAGTTATTCCAAAACACTGCATATAGTTACTTCAGGTTTCACATATTCTAAAACACTGAATAATATTAGTGCTACAGAAAGTCCATCAGAAACACCCCATGCACATGAAACAGTTTTCCAAAAAAAAAAAAAAAAACCCACAAACAAAACAAAAACAAAACAAACACAACAAAAAAAAAAAACCAAAAAAACAACCAACCAACCAGCCAACCAAAAACAAACAAAAAAACCCCCATATATATATATATATACTGGAAAAACCTTGTGTGTGGAAGGACTCCAGGCTTTCTGGATATTTACTGTGTTTTCTTGAACAGTGACTTAGAGAGGGAACAGTCTGCCTTCCACAGAAGCAGTTCCCATAAAAGCCACGATAATGAATCTCAGAACCACGTACATAAACAAACCTTCCAAAACACAGTCAACTTTCACGGGGTGTTTACCATGCAGCCACCTGCACTGGGAGTGAGATCCCCTCCACTTGGTGGGGCTGTTTGAAAAAAATCTGGAGCCTTGAACATGCTCCTGTGACTGACCTTTAAAGTCAGCTTTGCTTCGGAAGCCAAAACCAGGCCAGGTCAGCACTCCCCTTCTGCAGGGCATTACCCACCACCCAATTAAAATAACATGTCTATCTCTGATTGACTGATAATATTCTAAACATACTCCCACATGCTTATAAATCATTCAGGTGCACAAGCAAATTTTCTGTTTCAAATATTCACATTCCTCTCCTCACTCCCAACATTTTTGGCAACCTACCCTCTTGTGTTTTGACATCCGCAAGGCTGCATTCCTCTTGCTCGGCTTCAGCGCTCAGTTTAATGTTCTCTACTTCTAGCCAAAAACTGTCCATTGACAAGTTGTCCAAAGCCTCTACCCTGGAATTCATGCCCTCTGACACTGGGGATGCCAAAGGATTCTTCGGAGGAAGCTGGCTCATTTTGCAAGGGCAATTTCTGGTGCTGAGAGAGGAAGAGATAAAGAGAGAGAGAGATTAAGCTACACATATTCACTCACAGCATTCATAGTACAGTCTTCATTGATTAATGACTGCAGTAAAGCCAAGTAGAGGTAAGTGCTGAACTTGCTGTGCTTAGTGTTTAGCAACACAGAAAAGGTTGGGACTAAATCCCCTAGCAAACTGGGAAAACTCCTGTCCAAACCTGTGAGAGGACAGAGTATTAACACAGTTTTTCCAATGCTGTCTCTCCACCTACCACCACACTCTTGCTTCCAAGATTCCCCTGCAAGCTTGCACAGACACCCTCTACGTTCACATCCAACCAGAATATTCTCCAAGCTCGGTGCATATGTGCTCCAAGGACCTGGAAGCCTGGAAGCTCCCAGCCACAGCAGCCCAAACCTAGCAGGTCTGTGCTCCGTATGCAAAAACCAGCCCAGCTCTGTCTCCTGCACTTCAGCTCATGCAACAAAAAACTCAGACGGCTGAGGCCCCCTTTTCCTGCTCAGACCAGATTTTTTAGCTGTGAAACAGCACAAGTGTCCTGGGAAACCCAAGCATATGGAATATTTTCTTACCACCCTGTTGATTCATTCATGGGCAGCCAAAGTCCCAGACTGGCCTCGTTCAGCTTTCAACCTCTGTGCAGAAAGCTGTGATGTTCTCATCACTTCATGAAATAGTGCCTCTCCTAAAATGAATTATAATTTCCTTCAAAGGGTTACAAGCCATTTAAACCCTGTTACACATCTTTTTCAAAGACTTAAAAAAAATAGGGATAAGTGGAACATACTTATGAGAACACCTCAATGGTTTCACTTATGAATACAAAATTAAAGAGGTGGCACGCTATACTAACTGTGGGTGGTTTAAGAAACACCTGGGAACAGCCACCACCACCAAACACAGGCCAGAATTCCCTTCTAGTTTCTTGAAAAATAAAAATACAAAAAATAAAAAGGCAGATTGAGTCTTATGCCTTGAAAACCATGACAACAGAACACATACGAAAAGCAGTTTAGACTCCTAACCCCTGGACTCTGAAAGTTATAGATGGCAAAATATCTGGAAAGTTTTAGCCCCTTTCATTCCAGAAAGCCATTACTAGCAGTTCTGGCATTAACTTGCTCCTGTTAGAAGAGGCATTTCAAGTCATAAAAGGCTAATTTTGAGACACATGTTATAGGACATTCTTAACTTGTATTTACACACGTGCATGCACATCACGCTCACACCTTATTTTAACGTGCACACAGGCAGCCCTTCTCTTCTAAATGTCAGAACCAAAGCAATAACCACCACTCCAGGAACATCTGGAGCCAGCCACAGTGTTGAGAACAAGAATAAAAGCGGTTTGTTTGTTTGTTTTATAGGAACACAAAACCGAAAGACTGAATTGAACTATTCTGCTATCCAGCCCTCGCAAGGGCAGAGGTGATCTGCTTGTTTAATACCCATCTGCACTTTCCTATTCCTGGATATCCAAATAACAGGTCTCCACTTGAGATGCCAATTTACAGCCTGGTAGAACACTTAAATAGTCAACCTAAGATTTACTTCTTATTTACCTTCACAGTTTACATCCACCTCTCTCAGTTCCACTACAGTAACCACCCCAATTCACTATTTCTTGTTTCAACTTTTTACTTATATCTTTACCCATTAGGAGTTAAAAATTTGGATCACAGTCTTCATTAACTCTTCATCTTTAGTACTCCTCTCCATTTTCTCACATTTTCTGAAAACCTACTCATAAGATTAAAGGAAGCCACCTTGCTAGCAACAAAAAAAGATTGTTTAATACCTTACCACGACATCTCACTAGGATTCTATTTTGCACCAGTCAATAGAAATCAACACTAACACAAAACTAATTGGAAGGAGGATTTTATATTATCTTGAGGAAGTTGGTTTTGACCATGTTAGTGTCAGAAACACTGGCATAGGAACTTGCACTGAAGAGCAGTCTCCCAACACAGAATACTAAGGACCATCTTTTACAAGCTCTCCTAATTATACTACTACAGGCTTTCAGCAGGCACAAAAACTACTCTTCTTGCCCTAAGTAACTGCCCTATACTCCTGTAGAACTTAGTTTATACAGACCAAAGCTGCTCTGAAATGTATCTTCCTTTTATGTTAAGCTTGGTTTAGAGCTGGCTCATCTAACACCCCCAAAATCTCCATAGGTTCACACCAAAACAGAATTTAGGTTTGCAGCTCCAGTAGAACCTTCCCTAGACCTGAGCAGCAGCTTGCACACAGCAGATGTGCTCTGTGGCAAGCCTGTGTCACACATGGCTGTGACAATCCCTTCCCCATACCTGCTGGAAAAAACAACACAATTTTAAGCCAACATAAATACAGTCTTCAGCTCTTTCCAAAGAGTGGTTCTTGACTTGGTCTCCTGCGTGACTTATGTAGATACCAGACCCTGAATGTGAGTTTCGGTCCAGGAGATGTTACTACAAGTGCAACATTATTTATCTAAGGCATTAGGGCATATTCAGCCCAAGTTTCAGGTTATAACCTTTCCAGCAGCTATTTTTGATGTACTTCAGTCCACACCAAGACTCTTGCACAGAGTACTGGTGTAAGGATATAGTTTTGCCACACAACAGCAAACTGTTGTCCCCATCCCACTCTGACTTGTGTTTCCACACCACCCACAGTTATTTTGCTTCCTTCTACAGCTGGAAATACAGATATTCCAGTACTACTTGCACCAAAACACCCCTGAACCAGTCACACTACAAAACTATTCTAGAAAAGCCATCTCTGAACTACTTATGTGTCAAGCAACTTAAAAGCCATCTTGACTTTTTTTCCTCAACAGGCCCAGGTAGTCAGGCACTAAATTCGATTTCACTGAGGTGCGGGATGTTATTGTCACACAGCAGCTCTACAAAGCGGCAGCAGGTTGCAAAGCCCATCTCTATACCCTAAACTACAGCTGTTGCTCCTGCCTCAAAGGACAACACCAAAGTCAAGTTTTTACATTTAGAAAACGTTTTATTTTCTAGTCTAAGTTTCTTTTTTTTTTTTAACTCAGCGCACAGTGCTTTGCAAATCCAGCTACCCAGGTGGAAGGTTAATTTTAGATTCAGTGCACCTGAAAGATTGTTCTTCCTCATTGCATTCCCCAGTCAACTGAAGGGCAACCTGCAACGTGTAAATACAGCAACAGTTTAGATTGAAGGCAGAGATTGGTGGCTTAAAATGTTAATTGCTTGGTTGCAACTGGGCAAAGAGGAGGCGCAATAATCAAGTTCACATTGCTGCACTGCCAATGTAACAAAAAGCATCAGATTATGAAGCTTTAAAAATTAACCCAACAAAAAGCAAACTGGCAGAAAGATCTAGTTAAGGACAACCATAAAGGAAGGCTTCTGTGGAAAGACTGACCATCCTAATGCAGCCTTCTCCTCTTGTTTAAGAGCACAGACAGTTTTAGTGGGGCTTAGGATTCGCCTAAAATCTACAGTCTAACTCTGTGTTAATGACACAGTTATGAGTAATTAGACTGGTGTGGACCTTACACAGTTCATTTTCTTATTATTTCCTCTCTCCATTCCCTCCATGTGGGTCCCTGGGAGCTCCACATGCCTGCACAGTGCTGACTCCAAGTGATGGTGCCTCACTGATCCTGGGTTGGGAAACGCAGTCTCAGTAGTTCTTGATCTGTTCCTAGATGCTGTCAATACACTGCAAATGTATTGCAAACACTCATGCAACTCTTCACCCTCTTGAATATCAAAATAAAATACACACTGTTGCTATGCATTTGTTCATTCCAGGCTTGAATCATTCCTGTCAGAGAGCTGCTCAAAGGACCTGGAGCTGCCTAGACTACTCTGCTTGCTCAACATCCCTCCGTCACTGAAATACCTCTCCAGCAGATGAATAAATAAGGAGGTTCCTTCTCAAGCATTTCAAACAGAACAGGAGACAACAGCTGTAAGCCAAGAAAATGGAATTCCTTTAATACCGTTTCCAGAAAAACTAAGATGAGAAAAAGGCAACAAGAACAGAAGAATTCAGTCAGACAAGGCAGTCCTGCCACACAAGGAGCACCTAGTCTTTAAAAACACTTCCAAAGATTTGGAGCAAGCACAAATGCACACAAAAAACAAAGAAACAGATTGAGTCTGAATTAACCTCAACAGCAATTTAGGAGCAGTCCACCAAATCACAGCATCATTTATAATGATTCAGACCATGAGCATGAAACACAAGTGTCTTGAAAGAAAAAAAAAATTACTGTGGCAGCGACAAACAGTAACTTACCCAATAGACTGTTACCATGCTTTATTTTCTCTGGTTTAACTCAACCAAAGCAGCCAAAGAACCAGAATTAAAGCAATCCTAGTAGCAGTCTGTCACTGCTGACATACACCTGCATATCTCTGACCACAGATTTGCTCACATAGTAGTTTCACTGAGAACATCCCCTATGAGAAGTCACAGTTCCTTTAGCTCAGACTATTTTATCCAGCACTGCTGCCAACCACCACTCATGTTCCTATTAAGGCATTTTATCAGGACTTCGCACATGTGGGACAGCACAGTTGAAGGTCTCTATAGCATCAGCAAGAATAGCTAAGATGTCACTACCACAATTTGCTAATAAGATTAGAGTTTGTTTTCAGTAACACAGCAATCAGCTCATCAAGATCTTCCATTATGCAAGCAGCTCAGGGAGCAGCGCCATTTCAGGTTGTTTTGAAGAATCCTGTTCTGCAAGTGATAAAGAGGATGTGCCAGATCGCGTTGAGAGTGTGGAGTAATCCCTACCAGTTCCAGCTTTCCCTCAGTCACACGAGAAGGCACAACCACACCTCCTGTCCTGGCATCCCCAGTGACACTAGAAAGAGAGAATAGAAATCCTTTTCTCTGTGGATGTGTGGAGTGAAAGATGTGAATTCTCATGCTTGTATGTATCACTCTGCTACAGCTGAGCACCTCCAACATTTTCTGTGCTGATCAGGAACTCCAGATGGTGGTAGAACACCAGCACAGGTTGCCCAGTGAAGCTGTGGATGCCCCACCCCTTGAAGCATCCATGCCCATGGATCAGGTTGGAACCAGGTGGGCATAAAGGTCCCTTCCAACCCAAACCATTCTCTGATTCTATGATTCTATGTTACCTCCACCATAGCACTAGGACATTAGCTAAAGCACAGGTTATAACTTATCAATAAGGGTCCCTATTAAAGTATTTAAGGATAAAGAAACTCCATCTCAACTTCTTTGTCTCAGGCCTTCATCTGGAATAGTAAGGGGGTAAATTAGCAAGCTAAGGAATAAGGAAAGTTGCCTGTAATTACAGATCTGCCTGGAGGTACCTCAGACCGAAACTCAGAGCAGAACAAACACAGGACTGATAAGCCCATGCAGATACAGTCAAATTAAACTAAAAATGGCTTTGAATAATTTTAGACTGTTAGTTGGGTGTCTGCCCCATCACACTAGGGTTTGTTTTAGCCTTCAGAAGACCAAGGCTATGCTCCCTGTACATGGTTTCGTGTTTGCCTGTAAGGTCACTACAGATGAGCCCATTGTTCACTTTCCCCCCTTAGAAGGGGTGGGGGAGATAGCTTTATCTATCCTTTAGTCACAAGGGCCTGGTCTGACAGTCAAATTCCCCTATCAATATGGCACCAGGATCCCAAACCCCACAGATCAGTAGCACTGGCTACAGATAAGAACCCTCCCACACTAGTCCCTCAGTACAGAAGCTGCCTTGGGCTTCCTCCAGCTGCCTTGAGGCTGAGCCTGTGCACAGGATTCCCACGAAGGAAGCAGCAAGCATGGACTCATTGCCCTTTAGTGACTTGTCTGTCACAGCCCCGAGCACACACTGCCAGGGATTTTGCCGAGACAGAATGAGTCAATACCTCCCAGTTACTGAACACATCCTCAAAACATGCTACCGTTACACCTTGACTTTATTTCCATCATTGCTGTGACTTCAGATGAGATGCTAAAGCTGTATGCACCTGACGCACCTAGCTTTGGGACAAAGGGGTGAGGGACCACCTGGATTCCAAAGGAAAGGCTGCTAGTATGTTTGAATCCACTCTAAAAAGGCTGTGAACTTATTTCTTCTGTGATCATTCATTAACACAAAGACTTTTTACAAAAGCAGATTCACACATACTAAATATTTGTCCTACAACCTCTTTAATGTTGAGCTTTGAGTAAATCAGGATGACAGAGCTCATCCTTATTTCTTCTTGTTGCCCATTCTATCAGCTGTACCTGCATTGCAGCACAGAATGAGTAATTGCAAGTTGTTGATCAGCTGTATGAGAACAGTGCCAGTGAGAGGCACTGAAGAGGTTACAAGAGTGACTTGCTGACCAGCACAAGGTAAGGAGGGGTTGAGAGGTGTGCTGGAATCCAGCTATGCTTCATGTGTGAGAGGTTTAGGGATGAGGGAAGACAGGGAAGAGTCATAAGTTCCATGTGTGGAATTCTCAGGGAAGAGATATTACACATAACAAAAAGTGCTTGGCTGTTGCACTGCCATGAAAAGCCCTTGGTAAAAATTTATAACTAATTCTGTAACTAGTAACTGGAGTGCTGTCAGCAAGCCCAGGGCCAGTGACCCCACTCGTGAGCCTCCTAAGGTATGACAAGCTTTACAACACCAAGAGGAGGAGCAGCAGGCACAGCTGGCTCAGCACTGGCTTTTTCTCAGTGTTGCTCTGGAGCCAAGACACCACCACTGCTATGTAAGCCAGTCTTAGTGGGAACCCAGTAAGCATGTCACAGTCACTGATCAAAAATAAGCAGTGATTAAAGGCAATTAATTAGAAGGTCAGGATGGCTGGTGTATCATTGCTGTATTGTTACAGGCACGTCTTAGATAAATCCTAGCAGAAAGGCTTGGTTACACATGTACGCACAGGACACATCTCACCAGTGGTGAGTTTCGAGCGAACAGGTGGGAAGTGCCACTTGGTTGGAGTTCAGTTTTTTGGTCAAAGTTAGTGAGCGAGTTTGAGGTTCCTGCTGCAGGATCTGTTCAGACCTGACCATAGAGGTGTTCTAGCACCAGTACAGACATTGGAATTCAACTAACTCGTTTGGCAAAAACATAAATTGTTAACAAATATTTTTATTTTTACTGAAGTCCTGTCATACTCAAGGTGTTAATCTCGTTCTCTTACACACAGGTAATTTTAAAGTAATTTACTATATTATTCCTTTGTCAGTCCCCTAAGATGTTTTTGTTGGTTTTTGTTTGTTGGTTGGTTGTTTTGTTTTGGGTTTTTTGTTTGTTTGTTTTGGTTTTTTTAATTTCAAATTTTGTCTGGGGTCTTTTAAAGATGTCCTGTCTTGCTTTGAACACACAATGTCAAAGCAGACTAGAAAAAATGAGAACTTGGACATAAACATGAAAACGATTAGAAGTAAAAATGGGTACATTCACACAAAATCACAAGATTTCAATTACTACAGCAGGGAAACACTCTAAAACTTGATGCAACTTCTAAGCTGACGCAAATACACATTAAATGAAGTCTTAAGTAATTTAATGTCCAGTAAGCACACCAATAAGATGGTGTTTGTCAAGCAAAGCAGTTCAAATCTCAGTTCTATCCTCTAGCGCTTTGCATGATATTTATAATGAAGCACTTCTTACCTTTATATAGTTCCACAAATCCCTGAACAGCCCCCAAACCCCAGGAGCTGCCCAGGCAAGTTACCAGTGAACCATGGAACAGGCAATCAGCACTTCAGTCCCCCAGGTCCCACTTCTCCAGCTTGCTGCACTCAGCCCAATTACAGAATTAGTACAAGAAAAAAGAAAGGGGGTTTTAACAAAGTTTCATTTCAGGATCAAGGCACTCAAAGCCCTATTTAAAGAGCATATAATAGCCTCCTCACTACTTGAAGTTCACCTTGCTTCCACACTCCGTACCTGCTCGGCACCTGGGCACAGCTGTCTGCCCAGGCAGGCACCAGAACCCCCCAGGGCCTGGGAATCCCACTTCTGGCCATCCAGGAGCCACACGTGCCACACTTGTCCATGTCCAAGTGGGGAGGAGGGCAGCAGTCAGTCCATCCGTGCTCCTCCAAACACTGCTGGCCAGGAACAACTCACCCATGAGGTGCCAGTTGGGTGGCCGTGAGCATCCTCTCCTCCCTCCCTGCGTCCACCTGCCTCAGCAGGCCCCAGAGAAGTGACAGTAAATCCACCTGAGCCTTCAAGTGCCTGAGGCTGAGCCGCCCACGCCTGGGAGAGGGGCTGAAGAAGACAGCCCACAGCCAGCACTCAGTGCCCGGAGTACACAGAAAAAAGCACGGAACTATTTCCAAGGCTGGGCTGAAGCTAAGGCTTGCTAAACATTAACATAAGCCTCAGTCACGTGAAAAAGTAACTCCCTCTCACAGCCTTGGGAAGGAGGAGTCAAAACAGCCTATTTGCTCTTTAAAATTGTACTTCCCTGCAGTAAAAGAACATCTAGAAAAGCATGAAATATCTGTCTGGGGAGTTCGGGAGAGCAGGAAAAAACTCCGAGTGCTTATTAAAAAAGCAAATTCAGCATTTCTTGCCATAGTTGAGCAGTGAGTAAACCCCAGCTGGATGTAAGACACTGGTGTTGACAGAGCAAAGTTGACCCATAACACCCACAGAGAATATTTTGCAAGATCCACATTATTCTTTAAATTCTCATCAACAAGCAAAGCACAAGAAAGTAAAGGGTTAAAGCAATCTGATTACTTGCAGCCATCCCTGACAGGTTTGTTCTGTCCTTGTTATTCTCTCCACTAAACCTCCTTTCAGTGTTTCTGCAACTCTCCTTTCTTATAACATTTACTATTTATAATCCCCAAAGTGATAATTATTTAAGTTTTCTTAATGAAGGTACACAAAGCTTATCCAGCACAAGTAATAATCCCTCTCTGTAGTTCCAATATTCCCAGTAAGGCTGGATCTACAGCTCAGCCTCCTCTGCCTCCAACAGCTTAAAGGGCAGCATCAGTCAGTTTAGAGACAATCCCTCATAAAAGGATGCAAAGAGCCCATTTCAGTTTTGTTCCTACTAACATGGCAATTTATCCAGTCACTGCTTTAATCCAGTCTCTTTAAGAACACATTGCTGCCAAGGGAACGCTGCCTCACAGCCCAGCATCAGACCCCAGGTGCTGACGAAGGGAAGTTGTTTGGTCTGGGACACCTACAACTCCCCACATAAGTATGTGAAAATATTCATAGGAATTTCCACCAACCCTCCTCTCTTTCCTTCCTTACCTACAGTTCCTGTAAAACTTTATTCCTCCCCTCAAAATTCAAAACTCCTGTTATCCATACAGCTCCTCCTCCATCAGCTCCAAACCAAGATGAACTACAGAACGTCCCAGCTTGTGAAGTTCACAGTTATAACCAAAACACATCCGCAGGCCACAGGTTTTACAACAGCACAGAATTATACACAAGCAGCATATTATCATAGAAGGATTTGGAAGGGAACTTGAAGATCATCTTGTTTCACCCTGCCATGGCCAGGGACACCTTCCACTATCCCAGGTTGCTCCCAAGTTTCATCCAACCAGGCCTTGAACACTTCCAGGGATGGGGCAGCCACAGCTTCTCTGGGCAACCTGCGCCATGGCCTCAAAACCAAGAATTTTTTTCTAGACTCCAGTCATAAAAGTTTATTCAGTAGTGAAGATCTTAGAAAAAGGCAAAAAGCACATCTAAAGAATTCTAATGCTTTTATACAGATACACAGAACAGTTGCTGCAAAGCTACATCAGACGGAAGCATTACCATCGTGTGTGACCACACACACTGCCCAGCATGTGAGACATGGGAGGGCAGAGCAAAGAGAGACAAAAGCATCTGTGAGAGGAGATGTGGCTGCTCTAAGCTTTGCTGTTTTTACAAACTTTGGAAAGCATAATTTCTCCCCAGGGACCACCCAGCCTTTCCAAACACCTCCCCACCAAATGAACCTTGCCCTGAAACAAGGGGTAAGGTCTCAGGCCATTCCTTCTCCTGTACACAAAATCACATCTAAGCCTCCAGCACTGCAAGTCAATGGCTTTTTGTCCCTCAGTCATGTTCCTTGTCATTACATTTCTTTTAATAACTTCAGCAGCCAGCTGCTCATCCTTTTTGATGGGTAAATTTGAAGACAGGGGTTCCCAGACACTCATACCAGCTAGCTTGATCCTCACAGGTTTCTAATGCAGTGGTGATAACTCAGCCAGGCTTCTTGCACAACTGAGGCAAATTTAAAGTATCCAAAATGAAGACAGAACTCTTTAAGAGTACATTCAGCTTTGATTACTCACATAAAGCAGTACACAAGCATTACTGAAACTTTCAGATCTCTGTGGATAATAACAACCATCTACAACCTCTCATGTCTTCACTCCTGTCTGGCCTTCAGTTATTCATGGTATTTGAGAGGAGCAATCAGTAAGTTTATCTCCTAGATTGCGCTTGTGAGAAAAGAGGTGGAAGAACAGAACATGAGGCCAGTTGAGTCTGCTTTTTCAGACAGAGTTTATCAGCTTAAATATTCCAACTCTGGCTTCCAGCTCTCCAGCATGTTTCACGCTCCAGGACAGTCTTCCTGGCATCATCAGAGATGAGACAAGCTCACTAGGATGAGACTATCTGGATCACAGGAGCTGAATCTTACTCAAACATGGAGACAAAGACATACTGATGCTCTTAGCAGCCAATTAGTTCAAATGAATCACAGATACAGACCCAGCACTGTTACCGTCACCGCTTTAGTGCATGAGTTGTTTCTGAAGGTATCTACACTTCCTGCTAAACTGACATGACTTGGCCTGACTTCTTCAGAAACAAAAGGAGGTGGAAAAACATCCAACCTGCTTTTGGACAATCAGTAATTTCAGCAGGCTGGAGACCTGCAGACTGCAGGAACCCTCATCCAGCCTACAAGGAATCCCCAGCCTGGACCCCAGCCAGGGAATCCCTTGCTTCTTCATGGTTCTTGACAGAGTCCGGCATCAGTGCCTTCAGGTCAGCTTGAACACAATGCCTATGAGCTGCGTCACAATGTTTTATGGCAACATCACATTTTTTCAAGTATCCCCAAAGTAATTTTTTACCCTGAAAAATGAATGCAAGTGACACACTGCAGGGTGGAGTGGAAAAACCTGAATGTAACCAAAATCCATAACACGTAACTCTTTTTTCCTCCAGCTAGTTTATTTTTAGGGCGTTTATGATTAGGAAAGGCTGAAAGTAATTTAGCCCCCCTCAATCCCACCACATAACAAGAAAATCTTCACATAGTGTTACCTATCCATCACATGGATCCATCAAGATTAAGAGATTATTACAGTTTCTGGAGCCACCAAGGCAGTGAAATTATCCAAGTCCCAGTTTATTTCCAGTCTGGCAGGGAGCAGAGCCCAGGCTGTGGCCTGGGGCACAGTGCTAAACTGCCATCAGGTCTAGGTAAGGCAGCAAGTCCCAGCAGTCAGCTCTGCAACAGGTTTGGCTCTGCTGTGCCCTAAGGTGGGAGAGCAAACCAAAACCTCTAAGGTTTTCTTTCTGTCAAGAAACAGCCACAGCAACACTCAGACCCTAAAAAGTGCTTCCACTCATGACTTCACTGCACAAGACAAGATCTAATTTGTCATCCTACTGGGAGAGATACAGACATGGCCATGGCAGCTGGAGTATCAACCCAGTGCAAGCAGAGGAATAAAGCATCACCTGCCCAAAGGCCCAGCATCACCCCCTCGAACGTTCTTTCTCTACCCACACTTGGGGTGGCTCAGCCCCAACAATGAACAGTCAGACCTTGCTTATTGTCAAGCCCTGTCTGTGTCTGCAGCCACAGCTGTATGTCAGAGCACACGGTCTGCTTCACTGCATCCAAAAGTTGTAACAGAGGATCCGGACTCCAGGCAGCAGACAAACAGCAACAACAAGTGTTTCCTAAAATGAGATTAATAGCAATCTGCATATAACAATCTCTCATTTAAGAATATGGAAAACAACACTGGGCAAAGGGCATATCTGGGGGGACACAATGCTGTAGCACAGAGGGATTGGTCAGTTGGCAAAGACAGAGCCACTTCGCCACGTCACCATCAGAAGCAGCAGTTGTAAGCAGAGATCTCCACCAGACACAGGTCAGTGGTTGGGTACACAACTGCATCCAGTCATCTACCCTGTTTGACAATGTCATGTCTTGGGGGAATGAAGGAGGAGGGGAAGAAAAGTTACACACTCTTTAGACACAGATGTATATTCAGATAGGTGAATTGCAAAGATGCTTAAACCTAATTACTACTGTAAATGTAATTTAAATCACCCAAAACATTTCCACTCCTCAAGGAAGAGCTGTAACAATGGGAGGAAGCACTAAGACACAGCAGCTATTCTTAACACTCAAAAACACTTATTCTGATGAATAATCAAGATTTACTTATTAATTTAAATTTAATGTGCTTCAGCCTCCTGGGCATTTAAGACTGTATAAAATTAGAAGTCTTAGCAGGTTTTAGAGGATGATCTCATTTACCTCCCTGTTCAAACATGTGTTTGACATCACAGGGTGCTGTGCCTTGCAAGAATTGTATCTTTCCTACTGGATGCTAAAGGCAGAAAGAAGTGACAGGCACCAGATTAATGACCAGCAAGCTGCTTGTTCACTTCTTCAACACAGAGAACTATTATCCTTGCAGGCAGCTGACAGTGCCACACATCACTGCTACGGTGATGAATGAGAGGCAGGTGGGGAGGAAGGACCAGTGAGTTCCCTGTCAGCTGCAATGAGTAACCAGCACCTCATGCCAGCCGAGCACACACCGGACTGGAGTACACACTGCAGAGCTCACCCCAACACCATGAAGCACTTTGCACCTCCCTAATTCTCATGGAAAAAGTTTTTACAAAATCTCTACTTTCCACACTCACCCCCAGCCCATTTCACAACCCTCATTTTGTTTTCTGCAAGTTGGATTTTCTGTTTCTTTCTGGTGGGAAATGGATAGGGCAACAGGGCTACGAATAGGAAGTGTCAGAAATGAACTCTTATTGACTTTGGTGCCCCAGTTCCCAGCCCAAAGATGTGATGGATTAAGTTGTCATCTTGTTTATTTCCTGCACCATAATCACAGAAGCAGGATAGGCTCCATGGGCTGAACTCACCATGAGTCAGTCTGTTTTTGAGCATCCCATAGGACTTACTGCCCAAAGAATGCCAAACATCCACTCCTGAGAGGAGATCATGCACATGGCACAGCCCCACAATCAGTACAGGGCAAATGGTTCAGAGCTATCAAGCTTATGAGACAACAGTACCTACTGATAGCTTGGCTCAGATAAGCTGGAGTTTTAGCAGGGACAGTAAGAATGGGAGGAGAAAAGTAGGAGTGACCTGATCATAGCTACAGAATTAAGCTATTTATTAAGATTAAAATTAAACACCTAAAGACCAGAGCACAGGCTAAGCATAAAAGCAGTTTTCAAAGCAGTGTCTCATTTAGGAAAGGTTTTGTTTCCTTAACAGATTTTAAGTACCTTACAGTTTTAAAAATTCCCCCGTACGTTTTTATATTGAGTCAGACTAGCTGAAACTACTCCAGAGATTTGTCTGGACCCCCCTCTGTGTTGTTGAAACTTGTCTTGTTGAATGACGACAATAAAAGCTAAATCCACTAACCTAAATACTCAAAATTCATGTTTGGAAAAACATAATTACCAAATAGGTCCCCACACATTGTCCCTACACACGCACAGATACAGGGCATGCACTTGGGAATGAAATGCCACTGTGCTTATTTGTGGGTAGAAGATCCATCACCCTCAGAGCAGGGAAGAGAAGGATACCCCTCTCTCCAAGAGAGCAACATTTTTACAGATACTGATTGCTCAATCAGTTATTTCCAAAATAAAAAGAAGATTTAATACAGTCGAGTAGCAGAAGCTCTCATTTCGCACCCAGGCAACTGTAAGTGCCAATTATTCCACTTTTAAGCAACAGTTATGTTTTACTCCAAAGTGCCATCACATATCCTAACAGGCTTCTGTTCTACTTTGTCCTCTCTTCTGCAGCGACAGGTCCACCAGGAGGAATCCAAACTTCTGTGTGTAGGCAGATTACAAGTGGCCTGTAATTTATATTTATGGGCATTCTCCTCATTTGCCTTTGAGAAGAGAGCAGGGACAGAAACAGAGTTGGGTTGCTGCTTTGAAGGTTCAGAAGTGCAAAAATGTCAGCTGTGACTATTTTTGCTTTGTTGGCATCACCACACAGAGCTTGTTTGTACTGGTTTTATCTACAAACGATGCAACAGCTGGAACAAAACTGGTTGAGATGCTGAACCTGATTACGCAACACGGCTCATGGCTCTCACAGACCTATTAGTAGTCAGGAGTCTGTTAATTCATTAGGAGAGGGCTTGTTTTTCCAAAATATTAATGACAAAGTTTAATTACACGAGTCTTCATGAAAACCAGGACTGGAAGATGTCAGGCACGACCTAGCCTGGGGGCCAGTGACGAGACGGAAGAGCTTGCTACAGACTTTCCCAAACAGCTCAGTAGTGCAGGATTTACAGGAAGAACATGGGGCAGGTAAGGTTAGTGGTGTAAGATCATCTCACAGCTCAGTCAGGGATTAGTGTCCATAAATCCCCACATGCTGATTACTCTTTTTAAAAAATCCACAAATCCACTGCTCTAACTGGAGGGCCAGTTAGAAGGTCAAACACATGCAGTCTTGGGTATCAATGCCCAGTGATGTTGCAAGACAGATTTTTATTCTTCAGCTCACACCTGGTGTGCAAGGTCAGAGTAGTTAAGGGCTGGCACGAAGGTCAAAAGAAGGCATCACATAGATCATCCAATTAATAAGAACTGTTGAATCCAAAAAGTGAAAGAAGCAGGAATTCAATTCAGACTTGCAGGTGAGCTGAAAACTACAAAGACTTCATCAAAGTAAACCAAGACATACACACAAACAGATGAACTACAGCAACTGTGTTTTACCTCACAGTTCTTACAACACGGCTGACACTCAGGACTATGTTTTAACCAGGCTGGTCTAAGCAGTCAAGCTTTTGTACAATGGCTCTTTTCTGACATGGACATAACTTGGCTGTGGCTGCTGACTCAACTCCGGCTCAGGTTTTGGCCCAAAAATGCTGATACAGCTCAGTCTGACCTACTCTGGCAGCAGCACCGCTGGACTAAAGCAAGAGCTGCAGATACACAGGAGGGGAGAAGGTGAGACCTGCTTTCCCCATAGTTTTGCAAAAGCAACTGTCGAGCAGTTTCTGATAAGACTGAAACTCTTGAGAATTAACTGGAACAACCCACAGGAATGGTAGAAACCAAACTTTCATGATGGAAGCTGTAAGTACATCACCTTACCCAAAAAGATTTCAAGCTAAACCATCAGCATCTGCACTACTAAGGCTCCTAGGCTTTCCACTGTGATGCTTGCACCATGATGGAAGAAGAAGGATGAGCATTCTCACCATCAGCTGGGAAACTGGCTTCTGCATAAGCACAGGAGTTAGCCAATTTGTGAATTAATTAATTAATTAGAAAATTAACAAGCTATACTGTCCCACTGAGAAGGGACTGAGTCCTTGTTTGAATTTTTTACCTGATAAGCCCACATAATAAAGTTGGTTTCACAGTGTACATCCTCCTGGAACTGTGAGAATGAACCGGGACACCTGACTCAGTACTACTGTCAGAAAAAGTACTCATATGGGGTTAAATGATATTCATAGATTCCCAGCGAGCAACTAAGAGGCAGCTTCTTGACCTTTACAAAGACTAGATTTTTTTGCCATCTGCTTTGCTAACAATGAGGTGATGCTAATCCATTACAGAACTGCACAGACCACACAAGCAGAATTCACAGGAATGCCTTCAAGAAGCAATTCCTTGGTCCTACTTATCAATTTGCTCCCCTGGCTCTTTTTTCTTCCAGCTAGCACATTATTGCAGCTGAAAAAAGCCTTGCAAAAAAGCCACTCTCCAAAGAGCATTTTCCCACCACAAGTGCTGGTATTTTGTAAAGCCTTGAGTTCTCCCAATGGACCTGGCAGCTCTGCGCTTGTTCCAAACTCTTCCTGGCCTGCAAACATCCGGAAGCCTCGCGCCTGTTTCATGCTGGCCAAGAGAGTGTAGGAAGCACCGAGTGAATGAACTCAAACTCTTGGAGGAGGGATATCATTAGAAGGGCTGCTCCCAGGAGTCAAAGGTCTCCCGTTAGTCAAAGGAAATACTGCAGCTAAATACAGCTGTTACCTTTATCTGCTTTTACCCTTCCTATGCAGGAGCTGGAGGGAGGCCAGGATTCTGAAATATTTGGCCAAAACAAGGGTATCAGGGATCAGCTGCAGGGATGTATATATTGCAGCCTCATATCCCCCTTCCGCTGTGAGCCATGCAGGGATTTCCTTCCACTGTGCCAGCCCTGCTGTTTTCAAACAGCGACATTGTCCAAGCTTTACCTTGGCCGAGAAAAACAACTTTCATCAGCAAAGCTGTATTTACTTGTTGCCTAAAGAGGATATCCTTCCAGTTCCATTATATATTGTCACCTGCTATGGACTTTGCAAGAATTCCAGGCTCCTGTTCACTCAAGGGCTTACACACACTCTCAAGGCAAGAGATTCCGCTTTTATTTTGTGTGTTGGAAAATCAGCAACGAGACTCTTCAAAAAGTTGAGTACAGAGGCAAGGGAGTGAAAAGTATTCAGGATTTGTGCCATGGCACTGTTTCTTACTTATAATGATACATCTCCCATGTTTCCCTAGGTGACCCAGGCAGGAATAACTGAGAAATATAAATTTTGGTCTCAAATTTTGTATTGGTCCTGTCAAAAAAAGCTCCTGTCACAGCTTTATCCATGCACAGGCTGCCGAGTATGTTACTGTTGAACCACCAGTGTATAATGGTTGAGCAGGGTTGGACCCTCTTGGCAGTGCCTTCCCTGTAGTGTATGTTGTACTACACATAAAAGTAACGTGTTGGTACCTACTTCCACTTCTAATGGAGTCCATCATCTCAGAAGGAACCTTCTCTAAAAGAACAAAACAGGGCAAAGGGATAAGTACATCGGTGCCACAAGAACAGCAACTCATCCACCAGAAGCCTTCTTGGGTCTCAGCCAATCTGTTTGCTGAAACACTGAGGTCTCAGCTGTATGTTTCATTCAGTCACTTCCTATGCTCAGGCTCCATGATATGATGGGAGTGTGTATGTTCACAAGGACGTCTCACAGATCATAAGCCACAAAATTCAATTCAAGTAGCCAGAGACACTGCAAGTTAACACAGGTGGACAAAATTCCATATTATAAAAAAACTAAACAACCCTCGAACAACTAGTGAATTAATAATTGGATTGCCAGACATTGTGCAGGAAGATTCGAGGGTCCTCAAACTTCTCCCTCTAAAAATTTTAAAGAATGTGAAAGAAATACCAGAATATTGTTTATTTTAAAAGGTCCCCAGTGGGGGTTGCCCTACTATTTTTTTTGTAGGACAACAGCAAAGTTTTTTTCGTACACAGCTAGTGCAGAAGATTTAGTGGGAAAGATCCTAATTTTTACAAGACACATTTTAATAGCTCAGCAGCCCAGGCACTAGCAGCCCTGGGGCTGATGGAATAAGCTATGCAGATGGAAACAATTATTTAGGAGGGGAAGGACTCCTGCATGTATGGAGAATCATCTCACTAAAACTGAAGCCTCCCACCGACACATTCCAGACTCTTGGAGTAATCTACTCTGGGGAATATGCTTTAAACTACATCAGCTTTTGTATTTCTTTCTCCAATCTTAACTGCAACCCCAAAACGTACTCCCCTGCAAACTGACCCAGAATTCTTACCAAGCAGCAACAAATACCAGAAAATATTATGAACATCTGAATCTCAAACCAGTTTAGAGATCCAACTTTTCAAGCAACAAGTCCTGACTTCAGACAAGCTTTTCACTACACAACACACCTGGAAGAACTTACCCACAGATTAGCAATGTTGTGGTGGATGACTTACATCTAAAGTCCATAGCATAAAATCATGAATAAATCATACACACCGTATTTGGTATGTAGTATCTCAAATTAAAATGCCTTACATGACTCAAAATCATGTGTCTTAGGAGCAGAATTTCAGAAAGCACTATTTGATTAGAAATATCTAATTAAGGATAGCCCTTTCAAGCCAGCTCTATAAAGAATGTTTCATATAATATGTTACAGGAGAAAAGTAACTCCAGGAGGTTTCAATTAAGCCTCATTGCCATATGGATTTTGCATCTGCAGCAGGAAGGCTCAAACACCACGTCACAACTAAGATATTTTTATGTCTCCAACTGAAAGCACTTAAACTGCTTGGAATAGAGGCATGTGGGTCATAACATCCCCAATAAAGCAAACCTTTTGCTAAGCCTAAAAGGCACATGAAGCTAGAATATACCATATTCTTAGTCATACATTGCAGTCACTAACTTTCACAGGATATAAAAACTAAGTGTGTAGAGCATGTACACTTCAGTGCCCTCCTTACCCAGAAAAACAGAAGACCCCAGTGCAAGTCACACAGTGATTTTTAAGGAGACACTAAAGGAGTGGGGCATCTTTTTCTCCCTGCAGACCCAGAAGTGCACTGCTCCCTGAGCAGTTTACATGTGCCATCACAAGCACATTTGAAGGGCTCCTCAGGTCACTGCCTCAGCCAACCTCCTGCTTAAAGCAGGATCAAACACCAACCAGACCAGGATTCTGAGGGCTTTGACCAGTTGGGTCTTGTGAAGGGCTGAGATGCCACCACCTCTCTGGGTCCCCATTTTAACACTCCCCTGTACTCCCGTGGAGTGGTATTTTCCTTAAGGCAAGCTGGACACTCACCCATTTCAATTTATAAAGCTTTGACAAGTAACAACCCTCTATCCAACTAATCAAAGATGCTATGAACTGGAACACAACAGTTATGGGTTTTTCCCTTCACTGTCAAAAACATTCTCAAAAAATATGCCTTGATTAACCCAAGAGCTCCACTGCTGCTGCTGTGACCTCTTGGGGCACAAGGGACCTTGAGCCAAACCGTCAGTGTTATTTTTCTTCACACAGTTTGGACCCAAGAACCCCAATTCCTCTTTACTGAAAACAGATGTCAGCCAAGTTAAATCATCTCATGACTCCTCCAGCAGAAGGATGTAAACAGCCACAGCTCACCCAGCTGTTACTCAGAGAGGCCCTGCTGACAAGTCAGGAATCCCAACATGCTTCGAGACCTTCAAAATACTTTGACATACTGATTTGTGTTTATCACTTAAATCCACCAAAACACATTAGGTCACTTGAGTTTGCACTAGATTAGAGTTTTGGTCTTCTACCAACTTCCTCCAGGATTTTGAGCTCAGAGGAGAAAGAAACTGTTATCTTATGTTTTTATACATACAATGCTTCCCAACAGAGTCTTAATGTTTAACAAACCCCACCACTGCACCATGCCTGTAAAGTAAATGCTTTACAAATAGGAAGGAGGGGGAAAAAAGAGAGATTTAGTGATGTGCAAAAGGTCATAAAACACGTATGCGTACCATACGCCTACCATGTTCAGAATACAGAAATGCAAGCTTCCACCTCCCAGGAGACTTAAACTCAGCCAAAAGGAACTACCAAACTACAGCTCTCACTAATGCTGTGCTCCAAAGTGTTCAATCCAGGTTTTAGTATCCAACTTTTTCAGCTAAGAAAATTACCTACTTGCTACAGTATGGAAGGACCCTGGGGCAGAAGCTGTGGGATATGTATGAGAAATGATGCTTTGCATCAGGTGAACAAGAGATCTTCAGGTGAATTAAATCCAAAACTATTTGCAATCATTGTAAACAACCACACTGGCAGGAGCTCTACTACAACATCCAAGGCTGTAAGCTCTCTTGCTGATGCCCAGGAAACAGCTTTTGCACACACAGCAAAGGGAAGTTAAAGCACAAACTTACTAATGTTATTCAAACACTTGCAGACTACAAAGGCAGCTGGGAGATCATGTTACATTTATGCTGTGAACTCCAAATGCTCAGCAAAGATAGGCACAGGGAAAGGCATTACAGCCAGATTCAGGGAAAGGAAATATTTTAACAAAGATGTATCACAGCACAGTCTCCAGAGTTCAAACAGAGACCCCCACAACTGGAGGTCTGCATCCATTCTCCAGGCCAGGTTCACACATCACCAACTTCTTGTAAGAAGCACAGACCCACAGCATAGCCAAATTGTCCTTTCCATACAACTTTTAGCCAAATCCTCAAACAAAATTTTATTCTTAACCAAATATTTGTTTGTGCATTATTTCTCATAGCTCAGAGACAAGAAAACCAGGTATAAATCACCAGTGCCATCAGCATAGCTGTGGTACTAGGCACCTCACAGGAGCCAGGAGCCCTCAAAATAAGTTCCTGAAGCAGGTTTTGCAAGCTGGCACCAACTTCCCTGCTATTACAGTGACACTGCCAGTGACAGCCAGCCCAGCCAAGCTAAAGCTATTCCGAGTGTATTTACACTGACTAAAAACTACACAAAGCGTATACTGTGGGCTTTAGAACATCACCACATAATTCAAGAAGCAATACTCTCCTAGACCTTCGGGTTGTTTATTTACTCACCTCAGCTCATCTACTTCTTTGCAGTGATGATCCCTCTATAACGTTTTAACTTAAATTATGGCAACTGCCACAAGATAACAAGGTTTCATTTTGAACTGAGATTATAACAACATACTCAAGTAGGCTAAGCAAGTGAAACCAATAGAGACAGGAGGTATCCCTAGGGATTTAGCTGCAAGATTGGAGGCATCCCCAGAGATGCAGCTACAAGATTAAGCCCTTCCTGCCAACATTTTTTTTTTTAAGTGGACATAGATTAAGGAGAAAATAAAAAGAGAAAAATCTTGAGACTATCAGAAAACGTTCTCCTCGCTGGCTCAGTGAGGACAGACTTTAGATGTCAGAAGGGGAGCTAGAGCTGAGACAATAACCCCATTCCCCCAGCCGGGCAGAAGACAAATTATGTAGGAAAAGTGACAACTCAGCACCTAAAGCACTAGAAATCCCGCAGCTCCGCGGCACGGCCGGAGCCCCCCAACATCCACCAAGCACCAGCCTACCTGGAGGGGTTAGCGCTGCGGACAAGGGGAGCCGGCGGAGTGGAGGAGAAAAGGGCAAAGGGTTCTCCCGACCCCGTTACTGCTGCCCCGGACCCGCCTAAGGACGGGCGCAGAGCTCAGCGAAGGCGAGACCAAGCGAGGGGACCCTTCCCTTTCCCCCGCCCCGGCCGCTGGGAGGGCTACGGGAGGGCGGGACCGGGGCGGACCCCACCCGGGGCCGCTGCCCGAGCTCGCCCCGCGGCACCCCCGCAATTAGTGGCATCTTCGCCCGGTTCTGCAGCATCCGCAGGGAGCACCCGCCCCGGCCCGCTCGGCGCTGGCAGGAGGGGGAGTAAACGGGAAAACCTCATGGGAGAAGATCCTCAAACCCCCTCCGGGAAGAGAGGGATGTCCTTGGCAAAAGGCTTTTGTTTCTATGGCTGTTTTTTGGTTGGTTGGTTGGTTTGGTTTGGGTTTGGTGTGGTTTTCGATTTTTGGGGGTTTTTTGGTTGTTGGGGTTTGTTTGTTTGTTTGTTTGTTTTTCAAATAAAGGAACTGCGAAAATAAAGATGTGAGCAAACAGTTTTTATTTAGGAGCGTACAGCTCTGGGCAAATATTTGGACACATTCAGAGGATGGGGAGGGAAAGGCAAACACAAACAGGACAGGATTCATGGTTACTATGGGCTGGTGTTACACAGCGTTCCCATGCAAGGCTCTGCAGACACACAGCCTGCGGCCTGCACGTGGGGAGCAGAAACGAAGGTTTTTCACAATTAGCTCTGTGCTCTTTGGGATGCAACTTCAGGTTCTCTTTAAAGGAAAAAAAAAATGAGTGTGTTGAATGCGTGCACTGATGCCAGGAGCACACAGCCCAACACCTCGATAAACCTTTAGGCCACAAAATGATGGCTCATCCCAATCCTACCACCCTCCCTGTGGCTCCAACAACTAGTGAAATCCAGCTGCTGGTGAGTGCCCCTTTAGGCTGTAATCTAACCTTCCATCAACCTGCCAGCTGTGCTGAAAAGCAGAGCTTGCACGGAAAGGAGGGCCACACGTGCTCGGGATCTGCTGAAGGCTTGATTATTTCTTGTTAATTGGAAGTAGGTTTGCTTAATTTATTAGACCTGAGTGTTGAAAAGTTGTTTCCTGCTTTGCAAACTGACAAGTTGAAGATCAGAAAAGTGCTAATTGGACTATAAATATAATAATCCTTGGGCTGTACTGCATTTAAGTCCCAGTAAGAACCACTACAGAGAGAGACTGCCTTGATCCCTTTTTGTTTGAAAACAAAGATTACTAGTGTGAGCAGAGAGTATCACTGGTCCAGTGCTTGGTCCTTATAAAAAAGGGACTCATTCCTCTGAAGTGGAAGGGGAGCAGAATGCAGCGGACGAGAAACTGGCTGCTGTCATTCATTTCATATTTAACCAGTCAGTATTCTGAAAGTAGTTGTTGTGACCTCAGTGAGTGCTGACTTAGTCTTGAGTGGGTTTCCTTCTCAGAGAATTCCCATCCATCTATCATACTGCAGTCACCCTCACTGATGCCGAGCAGGATGGATGCTAAAAGCCATGGGACCACCTGCTTTATTTTCACCCTCTGGTGGTTCTCTGAGCTTTACTCAGCTCCACTTTCCTCCCCAGGACTGAAGCCAACAGTCCTCTGCTCTCCAGTCTCAGGGAGTCCAGGATTTTCACAGCTTTTTCACACAGCAAAGCAAACAGCTGAGCCATGTAGATAATCAGATAGGACGGCAGCAGTAGAATCCTCAGGACATTAAAAATCTGGAGCAACAGGCAGACAAAGTTCCAGGTGAGAGAAGAAAACATGGTGCACAACAGCTGGTGAAGAAAAGGAAGAACTGAATCGTCATGGCAATGATGTTTTCAGAAGAGGTTCTATTTTCGGTGGAATAGACATAATTTTGAAACCACAAGTGTTTGTTCCCTTCCCTCATCCACCCTGCACAACCTGCAAGCCTTTCAGCATGGTATTATGTCCTACAAGAGACCAAGCTGCTGTGTTCAAGTCAATACTTGTACATGTGAAGAGCTCTAGAAGAATCAAATGGTAGCTTAGACAAGTCCAAGCTCATTCTTAGCATTGTTACCCTTTGAAAAATTATGAAATTAATTAAAAGGAAATTTTAAAAATTGTTACTACACTGACTTGGTACGGCCTTGGTGGTGTTAATAATGTTAAAAATGCTTTCACTTGTTGATTCCATGCTGAAGCTCAGCGTCAGGGTGTGTTAGTCAAACAACTGCAGCAGTTTAGGATGATTCCAGTCCTTAGCTAGTCTAGCCTAAGCAAGGTTACCACTCCAGCAAAACTAATGGAAGGAAACATGAGTGAGTATCTCAGTTGCTGCAGTTCAAAAATCCCAGCAATATAATTGAACAGACAGGACTGTGAATAGTGAGAGTGGAGGCACAGAGCAGCTTTCCCTTGTGAGCCCCTTCTACAAAGGAACAAACAGGACATGGGGAAAGAGAAGACACACAAGACATAAAGCTCTTCCACTGTGTCAAATATATCTTTTGGGATTTGTGTAAAGCCTAAGAAGATTGGAACTGTTGTGTTTGCAAAGACATTTCTGGCTTCAGCTCTCCTTGAGCAAGTGAAATACATCTTATTTTTAGTCACATACTCCACTGTAAGAAATCTGAAGCAGCTTTTAAAAATACATAATATCAGCCTTAAATACCACAAGAGTTTCCATGCACATTTGGGCTAAAGTTCTTATCTTGGAGAAATAAGTAGCATTTTTTTCTGTTTTAAATGCAATTCTCAGGGACTTTTAAAATATGCATACATACCTTTAAATATATATACACACACATATTCATGACAGTAATTCTGCACAATTTTGTCTTACCTTTACCTTGTCTAAATCAGAAGTCATTAAAAGTGGGGAAGACAGAAAATAGAACCTCCTGTTAGTCATTAACTAGACAGGAACCAATCTTGCAGCTTTTTCTTACCCAAGAGACCAAGGAGTCAGGCAGAGGTGAAAAAAAGTCAGAGCTGAGGCACAAAAGCAGTAGATATGCAAAGAGACAACATGGTCATACTACTCACCATCATGATGTTACAGAAATTGCTCTTTTCAGCATGAGAATATCTTATCTTCTGGCTCCGGGACCAGCTGTTTGAGGTCACGGGAAGAAAACTTTGCTTTTGGTTTTTTGGATTTGAGCTCAGATAAGCAGGCTTGGGCCTCAGCCTCCCCACAGAGTCACTGGGTTGGGACTCCTCTTGTGTCTCTGTAGTGGATGCGTCACTCTGGTTATCTTCCTCCGTTAGCTCATCTTCAAATATAGAGTCAGAATCAGGCTCATCAAAAGATTCTTTCTTTATCTTTTCTGTGCTGGGCATCTGTGCTAGAAATAGGTTTAAAAAGAACATGCAAAACAGCTGTATGTGACTTTTTCTCCCTGGCTGCAAGCCTTGCATGTTCCACCTATGAGCTGGGCAAGGTTCCTCTGAACATTTTTCAGCTGAAATAAAGGATTTCTAAACCAAACTAGACAACAAAAGGCCCATACAAGTGTTTGATTTCAACTAATTAAGTCTTAATCAGCAACTATCTCAGAGGAGGAGCTGAAACATTCATGATTTTTTACTTGTGCCTGCTGTAATCTAGCATAAAATAAGTGGATATGACTGAAATAGGAAGTTATTTAAAAGCGCACTGTTGTCTTTCTTATGAGTAACTGGGTAATGCTTTAATGTTGTAATTCTGTAAATACGTGGGTATGTAAAAAATGAGTAATGTGTCTAGTCTTACTGATTAAAACGCAATTTAGAGCATTTGTGGAAATTGTTGGAGGCCTGTTCTAACAACAGTTACTACAGGGCCAGAAATTGTGAAAGTAAATGTAGCAGGAATAACCTGAAAATCTCATTCAAAGCATCAAGAGATTCCAGAGTTACTCTGTCCAGGCAAAAACCTGAGCACTCAACTGAAGTGTGTGGCACAGCTACCCTTTGCCTATGCAAAATAGATTTTTTTTTAATCACTAATAGTGAACTTACAATTCATTCCTTATCCAGGATTACTTATGATCCAGCACTAGAGCAAAGTAGCAAGGCTTTATCCTCATGAGTACATAAAAAAGCTTATTATTAGTCTAAAACAAAAGCCTGTTATAATTTACTGACGTGTTAGAAGTTAGAATTGGTGATGGATTGGGAAAAAAAAGAACAAAATACACAAATAAATGAAAATGCATGACGTGCTCCCTTCAAAATTTTCTATCAGCCTCAGCACTGACAAAAGGACCCTTTACCAGCTCCCCCAGTAACACCCTGCACACCCCCCAAAAATAGAGGTGCGAGAGAACTATAACACCAGAATTTAAAGTGCACAAAACTAGAGGGTTAGCTTTGGTTTCTTCAATAGAAATCTACAAAAACTACTTGTCCTTTGCCCTTCTTAAATCAAATTACCTCTGAGAAAAAGGGAGAGAGTAAGGAATAGAAGAGTAAGGCAGCAGCTGGGCTTCCTATAAGCATTTTTAACAAAAAAGCATCATAATTTGTGTTTGCTTTTCCATATACTACCACCAGTACTAAGAAACCTTTCAGTTTCTTTCTGTGACAAGTGTCATTAACCTAAAAATAGCTAGCAGAGTGTTTTAAAGGTGAAGCTAATAGATAAATACTTTATGCAGAAGCATTTTACCTGATCAACAGCCAAACTTACCTTCATTAAGTAGAAGCTGTAGCCAGATGATCATGATGATCAACAGCATTACAAATGGCAAACAGAACCAGAAGAAAAGCAGAGGAAAGGTCAGTTCATTCACCAGAGGAACTAGGGGATACCTCATGGCTTGCTTCGGGTTACACTAAGTTTAGAACAGCTCGTCTGCTCCGCTTTCTAACCACCTTTTAAAAACTCTCATTGCAGCACTATTAATGACAAGAAGACGAGTGATATATCAGCATGGTTAGTAAAGGGGACAGTCCTGTGCTAGGGAGGGAGCAATGGGGATTAAATACAGCATAAGAACAACTAAGAAAACATCTGATTTGATTGGCCTTCCTTCAGCTGCTATTTAAAGGAAGCTTTCAAGGATTATGTTAAAACAGTAGTTAAAGATCTGGTCATGTTTGTGGATATAGGGGAGATAACCAAGCACTTCAGCCAGACTGAGTAGCCAAGGTTGCTTTTGAGAACACAATAAAACAGAGCCAACCCTCCAAAGATGGGTAGAGGATGAACAGGTAAAAATTACTTCTCCCAGGCTCTTGTTTGATATAGAGCAAAAATATGTTCCGTATTAATATAACTCTATTTTCAGCCTACTCTGTATGCCTCCACCTATTAGTTAATCCTTTAGGAAAATAAACCTTTGTATTTTAATTGCCTATCTCCCTTACCTCCAAAAAAGGCAACTAGTGTGTGTCATAGGATATGCCTGCAAATGTATTGCTTTAGAGTAAAGGAGTTCAGTAGGGATCAAAGCAGGAACCAGATAAGTGGCTTGATAACTTAATATTCATCACACTGTATGTTTCTCTTTCAATAAAATAAAACCATTATCTATTGCTTACCTCACAGAGAATTGTTTGGATAAATTAATTGTTCGTGTAGCTCTCAGTGGAAGAGAGCAGTGATGTAAGTGCACATTACAAATGACTGCATGCATTCATGTTCTTGCTTGTGTGCATGTGTTTGTTTTTATGTAGTAACAGCCCCTTGAAAGGAGCCTTTTAATCCCAAGATCTAAATGAACTATGCAAATTCTTAATAATTCACATTAATAACACCCCTGCATGATAAAAGAAAGCTATTATCCCTCCTTTGTGCATTGGGTAAACAAGTGAGAAAAGCCATTAATGCCCTGAGCTTCAAGGATGCTCAATATTTGAGTCCTCATTTCTCACAGTGGGGGTGGCAGGTTGGGGGCATCTTTGAAAACCAGACTGTCAGTGATTTGTCTACAGATGCAGTGCCAAAAGGGATGGAAAGGAGCTGAATCCTGAATCTGTGATGTGTTTCATTTTAGTGGTAAAGTGTTTCTCTTACTCGCGTCACTGAGACCCGTTGGGGTCCACACTGGCTCTCACCGAGCTGAGCCAGCCTGGGACCCCTTGTCCTTGAGGCAGGATGAATCCCACCCTGTGAGCCCATATCCCTAGGGAATGAGGAAGTGAAAATAAGGGGGAAATGCCTTCACCGTTTCCCATATGTCTGGAGAGGCTGGTTGGACAGGAGAGGGCCCCTCAGCAGAGAGGTGCCTGGGCTGTGTCAGTGATCTCCCAGGTGGGTGGCACAGCCCAGGGCCATGGGGTTTCACCTCCACACAGACACTGGGGAGGTTTCACAGTCCAGGTTTAAAGGATGGGGGTCTCTGTGTGAAAGTGAGATGGGGTACAGCCCATCCTGTGGGATAGTGGTGTTTGATGTTTGTCCACAAAATTGGATCCTTTATCAGATGTGCAACAAGACAAGCATTATGCATTTGAGAGAGACACTGAGTATTTATTTCAGAGCTGTGCAAGCCTAGGTGCTCAGTGTGTTCCATAAATCCAGCAAACCCCACTGGACTTTCTATGGCATTTTTTATAATTAATTTATTATAATTATTTTATTTATAATTTTTATTTATTTATTTATATATTTATAATTAATTTTAATTCAGAGTTAGTAACTTTCCAAGTACAGAGGCTCTATTATGATTGGTTAGTAATTTCCATTTGAGTTATGTAACCCCATCTAACTTTTCCACATGCTCAGGGAGAGGGTCTTCACCTGGGCAGGGGTCTTTTTGACATGTAAGTTTGATTTTTAACATTATAGTGAAGATAATTCAGCCATAGGGCACATGGACCTTGAGTATTTTGCTGAGTTAGCAGTGTATACATAGGCATACATCAACATCTTGATTTACTACATCCTTAAAGCTTGGTAGTTCCAGGACGTCCATGAGTAGGTGATGCTCCTGCTGCCTGCTGCACTGATTAGGTCTCCTTTCACAGAACTACGTAATAGTTGGGGTTGGAAGGAATCTCTGGATATCATCCAGTCCAAACTCCCACCAAGGCAGGGTCGCCTGGAGCAGGGACACTCCATACCCTCCATGGGCAACTGTTACGTTGCTCTGCCACCCTCAATGGAAAGAAGTTCTTCCTCATGTTGAGGTGAAACTTCTGGTTTAGTTTATGGCCATTGCTCCTCGTCCTGTCACTGGGCACCACTGAACAGAGTCTGGCACCATCCTCTTGGCACCTGCCTTGGAGATATTTATGTGCATTAATGAGATCCCCTCTCATTCTTTTCCAGACTAAACAGACCCAGCTCCTGCAGTCTTTCCACATCAGCGAGAAGCTCCAGACCCCTCATCATCTTTGCGGCCTATCCTGGACCCACAGCAACCTTCCAGTATCTGAAGGGGGCCTACAGGGAAGGCGGAGAAGGACTGTTCATCAGGAACTGTAGCGACAGGACAAGAAGTTGTTATAAGTTAGTATAAGAATTTAGACAACTCAATTCCAATTAAACATTGATAAATTTATTAAGCAAGCGATAATAAAGCAAAACAGCGCTGGGTGGCCTGGAGGGCAAGTGCCCTGCCCGAGACACACACCACCATGTAGTAAATGTCCCCTTTTTATACATTTTCAAGTCCCGGGTTTTGAATGCAATTGCTTTGTGGCTTGAATTCATGCCTTGTTGCTGAGTGGTCATCTGGGATTTGTCAAAGATGAAAGCTGCAGTTCTTATCAGCTGTAAATTTTACCGATACTGATACTTGTTTGTTTAGTAAGATGTCTGCAATTATTTTTACTGACACTTGCTTGATTAACAGGATGTCCATGAAACTTATCTTGTTGAATTATAACACGTCGCGGTCGAGGCGGGGAGGCGACATGGGATACCAGCAGCTTTTTTATTGCAACTGTGCATCTACCTTTATACAGCTCTGGAGTGACACATGTACACACAGCATTGGTTTACCACTTCATAACAACTCATGACTGGACACACAGCCACATGTCCTAACACAACAGGCTGACATTCTAACAGGAAACCCACTGTGTCACAGTCCTACTGTCCGTGGTTAACCCTCTGCCAGGTGTAAGAAGTTCCATCTTCAGTATCTCAGTTTACTGAGAGCCCAGAACCAGCTGGGCTCCCCAACAATAACAGAAGTTCCTTATTCCCTCATACACATAAGATTTTATGAACAGAGTTAACCCTTCTATTACAGAAGTGATGGGTACAAACTGAAAGAGGGGAAATTTGGGTCAGATATTAGGAAGAAATTATTTACTGTGAGGGTGGTAAGACACTTGTACAGGTTTAGATTAAATACTCACAGAATCACAGAATATTCTGGCTTGGAAGGGACCCACAAGGATCATCAAGAACACCCCATCCCTGGAAGTGTCCAAGGCCAGGTTGGACCTGGCTTGGAGCAATCTGGGATAGTGGAAGGTGTCCCTGCTCATGGCAGGGGATGGGCCAGCGGGATCTTTAAAATCCATTCCAACCCCTTAACATTTTATGAGTCTATGCTGGCTGCTGCCTGTCTCACTGCTCAGGTCTCCTTCCTTGCTGATTAGGCTGGAAAGTACACAACGATCTCACGCCAAGGAACGTCCTGATTTAAGATAATAGGATAATTCTGGCATTTCGTAGCTGCGGCGGTCTCGGAACTCCCGTGCGGGGCCGCGTTCCCGGCCGGACATGGGGCCCAGCATGGCGGCGCCCACACGTGTGTTCGCGTTCCGGGACGCGCGCTGGGCCCCCGACCCCGTGCTGGCTCCGAGCGCGGCCGTGCGGAGCCCTCAGCCTGTGCCGCTGGTCATCGACAACGGCTCCTTCCAGACACGGGCGGGATGGGGCTGCCCGGACCCCACTGTGCCCGCCGAGCCGCTGCTGCGATTTCGCTCGCTGGCGGCGCGGAGCCGCGGGGCCCGCGGCGGGGCCGGCGCCGAGACCCAGGTGGGCAACGACCTGGGCAGCCCCGAGCCCTTGCGGTGGCTGCTGCGCTCGCCCTTCGACCGCAACGTGCCCGTCCAGCTGGAGCTGCAGGAGCTGCTCCTCGACTACGTTTTCCAGCGCCTCGGCATCTCCTCGCAGGTAACGCCGGGCAGGGGCTGGAGCCGCCCGGGAATCGTGGAATGGTTTGGGTTGGAAGGAACCTTAAAGCTCATGTCGTTCCACCCCCTGCATCAGGCAGGGACGCCTTCCACTAGACCAGGTTGCTCCAAGCCCCGTCCAACCTGGCCTTGAACACTTCCAGGGAGGGGGCAGCCACAGCTTCTCTGGGAAACCTGTGCCAGGGCCTCACCACCCTCACAGGCAAGAATTTTTTTTCCTGATATTATCTAATCTAAGCCTATTCTCTTTCAATTTGAAGCAATTTCCCCTTGCCCTGTCACTCCAGGCTCTGTAAATAGTCTTGCCCCATCTTTCCTGTAAGTTTCTTCAGGGCTGGGCCCCGGGGAGGGAGGAGTCTGGGTGGAGGGGAAGTTCCACCTTAACATGAGGAAAAACTTCTTTACTGAGCAGTGACTGAGCACTGAACAGATTGACCAGAGGGGCTGTGAAGTCTTCCTCATTAGAAACATTCCAGAACCATCTGGACACAGTCCTGTGCCATGTGCTCTGGGATGACTCTGCTTGAACAGGGAGGTTGGATTGGATGACCCACTGTGGTCCCTTCCAAGCTGAACCATTCTGGGATTCTGAGAGGTTGTGGCTGGTCCACAGTGGGAATTTGGCGGTGTAGAATTTCCCCTGGCTCTCCTGGGATATGTTGTCCCCCTCCTCACAGATACAGCCTGGGTAGACAGGGAGGTGAAACTGGCTGGGCCAGGTGTGCCCCAGTGGTGTCTTTGAAGCTCTGCTGTGCTCCTCATTTCTTCATGGGTTTGTAGTGAAGCAAAAGAGGAGGATTCAGCTGCAGGGTGAAAGGCTTGGAGTGCAGTGTCCTGTCAGGTCATGTCTGAGAACCTGCATCCAGGATCAGCTTTTGAGAAGGACATACTGGTGTTGTGTATTGCTCTTATTAGTAGAGCTTATTGACCACCTGTACACCCAGCTGTGTTGAGAGTTGCTCCTCAGGCCATGGAGTCTTTTACCTGTGTGACAACACAAGTTTGAAAACTTTACCCAGTGTTGAACTAAACTTCCACTGGTTTTCTCTCACATTTCACCTTCTCATGGCATAGATTTTGGTTACTTAGATTTTTAATAATTTGTATATGCTTTTAAAAGTCCATTCTCTTCCACCATTAGGAATTTATTCTTTAGTTGAATTAACATTAACATCTTTTTTCCCCCCTTAAGCAATAGATAGATATAATTTAGATTACATGTTTTTACATGAAAAGTAGCCTGCACATAAAGTGCTTTTTCATGGCTGTTTTGGAGGAGTTCTTGCTGGTGTTCAAAAGAAGAAGCAAGGATAACTGGATTTTCCCTTCATACCTTTGTTGTTATTCTTTTCCCTTGTCTCTTCCAGGGTTGTGTTGACCACCCAATTGTTCTGACAGAAGCAGTGTGCAACCCTCTGTATTCAAGGCAAATGATGTCCGAGCTGCTCTTTGAGTGTTATCAAGTGCCAAAAGTGTCCTATGGTGTGGACAGCCTGTACAGTTTTTACCACAATAGGAGGCAGAAGTGGCCCTGCAGTGGTTTGGTGATATCCTCAGGGTATCAGTGCACACACATTTTGCCAGTCTTAGAAGGCAGGTGAGTTCTTGGTGTCTTAAGTGCAGCCTCTCTTTGTCAGGCATTCACTGTTCAAGTGATGCAAATACCCCTTTTTCCAGCACTGAGTATTCCAGCCCTGCAGTATTAACTCCTACCAGGTCTTAATTTATACTGATGACTTAAAACCAGGTCTGCAGATTTTACTAGGTTCGGTTGAATTTTGAATTGAAGATGCAGTACTGTCTTTGTATTTTTAGTTGCTACTCATGCCTAAATTTGTACTTTCAAAAATAGAAGGGGGTATCTGCCCCAAATGAAATCAGGCATTAAAAAACAGGTTTTAAAGCAGCTTTGGGACAAAATAAAGTGCTCTGTGAGATTTCTGCAGTTACCGAGGATTTTATCATTCTGGTTATTCAGCTACATTACTCTACTTTCTCTTTTTTCTTTTTCTTCTTTTTTTTTGAATCACTGCTGCAGGCAATGGCTTTATTAGATCTGGTGAATGCTTCATGTTTTCAAGGGTTACACCTGGCCAACTCTAAAATGTTGCAAAGGTTAAAGAACTACTTTTAGCTCTGCTAACCATCACTTCCCTTGTTAGAACAAAATTATTTAATATTTGGGATTTTTTTAAAGCAGAACTGAGCCTTTCAGAAAATATCTGCAGTAAACACAGCAGTGATTATGCTGTCTGAGAAAAGCAGATGTGTTAGATTCTGGGGTAACTGAATCTTGAAATATTTTTCTGTGAATATTCATATGTCTACTTATCCATATGAGAAATTAAATAATATTGAAGTAAGCAGGAAGTGTGTTTAATGTGGATTCTTGTGGATTTCTCCAGTCTAAGCTGTGTTTCCTTGCATTTTGAGGCTGGATGCCAAGAACTGCAAGCGCATCAACCTGGGGGGGTGTCAGGCTGCCGTGTACCTGCAGCGGCTCCTGCAGCTCAAATATCCCGGGCATTTTGCAGCCATCACGCTCAGCCGGATGGAGGAAATCCTGCACGAGCATAGCTACATTGCAGAGGACTACATAGAAGGTAAAAGCAGAGTAATTTACCACCAGATAGTGTTCATTCACACTTAGTTTGTCCTCTATATCCCTTTGTTTTCAAGTTGGCTAGGATTCTACCAGACATATTCTGCTGCTATATTACTATCTTTGTAGCTGTCTTTCTGGTAACCTGTCTCATGCTTAACAAAGCTTTCAAATTTAAAATTAAGAAATAAAACTGAACTACTACCAAAAATAATCTGTATTAGTTCAAATTTATCTGTGAATAAAAATTGGGATTGTCTCAGAGGACAATATTTTACAATGAGCTTATTATTTACTTTATACTTCTAAAACCCCTTTAAATAGGTTAGGATTTCTGCATCTAGCTGCATTTCTTATCTGCATTAGGGTTTCCAAAATTGCACAGGACATTTCTCATGGCTTTTTGTGAATTCAGTAAATTTTACAATTTCCATGGTAAGTGTCATCTGGAGTAGTGGTTGAAGAGAAGTGTGTTCTTAAATTTGTCACTTGTGAATGAGCCTGCACGAGTCCTTAAACATGTGTGAGAGCTCCTCCTTGCAAGGAGAGAAGAGACTTTAGTGTGCACTTCCACTTGTTAGTACTTGGCATTTCCTGGAGATCAGAGCATGAAGAACCACCTGCACTGAGTATGTGACCAGAGGGGGTAGCCAAGCATGGGGGCAGCTGCCAAGAGGTGACAAAATTCTAGGGTGGACTATTTCTGCCTTTATTCATCACCTTTCGTCCTCTGCATGGAGTATGTACAATATATGAATCGTTGTCTTCAGCTGACAAAACAGTTATCTTGCTTTCAAAACACACAGAGCTCCAGAAGTGGCGATGCCCAGAGTACTATGAGAACAATGTGCACAAGATGCAGCTGCCTTTCTCCAACAAGCTGCTGGGGAGCACTCTGACATCCGAGGAAAAGCAGGAGAAAAGACAGCAGCAGTTGCGGCGACTTCAGGAACTCAACGCACGTCGTCGAGAAGAGAAGCTGCAGCTTGACCAGGAGAGGCTGGACAGGTTGCTCTATGTACAGGTAACCAAGGCAGAGTTTTCATGTGATATTCTGGGAGGAGGGCAGGCTGCCCTTGAAGGTGTATCAGAGGGTTATGTGTCATTGTAAAGAACCTATGACTGTCCTGGATGTTTTCTGATAGGAGCTTGCCAAGGTTACTTGTGAGATAACAGGGAGGGACTACTGATGCAGAGGGTGCTTTCAGATTCTGAACAGCACTTTGGGAAATATTTTGAATGCTGGCAAAGTGTGTACATCATTATATCTAGTAACGAAGGCAGAGTGTCTGTGCATGCGCAGTTGACAGATAGTTATGATTACCTTATCTTGTTCATCACATCTGATCTGTCTGCAGGAACTTTTAGAAGATGGTCAAATGGATCAATTCCACAAAGCTTTGGTGGAGCTGAACATGGACTCTGCAGAAGAACTTCAGTCTTACATCAACAAATTGAGTGTGTCTGTTGAACAAACAAAGCAGAAAATCCTACTGTCAGAAGTCAGTATTGAAGTAGATGTTGTGGACAGCAAACCAGAGGTATTATGTTTTCACCAAGTTAATCCCTGTCTTATCTCTCAGAGAATTAAGTTTCTGCGCTCGAAAATGTGTCCCTTCAGACTACTAGTAGTGAACTAAGCTTTTAACGCACTGCAAGTCAGTGTCAGGTTGGCAACTGCTTCTCTCTTTTCGGAGAGAATGTCCTGAGACAACCATCCTTAACTATTAGTAGCCTTCTATTAAAGATACAGAAGAACCCATCAAGCTTTTTCTTAAAAACAGTATTTGTTTTCCTTTCTGTTTTTCCCTTTCAGGTGCAGAGAATTTTGTGGTAAACAACCAACCTTTTGCTTTCATGCTGCCTTTTTTTGGTACAATTAAACAGCCTGTTCTTCTTTGTTTATTTAATGAAAGGTTAATTGCTACACTTGGTTGTTGAAGTTACCTTGAAGATGAGACGCTTGTTTGTCTGCTTTGCCGGACTAACACAGGCTTAGCACACAGCAGCTGTTTCTAAGAGGTGGTCTAAGGTGTTTGTGCATGTGCTTATAATTGCCTTTCAAGTCACATAAAACAGAGCTTTTTTTAGTTATGGCAGCCTTTGCTCAGGGAAAAAGGCAGAGAGAGAAACAGAAAATTGAAGCATAGAGGAGATATCCATATTTAGGTTACCCAGAGAAGCTGTGGCTGCCCCATCCCTGGAAGTATTTAAGGCCAGGTTGGATGGGGCTTGGAGCAACCTGGTCTAGTGGAAGGTGTCCCTGCCTGTGGCAGGGGGCTGGAACAGTATGAGCTTTGAGGTCTCTTCCAAACCATTTTGGGATTATGTGATTATCAGTAGAGTTTGTGTGACAATCAAAATGATTGTGTTTGAGCAAATGCAGGGAGATGATAGGCTTACCATTGTGGTAAAGCATCTTTCTGCCTTCTGTCAAGAGAAATTGTTCTAGAAGATAACTGAAAGACTGTCAGCTTGTTCTAATTTTGCTCAGTGGTTGTGCCTAAGTTCCAACATGGATCCCCCGCTTCTCTTCTTTACTAGGTGTAACCACAGGCCTTGGAATGAGTCCACAAGTCTTTTTGTTTGGTCTTTGCCTTGTGAGAGCACCTACAGTTACCACCAAATCCATTTTTTAGACAGGCCATGCTTCTGTCATGTAAAGGAGTCTAAGAGCTAATTATGTTGTTCCAGGGTCTGTGCCAAGTCTGCAGCAAAATTCAGTGTTTCTTTCTGTTACTGTCTTTTTTTTAAGATGTAAAAAGAAATGGATTTAACAAAGCATAAGTGGTGGAGAGAACTTAAGGTGACTGCATTTGTTTGCTGTAACAATGAACTCTGCTCAAACTTCAGTTTGAGTAATTGCTTCTATTTAAGTGAATATAAAATAGATACTTAAAAATGTTTAAAGGATCTAGTTTTAGCTTATTCTGCTAGAAGAACTTTATAGTCATTGCAGGAAATGTTTCAAGCTTAAAATAACCGAAATAATATTTTGCAACAAAATCCTAAAGGTAACATTGTAATGCAATAAACCAAAGAAGATAATTAAGAAGCTGTTGCTACCTCACAACAGGAGTCCTGTAGGATTTTGAGTGATGCTTTTCATTAGGAAAGAACTGCGCATCTGTGTAAAATATAAAGGGGTTTTGGTGCATCCTGTGAGCAAACGGTAGGTGGTTGAAACTGTCAGAAATTGTGTGGTGGCTTTGGAGCTAGCAAATATTTGTTTTCCAGTCCCACGTAAACAAAATAGGGAATTTAATGGTAATTATAGCGCAGTTAGAGGTGCTGGGAGAGCACCAAGTTTTCACCAGTGTAAAAAGCTATTTTACCAGGTTTTAATATGGTATGTTTAGGACATGGCTGTCTGGCATCCTGGCAGACTAAGGCCTTGATTTTTGAGCTACCATTGTGACAAATTTATTGGAAGTGTTTGATTTTTTTGCTTTGAGTGAATATCTGTCTTAAATTCTATTTTCTGGGCATATTTGCTTTCAGGCTGTTAAAAAGTTGAGATTTGAGGAAATTGGCGCTGAGTTTTCCAAATATGACACGTGAATTGCAGTCACATATGTGCCCAGCACACCTGAGCTAATCTACCAGAATATACCTTCTCTGTTTCCAGACTCCTGATTTGGATCCATTGGGCAGTGAACAGTCACTGGAGGATATGGAAAGTATTAATGAGTTTGAACCTTTATTTGCTGAGGAACAGCCTGAAGTTGAGAAGCCTGTTGCTGCAGTACAGGTTTGATTTCTCTGTCTATACCTTGTGCCAGAGGTTTCTGCATCTCAGTTGTCCAACAGGTCTGCTAACATTTTTCCCAATGCAAACATTGTTTGCCTGCTCTTGGAAGAGATTCTTAAACTACCTGAACAGGACATTGAGAGGAGAAGTCCTTGCAGTCTTAGCTGGTGGTTTAGACCATTAATATACCCACTTGGTTCACTTTGCAGGCAATGTCTGTTGTAGCAGTACCATGTTATTAGGAAAAAAAAAAAAGTCCTGCTCAAGTTTCTTTTGTCTGTGATCCATAACCTGATATCTCATCCCAGTGGACACAGCTTCCAACTTGTGAGGTAGAGCCTTAGAGGCACAATGGAGAATAAATTTTATAGGAAAAGTTTAGCTTCCTTGGTCTTTTGGAACCTTTTACAGCATTCTCTTTCTCTGTGAGAGCATTACCATCTGTTTTTTGTACAGAATTTTTGGAAAATTTTCTTATTCTACAGTATTACTGTTCTTTAACATAATTACCCACTACTTCTCAATCTCATCTTTTCAAAGCCTGTGTTTAACCTGGCAGAGTACCACCAGCTTTTCCTTGGCACTGAAAGAATCAGGGCTCCAGAGATTATGTTCCAGCCCTCCCTAATAGGAGAAGATCAGGCTGGTATAGCAGAAACCATGCAATATGTCCTTGAGAGGTAAGTTTACAAACCTGCTTACTTCAGATATCAGCTTTTAAAATACTGGGTTTTTTAGCAATAATTTGAGAAAATATGTTGGAATAGTTCTTTTTGGCAGGGTGGAGCATTGCAGACTAGACATGTCTTCCTGTTCTGAAAGTCACAGGTAACTCTGCTTGTCTTAAGTCAGTGGATCTATAAATTTTTTGACCAATTACCCCATCAGTGAAAAATTTTTGAGAACACACCTCTTATAGATATCTATTTTTAAATTACGTACAGGTACTGCTGAAGGAATATATTGTGAACATTTTAAAACATACACAAAAATAGAAATTAAAAGGATGAGATAAAGGTGAAATAGACACTATTTAAATTTATTTGTTAATGGTACAAAAAATACCTTCTCCCTGCACTCCACTGGATGGATTGTCTTGCGCAGATCCCACTTTGGAGATCCCTGGTCCAACCTGTTACAGAGGGAAACAACAAGCCCTTGTAAATAAATATCCATCCCATACAACGGTGAGCTGGCAGTCTCTGCCTTTGGGAGACCAAAATCAGGGGTAACATTTTAAAGTTATGATATGGGCACGCTTGCTGGACATTTCCAGACAAATTAGCACTGGCAAGATTTCGCCCCTGAACTGTATGAACATGGGAGATTGCATTTTCTGAAAGGTAAGAATTCCAGCCGTGGAAAGAAGGTGGAAATCCTGTTGTTGATTTACGGGATACGGTCCACTGAGTGCTTTCAGGATTTTCTTCTCCCACCCCCTGAATTTCCAGAACACAAACACAGTTTTTCATGCTAGGGAAATGAAGGAAGTTTCTCCGTGAATCCTGAGGCAAGGTATGAGTACTCCCCAGAGCTGTTACAGTTCATAATGGAGCTGTCCTTGAGAAAGGCTGAAGTTGTTTTTATTCCTCGTAGGTATTCAAAGGAGCAACAAGCTGTTCTTGTCCAGAATGTTTTTCTCACTGGTGGAAATATGATGTACCCTGGACTGAAAGCCAGAGTCCAGAAGGAACTCCTTGAAATGAGGCCGTTCCAGTCATCTTTTCAGGTGTGTGTGTTGACATTATGTTTGCGTGAACAGCCTGTTCATTTGGGTTCAGAAGTAATTGGGGTTGGGTGAGGTGCAGAGCAGGTGTGCTTAGAGCATGGGAGTGGAGTGTTTTATGACAAGACACTGCAGACAGCTGTTTTGACCTGAGAAGATGCAGGTTAAGCAAAAATACAGTTGCTCTTTCTGAAATCAAGAGAGTGTAGGGAAGATACTGTGGAAAAGGAAAATCTGCTTCTGCGAAAGGACCAAGCACACAGAAGCATATTTGGCTGGAAGTTTTCAGATTGTTTTCCTAGGAATTGCTTCCAAGGTGAAAATGCGCTTCAAACCCATTTTTAACTTTCTTTCTTCCCTGGAGCCACTGAGTAAACAGCTAAGACTTCTGAAGCTCAGTGGTTTGTCTTTACTGCTGCAGTCAGGGTAAAAAGGCCTTTATCTCTGCGATCAGGGTAAAAAGATCTTTCTCTCCTGTCCTGAATTGACATTGCTGTTCTATTTTCCTTCCATCCAGGTTCACCTTGCTTCCAGCCCTGTTTTGGATGCCTGGTATGGGGCTAGGGACTGGGCAGTGGAATACATGAACCGTGAGGAAGGCTGGATAACCAGGAAGGACTATGAAGAAAAAGGGGGAGAATACCTCAAGGAACACTGTGCTTCCAATGTCTATGTCCCCATTCGCCTTCCCAAGCAGGCCGCGCGGGCAGCAGAGGCGGCGGCGCCCAGCAGAACGCTGGCCTCAGGCACAGGGGAGCAGGGATAGCCCTGTCCTTGGCACTGACCAGTTGTGCAGGAGGGCACACCTCGTCCCTGCTGCTCGGGAGCACTGGGATCCCATCCAGGCCCTTGGAGGAGGAGGACAGGCCACACTGGGTGTCACCTGGCGTGGTTGGAGCGCTCGCAGCACTCAGTGGTGCTCACACACAGCAGCACAGAGAGAGGAAACACCATCTTATAAACTCTTGTTGTAAGACTTAGGGGGTTTTGAGAGTGTATGTTTTACAGCTTTTAAAAATTTTATTAAATGTCCTGGGTTTATAGTGGTTTTATTTCTTGATCCCGCAGCAGGGCTGTATGGACCACGGCAGCCCAGCAGGGGTCCCCTTCGCTCATCGCAGTGATCCTCTGTCAGGACGTGTAGGGCAGGACCGAGGGGCTGAGCTTGGCCTTCTCTCCTGCTCTGTGACCTGTTGGATCTCTTTTGTGCTACACACATTCTGCCAAAGCACCACCCCATAAGTGGTTTCATTGATGTCAGTGATGATATCGATGACTTGGTTGAAACTGGAGGACTGGTCACATAAAGACACAGTCCTCCATAAAGCACAGTCCAGAGGGACTGCCAGGGCTTGTGCAGCCCTGGAGTGGTTTTACAGCAGTGGTGCTGAGCAGGGCAACTCTTTGATGGGACTTTTTGATCAAAAGTTGATTTAGCAATAAAGCAAACTTTTGCTTTACATCTAACGTGTTTTAGCGATTTGACTCTTTAGAGACTACAGCATTGGTTGTACCTTGCTTACAAACGCAGGTTTGCAGCCAGACCCCTGTCCTAGTGTACAATGTACTCCAGCTTAAATTTGACTAAGGATTCAGTTGTTGCGCTGAACAACTTGTAGTTGCATTCCCAAAAGAATAGTCAATACTTAATGTTGAACTCAAACCTAAGGAGACTCCATCACTTTGGCAAAAGCTGGAAAAGGTAAGACTATAGGGAGAGTATCCAGATTATATCACTGGTATAAAGAAAGTGTAGACATGGTGATTTATTGTCCCTGAGGGTTGCAGAGCATGGAGATGAGTTGTCACATGGCAGATTCAAAGCAAAGAACATGAAGTGCTTGTCATTGCTGAAGTTGTTGCCACAGGATGCAATACACACATTTTTGAATTCCAAAAGTATTGCCCAGAAGTCTGTGGTCAAACAAGGTCTATGATCAAACTGAGGTCTCACCTGGGCATTGAGATCCTGCAGTGCATGTTCTTCAGAGAGCACGTGAGGGAGGGGTTGTTGCAGACCTGCTCTCATACACAGCTCCTGTGGCACCCAGCACTGGTCACTCAGGTGGGATACAGGTCTTGGTGGGCCTCTGGCCTTTTCCTAACAGGCTGTTGGGCAGGGGAGGAAGAGAAGGCTGCTCTCTGCCTCCAGGTGACCAGTTTGGAGTGTTAATCCTATCCCTGGCTGCCTGGAGGCAGTTTTCAGGACCATTAAGGGAATTCCATGGGTGGTAATGTGGAAAAACTGTTGTGCTGAAACAGGGCAAAGTTACACCCCAACATGTCTTTTCTGATCTCAATGACCTGGAGTGGAGTAAATGATGTCCCATTGCTATTTGACCCCTTTCTGACACATCTTTAGCTAGTTTAGGCAGAGTGGCTATTCAAGGTATGGAAATCTGTTCTAGTACTTGGTGTTGGCTACTATATAGATAAGTGTGTTGTGCATAAAACTGTCACAGGGTGAAGGCTTGAAAGGGCATCTGTAATAGGTGCTTAGGTGAATTCTAAATGTTTGGCTAAATTGAGCCAGCCACTTCTCTTGCATTAATTCGAAGTGGAGCTGTCTAATTCTGTACAGAGATACCAGAGCAGCTGCTTAAACAGATTTAAGGAAGCATAATTTTATAATCTCCTGAACATTAGCTGGTTATTTGTTACTTTATCTCTGCAATAGCTGGAGAGAGTAATTAACTTGGATGACGTGATCATGGTCACAGGGTGTTCTGAGTGTGCTGGTGGGCATTCAGTTACTTGGGTAACATCATGAAAAGTGTGAACATGGCAGAATGGGATTAATTTCACCCATTTAAGTTCAGTTCCCTAGTAATGATTTGGCTGTGATGCTACATAAACATTGGTGCTGGCAGGATTCAAATGGAAGGAGTGTGTGGTACTGATTGCAGGAGGACACAAAGGTGTTCTTTTTTATGGTATTGGTGGAGTCCTGGAGCTTCACCACTGTGACACTTGTGGCATGATTTTCTCATACCCATGTGCAGAAGAATTTGTTCATCTCCCTGGCACTCCAAAACCAAAAGGAGTTTGGACTGTGTCTTCTGTGCATTGGCTTCTGCCACCTGAGAAGGGAGCAGGGAATAGGCACCTGCTTGGCTCCTTTTTAATGGGACTTCTGGTTATGTGAGGAGCACTAGGAGGAAAAATAATGCTTCTGTGAACAGGAAACTTGGAAGTGATGCTGTGAGGACCTTTGCCAAGTGATTGTAGGGTTGCTGTAGAGTGAGCTACTATGCCAGCAGCCCTGGAATCTGTGCTGTGTTTGTCCTGGTAGGTGTCCTACAAGCTGCCCAAGTGCAATTGCCAGTCCTGAGATGGCCAAGTGGTTCCTGTTTGGTCCTCAGTATATTAAGTTCAAAGCAACTGTAACCATATTATACAATTCAGTTATGACTTAATTCGGGTCAAAGAATACAAAAAGTACAAGCTGCAATTTAACAGGAGTGGTGAGTTTGGTCTATTTAAAAGAGAGCTCAAACTGGGTCCCACCTTTCACAGGGTTCCTAAGACCTACTCTGGGTAGAAACACCACGTCAGTGAGGAGCCCAGGAGACAAAACATCCATCAGGTGTTCCATGTCCCAGATTTCCGTTTGAGCTGCTGACGAGCCTCGCTTTTAGTTCTCAAGGCTTCTTATGTTTCCTGTGCCACAGTAACTTCAAACACGAGCCGTTCTTTGCTAAATCTCTGCTAGGACACCAAGATTAGAACTCTCTGCTCCAGTTGTTAATATCTGAAATACTTAATGTGATGTAAGACAGCATTTCAGAAAAAAGAGAAGATGCCCATGAACTGTCACTTAAAATTTAGGATTATCCCTCCAGAGACAGCCTGCAATGATCCTCTAGCAGCCAGTCATAAACCACAAGTTTTGAAGCCTCTGTGGGATGAGCAGGGGAGGGGAGAATGCTGTAATGGATTTAACATTATCCCCACAGTCATATGGTGGGATTTCCACCCCAGTTGGGTATGTCAGGCACAGAGCAGCTGTGCTGATTCCCAGTGTTCACTCCCACTGCTTTGTGCAGAGAGCGAGCTGGTCCCTGAGCAGCAGCTTCAACAAAACTCAGTTTTAAATGGCTGAAACCCTGGGTATGGTTTGCCAAGAGTTCTTCAGGCTCCTTTCACTCCCTGTCCTGTACAAACATGAGAGGCTGTGGACTGGATACCTTGTCTGAGCTTGCTTGGAAGAAAGTTCAGTCTGTACAAACAATTTTTGGATAGTCCTATCTTTCCACTAAGGATTTTAGTGCAGAGATTGTGTTCTTTAAGGCATTGTTGCCCTCTTCAAAGGAGAATAGCAATAGATAAAACTGACCTGCCTCACTGACACCTGTTTCTACATTTGAACAGCAGCCCAACTGCATCCAGGTAAGAAACAGTTCTGTTGGTCTGCTCTTCCTGCTCTGCTTTGGGGATTTCACAGGGCTCCTTCACACAATTTTACAAATAACTCAGTTGTTGCTAGAATGGTCAGAAGTCCCCTGGGGCACACAGGCCCCAGCTCCTCAGGGGCGACCTCCCTGTCACCACTCTCACATTGAGCACCAGCAGCTTTCCAGCATTTCATCTGCTGCACTTAGCTAAATCCACCTGATCAAGAAGCCATCAGCTAATACATTGCCAGTGCTCCAGAGACAAAATGCCCTAAGGTCCCAAACTGTTTTCCTAGGCATATCCACAATGACATGTCCCTGGGGTTCCACCATGTGCACCAGGAGGGCTGTCACAGGGTCAATGCCAGCTGCCAGTCCTGGGTTTGAACTGTTAGAGAGCTTCTTGCATAACATCTTGCAGAGCTTGTCTGGTTTTAGGAAAAGCACCTTTGTTTTCTAAATGTGGCACAGTTGGGGGGTTTTTTTGTCCCCTTTAAACTTAGTTTTGTGTCCCTTGGGTTAAACATGTGCATTAACATGATGTGTAGCTTCTGGCATTGCTTCTCTGCTCTGGGAAATACATTTCACATCCTCATCCTCCGATCAGTTTATTTTTCCCACTCTACAGGTTGGTTAAAATATACCCCACTCCTCCTCTCACTCCAGATTCCTGCCACATACCTGGCATTCTTTAATCCTGAATGAGATGAAGGAGTGGGGGATTTCACCCCCCTGGAATTTTAGAGGAATACTAAGTGGATTTCTCATGAAAAGTTCCATTTAGGTTACAAATCTCCCCTAAAGATAGTCCATGCATGGCAAACCTTGCTTTTGCTGGTAATGGTGAATGGAGATTTAATTCCTTATTCAATAGCTACTTTCTCCTTGGGCCTTGTTGTAATTATTGCCATTGATGGAGTTTGTGTTGGAACACATTCCTGGTAGTGTGGATGATGCAGAGGAGATTTGCAGCCTTGCAAAGGTAGATGGGGACACCAGTGGCTTGTTGGAACAGTTGCTGTGATGTGGCCAAACTCTTCATATAGACAAGGCAACAAAAAGGTGATTAGGTGAGAATAGTTTCCATCCAGACTCGGTCATTAATTTTCCTTAATAAACATAAAGCTGCATTGGATCAAAGGTTCCTCCAACCTGGTTCTGGAAGCATCCTCCAGGAGCTGTTGAGGGAGGAGTATTAAGAACAGGAGCAGTGAGATGTGTGTAAAATGGAGAGGATGGTAAATAGTTCCAGCTGGTTAGTGCTACATAGGCAGGGAAACATGGAAACACAATGCTCCTGGAGTTGTTACATGGGATCCATCACAGGACTCTGCCCTCTTACATGTGTTGAAAGGACAGGTTAAGGTATCTGCAAGGACAAGGATTTTGGAGTAGCAACATTTCATTGGATTGTTAACATCACTTTGAAGGAGCTGTGCTGTGGATGTTCCTGAGCCTGCAGCAAAGCAGCTGTGATAGCCCCAAGCTGTGCTCCAGCAGGGAAGGGCTGGGACAGGACACAGAGAGCCTGTCTCTGCCTCCTGCTTTGGGAGAGGGGCTTTGCTGCAGCTCCATGAGGCAGACACAGCAGCTGCAGGAGCCCTGGGTCCTGTTGTGTGGGACTCTGGATTGCTTTCATCCATCTCTGCAGTGTCAGAGGGTCACAGGCTGTCCTTGCTGCTGGGGAAACAATGGAGAGGAAGGCTTTGATTCCAGCAGCGATGGACACCATCCTGCTCCAGGGTGGTGCCGATGGAAGGAACTGGGGAATCGGTTATTTGTTTTTATCCTTTGTTAACTGCTGGTAGCTTCTTGTTGTGGGAACCGCTGTGACTTCTCCTTAGGTTTTATTTATGCTCTTTGGCTAACATTTGCAGGAGGTCTTTGATATTCAGCCCTAGGAGTGTCCCCTGGCCTGGCAACGGGAAAGGTTGAGCCAGGGCTGCCCGCAGGCACATCCAGGCAGGGAAGGAGGGCTAGTGTCCTGCTGTGGTGGCAGGAGTTGGGGGAGACACAGCAGTGTCCCAAGTCAGCAGCAAACATGGCTGGTGGTGCTGCAGAGGGTAGAGAAAATCCAAAGAATTGGGCATTTGCAGGAATTTGCCATGTTTTTCTAGGGAGAGAAAAACTAGGACAATACAGAGATTTTGTGCTGTGTTCAGGCTGCAGATTCATACCTGGAAGAGCTAGAAGATATCCAACAGGTGTGATCCAAGGGGAGCTTTGCTCAGGTCTCTTCTCCACAGCATCGTGGGGCTGCACTGGCTGCTGAACTGGGGCTGGAAGGGATGATTCCCCAGCTCCTGTGGGCTTGACTTCCCAGTGTGCTGTAAAACTTACACATTCATACCTCTTCCCATAGTTCCTGTTCAACAGGAGACTGTTTCTGCCCCTCATTGCCCAGATCCATTTGTCTGGGTATGGAATGAAAACAACTTTTATAATGATATAAAAATGGAGGGAATAATTTATATTTGTACTACCCCCTTAGCCTAGTCTCTTGAATGCATTTTAGAAATCTCAATGAATACTGGTTTTCAGTGCACAACAGATCCCTCAGGCAGTGAAGATGACAATTCCCTGGAGCCGTAAACCCCTTGAGCGTGTTAACCCAACTCAAAATGCACTTTATATCACCTTCAACCCACTCAGCTGTTTTACATGCTGGGATTTTAAACAGGCAGGAGCACTTGTGCTGCATGTCTTACAGAGAGCCTGGAAATCTTTAATTGTAGATTTAGGAGCTTGGATGGCAGTTTTATAAACAGTGTCAGCAACAAATGATTTTATGAGGTATCAAAGTGCACTCTCACAATCTGGGAAGCCAGGCTCAGAGAGGGGATGTTATCTCAAGCTCTGGGCTTTATGTGGAAGGTTTAAGTAGATGGTCACTGTTTCAAGGAGGACTTTAACTTTCAAGTGCTCTCCAATAACCCTTTGGCAGCATGGACTAAGCTACAGAACCACATGGGAAGTGGAATCTGGATGGGAATGTCCAGATTCTGCAAGAAGTGTATTGAATCTCAAGAAAAGAACATTAAAAAATTAACTCCTAACCTCCACTTTTTTTGTAATTTTTGAACCCAAAATAGTCATTTGGTATTTCTGACAGAAGGAGCCTCATTCCAAGCAGCCATAACTGGCCGTTTCCTATTTTTCTTCCTTCTGTGTGGGTGGTTCAGCAGCTCTGGATCCTGAATTGAAGGAAATGTTTTCCTGAAATGCAGACAGAAATAATCCTGGGTTTTCTGGCTCAGGAAATCAGTCCTCAAATCTGAGGCTGACTTCTTTGGAGATACAGACACCATCAGTTCCCACCAGGCTGGTAGAAATTCAGCGAGTCAAGTCCTGCCGGAAGTGGCAAATTCTATTGCTTCAGCTTTGCAGACTTCATGTCCTTGGCATATGTTTCTTTCACAGGCTTTGTCAGAAGATGACCAACTGGGCTGCCTGCCCCTTCCTTTCTAAGAAGGCACCATGGCTTAAATACAGGCAAAAAAAAGTAACCAGTATTTTAAATTATTATAAATATATTTCTTATTTAGCCATCCTAAAAACCTCTTTGAAATGAAAGCAAAAGTATGTTTATTTTGAAAATGTTTTGTTCCTTCATGTTTCTACTTCCCTCACAGTTTCTCCTGAGATGTATGATTTAAACATTTTGAACTTAAGTGCAAACCTTTAATACCATAATTTCCTAGTGATACTGCCACAACTGTTTAGACATAAAAGCCATTTGATTACAGTTTTATGTTAAGTGACGAGCCATAACTAATATGAACATGTTTAATTTCTTCCTTAGTGAACATAATGATAGAATAATTTCTCCAGAGAAAAGAGAGTTTCCTCAAATTACTATATGGAAATATTTTTAAAATAATTTAGCTTTTAGAAAGAAGTTTAAGGTATTAGATGGGATCGATGCAGGATATAAAATGCAAAACGCCTTGCTTGAGACGTGGAGAGAATATCCTAGGGACTTCATTTCATGCCTGTAGCATCCCCCCTCCCTGGTGATATAGTTTATTTCCAGCCAACATCTCAGCCCCGTGGAGCCACTTGCTTACTTGGTGACTCTTTTCAGAGAGGCTCATAACTAGTGCACATGTACCAATTCAGCAAAGCTTTTTGAAACCTGGGAGCCTGACCAGACAGAGACATTTTAGACTGAAAGAGGTAGATTTCGATTAGATATAAGGAAGAAATTCTTCCCTGGTCAGGTGGTTAGGGACTAGAACAAGTTGATCAGAGAAGCTATGGCTGTCCAATCCCTGAAAGTGTTCAAGACCAGTTGGATGGGGCTTTGAGCAACCTGGTCTAGTGGAAGGTGTTTCTACCCATGGCAGGGGGTGGAACTGGATGATCTTTAAGGTCCCTTCCAACACAAACCATTCCATGTTTCTGTGATTTTCACCCACCCCCACGTTCCTGCACATCAGTGTCAAGGACACCAGTGTGGGGGATACTCTGGAAAGATGCTCTGGTGTATCTTTATAATTTGCACTTGTACAAAGTAGGGTGACCCTCCCTGCCAGCCCTTCCCTGAGTGAAGCAGCTCATGCAGCTGGCACTATTATCCCTGCAAAACATTGGTGAATCCCACAGGGTTCACAATCCCAGCTATGACACCTCATCGCTTTATCTTCCTTACAGCTCATTTTCTGCTATCAAGTCCTTGAGCCTGGGAGCATTTATCTTCTCCTGGTGGAAATCCAGCACTAATGACTTCACCAGGAGCAGAGTTACGGAGCTGGAATGTGCTTTATACATACACTGACATATGTGCCATAGCCTTGTTCACACATTGCTGGTTTGCTTCCGAGCTCTGAGCCACTACCCCAATTTTTGGTGCAATGTTAATACGTTTATACTTTTTCCTTCTGTGTAGCTGTACACTGACACCCACATGCCCATGTCTCAGGAGGAAAAAGCCACTAATGCAGTTGTGTTTCACTTTTGGGAGAACGCCATTGAGCACCATCGAGAGGGTATTGAAATAGTTTGTGCTGGAGAATATGGCCTTCAAATTATTTGCTTGAACTTCTGAATGTAGAGGGAGGAGAGTGTATGTCAAGCTCTCTGTTTCTACAGGGCTGAAAGAAGAAATAAGTGCTTATTTCTGCCTGCAATTCCTCCCTTAGCCATTCCCCAGGAGTACTTTGGTTTTAAGTATTCCCCCCCCAGATCTCTGCTGACATTATTAGCGATAATCGTCAATTAGGTTTATGGGGAAGGGAGGAAGAGTGATGAAGAGACACGTCAATTTTAACACTAGCAGGACAAAAGAGAATTAATGTTTGCTGAGTAGAAAGATTAAGACCCTAACAGAGAAGGGAGGGGAAGGAAAACTGCAAGCCTTCAAAGAAAGAACTGTAAGAAATATTTAATGTTGCTTTTTCAGGATTGCCAAACAAGCAAAATATATTTTCATCTACTGGCTCAGATTTGACTTTTGATTCACTATTACATAATGTGTTTTGCAGCCCATGTTTTAGGCAGGGTCTTAAGGTAAAAGGATCCAGAGCCATTGTATTGTCAGGGAGAGGAATGTGGTTTTGTGATAGAGGTAGGAATTTGCAGCAGGTCAGATCTGAACTGCTGGGGGATTAGGTCAGTATCAGCTCTCACTGCTGCCTTAAGGCAAATTGATTTTTTCACAGAAGAGTGAAAGATCAAGAAAGGAAAAAAAAACAACCCCGCAACTTAACTGATCACCTGCCACTAAATAAGACAGCATGAACTATTCACCACCTCCACTTTGCTTTACACATTAATGCAGTAATTACATTTGGTTGGAGTATTTCTAATCCTTGCAGAATAAAAGGGATTCTGCCCAGCTGTGCCTGTGCTGGGTGAGTGGGTTTGAGTGCTTGGTGGGCTCAGTGAGTGGGTGAGGGATGGGTAAGCAGGAGATGAGCTCAGGAGGATGGGAATAATGAGCGTGGAGGATGTCCAGCTGGGAATCAGCTTTATCTCACAGGGGTTTTATTCTCAGCTGTGTGATTTCAGAAATTCTGTGTCTCTTGGTTTGCATTTGCTGATGGCTGCTGTTAGATAGGTGGGAAACAGGCTAACTCCAAAACAGGTATGGTTCTCTGTGGCTTGTTGCTTTTCCTTCTGTACTGGAGTAATGTTGGTGACATCCCATCCCAGGTTCTCCCAAGGAGTCCTCTAACTCCTCTTAGACCCCTGGCTCAAATCTCTGCTTCGCTAAAGCTTTGTAGATGGGTGGCTGCTGAAGGTGGGATTGGAATGGGGCTTTTGCATGAATTAAGTAAAAAGAAGCAGAAGATTTTTCTACATCTCTCTCTACGTGTTTGAGATTGACAGTGGTGCACCTCAACCCTGCAGTCCTTTTGCTCTCAGGGGAGCACTGCAACACCTTGCCCTTAAGCTGGGATTTGTAAGGGGGCTCCCAGGGCTTTGTCCATGGCCTGGGGCATGATGCTGCCAAACCAGGAGGTGTGCCAAAGCCTGGCTTCCAAAGTAGGCCTCAATATCTGTGTGTTCATGAGTGCTTCAAAGAATGACTTCTTTAAAAAAGAAGTTAAACTTGAAACATAAATTACCCTCTATGTATGTTTATATATATATATATATATACAAACACACACACACCTCACTGAGGACTTAAAACTTCCCATATCTGGGAAAATGCGGAGATTTTTGCCCTTGCTCAGCAGAATTGATAATTTACGCATTATGAGGAGATTTGTAAGAGATCATCCTGATAAGATGACAAGGCTTCTGTTGATATCTGTGGGAGCAGACTTAAACCAACATTAATTGCTTTTGGAAACCATTTTTTTTTCCTACTGTATTTCAGATCTAGATTTTTTTCCATGGTTCCATGATCAGGGATAAGAATATCTCCTTGATACAAGATACTGAGATTTTAACATCAATCTGCTGTAGTCCAGGTATCACAATTATTTCTTGGAGTGTGATTTACGGCACACCCAAGAAAATAATTTTTACTACTAATACTCACTGCAGCTATGAGACTTAATAGATATAAATCTGTATTTTGGGTGACTTCACTGATTCCTTCCCGTCCATATGCCTCTAAAACATCATTACCGAGAAAATTTAAGACTTAACAAAAGAAGCTTAGCTATAGCATTTTGCATTATATGTTATTTAGTGTCCTGAAGAGCTGAGCAGGAACTTCTAAGGAAGGGATGGGTAGTTTAATCCCAGACCTAAAGGCTTTTTTTTTTGAGAGTCTTTATCCCAAGATGGCAAACCTGGATGCAGACATCTGTTAGCACAAGGCAGACCAGAAGTCTCCCACTTTAACCACTGCCAGTGTCCCTTGGGAATAACTTAGCATAGATATCAGAGCATCTTATCAGAGGAACAGCTTGACCATGCTCCAACCTGTTGTGAGACAGCCACCCCAAGTTCTTCCTAAACTCTAATCTGCAGTGTTGTATTTCTCTTATGAGTATAAAAATACTGTAAGTCCCTAAGAAATGGAGGCTACTCAGATTAAGCATCGTAAATCTCCCCTTCCATAATAATCCTAATTAAAAACCCTTAGGAAATGTGTGGGGTTAGGGTAGAGTGGTTTAGTTAGGCTTCCAGAGCCATGGGGCACCCAGGTACTGCTGGGAGCTGACCCCTTGCCTTTGGGGCCTGTTAGGTGCCATGAGTCCTCAGTTCAAGTTCTGCTGGTAACCAGCACAGAGTCATTACGCCATTACTCTGCAGGGATTCTGCACTGAGCCTTCAAGAGGGCTCATTTCAAACAAAAGGGCTTTATTCCTCCAGTTGTAGGTGGAATTTAAAAAAAAGGAAAAATGAAAGTGAAATTAAATGCTAAGCAGTTATCATAAGTCTTGTGTGCTTTGTAATAACTTTACCCAAAGTCCTTTTACATTTCTAGAATGCCATCTTCCTTTCCACACTTGTACTTTCCTGGGAACTTGAGCAGTGTGGTAGCTATGTGTTTATGTCCTGGCTAATGAGTCAACACCTCTAACGCTTTCAGACAGAAAGAGGTATTGCAGATGTTTTTGTAAGTGGTAAAGGCTCCATTTTGATAATTCCATCCCAAGTGCTGTGAGTTTTTATCCATCCATCATTTTTAGAGCAGAATAACTACGTGGTTAAATGGGGTTATTGTTGAACAAACAGCAGAAGTGCCCTTGGGGAAGAGAGGTTGTGGGACATTGGTAAGAACTCAAAATAAAGCTCTCTGTGCTCTGCCTGGTCAGGCACCAAATCTTCTAATTGGGACTAGAAATTACCTGTTTTATTTCTTAGAAAATGGAGGAGTATGTGAGCAAAACTCACCTGTGAAACAATAATCATCTTGCTCTTTGCTCCTCTTTTTTTCCTTTTTATTTATTTTTCCCCTAGATCATCCTTGTGTCAAAACATATTAGAAAGACAAACTCTGTCGGGGAGTAATGCCCAATAACAGACTGGGTGGTAGAACTGGGAAGCAGACACTTAATAAGCATTCAAGCTCTCAGAGCAGGAAACTTCCAATTAATATTAATTAGAAACATTTTTTTTCCTCATTTTAAACACTGTAGCACAGTGTACATTGTCATCAGCACTTTTCTTCTTACAGCTGTCACCTTGGTTTTTTTTTTTTGTTGCTTCTTAGGATCTCAATGGAAAGATCGTCTTTTGTTTATTCTATAACATGAACAGAGCTAGTTGACTGGAATCCATATGAAAGCAATTAGAAATATCTTGACCTGCAATAGATTCCGATCCATGCCCAAACTGACTGCTGAATGCATTGAGAAAAGAAATAAACATTCAGCTGCTTTGCTAAAAGCTCAATAAAAGGGGAAAAATCTGCCAAGTTTAGGGCAGGAGCAGCTTGTGTGTTCCCAGGCAATGGGGTTTGTTCCATGTCTTCTGCTCTGTTAGGTTGTCTTGATACATCATTAAATCAGGTCTCAATAGCCTCGGTGGGGGTGGTGGTGGTAAAGAATCCTGATATTGCTTTTAGTGCTGTGTGCACTTTGTAATACTGAAAATTCAGTATTATCAAGAAACTTTGATAAAGGGCTGCATCCTGACATGTCTGTTGATGTCGCTTAGTTCTCACTGTTCTTAATTGCTGACTATTTAAATGTGACTTTTTGCATTTAAAGAGCATTGTATCCTCATTTGGAAATACTGGACATGTGTTAGAGGGTGGACTCCAGTACCCTTAAAAACATAACCCTGAGGTCTGCTGCAGCAGTCTCTTGTGTGCACAATATCATTGCTGTCAGGGCAGCTGACCAGTAAAGCAATCCTTCTAATGGAGAAAAAAGTCCCAAACATGGAATATCTGTGTTTAAATCCTTACAACCTGGTTGTTGACTCCCACAGCTCTATGCCTGATCTATGGCTTTCCTTGCACGTTGCTGCTCAGGCCCTGAGTCCAGCCTTGCTAAAACCGACAGGGGGACTTTCATGAAGTGTAGTAACTAGATCTGGCTCTGAAAGATGGACAAAGGCGTCTGACACTCCTGCTGAGGCTTTTATGCCTTCAGCTATCAAATGTGTTCTCTGAAGAGAGCATCATTAAAGATGCATGGGTTGTTAGGATCACTTCCCGATGGGACAGTACAGTATGTGTGCTGCTCAGGCTCTGAGCAGCAACTCCAGCATTAAGAGTCTCCTCATGCTCTTTTTCTTCACAGATGGTCAAGTCCTGATGAACTTGGAGCATCCAGGTTGGACCAGCCAGGTAAAGCTGTTTGGTACACTGTTGTAATGACTTTGTCGGAGTTGAGATGGTGATGCTGGCCATTCATGGGTCCTGGTACTGGTCCACGAAAAAAAGTGTGTGATCACTCTCAGGAGCAGAGCAGGACCTGAGTGAAAGCACCAGAGCCATGGGAGTGATTGGAGAGAAACTCTTGTGACCAAACCCATCTGGAAACTGGAAGATGAAGCTCCTCAGACAGCAGAACCAGGGATTGAGTGTACTTCAAGATATGGCATGGCTGGTTCATTTAAAGGGTTGCGTGGCAGACCAAACCAAGGGCTTGGGGTTATGATTTGGGAAACCTGTTTGCAGTTTTTTGGTTCCAAAGGGTTCTGAAGCCAAGTTTCTCTCTGAGCTTGGATTAGAAAATACATTGCACAGTTGTATATCTCAACAGAAATGCCAGGCACACCCTTAAACCCTTCAGCTTATCAAATACCTGAATGCCACAGGGAATTCATGACTAAATGTTCCGTGCTTAGTGTAAACCAGATTATCGGGCAATATTTGCTTAAACTGGGGAGGAAGCTCAGAAACGATGACAAAGCACTGATGAGTTTCAAGTGCAGTGCACAGGAGATATTTTAATTAATTCCAGTGAACGGCTATCTAAAAGGAGGTGGAAGGCTCTTTAATGGAACCAGTATGTGAGAGTTGGGTAGAAAACATCATGTTTTTCCCCTGGTAGTGCTCTGACCTTCCCTCTAAAACCCACAGTTCTCTGCCAAAATGACATTTGCTTTCAAAACTGTCATTGCTCTTTGTATTTACCATTAGACTTAACACTGTTGTATTCCTGTGATCAAGGGGTATGTTGGTGAGTTCTGACTCTTTCTAACAGATTAAAGAAACCAGAGGTTAAAGCAATGTGTGATGCTGCAGGTGTTTCTGAGGACAGTGTAAACTCTGGTTTGCTGATGTACCAAACATGGTAGCACAGCTCTGCTCTGGGTTTCTGTGCAAGTCTCTGTTTTCTCTGAGAGTAACCCCCACACTGGAGAACAGGAGCACGGCAATTATTTTCCGAATTTCTATCTGTGAAACAAAGCTGAAGGCCCATACTTGTTCCACAAGTGAATTATGAGCTGGATGATTACTTCAAGGCCAGAAACAGAAATTCAAGGACACTATCAGGAGTGATGGTTGAAAATAAAATAGCACTGTCTTATCTAAAAGCTAAACCATCCTTCAGTAGTCAGTGCTGAGATGTTTTAGGAACATCCTGCTTTGCCTGATATGGTATTTTCTTCCTAAAATCTTTCAGCAGTGACCCTAGGGCTGTCAAGAAATGCCTCTTTTAAGGTAGCCAGAGGGTCTTGCTTCTCACTCAGTCTTTTTGGAGGCTGTTTTTTGAGGTCTCTCTTCTCATTAGTTGCTGTCACTTTTAAGCTCCCTGAGACAGCTTCTATTACTAATATGTCAGTGCAAGGAGGCTGTGCAGAACCAGCAGTGTCGTGCATTTCTGTTTTAGCCTGTAAGTTATATGTGGCCCTTAAAACCTCTTGCCCTCAAAGCTTCTTGGAGATACAAAGATAAACCAGCTTACTGCTGACTGTCAAAATTTCCAGCCAGGTGCAAAGTTTGCATCCTTAGACAGTCTTTCTTATTAATTTCCCCAAACTGCTGTGAAAGAAAGTAAGTAACAGGTATTATTTGCCACGTGAGGGTGGGAAGAAAGAAATAAGATGCAGAGGTATGATGATGTAAAAGATTTGTGATCTGCAAACCATCGGCAGAAAGAAATGCTGTGTTATTTGGGGAGTCTTCCAAAGAAACCGCTGGAGATGGCACATACCCCAAATGTTTCTCTGCTCTGCTGCAGCAAGAGGGGGGCACACCAGGGACTCAAAGCATTAGAGAAGAGGTAGAGATTAATTGTGAAATTAAAGCAGCAGGTCTGCTGCTGCTCTGGTGGGCTCTACAGTGCAATTTCTGCAGTGCAATTCTCACTTGCCACCGAAGCATCTGTGCAGAGGTGGGAACAGGAAACCACCACCAAAGCAATTGCCTCCTTCCCTCACTTCCCTCTCCCAAGCCCCCAAAGCAAATCCCCATAGAATTTCATGCCAAGCACTCAGATGACCCTATGGACATGCTCACCTGATGTTCTTGGTACAGGCACCTGTGATAAGGTGAGGCAAGCAGTGCCTGTTCCTTTGGCTGGACGATGAGGAAGGAGCACGCTGCTAATAACAGGGATACAGTTTCACACTGGGCAAGCAGCCAGCTCCTAACCACAGGGATTTTAACTCATATCCTTGCAAGTCGTGGATCTTTGCCCACCAGCCTGTAATATTTCTTTCCTGTCAAGGCTTGAAATCGTCCATAGGTCAACCTATTCCTGGCTCCCTGTGCGTTGACAGGGATTTGCTCTCCAAACATGCTCCTGGCTTTTGTGTTTGCAGGTGGCCCTCGTGGGAAAGTCCTGGATGTTAACATGGCAGCATTCATTGCCCTGGGTGAGTGCCGGGGCTAGTACTTAGTGTTCTGCCTGTATGGAGTTGGCCTTTGTGCCTACAGAAGAGGAGGAATGAGTGGCAGCCTGTGATAAGGGTGTGTTGTACAAGTATTGGGGGTTGATCAATTAGTCTTTTTTCTTGCTTTGGTATATTTACAAGGTACAAACTGCCTACTGGCACCATCCCAAGTCTTAATTTTTCTGCAGTGGTGAGGATATACTTGGAGAGCTTGTTGGACTGCTAGGAAGTCATCGTGCCAGTTCATTGCCTGGTGTGGTGGGGGTTTTCCTAGCACAGGTGTAGTGACGGTCCTCAAGGTCAAGGTCCATCCTGCCAGACTTTGCAAAATTGTTTTCTTACTGAACTAATGCTGGAAAATGAAAGATGGGTTACTTTTGACTTGTCTTGTTGTAGCACTTTTTAATTCTACTGTACCCGATCTATGCACTCTCTCTTTTTGCATCCTGGTTTATTCTTCAGCTAATCTTTGATTTCCTTTCATGGCCCTCTACCAAAAATCAGCATGAATATCCCAGATCTACCCCTCTGTCTCTTTTAGTCCCACATTTCTAATGCTACTTTCAGCTTTCCCTTCGTGTCCTCCTGTGTCCTCTATTCTCTTACAGATTTCCTTCTTCTAATTTTCCTTTTCAATCAGACCCTGGTTATTCCATGTGCCCTTCTGTAAGACATTTGAGAGCCTTCCTGTGACTTCAGCAGTTTCCAAGCCCTTGAATCTGTTGTTTATTTATTTGTTTTACAGAGAATAACCAATGTCAGTGTTCTTAGTCCTGTATCTTTCTCTAAGATAGCGTTTCACTACTGGTAACCCCCTTGTTTGAGCATCATTTCCATTTCTTGTCCCTTGCTGTTTCCTCCTAAAGAACCCAGACCCACAGCTGAATCACTCCTCCCCTCCCAGCACCCCACAGTTCTCCTGTGCCTCACCACTGATTTCCTGCCATTCTTTCTGTTCTAAACCTCTTGCCCTCACCTGCAAGTTTGCTTATTTTCTTGTGTTTTCCCCATCTCTGTCTTGCCCACTTTCATTTCCAGAATCCTCCCGCTGCTTTCCATGCCTCTGTTGCCCAACTGGTTTTACCTCCTGCACTGTGCAAGCCCCAGTGCTCAAAGCAGCTCACCATGACCAACTTCTGCCTTCACTTCTTGTCTCATGGCTTTTTATTTCTCCCCAGCCCTCACTGTGCTACTGGACACTGTCCATGAGCATTGTCAGTGGTGCTCTGCTGTGCAGGCCCTGGAGAGGACGCGCTCCTCTGCTTTGTAGGGGCTCGTGCTCCTTTGCAGCAGGTTTAAATAAGGACATGGTCTACTTGCTTGCCATCAGCCTTGCTTCTGTGACAGCAGCTCTTTGCTGGAATAGAATACAGCAGGAGACCTTGAAACATCATGAAGATCTTTGCCAGGGCATTAAAACTGCAGAGATGGAAGTGGAAATTGTAGCAGAGAGAGGAAAAACAGTACAGCACCTTCAGATCCTGCCTGGGGCCACGGGCACCGCTCCTCCCATGGCACTCGGCTCCCTGAGCCCACCTACGCTCCGTGCTGTGCTTTGACAAGCTGCCACCACCGCGTGCATGGTGAAGCAACGACTGCAAACACACGTCCTGCACACCTGTAGAACAAGGGCAGGAGTTTTACTGTCACCTCACTTTGTTTTAAACTCCCAGGGCAGCCCAAGAGTGGCAGCTCCTTTTGTGCTTCCAAGCCATGGGGGCTACTCAGTGTCCTTCAATAACATAGCTTCTTACCTATTTATTTAATTCAGAAAACTCGATTGAATACCAGCATCTCATCTGACTGCTGAATAACTTATGTATTATAAAAGCACAAGAGAAAAATCCTATTCTTAGGCCTGGGTGAAACCTTTCCAGCAAAATTCCTAAAGAAAGGAATTAGAGGGACCAAAAATACCTGTGAAATTGCCTTGAACACTGGATGAGGAAGGGGACACTAGGAACTGGGTCCTTGAAAATGCTGGACGTTTTAGTAGTGCTTTTTATGAAACTTCACCTTTGAAATGTCTTTTATTCAGAGACTTAGATCTCTGTAAATTTTTCATCTGTACTGAAAAAAAAGAAGGAATTTGATGCAGTGAATTTTGACTGGAATAAAAAACAAACAAACTGTATTTCTTTTCTAGATCCAAAGCTTTGTACTGGCAACCGAAGCAATAGCTTTGATTTGCCAAAAAATGAGGATGATGCAGATGCCTGTGAGCTCTCTGATGTGCTCAGTACTCCCTCTCCCCTGAAGGTCTCCACTTTCTCCTCTCCTGGACCCTGGGCACTGCAAGAGCCTGCTGAGGTGATGGCTGTCCTTATCACAATGCTCATACCCAAATTTGAACAGCAGATGAGGGGTTTTGGGGTTTTTTGATCCTCTAGCTGTTAAGCTACGTTTCAGCTCTTTATGCTGACTCACCGGTTCGGCCCAGAGCCAGTGTATTTGTGTGACTCCCCTTCATTACCATACATGCCTCAGAAAGCAGCTGTGCTTACAACACACTTTCAATAAACAGACAACTGAATTATGGACTTCCGAGACTGATCCAAAGTTGGTCAGCTCTCCAGTGCCCTGGGCTAAGACCCACTGCCAGACCCAGGCTTTGGAAAGCTTCCTCTACAATGCACAGCCCAGGGCTGCCAAGGTCTCTGTCTGGTGATCTAAGTCTAGTCCCAGATCTGTAATTAACCTTTGGCTAAAGATTCTCCCATGCCATCCATCCTGCACCTCTGTCTCTGTGGATCCAGTGAGAAGGGGGACATGAAAGCACTTTCTTCCCATAAGTTTTGTTTTCCAGGTTTTTGTATATGCAAAGACAAGTTTTACAGTTAAGACATGTCTCCATTTGTCAGTTGGTGACTCCTATAATGTGATTCTGCCACATTGCAGCAGTAATTTGTGAATTCTGGACAGAGCTCCTAGTCAGGTGTCAGAGTAAGTTCACACCTAAATCAGACCTTCATCCTGTGGATGCTCTTTCACACTCATGTACAATTGCAAAGATCCAGGTTTGTTACCTGTGAACGCTTACCTGCACCTTGTCATGTTCAAAGGGAGTGGCTGTCATTTCTAACCAAAAGGTCTTTGTTAAGCTAGAAAGGTCTTAGTAATACCCCACAGCTTGATGTCAGAGCTGTTCCCCATTGATCTGTTCAGTCTAGTGGAGGCCCTTTCCCAAGGAGAAAAAGTATAGATGGTGATTAATTGTCCAAGTCTTCTGAAACCTATTTCACCCCAGAAAAAACAACCAATCCCAGACACAATATCTGAGAGGAGCGTGAGGAATCCTCTCTGCTCTGCTCCCAGTGGGTGAGTATGGGCTTCTCAGTGCCACTCCACGGCCCTGGAGGCTTCTTGGCTTCTCTCCCAGCTCTGGTGACTGGTTTGACTCCTGACAAAGGCTCTTATCTGCCTCTTTTTATCTATAAAATGGGTATAAGGCACACTTCAGGAAATGCATTTGTTTTTGGTATCAGTTCCTATGTTTAACAGCCTGATGTGATGTTACATTGTATTGGGGGCGGGTTTTAGTTTTCCCTAAAAAATTCTCTGTAACCTCACTCTACCATCAAATTGCTCTGTGACAAATAGGAACCTGCTGGTAGGCTCGGCTATTTATGCCAAAAAAAACGGGCAAAACGGCTTCTAAGGTAGATATCCATCTTCCAGTTTTAGTGGGGGCAGCAGCACGCGCATCTTGTGCTCAGGCAGAAGTCGGAGGAAATCTTATCTACAGGTAGCTGGGCAGCCACAGGCAGGGGTGCGACCTTCCACCACAACTCAAACAGTTTTTAAAAAATATTAATTAATTTATTTATCTCATTTCTGCCTGGCGGCACAAACAGCCCCGCCCGCCCCACGCGGACGAGCCGTCATCCCTCAGAGCCTGCAGCTGCCGCTCCCACAGCATCCCTGGGGTCCTCCGCGCCTTCACCTGCCGAGTGGGCGCGGGGCGGGCGCCGGTCCCCGCCCGCCCCCGGCAGCGGCCACAGCTCCGCCCCGAGGAGGGGCCGGGGCCGGAGGCGGGCGGTGATCGGCGCGGCCGCTGCCTCCTCCTGCCTCTCTCTGCGTTCCCGGTGCCTCTCTCCTGACCGGCCGCTGCCTGCAGGGCGCGGGGCCGGGCCCGCTGCGGAGCTGCCGCGGTGAGTGCGGGGCCGGGCGGGGAGCGGGGGCTAGGGCTGGCTCGGCTGGGCTGGGCTGGGCTGGGGTGGGCTGGGCTCGGCTCGGCTCGGCTCGGCTCGGCCCGGCGGGATGCTGCGGGCTGGCGCCGTGGCTGCCGCGGTGCTGCCCGCGGGAGCGGTGCTGGGGGCGCGGGGCGGGTCCCGCCGCGGTCACAACGCAGAGTTTCGGTAACTCCAGTCCCTCACAGCCCCGGACCGGCCTGGCGGGAGCCGCTGGGATAAGGCTGCCCTCCCCGGCAGCGGCTCATCCCGGCACGGCCAGTGACCTTATGGTGGGCGCATCCACTGATGAGGACTTTCAAGGCAGTTTTTACTCCGTGGAGCTTTTGTCGCTGGTGTTTAAGTGTCATCTGTACCGTGGGTCATCGTGCGAGACACAAAGCTCTATAGATATGAATGCCTTGGTCTGCTCGTGAATGGGTTTTTCTTGAAATTCCTCTCCCTTTTGAAATGATTGGGGTGTGGAAGAAATTTACTCGAGGTAGCAAAATATAAGCGACTCTAATTCCTGAAATGGCTTAGGGATTTCAAGTGCTGGTTTCTGTGTGAGATGAAGGGATTTCTTGCAGAGAGTCTCCTTTAGATACTGGCAGACCAAGGGAACTTCAGCCTGAACTTCAGTGCCTTCTCCAGCTCTAGGGCCTGAGGTGTCACTGGTGGTAGAGATGCTTTTGGTTCATTCTGACGAGCCAACTTTGCCAATGTCTTTGCTTACTTATTATGAAAAGATCTCTTCTGCATTGTGGTAACTGCTCGAGGAGGAGGAGGATGTTTCAATCTGCAATAGAGCTGTAGCAGGAAAAGTGTCTAGGAAAGAAGAAGGTTCACAAACCTGGGGAAAAACACCCAAACTCATCTCTGAGCCCTCCTGTTCCCTAACAACCTCGGGGGCAGCAGCTGCCTGGGCTGCCCTACATCTCGCCTTGACCCAGTCTTCCTTAGCCCTGAGTCCCGTGTCCTGCCATTACCATTAAATGTTTTTTCACAGACGTAAGGGACAAGTGCTGTTATGGCAGAAAGCAGAAGGGATTTTTCTGGCTGGAACTGAACTTAGTCTGTTGTGAGATTGTGTTTGTTGTGAAAGATGTGATGTATTAAATCCTGACTGTGAAGAATACTTTTTTTTATTTATGTTTTTCCCTTCTTTGATTGATCTCTACACTACGGGTTGGATCAAAAAGTGTGGATGATATTGCAAAACTCTTACTGCGTTATTTTAATGAGTTTTTCTTCACATCCTGAGATCCCTCATGAGGTTGAAAAAAAAAAAAAAAAGAGAAAGCTTATTTTCCTTCTGACTGGAAAGCATAAGTGACTATTTCATAAGAAAAATAAAGTGTTGAACTTCACATATCTGCGGTGGATGTTATGAAATGCTGAGATACCATGTCTTCTTTTTACCATCAAGACCACGTGTCCAGGCTGTGCATTTCTAACAATGTCTTTTTGTTGTCCGTTGTTGCAGGAAAAATGGCCCTGTGAGAGTGTTCTGGTACCAATTGTACCAGCTCCTTGTTGCTTCTGCATCACTTCTGCAGTCACTTTGTTGGAACCTTATTTTCCCTTGGTTTAATAATTTATAAAATGCCTGTTGCCTCGAGGCACATTTCATCCAGCAGGAAGAAAAACATCAACCAGTGTTTATTGGTTACAGAGCTGAGGTTGACAAAAAATGAAGTTTTTGTGGATGAGGGGATATGTCATTTTTGTCTTATATAAACCCACAGAAATGCAGGATCTGTGGCTGAAATTTCTGTTAGTTGTTACTCCTTTCTTTTCCCCATCTTTTAAAAGGTCTCTTGCCCACTGGTGACAAAGTGGCTTTTAACTGTGAGCTTCCTTGACATTGTTTTGGGTCTGCTTCTCCTTTTTGCTTTCTGACTCAAGTTTAGCAGCACTTGGGTATGTAAAGACTGTAAAGTAACATGGCAGAATCTGGCCCTACATCTTCACCATCTGAGCTGCCTTGGCGTGAAAGAGATCATTCTCTTTTTGGGTAATAAACTGCTCTCTCAAATCCTCTGCCAGATCTTTATGAGCCACTATTATTAACTGCATTTTGAATCACTCATTGAGCTCGAGGGGGGAAATTGGCCTGCAATTCATCTTGTCTGCTTTGAAACTGCTAAATGATGATTCAGTGGCCTTAGTGGGCAACTTATATCAGCAGCTAATTGGCCTAAGAAGAAAAACTTACCTGATATCAAACAAACTGTCTATTGCTGTTCTTCCTGAAGAAGATGCTGCTCCAGATGAAACCTCCAGTTTCAAATAGTTATGGGATTTTGTTGTGGCACTGGGGAAGAGGATGCAGTGAGCTCTTTCTGTTGGCCATGCCTGGGCGTGGTGTCTGCACCACCTCCAGCAGGTTTTGAAGGTATCATCCTCTAAAGGATAAAAATCTTAACACGTCAAGCTTGCCTTCCCCTGTGGATAGCCCTCCTCTTCCTTCTGAGGGGGTGAAACCACTCACTGGGGTGTAATGGTTTTGGAGGACTTGGCTCAATGGGGGATCCCAACAGAGCTGAATTTAGGAAGGAAGTAAAAGTGTGGTGGAGCCTGCCTGCTTATCACCTTGTCATCCCCATTCCTTTTTTGCAAAGCCCTTTTTAGGAGTGATGTGCCACTCCCCTAATATGCCTGACACTGGGAACACAGGTCAGGATTAGCCCCACTATGTGTCCAGATGGGGCCACGTGCTCTGCCCACGCTCACAGTCAGCCCAACCTTGCTGCTTGTTCTAAACAGTTCAGGGCTGGTGGTTTCTCTGCAAGGAGGGCTGGAATTGCAGGTGAGTGCCAGGGTGGAAGCATCCAGGTATGGCGTGTTCAGCTTTCTTTGCTTGAGGAGCTGCAGGAGTGAGCTGGGACATGTGAAAGGGGTCAGCTGTTGGCTTTCTGCAAGGCTGTTAGTCAACTTACACCACCTCCTAGGATGGTCTTGCCAGCTGGCTCATCCTTTAGGGAAGTTTAAGGAGGCTTATCGCAATCTTACTAGAAATCTGTCGTCTTCTATTAATCTGCTTGTCTCTCCTCGTCTCCCTTCTGAGTGCTCCTGTGCTTATTCATCTCGACAGCACCGCTCTGCTGCGCTGCTGCCGGCTGGCACCAGCTCTGCTCCTTGCAAAAGCCTTGTTTAGGGTATGTACGTTTGTAGACTGTCACTTTTTACTTTCCAACATGGTTTTTATTTATACAGAGAGAGATACTATATTCTAAAAGTTTTTTTTGAAGTTGACACGGGAGGGATAGCAGAGCCCGAGTGCTTTGCTGGCTGGGGTGGAGGTGCAGGGGACCCATGGTGCTCAGGAACAACCTGACTCCAGCTCTGAGTAAGCCAAAGCCCACTCTTATGCCTGGTCCTGCTCAGTGGCAGGCTCAGTGTGGAGCACAAGTGCCTTGGCACCAGCAGCAGCATAAGAGACAGATAATTATGGATAGGAATCACCTGCACCTTCCCCCCTGAAATCAGGAGTGTTCTCACTTTGGGAAGCAGAGATGCCCTTGGCTTGAGCAAAGAGCTCAGAGGATGGGCAGAGGAAAGACTTTGGGAGGTGTGAGGAATGAATTCAACACCCCGGGTCTCATGGCAAGGTGGGAAAGGGCTCGTCAGTGAGAACTGCTGATGCTGGACTGAGTCAGGACTCAGCAGCACCCTTGGCTCTTGCTGGCTGGGGAAATGTCACCTTCAGAGTGATGTGGCTCTTCCTAATGGAGCTTTTCCTTTCAGGGCTCTCAGAAGTGTGTCAATACTGAGGTTAACAGCCACATAGGCACTGAGGAAAAAAAAAGAGTAGCTTGAGGAAGGCTGAGCCTTAATACCCAAACAAAGCAAACAAATGGTGTATTGTTTGAGGAGGATTAGGTGAGCTCTGAGATTTCTGGATCTAGAGGTCCAGGTAGGAAATACAAAGCTTTTGACAAAGATGGATTGGCTGTCCCTGCTTCCAGAGACAGCATCCATGTGCTGATGCAGGTGTGGGAGCTGCCGGAACCACCCATCTGCCTCTCTTGACCTTCACAAGGATGCTCTTTCTCCTGCACAATACATTGTTTGCTCTTCTTTAATATTGGTAGCTGGCAGGGAAAGAGATTACTCTGTTGTTTTTTTTTTTTTCCAGAATAGTCAGCTGATTTCATCCCATGGGAAGTGGTTGAAAAGCAGGAGACAGGTGGGTTGGCATATTCCTGCTTTGTAGCCTTCCATAATTCCAGCAGAAGGCTAAACGGGGAAGTGCAGTTGCTGGGTGCTTTTCTGTTTGCATTTGAAAGACCTTGATAGGCTGTGATTAATGGGGCTAAATGGAAGCTTGATAAATGGTAAATTCAAATGAACCTCAGAAATGGCTTTATAAGGAGGCCTTTGGGTGTGTGCAAAGGGCAGGTTGTGGGTCTCATCTAGTGCTGTTTGGTTTAAGGTGGGCTGGGCACGTTGCATGGGCTGTCCCCTTCCCAGGTGTGTCCCCATGCACCTGCTGCAGGTAAAGCTGTGGTGTCTGTGGAGACACTCCTGCAGGCAGTTGTTCTTTTCCTGGTTTAAGTTAATATGATGTTTCCAAATTTAGAGTATCACATCTGCATCCTGAAGCCCCCCATGTCCCCGTATCCAGGCTCCAATTAAGAACACTCTAAAAGCAGCAGACCAGCTACCATGGCCTTGCAGATGAGAACCATTGGCCTAATCTATTTTTAAAGTGAGTTAAACTAGAAAAAGGTACTGCCACTCTAGAATAAGAAGCCACCTGGGGAGTTAACCCAGAATAGTTGTTCTGCTTTGAATTCACACCCTATCTCACTTCAGAATAACTTTACTTTCTATATACACAGTGCAGAAAATGGGGCATGACCCATCTCTGTAAATGCAGAATATGGGGCATGACTTAAGCAGGATCACCCAACAGAGTCAGGAAAACACCTTATTTTTCCTGAGGTCTTCTGTGCATCACTTCCTAGTGAGCTGTGCACACTCCTTAACTCAGGCATCCTTTTCTGTAATGAATCTACCCTGTTTCATGTTCAATCCCCTGCAGAGATCTGTGCTCCTTTCCCACCCCCAACCCTGTGGTTTGCTGTAACACCCTCACTGCCAGCTTCCACAGCCACCTCTGCTCTCCTCTCATGTCCCTGTGTGGCTCCTATGCTGGTCACACTCAGTGAAATGAGCATCCTGAGTGCTGAGTCCTCAGCAGGATTGCACACAGATCTTTTCTTAGGCTGGATGAGACTTTATTAGTGAGTCAGTGTGAGCACCAGGTAAAAAGCAGCATTAGGTGCCTTTTTCAGAGCTGAGGCTGATAACCTGAGCTGGGCATGGGTGGCAGGTGTAAATTATATGCAGTGTCTGACCCAGGCTGTGCTCTAGTGCTGCTCTTGTCTTGTGTCTGCTGGGAGGAGGAGTGGGGATATTTGATGGTGATTTGAGTTGTGCTGAGACGTTGCTATTACATTGCTCCTTCAGATTTGTCGAACTCAAGTTAAATGTATATAATTTTAACATCTCATGATTCTTTGGGGGCTGACTCATGCTTTCTTGGCCTGAATGAATCATAGCTCTTGAACTCCGTTGCTAAATTCATTATGCAACAATTACAGGGTTGGAAATGCCACCCTAAGTGCACACAAACAAGCTGGCAGCAATTCTCCCCTCCTTTTCTCTCACCCTGTGTTGCCAAGAGACCTTTCTTGTGAGTTAGTCCTTACCTCTGCTTTGTAGGTGAGAGTCTGCTACATCTTGATGCTCTGCCCTTGAGCTGGCAGGGGCAGGAGTTGCAGATTGGGTATTTCTGGAAGAGAAGAGAGAGGACAGTCTAGGAGGGGGAGATGCACAACTTTACTCCTCAGGGCCAGGTTTAACTTTGTCCCAGCTGCTCCGTGTGATGTTATGGTATAGTCATGGCATCTCTAATGATCCATATGGGAGAACCCCAAATGTGAGGCATTGCTCTAAGGTGGCTTCATGTGGCAATATAGGATGCTGGCAGCATTTCAAAGGCGCAGATTCTGCTTGATGATTTGCTCAGCAGCTCAAAGGTCAAGTATCCATCTGAGGAGAAAGACCAAGGAAGGGGTGAGCCCCAGGCTGGCTGTGAGGTGTCTACTAATACTCACCATTGTTTTCTCTGTTTGACAGTGCTAAACTGAGATTTGGGGATTTGGCTTTTCAATAGTAAGGTCTTGAGCAAGTGTTCATCTGGTAGGGGAAGCTGCGAGGGGTTTTGTAGTGGGTGGGCTTTGCTTGTTGGCTTGTTTGACCTCCCCAAAGCAGCTGGTGGCAGCTGTGCTGTAGGTCTGTCAGCAGGATGCAGAAGGGTCATCCCCACCACCTGCAGGATCAGATCAGATTTTGGGCTTTAAGATGCCTCTGCTACCTGAATTTGATTTTCACTTCCAGAACATCCAAATAAAACTGCTTCTCAGAACAAATACTCAGCTGAGGTATGTACTGAATAGCAGAGTGGGTACTTCTGCCTAAAAAGCCCTCAAGAAAGTCTCCCTTAACAGCAGCCAGCTGACTTCTGGCCCTTAAATCTTGATATCTTCAGGGAAAGTCTCTCCCCTGGACAGGTCTGGCTGGCTGCACATTGAGACAGCAGGGAAAGATGGCTAAACCTTGTGCCCACGGGTGGATGAGGTTCTCCTTGGCCTGCGGCAGCAGAGCTCTTGTGCTTGTAATCCCAGAAATGATAGAAGCAAAGTAAGACCTAGACCAATGGGGAGAAGAGCGCTACCAGCAATTCTGGTAGCCAAGTTAACCTAAAGTATCCAAAGTCTTATTTTCAAACTAAGAATTGGTAAATATTTGATGAAACTGAATGTCATAGCAATTGTGTTATCAGAGCAGCAAGTCATGCCAACACACCACCTCTGTGGCCAAGAGATGTAGGAAACACAGAAAGTAGGGCATGTGTGGTGACATGGGGCTTGATAACTGCACCTAAAAATAAGGTTCTTTAGAAACATAAAATCTGCCTCACAAGCAAGGCAGCAGCAAGCTGCTCCAGTGTCTGATTTCAGACTGAAACTGGTGATGTTGGCACCGCAGAAAGCTGTGCTAACATTTTGTTAGCATTCTACTAGCAAAACGTTTAGTTTCAGTCTGAGGGTTTGCATCTGAGATAAGGCAAGTTACTCTGGAGCAGAGCTCAGGCAGAGGTGGAAGTGAGAGGCGGTGCTGGAGCTGTTGGCGGAGTTGCTTTTCATCAGCCTGCTTCCGTGCAGGCTTTCTGCTGACCTGCATTTTAAAGAGCCTTTGTCCTCTTGAAGTGTAATGGTTCTAGATGCACTTACGCTATTCCTCCAGGCCTCAAAGGAAAGCAAGCAGCCTGGATTGCCCTGTGGTAACAGGACCTGGGGGTGCTTGCCGATCTCAGCTGCTGCTGTGAATGGGCTGGTCCTGGTACCCTATAGCAGTTATAGGAGGCTGTAGGGAAGGCTGATCCTCTGTGCTAGAGGTCTTTAAGTGTCAGATCAGCAGCCTCAGGGCCCTCTTCTTGCATGCTGGTGGCTGACCTTGACCTGTACAGTCTGGGGGAACAGAAGGATGGGATTTTTGGTGACGTGCATGTGGTTTAGCAGTACAATAATTTAAATCATTGCAGAGTTCACCAAGGTGCAAGGGCTGGGCCTTAGACAACAAATCCAGATGTTTGACCTGCATGGAACAAAATATCCCACACTGTAGCATGGATAATTAATTTTTCCCAAAGTCTCACCTCTTTAGTCTCCCAGCAGAACCTGCAGGCACCCTGCTGGTCCCTGCACAACAGAGACAGGAGGGCAGCACCACCTTGAGTAGATGTACAGGCTCCCCGATGGATACAGGATGGGTCAGAGTACATCTTTCTGTATTGTTTGATTAAAATCTTCCAAGGATTATTGGAATGGTTATAGATATGCTCAATAGTGTCCATAAGCTTTAGAGTTGAAAGCATTTTGTTAGCAATAATTAAATACAACTGCTACTTAAAGTGTATAAATCAGACGGTTGGGAAGAGAACCCTCTCATAAATCTCCCACAAAATCAATATTCCTTCTGTCAGGTGTGTAGCAAACACTTTTAAATCCTGCCAGTCACTGGTATTGTCAACTGCGGTGCCGTAAAACTGACAGAATCACACCTTTGCCTTGGAAAGAGAAAAGCAAGGCAGGACTTTCTTCTGGTGACAAAGAAACCGGAAAATCATTAAAAATAGAGGACATAGTTCCCTTGGATGGTAATTCCCTGTAGGGATGCTGTGTCCCCTAGACTGCTTTAGGGAGGCACAGCCTTGGGGTTGCACAGCTATATGGGGGCAAGTGGGATGGCCGGTCCCACTGTCACCTCTAGTGTGGGTATTCCCAGGGAGAGGCACATCCCTGTTAATATCTGAGAGTCTGCAGGAGCCCTACCGCTGACACATCCCACGTTGGCATGAATTGAGGTGCCTGGGAGCTGCAGATGGAAAATCCAGGCACTTACCTAGCTCGTTGCTGTGCCAGAATAGGGCAGTTCCCAGGATTAGTTTTTTTTTCCAAGGGCCAAAATATGTGTAAATGAGTTTAAACAATGGAAGGATTTCTGTTAAGGAGAGTGGTGTGCAGGCGCGAATAGGGCTTTAATTTATATCATAAGGGAAGGGTGTGGGCTCTTGCAGTGGTGTTTTTGAGATTCTGTTGGAAATTACCTTGGCTGTTATGATTTGGGCTTTTTTTCCCCCGTGACTTACTTTAAAGCTTGCTTTGGGGAAAAATTGTTGTTTTCCAAATTACAGCTCTCTCAATGTGTAGCTGAAAATGTCAGGAAACGGGATGCAGTTTCAGAAGCTTCCACATATCTGTCTGTGGGAGAATTGATAAAAAATGGAAGCTTTAACCAGAAAAACAAACAACACTATGTAATATCACTGTCACAGATAGGTCGGGCTACTTTCCCTGCAGGTGACTGCGCTGCAACCCACACTCCCATATAACGTACTGTGGAAAAAAAAAAATGGAGAGCCAAATCAGAGACTCATGCCCTCAATTAAAATTTTTTGTTCCACATAATCGGAGATGCTGCATGCCTTTCCTTCAGTATTTAACTGCTTGACTCAGAGGATGGGGCTGCTCTGATGCAAGGGAAGTTGGGATTTGCTTCATGTTTGCACAGAAATCCCATTATGATCTTTCTTTCTTTGCCTAAGGGCAGGGATTGTGATGCTGGAGAAATTTTGTTAGCAGACACTTTTCTGCTAAGGAGAGCAAAAAAGGGAAGAGGGGAGTGGTATGTGATGAATTCTTGAAGGAATATAATTTCCTTGTCTTCAATCATCCTTTTCTCTGGAGTCCTGTGTGCTGCCTGGAGCTGGTGCCTGTGCTGTCCAGGGCACACTCACCGGGGAGCAGGGGGAGAGCTGCGCTCTTGGTTACATGCACACAGTCCTCAGCTAAGGGAAAAAAGGTACCACTACAATTAGTTGTGCTCTCTGCAGATTTACAGGCTGTTGAATAGGTTTCTCTGTTGCACTAGGTTAAAAGCGGATGGCTTGCTCTGGGGTAGTTTGAAATTGAGACCTGAATTTAGTTTCTGGTTTTTAAGTCGACTCAAAATCACAGTTAGATTTTCAAATTCAGACTGACAGAAATGTCCCTCTCCCTTCTCTTTGTGGAAATTGAGGGCCAAGAGCTCAGGATCTCTGTTTTTACAGTGTTTTTACTGATTCACTGGTTGACTTAAAAGCAGGAGGGGATCCAAAGGTTTCACTCTTGGAAACTGCAAGGGGGCTGAGCAGTTTTTGCAGATCCAAGGCACCCTTGAAGGTGCATCCAATGCCTGGTCTGGAGCTACATCCCAAGCTGGGGCTGGAAGAGCCCACTTTTCCCATGGATATGGAGGGACAGCCAGTGAGAGTGAAGAGGCTGTCTGGCCTCTGGAGCCTGGCTAGTGAGGTGGATGCTAGGGAATAAAAATAGAGAGGGAAGAAGAACCTCCAGACTTGTAGTGAACATAGAAACTATCCACATGAAAGTTCTGGATTTGAAGTTACCCAGGCAAGGGCAGTTTAATGAAGAAAAGTGGCAACTTTGAGAGCACTGTGTGGAGCAGACACAGAAAGGTGCATCTGCTCTGTGGAGCTCCTTTATGATGGTTTTCTAAAACAACTCCAGGCCCTGGTGCCTTGCACTGAGAACAGGGCTCCAGCAGCAGCTTTGCACAGGAGCCACGTGGAGGGAAGTGAGCGCTGAGTTGGTTTAATGTTCTGAGTTGCTCCTAAACCATGTGTGTAAGCTGTGCTCAGAAATGTATCCTACAAACAAAGCCCTTCATGGCTTTGTCTACTGAACCCACAGGCTGAGCTCTTCAGTCATTGACAGAAGCATGGGGGCCACCACCAGATTTGTGTTGGTCCTCACTGAGGTGCCACTGGAAAGAGCAGCGTTTCCAAGCATGCTGATGTGGGGGAGGACTGTTTAACATAGAAGGTCTTTTTTTTTTTTTTTAAGAAAACCCACGTTGAAATATTAATAGGATAAAGACTGTATATTATGCTGTGTTGACTGTTTACAGGAAATATATAGTGAAAATACTGAGGGGCTTTCCTCAAACAGCTGCCAGTATTGTCAGGAGTGGAACAGTTGGGAGGAGGAAAGAAAGAGGCACTTACAATTTTCCATTATCAATGAGATTTTTTGACTTGCTGCTTCACTTTTTGCTTGTATTTCATTCCCTCTGCTGGGAAGGAGCTTATTGAAGACAGAGAGATTATCTGGAACTAAAGTGGCTGAACCAAAATTTTTTCATTCTCTAGAGAAGAATTTAGCATTAAATTTTGATCTTTCCATTAAGCTAGAAAAATAATTTAAAATGATGTGCCTCCAGCACCACACTGCCCTTTTCCATCAGGCAGCAATGAAACTGCTTTTGCTGCAGATGGTAAAACAGTATCTTCAGTTTAGGAAGGTAATTGGGGAACAGATTAAGTTACTTATTTTGCAAACAAGAAACCTGTGGGAAAGCCAAGAATCTTTCGTGAAACTCCCAATTTTTTATGAGATCTCTCACCCAGAAGACTTCTGTACCTGCTCTTCTCCACCAGCACTCCAGGGCAGAGTAGGAGTTTTGTTCCCTAAGGGATCTTTGCTGAAATACTTTTTCCTTTTCTTTCCCCCTTTTTTTTTTTTTTTTAAGTGGTACTTCCTGCCACTTTCCCCATCATTCCTTCAGGAGGAACCATTCATTTGGTAATGCTGAGCATCTGCTGCTTGAAATGCTACTGAAGCCTCGAGTGAGGAAAGGAGCCGTTTGCTTCTAAGATACCAGTGATATTAAATCATGCAGCACCAATTTTGATAATTTTCACTCCTCAGTGTGGTTAATCTGTGGGTGTTGTGGAGCTCACAGCATAGCAGAGAGAATCACATGGTGCAGGCAAGAATTTGCCACTAGAAGCAATAGCCAGTGAGGGACAAATAGCTTTCACCAGCACACTGAGGCTGGAGCACAGGACTAGAAATCCTGAGGGGGTGGTGTAGCTCTTGCAGTGAGTTTGCTGCCTGAAGTCAGGCAAGTGACCTTGGTCTGTGTTCATGTGTTCATCGGTGGATGCTCTTAACCTCTGGAGAAGGGTTTGTTGCAGATTATTGTGAAGGCACTGGCTGAGGTGTTTGTCCAGCTGTTGTTTGATGTGCTGCCTTGGGCTGTGTTCATGGCAGGTGTGTCACCAGTGGCAGATTTCTGATTTCAGCCTTACCATGAGCTCTGATGTCCTGGGGGAGATGGTGGGCAGTGCCCATCTGTGTCACAGTCGAAGCACAAAGGTACATACAAGGGACATGGTACAACCTGTCTGGAAGGGTGTGATAGAAGTAAAAATTTAAGCTCCAGAAAAGAAAGGAAACCTTTCAGGAGGCTGGAAATGCTGCTTTGTAGGAAATGAGACCGTGTCCTGTAGCATTGCAGGTGAAAATGAGTGTTTTTGGGGCTGTGATTCCTCAGAGGGATATTTCTTGTGATTTGAACTCCCCTTCCTAGTTTGTGGTGGCTGTTGGTATCCACCTGTCTGTCTGTCTTCGTTTGGAAGACCCAGTAGCAGAGTCCCCTGTTGTAGGTGTGTGAGGCTGTAATGGTTTAGGTAGTTGCTGGATAGGGCTTGATACAGTGTCTTTGTTAAGAATGCTCTAATGAAATGTTTTTCCAAAAACCAGGAGGTGACAGAAGCAGTTATAGAAAGAAAGAAACACTGGTTCTAGACTATGGTGATTTTAGCACAAAAGACCCTCTTGACTTGATGTACCATGTGCTAATTAAAACCCAATCCTACAAGCCCTTAGAGCTCCTGATCCAGCACAGGACTCTGTGTTCCCATCAGCAGTCAGGAGAGGGGTTTGTTTCCCATGTTCCCTAAGGTGCTGCAGATCAGAGCAGCTCACGTGTCACTGGTGGGGTGGGGAGTGCCTTGGCAGAGCTGGCGTGGTTATGTGCTCCACAGGGACACGGTTTAGGAGACGACTGACTTGGAGGATGTTCCTCTGGGGAGGGTGGGAAGGGGATGCTTCTGCCCTTCTCACCCTGGTCTGGGCTGTGTGGAGGAGGGAATGGATCTCAGCTCTGTGTGTGGTCATCCCCATGGCACATCTACGCTTTGGGCAGCTCCTTGTGTCCCCTGCCTTTTCCTCCCTTGGGGATAGTTGAACTCCTGTGCCTGCCTTTCCCTGCTGTTCCTGCCTGTCCCTTGGGCTGTCACCTCTTTCTCTCGGTGGCTTTCCATCTGTCTCTGGATGGAGATGGTATTACAGCTGTTGGGCTGCAGTGAGCTATTCCCCTCATCAACAAGCAAGTGATGAAGGGCTGCTCTGCTGCTTCCTCCAAGTCTTTGGGGAGCTCCTGGCCAACAGCAGAAACACCACTGCAGAACACGCATCTTCAGCCTCTCTTTATCACCCAACAGGGACAGTCCTGAAGGAGAAGTCTGTTGATTCCTCATTGGCGCCCGTTGTTGGAAGGATGGGTTCAGCCGAAGGGCTGCAACAGGGTGGTCATCATGCATTTTGGGGGGCAGGAACACACAAATTGGCCTTGGCCCTGACAAGAAGCAGAAGGAGTGAGTTTGGCAATTCCTCACCTTGCCATGGCGCAGTTGACTCTTAGTGACAAAAATAAATCAGGCAGCTACCTCCTCTGCCAACTGCTTATGCACTCAGATCCCTGCTATAGGCTTTTGTGCTGGATTTCCAATTCCAGCAGAGAGATTAGCTTGGTGTGGGGAGGAGAGGGCTATTTATGTCACTCTTCATGCCACTGACTTGGCTTCATGCTGCAGACACCTCACCTAATTGGGCCCAATCCTGCAGGTGCCTCCCTGCAAGTAATCCAGTAAATGGGAATGGTCCTGTTGATTTCAGAAGTGGCTCCTCACATATGAGGGTCTTGAATTTTCCCTTTGCTTGAAAGATACATAGCTTAAAGAATTCTTTAGTTGCTGCACTATTTCATTTCAAGGTGTCCCATTCAAGGGTTACTCTTCCGTGGTTTGTGTTCGGTTTCTTTTAAGTGAAATAAAACCGAAATCAAGTGATGATACTTAAGTGAAGGACTCTTTTAAGTGCTTGTGTTCTGTGTCAGTGTCACACTGTGCTTTGACTGGTACCTTGGGGAGATATGATGGAGGATTTGCAGGTCTCAGCTCCAGCTTCACCATCTGATGGGGCAAGGAGGAGGTTCTCTAGCCTCCCTCAGCAGCGTGGCTGCTTTAATAAATCCAGTCCCAATCTCAGCAATGTTATGTCGAAGTGTCTGCAACTCTAATGCTTTGTAGGAAGGTCAAGGGAACAGCTCTGAATGTGTGCTGGAGCAGGAAGATAAGTACCCTCAGTTTTCTCCTTTGCAGGATGCAGGTGCCAGCCTCTAAATGTGAAATGGGAAAGAGTGTGTACATAGGGGATGCCTCCGGGCAGGGTTGCACAGGTTGCAATCACTCACTCAGGAAACTCTCCATTCCTGGAATCACTGTCTGGTCTTGTATTACGAGTGAGTAACCAGTGCCCGGAAAGACCTTTTGGGCTTAGTGAGGTGAGTCTTGTACTAAGGTGAAACAAAAGGCACAGGAAATGCAAATTGACAAGAAATCCCACTATGGTGTTCACCAACACGTGCAAACTCTTCACAGGGACCAATCTTTGACACAGTTAGAGCAAGCATTTTGCACCCTGCTGCAACACCCGAAGGAGGGGGATGGCATGAGCATCTTGCCTTCCTTTTGGCCCCTGAAATAGTCCCTGTTGTCCCTGCGGGGCTGGGGGCCATGTGTGCCTGGCAGGATATGCTTGGTGTGGTGCCAGGCAGATCTGCTGAGCTCATGGAAACTCAGCTTGATCGAACACAAAGATGGCACTTTCTTTTTCTCCCTTTTTCTTCTTTAAATAAAACAGAAACCAAAGTGAGATGCCTTGCAAACCACAGACACCCACACAGCCACTTCTGTGTTGCTTTGCAGGTAAACAGATGCTGGGGACTGAACCTGTGCTATAGTTGGTTTGACTGGTTTGTACAAGAAGTCAATGTGCCAGTTTTATGATACAGGGGAGAAATCAGGTTTCTGGAAAACAGGCAGCCAGAGTGATGGAGCCAAAGGCTTTCTGAAGCTCTGGGGTCTGTGGAGGGTTTTAGGGAATTGTACCTAAGTCTGGGAGAATTTGAGCTGCACTTCCTTCAGGAATAGCTCTCAAGGTGAGCTTTCTGCTCCTTTAGACGTTCATTTGCTTGTTGGATAGAGGAGATGCTGGTGTTTGGTACTTCCAGAGGTGTCTCCATGTTCGTGGAATTCCCCTCTCCATTTGTCTCCCCTTTGCAGACCACTTGAATCTCCCTTTTGGTCTGTTGTGAGAGCAGAGTACCTACTGCAGGATGAAGTCTGTGCAGGAAATCTGAAACATGGGTGAGCAGAGCCACACCTGTCCTCTCCTTGTAAATTCATGTCCTGTTGCTGTTTCCCAAATGCAATCCTAAAACCACCGAGAAAGCTTGCAGCTTATTTTGGGAAATACTGAAATAAGCTTTCTTTGCTTTAATAATCCTGCAGAATTGTTTCTACTCCAGGTGTGTTTTGGAAAATATTTGTTCATCTTTTAGCAAACAATGGCAGAAGTGGCCTGGAAAAGGAGTGGGGTGGGAGTGCCTCAGTATTTCAAGAGGCATTTCCTGCCCTTATCTCCCCTCCTTCGAGGTATTGTAAACGGGGCTTCAGATCTGCAGCCTGTGCTACTGCAGTGGAGATCGCCAGGAAAGATACCTTCCCTGGAATGCCTTCCAGAGGCAGGAGCCGAGTTCACCAGAGGTCCTGAAGAGCATTCCACCAAAGTGCCTGTGCTTGGGAAATGTGATTACCCAAAATAAAAGCATTTTAGAATGTTCATTTATGCATTTTCTTCAGGGTTTCTGGGGACCCTCATGAGTCCTGGCTCGTGGGGACTGTGGACTGCGGCCAGGGGTCATGGGGAGCTGTGCATGGCTCTTGTGCTGTGGAGGAGCTATGGCACCCTTCCCTTGCTTTCCAGAGACATACTAAAGTAATGAGTTGATATTTTCCATCTCAGGCAAGTGTTTGAATTTCTAGGTGGTGTATCTCCTATAAAAAACTTAATGAGGATTTGGGTTTGTCCCTGTGTGGAACTAGTTCTTATGAGATTAAACAGGGTTTTTTTGTTCAGGTCTATTCTGAAACCCTCAAAATAAGGTTTGCAGGTGCTGCTGAAGCTGCCCTTGGCCATTTACTGGATAAAGAAACTGCCCAGGACCTGCCTGTGTGCTCTGGCTGGGTTTGTTTGTTTTCAGTTCTCAAACCAATTATCTGGCAGAGGAAATGGTGTGTGTCGCTGTCAGTCTGCCCAGATATTTATAGGTAAGGTCAAACCCCTGTGGAAGATCTGTAGCTGTGTTTAGTAGGTGTGGCTGTCTCAGCCTGGTGAAATTCACTGGGTTATGGTGGATGTGCTATGTGGTTTGGACACTTCCCTGCAACCCCTCAGAACAGTGCCTCCACGATGGGCTGGTTCACCCTCTGAGAGGGATAAGCTAAGGCTTTTCCTGGCTTAGCTGGATGGGGTAAGGTGTGGTATCCTTGCCATGTGTCTTACCTGGGTCTAGCTACCTCTCTTTTACTATTTTTCCCGTAGATTCTTTGCATCAATTGCTTATGAGATGTTGCTTCCCCTCTTTTGCAGCAGGAGAGTTGAGCAGGGAATGGCTTCAGCCGTCCCCTTGGGGCTTTCTCAGGTGATTGAGAATACTTAAGTTTTCCGCAGTCTCCCCTTTCCATCAGCACTTTCTTTTTGTTTTTTGTTTTCCCCCTCCAAGCTGCCTGACCCACAAGAGGTCTCTTGTATGTGGTTATTTGCTTCTTACCTGGATTTGGCATGCTCACCTTGCATTCATTGTGCTTTGCATGGGTGAGTTGGAAAGGACTCATTCAGTTTGCCTGTGATGTTGTATTTATTTCAAATGCACCTTTCTCTGTTGGACTGCTCTATAAATCTGGGATATGTTTCCTCCTCCTGTGCAGCAGGTGACTGGGCAGCTGCCCGTGGGTCCCTGGGTGATGCCTTTGTGGGTAGCACTGCACAGAGGTCAGTGTCATGGTCACACTAAGAGTCTGGAGCTGTGAATTACCTGCTCTCATCGCTATGCTTGTGGAGCATGAACAGCAAAACCAGAGTGATTTAGCATGTGGGGAAGAGAAAAAAACCCAAAGAGAGAAATTAACACAACCCCCATGTTTTTAAGAACTGGGGCAATTTAAGTGTTAGCAATACCTCCCTGGGAGCCATGTCCTATCTGTCTGTCCTTGGATAGGGCTGGGCTGGGAAGGGGCTGATGGATGAAGAAGTCCTGGCTGCATGGTGGGGACACCTGCAATGGGGGGTGATGGCTATGCTGTAAGGGATCAGCTGGAGGGGGAAGGATGTGTGTCTCGGCACTCAAATTTCTCCTGAGTTGTTGGACAAATTATATCAAATGTGTACAAGATCTTTGCTCATTAAGACAATTCTGCTTTTAAGAGAGGACTGATGTGAACTATAGGCATGAACACCATGCACATTAGAACTGCTGCTTTATCAAGAGGGTTTTGCTTGGATGTTTGGAGTAAGGGAAGGGGGAAATTACAAAGAGGGAAATCACAAAGGTCAGTGAGAACAATCAAGCAATTAAAGCACAATTAATTGAGCTGCCTTTTTTGGGGTGGAAAGTGTTGCCTGTTGTGTTTTCCAACAGGCTGATGTTAGTTGCTTGCCTACATGGAATGAGGAGGCCTGATCCCTCATACTTTCCTCCTTATTTCAGATTTCTACACCATATTCTTATTGAACACTGCAATGGGCCCTCCTCAGCTCTGCCTCAAGATGCTGGTATAGCAGCAGGTGGCTGTGATCCAGAGGACCTGTGGTGGGACACTGTTTCCCACTGGGACATCATTCCCCACCGCTCTCTTGGCAGAAGCAATGGATGCCCATGTGGACCTCCTGACCGAGCTGCAGCTGCTGGACAAGGTGCCCACGCTGGAGAGGCTGCGGGCAGCCCAGAAGCGGAGGGCTCAGCAGCTGAAGAAGTGGGCACAGTATGAGAAGGAGATGCAGCACAAGAAGAGGAAGCATGAAAAGAAGAGAAATGCTGTGAACCGAAAGAAAGTATCTTTTGAAGCCAGCGTTGCTCTGCTGGAGGCTTCTCTGAGGAACGACGTGGAGGAAGGTACAGTATCTGTATCTGGCAGTTTCTTTGTCTGGCTCTGTGTGAGGCCCTCTGTGGTGTGCAGAGGCATCTGTCCTGTCATCCATGCACTGGACTGCCCTTGACATGGTGTGATCTCTAAAGTGTTGCCATCTCTGATATAGCTGTGGGGTCCTCAAAACACTGTATGACACCAGCTTCGCCTTGATGGGCATCACAAGTGGGTGCACAAATGCCAGGATAGGGCAGGAGTTGTGATTGAGATTTAGGGAAAGGAAGGCAGTTTTCATCTCTTTCCTTTTCACACTTCCTACTTACAGAAGGTGTGAAACGCTCCTTTGCCTTCTGGGTGTGCCTCTCAGTGGTTTTATAGAAGTCTGTCGCAGGGATTTACATGTCAGTGTAAATCTCCTCAGCTTCCCTGCTTGAGGGTATGGATTGAGAGCTACGCGGATATATGAATTTTTTCACAAAATACCGTAAAGTATGGCTTTGCTTACTGCTTCCTATAGAACTGAACTGCATATTGTGCAGAAATTGGTTTAATTACACCATTTCAAAGTGGATCAAAGTGCTTTGCTTTTGCTACAAAATCTGAAAAGAGGGGGAAAAAATATGTCTAAAGGTCAATAACCATTTGCCTCAACAGAGCATGGGGAAAAACTTGTGAGTTCCAGGGAGCCAGAGAGTACTTTTTTACAGAGGAGTAAAAATAAGTCTTGGAGGAGAGCTGGAGCAGCCTTTAAGGCTGCTGCTCTGCAAGGCAGTGAAATCGGTGCAACCTTTCTGATCCTGAGGCTGGGAGGATTCTTAGCCGGTTGAGCATCTCTGCTAGTGAGTGCTGCTCTGATTTTCAGCGTCTTCTGCAAGAAGCAGTGTACCCTTACCTGGTATGGTGGGTGTAGGACAAGTACTTCATCTTGTCTTACAAAGAATCTCCCTAAAGTCACGTCCCTATTTCCAAGCAGGCCTTTTGTGGTCTGTAACTTCTCCTCATTTGTGCATTTTGCACCTGTTTGGAGATGGAGCATGGGCAGTGGTGCCTGCCTTGGTGCTCTGTTACAGTATTTGCCAAGTCACCTCTTGGTGAGGTGACTTGGTGACCTCACCTGTGCTGGCAGGTACTTGGCAGGGAATGGTTTTGGTTTTTGTACCCAGCCATACACCTGCCAGTGACAGGTCATGGCACTGGGGTGGATAACGAGCGTTTCATTATCTTTGTGCGGCACTGGTGCCTCTGCTCAGGACTCAGGTTGGAAGGTGTGGTGGGTCTGCAAAAGGCCTAACCTCATAGTTTTGCTTTCTGCGCTTGCTTTCTTTGCAATTTGGAAGGAGGAAAGCTCCTGCACTCTCTGCCCTACAAATACTTCCTGATTTTGTGAGGCATGCACAAATGGTGGAGGCTCTGGTGAAGGATGGTTGTGCTCTGTGATGGCAGTGAGCACGCAGGGCTGGTGTGTTTTCAGGCAGTGACATTAATGTTTGGTGGCAGAGGTCCTGTGGATGATGGGTTTGCGCCACATGTGGACATGGATACTTTGCTGTTGGGGGTGGAGGAGTTGAGCTTTCAACTCCCATCTTTCCTCTTTTCCTTCTGTGATGGAAAATCCATCACTGCATGTCTCTTTGGTACCATAATTGTTGATCTCTTTCCATAGGCAAGTCCAGGTAGCAGGCTTGAACCAGCAGTTGCTCTTTCTGATGTGATGCTGGTTACACCAAACATGATAAAGACACTTCCCTGCTGATGGAAAAATCAACCTCCCTACCTGCTGGAGAGGGCAGGGGCAGTATTCCTGGGGCACAGGTGCTTCCCTCGGGTAGCTGGATTTTTCAGATGCCTTACTTCTTTACACCAAATTTGTTTTGTGCTCAATTAATTTAAGTCCTAAAAATAGTGTATGGGCAGGTTCTGTACCTGCTCTGCCCTCTCTGTGCTGTGGGACCAGTATAAAAGGGAAGAGGGGACAAAGTCAAACTCAGGTGCCAAACTGGGAAAATTCCTTATCAAGTGCCCTAGGTCAAAGTGAGGGAATGCGTGGGCTTTTGGAGATCCCAGGTGATTACTCTGATATATCAATCATCTTTTGTTTCCATGTGGGAAGTCAAGGGGGAGGTGAAATATAAATGATTAAGAAGCTGAGAAGTCAGTGTGAGGAAGGTTGGAGCTGGGAGCGCAGCTGGCACGTGTCACCTCCGAGCTGCTTCTGGGCAGGTGTGCTACTTCTGTTCTTTGTGGCTTTTCCATGCCTTTGTGTTTATTTTTTATCATTCTCACTCCTGAAGTGGGAGAGGGGGTGGTAGTAGATACTGTGCAATGAAATCAGGGAAAAGAAAGTGGAGCTGGGTAGTGAGTTGGCTCTTTGTCCCAAAGATGTCTTGGAGCTGTGATGTGATCTTCTCCTGATGCAGAGGATGGGTTGAGCCCTCTAGGATGGAGTCGGTGGGTGCAAAACCCTGCCTTTCTCTTCAGGGAGCAGCCCCATGTCCCTGAGGAGCTGAATGTTCTGATTTCATTGTTCTTTACCTTCCTCTTGCTCAGATGTAATTGAAAGAGCTCCTGTGCACCCACATGTACCTGCAGCACCTTCCCTTATCCCTGTTTCTTTATGCCATTGATGGCACAGCCACTGGGCTCAGCCACTCTGGCTTCCACTCATCCTGTGACCTCTCTGACTCTGCAGATGTGACAGGCTTAGGGAAGAGGACTTCTTCAGCACGTAAGAAGTGCAGGTTCACCCACAGGTGACCAGGCATGTGGCAGAATCACTGTATCTCCCAGGTAACAAGTGATAGGGCAAGAGGAAATGGTCTCAAGCTGCTGCAGAGGATGTTTAGGTTGGATATTGAGAAAAATTTCTTCCCCGAAAGGGTTGTTAAGCATTGGAACAGGCTGCCCAGGGCAGTGGTGGAGTCACCATCTCTGGAGGGATTTAAAAGATGCGTAGGTTTGGCACTCGGTGGGCTTGGCAGTGCTGGGGGATGGTTGGACTCTGATCCTAGAGGGCTTTTCCAACCTAAATGATTCTGTGGTTCTATGATCTCAGTATGGTGATGAAGCAGGACTGAAGTCAGGGACTCCTGGGGAGCATCAGCATGGGCAGGAGCTACAAAGAGGTGGTGGCTTCTGTCTGTTTGTTCCTCACATCTTCTGCAACAGATCTGTCAAAACATCCCAAATTTTACAAACAAGTTTCTATTAAAAGCTCCTTTGAATCTCTGCAGACAGAACCAGGGTAGGGAGCACACTGCAAGCACGCTGTTGGCAGACGTGAGCGGACAGTGGTGCTGGGGAGAAGGAGGTGATGGGCTGTGACCCCAGACTGAGGGCAGTTCCCCTGGGCTGCAGAATGCTGCCCTGGACCTACAGACAGTTCATGGGAGAACTCCAAGGTGAGAGCAGAGCACTCCCAGTTGCCAGACTGGACCTGCTCCACTCTCCCCTATGGGAATGCTGTGAGGAGGGGCATCACACATCATCACTTTTTAAAGTGGAAATATATTCGAGTCCTCACCCCACTCTGAGCTCAGTCTGAGCTGGTTGCAGGGGACGGTACCAAGGGGGGAACACTCAGCTCTACAGAGCTTACAGGGTTCACAGTGCTGGATGCAGCCTCTGGGCTGTTCCAATGACTGTGAAGCAGTTGCTTTATAATGCAATAAAGCAGTGCTTTATGAGCTACCATACTGATTGCAAAGGAACTGTGAGAAGAAAGACAAGAAGTTGCTGAAGGCTGTAGCCCTTCGAGACTGTCCTGCAAAATCATGGTCTGAAATTGTGGGGAGGAGGCCAGTCCTGCCATTCCCAGGGCAGCACCTCATCCCTGAAAACAGCCCTGGCTGCTGCAGGGCTGTCATGTCCAGGTCTTTCTACATCGCTGAGCTCCTCTAAAAGCAGCCCCAGAGACTGGGGAGAGGAGTTGATGTTCTGTACATTGAAAAAACAGATCCCAAAGGTGGGTAAAGTAGCTGCTTGTACAGGCATGTGGCATTTGCTGTCTGGAAGTCCCTTCTCACACCTGGGCTGTTTGCAGGGGGAGCATCCGCTTGACTGACAAAAGCTGGAGGTGTTGGCATTAGCTGGGTGGTGAGCTGTGTTCCTTTCAGTGAGCCAGTGGAGAAATAATGACCCCCAAGGACCAATTCACCTTCCAGCAATACTGGAGGTGCCCTGGTTTCTCCTGCTGAGAGCTGCCTCCCACAGGCACCTGCTGCCTCCCAGCCATGGCTCTGGGAAGCATCGCTGCAGAGTCCTTCAGCTCCCGCCTCCTGGTACTTCATCCTGCAAGAGAAACTTTACCGGAGCCAGAGTGTTGCATAAAGCAACATTTCTGCAGGAGTTTAACCATGCACACCCTTAGGGCTGATGAGCAGAAAGTGAAGGAAAACTCAGGTTTGATGACCTTGGACTTGGCAGCCAGAAAAAAAGTTCCTGTTGGTAGAGCTGTGGGCTCAAGCTTGGGGCTCACTGCGTCCTGTGGCAGTGTGGGAGATTTCCTTGGGGAGGAACCAGCTTATTCACATAAACACATCCCCCATGTTTCCCTTCATGCTGACCCTTAAATACCCTGTACATGTGAGTTGACGCTGAGCATGCTTCACCCACCCTTTCAGGAGCATCTGCAGGGAGTTCAGGCTGCTTCCTTTGCACCTTTCTGAAATAAACCCAACCCTGTCATTTGCAAAGGCACTTTTAAAAGAGGCCCTAATTAGTGTCTATAAATTGCTTTCTTTAACCTTTCCAAGTTGATGTGATCTGTTCCCTTGTCACTTCAAACCTTTTATGAGGTGCCTTAATTTTCCTCCCACGTTATTAATCTCCTGAAGCTTTTTACATGGGGTTCCTGTGTCCAAGTCTATAAGCAAGTGCATTTGTCTGTCTGAGAAGATTTTTCTCCTGGGTTTTGTGCCCTTTGAAGGACTCTGAAAAAAACACACCTCTTTTATCACCAGAAGTCTGAGTATATATCTGGGTATTTGGGAATGACTTGAGTCAGAAATTTGAAGTTTCTTTTCAATAACAAAGGCATTTCTTGAGTTTTAAATTCTCTGAGCGTGGAAATGAGAGCTCTCCTCTTTGGGAAGCTGTGTGTGGGAGCCCTTGACAATGATGGATTTTGTTAATTTTGTAAATGGCTGTTGGTATGTCTTCCAAAAGCAGATTCATGTATTTGGCCAATGTTTTAACTTGGCTTTTTCATGCAATTTGAATGCAATGCCAGCACAGGATGGTTTGCATATGGCAACTAACTAGAGGCATCTGGGAGCATGAGCAGTATTGAATCCGCAACTTTCTCTGTTGTCATAACAAGTAAATAATCTTTTTTTATTGTCCCCAACTCCCTGAAATTTCAATTGAATGGGAAAATTATATCCATAAGAGCTTAAAATGCCAACTTTTCTGTTTAGATATTAATGCTGAAAGTCCATCCCAGGTTTTCATGGGATGAGGCCCTCTCCTTCCCCAAATCTGGAGTCAACTTCAACATTTTGTTTCAGACTCTTTCTGAACAAACAAGTTTGATCAGAAATCCTTTTTTTTTAGAAGGTATTTTTATTAAAAAAAGATTTTTTTTTTAAAGATGTGTTTTATAAAAGATGACACCAGCTGTTGCAGAAGAGCTTTGGTTTTAGTGGGTCAAGCCTCTTCTTGACCCCTTTCAGTTGAATTGGGGTGTCTGTTCTTGGGACAGTGGTGCTTCCATGCACTGAGTTGTTTCAAGATGTGTGAGTTGAGAAACAGACTCTTTTCATACCCACAGACCAGAAATTCTGCGTCTCTGGAATTTCTCTATTTGCAGCACAAGCAGACTCCCTCCTAAACCCCCACAGTGAGCAATTGCTTTTCTTGACTAAAACAAGAACCAAAAACATTCACATGAATGCCCTCTGACCATCCTTGCTAAGAAACAGTGATGTAGGGATCCTGGCTGGAATTTTTTTGGGGGTTTTCTTGATCAAAATTTAAACAGCCTGTTCCCTCTAAGCACCTTGCAGGCCCAGCTGCCCACCCTCTCCTCAGTAGGCACATCTTTCAGCTTGCCCCTTGCTTCTGTAGTTTTTGGCTTCTGTGATGGAAATGGGTCATTTTCGCATCTTTTCACTTTCTGGCTTTTACACATGTGCCAGTTCCAACCATTTCTGATACCACTGAAAATACTTCTGGTGTATCTTGTAATAAGATTACAAGGTAATGAATAAACATTGGATTCAAACTGCTTGTCCCACCAGTAAGGATGGTCTGTTTGGATTCAAGGTGTTTTTAATCAAACAGGGATTGGCCAATGATGGTTGTCAAGATTTTGTTTTTTTACTAGAAGTGGCTTCTAAAATTTGGCTACAGTGCGTTTTGGAGGAGAAACTCTGTGTCTCCTTGGTTGCATGTACACCTAAATGCAAACTGAATATTTTTTTGGTTTATTAGTAACACCATTGTCAATGGTGTTAATGCAGCCGTGTGTGATGAGTATTCTAGCTCGGAAGGGAATCTGGGCAATGGGAAGGAAAGGCTGAAACTCCTCAGCTTGTGCATGCAAGGTGCACTAGGTAGGATATGTAAGGTCACCATCTGCTTTGCAAACCCTGCCCGGCCAAATCACGGCAGGGAGGGCTCAGGATGCAGCGGCCGCCTGCGCTGGGAACGTCAGTACTTTTGTCAGCCCTCAGCAGATTATCAATGGGACCTTAATTTAGTCAGGTGCCTGGAGATGTTCATGCATACAACGAAGTGCTAAATCATTGGCATTTAACCTTTCCCTTCCGTGTCCTGGCTGGTCTGCTTGCTGTGACCTGGAGGCAGCTATGGATGGCAGCTTGTTTTCTGGTATCTACAGGCTGCCAAATGTTGAAGCCAGAACTTCCCAGTCTGAGCCTGATAATATTTGCCTGTATGTTGGAGGCTTTTTCTAGCCAGTAACTTCCCAGCTTGGTTGTCTTTGTGATTTCCCTGGGAGGACTTCTGCCTGCCATCCGCACAAGGGGGACCAAGGCAAGGAAGCACAGCCATGGCCATGGATATGGATATGGATCGGATCAAGCCTTGAAAGCAGCATGCCTGGCTGCCTGCTCAGGGGAATAATGACCTGAAAGGGCTGAGGCTACAGCCCAGCCAGCTCCTTGCTCTGGAGGCTGCAACATGGGGTTTCTTGCAGGCAATTTCTTTCTTGCCTGCCTGGCTGCCTTCCAGGTGTGTGCTGTTTCCTATGCTCCAGTTAACAGTGTGTTTTGTCCCACTCCAATAGCGAGTAATTGGACAGCATAAATAGCAGCTCAGTTGGGGACCTCTGGTGTCTTCTGTGTAGTAAGCAGCAGAAATCTGGAGTAAAAGGTGGTCTGTCTTCTCTCCTTGGCCATGAGCTCTGATAGCCATGAGCTGTCCCCCACTGCAGGGCTGTGTTGTGAGAACTAATCTAGTTCTGCCAAAGGGATATAGGACATTAGCCTGATTGCTCCCCAGAGCTCACTGGTACCTGGCATTTTGCAGTATCATTCTGTTTTCAGGTGTATTTTGTAAAGTAAAAAACCTTAAACAGCCCACAACCAGAGCACTGTTTTCCAGACAAGTATCTAATTCTTCTTTTCAAATGAATGTCAGTGGGGAAATGAGTATTTTGGGGGGTTTCTTCCTGCAGGGAGAAACCTCATGTTGCTGCTCTACTCTGATTCAATTGAAAATGTGTTTCTGGATAGGAAGAACTTGGCTGTAAGCTGTGGTTGCAGGCTCTGCTTTCTGATCCTTTTCCTGTTCAAGGAGAATTTGAAAAGTGGATTAAATCTATTTTTTTGCTAGATTTAAATTCCTGCCTTTCTGGAGTTGGGCCAGCTCAGCTCAGTTGGTGTAGATTTCTTCCTTCTAGAATCATGGAAAATAGAGGTTGAGAGGGCCTCGAGAGGTCATGTAATCCACCTCTCACCCCAAGGCAGGATCAACTGTATCTAAAATGCTTGCTATGCTTGCTAATGAGGGTGGAGTTAGGTATCTTAGTGTATTTATAGTCACCTTCACAGCACCAAAGCACATCTACATGTGCAGGTGGCCCTGCTGCTCATTCAGTTCTTCATATTTTTCATACTAGCTTATATTTATCCTCCTTTCTTTTGCCTTACTCCTCATCCTTATGCTTATTGACTGGGAGTTTTCCTACTTCTGTGAAGAATGCTTTAATTCTTTCTTTAATAGCAGTTGCTATGGCAGCTGGTTCAGGCAGTGCCTTATAGCCTAGTGCATATGCTTCTACATACACTTTCACTGCTTGTTTCTTTCCTCTGGAGCCTGGCCAGGTCTTTGGGAAACCTTATCATTCATTGCAAGTGTCTTGAGAAAAAAATAAAAAAACCCTGATTCTGGTATAACCATTTAAAAACATCCCCATAGCCTTACCCACCCTCTATCCCGTCACTAAAGGATGCTAAATAGGCCAGGAAGCAAACTGTTTAATTCTGTCTGCTGGTGCATTTGAAATCAAGAGCCAAGATGCAATCAAGCACCCTGCACTTCTTTTAGTTTGGGGAACAAGAGCCCATGTGCAGCTCCAAGCAAGCAGATACAGTTTCCATTGAGATCCCTGCAATTTGCAACTGTTTATTGCTGGATTTGGTCTCTGGATTCCCCAGATAGCGTGAGGTAGACTGGCTGTAAATGCCACTCATGTAGGAAGATGGCTTTAGTTATTCTAGGGTGTTCCTCCTGCTATGAATATATTTTGTAGCAGTTTGCAGCATGTGTCAGTTTGGCCAAGGTTTTCAAGCCAGATGGTAATTCCCTCTTTCCTAGTGGTCTCGTCTGGTGCTCTAGGCTTTGCTTTCAAAGAGGCACAGAGGAGTGGTCCCTGCCTTGAGTGGAAGAGCACCAAGCTCTGAATTATGAAAGAAGAAATCTTTCAAAGTCTCATTTAGCTTTGTATGTCTTTACCTGGGCTGACAAGAGAAATTCAATTAGTTAAAAAACCCCCACCACCTTCCCGTGTAAAAAGACCCTAAACAACCCAACCACCAAACAAAATAATACCCACTTTTTTATCTCCCAAGGGCTACTGCTATCAAGTTCACCTCTAAAAGGGGGAGACTAGAGCCGGAATTAACCTGAAAGTCACTCAAACCATTCTGCTTGCTTGCACTAGTCTTGTTTTAGCCTGGTTGGCAGCTGATGGTTTCTGTTGTAGAGAAGTGTTATCTGCACACAGCTTCTATTTTTGTCCATTTTTATACCAACATTTGTCTGGAAACATTCATGTTTTGGGTGGGTGGGGATGATTCTGGCATCTTCAAAGTATTTCCACTCTGGTCTGATTCAGAGCAGGAAAGGTTGAAGATGAGGTGCTGGTACTTCCACAGTTCTGGTTGAAATGATAAGGCCTGAACGCAGTGAGACACGATGGCTCACTGTGAATTATCCAGTCTGAAGGATTCTGCACGTCAACACCATCCATTTCAATAACAGCAAAATTTTACCAGCATGGTATTATTGAATGGAAAGCATGAAGCATAGAAAGGGAGCAGCTCTGCTGCACTGAGGTTTTTGTTGCTGCAGGACATTTGTGGTCTGCCCAATGGCTTGGGACAAAGAATTCACCTGGAAATCCTTAGCAGTTCTCAGTCTCTTGGGGTTTGAAAGGTGCAGTGACCCTTCAGTAAAGGACAATCATTTCACCCATATTAGGGACATGGAGAGAACTTTCTGCATCTGTCTGCCAGCATTGGGTTGAGATTATTAATTGTCAGAGAAGACAGGTGAGATCCAAACTGGGGTCCTGTGCTTAATCCTCTGGAGAGCCCATCAGCTCCACAGAGACTAGGACCCAACTTGGAAACCTGGGGCTGGACAGCATGCAGTGCTTCCATGGAGAGCAAATTTCAACCTACTTTGAGTTCAGACTCTTTCTGTGACTCTGGAACTTTTCAGATCTGGTTTATTATTTCAGATCCTGTCAGTTTGTCTAATTAGCAAGGCTAGAGGAGGGCTCCATGGGAACTTAAATGGGCCTCTTCTTTTAATTAAAATTTTGGTTTAATAGCCTGAAATAGCTGGCATTAGAAAGAGCCAGAGCTCCAGTGAAGGAGGACAAGGCAGTCCCTGTGGATCTGCGGTGACATCTTCCTGGCAGTCAGGGAGTTATCAGTTTTCCTCCTAAAGCTGATGCTGTCACAACAGTGATGCAAGTCAGGACTTGATATGAAGTTCCAGTCTAGGCTGTAACCAATCTATTTCCAACCTGCTGCTGGATGTTGTGCCAAAAGCACAGCATGCCTGGGTTGGTAGGTGACAATGGGTCATAGAGAGGTGCTGGAAGTCCATTTTGCTTTTACTGGAAGGGCCAGTGAGTTAAAAATTTAATCTTAAAGGGCATCTAAGCAGGATTCTCTGTGTGCTTTCATAGTAAATTTATTTTTCATAACTTCAATCATGCAGTTGTGAAGTAGCTATGAAAAAGCTGCTGCTCTGTTCCCTGACACAAATTATTCTCATTTGTGGCAATTTTCCATCACTCTTCAGAGGCAAGAAAGCTCTCATCTGAATGCTGGTCAGCACTGAATGAGTAGCGTGGATTCAAGATTTGGATCATCATTGCATTGTATCACTCAGTGCTCTAAGATTTACCATGTGTTTAGTAGGGGGAATGTTTGCAGCATTGATCTGTCAGTTATCCTACAGGGAACAAGTGATCAGGAAATATTTCTTGCTTTACTTACACCCAAAGCCTTGTCTTCTAGCTCAAGGGCAATATTTGTTGACTGATTTTTCTCCTGTGAAGTGGGACTGACAGCTTGGATTGCAGATAGAGGTGGAAGGAGCCGTGCCCAGAACAGGGCAAGGGTGATGAGCCAGAGGTCTGGCCATCTGGCATTGCTTGATCCTTTTGTCATTCCTGTGGGTTTCACAGCTTCCAGGAGTATGTTTCTCACTAAGCCTTCCTGGACCAAGATCTGATAGGAGCACATTCAGCTACCACTGACTGGGGGCTTCTTGTGGATCCCTGAGCATTTTGGCACAGACCTATAAAGATATTTGGGTATTTTAACTTCTCCTGCACTCAGTTTGGTTTGGTCACGTAATGCATTTGTGCTCCAGAAGAATAGAGTCCATGTGAAAAACACTCAGCTCCTTCCTGTGGGATGCCTGTGTACAGACCACCCAGTTAAGCCCTCCTGCCCTGTGGTATTACAGTATACGGACACAGCATTTTTTCCCCTTGGCGATCGTCCTGATCAGCACCAAGACTGATCAGCAGCTGTGGAAATCTCTCACCTCTGCCATGGGAAGGAGCAGTTCCCTGGGACAGCCGGTACCCAGTTTTGGAAAGTGATCCCAGTGCTGTGGGGTCCCCACCCTTCTCCTTGCCTTCCTACAGGAAGGGCCTGTGGGCTTTCCAACCGTGGAACAGGAAAGAAGTGGGGATCCTGTTTACCTACCCACTGAGCTGGCTCACATCTATTTAAAACTACTCCTTGTTCCATTCTGCTTGTGGCTGTAGCCCCTCATTTGCCAACTGTCCTGTCTCTGCTGTGCCCTCTGGAAAGAGCTCCTCCAGGGAGCATTGTATGTGGAGGTCTTGAGATGCCACATCTGGAGAAGGCTTCAAAAGCCAGTGAGCTGAGTTTGGGGTTAAGGTCCCAGCACTGGTTGCTGTGTCACTTGGAGATGAAAGTAACAGCTTGGTCACCCACAGAACATGGGGTCTTGGGACTGGGGCCAAGAGAAGGATGTTCACTGGGGGCAAAGTTAGTCTTGCAGTTTTGTCCTGGCCCAAAGCAGCTTCTGTGTTAGATCCTAATAACATCCAATGCAATATCAGCTCCTTGGGAGGTGTCAGATGGCGTCTGCCACATGCATGAACATGGAGGTTTGGTGAGACTCGTGCAAAGCCTTGACTGTATTTGTTATCTCGCACTAAAATATGAGAGAACATCGGGCATGGCCTGATTTGTTGTGGACATCCCTTTGCTCTTGTTGGGAAGTCTGAAATCTCCACAGCTGGGGTAGAAGCTTGCAGCATGGGATGCCACCTTCCCACAGTGGACAGGGGATGACTGCAAAGCTTCCCAGGAGCACTCTGTGCTTCTTCCTGCTCCCAGTGCTTTGGGAGGGTCTTCCTTCTGCACAGGAGCAGTTTGATTCATGGTTACAACTCCGAGGGCTGTTAGGAAAGGCAAGCATGGTGATGGAGCTGTGACTGGAGAGGGTTTACTGGTGGAAATGTTTGTGGGTGAAGAGGAGGCTGGAGGTCTCTTTGTCAGAGCAGGATACACATGCTGCAGGAGCTGTTCCTGGCTCTGGGACAGCCTCCTGAGCAACAAAAACCTCATCAGATTTGGCACAATTTGTGGTGTACAGAGTGACTGTGTAAAATGCTGACTTGAGGGCACAGATGTTTAACCTGAGCAGAGGAGTCACAGGCTGGGGGTGGTAATTGGAAGAAAATGATGTACCTGTGCTTGTGCATCTCCTGGGACATGTACATCTCTGGAAAGCAGCTGGGCTGGCAGGAGTGTGTGGGGACACAGCCAGGGTGGTCTTTTCTGAGACTGCTGATGGGTGGGAGCTCTTTGCAGTGTCATTACTCCTGGGGAGCGAGTTGTTCCCATGGGATTTGGGGAGAACAGGAGTGTGAGTGGCTCTGTGGAGCTTTATACCCTGGCAACCTGGCTGTATGTTGCTGTGAAGGCACTCGCACCACCCCGCCCTGGTGTTAATGGGATGGCTGGTGGCTGTGCTGGGCAGGCAAAGAGTTCTTAGGCAGTGACTGAGTGTCCTGTAGAGCAGGAGCCCGAACATCCAGCAAGTCACTAAGTGGCTGCATTTGATTAAAATTAGCTGCTTTTAAGCAGTGGTGGCAGCTCTGCAGAGCAGTGGACTAATCTCACGCAGGAGAGGGTTTGCTGGAGGAGGTGATGGTGCCCTGGCTGGTGCAGGGGCCAGGATCCATACTGGGCTTTCCTAGGGAAGGCAGGCACAGTGTCCCTGGGGTGTGCATGAGTTCATGTTCCTACAATACCCAGCTCTGCGAGCATCCCAAGGGAAGCACCAACATGCCCGAATGCTGGGTTGTATCAGGGATCACGTCACGACACTGCCCTGCATCCTCAGCATGGGATGTTTGGAGATCTGTGCGCAGACACAGCCAGTGTCCTGTCTGCCGTGCACCACCAAATCTGGTGCTGTCTGAAATGGGCTGAGCCAAAAGCCTGGGTCCAGCAATGCAGACCTGCCAATAATCAGGACAAGCTGCCTGGAGCAGGGAGAGTGGCACTACCAACAGGCAATGAGAATCACTTACTCTAATTAAATCTGAGGGGGCTGACCTTGTTTAAAAGTGTCTACCCTTAGCCCACAAATCTAGGCCAGATCTGCTGGTGCTTTGTGTGGCCCTGCTAAGGAAAACAAGCATAAATATCACTTTATAGGTGTTCTGCTTTGCTTGATGAATCTGGATCAGTGTCTCTCTCTCTCCTAATCAGGTTAGTTTTCTTTTGATCTACCTCTGTTAAGGAAATCTAAAGTGATTTAGCTACTCCCATCCATTTTCCATTTGCCTGATTTGCTCTTTCCACAAGGCTGTCTCGGCTCTACCCTAATTACTGTTGAGTTGTCTGGTGCTGTAGCAGGTGACACTGCTCTATAACTGTAAATCTTCAGTATTCACTGGGAATTTTTTTGGCAGATGTTTTGTTTCATTTTTGGACAGATTAATTTTAGATTGGCAAATGCACTAGACTTAAGGAGAAGACAGTTGCTACTAGCTATCAAAAAGAAAATAATAATTATGAATCATGTTTTATTGAGCCTCTGTTGAACTGATTTGCTGTAGGAAACATAATTTTCTAGCTTCAGGACATCTGATTTTTGAGAGTTCTTCTTTCTTAATAACGGTGATGTATGTTACAGCATAGAAGAGAGGAAAAAATTAGCTCAGGATTAAATCAGCTGTTTTTAGGAACATAAAACTGTTTGCTGTGCTGGTGGGCCATAAAATCATTGCAGATATGTATTCCTTGTCACTTCTGCATGTAAACCCTGTCCCTGCAAATGATTTACAGTATTCGCAGCCCCATCAGGGTTTAGTGAATGCCTTGGCTTGTTTGTTTGCTCAATAGGTCCTAGTTTTCAAAACAAGCCTCGAGTTACTGTGAGATAAGATAAGGGTAGCTGTGGGAAATTTCGGTGTTCCTGCCTTGTTCCGTGTCTTGGCTGTGGCACTGCACTTCCCCAGACTTGGAGCAGCAGCAAGGCACCGGCTTCTTCTGAAATCAGTTTTGCAAAGCTGCTGGTACAATTGTTAAGTAAATCAGATTTTTAGTGAGTTATTCTCTACTACAGTTGCGTGTGCTATCTAAAATATCTCTCACTGTGCTCCTGTTGTTTGTAACATGCTCAAACTGCCTGATGGGGGAGACAGGTGGAGGTGAAGGGGCATCTTCCAAAACAGCTCAGGTAGCCCTTCTTCACTGCAGGCTCGTTTTGTTTTCCTCTTGGAATAAGTCCAACAGGGTAATTTTTATCCATCTGTTTTTCTTGTGAGAGGGAAGTGTTATCTGTGAGGGGAGATACAGTACCCTTGTAATATGTAGACTTGTCCCAGGAATGGGGCCAAGTAGGATCTGTCAGTGGGTCAGCATAAGCCAGCCCCTGTCCCTCACTGCTAGTTTAGTCCTGGGAATGTGCTTCATCAACAGCAAATTCCTCCTTATTTCTAGTGGAAATGTCAGAAAGGAAGGGATTTCCAGTCAAGATGGGGAAAACCTTGTCACTCAAGTCTCGTCTGCTCCCTGAAGAAACTCCTTGATTTAAATACTCTGGGTGGAGGAAGGAGGGACCAGATGCTTGTGAAGCATTTCAAGAACTGCTGACAATGTAAGGACCTTCTTACCAGAGCTCCTGTTCCTTCCACAGTCCCCTGAAGAACCTCCTTCTAATGCTCTTGGAATTTCACTGCAGAATAGAAGCCCAAGGGAGCGTTTGCTCATCTTGCTGAGCTGCTCTGGGGCCCAGCTTTTTCTGAATTCCCATCTGACTGGGGCTCTCCTGACTGGTGCTTGGGTGGGGGAGAAGATGACTACCTTTTTCTTGTTCCCTTCCCAGGATGACTCTGCAATTCACAGCTGCTGTGATTTGCCTGCGGTGGGACAGCCTTGCCTGAGTGTGCTGAGCATTCATCTCTGCTTTATGCGTGCTTTATTTGCTAGAAATCTGTGGTGCATATATTCTCCCTTTTAACGTGTTTGATGCTGTTGTGCATCACAGGCACAAAACACCTCAAACCAATCTGATTTATTTGGTCTGTGTAGAGAAACAGCTCTCATGAGGAATTGGGCTTCCACTGGGGAGCAAGGCTTTAGCAGCAGAGGTTAATGCAGTCTGTCCCCAAAACTACCTGTGCCTCATGCCAAGCTTGGTTGTCACCTTGCTCCTCTTAGCCCCCGCAGTTGTTCTGTCCCCAGAGGACGTACAATGATACAATGCCCGTTTGTTCTGTGAAGGATGTGTGTTTGTTGGGAAAGGGCTGCTTGCTTCTGGTGCCCTGTTCAGTGGAAGAGGCAGCACCAGCTATTCCTTTGTGTGTTCTTCAACCAAAAATGGATGGTGATGTATGGAGAGCTTGGCCACCGAAATGTGTCCATCCCCTAGTAGAGGTTGCACAGATGGTGCAATTTATGCAAATGATCACTTTTTGGTGGTGATCCCCTTCTTCCCAGGTGTGCCAGCTGGAGGAAAGATAGCAGTCCTGTCAGGATGTGGAACCAAGCCAGAGGTTACAGTTGCAGGAGGCAGCAGCAGCCAGCGCAGAAGACACATGCAGCCTTCTCATGCTCACTTTTCAAAGAGGAATAACTAGAATTTGGTTCAGGGTTTGTAGGTCGGGTTTCCATTATACAACTGTACTGGTTGCAGCTGCTCATGTGAGATTCAGACCCTGTTGGATGCTCCTGGTCGGGTGGGGTCCTTTCCACAGGAATTATTCTTTATGATAAGATTTACAGGAAGAAAGTTTCTCTGTTGTACCACTAACTAAATGGTGGGTTAAACTGAGATTTGCCTCAGACTGTGAACTGTGGGAAACACCTTGGAGCATCTGTAACAAACAACTGCAGGGAAAGAAATACTTTTTAAAAATTTTTTTCCAGACAAAGGTAGGACCAAGAAGAATTAAGGAGGGATCTTGTACTTATCACAGATCTAGCAATGAGGATCAAATCTCCTATACCTCCCAAAATGGATGCAAGTGCACTTGGCACAAGGCACAATGACCATGTGGGTCTTTGCCTATGCTTTCAGGAAGGGGGCTGGTTGTGTGAGGAAGGTTATATCCCTGCCTTAGTGAGTGAGAATGCAATCCTCCCACCTCATTTCCCAAGTGATAAAATGGTCTGTGGTGTCTCCAGGAAAAAAAGCACGTGGGTTCCTGTCCTTGTGAGGGTCTGCGAGGGCCCTGTCACCCTGGGTAGCTAGCCTGGCTCATGTTCTTGAAGGACTTGCTCTAAAAAGGTTTTTTGGATGCTACAAGCCTCTTATGTGGGATACTGGTCAGCAGAGAAATGCATGTTTTTGCACCAGAAGCTACCACAGTTGCTCAGTTATACTCAGTGCTAGATATACTGAATTTTGAGTTTAGTAGCAGGAGAGAGTAGGGGAGTGCTGGGTCCAGCCCAAGTGGTCAGGGCTGCACATCTGTCCATTCCTGTGCAGGAGCCTCCATCTGACTCCTGGTCCCATGTGCTATCACTGAGATCCACCTCTGCCACCTCTAATTAGTGCTGTCAGCAGAGCAGTGTAAGCAACCACTTCAGCATTAATTACTTTAATGAACTTACTAAGGTGGGTTGAGCTACTAAAGCATTTTGTTGTTACTGTAAATTTTAATGTCAAAATATTAGACTGCAGGCTGGATGGGAGATGATGCAGAGCTGAAGCCTGGCTTTCCTCCTGTCTCGATGTTCAAAGTCAGGTTATTTTAACTAATTTAATCATGCAGTCTGTTCTCCTCAGTTGCACAGAAGCAGCCATGGCCAGCAGCATGGTAGGAGAGAGTAAGGAGGCTCTCTCCTTTTTACTCCGAGGTGTAAGGGATACAGTGAGTACAGGGCAATCTGCCAGTCAAGCCCAAAAGATGGATGTCACTGTTCTGGCATTCTGATAGCTCAAAGGTGGTCCATGATGCTTAGGCTCTTGTAATGTTGAATATGTAATGAAAAACTCCCCAGATAGGGATCTACTGGTGAGGGAGCTCTCATAAGCAACCAGGATGGCATGCAATGGTTCATTAACGATGCTGGGTTTAGTACAAAAATAAGCAGAGTTTCCACCACTGTGGAGAGGAGAATTGTCCTGCTGTTGCTAGTGGCAAAACTTAATAGGGAATTTTAATGACTGTTAATCATTTTGCAAACTACCATTTTATTGGGAAATGTGGTATACTTTGGCAAAATTAAGCTGTTCTCCACTGGTGCAGAAAGGAAAACCAGAACTCCTCTGAGCTGCCTCTTGCTGCAGAGGGTGGGGGAGGCATTTAACTTGCAGTGTTAATGTGGATAGTTGGACAGGGTCTGTCATGCCAGGACAGAAGACCTCTTGCAGGACCAAAGGGGGAGAAGTCAACAGATGGTTGGGCTTGATGATCTTAAAGGTCTTTTCCAACCTTAACAATTCTGTGATTCTAAGTGGGATATATTGGAGAGATATATATATATCTCCTCCCTGCTGTTGCTTACAACTCCTTGTTCTCAGTGAAAAGGAGTTGTGGCTTTGATGTTCAGGGATACTGCTCTGACAAATATGATGCTTTAAACCTGTGTAAGAACTGTAGTAATTACGTAGTTTTTAATTTGGTGGTTAAACTATGTATTTTTTTCATAATTATAAGCTCAACATGTAAATAGAAAGCAAAGGATTAAAAAGAAATAAATCAGTGCATGCGCAGAGACTAAAGTGCTTGTTCACGCAGACTGAAACATTGGTGACCTGGCTTGAAGCACTAAGGCAAAGCACTTTCTGGAGGAGACTTCCAGCTCTTTTCCTCTTTATGTTAAGTAAAGGACTCCCAGACTGCCACAGAAGGCTGGTAGAGAAGTCTGGTAAATGTTGGGATTTTTGAGCTCATATCCCTGGTGTGAGCTGTGCCAATGGGTTTGGACCACAGACCTTTCCTCCTGTGAGGGAGCATCCTTGTTCCCCTGCCAGAGAGGGAACAGGTTTTCTCTCTCTGCCCAGCTCTGATCTGAAGGAATTTGCTGAGTTCAGGCTCTATTGTGCAGATGAAAGATTTAAGTTGATGGAGATTGTCTCCTCTGCTTCAAAAGCAATCACTGAAAAGGAAAGTGTTCCCGACCCCCGTGCGCAGTTCCTTTCTTTACTGCATCAAAGTGCCGGAAGCTCAGCAGAGGAGAACTGGCAGCAAAAGCTGTCCTGAGTTCACATGAGGCTGGCACTTCCTGGGGATAGGGCAGGCGAGGGGGAAGACAGCAAGTTGGACTTTTTTTTTTTTTTTCCCCCTCTTCTCCTTTCTGAAGTCTAAATGACCTGTCAAGCTCTGAAACTGCCTCAATGTGGGCCACCCTCTGAGCAGTCACAAAGCTGTATTGTGTCACCCAGCCTGGGAACAATCACCTTCTACTGCTTGAGGTAGTGGGAAGGAGAAATCACATGGAACTTGTGGCAGAAGTTGTTTGAGAGAGTTTTCAACTTTGTGTGATGGAGCAGGTGAGATAATTATTAAAACAAGGTGGTCTGTATGCACAGCACTCGACAGTGGGGTTATAGACCAACCAAGGTTCTATCACTGTGGGCCCACTTGTTTTGACCTAATTTAAAGGTCTTTTGTGCAGTCTGAGGAGTCATGGAAGGGCATTTCAAACCTTCTTCAATGAAATTAGGAAACATTATGGAAATGAAATTTTTGTCCACTATTTTTTTTTCTTTTAATTTGAATGCTTAAATGTGGATTGTACGGCTAGCAACCTGCAGTAAGTTTATGTCATGATCTTTATTGAGCAGACCATCCTCAACTGGATCAGCCAGGGCCATGAGGTGGATGATCACCAGCTTTAGCCCCTGGTTTGGGGGGAGTAATGTCCTCTGTACACAGTATCTGCCACACCAGTTTCTTTATATAGAACCATGGAATTGTTTGGGTTGGAGTAAACCTTAATGGTCTAGTTCCAACACCCTGCCAAGAAGGGACACCTTCCACTAGACCAGGTTGCTCAAAGCCTCATCCAGCCTGGCCTTGAACACTTCTAGGGATGGGGCATTCACAGCTTCTGTGGGCAACCTGTGTCAGGGCCTCATCACATTCACGGGGAAGAATTCTTCCTAACATCTAATCTGAACCTCCTCTCTGTCAGTTCAAAGCCATTCCCCCTTGCACTATCACTACTTGCTCTTGACCAAAGTCCCTCTCTAGCTCTCTTGCAACCTCTTTGGGAACTGGAAGGGGCTCTAAAAGTCTCCTCAGAGTCTTCTCTTCTCCAGACTCAGCAACCATAAGTCTCTCAGCTTCTCTTCATAGGAGATGTGCTCCTCCTTTCAGACCCGTCTCATTTATTATTAGCATGGCTGTAATTGTGGAAAAATCTGCATTTCTGCCAAGCTCCTGTGCTAACTTCTGATTCCTCTCTTAAATGTGAGCTGGTTTCCATGCAGTGCTGAAAACGTTTGGTGATGATGTCCACAGATAAACTCTTTTGACTTTTCTGAGAAGAGTTTGTTGGTAGCTAAGAGCTGGGAGAAGAATCCCTGTGGCTCTCTAATCCTCTTGGTTGTTACAGAAAAGTTTGCAGCTTGGAGCACTGGGATGCACAGGTGTTTCCGGGAGATGTCCCTGCTTGGGATGTGGTGGTACAAGGATCACCTGTGCCCCCAAGGCCAGGTTCCTCCAAGGGACAGTGCCACTGACTGTGGGACTTGATGCAGTTGCTCTGTGGCTTGTGACAGCTACCTGCTGTCTCTGCACCCTGTTGGGCTGTCATGGTTGCCACAAGGCAGTAGCTGCACAGGGGAAATGCTGGACTTTTGGGGATTACTTTGGGATTGGAGGTGTTTGACCTGTAGAGCAATTTGAATGCACTGCTTTGTTAATAGAAAAAAGAAGTTGTAGACTGTGTGGTTTGTCTATGTTTGACAAGTATTGAAATTAAGCTTGAAAGGTAAGTCACTGGAAACTCTGAGGGAATAATGGGATTTGATCAGCCTTGAAAAACCACAAACTTCTGGGACTTGGGCTTGTGACGGGAGATAAAGAGGTTGTGCTGGCCGGCTGCTGGTGAAGATCAGGGACAGTTGTCAAATGTAGGCCTGGAGACCAAATGTTCTTCATTCTCCACTTTGGTGATGGCATACTTCCAGATCCTTATTAAGTGAAGCCTTGCTGCCACACTCCAAGCACTCTGGATGATCTTGCTCACCCATCTTGCCTCCCCCACCTCTTGTAACTCAATCTTCTCCCCCAGCCCAGGTCCCCAGTGGGGTCAGCACATGGATCTGAGCCAAATGGGGACCTTTCCAAGGGAGTGATGCTAGCTGAGACCTGCTGCCCAGCCATGGCTTCGGCTTCTCTTTTCAAAATACCCATGGACACAATAACTGAACTTTGGAAATACAGGGTTCCCCATGGGGTCTGGTGATGTCAGAGCTGTTAGTGCTGAGGCTTCAGCTGCTTTGTCCAATTCTGGCTGAACAACAGAGAAGACAGGGGAGAGTAGAGCTTTCTTGTGCTTAAACCACAGAGCTGGGACCTGGGACTCAAGGGCAGTGTCACAACTGTGCCATGGACTGTCATTGTGACTTTGGCAAAGAAAGGTCCCTGAGCCTCCAGAGCCTTGGTCTAAATTGGGCTGAGATGTGAAATGAGGCAAAAATTGATTGTGAAATCCCAGGAGACAGCCTGGAACTCACTCCATTAATGGCAGCAGCACTTTGGGAGATCTCTGGATGAAAGGTGCTGTTGAAATTCAGATCTCGGAATTGTGTAAAATTTGCTGCTGAATAAATTACAGGTTGCAAAAGCAGAAGGGTTGCTAAGGATCACCAGTGCTTCTCTGGTAAAGTTCAGTTTGCTGCCAAACTTGCATGAAAGTTTTTTCTGTGGTATTTGCTTTTTAGAGTGAAACCATATTTTCTCCTTATCTGACAAAAGAAAAGGAGGGGGGAGTGACTTTCTGCTTTTATAGACATTTCCCTTCCAATACTGCATAGCAACGCAGCATTTCCAGTAAGAAATGGTGCTGTAGAGCAGAGGGTGATGTTTTAGCAGATTACTCGTTAAGCCCTGGTGCTTCCCCTGTGGTTTCCGTGTCAGTGATGGTGTGAGACACATCTGGGCTGGCAGCAGCTGCTGCCGTGACCATGTCACACAGGGCTGGGTTTGAGGGGGCTGCATTTGGAGCATGTCCCTACACACTGTGCTTCTGCCTTGCTCAGGCATTCAGACCTTGGCTATGTGGCACCCCATTCCATGAATCCAGCAATCCATGGGAGCAGACCTAAGGGTGTGATGTACTTCATTCCCAATGTACTCATTCTACACTAAAGGGAGACAAAGTGGGTGGGGGAAAAACATAAACAGTGCTGATCAGGATCAGAGTGGAGAAGGCAGTGAAACAGCTAGAGCACATGGTGCCTTTATAAAGACCTGGGCAAGGTTAGAATTGCACAGCAGAGAACAAGAGTCTCTAAAGAGGGGCAGGATGAGGAGCAGAGGAGGGGAATGAGCCTGGTTTGGCATTGAGCTCCTGGGATGTGGTCAGCCAGCTGTCCCTGGGGGAAATTGTTCAGTATTAACTCAGGGCAGCTTGAAAAGCAGATATGTATTTCCCCTCCACCAAAACCGCTCTTCCGTTACTCTAAATAGAAAGTTTCCTGTTTTATAATTGAGACTTAAAAACGTTCATGTGGTTCAGGTCACCATACAGCTGCTTAGCTGAGGCCATAGGATACCTGAAATATGAGCTGAGGCAGAGGCTGTTGACTCTGGAACCTAATAATGCTTTCAAATGGCAATATGAACTATTTCCTGCTACACAGAGCATATTAGAGTATCCTCTTGCAAATACTGGCAGGCTGGTTCTGCGTGGAGTTTGGGAGGCGTTGCAGTTCTGCTCCTCTGATCACTTGTTATGCTATTGTGCTAATGTAGCTGGGGAAGCTCTTCATGGACTCAAACAGCTGCAAAAGTTTCTCTTCTGACACCACTGAACCCTTTTATCTAAACACTTTTTAGGCTGTCATTTCTATTAAAGCCAATTGATTTTTTTGGTGCATTTCCTTTTTGGTACCCTGAAAGATTTAATTTCTAATTTCTAATTTCTAATTAAGCTTAGTACAGACATCAACAGGTGCTGCCTGCTACCATGTCTCAGAAGGTAGATTTCGGTCCAATACATCAAAAGTTATTTCTGAACAGGTAGGTAAGTGGGATCCTCTGTGCTGCTCAGATAAAAGGCTTTGATGTGTTGTCTGAATGGATTTGCATGTGTTGTCATGACTTCCAAGAAGAGTTTTTTGTAGGAAGAAAACTGGATCTAACTGTAGCAGTTGAACAGGAGGTCCTAGCTCAGTTATTGGCTCTGTAGGCACCATTCATCTAAGCCCGAAACATGAAGAGAAATGAGATGTGTTCCTCATCCCTCACTTTGTGTTGGTGTTCCCTGCACAGGCCACTGACTCGTGTGGCTCCAACCACAGTGGGACAATTCCCTCTGTGCACCATCACACCCTAAAAGCCAGGATTGCTCTGCCTCTTGTCACAGCTTCTCAGTCATCCTTGGGAAAATTGGCCTCTGTCTCCTTGGTCCATGCCTCCCTAAGTCTGATATAATATTTTTTTCTTTTTAGGGTTTCTTTTTAATACTCTTTAAATCAGCACTGTTCAAATACCTACTCGAAAATGCCTCTTAAAGAGAAAAGAATCTCTTTGGCAGCCCAGGTGTCGCTGTGGCAGGGATATTGTGGAATCTGCTTTCCTGGCCCCATGCCCACACTCAGAAGGCAGCTGAGCCCCATGTTTATATGAAACACTCATCCCTTTCAAAGCCCATCATCTGTTTAAAAACCATGCCAAAATGATTTATTTATTCTTCCAATAACAGATGAGAAATGGGAAACCAAGGAAGTAATCTCTGACTTCAGTTTTGCTTTATGTGTTCAGTATCTCCAGCGTGGACCAATTTCACTGTTAGCCTGACAGGAGGAGGGGTTGAGAACACTTTTGAACATGACACTATATCTTTAGAAAGGTTTGTTAGATGGCAGCATCCTCTAATTTTTATTTTCCCTATTGAAATTAATTTGACTTTATTTCTGCTGCTGGCTGCAGATGGGTAACTTGCACACTTATCCAAGTAATTCCAGGTGGATGGCAGCCTTTAAAGAAAGATGCTTTAGCATCACTAGCACTAAGTGCATTATCAGAGCTTGAAGTCCTGTCGATGCAGAACAAGAAAAATGTGGGATGCAGAAGGGTTTGGGGGCCAAACTGTGCCCGTCCATCCAAGACACCTCTGTAGGAGGCTGTCCCTCTGGCATTCCTCTTGGTGCTCTGGTGCTACAGTGGTGGATAAGGGTCAAAGCAGGAAGCATAAATGGACACAGAGGAGGGGAGAAAAAATTGTACTCTGTCCATTAGATATGTTTGATTTGTTGACAACTCTCACTTGCTATCAGACTAAAATTTGTACACAAACCAGGCCCCCAGCTCTGCAGGAGGAGCCTGCTGTGTGGAACAGGCTCCTCGGGGTGAGGAGGGCTGTGCTCTCTTAAGCAAGAAGCATCAAAGTCAGAAATAGATTTTCCTTGAGAGAAGCAGCACTTTGGTTCAGTGTAGCTGCATGCAGTGTCCCTGCCCGTGTGAGGATGGCACAAAGCAGATGTGGCTCCGTTGGCCTCTTTCCAAACCTCCCAGATTTTGTGGCTATATTAGAAGCAATGTGTGTGTCCAGCTGTAAACTAGGTGGGAAGTGTTTAACAGGCTTTGAACCTTCCTGAGGCAGCTCCGTGATCAGTCATGATGGGATGTCTCGGTCGCTGGCTCAGCAGGCAAACTGGGCCATATTTATTTTTAGGTGTACTACATGTTTGAAGCTGCCTGAGTATGGCACTGTGTTTTCTGTGGGGATTTTTGTCTTTCAAAAAGCTTTAGGGAGCTGCAGTCTTTATCAATGGACCAGTATAGGCTATCAGTTGTACATTGCAGGGAGTGGAGGATAAGGCTGAGTAAGTTTATCCTGTTACTGCTTAGGGTTTAGATATGCTGTAAAATGTGAATATCATAGTATGCCATGCTAGGAAGCTGGATGCTTTGCTGGCAGGGCACTTAACAGCTTCAGTGCTGTTTTCCTGGCATTGTTTCTCCTGTGCAATAAATATCCCTGCAAAACCACAGCAGTAAACATGCAGCTTGGAAGTAGCTGAGCAGTGAGCCCATCCTGACATGCCTGGCAGGACGGGATCAGTTTTTCCAGACTTTTGCCAACCCTCCTGCGTGGCACAGACACCACGGTATCTCACAAGTAATGCTGGGAGGAGTTTCTTCTGCCACACTGGGTCTTTGACCAAAGCTACATTTGTGTGGAAGTGACTTACAGCAATGTGTAAAAGTCTGTGTCTTAACCCAAGTGAAACTTCATTTTATTCAGTGAAATCGGGTATGAACATACAGGAAATATTCTACTGCCCTAGAGACCTCAGTGGAATAATAGCTTTTAAAGGTAGCCTTAAAGAGCCTAGTTCATCAGAAAGTAAACTAGAAGAGTTTAAATTATTTTCAAAAGAAATTGTTGAATGCGAAGGATTGAGATAAACTTAATGGCCTGTGTGTGTATGTAAACTTGGAACACAGAACCTGCTTGCCAGTATGAACAATTTGACACTATATATTTTTGGGAGAATCAGGACCTTCTTTCAGGAAGGTATCTGTTGGTTGTTTTTTTTCCCCCCTCCCCGGTGTCCATAGCAGTTCCAGTTGTTTTTTCTCATATGGGTTATTAATACTTGAGGTGTGCAAGCACTGGGTATAGATGGGAATGTAACAGTATCTGGTATTTTATGGTGTAGCTTATTGACTTAGCAGGGATTGTGCTAACAAAGGCTCTTTTTCTCCATGAAAAAGTCTTTACCTTGTTTAGGAACTTTTCTGGAAAAGCTGTTTCTAGTGTAAACTCAGTGGGAAGTAACACTGATGAAAAATGATAGTGCTGTAATATCTCTTCAGGTGGGAGAGATGATTCACACTGAATTTTCCCTAGGGCATTTGCAGTGCTGTTTTTGCCTTTCCCCTGCTTTATAATTTTTGGGGAAAATAAGTGAGGTTTGGACATACCTGGGAAGAGAGGGAGCTCCTGAGAAGTGGGTTTGCTGTGTTTGGGGAGGAGAATCTTTCCAAAGCTCCCATAGGACATGTGATGGAGTGCGACTTAAAACTGAGGCTGTATTTTCACAGCTGTTATGGGAGCATTTTTCATTTAACACAGCACAGATGTGAATGATAAAATATAAATTGAAGATGGATGTACACCATCTTGGCATGTAAGAGGTTCAATTATAGACAGAGCAAGCAGAATGATGGAAAATACATTTGAGTGATTGTTCAGTTAATATAATTTGCAGTGAATTATTCCCAACAATTTCTTCACCCAGCTCCTATTGTAATAATTTTCATTCCTTCATTTGCTATGCGCTTGAAACTGCTTCCCACAACTTGTGCTTGACACTTAATGAAGTATATCCATGCTCCCACCTGTCCCTACCTACATGAAAACAAGGACAGATTTGCTGGAGCTCAGCATTTTCAGCAGTGAGCTCTCTAAGAAGTTAATCATGGTGTTAAAGTGGAGGCTGCCGCTGCTGCTGAACACAATGATGTGACCTGTAAAAGCCTGTTCTGTCAGGCTCAGGGGGGCCAGGGCTCACAGAGGAGCTGGCAGAGGACCTGTTTCCAAACTATACCATGGGCATATGGGGGGATTGTCCTTCCACGAGTGGAAGCTGACAGAAGGTGATCAGCTGGTGCTGAGTGATTAATCCATGTCCTTGGGAGCTGAAGCATTTGCTTCCTACCTGTATGGCATCAGCAGTGCCTGGAGGGTGGGGAGAAGGCGTTAGGCTTTGCACCGAGATGTGTGGCACCAGCAGCGCTTGAGGAGAAGCGCTTTGCTTGCTCGGGTCCCCATCACTTGTCTTGTGTGTTCAGCAGCCGAGTGGGTCAGTGGCAGTGCCACAGCTCTGGACAGGGGGGTCCAGCACTGCAAAGTGTCGCATTTGTGCCCCCCTTCCCTATTCCTAAGGCCCTAGAAACCCCACAATTGCACATTTCTCCTGAAGTTTATCAGAAAGGAAGAGTTGTTCTTCCTGGCCCCCTGGGGGACCTGTTCCTGGGTAGTGGCTATGGGGAAGGTGTCCATGTCCTCCCTCCACGTCCCTCTGCAGCCCACAGGGAACAGAGGGTGATGAAGCTGCTCTTTGCCACCCCTTGCCCTGCTGCTGGGGTGGTGGGTAGGAGTGGGGGCTGTGTTGTGCTATGAGCTTGATGGGACACTGGGTAAATGCCCTCAATTGTAAAAGGGGGCGTATGTAATAGGAAATCACAGTTCTTGGAGTTCTGCCTAGCTGTTGGGATTTGTTGTCTGGAGCATGAGGAATACTGAAGGCAGCATTACTCTGACTTCAGAGAAAAGAACCAGGAATTGTTGCTGCCCAGCCTTGTGCTCCCCTGCTGAACACTGAGATGCAAACTCCAGCTTAAGACTAGTTGTGAAGGAGTCTAATCTTTTCTTCATACCATGTTTTTCTGCACTCATTGTTACTACATTCATACCTAGCTTCATTATTTGACTTTTTTGTGCTCTTCTCTGGTCTTTAGTGTGTTGGGAGATACTGGGAAATATGGTGGACCTGTCCCAAGGGCAGACATGAGCCATGGGAAGGTGCACTGTGAACGTAAGTGCTCCTGCAGGGGTTAGTGAAGAATTCAAGGCTGCTTTAGGGTAAGATAAATATTTCTCTGAGTCTTAACCCTTCAGGGCTTCTTATAAGCTCTGTCAAGCCATGATCACAGTGCCTTCAACACAAAACTCCATACTCTGTAACAAGCTGGGATTTATGCTACTGCTTTTTTCTATAGAGAGAAAGCACTTATAAGGTTAATCTGCCAGCATCTGCTTGTCCCAATCTCTATAATCAGGCAAAACATGATTATGGAGCTGCATGTCATTAGTACACGGTGGCACTTAGCTGACTGAGATTGAATTAAAACCTTAATGGCAGAGCATTCAAGGTAAATAAGAGACAACCAGACCCACTGGTGAATGACTCACCTATCACTCAGCTTGGATTAGGAGAGCAAGAACTCAGGGCTGACCAGAAACAGTAGAAGCAGAGTCACTGAACTGGATATATTGTCTGGGGTTCAGCACTCTTATTACCGTTAAGCACGCATGTGTTGGGGGAGTTGAGGCACGTGTAGGCATAGGATTCCTGCACTGGCCTTTGAGCTGTAAAAAACCCAGAGGCTTTGGACTCACCATAGTGGTGGATGACTTTTGTCTTTGCTGTATTCTGTTTTTTCTGCATCAGTTTCATCAAGCAGGTGTCAATGCTTTGAAATTATTTTCAGCAAACGTAAATCTGAGCATTCATTTTGAGCTGGGTGAAACAACTCTGTGTTTTCAAGTGTTTTATTTCACTTTCCAGTCTTGCCTTCCTTTTTGACAATGTTAGATCAGTGGCTTCCAATCAAAATTTCACTTTGGTTTAATTTTGCCTTTCTTCCAAGTGCATTTTTTTTCAGATCTTTTAAACAAAGCTTCATAAATCAACACTGATGTCATTGTGGGTGTGTTTTTCATGTTCTGTTTTGGATGCCAGAAGTGCTCTGTCCCCAGGGGCAGCCCTGCAATTGGGTTTCCCTGTGGATGTGTGGGGAAAGAGCTCCCTCTGACAGTGGGACAGGGATCAGAGGCTGCAGTGGTTTTGATTGCCAGCTCTGGGGATGGTTATTGCCCTTTTAGCTCTGTCAGTTATTCCTTATTTTGCAGCTCTGGTTTCACTCAGTGCTTGCATCCCTGCCATCAAATAAGATGTGACATGAATATCTGTTGGTACTCTGGCCCTAGGGACATGATTATGAACCTCTGGCTTGTGCTGTCAGTGACATTTGAGGTAGGAAAAGCATTAGATAGTGAATTCTCTGGAGAAAATGCAGGGAATGAGCAAGTAAACAACAAAAGATGGGCATGGATCGAGGTCTGTCAGCAGTGTTGAATTTGAAGAGTTTCTGGTGTTTCTATTAATTTATATCCTCTGCCAGCCTTGTTGCTATTGCCCTGTGCAAGATCTGTACCTCAGAGCAAACTTTATTTTTCACCTAAGGGCTAACAACTTTTCATGTGTTTCATAAATTTGCATTTTAATGGAATAAATATTATGCTTTCCCCCCAAAGCAACAATTAAAAATTAAAGCCTCTGGGAAGCTTTCTCTGAACACCCAACAGCTCAGGTGAAGTGTCCAAAGCAACTGTGGTGTATTTAGATGTGACGTGGTCCTGAATGTATTTGGTTTGTCAGCATGGATAGATAACTTCTTGAGGCAAGACCTCATCCCTCTCACAGTTAGAGGGATCTCTCCTATGGCTGTAACTCAGGACCCCAAAATCCCCACTTCCTTTGAGCTCTTCTGGGCTGCAGAGTGCAGAGGTTGCACTCAGACATTGCAAAGCACAAGGTAAAAATGGAGATTGTTTCAGCACTACTGTATGAAAATGATAGATGTATTCACAGTCTCCTATGGAAGGAAGTTGGGGAAAAATTGTATGCTGATGCTCTCTGCTGGATAAATCCAAAAATGCTCTTGCCTCACTGGCACTGTGGTGACAGGCCAGTGTTGGGCTCCTATCTCCTGCAACTCTGCCCACACTGGAACACCCTGATGGTGTTTTGAACTGGCCAGGGCTGGCTGAGAGCAAGAGGTGTTAGAATTACTGCTCTGACTCTTCTCTGTCCTTCCTTTACAGTGTGTTACTTGCTGAAGAGCAACATCAGCCCTGACCTGTGCAATGAGGATGGATTAACTGCGCTGCATCAGGTGAGGTGTGGGAGGAGGTCACAGCTCCCTGCTGCTCCTCACCATCGGGCTTGCTGCTGCCCTCTGAGCAGACCTGTCCAGGTTAAACTGAAAGACCTCCTGTATTTAATTTTTTTGCTCAGTTAAAGCAGTGAAACTTCACTATGTTATGCTTGTAATCCAGTTTCTTGGGGAGCAAACTGAGATCAAACCCTTCTCTCTGGTTTGTTCAGTGGTAAGAAGAGCTCGGGAATTGGGGCTAGACTTCAGGTGTGAACAACATTTCTCCCACCCTTTAATCTTTGTAGAAGTGGGCTGTAAACTCTTAAAGCATGTTAACTCAGGTTTAGAGACCTTGTCAATCCGTGAGTTTTGAAGGTGGTTTAAATAAATGATGCACAGGATACTTGAAGAGCCTAGTGCTGCTCACTGCAGGCTCACGGACTTCACCAGTAAAATAAGGATTTGCAATAGTGATGTTTAAGTCTGTGTCCTTCCTTGCAGCCTCTGTGCTGATCCCATAAGGGTTTTTCTATTCTGTCCAAGGCCCGTGGGACTGGCCGTGCCTGGCAGCTACCGCCTCCACTGCGGTGAACAACAGTGGTGCGTTTGTCACATGCGCTCCGAGGGTGGAACAGACACTCAAGGGTTTCTCGCCATTAGTGCCTGCTGTAAATGCTCCCGCTGACTTGGGATTTTGGATTCTTTTGCAAGTTGCCTGCTCTCTTCAAAGCTGGATGGGGTGTTTGTTTAGAAATGCAAACTGGCTCCAACAAGAACAAAAGGTCCCCGCCACTACCAGCAGCACCTCTCCAAAGAGATGTTATCCTGCACACAGAGACATGCTGACAGCCTCTTTGATAGGTACTACCAGCTAGGTACTGAAGCCATGGAGAATCCTATCTTGCTCACTGAAGGATAGGTTATTGTAAAGGTGCATTTGGGAGTTGAGATGGGAGCTTTGCATCCCGTAGAATTAATTGGATCCCTGAACAGAGAGAAACTCCTAAGTGAATAGTGTTGCCCATTACCAGTGACTTCTAGTGAAGGGCTCAATTACACTTTTGTGGTAACTTGGCTGTGTGACAGGAACGATTATAATCTCACTTCCATGTACAAATAGTGAACAGAAATAGAAATACATAAAGGATTCTTGTCACTCAGTTGCTAAAATGCTTGTTGTGGATTGGAATTCAGCCCCATTAGTGGCCCATACTGTGTGCTGAGCTGTGAGTCTCCTGTGTGGGTCAGCAGTAACACACAGACCACAAACAGGCTTCTTGCACAAGAATGAATCTTATTTAGTGTCTTGATCACATGCACATTCATGTCAAGATGTGAGTACAAGGTGGATCAAAAAGCAAATTCCACCTTCTCCAAAGGAAAGAGGTTGAGGCTTTTCTTGCAGGCTGCCTCTGGGACTATACTGTAAATGCAGGGAGGATGCTGATCTTTTTCAGGAAATGGAAGGTGCCCTGTGAAGTAGCTCATAATTCTAGGAGTCCAATTTGCACATCTGCAGATAACTGTGGTAGGTAGCGGTGAACTGCTGAGAAGACTTTTACTAATCACATGCCAGTGTGTGGGATTTTCCCTAAGAAAAGGGAATGTCAGCTTGTCAGCTCATCCCTTGGTATGTGGTTAAACTGGTTACATTGAATTTCTCTTATGTTTTCTCTTGAATATGGAAGACCCGGTGAAATAGAAGCTGTGAGCATATTTGCTGTTATTTCCTGCTGGTTCTGCCCCCACACCAGAAGGCCCTTTAAGACACCAGTGACCTCTGCTCTGCCTAGTGTAGGTGTTCTGCATGGTGCCTTTCTGACCTACTGCTGTTTAACTCTGTTGGAGTTGCTTGTTGCCAAACATTGCAGGATAAATTAGGTCTCCACATCCAGGTGCTCTATATTATTTCACATCTGAGCAGGTATAAGCCCTCATCTTCCCAAAGTCTAAAAAACCCAATCTGTCTGTATCTCTTCCTCACCAGTGCTGCATAGACAACTATGAAGACATAGTCAAACTTCTCCTCAACCATGGGGCCAATGTCAATGCCAAGGACAATGAGCTGTGGACTCCACTGCATGCAGCAGCTACATGTGGTCATATCAACCTGGTGAAGATCCTCATCCAGCAGTAGGTGGCTTCTTGTCTCTGTCCTTCCTGCAGATCTGATTCTACCCACAGCTTCTTGTGGATGGAAACCAAGACTGTTCAGTACCTTGCAAGATTGCAGTGGTGGTGATTATTCCCTGTTTTCAGGCTATTCATGGGACTCCTTCCTGCTTGGGGGAGAAGGGGGTGGAGGAGGAAGAGCAGAAAGGCTGAGGAGACAGAACAAAACCCTAGGTGGCTTGGCTGAGTTTCATGAATTTTCTGGAGACTGGGCCAAAATTTTCTGCATTTTGCCTGTATTTTGGTGTGTCTGTATGTGCTTGTGGAACTGTGGTCACTGGGTGGGTAGAAATAGGAGCAGCCAGCAAGGGTCCACCTCTTCAAGCCCTTAAACACCTCTTCAGATCTTCCAGCCCCAGTCAAAGAGACACTGTTGTAGGAGGGCAGCAGTGTGTTTGTATAGTTCAAATACCTGGGTGAACTTTGTGACCTGTCTTACTGGGTCTTAATTAATAACCAGTTTGCTTCCTGTAGTGCACTGGTTCCCCAGTGGTGACACAGGTGCTTACACTGGACCTTCCGCTTGATTTCACCAAGGCCCTAAAGCTCAAGTGTTTGCCCTAAATCTCAAGTCTTTTCCAGACTTACTAGCAAGGTGGAAGAAGCCAGGTGTGTTTTGAGCTGTACCATTTGGTGATCACCTGCTGTGAATCCTACCTGGAACAGGTAGTTCTGGCTCTGTATGGAGCCCTATCCTCCATTTCCCAGAGTGAGTGTTTTGGAAGTGTTAACTTACTGCCTTGCACGGTAATGTCTGCTGCTTCTCCCTCGGGAAGGGAGACTTCTCCCTGTGATGCCATCATCTGAGAGATGAGTGTTGAAAATTTGGCCCTTTTTTGGCTGTATAGTGAAGGAGAGAAGAGGATGCAGTTGGACATCTCTTGGAGGATGTGCCCACTTGGGTTAGGAAATTTTTGGATGGGGGAATAAAAATGGAGCAGATATGGAACAACACAGTCATTACTGACCCATGAAGGAGGTGTAGTGTGCTGCCTTTCATCCACTTCTGGAATTAATCTTTGCCATTCATAGCTCCTTGGCTTTGCTTCAAATCTTTCTTATCTCGTGTGTATCTTGGTGGCATTTGGGCAACTATTAAACCCTGGTTAGTTTTTCCTAAGCATTTATCCCAGCATTTGGCACTGCCTACTCTAGGATGTCTGAGGTCTTTTCTCATGTAACTGGGTTTTCCCTTGCAGTGGAGCAGACCTGTTGGCAGTAAATGCAGATGGCAACATGCCGTATGACCTCTGTGAAGATGAGCCAACTTTGGATGTCATTGAGACTTGCATGGCCTATCAAGGTAAGGAGATTGAGTTCACGTAAAATACAAAACTGGGTCAATGTGGTACTAAAAATTATCTTGTTTATCAGCTCTTGACTGGCCTCTGGAGAAAAGCAGAGAGCTGCTCCTGGCATCATTTCTTGGAACCTGACTCTTGGAACTAGACTCATAGTCTATTTACTCAGATTCCTAAACATCATGAGGTTGAAGGACAGCAGGCAGGTTCCCTCAGCTACATATTCTCTGAAAAGGGTGTGAGGTCATATCAGCCAGGATCATGTCTGATTTTACTCAACAAGTGGAGACAAAAACCCTTTCCAACTCTCCTCTAACTGGAATTTTAACAGGGATTACACAGGAAAGGATCAATGAGATGCGTGCTGCTCCAGAGCAGGTCATGATCTGTGACATTCATGACATACTTGCGACTGGACAGGACCTGAACAGGACTGATGCCCAAGGTGCTACGCTGGTGAGTGAAACTGCAGCAGCTTCAGTTTTGCCTTCATTCAGCCCAGAGGTTATGAAATCTGCCCTGAGGCAGGAGTTATACAAAATCAACATGTACAAGTCACTGAGAGGAGAAATCCCACAGTGAGGAGTTGCAGAACATAAACATCTGCTAACCTCCAGGGAACTGGGACTGAAAGACCTCCTAGTGACCTCTTGTTTCTCACTAGTCTTGTAGATTGATCAGACTCCCATAGAAGAGGCATGAGAGTCCTCTGGTTTTCATGGGAGCACGATCTGGTGTTGGGAACTCTGAAGACCTTCTGCCTCCTTTCTGCTTTGCATAGCATCTGGCTCACAAGGAGTCAATGACTGCTGTGTTTGCCAAGGTAGGATGGCATCTGCCCCTGGCAGAGGAGAGGACCCAGGACAAGTGTAGAGCACAAAGCAAGCTGCCGTCTGATTTGACTGGACAGGTACCGAGAAAGCTGAACAATCCTAGTCCTGTTTCCTTCCTTTTCACCTGCAAATATGTTTCTTAAATCATTGCTTACAGCAGTCCCAGCTTAGGGGAAATTCAGTAATGAGGTCATATGTGTTGGGAGTTTCATACAACCTTGGTCATTTAATGCTTGGGTCCAGACATAACTGATATACAGGCACTTGGTTCATTTGTTTGATGACTAAGCCACAGCATTCAGTTTTCTTAATCTAAATGTCACCTTTAGCATATACCAGAAGCATAAGAGGAGGGCAGGCTCCCTCCAAGATAACCTTGGATGACTGAAGCTTCTATTGCAGCTTATTTTTTCAATACCTTTTTCCCTTTAACAAGGATTATATACATAAATTTAATCAGACTCCTAGGTTTCCCCATTTGTATCAGCCCCAAGTGATTTCCTGCTAATTCATGTGACCTCTAGAAGGTATGACTGAGTGGCATAAAATTTATGTAGAAATTATTGAGTTGCCAGAAAGCATCAGAATTTATTTCCAGATGAGAGTTTAACTCTTTGTGGTGGAATCCACATGGAAATTTTTTGAAAATAAGCTTTAATTCTCCTCTTCAGCACAGTTGAAATAGGAGGATCTTTGGGTGCAGTTAATCCCTTCAGACCAGTGCATAGGTCAGTGTTTCTCTCAGACATGCAACAGCAGACTGCAAATATGAAAATCTTCAGAAACATTAAGTTGGGGGACTAAAGGAGACTGTTATTGATGTCTCCAAAGTGGTGGCTGTAGTTGGAAGCCAGTATCTGAAAAAGCATATTCCCTTAACTACAAGTAGCCAAGGTTTAAAATGTTTTTTATTTTCAAGTGGTGAAAATAATATCATGAGTGGAAGTGCAGTCGTATGGAGAGAGTTCTGACTAAAGCAGGCTGTAAATTTGATCAAAGAAATCCCATCCACAGCACATTAGTGGGAAAGAGGAGACATTCTCCTGGCATGAGAAATGCAGAGTGTACAGTGGATGATGTTCTCCACTGCAGGCTTGCACTTTGATTGTGCTGTTCCCCTGCAGATTGGGAAGCACTTAAGAGCCCTTGATTTAAAATGTGAAAACATTATTTTTCTAACCCATATAGGTAAGTTATTTGAAGAAATATTGAGCAGTTTCCTCTCCAAACAGAATTACGTGCAGGTAATACTGAGTTTTAGCAATAGGAACAACCTGCTTTTGATCTGGTAGCATCTGCCAAATGTGAAATGTGGTGCATGTTCATCTCTAGGCTCAAACATTATTTAAGAAAATCTGCTGAAACTTGGTCTATAAAGCCATCCGTGATCCTTGCAGGTGGTTCATGCTGTGTTCTTATCTCCTAGCTGCATATAGCTGCAGCCAATGGTTATCTGCATGCAGCTGAAGTCCTTCTTGACCAGGGGGCAAGCCTGGACGTTAAAGACTGGGATGGCTGGGAACCTCTTCATGCTGCTGCTTTCTGGGGACAGGTACTGATTTCTCTGAAAGCATCCTGTATGAGGGTGACATTTCTTTCTGTCTGGACAAATTGTGTAGCACTCTGAAAATGGAATAAGTCTGTGCTGAGGCTGGGCTCTCTGGACAGCATCAGAGGAGGTCCTTTGGGTTCCAGAAAGAACTTGTTGCTGCGAAAGTTCAGATGGAGTATGTCTGAGTATGTCTGTGCAGCTGAATGGTAGGAGCATTGTTTAAGACCACACACATACCAGAATAATTTGAGGCAAGTTGAGCATGCATGCCATTGCTTCTGATCTTATTCCAACTTTTCAGCTTTGGGAAGGAAAGCCTAAATTGCCTAAAATAGCTCTATGAACTTGACTTTCTCACTTTCCATTCTTTAGATGCAGATGGCTGAGTTACTTGTGTCCCATGGGGCTAGTTTGAGTGCCAGAACATCTTTGGATGAGATGCCAATAGGTGAGTTCACTAAGCTTAAAAAAAGAAATGCCTAAGAAATGGCTGGAGCCTTCACATGGTGCCTTTGGAAGAATTAATGTAATTTCTTAAGTTTCTTCAGAATCGAAGTTTCAGTTACTTTAAGTGGGATTGAAGTTTTGAAGCTCCTGCTTTACTGCTTCTCAAGGTGTTTCTTCCTGCTCATAAAAACAAGGAAGAAGGCATTTCTCAAGCACCAAGTCCTTCTTCTGTGTATTTCTACACATGTTATCCCTCTGTACCTGTGCTTGGGAGTCTTCTTGCTGAGTACAACTGTAAGACCATGGGTATCTTAACTAGGAAGACACAGTTAGTAACATGGTGTCAGTGGTGCCACGTGGGAAGTGTCTCATTAAGGGCTTGGTCTGTGTGTGCCATAGATCTGTGTGAAGAGGAGGAATTCAAAGTATTGCTTCTGGAGTTGAAACACAAACATGATGTGATCATGAAGTCTCAGATGAGGCATAAATCCTCCCTGAGTCGAAGGACCTCCAGCACAGGCAGCCGGGGGTGAGTTGTGCTCTTCTGCAGGTCACCCAGTGCGCATTGGCTTGGCCATCCAGGGGTGGTTGTGCAGGACCCCATCTGTCCTTTCTGAACAACATCTGAGAGACAGAAGCTGACTTTGGTTGCTCAAAGCAGAGGTCCCTTGAAATGTGGCTGCTTTACTAGAAAGAGAGGCTGTTTCTTTGGGGGGTAAATGGCTTTGCACTGTTGTGGTTTAATAATTGTTCTGAGCAGAGGACCAAGTGGTGAGAATTTACCCTGTTAAACCGCTGAGATCAGTGTTGGACAGTCAGTGCTTCAGGTGGATTAACTTGACCTTCTCAATAATAAAATGGCCTGGCCAAGATACTGTGCCCAGACACCGCTTGCACAGGTCTTTATAAAACATTTACTAGACACCAAAGCAGTCTTGCAGACCACAAAACTCCCTAAACAGCCTGTGGGCCATTCCTCTATATTTTTACTCCACTGGTTGCAGAGTAGATCTATTCATTGAACTGTATGAGTTCTAAAGCATATCTGCAGTGCTACTTTAAAACTCCTTAAATTTCCTCACACCTTTAATATCCACACTAATGCCTTTGCTTTGTGTGGGTGCAAGGAAGCTAAATCCATGTTCCATTCTAGAGGGAGAGGCTGTGAAGTGTGAGGTGGAGGTGAGAAGGATTATGGGGTAAGAGGAATTGTTATGTCCTACTCACAGCTTTTATGCCCTTTGTCCCTGTCCCACAGGAAGGTGGTGAGGAGGGCCAGCCTTTCGGACAGGACAAACCTTTACAGGAAGGAGTGTGAGAAAGAGGCCATTGTTTGGCAGCAACTGGGGGCAGCAGAAGAAGGAAGAAACTCGGGTCTCATTGGAGAAATTGGGGAGACTCGTTCTGACCAGGAGAATACAGACCCTGTAAGCAATCTCTTCTCTGTTATGGGAGTCACTGAGGGGGGCTGGTAGTGCAAGTTCAGTAGCAGTGGGTGCCCTGGGGTTGAAGGTGGCTAAAAAATGTGTAGACTTCATCCTAATTCTCATTTGTCATAAACTGGGATAACCCTCTCCAGAGGGAAGACTGTTTTGGATTTAGAGCTGCATAAATAGTTTTGATATAAGATCCCAGTGAACCAGAGATTCTGAAAATACGGTGTGTGCATTTCTCTTTACAGCTAAAAGTGGTAATCACAAAAGAATTGTAAAGTTGCTTTGCAGATACTTGTTTTCAATTCAGTTACTATCGTATTATATTAATATGCTTATCTATTTAGTATTTTTTTGTGAGTCCTTCTGACTTAAATGTTCCATGTACCTGGTTAGGACTCACAGCGTTATCGGGTCCCGTTAGTGGGTGAATTTAGTGTTTGTGCTGCAGTACCTGACTGGTTGAAAGGCTGAATGGAAGTAGGCTTACGAAGTTGTTACAGGGATAAACCCTGCAATGGGGGACAGTGGAAGATGCTCTTCTTTCATGTCTTCTTGTTCCAGAACTCAGTGCTGGAGAATTCCTCCCTCCTTCCGGAGTTAGCAAACAAAAGCACCCAGTGTGACTCTGAGATCCCACTCCAGAATGGACTCATGGCATCTGCCAGCCCTTACCAGTACACCTTTTCCAACGGGGACATTTGGAGCATGCACGCTGACCCCAACAGTAACCCAGGCCACGTGCTGCCCTACGGCAGCCCTGGGCTCCCTGACACCCAGCAGTTCTGGGGCACCTACAAGGAGCACAACCACCAAACGCTCTCAGAACTGAAGAGGCAGCGGGCTGCAGCCAAACTCCTCCAGCACCCTTTCCTCAGCACCCACTTCAGCAGTGGCATGGCAGGAGTTGCTGAGAACATGGGTGAGGCAAAGTCGCACTTAATGGAATCCAGGACTTCTCCCTACAGCTCAAATGGGACCTCAGTGTATTACACAGTGTCCAGTGGTGATCCGCCCCTCTTGAAATTCAAAGCTCCCATGGAGGAAATGGAAGAGAAGGTGCATGGGTGCTGCAGAATTTCCTAGTCTTGTCTGTGTCTCTCCCCAGAGAAAACAAGATGTGGGTGGGCTGGTTGGATCTATCTCAGCTGCCAGGTTGTTTGCATTCCAAAGGGAGAATTTAGTTATGGACATCCTGACTGTGGCAACCTCGTTCATCCTGAATTGTACTTTACCCTGCCAATTACTTACATTGCAGCTGAATGAGTAACGCAGGTGGAGCAAGGCTTTTAGCAGAGGAAGGGATGAACATCAATATAATGTAAAAAGAGTCTCCCTCATCTTGCTCCCTGGGGAAGAAGGTATCATGCACTGCCTCCCCATCCTTGGAAAGTCATGAGATGCCTTGGAACAAAGAAAGGATCTGGATTAAAATCTTTGCATCTGAGCCTCTTGCTGCAAGTCATCCAACAGCTGGAAGGTGACAGTTCAGACCTGCATTTTCACCCTTGGGTGATGCACATACCTTGGAGGGGAGGTCAACCCCCACATAGGGTTTGCAAGAGCTGTTTTGCATCCAGCTGGTTCCAGCACTTTCTGGGCCTGAGCAACAAGGAAGCGTAGATGCTGCACTTAGGAAGTTTGCAAGGCATTATCTCCTTGCAGTGACAGCTCACCATCAAGAACTGTGCACTGGCTGGGTCCTGTTCAGGTGTCAGCTCGTCACTGCAGGCTGCCTTCAGGTTTGAAGCAGAACTTTTCCTGGAACAGGCTTCACTCAGTAGGCTTTAAAACTGATGTTGCAATAAGGGGCCCTGGCAATAGAATTTTACTGCAATAAAATACTGGCAAAGGTCTATATTGGGATAAGTAATTAAAAAAAACAACTTATTTGTACTATTTAGACTCTTAATTTGTTAAAACCGAAAAGACTTTTGTTGATCTCACTTTCCTATTGATTCTGTTTGTTTACTCTATATGCTCAACACAGATACTAGGGGCAGTGTGCTTTGCAATCTGATTTTTTTTTGGATTTCCAGAACTGCAGGGCTCAGGAGGGGTGAGGAGGAAAGGCTTGTCAACACTAATGTAGAAACGCCGTGAAACCATTTCTAATCCCATAATGTGATGACACTTGCATTAACCTCTAGTGTTTGGCTCATAAATAACAGTTAAACCATTGCTATGGTAGTTCACTGTTGCAGCAGGACAGGAGATTTTTTTGGTCTGTTTTCCAGCTCCCATGTTGAAGTTGTCAGCAGTGATTAGCAGCTGTCAGCAGAACATTTAAATGCCTCTGTGTCTGAAGGAGTTGCCTTGCACCATGCCGTGCTTAGCAAAGCCTCTCTGCTGTGAAGCTGCTGGCACACAACACTGTCTTTTGGTGCAGTCCATGTGAGCTCTGAGAGACCACCCGAGAAACACTAGGATGGGCTTCTCAGCAAGTTCAGGCTTTGTGTACCTGGGGGAGGTGAGAGGAGAGTGCCCCATGGGACACAGCTCTGAGGAACTGGCCACAGTTCAGTTGTATCTACAGCAGTAACTGTAAATCTTCAACCTCTTTTCTGCACAGAGGGGCTGTTGCAAATGTAACTATTTGCCTGCATGAATACTTGTCTTCTTGGGCAACTTAAATTCCAGACTGAAGATATAAACCTGTTTGTGTCTCTGTAAGCCATCAGTGGATTAAATCCAGCTCATCTAGTTGTGCTTCAGCCAAGCAACAGCAAATGCAGCTTCCACCCATCTTTTTATCGGGTGGCTGTTAGACATCAATATTATCCTTCACATGTGCGTTCCCTCTGTGGGAATCCTCACAGCCTTAACTTTTTTCTAGGCTATAAAGATTTGACTTAGGCTGCCAGTGACTGTTAAGTGCTACCTTCTGCTCCCATCAAATCTAGCCCATTGCTGGGGCTGGATATATTACAATACAGGGCTCTGGGCTTCTTGAGGCAGCAGCAGTGGCTGTGTGTCACCACCACAGCCACACCATGCAGGAAACACTTGTGGACCTGTGAGGTCATTACCAGACTGACAGTTTACTCTTTCTTTCCTCACCAATCTTAGGAACAAACTAGAATATGGCAGAAGCTGACCCAATTAATTTAAAACTTCAGTTCTGTTAAAGGCAGGGTTTGAAGCGTTCAGTGAAGTTGGGCTTCCTCCATTATTGAAATACATATGCTAAATATGAGACTGGAAAATACTTCTTGTACTTGACTTTAAGATTAAGGGATTTTAAAAGTCAGTCTCTAGTAGAAAGAGGATGATTTGGTAACTGGAGAGACTTTCCTGCATCTGTGTGTGCTTAATAGTGGGTCTTCCAGTTACCCTGAGTAAATTCTTCTGTGATAACACCAAGTGTGGCCTGGTTATTATGGAACATAGGGGAGATGATCTTTTGGGTGCCTCTCTTCTCCCGCAGTGGTGAGGTTTGTCTTTCCAAATCCGTCCTAATGAGACTTTTGAATTCACTGTAACAAATTTTGGTGCCACTCTCCACTGGGTTGTAAATGGTGCAAACTTTGGGCCCAGATTTGCCTTCCCTCCTAGCGAAGGAGGAGTTGGGCCCTTTTCCTTTTCAGAGCAATTCTGTGCTATCAACTGTATTGAATCCTACCTAACTCCAAGGAAATGAAAAGAAGAGTGTTGAATGCAATAGTGTGAAGTAGTTTAACTCTTGCTTTCACTGAGAGTTGCTAAAGCATTAAAACTGTGGGAAACCAGTTCATTTTAGACTAACAGCTCTTTTGCTTCCATTGGTATTTCACTCTAGGAATAAGGCCTTTTACTGTAAAATTTAGCAATGTTACAACAACAGTGGGGTTTGATATCTATATGTTTTAAAGGGCAGTAACCCAAAGGTTTTAGTTGTTCAGATTGTGCAAAGATTTAACATTAATGTATTGATGGGTCTATTGCAAGCAGAGCTCCACAAGAATAACCCTTTTGCTCACCACATCTTCCTGTGTGCTGAAATCATACTGTTTCTAACAAACAAACTGGTTGCTGAGAGCAGCTTTACATTCCATATTGAAAGGCACTTTTTATATCGAAAAAAAGGTGTCTTTCAAAATAATGTCTCTGTCAGCCAAGAAAGTCACAGCACTGAAATATTACATAAGGGCTTAAGTTCCATTCCTGGGATCTGTTTGACATCAGACCTGGATTTGTATTTCACATACCAAGTAATGCGATTTCAGCCCACTTAGTCTCACTTCTTTGGTACTCCTGAATCTTAAAATCTTCCCACTTTTGGGAAGAACTGACTCTAGCTGTTGTGATTCTGTGCCATCTTGCAGATGTGGTTGAAGAACCATGTGGATGAGGAACTGGTAGGGAAGGAGAAGAGCATATCAGGGCAACAGCAATAATGACTTGGTGCAATACTCAGTGGAGGCAATGAATTCTGGAGTTTATTGAGCAGAGTCTTATTTCATGGGGTTGAAATCACTTACGAGCTCCCAAATGGCATTACAATTTCTGTATAGTGTCCTTTTGCTTCAGTCTTGGAGCTCTGATTACCCAGATCTTCTCTGCTGAAACTAGATCAGCAATCCCATAGAAAAGGGACTATCTGGACCAAGAAAGCAATAGCACTGCTCTCCAGTGAGCTGTGGATGAACTGCTGTCTATCTGCTGAAAGGTATTCTCCCTACACCTGGGTATTTCTGTGCCTTATAATACTTGCTAAAGGTAACCCATCTCTGAAAGGTTTATGGTGACTATACAGTGTTGTTCTTTAACTTTAGGCTGTTTGCAAGGCGATAAAAGTTCAGAACGTGCCAGATTTTGACATTATTATTTGCTCTTTCAGTTTCTCTTGTGATCGCCACTTCTCTCTTCCTAAATACACAGAAAGGAAATGCACAGGGTCTTCATTCTACTTTAACAAATCATGTTGACTACTTTGTATTAGTTCTCTACAGGCAGAATCCAGAACACGCTCATAGCAGCAAGGTCTCACCTCTTACTACAGAATACAGCTAATATTTACTTCTTTTGTTCTGTTTTGCCTGTGGCTGGTACAACAGAACACTGTCCCTGGTTGTTTTTCACACTTATTCTACTGTTTTCATGTTGGCCAAACTGGTAATGGCTTTCTCATTTCCCTCACACAATTCTAGTACCACTGGGCTCTCCAGCAACATCTGCCATGGTACAAGTACAACCTAGAATATTTTGCTTTATTTCAACTGTGGAAGCTGTAGTAGAGGAGACTCTGCTCAAGATACCTGTTCCCAAAGCTGCACCAATGCAATTATCTCCACCTGCAGCTGGAGGGGAGTTACAGGTTTTTAAACAGTGCAGATGCAGCCTTAGTATTGCCACTGCTATGTCTTCAGCCTTTAGATTGCAGTGTGAGAGTGGATGCAGGAATGTGGGTAACCCTGGTACAGCATGGCAGGACTGCTGTGTGTACAGGACATTAACAGATGATGACAAGCCTTCTGCAATAACTCATAATTCTGTCGATCAGTAGTAAACGATGTACAAATAAAACTTGATGAAATGTATTTTATGTGAAAAAAAAATGTAAGAACTGTATATTGTATTAGCAGCTTTGTGTATAAAATGGCATTTTGGCAATCAGAGTCTAATATATTTAAACTTTTTTTAAAAAAGGATATTTGATATTGTATGGAATTGACTTTATTGCTACTGTAAGTATGAAGATGGTTTAACATGATGAAGACATGCATAAAATCCTAAACTTTATGTAAAACTCATGCCAAAAGGGTATGTCTGACAGTATTAGCACCTGACTCAGTGTCTTTAATAGATTGAATTTTTTAATTTAAAAATTATATTAAATTTCTTTTAATAATACCAAAATACCACTGAGGTTTTTTTAATTGGTTGATGTTTTGGGACTCTGCTAAATGCCTCTGCCTCTCTCTTAGCTGTCGGTACAGCCAAAGGACGTCTGGAAGAGTAAATCTGGAGAGTGGGTGAGTGTAGCTTTTTGTTTCAGCGAGTGCAGGTCTCAAGAAGCGTTTGGACAACGCTCTCAAACACATAGTGGGATTCTTGGGGGTGTCCTGTGCAGGGACAGGAATTGGACTTTCCTGATGCTTGTGGGTCTCTTTCACCTCAGAATATTCTGTGAATATGATGCTGGGAACGAGGGGGAGGGCCAAAGTTGTGTCTGCCTTTCCTGGATTGGGACATGCCCGAGGCATTAGGTCCAGCATACGTTAACGCACATCAGTCATTAAAAGGGTCCTTCTCAGGAGGGTTGATTCGCGCGAAGGCGAAAGCGCCCTGGAAGGACGGCAGGGCTGTGTCCCCAGCCAGGGAACTCCTGCGGCCGCGCTTCCCGGCCCCAGCGCGACGGATGCAGGCCCGCTCCCGCCCCGCTCCCGCCCCGCTCCCGCCCCGCTCCCGCCCCGCTCCCGCCCCGCTCCCGCCCCGCTCCCGCCCCGCTCCCGCCCCGCTCCCAGCTGGGCGGAGGCGGTGCCGTTGCTGCCCGGAGCCAACCGCGGCGCGGGGCGGGCGGGACGCGCCAGTGGCGGCGGCGCTGTTTGGATTCAAACGCGCTATAAAGGAGCCGCGGGCTGAGCGGGGCCGGTCCAGCCATGGCCAACTCGTCGCAGTGCCTGGAGGAGGGCGCGGGGCGCTGGCCGCCGCCGGCCGGGCCGTACAGCGAGGCGCAGCGCCTGGCGCTGGAGGAGCTGGTGGCGGGCGGCCCCGAGGCGCTGCGGGCTTTCCTGCGGCGGGAGCAGCTGCCCCCGTTCCTGTCGGAGCCCGAGGTGCAGGACATCGCGCGGGCCGCGCTGCCGCTCGCCGCGGGCCCGGAGCCGGCGGCACAGTCCTCGCCCGGCTCTTCGCTGGACGCCTCATCCCTCACCTACTTCCCCGAGCGCTCGGACCTGGAGCCGCCGGTGCTGGAGCTGGGCTGGCCGGGCTTCGCCAGCGGCGCCTTCCGCGGGCTGACGCGGGTGGAGGCGCATTTTCAGCCCGGCTGCGGGGACAGCAGCAGCATCTACGGCTGCAAGGAGGCGGTGCGGCGGCAGATCCGCTCCGCGCGGCAGGTGAGTGCCCGGGACCGATAAGCGCCTCCTTCACGGGACACCGAGCAAGGTCAGGCGGCTTTAGAACCGCCCCTGCCGAGCAGAGAATGCCTCGTGAAAAGGACAAGCTCGAAAATATACAAGGAGTGGCAGTCTATATGGTGCATCTCCGAACTCCCCCTTTCCTGATTACATTGCTCCGGAGGGGATGGGCCAAGAGCTCCCCGTTCCTCAGTGCAGCGCGGCTACCATGGACAAATCACCCGCTGCATCCAGCTGATCCCGCACTCACTCCTAGCGGAAGGTTTCCTGTTCCAGGTTCATCACTGATGGCCTCTGCCAGACAGATTCGCTTACGGAAATCTCTCACTGTCCCCCAAAGGGTATGACAGAAAAGACCTCCCTTATAAAAGAAGGTTATCTACAGAGATAACACTATGATTATATCTCCTTTCTTCAGCTCATTAATTGTCCCCAAGTGTTGTGCAGACCTGCCCTTAGCAGGACTTTCCTCCTACAGAAGTGGATGTTTTTGTTCTGATGCAGAGTACGGCTTAAAAAACACGGCGCATAGTCACTTCTGTTTTCTGTAACTCATTACACCTCTGAGTTTCTAGCCTCCAACTCTCACCCCCCGGAGGGAACCACCCTTCCCCTTAGCATCCATTCAATTGGCTTAGCTGAAATTTAAATGTGTAGCTTCCTCTTTGGGTGGCCAGATGAAGCAACCCCTGTCTGTGTGTAACGTGCTCGCACACGGCACTCCCTCAATCAGCAACTGAGCTTAGTCCCTGGTCCCTTCCGAGGACGGAACCTTAGAGAATGTGTAAGGATGACACGGCTGATGGGGCTCATTGCCGGAAACGGTCACAGAGAAAGCTTTGTTCTCAAACGATCCTTATGAGGTAGATGAGACCAGCCAAATAGTACTGAGACTCGAATAAACTCCGTAAAAACATTTGTTTCTCTAAGAAGCCATACTTGTTTGTAATATTGTTGCTTACAGCATCCTGTGAAGCACCTTCCACTGCACTTAGCTGAGAGACAGGCAAGCTGCTCCTGCCCCAGCTGTGTATGTGCCTAATAAGGAGCGTTTTTGTGGACATGAGAGAAATTTTTGACACCCTAAAATTTACTGAATATGAGATGCTGTGTGATACTGCTCAGTCATCATGGAGTTCTTCAAGTTAATGCAAAGAATGGGAAAACTATAGATGCTGTGTAGTTCCTTCCCAGCTCGCTCAAATGCAGTTAGCTCAAGTGACTGAAGAGGACATAGCTTCTGTCTTGCCCATGCTATCCTGAATGGATGAGAAAAGGGGTTTCTCTTTCCTCTAAACATTTTCAGTAAAACTATTTCTTTCTCAGCTGATAATGCTGGGATTAGAACTCAAATGTGCTGTGAATTTAATAGTCACATGAAGGCATCAGTGTTCCCAAGGGTTTATTTTGAATTGTTTTGCTTTTAGGGGTTGCTTTCTTACTTGTCTGGTCTTGTCAAAAACATCTCTTCCTAAAAAAAAAAAAAAAAAAAAAAAAATAATTATTTTCCTTTAGCGCTTAGACAAGTGATTGGGTGGAGAGAAGCATGGGAGACATGCAAGAAGCACAAGCATAAAGTAACTTTATCTAGAAATACCCATGTGTATGTGTGTGTTACACCTAAGAACTCAGCCAAATGAAGCCAATCCCTTAGGGAACAGGAGGACAGAGGTGGGAATGCAAAGTTTAGCCTATTCCTGTGGGAAATGTTATCTTGAATACAGGCAGTGCCACACACAGAGCAGCTGTGTTTCTTGAATATACACCCTGGGTGTGTTGTAGCAGTGCATGGATTCATCATCTCTCTGATAAGGGCAGGTGCCAGCTGCAGAGGTTGTATAATTATTGTCCTTGATACTGGTCTAATAGAAGGAGAATAGAAAAGTCAGTCATGAAGCTAAATCCTTTGTGTCTTTACCTAGATGTGGATTTGAAGGGTGAGAATTCTAGCACCTAAACAGTGTATGATGTGGCTCTAAATTAGCTGGAGAAATTCTTCATAAATGTAATCCTCCTGTCTTAGGATTTACCTTCTTTAAATAACTGTTGGGTGGAAGGATTTCTTGTGAAGATATGTGATGGAATATCAGTAAGAATGTGCAGATTAGTAAGAGTCTGGAAATCAGTCAGTGTTAGTGAGATGTTCAGCTGGGACAGCGAGGAGGCCATTGGAGCTAATTCTCCTGTAGCTGTTTGAAACATTGGGGGAAACAAGTGTGGAAATGACTTGTCTAAATTCCCAATTCTAATGTGATAGTTTTCCCAATGTAACCAAATGACCAGATTACAAGGAACTATGTAGGAAAGGAGGATGTGAAAATGTACAAAAGCAGCAGTCATGAGGAAAATCCTCTTGAGGCTTACCCTTCTCATTCTGGGACACACTGAATTTACATAAACATCGTGGGAATACAGGAATCTATCATAACTTGTCAAGGACAAAAAAATGTGCAGGTCACACTGGTGATAGCAGCAGGAGAAAATGGCTGGCGGAGGCAGTGACCTGACCTTGCTTAAAATAAATCCCTTGACTAAGTGTTGTCACTTGTCTCACAGGTGATTGCCCTTGTGATGGATTCCTTCACAGATACTGATATCTTCAGTGACCTGCAGGATGCTTATAAGAAGCACAAAGTCCCTGTCTATATCCTCCTTGACCAGGAATTTCTACCCCACTTCTTGGAAATGTGCAACAATTTGGGAGTTTGTCCCGAGCAGGAAAGTGTAAGTACTAAAGGTGGGTGGGTGTGGTTTGTTTTTATTTTTTTTGTGGTACAGTTTATGCATATCAAAGAAACCCTTCTACAAAGCATCAGACTTTCTTGAGAGGCTAAAACACCTTGTCTGTTTGATAACTAAAGGGGAATTTTCTGAATTGTTACTCAGCTCCTGCAAATCAAGGCTCAATATTGTATGGTTTCAGTACAGCCTCTAATCTCATGTGTGAAACTGCTCACAGACTCAGCAAAAACCATGCAGAAAAGGCACATCTGTCACCCTATTCTGCCTGTATGTAGGAGTTACAGCCACGTCATGCACCAGCCTGGTGAGCTGGGTGGAGTGTGTGGTCTGTGATCCCTGTCCTGAGGATGCAACAATTTTCAAGCATTTAATTTTGCAATATTTAAATAGTCTTTGGCTCAAGGAACTGCTTGCTAAGGAAAAAAGAAACATGGGAAACTCAAGGGTGGTATAGCTCTGGTATGATCTGATTTCTTTCCTAATACCTAGTTGCTTTATTTTAGAAATGTTTGGATGATGTGACCAGGTGATTTATTGGTTGCTCTGAATATAGGCTGACATGGCTGTGTTATGGCTTGGCTTGGACAGGTTTATGTTCCCTCCAGTGAGAGTTTCTCTGGACAGGGAATCACTCCTAGCTTCCTGGGTAGTAATTAATTGGAACTGGCCGTTCTCTCTGCAGACTTTGCTAATCTAACAAATTTAGCACTGTGTAACTGATAGCACTCACATACAGACCGTGTAAGAAATTTCATTCCTATTTTCCACAGTGTGCATAGAATTTTAAGTAAAACTGCTAATCAAACATTTTTGGAAGTTAACTTAAATCTGGTGTTACTTTTTCCTTTCTTTTCTGAACCAGCTGATGAGAGTTCGAACTCTCACCGGGAACATTTACTACCTGAGGTCAGGTGCCAAAATTGTTGGGAAAGCTAAGGAGAAGTTCATGTTAATTGATGGCATTAGAGTGACAACAGGCTCGTACAGGCAAGTATTGGGGTCTGCTGGTGCACAGTGAAGCTGTAGAAAGGGGGATTTGCTATAAGAAGGATTTATTAACTTTGCTATTTGCCTGGTGTTAATGAGTGCATGTGGACTAGCTGAATCTAACTGGGTGAAAACTATCTAACTGAATTTACACTAAAGTGAAAACACCTTTGGAAAATTGATTTACACATCTTGTTCCTAACAAAGCACTTGGCTAAATAGAGTTCTTCCTGAAGAAGGAGTGAATAGTCTATCGGCTTTGTACCTTCCTTACATGCAGCATTTCGAAGCTGTAACTTCAATATCTGTAACTGTATGTGTTGAAATGAACTGGAGATTAACTGTGAATCTTGTTTTCAATAGTTTCACATGGTCCGATGGGAAGCTGAACAGCAGTAACTTGCTGGTGTTGTCAGGCCAAGTAGTTGAACACTTTGACCTGCAATTCAGGATTCTTTATGCCCAGTCACTGCCCATCAACCCTAAAGGTCCATCCAGCTGCAGGAAGAGTGGGCTGTTTGATCACCTGGTGACCAGACCAGAGTCCTCTAAAGAATACACTGTGGAAGGCAACCTGAGAGCAGAATTTGCCAGACTGTCGAGCACTCCAAAGAAGTTGTTGGAAGAACTAGATATGGCTGAAGATCGCCATGGAGGAAAGCCTTGTAACCTGGGGCATTCTTGCCTCTGTGAAGAGGAGTCATTCAGCAATCAAGTGATCATGGTGGAACGGAAAAGCTCATCGACTCAAACTGGCCCGTGGGATGAGACAGCTGCTGTGAGCACCTGTAATGCTGCCACGCAGACCAGTGCTGCCATGGCAGAAACTGGCACTCAGGCTTCTGTCACTGCGAGAGCAACGGGCACTCAAACGTCAGTTTTGCTGAAAACTGCAGTGACACAGACAAAGGAAGAGGAAGGCACAGAAACACCCCTACTTCATAGAAAGTTGTCAAAAGAAGAATATTCTCTGACTGGAAACGTCATATCAAACTCTAGTCTGCGATCGCTGTCTTCGTCATCGTCCCAGTGTTCTCTTGGAAGCTCAACAGGCTCACTGTCTTCTCTCCGGTCCTTTGAATATTCCAGCAGTCACAGAGCACAATATTTCCAAAAACTGCATAAAGAGAGGCAATTCCACTACTCCACTATCAGGTCAAAGCTGAGCCACATGGTGGATATCCTCTCCCGGAGGGGCCGTGTGCCTGAGAGCTACATGACCCAGTACACTGGCAGATGCAACCTAAAGCAGAGGCGGGACATCAGTGCCAGCCTGCGCAGCCTCCGGGATGTCTCACTCTTCTCCCTGAATAAATGATTGCTGCACTGACCATAGAGCACACAAGTTCAACTCTCAAGCTGCAGTCACTTTGTACCTACTGATTCTTCCACTTCCATCCAGCAGTTTTACTTTTCTTGATACATCACCCTCCAGCACTTTGTTTTATACTATGCAATGTAAGTGATTAAAAAAAGAGTCATTATAGAGGAACTACTTACATGTTCATCTTGTATGCATTAACAGTGAAGATCATTTTAATTCCAGATGCTTAGCCTGAAAAATAAACTTGCTACTGGTTTCTAGGATTGCTAACGCTCTGGTTTTAATTTATGTAAACTTGGAAAAATCTTGAGTCAGACTGAGCTTGCTCAGAGTGGCTTTGGAAATTTAGCTTAAATCAAGGTACACTCAATTTTTTTTTCTTTTTAATATTGGCTTTTATTTCTACTTTATATTTGGCATGAGGAGAAACAATTTTTATAAAGAACTATAAAGCTCATTTTATTCCAAATCTGACTTCCACTAAAGTTGTGAAGGGTCTAATTGAGCAGTTGCATATTCTTATCTTCAGCTATATCCTTTATTCATTGTTTTAGGCTTCTGAAACAAACTGAGCTAAGTAGCTCTTCGGTTTGATCATCATCTTGCCTTTGTGTAGATACATGTATATTTCTGTATAATTATACACATCCTCAGAATAGCATCCTTTTAAAACCAAAACTAGACCAGGAAGTAGCAGCTTAGCACTCCAAGACATCTGTACCCATTTTAGATACAGTCCTGATGTAATTGTTTCCAGTATTTGGAACTGAAAGCTAGTGATCTTGGACCTGTAAGACTGTTAATGGGAATGTATTGCTGAAGTGTTGGGTTTTCATGCTTGTGAGTGGGAGATGAAGTACTGTCTGGAGCTCAATGTCTTACTGCAGCATACCTGTTGTACTTATGGGATGACTTCAAAGAACTTTGTGTCTTGTGCAACTTGTTGCATAGAATTAAGCTTTATTAATTAATTACACTTTTAGTCTTAGCACTGTAAAATGAATTTCTAATTCTGGCTTTGTCTAGGAATGTCTGAGCCATCTTACATCTGTTTGGAAACCTGTAAAGCTTCCTCCTTTGCAGTGAACTTGAGGCAAGACAATCATCAAGGGCATGTGACAAAGCCCCTGTTCAAAAGTGAACTGACAAATGCACTACAAAATGTTGTGGGTTATGTTGGGTAATATTATTGTACAACTAACTATGAGTTTTTAACAGTCCTGTCTGAAATACTCTGTTTCCTCCTCTGTTTATCCTTTATCCACTACTAACTTGATTTGAGGAGATAAAGTGCCTCTCCAGTTTTTGAAAATACTTTCAATATTGAATGGGCCTTAGGTTTAGCTGTTTTGCAGAAACATCATCTGAATATTTGTTTGCAGTTTTCTGTGCATGTCTGTGCTTGCTGGATTACCTAACTGAGCAGAGTGTGTCAAATCTCCCTGGGATCTAACCACATACTGTTGTTCTTTAGACTTGCACCCCTGTACTTCAGTGACCAACCACACTGAACTCTGCCCGCTCAATTCAGAGTCTGGGTTGTGTATTTTCTTATTTAGGGCCACGTGTGTCCAGCAGATGGCACATTTCAGCATGTTTATAGGCTTGCAAATTCCTATAAACAGCAATGAATGAGTGAATAAACAGAAAAATACCTGTAGCTCAAAAAAGCTGCAAGTGTAGAGAGCAACACTATTCTATTAACTTTGGTCTTTCTGTCTGAAATCTCTATGAACAAAGAGGCTTAGATACTTTTATTGCTTGGAATTCAAAGCAGCCACTCCTTCCCTGAAGCTGGAGGGCAGATGTGCAAAGATGTGCAGGTGGGAAAAAAAATCTCTGTCTGCACTTGCTTGAAACAGTAAGATACATTATTGCACGATCCTTGCATCTGCAACACTGGGAGCAAAACAAGTTGCAGAGAGGGAGCCAAGATACATCTTCAAAGCCAATCTCGAGTTGTATTTTCAAGAGTTCATGTTCTGCAGTACTTGAATGTATGTGCGATCAACTTGTTTGTTCCACGTGCTTTTTAACTATTGCACTGTGCAGCTGTTAAGATAGTCTTACAGGAATAAGAAACTTTACAAATAAACTTTTTTTTTTGCCGTGGGGTTTTCAGCTGATCATTGCTGAGCTTTGTTTTCTCTTAATTTGGCGTGTTGAGTCTGGGTGACTTCTCCGGTGCTTGGTGCTTTCCTTCTGGGACCATTTGCCCTCTCTAACCTTAGGAGCAGCCTTTTCATCTGGGCTGGGATGAGGGCTGCACTTACTCTCGCGGCTTAATGCTAGGTTTGCTGTTTTGCGGGTGCTTCCCTGGGCGGGGAGAGGGCTGTTGGCTCTGCCCCCCCAGGCCTGTCCCGTGGGCGAGGGGCCGGACGGGAGGCGTGGAGGGGCCTCCGGAGCGCTATAAAGGAGCCGCGGGCTGAGCGGGGCCGGTCCAGCCATGGCCAACTCGTCGCAGTGCCTGGAGGAGGGCGCGGGGCGCTGGCCGCCGCCGGCCGGGCCGTACAGCGAGGCGCAGCGCCTGGCGCTGGAGGAGCTGGTGGCGGGCGGCCCCGAGGCGCTGCGGGCTTTCCTGCGGCGGGAGCAGCTGCCCCCGTTCCTGTCGGAGCCCGAGGTGCAGGACATCGCGCGGGCCGCGCTGCCGCTCGCCGCGGGCCCGGAGCCGGCGGCACAGTCCTCGCCCGGCTCTTCGCTGGACGCCTCATCCCTCACCTACTTCCCCGAGCGCTCGGACCTGGAGCCGCCGGTGCTGGAGCTGGGCTGGCCGGGCTTCGCCAGCGGCGCCTTCCGCGGGCTGACGCGGGTGGAGGCGCATTTTCAGCCCGGCTGCGGGGACAGCAGCAGCATCTACGGCTGCAAGGAGGCGGTGCGGCGGCAGATCCGCTCCGCGCGGCAGGTGAGTGCCCGGGACCGATAAGCGCCTCCTTCACGGGACACCGAGCAAGGTCAGGCGGCTTTAGAACCGCCCCTGCCAAGCAGAGAATGCCTCGTGAAAAGGACAAGCTCGAAAATATACAAGGAGTGGCAGTCTATATGGTGCATCTCCGAACTCCCCCTTTCCCGGTTCTCCAGTGCCGCGCCGCTGCCTGGAGCCACTTCGTCCTTCTCCCCTTCACTTGCTCTTAAATAAACTCCCATTTTCACTTACTGTGCTGTTTCCTTTTTTCTTATTATTTCTTTCGCACCACCTTTTTTTATTTATTCTTAAAATAGGTTCACTATTTGCCTTCCCCCATATTGATGAAAACGGAGTCCCGATTCTCTCGGTGCTGCTAAGCTCCCTCGGGTACTTGGCACTCGTGAGCGATACATCCCGAGCATGCCCGTTCCCAGCTCTCACAAGCAGCTGTTGCTTCCTCATCCTGTGGTGGATCCTGGGGTTCCGCCCGTGGGGAAGGTCTGTGGGGGCAGGATATGGCTCTCAAGTGAAGCTTTACTCAAGGAACTTGAAAGAATAGTCAGATCTTGACTTCAAATATCGTGAGAATAATAAGTTATAAACAAACCTCACTTTTATCTCAAGTAGAGAGGTGAGACGTAAATGGCAGTCAAAACGGAGCAGTTAAAATTTGGTGGTTTGGGTTTTTTTGGTTTTTTTTTGTTTTTTTTTTTGGGGTTTTTTGTTGGGTTTTTTTTGTGTTGTTTGTGTGTGTGTGTGTGGTTTTTTTTAGTGCTTCTTTTCATATTTGAAAAGTTTGAAACACTCTGGAAAACCTTAGTGTTGGAAATAAGCTCACCTTTTTCTTCTGGTTTTGAGGAAAAGACATCTGTTCTCAGGAAGAAAACCCTCTTGCTTAGGAATTGGAAACCAAATTTGTCTAACACAGAAATAGAGAACTAGACCACTGGTTTTGCCATAGGCTGAGGAAGAATATACCATATCACAGAAGGCTGTACCATGTTCCATAACCATCAGGAAAAAATGTGTGTGGAGAAATATTTAATTTGAAAGTCAAATTCCTCATGTGCTGTCTCCTTTGGGATGCTGTGGAAATAGCCTAATGGTTTCTTCTAAAACTTGTTGCAGATGATTGCCTTGGTTATGGATTCCTTCACAGATACTGATATCTTCAAAGACTTCATGCAAGCCTGTAGCCAGCGGCAAGTTAAAGTGTATATCCTGCTAGATCAGTCTTCGTTTTCCCACTTTCTAAAAATGTGTAAGGATCTGGGAGTTGACCTTGAACAGGAAAAGGTGAGCCTTGTCATATTTATAGGGATAGGGAGCTATTCCTCTTACAAGTGTAATCTGAGCCATCAAAAGAAGAAGCTATTATACTTGCTGCCACAGCTTCAAGTGGGAGTTATGTACCTCCATCTCATTCTTGGAAGATTTGACTATTCTTGCATAAGGCAGCAATTAATAGAAAATCTGAAACCTTTGTAAGTGGATGTTACAGCTGCTTTCTGAGAATAAATACTAGTTGAACATTCAAGGAAAGGCAGGAGGAATGTCCAGTTCCCAAAGCATGACTGGAGTTGCTTGGGCTTGCCGAGTCTTTGAAGGCTGATGGAGAAGCAGGTTCTTGGGAGTGTGTGAAATTTTGGTCCCTACAGAATTAGGTGGAAGGAGTTTTTACAGTCATTCTGCACAGTCAGTTTATGGGTTTGCCCTTTTATGCCACCTCTTTGCCTACTAAAACAAGACAAAACTATCATTTAGTTCCTAGAGAGTGACTCTTGTGCCAGTGCACAGCAATCCTTGCTAGTTCAAGGGAAATCAGGGATCGTTATTGGGGTGTTACTCCTTTAAACAGAACTTTGAAATTCACCTGACTCTTGCTGTATCTTTAACAGTTGATGAGAGTTAGAATTATCACTGGGAACACATATTGCACCAGGTCGGGTGCCAAAATTATTGGAAAAGTCTGTGAAAAGTTCATGTTAATTGATGGCATCAGAGTGACAACAGGCTCCTACAGGCAAGTGCTAGTTTTTTTCTGTTGTTTAGCATGATTTCTTTACATTGAAAGGAAAACCATCAATGCTGCAGAACTGCTTTCCTTATCAGATTTTATGTGTAACATTTATCCATAAAAGAAGAACCCACTGCTCATCTGCTGGATTATAAGAACAATGTAACTAAATGTGATGAAAGTGAATTTTTAGTTAATACTTTGTTTACTGATTTTTTTTTTAGTTAACTCACAATTTTCTCATTTTTCCTTTGCTAGTTTTACTTGGACAGATGGGAAGCTGAACAGCAGTAACATTTTGATCCTGTCAGGCCCTGTAGTTGCACAGTTTGACCTGGAATTTCGGATTCTCCATGCACGGTCAAAGCCAATCAACCTCAAAGAGTTATCCAGTTGCAAGAAGAACAAGGTGTTGGACCAGCTGGTCAGGATAACAGTGGCTTCCAGAGACATGACCAGGGAAAACTTCCTGAGAATGGACTTTTTGTATCTTAGAGCATTTGTTGGAAATCTGAAGAGGAAGCGAAGCTGGCTGCATGCCTCAAGGGAGGCAGTGTACACGCCAAACAATGCCATACACACCTCCCCTCCGCTGACTAAGAGGAACGGCTCCCTGGTTATGAGGCCACACTGGATCATAGAAAGATGAACTGCACATCTACGCAGGGCAAGAAGCAGAACCTCAGGAACCATGTCCAACTGTCCCTGTCCAGCGCTATCTTACAGTGTGTTTGTGAGAGGAGCTGAGAAACAAACCTCAAAGGGAGAGAAAGTGAAATGAGAATTGTGATTTTAAGACAGATCTCTATAACTCCATTCTTGGCTTCTAGTATTCTGTTAGATTCTCATTTTTCATGTTTTGAGCTGACGGGTTGGCAGTGCCTTAGCTCAGTAACTCAACCCTTTTTCTTTTAAGGAATCTAGGTATCAAAAATCATATTGCTTAAAAGTCTTCCAAGCATGAAAGCAGGATAGGTGTAAGGCTCTGAAATCAGTCTAAGCTTAGGCTTGGTTGCATGAGCTCTCCACCACTTCATGACCCAGAACTGGTGTAACCCTAATCCAGAAACTAGTAGGGTAGTACCACACTACTAGTCCTCAAACGTTACATTTTCTTCACATGAAGCTGTGCTGTCAGACAGAATGAATTAAAGTGTCATGTAGAAAAGGCTTTTGCAGTGCCTGAATTTCAAGTGACCTTTGTATTATATTTGGATTGTTGGACATCATGCAATAAATGTGTACAAGGGATAGTATTCCAAAGGACCTACTATGTTTGTAGTAGAGACAAATGAGACCAATCTCTTAGCATTACTGGATATACTTTTTGGTTTCTTTATGTTTGCTGTTGCTGTCTGATGTTGTGGGAAAAGCTGAGTAGATCTGAAATCTCTGAAGCTGCTGCATCTTCTCAAAAGCTCTACTTCCACCAGAAATGCAATGATACGAAACTCAGCCATAGAATAATATATTTTTAAGGTTTCATGGAAGCTTGATTAGTATTATTTCTTTAAATCCATCAGTTTCCAGGGGGAAAAAAAACTTCAACAAAACCAAAACCAAAACAAACAAAATCCCAACCCAAACCAAAAAAATCCAACCCACATGACTAAACTCTCCACCCAAACAGCAGTACATTGAGGCACTGAAATTCCATCAGCCTGCCAGGGCAGAAACTCATTAGTCCAGAAATGGCAGCTGTGGGCAAAGCCAAAGTTTATTATTTCTCAGTTGTTCTTGAGGCTCTTCTACTGCAAAATACTTGTGTATATGCTTGTGTGAGTATCTTGTGGGTTCTGGGCTTCAAAGGGTAAGGTTCCTACTTAGCTGGGGAGTTTCATAAATGTTTCTGCTAAACAGTAGCAGGATAACATTGAACACATGGAGGTTATAAAAATGGTCTTTATAGACAATGCAATAATGTGTTGCTTGGGATACAACTAATCTGGGCCCTTTTTCTTCTGCACTTATAATCGTGGAAGTGGAATAATTCTGACTCTCCTAATCTGTAAATATTCAATAATTTATAGTTTTGTAGTCCTAACTTTCATCCAGGTATAAAGAAATTTGTAATATATATTTTTACTTTAAACTATATATTCCATAGACTCAGAATCCATACAACCATGTTGTACTCTATGCAAAATACTGTTTATACAGTCATATTTTCACAATAATTATTTGTATATATTTTCTCAAATATAACTTTTTGCCTTTGTTATTCATCTCATTACTTCAATGGGCAGCTCTTTCCATGTGCCATTCGTAGGACTTTTTCACAACAGTTGCTAATATATTGGTAATACAAAATACTGTGGTAAGAGTTGTGTTCATTTTTGATACAGTGGGCTTAATCTAAAACTGCATTGAAATATATAGCTAAAATTTTAAGACCATCTTTAATTAGAACTGAATAACCTTTCTTACAAGGGGTTATCTACAGACTTAGCATAACAAGGGACCATGGAGGTACAGCATTGTGAAGCGCAGTCTATGTTACTTACCGTAACTGCACTGTTAGTGTTACAAGTTATTAATGAAGAGAATTATTAATAAGAATATGAAATGTGATTAGATTTTTTTTCCATAAGTGTAAATTTTTAACAGCATTACTAAACTTATTAGAAACTCTTTGTTTGGGCTCCTTTTTTATAATTCCTATACCTCTACTTAATTAACTCTTAGTCTACATCAAATTTGATTCAATAATAATTGGAAGGGACATTAAAGATCATCTCATTCCATCCCCTGCCATGTGCAGGAAAATCCTTCCACTAGCTCAGGTTGCTCCAAGCCCCATCCAACCTGGCCTTGAACACTTCCAGGGGTGGAGCAACCACAGCTTCTCTGGGCAACCTGTGCCAGGGTCTCACCACCCTCATAGGGAAGAATTTCTTCCTGATTTCTATTCTAACCCCACTCTCTTTCAGTTTGAAGCCATTCCCCCTTGTCCTTTCACTCCAGGCTCTTGTAAATACCCTCTCTCTATCTTTCTTGTAGAAAAAGAAGACCACAATTAGGTAACCCCAGAGCCTTCTCTTCTTCAGGTTAAACAATCCTATACATTTTGTCCTAGCAACAGGACCAGTACCTGAAAGGCTTGGCTTATTCTGGGCCTTTGGTCCCTGCATTTTTCTCTTCCCTTTTTTTAAAAAAAAATTATTTATTGTTTTTAATGAAACTCATTTTGTACCATGAAAAGTGTGGCCAAAAATGTATGGAAGACCTAAATACTGGAAGTGCTTGGTTGTACTTATATTTCAGCTGCAGATTACTTCCTTGGCTTTCACAGTACTCTGTTCAGCAGGGAGATGGACATGTGCAAGACCCAGGCTAAGAGTATTACTTGGAGTTTTATAAACCTGATCCCAATTTACGCACTATTGCCTCACAGAAAGGGGGATTAGACATTGGAATGGGCTGTCCAGGGAGGTGGTGGACTGACTCACTGTCCTTGGAGGTGTTTAAGGGAAGATTGTACGTGGCACGTGTCTGGTTGATATGGTGGTGATCACAGGTTGGCTCGTTGATCTCAGAGGTCTTTTCCAACCTAAGTGATTTTGTGATTCTTTGTTCCTGTCTATAGTTAACTGTTACTCAACCAGCCGCTGGGTGATGCCAACACACCCACTCGCATCTCAGTTTACTGGACATTAGATGTTATTAGGTGCTAATAACAACTCGGCTGTCTCTCGAATGCAAAGTTTTGGCCGTAAAGCCCCAGCCTTATAAGGAAAGAAAGGAAAACCTATTATGTTGTGGTGGGAGGGGCCTCGTGAGGGACCGGGCGGGTGTCGCCATGGCAACGGGAGCGTCACGGGGGCTCCGCGCGTCGCTTCCGGCCGCCCTCTCACCCCAACATGGCGGCGCCCGTGCGCCCGGTGAAGTTTTGGAAGCCGGGTGAGGGGGGCGGGGGGCAGAGCTCCGGTCCGGCCGTGAGGGGGCGGGGGCAGAGCCCCGGCCCGGGCCGGCCGCGGTGTGGGGGTGCGGGGTGCGGGGGGCAGAGCCCCGGCCCGGGCCGGGCGCGGGGTGCGCGGCAGAGCCGGCCCGGGCCGGCCGCGGTGTGGGGGGTGCGGGGGGCAGAGCCCCGGCTCGGGCCGGCCGTGGTGTGGGGTTGCGGGGACAGCCCCGTTCCGCTGGCCTGCCGCGAAAGCTGGCGGCGCTGCTCCTGTCGACTCTGAGGTCGCTGGAGCGTGTCCAGCGAAGGGCAAAAAGGCTTGTTAAAGGACTAGAGAATGTGTCTTATGAGGAGTGGCTGGGGGAGTTGGGTTTGTTTAGTCTCGAGAAAACGAGGTTCAAGGGGACCTCGTCGCTCTCTACAACTACCTGAAAGGAGGTTGTAGGAAGGTGGTGGCCGGTGTCATCTGTCGTACCTGTGGTAAGAGGACAAGGGGAAATGGCCTTAAAATGAGACAGGAGATACTCAGATTAGGTGATCATTCCCCTCAGCGCTGGAAAGGCCATTCCAAGCAACGGTAGGTGGGCTCGGGAAGACCTGGACTCGCTGAAGGAGGGCCACAAAGTGAAGGGCCACGAAGATGGTTGAGAGAATGGAGTGTGCAGCGTGCAGTGGGAGACTGAGGGAGCTGGGACAGTGCACCTTGGAGAAGAGTAGCCTCAGGAGGATCTTTTCAGTGTATATAAATACCTGATGGGGAGTGTAAAGAAGGTGGAGCCATACTGTTCTTGGGAGTGCTTAAACTGAACTATGAGAAAGTCAGCTTAAACAGGAGAAAAACCTCTTCTGTGGCCAAGTTCTGGATCAAGCAGTCAGGCAACTTGGGAGGTCTCCAACCCCACTGAAGGAGGACCTGAGCACCCCGTGTAAGTGACCCTGTGGTAAGGAAGGTCATCACCCAAGTCCAGAAGGTCTCCAGATGTCTCTGCCAGCCTCTACTGGGCTGTGATTCAGTGATCATTCCCTCATGATTTGGGCATCTCTCTGCATTCCCATTGTCCCACAGGGGAGGTTGGTGGGTCTGAGTCCGGTAATTTTTTTAAATTGGTCACCTCAAAGCTTTTCTAGAGGCAAGATTAGTTTAGCAAACATCTTCTTAATTATTTGAATATTATTATAATATATGTATATATACAATATGTATATATATATAATAATATGCTTGCAGTGGTGCATTTAAAAAAGCATGGAAAAGGCTGTGAAAGAAAATCAGTGGGTGATAAGAAGCAATATCTGTTAACTTCACTGATTTGTCAAGATCCACATATTCAAGTCCTTGGCTCTTAACTTCCCCATCTGTCCTGGGGAGTGAACAGTTATTGGAATCATTGCTAACCACTCTTAAAATTGGATCAATTTGCTATAAAACTGCTTGGCAGCTCTGAATAGGGACTAACTGTTTTTAAACAGTGGGAGAAGCCCAAGTAAGCAAATCCTTCAAAACTGGGGAATCCTTCTCTTTGCTCTCAGACTTTCCCAGTTGAATCTGCAGTTGGAGATGACACATTCTGTTACTGAGATGAGTTTTTGTTTCTGGTTTGCTTTCACAATTCAGCATTTTCAGCTGTCAATAGTTTTAAGATAAGCTGCAGGTTTCAGTGCCTGAGGTAAATTCAGAACTGAAGTGAGGGACTTATCCCAAAAGTGGGCAAGGCTGAGTGTTTATGCAGTTTATGTTAGTCAAGGGAAGTTCTGTTACATGTCTGACTGCCTTAAAATCCACAGACATACTTCTGAGAAGGATATTGAACGTATATCTGAACTGGTGCACAGAAAAAGAAGACAGTTCCCAAGATCTTGTTCTATATTTTACTTACGTGCTTTTTTTCCTCCTGTTTCTTTTAAATAGGAAGATTGGGTTTTTTTGTGCTGCCACCTATTATTCCTTCTTGTAAGAAACATGTTTATTTTGGCTGTATTGTGATGCACTAAGCAGAAGTGTTTTTTTCCACTCGAAATTAACTTCTGTCATGTAGGCACGGAGGGCCCTGGTGTCAGTGTGTCAGAGGAGAGACAGAGCCCTGCTGAGAGCAGCGCCGTGACCGTCATCTATAATCCTTATGCGTCCCTTTCTATTGAACAGCAAAGACAAAAGCTGCCTGTTTTTAAGGTATAGGAGTTCTTTCTGGTTTATTGAATCTATTGTATGATGTCTGGCGCTTACATCTTTAATTTGAAAGAGCAGTATAGAATCACTTTGCAACACAAAGTAATAATTTTATGACCATAATCTTATGCTCTCTATTTAGTGGAATTGATGATTCTGTTTGACAGCTGTAACTGACAGTTTTAAGGGCTTTGTTGATGTATATTATTTATTAAATATTGTACATGTCATTTATAGATTTTAAAGGACTGTTTAGCTTTTGTCAGTGGACTCCATGTAACAGGAAGTTACTGTATCTGTTAGATATGTAAATATTGTAATTTTAATTGTTTTCCTATTTTTATACTGGTTTTTATGTTTAAATTTCATCTTCTCTTTCAGCTAAGAAATCATATACTTTACCTAGTGGAGAACTATCAGACTCTGGTGATTATTGGGGAAACAGGTTGTGGGAAATCAACGCAAATTCCACAGGTAAGTGTCTGTTTAGCTTGGTAAAATCAGGTATTCCCCCAGGGGATTTTACATGAAGTAATAAACAGGACCAGGAAAAAGCACATAATGTGGGGAACTAACACCTTGCTGTATCCACACCATGTGCAATGTCTCTCTTAACCACCCTGTTCATTGCAGTACCTGGCAGAAGCTGGCTGGACAGCTGAAGGAAGAGTTGTTGGAGTGACACAGCCTCGTCGGGTTGCTGCTGTTTCAGTGAGTGTCCAGATTTTCCCAGTGTTGTTCATTGTAACCTCCAGTTTATTTAGTTTTGCTGAATAGCAGGAATCACAACTGCATGAGGTCCTGAATGAATAGACTCTTCTGCTTATCTTCCTCACAGAGTTCCTGGTGTTAAACTCTAAATGCAACCTGATTAGTGGGTCTTGCCAAACATTCCAAGTCCAGAATTGCAGATGTAGAAGCTTTGAAGTAAAATTGAGTAATGTCAGCAGAACTGTATATGGAAATTAGGGCTGCATAGGGCTGAGCTGTTACTGATTTGGGACTAGAATTGTGCTTGTGTGACCCTTAACTTCTTTCAGAAGGTGAAGCAGTGATGTAAATCTGTGGGAAGTAACGTACCAGTGGAAGAAAGAAGGGGTTGCAAATCATAGTTTTTTGAATCTTCATTCTGTGTTTTTTGTTGTTTTTGTGGGGTGTGGGTTTGTCTCTTTCCCCTTGTAAAAGTGTTGGGCAAAAGAAGAAACCGTTTTATTGTGAGAAATCTTTGCATATACATAGTATGTCTTGGAGAGCATAATGTCAGCTGGATGTGCTTGGAGAGGAAAGAGATGCTGAGGGCAATGACTTGTGCTCTCTGGTAATAGTCTGCGTCCAGTGCTCCTTGTCTTCATAACTGCTGCCAGACACTGACTTCGTGGGTGAAGTTTCTGCTGCAGTTTTCTTTCTGTACACAGAACTGAGGTGCCATCCTATAACTCTCATTTTGCCTGTTCTTTACAATACAGTAAAATGTATCTGCAACAAATCAGCTTCTACCTCTGGTAAAAACGTAGTAGTTTGAGCAGCTGTACAGTTTGCCATTTTAAATCATCCTGTATTTTTTTACCAGATCCAACATGGTTAAAGGAACACTCTCTAGCAGTGCTCTGCATCTTGTGCTTTGAGTCTGCCTGCAGTGTCCTCCCTTTTCTCCTTCAAAGGACATCCAGCTGACAGAGCACAGTTCTACAGGAGATGATGTGTGTGCTGCAATGACTTCTCACAGCAAACTCACTTTTCCCTTTAATATCTTACACATGATTTTTAAGCCTAAAATAAAAAGATTACTCAATTCAGCTCTTAGTATACAATGTCCACTTACTCAACAGTGTCTTAGTATATAGACACAGTAGGATTATTCTTTAAGAATGTTGCTGCAATTAGCCTGGAGTCTGGCTGTTGCAGGGAGGTGAGAAATATAATTGGTGATTTATTGCTTTGTCTTGAACTGAAGATGGTATTTTATTTTAATAGGAGATTTATCTGCTCTCCCATCTGGAGCATGGGGATTGTCAGAAACAAAGATAGGTCACTGCAAAGGTATAAGGCATAGTTTAGAAATTCCTGAACTTTTGCTTGTGTTACCCAGACTGACAATTATCCTGAATTCTTGGGCTGACAGTGGTGGAGTGATAAGATTCCAAGTGAAGTAATGAATTCACTCCCTGTTCATATGGCTTAGAGCGTCACTCAACCAAAAGTAGCTTGTTCTTGGAATTCTGCTGGGACTAATGTATGTGTTTTGGAGTTTTATTGTGTGTTTAGGTGTCGTTGGAGTTCGTAATGATACAAGGATGAAGTGTGCTTTGAGCTGTTTGTTTCTTGTTTATAACAACCTCTTCTCTCAGGTTGCAGGTCGAGTTGCTGATGAAAGAGGTGCAGTGCTGGGACATGAAGTTGGATATTGCATTCGGTTTGATGACTGCACAGATCCACAGGCTACAAGAATTAAGGTGAAGCATGTACAGTGTGTGGTTGCTCTGAGAGGTTTAGCTGAAACTCTTCAAGTACTTTTGCAAAATTAATGAGAACTTTGTGATGCCCAGTCAAGAGAATAGGTAGCATTTCAGCTTTCCAGCTGGGTACTGCAAAAATATGCTTGAAATGGCTATGGCTGTCCAAACCTTAATAAAGTGAATACATGTTCTATTCTGATAGTCTGACAAGCACCATCTAAAAGGCATTTTCAAGGTACGGCCAACTGTTGGTACAGTGCTGGTGTGACCTGCACATCACTCAAGGGCATAGTGAAAGGCTGCAATGAATCACAGATAAAAAGTATCCTCCCTATCCTAAAAATAGATTTTGATTAAAAGCACAGATAAAACCCAAGATGAGTAGGCTAACTGAGATAATTTGGTATGGATTAAATACAGCTTTGCAGTTGTTCTTCAGTGCTGTGAGCAATGTTAATGTTGTCTGTGTTGGTACAGAAGAGGGTTTGGTTTAGTTGTGCTGAAACAGCAGTGATGATGAATTTGCTTTTTGATTTTTTTTTCTGAGACTGCTATCCCTTTTACAGTGAAAGAAATTGAGATGCTTGTTCACAAATTGCAGCTTTTTTTTTTTCCTTTTTTTTTTTTAGTGTGATGATTATTCATTTAGAGTTGGAAATTTGAGGGTTTTACCACCAGTTCTTGCCTAGTTCAAGGCCACAGTTGGAGTCACAGTTCAAACTACCTTTTGGTGGCTGTATAAGGCTGGTTTGTTTCCACTGTCCAATATAGGAATAAAGTATTGAAATGTTGCATTTTGTTGAAATGTTAAGATTTGTGTTCTGGTCAGGAGTGTGTGACACGTATTAAGGAGCCAGCTTTGAGAGGGTCCAGACTGGGTTGGCACACAGGATGTTATTGATGGAGCAGGTTTGGCCATGTACAGACAAGAGTGAAGAAACTTCTATTGCCATCCAGTGCTGTCAATCTGATTTATCTTTAAGAACAAAAATAACTAACTTTAGAAATTCCATACTGATTAAAAAGCAATCACTCTGCATATCTCTGAGTTTGTACTCAGAAATACATATTTGGCTTCCATAGCTGAAAATGGATTAATTTAATAGAACATAAGAAAACTGAAGGCAAGGAAAAATTGAAAAAAAAAAGGCAAAACCCAAGAAAATCATCTTTAAAACTTACATGGCTGATCAAGGCTACTGAAGAGGGATTTTTTTTTACATTTTTCTTTGTATTCACTTTTAGTTTCTAACTGATGGTATGTTGGTGAGGGAGATGATGGCTGATCCTTTATTAACAAGATACAGGTAAGGAAAGATGGAATGAATGCTTGCTGAAGTGTAATTTGGTAAACAACTGCATTCTTTTAGCTATTATTATAGTGGTTATTAAAGATTATTAGTGGTTATTATAAATTAAATACCTTGAAATGCGAAAATTATTGTAGATGTTTGACTTTTTATGTTGTAAGACTGTTTGAAAATCAGTTGATCATTGCAGCACCAAACCCAGCAAGATCTTACACTGTGGTTTTGGAACAAAAACTAAATGGGCCACATGGAGCCTTGAATTGCTTAATTTGGTAGTTCTAAATTCACTTTTTCTTTCTGATGCTAACAAATTTTTAAAAATCAACAAAAAACCCAGACTTTTCTGGTATCCAGAAAACCTATGCAGTACAGTAAACATTTTTTTCTTCTTCCGCTTTCCAAAAACTAGCCTGAATAAAGAGCAGTGTGTATGTACCTTGTGGTATTATCTACAGTTTTCAACCTATTTCATTGCTGCAGGGTTTTTAAGTGGATTTGAACAGTAATAGTCCACCAGCAGATTTCAAATAATGGTATTTCTAGAAGACAGGAAGACACTGATTCTAGTGTCAGTCAAGTAATTTCCAAAATCTTATCTTTCTGCTTTATTCACAGTGTCCTCATGCTGGATGAAGCTCATGAAAGGACTCTTTACACAGATATTGCCATTGGCTTACTAAAAAAGGTTATTCTCTTTTAATTCACAGTTCTCTGCAATTTTTATTCTTTAATTTTAATACAGTTCTCTGTAACTGTTTTAATTTTCATCCTTTTCATGAAATCTCTGATTCTGATGGCTCATAAGTGAACCCGTTTGAGGGAGGGTGATTGCTACTTCCTCATTTATCCTGCAGCTTATTTTACATATTGGTCATCTGACACGATCCTCTGTGTTCTCTTTCTGATGCTGAAATCTCTCCTTAGATGATGATATCAAAAAGACACTGTTCATTCTGCTGCTGCTGATCATGTGAAGTGATCTGATAGGGGGTTATTGCCAACTTTCAATCTGCTGAAGATCTGACTCCCAACAGAACTGAAGAGTAAATTATAATGATAACAGACTGAATTCCTTTAAAATGAAAATATAAAACTCCAAACAGTCATCAGGTTTTTAGGTCTGTGGGGTGATATGGGTGCTTCATTCATCGGCTGTCTTGTACTTTCCAAGTATTTTTACAGAGAAGTTTCTGTTAATCTGGATGCTCTAAAACTTTGTTCTAGCCTTGTGTCTTAGAAAATAGTTTTGACTCTGGATGTTCTTGGTCTCTGTCCCAGGTTCAGAAGAAGCGCGGGGATCTTCGACTCATTGTGGCTTCAGCCACCTTGGATGCAGAGGTACAGCTTACAGATTTGGTGTGAAATGTAGTGACCTTATATGGCGTCTCCACTGCTTTTTATTCTCTATGCTGCTTGTAAAGCATCACTGTTGCTTGAGTAGTGAATGGGAGAGGAAGGAGTGCAGGAAAAAACCCTACTGTGGTTAAATTGTTGTGTTTGGTTTTCATTTATTAGCAAACCTGTTTGGAATTGAGTTTAAATATGAATCTACTTTTCATACGTTGACACCTCCTTTCTTCTTGTTGGTGGTGGCGTATAAAAAGATATTCTCTTGGCTTAATCTTGACATCGGTTTAGTTCCGATTCAAGTGACCACAGACCAGTAAAAATAACTAATAAATGAGTAGATTTAATTTCAGTGACATCTTACTAGTTCCCTAATTGACTTGTATCCTGCGGAAACTTAAGTAACCTACTGAGAACATCATTTATTTAATTTTGAGTATGAACAGAAGAAGAATTCTCTTAGATCTGAGCAGTGTTTCATCCAGCCCTGTGTTCTGTCTCTAGCAGCGGCAACAACAGGAACTGCTGTTTAGGGAGAGCACATGAGCCTGTGCACCTGCTGTTGGTCTGTTCTCTCTGAGCTGCCTCAGCATCTGCAGTTGGTTGTAGTAGTGATATTAGACAGCACATTCCTGCGGTTTCCTTCTAGTATGTGTTTATGGACCTGCTGTTTGCTGATTTGTCTTTGAATCTGCTCCATGAAGCTCTAAGTCTCCAGGACACCATGTGAGAGCAGTTTTCAGAAGTTTGCCACCTGCTGTCTAATGAAGTACTTTATTTAATTTCTTTCAAACCTGCTAGTATCATCAAGGATTTCTTAGTTCTAGTAGTGTGGGATTTGTGTCTGAAAAAAACCAACACCCCAACCACCAGTTTTACTTTGTCACTTTTTGATTCTGTAAACCTCAGCTGTGTGTCTTTTCAACCTTCTGCTCCCCAAGCACAGCCCCAGCCTTTTCAGTCTCTCCTCATAAGGCAGCTACTCCATCTCCTATATCACGTTCATTCCTTTTTTCCATACTTCTCCTAACTCCACTGTCCTTAATGAGATGTGGTGGTGAGAGCTTGCATGTAGCGCTGAAGATGTAGGTACACTGAGATTCCCTTAAGTGGCAAGTACTATACGCCATAAATGTTGATAATATGCTGTGCTTTGGTAGTGCTTGCAGTATTCTATACATTATAATGCAAAATTTTAACTGCCAGAAATCACATTACAAATAGTTTACAGTTAATATGAAAGTAAGTTAAAAGGAGCAAAATGATTGGTGTGACCATATAAATATTTGTTTAATACGGAAAGTTTATGATTGTCTCCATAATGGTTCTAAAAGTTGAGATGAATTATTTGTGTTCTTAAGTTCATTCGTTTGCTATTATTTATTGAAAATACATTATGGCAATAAAATAAATTTATGAAGGTGTCTCACAAAATAAATAAAAAAATCAAAACCTTACATAGATCTGCCTAACTCTGCTTTTACAAGGGAGATCTTGGTGGTCAGTAAGAGCTGGAAAATCATTCAGTGAAAAATGGATGAGAATATGCAAGCTGTACCCAAAACTTTTCTAACCAATCATTAAAGTTCTTCTTAGCTTTGACTTTGCTAATATGGTAGATCCAATAATACTTAAGTATCTGCTTTTTCCAGCTGTGTCAGCTGATACAATTAATTTTATTATCTCTTTTTGATTTTTGCTTCTCAAAGTAATAAACATGCAAGACTGTATTTGTTTTATACACCTGAACCATTTTTTACTTGGTACTGTCAAATTTATGACGTAAACATCCAAGTAGTAATTTAACTGCTTCATGGCTTTAGGTTTCTCCATCAATTCCTCGAATTATCAAACTGAAAGTGGTTTTGTTTTTATTTTAACACAGAAATTCAGGGATTTCTTTAATCAAAATGATACCGGTGACCCAAGCAAAGATACCAGTGTGATCCTTACTGTGGAGGGGAGGACATTTCCAGTGGACATCTTTTACCTACAGAGGTGTGTTCCTGTCTGGTCTTGTCAGTGGGGAGACTGCAACTGTGGTATCATATTGCTGGGTTAGAGCTCAGAAATTTCCAGACCAATGGTAAGGAAGGCATAACATTCAATTTGGGAAACATTTGAATATTGCTTATATGAGCAGACACATTTTAAAGCTTACTGTAGTATAAAAGAAATAAATCAGTTGCTGAAGGCTGTTTCCCAAGGATTGCACCATGAGCTAAATGTGGTGTGGCTGATGTCTGATGTCCAAAGCTACTCTGTTCTTTTTGGAGGGGAGAAGTATGTACCTACTCTTCTGCTCATGTCTCTGCTGTTTTCTCTCCTCATAGCCCTGTTCCAGACTATATAAAATCAACTGTGGAAACTACAATGAAAATTCACCAGATGGAGAATGATGGTGATATACTGGCATTTTTAACTGGCCAGGTATAGACATCATTAATTCTTTTTTGTTTTACTGTGCTGTATTGTGGGCTTTGTGAAGCCTCCTCAGTCTCCTGCTTTCCTTAGTTGTGCTTACTTTAATCTTGTAAAGATGTCAAACATTTCTGTATTGACGGGGGCAAAATTAGATGAGTCCCAAAGACTTACAGAGAAAGTATGGCCTAAATTTATCAAAGCTAGTCATGGATGATAGTTTTTCTCATTTAATGCTGTATTTTTTCAGCCTTGTTACTGAGTGGAGCAGTGTATGGTTTGTTGATGCAAGTCACACATAGACAGCTGTTAAACTGACTGTGAGTCATCATTAATAGTTAAAGCAAATGGAATTTACATTTGTTAGGCTTAGCATCTGAAATGTTTGACAGGAAAACAAATTGCTATGAGATAAAAATTTACTGGTTTCTTCTGCTCTGTTTATGCTTGTCAGCTCACTTTGCAGCTGAGAAGAGCAAATGGGAAGTAACTTAACATTTTTCCAGTGAGGAGCCACCTTGAAGAGCTTCAAAACCATCTTGCATATTTTCAAAAGAAAGCCCTTATTCCTATTATTGATTTAACTTTGGAAAAATGAATTTGATGCCTCATGAGGCAACATTTGAGCATTTTGTTGTATGTGTTAAAGAGTGAGATGCCACAGTTGAGATTAAATGTACAGTTGATCAATAGGTGTCAGTGCTGTTCCTGTGTCATTCCTGATCCAGTCCCACAGCATTCTGCACTGTGAGATAGACAGGAAAATATACCTTTTTTCTCCTGAACTTTGTTCAGTCCTCCCCTTGTGATTTTGCTCATGTATTTGTGGTGTGACGTTGTCTCAAATAACAAAAATCATAAGTATTTATATATAGTTATATTTAATATGAATAGCAATTTATTTAAGAACATTAGAACATTGAAGGAGCTAGTCAAATCTTGGAGTTTGGACAAGTAAAATAATAGTGTTTTTGTGTATTTAGGTGATAGCTATGTGATATTACAGTGAAACCTCTCTCTTTCTGTGCCCTGTGCTACTCTGGCTCTAGGAAGAAGTGGAGACTGTTGTTTCCATGCTCATAGAACAAGCTCGGGCTCTTGCTCGCACTGGAATGAAAAAACACCTCCGTGTTCTCCCCATGTACGCTGGGCTGCCTTCTCCTGAGCAAATGAAAGTGTTTGAGAGAGTCCCTCACAGTGTCAGGAAGGTGAGGCTATTACTGTGTCTCAATTTCTACCACCTAGAAGAGTGTCTGCATCACACAAGTTGGATTTATGAGGTTCACATCATGGGACTATTGCAAATGCTTATTGAGGGAGACTTTCTGCATCTCCCAACGCTGCCTGTCAGTTTTCAAGCTGGGAACCAAGAACATGTTCCCTGGGTTCCCTTTTCGTCTTTGATCACTCCTACACATCAGTTCTAAGTCTCTCATCTACCTCATCAACTTTGCAATTTTTAAGTGTCTTCATACAACTTTGTAGTTGTCTTCATTCAGTTGCATCTTCTTACACTGAACTCCTCTGCGTTAACCTTTTTGTATTTTTTCATTTTTTTGTGATCAAAATGTCTATGGCTGTTTTCCACCAATAATGGAAGATTTAGTGCCAGAGCGGCTAAGTGCTTTCTTAGTTTCACCTAAGAAACAAGTTAAAACTTGGTTTTAGTAGAAAAAAAAGCTTTGTTTTGATGCCTGCAAGTCTTATTTGGACATTTAATGTCACAGGAGTGTATAATTGGGTATGATTAGTGCTTTCTGCTTAGGCAGGGTCTGCGTTGGGACTGAAATAAGCTGACAAAACTACACTGAGGTGACGTGTTAAAATTCCTGTACCTGCTGGAGGCTGACAAGTGAAATTGTTCATCTGGCATTGGAGAACATTGAGTATAAATACTTCTTTTCTCTCCAGGATATGATGTTAGTCGATTAACTTTCAAGACCTACTTTTTAATTTCAGGTGAAATAAGGATTAAATTTCACACTGTCTGGGAACAATTATTTTTAACATTTTAGGACATAAATATAAGTGGATCTCTGCAGGAATGCTGAACATGGAATGCTTGATCAGCTGTGTTCCCTTTCTATCCCCCACCTCACTCCAGTGTACAAGGAACAGTTCAGTATAACTGAGAAGCAGAAAGAAAATATTTTTAGTTTGCTACATAAGAACACTTGATTTACAGACAGTTAATCTTTTTCTCTGCAAACACTGTCAATGATTTTCCCTGCAAACTCTGCCAAGTTCTTTTTATGAAGAGAGAATAAATTTGAATAAGAAAGTGATTGTGAAGCTGTGAAAACTGGGCTTATTTCAAGCTGACAGCTCCTTCTGCTTCTTGTACTGGATTCTTTTGTACTCCAGAGTGTTTACAGGAACTGTCATGTCTGAGGCCTTTCACGTGGCTTGTGTTTGAGTCCTGGTGCATTGGTGCAAAGGTCTGACAGTGTAATGGAGGTTGGGGAGTTCACAGTGTCCTCACTGTGTTTGTATTTGCAGGTGATCGTTGCCACCAACATTGCTGAGACCTCCATCACAGTTCATGGCATTGCATTTGTGATTGACTGTGGCTTTGTGAAGCTCCGGGCCTACAACCCCAAAACAGCCATTGAGTGCCTGGTGGTGGTGCCGGTGTCCAAAGCCTCGGCCAACCAGCGGGCAGGACGTGCGGGGCGGAACCGCTCTGGGAAGTGCTACCGGCTGTACACAGGTCAGGACTGGGAGGTGTAGGGAAGGTGAACTTGCTGCTCTGATTGCCATTTTTATGCACTGTGGTTTTAATTTTAGTGTTAGATTAAGGGGAACTAAACTGTGTTCTTTCTTCAAGGGAAAGAAATTTCCCTTTGTTATTCCTCTAACTTATTTAGAAATACGTTGTTCACATGTGCAAAGCATTGCAAACTGAATCCTTTTATGAATCAGAAGCACAAATTAAGCAGGGTCAGCAATTAGAAACCTGTTATGTTAATGCAACTCTTAAACTGGCAAGTCTACTAAGAAGTTTGTTCTTTAATGATTTTTGGTTTCTGAGCAGTTGCTTCAATTTATAATATTCACCAGGGATGCTTTCTTTAACTAAAGTCTGCATTAGACTGTGCATATAACAAAAAGGCTCTGGAAATACTTTAGATAACTGAGGGAAACTTCTTTGTGTCTCGTTTTTTTCCTAGGAATAGCAGCCTACCCCAAATTCTTCCTTTAAATCAGTGAGCTTGGCACTGTACAAAAATTACAAATAAATCTGTTGGCACCTTGCAGTGTCCAGAAAGCTGCAGTCCAAGTGTCTGTTCTCAGCTGTTTAATGAGAAAAGACTTTGCAGCTGAGCACTGCCATTGCTGATGTGCCTCAGGTCCCCTGTAGTTTTACTGGAGCTTTGAGACTGAGAGAGATCAAGCATTTTCCTTTAAAATGTGTATGTGCTTGCCAACAGTTGCCACATTAAACCAAGATGTGATTTATACTCTGAATTTATATGTGTCCAGTAAAAATCAGGAGACAATGCGTGCTGAATAACATACCAAGCTTACATAGCTTTGTAAGTGTTTTACTGGAGAAACCATGACTACACTGAAGATATTTTTGTATGCTCAAGTGCTGGTCTAGTAAGTGTTTTAAGGAGCAATATAAAGGAGGAAAAATAAAAAAGAGAAGAAAGTACACTGAATGGAAAGCAACAGAGAAACGTACACAGTCTTTATTTCAAGGAAGGTTTGAGATAGACCAGAGACAGAAAAGAGTTCTGTAGAAATGAAAATAATGAAGCATGTGCCTTTTTTACCTTCACTGCAGAAGAGTCAATGGAAGGTAAAGGGGTTTTGACCTTATATGAACTATTTTTCCAGACTTAGACTTTATAGTGAATGCTTTTAAAAAAGCATTGTTAAATAAAATGGTTTTTTAATCCTTAATCTTTGTTTTAAATATGAATTCTAAACCTCCTTTTGTTTGAGTAGTTACTAAAAATACTATCCTTTTACTGAAAACATGCTGGTTTTGAACTTTTCCATGTCCCTTCTTTAAAAAAGCCTTTTTTGTAGCATTTTGCAACCTACCTTTGTTTTTCTGACAAAAACATTACCCAGGAGAGAAATAAAGCATTTCCAGATTTCTGTGAAGAATTTATAAATTTTAAATTGAAATAAGGGATGGGTCAGCTACAGAAAGAGCAGTGTAGCCAAACCAATTGAATTTCTATTTAAATTAAAGTATCATAAAATTGGAGAAAGATCATCTTTGGGTTAGAGATCGTCTTTTAACACTTGCTAGGTATTCATATGTGAGTTCATGTGTGTAATTTGAACATGAAATGGGTCTGGTTCTGTTGTGTTGAGTGCACAGAGTGGGAGTTGAAGCTCAGTTCCCAGTTGCTTTGTTTTCTCCCACAACAGAGGAGGACTTTGAGAAGCTGCCCAAGGCCACGGTGCCGGAGATGCAGCGCAGTAACCTGGCACCCGTCATCCTGCAGCTGAAGGCTCTGGGCATTGACAATGTGCTCAGATTCCCTTTCCTTTCGGTGAGTCCCAGGCTCCGTAATCTTTCCTTAGGGTGAAGAAAGATCAGTGGATGACTTGCTGATTACCCAGAGAACTATTCACTGTACTGATTTGGAAAGCATAGCTCACTGTCCCCTGTCAGGTAGCAAAGTGGACTTCTGGGAATCAGTAGTGCAAATAACCTGTGTGACAACTTAAAAACGATTGTTTGTGTTCCAGAGTTTGCTGTTAGAAGTGTTGAGAAGTCAGGAAAGTCTTAGAAAGACAAACTGTGAGGTTCTGTAGAATTGTGGCTGTAGTCCCTTTGCACTGAATTTGTAAAGAAGGAAGACAGTGAAAGCTCTTTCTTCATTTTGCAGAAATACAAAGGTTGGTAGTTAAACTTAAGGATTTTGTAAAAGAGAAAGATCTGTGAATTTTAATGAAAACTCATGTTTTATTCTGATAACTTTAATAAATGCACATTTTCTCTTCACAGCCACCTCCTGCACAGTCAATGGTGCAAGCTTTAGAGTTGCTGTATGCTTTAGGAGGTGAGAACATTGTGCTTTGCTTTATTTGCAGTCATATTACAGGGGCTATGAAAAAAATTGTAATTTGTATTTGGTGTTTGGATGGACATTAATCAAGCTTTCATTTGAGAACTGTGCTTTGAAAAAGAGGAACGCAGCCCTGACTGGGGGAAGCTTTTTGTTGGTGGGTTTTTAAAGCGTACCTCAGTCTCTTCTGGATTTACTTTTCCTTTGGTTGTTTCAGACAGCTAAGGAATCAAAAGGCAGCAGTAACATTCTGCGAGGAACTGGGACTGTATTGCATAGAGTATTAACTAGTTTAGATTTGACTGTTTAGACTGGGTAAATGACTATTTGATAGCTATCTTCTGTATATTTCCATGCAATTCATAGGAGGAAACCAACTCCTTGGTAGGAAAAGGGCTCTGAGCTGATGGGGGTGTTTGTTCACAGGCAGATCCTATTTGTGTTTCTTCAGTCTGTACAGAGTGGTATGAAGATACAAGGGGAGTTTGGACACTAATTAGACCAGTACAGGAATCAGACACTAAATTTACCTGCTTCCAATTAGATAAGATGTTAGATACTCAAGCCCTTGGTGTGGTGGTCTTTCATTTCATGTTAGCATGCCACTGATGGAAACATGTACACTTACAAGTATAAATAAAGGTTGAAAGTAAAGGTTTGACTTCTCTTTCAGGATCAGACTCTTTGTAAAAACGTAGAATTTAGCAAGGGTCATAGAATTGCTTCTTCATTTGTTCCTTGGTGGGACTTTAAAAAGCGTAGTGTGTCTATTGTAAATTTTCCTGTTAGCACCTTTCACTCATTATCTGATCTTGATGTGTGTGGTAGCACTCTACCTAAACGTTGTGAGTCAAATCTGATGCTTGACTTTGGGAGAGGCCACTCCCTGGAGGCTCTGCATGAAACCCCATAAAAAGGCTGATTCCCCATGGCTTAGGAAAACAAGTGTTAGTTTTCAACCCTTCTGGTTGCTATGGTTTTGAAGGTATGACTGACAAAAGTTATTAAGAGCTAACCGAATTATAATTTTTAAATGGATTCTAGTCTGTGTCTGCTCTGAATGCAGGATAACTTTTGGCTGTAAAGCTACACCTGCTGCAGTGTAGTGCTGTTGATGTGATGGTGGTCCTGCAGCTGAGGCAAAGTTCAAACTCACAGCAAGTCAAACTGTTAGGATTTTGTTAGCTGTGATTACGTGATGCAACCACTAAAAAAAAAATCTGTGATAATTCCTAAAAGCATCACATTTTCTCCTGGATGAATTGGAACTCTGTTTCTTTCAGACAGTGTGTGTGTTTCAGTGCACAGCTTGCTGGCTTTTTGTGCTTTAAATACATGCAGCTTGCAAAGACTCTGCTCTGGTTTTAGTATTGAACTTTCTAGTAGTGGACAAGTGAACAGATGCATACAAACTTCTAATGAAAAGAAGGAAAAATAGACTAACAGATCCTGGGACTGTAATTCAAAATGCTTTTCTACTATTTAGCAGTTTAATAGAATATATATATATATATTTTATTCTGTTCTCTGAGTTGCTAATCACAACTTCTTCTCAAATTCAGTAGAGCCTGAACAACATTCTTGTCATATGGTTTAGTTTTAGATAGTCCTGCCAGAATCAGGGAGTTGGACTTGAGCCTTATGTGTGGGTCCCTTCCAACTTGAGATAGTCTTTGATTCTAAGTGTGTTCATTTTGATTTTATTCATTAAGCCACAGTTGGATGCTTTTAACACTCAAATCGCAATGTAGTAATATCTTTTATACAGAGTTTTCAGTTCCTTTTAGTTGTGGTAAGTGGGATGTATGCTGCCTAACTTTGTTTATAGGAAGAACTGTTATTTTTTGGGATTTTCTGACAGCTGTCTAAACTTTTTGAATGCAAGAAACTTAAACCAGAAACTTGACATGAGACCACATAATCAAAATGAAGCTCTGTTTGACTTTAGCTCTGTGTTTGTAGTTAATTCAAAGTTAGCAATATTTGCTCCATAATGTAAACATGAGGCAGCATAAAGGAGATTGTGTAAGTTTTGGAAGCTTCCAGAAGTTTGTGGCTGTTTTCACATCACTCACAAATGCTGTAATGTAACTTGTGGCAATCTGCTCGCTTCTTACTCTCATGGAACTGTAACACTGCTTGGCCAGGATTTTGCCCTGTGCTGGTTCAGTTCCACTTGCAAAGCAGGGTTTCACTTAAGGCACTTGGTTCTTGGCAACCTTTTTGGGCTGGGAACAAGGACCATCACAGTGGCTCAGAAGCATGTTGGAAGGGTGCTAAAACCACCTCAGGGAAATAGAGAGGAAAGTTCAATAAACTCCCTGATTAGCTGGTTGATATTTTGGCAGAAGTGTTCTTGTTCACAGAGCTGTTATTCTCTTGGCTGCCCAGCTTTGTACCAAAGCAGAGAAATGCTGATGTTGGTGTTTCAGATGAAAAGAAATGTGTGTGCATGTGTGTGATACACGGATTCACTCTTCAGTTTTTGCTGAAGTTTAAGGTTTTAGGTGGTTTATTATGAAAATTGTATGTAAGTAGCAGAGGTGAAGCTACCCAAGCATTTGCAGGTGCAGTGAGGATTAAATTTCTCTTATGCAAGAAGGAACATGTATTTCATCATTTGCATTGCAGTAACATGTAAATGTGCAGTTTGGGGTCAGGCCCCTGTTGCACCAGTGTGGTGCCAACATGTATAGGGCAGATGCTCTTCAGGCTGAGATAGTTGTGTTGAATAAACACATGACTGTTTTTAGAGAGATTATTTTTAAGTGCTGCAAACTGATTACATCAGGAGTATCTCTTCTCCTTTGCTGTCTCATTGAAAGTCCAAGTTGTCAGTTGGAGTTTATTGCTTTAAGCATAATTTAGGAGTTAAATAAGCAAGCTAAAAAGTGGATTTATTTTAGCTTCATTTCAGGTTCATGATTTTGTTGAAGATTTGTTTGTGAATTGGCACTTATCTGAAACAACCGTTCTACCTAAGTCTAAAAAGGAGCGTTTGAATCCCTCGGTGCATCACATGCTAGTGGTTGTTACTTGCAAATTTTTAGTGCCGTAGTACTTGAATAATCTCCTGAGCATGTTCAGTTAAAATCTTTGTAATATCTTTTTATAAGATCTTCATATGGATACAGTGGTTGATTCCAGGATTATTTGAAGGAAACTTTTATCTGTTCCAAACTAGCACCCATTGCAAGCCTTTTGTGTATATTCAGGCTTACTGCTACAAAGACATCTGTGCACAACATATATACAGTTCATGCAAAATTGTACTGACATTTGTAGGATTCAGCAGAAGGCAAAGGATTTTGGCTTGATGCACATTTAGAAGGTTAAAAAGATGGTAATATTTCTCTTTTTTCCTGCTTAGGAATGCAGGTTGTCTTTCTGTAGATGAAGGACAGCCTTTTCTAATATTCTTTAATAGCTATTAATTGTGGTAGAACTTAACCTTCTCATATGGCAGAAGTCAAATAAACCTTAAGTTTTGCAGTTTCTGTGACTTTATTATTTATTAGTTCATCATTTCGCATAAGCTGCCTTTTGCACCTGTTTCTAAGGAAAATACTGTGACATTATGTGAAAAACCTTTTTTGTTGAACAGTGTAGGGGTGTGGTGAGTGAATTACTACATTATCATGAGATAATAACATATCAAATAATAAAGTAAACACTCGATAGAGGTATCTGTGGTTTCAGGTATACCGGCATGACTTCTAGAAGAGCTCATTCCTTGACTGGATTTGTGGTTTTGCTTTTCTTTGTGAAGCAGAGCTGTAGTACAGCTGTGGGTTTATTGCCACCACATAGTCTGGTAAATACTGTGTTTATATAATGCATGGGCACAGTTGTGTTTCCTCAGGTCACTTTGCTGTGGTTAGTTATGCAACCTACAGTGCCCTAAAGTCCTGTTACTGGGCTTTTGTTAGTCCCTCCTTGTCACAGATCATACAGCTTGGCTTCTTGCTGTTTTCTCTTTCAATTTTTACTCTTTGCTACCTTTCTTAGTGAGCTTTTTTCCTTTTTATTGATGCCTGTGTCTCTATTCTTTTTTTAAATTCTATTTTTATGTCCTCTTGCAAAGGAAAGGCTTTTCCCCGAAGTCTCAGCATAAAGCTCTGAGTTAGAATATGACCTGGTGTTTGTATGGGTCACCCTTGCTGCAGGGGTTTGACTGCAGGAAGCCATTTCACTGGAATGGTAAATGTGCAGGGTTGCTCAGTGAGAACTGCGAATCACAAAGCAAGCTATCAAACCTCCTTCCTGTACCACGTCCAGGGAAAAGGTTACAGCTGGAACATGCCTGATGGTTTGGTTGTTCACACATGAGGCAGACTAAAATGTAGAAAAGCTTCATCAGCTGTAAATCTCTTGTTTAGGGAATATTAAATTATTTTTCTCCATGACCTAAGTAGATGTGATTCATTTACTACCTACCCTGCTTCCTGTTTCTACAGTAATGCCTGTTACATAATTATCTCTGTTTTCATTCTCATCTGTTCTCCTTCTACTTTACATCCCCATTAACCAAGATGTTGCTGAAGACTTGAGATGTATAAGACTAACAGCTAATATCCCTTCTGGCCATGACATTGACTGGGACTGCAGGTTTTCTAAATCATTGTCATTAACCGTGGAACTCTGTTAAAATTAGGAAACCTGTGTGTTCAAATATTTTGGGAAAAAAAATCCTGGTGACCCATGGGAAAGTAAATGGATATTGAGGACTGCCCTTAAGCTTAGTGCAATGTACATTCATCAATGCCTAGGTGCATTTGGTATATTTTAGCTCATAATTCTGCTCTTTAGTACACAATAAATTCTTAAAGAAACTCTTCTGTGCTAGTTTGTCTGCGTCACAGTCACATTTATTGATGGGCTGCAGGTTTGGATATGCACTGCCGGTTAACAGAGCCTCTGGGAATGAGAATAGCAGAGTTTCCTTTGAATCCTATGTTTGCAAAGATGCTTCTGGAATCAGGTAGGAGAAAAAACAATCACGGTTTCTTCATAGGCATGTAACTGTAGTGTGGTATTAGACATTTCCTAAATTCAAGACAAACTATTTCATCTTGGTATGGTCCTTAGTGAAAAGAAATGGTTAAACTCACAAACCTTTTTAATAAATAGCAAGTCTAACACATTTGTTTCTTAAGTTTTCCATTGAAAACATTCAACCTTATGAAAAAAAATCTAGGAGTTTATGTATTTTGCTTTTAACATATTCTGCCTCTTGTCCTTTTTATTCTACATGGGGGTGAATTGAACGAAAGAAGATTTCCTTTACTGAATTCTTTCTTTTACTCCTCAGGAAATTTTGGCTGCTCCCAGGAGATTTTGACAATTGCTGCCATGATGCAGATTCAAAACATCTTTGTGATCCCTCCAAATCAAAAAGCTCAAGCTGTAAGTTCAGTTGTGTCTCATTTTCTGTATGTTAGTTCCACATTTCTGGATTTCGGCCAAGTAGTTTCCTGGTACCTGTTAGAGACTGCAAGTTTGTGTGAAAATGAAGCAAGGTCTGGAACTATACCTATTAATTGTAGGTAAATGAAGAAACTAAATAACAGTGGGAATCTTGGAGTCCTTTACTGGTGGTAAAAACCTCCTTCTGAGGACCAGAAACAGGAAAGGTTATAAACCAGTATTGGTCAGTGTAAGGGTTTGCAAAAAAAACCACAAAACACAACAAACCCCAAGCCTTCCCCCACACCACTTCCTTTTGAGATGAATAAAACAGAAAGTAGTAGGATGTAACAAATTTGTAATAGGTAGCAGGTGCCTAATTTTAACAAAAGGAATTTGTTTATCAGATAATTTTTTCTAATTTCGTTTGAAGGAGTACTCCTGAATACAGGGGGAAGTAGTGAAATATTGCTGTTGCCTGGAGGAACTACCCTAGATGGTAATAATTTTAAGTCACCAGGAAATACAGAGCTGATGGGAATTGAGGATATTCGACATGATTTTTGCAAAAATCTGCCTCTAAAGTTTTATTTATTCTTCTCCAGGCCAGGCAACACAGAAAGTTTGCTGTGGAAGAAGGTGATCACCTCACTATGCTTAATGTTTATGAAGCCTTTGTCAAAGTAAGTCAGTTCAAGTGTATGTGGATTTGCAGGAATGGGAAGAATTTGAGGTTCTCAGTTCTGAATCTGAAAGTTCTCAGAGTCACAGCATGCTCAAAGCTGAGAACTTATTAAGTCTATGAAGTGATAGTTCCGCTTTAAAAGCTATTCTGATCCTATTTTGTCACAGATCTTCCAGAGTTCCTCGGAACAGGGAATAAAGAGAATTTTGTTTGGGTACAGAAAAGAAATCTTATGGGTAGACAGTTGTTTTCAAGGAGACTGGGATTTTTGAAGGGGCTTGGGGAAAACAAGTATCCAAATTTCTAATGTTAATATTTTGTCATGTTCTACTGATGAAAAACTGCATCTAAATTTAATTTTTTTGTTTTGGTTTGGTTTTTTTTGTTCTAAATAAACTCATTGGTCATCATACCCTCTTTTTCATTCACCTTATATATTCATCCTAAGGTTTTATATCAATATTAATACTGCTCTATAAGCTGAGGTTTCACTTAATGATTTTGAAGTGCTTCACCTATTTGGGAGAAGTATACTTTGCTGGTATATAGCAATTCTGTGATAATATATTTGCAGCAGTGCTGAGCTGAAGTAGTATAACCACTCAGGTGTTTAAACATGGCTTGCCACAAAGCAGCCAGGCAGGCACCAACTAAATAATCCCCCTTAAATTTTATATCTGTGTGATTCTTAGAAACAGCCAAATGCAGAGATCGTGGAGTGATGGCTGCTGGAGAAACAGTTCTCTGCATAGAGAAGACTGAAGCCAGTGTACAGAAAAGATTATTTACATTTTGAGGTTGAAAACAGACTAGTTTATGATTTTAGAGGATGAAATGGAACAACTGAAGCTGTTCTCTTTCACCACATATGAAGAAGTGAAGCACATCTGTTCGAAAATACCCTGCAGCATTTGATCTGCTATTATTTAGGAATTTTTTGAAACATGTTTGGTAGTTACTGGTGGTGTGTACCCTTGTTAGGTGCTATGTAAATAGGTAATTTTCAGGGAAAACACAATAGATATGTTGTAGGAGACAGAATTAAAAGAGAGCAAGGCTATCCAAAAGAGATTGGGGTTTGTTTTGCTGATGGTATCTCATTGCAAGTTTTTCTGTTCTTCTCACTGTGCAGCACAGTAAGAGCTCCCAGTGGTGTCAGGATCACTTTCTGAACTACAAAGGACTTGTTAGAGCTTCTGTTGTAAGAGAGCAACTGAAAAAGCTTCTCGTCCGTTTTAAAGTGCCAAAGAAGTCCAGTGAAGGTGAATTATTTTTTTTTAAACTCATTGTTCAATAAATATTGAAGGTAGTTTCCAAATTGTCAGTCTGCTTCCTGGTTTTCTTGTAACTCTTGAAGTATTTTCTCCCTGGCCTAAAAATAATGTTAATTAAACCCAGATATTTTTCCTAAAAATGGCTGCAGAAGAGCATTTCAGCATATTTGTACAATTAAAATTTAATCCAATCTTCATTAGCTAAGTTTTCCAGCGAGAGATTTTAACCACTGATTATATACTTAAGGAAGTGATTTACCAAAAAGACTCATAAATAGGTCACACTGTTCCCTCTTAGACTTTCCAAAAAGTCATTTTTCGGTATGTTCAAAATGATGTTCAGTCACTGATTTCCAGCTGTGCCATGTGTGCACGGGTGCCATGACTAGTTCTCAACACGTGTCTCTAACTCCTCTGAAAAATCAGGCTTTAATACTCACTGTCATGCAGGGTGAAGGACTGAAACTCTCTGCATGGAGTGGCAGCAGTAATTTTTTAGGTAGTAATTTTTGAATTGCTGTGAGATTGAAGACAAATGAGATTGCAGGGTTTGTCTGCCTTCATACCTTTGCTGTCAAAGTCTGATGCACTGTGAAAAGTTTTTTGAGGTGATTAAGTGGTATTTTAGGGATTTTTGCTGTTCCATTGACTCATTTTACAGAAAATTTCTTCTATTCAGGTGATCCAGATCCTGTTTTGAGATGTATAGTTTCTGGATTCTTTGCCAATGCAGCTAAATTCCACTCTACTGGAGCTTACAGGTAACTATATATAGTTGAAAAGCTCCTTTGATGAATAAATCTAAATTTAATCACCAAACAGATGCTTCTCTAGACACTTGCAATTAGAAACATGTGGCAGTTGATTTACTCAATATTTTGTTGTGTATTTGCAAACAGCTTCAATGTTTATCTCTTTGGAGTTATTAATAGTGGGAAGCTGTTACTAGTAATAATTAGGTTGTGTTTATTTAAGCAAGTACAGTGGTAGTGCAACAGTAAATAAATGCCTGAAATACTATTTTTTCATTTAATGTAGGCAGAACTTCTTTTAGGACATTAAATTATCAATTGTTCCTTTGGCAAGGATTTAAGCCTGTTTTTATCTGTTCGTTAAATGCAAATGTTGTTAATTTAGTCCAGTTCTTTTGTTCTTGTTTTTATTGACATTCTTACTGGGGAAATGTTAAACAATAAATAGCTGCACAGTCTGAAATAGTATCTTACTTTCAAGGACTATCCGTGATGACCATGAGCTTCACATCCACCCCACCTCAGTGCTGTATGCAGAGAAACCTCCACGCTGGTAAGTTAAAGCTGCTTTCACTTGTTTGGAGATTTTTTTAAGGCAACATCCAGACATGTTCCTGAATGACTTCTCTCCCCCAGTGGATAAATAAATGTAGAAGGTTACCATTCCCACAGAGAGAATCCAATTGGCTTTGCAACATTTTGTAGGCAGTATCCAAATAAATCAGGGGAATAGAGTGACATTTAACTGCCAGAAAAACCTGCAGAGTTTGGAAAGCAGAGCCAGGTAACCCTTGTTTAGTGGGCACCATATCCTGCACTGCAGATTGTTCTCCGAGTAGTCTCTGTACCTAGACAGAACTAGGGTTAATTTACTTTTATTAAGCTTATTAAGGAAATATCCTGTCAAACATATGCTGCAGTAATTGCAAATGGCTTGCTAGGAGAGGGCTTACACATAAAATACATGATGTGAGAAGTTACGGCTGTCCAGCAAATTGAGGAAAGAAATGGTTCTACTTTCCCATCAGCTGGGATATTATCATTCTATTTGCAGGTCAAAAATGTTCAGATAAACAAATGTGTTCCTAACTTTCAGGTCACCATGATCAGCCTGAAGTATTTGGGCTTTTGTCCTTCACTGCTTGTTGTTGGGACTTTGAAGGATAAACTTGGCCCAGTGTCATGGCTTATGGCATCCTGTAAGACAGGAGTAATTAGCAACCTAAATTTCAGTGCTAGTGCTTCCTGGGCAACCACCCTCTATTGAGGGCTTCAATTCTCTGTCTGTTACAGGTGTATAGAAAATGTGTTCTCATTCTGGTTTATTTTCCTCAGCTTTCTCTTTAGTTGTATTAGTTGGCATATCTCATGTTGCATTTGGCAAAGAGAATTTTGGACTCACTCCTCTTTGCTTTTGAGAGCAAAATACCAATTAATAAGAGCCCACAAACCTCATGTGTTTGCAGCTCTGCTGCATATGGAAGGCAGATAGTGACTTCTGGCTTTGGTGACTAACCCTTCAGCATGGGGGTTTGTGCTTCCTTGGGAAAGAGGACTTTCCCTGCTAAAGGTTGACCTCAGAAACAGGCTGTCCGTGCTGGTATCCTGTTCGTGCTGGCAGCAGGGATGAGTCCCCATGATTGGCTGCTTCTGTATCTCTTGCCAGGAGATGTTCTGGCAGGAGTTAAAGCTGATTTCTCCCTCTAATGCTTATCTTGCTTGTCTGCAGACTGGCACCAGGGATACTTGTGCTCAGATTCATGCCCTGCTTGTTGTGGGCCCAGGGTTTTGGTGCTTTTGACATCTTTCCTTATGATATCACAGAATAACTGATATTCTTTCTTCCAAAGCATCAGTTGTGAGTCCCCCTTGGCCCCATTACAAGAAATACTCTCTCTTCTGTACCTTATATCCGTATGTCTTGGTAGTATGTGAAGGTGTTTCATGGCAATCTAAAGTTGTCTTAATGGACAATACTCTGACCAAGCAAAGGCGAAGAGGTAAGAGGCCAAGTTACAACTTAAAGACTCCCTTGATGCTCTGTAAATGACACCTCTGGCAGCATGTATGTGAAACTGCCTAAATATGCTCTTACTCATCTCTCCCTCATTGCTTTACAGCAAACTCTATATTTTCTCTTTCCTCCTAGGGTAGTCTACAATGAAGTCATACAGACTGCTAAATATTACATGAGAGATGTGACTGCTGTTGAATCCGCGTGGCTCCTGGAACTGGCACCTCATTTTTACCAGCAAGGAACGGTACGGAATCGGCATAAATCCCAAACGGTACCATTGCTGCATCAGCAGCTCTTGTATCTGTCCTTTTTAAGTGTTTTGTTTGTTGTCTATTTCTTTGGACAAAAATTAAGTTGGTTTTGTTCATTCATTTGTATTGATGTTAATTTAAAGGAAGAGGATAATAAGTTGATGCATGAAAGGTTTTTCCCTGTTATCCAGACATCAGACAGGATCTCAGAGATACAAAGTGGTTCATTTCCACCCTGGTAAATTAAGCCTTCAACCATTTTACACTAGAATATACGTGCTGAACTTGGTGATGAGCCAGTGCTGTATCAAACCTCTTTCTGGAATAATTAGTCCTTTGATTCACATCCCATGCACATCACAACATCCCATAGTGATATGACCTCTCCACAGGCTGAAGTTTGGGAAGAGGTTTTCCTTTAGGTAGGTGGCGTTGGGAAGTGGGACTCAATAGTTTGTTCAGATCAAGCTTGAATTGCTTTTTGTAAGTGAAGAATACTTGTCTTGAATTTACTGCCTACCTTACTGAGAGAACATGTTCTCAAGGTAGGGCTGCTACTATGTGGATATTCTGTGAAACTACATCAGAACCTAATTTTTACCATTACCATTCTTTTGATATGATAGAGGTGAATTCAGTTTGCAGTATGACCTAATCACTGCTTTCATCCTGAAGTGAATGGAAGCTCTGGAGGACTGTGCTGGTTTTGAGGAAATTTGTCTTTTTCCAGTTTGGTCAGTTATCCATATCAGCCAGAAGGTTTGGGTTTCCTTATAAAATGTTTAAAAATTAGAAATGTTTCTGTTGTGTAAAGCTTTGAATCATACATGTAAATTTCGAATAAGCAAACCATTGCAAACCACACAGATTTATGTTAATTTATAAACATTCAGACCCTTTTTCTACTGAAGGGCACATCTTTGTGCTAGGAAGGGATTCCTCAAATATGGGAGGTTTTATTCCTATATCAAGTTAAAACCAAATCCCCAATGATTAGGATCCTGTGTTAAAAGATGTTCTTCTACAGCTTTATCTGGTCTCAGTCAATTATTTCTCATTCCAAATTTTGCAGAATTTCCTTCATGTTTTTATTTCATATTTTGTAAGTTTTTAAAAGCACAGAGGTCCAAAGGTCCAATAACTGCAGGGTTGATACAGTAGTTAAAGTCTTGTCCTTCATGTACGTGCTCCTGGTGTTTGTGCAGGTGTATTGTTGGGAGCACTTCTATCTCTCTGTGCATTTTTACACCTGGCAACTTGCTTCCAGTGGGAAATTGTCCCTTCGCTTGCAGTTAGTGCAGAAGTACTGGAAGATGATATTTTACACCAAGCCACAATATCACTTTGGGGTAGATGTGGATTTTTATTTCAAAACTTTATTTTAGCTGTATCAGCAATAATAAGAGCTTGGGAAGAATTTGTGTAAGAATTTATATAATTTGGGATTAAAGACTGAAAGCATCATTCTAATTGATTTTTTTGCTAATCATGGTGTGCCTGCTAAGAAGACTTTCTGTTCTTTTCTTGCAGCATCTTTCCTTGAAAGCAAAAAGGGCTAAAGTAGATGACCACTGACATTGTTTAAGTCTTGTGGCATCAGAAGCAGAACCCACCAGTGATTCCAAGCTGGCTACAGTCCATTCAGCAGTCAGTTCATTAGCAATCTGACCTTCCATCAACTTAAATGTTTAAATGCCTGCCAGGATCTGTAGGGGTTTATGCATGACCAGTACACTGTAAACCTACGTAGAGCTTGCATTGTGGACGTTTTATTCTTTGCCTACTTGACCACTGTTGTTAATCTGGGCATGTTGCTCCTTTTAAATAGGTAGAAAAACAATTTAAAAAGTAAGAGGACATACAAAACCACAAAAAAATTGAAACCTTCAAGAAAGAAACAGATTTCCTGGAGTGGTACAACTGCCTTACGAGCATGGGGAATAGGGTACCCTGCCTCTGTTACCTAGAGCACTGTGACCTACACCGGCAAAACTGAGCCTGACTCCTGCCAGCAGGAGCTTAGGGCAATCAACTACCCCTTGAAGTGCAAGGTGCTGCCATGCAAACACTGATTTCATGTTGGACCATGTCAAACTGGTGCAGCTTGTACTCCCAAGCAGTAAAAGTCCCCTGCCTGAGATGGAGCTGCCCTGGCAACCTGTGCTGAGCAGTCCTTCTGTGGGCAGCTTTGGACTGGAATGTCTTGTTTCTGCACATGAGAGTTGCTGTTTGGGGAGGGGGAGGAAGAGGAGCTCAGTATTTTTAAGAAGGATTAATTTTTTTGTTCAATCAGGGGACTGAACATGTATATTCCCAAACAATCAAATTCACTTTAGTCTATTTTTTTCCTACAGGAGAAAAAATGTTAGTCTCTGACTGCTTGGAAATACCAGTAAATTTCATTAGGGGGATATCATGGAACACTGTTTTTTTAGTCTCTGTTGTCCAGTATGGAAGGAAATGTTTTGTACTTTCCTATAATGAACACAGTCCTATATATTTCTTTTATTATGAATCTGTTCTGCTTGGGACTCATCTTCCTGTGTTACTGAAGAGAAGGATGCTCTGAACAGTTTCTGCTTTAATGGGGGGACTGGGATTCCATGGCTACTTTTCAGTAAGAAACTGTGCTTATTTGTTTTAACAAAATAGCTTGGATACATGTATTTATTTATTTCCATTTTCCATTTTTACCTATTAATATTTATTTTAGAAAGATATTGTTTGAAAATTTTATTTTTGTAAGGCAACTGATTTGATTAATATGTTTTTGGCATATTTTCTTTTTTTTTTAAAGTATGTAAATAGGCAAAAACTTCTACATAGAACAAATGCCTTCCTCATCACAGGACTACCTTGAAAACTTTCTTGAGAGCTTTGTTACCTTCTCCCTTCCAAACACCTGCAGAGAGAACATGTTGTGCCATGTGCACTGTGTATCTCTTCAGTGTCCTGACTGCCAGCACAAACAGATGTACCAGTCTCCACGAATGGCACCAGCAGCATGAAAACTGTGTCACCTTCCTCCCTGTTGTCCCTGAGACCCTTACATTTGTATAAATCTCTTAGAGTGGAAGCTCTTTGGGGCAGGGACTGTCTCCCAGCCAGAGCTGAGAGCAGCGTTGGCACTTACTGAAAAGATTCAATTTGCAGGTTTTTTTCTCTTAAAGGACTGGAGGAAGAACTGAATATGAAGACTTGTAAAATGTCTGTGTTTCTCTGTCCTCTGGAAGTATTCTTAAGAAAAATAAAACCATTGAATCGAGGCAGTTTGAGAATTCATCACTTCAATGGGTGATTTCCCAAGGTACTGTGTATTTGTACTGGCCTGGGCTGTCAGTGGGTGGCTACTGTATTTGCCAGTTCTGAGAATTTTGGGTGGTTCTGGAGAACTCTCTTCCCCAGATGTTCTTATACCTGGCTGCACAGCTGCAAAATTTTCTGTAAGAATGATTGTGACTCCTGAGGAGTTCAGAACCCAGGGATGTACAAGTTTTGCCAAATGCTACAACCAATTTTTCTTCTATAAGAATGGGTGCTGTAGGTCTTTGTAAACAAAAGAAGAAACTAAGACTTGTCTTTCTGGCAATTTTACAAACTATTGAGATATCATCAGCCACAAAACAGGCAGACTTTGTACTAGAGGTGCAGGCTAGGAATAAATGTTTTTAGGATCCAGATTAAGGTCACCTTTTAAGAGAAATCAGAGATATGGACCCTTTGAAGGTGTTTGAAGATGGAGACCCAAAACTTAAAAAACCCTGAAAATCTCTTTGCTTTGTAAAGCTTTGGCCTACAGCTTTGCTAGATTTGTACAGAGCATTGTGCTTTAAATAGCCTTGATACAGGAGATGGGTTACTGCCTTGTTGTTGGCTCTTTGCTGCATAAACAGTCTGTTGTGGGGGAGGTTGGTGTCATTTGAAGATGGTTGTCGGTAGTTTATGAAACATTTAAGGATTTTATCTCTGGCTTTTAGAGCATGAGGTTAAAATACTAGTCTGTTGAATCAAAATACTGCTTGAAATAGAAATAATTCCTTCACTGGCAAGGAAACAGATTTTTTTAAAAGGTAAATTTACAATCCATTGATGTTAAATGACTGTGGAGAAAAAAGGAAGGTACACTCCTCAAGCCCAAAAGAAAATGCTGTCAATGTTTCTACTCATGACTTCAGTACTGTCAGCTCTAGAATAAGATAAAGCTAAATTGGAATAAAGGTTCAGCTAAAATAATTATCAATTGAAATACATTTCTCATCTTGTAGATTTAAAGTAATTCTGATAACCTGATGAGAAAACAGTCACAACTCTTCCAGGTTAATCTGAAGAAAGAGACGAGTAGTTAAAATACTAAAAAGAAAAGGGACAAAAATAAGGGAGGGGTAACTGCTATTGCTTCTCCATGGTTTGTGATATAATTTCTGGCAAGACAGGTGTTCTAGGCTTTGCCAGAATTCCTGCATTGGGTGCAGCAAGAGGAGAGTTGAGCTGAGCCTGACAGAGCTCTAAGCAGGGCAGAGCCATGCTGATGGCACCCAGCAGAGCTGTGGAGGCAGGCTCAGTGTCTGTCACCAGGCTTCTCTGGGGAAAAAAACCTTCAAGGACTCCAGAGGTACTAGAGATCATTTTGTGTATTTTTACAAAAGTTGGAAGATAAACATTCTGTATCTACCTCCTCCCTCCAGAATTTTTTTCTGGACTGACTTTTTGGTTGGAGACAGAAAGAACTGGAGCATCTGAATTTGCTGTTGACTTTGTCTCTCTCTTTGTAGTTCATTTTACTGAAGTCTAAATATGAGTGAAATTTTACCTCCTATACCAGGAGGAGACTGCAATGTCTGTCAGACTTATTGACACCCACAAACATGATGCTTTCTGGAAGGCAAAAATGGTTTTGGCAAGTGGGTTAGTGTGTTTGGAGTTCTCTTGCCAAAGTAGGCTGAAAGAGTTTGAGAGAAAACTCTTCTCTGTAAAACTGGAAGGCACAGACTGCTGACATCTGATATTTCTCAGTGCTGACTGATCTTTAAATGCTGTGCTTGATTTTAGTTGCACTTTTTTCCTCACTTGGATTTCTCTGTTAAACTCTGGGGACTATTTATGTCACTTGTCTCCCTTTAACTCCTCCTTTGTGGTCACTGGAGGAAAAGCTATGAGAGGAGGGAGTGAGTCTTCTTTCTGCCCCTTCTTCTACCATGGCTGAATGGCAGAAAGTAGTTTGCTACACACCTCTCCTCCCTGTGCTTTTCCACTGCAGAAAGATGCAGACCTGCAAGGGAGTGTTGTTCCCCCTCCTTTTCTATTTAAAAAAAAAAAAATGAAAAAGCAGCATGAAACTTAAAAACATGGATAAAGTGGTAGAATATTCCTGTGGAAAAAATTTCAAAGCCTTTTTAATGAAAAGTTTTCAGGGAAAAATCCACAAATTAAGGTAATGGCCCTGTCTGAAACTGCCCAGCTCTTGACGTTTTTCTCTCCAAGCTGTGCTCTGCACACACACCCCCACCCCCCAGTCGGACTCACTGGGCCTTGGAAATGCAATCATGATGCCCTTCTAGAGATTTCCATTTCGCATTTGTTCTGTGAGCCTGTGTTGTTTTGGCTGAAGGGTTCATGTGGCACAGTCGAGGTGGGAAGCACTATGAAAGCTCCTGCTGTCAGCAGAAACTGCTGTTAAATTCTTGGTGCTTATGTGATGCAGAAGAGGTGATATGGAGCTCCTGAGTGGAGCAGCACGTGGCAAACATGTAATGAAAAATGGCAACTGAATCAAAATTAATTATTATAGGGAGCAGCTTTTCTAGACAATGTCTTGTCTGAGTAGCCAGGATGGTTCAGAGGTTTGGAAGCTCTTTTAATGTCTTTAAAGATTAAATCCCTCCATCACTGTAGCGTAAACTTGCGTTAGTTATTTACGGCTACATGCATGAAAGGGCTCTGGGCATGAGTCAGGAATCTGTGAGGGCTGACTTTTGGACATCTGGCTCCTGCAGTGGACACCACAGCCTTGTGTAGGTGTCTAATCTTCCATGCACTGCAAAGGAACTACTGATACCAAAGGATAAGGTACATGGCATTCAGTTTGCTAAGTGGGAAAGCTAACTGATCTACCTGAGACAGCCAGGTAAAAATGAGTTTGAGGTGGTTGTCCTGGTGGGACCTCAACTCTTCTGGGTACTGTGAAAACTCCCATGGGGTGATGTAGACATGCATGACTCAGTTCTAAAGCTGGAAATCCAGTTGTATTCACTGAGGAGACTGTGGTGGGACTTCTAATTCCTCTTCAGTCACAGTAACACTCTTCAAGAGAGAGGCTGAGGCTGCAAATGGGGGCACTCTGCACCCCCTGAGTACCAATAAGCTACCCCTTGTAAAAGGGAACCAGAATGATATCGCCTTGGGAGGAGGAGTGTGGCTGCAACTCTGCAAAAGCAGCTCCCAGGGAGCAGAGAGCCCTAAATCCTTACACAAGTACTGTTTGTGTGCTTGGTATGAGAGGGACAGTGGACAAAACACCTTGCTGGGCATTTGGGTGATGGAGGAGTTGGGACTGGAGAGCCTGTCCCCATGAGCTGGGCAGAGCTTGGAGTGTCCAGCACTGGCACTGGGGTTAATGATGAAGGCTGGGAAGCCTGTCATGCTGAGGGCAGGGACAGCAGGGCTCGGAGGCACTCAAGTAACAAATTGAATGGTGAGTATCTTAAGATGACTTTGGTTTATTGTCCAGATCAGGTCAGCGGAAAAAATATTGGGAGACTGAACAAAGAGACAGGCTGCTTTAGCAGATAAATGGACTGATCATTTCGTATTGAGGAACAATCTCTAAAACATAGTTTACTGCGCAGCTGAGGGCTCAGGCATTTGCTGATGCCAAGAGCTCCTTCTCTGACCCTCGGCACGCGTGGAATTAAATGGCGCGGTGTTTTTTGATGGTTAAACTCCCCAAAGAAGACACTCCATTTGTTACCAGGGCTCTGATGAAGTAAAGTGTGGTTTATATGTACAAGGCCGGCCTTCAACTCATCTCAGAATGAATGGAGAGGTAAAATTGAATTTTACACTCCTGCTGCTATGATTAATGTGTGGGCTCTGGGATCTGCTGGCCGGCCGCAGGAGGGCAATGCAGGCTCGCTCTGCAGGAGCCTGCCGCCTCCACTTACGCACAGGGATGCCAGGGAGAGGGGAGTCTGCATGAATGAATGGCTGGGGTAAGAATAAACCTGTTAGAGCAATAAATTCCCTGTGTATCCGTCTCAGTGCAGCCCCCCGATGTGAGGCTGCACCTGACAAAAGAATAAACTTGTTGGATGAATAAAAGAGTACATGTACATTAAATCAGAGAGTCTAATGGCAGGGACTGAGAGCTGCATGCACCTCATTGAGCAGTGGGAAAACGGGTAAAGCTGCTGGAGGGAAGTGCTCAGAGTTTGAAAGGGATGTGCAGGGCTGGAGAGCTTTGGGTGGCCCTTCAGCCGTGTTGCTCTGTCCTCTAAGATGGCTCAGAGGAAGGCACAATAAGACCCCAGGGGGTTGAAAGCTTCTCACAGGCAGCAGAGACAAGCTGCCCAGCAGCCCTAGGTCTGTGTGTTGTCCTCACCCACTCCAGAGTACAGGATTGTCCATAAACCTGTCCATAATTTACTTTGGGATTGTGTGGCTTCAGCAGAAGTGAGTTGGGAGGCCAGGATTTATGAAACATTCTTGCACTGAGGAGAGGTAATCTCTGCAGCACTTGCCATTACACTCTTCTTCTACTCCCTGGGACTCTGGTTTTCCTGCTGGGCAGAGAGGCTTGCTTGCCTGATTCCTTTCTCACTAGTCCCGGTGGGGAAACAAGCTCCTGTGAAACCCTTCCCAGAAAAAAGTGTTCTCTGGCCCTCCTGTGTGTTCTGGGCAGTCCTCCTGCTTCATCTACTGAGTGGTGATCACCTCCTTTACCTCCATCCCCAGCTTCCTTAGTGAGGAATGGAGCTCAGCTGGATGGTCTGCAAATAAATCCTCCCTTCTGGTTAACCCCCAGATGTGGGGTATGACTGAGCTCCACTCACTGCTCAGTGCACCAGCTTCTTTTTGCAGCATTTGAACCAGGGCTGAGATGCTTAGCTGTTAAAGGGTGATGTGTTTATTGAAAATAAACATTTCAGAAGGGCTTGAATTCTGATTTCAATCAGGAAATTGTTGGACTAAGTACTGCAGAGGAATATTCCTATGTTAATGGATGTAATGGAATGTTTTTCCTGATTTGCTGTACTATTTTGCCTAAAAATGGATAAATTCAAGCCAATTATGTATAATAAAGGTAGAACAAGGTAAGCAATTACATTTCCCCATCTCTACATCCCTGAGCTCAGAACTTCAAAAGGCTAAAGATCAGGGTTGGTAACAGGAAAACAACCTGGAAATCTGTTAGATCTGGTCTGCTGAATCCAGTGGACTCCCACCTACGTGGCTGACAATAGAGCTGTGTAAATCACTGATTCTTTAATTTTCTTTTTTCTTGATAAACTAAGATTTTACACATCAAGTATCAGGTGAAACATCTTTTACTTTGTAATTTCCTGTTGGAATGCAAGGTCAGAAACACTGTTTTGGACAACAACAGATTGTTGTTTGCTCCAAATCCAGGCTGGGATGAAAGCTGAGGTCTGAGGGTGCCTGTTACCTGACCACATCATTCCTGGGGTAGATCTGAGCCCTCCATCCCGGGTTGGGTGGTATGACGTGGGGGGCAGGTGGCTTTCAAACATCTGCTTCAATTCAGCATCTCTCCCCCAGCCATCCCTGTGGACACCCGCTGACAAACAATAAAGAGCTGAAGGATAACACTGAGTCAGGTGAAAAAAAAGGAAATTGTTTTTTTGACAATCTGCTGTTGGGAGAGAGAAGGCAAAAGACCCTGTAAGAATAGAGAGCCCAGGAGAAAGGGGATAAGTTAACATTAAATGGGCATGTGGTGACAGGGAGGGAAATGGTGGGACAGCTGGAAATGCAGCAGGAGTGGGGAGAAAATCGATACGAGATAAGCGTTCCAGGGGTAGTGCTGTTCATCAGGTGACAAAGTTAAAGGCAGCAAGACACTAAAGTGAGAAAATATCACTGACCCCCTGCAGTATTGATCAAACAGCTGAGGCACTCAAGGCCGAAGTCACTAATAAAGTGAGACGTATCAGCAAGAAGCCCATGAGAGCAGATGAGTTGGCTTCCGAAGGTCTTAAAAATAAAAATAAAACATATCTGCAGAAGTTCTTGTTAACCATCTTCTTTGTCTTGTTAAGTGCAAAGGAGATAAAGCAGCTTTCTTGGGAGGCACAGCCAGGGAGCAGAGAGGCCAGATTTGCTGTTATTAAAAGGGGGGTTGAAAACTGAATGGATTTCGTGGTGCAGAGGAGCCTGTAATAGTGGGGAGGGATTGCAGTTCTGTCAGATGCTGCTGCCAACTCTGCCAGGACACTTGCAGGAGCTGACTGAGCTTTGGGTCATGGCCCAAAGTTTAAATGAGTCAGTCTGGCCATTTGAGCACCTGTAGAGATACCTTTGCACAGCTGCCAGCAATGACCCACAAAGCCTTCAATCAGTTACAGAGGGAAGATCAGGTGATTTGTGTAGCTTGGTTTCCTCTAATTGCACATGGCTGAGGGAGGCAGGCAATGGTAGGTCTTTCCCAGGACACAGATGTTTCAAGTGGGACCAATAATTCAATTAATAGAAGTTTATTTCTTGCCTCCTCCCCCTTAAAATGCCTGAAGTTGTGCCTGGAGAATTTGATACCCTCATTTGCCTCTTGAAACAAGTTCAGGTCAGTTTGTGAACTTGTCTAATTATTATTACTCTTTGCATTTGCTTCCAGTGGATGAATAATGAAAGAGGGTTAGAGGGAAGCAAAGGTGCAGGGGGAAGAGAGTAATGGTTTGTGGGATGGGTATCTCATCTTGGAGAGGAGGACATCCATCTTCTTGAGCATCCAAAGGCAGCCCTGATTGCTGATGTGTGGCATTCATATGCAGATACCTGAGTGGGTCTCAGCCCATGGTGATTGACAGGGCTTGGACTGTGGTATTTAAAATTGTTTCGATCCATAAGTGCCAGTTATTCATGTTTTGATTTCTAAATATTCACCAAGCCAGTTGTTCTGAAAGTGAACCATCTCCCCATGAGACTTCAAGAGATGTTAAAAAGACTTCTCATATCTTGATCCAAGCTGTTGTACTCATCCTTAATAGGTGAAATCTCCCCCTTTTTCTCAAGAGTTAAACTAGATTAAACAGTCACTTTCTCCTCCCAGACCAAAAGGTAATTCTGGATTTTTCAGGGCAGAAATCTTTATCCAAACTGGAACAGCAGATGTAGCTCTATAACAACACTTCCTTTGGTCAAGCACTATTGTAAAGCACAGCTGCCCTTGGGACATGATGCTTTTCTTAGGGTATTTCCCAGTCTTGTCTAGGCTGGGTGTAATAATGGGTGGGAAACTGAACCCTGAAGCATTTCTGTGTGTGTGTGAGTCCACCTGCCTTCTTGCTTGTTTGCTGTTTTTCCTCTTGACCTAGTAGTTCCCAGAATACTGCTGCTGACCTAGAGGGATCCCCTCTGTGTTTTCCTGTAAATTTGGAGTCAGTTATCTTGTTTTAGTGAAGTCCAAAGTATTTTTGCCTCCTGCAGATTTACCTGGGTGGGGAGAGGACAGAATGTTACATGAGAGTGGGGTATTAATTCCTTCTTCACTGAGAGATGCATAACTGAGAGATCTGTCAAATCTGAGAGATGTGTCAAAATAGAAGATAGAGCCTAGAATCAGTTCAACCAAGCTTTTGTTATTTGAGCATTTTTATCTGTGCCTCACACACATAGTCTGTGGTGCCTGGAAAACCAAAGCCATCCTTTCTTTTGGGAAGAAGAAGAGTTTTGGAGCTCCAGAGCAGTAAAGATATATTGTTTCTCGAAATCAAAAATCACCATGCTCAAGCACAAGATCTGCTCATGCTTGAACAATTCTGGGTAAATGAATTGCAAGATTGTTGGCCGAATTTCCCAGCTATTCCAGCACATGGCTGAGCATCCCTGCCCTTCTCTTGCCCTGGTGCTCAGGCAGACTCTGACTTGGAGAACACCGAGGCCACGTTTAACTTGCCCCTCCAGTTCCATGGTCTGGGAAGGGAAGAAACAAAAGCCCTGGGCTATAAAAGGCCCCAGCACAAACCTGTCCAGGGGCATGGGGTGGTAACAGCCAATTATGATGGTATTATAAAAGATGGCATTATAGCACTGGGAGTATTGATTTAACCTTTGGCCATACAGACACTGAAAGAGAGAGAAGGAATGAGTGTGAGATCAATATATGCATCTTTAGACCTATTTATCTTAGGATGCTTTTCCATTCCCCTTCCTGTTCGATATAGCATAATTTACCTTCATAAAGCGTTCAGCGTCAGGGGTCTATTATCAGAGTAATCAGTTTTGATTAGTAGAAAAAGGGTACAAAATTGTTTAGCCTCTAGATAGAACTGTGAAGAGTGAGTAAACTATGCTTGACAGCACCTAATGCAGTTAGAATGTAGACTTAATTTGATTTCAATTCTTTATGGCTTTCTGTGATTTCAAGCATCTATTGGTTTGTTAGAAAAATATAATAGGAAATGGGCTGTGGCACGTGGGAGGGGAGAGGGAGGAGAGAGATAATTTAAGTTTGCAGGATGCAATTTTCCTCAATATAAACATTCTAATGCAATTTGATGCCTGTTGTGTTTTGGTGTGCAGGGCAGGAGCTTTTATTTTGCAGATATATTTTTAGCACTTTGAGGATGCACAGGGGTAACCCAAGCTGGGTGGTCAGATGTTTATTTCCAGCTCTTGAACTGTGCTTAAGCACTGGCACCTATCTAACTTGGGCTTGTTCCTTTTAAAATACAGTGGAGAATCCTGTAAAATCCATTAATGGTGGCAGAGCTCTTGGAGATCATCTAGTGAAGTGAGGGTCCTGCTTTGAAGTCAGTCATTGATCAGGATGTGATTAATGGTGCTGAGGATATCGTTAGTGTCAGAGAAAAGCCAGTTAAGATTTTACCTGGCAATGACTTCACTCTGCTTCTCAGGACAACCAGCAGAGCAGCAGTACTGTAGGCTGGAAAGTATTAGCTATTTTCCAAACTTCATTAATTAGATGGTTTGAATCCTCAATACTGCCTGAAGCAGCTGCTTCACAAGTAATGTTTCTACTTTTCCCAGATGGACACAGAGGGACATGTTGTTAGTTAATGACAACTCGTTTTTTTCCATCTCTGATTTATCTTTATGATGGCTGGGGAAGAACTGGGAATCTGCAATCTGAGCTGCTCCTTTTGAACCCAGGGTACTGATGCTACATCCCCAAATTTATTGGCAGAATTTTTGATCGAAACAATTAAGAGAAAATAATATAAATTCACAAAACACATTGGTTGACACAAATCTGTGTTTATTAATACAAAAAAAAAAAAAAAAGGAAAAGAAAGGAGAAAACCTCCAAAAGCTTTTGGCTTTTTTGATTCCTTTTAGTTGCTTCTGTGTAAGGCCATTCCTTCAGTGCTCTGCCCTCACTGCTGATATAACACTGCTCCTCTCATTCATCTGGAGTTGCTTTTCCCTTTCATCTGGAGTTGCTTCCACAAGCAGGTAACTCAAGTGGTCTTGGCAGCTTTCAGCACCTCCTTGAACTCACTGTTCTCACTACTGTTCCTCAGACTTTGCTCAAATGCCACAGGGGAGCGTCCTGAGGTGGTGGGATGTCCTAGTGCATCCTTGCTGCACTGATTGTTGGGGGAAGCCCCTGATGTGCAGGGGCCATTGTCCATTACTTCCAGGTTTAGTCCTATAGCACGTCCCAAATGGGGGAATCCACACTTTATCAGATGTGCTTCATTGCCTGCTGCTCTCTGCTCTCCTCTTACAGTAAACTGACATGAGAGTTTAATTTCAGCCTTGTCTTAGATAAATAACCACCTGTGGAGGGGTGAGATGAGGGAGCAGAGGGGGCAGCTGGCAGGTCACCTCCAGCATGCCTGCAGTAGGTTGGGTCATTTGCAGCTGTAAAATTTGATGTGAATGTAAAATTGACGATAAAACATGAGTATGCCAATTCTCACTGCATTTAACTGATGCTTTCAAATCCTTCTCAGATACCCATCTTGTTCTAAATCCATCCCACTTTTTTTCCTTCTCTCTCTCTTTTTTTTTTTTTTTTTTTGTCTTCCAAGAGAACATAAGCAACTGGAAGAAACCAGACAGAATTCTTGAAGTTGGCCAATAAAGCCCAACAAGGACCAGCCTGGACCTTGTGTCCCCAAAGCTGAGCTGCTGGAGTTCTATTCCAGTTGGCACAGAGCTTTTGGTATCACATCTGCCTCTGCCCATCCATGTGAGAGTCCTTTGCCCTGAGTGAATTATCAATAACATTTTGCATGGCATATTTATTTTTTGAGCTTTATCTATAAAATTAGAGCTTGACAAATCCACTGGAGTAATAGGATCTCTAGTCACACGTCCTGTAGTATTTGGTTTATACCCTCTACTGACCAGAGCTTTTAATACCTTTTCATGCTTTGAAATAGAGACAGTGTTGCCTGTTCTTGGGCTCTTGAGTCTTGGGATATTTGGGCTGGTGTTTATAATCCCAGCTCCTGGAGGCAAGTGACTGCAGGAGAATCTTGGCTTTTGTTTTAAGCAATTCTAGTAATTGTGGTTTGTGAAAATGGCTTTAAAATGTGATCTGGCTCCACTGTAAAGACTCAGGAACCAGAAGGCAAATAAAAACTTTCCAAAGAGGAACAGGAATTTGGGAGGTATTGCTGGAATGGGACATTTCCCACCACCTTTTATCTGTGCAATATTAGCTGGCCTTGCCCCACCATGTCCATGGGAGAGTTTTGTGGTGAAATTTAGCTCTGCTATTGCAGATCTCTGTCAAAAACTTCAGCCTGTGTGTGGATGGGCCAGAAGTACTAAACCAAAATTTCAGAGTGAATAAGAAGATTTCTGTGACTGGTTTTTTGGTCCATAGCCCAGCAGAACTCTTAAATACATGTGCAATCTGAATGAAGTGTGTAACTTAAGTGAATTTGTTTCAGCTGTGTTCATGCCTTTCTGTCAAGTACTTCCCATGAAAATTTGGACTATAAAATCCTGCTGGTATGAAAGCTTTTTCTTCTATAAAGTTTAAGGTTGTGTGCAGCAGTATTCCATATCCCAAAGTAATAGTTTGTGTGTGCAAATCGAAGTATTAAGTTCACAGTTTTTGAGGAAAGCCAATGTTTATTACAGGACACATCCAGTGTCTTTACCTGTTTAATCACAAAGCTGCCTCATATATTATGGAATTTGGATCTGTAGAGTAGTAAGACTTGCTTCTGGAAAGAGGTTAAATTAATCAAGTAGTTTGAATGTGATAAATAATTAGCTGATTAAAGATATGTAATTTATTTTTTAAACAAAATTAGTTGATAGCAGGAGGGATGTTCACATACATGTATTCCTGGCCTTTTTGGAATTTTATCTCCAGTGTAAAGATTCACACATTTCCTTTCTTTGGAATGGGGTAATGCAGATTTCTGGACATGAAAGGAATAGCCAAAGTCTAAGAAAATGGATCCTGTTTAAAAACTGAAGGTCATCAACTGTGATGGGGAAGGGTCACTGCATCTTCTGTCTACCAGGCTTTAGGATACATATATCTGGGGCTACATGATTTAAAGAGGTAACATTTTTCAGTAGTTAAAAGGTGCCAGCTGAGTAAATAAATCCAGATCATCATGTATAAGTTCTCATGCTTCCCACAGTTCATTAGTGATAACAAGACTCTTGGCATTTGGAAAATAAATCCGTGAACTAAGGGTTGTTATAAGCAGGTTGAGGAGCTCAGATGGTGACATTAATGGTGCAAATACAATAACATTTGAAAAGAAACCTTTTGGACGGGAGAGGAGGGAGGAGGAAAGGGCAACCAAGTGTGAGAGCATAGGGCAGGAGTTACATCATCATATGCCTCCATGCAAAGAAAGCATCCACTGCCACACACTGCTTGTGTTTTCTGTGCCAGTCCTTTGAAACAGCACAGGAGGACAGTATAGGAGATAGTAAGAGGTAAGAAACGGGTATGTTACCTGCCTGAACCAGTTTGTCTGGTCACATCAGTCACAGCAATCCAGTTAGATGGGTTCAGGGAGTTACTCATGTCAGACAAGGCTCAGTGACTGCCTGGGGATACTCCCACCTGTCTCTTCCACCTTCACGTGTCTCACTGCAATCATTTGCTTTGCAGTGAGCTGCCTGTGTGCCTGTTTGGGTTGTGTGAACGCATCCATAATCCCAAAATACTTTGTAAAAAATCCATGCAGGGAAATACTAACTCCCACCCTGAAAAGCAGTTGTAGACTGAGATAATTCTGGACCTCACTGAGGCAGGGGCTACTTGTGATTTTTGGTAACAAACCATATTTTTCTTGCTTTATTATTAATTTCCAGCTCCTTCATCAGGTATGGAAAGTGTGTATCTACTCTCGGTGCTGATCTGATAACACCTGGCTCTGCCACAGCCTTCCCCTTGGCCAGCAAAGCAAGAAGTTACAGTTTTGAAGAAGCTTCTTTTGAAGGTTTCTTTTGGGAGAGAAGGGAGAGAAACAGCACATGGGCTGAGCTGAGTGGGGGGACCAGTACTACTGTCCCAGCCAGGGCTCCTTGCAGGTCAGTGCTGGCTGTGGATTTAAAGCCAGCTCTCCTGGGTGGCTGAGAATTGTGAAAATAACACTAGACTTTAGTATTTGTTGTTCTGGGCTTTAATTTTAATTGTTCTGAAGAGCAAGTGATATGCTAACACAGACCAGTTTGTTTTCAGCTATGAGAAATAGTGAATTTGCCTATAAAATGCTTGAGATTAAAGATGTTTATCTCAAGAAAATGTTAATTGTTTGAATGCTTCATGCTCTGGTAAAAGGAGCTTTACTGGAATTCAGCAGTAATTTAGCAACTGTTTAAAAAAAAATCCTCAGTCCAAAATCAAAAATACTTTAACATCTTTGTGGAAAAAGAGCAAAACAACGTATGACTTTAGAAGTAGTCCCAAAATAGTTCCTGTATGGCTGGTAGGTGGATAAGTATTTTGCCATAATGGGATTGGAATTGGAAGTGCCAGAAGCCTGGTTTAGTGGAGAAATAGTACATGTTTTTAGATGCCTTCAGCAATTGCTGTGGAGTGTTTTCAGAGTACCTGGGAGGATATCAGCTTCACCTGCACACATTTTCTGTGGGCAGTATTCAACTTTTTGACTCTTGCCTTCTATGTATTGCAGCTGGATTAATTAATTTCAAAGCCCAAGTCTTTTCCTCCCTAGATTTCAGGCAAAGTGTAATTAGCCATGTGGGTGGCAGGTTATATACAAACGAATACTCTTGGCCTCCCCCCCAATTTCTAAAGTCACTTTTGGCAACAGCAATTAATGTAAAGTGTGATCTGCTCTCTGATCAGGTTACAGCCCAGGAAGGAACCTGAATTGAGTTTTTCTCTCATAGGACTACGGTGGAAAATAGAATCAAAACTAGCAGATAAATGAATAAAATCTCAAGGACAATAAGCGAATAAACATGTCTGCTAAGCAATTTACTAAGAGGAAAATCTGGCATCTCTCACTTAAGGAGAAATAGTGAGGAGGAAATGTCTTGAGACATTTTTGCTACGGAGACATTCACTGAGACTGAGCAGAGAGGGAGAAGCTCTGGCAGAAGTAGATGTGGTGCTTCTTAACATGGTTTAGTGGTGGACCTGGCAGTGCTGGATTAATGTTTGCACTCAATGATCTTAGAGGTCTTTATCAATCTTAATGATTCTGTGACTCTAAGCTGGTTTGTAATGTCGAACACCAGGCTCTGGGGCTCAGTAATTTTAAACTTTGCACACCACAATGTATTTTCTGAAATGGGTATGATTGATCTATCCCTTCCTGGCACTATGACCCCAGTGGAGTTGGCTGTAAGGCTCTGCTGTCCGTGGCAACATCGAAATTACCAACATGAGCCCAAATCACACAGTTTAGGAGACAAGGATGTGGGTGCAGTACACTGGCTTTGCTTGGTGAAACCCCAGGAGATGCCCTCCTTCCACTGTCCTCACTGATTTAAAAGGGAAATTGGAATAATGCTAAAAATCATGCATTACGATATTTTTAAGAATAATGTGTGCTCAGGCTGGAGTGCAGGGCCCTTTCCAAAGGCAGTGCTGCTGTAAAGCAGTTCCTTTATTTCCTGAGGTTATGATCCCACATTTGAAGTTATCTCCAGACCTTCAGCCTGTAAGTCAGCCTGTGTACAGCCAGCCCAGAGCCTCTTAGAGCAGCTCTCAGTAGGATTTGGAGGGACCCATGAGGACTTAAGTGTTATGGGCCAGGAGCAAATGGCAGGATGTGTCCTGTATTTTTGAGGACAGATGAGAGTAAAGGGGCTCATAGAAATAAATGTTTTTAATAGCACGGAATGAAACAACAGATTGAACCTGTGCTGAAATCCAGTTCTGCGGATTATAAAACCCGAGAAAGTTATTAACTCCAGAGACCTGTGCAAGCTGGAAAAAGTAGTGAGCTTGTCACTCCATCCCCAAAACACAGAAAATTTAGAACACTTTTATGGTGCATTTTAGGGCAATGACCTGGGCAATATGTTCAGCTGCTTCTCTTGCCTCATAAAACCCAGTTTATACAGCCCTGGAATCAATCCTGTTCTGTTTTGGGCTTGCCAGAGCAAGGACTGCCAGTGGAAGCACTTTATGATATAGAGATGAAGTGTCAAAGGGACAAAGACCAGAGCCACCATGCTCACCTCCGTGGTCAATTGGAAAGGGATATTTAGACATAAATACGTCCCACCGTTGCTGCGGGACAGGGAGAGCCTCTCCCTGCAGCCCAAGGTTTGAGGGCAACTTCTCTGCACCCCAGGATCTGATCTTTTGAGTTTGTTTGCACTGGGTAGCACAACCGGAGCAAGAGAGACACCCTAAAATACCCCTAAAAAGGCGGGTGAATGCCCTGTACATTTGACTTGACTGCACGAGGGGCTGCCACATTCTGGTTTTGAATTTTCTGTAGCACTGTTTGAGTTTTATTGTGCACCTATTCCCTCCAAAATTTTTCATTGGAAATGCCAAACGCATATTTTCATTGCTTTACAGCTGCAATACGTCAAGCTGCATAACTTCATTTTTTCAGGGAATAAACCCCCTTTCTCCGTTTCCAGATCTAATTCTGAATCTGTGTTATAATGAGGTTTTCCAGCTCCCCATACTGACTGTGCACCCAGAACAAAAAGGACCAGACTGTCCAAAGGCTGGAAGGGTGGGAAGGTGCTGAATATTCCACAATTTGAGGCGAGTGAAAGCTGTGATTCCTCATCAAAACCATCTCACTTACTTTTGTTTTCACCCTGGACCTTTGATTTTTTTTTGAAGTCTGGTTTGTTTTCCCGTGAGCTTCTGGAGAAGCCTAAGGAGGAAAACATCTGGGCCACGGGAGTGCAGGGTTTGACTTCAAGAAGAAAAGATGAATTTGGGAGAGTTAACTCTATTTCAGCCACACAAATAGACCAGTTTCTGGGTTAACATTTGAACACTTATTTTAGCCAAAGGTGTCTGTAATTAATATTTCTGCAGTTTTCTCGATTATTTAACTCTACAGAGCAGCTTTTCTTTACATTTCTTCTTGCAATGGCAGAGTAACTGGCGTTGTGGCCACAGCTATGGCTGTGCCTCCAGCCCAGCAGTCACAATGTGCCCGTTCCTACCCTCCCACAGCAAAAGCAAAGGAGAAAAATTGGAATTCAAGTCCTGTCTGAAAAGTAAAAGGGACAAATTAGTTTCTTGTCGCTGCGCTGCAATAAATACATTGTCATTTTTATACCCCAGTGAATCATATTCTCCATTTCCCCCGTAACTATTATACAGTCTGCTGGCAGTACATCATTTTTTGGTAATTTTATTTTCACCAATTGTTTTATGAAATTTTTGAGTTTTATGGACACTAAAACAAATCTAGCCTGCGAGTGTTATAGCCCTTTAAATCACTTGCAGGAAATCTCAAGGTTCCTCCAGACTGTGAGAGAAGGAAGCTCTAGGAAAGAAAGATTGCTCCTAGCTTATAAACTGAGCAAAAACCCAGAGATAAGTTTGTAAAAGGGACATACATCATCACTGGCAAAAAGCAGGACGTAAAACAACATCTCTCCACTCAGCTCCCTTAAGAATAAAAATGGATTTTTATTTAGCAGAAACACTAAAGTAGTTGGGGAAAGGAACACACAAGCTTTTCCATGCTTTCTTAACCATAACAATCCTTATTTCCTACAGAGCCATGGTGTCAGGAACTTCCTTGGGGTTAGCTGCATTCCCCGACTGGGGGAACCTGGCAAAAATCCATAATTCTAAGCTGAATGCTGGCAGCACTTGGCTGAATTTGGTCCTCACAATGCTGAGGAAGTGGTGGCACCAGGGCACAGGGAAAAGGGGATCATCCAGGTTCTCCTCTCTTGTCTGTAACCTTTGTTGATGTTTTTATGGCTAAAACATCTGGACTATTTTTTGAGAAGGTTTTGCCAGTTGCACAAAATTTCAGATGGCAAATGGGAGGCAGAGACTCTGTCTCCAACAGGTTGCAGTTTGAGTATTTCAAAGGAAGATGTCTTTAACAACATGAGGATCACCCCCTGACCCCATGGATGGTGTTATTTCTCCTCACTTTAGCATAAGAGCATTATCTGTCCTGAGGGTTTATAACTGGTCTCCATTCTTATTGTGGCCAAACGGGTGCTAGAGCTGAAGCACTGTGTAATTTGAACGGTGGTGAGCAAGAGCAGGGAGGAGACCAAGGTACAGTCAAGACAGCAATGAATGAGTAGATGTGTTCAACATGGCTTGATCCTTCCAGGAGTTTAAAAAGAGGGCATGATTGGATAGTAATTAAGAAATTTGGGATATAGCTGTATTGGACCAAAGGGTTTACATCAGTGTAACTTGTTCTCTGACAGGAGGGCGTCAACTCCACCTGTCTAAAGCATCTTCATGTCTCTGGTGCTTTAGTCATGCTACTGGCATTGAATGTTTTGATGAAAAAATGTTCTCCATAGGGTTTGGGTTTCAGCATTCCCATAATCTGGCTCAGAGCTTTGGGAAGGGCTCTGCAAAGCTACAAGTGAATTGTAAGGAAGAATGTTGCAGGGAGGAAGTGGCCATGAAAGAGGAGCCTGCAGATCTGTTGACAATGCTCAGGAAAGAACAGGAAGCAACAGGAAAGACCCCCAAACCTGCTGTGGTGGTTAGTGTACAGGGAGTGCTGTGTCCTCCTCTGCTCCCTGGGGTCCTGCCAAGCCGTGCCATGTTCCTGCAGGAGATCTGCAGCTTCTGGGACACAGGGTGAAGTGCTGTGCATACTGTTTTTGCTTCAGGAATGTTCATCTGAGCCAGGTAACAAAACGCTTATTACAGTTTCTTTCTGTTGTACCAGCTCTCTGACACATCTTTGAAAACTAACCCTACCCCACTACCCCTCACCTCCTTCTTTGCTGCTTTCTTCTCCCTTCCCTCTTCTCTTTGCACAAAGTGCAGCTTTCAATTTTTTTATTTTTACTCTCTGTAGCTAAGGCTACTTTTAAATTTTTTTTCCCTTTTATTTTTTTCTTCTGCCTGTTTAATCTCAACTCAGAGCCCCAGTGCTGGTGTAGTGTTACAACAGTTTTGTCACGTTGGCTGTCACTGTGCTGACAACCCTGTGACAGCTGGCAGATGTATGCATGATGGATGTTTTCTCCCTTGTGCAAGGACGATGGGATAAAAGTGCAAACAAACCGGGTAATAGATGGGAAAAGCAGAGCAATGTTGATAAGGCCTGGTCCTCACTCTGTGATGTATGGGAAAGCAAGCTGTGGGCAATTTGTTTCAGAGAAATGAGGGAGTCTTTGTAGAGAGGGACACAAGGAAAAGAAGAAAAAAAGGCGGGAGGGGGAAGAAAATAAAGAAATAATAATAAGGGAAGGGAATACCTGAAGCTTATCTGTGTTGTGGCAATACCAGCCCGTTGTTATGGCAATTCACAAATTTCAAGGACAGGCTTGAGGTCTTTGGCATTCATTAGGAACCCCAGGAGGAGGTGTCCAGGCTGGGAGCATAGGGTTTGTCATCGTTTGTTTCTGTTGCTTCACTCACCTCCCCTCTGGCTTGCCAAGGCACCTCCTGCTATTTATGGTACTGAGGTGTCATCTGAAAGAGCAAACAAATGATTACACTGCACTGCTCACATGGAGGTTTGTGCCCTCACACACCCATTCACCAGCAGGAATGTTTTCTGGATGCCAGTGTCTCCCCTTGCTTCCCTACCACCTTTGGTTCTGTCACTGTCAGGGACTTACTTAGGCCCATAATAGTGCTAATTTATTACAGCACGCTTCCTACCATGAGTAAATAAGTCTGTCTCCCTTAAACTCCCTGGGCAATTAGAAGAATGAAAGACTGTGCCACGTATTAGCATTTATTTTCTCCCAGCATTTATACAAGGCCGTTTTCTTGCTGACAAATTGTGGGGCAAATTGTTCTCGAGGAAGTCTGTCAGATGGAAAGGTGTTATGATTAAACTGTTGGCGTAAATTTAGATGACAATAAATCCTTTTATTGCATTAACTGGATTTATTTGCTTGCAAGTACCATAAAGGATTTAAAGAAACAATAATAAACAGGTTGATTTTGCACCTGCTTAAGGGTAATTAATATGTACTCTAAAAATAGAGAGTCTTCTTTAAAAAAAATCTATTCGGTGATCTAGAGGTTGCTGATCAGGAAATGGATGTAGAATCAGCTGTATGTGTATGGTAGCACTGCATTAGCAAAAATCCTAAAGTGAGGTAATGATTAGTGTATCTTGGTCCCTTCCCTGCTGTTGTGACCCACGGGCTGTCAGAGTGGGAGGAGGAGACTTTGGTCACTATTTTCCACAGTGCCTACAGAATTCCCTGCTTTATTTGTCCCAGCTGTTGGATCACTACCTGTCACCTTTGGCCTGTCAGTGTCCCTCATGCCCAGAGTGAGTCAGAAATTCTTTAGTCAAAATTAGTTTGGGGAAAATGCTGATAATTTGCAACTGGGATTTTTTTTTTCCAGGATTGTATCAATTTGAGTAATACCTTCAACTGTAAAGTTTCTTAGATATAGGATTGCATTGAATTAGGCTTCTGCCTTAACCCAGAGAGGCACTTCACAACCGCCTGGGGCAGGAGGTCTGGCTGGGTCAGATGCTCAGGCAGGCTGTTCCAGAGTCCTGCTGTCAGAGGTTGTTGACCATTTTGGTTTCTGCTTCTCTCTGAATTTTACAGTAAGCAGTTAATGATTTAAAATCCTGACCATATTTATTACAGCAATGAGTAGAGCTGACACCCAGGAGAAGGCTCTCTCCTTCCCTCCTTGCTCCCTGCCTACTGGGGCTGGGAAGCTGCTTTTTCTTTTCTTTTTAAAGATTTCTCACCCAGAGGCAGAAAATATTTACTTCCTTCAACTCTGAACATTTTCACAGAACAAGCACACCATTTCTACACTATTGCACTACCATCGTTGACTTGTTGTGTAAAATTTGTTGCATGCGAATTAATTTAGCATAGAAGTTTTCAACCAGGGACATGTGGAGCAACATGGCTCCTGTCATGGGTTGACAAGGGTATCTGAGGGTAATGAGGTAAATATTTTTCATCCATTAGCCGATTATAAAAACAGTGCATCATGATGCTGCTGCTGCTTGGCATCACAGGGGGATGGAGAGCAGGAGTGTGCTTGTTAACTTAAGAGGGTAAGGAGCCATCACTCACCTGGCTGATCAGGGAAACAGGGCTCCCAGTGATATCTGACTTGTGCTGAATGTGTTTCTGTTAAAACTAACTATTCTGATAAAAAAACCTAGAGCAGCAGATCTCTTTGGATTTTCCATACACACCCTTCTCTTATCTTCTTTTCTGTTTCTGATTCTCATTCTCTCTTCCTGAGGGTTTCCCTTAAATTTTTATTTATTCCAGCTCCATAAAACCAGCACAAAATCTTAGAAACACCATGGACTGTGTTGGTGCTTGATCCATGTGTTCTCTTTCCTCCTCCCATGTAGCCTAGCCTCCCTGTTGAGACCAAAAAGCATATTTTCTCATTCTGCATTGACCCTCATCATTTATTTAATAAAAAATATTAATTATATAAATCATAAACTATTTACAATAGTGTTAAATGTAGAGAACTAATTCTGTGCAGTTATTCTGTGTCTTTCCTACAAAAAGCAGGACTGAAACTCTTTATGTGTAAAATGATACTGAGCTATAACTAGCTTATAATATCGCTGCATTATACTGTAATTAGAGTCATGAACACCACACCTTTTGTCAATTTTGCTGGGTGGGTTTCCTTCTTACCATAAAAAACCCACAATAACTTTTAGTAGTGGTAGGTGGTGGCAGAAAAAAATAAAAGGCTTAAAACACTTCTGATGGGCTTGGCTGTACAAAACTGGGACTCAACATCTTCCTTGCCTGTCTTCAGGAGGAATTAAATTCTCCATTTCTCTGTACTTTCAGTGATGTTCCTTTGTGTTTTGTTGCTTAGAAGTGTTGGCCTCCAGGGTCTTTCTGGGTACCCCTATATTTGGGGTGTGCTTTGGATCAGGGAGGCACTTCTGAGGCAAATCTCTTGGCTATCTCCACCTACAGGAGTTGGAACTAGATGATCCTCAAGGTCCCTTCCAATCCAAACCATTCTGTGATTCTATGATTTTGGTTTGCTTTCACATCTTGGAGTGGCTGACCTCAATTCCTTTAAAATAGAGTGAAATGGAAAATGTTCCTCAAACATGTGATGCAGCCACTGAGGGGCATTTAGACCATGGGACCACAGTGAGACTAATCTGGACCGAAAATCCTCTGAGCTGTGGCTAGTGTGGATGTCAGGCCCTCAGAGCCTGGTTTTGCAGCTCCTCTCCTCCTGGTCTACATTCCCTGGGAATGCAAATGTGGCCCTTTTGGGGTGGGGACATCACCTGCTGAATTTGGACCTGGACAGGAGATGGATGTAGCCACCCAGTTGCGTTTGGGAGTTGCTCTTGTCCTGATTTGGTGCATTTTGAGGTGCAGGAGCCATTCCAAAGGCTCTTTTTGAGCAGAAGATGTTTAGGCTCTCTGCTGTGGGCTGATTTGGAACACATTCCCACTGGCTGGCAGGCAGCTTTCTCTGCAGATGTGTATCACAGCTGACTGCAGCCCCCAAGCACACAGCATGTCCTTGGCCTCTGCCAGGCTCGTGGGACCCCTGGCAAGGTTCGACTTGCCCATTCATGGCACGTGGAAACGTTTCGAGATGATTGTTTCTCTTCTGGTTCTGCTCCCTTGCTCACCCACCGCCATACAGACAGACACATCCTTTCTATCCTCTCTTCTCTTCCAACCCAGAGTGATCTATAGGTGCTTGGAGAGCAGCTACATTAGTGGTGAGGACCCTGCAGAAACGAGGCTCGAGTTCAGGGGAACTCCTGCACATTTAATTAAGAAATGCTACTCAAACAGAACTGAGTGCACTAACCTAATTTACTACTGTGACTGTCTGTCTGTCCAACCTTTTGTCTCTCTCTACATCCTATACAATTCTTATTGCTTGAGCTAGGTAGATTCTTGCTTGGCTGAGCCGAGATCAAAAAGTAATTTTTCTTTTTGCAACAGCTGATTAGAAATTCATTTATTTTCACATTAAACATTTGACCAACATCTCCTTCCCCCAACTCCAGCAATTTAGCTCCATTTGTATAGTCTGCATAATGGAAGACAGTGAGCCTGTTAGAAAAACGTGGCCCAGGGCAAAAATTAAATGCAGAATCATGTATCAGAAATGAGATGCATTTACTATTGTTTTTGAAAATTAATGGTGCATTTTTAGTTTTTATAATGTAATTTAATGATGCAATTCATCTAATAAAAAACCACATTTTAACTCAGTCCTACAGACCTACTGGGGCAGGACAAAATGTACCTTTCAGATGTAAGATTTTTTAAAAACCCTTTGGGCTCTTTTTTTTGCATGCAAAAAAGAGAAACTCTTTGCGTGCCTTGGCTAACAGCTGGGGTATCAGCAGGAGTCCAATAAAATGGACATTTTTCTTTCTAAATATTGGTGTTTGTGCAGCATAGAATAATATTATAAATGCAGCAGTGGGTTTGAAGTACAATGCTGCAGCTGATTATGGAAAGCCATATGGTGCTGGCATGTTAAACCGATACAGACTGAACATGGGCTGTAGCTTTAAGCGTTGTGGACCAGAGACTGTGCTAAACTAGAATAAATACACTATACAGTGTCAATATAGAGAGCTGTCACGTTCGGCAGCAAGAAGAAAACTGTGTCAAAATAATATGAATGATGGAAGAAAAACCCATAAAAGTCAGCACTGAACAGGTGTTCCTTCCCAGGAGTGGCTCTGGGTGGGTCAAAAGTCTTCACCCACTTTTCAGAGCATTATTTGACTTCAGCAGATCCAGAGCAAGGGCTGGGGGAGCCTCAGGTGCCCTGGCTGTGTTTCACCGGTGCTGACAGATTGCAAAGCACAGGTTCTGCTCTGGCTCCCTTGTAGGAAAAATGCCTCTTTTTTTTTTTTTTTTTTTTTTTTTAATGTTTAGGACATTAAAACCCCTTTTGCATCATGATTTTCATCTCCTTTGCGATGTTTTTGTATTACATGTGCTCTTGTAAAGTGAACACAGGCATATTTGCCACAGATTTTAAAACCTTCTAAAAGTCCAGCTCTGTAATTGGGACAGGTCAGGTAAAGGGATGCTCCTTGCCCCTGCCCCACTGCTGGCTACCTGCTCTGCTGGGATTGGGATAATCCTGAAAGCAGAGCTGACCAGGACACAAAAAGGTGAGGTTTTACCTTAATCACTGAGATGGAGGTGAGGGGAGCACAAAGACTTGTGGCTGGGGCTGCCTTTTTCAGTGGGAACAGACTTATAGCCAACCTCAACTGGTCATGATAATTCCCTCTTATTTGATTAAAGGAGTTCCTAGAAAATAAGCCCAGGCTTGATTTTTCAGCTCTAAAATATGCCCTTATCTGCTTTTTCAAAACCTTTTACAGAGAAAACTTGTAGATGTAGCTAAACATATACCCATAGTGTTTTAAGATAATCCCCTTCCTATGGATATTAAAAACATACATTTACTGGAAAGAGTTAAACTTAAGTACATCAAATCTACCATTTTGACACTGAAGTAGATTTTGTACAAAGCTGCAGGAGGAGGAGAAGTCTATTCATTTGTGGGTGAATTAAATATCCATTTTTCTTTGTTTCCTGACTCTGGTGCATGATTTCCCAGAGGACAAAAGGAGACAAGTACGAGGGGAGCGCTCTCATATGCCCTGGCACGATGTTCCATGAGGGATGTCCTTTGCTGTTTCTGGGAGGTTTAGTAAAAGGAAATGTGAACCAGTTTGGGTCTAACAAGGACCCACTGTTCAGGTTCCTGGTCTTTTTGTAGGCACACAGGTAAAATACTTAAGTTGCGTCAAATTTTGGTCAGGTTTTGCCGATTCCCAAGATTAGCTGCCTTTTTCCTTCTCTTTTTGGCCCAACTCTGTTTCCACGTTATTTAGCCTGAGCTTTGGATCCAGTGGATGGATTTTGAACCATCCCAACCAGCCTTGAGGAGACAGTCTCTGTGTTCTTAACCCTTTACAGATATAAAATGCAACTCTGTAAAGAGGAGCACAGCAGGAATAAAGCATCAAGCCAAAGTGCCAACCATCCACAAGATCTCTGGTGGCTTATTGAATGTTGAAACTCACAGTCCAGGCACATGAGCAAAGCATGAGGACCACGGTGTCTCTTCAGTACTAAATCTGTGTTTGAGCAGTGGCAGATGTGGAAAGATTTGACTTTGTGCAGGGTTTTCCTGTGCTCCATAAGCTAAACAACACAGAGAAATGTGCCCAGATGACAAAGGTAACAGATTATTTTTGATTTTTACCATTATTTTTTAAATGGAGCTGTATGATAACTTTCCTACCATCATCATCATTACAGTGTGATGCACAGGAGCTGGTTCAGTCCCTGCACTGGATTCACAGCTGGGCAAGGAGGTCCCTGGCTCCCATAGCACTGGTGTCCTGTGATGTCTGGTGGCTTTATAGAACCCGAGCTTCACTCTGCCTCCCTCATGGTAGGTGTCAGATGCAACGGGGACTAATCCAATCTTGGCTAGCTGGTAGCAGGGCCTAGACTTTGAAGGCCTTGTGTACATTGTGGATTTTTTTGGTCACTTGTATTGGATTTAAAGTCTAGTGAGACAGTCTGATTTGACGTGGCAAAACCTACATAGTGTTTGATATTGGGAAATCAGTGGTGCTCGTGAGCTTAAGCTGGGACTAACACTTGTATTTTACAGCTGAATGGTCCCTGACTCGGGTTTGCAGAGTAGATATTGTAAAATATTTGATGTAAGGAATATCTTGGGTTGATCTGTTCAAGTAAGAGGTAGATCCTTGCTAGGCTCTGACCTCTAGGTATTTTTTTTTATGTTGTGAAAGAAATGAAAAAGAGTTTATTGAGTGTTAGAATTTTTCATTGTTATGGCTTGGTGTAGAGTTTAGCAAATAAAACTGCTCAGGACAGAAATCCAAAAGGGAGCAGGCTGGAGTCACAGGTACAGCTGAAGAATTCTCTGAGTTTCAACATGGTGTCCCAATTTCATTTGAGATAGGATCAATTTTTTCCTAGTATTTGGTACAGTTCTGAGTTTTGGATTCAGGGTGAGAATGATGATGACACTCAGTTGTTCCTGAGTGGTACTTGCACTAAGCTGAGAATTTTTCAGCATCTCATGCTGCTCAGACAGTGAGGGGATGGGGGTGTGTGGGGGGGGCATGAGAAGCTGGGAGGGGACACAACTGGGACAGGTAACCCCAACTGGTCAAAGTGGGTTTGTGCTTAGTAGGTTGGGCGCAGCAGCTGCTGCTCAGGCACTGGCGGAGCATCAGTCAGAGTGGTGAGCAACTGCATTATGCTTTGCTTGTTTTGTATATTCTTATATAATTATTATTAATTTCTCTTCCTTGTCTGTTCTAGTAAACTGTCTTTATCTCAACCCACAAGTTTTACCTTCATTCTTATTCTCGACCCCATCCCACTGGGAAGAATGAAGAGCAGCTGTGGGGTGTTTCACTGCTGCCAAGTTAAACCACGGCACGTAGTGGATTGAAACAGACCTTACAAGAGAAAAATATCATTTGAAAGTTAAGCTAAATTGCTGCAGATCTCATTATTTGGTGCAGGCTGTGTATCAATAAATTGACACTGGATTTCCAAAAAAGCGTCACATAATTTTTCAGTGAGAAGCCCAAGTGCCTAGGACATGATGTTATGGTGTGAATTACACTGTGGAGAGCTGTCAGCTGTCCCTGTCAGCACTTCTGCAGATGCCATAATGCGCAGTAAATGCTGTGGCTGCAGCTACTTAGGTTCACTGTGGTGGTGGTTTTAAGGGAAGTGCCACAAATTTACAGCTAAAGGAAACCTAGGAGTCCTTTGGGAATGTTTTGTAGCCCAGATGAACAGGTCACAGAGGACATCTGAGTGTCACCCATGCCTTGATTTCTGAAAACTCTCCTTCCTTTTAAGTTGGACAGGGAATGAGACTCCAGTTCCTGTGTTCATGTCCAGTTAGTCCTCCTGGCTCTGAGTTCCTTCTTCTGAGCCCCTGCACAGCTTTGCTCTCAGCTATGTCTCCCCAGAGCATGGTGGACAACTGCACGACCCGGGGTGAGGCTTGGTGTGAATTCTGCAGTGTGATCTGTCAGTCAACAACCACCTGCCACTGCTCTGCTGAGTGTGTCTGGGCTTCCCATCCTCCAGACAGGAAGTTTTTGCAAGTTTTAAAAATTGCTTTGTCCTTGTTTTGTTTTTTGAAATGTCCCTCCCATTAATGTGTTTTGGAGTGAAGGCAGCCGGTGCCTCAGCTATGTGAGTGGGAGCCCACCAGAGTGCAGTAAGAGTGTTCCTGGCCACCAGGCACGTGTTGCAACCTCTCCTGTTCCCTGCAGATGGTACTGTTTGACCATTCTGCAGCCATGCACCTCAGGTAACACCGCAGATTTAAGGTGGATTTTACAAGTGTGCCCAGGGATGTGTATAGATCCAGCAGCACCTAAGCATCCACCTGTTCTCTGTGGATGAAGGGGCAAAAGTCTTGCCTTACCCACGAGATACCCGATTTCTGGGTGGTTTTGGGAAGGTCAGCTACCCGCATGGGAAGCAGAAGCCCAGCACCCTTCTGGGATGGGGCTGTGTAAGAGGGAGTTTGTAGGTACAACCCTCATCAGTGGATATTCAGTGTTGTTATAGGGACCTGAGGAGCTGGGCAAGAACTGTAGCCTGAGGGAGTTTAACATCTTTGTTTGGGTGGATGGCCAGAGTTTTTGTGGGATTTAATCAACTCCTCATTGGTTGAAGATGCAGTGCTGCTGGTCTGGAGAAAAGCAGCTCTGAGGACTCTGGCGATGCTGGTTTCTTCTGAGCAGTTGGTGTGTGGACCAGAAGGCTGAGAGAGGGTGGTGAGCTTATATATATATTTGATGCTTCTGGTTAGGTTTTTGTGACATTTTGAGCCCTGGAGTCACTGCTGCCTTACAAAGGTGTGGGAAGAACATCTCATCTGTCCAGGACTTAAACACTTTTACAGCCATCCCAGCAGTCTGATGTGTTCTCTGCAGTTTTCCTCTGCTCTGGGAATGTTGCTGTTCAGAGCCAATGGGCTCAGCTCACTGCTGGGAGACACTGGGTTGTGCTTTCCATTTTCTCTGCACGTATCTACATTTCAGTCCTGAAAGCACAGTGCCTCTTTAAAGTCAGTGATGTGGGAAATCACCTCTCCTTCACCTTTTCCCTTTGGACCCTGTTACTTCAGCCCCATGGAGGGGGCAGTTATTCAAGGTTGAATTCAGCTGTAACCTGGATAAGGAGATATTTGTCTTTTCCTGCTGTGTTGTGAATACCCTGGCAGCAGTGAGCTGCCCTCTCAGCTGACACACTTGAGCACCCCCATCTCACAGGGAGCCCTATGCCACCCTGCTGCCCTTTGCTGCTCAGGGTAAAATGAAATCAGCTGCAGGCAACAGCGCAGCATCCAGAGCACCTGTTTTACCCCGTGTTGAAGCACCAGAGCAGCACGGTGTGTAGTCCGTGTGTCCTGCACATGCACACTCACACAGCGATGGCTTTGTAAAAAGTGCCAGAAACAGGCGCCCTTGTCTCTGGCTGAAATTCATCTGGCTTTTGATTTCCTCACAGGCTCTCCTTGTGGATGAGGTGTAAAGGGCTTTGAACCTCCCCAGGCTGGAGGTTTTGAGTCTTGTTTCTAGGCTGCTCTCGGTGCAGGGACCATGCCATGCGCCCATGCTGGTGTGAATCACTCCCACACGGCTGGCAGCAACGCCAGCGCTTCTGGCTGGATTCAGCTACGCCAAATCAGAAGGATCTCCTGGTAGACCTGGTGCTATTTCTGTCTTGTTGCCAGGCCTTTCATGCTTAAGCTTTCATCAGATCAATTTTCTTCCTTTGAAAGAGAAATAACAGGTTAACCTGTGTGTGAGGGAAATGGAAAACACTCCTCTGCCTCTCCCCAGTGTGCTGTGCAGATGTAAAGGGGATTAGGAAAAGTGATAAAAGCAATTAGTCATCTGTGGAATTGAAGGAGAAGCAGCATCCAGCTCAGAGGTTTGCCTGGGTTTGCTGTGAGCCTCTTAAGCTCAGTTCTCGGACGGACTTTTGTGAAGGATGGACAGGCCAGTAATGTTGTACTGAGTGAGTTTTGCAGGTTTCTGGTGTTTTCTACAGCCTTGTGTCTTCTATATGGACTTTTCATCCCCATCCTTCTTCAAGGAGGTAAATATAGGGAAGAAGGGGTAGAGAAATGAAGATTGATCTTTTTGCTCATGGGAGCTAGCTGGGTCTTCTGACTCTGGAGAGAGAGAAGTTGGCACGAGCTCTAAAGCAGGACTGGACTCAGAAGGTAGGGTCCCTCCATCAGTGCTCCTGCAGGCTTTTGCCAGTTTGTGTCCACAGCCCATAGGTCTCAGTTTCTCTCCACTGACCATTTGCTGCTCTAAAAACCTCCATGGAACAGAGCAGCTCAAAGACAACAGTGGCATCAGATAAATCATTCCCCCGCCACTTCTCCCCCCTCTCCCCCAGCCCAAATGGCTAAAGAGTCTTTATTATTTAACCCCCCTCGGCCCCCACACTAAAAAAGCCTGAGTGAGAGAGACAGACAGAAAGCAAAGGAAAAGGAGAGGTTTAGGCAGCAAGCCACAAATAAGCACCATCAATCATGGTGCAGTCAAAAATGTACATGTGTTGGTACCTGCTAGTTATTGGCAGTGCTCAAGAAGTCTCCCGAGAACAATCTTCAGGGCTCCTTAGATAAATAAATAAATAAATAAAATTCCATGTTCCTCTGAAAAACTGCTTGTCAGCACTGGAATGGCAGGTGCATTAACTCCCTAAGAACCAGATTATGCCCTGCATGGCAAAAAAATGCAAACACAGAGAAATAAGGTGTCAGTCAAGTCCTGTTTCTTCTAAGGTTATTTTGATGGGAAGTATTTTGAAACATAAATACAGCCCATTGTATAAATGAGTCAGGAAAAAACAGATACCAATATATGCAAGATTTAGTTATCCTATTTGCGTGCTTACCCTGAATTTACATCTGTCTGAGAGATGGATTTTTTTTTTCTCTTTTCATACTCGACCAGTGAGCTGAAAAGTTCAGATTTATGTAACTTTCTCTCCCTCCCATGATCCTCCCAAGCCTCGGCAAATACTATCCTGGTGCCACCTGGCTGCCTACTCACCCTTTAGCTCCTCTACCTTGTTGATATGAAACGTTTCCTGTGAAAATAAAACCCCTCTCTGAGAGCTCCTGTTTTTTCTCCTTAGATCTGTACTACACTCTGCCTTCTCTTGGCTTTGTTTTTATTCTCCTTAATTGTGGATTTCAAGTTTCTGGTACAGTGGCCTTGGCCATTCTGCAGAGGTCCTTTAACCTCTCTGGAGCTGCACCCCATCCTTCTGCTCCTCTCTGTTCCTTTTCATACACTGTGTTTTTTTTAATCCAGGAAAGTGACATTATTGCCAGTGGAAGTCCTGATGGAGCAAAGTCCTGTCCCAGGGTGAGTAAAGGTTGCACAGCCTAGTGCCAAAAGACAAATGGATTTGGGGAAATGGCCATTAGCCCTTCTCTGAACTTGACAATGTGTTTCCTACGATTCCTATCACACATAGGAAGAGGTTGATTATTTTTAGCTGTGGGTGAGCCAGCTGTTCTTAGACCAACCTCCAGCCCTCCCAAGTACAGCAGAGATGTCTGTGGGCTCCTGCTCAGCCCTGGGCAGGACAAGAGCAGACGAGGGCTGAACTCTGTGTGGTGGAGGTGAGGGGGGATGGTCTCCTGCTGTACCTGCCAGGAGGGAAACGTCCCCTCATCTGGATGTGCTGCTCAGCACCACATCTTACAGGACAGCTTCTTCTCTCTAGCACCTTGATCTGATTCAGCAGCCCCCTATTTAAGTTTTGGCTGTCTCTCAGGGTCTTCTGCTTTGTTTCAGCATAACCAGTGTGAGTAACAAATGTTAGGGGAGAGCTTTCACTGCCAACTGACTCCTTGCATGTTGTGATATTGAAACAGCCCCATTCTGTGACAGGGCTGGATTTATTCCATCAAATAAGCAGCTGTACCTTCTTAATTTTTAGTTCTCTTTTATCATATCTCTCATTTTTCCCATAGCATTATAAATTGACCTTGGAGCTTCTGGTGGATACTGAAGCTGCAGGTGGGAGGCAGAGGAGTGAGCTGATTCAGAGCCATCCTTGTAGAAACCCAGGCAAGAACATCCAGTTCAGAATCTCTCTGGTGTCCTACTGCAAATGTCATAAACGGTAAATAAAAAATGTAGAAAATAACTGCAGGGACCTGCATGCATGAGGCCTGGCCCAAATATCTCCTTTCTGTTGGATTAGGGAGGGTGTTTGTGGGAAGAGAATCACTCGTGCCAAGCAGCTGCCAACTGGTTTCAATGGGGAGCTGTGCAGCCCCTCTGCTGGGTGCTATGCCCTTCTCCAGCCCAGCAACTTTCTCTTTCAGACCGCAGTCTTATTTAATTTAGGTCCTGCTGCTGACAACAGTTTTGCAATGGGTTGTGGGTTAGGAAAAAGCAGAGAATTCTTTCTTAAGCGAGAAAAGGAGATGATGTTGCACAGCAAAACAGAGCAAAACATGGTTTGTTGGCTGAGTTTCTTCTCTGCCTTGCTTCTATGTGTGATGCCAGCAAAAGTAATTGCATTTCTGAGTGACTTAAAAGTAATTTTGTTATTATTTTCCCCACCTCAGAACAGAAAAACCACAAGATGGAGCTCTTGGGCTTTCCAATGTAGCCGGGCTTGAGGCACGGTAAAAAGCTGTTTGGAGACCTTGAAATTATGGGTTTTATTAATTTTTCACTCAGTTTAATTATTACATTCATTTTAAAATGGTAAATGTTATATATGTTATAATTATAAAGTGTAATTTATCGTTGCTGGTTGAAGTGATTTACTTTCTCTTTTGAAACTCAGAACTTTTATTTTTATTTTACAGTTGTAACAGGGCAGCATTTTTCTCTCTTCTGGGAGGCTGCAGCCCAGAGGTGCTGTTAGACGACAGCATTCTTCTCACCGACACCCTGGCTGTGCTGGGGACGCTCTCAAACCTGCCCCGGTCTATCTGGTTTTCCTGCATGTGTAAGGGATGTTTTGAAGTGCTCCTCCTGCCTCGTAATCAATGAACAGTGAGCTGGTAAAATTTAAACCAGCACAGTGAATTATGAGAATTTTGTTCTTTAATTAAAAGAAAAGAATTTTAGATCCTAAATTGTATAGAAGTTATAAAGAAATGAAAGAAGTTAATATTCTGCTGCGTAAATAATATATTTTATTCCTTCTTTTTTTCCCATCTCCTTTTTCTCTCCATTTTTGTTTCTTTTTCTCTTCAAAGGGATGAGCTCTCTTCTGCAATGTGTTTTTTTTTTCAAGTGAACTGGTGCTAAGGATGTCAGATCTTTTCAGCTCTGCCTGCTGTTATGACAGGGCTTGAATGTTTAATTATGATTGTGTTGCATAGATAGGGTGACTCTTTTGGCTTGCTGGAGTTTAGTTGTAATAGCTGTGCACACATATAGCTTCAAGTGAAAAAAAATATATATTTAAAATATATTTACACACTCCAGCTCACATGCAGAGAGGACAATGAGATTCTGGTAGCCGATGGTCTCCCGAAATGTTGTTGATTACTTAACCAACACAAGCAAACATTTTATAAAAGGTTCATTAAACACTTCTGGGCTGGGGCATGCAAGATCCACTACTGAAAATCTGGTTTCCTCCTTTGCAGAAGTTCACATTTTTATTAGAAACTTGAACCACTTGACAAAGCCTTCCAGAGAAATCAGTCTCCAGTGTAACAGTGAGTGCAGCCGACAAGCCCCGACCATCCAGCCTCCTGTTAAGAAGTGCCGTGAACTTTATGAGGAGTTGCATTTGCTCCCGTGGAAGATAAATTCGGCCCAAGGTAGAGCTGACCACATCTTGAATAATTCATTAGGGAATTTATTCCCGTTCTATTTGCAAACTGTATGAGCAGTCTGGTTTTCACGTGTGCTCCTCTATTCATTGCGTGCGGTTCTTTGTGATTAATCCTTTTCCTGGCAATTTTTGACCCGTTCCTCCAGCTTGACTGAGGGTTGGGTCACCTGATGGTGCTTTTGACAGGACCGATGCAGCAGCGATTTTTGTGTTCTATATCCAGATTTCTCAGACTGGTGATTCTTATAAATATTCGTGTCAGGAGACTCCTGTGCTATAAGTTGTCACAAATAGCAAAAGGAAGGACTGAGAGCAGTGCTTGTTTCAGTTCAATACATACCAATTTCCTCTTTTTTTTTAAATTTATTTTTTCTTTTCCTTTTCTACTTTTTTGAAATGTTAGGAAAAGAACAATTTGAAGGTCTGCCTGTGCTTTGGGTCACTAATAGAGATAATTGTCAGGGGTGGACAAGGTTGTAGCTTCCTGAGTGGGGAGCAAATGAAAAAGGAGGTGTCACTTTGTTCGAACATTTTCGGTTCCTCTGTAAAACATCATTACTCCTTAAGTAGAACTGAACTGCTCTTACACCCTCCTCTCCTTCCACTGCAGCCTATGGATAAACAACATCAATGTGGCCAAATGCAGAGTGAGGCAGGGGTAGCTTCTGAATTGCACAGAGCATCTTCTTTAACAGCTTCATTTTAACAGTATGTATACACTTCTGGCTCTCAGCCATCTATTATTCCACTTTTACACAGAGGTTTAGAGCCTCTGCCTCTCTCCTTGTTCACTGTAGTGCTCAAGAACCCATTCCCTGGTGTGATGTTCCCCAGTGCTGCTCACAGGCTGCACAGTCCCTGCTTCTGCTGCTGAGGTTTGCTGGTGGGTGCAAGGCTGACACCACTGAAACAAATAATTCCTCAGTGCTTGAAAAGTGGCAGAGAATCCGACACAACTCAGCCCAGCCCTTAGGATGGGAACAACAGGCACTTTCCAACTTCTTTTAAAAGATAAAAGGAGGGACAGGAATCTGATGGATGTCTTAATTTATTTATCTCTGACATTTTGATCAAGTACTGTGCTGATGGGAAGTGATGTGTTTGCAATTAAAGCCAGTGAGTTAACTGTCATATTCCCTCTCCACCATCTTCTAAAAGAAATCAGAAAGAAAAAGAACTTTGGAATTTTCAGTAGTACAGAATTGCTGTTGGAAAGGAAAATCTGTCAAACTAAGAGCAGCTATTTTGTAAGTAGCTGTAAGGAAATAAAAAAATTAAGATATCCCTCCTCTCTTTTTCTTCTCCCAGTCATCAAACAATTCAATCACAAAAAAAAAGACTTTAGAATTATTAAAATCCAGAAAAAGAAATCCTACTAACTGTAATAATTATAATGTAGACATTTTAATCTGCTCTTAGAAAGTGTTATCTCTTCTTTGTACTTAACAATTCAAAGTTCTCATTTATGGGGTTTCACAACATCCATTACAATATTTTGACAATTAATTTGTTACTCCTTTTCAAGAAGTAAGATAATTATTAATTATACTCTTATCCGGAGGTCTTAGTAAAGCTTTAAGTTAACATTTCCTGATAGGCATTTGATTCTGATTCAATAAGAAAATGATTGTGTTATAAACAAATATCAATTGATTATTAAACACATTTATTTTGGATTAACAGGAATTCCATAGATATGATAGCCATTAAACATCAACGAAAAGACTTTCATTAGTAAACTGATTTATTTACCATGGCATAAGTGTCCTGTTCAATCTAAATTAAATATCTTTTCGGGCTCCTCAGCCTGTAGTGTTACCAAAGGCAGCTTCGTGTTTGAACACTGCACAAAAAGCATTTCTAGTTCAGATTTGCAAGATGCAATCTCAAAATTAATCAGTCTGTATAAAAAAGACTTTGGTTACTGTTAGATAACTAATTATACAGACACAGCCTTTGTGCATGTCTGTATGAGATATTCTTTGTTATTCTCTTTCTTCTGAACTTTGATGCTATTTAAAAATAAATTTAACTACCCAGTGGCTATTTACACTGCGTTTATTTCTTCCATCTAGATTTCTTTTCAAATTTAAAACCTGAAGGTCACTATCATTTTAGCACAGTTTAGTATTCATGGATAGAGCAAAATTTCCACAGAGAAAAATTGCTTTATTTTAAAATTTCAAGAAAAGAATTGTAAGATTGTGTGCACTGGGCATGATCCTGCACTATATTATCACAGCAGTTTTCCTAGAAGAAATCTGCAGGCTTAGGATCAATATTTTTCTTCATTGATAACAGCAATTTAAATACTACCTTTTACAAAATTGGGCATGTGTGTGTTTACATATTTATTAGATGATGGCAAGATATCTACCTTTTTTTAATAAAGGTTTTCCCATACGATTTTATGGGGCTTAGCTGGTAAATTCACATGAGTAAAATTACCCCTGTATACAAGTGTTAGCAGGGATGTAATTCATGTCTGGTTTGATTTTTATTTATAATTATTGTATAATTTAAAGTTGCTTGTATTTATTACATTGCTGATTTTTAGAAGGTTCAAAATGTTTTTCTATATTGTAATAACCCAGTTGGATGCACAGATGACTTTAGAAAGAGCAACCAGGGTTTGCTACATAGATGTCCCCAAACAAGGTTGTTGAGGTCAGGACTTTAGTGCCACGTTTAGTTTCAGGTGTTTCAAATAAAGATAAGAGATTTACCTGTCATAGGAGACACTTAATTTAGCTCCTGCAGGCAAGAATTCTCCTCCACACTGAACAGCAGCAGTGTGAGGGAGGGAGAGGCAGTGTGAGATATTCTTCCTTCTAAAGCAGCAAAGGTGGCCAGCACTGGAGAAGTGGCAGAGGTTAAATAAGAAGTGAAATATCTGGAGTTTTGTACTACAGATTTTTGTTTCTTGAGGTTGCCTATAAACACAGTGGTTGCTATTTCTTGTCTCCTTCCTCTATAGCTCCAAAAAATTTACTCTGGGAAAAAGCCTGCTCAAAGGATGTTCATGTGGGGATGCCCCTGGCCTGCACTGGGGCTGGGGGCAGCAGGTGATGAAAGAGATGGGATGTTTTCTCTCAGGCAGGTTGCTAGAGTTGGACAAAACTGCAATAAAACGTGGTGGGTTGGGTTACTCCTCTGCTTCTTGCTCCTGCAAAGGGCTCAGCAAAGCCAGCGACAACTTTGCCTGAGACTAAAAAGCAGAGTTGAGCTCCTGATTTAATTATTGTCCCCTCTTCCCCTGCACATTTACATGTTGCAAGCAGTATTAGTTCTGTTGTATCTCAAAACTCTGACATCACAGCTGAATGTCTTTGGATCAGACTGCAAGATTTGTAACAGTGTGTGATCTCCTGGGGGTGATGATTCGAAACCCCAAGACTTGTTGCTGTTATAGCCTCTGTCACACCTGCACAGGCTGGGCAGCCTGCTGTTCCCAGTTGAAATGTCCCCTCCTGTAGTGACCAGTCTCCTCCCCCCTTGATAAAAAAGACCCTTTTGAGATCTTCTTAAGTTGGAGGGAGAGGGGAGGGATTAAAGTGAGAACAAGTTTGGTGCAAAGCTCCCTCCTCCATCTCCAAAGATGCTGAAGAGGCATCATACCTGCTCTGGGTGTCCCTGCTTTCAATTAATGTTAAGTCAAATATTAGAGTTACAAATGAGGAATTGAATAAAACTTAAATTGTGATAGGAGTTGTGTGGATGGTGTGAGTGGGTCTGGAGCCAAGGCAGAGGTTTCCATTTGCCTTGAAAAGCTGGAATTAGCCAGAAATACCTTCCTTGCTTTAACATTATGGCTCTTCAGTGCAATTCCTACATGACCCTGTGTGAGCTGGTACTGACAGGGATTGCATTCTGACACCACTGACAGCTCTGCTTCTTGAAAGGCATCTAAATTTCTTTCCCATATGTTTCCTGTATCTTCTGTATTATTGCTTTTAAATATTTTTTCCTTTAATTGGCTCAGGAGAAAGGGCTCATGCCTTTGCCTCTAACTTTTCTTTTTTTCCCATAAAGTATTTAGGAAAAAAATTGCCGAGTGTGTAAACTAAAGATCATTAGAGGTTGCAGGGGTTTTTTGTTGCCTTTTTTTTTTTTTTAATACTAGATTCAGCAAAATATTGTTTTCTTCCAGGCTCTGGGTCTCTATTTAGATGATTTTTAGCTCATTTTTTTATTTATATATTTATTCATTAGGTAGGCCCACAGTCAAGGAGAAGGGGAACACGGAGTTATTAATCTTTCCTGTCATCCACTCACAGATGTGAAGTTCCCACCACAGCAAATGTGAAGTCAGCAGTACGCACCCACAAGGTGGAAACCTCAAGCAAAGCAGGCAAGGAATGGGGGTGGGAGAAGAACAGGAGGAGAAGAGGGGGAGAAAGAGGGAAAAGGAAAAAGAAAAGGACAAGGGAGTGATGAATGACAAAAGGGAGAGGAGAAAGATGGTTGAACAAGGGAAATGGAAAGAGAAATGAGACAGATGGAAAAAGCTAAAGAGGAAAGACAGATGAGAGAGAAGAAAGTCTGAAGAAAGAGTAGGGGAGAAATGAGAGATACTGAGACAGAATATTCCAGATAGGATGGCTGCATAGCTGGGCCTGTGTGTGGGGGGTGCTTGGATATCCTGAAGATGTAAAGGGTAATCACTCTCTCAGAATGTATGTGTTATTGATATGTTAATATAATTTTCTTTTTCATCTGAAAGCAATGAAGTTTTCAAACTGGCTGATTAACTGGGTCTGGCTGGTCCTGTGTACGGCCATGTATTCACAAACACACGCCGTATATAAATATTTATACCCTGTACACAATATCCCATAAAACAGCAGCCAGCATTAGAAGTCTTCTTCCTACTGATGTGACATTGGACAGACATTTTTGTGCTGATATAACCTAATGCAATATCAATCCTAATGTAGTTTTTTTTTTGAAAATAAAACGTAGACAAGGAACATTAGTAGAAACAATGAGTATCTGCTATTAAAAACAAACCCATGATAGTGCAATATGAGGGGTCTGAGATCACTTTTGGCTACAGGTCATTTAATACGGACAGTCTTCTTTACAATTATATAATTTATCATAGAAGGTTTTTGAAAATCAGTAATTTCTGTGTCTGTTGTGAGACATATATATTCACATATCGTGCAAATTACTTGTTAATTAATTGGTTTAGTTGATTTATAGTCACAGAGAGAAATAACGGAAGAAATAAGTGAAATGACAATTTTGGGCAGCTCACAGAGGCAGTGACAGGATCACCCAACTGCAGTCCCACATAGCAAAACTGACCTGGAAAGAAAAGATTGCAGTGCTCCTCTTGCTTGTGCTGGCCATAGAGCTTGTTACCTTCCTGAAGGCTGACATTAAAATCTAATCCTAAAGGTGCTTTCAGAATATTTACTCCCTGTTTGCACAACAGGAAGAAACATTTAGTATAGTTCTCAGAAACCTCATTGTCTACCCCAGAATACTTCTGAGAAACATTGCTGAATTTTATTTTTATTTATTTTTATTTATTTTTATTTATTTATAATTAAGTGGGCCCCATCCCTCATTCAGATACTCAGAGAATAACTTGTATTTATGTCTTGCATTTTGGTTGATTTATCTGATGACCTACTTGTTTATTGGATTGGGGGTGTTCAGATGTTTTCTGCAGGCTTATGTGCTGTTGGAGATCTGTTATAGCCTTTTGGCATAATGCATCTGGGATCAGTAGCTTCAGGACTTGTATCTGTTTTTTTCTTGTGTCAGTTCATAATCAAAATATCCAAGATTTCCATGCTTGGGTAAATCAAGGAAATAGCTGTGTAATTTATACCATATGTTAATATTTACTGTACAAGGTGACTGAGTTTTTCTGCTGCTGAGCTCATCCTGACAGTCAGAGCCATGCAACTGGACTTTGCTTTACGCCCAGTGAGCAAGGACCTGTGGGAATGTATAGAGAGACCTATTTTAATGTCTATTAAAAATCTCCTGTGTAATACTAACATTGCTCATGAGGAACTGAGGAATATCCGCTCTCTGCTACTGGGATTCTTACAAAATGGGAATTTGTTATTCTTGCTTAAAGGTCCACACTCAGAGTGGATGTTCTCAATAATGCTCATTGTTCATGGGCCAGAAATAAGCCATAGGATTTTGGGGTAAATCAGTGGAATTAATTTGACTTCAGTTATTTTGGTTTCGCTTACAGAAGCTGAGAATTTGGTTCTTTTTTCTTGAATACTGAGTTTCTGCAAAGTAATTCAAAAAAACCTCCAGAAGCCAGCCCTCTTCAACTCTCTCCAGCCTTATTCTCAAATTACCGATTGAATGCCACTTGCTTGTGAATTTCTGGCTTTGGTCTCTTGTATGTGTATGCAACAAAATAGGTTTTCTTTTTTCTAAGCAGGGAAAAAGTACAAATGAGAAAAACATCCCCTCCCTTCTGCAAAGGTTAAAGAGAGACAGGGATAAAAAAAAGAATAAAATAAAAACATAGCTGTATTTTTTCCCCTCTTTGGAAGGACCTCCCACTGACTGTATCATTATCTGTTTCGTAGGATATTGGATTCACAATCTATAGCAGAGAGCTATGTTAGCATTGAATCTCATTTGATTTAATAAACCTCCCTTCTCCCTTGCCCGCTCAGCCTGTCCAGCCTTTTTCAGACATTAGTAGTTCCCCCAGAGTTTTTGGCCATAGAGGGATACACAAAGGCATTGCCCTCTTTATATGGCCATGTGGGGACCTTCATCCTCCTTTGGAAATGCAAATTCTTCTTTTGCAATTATAACCCCTTTCTCTTTCCTTCCCTTCACATATATGCAGCATGTGGCCCACTCTACACATGTGACATTTACGTATTTTACTTATTTTTCTTACTTTTTTTGTCTATATTTGGCCCAATTTACAGCAAACTTGTTCATAATGAAATATTTGTATTGGGCAGACTGAAGATCTGGAATTATTTTATGTTCCTCCAGTGTATGAAGTATAGTGTTGGAGATAATCAGAAGAATTTTGTGGAGGGAACAGAACAGGGAATAAGATTCAATTTATTGTGAAAAGGAGCATCAAAAATGTTGTCAATGGACATGTTCGATGCATTAGAAAAAGGGGGATATATAGAGAAAAATTTCAAACCTTGCAAAATTAACTACATAGCAAAGTCTATGCTTCAGGAAGGGAAAGCTTTTGGAACCTGTGTTTAATTTTGAAATGAGAGTTCTTTTGCTGGATGTGATGAGGTTTGGCATGTCTCTTGGCATGTATATGGATAGGCAAGCTCTGTGTCTATGGGCTCTAATTTCCCTGGAAGAATTTAAGTAAACCTTTCTCAAGCCAATAGGAGTTAACTGCGTAGTAAGAAACTGCTCTGTGTCTAAATTAAACTTGGACAAAATGAAATGCTGCTCTCTGCTCTAATGTCAGGCAAAGCTGGCTTTGTGGAATGTGCAGGGGCAGGATTTTGTCTTGAGGACTGGAAAAGGCTAAAGCTTGATAGCAGGCAGGCAAACTGGCAGTCTCTTTTAGCTTGTTTTAAACATATACTGTGAGTTGATCTGAAAAAGATTAAACTTCTATGAATTTTATTAAAATAGGATGCTCAGTGTCAGAGGGTTCTAGCTGCAGAAAAACACCCCCTGTACTAATGAGTACAATGCCTTATCAGACTTCAGAGAATCCACAAGAGCAAGACAATAGGAATATGCTCACCAATACCTAATTGGAGCCTGTTATAGTGGGGAGAACTCAAAGATTTGCTGTGAATCTTTGGGATATAATAACCAGTGGAATAATTTGTTTTGAAGGTAAAATGCTGTGGCCTTGGAGGTCCAAGTGCTGTCCTCACTGGATATTTATAACAGGTGGATTCCTAAAGTGTAGGTTACATGTAGGTTACTAACTTAGAAATAGCAGTGAAAATCCCAGTGCTTTATAACACATTTTTTTAGATCACTGAAATACCAGGAGTGACTCTTGGAGAAAAGGGCCAAATGCCTGCCCTAAATACAGTGATGGCATTTGGGGTGATTTGCCCATTGATCCTTTTGGCTCCATAAAGGATGTGTGTTTGGCAATCTCAAAATCTGCTGCATCTCCTAAAGCTCATCCAAGATGCCAGGCAATGGGAAAGGTGAGAACTGTTACTTTGAATTGTAAAATCACTGTATCCATAATGCATGAAAGGACCTGTGCCATAGCACAGGGTTTTAGTCCTCCTGCAGCTCTGGAAATTAGACAACTTCATAGTCTTTTATGAAAATATAATGTACCTTTGCTGCCTTTTGAGTAGTAAATTATGAACTTGAAATCGACAAATATTAGCAACCTGCCTTTATTGTTGACAAAACTGGGCAGGAGAGAGAAGGAGTCTGCAGAGCCTTCGGCAGATTGTTAAATAACTTGTGATTACTGTTTCCCAGAGCTGATGTGTGTAATATGTATTTTCCCTCTTCCAATTTATTCTAACACTTCTGCTGGAGACTTTTGCTGTGTCTCTGCATTCCTGAACGTCTTCCTCAGTCAAAGGTTAGAGAATTTGGGCAACCACAGTGAAAGCAAAGCTGTGAACCCTTCTGCTTCCTTTAATGGCTAAATTGTTTTAGCTTGGTGCAGTGATCCGACAATGGACCATAGCCATAGGATAAATAGTGAGGGATGAAAACTCTGCAGCACTGGGGCAGCTGAGACTGAAATTGTGGCAACCATTTTGTAGATGGATGGAGATTAATCACACAAAATGCAAAAATGGACTCCATCCCAGGTGTATTCTACTAGAAGAAAATAATTTTCATTGTAAGTCCCTTCCTGTTCCGGAAACTTCAAACATTTGGATAGCTCTGGTACCTTGGCATGGAAATGTTCACAAATTTGTATATAAAAATTGATCACTAGATAAAATTTCAAGAAGGAAGATTCTTAACCTTGATTAAAAATCACTATTTTGGACTCGGCAAGTAGAGCGCAGTTTCTGTTGATGTGAAGGCAGAACAGGGGACGAGGAAGGTGTGTGTGCCCCTTGAGATGTAGCATGGGAGGAGCAGAGTCAGGGAGGTTTTCAAGGATGCAGTTCAAGAACTCAGTGCTAACAGGCTGAGGGAGCAAGATATGTTTAGGAGGAGTTTAGAAGTAATCAGGAGCATTTCTGATTGAAAACACAACGGGTTGGGGTGAAGGCTGAGTCCCCACTGAACAATGAGAAAGGATCTCCCAGCTCCCAGACTGGGTGGGAGGATCATATCTGTGCCTTTGCATCTGTTTTTATAAGTCAGGAAGGACTGATCAGAGTGGTTCAGTTTCAGTTGAGCAATGCTTGGGTGAAAGCTGGTACCAGCAACAGGTCCCAATCTTTTTGTCTTGTCCTTTGGCCTTTCTGGTTCCCTTAAATGGCCAGAGATGAGGGGAACATGGTATAAGTCCAAACGTTTTCTGTTTTCAGATAGACTGGGACGGTACTATTTTGCTTCTTGGCGATTTGTTGGAAACCTCAAACTCAGTGTTATCAGAAGGTAAATTATTAGCTTGCCATCTCAAAATTAAGAACAGGTCACAGAAAAGGTGATAGAAAGTAACTTGAACTGTATTTGTTGCTGGCTGTGGAAAGCCATCCATGTTTGGAGATGTCTGGGTATGGGAAGCGAGACCACCTGATGATGTTTTTATTTCTCAGGCTGCAGACCTGAGAAAGGAATAATCAATGGAATAATGCCCAAAAGTTTTGCTGAGCTTCTTTTCAAATTTTTTTTTTTATTACAAATGTGCTTCCATCATTAAAAGTCACCACAACCCAGGATACTCAGTTCTTAAATCACCTTGAAAATAGGCTTAGGGACTCAAATCACACAAGCTCTTCTGAAAAGTTTACTTTGAGGATTTCCTAGGATTTTCTCCCAGGGAGCAGCCTCCAAAACTTCTTCTAAGTAAAGGGTGAGGAATCTCCAGTCATCACAGAAGTTCATTGGCAGCACAGTTTGGAGCTAGTTATAAAATGTAAATAGCTTTCTCACCATGAAATATTTCATATTTTAAAAATTAAGGGAGCATTATTTACTCTCTTTCCCTGCTCATCCCCTGCCATGGCTGATGTTGCTTATGTGCTCTTGGCAGATGGGAAGTGGATCATTTTAATTAGATTTTATTGGACTGTTATACGGCCCATAATTGTGATCATTACTCATTTTCACTGTGGTTCAGACAGATCCTCTATTTAGACATGATGATATTTTGATGAGACAAGTCCCATGCAACTTGTTATGTTAGGGGCCAGTAGCCAAAGCAGTGGATTAGGTGTTTCACAACACAGAAATGGGAGTAGATTAATAAAGGACCTAATGGTCAATTTGTGTTCCTAATTGTACCCAGATTGTGGATGTCATGGGCAGAATGTCTCTTTGGGCTACAGAAGGCAAAGAGCTCAAGTACAGGAAGCAAATATGGCATGAGGAGGGAACAATCTCCCATTTCACCTTCAGGGACAGGGGTAAACCTATTGTTAGCCTCAACAACCAACTTTTACCAAATGAAAGCTGTTGTGCTCATATCCACACCAGTCCTAGGTTTGGTCTCATAAGCTTCTTCTCCTTTTCTGCTGTGTTTTTTTTGCACGGCTGCTCTTGTACTTCCCTGCAAGGGGACTAGGAGGGGAAGGTCAGTCTGAATTGAGAGTGGACCTGTTATAATTCTCTACAACTCGGAGCATCTTTTCTTCTGCTGGTGGACCTCTGCTGCTTTTTAAGCAGCTATGCTAAGGCTCTGGTATCTTCCCTTTACTTCTCACACAACATCTCTGGCGTCCTGCCGTGCACCAGCAACGACAGTGTTCTGGCAGAGCCCTTCTTGTAGGAGGCATGTTTCCTTGTCAGGCAGAACCACCTTCTTACCTGTACCCCATAGTCTCATTATTGTTTAGTTTGTCCTTCTTGACTTTCCAGAATCACAACTGTATTGGACATAATACCTGTAGGAAACAGATCCATCTCTCCTTTAGTGTCCTGAGGACAGTGGGAAAGTCATGCACCACTGCCAGGATTCACAGTTCAAGGAAACTGTCAAAAATATTTGGAAGAAAGAGTTAGATTTTGAGGTTTCCCCCATTTCTGAATAAAGCTGCCTTTGGATAACTCTAAAACAGACATATTTGTCTTAAAGAAAATAACTACTGCCCTCGACTACACTGCATTTGCAGATGCTAAAATTGGAGACGTGAAAATGTTGGGGCTCATGGGCTTTGGGGTGCAAATATTAGCAGTTGCTTGTGTAGAAATGTTATCTAAACTGTGTCTGTCCCTATCCCAGCAATAGGTAGGGAGAGAGGATGGTACAAATGGTTCCAGCCTCCTGCAACATAGTGAGAAATTCTCCAGTGGCATCTCCACATCACTGTGAGATGCATGGGATTTTACTCAGTCTGCTGATGTTCATCTGCACACACATACACCCCTCTAAAAGGATGCTGTTAAGGTACTGCCTAAAATGATAGTGGAATTTAACATACATCTCAAGTCATATTTTAGTGATAATAAACTCTGATTTCACTTTGCATATGCAAATGAGGCCAGCTATCCCCCCAGCTGCACAGCATGTGTGCATCAGCCGTCTTTGGGGCTGCCTTCAAATCTACTTGCTTTGTGCAAGCTGGGAAGGAGATGAGCTGCAGGGAGAGGGGAATAGCACCTAAATCCGCACCTCTGTCCATGGGGACTTTGGGCCATATTCATCCTTTACTTAAAACAAACAAAATCAAAATATTTTAGGAGTCCTATGCAGTGACACAAGCTGTATTTCTTCGGTGCTCATCTAAATGGATCTATTGAGATCTAGATGTGATTTCCCCTAAGGCTGTTGTAGGTTATTTGTGTTATTTTATGGTCTCTTAGAAACTAGGCCCCAATTTAGTGCTGGGTATCTTGCCTTAACTTCTTGCTTCATTTTTTTCCCTCTAATCCTTTATGTCTGGAATTCTTGTCTAGCTATAACATACAATAAAGTCTCACTTCTCGTCTCCGCATGATGAATAAACATGATGACAAATCCCTTCTCTACCTTAACTGTCTTTTCATTCTTTTAAATTAGGGATGTAACACATCAGGATATTATAACAAATGAACAGACAAAATGAACTTACAGGTCGCTTTATTGGCCATTATGCTCTGGCTTATTCAGTGATACTCTCACAGCTGAAAAATATAAATTAGTCTAAGTCAAATAATCCTTGTAAAGAATTGTTTGGTTAGCAAAAAAATATTCTAATTTATTAAAAAGCACTCATTTTTTGTTAAGTGATTTATATTTGTTGTTTTTTTTCTAGGACTTGGATCATCTCACCTTAGAAAGTTATTTTGCTCTTTTGGTTAATGTTAACAGACTCTAAACCCGTGTTGCTCCACGGGATGAGAGAACCTTTCCCAACAAGAGAATAATAATTACTAATTTTTGGTGTGACTTTTTACAGAAAGTATGTGTACTAAAATGGATGAAACATCAAGCTTCATTTTCTCATGCTGATTTTTCAAGTGAATAATTGCAAGCCATGATTAACGTCACCCCAGAAATCTGGCATACTTATTTGTGAACATATTAATGAGTCTAGTTTTATTATTATTCAGCCAAATCTAATGCCTTAGTGTAAGTCTTATCTTTCTCAGTTTCTCTATCCTAATAGTTTGGGTTTTCTATCATCTGGTTTGAAGGCCAGTAAACTTTGGCTTTCCATGTTTAACAGTCCTGTGTGCTGATGCCATTATCGAAATCATAGATATGGCTTTCCTTGTGCCATTCAAACTTGGCTCTGTCATAGGTTTGAAAAGAGATGTTGGAATTTTTCCCAGTGTCTGCCCCCTCCCCTCTGTTTTTTCTGGGATGGAGGGGACGGAGCGGAGCCGCACGCGTGGGAGTGGGTGGAAGGCGAGCTCTCTCAGGACATGTGGTGGGGACAGCTGGGGAGTTTTTTGTTTGGGGCTTTTTGGGTTTCGTCCAGGACCGGACAGAGCAGGAGTCCAGGTTTGGGCCCATTTCTTTTCCTGAGAGGAACTTTTTTTTTCCCCACAGGACACCTCATGGAGGATGACTGAGAGAGAGAGACCGACCCATCTCAGAGCAAGGTATTCTGTTTTGGGACTGCCTGTGGGAAAAAGGACTTTTTTCATTGCTGGCTGCGGGTGCAGGTGGCGGTGAGCAGTTGAACTGCCAGGACAGCCCTGCCTTCCCCTCTCCTTTCCCCCCTGCCCCGAGCTGCTGTGGGTTTCTCCCTGCCTGCCCCCTGGAAAATTGGGACTTTGTTTTATTTTTTTCTGTAAGTTTTTGATTGCACCATTTGTTGTTTATTCAGCTTTTGTTACTAAAAAGCTGTTCTTTTCCTTTTCCACACTTTCACCTGACATTTCTTAATTAAGTTGTAATCTTGTTAAACTAAGACAGGCTCCTTGCTGAGCCCCCTACTCCCCGTGATGGATGCTGTGGGCACATGGGATGGGCAAAGCTGTTATACCAGGAGAATCATGTGTACCTTTTTTAATTTGGCTCCTGATTATGTTCTTAAGTAAATGGTTCAGATAAAGAGTTTTCCTATCAAAACTGAAACCACTAGGTGGATAATTCATGGAAATTTTCAATACAAGCAAACTCAGAAGGCTTTCCAAGCTGCTGAAAAAAGTGGATTCATTTTATCTAGTTCAAGGTAAGCCACAGCTTAGAATTCAAGTGATTTAAGATTAGAATTCACATGTTCCCACTTGCTCTACAGCTTGCTGGGTTTTACCCACAATGAACACAAGGCCAACACCTCTGAATTTATGACCGTTAAAGGAGGGTTTTAAGTTAAAATGTGACCTTCTGTTTTGGGCCGTGTGAGAGTTTTGTTTTGTGAAAGCTCTTTTGTCAGTGGTTGGTCCTGCCATCTCCCAGTGAGAGGGTTAAGAGGGAAATACTGAGATTAACTCTTGCATAACAGTGGACAAAGAATTGAGAACTCTCTTGATATTGAGTAGGTGATGAAGAGGTGGATAAAATTACGTGTTGGTAAATGCAAAGAGAGGGAAATGTGGAAAATCAGTCCTAACCTTTTACTCTCAGTAATGGGCTTTGAGCAAGATATTGGTGTTTGGAGAAAGAGACTGGGGAGTCATTTCCATGGAAATGTCTCTACTGTCAACTCACTGTCAGTATCTTTGATGTGCCTAGAGCCTGAACAGTCTGGGAGGTTTTTGTCCCCATCTCAAGAGGGTGCTTAAAACTGAAAAGGTGCATTAGGTGCAAAAAAATGTATGATATAATAAGTAACTCTTTATGGAGATGTTAACTGTGGATCCTTTGGCTTGGAAAAGGTAATCTGCCTGTGACAGAGGTGCATAAAAACCTGAGCTGCCAGGAGAAAGTAAGTAGGGAACAGCTTATCACTGTGATTCTCACAAGATAGAATAAGGACTGTCAAAACAATTCATCAGGTCACAGATTTAATATAAGCAAAATAAATTACTTTTTCTTATGATACACAGTTATAATATGAAGCTACTTGCTTTGAGATAATGGATTGTGTGAAGTTTACCTGGATTCAAATGGCCTAATCCATGGAAAAATTATAATCACTGGATACTGAATACATTTTTACATATTTTGCATGGTTAGATCTACTTGATTTGTTCCTACACTCTGTTTTACCCAAGCAGGCTGCTCTTGGAGGAGGGTTATGAGAGCAGCTAAACTTTTCACCTGCCCCTATTTTGTCATTATGTTATAATGATTTCAGGAGGGATGTGAAAAGGATCCCAAAGGCCTGACATCTCCATTAATTCCCCTTCAGGGCACCAAGAACAGGTCAAAGAAGCAGTTAACTCGGAGAACTGCACTGGCTGTCACCTGGATGAATTTGTTTCAGCAAGGACCTGCTGAAGCCCCTAAGAAATACCTGCCTGCAAGCTGATGTAAAATCTGAGTTTGTTTCTGTGTTGCCCTGGACAGGAATGGAGGAGTGTAAACATTGGGATGTCAGAAAAGAGGGGGAAGGATAAGGGGGAAATAAGCAAAGAGTAAAGTGCAGCTTTACCTAATGAGGGCAAATCAGATAAGGCAAAGTCTGGCGATGTTCACAGTAATTCAGACAGTGTCCCAGACTTAATTACTGGCACAGGCAACTGTGGACCTGGTAGAAGAGAGGTGGATCATGCCTGTGAGCTCCATCTGCTGCCTGCAGAGACAGGAATGTTCCAGGCCAGGTGCTGCTGAGCACTGCTCTTGTCTAGCAGCAAGGTAAGTTTAATTAAAGAGCTAATTATTCCCACTCTGGAACGGACCTATCCTTGTAGTTGCAATCACAGTCTTTTCTCTGGTGTTTATGTATTGTACATTTATCTTCCATTGTCACATTACTGACTTGCTTTGTTTAAGTGAGGAGAAGTCTTTGGTGTGTGTGAAAATTGGAAACAGAGGGAATTTTGGCTGGACTTGAGTGTAGGTGATGCTTCATTTGTCAGCACAAAAAGGCACTTCATGCTGATTTTCTCTCTAGCAAAATAGGTATTTTATGGTTGTGGTAACTAAGGGCTTGGATTGGGTGGAATTGGACCCAGACACTTGTGTTCTGTCGCAACTATCAAGAGCATGAGGCAAAACTTCTTTCAGCTGAATCAAGAGTAACACATTCCCGATTTCCAAAAAGTTGCTGGATTTACTTCAGAATAACAGACCATAGGACTATGTCTTTTGAAGTTTTGTCTTTTTTTACAATCAGTTTGAAAGCTGTGGTGTAACCCAGGCTTGCTTTCTCTGGCTTTGTGGGCTATGGAGAGCTCTGGATCTTCTCACCACCAAAGGCAGTCTAGTAGCTCAAAGTATTAGAAACCTGCTCTGCAGTATGTGATCATACCTTTCTTTTGACACTTTTTGATCTTACCTAGGTAATATGTCTTTAAATAAAACCTTAGGTTCAACCCAGGTTTTATTCCACAAACTCCTGAAACTTACTGTCCTTCCACAGGCCAAATGTTGATACCGTGTTTTCACAGGGTCCATAGGGCAGAGGAAGGTGGATCCCCCCACTGTCAGCAGTAGACAGTTGTCTGTTGGGGAAAATTAGTACTTTAAGGAAAACTCATCTTTAAAAACAAGCAGGTTAATTGTATTTTCATTTGATTGTTTTAAATAACACAGTGAGGACCTTGGGGTCTGCACATGCCCTGATTGCCTGGGAAGGGAGAGGGAATGCTCCTCTGCCTAGCTCTGTGACTATGAGATCTTAAATGCAAGTGACCATTTCCTCCAGACTAGGCCTTTATTTCATGTCATTTTGGACTCTGGGTTAGAACTTTGAGTTGAGTCAAACTGATATGTGAGATTCTCTCCCTTCTCTTTCCCCAAACTTCAAAAGACCTGTTACTCATACGACTTTAGCATTCCAGGCTTGTATTAATTACCCACTAATGGCTCAATTTCTTTGCAGGAAGCACTTTATATTTTACTCCTGGAGCCAGGAGAAGTATCACTAGGATGGATAAGAATATGCACATAGCGTTTGTGAGTTTAATGTAATCTCTGAGTATTTCATTATTCTGTAATGTCTGTCATGCTGGGCTTGAGCCCTGCTGCTGCTGGACTGCCTGGGGCACTGTGTAGCAAACACATTCTTTCACAGGCTAAAACAAAGCAGAGAAAACCATCTAATGAATTCCAGCCCTATAAAATTATGGGCAAAGTAGAAGTGCCACTCCTTTTTGAAACCACACAGCTTAAGTGATAGCAGCCACCAGCCAAAACCCAAATGTGTCTGCGTGTGGAACAGGCATATGTGGAATATGTGCCAAAGCTTTGGAGTATTTTGTAGAACACGTTTGTGGAAAGACCATGAAACCTGAGAGAGAGCAGTGCAAAATACATTGTGAAAATTGTTTCAGAAAAACTTAGAGTGAGATTTTTGGGCTGAGTGCTGGTCTGAAAGGCAACAGTGAGAACAGTTCTGAAGAACCATCCTTTCTCACAATTTATGATATGGAGAGAAGAATGGGATGTTTTATGTCCTTTGTAAACAGGATCTGTTCATTGTCTCCACCTCCAATTATTTTCCCTTTACACTAGAAAAAACCATGTATGTATTTCATTTTTTGGCTGTTGAGATCAAAAAAGGATAATCTACAATCTCTTGAAGCCTATGTAAGCTATTAGGTTTTATTACACTTTGATAGGGAATAATTAGACTCTGAGAACTCCTACCAATGTAAACATGTCTAACTTGTATCCCACAAGTATGATAGAAGGACAGGGAGAGGGAACCCCCCCCAAACCACACTTGAAAATATTCATTCCTCAGGGAGACCTGAAAATGTAAAAGTGTCAGTGGGACTCAGACTTGGCAATATTTACCTAAGGGGATATTCATTTGTGTTAACTCAAATTTTGAAAATACAGCCTTTCATCAGGAGGATGGATTATAGCAGTGTGAAACCAAAGAAAAGATACATGGTGTTCTTGTCAGGCGAAACATGGGAAGAAAAGGAGCAGCCAGCAGTGGAGAAACAGCTATTTAGGGACTTCTTAGAAAAGCCAGATGTATTTGAATTTATGGGGTCAGGTGGAATTCACTTGAAGGTGATGAAAAAAAATCAGCCAATGAGATCTCCCTAACACTGAGAACATAAATCAAACCTTCTCTAATTGAGTATGGTCAGAGGGAGAGTTCATAATCAAGAAAGACACCTGGTCTGTAACTGGTGAGCAATGTCCCAGTGTGGGGACCTGAGCAAAGTATTTGTATTTCCAATGTCATTAAATAATTAAAATTTTAAACAGTTTTCAAAACTTCAAACAGAATTCAGCCATGATAACGTAGATGTCAAAAAAAAGATCCCCCTGATTTGGACTTTCCTAGCCTGAGCTCAGGCAGGCTCTGTTTGGAACTCTGTGGAGCCTCTTCCCTCGTGTTGGGTGGCTGGGCCAGGTCTGAGCCCAGCTCTGTGCTTCCCTGATGTGTTTCACTCATGGTGGAGGGCAGAAGCCAAGTGTTACTTTTCTGGCATTTTCTAATGTGAGAGTTTGAAGCTGGGAGGTCCAGATCCTACACTGAAGTTTTCAGATTGTAATTTAGGAGGGATCGATGCATCCAGCTGGCTACAGAGCAGACCAATTTGGTAATGCTCCTGGACAGGCCCTGCTTTGTTTGAAACTTTTTCAGGGTATTTAAGAAAGTTTTTGAGTAGCAAGAATTTAGCAGCATTCAGGAAAGCCAAGCACCTTGTACCAGCTTCAGGGACTGAGGAGCTGGACTACCAAGGAGCCCTTCTGTGTCGTTCTTAAAACACTTCTCAGCTGGGACAGCTTTTTTGACCTGTAAGGTGTATACCTGTGTCCTAAACAACAAATACAACTGGAAAGCCCTGTAAGAACAACTGAGTACACACTGCCCCAATCAATTCATCAGATCCTGCACGTGGAAGCTCTTTGTGATCATTATTCATGAGCACAGTACGGTGTGAGGATCCATGAGCTTTATGGACAATGAATTCCCAGCTCCGTAAGAGAGAATATTTGCTGTAGAAACCCGAATCCAAGAGCTGAAGGCAGCTGGTTGGGGAAAGCACACAGAGAAAGATTCTCTCATTTCTGGCTGTGGCTTATTCAGGCAGAGAGCTTGTTTACCTAATCTAAGTATTTGACCTTTCTACTTTTTGGAATTTTTTTTTTTTTTCCTCTTAATTATGTGGAAGGAGCACTTCCTTTCAGAGCTCTGATGGACTTCTCTATAAATAGCTACTCACACCCCAGAACCTTGCAGTGGAGCCTTCAGCAAAGTCAGCATCCCTAGGACTTTTTAAGCCTGAGATGGGAACCACATGGAGTTTAATCATTAATCACAAGTCTTTAATTAACAGCTCTGGGCTTTGAACAAAAGGCACTTACTGCAAGGCTGCTGAGGGGCCTTGAACTCTTCAGCGTGCTTTCATTTGGGGGACCTGGTGGCCTTCCAAAGGGGGCTAGTGGAGCAACCTTCTCCTCATGGGAAGGGTTATGCATCCCAGGAACAGCAGATGTTTGTGGCTGATCTCCATTTTCACGACTGTCCTGTTGGCTGGCTGCAGGCTTGAACTGTCTCAACATCAGGGATGCTGCCAACTCCCTGAGGTGGGCAAGGAAATAGAGAATCTCCAGAGTCCTGGTGCCTCCATCAGGTGAGGGTTTTAACCAGACGAAGGAATAGGAAGAAAGTTGCTCCAGGCTTGGAAAATTTTATAGGGGAGTGTTCAAAACTGAGCACTCAGGAGAGAAAGAAAACATTGCTATAAAAGTTGACTCAGCCAATATTTTTCTGCATTCCTGCTGCCGTGATTGAAGATACTTGTTTTTAATATAGGTTTCTCCCATTTGTAGTCTGGCTTTCCTATAGTAAAAACTAAAGGGCAGATCCTCAGCTGATATAAATTGGCTCCAGTGAAGTTAATGGAGCCATGCTGGTTCGTACCAGCTGAGGGATCTGGCTCATGCTGCAGTGTTCGATACCCCCATTAGATTGCTGTGATTACGATACTAATTCAGTAAAATGGCCTTGCAGAGTAATAAAACCAACCCAGGGAATGGAAGATGAAAGGGCTTCCTCCCCTACAGACCTGGTGTTTTTCAACAAAATGTTTTCCTTTATGTTCTCCTTTGTCAGAAAATGTTCTCAAACAAAACTTTTTACACCAACACTTGCTCTGACAGAGCTTTCCCTGGGAAAGGCTTCTTGGCTTCAGTGTCCTGCCTACACACAGAAAAACACGTGTGGCAAATGCAGTGGCCACAGGTCAGGGCATGTTGAGGCTTGTGCAAGAGAACGAGTTGGATCTTTAAAGGGCAGGGGTGATACTGTAGAGCAGTTAAAGCCCCGAGGTAACCTTGGCTTCTGAAAAATAGGAGTTCTAATGCTAGCAGGTAGAACACTGATCATTTCACTCATGCTCTGCCTAGTCTAGTTTTCCTTATCTGTCTGCACTGGGAGAAAGAGACAGTGAGATTGTATAAAGTTGTGTCCTTCCCTGTTATAGGGGTAAATCATGTGTTGATGGTTCTCCTCCTTGTGATCAGCTCCTGGACAAGTAGCAGAAATGCTGGGCTTGAGCAATGAGGAGCGTGGTAACCTGTGCTGCCTTATTGCTTGGAGCTGTTGAGCACCGAAGGGAACAAAAAGACACAAAGACCTAAATAAAGGCAGATGGATGCATAGCTAGGTTCCTGGGATGAAATATTTTGCTTGCCATAGCACTGCTGAACTGAACTGCACATGGGTTTTTCTGTGCCAGACAGGATTTTTACAGGGACATTGCTAAATGGAGGCAGTAAATTTAACTTTAAAGGACCATGAATTGAAGCTTTTGGCTGAAAGCTGAAATGCTGTTACTCTTTACTGGGCCCTTTTAACTTCACTTGGAACAGGATAGTATATGTTACTTCTAAGGCCCTTGGAAGTTGAAGGCCTTGCCTGTGGCAGGTCTCATTCAGCTCCTTGGGAGCTGGGACTTTGTGGAGCAGCAGCTCAACACTGTGGTGGACTTTCAAGGTGAATATGAACCAAACCAAGATCCCACCAACGGATAAAGGAAAGCTGTGGGTTATACTTCTACCAGCTGTGTGCCATTGCAAAATTCAATATCAGTATCATTTTAAGAGCCAGAAGAACTAAAGGGACACACATTTATTTCAGAGCTAGAAAAACCAATGCCCACTGTTCTGAATTAGCATATTAGGACGTATCCTGCTTCCAGACCTGAGGTAGTCCTCAAACAGCAGTAATACAAATACTGATTCAAAGAAGTAGTTTTCCTACATACTCAACACTTTGAAACAACCTAAACTATTCCTGGTTTTGACCCTTCTGGTAACATGGTCCAATTTTAATCTATATATATATTCTCTGCTGCTTTGAAGAAAAAAAATTGGGTTTGCACTAAACTCTTTCCAGGAGCAGCAAAAGTTTTCTTGTCAATATTTAGTTGCAGCTTACTGCAGCTGCTTCTCGTATGTGTTCCTGGTGTTTGAATTACCCCTGGGGCTGGGATATTCAGTGTGTGCAAGTCCCTGGTAAAGATGGAGTTTGGCTGCCTTTGGCATCCATGTTCTTCTTTTCCAAGACTTTCTAAAATATCAGAAATTATTGGATCCAGCACAGGTTGACAGTGGAAGCTGTCCTGGCTGTCTGCTCGCAGGAAAGGCTCTTGGACTGAGAGAGGGTCATCTCTCTCATCACAAGTGTTACGTGGTTGGCCTCTGAGTGCCTTGGCAGTGGGAGGCTCTGGTTACCCAAAGAGATCAGGAATCTGCACTAGCAGCTGGTGTTTAGAAGAAGCCTTTGAAAGAAGAATCAAGGGTGACAGGCTGGGGGGACAGGAGAATGCACAAGGGTCTTACTTTTGGGATAGATGTGCTCTTTTTTTGCATTAATTAGAGAAAAGGATGATTGATCTGGAAACCTTTGCAGAACCTAGGTCTCTGTGCTTCCTTAGCCAGACATTCGTGGTCAACCTGGAGCCCAAAGAGCTTCAGTGCTCCTGTATGTTAGTGCCCCACTGCTGGAAGGAGGAGGCAGAGCCTGCCACCACAGCTGGAGAGGTGGGTGAGAACATCGTTGTTAGACCTAATCAGGCGAGGGAAAGCTTTGGAGCATATGGACCCCAATGTGTGGTCCAAGTACAACAGCTTGGTGAGTGTCCTGCAGGGAGACTTTTACTAGCACTGCAACAACAATTCATCATCGCCTGAAGGTTTGATGGGTCTGGTACTTCTTGTCTTAATTGACCTCGGCTGGAGACCTGCGTTTCAGTCCAGCTCAGTCACAAAGGACTTGGTCTGTGCTTGAGCCTTAAAGAGGATATTTATCAGAGAATCACATGATTAATGGAACTGAGTGATCTCTGTTTGAGAGTGGCCAGGACAGGAATTGCCAGAGCAGGGATTTTGGCAGGTGTGAAGCATTGGCAAAGCTGAGATCCAAGCAGAGCACCCCTGGGCTTGGTGAGGTTCAGCCCCTGGCTGGGTGTGGGCAGCTTTGGGGGTTGGGGAGGAGGCCATCAGCTGGCAGAACTGGAGCCACAAAACTCTAGGGCTTAGGTTCGGATAAAAAAAGTGTGTGTAGATTATTAACTCTTTACCCAGTAGTTCCAAAATTAGAATTGCCCACAGTCCCCCTGTCAGAAAGGGCAAAAGTAAAATGAGGTTGACAGAAGTTGCTGTTCCCATGTAAATGGTGATGGAGGGTGACAAATAAATGAACAAATAAACAGAAATTGTTAAATGCTTTCTTTCTTCCCTGCTTTTCTCCCACTCTTATTTCTTTTTCCCTCCTTGTCAACACCAAATAAGACAGACTAAAATTAATGGGGAAAGCAGCAATTAGCAAATTAGGTTAGCGGCGTGTTGCAGTGTGCCATGGCTGCCAGGTGTGAGGGGCTCTGGCAGGATATTTATTAATGGCTGTCAGAAAAGTGACACTTTGATGAATGAAGCTGGGTAATCGGCACCCTCCGACAGCGAGTACCAAGAGGCCTCAACATGCTAAACTGCAGAATCAAACCTTTTTTAACCCCCATACAAAAATACAACAACAAAAATCACTGCAAGAGGAGTGTGTTTTTCCATCAGGAATTTGAGTTCACATTCTCCTCCAAATAACAGCTTTTTTGTCCTATAACTTGCTGGGGAGGAGTAGCCAGGTTGAAGGTTTCCCTTAGAATATAGGACTAAAAAATTTCTAAATGCAGGCAGCTTCAAACTGCCTTCAAACTGTGTCCTGCTCTGTGTTATTGGTCTATCCCAGTAGCACTATCAAAGCTACACTCACATCTTCTGGGCTTTGCCCTTTAAACAGAACAGCATTAATAACCCATCAACCAAGCTTGTGAACCAACTCCTTGTCTGTCTCTTGCCTGGTGGTCAGCAATTGCTCTGCTCCTAATCACCACCACTGACCTGTGCTGTCTGGGAGCCCTCGTTGTGCACAGGAACAGGTAAAATGTAAGAATCTATAGATGAAACACTTCTGACATTTTTTCACCAGTGCAGCTCTAGCATCCTAATGTTTTCACTCTTGATAATACTAACTTTGAGTCCCTTCTGAGGAATGTTGTTCCTGCTGGAAATCAGTTAGGTAAGTGATTGTTTATGGGCATCACTACACGATATGACCGGTGCTGAGCACGTTACAGAGTGTGGATCTGTGGGACAGTGCTAATGCTGAGAGTTCCTGTGTAAAATCATAGGGCTCTCAACCCTTGCCTAAGAGTTTAGAAGAAGTTTGCTTTCAAGTTTTCTTTTCTTTTTCCACATGAAAAAGTACTTGAGGAGAGGAATCTACCTGCTGGGAGAGCATCTGGATAAAAGATTGCTCTGTAAATTGCTGGGGTACATGGAATTTTTTTCCCAGGTTTTCAGACTTTGAGTTGCACACTGGAGGTAGGGTTTGTGCAGCACTTTAATAGCAGAGCTGCTCAAATCCCCCAGTTCTGTGGAGAAATTGAATATATTTCTATAAAATCCTAGTTCTGGTTTTGGCCAACTAAAACAACCGTGTAAGTTTTGATTAAAAACATGAGAATAAATGTAAATCATATCCTAGGCATTCATCTGCTCTTCTAGTTTGAAATGAAGCTGAAGGATCTTTCTGGAATTATCCATCAGGATCTGTGGGCTTGTTAAATTTGGATTGGCATTTGAAGAAAATCTGAAATTGTTCTCTTATGCTTTAATAATGTATTTAGTTTCCTAATTTGGCTGGTAAGTTTATCAGAAGATAACTGAACTTTTAAAAGTATAAGCTGACGAGATGGTAGGAAATACTTTAAAATACTTTCTTTCTGAAAGTATTTTTGCTCTATATTTGCTTTCTCTCCCTCTCATGCAAGCAGTCTGTCTGCACAGCTCCAACCCGTGGAGGTGCACGTTCTTAAATCAAACAGCTCCTGAATGAAACCGAGTTATTCACTCTACGTGGCAGAAGACAACAGATCTATACCACGAAAAAACAGTGGAGCCACCAATGCTGTCGGCTTCTGCACCAGCCTCCTGCACCCACACTTGTCCCATCTGTCTTGGGTGCAGGGTTTGTGTGTTATCACGGCTGCCTGACTGTCAGCAGTGATGCTCCTGTTTGTGACCTCCATGAATCCCAGCAGCAGCAGTGGCTCTGCCATCAGCAGCCTGTCTCTCCCCTCCCTGTGAGGGTGGTGCTTGCAGGGCTCAGCAAGCCAGAGGTTACTGAGGAGTTGTGCTTTCAGGTAAAGATGGCTCTGGTTGAAGTGAGGTATCGTTCTGAGGTGTTCTGAAAGGAAAAAAAAAAAGAGATGGAAAAAAAGGAATATCTTATACATTATTCCAGGGACAGGAGAAGGTGTTCTAGAGTCCTTTTTTTTTCTTAATGCAACTTTTATTGTTGCTACTAAAGGATGCAAGAGGGTTTTGTTTGCTTGTACACAGGAGAACTGAACAAGGAGGAGCAGATTCACGGCTGGTTTTTGTGGACTCTTCCAGCAGCACAGCTCGGGCTGTGGGCTCAGCCTTGTGCAGCTCTGGCTCTGCTCTCCAGCACTGCCGTCCCCCGTGTGACAGCCCGGGCTGGGCGAGTGCCGTGCCAACTCCACCCACTGGGTATCTCATGTTCCAGGCTGGTTCGCAGATGCTGTTGTTTCAGGTGATAGTTCCAATGAAGTGAGCACGTTTTCCAGCTTCAGTGAGATTTAACCCAACTGCTTGTAAGTGTTCCTGAGTTTTGGGTAAGTGCAGGTCTCCAGTTTCACCGATGGTCTGCAGAAGTTTATAGGTCTATTGCAGACCAGTAAACCCTAGTTTTCTACATCCTTCATTAGGCTGTTTTAGTCCTTCATTAGGCTGTTTTCCCCTAGCCAGATTCTTTTGTGTTTTAAAGAGGACTTTAAAGAGGACTTTCTACCTTTATATTCTTCATTATGTGAGTTTTCAAAGTCTTCTGTCACCATAGAAGCACACACCAAAAGCTTTTGCCACTTTTTGGTGCTTATAGTTCTCATCTACTTCTTACTGACTTGCACAGGAGTCAGCAAGGAGCAGACCCTGACTTTGCTCTGTGCAGTGGTGAGGAAGCCTGCCAGCTCCAGTAATCAATCACACTGCACCGATAGCAGCTTGAAGAGTAAGCAAAGATAAATTACTTGTCCGGGCTGAGCTTGTCTTGGCTTCGCAAGGGAAAATACTGCCAGAAATTCCCTCAGTGTGGTGTTGGCTGTGTGTGATGGGAGGGTGCTGCTACCCACTGCTCACTGTGCCTTCAGTACAGAAATGATCTGTTGCCATCAGTGTTGCTCCTGCTCTTTGCTGGGCTCTGGCCACTGACTCTTGTATGAAGACGAGTACTTTTTCATGACAGTGTCCTCTGTATCCACCTGCCCAAGCTGCTTTCTGTTTTCTTGTTGCAGTCAGCTTGGCAGTGCTGTCATTTTCCAGGTACATGGTGTGTAATTAATGAGAATGTCATTTCCAGGTTGTTTTCAAAGACCAGATTGAGAGTCTGAGAAATTATTTCAGTCAATGCCTTAGGATTTTTTGAACTATTTTTTTAAACTAGGAAAACTATCCTATTTGTTGCTTAGTTTGGGATAAATCTGGAGGGATATCACTGTGCTTATATTTTTAGGGATAGCAAGACTCAACTTCTTAGTAAAAATGCAGAATTTAGGTTCATGTGCCACCCATCAGGGCAGCTGGGTGCACTAGGCAGGGCTGGCTGGCTCTTCCCCAAAAAGTGGCATCACCAGCACTGCCAGCCTCCTCCCTTTGTGCTGTAAGGAGGTTGGTCTCCTTGTGGTGGTCTTGAGAGTTGTGCTGTGGGTCAGGTCCTGCCCTGAGGAGCTGAAGGGGTAGAAGGATGTGCGGTGACTTGGTCTGGAGTCCTTGCTGCCCCTCAGGGCTGGCTGGGCTGGGCAGAGGTGTTAGCCAGGATATACGTATTTTATTATACCTGTAACTTCTTTCACAAGAGTAGTAGGTCTGCTTTATGTGAGACACCAAGTGACTCCACAAGAAGCACAGAGACTGGTTTTAGCACCTTTGCTCCCCAGGACATTTCTGTCCCTAGCACTGGATCAGAGTGCCCAGGCACAGAGTCCAATGATGCCTCTTAAGAACTGTCCTTTGTGCTCATTTAGGGACATTCTCAGCTACTCTCCTCCTGAGCAAATATCCCCAAATGTCTCTGCTCATCCTTATATTGCTTTAATTTTACTTTGCTATTTGCAAAAGGGAGGGGTGAAGGACTCTAAGGCACTGAATGTTTCACTTTGCATCCTTTTTGACTCTACAGTCAACTGCTTCTCCACCCTGATCACTCCTCCAAGCCCTAGAGCAGCACTACTTTGCAGTAATACTCCCTACAGAGCTCTTATTGGTTGACCAAGAGAATGGTGGCTTTCCCTCACAATGGTGTCATGGTCACCACTTCTAGACTGCCACTTCCATTAGGGAACATGGCACACACGTGCTGGTCAGGTTTATGTTTCCATTTTGGGTGAGTTTTCTCAAGAGGGTGAATATTTGAAAACAATGAAGTTCCTGTTGCTTCAGTGGACTTTCTGAGCATTGCAAAGGTTTTATTCCCAATAATCTGCAGGTTCCTCTTGAGGGTATGAGATATGTGCAAGGCTGAGCATGTGCACGTATGTGTCTCTGGTGATATATGGAGCGTCAACGCTGCAGCTGCCATTAGTGTTAATGGGCTAAACCCCTTCACATCAAGCTGAGAATATACTCCCACTAATTGTGTGCCAGCCACCCCCTGAGACCTTGGGGAGGATGATGCGCTTCCAGTGATACAATACCTTGGGATAAATAAATAAGGAGCTAAAGTTAGACTCTGGTTCAGGAAAGTTGATTCAGTGCCAGCATTACAACACTGGGAAATGGGATAACAGTGATGCCAACCTTTACCCCCTTGGTCCTGGCCTAGTCCAGTGCTGCATGGTACCATCTTCAGAGCCATACATCAGCACTCAGCCTCACCCTGATGATGTATGATGCCCATAGATCCTTAGAGCGGGAGTGCACTCTGATGTATTGCGCCAATACATCACGGACAGGGCTCGCCCGGGTGATGTATTAGTGCCCTGAGAATGTATTACTCAGACTCTGGTATTGTTCAGGGATAAAGCCAAGCCAAGGAGTGGATTCAATTTAATTACAGCACAAATGGTAGCCTGGTGCCAGGAGCACTTTGGTGCTGAGATGCTCGCACCCTTTGGAAATATGAGCCGTGGAGATGGTGATGTTGAGTCATGTTGCAGTGTACCAGGAGAAGAGGGGCCATATTTTAAAGGAATGGTCATTTCTCAGGGAAATATAGAAGGACAATTCTGAGAACTCTGTAGAGCATGTTGTGCAGTGTACAGGAAGCTACTGAGCAGGCAGTGCTGGCAGGCAGGGGAGCACACAGGGCTGGGTACTCCTGCTGCCTGGGAGCTGTGAGCTGCTGGGGTGTGAGAGGCTGGCTCAGCATTTTGGAAAGGCATTTTCTTCTGGTCACCTGTGGCCCTGAAAATTGCTGGACTCCTCTAAGTCCAGCAGTGTGAAGTACACAGAGTCTTCCCCAACAAGGACATAGGCTTTGAATCCAACGTTGCATGCAAGTATTTTCTGTTGTTATTGGTGGGATGTTTTGATAGCATTATTTTGTGGTTCCCCTGTGCTTGCTTACATAGGTGTCATAAAAAACCTGAGGAGAGAACACATAGACCATTATCAGTGAGGAACTACCAAGTAGGAGGCCAATGAAGAGCAGCTTTGTAAAGAATCAAAAAATGAGAAAGTAATTCCTAGGACAATCTACATTGTGTGTTTGTCTCTGTTTACCTCTCCCTTCCTCTTTGCTCCTCCTTTTCACATCTCTTTGTGCTGCTTGGTATTGAAACAAAATGCTTGTTATCTGATTGCCAAAGGATGGTATGTCTGAAACCATCTGCTTTCTGTAATGTCCTTGTTTGCAATAGGAGGTCCTATGAGAAGACTCAGGCACTTGAGAATTAAGGTGAAATTTGAGAAATTATCTGTTTAGCCTATCTATTACATTTTGTCTTAAGGCTCAAACCAGGATATTTTAACTGCAGAAGAAATGACAATGCCTTATTTTTGGGTAGGAAAGATAAAATCCCGCTTTCCCTAAAGTCAGGAGGGGTTTCAAAGTAACCAAGACTTGACCCAGTCTCTTCCAGAAGAGTTTCTGATCATGGATTACCAGATATATTTGATCATTCTTTTGGAGAAATATTGAGCCAGGGGTAGCAAGGTAGCAGCAATACTTGGTTTATGTCCAGTGTTTTACATCTATAAATGCAGGCATTTTCCAAGCAAGGTAAATACAGGTTTGCAGATGAGAAAACTGCAACACAAACAAGGTCATGTAGTGAACTAGTGGCAGGACTTGGAAGGGATGGCCTGATGATCTGACTCATTCCTCCTCTGACATCCCTGTCATTATTTCACTTCCATCATTATCTTGACTTATTTGTTCCATAGTTTTAAATCAGATCTGCTGTTGGCTCCTTCTGAGATGGGTTCATCCCCACATTACCCCCCCATGGAGTCTGTGCTTCAGAGGGATCCTTATCAGCCTGTGATAACTGTTGCAAAAGTTTCTATAAATAGAATTTCCTCCTGCCCAAATCTTCTTGCTGGCTCAGCTGTTCTATTTCTAACAGTAAGGCATGTTGATGCTAAGCAGAAATAATTTTTTTTTTTAATCTCTCTATTAAACATAAAAAGATGCTATATCTGAATAAAAATGAAAGGTGCCCCTTGGATATTTTTAAAGCTTCCAAAAATAGTCTCAAGTCTGTGACAAAGTTTATTGAACAGGAATAGCTGTGGACAGCAATTCTACAGTGGGAAGGATCATGTCTCCTCATGCTCCTGGCTGGGATCTGCAAGAAGGGAGACACTTGGAGCAAAGACCTCTAAAAGGAATTAACTGAGGGCTGCACTTTAAAAGGCTTGATAGCAGCGCTGCCCAGATAGTTTTGCTGGTGATCTCATACGTGGTTTCCCTTCTGGGCTTGACAGCTGCCCCTGAGGTTGAGAACTCATTTCTGAAGTTGAGTCTTTGCAGGGGCCCCGCAGCCCCGCAGTGAGAGCGGCTGGGTGGTGACGGGGCAGTGGGGACAGGGGGGAGCCCACTGGGGGGGCTTTCCAGTACAAAGAGAGAGGGAGAGGGATTGCTGACTTTGCCTTGTATGCATAAGGGCTACTGAACTTGGGAAAATGTAAAATTTGGTTATTGTTTCTGCTGCTGTACCCCTGCACCCCCGGGTCAGAGCACAACCATATATGCCATTGATTCAGCCCCCAGCGCAACCGAGAAGAAAATTGGAGAGGGAGAGAAGCAGATGGGATGGGAGTCTCCAAGGAGATATGTTTTACAAGGTTCCCAATGCCTTTTCTTCCCCCCCATAGAGTGGGCTTTTGTCTACTTACTCATGGCAAATGCCAAGTCAAATGTTCATGTGTTCACACCCGGTGAGAGGGGAAAGTCTCTGGAGAACTTCTGAAAATTATAAAAGATAAACTGATTATTATTAAAATTGCAAAATAGTCAATTCCTGACTGCTGAACAGCTTATATGGAGAAGAAAAGAGCATTATAAAACAGGGAGATCATTCTATTGTTTGCAGTTAGAAAAAGATATGAGGTTATTTCATTCCCAAAGTGCCTGATCAGCCATCCTAAGCCAGCCTGCATTGGTGTGTGAATTCAGGTGTTATTGCAGATGAATTTCTGCCCACCTGAAGGTAGGGTTTACCAGAGGCATGTAGCCAGTTTTGCTCTCCCATGTGGCAGAGCATGAGAGGCTGATTCTCTTGATTTTTCAAGTTTTCTTAGCAGAAAAGGGATTGGGCAGTAGATTAAGATTTGAGGCTCATTTCTTACTTTCCTGTAAATATCCTGCATCCCCTCAAGAAAATTGATTTATTGCTCTCAGCCTTGATTCCTTACCCATTAAATTGGTAAGAATACTTCCTTTGTGCCCAACTTATTTATATGGGCCTCCCTTTCATAACAGACACTCCTCCCATCTGTTTGATTCTGTGCTCGGTGCAGTGAGGTTTCATTCCTTCCTCAGCACTCTAGAGAGCAGTTTATATTGCAGCAATCCTGATAACTACCATTAAAATAAAATTACCAGAGACAGACCTAAACTGTCTGAGATTCTGATGCTTTAGCTAGAATTTGAATGTGAAGTTCACCAGGGTTTGGTGGCTGTCCTCTGCCAGTAGCTGTCAGCATGTACCACCAACTGTCAGGATGAATGATGGATTAATAAATGTGTAATGATTTAGTCCCTCTCCAGGAACAAGCAATACTGCCAGGGTGACATGCATTTCAGATATGCAGAGAAGAGGGATGTGTGGCATTGTCTCACTCAATAACATAGGAGCTGGCAACTGGAGAAATCAATGTTTTTCACCATTACAGTGTGGAAGGATCTGTGGACCCCAGAAAATGCAGATTGGAGGCTTTGATTAATTTGGGTTTGTTGCATTTTTGTGGGTTTTTTTTTTTTGTTTTGTTTTTGTTTTTTTTTTTTATTCCAAGGGTAAGATTTCATAGCAGAACATGAAACTTCCAAGCTGAAAGGCTTCATGCTCTGTTTTGGTTGTTGTTGGTTTTTGTTTGTTTGTTTGTTTGTTGTTTTGTTTTGTTTTCCAGATGATGTTAGTGAGGGACCAGCTGGGTTCACTGGACTCCACAAGGTACTTTTGTTTATGGATGAGGCCATGCAGATGGGGATCAAAGGTTGTGTAGAGCTGCTGTAGAGCGCACTGGGGCTGAGAGAGGTCGGGCACCAGAGATTAATTTCTTGGCTGGTTAGAGCCAAGGTTTAATAGCAGACTGGGAAAGGACAGTGATTGAGTTTGCTGCTAGCAGAACCTATAGTTCAGGTCAAGTAAAAGGAAGGAGCTCAGGGGCTCTGTGTGTTGGTTGCAGGAGAAAGTCTAATGGCTTAACAATATGTGGCCTCAGCAAGATGTATGGTGGTGGCTGCCACTGGTGAGAGGGGCTGCACCCCTGGAACATCAGCTCTAACAGAGCCAGCAGGGCTGGGGCTGGGCTAATGCTCCCAGCCAGGCAAAGCAAACACACAAAGGAAGCCTTGTTAATTCTGCAAGTGAGGAAGAAAAAAGGGAAAACATCCGTGTTCTCCAGAGAGGGAAAACGGAGTTTCTGAAGTGCAATGGGAGCGAGTATTTTCTTGGTAGCTTTAGTTTTGAATTGTGGACTTTAACAAACACATGTAGATGTCAGCTTGCCTGGGTTCAGGTGACTAATCAAAAACTAATTTTGAAACTAAAATTAAACTGTACTCTGACTTTAACTACTCTGATTTTTTCATTCAGACTTTCTGATTCTATTCAATCAGACTTTAGTTTCTAAGTGTTCAGTTTTTCTTTTTGTTCTTTTTTTTTTTAACAGCTGTTTCTTTTATTGTATTTAATTATATTCAAGTATGCTGTGATATTTCTCTCCCTGCTTTCAAAATCCTCTTCAATTATTTTTCTTTCCCTTTCTTTTAGAACATGAATTTGAAAAATCTGGCCAGGAGAATCTGCTTTGAGCATTTAAATGAAGTTGTATGTTGTTATAAATCACATGTTAAGGTAAAGAATTTTGTAAATAATTTCAGGCTGTTGTCATTTTGGTGGAGGAAGCCTGGCTGTTAGCAGGAGGGACTTAATGCAGTGGTAGCCTGGCAGCTTGGTGCTATGGATCTCAGACCAAAATCTGTAGGTAGAAAATTTGTCTTTAATTAGTGATTTGTCCTGGAATTTCCAGGAAACAGGAACATCAGAATTAAATCATGGCAGCTGTAGTGCTATCAGGATATACCTCAGCTATGCAGAAAGCATCAGTTTGATCCCACATTAGAAATTCCTCATTCTGTGTCTCTGAGTCAGGTGTTCATTGGATTCAGTTCTCTTCTTTGTAAGTCTCCTGGATGATGTGAAGTTTTGTCTTTTTTCACCACAGGGAGCTTTTGTTCGTCTCAGGAAGAAGCTGCAGCAAATGTGAAATGAGTGTCATGGGTTTGGTGATCAGGCACAAATGGGATTCCTCTCCCAAAGTGCTCCTGTGATGTCTGAATCATTAGATTTGCTATAAGAGCTATTGGCTCAACTCTGCAGTCTTTCCTGGCAGAGTTATTTTGCTCCTTTAAGAAGTTGGGTCACAAAGAATGACCCAGTCATGTAGCCATCAGGATTCTCACCAGCGATTTGGACCTCTACTTCGAATCAATTGCAGAGAGAGCTTTCTTGTCTTACTGTGTAGCTGTGCTGAAGTCATGGTGATTTCCAGATCTCTTAAGACATTCTTCTGAAAAGCTTCTGCTTTTTCCTTCATCTAAAGTGAGGGGGAAAAAAAGAATTTCTGAATGTTTGAAGTTTTTTTCTTGTCCAGTTCAAATTAACAACACACAAGAAAGAGCTTGGATACTTCTTTGGAAACCATGAATATAATGTCAAGGTTTGCCTTTTGTGGAAAGACTTTTCTGAAGAGGACTTGTGAATTAAAGCTTGATTCAGTGTCTAGGTCAGAGCCTGATCCATAGCAGATTACACCAGATATGGCCTCCTGCAGGCCATATTCCTCCTTCTCCAGAGCATCTTGCAGTAGCTGCTCTCAAAGGCAGGACAGAGGAGTCAGTGGAGCCAGATCTGCTCTGTGCAAGCTCTGATTTTGCTGGTTTTCAATGTGACATGTCATCTTTAATAATTTTTTCTTTTCTCTTCCCTTAGAACTGCTGTGTTTCATCTGGGTGTCTCTAACAGAGATGCCAATATACTTTATCACCAGAACTGTGTGAAACAGCCAAGTTCACAAGGACTGAAGGAAAACAATCACAGACAAACAGGCACACAACTTCCCCAGCTTTGCTGACTTTGAAGTCTGTGGTAAGATACTCCTCCTTGGATTTTTCACTTTTTGTTCATTTTGTTAAGGCATTACCAAATAATTTATGCTTTGTCCTCTGCATCTTCTCTTGTGGTATCTTTTTTCCTGTGGGGGAGAAGTGCACAATACAAATAAAATAATCTCCACTCTAGAAGCTGAGGGTCCCTGACCCACTCAAAACCAACCACAGTCTGTTCCCCTTAGCTGCTGTTCACACACTGCATCCTTCTGTAGGAAAATGCAGATATGACAGTATTTAGAAAGTCATATCAGATGAGAAAGGGAATTCAGTATATCCATAATTTTACCAACATGAATGAACACATACAGCTCTGCTGTGGGAAGGCAGAGCCCTGCCTGTGAGCAGACCTGAATTTAATGAAGCAACTTGTTGATTTTGCTGCTCTACTGCCCCATCTCAAACCGAAATCAGCCCACTTTTATCAGCCTTTCAGTCCCACCTCACTTCTATTTGATCTGAAACATGTAGTAAGGGTAACTAAAGCAGGATAGTGTAATATATGGTAGAAATTATTCCTTTAAAAAGACATGGCTTACTCTCACTGCCCTGCATTCTTCCTCTGTCAGATCACCCAGTTTCATGAGCAGGACTCAAACTTTTGGATTTAATCCCTCTGTCAAAGTTCTCAGCCAGATGAGCAGATGCATTAAGGTGCTTTCCTGCAAATTCTCCTCTAATTGCTCCAAGTGCTGTGGCCATCAAGTAAAAATCCAGTTGGTAAAGTCTGCAGCTCCTGGACAACTTTTCTTGCCAACCATGCATTACGAAGGGCTAATTGTAAAAGTGGTGCACCTGCTGGCTCCCTTGGTGGTTGGAGCCAACAGGAAAAAAAATAGTAATTTATTAATGATGGAGTCACAAATAGTAATGAAAACAATAGGAGCATCTGAAGGAAGCACTGCCAGGGGCAGAGGTGCAGGTGCTCTGTGCCCTGAACAGGCTTGTCGGCATTTTTATAAAGCTACTTTACAGCCCTTATCAATTTCCTACTGCTTTCTGTGTACCCCCTGCCCCTTTGCAAATGTTTTGCCTGCACAACAGGCTCAGCATTTCTTGTTGTAGGTGATAAAATAGCTGTCACCCTGTGGAGGGAGGAAAGAGGCAAAAAATAAAACTGTTAGGTCCAAAGAAACAAAGCAGAGGAACACATTTCCGAGCAAACAAACGAGGGCTGATGGAGCCGCTGAGTCGGCACCGCGAGAGCGATGGGGTGAACTCGGCTGAGGAATGCTGAAAGATTGGGGTAACAAATGCTGCAGGGCAACAGAGGCACATTCCTGAAACTGAGGCAGTCCTTTGTGTAGCCTTGGATGCCAAGGTGATGGGCATCTCAGCCAGCACCATCCTCAGGAGTTTGGATCTAGTGCGTGTCTCTGAAAATCTCAGCCATCTCTTAAACAGCTACGTTACATCGGCAATCCAGAGGCCTTTTTTCTTACACAGTCAGAGCAGTTCCTGATGATTTGGGCAACCAACTTATACCATTTGAGTGCTTAAGTAGTCACAAGACATAGTCATCTTGTCTCTCAAAATATGGTGGCTACAGAATAGGGGGTAATACAAGTGATATGCACCAATGAACACAAAATCTTTGAGAAAAGAGTATTATGAGCTAAGGAAATAACTTCCTTGCAGCCAGCTTTCACCACTTGTGCACAGCACTGCACTGTCACTGAAAGCTGATCAAAAGTTGCATAAGACCAAAAAGTCAGTTTGGCAGGCCAAGGAAGAAGGTCAGAGATAATATCATGTGTGTAATCTCAGTGTTTGCCTTTCTTCTGTTTTGACCATCACACATGGCTTCAGCACGTTCCTTGAAGGAAAGCTGCACTGTTGTGCTTAAAGTGCTTGTATTTGGATTTTTACCATGACTTAGATGAGATCTTGAAACTTTTTATGCTGTGGGACCTTGCTTATGTGTCTGAGCCCATAAACTAACCGTTAATTGAAATCTGCTTGTATAAAAATCAGATTTTCTCAAAATGTTGCAGGTGCAGCTGTCTCAGTAGAAAGGAGTCAAACTTAGATGTCAGCCTGGGTCTGCGCTAAATCTCTGTGGGCTCCATGTCCTGCATTTACTACTATGATAAGATTTACTAAGGTTGTAAGCACACTGAGCCATCGCGGATTAGCTGCAACCACGTCAACAATGAACTTGATGGGCCAACACTTCCTAGCTTTTCACTGCCTATTCTGCATTCAAGGGATTAAAAGAGATCTGTCTTCAACTGGATTTTAGTGGAGAGAGTGAAAAGACCCCAAATATCTGTCTTTCTTTCACTGGGCTAAGTGCAATTTTTCCTGTAGCTGAGTTGTTCTGTATAAAGGCTCTTAAGTTAAAGATCCAAAAGCACCACAATGCTCTGCATCAAATCACAGAATCATATCATGGTTTGGGTTGGAAGGGACCTTAAAGATTCAACCTCTCCTGGGACAACTTCCACATAGGGAATTGATTTGCCTCTTTTTTTGTCCATGATTATTGTTGCTGTTTCTTTGTCCAGGAACTATTATTTTCACATACAAAACCAAAATATTCCTTTTTCTTTCTTTTTTTCTTCTCTCATTCCCTTCTTTCCCCCTTACTCCCCCCAAAATCCCAAGCCCTAACACAAATGCCAGCAATTTATAAAACTGATTAAAGCACATAGTTTTTTGCTTTAGGGACAAAGTTTTGCTTTTTAAGGTTCTGTTTTTCCTTAGGAACTAGGAATCTTGCAAACGAGCATGAATTCAGGTGTGTATTTTAATAATCATGCCTAATCCTATGAAAGCAGTGCTAAGAATGGAGAGCTGGCCATGCTAATTCCTGGTGTGAGGATGACCTGGATGGTGTGGCAGTGCTAACACAGCTGTGATGACGTGCAGGATGATACATGAGGAAAGGTGAAGGCAAGGCTCGTATATCCCCATCACATTGATTCTCCAATAACTTACAAACAGTCACTGTTTGCTGTCTGCAAAATTAACCTCTTGTCTCCCCAGCCTATGGATTGGGTGCACAGTGCAGGATTTTAAGCTTCTCTGTTGAAAAATGTCCCTGCAAAGCTGTCCACCAGAATTCCTGCTGCTTTCTGGGGAGCATTATTAATAAACTTCTCCATAGCAGAAATGGAACCCTTTTAGAGCTCACATAAGGTATTTTCCCTGTTAACCAGCTGGGCTGTTTGGCTGTGGACAAATGCAGTGATGAATGATGGGTCAAGGATGGAGCAGGCTGATTTCTCTCCAAGCTTGACCTTGTCTCTGGTCTGACATCTGAAATGACAGATGCATTAAGGAGTTATTTATTTGGAGGAGCTGCAGTGCACTGAACCCTTTGTGAGGTAGCACCTAGGATTATAAGAATGTTAGAATAAACCTGCCTGAGCCTTCCCATCTGTGTCTGCTGCTCCAAGCAGCTGCTCTGCAGGCAAGTAGCAATCCTGGGTGTCTGTCGGTGTCTGCCTATGAACTGGAGGGCAAAACCAGGAGCTGGGTTCATACATTTCCTCCCAAGCAAATAATCTGCCTATCTGCAAATCACCCGCCCATGGAGCAGCATTAGCTAACTATGAAAATGTACCTGAAGGTTTCTGGGTTGTTAAAGGCCCAATGTTCTGGATAAAACGCAGCACTGAGAATTAAACAGTTTTTGCTGTTCAGCTTCTTCTGGCCTCAGCACACTTGGGAGACTTTCCTTTTTGTGTCTTTGGGATTTTTTGTGACTTGTTGCACTGTGGCCCAGTTCACGCTTCACTATAGCTGAAACCAAGGGAACAGTTTTGCTTTTTTCCTTCATATTGTGGGATACATGGGTGGAGGGGTAGCCAAGCTGCATCCTGTGAGCAGACATGCTTCATTTTTGGGGAATCAATTATTCCTGAAAGGTGAAAGACCTCCGCCTAAATCTATAGAAAAAAATGACTGTATAACCCAGTCTCCTTCTATATTTGTCTGCCTAACCTTTTGCTGCAAGTATGAAAGCTGTTTGTACTATTAAAACTAGACTTTTATTTAGAAAAATAACTTTGCCCGTACACAAAACTGTTGGGCATGTTATATTTTCCTGGCAAGAGCTATGGTATGGATTAATTTGCAGAGAAAAGTTCAGGAAAAAGCTCGTGTGCTGTGATTCTGCATCCTTTTGGAGTACTGGGAGAGCTTAGTTGAGGGAGACCATAGGAAACCCAAAGAGCTACCACTGAGAAAATTCCTAATTTTATTGACCTCAAAAGAATTACCAGCAATTGATACCAGCTCTGAGTACAGTCCTTTTTGTCATCTGCCCTCCTCCCCCAAATAACTCCCCTTTGAAACAACAGCAGCAGAAAATGTTAGATATATGCAAAAGCCCATTTTGCATGGCAGGACTGTTGAAAGAGCTGGATGTTGGTGTACACCAACACAGCTCACAAGTGCTTTCTGGTCCATCTCGAACTGATGTGTGCAGTAAATCTGCAGTATCTTTGCAGTCTTTCATATGTCTCTTCCTTTCAGGATTCTAGTGCCTGGGTCTAACGTGTGGCTGAGAATTACCTGAAGCATCTTCAAGGCTTTTCCAGCACAAAAATGAATGGTCTGGTATAATGAATGATTTTGTTTAATAGCAAAGAAATAAAGAGTATCAGCTGTGCACTTATATATGGTATTGATTGCAAGGGCACTTAACTTGAAAGATATAGGAAATTCCAGCCAAGGTTAGGAGGGCTTGACTACAAGGCTTCATAATGTAGGTGTGATTTCTTTTGCCTTCAAAGAGGTTTGGAGCAGGTTGCAAGTAGCCAAAATTTAAACCTGAATGACCTAGCCATGGAAGTGTGTTGTCCCAGACTCTCCTCTTTTTCCTGGTGTAAAAACAAATGTGCAGAACAACAGAAAAGTTGCTCAGAACCACTGACATCAGCACTTCTTGAGAGTGGCCTTGGGTGATGAGGGCTCTCTAGCAGCTGAGCAACAGAAAATGGAGGTGTCCTATTCCTATTGCTTCTGTTTAAAGGTTTGATCTTTGCAGTTTGGGCTGGTGGGGGGAATGCAGGTGCACAGCAGACCCAGGCTATGCTCTCAACTTAGCACAACAAAGAGAGGCAGGGAGTTGGGGCAGAGGGAGACTGAAGGTATGCTTTCCACAATGGCCTGTTTAAAACATTACAAGCAACCTCTCTTCCATCATGAGTCCTAGTTTAAAACTACTGCCCTGGGGCATAAAAATCAACTCCTAACTACTTCCAGTGGGACCACTATTCCATCAGTGTTCCCATCAAATGTTGACTCCATGATTAATATTCACCCTCTTTCTTCGTTAATCATCAGTCTTCATTCATTTTTCTGTCCCTTCCTGCTGACAGGGGTAGTGTGTGTAGAGCAGCTGGTAGGGAAAACAGAAAGACCTGAACTTCTGTACACAAGCTGCAAAGGGAAAAAGCCACCTCAGTGCAGTGTGTCAGCTCAAAAAGAAAAAGGATTCCTAAAGATGCAATGTTTTCCTAGCCCTAGAAGCAGTGGGGCTGAATTTTCAATAGCCTTTGTGAGATGGGACTTTGCAACAGCTCCTAACTACTATTGTACTGTTTTACCTTGAGTGTCATAGCAGCCAGTACTTTGGAGCAGGATGGACAGTCACACAGAACGAACTGTCAGAATTTGGCTCATCAGATTAAATTTCTACGTGATCCTGAAATAGAATTTTTCAATTAGCACTTGCGCTGTAATTTGTGAATTGGAAGTCCACTCCCAGCTTTGCCCGGGACCTCTTGAATGACACTGCACAGGAGGCTGAACCTCTTCCTTGCTGAATTGAGAACAGCTACTGCTTTTTTCCTTGATCTGTCTCTCTGGGCAGTTGGAATTGCCCCATCTGCAGAGAAAGGACTCCCCCACTGTTGCCCAAGACATTGTACAGATATCTGAGTTCAGTAAGCACAGGAGCAGATATGCACTCATAAAATAGATGTTGCATGTTAACTTATTTTCTAGAAGGCATTGTGTCACTCTGTGTGATTGGTCTCAACTCTGGGAACTTCTGGAGATCTGGAGGTTGCATCCCCAGGATTTAGGCTTCATTCTTTCAAATACTTTGAAATGTGCATAAATTTGTTTGATAGAAATGCTGAATAAGCTGCCTTACTATTGTGATCATGATAATATAAGCAATAAGAAAGCATCAAAAAGGGAAATATTTGAGTTATAAAATCTAGAGCTTTCTTTGGTTTTCTCAGATACATTGGAAATTCCATGCAAATCCACATTTAGGACAATGAATTGGACATCAAGTCAAAAATCTCAACATTTTCAGGACAATCTTGCCTGTAAGAAGATTTGTGTGTTGAACCTTTTTTCCCCAGAGGTGATGGTACATGTGTAAAGAGTTCCTCAGTGGACATTTGCAGGAGCATAGAATCACAGAATATGCTGAGTTGGAAGGGACCCACAAGGATCATTGAGTCCAACCCCTGGCCCTGCACAGGCCCATCCCCAAGAGTCCCACCCTGTGCCCCAGGGTTTTCTGCTAACTTTTAAAAAATAAATTTTTATAATTTATCATTAAAGATAAATATGAGAATAAAAACTTACACAATGTAAATTGCATCTTTCAGAACCCAGAGAAATGACTGAATGTGGTAGGGATATGGCATAACTTGTGAAAGAATGACAGGGTCAGGAAAGGTCAATAAATGGCAAGATGACTGGGTATTGCAGTGTGCACTGAAACTGTTGCTGTTCTGGTCAAATTCAAACAAAGTTTGCTGCAGAAATAATCAAAAAATGCAGATCCTAACAAATTTTGAATTTAAAAGCATTTTACATTAGAAATTTTGAAAGTTGCAATTAAAATGTTTACATTTTTATAAGTCAGGATTGTACTAAATCTCTATTAATACTTTCCCCCCTGATCTTCTAGGGAGAATTCTGCAGAACAACAGCAATCACTACTGGAAGCATTTAAAAGCTTTCTCTCTTCATGTTCCAAATATGTTCCTCTACTACTTAAACAATGTGTTGCAGGTGTTACTTCAATTTTAATCCCTCCATTCATTTTCCAGTTTGTTGTTTCACCGATATATTTTCAAAACTTCCTCTATATTTTGAAACTTCATTTGCCATTAAAAGAAATGGAGCCTTAAAGAAACACTGAAACATTTGGGTATGATTGGGGGGGTGGGGGAGGAAGAGCAAGGATGCTATTACAGCTTTCACTTCATAGTATTTGATGAAGGGAAAGAAAAGACACAAACCACATTCAGCATTCATAAAAAGAATTTATAATCGGTGGCAGATATTTTACATTATTAATTGAAGGTGTTACACTGGGAGAATTTTTAGTTTGGCTGTTTTGTTTATGAAAATAGTGGAGGTTGTGTCTTTTATAGCTCTTATTTCTCCTTCATAACAAATTCCAGCTTAAATGTCACTAACAGAGGATTTTTCTGAAAGCCTTTGCTTTTCTTTCAGTTTTGTGTCTTGCTAGTTCATGTGTGCAACCTAAGACAATATATATGATATCAGAGAGAGACAGTCTTTTACTGGTTTTAATTTACTGATTCAGGAGATGGAGTGCAAGGGTGTTCCAGTTGTTGTAATAACATGCACAGACTGATTACACACCAGCCCACTATCTAATTTATATACTCCTTTCTTACTGAATTAGTGTGAACAACTGCAGCAGCCTGCTAGGAATGTGCCAGAGGCTACATGTAAGTATTCTCATTTTTTACACAAACTTGGACCCATGTCTTGAAAGTGTTTTCCAAAATGTACATTGTGAAGGGTGTGGAGGTTTAAGAACTCCAGTGCTGATCAGCAGACATGTAACATTTATGTAGGAAATAAGCAAGGTTTATACCATTGTTTTAGGAGGAGAAAAAAAATCACCAAGAAAGTTGGACAATCCAGCACCTGTGTCCTTGTTACCAAGTGTTAATTTTTATTTTCTAAGCAATTTTTGGGTTAGAACAATCTTATTTTCTCTTCTTTACAGACCAATACTTGGCAGCTTCCTGGGCATGAGCTTCTGAGTCTTCATCCACTTTCATTTAGGGAAGATGCTCTGTCCCAGCACATCACCAGCCCACTGTAGGATCCTGACAAAACCGTTTCCTCTCCATCCTTGCCTCATTTTCCCCTCTGAAAAAAACCCTCAAGTCTCCATCTCTGCTATGCACAATGATTAAGGTTTACATGAGAAGAGATCTGAAGATGTTGATGCACCCTCATTTATGCAATAATTTGTGCAATAGCTTTTGACCTATAGAAACAGTGTAGTGTAATTTTAAATGTTTTAACCTCTCCAGAGTTTATTTATCATGTTTTTTTTTCATTCAGGAAGCCCTTGGAACAGCAGTAGGAATATAACTCTACTTGCTTGTGTGAGAGGTCCAATAATACATAAAATAGTATTTTACCTCTTTGATTACTACAATGGTAGATCACATTTAATATTATTTTTGGGTAGGACATAATAGTGGGAGCCTAGAGGGAAATTTTCTTTGATTGCCCTCCTCCATTACACCAAAGATTCCCTGCTGTAGCATTAACAGAGAGCAGGAAAATTCTCCAAAGGACAGTTCACCAGTTTCCTCAATACAGCAGCTGGTGCTAAAGCAGAACAGACACCAGCCAGTATTGGCTGTGCCATGGGAAGAGCAGCCAGAGCTGAAGAGGATGGTGAAACTCTGTGATACATGAGTGTCTGGACCTTTGAGAATACCCTTGGCTGAGCCTGTTCACTGATCCTTTCTTGGGAGAGAAGAACTGGAAGTGTAGCACTGGAACACATCTGCAGCCATGGGTGGTGGCAGAGCAGTGACAGAGCTGCTCAGCTCTCAGGGTTTGTGATCCCCAGCACCCTGGGTGTTCCCAACAAGGTAAGGCACAGGGTTACCAGGGAGGAAACCTGTCCAAGTGAATACAGATGATAAGGGAATTAGTAATGATTTCTGTTGGGTGTTTATTTTTTAAGCACTGGGCTGTTCCCCCCCAGACTTCTTAGGGAGGAAAATTATTCTCTAAATAGTTCCCCATCACCAAAAACAGTGAATACAGAAAACAACACATCAGTGCTCATCAGCAAGGGCAAGACCTTTATGTTCAATGTTCATTTGCAGAGCAAATGTGCTGCAGTATCCTCCCTGGGGTTGTGAACACCCCCATTGTGCTCCTGCAGGAAGGGCTGCTGCCTGAGGTGGCTGAGCAGCTGGGATGGGAAACCTGGAATAGTGTAAATAGAGCCAACCCCTTCCTTCCTCCTCGCCAATCACAGGCTTCCAGAAAACCCAAATACAGTGCAAGCATCCTCATAGCAGAGGAGGTAAGGCTGACACCTGGCTCACTTTAGGGTGCTCCTTTTCTACGTGTGAGGCAGCAGGAAGAGAAGTCTTAGCATTGCACAGATGTGTCTCACAGCTGTGCTTTCTCTGGAAGAACCAGGGAGGTTCCAAAGCCAAAGGGCAGCAATCCCACCCCATCTCACCTCTGCAGCTACAGGGCCTGAGCAGTGACTGCACAGCAAACTGGGACATGAACTCACAGTGGAGCAGAGATGTTTGTGCTGCCACTAAAGGAGGGGTATACCCTTTGGTAAATCCCACACAGCCTGGAGCAAGCACACGCTGCTCCCAGCCACTGTGACAAACCTGTGGTTCTCCCCCACCTCTCTGCGGGCACATCATAAGGTACCTATTTTATTTCCCTGCTAAGCTGCTTTAACCGTGGTTGCTGTGGGATTGAGATCTTGCATTTATCAGAATTAAGTAAGAAGCAATAAGCTCTTGGCTGTACTGTGAAGTGCTTTCCTTTCCTGGATAGTAAATCTGCAGTAACTCTCTCTTACAGTTTTATTGAGGGTTATCAAGTGTTTATTCGAAAGGCATTTCCGTGCATTCAACATTCTTCTAATTGGGCAGTGAGTGGGAATGTTCTCTCCAGACAGACTGTTACTGCTGTGGTAAAATGTGCTCTGTTTAGTCAACAGACTGTCCATGTTGCCAGTGTGCTGGGTGGAGAGAGGAAACAGGACTGTATTGGTCTATGGCTTGTACCAACTGGAGTTTGAACTGTGCCACAGAACCAGCTGCCCCAGAACTCTAGAACATATTCTGTGCTGTCTCAGAAAGCTCTGTAAGAAAAGGAAACCTGTATGGAGACCAACCTGCTCCTTGCAAGAACTCTTAGGTTGCATCTGCACATTGTGAAAGGAGCCACATTGGTGCCTTTCTTGTGTGGTGTGGCTGAATTTCAGCCCAGGTGTCCTTTGCTGAAGGTGGCCCTGGTGGTTGCAAGAAGTGTTTAAAGATGGTCTTCATAGTCTGGCCTCCAAAAAGAGATTTAATTAACAGGGCAGTTTAGAACTAAATCCCTTTCTAGTGGCTATCTAGAAAGCTGGAATGGACACTGGGAAGAATTGTGTGTAGGAGGTGGGGGGTCGCTGGAGGTTGGCTTGGTTTATCCAGAGAAAAGAAGTTAATTTTGCATTTGGTCTGCCTCTGCTCTTAGCTACTGGTTGTTGAGGTGAAGAATTCAGAAATAAGGTGGTCAAATAAAGGGAATTGAAAAGGAGTCCCACAAACTTGCCATGTAACAGCAAGTTATTTCAGACAGAGTAAAAACAGGCTCACATTTGAGTGAGGTGTGACCTTTTTGTGGCTGTGTCTCTGCTCATATCTGCTGGGCTGTCATGTCCCTCCTGCCATCAAAGCCTTCCTCCTGCACAGAATGAGTTCCTACTCCTCTGTCAGAGGGATGCAGAGGAGGAGGGGGGGTGGTTCAGCCATGCTGATCCAACGTGCACCTGGACAGCTGGTGCTTCTCGCAGTGCTTTCATTTTAAAGCCATCCATCATGCTCAGGGGATCCCATCCAGGACCTGAATTGCAGAACTGGCACCTTGGGAAGTGTTCAGCTGTGAAAACTGACTTGGCAGGACAGCTTTGCCGTATGAAAAGAAATGCTTTGCCTTTCTTATTTTTTCAAAGGCGAGGTAAATGGAAGTGGCTGAGCCCATTCACAGGCACTTTCAGGGGATGTGTATCTCACCTGTGGCCAGCTGTTGGATGGATATGGGGTAGTCTGACCCTGGTGAATAGGTTTGGGACAGATGGAGATGGGCTGACTGTTATATCTGTAAACTGTCAGGTCTTTAGGGTTGACCTCCAGTGTCTTTTTGAACTCCAGTCTCCCGGCAGTGTGTGTGTCTCCACAGTGGAACAGAGCACTGAAAAGAAATGCAGGCTCTTAGGCAGAGCGGCACACTTGGGGGTTGAAGTTTTGATTGTGATGGGATGCAATGGTGCTCTTAGGCAACAAGTTTGGGAGGGTGTGATATTGGTCACAATGGGTCTAATTTCTAAATTATCTGAATGTCATTCTCCATTCACCTGAGGATACCTTCTTGAGGTACCAGCTGGCCTCAACCTGATGATCTGGAAGCAAAGTAAAGTTTCATCAACCAAGCTGATGAATTTTCTGTGGTTTTATTCCTAGTACTCTAGCTTTTATTGGTTTAGTAACTGGCAGGAGGAGTGGATTGCACAGATACAATAGGAGGCTTAATTAGTGTGCAAAGTGCTTAGAGATCTTCAAGGAAAGGTGAAATACATGCAGAAAGTTATCTTCCCTCCTCCTCAGAGGCTACATTTCAGTAATGGATGAAGTGACCCCTAAAATATAATATTAATTCTGCAAAGCACTTGGGAGTTCTTCTGAATCAAAGGTGCTATGCAAATATATTCTCACTTTCCTTTACCAGTCTCTTTGAGCCACCCAGTCCACCATTAGTGGTGATTCTCATTTAATCAGAATTCAGCCTTCAAATTTTCTGCAAGTCCATAGATAAATAAAGCATCTGCCGTAGTTGATAATTTATTTATAAATCTATTTATAATCTATGTTTTGCATATTAATCAAAACCACTCCATGTGGCAATTCCTGATTAAGAACCATTTTTTTGTCTTGTCTCTATTGCCCCTAGATAATATGCAAAGAATTAGATTAGAAATAGTTTTTATAAATAAATTATGATAAACTGCTTAATTTATATACTCAGACAATGGTGCCACTCTTCCAAACACTGGATTTCTCCCTCCTCCCTCATATTTCTATCTCCCTGCCATGTAAGCTATATAATTTGTGGCACAGTGGTCATTTAAATGGGAAATCCTTGATTTTTAGGTGGAAAATTGATGTTCTGACTCAGGTGAGACAGCCCAAGGTCTGATCCAAGGCAGTATTGTCAGGAGTTGAGGAGTTCAAGGTATTTCTTGTACACACAAAAACTAAAGGGTGGAAAGTGTAAAAATTCAGAAAACATCTTGCAAAGTTTGGGAGGTGTGTGGAGAGTGTGACCTGTGGGGCAGATGGGAGACAGGAGGAGAAGCAATAGAATCAAGGAACAGGGAAAAGCAGTAGAAAAGGACCGAATACAAATTGTTTCTGTGATGGTTGGTTGGATGAGGAGGACAGCTCAGGAAGCAGGGAGCTCAGGTCTCACTGATGGGAATGTCTCAGGATTGAGATCTTGGGCAATAGGAGAAATGCCAGTGGCACGTACTCCCCTCAGCTTCAGCAGTCAGACAGCTCTGAGCCAGGCAGGGAGGACTTTGTGCATTTGGGAGCTGCTGTCTTGCATGAAGCTTTCCCCCTGATCTGCTGTGCCATCTGACCCTGAGTGCAAGTGTAACATAGGGTCTGTGGGGCTGCATTTTGCACCCCCGTTGCCTGCTCATAGTGTCACAGAATCATCCAGGTTGGAAAAGACCTCTGAGAGTCCAACCATTAACCCAGGACTGTCGTGTTCACCACTAAACCGTATCATGATGTGTCTCTGGCCTCAGCATCCACAGGCTCCTCCGCTCCCTGGCTTTCCCAAAGCAGGCTGGAAATGAATGTAAACTGGATTTTGCCAGTGTGCCCAGCTCCCCAGTGCCAGTGCCACTGCCGTTTTGCAAGGATGTGGCTGTTGGCATGAGTACCCTGGGCTTCAGCTGCACGGCACAGGGTTGGGAAACCAATGCAGCCGGCAAGGGGCTGCCTGAATGGCAGGGTTTTAGAAGCTGCCTTGCACCCTTCCTGAGATAGTATCCATTGGGATCAGTGTCTAGCTATACTTTCTGTGATTAGCTAAATGAAGACTTGATAATGTGTCAGCAAAATAGTCATCACCTGTACACGTGTTCCAGCAGCTCCTGGGTATGGTCTGTAAAGTATCTGAGAGCAGCAAACTAGAGTAGGTTATTAAACACTGACAGCATCACATGTGCTGCATCTTTGAATTGGCCCTGGTGGGACTACTCAAGTGTTTAAATAGTTTGAATTTAATCTTGGGTTTTCATTCTGTGCATATTAGCTGTTCTGTAAGAGCTTTAGATTGTTATGGAATATAAATGTGGCATTGCAACCAGTTGGCAAGAATTGAGAGAAATTATCAGGGAGTGGTAGGTCCTGGAGTCACGTGCGTTTGAGGTTCAAATCGTGTCCCTTGCCTTAAGGGCTGAATGGAAAAGATTTAAAATAAAACCTAAATGCATTCTGAGGACAGGGAGAAAAAGAAACAAAGGAAAAAAATCCCCAAATTTCTTAGGTTATGATGAAGGAGATCAGGAATTAGGGTATGACAGGGCTGAGAGACTTGGCTTCACTTCCCATTCCCACCAAGTGATTTTTTGTGACTTTGAACAAGACAATATTCTTTGTCTCTGTGAAGTGGAAATAATAACAACTTCCCATGTTGTGGTAACACAGAAAAACTAAACACTGCAGTGACAACCATAGTCATTTAAGAGAAAGTTTTGTCTCTACTATGCACCTGAGATCTTTTGCAATAAGATACAGCAGCTTCTGGGGTGGGACCTGGCACAACCTAGAATTAGAGTTGTCACGTTATAGAGTAAACGTTTCCTGGAGTTTCTGGGGAGTTTGTGTTACTGCAGCTTGTCTGAAGACACAAACTCAAGAATTTCTATGTACATGATTGAAGAAGCTGAACTTGTAAACACAGAGGTTGGAGTTGAGTAGTTTATTTCTGTTTTGTTGCCTAGTTCTGTATAGGTACCTGTTTGAGGCAATGCTGTATCGGCCAGGCAGAGTTTAACAGATCTTTAACCCAGAGCAATAAATTTGACTCTGGGCCATTCTTCAGCCAATCTAAAATTCATACAGCAAAATACAGTCCTAGAACAATGTTGAAGAGCAAGCTTGGGCTAAGAATGTTGTCACGAATTATTTGTTCAACCAGCTGCTGAACTTTATTTTAAACAAGGGCTGATTTAGAATAGCAATGACAGGTTGTAATTTGGGCTTTCCACTCATTAGTCCTCTGTTCCTCTGGCTCCAGTTTTGCCTTACCCTCTCCTATCTGTAGCTCTCTGAGTCAGCGCTTGGATACCTGGGGCTGTGCAGGGCACAGCAGACAGGACTGCATGCCCTGCTGTGCTTTATCTTGCTTAATGAATACTGTTCCTTCAATAACTTTATTGCCCTCTGTGTTCCAGGTTCCTTAATTATTTTCTGCTTGGCAGACAGGATTCTTTTATTTTTATATTTTTGTCTAGAATTACCAGGTTCCCCCAAGTATCACTATCCACAGAGAGAGTATCAAAATAATTGAACAACAAACAAGCCATATGGAAAGGAATACAAAAGGGACAAATCTGAAGTCAGTTCTTCTTGCAATATCAAAAAAGAATTAGTACTGGAGGCTTCACTATATTTCTCTTCTAACTTTAGAAGAAGGACATGTGGCAACTCATGTGCCAACTCTGTACACAAAGCCTGTGGGCAAAGACAAAAGACCAAACCTGGAGGCTAAATCAGGACCTGGTACACAATTAAACTGCTTGGTTATAATTATGGCCCTTGGCGGTAAGATTTCTATTGAATTATCCTCTCTTTATAAAGATACAGACTCTCCCTTCCTCTGCCTGTATTGTTATAAATGACTTGATGAACTCAGCTCTCTTCTGGTATGTTCCAATTTCTTTCATATTTGCAACCACGTGTTCACTCAGTGGCTATGATCCCAATATCCTGAACCTGTGCTTCTCTCTTTTCATTTGCTGTAACATTAATTCAAAGTAAATCTTGGTATTTGCTGGATTTTTCCCCCTTCACTTCCATATCCATGAAAAACTTTTTTTAAAAAAACAAAACAACAAAGTAAATTTTTTCACTTTTCTTAGCCGCTAAGGCAAGTGCAAAAGCAATTCACTGTAACTCAATAGGGCCCAAATGCCAAGGCAAATTCCAGCTGCGAAACATGAGCTTGATCTTTCATTTGTAGACTTTGTCTGCCCTATCTGTGAATATATGCATATTCAAACTGACTTTCTCCATCTCTTCTATTGACTAGCCAAAAAGGCCTTTTGTATTCTTTCTTCTGAAATGCAAAAATATAATAAAAACCAAGTTTGTACTGGCTATTCAGGAGCTGGGCTTAGAAAAGGGTCAGAGTTTAGAGATTTTACTCCAAGGGTTTTCTCTCTTCAAATCTGGTAGAAAAACTTAGGAGAGCAAGGTTTCCTTCAAAATTAGTGTTATTTCCTGAAATTGTATCAGACTGAGAGGTGTCATTCTTTGCCATCCTGGCATTATAGGTTGTCTGTACAGCTAATGATTTTTCCCTCCCAAAGCAGAACATAAGTTGACTTTACTATGTGCGTGATTGCTTGAGATGATTGTGTTTGTCTCAGCTGAAGACCTTTCTCCTTGTACCTGACATCAACTGAATACAGCCAAGATCAGTGAACTGAAGTGAGGTCTGTGGGCAGAAAGTGAGGACCTTGGAGATTAAACCAGTTTCAATACTTTCATTATGCAAGTTAACATCCCTGGTGCTGGGGCTCCATCTCTCTTTGGGTTTTATCCACTGACCTGTCTGCCTTGCTAAGCTATCTTTTCTACTTTTCACTTCTGTGGAGGAAGAAAAGAGGTTTCGAATTGGTGTGTGGGAGCTAATCTAAAAATCCTGTTTAAGTAATTCCTCAAGGGTTTTAAGGAGTGCAAAAAAAGGCTAAACAAGCAAAAAAAAAAAACCCTCAGAGGTGTCATCTGAAGATACTGCAGAACAGGTGAGAATGTTGAAAGTGGTGGGAAAAAGAAGGAAAGAGAACAAAATGTGCCCTTGTGTGAGCAGGCAGTGATTTAACTTGGAACATGCACGTCTGCCATTGAAGTGGGATGTCATGGTTGCAAGGGACTTGCCTCTGAGGTGATGATGATTTATTGCTTTGCTTCATTTGATAATTGGCAAATGGAGAAAACCAGGTGCAGGGCCAAGGAGGCAGGAAAATTCCTGTTCATCAGGACACCTCTGACCTTCACAGTGAAACAGAAGAGGCCCCATCCTGTGCTGCCTTCTGCAGAAGTGATGTGCTGGCTTCGAGCAGCTCTCCAGAGGCTGTGGAGACACGTGGTGAGGCAGTCTGTCCTCAGCCATGGGGGGAACCTGAGGTCCCTGACTCATCCTCTTGTGTCCCAGAGCAACCCATCCTGCATGTTCTCCTGCCATGTGGGTCCTATACTGTGTCTGCATGGGAAAAAATGCTGGAAACAGCTGTGTTCCTTGTGAAAGATCACACAGGACTGAGCAGTGTGGGGAAAATTTCGCCAAACGTTGATTTCTGGGGTAAAGGGGTAAAATTGAAAGTTTGGTGCCTGGTAATGCGACTGTAGGAAGTAAGTGAGATGACCCCAAGGAGTGAATATCTCAGGGATCTTTGCAGAAGTGTCTGCTTTTCTGGTGTTCCATAACCAACTAGGACCCACTTCTAAGAGCTGTCACCTAAATCAAGCCAGAATGAACCTATTTCAGTTAAAAGTGAGACACCTCATTTCCGACCTACCCATGCTGCAACAGAGAGCTGGGAAAATGGAACACAGCAAGAGATGTTTTTGCAGAAAATCCTGCCATTTTAGTGTTTTCTTATTGTTTTACAATTTCTGTATTTCTGATGGGAACACAACAAGGGAGGGTCTGTTCTGCCTCGGCCAAAGCCAGCTGGGCTGAGTTCATGGTCCCTGGGCTCTGCTTCTCTCTCAGGCTGAGAAGGTGCTGGGGAAGTGTTGCAGAAGGCCCAGGAACCTTGATTTTTTGCATCAATTTTTTGGAGGCTGCCCCTTGGCCACAGACAGAGGGAAACTCAACCGAAAGCTGTTACGGGCTGTGGGGGGTTTAAGCTACAACAAGAGATCCTCGCAGTGAAAAAGAAAAGCAATCCAAGAAACCTCCTGCTGCCTACTGCCAGCAGCTCCTGATTACCACAGCTAATTTCAGGGACTGGAAACATTGTTGACAATGTGATTTCTGAAACATGGGAAGTGTTATTTGTGCCTGCAATCTGTACCATATTTGTGTCAGGAGTTTTCACTGCTGTCACTTGTAGCAACCTTCACCGCTTTACCATCATCTTGTAGAACTAATTACCTTAAACTGATGAAAGTAAATTTTTAAAAGTAAAATGATCTCAGTTATTTGCTTTTCATGTTGAGTATGAAGTTGTTTTCTCATGCTCTGTTGAACTACGTGCTTGCTTACATCCGAGAGAGGAGCAGAGCTGCAATGAGACATCTGTGTGTTTCTTACTGTCTCAGTTGACCAGAGATAGCAGTACTTACAGTAAAAACTAGTTTAACTCATATAAGACTTTTTTTTAAGTAGTCACCCATTAACTACTGGTGTTTGCAAGTAGTTATCCACCATTCAGAACTGTTCACTTAACAGGGCTCACATCACCACTGTCTGGCATCAGGCAATAATTTCTGCTCTCCTGCTCTTGTCTCCTTTCCCCCTTATATTCAGTACAAATTTTCACCCTCTCCTCCCCTTTTTCACATCAGCTACTTACACTCAGACACCTGCGATGTGCTTGCACTCAGATGCTACTTTAAAGGCCACCCCAGTACCAAACAAGTTTCACACGTGGAGAACAGGTCTCTGAGTTATCTTACCAAAGGAATCTGCTGGCTGTTTTTTCTCTTTTGTGTGGATATGTGTGTTAATGGATCACTTAGAAAATAAGTGGCCCCTTTAGTGTCCATTAACTCTCATTTAACTAATGCTAAATTTGCACTTGAGCACCTACGGACACACTTGCCGAGGCCTGTTAATACCAGAAGAATACCACAAGTGAAGCTGTTGCTTTCAGTGTAAAATGAATTCATAACCATGGAAACTCTGAAATAAAAGCTTACCAAAAATACTTGGTATCATGTTAAGTGTCTATTAATGCAACATAATGACAACTCTTAGTTTTACAAATACAATGAAGTCCCCATGAAGGAGGGTCGAACAAGGGAGTTCTGAACAGGAGAGTGTTTATAATATAAAATGTGGAAATTCAGCCCCTACTTACGACCTTCAGTGTGTATAGGGGGAAGACATTAATGGAACACTTCCCTGATAACAGGCTTTCATAAATATAAATCACATGAGAAGTTTCCTTTGAATTTCAGGATTTCCCTTTCTCCTTTTAAGAGAAAAGGGATTATTTTTGTTTCTCCTTTTTTTTTTTTTTTTTTTTTTTTTTTTTTTCCAGACAGCTGCAAAGAACCAAGATCTGAGTGGAACAGGGCTCAGAAATGACCTGCTGGCTTTGGGGGTCCCTGTGTGTCACTGTTGCCTCCCAGGGTCCTTACTCTCAGTGGCTGCTGTTTGCTCAGTGTCACTGCAGTTTTGCTTTTGGTGCTTCGAATGGCCAGGTCCTGAGCTGGCCAGGTCTGCTCTTCCAGAGCCACAGACCTTGCTGCTGCTGAACTTTTTGCTGTCCTTTACAGGACACTTGTCCACACAAATCCAGCCTGCCACTTACCTCAGTAAAATGTTTAAATAATCCCCCAACAAATAGTGTTAAAAAAGCTTTACAGACAGGGTAACTCCTGCTGGTTGCAGTGGGGAGATGATTCTTTTATTCTTGTTTCTATATTGCTACTGGCTTCAGTCGAGACCTTCTATGTTAATACAATACAGTCCCTGCCCTGCAGGGCTTGAAAAATATGAGAAACTGGTAAAACAGATGTTTCAAGAAATGGAGAACTTCTTCAGTCGCACAGGGTGCAATCAGAACTCTCTTTATCTCCTAAATACCCCAATGTATGGAGGGAAACTGACCCTGTGATTTTTTGCATCTTTTTTCTATCAGACCTTCTGCTGACCCTGAACAGCTTCTGTTCTTTGAGGGCTCTTTATTTTTTTTCCCTTTTTCTGTTGTTGCTTGTATTTTTCCCTTACATTAATTATACCGATGTACTGGGGGCCATGTGCTTTGCCACATCACAAAGGAAACCACAGGACCTGAGATCAGAAGAGCTGCCAGATGTACTTGCCTGACAGAATACCACATGAGGGTCACAGCTCAGGCTGTCGGGATGGGCTGTCTGCCTCTGCAAAACCAGGGTGGGGACATCACCTACTTGCAGAAAGAGGGGCCACAGAAGCAGAAATAACATCAGTACAGCAATTCTGTTAGTGTTGGGATTTCTTTTCTTTTTCCCTTTAGTAGATATAATAACTGCAATGATTCTTTAAGGTCAGAGCTGCCTGTCTTAGCTGAACAGTATCTTATTTCCTGACAAGCCCTTTGCTTCTTGGTGCCTCTGCAATTTCAAGTCCAGGAGATTTCCAGGATGGTGCCTGCTTGGAAAAATGAGCATATTGGCTCACATTGTTCCTGTATATGCATTTCACTTTTGAAAGTCATTAAAGACGAGGAGTTGAAGAGATGGTTTCCTTCAACTAGCAGCTCAGGAACAGGTTGTACTTTGTTTCCTTTAGCAAGCTATCAGCTAGATCTCTCCCAAGGTCCTGCCAGGAATACTCCTTCTGTTGAACTTTTAGAAATGCCTGACAAAAACAGCCAGTTTCATCTTTGGGACTCTGTTTATTTATCTGTTTTATCTTATTTATATTTTTCTCCTCTGGAAAGGTGACTTTTTCTGAAGAGAACGGTTCCCACTGACTTCTCTCAGGGTGGAGGATATTGTGTTAATATGTTTGTTAGAATATGTCTCTAATCTACTTCATTCCATGTACAAGGTGGGACAGGGAGACAGAAGAAAGCTTCTAAATCTACTATTTAGATCCCTGAGGAGAAATTCAGAGGAGGCAACCAGCAATTACAGATATCCAGTTGCAACTCTGAATCATGTTCTTAATTCTTTTATCTATTTTCTTTCATGAAACTGGGGCTTGTGATTGGGAGACACACGTCATTGATGCTGTAGCTTAGTGTTGGCCTGACCCTGGCTCAGGACCCAGCTTGTCCAGCCTTGGCTGGGCAACTCTGTGTTTAAATGTCACTGATGGATGCTGAGTGTGTAGGAAGCCTTTGGTACAGAACCAAGAGCTCCATAGCACTTCAGACATCCTTGAAAATTGTACTGCTCCTCCTTGTAAACCTGGTGACTTTGTCTATAGTTATTCTTGTCCAAGGTTTCCATTAAAAAGGTTATAATTCTGAATTCTCCAGTCTAAAATAATTGTTGAAGGCAAAAAAGCTTCTCCTGGCAAATCCATTTGCCAATCTATCCGATGCATGTGAATGCACTATATCAATTTCAATTATTTGATAAATTCATCCCATCTGAAACAAGTTATGATCAAAGTAATATTTCACTATTCAGAAAAGTGAGGAGCAAAATACGTGACTTATTTTAAAATATTCTACTAGTCTTTCATAATTTTCAAGTAAATGAAATATTGGCCACTGGGGATTAGATTTGTTTCTTGGAAAATTCCACTGGTGTTTGTTGCTACTGGACATGGGATGAATGAAGATCAATTCCCTATCACCCCTCACAGTCATGTAATCTGTGATCTACAGAGTTTTCCTCCTTTAAAAGGGAAAGGCAAGAGAGAGAATCCTCTGCAAGACACAGATAGAGAAAATGATTTCCTTTTCTTGCTGAAAATGGCACCTTTGGGAATTCTAAGGCTTGTGTTACATCTTTGTGTAATTTCACCTGAGCCTTTGTATGAATCAATGATGAGGTATTTTCTCTTTCATTCAGAGCCTGTAACTTTGTGTAGCCCCAAAGAACAACCTCCCCAATGCTCTCTCCATGTGTGAGCCTTAAGGAATGCTGCCCCCTCAGTGTGGGGCAGCACAGCAGGGTGGGCACAGGTAAAGCTCTGACAGCACAGAGCAGCCAGGCCAGAGGAGCCTGTAGGGCTGGCTTTATGTTTAAAACAAAAAGAGTTCGGGTTGGACAGCACCACACCTCCATCCCAGCTGTGTAGCCAAGGGGCCAAACGAGTGCCAGCAATGTTGCCTCCTCCAAATCATTCCCTGAGTAGCAAGAACCCACTCACCTGCTTTCTTGTCCCCTTCTGCTGATCAGTTCATTGGGGTCAGGTGCAGGACCTGCTGCTAAGGGGCTGCACCTTTCCCTCAGAACCAGAGAACGAGGACCAGCTGAAGCCAGTTTATAAAGTGCCCCTTTCCTCCCCTGCCCTCTCTCCTGGCTGTGAGGACGCTGCAGGGGCTGCTGAGGTTTTCTCTCAAATGTCTTCTTTTGGGGTAAGTAACATCTGCTTTATTGCTTGCAAAGAGAAAGAGTTCTTTAGGGTTGGGCATGAAATTGTTGTAAACTGCTTGGGTTGTGTTGCTCTGCCCAGCCCTGGGGTGGATCCTGATGCGGAGAGTCTTGGTGCCAGTTTGGGCTGGGATTCCTGCCTGCTTTTCAGCACTTTGTATCAGCACTAGTGTGGCCAGGGCTGTGACTGTGCCCTGTGCTGGGCACTGGTGAGGGACCTCAAATCCCATGTTCTATTTTGGGCCCCTCACAACATGAAAGATGCTGAGGGGCTGGAGTGTGTCCAGGGATGGGCAGTGGAGCCAGGGAGGGTCTGGAGCACAAGTCTGATGAGGAGCTGCTGAGTGGGTTCAGCCTGGAGAAATGAAGGTTTGGAGGGGACCTCCACTCCACAACTCCCTGAAAGCAGGTGGTAGCCACATGGAGGTCAACCTCTTCTCCCACGTAACAGCCTCAAGTTGCACCAGAGGAGGTTAAGATTGGATATTAGGAAAAATTGCTTCACCTCCAAGGTTGTCAGACTTTGGAACAGGCTGCCCAGGGTGCTGGTGGAGTCACCATCTCTGGAGGGATTTAGAAGATGTGTTGGTGGACGTGGTGCCTGGGGACATGGTTTGGTGGTGGGCTTGGCCATGCTGGGGGAACGGTTGGACTTGATGATCTTAGAGCTCTTTACCAACCCAAAGAGTTCTGTGATGCTGCTGGTGTAAAAGAACAGAACTGAACAACTCTGATAGTGGTGTCAAAATGCTAAAACAGCTTATTTCAGCAGAACTAAAAAGTAAGAATAACACATTCTTGTGGATTTTTTTCTCCCTTTTTCTGTGAATGTGAAGTTATTAGGAGCTGTATTGCAGTTCTGTCTTGATCAAAGTGGGATACAGACTTGGACCTGGCTACAAGAGATGACTGTGTAATGTTTGTGTGTTTTTTTTTTTTTTTTTAATGCTCCTGGATGAATTTAACTTATTTGTCAGTATAATCTGTCTGCCAATGAGGCATTTATTTGTGAACTTACTCGGACCCTCCCAGGGCAGGAGAAGACTGGGGTTGTCACTCTTTTGGGGTTTCCCTAGAGAGTCTTGGCATATAACGGGTTTAATTACTTAGTTAAGTGATTTTCTTGAGTTCACCAATGCAGGCTAGGAACTGTAAATGACAGAGAGTGAGGCAAGGAGTGCAAGAATGTGAGCAAAGAGGAATGAAACTGTGATCTCTCCCAGATGCTAAAAAAATTTCTGTGCAGCTGAACAGAGGTGCTGTCTGTCCAATATAATTTTTGTTCCAAACCTTCAATATTGCAGTTGATAGCAGAAAACGTGCAGTAAAACATGGGGAGGCCACTGGGTAATATCCACTGTAAAGTGTTAATTGCCTACTGAGGCTGTAAACTATGTCAATATGCCTGGATCTGAGTTATTGACAGACTCCCATTTATTCCAGCCTCACAAAACTGGGCTCTTTAGAACTGGGCTCTAATCAGTCATGCTTTACTGAACCCACCAAGAAGCACCAGTCAATAAACGCGCTGGCTGTCTTAACCCTTTGAAGTTTGTAAAATTACAAGTGGGATTGATAACATTGATTTGAGGAGAACTCTTGACAGTGGAAACCCTGCTGTAAATGGCACCTACTTTAGCCTGATGGTGGTTGTGGGTTTGTGGGGCCACACCTAACCTTGGTTGTTCTGTCAGCACCGAGGTCTGGGGTGAAGGGAGTTCTGGTTCAGTGATAAATGTTTGCAGTGGTAGAGCACAGAGGCAGCTAGTGCTGGCTGCACTGCATTTATCACTATTAAAACTTCTGGCACCTGTGACACATCCCTTCTGATCCCATAACTGGCAAAAGGCACACAATTAAAGCCATTAGGATGCCATAGGATTATTTGCAAGAAATGGGATATTGTTCCTTATCCACCAACTAAAACAGCCCAAACCTGTCTTTCTGGTGTTGGTGGGAGTCTGCATTTGAACATCCATGTTCTAAACTGTTGCTGAGTGCTGATATACAACAGCTGTGGTGGCATTTGGGGTGTGAACAAAGCAGCAAATAAAGGGCCAGATCCTGAGGGTTGTGGAGGAGGAATGCCTTTGCCTGCATCATGCAGGTTTGGGAAGTTTCTGAGATGTGGTCTGGCTTGTAGAATGCTTTGAGATGAAAAACTTGATATGAGATAAAAGTTTTCTGGAGGACTTGCTGGAATTCATTTTCCTTGGTTATTGGTGAGTGTGGGAGCTGATACATTGCACTGACTTATTGCACGTGAGTTCTTTTAGGTTTTTTTGGTTTTAAACGAAGTGACTAAAGCCTGGGGATGGTTGTTTTTTATTTGCAAGGAAAATCCAAATAAATACAGATGAATCTTTATCTGTGAAAGTTGAAACAGAGAAACAAGGCAAAGGTGCTGCTACTGCTTGACGTTAGCTGTAACATTAAAGGTCTTGGAAATATTGAAAAGAATTAAAATTCGGTCAGAAACCCCTTCCTGTTGTATTTGGTTATAAAAATACCTATTTGTTTTGTAAATTAATTCTGGTTAAAAACATTTCTTCCTCCATTTTTTTCTACCTATGTATAAAGTAATATTTGTCCTTTCTGTTTCATCCTGATTCTTCTTTTCCAAATTGAGGTTTTATATTAAAATATGGGATCAAAATCTGCTTATGTTTAGACCCCAGCACTACCTGGAAAAAGAGGTATATTTTTTACAAACTTTTAACATGTAGTTCCTGGTGTAGGCAAAAAGAGTTCTAGCTGGTCCAGGCTTTGTGAGACATAGTAATTATGATGACCAGCTAATGTGTTTTTTAAATACTATCAGTCTGCCTGTTCTTGGTGCTAAGTGCTATTTTAATAATACTAATTAATTTGTACTTGCTAAATTAAGTGCATCTAGGTTTCAAGTAGGGAGGTTAGACTCAGGTTAAGTATTCTGCTCTTTTCTATGTATTAGTGCAAATCTCCCGCCTGTCAGATTGAAGCTGAACATCTTGCCATATATTAATGGATATATGCAGCTAAAATCCATAGATTGAGCCTGAAAACACACTTGCTGGGTCTCTGGTATGTGTTCTGTAAATGATAATGACTGGCTATTTCTTGCAGCACCAGCAGCTTTATTTGCTACTCTCTGTAGTAGATAGGTGCATTTGCAGATGTTGATATTATTCATAAGGTCTCAAAGAACTTGTGATTTCAAGCATGTCAGAGTAGGGGTTAGTTTATTGTTTGTGTGAAATGAGCAGCAGTTTCAAAAACATCCATTGCTGTTGCAGTGTGCAGACTAATACTTAAAATAACCATTCCCAAACTGCAAGGAAATAAGGAATTTGTTTCATTTTCAGTTCTTTCCAGCCTATTTTTTTGTCCTCCTCAATAAATCTGTACAGTTTTTCATATAACTTGAATTTTTCTAGCCTGGATGGAAATCAGGTGGATTTTGGTGGAGTTTGTCTAGCTAATTCCATTTGTGTCAAGCTAGCCTGATTTGAGACTGGCAGTGCCTGAGTGCCTGGGTTTGGGATGAAGCAGGTTGATGCCATGCAGCATGGAATGGAATTAATTGTCCATTAATGGAACCATTAATTTTCCTCTGGGGAAAACTGCTCTGCTCTTGCACACCCCTGGTGCAATGTGCATGTGTTTGTGGAGAAACAGCCACAGGTTCTTCTCAGGAGGTTGTGAAACACAGCAGTGCTGCTTGATCAAAAGGCTACTGATATAAGACTTGCATTTCTGTGTTGCTTTGATATCTCTTGCTTACAATAAGACAGTGGGAGCAACAGTGCTGGGTACTTGGTCTCTTTGTCCTGCTTATATTGCAATTCAAAGAGATGTGACTGTCTTAGTGGCCAAAGAGAAGGATACAGGTTAAACTCAGTTAAAAAGCATTACATGTAATGAGAGTGTAATGCAGAGAACTCAGGCTTGCAGCAGCTGACTTCAGGTTAAAATGCACCTGGCCAATACCTTGGACCATTGGTGACTGTTTGTGGCTCATGGTTCTGGGCAGGGGGGTGTAGAGGCTGTGTTTATCCATCATTCAAAACTGTTTGTGGGGATTGGAGCAAAGTGTGTTTGGTTTTAAAAAGCTGCAGTTCATTGCACTCTTCTCTCATACCAGAACTGAGAGCATCAATAGAAGTACCAACAATTCTGGAGTGGAGGGAAGAAAACAAGACTCTTTACATAACCTGGTAGGTCTTTACAGGAAAGAAATGCTGGAAGTTGCAGCAGCAGGATAAGCACATTATATTGTGCATAGTTTTTCTCATGTTTGATGGAGAGGAATTCAGTCACTGCTTAAGATACTGTTTTCAATAGGCGTTTTCCATGCTTTATTTGCTGTGTGATGTGACCACTAGAGAGCAGGCTTAACCTAGTAACAAGAGCTAATTAGCTCTTGGCCTCCTCATTTTCAGCTCTTCCCCAACCCCCTTCCAACTTCCTATACAGGCAGAGGCGACTTCCATGGTTCTTAGTTTTGCCTCCAACGCTGTGCAATCTTAGGGCTAATTAAAACACCACAGACGGTCTGAACCCCACATTAAAATTTGATGAGGAATTGATCAGCCAAGCAAACAGGAAATTTAACTGTGTGAGTGAAGGTAATGTTTGCTCAAATGTGTAATGAGGTCCATGGGGAATATTTATGGGGACCTTAGTGACGGTTTCAGCAGTTCCTTCTCCTTGAAGTCATCTGACCTACCTGCCCTCCTTCACAGGAGTGTAGGCACAAGGAAACCCAAAGCTGCACCAGTCAAAGGTGAGCATATTTTGGAAAATGGGCTGTGTTTGGGTAAGGTGGTGACATGTAAAGCTTTGCATGAGAAGCTGTGGAACTGCAAACAGACTTTACACTAAAAAAAAAACAAACAAACATAAAACCCAACCGAAAACCCTTCCCATCATCCAAAAAACTGTGTAGTAAAATTGCTGCTGAAACTCCTTGCAGTATGTTAAGAAACTAAATAATTTGCTAAAAAAGGATGGGGCATGTTGTTCCAGCAGTTGTTCGCCTTATCTACACAGACTTTAGGACTGGCTATAAAAGCTGTCAGCACACAGGTATTAGGAGGACAGGCAAGATGCTGTCAGAGAGGGCCCTCCTCAGGAGATTATATTTATTTCTATTAATTGCTCAATATAAACTACAAATGTTTTCCATGTGCAGCAAACAGATGAACTTACCTGCTTCTTATTTATCACTACTCTGCCCAAGGTAAATCAACACACTGAAGTCTTAGTGTGGGCTTTTCTTGATAGATATCACCTTCAGACCTAAAAGGCACTGCTATTGAGAATCCCCTTCAGCCTCTGGCAGCCATTCAGCCTGACCCTGGAAGCTCTTTCCACTGCAGACCATTCCCACCCAGCGTGGGCCCTGAGCACAGCACATCTGAACGTCCTGGCATCCCCTGGTTTCCTTCCAGTGCCCCTCAAGGGTATGTCCAGTTTGGACTAAAGGCGAGGCTGATACCTGGAAGGATTTTGAGGAAGAGGAAGCTGTCTGCATGGCTGCTCCAAGCCCTGTGATACAAACCAGGCAAGGAAAGAGAACTCCCCTGGTGTATGTGGGGTAAAGGCAGCTCCTGGTGAGAACCCTGCAGTGAGGGTGGGCACACTGGGAACTTGTGGCTCTGGTCCCTGCCCGTGTCCATACCATTGATTTGTTCTCCTGTAGGAATACAAGACCAAAGCATGTTTACAGGAATGATGTGAATTGTTGTAACTGAATGTTGCAGAAGAAGTTGGCAGAGCAATAGTCTTTCTTACTTGCCGTAAAATCTTGGGGAGTTATGTCTAGAATGCACTGATGCTGGGCAATTTTATGTTCTTCAAGAGTTGTAGCAATGAGATTTGTGTAAAAGGAAAGAAATTACTCTTGCTTTCTAGAGGGAAATATTGAAGTGAGAAGTTTGGAAATACTAGGTTATATTCTGAAATGGTAACAAAAAGCTCCCATTTGAGGTCAGTCAGTGAACCACTTATTTAATCTATTTGGTGAGAAGAATATGGGGTTTTTAATAAGAATTTAGGTACAGCTGAGTCAGAGGGCTCTGAGAAGTCCAAGTCCAGTTTATTATCACAGCTGTCTCTATCAATCGGTCTTGTAAGCTGGCCAAAAGATGTGTGGTTTGTTTAAACCAATTTTCCATGAAACATCACAGTTGTAGTTCTAGTCTGCAATTCTTTATTGATAGTTGATGAATAAATCTTTTATTATTTTGTCAGCTATTAAGGCTAGGCTAGCTGGTCCACAGTGATCTGGAGTCATCCCTAACTCTTTTCAAATGGAAATTATGTTGGCAATCCTGCAACTTTTGGCATTTACGAGGTTGTTTTCCATGATCTATTAAAAAGTTAACAGTCCACTAGTTCCTCCAAAACTCTTTGGTCTCTGTTATCTTGACCTGCTGATTTTATTTTTTTTTTTACCTTTGGCAGACAGCCGAAGATAATGCAGATGACTTTGTTGCTTGATGATAAGTCATCTGATCAAACCAAGTAGAGCCATAACTCTTGGTTAAACTTTCTGATCTATAGCTGTAGCATATAGGGGATGTTTATATACATCACTGTCTTTTGTTTCAACAAGTATCTGTAAAATACTCCTACTTTTTCAGTGCCTCCAGAAAAATTTTACTGTTTGTGTTTAACAATGAATGAATGCCTGCATAAAGAGTTTTGGTACTTCTTTGTAGTACTTGCTTAGCTATTGTTTGTTGATGTTATGTTTATTCCATTACTCTCTTTTCAGTTTTTTAAACTTTTTTTAATACTTAAAAAATATTTTAAACAGGAATATTTTCTTAAAATTATTGTTTGTGTATTACAACTTTTCCAGTGTTCACTGAAAGTCCCTGAACAATTTTAAATTTTTAAGGATACTTTCATTGTTAAACATGATGCTACTGGTCAGTTATTAGTCTGAGTGTTTCAGCATAGACAACAGGTCTTCTTAAAGACCATAGTGAGAAAAGTGTGAAAAAGTGACAAAATGTACCTGCTATATTAATGAATGTTTGAATTCTCCTGGCTTTAACCTTGTACTCCTCTGGGTTGCAAACCTCTTTACAGCATTGGTAATTTCTCTGCTAGTAAAGCTCTGTTGGTTGTAAGGTACTTCTGTCTGTGCAAGCGTATTTCAAGGATCTGACTCTAACAAAGAACCTGTGTCAAAGGAAAGGTTTAACGTGCAAGTAATGTGATCAAGCCCTAAGTTGTCTTCACCAACAATTAAGTGTAACAGCACCTAATGGCAGGCTGGGCAGGATCAGCCCGAGGGCAATTTCTACCACGGCTTCTCTGCGGCATCACTGTCTAACTTAATAACCTTGCCATGCACAAAGTTTCAATTAGAGGGAATGCACCTTATATTGAAGAACAAATCAGGCATGTAACAGTGGAGATTTCGTGGCACAGATACTCTGTTAGGAGGCCAGTTAGGAAGGACCACTGCCATGCAGCTCTGCTCAGCAGATACAGCACCTGGGGACAACTGTGCCAAAAGCCACCAAAGGACCTGGGGGGATTCGAATCCAACTGAGCAAAGCTGACTGATACCTGTCTCTCAGGGCCTTCCTTCTCTACCTCAAACCCCGTGTTTCTTTGAGAGTGATGGTGAAAGTGTGTGTTAATTCTGTGAACGTTTTGGAAAGTAATACATTAATGACTCCCAAGTGACAACCCAGGGTTAATAAGAAGGCACGTATTGTTGGAAAGGTGAAGGGATTTTTGTTCCCTTTAAGAGCAGACAACTAACTTGCTTTTTGTTTTGTTGTTTTTTAGTGTTTAGGTGGCTTTTTGTTTGTTTGGTTTTTTTCTGTAAGCCATATTCTCTCATTGCCCTTTCCCTGCCACTGCTCAAGTCTGGATCCCCTATGGGTGCTGCTTTGCTCCAGCTGCTCTGAGGCATAACAGAAATGTACTCACTTGAGCTCTCTCTTTGTTTTCTCATTGTAGTCTCTCACCCAAACTTACTGCTCCAGGAACACTAATGAGCTTGTCATCAGACCTCCCTGTGATAGTCGCAAATGTTATATTCATTTTACAGGCGGGGACTATATCTGTGCAAGCTCACACTGATTTCATCACTGGAACAACTGGGACAACTTTTTTTTAAAAAAACACCAAACCAAACCTTTCACACAGGCTCATCCTTTGCTTATTTTTATAATAAACCTATTTTCAAGAAAATGGGATTTTGTATAGCTTTCAAAAAATTCAGATATAGACAAATTTGGAAACAGGGATGCTGTCACTCTTGCAGTGAGCATGAAGTCAAATGGTGAGTGGCCAAAGACTATCACAAGGGTGCAGAGAGGTGAGCAAAGAAGCCTCAAGGGCATTTTAATGATATCAGGCTGAGAGATGAGTAGCAATTATTGTGAACAGGTATTTTGGAGCTGGCTAATCTGAGTTGAAGCAGCTCATGCTGAAGCCTTTGCAGAACAAATTTCCTGTTCTGAAGAAGATTCTATTGTCAGGTGCTCTGCTCCAACACACTCAGACCAATGGCAAAGAAATTGCTTTCCATACTTTCTCATGCTTTTATGATTTTGGTTTGGCAGTGTTTCTACTTATGACCATATTTCTGGTGAATTGGAATACAGGTTCTTTTTGTATGCTAAGTTGGTAGCAGAGTTCTTCTATAGACAGGTTATAGATGCTTACTAGCTTTTTGGAGCAGTGTGCACCACCAAATATCGCAGTACTGGAACTAATAATGGACTGCCTTCTTAACCATTGTTTAAAAATCCAAAATACAAAGTGTAGAAGGAGTATCAATACTTTTGTGTAAGCTAAGGCATTAGTAATGTTCTCATCAGTTGCTTCCCAGACTGTGTGAACACCAGGTCTTCAGCACTGGGACCTCTCATGCCATAGCAGTTGCTTCCCCAGGCTAAGGGTAAGGGACAAGGAGAAGGCTGTTGTGTAACTACAGTTGAAGATTTTGAGGATTTTGTTATGTCAAAGTCTCTTAGTCTGTATGTGTGAACAGGAGCTGAGCAGATGTAAAGTTCACCTTGCACACTTACCCATTCTCAACAGTGCTTAACTGGGAGAAGGGACCCTCTGTAGCCCCCTCAATTTCTTGTTATAATATTTTAAAAACTTAGAGAGAAATTACACCAGCTGTTCATGTACTTGGTGAGTCAAACTAATCCTTCAGCAGACAAATTATTATCATGTTTCTGACAGTGATATTGTCTGTAGCAACAGTGCAAGGTGTGGAGTTCTTTGTTTTACCTTGACCTTATTCTGCAGGCTGTCCTGTCACCCACCCTGTACACACTCCTGTAACTTTGGGATACACAGAGTTTAAACCCAGCACTTGAGGACCTTCAGTGATTCTGAGGGTGTCTATATGCACTGCTCCTTACCAAAAACCTTCAACATTTTTTGGAAGGACTCCTCTTGACTGAATGCCTCAAGAGCCCAATCTTCAAGATGATCCCTTATGGAAGTCCTTCAGCATCCCAGGAAAGACTTCTTACAAATGTCCTGTCATCACTTCAGATTCAGTTCTGACAAGAAGCCACAAGGGTCTCATTCATAAAAGCCTTGCACATCATATTATATGCCCACAGTTACTAGAGACATTTCTGGGCTGCAATAAACTTGTGTGACAGAAACCATTCTTTATTTTACAGATGACATCTTCAAATTGCTGGGTCCTATTCTCCGTTGCTTTGCACCTTAGCTGATGTTATCCAGTTATGCAAACTCCTACCAGATTGGAACAGTAGCATTTCATCCTCCTGCCCAGGGGAGTTGATGTGGCAGCAGTGAAAGGCAGTGGAGAATTAGTTATAAAGCTTCCCTCTTCTCCCAAAGTGAACGTTTGAAAGTTGATTGTTCCAGACGTAAATGAAGGTGTGAGATTTGAAGATGGCTTGGATAAATGCTTTACATTTTGTGTGTGACCTCTAAAAATGAAGAGACAAACTTGGTGCAAAGTCACAAGTTGCAGAGCAGTAATTAGCAGGGAAAGGGTCAACCTGTTTGTCAAAAGTACAAAATTAGATTAGAGAAAGCATTCTGGCCATGGGGCCTTCCTTAGGCTAAAGAAGAACAGGATGTTTTTTAGTTTTGCGGTGTCCTAGTTTCAACATGCCCTGAGGAAGACCCCCAAGGCTGAAACCTTATTTCTAATTGTTTTATAAATGACTTTTTCTTCCCTTTTTGGCATTCAAGATGACACCAATTTTGAACAGGAGAGTTTCCGCTGGACAGACGCTTCCTCAACAAAAGAAGAATTTTATTAAATACTTAAGTAGTCACTATTTTGTTGAGTCTTTCCTGGTTTTCTTCCATATTCTTTTTTCCTTGCTAGGCTAATTGTATGGCACATCTCACACCTGAAGTGATCTGTATAAATATCTTGCCCAGAAAAAGTAAACATTCCGAATAAGAAACACTAAATTACTTTCTGAATGTGCTTTGTTCAGGTGTCTGCCCTAGAAACTTCCAGGGAACTGCTGAATCAATGCTCTGCAATAGACAATCACTTCCATCCTTATTTGAGAAATAACATGAGCAAGGGAAGCCTAAATAAGGCCAAACTCAGTTTTGGAGGCTCTAGTACTGTAGTGGTTGGTCTTTGCACCACAGAGTTTGAGCACCCTTTCTGTCCACTAGGTAAATTAATTATTTGAAAAACTAAATTTTATAGTGGCATCTGTGTGACTCTTAGTGCTTTCTTAAGATGTCTACACAGTAGGCACAGGGTCTGACTGTAGTGGTGTGGGAGATTTACTTTTTCTAACCATTATTATTAAACTATGACTGATATATATTCTTGTGCAGTAAATTTCTTGGGGTATTTTATAGCAGAGTCTTAGTCTCATGAGAAACTGAATAGTTTGAGAAATGGAAACATCCAGGATTTCTAAATCTGTGCTGCAACTTCTGAAATAAAACCTTTGTCTTCAGAATCTGAAGGCGAAAGGTCTAGAAGTTTTAAATGTGTTGGGAACAATATTTAGTTTCAACATGTAGAATAAAACTAGTCATGAAACACAGTAAATTGTGAGACAGTAGCTTAATATCTTAGACTACTTTAAATACCTTTTTTGGGGTCTAGAATGTCTGTGTGTGAATTTTGTGTTTTCCATATACTTTGATCTTTTTTTTTTCTGAAAGGTCTTTTCCCAAATACTTAAGACCTCAGTAACTGTAATGGTTTGCATTGCTAGAATGTCCCCTGATTAATGGTTATTGAAATGTCTTTTTTAACTTTGCCTTTACAAACTTTTTTGTGAGTATTCAAAAATTTTTTTTTTTTCCTTAAATGTGTTTTTTAAATGATCTCTGTTGATGCTTAATCTACAACTAGTCTCAGGTTAGGTTTTTGTGACATTAGTTACTGTGTGAGGTAACCAACCTAAAGCAAAACTTTTGAGGAAAACACTTCACCACTACCTACCTTTTCCTTCTTTAACTGTAACTGGCCATACTGGAGGGAAAGTCCCTTTCTCAGACCGAAATTAGAGTGGGGTGTCTCGTGACCGTACTGTTGTACTGACTATAGAAATAGGCCTGGATTTTACACTGCACTTAAAATATTTGTAAGCAGTTACTGGCTTTAGATGAGTGTTTCTGAGTACCTGACCATGCTTTTAGAGATTAAGATAAACATCTTTCCGGGAGTGTAGTCCAGCAGTTTTTGTGTAGGCACAACTTCAATGGGACTTTGCCCTGTTGAAAGGCAGCGTGAACAGACTCCTTTGTAACATTATTGAGTAACAGGCAAAAATTACTACCACCATTACAAGCTGAAATACAAAATAAGGTGAAGTAAAAGCCAGAACCAACATGAACTGATGATACATCATCTAAAAATGTCTTGTTTGTTGCTCAGGATGTCAGGCTGTCCTTTGGGAAAGGTGACTTCCAAAGGGAAAGCTGGCCTGCCAGTCCTCAGTACACTTAGAGCAGATATTTATAGAATGCTTAGAAATGTAAATAGAGGGCATATGAAAATGCTGAGTATAAACTATTATCAAAGATGACATGAATCCTGGTGCTTAATGAATCTAGAAACCAGCTTTACAAGTTCTTTTAATATGTATTTTGTCATAAGCGTAGTTCTCTAATAAATGTGAAAAAGCTCCAAATGTTGCCTCAAGCTACTGTGGCAGATCTGGAGTCATGCAGCCTAGGGAGCATGAGGGTTTGGAGGTCAGGGACTGGGGTTTTTTCATGAGTTTTGTATTTTATTTAGAAACATACCCAAAGGCATCACTGAGTTTAAGGCTCAAAGGGGTCATTAGACTGTATTATCTGATTCCTGTCTAACTGGGACCATATAAAAGTATCTAATTCTTGCATTTTGAAGAGATACAGAGGTTTAAAACTTAGATGTCAGGATAAGCTAGCCCTTACATTGCTTAGGGGGATGGGAGTCTGACTTCTCAGTATAGAAAATGTCATGTACTGTTACACAATTTATTAGTTTTCTCTTCTGGCCCTTTCTGCTTTGGGATGATTTTGGTGCAAGAGTGATAGGACAAATAATAGATTTAAACCAAAGGGCTCTTTTAAGCACCAGATTTGAGCCAAACTTCATTTTGTAGCAAGCCTGAAAAGTCAAGACTAAGTTCTGTCTCAGATAATCCTTTTTTTTTAAATTTTTTTTTTTTGCTCAACACATGATCTAATACAGCCATAGCCAATCAGTAGGGTCTGTGTGTGCCACAGGTGTGCAGAGGAAAATAATAACAACTTGCAAATATTTGAGATAAGATTCAGGATGGGGGAAAGAAAAATATTTTAGTAATGTTGAGGCACGAGTGTATTGTGCACACTGGAGAGAGAAAACTGCAGCGTGTGGTGGGAAAAGCAGTTTAGTTCAGGACTGCAGCCTTTGGGGGAAAAATGGGTATTTGGGCACCTGACCTACTGTTCATGGGAAGGATTGCAGGAGCACAAGAGGCATAATTTGTTATTGAACTAACTCTAGCAAATCACTCTGCTTCACTAGAACATGCTGAAATGTTTAAGCTTGCATCAGACTGATAGGGAAACAAAATGCTTCCTCCCCCCTGCCCTCCATGCAGATGGAAGTCTTCAATTTGGCTGAAATTTTTGAGGTAGAGGTAGAAAAATTACTTTTTAATGCAAATTTCCTAAACAGCCAAATTGTTATAGCCAAAATATCTCAACTAAAGCAAAGGAAATGAAGGACAGACCTGTATATCTGTTAGATAATCTCAGTAAGAAGAGTGAGGTTCTTACTAAAGGCTGAAGGGAAGATGTTTGGGCCACTGGCCAAAACTAATAGAAAAGTTCATATTTTTCCAGATTTGTGAAAAATGAAAAATTTTATGCTTCTGCCTCAATTTATTTTTGTTGCTATTCATCACGAAAGTAGAATGTGCTATTTATTGCTTAAGAGTGTTTTTCCTACCAACATGGCATAATGTCTTTACCAAAAAGTTTAGCATCTGTGAGTTAAACATGCATACGAGGATTTACTTTTTGTTCCTTTGGTGAATGCTGCTGTTGTTCTTACCTGAAAAACTGATTTTTTCGTTGGCAGAAATGGTGAAAAATGACCCAATTCCAAATTATTTACACAAACTAACTGTAGTTCCACACTTGACTTACAAACATAGATAACAGTACCACAGTATTTAAGCTCAGGCTTAACTTTACACTTGTGAATAGCTTTATTGACTTCAGTGGAGCTACTCATGTAGAAAACTGGGTATGTCATTAGGTGTTTAGTTGGGTTACAGAAAGGTAGAGGGGTCTTGTCTGGAAAGCCCTGGACTGGCTGAGAACTCCCAGCTTGAATCTGCAACAGGCTTCCTTTACAATCTAAAATTAATTACTCTGTGTGGCTTGGTCCCACTTCCACCTTGGTATTTAGGTTCTTCTTCCTCATTTCTGGTCTTTAAGTTATTGTGATCCTGAACTTTTTAAGATGAAAATTTTCGTGGTGAAAAACACAAAGAAAGGTCAGGTATTGAGTGTGTGTAGAAAGATGCACCAGTAGGTGATTTCTCTCTGTATATCCCTGTTCTATTCCATTTCTTTTCCCTGTGGAGTGTATGTGTGTCTGCTTGGAAGAGCTGGTGAGGCTTCTTTCAGGAATAAATATGATGCAGTGCCTGGGGCAATGGAACCATGCTCCCCTCTGAACACAGACACACTTTTAGTTTCCCCTCTGTGAATGTCATTAAGGGAGGTCTGATTTTATTTTTATTAATTATCAAATTAAAAAAATTAAAGGTTTAATAAAATAATAAATCTAGTTCAAATTGAGCTTGAAATACTGAAGGGCTCTGTAACATATTCATCCACATGATCTTTCTTTTTAATCCAACAAATGTCTTCCTTCAGTAAGCAGTTGTGTTTCCTGTTTTTCACCCTCTTCCACAATAAGCACCCACATTTGTTTCTTCTTTTCCTTCTAGCCTAAAGATAATTCATTAAAGTAGCTCTCCCCCCTTCTTTTTTTGATCCAACTCTCTACCTCCAACACCCCCCCTAAAAAACACCATCAATATTTCATAAACTTACAGTGACAAATGTATTTTAATGTGGTCCATAGAGAACCTGAGATTGATTGGCCTCTCAGAAATATGACACGTTTCAAAGCAGGATATTCATGGAGTGTTTTAGTGCCTACATTAGTCAGAGAGAAGCAGCGCCTAAATTTATCATAGTTATGGCTTTCTCGGTATCCATTTTCTTTTAGCCGCTGACAGCAAGTATCTGAATGGTCCCTATTGATTGGCTTTGTGGTTCTGTCTTTAAAATGCATTGGCTGGGGGGGGTCAGATCAAATTAAGTCTTGGTTTCCTGAGTTTGTGCATATCTACAACCCACGTGCGGACAAAGCTGGCTCCATTCATGCTGCTTTTCATTCATGAGGGTGTAGGGGAAGGGAGAGCCGAAATCTCCACTGATAGTGTGGGGGAACTGAGTCTTCTTTGAAAGGAAACATTTCATAATTCCAGAAGGAAGCAGCAAGGAAGGATGGGGACAGGAAGCACCTACTGCCTCTGCTTGGGTGCCAATGGATGGGCTGTTCCTGCACCGATGGTGCCTGGCGGAACCAGGACTGGGGCTTGGGAGGAAGCTGAGAGATCTCACATCTACAGCACTGTTGGGAATCCCTAATCCCAAGGAGCGTTATCTGATGGGCTGTGCAAATAGTCTGAACAGGAGACTTGCGTGTCACTTGATATCCTGTCTGCAGCGTTCCATCCTCCACGCAGCAGACGATCCCAGTACCATGCAGAGGTGTGAGGGAATTTTCAATGTGGGGCCTGAATTTTAAGATTGCAAAGAAAATCGGTTTTGTGCTGGAAGTGGTTCTTACATTACTTCAAATGCTGAATCAAAGAAAATGCTTTGGTTTTGCAATATTACTGCAGCTCTGTAAATTTCAGTTTCGTTCAGATGAATTGCATGCTTTTGTTGTGTGTTGTATCTAGAAAGTTTTAAGAGTTAGGGTCTACCACCACCTTTTTTTTTCCCCTCTCCAAATGGATCAACCATATTTATGAAGAGCTTTCAGTAACCCAAAAATAAGTTCTATGACTGCTTTGGTAAATACATAGTTGGTCACTAGTAACCCTTTTTCTTGATATGAGTTGCAAGGTTGGGGAGAACAAATGTGAGTGATAAACCACACTCAAATTTACAAATAGTCCTTCAGGCATCTTGCAGGATGAGGTACTTTGTGTGTTTGGACCATTTTAAATTCCTATTTTCTCCACTCCTCCCCTCCAACCCCCTTGAGCTTATCAGTGTCATTAATCTAATACTCCTCATGAGTGCAAACCCCAATTTTAAAGAGCAACATAACTAGCTCTTTGGTTATGCTTCAGCACAAGGTTCAACTTGGCTTCAGATTTTACTCCAGTCTTTTATACATTCCTGGTATAAAACACAAGGAATTTCAGCAAAGACTGTATGTAGGTGGAAAGTCAGGATGAATTTATTAGGAGGGCAGAGGGATGGCTTTTTCATAGTTCACAGATTTGTGGAATTTGAGGCCAAGAGGGACCCCTAGATTGCCTCTCTGACTTACTGTGTATTGTAGGCCATTGCATTTCTCCTGGTTACCACAGTATTGATTCCAATAACTTTTGTGCTTAACTACACTGTAACTTCTGTCTGTCTAAAACAGGTATTCCAGACAGCACCCATTTCTTGATTTGAATGTATCCAAAGCTGGAGAACAGCCCTCAATGTTAAAAAAAGAAAAAGAAAAAAAAGAATTGTGCCTGGTTTTAAATTTAAATCAGTCTGGCTTCAGGTTCCAGCCATTAGTTTTTGTTATGCCTCTTTCTGATAGATTAATGAGCCGTTTAATGCCCTTTGTTTTCTCCCCATGAAGGTACTTATACACTAATCAAGTTACCTCTCAGTCTTTGTTGATAGGCTAAATAGATTGAGGTCTTTCAGCTCTCACTGAGATCCCAGCTATTTACCCCTCAGTTGTTCAGATCTTCATTTTTTCTCAGTACTCTTTAAAAAGTTGCAACACTGCAACTGAGCTTTGTATGCCTTTTACTGGTCTCACCAATGTCATAAATAAAAGTATGATCACTTCATCAATCCTGCTTACTGCTCCTCTTCTTTATACCTCTAACACCAACATTAGCCATTTCTGTCACAACACTGTGCTGGGAGCTTATGTTTAGTTGCTTGTTCAGTAAATCTTTTCTCCAAGTAATTTATTTGCAGGGTAGAGGCCCTCTGTTAGCATGGAATGATGGCATTGCTTTCTTTTTCATTTTAGAGTTTTCACTTCTGTGTTGCATTAGGAATGTGTCAGGTTCTTGCTTTCCATGAACTACGAAAGCCTCTTCATATCCATATGTAAAGTTTACACATTCTTGACTTGCCTACCACCACCTTGGACTGACTGTAGGAGCAACCAAAGCATCTGGATAGGTTCCAAATGTGCTCTGCCTGAACTTCACAGATATCAACATGATCCTTAGAGCTCCCAAAACTACTGCCAGAGAATGGCACTCTCAGCTGTTTTGTGCTTTGATGCAAGTTCTTTGATTCAAACAAACACAAAACCAACCAATCAGAGCAACTCCAACCTACCCAAAACAACAGAAAATTCACAACAAAACACCAACCAAGCCCCAGAAAACCCCCAGCCAAACCCCAAAGGTCTGTTCGATGGTATATGGTTCGATGGTATATGAGGGCAGAGCAGCTGCAACCAGCACCCTGTTCTGGGGCCATACAGGCTGTCTTTTGTCAAGCTGACTTGGACTGACTTGACTCAGTGACAATTCAGCAGGGAGAGCTGCATTTTGTGCAGTCAAGTTATTTACAAACACTTCACTTGGCATTTAAAGAGAGAAAATGAAAGAGTAGGTCTGAGCTACGGTAATGCTGGATGTGATAATTATACCTCCCTCCTAAAGGAATCCACACTGAGACTAACAGATGCTTTCATTCTCCAGGACAGACTATTCTGTTAGTCTATTTTTAAATAAATGATTAGAGCTGGCTAAGAAGATCTGCAAGAAGGATTCTGCAGACAGCCTCACAGGCTCTGAGAGACTGTGCACTCAGACTGTGATTTGTTCCTCTGTATTTACTCTTTACAAATTAATTTTATTTGTGTTGGGGATTCACCCAGAAGTCTTAATTAGGAAGAGAATTATTGTGTGAAGAGAATCCAAACACAAACACCAAATAGAGACCAAATAGTCAGCTGACAAGTGAGTTTTAACATCTAATTTGTAACACCTTGAGGATGACTGAGAGTGGGGTTTTTGATGGACGGTAGGTGGGTGGTGATGTCTGACAGCTGGACTTGTGGGGAAACCTCAGGCTGGGGACACACACACACCAGGAATAGAAGCATCCCAACTTTAATGCCATGATCTCTCTTCTGGAAAACATTAAAATCAAATTTTTGTTGCAGACTCCTAAGTGTCTCTTATATGTACAAAGACATGTTTTTGCATGCCAGCAGTGGCAATTCGTGGACAAACATGAGTGTTTTCTGCTCATCACATACTGGCTGTAATTCTCCTGCTGACCAGGTTCCTGTCAAAGTAAGGAGGCTAGAAGCTGTGTCATATGTAGCACCGGGGGCAGATAACGAAAGCTGTTCCCAAACATGAAGTGAGCTGCAAAAGATTGCTCCAGATCATCTGTGAACTGTAAAATAAGAGCTGAGGAAAGGGGCTACACATCCACAGGTTACTTGTCAGCAGGTAGGTATGGCTGCATTTGGATTATTCTCTTCCCATTATTCAAGTTGCTCTATAAATGACTGCAAATACTTCCCTTTCAAAGAAATTCCATGAAACTAATTCTTTCTGATAACACAGTACTTGCTGCAGAATTCAAAACAATTACTTTTCATAGGATGCTGCAAAATGCAGACAAAATAAAGCTGGACTTAGTAGGTGTGTAAGTAGCACAGTAATGCAAAGCATCTCATACAGATGGTTTTATGTAAATAAAGGGGGGATCTGTGGAGGCAGCAGAAATGCCACCTTGTTGTGGTGTTTTGTTTCCCTTTTTTGCTGTTGTGCTACCACGAGTCAATCTTTGGTGTATTCTGTTTCAGGACTGTTAATTTTTTTCCCTTCCAATTGAAAGCAATAGCCCTGGGAAGCTTTTGCTGTGTTTTAGAAGCGAAACTGTGGCAAAGAATTGGTCTGTCACTCAAACACTTTACTTGGAGCTGGCTGGGAAAAATACACGCTCTGTCTGGTGAAGCGTCCTGGGTTTGTGAGCTGTGTCTGGTGCTTGTGAGAGGTGATATAAGATGCCTGGAGGAGAGACAAGCAGCAGACCCCATTCCTTTGGTGATGAATCCTTTTCCAAGTATTGCACAGCATGTCTGACTGAAATTATTTGTGTCTTTACAGGTAGAATGAGGCTAGTTTTCTTTACAGCTTGTATTTAGTTTTTTGTGAGGTAGCAAAGAAGTCTGTGCATTTTCATATGTGGGTCTTTGGTGGAAGAGAAAAAAGGCAGTAAATGAGCTGACACCTCAGCTCAGTTGAGGATTGAACCTGTCACCAGAATGCTCTCTGCTGATAATTTGCATAAGATGATGGCCAGGGAATGGTCACACATGAAACTAATTTTAAAACACTCAACTGGCTAAGATTTTAAGCAGCTGGGTTTTTTTTGTTTGTTTGTTTTTTAAATGTTTGAAGTGTGTAAATCAGTGATGTGCCCAGTTTACTTTTCTAAGGTTTATTTCATTGCAGAAAGCCTGTCTGTGACCCAGTGCTCAGTTTTTAAACTTGTGGTTATTTTGCAGTTACTGACTTGATTTACTTATAACTCCTCTTTGCTTTCCAAGCTAAATAATGTGAGGGAAACAGAAAAGAGTTTGTTTAGACTCAAAATTTAGAATACTTTGGATTTCCTTTCCCTTTCTATGTTTGAGTGAAATGTCAGATGAGAAATTGTTTTGTTTTCTACTTTGAAAGCAGAAGTTCAGTCAACTGAGCAGGTGAGTTTGTATTGATTAACTAGGCAGATGTAACTTTATATGCACTTATTTCAGAATAAAATCCTTGCTTTTCTAGAGCAATATCTACTTTAAAACATAATATAGCAGTTTGGGGTTTTATTTATTTTCAGCTTTTCCTGCTCTTTTTAAAGTGGGAAGTCTATGAGGACTCTTTAGGCTTATGTTTGCATTTCGTTGTAGCAAAGTTTCTTGTTGTTGTAAATACAGTTGATTCTCCCAAATGTTTCTGTTGTGATGGGTAAATTTTGATTGAAAAGTCTTGACCAACAATCCCTAGTAACTCATAAATAGATTATGTTAGCTAAGGAAAATATTGATCTCTTCTTCATCTCTCTGCTTTAACTGTCAAAACTTTATCTGATAAATTTTGGGTTTGATGCAACTCCTATAAATATTTTTTGCCTAGATTGCAAAGTGTTAAGGAGGATTAAATCCTTTTTGCTTATTACTGGCCAGGCCAAGCTTTACTTGTGCATTTGGCAGCTGCTTTGTGTCTCATTTGTATGCTCTTTACAATTTGAAGAGCACAGCAGAGTAGATTTAAAGAGATAGCTTATTAATAAACATAGGGAAACAAAAGCTTTCTGGCAGCAGTTTAAACGTGCATAAGAATGGTGGTGGATTTTTTTTTTTTGAAAAACAATGCTCTTAACAAGGAAAAAATGTACTACATTAGAAGAACACTTAAATATAATATCTTTTGGGGAGACTGGAAAGAAGTTTACATGGGAAATACCCAGTAATCTCAAACATTACGCCATCTTTTAGTACAAATATGTTCTCTGTTAAACCTCTCTCATGAACAGTTAAATAGTTGTGCTTATACAATGGAAACGTCACACACACAGTTTCATTAAAACCATGGCAGGCTTTTTTCCATTTCTCATTTGCAAGGCGGATGTGTTTTATTTTAGTGCCATTTGCCACGGATAATATGGCGATAAAGTGTGTTTATGCACAGAGATGGATTTCTTGGTGATTAGGGAGGAGAAATAAGAAAGGGAAAAGGGAAAATTGTAGAAATTATATAGAAATACAATAAAAACTTATAGTAGCTTGATTACACAGGGATGGAACTCTTGGGGAGCTTAGAGTTGTTCAGGGCAGGAATAGATTTTACAGTATTACTCTTTTTATTGAACTAATAGTTTTGAGTACTTTTAAAAATATCTATCAAGGAAGCTTATGTCTCCTTAAATATTTCAGCTTGACATAATATTCTGTCAGTTGATACAAAATTATTCTTGATTTGATATATCAGTGTGGGCTGTCACACCACGCTGCAGGACACAGGAGTGTTTGAGCTCTAGCTCTTGAATCTTCCTCCAGGATTCACATATTCTGCTTTAAGTAGCAAGTGTGAAACTCAATCCAGTCAATGCAAACCTCAATAATTCCATCAGCCTCACTTTGTGCAGGAGCTGTTCCAGTGTGAACACTGTAACCCTGAGACACAGGTAAAACTCATACAGTGAACTTTCTTAGAGAAAGAGGAAATTTTTTGGTTCATGTCTTCATTGAATTAAAAACCTGGTTTATCTTCATTGTCTGAAGTTGTGGTTCCCTCTTCTCCCATTTGATATTTTGTACTTTTATGCATGGTTTGGTTTTTGAAAACAAAAGTCTGTCACTGGTGAAAACCAGATTTGGTTGTTGGAGCACAAAAGCTGCAGTGGCTCAGAAGCGTTTCCTCTCATGTCATCTTTGTTTTTAATTCAGATTCTTATGTTTATTTCTCAGTGTAAACTTTCAAGCTTTTTTTTTTTACAGTCTGATTAAAAGCATGCATACATTAATATGTGGTTTACCACTGACTTTATCAGACTCTGGGGCATAATTTGTGCACTAGGATTGAGGGAGGTAGACTGTGTGCACACTGGGCATACAGTGAAATGGTTGACATTGAGCTTTTGGAAGAAACTCTGCCTCGACACATTAACCAGGGAAGTACTAATGGGGATGAGTAGTCTAATGTGACCCAACTTTCTGTAAATTATTTGTTGTTACTCTTAACTCTTCAATGCCTCAAATATTCTGAATTAATCTCAAACTCTTAAGCCTGTGTTGCATTGTGGATTCCTTGTTGTCTTCTGTTCTGTGTTTAGAGCAAGGCAGACTTTATCAGGAAAGGTGATAACTTCTTGGTCGGTGTTGGGGATAACCAGCCAGTTTTGAACAGAAGGTCCCAACCTTGACTGTTTTACCTTTGCTTTTATCAGTTGATCCACCTGGAACCTTCTCTGGCATTTGTGCTAGGCCATCATTGCTACAATAACATTGCTGGTAGTGAATTGAGCATTGTTTCAAAATTCTCCATATGGGAGACTGTGATTAATTAGTGCCTAGATTTTTGTTCTTGTTCCCTGTGAAAATAGGAAATAGGTTTATACTGCAGCTGATGCTGTAAATATCCAGGGAATAATGAAGTGGCTAACACTGGCAGCCTGTGCTCTGTGGGGATCTCTGTGTGCCGAGGACTGGTATGTGATGTGATGCTCAAATATTTCCAGGATGCGTATCTCTGAAGCTCTGTTCCTAAATATACCACTCAAACCATCTTTTCTCTTAAGAAAAAAAATACAATTACATCAACACACATCCCCTTACCACCAAAGCCACTACAAAATATAGATACTACTTAAAAAAAAAAAAAATCCTGAACTTTGTTAATCCTTAATATCTGTTTCTTCCAAGGTGAAAAAAGGTTTTTAATCATGTAACAGATGAAGTGATGCTTTTGGGACACTCTTCCAGATGGCAATGTTTCTGTCATTTCTTTGCAAGAGACTTGGTTTCGGGGCGTGTGGGGAGTGAGGAGAAATGAAACAGGTTGTAGCACTTGTAACCTGCATGTGCTGGAGTGTGTGTGTGGTTCTCTGTCCTCCCATGTCAGGCACTCAGTGGGTAAGGAAGCCCAACAGAAATGTGTTAAGTGTCAGTCATCCCCAGAGCCTCCAACAATGAATAAGGATTAAACACGAAGCTGTGGAAAAGGAAAAGAAATCCTTGTGCAGGTTTTAATAATTCATAAACGTTGCATCTATTTTACTATTCTCTGCATTTAAAAACAAGGCCCAAACTATGCCTGCAAGCATAACTTTACCTTTACAGTAAAAAGGAATTGAATTCATTATGCTAAATTCTGGTTATATCAATTATTTATTTATTTACTTACTTTATTTTTTGGGGGATGATGGCTGTCTTGAATTTATGGAAGGGCTAAAACAGAGATTCTTATGTCCAAACCATTCTAAATGTAAAGGTTTTCATAAAATTAAAATCTAGACAGAACGCAAAATGATAACAGTTTGCAAACTTTCAGTGTTCTGTACCTTTGCCAATATTAATTTTTATATATGGACTAACCTGTCGTTACAAACCAGTAAACTCAGCAATGTCCAATATGCTTCTGAGATCATGTCCAGGATCAGAGAGACAGATTAGGAATAATTTTTTGAGGTCAGTGGGACTAAGTGATGTAGGAAGAGTGTGAAACAAAAGGTTTTCTCTCCCTGTCATCATATGATAAATCTCTAACCAGGAGGAATCACTTGAGTTGCTTGCTCTGAAGAAGTTTCTGCTTTGCTACTGGGCTGCCCTGAGATCTAAAATCTGATTGTATGAGGGTTATAATAATAGTAGTTTTTTGCATCTTGGTTATAGGCACTGGTTTGAAAAGGTTGTTTATTTTTCTGGTTTTTCATTCCAGAATAAGTACATGAGATCTTGCTGTTCAAGGTTGTGTACAAATAGAAAGGAAGCTTAGAAATTGTCTCAGAAAAACATCTCTCTGAAGGACAATTAGGAACCCAAAAGTTATGTTTTATGGTTTGATCTCGTTTCCTCATGGCATGCAATGACCAGGAAAGAAGAAAATAGATTGTTAAAACAGCAACTGTGGTCATAGTAGAAAAGTTGACTTTTTTTTGCTTTTGTTTTGTTTTCGTTTGGATCTGAATTCACTTTCTGTTTCTGATTGTCTTTTGGAAATGTGAAGAAAATCTTGAAAGGAAGTGAGAGAATGGCAAGTGTTTTCTATTCCTCTAGTGTCTGTTCTTTGTCTTGTGTCCATTCCACACCCCCTGGCAAGAAAGATACTGACTTCATTGAATTATTTTTGCAAATGCGCTTTTTTCATACACATAAAGTCCAAGAAGTTTGGAAGGAGAGAGGAGTTGTATTTAGAGATGGACAATTATCCATTGATAAGTAATTGCTGTCAGGACTGTGGGGTCTGATTTACGTCACTGTTAATTTAACCTAGTTCAAAAGGGAATGGATACTTTTAATTCATATATATTTAATCAAACAGTCCCTGGGGAGAGATAGAGTGGGAATTGAGAAGTGAGGATCAGCTAAGAAGATGCAGTTTTGAAGTAGCTGAATTATTTTGCTCTTTTTGGGAATGTTAGTCTTTCTTGTCTGTTTGTTTTCTTATGAATAAAAACCAGGAGGCATCTCAGAAGGGTAGATCAGAGGTTGCTCATCCAGTTAAGTTGTTTACAGCTCACTGAGGTCCTGCTGGTGAGATATTTCCAAGCCTCACTGATAACCCATTGTGACCGTGTCACTGAAAACTGCTAAGAGATGCTGTTTGGATCTCTTGTGGTCCCAGAAGCAGCACAGTATCTCCAAATACTTCTGTGCTGGAAAACCATTTTCAAACAAGAAAAGGTGGAGAACTCTAAGTAGGAGTAGGACTTTTCTCAGTGACTTTTCCTTTCTGTGTGGGATCCTTTACATCACTGCCCACCCCATCCTCTGTGGCCCCCCACAAGCAGTGGATCTCTAAGCTTTTTGGGGAAAGGGGAGAAGAAACAATCTTGGAAGGTGGTGTGAAGTTCTGCAAGCTTTCAGCCCACCCTTCTCCTTCCACTGCGAGAGCAGCAGAGTTACATGGATAAACCTGCTCAGGCTCTGGGAAGATGGACAGGATTGGGGCTGGGTTGGACCACCCAGGCCTTGACAGCAGGGCACAATAGCACTATTCAGGCTGGCAGGTAGCAGGGGTATTATTCAGAATTGTGATGATTCTGTGGCTTTGGTAAGTCACCCCATTAGTTCTGTTTAGCACCTCATCAGACCAGCCTTGTGAAATGTAACATTTCTGGTTGCACTGGTACAGGTGGTGTTCCGTGCTGGAGAGCACATTATGGGAATTCCATGGCTCCCAAACACGCTTCAGTGTATAAATAGATGCTTGGCAGGGATTTATACATATAAAAGGATTTAATATATTTCTTTGTGAATCCGATCCTGAAAGTGAGTGGTTGATGGCATTGGTTATAACTAATATTAAAAAAACCTGGTAAAACTTTGTTGCTTCTCCTATACTTCTGTAAGTCTACCTAATATCGTGCTGGATTGCTGTACCTCTGCTAGAAGGACTTTGACAGTTGTGCTGAATTGCAGGACTGCCAAAGGAATGTGGCTTTGGCCAAATGTCCACTAAGCACTAGAGCAGAATTGTCAAACTTGGTCTTGCTTTTATGATCTATTCTAAATTGTGGGTCCAACTCAGATGTCAGCAAAAGAAAATAGTGTGGCAGGTCATGAAGCCACTCATTTTTCTGTTTAGAAAATGCCTACTGGTGAAGAATTGTGTGTATTGAATGACCAGCATGAGATGGGCCTTGGCTTATACTTGGGTAAACTTCCACCTACTTTTAGTACTTGCACGTTGATCTTGAACTAAATCACTGCTTTTTTTCTTGAAATCTGCCTAATCAGTTTGGCTATCTAATGTTGCATATTGATCTTGATATAAAAGGGAATGTTATTCTGAAATGGCAGAAGGAAATTTGGAATCAGTATGTTAGCTTAAAGCAAACAGTTTTAATAAGTATGAAACTACAGGAAAAAGGATTTGACAAGATTACCTCCTCAGTCTAGGAAAACGAGGATTAGGAGAGAACTATGGATGCTTTTTTTGGTGGATTTCTTGTGCTTTCAGATAAATCTTTCCTGGGATCTTTATGTTTAGTGCAGGGTTCAATTTTGTAACTTGCAACATGTCTTAATAAAGTATATATTGTGCCTTTATGAATATTTAAAAACAAGCACTTAGTAAAGCTTTCATAATAGCCTCTAGTAAGCTTTTATGAACCATTAACAACATTAGGATGAACTAATTTGTGTGGTGCAGAACCAAAGAATGGAAGATGGGAAGGTGTAGAATCCTTGTGGGATAAGAAAACAATTAATTGATTATTAACTGCCAGCAGAATTGTAATATTTCCTTCAGCCCAACTTAATTTAGCTCCCATGTGAACTGGGGAGGGAGGACTCACCCAGTAAACCCTTGCTGCTTAGCCTATGGGAGCAGAATTAGACCTTTGGGTATTTTTAGGGCAAAGTTTAGCCTTGGCTTTATTAGTTGGCTGTGAACACAGTCCCTCAGGGGGTCCTGATCCCAGGCAGAGCTGCCTTGCCTGGCTGCAGTCCTGCCTTTGTGTAGTAAGGCGCAGAATTGGAAAGAAGGTGGCAAAAAAGCAATTTTAGCACCTCCTGCAGTGGAAGTCAGGAATAAGAAAAGAGCTTTTTAGGGTAATACATGGACCAGGAATGGATGATGTGTTATTTTATTGTGTAACAAATAGATTTTCTTTAAAAGATTGGGGTCAGGAAGAAATGCACATGAACTGAACCAGCTTTCCACATTTTACAGTCTGAGTGTAATGTGTAGCCTATTTTCTCTACTAAAAGGGAGGAGGGTTTTGGCAATTACTTTAAAGCAATCTATATAGAAATATTTGTGCATAGGAGCAGACCTTTTTCTAGCATTACTCTGTCTGTGGATGATAAAGACAACAAATCTTACCTGTAGAGTATTTTTGGCAACACGATTTGTATCTTTAATCAAAACATGGGCCCTGATTAACATCTCAATTGTTGACAATTCTTAAAAACATTTAAAAAAATAATCTCTACCGCTTTTTTTCTTCCAAAGAAATTTATGGTAAAGATTTTTTGTGTTGGTTTGTTCATTTCTTCCTTGAAGCAATCCAGCTGAAGATTGTATTTAGGGATCATTCCCTGTGAATGCCTTGCAGAAGGTGAAACTCTCCTCTGAAAAGCAAATCAACTGAGATGGACTTCTAAGTCTTCCACAAGGTCCATTTGCATCATTGTTATTACAGTGTAAGGAAAAAGCTAAGATATGCACCATCAGATAGCTACGTGAGATCCTGCTTTGACAAGGCAGTGGGAAGTTCAGACCGATATATGCTCTGATACAAATTAGTATAAGAACATTTTTTTCTTGTTTTCTTCAGGCTTGTGGAATCAGGTGACTGGTATCAGAGGTGTGAAGAAGACAAATGTGGACAGGATTGTTCCTGCTTCCTTGAAAAAAAATGGCTGTGTATATTTACTGTTCCTTTCATTAGTCACCTTAGGTGGTCGCAAACCAGTGATTGACACATGAACATAGAGAAAATTATAGTCTAACAGCATCAGAGGGTGTTTCTTCTGGTGATTGTTACAGGGGAGTTCTAAGCTCCTCATGGACACGCAGCCGGTGGGTGGCAATGTGGAAGGAGGGAGAGTGGGAAGAGCTAATGGAGGGAAAAGAAATCTTACCTTGGCTTCACCAGTGGCAACATGAGCATATGCAATTATAAGATAGCTGGCAGATGACAGAGTTAGTTAATGTAACAAGCCCTGTAAAGCATTTAGCCACATTCTAGTGTTTAATCAGCTGTGTAAAGTGCAATATCTATCTTTCAATTTTATGCCATTAAGGGAGACAAGATTTTGATTAGGTACTTAATCTGGGCAAGAGGAAAACAGGCCCAGAGCAAGCCCACAATAGGCAGCAGAAGGGACATTCGACGAAGGATTCGATAAAGGAGAAAGACAGAAATTTAACATAAAAGAGAATTAGTGCAGCTCCTTTCAATTTAGTGCACAGATTTTTATGGACTAATCAATTAGAGGCTGTGGCTGTGCTGCTGGGAAGTGGTGCCGTGTTAGAGGCTTTGCCATATTAATTCTCTTCATTACACTGAGGTCACACGGAGTGCTTTGGAGAAGCCCCTGCTGCTGAGCAGGTCACGCCGTGGGTGCCATCCCTTTGTTCAAAGGGGGAAATGGGTAAAAGGAACCCTGGAAATGTGGGGCAGTTGCTTGTGTAGCAGCTCTGTGTGAGCACATGCAGGTGCTTTTGCTTTCTCCTGGTGTTTGCTCTGAAAGCTCATTTGATATTTTTCTCTATTGAGGAAACACTCTTTGAGGAGAGAAAATGAGATCCAGTGTTAGGATGCCAAAGGAGCGCTGGAAGGTGTGAATGCAGTTTGCAGATCCACTTAAGTCTTCCTTCTGACCTTCAACAAATTGCCCCAGCTGTTGACTTGAATGTTGCCTCCCACAGAAGCAATGAGAGCTGCCTTACCCTGTGGGATGTGAAAGGAAAGTGCATTAAGTGAAAAGGAAAGTGCGTAACTTGAGCGTTACGGGTACCCCAGAGCTGCGGACCAGTTCTCCCAAGAAATAAGGGGCATTCAGCTGTGCCAGAGGCAGTGCTGTATGCTGCAGACTGGATCTCATGCAGTGTCTGGGGCTGGGCACCTGAGGGTTTGGGTCTTCCTGTAAAAGGAGAACTACTGTCAGAGTGGGAACTTGCATGGAAAAGGACTTTACTTCTCTCTGAGGATGATGCTTCACAGCTTGGGATAGGGATGACAGAGATTCCTTCTTCCAGGAGCAAGGGCATTTGGATCTTTCAAGGGCTTGGAATATCTGTAGTGATTTGAGATTTGAACTGAGATGGCTCAGAACAAATCCCAGTAAGGGTGTTGGTCTCACAGAAGCATGGGAGGAGCAAAATGAGCCAATAAAGCCAAAGAAAAGACCTGGTACAAAATCAGCTCCAACTTTCTTCTATGCTTTTCCCAGTGAAGACCCACTTTCTCAAGGGGGGAACTTCTGAAAGTGTAATGTAGTGGAGAAATTGAGGAGGAGTATTTCCAGGCTGAGAATGGGTAACATATCTCCTCCTGCCATTCATTGTCTTAGTCTGCCCTTTTCCAGGCAGGAGCTGTCAATCTGTAATCTAGCCTGTGTCCCTGGCAGAGCTTGTGTTTTTGTTCTCACTCATGAGCTGTTCAGGGAATAAGAAGGTCTGTTTTTCAGTTCTCGTGGATTGCAGTATTTAGGACAGTATTTACTCCACAGTATATGTATGGTCCTCACAAGGCTGGAGAACAGAGAGTATTTTAAGAAAACTCCTTATTTTGTTCAGTTGTGTCTTGTTTGTGGAGTAGCCTCTAGGACTTGCACCACAGTGTGCTTTCCACATTGATTTCAGACCTGAGTAAACCTGTAAAGATCAAGGGAGAAGAGACTGGAGATATAAGAAGAGAATCTTGCCTGATCTGTTCAATGCAGATTTTAAAGCAGCTCATTTCTTCCTCAAGAGTTTTTCTTTTTCTCCTTAGCACTGCTGTTCTGCCTCTCAGAAAGCAGTGCCTGCTGTGGGACTCTCTCCCCTCCAGCAGCCTCTGAGGCTGACCCACCACACTGTGAGACTCCCAGTAGGACTCTCTCTGTTTCAAGTGGAAATTTGTCAGTCATTTTGGGTATAGGTATGCAAAACAATGCAGTTCTTGTATGATATGAGCTGATTAGTCCGTGGTCTTTAGAAGAGCTTAAAATAGAGTTACCACTTAGCTCCCTGTCTTTAGTGCAGTGTGTTGTTTGGGAATTTTTTTGTCACCTTCCATCTAGTCTTCATTTGTACTGGGTTGTGTTGGGATTCTGATGGTTCCCTCTAATTCTATTAAATCACAGAATCACTTTTGCTGTTCTTAATACAGTGGCTCCTTCAAATCCCTGTCTCCTGAGGATGATATGATGGAGCATATTAGTTTATGGTAAGCTGCAGAAAACTTGAACTCCCTGACTGTTCAATTCATGCAGAGCTATGACAGGTTATGCCTCCAGGCTACAAGTTAGGGAAATTATTTTCTGTTCAAACATTTCGTTTCTCTGCAACTCTAATTCTGTTTTTCTTCCTTTCTTTTTTGTCTCCTTACAAGGGAAGAACTGTGATATAAGAACACTTTGGCTCTGGCTGCTCCTTCCTGCCATCTATAGATGGGGACTAGGAAAATGAGAGACATTTTTTTCTTTAATCATGCAGCCATCTTGTTTGCTAACCAAAATAATTTTATGGAAGTCACAGCTGAAAGCATAAAATGCAAAGGGAAAGGAATATGGTTTTTTAATCTCATTAGGTCTGTAAAAACCTGACATTTGGAAAATACTGCTTAAGTTTGATGTGAAATGGGATAAATAAGACTGAATTCTAAATTATCAGGAGCCTTCTGTTAAGATTTGCTCCTGTACAACTGGAGCCAACAGTTGTTTTTTCATGGAGTGCAGTGGAACTGAGGTTATACTTTATTTAATAAAAAAAAAGAGGGGGAGGGAGAAAAATAAAATAATCTTTTTAAACTCTCCATTTAGAATAAAACTGGACAACTGAGACAAATCTACCTGCTTGCACTTGTTCTTCTGCAGACAGATTTTTAGCTCTTCTAAAACTCTGTGGAAAGATTTTCAGCTGTGTTTAAAAGTCTGGTTTTGGACCAGTAGCCCAAGTATTGTGTCTGCACTGGGGTTGGTTCCCTGACAGGGGGACCATAAGGTGGAAGGACAAGCTGTCCTGGGAGTAAGGGACAGTTACCTGGAGGAAGGCTCGAAGCATCCCAACATGGTCATAACTTTTTTTGTCCTTGAGGAGCTGCAGGTTTCTGGCTTTATCCTCTTTATGTCCATGAACTAAGCCAGGATCTGATTGGAACTGGGATATAAATGTACTTCAGGCAGAAAAATCCCTGTTGGCAGTTCCCATAAAACAATAAAATCATGTCAAATTTGACTAATTCTTGGGATGCATTGCCAGCAGAAATCTGACAGTCTGAATTTGTCATCACTGGAGGGAAAAGTGTATGTTTCTCTGTGTCTGTTCATGGGAGTAGGGAATGGACTGGGGGAGAATAAGGCAACTGTTAACAAAATGGAGACAGCATAGTACTCCATTAATGTTATTAATAACCCTATCAGATTTTATTGAAAAGATGTTCTCTGTATCTGAATTTGCCTCTATTTCAACCCATTTATTAAAGCTGAAATAGCTGGAGTCACTTCAGACCATATTTATTATTATTATTTGCTGAATGAATGCTGTGATTATGGGCCCCCTGAGAATTAGAAGAGATAAAGTGTCATCTTTCAGTCTTTTCTCACCTTCCCCAGGGAGCAGTGGAGAGAATGTCTTCCTCTTTGTCTTTTTCTATTAGACTTCCCTCTAATTTCTATTAATAGGGTTCTGAGACCTGCTGTAACACTTGAAAATTTATCTCTTATGTTTGGAATGGTGATATTTAACAATAATGGTGTGCTCAGAGGAGTATTTTTCCTTTATGTTTCCTCCTGTGCCTTCCTGAGCTGGCCATTGATTCCTAGAATTTTACTGGCCGTTCAGGGATCTTTCTGAATGTCTCCAAAATAACCTGTGGGCTCATTCTTGCTTAGTTTTAATGGGAGATGAAAAACTGTTTCTGTTTTTAGACATAAAGCTCTGTTAGACACAGGGAAAAGGAGAAAGGGGGGTGGTCCCAGATCGGTATAGGTTACCTATGAAGTCATTCACGGATGTGGGTCCCCTTCTGTGGTTTTAGGCTTCAGGTTATTCATGCTCAAACCTGCCTCTGACCATCTGGTGTTAGGTATGGAAATTATATCACTGTGGAAAACAGTTGGAATTGGTCTGGATGAGGTCATCCTTCATAAGAACAAAGGATATGGATGATGCTGAGTGAACTGGTGACTGTTGGGGTGTGCTGGTCCTGCGAGGGGAACACCAGTTGTAGCACTAATGCAAATGGGGCACTTGTGTGAAAGGGGAGATGATGACCCACACCAGCTCTCCTTGAGGGGAAAGTGGGAGAGAAAAGGCCTGTTGTACATCTGTGCACATCTGAACTTCTTTATTTGCTTTGAAAAGAAAGAAAGAATGGAGAGACTTCTCCCGCGTTACCAAGACAAGCTGATTTGTTCGTTGGTTAGATGACTGAAAGCCACTCTAGCCCTTTTTTGAGAAGCATTGGATTTCCTTTATGTGTTTGTATACATCACCCAAACTTCTGTGTTACTTAGCATACCCCTCTCCTTGGACTGTTTAGAACTTTGTTTATGCAAGTATCCCCCAGCAATTCCATATACATACTATTGTATGGAAATGTGGAAAAAAGGTGAGTAATTACAGATACACAAATGCTTCTACAAGCAGTTATTTTCATGCACAGATAAGTCTATCCCTTGCAAGTGGCTGCTTTTACCAACCTGCATTCTTTTTTACTACCCCACTAGTAATTTCGACTGAGACAGAGGGCGGTGAATTACTAATTCTCTGATTTTTCTCAGAGTATCCATTGGTTTGAGGTGCATATTAGAGCCAGGCTGGAGCAGCAACCACATGAAACAATGAAACAACTCCTGAACCAAACTGTTCTGATGGAGATTTAATGACACTGGAGTGATTGCAGCACAGTGTTCTGGGGCGGACTGGCTGCTCTGAACCACATCTTTTCCCTTGTTCACTAATGTAAAAATAGTATGAAAACAAGAGCATTTGGGCTAAATCCAAAAGTGCATGTGTTACACTTGCAACTTGTTTGGGCATCTTGGGGTCAAGGTTGACTCTGCAAGAAAACACCACTGGAAGCAAAGTCTGTGTTTCGCTTCATTACTCTGTATCTGCCTTTCTATTTTCTACTCCCTGAAATCTCTCTGCCTATATTAGGAGAGTTTAAACTTCATCGTTGAAGATGAATAAAAACAACCACTGTGTAAACAGAGTGAACAAGAGTAAGGGAAAACAAACACAATATTAGGAGCCTGGAAACATGTTTCCCCACCTTCCTGTACAGGAACAATACCGAGAGGAATAAGGACAGCAACCTTACGCCAAAGCAGGGTTGAAAAACAAGTGTACAGCAACTGGGTGTCCTGAGAACATACTGACTACTTAAGCTAGTAGAGAAAACTGAACTGAAACAAGAGAAAATGTGGAGCAACATCTTGTTGTCCCCTGCTAAAAGAGAAAGGTTGTCACCCTCTCATCCTCAGCAGCTTTGCTGTTTGCACTGATGCTGCTGGATACCTTCACTGGTACATCTTCTTGGGGCTTGCTTTTCCCAAAGTAGTCTCGTGAGATGGGGTGAGGAAAAGCTTTTTGAATGTACTCTCTTTTTTTTTTTTTTCCCTCCCTTCATCTTAAAAACCTTGGCTTGATTAAGTTTTGGCATTACATTTGTTGCATGAAAGACAGGAACTCCTCTGATTATTTGGATTGTAGAGTCAGGTAAATCAAAGGAACAGATCAAAAGAAGAGGAAATATTAATGAAAATCTATATTCTCTGGTCAGCATTTTTAATAACTCTTGTAGAAAATCAAAAAGGAGAATCAGCTGTACCTTAGAAACTTGTCTGATAAGGATGATATAATGCAGAGCGTTAATACAAACTTCAGTACTACATACAGCTGGAAACAAAACTGAAAAATGGTGTTCTAAATAATAAAGCACTATTTGACTGTTTAAAAGCCTCACAGTATGAAATTTGTCAAAATTTTACTCTTATGATTGGCCTGGGGAGGCAGAGCATAATATTAAAGCCCAAATCTGAGGGGCTGGTGCTCTTGCATCAGACATGTAAGTGGAAGAATTAATCACTCCACTTGCATTTCCTTTTGCTAGTGGAGTTTTCAGCAGGGAGGGAAAGAGGTGTTTGTAGCAGTAATATTTCTACTGGATCTGTGCAAAGTGCCATGTTCAGCACAGGAACAGAAAATGAGTGTGTTAAAAGATTGAGCTCGCTGTGGGGCTGGAGGCTCAACCCTCTTGACAGAGCCAGTTTAAACACTATTATGGGGCAGAGTCTTTCTCCAGTTCTGGTTTAAAACAGGGATCAGACGTGGAGGTGCCAGAAATCTTGGAGTATTTCCATGCCAGCCCTGCAGCTGTTAAAGGACACAGGCTTGGGACAAGGCTCAAATAAACTTTGACTTTTTTTTTTTTTTCTTTTTTCCTATTGAATGTTTAAATGAATGAAAGGTGAGGTCCTAACCTTCTGAGATTTGCAACTTATTAAACTGTGGAAATGCAATAGAGAGCTCAACTCAGTGTTTTGCCTCCCAAACTTCCCTGAATTACGATGTCTCCTCCTGAGCTCTGCTGTGTGATCCCGTCTGCCAATTACTATTGGAGACAAACTGGAGAAAGCAGCTTACTTCATAAGCGAGCCCAATATTAAACATATAAATAATGCATCCTTCAGCATTATTTATAATGCAGCAGCATCACTGTGCTTTATCATATGCAATTTCATGTTGCTGCTTTTTAACTCTTTTCCTGCCAGACATGCCCTTCAGAAAGTTCTAAACATAGGCTGCTTGTTTGACTTTTCCCTTTCTAGTATGACTATTAGTTATTCTGAGAAGTTATCATACACAAAACATAGACATGGTTTAAATTACAACACTAGTGAGTATAATACTGTGTATAATACAATATAAATTACAATACCAATTGGATCTGCTAGTGAACAATGTTCTAAGAAAAATGACTAGCAAGACTATAGTAGGGTGAGAAAACTGTTTAAGGCTTGTGTTTAGTGCTAATGCTGTGTTTGGAGTGACTTTTAAGTTATTACAGAGGGAAAATAGCAGAATATACTGTTCTACTGGTTAACTGTCCCATGTAGAGCAGTAGTCTGGTTTGTTGCTTTCTTTTTTTTTTTTTTTCTTTTTATGAGAGAGAATGCTTTTGTGTCCTGCACACACACACAGAATCCGGAATAACAATGCCGAGGCTTATCTTTGTAAGATCAAATGAAAGCCGAAGTTGAATGTTCCATTTGTTTCTTAATGAGTAGTGTCAGGCTGTGCCCTGTGCTTAACAAAAGCATATGTGCAGATATTGTTCTGTTATGATTACAGTACAATTATATCATGTCTGTAATAGATTACTGCATCTGGCCTTTTCTTGGTTTAGGAAATAGAGAAGGAGATTAGTTGATTAACTTCTGAGAATGCACCTAAATAATTAAAAAATAATTCCTTTCTGTGTTAGCTATATTCCCCTATAGTGAGGTTTGGGAGAACAGTTATTTTAAGTTTGGAATGGAAAGTTATTTTGGTGATGGTGTTTTGTTTGTTTGTTTGTTTTGTTTTGTTGTTTTTTTGAGGGGGGAGATGTGTGGGCTTTTTAAATTATTATTTTTTACTTTAATGAAGACAGTGTTTGTAATTACTCTGCAGTCCATAAGCCTGCTTTTACTTTAAAACAACCCAAACAAAAAAACCAAAAAAGTGAAATATGAATTTAAGGATGTTTCAGCTGGGAAATGAAGTTCAATTCATATATGGCAATGTGCTATTTTACACTAATTTCATGTTCCACTATTACCTCAGCAGGTGTGACTCCTGTAGTTTAATGCAAGAGCCTGCACTTGGGAGGAAAATGGGGCATGTGAAATACAACAGTGGCTTTTCACATTTCAATTTGCTTTTAATTTGTACACCAAAGTCTCAGAAGCTTGTGTGGGTAGGAGGAATCAACTTTCTTTGCTTTTCAGCCCACTTCACAACATACATCTGTTTTATCACTGCCTTTTACATGAGGACACATCCCATTTTCCAAGGAATGGGGTAGTAAGAGTTGAAATGATGACTAGGAATGAATGGCTGCTCCCAGACTGTGCTGGAGCTGAGATTCAGTGCCTGGGGTTTGAAAAACTGGCTGGTGTATGAACTGAAAAGGTGAAAAGAATTTACCTGGAGTGTTAGTTACTCATCACCATCTAACAGATCTGAGCTTTTATTTTCTGCTTCAGGTCTATTTTATGATCAGAAGCTGGTATTTGTTTATTACTGGTGTTTAACTTTGGCAGGAGATAATGAGGAATACTGAAGCTTTGATTGTTGACTGGGAGTCTGTCATGGGTGGAAGTGCAGCTAGAACTTTCCTGGCTATTCTTAAATTATTTTTTATTATCATAAAGTTGAAGGAATGGACTGAAAAGGATCCTCCAGGAGTCCCCTCGATCCATAACTTGGCTCAAGCTGTACCTGACTGCACAGTGTTCTTTCTGTGGGTTCTACTCCACAACAGCTGCCATTTGCCCACTTTCTTCCACAGCTTCCCCTTGGGTTTGGCTTCCAGTAAGCTGATCACTTATTACTGACTCTCAAGGGGTGATAACAATCCTCACCCAACCTCTCTTAAAAAAGTTCCTCACCTGGGAGATGCACAGGTAATTTGATGGTAGGGGCCATGCTCTGTCTGCTGCCTCTGCTGCTGCCTCAAGCCATCACCTCGTGCTTCCTCTACCAGTTTTATTTCTGTGCAGTTTTTTCTTTCTCATTGCCCTGAATTTTGATTTTGGGCAGACTGTGTTCTGGCAGTGTTTGCTGAACAGTGCCTTGATGTGTGATTAATGCCCTTAGGTGCTATGGTAATACAAATAATTAATGAAGGGCTCTTTAATTCTTTTTCATAATAAATGTTATGTGGCATGTTTGAAATACAGCTAAGATGGAGCCATGTGCTCCAAAACAGGCACATCTATAGTAACTCTGGTGTATTAAAAAGTGCAGTTTTATTATCAGTAACTTTGTATGCCCTGCAGGCATTTAAAGTCCCACTATCCTGAGCAGGAATGAGAAAGTAAGAGTTGCCAAGGAGCTTCCTTCATGCCAAAAGGCTGGTATGGAGAGTGCTCCACAGTGCCTCTCTCTTCTCCTGGTCGCTGTCTGAAGTTAACACACATGTTCTCCCAGCTTCTTCAGAAGTTTAGCCTGTACCTACTGTGTGTCCCTTTGCCTGTGCTGGGACCAGCATGGGGGGATTTAGTTCTTTGCTCTGGCTTTGAGCTGTATTTCAGCAGCCTTGTTACTGAAGCAGCAAAGCACCGAGGTCATAACAAAACACAGAGTAAGGAGGCTGAGGTGCCATTTTCTCTCTGCTTTCAAGCTCTTATGATAAAAGCAGATGCAGGAGCAATTCCAAGCCAGGGCTTAAAGGGGATATTGTGGAGTGCCAAACCTAGTGAGGATACTTGATTTATATATTTTTATGTGTGAAACTGGGGAAGGTTTTTACAGTTACAGGTTTTTTGAGCCTCCCTCCTCCTCAGAGTTGAGCATGTGATGCCAAACTCTTTGGCTTGCATAGATGAAAGAGATTATTTCTCTCTCCCTATTAAATAACATTTCAATCAGCATTGCTGGTATGAAGTTATGCTCTACATTTAGTTTAGCTTGTGTTCAGCATGAACACCTGGTTGTTTCAGTGTGTGTTAGAGCATGGTAACTACTGGGGTATAATCCCTGACAATGATTGGAGCGGGGAAGAGAAAGCAAGAAAGGTCACACTGAAAAATCTTATTACCTTCATGAGGAAGGTTGGACTGTGAGTGTGGACCAAAGAGTACCTTCAGAGACAGGGAGAAAAAGCAGAGGGTTTTTATTACTTATGAGGTGTGTAGGGATCCATTTCTCCTTGAATGCACCCATATTTTCGTTGCTTCTCTGTGTTAAGAACAGAAACGTCATTTGATTCGTGAGACTGTTGTAGCTCTCAGCTTGTGGTGTGATCTGGAGGTTCCCACAAATGCCCTAACCCAATGCACTGGGGAATGGGACTGGCCTATGGTTCCCCTTGTTCCTGAGGAGCGTGAAGGCAGCTCCCTGGGTAAGGTGCCCATGTGAAAACCAACACAAGCTGCAGCAGGTTACTGCTGGGCCCTTAGCATTCCTTTTTCTCTTGTTCTTCAAACTCAGGCCCCCAGCATGCATTTATTTTTCTTTAGCTCCTGGAGAAAACAAACAGCAGAGTCCAAAAACGCCGGGATTTTCTAATCTGCCATAAGAAGGCAATGGAAATTTGAAAGGAAAGGAAGACGATAATATCGCCTGCACTGAGAAGGCAATTATGGGTCCTGGGAGGAAGTGTATAAAGCCTTATTGAGTGGAGATAGCTGAGGTGGCTGCAGGAGCCTGCATGGTGCGAGGAAAAGGCTGGAGGAAACCCTTATCAGACCTGTTATCCTGTCTCTGTCATTCCCATACAGATTAATGAGCTCCAGGATGCCCTCAGCCATGTTCAGACCGGGGTCTGTTTGTCCCAAAATAGAAGGTGCTGTCTTGTGCCAGAGTGTCATATTCCCAGGCCAGAAGCCCCATTGTGTTTTATTACCCCATTGTATTCAGGGGTTATGTCCAAACTTTTCCTCTTAGCTCCTTAATCACTGTTTTGATGGATGAGCTCCATGAGAAAAGCTGCTGCGGGGTGGAGGTCGCTGCCGAGGACTCTGCGTGGATCAAAACGGTGCTTGGCACTTGCTGAGGCTTGGCTCGTTGTTCTTGCCCCAGCTCTAGGCAGAGCAAGGCAGGGGTCTTATCCTTCCTTGCTTGGAGGTGGGAGGAAGCAGTGGGCTGGAGAGGAGAGGAGCAGCTGCTGAGCTCTGCCCTCACCAGCAGCGCTGCCCCGTCAGCCTGTGCTGAAGGACATTTGTGGGATGGTGCTGGAGAGATTCCTCTGTTCTGGAACATCCCCTGCCCTGCTGAACCCCCAGCTATCCTTTCCACCCCAGTGCAGTGCTGTGGGAGCCTGACAGCAGCCCCAGGAATCTGCATCATTAACGCTGCAGGACGTGCAGCTCTTGCTGAAGGCTCCTGACTGCTCTGCCATTTCCCTCATGCAATCCTGGGGAATTATCCATATCTCTGACAAGAGAATAGGTTACTAATGCACCAACACAGCTGTTTTGACACTTTTGATGAATAACATTCAATACTATTAATTGGAACAATTGCTTTTCATTTAACTAAATCACTAGAATTGCTAAACTAAATTGAAACGGAATGTAATTTTGCCTCGCTCTCCTTTAATATGGGCCTCTAAATGTCTTCTCCCTGAAGAATTAGTAACTTAATCACCTACCAGTGATAACTGTTTCATAGCCCTCAGCTGGAAGGCTTTCCTGCTAAGCAGTATTACATGGGAGTAGAGTGTTATAACAGGGAACAAATCCCATCTCTTTCCTTTCTCCCCCTCTCTGCTGCAATATTAATCATATTAAAAATGATTCTCTTCCTCTTTCTCTGTTCCAGCAAGATCTTTATAGATCATCATAATTTCACCCTACTCCTTTTTGCATTGTATCAATCACTTGGTATGTCTAACAGGGTGCACAACAATTATATCTGTCTGTTATGTTAGAGATGGATTTTTGCTGTCAGGGACTGGGAGATGGGCTTTTGTTCATTTCCCAATAAACTTGTCATCCAGTGCACACAAAGCAAACACCCCAGAATATAGTCACCACACTGACCAAAAACCTGGAGAGATATCACTATATGGCAGATGTCTAGCTGCCTTTATTTATGTATGTATGTATTTATTTATTTATTTTTTAAAAAGCCCCAGCCAATCATGGCAAAAAAAAAAAACAAACCTGAAATGTGTTTTCATTATCTTACATTTACATGGCTAAAGAGCAGGTCCTCTGGCCAGGAATTTCTGCACTCTCAGGACAGAAGAGAGTGGGAAAAACAAAGGCAAATGAAATAAAAGGCAAACAGATATTATTCAGAGCATGCCAGATCCTCATTTAGACTTTGCTTTGTTGGATTGAGTGGAAAAAAAGTGGTCTTGTTGCAGATGAATATTCCCACCTGTTTTTTGGGTTACAGGTTATGAATTGAAATCTGCTGCTGGGGTTTTGCCAAGATTTCCCTTCAACACTTCTAAACTACTAATGACAAAAGGCCTTTCCTGAAAGCAGAGCTGTGCAGATTCCTGCAGGGTTCAAGGCTGTTGATGTCTAAGATTCTCTACATGCACTACCACTGCAATTGAACCTATCACACTCCACTGATTCAAAAGTTGATTTTGGTTAATATGTCTGGCAAATTTATATATCCTTAAGATGTTTCTGAGGTGCTTGAATACTTTTTCTCTGTCCGTCTCAAAAAATTTAGGCTTTTTTAGCCAAATGGCTTGCCCTAATTAGGTGTCATTAATTCTTATTTTTCCATGTACATATCTGAAAATTGTCTACATCTGTAGTCTTTTAGTTCTGTCTCATCCAAGTGGTTAATTTACTTCTCTAGCTATTGTTTCTGTTTCTTGTCAGAAGGACCTTTAAAAAAAATAAGACTAACATGGACTCTGTTCACAAATTGCTAGTGAATACCTGCAGCTGTATGAACCATGAATAATTAAAAAAGGTACTTCAAGGTGGAGTTGGAGCAAAATATTCATTGGCATTTAAGAGGGAACTCTAGATTAAGTAACCTCACAGAAAAGACGTGGAGAAACAGCTACAATATTAGGTGCTTTTGTTAATCAAACTGCTGGAACTTGTGTTGCTGATGCTGTTTTACTCTTAATGGAGTTGGATGAGGAGATTATTGTTTCTGTGGAGTAGAGGCTGATATGCTGCTTTAGTGCCTGTAGGGCAGAACTGCATGTTAGTTATGCACGTGGGCATCCAGTTCATCTAAAATAGTATTTCTGCCCTGTTTTTAACACTCTTATACCCCAATCTTGCAGTCTGCTTATACATGTGCTGGGTTTCCTACATGCCATGCAATATGCTGTAGTCCTAAAGATTATTTTGGAGAGGGAATCATGGCTAGAGATGGGGTAAGGAGAAAGCTCACTAAAACCTAAAATTCTTCTGCATATGGCAGTGATTTACAGAGATTCATTGACTCACAGTCTGGCCACTCACAAAGTATTTCTAAACATAACTGAGTTTAGACCAGTATCTGGGAGGGGAAAGGGAAGTGTGATAAAGCAAGTGATGGAAACTTGCAGCTAGAAGTGTTTTGGCAGCTGAGGCTGGAGCAGTGCTGCTTGAAAGATGAGCACTCTGTGAATTGAGGGCATCTCAGGAGAAGTAAATCTGCCTTCTTCAACACAGACTGAGCACTGGCCCAAAGACCCCGGGTAAATAAGAATCAAACTTCACTACAGGACATTTATGTGGTCATGATTTATTGGTGCTCTCAAAGCCTTTGAACCTTTGCAGCCCTTTGGGGGAAATGGTGTGTTACAGGGACTTAAATAAATAAATAAAAAATAGGAAGAAATACATGCCTATAGCTACAGGAAAAACCTATTGTGCCATTTGTTCCAAAAGCCTTGACACGTTCAGGGCTTTTTCCTGAATTTGACTTCTTTTCTTTTCTATTTTTTTTTTTTTTTTATAGGATTTTGGTCAGTCAGCCAGTACTGTAGGAAATAAAACAACTCTTTGACAGATTCTTGTTTCTCAGTCCCTTTCCCAGCAACTTCCCCCTCTGGTAAAGTGAACCGAGCTGCAGGATTCTGATGGAAAAATCAAACAAACCGGCCGAGCATGGCTGAGAAGTAATAGAAAACTACTTGGATCTCAAGGCCCTGCCAGTATAAGTTTAACATAGTGTTGTTCCTTCAGCAGATGTCAAATACCCTTTTTCATTTTCTGCAATGTATCATGTCCTTGGTTCATCCTCCTCTGAGCAGCCTTTGGTGCTGAGAGCTTGGGATGTAGCAGTTGCCTCTTAGCAGTGGTTTTCTAACCCTCTGTGCAGCCCACCTTGCTGTGATAGAATCTCAAAAGGATTTGGGTTGGAAGGGACCTTAAAGATCACCTTCTTCCAAGCCCCTTCCATGGGCAGGGACACCTTCCACTATCCCAGGTCGCTCCAAGCCCCGTCCAACCTGGCATTGGACACTTCCAGGGATGGGGCAGCCACGGCTTCTCTGGGCAGCCTGTGCCAGGGCCTGCCCACCCTCACAGGGAGAAATTTATTCCTAATATTTGATCTAAATCTCTTCGCCCCTCTTTTAGTTCTTTAAACATTCCCACCTTGTCCTATCCCTATAGCCCATCTCCAGACCTCTTGTAGCCCCTTTAGGCCCTGGAAGGGGCTCCAGGCTCTCTCTGAAGCCTTGTCTTCTCCAGGCTTGACAGCCCCCAGTTCTGTCAGCCTGTCTCCACAGCACAGGTGCTCCAGCTACCTGACCATCTTTGTGGCCTCCTTTGGACAAGCTCCTGTGCTCCAGGATGGCACAAAGGCACTTGGCATAGAATGAAGAGTGTTAATATTATTGTGGATGCCATTTTAGAGATATTTCTAAACATACTTTTGAGAACAATTTAAGATTGCAAACTCCTGAGAGAAATGGTGGAACAGCTGAAGCTGTGGGAGGTAAGAGAGAGAAGCTTGTGTAAGTGGCTCCCATATCCACTCTGTTCTGTGCTTCTGCAGGAGTGTTCCTCACTGTGCTTTCTCAACGCTTGCTGTGTTCTGCCTCCTCTAGTTCTTCCAAAAGTTTGATAGTGGAGGTCAGTGGGGAGCTGCCTCTCCCAAGGAATGTGGAGCTGGTTGTGCACGCCATGGATGGGGCAGAGTTGGCTCAGAGTGTCTGTACAGGGCTGTAAGCTCTGCTCTTAGTCCTTCACTTGGCAAGCTGAGACCAGCCCCAATGTGCTGTTAGAGCACATCCCCCTGTCCTCAGAAGGCAAGTGTGTGCTGGCAGTTAACGAGAAATGTTGGAAGCCGAGTCCCAAGAGACCATTAAACCCCACGAGCCAATTAAAAGAAGTGTAATTACACAGCAGGGACAAGTTGTTAAACAAGCTAGAGGTTATTGTCCTTCAAGTCAACGTACTGGAACAGCCAAGAAAAGCCTACCAGGAAAAACTGGCAGGGCAGTTTTGCCTGGCCTAAAGCTTCTTTTGGGGGAGCTCAGGAGCTGTGGGGGGAGGAGTGGCAAACACAGCATTTTACCTTTTGTCTGTATTTCTAAGTGGTAAGTGCCTAGAGTAGAGAGAGCTGGAAGGCAACTGCCCTGTTGGTGAGCTGAGCTGCCTCTAGAATTGTGTAGGGAGCGCCTAAGCTGAGGTGCTTCTCTAGGCAATAATTTCCTGTGTTGGGAGAGAGGTGTGGGCAGATCACCTGCCCCAGGAAACCCAGTGCGTGGTTGGCACAAGCCTGGATGTGTCTGTTTGGAGTTGTGTTCACCTGTGCTCTGAGAGAAAATTCATGCACACAGCAGGCACAGAATTTACGGTGTCTGATGAATTCTGTGCTTTTATCTGTTCATGGGCCTCTGCAGACTTACAACACGATGATAGCACTGTTGCTGAAAAACACTGGTTTAACTTTTTGGGCTTGATTTGGTAACAGGCAATAAGGAATTTGGTATTAGCAGTTGCTGGTGTTGGAGGAAATGAGTCACATCCCAGTGTTTCTGTACACATCCCATCACATGTGTAAACCTAAATCTGCCTCACCCTGCTTGTAGCGGTCTTTGTTTGATAAGGACTCTGGGGACCTTCAGCAGGTACCTTCAGCTAGTGGAGGGATTAGCAGAAAATGTTAATTGGCTGAGTCCCGGGTGTCCTGACCACTAGGTGACGTCACACACTCAGTGTATTTTGTGAGCACTTCCAGGGGGAATGTTCACACCTGACTTGCAAACTTGCTTTTGCTCATGCAAGGCACAAGTCCATTTTTTAGCCATGTTTTTACTTGAACTCCATGTGATGATAAAAAACCCCTAAACAATGTGGATTTTAGCATAGAGCAAATGAATTTTCTGAAAATGAGATGGTTTGCTTGGGTAGAAATGGAAATAACTCTGTCCCATTATCAGTCAAACTGTTCATTTGGTGGAAAATCACAGAAATGCTGCATGGATTTGGCTATGCTATTTTCTCAAATGCTTGTCTAAGTAACCTGTGACGCTAAAATCCTATTTTTGTCAAGGTTGTAAGCAATGGCTTTTGAAATGCCCACTGGAGGGAAGAGGAAAGACTCAGCCTCACAGCTCCTCTTATGAAATAAGGATGGACAAAGGAATTTGCAATTAATTTTTTACTGTGCCACAGGGCATTTTTGTGCATTCGAGCTTCAGCCTGTAGTTAGGAAAATAAGTGCAAATTTTCATTAAGGCAAATGTCTCCAGAGGGCAGAAGGGTCACTCACTCACCTGTGAAAAGTGACAACTAAAAGCCAAACTCAGCCTGGAGAAAGTACATGTAACCTGGAACATCCAGGGATGGACTCAGTCCACTGTTGAGTTTTATTCCCAGCATTCTGACTGAAAAAATAGCTCCCCTGTTGGAAAATCCCACTGGATCAGCTTCTAGTCAAGGTCAAATCCCCTTTTTTTGTACTTTTCTTGGCCATTATTTTAGGTGATAGATGCACTATTGACTGGCAGCAATGACAGAGCTTAGAATGATGGGGGAACTGAGGCATATTCAACACACTGGCACACAGCTAACTCATGCTAATGTTCAATAATCCTATCCTGCTGCTACACTCTAATGGCTGTGGGCTTGATAGAGCCCCCTCATTGAACTGGTGTATTTCTTATAGGCCTGCCCGCCCATCCTTCATGAATTTTTATTAAACAAAACTGTAAGCGGATTGATTTTGTACTCCTTTATTGCATTTTTATTTAATTCCTTTCAATGGTGGAGGCTCCATCATGTTATCTCGACATAAATCATGCTGGGGCAGCATGCCAAAAAAATAAAAAGAGTACAGGATCATACTTGCATCCAGCGTAAATTTTACTCCTATAACCTTTATTAGCGTAGATTCATTGATTTTTCCCAAGTCCCCCCTTCCCCTCCCCATCTCTCCTTTTGGTTAGACTTAGGTCAGAACCTGACAGCTCTCCTTTTAAATAGAGGAGGACAGACTCTAATTTTTCTTACTAAATAATTAAAAAAAGTAGTGTAGGTTGATTAAACAAGACTATTTTTTTTCTTCTTCCGTGTTATGCACAGCCAAGAAAATAGTTGTGATGCCAACAGGATCATGGGCAGTTGTGGGATTGCAGTAGGAGCAGTGTTCAGGAGGGGAGTGAGCAGAGGTTTGCTCATGTACCACCTCTTGTTGTGTGGGGGGTGGTTTGGTTTTCCTGCCCTTCTCATGACAGATTTGCACTAGTACTGAGCAGCATTTTCTGTTCTGAATTCCCTCGTGTCGTTTTTGTGGGTGCTTGAAGTTGTCAGCAGTAATAATTTATCATCTTTTAAGGTACCTAAACATGGACAACCTGTCTTCTGAACTGGCCCTTGTGCCTTTCCACTCGAGTCCATCAAACAGTGAGTTTGAACACTATCCATAAATGCATCACATATGTGTGACTTTCTGTAAAATACGGTTGGTAGATAAAGAAGGCACCAGTAGGTGGCATGGGAGAATATACAGTATAGTTCCAGATGCAACTATAAATTCCTAACTTGAATTTCTAAAACAGATAGTGTCTCCCAATGCCTTTTTGATTCTCTGGCACTCCAGTGCACTGCAGGAGATGGGGCTTCACCATCCATTGACTTTGTGTAGTTTGACATTGGATAATGGAGTGTTAAACCTGGTCCCAAAGTAGCTTCTGCTGCAGTGTGACATCTCTTCCTGCCCCTTATCACTCTTGAGGAGAAAAGACAATGCAGAAAGAATCGTATCTTGTCGATATCACCTGAGGAGTCTTTCTGCTGTGCCTTCTGCACCAGACTTGTCTATCTCGCATCAGCCTTTTCAGCCATCAGCGCGCTTGGAGCAAGCGTGGGTAGAGCCCTTCTCAAATCTTCATTCACGAAGCCCAGTCATGGTGATGATTTTTAATCTGGAGGCAGTTCTAGGTGAGGTTCATATTGCTTCTTCAAGCTATGGGTGGTTGACACAGTTGCACAACATAAAACATGATAAAAACAAGAGTAAAAGAGAATTAAAATGTTTTTCTCTTGACTGACGTATGAGCTGACCCTGCCCAGAATATGTTCTTGCAATGTTAAAAGCTCTCTAAGACTACCTTGAAGGAGGTTGTAGCCAGGTGGGGTTCAGCCTCTGCTCCCAGGTGAGTAGTGACAGGGCAAGAGGAAATAGCCTCAAACTGCTCCAGGGGAGCTTCAGTTTGGACACCCCTTCACTGAAAGGGTTCTCAAGTATTTAAATGAATTGCCCAGGGAGATGGTGGAGTCACCATCCCTGGAGGTGTTCAAAAAATGACTGGACATGGCACTTAGGGCTCTGGTCTGGTTGACAAGGTGGAGATCAGCCAAAGATTGGACTCCATGATATCAAAGGTCTTTTCCAACCTAAATGATTTTGTGATTCTGTGAAAACAAAGTCTCAGGTTCTTTCAGATTGCTACTGATGTCAGTGGAAATGTGGGAGTCATTATTGCCTTGCAGGGCTGGAGGTCTGGACTTCCAACAGTGGCCGCTTTGTGTGTCAGAAGGGCAGTTTCTCTGCTGAACCATAGAGCTCTAATTGTCTCCTGAATTTCTGGGTTTGTGTAGAGAGCAAGATTATGCTCTGTTCTAGCAAATGCTGCTCTGTGAGGCTGTTCCAGCAGAGCTGCAGCAACCCCTGGCAAGGAATCCTGGCCTGAGCAAGCAGCTCCCAATATACTGTGGGAGAGGGAAGGATGCTGCTGATTGCTGAGCCTGTCCTTTCCCTGAGCACGTTGCCCAGGACAGGCCAAGCAGTTCCTTGCTCAGCCCTGTGCTCTCTGCTGCAGTTGCAGCCCTGCTGACCCCAGTGGAATTCAGCAAGGGTCAAGGGGTTGTTATTAGGGCTCACATTTTTCTCTTCACCATTAATATGATGGTTGGCCAAAGCAGACTTGTCACTTCAACCTGGGTGAATGAAGCCAATGAGGAATTTTTAACTACAGATGAAACATGGAGATAACTGTGTTTTTAACTGTTTACAGTTAAACTTAACAGGAGTGTTCAGGTTAAAAGGGGGCTGAAATGGATAAATAGTGCAGCTTGCTCAGTGTTCAAGGGTGTCTAAAAGAAAAATACTCAGAAGCAAGCAAGGGACTCCTCAGTCACTGCTGGTTTGTTTTGTCCTGTCTAGTCCTTGCAACAGATACATTGCAGATCCTTCTGCAAACAGATCAATTTGTGGCTGAATTCTGAAGGGGGCTATTCATTTTAAAATGTAAAATGACCAATAGTTTGCAAGTATTTCTGGGTCAATTTATTGATAGGGAGAAAGAGAGGTACAACACTTTTTGAGGGAGGCAGGGGAGAAATGGTGAGACCTCTCACTTGGTTAGTAAATGGTACATGGCAAAAATAGTCTGAGTGAGGTTAATGTCCTAGTTGTTTACAGTGGTTAAAAAAGAGTTTTTCTTACAGGAATCACAGTATTAATAAGAAAAGAAAAATGGCAATTGAGAAAGCTAATAACATTCCAGTTGATTTGATTATAACATTAAGATTGTTTAAAACTCTCATTTCTAATTTTGTTAAAAGAAATATCATGACTTAGATCCATAGCTTTGTGATTAGGAAGAATGTTTGAAACGCCAAGGAGAAAACTCTTAGGCCATTAGAGATGTTCTGCATTTAGTGCATGTTTGGGAAGGGGAAATGGATTGCCTCCTTCATGCTAAATTAGCATAGAGGGACTTGGAGTGTCTTGACCTTTTCTTAACCTTGTATACTCAAGTTTTAGAATGAATTTGCTGGTTTTACCCTGTGAGGGAGGAACAGTAAATTGCTGGCTTGGGAGGCAAAAGCGAATATTTATAAAAGTCAAAGTGGTGGCTGGAGAGAAAATGCAAATTGCCTGTATTCTGCACTGATTTGGTTCACCTTTGCTAAGTCACATCAGATGTTCAAGCACTTTATTCATTAAAAAGCCCACAAGTTATGTAGTTTTATCCCTCAGTCTTGCAAGATTTAGAAATATTTGGAGTACTCTTGAGATGTTGAAGACAGTATGATATGAAACCAAAGCAACAGCTTTCCAGAGTGTTAAGGTTTAAAATGAACCCTTTTGGTGTGAATGGCTTTCTTAATTATGATGGGTTTTTGGTTTCCTCCTTCGGTTTGCCAAGGCAGCAGAAATACCTACAGGGACTACTGTTTGTCTAACTTGAAACATCTGATTGGCACTGAAGTCCATGATTATTTTGGGATGCAGAGCAAGGTGGCCATACAGATAGAAGTTTACAACTTCAGAAAAGTTTGTGGGCATCCTCCCGTGGAGGGAGAGCTGTTGCCTTGGCAGCAGGCTCCAGAGAGGATGGAAGGTGCAGCTGTTTTTTTTCTGTAGAGGAAAAGCAGCATTTTGCCCTGTGCAAGGTCACATGCACCTCCCAGGTTTTGTGAGCCATTTTACTACCTGGGAGATTTGCACCTCCCAGACCCCAGTCTCTCCAGTTAATGTGGAAATCTCAGTGGATTGACTGGAATTTTGAAGCTCTTTGCCTGTGTCTTGTCTCTCTCTGTGTCCTAGACTCTTTCTTGCCGTGTAATCCCCCAGTCTGGCAAGCTCCATAATAAGTGCAGATAGATGAGTGTGTGTACATCTCCATTAACATGACTGTGCAGGCTAATGACGGGGACCTCCCGCTGCTCTCCGCTTGTTTTCTGTTGATTGTTATGTAATGTTCGGCAGCGGGAGGTAAATTCCTCTCCAATTTTGAGCCCCGTTGCAGCACACAAACCCCACTGTGAGAAGTCACGGTGATTGAGCTCTCGAATCAAGTCCCATGCTGATAACTATAAATCAGCCCTATTATACACTGCGCCCGACAGCCGGAAACCTTCCTCGTGTGCCTGTGGCACAGCAGAGCCCTGGAGCTGCACCAGGTTGTTGTGGAACTGCAAACACTTGTGTCTCTGAAAGGCTGAGATTGACATTTGCTGGGGCCTTTGTGCTCATCCAGATAAAGGCCTGAGGATGCTGTGGATGCTGAAGGTCAAGCTGATGCTTGGGGTGTGCCTTTGAAGGCCTTTTCCTGCTCTGCTGTGGGTCACAGGGCTTGAAGCATGGGGACTCTTTTGGTGATAGGAGGTTGTTCCATCTGCTCTTCAATCCTCTTTGCCAGACAGGATCTATGGCTTAGGAGATGCTCTGAATAAGCTGTGCATTCTTCATTTTTGTGAAGCTAAAGTGATACACATGGGTTAATGGAATAATTACAGTAGGGTAATTTGGGCTAAAGTTGTTGGTATGTGAAGACAGGAGAGAATGCCAGGAGCCTTCCCAAACCCTTTCAGCACAGGCTGTAGAATCCCTTTGTGAGTGCAGTAAACCTGGAAGTTATTAATGTTACTGGTCCTTCCTCCAGTGCAATGAGTTGGGTTAGAGCTGAGTGGATGTGGGATAAGACACATTTTGAAACACTTGTGTTGGGTTATTGCAAGATTTACCAGGTTAAGTTCCACTGTCTTTGGTTATACAAGGAGACAACTTAGTTGTTCCTAGAGCTATTTTCATAATTTCAAATCTTCCATCTCCTTAGACTTGTTGTTACTTGTTTCTTTTCTCATGTATTTTTTTGATAGTGTTCACTGAATAAAAACATACAAACAATTCCAATTGCAGTGTGTGGAAAAGAGGTACTTCTGCGAGTTTTAAAACTTCTCTTGGTGTCAAGCTGCTTTCTATAAGCACATGGGAAGCAGTAGGATTTCTGTTGACTATGCACTGCTCTTTTAAATGCTAGGAAAAAAAATCCTAACAGAATGTAAACATTTTATTTCTAATATTGCAGTTACTAGCCTCAGTAGTAGATAGAACATCTCTTTGATTGTTGTTATGAATGCAAGGCAACTCAACATCTCTCTGTGGCTGGGCTGAGCAGAGGGATGAACTCAACACAACCTGAGCTGCCCAGCTAGATCTCTTAGTTCCTGCAGTAATCTCACATATGCAGGTACAGAGCTTCCAGGTTCAATTCTTAATGCTGCAGACTGCTGCTACAACCATTTTTGGCTTTGTGCAGCTTAGAGAGGGGTTCTGACTCAGGAAAGGTGGAACATACAGTTAAAAAGGAAAGCAGTCAGGATATTTGCCCTTTGGGAAGTAGCATTTCCTTGTGTGGCTTGGAGTTCTTGCACTTTCCCCACTTCATTCTTGCACTGCTGAACCTTACAAGGCTGTTATAAAGCTTAATTAATTTATGAGTACCTTGAAAATGTATGGCCAGCTCCTCAGCTGGTGTAATCTGGCATGGCTCCACGGAACTGAGCAGACCCACACTGATTCCATAACCTGGGAATTTGGCTTTGAGTGCTCTTTAAGTAGCATGATGTGCACAGAACAAGTCCTAAATAAAGGTTATATTCAGCTCTCTTACACAAGGAGCTGGCCACAAAGTAAATCCAAATAGTTGAATGACAGGCCCCCAGTATAAAATTTGTGGTTTATTCCTGTTTAATAGTCAAAGATTAGCAAGCATCCAGGTAGAGATATATGGGCTAGTCAGCATCTGATGGGCTAATGATGAATGGGAGCTTGAGAGAGGCTTCAGATCAGCTTCACATGCATAAATATCATATGAGTGACAAGGACACTGGAGGTCACTGAATTGTATTTGTGCTCATTCCTGGCCTTTATAAACTTTTACTAGTTGAGTATGTTCCCTCCAGGATGAAGGGAAGCACAGTCAGACATCATTGGAGTTGGAAACTTTTCCTCATGATATGAGTTTTGCAAACCTGTTGTAATATGTGTTAGTTCTATGGAGTGCATGATATACAAATAGGTATTTAAAATATTTGTGTTCTCATTCTCTTTTCACGTTCCTTTCAGCTCTTTCCCTACCTCACACTATTTTTAGTAAATTCACACTTTTTGAAGTTACAGGGGAAAAGTTGTCAGATAACCCTGACTTTCCCTTTACAAATGCTAATAAACTCACTTTATAGTGCATTTTCTGGTTTAATTGCAGGTTACACACCCAAACCTTACTTGTGAAGGCTTGTAAAATTAATATTGTAGGCTTGAGTGTATTTTAACTTTCAACAGTATCAGCTAATGAAAACAACAGTCAAGCAATGGCAAAAGCTTCAGCTATTAGAAAACCCAAAAATTAAGGCTGTTTCATTCAGTTAAGAGAGACAATCTAACTCCAGTGAATTTCTTTCATTTCTAACATTAAGTGTTAATGTTAGCATTACTTTGTTAACTTTAAAGTTAACAGTGTTAACTCTAAGGGCTAGGAGTATGTCAATAATTGTTATTGATAACCAACTTGTTGTCTTTGGGATGCTGGGAAAGAAGGTGTGGGATTAGCAGATTGGCCCAGGATATACTTACTCCCAGCCTTGTCCTTAGATTTGGATGTGGATAATTAGAACCTTGCCACTGACTGATCTTGAGCTTCGTTTCTTTGGCTGTCACAGTGTGAGCTGGTGTCAATTAGCACTGGGTTTTCATGCTGTTTATTTCAGAGGCGTAAGAATAACAATAAATGCAAGTGCTGGCCTATGAAGCATTTGGAAGTGTTGGAAAGAGCCCCAGCTGTCATATTCTGTTCTTCTTTGGTGGTAAAAGACACAGTGTGCACATTTACTGCTGTCCCAGATAGAGAATATACTGAGTTTGTGTGTCTTCGTCCCTAATCCCCAGAAAGAGGGTGTCACACGTTTTTTGTCAGGGGATTGGGAGGATTGGCACTGAAAATTTGCCTGATGGAGCCCATAATTACACCTCCATGTGAACTAAGGAGTCCAAAAGCTTCTGGAAAATTCCTCAACCCTGTCCCTGGCACCTGAGGCATCATCAAGCCTTGGGGAAGAGCTACAACAGGAAAGCTCAGCTGAGGTGAGGGCTGGCTGAGATGGAAAGGGGACCTTCCACTCCCTCTTTGGGAACGTGGCCTGGGAAGAGGCCACTGAAGAAGGAGCTGCTGCTTGCTTGCCCTTGAGCAGGAGGGCAGGGCTGGCAAAATGCAGCTGCCAAATTTGGCTGACCTCAACCAACACAGACTTGCCTGAGGCCACCTGTGACCGAAATATTTGCTTTCTCAGTGCACTTATGGAGCTGCAGAAGGGCAGAGGATTAGGCAAGGAGACACTGAAAACATAGAACTTATGAAATGGTGAATTCTGTTTCTATCCAGCAGCTGTTTTGAATGTCAGACAATTTGGGGTTATGCTGTAAAGTTGAAGATAAAATAGAGGGCTTGTTGCAAACTTTGGTAGAGCTCCATCTGAATTCAGCCAAATCAGAATAAATTGCTGAATTATCTTTGTTCTGATGATATCTCAGTTTGAAATCAATGCACTTTTTGGGGGGGCAGGGGGGTGATTTTTTGAGGGAAAAATCCTTGATTTTTCTTTTGAAACTACATTTTGGTTTTACCTTCGCTTTTTCTTTTTTTTTTTCCCATTAAAATAGAATGCATTGGAAACACAATCAGTTAGTGTTTGGTTTTATTTTAAATACATGGAGAACTTAGAGTAATTTTATTTATTTATTTTAGCTGTACTCTAACTGGAGCAAAGCCAAGTTTGGGTTTTTCAAAATTGAGCATCCTTTTTTTGACATAGTTCTTGTTGAGCTGGTCAGTTCCATGATAGTTTAAATATTGGTGTAATGCATTTTATGCACCACCTAACATAAAGAATAATGCTATTATGTTGTGGCCTCAAGGCTATTGAGGCTGAACTTGAGGTATAGCAGTTTCCTTCAGCAGCTGAAATGAACTTGGCATCACACCAGTTCCTGTGGAAGTGAGAATGTCCAGTACCAATCTGCTCCAGACCTGTGGATCAGAACAGAAGGTCATCACTCATTTACACTGCAGGTGAAAAGGCATTTCAGGGAGCACAAAACCTCTCAAAAGTAGCCATCTCCACCCTTCTAGCTGGAAAAAACCAATCTTTTTTGAAAGGTCTCCATGCTGAATGTTCTCTGGCTGTATTTCAAATGCAGGAAAGGAGTCCCATTTCAAGAGGAAAACCCTACATAAAACAGATTTTGTCAGCAAAGTGATATAGGCCAGGGAAAAGGTAAAGTTGAAAAGTGAAAAATAGAATGATTCATACAGGAAAAAACATACGCTTTTGGACCATAAAATAGTTTGTATTTCATTCCTTAAAGCGTAATTAAAAAAATATTGCTTGCACTGCTAATTGCTAGTTTTAGTCTCACTATCTCAGTGCAGGAAGATTTTTTGAATTCAGGAGTTTGTCTCAACACTAACTGTTCAGACTCAAATACTGTGTGTCTGCATTACAGCTCAGTTCCTAATTATTCATGATAAATCTCTCAGACTGGATAAATAAGGAGATTCCACTTATGACTAGTGAAAATACATAGCAGGAAGATGCAAGCTCCATTGCCCAGAGGGACAGTGCTGTTAATAACCAGTGTGTCTTCACTGTCAGCCACTGAGAGCACTAGTCCTAACCCAAAAATCTTCTCGAAGCCTCCTCAGGTACATTAGTGAGGATGTGCCCAAGCAAAATCTTCTCTGTCCCAGCTTCAGAGCAGCTCTGGTGTGCACCCAGGCAGCTGGAGCCCAGGGAGCATTGCCACTCCAGATGGCTGTGTCTGACCATTTATTCAAGCCTAAGCCTGTGTTTGGCACCCACTCACAACTCGACCTGTGTCTAAAGCTCTGGCTATAGAAATGAACCTTCTCAGTTCAAAGCTGGATTTATCTTTATTATTTTGGCAACAAGTTTTCTCTTGCTCTAAAAAATGTTGGGGGATTTTTTTTTTAATAAGTGAAAATCTGTTGCATTTCCCCAAGTTACTCGAAATAGGAACAAAACATTTATAACTTTTCTCTTAGTGCTAATATATAACATTTACTGAGTTTAAATGAGTTGTCTTGATATCTGGAGTGGTAAGAGCTAACAGTAGTACCACATTTAAGAAAGCAAAACATAGCAGGGTCTGTTCTTCAGAAATGTGAAGAGATATGGGAGCTGTAAAAAAAATCACCTGGTTCAGAGATTCCCAAGCCTGCAGCACTGAACTGGACTCCGGACTCAATTTTGTTTTGACATTGGCTGGAGGAATCATGAAAGTGCTACATGTATTTACTGAGTTCTTTCATGTATTTTGTGTGTATACTGTTTTGTTAGGAGTAATGTAGAATAAAACCCAGTGGGATGTGCTACCAGGGGCTACTTTAGGAAGTGCTCTAACACATCTGACCTGTGATCTGTACCTAAGGCTGATCCTGTTGGCTCAGGTGAACTGGATGTGCCAAAATTGTGGTGTAGAACTCGTTCCCAAAGCAGAGGCAGGGATCAGTATTTCAGGTGCCCAACTTTCCTTTGAAAGCCCTATGAGAAGGATGTATGCCATTAAGGGCAAGAGCAACCTAGCTGAGACAGATCACAAACCTGTGCACTATCTTTGAATTACCTTTGTTTTATTCAACTCCCCCGGGCAGTGTAACCAAAACCTTTTAAAATATCATCAGACAATTCTTTAAATAGTCTGATTTTGCTACCTCCCAACAAAAGGAAAAAAGATGACTTTGAAATGCAGAATTTGGAAGATGCCTGTCTCCCTCTCTTATTTCAAAGAAAAGAAAAGTGGCCAACAATGAGGCTTTCCTCAGTTGCTCCTTAATATGGAATCGTTGCTATTTTTGTAGGGCCCACAAAAGTACAGTTCAACCAATTTGACAGGTAGAGACAGTGTGCTAAAAGGATTAACATTTTAAATACAAGGGTTAACATCTTCCTCCCTCTGGATACAAACTAGAGATGGTGCTCAACTACTTGCTAGGAAGAAAAAACTGACTGACTGAACAGCAGTAGTTATCTGTCTCAAATTATCACACAAATATCTTCTGTTAAGTCTGAGCTTCATTCTAAAAGCATTTATGAGTCTCTCAATTCACTGTACAAGGCTCTTGTGAGCCAGTGTTGCAGGATCAAGTTGTTCTTAGTTGCAATAAGACTGAAAGGAAGATGGACACTTCTTGTGTGTGCTGCTGGCAATGTCCTTGTGGATGCAGGCACAGCCTGGGAGCAAAGCCTGTGCTAGAGGAACCTTATTTATTGCCATTTCTGGAACCAGAACCCAGCTTTCCTAAGGGTGACTAACTTCTTGTCTTTAATACGTGATACTTCAAGTGACTAGTTGTAATGTAAGTGTGTGCTTTGCTAAACTGGGACCTTGATTCTGGAGAGGGAACTGTTCTTAAGCTTTTGGTATGTGAAGAGCATTTCCCATTTGATCATAAATTATTTATGCTTAGGTCTAGTGAAATCCCCTCTGATTTAGAGTGATGTATGGGAAAGTCAGACCTATAAACTTAGTTTGAATAATTCTGGTAGATCTGGAAATATTTAAACTCATTCATTTTTTATAGTACTGTAAATTTAAAGAATTAAATTTTTTAAAAACTTGTTTCTTCTACTCTGTCGTATAACTTGACTGTCAGGGACTGGACCCATAATCACCCATTGGAACATTTGCATGGTGTATGTCATCATCTGAGATTTATCACTTTTGTATGGATCTTGTATCAAGCCACAAAGAAATTACAGAATATGCTGAGTTTGAAGGGACCCACAAGGATCATTGGGTCCAACTCTTAACCCTTCATAGGACCATTCCCAGGAGTCACACCATGTGCCTGAGAGTATCATCCAAACACTGCTTGAACTCTGTCAGCCTTGGTGCTGTGCCCACTGCCCGGGCAAGCCCGTGCCCAACCACCTTCAGGGTGAAGAGGACAGAGCCAAGCATTGGCTTTAACATGGTCAAATTACAGCCTGGATGCACATCTGAGGATAGGGCCATTTTTCATTCGTTTATTCATTCATTCATTAATTCGTTCCAGTTTGTATTGTTTGGCTCCATCCTGTTAGGTGTTGTGGATGTCTTGTGGACCAAAAAGTTTACTCTCTGAGTCTCAGTTTATCTCAAAGGAAAATGGATGTGTCCTTGCCCTGAATGTTACAGAGCTCTGAAATTAGAAGGAAAATGTTCCACTGTAAGGGATGGGGTGTGCAAACTTGCAGGACCCCTCAGTGCAGCGAGTGCTGACGGGAGGTGCGTGGGGAGTTGGCAGCCTTGGGCTGTCCCAGCTGGCTGTGCAGCCTTTGGGAGGAAGCAGCACTGCCTCTCCCGTGCTCCCCGTGCCTCTCTGGCCAGCCAGGCAGCTGTGCCTGGAGCAGCTCGTCCTGAGCAGGGTGCTCTGCACTCACAGGTGCCCGGCTGGCAGGGATGTGTCCCGTGCAGCAGCACAGCTGTGCCCCCTGTCCCCTGCACGAGCCCCAGAACAGGACAGCAGGGGAGGTGTCAGGCTGGAAGGGCTTGAAAAGCAGTGACAGTGAAAGGTGGTGTGGTTTGCTCTAGTGTGGGTGCGTGGATCAGTCGTGGGATGTCTTTTGGGTTTTGAGGACACGTAGAGCTCTGGAGCTTCCAGGTTATTACTGGTGTAAGGGCTAAGCCAAGAGTCAAAATAGGCTTTTCTGCTTGTAAAGCATCCCAATGTGGCAATACCAACATAAGGAGATGAATAATACAGTAATTCTTTATCTTGAAGGCTGAAAGGGAATTGTAAATAAAGACAGAAATGGGAATTCATCTAAAGATACCAAATCCAACTCACTGGAGCGTCAGTGCCTCAATTATAGAACAAGGTGATGAAACAAAGACAGTTTCACTTAAGACTGCTTTTATCAGTGACTAGTCCAACAGAATTTAACAAACAAAAGTTAAAAAAAATAATTGTTTTTTTACATCTCTATACAATTCAAAAGCACATAGATGAGCTAACTCCAGATTTTAAACACTGGCAAGTGACCTTCTATGTGATTTGGATGTTTTGGGAAGGGTATTTAGGCTTCTAGATGTCTCCAGGAGTTTTGAATTCAGTTCCTTCTCTGTAAGCTAAATGAGACATGAGCTGCAGATTCCTGTTTTTCTGGGGGACTTCTGAAGTTTTTGAATCCTGTAACATTCACTGTAGCATCACGAAGAAATAGAGAAGGCTGCAGGAGCCTTCACAGAGCCAGATAATTTGCAGTCTTTTTTCTAAGCAGTGATTTGCTGTGACCTATCATCAAGTTTTGTCTGGCTAATCAATAAATAGCATTCCCTCTTCACCTATGGGGAAAGAGTCGCTTCACCCAGGCCCTGGAAACCTGCCCTCTGTTTTGGCTCTTCTTCCCAGTATGGTGACAGGAAGGCAGGTGCACTGAACTTCTTCAGTGAAGAAGCAGAGGATGCTGCAGCATAAAATTTCCCCTTGACCCACCTCTTGGGTGCCCAAGTTCGGACCTGTAACTTCCCCTCCTCCCAATGACACAGATGGCAGGATGGAGCCAATCGGAAGCACTTGATAACAAAATGGCAATTCATTTTGCAATTCCTTCAGCATTCATGCTAACAATACTGGTCCTGATGGGCTCCTTGGGGATGAATGTCGCTCTCAATATGCAATTCCACAGGAATTACACTACTGCTCTGCTCTCATTAAATCTGCTTTATTGTAAAGTGTTGCTGAGAAATCCTCCTATTACTGATACAGGACAACTGCTTTGCTTCAAAGAACTGCCTGATTTCCAAAACCTCCTGTGTGTGTGTGTGTGTATCTGCAGGGGTTTTTTTAATACTCTTTTTACAGTGCATTATCTCATTTTGTTTAGATTTTGGATGCTAATGTGATGTGTTTAAGTATGTAAATTGCCATAATGTGAGGAAATGAGATGTTAAAAATAGCAATGGAGCCCTGAAGAGAGCAGGGTGGGGTAAGGTGGCCAGTGTGGGAGGAGGTGCTTTTGGATCCGGAATTTCCCTCTCAGTCTTTTCAGGGAAGGTAAATCCTCCCTAAAGTAGAAGTAATAATACATATATATGATTATAAGGCACGGCCTTCTACAGGTAAAACAGATTTTACCTGCTTATGGTGGGGAAAAAAATTCATGTTTTTAAAAACACACTGTGTCTGCTGGTCTGCAACATGGGGATTCAAGGATAAATTCTATTAACCCTCAATTTTGGGGTCTATGTACACTCTTTCCATCCAATCTTTACAAAAGCTCTGGGCAAAAGCAGTTGAATTAGAGTGATGAGGTGGTTTAAATAATATCATGCTTGTAGAAGAAATTTTGAGAAGGACTTGGAAAAGGCATAGAATTCTTCACCTGTGTTTGGCTGGGTGAGTCAATCATTCCACAAACAGCTTGATGCCAAAATAGTGAAAACAACAAAAGATCAGTCTCCCAACTCATGATTTCAGGCAGCCTGTCCTCCCTGCCATGGGAAGTGATAGGACTTGTCATACCTGTCCAGCCCTCATTTCCATTACCTTAACTTGTATCTGTCTCATTAATCACTTTCCCAGAAGTTGCCTGTGGAGGTCTGAGGAGATTTACTGTCTTTTAGTCATGGTGCTGAAACTCCTCTTCACTTGGATGGTATCAAACACTGGGGCAGTAAAAGGCCACCACCTGCACTTCCCTGGCTCCTTCCCTCTTTTTCTGGGTTACTTCATCACATGGCAGAGTAATGAGCGTCACACAGGGCCCAACAGGAGGGTTGGTCATTGCTGCTAGCCTCTTGTACAGAGACAGCCCCTTCCAGGCCCCAGCAGACATCACCTTAACCAGTGGGCCCAGAGAAATGCTGGTGGCTCTGGGGCTGGATGTCCCTTAGTGCTTCCCAGCCGTGGGTCATTGGTTGCTGTCTCTGCTGTAACATCCCATGATTTCACAGTCGAGGAGCAGAGCTGTTCCCATAAGAAAGAACCTCACAGTTCCAGCACTTGGGGGTCATGTTGTGGTGATTGATAGGTATTCACACCACGAGGCTGTGTTTGGATTGTGCATTTATTTGTGTAACACTGGGAAGCATCTCTGCTCGGCCTCCAGCCCCAGAGGATGGATGTGAAAGCCGTGACCATCAAAACACCGTTGCCTACTGTCAGTGAGGCTTTCAAATCAGTTCTAATGAAGGGTTCTCTGCCATCTCCTGGGATTTGCCTGTCACACCAAACCCTGCTCCCTCCAGCTGGGAGGCAGCCTGGGGAGGAATGTGGCAGAGACAATGAGACCCCCATGGCCCACTGCTGGATTGCTGATTACCATATTAATGGGAGGGGTCCCAACTGAATGCTGGGCAAAGGACAGTACATCTTTCATTGGAAATATAAAGAACTGCTCATGGCCCAGCTTGAACTGGGAGGATTTATGTCTGTCCCCCTGGATAGGATGGAGGGGAATGGTATGATTCACTGAGCGGTGCACGTCGCCTGATTTACTGCCCATCATTTACATTCCACTAAAGTCAATCAGAGCAGAAGGTCATTCCCAACCTGAATTTTTTCATGTTAAATCTTTTCTGTCCCAGACTTACAGTGAGACCAGGAGAGACTCTTGGCAACTCAAGCTGATTTTGAGGTTGTTAATTTTAATTCTCCAATTAGGAGAAAGGAGGCTGTAAAACAAAAGAAGACCAAAAAATGTTTGAGTGTCCACTGAAGGAGTCTGTACACATGATAAACTCAGCAGACCCAACAAATGGCTCATTCCCTCACATTAAATCTGTACTTGCATATTTGTCATGGTGCTGATGAATTCCTTATGCTCTGGGTCAGCAAAGCTAGTTCTGCCAACCCTGCCTGAATCATGTATTTGGTTGATTGCCTAAAATTTTGCCTTGTTCCCATTGAGATTACCTGGGTGAAGACTTCAAGTGTGACAAGGTTTAGATGTGTCCCACCCCTTGAACGGTGCTTTGAACACATGTAACCTGAACATACTAGTTAACACATTGAAGCTCTTCTAACATTTTTGTAATGAATCATCTGTCAATGAGTTTTGAATACACTTGCAGTGTACTGGCAATTTGTAATAAAAATTAGGACCAGACTTACGTACTAGATGTGCAGTCTGATTCCCAAATCACAAGTGCAACACAATCTGCAAGCTTGGAAACAGCTTTAAAGGAGTTTTACACAACTAAACATTGTGCCTGTTGATATGCTTGTGCAATCCTCTGACATCACACCCCCTCTGACTGTGGGTTTTGACAAGCTTATGTATAGCCCTGAATTCTTACTCAAACAATTTATTATCAAATGCTCATAATGCAGGGTGTTTGTTCTTGTAAGATTTGGAGTAAATAGGAGCTCAATTGATAGAATTGTAGAACTGTTTAGGCTGGAAGACCTTTAAGATCTTCAAGTCTGACCACTTACCATTGCCAAGCCCACCACTTTTAAGTACCCCCAGGGATGGTGACTAAACCACTTCCCTGGGTAGCCTGTTCCAGTGCTTGAACTGTGATCTATTGGCTTGATTTTTCAGGCAATCTGGCTATGAACAAATAACACACAAAAATTATTAATATCTGTCTGAATTAGAAAGTGAGATTTTAATTACAGTTGAACAATATGTATTTAAAAGTACTCTTGTGTTTTGTAGCTCTAGAGAAATTGCTGGTTATAGTAGAAGGGCAAGTAACTTGAAACTTACGCTTTATAATAAATTTTTTGATATGTAAAGGGAGAAGCTTTAGAAAAAATCTAGCTCAGCTTCTTCAACTGTTCTTTTCAAGTTTTGATATTTTGAGAAATTATTAAATAACATCTTTGTCTGGTGATTTCTCGTTAGGAAATGATCAGACAGGGCATTCCTCAGCAGTTAAACTGGTCAGTGTGGTGGTGCAGAGCAATTGCTGTGTTCTGCAAAGTAGACCTGATGAAATCATGTAAGACAGACATGAAATGCAAGATCAATACTCCTGTGTAAAATATAAAACTAAATAAGAGTTAAACATAAGCTATGCCAGGTTTGTGTAGCTTGGTCAAGGGGTGTATGGTTTACTTACTGAATGCTATGGCTTGACTTCCATGGTATTATAGAAGTATGTGACTTTTAAGAGCATAATTGGCTTTCTTCATTGGGCTGTGCTGGTCAAGAGCTTGTCCTAATCAAGTAGCCTTCCTGATTAACTCACGAGAGCAGCTTATTGGTGACCTAAGCCCCTTCAACACTTCAGGGGATTATTGCAGCTTAAAAGTGTGAGGGTCATCTTAAAGTATTTCCTGACATCTCTAAACTGTTCACAGCTAGAGAGCTCACCTGCTGTTCCCCATGACAGCAGGTTGCTTTTAGCAGTGGTGTATCTGTACTGCAACATTAATGAGTCTCAGAGATAATCCTTTGTGTCTCTTAATCAAAAATTATTTTGAGTCAAAGTGTCATTAGTACAAGTTGCATCTGATGTTCATTGTGTGATGTTGTTGCTGCTGCTCCACAGGAGCATCTCTGTTCCTGCAATATCCTGACTTCACAGACTTCTCTGGAAATTCCTGGTGGGTTTGTGAAAGTGAAGCCCTTGTAAAATAGATTGTGTGGTTCCTTAAAGTCTCTATCAAATTGCTCAAATTCTGACCATGTCTTAACAGCAGGGAAAAAAGTGATGTTTCTCCACACCCCTTGAAAATACTTTTTGATAGGTGTTGGTGTCAGGATTTGGTTTGTGTTCCTTGAAGGATTTTATTGTGGTGGGATAAGGGTCTTCTGGGCTTGCAAGGAAGAGGTTGTGTTGGCCATAGGGACTGCAGATCACATGTGCCCATGGGTGAGGTTATTGAGGGTCCCCCTCCAGGCCTTGTTCTCAGCTGCCTGTTCCACTTTTCTGTTGGATTCATGGTATTCTCAAGGTCTTAACAGATCACTGATAATTAAACTTCCCTGACCTAACTTTATGCATATTTTATATATGAAATTGAGATATTTGTACTTTTTAATGTGTGATTATATGTCTTGGCTATGGGAAGGGTTGCCCTTTTTCTCTCTTTGTACATTTAGATAGAATCTCTTAGTGCAGTAAAAGCTAATTCATCAGGCCACTGTTATGTGCTGCACTAATGCAATTTGTCTCTGTGAGGAGACTGAAGACAAAGCTGTTCTCATTGCTGGGGGTCACTGGAGATCTTGTACAGTTAGCTTAAAAATTCATTTAGAACAAAACTCAAACCTAGATTTTACATTATTTGTATCCCTCTAGATTACCTATGATAATACTTTTCATTTATAGAATAAAATAAACTAATCCCACTGCCTGTTTCCATGATGCACACAGTGCTTGGGTCTTGCTGGCTTGAGCATTATCACCAGCCAGCTATGCTGGTGCATTGTCTGCTCTGAGCACCATCTGTGTTTGTCAGGGTCTGTGCTCTCTCATGTATTTGTACATTTAAGAATGCTGTTGCACAGTAGGCTTTATTTAGATAGTGATACATTTCTTTTCCATACATATTTCCCTAAGGACCATCCTGATTCAGGTTTTTTCAGTTTCTTTGCAGAAGACAGAAGTATCATTTTGTAATTACATGTAGGGGAAGCTTTTAGTCTGTTTGGATAATGACTGTAACCTGTGCCAAACTACATTTTGGATGTTTTTTGGCGTCTTTGCCTGTGAAAGGTGAGAGTAATATAAAGATTCTAAAATATCAAAAGTGGAAAGTAAAGCAGTAAAAGGAGTCTCAAACTTTTATCTCAATGAAACTCTAGTGCTAATTTATTTGTCAACCCATTGTAATAAGCCTATATAAGGAATCAGAAAGTGAGAATGGACTGTCAGAGTAGCAGCCTGTAATTTACCCAAGCTCACGTATGTAGACTCCACAAATGCTTTGGTGGTTTTGAAAGCAGTAACATTATCAAAAATCATGTTAACCTTTCCTGTCAAAATTAAGTAATTCCGAGTTGCAATTTCTGTTTTTACTCTTGTGCTGTGCTTCTTTTTGATTTTGTGCCAGTAGATTTCCAAAAATCTGGAAGTATTGTAATGATCTTTATTATTTGGTAATTTCTGCTGCATAAATATGCTCACAGCTTTTGCCCATAGTAAAAGTAATGCAGCTGAGGGACTGAAAGGACAAATTGGAAAACAGATTTTCACCAAGATGAATGTGGAGGTGCTGAAGGCATTTGTAATCTCACTTATTTGCTTTGCCTGGGTGTGATGTTGGAAGGGTTACACGGCCACTTAGCTGAAGCTGGAGTAGGTTAAGGTGCCTGATGTTGGCTGGGAAGGGTGACTTTAGGCACCAAATGCCTGTGCTCAAATGCCCTCGACTTCTTGGCTCTGCAGCATTGTGAACCTCAGATGTGGTGAACCATCCACTGTCCTGTGAAGGACTTTGGCACAACTCTTGTCCAGAAACCTGTTTTACCAAAGTTTTCAATCTCCAGTACAAGCTAAAAAGAAAAGCCCTATGAAATATGCATTCACATGAGAATTTTTATTTCTGAATTCCTGCAAATTATTTCTGAATTCCATACTATTTTAAGGAGAAAAGTGTAATTTTTAAGAATCAGTGTTAATTCACAATTATTAATATGATCCCCCTTTTAGGATGATTCTGGAATTAAGCACCTCCTTTCTCCTCATCAGAAGTGCAAAGCATGTATGAAGTGAGCTATTTTGGGGCTGGCTATGGATTAAAATTCAGAAGGGTGGTTATTAGCTTTTGATATTTTCTTGGAAGTTGATGCTATTCTTCCCCATTCCCCTTCCCTGAAGGTTGTAGAGAATGCTGTGCTTAGCAGAATAATAAAAATAAAATAAACACCTGCCTACAGATTGGTTCTGTGATTGGTACTACAGCAAAATAGAGGGGGGAAATCCTATCAAAATGTTCTTTAATCTGTCAGATGTGCAAGTTTAAGACAAAACGCAGAAATGTGGTCCATATAGAAACCTTATACAAAGTTTCAGTTATGAAACTTGAGTTCTTTTTGGGAAGCAGTGGAAGACCAGGAGTTTTCAAAGGATTTGGCAGCTCACATGGGTGCAAACTTGCAAAAGGCATTCTGTGAGGATGCCATTCATATGGAAAGACAGACCCACAACCCTGTGGACCTGCAGATCTTTTCTTCAGTGCTGTGAAAAATGACATATTCTTGTTCCACAGAATGGTGGTAGTTTTTGACACACTTGTAAATAATTTAGGACATAAAATTCTCACAAAATGGAGCAAAACAAAGGCAAAATCATCTTAAACATTAATGAGACCAAATGTATTATACTTTAAAGGTATTATTCAATGAAGAAAGTGAAAACATTTTGCCATGGAATGCTGGACCCTGGAATTACTGTGTAAGAGAGCATTAGCTGTGTCTTTGGTTTATGGCTCAAGACCACCCAGTGAGCTACTGGTAAGAGGGGAATGAGTTGCAGAAGTTTCATTTCTAAAGGCTGTATTATATCTTACCTTGTCTCTGTGTGGTCACCTCTACTTGTGTAAACAGAGTAATGAACTGCAATCGTCTTGCAGAGAAGTAATAAGACAGGATACAAGCAGTAAAGAACTGGTCCCTCCATGTCCTATTCCAGGCAAATCCCAATGTCCTTCTGGCCATGTTCACTACTCAAGGACAATGTTTTCCTTTATTTGCCTTTCCTTATGCCAGTCTCTTGTGTTTCTCCACTTTCTTTGCATTGCAGTAGAGGAATGTGAACAGCTGTAACCACAGGAAAGTGTAAAGCCAGCTATTACTGGTCAGCTGAAATCTCAGATCTTACCACATCGCTTTCCCAGGTATGGAAGGAAATCAGCCCTAAGTTAGACAGAGATCCAGGGTCAGCATTCCAGTGCGTTCATCTGGGATGTTTCTCAGGGCATGGCAATGGCATGTGCTGCATTGAATACGGTAGAGAGTGCCAAAAAAGTGCAATTAGACCACCTTGCTGGCACAGGAAGTAATTACAGTGTGAGTAATGGTTTCTCTTATTGACTTTGAAAAGACACTATTATGGATGCTTCCAATCAGGGATAAAACCTAAGGAAAATTATCTAAAACACATGTATTTTTTTCTTTGGAATTGGCTCCATTCTTTGTTTAGATACTAGATTTCTTGACATTATCGTGATCCTTTGCTTGTGTATCATGCACCTACCAAGTTATATAAAAATAGGAGAACTGTTAAGAATCTCCTCCCCAAATTTTTTCTTGCTTTAAGTCTCCTCCACAAGTAGACTTATATCTCTTCCCACTTACAGGTTTGTGAGCAATCTTTCTTAATGCAGGCTCCACTCTAAAAGGCAATGAGTTTGCTATTTATTCTATTTCTGTCAAACAACTTTGCTTCTCTCAGCGTTGTACCCATCCTCTCTTCTGTTCTGCATTTCTACATCCTCCTTAAACATGGTGACTTACATTTGGCCATGTCAGGGAGTAAGTTTAATTTGTGCCATGTGCCAATTGGTTGTCAAACTCTCAAAGAAGAATTGTCCTAATGATGTGTTTCATCTACGTGTTCAAATAAAGTCACATGCTCTTCAGGAAGCAACACTGACTCTGCCTTACAGGTTTGTTTCTTCCCCTCCTCCCCCTCCTTGTTTTTTCCTTAGCCAGGTACCACTTTGTCATTTTATCTGCTGCAGAGAGTTGTGGAGCAAGCACACAGAAAGTCAGCTAATCCTCTTCTTTGAGGGCTGTTTTTCTGTGCACCATTTTGATCCCTTATACTCTCAGTGCAAACATGTCAAATGGAAGAGTTCTTAACACTGAAAAATCACTGTTGTGATTGGACCTGAATCATATAGATCAGCCGTCAGTACTCGGGGAGGATGAGGTGCTGCAGTTCAATAAGCAGTGCAGGTACACATGACCCTGGCATGGGGTGCCCATCCATCACAGGGTGATTGATGCTACACCCAGAGGTGCCTTGTAGAGTAAAAGACCCCTGAGTAAAAAGCTTTGAAGTCTTTGCTGGATAGCTGGAAATGTAAGAGGTGTCTATGCTGTTTGTAAACAGAATTTCAAATCATGGTGTTGATAAATATAGAACAACGTAGCAGGAAGAAACAATCCCTGTATGAGCCCTCTTAGACGGCAGGTTTAAGCCATGTATTTCATGAGCTTTGATTTAAAATTACAATGTTTGTAGATACTGTTCGAGGTGACTCTCCTTGGTTTATGTTGTCTATGACTAAAGAACCTGAGAACTTGGTGAAATATGCAGAATGTGAGACTACAAAGGCAACATGATGTTTTCTTGGTGTGAAGAAAGCAGGAACTGATGGAACTGGTTATGAAAAAGTTTTGATTGAAATTCAATAAAAACATGAGGGGTGGACAGCCTTGTAAGAGTAGTATCAATTCTCATCTTGGTCAGGGGGCAGGCATTTTCTCTACAAAATATATAAAAGAAGAAGGTATTTCTTTGGACTTCATCCCTTCATTGATTGCAGATTTTAAGGCAATACAATTCTCTGGGGACAAAACTTGTGCATCTTTGCTCTCTTCCCAGTGTGATTTGAGTCAAAATGCATGATTTTGCTTCATTTTGCAAATAATGGTAACAGTGTGTGTGTGTGTGTGGGGGGGGGGGTCCCCAGTTACATTTAATTGTATCTCTAACTACAATGGGCTAAATTAGTTCTTGATGGATATATGTCTCTTCTTGGTCTTGGAATTTTGTTCTTGGAATTAACAGGCCAATGTACTGCTTTTGCCAAATCTGCTATTTCCTGTCCCACCAAAACTGTGGGGGGCCCAAGTGGTTTGCTGTGAACATCAAACAGAAGACTGTTGCCAGAAGAGATGTCATAGGAGGTTAATATTTGTGGTAGTTAAGGTACATTTCAACACTTGAGGTCAGAGGGCTGATTTCAGTGTCTTGTTTTGTTGGCCATAGTATCGTGGCTTTGGGCACACTCCTTGCAGATAATAACTAGCAATTATAAATCTTTAAACATTGGGGGCATGAGATTTTTTTTTCCTTTTTCCTTTCCTATATAATTTACTTACCCAGAAAAGCTTTTAGCTCAAATCTCATTTGCCATCTGGAAATCTGTGTGGTCCAGCTCTTCACTGCATTATTACATCCAAGAATGCAGAAGGTAAATTTCTTGAAAAGAGTACATGTGACAGAGGGGCAGGGGTACAGTTCTGCTGTAGCCAGATAAAAATGGTTGGCCACCTCTGTGGGCTTTCCTCGAGGAAATTAATTTTCTTTCTCTTCCCAGTTCAGAGAACTTCTAAATTATAAAGCAACTGAATAACTTTGAGAGAAGTATGAGCCTCAGGGTTGCTAGGACTCTAGTCTGAACTTCAAGCCTTCATGTGATGTCCTTTTCTGTCTCTTGGGGGTAACAAAACCTGCTGGAAACTGGTGCTCTTGTTCAGCCCGAGGAAAAACTTGAGTCCAATGTCCTGCACTTGTTCTGAATTGCCCTTGTTCAAGCCCCTCACGCTGCACGGGGTGAGGGGAGGAGGGGTTTGCAATGACACTGGTTGTGTTTGTCTGTGTGCCCACGCTGATGAATGGCCAGATCCTTGTGGGTGTGTGCTTCATTCCCTTGTTCAGCTTCTTGTAGCTTCTTGACTCTTCCTGTTTCCTTGATAAAATCAAGGATAAAATTGGCTTATGCTCTTCCCCTCTATCCATCATGTCCTTGCACATCCATGGAAGCTGAAGAAGGATTTAAAAATCATAACTTGATATTGATTTATTTATTTTAAAATGTGACCAGGGAATAGGATGTTCTCTTGTAGTTTATAAAAATATATTAATTATCAATCTGGACTCATACAGAGTGTGAATGGGAAATTCACCTGTCAGCAGAGTCTGAAGGGTGGTTTAGGAACCAGTATGTTTGCAGAATATAAAGAAAAAATTCAGTTTTTTATCATGCTGCTGGGCTGAGACTGAACTGTGACAGTCCTTCGACTCCCTCCTCCTCTCAGGTTGTCACCCTTCACAAACACAGAGTTTATTGCTTAAAAAACCCCACCCACACAAACTCTTTTGTGAGTGTGGAGAGCACTGCCGTGGTGACAGAGCGCTATGGAGCTGCTCCTGCACAGCTCCTGGGTGAAGATCCATCACCAGCTGACTGATATGTGACCCACAGGTACAACATATGTTACCTAATGACCAGTCACTTAATTATAGACTGGGTGACATGTTTATAAGGGTGAACTTTAGAGTGCTATTAGGGAAGGGACAGATGAACTATACTGGTGCCCTCCGGGTAGATTTCACCCAGACTCTTCTGCCTCTGTGGACCCATTACACAGTAATTAGGGTGATTTTTAAGTAGGATGCAAGGAGTTAAATGACTTACCTTATTATTGCTTCATTTGTCACTGTGGTAAGTGCTGCTTTGGGGGAGGTGGCTTGGAAGAAAGTGAGAGAGTGAAAGAAAGGAGAACATGAGGTGTAAAGTCTCGTCTTCCCTAAGTCCACATGTGGAGAGCAAGAGGAAGAAGAAAAATGTGGGGTTCTCCTAAGCTGAGACTGGAGAAATCTTTGAGCAATCTGATTCTTTGCTTTAGCAATGAGCATGTCCATGAAGTGGACATGCCAGTTGCATGGTGCTGTATCATTATAATGGTAGTTTTGTGCTAATAGCTTCCTTTACATTCCTAAGAATTAAATCTGCATCTTGTGGACATACCAATCTACTAACTTAATTCACTGAGGTCTTTTCAGAATTTGTTTTGGATGTTTATTTTCTTCCTATAGGAAGGGGTAGATGCACACAGAACTGAGATATGTGACTCCCCATCATCACTGAGCTGGGACCCTCCATCCCAAGTGGCAGTGGTGGTGGCAGGGCTATCTGGTGTCCATCCTCACCAACATTGGGGCAGATGCTGCAGTTGTTTTCTTGCTGGAGCGTGGCAAAGCTCCAGCCCTGCCCTTCTTATGCTAAGCCTGAGCCTTTGATTTAGCAACAGGGAGCGCATGTGCTGATTTCCTGGCTTTGCTCACGCACGCTCGAGTCAAGGACTCAAAACCTTCAGATCCAGCCAGAGATTTGCTTATGGGTGACTGCGGAAGAATTCACCTTCTCTGCAGTTATTTTCTTGCATGTCTCAGTTTTGGAAAAATGCTTTTCTATTTAATTGCTTGGGGATTTTGTTGCAGAGGGGAAATGAATGGTCATCTTCATTAATCTGGGTTTGACATCCTCTTGTTCTTGAAATCTTGAATGCAGCCTTGAAGCAGGGAGTCATGTGAGTCAATTGTTGGTTATAAGGTCAGCTAGTTCTTTGCACTGTGTATGAGCGACTGCTCGAGGACAGAGTTTTACCAATGCCCTTAAGTTTTGGTTCATTCACTCAGCTGAGTCCCTTTTCAAGTAGTTGGAGGAAAAAGCTGCAGAGCCTATTTGCCTTGTTCTTTAGGAGACAATAATTGCTGAAGGGCATCACTAATTGAAGGGAAGGAGATAAGTTTGCACTTCTCAAGCCATGCTTTGCCCCAGCTGGGTGGGGGCAGTTCTAATCCAGGAGCAATGTAGGTGGTTTAACCAGTGATGTGTATGATAATATGTCCTACTGGGAAAAATGCAAGTGAGCTGGATGTAAAGATGATTTTTTAGGGTTTTATATGATCCAGCAGTGTCGATAAAGAGGAAGGTAGTTATGACCCTACTGTACAAGTGCTACAATGCTCCTCATTTTCTCAAGAAGCTGAGGCTGTGGGGAAGTATTGTTGTTAGGTCTGTCAGTACCTGCCTCTCTCGCATTGTGTAGTTGGGCTTGGCGTCATCTTCTTTCTACTATTCTCTCATAATGACTATCTTGCCACTCATTTCCCCAAGCAATCTGAGATTAGAGTTTCCAGGTAGCTGCTTTAGCTGCTGTTCCCCTCAGGATATCAATATTTCAAGCTATAGGCTGAAGATCCACTGCTCCAGTGTGATTTCTGGGCAGTTTCCATGGGACAGGGTGCTGGGATGCATTTCCATGCTGGAAATCTGGTGATGAACCTCCCCTATGTGTGGGTCTCATACTCCTGACAGCAATGCTTCCAGCTGTGCCTCACCACTGCCACTGGTACATTCTCCATGGAGATTCCTGTCTTGGGAAGAAGGGAGGGAAGGCTGTGGTGTGCTCTGGGTGCAGCTGAACTGTGTCTGTCAACAAGAGCTGCTCAGCAGGTTCCACCTGCCCGTTGTGAGTCCTCAGGTGCCTCTGTAGCAATGCAGAAAGGTGTCAGCTGAGAAAAAACCCAGCCCCAAATACTGGTTGATTTCCCCAAATTCCTGCCAGTGAAGGGTACATGGGATTTCCAGGCTGCAGAGGCTTTCCCTGGGGGTGGTTCTGGCTGTATTACATGGAATGGTCCATTTTCCATGGCAGGTTTGGATCTAACAGCTAACACCAGGTTTCTGATAAATATCCTGTAGCATGACATGATTGATTTCAACTGTCAGCTGGGATTAGATCACTCAGGAGCTTTTATGTAAGAGAACCTTCAGTCTTAGTTGTATAAAAGCACCTTGTTTAAGGGCTGTAGTGTAACTTTTTTTTTTTTTTTTTTAAGTACTGAAGTAACTTCAGGAGCAGATTACAGTAACTTTCTCACAGAAAACAGGGAAAATGCAATAATTAAAAAATTGTTGTAAAACCTCACTTTCTAATTAAAAATGTAAAATCTCTTCTGAGTCACAGTAAAATATCAGGAAATAAAAGTTTTTATGTTGGTCTGATATTGCAAAAGCATTGTATTCCTTATCCTCGCTCTCTATAGTGAGTTCTCCAACAAATTATAGGTGGAAATATATCCAAAGTCTTACAAGTTTTTGAGGGAAACTGTTATTGAGGGTTTTTTCCCCCCCAAAAATGAATTATGACATTTTTTGAAAAGTGTCCATCTCCAAATGAGAAACATGATAAACTTAATGTCACAAATGATTTAACATGACCAAACAATTTTAAAGAAAAATAACTTTGCTGAAAGAAAAATTGACCACTGAAACAAGTCATAACTTCTCTTACACTTACTATCATTGTTTTAATATACTTAACAAAGCAGCAAGGAATTTCAAATTTCTCCCATCAGATTGGACTCTTTACAGAATTGCAAAATAAAATTCAAGATTTTTCATGACAGAGGGTTTTCATTTTATGGATGGAATGTTTGATATTATTTTAATTTCACCCACAGCCCTAATGTTAGAGAGGGTGTGGGTGCCCAAAATCCAGGTGAAGTCACCTGGGGTAATTGATGTTTCAGTTAACAAACAAGGCAACCAATGTCTGTTAATATACTTGGCATAACAATCAGTAGCAACTTTCCAGGCTGAATTTTATGCTAAGTGCTGTGTATCCTACAGCTGTTTGAAACACTTCCACAGCCCACGACGTGGGTCCAGCCTTAAAAATGATATAGCCTACCTTAACACTGATATCTACCAGTGAATGAAGTAGAAGTTGCTTTGCTGCTGAAAGGCCAGCAGGAGGGAGGGCACGTGGCAGCCTCGTGGCTGCGGGGGCAGCTCTGGAGGTGTGGAGGAACCTGAACCACCCAACACCATCAGGAAATTCCATGGCTGAGTTGGAAGCTGGTACCCAGGAACTTTGGGGTTGGGAAATTAATATCAGATGACTCTGAAATTTGCCTGTTAGATAAATAGTCTAAGTATTCTGAAATGAGCATGTAATTTAAAACAGTGTGGGGCATTCAGAGAATTACAAGCCAAAAACATAGCTGGGGTGTGGGTGGAGGAAAAAAGCAAATTGAAACTGTGCTTTAAAGAAGAAAATCAAGAACCACAATGTTGACAGGAAAGTTCAGGCAGTTATCAAGTCCAAGGGTGTAAATGAAATAATTAAAAGCACATAGTATGAAATGGCTCTGGCTGCTGTGATAGGCATGGGGATGCCCTACCTACTCTGTAGTGCTTTTAAATAACATCAGCACTGGGGGCTGGACTGGGCCAGGATTCACAGGAGCTCTGTACTGGCCCCATTTTTATTATTTCAGCTAGAGCACTTCATTGCCAAGGCCACTCTTTAGTGATGAGCGGGGAAGGAAAGGTGTGTTTAACTTCCTGCCCCTGCTGCCTCCTAATCAAGGAGAGATCCCTTGAGGAAAGGAGATGAGGGTGGGTAAGGAGTTGTAAGGAACTGGAAAGGGACAAGCACAGTGCTCATGGGAAGGTGTGTTGCTGTCACTGCTCTGCACTGCTTCGTTGGAGAAGGCGCCTCTTCAATTCCTCTTTCTCTCCTGAGAACTTTCCTTCAGTAGGCTGGGCTGTTTTTGCTGTGTGTCCCCAGCTCTGCAGGGAGTTGATGGCTCCTGTGTTCTGTGTTGTTTTTTGTACTTCTTGGTTACTGAGTCTATTCTATCTTCATGTCCCATCCCTTGAAAGGGGATCTGCCCTTTTCAGAAGGTTGGGAAGGCTGGTGGACCTCTGTTCCATCTCACCAGTTCCTATGTGCTTGTGGAGAGGGAGCCAGACCAACACAAGTACCAGTGTAGGATGGTGGCAGCCAGGAATGAGTGGAATAGGATAACTTGGCACTGCTGGGTGGCTTTGGGAGATGTCAAGTAGGTCCCAGTAAGACCCAGCTTCATGATTCTTGCACCTGTCATACAAAGGAAGTTATTTTGCATGCTAAGATATATTGTTTGCTTGATAGATGCTTTCAGCATACTTAATTTCTACTCTAAACTTTGAATTTTAAGAAAAAAATAATTTGTATTCAAATTTAGAAGCATTTAGAAAAAAAACCACCTGAAAGCATCTGGAAAACCCTTGCTTTTGAGAGAAGTCGAATGCATGGCTTTAACCTCTGCTGTAAATCATCTCACCCCTCTGGGGTTTGAACTTTTATCAATTTCTGAAAATGAGCTTCCAGTCTGTTGTGTATTGATCATCTACCCCGTGTCAATAATAGCTGTTGTGAAGGTGAGCTTGCTTGAAATTCACGTTAATGGGATTCATGGAGGCAGGAGTGGGGGAATGTGTGTATATGTACACTTAGAGATTTATTTCAAATGCTCAAATTAAAATCTTTAGAGAATAGTTGGTTGAATGTTATTTATGGTGTTGCTGCTCCACAGGCCTTTGATTCTCTACATATGTTACTTAAAAACAATTTTAGTTATTTTAAATCAAAATATCCATAAGAATTATTTCTTATGTCATATTCATAAGTCTTTTGTGCATCCTAGAAGGAAAATTATACAGTCACTGGGAGACTGGTTTAAATCACTTAGAGTTAAAATTTAAATCTACCACAGTTTTCAAGGCCCTGCCACAAGGTCTTAAATACACAGCCTAAACTAATTTTTTTAAAGGAAATCATCTTTTCTTTTAAATAAACCAGAAAGAAATATCCAGTTCTGAAACTTCTTGAAATTCTCATTGCTGAAAATTAAATATTTGCACTATAAAAAGAATCCACCTATTTTTCTTATTTCAAAAACAATTTTTTTCAACCAAAACAAGAAAAGCTTGGAAAGACAGGATCCACAGAATGTCTTTCCTTAATTTTCTCACAACTTTTAAGGTAAAATAATCTTTAGCAGCATTATAGGAACTCCCATTGAAAATGTAGCATTTGCTGCTCTTCTGAACTACTTCCTTTGCCACTTCCAATATTGATTAATAAACCAGTTACGAAGTTGTCCTGCTGCTCTGTTCTGAGCCATTTACAGATGGAAAACCGTCTCTGTGGTAGAATTCAAAGCAGTGAATCAAACCCCTTCTACCAAAGGGGCTGCAGTCCTGGATTGAGGATCTTGTAGGTATGGGACAATGAGATCAAACCCCAGTGATATGGGGGGTGAGGAGTTTCACTGTCCCTGTCCCACGCTGCACACACAGCAGGACAATTTGTGGTCTGTGGGCGTGAATATCATTCTTTTGAACTGAAAGAGAACTTTACCGTTACTTTTCCTCCTTCTCGTTTCTGAAAACAAACAAACCCCCAAGTATTTTTATTTTTGTATTTATTTTATATCTGCGTTTCCCTTAAAGAGGAGCATTATTGTTATTATTACTACTACTGTTGTTTTTGCTTTTATTATTATTATTTTAATGGAGAGACAAGTGTGCCAGTTTCTTTTCTGTGCCTGAGAAAACCCACTGAAGTGGTGGTTAGGACCATGGGGAGCAATGTTTGTTAACATGTACTAGGGTAGTGGACTGATATTAACTTGTGGCAGGAAGGAGACAGGTGAGTGAGTCAGGGTTTGTCCAGAAGTGGTGGGAGTTTGTGGAAGTCTCCCATGGGAGTGCTGAGCTGATGGCAAAACAAAATTTGTATGTGCTTAGAGCAGGAGAATTATATGGCTACAAATACATGTACATTTATTTTTATGTATTATATATAATGCATTATCAGTTTACGTGCATATAAAAATTTGGAATACATCTTCATATTTTTTTTTTTTCATTGATTTACATATTACTAACAAAACCAGCGTTATCACTGAGTGGGGTTGAGCCATCTGAGGTTTCAGATAATCTGCAAAAGGAGTTAATTAATTGTGAATTGTTCCTCCTGGAAGTCCAAGGTGGAGAGCCCTGTGGTAACAGACGTCACCCCAGCAAATCAATGTTTCATTAACATGTCTATGGGAGATGTCTGTTCTGTTTTGCACATAAAATGAAACAAGAGCTTTCATCTCCCTCTCTGCCTCTCTCTGCCTTTGAGAGGGAGAGGCAGTAAGTGGCTTTGTTCATTAAACTCCAAATTTTCACTGCTGTTCACCCCCCTGTTCTTCTTTTCTTTTGCTCTAAAGCTCTCAATCAGTTTAAATGGAGAGAACTTCCATTAAGAATAAGTGTCAGGTAAATGTTTATTATCATAATGCATTTATTAAGGTGTAAATAGAGGGAAATGTTGCTGTAAGGACCGGAATGTACTTTCCATATTTCTACCCATGAACTTCTACACTGAAGTTTCTGCAAAAAAGTCAGGCTATTTGCACTACTGATTTTCAGTATCAGGCAGACTACTGAAGGCACAATTGTTCGCATCTTTTCATCCAAAGTCTGAATTTTGGCAATGCTACTTCCTACACTTTCCAAGTTTAGTCAATAATTTTAGGGAGGAGGGCAGATGGCAGCAGTGTTCGTACAGTTCAGGTGATGCATCTAATAAAAATATACTTCAAATATGTCAGGTACATTCCAAAAATGAAGAAGATATTGCAAGCAGGGGGTTCTGGTCTGTTGCTGCTCAGCACCAGCTTTTTTTGAAGCTTTACCAAATGCAGTTTAAAACACATTGTCTATCCTCAGTTGTTAGAATTTTAGCAGTCTAACACCACCTAGATTTTGGACATGATGAAACCGTAACTAGAAATAGCATTATTTCTAATTATCCTACTAAACAATTAAATAGTGGTTTGGTTTACAGTCTTCAGACTGCATCATATTTGGCTTAACTACACAACTGTCTGTTTGATCTCCTTTTGGTGTGGTTATATAGGTGCAAATCAATGCAAACCAAGCATTTACCTACTTTAAATTACTCCTTGTGACATTAGAATTAGGCCCAGTCCAACATCACTTAAGTAAACAGGATGTGACTCTGAATAAGTTGGTTTAATTCTTAGCAGCCATGTTGTAAAAGAAACATTTCTGATCTGTTTTTTCCATTCTTGCTGTGTGCTTCAGCTCATTAACCAATTCTGTGTCCTTTAGCGAGGTATTGATATTGTATGTGCTGGTGCCAGTTGTCATGACTTTAAATTTTGCATTACCTGTGTATTTTCTTCAAAGCCCAATTCCTGAATTCATGTTATTAATGAGATTCTTAACTGCATCTTAAATAAATTTCTGGCCTGCAGGCTCTCAGATGTAGAACTGTAACTCAAAAGCACCCTGGTAGATTAAAAAATAGAAAGAGAGGGAGTCTCAAATCTCATGATTTTCAGGGCATAACTCATTCTTGAATCCATTGGTTTGGCAATATTTTTCTTCTAACTGAACAAACATTAAATACCTGGTTTTGTGCCTTGGATCTGATTTCTTTGTGCAACACGTGTTCACAGTGCTGAAAAGAGTGCTGAGGAAAGCTAAGAGAGCATTTCCCCCTCTCCCCACCATTTTCCTGTATTCTGCTTTCGGGAAATAACAAAAAATCTCAGCCCTCAGAAATTTGACCAATATGCAGATATTTCATAGAAAGTGTTCTGAATCAGGCCCTTCATGAGACCCAAAAACAATTGCAAAACAGGCAGGGGCACATTTGAAAGCAGATGGTTAAAATTTCTTGGTTTTTTTCAAGGATGAGGAACTTCGACCTGTTCATGCTTGAATTTTTTGCAGCAGTGAACAGGAAACTCACCATGTTATGATGCCTTCTTCAGAAGTGCCCTCTTAGGTCACGTCCATTAACAGGTTGTGTACCAGAAACTCCCTAAATCTGACTGACTGCAGAGATTGAAAGTGAGGACTAAGGGTCTCGATTCACTTGATGGGATTTGCCTTCTATTTGCATACAGCAGTTTCATAGATTAGTTTTTTTGTTTGCCTCTTTTTACTGTTTTTACATCAGCATAACCACATTTAAAGTAGTTGCTGCTTTTCCTTTTTGATGGCTGAGTTGGAATTCTTGAAGAGAGGCTGCAGTTGAGCCTGTTTATGATCCAGGAGCAATTTTTCCAGGGTCCTTTCCACGTTGGGAAATTACGATAAGTTTCTTCCTAACCCTCACCAGGCATCAGTTACTTGATGATGTGATGGTGAATTGAAGATCTCTGACAAGGTTACTAATCAAAATCTCAGCAAAGGGTTTTACTCCACCTGACCCAAAAAAGGCTGCGTGCCTTTTTGACTGAAACAGCGCCTCAGCTTGACTGCAAGTTCAGAATCAAGGCCTGTAATTAACCACGACTGTATTATTGATGTGTGAGTGTGTAATTAACAAAACAGACATTTTTGTGTATGTGGCTCTCCTTGTTTGCTCATGAAAACTCCCTACCATTTTCATCAGCATATTAAGGCTAATTAAAATGAATTCTCTTTGTATTGACTGCCTCTTCACGTATGCGAAGTTTGTGCGAATCAAGTGTGTGGCCAGGGCCTTCTTCCCTATAAAATCCATACTGTTTGCTTTCAGAGCTCAGGGAAAGAGGAATCAAAATTGCAGGCTGTTTGAAATTTAAATCAGAGCAGTGCTGGTCAATAGTACCAAGGTTATGGTGCCCTGGAAGGTTTTGATTGGGTGCTGCCAGGTGCATGCTGGGTGACAGTGACTTTAAAGGTCAGTTGAATGGAGTTTTAGGATTTCTTTTTGGTTTATGCTGGGAGTCCTGGCTGAAAAAGTCAGAGTGGAATCATACAGTAATTTGTACAGGTTTGTGGAGGGAGAGCACGAGCCCAGTGTTTGCATTCTGCTGATGTAAGAATTCCCAGGCTGAGATAAGGCTTTGCTTATTCTAAGCACTGAACAATTACATAGCAAGACATAAACGTTATCCTGAGGAGTCTGCAGTTTAACGAGTGGGACTGATGGGCTGTGTGAGAAGGGAAGCACATGCACAGGAACATGGAGTGGCTCCCTGAGGGTCATGTTGCAGCCTCTGAACACTGCAGTGGGCTCTTCAAGAGCTGGAAGTGAACCCAATATCCCTAACACAGCACCACAACTCTGCCTGTACTCCTTCCAGTGTCTTCCCAGCTCCTGGATTTCTACCAGATGCTTAAATGGTTACAACTTTTGTTAGATGAGACTTTTCATGAAACTTAATCTGAAGTCAATAGCAATGCAGCACTCGCTGGCAATAGGTAGTACTTGGACAGGCCCCCAGGCTTGCCAGAGCTTTCAGGTGGGTCTGACTGTACCTCTTCCTGAAAGCTTTTCAGAAAAACATTTTAAATTACAAAATCTGTGTTTTATTGGATTACAAACTGAGACAATATGTTTTAAAACAGCAAAAATTCAGATCAACAGATTTGAATTGGGTTAAGACAGACTAAACCGAGGACAACATAAACAAATTCACTTTGTTTTCCCCTCTCATGGAGTGAGATCTTCCAAATTTGCTCTGATTTCATCAATTCATTGTCTTTCTGTGTAAAAACAAGCTCAAGGCAGTCCATTGTACATACTTATTTAAATAATTCCGTCGATCCCCCTTTGAGGACCCTGTTGTGGATCTCTCCCTGCTCCTCTCAGCATTGTCATTGTCTTTGCTCCTGTGCAGGCTCTTGCTTGTTGACGGGTCCCATTCTCTCCATGCCTCCCCCTCTGCACTGCAGGGACTGGGCACACTCAGCTCCTGGCAGGAGTGGAGTCATCTCCCTCGCTGGGGAGAGTTTCCCTGTCCCGTAGGAGGGTTTGTGTGGGACAAGTTGCTGACCCCCTCACTGGCTGCCCAGCCCCACGCTTTCCAGAGGAGCATCGTATACAGAGAGCTGGGAACAAACAAAACTTATCCTGTCTGTCCCATTTGCCATTTCAGTTGCCCACTTTTGAACTTGTGGTTAGCACTGTGAGAGGTTATGGGCTGATCTCAGTTCTTGCAGCCATTGTTACAGACTCTGCAGGCTCAGGCTCAGGAGTGTACTTCCACATGGCCTTACTCTTGATTTATGTTCCTTTGGTTTATTCCCCAGGGAGGGAAATCTCTACAGGGTATAAATCAGAATTTTTTTCCCTTTCCTTTTTTTTTTTTTTTTTGCAAAGACTGTGGCTCATAATTCTTTCAAATGTAAATCTGAACATAATTCTGCAACAAGGATGGATTCTATGGCTAATCATGTGGCTTCAGGCTTTATATCTCTGCAAAGCTTTAGGCCATTTCTGTAGAAATATAGAGAACATCTTCCAAAGAATAAAATAGGAATGTCCTATATCATCCAATTGCCTTTTCAAAAGTCCTTGAAAAGGTGAACATGGTTTGTTTATATAACAGTCCTATCATCGAAAAAGTAGGAAAGCAAAATGTAGGAAGAATTTTTCCCATTAAAGCTGGATTCTAATCTGCTTCCTTGACAAATGTAGTTTATGCTGATGGTATTTTTCCATTCCTGTCTACTCCCAGTAAGACTGAATGATATGCTTCTGTCTCTCTCTTGTCTCTGATAATGTTTTCCTACTAACATAACATAATGCCATACAATTAGAAATTATATGTTAGCTGTTAGTCATAGCCCAGTGAGTTTACATTAGACAAAAGAAATTAAATGGGAACCAGAGGAGACCTAGTAAGTGAGTTTATGTTGTTTTTTTATTTTCAGAAATATCACATTTCTATTGATGAGCATCATTTATGCCTGTATGGGGAAACTAACTGTGCTATAGGCAAAAGAATTCCTGGTCATTTCTTCACTTTCAAATCATGCAGAGTTTGTAAATGCAAAGTTAAGAGCGTTTTTCCTCCATCTAGGAATTGATGGGTTGCTTCAAGATTTGTATTCACTCTCTGAAAGGAAATAGGAATATTTTAGCCTTGATTCTCTGTAACAGTAAATGATGCCTTGTAAATTGTTTTGTTCTGTGGAGTGAGAGGTCAGACAGTACTGAGGCATTTGATTCCTTGTGTGTTGGCCATGGTAGGAACCTCACTTTAACAGGCTTTTCTCAGTGGTATTGGTAGTCTGTCACCTGTAGGTCTGGTGGTGATCGGGAACTTTTACTTCAGAAGAGCTTGAGGGGAGCTGTCTCTGCTGGAGGGTTTCCCCTATCCCCTTGCAGACTGTCAGATCTTCATGCCACCAGCTGGCAATGTTTGCAGTTCTTGAGGTACCTTTCTCGATCCAACCTCCAATATTTGCTTCATCCATGGCAGTGTTATGTTAATGCTTGGACTCAGTGACCATAGAGGTCATTTCCAACCTTAATGATTCTGTGATGATCTGGAGTGAAAATACTTGTAATCTGCAGAGCTGATTGTGCTATGACTTCCCTTCATCTCTTTAGTGATGGTGTCAGCTCTCAGTGGTTGCTTCGAAACACACCTCCTGTTGGGGGATTGTTCTCTCCTGTGGCTCATGTGATGGAATCTCTTTGAAACAGGGAACACCAACTGCAGTGTTTCAAACCAGGGCCATCTGACAGCTCTCCTGTGTCTCAGCCACAGGGTGTGACAGAGCAGTGATGTTCTTCCTCTCTTATGCTCAGCCGCTGGGATGTTGCAATTCTTCTCTTCTCTCTATTACCAAGCAGGTGTGAGAGATCAAACAGCCTGTTTTGTCAATGTGTAAGTGAAAGATTAAAAAGAATTTAAAAAGGGGATAGATGGAGAATCCTGCATTTATTAGTATAATTTTTGGAAATCCTATTAGTATTGTAAGTATTGAAGCATTAGATGTTGGTACCTTTGCCCTTCATCAAAGATTGATTTCGCATTGGTTTAAGCTGTGGGTGAGGGTTCACATTTGTTGTTTTCATCCCAAAATATGTTATGGTCTATGTTTCAGACTAAAAATTTCCTGTTAAATCTGAACTCCAACTCGACTCCTGACCTGCAGGAAATCCTTTGAGATCCACCACTTCTTCCTTGCTTTTGTTCTCAATTTGTAAAAATCTTCCTCACTTTTTGCATACATTTCAATTTGGTTGGGTAGGAACAGGCTGTGCTTTCTCTGAACAGCACATGCTTGAGATGCCAGAAAGGTGTGTGAATTCTTCTCTTGCAGGAGAATACTTATCTGTAATGTTTCTCCTGGTTTTGATCCAGAATCCTTCTACACTAAATGTGTCTAGCATCTGTGAATTTTATAAACATACAAGCTGTCCCAGTTTAAATGAGACAAGGGTCTTTTGCTGAGGATGGATTAGGAGGAAAAGACCCAAACTTCTCTTTCCAAGCAATTATAAATCCAAAATTAGGAGGCTTTGATTGAAGGAAAACAAATTATGGAAAAGGGAAAATAACAGCCCTTTATTAAAAGGTATGTGTGTATTAACAGGAACACGAAAAAACCAAGTAAAATAACTAAGTAATACTCTTATACCCACCAATAATCTTCTTCAAGAACAAAACCGATAAACCGGCAAAAGGAAAATAGTTCAATTTCTTGCACCCTTTGGTGCTGTTCCAACCACAGCCAGCAGGGGGCGCCGTCGGGTCACTGGAGATGCAAAATTTGTAATGTCCTGTACCATTCACCAGGTGGCGCTGTTGGGTCACTGAAGGTGCAAAAACTTGTAGTGTCCTATTGTAGTCACCAGGTGGCGCTGTTGGATCACTGGAGGAGCAGAACTTGTAATGTCCAGTGCCCGTCACCAGGCGGCGCTGTGAGATCCTTGGCTGCTGCCAGGTGGGGGGAAGAAGGGGAAGGAAAAACAACAGCAATAAAACAGAAAGTTCTCCCAATGGAAGAAAACTCACAAACTTCAGCTGATTAGGGTCCATTGTAAGCAGGGCCTGCAGCCAGCCACAGCTGAGCCAGGAGCAGCAGCCAGAACTCCCCTCCGACAGGAAAGAGACAAAGGAACCCGGCAGTGTCTGCAGCCCACAGCAGGCTCCCCTCTGGGTAGAGAGACTGCGCTCTCCCCCCAGCCTCCACCCCCTTCCAGTCACACCCCAGCCAACTCCTCCCCCTTCATTGTCAAGGAAACTAATCTCGGCCATTAGTGGGCTGGGGCTGATTCTTTTGTTCAACTAATGGCCAATATACAGAGCACACACACACGGCAGGGGGAAAGGAAAGAAAAATTCCTTGCTAAAAATCGGAACTATGACACAAGCATAGCAGGACTAGTTCGGTCAGATAAGGAATTATTCATATTTTATTTGGTATTGCAGCGAGTAATATTTTAAAGCTACTTAAGGCTTTTATAGATATCTAAGAGGGAATTTAAACCTTGGAACTCACCTTGTCTCCTTGACCCCAAATGCTCTCTGAGTCCTGGTGTAGCACAGGCACAGCAGCTGATGCTCTACAAGTTTTGTGTCTTTCCCTAAAACACAGAGCTGAATTCCTGGCCTCCTAACTGGCAAATAAAAGCACAAACAAAACAACCCTTTTCCACACTTTCATGATGAATAAAGTCTGCCATGGATATGCTTTTAGAAGGAGGTATGAAAACAGGTTCCTAATTCTAAGGGTTAAAAAGGGCCATATGCCTTAAGCCTCACTGACAAAGGATTAGTCAAACTTTCAAGGTCGAAGTGGGGTTCAGGAGCTCTGTCTGAGGCTCCTTTTTCCATCTGAAAGAAGGACCTTCAAAGAGAAGTTTCAGTAACTGACATGCAGCTTTTCCCCCTCTGTTCCAGCCTTGCAAACAATGAAACGACCAATGACAAGAGAGGGAAGGAAGACAAGAAAAGCATGTAAACCAGCTTGCAGTAGCTTTCATTCAATGTTGAGCTGTTCCTCAGGGCTGGGGCTTTCTTTGGTTTATTATAATTTTGTTTCTTTTGTGCATTTTTTTCTTTTCTGCCAGTGAGATGCCCTGGTTTTCTACAGAGAGCAGTTTGGAAGCAGGATATGTGATACAGGAGTCTCTGTGAACCTGTGTAAGTTCACAACCCAGAGCCAGATTTCAGCAGTGCTCTGTGTCCACAGGCTGAATTTTCTGCCCTTCCCGCCCAACTGCCACACAAAAAGAACTGAACCAGTCTGGTGTAGTTTCTCTTTGCGTAAGAGGAACATGAGAAGGAACCAGGAACAGGCCAAGTGGAATTGCCAGATTATTTAGAAATCCTTTCTGGCTCTGGTCTCTGCAGGTTGAATAGCTGGAGACACTCGGCCAGTGCTGCTGGCCAAGAACCTGTCAGCTTTCCCTGGCTGAGTGTGCAGGGCACGGCCAGAGCTTGGCTGGGAGACCTCCAAGGAAAACTCAGGTGCTGGAGGATGTGGTAATTACTAATTCAGTAGTTAGCCTTCTCCAAGTCAGTGCAGCATCTGTATCTGATCCAGGGGGATGCTGGAGGATTGCTGGCAAAAAGCAGCAGGTAAAGGTTGGCAGGATTTTGACCCCATAAAACATTTTGGAATTATAAAGAAATACATGTTGTGTATCATAATGGCATCGAGGCCTTTTAAAACTTGTTGCCCTCTTCTCCCCCACTCCCGAATTCCTCTGTAACCTGAGGTGTGTAAGCCAAGATGCTTTCCTTACTTTTCAGAGATCCAAGTTCAGATTGCCCCTCTGGCATGATTACTCCTTGTCCAAATTCATGTCCTGCCTGCCGAGGTCCATGCCACGATGGTGTGGGGCTGTTTCTTACTTAGACCAGCGATTTTTATCTTGAGACAAGAATTAACATATAGGGATGGAATACCCACTTTATTAACGTTCTCAGATATAGCTGAAGCTGCAGGGCATAAACTTATTTCTGACAAAGGGAAAAATGGGGCTGGAATTCAGACTCCCCCACTTGTTTCTGGGGCCTTGTCTGGGTTTCAATTTTTGGACTTCCTCGGCTTTCAGTTTACAAAACCTTAACTTATAATAAGGTTATTCTTTCTATTCTACGTTTGGTTGTGTAGAGTTTCTTTATAAAATACCTGGTGCTTGTCTGTCTCGGGCCTCCCCAGCTCCTACAATTAGTTGGTGCAGCAGATTAGACTTCCTGAGGATCAAAGTTCTGTCTGGTGAATAGTAAATCATAAGTAGTACTTTTCTGTGCAGTGGTAAAGACTATTTATCTTTTCACCTGAGGGAAATTGTTATTGATATGGTTGAACAGCTGTTTAGGCAGCTCTGTAACAGAGAGAACATTGCTAAAAGATATATGAAACATCATTTAAACTTCAGAATAACCAACTTTACACATGTATTATGATGTAAAATCTATGGTTTCAACATGAGAGAGTTTTACTTGAATTAAATTGTGGGGAGGTCAAGACTTTACAATCACATGTTTAGCTAAATCAGGATAAAACCTGATTCAGTTTTTTTCAGTTCTGGTAGACTTCTTTTACCATTGAGCCAGCTTATACATTTGAAAAATGCAGCTTTTGCAATGAAGATAAAGACAATGTGATGATGTGGTCTGAAAATGCTGAGAGGTTAACACTTCTGCATCAATTTAATCAATTTGTGGTACTTTCTTATAATATAAGTAGTGCAACTTGGACAAAAAACCAAATTCCAAGGTAACAAAACAGACTTTCCTAATAGATAATCTTTGCTTGATGTTATTCTTTGAAATCACTGTGTGAATTGAAGCAATAGTCTGAAGTAGCCCCCTCTTCTGACAACCTTTCACAAGTTTTCATCTGCTTTCTGCCTGAAATCAGAGATTTTCTCATCATGAATGTGCAAAATACGTTAATCGATTATAAAATTTTCTTACTAATTTCCAAAATCATTTAGTGTTTTTACAACCTATTGAGGGTAAGTAGTTATGAATTACCTTTCTTGCTGTGATTTTTTTTTTCCCATTGAAGATGCTCAGGAAGTTTTGCAAATTGGACATGGGTTACTAGGATATGCTGAAATGCACTTTTGGCCATGACCATTTACCTGTTTCAGCCTTGAACTGTGTGCATCCAAGGTCGTTTGTTTTTATTTTAAACTAAAAATGTGTAAAGAATACACTTTCTGTGGGTACAAAAGTTCATATTCAGATTAAAGAAAAGCAACCTCTTCCTTGCTGAAATGTATTTTTGCCAAGTAGGCTGAGAGAGCATCTGGGTTTCTGCTGTATAAGGTGGTCTTCAGTAGATTCTTGTTTTTTCTGCAGTGGTAATTGCCTGTCATAGCTGCATCTGAATGAAACACTATAAACACTATGAAATACTATAAACTCTTAAACCATGGTGTTTCTTCAGTGTTGTTATCTTCTGGAGTTAACGTTAATTTTGGAATTCTTTAACTTCTTGACTTCTGCTTTTCTTGCCTCTCTTCTGGAGTAAGAAAGCTGCACGCATGCTGTACAGGCTTTACATTGGCTTTGAGATTTATATTGTGGTGCTTATTCTGTGATGTCTTGCTCTTTTGCACATATATTCTTACTTCTAGCTCTTAAAGCAGAAAATAAATAGGAAAAGTGATGCTATTTATGATTTCAGAGTTCCCTCTGCAAAACTTCTCACATGCCTTCAGAAAAAAGCAAAATTCTGTGTCTGATTTCTGAAATGAGCCTTTCTAAAGAACTTTCAGTTGAATACAAACATATAAATAGAAAATTGAAAGAGGCTTGAGCATCTGGGAAGAAACATTCCAGGCTGTGCTGCTGGACTCTGGTTGCAACAGCATTTTCTATCCAGGGTATGTGAAAGAGTGAGGAAGAGCTCGATCCCTGTTCCCTTTGCAACCCAGTACTGCTCTTTCAGATCAGTTTGGGGACTGAACCACAGAAAAATCTCTGCTAATTGCCTTCTTATTTGTGTATTTGGGCAGAGTCTCCATCCCCTACATTTGTGCAGTACCTGTTTGAGGAAGACTGACAGAGGGAGTTGGGTGGGAGTAAAGTGAGGAAAGAAGATGAGGCTCCAAGAGCAAAGGCAGGACTACCAGTCTTGAAGGGTTTTTGGGAATCTGATTCAGTGGGACTGAATGTCTTCATTAATTTCTTGATGGGAGAGGAGTGGATGATGTTCTTTTCAGCTACTTCGTGTAATGTCTGTGTCCAACCAAAGATGGAATGAGCAGCTGTATATGAGTGACTGACCTGAGGCCACTCGTGTTGCTTTTCATTTTTATAAGCCACTGCTGATTTTAATGAAAATTCCTTGCCCAGATTTTCTAGGCTTTCTGCTTTTCTAGTGTCTTCTTCTCTTCCCCCCGGTATTTGGTTCTTCTCTATGACTTTTCATTATATGTGGTATAGCAATGGCTGCATAACTTGCACATTATTGTTTCTGCTCTGCAAGAAGATATTTGAAATTTATGTTTTCCTTCCTGTCTTGAACTTCCCCTTCTCTCTTTTATAAATATGTGTTAGTTTGGCTTCTGGGAACATTCTGCAGGTGTTGTAGCCTTTCTGCTTTGCATGTCTGACATGAAGAAGAAAAAGTAGTATGAATGCTACTGGAATATGTTTGCTAAGCAAGTGAAGTGAAGTGATGTTTGTAGATAAAAGGCACTTTTGTTTCTTCCAAGGCCTGTTCTCAGAGATCCTTAAAACTAAGAGCTAAGGTTTTAGTAGTGGAACTGATTTGTACAAGGAAGCTTAGAACTCATTTATATATTTTATATATTCTACCAATGAAATGAGCATAGAGCCTCAGTCCCTAAAGGTCTCCATGGTATTCCATCATATTGTGCCTTCAAGATGTGTTCCTGAAATCTTCCCGTGGCCTTCTGTATCTTCTGTGCATGAATAAAATAAATCCCTAATGGTATAGGTTGCCTTCTTGGCTCAGTTCTTTAGGTGCTTTGACTGGGCTTTCGATCACCGTAGTCACTTTATTGAATCACAGCAGGATCCTTCTGGGATGGCCTCCAAGATGTTCCTTTGAAAGATGAAATGTAGCCACTAATAAGCCATTCCATCTCTTTCTCCCCCCTCTCTGGCTCCTGCCTTGGGCAGGAAGTTCTTTGGCTTCAAATTTGCACTCCTGTAAAAAGTTGGAGATGTACTGTCTCTTTTATTAGAACTAAATTAATAAATATAAAATATGTAATGGGAGAGACTTGACCTGTGAAAATCCTTCCTTCCTTTTCCCCTGTCTCTATTGAGACATGCTCATGTAACTGCAGGCTCTAAAAATGGGTACCAAAATGGGGGAAAAAGAAAGGTGGGGGAGTTTTGTTTTTTTTTTTTCTTGCCTTACACCTGGACCTCCCCAGAGGGATTTCCTGTCAGCTGCAGCCTTTGAGGTTGACCTTTGCTAGCTGGGTTTGTTTTACTTTGAATCAGAGCTGCACCATTTGGACATGGAGTTCACATGTCCCAGGAGCTCTTTACCTCCACCCTTCCCTCTGCCCAGTGTCTTGATGCCTATTAAATTTCTGTGCATGGCTGTGGAGATGTTTGAGGTGGGGAGCCCTAAGTCATCTTGCAGGAAGGGATGGGAATGCCAGGCATTCCTAACTGGGCTTCCATGGGAGCTCCAAGCTGGCCCTGAGTGAGGCTCAGAGGCTCCACGCAGACATCTCCGTCTCTGGTTCCGTCTTGTCCTCGCGTCATTCCCATCTCCTCACTCCCATCACTGGGTGCCTGCTGCTGCTCTGCTGGGAGTGCAACAACAAAGCTCTGAAGAATACCCAGGCAGCCAAAAATAACAGCAATAAAAATAAAGACATTATTAAAGCCAGATATGACTGATCTGGAGTCACAGCGAGTGTAACATGACTCAGTCAAATCCCCAGGACAGTTGGAGACAGAAAGGGAAGGAGAGAGGAAAATCTCTATCTGTTTAAAGTTCTGGGCCCCAAACTCCTTACAAGTCAGCTTTGATAATTCATCAGACGACCACAAAAAAGAATGCCTCCCCCGCTCCAGATGCAACCGTGTCTTGTCCCAGCCTCTTTTTCCACAGCCTGTGAATCTCACCACATCAAGGAGGAAAGCAAATACATTTAAAAGTTCTCCTTATTTAGGTTGGGTAGGTTTGAAATATCCTCCAAAGGCAAACGTGTGTGTGTGACTGGAAATGTGCATGCATTTCACATGGAGAGTTGTACTGGGGAGAAGGGAAAAGCTGCTGGAAAAAGCAACATTTGCAGTTCACACCCAATGCAATTAGAGAAAGAGGAGGCTGTGAGCCTTTTTACTGTGGAACAGTTAAGATGACGAGAGAAATAAACCCAAAAGTCTACACCAAGGAGTTGAAAGTGGGCTGATGCCTGCCTGTAGTGTGGGATGGGTAAGTGCACCCTCCCCCCATCGACTGCATTGGATACAAAAGGGAATAGAGGACAGGCAGTGCTTCACAAAAAAATAAACTCTCCCAGATATATGTGTTTGGCTCTTGGTGGGATGTTTGCTGGAAAAGCAGCTAAGTGTACCAGGGTGAAACAGGAATGGAGGAGAAACACAGGATCAGGCACTTCTTGCTGTTCTTCACCAATATCAAGATGAGAGATTAATTTCTCAAGCCTGTTTTTGTATTGGAGGTCTGAAGGGGGTCCCGTGAAAGGGGTACTCCCCCACATCATTTGGAGAGAGTTGCTTTGAATAATGGACATGAAGCAAATGTTAGAAAAGGGGTCAACCAAGAAAACTTGGATCTGGTTGCAGTATCACACAGTGTGTGTGTTTTGTTCTCAGATTTTAGCTGAGGCCAACTCTGATATAAACAGATGGACTTCAAAGTAGTTGGTCTGAATAAAAGCTTACATAATATTTTAATGGTTCAAGTCTTTTGGGACTGCAAAACTAGATTGAAAATCTCAGAAGGTATTTATTTATGCTTTTTGGGTCAGGCAGAGAGACAAGAAATAGATCTGTTTCAGTGTTTCTGGTTGCTATTTTATTTGTTTTTTAGCATCCTATGATTTCAAGATACTTTTGCACTTCTTATAACAGAAGATAACCTGCTTTTGAGTTGTTACTTTTTAAAAATTTTGATAGTTTTTTCTTTTTTTTAAAGTTTGAAGCTTTTCAGTCTTTCAGGGCTTGATATCCTTTTCTTTTTTTATTTTTCAATACAAAGGAATCACATCTTGCTGCTGATTTTTATTCGTGACAGGTTTTTGTTGCCGTCTTTTTTGACTTAATTTTATCTATTTTGAGAATGAAGATCTTTAGGATTGGTCATGTAGCAAAAATGAAATGTAAAGAAAATGTGTGGATTCAGAGGAAAATTTCAACATCTGTGATGTTCCCAATGAAGGTGTTCTTTCCCTTTCCCCCTACCAGCTCTTTGTGTCTGGAAATGTCACCTTCTGCATTTTTTTAGGGAAGGTTAATGAGAATTTCCGTAGGCCAGTTATAAGTGCAAGAAGTTATTTGCAACTCTGCTCCTGGCTGGAATCAGGCAGTGCCAAATGTGACTGAGGCATGGAGATTTCATTGCTCTCTTTCAAGCCTGAAAAGCCTTAAATAATCTTTTGAGGGATGCGTGGATCTGGTACTGAACGTTTAAATCTCATTTTTGAGTATTTAATGTCTTCTTAGTCCTCTGGCTTTGCAGAAAACCAGTTCCTAATGTGCAAATCCCAAGGGATTTTTCATGGCTGCACAGATTGGTCAGTTGGACATTGTTCTGGGTTTTCAAGAGCAAACTGCAAAGCCAGTGTTTGATGTTCTCTTTGTGATAAACAACAAATCATGTGATTTGACCAAGCACTGCCCTCGAGACATAAGTTGGGGCACAGTCTGAGGGATTTCCTCTGTTTGCCAATCTAACCCAGCAAGACTTGACTGAAGATGGGATAAGCTGAGCACTTTATTTGCTCGTGCTCGTTACACAAGTTCCAGACAGGCAGTGTGTTACTTGACTAACACCACAGACAGTATAACCACAGTCTTTCAAGATGTATTTGATGTCCCTGACAGAGCCATGTAAGCTCTGCACTGTATGCCCAGGCTATGAACAGAAGTTTTAATAATTTAGAAAGGCTACTACTTGCAGTTGTGTCAATATTACTTTTAAAAGTGTTTGGGTGGATGTGGGGGGGGAGATGGGAGAGCCATTTTTGACCAGATTCTTGGGATCCAGCATGTCAATATATAAAGTCAAATTTTATATCAAGGTTTATATACAAAATGAAAACTGAATGGTCTGAAGAAGTTTTTGTGAAACATTACCTAGCTCAGACAAACTCCCCACCTAGTTTTTAGTTGCTCTCACTGCTGTCAAATCTGAGCACTTTCTGGTAGCTGATGTGACTTGCATCTGTCACACACATTTTATTTTCTATTTCCCCAGTAGAGCAATATGTTTTATTTATTTTTAAATTTATACACTGCTGTTGCCTGTATTATAAAAAAATTAGGCTGCATAAGTCTGGTCTTGGTGTGGAAGGCAGCAAGGATGTGATGGTCCAGTGTTGCATTTACTCACAGGATGCTGGGAAAACTGAGTCCAGCACAAAACAAGATGTGTCCTCTCTGTTGACAGAGGACCAGCAACTATCCTGATTTTCTGGATTCAGATGGTTGTGTTTAAAGGAGGAATATTTTTAAATGTTTTCAGAATCCATTTTTAACTATGGCTTTTTTCTTTGTTAAAGCTTGGATTTTCATATGGAGTGAAAGGAGTTGCATGCCCAGTTTCAGTGTTACATAGGCATACAGTGAGGTGCAACTGCCTTAGGCTATTCTGACCATTCCTACCTATCTTTTAATTGTTGCTGTAAAAATGTGTTGATTAAAACAGTGAAAGTGTTTCCAAAATGTGCCAGCTTGTTCCGCTGCAGCTAAATCCAGTGGGCTATTGAAATATCATGGATTTAGGACTTGCACTGTCAGTAGGTGCATGTGCATGTCTTGTCCCTGCTTGTGTCTTCCTTTGGGATAAAATGATATGCACTCTCAGATAAACCTGGAACGTGGAATTCATTTCCATGAGGTGTCTCACTTTTATAAAACTGAGTATAGCTCTAGATTTAACATTGAACTGCACTTTCTAATTTCTAAAATATGTTAATGAATCTGATAATAATGAATGTCTAGTCTATGTGCTCTGTAATTTAATACCTGTTTGGAACTGTACCCAAACATAGAACCACACTTCTGACCTTGGAGTTACTTTTTGTGCTGAGGTTGTTTTTTTCCCAAAAGTCCTTATCAGCTGTGATTGTTTAGATCCAACCAGCCTAGACATGAATGCTCACAGGCTGAGTGACTCAAATGTGTTTCAGGGGCTTTCTTAGACACCTGAGTTACTCTAAGAGATGTTTGTCCTTCTGTATTTTTCGTAGGCAAAGTTCTGGCTGTATCCTCCCTGTCCCCGGCATGGTAAGACCAACTAGTGGTGGAACCTCATTTTTGTTTTGGTTCTGGTGCATCCAGGGCATTTTCAGAGCATTGAATTTGAGTGTGAACCCTTAACCAAACAAGAGACTGTTATGAGGGCAAAGAGGTGTCGTTTGACTGAACCCCCCCAAAGTTTAAGATTTAATTGGAAGGATATTGTTGGATTGTTGCAACATATTGCTTTTCCATATTTCCATATGTGATCCTAGCTTGGGGTCATTTGAGAACAGTCCAAGTGATGACTTCAGCAAGTATCTTAAATAAATTAGGATCAGCAGTGACGGAAGAATTCTGGTTGTGGTTGGTCTGTCTTTTGGAAACGAGAGCATATTAGCAAAAAACAGCAACAAATTTTGTGTCATGAATCTGTTGGGAAAGGAGAAAAACTTCCACGTTGCAGCATCTCTTACCTCAAAGTCAAGGATGTGAAATATCTCAGTTGGCCACCACATCATGAAGGGCAATTTATTGCATCTGTTTAAAAACAGTTCTGTATTCTCTGGGGGCTGTGTCCTGCACTAGCAGAGTTTTGGACTCAATGATCTAATAGATCTTTTTCCATCTCTAACTTTTGTGGCTTGCCATATGTAGAGATAAACATCTTTCTTTCCGATCAGCATTGACGGACAGACTTTCAGGCATGGAAACATTATTGTGTGTGGGATAGGGGGAGGGGAGGGGAGGCCAATTGCTCAGTGTTATTGTCTCCAGGGCATAGGATTATTGGAAAATGATAAATAGCTGGGCAGGCAAAGGGAATATGAAAACCCTGTTGTGGAACAGAGCTGCCCAAGATTTCTGTTCATATTGCAGTGACCAAAAGAAATTTACATTGGAAAAACCCTCTTGCCTTCGGGGCTGAATGTTATGAACCTTCAAAGTGGTTCTTGAGAAGAAAAGGGGTTGGGAATGAAAGGAGTGGGAGGGATTGCCATGCTATTTCTACAGAGCAGGGGTCACTGCAGAATAACATTCATGATCTTGTTGGTGCCATTCTGAGAATAGGAACAAGGTAGGAAAGATAAAAGCAAAGTTGGCATTTGTGACTTGTTCTCCTGTCCCATGGGAGTTGCAAATGGACTAAGTCCAAGCTTTTTTTCTTCTGGATTTCATTCAAGGATTGTTCATCTGGCCTGTGGACTGGGTGCCTTTACTGTAATAATGTGGTTTTCCCTCAACTTGCTTGGACTTCAAAGTTCCATCTGAATATATTAGTCACAGGTGTATAATGTCCATGTATAATGGACAAGTTTTGTGCCTGTGTAAGTCAGTGTGGATCTATGAGACCTTACAGCACATGAAGTTTGGGGCTAAGAACTAAAATCCTACCTGCAATTTGTACCCCAAGAAAGTAAGGGCAGTCCATCACTGACATGTAATTATTTTCATTTGGGGTGGTATCCCATTTTAACATGTCACCAGATTTGTTTGTATTATTTCAATTCCTCCCCCCACCTCACTCCCCGATCCAAATCCCGTGAAAACAATGAAACACCTGTGCCTGGGTAGGCTGAAGTGTTAATGAGAGTGAACTGAAACTGTTTCTGTCTCATATAGAACCAAGGAAGTGGACAAGCCAGCCATGGTGGGTGATTCTCTGTGTTCCTTGTACATGTCGTGGGGAAAAGGTGTGAGTCATGGGTGCTTTATGTGCTTAATCAGAAGAACTTGAAAAATGCGGTATTTTTCAATGACATTTGATTTAAAAATAAAAATAATTTATTTGATTGGGAGGCTTACCTTGCATTTGGGAAACAGGAAGCTGCATCTTTGATTCAGTAATTGGAAAAGGTAATTGAATTCAAACTGGAGGCCGAATTTTCAGAGTAACTGAGCATCCTTTCCTCTCATGTTGTGTTTCCAAATGCAGGGAAAGAGAGTTTGCATTTTGACACCTCCTCTACCTTCACTGCATTTAAAGCTGCCATGAATTGCATTGCATTTTGCATAGGGGGTGATGGAAATAGTGCATCAGGCCCAGCAGCGTGGATTCAGCTGCTGTAATTAAGTGCTATCTTTGCTTTTCAATGTATATTTAGACACACCAGCCATGCAAGGCATTGATTCCACATTCCTGTGGCTCCTTGGCTGCTCTGCAACACTCACCAGCTTTTTGTTCTTGGCAAAAGTCTCGTATTTAAATTATCTCACTTGGCCAGATCTTTCACAGAAGGAAGAGCACTCTCTTGTTGTTACCTTCTAATCCCTGTTTAGTTGTTTGATGTTGCTTCCCACCCCAGTGATACGATACTTTGGTGTTCCAGGCTGACTGACAGCTGTAATGAGGCTGAGATTTTCATGTGAGAGGCATTCAGCTCTTCACTTTAGGGCTTGTTTGCAATTTCCCATTGCAATGGTGGAGAGATGGATTATCACTGCAGAGCTTCAGGATCGGTGGCTGCACTTGGTTGTGCTGGGTGATCTCAAGAGCTGGTTAGAACTTCAGTACACTCCAAAGGTCCTATATGTTGCATTCCCATTTTCTTTCTAGAGAGTCATAGTCTTTAAATCACATTCAGTGCCAGTGCTGTCCTGTGAAAATTCCTGACCACATTATCCACCCAGTGCTGCTTTTGTAGCAACATCTCAAAGATTGATAAGAGAGAAATACCTTTGCACCAGGAACATAAATCCACAGTGGTCCCTGAGCAGAGTGATCCTGTGCATTTGAGTGTGCTTGAGGCACACACAGATTTGGGCTATTGAAAGAGCTGTGCAGGTTTTCCCAGAACTGGCACACAGGATAATCTTGAGTCAGTGTGTACCTGGGCAGTGAACTGGATTTGGAGCTGGACCTGAGGCAGGTCAGACACAACAGTGTTGAGCCATCCACTATCAAGAAAACCTTGTTCCAAAAGATGTTGAAGTATTTTATGAACTGTGGATAGGGCTTTGATGTCTCTCAAATGGTTATTGGACGTGATTCAGAATGGGAAAAAGAAGCAGGACTGATAGCCATTGCTGCCTGTGCTTGATGGCCAGGCTATTATTCTAAACACACAGTGGATGCCGCGGGGTTTTTTGAAGTTGATTTTTCATTCCCGACATATGGCTTGCATTTGACTGGGGAAATGCCTTGCTCCCAGTAGCGTCTCTGCTGGGCACTCACAGAGCCATCAGGATTAGTGTCACCAGCTCAGGCCACTTGGTTCATCTAGCCCAGTGTCTCATTCTAGCCAGTGGCCAGAACCAGATGCTACTTCAGCAGGAAGTTTGTATATTCTTGGAAAGGACAGTTATCAGATAACCTGGTGTTCAGGAAAACTTCTTTCTTTTCATTACAAACCGGCTCCTGCCTTGAAGCTCTACAACCCAGTGCTGGGATCTGGATACAATACAAAGCAGTTTTTCTGGGATCTGTGGGGAATCCTGCTCAGAAAGAGCCTTAAAGGGAATTGGGGATCTGTGGGTTCTGCACTGTGGCTCAGAGGACTCTTCTCTTGGGACTGTTTTCTTTCTTCAGTACTTCTCAACCGATGTTTTCCATTTGACAACAGATCTTTGCACTAGCCACATATTTAAACCAAATAAACAAACAAACTCCACAGTTTCTTCTTTCTCTATAATTTCTGACCTGAGATGACACAAGCTATGACTGGATCAGGTTGCAGTGCTGCACGTAATGCCATAGTTTTCCTGAAGATGCTTCCAGCAGGCTAAGGCCATTTAGTCAGGCTTGCTGTGGGCTCTGGGAAACTGGAATCTCCCAGGACTGGAATCTCTGCAGGATGCATCATGCCAGGCTCCTGGCAGTGCAGCAGCACAGGGGATCTCTGAATCACTGAGTTTGGCATTCATCCTGCTGCTGGAGGCTTTGCAGGACGTGCCTTTTGCTGGTTCTTTCAGGAAAACCTTCCCAGTAACTTCCTATCTCCAGACAGTGTGTTCCTGGTCTCCTCCTAATGAAACTCCCAGAGATCTGATGCAAACAGCAGGGCATGTAGGAATGACAGAGGCTGGACCAGTCAGGTCACAGCCTAACACTTGCCAACTCAACTGCTTGTGCTGTTGCATAAACATGTCTCACTTCACATGTGATTAGAATAATTTACAGTGTTTTGCTTACCTTACCTTTATTTCTCCCCCTTGTCCATAACCCTTTAATACATTTACCCCCAGCTGAACTGTCTCTCAGACCCCGGATCCTGGTTGTCCTGGGACATGGAGGCACGCAAGCACTTTCATATCAGATGAAAAATTCACCGACCGCAGAAACTTGGAAACTGTACCTCTTGGTTGTCTCTTCTTTTATAGACTGTGCAGAAACTTTATCAGTGTTTCAGTTATTAATAGATTGTTTTGCTTTACTCAATATTTAAGGCCTCGTATGACCCTACTAATAATTTACAAGAATTTTTGTATGTCTGTGTTTTAATTCCACTGGCTTCTGTGTCAGCTGATGAGTTTTGATTGGTTGGGTTTACCTAATATATAACCAAACAGAGACAGCAACTGAATGTGGTTTACTCAGATATGTAGTTTCTTTCTAGGCATATGATTCATTGTCTGTGAGAGAGGCTGCAGCTGGACAGCAGAAACTTTGCAGGGAGAGAGACAAAGCGAGCTCTCTTTCCCTGCAGTCTCCTTGATACTGCTTCCTATCTTGCAGCCTTTCCAAAAGTTGTCAGAAAATTAATAATAGTGGCTCGATGGGGTCACAAAAGAAAAACTATAAAAACTCGGGGACCTCTAGAAAAACCAGAAAAATCCATGTTGACTGTAAGTTGCCTTGAGAGTCTCTTCTCAAGATGTCTCGTAGCTCCCCCGTACACTTGTATGTAAGGATGTATCTGATGATCATAGGCAGTGGCCAGCCTTGTAATAGTTACGTTACCACGGAAAATGTGCAGCAGTAACTGATGAAACGTGTGTTCAATTCTATGCCTGAAAGTGGGCGAGAAAATACATAACTTTTGCAACTCCTGTTTTCCTAAAGGGAAATCCAAGTGCTGGCTCTCTTTGCCTTAGGAAGCCTGACTTTGGGTAGGGGACTGGAATATATTGCCATGGGACTAGATATCAGTCCAGCAGCATCTCTGAAATAAAATCCCAGTTCTCAAATCTGGTGATGATACAACATTGGATGTAGAAAAAGAGCCCTTCTTTAGGAATTAAAGTGGGATTATTTTAAACAAGTATGTGTGTGGGTGTGCACAGACAAAACACATGCATACACACACTGTAGAAAAAATGTTATGAGGCCTTCAGCAATTTTTTTATTCTGGAAATGAGATGTGACTTAAATAGTAAGGATAATTAACTATAGGAGCAGTTTACCAAGGGAAGTGATAAATCCATCATCACTTGGATTCTAACTTAAGATTTTTTAGAAAAAAACCTGTAGTTCAGCCGCAAGATACTGCCCAAAATTATATTTACTAATGTGGAAGGGAAGCATAATCTTCTTCCACCAGAGGTGGGATTCTATTTTGTGTGTGTGGTAGCACTAGAATATTCATTGTGCTCTTTTGGTCTTACAACTTATTTGGTCCTTTCAAAGAGTGGGTCAGAAACATGAGACGCTCATATATAATGTAGGATTATACAGTTTGCTTTCTAGATTTCTTAGAAAGTGCTCTTTCACTGTTGTGAAAGACCTGAAGATGGTCTTTGTCATCTTCTTATTGAAGATTCCCTCCTCCCCATTTTGTTGTTTGGGTAAGAATAGAGTTTAGCTTTGTCTCTTACACCCCTTTTAAGGTAAAATAATGTTAATAAGTAATTGTGCCAAGTAAAACTTTCTGGAATGCTTTTGCTGGCAAATGCTATTGTATCACAACTGAGTCAGTTTTGAGAAATCTGTTTCTGCAAATCTTTAATTTTGTGAGATGACGATTTTACAGCAAGCCACTCATTTTTCTCTAGAAATACAAGACACAAGACTTAGTGCAGTGAAACCCAGCCTGAAAGATGAGCAATTTTTTTTCAGTGAGAGTCACACATTTATAAGGAAGAAGGAAGTTTTCTCACCTGGGAAGTGGTAGCCAACATTTATTGCATCTCCACTCCTTAGAACAACTAATTATAATCACATTTAGTCTGAGGGAAAGTGTATGTTTGCTTCAAAATAGTGTTCTCTCTTTGCAAAGATAATAGTTTTTAAAAATGGGTTTCTTGGTCCTTGAAGATGCACCAAAAAAAAAAATATTTTTTTTTCATCATCAGCCGTGTGTTCATTTTCATATTTACTGGCCATTTGTGAGATGAGCTCTGGGACTTTTAGAGAAGTTACATGCTCAAGCACCTTGTTCTTTGGTTGCTCAAAGTAATGCTTTAAAGGGATCTGATTTCTAGAGAGAAGGAGCATGTGATTTCTGAGACATGTTCCTTCAAGGTGTTTCGAGTCAGGCTTCCCAAATGGCTTAATTTTGGAAAAGAGAGCCCCATTTATTTGACAGTGACATGTCTCTGTAATGTTTTACTTTGTGAGGGAGATGGAGGATTTTTTTTGCTTGGGAAGGGGAATGAATGTGGAATAATTTTGCTGGCTTCAGTGTTTCATATTTATATGGAGGAACTTGGTCTTTTTTGCTGTTTTCTTATACTTCACTTTCAACTTTTCAAGTGTTTGATCAGGGAAGGGTCATGTTTTAGCTGCCAAGGAGGATGAATGAATAAACACCTGGCATGTGGGAACGCGTTGCCTCCTGTGAAAGGCAACAGGGCAAATGTTATTGCCTTTTAGTCTCTCCCTTTCCCAGGTTTGGCATCTCCTCCTGTACCTTGACACTTCTACTTAATCCAGCACTGTTCCTATGCCTGGACTGCTCCTCCATTTGGGCTGAGAACATGCTTTAAGCCTGATCATTTACTGCAAGGCTGTAATTAAGGCCTTGTATATGTTCAAATAGATCATAGGCAACAGGGGCAAGAGATGTCATCAGTCATAATTTCCACAACCTAAAGATTTTTTTTTTTTTCTGGTTATACCATAAATTCTTTCTCTTATTATTTTGTGCCTTGGCAGAAATAACCTTTAAAAAGTAGGCCACCCTGTCCTTTCCTGCGTTCGTTACAAGTGGGCTGCGAGGAAAGCCCCGGACTGCCAGGGCCTCTATTTTTGGTTTCCTTTTGCAATGTGAGGACAAAGTTTCCTTCAGATGCAGCTCTAGCCAGGGAACTCATCTGATGGACTACAGCATATAATTTTAGTTGGAAAGGGAGGAAAAAAGATCAACTGTAATCTCCAGTGCCTCTTGCTGGGTATCTCTGAAGTTCCATGTAAGAGTGCAGGTGCCAGGAGCAACAACCACTCTGCAGTTAAGGTTGCAAAATATCTTCCATTATGACACTGTTTTCAGTGCTTCAGGGCCTTTGGAAAAAATTACCTATTGGGCTGGAATTTTTGTTTCTTGGTGAATGTCAAAAATTATGGTCTCTCCAAAATGTTGAGCAAAGCCGATCCAGCAATTTCTCTTGCATTGTGTGAGAGTAAAAAACCTCTGAAAAGCCATGTTGTAGAATGAAAATACACACACAATCCAACGCTTTCCAAGTCGCTTAATAAATATTTCTGACAATTACAAAGTATTTTAAACCTATGAAACTCTGCACAATTCAAGTTCTCATTGAGCACTGCAACTTTTACATCTGAAAAAGGCTGGTTTTTTCTAATTTCTTTTAAGAAATGAATATGTTGATGGTACTTGGGACGGGATCTGTGTTGAAGTTATGCCCCATTTATGCCCTTAATGATATATCTTTGTGCAGTTTGTGCTCCTTAGGGGATTACTTCTTTCAAGTTCATGCTGGAAGATATTAAAAGGAGCTGCTAATCACAGACCTGCATTTCCTGTGTTAACTTCACTACACTTTGCTTTATATTCTAATTATGAGGCTTTACCTTTGAAAGGGAAAAAGTATTTCTTTTGTGAAGATAGGTGTATATATAATAAAAGCAGATATGCTTTTGCACTGTCAATCCAGTTTTGCAGGATGCTGTCTCCAAGGTCACAACAGCATCAGCAAAGTGTGAATTTTATGGCCTGCAGCTGTGTAAAGGCTGTTAAAGTAAGTGCAGAAATTTTCCAGAGCTGCTTCTGCTCCATAAGGTCTCAGCAAACATTAGAAGTTATTTAGTGGTGTAAATTCTGAAGAAGCTGCTGGTTACAAATAGGAATAAACTGTATTTTCTAAGTGCAAATGCCCAAACCCTGAATTGCTGCTATAGAGTTTCATGAACTTCACACTGATGTAAGCCCAACTTAGATGACCTGTCACAAAATTTGAGTACTCAAGCATGTTTCAGGAGAAAGTGGCATTGGGGTCCTCTATGACAGCCATAAGTACTTGCTCTGGCAAAGGGGTTAAGTTTGTGAGTGATGTTTTAGAAACATGGTTACAAAATTAAAAAAAGACAGACATAAAGTGTGTGAAGAGCAGACTGAAAATGCCTGGTGTTAGCTCTGATCCCTGCTGGAGCTCTGGGAATCCCTGGGACACTCTGTGAGCTGCTTCAGAAGGGTGGTTTAGGAGTTGTGCTGCAGACAAGCACACGTGGAGCGTGTGCCCAGGGATTTCTCGTGCTAAATACACTCCTGGCTCCAAGCGGGTGCCAATCAGTCTAGAGGACAGTGTGGTGACTCTCCTTTCCCACCCTCTCTTCCTAATAATTTTTTTGGTGGAACTTAGGGCATAGCAGAACTGCTAATACACTGGCTGGTTGTATAAATTCAACCCTGGTTAGGTGTGCCAGGAACAGAAATGCAGAACATTAGTAGGGATAAAGAGAAAATCTGATCTGAAAGGAAAAGGTGCTGTATAAAATGTGTCCTCAAAGGCATTGATGGGCATGATGTCCTAACCTCTATGAGCAGAGTGGGAGTGGAAGAGGCTGGTCACCTGTTTGGTTACTTAAAGCAAGTGGCTTGATCTTCTTACATCTTTGCACAGAGTGGGAAGAACGTGATGGCTTTCAACCTCTGGGTAGTCAGCCTTGTGATGTTGCACCTACATTATAGTCTTGTAACTCTCAAGTTGCACGTGTCCACGCTAGATGACTGCTCTATTAATTTGCTTACAGTTACCTGCTAAAACTGTGAATTCCTTTGCTTCCAGTTGAGAGAAAGCTCTCAGCAGCAGAGATCAGTCCCTGACCTGAATCCATCAGGCAGTCAGCTCACATGGCCATGAAATACAAACAGTGGTGACCTCGGTGCACCATGTGATAAAGGTTATCTTTTTCTACCACAGTGAATAAACAGTGTTGGGGGCTAATTAGAATGACACTGTGTTTATTCTGAGTGAGGATGTGTGTTTGAAAATGGCTTTTAACTGGTTTACAAGTGAAGAGTGTGTGAGCAGAGAGAGTGATCCCAGCCTGTTTCCCTGTGCACGTTTCTCCTCCCTGTGTGTCGCTGCTGTACCAGGACATGTGGAGGGGCTGGCCACGAGCCCGGGCTCCCTCTGCACGTCAGGGACATTCCGTGGGGAGCCCTGCTGTCTCCGGGGCTCCTCAGCCAGGGTTGGCCCAGGCAGGAGGGTGGCACTGCTTTGTGCAGGAGGATGGGCAGGAGGAGGTGAAAGGAGTTCATTGACAGGGACTGGCTCCCAATGATCTTGGCAAACAGCAGGGCAGGGATAGGGATGGGTTCTGGCACTGCTGGTGGCTGTATAAATTAATACAGGTTAGAAGCAGGGCCACCTTGTTTGTAGAGGAGCTGGAGCCAACCCTCAGAAGAGCTGCTTTCCAGCTTTGAACACTGAACGAAGTTTTAATCTCCAGTAGGGCCCACATTTTTTCTTTTCCCAGCCCTCCTCTAAACACTTTCCTTTATTTATTTATTTTTCTTTTCATTTGCTTCTGTCTCCTTTTACATTCTTAGATCTCTAATAGCTCAAACATGACTGGGCTTTGGTCCAGACTCCTGGCATGCAATGCCAGCCTTCACTGGTCTTGAGCTGCCTACAGCAGGCCGTGGCTGTTCCTCTGCACAGGCAATAGTGAGGGAAAGGTATCATCCAGGAGGTCTGTGGCAAACTGAAAATAGAAAACAAATGCTATGGTTCCCAGTGAAGTCCTTCAGCTTTTAAACCATCCTTCTTTCCTGTCCCATTCATTCTATCCCTCATTAGTGTAGTTCCAAGTGTCTTCCTATAGTGCCTGGAGAGATACGACTACTATATCATGGGTTTATTAATTTTATCCTTATATTGGAAGGACCTGTATCTGCCTGCATTCCCTACTGTTTAGAAGCCTCTTTGGAGGCTTTCTGTTTATTTTCTTGATTTTAAATGTTGGTGTCACTGCTTATATCTGAGCAGGAAGGTGGAAAGGTGCTGAAGTAGTACTGAAGGCAGTAAGGATTGTGGTAGTCCTTAATTCCTGGTGGTATTTGTTACCCTTTGCAGACTTCATTTCAACTACTTACATTTTTCAAAGGCATTGAGCACCTTTAAGGTGAGGACAGAGACATAGATTGATTAAATCTTCTACTGAAAGTCACTGAAGATACAGGGGACGTGTTTGACATGCTGGCAATACTCTGTGCTACTGCTGAGACGCCCTGTAAAATTCTGCTGTGGATTTGAGGAAAGTGACTTCATTGCTGTGAAGTTTTTTCCAGTGTCAGTGTTGCAGCTCAGGTTTAGAAACTCTTCTTTCAAATGCACTACAATGCTGATTTAACAAATCACTGGTACTTGAGATTCAAAGAAATGTTCTTTTTCCCCCCTTTTTTGTCCTTTGCCAGTACTAATTTTGCGTGAGCTCTGCAGGACACGGCTTTGCACTCAGAAAAAGTGTACTTCCCTTTTTGCCTTTGCAGTCTGTTTTCAGAAATAACAGGAACAAGGTTTGTGACTGTGAGGGGTGGGTGTATATATAGGGCAAGACAAGACTTTGCATGTCTCAGTAAGGAAGTTGCAGATGTAAAATGGCATTCACAAAAATGTTGGCTAATATGAAAATAAACTTTAATGGTGTAGTGGGTGTGTACCACCTGAAAGCTGTGTGCATTTGTCCAGTAAAAAAAGAACCCCATAGTAACCCTTTATAAAAGTTTGTCTTTTGCTTTAGTTTCCTCAAGTGATGCCTGAAGTTTCTTTCTCTTTCATGGATCACAGAACAGTTTGGGCTGGAAGGAGCCTTAGAGCTCATTTCATCCCAACAGCCCTGCCACGGGCAGGGACACCTTCCACCAGCCCAGGTTGCTCCAAGCCCCATCCAACCTGGCCTTGGACACTTCCAGGTCTGGGGCAGCCACAGCTTCTCTGGGCAGCCTGTGCCAGGGCCTGCCCACCCTCCCAGGGAAGAATTCCTTATTAAAGGCTTATTAAACAAACACAACCAGCACCTTAGTACTTCTGTGAATCAGATCCAAAGCCCTTCTCCTTCTTGAAAGACATTTCAGGCCATGAGCTCAGCTCCTGCTGACTGCAGGATAGCATTAAGAGCAGCAAATAGATCAGACTCAGAAGGGATCTGGACACTCCAGTGTAGAGGTGGGAGATCCAGACTTGTTGCTACTGTGGCTACATGGTGTTGTAGGATGGAAATGTAAAGGCAATTTCTAGCCTGTGAGTGCCCAGGATGATAATCAGCAAACTTGCCCTGCACAGTGGAACTTCATAAAGTTTGTGAGGCCAGCATGAATTCACAGAGTAAGTGCTGGATGGGGAGCAATGAGCTCCTTAGTTACAACCTTGCTCCTGTCAGAAAAAAAAAAAAATTATCAGAGGGGTTTGAATAAAAGAGTCTGTGTCACTCTCCTCATGAACAAAGTGGAGACATATTTTTTTCTTTAGCTTAAGTTTGTAGCTAGTTAAATTTTGTATAAGATGTGGTTTATAAACCAAAATAGACTTTTTTCCCCACCCCTAATTTGGTCTAAATCCCATACCCCTTAGTTACAAAAAACCCGATATGGATTGTATTAATAAAAAATTAATAATTATAATATTAATTCTTACTTGATGATAGCAAGTAAAATTTAGTGACAGCTGAATACTTTAAAAGAAATCATTGTGTTCAAATTAGAAGTTCCTAAGTCCCATTTCATAAATAGCTCCTGCTGTAGACACTCAGCAGAGAGAGCTGATTTGAAACAGATCTATGGTGGAGCTGCAGTCCATCCATGGGGACTTTTAAGTCCATATGGTGAGACTGCCTAAAGAGTCAAATACTTTGTGGAAGGATCATGCAATTAATCAAAAAAGTAGTAGTGTTTGCAGTTAATCTAAATTAATTTAGTTTTTTTTAGGTGAAAAAAGTGTTTCCACTTCAAAGAACAGGAAAAAATCTTCAGGATTTCCTGTTTATTCATTTCTTTGTGGTTGTCACAATCCATGTATTTTTAACTATTTTATTTAATAAAATCTATTACTTCTTAGTGACAGAGAAAATTGCATGATTTAAAAATAGCAACATGCTGTATCTTTAATATGGTTTTCCTCTATCAGATATACAGTAGCAAGTAAAGACACACTGAAGAATTCAGCTTTCATTATCCTTACTAAATGGAGAGAAGTTAATTTATTCTGGGTGACTGGATTAAAATCTGTATTTCTGCAGCCATCCTGGTGTCAGCATGGTTTGAATTTATTAATGTTATGTATTATCCAGTCTATATTTGAGGCTTATTCCAAATGTAAAATTTTGTGGGCATAATTGGTTAAGAAGATGGATGAAGTAGGAGTTGGAAGTCAAATCAACACTTATGCAGTAGGAGTGCTCTTGCAGATCAAAGTCCTTTTCTACGGAATTTGGGGGAAGGGAGAAGAAATGGCAAATATGAACCATCCTGGCTTAACTCTTTGGTGTGAGCAGGTCTGTGCTCCTATGGTGATGAGAGCACAGGGGGTTTCAGGATGGACTCCGAAAAATGTATCTTAATAGTGAAAAAAACCAAAAAAGGGCTACAAAATCTTGCCCCAGAAGGAGGTGATGCTGTGAGATGGGAGCGAAGCTTTGGGCAGAGTTTCCCTGCTGGGCTGCTGAGGATGCCTGTGGTGGGAGCCAGAGGACTGGCAGAGGCTGCTTATTGACTTGCTGCCCCTGTAATGCTTCAATGTATTCCAATAAATAACCATAGAAGTATTTTGGCTTGCTTTTTTCGTGGGTTTTCCAGTAGAAATGGTTTGCTTAGCTTTCAAACTTTTTTTTTTTAATATTTCTATACATTGGAGAAATGTATTTCATGTTTGCAAAACACTGGCACATTGACTTTTTCCCAAACTGCCTCTTCTTTAAATGAAAAATGGATTTAAGAATAATGATGATGATGATGGCTTTTTTTTTTTTTCAGTTACTGTAGTATTTAGAAATCCCAGTGAAAGAAAATTACCTGATATTAAGAAACTGGGACTCAGAGATCTGAAGCTACTTCCCAGCTCTTCTCTCGTGACCTTGCTTAATTAAATTGCTCAGTCTGCCCAGGGCTGAGTTCCCTGCCTTCACTGCAGGCATGCTGCTTTTTCCTTGCCTTTATCCGGGAGAAAGTGTCTTGGTGTGTTTATCCAGATCTGCCGAAGCCTTCAGCTGCTATTGTGATGTGAATATAAAGAGCTGATGCTGTGAGTACTGTCGGGTGGCAGGGATGAGGGTTTGGATGGCTGCCTGAGATCCTGTTAAGTCTAAGGATGCATTAGTGCTCTGTGAGGGAACAGGCAGGCTTAACAAAGCCAGAAGGATGGATTTTGCACTGCTACAGCTTTGTGTGCTGTCTGTAACATGGCACCCTCCACTGCAGCCAATTCACCTTCCCTACGACATCTTACACAATCAGGACTTAGGCAGGGCAATTAAATGGGATTTCTTAAGTGGCAGCGAAAGAATGTTAATTGATGTGTGAAATATAATTATCCTTCTGGGCTCCTTGGCTTTCTTTTGTTCGTGACTGCTTTTGATTAAACAGCTCTACTTTCTGGGCCTATTGTATCCATTCACCCACTCCTTTCTTCCTCGAAGCAGGCGATGTCTAAAAAAGGCCGTCTACTTGTGCATCCCAAATATTTCCCAAGGCAGGAAAAAAAGGGGAGGGGAAGTGCAGGCAAAAATCAGTCATCCTGCTTGGTATGTGGGTCCTTTACTGAATGCTGTTTTTGGGTTGGAGCCCTGCATCTGGACTCCAGCTCATGCCAGCTGAAAAGGAAACTTCTATTTTGTTTGCTTAAAAGGCAACAAGTCAACGTTTAAAAAGGCAACCTGAGGGGATTTTTCAGGGGCTTGACCTGATTGATCTGGAAAATAAGTTAAATGAGGTGTGGCCAAGAACTTCTTAAAGCAATCAAGCAAATACTTTCTTACCAAGATGGTCAGGAAGCAGGAGGGTGGGATAGTGTATGTTCTGCTAAGCATTGCCTCTAAATCATTTTCTTTATTTTTGTGCTGGTGGTATCATAATGCCCTCCATATGGGTGATTATAGCCAACAGAATATGCAGTAAATTGGATATTTGTAGAGAACGTTTCTTCTGTGTTAACAAATGGCTTTGCAAGAGTGGGAAGAAACCAGAACTGTAATGGCTGTAACCTGTGCAACTGTAACCTCTGTAATGGCTTTCTCCACCCTGATCTTTGGACTACTGTTTCTTTAAAAAACTTTGTAGGGTATTAGGATAACAGTTAAATAAATCTCCCTTTTCTTTCCCAACATCAACAAAATTGGATTCATAGCAGAGTAAGGATAGATATTTTAAAGATTTATATTAATTTTTTTATTCCTGAAACTGTGATTTCATATGTATGTGTATATATGTGTATATATATGCATACACACACACTCCTGTGTTAAATGTCTGCCATGGTGCTGGTTAGCAGTTTGACTTTCTGGACACAAAGCCACACGTGTCCAATGAAGCCCAGCTCCAGAAAGGCTTTCTGCTGAGCAAAGCAAGGCCGTGGCAAAGGTCTCAGATAAAGAGGGACGGGCAGGAGGTGACAAGGTAAAACCTCCTAAGATCAGCTGGAACTCCAGTGTCCCCCAGGTGACTGACTTTGCCCTGGACAGCTGCAGGTGCCTGCCTGTGCTTAGGGCAGCAGTTTGGGGGATGGCTGGGTACTTTGGTCCTGCTTCACCCAGCTTTGCTGCAATAGCATGTGACATCTGAGGTGCTTCCTGTCCAGCAACAGGGGGATGTTTGCATGTCCCAGAGTACCCCAGGCTCCCAGCAAACATCTGTTATTGTCCACGTGGGCCAACCTGTCCTTGGAAACTCTCGATTCCTTTTATTTTTTAAGTGCTCAAATTTTTTGGACTGAGAACATCCATCAGCAACAAGTGGCAGTTTGAATACGTACAGGATGAAAACATTCATTCTTTTTTAGCTTGAAACCTTGTAATTCATTGGAGAATCCCTAGTTCTTGGCTGATTAGAACCACTGAATGTTTCCATAGTGTGGATGGTCTTGCAGTTGCTATTGATCTGTTTCTGCAAACCTCTGTTGTAATCCCTCCGTAGTCATCCCTCTCTGCTAGAAGTCTGTTGAGTCTGTCTAGTCCTTCCTGGATACCTCTGTTCTCTGTTTCTCTGTCTGATGTACCTTTTGCAATTCTGCTGTAACATTTCTCTGAGGCAACTGGAACTTCACATGATGGAGTTCAAGATCTTGGACTCAGCGGTCATAGAAGGAAAGTTTTTTTAACTTTCTCAGTATCTAACTTTCTGTTTGCTTTTCACCTGTAGCTAAGCATTGGTTAGATTTTGAGAAAAACACAAAGAATTCTCTGAGATGTGGTAGTCAATACTAAGATGATCATCCTGTAGACTGAGTTCAGATTGTGTTTCCTTCTTGTGTGTGGTTTTGTCGGTGCAGATACCTGTTCCTAAAGCAGACAATAGTGTGGCTGGTAAAGTGATCGTTTCATAATATTGGTCAGAACTGAGCAGCTATCAGGCAAATCTGATTCCCATAATGGAGTGCTCTGAAAATCAAAGGTTGAAGCTGCATTTTTAGTTTCCAGAAGGAACTTGAATCCATGTTCAGTACATTAAAAATGTACAGTGATGGTTTATTCTAACATCCCATCTCATTTTTACATTTCCATTAAAACATTTCGAATTTTTGCCCCAATGTGACATGAAAACATATTTTGAAATGTTATGAATGTTTGGCAAATGATTTGGGTTTGGATTTTTGCCCACCAATATTCCTGCACGGCCCACGCACTTGAGCAAAACTTGCTTTTGGTCTTTTAAGGCATGAAAATAATACAGTGATGGCTGAACTATGGCTGTTAGTTAAAGATCATAAAAAATGAAAATTATTCAATCTAAAATACAGAAAGGTCAGGAGGCAACTGAAGGATAGTGAGGAAGAGATAAGGTGGAAGCCGGTTCCAGGAGAGGCTGAAAATGCCAGAGGGCAGCAGCAGCTGAGTGTTACACTCCAGCCCATGGGTTTAAGGTGTGCTTGCACATCTTTTTACTTTTTGAGAGAATGCTGCTGTGCCGCCTGTCCATCCAAAAATGCCAGTGATTTGGTAGGAAGTTGCAGATGCTCTGCTTCTCTGCAAAGTGGAGGCAAACAAAGTGAGAGAAGTCACAGCACTGTATTTTAGTGACAGCTGAGATAAAGAACACCTTTCCCTGAACCTGGAATGCTGAATGCAGAACCAGAAATTCGGGGTGTGCATAAATCACTTGCACAGGGATTTGGTGGGGTGGGTGTTTGACTCCTTTCCTGGCACAATCCTGAGCAAGGAGGAGAGAAATGGAGAAAGCCTCACTTAGTGGAGCTGCTTGGTGGAGACAGTCACTAGATCCCCTGGCACTGCAGCTCTTGTTCTAGCTCATTTAGCACCACAACCCCCATAAAGCAGAGGGAGTACAACATGCCTAATGTAGCGTGAGGAGCAGGCGGGAGCGCCGACGGGAGATTTACTGCTACCTGATGGGCCTCAGTGAGCAGCATCCTCCTCCCCTCGAGAGCCAGCACTGCCCTCCCTTCTTCTTACACACACACACACAAGCTCTCGAGGATGCATGTTGAGTCTTTTGTTTTCCCTCATTAAAAGTGCCAAGCTGCATGTCAAATGCCTGGAGCAGTCTCCTGCTTTATAGTTTTATTATAGTACTATTACGACTTATCTAATTTATTTTTCCCTCTTTGTGTGTGTGTGTGACTACTTCCACTGCCAGTGTTTATGTCAAGCAGTGATAATCTCTTTGTGTGTCTTCTGTCTACATACATATCTTTATTTTTGGAGGGGATCTTAAAGGGGCATGGATATTTGTCTTTGCCTCCTTTCTCAAGTAGGTAAAAGAATCCTAAAAAGGGCAGAACCAGTCCCCATTCTGAACACCACGCTGCTGCCCTAATGACTGCAGTTCTGTAGGGTCACAGCAGCATTTCTGTTTGCTCTCAAATTTACACAGCTGTATACTGCAGTTATAAATTAGTTTAACAGATACTGAGGTGTGTATAATGTCCATGAAGTTGGCACCATTCTTCAGAAAGGAATATTTATTGACTTATGGCTTCCTGGTAGTAGATTGATCAATTTTTAAATTATGCTCATTAATTTTTTTTCTTACATAATTGGACTAGAATTAAAAATCCTCTACACCAGTGTGTATAAGGGCTAGATAGCAGTTGGTGGAGCATTGAGTCATCTTCAAGTATCCTAGGAAACTGCTCTATAACATCAGCAAGGATCCACTAGCCATGAACTCCATCAGTTGGAATCACAGATTCACATCACCTCTATGCCAGGCTTGAACACCAAATGTGAGCACAGACATGGGAGCAAACAGGCCGATTTGCTGCTGCCTCATCCTTCCTTGTGTGAGAGAGAGATGCTCTGAAGCCTCAGCCTTGTTCTGAAACCTCACCTGTGTGTCCCTCGCATGACAACTGGAGCTGGCTTCCCTCGGTCCCCTCGGTCACGTCCCATCACTGCCAGCGTGAGCCCCCTCCTCAGCAGCCTTGCCCAGCCAGCATCCCCAGTCAGTCTCTGCACATGGAGAGCTTCCCCATATCCCAGGAGAACCACAGTGTCTGTGACCTCTCACCACACTAACATTTTATATTTCTCTCAGAAAGACATCTCAGGCTACTGTTTGCAGGAAAATTGCTCTGCATAGTAAGTTGTAATGCATTGTGCTGGATTTCCTCCTGTGCAGCAAAGGCAAATTGGTCCAGTCACTTGCATTTCCTTTTGAGTGGCTCCAGCTGCTCTGGCACTTATTGTCAGTGCCAGGCTGAAACCTGAAGCAAGGAAATCTAAACTGAACCTTGCAGTGGGGCCAGGACCTTGGTTTCATGACTCATCCTTTTAGAGAAATACTCACCTAAAAAGATTAATTCTGAGATGGCCCCGTATAAATGACATGAAACTCTCAGCCAAAACACAAATCCTGTTTCCACTTGCTGCAGGAACAGGGGAAGTGGGTCTGCCCCCAGCCAGACTGTGAGACTGGGGTGGGACGTTGCAGTATCCTTTTTCCTCTGCGTTTGCCTTTGCTCCTACGCTTGCCCTTCCTTTAGGACCCTTCTAACCTTTCAGATGGGAAAGGCAAGTGGCTTCCTGTCCTGCATGTTTATGGAGTGAAGTGGTGGCTTTGAGGGAGGCTATAGATTTCCTGGCACTCGTTCAGCCCTCGTGTCCCAGCCTTCTGTGCAAACAATTCCCTGGCCCCAGCTCTCCGGGCGTTTGCTGCTGCTGTGTCTTACGAGAGCCGCTGGGAGAGGCTTTTATGAGCTGCCAGATGGTGTCCATTTACCACGGGATCAGTTCATCCATTTCCTTCAAAAGTTGAAGAACTGAAGTTCTCTGCTTTGAACAGGTGATGTCTTAGATGCTGAAACACAAAGCAAGCCATACCTGACCAGAGGGGATTTGCTGTCACAGTGAATAAATTGGGACCCTCTTGCCATCTCGGCTGCTGGTAGTAAGTTTATGTCCTAATTTTGCTTGCTCCAGATAAGTCTGAACACTTTGCAGTGGAAATGAAGGGGCTGAGATGTGCCTTGCTAGCCCTGCTATTAACCTGACAATCTGTTGGTTCCTTATGGGATTGAAGTCTCGTGGGGACGATGCTCTGTCTCACAGCAGAACTGACACATAATCCGATGCAGCTGATTTGCTGTGGACAGTCTTCAAATGTTGAAATCTCAGACTTTCTAAGTACAGGGCTGCTATGCATGGGCACACTTCCTGCTAATCTTGAGGCATAAACACTCAGTGGCTCCAGACGCTTGAAGAAATAAACACACTGACTCAGTATTAATATTTCATCACCACACACTAAAGTTAAACCTCACTGATCCAGAGTGACCTGCAACCACTCAAGAAAATGTTTCTTTTATTTTTTTTTTTAAATAATTTAACTTTTTATGGGGAGAAAATAAGAGGAAATGGTGTCCTGCATGGCAGGCTTAACATAGGTAAGCGGGGCCATTTCAGCTGGAGCAAAGCTGCTCATGTGCAGAGATGTTGCTTTGGAAAGGTTTGTAAGTTCAAGGAGGGCAATTTAACAGCTTTGCTTGTTGTCTCTGCTGTATCAGTTGAACCACACACGCTCAGTGCTATGGAGTAACAGAGACAAAATCACTGCACACTTAAAACAGCAGTTCCTGTAAATATGACCTGTTAGCTGCTGCTGGAACACAACATAGCCTTGAAAAGACACATTTCGTATCACTGCCATCAGAAAATCCTGCAATCTAGTCTGTGGCAGACAACCTTATCACTGAAGCCTCCTGTGAGCTAAAGTGGGTTTTAACCATAAGAAAGACCTCCAAAACTGATGCTTGAGGAGTTTCCAAGCAGCATGAACTGTTAATATCTGTTCTTAAACACCTTGCATGTGGTGGGCACTCCTGGGTTGAATGCAGATGATCAAACCAGAACTCACCAAGAGGTCAGTGGGGACTCTCTCCTGAGCCCTTCCTGCAGAAGGGAGCGGCTCACAGCCCATCAGGTGGTTGGGTGATGGAAGTACAGTGAGTTGGGTCCACAGGCAGGGTTAGGAGATGGGGAGCTGATCTTAGACACTCACTTCAGAGTTCCTAGGTAGTTGTTAACACAGCTCCTGAAACTCAGAACTAAAAATTGTCATCTTTTCCATGAATTAAGTTGGCTCTAAGTGACCTGAAACTACTCAAGGTGAACCAGTGTGTTACCTTGTGGGCTATCTAGCCAGCAAGACCTTCACCCCCACTCTTTCTTATTTCTCTGATAGGATAAAGCAGTAGTGGATATTCCCCAGTCGTTGTTTGGAGTTGCTGAGTGTGTTAAATCAAATCTTTAAGAACTATTTAAATTGCCTTGCTTTGCAATTTATGTCCTCTTATGTCAGTTGATTTTAATGAGTGCTAAGCACTCTGAGATCTGCATGTGAAGGGTGTTATATGTGTCCATCTCAGATCGACTGAAATAAGGAAGGAACAGGAGAAATGATTCCTTTAGAGCAGAGGTAGAGGCAGTCAGCCCCAAGGACCACACGAGGCAGTGGAGAGCATCAGGGAAAATGGTGAAGGGAAGCATTAGCAACACTTAGTAGCTATAGCTACTCCAGCATTTTAGCAGATTTACAAGAGCCCCCATAAAACATACCAGGGGAAAATGTAAAAACTCAAGTGCAATTTAAACAGTGGTGTCCTGATAAACTCAGGATCAGCTGGTTTTGATCACAGAGCAGTTGGGTGCAGGAGCACCACTTGTGCATTAGGAGTGAGGGTTGAAGGAAGCTTAAAGCAGCTGTGCTGCTATATTTGCTCACTCTCTGTATTCAAACCTTGGCTTGAGAGCTCAAAGGAAATGAGATGTGTTTTGCATAACCCAGTTGCAATCAGTGGAAGCACCTACTAATCTGCTGGTACTGCTTCTGACCTTTTCAGGATCTCATTCCTTATCAGAAAATGAAAACATTTTAAAAACACTGTGGGGGGGGAGGGGGATGAGGTGTCGGGAAGTGAAAATTGCAAAAGGATAGATGTACATAAAAAATTATACAAGTTATTCCCTTGGCCAGAAGTGTCTTTTTACAAACTGATCTCTGAGGTTATTTTGTAGACTTCTTCACTTTCACTGTTTTGGGAATGCCTCTAACAGTGCATATCCCGATGGCATTAAAATCAAAGGCATTCCATTATGTCAGTAGTGTTGGATATGTTAAAGTATGATTCTTCCTCTAAGAGTTGAAATGTAAAATGAGGCAAGTGGTCCAGAATAACAGCATGGGGAAGACCTTGAAATGTGAGGCTTTAGTGTTGAGAACTTGGAATAATTATGGCCATTCACAAAAATGACTGCTAAATTCCAAACTACCCTGCCTTTTCTGATCCAAGTATTTGTTTTGTAAGGCTGCAGAATGAGAAATAAATCCTGAATTATAATGACTTAGTCTGTGTGCCCCCACCTCTCTCCCAGTTTTAGCATCCATCTGGGAATCAGATCTTAATTTTCTGTCTCATTTTCTGCCTTCTTATTTCAGGGCTTAAATAATCACGCAGATCTGCAGAAACCAAGGAATTCAGTATATGCAGATTAATAATTGGATGTGAAAAATGGATATCAAATGTTGAGCAAAAAATCTGCAGGGGATTTGGACGCATGTTCTGCGTTAGTGAAGCAGGTGCTGAATGCTTCCTAAGTTACTCTGGAAGATCCTGCTCCTTCCCACCAGATCCAAGAGCATGGAGGCATTTCAATGTCACCTTCTTTCATCTACCAGAACGGGGAGTCCTGCTTTGTACTGTTCAGATGAATGCATACACAAAAGCAATTAAATCAACCCAGTTAATTACCTATCAAGTCTAGGTGGCAAAAAACAAGTATTTGCAAGAGTTGCAAAGATGATGGTTCTATTAGAATTGTGAAGGGGACTTGTCAGAGCATGGTCCAGCATTTATGTAGAGACTCAGTCTCTCCTCACACATACTTGGGAGTTTTTCTCCTCATTCTGGACCACTCTCGCTCTCCTTCAATCAGGGCTAAATATCAGGTTTGCTCCCATATGCTCTCCTCTCCTTTGTAAACACAAAATCCCTTAAACAAATAGTGGACAGATCTTTTTTTCTCTCTTCTGTTTATTAGAACGACTTAACTAATCCCTGTGTTTATGAGTCGTAGGGTGTGTCAACCTACAAGCCAAGGAAGTTAATGAAATTCATCTGTTCTCTATTTTCCAACAGAATTAAGGGAGAGGGAAGGTCCAAGCAGCCTTCACTGTAGCAGAAATATGACTATCAGTGGTGTTTGCAGGCACAGACTCCAACAGAGCAGCGGGTGGGAGGAGGTGAAGCAGCCGAATGGGAGAAATGAAGGGAAATATTCCCCCTTCAATTAGAGTAATTAAAAATTAGTAAAAATAAACCACCCGAAGGAAAGTCTGGCCAAAACAAAGTCTTAATGTACACTTATGGTTTAAAGAGTCTGCCGGAGGCCACCACCATGTGTTCCACAGCCCTCGTGTGTCTGTGGCTGACGCTGAGCAGTCCCAGCCCAGGAATGAGGTGGGGGGTGGGGGTTGGAGCTCACTCCATCCGGGTGGGATGGTGGGATGAGCCCCCCAGGCACAGCTCTCACTGGAGCTGCCCTGCCCAGCACAAGTCCCTGTGGCTTTCATGGGTCCAGCCTTCTGCATTCAGTGAAGTTTGGCACATCAAGTATTAGGAGATGTCACTGTAACACTGAGTTGATCCATGGAGGGAATTAAAACCCCTCAGAGAAGTTTACCAAGTCCTGTTTACCTCTCCGTGACGATGCCTGCCCCTGTCCATCTCATTGCCACGGGGTTTGTTTTCTCTGCTCTCATTATCTGTACGATTCTTCTCTGGGTTCACCATTCAGTGTTTTCTGTTACATTCTCGGTCTTTAATTCCCTGAAATAATTGGCAGGGTGAGATGACTGTTTCATTGGTGATTTCTCCTTCGTAATTTCTTTGTCAGTATAGATGTATTTTGTCATGTGAGCCTCAATGAAGTAGGGGCCAGCCACGTTGAACCTCTTGTTGTGGTACTTTTCATAGAAACCTCCATATGCATCTTCATTCAACGTGCACAAGTACTTCTGTCAGCTTGCATTGTGTTCTTATGGCGTGGAAAGACAAAGTGGCTGAAGAATGAGTTAAGATTTTTCAGAACTGAAACTGGAGATATAAAATTATGTAGAAGAATATGGTAATTTGAACTTCTGGGAGATGCACCAATCTTTGTCTGCAGTCCAGAGACTCTGTGACTAAGAGGCTCAGTGGGAGGAATTTTTGGCATTCCCAGTGCTAGGGTCAGTAGATGGTAGTTCTTGGTTGTAATCCCCAAAACACTTCTTGTAGTAACAAACATGTCCCTTCAAAGGCTACCCTAGAAAAGAGGATCAAACTGTGATATTTGATCTTTGCCATTTGAAAGGACTAACATCTATAATTCTTAAGATATGATAAGTTTATTGAATTATAAACCACTATAAACTCTAATGAGACAAATTGGTCAGGTCTTTAGGGGTACTGACCACTTGGGGCAGTGGTTCATTTCAGTCAGGGAGGGGTGTAGGGCTGGTTTTGCATCTAATAACATCCCTTTACTTTGATTTTTGGTGATTATCTCTGAATTTGTAGGCATCTTTAATTGGAGAACTTAAATGTTGGGGAAAACTCTCTTGAGGATTACAGAGTTTGCAGTAGGTTGGTCATTCACAGTGAATGTTACACAGATGTTCAGAGTTTGGTTTCAGTGTGCCGAGAGGTAGAGTTGCTCTGCACATGCAGGGATGATAACTCCAAGATGGGCTTGTTTGGGATTCATAACTGTTAGAAAAAAATAAACCAGCTTAAGTGTTGAATGAACTCCCAAGAATTGTCAGATTATTTCCTCGTTTTCTCTTTTTTTCACCTACCATCCTGCTCAGTCTGTGAATCCATGTATGGAACACACCCTACACAATTCATTTTTAATGTGGCTGCATCTGCATTCACGCAAATCCATGACAGCTGCAGTTTTGATAGCTAAACCAAAATACAACTGAGTAATGAGAAATAAATTTATTGTACACTGGCCATGTTTGAGAATCACTGCTTTAGATGTGCGTGTTTTACAAATAATTAATAAGATAGAGCATGCACATACTTCCCTTTGTGCCAAGTGCTCTTACCTAGCTGGTGTCTGAAGTGAGGGGGCAGGAATGTGCAAGGAAATAAAATATTTGTATTTGCCACTGTGTTCAGAAAGCATCAAGTCTGTCTTTCCCTGTCTGGGGTTAGACAACAAGTCAGTATAAGACATCGTGCCCTTCACAAAGCCCTGCTGTACCATCCCTTACTCAGCTGAGCTGGGGAACTTCAGTGTCAGGTTTTCCTTAAACCTAAATCACTTCCAGTTTCTACTCCTTCTACTCCAGTTTCTACTCCATGGTTGGATGAGTCTGTGTTTGAATGTGCTGCAACCAGAGCTTGAAAAAAGCAACTTTCATTTCTGAGATGTGTGTAATACAAATACACAGAATAATCCAGGTAATCTGCAGTAGAACTAAACCATCAGGTTTTTGTTGCTTGAGTTCATGGCCCTTTCAGCAGAAAAAACCAGTATTACAGTGGGCAGAACCAGCTTCTTGCATCCTCATTAGGAGTGAACTAAAGCTCTTTAGTTTATAGTCCAATGGTCACGTTTAACATTGTGGGATGGACTGAGAAGGCAATTCCATGGCAGAGTCCACAGTGACATGTGCTGAGTCCATTGCTACAGATAAAATATGAGAATGAGATCCATCTTCATGCTGAAAAAATGCAGATTGTGGCTCTCTAGGAAAATTTTTCCGAAGCTTGTCAGTTTAATACAGTGGCAGTAATATCTTAATTGCTGGTCATTTAAGTGGTAAGACAAGTTACTGCAAGACATATTATTAGTGTGAGTATAGGTAAACTGATGAAATAAACAGAATAGGCTGCTTTTGATTTTTGCTTTTCATACAGACACGACATCTTGCAGCGGTGATAAAGTTGTGTTCAGCTTATAACATTAGCATTGTTTTTTGAAACAGCTTGTGAGTACTCTGGTAGGTTCCCTGGCATCATGCAGAGCCAAGGATCAGTTACTGGGAGGGAAGAATGGTACTAGTACAGATGATAAGGAATCTAAATTAAACCAGAAGAGAAGAGAGAAGATGCTATAATATTTAAAAATGGCAAACTAAATAATATATAATTTACAGAAAATGACAGGGTAATGCTGGGACTATTTTTAAATCAACAGCAAATTAGAATTCAAACCTCTGATAGGTTTAACAGATGGTCTGGATCCTAGAATCCAAAACCCACACACTTCATTTCCCAGTATGTAAAGAACAAAATAATGCTGTGCAGCCTTTGGAGAATGTTTCTTGCTATTAAACTGTGTCGAAGATAACTTTTGACCAAGGAGGACTGAATTTGGAGTGGAAAAATAGAATAAGCTGGTTCTTTAAAAAAACCACACAACTCTGTACCTGGGTGATTGTGGAAAGGTAACAGGTTCTAGGCAAGGGAGACAACAGGATTTAGGAGGTCGAAGGAATGTGATTTCTGAGTGGTCTCAGGTAGAACAATTCACTCTTTATAGTGAGAATAAGTGGCTGTGTCCCGTTTTCTGTGCCTTGTACAGATTTTGGAAAATGTTCTCTTGTGTCAATTGTAAAGGGAAGTGTTTTGATGTGAATGCATTCATCCTGGAAACATTCACGGAGACACTCTCACAACTGGTTGTAGGGGTGGGGAGAAGAAAGGCTGGGGTTTCCTAAGGACACATTTTATCAGAAGCACTCAGCCCATGAACACTCACTCGAAAAACTGGTGGTTTTTATCTTGTGTTAGTACAGCTACTCCCTTTCTTCTGCCCCTGGAGCCAGTGCACCTTGTGTCTTGGGTACCCAAAAATCTCATGTGGTGAGAAATGGTTGGGATGTAGGGAAAAATAATGTATTTTTTCTGGCTTTGTTTTTACATTCGAAGGAATACTGCTTTGATAAGGCATGAAATACTTGCATATTTTTTGGAAGGGAGAGATTTGTGGTGGGAGAGGCTTTCTGAACAATAGATGAGTAAGATCCATATTTGATTTCTTCCTCAGCTTTGGGGACAGTGATATTCCCATTCTAACCATTGAAAAATTCTGTGCCTCTCCCCTGCTGGCACTGGGGTTTTATTCACAGGGGGTACAAAATTCATTCTCTAAAGTAAGCTTAAGGTGTTCGTCTTAAGGCAAGGGGGCCACCTGGGATGCAACTCTTGGCACAGTTTATTTGTTAAGGCAAGATCCTGCAAGAAAGACCAAGACAATTCCATAGTAGCCCCCAGTAACACAGGAGAGAAGGTACCACCCTGGGTGGTGAGAGTTGACCATTAGTGTTCCTTTAGATAGACAAGCCAGATGTCTCCCACGTTCCTGATGAGCACCTTACCCTTGCAGAGGCTTCTTGAATGGAAATTAGTGTCACCATCACTGTTCTTCCTCTGCACTTGTGAATGTAGTCTTAAAAATTATTTCATGCAAATTTGTCATGAATTTATAAGTACTTTTGGATTTCTTTATTTTACCAAGTGTACAAAAATCTTACTTGTAGGTTGTAACATAACCAGGAGTCACTTTGAAAAACAAAACAAAAACTTTCCTTTTATTAACTTATTAGTGGTGGAAGTGGCACTAATGGGAAGAGCTGGTGTGTGTCCATCTCAGCACTGCCTGGGATGTTCTGTGCTACGAACCAGCATGCTCAGAACTGCTGAGAGAAATGAGGGAGTGATGTTTACACCAAGATTTTTGTTCTCACCTGTGACTGGGCAATAGCAGCACTGCTGAGCAATATCCAGCTCTAAGGGTGGCCCTCAGTGCTGAACACACAACATGAGTGTTTAAGGCAAAAGTTAGCACAAAGTGTTTTCATCCAAACTGTGTTTGTTTATTTGAATCAGTCAGTGAATAATGTCTCATAATGAGCACCTGTGATTGTTTCAGGAAGGTTTAAAAGTTGAACTGGTGTCTAGCAAAGTTTGGCTGAGATGGTGACTGGATGCAGCTCGAGCAGCAGCAGCACAGCACACATTTCACCTTCCTCCATGGCATAAGCCTTTTAAAATCAAAACAAGAATGTTTTATTCTCAGGTGTCTAATCCTTATCTAGTCCTTACTCAATGCTCCCAGTGCCCAGTTCAGTGCCTCCCTGGTGGGCAGCCCCACAGAACTCCACCTATTGCCCTCTGAAGCACTAAGTAAGAAATTACAAGTTGCCTCAGCAAATGGGATCCATAAGCCCCTTATTCCAATATCCTGCCTCCCTCAGTAGCCAGCCAGGACACTCCAGAAGAAACCCTCCAAACACCCTATAACTGGGGAATTGCATTTTGCACGAGTGAGGCATTTTTATCTCAGGAAGTTAATACTTGGCATGTGTCCAACCATATTTTTAACTTTTGTTATAACTTATTGTTTTGATTATCAGTGCCAATGACTAATTCTTTTTTGGATCTTTACAAATACTTAATGCAGTGATATTTTATGTGAGGCAATCAATGCCATAACTTGGTTGTTGACTGCATAGGAAACAGAATTTCTTTCTTTTAATTGGTTTTGAATTTGTTTTCATTCATCTTTACCTGATGTTTCTTTGTTTCTGTTTTATAAGGGTAAAAAAGAACACGTGCACTGTGCTCTCTGCTGCTCACTCTTCCTGATCTTCTCACTAAATCAAGTCCTTTCCCCAATATCATATGGAAGTCTTTCCCTGAATCTCAAAAAATCTTTCCTTCTCCATTCTTCAACTGCTTATTTCCTCTACATCTGGTTTTGAAATGGAGTGAGGAGTGAACATAGCCATCCAAGGAAGGGTGTGCCATCAATTTACTGCATGTTATTAATATCACTGTTTGCAGATTGTTCCAAAAATTGACTTATTTTGAAAATACTACTGAAGTGGGGGTGTGTGGAGCAGAATGTGTATTTCAAATACTGTGAACTTAATTAGATATAGTTTTCACTCTGTTTTGATTGGCAACTTAGCTTGATATCACCAGAGAAATCATCTTCTTTTCCCAGGGGTGTGCTGGATGCAAAGAGGTATAATGGCAGAAATTAGTCAGAAATAATCGCAGAGACAAAATAATTCTATGTCTGCCTATTAAGATGCAAAAAAGCATGGACTAGATCCTTAGCTGGTATGTATGATTGGCATGATGCCACTTTACACCAGGGAACTGGCCTGTTACCTCATTAACCCTCATTCTGGGGACAGCCAGTCACAGAAATGCTGGTGGCTTTGGTTGGTGACAGAAACCTGGCTGCCCTTCCAGCTGCAGGGAATGTGGGATTCGGGAAACTTTAGGAGAGTTGTGGCAAGAGTTGCCCTGAGATTGCTGATTCCATTCCTGCTTTCTGTTTTGTTTTAGTTGGCTTGCTGGGATTGTTTTCCCTCTCTGCCAGGTGCAGAGTTGAATGGCAGGCCACTCTCAAAAGCTCCTCTTTCACAAATCCACCCACGCCACAGATTTCTGTGTTCGTCACGTTCTGTGACATGTAGCTCTTGGAAATATGCAACTTGGAAATAATATCTTTGAATCTGAGTGTGCTTGGACTGGTAAAGGATAGATTTTGAACTGCCCAGAAAGGGCAGGCAGAAAAAACTATAGGAAAATAACTAGGAACCTTAGATTCCCTTAGAGTAGGATTGAGCTGCAACACATGATCCAAACCATGAATTTTGAAGATTCAGACCCAAATATGAGACACCATGCTCACAGTGCAAATCAAGATAAACCACAGTGCCAAATAAAGATATCTTTTGGGATTTCAATCAGATTTTGAATTCCCCACAACTATGTGTCTTGCTCCTGGCATTTACTTGTGTGTGCTTGGTCTTGTCCAGCTGCCTTACCCTCCAACCTTTCAGATTTGTTATGGATCTGCTTCCAGTGATGCCTTTTTTCTGCAGTCAGCAATCAAACCCTGCTCACTAAACCCAGTGCAGGGTGAAGTTCCCATGAGTTCATCACAAATGTACACAGTGAGCTGAAACATGTACAATTGATTTTAGACCTAGGAATACTTTGGTAATAGAGGAAACAAAAGAAGAGCTGAATGGTTCTATTTGGATTAATAAAAATCTGATTTAACAGTTGGGGTAATTCTCTGGTCTCCTACAGGATCTGATCTTCTCCTTTATACTTTACACCAGCTTAAGTTCTCTGGCTTTGCAATAACTTGCCTGGAGTTTGAATTGGAGGTGTGGTAGAGAAGAAAAGGAGTAATAGCTGTCAAGCTAACATGAAGAAAATAAGAAATTAAAGGCTAAATTCAGAAAATTATGGGGCTAAAAGGAAGATGGATAGTTTGGGGGTTTTCATGATGTTTGGAACAAGATTCAGGACTGCAATGATCATAAATTCCTACCACTTAGTTGCTACTACCATTACCACTCAAGAGGAGGAAAATCAGCAGACATGCACTGGAAACTGGATTGAATCCAGTTTGTCCTTATCAAAAAAAAAAAGAAAGAGAGAAAAGGAAATGCAGAAACCACAACTGAAATGAGGCCTGGTCCTCCATAGGTTGAGATTTTGGCACAGATACCAATGCTGCCCTTGCTTGAGTTTTATCTTCATGGTGACTGTCTCCAAAACCAGAAGGGAGACAGACTAGGGAGGCTATGCTTTATTCAGCAGTATTTATTTATAGCATTAACTGCATCTCTTAAACTCTTTGAGATTGTCCTGTTTCAGCCTTTCTTCTCATAATCTACTAGAAAATGGTCTAGTGGGAGTCTTTTAATATTCCCCTTTTGCCTGTAGCTCTTGGGTTTTGATTATGCATTGCATCGCGGGTGAAATTTGGGTTAAAGATAATTGTAAATATGGTATTGATATTAAATGATGTTTTCCCAACATTGCAATAATGCTTGTTTTGTTTGCTGGAGAGTTTATTACTTTTTGATCAATAGCATGTGAGATTTGTGAGGGAAATTAGCATAGTGAATAACAATTAGGAGAAAAATCAATGGCATTCAGACAAATAAGTGACTTGAAAAGTCCCATAGGCACCCATACACTCACACAGATTCTTTAAAGTGTAATACATCTCATTTGGAATTCCAGAAGACGGGAGAGCTATTTGGACCAGAACTGAAACTGATGGCAGTAAATTGAACTACTGTGGGGCTATTTGTTGATACTTAGTGTTCCTAATAGCTTGAATGTATGACTGCTTCATTCACTGGCTCCATGAACTTCCTCTTACTTCTGCCATGGTTTTTTGTTCAGTCCACACCAGTCTTCTTTCTTGAGGTTACCCACACCGTGTATTTCTTGTATTTCTTACCTTTCCCCTTCAGAGGGTAAGTTCCAGATGCCTTACAAGACTGAGGAGGGCTCCAAATCAGATAAATAATTTTAAAAAGTCAAAATAAGCAGATACACACTCTTCAAAAAAGATGTAAGCTATGCAACTCTTTGCCACAGCATGCCACAGATCCTATGAAGTTCACATGGGCTCAAAAACTTGAAGATTGTTTAATGGAAGAAAAATCTAGATAGGGCTATTAAACATGATAAAATCCTGGCTCAGGAGGCCCATGGTCAGGGCACAGTCAGGAACTTTCAGAGTACTGTGGTTTTCTTTTGTCTTAGGACATTAAATACTACAGAAAAATTTAGGCTTCTTGACTTGGAGATCCCAGCACTGCTACTTTACAGTGAAAGTAGATTTTGATGCACAGTCACCTGTGTTGTGGTGATGTGCAGCAAGAAATCCTTCAGACACAGCTGACACTTAAAGCTGAAGGCAGGAGGAGGGATCTACAGGAGGGTTTGGATCACAGAAAAAGTGGAAGAAGTGGGTGCAGAAGGAGAGAGGACCAGTCTGGGAATAGTGAGTTCATGTTCTCAGAGACCACGTGCCTTGGTGCTTGAATGACCACGTGCTGAATGCACCAACCCAGGCTCTCAGAGAGATGCAGCTGTGCCAGCTGTGTCTGTTCCTGGAAGAGTCAGCCATGAGAAGAAAAGTGAAGCTCCCCAGTTTTGTTAGCCTAAACACAGATTTCAGTTTTTACTGCCTTGAAAGAAATTCATAATTGTGGCAACTTTAGCACACCTTGCACAAAGTCTGCTTTTATCACCCCACATGTCTCTCCCTAAGGGGAAGAGACTTTGTGTCCCTGGCTGGGACTGGAGCCTCCACATTTTCTGGGTTTGCACTGAGATTTGTTTGCATGCACAGTACATATATCTGAGCACACTCCTCTCCTGCAGTCCTGCCCAGGAATCAATGTTTAGAATAATGGCTCTGCTTTCCTCTGAATTGAGCTGGTTAATAACTATTGCTGGGGAAATCAATCAGCTCTATGATATCTTATTACTTACGCTAATTTAATCACAAGGAATGGGTCATTGCTTCGGTTCAGAGGGCAGGATGAGTGTGTGTGCATGTAAGAGTCTGTGGAGAAAGAAGCAGAGGAGGGGAGACTTCATGAACTGGCACACAAGGGGCAGAAATGGCATGAACTCTCCCAGGGCTGTAGGATGGATGATAGAGAGGAAACTCATGTTCACTCTCCACAGTTCCTGGTAATCTGGTTACAAATCCATTTTTAATGTTGTTTTCATGTTTCAAAGAATGTGATAGGTGGAGATAATTGAGAATTTTTCTTTTTTTCTCCTTCTCAATTTCTCTGTGTTTTCACAGGCTAAAAGAAGAGGAACATCAAGAGAAACAAACAAACAGAAAAGACTTGTGACTTCCACCAAGGACCCCTGAGCCCATTTCAATTTCTTGCATGCTCAATGAAAAGGTAAAAGCAAAGGGACTGTTGATGTGTTGAGGGTGTAATAATTGAAAAGAAGGAAACACCATGTAAATATGGTGTCTGAAGAAACAGGCTTAATTCACAAAATGTGCAAAATCAGCCTGGCAAAAAAAAAAAAAATTGTCATAACATTTTCAAGTACTTGTCTAAATTCTGTCCCCTTTCTTGCACACTTTTCCTGCATCCTCTAGTGGGGAGTACTACTTTTGTCAGTCACTGCAGAAAGGAGATTAAAATCAGTTCCTACACACTTAACTGTATCTCTACTGTAAAAATGTTCACAAAAGAAATTCTACACTCAGGGAAAAAAAAGAAGAAAAAAGAATAATGTGTTTTCTAGTATAACCAAGTGTGGAGTGCCAAAATCCAACTATATTAAGACTAGCTGTGTAGAAAGTCATGTGTGTCCTTCACTTTTGTGTAGGTACTTTTCAGGTAGCCTGAGTCCTCTCAGCTGAGTTTTCACACAGAACCTGTTGGGTCTGTACAGTTTCCCCTCCAGGATGGGGGATGGTAGCACTGTTTGCAAACTCTCAGAAGGCAAACACCTGTTCTGGAGCAAAACCTTCCCAATCTTTCAGTATACTGCAAAAAGCAATCTGTGTTGGAGGAAATGCAGTGAACAGTATTTATCAAAGCCTTAAATAGAATGTTGTTTTGTGTAGACAAAACCAGATGTGTTTTCAAAAGTACTGGCTGATCATGCTTAATCCTTAAGGAATTACTTCTTCTGAAACAGTGGAATTGCTTTTAGAATTGGTCCTTTTCTAGGGGGAAGAAAATAATCAAAAAGTGACCCATCATATGATAAACATATGTCAGACTGTTGCTGAATCTCTCCCTGCAAACAGCACCACTTTCCTGATAAATGGATACTGGACACTTTTAGAAAAATAGCAAGCACCAGTGCTGAGTGCTGCACTGACGTTCCCTAATTCACATTATTAACTAGGTAATGGACTGGAGCCATCATGGTCTAATTGAAATAAATAAATCCATTAAAACTGTGAATTAAAGTAACTGCATTTTGATGGGTTTGGGTTATTCATATTGCTTCAAAATGTTATTTTTAATCCAAACACTGCTGGACACATCTTCTTGTGCCCCAGGGATAGTAAAAAGTATGTTATTGGCCTCTATTTTTGTACCCCATTTACTTCACATTCACATTGCCTCCAGTTGATTTTTTCCTAGTAAGATCTGATAACTTCAAAAGAAAAAGCAATAAAAGAATGAGGGAAATGTCAAATGGCTTTAGAATGAACACCAGAATTTAGGTCTCTGGTGCTAGGTATGTCTAAAAATCCTTTGATGAATGTCAAAAGATTTTCAGAAATGCTCAGATTTAGCCAAACTCAGCTTCTAAGGAATTTGATGGGAATTTTGCCATAGCCTTGGAAACTGTTTGTTTGATGCAGAGCTATTTTGAAACGTGTGCCCTAATTCTGGTTTGTTTGTTTTTTTTTTTTTCATCAACTGCAGCGTTTGATGCAATAATATTAAATGAGTTTTAGTGAAGATTGATCAAGCAAGGCTACTTGTTAAGGAGGTGTTTTCTGTTCATCCAGCACTCTGGTGGTCCTTCAGTGCTCTGTTACACCTGTGCAGTGCTACATCCTCTTGCACCCTGTTCTTGGGGATTCCACATTAGCTCCAGGTTTGTTCTGGTTGTTGCATTGTGTTTGACAGCTGAAAAGGACATTAACTTTGATCTTCTGGGGGGTGGATTTCTGCAGCTGCTGCAGAGATGCTTTTTAATCAGCCAGAGGGAGGTTATAAGTGGGAGGAGAGTGCTTTCAAGACTCATCTGAAGCTCTATTCTGAACTGTGTGTGACTTGGAGTTTTCTCTCTAGGGTTTCATTTTCTTTCTTGAGAAGATAATTTGGCTTTACTTCATCCCCTTCTTACTCACTTAATGATCAGCTGTGCAGGTAGAATAATAACCTTTCTTTTTTTACACTCTTTTTCACACAAATGTGTCGTTCTACTTATGGCAAGATGTGCAGGCCCTCAGAGTCTGGACTTGTTTTCATTGGTAGTGACAGAAAGCAGAAGAAACTTTATCTGTTCTAGGTTTACACCCATTCATCCCATATAGTTATGTCTAAAAAGATAAGTGGCTCTCTGCTGGCTTCAGCCCATGGCTGTTGCCTGTGTTGGCCTCCTGCTTCTTTGGAAAGAGCAATTTCAGGGCACAGGTCAAGATTTCTCCAGCCACGAGGATGCTTGACCTGTAAGGTGCCTCTATGAAGTTTACTAATGAGGGCTGTGAGATCCTAACAGGAATGCTGGCACTGCCATTTTGCTTTGTTGCTTTACAGTTTGGGGAAAGATTAGTAAGAGAGTTGATTTATTGTAGGCCAGGGGACCATGGAAGTTTTGGGACAAAGAAACTGGTTTCTTTTATTCATATATATATATATATTTCAAATTCTAATTAATTGTATATCACCTGCTATATAACAGACTCCTGGGATCAGCAGTGTCAGAAATCAGGGCCTGATCCTACTTCCCACTGAAATCGATGGGAGTTCTGTCATTGATGGAGCAGCTGAGCAAGTAACTTGCAAGAATTCATTTATTCAACAAATCTGGCTGCTGCTTCTGCTTATCTCTATTGATTGTACTCATGTCCAATCAGGTTTGCAGCATTAGCTGTATTACCTGACAATAACAGGGTAATTCACTTGGGGCATGTTCCCACCAAGGCCTAGAATCCACAAAAAAAATAAACAAAATGTTTATCACATACAAAGCTGCCCTCAGTTTCTGCAGGGGCAGCTGCTTCTCTTGTTACTCTCATACCTCAAGGAACTGTGTTTCATTTTTGGAATTACTGTTCTAAAACCAGAATCCAGATTGAATCAGCTCTAGCACACAGGGTTGAAATTGTGCAAGGAAAGCTGAAAGAAGTTCTGAACTTCTTTTGACTTTTAACAGGAACAGAATCTCCAGCAAAGTTAGGCTACTCTTCAAAATACTCACTGAAATTAATAATAGAAATATACACAGGAGGAAGATACGCTTTCTCCTTCTTTATTTCATATATTTTAAAAAATATTTTCTCTCTCTATCCCTCCTCACCTTTGGTCTCATTGCATAAGTTTTATTTCAGAGGAACTGGACTGAGGAGATGAATGTTGTTGGGGAGGGAGCACCGGTATTACCCTTAAATTTTATGCACCAATTATGAGCACATCTACAATATGAAGAGAGGAGAGAGAGCAGTAGACTGGAAGAGCAGAACTGCTTTTGGATCAATAGATGAGCTGACATTGAGGCTGGAGGACTGATAGAAGTAGTGGAAAGGATAGACATATTTGGCAGATTTCTGAAGACATTCAATAGCAACACCGAGATGGAGCTGATAAATCAATAGCTCTTTGGGCAGATTAGATTGATATTTTAAATGTATATGGAACTGTCCTAGCCAAGAAGACTGAGCAACCACTGAAGGAATAGATAAGCAGAAAAAACATTTATTCATATTTCTGTTTCATTTTGTGTGGTTTTTAAAGGAACTGTGTGGAACACCAAGCTCTTTTCTCTTTTGCAGCTGTAAGTCTGGATCAGATGTAAGCTTGAGTTGTGCCATTACTCTGGAATTCCTCAGGTTGGTGTGGGTTAAAGTAACAGTAAAGAGCAAATTCCTGTCATAGTGAAAAACCATTTAAGAGAGAGTTTGTCAGGGAACAGCAGGGCAGGATGGGGACAGCTGTGCAGTCCTGCCAGAGCTGGGCTGATATTTTATCACTCACCAAGCATCTCACCTGGGGGGAGGGTGGGTTAGGAGCACAAGGATGTGAAAAAAGGCATTATGGCAAAGCTCCCAGCCATGCCACCAACACGACTTAGAATCTAAATGACATCTCACTGAAGACAAGGACAGTTTTGTCTTTCAGTGGGAATAAAACTTATACAAAAGCAAAGCCTTTGTATTCCTTTTGACCAATCCAGCTGTTTCCTCATGCTACCAATTATATCAGCTGTCATAAATTAGAGACTAAAAGTTATAAAGTGGTTTTAGTCATCTTGGAATTCCTGGGGTGATTTGCATCTTTCGGTGTGTGCTCATCAGTGTTTGTCTCTCCCATCTTCCCTAAGAACCTGCTGGAAGTTGAACTTGAAAGGTTTTTTTGCAAGTGACACTGTTGTTGTGTTCACCAGATGTTGCAAAGCTAAATTAAGGAAGAGCTTGTACTAATGGAATTTCCTCCAAGTTTACAAGTGAATTATTATGGTTGGAAAACTCAGGCTATTTAATATATATTTCCATAGAGGCATGAGGGGAGGACTGTGAATAAAGGAAATGTATAATGATGAGGGGGGAAGGATGTCCTTGGTTTGCCTTCCCTTATTTTGAGCTTGGTGGATCAACCATTCCTCTGTCTGGATTGCTTTAACCAAAGGGGTTTGTCTGGTACCTTTTCCCTTTCTGAGACTCACTGTCCTGGCCTGGCCTGTTCAGCATGGATCTCTTACATGCTAAAATATTTTGGGAATAATTTTATTTAAAGGGAAAAAAAGGAGGAAACCAATTCTGTGACAGCTAGGTTAGAGTGATCTTGTCTTTAACTGAAAATACCTCTTTATTATATTTGCATGTAAATAGGTGCCAGATAACTGTGTCAGATGAAGAGAACATTTCAAAGTCATTTGCTTACTGGATAAAGAGAATAGCTCAGCAGGGCTTGGAGGGCTCCTAACTGGAGATGTATTACATTCAGTGTTGATAAAACTGCTCTTTGCAAGTTAACAACCCCTCGAAGTTACCCTAAAGTGGCTGTCTCCCTGCAAGGCCTCTTGCTGATCACTGTGAAATTGTGGCATGATGTTATTAAAAGGAACAGGGAAATGAGACCTGGCAGCTGTGGAGGACCACAAAAAATGCTTATAGGGCTGACAGAATGGATTTATTTACTTGAGAAATCAATGAGTTAGTAAAGAAACTGGGATATCATTTTTTCCACTAGATATTTGTGGCTGGACACTTGATCTTCCTCCTCTTGACACAAACACTTGTTTCTACTTAAGTATATGGTGATTGCTCAAATCCTGGCATTCACTGGAATGAGGGAGGACTTGGGAGCTGTTGTTTCCATGCCCGAGTTTTTCTCCAGGTCTCCTCAGGAATGGCAGGGTCAGCCAGATGGTGCTGGGGTGGCAGAGGGGCTGGTCCTGAGCTCCCACGGATGGAGGCTCAGATGGCTCTCACCTGCAAACCAGGTGGCTTTCAGTGCTGTATCGTGTGCCCTCTGTGCTCCCAGTGATGCATCCCAACATCACTGGGAGAGCTCACACCTAAACCCAAAAGCTCTGACAGCAGCTTAGACCAGAATGTTTCCAGGCCAGAATATTAGTAAGTGGAAGATAGCTGTTTTACTGGTGATCCTGTCATTCCCAAGTGTGAAATATGAACTAACAAGTTACTTCAGTCTTCCTGAAAAGTCTAAAAAGTATCTAAATGTTAAGGGCAAATGTGAACATCATACAAAGAAGTTTGGGTCCAGACCCACTCAAATTAGGGTTTTTTTTTTAAAGTATGAAATCACTAAACATAAGTAAGGCTGGGCCCAAAACACAAAAATGTCTTAAACAAAGCAATATGCATCACTCCAGGGCTGAGATGAAGTCAAGAGAATGCTTTAAATGTGTGCTGAATCATAATTTGTTTGGATCTCATTTAGCTTAACCCAGCCATTGAATTTCTTTAAGATTGATTTTGAAATTATTTCAGCATGTCAATAATTATCCAATTTAATCCAAATTTCATTTGAATTTAACTTCTGTCAAGGAGTACATGTATATGTGCCCTCAATATATATGCATTCATGCTTGTGCATTTGTGTGCACATGACTGCATGGATCTGTGACCTCAGATTTGGAAGACCTGGGTGTTGTTCTTGTTTATCCTCCCACTGTGTGGCTTTGCAAATGTTCATATCTTCTGCATCTCCTCTTGCACTTCTCTCTGGTTTATGGATGCCAAAGGTTTAGGGGGAAGGATCACTTTGCTTTTTCTGGTGTTATGGTTTTATGGTGTGTACCATATTGATGAAAATGGTGACTTTTGGCACCCCCAAAATCCAGATGAGGTGAGAAACTTCAGGGGCCATAATGGTTTTGACTAAAATTGGCAACTCTGGGTTTCCTGCTGGCCCCAAGGCAGCTTGGTGAGGTGGGACTGTTTGTGACAGCACAAGGGCAGGAGCCTATCATCCCATTTCCAGCCTGGTTTAGGGTCAACACAAGCCTTGCCAAAAGTAGTTCTCCCAGTAACACCTAGAGTAAAATACTGTCTTGTCCTGGAACCTTTGCATTAATTAAATGAAAATAAATCAAGCTAAATTCAAAGGGGTTTTTTGTTGATTAAACCAGAATTTATGTGGCAATTATCCCTTGTCTGTTTACAGAAAGTGTGGGCTTCTGGCTAATCCCACAGTGGCCAAGTGCAGCCACAGGCAGTGCTGGAGCCCTGGAAGCCAGACTGAGCTTTGCCCAGGAAAGCATTGTCCCACATCCCCTCCCTGCCCTCTGCTAGGCAGAGTTGAGGCAGGTTTAGCTGCACAGTTGGGTCTCACTGGAAACATAACATGAGTTTCTAATAGCAGGACAATTTAACAGAGCAGTTCCAAGCAGCCAGAAGCAGATTTGTACCAGCACATTGATCAGTTGCTGGAGACTTGCAGAGTCTCGTATTTCTGGTGGGCCAGCCAGGTGAGCTCTATTTGATGATGTTATTCCTGTTGAGTTTTACACTAGTTTATCTTTATTACTTCCATTTTCTCTCCAAGAAAATCTACAGGTACCAGGAACTTGAGGCCTGTGCCTTGGCCCATCTGAAATCTCCAGCATTTGAGACATGTTATCTAGGAATTTCAGACTTAAGGAGGGCAGAGAAGATAGACATGCAAACAGAGGTGAGAGAGGGAAATGGAACTTAGCTGTTTTGATATTACTGATGGATTCCAGGCTCTGTGAAGACCAAGATAAACCTAAAAGTAGAGGGTAATTAGAGATGTCAGGAAAATGAAAGGTACCAATATCAGTGCAGACCCTTTAGAGCCCTCAAATGAATTTCTCTATGTATGAAAGTACTGGAGTGGAAAAGGCAGGCACAGCTAATAGTTCTCTGCAAGTTATTATTTGCAAAGATCAGAGCACATTGTTGGAAGAGAGAGGACTTCAGAAGTCAGAAGAACAATAAGATCTGCAGTGAAAGCAGGGAAAGGCCATTGGACTCAGGGTAATTCCAGACAAGAGTGAGGACTGAAAGACAAGATGAAAATGTAGTTCAGATACAGAAACAGAGCTGGGCTCCCTCATGCACGGAGTGCTTGTTTCCAGCCTACGCTGACCTCAGAAGTTTTCTTCTTCCTTTGAACTGCTCAGACTGTGAATCTGGCTGAATGAAGTTCTCGTGCAATTGAGTTGAATCCAGGCTCAGACTAAATCAAAGATCTTACAGGTATCTTAATCCTCCAAGAGCAAATGAATCATGTGATATAAAATATGAAAGTTTTCAGTCTTTATTAACACTTGTATCACCACCTAAACCCACTTTGAAACACAAATGCCCTACCCGTCTCAGGAGTAGATGTGTCAGATGTGCTAGAACCCAGCCAAGGGCGAACTGAGATCTGGAGTTACTGGGTAAAGCAAGGACTGGGAATGCAGAACTCCAGTTTCTGTTGGACAGCCTCTGCCAATGTAATCACGTGCATTTGGAAGGCTGGGGGCTTTTCCTTGCAGTTAAAACCAAAGACCGTATTTTTCAAGCTCTCACTGCTGCTCTTCAGGCTCGGTGTGAGTGCAGACACCTGAATTTCCTGTAAGCTGAGACGAGCAGGACTGTGCTGGCTTCAGCCACAGGCAGGAATGGCTCCCTGGTGCCCTGGGCTTTGTGGTAGGTTTGGGCTCCAGCTCTGTGTTCCAGCAGGGTCCTTTGAGCATCGAGGCTCCCGCTGTGCAGTGCTGGGGCATTTCCCTCCCTGACTCAGCTGCTCAGCAGATCGTGGCTCAGCTGCACCTCACACGTGGGGTGGGAGAGCAGGAAAAAGGTTAGAACTGAGAATTCCTGCGATGGTGGTACTTCTGTGGAGAGCAGTGGTCTCCAGATGTCATAGACAGCTTTGAAAATCCCAACCTCTGCATTGCCAGAATTGCAGATAATGAAATAATTTTAATTCAAACCCCCTCTCCACCCTCCAGTTGCTTCTTTAACCACCCCATGCTCAGTGTGCTGAAATCTCAGGTCAAGCTTGTATGGGGCAGATTATCATTTTGTGTTTAGGATGTTTAATGTAAGAGGAATTTTGATTTCCAGTGGTGTCACTAGGGAGAAGAAATAATTACAGTAAGTAACCTGTGCTTTCTAATATGATAGCTTTGATTTTGGATCATAGTAAACTTGTTCTTTGTCTTTCTCATCAGTACCCTTAACATTTCAGGTTAATAATCTATCACTCAGCTGCTAGGTAGAACTTGGATAAGTAACGAAAGGTCTGAAAGTTGAAACAAAATTTTTAGTGTGAACTCCTTTGACCTTTGGAAAGGAGATCCATACCTTTTCTAAAAAATATTTTCCGTTTTTACTCAGTTCACTTCCTGGTTATACCTGGGAGCAAGAAGCAGGAAGCACCATAAATTTTGTGAAAAAGCCTGTTCTGGCCAGTTTCCTAGCCCAGCTTTACTGATCACTGAGTTTTGGATCATTTGAATAAACTTCATGTAGGTAGCCAGGCTCATGTGCTTCTTCAAGCCATTTACAAACTCCAAATCCCAAGAAGCCAACTCATTGCTTAGTCTAGGCAGCATGAACTCCGCTCTTTTCTGCCCAGCTTTTTTTCAACATATAAAATACAGGTTTAGGGCTGCTCTGGTTTTTTGGAGGAACTTGGTGCTAATGTGACTCAATTTTACAGCCAAGTACAATATAAGTAGGCATCGTGCGACCTTCCTTCACACTGCTTTGCTAATGCATCCTAATCCTGTCTGGTGATACCTTGTGCTGTCCAGAGGCTGAATTAATCCTGAGCAGAGTTTACTAGTTATGCTAAACCACCATATAATCACTGCAGAGCTTTCCTTGGCTTAGCTTGAAGTTAACAAGTTGTTCCCTTCGCAACAGAGAAAAGCAGCTTTGAACCCCAGCTCACGAAAAATGACTTGGGAGTAGGTTCTGAGATTCATTCCCACTGTATCTAGCGGTGGCACGAGGCTGTGTGATGGGCACAGTGAGGTCACTCAGGGTGGCAGGTGAGCCAGGCCCACGCTGCACGTGTGCTGTGCACACGGGTACATGCACAGTCCATATTCCCAGGAACACTGAGCGTTCCCTTGGGCATTAGGTCTGGTTTAGTCCAGGAGAAATCCAGTGTCTGATGAGGGCAGTGCAGCCCCCGCTGACAAAGGGCTCTGCTGCCTGTCACACCTTGACTTGTTGAGCGTTAACACAGCCGGGGGATCACAAAGCTGTCATCACAAAGCATTAGCATGAGAAAAGGAGCACTCCTCGTGTTTTGGCATGTCACACCCAAGTGACAGGGAGCACAAATACAGGCAGGCACACAGAACAGTGCAAGTCAATGTCGGCTTTGACAATGTTGGGCACCAAGGCTGTCACTCCTTTGACACAGCCCCTCCTTCCCCCTACCCACGCTGCCATTCGCAACAGCAGCTCGCCCACTGCTTTTATTTCTGCACAATGTGTCAATAAGTACTTGTCAGGCCTCTGCTTATAGACCTGGGATGGTGAATAAACGCTTATTATGCCTGAAAAATGTTGCAAGCTTTACCATAAATCTTGTGTTACAAATGCACACAATAGGGGTATTGACACAGAGGCAAACACTCACATTAACATGTAAAGTCACGCTGCCCAGAATGGAGTTTGACAAACTAACTTGCACCAAAGGAGTTTGTTGACCTTTTCTTTGCCTTCCTGGCAACCAGACTGGGCTTGTGTGTGTGTTAAAAATCCAGCTGAGTGAGAGATGAGAAGAGATAGAAACATCTTCCTGTTAGGGCTGCTGGAGTGAGGATGCTCTACGTCTGAGAGCACTTCAGAGATGGTGTTATCGGAAATCATCCTTTGGATGTACAGGAGCTGAGCAAATGTGCAAAAGCTAAAGTTGACTAGATTTGATTTCAGCAACCCATAGGGTTCTGCCTGGGCCTGTTGACCCAGTAGAGGCCCTGACTGAAACATTCTTTGGAGTGGCAGCTGCTCATGGCTTGCCCCTACAAACTGCATTTCTCCAGCTGCTTCATCTTGTTGGGTTTCAGGTTGTTCCTTGCAGTGGATTGGAGCTTTGGTTTTGATGTACTGGAGTGAATTGTACAGAAGGTACTTGTTTTAAAGGTGAAGGTGTCATGAACTGAGCTCGGAATAAGAATGTTTGAAAGGAACTTTACAGAAGTATTAGTTCAGGCTTGAATTTAGGTACCTGACTGAAGGCTCAGAACTGACCCTTTTGAAGAGCACACATCTGCTCTCTGGATGTCATTAGGAGGGACAGGAGAACAGCATGGTTCTACTTGTAGGTAATCTGAACTGCTCCCTGGAAGTTTTCATTATTTTCCACTGAGTTTCTTTTTATTTTTTATGGTTTCTGATGGTTTTATTTTTCTACTTTATCTTTAAAAAGTTCTCGTTTAGTTTATGCCTGTTTCTTCCTGAACCAAGTGACTGAAGTTATCCCACACTTGCTTAACCCCTTCATATCTTCAATAATCTTCCCCTACAGATTTTTTCTATCTTTTAGTATCTACTTCACTTACTTGTTTACTTATTTTTGCAAGGAGACTTCAATTTCATTTTTATTAGCCATTTGTCCATATGCTTTCAGTCTTAGATTTCCTATCTGGATCTAATGATCCCAAATTTGAGATTTCAAATGCTAGAAAAGAATATTTTTAAAGAAGTGATGCTTAAACCACAATGTAATTGAGAAAACAGGAACACATTTCTTTTGGATAGCCTTTAAAACAGGCAACTTCTTTTAGGAAAAAAAAAGAATTTGTTTTGCTTTTAGTAAAACCTGAGGTGTGGAATGTATTGGACCTCAACTCTTTAAGCAGCCCCAAACCTCTTTGCAAATTGTATGTGTGTATGAGTTATGTCCATGCCTGTTGTGGTGCACAGATGAATGTGTAAAACCCCATGTACCAAGGGCAATAAAAGTCACACAAGAGTTTATATGCACGGATGCATCTGTAGAGCTTCCAGTTTACTTTGCAAGGTCAATGTGATGTTGAGAGAATCTCTGGAAGAAACAAATGGCCTGGATTTATCCCATCTGACATAAGTTCTGGTTCCACAACAGTTTTAAACCAGCCTTGGTCTGTCTTGTTGTCCTGCTCCCCCATCCTTGCACACACCCCCCCTGACACCTCCTCCCCTGCATCAGCTCAAACGTGGTGAGTTCCTTCGGGGAGCTCAGCTGGCAGCAGACTCTTGGCTTTTCTAGTGGGATTAATTTCCTTTTGGTGTTGCTCCCTGAATTGATTCACTACAAATTCAGCCAAGCACAAGGGAAGGATCATAAACACATCACGGGGAGGGAGGAGGGTTTTGGCTTTTGCACAACCACACCTTTAGGCACTAAACAGTTCCCCTGAATTACAAGTCTCATTATCCATGTCCTTCTTCTTCCACAGTCAGTAAAGGAAAAAAGGCACCACTAGAAGAGTTTTCAGCTCCCTGACATCTCTCTACTGACAATCCTTCATTCTGGTGGCATTTGGCATGGTGAATATTCATCACTGTTATCTTTAACAGACCCTGTTTGCTTTGTTTTAAGTATGCTGGTCTCAGTTTGGGATAAATGCATTGATTGCAAATGTTTTGTCCCTGTAAGTGAGATTATTGGACTGCCCCTTCATCCTTAGCAGTGAACTAGGAAACTCACCTCTTGCTACTTGTAAGGAAAAGGGATTTTTCACTTTTGACTCTTATTTCCTCTGTCAGTGTGTCCTGGGTGACTTCTGTTAAATCCACTTCTAGATGGAAGTACCTGAGGTGGAGCTCCTAGTATTTCCTCTTCCACACCTTTTTGGTATCCTGCTTTTGCAGGAAAAGGTCTAGAAAGATGAATTCCCAAATAAATAAAATGTTGGTTTTCTTTCTGAGCTCTGCATAAACTCAGAAAGATGAAGGCTGTGACAGGACCTCATAGCACAGAGAAGCTGGCTGGCTTTGAGAGCCCCTTCTTGCTTTAGAAAGAATAGACTTAGAAAGTGTGTTCTATTTTCTAGGAAGAAAGCCTTCCTCAAACACTTATAAGGAATATTGTGTATGCTTAGTACCGTCATATTTGTGGCTTTTTTCCTTTGATCTGGTGCACAGGTGTCACTCCAGCCTTCAAAACAGTGAATGAGGTGTAACAACTACTAAATCCAGCTGTGCTACTTCATAACCCTGTTTACAGAGCATTATGCTAAATTAAAGCATGTCTGTGTTCCACCAGTCTGCATAAGTGTTGGGCATCTCACCCTCTTCTCTCTATAAATACAAGTTTCAAACTGTTTCTCTTCATTCCAGAAAGCCTCTGTTCTTTTTGTCACCACAGTGTCCAGGCTGAAATGTCATGGAAAACTGAGAAAACCTGAACAGCTGAATTTATTTTTCATAGACAGATATTGCATCCTTTCCCTCCATCACAGAGCAGCAGTGAAGCACTTTATCTCAGTTTTGCTTTCAGCATTAAGGACAGGGAGGGAACAGGGTTCGATTTAACTCTAATTGCAGGGGAGACTTTGAGAGGCAGAACTTAATGAGGATCACTGGCACTTGGCCTGGAAGATAAAACCAAGCCCATCTCTTAAATAAATAAATAGGCACACAGGTTTTTCTCTAATACAAGTGGGCAGGAGTTTAGTCTCACATGTAGAAGTTTCCAGCTGAATGGGCTCCAATTTTTGGCCTCTGCAAATGTTATATCCCTTCCAGAGGTATTCTGATGCTGACAACTTAAACTGGGAGTCTTTCATTCTCTACCTTTTTTCCATGTGGCTACTTCCAAAGTTAATCTGGTACCATTAGGGAAATTAGAAGAAACAAAGAACTAGTCACTTGGGTTTTTTGTTTTTACTTTTTTATTCTAGTTTCTGACTTTTGAGTTGATTGCAGGTTTGTTTTGGGGCTGTGTTTTGTAACAGAAAACCTGTGGTTATAGTTCTGCAAACAGAGCCTGTGCTACAGTCCTGACATCTGCTAGCAGAGCCACGATGGGCAGAGATGGGCTGGTGGGTGATTCTTTGGCCAGTGTAGCTATTCCAGCAAGAGTCACTGGTGTAAGAGTAGTTGTACTGACAAAACGTCCAGAGTGTAATTTTGTCACTACTTATATGACATGACCTTTTCCACCCAAAATAAGCAGTACAAAAAGCTAAACAGTTGCCCAATAGCCACTGTCTCCTGTTCAGGCTCCGGAGATCTCCATGTGAATCTGCGGGTGGAAAACAGGCACGGGGCTGTGCTGGTAAATCTGTGTACAGGGATGTGCTTGGTTTATGGCCCCATTAAAAGTCTGCTGGAACTGTTACACTTCTGAGCTGGATCCTGTCAATCCCCTTCTGTACAAGGCTCCTGAGATCCCCCACTGTGCACTTTGTAAGGGTCTCTGGGGAAACTCAGAGGCTAATCCTCTTCTTTGCTTAACCTCAAAGATTAACAGAAGAGGGACAGTGGTAAGGAAAATCTGTCCCTGGAGATAATATGATCTAAGGACTATATGCAGCTCATCAGAAAAATGCTCTGATGGTTTTGGTGTTAAAAATCTGCTTTTAAAATAGAATTTAAATATTTAGTCATTTGTCTTGGCCTGGTTTCAGCTTTTTAAATCCTGAAATGTACATTTTTTTAAGTTTATAATTTTTGTCTTAAAAATGACAGCTACTGAACTAAAGGTTTCTGTGTTCAAACCAGGAAGAGATGCTTCTTTTTTACATACCTATAAAAGGTTACCTTGTCACTAGACCTGACCCTCTAGATCTAAGGCCAATATTCCTTAATATAGGGGGAAAATGAAAGTTTATTGATAGAACCCCAATAATAATATTTGTCTGTGGAAAGGCTGGCATTTCATTTTTGAAATATTGAGGTGAAATGCTTCATCAGGATAATGGATGGTGTAGAAGCAGTTTTCCTCTAAGACCTGCTAGCAGCTGCTGAGGACTCCTCATCATCAAAGACATGAGGAGATACCTTGGTTGAGGACAGTGATTTTGGGGGTAGCTGGATTATCTAATTATTGTCATGTGTCTGGTTTTATTCACTCCAGAATTTTGACTTGTAGTGATTTCTTCAATTCTTCTGCTCCCTCAAGCTCAAGGCAGACTGCCCATTTTAGAATGCCAGATCCCTGTCTAGAGTGGAGTTTTGATGTGCCAGCAAGGTGAGGGGTTTGGTTGAGATGCTTTGGAAGGTGTCTATGGACAACGCTAATCTCATGCCAAAGCATGCAACTGTCTCCCTCTAAATTGAGGCAAATGCTCCAGGGGGTGAGGGTCAGGCATCCACTGCACACACCAGTGCAGGCTGAACTCAGCCTTGTGTGCTCCCAGGAACCCATCAGGAGTTTCTGTGTGAGTTCATGCAGATGATTGATGAAGTGCAAGACATAGAGGAAAAACCCCTCTGCTGATTTTTCACCAGCATTGCCATGAGTCAGCGGCACATGACGGTGTCCTTCAAGGTTACATCTGCAGGAGAGGACAACGAGGAGAACAGGCTGTTGGGCTGAGCACGAGAGCACACGTTCAGCAAATTCCCTGCCCTTATCTCGGCTTGTTTATGGCTCCTCTGGGAGGATTATGACCTTCTATCTCCTTTCTATGGAGGGTGGATTTTGTACTGAAAACATCCTTTCCTACAGAAGTGTCATAGCCAGTTGGAGTCAATTTTATAAACCTTACTTCTCAAAATGCAGTACCAGCAGACTTTTGTTTTTCACTTACAGCAGTGACAAATCCAATAACTATGGAGTGCATTAACCTCTCTACTGCTGAGATTTTATGTATTTTGCTGTTTGTTTTCTGAATTTATTTGTCGGAATCAGATCTAACCACTGAGAAACTAAAAACCTCAAGTTTAAGTGCAGACTACTATAAACTACTGTTTTCCAGGCTCTTGTACTGACATGCCATCGCTGCAGGGCAAATGTATGTGTGGTTACTCTAGATTATAGTTCTGTGCTTCTAATTGTTGAGGGCAAAATGTATCCTTTAACTGACTTGTGCATACCAAACTCAGTTCCTATGATTCCTATTAGGAGTGGAAGCTATATTTTGTTTTGGAGAAAGTTATCTGCCATTGCTCTCTTCCTGCAAAACAGTCTTTCCAACAGAATGCTTTTACCTCAGCCTCTACCCATGCTGTCTTTCAAGAATGCTCCTTAAATTTTTTTACAGGTTCTTAGACATTCTGGTGCTGAAATGGAACAAAAAAGCATCTCACTCTAAAGAGTTTCTGTCTCAGATGTCCTTTAGCATAATGCTGGAACTCTAAACTTTTTGATAAACAGAAGGAATTTTTGAAACTGTATTGGGTCCAGCTGTGGTGGAGCTTAGGGATTTGTTACTTTTGCTATAGGTAAGAAGTTCTTACAAGAAGAATATTGACAATTTTCTGTGTCAGATGGAATAAGTCAAAAAGTAATTGGATTCAATTACGGCAAAGTTGCAAGTTGATTTGTGTAAGACACTAGTAAAATTAAAGGATGAAAGTTGAGAAGCACTGAAAGATGTATCCAAGGAGGCTTCGAATTTCCTTTACTGTACATTTTTAGCAACAAATTAGATTGAAATCAATCAGGAACAGTCTTGAAATATTTATCCAACTGTTGTGCAAGGGGAAGAACGTGCTGACCTTTCGAGTCTTCCTTTTCTATGATAATCTGTCTCAAAAATCAATTCTTGCTATTTTGCTTACAAGAATTCAGCTTCTAAAATCCTCATGTGTGTAAAGCTGGTTTTGTGACTGCTTCCCACTTTATTTTCCTTATTTTTCATGATTTGTTTGATTTTTGTCTCCCACTTGTGGAGGTGTGTTGGCTTTAAGAAGACACAGAGCTGCATGGAGAATAATAGTTTCCTATGTTGAAAATACTGAGATTTCTAGACCATTTTAATCTACTTATGAAGAAGGAAAACTAATTTTTTTTTTCAAACAAACTCAAATTTGGGTAAGGTCAAAGTAAAATATTCATTCTGATATGTTAGGCATGTTTTGATGCCTATCACACACGGAGATACAGACGTGGAATCAAGAGGGAGGACGAACATACTGATGTTGTTATAAGAAGGCAAGGGCCACATTGTTGGTTCTGAACAAATACAACAAAACTGCTTGTTAATGCAATGTTAATGTGTTTGGAGGACAGGCCCAAGTGTGGGAGTGGGGTTTGAGCACACACTTGGCACGGAGGAGCCCCCAAAACCACTGCAGGCCGTGCTGCTCCCCGTGCCAGTGCCCACACTTTTGATGTGGCTGCCACATGTGCACAGCCTTGCCAGCACTGAATTAGGCAAACTTTTCATTAGAAAGAAAATTGTCAGCCACTGCTTTTACATGCTTCCAAAAACTAGTCCTTCCCTCCACCCCGCCCCCAGTCCTGTTCTATGCAGGGAGGAAAACCTTCTGGGTAGAAATCTGATTTCTTGGTTGTGTAAGCAACAAGAACTGGACAGATAGGGATTTTCTGCCTCGATGATAGAAGTGCTGATAGCAAGGCTGGGACCTCTTTTGACTGCAGTGCTAGTTTTGGGTGCTCATTTTCTGGTATGATAGACAAGTGTCTTGATTAACACTGTCAGCCCTCAGGTGAGTTATAGTGATGACAGCAGGAAGAGAAAAGAAATCAGTTAATGAAGTTGTGTGAGTCATTGCTGGGTATCCATGTTAGAATAAGGCTTTTTCACCCTCCTGGCAGGATGCATGACCTCATGAGCCCACAGGAGACTACATGTTGGATCTGTTCCATTTTGTGTAATTTTGAAATTCATGAAGTTCATTGGAAGGATTAATTATGTATAAGGCATGTGTCTGCATGTTCTTTTCATCTGTGAATGTTCCCCTGCACACAGTTATTAGGGCTCTGATTGGACTGAACATTTTGACAAGAACTCAGTGACAAAAGGGGCCCATTAGTCTTTGAAGTCAAGGGCCAAGGAAGAGGAGTGCCAGTAACATCAGTAATGACCTCATTTAACTTGTGACAGAGTACAAGATAATCATGAAAGGTCATTGTAATATAACTGGGTTTTATTCTATATGTAACACAGCTCATGTTTCAGCCAGGCTGTGTTGCAGTTTTAATGAATGTGAAACCCTCTTCTGTTCACATACAGGAAGGATGGACAGAACAAGACAACAACTGGAAAGATCCTTCCCTGTCTCATGTACTTAAAAGTGAATTAGCAAAGAACCAGAAACAATGAAAGACTTTTGACTTCCTGTGAGTTTTTTATGGAAAATTAATTTTTTACTAAAGAAGGGATCTAGTCAAAAGAAAAAAAAAAAGAGTAGTTTCCATAGAAAATGTTGTCTTCTTATCATAGCTACAAAATATAAAGATTTCTCTTTTCAGTCAAAACTGAAAAGCTGTAGGGACAGTCTGTTCAAAATTGCCAGGGGAAAACAAAATATAGTCTGCATTAATAGAACATTTCTGTGAACTGATAATGCAATTATCCAGCTCACTTTAGCAGTAGCAGGCAAAGAGTAAGCTTTGGAAATCCATCCCCCTTCTGCACAACAGTTATACCTAAAGTAACAAAACTTTTGGAAAAGAAAAGAAAATAAGCAAAAGAAGCCTAACTCAGTTGTCTATTTCACACTCTTTCCTTGTATTTTGTCTTCTTATGTCCCTTTAGATTTTGAAACAGATTTATATAAAAGTACAAAAATAGCATAAACCAGACAATTCTAGGATTTTTGCCCTGGTGGGAGACAAGAATTACTGGAAATATCTTGGAGAAAAGCTACACTCAGAAGAAGCATCTCTCCATGCAGTCCTCTGAGATTTGAGTGTTTTCCAAAGGCCTTGAGTCAAACTTCTGTGTTACTAATAAGGTTCAACTTTTGAGTACTGACACTGGAGATAGCTTCCCTGAGATGTCCATGGGCTGTCATTCTCTCCTATTTTGCTTCTTAGCTGTGTCTTTTCAACATTTAACCTATATGGTTTCAGCAGTTTCCACCTGAGGTTTGCAGACGTCTCCAGTTAGGGTGAATTGTCACCCATGTGGACAGACTTCTGTTTCATCAGATTTTTGGAATAAAGAGTACCTTGGCATCAGCACAAGAAAGGATGATATTTTCTTTGTTTAGACCTTGTTGGGAATGTTTTGAACAGATGCAGCCCACAATTGCCTGATTTCCAAAAGCAGCTCTAGATTGTGCCATCAGCTTATTTCCCTCCTGTACAAGATGGGCTTTGAGTCTGTGTTTTAAGCAGCAAATTGTCTGCCAGCCAGGGTTGCATGTACAGACATTTAGGTGAGGACCCTCATACAGAGGGTGTCAGACTCACATCTCTGGGGAGCTGGGGTTCCTCAGAATGGAGAAACCTCCCCATCGTGTCTCAGAACTAAAGTGACCCTGCAGGAAACTTGTGACCCCTGCCCTCATACCCAGAGCATACCACGGTTAAGAGACCAGTGAGCAGGAGATGGGTGTGATGTAAGGGCTTGTTTATGTCTTATGCACAGCAGACAAAGCTATTTGGACATCCACATGCTTTTCTAATTTCTTCACAGTGTTTGGTGTTACGTAAGTACCAGTGACAGTAACCACCATGTGCTCAACGTTCTCCATTGATTTCAGCCACGCTGTCTGACTTTCCACACAGCAGTGACTAAACTTCATGGATCCTGCTTTGGGATGCTTTGATTGCAGGATAAATCATGGTACAGATTTTTCAGGCTAATTCCTTTTGCTATTACTTCATGGTCTTCATCAAAAGTTTTTGAAGTGATATTTTTCTTCCCCACTCCTAAAACAATGAGCAGCACTACGAATTTTAGTTCCACAGGTCTGCTTTAATATCCAAACATTAGACTCTTATTTCACAACAACTGAATGTTTGAAAACATTCAAGTGTGTAGAAATACTGTTAGACTAATTTAAATGTCCCCCAGTCAAGCCTTGCAGTTGTTTTCTTGCAACACGTGTCTCTTACTGGAAGCAAAACAAGCGGGGCTAGTGGAAAACATGTGACTCTACCCATTATTTACATCCCCTTTCCACCCCCGCCAGCCAACACAGTTTGAACATGAAAGTCACTGTAGATCAGCAGCCTATAAATATTCAGAGAAATCCAGGCAGGGCAAAAATGTTGCAAAAACCTTTGACTAACAGTTCACAGACCCTGTGAGCCGGGAGTAACCACCGCTGGCCAGGGACACAGCCTGCACTCAAACAAAGACTGATTGTAATTTTGTGGTTGGACATGAATGTTTTGCACAACACTGATTGAGGCCACTTTGAAAACTGGGCCAGGGTTGTAAAATAACCTATTTACTGCAGTGTGCATTGTATTTGAAAACACAATGGAGCCTTGTAGAGTCTAACTGGGCTTGGTAGAGACCTTGCAGCTGAAAAAGGCTCTTCTGGCTATGAGGAGTCTTGTGGGACCTTGCTTATTTTACTTGTTGCCTTTGATTAGGTGAGGTAAAATGAATTAAACACAAAGCAAGGAATTGGGTATTTTTAAGTTCTAATTCCAATTTTTCCATTGATTTTTCTCTTTGGCTTTTGGCAAGTCACTTAACCCTTTGGCTCTTTGATTTCTTACACAAAGAAATGGAATAAGACTGTGCTACTCAGGCAGCTCAGTGTGGTGACTAATGAATTAATGTTAGTGAATTAATAATTGTAAAGCCTGCAGTACATACAAAGCCTTATGTTAGTGGTAAATGTTACAGAAGTCTCACAAGTCTGTAGAGCATTGTCTGTGTACGATGAAGTCACCTCCCACTGATTTACTTTGTGGCCTCAGTTGAACTCAGGCTTGAGGGTTGAACTTGTGACTCCAGCACCAGCAGTGTGATGACCTTGTGCCTGAGGCAGAGCACGAGACTGGACTCTTAACAGTAAGCAGGTGTTGAAAGATGCAGGTTTGCTCTTTCTGAGATGTGCACAGGGCTGTAAGTTCCTGAGGTCCATTGACCTTTGTGGAGCTCCTTCAGAGCCTGGCAGACAGTCAATGGCACCTGGAACAAGACAAAAACCTTGTTCTGCTCTGTGGAGCAAGCTGAGGAAACTCAGGCATCCCAAGGATAGTCCCCAGTCTGACTCAGGGAGTGGGGGAGCAAAGGCTGCTCACAGAACAAAGATGGAACCTGCCTGCCCAGGCTCCTCCAGTGCAGCAAGGAGTAAGTGGGTTTACTTGGAACTGTTGTTCACCTGGAGCTGTTGATCAGCCCTTTCATTAGACAGTTGATTTTGTTGCTTCCATCCTTTCTGTTACGTCTTGCACAGCAGATCTAATCACCTGCCTGCCCTGGAAATATGAGTGATTTGAGATATGAAAGAAAAAGTGTTGTGTGTAGAGACTGAGCCTCAGCTGAGGGACTGGCTCTCCTCATCACCCTGCTAAGACCTGGCTGATTGTGGTAAGCTGAGCAAACTGGGGCTTTCAGTAGTTAACATGTAGTAGGCACTCTTATCCCTTTTCCAGTCAATTTGGGGTCTGAGACAGAACCTAATGAAAATTCTTGCTTTGGTATTAAAAAAAAAAAAAAAGCAGGTCCTAACTAAATTTCAATAGCAAAAGCAAAAATAGGGAGGGAATAGACAGGTATTGTAGATAATTCACTACAACAAATTTGCTTTCAAATGTAACTTTGGCTTCTTTCTCACATGGTTAGGACCTAACTGCTACAAATCTACTCTGCATGATCTGCCTCCATATATTTATATGTCATCTGTGTGACTTCCACACAGAACAAGCCATGATAGAAATCTTTCATTTAATTAAAATTGATTTTAAAATTCCCTTGATCAATAATGAGTTAAAATTCATCCCAGCAGTGATGGGAACAGCAAACCTTCTGAGAAAAGCTTTCAGGCCAGTGGTTTTGGCTTTAGAGACTGGGTCTTGCCTGAAATTATCCCTTTCTTGGCTCCAGGCTCCATGGTGCTTGGCACATTATGGTTTCCCCTATAACCCAGCTTGTCAACCACCCATATGAAAAGCCAAGACATCCAGACTAAAGGTCTCTTTCTTTTTTCTGCCTTTTTCAGTGTAGATGCTTTAAACATCAAACTCTTTATAGCATCTATTGTCATCAGTTTGGTAATGCCTACTGGGCTTCAAAAGGAAATTAGAATCTTGTGGAAAATGACCCAACATATCTCCTTTGATTCCTACACTGCAGCCTATCTAAACCTTTTGAAATGCTTGCTCAGATGGCAAAATGGGGTAAGTTATTAGTGAAGTGATATTAAACTACTGAGTTTCAAAGATTGCAAAAGGGTCCCTCTGCATTTAAGTTTTATTCGCCTGCAGAAGAGAGACCCAAAGTAAATATGTATAATATAAAAGCACATGGTTTGTGTAACCTTGCCTAACAGAAATTGGAGAGATTAATAAAGATTGGCTTCAAATGACAGTAATGCTGTTGTTCACACTCCAGGGGGCTTCATAATTAATTGTCTCAAGCCTTCACTGAGAGATACTTTACCAAAAGTGCTGTGCTCAAGGAAAATTAAGAGGCTGGAGTACCCACTCAGTGAGGTTCCTCTCCTGAGAGTTACTCAGGTGGTCCCACAGCAGCATTCCTATCTCAGTGATGAGAACTTTATTCCTGATCAGGCAACTGGATCACTCTGCTCGACTTCCTTGGAAGCTGGCTGAGAATGAATTAACACCGAGGATCTGACAGCAGGGTGGAGGCTCTTTTAACTCTGGGCTAGAGTTAACAATGCAACTCTACGTAATTAATGTGTAAATAACACCAGTTTATGTAGTTTAATAGAGAGCAAAACCAGAAGAAGAGTGCTTTGAACAGGAATTGCAGAAAATCAGTCCAAACAGACCAGTCCAGCGTCAAACAGGAAGGAAAAGAAATGTCAGCCGTAGTAGAGAAGTCTCTCATGATCTTGGATTGAATGGGCATGTATTCCCTAGTTAGGGGAAACTCATTTATTGAATTGCTAATTTGCATCTTGTGTAGAAAATATTGTGAGCTGATTTGCTGTTGTATCTTCTATAGAAGTATAGAAATCCAAAAGATTCCGTGATGAAAAAAATATTTCTGGAAGCAGAGAAACAGGCACCTCCCCTAAGCATTTCCAAGCATGTGGCAAAGGAATACAGTGCAAAGATCATTCCATTTGAATTAATTCTGTAACATTGCAAGTATTGTGTAAAATCAGTAAACATTGTGATAGCAGGACTTCCTTTGCCACTTAAAAGAAAATTTAGACACCTTCACATTAATAAGAGAAGTAATAATTTCTTAATAAAATTCTACACTGTTTCTCAGATGAGACTTTAGGCCACCCTGCACTCTGGTACCCTGTGCTTTGAGGTGACTGGAACTATTGCTTTTGCATTTCTCCATTCTCCCTTTTCCCTCTCTGCTCCCAAACAACTAAAAAAATTTTGCAGGTGATGTGTTCTGGCTATTGATTTCTTTTTCTTGTTTTCCTTTGTACTGGAAATGGAAAGAAGTGCATCTGAAAAAAAAAGTAGCTGTCTGAAATTTTTGGTTTTCTCAAACAGCTCCTTTTTGTGGGAAGAAGACTATTGACAGAAAGATAGCAAAGCATCTCCTGTGATTTTATTTTATTTTGCTTTCCACTCTCCTGCTACCTATTCCACAGAGGAGCATAAGGCTGTTAGATCCTTGCTGATAATGTAGTTCCAGTGACTGTGCAAAGAAATGTCAAGATGTTAATACAGTCATCAAGAGCTCCCATGTTGCCTCAGCTATTTGAATTGATTTCAGAGAGTTCTGATCAGAGGAACTGTTCCTTGCTTGGAGTTTAAATATGCTTTATTTTCCATGAAAGCATTTTGGAGCCTCTACCTTCCTTCCTGAAGTCATAGTTGGGAGAACATTTGCCAACTTCAACAACCCCCCTTTTCCCTCCTCACCCACACACCTGCTATTTGTTTCTCTCTGCTCCATCCTTGTCATTGTGGCATTACAGTTGTTGCTCATTGTCACAAGGGAACTGGGTCCATAAAGCTGAGGTAAGTTAAGAGAAATAGAAGACAGACAAACGTAATTGCCTGAATTTTCATTTTGGCCAGTGTGGGTGTGCTAATACACAGGTATTAAAACAAAAGCTTTGATATGTTTCAGGATGAAGAATGGCCAGTGCCTGGGTTTGAAAATGATGTGAGGAGCACAACCTCTGAACAGCTGATGCCACCTCCCCCTGCCACAATGGGAAGCTCAGCAGGGCCCACTCCAGAGATCTGTTGTGAGTAACCACCACCACCTACTCGGTGGGAAATTTTGTCCTATTTACTTTGTCATAATGTTATTACCTAATGTCATTTCAAGTTCTCCCAACAAGTTCATTAAAAGTTATGTGTTCTTCTATAATACAAGCTAGAATATGTATCATAGCTATGGAGAAATGTGGGTTATTTCCTACATCTAATTGTATTTTGACTGGAGCTGAAAATGGACAGTGCTTCCCAGAAGAAAGCTTGACCCTGCACAAGACTATATTGGAGGCAATTTAGGGATTATAGTTTCTGCTTTCTGAAATAATTGCCTGTTGTGTGGAAAATCCAGTTGGCAAAAAGTCCACAAAATTGGCCAGAGAGAGAGAGATTCCATTACTTTCAATCATCAAACAATTGGTTTAGATCAAAGGCCTTGTTGTCTTTGTCTTACAGTTTCTCCCTCAACCTTATTACTTGTGAGCCATGTAGTTATAGTCTGTAGATCTGAAAACAGCACCAAAGCTGTGGCAAATAATTTTCAAAGCCTTGGCAAATTATTTTATTTGGTGTTTCTGGTGTGGTGTATTTGATGTGTTGGAAAATGGCTTTTAGAGCTTACCTATTCCAAAGACAGGCATCTTAGATAGTGGTTTGAGGAAGCTGAGAGAAAGGAAAAACAGCAAGAGCTGCTGCTGCTGCAGGGTCCAATTTTCCAGTGCATCCTTTTTAGTGGGTCGCTGGAACACACCTTGAGTTCTGGTACTCTCTGGAGTTCCCTTGTGGTTTCTTTTTGTCTCTTCCTCTCAGGACCCTTTTGACCATCTGTGGCTTGTGGAGAATATGAAATCTCCTTCCTGTGTCCAAGATCAATAGCTTTAAAAACAGAGCACAAGAAGCCACTAATCATCTTTTCCACGAGGCGTGATTAATTTCTGAAGTGCTTCTACTACTTTCCTTTGAAGTTCCCTTTCCATTTCTTTTTTATTTTATTTTTTTTTTCAGCAAGTGTCCAAAACTCAGAGGCCCGCACCCACATGTGTCCTGCAAGAGGCTGGGGCTGGCAAGGACCCCTCTGGAGTGTCTGCTGTTTGGATGTGGGTGGGCCAGAGCACTTTTGGAAAGCTCTCCCAGATCCTGGAAATATGATTTCAAAAGCCAGTTGAGATGTTTCTCAAAGCACCCTGGCTTCAGTGGAAAGCGATGCTGCTTTCCTGTCTGAATCTTGGATTGAAAAGAGAAGGAAAAAGGAGGGGGAGGAAAAAACAGCCCAAACAGCCACACTACAAGCTTTAATTGAGTGTGGTTCCAGTTCCTCAGCCACACCAATGGAGTAAGAAAGTGTCTGAGAGAAGCTACATCCCCACAGCCTCTTTACGTGAGTAACTAAGACATTCCAGCAGTGCTGAGGCTGGGTCAGGAAAAAGATTTTTTAATTATTATTATATCTTTTTAAATGTTATTTTTAAAGTTAAGTCATCTACAAATCCACCGGGTCTCTCAGGTCTCTCTTCCTGCTTCTCCTGCACTCCGCAGCAACACCAAGGGCTGCTGTTACTGCAGCACTCTCCTTGCAGAAGGAGAAATTGCATGTGACATGTGTGAACAGGTTTCCTGGAATTCTGAGACTACACAAATTCAACACTGTCATCTTTGCAAGTACCAAAAAAATGGTTGTACTGTAAATGGGTGATGTGGTGTTGGCTCAGTCAGAAATGAACGTGCCAACATACCAGTGAGGGTATGTACATGAGCCTCAGCATTGCTTCCAGTTGTACTTGGCTGGAATTTTCTAACGCATCTTTGGCACTCAAAGAGGTGTCCTCGTGTACAGGCCATCGATGGCTGACTTATAACTGATTGTTGCCCAGTTTGCAGGTACAAATAACCATATGCACAGGTTTCCTCCTCTGCACAGACATTCTTAATGATCAGACTTTGAAAAGGAGTTATGTGTATGCTAAATTATATGCTACTCTTGTAAGACTGAGTGCTAGGTAGGGAAGGCATCCATAAGCTGTTGCCAGGATAGTCCTGTTTTGGCTCCTATTTATTTTTAATATAGTGGGTTTGTTTATTTTTTGTTCATGCACATCTCAGTCGTAACCACTTCTGGCTGCCACAGGAGTTGGGAGGCTCTGTGAAAAGCTCTGTTCATTTTTGCAGCATTAGGTAAGGGTGGAACTGAAGCGTAATGAGGAGCCTGATGCTGGCAAGATTTCCTACCAAACCTACGGGCCTGTGGATTTCTGGGCATCTGTGCTCAATATGAAGCACCTGCTCCTGGAAGGTGTGTTCTGTAAAGACTGGATGATGGCCCAGTTGGAAAGGAAGAATTCACACATTTAAGAACATACCTGTTGAAGGCACAGTGGTGAGCAAAGCTTGTGGCTCTGCAGCACTGGAATAACAGGGATGGGCAGGAACCCCTACAGCAGGAAAAGAGAATGTACACAGAAAATTAAAATGTTCTGTACTGATTGCAGTAAACTGCTACTGTGCAAAACAGGGGCTAGTGGTTCCCTCTGTGGTTCTGTCAGTGGAAAATGTGTTTTCTGCTGTCTCTTGAGAGTGACCCACTTACAAAGCAGTTGAATGATGACAGTAGACATCAGTAAGGCTAGAACTAAATAGGTACAGCTGTAGACATTTTCATAAAGGAGACTATCCCAGGAAGTAAGTCTGGAATGTTGTGGAATCTAGGCCTTGGTTTTAGTAAATACTGGATGCAGTTTCTCCTAATCTTACAGGAGATGTGTGTTTTTCAAACTGAGTATAAATATAATGGCCCATTAAATCCATTTTCCCTTGTTTCTCTGTCACCCATCCTGTTTCTGCTGTGTCTTCTAAGGTGCTTTTCATCTCCCAGAATGGGATGAAATCTCTTGTCTCTTGGCACTTCTTGTTGCAGGGTTTCATGGCTAATGCTTGTGCCTCTCCCTCCTTGTGGATGCATGTTATGAGGGAACCACAACCAATGTGATTTGGACTGTACACATAAACTGTGGCTTTCATGACCTGGTGAGAATCACGTATCAATCATCTTTCAATGAATTGTGTCATCATAATATACATTTTTATACTTTTTCCCATTAGAAAAGGGAAAAAAAGGATTAGTTCTTATACTGCATTTTCATGTGCCCACTGTGAAACAGTTTCCTGCACCATGGTCCCCAATCTGTGTTCAGAATCACACACAGCTGACATGATATTAATTTGGCTGATATCCAGATAAGGACTTAAAGTAAAATTCTGTCCTTAAGAAAGAAAATGGCAGCATTGCCAGCTTAAGCCTTGGATTATTCCTGAGCCCATGTAAGGGTTTATTGCATAGGAATGCATGTGATTCCCAGATTGACTGTTACTGCAGAAATCGTTTGAAACCATCAACTCCAGTTGCTTTGAACTGTCCTAATTTCAAAACAGGCATGTGACCTTCTGTACTAAGTCCAAAGTGAAGAAAGAAGTTGCTTCTGTGGCTGTAAACTTGCATTAAGTACCAAGTTTAATTCTAATTCACATACTTTGGGATGAGTTATGACCCCTTAAGGTTTACCAAGACCCCCTTGGAAAGAATGGGGCCATTCAATTAGAGAGAGGGGATGTTAGTCTTTAGGAAAAGGCTGCCAATCCATGAATTCCTCTCTTTCTCCTTGTGTCCCATAATGCTATTCCTTAAGGAGTCTCTTGCACAGTAGATTTTATCCTTAACTATCCATTTACTGTCAAGGCATCCTTGCCCCTCCTGCAGCAGCTCTGGGCAGGAATATGGGGTACAAGGGCATATGTTGGAAGGTGCAGGATATTTTATGGGTTCATTCTTTTCCTGGTGATGCTCCATCACAATATAGTTATTTTCTTGTTATTTTCCTCCCAGCTAGTGTTCCTGTACCTCAGCCCACAGACTGCAGCATTGAGGACCTGATTCACAGCTAAAGACTCTTTTCTGTCTTTTTTACATTTTGTTTTGCCCCTCGTGCCAGAGCACCATGGGCACAGTGTGTGCCTGGGATTCAGCCTCAGCAGTGGCAATGTTTTCCCAGTCTGAAAAGCAATCAAAGGTTAAGGTGGCAGAGTATGAGGTCTAACACTGACTGTTGGGGTGATATTTGTTTAATACAGTGAATAATCTGCTTTCCTCATCCATTACATGTTTTCCTTTCCTGCTTTTGGAGGGGTTTAAGGATGAAGCTGTAGTCTCACTGAAGTTACTAAGAGGAGAGTCTCTTCACACCCACACAAATGATGGTTGGTGGTGCACTGTTCCTGTACAAATATTTCACTGAATCTGTAGCCACTGTATTAAGCTGCATTTTCTCCCTGAGTGGCTTTAAAATGGTTGGCAAGAGAGGATTTGAGGCCCTTCAAATCTCACCCCAACCCCCAGTAAAATTAATGTTGCTACTGAACATTTTGGGTGGAAAAATAATGCTAAAAAATTTCCTTCAGAAGCCTATGAATATAAAAATGTAAAAGGTTTTCCCTATGGCTTTTTAGTGTCTTTATCTTGTGCCTGGGAATGCTGTTTTGGATCCGTGTGTGAAATGGTGGGGGCTCTTCCTTCCCTTTTAAACAATTTATTTCCTTCTTGTGGAGGAACAAGCTTTGCAAAAAAGAAGTGAGATAAAGAGAGATAAAGAGACTGTGAAGTATAGAGGGTGGAGTGCTGATACTGGCACATGTACAAGTCTGGTTTTGTGCCTAACTGAGGCGTGTTGTGCCTCTGTGATGCAGTGTCTGCCTTGGCACAAGAGCTCCCTAATATTCATGGAAGTCATAAAGCACATGAAAATATATTTCTTCCTCTTTCCTGCCTTCCCCCCTTCTTTTGAAAGCTCAAGGTGTTGACTGGTGGCTCACTGTAGCACTCAGTTTGTTACCACCCATTCACACCTCTGCGTGTCTGCTGTCCCCACCTCCTCTCACACCTCCCTGGCTGTAACGATGTGTTGCAGAAATAAATTGTGTTGCACAATGAGTGCGTAGAAAGAACAAGAGGGTATTTAAAAGCTGAGAAATCAGAGAGCTGGTGTGGAAAGAGAGAGATGGAAGTGCTTTTGGCACACTGAGCTGGTAGTATATTATAATTCAAGCTAGATGTCTGCTGTGCTGCAGTGATTATAACATTCATTTGAATGCTGGAAGTTGAGTTTAACATAAAAGGGTTGGGAAGCCCAGGGCTTGGGGTGCTGTTTGAGAGCTTGGGAGATCATAGTGTGGTTTTTGTGCTTTCCTCTAGGATCCACACGAAAAGAAGAATTTTAATTTTTTGCTGTTGTTGTTGGGTTTTGTTTTGGGTTTTTGGGAGGGTTTTTTGTGGGCTTGGATTTTTTCCTCCCCACTCAGGTCTGTAATGAGTGAAGGTCTTGGAAAGATACTGTTCAGTCATGGATCCTAAAAAAATCCCACTCAGCACCTTGGAGATTTTCCTTGGTGCGAAGAAAGAGAGAGAGAGAAATGAATTGAAATAAACTTTTAGCGTTTGAGCCACACAATTGTAACACTTTCCTTTAGTTGCACATCTCTTTGGGAAGACTGTGCCCCTTGATCACACTTTGAATGAGCCAAGGCTGTGCTTTGCATTCACAGCACAAGCAGACACCAGGCACCTTTTGCATTCCATGAACAAACCTCCTTTGCTCGCTCCTCAGGAGCTGGTGGTGAAGGAGATGGCACGAAACTTCATTATTTTCTTTCCAATTTCGTTAAATTTCAGTGAGCTCCCAATCAGAAATGATGGCTTGCCCTTAAAGAGCTGCTGGTACTTGACAAGTGTGTGGCAGTACTTCATTAATTACCAGCAGCCCTTCCCAGCACAACCTCAGTTAGGTGGAATATTTGTTCAGCGCACATAATTATCTCTCTGTCGTTCTCTCTCTCGTATCGATTCATGTGGAAAATATGATTAAAACATGAACATCTACAAATGATTCAGAATAACAAGAGAGGAAAGGCCATTGTTTTTTCGCACTGACTATACTAGATTACTATAATTACAGCTGAATGGTTATACATTTCACTGTGTCCCCCACAAGACCGTGCTCATTCACAGCCTCCACGTACCATTTAAAAGTAGAGATGGTTACAAGAAATATCCTCTTAAGGATGTTTCTTTGACCCGTTAAGGGCCTTTACCTTGGCACTTGTACATGTAATCTCTGGCACAGGGTCATGCAAAGCGGGGGTAGGGCTTGGGAAAGAAACACCAACCCTTCAGACATCTGTTGTGGTGCTGGGGCCAAGAGCGGAGGGGAGGCTGTGCCAGTTCGGCAGCCGCTCCCGCAGATTGCAGTCGGGCTGCTTTTGATGCCAGCGTTAATAATGTGGACTCCCCGCTGGGTGGGTGGCACTGCCAGATTCCTAATTAGAATCCACTAAAAGCAGCACAAGGTGAAGTGGTCATTTCTTTCCACCCCCCATGTCTCCATCTCTTCTCCCAGCGAGATTGTTTAGCCTCGTTTTTATTTTGGATGCTTAGCCCAATGGAGGGGAGTGGGGCAGGGTCCTGTGTGCTCTTGCCTTGGTCTCAAACTGAACAACTGGAAATTTTGATCTGCTGAACCCCTCAGGAAGGCCTGATTCACTGTGGTGTGTGTGGAGATGACAGAACTAATTTCACACTTCATCCATTGTGTGCAGTGGGTTCACTTGTTGTTTGCTCTTACAGCTGGTGCAGGCTCCTGAGACAGGACATCCTTATCCTCTTCTGCTGTGGTATGGGCTACGCTGGAAGAGCCAAGATCAGAGGGCAAGAGCATGCTATGTGTATCCCCTTGGCAGCTCTTGCTTTCTCTTGAGAGGCTGTAAATACTATTTCAGAGGTCTTGTTTGTCCCTGAATAGCTTGAGGCTGCTTTTTCATAGAATGGCTTGGGTTGGAAAGGACCTTAAAGATCATCTTGATTCAACTACCCTGTCATGGGCAGAGTCACCTTCTGCTAGACCAGGTTGCTCAAAGCCCCATCCAACCTGGCCTTGAACACTTCCTGGGATGGAGAAGCTACAGCTTTTCTTTTTGGTTGGTTCTGGATCAACCAGCTAATTTGGAAATCTTTGAAAGGGTTCTGGCAACTCAGGGTGAGAAATAATGGAATTGTAGGATTGTTGACTTGAGTTGTTGCTGGTTTGTGTAGATGTGCTCATCTGGCAGAAGAAGCTTGGAAGCAGGCAGGACATGGAGGCACAGCTTGGAGAAACCAGCCCAGAATAGCACAAACCAGCCCGAGTGCACTGCAGCCACCCCTGTCCCACTGGATGGTGGCACATCCTGGCATCTCTGTTGTGAAGGAAAGGATAGGAAGTTTCTGCAAGATGGAATAACAACTTGAATAACAGGATGAGGTTTTTGGGTTCTTGGCCACTCCTCTACCCCCTCAGTTTTCTTAAGAAGGGGCCTTGTAGAAGTTTATTATAGATCTGTTTCTCTCTGGTTATTTAATGAAGGAATGGGATTAGCTGGACCAAAAAACAGGCAAAATGCAACCTGCAAAACATTGCAAAACAAGTTCAGCAGAAACTCTAGAGCTGGGCCTGACATTACCATCACTGGTCCCCTCATAAGGAATGTACTGTGCTTTCCTCTTGACATGAAACAAGGCAGTCAGTTTTTGCTTGTAAGGTTTGAGTTGCAAACCTGGAACTCAGGCTGCACAAAGTTGCTTATGAGTCAAAAGGAGTCCCGTGAACTCTTGCCAGCTGAAATTTCTGACTTTTCCTTGGCTTTACCTTTAATTTGCTGTTAGAAAACCTGTGATCAAGTTTTAGCCTGTCAGCCAGAAGTAGCCAACTACTCAGCAGCCTTTCTCATCACCTGATTAAATGAAATCCTTCAGACTGTCCTGCCTTTTGATCAGTAATTCAGTATGATGCATATTCCAGTAATTGTGAATGCAGAACAATGAGTTTTCTGCCAGAAGTATTTTAAGACAACTGCACTGCCCTCTGCAAACAGCACTTGACTATCTGACGTCAAGATGGAAGGGAAATTCCCCTTCTTGCTGTCCACAAAATACTTACCATTGATGACTAAATACCTTTAGTCAGCACGTTATTTCAATTCCTTTCTATTTGTGTCCTATAAAATAGAACAATGCCAACTCTCTTTTTTGGCTGTCTACTAACCAAGGCATAATATTTATAATAAATATTTTTGAAAATTCCTATAACATATGTATGGATATAAATGAGAAAGAGCTGAAAAGATGAAAATACTCTGGGTTTCTGACAGGGTGAAAGGAAGGGGGTAAAAAAAAAAAAAAGATTTTCTGAGAGACAGCAAATGTGTATCTTTTGTTTGGTAATATGGTATCTATGTAATGTCTCTGAAATGGCCACAGTTAAAGTTCATGCTACATTAGGAAAGCAAAGTGGTTTACATTGAAACTTAATAGAAGTCAATTGTGTTTGAAACATCTGATGCAGAAATAAAACACCTTATGTTTTATGGGAGCGAGGAGCTGCATATTTGGCACTCATTCTCCTTTCTAAACACGTGTGCTCTCTATCAGTTTGAGATAATCCAGGTCTGGCTCCTGCCCAGTCACTCCTCCCAACCAGAATGACACAAGACACGTTGAGCTCACTGCACACACAACTCCCTCTTGGGCCACTTGTTACCTTGAATGAGAAGTAGTTGTCACCTTCTACAAAGCTTCCACGTCCCAAGAGAACATTATTAACAGTGGATTTCTTTGTCTTTCATCAATCACTTCTTTTATTTCTTTGAGAAGAGCTTGTGTGTTTTCCCCTTATATTTTTTTCTGTTACTTAATGGTTACTTGATGCAAATTTCAAACTCTTGAAGTTCATGTTGGAGAACAGTCTCTAGGACTGCTGTTGTTTGACCCACTTCCCTAAACCACCAGAAAATGTGGTTTCAGTGACAAAGCCTCTCTGTTTTATAGGTAGGAATGGTCATGAACTGATTCCCCAACTGAACTAAGGTTTCCTGTGGACACCTTCCAACTTCTGTTGCCTTCCAGTCAATTACATGCTTATTTTCCTAATCCTCTATCTGACAGGCACAGATTTGTACGTTTTTGCATTCAGGATGAAATTCTTTGCTGCATTAGATGTGTGCAGGCGTTCTCACCTCCGGAGTGTCGGGGGATCTGAACGCAGGGAGTCAGGCCCTGAGAACATAATCTAGAATTTGCAAATACTAATGCACTTCTGTGCCCTCTTCTTTCTGAGGACCTGGAAGTCAATTTAATTAGCTATTGAAGTGTTCTATTTGGTAGATTAGTTAGGATTTGGATTTTAAGACAGGATTAATGTTTTGTTCCTACAAGGTTATATGACAAGTCTACAAGAGAACTGAAAATAATAACCAGAACTCCAAATCCATAGTTCAGTGGTGCTGTCACTATTGCTTCAGTTCTTCTCCCTTTAAATGGGTGTTGTTCTGCAGGCTTCAGGAGTACTCTGCATGGTAAAATATTTGTCATGAGTAAGGAAAACTCTGCTCCAGAAAGAGTTAACTGCTTAACCATAGAGCTACGGAGAATGCAGAGCTGTATTTTGAGGTTTAGTATTCCCTGAATCATGGTATCATGGAATGGTTTAGGCTGGAAGAGACTTAGAGATCAACCTTCTCCAACACCCTGCCATGGGCAGGGACACCTTCCACTAGCCCAGGTTGTTCCAAGCCCCATCCAACCTGGCCTTGGACATTTCCAGGACTGGGGCAGCCACAGCTTCTCTTGACAGCCTCTGAGTAAAGAATTTCCTCCTAACACCTAATCTAAACTTCCCCTCTTTTAGTTTAAAATCATTCCCCCTTGTCCTGTCACTAGGTCTTGAATATGTCTGCAAGATTCAAAAGTCTATCATATGAGATTTCTTCCTGGTTTTAGCTATGGCTCCTTAAGGCTTTGAGCAGTTGTGGGGCTTTTTGTTGTGGCTTTTTTGTTTGTTTGTTTGGTCATTGTTTTTGAGGGGTGGTTTTTGTTTGTTTGTTTTTTGAGTTTTGGGTGTTTTTTTTAATAATGTAAGGATGATTCATTTTGAGGCTTTCAGTGTTTCCATTTCTATCCTTATTTGTCTATCTCCTTCTTTCTTTTTAGAAGCAAATTCTAATATAAGCAAGACAATAAAATAAGAATATCCCCTCCCATGTTAGTGGAAATTTAAAACCATTTGAATACACAGCATAAGGCAGGAATCACAAGTTTTCTTACATTGACATTAATGTTGTCATAAAAAACAGACAATGCTGTGACTCAGTGTCAGTCCTACTTGGATTTTCTCAGTATTTTTCCTAAAGCCACAGTTCTTGGCATTCTAGAATGAGGTGAATATCAGGTCCTCACCCCAGGTGGAAGAGAAAATTTTGGACCTAGAGCAAAACTAGGAATTTAAAACTTGAAAAGATGTGACTATTGGTTAAAAAGGATTGGGGGTTTGTGGTTTAATTTTTTTTTTTTTTTTTTTTTTTTAGAATAGCTTTGTGACCTTAAGTCCTGACTCCTCACTTTTGAATGCCTAGTTTGACAACACTAGAGTAATCAGAATTGGCAAGCCATTCTTGGTGGGGAAGGCTGACCCAAACACCCCAGTTCTGCTGTGGTGTGGGTTCTGTAAATAGGTCCAGTGTAAAAATGAACCTCTATAGTGCCAGAAGCCAGAGGAAGAAAGCAATTCCCTGGACAGACTGGGTCCACACTGCAGTCCCCAGGACAGCAGTCCTTCCTCCCCCTGCACTCCTTGGACATATGGTCAGCTCATGTGTCAGCCCTGGCCCCGGGGCCGCTGGCTGGGGCTGGGATGGCCCCACAGCTGGCTGCCATCAGTGCTGCTGTCAGCAGGAACCCCCAGCCTGGAGCACACTCTGCTCCTGTGTGCGGCAAAAGCCAAGTCCCAGCGGGGTTCCCTGGCCCATCCCTTGAAGACTGTGAGTCTCCCTGAGCAGGAGCTTTTGTCTTTGCTCGCCTTGATCACAGTGACACTGCTGGTAATTGCAAATACATCTCCTGTATGACATCTGTGGAATTCATAGACCAGTGCAGACCTTAGTGCTCCCTGGTACTTTTAAGTCCTCAGCGTTGTCTTTGCATCCATCTAGGATGGTCTGTCTCTATCCCCTTCCTCACTGCAGCTGCAGTATAGCAGGAAATCCTCTCTTTTGGGACCAGTCATTGCTGTCTCCTTCTTGCTCTCCCGCCCCACTCTTGAGCAGTGCTGTTCCTTGATTGCCATCTAAATTGTCCTTATTGTATGCCAGACACTGAGAGAGCTGCAAGGCATCATTTCCTGCCGGGCACTGCCAGGCACAGAACATATGCTAGACATCCACAGGCAGATGGGGTTGGTTAGGGCCAGGGAAGCATGAAAAAACAGGGGCTTGGGTAGGAAGAGGCTAAAGAACTCACAAACTGGTTGAGTGCCATATCCCAAGCAATGTTAACAGCTCATTAACATTCCCTACAGGGCTGGCAGGTCAGCACAGGAGGTCAAAAAAATTAAGAACTATTTTCTTAAGGAAACGGGAGGTAAAGAGGTTTAGATGCATACAGCTGGTGTAGGACACAGTGTGAGCATTGGCCTGAAAGAAGGCAAAGGGGAATGCTTTATCTCGATCTGTGCCTGCTTAACTAGGACCAGCCATCTGTCCATTTTCTACCTGGGATTCTCCCCATGCTGAGCTGAAACTGGCTTCATCATTCAAAAGCAAACTTGCCCAATGGCACAAGATGTTGGGAGGCAGCTGATTCGTGACCTAGCCAAAGACATTGGGAGGAGGGAGCGAGGTTTTCCTTTGAACCAGGCTCTGTAAGCATATGGTAGGCCTTGTACTTCAGGACGTGATCCATATGCTGCTCCTCAGTGCCCATATGCTTTCTATATTTTCCGTATTTATTTATTTTAATCAGGATTGAGTCTGTGATCTTGATTTTCCTTTTGCTGCTGGCTGTAATTACATTTGGTTGTGCTACTGGAGGTAAGGCAACAAGGTTAAAAATGAACACCAGAGTGCTCAGTTGTGTCCTTTTAACATCCTCTTGTCCTGTGTGTTTTGTGGAGAGAGTTGTATTCTGGGTTAATGATCTGTAATACTATTAGTTTACATTGCTTCTTCTTGTGGCAGCTTGAAAGTGGAGTTTCATTGACTCAGGGTCAGAGAAGAGACAAGCTCCAACAATAGAGTTGTGCAAACATCAACTGATATTTGCTGTTTCTTGTGGGGTTAGAAGCTATAAATCAGTGTATTCTTATTTCACTGGAAAGAGCGGTGGAATTGAGAAAGCAACTCCGGTCTCCACCTCCAGCCAACATGGCAGGATTCAACCTGAGGTGGTTCAGACTTATAGGGACAAGGAAGCACTTGTATGTTCCTCACTAATACTGGGATATTTTGGCTCCAGAGGGGCAGTATTTCCCGATCTCCTTAGCTGAACCCTTCCTGTCACACGGGCTGTGTGGTGGGGACAGCTGTGGCTCCTCAGGTCCCAAACCAAGCAAGAACAGTGCTGGTGAGACGCCACCTCTGCCCCGCAGACCTGAGCGTGGAGGGGTCCCTGCAGACAGAGTGACCCTGTCTGCCCCAAAGCAAGACATCAACCCCTCCTGAGCACAGCAGGGCTGTCCTGGCCCAGCCTCACCAGCAGTGCCTGCTCCTCCTTCCACACTGCCCTTCCTCCAGGAGCCCAACAGCAGCGAGCAGGAGCTGCAGCAGCAAGACCTCTCTCTGGCATGTCCAGCCCGTACCCATCTGCAGAAAATTTGTATGATAAAACAAAGGATTTGTAAGCACAAGAGGTATTCAGAACAAAAGGAGTGTTCCAAAAAGAAAACCTACATTTTCATGTATTTAGTTCTTCAGCCTTCAAAAAGTCCTGTTTTCATGCTGATGCTGGAAGGCCAGGGCTGAAAATAAAAAGTTATTTCTCAGAGGCAAAAGGCTTTATGGCCCAATTATTTTTACAATCCCTGTGCTTTTTGTTTTCCTGTGAACCTGCTAAAGAATTAATAGTGAAATCTGATTTCTTTTTCATTTCCACATTATTACAGAAAAATAACTCCTGACAAAATAATTCCTTTTTGATATTGGGGTTTTGGGGCAGGGGGAGTATTGCTTTTTTTTTTTTTTCTGTGGGAAAGAACGTACCATACTCTGGGTCTAGAATTAATGAAAGCAGCCTCTTTAGAGAGTTCTCACCAGTAATTAAATGAATATTCCTCACTTTTCTTTGCATACAAATAACAAATGGGCAGATTAGGTATTTCCTGCATGAAGTGATAACATCTGTGTATTATTGGGGAATACTTTAGTCCTTTATCACTGAGTAGTAACTCACTTTAAGATTATTTAGAATTAATGACAGTTTTGTGTGAGAAAAAACAGTGTCCTGGCTTCTTAAAGGTTTTATCATTGACGTGTTTTTCTACCACAAAATTTTCAGACGCTGAGAAGATCTTACAAAGTCAAGCACTGGGGACAAAACAATGGATTTCTTGTAAGAAGAACCATCTCAAATTTTCATATAAATCTTGTGGTGAAAAGTATTTATCCATAAATACTTTGGGATTTACTAATCATTATTACTGCAGAATTTGAAGTGTCAAAATACTGCATGAAAATCTCTTGTTTCTGCTCTCAAAGAGAAGCATGAGATATTATGAACCTTGCAGGAGAGCCTGTTTTTGTGAGAATACAGAGATCACTGCTCAGAATGAAGCCTTAGAAAGAAAACTCCTCAGGAGATTTTGTGGAAGGCCTTTTGGTAGAAATATTTTGGTAGAAAAGTATTTGAAACTCAAAGATTTTTTGCAAGGGAGATATAACATGGTCCTTATAGAAGGTTGGGGGCCATGTGACATTAAACTCCAACTCTTGAAAGACATCACAGTGTTTGAAGATACACTTCAATGTTGAATGGAATCTAATTTGGTTCTAACAGGGAATATTAACATGCATTGTATTCTCCAGTAAAAATTGCGTTGGAACTTTCTGTGCTACCCTTTCCCCTTGACAAATGTTTTTATTTTCATCTCAGTTGGGAAGGAAAATGAAATGAAGAAATGCTGGATTCTCCATAGCACGTGACTTTGTGTTTAAAGAACTCCAGTTAGGAAAGGCAGAAAATGTAGGAAAGGATCTGAATTTCAGACCTTCCAAGGTTCAGTCATTTCTCTACTTTAGAACTGAGATTATCACATGAATATAGGGTCTTGTTTATTCATTTTAACACTTTTCTGAGTTGTAGAATAGAAACCAAATCTTTGGATCCTCATAGGATAATTCTCTGGGCAGTTTTGCCTTTCTGTCCTAACCAGCTGGGGAATGTGACAACCTCACTCAGCATTTCCAACATGGGCAGTTGGGCTCTGCATTCTTAACCTGTGCAAGCCTCAGGCTGCTGTCAAATCAGCTGCTGATAATGATGGCAACCATCGCTCTACTGAGGCCTGAATGACAACTTTCCTTATAGTTCTGGAAAGAACATCTTTATCCTGCAGCCTATTCTGAGAAACTTCAGGTTTTAACTCTCCTGGAGAGGACATGGAAAGCACCCTTGTGTTTTATGGCCAGCCTTGGATGGGATTTTCCAAGCATTAGTAGACAATAGAGGGCAAAAGGAGTCTTGAGTGAATTTTCAGAATCCAGTTGAGGCAGGGAATGTCCTTCATAGAAAGGAGAAATGAGATCCTGAATGTTTGCTTGAATGTGCTGCTCACACACTGAGCAAAGTCTCTTATTGGCCAGGAGTGCTTTGGCTGCAGGCAGGGCCAGTGCAGAGCAATGTCTGTGCTGTGCAGCTGCAGGGAAATCTGCCTCCCTTGTCCACTCTGAACAGCTGCAAGTGGGTAAGAGGAGAGGAGTTCTGAGACCCAGACCCCATCTCTGGATGGGAAGTACTATCACTTTGTATTTGTTCTCCTGGTGAAATTTCAGTGCATTTGTGTCTATCTCTTCTTTCACCATTTAAAGGATAAGAACCAAACAGATCTGAGAATGTCTCCTGCATCCTACAGCAGTGAGCTTTGATTCACACTTCCTTTAATTCACTACTGTGAAAAATGGGCTGGCATCCTACTGTGAATTTAAATACTCCCAACCCAGGAATAAATGGATCCCATGGCTCATTTATCTTTCAGCTATTAATTAATAGTGGTTAATTGTAGTTATGAACTGCAGCATTCCAGTCTCCAGCATCCATACATTTTATTTAATATATTCTGATTAAGGTGGAGTCAGCGAGTTGGAGAATAATTAAAACAGCTCCTTGCTATCAGCTTCTTACAAAATTTCAGCTTCCTCATGAATTCATAAGATGGTTGCATCTGCCTCTTCAGAGAGAGTTGTTTTGGGACTGAAGCACAGCAAACACTGTGGGAAGATCTGTTTGAACATGGCACTTGTTTGTCCTTGATGCCCCAGACTAACACACCACTACCCTTCTCAGCATTGCACTAATGCAATAACTTTGCTCACCTTCAGTCTTTGTTCTAGAATCAAGGTAAGAACAGTTCCCACTCTTCTGTCCACCCCTATGCAATGAAATAGTTGATAATATGAGTAGGGCAGTCTGTGTCTGAGGGTCTGAATGAGATAATTCCATAAATGGCTCTTCTGTATTAACTTTCTGAAACCTGTTACCCCAGAAAAGATGTGTCATAGGACAGGGCTAAGAGAGTAGTTTGCTTAGATGAGCAGTATCTTCTTCAAAAATCATAGAATGGTTTGGGTTGCAAGGGACCTTAAAGATCAATTCATTCCAACCCCCCACCTTCCACCAGACCAGATTGCTTCAAGACCTGTCCAAACTGGCATTTTCTTATTTCAAAATACACATTTCCTTTTTCTGAACACATGTAAATGATATTTTTCTGTGCTTTATTGATATTTAATTTATTGGTGGTACAATAAGCAGATTTTAGGTTGACGGAAATACAAAATGCCATTTATTTGAATCTGTATTATGAGCTTTGGTTTCAAAGCTCGCCCCTCACATTGTGACTGCAGACCTGTGTTTAATCACTTCACACAGCTCTGGGCAGAGTGGGGGTCCATGAAGCCTGGCAGGTGTTAAGGCACCATACATTGCAGGCTTTAAGGGCTGTTTCCTGAGGGATTTCCTCCTGAAGGCAGCTATTGTTTGCCTAAGAGAAAGCCATATCCACTCTGCTCCCAGTGGCATCCTGAACCAGACTTGGAACACAGAAAAAATGATGGCTCTAAAATTGATTTGATGATAAAGCTTCCCCCACCCCTCATAAATGCTTGTGGCTGAGCTCTGGCAGAGAGATGTCCTGTTGGAAACTGCACTTTGTTCATCTGGGCTCTGGTGGGAACCCTGTGTTCAAGATAAACATGCGAGTGCTCTTTGAAGTTGTTTGCTCATCAAAAGCACAGTTACTTTGTTTGTATTATGCTTGATACTCCCGTGAGATGTAGTTCAATTTATGGTATAAAATCTTGGCAAGAGAAGCCAGTTTAGAAAAAAAAAAAAAATCCCCCCCAAACCAAACAAAACCCCCTTTACACTGCTGAGAAGGCGCAATATTGTCCTCAAGGCCCATCATATGTTTCTTTTCATAGCATTTAACAGATTTTGATTATACTTTTCTCTATATGGAAAATCTTCCTTATGCCTCCAATACTTTTCCAAGTCTTTTGGGGGTAAGTTACATGTAAATTCATTTGAGATTTTAAACCGGGCCAGAGACTGTAGTGTGGTATTGACACGGTGGGTGCTTCTTTGATGATGTTTCACTGCTATAGATTGTTGTAGAGGTAAAAATCCCCCTCTGTCAATAATCATTCACTCCTCCTTTCTCTGCATCCCATGGAATGAATGTTAGTGATGTGCCTTTGATGGCAGTTTTCGGATGGTTTCATTCTATTTCAGATTTGAAAATGTCATTATATACAGATTTTGAGATGGGGGAGATGCATGCTGCAAGAGCCTTTGTGGAAACTTCACTGCTAGTGAAGGCATCATCCATCCTCACATGTGCTGGAGGAGATGCAGGGGTGACAAAGGCTGAAGGTATTGGAAATGTCTTTTCATAAAGCTCAGATGGGTTGTTGCAGTTTTGCACCAAGAGAAGAACAGGTTCCCTTCCACTGGTCCCCAACCTTTTGGAGCTGAACTTTTCCTGGGAAAACTGTGTCTGTGTCTTACCTGTCTTCATCTCATGTACCCAGTGTGTCCCACTAAGTTTGGATTTTGAAAGGCACAGTGTGTTTCACCTGCAGTGCGCTTGTTTTCACCACTGAAGTTCACTCCAGTGGCTCATCAAGTTTGGTTTTTGATTCCAGTTTACCTGGGGTCTTCTAGGAACCTTCTTGTGGAAACTGGCATCCAAGTTGCAAGGACGTAATTTGCTGAGACTGACAATTTAGCTTAGTGGAATTCAAGTTCTAGCAAGTTTTTAGTGGTGAATGGAGGTTGAGACCTTGTTTTTCCCTTTTCATAATTAGAAAAAAAACCCCAACAACCAAACAAAAATATTTTGGAAATAAGTCATAGGAAGGAACCGGTCCCTCTAAAATGTAAATTTCTAAGTTTTGTGCAGATGTAATCACAAAATCTCCAACTGTGACAAATCTCTGAGTACCAGCAATTTATAACAAGATAAATACATAAGCATGTATATTGATATATGTTCTTTACAAGTGGGTAAAAATGCACTCTGAGCAGTCAAAGCTGAGCTGAGGGACATTTGTCATAACTAGGGACATGAATAGGAAAGGAATATGACTTTTCTTATGGTGTGCTTCCATTTTCTTTGAGAGAAGTGATACATTCCCCATCTGTCTTCCTCATTTACATTAATGATAATTGATACATCTGAAGAAGTACTGGTAAATTAAATATAATTTTAAGCTTCTTCATTGCCTTCTGAGAATCTTAAAGTAATTTGCTTTTAGTAAAGAATTTAAGAAGGATGTTGCTGTTATAAAACTGGCCATCATTGTAACAACGATAATTTTTTTAAAGGTAAGGCATCTAAATCATAGAAAAGCTAAGCTCAGGATTTTCAGAGCACTTTAAGTACATCATTTTTGTGGTTGCTTGCTTTGAGTTGCTTAATGTAGTCATCTAAAATTCAAGGCTCCTAAAATCACTCCATGGAATCACTCCATCACTCCATGGATTTTGCCCAAGATCACAGTGGGAGTTTGTAATACTGCTGGGCCCAGAATCTACATGCTGATTCTGACCTTGCTTAAGCTAATCTTAAATCTTCTATAGTTGTTAATGTCAGTAGATTTACTTTTGATACAAAATTACTGTCACTAAGATTAAAATTCAGATTTCCAGACTTTTCATCCTGTGCTTTAGCTCAGCAGAAAATAATTCTTTCTCCATGTGCTATTTTTTTGGATGAGCCTTAAAATCAGATGCTTATCTCAGTCTCTTCTTTTGGCAAAAGTGAACTGGAAATCCCAGCTGGAGGTTTCTATTCTGGCTGTGTCAGAAATGTCTCGGGAGCAACTTTCTTTGCAGTGTTTCAGTGCTGCTCATTCTGCTCCTATTCACAACATCAGGAAGTACAAAACAACATTTGCATTCTGGTGTTTAGGCTTAAGGAAAATCTACTTGATTGGTTTAGAGGTGGCTGAAAACATTCATATTTTTAGAATAGAGCTGTGTAGCTCACAAATGATTTTTGTTTTCTGTATGTTTACCCCTCATAGAATACCAAGGGCAGAATTTAGTTCAGTAATCTCTAATACAGCTCATGCAGTCATTTGACAGTCAGCACAGGCTATTATGCATAAAACTGTTTTGTCTTTCTCATTCTACCTTTATTTCTACGTGCACACACGGGTAGTGATGATGCAAGGAGGTGAAGCTCAGTTGTAGATGTATTTCAGGTTTTACCCAGTTGATAAAATCATCCCTTTTCAAACAGATTTGACTCACTGCTTGCCTAGCCATGAGTTTCTCAGTTATTGTTATGGCCTTAGTCATGACTCAAAATATCTTTTAATCTATCAGAAATACCTCCTTTTTCCTCTGTAAGAGAAGTAGCCAAGTTTTTTCTGTGCCTCGTAGCAGTGGTTCAGTCCAAGGGAGGTGAGAGGATGTGCTGCTTCACCTGTGATTTAAGTGAAGGTAATATTTTAGGCTCTTTCAGAGTCTTTTCATTTTCAACAAGGACTTTCTGAATCTTGTTTTTTCCATTGACAAATAACTGGCTCTGGGAACAACCCCATGGATTCTGCTAATGGGAGACAGCTCTGGAGAGCCTGGAGTGCTCCTCCAGACTGTGTGGATGGCCTGGCTCTGCTTGTAGCTTGATTTACTTTGTGTGCTGTCTTGGAGGGAGCTGGCTCTGAAAAGGAGAGTTGGTGAAAAAAGGTTGATTGAAAAGAACAAATGAATGTTTCCTGTCTTCTGCCCACATAGACAGTTTTTGGACAGTGCCTCTGCTGAGGTGTGCAGTGTATGCAAGTACTCTTTAAAGCTGGTTATTCTCGAATGTCATGACCTAGAGAACAAATACAGAATTGTTGAGTGGATGAGCTGCAGGATTTTCCCCTCTTCTTTGTTCAGTATTTCTTAATCTCTCCATTTGTGTCCCAGCTCTGTGGTTTTATTTGCATGTGACATCGAACAGACATTTTGATTCTGCATTGCCAAGGAAAACTGGGATTCACCTGTGAGTGAGTAGACACACAGTTAAGCCAGGAGGCAATAACAAAGCTCCACTGGCCTGCAGCTGAACAGTTTATAAAATATGAGAGGGGCTGGAGGCCTGTTAGGACCCTTTCATCCAGTTCTCCCCAGTCCTGGAGAGGGGGGCTGTCCTGTCTGCCTCTTTTGCATGGAGGGCAGGTGTGGCAGCAGATGGGCTGTTCTTCTGCCATCCCAGAGGGATGAGTGTAAGAAACATAGGAGTCCTCAGAAGCTGGATTGCATTTTGGTGGGGTGACAAGTCCTCCTGCACCTTTCTTTGGCTTTGCACATTTCCTAATAAAAGTGATGTCAGCAGTACTCAGCAAACAGTGATTTTTGCCTCATGGCAGTGATTGTTGTGGCTCACAAGCTCACAGGGTATGGGTTGAGGTTCTTCTCAAAACAGTAATTAAAAAAATGTATTTTTATTTCAAAAGAAGGTTTTGATTCTGACCTACTTGCTTGATTGTGGAAATTAGGATTGCACTTATGTTGCTAATACCTTTATTTGTTGTCCTGGAATTCAGGTTTTCAAATAATTTCTTATTTGACCAGAAAGCATCCTCACTTGCTGTCTGCCAGTGCCTTCCATGAGGCCCATCCATCCCTTGCTGTGGTGGGAGGTTTCAGAACTGCTGGGGGGAGTCGATGCTGTGCTCATGTAGTAAAAAGTGGGGGCATTCACAGCCTCACATTGTCACTGGCTGCCTTGTCCTGCCTCCCTCTTCCTTGTCAGTATATTTAGCTAATTCCTTTCCTCTTAAATTACTCCCTTCTGCTTAACAGCTTTCACAACTTGTTTGCAACCACCCGCAGTCACTGTGGTTGTGTATTCTTTTCTGAGGGATATATTAGAGTGTTTATTTAGGCTGAAAGCTGCTAAGGGAAGCTTTGCAACTGTGTTTTCATGCTGTCTAGCACCAACAGAGCCTGACCATTGTTTGTTTCAAAACTCACTGCAATAAAAACAATTGATGTTGCATGCATTCATCAACAAAAGTCATAACACAGTTGTAACTAAATCTCTTTATTTATGAAGTTGTTGTGCCCAAGACTCTGTGAATGGGCCAGAGAAAGGCAAACGTGGCCCAGAGCAGCTTTAACAGCAGTAGCTGCTGCTTTGAAGAGCCTGTTTCACCTGCTCTCTCCTCCTCACTTGTTCCCATCAGTGTCTCTGCTTGAGGCTTCTACTCAAGGCTCCAATCAAGCGAGCGCCCAAATTCCTAGAGGTACCATTTTGCAGCAATATGAGCCTAATTGTTTCTAGATTGAATATTTTCATGGGATATCAGTCTCAGTGTTCCCAGAATTAGCATGCTCACTGAAGGATTGAAGATGCTTATCGGGCCCGACAGCTTCAGTGTCAGCGGGATCATCGGCAGCTCGCGGAACTTCGCTGGGCTGGCGACGATATTTATTTATGCGGAATGGAGACATATGGCCAGAATCATCTGCTCCCTTCCCTCAGTAATTAAAACATCTGGGAGCACAAAAGGGCCGTAAGAAGCAAAAAACCCAACCCTCTCTCTGCTAAATAAAACAGGAGCGCGGTGCCTTTACATAATTGCCAAGGCTTTCTCCTGCCGTGGCGGCGTCTCTGGAGGAACAACCTTCTCTAATGTTTTCTGAATGTGTGACGGTCAATGGAAGCACAGCTGAACTGAGCACAGAGCTCAAACTTTTTATAAATACTCTATCTTTATTTTCCAGAGGATGGATTTGAATGGTCCTGAGAGGAATTGGGGGTTATTTCAGGAGCAGCAAAAGCATACTGAAGTCATCAGCCGTTCTACAGACCATGATTATGCAGTGAGAGCTTTCTCTGTCTGGAGCATTCTGTAGATATATCTTTGATAAACACTGTTTCACTGAGAGCTTTGAGGTTCAAATTCAGACCAGGGCGTATGATGACAGCTGTTATCATTTGATGGATATTCAGTACAGTGTGTGAAGTGTGTTTAATACAGTTTTATGTAATTTCCAGAGATTAGGTGTCCCAAACACAAAGCCATCTCAAAATGAAGTAATTGTCTAACTTCTTGGCCCTTGCGAAATCCCCAGTTGAGCTGTACACTCTCAGCCTTGCAGGGTTGGACTTTAGAGGAGGAATCTTATTTTTGATATATGAAACTTTAAATCCTAAAATCTGTCATCTGCAGAGTGGGGCAGCCATTCTGAGAGTTGTTTTATTGTACACAGGGCTCACACTGTGCTGCTTTGTAGAGACTTTATGTCTTATTCTTTTTTTAAAGTGGAGTAAGATCATAGAATCATAGAATTGTTAAGGTTGAAAAAGACCTTCAGGATCATCAAGTCCAGCTGGGAACCCAGCACCATGATTTGAGTGGATGTTATTCAGGTTCAAGTACCTGAATAACATCCCATCCACAGTTTGCTGAACTTCCCTCCCAGTATCTCCCATGGCAAAAATGTGAAACTGAGGCAAAGGGATGAAATGGAATTGCCCACAAACATGTAAAAATTCTGTGGCTAACCTGGAAATTAAATTGAGCTCCTCTGAGGCTCCTCCTGTGACAGCTCTTTGTTCTGAAACCACAGCTGCTCTGTACAGTGCTCCCAGCAAGGAACCTGACTAGAAGGTTGTAATTATTTTTTATGATCCTAAAATCTGTTCAAGTAAAAAAACCCACTGCCACAGAGGGATGATACCACAGCCCCTTCCTCTGGAAGGGCTCATCTGTGGACCCTGGTCTGTGTGATGTGCACCTGTGTGTGTAGGACAGGGCCCAGGGAGGCTGGGCTGGTGGTCATTGCCTTCACCTGCTGCCCCGGGCTCACAAACCCTCCCTCCCTCCTTCAGAGCAGCAGCTTGGGGCTGGCTCCTTGCCTCTTCGGTGTCTTCTGTGTTTAAAAACCTTTCAAAAAGTTGTGGTACTTGGGTACCTCTGCCTCCAGTGCTCTGGGAGATGTCTGGCAGTGATAGAGCAGCAGCTCTTGGCACCTGGAGACCCTGCTTTCGTAACTGCTCCAAGGTAAGAGCTTCTCTGCCGGCTGTTGTGGGGCTGCAGTTTGTTGCTATGTGAAAGAGCATCTCCTGCCTCCAGTTTCTCTTTTTGAGCCCTGAATGGTGGTGTCTAAAGCAACCTCAGCTTGCCAGGAGTTTTTCATGTGGAGCAGGATTAGCCTTAGCCCAGGCTTTGTGAGGTGGGCTGTACGTACTTTATGACTCCAATTTTAGGAAGTGTTTTAAGGCAGGGGATAAAAATGCAAGTTTAGGGAGGTGGATAAAATGGAGGAAGAGGGGCAGTGATGAGAAGAACATTAAGTTCTTCACTGGCAACTTAGGAAAAAGCATGGAATCCCAGCAGCTGGGGTTGCTTCCAGCAGCACCCAAGCAAACTAAATTGGGAGCCATTAGCAGTAATATCCAGACCAGCTTTAATATAGTACTGGAAACCTCTGCAGTGCAGCACCCCTGCACTATTTTAGGTCTTTGCCAATCAAATGAGCTCTTGTGGGGTGCTGGGATGTTTCCAGTAGCTGAACTGGCTTCCTGACCTGGCTGGGCTGTGCCTTGCTGAGGCAGCACGGCTTGGCTCAGGAGTGAGGTGTGGAAGGAGGGCCACTTGGGGAACCTCACTGTCCATCTTTTTGGCTTCTTATTCCTTCTCCATATATCTTATGGGTTCTTCTAGCTGCAGGCAGCTGTCCCTGCAGTGTTGGCAGCTGTTGCATTTTGCAGAATACCCCAGGTAATGACAAGAGATTTTTTCCTAAAGAGAACTTATCTCAATAGAGGTCTAATCTAATGTATTTATATGACAAACAGTTGAAGACTTGGAAATGTCTAGCTAGCTCAGAGATTCAATTAAATCCAGCCTAGTTCTAGGTGTATTTCTTAATTAAAGTATTTGACATCCATGCAGACATAAATATTTATGCTGGGTAGAACCTATCCCAAACAGCAAAACAAATTACTCTGACAACATGGAAAACATGAATGCTTTCCATGTGATGGCTCTATTATCTGCACTAATAGCTTAAATTTTAGCAGGTGTCATTTTACAAACAGTGGAAGAAGCTGTCAGATGTGTTTGGAAGGAGGCTGTCACTGTGAGGGAAGGTGCTAGTTTTAGTGGGAATGGAACAAGAATTCCACAAGCAGCATCGTGGGTCCATTTCTGCCCTCACTTTTTTAGGCTCAACAATCTGAGCCATCATCTCAAAGATTTTGGTGTCCTTTTACCCTATCTGAGTGCCACAAGGACCCTGACAGCACACAGGAATAGGGCAACAGATCATTTTTACCTTGGGAATTGTATTTGTTTGGTGGGTTCCACGTAGCTGTGGCAAACAGCCTCAGCCCAGATACATGTTCTGCTTCCATGTTTCCTGGCTTCCTAACAAATCCAGAAAGCATCCAGTCTCTTGTAAATTCCAGTGTTATCAACCCATAATTCCTGCAGCCCCACAGTCTAATACAGACAAGCACTTAGCAAACTATTTTGGGGCTTTGTTTTGCTGCTTGCTTTGGAAGTTGTAGTTGCTGGCATGAGCAGAGTTCTTAATTTATAGCATTAGTTAATTTTCCCTGGAGACTTAGGATCTTAAACTGTCCCAGTTCTGTGTTTTAGGCCCTATCCAGTGGCATAATGAGGGTGATCATGATTTAGCATTCTTCTGGCTGGTGTAAACAAGGAATCTTGGATTTAGAAAGACCTCAGTGTTCAAACAGAGAAATAAATCTCAGAAGGAAGGTTTGGAACCAAGATGCATACAAGATTAGGTGTTTCTGCTTTGTTTACCAGCCTTCATTTAACCCCTAATTGTTATTTTCCCCTGTGTCTCACTGTTGAAAATGGGATTAAAAAAACAAAGCCAAAATCTGGGGACACCTCATAGAACAGAACACACTTGCATTTATTTTATTTATTTAGCAACAGACATCTATTTTTAAAGGAGTCAATAATCACTCACGTCCCTGCTTCCAAGCAGGAAGAACACTGGTCATAAATAGTGTAACAGACTTGGTACCAGGTGAGCATCTACATATTTTTTCCATTTACCTCCCTTTGCGTTGGTGATGTTCCAAGGTACCAGAAAAGTAACTCTCTTCCCATCCTCCCCTCTTCTTCTTCACTCACTTATGGAGTGGCCACCCCTTTATCCAACCCACCTCAGCTGTTCCCTGCAGGAGTATTCCAAGCTTTTGTGTTTGCCTCTGGTCTGTGTAGGAGAACCCAAACCATCCATGGCAGTGGCGCTGCTGTCTCAGAGCAGGGCGAGGGAAAGGCGAAACAAGGATGCTCCTAAGAGAAACTCCATTTGTGTCCCTTTTCCCCAGGAAGAACTCAGTTTGGAAGAACACAGCGTACAGACCACTGTGGAGATGTTTCTCAGAGTGCAAATGGCAGGATGGAAAAGCCCTGCCAGGCTTTCCACAGGCAGCATTTCTAGGAGCTGCTCCTTGTGGGAGAGCAGCCTGTATTTACACTGTGTAGCTGGTTAGTGTTAACATTGCTCCTGTGAGCATTGGGGGAACTGTAGTAAATCTTCCCAGGATGGAGAGCTGGTTTCATCTTGTTTGACATAGTGTTTCCTGATAAGAGCTGCTGGGAAAATACTTTAGTTTTCTTGTCAGACCGAGCTTGCCGAGTTGCCAGGAGAGACTCTGAATCCACAAGGTCCTGAAAAGGAAATTTAAACAGCCACGCTGTGGAGGGAGGGAACAGTGACCTGTGAAATGGCTGGACAGCAGGGGCAGCCTTATGAAATACGGGGAAATGTAAAAAGTTTATGGAAACATCTCTCTGGCTTTGCCTGACAAAGAAAGGCAAAGCTTTTCATTGTCTCTGACTCCTGGTTTTTACCTGTTGCTCCTTCCCCAGTTGTGCCTCCAGGTGGGGCTGAGCTGGTGATGCTGACTGAAATGTGCTGTAGCCAGAAACTGCAAATAAGGGACTTGTTCACCTGGAGAAACTTTGGAGAGTGAAGGGCGCTCTAATGAATCTGCATAGTTTAAAGCCAAAAAGAAAAAGGGCACAAAACCAGTACAGGAATGTTTGGGGTTTATTTCTTTTTTAGGTTTGGGTTTTTTTTTTGTTTGGTTTGTTTTTTTCTGCAGGAGGGTTTTGTGTTCATTGTAGCTTAGTCCTGCTGCAAATCTGTTCCTTATGTTGTAGTTATAGTTGGTGTTCCCATGCACCCCAGGTTCTCTGATAATCCCACTAATGTTTCTTGGAATCACAGTCTGTATTGCAAATAACATTGTTTTGAAAGTGTGTGTGAGTGTGTCCCAGCAAACACAGAGGCTTCTGTTCTGAAACCCCAAAGCCTGGATAATTCTTGAGCTCTCTTTGTGTGCATGAAGTTAAACCCTGGTCTAGTTTTTGGTGGAAACCACAGGCTAAAATTTTATGTCAACCCATGTTGCAAACCACAGCCTGTGCATGGGCTCGTTGTGACTTGATGGCTGGTTTTTGCCTCAAGTTCTTTCAGACTCCAAAATTCAAAGGTTGCAAGATCAGATAAAAGTAAACAGACTTTCCATGAACCACAGTGAACTGAAGCCACTTATTTTAAGCAAAACTTACAGTGAATTGTTCAGCCCTGAACTGCACTGACTCCAGAAGAGAGAGAGCATTTGCATTAACACTATTGTGAATGTTTATTTTTGTCATCTCTGGAAATCCAGCCATGTGCATAGGTGTGTAGTGAGGATTTATTTGCCATCTGAACTGAAAAGTATTTTCTGTGTATCCAGTATGAAAAAAGCGTTAAAACATGAGTGTAGAGAGGAATATGTTTCATTTTATCTGTGTGAAGTAGGAAATACATTTTCATACCCTGTGAACATTTCAATCTGAATTTCTTGTTGCAAAAAAGGACAAGCACTTGTGAAAGAGCACACTCATGACAGACACACACAGTGACAAACTTTTAAAAAATACATGTCCCTAATTTTCTGAGCAGCTGTTTAAAACTAGATACATGTCAAAAATTACCCCAGTGATGTCAGCTCAGCCTTTTGCATTTTTCACTACGTGTCCCTGGGCAAATTCTGATCCATCACCCTGCACAATCAGAGATGTGTTTCTTCTACAAATTAAAGTAGTTAAGCAAAATGGGAGCTTGAATAGAAAAGTTTATAAATTAGCTATGAAGTGCTGTAAACATGTTTGCTGCTTTATTTTTTTAGATTTAATTGCAGCTCTAAATGTTTAATTTGGAGATTTTAGCAGCAGACATAGCTAAGGGTTCTGGTGGGGCTGCTGCAGCACAGCCTCCTGTCTGTCAAATGGACAGTGCTCCCAGAAAAAGCAACCCAGATTCCCCAAAAGACATCTATGTCAAATTGATGATGAGCTTGGCTGGCATCTTCGAAAGACCTTGAGATGGCAAGATTAACCCTCAGATGCCCTGGGAGGCAAAGGCCGTGCCATTTGGAAAGAGGGGCACACACAGGACTTAGCAGATGGAAAAACCTGCAAGGCTCAGCTAAATGCAAGTTGTCTTCAGAACTGGTAACTTCAGAACCGGGGGAGGGGATGCAGGTAATTCTGTTGGCTCTCTCTGTTTTTCCTTAGGTGGTATGGTTCTTTAGGATGGATTTGCTATGGAAATAGCCCCCAAGGAGTGCTTCCTGGAAGGCATAGGCCATGTCATGTTTTTCAGGCAATGTACTGGGAGGTCCTAAGCACAGAATCACGGAATATGGATCATCCAGTCCAACTCCTGGCTCTCCACAGGACAACCCCAACAATCCCACCCTGTCCCTGAGAGTGTTGTCCAAACACTCCCTGAGCTCTGGCAGCCTTGGGGCCGTGACCACTGCCCTGGGAAGTCTGTTCAGTGCCAACCACCCTCTGGGGGAAGAACCTTTCCCTGAGGATAGTCAAGGGAGAGCAGTTGCCTGTGTTTGAATTTCTGTGCCACTGTAGTGTCAGCAGTGTGACTCCTGGAATGGAAGGAACCAGTTCCTCCACTGGTGTGCACTGGTGGGTCCCTGCTGCAGTCATTGGAGCAAGATTTATTTACTCCAGAGGAAGAGCTGACCTTCATAAATTGTAAGCAGTCCTTGACAGAAATATGTACCCGTGGCCTTGTCAGCTCTCAAAGGTGTTGTCCATGTTGGTCCTCTGGTAAATGTACTGGCAAACTTCCTCCAGCAGAGCCAGCAAAATCTTGTCCTTCCTGGCCTCGTGTTCCAGTGCCTCCTGTGGCAGTAAGAAACATAAGAGCCATCTGACCCAGAGTGAATTCTGCTGTTGAGTTGTGTCTGTGGCACTGATGTTGGTTAGGAGTTGTGTGTCCCTGCATTTCTCAGTGTCTGTATTCTTAGCAAAGCTGTGCATTGTAGGTGTGACTCAACGTATGTCATAACTCCACCTCTGGAAGTACTGACTGTCTCAGTGAATTTAGCTTTATTCCCAAGGCTTGTAAATGTTTCCAGAGCTGTGAAAAAAACCCCTTACATTCTAGCCATAGAGAGATAATCATACGTCTTTTAAATATTAGTTTTAGATCTGATAAAGATGTAGATTAAAGCAAATATTTTGAGTTTTCTCTCATGATAGTCACAGGTCTTGGTTTGAAAAATGCCTTGTGAACCCAAATATAGATTGTGTGCAAGTCTTACATTGCTTGTAGTGTTATGAGAGCATTAGAGCCCCCTGTGCTTTTCCCTGTTGCTTGGGAATTAGCCAAAGCATGCTCAACATTTTATAAGGATCAAAATAGATATTTAATAGTGGATAAATACTGAGGCTGTTTTATTCCTAAAAATTGGAAGTAAATTGCCTAGAAATAGTCAGCAAGAATGTAAAAAGTATTTAATATCTATTAGGTAGAACCTGATGGACCTCAAGGCACTTTATTAACAAGGAATACAGCTCCCACATACTGTTGTGATTGATATGAGTGTCTCCATGTACAGATGTGAAATGCTAATGGAGGCTTCAGTGGAAGAGTTAGGGCTCTCCTGGGGATTTATCCCATTGCTTTGGACTGGGGAGAAGCAGAAGTTAGCAGCAAGCTGTAAAGGATGTTGCATTTTCTCACCTGCTGTATATACTCATTTAAGGGACAACAGTTTTATTGAGGAGGAAATGGACTCTGAAAATGTAAAGTTTTATGAAAAAATTCATTTGGAAAAATTTGAGGACATCTGAAGGCCAAGTGGGAGCTTCTCAAAGTAGGAATCCCCCAAGTTTACAAGTTTCTTTTGGGGTTGTCAGATGAGTTCAGGTGTTCACAGACTGGAAAGCTGCGAGCTGGGCTGGCAAATGCAGCTCTGCAGCCTCCAGAGAGCCCTTGGGACAGCGTGGATGGGGCCCTGGAGAATCCTGGATGGGATTGAGAGCCGGGGGATGAACAGCAGCCATTTCAGATAAATGCTTCCTGTCGGCCTGTTCTCTGGGGTCGTAAATACAGGTGGTCAGTGCATTATCCTCGGGGCTGACACTGTGTCAGGACATCCACCAGCTCTGGGTTTGTGGGTCGTTAATATCTCAAAGTTCTAAACTGGCACAGACCACAGTGGTTTACAGCAAGTGAATTAGATCAATTAATTTCCAAAGCTAACCTAATGGGCATTTTAGAAGAGGATTTAATGTCTCATTTACTCTCTATAGTTATCTTGTTAAATGCCAATTAAGTATCTAAATATTTCTTTCAACCTTAATGAATTACAATACAATAAGTAATAAATGATCACTAGTTTTTGCTAACATGCTGAAGGCTGCTGTTAACTTGAGAAAGTGAATATTAAATTTTCTTTGGACACTTGCTTGTGATAGTAAAAGAATTATTTTTAATAGCACGATAACATTTAAGTAGCAAAATAACTGTCAGAATACAGACTTTTTTTTTATTGTCCAGTTGGATAATGCCAGCAAGAAAAAGTTGAGATTGCCCTTTAAAGGTCATATATTTGAATAAGTTTTTAAACTTATTTTTCCTCCTAAATTGTGCAAATCCATCTGTTTTTTCCAATTAGTTGCTGATATAATTAACCCAGTTTTCACATGCAATTGCACAACCTGAAAATCTGATCCCACATTTTCAAAATGATGAAAATATTATTGTGGAATTTGAGAGTGCAGGAGCAAAGATATACTTTTCCAAGAGCATTTGGTGTCCTCCAGAAACATCTGCAACTTTTTTTTTATTTGCAGTGAACCGTAAGAGAATATATATGAGTATGCAGGTACAAACAAAATACTTGTAGGTGATTACTCACCCATTTATATTTGGGCTTCATCCTTTCCTTCTATTATTTGTGAACCATATGCAAACATCAAGGAGGTGATTTTTAACCGTTCCTTTCTCTTGTCTTTGAAGAGAAAGAAATCTTAATTGTTCTTCTGGACAAATTGTTTTATGTCAAGGTGAGAGGTGGATAAAGCTGCAAAATGGTGCCAACAGGGTCAGGTGGGGTGATGCAAAGGACAGGACTTCCCCGTGCCTGTGAGTAACCCCTGGAATGGAACAGGCTGCACAGTTCCCACACTAAGAGTGTTGTGTTTTGGACCTATTGTAAATGGGCGTCTCTGCAGTGAAAGGTGTTTCACTCTTCCCAGGTGAACCCAGAGCTTGGTCCTTCTAAAGAAGTGAATGTGAATAAATTACCTCTTTCCAGTGTGCTTCTAAAGTCACTCCTGCAATAATTTAGCACCCCACTGCTCCAGTCCCAGAGCAGCCTCCCAGCAGGATGAAGTGGCATGCTTGGCACTGGGGTAATAAAGCTGCAGCCCCTGACTCAGTGCCTGAGTCTCCTGGGCTGTGTGGAGCTGTCAGGGGGATGGAAGCTGTGCCTTACTCAAGCCTTTCTGTTCTAGAGGACTTTTGGTACCAAAACTGGCTTGTGAGGTTTTCTGTGCTCTGTTCCCAGATTAGGGCCTCTTAGGAGCATTCTTCAGGTATCTTTTCTAAGCAGTGTCTCTGTACACTGTATTAAAGAGAATGAAAAAGTATTTCCTCTCCTGTATTGAAGAGAATACAAAGGTATCTTCAGAGTCTTTTCTTTGAGCAATGTCCTCCCTATTTAAGTCAGCAATTAGTTTATTCTTAAAAGAAGGAAAACAGAAAAAACAGCACACAAGTACTCAAACTGTGCAGCTCCCTAAGTGCTTTTTTCCAATTTATGAAACAAACAAAACAAAACAAAAATACCCTCCGAAGTTAAACTAATATGAAACAGCCCCAGCATTTGAACTTGTCGCACGAAGCTGGTTTAAATTTTAATGTGAGCTCTGGAGTAGATTTGTGTAAGGCAAGGTAAAGCAAGTCCCATGAAATATTGATTCTGTACATTTTCTTATGAATTTTTATACTCCAATTTAGTAAATTTTTCATCTCGCCTGCACTTAGAGGTTGCCTATAAAGTCGTTACTACCAATTGTATTAACTGTTGTAAATAAATCATCTTGGTTTGGGCTATTTGTATGAACATGGGCCGACAGGACCCGGCTTTGTTTGAGCTGTGGCATGTTATGGCCTTAGCCTGAAAGGGCTAAAAAGGGATTATCAAAATTTAAAATCCGTCAGGGCACAGTGGCAGAGCTGCAAAGCCCCTGAGCATCTGTCAGAGGCAGGAATCTTCCTTCTGTGTGTCCCACCTGGGTCAGACAGAGCAGCATGGAGGGCTTTCCACTAGGACAGTTGTTTTCTGTTTCATGTCAGAAGAAGATGGGGTGGTGGTGTTACCACCTGAAGTCCTTCTACCTGCAGATCAATCCATTAGAGAGAAGAATAAAAACTATGAAGGTTTTTAGTGCTTTGAGTACAGCCTGACTTTGCAAAACAGTGTTTTCTTTAAAATGCCACCTAAAAAGGGACATTGGGACACCTGATTTGAAGGAAATCCATGACTAAATACTTTTCATTTGGCAGCTTCAGGCCTCCAAATCCCAGTTCTCTCTCTACCCAGAGCTCTATCATGTGCTTTAATTAATGCCCTCCATCAAACCCAGCTTAGATGTTCACACTGCCTCCTCATCTCTAATTATAACATATTAAGTGGGTAGGTAAGCAAGATTCTGTTCCACTTGGTGTCTGCCTATCAAACACAGTGAAATGTAGGTTTTCTGATGCCTTTTCTTTTAAAAGAAGTATTTCAAAACAACTTTTAAAATATTAGCTAACATTCAGCTGAATAAGCTTAATGATTTCTTTTCTGTGAGCTGTTCCACTGGTAAGCCTGACTGCTTAACTCAGGATAGAGACACAGCGCAAGAGACTCAAGGTGTTTAATAGTTTTCTTTATTAATTTTGAACTAGTTTCCAATTAATGTGCTTTTTTTTATTTCTAATTTGATTTTCAGTGCCCCTTTTCTCTTAGGACTGGCTCAGTGAATTTCAGCAATATACTCCTGGAGGTTAAGGTTGATCATGCCTGGAGTCTGCTGTGCACCATTAATGTTGTGAAGCATTTTGAGTCATAAATGTCAGCAATGTCAGGATGAGGACCTGACTTGAAGCAAGTTTTTGCATGTGCTTACACCCTGTAGTCTTGAGATGTGCTTAAATAAGTCCTTAAAGCTGGAGTATATGCTTCAGTGTTCTGAAGATGGATGACATGAATGTGGCTCGCTGTGGTTGATGTATAAATAAGAACAGATGGTTTTTCCAGATCCTAGTTAATGGTAATTAAACTCTAATTTGTTATTTTATTCAGAATAAATCTCTATTAAATTTCTGGGTGCGTAAATATTCTGAAACAATGCTTTTTGAGATACTGTCATGAATGTTTGGGCTATTTTGAGATAAACCTTATGGCAATTTGACAATTAAGCAGACGAGGTTCCCTTTTCTTGATTCTCAGTTGTCTATGTATAATCTTCCATCCATTTTTTGTTTCACCTGCAAAATTATAAGTTTATTTTTACAATACCCCTAAGAATAACTTGTTTCAGAAAATGAACCTGTTAATAAAAGAAATTCTTTAAGTGCTTGGAGATAGCATGAAGACAATTCATAACTGACGAAAATTCACTCAATGGGCAAATAATCCTCTGACTTGCCCTCTTCTATCCAAGCTGAGTCTTGTCCAAAAACCAGCTGTGCTCTGGGTGTTGCTTATAATTGGTTTGTTAAACATATTTGAACTTTCTTTTAAAATTCAGAATAGCAATAGTATTCAAGGAAAAACTCGAATATTTTTCTAAAGGAGTAGCACCTCACTAGTTAATGGCTTTCTGTAATAATCCCCTCGTATTCCATTTAATCTGCCCTCTGTAGCTGAGCTGACCTTTCAGTGTCAGTATATTTGGAGTGTTTGTGTAAACAGCAAAGGATCCCATTAATTACAGAGCCTTCCTCCCATTCAGCAGAGCCATGTCCGGCCTTCTCTGATTGCGGTGTGATAGGAGAAGCCAGTGGGAGACAGGAAGGAGCTCTGCAGCAAGGGAAGCGCTGGGAGGGAGGAGGCACCGTCTGGGAGTGTGCCCTGCACTGAGGAAAAGTGCAGTGGAGCAGGGCACAGGCACATCTGGCACTGGGACCTCAGGGAGCTGTGCAAGGGCGACCTGAGCCGATTCTCTGCCTGGGGGGGTTACAGGGCTGAAGCACCAACAGGTTTGGCCTGAGAAGTTCTCCCCAAACACGGAGGTTTGGTTTGGTATCGCATTCTCCGGTCTGCACTGAGGACAGGGCTGGCTGAGGTTTAGGTTGGGTGTTAGAAAGAAGTTCTTCCCCTTGAGGGTGGTTGGCACTGAACAGGCTCCCCAGGGCAGTGGGCACAGTCCCAAGGCTGCCAGAGCTCCAGGAGGGTTGGATGATCCTCAGGCACAGCGTGTGACTCTTGGGGAGGATCCTGTGCCTCTCACCGAGTGCAGAGGAGGTTGTCCTCTTCATTTAGGGGTTTCATTGCTTTGGAACCTGCCTTTCCTTCACCCTGGCGCAGTGCAGCTGTTTGCATGCCTATACTCCTATGCAGAGAGAGCAGGGCTCAGACTGAGGTGCCTTTTCTCAAGGGACATGAGATTTTGCATAATGATAAATGGAAAGAAAGCGAGGATGACTGCAAACCTTTGTGAAAGGGTCAACATCTGCATTGCCTTAGTGCACAGTATCAAGACTGGGAAGGAAAATTAATTGTAGAGGAAAACCAAGTTTTTCCTCTTTGTGTTTATTTTTACAACCCTGATTAGTGTTGGTTTTTCTAAATTTCCACACTAGTCAGCTTCATTGTAGATATGATGTTAGAATGATGGTGACGTGTTTTGCTGGTTTGGGTTGGATGGCAGCCCTGCCTGGAGCTGTAACATTTGGAGAATCTCAGACTCTTCCAGTGCAAACCTGTATATTATTGATTCATTTGTTTCAAAGATGCAAGTAAAATCCTGCTGTTTGATTGGAACTGACAAAGTGTAACTCAATCCGTAACATATGAAAGCCTTTTGAGGGCAGCTAGAAACCAATTTTACATTAAGTTCAGATATTTAGGCTTCAACATATATGGCAAAAGCCATATATTTAAATTTTGAAAGGCTATTTGGTCAACATAGTATTCTCAGCCAAAAAATCTTTCTTTTGAATAGCTGCCAAATGCAAAATTTTCAAATTCTTTATGTGCAAACAAGTGAGATGTAGGCATAGCTAACTGATATCAGAGAAGGGAGGATAGCTGAATGCAGGAAGAAAATCTTGCATGCATTCAACTGAATTTTTAACAATTTGGATATACAAGGTTGTCCTTTTGGCTGTGATGTCATAATGGAAAATCCTTCTTGTAAATGAAGCTGAGGGACAGCGCTGTGCTCACACAGGGACTGTTGGTCACACAGCTAAGCCTTCCAGTAGTTACATACGGTTAAGTCAGTATTACTACTTCTTTTCTATCGGTTGAGGAAGTAAAAGCTCAGAAAACTACATGTTCTGATAGAAAAAGGTCTGATTTTTAAACGTGCTTTCCTTCGTTTTGCATCTGAGACACAACTGGAAGCACAGATATCTAAACCCCGCTTTGTGTGTTGAAGAGAAATAATGAACATATCTAGATATAAACTCCTCATGGAGGCCTCAGCTTCAGCATGTATCTGCTTATTTGCTGAGTTTCCTTAACTCCTCATAACTCACCCTGAATAGACTTGAATGTCAGGTGCTAGAAAGTTCAGCAGAGAGCAAGGTCAGACCCAAGGGCCCAGCATTTTCAGAGAGAGGAGCAAATTAAGTTCACCCTTCAACCCTCTCCTCTGAGAATCTGCCACTTCTGTAACCTGTTTTAGCTGTGGTCCCAGAAGTCTGACAAACAGGAACCAGAAACATTTCAGTATATATTTCTCTTGGAAGCAGGCAGCGTCAAGAAATGCAATTTTGGTAGATGACCGCGTTAGCCTTGAACTTTTCAGACAAATCTAAATGAAGAGAAAGAGTTTATTCTGGCTTCTAGAAGCTGATGGGAGCCCTGTGGGGCGTAGGTTCAAGTTTTTAAATGTTCACATAAAATGAGATAATGGTATCCACCTCCTCAAAGGCTCAACGGGTGGAGAAGAGCAGAACACCCCAATGAGCACACGAGTTCATTATCCAGCAAGTGTGCTTCAAAGGACCTTGAGAGCGTGTTTTCAAGGGAGGGGGAAGGTCGATGCATGGATGGGAGAAGCCAATTGAAATCAATGGGAATTGATTTAGAGTCCGGGGGCACTGTGTTAAAATCTCCAGTCTTACGATAGAGCTTCATGAATATTAACAGGAGCAGATCAATACGCAGCTGATTTTCAGATGTACAGCTGGCTCCTTTTCGTCTGTAGATTAAAGACACGGCAATCTTTCTTTCTTTAGATAAGACTGAGAATTCCAAAAAATGTCCTGTGGCTTTAGATCCAGTTCTCTAGGACTGTTTGATGAGGTTTATGGTATTGTCTTACTTTTAAAGTGTGTGTTTCCCTGGTTGCGTTTATCTCTGGTGTCTGTTTTGAGGATGTCATCTTAATGAAGCAGCGTGGGTTGCTCCCTGGGCACTGAGGTGGCTCTCTCGTGCACTTGGGGCTGCTGGGTTTGGGGAAGCCCCGGTGCCTGCCCTGCTGCTGGCAGATGGCTGCGCTGTCTTACGCGAGTGAGCGGCTCCAGCGCACGTCTTACCTCGTGCTCCGCACAAAGTCACTGCCAAGTGCTCTGTTTGTCTTATCTGTGACAGGCCTGCCTGTAAATGTGTGATCTGCCCATCTGCAACCCCAAATGCCTGACACCATCCACTTGGAAGAGCTTTCCAAGGTTCAGAGGCAGAAACCTGCGTGGCTGCTGTGCCTGTGGTACCTCAGCTGAGCCTTTGCTGCCCCAGCTGTGAAAGTGAAATCTGGCTTGAAAACATTCTCCCTTAACAAAGGATGCACATTATTTGAAACATCCTGAACGTTTTTGTTTGTTTGTTTGGAAAGTGCAGGTCAGGATCCAGACTTGGCAGCTTGTCCAGACTTCCTTAAGGAACTGAATAAATGCCCTATGTCCAACCAACCCACTTAAACTCTGGGAATGTTCTGGACTCCTCTTAGCAGCAGACAAAGATTTCCGTGTTCAGGAAGCCTTAGAAAGAATAATCATGTCTTCTTTTTTGAATTAAAACCCCAAAAAATACCAAAACCAAAATAACCAAAAAACCCCAATGGACCAAGCAAAAAAAATACTCAAATTCAAAAAACTTCCTCTAAAGGGAGAAGGATTTTGATTTAGCTCTGATAAACTTGTTTGGGCTGTGTGTTCTTTGTTGTCAAGAGTGTCACCCTGAGCCAGTCTGCCTCAGCTCAGTGATGCTCGTGGGCAGCACCAGCACTTGAAGCTCCTCTGGCACTTCAGCAGAAGCAGAGCTCTGCTATGGGGACTTTTTGACTCCCAGCATAAACAGTTCAAATTTTGGGTGCTGAGAAATGTGAGACAAGGAGGAGAGAGCCCTAAATCCCACTTTGCCAGGGGACCATGATGGATTGGGTGTTTTAGTTTTATTTAAAGTAATGATAATTATACTGCATCTGTCCTTTAAGGGGTTTTGAAAATCCTTCTGTAATGTGACAATATTTTACATGTGTGTTGCTCAAATAGCGCTTCTGAGTTGTCAGGTCTCAGGTGGACCTGTAAGTGATGGAGCTGAAACACTGGGGGCTTGTCCCAAGCTCTCTGAAGTGAAAAGGAGGTAACAGCCAATGAACTATTCTAGTAGCTCAAATTTTGCCTCAATTAGATTTCTAAATGCATTGCAAAATACTTATAGAAAGCTGAGTATGTCTTAGGACTTACAGATTCAGTGCTGTTCCCTGTGGTTTCTTTAGGTAGTATCTGGTATCTGTATATTAGAAGATCATTGAAAATAGATTTATTTTCTTCCAGTTCTGTCATGATGGCTGGTGATAAAGATGTGGATAATGGGAGATATGTGCATTATCTGTGGCATCAGATACTGGAGGAGGTTACTGGGGTTCCTCAAAGAGCCCAGTTGGGCCAGTGATGGTCTAATGCACCTCAGGAACATGAAGTGGTGAGCTTTGCTGTATCCTTGTGCTGCTGAGCTGTTCCCAGTTATTCCTAAAGGGACAAAGTTACCCTTGTGCCAAATTCTGATAATTTCGTGTGTCAATGCCTTTGCATGTTGGGCCTGTTTTGCATGTAAGGGAGTGCAGGTTTTGGGACAAGTAGTTTATATTGTTTTTTCAATTTGAGTTCTGCAAAACTGGACTTCAGAGGCTGAGCTGATGCCTGTGACAGGAAAAAAACAGCTTGAAAAATCAGGAAAAAGGCTAAAAAATTGTTCCTGTGAGTTTGTTAAAGGTCCACATAGTGGGGCTGGAGTGGCTTTTAGAACAGTTTTTGGAAAATAAAAATGGTGTGGAGGAAGGCAATGGGAACAATGTAATACAAAATGGGGTAAACTTTGAGACTTTGTCTTTCTATACATTATTCATCATGGCTCGTGAAAGGCAACTTGGCTTCTCTTGTGTTTTTGGCAGCCAGTTGGAAATGGTGAAAATGTTTGTAACTTCTATTGTGTTTTTTTCTAATTAGACAAGGCAAATAGTTTATGAAGAGCAAGGACAGAATTAATAATGGGCTCTTGCTCATCACAGCTGTGCTCTGAATGCCTGACAGAGCCACTTTATGGCATATAATTCAACATATAGAATAAATGTAGTACAAAGGACAGAGTTTTGAAAGCATTTTCAGTGGCGATCATGTTGTTTTGCAAAGTCCTGAGCACAACTGATTACAATGGAACTGAATGGGAGCTGTGAGATGCTTTGGAAAGTGAAATCCTCGCTGGCATTTTCCAAGAGGAGATCTGAATCTGGATTACAGCTTTTTATGCAATTTGGATATAATTTCCATGTCTAATTTGGTGGCTGCATAAGCCTATTGAGTGTTTTCTGCATGCAGTTGGTTACCTAAGCATCCAGCTCTCTGGGTTTAAAAGCAGAGAAATCAGGAGGTTCTGAGGGTACTTTCAAGCGATATGCATAAATTCTCCCCTCTGTGTCAATCTGAAGATGAGAAGTTGCAGCTATATTCCATATATTCTTATTCCATATGAACTGTATGTATGTCTTTCTGAATGATCTGATGACAGGAGCCATTGTAATTAATGTTTCTTATTAACTTCAAAATGTATATGACTTGGCATTAGCTTTTTAAAGAAATATTGACATGTTTGTTTATTGCTCTTCAGCTGCTTTTCCTCTGCCTCAAAGCAAATCTGAAAGACTTCTGCTCTTCAATTTTAAAAGCCCTCTCCCACTTTTACCTTAGTAAGACTGTCCACACTTGCAAATAACATTACTCTTTCAATTGGATAACACTGGCTTAGGGTGCAGCTAAAGTGGCTTCTCAGTCTTTTACCTAAGCCAGACTTCAAAAATGATTCATAATCATTTTCACTCGTGAATGGACATTTATCTGCCTTGCTTCTACCTGTTCTGAATAACAAGCACAAATTCTGTCTAGGTGTGCAAAGGCCAATAATTTGCAAATTTTAGTAGTTGTGTCCACAATTTAAGGTCTGGTTTAGGTAATTTTGAGCATTCTACAGACAGAACTATGAATGTAAGTGTTAGTTCATAAAATGTCTAGCAGAAAAGAAAGGGTTTTATTCTCTATTATGACATTATTATATTGCAGTTGTGTCTGTAATATTCAGGTTGATTTAAAAACTGAAGTGAATGAAAATGTGGCTCATTTGGCTCCCATTTTATCTGTTGTTAGAGCAAAATATTCCATTTGATTTGGTAATGTTTGTGTATAGTATGCTAAAACACCTGACTTTAACTCTTTTGCCAACTCTGGCTGGAAATACTGAAAGCTTTGCAACTACCCAGATCAGGGTTCCAGAGAGGTGAGAGGTGTCTGATCACATGGGTGCCAATGGAAAGAAACCTGGTCTTTCAAAATCTGTCCCAGCTGTCCCATGTGACGTGGTCTGAGCACATTGTGGGGGTTGTGTCCAGTGCACTTTTGGCTATCGGTTTTTAAAGCACCAGTTTTCATGGAGTAGAACAGGAATCTTGACTTGCTTATTTGTATTATAAATTGCAATGCCCAGTCTGTTATCAGACAAATTTCTGAGGTGTCCCTCTCAAGGCCTGATATGGCACATACTGGTGTTTAGAAGAGTTTAAGGGAATTGAGATCCTCATAAGAGATGGTGGAAACAAAAACACTGCTCTTTACTGGTATTTGAGACTTCTTTCAGTATGGAAAATCAAAGTCTTACTGAGTTCAGAAATACCAAAACAGCACATTTTGTACTCCTCAAAAAAATACCAGCTTCTGGAAGTGAAGAACATCTGCATCTAAAACACGCCAATTAGCAAGAAGACACGAGTGATGCTAAAGCGCTCTGTCTATTTTTGGTCACTGTCTACGTGATTAGGAAAAAACAGAGAATGCAAAGGCTTTGATTAACTCTTCTCATTCCTTTTAGAAGCATTTCTTCTTATTTTCAGTAGTCATAGGTTGATGAACAAAGCATGCCTGTGAAGAGGTATAAATACAGCTCAAAGAACTGAGCAAATACATGGCCATGGGTGATTGCCCTGATGTATTTACTGAATATCCTGCAGCCTACTGAGTATGATACACTGTACCCTCCAGAGAGAAGGCCAAGAAAAGGCCTATATATTTACATAATTCATATTTGCATAGCAAAAGCTTGAATTTTTACGTTTAAAATTTTTATTTAGTTTTGACTTCAGTTCTCTTATTTGACACTGTCTTTTAATGTTTCCAGGAATGTCCTGAGTTACTGTTTAGGTCTAGTACAAGTAACCATAATAAAAAGGCAGGTCCTGGTACCCTCAGCTCCACCAATGCACCATGGTGTTATTTTTAATTCTATCCCTTTTTCAAACATCATTGCTCTCACATTGCACTAATTTATACCAGAAATACTGTTCAAGTATTGACCTGAAATTTTCCTTTCCGTTAAGTTTTTTTAATTTCTCCAATTATTTATATACATGAATTGCAATGTCAAATGCACTCGTCTTTTGAGGGAAGGAGTTATTCTGAATCACATAGTGATATTTCATGAACAGGACACAGAGAGAATGCAAAACTGTTTAAAAAATACCTGGATTACTAATAATCTTGGGGTTGAATGTTCACTGTCCCTATGCTCCCAGAAAACTTCAAGCATTCTGTGATCCTCAGGCAGGACCTTTGCTCTGTTTTGCTGTCACAAGATGAAGAGTGGTCCTCTGGTGCAGTGTGGTGCAGCTGTGTTGCTCAAAGTGACTTCAAAAGAAAAAAGTCTGGATCCATCCAAAATCTGGATAGGGAGTTGCTAAAGACTTGGCCTTGATCCCTTTTGTAATTGTTGTCCTCCTTTGTTCCCTGAAAAGTTTCAGGTCTTTTGATTTGCTAATTTATTGCCATCTTACCCCATATTGTTTCTATTCCAGCCCTGATTTGCCAGGAATTGTGCATAAGACTTTATAACCAGTAAAACTGGTACCAAACTATGTTGGCAGAAGAAACTTTAGTAGAACCTGTCCAGTTCACTTCCCTGTCAGAGAACAGATGTGTGGTTGCTCTGGTTTAAGCATGGCTGCCTTTGAAATGTTTCTTTATTTTTAGTAACTTTGTTATGAAATTATTGTCTTTTTCCTGAATCACTTGTTGGAAAGTCTGTTGAGAACATCCTTCAGGCTATGGGAAAACATAAATTCGTAATACATTGCAATCTCTTGGCTCTGCAGTCTGTGTGTCAAACCACCAGGGCAGAGCAGAAGGTGCAGTTTTAAGTTAATCCAGTCAGTTCTGTCTTTTGCATAATAAGTCAGAGTGAACATCTGAGCTCCCACTAAGGATCTAGGACTCAAAAGCATGATAGATAATCATATTGATACTGCTCATAAAAAGACACTTCAGTTGGAAGTTTAGCTGGGTTTGCAGTACATGTAACCAGTGGCCAATAATTCAGTGGCTCGCTGTGTGTGAGCTGTGTTGGAAGTTGTTCAAGGCTTAGCTTGAGAGCTGGTGGGACTCTTCAGGCTCATGTAGAACATGAGTATTTTGGCTACACTTGCTCTTTTACTTCCTTCTAGAGGTCAGGCACTGTCCATATGTGATACCAAGCAATTGCCATTTATCCCTGAAGGCCTGATTTAGCCCCTTGGAAGTGAAGGCAAAACTTCCTATGGATTCTGCTGGATTTCAGACAAAGCCATTAGTAACAGTGGAGACTCTGCACCTGTTTGAGTTGCAGGTTGAAGCCATACCTTAATGGCTTTGAAGCTGATTTACAAATGCTTTAGTGTTGTTTTATCTCAAATGTTTAGCGATTTTCCTGGTCCTGTCAGGTAAAACCAACTTGGGTGTTAAATATTGTTATTTGAAGTGTAGCATATGGGGAAATGAAAAATGTCTTGCAGGTACAGCAATAAAATGAAATCCTAATTAGTCTTTGGGTAAAACTGACATCAAAAGAGGGCACTAGTCCTCCACTGAACCCAGGTGCAGCGTGTGCCTAGGATTCTGTCTCTGTAAGTGTGAAGCACTGATAATGGGACAATTATCTTTTTGGGGTGGAGTGAAAGCTGTGTTTATTTGTAATTTCAGTGGAATCCTTCCAATGCTATTTATGAGACCTTGAACAGACCCTGAGATAACAAACACGAAAGTTGACTGCAGAACTGCAGTAGCAGTATTTTAACCCTTCAGACCAGACGTGTGGAAGGCAGCAATAGTCCTGTTGTTACAGTGCTGCAGTAGATGTGACCTTTCAAAGGGTCCACCAAGTTATGCTGAAGCTGCCAGAACAGGGCAATGCACACCAAACTGCTTTCACAGGCTCTGTTGCAGAGTCCACTGAAATGAAGAAGATGCCTCCAGAACTAAATTGTGGTGACTTTGCTGGGTTTCAGGTTTTGCTCAGGAAGCTTTTTCTGTGCTGCTGAGCACTGGGTCTCAGAGAACCTCCAAATTGCACTGTTTTGGTCAGCAAGAGTTACAGATGATGACTATCCCCAATTTAAGGAAGAAATAAAAAAATAGAAAAAAACCCCAGTCTTGGTTTCTTGGTGATTGTTCAGGGCCCACGGGTATTCTGGTCTCTGTTTTGTGTGTGTTGGCTTTCTGTCTTCCCTCAGGAAAGCAGGTGGATAAGACTGCACAGTGCTGGAAAATGAGCAGCCTGGCAGGTGGTTTAGACCCAGTACAGGTAAAATACAGGGAGCCAATTCCTTTGGCACCCATCTCCAAAGGGCTGAAACAGCCCTACAGTCACACTGCTGTCACATCACAGGCCACCTGAAACCCTGAAATGGCTCCACTCGGGTGGGAACTGAACATCTGTGGGTAGTCCTGATGCTTAAGTGGCTGTTAATGTACATACTAGTGCTTCCAGCAGCAAATACAAATGATAGAAAAAAAATGAAATCACAGGTTTTTTAAATTATCATTTTACAATGGTGTTATTTAAACTTAGGGCATTTTTCACCATTCCGGATTCCTTGAGATTAAGATTGAACTGTGCATTACTTTCTTTTTATTCTTTTATCATTGTTATTATTATTTTTCCTTCCTTTTCTGTCCTATTGAACTGTCTATAACTCACCCCACCTTTTTTTTTTTTCATTTTCTCCTCGATCCCACTGGGGGTGAGGGAGTGAGCAGCTGTGGGGCATTTCACTGCCTGCCTGGTTAAACAACAACAGTTACTTAATCTTCAGTGGAAACACTGAAAACCACTGGCTTAAACTCTGAATTTAGGTCTGGTGCAACTAGATAATGACTAGGCATCAAATGCTTCAAGTACCTTTCTGTTATAATTGATCTCTCTTACATCCCTATCAAAATCTCTTTCAAATTTGAAACAGCCTGAGGCTTTTCCTGTATAAAAAGTGGATCCTGCCTTTCCCATATTTAAAGAGTTGATTCCAGAGAGGTTTGCTAGTATTTGGTTCCTCTTAAATGCTTGCTATTTCTGTACAACTCCCTGAAGAGCATGATGGTTTATTTGATTTCATTAACATTTGGAAAGGATTTGAGGAATTGCATGGTTTGGTCACTACAGTAAAAAGATAATAATGCTCTTGGGAGCAGCTGAATGTGGAAATTGCATGTGAGAAGCTGCGTGTCCATCCTTGGAGGCTGCCACTGCCTTTCTCTCCGGTGTGCTGTAAAGTTTGAACGGCTCCATCAGCCAGGACCGTCCCTACCACTCGTGTCAGAGGAATGGCTCTCTCCTCTGGTAACATCTGAAGGCTATTCTCATTCATGGCCCTGCCTAGGTATCATTTTCTAAGCATGTGACCACACTCAAGTCCAAACTTGTTACATATTGAAATGATTTGGAGGGAAGGCCACCACGAGAGGAGGACTGGCTGGGATCTGGCCCTGGGTGGGGGAAGCTTGAATTGACGTTACCTCTGTCCATGAGCTTGAGCATGCTTGCATTACAGGCTCTGTTCCACAGCCTTTCTTCACTGGCTATCTATTTACCAGCCACAGTGCCAGAGCACACCAGTCAGCTTTCTTGAAAGAAATGTCAGTGGTGAAAGCAGCAGTAGGGCTGCCCCTCTTTGAGTGCTTTAAGCACTCGTGGTCCATCCAAACCAGCTGATGAGTGTTGATGTGACTGGTATTTCAGGGCCACGTTACTGAGGTGTTTGTTGAGTCTTGCAAGTTGTTTCGGTGAATTTGGCAGGAATGTGAAGGGACTTGGGGGATGTGGCAGAGTTAAAGCAAATCCACATCACTTAGTATTTTTGGAAGACATCATAGGAGGATGCAGTGATTCCTGTGTGTAACCTGTTGCAGTGGTTTGCCCCAGAGACCTTCCAGCATTGCTTGCAGCCATGGGAAATTGCACTTAAAAGAGGTTGCTATCACAGCAGCCCAGGTTGACAGCAAGAATAAAATAGCATGTGGCCTGCAGCATGTTCCTTGCTCAGGATCACTGCCTATAAACCAGCAAAAGTGCCGGAATACCGGGGTGGGAATCTTCACATTGTCTCTCTCTTCCTTGAACTTGGTCCTTAGATTTTAACAGTGATATATGTGTTACCCAGCTTTTTGAGAGGATAATACAGGGCTTCATCTCAAATCTTTTGAGATCTGCTTACTTTGAAATCTGAAATGTTTTATATGATAGTAGCCCCTTCCTGGGAGCAGGGTTGCCCTGACCCCAAAATTAAAAAGGCAAAAGCTTAATTTTGTTTCTCTTTTCTTTGAGAAGCAAGTATTGTGAAAAAGGCACAGAAAAATTTGGCAGTCTACTGTCACTATAGAGAATTTAAGCCACAGTTTATATCCCTCCCTCCTCTCACTACCCTTCCCTCCCCACCTCCTCTCCTCGCACCATACATGTGTTTAATCTTAGACATGGATGTAAACCTGTCTATTCCTTATTTTGCATCCTTTGAGTATTATTATAATCAGGCCAGTTTATTAAGAATTAATGCCCCTTCATGAACTGAGGATAATGGAATGGCCACATATCCTCTTATGCTGGACTGTGATTTACTAATAGGAGCTTCTAGGGAAAGGATCATAAAAGACTGAGGCCCCCACCTCTGGATTAATATTTAATCAGGTGTTAAGAGAGCCTTGTGTTGGATCCTAGAGTTGCTAGCAGAAACCTGCAGGGGAAATGAGAGGGTCCTGCATCTTAAAGGGGCAACACAATTATAATTAAAGGCTTGATCCAAAGCCCATGGACATAAATGAAAAGCTCCTGTTAATTTGAAGACCTTTGGATCTTGCCCAAAGGGAACCAAAAATAATGAATGTTTTTGCAAGTGAGACAGAGAAAGATAGCTTTACTTTATTTTTATTATTATTATTATTATTTCAAAGGTATCGTGGTTAACATACATGGTTTAAATTTAAAATGAATGAGATAGAAAGGTCTGCTGCCAAAAACATGCATCAAACAAGCTGGGGGCCAAACTGTTCCAAACATTTTAAATATGGGAACATGAATTCAGATGGCTTAGTTTCTTGTATTTTATGGCTAAATAAGCTACACTCAGAGAAATGTGGAAATAGATTGTTGTGTTTAGTGTAGAACAGTGATAATAGAAAAGTAGGGAGTGTGGCTGTTGGTGTTTGAGTCAGGAAGTTGATTTGATTGTACCCTCAAGTTTTCATGATCTAAAGGCAATTGAAAATAGGCTGTATGTTTCTGTTGGCTTTGTTTTTATCGTCTTGAGGTTTTGCAGCTACCTCAGGCTCCTTAAAAAGTTAGGATGCCCAATTTTGGCTTTTTGAAGTATTACAGCCCAGTCAGCGTCTTTGAGGATCCACAGCACAGAGGTACAGAGATAAAGAGGGCACATGCCAAGAAGGAAAAGCAGAGGGAGGGATGGATGTGGAACCTGCATCCACTAGATCTCAGTTGAGCTCCTGAACCAGAGCTAAACAGCCATCTCTGTTGTAATGATTGCTCCCAGAGAAAGATTTTCCCTGAAAACCTCTTTCCAACACCATCTAATAGGCAAGGCTTATTTCAGAATTTTATTCCAGCTCATTTGAGTTTAGGGCCCTTCCCTGTTGCTCATTAATCTCGAGGAAAAATGCAGATGAGAGAAGTTCAGTCGGTGAGTGGCCACTGTAGATGAATCTGGGCAAGGGCTTTTCTTTCCTCCTGCTGGCTGGAGGTCAGGAGCCAGGGCTGCATTAAAACACCTCAACAGAGCAGTGCCCAATTACAGTCCCTTGTAAGGGCTGCAGATTGTGAGACCATTACTATTGGATGGGAAGAGCTGGATCTCCCCATCATTTGGTGGGAGATGAGAAATGATCAAAGAAAACTGACTGGTGTTTGAAATGGAGTAGAGAAGGGACTTTTGCTTCTAATGAAACAGTCACAGCTGCTTTGTGATTCAGCCCACTGCCCTTTCTTGAAAATAGGACCCAACTGTCCATTAGTGGCACATAGCACTGCAGGAAAACTTAGGAAATTATTTATTGCTGCATCAAGCTGTACAGTTCCTTCTTACAAAGCAAGATACAGTAGAGACGGGGCAAAGGCCAAGCATTTAGCATTAAGTTCCCAAATACTAAGGTCTTACCTAATGTGCAATGTATCCTTTGCAATTAAGAGTAGAAGTTAATGAAGTTTCTGATAGTCCTTATTTTTTCCCAGGGGAGCTTTGGCAGTCTGGGCTTGGCCACAAAGCAAGTTATCTCCAGTTCATGCAAACCTCAGCCTTGCTTAGAAAAACTTAATTCCTTTCTCAGAACACATCTGTTAATGTTGCTTTCCCTTTTCTAAGAAGTCCTTTTTTGCAGATATTGTTGTGTGGGAGTTTGTCTGTGCAGTCTCTCACCCAACCAGACCCTGTCCTCTCAGTGTCTGAGCTTCAGCAGGTGATGGCAGGTACCTGATCTGATCAAACAAAAGCTTCCTCTTCCTGTGGTCAGTGGGAACTTTGCCACTGACTCGTTAGAGTCAGGATTTCAGCCCTGATGTTCTCAGGGAGATATTGGTTATACCTGGTGGAAAACACAACAAGGTATTTTATCAGAAAAATAAGCACAAATGTGCAAATAAAACCACAGAGATAATAAAGGTCAAAGCTGTTTAATAGACCTTCATAAAGTTATGTACCACTTAAATCCTAATTAACTCCAGTTTGGGGTATTTCAGTGGGATTTAATAAATAGTTTTGTGGAGAACCTTTGCATAGGGTTGAATTTCAACGTTTGCAAAGAAAATGGGAGGAGGTGAGTTTACATTAGGCATCTGTGTATTTTGCTCCCAAAGTAGCATTTAGGAAAATGGCCACAAACAGCACATGCTGGGTTATAGCTGGCAATTTAATCTGCAGGCAGGAACGTATAAAATCCATGATAGGATGAAGTTTGCTGTGACTGTTGTATAGTGGAAGCGCTCAACAAAACCCAGAAGGCTGAGCAACAAGTGGCATTTCAAACCTCTGAATTTTGCAGGATGGGTATTTTCCTTAGGTTTCTAGTATTTCAAATGTTTTGCTTGTTGTGGAAACAATAGGGCTGCACTAGTGGTGTACTACAATGTAGAAAAAAAAATCAATTCTGTGGCTCAAAATTTATTTCATGGTTGGGGAAATATCAGTTTGAGATGATTATGTTACCCAAGTATGTGGTAAACTGGCTCTGTGTCTAATACAAACAGTTACTCTATATGGGTTGCATGTGTGGTTATAATGTGGTGGTGTGGTACTGAGATTTTATCAGGTTTGGGCTGCTCACATTACTCACCAATTCCAACTTTCTCTTTGGTCAGATTCTTAGTATCTATGCAGGTCATCCCAAATGAATGTGAGCAAAGCCTTTACACCACCAGTCTCTCATCATCTATTCCATTGTTGGCACATACTGAATAGGTGTATTATAAATTCAATGTTTGAGGAGTCCTTAAGGGCACTTGTGGGACTCCACAAGGAAGGGTTGGCTTCTACACTGACAAAAGTCTCATGGACAAACTGTTGGGAAAAAACAAAAAGATAATTTTTTAAGACCCTCTGGATATTATTTCTTTATAATATAATAGCTTGGTGATTCTTCTGTGGTATCTCAAGATTTTTTGGCAGTGCAGGGATAAATGGTTTGAGCTGTTTAAAGTGCCCAGGGAATTGCCCTGTCCCACAGCATGTTTTGTTCACAAGACACTGTACTCTAAAGCTGGATGCTCTGTCCACTCTCTGGACTAATCCTGCTATTCTTATAATCTGTTTTCTGATTTGCATCACAGAAAAATTAGTTTCAAAATTTCAAAAGGTGGGAAAGAAAAGCACTCCTACTCATTTGAGCCTCATTCCTGAATCCTAGCGATGCATTTGGAGTTCTGGGGTCCATGCCTGCTCTGTCAAGGCAGACAGAATTGCTGTCAAACCCTGAGTGTGGGTTTTTGTGCCCCCAAAGACTCTTGCCTCCCCTGGTGCAGCATTTGGCAGGTGAAGAGCCAGCCAAGCTAACCTGGACAGAGATCTGGGTTGGGTATGAAAAGAGGCCCTGTCACAAAATCTCTGGAAATAGTCAAAGCTCTGCTTTTGGTTAGCTGGGAGAGGAAGGAAAGAGGACAGTGCTCCTTTTCCAGCAGGCAGAGTTACTCTCTTGGCGTGGCATTTCACTCTTGCCTCTTACTCCAGTTCCCTCCCCCCATCCTCCCTTCAGCTTTAATATCTGGGTTTGTCTGATTTTAAACTGGGTTATTTGAATGTCAAACTTTCAATAACACTTTAACAGAGGTGTCCATTAACCCATGCTAAATTACAGCAGAACATCTCTGGAAATACATGTGACATCCACATGAATACCAAATGAATTCATTAGGATCAGTGCTATTCCAATGAATACCAAATGAAACCCACAGTGATGGGGACATCATCTTTCTGTGAATAATCGACAGCGTTCCTTTGGCACTAGTCAAACACATCAGCTGTTTGTTTCCACTGATGAGAGGTGGCAGCCTAGGTTTTGGTTAGATAAACAAATGATGACACCAATAATCACTTAGTTGGTGGCTGTAATGCTTAATAATCACATCCTGATATCATGCACACTAGAAGCAGTGCTGCACTTTTTATGCATAATGAATCCCAAACACTTCATAAAAGGTGATAACTTTCTTTGACCACTGAATATATTATTTATAAAAGTGCTCCATTCCCTTCCCCCTCCCACCCTTGGAGATCCTTTTGAATTTTTTTTTATCAAGTAGAATACACTGGTAGCTCATCTTAGACTATGAGGTCTCTTCTTATACATAATTTATAAAACAATTTACAAGTGATTTATTTTTAGCAATAAGATAAAACACGGTGTGAAGGGTTTTGCCAACAGAGATATAGATGGTTTGGGAGTAATACTTCGTGGAGGAGCCTGGGGGTCAAGTGAAAATTATTTTTCTGTTTTTCCCTGAGGAGTGAATCTTAAGGAGCCTCCTCTTGCACCCATTTCTACAGTGCACTAAATGCACACTTCCCTGAAACTGCATGAACTTGTAGGGCACCATGTTTTAAATGGCCTTGAAAAATATCCTTTACCTGAACATATTGATAGTTAGACTGTGTTGAGAGACACAGAAAGAGCGTCCTTTCCAAACGCTGCTGGTTTAATGGCTGGCTCTGTCTGGCTGAAGCCCGGCTGAGTGGTGGGGCTGCTGATGTCCACACAGTTTATAATTAACACCTCGCTGATGAAGAGGAGGGTTGTGCTGCCTCCCCTCTCCCAGGAGATGGCAGTGTTTAAGAGCAGTAGCAGAGCATCCTGCACGTCGTGAACCTCCTGTCCTTGCACCAACCGAGCTTCTCAAGTGCCAGTCATTCACAAATACCGTGGTAGTTGTGTAATGGGACAAGAAACATGGGTTTGACCCGTCGATGCAGAGAGGGCTGTGTTGCAGCAGAAGCCCTTTATGTCAGTGTGGTGGCCTGTGATCTGAATTACTGTTTGGGCTTACATGTAGCAAGATGTTCAGTGATGTTGACCTTGTAGTTTGTTTATGTCCCAGCCTGCAGATGTGTGTACTGCAATAGGGAAACCCAGCTACCTGGCCTTCTCTCATACTAAATATCATCTCGTATCAGCCACGATTTTCTGCAAGACTGAAGAGTCCATTTCTACAGGACCTTGCCTTGGAGTGCTGGTTACCAGCACAGCACAAAATGTAATGAGCCTCAGGGCTCATGTGCTTACCCAGCGACAAATCAAATGAGGTTAGGGCCTTCTCTTTCCAAACCTCTTTGCAGAGATGTCAGGAAAAATTTCCAGTTCTCACTGGCCATGTAAAAACACTGGTCAGAAGCAATCCCTGTCTGCTGTGGTCACCAACTGGTGGCTTTGAAAATTGAAGCTATAGGTTGGGTTTTCCAGCATTGCAGATTGCACAGCCATTTGTAACTATGAGATGTGCACTGGTGCTCTGCTGCTGTGCTGAGAGCTTTGTAACTTTACCCTGTACATGAGTGTGTAAGACAGTGGAGAACACGACTGGTTTTTATGTAATGGAGTGAGCTGGTTTGGACTTGTGGCGTTTGTGTGCCAGAGCTGGGGAAATGTGTCCCTACTGGGGGCTTCCAGGTAGGATCAGGGCTTTGGCACTTCTTTTCCTAGAGGGAACATCCTTCTGGAAGGTCATCTGAAAGGGTGAACTTATCACTACTTAACCAGAAACCAGTGCAGTTCCTACAGTCGTGCTGTGTCCAGACACTGAAATGACAGTGACATAAAAGAAGAGTATGGAAATTTGGGATATTCTGCCGTTCTGGGGGGGCAGATTGAAAAAAGAAAAAAGGAGGGGGCAGAAGGTGGAAGCACAGTCTGGGCTGTTCTGGGGTCTGCCTTGCTGCACAATTCCTTTCTCATGCTCCGCTCCTCAGCGTCTCACCCTCCACTCCTGGGCTGACAGTGAGCATTGTGCAATCCTGGACTAGAAATGGTTCATCCTTCCAACTCCTAGGAAACTAATTTCCTACTACTCTGTTTGTTTAAAATTAGCTTCTACAAAGTTAACTCTGTGAGCAGCCTGGACTTTGATTTGGGAAGACGGGGGACATAGACCCCAGAAAACTGTAAATGCAGGCACTGCTTTTCTTTGCATCCAGAATTCAACAGAGCTGTCAGATAACACATGAGAGATGGTTAATAATAAATTAAAAACATTGCAGCCACAGGGAAACTGCATCTCTCCCCTCCCCCCAAACTCCCCCTCTCTTTTACTTTTTTCTACCCCATGGGCTTAATCAGCATCAAAGAGTAACAAATCCAATAAAATGTTTCCCTGAGCCAAGAACCAGCCTGAACTGGATAGCACACACACACCAGCCTCTCTCCTCTCCCCCTGACTGCCAGCCCCTTTGCAAAGCAGCTGACAGTCGAGGTGGAGATAGAACAAAGGAAGAGATGGGGAATGGTAAATCACAGAGACACCCCCATCTCTCATCTGGCGCTGGAGAGCTCTAACAGCCTCCCATGCTTTTAGGCTACTGGTTCAGAAAGAGCTTTTCTGGCTCCTGACTTGGTTTTTATCCCAATAAGATCAGAGATTCAGGGGGAGGGAATGGAAAGAGGAAAGAAATATGCATTTCTACTGATTTCTCCCCTTTAAAAACTGAATTCAAACAACAGCAGTTCTGTCAAATTGCAGCAGGTCATACGTAGACCTTTGATGGGTTTATGGCCGTGGTGCTCCACAAATACCTGCCCGAGCCTTGCTCAGCTGGGAGCAGGTGATGCTGTGCTGGGAGTGCTGCCAGGACCCAGCAGGGGTCTGTGTGGTGACCCTTCCCCACCCTGCCCTTTCAGGCTCCTCCTGTGCAGTAGCACCTCTTTTCAGAGCTGGAGGAGATGTCCATCACTCCTGAGCAGGAAGGGAAGGTAGTGGTGGGCTGCATCTTCAGGGGTGACAGTCACTGTGGGTGTGTTTGAGGGCAGTGGGATGACATTGCTTTTCTGTAGCTGAAGAGTCAGCCTGAGGTATCACCTGGGTAATGGGAAGTCCTCCAGCAGTGCTGATGGCACAATTAAAACAGGGTTAGCAGGAAGAACTAAGGAAAGGAAGGAGAACATAGCCTCAGCAAGTTCTTCATGTGCACTGCTCTTTGTGGATTGCTTCTCGGGGTGTGTCTGTGTCCCACGAAGCTGCAATATCTAAGCCCTTCCTAGTTATTAATATGGTGAGTGCATCTCCTCTGCAGCCTTAGAGAGACTTGCCATCATTTCTGTCTTAGAGATGAAAAGTGCAGCACAGAGGAAGGAAGCTTTAGCTCATGGCCATGCAGGAGAGCCTATGGCACATAACTCAAACTCTGCTATATCAGATCATAGCCAGAAGAACATCCTTGCCTTTGGCCTGTTTGAGCTGCAACATTTCAGGTGAGTTCAGTCATCAAATTTACTCTGTGCTGAGTCCAGCTTTCTAAATCTATGCTAAAGTGTAACCATGGTAAGGTAGAGATTTTGAGTAGCTGACAGACAGCTCTGTCTGCCAGTGTAGTGGACATCTGGACCACTTTGTAACTTGATAGTTTGACTGAGCCTTCCAAGTGAAGTAAATTGGCTGTGCATTTTGCCTGTGCACACCTCCTTCGAATGAGAGCCCCAGAACCTGCTCACGTTGTACATCACAAGGAAGATCCCTTGGCATTTTTCACCACAACAGCTATTTCTCTGTATTTCCTGTTCTGGAATAATTCTCCCTGGGTGCTGGGGGTGCTGTCACCCTGCTTCATACCCATCTCCCAAAAGATTTGCTGTGAGTGTTGTTTGTGTGGACAGCCCAGGTATAGCAGAAGAGGAGCCTGGGGCTCCTGTGCTGCCCAGCTGGCCAGGGCTGGATCACATCAATAGCACACCCAGGATCAGCCATGAGAGGCACTGTGGGAGGCTGATGTGGAGCTGCTGCTGAAGGATTCCTCACAGCACTAGAAAGTACTTTCTTAGAGAGCAGAGTCCCTTGGATTCACTTTCATGCAAGTCCCTCCCATGAGAAGCTGTAGCACTGAGAATTAGCCAGGCTTTAATGAATGGATTCAGAAACTACCACAGAATTCCTATGGAAATACAGATGACATCTGCATTATGGTCATAATTAATTAACCAATCAATTATCATGATTAATGCTATTTTAATGAATCAGTTGCAAATCATTTTCAGTTCTCATGGTTTTCATTGGGAGCACATTAATCACGGCAGACTCTTTGGGTTGCAGAGGAATACAGGATGGGAATCTCAGACCTGAGTACATCTCTAACAGAGGTGAGCCAGGTTCTCAGCGATCAGACTCAGATGCAGGTATGGAAAGCTCTCCTGAAGGTCAGAGGATCTTCAAATTTGGAAAAATAATGCTGGCACATTATAGCAATTGGCCCAGAGCATGAAACAAGCAGATCTGAAATGCCCCAGGACTGGGATGGTTTTACAAACACTGTCAGATATGGGCTTTCCTGCTAATTCTGTTTATATGGGGGGAAAAAAAAGTAAAATAATGCATGATAACTGTTGTATCCAACATTTGAAATGCTGGATAAACCATACCAGTTTGGGTGTTTTGGGTTTGTTTGGTTTGGATTTTTCCTGGCGTTAAATGAGAATTCTTGTATATTTGTATGAATTCAACTGACTTTGGCAATGCTGCACAGGAGCAGTGGCTTTCCAAATGAAACCAGCTGAGGGACTGGGGTTTAATCTATTCTTGAATGTCTGCTTGGACATTGCTCTTATTTTCAGTGTAGTGTTCATTTACTCCTGTGGAGAACTTGCATGGTTCTACCATCTGTGAAAGCTTCCAAATAGTGTGAGAACAGAAATACCGATTTAAATTAATGATTAGACTTCAGCCCTTGGATGTAACTTCTTTATTTATCTGAGGTGTTGCCAAAACTCACTGATTGCTTCTGAAATTAGCCAGAAGATGTACTTGGGGTGTTTTGTACAGCTGTACCTAAAGGTCCTTGGAATCAGAGCTGCTAGAGGGAAGTGCAACAGATACATCCCAACACTCACAGCACTGAGGTGGAACGACACAGGGATCAGGGGCTTTTGCACTGCAGGAAATCCTGGATTTGTGAGGTGGGTGGGGATTTTATTTTTTTTAATTGTTTCATTTTTAAAGAAGAGCTGACTGGGAAAAAGAAGCAGTAGTAGGGAGATGAAGCCTTGGGTAACGAGTTCTGAACCAGTTTGAGGAGAATGATTGGCTCTGCATTTCAAGGCATTGTAGTGAATGAGGAGAATCAAAATGGAAAAAACCTAAACCACCTAGAAAATATGTGAAATAATGCACAATGTCAAGCTTGAGCCTGAGGTAGTTTTATAGTATATGTAACCATATAAGCATTAATTTAGGAATTGATCTCTGTAATGTACCTGTTATGAACAGCTTATTTCACTTGCAGCTAAGAAATACATAGAAATCCTTCTTGCATAGCTGAGGGAACATCATGGGATGGAGTTTGGATATTTTATTACATTATTACTACTTACCCTGTTAATGCAGCAGGTCAGAATGTAGTAAGAAGGGGTGTCTTTAATGAGTGTAATGGCTTGGGTACATAGAGAATACTGGAAGCTTTTTTTGTAGACACAGGTATTACAGTTCAGATAATGTTTTCCTTCAATGTTGCACTCTAAAAGGCAGAGTTTTGGCAAATGTGAGCTTAATATTTGTTTCATAAAGCTATACAAAAGTATCCATTGACTTTTGGAAGCCCTTGGAAACCCCCTGTCTTCTGATGGGATGTGGGCACCCAATTCATGTAACAAATACAAAAGCTTGAGAGGAGTCCTGACATGGCTATATTAAAAAATGTGGGGAAATATTTGTGGGATATTTTTTGGAGTCTTTATACTGCTTTACTGGCAATCACATGAATTTTATATCTGTCATGAAATCTCCTGACATTTCCACCAATATGTTGCAAGGAGGTCATTAGAACAATTACTGAGATGTGGGAAAAGAAGTAGCATTCCATAGCATCAATTGCCAGCACTGCCATCTCTAAGCAATTAAAAACCATGAGAACAAAAATTGGACATTTTTCTGGCCTGTCTATCGAGAGGGTGCACCCGCATTTGTTTTTGAGGTTTTCTGCATTGCTATAGCACTAGATGTACGTTCTTGAAAAAGATGAAGCTGTTTTGGGAAAATTGAAGTCAAATGAAAAAAATCTCAATGAAACTCTTCGTTTCAACCATTAGAACTCACTGACTTGATGTATTTAAAGATTGTATAGAAACTATTAAATGTTGAGAACTTCCCATGGGAGACAAACAAGTTTCATTAGAAATGAGTTTGTTTTTCTGAGGTTCCCATCAGATTTTGCTTGAAGTGTTTGTGAACCTGAAGGGAAGAGTTGGTCCAGTCCAATAGCCACAGCTGCCCATCGTCCCTTCAGCCCTGAGCCTGGCCAGTACAGGTGGGCTGAAGAGCAGCAAGTGTGTCTGGGAACATCACCCTGGGGTCAGGCACTGGAGCTGGGGAAATGTGTTCCTGGGCTTCCAGCTCCTCACCCACCTCCCTCTTGGAGAAGGACTTTCCACAAGGACATGGAGTGGTAGGACAAGGGAGAATGGCCTTAAGGAGAAGGGAGAGAAGGTTTACATTAGATATTAGGAAGAAATTCTTTACTCAGAGGGTGGTGATCCACTGGCACAGGTTGCCCAGAGAGGTTGTGTAATCTCCATCCCTGCAAGTGCTCAAGGTCAGGTTGGATGTAGCTCTGAGCAACCTGGTCTAGTGGAAGTTGTCCCTGCCTGTGGCAAGGAGTTGAAACTAGATGATCTTTGAGGTCCCTTCCAACCCAAACCATTCCAGGATTCCATGATTCCTACGTTTTGCCAGCGGCCTGCGGTTTTCACAGGCTTTTGGATCTCGGAGGTCTTTAATTGCCAAATGGCTGCGACAGATTTGAAAATGAATGTGACACTTTTCAACGCTCAGTGGTAATGGCAAAATTACTGAGATGCTGTTTCACCCTTGTTTGGCAGGGATGGGAGATGCTGAAGCCAACACAAATTTTGTCAGGCTTGGGCTGTAGCAACCAAGGCTGTCTGACTTGCTGTAGTCCTCTAGGAAAGTATTTGGACACCTGAGAGATTGTAATTCATTCTGGAAATGACATAGTTCAATATTAAAGTTGAATTTCACTTCCATGACATGAAGCTGATTTCTGAATCCAGATGGAAAAAATTCCCAAACTTTTATAATTGAACGGGGCTGATATCTGGTTTCCTGACCAGCTCTGTTTCTCCTGTGGCAATAAGGTGGAGTTCTTGAGGAAATCATCAAGTACTGAAAGAACTGAGGAATGGGTGTATCCAAAGGCTCAGGCAGTCTCCCACTGTCAGGAAGGCACGCAGGATTATTTCCCTGGAGACTCAGAGCTCAGCCTGCTGACGGTGTGGCCATTAATAAAACAGGAAAAAATATTAGTGAGGTTTGTCTGAGACCTGCTTTGAGTTTGTGGAAACACTTTTTAGTCTTCTTGGATCCAAACATGTGATCTATTCCCCTTACGTCCTAAATTTAGCAGAAAATAAACCAGACCAGGCTTTCCTCACTTGGGTAAGGAACGTCAGCATGTTCTGTTGCTGCACCTCGGTTTTGGACTGCAGGAACAAGGATTAGGTTGTTGATCAGCAAGATTGCATCCTCCTTGCCATGTCCTTGAGTAAGGCCAGGTTTGCCCACTCCCTGTATCTGTGATTTTTCACTCATGTGAGAGCAGTAGGTTGTTAGTTTGGACAGATTCTAAAACTGCACAGGATGGGGCTGTGAGGGTCTGGGACCTCCTGTTGAGGTGCAGGGGGGAGGCTGATGGAGCTTTGTGGAAACACCTGTCCCTTGTTGGGGTGACTGAGCCAATTGGTCCTGAGCCTTCAAACCAAATCGTGGAAACTTCACTACTGTTGGAGAGGTGATGGCTTGCACTTTCCCAAACAAAGCACAGCAATGTTTCCTGTAATTTGAACCAAAGAGACATTTTAGTGCTTTGTAATCTGTGGGTGGGGGAGGCACTGTTGAGTCAGGAAGCCCCCAGAGGGTGCTGGCTTTACTGGTTTCAGCTGTGAAATCAAAACACATGCATGAGTCAGGCCAGTGGTTAAGTTCTGCTCACTTTGAGGCCCTGGCTTTGATTAAATTCATGTGTCATTTTCAAAGGTCCATGTTTAGCTTGGTTTTAGATCATGCTTGCATAATTAGTTTATTTAAACTATGTCTCATGTTAAATCAGATTTTGCCTGTGGACTTAAGTACAACTATGTAATAAGATATACTATTAAACAGATGTTTAATCTTAATGACTATGTTCTTGACAATCAATTGAAATTGAACATCTAATAACTACACTGCAACTAGGCATATCTCTTTGCATTTAATAAGATGCTCTAGTAATATAATTATAGCAATATAGGATATTATACATAACATATTCATGGCAATATACCCATATTTGTATAATACATAAAATATATATTTAAAAAATCATCTGAGAAATGAGGTGGCTTTAGCTCAGTTCATAATTTCTCTGAAGGGAAAGAACAACAACAAAATAAACAACAAAAAACAAACAAAAACCCAAACAAACAAAAAAACCAAAACAAAAAACCAAACCCCAAATGTTATCCTCTTACAGAGGAAACAATTTGTATTGGCACTTGGCACTGCATGTCCTATAACAGCACTGTGTCCACAGGTCATCACCCCAAACAAAGTCCAAAGCAGTGGTGTCATGGAGCAAAGCTCAGGCTTATGTTCCTGTGCCTGCCGATGGGTGGGATACTTTTGTCAGACTCAACAGAACAAAAGGGGACTAAGAAAAATAAGGAGAACAATTAGAACAAATATAGATATGGAAACACTTGCTTCCACAAGGCTTGTAAAAAAGCCCAACCAACTGGGCTTACTGGAATTGTCCTTCTAGTTGGGTGTAAATATGATACTGCTGCAGTTGTGCACCCAAGTCTCTGATAAATGAGCCACTTCATTAATAGATCCCACAGAATATCTCATTGCTCCAAAAATTTGATCTGATAGTCCTGACTCCAGAGCTTTATATTCCTCTATCATGACATGTAAAAATGATTTGCTCACTCTTCTGTACCATAATTGTATACTAATGGACATTTAAATATAAAAACAAATAGATTCATAATGTTCTGGTCAGAATTAGCAAGTATGTGTCAAATAGCCTATTAAGACACTTCAATATTTTGGTAGTTTTGCAGTATTTTAGGATTTTATTTTTTCTAGGCCCTAGTATGAGGAACCTTTAAGCCCATACTTAAATCTATCTTTTCAGCTAATCTACTGCACATGTGTTCAATATTAAGTGCATGCTAACTAGAAACAAACTGATTAACTTTTGTCTTATGGTTGGACCAACTATTCATTGAACTGTATAGAAAACTTTCCATTGAATCCAATGAGTCCTGAGCTAAACAATTTTAAACTGTGGTGGAAATGCAGGGAGAGACAGTGGGAAACAGGTGGGTTCAAATTAGGCTGGATTATGTGGTATCTTTAGGGCTATTGAATATGTATAGAATGGAGCTCTTGCTAATGCAAATTACAAACATATTTCAGAATCTGTTTCATGGCACATGAACAGTACAGTGATGGACTAGTAACATATGAAAGACATATTGGTGATAGTAAACATTAGCTTGGCATTCTGGTCTCCAACATTGCTCAGAACTGGAGGGGAGAAAAAGTCTTCAAACTTTCATGTTCCATAAAAATAGTTACCAAGGTTTCTTTTTGCTCAGCCTCTCAGATTCCTCTTTAAAAACTAGCCTGGTTTCCCTGAGCATCTCTTTCCTAGTGCATTATATTTTCCCCACGCCTGCCTGCATTAATTTTTGTTAATATTGTTGTTGCCATCTTTACACTAAAAAATGCATGAAGGAGAGAGAAGTGTGTGTGTGTTTGTGTTCTCCCTCCCCCCTTTCCTCACGTAACTCAGAGACCAGGTTTACAGTGTAAAGACAGTGAATTCTCCAGAGGGAAAACCCATTTTGGTGGCCTTCTTGTAATCATATTACTGGAGGGCAACTCTAGCTAGCACAGTGCTGGGTTAAATTAGGCCTGGAACTTCTCAAGAGACTAATTTTACTATTGCCTTTATTTAGCCCCCTTTACCCCTCATTTAAGCTGGGAGAGGATGATGCTCTCTGTTTTGCTTTAGGTCTTTTTTTTTCCTTCTCCATTCTGTTGGTAATTTTTCCACACACCTTTATTGAAGACAGTGATTGCAAACACATTCAACTTAATATTCAACTCACGCTTTAACTTAACAAGTAGTTCAAAGATTAATTACCATGTACCTTGCAGTTCATAGATTCTATTATGATATAGCTCAAGCAAAGGGAACAGGGGGAAAATCCAGCTGATTAGCCTGTGATTATGTGTTAGCCTGTGCTTGTGGTCTTTGGTTGGTTGTCACTGTGTGATGCAAGAACTGCTGCTTGGTTATGGTTCCCCATCTGCATTAATTTTAACACAATTGATGAGTTTTTAGGACTTTAAAAAATACTAGTGGCAATACTTGGCAGGTTAGAATAGTTAAAATTGTTAATGCTTTAAGAGGTGAAATAATTTCCTCAGTGGTGGAACAGGGGCAGTTGTTACCCATGTTTCACAGGTGGCTGTCTGGACTGTGGCTCAGCTGGGGCTGACTGGAGTCATGCACTGCCCCACACCTGGGGCACAGATCTGAGCAGCATCTGCAGTGGTTGTGCTGGTGCTTCTGGCAAGTTCACCAGAGCACAGGGTGGAAGCTGGGGCTGTTTTGTCCCCAGCTTGCTGGCCCCAGGAGGGACTGTGAGACTTTGAACTTGCACAGTGAGACCATAGTGGGTAGAGCAACCTGGTCATGGTGTCCCTGCCCACGGCAGGGGGGTTGCAATGAGATGATCTCTAAGGTTCCTTCCAGCCCAAACCATCCTGTGATTCTATGATTCTATGTCATACAGGTACAGAGCTGAGTTAGCATTGTGTCTGGGCACTTCTGATTTGGTAGTGCTGCACCTAAAACTACATTTAACACCTCATCAGACTGTTGCATCTGGTAAGAGTGGCTTTAGCAATGTGCAGAAAGCCCCAGAGGAAGAGTTCATCCTGTTGTCCCTCTGCTAATAGCCCGAGTTCTGTGTTTTAAGATTTGCAGAGTGAGACCTGTCAGGGATGTGATTAGACTTTTCTTCCTGCTCTGTTCTCCCTGGGAGCATCTCAGTGTTCTCCTTATTCTAGAGTAAATCGATTAGGACTCAATAAAAAGCACAGGCAGAACCCGCTTGTCACTTCTTAAATGTCTCAACCTGTTTGGAGACTTTGCCTGAATCCCTGAGCAAGTGTGAGCTCTTCTAGTGTGAATTCCCCCCATCTCCAGTTTCCCTGGCTAACAAGGGCAGGCAATATACATAGGGCAGAACAGGTTTCCATTCAGCCGTGGAGAAAGCACTTGTGAATGTTGCAGGAAATGAGATCTTAAGTCAGTGCATGAAACAATCTAATCCATCACAGCCCCTAGAATGGCCTCTCATAACTCAGGGGCTGTCATACCCCTTTGTGTGCACGAAGGCAGTTGTGGAAGAAGTGACGAACTGCGCACATATTCTGCTAAATCCGTTCTGGCAGCTGAGGTAATATATTTTCAATGCCAAGTCACATAATTTTACTTTAGCTCATTTGACTCCAGGCTACAAAGCTATTCCAGAAAACAAAGGGATGGTGTTTGAATAATGAATAATAATGAATTTAATTCTGTGGGCTTGTGCTGGGCTGAAGCCTCTAGGAGGTTAAATGCAGATAAAGTAATGGAAAGGAAAAGTTTTACCTTACAAAATGGTGTTGTTTTACTCTAGTTGTCTTGACTTCATTAGGCATTGCTACCTTTGGATAGATGCAGCTGGCATATCAATTTAGAACTAATATATTATTAAGTATGATTTGCAGATTTACACCTACAAAATATCATAGAATTACTCTCACCATCTTCTTCTGTCTTGCAGTTGGTTTGGGGGTTTTTACCTGTTATTTTCTCTTGCTTTTGACAGTTGCAGACCTTCACAGTAGTTGTAAGGAAATCTGAGTGTATCCTTGCACCGTGATAGATACACATGCACTTTTGTGGTGTCACCTGACATCCTCAGCTGATAATTCAGTGCTTTTCAGGAAAGAAGGAAGGCAATATTCCCAGAGTTCTGGGCAAAGAGGTGGTGCCTGTTCTGCCTGTACAACACTGAACATGCACTGGCCCTGACACTGCTGGTGTCAGTTTAATAGCAGTGACAGGCAGGCATTCACAAACTGTTTGTTCACAAACTGACAGAATTCATTCACAAACTGTTTAGGTTGTTGGTGGAGTTGCCCAAGCCTCTCAAAGCCTCATGCAGGCAGGTCCAGGCAAGCAGGGGTGTGGGGAAGTGCTACAGGTGCTCGTCTGGGAGGTCTCACCCCACCTGGAAGGGGAGCTGGTGAATATGTGCACAAGGGTGCTGTAACTTTTGGGTTCCTCAGCACCACACCTACTGCAGTTTGGTCAGAGATGCTGCTTCAGCTCAGCTGCTGCTTCTGCAGATGAGTTTTTCACTGCAGACCCTCAGAGCCTCAATGTCCTCAGACCCTGACGAGGTTCCTGCCCAGGAGCTGCTCTGGGAAGAGTCAGGTGCAAGAGGGAAGGCAGGAGCAGAACAGGAGTAGCAAACTGAGGCAGAGGCTGTCTGTGGCTTCCCCGAGAGCTGCATCCCTGGAGAAGGTGGAAAAGACCCCTGGTCAGGGGCAGAGGGGGCACTCATTGCTTGTGCACGCTGGGATGTGCTCAGGCAGTGCTGGCAGCCACGAGGATGTGCAGCTTTCATCTCCCCTGGGTCACTTCGTGCAGGTCTTTCCAGCCCCAGTGGTTTTATGATTCTGGGCAATGGAAGTCAGTGTGATGCCAAAGGTTCACCATCATTGTTAATTCATGGCAGAAGAAGATCAGATGAACCAGGCAGGGGAGGTCACCTTTAGGAGCAGTTTGATAAGTAATTAAAAAGGAAAAAATCCAGAGGCTTGATAGGCAAAACGGGTTATGGAGAGCCGAAACATAAACAGTGTTTTCTAGTGCTAAAGACAACAGATCTATAGAACAGCTATGTGTGGGATGTGTGTTCTTTGTCTGCAGCCTGAATGTGGCAGTGCTTGGTTAATTTGAGAGAATGAGAAAGTGAAGCTGATTATAAACAGAAATGAAATAGTCACTCGGGCACCATGTGCATGGGACTTCTAGTGAGCTCCACTGGAGGTCCAGGCACTGAATATTTGCAGGATTATGTGTCATCTCGTGGATCTGTTTACACAGTCCAAGCCATCTGGCATACAGGAGTAAACAAACAGCAGAAAAGATAATAAGTAAACTGGTTTTTTAACTGTTTTTCCCCCGGTCTTAATGCTGAAAGAGATAAGGAATTTTGATTCCTGAAATAGATTACATTTAAAAATGAGTGAAAAGCCAGGCCAAGGAGTTAAACTGGCTGAGGAAGACCATTGGAAAAAACCAATTCCCTACCAGTTTAGCCCCTTGGATCCAAAAGAGGAAAAATGTCTACCTGAAGGTATACAAAGGTTATTAAAATGGGAATTTTGTCTTTTTGAAGATGGAAGTTCTATAGATAAGATACAGTGAGAAAAACTGACAGCCCTTTCTCTCTGGTCAGTAAGATTTTCAGGAACTTGTCTCAATTTTTAGACACTATGTGAAGTATCCTCCCATCCTAGATGTTTGACAGAGTTTAAACCTCCTCTAGAACAGGAACAACGGCAAAGCCTTTAGAAGCTGCTTGTTGTTAACATTCTCCTTTCTGAAAGGTGTATAATAACTTTTAACATTTTGAACGGAATCAGAAGTATTAAAGAGAGGGAAGAGGCTCAGGGGACAGGAATTGTCTTGATACTAACAGTTGCCACATTGGTTCCTTGTGCATGTGTAAGCTGGTGTTTGTTTATGCTGTTTGATCTCATTTCCCAAAGGTATTTCTCAAGCTGTGCTCAGACAGAGCCCATGGGAAGGAACCTTCTGACTGAAATGGAATCCCTCATTCAAGATGAAATAGGATTTTTTTTTTTGGTAAGCTGTTTCCTGGCAAGGTTTTGCTGTGACATTTGCTGGGAGGGTAACCCATTAATTTGAATCCAAGCACCAACGGGAGCTAATCTGGATGACACGAGATCATGCTTGGCATTTGTTTCCACGCTGGTTAGGTGCCATGTGAAATATTTCCAATGTTGACCCATGTTTCCAGCTTTGGAAACTGTGCTGGAAAGTGCAGTTGTGCTAGGAGAGTTGTCTGATGATTTTATTTCGTTTTTATGAAAAGTCCAATGGAAATGTTAACTAGTTCACAGAAAATTCAGGTGCAAGCACAGTTTCACACCTGTATCAGTACCAAAATGAGGAGCTGGCTCACGACTGCTGTCCCTGTTATTTATTATCTTTACTGTGGAAAGGCTTAACTTTGCAGTTAAGATGAGGATTTCACTCTGCTAAGTCCACACACGCAGCTTAACCTGCTCTTGAACCTCACAGAGTGTCTGTATCTGCACGTAAAGGGCTCCTAGAATGAGCTGCTGGAGTAGAAATCCTCAGGGAACACTGCAGAGCTGTGCCTGGAAATGGTGGGTCATGCTCAGAGCTGGCATTCCACATGGTGTTGTGTAGACTTAAGTAGCCAAGATTTAAATACTGAGCAGGAAAATGTTTTGATCACTCTGTTCATGTCAGCAAATAGGTGCTGGTCTGCTCCCCATGGGCACAGATTGTAAGTCCTCTTCCCAATACAGAGTCAGGGTTTGTGATGAGAGAAGGCTTTCAAATTACATGGTTACACATACCAGATCCATGCTTAGCCTAGTACAGGGCAGACCGGTTTGGTTTTAAGGACAGGATGTGAAGGGTTTTTGTGTATTTTAATTTCTATTCAATTATCAGCAATTTACTGGGGTGACAAAGGAGGGGATGGAGGAGTGAATGGCTGAAGAAAAAAAAAGAAAGAAATCTTGTATGGACAGTTTAATGTATGTTGAGGTGCAAAAGGGGACTATGAAGGAATCATCTCTTTGGGAAGCAAATTATCTGTTTGTTCTCACCATTTTGCAGCATCCAGCACATGAGACTTCTACATTCTACTGCATTCTAAGTAATTTGTGACTAGGTGATGGAAATACAGAGCAAGAGAGTGGCATCAGGTTATGGATGGGAGTGGTGAATGCCACATGGAGCAGAAAGGAATGGGAGCGACCATCCCCAGGGCCTGGGGCAGAGAGGAGAGGCAGGAGAGATGCTTTCCTATCTTACTGGCTGATATTTGTGGCTGGTGAGTGATACTGGCTCAGATATTTGTGGAACTGATTTATCTGGGCTCACAGAACAGTTTTATGTCATGCAATCCTTTCACTGCCTCCTCTCCTACAAACAAAAAAATAAAAAAAAAATTAGGAGCAGTTTTCAGCCCCTGAATTTTTGTCTCTCTAATTTTCAAACCAAGGATGAAGAGTATTATTGTGGTTCCTAAAGTGCTATAAAGCAGAAATATTGGGATCCCAAGTTGTTCCTGCATTACAACATAATTTTCAGGGCAGGGTCTTAGAATTACCCTGCTGCCAGTTCTGGGGTCTGGGAATTCAGCTGCCTCAGTTCTAGATGATTAGCCCAAAGTATGGTCAACATTTTGAGTGACCACATGAGCTTTAGAACATAAATAGTTTTGCAAATGCATGGAGTTTGGATATAAAAGAATCTGCTTTTACTCAAATAAAGGCAGACGTAAACTGGTTTCCCTTGAGTTGTTCCAGTTCCAAATTCATCCTCAGTTACAATCAGTTGACTCCCAACACCAGCAACTTCATTAATTGTACATCTAAACCTCCTTTCTGCCAGGTTTGGTTATCTCAGGCATGGTATAATGGGTTTTTTTGAGATTAGTGGGACTTTTTCAGTTTACTTGAGCAGAAGCTGGGTCAGACCCATATTAGATGCCCGTTGCATTGGTGTCTAAGTGATCTGTCATTCCAGTGAGACCATAGGTTGGATGAAGAAATCTTTAATAAGATTGCTTTTCTGTTTAAACAGCCCATTTGTAAAGGCTTCTTTCCCCACAACAGCAGTAACTGAATTCCTCAGTATTCAGTCATTTCATTGCAAAGTGTTTCCCTCTAAGAAAATAACTTCACACCTGCGTTTCTCTTCTTTTAACTAAAAAGAGCCTCTTGTCTCTGTGGTCAGTGCAGCCCATTTGTAACTGCCTGGTACGAGCTGAAATCTGTACATTCTTATCTCCCTTGCTTTGTTTTCCTGTACCAAATTGTAAGCAAGCCCTGAAGTTTGTTCAGACTTGGGATCAAACACTGAATTTCTGTTTCTTTTCTTGCAAACTCCTGGGGGTGGGGAATCAATATGCTAACGCTGCTGCATCAAGCTTTCAAATCTATGCAGACATCAATAGGCAGCTGTTCCATTGCTTCTTAGCATTTTGGGCCAAGTTTCTGATTTCAAACAGAGTGATGTAAAACCAGGGGAACATCACAGGAACTTCTCTGGATTTACACCACTGGCTCTGGTGTGTAAAATTAAATCAGGATCAAAATTCAGATTTTCATTTACTATTAATATAATAATTAGCATTTTATTAGGAATGGGGTATCTGCACTTTCATAGCTACTCCCTCAGGAAATTAAACCATAATTTTGTGGCATTGTGTGCTGCCCAATATATACAGCTCTTCTTATTTGGCAAACGTGTATGAAATAGTATTTGCTACTTCACTGATTTAATAGAAAATAAAACCCTCTCAAGTCAGGGTAATGTCCTCTGCTTTATATTTGAAAAACAAATTAATCCCATGATAGGTTGTGATTTGCAATAAAGTTGATCAATGGGATCTACCTCCACAAATTGCAGAACATACCATTCACACTGAGCAATACTGTTGTTTTACTTTGAAGTACATTGCTGTTGCTCCTTGTGTTCAGTACAGCATTTTAAGAGTTTTTAATAGAAAGAAACTAAATGAAAATTGATTGATAAAAGCTCCATCAAGGTGTTTATTGTTTTTTGCCCAGGGGTAAAGCAGAAACTTTTGAAAGCCATGTCATTTGTATTAGATTCTGTTTTTCAAAGTGCATGGGCAATGGAGATGTGAACATAAAGGTAGGAAATTGCTGTTTATCATTAATAACTTGCACAGGGGCCTTGTAGTACAAGGTGGAGTGTCCACTGACATGCTGGATAATGAGGATTTCTTGCAAAAGCTGGTGTTCAGAGGTGTAGTGGAGGATTGTGTTTGCAGTCAGAGCACTGATGGTGGCACCCACAAAGCTGGAAGCGTTTGCAAATAGAAAATTCCTGATGAGCAAGGGAGAGCTGTGTTATACTCAGCTACTTTACCAGAGGTGCAGCAGTAGAGTCAGGATGATCTTCCATATTCCTCACAAGAGTGTAGTTGAATTTCTCTACTAGTTCTGCTCTCTTCTTGCAGACTTAGGATGAAGAATTTTGTGCATGGGTTCCTGGGGGTTGGTGGGTTGATTTGTTCTGCTTGTGCAGTGTAGACACCTTAGGAATGGCATATACACCAAGATTGTTTCTTGTGGGGAAGGTAACTATAAAACCAGATGAAAAGTGTCCCTGCTGTCCCTTTTCTCTAAAATAAATTTCAGTTTTGACTCTTAGGTTGAAGAAAGAAATAGAATTTTGTTGAATATTTCTAGAGAAAGATGAAAAAAAATTATTGAAACAGCAGGCTACTTTTTGTTTGAATATGTTATAATTCATCAGTTAATAATTTAGGTAAGAAAAAACCCCAACCTTAAACTTCAGTTCCAGAAAAGATACTTGTAGCCAGAATATAGTTTAACAAAGCAAAGTAATCTAAAAGTGGAAACATGAATTCTTTGTTTCCATACATTGTATGTGTCAGTGTAAACTAATAGATTTATTGCTTTTCTGCCTGGAGAAGGAAGGAAGGAACTGTTTAATTGGAGAAAGTTCAAGCACTGGAGTGATAAAACCCTGTTACTGTGCACATAAGTAGTGTGTGCATTTGTAAGGTTGTTCTCTTGCTTTACCACGTAGGTAATTTCTGTAGCCCTTACTTGGTGTGCATATGTGTGTGTTTTAAAAAGAATAAGAAGGATTTAACAGACCTTTGTAGCTATGTTGTGCTTACCATATCCTATTTGAAGGGATTTCAGGTAAGTATTTGAGAAATAGATATTTTCAGGCATAATTACTCAGTGCGTGCCAATGTGGCTGTGCAAATTAAATGGGCAGAAATGCACAAGGTCAGGCCTGTGAATCCACTGCACATCAGCTGTGAGAGGAGCTGGCAATGGGACTTAAACAGAACATGTGACAAACATATGGAAAATATATTCCCTTGCTTTGTGTTTTTAAAAAATGGATCCTACTCAACGTGCTACTGCCTTTGAGGGCTGTAAGATAAAACGTTGCAAGGTTCATTGACTTTGAGATGAGAATCCTGGGTACAGCCCAGATGGAAGCCTGATACAAAAGGCTGCTCTTGTCTTTGAACATTATTGGCCCCAAAGAACTGAAATTCCTTTTAGGTTTCCCCACACCCACTTTAATACAATATGAGTGCAAACAGTTTCCACTTGTTTTTGTTCCTGGGCCAACCTGCAGTTTAAGGACTGAGGAAAATATGCTTTAGGAGAAGATTGGCTTATAAGTCATCCTGAATTTAATAGCATGGACAACATGCACTGTTCTGGGAGGTGCAAAAAGCCCATCTTAAACTGCTCCAAGGTTGCTCCAGTGTAGTTGTTCTGGTACTTGCAGAGAAGATGGTTTAAGGAGGTTGTGCCCTCCATGGGCCTCATTCTCAGTGCCATGTTCATGTTTGTCTTTCCTCACCCTGGTCTGGCTGACACAGTCACTTGTAGATCTGATCCTTGAGTCAGGTCTTTGAGTTGATCAGGACTAATACCTGCATTTCTTTTTTTTTTTTCCATTTTATAAAATTTATTTATACATGCCATCATTTCATAGTGATGTTCACTCGCTCTAACAACTGTGGCTGGAAGGGCAGATAAGAGTGGACAGGTAATTGTGCTAGTAGCAGAATCAACCCTCAGAAGATACCTCCAGTATTTTGTGACCCTTCTGCTCTTTACACTCCTTTGGAAGCACAGATCTGCTGTTAATCTGGTTCCAGGCTGGTGTTTAACACAGTGTGCATATTCCTGTGTGATGATGAGGGTCTCCAAGGGTGAGGTGTGAGAGGGCCATGGGAGGGACACACTGCCCTCTGGCATCCCCCAGAAGTGTCACTGCCACAGAGAACACAATCACTGCAGCCCAGGTGACACAATGGCTTGTTGGCACCCACAGGAACAACCCTGCTCCATCTCCTCTCCTGCCCCTCCTTGGGAAGTTCCCACTTCCTCCACTGAAATCCTGGGCAGGGCTAATTCAGGCAGGAAAATACTTCCTTAAGGCTTATTGTCATATTGGTTTCCTTCCTGAAGTGCATATTGAAGGGGTTCCACAGTTCATTCAGGGCATCATGCAGCTCACAGGGAAGTGGGACCTCCCTTTTTGGGGTCCAGGTTGAGCCACATGTGGGTAGGAATGGCTCAAGCTGCTGAACTGGTCTCAGCTGGCGTGGTGGTGAGCACAGAAGGTGAAAAGATGCCTTAAATGTAGCTCTTCCTTTCCTCCTTGCAGTCTTGTGCCAAATAGGGAATGGAGACATTGGCTCAAAAGCCTTTATTTTTTCCTGCTCATTTTCTGTTATTTATTGTTTTTCTTTTCAAGTAGACTTCCAGGCTGAATGCAATTTTCCTGTGGGAGTAGATGCCGAGTTCTGCCTGCGTTTTTATCTCCATAGCTGACAATAATAAAAATTCCAAACAACTTCCCCCGCATTCCCTGCTCTGCTGTTGTCGTGTTTTCTGCTGGTTGACAAAGTCACCTCCACGGCCTTAATATCTGAGTACATTTGTTTTGCAAAGTGCTGGGAGCTGCATGGCTTGTTGATGTTTTCAAAAGCTTTCATAAAAGCTGTTGAAACACTGCATGCTGCACAGTTAGGAATTTAGGAATTTTCCACTCCCACTCCCCAACTGTTTTTTTGGATTAGTGTTTGTGTTTCTCTAAAGCACCCTGCAAACACCTCCTGTCAGGAGGGGATGGGAGAGAGGCTGTGATGTCAGTAAGGCAGCCTGGCTTTCCATGAAATGTTACTTGTCCACTGAGATCCTGTAAGAAATTCCTGGGAAGACTTTCCTTCACGTGCACAACCCTTTCAATGGAAGAGATATCCCAAAACACCCAGAAGGGTTTCTTCCGTGGAGTTAAAACCTTCTCTTTTCCCATCCTCCCTTGCCTATTTCCTCCTTCCACCTCCAGGCATTCCAAAATATGCCTTGCCTGATCACTAATTTGTTTTATCAGTTTGAAGATGAAAATGCTTTTGCTCTTTCAAGAGCAAAATAAAAAAAGAAAGTAGTTTGAGAGATGCTGGGTTTGGGAACAACTGAGGCAACAGGACTAGGTTTAACTTCAGCCTGCAGCTGATGTGTGGCTGGACCAGGAGCGAGGTCTCTGCTGGCCAGAGGCAGAAGGAACAGCTTTGGTCTGCCTGTTCATTGTGAGCAGCATTGCTGGGACACTACAGTAGCAAATGGCCTCTGGATTAGAAGGGAAATAAAGACAAATCACTTTTTACTTTAGAACACCATCATGTTTTAATGTGGGCTTTGTTTATTCATCTGCTTTTTCATGGATAATGGTCTCTGTATGCTATAGGGTTTTGTGTAGATTATTTGTCTTGGTCATCTGTTCTTGCAATGTGGTATGAGATGATTTTTGTGCTGGAGGAGGAAAGACAAGCCACTCTTTGCATCTTGAGGAATCCCCAGGAGCCAAATAGTATAACTCCCTCCAAGCATTAACTCCTGTGCTCCAGAGTCTTGGTTTTGAAAGACTGCATCTTGCAGAACTTCCAGACCATGAATCTTGGCAAGCATGAGCTTCTACACATTCCCAAAATAAAAGAAAAACTAAAATTGGCTGAATTAACCACTGAACCTGCTTTCCCTTTCCTACACCTTCAAGTTCTAGCAGTAAACATCATTAAGAACATTCACTTTTTAGTCAAATACTAAGTGTGACGAAAAGATACTTTACACCACAAAAAAATATTCTGATAAATGAAGTTCCAGGCTGGATGCATATTATGTAGTAGTTTGGAAAATCACTGCCCTTCATTTCAACCCTGTGCTGTACAAATCAAATTGCAAATGAAGCCTGCTTCTGTTGGATGGTGCCAACCATCTGATAAGGAGATCTTGGCTGACTCCTCATGTGTCTTAAGGGAATATAAGAAATGAATATTTGTAATTTTTATTACTCTTTGAAAATACCATTTTTTTTATGCCTTACAAAAACTGCTTGATCAATTTTCATCTCAAATCAATTATCACAGGGCCTTTTCTCTTTCTGCAGACTGTTAAGCTTTTGTCTCTCAGAGTTTATCTTAATAATCACAAAAAATCCAATGACCCATAACAGGATTCACATTATTCCTTTTTATGTTTTACTCCATGTACAATTTGGAGATGTCTGGATCTGAATGGAGCTGTGATTGAGAGTAATTTAGGGTGGTTGGGGTGTGCAGAGCAGCAGCAGAAAGCCAGTGGTACCTCTTCATTTCCAGCCAGGTCAGCATTTTTCCTCACATCCGGTCCCTAAGCTGCAGTTTCATTTTAAGTTTCCCTTGATGGCTGTTCTGCTTGGACTTTTGTTGTAAAAGCAAATAAATACATAGAAATTTGTTATTTTAAACTTGGACTGGGCCCTTACCAGGCTGATAGTGAACCACTGGAGTGCTGGGGAGAAGGGGAAGGTGGGTGATGCACACACTGAGGAAAGGAGTGTGAAACTGGGGGGATTAGCCCTCAAATGTTCTTACTTGTCACACTTTAAGCTCAAGAAAGTTGTCTAAATTGGAAGTCAGCACCATTCATACTGCAGTGATTTCTGTGCAGTGATATGGAATGTGAGGTAGCACAATGGTGAAACAGATACGTAGTTTTTATAATGTATTTGTTAAATTTTTACTTGGTTTATATTAGGAAGAGAGGTTATTTACTAAAAATACTTCATTTATTTAAATGCTATTATTTTAGAACCAAATTTATGAATTCTATAAATGTATAGTTACATTAATTATTAAATGTATATATCAATTCTATAAATGGATAGTTACTCTAATTATTAAATACTTACTTAGTGTTAAAGTTCTCTCCAAGTGTGTGCCTGCCATATGCTAATGGCAAGCTGGTTAATATTATTTATTGCAACCTACATGTTTTCTAGCAATATGAATTTGTAGAAAGAATTTTTTTTTGTGTGAATAGTGATGTTTATTCACAGCAAGTAATTTTTCAGTTTCCCATCAGCTGCTGGAAACTGGTTTCAAGGGCTATGTTTGCTTGTTGTGGTTGTAATCCCAATCCTGAGTTTGTTACACTGACTCCAGAATCCTGGGTTAGGTAACAGTTGATGGATGAAACCTTCAGTCAAGCAAAGCTTGGTTCTTCAGTGGTTTTACACCACGTTTTCCAGCACATGGGATCAAGTGAGAAGGCCAAGCAGCAACCAGAGAACTGAACAGCAGAACTATGGGACAGGATATCTCCTCAGTTATTATCATTGTTATCAAAGTGGAATTTATCCAATTAGCCAATTCCATTAAACAGCTTCGATTGAGTCTTTTCTCCTGCCCCATTTGAATGTGTTTATATCTTGAAGGAGTGAAGGATGTATTGTTTGACATGACAGCTTGCTTTGTGTGCAGCTACATCTTCATTTCAACTCAGTCACTGACAAAAGATAGGAGTGGGTCTTTTTGATGTAGCACAGGGAATTATTTCCTGATTTGACATCCTAATTGATTGGGGATTTCTTATTATATTAAGGAGTTTTCATCCTGAATTGCTCAGCAAAACAGCATTGGTTCATTGCAATAGGAGGATAAAAAGGAGGATGTATTTAAGCATACTTTTCTGTGCTGTGGCAATTACATATGGCTAACAATCTTTTCCCCCTCCCCTCCTGTTACCTTCAACCCCATGCTTCTCTTCTCTGAAGTGGCTTCAGAGCTTCTTTATAGTTTATTTTTTTCAAAGCATTTTCACGTAGCACTGGTTGAAAAATATGGAGTGTGCTCATGTAAAAGTTGGCAACCTGCATGTTTTCACTACAAAATTAAAGACATGTTTTGGATTTTCCTCTCTTTTTTCAATGATAAATTGATGTTAAAGGAAGAGAGGGGAAGGACACTGGAGAAACTCTTTGGTAGCAAAGGAAAGATCCTTTACAAAGAGAAATTCACACCACTCAGCTGAGAGGAATCTGGGTTTGTGGCATTGCTGTAGGTTTAAACTCTTTTCTACATGATCTGGGCAATCCAGAACATCGACTTTTCCTAAAAAATGTGGGAATTCCCAGGAGCCTTCAATCAGACCAAAAGGCATTGGGTCGGTGGGATGTGAGGTGCTCCTCTGGTGAGCTTTAGATGCCTGGTTTTGGCACTGACCCCCACCCCGGTGCCACCCCTTCTGCTGTGCCCAGCTGGGTGCAAACCAGCTTGGCCAAAGCCAGGAGCCCTTTGCCTCAGTGCTCCCTCTTGCCCAGCCATGAAAACACTGCAGCTGTTGAAGCTGGCGTGGCTGTCAGAGGAAATATGTGTGAAATTATGTCCTTAGCCTCGAAATAAAGATTGTAGAATCATAGACTGGTTTGGTTTGGAAGGGATCCTAAAGATGATCCAGTGCCACCCCCTGCCATGGGCAGGGACGCCTTTCACCAGCCCAGGTTGCTCCAAGCCCTGTCCAGCCTGGCCTTGGACACTTCCAGGGATGGGGCAGCCACAGCTTCTCTGGGCACCCTGTGCCAGGGCCTGCCCACCCTCCCCGGGAAGGATTTCTAATATCCAATCTAAATTAAGACTGTCAGTTTAAAGTCATTCCCTCTTGTTCTGTCCCTCCAGACTCTGTTCCAAAGCCCCTCTCCAGCTCTCCTGGAGCCCCTTTAGGCCCTGCAAGGGGCTCTCAGCTCTCCCTGGAGCCTTCTCTTCTCCAGGGGAACCCCCCCAGCTCTCCCAGCCTGGCTCCAGAGCAGAGGGGCTCCAGCCCTGGGAGCATCTCCATGGCCTCCTCTGGACCACACCGAGATGCAGCCAATGTATTTTACTGTTGGGCAAAACCAGGAATTTCAATGAGCACTAGGACTGGTGAGATGCAGGCAGGGGGGAAGCACAGGCTCAGCACAGCATCTTAAAAAAAAGAAAAAAGAACAAATGAAGGGAATTGATTGTTTTTATGGAGATTTTTCTTTAGGGAGAAAGTTGCTCTGACTTCTGGAAGGAGCTGGATATTCCATCACATTCCTGCACTCCAAGAAATGGAAAATACAGTGATGATGATGCTGATTGTTTTTAAAATGAAACTGTCTGTAGTTATCTCTAGAGATAATAATCCCCTGCTGGTTTAGTGCTTCCTTGATTTGGTTTGTATAAATCTGGAGAATGAGGCATTGCAAGGCTGCCTCAGCTCCCCCCAGTACCCCCCAGAGCAGTGGCTCATCTCAGCCACCTTTCCAAATGGATTTTTAAACTGATTCTACAAGGTTTTACTGGGATGCTTTAGCTCTCAAATTTTCTTAACACTGGACCAAAACCTTCGATGCAGCAATTTTTTCTCCCACTGATTGTACATTTTTGTTGGAAGGTAACTGATGTTGACCCTCTGATTTGCACATGAGACCTGGTGGCATGTCTGTATGCTGGGGGTTTAGCATCTTGGTGGACAGCAGAGATACTGCCTGGCACCCAGGTGCCCCAGAACTGCTGTGCAAAGTCAGTGCAGTGGATGGATGGTGCCTATTTTACAACTTTTTTTCATTTGTCTGAGTGCAAGTGGCCACACTTGAAGGATAAGATTCAGGATTTGCAGGCTTCTGTTGTTTTTGCATGTAGGAACATGGGTAAAGCATCTTTTTGTGACCGATTTGACAATTATTCCTTCTTAGGGGCAGTTTGATCTTGCATCTACCTTTTAATTTTTTTATCCTAGTATCTGAAAGTACTTTTCAATCATTTAGATTTATTATTTACATTTTAACATTATAGAAAATAGGAAAGAAAGTAGAGAGAGGTTAAACATACAAGTCTCTGTTGCTTATAATGACACCTGGATCTAAACCAAGTCTGCCTAATTCCCATTCTTCATAGTTACTTTGAGACAATTGTTTTACATGAGATCTGTGTGTATTTATTTCAGGCATGTCTCATGGTTACCCCAGTCTGTGGTTTTTTTGAAATCGCAATCAGCTGAGTGTGCTGTTAAAAAACAATGTATAAGGCTGCCTTTCAAGAGAGAGATTTTGCTGTGATCCCCATGATTTTATGTAAAAAAAAAATCCCCATGTGCTTGTTCATGGATAGGAAACAAATTTCTAATGTTGGTGGTGTGAGACACGAGTGTGACGGGCATTCCATCAGCAAGCTGAGCACTGTCACCCCTGGTAGAGGCTGGGCCACCAGAGGATGACAATTTGCTGCTGCCACCAGCTGATGGAGTTGGTCCTTCAGCTGAAGTGATGGGTGTCAGCAAAGCTGTGCTCAGACTCTGCATTCTGATTTCTACTGAGGCAGTGGATGTGTGGAAATGATAATTATGTGTAAAAGTGCAGCCATGTATGGGACAGATTAGAGGACCTCTGGAATGGCATTTTGTAGAGCCCAGTTAGACCTCTTTTCTCCAAATTATGTCACTCATTTTGGAGCCTGAATATGACAGTGCTTCATCAGAATATATTATCCAACTATCAAGTTAAAAAGGGTGTAGGGTGTAATGGGGGGGACTCCCCCTGGGAGTGAGACGTGTGATCTTCCAACTATGAAAAGCCACCAAGGGGTTAATCACCCCCCACTGCATATGAAATGACAACAAGCTCTTGGCAGCTTTCCCCATTCTTTATATAACACTTCCAAGCCTGAAGCTTGTATCCTCCTAGTAATGCTTTTAATTTGTGCTCTGTTGGGGAGAGGCCAAGATTTAATCGAAATCATTAGAATGTCTTTGCTTGAAGTAGCTGAGGGCTTGTAGTGAGCTGGAGGAGGTTACTGCAGAGTAATTAAGAGAAATACATAAGGTCGTCAGCGGTGCCTGAGCTATTCCAGACACCGGGGTCAAGGGGGAAAGGTTGAGTTTAATGACAACTCCTCTTAACTTACGGAGGATGCTTGCACAGCCACATAGTTTTAATAATTAAACTTTGCCTTCTTCCCTTCCCACACACCTGCCCAAGTGTTGGTTTTGCTTTATCTCAGTACAGCAAAGACGGGCTGGAACCGAAGCCCAGGAGCCCATTGCTCAGAGATTCAGGGCTGGGGGGGCTCTGCCGTCGAGATCCACATTTCAGTTTTCTGGTTTATCTTTTATCTCTAAAATGAGATGAATTTCAATGTTCCTGTAAGAGTGCACTGTGAGAATGTGGAGTGTGAACAACTGTGGGTATTTATTTACAGTCTCAGCTGAGATCTGGTCTTGAATTTGGATTCTATTTAAACGGGACTATCAGAATACAGGTGTTGTTGCTCTCAGTGTATATTGGTGCCTGTGTATGGATTTCAGTCCTGTGTCTGTGTCTCAAAGCTAATGCCATGCTCTCGGTGTGAGCACAGGCAAATCAACTGCTGAGGTAATTTTGAGGCACGATACACGTGCTAATTGCTTAGTGTAAATTGGAACATGCACTTTTTCTTTGTTACATATTAAACAAAACGGTACTCAAAGGAAAGCTGAAAAAAATTAATTTGATATCTCTTGCACTGTACAGTTCCAGTGTTGTACAGACAGTGATGGAGTGAACTGGCAAGTGATGAATTTGTGTGAGAAACTGTCTTTTTTGAATGACTTCTTATGCCTACATTTGAATACAGCCTCTTACAGCAGAGTAGGTACAAATAATGAACTAATAGTGAATGTTAAAGATTTAGGGAATTGTCTGTGAACTTTTGACCCTGGGAATATAAGGAGGTTTGCTTTTCAGGAGAATTAGTCTAGCTGGGCTAATGGGTGCCAATAAGGGCTGTAAGCAGTGTGTCAGGGACCAAATCTTTTAATTAACCGCTGAGTGAAAAGTAGTTTGGGAAATGCAATAAGTCAGATTCAGGTCAGATCAAGCAGAATAATATGTGGGCAATGAAGAAATTAACATACTAGGAAATGCAAGCTGAAAATCTCCCAACTTTCCTTATTAGACTGATGGAAAATGGGATTTACTTTGATTGCTTGAAGAAAACATTGCACCTACTTTTACTGACTTGTTCTAGCAAGGTTTAGACTCTCCTGGCCAATGTCATGTGCAGATGAAAAAGATTAAACTGGAGACATACCGTGGTCCAGCTTTGAAATGCCTGTGACTTGTGGTACAGGCTGGCTCAGTCCTGGCCTGTGTTCCAGTGGTTTTGTTCAGGGTTAGGATGCACACAGAGGTACAGGAAGGATTAGATTGCTAGTAAGCTGCTGTCTCTTGTCTTTCTTGACAAATATTATCATCTCTCAGCTTCTTTGAATTCTCATTTTTTCTGAATCTACTGTCTGTTGCTTTGACAGTGGCATTTGAACTTCTCAGGGAGCAGTTTGTCTTTTTGTCCAGTGCTTGTATCATCCCTGTCACAGCTGTGTCAAGAAATCATAGAACCATTTAGGCTGGCAAAGACCTTTAAGATCGAGTCCAACAGTTAAACCAGCACTGCCAAGCCCAGCACTCACCCTTGTCCCCAAGTACCACATCCACACATCTCTTAAATCCCCCCTGGGCTGGGGCCTCAAGGTGAGCACCACTAATTATTAACACAACATGGATAATTGCATTCAGTATTGTCCTGGAGATGGAAGGATCTCAGTTTTAATTATACCTTATTAACAAAATGAGTAGGATCAGAACTACATCTAGAGAGTTTAGAGGGTAAACCAGTACCTGTCAACATATCATTACAGAGTGAGGTCTGAATTATTAGTTTAGTTCGTATCTAATAGGATTTTAATCCTATTCTGATTGTTCTCTGTGCACATCAAAAAGTATTATTTTATAGAAGGACCATGCCTTAAATTTTGGTCTAAAAGGCTTTGAAATTAATGGAAAAACTCCAACGAGGCTTAGTGGGCTTTGAATCAATCTGTTTTCAGTCTTTTGCATCAATACTAAAATTTAAATACGCATTGGAAATGGTGACTGTGGGTCCCTGGTTTCTTAAGTATCATTATCAACAATGACAATGTGGCATCTGATCTGCCCAGTAACTTTTTTAAACCTCCAATAATGTCTCAGTCATCACTAACTACTTAAGTAATTTATTTAATTGAAAAGTGCACTAACTTCAGTGTTACTGCACTGCAGAGTTGTGAGGGATTCCATAAGATCAGGAACAACTTCTCAAGCCCCATTGCATTTCCTCCTTGCTTTCTGACTGGCTTGGTAGTTGCAATGTTTAGCTAGAAAAATATTTTCTTTCTTCATAATTGTTGCAAGGTGCACTTCTTGCCAAAAATCAAAGGCCTAAATTGAATTCACTGACTTTTAATCCGTCCTGCTGTCAGCTACAATGCATGTTTAATTGTTCTGTCTCTATGTTGTTGGGCTGGAACAGTTTCAAACAATCTACCAATCATGAGCAGGAAAAAAATCATTAGAAAATCAATTTCTGCTTAATTGAAGATCTTTCTTCCAAATGGGAATGAAGCAAGATTTATAACCCCAGATCCACTGACTGTACAGTGATGGCACTTGAGCCTGTCAAGTTTTCATTTGGTAGCTGTGGCATGGCCAGTGTTTCCTTTTTCCACCTGCTGGGGGTCAACACAGGGAGGGCCCTGGGGAGCCAAGGGCTGTGGTGCAAACCAGGTGGAGCACAGGAGGCCGTGTTTACAAACTAAGTGTGAGAAAAAGGCATTATTGAGGGAGAAAGCGAAGTTGTAGGAGGGAATTTCAAATGCATTTTTTATTTATACATTTCTTCCGAATGCTCTGAGTGAACACTACAATGTCTGGCACACGGAGACAGCCCTTTGGCATCTGACTGTTGGTGCCAACACTGAGAAAATTGTGTATCCCAGAGCTCTTTGGGAACTGTCTGAAAACCTGTTGTCTAATTTCCTTCTGTTGAAAACTGTGCAAATCATCTTGTGATGAAATTGTAGCAGGCAAGGAAAGCACAGGAAAATGGGAAACTGGTAGGAAAATCAGTCCTGTTCCCCTCCCAGGTTCCTCCTGCTGTGCTGAGCAAATGTAGCTCCACTCCCCTCTAGGTTCAAAATAAGTAGAAGAGAGTCACAGTGTAAATATCAAGCAATAGCTAAAAGTGAATTTACCAAAGTTCAATAAACATAAAAATGATGAATTTAGATGTCATGTAATTAACTCAGAATTACATGAGCAATAACCAAGTAATTACACCTTTAATAATGCATTAAACTTGTCAGGAATACTTAGTCATTCAACTAGAATTTAACAAGATAGCCTATAGCAAGTTACAGTAATTAGATATCACTACTGAAAACATTGACAGTTCCTAATTGATACCTTTTATTATAAAGTTAAATGCCAAACATTTCTTTGGAGTGGATTAAGGAATAATATTAGCAGTGTTTTAAGACCATACTACCTACTCCTATAAATTATATGCAGGTATAAAAAAGCAGCAACAAACAAAACCCTAAGGAAAAAAAAAATCAGCTAAACCTATCAATCCCTTACACAAATGTGGTTCAGGTTCTCATTCCTGTGATTTAAATTCCAACCTAAGAGAGTCTATGCCCTGGCAGGACTCTCAGCAGCAAAGGGGAAGGAGGGGGAAGAGATCACTTTGTCAAAGAGGTGAAGAGAATAACGATGACATCACCTGGGGGATGCAGGTCCTGAGGGGACTAAGGCACAAAGCAGCCTTTGCAAGAGACAGCAGCAAAACCAATCAAACTCAGGAGTTTGTAAATTAGATATTAAGGCAGGACTTGGGCTTGCTAACAACTAAATCAGATTGTTTAGGCTACAGGAGAGAGGGGTTTTGGAGAAGGAGGTGGAATAGAATTGGAACTATGTGTTTACTTGCTTCAAAATGTGGGACATATTTCTGCTGGGTTTATGTTCTTCAGTCTATGCACTTGGCAAATAATTCTTTTTTTCTTTTATAGTAACTATGCCAAAAAGTAAAGTTTGTTCCAGGGGAAACTGAAAGAATGATGTAAAAAGAAAAAAATCCTATTGGTCAACTCTAAATGCAGTTTTTCTGCAACAAATATGTGTTTTTTAATTATACTTTTTCAAAAACTTCTGAACCCTTTTCTTATTTACAACAATAATCCCCACATTTTGCCTGAATTCACAAATATTTCTGATCTTTTAAAAGTTAATCTCTTTAGCTAATTCCTTGAGAGAGAAAGTATGCAATCCTAACCTGGATATGGACTGGAATCTCTGCTGCTTAGTGGAACCATCTGTACTTTATACCAAACTAAACAGAGATTAATGGTGTCTATGTGAAACAGGAGAGATCAGCTGGAATGATCACATACATCTTTTGTAATTTCTCTTTTCATCTGTATAATTACAAGTCTTATCAGGCTGCATGCTGAGCTATAGCTGATTGTCAATAAGACCTCTCTTGATTGCATCTTATGTAAATATTCCATGTCAGTCTTTAGGATGCATTTCCAGGGTCCAAACAACTATACCTGAGTCCATGGATATGAGATCCTGGCCTTTTTTGCTACACTGATAATCAAATTAACTCCTAAAAGGCTTCCAGCTACCAAGCACCCAATTCCTCTGCCCTCTTAACGCTGCTCCTCTGCTCTGGTGCAGGCAGGCTCTGCTCAGTCCTTCCCTCCATATACAAAAGATTATTCATGAAATTGAAACTACTGCATTTATGTTTACATGATTCTCAGCCAGTTGCATGGCAACTGGAATTGTCTTTACTTTTATGCATATTAAAATAATTCAATAGATACCCTTTCAATAATTAATTGGTAATGAATGTAGAATGCTTTCTCTGATGTGTTTAGGCTTTATCCAGTGGTTAAACTGGATAAACAAGCCTCGTTCTCCCATGTTAGGACTTCTTTACAGGAGATGCCATGCACTGTTCTCAAAAATAACAGGCAGTAAACCAAACCCAGGAGGAGCTGAGTAACCTGAGCAGAGTCAAGGCCATCCAAGTGTGTGTGTGAACAGGACAGAAAGTGGATGAGGGAAGTTAAGATGACCTAGCTGTTTTATAGCTGTGTAAGTACAGAGTCTGCACAGATATTCCCGCTTTGGATAGCAATGGAATTTTTCAGTGTCCACCAAAATCTAAATTTCAGTCTTTGTCTTATTAAAGCCCTGACTCAGCAGATCCTTTCAGCATCGTTCTGCTTTCAATTACATTATGCACAAACTGGCTAAAATACTTTAGACTCCCCAGTTTGATTCCAAGTGAGATAGAAAACGGCAACATTTAGAACATGGAACCTATGGGTGCACTAATCCCCTGGCCTCCTTGGTGCCAAGATGTGCTTCAAATCTGGCCCATTTGCCAAAGATCCTCTTCCCTTTTTATAGTTCATTTAATCAGGAGTGGTGTTGACAAAAACCAGAAAACTATCCTGGAATTACCTAACGTGCTCACAAGTGATTGTCCAATGGTTTGTGCAGCGCTCCATGCAGAGGTTATATAAAATGTTCTGTTGCTATGTGAACTGGAGCTTTGTTTGGATGGAGCATCAATACCCAGGAGGGGAGAACGGGGTGGGGGCAGGGAGGAGAGGAGAAGACACTGGCACAGTGCCAACCTCTGGAGTTTTTTGTGAGGATAAATGGTTCCCAGGGAGTCAGCATGACCAGCCAAGTAAACCCAAATGCTCTGAAAGAGCCCTGGGCTTCAGATACTGCTGACAGACAAGTCCTCCTTATCATCCTCTTTGTTCAAACAGGGGCAGAGCGTGCACAAGAGCTCTGCAGCAGCAAGAGGGAGGGCAGGCCAGCAGAGAGGGCTGCACTGGCAGATGATGCCCACCCACGTGGCCAGGGCTGACTTCCACCCACTTGGACTTGAGTAGAAGCTTTGCATTTCCTCCCAGCTGGACACACAGATCACAACAGGTCCCTCTGCTGTTGCTTGTGGGGGAGCAAAGGCCTCCCTGGTTCTAAAGGGAGGAATTCCTATTCAAAAATGTTGACTGAGCTAGAAGGGGCCTTGTTTCTGTTTTACCTGCATCAGAGGTGGAGTTTCCTTGCATTTGGGTTGGATTTTGTTTTGTACTGCTTTTTGGGTGTTTTTTGAATTTGACTCCAGTGAAAGGTTTGGGATGTGTAGCTTTGAAAATGGATTTCATATTTATTTCTGATTTTTTTTTTCTCGTTATCTACTCTCTCCTAGAAATTTTCAGTCCTGTTTTGATGGGCAGGTTAAGGTATGAGCTCAGTGGTGGTTTGGGGAATGCTTGTGCACCTCTTAGAACTCCTGACTGATTTTCTGGAAATCTGTACCTTCAGCCCCTGTGTTGCACCAAGCAGCCCTGTGCTGACAGAGACCACAATGCACTCAACTTACTCTTGCAGGAAACAACTGCAAGGACAATCAAAGATATAATTAATGTGAAATAAGTATTTCCTGGCTGAACAGGCTTAAGGGGTTGACAAAGCTGAAGAAAACTGGTTTTCTGCCATTACTCTAAGGGGGAATTTTGAAGCAATGGAAAATCTTCAGGAGACAAAGCAAATGTAGGAAGACATGTTAGAAAGATCCTGCAGTTAACCAAAGGGGAACTATTCAAATCCTCTAAACCTAAAAAGAATGAAACAAGATGGATTGAGAAATTAAAAAGGTAAACCAGAGAGAAAAGATCAAGGGACTGAATAATGAGTCTTCCACTGTTTGGGGGAGTCTAATCACCTCTCCCTTATCCACTTCGCTGTTTATACAAAGGGCAGGTGACAGGGGACATAAGAAGGACATTATAAAACATTAGCAGTCACAGGACACTTGAAAATACAAAGTGTTTTAATAGTAGTAACTGTGAGCAGAGTGGATTAAATGGGTGCTTTGGTGAAGCTGAGTTAGGTGATCTGCAAACCCCGAGCTGTGAAGAGAGAGCCCGGTGTGAGCAGCAGGGAGATGGGGTGAGCTGGTAGGAGACAGCTCTGAGGGGACCAAAGGCAGCAGAAGAAACCCTTGGAACAAGCTGTGCCATGTATCCCTGAGCCAGCTCAGAGAGAGCTGGAGCATCTGCACTGTGCCTGCTGCAGGAAAGGCTGGGGTGTCTGCAGGAGTGGTGGAGCTACATGGGCTTTGTGCCTGAGATGAAGGGCTCAATGAGCCAGGGGGCTGATGAGCACCACACTGGGGAGCCTCTTCTCTCCCTGGGCTGGCATTAGCTTTGTCAGAGCTAGGGAAGGGTTCTCTGGGCTGTTCCTTGCTGTAAGTTTTTGAAGGGCCTTCAGGGCTTGACCACGAGCTTGTGTGATCAAGTTGAATTCTCTGTGGTTCCCACAAAGGACATGGAGTGAATGGAATAATACCTTATGATAAGCACAACACAGACACCAGAGTGAACACCTGCAGTCCATAATCGGCTTTTCATTTGATTGATTTGATTTCATTTGATTGACTTTGTGATGACACTGCATTTATCGTTCTGTGCACATGTAAAATGAGGAGAGGTCACAGCAGGTACCACCTTTCTGTACAGCTGGAGAGAAATGGGAAAGAGATTGGAGAGGGATGGAAAAGGAAGGTCTAGGAGACAGGTTGTTACAAGTGGGTGAGGCTTCCAGGGATGAGGAGGTGGCTTGTCTGACCAATTGCTTCCTCTCTACTTAGTTATTGTTGCCATCAGTGTGAAGACACAACAGCTGCAATACATATTTGATTTTGTGAGCAGGACTTAAGTACAGAAAATCCAATTGGAGCCAAGAACTAGCCTGAAGGCAGGCACATCCTAATGCAAAAACTTTTCTAAAAGGGATTTGAGCATTCCCTGTGGCACAGCTTCCCTGTCCCGCTGCTGCTGATGCAGCATGAACTGGTTTCCCCCAATTTCCAGAAGACCAAAGAAATTAAATACTCTTCTGTTAAAACCAAACTGCCTCTGGGCTGCAGATGAGGAGGGTTTGTGAGCTCTCTATCTTGTATTGGTTTCATTTTTATTTCCTTTTCCGTCCTGCATTTGCTCTTCAGAAATTGTCATTGGGGAGGGAGGGGAGAAGGCAAACAAAAGTTGACTTTTGTTAAGCGGCTGAGACTTGGCAGTTGTGTGGAGGTCATGGTGCTCAGTCAGTGTCAGCCTCCATTCCCCAGAGTTGTATCCTGTAATGTATTTATTTATCATTACAGACGGCCAAAATTTCCCCCCCTCTCCGTTTGTTCCGTCCAAGGCCGCAGGGTTCCGACAGAGATCAACCGCGCTCCCGCAGTGATGAAGCAGCTCGTCAAAAGCTGAATTAGATGTTAAATCTTTCTGAAGTGGGGAGGAGGTGGAAGGAGGGGAATCACATTGTGCTAAGAATTTATCATGTGTTGTTTCCTGTGAGATAATGTATAGGAGAAGATTTGTTATGGTGCAAGTTTCAAACTGCTGTTTCAGGGCTACGGTGTCTGCCAAGCTTATGATGTATTTGATCTTTTCTGAAAGTCCTTCTTTTCCTTTTCTACCTTTTGTTAAGCTGTCTTCCAGGGAGGTAAATAGTTAAAATGCTCCACCTGCTGAAATATGTAAATGTAAGCACCTAAATTTGCATGGATAAGAGGAATAAGCAGAAATCTGCTAGATTAGAGTGTGAGACACTGTGAGGCTCCAGCTCCCAAACATAAGGTTGGATATTCAAGTTGTCCCTTAGCTTTGTGGTTGGATATGTTAGACAAGCTGTGAAGGTGTGCCTTTCTGCAGAAACTCATTAATTTTGGTACAGACCTTGAAGAAAATAAGGCCTTGCTTTGCAAAGGTGCTGCACGTGCCCAGCATTACAGAAAGCCCAAAGAAGCAACAAGCTGATGGTGCTTCTGAAAACATTTATTGAACCATTTTGCATCAGTGACCATCTCTTCCAGTGCAGGTCCCTCTCTCTACCTTGTAAAATGGTGGAAATACTCTGTGTTCTTTTGCTCTTTCATCACACTCCTTTTATCCTCAGATGGAAGTAGAGATGAGTCTCATTTATGCTTCCTGCTATAACTGTGTTTGTTATCTGCAGTCACTGAAAGGGCAGCTGAGGTACCTTATTAATGGACTGTAAAATACACCCCTTTTAATCTAAATTGAGAAGGGGAAAGTGTCAGATTTTTCTCTCTCTGAGTAAATATGGTGGCGTAAGAATCTTGGGGTAAAAGTTTTTCTCCAATTCCTCAATAAAACGTCAAGTGCAATGATAGATGAACTGGCAGTCCTGAAGTTTACTCAATATTGTTTTGTTCTCAGTATCTAGGTCAAGATATTTCTGCTTTGCTTGGATCAGACAAAGTTTCCACAGATCTTAAATAACACTGTTAATATTATAAGTGGTTTGGTTATCAGGAAGGAAGGAAGCTTATTGATCAGCAGGGTAAGCACTGTGTGCACATGAGCCACCTTTTCCTGCCTGGATGTAATGAATCTGAAATCCAAAAGCAGGCATGGCAAGTCCCCTCTGCTGAGGGGTGGAAGGGAGCTGGTAACACATCTGCCTCCCTGCCTCAGCTGTTTCAGTGGTCCTTACTGGAGGCACTTGCATAACCTTTAACATAATTTTTCCATAAAGCAATCCTGGAAGTATTTGCTTCTGTGTCCTTTGCACAGGAGAGAATGAGGTGCAGGGAGAAGTCAAAAATTCACCTGCTGTTGAATGAATTTGGCCCTGACTTTGGACTTGAACCCAATCTATGTACTGTCAAAGTGTTGGTTTGTTCTCTGGGCTGGGTGAACTTGTCAGATGTTGGTTCCCACCTGAGTGTCCTTATAGGAAAAAGACATGGCTGTTTTAAGCCAGTAAGCTCAGGAAACATGAGCAGATATCAAAGGTGTCATAGGTCAACGACTTTGGCACTGCAACCCCTAACTTCATCCAGGGTTTGGGACCTCCATCAGCTGCTCAGGTTGTTTGAGCTGGGTAAAAGGGACTTAGAGGTTAAATCCAGGAAAAAAACATTCTGACTTTTCTAGGTTGTCCTAAAAAGAGCTTTTGTCCATCATTCTTTTTGGAGGTTTGAGATGTTGCCAAAGAAATCCAAGGTAAACTGTCTTTGCTGTACGTACATTGTGACATTGTCTTTCTTAAGAATGGCTCCTGGTTTTCACATTGTTATTTACAGAAAACAGCTCATAGGGCAACTCAAGAGTCCCTGAGTGATCATCCTGGTTGTGGGATGAAAGATAAAATCATGTTGTTTCCTCTGCCCATTCACTGAATGAAAATTGAACCATTTCTGTGAAGTAGGGAGGCTTCGACGAGAGGAGAGGAGAAGAGCAAGTAGCCAGGGAATTAGAGCATCATTCTGGGACATGGAAATGCTTATTTGAACCTCTCTGATTGGGAAGTGGAGCTTCTGCAGGAGTGCAGGACCTGAAGAGTAATCCAGTGAAGCAGCAGTGGCATTTATGACGTGGCATGGCTTGGCCTGAGAGGAGGCTCTGGGAGGAACATGCCCCACCTGGGAGTGCTTGGCACTCACCTGCAGCTCCTGCAAGGGATTGAGTGGGATGAAAGCCTGTTTGGTGGGGTCCAAGCAGGGGTGGGCTGAGCTTGCTGCACAGCCCAGATCAGTGGTGATATACCTGGATACTGAGCTGCACAGGGAGCATCACTGCTGGAAACAAAGACACGTGAGGAGCTGGGAACTGGGCACATCACCTTCTCGGTGAAGGTGGCCACAGGCAAGCTGTGCAAAGTGGCTGAGCTGCTCCAACAGTTCACTCCTGCCAAAAGAGGGAAGTCTCTCTGTACCAGCCAGCTCTTGGTAGATCTTTGCTGAACCAGTTCTCCACACTGACTGCAGCAGTGGTGAGCTATCAGAGCAAGTATCTCATGGGACTTCATCCTGCCAGGTGTTTGCAGAAGGTCACAGTGAAGCAGAAAAATGAATCCTTCTCTACCAAGTTTTATTTCCCATGTGTTCCTGTTTGCAGTTTCAGAAGGATCTGGAAGAAGTTACAGGAGTGACAGCTGTGAGAGGGATGTGCTCCGAGAGGGTGAGACTGGTTTGTGCTTTGTTACCACACTGCCTCTTCCTAGGAAAATGGATGTACTGATGGTATTCCTGGACTTCCCTGAGCTCTCATGTTGACTGTGGTAAGTGTGTATAAATGGAAGAATGAGCATCAAGAGCAATTAACAGTTTAGTTGTCATTTTTTTGGTAGGAGACTTGTGTTTCAGGAGAATGCCTCTGCAGCCCACCTATGTGGGAGTGTTGCTGTATTGCTTGTCCTGGTCCTTTATTTGCTCCATATTTGTTTATGTTGTATCAAGCTGCCCAGCCTGTATCTTGGGTAGGATCTGATCCTCCCTCAGCACTGCAGTTCAGGTAGCAAAGCCCCCCAGTAAAGCAGTGTATCTGTCACAAGAATGTGCTTCCAGCACACAGGAAAGATTTCAATAGAAAAGTGACATGATAAAAGATAAGCTGTGTTAAACAAAGACATTTTCTGTGTATCACACCCAAACGTGGTGTATTTCATAACATAGCAGAGCACACTTCAGCAGAATCCCAGGGAAGAAGCAGACCTACTAAAAGAATAACATTTTGGTGCCAGGGAAGTTATGCATTTCATAGATCTCCACCGTGTTTTGTAGAGAGATTTGCAGCTACCTTCAGCCTTGGCTAAAATGTGATGGCAATGTGCTGTAGGGGCCAACAGCTCCTTAGGGCTTCTTGTTGCAGCACTGGAGCTGTGACTGGTGGTGTTGAAGCGTGAAGTGTCAGAAGACAAGCAGGATGTCCTTGCAGCTGGGAGGTGCTTTTGATTAACTGACCAGTTTAAAAACTGAGTTTTCCAGGAAAAAATCTGGTCAGGTTGCTTTTTTTGACTGTGCTCTACTTGCCTGGTTGCAGTGGATCCCGATCCTTACCCAGATCCCCTCTGGCTAGAGCAGAACCTCAGGGTTCTTTTTCCTGCATGCAGCCTCCCCTCACCCCAGGCAGCTGCTGATGGGGTTCATCCCTTGCTGAGAGTCAGGATGGACAGAAGGGACAGATCTTCCTTCAACCTGTCTCCTACTGGCACTTGTTGCACAAGAGAAATCTCAGCTCAATATTTTAAAAGGAACCCTTTCCTAAAGTTGCCAGCTTCTAGTGAAAAAAACCATGAAAATGGTGGGTTTTTTTTATGTAGAGGTTTTGGAAAGTGTCACCTACAGCCTGTCAGAGAGTGACAACCTCTTGGAATCTTTTTTATTGGCACTTCCTTTCTGCAGCCTTCAAAAAGAGCAAAGAGCTGATCTTCTGTTCCTTTGATGTTTACTTTGGAAAGGATGTTTCTCCAAGAGAACTGGGATTGTCTCTGGAGAGACCAAGATGTCATTGAAAGACTTGTGCATTCTGACTATAGGAGGAGAAAGGCCAATTTTAGACAGACATGTCTCCCCAACAGAACATGTTCTGTTCCCACTCTGAAGGGAGATGGAAAGGGAGCAGGATGCTGTGGGACAATGAATGGTGCTCCTGGCTGCTGCCAGCAGCAGAAAGAGAACCTGGTCTTCAGAGACCATCTACCTTGTGGTAGAAAATCCTAATGGAATAATGTTTTAATTTAGGCTTGGAAGTCAATAGGTTGGCTTTCTCTTCCCTCTTCTATTTTTGGGATCATAAATTTACTATTTTTTGACCGTGAAAGGAGGAACTGGTTGAATGAGAAACTACTTCCTCATGTACAAGAGTGGCAGCAAGGCCTGGGCCAGGCTGGGTGGCTGGGGGCAGGTGCAGGGTGTGGAGGGGGCAGGGGGGCTCTGCAGAGGGTGTCCCTGTGCACGGGGTGACGAGGGGGAGTTTTCACCATCAGCAGTTAATGCTGTGCTCCAGGACCTGGGCCGTGTCTGTGGGCTCGTGGGGGAGGCTCAAAGAGATTCTTGGCATAAAATCTTGGGTCTTGGATCCTCTTTGCTCAATAGATTGCTCTGTCTCCCTAGTGACACGGCTGCAGCTGCAAGCCACAGAGGCATTTTGGCTGAAGTCCTCGTAGTTTAAAGGAGAGAATACTGGATAGATCTCCTCGGCAGGAGCATGACTGAATGCTCTCTTTCCACTCCAGCCTGGGTGAGTCCCAATTCTGCTGACCTGAGGGACACCTCTCCTCATGTCCCAGGCTCTGGAGAAGAGGGAAATAGTGTGTGCAAAGTTTTCAGTTTATAGAGGAAGATTTGAGGTTTCTGCCCAGGAGGCTTTTTTGTACCTTCTTTGGCTTTTGGAAGTTACTAAGTTTATTTCTGTCCATGTGAGTTGGCCTGTTTTTTTAATATATGGCAAAACTGGCTAGAATCCTGCCTAGACACTTTTTAATATTTCGTATAAACCTAAACAAATACATTAAATAAAGGTCCTTTCACCTCCAGCTTGATGGTTCAAATCCAATCGTGCTTGGGAACAGAACTGTTCAAGCAGTAAAAATAAAACATCTTCTGATTTATGAGTAGAAGTGTCAAGCTTTGACTTGTTCTGATTATTGGCATCACTTTATTTGTGAACGTTCAGACAACTGCCAGAAATTCATGAAACACGTTTGTGAATCCCAAAAGTTTCATAAACTTCAGCCTGAGCAGTTCTTTGCTTTCTGGTGAAGAAGGGGGCTGGCTAAAGCAGTCTAACAAGACCAGCTAACTAATGCTCAGCTCCCACAGTAATAATAATGAGCACAAAGGCTTTTGTTTGTCTTGCACAGAAGAAGGTGGCAATTCTGCTCCAGTTTACACCAGGCAATTGCCATTTGCTCTAGGGAGCTGTTGTTGATGGTTTGAGGAAGCCAAGGAAGAAGGGATCCAGCTTGACTTTCAAATCTTACATTGTTTGCTGGGCCAGCTGTTGGAAAAAGAAATCTATTATTTGCTTCAAGGCTGAATTGCTCTGTTGGAGAAACCATGGCCATGGAACACCAGGCAGTGCTTATGGAGAACAGGAGGGGAAAGAGGGCTGTGGTTCAGAGCCCTGTACGAGGCAGGACACAGAGCTGTTCCCAAACAGGAGCAGATCAGCCACTCTGTGTGTTTGTACCAGTGGTCAAGTGCCTTGAAAGGCACACGGTTTTGGCAAATCCATGTGGGTTCCACACCAGGAGTAGATTCTATGAATCATTCTATGATTCACTTATTTTTTGGGCATCCAAAAGCAATTGGTGAATCCCAGGCTATGGGAATCTTGGCTCAAAGCAATCTCAGTGGCTTACAGTGCTTCAGAGCTACTCTGGGACTAATTGCACATAACATTTTGAACATTTTTTAAATGTTCTTTTCCTTTCTCTGAGTCTTTATATTCTCTCACTGCTTTCTCTCCATCTGCAGAAAGTAAAATTTAGAAAAGGTTATTATAGCTGCTTTGTCAGAATATATAGCACCTGCATGGAGAAGTGGCAGGGTAGGAATAACATGGCATGGTTTGCTTCTGCTCTCACTTTGCATATGTGTAATTTTAAAATATTACTTGTAATTTCTGTTGGTATCACAAATAATAGATCAGGTCCACAATTTATTTGCTGAAGGTTCCAACAGATGTCGTGTAATTAACAGGTTGTAATCATTAGGTTTTGAGGAGAGGGTGACATATCAATTTTTTGACTGTTTTTTCCACTTAGAATACATCCAAGTAGTGCTGCCTCCAGAGGGATATGCAATGGATGAATGTACTTTGTGCATGCCATTTTATGCACACTCTCACTTTGCTTTCCAAGTATTAACATGTGTAAATCCCTTTGGCATGTGCAGATATGTGCAAGTGGGTTGTGCATTGTAGCATTTATTTGCCTGTGGAAGAAAACACATGTGGAATTGTGTGCTCTGGCTTACACTTGCACCGAAGAATTTTGAATGCTTGACCTTAGGTGGTGTCTCTTCAAATCTGCAACTCAGTGATTCAGTTCCTTTTGCCTTAAAAATAAAGGCAGGATGACTTTGGGTGGAGTAATAATGATATTATTTTAGGAAATAAACCTTTGGGGTGTGTTGCTCAGTTACACCTCCTTTAATATAGTAACATGAAAACCACAGAGAGGAGAAACCAGTTTTGGTGGGTGAATACAGGTGTAGCTCAGAGGTGCAGGTGTTGAGCTCCAAGTCTCTAGGGAGCACAACCCAGGGGCTCTTCCTACCCACACAGATAGCCCTGTGGCTGCAGCACCACAGCACAGCCTCTTTGCTGTTACAGGTCCCATCTGTTCCACAGACTTGTCCAGCAGGCTGAGCTGAGCTCTCAGGGTCCTCAAGCAGGAGGTGGGACTGTGGTGCTGTGGTGGCCGTTCCCCAGAGTGATGCAGGACACGGCTCAGAGGAGGGAATCTCCTGCAGGCGGCTCAGCTCAGTAGTTGTAATCAGATTCTGAGAATGTTAATGCATGTGTTTGAGTTTTGAGGGTGGTTGAAATAGGGGAAAAAAGGTCTGGAGAGAACTGCTTTTCCTTTACCTTTTGGGAGGGTTCTACCGATTTTGTCCAGTAGCTCCTAATTTCTGCCAATAAACTCTATTCTTTGTGCATGAAAGTAAGGGTGATGGCAAGATCTGAAAGCATTTCCCTGAAATGCTCATTAAAACCTAAGAAATTTTGCTGGGGAAGCAGGTGAGAGCCTTGTGGCAAACTGTTGGGTTATCCACCTCTAAACAGCTGCCACTGATTATCGACATCCTTTTTTTAAATGATAAGTAGATGAGAGTACCCCTCTCATGGTACCCACATGGATCTTTTCTCTCTTCTTTTGGAGAAATTGGATTTTTCACTCTGTGTCTTTTAGAGGCTCTAATTCAGGTTTCCTACTGTTCTATCACTTTCTTTAGGGACAGTGTAGGAGACAGGAATCTGAACTGCCTGCCTGGTGCTTAAGAAGGTGAATAATGACTTGGAGAAGACCTTGTGCGTATCTTTTGATCTTTGGGCTTCAGACACCCCTTCACCCATAATTAACTCATGTGTTGACTGATCACCTGAGTGATCAAGGGAGACTCAGTATGTCAGGGGAAACCAGGAAACTATTACTCTATGGCAAAACAGCAATCAAGCCAACTCGTCCATGATACAAATCAGATACCTGCAAGAACAAGTCACGTAATGGCAAGCTGTGCTGGAGATGGATGATATCCTAAATCATTATCTTCAATAGCATCAATTATGTTTACAGGGTAAGCCCATGGTATCTTCATGGCAAGCACTACATCCAGATAACAGCAGCAGCAGCAACAACAGAAATTAAAATTACAGCATGAATTTCAGGAGGGGCAGTGCACTAGACACAACTGGCCAATAAATCAAGACCATCCGTGGATTAGATGGAGGGGAATGGTAATGGTTATCATGCTGTTGTATAAAATGCACAGCTTAGGGTATATAGATCATTTAAAATATATATGAATTTGAAATCAGCCAAAAGATATGTCAGGCATTTTTCTTTGTAGACTTATGGTATGTTTTTAAAGCCTAAGTGCTTTTCAGTACAAATTTTAGCATGTTTTGCATTCAAATGGAACATCTACTGTACTTGTGAAGCCCTTGCACACACTGCCTGTAAAAGTGGAGGGAATCAGTGGATTTATAGGTTCTTTTGCACATTCTGTCAAAGTCAGCCCTTCTGCCTAATGGAGCCCATGGAACAGGAACAGCTTTCATTGCACAACTTTGCATAAGAGAGATGGTGTTTGCTGTCTGACACATCACAACCTGCAAACAAAGACTCAAAATAAGTCTGCGATAAAAGAAGGAACCTCAGCTGGGAAGGGATTACGTTAATAACAATTTCTGTAATGTCTTTATCAGCATTTCTGTGGCCAGTTTGTGATAATAAACAGGCAAAAAAAAAAAGATCTTGTTTGAGATGGAAGTAAATTTCAGGCTGATATGAGTGATGTACCTCATAACCAGTTATAATTAGAAGGGAGGCTTCTTACAGCACTGTTCCTCTATAAATCACAGCAGATATTACCCCAACTTGTACAACAACTATGAAATATGCTATGAAATGTGAAATGCATGAAATAGGTTCTTTTCTTGCAATTTCATTCTCAGAAAAGCTCTAATTTGACATAAGCTTATGCCTTTTTTTGACAGGTTTCTTAAAAATAAGGCCCCAATTCCCTATTAAAATTTCCATTCAGTAAAGTCTTTTGGTTTTTTAATAATCACAGTTTGTGCAAACTGAAAGCATTGCATATTTGGGTACATAGAATCCTTGGAAGAGTTGATTAAAAAACTCAAGCAAACCTTGTCTAGAGCAGAAGCTTCATATCAAACAAAATTTTACACTATAGAAGAAGTCAGAAATACGGGATGGTAACTAAACAGATGTGTATTTTCCTTCCCTCTTCTGACAGTGTCATCTTTGACCTGGCCTGATGCCCACCTGCTTTTTCCAGATGTGGTGTGGAAAGTCCATAAGGAAAGCAACCACAGGGAAGAAATTTGCTGGCTTAATACCTAAAAACAAAACCAAAGTAAGATTCCTTGAGCCTTTTTCTTCTATAGAGGTCTCCGTTTTTTTCCTATGATATTTTATTATATTTTTATTAGAAGATGAATGAGTTTATTTCAGAAGTGTGTTCTGTGGAAACCTAAGAACCATCCAGGACTGTTGGTATGGCAGGGCTGTAGCTGCCTCTATTGATCCTAATTTAAAGCTGCAATTGCAAATAAAAACATAATTATATCCCCCAGCCACCTTAATTGAAAGAATTGATTCACAAGAGCAAAGCATGATAAGAACTTCCATATGGGCCAAGTGCTCATGGACATTTTACACCCTCATTTGGGCACGGCCTGGGTTTGTTCTTGTGTGGCAGAACTTTGTGGGCATTGAGGAGAAACCTTCACTCTTCTGCTGTCTGACCTCATTTCTTGGGCTCCACTTACAAGACAGGGGACCCGCCCAGGACTCTGTGGGCAGCAGGAGGACCTCTGGCTTGGTCTCCCAGATGTCACAGTTGGCTAGAGAAGCCACCTGCATATCAAGGTATCAAGGATATGTGTTCTAATTGTGTGAAATTGCTAATATACATATCTCCCCATGGATAGAATTTGAGACTTCTTCACCTTACAGTGTGATTCTCTCTTGGTACTATGTAGAGTAGGATAATGCCAGGTAAGTGCTGTATTGCAACATTACTGATTATATTCTATAATGGTTCAGGCCCCAAACCCACACAGTCTGCAGAATTATGGTCTACCTGGGACAGGAGAGGGGGCACTCCTTGCACTGGCATTCTCAGCCCACGAGAACACGAGTGGTTCGTAACCACTCAGAGAGGTGAGCACCCAACACCTTCGAGGTACCAAAATACTTTCAGGGATCTCAGCCCAAGAGATCAGCTCTTCCTTAGCAACCCAGATTATTTTATCTTCAGAGCCAAATAACTCTACTTATGGTGCAGTCGAACAAGCCAGTCAGTCTGCTTAATGTTCTCAGCTTGGAGGAGTAAATCTATAGGGCAAGAAGTATTTTTATAAGTCTTAGATTAGGAGCAATGGGGGGAGGAGGGGGAAGGTCTACACTACAATTGGCTGTAAAAAGAGTGAGATGTCATTACTCAAGGGAGGGTTCAAATATGAGGGACAAACTCAACTGCTTTAAAAATAAATTAGCATTTTTAAAGAAATAGAGAGAACTCTTGTTTATGAGATGAAATTATCAATTGTTTTGTCTTCCAGAGGTAAACAAAGAGCTCAGGGAGTTCCAGTCACTCAGTCTTATGACCTTGTGGTCACTGTCCAAAATACCAGCAGTAATATTCCACGCTGGAGAACTAAGAAGAAGAAAAGCAGATACTCAGCAGGGTTAGCCCAGTGTCTTTCCAAGTAATCCCTTATTTTTGCAAAACATTTCCATATGGGGAACTCTATCACCGAGCAGAAGCACTGAAAACAGTGTGGTCAGTGCTTTGTGTAGATGCTGATACTGGCTGTTGAACACCCAGAGCAGTTGACAGACTTCAGCAGGGCTGCCCTGCTGTCTGAATGTAAAGCTGATGCCTGGGGCTGAAATTTGATTTGTAAGATAAACTCCAACCAGAAAATGGGCATCACCATTTGGGAGGGAAGCAGATAGCTTGGATTAGCTCATCTGGTAAAGATGAGTAGCTAGACAGAGTCTGAAGAATTGTTGCAGATATGAAACTCTTGCCCTGAACTTGGTGGGAAATCAGTTCAAAACACAAATTTGCAGCACATACTTATTTATGTAGTGGGCCTGAGATGTAACCCTGATTCTATATCCAGTTTTGCTGGGCAAAGTTGGGATCTGGCTCTCTGCTAACCCTGCAAGACTATCTACAATTCACTAATCCTAGAAAGCAGACAGACTCACTCTCAAGGAAAATACTCTCTCTTTTTTGTGTGATTGAGTTTTTTCTTTCCTTTCCTTTTTGCTTTATTTTTTCATTTTTTTACAGGGAAAATTTGTTGCAATATTACAAAGCCATCCTGCTCTCTCTGGTTACAGCTGGGTGACACTACATGGGCAGCAGAGTATGTACAAATTAAACTGCAACAACGTGCCAGGGAGAGGCACAGCAATATCATCAAAATTATCCACAGTACAATATGACTAATGTTGTGTGAAATGCATTCATTGGTGAAATGATGTCTAGGTGTATCTTAAGGAGTTATGCTGATGGAGATAATGGTTCTAGGATGGAGATAAAGGAAGGAAAGGCGAGTGAAAGACAAAAGGTTGCAGCAAGGGCAGCCTGGCTGGGGAGGATGCTCAGGCAGGTGAGTGTGAGCAGGAAAGCTGAGCTCCTCTGGAACACAGAAGGATGTGCTAAGCACTCAGTGGCACCTTTCCTACTCACATACTGGTGTGGAGGTGTGCTTGCTGTTTCAGGCACGCACATGTGTTTCTGTGCTCTTTCTCACCTCCTTTTATATGGACTTTTTGCAGATTTATCTAGAAACACAAGCTGCACATGTGTTAAATATTCTCTAACTTGTCCTTTTTCCCCCCTCTTTCTAGGTATGAAGGCAAACAAAAATCCCAAAGAGAAGGGACTGATTTTTTATTAGCACATCTAAAACCAAGAAATCAGCTCAGATTTAGAGAGAGGATGGTTAGAATAAACACTTCATTAAGGTGCACTTGCAAGTTTTCATCTCTTTCCTTAATATGAGAGTCTTTTTGAAGTAAGTAGATGTTTTGCCTGAATAAGGAACTTAGGTATTGGTAAATTAATTTGATTTTCCTCTCCATTAAACATAGATTTAGGAGAAATACCTCTAGTGACCCATTGTACCATCATGCTTATCCACAGATGTTTATCTAGCACATGAACATTTTGTTTTCAAAGGAATTTAGGGATTACCCAAGCAAGTATTTTCTTTAAAATCTAAGTTCCCTTTTCCAAAACAGCTGAGGTGAGCTCCCAGCTCACTGAGTGTCTTTTAAAAACCTAAGTACTTTTTAAAATCAGAGCACTGGTCAGCAAAGTGGACTTGGCTGAAATAAAATCATTCCCTGTGCATTGTGTTGCTGGAGTGCAGGGCCTGGTCTCTGATGCAGTCACAACCTCTCAAATTACCAGAAAAACAGAGTGTTTTGATGGTGTTCTTGATAATTTGCTACCCAGTTGCTTACAAAGAAGCAGCTTAGGCCGAAATCATGCAAAAGTTGTTCTTTCTGATGTGTGGGAGCCGTCTTAGCTAGTTTTGCTTCTCGTTTATTGATATGTACGAGGATGGGAGGTAGACCCAGCCAAAAATGCTGGGATCCAACTATTTTCAAAGCCCTAAGATATCCAGAGGGGGAGTTCATTTTGTCTCCTCATGAAGATAGTGGGTCCCCATGGAACATTTCAGTGGAAGGCAAAGCTCTCCATAGATGTTGGGTGTGCTGGACTGAGGGTTTCTGTTCTGCTTCAAAGGCAAAGGAGGGGGGAGTGATGTGATAAAATCAGTATTTTCAGCCCTAAATCTAACTTGGATCTGGGGGTTCTTTGTGAACCTTATAAAGCTTTTTCTCCAGCCAACCACCTCCACTCACCACTGAGCATGTGCCAGAAATTCCCTAGCAAAGGAAGCTGCCAAAACTCAGGGAGTTGTGATAACTCTCTGCTCTCAAATCCATAAAACCCCCAGGCAGGGCTGCGCTTCCCCAGTGCAGGCAGGGGCACGGCGTGGCCAAAGGGGAATATCCTCAGCCTGGAGCCCAGGCTCAGTGATTCTGCACCCTCTCTGTGCTGCAGTTTCGTGCTTTTACAGGGCTGTGATGACTCTGTGCAGAAGAATTCCTGTGTGCCCTATTCCTTTGGGAAATAAGCTTGAGCCATTGAGTCTGGGTGCAGGAAAGCACGTTCTCCTCGCTCTGACAGGAGTGTGTGCAGTGACACAGCGAGCTCAACCTTGAGAAGGGGGAGAGGCACTCTGGGACTGAGCTGGTTTATATCTCAGCTGATTCTCTTCTCTTGCTCTTCCCTACCCCCTTAATAGCTTGACAGGAGAAATTGAGGGAAGATGCAGCCATCTGATGAACAGGGCTGGGGGCTGGGGATGGATGACAGGGAAGTGGAGCGCAGCGTGGCTACCAGCCAACTTCCAGCAAGAAACAGAATATCTGGCTTCCTCTAATCTCCAGAGGAAAATTAAGTTACAAAAACCTTTAGTGGAAACTTTGCATACGTTCAGTACCATTGCCATGCCTGACAGAAAAAAAAAGCCCTGATGTATTATTTAGTTTATAGTGATAGAATTAAAGGCGTAAGCTTTCCCACCAGGAACGAAGGGGGAAAATCCTCTTGAAAACTAAAGGCAAAACCCCTTTTAACTCATTGATTGTTTTGTGCTGTCAGAGCTCTTGAGAAATTCTCCTTTCTGTGTCAGAGGGTGGTTGTGTGAATCGTACTTCTGAACATCTTCCCGGTGAGTTTCTGCACTTGCGTCCAGAGCCCTTCTCGTTTTCCCAGCCATTTGTGCCGCTTTCCACAGGAGCCCTGCAGGGCAGGAGGAGGTGGAGGTGGGGAGGAGGCTCCCAGTTCTCCTGGGCAGACACTACCCCAGGAAAGGGATTGGCTGCTCACGCTGCCACTGAGCCCAAGAGCCGAGGCCATGGCCCGCTGTTCATCAGAAACCTGTGTTGGAATTCCTGCCCCTCCTCCGTGTCTGTCATCAGTGTTGATGAAAAATCATGGAGTTTGATTTAAAAAAAAAATAGCTCAGGTGTCAAGTGAGCAACAAGTTGGGACCTATGTGTATGAGAGAAAGCACTGATTAAAATTAAATTGCCTCCTTATTGACAGGTACATCTAAAGCAGCTGGAGCAACCATGGTGAAAGGATTACTTACATGTTAGCCAGTTTTATGACAGGAAAAAAAGAAACTAGATTGGCTGGTTAGATCTCTGCTTCATTTAGTCCTATGGCATGTTGATAGATGTGAACTGAGGTTTTTTTCATGTCAGAAACACTGAACAAGGGTCTGAAATGGCATCATGTGGCTCAGCACCAAGCATTCTCCTGCCTGGCTGTGCTATCGTCTTGCTGGTTGCTCAGGCTGGTAGGAATATGGCTCTGTTTACTGGGAGAGGAGAAAGTACAGCTGCATTTTGCAGTATTTCCCTCTACCTGGTTGCTCCCAACGTTCCTCATGTGATTCCTTCACCAGCCTCATCTGAAGGGAACATTTTCCATGCAGATGAACTTAAGAGCCATGTTTACATGCCATTTCCCCTCTGAGAGTTTTATTTCTCTTCAGCCTCAGGGACCTCAACACCAGCCAAAACTCAATATGGGGCTGAAATTGTACACTGGCCACAGGAGAGGGACGTGTTTGTGTAAGTGTGCACGTGTGTGCACACACAAAAACAGATGTGTGCCGTCCAGAATAAATGAGGCTATTCAGAGTGTCACAAAATGGACAATTTATGGCCAGTTTCAGCAATTAGTCACACCAAAGAAGTGAGGTGGTTCAGTATTAAAACATCACTGTTTTGTTTACTTTAAAAAAGCAACAGGGAGTTTCAGCTGATGAGCAAAAATACTGAGAGAGGGTAATTAAAGAGAAACAATCTCCAGTGTTTCTCTTCATTTTGTTGTGCTCCCCTTACTCAGTCTTGAGAAACAGAGCTGCTGCTTTCTTTTTGGGAGGGTGGTGTGTGGGTGGCTGCACGGGCAGTTCTGCAGCAGGAGGTCACTGCTTGCTTCCTGCCAGGCTCTTGCACCTTGCAGTGAATTAGGGTCTTTCCTACAGAAGTGCTTGCACCCAGCAGAGCTCCTAGGTATCAGGCTCTAGGGCCATCCACTTATATGACTATTTTTATTGTGCTAATAGGGAAAAAATTCCCTTGAAATATTGATAGCTTCTAAAATACCCCCCAGCCCAAGAGTAACTTCAACTAAGTTAAACCTTGAGCATGACCCATAGTTAAGCACCTTATGTTAGTATAAATATCCTGTTCCATTTGAACTGACTAGTTTGTTTTCTATTCAGGCCCCAGTTCTCCTGCTTCCAACACCTGATTTTATGCCACAGTCTTATGATTAGAGATTTCACATATGTTGTTACAAACTCCTGAGCAACCCAAAGCTCTGTGCTATATATATGGAACCCTTTAAAGTGCAGGTTGTAGGTGTACAGTATGAAGGTAAACTTTCCATGACTTTTTGTATTACTTGGTGCATGGGCAGCATTTTCTGACTTGTGCAGTGTGGGTGTGCTTGGGGAAGCTGACTGGTGCTGATGGATGAGCTTGTGTGGGGATAAGAGTGAGAGATGGAAAGTGCAGTGGAATGGTAGGGCATTACTGCAAGTATTTTAATGAAAGAAAAGATATTTAAATACGTGGTTTGATTCACTGCAAATTTGTGGCAGTAGATGGGGCCCTTACTGTAATAAAATCCCATCGAGTTGGGAAGTCTCTTGGAGGTGCTGTGAATGTGCAGATATTGGTGCTGACTTCTTAACAGATCAGCTCTGACCTGACTCGGGCACTCTGTTGTTTCCATGTAACTACTCATGAAAAAAAGCCAACACAAAAAGGTGGGAATCAATGTTCTTACACTTCTGTGTCCCACCTTTTCACTTCCACTCTGTCCTGATGTCTTCATTTACTGTCTGTCTCTCCAAAAAGCTGCAAACCCACAGGCTCCCTCGTCTTGCTGACTGCGGACAGGACACTGTGTGAGATCAAGGATCAGCAAGAAGGCAATCACAGGCCTGGAACAGGATGGGGCAGAACCAGAACCTCACTTTGTGCCACCACGCTGTGGATTCAACATTTCCCTCATGCAAACATTATTTCCTGGCAGTTCTGGGGCTGGCCTGAAATGCAGACCTGGTCTGCTCGAGGTAGAGCCATTATCCTAAAGTGCTTTTATTGATCTGTTGACTTTCTGTCTCCCTCCTTCTCTTCCTCTCTTCACCCTGCCAGCCTCCTAAAGACTCATATCTTGTCTTTACAACCAAGGTATTTTAAGGGCCGAACAACAATTTTGAAGTCAGATTAGACAAATTATACTTGACCAGTGAAACCAGATATCCCCTGAATGATGTCTGTAGGATTTGTCTACATTTACGAACAGCCCCTCTTCCTTCTCCTCTTATTTTCCACTCTCTGTGTATGTCCTGATGTTCTTCAAACATCCATTTCAAGGCCTCGTACATCTTCCTTGTAGCAGCCTGTTCCCCAAAGGGGCAATGCCATCCTGTCATGCTTTATTTTTGGTTGGTTAAAGAAAGCTACAGCAGTAAATCTATACGTGTGCAGTGATATCCAACAGTATTAAAGGCTGAGATTTAAAGAGGGGCCTGAAAGAATTAGTAGTTGATGCTGTGGAAAGCCAAAAAGAGCTGTGTGCCTTACTGGAAATTTCAGGTGAAACATGTTAGAGTGCAATATATTACAGTGACCTGGCTGCAAATCCCTCTGAGCTGGAGATAAAGGGAGAAAGATTAATACTGGAGAAAATGTTCACAGTCCTGTGTATTACTAAATACTAAAAAAGGGGGTTGGAAGTTGGTTGATTTAATTTGATTTACTATTTCAGTGTTTATAATTTCTCAGGTTTCTGGAAAATTGCAATTCCTTCCAAATTACATTGCTCGTTAACTAATTGGTTAAGGCACAGGAATTTAGTCAGTGGTGTGAAAAATATACAGGTCAATACTCAACAGCTAAAAAGGCTAAATTTGATTATAAGAGTGCATTAATTTTTAAAAAATGTAAGTCTCATATATCTGAATGCATCACTATTCATGAATGTAGTACTTGACAGATAAAGAAGTTATCAATAGTTTATAGTCGGGTGTGCATATTTATGTATAAATGCTTTATAATGCTAATTTTTAATGTTGAAACAATATAAGTAAAAACATATTTCAGTAAAAAACATAAACTCACATTGAACTCTTTTGTTAGGCTGGATAGTATTTTATCCTGTGAGGAATGCCCATGAAAATAGTGTGAGTGTTTTCACTGGGAAATATTAATGAGATTAAGGACAAAATCTTCTATGGTCAGATTTATTCCTTATTCAGCTTATTCATATCACCATTAGTTTTCTTTTGATGGAACCTCACGGAGAAGAAGATAAATTAATTTGTACTAATGAAAACGGGTGCCTGTGCGCTACTGAAACCCTTCAAGTTTCTGCTACTGCTCTTGCAAGCCAGGAAGAGAAGGAGCTGTGTGTGTCTCAGGTGGGCAGCCGAGCAGCACAGGTCATGGCTCGTGGTCAGGGGTCGATGTGCAGAGTCTGCAAACAACCCGCTGGTGGAATGTGTTCCTGGAGAGAACTTACCTGAGAAATTGGAATGTAGTGAAATGTGGAGGGGAAAAAACAAATCCAAGTCTGCTTCCATATTGCTGGGGAAGTGAAAAAATGTTGGTGAGAAGTTTCTCAGACCATGGGATGCCCACTTATGGGCACAGGAGAGTGGATCTTGATGGATTTGGGGCTTCCTGTGACGAGCAGCACTCACAGCTCAGGGCATTGCAGATGGCTTTGCTCGTCGTGGGGCTGTGTCAGTGACAGTGAACTTTCCTTTGGAAATCATAGGCAGGGAGAAGGGAATGGGAGTCCTGGGGGGAAGAGAATCTTGAAAGCTCGAGGCTTGGCAAGCACCCCTGAGTCATTTACTTTCTTGGAGAAACAGAGCAGGACCAGAGCCCTGGCCTGATGTGCTCTGAGCTGCACCTCTGGGGAGTGCAGCACAGGCACTTCATGCACTGAGCTGGAGGTAAGAGCCACAATTGTCTTCCCTCCCAGACAAGAGCTCACACTGATGCTGCTCACAGAGAAAACATAATTCAGTGTATTCTGAACTAGGCACAATTATGCATTTCTTTGTCAAAACTTAGAGATTTTGAGGCAATGTGGTTTTGAGAGGGGGTGTGTTTGGCCAGTTCTGTAGAAATCTTGATCAAAGCACTGGCTCAGTCAGTGAGAAGCTATTAGCAACTGCTGTAAGTAGACTGAGAAGTTTGTTTCTGTGTTTCAAAACCTAATTGCTCAGTGAAACTTCCTGAGTAAACACGTTTCAGGGCCAGAAGAGGCTCATAACCATGCTTGTCTGGTAAGAGATTGTACAAAGATAAAGCTGATGCTAAGTCTAAAAGGTAAATTTCTCTTTACACAGAGAAGGTGAATTTGTGGACCTCCCTCCTGCAAGATGCTGTCAGGACAAGCTGTGAAGTTGGATGTCTGAAACACATCAAGATGATTTCCCAAACACCAGCACGCAAGTAAACACATGATATAATTTGCAAGCAAGGGAAAGCAAGCCAAAAATCACATTTCAGGATATAAATGATGCTTGAGCAGAATTATGTGAAACTTTGTCTCCTCTGACAGCACCACTGAGCATGGACCAGAGCATTTTGTGATGTGGCACTGCCAAGCACGAGCTTGCACATGCCAAGCAGAAGCTCAGGCAGGTGAGCTGATCTGCTGGGGGCAATCCTGTGTGGACAGCAGTCCTCTCCTTGTGGCCTCTGGGGCTTTGCATAGCAGAAGTTTCCTATGTATTAGAATGCAATATTTGGGATGTGCAGGATTGAAGGCAGGCCCAGGGAAGGGGACTGTGAACTGGGAACTGCCTGGCTTTTTCTGTGAGGATCTGCCACCAGGTGAGCCAGGCAGCTCCACCTGCTCTGGCAGATGGAACACAGAACAAGAGGAAGAAGAAAGGGAAATGTTCTCCAGTAATTCAAGGGGAGGAGAGAGGCAGAAGGAGCCCTGTGCACCTTTCAGCTCACACTGAATCGAGCTGCCAGCAGGGCAGTTGTGAGCTGCAAGGTGTGAATCCCACAGGAGCCCACTGTAATTAAGCATCCTGCAAGGTGAAGAGGGGGGAGAGCATTGCAATAAGTTCATCAGCATCATCCCCACTGACCCCCTGCCCCCCTCGGATACCCTTTGGAAATCTTCAGCGTGTTTTGTGTTTGTTTCAGAGCCAGGAACCAATGCTGGCAAATGCAAAGGTGTGAAATGTTGGCCAACCGATCCCAAGTGCCCTCCAAGGCACTGCAGGAAGTATTGCTCCAAGTGCATGATGAGCTCAGTTCAGAGGCTGCTAAGTTAAAGCTTATTACCCTCATTAAGTGACGTGTGTAATGTGGTGTCAGGCTTCTGATACGGTGAACTCAACATTTTCCAAGTGCTTTGTTGTTCTGTGTGTTATGCTTGGAGGGGAATTCAGTTTCTGTTTTGCACTGGGTCACATTCAGCCCAGGGATAAGCTTTCTTCCCAGAGCTTGGAGTTTGGGATCACCTCTGTGAAGGCAGAGGCTGAGTTTGGGGCAATGTGCTTTGTCAGAACCAGGAGGAGATTCCCTGTGAACAGAGGGAAACAAGGAGCAGGGTGCAGAGATGTTCACATGCCTCTGCTGAGAACCAGTCCCGTGCTGTGAGCACTGGGGCTAAAATGCCAAGCCATGCAGGTGTCCCTGCCCTGTGCTCCTTGGAGCTCTGCGTGCCTGGAGATCACGTTGTATTTCCCAGCAGGGTGTAAATACAGGACAGCTCAGGTTTAGCTTTCTGTGCAATTTAATAAGCCCCTCAGAGGCAGGAGCAGTGTGGTGGGTGGTGCAGGATCAGAAAGCAGTTTAGATTCACCAGGTACCGTTTGCACAAGAAGACTTGAGTGTCTCTGCCATGTGCTGCTCCTCATCTCCATTATCTGTCTTTCCTTCACCTGGGCTACCACAGCTTCTCCCAGTGACGGAGCATTGGCTCTCCAGTCAGCTTTAATCTCTAGCTCAGGAGGATCAGGTCAGGAGAGGTTTGAGGTCCTCAACCCTGCAGTGAAGCTCTCCCTGCTTCAGAGGGCTGCAATTGAAACCAGCTGATCCCACGTCCCTTGCAAACATTTCCATTTCAAACCACTGAAGTTTTATGTCTTTCTAGTAAATTTTTTTTTCTCAGGCCTCATAAATCTCATAAAGATCTGGAACAGCCAGTAAATCTGGCCATTCAGATACACATTTTCCAGTAAAGAGGATAATGGTTGCTGTTCCTGATGCCACCTCCCCTCCCCACCCCTCAGCTGGACGAGTTCACCCCTTGCCTGCCCGCTGCTCACACGCAGCTCGGGCCAAGCTGGGAGAGGCAACGTGCAGGTCCTGTTTGCACGAGGACTGAGGCATTGCTGGACCTCTCCTGGCTTTGCCACTGCCCCCACACGTGACCTTGGGCAAAATCATTTGTCCTCTGCGTGTCTCAGATCAGAAGAAATAGGTTGATGCTTCCCTGCTCAGCGGGTTGGGAATCTTGGCTGAATCTTGCTCAGTTCTACTGTGAGAAGTTGCAGAACTCCAGGCTAGGGATCCTCCTAAACATGAGAGCAGATTCTGTCAGCAGGGCCCCAGTGCCTGCTGCTCCCTGCCCTCCATGCAGGTTGCTCGTGGCTGGGCTGTGGTTGTCTCTCGTCCCTGGGATAACCCAGAGAGGAGCCTTTCTACCCTGTGCACCCATGGCAAAGTCTGAGGCTTGGATTTCCAGGTAGACTTGAAAAGACATGAACTCAAGGACAGTATAAAGCCAAGACTCCTCAGACTTCCATTGGAAATACCAGGCAGAAGTGCTGAAGTTATTCAGAAAAACATACTCTAGAAATAGAAAATTGCAAGCATATTTCCCCTTTATTTGTTGTCTTCCAAATTCAAACAAGCCTATTTCCTTTCCTGCAACGCTGCTTTTGATAATCTTGTGCCAAAGGCACTGAATCTGCTCTTATTGCTGTCAATAGCAAGATGCCTGTTGCTTTTAATGGCTCAGCTATTAAAACACTGCATCCCAGTTGTCTGGCTGTGAGCAAGCCCAAACTATCGCAGTGACAATATGGAACCTTTTTCCTCTCTGAATGTTTCTCTGCAAAGTTTGACCATTTTGGCTGGGGTAAAACATGTGTCTATCTGGGATTCTTTCCAAGGATGAGATTTTGACAGCTGTGCTCATGTTGGCAGAAATCCTGACATCTTGTGCTTCGTTGAAATAGCAGATTCTTAGTGGAGAGGGGTGGGAATCCGATTTCATAGATGAACACTTATGAATTGAAGATTGTGATCTGGCTGAGCTCTTTTCACTTGGGTGAAGAGGCTGAACCCCTCCTCTGGGAACAGGGTGGAGCCTTCCTTTCTTCCCCTCCCCACCTGTGGGCACAGATGGCCGATGGGCAGTGGGGTTGATGGAGCTCTCTGTGCCTCTGCCAGCTTCGTGCAGCAGTTTGGGACATGCCTTGGACTGCACCCACGAAAGTGGGAGTCAGCCTGTTTGCAGTACATGCCTAATGATTTTCATTTACATTTTGGATGTTTGGCCACGACTGAGGGTGGTGTGGGTGAGCTTTCAATGAAAATCCACCTTTGTGGCCCTGAGCAAAGCTCAGTCTGTAATTTATGCCACAGAGCCTGTGAGCAAACAAAGCCTTGCTATAGTCTGAAGCAGCCTGTTTGGGGGTTTTACAATCACTGTTATGATTAAGACGATTGAGTGTTTTTTGTTTGCCTTTTTTTTTTATTTTCACAGAGTGAAATCTCCATCTTGAACTGGAGAAATATTTCCCACAAACACTGTAATTATTCAAAGCTGATATATTTCTGCAGTAACCTTCAATCTGATGGACTGTCACTTTTCTGATGAAGAATCACTTGTTTGGAGACTAAAATTCCTATTATCTCGGCAAATAGGGAATGGTATCTCAGAAGATTGTGTCATGAGGTCACGCAGGTTCTCCACATCAGAGCCAAGGATAAACTGGAACAGGTCTGGTGGAAGGTCATCAAAAAGTTTCCAGAAGGTACTTTGCAAAGATTATATTTATTTCAAAGTTTCCAATGGCCAGATAGTTCCTTTATATTTTACCAAGAAAAATAACTTAAAAAAAAGTCACGAGGTTTTAAAACCACATCAACAATAATTTTCCATGTCTGGTATTTCACTGGAAAACAAGGAAAAATATTTTTTAAAACACAAACAAGATAGTAGTCAAACAACAAAACCCCAAACAAAACATACCTCCTGATGAAAACAATCCAAACAGTTTTGCTCAGGAAAGATTGTAGCTTAGGGTTAGACACAGAAATTTGGATGTTCACGCTTGCACCCCTGGCAAATGTAAGGTATTTTGTGTAGCTTTTAAAGCAAAATCAGCTAAACTGGCTCAAATTCATTCTTGCTGTGCATTAAAGGATGTGTACAGATATTTTTTTTAAATACAGATATTTACTGTCCACGAGAAAGCACGTGGGTAGCCTTTTCATGTCTTTAGGCACTCAGGCCTTTGTAAGGATTTGGGAGGCTGTAGATCTCTGTGATGGGACAGAGGAGTTGGATTTGAAATGGGTGAATCTGGGACAGTCCCAGCACAAGAACACGAGGATGTTGGGGTGGGCAGGCTGAAGGTGAGCACTGAGCACACATTATTTATCCTTGCATAGGCTGGCCGTGTCACTGAGGGGCCACAAAAGTGACCAGTAACTACAAAATTCAATGGGAAAAGCTGTAGCCCTTGTGCTTTGCTTGTGGCAGACTGTTTGAGGAGCACAGGGAAGGCCACTGTGTGTTATGGGGAGGTTGGGTGAGTGGCACTGACCCATGGCCTCAGAGGCCCTTTCAAAGTCATGCCTTAATGACAAGCTCTCCCCTTCCTCTCCCACTTGTTTTTTGAAAACTAGGGCAAATATTAGCACATCTGGGAGTGCTGGGCTGCTGTGTTTGGAGTGCTTGTAGCACCCCTGTTAGCTTGGTTAAAACTAACATCCCCATTTCTACACTGAGATTTTCCAGTGGCATGTCTACCATAAATTAAACTGAAATTCCAACTCTGAGTTGTCTTCTAATTCTGCAGCAGATCTGTTTACTCTGGAATAGCATAAGGCAGATGTCTTCATCTTTACTGATTCTTAACAGGTCACAGGCATTGACTTTAAATAACTGAAAGCCTTTAAAATAATTTTAAAACATGCTTCCCCTCCCCTACAGACCTTAACCTTTAGTTGGCCTTAACCAGAAACACTCAGGATAAAATAATCCTAAAACAGACCATCATAAACTAAGGAGCAGCTTTAAATATACAGTGTTGATCCTTACCTGAAACCAGGGAAGAGGTTGGAATAATTATTGCTCATGTATCATGCACTTCTGTATCTCAGTGGGCTATGTTCAATCCCTTAATGATGATGATTAAAAACATACTGGAAACACGTGGTAATTAGAGAGGGCACTTAACCGTGATTCTGAAAGCACAGGGGTGGCTTTGAAGTGGGACTGGACACAGTGCCTGTTGCCAAAACATTGCCAGAGTCAGGAGCTCCGTGCAGCAGGTCCTTGGGAATCATCTGCACGATGCCCTGCCTGTTTTTCACCTGCAGGATCTGCCTCCAGGACCAGCCTTAGAATTGCTTCTTGTACCTCAGCGAGGCTCCCTCAGCCCTCAAAGCAAGCTGATTGATGGTGGGTGAAGGATCATGCAAATACTCTGCTTTTTAACTTAGGTAAAGCCAGAGTTGAATTTGGGTTTGTTTCTCCATGGGGAACCTTTGGAGGGCGAGGCAGTGTTTAGGAAGAGGGAAGGGGGAGGAAGTTTGGGGTGGCAGCAGAGAGCGGGTGCTGGTTTAGGCACTTTGCCCTGCCAGGACTTCAGTGTGGGTGCTGACATGAAAGGGAATCCTCAAGCCACGAGCTGTAAACCTGTGTTTTAGGAGTGTTCCTGTGGGTGAAGGATAGGGGCATGTATTGCAGAGTGCATTCCTTTGTTTGTTTTCCCCACTTAAACAAACAAAAATACTCCTATTATAATAAGCAAAGAAAGATGAGTGATGAGGCTTGTGCTGTAAAATCATGTTTGCTGGAAGAGTTGTGCTGTTCTCCATTACTTAATTTCAGCTGAAAAGGGAGGGCATGGAGGTTGGGGAGAACACAGCTACTTTCTTGGAAGTATTTTTATGAGTAGTAGAGACGAGTCCTCCCAGGGGGGAGCAGTTTAGCTGTGTGTAAAGAGAACAGAGCTCAGAACAGGCCCTTCCTGTGCCTTTGGGGCTCAAAGAGATTCACTTTTGGTCATTATCCTTTAATTTTCTCCATCATCTCTCTTGGTAATTTTCTCTGCAAGCCCAAATTTAGTTACTGTCCCCATGCTGATGCCACAGAAACCAGGGATCATTGCTGGTGGCAGATTGAGGGAGCTGCAGAGAGTGGAGTTTGTTGAGGAGAAGAGGCAGCAATATCACGAGTCCACATCCGACTCCACTCTTCCTGTTGGGGTGTTTGTTCCTTGGAGAAGCCTGACGTGGCACGTGGAGTCTCCCATGCCCTGGCCCGTGCAGGACAGGACCAAATCACTCTGGCAGGGCTTTGCAGCACACCTGGGGACTGTATTCCAGCTCAGGATCTCCCGAAGCTTCCAAGCACGTGGAACCAGTATGAACAACAGGCTTCAATCCATTTTCTAGATAAGAGCTTTGCCTGTGAAAAAAAATCAGATGCCAAAATGTGGGGCTGCAAACCCCAACTGCTGAGCAGTTCTTTTTCCTGTGAGAAGGAAGAACTGTGGTGAAAACTGAAAAACCCTACTCCAGCCCTGTGTTGGGAACAAAGGTCAGTGGCTCTGCAGCAGCCAAGTGTGTAGCCCAAGGCCAGTGAACACCTTGAGCCTCGTGCCGAGGCTCTGGACCTTTTACAAAAGCTGGGCACGATTCCAGCACCGAGCCAGAGGAAGGACAGCTGACCCATGGTGCACCTGGGGCATCTCAGCCTTATTTCAGTGTCACATAAGGCTTTGTCTGAGTTTATTTTATTTAATGGCCTTTTTTTTTTCCTGGTTATACTGTCACAGGAAATTCTCACTGTTCTATTACCATTTTCCTGCTGGAACTAGCCTTAAAATATAACGAATAAATAAATACATATACATACATATAAAAATATGCAGACAGGAAAGCCATTCAGATCTGCAGAGGCCTTGATAACGCTGCTGATGAGGTTGCCAGCTTTCCCTGTGTCTGAGCTGAACAATTCCCCACCACCTTCCCGACCCCTGGGAACTCAAGGGGAGGTAGTTGTGAAGCTTCTAATTCTGACTGCAGGTGTCTGGTTTGAAAGACACCACATGCCAGGCTGTAATGTCATTTAGGAAAAAGGTAATTAAATAAAAATGCAGATGTGTTACAGTCACAGTTCCTGAACATGAAATGCCCGTCGGTTTTAAAAAAGTAAAGAATAAATCTCTCTGGAGGAGCACTATCCTCTCATCTGTTGTAATATTATCCAGTATTAGTATTTTAAATAAGAGGAAGAGTTTAGAATGTCAACATCTGCTCTTACCCATCTCTTTACAGCAGGAACATTGTGTTTGAAAACAAACAAGACAGGAATGCCTGAGCTCCCCTCATTATTCTGCTCTGTGTCTCAAAATATTCCTGCCAGTGTTTACTTGTTGCACATTTTGCTCCATCATTTGGTGTTCTTAAGGTACTGTAGTTTATCAACACCAGAGCAGTTAGACCTGCTTGACTCTGTCATAACAAAGCAGGTACTCACTGATCTTGCTCTTTTGAATTCTTAACTTGAAAAGTGTAAGTGCCACTATATTCTGGATAAACTGCCTGAAAAAGATTATTTTGAAAAAGATTAGCCAGCTTTAGGCTGGGCTGTTCCCTGTTGAGCAGTAATGATGATGGTAGCACTGATAACAATAAACTTACTGCAGAATTCAGCTGGTCTCAGTCCAGCACAGGATTTAACCCCATGCTTACCTTTCAAGCATGTTTGCATCCCTGTTGATCAGTTAAGCACATACTTTAGCTCTTTACTCTGTTGCTGCTGGATTCCAGCACATGCTGCTCCTGCTGTTTGTTTGAGATGTGCTATTTCTGGGTTTGACCAGCCAGGATAAACCTTTGGGATTAGCAAAGGCTGGAAAATGGCTAATATATTAATTATGCAGTATAATTTAGGAGGTTTTTGATCTCTCCTTTCCTCTGTTTAACTCTTTTTCTCCAGTGCTACCTGAGGTTGGGAGATCCACAGCTGTGAGTGGAGACTGTTTGCCTTGGAAAAGGAGTATGGAGGTACCAAGCCTGGCTGCATTCCTGTGAATCCTGCTGGGAATCTTTCCAGTAGTGCTGGGGATTTCTCCTAAAGGCTGAGAACTTGTAATTGTTCAAATTACTTTGAACTCTTGCTTTTGTTAAACAAAAAATGAACCCCAGAGCATGGCTTCTTTAGAGAGGTACAAACCCACACATTTCTAGTCCTCCTGGTGTGATGGAAGAGAGCTTAAAACATGATGTGGTTATTATTTCTAGGCTCCAAAATAAAAAAGTACAGAAGAAGTTTCCTACACTTCTTATTAATTTTTCAGGATTTCCAAGCCAATTTCAAGCCTTTTTGAGACCTGACAGGATTTGAGCAACTAGTGCTGGCAATTCCTTGAGCCCCTTAAGCCAAGCTTATGGGGAATCTGATTTTTATTGAAGTTTTTTTAAAATTCTTCCTCCCTTACTGCTCTTCTGAGCGTTACAGACACACCACGTGAGAAAGAGTGAGGGCTTTAAAGTCTGTGCCATCTAAAATGATTGTCACAGAGTAGGAACTCCGGCTGCAGCAGGTTTTATCATCTCAGACCCCACTCTGCAGCATTTACAGAGGAGAAGAGCTCTATCTCAGCACCAGCTCCTTGTGTGCACATCTCAGTAATGCTGCAGGTCTGAGCTTCAGGCTGCCAGGGGATTCCTCAGGGCTCTGCCCTGCTCCTTATCTGTATTTGCAGTCACAGAATCACACAATATGCTGAGTTTGAAGGGACCCACAAGGATCACCGAGTCCAACCCTTAACCCTGCCCAGGATCATCCCTCAGAGTCCCACCCTGTGCCTGGCAGTGCAGTCCTGAGAGCACCACTGAGCTGGGGCAGCAGAGATTCCCAGAAATCCCCTGAGAGCACCAGCTTTCCAGTTGGACTCATTGGGTTATTCCCAAGTGCCTACAAAATATGTAAGAACCCTGCCATTGTCTCAACCAGACTTTGAATCAGGGGCTCTTAAAAGAAGAATAGCTTATCTTCTGTTTGTTCCCCACTCCCATAATGCTTTAAAAAGAAAAGACAGAAAAAAGAAAAGCCCCAAACACAAAGCTGAAACGTGCTGTGAGTTTTCCCCTGACAGCCAGAGGTGGAAGGGATGGTTAGCCAGGATTAGAGTCCTGCTTTGTAATTTCTTCCTGTGAGTTATGGCTGCGTGTCAGGAGCAGTAAGCAAAGCAAAACGCAGTAGCTAGACTGGTGTTCTGTTCAATTGCCTGGGGCCCCAGCTGAAATTTAATAAGCAAATGTAAGATTTTAGTGCTTTGGAATGGAAACTTTATGGCAACTTCTTTCTGCAGCCCCTGTTTAAGTGATGTATTGCATGTACAGGTTGTGCAGTGCACCCTGAATGCTGAATCCAGCTCTGCTGTTGTGCTCTCAGTCCTGCCCTGGAATTCCTCTCCCAGGCTGGAGCCAGGTGAATCTTCTTCAGCCCACAGAGCAGATTGGTATTGAATACAGTTCTGGCTGGCATATCTTCACTGCAGCTCCATTCACATGGATTAGGATGAGAATCCTAATGGCAGGTGGGGGAATCTCTACTGGGGATGTTTTGAAATCATGTGCTACCAAGTCATGTTCAGGGATTGCTTATGGAGAGTAGATCCTGGCTAGCAGAATGGGAGAAGAGGGCCAGGATTTGTTCCAGTGCTGTTTGTCCTTATTCTTTGGGTCATTCTTCAGATTTCAAAATACAGAGGTCTTCTGTGGGATTCTCTGATTTTTTTTTTTAAGACACAAATTCATTTATTGCTCAAGGAGGGTCCAGTCAGAGCATGTTTGACTCAGTAGTGAGGATGCAGAACCCTCTCATGCGAAATAAGAAAAAAGCTCCTCATTTTAAATATCCAGTGCCTCTGTTCCCTGCTCAAGAGTAGGTGAGGAGTCTGTGCTCTCCTCTCTGACCAGCTTCTGTTTGGTATTTTACAGTTTCTGCATTATGATGGTTCACAAAGACTTGTTGTCAGCTGTTCCTCATCACTCTCCAAGCATGAAAATCAAGTCTTGAGGGTTGTGTGTAGAATCAGATCATATCAGGAGCTGTTGTGGGAATGCACTGAGATGGCAAAGGGAGCTTTACCCTTTTCCCAGCTCTCTGCCACTGGTTCCCATTAGTACCAGCTAGTACAGCCCATTTGTTAGGGATTTTCTGCATGTTACTCAATACTTCCAACATCCATTGCTATCTTCAGGAGATGAGGAGGCTGAACAATTCTCAAGAAGTGCTTCAATTCAGTCTAACCAGGAAGTTACCTTGCACAAGTGACTATCCCAGCCTTGTGTCCTCACAGCACTTGCAGATGATGTGCAAAGGGCCAGTCAAACTTAGAGAGCCCTCTCTAGGGAAACACAGAAAAGCTCCCCACAGTCCTTATGCTCCTTGGGCACCTCTTGTGTGCTTTCACTGGGACAGGGCCCAAGTGGAGGCTCTCTCGCTGTGCATAGACAGCCACTGAGAACAGAGATTACATCAACTTCTTCAAAAAACATGCCTCTGTTTCAGAAGAGCCTTTCAAGTGTAGTCACTGCAAGGTCCCCCACGATAAAAAGCCGCTGCTCATTCCTCTTGCCTTCTCCCGCCTGTGTTTATTTCTGTTTGCTCCTTTCTTTTTCACAGATGGCAGATAAGTCTTGTCAGTGCTTTTTTGGCTTTGCAGCCTTTTCTCAATCATCCCTCCTTTTGTGTCTCCAGCAATGTGCAAATCTGATGGTTTGCTATTTCTGCTAAGCTCATTTCTTTTCTGTGCTATCTCATTGTCTCAGTCTTGTGCTTTTTGCTGGGTGAAAGAAGCGACAAATTTCCAGTAGGCAAAAAATAAACCATCCCCAGCTCCTGAAAAGAATGAACCCTTTTTAACCACTGCTATAAAATGTAATGGTTTGATGTGAGTTCCTTCTCTAGGTTGGAAGATTGACCAGTAGGTCCCTGAGAAGCATCTTTTGATCTGTCTCTTGGATCAATTGGAATTTTATTGCACATGAGGAGAACAATGCTGCATGAGCCCTCGAAGGGGAGCGAACACAGATGACATTTTTATTCATTCTCAGCCAGATTGCTTGGTATTGTGTCCCTTCTGTGAAAAAATGACACTCTGGCAACAGGCCACTGACTGCAAAGCATCTTGGCATGGGCCTCCTGTTTGTCTCAGCCTGAGCATCACCAGAGATGCCAGACTGTTGGCCACAAGCTGAGGGTGTTAAAGCATCGTCTTTATCAGCATCCCACTGTCATTTTTGGTGCACAGTACTTGAGGGAGGCAGGCTGGTTCCTGACTGTTTAGATCTTTGGTGGCATCAGCAGTGGTAGCTGGCTCTCCCCTTGGGAGGAGCATCAGCTCTCCTGGCTGGCAACCCATTCTCGGTGCAGTCCTGCCAACCCTAAACAAATTACTCTTCAGGGCTTCTGATCCTGTGTTTCCTTCTCCTTTTTCTTATGTATTAAGAGAAATTTTTGAAAGCCTTGAAGTGACAAGGAAGGCAAATCTAATTGAGTTGCAGTTTCATCTGAGCCACCATAGTTACTGCAGCTTGCACTGACAGAGCCAAAACCTCATTCCCCTTGGATTTTTCCGAGGGCAGTGCCTCAGTTTGGCTGGGACTGGAGCTGTCATGAGGTGGCTGGGTATGCTCTGGACAGGTAACACTGAGCTGTGGGCTGTGTTGTAGCAGGACTGTTGGCCATCAAAACCAGGTGTATTACTGAGGCATTTCTGCAATTATCCAGTAATTCATATCATAAATCATATTTTCAAAGTCACTGTTGGGTTTTTTTTTTCCTTCTAAGACAGTTGTTTAAATGGAGAAAGTGGAGGAAGGTTGTCTTCTTCTAAGCACAACATTTTAACTCACCTGGACATGTTCCTGCTGCAGGTGACCCTTCTGTGGCAGGGGGTTGGACTGGCTGATCTCCAGAGGTCACTTCCAACCCCAGCTATTCTGTGATTCTGTGAACTGTTATTTCCTAGGATGCCCAGATATTTCATTTAAATATTTTTTTTTTTCCATCCAAGTAGGAGTGTGGTAAGATGTGCAACAGCCTCCCCTGTGCACTTGGAGACACTGGACTGAAAACCTGGATGTGAGTTCCTGTCCTGCTCTAACCAGGCTCCCTCTGTGCCTGCTGCTGTGCAGTGGGTATTTCCCAAACCAAATAGCCGCATTTTTCTGAAGGAAGGACGGTATCTCTGCCTTCAGCTCTGATGCAGTGTGACATGGACCGCAGGACCTGTCAGCACTCGTGCACTCAGTTCTGTTTCAATGTTAATAAGGCCTTCATCAAGTCATTTGTTTCATCCAGGATGTCACATTTAGCAGTGAATTGTCACATGCTTGAAAACTGGAATCACAGGAGAACTATTTAATGATAAGTGGTATCTGCATCATATCTGAAGCTGGAACATGCCAGGAAAACATCCTTTACATTCTGCAACTGGTATTTCCAAGCTCTCAGGATCAATCATGGGTTGGCTGGGTATGTACACTATTTCCCTCTGTTAATGTGTGGCATAATATTATATTCTATATTTGGTAACTCATTCTTACATTGCTTATCTGTCACCTATTTTCTCTGGCTGTTTCTTCTGCTTTTTTAAAATAATGCTGTGCAGCATTGAATGAATTGCTTGAAACCAAGATTGACACTGTAAATCCAACAGAAAATAACTAAAATTTAAAACTAATACTCCTCATTCTAGTCTGTTTGTGCTATGTAAGGGAAAAGAAGAGATTTGAGCCAAGCAGCTGCTGGTGGGATTAAGTGGGGAACTGTCTAGAGAGAGCAGGTTTCTGATTATCATCTCCTGTTCTCGATGTTGTCTTCAAGAGGAATAGAGCTAAGGGCTAAAACTCTATTTTTATTATCTAGTTCCTATAAGTCTTTTCCACTTGAAAAGAAGAAAAGGAAGTCGTAGTGGACTCATGGTGAACATCATCCCAATGCACTTTCCTTCTTTATTTAAATTACATTTATTGCTGTGCCATGTTTTCTTACAAGCTTGTTTCTGTCTGCAGATAGGTACATTACCTACTGTCAGCAGTAATGAGAAACACTCCTGTGCATGCAGCATGTGTTGCTACACAGCAATGCCATTATGTACAAAATTTCTGCAGAGTGAAACATTGAAAAGTCATTTTTTTGCCTCAGGGAATGCTTTGTATTTATATTTTAACTCTGCCTTACTGTTGTGTCCTTGTGAGCCAGACCCCTTGTGGCAGGTTTGTGAAGACACAGAAGGAGTTCTGGGCACATCTGTGGGAAAAACATTTTGGTTTAAGATTTTCCCCAGTTTCTGTCAGTAAACGGTGTAAAAAAGGAATTATAAAATACTTGTTTAGTTTTTATTTTGTGTTTCCATAGTCGTTCCAACCAGTTGATCAGAAATACTAAATATTACAAAGATCCATGTTTTCTGAACAAAAATGTTGTGTTCTCCTAAAAGCTCTTTTTTTCTATGAAATGTTCTGTTTGAATTTAGACCAAGTCATAATGAGTGCTGGAGCAATTAAAGTATCAGCCACTATAAGGAGTCTTGGGAGCACAGGAGACAGATAGGATCAGGGTTTAAGCTACTTAAATTCCTTTTATGAGAAATAAAGATTTCACAAACCTCAGTTTCAAACAAAATAGTTGATATATGCTAAGCTCAAAGTACTAAACTTCTTCTCCTGCCCTCTCCCACTAAACAAATAAAATTCTATAAAATATTTAAACCTTATATCTGCAGGAAGAAAGAAAACACTTTTTTTCTATTTAAAATTTTTTGGCAGGTGCTCAGATATTTATGATAATGGGATCATGGAACAACATGGAAAGGTTAGTGGGAAGGTGTGGTGGGAATTTTGAGTATGACTTTGTAAATTGTTGCATTTGTTAAATCTTAGTCTTAAACTCAAATTGTAGCCAGGTTATTTGCTCATTTACATGTGTCATGGAGTAGTTATGGTGCATTAAATCAATGAAGTGTTTGTGTGCAGGGCTGGATCATGCCTTCATATACTGCAATCAATTAAATTCCTTTTATTTAATTCTTGTAGCCATTACCCTTAAAAAAAAAAAAAAGAAAGAAAGAAAAAACCTTTTAAATATTTTTCATTAACACATACTATTAAGTGGGTAAGTGGCCTAAGTATATTTTAATTTAATTTAGATTTAACAGCAACATTTTTCCCATACTAATTAAATGCCAGTTTGTTATTAAGAAAATATTTATTGAACTTGGTGATAGATACATATCTATCACATCACTGTTAAACCTCATTAAATAGTGTTTTAATTGCAATTTGTTTTTAATTACCATTCATTAAGCATATTATTAAATCTAAATTGCATGCTTATGAAAGACGAGTTTGCCAATACAAGAGGCTGAGGCCCTTAACTACTGCCTTGCTTTTAGGTTCCCATAATTTGAAGTGTGTAGGGTGAAAGTTTGATCTATTTATATTTTTTCTAACAGTGTGCCCTCCCTCACTGCCTGTGTCTCCCATTGTCATTAACAGAATTAATAACATCTGAGCCAATCAACAGATCAAAAATGGTGACAAAACAGATCTTTGGGCAAGGAAGCAACAGCAAAAAGGGAGCACAGGCAGGGAAAAGAGAAGTTAAACAGGGTATTGAAAGCAATTCTCTAAATTGAAAGAAGCAGAGGATGGGGATGCAGAGGGATATGGTCATGACTCCGAGAGTTCTTTCTCTTTGGCTTCTCGTGGGTGCTCTGGGCAGGGTTAGTCCCTGCTGCCCTCTGAGACAGCCCAGACAGTTGGGTGTAGAAAGAGCAGAAGCAGCCTGAGGTGCTGCCAGCTTTCCCCATGGGCTGGATGAGGAAACACAGTGCAGCTCTGCACACTGACACTCTCTGGCTCTGGTTCTGCTTGCACTGGGGATGGTTTTGTGCCAGGTTATCTCCATTGACTTCAGTGGATTATCTCCAATTCACAGTGCAGTTTAAATCAGATGCAGGACATCTTTTCTCCTCTTTCCAATTCATGAATCTCTTTCAAAACTTTCTATACCAGCTGTTGTAACTGTAAGCAAATCATCCTGGCAAACCAAAGTATCTCCTCATGAGCCTGTGTCACAGGAGGCCTTGGTGTCTCTATCTGCCTCTATCTTCTGCTCATAAAACATTAGTTATACAACGTTTTTTTTGGCAGATGGGTATCTTCCATGAAAAAGCCATTTCCATTCCAATGCAATAATGCTTTTATATGGACTGTTTCAGTCTCTGTTGCACAACCCTTTTGCACAGTGATTCATTATTCTGTCTTTCTTCTTGATGTGCTGAATCATGGGATGACACTTTGCCAGCTTCGTTGTATGCCAACAATAACTTGCTCATGTTTCAAAGATAGAGGAGGCTGCAAAAAACCCTGCAGCACAGGGAGCCCGGACATTTGGCTGGGGGAAGTTCTCAGCAGGCTTTAAACTCCTCCACATGAGTGGGGAAATTACCTTTCAGCTCCTGCTCTCCTTAGATGGCTGTAGGAAACTGCAGATGGCCTCCACTTGTCTCTGCAGAGCCAGGGAAGGCCCAGATTCCTGTTCCCTCTAAACTGACAGCAATCAACCACTCCTACACTGAGAGGACATAGATCAGTCCACCTCTCCATGGAGCACCATCTGCATTCATGACTTAGCAGGAACGTGGAACCGTGGAGAAGACTCTGGAATTACCCACACAGGTGGGATCTGTGGGATCTCCTGACACCCTCTCCAACATGTTGATATGAGGAGGCAGCTGATTTAACCCCCTTCCTGCTGCAGCAGCCTCAGCAGTGCACGTCTCCAGGAGTCCTCCCTGGCTCCTGAGGACCCAGGGTGCTGGGGTACAGCACAGTGTAAGAATTCAAGGGTTGGGTCGTTATTTCTAACTTCTATTTAAAAATTAGTTTACTTTCTGTCAGTGATGCATAGAATCTTTGCAGAGGCAAATGATGCTTTGCCTTGGCCAATCTGGAATCTTTTCTGATTTGTTTTTGTTAAGAGTTTCTAAGTGCAACTATTAATCTGATCACAGAGAATTTAGAATCAACTGAGTATATTGACAGCTGTTCTGAGAAACGGGACAAGGTTTTGGTCAGAGTGGAATACGTTACACTGCTTGAAAGCAGGGTTTTAAAGGAAAGACTCTTGCATTTTTAAAAGGTATTCTTATTTGAATACTGTACTGCATTTCTCAATGCACTTCAGTCTGAAGCACAACATAGTACCATGCACTACCTGATGCACTTCTCACAGGCTCTTGAAAGGCCCTTGGTTGTCTTTTGAAGACAATAAACCAAGGAAAAATTCTAGATTATGAAGGTGGTGTCCTAATAGACCTTGAGGGTACATTTGCACATCTGATATTTAAGTGTAATTATTACAGCAATTTCACATACAAAAGTATCCAGTATTTTTAAGTATTATAACCTGACTGAGATTTTATAAGACAAGCAGCTTTAATGCCCTTTTCCTCCCCCATGCTTGTTGCATGCTCATATTCCACGAGAATCTGTCCATGTGCAGTTAGACTTTGCTGTGAGATACAATAAAGATCAGATTTTAAGAGCAGTGTGCACATATTTGTCTGACACATGTATGTACAGAAAAGGTCAAGGGACCTAATGTTTTTATTCAAGGTTGTGGGTATGTGAAACATCTTCACAGGGATACCATATTTCTCTATTTCTGTCTCTGCATTGGTATTGCTAGTTCAGTGTCTTCAGCCGTTTTGAAGTGTCCTGCCTTATTTTTCCACATATTTATGTCTTTATTGCCTTATGTCTCCATTCCCTGTGTGTCACCTTCTTGCCTCCCCACCTTCTCTCCTGCCCAGATGATTCTGGAGGGCTGCCCTGCCACAAAAGTGGGTCAGACCAGTTCCAAGAGCTGTGGAGTGCTTGGATGGGGATCCACCCAGCAACACCACCACACTAATGCCAGATTGGGAAATTTGCCCTACAGGAGTTTGTCTTGATTAAAGGCTTCAGTGTGTCTTTGCAACACAAACACAGGAGCCCCCATGCTGCTCTCTGAAATTTATGGCGTATTTGCTTTTTACTCAAGCATATTGAAGCAGAACAGAAGAAAGGATCAAAGGTACTGTAATGTTTCTATAAACAAGTACTACTTAGTTTGGTTTTTTTTATCTTGGGTTTATTTTTTTCCAAACAAATCTTCTAGGCACATTAGACTCAGATTTCATTTTATTGCCAAATCACCAGCTGGCAACAAAATCGCATATGTCTGTGTAAATAAGTAGATGAGAAGCTGAACAGGAGATTGGGAGATGATTCAAGCAGTCCTATTGGCTTCTACACCTTAAAATTTGACTGGTTTATCTGTCTATTCAGCAATGTCCTGTACAGACCCCATTTCAACATGAAATACAGAATTACCCCAAGCTGAGATTTTAGTCTGTGGTTTTCCTCTCTTCTAGTGAGTTTACAGGAAAGCAGATAATTCTCTGGGACTATAGCTCAAAAATTCATTTTTTTGTCTGCTCATCAAGTGATGACTAATCCATTCCCTGTTACTCAAATATAGGTGTAACTCTTGTGATGACTGATATTATTATGAAGCATTTTCACTTTGAAAAATGTGATGGGCCAGATGATCCTTCCTTTGAAGGTAATGACATTTTGCAATTTGCTTGAGGGCTCTATTGCTGCCTCTTAGGTTTGTTTGGGTTCACTTGGCAATGAAAACTCAAAATTGATTAATTTATCATTAAAGCCAATGTTGCTGTATAGCCCTTCTCCTTTTGTAGATAGACAATGGCATGGTCACTTCAATTTGTAATCTTAAATCAAGGTTTTCAGTGATTCCCAGGGAAAAAAAAAAAGCCTGACCATTATTAGGTAAACATATAAAAAGTTAGTAATCATCATCTTACTTCTAAAAGCAGATGGAGTAGAGCATCTTTTCAGACCTGGGTGATAATGAGACAGACTTTTCCCCATGCAGTCAGGAACAGTGGCTCATTTTGGATATGATTATGCTCCTTTTGGGTCTCAGGTAAAAGAATATTTGCATTTTAGATAATTACTGAAGAATTAGGATATTTGGTCATATAGTCCTATTCAGATATCTGTCCTAGAGGGGAGATGTTCCTTGGCAGAGCTTGGTAATAGGACTGCCTTTGTCAGAGCAGAAACACTGCAGCAACTATCAAGGTTCTGTTTGGAGGGGCAGTTTTGCCCTCAGTCAGCAAACTCTGAACGAGCTTAATTAATGAGCAGGGAAAGACCTCCATTATCTGGGGGGTGGAGGGCAGAAATTAAGGGGGTCAAGCAGCAAACGGGATTTGTTTCTTGCTAAAATTGTTTAATCTTTGCCTCTTCCCTAGCACCCTCCTTTTAGGGGATTTCATTCCCAAATGAGTTCTGGAAGCTCTGAGTTCTACTACAAGTTATGCTTTTTCTTCTGCCAAGGGCTGCAATTCTCCTGTTTTTGCTGGTGTTTTCCTTTAGTTTGTGATGCAGCCCGGGCTGATGTGGGGCTCCAGTTCTGGAAACAGCAGGGCACACCCACCAGCTGCCGTTTTTCCCAAATTGGACAGAATAGAGAATCCTTCCTGCCCCATTCAGAGTCATCTGCATAGACAGATAAAATGGGAGTTAACAAGGGTCAGCTTTATGACAGGGAAAGAAGGCTGCTAATGACCATTATCTATGCCACAGGTTTAACTTCATTACTTTTGCATTAAGTTCCTAATGCCCAAAGCAATAAGCAAACTGAGTACTGTTGAACTGTAGTAACCTAATCTTCTCTCCAAATGAAATAGAGGGAAAGCAGAGTCATTTGACATGGCTTTTGTTTTGTCTTCTCTTTTCCCAACCCCCAGTCACATAGTTGGCCTGTTGAGAGTTTCCCTTCCTTCTTTTATCTGTTTTCTTTTTTTCCCTGAGCTTTTCTGACTGTCCAAAGTGGTATTTGGTGCAGGATTTGATGAGAGGGTTTAGGCCTTCCATAAAGGTGATCTGGGGTTTGTCACATGGAGAAATCTCTCTGGATGGTCTTCTAAAGTGCAGCATTATGCAAACTTTTAGTTTCAGAGGTAAGAGAAACTTGAGCTGGCCCTGACATTGTGGCTCCCAGTAAGTCAGATCTAGGAGAGCACTTTTGCTGGATGTTTTGAAGCCTGATGACACTTTTGCAAGGACAGTTGAAGGTCTTAGACTATAACCCAGTGTGACTGGTTGGCATGTACCAACCTGGACTCCAACCATTAGTTCATCTTCTGCCCATTCTCCAGCTGAAACCTCTGATGATGTTGATAAGTGTTCAAGGCCAGTGTTCCCAGACCAACAGCCTCAGCTTTTGGCAAAGGATGAAATCAATTGTCCATCTTTTTAGGGCTCTGCAGAAGGAGAGGGAATGAACCAGTGCTGGCAGGTAACTGGTGAACCTGTCCAGTGTTTAGGAAATATCTTACTGCTCACAGAAGAAGGATCCTAAATGGGTAAGTGCCTGAGAGACATGGTAGATTAGATATATAGAAGAAAATAATATAAACTATGGAGAGTTAAGCAATGAACGTGGACACCAACGTAAAAACCCATCAGCAAGGTAATGTAATGTATCACCATAATCCAGGATTATTTGGTAACCTCCATATCAGAACCTTGCACTCTGAGTAATAAGTGCTGAAGGCTGAACATTTATCTTCTGACCCATTCCCTGTTCAGAATGATCAGGGTTACCAGATATGTGGGACTCAGAAAATTGTCCCTCTTTGATAGTGTTTCCTTGCTGTGCAGCACAAAGGGATTTACTTTCCTTGTCCCTTCCTGTCTTAGAAAGGACGTATCAATGTGTTTTTTTCTGTAGCCAGGAAACTGTGGTTACAGTAAGGTCCATGACATAACAGTGAGACTTGATATATCAGTCTGACAGCCATCATCTGTTCTGAGGGGTATCTCCTCTCTCCAGACTTATCTGCCTCCTGACTGCTTGACTTGACTCTAAAACTGCTTTTTTTTGGCTTTTACTGGTCACAGGTTCTCCTTCAAAGTAATGCCTTCATCCCTATTCTCCCAAACAAGATGTTTCTTGTAATTTTAAAATGAGAGAGTCCAACTACAGGGCAAGTCAGCTGAAGAGCTGGGAATGCCAGAGGTAAGAAGGAGTGAAGAGTGGGTCCCACCTCAGGTATGTGTAAATGAGAGCAAATTCAATGGTCTCTCTTGTATCTTTGATAATGACCTGCTAAGTTCTGCCTCCCTTTGGTGGGAGGGAAGGGAATGTATTTCATCCATGCACTGGGATATCAAACTCAGACGTCTTCCCCTTGGATAAGTTTCGGGCCTCTCCCGCTTCTCAATTGTGTTTTTTCTGATTGTGGTCTCCTTTTTGACATGGGAAACAATTTTGTTGGATGCAAAATTGAGTATTTAGTCATTAAATGCCTATTTTTTGAACAAACAAGCTGCCGTAGTTCTGAAGTTCAAGTGAAGAGGGCATAGGGAGAAGCAACATTATTTTCTGGGAGTGCAGAGCAGATCAAGGGCCCCTGTGCAGTGATCTATATCTGATTCAACACAGCCTGCAAAATTAAATTTTGTTCAGCTTAAGCATTTAATTACTACAGATGTTCAGGAGATACTCTGTGAAGCATCACCTACTGGGGCCCTTTGGACAGATGCTGTTTGCTTTGACACTCCATCTGTCACTTTGAAATAATCACTGAAGCTTCAACTGGCATAACCCTGCAGGGTTGGCATCAAGGCATGGCATGGAAGAGGTTAAAAATAAGGTCAAGGTCGTGGCATGCTGTGGATGGCAGGAGGTCCATGGATAATGATTGCCAGTTCTTGCTGTCCATGATTTTCAGCAGAGAGCACTGTATGTATCATTACACAAGGACTTTGGGTTTGCTTTCTGAAAGATCTTTTACCAGCAATGATCTCAGCCCCTTGGCTTGTTAGATCCTTGTTCATTTGGTCAGTGAGACCTTCACTCAACTGAATTACCCAGAACAGTTTCAGAAAGCTGAAAGCTTTTCAGGGCACCAAGTATGTATCATTAATGGTTAGATAGTATTTTTGCCTGTAACTCTCAACTAATTCTGCTTATGTTACTGCTGGTTGTTGTGTTGTTGTCAAAAGTAAGTTGGCAGAGGTTTTCCCCAGCCTGGTGACTTCTCTGCCACCTTGACACATTGCAACAAGGATATTTGGCAGTTCTGAGAGGGGTTAGCATTGACCTCTCATGAGGGAGATCATGGGGTTAGATGGTCTTTTCATCCTACACCTCACAAACAAGCAGTTTTTGTATCACTCACCCTGGTTTCCAGCAGGATGGAATGGGATGACAGCTGTTATTGCATCTTGTTGCTTTATCAGGGTCCTCAAGCAGGAAGCATTCAGGGCAGCTTTTTTTTAATTGTCAGTGACTTGGTCATGGGTAATGCCATCTTTTCCACTCCTCATTTTCTTCTAAGATCTAGACCCTACCTGAGTAGATTGTACCCACTGATTTCAACATTGTTATTCTAAGAAGTTCAGTAATCAGAGGTTCACAAATCATTCTAAGAGGTTCAGTAATAGCAGTGTAAGGTGAAATATATGCAGGAATCTTCCCCCAAAATGCCAAGACAGTGGAAGGGATTCAAAGGTTTTACTCCAGAGGCAAAGACATTAAAACTTACAAACATCTGCTGCAGGACAGCACCAGGGCTCAGAGGGAAGGCAAAGCAGATCTGCTTCTCCTGTCCTGCATCGAAATGGAGAGCTGAGAGATGGAGGTCAGCGCTCCCTTTGGGGCTTCTCCTTTGTCCTGTGACACAGTCCTGTCTCTGGCTCTTTGTTCTCCTCAACTGACAGATTATTGTGCTTTGTCATTTTTCGGTCCCTGTCCCCAGTTGAAAGAGATGTCTGACTCCAAGGGACATACTTTGTATCAGGAGATCAATTAAGCTTGTTCAGTGTCCCTTCTGGAGCTGCTTTTTTTTTTTTTTTTTCCCCCATATCCTAACTTAGGCTTCCATGTCTGATTTCTCTTATTGCTTGTCCTTTATATAGATTTTCTTTCCCCCTTCATCTGAAGGAAAATATTTTTTCCTATTAAGAGGTGGCTGCTGCTGCTCCTCATCCCAGCATTTAAATAGACAAGCATTTTTTCCCTGTTTTGCCAGCACTAAATTCACATAATATAACAGAAAACCAAGCCCATACACTGTCAGAGACACTCCTACATGTGGTGACCCTCTTTCTGTCACCTGCCACATTCTTCATGCTCAACCTACAGCTGTGAAACTTTCTCCTCCTCTTTGAAGAACAAAGCCCAAAGAACTCCCCTGTCGCAGTTTGCAGAACATCCTCGGGCAGAAATGACGCTGCTCATTGTGAGAGGAGAGTCGTCCTGAAAGCAGCAGCTTTTCAGTGCCAGCCCTTCCAGTGGGTCTGAGCTACCAACAGCCACGCTGCAGACTTCATTTCATTTGTGGGGCTGTTCCAGAGCCTTCCCATCGCCTGCAGGGCCACCGGGCCGGGCTGCTGGAGCTCCAGCTCTGCTTCGTGACTCAGGATCACTGTCTTGGAACGGGCTCTGCCAGATCGCTCAGTTTTTCCATTAAAACATTCTCTGAGGAGAAAAATGAGTGTTCAGCTAGCTGCCTGCTACCAGAAAAGGCTGATTTTTCACTTCTGTATTTTTCCCAAATAACTTTCTCCTCTGCCATGAGAAACTTCTGGGTTTCAGGTGGGACGATTCTCTGAGTGTCTCATGGACAGCTGAGAATATCTGCCTGAATCTTTACTCGTGTGTCTGATTGTTCCTTTTGTCTTTTCAATACATTTCCATGTCGTCACCTAAGATGAAACTAATTTTTAGGAGTAAAATGTGCAGACCTGGTTCCCAGTTAATCTTCTGTGATGGCAGTAGCTGTTGTGTGAGTAATTGATCTGTGACTAAAGAACTACAATAGTAAAATAATTTTAGCCTAACACCATAAAAACCAAAACTCAAACTATGACTCTGTAAAGTAGTATTTTTTATGAGCTGAGCATTTACTCCATTAGGGAAAAGGAGACTGTTTGCATTACCAGGCTATACTATATACTGCCTCTTTCCATGGAAGCGAATTCCAAAGGTGGCTGGTTTAGGCTTGTATTTTTACTATTAGGGTTTTTTTTTTTCCTGAGGGAGAACCAGACCTGAGTTTTGTAGTCTGATTTGTGTTTTATTTTGGTTGTTTTGGAAATGATTAAGGGTGTGAAGTTAATCTGTCTGTATAACACACCTCCTGCCACTCTCACTCAGTTCCTTCCCTTCTCTGGGAATTTAGTTGCTGCTCCATGCATGCTGGACTCAAGGCAGTTCAGTCCCAGGAAGGGAGGGAATTTCTCTTCATACACATCAGTGTGTTGGTCACAGTTTCTTTCCAGCCTGTTGCTTCAACAGATAGGGAGATGTGCAGAGCTGTACAAGGACCAACCAGCTGGAGAAAATGTGGGTATGTGAGAGTGGAGACTGGAGATACACAAATGCACCTAGAAATTCTCATCTGATATCCACCTGACCATCTTGGCCCCTAATGATAGGGAAAGATAAATATAGGTAATGGTATAAGTGCACGTATCTTCATTGTAAATGAGAGACAGGAAACCCCTGGGAGCACGAACTTCCACTCCCAAGAGGGAGTTGGGCTTGAACAGAGAAAAGTTGAGATGTATGGACTGAAGTCACAGAGCAAACCGTGGCATGGCAAACCAAGATGTGACTGGAGAGATCCTCCTGCAGCAGCATGCTCAGAACAAGAGAAAAGAAGTAAACAAAGAACTGTTAGTAGTTTGTAGCTCTGCTGCTGTCTGCTCCTCTTGTTGCTTTTCTTCCTGTCTGTTCTAGCAATTCTATAGCAGTGCTATAAGGAATAATCAATTAATGCTTAGAAAGCAATTATGATGATTCCCAGTTTACACATGAATAAATAGAATGCAGCTTAGGTGACTGAGTCACAATCATTTTCAGAGTCTGGTAGGGCATGGGCAGTAACAAAGAGCCAGCTCAGCACTTGTGCTCTAATTGCTGTTTTGCCAGAAAAGTTGGGGCTGGAGATCAAACAGAGAGAAATGAGTTGTAAAGCTCCCTGAATGTAAATTGCTGTGCACTGTTAGGAAAAAAAAAATCACTGCACTCTGTAGTCATTTCATAACTGTTACATGGCTAAGACAAGACTTGCCTGAGGTCTCACAGGATGGCCATGGGTCACACCAAGGACAGGATCCAGATGTTGTGGCTCTAATGCTGTGCTTAAGCACAAGACCATCTCTTCTGCTTCTACAAACTTGGTATTTTATTACAGAGTCCTTTATATGAGTCCATATGTGATACTTTGTCATGTGTTCAGCCTGAAACATGGTTAATATGGGAACATCCTTTTTATGTGCATCATAGCTCATGATGTCTTGCTTTTATTGGAAGGCTCACAGCTTCAGCTCAGCCGTGTGGCCTGGTGCAGTGATTGCTCATTGATGTTACTCACAGCTCTGGGTGTCCACTGAGCAAGTGCCTGTGGTACTGTGTGTTCAGACAGCAGAGGAAATACAGGGATCACTCTTCTCTTCCAGGGATGAAGATGTTACCATGAGCAAAACCAGGTCACGGTGAAGTTTTCCTTCATGTCTGGGGATGTATTTAGTTATCTGAAAACCCACAGAGCCCATATAACTGCAGAAGAACAAGCACAAGCCTTGCTATCCTACTTCATACACCATCAACCAAACGAGCAAGCCAGCTCTGAGTCCTCCAGGGTCATTTTATTTTTAGGGCTGTTGCCTCAAGCAGGAAGAAAACAGCTTGATCTGTAGGCTCTGCTTTGAGCTTCCAGTGCTGGCAGCAAAAAGCAAGTTCCTTTGACGTGCAGGCTGGGTTTAACCAATGGAACAATCCGTGTGGGCCAGCGAGCTGCCGGATCTGAGGTTGCTGTTCCGAAGCAGAGCACAGCTCCTTGTCTGTCACAGAGCTGATTCACTTTTGATCTCTTCCCTCTATACTTGACATTCCAGCTGTTTTCTGGCTCTTTATTTAATATCAGGCTTCTTCTGTCTCCATGCTTTTTCAGGTTTTTCGTTTTTCCTCATTTGTCTGAAATCCATCTTGGAGACACTTGTTGCCCTGCTCTCTGATCTGTTTTGAGCCTCTGCCAGCTGCTGCTGCTGCCAGTGGATAAAATGACTGAGTCACCACTTTGTGAATTTTGCATTTGCTTGTGGGGTGGCAGAGCCAAGGCCATCATGAACATATCAAGGAACCACAACAAAGGCCCAAAACACAAACACTGGGACTTAACCTCAAAGCATGTGCTGGAGCACAGTGAGGTGACAGCCAGCAAGACACACACCGAGGGACCTCAGAGCCTTACTCAGTCTCAGTCCCACTTTGACCACATCAGAGGCATACACCTCATGCAGCTCTGGATCAGGGGAGAGGGTGGAAGGGGAAGGTGGGAGTGACCAAAGGACCTTTTTCCTCTTTCCAGAATGAATTTATCACAGCAGATGTAAAAATACAGAAAATGAAAAAATATGCTCAGGGTTATTGAACACAGCAAAGCTGCAGTGGAAGAGAGCAGCACTAAGTGCAGCAGGGAAGGCAGACTGGCTCTTTGTCTGCACCATCTCACGTGTCTGTGGGCCAAAATGCCCGTTTTGGCTTGTTTCACAGGTCAGGATGGTTGGCAGCTCACTTCCCCTGCACTGGTACCATTTCCCAGGGGTGTCACCACAGAGCTCCCGTTGCCTTGGCTCTCATGGGATTGCCCCAGTGCTGACTTGCTGTCACTGGCTGTACTTCCTTGTTTCCCATGCTTTCTAAACATCCTGCTTGCTAGCCTAAGAAACTTTAGCTCAGGAGAAAAACTATCTCTGGCTGACCAGAAGGACCAGTGGGTGTTTGGGCTCTTTGCACCTCTGTCTGCTGGGACCAGAACTTGCCAAAAGGTCATTTATACCCAGTGTGCCAGTGGTGGTTAATGAAACCCTGGGTTAATCAGCATGGCGAGGCTGATGCTGGTGGAAGTTTTGCTGCTTAATTTTAGTTTGATCAGGGCCACCCCTATGCTCCCAGCAAAGGCATGGGGGCATTTATTACAACCTGGGCATCAGGGCTCTGTGGCTGCCTCCAAGTTTGGTCACTTTTCCTGATGGCATGGGGGTTTTTTAGGGCTAGACAGGAGAAAGACTGAAATGCACTCATCCAATCTTCAAGTAGAGGATGGGACTGTGTCAGTGTGTTGTTTAAAATATCTGGGCCTGTTTAGCTTGTAATAATCCTATAGTAAATAGATTTTTCATTCTTTGGCCCCGATGCAAAAGGGAAATGGGTTCCTATTTGCATTGTCCCCACAGTGTTTGTGTAATTAATGTATGTGGGAGTTCTCCCTCCCCCACCCTCTCCCAAGGTAAAAAATGACCTTGTCAAAACTTAGATTACAAAATCTTAGTTACTAAGCAATGGGTAGGGCCCCACTGGGATGGCATCCCGGCTCCTGAAATGGTATGTATAGTAAAAACTAATAAAAATGGTGTCAGAGGCTCTCAGGCTTCCAAGTCCCCTGCTGTGTGACCCCCTGATCCCAATTTATTAGCTGAACCCAGGGAAGCAGACAAACCTCTCTGGCTCCAGACTGTAGGCTCCAAGAAATCAAATAATGTGAGCTCCAGAGCAGTGGCTCCAGAGCAGGAGGGAAGGAAATCCTCATGGAAAACAGGGCTGAAGGGAGCTGCTGACAAGAGCCATCTGAGCGGGATAGGAAAGGGAAACTCGCTCTGTGATATCTCAGTACCTTGGCGTTCAGATGCTTTAAACATGTCAGGGAGGAAGAGAGGAAGGGGGTGGGGAGAGCGGGGCTTGTAAGGGGGCAACCAGCCAAAGTTGTTTCCTTTCATGTGTTAGGAGTGTGCTTCGCTCTGAGATCACCTTGTGCTGCTGATGGAGGATTTAGCAGCTGGGGGTGGCAGATGGAGTGGCAAAGAATGTGCCCTATGGGTCAGAGGGGGATGCTCTGTCCCCCTTCCTGCTCTCAACTGCAAGAATTTTCTCTTTAAGGCAATAAAGGTGGTGCAGCTCATCGTGTTGCTGCTACCCCCTGGCTTTCCTCTTTGGTGTGTGATACACACAGCAATTAAAGCGTGCTGCACAGGGGCAGTGGGATTTTTTCTTTCCTCTTGAAAGGCTGCCAAAGCAAAGTGATATTGATGAGGATGGCTCGCTTCGATTAGCGCAGGCTCCTGAGGAACAGCCACCTCCAGCCTCTTTCCCTCCCCCTCTCCTGCCTTGGACAGGAACCCTCAGTATTTTCTCTGCTTTCAGCAGTTGTCAGTCTGTTCTGCACTTCTAATCTATGCCCAAATCAAGCTTAAGTAGGGGTAAGAAGTGTAACAATAACTCTCCTTATTTAGCGCCAGCCCTTGCGTTTGGAGAGCTTTGGCTTCCCAAGGTTGATGTTACCAGGAGAAGGCACTGCACTTTTGTAAAGGCATGATCATGCAGTGAGAGGGCCAGTGATGGAAATGAAGGGGTGAAAGCCATATGAAGGGGGAGCCTATGGCAGTAGAGCAGGCCTGCTCCATTTGCCAAGTCTTTATACTTGTGTAATTTGCTGTTTGAAGATGTATCCGGGGTTCCCGAGCAGAGAGTGTCACAGTGTTTCTTCTCCTACTCAGTGACCTTAATGGTTATTACTACGAGCAGACAAAAACACAGGCCCAGAGCTTTGGCTGCCTTTGTGACATCTGGCTTGCATGAGAAGGGGCTGTGGTTATATTGCTGCTTACCTGAAGGTATCTTGCAGGAATACCTCTGGATGTAAGGCCAGCACAGATAACATATTTGGGGGCTGGAAAAGCATGTGTGTACAAGCTGGTTTTCTCCTTCATACTGCAAGGAAACGGGCTGCAGGTCTATAAATCTGGATTTCCCTGGCTCTGTTTTGTTTCTTTTTAAATCACTGCCAGGGTGATCAGTTTAACCACATCATTTGTGTTTTCTCTAGTCAAACACAGGAATTTTTGGAGCGTTGTCTGAAGGAAATAAATGTAACATACTCCTCCTCTCTCGCTCCTTAGCTCTGACTGGTGTGAGTCTGACAGCGAGCAGAGGTCCTTGGGGGAGGCTCAAGATGTGCTTTTCCCCTGGATACACACTACAGCCAAAGAAAGCCTAAACCCACATGCAGACTTGGTTTAGGTGTTTCTGTTGATACATCAAGGAGCCTGAAATGCCACTGGTGATGTGGAGCTTGGTGTTTGCCTCTCTGCTGGGCAGTGAAATAAGTGGGATTGTAGTGAGGGAAAGGTGGGAGATGAAGGCTGCTTCCTCAGGAGCAGAGCCTGGGATGAAAGAGGAGCATGGCTGGAAATGACACTGCACCTGCACTTCCTGGGGCTGGGGTTTCCACTCTTCCCACTGGTGCTCTAGTCCTGGATGTTGTAGCTCTGTGGATGTTGACACATCCATTGCTGTGTCCACGTGCTGGAGGAAGCATGGTCCCAAATATGTAGGGTTCCCTCCTGCATGGGCTTCAGCAAGAAGCAGCATCAAAGCTGAACTAACAAAACAGTCACCCTTTTTAGGGTGTGTGTTGATGAGGGTGCGAGGCATCGTCTGGACACCGGGCTGGGGGAGTTGCCATGTCCTACAGGTGCTTCCTGAAGGGTTGGGAAGGGGAAGGCAACTCCCTTGGATGAGTGCTGCTGTGCAGTTTGGTTGTGGTGGAGCCTTTTGCCTCACCTGTGTGCTGAAGCAGCACAGGGCTGGACAGTCCAAGTTCTCCATGATGTGGATCCCTCCATAACCTTGGGCAAGTTGTGTTCACTGCACAGCCCTCCCCGCTGGTGGATGAGGGATCATTTTTCTCAAGATAAGCTGAAATTGTGTGTGTTGTTGGATGACTTTTTTATCTTGCCATCACAGCCAGTGTGCATTTTCAGTAAGAAAGGAGCTGTTTTGCTTTATAACTTGCATGTGAGGAGGGATTATTTTGCAAGAGGTCACGGGAGAGTGAGAGAAGTTATGATCAAATTGTGCCCTCTGGAATATGCTGTGGGATCGAAGATGTGGAGAGTGATATCTTCTCTTCCTTTCCTTTTTTTGCTGTTGATTCAGAGCAGAAAGGACCTTGGTTGGTTGATGTCAGCAAAGATCATTGGCTGATCTGGAACAAAGGGAGAAAAGCAAGTCACTGTTTGAAGTGCATTTGTGGTTCAGTTGAATGAAAGCCCAGTCTTGCCAACTCATGGTTTGATCATCAGTGCTGCAATGCACAGTCCTTTCTTATAGCTCCAGGTCTTGAATTATGGAAAGTCTTCAAATGTAGTCTACTGACACCCTTTCCTTGTAGGTGTCAAGATTTCAAAGAAAATATAGGAAGCATGATCTCAGTTTGAGGTAGTTCAGGACTGAGGTAGTGGAAGGCAATGGATTAAAAGCTGGCACAAATTGCAAAGTGAGGAGGTGGTGATATACAGTTCATATAAAAAAAATTATTTATTTTTGAAGAAAAGGGATTTCAGTATTTCTAGGTCAAACTTCAAGGAATAAGAGTGAAGTTCCTGGATTTGGGATCTGAAAAGGAGCTGCAAGTCACCTCTTTGTAGCTCCATTTTGAGCGAAGTGGGTGGGGGTTGAGTTTGCAGAAGTGTCATGGGGATCTTCATGGCAGATGGGAAGGCAGGAGAGCAGCTTTTGTGAATTTTTACCAGAAGCATGCTCTTAGTCACATTTGTGTAAATCCAGAGCACTATGATTGTCTTGTGTAAACTGATGAATTCTTACTATGTTGTGAACTAAATATATTAAAAGAGATCTTCTTGTGCCTGCCTCTGACTCAAAGTGACAGTAAGTTTTTTGTTGTTTGCTGTTTTTTTTCTCTTTTTTCCTACTTTTCTTTAAACTAAGTTTGATTAAGAGGGTTAAAACACCTTTACATAGTGGGACACTGAAGTGTCATTACTGGCACCAAAGACTGGTGTATGCATACATGTAGGGAATACTTGATATTATCAGTGTTGTTGGATATTTGTGTGCAGGGTGAACATCCCCCCATAACAAAAATGCATTAATTGGTACATCAGTTACTACTTTCAAAGAGCTGAAAATTGCATATGGATTTGGAACTATAGCAAATGCTGTAGTCACTCATGTGATGCCAATGAACAAACTGATAATTCAGTGTGAGTGAAAAATCTCCTACTCCCATTCCTGACCTTGAGAGCAGACTTGGGAGCAGGAAAGGTGTTTTGTCTCTTCCTGCCATATCAGTTGGTCCAGTAAAGAGATTTCCTCGGAAAGGGAGAAGATGTATTCCATAGTCAGTATGTTAGGGCTGGTTTCTGGATGGCAGTGAAGGGCAAGGCTAGGTTAGACTATAGCAGGGATCTTTGCCAGTGTCCATTTGCTGACAGTGATTGGAGCTGTCAATGAGAATGACACTGGGGAGCATCCACCTGTATGTTTAAAACATGCTCTGTGAATTCGGATGGGAAAGAGGCCAGAGAAGATGTAAAAGACATGGAAGGGGCATGGGAGCTCCTCCCTAAGGTGAGATTTTTGGATGCAATGACCTGTTTCTGTCAGGCTGTGTTAAAGTAAATAGGTTAATAACTGTTTTGGGCTTTACCATTAGTCCTGCCTTTGATTAGCACTTTTATTTGCCCTATAGTTCCCAAAGGACTGGTCAGAGGTGAATTTAGCAAAGAGAAATAGTAATCCAGTCAATCCACCCTAATTTCAGTGTAACCTCACAGATTTTGCAGGAATGTTGTTGCCACTGCAGGGCAAGGTAGTGCTGACCCCTCCTGCTGTGTAAGACAATGATTTGGGGCATGGAAGCATCCAGGTGTCCTTCTCCTGGGATGGGACTGAGTTCTTTGAGCATGTCCTGCCTCATGGAAGGCAAGTACCCTCTTTTGCTTGGGATGGAAGGGACAAAGGCCAAAGGGCTCCACCCTGCTCTGGGAGGGTTTGTTTCTGCTGCATTTTTAATTTTAAATATAAACTTCTCTATTTTAAGAGAGAAAAAGCGTCTTGGTTTAGTTGGCCAGATTTTCTTAAACTGAGCCTAATCAATGAGAAGATCAGGAATCCCTGGCTTATGCTGTGCTTCTTTAAGTTGAAACACAAGGGATAAAACTGAAGGGCAAAGCTGAGCTTGGGGGAGACAGAATAGTGATTTCAATGTCATCGTGTTATCTGCACAAACAGTGCACTTCATAGTGCCAGTCAGGACCCACCACCTTCCTAAGAGAGTGTGTCTGAGATGCAGAATGCTGGAAAGATGAGAGGGGCAGAAAAGCCCAGCACAGGGCAGTAATAAATACTGGTTACTCAAAGCCTGAAGGGGATGGAGAATCTAGTGATGGGATTATCAAGCCTTGGATCTATAAATAAAGGTACCATGTTTATTCCCTTTGGGGCTCCATTGTCAGAGACCTTTTTCCCCTTGTCAGCCAGAGGAGATAAACATGGGAACAAAGTATGTGCCCCTTTCCCAGGGCCTGACACAGCTGTGGGGATGTGGGTATGACAGGGAAAGGTGCACTTCAAATGGACCTTTTCAGGAGGTGAATTCATTGTCACTTCAAAGAGTCAGATGATTTACAGTGTCTGTTTATGGGCAAAAAGTAGCATCTTTATCTTTCTGTGGTGTACTCAGAAGAGACATAACAGCCTGGTCATGTGCTGGAAAGAAATGACTCATGTGATGTTGGGTCTAAGTGAAACTAAGGTATTACTCATTTTTATGCAACTCTAGTAAATTGTACTTATTAAAAGGGGGGGGGGGGCTGGAGGAGGGGCTACTAACTAAAGTCTAACCAAGATGTACTAGAAAATTAATTGAGAAATATGGTTGACCTCAGCTTCCTCATAATGAAAATCTGCTGACAAATCTTGTGATTTTGTTACTCTTTTTAAAACAGCCCCTGGGATTGCTCGTAGTTCAGGTGTCAGGACCAGTTACTCATTCAGACCCTGGCTGGATGATTTTTCCATTGTTCTTCCAAAGAAACACTTTCGATTCAGTCATCCTCTGGGCTTTCTGCACTGCTGGTTGCTAAAGCATCTGAGTCCAACCCCACTGCTGAGGTCTGCTCGTGGTGTGTGAGAGCTCTCAGGCTGCTGAGCTCGGCTTTAGCAGCTCTGAACGTGGTTGCTCTTCTGATGGTGCTGAAATCCTGTGAGGTGTCCGTGTGCCAAGGTGGACCAATATTTGCCTCACAGCCCCTCATGGGGTTTTTGCTGACTGTCCTCTGCTTAGAGCAAATAAACCCCATTCTCATTCCCAGCACTGTTTATCACTGAATTCTGATTAACTGCAGTGCCACATCCAGAGGAGCTGGAAAACAGCAGCACTTTTCAGTTAGACTATCCAGAACTTGTCACCTCTTTCATAATCATTGTTTTTCTTTTCCAAGGTTAAATAAGTGGTGTTTACCAGCACTGAGGGCTGTTTTCCTTCAGCCATGCTTGCAGTGTGCACGCAGGGAATTGCACCGAGCAGTTCAGATCCCCAGCAGTGCTCTGTGCTCCCTGGTGTCCTGGGTTTCCATCAGTCATTTCCAGCCGTATCTGCTGAGTTCATGGAATGGCAGGTCTGTGGTACCTGGGTCTGTGGGTGTGCTGGGCTCCTGTCCCTCCTCCTCCCTCTCTCTCCATGAGGTTTGTGGAATTAGGACAGAGCTGGTGGCCTGGGCACAGGTGTATGAAATACGGTGGCATCTCCTTTGTTCTCCGGCAGTTCCACCACACGGGCACTGTGCTGGGAGCAACCAAACATTACCCAGTGTGGGTGTTGGGGAGAGTTTAACTCATGAAGGGACTGAGAAGATTTGATGTTTCAGAAAAGGTGATTGGTTTTATTTGTGGGGTTTTGGTCTGTTGTGTGTGTGTGTGCTTATATTCTAAACCGCTCTTCTGGCCATTTCTTTTCCCAAATGAAAAGAGAGGAGCTTGGGAGCAAGCCAAGCCAGTAAGGGATTGGAGTGATTCTGGCTGAAGAAGTGGGGAGACACTTCTCTGAAACTGAAGAGATCTAATCCTTGCCTTCAGGTCAGGTAAGCTGTAAAAAGGACTTGTGCTTCTGGAAACAAGGACTGAAAGCAAACCTAAGCAGAGTCCACAGAATCCTTCAGCTCAAGGAATTTCAGTAGACTTGTCTTAGTGACTGTGCAAGAGAGAATGGTTAGGAAGCACCTGGAAACTTATCTGATTTTCCCAGCTATTCTGGTTCATCCAATGAAAGATCTTATTTCTGTCTACACACACTGTTGTGCCTCGTTCCTTAGACCCTTGGTGCTGAAGCAAAGCACTGCAAGAAAAATATTTACAAGACAAAATGGAAATATGGTTTCCTCCTGTTGTTGGTCCCAACTTTACCCCAAGAAGTCCCCAAAGAGGACTATGAAATATTGTGTTTTATTAGTGCCTGAGTAATGATGGAAAAAGGTTATTTTCTTTTCATGTTTTTGTATTCACTTTACACTTTGTAAGTTGAAAATAAAAGGCTGAAGTTTGCTGGTAGGGAAACTACAGCAAGTTTTCAAGGGCCTTGGTGTGCAGCATGGCCTTTTTGGTATATATAAAAAAATCAAATTTTCATAGTTGCATTTCTAATTAAAAGTTCAGTGAACTGTAGAAAGTTTTACAGCAGAAAATAAAAGCAAATAAGACAAGGATTAATAACCTAGAGGGCCTATAGCCATAGAAAGGAGCTGTGGAGACCTAGGCAAAGTGAAAGAGGCCAAGTTCAACAAATTCCCTGCATCTTTATGAAAATCACATTTACGAGTCAGCAGAACAAGCTCCTCTCACCCCTAAACGTGCTCCCCTGGCCATCATCACAGCTGGTGTGTCCCAGGACAGGGCCCTGTCCCAGTGGTGGGGCTGGGACTGAGCACACAGCTCCTCGTGGCCGTGGGAGCTGTGGATTTATTTACTTATTAACACTGTGGAGTTACTCCAAGCATCTGACTTAGTCTGTCAGCCTCTCCCTGGCAGAGCAGCCCCACCTCCCCAGCACTGTGACTCAGGATGCTTTTGTCTTGCTGGCTGAGACTTTCTCTCCCTTTCTCCATGTCACCATACATCCTTTCCCTGCCTCCCAGCTGCTCCTCTCTTGCATGTTTAGCAGCAGAGCTTGTTAAAAACACAACCATCTTCTTTGGCGTTGATGCTCTTTGACATTTCCTGACCCGCTCACTCAGCTGAGCAGAATCTCAAACAAGCTCCTTCACCCGCTAATGCAGCGTGAAGATGATCAGCACTCAAATCCCCGACATCTCTCCTTCTTCACCGAGGTTAAAGAGAATCGTTTTTGCAAACTTTAGCCTTCTGCCAAGTTAAAAGGGAGGAGATCAATGGGATCTGGGCAGTCCTGATGCAGTGCCCCAGAGGTTACATTCCCAGCCTGCTGATAGCAGCCAGGCTGCTGAGCCTGCCCAGCCCTGTCTGAATCACAGAGCTGTTTGGGTTGGGAAAGAGCTCGAGAATCATTGAGTACAACTGTTCATGTAGCACTGCCAGTTCCACCATTAAACCATGTCCACATGCCCACAAGTGCCCCATGTCCCAAATGGAAAGGTTCAGGACAAACCACGTGGATGGCAAATGCAGGACTGCCTCAGGTAGGAGGTTTTGTGGGAAGCTTTGGTGAGGAGACTGCCTGTCCAGGATGGCTGTCTGGCTGTTCTCCAGACCTGATGCCATCTGAAGATAATCAGGCATGGCCTTCATATCCGTTTCCATTCCCTAATTAGCAGCCTGGAATTGGGCCTGGAGAAGGGCAGTTGGGTGCTGCCAGCGGGTGCTGTGAACTGTGGGCAGTGTACTCAGTGTGAGCTTGGCCAAGGGCTCCTCCAGCAGCTCAGCTGGAGGCAAGGACTGGGCAGGGACTCCCTCAGCCTGGCTGGTGCTTCCCATGGCTCTCATGGCTGTCTGCTACCTCCCTGGGGGTTGTGTCCCCACTCCTGGCCACCCCTTAGAGAAGCCTTCAGCACCTTCTCTCCCAGTACAGCAGCAGGGTGTCAGGCTGTGGTGGGCTGGGGACACAGCCAGCCTGGTCTGGATGCTGACACAGCTGTGGGAAGAGGATCCCAGTACAGGGCTGTGTCCCAGGATGTTGGGGTGTGATATGAGGGTGGACGTGGCAGGGCTGCAGGACAGGCATCAGTGTGCAGGGCAGGGTGGAAGATGGACATCCCAGGAGCTCATGATCTGGATACAGGCAGAGCCCTTCACCAGGGAAACCCTTGGGAGTGAGCCCCTGCAGTGTGGGGGTGCAGCCTGGGAGATGATGAGCTCCTGTGCCTCCCTTTGTTGTCAGGCTGTTAAAGGCAATCTCTGCTAAGCACAAATAGTTTGTACAAAAAGAAGACAAATGGCAGAGGATAAATATAGTTTAAACTGGTCAATGGCAACACAAATAGGGGGATTTATTTAAATTGAACTTCATTTAAAAGTCTATTTTAATCTAGTCCCTGTCTCTGTTCGTCATGTGGCTGGCTGGGCATTGTTCTCAGGGCTGCTGACCCCTGAGCATGCAGATGCTTATGGTGATCTGAGGATGCATTTCCACCATGTCTGTGCAGGCACTCCTGTTCAAACCAGGGGTGAACTCATTAGGGGAAGGGAGTGAGGGGGACTAAGGAGCCCCACCATCTGTATTTGGAGTAATCCTTGTGCTCTGGGTGTGCAGTGGGGTTGTGCCCACCTCCCCAGTCCTGTCTTTTCTGCTCAGATTAAGGCTAGGTGTGATCAACAGAGGCTAAGGCAGGGGGCTTGAAGGCAAAATTCTGGTTTCTATTTCAGGCAGTGCCACTGCAACATGCTTTGAAAGAGGACTGGTGGATTATGTGTTTCCCACAATGAAAGGGAAATGTACTCAAATGGAGTGTTAAGAGGCAGCCAAGGGAAAGAGGAAAGGGGTGATGTGATCTGATACCCACTGACCTTTCTTGCCCAGGCATATCTGCCCTTCTCTTGGGTACCCTGAGAAACACACAACCCTCCACAGAACGGATGTTCTCTGAATATTCTGCCCCACACCCTTTCCCCCCTTCCTTTAGCCCTAGATCTGTTTAGAAATTCCCATCTGTTTGCCTCTCTGGTTTCCATAACCTCACTGACAGGCAGTGAGGGGAACCCAACGTTAGTGGCTTGCAGTGGAAGTTCAGCTCAGTCCAGCTGTGGGCAGTTCAGTGTTCACTCTTCCTTTGTTTCTTTCTTTGGGATTTTTTTCCACTACCATGTCCATTTCTGCAGAAGCAGCTGACACTTTAGTCACAAGGCCAGAGTCAAGATCTACCAAAGCTCTTAATATCTAGTTGTATGTTTGTGTGTGCACTTTCTTTTTCAGGGTAAGTACATCTTTTAAGGATGGAATAACAGTTTGTCCAAGAATCAACAGTCTTCAGGGAGCCAAATAGTCTAGCAACCACGACTTGTGCTCTTTCCTTGAGGTTTTGGGGATGAGTTGCTCGCCTGTCCTCTTACATAAAAGCAGAGCAAATTGTCAGAATAAACACATTTTAAAATATACAACACCATCAGTCAGAGCTTAAGAGGAGCTCATTGGCTGGAAAAGAGATCAAGGCAACCGGGAATTTGGATGACCTGACTGAGGCATTTGGACTAAAAAGTTCTTTTTCATTCACTGGAGCTAGTTAATTTTTTTTTCTTTAGGTAATCAGCCAGGAAAGAAAAAAAAAGAAATAACCTCCTCCTTCCTGCAGGCAGTGATTCTGGACTCAAAATCCTATTGTGTTATTTTATAATTTTTTTTTTTACAAGATTAGCTTGCTACTGGGCAGGAGTCCCTGCCTCAGAGCATGCTGGACAAGGAGCCAGCGTGCAGCTCTGCTGTGTGGGCTGGTTCATCGCTGTCTGATTCACAAGCCAGTGACTAATTCAAGTTAACTATGGTCACCTGAGGATGATACCCCCAGTCTTCCAGTCAGAGTTAGGTCAGCTTTAATCAGCCCTGCCCAGGGAGGGAGCTCTGGCAGGAATTAGGCTGATCAGAATAAAGTCTGGTGCGTTATTTTTTGGTGAGCTGCAGACATCTCTGCACAGTTGGTACCACGTGGGGAGGAGAGATCCTTGCAGCTGTTCTTTCTCTAGAGGTGCCATCAGGACTCTTCCAGAACAAACTCCTGCTCCTTGGGCACAGCTAGGTTTCCCTGGGGTTACACCAAGGCAGAGGGGGAAGCAAGGTCGAGCTGGTGGAGCCATCTTCCCCCTGTATCCCGGAGCAGCAGGATGCTGGCTGTGACATCAACACCAACGCAGTTGTCTGTGAAACTGCATTGAAGTCCCAGGCAGCGATTGTTATTCCAGAGCACAGAGAGGAGGTGGAAAGAGGCTGAGGTCCAGCTAGGAGTTGGCTAGACTAGTTCTTGGATTGTTTTCCACGCTGTGGTTATCCTTATCTGCATCTGGAAACTGGAGTGTGTTGTATGTGTTTGTAAGAGCAAGAGGATGTGTGAAGTGTTCTGGCAAAGTCAGAGACCTCATTTTCCCCTCAGTATAATGTAGCCTGATTAGATTGTTATTGACATGCTGAGAACCTGCTAGGGTTGTTACATCTCTGTGGAAAGGCATCTGTCTGTTCCTCTTCTCCCTTCTGCCTGGAAGGATTGCAGAGCTGGAAATGGGAAGGACCTTTCAGGCTGCAAATCCAGCTGTGAAAGAAATCTGCTGGGAAAGCACAGTGTGCCCTCCAGCTGACCAGCAGTTTGACAATGTATGTGGAACTGTGAGCCAGTTAATAACAATTTGGAGCAATTAGTATTTCCCTAATGGGGAAAAAAATAAGAAATAAAAAAAAAAGAAATAACTCACGGGAGAACTCCTAAAACTGCTGTAGTTTGCTGGATGTTTCTCATCCTGTAGATCATTGCTAACCAGAGTTACTGGAAGTGTTTGGGTGACCAGATTTGTCTGACTTATTGCACCACGTCAGAAACGTGCAGTGCTGCATGACCTGTGATAGCTTTGATTGTTCAGGCTAAATCAGAGAGGTGTGGGTGTGCAGAGTGATGTGAGTGTGCAGAGCAGTGTGGGTGTGCAGGGGATGCTGTGAGTGTGCAGGGGATGCTGTGGGTGTGCAGAGCAGTGTGGGTGTGCAGAGCAGTGTGGGTGTGCAGAGGAGGCTGTGGGTGTGCAGAGAGGTGTGGGTGTGCAGAGGAGGCTGTGGGTGTGCAGAGAGGTGTGGGTGTGCAGGGGAGGCTGTGGGTGTGCAGGGGATGCTGTGGGTGTGCAGGGGATGCTGTGGGTGTGCAGAGCAGTGTGGGTGTGCAGGGGAGGCTGTGCAGTCCAGTGTGGAGGTACCTGACGAGGTGTCTCCATGCAGCATCTGCAGGTGTGTGGATCTCCACATGCTTGCTTTGGGCAGCTGGCTGAGGGGGTGTCTGTTCTCTCACTGTGCTCGAGCTGGCTCATGCTGATTTAGCTCAGGTATTTCTGTAGCTGCACAGTGGCTTCTAAATCAAAGTAAGAGAAGATATGGACTAACTGCCTTTAAGAACATTCTCCTCCCCAAAAATGGCCCATGGTGACTTTGCACCGTGAGATGGTCAGATAATGGCAATTCTCACCTTCAAAATTTGCCTTTGCAAAATGAGGACAGACTCAGTCTAAATAGCTGGGATGTTGCTGTCTTAGATCACAGCTGATGCAACCTCAAAAATCCTCATCCTGAAAGCTCTCTGAAGACAGATTTGTCTCCAAGAATGATTTTGGGTTCATAAAATTGCATGTTTCAGTGAAATGATATTTCTTTTCGCCAGCTTATTTATATTCATCATAATTGTCTCACTGTGATGCCTCCTATTCATTTGCTGCATCTACTTGTCTTGCATCTTGTTCTGACTCCGAGTGCTTTTTAGGGTAAGCCTGCCTTTCGAGAATATGCCTGATTGGGACCATTGGAAAAGCTTTCATGTGCTTGCAAGAAATGCATTGCTAAGCAAAGCAAGCAGGGAGGCTGAGAGAGATGAGTGGAAAATGACTGTGTGAAGCAGGAAGAATTATAATAGGTGGCAAGGAGTTAATCAAATAAATAAAAGTCCTCTTTTAAAATTTCTTGCTCTTTTTTTCTTTCTTTGAATAATCTAAATCTGCTAATGATTGCACTGGCCAACCCTTGATACTCTCCTGTCTGATTACACCTGGGTTGTAGTGGCCATGATGAGTTACCCCAACAGTCTATTCCTGGCATTGTTAACTGGTGTCCCTCATTAAAGTAAACTGAAAGGGGCAGGCAAGAGAATATTTTCAAGCTATTCTTTGCTTAGAATTATTTAAATTTATTTGAAAGGATAAATTTATTTTAATTTGCCACAGTGTCCTCACATCTTTGCCTGGGATTTGCAGATCTCATGGAATTTCAGAGCTGTTTCTTTCATGGGGTCTATTTGAGCTGCACTCATCTGGTCCCATTTCTTAGTAGTGGCAGAGATTGAGCAATACCTGGAAAAGAAGTGATTAAAACTTCTTACCCTTGTGAACTGCATTCTTCTGCCTCAGAAATGCCTGTATTCCCAGCTGCTTTTCTGTCTGTTAAATAATGTGGGCACATGATTTGAGCCCTGAGACTTAAAGGATTTAAGCATGTACCTGAAATTGGGCATGTGTGTGCTTTTTGCTGAGTAAGGGTGTCCTAGTCAGGTATTTAAATTTTAAATGCACTGGGGCCTTCACTCATAAAGTAAGCAAATTTCAACATAGACAGTAGTGAGAGGAATAAACATTAAGCTCAAAACAAGCTGTTATCAAAGTAGCTCTTCAGACTGTGTAGAATTACAGTTTAAGATGGGCAGAGCATCTTTAAAACTCTTTTGCAAAGCTAAGAGCTTATACATTAGCTTTCATGAGAGGCATTACAGATGTCTGTGAATATTATATAAACACCAGGCTGTTTGCAACAGTTTATAAACCTAAATATTTTATAAGAAAATACCAAACATTTAACTTGCCTTGTATTTTTTATACTGCAATAAAAGCACCATTTTTATCAAAAGATGCTGGAAAACTTGACTAATAATGTGACACTTTGTTATAAAGTAGGAGGAAAGTTCACTGGCCTAGAATTAATAAGGTGTATAATCTGTATAGGAATTTTTACACTGTAGGGGAAGCAGCCAGCTTTGGCTTTGCTTCTGCATAAAGATGCATGTACTTTGTGAGAATGTTCTAATGCATTTTATGTCTCTGTGGCTAAAGAGGTTTCCCTGGTTTCCACCTGGACATTGCTTGGAAAAGGAAAATGCCATGTCCACACACGTGTGATAGATGGTGTTGGATGTCTTTGCCCAGTGACCTTCCTGCAGGAGGCAGGGAACAGCAAGTTTTAGACCTGAGCATTTTCTCCCACATATATGTACCAAGAGGAGCTTCTCTCCCAAGGCAGAGAAGTGTAAATCCATGAGTTAGGGAGATTTAGGACATAACCCTTGTTTTCCACAGTTTGTATTAACATTTCCAGCAGGAATACAACAGCTCTACCCTCTGCAAGCGGAGCAGTTTTGTACTCTAAGTGAAGGACCATGTAGACCTCTGGAGAACTTTCACATAGGTGTACTAAGTCTTTCCAAAGCCATACTTTGTTGTAAGGTCAGAGTTTTAATTTTTTTATGTCTCTTTTCCTGATTAATGTCATTATTCTGATTTTACTGATTGATTTGATTATTTTTATTGTTCTTATTGCCTAGATATCTTTATCAAGCTTGGCCTTTAATGCAAATTTGCCTTTCAGTAGGTATTTGTGTAGGTGTTTAAGAGGTTGCTTCCTTTCTGTACTTGAACAGTTGTCCATGAGTGTTGTTCCATTAAAGACAGCAATGACTCAAGGAGGAGTCTTCATCAGCAAGTGGTATGGGCCAAGTTGGGATGACACAGGAGTAGAAATGCTTGGCCCTCTCTGATTGTCACCACTGATGAAGTGTTTGTGTGTAGCAGCAGGAGAAATGCTGCAGTTCTCCATGATTAGTAAACTGAAAGGTCTGTGTAAGGTCTGGTGCTCTTATCCTTGTGTTTGCTCCAGAACACAGCAACCCATCTAGGGTGTAATTACATTTGCAAGACTGAGTTCATATTTTTCCACTCCAAAATTTGCATAACACTCGGTCAGTTAGAGCAGAAGAATGAACACCACCAGAGATTTCCGTTTTGAATTATTTAGGAATGTATCTTTAATCATGGAGTGATAAGACTGCCCCTAAATGACCCATCAGCCCTGGGTGTGAAAGAATTATCTTCTTGTCCCTGAAAAGGAGACCATAGAATTAATTGCAAGGATCCAAAGTTACAGGATATTTCTACCTCTTAATTCTTCCAGGAATCATGGAACTGGCTTTGCTTAATGGAAGATCATGTGTGTTGAAGGGGAAATTCCTTTCAGATCTGCACAGACATCAGGTCAAAAACCTGTACTGGCCAAAAATGTTATTGCAGTTGACTAAGGTAGGCTGAGAAATGATGGCCAGGAAAATGCATGCTTTGGAATAAATGAGGGTTGATGTGGCCAGATCTCACACATGTCAGGGGTAATTCCTGCAGCTATTTCCACTTTACATTGGCATAAACAAGGTAGAAAATAAGGTTAGCACTTGTGCCATCTACAGAGCAAACACCAGTGCCAGCCAGAGATGTGTAATTCTTGTGTGTGTGTTTTTCCTATAGCTTGAACAGGAGCATGGAAATGTCAGAAGATCTATCACCAGGCCTGTCCCTACAGCTTTTAGTTTTCTGCAGTCAGTTCTTTTGTATAATTGTATATCTGCATTTCTATTTTGAATAATTTAGGAAGCCATCCGGTCTCCTTTGTTCAATGACTACATCAGGCCACCTCTAAGCCATGAGGCTGTACAGGGAGATAATTCTTCACCTCCACAGGGTTTTTTTATTTTATTTTTTAATGAGGTTTATGAGCTCCACTTTTTGGAAGCTGAGACACTGGATGACTTGGCCGAGGTCATACAGGAAATTTGGGATGGAGAACCAAACATATGATTGCTACTGGTTTCCAAGCCAGCACTCAAACCACTGGGCATCCTTCTTAATTTCCAGTCTTTTCTGGCACTGCTACCAGCTTTCTGGTCCAATTCCTCAACCACCTTGTGCCTCTTTTTCCCTCCTTTTGTAAATAAAGCCAATGTCAGGAGGTAACACAGCAAAGCACTCGATAGGCACAGTCATTTCACTTCTCTTTCACTTCCCAACTTACCCACCAACAAATTTAGTTCTTGCTTGGAGCACTTCACTGAACCATTTCTGTTCAGAAGTGTCTGTTAGCACTTTGCTAAGCCTCAGACTGAACATCTTTGATCCACCCATTTCAAGATTAGATGGATGACAGAACCCAAAGTCTAGCTCCAAAAACATCCATGTTTTGGAAGTCTATTCAAAGCCCAAGCTTGGATTTGGCTCTCAGTGTGGTTACTTTGATCTGCCTTCAGATCTGAATGCTGTGTCCTGTGACTTCTCTGTTTCAGGCACAAAAATCTTGTGTTCCTATCTGTGTGACAGCTCTGAGCCCTGAGTGCCTCCCTGCACCTCGTGTGGGAAGTGGCACCCATGGAGCTCTCCAGGTCCTGTCAGGTTGTGTTCATGTGCCATGGGGTTTTTTAAGAGTTAGATTTTTTTTTGTGTGTGTGTGAATTACCTGGAGGCCTGGAGAATTTGGCATTTAGACAAGTCAAATGTGCAAAAGCCCCTGCTGTTCTGTGTTCTGGGTGCACTCTCCCTCTTGCCTGTTTCCCATGCTGCTGCTTCCCACTTCTTAGAAATCACACCAGCCCTGCTCCTCCTCCCTTTTCCCTGTCCCCACACAATGAGAACATGGTATGGTTTTTTCCCCATGGATGGGAAAGCCAGGGAATGCTTGGTACTGTGGTCTTTTGCACTAACAGCATTTCAGTGCATTTCACTCTTTCCAGGGAATTATTCTAGATTTATTCACCACAAAGCATCCAACCATAACAACTCAGTAATTTTAAGGCCTAAGGAAAAAATGTAACAAGATGTTCGAAAATTTTGGTTTGGGATAATTGGGAGTTGTTTATGTCCTTGTGCTGCTGATTATGTTGTCATATACCACCATTACTGGTGTCCTGAGGAACAGGATTATCTTTGCTTGGAAACAAAAACCTCCATTTTAACCATTTAAATGCTGGCTAATGTAGCTGGCATAATAATGGGAAGAAAAATACTCCCCTGCTGTTACTGGATGTATCAGATGTTCCAAAATCATAGTGATGAGGGCTGACTAAACAGATAGGTGGATAAATGAAACATACTGGGATTTTTCTGATAAAACAATCAGGGCAATGCAGTTTTTCTTTAGAGCACTTAGGGTAGTGTCTCCCACTGCTCAGTAGAATCAGTTCTTGTCCTTCCTTGGTTTGAAAAGCTCTTTCTGTGCACTCAGATTGTATCAAGCTTTCCAAGCTGTATCTTCCTGGTGTTTTGTACCCTCCAGTTATTTCTCCAAGAATCTCTGGGTCATGCTTATTCCCCTGGCTCCCTAAAATATCCAATGGATAATTCTTGTAATGGCAATGTGTTGTGTAGGGTATGGAGCTTGTCAGTACTGCTTCTCCCTGTTCTCTGGGACAGCTGGAACTGCTATTTCCCACTGTTCCACTGGAGAGGATTGTGCTGGGCAGGCTGGGGCTAAATGCTCTTTACAGAGCTTTGAGAGTTAAAAACAAGTTTAAATATTAATTACATTTGCACTCATAAGACCTTTTTAGATTTGCAGAGTGGCATATGAAACCTTTCCTGTAAGTTTGTTGGGTTTTGTTGGTTCTTTGTTGGTTTGTTTGCTTATTTTTAAGGTCATATCAAAACATGAACAATAAATTCTGTTTCGTACCAATTTCTAGCCAATCTGAGGGTTTCAGCAGTAATTTCCTTCTGATTTCATGGAACTTGGGACCTGAAATGCAGCAAGTTAGATGTACTTTGTTGAGAGAAGGCTTTATCTGCATCCAGAGTTTTCATAACATCTAATTTGAACTGCATCTTGAATTTTTTTTGGGGAAAAAAAATCTCAACAACTGCAGAGAAGAAAATGAGCCATTTCCTTAGTTTGAACCTGCATGAATTAGTGGTAAAGTGTTGATCTCTAAACTTGCAGTTTCTGAACCATAAAATCTGTTTATTTCACCCTATAAAAGAACATTTTAACTTATATGGCTATTTAAGTTTAAAAGCTATTAGGGAAGTGGGTGGGGAGAGGCGAAGAAGCAGCTTGAATCAGTAATTCAAGCTTGCAATACAATCTTTATCTGCTGCATAGCTTGCATAGAAATCCCCCTCAATGTGGATTTTCTGTGCTTGTAGCAGTCCCACCATACAGGAAATATACAGTATATATTTCCAACATTATCCATAATTGTGGTAAAGCTTATACAGCAACCCATTCCTTGTGTGTTCCTGTGGATCTGCAATAACTGGATATTCCTAAGTGTTTGAAGAAGGGAAAAAGATAACAAGAGCTGGCAGAAGTCATCTGCAGTGACTTTCCAGAGGGAGCTGGGACGTCTTTGACGTGCTCTTACTGCAGGAACAGCAGCAGCTTTGATGGAAAACCCACACACCTGTGTTTTCTTTTGTATCTGATCTTCAGGGGGGTTGTGTTTCCCTACAGATTGAAAATGTTGGGACTAAAATCTTGTGGATTGAGTACCTGCCTGAGTGGGCAGAACAAAGCAGAACACCCTCGGGAGGGAGATGGATGGTGACGAGGAGGGAGCACTCCTGCTGTGGGCAGGGCAGGGATGGAGGGAGCCTGGGTCCTGCTGCTGCATCCTCCCCTCACCCTGTGCTTGGTGCACCCTGAAGAGAGCAGAGACAGGCATGTGCTGATTGCAGTGTAAGGTGAGTGTTTGTCCTTTGTCCCAGGGTGGAGAACAGGGAGGGGAGGCTCCTTGCACAGACTGACGATCATTCACACACACACAGAGCAGCCTTGCTCCACAGTCACCTTCAGCAGGAAGGGAAGAGAGGTTTTGATTCCCTCTCTGCAAAATTGGTAGCAAATTGTCAATGCTTTGAGAGGCTGTGCTTCATTTGAGCTGTGCAGGCCTTTTCTAACTATCCCTGAACTTGCAGTACCTCTCTAAAAATAGTTCAAAGCGTAACCGTGAGTTCCCTGAACTGTGATCCCACCAGCTCTGTCTTATTCGACTCACCATTCCTTTGAAAGTATTCATCCTTCCCCTCATAAAACTTAAATCAGCTTGTTCTTTGGTCCAAGGGTTGACATCATTATGATGCAACATCCTATGTAATGGTGTGAGACCTGGAAAAGCATTCACAGCAAAACCACGCTCTGGATGGGATTTGCAGCGTCTCAGCCCTGGCAGTCTGAGCTCCCTCCTGCCCTCCACATTTACTTGTTCTTTTAAAACCTCGGCAAGTCCTTGGAAATACCCCACAGTAACACAGAAGCACACTCCTGAGGATTTATCAAGGGTCTTTTTAATGTTCCCATTTTTCTTTCCATGACCCCATTTGTTTTACAATGTTTGCAAGAGCAAAAGTGATTGTTTTACCAAATTAAGCTAAATTTCATGCCAGGAACAGCGGCTAGAACCTTGTTGACAGATTTGGAAAAGATTATTCTTTCAATACCTTTTGAATGATTTTTTAAGGATGTCTGCCATGTACTGTTTCCAAAATCAGACCACATTTAACTGTTTAATATTATATGGCGACAGGGACAAATTAGCACTTTTCATTTTCCTATCAAAATTAACACATCCCAAGAAGACATTTCAAGAGCTACAGTTCTCTCATTTAGAAATAAATGTAGGAATCTACTTAAATATGTTCAGCTCAATATCTTGGCACAAATAAATTTTGAGAGATTTGCTATTGATTTCAAAGGCCTCAGAATTTTAGGTGGGTGTTGGAGCTGAAGTTCTGACTTCAGCACCACAATTGCTGCCATGGCAGTGGGCAAATGATCCAGGCAGTGCTTGTGTGGTACTGGGGGATGTGATGCTAAAAGCAAGGGCATATGTAATATTACAGTGTTAAAAATGTGTAGATGTGGTGCTTGGGGACACGGTTTAGTGGTGGATTGGACTCAATGAACTTGGAGATCTTTTCCAACCTCAATGGTTCTGTGATTCTATAGGGCCAGTTCTGCTGTCACATGAAGTGACTCTTTAGATCATTTGTGCTCACTGAAGCTGCTATGCCATACCTGAAGATTCATCTTCTCTCTGCCAGTTCTGGTCCTTGCAGATACCTTGTGTTAACAGAGCAGAGAATGTGAATCCAAGTCAATATGTCTGTGTATTTTCACTTTTCTGCTGGAGAATATTAAGGCCAGAATCTCATTTATACTAAGCCCACTAGCAATACTCTGGCAACACAGAGATGCCTTAGCAGGAATGTAAATTGAAGCTCTATACTTGGACTAGTGTTTGTAGTTTCACTTGGCTGTGGTACAGGAATGACACATGTCGATACAAACGGCATTTGCCATCCTGTTGATGGCTGCTGATATTCTTTGTGTCTCTACCCCCTAACTAACTAGACCAAGAGTCTGCTGCGGTCTCAGCTTTCCAATTTCCTTGAAATGTGCTTTTTTTCCTTGAAACATCTAACCCAGGATTTAAGATTCGGGTGATTTTTCTGTCCTTCCTTCACTCTATGATGATGCTGTATGTGTCTGTGTGAATCTCTAAGTGTCCAGTTCTGCAGTGTCCAGGCAGCTTACTCTTGCTATGTGTGTTGCTTAAATTGGGGAGGAAGGTTCTTCATCCCACTATGCCTTGTACAATGCAGAGGCCCTTTTCTTTTCTGGATTAAGAAAAGTTTTTGTGGTCCAGAACTGACTGTTGTCTTGTCAGAGTCTCTGCCCCTATTGATTTTAAACTGAGAAAATTATGCACCGAGCGAATAGAAAGAAATGTCTCTATCAAACTAAAATGACAGTATTTGGATATACTAAGGAGACAGATCTTAAAGTTATTTATGTAGTTCAGAAAGCTTAAGGTCTCAGTGCAGGTGAAAAGACATAAGACTTATGAAATGCAAATATTTATAAGATTCTCTGATTTAGTAAATGGATTCTTAAAAACTAAGAGATGAATAGCCTCCCCATGTATATAAAGAATGTGACAGCACTCTGCAGACCTTCAGAGAGCATAACATACAGCACAAAGCTTTTCTGCAGAAAGCTCTTATCTCCTTGATGCTCTTAAGTCCTCCCTGTATCTTCCTGTGGACGTTGTGAGTCTTCCCTGCAATGCTTTCTGCCCAGACCAGCTGTTCCCTCCATTTCTCCTTCCAAATCTCTTTTGAAAGTATATTTTCCTGCATTTCTAGATTAAATATTCTTCCTGTGTTGATAGGTGACTCTGGAGGAATTTTCTGAGTGACTGATAAGATAAAGCTACCCCTTGTTGGGAGCAGCTTGCACAGGGAGCGTTTACAGCTGAATGGGAATGTCAGAATTTAATGCGTCTGCTTCTGTCACTGAGGCTCAGCCAGCACAGGCTGTTTCATTGCATGTATATATACATATATATTTTATCACACTGCATTGCTATTTTCTGAAGGATAAGCTATTCCAAAGCCAAACAAACTCCTAACTCCAGAGGAGAGAAGGGGATCACTGCCCTCCGTGTGACGAGGGGAGCGGCTCCCCCAGGCAGAGGCTCCTCCTGAGCCCTCCTTAGCCCCGTGCTCGCTGTGGTCTGGCAGTGGCCAGGCTGGGAGCTGCTGACAGGGGATGATGAAGTGCCTGCTCAGGCTCTGCGTGGCCAGGGTCAGTGCCTGGGCAGGTGATGACTGTGGGGTGCTGCCAGGGCAGCGCCTGGCACACGGCAGGGCCAACATAAACGGGGCCTCTGGAAATAAACAAGGGCCAAGGGAGCTTTTACTCACTCTGGGTTGTGTGTCAAGCCCATCACACACATCACACCCATGGCACGCACAGCCCCCTCCCAGGGCAGCGGGACACGGCTGGGAGGGGGCAGGGAGAGGAGCTCCCAGCACCTTTGCCCGTTTACATTTCCCTCTCCTTGCCATGGAATCTGCTGGAGCATCTCTTTTCTCTGCTTCCATTCTATGCTTACCTGGCAGGATGTTACCTTCCTTACCTTGGAAATCATCCTCCTGATCTCCCAGGGCGAGTCCCCTTTCAGCCACCACTTTCAGCCCGCTCTGATACACACCAAGATTCCATTTTTGCTCTGGCCTGGATTATGTTTTCCAGGCCAATATATTATGCCACTTTCACACTCCCCTCCCTGCCCCATCTGACTTCCATCCTGCCCCCATAAAGATTATTAATATCGCCTGTTTCCAAGCGATTTATTATCAGGGGCCAAACTGGTGCCATTTTCCATTTTAGTAGAGCACTGAAAATAATCCTGAGGAGTGTGCCCAGCTATAAAAACGTACTTATACTGTCATATTTGCAGTTTCAAACATGCACCACTTGATAGTCTCAAAAGTGCTGTTTAATTGGGTTTTATGGGTTCTAATTAATTATACTAGGTAAAAAAATTACTTGTCCCATTACAGCTCTCTGTGGTTTACTCTGAAGAGCAATGTAATTTAGAGATAAATTGTCCTTCTCTATCCCCCTGTTCCCCTTTTCCCAGCAAGTTCCAGAATGCTTTAATTCTCCTTAAACACAGGAACGAAAAGATACGTTTTGTTCAGGGGACACAGCTTCTCCCAATACCCATAAACAGCTTTATATGTGACTTGAAATGATTCCACGTTCCTTCTGCTGAATCAGGCTGGTGAAATTATGAATAATCCTGTGACTTTGCTCAGCTCAGGTCTGGGGGGTTGGGATTTTGCAAAGTCTTGAATATATTGGCAGTTTTGTACACTGTGGATTATTTCCTCCAATTATACAGAGGTAACAGTGAAGGAAGCTGAGCATGGGTGCAGGATTTTTTGGCTGGATGAAGGTCTAGATTGAGATGTCTTTCCATGACCCTTTAGGAAAACAGGGTGTGAAAGGATCTGTCTGCTTTTATGGCATTTTGATGTGACTAGCAGCAGAGGGAACCTCTCATGTTAACTTTCTATTCTGTCTTGCAGAATCATGAAGCCTGCATTATTCAAACAAATTCTGGGGCAGTCTTCTGACTTTTAAATACTTCCTCGAACGACTTGGTGAAAAACGAGGAGCCAAGCAGGTACACTCATGGTTTTTTAAAGTATACTATTAAATTACATCCCTCACTGTAATAAATTCGGTCTCATGAGGCAAAACATGAAATATAGGAGAGCTGAAGTAGAAAACATTGTATCCTATGACAAGAGGGAATGGCTTTAAATTGAAAGAGAATAGATTTAGGTTGAGATATTAGGAAGAAATTCTCCCCTGTGAGGGTGGCAGGCCCTGGCACAGGGTGCCCAGAGAAGCTGTGGCTGCCCCATCCCTGGAAGTGTCCAAGGCCAGGTTGGACAGGGCTTGGAGCAGCCTGGGCTGGTGGAAGGTGTCCCTGCCCATGGCAGGGGGTGGAACAAGATGATCTTTAGAGTCCCTTCTAACCCAACCCCTTCCGTGATTCTATGACTTTTTCTGGAAATTAGGGAGTTAAGAGTATTAATTAATGAAAAAAGACACAGCAAAGAAACCTCTTTCATTTGCCTTTTGAAAGCAAGTGCTACTTATTTTAGAAATTTCACTTCACTTGAAAAATGTAAAGCTTCTGTGTGTGGCAGACACCTCCTAAACTGCACCCCAGCCCTGGGAAGGAAACTTAGTGACCTGCCCATGTCTATTATTATTAGCTGTTACTATTAGCACTAAAAGGTTAAAGTTCTTTATGTGAGTACCCAGACGAATGTTCACTGGACCAAAAAGTTTGTAAGTCATGCTTCACTAATTTGCTTATTTTATAAAATTAATAATCAGCATGTCAGTTGCTGGAAACTTGGACCATCCTGGGTGTCCAGATCATGTGCTGGAGCAGGAGCAGTGAGGGCTGCCAAGTAAAGAAAAAAAGGAAAAAAGAATCACCACAGTCACACACATTACTCATCAATCTGAAAAGTAACAAGAATAATACAAAGAACTGTTTTTATTAATGTAATCCTCTTGTGTAGTAATATCAGTTAAAAGAAATTTTACTATGTATATCTGGTTGGTTATGTTAACAATAACTAAAATCTGCAACATTTTAAGGAATGAGTTAACAAAACAGAGCCCAAACCTGAATAAACCTGAAAATTTCTGGGCAGTGTTTGGGTAAGTAAGTCCAAACAAATCTGAATATCTCAGTATTTGTACAGTGTTTATGTTTGCTTTTACATGGCTTTTACTGCCTCAGAAAGCCATTTATGGAAAGGAGACAATGTGAAACCTGCTCTTCTCATGCGATTTTCCTCATCCAGAGATTTAAATGAGTAGAATCTGCTCTTTTCATGCTATTCTGTCCCCATAAATCACTCCTGGAGGCATTAAAAGGGCTTGTGAAAAACACCAATAAATACACCCAAAGCAGAAATACAAATGTTGCAAACGGCTCGAGGCTGCTGTGGCAGCAGCTCTGCTGTTAATTTATTGAGGAAAACTGATGAGGGACCTCCACGCCTGTGTCAGCTCTGCTCTGTGTGGAGCTCATTTTACACTGCTGAAATTCAGCTGAAATCAGTGCTGAAAATCCCGGGTTTATGGGCCAACTTTTATAACAGTGTCATGAGCATCCTGCTCAGGAGCTGACTGAGTTACTGTGATTATTCCAGAGGAGCAGAGGATTAAGGGAAATGAAGGGAGAAAGGCAATACCAGCTGGAAAAGGATCTCTATCCCAGGTCACCTGCAGCAGCTCCAATGATCTATACAACATATATTGTATATATCATTTATAAAAATATATATATGACAAATAACAAAATATTAGTCAGTGAAAAGGCCAGATTGTCCAGCTTTTCCATGGCATTTAATTAGCCTGAACCCTGGTTTCACCTCTTAGAATTCCCTCTATGTTCTCACATGTGTGGGAGCTGCAGGTGGGCTGGCTCTGCCCGAGTGGGAAACCTGGAGCTGCTGCTCCTTCTTCCACAGGTTACTGGTGGGTCCTGTAGATTAAAAAAGTTCAGATGGGGGTCTTTTTTCATGAGTGTCTGAAATGAGACAGGCCTGTGGCTGAGGGAAGGGCAGAGCTCCGGCAGAAAAGCACCTGGAAAATGAGGATACATTCCTGAGTATCACTGCACTGAAAATAACACATACCACGTTTAATAAGTTTTTTCTAACAAAATTTAGATGCTACTGCAGTGGTATTTTAAAAATAGCTGGTGATGTATCTGTAATTGGTATTGCTTGAAACTTTCCAGGCTTCTTTATTTCCTTGTAACTCTGTCAAGCTCCAAACATTCATACTGAAATTCCCGGTGCTGGTATCAGCTCTGATTGATTTATTTAGAAAAATTTAAACCCAACACAAATAAAATTTTAGGGGAATTTCAAAGTTTGAGGCAAGGGATGCTATAGGTGTTCTCTCGATTCAGAATGAAATGAAATTATGAAATAACTGAATTTCCCAAATACTGGAAATTTTGGAGTCCTGCTTCTACATATTCCTTCAGCAGTGAACATTATGAAATACAAATGGTTTAGATTTACCCAGGCACGTACATCCCGATTTTTTGAAACAGAAAGACGCAGTCAAAATGCTGAACTGAAACCTACTGGGCAGATTCTGAAAACTTTAATCATTTGGGCTTAGCATACCATGCCAGATACCTTTTCCAGGTTTTGGAAAAATTCATCTGAATTCAGGAACAAGAATATAAATATACATAAGTTTATATGATTCCATTTATATAATAACATTCCTATCCTATATATTGTATATATCATTTATAAAAATATATATAAGCATTTATATTTTAATTAAAAATTACATTTGTATAAAAATTTACATTTTTATATATACATATGTATAATGGAGACAGTGTTCTCCTTGAAAAGCTTATTATTTAGAAAAGGGTGTTGGGAATTCATGAAATTAGGGTTTCCTGCAAAGCGTTTATTTGTCTTCCTTTTGTACCTGTGTTTGGTCTAGTCTTTAATTACATGACCATGTGTTATATTTAGATTTAGCAGAAGACCCTGGTCTCATTCCTTTCAGAAGGTGGAGCAGCTCAGTGGATGAGTCAAAGCTGGGTAGAGGAGGAGTCTGGTTTCTGGTGGACTTTGCCTGGATTTGCTGTGGAAACAGGGAAAGTGCAGTAAAAGGGAGAGAATTGAAAAGAAAATTAGCTTTGGCTCATGGCTAAGGCACCTGAATCCTGTAGAGCTCTCATCAGGTCTCAGAGAAGTCAATTTAAATTCTTCCCAACTGGCTGTATTTTGATTTTGTTTTCTGTGTTCCCGTTTGCAGAGTACACTGTCAGTGCTATTTCTCCTGACATGTGATGTTGCACAACATTAAAAATTCTGAGAAATCAAGTCCCAGACATCTCAGTTTGGGTACCCAAGGAAAGCAGAATGTTTTGACCTGAATCTCTTTGTGTTTCAGTTTCCCATCTGTTAAACAAGAATAATAATATCCTCTCATTTTCCAGGGTGTTGTTAGAAGAAATGAGCATTGTGAAGCACTCAGATGCATTCATGCCATCCTGATAAGAACCTTAGAAAAGCTCACAAGAAAATCAGCAACTGTGTCTTCCAAGCAGGTTTGGGATGTTATGTGGTAAATAAGATCTCGAGCCACATGCTGAAAAATGACACTGGAACAAACTATTGAATATCTGCTTATTAAGTGAACACTGTCCATCCTGAGGTAGAATCTGGTGGAAAACAAGACATAATCCAATATTTAGAGGATGAATCATAATGCAGATGAATAAGGGTTTATGGTTAACTTTAGTTCTGATGTTTGATCACTTGGTCTTGCAGATATAAGTAGTGCGTGTGCAAAAGGATACCTGTGCCTAAAAAGAAGCAAAATCTGAATTCCAGAATGCTTGTTGTTCAATGAAATGTGCAGGACCTTAAATCTTGGCTCTGCAGAAGAGATGCTTCTTGGTGCCTGCTGAGTTTTGGAAAGGAGGAGACACTGCAACTCTCCTATCTGGGAAACAATTTTCAAGTAAGTGTTAAAATGTAGGTTGCTGTCTCTCCTTTGTTTTTAAGTGATGAGCAAATCTTTCCACTGGGAAAGCTGATAGTAGAAATAGTTTTGATATTAGTACCTGGATTCTTGCACACACCTGGACAGGCTCCTGCAAGATTTGCATGGGGTATTTCAGCATGTTCTGTTATTAACATTTCTTCCTGTGGCTCGTGGAAGAGGGAACTCCTTGGTTCTGCAGCACTCAAGTGTAGCACTTGCACAGAGCTAGACAGACTACTTATTAAAGATAAAAGAATATTTTGGCACAAGAACAAAGGGGTATTAATTGGCTATGAATCAATTCTGTCTGGAAAATAAAGGGAATTTTTTTTATCCACCACAGCAACAGAATTCTTGAGTATCTCCTCAGTGGAAAGAAACATGGAGTTTCCTAATTCCCTCACGTGATGTCTGATGCAAAGAAAGAAGGAGTTTGCAAATCTGAAGATCTTTTTGAGGGCAAATAGGTCTTAAGAACCTAAGAAGTTGGTTTCTAGTCCCATATCTGCCATTTCTTATTCCTAAAAACAGCCCTCACAAGGTTGACATTTGCTTTCTCCACTTCACACAGGAGAAGCTGACTCCTGGAGGGATGAAAGAATAAATCCAGTCTCCTCAGCCTCATTAATGAGCACTCATGAGCAGAGCAAGGAATCAGAAAGGCATCTTTCCAAATCAGACAGGTCCTAGTTAGGAAAGAGTAAAGCCCTCTGCCTTCTTGTGCCCCTCCACCAACCCTTCCCTGCCCTCTGAGGGACGGAATCCACGGAAGAGGGGTCCATGGGGATGCAGTGGGGAGTGCTGTCTGCACCCCAAGTGTTTGTTCTCCTCTTCCTTTTCTCTGCTGTTTGCAAAGTAGGGCTGAATTTGCTTTGCTGACAAAGGATCCTTTCCAAACACAAGAGAGGAACGATTCCAGGCCACTTTGCAAATCAGTGGGAACAAAACATAGCTGCCCCTGCACCTTGTGAGGGGTGTAAAGCATGTCTGATTGCTTAGCCATCAGCAGGAGGCAGCTCAGGGTGAGCCCCTCCTGCTGGTTTGCCACTATTAAGATCCAGCAGTACCTTGATGTTTCCTCACTGGCAATAATTTGCAGGATTAAATACTTCAAGCCAGTCTAAAATTAGTTCCAGGAGGCAGTTTTTGCTTTCATTTCAGAGCTCTTGTGAGCCTTTCCTACTTTGCCAGTGTGCTACAGCTAATTACCTGATGGTTAGAGCGCTCTAGATTTCAAATATCTGTCTTTTCCACTGCTCTAAAGACCCAAGTGGGGTTACAGAGCAGACCTTGCACCAGGAGTGTTTGCCAAACACTGTAACGAGCTGAGACAGCTTCGTGAGATGGACAAATAAACCACTGCAGACAAAATTACCTTTGTCCAGTGTCTCCATCCAGGATGTTAATCAAACTTATTTTGAGCTTTGAAAACATCTCAGAAACTCATTGAAAGAAATTTTATGTCTTGAGCCCTCCCCATCTGTCTGATCCACTGGAGAGGCTGCAGAATCACAGCAGACATTTTCAGCCTCCAGTGCTGTGGTTTAAGAGTTTGCAAGGAATATTGTGTATTTTATTTGGAGAACACCTGTAGTTATGGTGCTGCTGTTTGTCCTGTGCAGGTATGTCACTGTCAGAGCCAGAGGTAGAAACACTTTTGGAGAAGTGAGAAATCTTATCACAGCAGCAAAAAAAAGCATAGTTTAAGGAAGATTGTCTGAGAAATCCACTGGCAGTGGTGTTCCCCTCTTGAAGATACAGTTTACTCTCCTTGGTGTTTATGGCCACATTTTTTGGCCCATGCTGCCTATGGCTATGCCATGATCCTTTCTATTTGCTTCCCACCCTTCCCTGGCCCCCTGGAGATGATTCACTCTCTGAATATATAATTGTGTCATGTATAAAGACTCTTACTCTCCTGACCACAGCAGAATTCCAGAGGGATTTGTTTCTCTACTTGTGATTTCACAGACTGATTTTTCACCTGGCGTCATGCCCAAAAGAAAACGTCTTTCTCTCATACTTCTCAGGGTCATCCCTGCTGTTAGCCTCTTTTAAAACCTGCTTGCTCATTGCTTCTGAGGCATCAAGGCAGGCCCAGCTTCACCCATCAATTCCCAGCCTTACTTCTTGGGTTTGGTGTTCATGTTGTTAAACCTGTGGTGATTTGAGACCCATTGCATGAATCCCAATAGCAGCTGCAGATATTTTTACTCTTTGAGCCATCACTGAATAAACTGAGGTTGTTCGTTCACTTACTCTGCATAAAAGATGTCCATCCCCTTCAGGTGGCTGTTTGAGTGGAGCTGTCCACCACAGTAGTTCAGTGTTTCTTTCATCAGCCATTTCTGGGAACCTCCAGCACAACGTCACACCATCTCCAGTCATGATTTGTTAACACAGTGACCTAACACAAAACTTTGCAAATACCAAGGCCTTGCTCCTGCTCCAATAGCAGGACTTAGTTGCTTCAGTGTGATTTTCAGTGTTTACGCTGGGATGTGATGTTTGAAAACCACGTTCTGAGAGTGAGACCCAGCTCCCTTTGAAGTCACCGGGAGTTTCAGCCTCCGCTTCCACAGCACAAGGGTTGGGCTCTTTGTTCTTTTGTCTGGTGCAATTTGTGAATGATTGCAACGATCCAAGTGACAGGCTGGATTTTCTAACTTGTTTCCAAACTGTGCTCCTTCTGAGACCAGATTCCAAAATAAAATGCCAAAGGAGCATGGCTGGAGGAAATCCGCTCAAACTGAGTAAACAGCTCGGGAGGGAAGGCCAGCAGGATTCATTCATGCTCATTCAGCCCAGGCTGCCTGGTTTGATTCCAGTTGGAGCACTCTCTTCATTACAGGCCCCCTGGGGAATGTTAATCTGTACAGTATAAACATTTATAAACATCTACTAAATCATTACACTTCAGCTGCCCCATAAACACTCCTGAATGCTTTCCTTAGGCAGCACTGGTTGGGTAACGTGTGGCTTTTTGGAATGAGTTTACGGGTGTTTGGCACCCGTAGAAATATGGGGAGAGGGCACAGGAGGTTAAATAGCATTGTTTAAGCTCCATGACTTATTTAGGATAAAGACAGAAGCTGTTTGTGATGGATTAAAGCAGGTCTAGCTGGTAGATGCTGAGGAAAAGCCCAGGTTGAAGAGGGGCTAAGAAAGCCTTTCAGCTTTGCACATTGGATTTTAGTGAAGCCATTGCCATGAACATCACAAAATGCACTTCCCACCAGTCCACTTGACATTTCTGGACCCAGGCAATACATCATTATTCTTCTATGACTGCAACACTAACTGCCTCTTGAAGAACTGCCTGATGCAAGGGGAAAATGGAGACATAACTTCAGAAAACTGAGCCAGAACTAACATAACCCACAGAACTGTAATCAGCTGGGCTGCAGGCCCAGGGCTGGCTTGTATGCACTTACAGAACACGTGAGTGTATATGTGTGTATATATATTATTATTATATATATTATATTATTACTATTTTTGCCTATCTCTCTCTCTATATATATAGGCAAAAATAAGTGTTTATGAACCAAAATGAGCATGTATATGTATTTGCATCTGTGAAGTGACAGTCATTAGTTTTGAATGCACACCTAGCAAAGCAAACCTTGAGCCTCATAAAGCTGAACTTCTCAATTCTTGGATGTGCTCTGTCCCCTGTCCTCAAGGTGCTGGCATGACTGAGCATTCCCAGGACTGGGGTCAGAGTGACTCCATGCCCACCTCTAGAAGCTGTGTTGAATACAGAAATACTAAGAAAAAGCAAATAAACAAACCAAACCTAACCACTCTCAAATGTATAAAGGATAATCCCCTCAATTATTAAAAATGTTGTTTGTTTGCAGGGGTTTGGAAAAGTTGGGAACTGATAGAGGTGCCATTAATTACCACAAGGATTGTGTATGAGTAATGTAACATGAGCAAAAGTTAAACATGTTGTATATGAGAGAGATGTGTTTACTGACAGCCTGATGAATAGGTAACAACTTGATTTCTGAAAAGCATCTTAGGGAAAATTATTTAATTGGTTATAATTATATCATATTCTACACTTGAGTGAATATGCTTGTGTGCACAGCTCTGTTTTCCTTGTACATGGCACAGATATGTGGCTGGGTGGAATGTCTCATCTGCAGGAGCTGTTAACAGGAGCCTTCTTTTCTGTCCCCTCTTGTGTTCCCAGCACACAGCCACTGCCTTCAGCTACAGCCACAGCTATTTGGGAAATGAGGGCACAGAAAGCAGGAGATTTTTCCCCAGGTGGACCTAGATGCACAATACATCCCTTTCAGAACCTCAGGGCCATGGGACGGTGGCTGTGACATCTCCAGGGCGTGGTTCAGTCTGCCCTGGCCTGCTTGGACACCATCAAAAGTATCTCACAGGGAAATGGGACAAGGAAACTGCTTTGACCACCTAAGTGTACCAAAACCTCCTAAACCACGAAATCAAACCATACCTGTTGTAGGCTAAAGGTGACTATGCCATATCTGTACTTCCAGCTTGCAAATCTCCCTCTGTGTGTGTATCAATGTCTGTCTATCTGTCTGCCTGTCTCTCTCTCTCTCTCTCTCTATCTTTATATCATCTATATCTATCTTTTCAGTAGTAGAGGGTGATCTTCCCTCAGATTTTCCATGGCATGTAATGAGGTGAGTAATTTAAAATCTTCTCTCTGTGGTCAAGGATTGAGCTCACAGAAAGCACTATACATTATTAGCTGCAATTGGTCCTTTAACATCCCTCTTAAAGGGTCAATAAATGAGACTGCCCAGAGGTAAAGCAGCTGTTATGGTGTGCAGGGTTAGGGTCACAGCTGGGGGCACCGGCAGGGACAGGCTGTCTGTCTGCCTGTGCAGGAGACTTCAGTCTCTAGAGCCAGTGTTCTATTAGTTTTATAGTACCTTAAATTCATGCTGTAATTATGAGAAATAAGCAGAGAGAGGGAGATATCTCATTTTAATATGTTTTAAAAAATCTGGAGCCTATTAACCTACTTAATTCTAATTATATTACAGTTGGACTTTTATCTCAATACTTTGCAAATAAATTCAAACCAAGGTAACCTGGATACACATTTTCCAACTCAACAACAGGAACATGTGGACAGGAGACAGAAGAGAGCAGAGCAACCAGCATGATGCCTTAGGAGTCTCACATTATGAAGTTGAGTTTTTATCTTTAAATACCCAGGCTGAAATTTAGTGATTTAATTCAAAAGCAAAAAGTAACTGGTTTTTCCTTAAAGGTAAATGTTATAAAGTACTTGCAGAAGGCACTTTCATCCTCCTGGGTGAGTATTTGTGCCAATATAGCTGATTATTTTAGTTGTTGCTGTTGAATGAAGGGTCCAGAACATGAGCTTTTTATCCAGAAAAGTCAGCTTCCATTTTTCCAGTCCTCCTTTCTCCAGTCTTGCCTGCAAAGTGAAGGCTGGGTGTGCCTTTCACAAAAGATACTGGCCAAATTGTTTCCAATAGTAAATGAGCATATGGAAAATTAAAAATTATTCATGAACAACATGAAACTGGGAAAAGAGGCAAGGTCAGCTGAAGAGAACCTTTTAATTTAGTTCTAGTTGAGGAGACAGAGAAGTTGTGCATAGTCCTTAGGTTGACCCAGTGCATAAAAACAAATCCTGCAGCCAGCTTTAGAGATAAGCACAGCTTCAGAGTTCCCTGGACAATGTTTTCCAACACTGATGTAGAGCCCAACTCAGGGACTTCAAGCAAATGAGCAGATTTGGCTGTGGAAACAGTTTTGCTTCCTTCTTTTCCTTCTAGTGTAAGTTTGGGCAGACGGAAAAGTTTACTCTTCGAAGTTAAATGCCATTAACGTGGTTTTGGTAAGTTATTGCATCCATATCTGAGCCTTTAGCAAAGTAAAAAGTGAGCATGAGACCCTGTCTAACTTTGCCAGTGGCCAGAATTGTGTTTGGCACTGTCATGTGAAAGGTTCAGGTCTCTCAAAATTGGTCCCTCATGGACTGAGCTTGTCCCTGTCACCAAATCTGTGCTCGGTCTGAAGTAGGCAGGGCATTTACAGCAGGGAAGGGAAGAGCTGTACAAAGCTTCTTTCTCGTGGCTGCAGTTTCAGAGAGGGGCAAGGGGAAGGCACTGCAAACAGTGCTTCTGCCAAAAGGCATATATGGTCTTTAGCTTTTTCCAAAGGTATGGATTCAGAGCCATTCCTTAAGAAGGAATGAGTAAAGGGTTTGATCCAAGGGGTACTTGTCAGTAGCAGTCCTGCCCACTGGCAGGGGTTTAGATTTGGACCTAAATCCTACAGCTGTGCCTATTACTAATTAAGTAAAAAGCCTTGGCAAAGTATTTCATCCACGGTAAACAAACGTGTTCCCAATATGAAGTGCATTTAATGGAGTTTTGCAGCACTGGTCTCCTGGGCAAACATATTAGTCTCTGTTTTCCCTCCCTGTCCTAATGGCCACAGCCAGGAGGGGGGCTGGTTTGAACTGTGAAGGAGGCTGGTTTTTATCCACATTGAGTGGAGAGGCATAAATTGGCATTCCATATCATCATAAAAAAAAAAGTCCCAGCAATTATTAAAAGATTCTTATCTCTTGCTCCCTACATGGATAATGAGATCCCTCTCTGCTGGACTGAGACAGCCTGTCTCTCAGCTCACTTAATGAAACGGGCCCAAGTTTGCAAATTAGCATAGCCCTGACTCCAAACGTAACCTCTTGTTGTCTAGTTGTACATCAAGGCCCCTGGCTTATGTCTTTTCTTATTAACACCCCGTAATCATGTCAACCCTCTTTAGTTTTCATTTCCTGTTTCCTTTTACAAATTCACTCTTGAGTTTTGAGCACGTTGTTGGATGCCTTTGGATGCGCTGAGATTCTATTTCTGTCTCCTTTTCAGCATGGTTGCAGCACAAGTTTATTGCAGTCCAAGCTGGATCAGGGACTCTGTTTTCCATATTTTTGCTGCTCCGTTACCATGTGATCTTAAAGCAGCTCCTTTTGTGTGTCTGTGCTCGTTTCCCTTCCACTTTTTGATTTTTATACTTTAGACTGTAAAATCTCAGCAACACAGATGTCATCTTGCCATGTATTTGGTTGCTGCCCTGGCGAGTTCCTTTTTGTTTCTGAGAGGATGTCTGTGTAATAGATTATTAATAATACTAAAGAACAGTGATACTGTACCCTAACAAACACAATATGCTAAAGGCTTTCTAAGAAGTCAAGAAGGATGAACCCTTTGAAAGTCTTTTCCCCTCTCTCTCCTCTGAAGTGAAACTTCATTGTTGGACCTTCAGAGAAATAAATCAAAGCAGCCGAACAAGGGGAATCGTGATTTCTTTTGCCCGTGTGTAGCTGACCCAATCTGCCTTTGATAAGGCACTGCCCTTCCACTTTATCCACTACCCTACTAATTATCCTTCACTTTCATGAGCTCCAAAATCCACACACATTAGAATAAAAAAAGAAACAGGGATGTGATTAGTTGTGTACAGATAAGAAGCGGCCCACAGTGTTAGCTGGGTAATAACATTTTTCTAAGATTCCTTTTCTTTTTCTGGAATTCATTTTCTCTCACTTAGATCCATTTCACTAAAAAGTACTTACAGTTTGTAACACAAAAGATAACTCTTCAATGCAAAGCTTTAGTGTGTCTTTAAAAGATTTACTCCTTTATCAAGTATTAATTTAAGAAGAGGTGCCTTGTAGGTAAGGCAGCGACATCAGTCGTAGTCTTCAGGGCAGCAGATTTATTAATTTAATAGGTTTATCCATTTTACAGCCTGGATAATCATATTTCACTAAACTGGTATACAAGGAGCCCTCAGCCCATCTGACAGCTTTATTCTTGTGTAAGTTAACAAGCACATTTTGTACTCGTGACCTTGTGAATTGTACAAGTGCGAGGAGCTGGAGAGGAATGACAGACCAAATCCAGGAGACGTGTCAGCATTTCAGTTCTCCTGAACGAGATTTATAAAGGGAACAGTGAGGGATCTCAGCTGCAAAGGGAACTTAAGCATTTGTTAATCATTTAGTTTAGGAAAATATGCAGAATTAAAATAAATAAATAAATAAATTAAGGGAATGTTAACTTAAAAAGCAAGGACCTAAATCATTTATCAAAGATATCAGTTTAGCAGTAGAATCACTCCCTGACTAGAGGGGAGTTCTTGAACTGGGGCAACTAGAAAAGAACAGGGCTGGTTTTGTCTAAGGTGAATGTCCCTGTTGCATACGTATGTTTGCTCCCTGTGACACTGTCCTTGCTGTGGCCACTAACTTCCCTCTGTAACTGCTTAAAATTCTTGAGCCTGGATGAGAATTATAAGACTAAGCCAAGAACAGAGCCAGGCTTTTAAAAAGGCCAAGATTAAATCCATTTTATAGTTAAAAACCTCATGTATGCATGTGTCACTTTAAAACATATCTTGTTTGCTATATAGGAAAGAAAGCAAGAATACACTTCTTTATGGTTTGGGGTTTTTTTTCTTATTGAAACTGTTGGAGGAAAAGAAAATATTTTCCTATTTGCTTAAAAGCTTCACTTAAAGCTGCACTTTTTGTAAAAACCACGTTTCAGTTTCTTGTTGAAAAGATGACATATTCAGGAAGAAGATATTTCCTGTGCAAAATAACATTCAAGTGAAACCTAACTTCTGTTCAGAAAATTTAACATAAAAGTAGGGCCAATCCTACTCTGTCTTTTTAATACAAACAAAAGCTGAGCTACTTGCACTGCACTAACTGCAAGCTCTTCAAATAAAAGAGCAACTACCTGGGACCTCATCATAAAATGGTCCATTTGGCAGCACTGAAAGAACTGAAAGAATTGTAGACCTCAGGGATTTATTTTCATTTATATTCCAACTCCTTTGCACCACTCTTGACACATAAAGAGGAGTATTTTGTACAAATCAGAATTTAGGCCGTGGGGACAGGAATTTCAAAAGCTTGGATATTAGTTGGACATGACAGGGCAGTGCTGAGATACAGTGTACTCTTAATTTACTCTGCTCCGTATCCTTCACTGGATTCACTCATTTTTGACAGCAGGTGATGACTGCTGAGCTCCTCTTCCCAGGTGTCAAGGTCTGTCTGTCCATTCTCAGTGGGGAGCAAAGTCCAGCACTTGTTCTGCAAGTCTGGACAACTTGGTGTCCTTTTCCAGTGCCTTGCACTTTCTGGTTCGTGCACAGCGAGAGTGTTTGGGTTTAAAGTGTTGGGCGGGGATATTTATGTTTGCAAGAGAGTTCCCTTTGAAAGGAAATATTATTAATCATATTGCATTTTGAGCTGTTATATTTACAGCAACATCTGAACTCTGTCCCTGAAGTACACAAACAAGTGTCCCAGAGGGAAAAATTCCTTTCTTGTTGCTGGCGATTGAATGCTCTTGCCTGCTCTGCTTTGGGAAAAAAAAGGCATTACATGAACCTTCTGTTTGGCCCTTTTTTGATTTGCAGGGCCTGGAATTCTAATTGTATCTTGCCTCTGGCCATGCCCCCTGCAGGTGTGGCAGGACTGATCTGAGAGATGTTCCTCTGTTGGTTTTCTGGGGGTCCTGGGCTTGTTTTCATGGCTGGAAGTCTGCAAGTTGGGGTGATGTTCCCAAAGCACTGTCATGTAAATGAAACTCCTACTTAATTTCTGACCATATGAGGGACACAAAGAAGGTAGCAGTTGTGTTAGAGAACACCATACCCATCTTACCTTAAAATGGCGAAAAAGGAGCTTTTGTTAGGTATGCTGGGGAGGTTTTGATCACCCCCTTTCCCAGACTGGAGCATGTTGTTCCAGGAACAGTCACAGGGATGTGTTAGAGCTGGCTGTGGGTGCATTGCTAGTTGGGAGCCCTAATTATTATCAATTTGCAGATTGCCTTGAATGTCTTATTAAAATTCGTGTGGAATGATTGATCATAATCAAAAAATTAATCACCAATCAGCCCTGGCAATTAACATTAGCAAGTCTATTTGCATTTATCTGATAATTTATGCTCCTGCTGGAAGAAGGGACTTTTGCTGAATTTTATTGATTAGGAGAGAAGAGCCAGATGCTTCTGTCACTGGGACATGAGGCTTTATTAGACAGGTAATGTGTAAGGAACTGAAGGGCATTCCCACAGTCTGCTGTAACGTGAGCATCTTCAAGTGTCTAAATGGAATTTCTTAAATATTAAAAGTGGGATATTTTGCTTTAAAAAAGCTTTGACTTTGGCTCTTATATACTGCAGGTACTTTAAATCCATTAGAAGAAAAACACATGATAATATCAGCCTAAATAGTGAGATTTACGTTAAAGAAGTTACTTAATAGATGTAGTTATTTACTGTTATGAATAAAGAATTTGCAGGCTTGCAATTAGTTTGATTAATTGTGCTATTTAAGCTATGAAGAACTGCATAACAAAGTCCTAGAAGTGGCTGACAATAGCCTGCACTGTTCAGTCAATGGATTTTGTTTAATAAATTTATAATCTTACTGCATTTTTCCTTTTCAAACTGATACTTTTATTAATGCATTTGTAAAGAGAGGTTTATTATCCGTATCAGCAACATTGATTTTGTTTTCAAATTGTCTTGAAATGACTTGTAGGATAGCACATCTGATTGAAGTGCTATGAGTCTGATCACATTTCCTGGTATTTTTTTGCTTTGGAGCCTTTGGTTTTGTTTCTCCACCCTTCAGTGTGTCCCATACCTGATGCTGTAGCTGCAGCTACATGAAAATGCAGGGTCTGCTGTCATAAATTCAGATTTGGTTCTAATTTATAGTTTCTTAAATATTAAGAACAAATTCATTTAAGCCAATACACAAAGTGGTAACAGTTATCTTGTACCCACAGCAGCTCTATAAAAGTGATAGCAGAATTAAATCTGCTTAAATCTACTAAACAGAAATGGTTAAAATTTGAAGTGAAAAAATTATATTGAAAATGAAGGCCAGCAAAACCCAGATTTGCCTCTCTAGTTTCTGAATTTAAAAGGTAGAATAATTCAAAATATGTTTATTTAAAAATTTGCATTCTTCTGATTGATATTAATTTTTAATTGTAGCTTTATTGTAAACTAGAAATCTTTGTAGTTCACATAGGGTTTTAATAGAACCTCTTGTATTGAAACTCTAAAACTGGGCTGATTTTAAAACTAAAAATTGTTCTCTAAAATACATGAGTAAATAATGGAAAGTTCTATTCTTAACATAGCTAGATTGGTTTGTTCTCTGATGTCAGCTCTGTGCTTCTCTCAGTCTTTCCTGAACAAAGATTTCTTTTTATTTATCTGTCTGTATACTTTAATCTGTTTTGCAAGCTTTGAATGCCTGTGTCCTTAATGCCATTAATATATTTCTCAGGGTCTTTTGACTTTGTTCTCCTCCCATTAATGAATTCTGCACTTTATTCAAAATAGGGACAAATCAGACTCAAGCTCTGATACAATAATCAGATCCACGGTTACTCCTTTTTGTTTCAGTGAGCATTAGGTGATCTGAGAAGAGACTCATCCAATCCCCACTCTAGGCTGTTTGAGCCCTGGCATGAACCAGTTACCAGGGCTGGCTTTTGCTGAAGTTAGTTGGTAACCATGAGATCTTGGCACTGCAAAGTTCAGAGGTTAATTGAAATCAGAGAGGCATAACCCACCCCGTTGTCTCATTCATTATGCCCCTCCTGACTCCCTCCTCCAGCCCCCCTGCTGTCCCTGCTGTCATCCAGCTGGATGGCTGGGAGAGCTTTACCAGCTGATGAAGAATGCCTGGACCAGGGGGAAGGGGCACAAGGGGAGGGAGCTGGGACCCCCCATCGTCCCTGCCGGCTGTAACCAGGCTGTGCTGAGCTGAGGTTCGTGGCAGGTGTGCTTTGCCTGGCCATGCCTTTGGTTGGTTGGGATCCTGGGAGAGTGGCAGGGATTTCTGGCAGTGGTCTGCAGGGGTGGTGTTTATGCTGCAGGAGTTTGTATTGCACGGGCCGAGTGGTATTTTAGGCTTAAAATTTATTAATTTCCCTTCTTCACCAAACTGAAATGAAGAGTGGAAGTTTGCTGGGAACTGTTAATTATCACATGTTCTGACTTTCTCCAGGGTTTCTGCAGCCAGCAGTTATGCACTGTTTACTTTACAGTAACCAGAGAACCATGGCTGATTTCAGAGCAGAAGGGACATTACAGTGTTAAAATAGATCTGAATCTTGTAAATCTATACTGACCTTGGTGGGGAGGGGGGTCTCTATTGCCTTCAGCTGGCTTGGGTAAGGAAAAAAACAAGTCGTCTCACTTGGGGTAGTTTTGAAGTTTTGAGCTTAAGGATGGGAATGAGAGACACATTACATAGATATTTGAGGCATATTACTTAGAGAGGGGTGGACTCTGCGTGTCCTAAAAACTAGGATAATCTAAAAGAGGTAATCTAAAGATCTCACCTTGCGTGGTTGTCCAAATTTACCTGATCTAAAGCCTGATTTTAATGAATCTTAAGCATAGGCCTGTAAAATCCTTTCCTCCCTTTTGTTCTCACCCAAAGCCTCTTCCCCCAAAGCCAGATTGTGCCGTGCATTCCAGCCAGGCTGGAGCAGAGACCTGCTCTGGGACCAGTGACCTGCTCTGGGACCAGTGACCTGCTCTGGGACCAGTGACCTGCTCTGGGACCAGTTTCTGCTGTGTATTTGTGGGGCTGTCAGGGCTGTGTCCCTTGGGAAATGCAGTCTGGAGTCAGGACCCTGCTCCCTGTGCTGTACAAACCCGAGACAAACCCACCCCTTGGCTTGGAGCTTTATTCCCAGGTTTTATCTCAGTTCTTTTCAGTTTGGGTTCAAGTGACTGTTCTCAACACTACACCCATCTGTGGACAGCACTGTGAGTATTACAGCCTGAAATGAGGTCCTTGTTCCAATCACAATAAAGTATATAAATCACCCAAATGATTCTTCTGAATAATTTTCCAATCTATTGTTACTCATCCCCCAGAAATAACAATGTAGTAGTGCTGGTAGCAATTAATTTTTTTTTTTTCTGCAAACATGTTAAAATGAAATGTCTGTATCTTCTTTCAAAAAGGCAAAAGCAAACACAAAGTGTTGAAATCTTGCTAATGAAAACTGAAAACTCTTTTTTGAATTTCACAGCTCTTATTAGTTTTTAAAAAACCAAATAAAATAACCCCTAAAAATTCTGCTGTTGTTTTTATAACCAGCAGCAGAATTTTCTGTTTGTTTGTTTTTTTACTTAAAAGGAATGATCAAAGTTACTTGGTTCTACTTGATTCTAACTCAAAATTATTACTTGGAAATGTGACTTAACTTTTGTCAAGCAAATAAAAATGATCATTTCTGTTCTGTATACACTTAGAGCTAATACTTCATAAAAGCTTCTCCTCTGATAGGGTGACAACATGTACAGGCTATACACAACCACGAAAGGGCTTTTCTATGTAATTTATGTGCCTGAGCCTCACACTGAGCCCATGCACTGCCGGGGAGGAGAAGGTAAATCAATCAAGGGTGATTTCCAGTGAACAGCCATATCACATCTACCACCCATTTGCTCTTGGCTGGCTGAGAAATGAAGCAATTTAAACCTATTGGGTCACGCTGAAATGGGGGCCAAAATCTTATCAATGTGCTGCACACAAGTGAGCCTCATTTCATCTTCATTTCCAGGGGCCCGTGGTCTGCAGCGTGTCCCTGCACTCCCTCAGTGTCTCTGGCACTGCACACTGGCTCCTGCCTGCTCAGCTGGTGCCAGAGGTGCAGAAAACAACTTCTTGTGGTATGAATGTGGAGACTCTAGACTGGAACATTTTTGATCTACTGAAAAAACATGGAGGAAAACACAATTAGTGTTCAGTTATAATGCAGATATGAAGATAAGCTTGTGAAATACAAGTTTGTGGTGGAATATGAGATGGGAAAAATAAATGTTTTCCACTCGCTTAATGTTTCATATAATCCTGGATGTGTTCCACTGCCTGACCGTTGTGTTTTCAGAATATTTCCACATCTGTCTCAAAGCCATACCCTTCTCAAATGGACCAAGCAGCCAGTTTCTTAGTTAAAATAATAATAATAAAGTGTAAGAGCACCCCAAGTGTGCTGAACCTTCCCACAGCTCGTGCTCTGTGGAGAGGAGAGCACCTGGAAAGGCTCAGACGCTGGCCCAAGCCCCCAGGCAGGAGTAACACACAGCATGTGTTCGCCCTTGGGTTTTCCTGTTTCTTGCTGCTTCATATTAAAGATGGAATTCCATATGGACTTTTTAATGGTTGCTTGGAAATTGGATGTCTGTCACCCCAGAGGGACGTATTGGAATTCTGCACCTGACTGCATTTCTCCCTTCCCCCCCACAGGAGGAGTCAAAGGTTATGGTTCAGAGGGGAAGGAGTTTGCCGACAGCAGGTTCTCCTCAGGCTGAGAGGAGGCTTCTTCTCTTTAATAGCATGGTAGGTTATGTGTGGATGTAAAGAGTTGCTCGAGTTTGTGTATGTGAATTTAGGAATCTGATCCAAAATAAACTGCCAGGAACAGAAAGTTGAGGCTGACCCCACAATAAATTGTTCTCTTCATCTCCTTGGCAAGAGGAGTAAAGCCAAGCAAGCAGAGATAAAGAAGCAGTTCAGAGCTAGGCACAGATTTCCACCCAAATCTCTTTTGTTTTTTATACCTGCTTAAGGAAAGAATAAAAGGCCTTTTCTGAACTGTAACACTTCTGAATATCTTTTTGAAAATTTCAGAAATAAGAGTATTTTCGTTGTCTGTTGCAATTTTTTCTCTCCAGTGTGATGTTGCTGTGGTGCTGTTCTCCAGGCAGTGATACACAGCAGTGACTTACCGAGATGATCTGAGGAGGAGCCACCTCACAAGTGGAAGAGTGTAAGAGCTTCTTCACCCTATTTTGGCCCAAGTTCCTGAGCCAGGACCTCTGCACGACATACTGCTCATCAGACACACCAGCTGTCCTCAGGTGAGCCCAAACCAGCTCCCCCGTGGGTTGTTGTGATGCTCTGGACTGAGTGACTTTAATTACACCTCTGCCAGTGGTTTGTGCCATAGCAATGCTGCTTCCTTCATGTCACAGCTGGGAGTTCAAGCAGAGGAGGTCAAGGTCCAGATCCTTGGCATGTCATTTTCCTGTGGAGCTTGGGCTTGTCCGTGTCAGCCAGGGTCACACAGGGTGGTTCCTGGCAAAATCTCCTACCTGAATATCCCAAACACACCCCAGTGCCCTGGGATGATCGCTCTTGCAGTGCCTGCAGTGGTGTTTACGTGGAAGGAGCGGGCAGGAGACCGAGTGCCAGCATCCTCTGTTGACCCTGAGCTGCTGAGGTGTGACTCTGCAAGTTGTTTCAGTAAATCTGCTCTCTCCAGTTTGGTTTGGGAGAAAGAAATCTGTACTCGCATCTGGGTGATGGCATGTGAAACAACAACGAGCAGATAACAGCAGTATTTCCAATTCCAAATATATAGAAATCATGAATAAGGTTTCCAAGTCTCAGAAATAATTAAATAAGTTTTTAAAAAGAATATTTCAGGTCATGTCTTCTTTCTGCCTTATCAACTGTTTTAGGTGCAGTTGGTTTACTTGTGAAGTATTTAAACAAAAATACATGGGTTTGAAGCTTGCTTTTAAAAATGACACTCAGCTTCTGACATATTCCTGTCTTCTAGATCTGAGCTTTAACAGCAAGACCAAACATTCCTGGTAAATTTATACGTGCTAATAAATGCAAACTCCTTGCCAAAACCATATCCCCCACAACATGCAGAGAGCATCAGAAGTGAAAAGTAAATTAAATCTGTGACTGTTTCCTGGTTCTGTACTAGAGGCTGCACAAATTTAGAGCAAATGTAGATTATAGCCAGATTCTATTGCATGGGTCTCATTTACAGTAACCATGCTGCTGTCAGCCAGCCAGTAACCTCTGCTCTAGCCATCAAACATCACCACTAAAAGTTCAAGATAGGTAAGAAATAATTACTATAATACCATTTTTTAATTTATCTTCTGCTTTTCCATAGGGATTACCTTACATTTCCCCTTCTTTCTTACTTCTAAGTTTTCATTGTTTATTTTTAATACCATGTCTTTGAATGGTGACAGCTAAAACTTTAAAAAAATGAAAGTTGAGATTCATAACAATCACCTAATGGCTGAAGCCAAGGCAGTAATGAAAGCATCAGTCATCTTGAGAGCTGTGATATATTCACTAGAATTAACAAAATCACTTGAGCTGGCAATGAAGGAGAGGTTGCCTTGTCATCAAGTTGCTGTGGCTGGATGTAATTTTATTTTAAGTCTGTAGTTGCATTCCCAGCATCTTTAAAGGTGGTACCCAATTCTGGTAGACTTTATAGTTTTCTTTTTAAAATGTGCTCTTTGTAATATAAAATGGTTGTTTGCACAGGGACAGGCCTAACCCAGCTCAAGGCTGATGTTATTAACACATGGACACGAGTCTTTGTCTTGGAGCTGCTTCTCACCTGGCCAGAGGATTCCCCATAACTGCCCTGTGCTGCACCCTGGGACATCTGTGTCCCCCTCCCCAGCCTGTATGTGCAGACAGGGTTCAATCCTCAGTGCAGCACATTGCTCTGGCTCTGGTGGTGGCAAAAATAAGCTTCCCTTGACTTTAGCTGTAGTTGTAAAACTTTCCAGACACCGAAGATTTAACTGTTTCTTGGGCATATGAGCTCCACAGAGTCTGATGGAGTTTGCCTCTTGATGGAGTATCCATACCAGTGTTTTTAAGAAGGTTTTTTAAAAAGTGTATGTTCCAGTTATTAGCCATAATTTATATAATATTGCAAAAATCTGTGTGGCTTATTGGCCTGACAGAGTGCAAACAGCTTTTTGGAAGTCTCCTGATAAGAAATATTCCAGCCCTTGTATTGTTCTTATACATAAAGTGCATGGAGACAATAAGCAATAAAATACCAGATGTATTTCCTTTGAAACATAATTACTATCCAGGTGCAGACCCCACTTTTCATAGTCAAAGATTTCCATCATTTTAATAGGATTCTTTTAAGTTGTAGTGTCAGAATCTCCTGAACTGAGCTATTGGTCAGTGCACCGTACAAGTGGTACTGGTGAAAAAGAGAGGGTTCATCTCACAGTCCTCTTTGGCCACTGGCTTTTTGTCCTGAGAAAGGGACTTGAGATGCCAGCTGGTGCCCCCTTGGGCTGTGGTTTTGGTGGGGGCACACCTGGCCCGGGGCAGCTGCACTGGAGCTCGTTTGGTCTTTGCAGAGAGCCAAGCAAGAACATTTTTCTTCTCTTCCCTTTTCCTTGCAAGGGAGCAGACCAGTAAAATAATAATAATAATAATAATAAAAAGGCATAACCAGTCTCCCCTCCCATTCTGACATGCTGAGTGCCAAAGCTCAGATCAAGTCTGTAAGGGAAGTGAGAACGCAGTGAAAACAGGGGCTTTATTTTAAGGGCAGGGCTGTGAACTCTTTAACTCTCTGTGCTCCTGGCTGTGCCTCTTCACTCTGTGCACAGCTGCTGAAGGCTTCCAGGGACTGTGGGTGGTGGCTGAGGAAAGGGGAAGAGGTGGTTTAGCTGTGCACAGTGTTTCCCATAAGAAATAAAGCAATAGAGTCTCACCTCGCTGCCTGTTTTTCCACATGCATCGAGACGGGAATGTATTTATATAACCCTATTAAAAGGGAACACTCAGTAGCAAACCTGGTCTTTAAATAGCTACTGTTCTGCATACTCCTGTCTCCAAACTCCTCAATTTCAACTCACACCCACTTACATTCTTTTGACATATTCCTCAGGTTTGGGTTTGGGTGTTTTGGGTTTCTTTTTTTTGTGACTTTAGGGTGAAATCCAAAACTTATTGAAAGCAGTGGAAAGACACTCAGTGAATTCAGTGGAATTTGGATAATACTCTTAGAGCTCAGATACCATGGTGACAAATGCAATAAATTACATAGACAAAAGTGGCCCATTTTGGGCCAGCTCTGCTTCCAGAGAAACAAATTAAACTGTTGCTGTTGACTGCCACAGGAATCAGTTCTGCCCCTCCCTGATGGCATTTAAGCAGCTCTCAAAACACGTTACAAATAAGGGGAATATCTTTATCTCCCATTTACAGAATGGAAGAAACTGAGACACAGAGCCAGGACTAAACCTGCGAGTCAGGCAGTGCAAAAGAGCTGGAATTAGACCCAGATAGCAGTCCTTGGACCACCCAGTGGAAAAAGAGAGTCAATTAGCTGCTAGCAGTCTCACAGCCTCTCCTGGTGCTACCAGATCCTGCTGGTGCCAACAGGAGTGGAGAGGGCAACCAGCGTCCTCCCGTAAATCGCTGAGTGTTAATGAACTGCACAGCCCTGCAGAGGCAGTTTGGTTTTACCACCAAGATGCATTATTTCATCCTTTACACCCCACCCCCCAAAAAAATTCATATTTTCCCTTTGACTCCTGTTATTTTGGTTCCGTTTAGCAAATACAGTCTTGGGGTTTTTTTCCCTTGTGTCCCTCCAGCCACCTTAGTTTGCCTTTTTTTTTTTCCTTCTTTCCCTTAAAAACTTTTCTCCTCATTCAATGCACTAAGTGGATTTATGACCCATTTAGGCAGCTTACAGTGGCATTGCTTTTACAGTTCAGAGGCAGAAGGGCCATAAAAAGATTTATAGTTACAGCAAGAGTCTGTTGCATGGAAGTTCGAGATCCAAATTAGACAAAGGGAGCGGGTCTGTGTGAGTGGCCAGTAAAAGAAGCTTGGAAACAAAAACAAATGAAATTGCTGTTAGAGGAGGAGGTTGGGGTGAGGGCAGAGAAGGAGGAGGAAAAGTTGCCTGTTAACTACACGTTACTATTGCAACAACTCTGTTAACTCTGTTATATAAAGCCCTTTTTCCTCCTTTTTTCCTCTCTCGATGTTGTTGTTGGACAGATTTCCTTTGCAAACACAAATCTCAAACTGGAGAGCAGCAGCTTCACACAGTAGTTGAGATTCCAAGGCAGATATTCCCAGGATTTTGGCAGCTGTTTTTGCTGCTGCTGGGACTCCAGGATACAAACTCCAGAGAATAAACCCAAGCGGCTGAAGGAATGGGACTGGTCAGAGTGGAGGACTTCAGATTGCACTGCATGGGGATAATCTAGTGTTTGAAAGGAGCTAGAGACTAGGAGATGGATTTGATCCTGTCCCACAAGCTGAGGGACCTTGTGCTGTCTGTCAGAGCTGCGTCACAAACCACTGTGGAGAGCTCCGTGTCCTCCTCTATAAACCCCATCTAAGCCCCATCTGGCCAGGCCTTTGGGACACTGATGGATTTCTGTGGCTCCCTCTACACACTTTCAACAGGGCACTGAACCCTTCCCAATTCTGCTGTGTCAGGGCTGTTCCTCTCTCTTCCTTTTTCCATCCCCCCCTAAACTCGCTCTCGCTTCTGTCGCATTCTCTTCTTCCTTTTTCAATGAGAAGGGCCTTGAACTTCTGGCAGAGACTTTGACATATGAGAGAAAGCACTGAAAAGGAGAAAAGACTATATTTTATGAGTGATGGTTAAAATGTATTCTTGAAGTGCTATTTTTTTAAGTTGAATATAGTTGGGTGGACAGTGCAGCAATTGCCATGAAAAATTCTCAGAGTAGTAAAAGGCTCCACTTTTTCTGGGGAAAAAAAGGACTTAAAATTAATATAGTCTTCTTCCAGACTTATCAGTTCTGTATTTCTGGTTCATCTGATCTGTTATTCTCTCCTTTTGTTCTTTTCCTTTTTCCTTTATATTTATGCAAGAAATATAACCCCCGGTTATAAAGTTAAAAAAAAAAAAACAACCAAAACAACCAGTAAACTAGTAACCTTCAGACTTTGTTATGATTCTATAAGTTTTAAAACCAAATCAGTGTCTTGCTGTTTGAATCAAGCTGGCAAAAACATGAAAACAATTTTAGATCTATTTTGAAACAAAATCTACAGTTCTTTATAGAAATGAGCATGCATTTCCAGGCGAAGGGGAGTGTAGGACAACCTTCTTTCCTTATAAGAAAATAGGATTTTGAAAGCTAGGTTTTATTGGCCATTGATGTCACAGGAGAGCCATTGGCCATGGGCAGGTGGCTCCAACCCCTGCATCCAGGGCCACATCACTGTCCCTTCTCTGTTATCACAGCTCCAGTGAGGTGCTCTGGGGACACTGAAGCCAGAGCCTCTGGACTTCTGTATTTCAAGAAACATGAAGCATTACAAAAATGAATGGAGGGGAAGAAAAGGAAGAAAAGAACTTGAAAATAGCAGCAACTTTGTAAGTGTTCATATGTGGTCTACCTTTTGGGGCTGGAATGAGTATCCTCAAAGGCATTTATGTGGCTGAAAGTCTGTGAGGCCTCGTCAAAGCGCAATGTTGTGTTAGAGGGAGCAACATCTGGGGACATTCCTGTGCCTGTTTCCTCCCTGGCTGCTATGTGTGAGTTTATGGCCCTCTGGCTTGTTTATTGAATTTTACTTTTTGGGTTTAAATCAACATGAAGACTCATTGTGAGAAAAAAAATGCCCATCTCAGCTTCTTCTTACTAAAAACTGATTCAAAAAATGCTCATATTTTCCACCCTTGATTTCTCTAGAATTTGAGTGTAATAAGTCCCCTTTTTGTTGCACAAGTGACTACATTCAGTATTGGTTTGGAATCGTTCTTGCTGCAGTCCCAAAGCCTGCAGGCGGCACCCAAGAGCATGGAATGTCACTTCTCCAAGCTTTCTGTGTTCAGTGGCCAGATGCTGATCTCCATCACCTTAGGAAGCTCTGCTGGCCGAGGCAGATGAAGATTCAATCCTACATTTTGGTAAAATGAGGCTACACTGATTTACAGCTGAAAAAAATAATATCTGCCAAAGCTCCTTTCTCCCCAGGGCTGATGACTTCATTTTGCTGTTCAGCCATCCATGGAAGGCTTTTTGGGGGCTGGCTCTAGGGGTGGGTATGGTAGCAGAAACCACTCATAATAAGCCAGGGAACTGCAGAGCCTCAGCCCAGTGACAGGAGCAGGAGAAATGGCTCCCAAACACACCACAGCAAAGCAGGGATACAACAGTGATACAGGAGATGGGATGTCCTGCCAAAACGCTGTCTAAGTGGCCATTAATGGACATCTGAGTTTTGCTAAATAATTAATGTGCCTGTTGTGTTTTTTTCTTATAGATCTTTCAAGGAATTTAGTTTCTGATCCCTGAAATGTTGCTTTTGAGCCTGTCTTCTCAAGCATTTATGGACATAGTCTGTAAGACAGATTTCTAATAGTAGTTCATGTCTGTTATGGTCAAAAAGCACTTAGCCCCAGGTGTGTAAGAAGGTAAATAGCTCTCTTTGTTCTCCTGCTATAGTTTGGAAACTGAGGTGTAGCCAGCTGAAGTGGAATTGCCAAAGGCAAGATTCAGGTCTGTATAATAGGCAAGAACAAGTCTTGTCCTTTGATCAACACAAAGAAAAACATCAGTGGAGCTCTAAAAACTACTAAATGAACTGTCTGAATCCTAGCATTCAAGGAGTTCTAAATAATACTCTTTCATCCATCTTCACCCATGGAAAATGGCTATTCTGTTGTTGTCTGTACTGAAAATATCAGTGTGTTGCATGAGCTTTGCAATCCACTTCGCCAGCTCCCACAGTGGAGAAATATCACAGTTGGAAGGGACCTTAAACATCATCTCGTTCCATCCCCTGCCATGGGCAGGGACACCTTCCACCAGCCCAGGTTGCTCCAAGCCCCATCCAACCTGGCCTTGGACACTTCCAGGGATGGGGCAGCCACAGCTTCTCTGGGCACCCTGTGCCAGGGCCTCCCCACCCTCACAGGGGAGAATTTCTTCCTAACATCTAATCTAAACCTACTCTCTTGCAGTTGGAAGCGACTCCCCCTTGTCCTGTCACTACAGATATCATATAAACTACAATATCATGAAGAAGATGGGGTGTAGAAATGCTGGTAAGAACAAACAAAAGCCCCTCCTGACCATAACTGGTCCTTTCCCAATTTTTCCTTTGTGTCTTTGTGGTTGGGCTGGCTCTCCCAGATGACTGGAACGGGCTTTGTTCCTTGTTTTTTGCAATGCCTGAATATCTGGGGAGTTTTCCCTCCTTCCTCCAAAATTCTGGCTATTGGTGTGAGTCAGATGTTGGCTGTAACACAGCAGCTCATATTCCTATCTTCTCATCACCAGCTATTTTCCCTGAGTGCCAGTGGACCACATTGGCTTCAGCTTGTAGTTAATCCAGTATACCCATAGTGTTGGTGGCTGGATCAAACACAGCCCAGAGTCAGGGGAGTTGGCAGGGCTGAGATTTTGGTTTGGTCTTTGCTGCAGGTGGGGGATGTTCACCACCATCTGCTGCAGAAGTGGTGTGGATCCAGGCAGAGGAGGCTGTGTGTGCAGGAGTTTGGAGGCAGATGTTGGGTATGGACCACTCTGCTCCTAAAAGGGTGAACATGGCACTGAGTTCTCTTGTCTGCTCTTAACAAGAGCAGATAGGTCACAAATGAAGGTCTGAGCTTAGCTCCAAATGATGCTCAACTCCCTGAAACAACCCAAACCTTTCACCATATCCGCTTAGGACAAGGTGTTCTTCCTCTTCTGAAGCACAAAGGAAGGAAATGTATCTTCAGGAAATGTTTATTTTACCCACAGATTGTCTGAAACAAGGTTCAACAATACCCGGAAAAAAAAATCCCCATAAAATTAATATAAAAATAGGTGGGGTTATTGACAAAATGCATGATTTGAAGGAGCTGAAGAGAAGAAAATGTGCTGTGATGGTCTGTGCCAGCAGCTGAAGATGCAGCGTGTGACCCTGGATCCTGTCTGGGGCCAGGTGAGTCAGGAGGCAGGTCCCTGTCCCATCCCCACCCTCCCAGCTCTCTGCACGTCTCAGCACAGCCATTCAACACCACAGCCAGGGAGATCCTTGACAGTATAAATGTTTACATGTGGGAAGGAGAGATGCTACTTAACACCTAACCCTGAGGGGTAATTTAACCCCCCAAACCTTCAGACCCCGGGAGATGTGTTAGACACATTCCTTCTGAACGCTAAGGGTCAGCTCCCCCTCCTTGTTTTCCACCCTTGTTTTTCCTAACCTTGGAGAGCTGCAGCAGAAATCTTGAAGGCAACTGGGCTGTGGAGATGAAACCTGTGAGATTTAAGAATTCACTAAGAATTAAAGAGTTAAAAAGAAAATAAAAGAAATATTTAATTTAGCTCTCTAGAGCAGAGCTCTGCCCACCCTGCCACAGAAACAGGCTGCTCCAGGCTGGCTGACACGGGCACGGAGAGGCCTCCCCAGGAACCTGGGAATGGGCTTGAACGTCTCCCCACCGTAGGATTCCCAGAATTGATTCCTGTCTGGCTTCTGACATCAGGGACGGCGAGCTGAAGAAGATGGATGTTCCCAAGAAGTATTGGAAGGAATGAAGGGCTGACAGGGGTGGTTTATGCAGCGAGCCTGGCCATAGATGCAGAGTAGTAAATGTGGTTGGTTGATTGAGATCAGATTTTTTTTTATTATTATTTTTTTCCAGTGGTAACGCCCACATAGTTTATTTATTTATTTTCCTCTTTCACTTCAAGGCACCTAACAACAACACTGTACTTTATAAATCCCTGTGATTATAAATCTAGAAGGATGGCAGTCTTGGTTTCCTCAGAGGCCAGGAGTCTATACCCACAGGAGACAGATGGGAGCAGTAACCAGCAAACTTTCTATATTATTGCACAGAATTGCAGGAACTGGTTTTGGTTTACACCACATGGGGAACTCAGAGTCTGCACAGGGCATCTCCATTTACTGCTTCCTCTGTGAGCAGCCAAGGCAGGATTGCTTACACTGCCTCCTGACAGTTCCTGGGGAGGGAATGATGCCCTGCAAAAAATGCAAAGCTGTGGATTTACATCGGCTGTTTCTGTTACCCTGCTTGCAGGGTACAGCCTAAGAAGTTTAGAAGTGATTCAAGTAACTATGCAAAGCTGGTGTGGAAGTCCAGAATGGCCCAGCTTTTCTCTCCACTTCTACTTCCATGCCTGTCCCAGCAAAATGCCTCCAAAAACTGCGTGAGAAAAAGCATCCCCTTACTTTCTCTTGCAGGCAGCAGTGGCAGATGACATTCTGAGGTCCCCAAGGTGTGGGTAGCAAATAGAGATTGTTGCTGCAGAATGAGTCAAGTTGTGCTGCAAAGTTAGGAACTGTTTTTCCATAACTTAGGAGATGATTTTTAAAAGTTGGGGATTTAGTTTGCATTTTTGCATGGGCTGCAAGGTCAGTTGTGGAGTAAGAGCTGAATTTAGCTTTAGAGTCATCTCTCAGCTTTGAAGAAAGGGAAAACAATAGGCATGTTTGATTTTGCTGCTTTGCTTTATCTTCTTGCTGCCTTAGTCATGGGGCTGCTTGTGGTGTTGTGGGGGCAGCCCCATAAGCTCTCTGGCCCTTCCCTCCTCTTCCTATCATTTACCTCCTCCCCAGCTCTACCAGAGTCAAATATAAACTTGCTTAAAATGAACACAAGATTCATTCCACTTGACCAAGCCTGACTTCCCAGAAAGTAAACAGTGAGAGCAGAGCCAGCCAGCCCCCTCTCCTGGAGCTGCAGCCTCCAGAGAGCTGATGGGTGACCCTGAGCAGTTCTGGGCTTTCTGTAGTAGAGAAAAGGGTAGAAAAGAGAGGGACCCAACCTAAAGGATTCCCCCCCGGGTCTGCTGTAAAGTAACAATATTGCTAAGTGTTTGAATTTTCACAGTTCTGGTTTCTTGTTTCAGCCTCAGTTGGATCCTGCATAGTTGGACACAACTGTTTTCCTGCCCTGAAAATGGAGCAAGAAGAGCCAGGTCAGTGGCATCTCTCAGTGCTATTGATAGAAAAGGGTTCTCCAGAGCCCCCCACTTCAACTAATCCAAACAGCCATTCCCTTTTATGATCACTTTTACTGTTGTCCTTTGTTTTCAATGGTTGAAATGAAAAAGGAGAGATTTAGATGAGATGCTGGGAGGAAATTCTTGCTTGTGAGGGTACTGAGCACTGGCAAAGGTTGCCCAGAGAAACTGCAGCTGCCCCATCCCTGGAAATGCCAAAGGCCAGCCTGGATGGAGCCCTGAGCAACCTGATCTACAGGATGGCATCCCTGCCCATGGCAAGGCTTTGGAACTAGATGGTCTTTAAGGTCCCTTCCAGCAGAAACCATTCTGTGATTATTGCTATTAAAATGAAGAAAAAAAGAGGAAAAAACAAACAAAACTCCATCATCGCTGAAACTGTGCACATTCATCAAAAGAATGACTAAAAAATAAAGCAAAGAATATGCTGAACAATTTTCCAACCCATTTTGCCTTCAGAGTGGATTGAATTGGTTTCTGCTATGCAGCAGTCCCCCAGTGCTGCACTGACTGGGTGTGCCAGTGCTGTGCCACCTGTCCACGACACTGGGTGAGTGAGTGGGCACTGCAGAGGCTTCAATTCCCACTCTCCAGGGCAGCTCCCAGACACTGGACTTGCCCTGGCCCCTGTGCCAGCTCTCACCTGCTGGCACACTTTGTCCCTCGGTGCCTGGTGCTGGAGGCAGCAGCGCTCTGGGGTGCAGCTGCCCTGAAACCACAGGGCCAGCCCTGACCTTGGGCACTTGAAGTCCCTATTTTTGCTTGGACTCCCAAGCCTGCAGGTGTTATCCCTGTAATCCCCTGGGAGCAGCTGAGTGCAGGTGTTGCCTAGGGTACTGAAATGATTCTCTCTGAAATAGCATGGGAAAGAAACGAGTGTAGACAAAATAATAAATACACCTGTATAGGCTCCCTTTCCTTGCAGGCAGGATATGTTTTGGGACCTAGGTCAGAGTTATCTGATATGTCCCGGATCCCCTCTCCCAGCACTTGTCACCTTCTCTAACTCATGATGTTTATCTGCCTTTCTTTTCCCAGGACAGGTATCTTTGATCTTGTCTGGTCTCACTGTTAAACACTCTCTCTTGCAATGAAAGCATGAGCTTCTGATCCTTTCTAATCCCAAAACATCCTGTGTGATTGTATGAGTCTCTTGACTTTCTTCATCCTACCAGCAATACCTGAAGTTATTTAAAAAAAAAAAAAGGAGAAACGAGGTGAGAGAGCCTTTACACTGACTGCAGAGAGCAGCAGTAGCCACAGTGAACACCTTCCTCTGGGAGTCTTCTTGTTTTGCCTATGCTGATATTTACAGGCAGCCTTAGCAAGGACAAATGGAGTTAATGAAGATTGGCCAACACTTCTGCCAATTACTCATGTGCTGCTAAGGATAACATTCAAAGTTTAAAAATAAAAATCAAGGAAAAAGGTTTATTTTCATGTTAGATTTCAATTTGCTGCTATTTTTTTTGTCTTTACTATCTGCTTTTTTCCGCTATAAGCATTATCTATTTGAGCCAGAGCAGATTAAAGCTAATTGTTAGGCCCCTCTGTTTTTCCTTCGTACTGTTTTATCTCCTAAGCAACTTTATTTGGTACAAGACAAATAATCTGAATTCCTGAAGCCAGAAACAAGGAGTGGGAGTCCGGGAAACTGGCTGCTGATCTAATGCAGTTTTTGCAAGTGTGGTTATGGTTAGAAACTCTAAATATGGCCCCGTGTTACTGTACACACGGTGACTGCCCTGTGTGTGTCAGGGTCTGAGTCACAGCACTGGAGTTTACTGACAAAAACATGTTTCACTACTCTCAGTAGTGAGGAGGCAACAGAGCTGGGAGTGAAAGTGTTGAGCTCCTTGCATCGAGTGTCAACAGCTGAATCCAGAACAATGGAAAGGTTTGGGTTGGAAGGGACCTTAAAGATCATCCAGTCCTGCCCCCCTGCCATGGGCAGGGACACCTCCACTAGAGCAGGGTGCTCAGACTGAGCTTGGTGCATGCCCAGATTTTACTGCTGGTGAGAGGGGGGGAAGCAGCAGAAGGGAAATGACTTGGCAAGCGGATGTCGAGATGTTGGTTGGTTTGTGTGGGGTGAAGATGCTGTGGAGTGGGGATCCTTCCCATGGCTCAGGAGAGCTGTGATGCCCATGGCCATAATTCTGCTTCTGTGGAAGTGCTGGAGAAGTTTTGTTTCCAGCACATGCAGAGCTCAAGCGTGTTTGCAGTCCTTGATGCTGTGGAACAGATTATCACCCTGTGGCTCCCTCCCCCCACTGCTCAGCACAGGCTCCTTCCACCAGCAAAGGAACCAGCAAAAGCTTGATTTTTTTGGCTTTTGAACTGAATTGGCTTGACCTGAATGGTAATGGCAGAAACTCCATTAGTTTAATGTTTCTCTTTTAACACAGCCCCCTTTTTTAATCTTTACAATAATAAGAATCCACCAAGGAGCCCAGCTGGCATTCCCATACTGTACACATTCATCCTAACCTTTACTGTTGACTGACTCATGCAGTATGCATCTGCAAGAGTTATTAATGGAAAGTATTAAATGAATTTAGTTTAATATTTGGTAAATAGGAGGTGTCTTTCCTTTGTGCTTGAATTCGTGTTTCAAATGTCTGTGTTTGTGTTATTTATATTAATATATTTCATGGGCTGCTTAATAATAGTAGCAATTAAGATAATAACAATAAATACTAATAATACTGAGCTCTTCTGCTTTTCATCAAAGGAGGTCAAGACTCAAGGGTATACCTCTGGGGCTGGTATAATGTAGATCTGATCTCCTCCTGCTGTTTCTTTTTGTGGAAAATTTGGAGTATCATGCAAAGATCAGATCGCCTGTATTTTAACCTCTGGAATGTCTTTTAGGCATTATAAATGTCAGTAAGAAACATAAAATTGGAAAGAAAACAAACACCGGGACATTGAAAAATATAACCACAGATACTGACCTATTTGTTGTGGGGTTTGGTTTTTTGTTTGGTTTGGTTTGGTTTGGTTTTTTTCTGATTTAGCAGAATGCTATTAATATTGTAATTAAAGCTATTTTGTAGCCTGGGGCCTTGAGCACCTGGCTCTTATTAGAGCTGGATCCATAGCTTGTGGTGAAAAAACCCGAGAGGACAAGAGAGGAGATGGCCCAAAGGAGAACACAAGAGGGCACAGCAGCACCTGTGGTGCACTTTTTGTTCTGGGGCTCTTTGAATTGTCGAGGGCAGGGTGAGTTCAGGCCTCTGTTGGTATGACATAAATAACTACAGTAACAGGGTTGATTAGTTGGAACGGTAAAAATGCAATTTTGTCAACTTGGAGTGGAGTGTTTACTAGAATTACTTTTTTGTTAGTTATGAGGGACAAAGATAAGATGTGATGACTGTGCCATAGAAGGTCAATATGGCAATAAGCCCCACTGCAAGTTTGACAGAATTAATGTGGGCAGCCAGTAGGAATGTGCTGATTATATTTAATAAGGTACAAAATGCACTTTCCAGGCAGGTGTTTCTGCCCTTTCCTCATCAATTCCACTGTTCTTCTATCGTATTGTGTTAGTGGAGACAAGTTCTCTGATTTCAGAGACAAAGAATCCTAATGCTGCTTTTCATTTTCTGTTCAAGGAGAAGATATGTTTGTGTAAAGCCTTTTTCATGTGTCTGGTCAGAAATGATCCAAGCAAAGCCAAGAAGCTGAACCTTAAGCAACCTTACCCTGGTGATGCTGCTGAACTGAGAATTTGCTTCCCAAAGAGTTAATGCTTTAAATGGGTATTTATAGAGAAGCAACACAGAAATGAGCAGGTCCTGTCCCCTATGTTAATGTGGAGTTCAAGGGTCACAGTTGTCCTTCCATGTCTCATGCAGGATGCCACAGTCACCTGCCCAGATGGGCTTTTTGGGAGAGCTGGGCTCAGAACTGTTCCACCAGAGTGAGTTCAGCAAAGGGGTGCAGACAGGCTTTTTTGGGTTTGTTCAGTCACTGTTCCTGACGTTCACAGGAGGTTACAACCTGGGCCTTTACTATGGGGATTGTGGTTGAAACCTCTGAACACTGTAATCCATGACATGGCGTTATTTCACCATTAAAAATGAACAACCACCCTTTTTTTTGTAAAGATGCTCTCATCCTCAGGTCTCTCATTAATACTATTTGTAAGACACAACTTCCCCTCCCATCCAAACCAGACCCCGGGGGTTTTATGCCCTCCCAGAGGTCAATCAACCTGCTACCTGTGAAGGGAAGATGTGATACTACACTGCGTGCAGGCAAGTACGGAAACAAGATCATTAACATCTTAATATCCTGTCCTGACATCTCACAAATTATTTTAGACTTCATAGCCAATGTAAACAGGTTTGTTTTCAACTCCCCTAATTGCCTGCTAATTGAGAGCAGATGCAGGCCTTAACTTTGGGCAGATAAAGAGCAGCTCTTCTCCAGGGCTCTGCATCTCTGAGGGCTCTGATGTGCACTGGGAGCCTCCCTGGGTAGTGATGCCGAGGCAGAGGGGGATTGCAAGGGCTCCTCTTGCATCGTGCCTGACCCTGTGAGACAGAAGGGAAGACAGAGCTGTGGGACTCATCGGTAACATCTTCATCATTATTGTTTCATTTCGTACTCCAGTGCACTCTCTGCATCAGCCCAGGTCTCCTTCTGGGGGGTTCTCCGAATTAGAGATGGGCTTCTCGTTATGATAGAAATCACTGGGTTTATGAAAAATGCATTGCTGTCAAATTCCATTATCTACTTCCTCCCATGCTGCAATCCTGTAGCTTGCAAGTCATTAGATTCTTTTTCAGAGTTCCTTTGAAATAATCCTTTCAAAAAACACTATTCATTGGGTATGACCCCGGAGAGATACTGTCTGGTGCTAAAGCTCTCTTTAGTTCTGCGAGGGAGACCTGTAACAACAAGATAAGTGCATGTATATTCCAAGGAATGTCTGGAGTTTGCTGCCTCCCATTAGATGCGGTAGGAGCTTGCAGTTCAAATGGTAGAACTTTGCTTTGTAAATGTAGGAGAAAATGGAGTTCAGATATATAGGTAAATTTGCATTTGGTAGTGATTTAATGTTCCATGGTCTGTTTTAGCTCCAACTTAAATATTACATTAAAACCAGCAATGAAAAAAAAAGAAAAAAGTGCTAACTGCTGGGTTCAGAAGGAGTGGATGTGATTTTGTTCTTGCTGTCAGTGTGGCAGTGAGCTGCTTCATTTAGCAAGTCAGCAGCAGCAGCTAAATGATAGCCCTCCGGTCTTTCTTCAGGACTGCTTTTGCAAATGAAAGCAGGAACTTCAAATCCTTGTCTTTTTCATATCACTTACAAGGTGTTTTGTGAATTTTAACATTTTTGCATCTATCTTATGAATAGGGGATGGGGGTGGAGGGGATGTGAGTGGTGCTCAGTGGGAAATGCCCTTTGTGCAGGGAGCCTGCATGGGTTTGTACTGCTGGGTTCAGGAGGTCATAAAGGGATATGAAATGAAAAAAGAAACAGCCAAAAATAAAACAAACAAACAAAAAACCCAAACAAACACCCCCCCAAACACCAAAAACAAAAACCAAAACAACAGTTTGGTGGCTTGTGAGTGATAAATGGGTAGAAAGAAAAAGAGGGAAGAGTTCACATCTAACCAGTGCCTGTCAGAAATACCTAAAGAACCTGGTATCTGGATTATGAAACATTATTCGGTCCCAGAACCACAAAAACTTCAAGTTTTCACTTTGATTCCTTTCTGAAGCCCTTTTTCTCTCCCAGGGCTGGCTCCTGGCCTCCCTGTGAACACAGAGTCACCCCTGCCCACATTATCCCTCTCTGGAAAGTTGCCACAAACCTTGCAGAATCCATTCCTGGTCTAACAGCGATGCAAGGGGTTTAATAGGAGGGCAGGGGGTTGCAGTCAGTAGCACAAGGCATAACAGACTAGAGCAGTGGTCCATTAAATCAGGACACTGGGGCCCAGGCATTTACAGTCACACAGTCAGATGTTTCCAGTAATTATTTCCCCATAGCATTTTTATTAGGTGCTCCATAAATAATATTCACTGCCATGCTCTTCTCATGGTCTTTTATTAAAAAAAAAAAAAAAAGGTAGAAGGGGAATTTGTTTTACCTTTAGCTGGACTTTGAGATAATTCTGTCTTTGAGTCCTATTGAAGCAGCTCATTGGGCTGGGAAAAAAAGGGCAGATTAGTTCCTTGCTGACCAAACATTGTGCCCTAAAATGGTCACTGGACCAGCTTAATGCAAGAATCATAGAATCCTCATGGAATCACAGAATGGTGTGGGTTGGAAGAGATCTTAGAAACCATCTCATCCCACCCCCTACCATGGGCAAAGACACCTTTCACTAGCCCAGGTTGTTCCACCTTGGCCTTGGACACTTCCAGGGATGGGGCAGCCACAGCTTCTCTTCCCTGTGCCAGGGCCTCCCCACCCTCACACTAGAAAATGTCTTCCTAATATCTCATCTAAACCTGCCTCTGTCAGCTTGAGCCATTCCCCCTTTCCTGTCTCTATATACCCTTGTAAAATGTTCCTCTGGCAGGGTTCTATTTCAGATTTAGATCTGTCTTCTTGTCTGGATCCCACACAGACCTAGGATTGACAGGCAAGCCAGTGCTGGGATTAGAGTGGGATATTTTTCTGTGTACCATTTGTTTGTTGTTCTTTTTTTCTTTTTTTTTTTTTTTCTGTAGTATTTATGTTCCTCAAATCCAGGGTCATTGGTCATTACAGCAACAAACAGCACTGCCTTCTCCTCTCTGGAAGGACTTCCCAAAGCTCAGCGCTGTCACTGTGTGTTTAATCTGGTCTGTACATGCAGCCCCTATTGCCAAGCCCTGGCTTTTCAGTGGAGGCTGCTGTGCAAAGGCTTTTTCCAGAAAATATCACTGCCTTGTCCGAGTTATGGCACTAATGTTAAGCAATACTGTTTCTTTCCTGGCACCAGCACTTGTGTTTTGCAAAGGGCTTTTGCTCAGGTATTTAATTTTCAACATCAATTTTCTACCCAGAGTAAGATTCCCCAAATAAACCCCAAGGATCTGGGGATTTATTCTTGGACTTACTGGACTGCAGTATTGTGACCAACCCCAAGGAGAACTCAAAGGAACAACAGTAAAAGGAAGTCAGTAAATAGTCGTGGTTCAGGTTTGCTTCACGGGTCACAAACTCTTCCACCTGTGTGTGCAAAACCTCTGAGCAGCAGCAGGTGGGCATTTATGTAGATCTGCCTACAAGTGCAGTACTTCTGTCTGAGCTGGAAATGTGTGCATCCAGCGTGGATGTGCACAGGGAGCACAGAAATTGGTAACAGGTGGGCAGAGAATGGAGCTTTAAATAAAGAGGGTGGGTTTGCTCACAGTAACTGCCAGTGTCTGCTCAGGTCCCATGGCCTTCCCTGGCTGCCTCCACGAGGTGCTCTGTGGCTGTTTCAGAGGGAATGAGCTGTTTGCAAGCAGTTCATTGTCAGTGGACTGGAGGTGTCTTAGCAGATGGTTGATGGCTGAAGTGTGGAGTGCAGACCTTTGACCCAGGACTGAGGTCAGACCTCCCTGAGCCCTTCGACCCTGCCTGCCAGAGCCAGGTGAGGGAGCTTCCTGCAGCCTGTGCCAGCTGGAAGATGCTCTGCCCTTGGCCATTGCTGTGGCAATGCCAGGGACATCCTGTCAGCAGGAAAAGGCGAAATCTTCTGCTTCTCAGAAAATATAATTTCCAGATAATTTCTCAGTTCCTTTTGTTCTCTGTTGCATTTCTGGACTGCTCAAGCTGAGGAAGTTGCAGCCTGAAATGAAATAAGAACCCATTCAATATAAATGTGTGTATCTATTTTGTGCTATAGGAGGACTCAGTTCAGTGAACCCAGGCCATTGGCACTTCATAATTTCCTCTTGCTCCAGCAGGTAAGGGATTAACCCTTTGTTATTCCTCTCTAAAGGAACAGAAAAAAAGGTATACTCTGCAGAAACCCTGATTTAAAAAAAAAAAATAAATCCATTGGGTTTGTAAAAAAATATTTTATTGGAACCATAAGGTTTCTTTTTTTGAGAGAGAAAATTTGAAATCCGGAGTTTATTTTTCCTTCAGTGTCTCTCCTAAGAACCAACAGGAATTGAGATATTTTTTTTTCTCTCTTGTGTTTGTGCCTACTTATTAAACACACATGTGGCCTGGATTCCTTGCGTAGGTGCAAAGAGGTTTGGAAAAAAAGAAAAAGAAAAAAAGGTGTAACCCAGTCCATTGACCTGTCTCTTTGCCCTTAGGACTCCTTCGAACAGCTGTGAGAAAAAGAAAGGTGGGGGGGAGAGGTACAAAAAAGAGGCAGTTTAACAAGCCAAATCCAGATGTTCATTTCATACACACACCCTGAACAGCTTTTGCATGGTTTATTTCGTTTTCTGAAACCATTTTTCACCAGCCTGTTTTCTCAGCTGGGAAACTTCTGGTGTAGTGTTTTCAAAAAAATATTGCATTTGGCATTACAAGAAAACAGAGCCTTTAAGACATTAAAAGGACAATATCCTTGTTTGACTTGGCCCAGAGAAGTAGGGCTATAGGAATTTTAGATTTTTGTACCACCCAAAGAATAGGTAAAAAAATTTTCCACTCTTAAATTCAGTTTACATGGGAATTTGAGAGTTGATTTAGCTTGACTTTTTTTTTTTCCTTTTAGAAACTTCTCTGAGGACTTTGTGTTTGTGTAGATGGACTTTATTAGTGTGAAGGAATAAGCAAAGTGATAGCAATTGGCTTGCTTGGATGGTGATGTACCATGGTTCAGAACTCAGACTGATGCTGAATGAACCTTACTTTTGTTTTGGGAGGAGCAGCTCTTGACTTGTTCATTCACACCAGCATCCACGTAAGACAGACAGACAAATCTGAAATTAATTAATAGTGGCACAATTTATTTAACATTCCTGTCAGCTGTGTAACAGCACTGATTGCAGGGAGGATGGAGACAGAGCAGTGAGTGCAGTGGTACCCCAAAGGCTGGCAGGTAATGATGGGATTAGGGAAGATCAAGTGCAAACAAGACCTATACTGGTAGCACTTAGCTAATCAAAGGATATATTGCTCTTAGAATACCCAGTGTAAAACCCCAGCTCCACTGAAGCCAGGGGATGATTTGCTGTTTGATGTCCTTCACAACCTGGTAAATGCTTTCTGATGGCAGTAGGGACAGTGCAGAGGGGGTGCCCATCGTCCACTAATGGGGCCATGTGTTTGTGCAACTCCTGGCACATCTCTGCCTCTTCCCAATGGAAGAGCCATGGCCTGTCACAGATGATGATGCTCACAGAGGAATCAAAATCCCTGCCACGAAAGCACAAAGGGCAAACTCTATTTTCAACAATACTTTTATCTCTCCTGGTTTGTAGGAGTGAAAGAAAAAGTTTTCATTCGGAGTTAGGGTTCAACATTAGGGTTTGAGGTAGGAGATGGGGATTTCAGAAAGTTACTGTCTATATCAATGCAAAAAATATAATTGGTCCTCTCAGTCATGGACTAGTTCAGATTGAAACTGGCATTTGTAGATCATCTGGCCCTGCTTAAAAGAGGGCCTGCTTCAAAGGTAGATGAGCTTTCTCAGGGCCATGTTCTGTCAAGTTTTAAAAATCTGCAAGGTTAGGTGTTTTACCATCTTTTTGTGCAACCTGTTCCAGAACTTAACTGTCCTCCTTTCGATTTATTTTTTAATGAAGTAAGGATTTGTCTTGTTGCAGGTTGTGATCGTTGCCTTTCATCTTTTCACTGTGTGTATCTGAGAGGAGTTGGACTCAATCTTCTGTGTAGCCATCTATCAGTAGTAGAAGGCACCAGTTAGAGTTCCTTCTTTAAGCTTTCTCTTCTTCATGCTGAACAAATTCACCTCCCTTATCTTTTCTCATCTGTTTTGCTATCTCGATTGTCCACTGCTGGACTCAGTCTAATTTGTTGATGTTCTTACACTCTGAGGAGGGAAAACAATCCAAAAGTGAAACTGGGCTTTCTTTGTGGTTAATATTTTGTAATAAATGTCTACCTGTTGACATCAGATGCTCAAGCGTTGGTCATAACAGTAATATAATGGCTCTCATTCAAATGCTGGGAACACCAGGGTGTACCTGCTTGGCCTTCTTGGAAGAGCCTGTTTCCTGAACACCCTGTGCCCAGGCCATCCTGTCCCATTCCTTTGGCTCTCTGCAATAGCAATACAGTTAATTGTCTTTTTTCTCATTGCTGAACTGACTGGTTTGGCCTGGAGATGCTGAATTTGTTTTCTTCTTTCCCGGAGTAATTGCATACACTCCTGTGGACTTTTACAAAGGAATCAGAAACATCCAGGAAAAAGAAGGAGTAGAAAGCCCTCAATTTCTTCTTCTATGAATAATTTAGTGCCAAGTTAACTGAAACATTTGAGAAAGAGATTTTTGGTGCCTGGCTTCATTAAACCCTCTGTCCCCAAATGGATTCTCTATCAGTGTCAGCATCCAACACTTCATCTTGTCCCAGTCACAGCAAAGACCTTGTGGAAATAAAATGAAGAGGAAGGGAGAGACAAACCAGATTGTTGTTGCCATTAGGCATGTCTGTGTGTGTGCACATGTGCTCTATAAACTTAGAGTGAGGGGGAAAACAGGATCTGTATGACAGGAAGGAGAGAAGGCCCAAACCACATCATCCTTCCAAAATGAGCGATCCTTTGGGGCTCTGGGGCCGCACTCTGTTGTGATAAAGAGTGTTGTGCCACACTCCAGCTCCCTTCTCTGGAGCATGAGTTTTACTCAGGCATTGTGTTCTCGTGCACTGAGCTTTTACCAGCACAGAGAGTGGGACCCCCTCTTGGCAGAGGTTGCTGTCAGCGATCTGTCTTTGCAGCTATTTCCGTGGGAAGGGCCTCCATCTGCTGCTTGGCAGGGAGGGGAACTTTCCTCTCAAATGTTTTCTCTCTCCCTCTCTCTCCCCCTGTTTAAGGTATACCCTTTGGAAATAGACTTCCAAGATGTGTTTTTGCACAGGGTACATACTTGGTTTTCCGTGGTCTGGCTTTCTTTGCCTTCCAGCAGCCGCCACCCCGTGCCCTGCTGGTCCTGGCAGAGGGGAGGATGCTCTTGGCTCTAAGGGTGCCTTGGGGCTCAGTATGCAGCGGGTCAAAAGATGGGACAAGTACACATGCTAATCCCTTTCCCTCTCAGTTAATAGAATAACACAGATGGGAAAGTTTACATTGGGATCTGACACTCCCTCCAAGCTCAAGTTAAGAAGGAGATGGGGTTGGACATTGCATTTCAGATCAGAGCAGTTACTGCACCAACTCACCTTCCTACTCAGCAGCAATTTTCTCCTGGTACCCTAAAACCCGTTTGTTTTGCTAAGCATGTCCCCCTTCCCCTCCTGCTCTCCTTTGGAGAGCAACATGGAGAGTTGGATACAGCTTCAAAAGCTGTTGTAGAATGAAATATTCCCCAGGAATCAGTGACGTTCAAGTGAAAAAGTGTCAACATTTCCACTGTAACACCACCATTTGTTTTGACATGGTGACTTTTTAAACATTTGGCATTTCTGAGCATTGAAATATCACATAAGAAAATAATTCCCACTAGAATTAGATACCTTCTTAGAAATACTAAATTGATTTCAGTAAAAATTCCATATTATCAGTTTTGTGATATCTAATCTGACTGTTCATGGTTTTGATTTTGTTTCTTGTTTCTTTGTAGCCACTTTGATGTGTCCTCTGACATTCTGTGTGACATAGCCCACTTGTAAATTTGAAAGCCTGAAGATTTGCCACGTACAATCTTCCTGCAGGAAACACAGAGAAGAATAAAACCTAGGATTATGCCTGTGATGGGAGAAGCTGCAGCGATGACTGACTGGAAAGGCTGGTCCATCTCACACCAAATACCACTTTCTTGCCACCAGGTATGCACCATTTCACAGTGTCCTTTGTAAGAACCTTCTGCCAGCTCCCCATCTTGATCCCTCAAGATCAAGATTCTGATTACTAGGAACTACTTAAAATTAAGGTTTTGAGGGTATCTTTGTAGTGAGAGGAATATCTGGGATCTCTTCTTAGCTACATGTGGGCCTCAGAGTATAAACATATTTTCTACAAGGTTTTTTTTTTAAACCTCAATTAAATAAACAAATCTTTATGTTAATTAATGAAAATAAGATAAAAAATGCAATTAAAACCATATTTTTCACTGGAAAACACACGTTTTTACTGAACTTAGTAGCAATGAAAATACTCAGTTTGTACTGGAAATTGAGCCTATAGGGTTTTCATAACCACAAATGCATTGTTCGTGGGAAGCACTCAGTGACCTGCTTTCTGATTAGAGAACTAACATTTGTGCCTGAGAATCACTGCCTGCCTGTTTCAGCTCATTTCTTTCAAAATGGGCAGTTTCAGAACTGCTTTTTCACTCTGCTTTAGCTACTTCTCCCTGAATTTCACAGCAGAGAGGGTGTGTACCTTTCAGTGGTACCTTCCAATAACTGGGACAGCTCACCAAAGCTTGACTCAGAAATCAAGATCTCTAATTCAAAATTCAGGATGTTCCTCTCCAACCTGGCAACAGCTCTGAGGTTCATTCACGCTGCACAGACCATGCAGAGGAGAAAAAAGAGCAAGCTCAGTTCAAAGAAACTCAAAGCCTCAAATTCAAGTGAAAGGTCCCTCTAGGTCAATGAAGAAGGGCTTCCCCTTAAGGGGCACGAGGAAGACCTGCTCAGACTAGAGGCTTGCATTTCAGAGAGTAGGATGAGGAGAGATATCCTACAATCAGGGCTGCTCTGCAGAGTGGTGTAAATAAAGAGCCCAAGGTTCAGGACATCTTAGACTGGGCAGCTTTCCAAGGATTTAGTGATCATCTTTCTTTCTGATTGGTGTTTGATATGGGCACCTTCAGGGAGGCTGAGTGTCCCACAGGAGCTCTGATCTGATTTTGGAGGTGCCTTTCTTACTCCACTGTAGAAAATCTGAAACAGCAACATTTTGACTGCCCAAATTTGTGGGTCAGGTGAGTCCAGGTTGCAATTCCTACACAAGGACCAACATCCCCATAAGTTCTGGTGGATGTTCAGTCTCCTTATTTGGGGCAAGGCACCTCAATGCTTTTGTCATCCTGACCTTTACTCTCCGTTGTAATTTCACTTCTGACTTCTTGACTAAGGCCTCTCACAAGGGACAGCAATTAGTGCCCATCACAAGGAAAGCTTTTGCAACATGGGTGAGTGCCCACAAGAAACACAGTTGAGACCACCAACTGTTTTATTTGTTTTTCTTCCAATTTCTGCTGATTGAGAAGCTCATGAGATACATCTCATTTCCCTAGAGGTCCCCAGGGAAGCAGTGGTCAGACAGTCCTTTTCCAGCCTGCTTTAGGCAATGCTGGTGGCACAGCACTGCTCTTGGATCACTGTGCTGGTGGGTCTCTTAGCACAGGCAGTCACACAGGTTATTAAAGTGTGCCTCATTGAAGTCTGATTCGATGCAACTGGCAGCTTATTTCAGCCACCAGACTTTTTGTTTGATGGTGAATGCTTTAATTCACCATCACTCAAAGGTGATTTGAACAAGTTACCTGAAGAAAAAATGGTTTAGTGTTCCGAGCTGCAGGCTGTGAAGGATGAGAAAAGAATCTCTTGTATTGGAGGTGGTGCTGGAGGGGCTCCATTAGGGGTGGGAGCCACTGTCCTGGCCTGTTTGAAAATAGCCCCCTGCTCACTGCAGTGCCAGGTGGAGGTTTTCAGATCTATATCTGTCTGCAGACTTAAGTTTAAAAATTTCAGATGCCTTTGCAGTTCTCTGCACTAGGGTATCATAGAATAATAAAATACCCTGAGCTGGAAGAGGCACACAGAGATCACCCAGCTCCTGGCCCTGCTCAGGACAGCCCAAGAATCCCACCATGTGCCTGAGAGCATTGTGAGTTATGCCCACAGGTCCTGCCCAGTGCAGTAGGTAACATCTTCACTGCATCACTCTTTTGCTGATCTGAGCAGGAATTTTGGTATCCCTTGGAATCACACCCCTCCCTGTTTCCTCCAGCTTGAGGGAGGCCAATAATCTGCTGGTGACCATTTAACCTCAGGAGGACTTTTGCCTTCCCATCTCCTACCCCACACAGCCTGAGATGCTCTTGCCAGCAAGCTGAGCTGGGGCTCGCCTCATTTCCTGCCTGTAATTCCACTGGATGAGAAAGGCTGTGAACAGATTACACTCCCCTCTTCCTCTGTGGCTGCTCTATCAGTCCTTCCTGTGTACAGGAACAGAACAAGGGACACCAAGTTCTGGGGCTGAGTCAGAGACAGAGCCTTCACTTTAACCGGACCTTGCACGTGAATATCTCAAAGTTCTGCCATGTAAATAAAATATGCCAACACATCTACCTTCTAAAACTGTCTCTGCTGTCAGTAGGGCTTGCCTCTACTGATACTAGTTGCAGTATTTCCACCAAGTTTAGTCTCATGTGGGTTATCTTAGAAATAAGTTTTGATGGTGTCATTTGTGGTGCTTTGTCAGCGTCTTGATTTCACCCTATTTTCCTATAAGAAAGATCTTCGCTTCCTCAGGCAGTAGGTACAGCACAGATCTGATCCCTGTGATCTCACAAGCCAGAAACATTACGAGATCATGTCCACTTCTAGTTGTAAAATTGTTTTTTATAAAAATGTCTCAATTATCCAGAGTGTGTTTTGATGGTGGGGCTAAGGCACAGCGTGAATGCCATTTCATTTAAAGCATACAATTAAATACATGTGTGTGTAGAGTATAAAACTGTTTGGGAAAAACAGCTTGAAGATAAACATTCAATGAGCTGTTTGTCTGTTAAGATAGCCTGTGTTTATTCTCATTCCAGAGATTGTGTCTCTGATCAAACCAGATATATAACAAAACATTCAAAATATAGGTTATTTTTGGACGAAGAGAATAAAGTTCTTCTCTGCCGCAATGCCTGCAGAGGGAGCTGGCAGTGCCAGGGAACACGATGTCCTGGACTCCTGCTTATCACAGTTGTCCCATAGGTCTCTTGCAGTCTTGTTTGTTTGTTTGTCTCTCTCTTTCCTACATTTAGATTTTCAGCTTCTTGGACAGAGTGTGATTTGGCAATCATTGTTCCAACAGTCAGAGATTTGTTCCAAAGGAGCTCTTGATTTGGGACTAAATGAGGATGATAATAGGTATTGAATGTAAGACACAAAAGAAAGCTCCACAGCTGAGCCTGAACTGGAAAATGCAGCATTATGGAAGGTTTGCGAGAAAGCACACATTTTGCAGAGCCACGTTTAGTTCCTCTTTCAGTCCCTGATGAATTCCAGGGAAGAGGTGACCACACACATCTAGCAGAGTTTCCTCCTAGTGATACCTCTGGGAGGACATGGCAGAGAACATTGGGCAACACAGTTCCATTTCATGTGACTGCCCTGTGAGTCACATCTCCTTTTGTCACCAGAGCATCTCCCATCCCATCTCATCACTTACTTTCTGAGAATTTAGTTGACTCATCACTCCTAGGTTTCTTTTCCCTTGGCATGCTTCTCCCTGCCTTCACCTGATGCCAGTCCTGCCTCATTCTTGGCACCTTTGTGGTTCCTATATGGATTTCGGTGTCCTTTGCAGAGCCCAGTTGTGCCACTGGCACCCAATCCTAGACAGAGAGGAGAAGGAGGTGGGTTAGAGTGGCACCATTCCTGGAAGACCAGCAGGAGATGGAAAATGTCCATGAATTCAGGGCTGTTTTTCAGACAGACTAAATTCTACCTGTGTTCTCGTGCCTAATGTTATCCACAGGATATTCTGGACCTTCAGGGTTGCCAAACCAATAGGAAACCAAAGCTGAAGTAGGAGAATTAGATGGAATACAGCTGTTGGAGGCCTCATGAGTCTTCACAGTCATAGAACTTACTGGCACAGCTATGTGAATAATGGGCTGTTTTTGTGTTCTGACAATTCTGAAAACATGTAGCAAAATATTTGTGAAGAACTTTGAATGTATTCAAAACAATCTGTCTTTAGAAAGTGTGTGAACTGAAAAGCTGTCAGCCTTCCTTCCTTAGCCAAATGAGGAATTTACTTTAATTTTTGTTCATTTAATGGGTATTGTTAACTTTTTAAAGCTTTAAATAAAACCCAAAAAACACTAAGTTTAAAATTATGATTGAAAAATGCCAATATTTCCTTTTGAAAACTTGAAACTAAATGTTTGGTTTTATAGTTGGAGAAGGGTATTTTAAACCACTAGATTTTGCAGCAACTAGTACAGAGCTGAGGAACATTTTGGTTGACCAAAGAGAAGATATTGGTGAAATATTTGCTACAACACTGACCAGCTTTAGGCATCAATCTTGTCTCTTCTCCCTTCCTGAATAAAGTAAGACACAACCAGAGACAGTACGTGGCTTCACTCAAGACAAGGACTGTAATAATCTTTGATCCTAAGCTGTGCAAGGAGAAGAAAGGTTTCATCCTCTCTGTTGCTTGGGATTTTTGATTTTCTGAGGGATTATAATGTAAAACTCTCCATACTCCTGCCCAAAGGGCAAACAGTGAGGAGAAAGGGAGTCTGTGTGCTCTGAACTGCAGGCCATTTTTGAATTGTGTGTTTCATATTCCTGCATAGGCTTGTTTTGTCTCAGGCAGCATTGGCCAAAGAGCTGTGGGTTTGTGCTCTCTGCCCATATTTACATACAATGGAAAAAGGTGTCTGCCCACCCATTCCCAAAGAAAGAAAGAAGAATCCCTCCCACTTGCAGAACAAATATTCTTCTGTTGATCCTCCCTGCAAATGGAGAAGTGCAGGTAAAGTGGTGGAAGAAGGGTTAATGCTTGGACCTTTACTTGGAAGCAGGCCACTATAAAAGATATAAATGACCACAAAGAGTGGAAGGTGAACAATTACAATTTCTCTAGAACAAGGAGGCTGCTGGGACTCCTCCAGGAACTCGGGGCCCCGTCCAGGTTCACACTCGCTGTCAGGCTCTTCTTCACTGTGCAAGTCACAAACTGATCTGGAGAAGTGACTCAGTGCAATGATTTGCCATTTGCCTTGGATGACCCACAGATGTCCTGGGATGTCCAAAAACGCAATATTATTTCTTTAATCAGAGGGAAAAGGCACTGGACCAACAGCAACACGTTTGGTGCATGTGATTCTCATGTGCAATTCGTATGTGATCTCTTGAAACATGAAATATGGGAAATATGGACCTGTGTGTCTGGAAAGCAGAAAGCAGTGTCTGATAGACCTCAGCTGTGACTTGCACAATAGAGAACTTTGGCTGTGGTGTGTCTGTGGTGCATCTCAACTCCAAATGAACTACTGGTTTGGTTTGTTTTGTTTTGTTTTTACCTCTTCACACAAAACTTTGGGTTATTTTCTACTTCCAGACTGAGAGAAACTTCTGTTGGAAAGTACAATTCCAACCTGTTTAAAGAAAGAGCTTCTTTATCATCTCTCCCACTCCTTTTTCCTGCTTAAGATGTTTTATCTTACCTTGGTGCCCTAAAGGTCCTGTGACTATGATCTCTTTGCTCATCCTTACCATAGGATGTAAGCTCTCATCATGTCGTGATAGTATTTGGCAAGTGGTGACTTGTAGGGTGCAGTTTCGAGTAAATAAAAAAAAATCTGGGCAAGATTCAATGTTTGGGAGAGCAGAGCTGTGTCTCTGCAGTGGTTCTAGTGACAAATGTAAAACATTTGTACAAAGGGAATAGATTAGTCACCAGCTGCTATTCTAAGCCTTTCACGTTATTTAATGACCAGAGTAGGCTTTAGGCAGCCAAGCAGGAGACTGTATGGCCCCTAAGTGCCTCTTACAGCCCTGTAAAACCAGGGCATGATCCTACCCTCTCTTATCTCTAATGCTACTTGCAAAACAAAACAGACTGGTATTTGGCTTGCTAGTCGTAGATGCAAAGCACTGCAAGGCTTAAGGGTGTTTCATTAGAACTCCATTAAAAATGAGCAATCCATTTAAAAAAAATAATCAGAATCCACAGAGCAAAGCCTCTCAATATAAAACAATACCAGTCTCCTTTGCTTGTCCCGTGAGTATAGGTGTGTTTTGCTTATAATTTCTGATTCTTCCAACCATTGGGAGTGCAGAATACTTTTATTTATTTACCTATGTATTTAAACAGAGTTTTAAAGCCCTACACAGATCTGGGCACAGGCTTGTTAAATAGAGCTAGCAAAGGTTCAGCATGGTGGTGTTTTGTTCTGCTCTCAGATGCAGTTTTATCCATTGCTGCTCCTCTTTTGACAGCCAGGCTCTTCAGACCATGTGCTTGGGATAGTTTATAAGTTGCCAGGCTGGATACAGATGATTGTGTCTGGCAGAATGTCTGGATGGTATTGGTGCTAAAGGCAAAGCAAATGTGCAGTGCTGTTGAGTGTCTCTGGAAATGTGATACCTGGCTGGAGCCCCGCTCATCAGTGATCCAGGGGATGCTGGTTCTGCAGTGGCAGTCTCTTGATAGTGGTTTTAAACTATTTTCCCTCAGAAGTGGCAAGCCTGGTGGATATCTAAAACAAACTCTGAGAGAATTTAAGACAGATGAACTCTGGAGGGATTTTTTTTTTTCTTGACTCAAGATTATTGAGGCGATTACTAAGGGGATTAAATCTGAAAGCCCCTCTGATCTGTGTTAGCACCACTTGCTAGTGAGATATCTACATGTAGCTGCCAAAGAAAGATCAATACAAGGGTGACTAGAAGGAAAACAGATAATGGCTAAGATACATTGGAAGATCCACAAAAAGTTTTGAGGGTCTACATTCACCAGGAAGAAGATGAAATGTGATGGAGATACTCTAAATGGTGTCAACTAGTCAGAGAGAAGGGACCATATTCTGCAAACATTTACAGTTACCTTTGCTCTGTTTTTGGAAATCAGGTGGAAACCAAAGTTCATAAACATTTTTAGTGTTGGGTTCTTAATATGGAGTGTCTGAAACCATTTTCTTTGCAGCTGTCTTTCTTTTATCAAGGTGAGTTGAGAACCCAAGATCTCAAAATACTTGGCAAGCAGATAACTACAGCATATTCTACTTGAACAGATTGTAAAACTTTGTATGATCTTTATTCTCCAAGGTGTTGCTTGTTTGTGAATAGACAAATCCACATATTGAAATGAAAAGTCGGTTGTCCTGAAGAAACCCCTGGGGATTACAGTGCCTGTTAGTGCTGTGTTTGACTCCACTTGGCCTTTTTAATTGCCACTTCCCTTGTTTGGGAAGGCTGTTGCTGGGGAAGGAGCGGGATGTGCTGGGAGCTCTCCCGCCCGTGCCGGTGCCCGAGCTTTGCACGGCACTGTGATGAAGTGAAGGGATCGTGTGCTGCTGGCTCTGAAGTGAAAACAATCACTCTGAAATCTCAGGGCTTCCTTAGAAATGTAAAAAAATGGGGTGGGAGCATAAGTTAATTGTGCTTTTACACACTGTTATACTTGTCAGCGTGCCAGGCTCTACATTTCTTCCAAGGGTGAAATGAAAACTCCAAATTCATGTGGTTATGAAACAATTTCAGAATGAGCACTCAGCAAAGAGTTATAAAGTGGGAAAGACACAGTCCTGTGTCACAGCTGGTTGAGAAGGGGCTGCATTGATCAAGGTTTCTTCCAGCTTGGAGGAGCCTTTTGGAGTGTATTGAAACCATTCTGTGTCTGGATGTTGAATGTATGGAAGGTCCTGATTTGTTATGACATTTCTCTGATTAGGAGATGAGGCAACTGGCAGAAGGCATCACCATCATTCCAAGAAATCCCATTTCTCTGCAACTGGAGATTTAGAAAATTAATCTGTTTTGCCCTGATTTACTCTGGAATCCATTCATACTTTGCAGACTGGGCATGTCAAGAAATCCCGGGCACTGCAGGGGACTTGGAGAGAAATAATGATTGCAGTGGGAGACACTGGGGAATAAAAGGGACCAAGCACCATTCTCTCTCCTGCAGTAATGGAGCCTGAGGTACCTGAAGGCCTTTCTAAGCTAAGCTTGGGTCAGCCCTTCTTGAGGGCTGAGGGAGTGCAGCACCATTTTAAAATTACATTAATAACCCTTATGATTTCATTCTGGACCGCAGGTACTTCACAGAGACTGTATTTACGAGCTCAGTCCTGATTTGCATCTGCAAGAAGGTAGAGTCAGTCTCAAATAAGTATCTCATTGGACAAAAAGCATTTTGCTTATTTTTGTTGTTAGAGATGAGTCAAGGAGGGAAAAAATGCAGAAGGAGGGGGTCAAAATACCCTGAGGCTTAATCCAAACTGGAAGAAAGCCATATTAAAAAACTGAGTGCGCCTGAACTTATCACATGCAAATCTACTCTTTCAGACACAGAAACTCAAATCCTTAAGGCTGTGTCATAGCCTAACTCTCACTTGGATTCTTAGCTCCCATTGATAACACCATGTGCTAATTCAGGCACCCAGGTTTCTGTGCACTGTTCTTACCATGAAGAACAGTTGGTCTTGAGGGAAAACATTTACATAGATGACAGCTATTTTCAGGAAAATGAAAAGTACTGGGTGGAAAAGGAGGTTTTGACATTGTGTGAAATATGGGGTTTACACACAGTAGTTTTTGCTATGTGTGTATAAACGGGTGATTTACCATATATTGATTCACACACCATTTGTAAGTGTCTAATTTATTTATTTATAGAGATGTATGGAAACCATGGTTTGAAAAGCAGTTTGCATAACATCTGGTATGTCAACAAGGTAACCTTTCAATTTACTTGTTGGTAAAAATGTCAATATAATGAACCTGGACTCAGCATTGGTTTACACAAATTTCCTGGCAGACAAAGCAGTAATGATTTGCATGTCAGTGCAAATGACATGTGCCCTCCAGTTTTGAGTAGTTTACACAGCTAAGAGGAATAAAAAGGGTAGAGCACATGGCTGGTTCCTCACGTACTTATGCTGGCAGGACAAATCTCATGTATTTGTGTGGTGTGAAACATTTCATGTCATTTTGACTTTTCAAAAGCTGCCTTTGATTTTTCACTGCAACTATTTTTTTTTTTTTTAATATATAGAAAAAAAGAAAAGAGAACAAAGTAGACCTGAAGCTGACTTCAGATCCAGGAGCATGTAATCCATGAGCCTTTCCTGCACTTGTTTCAATTACTTTCACAATTTATGTATTTTCTACAGACAAAGATGTTGTACTGGGATGTGACAGAGGAATCTAGTGGATTCTTGATTACTCTTTAATAATATGCCAACAGGAATGACAGCAATAATATATTATTTACACCTTTTATATTACTGCCTGTGCAAGATGGGTAACATAAATCACATCACATTTTTTTCACTCTGTGACTCACTGCCTGACAATTTCAAAGTAGAAAAATAATAAATGCTGTTGATACTGAATAGAAAAGAACCTTGCTTAAGTGGAATCAATGTCCATGGATAGTATCAGATGTTCCTCTTTATTTTAAGGAGTTTGGGCTTGCATAGAGCTCCGTTGCCCAGCTGCTCTCACCAGATTACCTCTGTGAAAATGCAGGAGACCTGGTCTAAGGAAATTGCAGGTTATCTCCTCCTTCCTCTACTGCTCTGACTCCCCACCCCAAAGATCTGCTTTGAGGTTTGGTTTTCAATCAAGTTACCAAAAAAAAAGGTGGAAGAGGGAAGGAGACAAGGAGACAGTTACTTGACCACTTTGCTTGTGCTTTTTCTTTTTCCTTCTGTGTGTTTTGTTTTACAGCACCAGATGCTGTCTGCTTCCCATTGTTCTGCCCACACCATCCTGTTTGGATCTGATTTGGGTGGTGTGTGTCTGCATGTGTGAGGGAGAGGGTCTCAGGGAAAGCTTCTGCATCTGCTATTATCTGATAGCTTAAAAAAAATTAGAACCATATACAGGCTCACACTCATGGCTAAGAAAAGCAAACTTCACCAGCTTTTCCACAGCTTTCTTGTTTTGGGGGAAGATTTCTGCTATCTAGATGAATACACAGCCTGAACCAATGCCAACTGCTTGTAAGGCCTTCTAGGGTTTTTTCAGTCATTCTTTTCTACTCACTACATAGACTTGCTATGTGTCCATCATTAATATTTCCTTTCTATGTTTAAAAAATATTGTAAGTTGATATTTTTACTTTTAGTCCAGTTGGCACTTCCAGTGCCCGGGGTGATGTGCAAACACCAGCCCCTGCAGCTCCTGGGTGGGAGCAGATGCTGGGGCAGAGCTCCCTCAGTCCCAATTTCCACTGCAGGAAATACAGGCCAGAAAGGATGTGCTGTGACAGGGATATGCACTGGGGGTGCCCAGCATGAGAGACCTGCAGCAGGGCACTCTTTCTCTGCAATCTGGGCAGATCCTCATGTACTCCCAGATACCACAGGATTATTTAGAGTCCTAGGCACACTTCCCTCCACATTAAAATCAGATTGAGTTCTCACAGGTTATGTTGCTGGCCTGGAAGGTACAATCCTTGAAAGGTCTTTCCTTTTTCCCCCTTTTGTTGGGCATTTGCTTTTTCTGTCATCTGGATTGAAAAATGAGGATGTGACTGAGTCGAAGCCCAAATCCCACCAAGTTTCATTGCTGCGTAGCCAAAAGCTGCTCAACTCTCCTTCCCTCTCCTGTCTTTTGCCTGTAATGTTAACTTTCTCTGCTCCTTGTTTGCACAGATGGAGGCAACACGGTGAGTTGCAAAACCAGAAGAACAAACCCAGAGCTCCCCAAGTGCATCGCACACGAGCGGCCTCTGCCCCTCTGCTTTCTGGAAAGATCCTGGGAAGATGTGAAGCCCTTGAGCCCTTGAAGGACGTGAGCCACATGACCCCTCCTCTTCACGTTAATGCTTGTTCATCCTTCCTACTTCTTCATCCTCTGGGCTATCAGAAGGTAAGAAAGGGCTTCTCAGGCTGCACAAATTCTGTCATATTTGCTGAGCTCCTTCTAATGCACAGGCAGAAACCATCCATGTGTGCACACCAGCTGCATTTTTGGGGGGATACTGAGCCCAGGATTCAGAGCCTATCCATGGAGAACAGAGCTTCTCGAGTTTATATTTTCAGGAATACCTGAGGGCTGAAAGCAAAGCCCCTGATTAATGTGCATTTGGAAGGAAAGGCCAATAGCCACCTCCAAACACTCCGGGAGGCTCCTTCCACTTGTGCCGTGAAGGAAAGAGGAGTGACTAGAGGAGAGTTTGACTTGACTGGAAATGAGGTGGGGAAAAGAATAACAAAAGAATAAGGTGTAGGGCAACAGTTAGTTCAGAGAAGAGGCTTATAGGGGGTTGAGTTTCGTTTTAGAGTTCTGATTTATCTGAGCTGAGCATGGCATCAGCTGAAATTCAGACCGAAAGTAGGACACAAACTTAATTGCAAAACCAGCTGAAACCACAGGATGCAGTCACAGAAAATTCTCACTCGTTTGAGGCTGGCATAGGGTTTCACTGAGCTTCAGCAGGAGGTTTTGGGGGCCCCAAAATAGATTCAGGGAGTTAAAATTCAGTTGCTTTCCCAAATTCAACCCTGGACTAGCCCAATTACTGAAGGGGGTGATTAGAGAGCATCCACACAAGTGGGAGTGATGGCTGGCTGGCACACTGCTTGTCCACCTAACAGTGAGATTTGTAGGGGATGTGTTGTAACTGTTGGCGTAAACAGATATGGTCATCCTAAAATACCTCTGTCCAACACCATGGCCATGAGTGACACAGAAAAACGAGGGTCAACAGCTGTTTCTCTTGCAAAAAAAATGACCCAAGAGCCTCAGACCTGCAGAGACTGGGCAGCCACAGCTCTCACACTGCTCTTCTAATTGTCAACCGCTGATGGCTGATTCCTGGAAATAACCAGGGAGAGAGAGGTCTGTGCCTAACATGAACAGACTTGTGGTTGCACTGAAAAGCCAAACCAACAGCTTAGAGCCAGTCATTCCAGCAGCATCGCTCCCTCGCCTGACACTGTGTCTGTGCTGCTCCCTGAGAGAATATTTTCTGCTACAGACATTTATCCAACTTTGGGTTTCACTCCTCCTGCCACTATTCTGGTTTCCTCTATGAAGGCAGAGTTTGTCTGGCTTTCAGCAGCCTGAAGCGTATTTTTTCTGTATTGGATGCAGACAGGAATCCTGTGGGATGGGTCAGGGCTCAGGAAGGTGTTGCACAGAGGGACTCCCTTGCACTGGTGCTCAGCCTGAGTTACCAGGGAGTCCCTCCACCTTGCTGTGACTCCCTCGTTGCCATGGGGGCAAAGACATGCAGGGGAGGAGCTGCAGAGGTTTTGTTTCTTCACAGTATTTTGGAAACCAAAAATATCTGAGACTGGGAGACATCGCCTTCAGCTGTAAACTGTGCTCTCCTTGGGTATCCTGAAGGCAGGGGATCTTTGGCAGGCCTGATGCTGTGCACAGTGGGGGAAGCTGAGGATGTAGTGCAAAGCCTGTTTATACCAGGACAGCAGTTGCTGTGGAGCTGAGTGGGGCCTTGGGCAGCAGAGAGGTGAATCCTGTTACTGGGATAGGTGAGCCATTGAAACAGGATTTTCTGGTGCCTTTGGCATTTGGAATTAATGGGTGTGAAACTTCTTTTCACTTCTGCTTTTCATGTGCACGGTTAGCGTGATGCACGTGTGGTGTGGCGTTTGGCAATCGGCAGATTTCCCCATCAGTTTGGGTTTGTTTCTCTGATTTTTACAAGGGATGAACAGGCTATCACTTCAGGGCAAAGCAGACAGTGGTGTACAGGGAAGGGAAATCCAAGAAAAATAGGATCTGAATACTATTTGTCTTGCAAGCACACGTAGGCATTTATTATTTCTGAAGGCTCTCTCGTCAGTCGGACATTGAACAATTGTGACATCTGGTGCAAGTTACTGTCCCCCAGAGTCGTTTCACACAGTTTGGAGTTTGCTTTTTTAAATCCACCACAAATAAAGGCCAGCATTATCTCCTTGTCCCCACAAAGGCAAGTGGGAGCCTCCTGGGAAAATGCAGCAGACTCCGGGGAGGTGGAGAGGTTTGGCAGGAGGGGCTGTTCGGGTCCTCTCTGCCTTGCCGTGGGTTGAGAGATGAAATCCCCAGCTCACACTGCGAGAGGGGCCCCTGCTGAGCTCCACAGGAGATGAGACAATGGTCATTTATTAAAACAAAAACAAGGACCAAGTGCAAACAGTGACCCACAGCTCCAAACCTCCTGAACCGTCATCCTGGGCTGTGTTGAGGATCTTGAGTTGGTGTTCACAGATCTGAATTGTTGTTGACACCTCCCACTCTGCTGTTGGGAGCTGGGAAGGCCACAACCAAGTTGGCTTTCCTTCCCAGACCATCTGCCTGTATCAGAGAAGAAATACTGTCTGTTTGTTTAGGTAAGATATTAGTCTGCCCCCGGAGCTCCAGGTCACTGTAAATGTAACACAAGCTCTATTTCCTGTTAGGAAAGGGGAAAAAATATGCCTGTGAATTGTCTCTGATGTGCTGCCAATTGTCAGGGAAGATTCAATTTGGTGGAGAATTACTGTGCTCTTAAAGAGCTGCACTAGTGATGGAGATTTAGGGCAGCTAATCTTGCCAGAAATGGGAGATTTGTCTTTGATTTCCATAAAACCAGGACTGTGCCTGGTTCCCAGTCTGCATGGCACAAATGGCTTGAGGGGGAGGCTAAAGCAGTGGCCCAGGTTAATGGGACCACAGTGGGACACGAGGGGACACCTATGCATGGCTGAAGCAGGGCTGGGCAGGGATTTGGGATGAGGATGGCAGGTGCTGGGGCAAAGCTTTCTGTCCACGTCCTGCCCTGGTAAAGGAGAAATGGGGTTTTCTTCCTGCTTTACCAAAAAGCCAGACCAAAAGAGACAAGAATTTGCTGTGTGTGTGATGCACACATGTGCTCACTGCTAATCCAATAAAACAAATATGTGACCTGTGGAATGACCCAAAGCTGCTACAATAAATAGTGCTATAGATCACTTATGTATTTTGCTTTCTTTTGCATTTCCCGTAGCAAGGCCCATTTCAGCTGTTGTGTAAGCAGCAGTATGTGCACAGGTGAACTGCAGCTACTCTTATGGCAGAAACCAGCCCCACACCCCCTCCCACAACTGGCAACAAAATGGGTCTCCCTTTTTTTTTTTTTAATTATGTTTTTTTGCAAAGAGTGCTCCATCTCCTCTGCCTTGCCTGTGTTCTGAAATCTCTTTTAGAGATGGCTCCTTCTTTCCTGTCACCCTAAATCCTATTAATCCCTTTTTTATTTTAGTCAATTGAAAAAAAAATGTCATCATTGCTAAGGAAGTTTGAGATCTACTTTGAAAGGGTAAAATGGACTTAATCTGGTTCTTGTGTGATAAATACATATTAAGTTTCTTGGTCTGTCTGCACCAAGGATGACAAAATGTAATGCTTTAAAATCAATGTAAGGGACAGATCTTTTAATGTGCTTTCTAACCTACTGCTCTAAAATACGTCCTACATTTAAAAATGTGTATTCACGGTATGGTTTTTAGCATAGGTGGGCATATCTGAAATATCCAGGCAAAAAGTATCTGCTACTATAGTGTCATGAACTGTTGGGAAAAAATAGCTATTACTCACCAAATCTAGTATCCAGTTCCTGGGGAAAAGATATTTTCTCCTGAAAACACCTGCAGGGTAAAGTTTATTCCCCTTCTGTCAATCTGAGTAACAAAGTAAGGATGCTATAATAAATGGTGGCAGGAGCTGAAAAAGATGTAAGAGGATGGAAAAGAAATCATTAACCCACTGCACCAGCTCTGCTGCGTCTGATAAAAGGCAGCAGACACCGGAGTGCCAGCCCATCTCTTTTACTGTTGGGGTTATCTCCTCTTATTTGTTTTGCCTGGGGTTTTTTGTTTTATCCAGCAGCTCTGAATCGTGTCCCCTCTGTGATGAGCCTCAGACACACAGGAGTGCCCATGTTCATTCCCTGCAAAAGTCAGTATTTCCTAAAAATCTGCCCGTGCTGCTTCCCTGGCCGCGCTCGGCTGGAGCTGCGCCGCTGACCCCGGGCAAACAGCTGAGCGAGGTTACCCTGGTGTCACCCTGAGAGGAGCCAGCAGCTCTCTGCAGTTTATTATTCGTGCTGCTAAGTGTGACCTGGAAATTTGGATCCTTGTATAACCAGCTGCCAGGTCCTTCCATTCCTACAAAGCCACTCTTTTTCTCCCCTCGCCCCTCCCTCGCTGTCTGTCCAGAGACACGAAAAACCAACAACGTGAGTTCATGCTCCTGACAAGATGAGCATTGTCAGGAATATACAAGCTGTGGTTTTTCCTTTCTGCATCCTGAAAGTGAAGAAAAAAGACCTTTGATGTATCTAAAGTTCTGTTATTCTTTTTCCTTCTTTCAGCTAATAAAAGGTGTCATTATATTATCACATTTGTGTCCCTTCCATGTTTATCCTGGCTCATATTCTGCTCTCCAACAAGAAGAACATAAAACATCCCATGAGAAACTCTAGGTTAAGTTTATTTGACTTTTTTTTTTTTAACCTATGTTGTAATCAGGATTGTTTTGCTAACTTAGTTCACTGAGGTAGTTTTTGGTAAAGGCTAAGATTTGTTTAAGTGGCCAGAAAGAAAATACATATGACTGGTTTATGCCTTGCCACCCTGAATTGTAATGTTTTGTTTATTATGACTTTGGGCATGTTTTACTGGTGAGTGGAGAGGTCACAGCCTCGCATTTGAAACCTGTATTTGTGCTTTATGGGTTCTGGGATTTGAAACCACAAGCAGTCACTGAACTTTTTGGCTGCCTTAGGTAACTGTGACCAAGTGCCAGACCAGGTCCCCTCTGTGGTCAGACTGCCAGGAGTAAAAGTGTGACATTGGCCTGGGATGGGAGGTCTCCAAAGAGCAGATGAGGCTGAAATAGCCCCAGCACAGTGTACTCTGCTCTCCTGTCTTCCTCTGTCCTCATTCCCAGCCTCTTGCCCTTTTTAATGTTCTTAAATGTTCTTTCTTAAATTTTCCTTAATGTTCTTTCTAGTCAGTCTTTTCTTTTGGAAATCAATGTGTTTGGAAAGGAATATGTGTCGTATTCCATATAGGAAATATGGCAAAGATAAGCCTGATTTCTGTAGTGGTGGATGCAATTATACCAACTCAATAAAAAGACTCCTCACACTGCAAATGGAAAAATGGGTTTGGGATGTGTCCAGTGCTTTGTATTTCCACAGAAATTGAAGCCTTCGCTTCAAGAGGGTTTTTTACCTTGCCGAAACCAAGTTAGCTCTTAAAATGTAGAACTAATTCCTCAGAAATACAATGAAAATACACAATCTTCTTGCATAAATGTGTATTTTTTATTCTACTATCCGAGGTTTTTTACCTTATTTTTGTCATGGCCATTTAGTAAATATATATACATTCTTCTTCTTTACTTCATGATCCAGCTTTAATATTTTTACACTTTCTCCAGAATTACTCAACTAATTCATAGCTCATCCCTGAGAGAAAAGATGTGGCTGAAAGCCACCCCAGGGAAGGGATCAGGCATTGGCTCCATGAGGGCAGGTATTGATGGATGCACTGGAGAAATGTCAGCTTGCTGAGGAGAATGAGGAGTCCTTTGGAAGGTATTTACGGATTTTTGGTACCACTAACTTCACTGCTGGTTTCATAAGCACACCAGAAATGAAACCCAAGCAGTCTTGGGAAAAAGCAAGCAGCAATGTATGAATGAATGAAGCAAACATGGTTAAAAGCAGGGCCCTGTCCTGGACTTCAGAGGGGGAAAGAGATGAACCAGAGAGAAACAGGCATAAGAACTGTTGTCTCCTGAGAAGATAGTGGGGAATTTGGGATGCAAAGGAAACATGGAGGAACAAAAAAAGCTGCTTTTTTTGTTTGTTTGTTTTGGGGTTTTTTGTTGTTTTTGTTTTTGTTTTTTTTTGACAGATTGGGATGTTTTTACGTTTGCTCCAGTTCTCCCTGCCTGACAGTGGTCGAATGGTCGCCTGCCCCTCAGCCCGCCCTGGGAACGCTCTCCCCACACTCAGTGTACATTGGCAGCCACTCTGCTTTCCACTCTGAGAACATCCCACTCTGCTACCAGCAGAACTGTGAGAGTTTGGCTTTGTTTGTTTTCCTTACCCCCCCAGGAGGAGGTTGTTCCCGAAAGTGCTCACGGCTGATCCTCACTTCAGGTACGTTCCTCCCGTGGGTTCCCAGGCTGTGGTCTGTGGAGTAGGAACAGCACACAGAGTCATTCCTGCTGATGCCCACAATGAAACAGAAGAAAATCCTGCAACAATTGGCATCTCAGTGGAGAAGGAAGGAACAGTGTTTCCCTTTCTTTATCAAACCAAGTCCTGGAGCTCAGCTCTGGCACCTGTGTTCTGCAGATCGGTCATCACTGGGGCTTTCCCCCTTTTCTTTGTGCACTTGTATTTACTCCACCCTTTTTAATTCCATTTTGGGCCTGATCCTGCAAGCACCAGCTGACATGATTGTGCAATCAGTTCTTTAGTGTCCAAAAGTGTGTGTGCTTCGTGGCAAAGCAGCCTCTGCCTCCAGTCCCAGCTGAGCTCTGGTTTCTCCAAGGCAGAGCCCTCAGCTGTGTGCAGTGTGAGAGGGATGGCCTGGGAGGGGACCAAGCTCTCATCCCCTGGGTAAATTGGCTTGCACATTAAGTGGAAACTTTCATTATTTACCAACTGGTCAAAATGACTTTGCTATTGACATAGGCTTCATTATGTCAGCCATTCCATTCTTTGAAAACGTGGGCATAACAAAGAAAGAGTGGTGGCAGGGAGGGGGGAAATTCCATTTCTTCCTAAATTGAGTGGAAACATCTTCAGGAAAATTAAAGAAAAACCCGAGAGAAGGAGAAGAGCAAAAGAATTAACTGTAGCCAGAGCCACTTTCCTTTTTCTTTTTCAATCTCCCTTCCAACGTGCTCCTGGTAAAATCATTACAAAGGCCGTTTATTTTTAAAATTGAAAGATTGGGGAGAGTCATAATGAGATATTATGTGTAAAAGTTGCACATAAATTTCCTTCTGTCATATTTTGGGCTCTCCTAACGCATCCCCTTGGCAGGCCTGAGGGAAGCTGATCGCTTTAGTATAGATTGTGTGTGCTTCAATAATATTGCCCAAGGACAGAGCTACTGGGTGGCTGAGTTGGCTACATACTGATTTAAAAATTAGCTGGGCTTTTATTTGCCACACTAAATTGCTCTCAAAAAAAAAAAAAAAAAAAAAAAAAAAAAGAAAAGAAAATAAGAAACTTTTATACCAGAATGAAGCAGCAGGTTTGAAGCAAGACCCTTCTTTCCTTTTTTTGGGGGAATGCAGTTTTTTTTGTTCACTGGAGAGTTTTGTCCTCTCTCAGCTTTGCAGGGAGCCATGGAAGAAAGGCAGGGTGGTGGTGGTGTGTGGGACAGAGGTAAGGCCATTGTCACACAACACCCTGGCCTTGCTCTCAGGTCAAACACATCTGTCACCCCTGTGGAAGTGGGATGACCCAAGATGCTCTAAATGTCTTACAGAAGAGTCCTGGAATGTTTTTGTTATTGTTTTTGTGATTAGTGGAGTTTGAAATTCACTGTCACATCTGCAGCCTGGGCTTTGTGCCCCTGCTTGGAGTCATGGAATTGTCCTGAAAGCCGTGAGGGTCATGCTTGGTTTTTCTGCTGAATTTGGTGGGCCCTGATGAGGATTTTATTTCTTTCTTCATATTTTGTTTCCATTGTCCCCGTCTCTCTGAGGTTTTTGTGCTTCCAGGAACTCAACTCGGGGATCTCCACAGCTGCCAAGAGCTGGGACATTTCCTTTTCCTGCCCTTTCTTGGTCTAAACCAAAAATTGGTCTTCAAGGAGGCAAAGACCATCAAAGAGCATAAGAATAAATAGTAATTCATACCAGTCTTTGCTAATATGCTTAATTTAGAGCTCTTGAGTCCAAGTCCTAGCCACATTGCCTCTGTATTCCATTTTTCATGAAACATTTGACCTATTTACTCACTTTTTGACCCAGCAGTCTAAGAAATATAAGATGGATAAGACATGACCAAAATGAGAGGTTTAAATAAATACCTTTTAGTGTGGGAGAAGGCCAAATTCATTGGAAATGTAAACATGCATTTTTTACATGAGCCAAATCTGTGTACCCTTATACTTTGGGCAAATCTGAGTGAATCTGAGCTTTACATCCAGTCTGTGTCTCAGTCCTGTGCCAAGGAAAAACTGGAACTTGGAAAGCCAGTACTTTAGCTCAGATTCAGGGAAACACGCTCTGAACCAAACCTCCCAAGCTTGTCCCATTGGGAATTATAGTTAATTAAATTAAGATTTCAGTCTTCTTCACTGGTATCTTCATCTCTGGGTAGCAGCCTTGGGCAAGGTTGAAAGTGAAGCTTGCTTCCTTCGCTTCAAGGCAGCTTTGTCTCGAATCGACTCCGGAATCAAAAGCTCCATGTGCAGCTATTAAAGCTCCCTCACCACAAGCTGCTCTGCCAGCATTCCTGAACACCCAGCTCCTGCAGGTATCCCAGCCTGCTTTCATCTGCTGGGAGTTGTCAGAGAAGGCATGGGGGTTTATTGAAGGGTTTGTGCTGCTAACGTGTCGTACCCCACGCCGTTAATTCAGAGAAATTCCCTTTCCCCAGTTGGGTGGCTCCCAGCGCTGCCAGCGTGTGTGTGTGAGCTGAGCCTCCCCACCCTGGCCTAACCCCACGCTGTGTGACTGACTGCACCCCAGGGACGCTCCAGCCTCTCCAGGTAATTCCACTGCTGAGTCTCCAAACGCCAGGAATTACAGAAACCTCTGCCCTGGGCTCTGCTCCCCTGTAATTCAGAGCAGAGCGAGCGGGGCAGGTCCACGTGTTCCCAATCACAGCCCACACAATGAAAATGTTTTCTTTCTGGGACAATCTGAACAAACCTCACTGGATTGGGGGGGTTTATATGTTTATACAGGCATGTAATAATAATAATTACACTCATTAGAGAGTTAACTCCAGTTGCTCTCAGAGCTGGTGGGAGGGTGGATGATGTGCCAGGAAACCCCAGCACGGCCCCTCCGTGGCTCCGGGGGGCACTTGGAGCCCAAGGTGCTGCTGCCTTCCTTCAGCAGGATGTTCTTCCCCCTTCAGCTGGGGCTGGGCAGGTGAGGGGGCCACATCCTTTGTCTCTCAGTTTTCTCACTGTGTAGCACATGGAAAACAGTTGCTTTTGTAACATTTCCCACCCAGCTTTGATCCCACAGCAGCTGTTTCTTTTATCCAGGGTAGTCCAAGAAGCAGCATAGGCTCCCCTAAATTTCTGTGCTTCTCAGCAGTGCTCCTCCCTCAGAGTTCCTGAGGATTAGGGACACAGAATGGGATGCTGGGTGGTTATTTTACCAAGAGTAACAATACTATCCCTCAGACTGAGCCATAGGGTATAATTAGAGCTGTTCAGGAATTTTGTTGTTAAAAGTCTTTTGGTTGGAAAATACCAATTTTTGAAGCAAACCTTTTGGAGTAAAGGGGAAGGTTTCTAGTGTCAAAGAGGAACAAACTCTGGAATAATCACTAGCCCTGGGTAAAGGAGAGCTGTGTTCCAGTCCCAGTTCCAGTGAAAGTGCAGGTTACCTGCATAATCAAACCAGCACTGTAAAGCAGCAGTGAAGGATTCTGTGCTCCCCTGGTGCTGTACTCTACAGGCAAACTGTAAAACAAGGGTTTCAGAGGTCTGCCCTGACTGAGCAGGGATTCTTGACTATTTGCTATATTTCAGGAAGCATAACCAAGTTTAGGGACTCTCAAAAATGAGAACATTTCTTTAAAAGGTGATATTGAAAATGTGTGCAGGAGGGATAACCTTCAGCTCTTGCTGAAGTGACCCCACTGCTGGGGAGGGCAGGGCAGTTCATAGATCATAGAATTGTTTAGGTGGAAAAAGAGCTCCAAGATCTTCCAGTCCAACTGTTCTCCAGCACGGCCAAGGCCACCTCTAAACCATGTCCCCAGGTGTCACATCTACACGTCTTTTAAACCCCTCCAGGGATGGGGACTCCACCACTGCCCTGGGCAGCCTTTTCCAGTACTTGATGACCCTAATATCCAATCTAAATCTCCCTGGCACAATTTGTTAGGGCAAGACCCAAATCTCTCCAGTCCTGGGTACCAAAACCATCTCACAAGTAATTAATTAACAGCTGGCACAATCATTGCATTGCTAACTCAGTTAGTAATGACATTTACACGAATCCCACACTCCACTGGCTACCAAAAACAATTCAGGGATTTTATTTTTATTTTAATAAAGAACTTTGCTGTTGCTCAAGAACTTTGGTTTATTACATGATTGCTGCTTCAGTGAAATTTATCCAATTCTCTGGGAAGGGCTGGCTTTGATGAATACTCAGATCTGAAGGAATTCTGGAAGAAATTATTGAACCAGGACTTTTCAACATTGTCATAAAGAAAGCTGTGTTTCTCCTTTGAAGGTGACTTTCTAATTTGGAATTGGAATAGTATTTTCTTTAGATAGGAAATAGTCCAATTCTGAAATAGCAATGTTCTGAATCTTTATATATCTCTATTAACCTGATATCATTATGAAATGTATAATTTACAGTTATTATGGCAAAAGGAAAATATTTGAGATAATTCCTTTTAAAACAAAAATCTGTTGAGAGAAGTGATTCAGAAATTTCAAGAAGCCTTGAATGTAAGAAAATCTTTTCCCTTCTCTTTCAAGTACCATTTGCCTGAATGCCATTTGATGTTGGTTTTACATTTGACTGAATTTCCTCTGTTTTAAAGACTTTTAGTTTGCATTAAAAAAAAAATCCATGTGGTGCCACTGAGGACTCTGCACTATTGAAAATGCTGCTGGAAGCTGGAGATCCAAGAAATCAAACACAAGAACACTACTCCTGGAAGTCCAGAAATAGGAAGAATGAGGAGATCAGTGAGTAACTATTGCTGGGGCCTGGACATTTGATGTCAAGGGATGTGGAATATGGATGTCAGGGTTAGTGATTAGAAGGATAATTGAACCAGGACAGAGAGAAGAAAAAACAAGAAGGATGGGGGTTTTATTTATAGCAGTCTGTGTTGGTGCTGTATGTCTAAGGGGACCATGAGTCAAACAGCAATGCCTGCTTTAATGCTTTTTTGCCTCCCTTAAAGACTGTTTATTAGCAGTTTATTTAAAATAATGAAATATGAGTTGCCAGTTTATTCAGGCTGAATTTTAACATGGACTTCTGTGCAAAGGGAGAATCACTTCTGAGCTAAAGTCAGGTATGAACTCTGCAACCCTTTGGCTTCTCTTTGTAAACTTTCCCAGATAAAAGTGGTTTCACTTTTAGGAATGACCTCTTTCATTTTCAGGTACTCTTTGTGATCTGTTGCCAGGCCATTGGTTCAGTTCACTAGTGTGGGGTTCCTAACAATGTTTAGGAAGCAAAAGACAGACCTTTAAAGAAAAGACCCCAATGCACACACCAGTTACCCACACTCCAGCTTTTAGGAAAGTTTTCACACCAAGCCTGTTTTGACTTATGTAGATTTTTGCTCTAGATTTTAGTCAGAAACGGAACTCAGTAAACTTGAGTATATCCTGAAGGAATAGACTCGGAATTTTAGTCTGCAGCTGATACTTGTGGTTGTGTCCACCATATCTCTAGACCAAATTGCAGATCATATGTGAATACCTCTTAGCATGCAGAGATTTAGCATGAGCTCTTTTGCAATAAACCCCCAATGCTTGGTTTAACATGTTATTTTTAAACTTGGAAACCAAATCGTCCAGGTTGTATATTCACAGACATAAAAAAATGAGGCATTCCATAAATGCAACTGTATTTCCAGAAGTGTCTGTGCATTTGCCCACCCTGTTTTGCGAGGAGTTCTGCAGGGAGGGCTGTGCAGATGGCCAGATCTGCAGTGCACAGCCCCTTTGGGAACATCTTCAGTGCCCCCAAGCACATGGACCGGGGGCACTTCTGGTGTGCGCGATGAACCATCCCAAAATTTTGGTGACAAAGGAATCATTATGTTCCTGAAAATGTTTACTGTATAAATATTGTCCCTTCTGGTTCAGCCATGTAGCTGTACAGCTGTACAGCCATGAAGCTGCCCCTGCTCTTGCTGTCCCGACCTGGCGTGAGTGGCACGTGGGATGCAGAGCTGGCTGGCTCTGCAGTGATGCAAGAGCAGCACAAGACAAGGAGTGCAGAGGGGGCTGCTGTCTTCTGCCAAGTGTCCAACTGAGCAGCTGCTTTGTGTTTTCCCATGGATAAAATGCCTGGTGACTGCCTCGCTGCCGAGGGACAGGGGCTGTGGGACAGGGCAGGGGTGCTGGCCCATGGGGTTACTCAGTGTCAAAGGACTGAGGGATTCTCCTTTTGTTCCAAGTAGTGCCTGGCAGCATCCAGGACAACCCTCCATGTCACAGATGGAATGATTGTAGGACAGTATTCAAACAACTTTATCTTCTCTTTATCGCATTAAGTGTGCCCATATGTTCAAGAATCTTCACTTAAAAGAACATTCTTAAGATTGCAAATGCTCAGAAGCTGGGAAATGCCAATGGAAAATATGTTCTCTGTTCATCCTTAATTGTATAAAACAAAACTTGTAATAGGATGAGGTGGAAGGCACCTTAAGATGTTATCTAGTTCTCTGTGACTCAAGGCAGGATTAGCTCAATCGTCCAACAGTTGTTAGACATGTTCTTTAATGTCTCAAGTTCTCCTGATTTTTTCAAAAGAACTGTGGCTTTTTGGGATCCTAGGGAGGTTGCATTTAAACCTGTCCAGAACTGAAGCTCTGCATCTTATTATGGAGATGGGAAGGTGATTGAGGAAACTACTATAATTAAAAGTTAGATTCCTCTATTTTGAGTACCAGAAATGAGACAGAGAATATTTTGCTCTTCAAAGGAAATACAGCCTGGAGAAAGCGATAAGAATTACTAGGGCAGAAGTTGAACCCTCTGTAGTGTATTTACATCCAGTGTTGTTCCTACTTTCCTGATGCTGTGGTAAGGGTAATTAGGAAGAGGCTAATCAAGAGTCTTAAGGTGTTGTGTCTGATGTGTTCTCATGTACAAACAAAAGAGATGGTGTAGGGGAGGTGCAGTTGCAATCTCAAAAAGGGGTTCTGGAGGAAGTGGAGAAGCAAATATTCATCCTCCAGGCTCCACTATAAAAGGAACAAAGTTCATGAGACTGAGAAGTGCCAGAAACCAGCCCAGGGGGAAGGTGCTGGAGAGGCAGCATGTGTGGCCTGTGGGTATGGAGGAAGTTCTGACCTACTGGCAACTCTCCTCCTTAGCAGCTGGAAAGCTGGGACTGGAGTCCCTCATGGGGCACAGCACTGGAGCCCTGAGCAGTGTGGGGCACAGATACTCCTGACACTCAGTAGGAAATTAGGTGGGTCTAATTGGGCTGTGAAATATGGTGTGTGAACTTAGGCTGTCTGTGAGGTTGGGTGCTGACAGCAAACTCTACAAAGCCGGAAGACTGAAGATGGGAAGGAAACATTTGCTTAAAATATGATGTGAGGAAATGAGGAAATGGGACAGCCTTCACCCCCGTGGGCATCAGCAGGGAATCATGAAACACTGGGCTGCAGGTATTTGCATTTATCTCCCAAATGTTGCCATGTGCACTCTGAAGTGTAGGGCAAGACCTGCTGAATTCTAGACAAGACAATTGGAGAATGATCCAGCTGCAGTGCTGAAGGCCTGTGCTTTGTCTTCTGTTTATTCATAACCTTCTGTTTAAAGTAATCTTGGAGTTTAACTAGCTAAACAAACCTTTTTTATTCATAAGTCCTCCTGTGTTGAAGGAGGGAGGGGGAGTGAAGAAAGGTGAGACTGACAAACAGGGTGAACTTTTTTTGGGAAGACAGTGACTCTCTTTACAGAAATAGCAGCTTGTTGATGAATATGGACCCAGAAATATGGACCCAGGAATATGTTCAGGGAAGCTGGGGGATGGAGAGCAATTACAGCCAAGTAATTGCAGTACCATCCATCAGAATAAAGAGAGCTGATGGAGAAGTTCTGAGGGGACCAAGGCACATCACAGCAGTGCCTGGTGAGTGGGCTGCAGCTGAAGGCACTGCAAGAGCAGCTGGGAGGTCACAGCTGGGGGGACCCAGGCTCCTCTGCCCTGATCAGGCACTCAGTGAGTAAAACTGCAAACTGCAGGAGGTGGGAAGTGGCTTCTTCTGGGACTTCACTGAGGACTTGCCTGCCCTTTACTTCAGATTAAGCACAAACCGAGCATTGCCAGCCTGAGGGAGCCAGCATGGGTTTGGGGAATCTAAACAATTGGCTTTGAAGCTTTGGTAAGTCTTCAGATGTTTGTATGTTAGAACTTGGCCCTCAAATGAAATGGCCAAGCATCCCTCACAGAAGGGAGGACTTATCACATCCTGACTTAAATGGTTTAAATGGTTTAAATGGTTTAGAGCTTCTATTTGCAAAATCTGATGGGTGGATGGACTGACTTTTGAGACAGAGTTTTGGATACTCAGTGCAAACAAATCTCAGTTATGTGTCACTAACTTATTTTATGATATATCTTCAGGAAAAAGAGGGGGGAAGTGATACTTAAAACATACTTTTTTTTTTAAAACAAATTTCAGTTTTAAGAAAACCTAGATAAATTATGAGTCTATTCTCCTTCAGCCATTATTTACTAGACATTTTTAGAGAATATCTATTTATTTATTGTCCTCTGAGACCACTAGAGAGGAAGGAAAATGCAGTTAGTCCATCACTTCACTGGATAAAGAGGGATGCAAACTCTTAATAAAGTATCGATGGCACCCCAAGGGGACAGAAGAGATTTGCATCCCAGTGGCCCAGCTGACAGAGCTCATGAGTTACTGCAGCAGCAGCCAGGTCCTGTCAGAGACAGGAGCACGAGGAGAAAAGAGGGAGCAAAACATGATTTGTACTGGCATGCAGCGAACAAGCTAAGCTGTGTAAAAATGAATACATGAAATTAGAAGGATTAATGGGACAAGTTAGTGCAGGGTAGCAGGGAAAGTCCCCTGTCTAGGCACTTCTGCCAGGATCCACCCAGACAGGTTATTTTTTTTTTAAACCTGCCTTCTTTTGTAAGTGAAATTTCATCTGAAGAGCACCTCATGAACAGAATTCAATGCCTCCCTCCCAGCTCCACCTGGATGAGCCCTTTGAGCTTTTATATTTTTCTTTTATTAAGAAAATCATGGTGGTTTTCACAAAAGCCTGAGATGCTGGCTTGATATAAGGAAGGCTAATGGCATGTTAGCCATCAGAAATCATCCAGTGAGTTCATTTGCATCGAATGCTCCTCTTAACCCCATGTTGTAAATCACTTTTAAATAGCTGTGCTGCTTCACCCCAGGGCTGGCTGCAGTTCAGGACTGAGCAGGAGAGTTTCTGCTTGTGCTGTGAAGGCCTTTGAAATCACTTGTGATAAAACTGCATAGATGTAAGTTTTTTACTATTTAAATCACAAAGCAGGGCCTAAATATTTTTCCACAATAACAGTTTGCTAAGGAGCACAGTCTGTTCCTTTCAAGCCAGTCCACTCCCACCTCTGAAGTTAAACAAAGATCTGTGTGCTATATAGGCAGCATTTGTCCCATTAGGTGGTTGTTTTTTGGGGTTTTTTTAGTACTGTACCTGGTTTTGATCTTGCAAAAGGCAATTACAACACTCACAAGATGACAGTCATTGCACACAACAGAAGGCTGACTAATTGAGGGAAAGGGATGATATTTGGGAAGGAAAAACAAAGCTGTGACATGTAAAATTACATATAAAGTGAGCTTTTTTTTCCCTTATAAAATTCTCAACAAGTGAACTCCAGATGTCAGCATTTAAACACTGTCAGGTATTTCTTGTACTAGTGTAGCATCTACAGACCCACAGGGAAATCACAGGCATTGTGCACTCCTGACCTGGGGGGCACAGCATGCATTGAAGAGGGAGACAAGTCAGAAAAAGTGAAGACCAGGAAATATTGGCACTGTTTGGTACAGTTTCTTTCTCCATTTAAATATAACTTCAACAAGTTGCAGCTAACCTCGACTGGTCAGAATTTAAGATGATGCAGAGGTTGGTACCAGGGAAAAAGATAAAACAAAAATTAAAGAGGCAAAACTAAACCTTGAAGTCTACAGGTGCAGTGACAATCCACTTCCTAGGTGGACATCAGAGTAAGCCCAGTTATCTTCAGTGTTTGCTGTTGTCATTGCTTTTTGGTGGACTGGAGCTCCATGGGCAGGCTTACACATCCATTCTGCTCCTTCTTGCAGGAGAAACATCATTGTCCTGCAGGTCCCATCAATCATATTCACTCCTCAGTGAGTTGTTGCTGACTGTGTAGCTGTAATAATTTGGGTTACATCACCTTGACAAGTGAAGTAACTTCTCTGCTGCTCTGAGGAAGAGTTGGGGAGAGCACGTGAAGGTTGCTCTGAGCTGGCTCTGACAAGCACGTGTGATCTTTTCATGGATTTTTTTTTTTTAATCTGTTTTCTGTGGCTTATGATTTTTCTTGATCTAGAAGAAAACTCAAGCCAGATTTGGAGGTCTTCCCCCTTCTTCTTCTTACGTCTTCAGAAAGAGAATGGTTTGTACCTCCTAAAGGGAGATTGCCTGAAAGAGATTTACTGAGCAGCTTGAGGATTTGTAAGCCTTATATTCCTAGGGTCCTGTCTCAGGAGATACCAGCATGAAACCTTAGATAGATCCACTGGGAATGTTAGCTGTTTTTCCTACTTGATCTGATGAGGTTTTATTGAGTAATGCAAGGCCTTCCTCCCCTGCTCATCACTGCCTTTATCCATGACCATGTGTCCTGATGGGAGAATACAGGCAAGGCCCTGCTTGTGATGACCCTTCCAGGAGGCGTTGTCACACTCCCATATCACCACTGGGAAACAGGGAGGCCAATGCTCAGCCCTGGCTTTTGTCAGAAGACAACTCTTGGTCTGAGTGTGAAAATATACCCATAAGAGCAGGAGTTATCAAATGCAGCAAATGCTAACAGGAGCCTTGCTGCTAAGGAGAATTAAAGCTAACTTGGACTTGGCCAAAAAGGTAATGAGAGTCAGAGCTGGAAGAAAAAAATAGGTGTACTTCAAAAATAATGTTTTGCTTAGATTGGTGAGCTGTGGTGAAGGGAAGGAGAAGGGGGACAGGGAGTTCTGCTGTGACAGGGAATGTGAGCGGAGGAACATCTGGCGTGTTTGGTCCTAACACTCCAGGTCTTTTACCATATCCTGCCCAGCACTGCTGAAGTAAACCAGGTGTAAGTGGTTTCAGCAGAACAGCCAAAACCACAGCTTACTCAGAGAAATCGTGTCTTGAACATGAAGGCTTTGTTCTCCAGGGCCAGAGCTCCTCTCTCCCCACTGGTAGTTCATGAAAGTGTTTACCGAGGCCAGGAGCCCAAAGGAATTGAATTCAGGACCTTGAAAGCTTCGGCCTTCACAAAATAAACCTTCAAAGGAGATTTAGAACTATCAGGAACAAAATACTTTCTATTCTCATCTGTGGCAGCCCCCTCCGTTCCTGTGCCGTGTTTATTTAACAATTTGAAAAATAAATCCATTGCTTTGAGCTCAGGCAATTGATATTTTTAAGGTCTGTGGTGGGGTTTCTTTCCTGTACAATTTTCATAATATTCTATATTTTCTTTTTTCTTTTGTTATTTTACTTTAACCATCATTTGCTCTTGCTGGCAATTACAGCTCTTGCTTTTTCCTTATATTGGTAATAAGATAAGCAAGGTGAGGAAATGCTGATGACAAAGCCTCCTACACTCCTCCTCTTTACCTGAGTAATCCAAATTGGTGCCTCTTTTCCACATGGGAGGTTTGGTTTAAAATAGATCCAAAAGGCCATATTTTCAAATATCAGCACTGAAGCCATTTCTGCAGTGCCTGTTCCCCATGCTGTTAGTGCTGAATTAATGTGAGCTTCACAAAGGATGTCGTCAGGAGGCTCTTTAAGTTTCATTTAAAAATAAATAAACCCCAAATCCCTGGGATCTACTTAACTGCCCCCAAAACTGGGCAAACACCAGAGCTAATTTGAATTATTTACTCCAAATGACTCTTGTGAGTTTAGCCCCTTGCTTGCTTACTGGGTTGTTCAGAAATCAAAGGAAATGTATGGAGCAGACCTACAATTCAGGAAAAACGTCATGAGGCTTTTTTAGCTGCATCCAAGTAGTTGGATTTGATTATTATTTTCTGATGGGACTGACTGCCAATAAAACATTATGTTGCTTCTATCCCCTCCTTGTGTGGCTGAAGCATTCCAAATGGGGGGAGTGGGGAGCAAAACCAAAAGCAACTTTAGTTTTTGCAGCACAACCACGTTATCAGGGCTGCAGGTTAAAACCACCTGGCAAGAGGAAAACGTGTCAGAAACACATAAAGGGAGAAGAGAGAGAAAGATGCTCTGCTCATCAGGGCTGTTTTTATAGGTTACCTTGCCCTTCTCCACCTCCTTGAAAGTAACTTTGCATGGAAACTGTGCAGGTTTGCCCCAGGAGGAGGAGGCATCGTGCACCTTGAGGCTGAACACGTGGTTGGGAGGCTCCTCACTGCAGAAGGTCTGTGGGTCTTCTGCAGGGCTGAATGTACCACACAGGGTAGCTGATTTTCCAGCCAGTTCAGCGTGCCATTGCTTGTGCAAAACACGTGTCCAGCCACCAGGCTTGCATAAATTGGCTGTAAATAGTTAATTAAATGCATTTGTACCCCACCACCTGATTTGCATGCAGAATTGTCAAAACAGCCTGCTAAGATTAGGCACAATGTACTCCCCGAACACAATTGTACCACTGAAACAGTCTGAAAATCTGGCGCATTGAGTTAAATTTTCACATTGTGCAATCTTGTGTAATAACAATAATCTCCTCTGCCTTGGAGTATAATCGCAATAAAGAGCTTTTTGTGATTCATTCAGTGTTTATTCACTCAGTAAACAGCCCTTTATTGCTTTTTATACTACAAAGCAAATGAGATTATTGCTTAAATTGTCCGGTAGCAACTAGCTTCTGTCCTCTGGCTTGCTTATTCAGTTTGTTTTTGTGTTGTGGTTTTGGAAAAGAAAACTTGTTTAAAATTAGCTCCCCAATAAATCACAGTAACAATGAAGTGAGAGTTTCTGCAGTGTGACAGATTTGTAGCTTTTTATGTTTGTAATGATGATGATATGTTTTCTAGCTTATTTATTCCCTTCTGCCTTTATTCTTTCAAACTCTGAAGTCTACTGCAGTGAAGAAAACTAAGATGTTGAAGTTGGGGAAGGGAGAACTTGCAGTCCTTGGACTGCACAGCTGCCTCTGTGGCATTCCTAGGAAGGAAAGGTGCAGGAAAGAAGCGAGGAAAGTAAACAGGCAGGAGTCTGATGCTCAGAATCGAGTGGCATCAACATTAGTTCATGCCCTAACCCTACTCCTAAAAGCTTGAGTGATTTCCTTCCCTGGTCCATGCCTGTACAATAAGGTTGGTGATGTTATCTCCTTTGGAAAGTGCCCCAAGACCTTTGGATGGTTAGCAATAAACATTTTTGTTATTCAGTGACTCTCCAAGTAGCTGTCAAGTGCAGCTGTTTAACACACCGTGTCCCCAGGAGATATGTGGTGGAGCAGCTCTGTGGGCCCCAAAGGGAACAGTGTGGTGTTCATCACGGAGAACAAGTCAGCTGTAGCCAGCATTTGTTCCTTCACTCCTTTCCTGAGTGTGCAAATGGAGCAGCCCAGAATTATTCCTCCCCACGAGGCCAAGTGCTGTATTCATCAAGAGAACGGCAAAGACTATTTCTCTCTTTCAGGCAGTAACATGTAAATGGCATTTCTTATTTCAGTCCTGCCAACTTTGAGACGTTAGCAAAGCATTTCCCTGATAATTATTGATCTTCTGTATTTATAGAAAGCTGGGACCTAGTACAATTCAATATTCAGGAGATGCCAATTTTCTATGAATACCTGAGAATGACTTGGTCATTTTCCATTTCTGTAATTGCTCCTGTATTGCTGGGGCATGAATTGCATTCTTCAAAATCCACCTGGAAATGGAACATGGGCGAGGAAGCTCTGCATGAATTTCTTTCTCCTTACTGAAGCCAAGCCTGTTGTTTTCAGTTTGGGCTCTTTAGGTATTAATGCCCAACTTCATTAACTCACGTCTCGTGTCAGCATCCACACTCAAATGGATACCTTAAATTAATTGATCTAGAATTGCAAAGAGGGCCTCTTAACCTGTTAAATATGCACCTGGATCTGTATTTTCTCTAATGGACTCTATATTTTCTCCAGGAGTCTTTGCATTTAGCTGGTCTTGACAGCTTTTGAGTGACCACATTTCTCCTCAGGGTAATAGTGTTTCCTAGATTTAGCTCTTTTTATACTTCAGTGTTGTTACATTCAGTTGTCTTACTAGTTTATAGCACCTATTTTTAGCCTAACCTAGACAGTGACATGGTTCTTGAACAGAGCAGGTCAAGTTCCAGCAACACTGAAGCCCCCAGCAACACCTCAGCCCACTGGCACAGGAATGAGATGCTACATCCCCACTGCCTTGAGCCTGAGGTGTGGTTCCATATCTCAGAGCCAAAGGACCTGATCCAGTTGTTCCAAGGACAAATGTGACATGACAGGTAGTAGCTACTGAGTGCCTGAGCTTGCTCTCTGTGCTACCTGGGCAGTTTGTGCTGCAGGGGTTGAGCTCACTGATTGTGTGGATGCCTCCCAGCTGCCAGCAAGGCCTGGACACCACAGTGTTACAGTCTGGACAGCAAAATCCCCTGGGTTGCTGCTCTGCTCTGGTTTGCTAAAGCTTTCAGGTTGCTGGATAGATGTGTGGTTTGTTGGAATGAGGTGAGGAAACACAAGCTGATGGCCAACATGCCAAGCAGGAACTTACAAGTGTTTCTTCAATTAGTAGTCCTGACACTGAGATTTTGGGTGCCCTTGAGCAAGTCACTGCTGCCATCCAGGCCAGCCCTTCATCTGAAAAAGGAGAATGGTCCTATTCACTTTCCTTGCAGTCCCTCAGCCTGTTCATCCCTTCAGACTCTTCCTCGGAGCTCTGGTTGTCACTGGGGCTCACAGGGTGCCCAGCATGGTGAGGGTTTGCAGTCCTGGCTGTCACAGGTTATTAATTAATCATTCAAATAAATCATGTCAAAGAAATATTAATTAATCATCGCTTCAGAAAGGAGCTCACCACAGATGCTCTCTGTGGGCCCTCAGTACAGCCTCGGAGCTGCTGGAAATTCACTGTCTTTCCACCATGGCCCATGGACATGATTAAAAGAACCGCCTCAAATCATCCCAACTTTCTCACTATCAAACAGCAGCTTTGGCTCCTTCTCTTTTTGATTTTCGTTTCTTATTCTTTTTTTTTTTTGAACCTGGCAGCCTTAGTCAATAAGCCATAAGCGCCAAGCTAAGAAGAACTGCTGTCATCAGACAAAAAGGCCTCCAAGTCCACATCCCTAACAACCTATTTTAATAACAAGAGCAATAACGGGATTTATTATGCATGCGGCTTTCTGCAATCATTTCTGAAGAGAAAATTAGTTTGAAGCCTCGGGCGACAGTTGAACTCTCAGAGGCGCCTAAAATAAAATAAGGAGGGGGGCAGTGGGAGGGGGCTGAAAAAATAATAACAGGGGAAAAAAGTGTGATGGGAAAAGTTATTGGAGCAAGCATCCAGTAAACTTTATCTGTGATTTGGTCATGTCCTCTGGAGGGAGAACGTGGGGGGAGATGTGCAGGTTTGCAGGGCTGGTGGTGCCTCAGGTGCTGTGGGAGCTGGCAGAGCGTGGTCTGGAGCTGGCAGAGCTGGTCTGGTGGGGGTCACCAGCAAAAAAAAAAAAAAAAAAAAAAGAGGAAGGCTTTGGTTGAGGGGCAGGAGCAAATCCAGCACTCACGGAATGTCCTGACCTGTGTGGACATCTGTCCTGGAACCCACTGTCAGCTTATCCACCCCTGTCACCAAAAAGTGCCTCTCTGTCCAAGTAGCTTCAGGTGGAAAGAGAGCTTCAGGTATTGGCACCAGCCTGCCCTGAGAGACCAGAGGAGGAGGGATGAAGTTTGGGAACCAGTGGAGGATACTGGTCCAATTCCCAGTAGTGACCCAGTGCTATTCTCTAACCCCAGACATGCTGAATTCCTCCCCCAGTTTGCAACATTAAGGGAAAAGAGAGTGCTTGTGTATACGTGTCCTCTCAAAGAAAGACAAAGCCAATCACTTTTGTGTATGTAGAACTTTTAATTCTTGGGAATTTTTCTCCCCTTCCCGAGGCAATGCATGAATGTCACAGCTGGAAATAGTGTGGACCCAGCTGACTGAGGCCAAGCATCTCAAACCTGCTATTAGATGGTCCTTGCTTTTGGGCTCTGGTTTGAGGACACGTTACTTTACTTCAACCCTGGAGTCTGAGGCCGCCCCTTTTGAACTGTAAGAGGTGGCCAAAGAAAATAACATGTGGTTATTGTTTAAAAAGTCATCGTACCAGAAAAGTATGTGATCACTTAAAGGCAACATCAGAGAGCAGGGTCTTCTGCTGGCTTCATCCAGGGCCTTGGCTAACCAGCTCATTCCATACTGATATTTATGGCTTGTATATAAAAAAGAAAATGGTCTGAAATCCTGTGGCTGTTTGGTACCCATGTCTTTAATGTCTAACTGCTTATTCATTCTAAAAAGTGGGATTTAATAAGACAGTTATTGTATGTTATTTAAATACCAATTGATTATTAAAAACATACTTATTTATAACTGCAAATTATAAAGTACTTGGGGAAGTGTAGCCAATCAAATCAGTGGACTGCCCGATGAATGTCCTTTTCTAACCCCATCATTTTATGTATAGAAAAGAGGTTGACTTATGCAGCAGGAATAAAACTAACTTAACTGCCTTTATGGGTCATTTCTTTCTTTGATGAATACTTGTAACTCCCTTTAACAGTAATAGGACCTTTGCTTTCCAACTGAGCAGAAAATAAACAGTCCTCACTGTAGGGGCTCTATTGCCTTTTGGGGGGCTCTGAGCAAGTGGAGGTGGATGAAATGTTCTCTGCTTTAATAAAGCATGCCAAAAGTATTCCTGCAGAAGAGCCCCTTTCCCTGTTTCCTGACGGCACTGTATACCACTGACACTTACTAACAGCATCACAGTGACATCTGCTACAGTAACTGGAGGATTGTGTGAGGCAAAGGGTGAAATAACTTCGCCAAAAGGCAAAGCTGAAGCTTTTTCTTTTGTGTATTGAACGTTCCTGTGGGCACTCCACTTGCTCTTTTCAGACAATGCTTTCTTGGCTGGCTGGATTATTGTGTATCACCTCTCTAACCTGTTGTATTAATTTCCATTGACTGTGAAAAGAACTTGTCAAATAAGGAGGAAACAGGAGGGGGGAGTCTTTTAATCCATAAGGCACAGTTCTTAAAAGCACCTTGTTGTGTAGTAGCTGCACACAAGTAAAGAATTTGTCAAGAATATAGGGCTGTTGCTAATTGTCTGAATAAATTACAGCTTTGGAGCCTGGAAGCCACAAATCAAGTCATTGTAGCACTAAGTTGTTCCTTTATGGAATTGGTCTTTTACAACCTGGAAAAAAACTTTTTAGAAGACTGCCCTGCAGTAAAAATTAGAGAGAGAAGGAAAGAGAGAGAGAGAAAGAGAGTGTGTGTGTGTGTCCCTGGGGATGTGAGCAGGCAGCTCTGAGCTCCCCAAAGCTCTGTTGGAGAGCAGGGCTCCCAGTCTGCTCACCTTTTACACCAAGTCATCTGAAGCAGCAAGAGCACCCTTTGGAGTGCTGAGAAATAAGAGAAATAGGTGGGATTAAGAAAACAGTTCTGGCTGAGGGAGGGTGGCTGGTGGTCACTTCTGCAGTACAGATGTCAGCTCATTCCTCTTTGGACCATTGGGACAAGACACCCTTAAAAGAAAATATTAAAACATGCACAAAAAAAGCACATACTACAGATTCATATGACATTCACTTTGTTGCAGAGGACTTGCAAAAATCTTTATTGATTATTTTACCGATTAAGATTAACTTTTTTTCCACAAGTGTGGAGCAACAGGTACATGTTGCCCTTCTAGTGCAGGCACTTGGCCATTCCGGTTTTTCCTTCCAGTTTTAGCTACTGTAGAAGAAAAAGGAATAAAGGACTATTTTCATATTCTTCTGAAGTATCTGGTTTCAGACTGTGGGCTGTCCTGCTCTCACTGTTGTCATTTGAAGAACTCCTACTGAGTTCAGCAGTCTTTGGATGGAGGCAAGTCCATGAGCAGTAATCCAGTGTGGCACGATCTTTAAAGGGGAGTTTAGTTCTGTGTAAAGAATGACTCTTTGAGATAATTCCCAGTTCATACTGTGAATGAGACAATAAAGTGGAAAGTGCTCCCTGGAATTTCCTTAAGGCAACCTGAAGCTGTGCTCAGGCTCTTTCCCAGTTTATTAGTAGTGTTTGGCAAAGTACCTCAGGCTCCTTTGCAGACCACAGTAATTGGTTACCAGACACTGGAGGACAGGCTGCCTGATAAAATTCAAAGTCTGTAATGAGGCAGACAGGCATGATAACACAGCAATAAATCACAGCTGCTGGGGCATATTCCTGCGATGGCTGACAGAGGTGTTTCAGTCAGAAGTCAAGAAGAACCTGCAGCTCTGTGTCATATGTCCCTTCGTGGTCAGATCTCATCCTGGATCCTCTCCAGGGGTCAGGTCAAAGGCAGCAGGGAGGCCCATGCTGAAGAGACAGTGACTACAGAGGAAATGCCAGACAGGAGATGTGCTCAGACTTGTTCTTCAAAGGATGCACTAAAAAAAAATAATTGCTATTATATTCTTCAGGAAGTTTAGTTCCTAGACCAAGTATCCATTAGTGCACTACATGAATAATTAATTGCAATCCTGGTACTTGCCTGGGATCGTTCTCTGCACAACACAAAAGTGACATGGGATAAACATGGGGGTGATTCAGTAAGTTGGTGAAATGCTCAGCAAAGTTGATGAGAAAGTCTCAATGCCATCAGTGGTTCAGAATCCTCAATACCTATCTGGGACAAGCAACATGGGGACAGGTGATTTGCACCAATAGGGGAAACAGCTGCTTTTTCCACACATGATCCCCTCCCTTCCCTGTTTCAGTAAACTCCATGGACAGGCTAGTCCATGTGCCAAAGGCACTTAAGGAGAAGAAAGCCTTTCTTCCACCAAATCCCCAACAAATCATTAGCTTTAATGCATAACTTCTTGTTTAATAGTCCTGTTGTTCATGACACGCCTTTCCTTGCCAAAACTCCTTCTAAAACTTTAACCCTGTCCCCAAATCTGGCAAATCACAGCAGAATTCTCCATCACTGCTTATTTAGAAAGTTTGTTCCACCTTTCTTAGAAAAATTGGGTAGGCAAAATGCTGACATAGCTCAACTAGCATGAAGAGCAAGTGTGACAGTTCTGACAGAGAGAGGCAGATGGCTGGGTCCAAAAGTACCAGCCTCATATACAGGGGTCACAAATTCAACTTCCATACTTGGGTTCTGTGGTTTGCCGTTCAAAGCGTGGAAAATTCTCTGCTTGAGAGCGATCTGCAGGCACTTACAGACACTTCTGGATGTGCAGTGCAGAGCAGTCCCTGGAGAACCCAGTGCCAATAGCCTCGTGCACTTTTATTGCTGAAATTACAGGGTGAGTTGAGCCCCGGCTCTGATGATGCCAATATTGTTTAATGTTCTGTATTATGGATTTACCTGGAGGTGAATGAGAGACTGCTCAATTTCTTGTGTGTTTTCTTTGGTGTTCAGTGTTTTCTTGATGTTTATCATCACAGTTGCAGCACAAGGTGTGGCTTTACAAGAAAGGAGCACCGTAGGGGACACCTGCACTGAGGATTTGCACTTACCTGAAAGCCAGGCCCTGCCACCTGGCTTGGTGGCCATGTGTCCATCTTTATTCTTGCCCAGGGTGCCACTGCAGCTGGCCTTGCTTCTTCTGCATGGCATTTTTCCTGTGGGATGTAACGGCACCTTTATCTCTGGTTCCACTTTGGTGCAGTGCAAACTAATTCTTCTGGCAGACTTTTCCACTGTCGGTGGGGGTTCAAATGGTACATCATCAGTGCTCCTCGCCATGGTGATGCATAGCACCAATCCATCATCAGAGCAAGAGCGTGCTCTGATGATGGATTAAAATAATTTATCATAAGAACAAGGGGCTATAATGTAACACCATCAAAAGATGGCACCACGCAGAGACAAACAGATCAACCAGGAAATTCAGTAATGCTCATCCAGTCAAGTGGATCTGCTGCCAAGAGGCTCTTCTACAGCAAAACTTTGGCAACCTGCAAAAATATCATTATTCTCCTTGCTGAAACAACTCCTTGCAGTAATGGCAGGATTTAAGGATTTTCTGTTTTGAACAACAAAGGGAGCCTCCCACTGCTAGCCACTCCCTTTTGGGAACTGAATATTCCAGGTACAATTACAGATCCTTTTTGCCCTCTGCAAGTCTTAATTTTTCCATAATGAAATGCAAATATAACAGCTATTTAAACCTTCAGTCCAGTGCAGGTTTGCTGCCGCATGGCTGAGTGACTGAGAGAGAGGATTTAAAGCTCAGGAGACGTGGGTTTAGTCTTAGCTTTCTCTTGGAAGCACCACATCTGTAATTCAGCACTTCATTCCTGTCTAGTGCACATTTGCTTAACTGTAGCCATATGTTTACGTGGATTCTTCAGAACTCTGTTAAACTGAGGATTAACTGAAACACCTATTTAAATGCCTTCCTGGACATAAGTTTATGGAATCTGGACTAAAAGCAAACATTGTACTAAAAGTTTAAGAAAAACTCCAAAGATTCTATTTCACTGCTCATGGGCAACCATATCTTGAGCTGCCTCTGAGAAATGGATTGTCAAAGGTCCTCTGTCAGGTGAAATGCAATAGAAAATGGATCTGCTGGAAGAACAGAACCAATATTTCACAGAATCATAGAATAAATCAGGTTGTAGGGGACCTCAGGATGTCACTGACTTTATTTCTGTCTGGAAACTAAAGACTGTATGGATAAATAGAGAAAAAATAATAAAAATGAGAGTTATCCTAAACTTTTCCTGTGAGTCCAGAGTACGTGCGTCTAACGAAGGAGACACTCCAGAGAATGAATAAAAGTACCTCTGTGCAACATTGATTTTCCAGTCTGAATGACAGTGGTTGCCAGTCTTCCTATTACTGTAATTGCTGGCTAAATGAACTATAATTGTATTAAGTGGTAAATCTGAAATATGTATGTACTGTAAAAAGGAGCTGAAGCATTGCAGGCATAAAAATTTGATTTGCAGCATTTGGAATAAGTTCTAGGGGGAGCTTGGTTGTGTGGAAATGGTGCAAGAATGTGAGTTGGCTCGGAGGGGTGCGGGTTTGAGAGGAGGTGTGTGCAGAGGGATGTCAATAGGCACCAGCTCAGGGAGCCCACTCTTCACCCCTGTTTGATGGACAGGATGATCTGCGTGTCCAGCCTGCAGGCTCGGCCAGGCAGCTTCACCTGCAACCACCACAGCACAGTGGATGATGTGCAATTGGCCCTGAGTTTCATAACTAAAAATTAGTGGCAGCACACCTTTAGGAACACTGAGAAACCATCCCTGCAGTTTGTGGGAGAGGCACAGCTTGGTGCCCACCCAAAATCCTGCATGGGCTGTGAGAGGAGGCACCACAGGCAGGGCAGCTTCCAGAGAGACTCTTTGGGTCAATGCTGTTGTTGACACTTTTTGCAAAGAACCCACATTTTCTGGCCTCAGTTCACTATTTCACTCCCTAAAAACTGTAATTACTTACATAATACTGAACACACTCACAGTGGATTACATGCTGCTTAAGACTTTTTTCGCCTTTTTCTGTTCCTTTGACTGTTGCCACTCTTCATAATGGAAGAATTACAGTAGTTTCAATATGACTTCTCGTCTTGATATGAGAACTAATGATAGTAATATTTTTAAAAGTCAAACTGAACTGTTTTCACTTATCCAAACCAATTGCTGCACCATTTAGGTTTGCTAAAATTTGACATTTCAAAATCATATTTTGTTCTAATTTCAGATAGGAAAAATTGTTTCCTTCCTGGGCAATTTAGGATATATTTGGGAATATTTGTGGATGCTGTACATTGGAATGAGACTATTAGTCAATAGAAAACGATCAAAATGCTGCCCATGAAAATTCTATTGAGAAACCCTATAAAATGGTAAAAATAAATGGTAATAATATTCTTATGAAAAGTTTTCTGAGTAAAACCCCATAAAATGTCAGCTCTCCTCCTGTTAGCCTCACACCATAGTGGGTAACCACATTCCTGCCCAGGAGGGTTTGCTGCCAGTTTTTGCAACAATAGTGCAACAATACATATTATTTCCAGAATGGAAAGACAAACGAACCTTTGTGCAGAAAAGCAGCAGAATTCCAGCAGCCACGAAAGGAAGGGCAGCCTGGCCATTGTTCTGGGGGATCTTGGCTGAGTCCCTGACACAGTTGCTGAAAATCTTACAGTAACATTATTGTAAGCAGCAGGGGAAAATAATCTACCCTCAAAATCTTGCTGGCAGTTCCTATTTCAGCAGCAGCAAATTGATTGCTTAGCAGGGGAAATCCCCCCCTCTGCCCTGTGTGGGGCTCTGGGAGGAGCTCCCTGCTCGCCCAGGTCTGTGCAGGAGCATCCAGGGCAGGGCTGGAGCAGCCAAAGCATTCCTGAGCCCTGGCACTCCTGTGCCCATTCTGTGCCCATTTCAGGCACTGCCACAGGTGCCAATTAAAGCAGCCCCGGGGGTGAGCTCAGCCCCAGGCTCTGCTGGGATGAGCCAGAGGAACCTGGACCAGCTGGGGGGAATTGCACCCCAGCCTGCAGGAGCTGGGACTATCCCCAGGGATAAAAAAGGCATTTCCTCATGGTCTGCAAAACTCTGTTTTACCTGAATGGGGTGGAACACTTATTTCACCATGTCCTGGGACACTGAGGGGTGGTAAAAGCACTCAGCTAATCTACCAGAGGGATTGCTCAGGATCCAATCTTAATCCTCCAGCAGGAGACAGGCTGGGCATGCCTTCCTATTTGTACATTAATACTGAGCTTGTTTACTCAACCATCCTCTCCAGACAATGCCTGGGAGACTTGCTTGGATGGATGGATGGATGGATGGATGGATGGATACAAAGAAGCATTTTCAAGGGGAACAAAATTCTCCAAATGAAATATAAGCAAGGATTTTAAGTGCTGTCCCTCCCTCCCTTGCCCCTGCCTCTTCTTAGTGTTTAATTGAGTCATCTGTAAGCATTTTGGTAGGTCAGGAATGCAATTAAATAGCCTGTCTATCGTAAAATATTTGAGCAGTAATACCTGATAAAATCATCATTATCTTGGAGTAATTGACCACATCAGATAATTAAGGTTCCTGAGGCAAAGCTTCACCCCCAAAGGAAGTTCAGTGATATTAGAGCAGAGTCAAGACTATGTTAGTGTTTCCATTATAAGCCTTATATTTTAGAGCTGTGTAATTCTATGAGTAAAATGGCTGTAGCCTGAGAGTGTAGTCATGATTTGATCTCCTTTTTTTTTTTTTTAATAACAGAGTAAGAAGAATATAAAGTATGTTGGTCTAAGAGACTGAAAAAAAATCCTTCTGAAAAATGAAATTTGAAAAAACTTCACTTAAAAATAAGAAAAAAACCCACCAAGAATAACAAAATTAGATCCTATTTACAACGTAGTGAATTTTCAGACTAAGAGGGTATAAAAATTAGCCCAGCAGCTCTACAGTACTGTGAATGCTTTCTTAGTTTGAGAGAAGGATAATTCTGACCTTGATGTCTTCATAGTTCTAAGTATTTTTTTCCTAAGCACAATCAGAAGAAGTTGTAAAAGTAAAACAACACAACAGAACCCTCTGGTCTCAGCTGTAAAAGTAGGACAAGTATTTCCCTCTCTCTCAGACGTGATGTAAGCAACAGCTCTGTCACAGAACTAGTCACCAATGAGGCATATCTTAAACTTCATTCCACTGTGTGGAAGGATAACTTCTCAGCATCTACCAATTAACCATTTCGGGTTTTCTTCTGCTCTATGATCCCTTGGGATCAGAATGTCTCTTGTAAATAGCCACCACTTGTATTTCAGTCTCTACTTTCAAACTCAAAAAGGTGGGAAAGCTGCACCTTTTTTCATTCCCAGGACACATTGCCCAGAGAGGTTGTGGAGTTTCCCTCACTGGAGATATCCAAGAGCTGTTGGGTCACAACCCTGTGTGTGTGCTGGGCTGACCCTGCTTGGGCAGGGAGGTTGGACCAGATGACCCTCTGTGGTCCCTTCCCACCTGACCCATTTTGTGATTCTGTGAATTATCTCTTTTTTTTCTCAAACAAAGGACCAAGATATTCCTCTGTGATTGAGAATAGTTTTTTCACTCAGTGTTGGGGGTTCAGAGCAGGATGTTGTGTGTATTGAAGCCTTTACATTTCTGTGCAATCACTGGTGATGTTGCTATTTTGTGCTTTGCAGTTTCTTTTCTCTGGAGTCACTCTCAAACCTCTTTGATTTTTTTTTTCTCTCAGTACCCTACAGGAATATTTTTTTTGCTGCACTTGCTTTCTGATCTGTTTTTCTGAAAAGTGTCTTAATGAAAAATACGTACCAGAATGCTCCATGTGAGTAGCCTCCAATGCTGAAGATCAATAACAGTTTATTTGATCACTGACAGCAAATGCTCTTTCAATTAAGCAGGTCACATAAATAACTTTCTGGTTCCAACATTATTTGGAAAGGTTGAGTGTAAAATAAATGGGATTGGGTTGGTGTACAAGTACCTCAGAAGGATTGGAGTAAAAAGCCACCTAAGTACTTGGATGCTGATCCTTGCTTTGTCAGGCTGGCCCAAGACAGCCAAACTGAGTTTAGAGCTCTGCACAGGCTACAGTTTGGTGCACCCCAGCCTGGGGGAGAGTTTTAACTCAAGCAATGGAACCTCACTGTGTGTAACCTGGGCCTGGCCAGGTCCAGCCACAGAGCACTGAACAGTGAGTGCAGTGCAAGGGAGGTCAGCATCCTTATAACAAAAAGATAGAGAACAACACGTGGAAAATCCACTGAAAAAAAAGGGGAAAGCTACAAATGATATTTTCTTGTTGAAAGCTTGGAAAAATAAAGTCTGCACACAAGAAATAACAAGAAAATCTGTATTTCACAGCAGGGACCCGAACCAAACAGTGGGGTTTAATGATCTTTAGGAGTGTCCAATATTCAAATCAAAATCTAGAGTAAACTTTTGCAGTTATCCTTAATTCACAAATATTATAAGCCCAAAACTTGATCAAAGCCCCTTTGGATATTTGATTGTTCACAAAGCAATAGGGGTGATCCTTGTTTCAGTTGAAATTGGCTCTGCAAATGGTGCTGCTGTCCTTTCCCCTTTAATTTTTCCAATACCTGGTTTCTGTGAAACAAGTTGTGGGGGGAGAAACAGATTTTGCAGCTGCTGAGAAAAAGATCAGAGGCACCAACCTTGTTTAAAAATTCCACAATCAATTTAGGAAAAAAACAGTAAAACCCCAGGAAACTCCCCAACTTCACTAAGAAGTCCTCAGTTCAAAGATAGCTGTACTAGGAGGAATCCACAGGATCTGCCTGTCAATAGGTTTCTTAGAGAAAGAAATGTTGGGGGTGGGTTTTTTTTTTCTTTCTCTGCCATTGAGAGACAACTTTATAACTGCAGAACAAGGTGAAACTACTGAGAGGGGCTGGTGGGAGAGGAGAGTCAGGGAGGAAGGGAGTTCATGTCCTGAGGATGACTCTCCTCTGTGAACTGCTGCTGCTGATCTCACAGCTGCTGAAGGTTAGATAGAACAACAATCTCCCACGTCTCAGGCTCCATACCTGGAGGGTCTGTGCTACCCCAGTTGCACGAAGCAGCTTTGCTGTGCTTTGCACCCTGAACTCTTGGTTGCTGTAATGTGACTTTAATCTCATCCCAAGAAGCGCTAAATGGATTTAACTCTTCAAAGTCAATACACTTACAGGCACAGAGAAGTAGGTGTCCAAAGCAGTCCCCTGAAACAGCTCCATGAGAATGCTGAGCTGATATACTCATAGGACTTGCTTTTATTTTCTTACTAACAGCCACTGCTGTGTTTGTCCTCTGGCATTTAAGTCACTTTCTGAAGCAACTGGTCCTTTTGGCCTGTGCAATGTCCTGTGGACCTGAGTTCCAACCTTCTTTTTTTTTTTTTCCAGTTATTCCAACCCCAATGTTATGAGTACCAGTGAGGAATCGAGCTGTGACTACGATGCATTACTATGGCAGGATTGCCTGGAACACGAGGAAACCAGCTTTGAATCCCCTTTGAGTGCCACTTATCCCAGAAGGCATTTGTTGTTCCTGAAAATCCAGTGCTGAGTGGCAATGCACAGAGCCAACACAACCTCCCAGCGCAGGAGTGTGAGCTTTGCCCAAATGCACGTGGGATGAGTGCTGAACACAAGCAAAATGAGCATGCAAATCACCCCATGCACCAACTGGTGTTTCAGTGCCTGCAGAGCTGGGTGTTCACACAGGATCTTGCTCCTTGCTTGTCCCCAGGGAGCTTGGATGCTGGAGGTGGCTCAGTGCCAAAGGACATATTCACTGGTGCCCTTCAGAAAATCTCCAGCCTTCCTGAGGAGCAGCCTGGTGTGTTGAAGAGCACACCTGGCCACCAGTCAGGAGGCAGGACATTGACTCCAAGCTCATGGAAGCTCTGTCTCCTCAGTTCCCTCCTTCCTCTCTGCTCTGTTTTTCTACTTAAACTGTAAATTATTTTGAGCCGGTGCAATGTCTTTTTATGTGCTCACACTACTGCCTGAATCCAAATCATAATAATGACAATTGTATTCAACTGATGGGTTTTTCTGAAATTTCCCTATCACTAACTTTTATACTACCCATCACAGCTGCAAATTGCTAAAGTGACAGCACCTATTGCCCTGCCATTATTATGCATAATAATAATTTAACTAAAATAGCATCAGAAAATGTGCATTACACAAAATGAATTTAAATTGATTTTTTCTTCTTTCTCAAAGCTTATTACTAATTGGTATTTTTAGAGCACAGATTCATTTTCATACACTAAAATTAATGGGCCATATCAGCGGGTGTGAATCGGGCTGGCTCCATTGAATTCAATGGGTCCTATATCATTTACTCCAGCAGAGAATCTCACCTACTATTGCAAAGAGCATTTTCTTTTTTGTAACTCACAAAGTAATTGCATTTTCAATCTTATGTCCTGATCCTGCAAATAATTGTGCAAGACATTAAGTTTATGTAGATAAGAAGCGCTGCTGATGCCATCGCAGCTACTCACACGAAGGAAGTTATGGGTTTGCAGGATCAGACCTTAAAATGCAAATGAAACCACTGCAAAAGCTAATGTGTTCACAGTAATATTCTAAGAATGCCAGCACCTAATATGTTGCCTGTCCTAATACCTAAAATTACTGCAAATTATGTTGCCCAGTATAAGGGCAGAGATGAGATTATTTAGGAGTCTCAATACTTTTGTTTACTATAGAAGAAAGTCCTTTTTCCTCCTGGAAGCTCTGTATCCACACTGTCTGCAGCAAGTCTTTGAAATTCAGCAGGGGGACAACCTCTGGATTAAAGATGTGCTTTCTTCCTTAGCCCCCAAGAAATTCCAACTATAGTTTTGCTGAGATAAAGTGTTTTGAAATAGCCAATTCACTTCTTGCTAGAAAATTTGGCAATGAGTGCTGATTGAAGTAGGAATTTGGAAGACTTGCTCTTTTCTCCCCCCCTTTCCAAGAAAAAAGCCCTTTGCTGCTGGGTGTCCTGGATCTCAAACGTGATGTGTGTTGGCTGATGTGCTAACAGTGCAAGGTTAAATGCTGCTGATGGTGCACAAAGGACGGGGTTACCACAAGTTCTTTACACAACAAGAAAACAACCCTTTTAAGGGATGAACAGCAAAATTTTTAGGTCCCAAAATTAAGCAGTTAATTCAGGATTCTATATTAGCTGGCCAGCTTACACCAATCCTCCACACACAGGATCACACTCCCTCCCTCTTCTCACCACTGATGAAACACTGAGTGCATATGATGAGCACAATGAACATGGAATAGGCTTGAGTTTACCATGGAGGCAACACTTTTTTCCCCAGTTTTTGTATGTAATATATACACTACCATGTACTTTAAGTTTTTTTCTGCTTTAAGGCAAATTGAGTTTGACATTTATACAAGAAGCAATAAAACTGATGCAGTCAAAGTATATTCCTAAAACAAGTTCAGTAATGTCTCTTCCAAACTACGTTTGAGTTAGTGGAATAAATGCCTTTTCATGTTTGCAGTTGAAGCACTGGCCAATTCTGCCAAATGGTTTTTGGAAAATTGCCTTCAGGATTGACTTTCCCTGGGGAAGATTTGCTTCTATGGAAAGAGGAGATACTGGGAGAATTTGAAAGAGAGAGAAAGCAAAAAGGAAGGCAGAGGGAAGAGGTTAAAGGCTAACTTTAAACAGGTGGCTCTAGTTTTTCTGTGTCCAAATTATTCCATAACTTCTTATCCTAGTACTTTCTGGTTAACTACAGCAAATTTCATTTAAGCAAGAACAGCCTCATGCTAATCCAGCCTTGCTGTTACCTCAGCTCTTTGGGTGTTTCTTTCTGTCTCTCTCTCTGGGCTTCCCAGTTCTCAAGAGCAAATTCAAGTTTGGGAGTCTTGTCATTCCAGTTCAGCTTATCTTGAATCATTTTGGATCCCATGGATTTGTCTCATCCCAGCTGGGAAGGTGGGGACTGTTTTCACCAAGCAGTGGGTGTCAGTGGGCTTGAATAGAGATGCTAGTTTGGAACTCCCATTGGTCATCTCATTTCTCTCCCCCAACAAAAAATGTGCAGAATGGGTGTCCTTTTCTTAAGTGGTCTTAATCTATTTTGCTGCCTGAAAGAGAATATCTGCATAGGACAGTGCAGTAGCTCCTGCAGTATGGTTTAGTTCATATATAGCCCTTCTGGGCTACTTTACAAGTTGGCAAGCTTTGGGAATTAGCAAGTAGTCATCATTCAGGGAAGGAATCTGCTCTATTTTATGTGAGTTAAATGCTATTTCCTAGTTCATCTACGGATGACCTGACTGAAGGAAACATATTGCAAATATATGTGTCATATACAATCAAGCCCAACAAACATCTTTGGTAACACATAGCATTTGCCATCTGCATTTTGGAGGTGAAGCACAAGCAGAATAATTTTGCACATACTGCAACTTTCTGAAGCTCCAGTTTGGCTTCCTGTGATGCAGATCATCTACAGCAATGTGATGTCTGCAGCTCGATGGGGAAGAACACTGCAGAGAGGATTGCTAAGGCCAGTGCCTGCCCTGTGCTTTCTGCCCTGCTGGGCTGGTCCAGCTGAAGTGTTTGCTGTGTCCCTTTGCACCTGCAGCTCCAGAGCACCCAGAGACTGCTGACTGCAGACCCAGACTCCTCTGCCCTTCAGATCACACCAAAGGGCTGTGCCCACCCTTGGACCCTTCACACTTGGCATCTGAAAGTGATACGAGCAGCAAGGGAAGGAGGAGGGAGTTTATTTTTAAGTTTCACCAGACAAACAGCTGCAGCATTTTCTCCGTGGCAGGACAGCTCTCCCAGGGCAGAGGGAGGCCTGTCTTATTGCCTCCAAACTTCTGCCCTCCCAAGAGTTTCAGCCTCTCGAGGCTCCCCGTGTGCAAACGTCCAGCTCATGTGCGCTGATGAACGTAACTCTAGAGCGCCGTGGAGGAAACCAGAACTATTTTTACTTCTGGTTGAGTAAACACTTAGCATTTAACAGTCAGGTGTTTATTTCACTTCCCAAACTGCCTCCGGCTCCAGCAATGCTTAGCATGATCCTTTTCTCAGGGAGGGGGAGAAAAAAGAGGGTTGAGTTAAATGCTCTCAAAATGGAGAGACCTGAGAATCACAAACTCTTATCCACTACCACACATCCCCACCTCGGCCCCCCTCCTTCCTTGCTCCAGCCCTCCTTGGAAGGAACCTGACAGGAAATATTTTAGAGGTAGAGAATTTTCAATGAAAATATTATTTCTCCATCTGCCCACGCTTCCGCCCTCGCAGGTTGTATGGCTAAGTGACATTTAGGAATGTGTATCCTGCAGGCCCTCGGTCGCCTGTCTTCTCACACGTTGCTTTCCCATCAGAAGCACATCGAGGCACCAGGTCCTCCTGCCTCCCGAGTGTCACAGGAGACACTTGATCTTCCGGAGCACATCCCAGATTTTTGGGGTTATTTTGAACCTCCGTGGCTCCTGCAGACGAAGGGATTGACCCCCTTTCCATGAGCTCCCCCAGCCTTCCTGGGAGGCACGGGAAGGGTGGGGTCCACCACGGCTCCAGAGCTCTGGGATAAAAACCCAAAACCCGTGAAACCTCCAGAAAGTTGGCTGATCCCGCGTGTGTGGAGCTATTCAAACCAGATGCTCGCATGCCTTCCTGCCCACGCTACCTTCCCCACACCGAGCCCTTCCTAGCCCAACAGGAAGCTGCAGTTTTTTGTACCTTGAGCCATTTTCAACAAAAGTCCTACCAGGAGAGGGACACACGTGTGCTGTGCTGACCTTGAAGGGGCTGCAGTCAGCAAGAGGCACGTTTGCTCCTTCATCCAAGGGCTGCCATGGTGCACTCTCCTCTTGGGCAGGCTAAATTTATCCCAGCTGCTTAGGAAGTGTTAAGGCAACATGGCTTGACAAATAGTGTGTGTCTAAGAGGGAAGAGGGAAATGACTGAGGCTAATTTGTGTTGGGAGTTAACAGTGGGGAAAAAATGGATACTATTTGGACACATTTCAGCTGTCCCACCATTCCCTGTTTAAACTGGTTAATGAAAAAAAATCCTGTGTTTAGTTCTGCCTTGCCCTTCAGCCATATTTCTCTGGTCAGAACTACTCCATATTCTGCCTCAAATCACCTGTGCTTAAGCCACTCATTCCTAAATCTTGGTCTTAAACCAGTATCCTTATCCCTATTTCTAACTTACAGTCAGATTTTACCAGTGGTTCTAATTGGGACATTCTAATTTAAACACACATAGGCCTCTTGGAGCAGTGGGCACAAGCAAAGCTGGAGTGGGTTCTGGAGGAACTCCTTGCCCAGAACCCCAGTGAGTCCATCCATGCTTGGCAAGAGGAAGGTCAAGTCCAGAAGAAGTATTTTTTGCCCTGGTGTCTTTGAAATAAGAATGAAAGTCAAGGTCAGAGGCTTAAAAAGGGCTTTGCTGCTGAACATCTCAAACCATATAAAGTGGATTGATTTTTGAGGAGTTCTGAACACACCTCAATAATAGTGAAACCTGCAGCATTTGGCCACCAACTATAAATGTGCAGCTCAGGGCCCAACAAGTCAAGGATCCTAATGAGGCAGAGAATCTGGGCTACCATTTTGAGAGGCTCCAGGAAAGCAGGAAATATTGAGCCTAGACTTGCTAAATAGTAATCACTTTGCCAATGTTTCTGTTTATTTTTACTTTAACTGCTGATTGCATTTCTTAGCCATTTATTCCCACTTCTTCCCCAGTCCCTTGGCAATTACTGTCTTACAGATCGAGCCTGGTCATGCTCACACTTGACTTGACAAAATGAAATGGTGTGAAAACTGCTAATAGAGGACTTTGCAAAACATTTTAAAAGTTCTCGCCCCTCAAAATGACTAATTAATTATACATGAGGCTCAGATCCCCAGCCTTGTATTAGCATAATTCCATGGGTTCTGATTGGTCAGATAAACCTGTAAGATCAGTGTTTCTGACACAAAGGTTAGTCTGCCGTGATACTTTTTCTTAAATGCTTCTTGTGCCTACCTTGGTGCGTGGTGCAGCTTCTGTGCTGTTCATGGGTCCCACTGACATCATTTTGGCTGGAAAGGAGCAAGGAAAGGATTGTTTATGTGGATCCCACAGGGTGATGCAGCAGCACAAAGAGGCAGAAATAGCTGTGGCAGAAGGGTGGGACCAAAGGAGGGGTTCTGAAGAAGGTTCTGCCCCCCCACCATCTGTGCTGTGGTACCTTGTGACTGTGCCCAGCCCTTTCACACCCAGAATACATTAGCCACTGCAATTAAAGGTACAGGAGAAACACATGTTAGCAATTTCCTTACTGCAAACTTATCAGATTTTTATTTACTGCTTTTTACTCCTTGTGAAATGTGATTGCTCATTGGCAAAAGTTTGAAGCTTTTTATAATGAAAAAGGAATAGAAAAATCCCTTTAGTTCGTTACACAAGTTCATCAGAAAGGTGATCAACCACATAAACACATACCCCCTCCACCCCTTCCCATAGCCATGCATCAGCTCACAGCTGGGTGGATATAGGCCTTGAGAGCTGAATAACCCATTAATCTCCATGTGGAAAATCAATAAATTGAAAATAATTAGCTGGGTATGAGAAGAAGCAAAAAATCAGACAGCTGTTATTTAAAGCATGACTTAGGCATGTAGAAACAAGGTATAACACGACATACAGGGAGGAGGGAAGGGGAAAGGACAGGAGGATATGAAAGAGAGAACAGTGATGAATGCAGAGGCACTGAAGTGTGTGTTTGTGTATAACCCACGCTAGGTAACTCCCTCCAAGCAGCCTTCTGCAGTGAGGACTGTGGAGGGATCAAAAATTCCAGGCACTGTCAACAGGCATTGCCACGATTTCATTCACCTCCAAGTAGGCAGAGGGCAGGGTGTGCACTGAGAGTGGAGAGACAGCAGCAGGGTGGACACAGGAATGGGTCACCCTGTCCAGGGGACACTGAATGGGTCAGGCAGACCTGTCCCCCTCCCTCCTCCTGCTTCATGTCACATTGACTTGGTGACAACTGCTGAATAGAAACACTGTGAGAGAAATAAATTAGGAGAATGAGAGGAATGTGCCTCACCAGTGGGGAGACAAAACCAAGTCAATAGCAGGCTGAGACAGATCAGCAATGTACCAAACTGTTCAGGGCTCAGCTGTGACAGGTGGTCTTGGGAAGGGATATTCCAGCTGAGCTCTTGAGTATTTTTAGGCTGAGATTTAACATCCATGTCCCTGCCCAAAACAAGGGGCTTCTGGGTGCAGTTTTGAGTACTGAAGCACCTGAAACTTTACAAATTGTTTTGCATTTTGTTCGTGGTGGAAGCTTCATGGGATCCATTATGAAAAAAAATATTCAGGAGCTAAGGTAGAAAACTGCTAGACAAAGTAAAGATCCTGGATGAAACCAACACAGAGAAAATTCCTGGTGAAGATAGAGACTGTTTGCAGGGAGAGATTAAAGCAGAAGCACTACAGGCCATACCCAGGGATGCTCTGAGAAGGATGCATGTTAACTGGAATAATTTCATTTGTTTGAAGAAAAAAAGTAGTATCTCATCTTCCTTGCAAGTTGCTGATCAAAGCATGAAGCAGGTGCCCATGTCTTCCAAGAGCCTGAAATAAGATCTTTGAGGGCCATTATCCACTTAATTAACATTCAGTTTAGCATTGAATCCAGATTTAACTTCTCCAGGAAAGCCTAGCAAGACTTCTGCTAGTCCACCTGAGATGACAGAATGAGTCCTGTGGTCACCCCCCACATTTCTGTGTGCGAAGAGACATAACACGTAAGGGGATTCCTAATCCCTGTATCCAGCTAAGCAGTGAATATGACCCTGCTATAAAACTGTAAGGAATGAAGGAGAGAAAAGGTTTCTAATTTCAAGGCTGCTCAAAACTCAGGAGTTTTTAGCTTGAGGCTGATACAGCTCTAAGCTCAGTTTTCTGTCTCTGAGTGTCCAGCCAGAGGCTGGATGCAAAGTGGGGCCTGTTACCTTTCCCTCTTTATAGCTTCAAGCACTGCTTAGCCAGTTCCACCACATGCAGCCTCATTCATCTGTTTGGATTAAGGTCAGAAAAGGAGCCCCCCAGGTCTGGGCTGACTTTGGAGCTGTGCTTGAGGAAATGCCCCAGAAGCTGTTGTCTAAACACTCCTGACTGTTCCAAACAATTGAGGGAACCAGGTTTTTATGTCCTGGTATTGACACATCCCAGATCTGTAGAGGAGGCTGGAGTTAATGCAAATTTTCTCATCAGGTTGGAGTTGCTTCATTCATCTCTGTACTCTGCTTTCTCAGAGTACCAGTGCTTGTCTACTCCAATAATCTCACTTTCACTGACTGTTTAAAGCCTGGAGTTTTGCTTCCACATCCCTTCAAGACTCTGAAAATTGCAATCTAGTTCTTGTAGACCTCTACAGGTATCATAATAGCTGGGACTCTGAGGCATCACAGAGCAGCCTAATCCTTTCTCTTCAACCTAATGAAAAGCTTCCTGAGTACAATGAGTAGCTTCTTCTTACCCTACACTATCAACTTCTCTTTCCAAATTTAACAACACATCTACATCATTTCTCCTCTTTGTAGGAATGTTCTTGGGGCCTTATAAAAACATGTTCACTACAAGGCCAAGCTCAGTTTTACAAATCTTTAAGTGAAAAATTCATACCTTTAGATGTAGCCTAATGATGGGGGAGAGAGAGTCAGCAATGGCACAATTCAGATCCAATTTCAAATTCAGGGATGTTGGGATGTTTGTTTTCAACCACTGCAGCCACCTAGACAGGGAAGGGACCTAAATTCCAGGTTGTGGGTTAATGCTAACTCTGGGGCTGTTTTAGATAGTGAGAGGAAAGAGAGGTATTTTATCTTTACTTTCTAAATACAACATTTCCCAAGATTTTCCATTTTATTGGGTAGGATGACAGTTCCTTCTACCTTTCTTTTGATATCCAAAGCTAATATATTTGCCCTTCTCACTCAGAAGTCTGCATGCCTGCACTTCTGCTAAGGAAAGAGATAAAAAGTTGAATACTTCTACTCTGAAAAGGCTGCTTTTAATAGTTTGGATGGATCTATTTGACTAACTACAGAGAACAGGACAAAAAAGATTGGGTTACAATAGGAGATAAAAGAAATTGTCAGGGAAGAAGAGGATAAAGAGGCCAGCTGAATGAAGGCTATGCTAGTTCCCCACTTGGACTCTGTGCTGTAGGAAATCAGGGAAATGCAGAAAGAAATCCAACAGGCTCCAGAGAGTAAATAAACCTGACTGTGGTATATGAGCCTCATCAAACATAAAAAACAAGGGCTGAGAAGAGGGGGTTTCAGTGAGAACCAGGATGACTCAGGCAAGTATAAGAATGACAGCAAAGGCTGTATCAGGTTGAGGAGGAACTCTGGCCAAATCCAGTCAGCTAAAAAATTGTCCCTCAACCCTCCTCCCTGCCTGAAGAGAGGCTGCTTTGGGGGCCAAAGCAAACCTGGTGTTGGGAAGGCTCCAGCATCTCTGCTTGGAGCAATAACCATGTTCAGGATTATCCGTTTACTGTGTTCCTACTTCACTGACACTTCAAGCCACTGAGCAAAAATAAAATACAATTAAATTACATGGAAAAAAAAAAAGCCTGGGTAGGAACAAACCACTGGAGTTGTGCTTCTGAAAAGCTGCAAACTCCCCCAGTGCATTCTGTCTGGGGGACAGAGCCCAGGACGTGCTGAAAAGCGCTCCTTGGGAGTGCAAGTCCGGACAGCTTTGCCAAGCCTGGGGAGCAACAACCGCTCTCCCTGAGCAAGCCAAAGCCCAGCAGCTCCTCAAAGAGCAGTCAGGCTGCTGCTGAACCTACCCTGCTCCTGCCTCCAGCCTCTGGGCAGCAGCAGGGCTGCGTGTAGAGTCTTGTGGCGGAGGGAAGGGAGAGACCAGAGAGCTCCCAGACTGACAAGCAGGTTCTGCGGTTTTGTTTAAGATGCTGAATCAGAGTTTCACCTGGAGGGGAGGCAGAAGGGCTGGCTGCTGGTTGGCAGGTGTCTGCAGGAGCTCTGGGGCTGGCCCATCTCGGGGCTGGCACACAGCTCTGCCTGGCTCTGCCGCTCCGGAGGGAGGAGACGTCACGGCCAGGCCGAGCGTGCTGCTTCTTGTCGGGTGCCCTACCAGCGAGAGAAGGCTCCTCGGAGCACATCTGCAGCAATTGGAAGAGATAATGAAATTCAGCATCCACCCAGGCTGCTCAGCATACTGAACTGTGAAAGGTTCAGGGCTTAGTTTTGTCCTGCCAAACTGTCCCTCTTTGCCCCCAAGAGCAGCTTCTGGCGCTGACTGCACTTACTCCCAGCCCAGGCAAGCCCTGTGTGGGTGTGAACTGTTGCTCTGTGTAACCACAAACGGTACAAACACGAGCAGCAGTTCTAGGTCATTGAACACACAGTGGAAGAGTGTCACACAGGCCTGTTACCAGCTCCGGAACAACTGTGCCATGATCACAGAAAACACCGAACATCCAGAATGAGGATGGGGCAGGTTTCCATCACAAGCACATCCGTATTCTCCCCTCTGCAGGGAGCACTGCTAAACTTCTCAAAATCTGGCAGTGCTTCAGTCATTGACTCCAGTGAGCTGGTGTGTAATCCTGTGCCTTTGCCATGGCTCGTTCTTGTCCGCCCGGTCTCGTTGCACCACCTGTGGCTGTACCTGTGCTCCCCAGGCTGGCACTGGATGGGGTGGAACGATGCTGTGGACATAAATCAGGAGCACACTGAGAAGAGGAAGTGGAAGCAGGATGATTGAGCTCAAGGAGAAGGTTAGAGCAGCAGCAATGCCTTCAGGTCAAGATTAGGCACAGGAGCAGAGCTTACAGGGGAAAGCCTTCCTAGCTCCCAGTGACCGTGTTGTGCCAGGTTTAAACCAAGCTTTTTGTGCCCTCACTCCCTTGTGTATTATAATTCACCAGGAAGATAAAGAGTTACTTCATTGCCATCTGGTTTTGTTCTGTTAGATAATATAATCAAGGCTATTCTCCACGTGAGAAGTATCGTTTAGCTATCATCCAAAATACAACCTACAGATTTTTGGAAGTCACCATTATTTGTTGACATTCAAGGCTGAAGCAGCAGGATCAAGACAGGGCAGGTTACAAACCAGATATTTCTCTGCTCCTCCACTATTGCTTGAAAATTTCCATGAAATTTTTTGCCCCTTTTAAAAAAAAAAAAAAAAAAAAAAAGTGGTTGCTGAAATAGAAATTTCTTTTCTGGGTTTTCTTTGAGAAACTGTAGTTTGAGTTTAGGGATAGTTTATTTTCCAGGTTTCAGGAAACTAAAAAAGAAGAAAGGAAAAAAAAATGTTTGTATTTGGGTGAAGGCTTGCTTTTTTTCCTTTTTTTTTTTTTTTTTAAATGTAATCTGTCCTCCCTGCAAGAATAAGGCATAAAAATATTGCTGCAAATATTTTTTTGCATTGGCTGAAATTTTCGTTAGGAACTAACAAGCACATAAAGGAACATGCTATCAATCAAGTTCAGTGACTTGCCCAAAGCCACAAGGACAAAACAGCAAAGCAAAGCACAAGCACTGGGATCCAAACCCCACACTCTGCTCCAACCACTGGGACTGGCAGACCCCAATTAGCAACAGCGAGATGAGATCCACCGGAGATAACTGGGCCCAGCTCAGTCTCTGACTCTGCTAAGTCTGCCTCAGAGTGGTTATGTGGGTGGTGCAGGATTTGTCAAACAAGATGTTCACAAAGATCTTCCTAAGCACGGCCGAGAAAAAAATGAAGACAACCCCACCATAAAGTGACACATAATTCAGCTGAAGTGGAACACACTGATGCAACAGCAGAGAATAACTCATTCCCCTTAGGCAAAACTCATCCAAAAAGCTAATAATGAAAACTGGAGGACTCCATTATTTTTACTATCCAGGCCAGCAGCAGGGATAGCTTATGTGGTTAGCAGCTAACTCCAGAGTTTTATTCTGGTTTCCACCACTAACTCACTGACTGATCTTGCAGCATCACTGTTCTGGGCCTCAGTTTGCTATCAGTGTGATGTGCATGTAGGTTGATTACAGAATATTTAACTCATACCTGCAAAAATATTCTGAATGAATATGGGGCTGGCTATTGGGGCAGGTGCTGGTGACCTTTTTTGAGCCTGCTTTCTCTCTGTGGTTGAGAAGAGGGTAAAGGGGGAAACATCCAATGTGCATATTTAGACTGGGAGGAAGGGAAAGAAAGAGAAGGGCAGAAAGAGGGAAGATTTGTGCTGCCCTTCCAATTCTAGATGCTGTGAGAGTTGTCAGGACCACATTGTTGGCTGGCAGGAGGCAGAGCTCCTCATGCCTCGTGCTGCAGCTCTTTGATGATGGCTTTCAAAGGCTTGTACCAGCACCAGTCAAGGAACCAGGCAGTTGTGGGGTGGAGGCTCCTGGAAAGTGCACTGCTGCCAAGAAATGGGGCTAAAACTACAAATAAAGCTTCGTCCTGTTCTCTGGATGTGAATCACTCAGCCCTGTGAAGTCAGGGCAGTTTGTACTCAGTGAGAGCACATCCCTAGACCACAAGTAACTGCCCTTCAAGGTAGTCCCTCAAGGACTGCATCATGGCATCTGTTTGTTCTCAGTTGATGCTTCCAGCTCAAATTTGCTTACTTAATCAGTAAAAGCTTAAAAGCTCCCCCATTCATTACAGGGCAGTGGAACTGAACCAATGTTTCTGTACCTGTTGTCCAGACAGATCCTTGAAATCATAAGGTATCTCATATGCTTCAAGCTTCTGCGAGAAAACAAAGAGAATACACCTGCAAATATCTGGGATGCAGAGCTCAGATTTGCTGGTGTCAGAAGTTATGACTCAGAAATCATGGGAAAGAGGTCAATGCCTTAACAACGGCCCATTTTTCCATGGGCTCTGCTCTGTAGTTTGGGAGTGGAATACAAATGCAGCTCTTTCTTGGAAGGTCATGGAATTGAGCTGAACTGACCCAACCAGTTACTATTGGCTTGTAGAAACACCGTGGACAGCAATATTTATGATGATTACCCTGACAGGCTGAGCAATTGCTTTGCAGCTAAAATGCTAAAAGCAGTGGAGCTGGATTTTCAAAAGAAGTGTTTCATCAGAGCTTCCTAAAAAAAATACTTGTGGGAAGTAACTGGAAAATGGAGCTGGTGGCTGGATTCATGTTAATATGTATGTGTGTATATATATGCACAGAGATATTCCTGGATATATGTATAAAGCAAACTCTTCAGACTGAAGGATTCTTCCTGAATGTGTCTATTGCTACTACTGTCACTAGAATAATTATTTCAGTGGTAGTAATCATGTAAAGAGATATATTTTCAGGGACCAAAAATGTAAAAATCAGGTGAGTAATACATGGGATAGAGTACTCAGTGTAGTCTAGAGCATGAAACTACAGCTTTGAATATTTAGAGTTACACAAATAGTAAAAATAACACCATTTGTTTCCTCAAATTTTGGGGTCTAAAGTAAGAATCTGTGCAATGGCTCAGAATGTACCACAGGTTCTTATTAATGCAAATGCAAAGCTAAATCCTGTCAGGACACACTGCACTGAAAACGGCCCTCCAGGGAGCTCTTCTTTTTCCTGTGGGGATTTCCTTCAGTGCTGGTTCACAGATCACTCTTTGCTGGCCCTTAGAGTCACTATCTGCTCTTCTCAGCTGCTGCAGCAGCAGGTTTATAATCACTGCTCAGGAAATAAACCATTGTCTGAGTTTCAGGACAAGAACCACTTCTGTGTATTCATGAATGCTGCAAAACCACTAAGTAGTCAGGTTAAACACAGATACTCTGGACACACATGTGAGCCAGATTATATGTGTTTTGGGAGATATTTTTGCAGGTTTTGGATTTGAGAGTAACCTAGGTTACTAAAGTCTGCTCTGTCAAACTCTGCTCTGGTCCCTGGCTTCGAATGTCGTGCCCAGCTTCCTGGGCACTTAGAGGACATAGAAGAGAAACATTCCCCTGACAGATTTGACAGGAACCTCTTTTATCATTCCAATAGAACTGGGGGGAAAAGCAGAGTTTTCCAAATTTGGGTCCAGAGGGACCCAACAAATCTGCTGTACTCTCAGAGATGGAAATATGGAAACTACCATGGGTGGTGAGTAAATGGGACAAAGAGCTCAGGATGACTTCATCCTTTTTTCCCAGTATTACCAGGTATTCTGTAATAGCACTTGCAGGCCATAACTGAGACTGGGACCTGCTATGCTTGCACTTGCATGGACAAGCAAATAGACACTGTTCTTGCCCCAAAAGTTTTAGGCTGAGATCTTGTAAGCAAGACGATTTCAGGTTTAAGGATGGTACAACAAAGAGCAGCAAAAACACGTAGTGAAGTAACTTGCTCAGTGTCAAGAATACTTTGGAATTCTTCTTCTGCCTGTTCTGCCAGTTCAGAGGTTCATGGGCTGTCCCAGATAAACACCACAGCAAAGTGGAAGTCAGTGGAATTAGAAGCAGAAGCTGCTGTGCTCACTTGTAGACCACAGAGTTCCTAGATATCAGCTACAGTTCCCTATCATTCACACTTTCAGGATTGATTTGGCTTATTATCTTTCTGCTTCCCCACCACACTCCTTGTGAAGACATCAGAAATTTGTAAAATTGTAATCTAAGTACAATAGTTACTCCATATCCTGGAAGTGATTTTTGAAGTAGCTGCATATTTTTTCTCTCTGTCTCTATCACGATACCTGAGAGCATTTGCAAATCAGTTGAAAACATCATCCCATATCAGATATGAATAACTACCTTCCTTCTCTCCCATCCCCATCCTCGCTCCAGGCTTCCACTTCCCAGGCAGATTTCTCAGGAGCAGTCTGGGTGGATAGTCAGCCTTGCTGGATGCTTTGAAGGGCAATAGAGATTAACTCTGCCAAAGCATTAGGGAAAGCAAGGTGTTGCTTAAGCTGAAGGTCCTGATTAGGAAATGCCTTCCTGCACTGAGGTACTCCCAGCCCCACCCTCAACTCACAGGGCTCAGATTGCAGGTGATCTGTAGAGATGAAAGGAGCTGCAGCATCCTAACCATGCTGGGCTTCATTTAGGGACATCCACAGTGGGAATTTGGATTCCACTGCAACTGGAAACAAACTGGTAACCAGTCCAGCCTGCCAAGCAATGCAACAATTAATGAGTGCTCCCATAACCTCCCTGTTGGGCTCTTCCAGCAGCATGCTTTGCTCTGGGTTTATCTTGCTAGGGTTTCTTTCTGGAAACTTAAGCAACACCAGCTCAACAGAGCCCCAGTCCTGAGTCCTGGGGAAAGTAAATTACACCATGAGCTGCCACTAGCAGGTAATACTTCCTAAGCTGCAAACACCAACTTGATGTGCTTCAACCACGAAAAAACTTCAGGTGCTGTTGAGTGGAGGGAGGGACAGCAGAAGCCTCAGAAAGCCTTCCATGAATACATGGCCATTTTCCATGATGTAGAGAATCCCTTCTCTCCCTGCCTTGGAAAGAAACTGAAACCCAAGTGCCTCGTGGTGGATAGAAGGGGCGTTCCTAGAGTTACTCAGATGAAAGTTGAGGCAGAAATGGGACCTGGCCCTTTCTGCTCTTGCCCACTGGATCCTGGCATAGCACCTGCTCTATCAGGGAGCTCTGCTTTGCCTGGATCTCCCAGACTGAGCTGGGACTCTCTCTTGTCTGCCATCACCAGTCTTCCTACACATCATTTATGCACCCAGAGCAAGTGGGATTCTCAGCTTCCCATTGACTGAGCTGCCAGATGGTCTACAGTGATCATTTCACTGAAAGTACTCAAGGTTAAACTCTGCTGTATAAAATGCTTTGCCCTTGTCATGCTCAATCCACTTCTGGAACCATCACACTCTCTGACCACCTCAGCACAATCTCCAGATTTTCATGCCTTGCCATCCCTTGCCCTTCCCTGTAACGTGTCCACATCCATGCACAGTGTAGGGCACTGTGTTCCTTCTCATCCTGACATTCTTGACTCAGGGCATTCTGAAGTTGGCAGCCAATTCAGGTCCCCATTTCTGAGGGATGCTGAGAACTGAAAAGCCAAAACACAGAGCACCTCAGTGCAGTGGGCTGGGGGTTCCCCTGGCTGTAAATTTCTTAGCAGAAAAACGTCTGTTGTTCTGGGCAGGCCATCAGCAGAGGGGAAGGAAAAACACCTCTTCTTCTCATCCCACTCACTTCTGTGAAGGAATTTTGACTGTACTTTTTGAGGTCCTGAAGGATTTAGAAACCTTTCTCTTTATTATAGTTTTGAACTGCGAGTTTCCCTTGATTCCTCTCTATTTCTTTCAACAGGATTCTTCCTGTTTACATAAATTAAGGATCTGGCCCCCGGTTTCCAACTCAGCCAAGGAGGACTCAAGTACAAGGAGACAGATTGTCCTCACAGGATTTGTAGCCGCATAGAGAATCCAAAGTGCCAGAAATCTTGTGGGAAGGACTGTTTTCAGGGAAATTCCACTCCATAGTTTCCATATGTGTCATATAAGTAATGTCACCCCAGACTATAAACCTTCTGAAATCAGCCTGCTGCATTCAATACTTCTGGCTGTATAATAATATTATATAATTAAATTTATATATATATTTATATATACATGTAAATTTTTTCCCTTCTGCTTTAAACTGCCTCACTTAAAATTAAATTATGACGCCAGTATTTCTCATTCCCGGTGGAAACGTGGAAGGACAAGATTTATCTGGAGTGTGCCATCCTTAGCTGGTGAAAAAAGTGCCACTGAGACCTGTTGTAGTTGTGGCATTGGGATGTGGGTACAGCCAAGTGACACGTGAGGGGCTCTGAGGGCTAAAGCTCTGCCTGAGAGCAGACTGAGGGAGAGCAGGACAGAGCTGGAGACTGGGACATTGCTGGATCCGTGCTGGCTGCAAACCCGGAGCAGTCGGGGTAATTCTGGTCCCATGAGTTCCTCCTCCTATCAGGAGGAAAGGCAACGTATGCCAGTACTTTAATTTCATTTCAATTTGCTTTAGCAGAGATTTATAATTATTATAAGGAAGGGTTTTATAATGTAATTCGGTGTTGTCAGAGTAGGTTAGCTTTATGACCTGCTTTAAAAAATAAATGCGGCTTTAATTAAAACAAAACCAAAGAGAGAAGCAGAGTCTTGTACCAACACGTTGCTGTCAGCACCCTGCTAACTGTCTGGGCTGAGCTGTGAGCCTCTGCTCGCCCCCGTGCCAGAAACACAGCTCAGGGCACACTTAAAGGCACCGCTGGCTCCTTTGGAATTTGTAGCTCAACTTGGTGCTGCTGGAGGTTTTCTAATGACAATGATGATGACTGTAAAAGATGAGGCAGTAATGAGAGCCCTTTGGTAGCTGACAGCGTGGCTGGGTGCAGCAGTAACCCAGACCCTCCTTTTGCTGAGCAGCTGTGCATTTACCTTTTGGCTAACCTGGTACGAGATCAGAGTCAGAGTCGTTACATTCAGCCTTCCAAGCTGCCATCTTCCATGAGGTAAGATGATTTTGCTGCTGCATAATGGATGTCACAGAGCTCATCTTCGGTACATGCTCCCACCACTTGTAATTTTCTGTATTTGCATTGCCTGACATGAGGCAATATTAATGCTGAACACACTGAAGGCTCTGTGACACCAGCAGATAGAGCCACCAGGCAACCCAGAGCCTCTTCAGCACCTCCCACAGCCCCGCTTCTGTCCTTGTGTCTTCTGCACAAGGTCAGTGATATTAGCCTGACACATTAAAACATCTCAGTATCACTTTGTCAGAATTCTTCGTGTCTTAGTGTTCATCACACATCAGGATCTGGAGAGCTGCTGTATGGCTGACACTACATGTCTTGGTTAGGTTGATATACAATATTATGGGGGCTAAAATCTGACTACCTAGAAGTCAGTGGAGATTTTTATTTTGATTTCATTTACTTTAATTTTAATATTAATAATTCTGTTGATTTCCTTCTTATTAGCTTCAGAGTTAGAGAAATATTTTGTCCATAAATTGAATTTTGGGATAGTTATTTATTTTTTAATTATTTAATAATTTAATAATTTAATCTGTCAGTAATTGGATGAAAATGCAGTGACAGAATTAGTTTGGGGACCCCAGTAAATTGTATACACCCAGCACAAAGAGGGAGAAGCTTCTAAACAGCAAGAAGCAAACAGGTGAGGACAGACTGCAACCTTTGCCTCCAGCCCCTCTGTGCAATAATTTCTTTGGGTGCTGAGACCCACGGGAGAGTCTGCTGCCTCCTCTGAGCTTCCACCAGGGCACTCAAGGAAGGAGTTTGCTGTATCTGTCAGTATTAATTGAGGCCATGTGTGGGAATGTAAAGCCAAATAGTTGAGGGATAATTTATAGCAAATGAAACGTCTTCTCTAACATGCTCTTAAAAAAATAAACATCTGCAGAATACATGAGTGAAAAGAATTAAAAAGAGGTAACTGTGTAGGATATAGTTCTTAAGTACCTATCTTGGGGAAAAATTGTATTTTTCAGAAAACGTATTTTTCCAGCTAAGATTGTCTAGTCTGGGATATTATAATGTTTCCTTTAAAATTACTTTACTAAAACCTGAATTTCTTTCTTCCAAGATGGATGCACTGAAGTCTTCTGTCTTGGTGTCAGATGGATAACGTTCACTTCTGTGCCAGATCTAAGCTGGATTTGAAAAGTCTCACATCCTAAATGTTTTCTTCCATTAGAGAGATGGTAAATCACCCCTTCTAAACATTTTAATACATTTCTAGTCTTGACAATTTATGAGTCATCAAATTGGTGAATACCCTAAGAACCTTTTCAGAAAAACACCAGTAATTTACAAAACATCTTTGCTACCATTTTCCCCTCTGGTTAGTGCATACCTGGTAATAGGGCCTGGTTTAAAAAGGGCTCCTTTTTTTAATGGCCAGATTTTCAAGAAGCTCAGCATGCAGTGGTTGGCTCCTGTGCTGCTCATGGCTTTGGACACCCCTGGACAGGGGCCACCTTTCTGCTCTGTGTGGCTCTGTCAAGCACTGATTCACAGCTGTATTTCAGGCAGTATCATGCAGTAAATAGCACTGATCATTACCACCTGAGGCACTCAAACTAGTCAGGAGAGATAAAGGGTTAGTTCTAATAGCTCTAATACCTCCTGAAACATTTCTCAAACCCTTTTCCTTGCTGCACACCTATGGCAGGTTTGTAGTGGGAAGTCCCATCAGGACCCATTTGGGATGTCTCTGCCTTGCAATGAAGGACTCATCTCTCTGTGAGCCCCTGAGTGCAGGGAGCACACATCACACGTGCCACAGCAGTGGGCCTGGTGTTCTCACACTCATCAGTCTGTTAAAACATCCAAAAAGATTAAAGGCACAGGGTATCACAGGAGTCATTGCCTGGCAATAAGCTCTGGAAGACAGGACAAGTGTCATAGCCATGAGTCACACCCTGTGCCTCAGGGTCACCCAAACCCTGCTGGAGCTCTGGCAGCCTTGGTGCTGTGCCCACTGCCCTGGGGAGCCTGGTCAGTGCCAACCACTCTCAAGGGGAAGAGTTTTTTTCTTAATATCAGCCCTAACCTGAGGTATTGATCAGTTGTCCCCACCTAGAGCTCTGTCTGTAATGCAACACAAGGGAAAGAAGTGCTAGCACAGGTGGACTTGGTGCTGTGTGAATGCCTTCTCCTGTGTTAGCAAAGCAGACTGCTAATGGGATGTGATGGGACATTACTAATGCAACAGAGTGCAGCTAATGCAAACAAAATATCTTGGAGTGCCTGCTTGAACTGAATAGAGAATTTGTTTGTCTGGAGCCCAGATTGTGAAAATCAAAGTAAATCCCTCAGAAATAAATCTGACAGATAATTCAGTAAACACACCAAGCCCATCAGATGCACCAAGGAGTTTGTGGACATTGGAGGTACAGACAGAGCCCTCTTCCCAACTGACTTCTGAAGGGAGTTGGGTGCTTGGCTGTCCTTGGCACTTTGGAAAACCTCTTCTTGTATAAACAATAAATGAGGATGATTTGCATTGACATAATAACTAAGTGTATGTGATTATCAGCAGAGACTGGAACACTGCTGTTCAAGCCTTTGAGAGCGTTGCTGTCACTGAATGAAGGCTGTGCCTTCCTCAGGAGCTGTGGTGACAACTCAAGGGGGAATGGCTTCAAACTCAGAGAGAGTAGGTTTAATTAGATGCTGGGAAGGAATTCTTCCCTGTGAGGGTGGGCAGACCCTGGCCCAGGTTGCCCAGAGAAGCTGTGGCTGCCCCATCCCTGGAAGTGTCCAAGGCCAGGTTGAACAGGGCTTGGAGTAACCTGGGATGGTGGGAGCTGTCCCTGCCCATGGCAGGGTGGAATGGGATGAAATTTAAGGGCCCTTCCAACCCAAACCATTCTATGATTCTACAGCAAGTTCAGCTCTGAGAAATAATGCTCTTGAAAAGTGTAGAGCTGATTTTTTTGCCTCCTTCCCCCTACTCACACTCTCAGCTCTTAATGATGATGTTGTTGTGCTGTAAATGGATAGATTTGGGCAAAGGAGAGAGTCCCATCCCTGGTTTCAGCTGAGGGCAGTATCTCCCACAGCAAAGGGGCTGCTTAGGCTTTGATGCATTTCACTCCAGAAGCCTCTGTTAAATGGAATACCTGTGTGCCCTCCCTCAGCCTCGAGGGCCCTGTGCTTCCCTGGGAGCTGCCTTGCAGCCAGCAGCAACCAGTCCCAATTTGTTATTGGAACTGCAGCTCCCCACTGCTTGCTGCTGCTGACTACCACGAGGCTGGAGTCTGCTCAGGAAACGCAGAGAAAGCAGAAACGGAGAATATTCCCAAGCTCACCTTTTAATGAAGGCATATGGCAGGCAGGAGATTGTTATTCATGGAGTAATTGGCAACGGCGTGCACGTATTTATGGTGCCGCTCATCGTGCTTGGGAAATTTTGGAATGGCTCCATTTTAATGGGCCATAAACACTTACCTGAAGTAAAAGGATATAGCAAATACAAAGAAACATGAATAATTCTTTATAATTACACTCATATATTTATGTACACACACGTGTAGCCATCAGGCAAGGCAATTTTTTTTTTAATAATTATCACTGAAGTAGAGCAAACTGTGCCTAAATTTTTCTAAATCCAGATTAGCAAATCTAATTTCTGTCAAGTGAAAAGTCAGATGCAAGGCCCTGAGACTTTTTTTAGGTAGTTGAGGCTGCAGGAAAGGGGCATAAAGAAATAAGACAGTCTGCAATTAGCTGCAGAACCAATTCCAACCGTTGCAGTAACACTGGGGTTGACAAAAAGCATCAGCTCAGGGAGACAGGAAAAAAATCACCACTCTATAGTCCTCTTTCTACTGAGATATTAGAAATGGGGGTTTTGTGGGGTATGTTATAGTGCAATGAGCACCTGGAGTTTTCTCTGTCTACTGATCCTTGTAAAGAGATGTGAGTGTGTGGCTTATTTCTAACTAAGGAAAAATTATCAAGTGCAGTTGTAGAGTTAAACTTCTGCTGCTATACCTGTGAGCTGTCCATATAGCTATTCTAGCTCCATTTCTATTTCAGAATTTTTTTTTATTAATTTCACTTATTTAAGCTAGGAAAAAAGAGCTCATAAGCCAAAGTAAAAGCTTCTTATGGAAATAAAAGGAACAAGATTAAACCCACAGATTCAGATTTCTACTACTGCAAAGTTTCATCAGTCTGGGAGTAGACTCACTGAAAAGAAAGGGTCTGCTTAGAGGAGGACGTAAAAATAAATTGTATGTGCCAGCACTGTTTCTACAAAGACTGAAAGGGTGCATGTTTCAAACCACTATAATTAAAAAAAAAAAAAAAAAAAAGTGAATTTGCTTGTTTCAAATTCACCAAAACTCACCCAATTATTCACACCCAGACATTTAGGATGTGTTTGCAGGAGGGTGCTCAGCTGAGCACTCAGCCTACCCTGGTTCTGTATGCAAGAGTTAAAGACCTCAGTGCTGATTTCCATAACGATCTGCAGGCACAGACCTTGTAGTTCCCATATTTAGTGTTTAAAAAAGGATCTCTGAGACTCTCCTTCCCTTCTCACACAATCAGAAATTGAAGTACCTTATTCCCAACTTAATATTTTTAAAATAATACTTTAAAAGACCACCCCAGTGAGGCTGGATTTTGCATTTCTCTATTAGAACCACAACTCCCCTTTATCTTCCTGCTTCAACATCTGGTGTTGCAGGTAGGATACTCTGGCTCACAGCATCTGGGCTGAGAAATGTTTTCTCTCCTTGGAGTCCCAGGTATTTCACAAAAATCCTTCAGAAACCATTTATCAGACTCCACAGTGAAATGTTCAGGAAAATCTGCAGTGAACCCCCTTCTTTCCTTGCCTGCACAGTTGCCCCAGACTCTCCCCAGCAGAGCAGTTGTTAACAAATTGGTTAATTGCTGGTGCTTTGCTGATGTTTGCTGTTCTGAATCAGGGAGAGTCAACCCCATTCACACCCATTTGGAAATTACCTTATTTGTTGTTCAAAACTAAAATGGGATTTGTTTGAAAATTTGAAGATCTCTCAACCAATTCTTTCTTCTGGTAGCTGACTCTCAGCATGCAAACTGCTGCTTCTCCATGAGCAGAAAGAGCAAATGAAGGGTTTTATCAACAAATGTGCTGGCTGGCACCTCAGAAGATCTGCTGCAGTCCCCGGCTCTGTCACCAATCTCAGTCAGCATCTTGGGCAAGTCCTGTCATCTCCCCATGGCATTGGAGAGATGTGACTTCATTTCCTGCTTTTTAAGATGTTTTATTCATCTAGATTGGAAGGTCTTCTGGAGAGCTTTGTAGGATTGGATGGAACCTGCCACAGTGTAGCCTCATTAACATCAGGGAATTCTCAGATGATGAGATAATATTCATTAAAGTAGTTAATGGAGGTAACAAAGAGATAGCAAGCAGGGGGGTAATCTTGCAACATTTGTGTCCTCAGACTGAAGCCATAAACTTTAGAAATCTTGTGAAACAACTTGTGCTCCAGAGTGTACTACTTCAACTTTTTGAAACAGCAGTATTTCAGTTGTTTGGCTAAAACTGGAGTAACATCCAAGTTTTGGGTGCTGACTGGAAGCCTCCAAACTTTCTGAGGTTTTTCTGCCACTGACATAAACCTTGGTCTGTGGCTTTCAACAATAACATTTGTGCTGATTTTAGCAATTCAAATCCAGATGCAGCAACTGAGCTTGACAAAACAGAGGAGCCACAAACCACTTCTGTGTCTGTGAGTGTGCTGTCGTTTTTGGTAACCGATTATCCACACCATCACGGACAACCAAATTCCCAGCTGGTTTCTCTGATGTGCAGGAGCAACAGCAGTGCCATGACAGTCCACAGTGGATATAAACAATCTGGAGGACTTTGCTTTGGAGTATTTTAGTTGTGTGTCGAGCTGGACTGACTTCAACGTGTAGCTGAGTGTGCCTTTACAGGTTTTATGAGTATAAATTTCTCTGCTTGCAAAAGATGCCACTCTTCAAAATTAAACCTGCCAGAGGGGAATTGAGCACCTTCCAAAAACGCATGTAGGACAGCACTTCAAGAGTGATGGCAAATGCAGTGTTTTAGGGAGATGCCGTATCCAGGCTCACCTCCATGTAACTCTTGCTTCTCCAAGGTGAGGCACTTCCTCCATCTGCAGGGATGGTGTGTAGACTTCTCTCAGCATCTACTGGCAGGTGCCAGAGTTGCCCAACAGAGCAGCAAAGCCCTGATCCTCCTTGTCCAAGTGTCAGGAATGAACAGCAGGTCTGTTTGGAAGGGCTGAGTAGATGGTGACTGCCTGCAGTCCTCGGATGTGAGATGATATTGCAGGCCTGCGAGGGAAAGTATAACAATAATTGACTTAACCAAAGCTTTGATTCAACTTTATGAGCAGGAGGGAGGCAATTCACACTGCTTCCCCAGAAGCTACGCTCACACCAGGGAGTTGGAAGGAGATATTCAATTAGAAATATCACTTCACAAGGGAAAATTCTACCTGGAGTGAGATATGAAATGGGAAATTTCAGTGGGAGCTGCATTTTCTTTGAAGGAGTTCAGTGGAGAGTTTGTTTTGGTAGCCAAGCTCCTAATGGAAAGATAACTTCATCCTTAGATCTCAAGTGATTTCTGCCAATTCATAACAATTTACACCTACAGGGCATCAGCAAATTAAGTCCAACTGCATCACTGTCATGTGAAGAAGTATTGGGTACACTGGAGCATGGAAAGACTGACTTAAGGAATGACATATGTTAAAGAAAAGAAATAAAATTCAAGAGTCCCAACTCTCAGTCGCTTTCTGTAATCACCGTACCTTGTTTTTTAATACTCTTCCACTGCTGGAAATAAATGAATTATTTACATTCTGCCTGACCATTTTACTCTTTCATTTTTTTAGCATTTTATGCCTCGGCTTTAATTCATTCCCAGTATTTTTTCCATTTGAGTTTCTAGCAATAACATTATTAAATTTCATGTCTGCTTCCGTTTTTATTTCCATCTTTCACCAAAAAGATATAAAGTGAAATGAATCCAAATGAGAGAGCTTTTCTCTTCAAACCGCTCTCGGTATCATCGTTTTCTTAATTAAGTAATTGAAGCTCTCCCAACACACACAACGTCATTCAATCCACTGTGGTCTCTCAGATGTGCTGGCACTTTGATTGGTTCCTATAGCAGACTTTTTTCCAGTCCATCAGTCTCTTCTGCATCTTTCTAATAACCTCTCAGGCCTGTTCCTCCTGTTCCTCCATGGTGCACACCCCCAGCTTTAAAGAGGGAAGCAACATAAAGGCAAGATTATTTATTATCATCACTTTTAAGGCTCTCTGTCCTGGGCCTTGTAGGGACCAATCTTGACAGGTCTGATATCCTCACATGTCTGCTGAACAGTGCTAATCCTTCCTTTAGTTTTGTGTTTGTGCCCTTAGAAATGAAAAATCTACCGTTATTAGTTACTTATTTCCTCCTTTTCTGTCTTGGATTGTCCAAACCTCTTTTGGCACCTCTTTGCTCAGCGGTTGCTGTCTTCCCTGGGTTCTGGGATGGTGTTTTCTGTGCTGGAAATCCAAGCCACATTTGTTCCCAGACCAAAAATACATTTTTAAAGCATGAGCAATACACAGGCCATGCTAAAACTTCACAGATACTCAATATATCCACTACTGTATGGCCACGGATGTAGTTGTGGGGAATTACAGACTTTTTTTTTTACTGTTGCAAATTTCTCCATGGAAAATTGAGATTCTGTTTTCCTACATTTTTCAGGAAAAGGATCCTCTCCGGAGCCTAGATGATATTTTTCCTGAGGTTGGAAGGGAAGGAAGAGCAGCTAATGCTCTATGTTCCTTCTCTTCTATGGGCATTGGATCAATCTCTTCCCTTCCCACTCCACTCCCATCCTTGCGATGGCAAAGCTAGTTAGGAGTGAGGGGGATGATGTCAGTAATTGTTCTCTTCTCTGGGAATTCAGGGTAACAGAGAAGGAGATCCTGTTGCAGCTGTGTTCCAAGCCTGGGAACAGGTCTAAAGAAGTGCAGCAGAAGGCATCAGATTGAACTGAACTGTGGTTATGGTGGCTGTGGAGCTGAGCAGTGGCTGGAACTGATTTGCAGTGGAGTTACCTGCATGGTAAGAAAGGAATGGAGTGAACTCAGACTTGGGGTGTGAGGAGGAACAGCCAGTAAGAGTTGTGTTGTATGGAGGAGATGTTATATGCAAAAGCACTAATTGGGTATCAGGCTTGAAATCTCATGACACACCAGGTGATACAAGAGGATTTTTCAGACCCCTTCATCTCAGAGCCTTGGCATAAAGATCCTGAAGTTTAACGTAACTCATTGCTCTTACTACTTCTCACTGAAGTCTTCGTTCTCCCAGACAGACCTGGCTCTGTCTCAACATCTGAATTATTTTTGTTCCATAATTTTATCAGATTACAGCTGTGACAACCTGATGGTGAGGAGTGGATCCAGATCTGCTTGGAAGAACTAATTCCTAATGTAATCAGTGAGTGTGGGGGCGTGACACCAGCAGGAATTCATCCCACTCCTCTCCTGCTGAGAGTTTTGCAGGAGGGATCTGTGTGATGCATTTGTAGGCTGAGCATCCCTAAGCCTGACCTGTGCCAGTTCAGCTCCTGCCACATCTGGTGAGTGAGTGCCCTCCCAGCACAGGGCCACTAAAGCAGAGGAATTTCACCATCGATCTGGAGAAGCACTTGAGACAATGGGAGTAACAGGGCAATAAAGATTGCAATATATCACCAGTCACTGCTGGCTTGTATAGATCAGAGCTGCATTAAGACCATTACAGCCTGCCTGTGACTGATCTGAAGGGAGCAAGCCAGCTCTAGGAGGGGAAAGAGCTGCTGATAAAGAAACAAAACCAAACTTATGAAAATAATAATAAAAAAATCCACACAACAAAATTTCTTTCGCCAGCCTGGACAAATGCTTTTGAATTCTCACTCTGCTGCTAAGCCTTTGTCAGTTAAGGAAATTATTTACCCCACCTTGCCCCAGCAAAAACATCCAGCTTCTAAAATCACGAGCTACACTGAAAAGGGTGGGAAAGGCAACCAGAACAGAGGAAAGAAACAAAAACCAGGAATCCACCACCTGTGTAAGTTCATACAGCAAGATGCTCAAGCCACTGTCTCCAGCAGGCTCTCCTGTGCCGAGAGCTGGGGAGGTGCTTTTGTGTCCCGTTTGCTCTGTGACAACTGTGACAGTGTTCTGTGTGTCCCTGGCTGCACCTGAGGCCACCAGTGTGGCAGTGCTGCCCTCAGCACACAGCTCAGTGTCACAGGGGATCACAGTCCCAGGCAGTCTGCCATTGTTCCCTTGGTGCAGTCAGAAACAGGAAACCTTTGGTGCACCCTGCACTGAAAAAGGTAAGTAAAGGAGTAAATCCCACCAGTCTAAATCTGGCTCCATTTACTGCTGTGGAAATACAGCTGAGGATTGGTCCAGCAGGGATTTAGCTTTCCAGGGCACATGTTTGTCCCCTGGGCATTTTGTTCTTTCCATGTCCCTGCAGATCATCTGCATTGTCTGGAGCTTTTCCTGCAGAGCAGATCCACTGATAACCTGTAAAGGAGCCAAACTGGGAGCAAAAGGGATTGCAAAAACTCAGTCACATGTGGTGACTCCTTGTCACTGCAGACACATCTGAGAACAAATTCCCTTCTCTGGCCCCTGATCTTTCATTGCCTGTTAAGAAATTTGCTGACATTGTCACCTTCTTATGGAAGAAAAAGGTGGAATTTGACACTTCGTGGAGAATGAAAAAAAAACCTCCAAGAATAGAGGAGAAAAAAGAATAAGACCTTCCATTCATGTGTCCCAAAGCTCTCCCAAGTCACTTCCATTTGCTAGGGGTTTGCCAGCAGCCACTGGAGCTGCATGTGCTGAGCGATTGGAACCCGTTTTCATCAGCAGGCAAGGGCTGCTTGTCAGACTGCAGAAGCCTTAATGCTCCTGAGTGCAGGGAAACCTCCCTGCAGGTAAACCACTCGCCTGACTTGTTCCAGAGGGAGCTGGGGACAGGGATGCACCCTCACCCCTTCTCCCAGGGGAAAATACGGCCCTGAGGGAGAGAGCACAGGGGGAAGGGAAGGGAAGGGAAGGGAAGGGAAGGGAAGGGAAGGGAAGGGAAGGAAGGGAAGGGAAGGGAAGGGAAGGGAAGGGAAGGGAAGGGAAGGAAGGGAAGGGAAGGGAAGGAAGGGAAGGGAAGGGAAGGAAGGGAAGGGAAGGGAAGGGAAGGGAAGGGAAGGGAAGGGAAGGGAAGGGAAGGGAAGGGAAGGGAAGGGAAGCTCACTTGGGATCGTTGGCAGGCACATCAGTTGGGGTTTTGCTGCTGTGTAGGAGTGAGTCGGGCTTGGGAGGGGACGTTGTTTCTTCCCACTGCTTTGGCAAGGTAAATCCCAGGTGTGTCCCTGGGAATCCTCAGCTTTTTAACTCGCTTAGAAGTAATGGATGGATGGTGGTTTTCACCTGCATGACTAGTAGATAACTCTTGGACTTCCAACTGCGTTTTGCCTCAACAAAACCTCTAACTCTTTCTCCTTCTCTCCCTTTCCCTAGAACACAAAATCAAGTGTCCTCTTCAAGAGTTGCTGTCTTATTTTTTTTTCTCCTCTGACTTTGGAGTATGGGGAGGGAGGAGGGCAAAAGGGCAAACTTCCCAGAAGTTTTAAAGCAGAGCTAGGAAAGTGAAATGATTCTCTGAAAAAAAATTTTTAAAAATCATATAACAGTGGTGGAGGGGGAGTAGGCTGGGCAAGTTCTGCACTTTCTCCTCTGAGTGTCAGCTGCTTTGGGACAGGGTCCAGCTAATTATCGACTTGCAGGAGTTTTGGAGGTGAGTAAATAGCCTTAGTGAGACACTGGAGGGTGTTAGTAAAAGCATATTTTTCATCTGACTTTTTAAGACAAGCTAAATGGAGATTTATCTATTCTACAGCTTGCCTGCATGAACTTGGAGCTTCAGCTTCAATGCATCCATGTTACCTGTTCTTTACTGCACAGCTGGCAACTTCCACAATTCCAGCACAGATCTGTGTTGTCAGTCCCAGGTATTGGACACAGGGAGCCCACAGGGACACAAAGAGAAGCTGTGCAGCAAACAAGGAAGGATGTTGCAGCCCACTGGGATGGGGAAGGCCAGATGGATGTGGAGAGGGTACAGGGAGGGGTTTACCATCCCCCTGCGGAGGAATCTGCCCCTGTGCCACACTTGTCGATGGTGGTCGTACTTTGCACGTGAAGTTGTTGGATGAAGGCCGTGCCTTGCCCTGGGTGGCACTTCTGCCCCCTTTAGAGAAGAGGCAGAGGGCAGTGCCCACTGCCAAGACCAATTGTTCCAGCAGCAGCTGGAGCAGGGAGCAGACAAACCCCTGCCAGCCCCTGGAACAGGTTGTGTCCCACGTTTCCAAGGGGAATCCAGTTCTGGGTGCAGCTGAGCAGGGCATGGGGTCATGATTTCTCTGCTACTCCTTTGGGTAGCCCAGCATTCCTGTTGCTTCCAGCCTGGAGCCAGTCCTGCATGTGAATATAAGGAAAGGTCCTTTTGGGAAGCCTTCAGATATCTCTAACCCTCCAGACCACAGTCAGAAACAACCAGGCTTTTGCTTTGCAAAAATTCATCATCTGCCCTTTAGGATTTTAGCCATCCCCTGGTTTGACTGACTTTTATCCATCTTCTATAGAGGAAACTGTATAATTTTTGATTTTTAATGCCTCAGACTGGAAACTACAAACAGGGAATTTCCAAGGAGGCAAGTAGCTATTAATAATGAATAAAAACAACCTCTTACATGCATGGAGCACCTCTCATAGAAAGAAATAGATCCCGAGGTGTTATACAGACATGTTTCTGCTTTTAGGAATCACTCTCATATGGATTTACAGCACAGGGACATTTTGTCCTCTACCAAAGCAAAATCACATTATCCATCACTGAAAGCAGCTGTCTCTGGGGCTGAATGAAAGTGGTATTTGCCAGAATTAGCAGCTAATAGTGATTATGACTTGTTTTGCATATTTTTATGAGTATGCTTCAATCTCACCTAATTCTTAGAGACTGAGTTTCTGTTTGTCATGATGAGCTCTATGTCTAAAGCTTGGTTTGAGCCCAGATTCCACTTTTATTAAAGCACTCCAACAGACACAACCTTTTAGCCTTCCCTGGTGAGAACAATATTTGCTTTCTGATAGGCTGAATTCACGGACTTTTTCTGTGTGTGCATGTGTTATGATGAGGAGTTTGAAAACAAATGGAGTTATCCCCAGCTGCTAAGTTCTGACATGCACTTTAAACAAGTAAACCCAGGGATGTGGCAGGCTATGAGGGAAGGGGGAACAAAATTGGCTTATGTGTTGCACTGATCACAGAATTATCATCTGCTATCACACAGTTTACCATTAGACCCAGCTGCTGCCAACCTGACCGGTGCATTTCTTCAAGCTAAGCTAACAAAGCACTTATTTGTTATCCAGGGAACTACCTCTAATAGACTTCCAGTGAAATAATATTTGCTTTCCAACCCTACTTTGAATCCCACTCACTTTGTTAAAAAGATTGCCTCTGGCTGTCTCCGCTGGTCTAATCTAATAGTTTCTAGTTTGTACAAGCAAAGCGCTTTCAGCCAACTATATAAATAACTTAAAGAGAAGAAGACACTTTTACAGCGCTCTGTGCCGGCTGCTGCAGAACATGACAGATTAGCAAATGACGCCTCAGTGGAGCTCATCTGGGAACCTCTGTCAGTTGAATATGAGCAATTACAATATTGTATTTGGGCTGAAAGGGTTGTCTGTCTTCTCACAAAAAGGCTAACAAGAAAAATAATTCCTGTCTTGCCTCTCCTGTGCCTGGAACTGATCTAAGTGGCTCTCAGCCCTTTCCCTCCCCTGCCTCGCCGGCGCAGCAGCAGGAGGGGAGAGCGGGGAGAGGAGAGCGAGGAGAGAAAAGAGAGTTATTTTCTTTCTGTTTTCACTTTTGGTTTGAATTGAGAATGAAGAAAGAATAATATTAGGAGAGGGGGCTCCCTGAGGTTTGAGAGGGGACGTGATATCATTGTATCAAAGAGCCCTTTCTGCCCCCCGCCTCTGCTCCCGCAGCCCAGCGTGCAGGGAGTGCCCCACGCCTTCGGAGCAGCTCCATTCATCCCAGCTCACCTGCTAAGATCACCGAGGGCCTAGAGTTTCAAAGACTTGCCCAAGGTTTACCCGTGCTGAGTGCTTTTGGAGTAGAAATGCTGGGGCTGAGCATCACGCGACAGAAAATGCACCACACACGCTGGGATTGCCAAGGGAAAACTCTCCCATCCCCTTGAAACTTCCTCGAGGCCCTTTGGAAACTGCCTGGAGGACTAGATGGCCAATACACATGTGCTCCTCTAGGATCTGTGAAGTCTCAGCAAGGAGTCTGTGATCATTTGACGTGAGATTTTGCAAACACCTACAGCCAAAGTAATTTCTCTTTTTTTATTTAATTCTTATTTTTCTTTTCTATTACTTTTCCTTTTTTTCTCTTTTCCTTTATTTCTCTTTTTCTTTCCCAAAGAACCACCCCAGCACCAGGAATTTCCTTTGTTTACATCTGTTTTTTCTCCCCACAGCCTGTTACCGTGGCTCTTTTCAGGCCTGTGAGTAACTGCAACTGCAAGCCCATGAATGTGCACCACCAGAAAATTGTTCTCCTATTAAATTAGGTCTTTCTGCTTCAGAGAGGAAAACAGTGTCATTCCACCTCCATCCTGCTATTAAATTGTTGTGTGCCATGTGCTTTTCCACCCTGAGGCTGATTAGGCACAGATACACAGGCTGTATCTGCAGGTATTTGGGGAGGTTTGGAACAGGAGCTACAGGGCTCTGAGCATTAAGCTGCTCACTGCTGTGCCAAACAGGCCCTGGCATTGCTGGCATGGAAATTACTCTATGAGGTCCAATAGCTTCTCTGAAAGAACACAGAGCCATGATGACAAGTGACCAAGAAACTGCCAGTCTCTGAGAGCAACTTGTGGTCCCTAAGGGGAGAAAATAGGGTCAGAATATCACTTTTCAGTTGGGATAATGCCAGGAATAATGTAATCTAAAACCTGGGCAAAAATCACCATCTAGAACAAAACTAATGCAAAGCTAATCCTGCCATTTGGATCTAAACCCTGCCTTTGGTTCTGCTCATGCTGCTGTACCTGAGGAGAGAGGGGACTGTGCTGGCAGCACTGGGCAGAATGTGCCCACAGATTTCCCCCTCACCAGGTAACCGTGCTGTACCAACGCTGAAAATATATTTGAAAACAGATACATGAAACTGAGATCACCTCGAGGAAATCCACCCATTTACATCCTGAAATGTGTATGATGCCACAGGCTCTGTTCGTGGCTCATGGACTCACTGCAACCCCTGTGAGATGAGAGGAGCAGCCACCAGCTCTTGGCACTTAGGAGGTGTTCAGCAGGTATTTTGGTATCTGATTTCCTCCTCATTTCGCTTTGTGTGATCACAGTTGATTTAGTCACAGCTTATCTTTGGCTGGATAGGAAGTATCTGCACAAAGAAACAACAGTTCTGAATGTAATGTTACCTCCTGAAAAATAATGGAAAATTGATGGAAAATTAAAGAACGTGTCAGGATGGATGGAACGGATGGACCAGCAGTCCTGAATCAAAGGGCCTTGGTTCCAGTCACAGATTGGGCCCCAAGTGAGTGTTTGATCTTGGGAATGATCCTTCACCTCTCCTTGGTCTCTCCATGGGACAGGGCTGGGCACTCTGGCTGTGTAATATGCAGAACATGGCATGTATTTGTTTTTAGATTGCATTTGGCTTTGCATTTAAAAAAAAAAAAAAGAGAGTGCAACCTCTGTCTTTTACATGAAGAAGCACAAAATGATTTTCAGAACATGTTCACTCATATCTTGAGTTCTGAAAACCAGAGCTGGTAAGTCTTTATGTTTTCAAAATGCTGATTTCAATATTGACTACTTTTATTTCAGTCTTGGGCATCATATTCTCAAATGTAGGCGAATGCAGTTTTTTGAAACTCTGAAAAGCACATTTTAGAAAGGAAACTTAGTGGGAAGTCTCCTGTTCCTGTGGGAGGTAGAACGGCAGAATTTGGCAGCCTGGGCAGATTTAGGATCGTGCTGAAGGGATCAATCTGTTTCAGACTGGATGCCTTCAACATTTCCCGTTACTGGGAGGGAGCTCTGGGGGCAGGACAGGGACTGCCAGTGCTCACCAAGGGCAGAGCAGAGTCCAGAGCTCATCAGCACAGTGCCTGCAGTGCCAGAGCAGGGGCTGGGGCAGCATCCCAGTATCCTGGGCATTCTTTTCCCATTAAAACCTTCATAAAAAGAGTGTTTAAATCCACAAACAGGACTGTACAGAGCCAGGTCTCATTCAGGAATTATCTTTTAGCTGTACCTGATAGGGATCCACAGAGACATAGGTATGTCTGTGTCCACTCCTTTTGGTTAGTGTTGTGCTCCTAAACATGTTTATGGATCAGTGTCTCTGACCACTGGCTTCTGTACAGTGACATGATATCTTTCCCCCATCTGCTCTTTTTTTAGTCTATGAAAATTAAGGAGAAAGCATTCCATCAATCCCCCAGTTTTCTCAGTTCTCAGCAGGGAGAGGATGCCCCTCAGAACTTTCCTCTGGTGGTCTCACATTGAACTCAAGGCCAGACACTTGCCCACCCAGAGTTCAGCCCGTGCACCTCTCCTTGGAGGAGGATCAGCCATGGAACAATTCAGCCTCCAAGACCTGTATTTCCTCAAACACAGGGTGGGATGAAATCGTTGTCTATATATCTTTCACATCCTTAATTGTAAAGTTGTTAACCTTGCATTTAGTGCTTGAATACTCCTGTGATGGGCACTGAAGATAAACCTCTGAGAGCCAGACATTGAAATAACATTGTGAACATTTTTTTTAAGCCAGAGAACTATTATTGACAGGGTGTCAGCTGCTGATGAAGGGCCCTGAAATATTTTATGGGATGTGACAGCTAATAAAACAGGTTGTTGTTTTTAATTGTTTGGCAGGTAGCAGTGAATTGTGAACAGATGTGAACTGGGTGCAGAGGAGTCTGTAGGTTTCCCTGAATTTCTTCCATGTTTCCTCCTACCACCAACACCGAATATTAAATATATTAAAAATATTAGTCTCCTTGGTTTTCCCCTGTGCCTTGCTGCTTTGATCATACTTGATAATTGCACAATGCAACCAAAAGTGCTCTGCAAAATGCCTGGGACCCAATCAGCCAAGGCAGGGTGGGCTGATTTCAGTACAGAGCGTTCTGTATGAAACAGGCCCTAATTTTCCACATAAAGTTTTGCAAATGATCCAGTCACAGGTGATCTGCCACTGGCACAGATGGTGTGTCTCTGCTGCACTGAGGAACACTCAAAAATGTCCTGAGACCCCCGTCCTGCTGAGGCTGCCCAAGCTGAGGAGCATCTGCCCCGCACTGTGGATGTGCAGGCACAGCTCGTGGGGAGGGGAGACCTGGGGGTTTGCATCCCACTCTGCAAAGCTTCCAGAGCTGCTCTGGGGGCCTTGGCTCCTTCAGCCTGCTGGGTAATTAGCTCCTGACACTTTCCATAGCTCAGTGTACTTTTGGGAGGCTCCAAAGAGCCTCTCTTTAAGAGACCCAGAGGGACTGTGCGGGTTTTGCATGGCCTGAAATGAAAGGTGTCTCATCAGGTTACACCTTTTAGCTCCTATCTGTATAAGCATACTGATAAGTGGTGCTTTTTCTTCCTCCATCCCCCACTCCCTTTCTCTCTAATATAATCTTTGCCAGATCTAGTCAAACCAGAATAGCTACAGGGGATTCATTAGTCCCAGGTTGGAGCTAACCACCACCACCGACTCATAAAAAGAAATAAATTAAAGCACCTCAGTTTATTATTCACATACTCTACGTCCAGCCTTTTCTTTCTGCTCCCAGAGCGTGTTCCCCTCCCCTCCCCGTTTTTGGACCCCTCCAGTCGCTGCATCCTCTCTCCCTGATGTTCTGTTAAGCAGTTATCAGTTCCCGAGGGAGACTCGGGATAAAATGACACTCCTCCCATGTGCCGAAAGCTGCCAGGGTTATGTGCCCTGGCACAAGTACAACAGAAACTCAGCCTTGGCCCCGAGCGATGGAACACCCAGATAAACAAGTCTGCCAGAGAGAGGCCGGGCTGAGCTGCGCTCGCAGCGCTCCGGGAGAGGCTGAGCCAAACGCTCGGGAGCTGCGGAGAGCTGCAAGACAGGGTGTATCCAGGAAAGCCAGGCTGCTCCGTGCTGGTACATCCCTCCTGGCAGCCGCCCAGAGCGTCCCCCACCCCGCCCTCTCCGAGCCACGATCGCCAGCCAAGGAGCTGTTCCCGAGTGATGCGGAGCAGGACACACCGGGAGCGCCTCCGCGCAGACCTGGGCGGGGGATCCTTCTGCTGCCTCACCTCGGGGGATTCGGCAGGGAGAACATGCCCGATGAGAGCAGAGGGGAGTCACTGCCTCGCCCAGAGCCTGGGCTGAAGGGGCACCCGTGGCTGGCTGCTCCCTGGGGGTGGCAGGGACAGACCCCAGCGGTGCCCACAGTTCAGGGGCAAGACTGAAAGAACTGCAAAAAAACTGAGATTGTTTCTGCCTTTCTCAGCTTTGGGCTCCAGCAGCACTGCCTGCCTCCTGCTGCAAAGCCCCCCTCCTGTTCCTGGGCACTGCCATCAGCAGGGAAGCCTTTCCTACAAGGGGAGCCAGGGGAAGAGATCTGGGCTTGCAGAGCCTGGAGCAGGAACAGGCTCTTTGTGTACAAATCAAGGAGATGGGCTCTGTCTGGATGATTTGGACTTTCCCTCAGTCCCTGTCTCCCGTCTCTCTAAATCAAATTATTTTTGAGGAGAATCATGATCTCCAGATGTCTGAGCACTGGACCTGTCTGCTGCTACCAGTGGGAGCAGGCAGGGCCAGAAGAAGATACCTCTCCATCTTGTCCCCATCCTTCACTCAGGTGTAAAAGTTGCTCTCCTTTTGCTTTTCCATGGCCTTTGAAAAGACTTGCAAGGATCATATTCCCAAGGAACAATGACCAGAACACCCCAGAAGTCACAGGCACTCTCCAATTCCAGTCCTCCCCCAGTCAGCCACCTGTGAAGGGGAGTTCAGCTGGGTCAGAGAGGGGAGACTGGGCTGGGCTGGGCTGTGCCACGATCCCACCTTCCACCTGCACAGAGCAGCTACTGCAGAGGCAGCCACAGAACTGCTGGCAGGTTACACACAGCCCAGACGTGGCTGCTGCTGTCCACTGTTGGTTATATCTCGTTAGGGTTTAGGTGGAGCAGGGTGATGAGGACAGGCTGCTGCAGACACCCCCTCCTGCCTTTCATGTGCTCCAGGGAGCTGGGAGAGTCAGGACATGCCACGAGCTTCATCAGTGCCATCACCTGCTCCTCTCCCACCCAACAGGCCAGCGGTGGGAAGTGGTGGAGACCCCAGAGGGTGGTTCCATTGGCATCCAGGCACTTTTGAAATTGGGGTTGTCCTCCCTACTGTCAGAACTGTTCTGCTTCATGGAAAGCCATGAGCAGTGATGAGCTGGTGAGGCTCAGTCTGCAGAAAACCTCTGCCTGAGGAGTGCACAGAGCAGAGGGGTTTGCTAATCAAATTGGCCAGCCTTCAGTGGGGAGAGAAAGGGCATCCAATTAAAAATATTCTACCAGTGTAGAGGCATATGCAAAAAAGCAGAGACCAATCTTGTTTACAGTGAAGACACTGGCAATCTTAACGAGAAATATGGGCCATGTGGTGCCTTGTGCATCACGTATGTTCAAGGGAATCGTTTGCAGAAGTGTGAAGGATCTCTGTTCATGGACCCCATTGCAGAGAACTGCATTTTCCTCAAAAAGCCTGTCAGCAATAAGGTAACAGAACCACCAAGGCACTTTTACTATGAAGCTTTTTCTTCTACCTTCGAATTAGAGAGGATGTCTAATCACTGAGTTGAGAAGGGCACTTTAAATCAGAAAGAATGGGACACAGCACCTTGACTTCATTTTAGGGGATTAAAAACTGATGAATGACTCAGGAAAAAGGTTTCTGCAAAACTAAACTCTGATTTCATCAGCTGAGGGACAGAACCCTGTCAGACTCTGTTTGGAGCAGTCAAATGTTGCAGATATGAGAGGGAGGTGAACTGTTGTGAAGCTGAGGGATAATTGACACCTAATAAGTTTAAGTGCTATCAGTGGTATTGTTAAATATAGTTAAATGCAGTTTATCCACCTCTAATTCAGTATTGATCCAGATCTCCTGCACACCAAGGAGGCCAATTGAGCTTCATTTTCAGTGCAACACTTGAGCTTCACTAACTGCCCTGGAACCTGTGGGACCTTTTGGAAACTGTGGTTGACCTCAGCAATACCCACTCAGATTAGCTTAATGCAAGTTCAGTGATAATTGCAGTTTCATTACTAAAGCTCCAGCTCTTTGAGTCCTGAAACCCTGTGAAGAACTCTTTTTCTCCTTGTTTCTTTAAACATTAATAACCTCCAGCACAACACTGAAAAAGGTGCACAAATCTGAGCTCTAGAATCTCAGGACCAAAAATTCAAATCCCAAAGCTTTGTCAGTTATGATTATTGTCTAAATCCACATGGTTTCAGTGAAACTCATTGCCTTTTTGCAGCCTGACTCAGGCTGCCTGGTTGCCTGGGACTGGCAGTGTTGCATCCTGCTCCCTTCCCAGTGCACCCATGGGCTCCTGGACAGGGAGCAGAGCAGACAAGTCAAAGGGGTGCAGGGTGCAGAGCTGCTCTGCTCTGCCCCTGCCTGCAGCCCTGGGTCAGGCACATTCAAGCTGGACCCGGCTGTGCAGGTGATTACTCACTGCAGGTGGTTTGCAGCCCCCTCCTCTTCCTGCTGGCTCCCACTGCCAGCACCTTGCAGGATCAGGCCCTTCCTTATGAACTGTCAAGTCATTATCGTCTTTCCCTGTTTGGCATTTAACATCTCTTGGCAAAAGATTAATGAATTGACTGGCTTTCAACAGGTTTTATGAAGCAAGACAAGAGCATGCCAGCACAGACAGAATATTAAAGAAGCAGAGAGGCAGGGAAGCCTCTGCTGCCTGCTGTGTGCCTGCAGAGTGTGCAGGCACGACGGGCTCCCAGGGAATGCTGGCTCTGGATGGCAACGGGGAAAATGGCAATAAAAGCAACATGTGGCCTTTAGCTTACTGCTTTACCTCGGGTGAACCTTCATTAAAACTGCTCCCAGACTCCTGATTTCACACTAACCCCCACACATGCCATGAGGACGATCGTTGTGTATATTCACACGACGAATGAAACATATGATTTAGGGATTGGGGGATTTAAAGCACCATTTATATTTCAGTGGTTATCTCGCCCTCCCAGCCTCGCTGTCGGAGTTTGGGTGCATGGGCTGGCTCTGTCACCTGCTGCAGCAGGCAGAGCTGTCTGCACAGCTGAGGGGGGAGAGAAGAGGGAGAAGTGCCTGCATGATTTAAACAGGGATAACTCAGCCAAAGAGTTCTGGGGACTTCAAAAACCACCCGAGCAGAGACCTCCCCAAACCGGATTTCATGCCATGTAACATTTCCTTTAAATTTTTTTGTTTTTAAAATACATGGATTGAGTGTTGATTTAGGTCTTTAAAACAAATGAACCATTTTATTCAAGTAATATCTGTGTTAGCAGTGAAGCTATTGCAGTGATTATTTGCACATGAGACTAAAGTAATGGAATTTCAGGCCGGATGAGATTGAGCCAAAATGCTCCTTAGTATTACAGAAATTTCAGTCCTGGACCTACTTGGAAGTCCATGACTCACATCCCAGACCTAGATTTTTAACCCTCTTTAGTAATTGGAAATATGTGGCACAGAACATCTGCTTTTGGAACGTTGAAAGACAGAAGGCCATAGAGTCTGTTGTTCTGATGTTAGAAGCTCCTGACCCTGCAAAGTGCTGAGGGCTGCAGTTTCTGATTCCCATGGATGCAAATGCTAAATAAATTTGGACAACATCTCACAGGTTTAGACTTATTAATCAATTGGAATGATGTGATGGTTTAATAGATGTTGCCTCTGCCCTTGTAATACCACATGGTTTCTTTTGGAATAGAAGGGAACAGCACCGGATCCTCATCTGGAGTTAGATGGCCTTGATTCATGGGAAATTAAGGAAGAGGCTTTATACCATCTCTCTAAGGCCATGTGGGATTTGTGACTCTGTCTGGATCCTTGGTCCAGTCCTGAAATACCTGCTTCAAGTAACCAAGGAAAGCTATTCACAGTCAGGAGCTCCTTTGAAAGGCACCTAGGGGGCCCATGGACCAGGAAAGGCGACAGCCACTGCTCCAAGAGGGGCACCAAAAGGCACCAGAGCTGTCCTGGCACTTGTGCTGACCTGTGGGAGTGAGCTGTGCAATGCCAGGATGGGTTCCTGGGGTGATACACAGCCCTGCTCCTCGCACACCATCGCCCAGGGCTGGCTGCTGGTGGCGGAGGAGCACCTTCTCCAGCTGCAGCACAGGCACAGCCCCTGCAGCCACACAGGGCAGCTGTGCACTAACAGAGATGGCAGGGCTCCCATCCACACAGGCTGACAAGAGGGAGACGTCAGACACCTCGTGCCGTGTGTTTCCTTCACAGACCGAGGGGAGATTTACGGCACATGGCAAACATTTACAGGCAAACATTTCCGCTCACGTTTGCTGCACCAGGGAGTCATCCCACACCACCCCCTGCCAGTGGCACAGCACTGGGGAACTGCAGGACATCCTTTCCAGGTGACAACACACCGTGGTAAAAATTAGAGGCATCCTATTTCTTTTGGTATTAATAACAAAATGGGGCTCTGTGGATTGGAGCTGGAGCCATTCCTATCTGAGACCGACTGTGTGGCACTGAATCCAGGACAAACACAAACAGCACTGGGGATCCTCCTTGGCAGTCTCAGGGATAGTTGTACATCAACATAGAGGCTAAAAGACACCTTTTCCCTCCAGGGCTGTCCTGGAATGAGACCATGTCATCATGTGAGGGTCCCCTCCCTCCCTTTTAGCAGACAGGTACGGGAATGCAGGCTGCAACATGGATATTCAAATGTTACATGTGCATACAAACCATTATGTTCCCTTGCCCAGAGTTCATCTGGCAGTCATTTTGCAAGCGGTTTCCTTTGATATGACACCGTGATCAGCATGTTCTAACTAGAACAGTGACATCGTTCCACACCTTGAACCACCCACGTGTATATCAAAACAGCCTCAGCAGATGCAACATCCTTGTATAGGCAGGAGTTTCTCAGGAGAAAAAAACCCTCACTGAACCTACTTAGGGAGCTTGCAACACCGTGTTTTCTTTTGTGTCTTTGATATTTTCTGCTATTACTTCTTTGGCCAAGAAGTGAAGCCTTAATGGCACAGGAGTAATGAATGCAAGACACAGGATGCAGGGATGAAGACAGGCTGCCACCAGCAAGAAGTATGAATGACACAAGTTACAGCTCTTGAACTGTCCCATTTTTCCAGATACCAATTCTCCACAATCATCCTAAGCTTGTATTTTTCACATAGATGCATTTAAGAGATGCATCAGTGCAGTCTTCATGCTGTCACCAGCACTAGGGTACACTTGCACACACAGACTTTTGAGAACTGGAATTAAGCTTTGTCTTCTAGAGTTTTGAGTTCAGAGGCCTTTTCATACTCAGAAATAGGAGAAACTCCCGATGCAGATTTAATTGCAGCTTGGGGTTGTTTTATTTATGCATTTATTTAGTTAGTTTTCATCAGTATGCTTCCTCAAGGCTCTTTAGCAGCAGGCCTGGCACTCACGGCTTGCACATGCCAGCAGGTGTTGATGACCACATCGCTCTGGAACATCAAAGCACACTTTCAATACCCAGAAAGGAAAGGTTGGATTCTCTTCTCAGGGGGAAAATCTGCAGGGTGGGAAGGGGATTGTAACCAGAGGACTTGTTGGACTTATTTCAAGAGTACTCCTTGAAAACACAAGAAGGAGCAGGAGTAGGGGGGTGTGTGTATGTACACATACAGACCTCTCTTTCCTTCCCTTCCAACAGCTTTTCCTGCTCATCCTCTGTCTTAATTGAGATTTTTTAGCTCTGACAGTGGATCACAGCAGTAATTATTTTCTTGATCTCTTGCCACACTCTCTTTTTCATCTAAACTATTTCACCTACTCACTTTTGTGCAACTAAATGAGACACAGCAAACACGTGAGTGGTGCATTCACGCAGCAGAGGGAATAGGCAAATTCAAATTGGGGCAGCAGGACTGTCTCCAGGCTTGCAGGACTCCATGGAAAGTGCCTTTGGGACTTTACCCAGTTTCTTCTCCAACTGTAATTTTTTTCCCTCTGTTAGAAAACCTGTATTTCCAACCCTCATCATTCCAGAATTCTTCATGGCACTTAGAAATGAACCTAGGTACTGTTTAAATTACTGGAAGGAGATCAGCAGAACTCCTGACCTCTGGAGTTTGATATAGACCTCTCCTGGCATTTTTCTTGCTGCTTTAACCTGAGAAATCTGTCCAAAGTAACTGCCATTTTCTGGATTTATTTCTGTTTTCAGCAAAACATAGGTTGGGTTCTTTTTGGTGGAAAAATGTTGTGTCAGAAATATTTTGACTTTATTTCCACTGCGAAGCACTTGCTAGTTCCTTTCTATAATTATTATGCATTTTTTACGTGTCAGGGAGAACACTGACATGAAAGGGATGCACTGCTCTTGGCAAACCTCATCTTCTTTACCCATTGTTTCTTTTCTGTAGCTGAGGGAGGAATATATCATTTTGTGCAAGAAGGGAAAATTCCTGCTATTTTCAGTGCTGTGAATGCTGGGAGTTCGATGACATGCAGTCACTGTGCCTGCCAGTGCAACGGGACACCAGCTCAGCTGCATTTTTGGCTCAGTCCTGTGCTTTCTAGGAACCACTTCACAGCACCACCACCACTGACGAGGGAAGGAGGCAGAATCCTCCCGCTGAGACACCCCACCCCGGATTTTTACACCTGCACTGAGGCTGGCTTTTGGCAAAGCAACGGAACAGCCAAGGCACAGCACGGAGCCACGGCCCTCCTTCGTGTGGAGAGCGTTGCAGGGATGCTCCTCGGGCTGCACTGCAGCTCCCTGGCTCTGCTGGAGTTGTCCTCGTGGGTTCCAGCTCTGCCCCCTCTGCCAGCCTTTGCCCTGGTCCTGCAGGATGCTCAGACATCATCTGTGCCCCTCTGCCAGCCTTTGCCCTGGTCCTGCAGCATGTTCAGACATCATCTGTGCCCCTGTGCCAGCCTCTGTGCTGGTCCTGCAGGATGCTCAGACATTATCTGTGCCCCTGTACCAGCCTTTGTGCTGGTCCTGCAGGATGCTCAGACATCCCCCACCCCTCAGAACCCCGGGGTCTGCTGTCCCTGTTCAGTGTGTTTGTTCCTCCCTTCCACCTCGTGTCCCTGGTAGTGACAGAAGCCAGAGTGGAGCTCTAGCCTTTGATGTTGGTGGCATCTGCTTTTCAGCTGTGGATTTTTTCAGTGTGGGTGACAGCACCAATCATTTTGTACCCAGCTGCTGCCAGGCTTCCCGAGCAGCAGCTCCATGGAAATGTTGGAAGTTTTCACCAGCAGTAGTTCCTGTCCTGGCAGTCACCAAATACCACCTGTAATGAGAAAGCAACAGGTCTGAGAGTTAATGTTAGGCCCACGTCTGTTATCATCCTCTTTATCTGGAGGTATTTTTGTTATCTAGGAAAAACCCCTCACCTTGAATAAGTGCACATTAAAAAAAAAAGCACCAAAACCCAAACCAACAAACACCCCTCTTCCCCAGCCTGGCAATTTAGAGGATGAAGATACCTTCAGCTTCCTATAGATGTGGTTAAAGGTGTCACTCAGGAGTTGTCACTCTTGACATTCTTCTGGATAATCTTTTAGTTTCCTTTATTTTGTTCAATAATAGGCTTGTTCATATGGAGACCACAAGAAAATTAAGCTTGGGAATTTAGGGATTCTCAGGGAACGCTGTGGGAGAGAATTTAAGGTAGGCTGTTTAAGCCACAATTACTGATGAACTCAGAATTAGAATGCTTCAAATTTTCTCTAATATAATAAATTGACTTTTATAGAAACATAACCAGTGGGTCAGACAGTGCTGGCAGGTGTGCCAGCAGCAGGGATGAAAATCTGCCAGGCATGAGAGCTTCTAGAAACTGCTTCCTGCAAAATGACTGGCACCAGGATAGCAAAACCAGTGAGGATCCAGACTCAACCAGCATCACCTTTGCACTGTCATGCTGGCATGGCTACAGTAACATAATTACCCTTCAGTGGTGTTTTACAGGTACTAAACAGGTTATTAAGGAAAAAGGGAAATTAGCTTTATTATTAAAAAGGTTTTTTGTGATGCTGGAACTATTCTTTGCATTAGTGTTACCTTTATGGGAAAGTAAACCACCTGAGCAATAAAACCCACCAGCTGCAGGACTCAACAAAAATACAAACTGAGAGGCGATGGTTATTTAACCCTGTGTGGTTCCCCTTTTTCCAGGTCCAGCTTCTGACACCAGACCAGGTGTCCAACTGCTCAGTACACACACAAGAAGTCAGCAAAATAAGAGACCATTTCTCAAGCTGCAGAAAAGATGGTTAAGTTTATAAAGAAATATCTCTAAATATAGAGTTTCTTGGGGTGAATTAAACTGGCCTGGTGTCACAGGAGCCCAGGTGATCTTTTGCAAAACTGTTTACTGAAAAAAAATCAACATGTGCCCTACACACTGAGGTGCAAAAGCAGGCAGGAGGACTTACCCTGCTGGGAAAAAAAAGTCATCTTTCCTGAGTGCATGTGCTTAACCCTGGCTGGAGCCATCTGTTCCGGGAGCGTGAGCGAGTGCGAGTACACAGGAGGGTGTGTTTTGCTCCCTGACCTAGAATCATGCTGTTATATAAACCCTGGGATTATCAATAACCTCACATTACAAACCAGCTCCTGTTTGACTCATTAAAGGATTGTGTCTCTGCCTGTTCTGACTCATCCAGCCTCTCTGGCATTCCCTCTGTTAATGGAGATAGCAACTCATTACCCTGCACTGGCTGAAACACTCATAGGTTAACTCAGTTTTCCCTTTTGAAACGATTCTTTTACGATGGTATTGCAGCAGTTCCTCCTGCCCTGGCAAAGCAGGGGCCAGGCCAGCCAGCAGGATATCCTGACCTGCAGCACTCAGTCTGGAACCACGCTTGGACGTACCCAAAGTGCCCAGGCCTGGGTTCTTGCAGCAAACTTTCACCACTCTTCATCACGTACAACGTTACATCACCCCCTTGCAATGAACCCTGTAATCAAAAACCCCAAGGCTCACTTTCTTTAGGGGTCTGGGAAGAACCAGTTTACAGGGAGAAGCTGAGATGTGACTTGGTTTGTTTAAGCTTATGTCACATCGTACTGATCAGCTGCTCTGTAAGTAGGTTCCTAACACTGACCTTTTTCCTTTAAGCACTCTACAATCTGCCCAGGACAGCAGGATCAGCGACAATTCTTCCTTGGAAATTCAGGACTTTGCTGTTCTGGTTCTTCTGGGTCTCAGCTCTTGTGCAACCTGCTGTCCTGCACAGAGCCCTGCTCTTCTCCTCTCCCAGAGACTCATCCCACTCAATCCACTGGGAATGCCCAGGATCTGCTTTACAGACTGAAAGGCTCCTTCATTTCTCTCTCTTTTTTCTCGTAATGGGCTTTGTGGGGTTTGACTCTAAACCCAAAGAAATCAACCAAACTTGGAGGTGCAAAATTTCTAAGTGTTGGCCAGTGCCCCATGAGTTTAAATCCCAGGGTAGTCAGGAGGGATTTAAATGTGCTTCCAGCCTGAAAGTGATGGCTCTGTATGGCCACTATCACCTGAAAACATACTGGAGACACTTCTGAGGACAAGCATTTTACTGGCTGAATGATAATCACTCAACAATGGTGAATTTCCAAGTCACTTTGTAAAAGAATAACCTGGACAAAACCAGAATAAAGAAACAAAACTAAACAAAATCCTGCAGAAATCACACAAGGTTAGAGGCCACTGAGAATGGAACCTAAGTAAAACAAAATAAAGGGAAAAAATTAAAATAGAATTAGAGAAAGAAAAAGAAACAAGAAGAAATTAAAATTAGGAGACAATAATTTTTTTTTTTTTTAGCAGATCTACAGAGCTACAGGCAAAACCAAGGAAAATTGTGTTCCTGTGGAAAAGTTACGAAACTCAAATTGAGAGAGTGTTCTGATCCATCTGAGGTTGGCATTTTAATGGGGTTGGCTTCTCCAAGGCAGCCCATTACAGCCCCATTCAATAGTTCTAACCATTGTGGAAAAATGCCATGTGCCAACAGCTATTTTCCACAGTTTTCTTCAGAAAATCTGAAAGAAATGCAGAAAATTGATTGGAAGCCCTGGCAGAGAGATGGAGAAACAGTAGCACAAGGCTGCAGGCCAGTAATTTATGTTTCGAATGTCGCTGGGTGCTTTGCCTATAATTTCAAGGGAGAATGATAATAATTAAAAGCAAAAACTCTCCAGTCATTTCTTAGGAGGGAAAAAGCTGAATGTAGTAAGTGTAGGGATTTCTTTAAGTGCTTAACTTTTCCAGTGGAGTTTCAAAAATTAAATATAGTAATATTCTCTGTCATCCAAAATTACCCCAACGTAGCGAGGGGAAATTCTCCAGCCACCAGGAAAATGCAGCCACTGCTGGGATGGAGGGGGCACTGTTTGACAGCAGGGGCCCCTCCTGGCCCTGCAGCCACAGCTGGGGACGGGCACAGAGTGCAGAAATTGCTGTCACTGGGAGGGCAGGGGGCTCAGCCAGTCCAGCCTGTCCCTGCCCAGCACGCCGGGGCTGCTGAGGAGACCCCGAGGTCACAGAATCACAGATCAGCTCCTTCCACCCCTGCCTGAGCTGGAAGACAGCCTGAAGAGAGGTGTAAAGACTCAGTCCTGTATTCATCTCAGTCAGGTATTGACTCATTTTGCATCTTAGCAACACACATAAGAAGGCAGAGGGTGATCTCACAAATTGCTCTGCCAGCTGGTTAGAAATTCCCACCCAAAGCATTCAGAAGGAAAGTTATCCCTCAGAGATCACACTTTGAAGTTCCCAGCAGCTTCCCTGGATACACTTAGCCTTGTGAAGGGGTACCAGGAGCAAAAAAACCCAGAGGAATGCAAATTTAATGGAATAGCATACCCAAATCTCCCTTCTAGGGTGCTGATGTGCTTTGCTGGACAAGGTAATCCCATCTCAAGCCATAAATACTTGGCAAAAAGTAGATGATCCTACCTTGGGCAAGGCTTTTTGCTCACTGTTGGAATGGGAATGCTCCTGAGAAGTGGCCTTTAGTACTAGTTGATGATTGTACCAACACAGTTGCACATGTGGCTGATTGAACCGAGGGTAGAACTTGACCCTCAATCCTTGTTAGCTCCACACAATGTCAGAGACACGTCAGCCACTGGACCTGTGTTCCAAACCCTATTATGGCATGTTATCACACAATAAATATGTGAATAATGATTACTGAGCATCATTTAATGAAAGGTTTCCTTGCTTTTTCTATTTATATTACTGCATATAGTTTGAACCTCAGATAATTAAACGCTGCAGAAAATATTCCAGTACTAGCAATCCTGGGAGCATCTTTCTGAACACTTGGCAACCTTGTAATGGTTTGTCATTAATAAATACCCTAATGTGACATTCCACTTCAGCAGCCTCTCTGAGAAGGTCTTTTTTTTTCCATTGCAGCAAGGAGCTGAAGGCTGAGTTATCCAGGAGGAGAAGAGGCAGGTGTTGCAGCGTTGCTCCCTGTGGAGGTTATTTCAATACCCAGACGTCATTAGCACTGAGCTACAGGACGTTGTAGTACAGTAAATGCGTCACGTTGCACTGGTTCCATGGTACTCTGGTGCATCCTGCCATGGATCATCCTGGCTTTCTGGCAGCAAAGGTTGTTTGAAAGGGAGGCACTGGTTCCCGTGAGCAGAACTGCAGAGCAACCAGGAGGATTGCAATCTATTTTCCCCCTTTTATAGACAATGTCTTCTTTGCACACGCTTGGCACTGAAATAAAGGAAAAATACTGCAAATTCAGGAGTCAGGGAATAATTTGGGTTGGAAGGGATCTTTAAAGGTCATCTCATCCAACCCCCTGTAATGAGTAGGGACAGTCAATGAGTACGGTTTGGTATAATTGTATAAACAGAAATATTAGCTGTAAAAACATCATAAATGATGCTGAGTTGGCACAGTGTCCCTGATGGTGCACAGTGCTCCAGTGGTCTCACCAGGGAAGGGTTTTTGCATTGCACTGTGGTTGGGGAATGATACCATTTCTGAACAGACAACATCTTGCCAGGGAGGAGGAGAAGGGGTGTAAGTGTCTGTGTAACCTCTTGTCTGCCATGTAGGAGAGGCTATGCTAATTCTGGGGACCTACAAAGTCCCTCAAGCCCCTTGTCCCAGGAAAACCTGTCCTAGTTTTATGGGACAGGTGCCTGCCACCCTCTGGGGAAGAACCTTTTCCTGAAATCCAACCTAAACCTCCCCTGACTCAGCTTCACGCCATTTCCTCGAGTCCTGTCCCCCCAGGAGGCTCTGTTAGAACAGGCCAGATTATTGAGAGCTTCATCCACCTTGTCTCAGCTGGCATGAGCAGTGAATTCCCTCCCCTGAACGAAGCTGGGTTTGTGCAGCTTTACATCAGGTCTGGACTGATTCAGTAAAATCTGATGTCAGCAACACGAGGTACCCTGCACTGTTACTGTGCACCATGGGGTGGGAGGCTGCTGCTAATACAGAGGGACAGAAACACAGAGCTCTGGTGTATGAGAGTAAAATCAGGCAGAAACAGGTACTTAATGAAACAGCTCAGAGCAAGATGCTACTTGAGCTCCCTAACTGTAAACCTAAAGTGAGAGAAGGCCCCTGCAGACACCAGGCAGCTGATGGAGAGATCTGAAGTTACTCCAACCAACATCTGTTTCAGCAGGAGCAGAACTTGCCTTGGTGTTGTTAGTACAAGTCACAGTTTACACAGCGTGAAGTGTTTCCATTTCGGAATGAGGTTTGCATTTAAATGCTGTCTCTGGGAATAGAAGAGGATAATTTTATCTAAACTGATTTATCCACTCCAACAGTTTTACCCAGCAGGTCTCAGGTGCTGAGTGGAGATTCACTGGTGGCTCTGCCTGTGTATTCACAGGAGATACATTTTAATTCCTTGGCAATTCCTTTGTTACTGGAGGACAGGAATGAAAGGCTGTTTGAATGAAGGGAGGCATGACCCCAGTGTCTTAATAAAATAAAATCCTCTGGGGTTGGCTCAGAGGTTGTGCTTCCATTGCCAGGGCAGAGACCTGGATTAATTCCTGCTCTAGTCCTTTGCTCTGAGGCCCCTCACAGCAGGGCAGGCTGTTGCAGGGGTTTGTGCTGGTGATACTCAGCCATGACCTTTGTGACTGATTGCAGGGCAGTGTGGGGGAGCCCCTGGGGCACCCAGCCCTCCTCATCTGGTCAGCATCGCCAGAGGGCAGCGGGACAGATGACAGCCCAGGCTAAGGAAGGGGACTCAGGGCTCTTCTGGGGGCAAAGGACTTGTCCTCAGGTTTAGAAATGTAAGCAGCAGCATAAAGAGTGACACACCCCACCGGCACAGCTGGGCGAGATGTGGGATATTCAACGACATGTTATTTGCTGGAAAGAAAATGTAGGTTTTTTATTGAAAATGTGGCTCTCAGTGCAAACCACGTTCATAACGTTTCAAACAATGTATGTTTTGTGGTGGCTGGGACGGAGCACAGCACTCCTCCTGGAGCTCTAAATCATTTCATATGAATGCAAAAGCCCTCGCTGCTCTGCTGAATCGAGAGATCACCAAAAGAGCCCAAATGTGAAAAGAAAAGTAACAGCTGAAAATTCCAAGCAGCGGGTTCGAGTTTTCCAAGGCCTGTTTGCTTTGGCCTGCCTCTGCCATTCCTTTCTTTCTTTCTTTAGAAGTGTGAAACTGGTTGGTCGCTGGTATTTGTTCTGCGGTCTGCACTAACTGTTCCATCTGTGTAAACTCCGGCTTGCCAGCCTGGGAGTTTAACAACACTTTCCCTTCAGCTGGAAGGAAAATGAAAGTCCCGTTAAGTGGCACTTTGAAGCCTTGCAAAACACAGTGCCCTGAGTTCGAACATGGAGCGGGAAGGTCGGGCCCTGCCCGCGGCTGCTCCCGACCATCAGCACTGAGCCAGGGGGGCTTCGAGGGGGCAACCTCAGAGCACCTCCTGGCACACTCAGCCTGCCATGGAACTGCTGAAAACTGTTCCCACACGAGGAGAAACACAAGGACAGACACAGAACCAACTCACCTATGTTTTTACTAGTGGTATCTTTTTTGTCACTGGTTACCAAGACTCTGATCTAGGAAAGTACTGAGGCTGTAAAATGATTTCTCTTAGGCTGCCAAGTAGGACTTAAATGCCCAGACATCTCAGTGGGTCTGGTTTCCAGCTAGTGTCACATATTAGACTAGCTGATTTTCTTTTCCTGGATGTCCATCTTAGTCCTGAAGTGAGTCCAGTTGCCCTCTGACCAACCAGTTCAGCTGTGTCCAACACGATCAAATCTTTGAGTGCCTCTGATTTTTGGGGTTGAAGATATTTCTGTGTTGGTATTGTCATTCCAGGCACTACTGTTATTGGTATTTTATCTGTGGTTTGCCAAGCTATGATTTAAATCTGAGTCCACCTTCCAGACAACTTCTGTCTCACTGGTCAGGTCCTGCGGAGTGCAGGTCAAGGAGCAACCAGCTCAGGACCCTGCTGGGCGATGGAGGAGGACTCTGCCATCTGTCAGGTTAACTCTGATGGGCTGATCCCACCCTGGCAGGACTGAGTCCAGCTCTGATGGCACCTCTCTGCTCTTAGGCCAGTTTCAATCTAGAGTTAAACCTGGCTCAGTTCTTCTTCAGAGATAAAATATAAAAAATCCCTGATTGGATGCACTCACAGCCTTTTATTTACAGAGAAAAGACAACTGAAATGCTGTTTTGCCTCCATTTCCACACTGTTTTCCTTCTGCCCCATGATGTATCTTTGTCCCTCCTAGGGTTCAGCCCTGCCTAGATTGCACTCCCGAGCCCTGGGCACATGGCTGCCCTGTCCCCTTCCTCTTTTTTTGGGTTGTTTTCTTTTGTTTCCTGACTGTGTGCTTAGCAAGGGTGTATTTTTAAAGCTGTGTATGAGTTTTGACTGCCAGAATTCTGTGATAGCTAACAGAGAAGCTGGGTTGTTATTACACAAGTAATACTTGGAAAATATGTAGTAACATTCAGGATCAGTTAATATCAGCATAGGAGAGGGGTATATCATCTCAGAAAAACTCATTGGTGCTGAGAAAGCAGAATTCATCAGATTCTTCTAAAATAATGTTTCTCAACATTCATATGAACTCCCAACAGCTGTTGAGTTCAATCCTGTTTGCTCCTAATCAAAATATCTACTGTTTGTATTTTTCACAGAAAATTTAGAGGGAGGGAGAGGAGATTTCAAGTATTTTAAGGAAAACCACAAGTAACACTGGAAGTAAATTTGTTTTTGAAGATGACTTTCAATAAATAACCAGCTTGCTGAAAGAAAGCCCTTTCCTGAAATTCAAACCAAAAAAATCACTGAACATTTTTCAGATTTGTCTTTGCTGCCTTTTTCTGTTTCAAAACTGATTCTTTTCAGACACTTTTGACTTCAGCTGCAACGTCTTATTTCTGCTGAAAATAAATTTCAATTGAAAAGTCCAAGCAGCTTTTCTCTGCAAGGATTTGGAGATGTCTTCAAGAAATGTTAGCACAGTATTCAGGCACGTAGCCTGTGCTGTAGGTGACCAGAGATCCTTGTTCTCTGAAGAAATCTCCATTGCATAATGCAGACACCTCTCATTTTTTCTGCACTCAAGCTCAAACGCCTGTACCTGCCAACCTACTTCACCCAAAGAAAGGTCAGTCCTCCATTTGCATAAAATCGAATGTATTTGCATAAATCAAGCTGCAGCTTTATATATTACCTTGCTCTTGAATGCACGGTGTGTTTTTGTGGTGACAGGCACACAAGCAGTTGTGAGAGCGCCTGTGCCCAGCTCAGCCCTGCCCTGCCGTGGGCAGAGAGCAGTCCCTGAGCCCCCAGACGCTCACCCACCTCACTGAGACACAGCACAGCCAGTTCTGCCTCTGCTCAGCTCACCACAGGCTCATGGACTATTTTTTCCCCATTTTTTACCTGTTGTGCTCTCCTGAAGTCGTGCAATGGAACCTGTAGGTGTTCAGAAATCCACAAAGGCTGAGAATTCGTATTAAACTATCCAAAATTAGGCTTTGCCAAGAACATCAGTAAATTGATGCACCCAAGGTTTTTGTACAATAAGTTTTAGTTCATTTAAGTTTATTCAAGGCAGGAAGGTCATGATACATTTCGATCCAATTTTTTGTCCGATTTGATGAAAGTGGCAGAGAAAATCTGGACTCTTTTGACTTTTAGGAACTTAAGCCTTCACATTAATTTCAAATTCCAGGAAATATCTAATAAAACCACTGCAGCTGGCACTGTTCAAATTGCCAATATATTCAAAAGCAATTCAGAAGTGCCAAAGTGATGACATGCCAGGCCTGCTTCTGCTACTGCTCTCAGCCCACAGTGGCACCAGGTCCTGTGCTGGAAAGTCAGGTCACCAGCTCTCCATCCTGACCTCTGGCAAAGCCTTTGTACTAAGAAACCACCTGAGCAGCTCCAGACTGGCCTGTTAGATAATTTGTGTCATTCCTTTCACCTTTAATTCCACCTAAATAGGAGATTACGAAAGGATGGATCTCAAAAACTGCTGCAAAGGAACACTTGCCTTTTAGTTTGGAGAGAAATCATTTCATATCACAACTAAAATTACTTTTAAACTCTGCAGCTGGGCTGTGCAAGTCAGGCTGTCAGGATTAGCACTTTGCAGAAAGCCCCTTCTCAAACTCCTGAGGGAAGTGATGTAGAGCCTGGCCCTGTCCTTGGCTCTGGCCCTCAGCAGCTCTCTGGACATGCCATGGTGAGGGGGTTGGCAGAGGGCAAGGCAGGCAGTATGGAACAGTTTGATTTACCTGAATGCCAACCAGTCAGCTCCAAGAGAAACAACTGCTGCCATCTCCACTGCTCCAAGCAGAGATTGGATTGTTTGTCCAACCCCTTTGCTCAAGGTGCACTTTTTGGGTAGTGCTGCTGTCCGTGCTCACAAGCAGAACCTGCAGTGAAGTCAACAGCATCAGACACCCCTAAAAGCACAGGGCACCGAGCCTGAGCACTAAAACAGGACACAAAAGGTGTCCAAATGAGCTCCTTCCTAACCCCCCCACACCACACCTTAATGCAGTGGATATATCTGATTAAGGGTGCAGCGTGGGATCCCCAGGCAGCTGTGGAGCAGGAGCTGCTCTGCAGGAGGGCAGCAGGGACTGTGTGTGCCAGGGTCTGAGCTTCCTCTCATTCTGGAGCAAATCAGGAGGAACTCTGTCAGGTCCATGGAGATCTTGGCTCCTCGTTTCTAGAAATGCTGCTCCAGCAGGAGCAAGCTGGTGTATCTGCTTCTGCATGGAACAGTGCTGAGATCTAACCCATCCCCCACAAATTAAGTAATAATGATTTTAGAAGGTGATGGGTCATAGACATTGATGCTGTCATCCAGACTAATTTCTGCTCCAGTATTCAACAGGTGTTTTTGGGAAGGTAAAGATAATTACTGGCTGCTGAAACAGTCCCATAAGCTCTAGGTGTGGTTTTAGTAAGCCAGCTCTGGCCCCCATCACCCCAGGCGTGGCCTCCTAGCCAAAACTGCTTTCCTCTGGCCTTTTTAGCAGCCTGGTTGTTCTCACTGCAGATTTGTTTCCTCTGTGGTTTTGGAGCCTGTTGCCTTCCATGCTGGTAGGGCAACATAAGGGGAAGTAAGTGGGGAAATGCCCCTCCTGTTCCTCTGCCAAAAGCAGAGGAGAACTCTGCCTTCTATCTTTAACTGGGGGGAAGCAGCATTCCCTCCTGCTTCCCCTTCCTGCCCCTCTGTGCAGCGAGGGCTCCCCGGATGCTCCATCTGTTCCAGCTGGATGACGGGAGGAGCTGGTGGCTCTTGTTCAGCTTGAATGTGCTCGGTGCTTCTCCTTCTGCCTGTCTGCCCTGCTGAGCCTTAGATCAGAAAAAATCTGCCATTGCAGAATGATTGAAAAGAAGAGGCCATTCAAAAAGTGTTACCAAGACTTTGCAACTTGCAGGAGCATTTTGGCACCTCTGCTGCCCAGGGGTTGTTTCGTGAGTTGATGTGTGATGTTGTAGCTCCCAGCTAGAAAATAATCACACAAATACCCCATAATGCAGAAACATCAAATCATTACCAGACCCTGCAAGAAAAAAGTAAAGTTAAACCAAAAATAAACTAAAGCAATATCCTATGAATGAGTAGGTCTGATACCATTCTACTGAAGGCATCTTTGTTGAGCTCCAGTGACAGCAGATGAAAGGCAGGACACAGAGGGGCCTCTGGAAAGCCTTCTTTGAGCTTGTGCTAAAGTTGCTTTTAACTACAATTACAAAGTCAATTAGAAAGTCATTTCAGCACTAATGAAACAATGAATGATTGATATTTAATGGCCTTGGCAGGAAATTCAGCCCGGTAAATACAGCTGACCAAAAAATGGCTATTCAATGTCACAAGATGTCAAAAGTTCAGGGGTTTCTCCTTAGGATGTATATATCCTGCAGAAGCAGGATAATTCCACTGGACATGGGAAAGCTCTTCCTTCCCACACAGCCCCAGCTGAGCTCCACTAGCCATGGAGTTGCTCCAGGGTTTTTCTCTGTGACTGTTGCATGGGGATGCCAAGGTCAGAGGCTGGTGCCTTTGGCCCTGGACATGCAGCCCCTGCCTGGAAGAATTTCACCTACTCATTGTAACCATACTTTGTGCTTTGAAGGCACATTCCTGATTCCTGATTGTCTCTCAGACAACCACTTCCTTGAGGTCTTTACAACCAATAGCTCTGGGATCTGGGCACCATCACTGCCTTTTGCACTTTGCACCACCACTGTCCTCTTCCCATTGCTCCTGTACCTCCTTTCTCTCTGCAGTGATGTGGAAAGGTGCAATTTAACTGCAAAAGAACAGTTTCATTGCAAAGAACGGTGCACCAAGCAATTTTCCAGGCTGAAACACTTAAGGCTGTTTGCTTAGAGCCTCCTTGCACTCAGCACGAGATCTTTTTTTGGTTTAATCCAGGTAGGTGAGGGCTGCATCTTACAGTTGTTACAGGCTTAAGCTGCCCTGTGAACACATCACCTTCCTTCCTCTGGGACCCATGAGCTGGGTTTGTCTCAGAGTGCATTTGTTCTGTCTCTAGAGAGGCTGCTCTAAAATGATTGCTGAACCCATCTCCAGTTCAATCCTGCTAATTAAACACCTCTGGTTCAATGCTTGCTCACTCCTTTATTTTCCTCCCTTTCTTTTTTTGTGTGTTTTTTTTTTTTTTTTGGCTAGTTCCAAGAGGATATTATTTTTAGCTCAGGAGGGTTAAAGGGGAAGGGAATTGTGCCAGAATCAGGTTGTTAGGAGATGGGGAGAGAGGAAAAAAAATGCTGGGGGTGGGGGAGATCTGCAGTGATTAAAATTCCATCTAATAATAAGACAGAAAGCTGCGGTGCACGGGCCCAGCCTAAATTAGCTCCTGAATTAGAAGCGCTTTCCCAAATTCCTCTCCAGACAATTTAATTAGGAGACAGGTATTTCCGGAGCCACACGGGGGTTCCACTTGGCAGTAAATAAAGACTCCAAGAATTTTCCCCCTAGAATCCAACGAAGAAAGCAACCCAAAGCTTTCAGTGGGAGGCAGAGCAGCGTGTTGGGCGATGGGCCGGTCCCCTCCTCCCTGCCAGCCCTGCCCAGCTCCGGCACAGCCCGAGCCGGCCGGGAGGGCAATCTCCTGTCTGGTAACTCCACATCAGGCACTGTGCTCCACAGCCAACCTCCCCCTGTCTGATAACTCCACATCCTTCCAAAAACTCCCAGAATCATTGAATGGTTCGAGTTGGAAGGGACCTTAAAGATCATCCAGTTCCAACCCCCTGCCATGGGCAGGGACACCTTCCATTAACCAGGTTGCTCCAAGCCTCATCCAGCCTGGCTTTGAACACTTCCAGGGATGGCACATCCACAGCTTCTCTGGGCAAATCTGCCCAGACATTGCTGTGCTTAAGAATTCATTGTACCACAGCAAAGGAGGTGCCTTTCAAAGGTATCACTGCCTTTATTTAAGACACTAGTGTAACAATTAAGGCCATTTACTGATAGAAAAAATGGGAATTTCTAGAATTCTCAGAAAATATTCCTACCAGTAGCTCTGTTTTTCTCATCATCTTCTTTTTACTGGCTTATCTTGTACTAAATCTTCCTTAATTCCCCTCCCAAATGTTTGATGCTGCCTTAACATTGTCTTGGAAACACTAGATGTGTGAAAATATTCTTAGATTTTCATGGGGTGAAAAAGAGAGAAATTAAAAACAACACTTATCAACAGAGTGTCAGTCATAGGCACCAAACTCTCATGGAATATCTGTCTGTGGGTCATCATTAAGTAACTTCAGCAGTCCCTCCTGGAGGGTTGTGTCTTCACAAATAGCACTCCCAATATCAAGGGCTAGACAGGCTGGAAAGCCTCAAATTCAAATTAAGCACCCAGAATGAACGGAAATTTGGAAAATTCTTAAGGATTGTTACAGTGTGAGGGTCCCCTCAGTGCTCATGGGAAGAGGGTTTGTTTCTCACGTGGGTGTTCTAACCTTCAACAAACACAGTCTCCAGTAACCACCAGCTACTGCTGGGAAAGAATTGCCCAATCCTGCAGGAAATGGCGTGAGTTTGCATTCCTGGAGCCTCTGAGCAGTCCTGCCTTTTTTCCTGAGTGGGTGTTTGAGTGTCCAGGTTATGTTGGAGGTAAAGCATCAGTTTTTGCACCACACTGGAAGAAAATAAAGTGTTTCAATTCATCCTTATTTGTAAAGAACTTTGAAATTATTCAAATGTATCTGTGTTCTCATTTTACATATAAAAATGATTTCATTTAATCTGAAGGGATTCTTCTAATTCCAATAGTTCTTATCCCATGTTAATTAAATACCTATTGATTTCTAAAACAAAGCAAAACTTGTGCTTATGGAGATTGTACTGTGATATTCAATATATCATGATTGTGTTGTATGGTTTGATCCTCTGCAAATCTGCATTTAATAAAGAACAGTTAATATATAAAGAAAGATTAATTAAGAAAATGTTTTGCACCCAAACCATTATCAAATCAGAGTTCAATTTAAAAATACCATTAGGAACATTAAGTCCTTTTCACATGCTAGACCTTTATTTGTTTCCTTCTTTGGCCAACACATAGTTGGAAATACTAAAACAAAAATAAGTATTTGTAATCAAACTTGTTTTTGGTTTACTCCACAAGGGAAACATTGAGGTCTAATGTATTTATACAGCTAATGTATTTTAAAGTACTATTTGGAACAGTTACGAAGACTGAGAGTCAAGGTTGGAAAGCATTAGCCCAGAAATTCTGTTTAATATGGACTTGATGATATGTGCCTTAAAATCATTGCCTGAAAAAAAAAAAAAAAAAAAGAAGAAAAAACCCCAAATCCTCTCAGCTCTCACTTACCTGAATTACAACTTCAAAATTTGTCCCGTACGTTCACCTTACTCACTGCTCTTCATCCAAGTGTTGGGTTTCCCATGGTGCTGCCAGTCTGGAAAGTCAAATAGGAAGGCATGTAAAAAACAATGAATCCTGCCCATTAATTGTTTATTTTTTCATTTGGTTCCTGCCTAGCACAACACCTTCCATCTGAGAAAGCCATCAGCACTGGGAAGACGGGCACTGGAAATGGGACATGTTTGCTTTCTTTGGAAGTGAAAGTAGTGGAAGAACTAGAATGTGACAATAAGGTGAAAGTGCAAAAAATGGGTGTGGGAGGTACATTTATAAAAGAGAAAGCACATGTTTCTTACCATACAGACTTCCACTTGGATTTTCCTGGGTATGCACACTCCTACACCTTAACAGCTGCTCTGAAATGCCTCTGGCCTGGTGGTACCGCTGTGGATTCACAGCCTCTGAGCTTTTTGCCATATGACTCCATCATATTGATTGTGTTGCTAAATTTGACTTCAATGTAAAGTTGGGAAGAATAACCAGCAGAAAGCTAAATCCAAGGTTTGGCTGTAGTATGTCCCTTCTCCTACCCTGAGTCTCCGCTCTGCAGTTTTTAAAGATTTGGGACTCGTTAGGACATGCAAAGATAAAAGGGCCTTTCTGGTTCCCTGCTGTAGGCCACTGCCTGAGATAGGCAAGGAAAAAAATTAAATATAACCTTTGAACCCAGGCAGCACATCTCAGGAGGACTGATTTTTCCTCTAGGATGCTCCAAGTTAAAAACTCTCTTAACTTGTTCATCAGATCCTATTCCCTCAGTGTCTGTATCCCAGCTCAATTCTCATTTTCTTCTTGACTGGCAAGATCTAAAGCTGTCCCTGCTAGAAGAGCAGTGATGCTGTGTGATCCATGTGATCAAGTCATTAGCTAAATCCAACCTCATTTTGCATACTGAACAGCGTGTCCTCACAGAGAATTGTTTGTAATCAGTCAATATTATTTATTTTTAAAAGTGTAAAAGATACCATTGAGTAAATTTGAATAAGAAATAAATTTGGAGAAATTGTAATCAGCCTGTGAACACTCTGCAAGCAAGAGGAAAAAAACTAGGCTAAAATATTTGATGAAATTACTTGCAGCAAGTGCCTCTCTCTGTTCTGATCCTCTTTTCAGTGCCTTCAGTATTTTGGGTGCATACCTCAAGGTTGGCCTGAATCAAACTCTGCTGATCCAATCAGAGCTCTTTCTTCAGCGGGGATTGCCAGTCATACTCCATTAAGTGGTGGGTTTGCACTGTCAGAAGAGGATCATTAAAGCAGCAGGCTGAGAACATAAATCTCATTTTCACTTGCTGACAAAGTCCGGTCTTTAGGTGCAATGGAGGCTGATGCATTTGTTCTTTGCCTTGCTTTTTTTGGCTCCCCAGCCCTGAGATGGAGATACAGCTTTCAGGAAGGTGTTCACCACACACAGTAAGTCAGTAAGTTTCTTGTTTTCCACCTACTGAAGAAGTGCCAGTAACATCTGATCAGCTGTAGCTTCACATCCAAGGATGACCCTGCTATGCAGGGAGATTCTTGAGGATAATAACAGATGGAGGCTCCCATCTGAACCAGAATAGCACTAAGGGCTGGGAAGACTTGTTGGTCTCAGCACGGAACCTCCCACACTGCAAAGCATTCACCAAGATGCTCACCAGACTGAAGTGTACGTGCCAGAGGCCTCGTCCACTGAAATAGCTTCCTGATCTTTCCATGCTTTTAAGCTCAGTTTAACTGCCAGGAATCCCCAGGAAGGAAGGAAGGAAGGAAAGAAGAAGATCCTCCTGCTCCTCCGTGTCCCCTCATGTTACAACTCGATGCTGATTCGATGCTTTTCTCTGAGGCATCCTTGGCCCACAACTGGAAGGTGTCAGGAGACAGTCACAGCACTCATTCTCCTTTACATCTTTGCTGGATAAGGAAGCTTTCCAGTTCCTGTCTTTTGCAATGGGAAGATGAAATTTCCATTGTGAGAGTGCCTGCCTGCTGCAGCAAGCAGCTGAACTGTGCTAGCACAGCACCCTGTGCTCACGCCATGGACTTTCTTTGGTCCATGGACCCTGAGGACTAGGCATGAGCTTGGGTGACTGCACACTGGATGGGGGAGATGGGAGGAACTGTCTGAAGGAGAAAAATTAAAGCTAAACTGTTGAAAGGAGTATGATGCTGGCAATTCTGAGCCCAACATCTGCACACGTGGGGCAGCAGCAATGTTGCTGTAAAGGAACAATGCAGCACCTGGCATGGCTTGGACCCAGGCAGGAGGGACACTGCTGGGCAGAGAGAAGAGGGTGAATGCAGAGTTTCAGATCCCAAATGGAGAGTGAGGCCGGTTCCCAGTGATGGAGTGCAGTGCTGGTGCTGTTGTGCCCCCCTCCTGCTGGCCCTGTGAGCGGGGGCAGAGGATGGAGCCTGCTGCAGCCTGCAGGGTGCTTTGATTTGCCAGGGAGCCTCAGAGAGAGTGAATTATGGGCAGTTTTGCGTAAACCACTTCAGGTGGAGGAGGAGACGGCTGTGATTGATGTCAAGAACTTACTGAGCTGAGGTGCAAAGTGTTTGCCTATTGCAGTGTAGCAGGACACACAAGGTACCTCCCAGCACAGCCCTGGCACAGGGGCTGCTCCTCACTAACCGGTGACAGGCAAGGTTTCAGTCCCATGGAAAGTCTCTCACTTGAATTTTTCAAAAAAAATTTTTTTAAAGTCTTTTTGTCCAAGCTCCCTCCAGTTTCATTCTGTCACTGTTTTGTTTGTTTGTTTTGCAGGTATAAATGCAGTTGACGTTGGCCAAGCTCTGTTTATGTTGCTGCACAGCACAATAAAGTCCTGCCATTTCCTGAGAGGACTGAGACAGTAGGCAGAAAGGACCTTCTTCGTTGTTCATTTGAGGATGTTCTCCCAGGGAAGGCAGTTCTAGTTTGCTGAGGAGTTGGCATCAGGGTAAGTAAATGGGTAGACACATATTGGGTTCCCATGCCTCTCCAGACCTTTTGTCCCTTCTGCCTTCCTCTCTGATACTTGAATAATAATTTCCACTGTGTTGATGCTGCTCTGATCAGTCATGAAGACTTGGGGACCTGCCCAAGCCAAAATCTATCACTGAACAAAGCCTGTGAGTACAGAATATTAAAACATGGATTTTCACTCCTCTACAAAGGCATCTGTAGTAATCATGCACAAAATTAAGCATGTCATAAATTAAGATGGCTATTGGATATCAATGCCTCTCTTAAAAGTGTATCTGTCCCCAAAAGGGGAAAATCTACTTATTTGATCTCATATGGTATTTCCATTGCACTCTGTAGAGCAGCACTGGTGGAACTCATGCATATGATTAAAATCAGCTTTACAGGCAAAGTATTTAATATAAATAATGTTTCTAAACCCAGAATTATCCTTAAGGAAAGGAAAAAAAATACTCATTCTACTATAACAATCAAGGTGAAAGAACTTTTTCTTCATATTTGATCTGGAGATTTTGAATACATGAATGTGTGAATGGAGGACAAGAGCCCCTCACAGACTAATCAGAGCTAGAGGTCATGCCAGAAGTTATTGGAAAGGTTATTTTTTCTAGAGATGTAATGTGGTTTTGAATTTGACCTATGACTTCTCAGCTGCTACCCCTGACCCCAAATAATCCAACTTCAGCTTCTTGAAGGCTATTAGGAGTTGAAGGTCATGCCATATGCTTCCACATTTCCAAGGTAAAGTGTTGGACAAAATTGTAGGCCACTCAGAAAATCTTTAGAAAATAAGCCAGTGAACAAAGCATTTCTTTATGTTTCCCATCCAATAGGATATGATTCAGATTAACCTGTGGTTGAACAAGCCTTTAGGAGATTCTGCTTCCTTATTATTTGCTGAAGAGAAGAGACAGATGCTAATTAGCTACTAGAAGTTTTAATTTTAAACATTAATTTTTTTTTAATAAAGAAAACCTATTGCTGTGATCTGTGCTGATGCAAATATTCATATTTTTCTGGTTTTCATGCTATTCAGGAAAAAGCTGTGAGATTCGCTTTTTCCAGACTTTTACTGCAGATACATAAAGTGGAAATGTTTAAACACCTCCATATGAGTCAGTTGTGTAAGTTCTCCTACAGACTCTGGTGAACAGTCAACAGTTCTGAAGAACAATTCACCTTGTCTTGATGTGCTTGACAAAAATTGGTCATTAATCACAATTTAGAATCCCTGCTTCTCTCCATTGACTCAGCCAGAAATGAATCATGGGTGAGTGGAGCACACACTCTTGCCCACACCGGAGTTGTCTGGAGTCAGGTGAGGTGAAACCCTCTGCAGGTTTCTGAAGAGGTCCATGCCAAAGACAGATCTCTTCTCCAGAGAAAGATAATTCAAAACCTTAGGAAATCAGTGTGGGAAGTCTGGAACAGCAAGATTTTTAAATGCTCACTTTTCCTTGCCTCTGTTAATTGTCTATCTTGTGATTCTCTTCAGTAATTTCTTTGTAAGGAAATATTAGCCCCTTTGCAGCTTTTGCTGCCTTGGTGAACTAATTATTAACATCATAATTTCCTTCCTAAAGAACGTTGAAGAATATCAGCCTTCAATGTTCATGATAAATTACACTACCAGACAAACATAAGTATTTGCAATTTTTGGAGTAGGTTTCACTAAGAGAGACTGAACCACGTTACTGGGAGTGACTGAAGCATGAAAACATAACCTGGACCTTCAGAACAGACTTAACAATTTCTTATTCTCTTAAATTAAAAGTTGGAAAACTAAAATGTCTTTCCTGAAAACAAAGTTCCCCTAAAGGTCTCAGAAATATATGCATTCAGACTGCTAAGTTTCCAAAATCTTAAACATCACAGCCTGTTTTCTCTTCACTGGGATTTCTCAACCTGATTTTGTTTCTTCCACTTTCTCCATGCTTTTAACTGCTCTTATCTCATTTCCCAAAAGCCCAAATACTTAGTTTAATAAAAGCAATGATTACTTCCATCTATTCCTCCTCCAGGCAAGACCCTTCAAAGGTACCACGTTTAGAAACTCCGCTGTTTGGTAACTAAAAATGCACGTGAGAGATAAAACTGTGCCTGTCCCTCCATGTGACTTCTGAATAATGAGAGAACAGAGATGTGAAACTTTGAGGAAACAGGAAAGAGGGAGGCAGTTAAATGCTGAATGAGTGGGACATGTTGCCTCATTCTTGCTCACTTGTTACCATCTGATGACTCAGCATCACAAGGGGAATAGTGACTCTGCAGTTCTTGTAAACCTGTCTAGTAATTCCTTCCACATCTCAAGGGGTGGTGGAGTTTTCTTGTAAAGCAGCTAAAACTAGTCTGACACCTGTCTTTGAATTGTATTTTTCTCCAACAATGTGGAATGATATACCAAAAATGTGGATGCCTTTTTTTCTGGGTGCTTGGGGAGGGGGAGGAGAAAAAAAAACCCTTCAAAAATTAATTCTTCCCCTAAAAGCCTTTGCAGTAGTGAGTAGGACAAATGCAATAAGCTATACCATGCTGAGGAATATGGCTGTGCTGTGTTGCTGGAAGCTTTTGTCCTCAGAGAAGAGGATGAACAGCACTGGGTAAGTGGAGCCAGTCCAAACACACGGTGCAGCTCTCACATGACAACGGGTACAGCTTCTCAAAACTCCTGCTAATGCCGAGGGCAGAGTCAGCAGAAACAGAGCACCACAGAACACCCTCAGCCTGCAGCATGGGCCCCATGAGTTTTATTATTGTTCTGTTAGATCTGATCACTGGCGTCAGAATGGTCTGATGTGCCTGACACAGAGCTTGGAGATGTTTCTGGCTTCCCTCAGGAGGCAGCTTGGAGAATCTGCACACACTCTGCAGCCAGTGCTGCTGTCCAGCAAAGGGTCTCTGCAGGGATGTTTTGGAGCCATCTGAAGCCAAGAGGTTCAATGACACAACATCTCCTAAAGCTGAGCCCTTCAGGGAGATGCTTCTGTTCTCTTGTCAGGCACATTCCTCTCCTCTGGGCTGCTGACCCACCACACTTGGAAACTAGAGGTGGTCCCTTCTTAGGAGAGTACATGTGAGCTAATGTTTTATCTAAAAAAGAAAGTGTGAACTTTTATTTCTAATGAAAATGAAAGCAGAGCCCCATCAAGCAGCATTGCACTAAAATAGGAAGAGAAGGTTCCTCTACTCTAATCCCTTAGGAGCTTTTGAAGTTACTCTCCATTCACTACCAGATTTCCCTTCAGTGGGTGTTCTCTCCAGCCTTAGGGTAAAATAGGATGTCTAGCTGTGGTTTCCTGTTTCTGCAGATGTACCTTCACTATTCAAGGCCTCATCTTTAATTTGAGTCCAAACCCCTGAGTGATAAGAACAAGGTAGGGAGCTCAGAGGAAATTACTTTGCTTCACTAACCTTGTGCTCAGAACCAGTTACACCAACTGCTGTGAGTGGATGGGCAGCAGTAAGAGAGCAGGGAGTTTCAGCTGTGCCAGCCTGCAGTGCTTCCAGAACTGCAGCTGGAACAAGGGAGTGTTAGTGCTAAAGCAGAGGGACACCCAGCACGGAGCCAGCCAGGGCTCTCTGGGTGTGATGATGGGGGATTCAACCCTGGGCATTCAGAGCCCCACACACACCAAACCCAGCACACCTGCTGAGTAGTGAGATCCAGCTGTTAAAACCTTAAACAAGCACAGGAATCTCAGGGCTCTGTCAGGGAATAAAGAGAATAGTGGGGAAATGCCAAGAGATTATTAGCTTAGCCAAAGATTACGCATTTGCACTGGTAATTAAAGTATTTTGCATTGGATGCAGGCTTTGGCAAGTGCCACTGACAAAAGATTTCACACATGCATGCATGGTACAAGTCCACAAGAGCTCTCTCTCTCTCTCTCTCTCACACACACACACAGGCAAACAGAAAGAATGAAATAAGCCATTAAGAAATATTTCCGCATAATGCAATTATTACAGCTGTATAATTGAATGGGGAAACCATTGATCTGTAGTAGAAAGGAAATTGCTCTTTTCATTGTGTTCCTATGAATATGTGAACATTAATCTCAATCTATAATCAACGTTCATTTCAAATCTGATTGCGTGCCACTAAACACCCGTAGCTATGCTAACATTATGTTAATACGGTTCAACATCATAGCTCCCAGCTTCACAGCACAAATATTTTTCTTTGGCAATCAATAGTAATTTCAGCTGAGTGGATGGAAGTCACGTTTTAATGGTAATCTTTCCTCCAAGCCTCCAAGTGGAAACTTGACTGGTACCTTAACAGGGCCGCAGTGCATTGCATGTAATCAGATAAATTAACCTAAAAGAGAGAGAGAGAAAACACAAATCAGGAAGAAAAAGCAGTGCCAAGAAGCTCTACGTTTTCCTGATAGATTAAAGTGTTCATTATGACGAGAGAGAGAGTGGATTTCGAGAGGGGGGGTGAATTCCCTGGCTGGGAGCCGTGGCTGCAGAGGCAGCAGGTCCCAGAGCAGCTCGGGGGGGGCTGAGCTGCACTCTGCTGAGAGCCTGGCTGGCCTCAGGGCACAGTGTGTGTCCAGGGGTGAGGAGCCTCACTGCAATGCACTGCAGGCTTCCTGTGGGACCTGGGTAAATCACTTACTCTACTTGTGCTTCGCTTCCTTGGTCCTGGATAAAGGACATGATGGTGCTTCTCTGTTCCCTGGGGATGCTGTGGAGATCTGGGGGGATCAGTTCCTGGGAATGGGAGCTACAGGGCTGTGATGCATTGGTTAGACCTCTCTTGGCTTTGCTGTCTCAGAGAGGTGAAGCTGCTACTGTTTTATTTCCTTAATGGCATCTATTTTTAGACATTTCCAAAGCCTTTTTTTTTTTTTCCCCTGCATTTGAGGGACCAAACTACTGGACTGAATTCCTTAACATCTTCCTTCTTTCTAAAGCAGAAACAACTTGCAAAGTCTAGAGAGAAAGTATCAGGTACAGACCAGTGCCATCTTCAAAGTGACAAGGAGCTCTATAAATTCTTACCTCCATAAAGGTATTCAGACATAAGAATATAAGGATAGGAAACCATCTGCACTGATTAGAACCAAGGCTTTCTTAGCCAGATATCCCCTCCTTTGAAAGGGATGGATAGCAGGAGTTTAGGGGAGCATGGGAGAGCTGATCAGACATGGAGATGCTTCCCCACAGAACTCTCCCAGGATCTGGTGACTCAGGTGCTGCTTGAGCTGTAAGTATTACCTTTATCCTTTGTTTGTTTATTACATTTTTCTTTGTAATTGGTGAATATGTATTCCTAAGAAACCTCAAGGGGTATTATTTGCCCAAAAGGTTTTCCAACCCCCCTTTAAACACTTGCAAGCCCTTTGCACCTTCAGCTTCCTCTAACAAGAGCTTCCTCAGCTCTTCTGTGTACAGGAGTAAATTGCTTTGAGTTCTACTGATCTTAAACAAGATTTTCCAATAGCAAATATAGACTGTGGGTTGCCTTGGTAGTACTTATTTTGCTTCATGTTATTTTTATTCCCTACCTTGAGGCAGCTTTTAAAGAACCTGTTCTGTAAATCTGTTATCTGTAAATCTGCTGCTTCTTTGAAGTCTGGTCCCTCCTATGCTCCTTAACAGATTTAGGTGTCTTGACTTGTGTACCCCAAAAGGCTCTCCAAACAGTGAGTCACTTAAAAAATTCTTATCTCTGTTATTTTACTTAGTTCTGGATTAATTCCCAGTGTCCCATTAATCCAGGGTTGCTTACGAAGGTGTTCTCTCTGGGAGGGAATCTTCTGATGCTCCAGGGTCCTGGCCAGGGTCTGGCAGAGGTCCTTGGGACTTTGCTCCAATCCCAAACACCTCCCTGCTTTAGTGGGCACATTTTAGGAGAACAGGGTCCTTCTGAATGGCTCTCATGTCTAATTTTGCAGATCATTTTATAAGATTTTTCTCTTTTCTAGCTCCTTCAAAGATATTGGCTTTCAGCAACCTGCTCAGATTCACCAGGGAGGAAACCAGAAGCAGAAAGACAAGCCCTGAAGTGAGTACAGGTTCCACATGAACAGACTCCTTTTGTGAGAGTACAAATTTTCCATGTTTTGGGCCAAATAAGAAATCCCTCAAACTAATTTCAGCCTTGCAACTCAACCATTTTGAATTTTCACCCTATGTAAAACCAGAAAATCTGAGTTGTGTCAACTTTACCCCTTGGGATTCTCCATTAGAAATGTTTAACTGTTTGGTAAATTAGTTTTACTAAAGCTGTCCAGCCAGGCTGGTTTGGTTCTACAGTGCTTTTTCACTGGTTGGGTGGGAAGTGTATTGGAATATGGAACTTAAATCCATCTTGGCAAACTTGGATTTATCTAAGGTAGGTCCTTAAAAACAATGTTATTTCAAAATTAACAGAACACACTTGCAAGTGTGTAAAGAGTGAGGTTACAGCAAACCCCAGTCCCTTCCCTCCTCTAAGCTGAGCCTGTTTCAGATGGCCTCTGGCTTTCCCCAGGATCAGGACATTGAGAATGTGACTGAGAGCCAACCCTCTCCCTTCTCCTATTTGTTCCTGTGCCCAGGCCACTGTGGATCTGACCCCTGCACCTCCTGGCTCTAAAAATGGATTTTGTACTGCCCGAGTGGCTCCAGTGAAGTGCAGAATTGGAAATGCAGTGTTTGTAGTTGTAATGATTTGCAGAACAGGTGAACCTTTGGAAACGGGGAAAATTGGCTGCCATCACCTCTGTGGCTTCTTAGTGTGGTCCAAAGAAAAGGAGCACCAATATCTCCTCTTTGCTGCTGATTATTCAAGCCTGCTGGCAAATGGGCTGAATTCCCACTGGTGTAAACTGGGTTAGCTCTGCTGAAGTCAGTGGAGCTGAGTTCTTTCACGTGCTGGCTTAGGGTTTCTCCCCTTATCTTTGAGCATGGGAAGAATAAAAATTGTAGCATTACCAATAAAGTCCCTCATATGCTGTGGATGATAATCCATGTCTTTCCCTGTCCCTTTGGAGCCGAGTAAAGTTGTCTCAAGATTATGAGCCTTGGATGTTTAGAGCAATTTTGACTGGCTCAGAGGTTATAGCCTCTGCTTTTTAACATTCTGCTTTTATTTGCAGGCTATGAAGTGTAATAGTTCACCATTTTGGTTTAAGTATCACAATAAAAGTCAGTGAGATGGAACAGGCAATAAGCAGCCGTTTTACATCAGTGCTGCCGAGACAAAGTGCTTGAGTCTTCATTAACCTACGGAGGAAGGAGTTACAGGAAAGACACTAGAAATGAAATCCCAGGGATGAGGCTTGGATCCTTCCTGGATCTGCACTGCCAGGCCCCTTGGAAGGCTCTGTGGGAATGTCCCTCTGTGTCCCCACGCAGAGACAGGAGGGTGAGGATCCCCCACACTGGTGTGGCAGGGACAGGAGTGGCCAGGCTGTGTCACTGCTGATGGACAGCAGGGGCTGAGGTGGCTGACACCCAGACAGGCTGTACTGCAGGGACTTAGAAATTCAGGGGTGGCATTTCTGTAGGGTGCATTTGCAGCATCTCTTTGTTCTTCCTTGGACCCTTTGTTAGAACTCTGAGGGGCTCTCCTGACGTGCTCTTCTGTTAATGGTCCTCGTGTTTCTATGTGTAGGCCAGGAGAAGGTGAGGAATACAGTGGAGGGGGACACATTTCAGATTTCTAGGTACCAAAACACCACAAAAATATGGCAATGTCAGAAAGATCAAGACATACTGCTAATATTTCTGGAATATGTTTCATTTAACTACTTTCTAAGTATTTAGAGCTTTCATACCATATATTCAGTAAACTTTCAAAAGTCTGATGTAACAATCCATAGAAAATAATGTTTAATAAGAGGCAGATAAGTGGGAAACTGAATATGAATCTAAATTTGTTGGAGGTTCAGGTGAAATTGTCTCTTATATTCAGCAATAGCACATCTCTGCTGGAAACATGGTCCTGTTTTGACAGCACTTCATGGTAGAAGAGGTAGGCCAGCTGTAAAATGGTATTAAATAAATAAATGAATGCATAAATAAGCCTGCCTCCCATCCCCTGGGCATGTTCCACCACCAAGAACAGAGTGTAACACTCCCAACACCCAGCTGCAATCTGGACTGAAATTCCTTTCTCTTCCTTCAGACTGAAGTGGAAAAAACCCTGTGGCACAATTTTCTGAGCTAGTGTGTGGATAACTGGCACAGAGAGCTCCTGCAGGGCTTTGGCTGGTCATTTGTAGGGCTGTGGCATGGCAAGTGCCCAGGGGTGTCCCTGGAGGAGCCTCTGCTCCCGTCCCTCGGGCTCAGGGGGCTGTTCTGAACCCCAGAATGGTGACAGAGGAAAGGAGTGACTTGTGTGCCACCCCGGGGAGTGCAGTAATTGTGGGGAGCTGTGTCTCCTGAGCGAGTACAGGGCAAAAAGTAGCTGAAAAAACTGTGTTTTGAGGGCAGAGAGCCCTGTGTCCCAGAGGGGGAAATGGGCATCCCAATATTTTCTCTGCAGCCCAGAATCAGGAGAGCTCAGCTAAGATAAAGGTATGGCTGCTTTCCCTCCTGCTGAACTGAACCTCCTCCCTGGTCCCAAAAGTGCAGCATCCCAGCCCTGCTTTACACAACACACTTCTTTGCTGCTTCTTTAAAAAGTCTCCTTGAGACTGCCTCTATTTACTCTTCAGGATAATGAAGATTGTTTCCCTTGCCTGGGGGTAGAAGTAGAAATGCTGAAAATTTACTGTTCTGGCTTATTGCTTAAAAGAGATTTTGCTGTGCCACAAATGTGTCTCCACCTTGTCCCGGGTTTTGCCATGTCAGAGTGCTTTCAACATCTTTTGCAATCTCTGCAGGATCTCTGCTGAGCTTCTGTTTGAAACCCAGCACAACTATTATAAACGTTCAAAGAAAATAGCCTCTGCCTCTGATGGTGACTCACTTTCCCCCTGTTCTCATCCTAAATGTGCTCTGTTCCCAGGCCACTTAAACACCTTCTCCTCAATGCTGAACAAAGAATGATAAATGTGGGTTTGTTGGGTTTTTTTTTCCCTAAAATAAAACTGGGAAGAAACAATACACAGGGAAAATCTCTCTCTTAAAATCAACGGATGCAGCTATTTCTCCACTTACTTTACTGCAGGAAAACACAATAAAATGAACCAAGTGCAGGGTGAAAGACAAGGTTTAGAGTCTGTTCAGTTTTCAGCTTTATTAGAGGCTTCTTAACTTGATTACTTATGGAGAGAAATTTAAAGATATCTTTTATTTGAAGATACCTGTTATTTGAAGAGACCTGTTATTTGAGTCCTCATATTCTTTTGTGTTAGGTGGAAATGGCTGGTTACAAGGAATTTTGCTTTCAGGTGGAACTAGACACAGTGATGTCCTGGAGTGCAGCTGCTTTGTGAATCCGCATTGCCAAGTGGAGGTTTGCAGTGAGGTGTAAATGAAGGGGAAGGAAGATACTCCCACCAGTGCAGGTGAGCCTGGGCTGCTCATCCACCCTCACCACACCGTGTGGGCATTCAAATCCTGGCTTCAAGTCCATCGTCTTACCAAGGGCAGGAAAGTACTTTATTTGCAGGACAAAAGCAATATATTAATGAAAAGGAAGAGCCAGGATAAATACTTTAAAGATTATGAATCATGTTGATGCTACCTGGGTGAATGCAATGTAACTAACTGAGATAAATGGTTGGGAATAAGTAATAAAGTAAATAAAAGTAGGTAAGCAAGTGCTTCATAAAGCTCTGCTGTTCCTTCAGAGAACAATGAGCTTTCCTGGTGTTCTAAGATGTGTAGGATGTGTGTGACCTCAGTGGCTACCAAACTTCATGTTAGAAAGTGAACAAATCACAAATCACCTAATTTTGTGTTTGTATTTTTAGACCCCTGAATTCCTGCGTGTCCTTGCCCTGAGACACAAGGACGTGCTGAAGTCTGTGTGGTTTTGAGCACAGGCTAAATGAAACTCTCTCAGTGATCCAGCCAGTGACTCCGTGTAAATCTTACCCACTGCTTGGAGATAACATCGAAAATAAAAGTGCTTTTTCCCTCTTTTTCTACAGGGCCGCTGTTGTCCTGTGAGAAAGGGCTCTCTGTGTGTTTAAACATTGATGAACTCTTAAGTAAAGGATCAAAACAAAGGGAAAAAAATAGTCCCCAGGAGTGTGTGAACAGCAAGGGCTTCTCTGCCTCTGCCCTGATTTTTTTTCTCCTCCCAACAGCTGTAAATTCTCATGATCTCTCTCCTTGCCCAGCTCTGCTAGAGGCAAGTGAGCAGGGACATGCAGGAGTGTTCAGTCCCAGAGAGGGAAAATGCTCCAATAATCCCTGTGTGCTCCCCACCCCATTTACTCTCTCCCTCTCTGGGCAGCTGTGCCAGGGCAGGACGGGTCAGCACTCGCAGGGGTTTGATCTGATGCCTTTTTAGAGCCCTGCTATTTGCTTGCAGGACTTAAGCAAGTGAGACATTTATAATGGGCTGATCAAAGATGAATGGAAACCTGCTCTTATTCCCATCTCAATTTTCTGAATTGCAGCATCTCTTTCTGTCCGTCAGGCTTTGGAAGGAGGGCACTGTCTCTCTCAGGATCCCTTTTCTTTCCCCTGTTTTTTAAGTCAGCTAACAAAAAAGGATAAAATCCATAAGAAGTGTGTAGCAACAACAAATTGGCACCATCCAGTTTGTGCCTGGGAGTCCTTCTGTAGAGGTGATGGCACATCCCATCCACAGGGAGCTCGAGTAGCATCGCTGGGATGTTGCATTTATCCCATCAGGGACGTGGCTGAGCATTCATGTGCTCCTCCCTGCCCTCAGGGACCTGGGCTTTACAGACCTGGGGCAGACACAGTGCAGGAATGACATATCTGCTACAAACCACCTCTATAACTACAAGAATTATGATGTAAATAGAAACAATCAGCAACTGAACAAACTTCTTAAATCAAGAACTGAGACTCTAAGGGACAGATTCTATACTGGTTTGTTGTTTGTTCTTGTGACAAGGTTACTCTCTCTGTGTCAAAGGGAATTTTATAATTGCCTTTTGAAGAAGTGTAAATTCAACCAATATCAGGCCTTCTTCTCTTTAACCCTATTTGTCTTTTCAATATGAAGTGCAATGAGAGGCAGTATGTCATATAGAGACCTCAAAGGCCTTAAGAATTGGTATTTTCCCATCATATCAGACATCTACAGGACATCAAGACCTCACCTAGATGTGTATTTAGCTAGAAATTCTAAAGTTGCTTCAGTTTTTGGCATTAAGCACCTGTGGGCCTGGTGGTTGTGCCTCAGTGGTGGATTTGAACACACAGGGGTGACTCCTGATGGTCTCTAATTCAGTGATACAGACAGCAGAAAATCCCTTACAAGTTTTGAGTACATCAGATATATTTTAATCACCAGTTAGGTGGCTTCTGCAGTGAGCACAGCCAGAATATCCTTATTATTTCTCGATGAGAGAGCTCCTGTGCCTTTAACCATGTGTGACAGTTCCTTAGCTGCTGTGCCCCTCACCAGAGGTTCATTTTCTTCCCCTGGGACATCACTCAGAGTAATTGTCCCCAGTAATAATCAATAAATCCAAATTATCTTGAATAAAGCCAGATTTATTTAACACAGTGTAACAAATAGAAAACCAGAAAGAAAATCCATGTAAATACAATTTAAAGAGAACAGACTTGTCTGAGAATATAGACTACGTAGTAAGCACTCCACCTGGCCAAGATACTTTACAACACTGTGTAGAGACCAGTGCATTAACCCTTTATATCAGGAAAAGTAGATTTCTGGGCTAGAAAGACTGCAGGTTGCATAGAACCTTCTTTTCCAAAAGACCCTCTCTTAAATAAAAATTTCTTAGCTCTCCACCTTATTAACCCACTGAGTAATTGTGAAATAATAAAGGTGGATGCAATTCTTTAAATGGAAAGTCTTTTTCTGGATAATGCCACTCTGGAACTTCTCATGGAAATGCATTACAAGTTGTTTTTTTTCATTTTCTTGCCTCAGATGGGAGGCCATCAGAATACACTCTAAAATCATCCAGTGGCCCTTCAGCCCTTGGATTTCAGTGGCACAGGGATCAAATTCATGCAAAACAACTTTTTACGTAAGATTTCCTTCCCGTAGCTTAGGAAATACAATGCCATTCCTGGTTCCTTCATCAGCTGTTTTTTATTTCCCTGTTCCTGGAAGTCAAATTCTCAGAGGCTGTGATTTCAAAATGCCATTTTCCTGGGACTGCTGGATTCCAGTAGTTCTTCTCTATTTCTGCAGAGACAGACATTTCTCCTGGAGCAAAACTGCTGAGGCTCCATCTCCAGCTGATTGAAAGTTTGCACCTACAGCTCGTCCGTGCTGTTTGGGCTTTGCCTCCATCCCTGCACACACATTCAGGGCAGTGCAAGGGGGATTTCTCTACCCCTGGACCCCTCCTTCAGCTGCTCTTCCCCCAGTGCCCCATTATTTGCCTGCATCAGTCAGAAACTCAAGTGACTTTGGTGGGAGGTTTTGGTGCATTTGTAGTTTTATTCTTTCAAGGGCTGGGTATTTAGGGGCTAATTTTCAAAGCTTTCCATGTGAGAGGATAGTGCTGTGATGCCATCCTCCAAGTAACCTCTGCTGGAGTCCCAGAGATCAATCATTATATATTGGTCTTTGAAATTCCAATGGCTACTTAGTTCAAAGGGAGATTTCCAACTTTGGTGGGTTAAATGTGATTGTTTGGTTGTTTGGTTGTTTTGGTTGTTATATCTTGCTGCAGTGTTCAAGCAAGTAATTTCATGGACTTTGAGAAACTGATTTAATTTTATGTGTTCCTGTCTCCAAGTTGATGTCCCATGTGGATTCTGCACTAAGGTATCAGCCTCTGATACACTAAGGTATCTCCTCTGAAAACTTCTAGGACCTTCATAACTTTGAGAGTTGTGTCTCTGCCAAATACAGTTAAAATTAGGCAGCAGTTTCAAAAGTTTGGTGTGCTTCTGCACAGGCTCAGACCAGGAGTGTGGAAAACTTATTCCCTCAGAGAACAGATATAAAAGGAAATTGGCCACTGTAATTGAAATTGGTAAAAGTATTCAACATTTTTTGACAGAGAAATTCAAGACTGTTCTTATCATGTTCTTGGCTTTTTGCAAAAAATTTGTAGTGACCCACATCCTGATATTTATGTCACTGAATGCAAGATTGTGATAAGTAAGAAAGTATGCAGTGATGAAGTGTGCCCCAAAATAGCTGCAGATGCAGATAATTGCCCCTCTGAAAACCTCCTTTGACCAGATCACCGTGCGGTTCTCAGTGTGTGTATTCAGAACTCCTGGGCAGCTTTCAGCCTGCACACAATTCTCTGCAGACACATTCCCACATTCCTCCTCACGCCTGACCTCCGTTTTACAGGATTTTAAGCTGTTTTCCTCCTCACGTGAAGCTATTCCCAGTGCATTTCAACAGCATATTTAGCATGCCATTAATTTTTCTTCCCTTCAAATCTCATTCCATCTGATAGCCTGGCAGCTCTGACTGTAACCAGCTTCCTTCTCATTACCAGTCCTTCAAAAGACGGGCAGAAGACATCTTCAGGGTTTCATTACCTTTCTTCTTTTCCATTGTGAATTTCCTGCTTTGTCAAAAAAACCCACGGAGATTGTTGTTCGCAGGATGCATCCCACTGACAGAGGGAGAAATAATAAAATCATAATGCTCAAATTGAATCAACTGCTGTCATTGTGTTGCAGATAATTGAGCATATTTTTAGACTCCTCTCTGGGGTTGTTTTGTTTTTCTGTTGAGTCATCTTCTCTACAGGCATTTTGATTTGGGGGGGTAAATGGGGCAGAAGTTGGTCCTCACGACAGAGCAAATGACTAGACCCAAAGATACACAGAATGTGACCAGTTTTCTCAAAAATAAATTACCTCCCCTGGCTGTACATGTAGGTTCCTGCAGGTTCATCAGAAAGACAGCTGAGGGTATGGCTCAAAGACCATAAGCTGCAGATGGGACTGCAGCAAGTGCTTCAGTTCCAGGACCACACGGTTCTGCACCATGGATGTGCACAAAGCTCTGCTGAGCACAGCTGGGCTTAAGACTGGGCCTTGGATTTTCACAGTTTGCTTCATTTCTGCAATTTCTTTTCACCTGTGTAACTCTCCTTCCTCAGCCTTGCACGTTCAATGACTGTGACAGCTCCATTTTTGAACCCCAAACACACCCACATGGCCCGAGCTCTCACAGAGCCTTTGCTGCTGCTTTGGGTTCCACCAAGCTGTTACCAGTAAGGGCTGCTCCTGTCCCTGCTCCCCCATTCTGCTCACTGGGAGCATCAGCAGAGCCTTTAGCAATCAGTGTAACAATTGTCAAACAATTGTTTCTTGTTTGGCTTGCTGCCTCCCCTCCTATCTTTTCACGGGGTGTCCCTTGGAAGTGGAGTCAGAAATGAAGTCTCATCACACTTGGCACAGAAGAGATTGATTCATTGAAATCAAACTTGTCTGAGTGAAAGGGTGAACTTCAGTTTAAATTTTTCGGTTTAGATGTTCCACAAGGATTTTCTTTAATGGCTAAATCCTCCATTCTGTCTTAATTTTTCAGTGAAAAGATTCTGAATATTGTTCCAAAGTGATCCTTTGCATTTTCAAAATTACCTTTCTTTTCTAGCAGAAGATTTTACATGTTCCTTGGCCAGATCCTGCATTAGGGCAGATTCCCATTTGTAAAAGTGCTTGAAGAGAGTTGTTTTTATATTGTTGTCCTAGTTTTGGATGGGAAAATATTTCAAAGCACAAAATCTGATGGCATGGAAAACACTTTCCTTCCACTTCACTTTTTTGAATAACTGCCTCTGTTGAAATACTATTCTGCTTCTTTTACTTTTTCCTAGTGCCCATCAATAATTCATTACATTATTAGGAAATGGATAAAGCTGGAATAAATCATTTAATATAGTATTTTCCAAATTCATATCAATGTGAGTTTGAGTGTGTGGGATACAGAAGGTGATTACCATTTTCAGCAAGTAAAAGAAGCAAATGAGCTGTACAAAATACTCAGTAACTGCTCTAGGTTTGGCAATGCAACTTTCTGGCTCCCTGGGCACGGCACAAACCAGAGCACTAAAAGCCATGAACATGCAGACCCAGGCACTGTCCTGTGTGGCTGTGAATTACCAAAGGCTTTAAAGACTGTCCAGGACTGATAGCTGCTTTTTTCCTGAAATATGAAGCACAGCCCCTGGTGTTGTACATCATCATCCAAAGGGTGTCTGCCCCTCACACCTTTCAGCTCACACATATGGAACAGGTTTTTTAACAGAGGCCCTGGCTGCAGCCAGTGTGGAGCTGCAGCTCTGTAAGTCCCATAGTCAGCAGTGCTGATCAGCTAAATAAAATTGTGCACGTGCTGAAATGCTTTGCTGACAGGGAAATGCAGGTTTCAACAGCTTCCAGCCTGCACACACCTAAACTGGGACCTGAACGTGAAACCCACTAGAATATCCCCTCTCCCAGTTCATTTCCCCACCTTCCAGTCTTCAGGAAGCAGGGCTGCAAAGCCTCTCAAACATGCAGACTCTGCCCAGAAAGCTGATCAGACCTCAGCAAGTGCTCACAGATATCACCAGGAGCAGGGAGCAGCACAGGGTACCTTCATGGTCTTTTAGGAATTGCAGAGGGAGCTAAGCTGAGACTGGTTACTGAACTCGAGGTCAAGTTTAATTGCTCTAAAGTAGTGCCCTGGGAAGGAGCAGTTTAGTTAAGTTCTCTACCAGAGCTATCAGAAAATCAGCCACTGACTCAGCTTATTTTGAAGTGCCTTAGGAGGATGAGGTCCATAGGGCAGGGGTGCCTGCTTTAAAACACTGCCCATGGATGTCCACTCCTGCTTGATTTATGGGAATGTGGAACAGGTAGCTGAGTGACAAACTGAAACATATTCATTCCCTGCTCTTTCCCCAGCTCATATGCCATGCTAATGGCATTAATAAGGATTAATGTAGGCTTGAAAGAATTAGGAAGGCATCCCGCATGTCAGCCCTTCAGCAAAGCTGGGTCTGAAGGTCTATCACGTTTACAAACACTCCTCCAAAAAAGAAAAAAAAAAGGAAAGAAAGGAAAGAGAACCCAAAAAACCCTTCCCCAAGCTCAGAGCTGGTGGCAGAAGAGTTCTCCAGCTGCAGGGAAGAGGAGGACCCGGCAGCCAGGCAGGGAAGAGAAGAGAAGAGAAGAGAAGAGAAGGGCAGCTCTGCTCCGCCGCGGGGGCTGTGGGAGCGGAGGAGCTGCCAGGGCTGGCAGTGGGATCCAGCTGGCAAAGGGGAGCTGCAGAAACACTGCCTTCTTGCTCAGCAGATCTGCCTTAATTACCTGCCTGTAAATCAGGAGTCATTTCATAAGGCTGTGGAGCTGGACAGCGTGGAGGCTACGCTACCTGCACGCTGATTTCCCCACCGTGGGTATGCACACGTTTCAGCTGCTCTTCTGAACACCTCTTCTCACAAATTCTACACATTGCCCCACAGTCCAGAACTAAAATAGTCTTTAGACAGTAAGTTGGGTTCACATAATGTTTGGCACCCCAAACAAGAGTTTTTCAGCTGTGGCAGCTGGGCAGAGACTCCAGCTCCCAGCTGCAGCACAGGGCCAGGTGCTGCTCCTCCGTCCCCAGTGCTGAGGGACCAAAAGGGCTGGGAATGAAATAGTGTGGTAGTCTGTGGGTATGAGAAATATGAATGAGAATAGCTTTCCTGAATGAAGGAAAAAACAAATCCCAAACCTGATAAACAAATGTTTTAAAAGGCCCTTGACAAGTGTGAGTTCTAAACGTTGAAACTCCCTGGCAAAATTGGCTCTGGTGAGGCAAGTCAGAGGTGCTGATTCCAGCTGAAAACTCAAGTGCTGAGTGCTTTGGGTACCTTGTGTTCTCTTTAATTTTATTTCAGGCTTGGAGGATGGTGTGTTTGATTTCAGAAGAACTGAATGTGAGGGCCCTGTTTTGATGACTTTAGAAATGTGTTCAGGTTCAGAAAACTACTTTCTCCATTACTTTCTGAACCCTCTGAAAAGTAACTCATGCAACTTCTGACTCCAGAGTTTTACCCAACTTTAGGCAACTGGATCCCTCTAGCAGCAGCCCTTTGGCTTCCATAAGGGATGAGTGACTGGCTGTCTATCACAAAAAATGAGTTTTGTCCATCACTGTCTTCATTTCTAATTTACATCCAGTGGCACCTCCTGATTTTTGGCTCCTGAGAGGGAAGCTTTTCATACATCCTTTGTTAAGTAGAATGAGCCAGTCCATCAAACACAGGAGAGCTCAGGGTTGTGAGGAGCAAGGTCTAAGTCCACATCTTTGGGTTCCAGTTTCAGGTTAAAGATCATCCTCTGTGAAACAAGGTCAATGCAACAGCAGCAGCCTGGCTGCAGAGCACTCCCAGAAGCCCAGCTACTAATCATCCCATTGTCCCATTTCTCCAGTTGTACCAACCAGCTTCACTCTGGAAATATCATTAAGAAGCAGCTAAGTGTTAAATCACCAGGAATTTCCAGAAAAAGGAGGGAAAGAGAAGAAGAAGGAAAAGAGAAACCTTCCTTTTTTGGAAAAAAAAAAAAAAAAAAAAAAGTCCTTTTTTTTTTTTTTGTACTCCAGCCAGATGGAATTAGGGCAATTGTTCACTTGCAAATCCTATGGAGATTAATGAGGTCCAGAGGCAGAGCCATGAGAAAATAGCAAAGTAAAAAAGTGAAGTTTCCAAAAATACAGCCACCACGATACCATAGGGATGGATCAGATTGAATGTTTCATCTCAGAGCCTGACTGGGCAGGCTGCCTCATGTTCTTAGCTTATTAAAAACCTGAACCCTTTTTTCACCCTCTCAGACCAACCCAAAGAATCACTCTGTCAAAGGTTCAAGAAGACATTTAAACTCATCTAAATGGTTTAGGCTGTTCTGTTTGCATTTCTTTGGTGAGTTCACTCTGGATTAAACTGTGTGGCACTGACCAGTGGCTGTGAGAGAGGGAGGCAGCCCTGGGAGGCTGCTGTGCTTTAACTGGGGGCTCAGATCCAGGTCTGAGCACTTCCCTGAGGCACTCTGTGAACCCAGCAGAGTATACAGGGACCCTGAACTTCTCTCCTGTGAACAGGGGCTTAGAAAATAATACATTTATTTCATGCTTTGTTCCTTTCAGGTGTTTGTTTGTTTGATTGTTGTTGTTTTATTTTTTTAAAGTAGGTATTCTGAGGGTAAATCCAAGACAGGCCTTATTAGAGCAGGAAATACTGTTTAAAAGTCTTGCTTTAAACCATTCAATGTGGTCTGAAACTTGCTGTGTTAACAAAGCCTAGAGAGGAAAACTCAAGAGGCAGCTACTGAAAAATTTCAATACTCAATGCATGGGACAGGTAAATTCAAAGCAGCTTAAATGACTCTTGTGCTTTACCTGCTGTTGCTGCCACACACAGATCTTGTCACTTTAAATCTTCATTTGGCAATTTGCTGCTCCGTAACTGTAGGGTATATACTTGGATCCACAGAAGTATAATATTCTGACAGCTGTTTCCTTTGCTAGCAGTTTATTTAAGCACATTATTTGGTGCAATTTAGACCTCATTCAGAACTGCTTCAAAAACTTAAAAAGACTCATTTCTCCCCCCACTTGTCTGTCTGTCTGATACCACTCCAGTCAGAGCTTCCAGTTCACGGTATCATTTCAGCCACAGTTAATCAAACTCAAGGAGGAAAGGCATATGCTTTCAGGCTAGATTTAACCTTTATATGGGTGCCAGAAAATCTTTGGACATAGAAAGAAATTAGAAGAAAATGCTTCTGTCAAGAACAGCAGAAGGGTATCGCTTTCATTTACAGAGGCTGCTCCAGAACTTGGATTATATGAAGCAAATTAGCTGCTCTGAATGAAATATGGTTTGGGCTTAAGATTCTACAGGAAATTCTTTCTCTTTATGCACTAGCCCCTGGAGCTCAGAGACCTGCAGATATCCTTGGTGCCTAAGTCCTGCTGAAAACACTGGGAATTCAGTTCCTCAGCACAGAGGAAAGGAGGGGTTTTGGAGTGAAATGGTTGTACAGGAGCAGATGGAGAGAGGGGGGTTATTCTACAAGGCATTGCAGAGGTTTGTGTGGTGTCAGAGGTGTCCCTGGCTCTGCTGTGTTTTCTGCCCAGGGACTGGGAGGGAGCAGAGTGTCTGATGCCCTGAGATGACACAGCACCCAACAGGGGGGGAAGGCAGAGCTGCCTTCGAGGTGGGTGCTGCAGATACATGAGCCATTGGATGGACCCACTGGAGCTGGCTCAGACAAACACCCAGCTCAGTCTGGACTCATGCCCACGGTTTCTGAGGCCTGAATAGGCATCACACCTTGTTGGCTGTTCCAGCCTCTCCCCTGTGCTGGGAGCAGGAGCCGTTGGAATCACGGCAATGGAATGATTTTGCAAATCGTGCTAAAGAAGATTCATGCCGTGTTCCCAACATCCCCCAGGAGCTAAATGAGACAGAGAAGGCCAGGTCTGTGCCTTGAATCCACCTTTCCAACCTGGTTCCTGCCCCTGACAGAAGGCAGAGGCTGAGCCTTGCCCTGCACCCCTCCTGCATCCCCGGCCCCGCTGCCTCCTCCTGCCCCGACCTGCGTGTGCCGCAGGAGGGGCTGACATCAGGATTGCTGATGTGGCTCCACAGCCAGAGATACTGATCTCCCAGGAGTAATTAAATTACCCAGATTTACGCAGGCATTCACCAGGTTCGCTGCATTTCCCAGAGGGCTGCCAGGACGTGGGGCTGAGCTGCCAGGCAGAAGGGATGGGAGGGTGGATGGGAGGCTGGAGGTGCCCGGGCACAGCATGGAGGAGATGTCTCTGTCCACTGCCTCAAAACCTTGTCTGCATCTTCCTGGTGGCTCTCTGGGAGGAGCCCTGCCCTGCTGCAAATCTGTAGACGGTCTTTGACTGGAGAACAGGTCTTTCCAGGCTAGGACTGCTCCTACCCTCCCTGTGCTATCACACTGCATCTGCTGTGGGAACTCTTCCTCAGTTAAGAACTAATTTGTAGCGGGCAGCAGAGTGTTTGGTGGTTAGAGGAGGGAGGGCAGGGGTGCATTCCTGCATCCACCAGCAGATGCAGGCGTTTCAGCTGGCCCTCACAGCTCAGCCCAGCAGATTAGACCAGCCAATCTGTCGCTAATATCTGAATTAGCTCATTTTGAAGTGAGTTTAAGTAGATCTAATCTACAGTTCAGTCACAATACACCACGTGCACACACTCATTTACTCAGTGCCACATCTTTCTCTTCATAGTAATTTAACCAGACCCGCTTGCCACGGGGAGATTAATCGCTTGGATGGGGTGCGTGAGATTTAGCCAATGCTTCAAGAATTTGGGAAAGTCATGTTAAAAGCCTGGTGACTCAGTTTATCCACCTGTGTAATGGGGCATTCCCTTTGTCTCAGGGCTGTTGAAAGGCAAAATGAGATCTGGCAGAGACGTAGGGCTGCAGGTATTCAGCGTCTCCCAGGGCTTGGTCATCAGGTCTTGATGAAGCCACTTGCTCATGAGAGGAGAGGCAGAGACTCCCAAGAGTCCAGCAGGACTGCTCGGATGAGGAAGTGCTGGAGAATTTGCTTTGTGAAGTGCTTTGATGCCCTTTGGAGAGCAGCAGCTAAAACATGAACATTCTTGCCCTTGCCAATTTTAATGAAATATAACCAAGTTTGTTTTAGTGGGGTTTACTTTAAAATGTCCTTTTGTTTCTGAAGAAAACAAAGTGGCTTTGTCAGCTTTGCTTTTGAGGTAACGAAAGTTTTAGGTTTTAAATAGTGCTGAAAAGAACAGTCTTTTAATTTAGTGGCATTTGGTATCATTCAATAAATGTTTTGCCAGACTAACAGCAGCTAGTGTTTGTCTCAGAATTTTTCATGCAGATTTCTCCAATCTTGGAGAAAAAAAGACACTGAGGAATAAAGTTCATGAAAAATGAAGCCAAAAAAATCCCCTTACAAGTCTCTGCTGTCACAACTTTACAGATGCAGAGCATGTGGATGCTTTCCCTGGAGAGATGAGTTACTGCTCTCAGTTCTCCCATGAGCAGAGACAACTCTGCTCTCTGTGCATGTGGCTTTTTCAGTCTTTCTGTTTTACTTGCTCATGTGACAAGTGCCATAGTGAAGGATGCTTTCTCTTGCTCATTTTGCACAGTTTTCCTCAGTTCCTGGCCCAGTTAACCCTGGCCCTGTCTGCACATGCTTCTCCCTCTGCAGCACTGATTTTCACTCTGGAGCTGGAAGATCAGAGGGATTTGAATGCTGTCCAACTGGGCACGGGCTTGGGCCCTCAGTCAGGATGTTTGGGATCACTGAAGACCTTTGCATTCAGTGTTCTTATGGGACAACATTTCTACCCCTATAAATGTCAGGTATGAAACAAGAGCAGTTTTCTCAGGGAAAAAAAAATTGTAACACCATCCTGGCACAGCTACTGAACAACACAACTTTATGAAGGACAAGGAAAACACGTTCTGACATCTTTGTCCATTCACCAGGTCCCCACCTGCAGTAGATGTGTTCACTTTCAAATGTCACTTTGTACTAACACTTTGTCCTTTGCTACCTACTACATTTTATGCATTGACAGTCGCTGTAAACTAAAACTTCAAAGTCCTGAGGGCTGGTTCCAGTCTCACATGAGGTGCTGCCCAGTCTTTCCTGAGTATTTTAATATAGCTCCACATCTTGAATAACTCAGCACTGCTTGGCTTGCAAAGTCTCGGGTTTTTTACTGGGAAGGGGAAGAAAACAAGTAGCACTTTTTATTGTCCACACTCACCTACTAACTGTGATGAAAAAGTTGTCTTTCAGCATCCACAAGAGTGTGGTGTAGCCTGGCCCCTCTTGTTGGATTATTCCTTGCCCTGTTGCATGTCCATGTACTGTGACAAGTAAGCATGCATATCCAGCTTTCTTTCCCCATTAACCTCTTCATTTCCTATGGCCTTCCAATCCCTTCATTCCAGGTGTACCAGCAGGTTAGGATGCAGTGACTTAATGACAAATGAGCCCCTGTCTACACCCAAGCACCCTCCATCCCCCTGTGCTTCTGCACTTACTGGAACACAGTTCAGGATCTGTTGCAGATTGTTTATTTTATATTTCTCTGTCAGACACCATTTTGCATGACCAGGATTAATCTGCTGCCCAGGCAGAGCACTGGAGAGGAAAACAAATACTCAGTTTCTGAATAGAAAGGTGACTGGGAGGGAGATTGTGCGAGTTCAGTGAGTGTTGCTGTTACGAAACATCTGTGCTGTTCTGCAGGATTGTGCAGATAAGCAGAATGAAATGACTGTCCCAGAACGATGGGAGAGAATATCCAAGATGTTTCTATATCTCTCAGACTCAGGATGTTGTACCTCAACCACTCATATATCTTTGGGGATTTCCCTTTCTGACCATAATATCAAAGTTAAAAACATATCAGAAAAAATGCCTCTTTTAAAACAAGATCTATTTTGTGGGTTGAGAGAAAACCACTGAAAAATCCCAGATCATTCTGCCAAGCCTATGAATTACAAATAACAGACTAGCTGGCTCAAGAAAATCCTGAGTTGCCAAATGCTCCCCGTTATCTGCTTTGTGATGTTTCTCGCAGGTGTCAGGCTGTGGTGAGCTTAGCACACACCACTGATTTCCTTGGACAGGCTAATACCCTTCCTGAGAGACATCTCTAGTCAAGGCACAGCTGGAAACAAATGTGTGCTGTGTCTTCCCTGTCACAGCTTGTCATTCCAGAGGACTCTGCTGGGCTGTTTTCTTGTTCAAGGCTGGACTCAGCACCATCCAGTGCTGAAGTCTCTCAGTTTCTCCAAGACCTGGCCTGTAGCTTGCAGGACTCTGAGAGGTTATTTCCCTCTTCCCCCTGAATGTACAGTCTCTTCTTCTCCCTGCTGGCTGTGCCCTGGTGCTGAAAGGGATTTGTTCCTTGTTTTAGAAGGACCATGGTCAGACTTCTGCCCTGTCTTCTGCAACGTGTGGCTGCCACACACATCAGGCTTTGGCCACTCGTGGGAGGTTGAGGATGGTTATGGGAATCTGAGCAGCTTTCAACAGCTCCTCTTGTTATCTTTGTACCTGAGGGTCTTTCAAGATCACATATTCCATGAGTGACTGAGCTGGCTGCTGCTTACTGTGCCTCTTCTCTCCTACTCTGGGCTTCTTTTGCCCAAGTTTTCTGCTCTGGGATATGCTGATGGACAGAGTTACCCTCTTTGTTCTGCTGCACTGTGTTCTCCTGCAGGGACTGCTGATGCAGCAGTTTCAGAGTGGGACCCTCTACAAGAAGAAATCTTGCACCTAAAAATCCCTGTTAGCAACATTCAAAATATGATCTGTTAATCAAAAGCATATTGCTAAAAATACTCCCAGTGCTTCTTGTGCTAATTCCAATAAGGAATAAACTTTCAGGGCAATCTGTAAGTTGAGTGAGTTTTCAGTAAAAGAATACACAAAGAAAAGAAAATCTATAACTTTCAAGTAATTTAATCGAAAGGATACATTTACAACTTGCCAAGTATATTTTGGGAATGTTGTTAAACTAATGAATTCTGAGGAATGACAGCATTTAGATTCAACGTGATAATAAGCACAGAGATATCCCTTGTTGATCTCCATTTCTTCCCACTGGGAGCATTATTAAGCCTGGCAGTGAGTCTCAGAAAGTTTTTGCCAGGAATGGGCTGTTAAGACCAAAGGAATACTATGCCATTAGAGGTGGAAACAGGCAAAGTGCTGGGTATAAGCAAGAACATTTTGAGTAAGTTGGGAAATCTTGAAAAGACAAAAGTTCCTTTTGAAGGGCAAATCAGAGGAATTCTTAGCATTAAAATTACCTTTGTTTCATGTTTTGTTCATTCAGTCTAATAAATAGAGAAATCATATAACTTTAGTGACCAGTCACACACCTCAGTGGAGAACTCCTGAGCAGGGTCCTGCTGTGATCATGGCATGACCAACTGTGCATAATTTGCTTGCACCATTTCCTTGCTGGATAAATTCTCAAAAAAGGATAAATCGTTAAAAAAACCCATGAAAATCATGATATGTTCACGTAAAATCTCTGAGTAGAAAAAACAAGGAGATAGATTCCTCCATAGGAAAAAGTTCATGATGAATAATTCAACTTGCTATACTAGTTACTGCAAGTCCTGTCCCAGTTAGCCAGGCTGCAGAATGCTGAGTTAATGAAGGCTACTGCTCTGGCAGAAAGGAGAAAGAGCATGATTTCAGCAGACTTACAAATATATATCTCTATCTATCTTTTAAACTTCGTTAACTGCAGTTAATAAAACTCTAAGAATGCATCCTTAGTGTGCAGTACAGGAGCGCTCCCATTAATTCAACTGTTTTTCCTTATGTTTAGAGTTCAGGAAATGCTTTTAACAATTTGCTAAATCCACTCTCTGCTCCTTGGACTGGAAGTTACCCTTGCATATGTACAGCCCAAACAGTCAAGAAATGATAAAGGAAAACCCCTGAAATTAGTAAGAGCTTGACCTGAGTGTCTGCATAATGCTCATAATAATAACCCTTTTGTCATCAAAGAGATTCTCAGCGAAGCCTGGGAGGGTGTAATTTTCTCGGGGGCCTTTGTGCATGTGATCCACAACGCTGTCTCATCACATAACCGAGCGCTGCTGCCGCTGGGATGTGTCAAGTTACACAAAGAAAATTATGCTTTTTGTGTGTCCATAAAATGAGAGTTCAGGGGGGATTTTTAGCATGGGAAGCATTAAAAAAAAAAAAAAAAAAAAGAAAAAAGAGAAAAGAAAAATGAGAGAATTTTTTTCCATCTCCAAATGCTCAGAAAGGAAAGGAAAGGAAAAAAAATCTTTTTCCTTTCTCCTTAAATCTTTCTCTTTAAATAACAAGGATCACAAGCAGGAGACTGTTGTGAAAAAGAGCAGAATAGAGCACTCAAATGCACAGCTCCAAAACAGACAAAGGGTAATTACAAGTTAGACATGACATAGGTGAAATGGCTTCTGCTTTTAAGGAAAACAAGACTGAGGAGAGCAATATGGTTATTTCTTTCATCCACCCAATCTCAACCTAACTCCAAGCAAGGAGTGGCACAGAGGCATCACAGTTTGGCACTGTCACCCCAGTTGAGGAAACTGCAGAACAAGTGCTTGTGTCCCATTAGTGTGGTGTGCTCAGCCTTCAATATGAGCTTCAAGGGCTTTGCTGAACTTGGGCATTTGGACTGTTTTAAGCAGTGTTTGTTTGGAGCTGGATATTTTTAATACTGTTAGTTATTTACAGTAAGAGGTTTGCACCAGTAAAACATAGTCTTAGTTGTATGCATGCTAATCTGGTCCTTGCCACTGCCACTCTCAGTTTATTCTGCTTTTCACTTTAATATGACTAATAATGCATTTGTTGTTTTTGTCTTCTGTTAGACTTTAAACTCTTGGGTTAGGGAACTTGTGTGTCATATCTGTGGTTATTTTCATGATATAAATGTTGAGGTGGAATTCAGGAAGTGTTCAGCTCCAGACCAGCTCTGCTCTGCTGGAGTAGATGGGAGTTTTTCCACTGGTAGGGTGGATGGGAGAAGTAGGATAGATCCTGGTGCTTCAGAAAACCTTCTCCACCAGAGCAAGTAACTCAGCAACTTGCCTTGGCAATGGCCAAGAATGTTTTACTTCTGTCCTTGCTAAGTTACTGGGAGCTCTGCTGTGACTGAGTCCAGGAGTCAATGTGTGCATTTTCAGAGATCTTGGGTTTAGCCCTTATTTCCAGCTCACAGGGAGAGGCTCCTCTCTGTAAAACCTGTAACTTTGGTGTGTGTCAGATCATCTTTCTCTGCTGAGAAGCAGAGTTTGCTGCAGTGGGTGGCTTGAGAACCAGTCTCTTGAGGTCAAATCAGAGGTCACTTTTCCAACTGCTCCTTGAAAAATCACTACAGCTGGGCAAATATTGCAAAAAGCCTTTATCCAGGAGAGGCCACGTGTTTGCCTCAGTGATGCTTTCTGCAAACATTCGTGGAAGCAACCTTTTGTTTGCCCAGTAAAACCAAGTATTGCAAAGACCATGTGCTACCTGTGTTTGCTTGGCTCTTTGGAGAGGTCCTCCAAAGGTCTGCATTCTGACGCTTACAGATGGACTAACAGAATATAAACACTTGATTGTCATGAAACTTCCTCAACTGTCAGAAATGAAAAGGAAAATCACAAAGTATTGCAGGATTTGTGATAGAATTCTGACAGCTGGTAACTAAATTTAATACCTTTATGCTTTTTGATCTTAGCAAAATGGAGATAATACTTCCTTAATGCAAAAGGGCTGAATACAAGGATGAAATAATTTGGAACTTTGAGGTTCTCAGCTTTTGAACTGGCAAGGGCTACATAATAGGTAGACAGATTAAAATGTTGATCAGTTAATGGACACATCAGTTAATGGATAAGTTGTTCATAGACTAAAAGAGAGAAATTCTGAGTGAAACTAGGTTTGCACTAATAGATTGCAGGGCTAGTGTCCAGAAGGCAGACAAGCCCACTCACTGTACAGCACTCAGTCATGGCCTCATCCTGCCCCTGAACCCTGTATCTCCCTCTACCTGAGGGGGACTTTTCTGTTACCACCTCACACCCTATTCTTAATCTCTGCAGAATTCCTAATTTTACAGACAATTTTACACAAACAATGCCACCTGTCCTTTGCCCACCTCTTCACATTTTGGGCTGTTCTTGCATTGTGTCCAACGTGCCCTGTGCAGGGTGAGTGGCAGTAAACCTGCCTGCCTTTGGGTCTTCTCCACACATGTGGTTCCTTCTTCTTCTCTTGCAGTTCTGTGTCCTCTGACGACGTGCACACTTCGCTTTCCATCCCCCTCTCTGGTGGGTCACTGATGCATGAACAAGCCCCCACCTCTGCTCCCAGAGGCTCTCCACTTCTCACCTCTCCCTGTTCCACCATCTGTATCCATTTATCACCACTTTCCAACTTGTCTAACCTCGGTTACCAAGTCATTCTTTTTTGTCGCCAATTGAGAATTTCACTATCAATGCCAGACTTATTAACCCTAAGTCTTTTATGCAGTATTGTATGGAAAAAAAAAAAGAAAGGAAGCCTTGTGGAAGTCCAAGTCAATTATGTCTGCAGCTTCAGCCCTGTCAGCTCTCATCGTCACCTCCACTCCAAGGAGTTAATCATATTTGCTGAGGATGACCTACTCCTTGTAAATGGATTCTGCTGACTGCCCTTGCTTCCCATTTCAAGAGCCTGGGTGGCATCTATAATCTTCCCCAATACCAGTGGATGTAGTATAATAGCTCTCTAATTTTGTCATTCCTCCAGCCAAGTGCCCTCATATACCATCAGTTTTGTCACCAACAGGAGCTTGAGTGATTTTTTCTCCTAAAGGACTGAACCAAAATGTCAGTCCCTGTACCAGGCACAAACACCCAGCAGGAGGTGACAGCTGATGAGCTGCTTCACTCCAGAGAGTGCAGAGAATTTGCAGGCACTCAGGGTAAGCGAGAAGATGCTCGGCCATGTCCCCACCACAGGTCAGGAGCAGAGCTGGGAACAGAGCTGGGTCTTCCGATGTCCCTGGGCCTTGCTGTGACTATTTTTATCTGGGGAAAAGCCCTGGCAGTCTCTTTGCAATGGTGTCCTCCAGAACACGGGCAAAAGGTCCAGGGCTCCATGCCCATCACTGGGGGATTGCTGTTAACAAAGGCTAATCAAGCAGCAGATTGGAAAAGCAGAGCTGACACGTGTGATGAATGTACCACGGGGCAGAGGGGGATCGTGTGTAATGAAATATGTCAATTCAAGTCATAATAAAAACAATGAACTGAAGACCTGACAGGGAGGGTGGGATCCATCTCAGCTAGTGTGAGCTGTGTGTGCAGTGCCCTCAGCATGGGCTGTGCCTGTGCCAGGGAAGGAGACTCGAGGCCCCAGAGGATGAACCACCACACGTCACAGGCACCGAGTCAGGGGGAGCATCCTCCAATGGCCAGGTCTTTGTCTTCTGTGGAAGAAGCAGCTTTGGTGGCCAATGTTTAGACTTCTAATACTAAGAGGTGGCAGAAAGGCTTTTCTGATTATGGGGTGTGAGGCAGTAAATGCTCTGGTGGATTTCCCAGGGGAGCTAAAGCACCCCTCTCCTCCCTAGCCCATGGCACCACGCAGGACATGATCGATCCCTGAGGCTCCTCAGGAAAAGAAGAGAACAGTGCTGCCTGTGGGTTATGATAATTGCATCAGGGAAGCTGCCACACTGAGCCTTGTGTTCTTCCTGCCAGGTTCCCCACAGTGCCAGACAGGGGACTGAGGAACAGGGAATGCCTGCACCTACTGACCTACAGCATCCAGCAAACACCACAATCAACCTGCAGCTCTTACAGTGAGTGTCTCTTCAGTAACAACTGAATACCTGCACTTTGGAGTGTCAGAAAAGAGCTGAGGCTATTTGCCTTAGACACCTGGTAGAGATTATACATTTTAGACAGCAGCCTAAAAGGTGGGGGGGATTTTATAGTTATTATCTATGGTTATTTTTTAGAACTGCAGTCAAACCTAGGTTTCAGTACAGTCAGCAGTAACAGCAGTTTGAAAAGTCACATCAAGGGTAACTGAGTTTAAACACACACACACACCCCAAAAAAAGGGGGGGAAAAAAGCAGCTCTAAACATAATCCTTGGAGAGTAGGTTTGCACATCTTTGTCTTCAATGGGAAACATTTTTTAATGAAACCAGTCATTTTGACAAAAAGGACTGTTAAGTGTCACTTCTCGCTAGTTAGCCATGAAATTGTCCTTAATATGTGCAGATATTTCAAGTACCACATAAATGTCACTCCACCAGCACAACTTCTCTTGTATATCTGGACTTGAATCTAATTGTTGCATTATATCAGGAGCAGCATAATAATTAGATTCTCACTGTAAAATGAGGACAGGTTCACTGTAAATCATGGGATCAGATCCAAATGAGAAGTACTCTAATTTTATTGAAAATTATACAGATTCACCTGTTCTGTGTTAACTTAGAACCTGAAACCTTTACAGATCTTCACAGAGTATGTGAAATTTGGGCTTCACAACTTCTCTATTCCTATACAAATTAGGTTTTGTGTGTAAAACGTCTGTTAGTTTTCGTATATACTGAAATACATCTCCTCTTCCCCACTCCTAGTAACCAAATTCTAAGCAATTTTTTTTTTCTTTTTCTTCTTTTCCCCCCTCAGTTCTCCATCTGTGTGTAGTTAAATGTAGAAGCCATATGAAATCTGTGTTGCTTTCCTCGTGTTTTCACAGCAGACTGCTATAGTAAGGGAAGCTTCCATGAGGAGCCAGAGACCACGCACTGCATTAGCATCCGAGCAGGCAGTGTAAAAAATCAGATCTGATTCTGCCTGTGGAAGATAAATGAGCCAGAGTCCCCAATGCCCAAGATTTGGTCATCTCTTTATGAGTTCTGAAGTACTTATTAGCAGCTTTGATGAGTGCTAGGGGAGATGAAGTCTACCTTGAACAATGTTAGAAAGCTGAATCAAATCACTTGAAATCTCCCAGAGGGAGAAACAGCCTGAACTGGTTATAGGTTTATATGAACACTCTGATGGTGGGGGAAAAAAGTAAGCATTTTTTCAGCATAACCTCCCAAGAATTTACTCTAAGCTATAAGAGCTACTTCTCCAGCCATTTTATGGATGCAGTTAGTCAGTTTTGCTGAAGGTTTTATCCCTGCTCTGTGTCTTTCCTTCCACAAAGAGATGTGACCTGCTAAGATGAAACAGGTGAGAATGAACTTTCCATTGCACATGCTCCTGGGCTCTGCCAAGGCCCGTTCAAGGTGGCCCTGAAGAATATTTCAGGACAGCTGTAGGCACTTATCAAGGCACTCCACCATCAGGGAATGTGGATTCTGGGCTGATGTGTGGGTTGCCAGGCACAGAAGAGGATGGCCATGCAGTTAGAACTGGCTTACTGAGCTAGCAAATCACTGTGTGTCAGTGCAGACACAGCAGCTGCTTTGGGGTTTGTTTTTAGCAAAGCACAAATGCTGAAAATGCCTTCAAGCTTTCAGCTGGGTGTCTGCTTATTCCTCCTTAGAAATGAGCTCCTCTCCATTGATTGTGTTTCCTTCCCTGTGCAAGCAGTTGTGTCCATGCCTCTCCCTGTGCTGACAGCAAGGCCAGAATAAGTGAGCTGGAGGAGCTGATGTTTTTAGAGTTGCTGAAGATGTGGAGCACACTGCTGTGTATGCCCTAACTGTGTTTGCATCAGGGATGCTCCAAATCCAGCCAATTTGCTGGCAGATAACAGCTCTCTCATCCCCCACTATTACAACTTGCATAGTCACTTGAGGCCTTTCCTTAAAATCTTGGTCTGGGAGGATGAACTGAGATCCAGATAAATGCAGTTCATTTTCTTTTTAATGCATTCAGTGGATGCTCTGAAGCAGATTTTGATGCCAGACATCTGTGCTGCTTGCACGCACCCAGGAAAGGCTTGTTCTGTCATGACAGGGCTTAGAGTAGGATTATTCCTGCCTGAGAGTGATGGTTGGTAGCAACTCCTGAAGCCTTGAACATTGCAGAGCATCAGGGGCTGTCACTGTCAGTGCTTTCTTCACTGCAGGGAGCTATGTAAGTAATGTTCAGCCTAATTTGGAAGAAAAATGAGTTGGATTTGCAGCAAGAGTGATCTTCCTACCATTGCCAGTGAAGTGGAACTCCAGGCAGCAGTGAGAAGATCCCATCTGGGGCCGTGAATGGTGACTGGGAGGGCTTGGGAGGAAAAGTGTTGTACCTGATGGGCAGTCCCAGAGTCGGTGATGGCAGCACTGGGGGGCAGATCATTTGCCAGCAGATCAGCCCCTGCTTTGTCCCTCTGTAGTCAGCACTCTGCATATGGGGAGATGATTTTTATTATGATTTATTTATTTATTTATTTATTTTAGTCAGGACTCTGCATATGGGGAGATGGTTTTTATTTTGGTTTATTTATTTATTTATTTCCATAGGATAGTCCTTCATCCAGAAGATATCTCACCAAATCCCTTAGAGTGTCTTTGGGCTTCTCCCATTCCAGGTGTTTTCCTGTGCTCTCCCTCCGAGCCCATGAGGAATATGTGACAATGAGTGCTGACACCATAGTACTGTGAGCCTATTTGGATCTGAAGAGAAAGAATCAGCCCATATAAAGGGATTTCAGCTTCAGAGGACACCAGCTTTGCCCTCTGTCCTTCTGCTCTCCTTGTGTGGAGCAAATTGGTCAAGCTGAGTGGAGCTTCAATCCCAGACCAAGGATTTCAGGTCTCTAAAATGATTGGAATGGAAAGCTAGGGATCCTTACAGCTCTGCTTCCCCTATGGGAACAAAAGAACTTCAGAAGCACAAGGGGAAGCCAGAAAAGCTTCCTTAAGCCCTAATGATTGCTGAAGGAAACCAGTAAAACTAAAAGAGGAAACAAGTCCCAGTATAAACCTTTCCACCCGCTCTGACCTGATGAGGTTGCTTTGTGGGCTGTGGTTTTGAATGCCTATGGCTCACAAAGACCCCTCCTGCCCTCAAAGCCATGTGGTGGAGGCCTTGCAGGGCAGAGGGACTGCTCAGCGGGAAAGGAATTTTCCCACTAGACCTTAGTCAGGGAGAAAAACTGATCAGGGAGTTTCCCTCAGCTGGGGACCTGCAAACCCAGCCATGCCAACATCCCAAACCATGCAAACCTGGTCCTTCCATGGCACCTGCTGCCTGCACAGGATGGCACTGGGAACTGGTGTCTCAGCTCCTCACCCCCAGGAGAGTTTGGAGGCTGTGTCAGACAGCCCCTGGGGAATCTGGGCCAGGGATGTGGCCATGGAGAGCAGGAGGAATCCTGGTGCTGTGAAGGAAGTACAGCAGCTGCACAGCAGGATCTATCCAGCTTGGTAGATCCTGTCCAGCCAGAGAAGTGTGACCCCTTTTCTGGGCTGTATTTCTGATTAGCACCTGCAGCAATCAAGGGCTGCTGTACTAGGACCAGAAAGCTCCATTATGATGCAAAGAAACCTGGAGGCAAGTGATTATGCTCTGTGTTACCTGCCCTGATGTCCCATGCACTGCTCAGCACTCCCCTGGAATGTCACTCATCCTGGGCTGATGGATAGGTTGCTACAGGGCTCTCTTTTGCTTTCTCTGTCTGCATATGACTGAAGGCAAGAAAATCCTGTAGAGACCAGTCTACATAGGAGAGTGTGGGAGGGGAAGGTTTATGGGCTGCAGTGGCAGACATCTAATCCTCTCCAGCATTTTTCCATAGAAAAGCCACATGGGCTCCCTAAACTTCTGAGCTGCCTCAAGCAGCTTTTCTCAGCCCTCCTTGCCTGCCTGGCTCACGTGCATGCCAGGTGTTGGTGGCTTGAAGGGTAGAGGGAGCTTCCTAATTCTCAAGCCTGGTGGTGTGGGGTCTCTCCATCCACCATTTCTGCATGTTTTACTGCTGCCTTGGGTTTCTCAGCACTGCAGCTGGGATTGCCATTAGCTGTGTGCTCTAAGTGACTCTTCCCAGGGTACTCTTCTTTAGAAGAGAAAGTTGTTCAGAAGACACTTCTGTGCCTTCTTCACAAAAGCACTGTCGTTTCCAGGCTGTGTTATCCCAGCTTTTAGGCTCCCTCCAGGACAAAGCAGAGATGAGTAGCTGTTGTCCAACATCCAGCAGCAAGCTTTCCCAAGATCAGAGTGTAATAACGAGCTCAGGTAGATCCCACTCATCCTGTGCTATTGGAACTCTTCACAGTGTTAGCCCAGCTACTGTCAGTAAGACAAAGCTGCAGGTTTTGCAGGTAGTCGATGCCTCAGGCACGATGCCAGCAGGCAGAGGAGTTTAGTAAAGCAAAGAAGTAAGGATCAAAACCTCTTATCAACTGCTCTAAATAAGAGTTACAATCCTTTGGGCTCCTCAGACACAGGCAACTTAACACCCATTGGGTTTTTACACCTGGCTCTCCCTAAGAAAGGAGAGTTCCTGGAATAAATGCAGTTTATCTGATATACAGAGAAAGAGCTTTAGGGAAATTATTTCTAAGTTACATTACTGAGAGTACAAGGCTTGTACTTGAAGCTTACTTGTATTAACAAAAGCTCTGAACAACAGGGGTTTGGTTTTGCATTAAAAATCTTGCTATTCTCTCCCCCCCCACCCCTTTCCATCTCTCACTCTTCCTCTCTCTCCCTTTCCTTCTTTGTCTTTTATTTCTGGCCCACTCCCAATTTAGTTGATAAACAGAAAAGGCAACAGCACTGAGACAGTCAGTGCATTGTCGGGGGGCCTGCCTTAATCCCCTGAAGTCCCCAAGGAATAGTAGGGCTGTGTTAAGTGGGTTTCAAAGGCAGAAGGTGGAATGAGGTGTGATAGGAAACCAGCTCTTACTAACTGGTTCACTTCAGGCTAGCTTTAAATAAATTGCAGCTCTGAGCTGCTTGGACGTTGACAGGAGGGCTGTGATATTTGTGGCTGCACTACAGAGAATTTCAGCCTTTTAAAGCAGGAATGGGAATAACCTGGAAGGACTTAAAGCTGTGAAATTGTAAAGGAAAAAAAACAAAACAAGCCTCTCGGTGTGGAGGCTCCCTGGGCTTGTTCCTGGATTCCTCCTCTGCAGGCAAACTTTACCTGTCTCTTAAGAAAACACATCCTGCATTCCTTATTATTTCAGCTTGGTTTAGGGAGCAGCTGAGCTCTCTGACAGCAGCTTTGAAAAGCGTCATAGATGGATTTTTTGGGAAGAATTCAGGATAATGGGAAGTGAGTTTTGGGAAAGGTGCTATTTAGCACCAGTTTGGGAGTCACTGGCATCTGAACCTCTGAAGAAGGACTCTTAGCCCCACATTAGGTGCTGTGAAGTGAAACTCTCATTCCTGAAGGGCAAATTAAGCACTGCCAAAGCAGTTTGTGGATCCATTTAGGGTTCACTTGGGTGTTTTCATCACCTGCAATTATCACATAGATGTCTATGGGTGTAAAACTGCACCCAGTTTATCTGAGCCTGCAAGACCAGGGTGGGGACCCTCTGACAGCTGTGGCCTGATTTTCTGTCCAGTCAGACTAAGTGGAATCACAACTACAGTTTATTCCCAGCAGACTCCTAACAGCATTGATCAGGCTCCCACTTTCCAGGTTTTTAGTCACAGTTTAAGTATTATATTCTATCTTGCTCCCAGCTGTTTTTCCACCCTTAATCACCACCAGTAGAGATGCAGATTGCTATTGATGTTGGCATAATAGCTGGTCCACTGATATAAATCAACTTAGAGAGCAATAGGATGATGTAGATTTATATCAGATGAGGCTATACTGTGCTTTTAAAGGCAAAGCCTTGAAAAGCTGAGGTGACTGTTCAAAGTTCAACAGCCACTACATGTGTGGAGGACTGCAATGAAGCAAATAGTTTTATTTGGTTAAATAGCATTGATATTTACAGCTCTGGCATCTGGAATACCCTCATTTGTACTAAATTTGACATAGAAATATGTTGATGGAGGTGAAGAGCTGTCCCCCACTTAGGCAAAGATGATTTTCCTGTTATTCAGCTGGGTGACAAGTGTCCTACAATGCTTTTTCCTGGCTCTCCTTAGAGGAGTTGGACTCATGGTCCTTGTGAGTCCCTTCCAACTCAGCATATTCTGTGGTTCTGTGATTCAGTGAATATGGATGGTGGGGAATTCTTGAGAGCAGCTACACCCACATCTGCTCCAACAAGATCTGCAGAAGCAGGTCTATCCACACCTCTCATACAAATGAAATCTGACCCTCCATTTGTTCAGGATGAAGTTATAAAAACCCCAAAGGAGGAGTAGCAACAATTGCTTTGAATGATGGTGGAAGCAACCTAAATTGCTACCACAGTTTGGAATGGTGGAATATGGTTTTAGCTGTAAGACTGCTTTTCATTTCTCTGATAGGATAAAGGAACCTTAAGGTAAATACAGTTGTAACTTATGCCTGCTCAAGGGCTGATTTGCATTCAAAATGCTGTAAAAGCTGGTTTGGGTGATTGACAAGCTAGTTTTTATGTAGTTAAGAGCATTATGTAATTTGTGTACACTCATTTCTCCAACCACAGCCATTCCCCAGCTTGGCTGTCCCTTTAGGGCCACCCTAAACCAGCAATGGTCAGACTAAAGCCCAGCAAACACAGAGCCTGGGCACGAGGGGAAGGGCAGGGACCAGGGCAGTGAATCGAGTAAATATCACAAAAAAAGCAAAGCTCCCAGCAGGCATTCCCACTGCACTGCCCTGGATGTGGGGCTGTGTCCAGCACATCCGCTGCCCTTCCCATCACAGCTCCCCTCCTCACACTCAGGGCTTTGTTGGCAGGGCTGTGACTCAGAGCAGGCAGAGCCACACCAGGGTTCACCCAGAGACCAGAGGGAGGGAGTGAAAACAGGGAACCAGCAAAGCCAGCCCTGGCAGGCAAGGAAAGCTCCCCTCCTGCAGGGTCAGGCTCCATGCAAAGCTCAGGACTCCTGGGCAGCTCTCCTTCCTTCTGCAAGACTGCTCTTTTCCCACAGCCCTGTTTTCCACCTGCCTGTGCTAAGGGAAGGCTGCTGGGAGGTGTGAGCCCAGCTGGCAGGGGAGGGGGCAGATAAGAATGTGCCATGATCCTGCCAGTTCAAGTCTATGCCCTGCTCTGCCCCTGGGGAAATGCAGGTGGATGTCACCCCTTGCAAGGCACAACCAATGCCAAGGACAGTCCACATCTCCCAGCTGTACCTGTTCATTCCTGCCTTTGGAGCACTGAGTCAGTGCTGCTGCTGCAGGAGTGTGAGTGGTAATGACAAAGAAAAGCCAAGGCACAGAGCTGGTAGAGCCCAGCCTGTTACCAGTGTGGATGTTCCTGCCTGCCTGCTTGCTGCCAGCTGGCAGAGCTCCATGCCCAGCCATGGCCTTGCCATTATGCAAGAGATGCATCTGCCTGCTGGCCCTGCTCAAAGCTGCTCAGACAGTCGTGGACCAAGACAAGAACAGCAGAACTCTGTGTCTCAGGTAGAGCCCTTGGTGATATTCCCACTGATTTTGTGCTAACTGCTCCAAGTATTCAATGTCTTATAAAAACATGGAACGAGGAAGGACTCCCAGGATAAATGGATGCAAGGAAAGCCAATGTGCTGAGTGCTCCACTGACACTAAAATACTGCCTAATCCAACCCAAATACTCCTGCCTAGGGATGGCAGAGGTGACAAGTGTGTGTATGATGACAGCTGCAGGGCAGGGGATGGTGGCCAGCACTGTCTCCACAACACTGGAGAGCTGAAATGTATTGAGAGCAATCCCAGTTCAGCCCAAATGCAGGTGGATAACAGAGGTTGCTCTTTGCAGCCTTTTCTAAGACATCTTGTCTCCTGAAATCAAGTCACTGAAAGCCACACTTCTGAGAACCACAGAAGCTTTTATTCTCCTGAGAATGCAACTTGAAATTTGGCTCTGGGGACAGGCTGACCCAGTTCACTGCTGGTACTGCCCTGGGCAAACAGGGTGCTTGGCTCCCATTGCCTTGACCAACTGGAGCACTGGAGGGGCTTCTGCCTCAGAGGATCCACCCCTTGGTCCTTCTGGCTTACCCTGGAAGCACAGGATGGATGTGGGTTAATGATCCAGCCTGTCTGACTGCAGACAAGTGCTTGGTGCAGGATCTTAGGCAAGCTGTTGATGTCTCCACAGTTCAAACTGGGCAGGCCCCTTCATTAATTGGTAGCACTAAGTAGTTTCCAGATGAAGAACTTCTTGGAGGTTGATGACACGGCATGCTGTGGTCAGAGAAGGCCTTTCTATCATTTTTCTGTTAAACACTTACTGTATTTCGTTTTCCGAGCTTTCAATCTTTTTAATCTTGTACTGGGAGGTTGATCCTCCTCCTGTTGAAGTCATTGGCAGTTTTGTCATGGACTTGAATGAAGCCTGAGTCAGGACCAGGCTTTAAATCAAGGCTCAGGTAATGTTACAGGAGATAAAGAACACGACTGGGAAAGAGAAAAATTGGTGCATTGGCTGGACACTTCCTAAACAGGATTGTTTTATACTTCTGAAATTGCAAAATGTTTAGTTTGTATAAACCACAGCTCATTTCCAATTTGGATGTATTAAATTTATTAGTCCTCAAAAACAGATTCAAAATTGACCACAGTGCTCTCCCTCCATCCAGAATAAATCTGTCTGTGCTAAAAGTGAAGTGGGGGGAAGGCAATCACCCAGTGTCCATTTCCAGTTGTTTAGTTCCCAGCCTAATCAGTGACAACTGGAGAGTTTGAGGTTTATGACATAACAAAAATTAAACATATTCTTTTCTCAGAAGATTGTTCTGGAGAGGGTAATTACACAAATGCAGTCTAAGCTTATTATCTTTCTTTTTCTTGTGCTGTCTTCCCTCCTCCTCTTCCTTTTTACACTACTACATTTCCTACATGTGTTCAGTGAAGCTGAAAATGATATTTTGATAATGGGCACACAATGAACTTGTAAGAGGGCTGGTTGACAATGTGAGACTTTGTTAAGCCAAAGAGGATACAATGAATAGCTATAATTGGAGTCATTAATGAAGGGACTGCTTTTTTTTGCCTGAGGAAGGTTACATCTTAATGCTTCTCAGGTTTCCTTCTCTATTTGTACAACACTGTGGAGGTCAAACCTAAAGTTGGGTCTTTCCTGGTGGTGTGTAATGAAACTTAGGTCACTAAAGAATTTGTTGAGCACTTTGTAACCTTACATGTATTCTGTCTGAAAGAGATTCTGCCTTGCTTTCTGTGGGTGTTCTCCTCCATTCTGCCTCTTAAAACAACTTGTAAATGAAGAATTAAATTAAACTATCAAAAATGCCATCATATCCCTGACTTATATCCCTTATATTCCAGTGATATCTAGGAGTCTTGGTCTGGGACAGTGCTGTACAAAGAGCTGTATAAAAGCATAAATACAGATAATTCCCAACTGCAGAACTTTACAATCTATTTCTTATAAAACTCTGGTTTTAACTTTAAAGTGGCACTAAGCCTGTTTATCCTCATGATGTCAAGAGAGCTATTCTCATGAAAACTCACCTGAAAATTAGAGGGCCATCTCAGTTAAGAGAAAATCCAGTGGCTTTTATTCCAATAGTTAGTCAGAGCTGGCTGCTCCCACTGCTGACACATCTCTTGCTTCCCCCTTTGTTATAACGAGTTTTCCCAAGGGCAACAGGAGCATCAAACCCAGCTGCCTGCTCCCACCTCAGCTCTCCTATGCCAGGGACATCCTGGCATCAGCTTGGCTTGGGGACCATTGCCACTGGGGTGTGAAAATCCAGCTCCAGCCAGGTTACTGAGAAACCTTGGAGGTGCTGGGAATGGCAGTGTCTGGATGTGCTGTGCTGGGAATGGCAGTGCCTGGATGTGCTGTGCTGTCCCCTGGGCAGAGGGAAGGTTGGTTTCTGGATGTGCTGTGCTGTCCCCCTGGTCAATGGGAATGGTCAGTGTCTGGATGTGCTGTGCTGCCCCCCTGGGCAGTGGGAAGGTTGGTTTCTGGATGTGCTGTGCTGTCCCCTGGGCAGTGGGAAGGTTGGTTTCTGGATGTGCTGTGCTGTCCCCTGGGCAGTGGCTGTGCTGAACCATTTCCTGTGCAGTCCAGGGGTGTTTCTGTGTCGAAGGAGCTCAACCTGAAGGAAATGGGTATTAATTTCCCTGCTGTGGACTCTGAGCCCAGTGAGCAGGTGCAGGGCAGGGAAAGGAAGAGAGGGAAAGTTTTCTCCTTAAGCAGCAGCAAAGTAGTAGTGACATTTTGCCTTATTGCTGGATTGCTTTTCACTAGAATAGCCTGCAAAGGAAACCCATGCTTCAATACCTTCATTTCCTTAATGACAGAGAAATCCTGAGATGAGTTATTCAGTGTCCACATCCTTCCTGTTGTATGCATCCTGTCCGCAGCAAAGGAGGCTTCCTAATGAAATAAGGGTTTTATTTTATTTTTTCTTGTCCCCTCTTTCCCTCTGCACTTCATGTTGTAACTCGCCTGTTCTGTCTGCCCAGGGAGTTAAAAGAGGAGGCACACCTTGTTCCACAGCCCATTAAACTCAGAAATGCCATTCCTGAGGGCCAGCACCCCGTGCCTTAAACATTTAGCATCTGCATTGCCAGTGTGGAGCAGTGGAGATGAATCTGATATGCTCTTCAGGGCAGGGTCACAGAAGTTGAGGTTATTTCTGCTACTGAGGAGAAAGAACCCAATTCCAGGCTCAGTTTGCCCTGGTAAGTAAAGACTCAGATTCTCTGCCTCCAGAGGAGAAGGTTTGCTGCTGTAGCAAAGTGCTGTGCTACTTTCTCCTTAACCATTTCACCCCCCTCTTTCTTTCTCCATATTCATTTAATACCATCCATGTCATGATAGAAACTCTCCACACTGACACAAGAACAGCAAGTCCAGCATACACACCACAGAGAGGGAAAAACCATTTCTATTTTTGCTTTAAATATGCTTGATATGAGATGGTTTCCACACTCAGACATAAGGCCATAGCTGTCCAAAGAGCAGAGGGGTTAAACCCTTTTAATAAATCCACCCATTGCCCCTAATTAAATACCTTCAGAAGACAAGAACAGTTACCAGAAACAATAACCACATGAACAGAGAAGGGATGTTGAAAACAAACAAACAAACAAACTTGCTGATCTTCTATAAACAGGCTTTTTCTTATTTTTAATGTAATGCTGTATTGCCACATATGGCCACACATGCAACGTTGGGGAGCTATCTCTGAACACAGTTCTTTCAGGAGCTTTTAATAACACCAGATGTCTTTGTGGTGAGAGGGAAGGAGGGCCTGCAATCGAGCTGGGAATTGGACCCTGTGGACTAGTTGAGCCCCAAAGCTGTAGCAAAGTCTCTTCCCTTCACACTGCACCACCTGTGTTATTAACTGGCATCTAGAGATGGAAGATGCTCTGGGGTTTTAGATATAATAATTCCCTGACCATCTGTTTGATTGAGGCTAACATCATGATAGTGCTGCTTCTGCCACCCTGAGTGTCGAGCCATTACACAAATAATGTAACAAAACCACTCTGCTTTCTGGTGCTGTTGTCTTTTTCTCTGAAATAGCCAAACACAAATATCTTCTTGTTCCATCTCAGCAAAAGACATCAGATGGGCTTGAGAGTCAGAGTGCAGATTTATTCTCCAGATTTATTCACCAGAGTGGGGGCAGAAACCATGTCCACCTGTAGGGATTTTGTCACACAAGTCAGTGTGGGATATAGGAGATTTCTGGGCTTCATTGTGGTAAAAATTCACTCATACCTCTTCATTATAGTAGAGTGTTGTGTACTGAGCAGTACAGTTATGTATTCATAGTATAATTCCACTCCAAAGTGAAGTTACACTGAGAACAACCCTGACTTCCTACCTGCTGTGGGAGTTGATGCTGATGATTACCATAGCCAGACACAGCACAACCTGAGAAGGACAATCACAAAATAGCTGTAATAGCCAAATCATGCCTTCCACTCTCCCCAGGAGCCCATCTTTCCCTGACTGACCAAGGGAGCTGGGATGTGGCCTGTTGCAGAGAAATGGCTTACCAAGGGATCCTCATTTTGACAGTGTTGCTGAGGTTGGGATCCCAAAGTGAGGGATGCCACTGGAGGACCCTATTTCCAGAGAAAATTGAGTTATCTTACAGATTTACCAGCTTTCAGTGTGGGCTTTTTAAAGATATCTTTGAGAGCTATACCTTCTGTTTTGCATGGTTGTTGAAGGGAAATGGGGACAAAACTCTTTTTTGATGTATTCTAAAATCTCAGTCTCTCTATTCAACAACAGGTACTAAACTCAGGCATTTATTAATTCACTCAGTGCTGTGGGTTTTCCATGACAGAAACAAAGCTCTGAACTACTCAAACAAGGTGTTGTGGCCATGTAAAGACAATGATGCTTTAGTATTTTTAACTACATCCCGAAATATCACAGAATCAGAATGAGCCACGGTGTGCGGGGATCCCTGCCATGGCACTGGAGCAGCTGAACTGGGATCCCAGGCCATGGGAAATGAGTGTGGCTCAGAGCACCTGACATCTGAATCGTCCCAGGGAGAGCCAATCTCCCTCCATCCGCTCTCCTGGGAACCCACAACACTCATACTGAGGCACCTGGGAGAGATTCATGGACCACTCCCTTCCCTGGTGACACCTGGCTGGTGGCAAGCCTCTACAGCAGGAAAAAGTGTCTTCTGGGATGGGAGTGGTGCAGAGCAGCTCAGCTGCCAGAGCTCTTCTCTATCCAGAAACATGCTTGTGCTGATCAGCAAGTTGATTTTAGGGCCAAAAGCCTGTGAAAGTGGTTGAATTCCTTTGCTCTCCACTGAAGGTTGAATTCCTGACAACCTGGTGCCCATGAGAGGGGAAACCATGGGTGGACACATGGAAACATGGGAGGGGCTGTGGTGCACCACAGCAAAGGGACTCTGCTCACCTCTCCTGGTAAAGCCAGCCCTGTGAGGGGGAACACTTTCTGTGTCCCTCCCACTCTTGTGTCTCGTTCTCTGGAGGAGGATGTGGCCAGGAGCCTGTGGTGCCCTGTGTGAGGGGTGTGAGTCACAGGGCAAACCTCAGCAGTGCTGCCCTACAGATGCTGCACTGTTCAGCTGTGGGCTGTCAGCAGGTCAAAGCTGGAAAACCCTCGTGTGTGCTCGCTCCCCTGGGGCTGCTCTGTACCTTCCTTCCAGTGGGCTGCCACAGCCTGCCAGGCCATCTATTCATCACACACCCTCTCCCCCTGGCACTGCCAGTGTCCAGGATCACCCTCCTAACCCGTGAGCGGCTTTGCTTTGCTGCTTCAGAGAGGTTTTGAGGTCCATGAAATAAAGAACCACTGACAAACACTACACTGGGAACTGGTTTCTCAAAGCTTGGAAAGTCTGGAAACCCACCTTTCCCAATTCAGGCAAATATTTTGCAGCTTCTTGGGAAAACAGTGCTGAGGATGTCAGGGATTTTTGGGTGAAGGACAAAGCACAGCGTCAGAGCTGCTCTGGGATGGGGATGGAAAGTGGCTGGTGCCAGCCATGTGTAAAGTACACACACAAAGCTTTCCTGTGGGGACAGGCAGGACTGAGTTAGAACTGGAATGTTAGTTAAAACTAATGGATACATGCTACCCCCTCATGCATCCATCACCTGCCTTTTGGAGCCCAGGGATTTTTTGTCCAAGTCCTCACCCACTGGAGATTTTCAATTTTAGTCTTGTGCTCTACCATGCTTTTAAGGTCTAAAAAGCAGATACCTTTGGGACCCAAAATTTTTTTGGAAAATAAAAAAAAAAGAGGGATGATGACAACACTTCTGCACTTTTTCTGATTGTGCACTTTTTATGCCCCCACAGTTTGCAAACAACAGGCTATAAAATACACAACAGCAGTCCTCAGACGTAATAAATAGAATATGGATTCGATCCAGCATTTTAAGGAAAGATAGTCCCACTTACTGCAGTGGAGAACAACACTGCCAGGATGAGATACAAATAGCTGTAATAATTTTTGTGGGTTTAAGGCTTTAGCGGAGAATAATCATAAATCAGGTTTGGGAAAACTTGGTGTTTCTTACCCACAGAAAACTATTCCACAGCAGCAAATAGACCTGAAGGGAGATCACACAGCCAGGGTTTAATTTATAAAGTGACTGTCAAATCTGAGTCTACATCCTCTCACACATACCATCTGCAATCACATCTTCCCCAGTCTGTCTCTGTGGTGAAGGAAGAAACTACACAGAAATATTGTGACTTATCCCCCTTGTGTGGAGAGACTCCACCTGCCAGTTTATCTTGTGCACTCTGATCCTTCCTGCTTGTCCTTGGCTTGGGGTGAAGGCTCGTCCTCAGCCCTGTGTTCCTTAGAGCTGATGCTTGAGCTGCCATCTCAGGGAGGAGACAGAGCTTTGATTCTCCATCCTGCTTTAGTCATTTCCAGCAGTGCAGGATGGACACCAACCCCCTCTCAGGCAGAGCAGGGGATGTTACACAAGGTGCACTGGTAGAGGGGAACGAGACACTGGACCTATTGATTTAGCAGACCATGAGCAAATTTTCATTGTTTCTTTTAGAAATGTTCACAAAGTTTGGTGCCAAGAGCAAAGATAAACAAATTTATCATCCAACAGTGAAAGGGGAAAAAAATCACCCCTCTGGAAATTCAGTTCTACAAGCTCTTGCAATACCAAACATAAAGGGATGAAGGAAACAATACTCATTTCATTCCCTGCTGTGGTGGTGGACCTATATTAGCTACTGGAAGACTCAAAGCACCACTCAAGGGATTACAAACTCTGTACATGCAGCTCAGCAGTCACTAAACTATTGCCACCTCTAGGCTGCAGTCAGGCAGTCATTAACATGGCCTTGAACACAATTGGGGTTTCCTGGTAATTATTTTAAATTGAAAAGTGCCAGTTGATGGAAGTCACAGGTGGTAATCTGAATGTTTTACTTTGAAGAGGGAAGTGAATTGAAGAGGAATATTTTGCTCTCAAATTTGTTGTGGTTTATATTTACAAAGTAAACATTTTGAAAATAAAATATTTTAAATCTGTACGCTTTAATATATATGTGAAAGTTCAGAAAAAGTATTGGGTTGATATGTTTGAATACTTTTAAGTTTCAGATTTCTGCTTTTCACTCTATTAGGATGAGAAAACTCCAAACTGAGAAGTGCTTGTGGATAGGAAACACTGTTTCCTGCCCACCTCTCTTGGCAAACCACTGTGTTTATGTTTGCTGCTGAAACTTGAAAAAGCAACAGGCAATGGCTGGATCAGAGTTGATCTTCCAGTGAGTGAGAAATCCTCCCAGGATATGGATTTGTTCAGTAGCATGTTCATGGCCATGGGAATGTTTTGAAAGGTGAGGTTTCTGTAATAACTCCTGCGGCTTCTTCACCGTGGGAAGGTAAGGGAGAGATAAATATGCCCTCCAAGTCCCTTTCCACATTCATGTTTGCTTTTCTGCAGGAAGAAAATATTTATCTGACTGATTTTCCAGTGGGAAATGGCTGCAGCATTACAGTCAAGAGATGTGGCTGTAGGGACTTGCAGCTCACTGGGGTTTTGGGTGCTCTCTGCCTTCCATCATGTCTTGGGTGTTTCTTTACCTTCTTCCCCTATGAGGAAAAAAAGCCCTAAAAACTTTCAAATCCAAGACTATACCAATAGACCTTTCCTGACAAAGTCTAGAAAACCCTGAGAAAAGTGTTCTCAGAGGACGTGACCTCAAACCACAGCTCTGTCTCCACTCTCTGCCAGAGGAACCTGAACTTGGGTGCCTGGATTGGTGATGAGAAGATCTCAACAAAGTTATTATTTCTAACCCCAGAGAGGCTTGGAACCAAATCCAAACATCTCTGTTCCTTGCTCTGAAAGACTGAGTGAGGACAGTCTTTGCTCTCCCCTCACCACTGCAATGTCCATGTTCACAGCTCCCATCAGGAAAAGGTGAGGAAAACCTTGCACCTGCCTGAAGTGGGATGCACCATCGACCATCACAGCGAGTCAAGGCAATGGCCACAGTCATCTTGGGAAAGGAACAACAGCTAAACGTAACAAAAGCAATAATACAGCTCTTTTCAGAGAGGAAGAAACTATACTGGGGCAGAACAGGAAAGGAAAGACCAACATGGCCCTTTGAGCTCTCTAGACTTTGAAAGAAGGCTGAAGAGAAGGAGGCTGAAGGCTTCCGTCTTGAGGAGAACTTTGATCTAATGTCAGACACTAATGTGTAGATATCCAGAGTTCTGATTCTGGGCTTGATCCTCTGGTTTTAAGTCATTTGCACAAGACACAATTCCAATCTGTTCATCTGTAGACCAGGGCTGGAAACACACATTTCCTCTGACAAGGATGTTCTGAGTCAGCTCCTGTTCCCAGGACACTCAGGAGAGGTGGATCTGCACAGCACAGAGAATCCTGGGTGAGGAAGGGCTTCCTTCTTCCAACAGAGTGTGACACCCTCACACCAGCCTGGCTGGCTCGGGAGTCAGGGCTGTTGAGCCAGTTCTCTGCCTGCTGATGAGATCAACAGAGCTGAGCCAGGGGAGGAGAGAACACAGCTCTTGTCGGCTGCTTTGATTCCTCGTTCCCCACAACCAGCTCATGAGTGTCTTTGTTCTCCTCTGCCCCCACAAGTGCAGAAATATTTAGAATTAAGAAGGGACCTATTTTCTTCTTTCTTTTGCCATCCCAGGCTTTCAGACTGGGGGGAAAGGAAGTGGGGATGCAGAGTGTCAACAATAATAAGCAGGAGGGGGAAAGATGCCTGGCACTGGGAGAGTTCAGGCTGGGACAGTTTGATCTCTCCCAGAGCACTCTCAGTGCTTGAAGATCACTGCTTTTGACACGTTTCTCCGGCTGCTGAATGAGAGGATTTACTTGGGTGAAATTTAGGCCCGAGGGGGACATGAAAATCATATTCATAATTTGAAGTGACATGTGATTCAGGATTAAAAAGCTGGCTGGCAGAGAAAAGAGCTGAGGTTATCCTTTTGAGCTGTGCTAATGCAGAAAACTGTGTTTTTAATCCTGTTTTAAAAAGGCCTAGAAGGTTTCCAGCTGGGGCAGTTAGAATATAAAGGAGCGGTAAAGATGAGGAATCCCTTTTTCAAAAGGAGGGGAAAAAAAACCCAAAACAACAACAAAAGATCAAGTTCTGCTTTTGTTTTTCTCTGATAGCAAGTGGTTGAAAGCCAGTACAGGAGATTTTTTTAACCACCCTGCCTTTGTCTGGCTCCTTAGAACACCGGGAGCAGCAAGGGGGTCAGTGGGACAAGGCAGAGGTGGCTGCTGAAGGGGACAGCGGTGCTGGGGGAGGGCTCCCAGGGGCTGGCACTGCACATTCCCTCCATTTGTGCATTTGGTGGAGGGACTGGGGCTCCAGCAGCAGCTTCTCCCTTTCTGTCACTGCCCCGGAGCTCCTTGTCCCTCGTACTGAGCACAGAGCAGAAAGGTGCCCCCAGTCCCCCTGGGTTTAGGGTTGGGTAATTAATCTCTGCTCCATGAAATGTCACTTTTCCCGAGAGGCTGTCAATTGTAGCACAACACAGAGCTGACATCACTGCTTATTGTGCTTATTATAGTAATTTCAAGTTTTTAGTTGATCTTCCTCTAGATATTTATTTGTGGTTTTTTGTCTACACTATTATCTCTCCTTCCTTCTTTTCTGCCAATATTATTTGACTTTGTTCATTAGAGTAATTTTAGGTATTATGGGGCCAGAACTCATTTTTCAGTATAGATTCTTAAAAGATGCTAAATGAAGGTCCATAATCCAGTCAGTATCTTAAAACACAATATTTTGGAATTAAGTAAAATGCATCTCGAAGTAATGTGCAGGATGAACAGCAAATTGCACACTCATCAACTGACATATAAGAAATGTGGCTTTTCCATATTTACCTCAGTAATTTATAAAATACTTAGGTTATTTCTGCCGTATTTTTGCAAAATTGCATTTCATGAAGGAAACTTCAGGCTTAGATGAAACATTCTGTTTTGATACACTTGATTTAGATGAGGATTTTTTGGCCTTTCTAGGTTTTACTATTTCACCTAAAGTCCATTTCAAAACATAAATGAAATTAAATGAAAAAGCAAAGTCACTTTTCAAAGTCACATTATTTTCCTGTTTTTCTTAGTGGACTTTCATTCTTTCCTCCAAAAAGGCCTTTCCAATTGAAATAGAATTTTCTAATGGAAATCAGCACTGACAAAACTAAAAAATAAAAAAACTACTTCTGCCCAACTCAGTTCAGAGTCTGTCACTGGAACAAATCACATTCAACTTCCCTGTCCCTCAAGGTATGAGGTATTTCCTACTCCTCTTTTCCCCTCTCTGAAAAACTCCTCAGCTAAGACAACATGAAATGATCCAAAGCTAGAGGAAGTCAATGAGAGCTTTTCTGTGTATTGACTTTGGGTTTGGGGAAAGCTCTGGATCAATAGGGTGTTATTATTAATCTAATAACCTATACATAGAATTTAGGTGTGCCATCATAGGAGGTTTTTAAATCATCCCATGGAATTCAGTAGAAGATTATTCCATTACATTTTCATGACTGAGGAGGAATAATTACTATTCTTCTGTCTTGCCCACCCTGTTGAGATGATCTGGCCAAGGCAGACCCACAGCCTCTGTCTCCAGCACCACCACTGGACACTGAACTCCCACCCTGTGGGTTTGTTCAAATCCTTCTGATAAACAGGAAAATGAAGAAGAAACAAAAAGATTCAGGACTGCAGGGACCTAACCTGAGGATATGATCTGGCCTATAAAAGCCTTTCCTGAGAGAGTGAGCTTTGCAGGATGCTTCCAGCCCTGTTTGTCACTCGCAGGATCCACAGTGAGGGCAGAGGGAAACTGCACCAGCACCCAAACCTCTGTCCCAGCACTGTTTTCACTTTCAGCTGAACACATCTGATACTGGAACATTAAGAGACCATAAACATGAAACCCAACGATGCTATTTTTTACTGAGACAGTTTTCAGAGCAGAGGAGCACTTTCAGTGTGGCAGATCTGGCTGCAGGCCAGCGGATCCTCCGGGGAGTTCTGCTACCATTCCTGGGCACACTAAGAGTGCATAGTGCATATTGTATGGAATCAGGGAAGCAATTTCTCCCCTGGGATCTTAACAGAGTTTCCTGCCTTTACAGCTTCATTGGTGATTTTTGTTTTCTTGCTCCAAGTGCTGGCACATCACAAACTGGGTGTATTTGCCAATCGCTGTCTGTGTCGCTGTCTCCAAAAGACGCCACTTTGGGGGACTGCAGGGAAATTACTGATTAGGTTATGTGGTTTGTTTCTCTGCCAGAGAGAGTGTCCTGCACAATGCTGCTTTGACTAAGGAGATCCTGCTGTGGGTGCTCAGCCAGCAAGGTGGAGCTGGAAGTGCCGCTTGGAGCTCCGTGGAGGAAGTGCCATCTCCCAGTCTGGCTGTCTAATGGATTGTTTGCATGTACCATCACCACAAGTGTGGCCACAATTACAGTAATTATGTAGGCAAATGAAACATGCAATTGCATGTGCCCAGTTCTAAAAATCTGGGCACAGTAATTGCCCAAGACCAGAGGGAGAGTCTGCTCAGAGGAGGAGAAGCAGCAGCGTCCCCAGGCCGGGCTGCAGGACGGGCTCCACTCCTGCCTCGAGTTTTCCATCTCCTCATCATCTGCCTTGGAGAAACGTGGGCTGGATCCTGTCCTGAGCACGTCCTCTTGCACTTGCATACCCAGCCTGGTTTCTGAATTGTCTTTTGAAATGCCAGACGAAGAAGAGGCCTCTCTGCATATCACTGTATGGATCTGCCCAGGGAAGACACTATAAATAGCATCATCACACGTTATCGACTGCATTCCTCCAGAAAGCCGAGGCTAACTGAGATCATCTTTATTCACAGGGAAAAGTCCCAGGCATATTTACAGAGCCTTTCTCCAGGTTACTCTGCCCAGTATTACTTAACAGCTATTTCTCTTGTGTGCAAGAGTTGACTTTTTATCCGTCAGCTTCCAAAATGAGAATGTAAAGCCAATTGTAAGATATAAAATATGAACAAAATTATCTCAAAACAAAAAATCCCCAAACCCTAGAAGCTTTATAGAAGTCAAATGTAAGACGTTTAAGGGCAACATTTTGTAAAATATACTCACAATTCCGTTGTTAGAAATAAAATTATCATTTTTATTCTATTATTAACATTATCCAAGATTATAAAAATTGCATTAAATGTAATTTAAAAATCCTTGCTATATCGTTTCTATTTCAGTTCAGTGTGCAGTCATGCAATCATTGCAAAACAATTCACACACACTCAGAGTTTCTGGTTTATTTGAAAACAACCATGAGTCTGTTTGTCTGTAGATTATTTTAAGTGTCCATGGTGATCAAAGTGCAATAAAGCATAATAAAAGACCAGTGAAAAAATGATGAAATAAAAAACACTCTACTTTTATAAGTAGACTATTATGAGAAAGACAGACAATTTTCTCTGAGTGTATATTTTTTATTCTGTCTCTTTAATTTACATGAATAATTAAAATAGATTCTAGCAATCCTGTGTTCCTATGGTTTTTCAGGATTAGAAGAAAATGTACCATAAAAAAAAAAGACTGATGAATGAATTGCTGCAAATCATAGCAGGGAGCCTGATTTGGGGTAAATGACTGGTCTGAATTTCAAACAAATATTGAAAGACATACCTGACTGTCAATTTATTTTTCATCCTAAGCTTCAAATTATACAAATATCTAACTGAAATCTACAATGATGAGAAGTAATATGAGGATTAAATGTCCTAGAAATTCGGATTTAAATCCTAATAGTTGAGCTCAGCTTTCAGAGCCAGTCATTGTTTCAAAGTGGATGTTTTTAAACAAGGTTAGATATTTGCTGTGCACTTCATGAAATATCTTGCACACATAGTTAAAATGTAGCAATAGGTGTTATATGCATACATGATTCAATTAGACTATTAAATTGATATTTCATGTGGCCATCAGGTGTTGTAGTTTAATTGGAGACTTCCAGGAGAGTATTTTCCTCGTGCTGCTCATTTCTCCACCCACCCATGTCCATCTGGCCAGCAGCACATGGGAACTTCTCACATCCCCCTCTGGGCTGCAGGAACAACCCACAGGCAGCTTTTGCAGAGGAGCTTCGTGTAAAAGAGCTGGAAAGCAGCTCTTTTGTATGAGGTGGCACTTGACGATGCCCAGGAGTCCCCCCAGTGCTGCCTGAGGTTGGACAGCCTGGGCTCTGTCTCTCCAGGATTTGGGATGCACCAGCCTCGGTGCCTCCATCTCACCTCATCTGCAGACCCTTCTCCAAGCTTCAGGAAGTCCACACATTCTCCAGGGTCTGAAGTGTTGTCCAGAGAGGATTTTGCCCAACTGTTTCAGGATGGGATGAATCGTGTTTGGAAGTGTCCACCCCTCCTCCTGTGTGTTTGCACGAACTTCAACTGGCGTGGAGAGAGTGAGGTTGGGGCAGGTGAGGCCAGGGACAGTCCTGCCCCTCTCTGTGCCACCTGCAGTCAGGGTTCCCAGCAGGGACCAGGACAGGGGCCATACCCCTCCCAGAGCCTGGCCTGGGTTTCTGGCACACGCTCCTCCATCCAGCCGGAGCTCTGAGTCACAAGCCAAGCCCTGAAGTCACTAACACAGCACTCAGGTTTCATATTTTGCAGCATATTATCCTTTCTGGGTTTGCCAAAGTGAAGCATCTTCATCACAGGCAGAGCAGGAATTATGATGAGCTTTTCCCAGCTGGACTTCTTGTAATCGTCGCAGGGATAAAGAGTTCCTCGAGACTCCAGATCTTTTCCTGTCAGGCTCTGAGCCTGTCTTCAGCTCTTTTGAGCTTGTCAGGGGTTTTATTTACAAGATTCAGCTAAAAATCTGTCCTGCTAGACTAAGCCAGGCCGTTTCTGCTTGTTCCCTAATCTCCAGGCTTCCTCCCTCTGCATGTTGAGGAACACTTAGTTTGTTTAAGGCCTGAGGCAGGCATAATTACAAAATTTAGGCAGAGTCCTGAGCTGACCCCAAAGGTCTTCCTACTCAGACAGAAATCATTTGTCATAATGAGCCTACTCGTAACCTGCTGACCCTCAGAGCTCAATTAATTTCCCGCAGAAGGAGCGTTCTCAGCCTCTGGACCCTGCTGCAGGAGGGTTTTGCACGGGGCTGTCTCACACTCACACAAGCCAAGGTGGGCAAATGGGCTTAGAAATGTCTCCAGAGAGAACAAGGAACAGTGATAAGACACTGTTTTTAAAGCAGGATGGTAAAATGAGGTATTCCTGGTGTGGTTGCAGAGTAAATGTGTACTCCTTAGAATAATAAATTAAATATGCAGAAAGGCACATAGGAGCTTGTGAGTTAAGTTTGCACCCCCTAAAGCTCTTTAAAAACCACTCATCTATTGAAAAGAGAAGTGAGGCACCAAAAGGGCCCAATTTGCCAGTCTGCTGCATCAGAGCTGTGCCAGAGCATGGTACCCTGCCAGCTGTGCCAGGCACAGCCCTGGGACAGAGAATGGGGCTCCCCTAAGGGCTGGAGACAACATCCATCATCTGCAGTGGAAATAAGGAGCCTGGGCAAAGCTCTGCAACAGTCTATCCTGCTTCCCATAGAGCTGCATCAGACTGCACTTAGTCAGGCAAACCCAGAACACATTTTTGGGGTCAGACCTTTACAAGCTGAAGATAAACTGCCAGGACTTGAACTGTTGGTCTGTCTCAGCTACTGGCATAACCTCTGGAGTTTTGTATTGTTTTGCCTAAATAAAAGACAAATTACAGCAAGAGTAGGGCTTTAATCTGGATATTTTTATGTATGTTTTCTGGTCTTCATAGTGTCAAATACTTCAAAGGAATGTCAGTGCAGTTCAACAAATGAAATTAAAAACTGCCTAAACTACCTAAAATTAGCTGTCTCATGCAAACTGGGTGTGGGGATGACAGGGAACAGATGAGAAGGGGGTTGAGGGCGCTGGGATCAGTGGATATACTGTCTTATAGCTGTCTTTTTGGTGATATGAGAGGATTGCTTTGGACTCACTTGTGTTGGAATAGACCTTCCCAGCCAGAACAATAAAAATCTGGCCTGTTCTATCTCTTGGCACGGACCAGCCAACCTATTTAATTAAGAAGAAAAGCTCAGTCAAGAAGATAATTCAGGGGGCACCAGTCACTCAGACAATGCAAGGCAGTGATTTTGTAGCAGAGCACTGAAGCTGCTGCTGCTCTTGCGGGAATGCTGTGGCTGCCCTGGCCAAGCCAGGAGCACCTTTCCAACAACCATAACTATCTGCACTTACACAGCACCTTTTGGCCACGGATCCCCATGTCTATAAATCTGTGGGCTCATAGGTGAGAGCTCAGGAATGAATTTGAGAGCTGTGTGATAAATTGGGTTTATTATGCACTTTCCTTATACAATGCTCATAATAGAATTTCACTGCAAGCAACTCCTGGACTGTGTCAGCTCTGTGAGACTCAACTGCTTCACCTGCAGCAGCCAGAAATCTGTCTTAAGGAAATCTCCAGATGGCACAAAATTGGCATTCCCTGTTCTTTGCCACGCAGCCTTTTGGCACAGGGGATGGTAAGGGGTGAAGCAGAGTGCACAGGGACTGAGCTGCGGCACTCACCAGCTGCAAGCACTTTAGGTAATCCAGTCACACCTCTCTATGTTGTGCAAGAATGGACTTTGGATGCTCCTGGGTGTTCTGAGAACAGGGAGGTGGCAGTGAATTGCATCTCCCTTCTCCTGTCCCCACTTTGCCCAAAGAACAGGCTCACCCCAGAGATACACACAGCATATTAACAGTGCAAGTGCACAACAGCTCCAGCACAGAGCCTCTGCTTGCATCAATACCTGCCTACGGTTTAGGTCCTTTAACTCATGGTACAATTTTCCCCCTGCTTTTTATCCACAGTCTGACAATATTCAGAAACTGCTTTTCCCCTAAACTGTTCTCTCAAGTGCTTTCCCTCCTGAGGATCATAGGAGATGAAAATAATGCATGTTGAGTGTGTGTAAGTGTGTACATGTATATGATACACGATGGCTGAGCATTTATGACATTAATCTTCACTCACAAAGACAGAAGAGATAACTCATAAGTTATCCCTCTGCTCAACCATGAATATAAATGTCATACTCCTAATGGAGATGTTGTCTAATGAAATATCGTGAATTATTGAATCTCCTGAGCCATGTGTAAATTTCATTTCTTCTTCCCTTTTGGTTTCAGTTTGGGTATTTTTGAGGTGATGCTATCAGCACTGTGAAGAGCAGATGAAAAGATTCCCTGTGTAGCATTAAAGATCTAATCTCCATAGTGTGGGAAGCCTGGAGGGATGCTGGCTGCCCACTCCCATGGCATCCATAATTAAATGCATTATAAATTTACATTAAAAACTAATATTTTTGAGACCTCTTTCTTTAAGAATCCAATTCAAAGGTGAAGCTAAGGAAGGCTGTAAGAAACAACAGCACATTCTATAAATAGCAGTGGTGTAATTAAATCAATGTAAAGTGGATCAACTTACTTTGGTGCCAACCCCACACACTTAAAATGGTTTAAGCATTGTTTAAGTAGGTTTGGTTTCATTTAGGAAATTAGTATAGACAAGCCAAAAATTTTTTGTAATTTACCATAGCTTCTGGTCTCATCAGCTTGTATGTCACACTGGCTTATATCATCTTCAAGATGTGTGTATCAATGTGCAACTCAGATCCTTAATCTTCCTTTTAACTTTGGCCTACAAGAGGTGGGCATTCACAAATGGCACATTTGCCTGCAGAGAGAGAGCTGGTTGAGGAGCTTGGGTCTGTCTAAGGGCAGATGTGCACCTTGGAAACCTTGGTGGAAGTTCCCAGCAAAGTCTCCACCTTCTTCCCAGGAGCTCCCAGCTCAGACCTAGAGCTGTCCCCAGCGACAGCCCAGCCTGCTCCCTCACCTGCTCCTCTGTCACTCACAGGCCCATTTCAATTGCACTTTTTCATGCTGCTGAGATCAGTGGTTTTTGCCACTTTGACCCATTTGAACCGAAAGAGGCCCAAATGCCTTCCCACAGAGAGCTCTGCTGGCAGATCTCAGGTGGTACAAACCTCTTCAGGAGCGGTGAGTGCTGGTACCTGAAGTTTCTCTGCTCAGTTTAGTCTATTTCTTTTATTTGTCTGCTTGAGAAACACATAATTTCATTTTGCTGAACCCCACCATCTCCTGCAGGGCTGATCTCTTACTTTGAGTGGAGAACTGTAATTTACTGCAATCCCATCCCTGCCCAGAATGTCTTGGCATGTGTGAAATCTGTGACAGATAATGCTGAGGTTTCAGCTTAGTCTTTGCAGGGCACAAATAACCAAGAGACGATGGTTCAGAGGGCTGGGTGTCTCCCAGGGAGTGTTTAGGGACAGAAATCCCTCCAGCCCACCAACACATTATGCAATAGTTGTGCTGATACCATCACGCTCATCCTCACATTCGCCCTGTGATGGAGAGATCTGTTATTATCCCCACTTACAGCTGCAGCACAAAGGATGAGGGGAGAATAAATGACTTGCCAGAAGGCAGATGGGGAGCCTATGGCACCAAAGATTATAGGAGCCAGGTGACCTGTGCCTTGGTTTGGCTCCGTGCCCAGAAAACCTCCTTTTCTCCCTGTAGTTATTGTGCCCTCCTTCTGCAAAATGGAAACCTCTATTGAAATCTCCAGCCCTTTAAGGCTACAAAAAAAGATATCTAAGTCCTGGGGTTTAAAAAAAATGCAAAAGAGCCCTTACTTACCCCATAGGCCTGGGCATGCTGCATGGGTGTACTATATTTAAGAAGTGAGTAATGCCTGCACTGTGATGTGGCACCATTTTGGCCAGAACATTCCCACTGGCCTCTTTTTTCCATTGACGTGAGTCAGCTCAGTGTTGTACACCCAGGACACTGATGGTGTTAGAGGGTGCTGATCCCAATTATCTGGAGAGACCTGATGGATGAGGCACAGGCTTTGTGTATGGGGCTGCCCTGCCACTCCCTGCTGCAGGGATGTTTAATGGCAGAGCTCTGCCACCCCGAGCATGAGCTCCATCCCATCCTCATCATCATCCTCTGACACAGGGGCTGCACTGGGCTCTTAAATTCCTTAAGTATTTATTGGAGCCAGCAGTGCCTCAGGCTCCCTCGTCTCTTCCACATACCTAGCTGAAATTACTGCCAGCCCTTGCCAGTGACCCTTGCAGGGAGCACTGAACCGTCCCCGACGAGGCAGCAGCGGCTCAGCCTTGCAGGGTGACCCGGTGAGGGTCTGACACTGCAGCCAGGATTGATGGCAGGCAGCAGGTGAGACCCTTCCACGTGGCTGCCTCTGGGACGTGGCCAAGCTCTGTGCTCCAGGCAAGGCACACCGTGCCTGAGGATGGGAGCCCCAGCTCCATTTGTTGGGGCTGCCTGGCCACTCATTATCTTTTGTAGGCTTGTGATTGCTGGGTGCACTGATGCTTCTCCTGGAGCACGGCTTTTGGGGGCCAGCAGAAGCATTTTGTGGTTCCCTGGGCAAAAATGGAAATGAGAAGGATCTCTCCCATCTCTCCCATCTCTCCCTTTTCCCCCCCTCCTCCCTGACTGCCTCTGCTGTGGCTCCATTGATCTGTGGTGAAGATACTCCCCATTTACACCCCTGTCCAGAAAGAGAGAGTTTGATTTGAGGTAATTGTTGTCCAATGCAGTCGATGGGGCCTCTATCCAGGCTTTGTGGGAGCAATATTACAGCGGGAATGACTCTGCTGTTGCAGTGGATTGCATCAATATATGCTGGAACTGATGTGTTAGGATCAGGAAAGTGACATTTACTGTAGTAAAGGGAGCACCTATTTGGCCCCAAATTTAGCTGGGAGTCCAGAGGTGGAATTCTATCTTCATCTGGAATCATTTATCCCAGCTCTGGGTCTTGCTGAGAAAAATAAGCGCTTCTTCATGCTCACATGTTAATGCTGCTGTGATGAGCAAAGGGTTCATTTATTTTGTAATTGTTGTTCGAATTAGGCTGTTAAAATCAAGGAAAAGCCCAAATTCTGGGGACCTGAGTTTAAATGATACAGTCCTTTATCTACTCTCTGTAGCCTAATATGGGGTAGTGGAGGGTACATTTCTTCCTAATTTATATTGAAATTAAATGGAAGACAAAGAAAAGGAGAGAAAGAAAATACCTGGTCTGAATCTGGCCAAGGTTCTGAATCCCAAATCAAAGGAGCGAGGCATCCTCTGCCATAAATGTTTTATGAGGAGCACACACAGCATGGTAATGCCCACAGAAACCTGACAGTTTTCTCTGCTCTCCCTCTCTCTGCTCTACTTTCCCATCCGTGCCTCAGGTCACACAGTTGAGCCTTGTTGCTCCTGTCCTTGCCTGAGGTCCCTGATTCGTCACTTTTCAGACACCACTTCCCTGTGTCTGGAAGAAGCAAGCAGGAGAGGCAGAACTTTCCCTGGATTTCCTCATCTCTGCTTGTACTTCTGCTTCCAATCTCCTCCCGACCTTCTCCCCACCTTCCACTCTGTCTCTCCTGTCCTGTTTCCTTCCTTGCTGCTGGTTCAGTGTTTGTTGTCACTTGGGTGGAAAATGCTGTCACAGAGCATTGGAGATGAGTCCTGATGAAGTGGTCCACCCAGACCTTGGCTTCCCTGGGCAACCTGGGTGTGTATCTGCAAACCTGGGCATTTGCAGTGGTCCCTTTGGTTTTATCTGGTAGTGGAAGTTCTGGGTTCATGGTGCCTGGAAATACCCTCACAAGTTCAGTCTGGGATGAAGAATACCCCCAGCCCTTGGTAGTTAGAAATGGGATCCTACTTTCCTGTTGGAGTAGGCCTAGACATAATCATTATTTTTAATTTTAATTTAGTTTTATAAGATCCCTTTCATCACAACTAATTTAAAAATTTGATGCTCTGAGAAGTTTTTTTCCCCCTCGGTCACACCATAGCAGAGCAGAAAGAGGACTCTCCATTGCAGTTCTGCCCTTTTCTGAGCTTTGCTTTAACCCCCTTTTCCTTTTCTGCATCAGAAGAAAATGCAGATTGCATAGTATAAGTTAGTAAATAAAGCCCCTCGGACCTGCAGACCAGGAAACAAACCTCCAATTGTAAACATGGTGGAGTCCTGTGTCACAGCCTGACCCCTCCCCACGTGAGATGGGGTTGTCACCCAGCTAGATTCGTGCTGGGGCAGCAGCAGCCAGGGCAGCCTTCTGGACATACTGTTGCAAAGAAATAAAAATTGAAATCCAGTATATTTACTGCAAATGACAAACGAGAGTATAAAGCTGAATAGAGAAATTACCCAGGGGAAAAAAAGTATCCCCTCAGGAATTAGATCATATTTGAGACTGTAACTGGATCAGACAAGCCACAGCCAGTGAAAGCAGAGAGATTCTTTGTGCACTGAAGAGCTGCACAACAGGACCTGTGGTGGCTCTGCCCGGGCTCTCCTGCAGGGTCTCTGCTTGGCCTCGGAACGTGCCTGGTGCTCCCCTTGCATCTGCAGCTGGGCCACTCCTGAAGAGCAGGCAGGGTGAGTGTGCTGGTCCCCAGAGCTGCTGTGCTGGGACTGTTCCTACCAAAGCCTGTTCTCAACACGTGGGCAAGGTCTGGGGCAGCCTGACCGACCGATTTATTGACGCTCAGCATCCCCACAGCCAGTGCTGCAGAGCGCAGGCTCCTCAGGGTGGGCAATGTTTCATATCCACCTGATGAACCAGACTTTGCATGAATTGTACCCAAAGGATCAACCCAAACCACTCTGTGTTAGGTTCTCAGCTCTGCCCTGAGATCTGCTCTCCGAGACATTTCATCTCTCAGCTTCTCAGCTCTACTTTTCCCAAGGCAAGGCATTGATTTTTCCTTTCCTGTCTACTTTTTTTTACCTGCTCAGATTGGTTTGGCTTTTGCAGTGTTGCATTTGAGTATCAGCAACGTGGTGTCCAGTGTCCGATTTCAACTCCCAAAGAAAAGCACAACAAAATCCCAGAAATAACTATGGGGGCAGTTTCTGCCATCTTAGGTGTTTCTTTTTAGCTTTTTGCTTGTGTTGCTCATTATTTTTCATATGAAATCAGTGCCTTGTCTAACAGAGAAGCTGCAAAGACTTTCAATCTTTAGTTTTGCTGTAACTAATGAAAACTATACTATTTCTATGAGCAGTGCTCTTAAATGATCTGGTTGTGGGATTACAGGATGAGCTCATGGGGCTCAGGAAGAGGACTCTGAGCTGGGATATGAGGATGGAGGAATCTGAAAAGCAGAACATGGAAGGAAAGCAGTGATGCTGAGACAGGGGAAGAAAAATTTGTGTTCATTCTCTGCACAAAGACCTGGGGCACCCCTGACTATCTATTCTCAAGTCAGATGGGGTTAGCAGTGTGCAAGAAAAAAGATGCCAAGGTCCTTGCAACCACAATGGACAGTAAAGCCCAAAAGAGGGGTGAGCCAGGAGGCAACACTCATGGAGGATTCCCTGGAAGAAGAGGTTTTTAAAGCCATAGTCTGTGGGAGAGAAAGGTGAACATTATGGAAGGTGGACAAGTGCAGGAAGGAAGGCAGGGAGAGTGAGATGTCAGGTGTTCAGGAGGTGGGAATGGAGGAGCTGCAATCACTCAGGGACCGCAGGCATGAGGAGCATCAGTTTGGATTGATGCAAAACAGCAAAAGGAAACAAGTGAGAAGAATCACAGAGAAGCTGGGCCCAGATTAAAAACAGTGTTCAAACCACTGAGGGCATTTTGACATAGAGGGATAATTGAGGAGTCTGAAGACAAACACGAACCACCCAGATTTTCCCTGTTTTGGGGCTTGTACAATAGGCTGATTACAGATGGGCTCTTACAATGTGTGGGTATTGGTTTTATCTGGAATTTATGAGATTTTCGACTTACTGTCAGAGCACAATTTCCCTGTGCTTTTTATATTTATTTATTATTTATTTTTTACTTTTTCCCAGAGCTGAATGGGTGCATGAAGGGCACGTAAAGGTTTATTGAGTAAAAGCCCTAAATGCTTGCAAACTTTTACTATTCTTCCAGGGCCTATAAATATTTTTCTCAATCCTTCTCTTCAAGGCAATAAAAAATTAGTGTAGAGGTTAGCTGTGGGACACTTGACATGAGTCTGGCTCTAATCTCATTTCGAGGTTAAGGAAAGTAGAACTGAAACAGCCCAGACTGCCAAAGTATTGAAATAGATGATAACACACTCCTGTCTTATCTTACATATCTGTGGCATCACAGGGTGCATGGATGGTGAGCAGACTCAGTACCTGTGCATTAAATGGGTGCTGCCCTCTCTCATGGGCATTGCTGAGGTTTTCATTTGCAGAGAAGTCATTTTCTTTTCAAAGGGCATGGTTTGTACCCCAAAATATGGCCACACTCTAAAGAATCCTCACAGATGCAAGGTTTGACAGTGTATGTTGCTGGGTGTCGGGGACACAGCTGAGGCATCAGTTCAGATACAGCTTTGAAGGCAGGGATTTTTTTTTCTTAATGCAAAATTAACACAAAATAGTGAAGTTTTATTTAAAAATAATAATAATAATAAATAGAACAAATATCCTTCAAACAAACAGAAAAAAAAGAAACCCCAACTATTTTTCTGTACTTATTCCTCTGGCACACCACATCTTGCTACTCCAAAAACTGAGAGCTTAAGAAGATGCCTTTCAGTCAGCACTATCTTAGTCACACTGCTCACAATAACCAGATCTCCACCTCTGTCTGGCCTCTGGGTATCACTGCAGTTTGCTGTGAGCCTTCAGTTAGGCGTGTGCTTAGCTGTGCATTCCTGGGACAAATTTAGGAGCTGTTAAGAAAGCAGGGCAGAAAAGCCAGAGTGTGGCCCAAAGGTTCAGATCTGTTGCACGAGGCCCTTCTGTTGTGTGAGGGGTGATGGGATGGGTATCAGAGTGGCACCTGATACTCACCCCGTGTGCAGCTGTGCTGGTTCCTGGCAGGGGAAAGCACAGGAGTTAACACACAGACACCTTTAACTCTGGAAAGGTGTTCCTGGAACACGCCTTTGTCTCCCTTCCCTTTCCCCTCCCTCCTGGGTCTTTCTCTTCTTGGTTTGCAGCTCTGACCTGGAGGAATCATAGAATGGTTTGGAACGAAAGGAACATTAAAGGCCATCTCATTCCAACCCCCTGCCATGGGCAGGGGTGCCATTCACTAGACTAGGTTGCTCCAACCCCATCCAACCTGTCCTCAAACACTTCCAGGCGTGGGGCAGCCATGATTTTTCTGGGAAACCTGTTCCAGTGCCTCAGCACCCTCCCAGGGATTGTCCTTTCTGGCTGGCAGGTGACCAGCAGTGCCAGAGGTGTGGCAGTGTCTGCCACCACCAAGGAGGGCTCCCCGAGGTGCTGCAGGAGCGAGGGCTGATGGGGATGGGAATTGGGGGCTGGGAGTGAGCTGAGCTTTGCCTGGTGCACAGGTCAGCAAGTCCAACGCCCACGCAGGAAACTCCTCAAGAGCAGCCCTGAGAAACTCAGCAGTTTTGGTTTGTGAGGGGACATAGGAAAACATTTTTGGTGTCAGTTTTCCTGGACGATTCCAGCCTGTGAAAATTGAGGGCAAGCCCCAACTTTCCTGTTCCGGAGCAGTTGGTTTTAGAATGTCTGAAGCTTCTTGTTTCTTCAGCTTTTAAAAAAAAAAACACCCTGAAAAGAGGAGAATGTCATGGGAACACTCCTGAGGCCCCTCAGCCTGGAGGTGGTAGGAGGCCTGGAATAACACATCCATTCACTTAAAAGATTGTTTTGGAGGTTAACCCACTTCCTATGTAGATGTCTACACTGAGGCAAAAAGAGGAGAAGAGTGTCTGCTTCACAGGGTTATTTAATATAAGAAAGCCCATTTTTGGCGAGAAAAACTCCAGTTATCTTTGAGTACCAGGCATTCCTCTAGGAAAGCTGATGTAAACATACAGAGCAGTTAAAGATTTAATGAAATCCCACCAGTATGTGTTGTACATTTATCTAATGAGATCACACAGGTTCTCCTCTCAGCACCTCCTCCTCCACTGAAATCAGGCACCTTCTCTGCTCCAGCTTGGCCCCAGATTAATATTGCCTTGACGTAATTGTTCATTCAACACGACTGCTAATTTGTCAGTGGAGCTATCCCAGGGTCCTGCTCCAAGAGATATGAAAACAATAACCTTGTGACCAAGAGACAGGCCCAATGTTTTCACTGCTAAACTGTTGAAAGGGTGTTTTATGTGAAGGAGAAGGGAATGAGTCATCAAGCAAGGGGGTACAGGGTTAGTACTTCTGAAAAGAAAGAAAAGGAGTATAAAAACACCCAAGTTATCCCTCCCTAATACAAATCAGAAAATTGATAGGCAAGAAAAAAAGCAGATCTATACAAAGTGAACCAGAGGAATGCACCAAGCTGCAAATCAAAGGAATGCTGGGCATGGCTGTTGGGAGTTTGTGCACTCCCAAGCACACGTGGGCACGCTCTGTCTTGCACACACATTGCCATCCCTGAAGCACTGATGTGCAGCTCCCAAATAATCACCTTCTAATAACAAAACTGTGCCCCATTCCAGTAATGCCAACGGCAGCGCAATCCAAACCCACTGCTGGTAAAAAACAAAAATCATATTTCAAAGAAGCTCTGAAGATTAGCCTGTGGCTTTCACTAAACTGTGTCTCTCTGATTCCTGCTGGGTGACACAATGGGCTGGCTTAGCACAACCTGGCCTCTGAACTCAGCCATGCAAGCCTTGGATCCTTGCAACAGCACCCTCACTGTCTCTCAGATTTTCAAAGCAGCACACATCCTGCACAGTATAAAATATTCTCTTCTTTCTCTGCCCCGTTTGTCTGTGGCACATCTGTATGCCCTGTCTCCCTATTTTTTTATAAAAATCCTCAGAGTCTTTTGTGCTTGTGTTCCTTTCAACATCTGCTAAAGGAATCATTTCTCTTAGAAACAGTGTAAGGGTCGGGGAATAGACACAATAGCTGGAAATACTGTTTAAGGCCCAGAGGGGAGAACTTTTTTCTTCCATGAAAATGTGCTTTTCCAATGCAATGCAATATTCAAACTCAACCCCTGTCCCTCCTACCCACCCCACCTCCCCCTCAACCCCAAGAAAAAAAAAAAAGAATCACAAGGTGGAACAAGCTCATCTAAAACAAAATATACTTGAGAGAACAGATGTGGCAAAACAAAACCCATAGCTTTCCATGAAGAGCTGCCAAAAATAACATTGGCTCGGCAGGCATGTGATCTTCAGAGGAGTTTGCTACTTGAATGAGTCAGAATGGTGATTCCATTTTTACCTCTTCGGTGAACAGGAAACACATTCTCCTTGAACACCAAATTCTCCTGCAGTGGCCCACTTACACTGCATTATATCACTTGGCTTTGCAGCTGCTGAGGCAAAGTGGAAAGTGTGTAATGGTTTCCTAGAGTTTGAGAAGTTGAGCTTAATTGAGGCAAAACCCCAAAGGTCACCTGGAAGTGTATGTAAAAAGAGATACCTGTGTATGCATATCTGCAATGAGGAGCTATGGGAGGAAGGGGAGAGTAATTGAGAACATCCTTTTCCAGAAAGAAAGAATTAGGCTTTGCCCAGAAAATACACTGTATTTTAGGATGCAAAGCTTGCAAAGCTTATGAAAAAAAAAATCTAGGATGTGGCTGATCTCACCAATCCAGCCCATGTCCTTCAGCTCATTGTCCTGCAATGAAAATGGTTTGATTTTTTACAGAGAAATGGAGTGCAAAGGGCCTCCTAAAGTTTCAGGTTTTGGTATCCAAGCGTCAGAGGTTGTGACTCTCAGAATCAGCCTCTGTGTTCTAGTCACTCAAGTTTTACAGTGAGGAAGCAAAGTTAGTTTTGATTTCCATGTCTCAGGAGGAGTTTGCAGAAGTTCTCTTCGAGTGTGCCATCCTTTGTCCTGTCAATGTAGAAAATGTGGAGCTGGAGTTGGTAAGAAGGATAAATAAGAGTCTTTGCAGTTTCTTTTTCTTTAAGAACTTTATTTAAATGAAAAAAATAGAAGGTTCCATGAAATACTGTTACTGTCTCAAGTGCCTTCCATATCTCTAGGGAGAATCATCTTAATTTTGCAATAGATGAGCATTTGATACCCCAGTTCCCCGAGGGAACCACAGTGATTTTATTTGCCATTCTACAAGAACCAGAATGATATTGTTTGTATCTTCTCATTCAAGAATGTGTCAGGTTTCTTGTGAAGTATCTGGGAGACAGTTTCTGTATTCCTGAAAAATGTTGCCTACATTATCCAGTGTAACACCAAACGAGCAGAGGGAAGTCCATTCATAGAGCTGGTAGATTGTAGGCCCAGCAGACATTTCACCAAGAACAAAGATAAAGTGGGAGTTGGGAAGCATTGATCAGTTGGGTCTTGGGAAATCTACCTTTCATTAATGAAAAAATAAATAAATAAGTACTGAAAATAGCAAAAGTAATGGATCATAGACCAACTCGAGACAAAGGCAGTCTCCCATCAGACATCTGAAGTCGTGTTGTTTCTGTTGGAGGTCTCAACAGCTCGAGTTGGAGTCCATTGCCAAGACTTTCAAAAACAACTGATGGGGAAAGGAGTTGGGAGGCTTCAGCAGAGCCCAATTTTCACTGAGTTTGGGTATTCAGCAGTTTCCAAAAATCAGGTCAAGAGCTTTCCAAATTGAAAAAACACATCTGACAATTCATGACTGGAAAATGTGGTCAACACAGGCCTGTAGGTGCTCAAATCTTCAGAAAATCAGTCCAAGGTTCCCTCAGTTTCCTGACATTTTCAGAATGAGAAGTCTGCTTGGAAAATGTTAGCCTCAAACTCTGTTTTAGCTTTTTCAGTTATTAACATGGGAAGAAAAATATTATCTAATGACTCAATATGATCATTATGTAGTAGCTCGTTGAGCTGAGGAAGTGCAGTGCTGTGTGGGAAATGGCAGTGCCACGTTAGACTGATGCTCTCTGCCACTGGTTCCCCAATCTAAAGCAGCTTCTTGATACAAGAAATAGTAGGTGTTCTGTGACATTACTGGGACTTTGCATCTCCTTACTGCAAGATTTCTGGATTTGTGCTACTCTTTAATTATTTAAATACAAAGCTGATCTTTTAGCACTCAGAGGAGATAAAGAAATCAGAAAGCACCAAGGATTTCCAAACCAGTTATTCCACCTTAATCACAAAATTCTATTGAACTTATCTTCTTATTTTCTTTTATTTTATTATTTAAGAATGGATTACAGTTTAAAAAAAAAGTAAGGAAAAAGGGCCAGTTGTGTCCAAATCTAAGTTATAAGTGTCTGCACTGCAAGATTTCATATCTAAATGCATAAATGAAACCTCCCTCTGATTTGTTAAAGCACCTGGAATAAAGTCTGTGCTTACTGACCAACTCAGGTGTCAGCAAGCACCAATTCTTGCAGAGTGTTGTGGTCTTGGTTAGAAGTACTGGTGCACCTCTCCCTTTGCATCCTGCACTGCCCAGACCGTTTCACTGCCCCATCACTGTGTGGAAGCAACAAATTCTGGACATTTTGACAGACCTTAATTTCCAAGAAAGCAGAAGAAGGAGCCAAGATCAAGGACCAGTCTGCTCTGGGGCAAATACACCACACTTTGTGGGCTTCTTGTAAAATCTGTGGCCCAGCATCTTCCTCTTGATCAGGATCAGTGTGAGCTGCTTGCAGGAGAAACTATAATCAGAACACCTACATGAGCACAGTTTGATAGAAGGATCATTCCTTACATATCTCCAAACAGACCAGAAAGTGGCTCCATCACTTGGTTGTTCAAACACAAATGGGTGTTGTAATTAATTCCTGCACATTACATGGCTGTGATATTTTTATACAGCATTAAAATCATTACGTAATGTTCTGACACATAATGACTGATTTTTCACTGGTGCCTAAGCACATCCCTCTACACTTGGGTGGCATCAGCTGATTGCTGATACACTCAAACTCTTCATTACTTTTTTTATTTTTAAGGTGGATCCTTCTGTCTTATGCTGGGGCTTTGGTTCTCCTCTCACTCTTAGAGGCAACATAGCTTTTATAAGATTCATTATTCTTTGTTCTCCCCTGTAAAAGAGAAATCTTCTAAAAAATCTTTTTCTGTGAGATTTTATAGCCCCAAATCTTGGCAACTTTTTACCAAGGGTATATTTTACCACGAAAAAGGAATCAAAAGAGAACTGAGAGATGACCCAGAAGAACAGACTCCCAAAGGGAGTCACTGCTATCGTGACAGAGCATTAGTGAGACCTGTGTTCCCAGCTCTGGTGTAACTCCATCTCCAGTCAAAGGTTTGACTGAGTTTTATTAAATAATAATCATTGGTCTCTGCAGATCTTTGAAATCTCTGGTTTTCTGCCCTTGTATTAATTCACAGAAAACCCTATTGGTGGGTTTTTTTCAGAAGGTATCACTATGAGGTCGGTGTGTCTGAAGACATCCATATCACACACCCAAATATACCATTTTTGCATTATCAAGGTGTTGAAGGACTGTGTTTCTACCCTCTGCTCCTGACTGCCTGCTCAGTGCAGCCCACGAGGCAGCTGGATGGGAGATGAAGCTCTGGGAAGCCAGAAGGAACTGCATTCCTGGAAGATGATGAAACCAGGGATTCGTTTTTCATTCCCACCGCTCTCATTAGCAGATAGCAGCCACTTTTATCACTGTGAATCCATTCCTCAGAGGGCTCCCACCACATCAGGGCCTCCCTGTGCTGGATGCTGCACAAACACTCCAGGTGAGCGTTCCTTCCACACAGAGCACAACGAAATCACTGCAGCCTTGCCACGAGCACCTCCCCTTTCCTCTCCCCTCCCTGTGTGTATCTGCTGCTGATCACACAGCCCAGCCACTGGGGGAAACTCGGTAAACACAGGTCTGATGCACGCTGATAAGAGAAACTCACAAACCAAAACAAGCAGAGAGAAGAAAAACTCTCTTCCTCTTTAATCCCCCCCAGCTCTGCTGAAGGAAGTCTCATACACTTGGTGATGCAATTGCTTTCAAGCCCCAACAAGCAATTTTTCTGCCCCACAGTGAAGTGAAAAGAGCCCAGCACTTTTTGCCCCATAAATTCAACCAGCAAGAGTCAGAAAATCAAGAGATGTATTATTACTAATAAAAGCAGGAGTAATGTGAGATGTTTTATTCTTTTCTGTCAAAGCTTTGAGGCCCAAGTGGCATTAGGAACTCATTGGTAGGGCGGGAAAACTGAGGGGAAGGATTGTCTTTTTACAGGAAAGGTGAAGCCCTTCTGTGTTTAACTGAGTGTATCTCTGGGAGCCTGGGTTAAGCCCAGCCTGCAGGTAAATACAGGGCATATCCTCAAGCTGAGGGGGCTGCAATATGGAGGTTTTCATGCAAAGAAAACCGCTTTCCTGCCCAACAAATGTGCCTTTTTTAACCCCAGAAGGTCTGACTTGCACAGTGCACCCTGCTAAAACCCAGCCACTTCTTGCAGCTGCCCTTTTATATCCCTTCTCCAGGAGGAGACAGACCCAGACATGTTCTGGGAGGAACAGGCTGCTCGTCTGCTTCTGCCACCTCCCTGAAATACAGTGCTTCAAAAAGCAGCTCTGCCTCGGGGCATGGCTGGTTCTCCCAATTCAACCAGCACGTTCTAGGAACACCACACCCCACCCACGGCTCAGCCTCTTCCAGCACCCACGGGTGCCACCCAGGTATTTGCCATCCCGGGGATCGGCTCTGCCTGCTCTGCCTCTCGGGTCCTCGCGTGGTCTACGTGTCCAGCGGCTTAGCCATGCTGGGAAAGGGTTTCTTGGCTGTTTGGTCAGGGTCTCATTTTTAAAAACCTGTGTTTGCATGTATGTCCAATAGTGCAGGAGCTGAGGAAGCCAAGCTTTGGTCTGTCATTCTAAGAAAGTCTCCTGGGGTGACCCTGAAATGGCAGAGTGTCTCTGTACCCCCATTTCCTACCTGGAAAATGAGCAGAGGAGCTGCCTTGACTGAGAGATGTGATGGAAGGACACTGAGTAACATTTCTGAAGTGTTTGAGTACCACAGCTGGGGAAGGGGAGCACAGGAGCACATTTGATGAGTTTTACACAGGAGCTGTCCTTTTTGCCACGCTTTGCCTATTGAGCCCAAGACTAAAAATTCAGTGGGTTCATCAAAGGAACCAGATTCTTTCCTAAAACGAGTGAAACAGCATATAGATCCCTTAATGGACTGCTCAGGGTAGTATTGTGCCTCCTGAGGGACAGGGCAAAAAAGCCAGTGGAACAAGTTTGGATGACACCAAGCTCTGATATGAGTGATAGTGGTGTGTGTGATGGTGTCATCAAACAGAATTGTCCTTCCAGAAGCTCCACCTGGGGTAGTTATTCCACAGGAGTCAAAAAGTAGCAAATTCATTGAAGGTACCTAGAACCATTATAGATTGATCAGAGTATTTGTCTTTTTTTTTTTTTTTTTTTCCCAGGCATTTGGAAAAGATCTCAATTTTATTCCATCAAGAAACAGCAAAAAACAGTCATGAAATGTAGCTCTTGGAGTTTTGCCAATCCAGATTTTAGGGGTTTGGGGAAGAATCTGAGTTCTCTCAGGGAGGCCAGAAGGCAAAGATCAGCTGTAAGGGATAGAATGAGATATTACATATATAAACCAGAATCCTTTGAAAATAGCAGCCTCCCATTCCCCACAGAGCTTTGCCATGATGTGTCCTGACAGAGGCCCAGGAGCACCCTCAGCACGAGGCAGTGTTCCACAGGAGTGCACTTGAAACATTTTCCCCTGGTTTCCGTGGGAGCTGCATCCACTTGCAGCCTGATAACTGTGATAACTGTGTTCCTGAGCGAGTGGCTGGGTCTGCATCTCCTGCTCTCTCACACACACCCACACAAACCCGGAGCTGGGCTGCTGACTCACTGCCTTCCCAGCACCGGGGCTCCTCTGCCCGTCCCAACTTGTGCTGATGCTCCTGAGCCCCGTGAATTAACCCCTGCCTCCTCCAGACCCATCACCAGCGCTCAGCAAGGGGCACAGACTCACTGGGGCTGGCTGGGCCCTCGTGGTGCTGATTGTGCAGACAGACAGACCTCCTCATGAGCTCACTTGACCCGCCAGGGTAAGAGGAGGAAATACTTGTTGTGTAGTAAATTGAGCAAACACAGCATGGACGGTAAGGGAGAGAGACAAGGGGAGAAGGCACAATAACTGTGAGGGTTCTGCTTGTTCCAAAGCAGAAAGAAGCTGGGATGGCTTCACCAAAGGGAAAGGGTCTCTCCTGAACCACCCAGAGCAGAGACTACACCTGCACAGTCAGCCCAGAGGTTTGAACAAAGACAGCTGGTGGTCCAAAATAAAGCACCCTCCAATCCACTTGCTTTGCTAGCATTCAGTTTTTCAAAACCCCAGGCTTTTACCCCTCTGGACAGCATCTGATTTTGTTTTTTTCTACTTCTGGGTTCAGAGTAGAGTAAACATGCTGTTGTTGTTGGTTTTTTTCCAGATGAATAAAGTTCCAAGATCCCCAAAACTCCATTTTCCTAATGCAAGAGAACCTGCAAAGTCTGTTTGCAGCACTTGTCAGGGCACAAAAATGGCACAAGGCTGCTATTCTTGCACAAAAGCAAAAGCATATCACTGCAACAAATGACAGATATTAGAACATAATGGAACTAAATATCCTATTTAATAAATATAATGTGAGATATGCTACTTCATTCTACTCTGAACCTTGCTGTAAGGCAGATGTCTCTGCTGCTGCAGTCACATTAGAAGGCAGCATACAGAGCCCTTCATTTGCAGAAACAGGGTCTGGCCACATTCTGGATTTGGACTTCTCTGTTCTCTCTTCCCTTAGGCTTACAGAGCATGTAGAATTTTGTCCTGATACATTAAGTTATTTCATCTTGATGCCTCACAAAGGAGCAGTAGGTGGGACTGATTTGAAGCTGCTGTATTCAAATCTCCCATTGCCACACAGTTGCTCCATCTTGAGCTTGCCCTGTTTAATAACTGGTTTAACACAGAGGGAAGGTGGTGCCATCTCAGGCTATCAGCCTGTCACCCATCTGTGGCACTTGAGACATCCAGGTGTGGGCAGCCCAGAGTTTTATTACTAACCCTAGTGGTTTGTCAGGGGAGAGAAGCTGCTGCCTTGGAAATGTCTCAGTGAAAAGCTGGTTCCAGAGTTTAAAATGTTGTAACCATCTTGCTTCAACACAGAGGGGAGACCTGCAATTCCCCAGGGCTTCAGAGTGAGGATGGGAATGGCTCCATCTCACAGGGGGATGGGAATGGCTCCATCTCACAGGGGGATGGGAATGGCCCCAGCTCAGGCTGCCAGTGCTCTGGAGCACGGGGTGTTCCCCCCTCGGGAGGTGCATTCACAGATAGAGCTGCAATCCCTCGTTGTGCAAGGAGGCAGAGCTTGGCCTGCCAAGCAGGGAGCAGCTTCTCTGGCACAGATGATCAAAGCCTTTCTGTGCTCACCTGAAACTTGTCTCCATCCCCATCCCTGCAGCCCCACACACCCCTGCCCTGACACCTCCACTGCGCTGTCAGGGAATCCACACCGTGCCTGTGATGAGATAATCCACTCTACCTGGAAGGTGAAGTCTCTTCTAAAGGGAATTGCTTGTCCAGACATGTAGGCACAGCTTCTACTATGGCTTTTGCTATTCTGGTTTATGACAGTTTCCCTGAAGAGACGGATTTTATTGGGAAAGGCACTTTTGGAGCGTTTCTCATGGTATACTTGCATTTACCTAGGACTGCTGTGCTATGAAAACACCACTGAAGAATTACACTTCCAACCCCCCTGGGTGTATTAGCAATAGACTGTAGACAAGATCTGGCCCAAAGAGAAAGTACCAAACCTGCCAAGGTTTAAATATATTTTTGAACCTAAGTCTGAAAAAGTAGAGAAAATAGTGATTTAATTCACCTGCATCACATCAGTCAGGCAGATGAAAGGTCTGTAAAGAGCAGCACAAAGTAATCTGGCTATTTCATTTCCACTCAGCACCAATTTCCAACAGGCAGAGACAAAAGACATGGAAAAATATCCTAATGCAAACTGGCACAGGGGCCAGAGCATAAGCAGTTAACATTAATTATGTATTACCCAAGCACTATAGATAGCACCAAACAGGAAGGGGAAAAACTCATAAAGCTATTAATAATGAACATAAAATTTGTAAACGCACTATGAGGAGTCATTTGCATAGCAATATAAACATGATCCCTAAGCAGAAGAGCTGGAAACAGCACTCTGGTAAAAAAAAAATCATTATTTTATATGTTTAAAACTACAGTTCTGTTTATTTATTTATAAGCACATACTATGGTCTCTAATTCTCAGGTTCCTGACTGTGTGGGACACAACCACATGGCTGATGCAGACATTTCCCTTTGCTGGGCACACACAATAACAAACCTTTTGCTCTGCAATGGTCTCAGATGGACAGTGATTACTGGTGATACCTGTGCCTGTTTGAAGGCACAGATGAGCCAAGAAAACCATCATCCAGCCTTTTCACTCTACGACGCCATTTGTCAGATCCAGGAAACCACAGGATTAGTTTATGTGCAGCAACTTCAGTGGAGAAACCTCCTCCTTTCTTTCCACTGAGCCTGGGCACCAGAGTGCTGGTAACCTGCACCCCAAGATGTGACAGACATTTCCCTGTAACACAGGGGATGAAGCAGTGAGTGGGTCAGCACCCAGGGCTGCGATGGGATCATCTCTCCTGGCCTGGAGCTCAGCACAGAGCCCATTCCTGAGCCCCAGCTCTGCCCACGCCCCTTGGCTGGGCCACTTTTGCGAGGGCCACGCTCAGTTCTTCCCAGCTGGAGGCTGCTCTTGCACATCACAGACACCTCTTGGTGGGTTGTGATTTGATTTTCCAGAGAGGCCTCCCGGGAGGGTGTCTCGGGAGCGGGGAGTGGGGGAGGATGGGGAAGGATGTGGTCGCATGCTTGATCAGAAAAGCAATAATGAAAAGTGGATGGAGAAAGGGAGAGAGCAGTGGGAGTTTTCTCATCAATCCTGGGTCCTGTTGGGCCAGCAGCCCCTCTGGTATGTTTAGGGATGCTGTGTGCCTTAACAGCCTCCATTTACTAATGCAGTAATGACCTGCTGGAGGAGGATTTGGCTGCTGTGCTAATTGCATTCCTCTGCTGCACAATAACTTAACACGTTATTAAGATTCCACAGAAGAGGGTCAGGGAATTCATCTCTTTCCAATGCTCTCCTGACCTCAGCACCATCTCACACACACACACACACACTCCTCCTTTTTCCCAAATCCAAATGGATGTTTTCAAAACCTGGAAAGGAAATACTCCATCATTTGTAATGCTGGTATAGTCACATTTTTTTCTTCATATTCAACACCCAGCTGTGAATAGCTCCAAGCTCCAGCTCTCCTGCTTTGCACTGTTCTTGCTGAGCAAAAAAGCTCAGAGATGGACTCCATGGAATAAGATGTCACAACTTCAGGTGGTCCAAGATATGCTGAAGGTAAGATCTGCTTTACCACTCATGGGGACCTGAGAGGCCTTCTCACTGCCCTCCTCACGTGCCACCACAGTGCTGGCAAGCAAATGGCATTAGTGGAGCTGTGCATTGCACATCACCAATTTCCTCCTCATTTTTAGGCCTCTCTCCTTTCCTCCCTGCAAAAGGATTAGAGGCCAAAGTGTCCCTTCTTCAGAGGTGACATCCCCTCCTGCAGGGCAGTCTTGGTGGGTGAGCTGGATCCACCACACTGGAAAGGCAGTGAAAACACCTACCTGACTGAGCAGGAGTCTCAAGGCTGGGGCATTGTCCTGACTCACCAGCCAGGCAGGGACCAGCCCTTCTCCTCCCAGCCCCTGCCCTCAACCCTGCCCACCTCAGTCCTGTCTCCAGTGCCCACCCTCAGCCTGCTGGTCCATCTGCTGCACTTTCCCATCAATGCATGTCAGCAGCCTCAGCTGCTTCTTCAGAAACCTCCTCCAGAGCGTCCCCTGAGCTCCCCCCATTCAGGCTGTAATGGCTGTGTCAGGTGGTGCTGGATCCAGTCAGCATCCTGGTGCTTTCAGACCACTGGATTTAGAGGGGAAAAAGATTGTTATTTCCTTGACCCTTGACAGCATAACATGTACACTCAGCTCACTAAATAAATTAATGGCAGTAATCAGCATAAATAATAATTATAAATGAAGGTGTGTACAAGGTTAAAACTCACTTGATAGAAGCTTTCCTCTGCCTGGTTTGTACCACAGTTTGGTCTATAATCTAGCCACTTCTTTTTCTTTATTCTTATAAATCCTCACCTATCTATGTAAAAGAGCAAATAGAAGACAGCAGGTTGGGATTATTTCTACTGCTGAAGAACCACAAAGCTTCACCAAAGCACTCACCTGGGATGAATCACAGAACCATAGAATAGTTTGAGTTGGAAGGGACCTTAAATATCATTTAGTTCTACACTCTGCCATGGGCAGGGACACCTTCCACCAGCCCAGGTTGCTCCAAGCCCCCTCCAGCCTGGCCTTGGACACTTCCAGGGATGGGGCAGCCACAGCTTCTCTGGGCAACCTGTACCAGGGCCTGCCCACCCTCCCAGGGAAGGATTTATTTCTAAACCTACTCTCCTTCAGTTTAAAGCCATTGCCCCTTGTCCTGTCACTCCATGTCCCTGTGAAAAGTTCCTCTCCCTCATCCTTGCAGGCTCCCTTCAGGTACTGGGAAGCTGAAATTAGGTGAGTTAGTTTGGAACCAAGCAGAGTGAGCTGACCTGAAAGCCCCCCAGCCATCCTTGCTGTGGGCTGCAGGGAGGTTGGGAGGCTGCATCCCTGCAGGTGTTCTGATCCCAGCTCATCCCAGCTCATCCCAGCTCCCTGTCACCCTCCCCTCCCAGCCAGGGCACAGCAGAGACAGTGCCTGAGTCATCCCGTGGGCTGGAGCCAGCCTGGAGCACAGGAAAGGTCACCTCTGCCATAACCTGTGTTCAGGTAATGAAGAAATCACCACAAGCATTGGGGTTTTATTTCTTCTCTTCTGCAGGGAATGGGCTGGTTTGAATGCTACCAGCTCTGGAATGATGATAGAATCATAGATTGGTTCAGGTTGGAAAAGCCCTGTAAGATCACCGAGTCCAATCATTAACCCAGCACTGCCAAGGCCACCACCAAACCATGTCCCCAGGTGCCACATCTACACATCTGTTAAATCCTTCCAGGGGTGGTGACTCCACCACTGCCCTGGGCAGCTGTGCCAGGGCTGGACAAGCCTCTCCATGAAAATATATTTCCTAATATCCAACTTCAGACCATTTCCTCTTCTCCTGTCACTTGTTATTTTGGAGAGGAGATCGACCCCCACCTTGCCACCACCTCCTTTAGGGTTATTTTACAGGGGAATGAGATTGCCCCCGAGCCTCCTTTTCTCCAGGCTGGGCTCCCCCAGCTCCCTCAGCCTCTCCTCATCAGCCCTGTGCTGTAGACCCTCCCCACACTCCCTGCCTGTCCTGGGCAGGTGCTCTTCATGATCAGGTGCACAACAGGTTGGGTTTGGATTTTCCCCAAATAAGCTCATTAATGTATTAGTCACAAACAGACCTCAAGGACACTTGACCTCAGTGTCTCCCTTTCCTCTCTGGTCATCTTCCAGCTTCTGCTTCTGCAACAGAAAACTACAAAGAAAAGAAATGGCACAGTCGACAAAACAAGGAAAAGGCAGAGCTTGGGGCTGGGGTTGGCTCAGCAAGGCCCAGCCTGTGTGCCATTCTCCCTGGAAATATTTCCAGGTTCCTCCCAGGATGCAAAGCCACGGAGTTAAATGAGAAGGAGTTTGACTCTTCAGCTGGATAACTTTTTACCTCCTTGTGCAGGGCTTTAAAAAGTTGTGCTGAAAAGTAAAGCACAGGCATCTTAAATGATTAGTGTTTTATTAAATGATAATTAATACAACTGGGAAAAGTCTGAGAAGCAGTTTGGATAAACAGCAAAGGAGGCCATACAGAAAGAAAGGGAAAAAAGCAGCAGACAATACAGGAGAAAATAGAGTGACTTCTGAGCTGAAATTTTTTAACAAAGAGCTTTTCTTCTGACTTTCCAGCTCTGCCATTCCCCAATTGCATTAAAGCGGTTGGCAAGATGAATAATATTTTTAGATTAAATATACTGGCAGAACAACAGGAACTGCAGCCCCTTTACTGTTCTGCTGGAAATTTCTGCTGCTGTTTCTGGTAAATATGGCTGGTGGCAGGACCTGGCTTGTAGCTTTGACCACATGTGGGAAGTTCATGGGGTAAAGATGCCAAGTCTAAAATTAACCCCCTTGAAAAACAAAAAAGAAAAGATTTACAAAAAAGTGCCTGGGGCAGGGTGAGAGTGTTTAGGTTGTTATTTTTAGCCTTTCATTATATTAAGACATGTAGAGATTTGGATTAATTAAGGGTAAAAAAAAGTAGATCTCAACATTTTCTGGGTTGAAATGAATAAAACATTTCCATGGAATACTTCAAATCCTTAGACAAGAACCACGTAAGAGACAGAGAACTAAAGGTGAAGGCTCTCAGAAGTTCCCAATATTGCTGTGGAGAGTCAACCAAAGGATTTACCAGTTTGTAACATGAGCAGCTCATTTCTCTGGTCTCTATTACTGACAATCCCCAAACACCCCAGAAAAAAACTCAGTGTGACATCCTTGGGCTTCTGAAGAAGAATTCAACAATGGAACCTAAAGGATCAAAATCTGCAAATGAGAAATGCAGCATCAAAACTTTGGGTTTTCCCATTTTTCTGCATTTATTTTTGTTTCTTTATGAACGTTTTGAACACATCTGCTGATTTCAGGGCCAATTTAACCCCTGGATATTGAACTTCTGAGTATAAAGTCACAACTGCTGCTGGACACACTGGTAAACATTTATAACTGAATTCATTATTATCAGCAGTGTCACCTTCAAACCAAGGCCAGTCTCAGCCACTGCTACATCTTTCACCCCATGCAAAGTAAGGGGATTCATCCCTTCTTTGGAAATGGAGTTTTTATCAGGACTTCATGCTTGGCTGAATTTTCTGTTCCTTGCTTTGGGAGTCAGGCTGTTGTTCCAGCTCCTGAGTGTTTTGTTGTTTTTCCTACTCTGCCCCTTGAAACAAAAATCTTATGGGAACAGCTGTTGTAAAGTGGAGGTCTGTGCTTATAATAAGGGATGGTATGGAGCTAGTGAAGTACGTTGTATTCCAAGGAAATATTAATGTGGAACTGCAGAGAAACCAGTATTTATCAGTTCCTTCATGAATTCCCACCTTTAGAAATTATCTAAAATAGACACTTAATTATGCCTCTCTGCATATATTCTACCACTTTCTTCATGTCCCACTCCTCCAGGTTACTCACCTTGTGCTTTTAAATCTTCAGTCAAAATACTGATGTCAATTTGCAGTTGGGTATTTTTAATTAATAAGGCCCTGCTAAATCTTCTATTCTGTCAGCAGACATGGACACTAATGTACAAAATACTGCATATAAATCTTAGAGCAAACATTCCCTGTGCCAAAAAGAACTCTTATGGACCATATCAATAACAAAAGAGTATCAATATTTTTGCCAGTTTACAGAGATGTCAGTGTAGGCACAAATATTTCCCAGAAACTGCACAAGAAAACTCAGCCAGCCCGGAGTCTGCATGCAGGTCTCTGGAACCCCTGCTCAGACCTCAGGCCCTCTTGCAGGCAGCAGACCTGGGTGAGGAGGGATGGGATAATATCCAAAAAACCTCCATCTCATCCAGGACAGACAATCTGGGAGTCCCCTGTGGAGCGTGGGATGATTGAGTGGACTCAGAGAAAGAATCACTTCCCTGGGTTAGGGGTTCCTGTTGTCACTCAATAAGAGAAATCATCTCAGTGGAGAATTCCTGGAATAAGACAATGGTGATCAATAGCAAATTCCCAGTTGTTGCTGGAAAAGGTTTTCTGAGCTCTTGCAGACTGGACAGAAGTGTTCTCAGTGCCATTACTGAAAGCGAAGTTTTAGACCTGAAAGCTAAAATGAAACAAAGCAAGCTTTCAATTAACTTCTCAAAGTGCTCCCAGCTCCCAGGTCAGGGCAGATGAAAAGATAAATATTGAACAAAGACGGTTGTTCTGTGTCTGAAGCATCTTAATGAACACAGAAAGTTACACAACATATTCGAGGAGTGCTTTTGCCTCCTATCAACTGTTCCTTTCCCCAAGCCAGTGATGAGATCACGGCCCCTCATGGTTCATCAATTCTTAAGAGCAATACTGGACGATTTACTCCATGCCCAAAGGCAAGCTGGAGTTTCCCCTTGAGCTCTGGAAAATCAACACTGTCACTGATATGAGAGGGGAGATTTCTTGTTAGAAAAATCATAGATGTCTGAGAAAAGCAGAAAAAAAATCCATTACTGGATGTTTTTGTGACATTTGCTACTGATTCGTGTGACATGGGCAAATCACACAATTGTTGCTTGTTTACTGTCAGAATTATCATCACCTACTGTCCCTCTTGACCACTTGGGAAATAAAACCCAAAACCTGATTGCTGAGAAAGTTGCTGTTGCTAAACAGAATAACTGGGAATCTTCAGACATCTAAGTAAGACATCTGCAGCTTCCTCAAATATTATTCACTTTCTGTCTCTATCTGGCAGTGCAGAAAACTCAAGATGAATGGATGGGGGGGAGGAATTAAGTGCTTATAAGTAATATGTGAGGTCATATTTCTATGGCCAGAAAGGGATTACTGTAAGAGCCCCAGTTACTGCAGGTCCTGGGGGTTTGGCTTTAATAAATTATTTGGGAGGGAAATGGATTAATTCTTTTCTATTATAAGGATTAAATAAGCATATTTGCAATTTATCTACGGTGCATTCTGATCTAGGGTTACAAACACTTAAATATCACATAGTGGAGTCCCACCAGCTCAAACAGGGCAATCAGAGCTTTGTGGGTTTGAGCCAAACACTCACTGACATCAACAGGGAAGCTTTCTCCTGATTTCAGTGAGCTGCAGCTGAGACTCCACACTTACAGGAAAGCTCTTTAATGGCTAGTCCTGAAAAGCCAGTGAAACTCAGGAGAACTTTGGGTTGTGTCTGCTGCATCACTGGCACACTCAAGAGCTGAGCTACTGCTAAGCACAGCCCCATTTCTGGATCCCCAGCTTGTTTTCTTGGTAGTCACAAAGACTTTTAAGAACTGATCTGGGCTTGAGATCTGCAGGGACAAGAGAAATACAGAAATACCAGGCCGTGCAATTCTCTGTGTAACTTTTAAAGCCATTGTTTATTCCTTCTTAATGACCAAACAGACAAGCCCAATATTTTTACTTAATGTACTCAAAGCTTCAAAAGGCATCCAGAGTACAAATAATTCATGGCACTAAGATGCCATGAGCTGAAACCTTGAAGCTGCAGGAATTTGCTACTGACTTCACTGGGCTAGAATTTCACCCGAAGAAATTACCACAGAATGTTGGTTTGTAATGTTGAATTGTCTAAGCCAGCCCTTACAAATTAATTAGGCAGAATAAAACCTGGAGGAACTGGAATCAGAAGTGCTGGGAGAGAACAAAACAGGAATACTTCAACAGTTACATTTTAGGGGAAACCCTCTAAGACCTGGTAAGGACATGGCAGTCTCACATGAAGTAACAGCACAATTTTACCAAAACCACTGAAACAAAAAGTATTTTCTTCATTTTCTTTCCAAAGCAAAGTGTCCCAAGCATGACTACAACGAAGGTATGACACATTGACCACAAGAAGAGAAAGAGTGACTCTGCACTTTCCTCTCATGTCCAGCCCATTTCTCTCTCCATGTAACCATTTCATTTTGTAAGAATTGAAAATGAAATCTCACATTGCATTCATAGCTGAGTCCCTTTGATGCTGATGTGCCAAACCATTCTCTGTGCGTGGGTGCAGGGAGAGGTGGATCAGGAAGTGTCAACTTCCTTCTTTTACTCGTTGTCTTTTACTCTCTTTATTTTCTTCTTTTGGTTTAATGCTTTGCATGTGAATCTTTCATGTTTTGCTTCAATGAGTGAGAGTGAAAAAGAGAAAAAGGGAAGGATGTCAAGTTCACTTGTGAAATATCTCCAGACAAGCAACAAATAAAATCCTCAAGAATAAACCAAACAAACAAACAGAAAAAAATAAATAAAAGAAAACAAAACAAACCATCTCCCAGCCTCGTGCACTGCATAAGCCTGATGTGCTGGACCTCCAGTGTCTGCTGCTGGATCCACTTTCCCATCTCACAACAGAACAATATTCTATTTACGGCAACCAAACCAAATTTGGGGGTTAAATCTAAGCCAGTACTGCTGGGCTTTGTCTAAAGTAACCTCCTCACCAGTTTTCCAGCCCCTGCCTTTGTTGCAAAAGGCTTGTTGTGTTTGCTCCTTTTTACTCAGTCTCCTCTGGGTCTGGGTTGCACGTCAGAGCTGCCTCCATGGGGAACACAGGTTCTCCTTTTTCCTCTGCAGTAGGAGCCAGCTGCTGCAGAAACCCTGCTCTTCACTCTTCCTGTTTCACAGAGGAAAAAATAACTTTTTTCTACATGTTGCTTTGCCCAGTGTGATGCCATGTGGCTGAAAAAAGCAGCCCATGTTGTTTATGAGTAAAACCCAAATGAGTTAATGTATTGTGGCACCAGGAGGAATCTGAGTAAAGATCAAGACTCTCTGGCTTGCTTTTTGAGGGGCTCTACCAGCACAAAGCAACAGTAAATCTTTGCTTTGAAGGGCTCATGGAAATAGTGAGCCACAGTATCCACATGTGTTTTAAAGCAGCAGGATTGTCCCCACTGGGCCACTCCCAGCAGCTTCACATGAAATGAACACTGGTGACCCTCGGGAAAGAACAAGGACCCAAGTTCTGTCAGAGACCTCCTGCAAGGAGAGCATCCCAAAGCATATCCCAAAGCCTATCTCTCACAAACTCTGGTCCAAGTCAGTATGCAGAATATAGGGGCTTGAAAACAATAATTAATCACAAATGAGACGATCATGTTGACTCAAGTGGCTATGTGATTAATTGTCAGGGTCTAAAAATGCCATTAAAAGCTGCAAATGACGTGAAAATTTGAAGTGAATTTTAACCAAGTATACATTTCCTGACTGAAAGGCACTTTAGCCCTATAGCCTGCAGCTCAGAGACATCTATCTGGCTTTCTTCCGTCAATCGATACCATTAAAGCCCTACAAAAAATCCTCTCTCCATATCGTTATAAAATATCAATTACATACATTTTCATTAGCTGCATGCAGTGCTCAGGGCTGATCCATGGGATGTTTGTTCCTGGGGAAGGCACTGCTGGCTCTCCTGCAGCCGGGGGCTCATCCAGAGCATCCCCTGATGGCACCGCGGGACCCCCGGCCTGGCCCTGCCAGGCACAGAGCACAGCGAGGGGTGGTGGCTCCAGCCCCTCCTGACCACCCCCCATGCATCAGCTGCAGAGGGGTTTGTGCTGCAGGATTTCAAAGCTCCCAGCAGACATTCATGAGTTGTGCCAAACTCCCTGACACTCCGGTGGAAAGCACTTTCGCCTCCGTTTCGTGGTGTAGACGTTTAGATAGAGGCAAGATAAGTCACTTGCCTGAGGCCCTGTGCTGATGGAGTATCAGAGACCAAATTAAACTGACATTTCTTGGCCCTTAGCTCCGTGTTGTGGAAGTTCTGTCTTCTGAGGAAACTGCTGAAAGAGAAATTAAAACACATCACCCCTATGTTAATGTGCCAACAACTCTAGCTCTCCCGTTCCTTTCTCTTAAATGCCACCCTGTCAGATACCTCTGTGACCATGAGAAGGTATCTTCCTCCTCCTTTCCAGCCCAGCTCTTTCCCATGTTCACTGGTGTGCACTGCCATCCAGCTCACCTTGGTATGGGCCAACACTCAACTGGAGATCTTTTCTAAAAACAGGCAGGAGCTGAACACGTCTGGAAGAGCAGAGATATTTTTAAACCAAGCACAAACATGCACGGCCACACTGAATGTGGGTTTGGAAAACGCAGCTTTTTTCGTTCAGCACTTCCTCTCAGAAACAGCACAAGACAAGGAAGGCAGTGGAGGAAGGTTTGCTCTTCAGAAGGAACATGTTAAACGACAGCATTAATTATTACTGGTTTTTACCTTAGGGAAAAAAAAACACATAAACAAGTGAAACAAAACTCATCAGCTCCATTCTGGATATTTTCTAACAGAAGAAAAGGAACATGCACACCTTTCTGAGGAACTTGAATGGGGCAAGAAAACATGAGGTTTTGTATAAACTCAGTAGACTCTAAGTCATCCAATCTCACTGTCCTGTCTCCTTTCCTGTCACTCTTGATGGAGGGCAGCAGATGCTGACACAGGTGTTGCGAGGATAGAGGTGACAAAACATCACCTGGCAAACCTCCTGTGAGGGAGCTGAGCCTGTGCCACCCATCAGGGGCCCTTCTGCAAACTCCTGGGGTTCCACAGCAGGGCACACACACAGCAAGGCAAGACTCCTTTCCAGTGGTAACCCTCTCACTGGTGTGTTTGCTGGGAACCTCCTTTGGAAACAGAGGCCTCCCTCGTCCCCAGATCCATCCTATGTGAATTCAGAATGGGAAACTGCAGCTGAAATCCTAGGGAAATACAAAGTGTGTATTTTACTGCTGCAGTGATGGACACAGAAGGGGGCAGGAAAATATTCCCCCACTGCAAAACTGTAGAGTGTGTACAGACTAAGAGTATTTTTATTGCAAGAAAAAAATCCATTGATTTTTTTCCCCAGTTTTCAGCAACCAAAGAAGCTATCCAGCTGAACATTGCAGGAAATATCTGCATGACAGACTGGAGACTTACACTTTTTCATTGTTAGAGAAATGTTTCCCTTGTTGGTTACTGCAAACTTAGCACCTTCAATTACCAGGGGTTTATTTCTTTGGAAGTAATTAAAAAATTGACCTTTTTCCTTGATGTTTCCTTTCATTTTAACGATAGAAAAATATATCTGGTGGTAAATGTCAGTTAGCTCTTCTTCAGAGCAATTTGTAGTTTCCCATGCTCACCAAACCTACAGGTAAACCATGGCTCAAACAGACCCAAGAGCTGCTTCCCTGAGCAGTTACACAGGAGGTGATACCAGGTACATGGAGATGTGTGCCTGAGATTTGGAGATTTGACTTTGGGTGGGCCAAAGTGCAGAATAAAAGGCACCATCTCAGGGCAGTGCTGTGCTAACCTGGTGCACAGACCCAGCAGGGCTGGGCAATGCTGCACGGACAGCTCGGAGCCGCTGCCACTCTGCCCACACGGCCAGCTGGGGCCTCTCCCCAGCAAATCCATCACTTCCAGTAGCTGGGCCACAGGACAGCACATGGCTCTGTGCCTGCCAAAACCAGCCCTGTCCTCACTGCTGCTCCAGCACCTTCACAGGCTGTGCTTCAGTCCCCTTTAGCTGTTCCAGGAGAGAGCGTGGTTTAGATCTTCTCTGTCTCTTGGCTTCTGCTCTGCATCTGCCAGGAACTGCACATGCTGGGGTTACATCCACACAGGGATCTGTATTTATAGGTGAGCCCACTGCCTAGAGCCATAAAAGGATCTGAGTCAGCCTGGTGCACTGGGTCTGGCCCTCCAAGGCTTGCAAGTTCTTCCAAGCCCATGTCTCGCTGGAGCGGTTTTGGACAGATGGGAAGAAGTGAGATGTTTGGTGGTAAAAATGACACCACTCTTGATTAAGGGAAACAGCAAAGTTTCTCTTGAGGGCAAAAAATTGTAAATTCCCATGAAAATATATCTTCCCTGTGAGAAACTCCTAAGTAAAAGAAAGCAGAATTTTACAGGGCTTTAGTTTGCCAAGGAGCTGTGCAGATGTGACTCATTTGCTCTCCCCAGGCCAAGTGTTGGTTGATGCCTAGAAAGAGGTTCAAGCCTCCTTACAGACAATCTGAGACTCTCCACTAGAAACAGCACCACAGGCCAGGCTCTTGTGGAGAAACCTCTCCACAACTCCCTTGGGCTGTCCAGTTGACACCAAGGACAATATTGCCAGAGGATTGCCTGCAAAGCTTATTACACATCCAACAGAGGAATAATTGTCCTGAACACCTTCCTCCATTCTGGGCAGTGCCTTGTGAAAAATAAGATTCTGTTTCTCTGGAAGCAAGTCTTCTGTGGGGGTTGCAAGAGATCAAGGGCTGGTGGCCAACTGTTGTACTTTGAGTTGGTCAAACCTGGGAGAGAGGAAGAGGCCTTGAAAACATCACATTTCTCCAGGGTTTGCAGAAAGACTCCACCACACTCTTGCTCCATCCTGCTTTTGCACAGGGACAAGTTTCCCTTACACTGTTCTCCTGGGGTGGAGGGGTCAGGACCTCGTGCTCCCTGCCTGGACACCGTGCCCAGGTGAGAGACAGGGAGCAGAGGCTTCCCAAAAGACACACAGACACATGCATGCAAATCAGAGGATCTTGATCAATTTTTACAAGGAAACCAACTATGGATCTGATTGAATTTTTTTTTTTAACAGCTGACTTCCTAATGATGTCTGTTATTTTATGACCAGGAACAATTGCTTCATCAATATGCACTCTGTTGTAGGACAAATACAACAGATCTTTCACCATACGTATTTCTGAGCTGATTCTTTGTCTGTGTAGTACCATTACACATTGTTTTTATTATTATGATTACTATTATTATCATGAAGCTCTGATAGTTTTATCATGTGCCTTTTTTTTATTTCCTTAGATGCTTTCCATACTTTGCATGTGCTTTCTTCAAAATACTTCCTGGCAGCTTTAGATAGCAGAATCCACCTTCTTCTCTAGCAGGACTCTCTCAGAAAGCAACACTTTGTCTCTGTAGAGCAAACTGTATTCCTGTTACCCAGACCATTAGCACATATATTTAATTTCTATTGGAGGTGACAGCAACAAAACTCTGTGGAAGTACAGTAGGCAATCCACTACATCTGAGCTTTGCCTGTTACCCTTGTAAGAACAGGGGTTACTCACTCATTGTCCTGAAACAATAATGAGGGCCACAGCATGAAGGGAATTCAGTCTGGTGCCACAGGAAGTCTGACACCCTTCTTGTTGCCACTTCTGATGATTTCGTTTCTCTAAAGCCCTATTACTGTTGGAGCATTTAATGTTTTGGATGTGATAAGATGTTTGAGTCTGAGAACTCCAGCTCATCACCAGCTGTCCAGGAGGTTTAGGTGCTGTCAGTGGTGTTGTCCCAGCGTGGGGAGGCCGAGGTGTCTGACCTGGTGCTCGTGCTCCTGCTCTGCCTGCCCACCATCGGTCAGAAGATCTCAGATCTGCAGTTCAGTGAGCTTTTTCTGCTGAGGTGAGGGGAGAGACTGGCACAAACACCAGCAGTCTGTGTTTGGCTCGAGCTCTGCAATGGGTTCAGCAAACCAGAACAGAAGCCCCATCAGAGCAGTTGTCAGAATAGCATAAAACTGTGTTTGATCTCCCCTTTGCTTCCAAGGAGGGTTTTGCAGCCTGGATGTCTTAAGATGGGGATTTCTGCCAAGTGTGACTCAGGAAAAGAATTTAAATGTGATGGCCTCAGCCTAGTCCTTGGTGGAATATTTGTCCACATCATAAAACCACTGGACACAATATGGAAATGCAATTGACATTAAAGCAAATGATATAATCCCATCTAATGATATTATAATGAATCCCAAGTGAACTAAACATGATTGGGCAAGTATTTCAAAGTGTTACTGAAACAGTTTTTATAGTGTAAAGGTCTGCATTTGCCAACCAGTGGCCAGACTCTAAGTTAGCCAATTCCCACCCTGTAAACCTGTGGCTGTTTCTTAGAAAAACATCTTTTTTTAATTACTGCTTTTACTTTTTTAAAAGAATTCAAAGGCGTTTTCTGAAGTGTGTTTCATTGTTTTTAAATACATTGCTCCTATTCCCAATTAGCTATTTCTGGTCTGTAGCAAAATCCCCCGATGAGCAGGAGGGGATTAAATTTCTGTAAACCTACCATTTATGAACTTGTGAGTTGCTAAATGATGTTGGCCTTTCACCTAATGGCTGGTTGTGCCTGACATGTCTGTATGGTTTGCTGTGTTATTCCTCTGCTCTGGTGTTATTGTTTTTACTAATTTTGCATAAGGTACATTCTGGCACAGCTCTAAAAACCTGATCCAAAAGGAATGTGAGCACAGCTGACCGTCTGCCTGACTGAATGCCTTCCAAGTGCAATTTTCAAATCCTTGCTCTGGAGAGATGGGGAGGGGAGAGAGAGAGAGAGAGAACATTTCCTCCAGTCTGGGATAGTGTCTTCATTTTTGACCAGCTTGAGAAATTCATCCCTACAAAAGAAAGACCATTTCTTAGCTCGATGCTACTCAAGGGCCTGGATGTTCTTGAAAGCTGCCCTTGAAGTCCCTCTAGATCAGAAGAAATACTGAATAACATTCACAAAACCTGGAGATTGTGTCTGATGTCTTCAAATGTGCTTCACACAAACCTGAAATGGATGTAGAAGTTTTTGAACTCAGCAACATTTGCAAAAAGGCATGTTTTACATTTTCAACATTCAAGTTGATAGAAAATAAGAGGCTGAACTGCACAGAGCTGTGCCACACTGGGAGAAACATGGGGGCACAGCACTGCTAGAGCACCTTCCTACTTGATTAAGAAGTTCAAGAAGTGCTCTGCAAAAATACTGGAGACTGAGCTGATCAGACTGAGGTTACCTGGAGCAGGCAAACATTTCCCCACACACTCTCAACCACAGTGTCCTGCTCTCAACAGGGCAGCCTACCCAGACCCTGGGCTTAAACAGACCAAAATGCAAGAATCCAGAATCATCAATCAAAATGACCCCTCATGGCCTTGAAACACAATAATTCTTCCACAATCTCCAACACCCTTGGAGACAGCAATGGATGGGAAGTGTCTCTAGCAGGCAGCTTGAAATTGTCCCAGCAAGTCCCAACTTGCATAATCAGTTAATTCCTACACCAGAGTAATACCTTCACTAAGGCTCCTGGAAGACATCTGAGTGCTGCAGTTATTTATATCCAGTGAGGATTTCCCCAGGAAAGAGAACATGAAAGATGATCTTGTCCCAGAATGCCTGGAAAACGAGCTATGAGCGTTTTCTCTGGAAAACAAAGGATTTGCCATCTTTGCAAGCAGTTGGGGTCCCTTCATGATGCATTCAACAGAACATTTCTGGTCAGGCACTTTATAATTCTTTTGACTACTGCGATGATGTAAGTGGCAGAAGACAAAACCAGATTGATAAATGTATTAGCCTTGAAAGTAAAATTCATCCCTGCTTGCAAATTTCAAGAATAAATTCAGCTGGACTTGCTGATATTTCCAAGGGCACAGCATAATGCAATACCAAGAAAAAAATTTAAAAACTGAGTCCTGAGTCTTTCTTTATGAAAGGACAAATTCAAACAACCTTACTTGTTTTTTCCTGATTTCAGTGATTCATTGGACTTCTGTTTTGTCCCTTGGAGTACAAATCCTGTATGTTTTAGTGGGAGAGTAAGCAATTTTCAAGGGCACTTTTCCACCCTAACTGAGGAGGAAAGTGTGTGATTACTCACAGATATATATCATGTTACCAAAATGTCTGCCATTGCCATAAGGTATTGACTACCCCATGATTTTCACCTGTGCCTTATGTTAGTGAGCCTATAAGAGCAGCTCACCATCACACAGCAGTCTTTTTATTTTAAATAAACAGGGGAAAAAATAAAGAAAAAGGCATTTGCCTGAGAGGAAAATAAAAACCAAAGAGCAGGCAACAGTCACACAGTTTTAGCTTTTTCTTGGCTAAAGTGCTGTAGGTACAGATTAACTTTGTTTGTTCAATGTTTACTGTGTTTTCCTTTTACCTGCTCTGAAACGAGGACTGGAAGCACTTTGCTAAATGGATTGAAATTATCCTGGCTTTGCAGCCTGCCTTCTAAGTGCCCTGGTCCTGTCTTTGGTGATGCTGTTTGGAGGCTACCTGGAGCAATATCCTTTCAGGGGTTTCCATGGATCCCCCTGCCCCTGTCATGGCAACAGCACACTCTGCTCCTCCGGGGTGCTGGGGCCGTGTTTGCACCGGCGGCTGCTGCTCCTGGGGGTCTCCCAGGGGGGCTGAACACTCAGACCTGCCTTGGAGCAGAGTCCCCTGGGGGCCTGTGACCCCAAAACACACCAGCTGCTGCCAGGAGCTCTGGTCCAGGTTTGCCCTGGGAGCAGGGAAGAGGCACTGGGAGTCCCTCTGGGGGACCTGGACCGGCTGTGCCACTTCCCTTTACACGGCACAGAGTTCAGCCAGGGGGTCCCCTGTCCTGAAAAAGGCAGGGCTGACTCCATGGAAGCTGGGAGAGACACTGCAGCCTCTCCATGGCTCAGACTCTGCTGTTTCCAGTGGCAGAGGTGGAAGGACTCAATGACCTCATGGAAATCAGATACACCTCTGTCCACTTATCACCTCAGCTCATTGATTTTAGGATCTGGTAAAAAAAATTCTATACTCCAGCTATAGACATTTTTTCCACAGTCCCATGCTTCCAACAATTTTTCAGGTTATTTCAGTGTCTAAGATTTTTAGTTATGGGCTAATTGTGGGCTATTACCTCCTCCATCCCCCTCACCTGGCAAATAAACCTTGTGACAACTTTTTTATGGAAACTATTTGCAAGGCATTACTGATATTTTCTTAAACTTTGGAACCTGGTACCTGTCTAAAGGAACAACCTGTGCAGTAGGCCCTGTCACAAATAAATGGAGAAAATTCACACCTATTTCAGGATGCCAAGAGCAGGTGGTGGGAAACCTCATTGCTGTTGCATTAATGCCTTGTCCTCCTAATAACTTCAGTACAGTTTAAGGCCCAGAGATGGGATGAGTTTTGCTTTCTCTGAATTCTAAGTCAGTGTGTGTGTATCTGTTGCCTCAGTGTTTCTCTTTGCCATTACATGCAGGGAAGATGCCTGAGGCAAATACAGTACTTAGAGGTTCAGTGGTCCAGGAAAGCCCAGCTGGGAAGTCTGGCCTGGCCCCACAACAACATCCCCCTACCAAACATCTCTTATTTCCTTTCCCCCCCTGCCTTGAGTTTGATGTGAGCTGCCCTTGTTTATGGTATCAGAATCACTGATGAAGACAAATATGGGAAAGAGTTGCTGTGAGAGATGCAAAGGGAGCATTTGGCCAATCCTCAGAGATCCCACACCTTCCCTCCGACCTTCACGGGGTATTGATGGGCTCAGAACGGATGTGCAGGAATACGGGATCAAAGAGAATAGCTGAGTGTTATTGGTTCTAACTGCCCAAGCTTAGCCATGCTTTTAACTTTAAAAGCCTTGCAGAAACAGCTTCTGGTTTGTTTTCCATTTCATGTGATAGAGCACTGCCTTAGTAACCAATTAGCATTTTGTGATTGCATGGGGTAATTCCACGTGCTCAGGCTGTGTGGTCTGTGTTTCTGAGCGCTGTACACCAGCCTGAGGTGTCACACTGGGGACTGGGATCCTGGCCCTGGGCAGCTTCAAAATGAGTTAGGTCAACACTGTCAAGGAAACCTTTTGGTGTTCAGTCTGGTATAAGTTACTCTTTTTTGTTGTCTGTTTTATTGGGATTTTTAAATTACTATGTTGGAAAAATCAGGATCTTAATTTTGTAGAGTAGATCTTCTAACAGAGGAGACACTGTGGGGAATTGTTCTTTTCAGAGTAGAAGTTAAGATGCTTTTACAGCCATGGATGGAAAAGGGAAGAAGAAAGAGGTTATAGCTTTTTTACTAATCTCTGTCCTGTAATATTCCATTTTGTGTGCCTATAGCAATACAATTCGAGGACGTGCTTTATTTTACTGTTGTAGATACTGAGGGTTAAATTCTCCAGAAACCAACACAGCTCACGAACCACTTACCAAGCAGTCGTTGAAAGGCACGAGCGATAAATCAGCAAAAAACCTGCACCGAAACCAAAGTTTATTTCTACACCTCTAGTTAATTCCTTTCCCCCGTTTCCTCCGAGCGTTGGTTGTGACGGGTAGCACCTACACCCCGGGAGGAAGGAGCGAGTCCCCAGGTCCCTGGCTGCGGGGTTTCCACACTGAGCGCCGGTCCCTGGAGCTGGTTGGACTCGCTGCCCCCCGGGTCGGGAGCCTGCTGGTTTTCCAGCGGCTTTTCCAGCGGCTGCCTGCCCTCCAGCACGCCTGCGAGGGGTCCCGGTGCGCTCCCCTCCCACCCATCCCACCGGGAGCAGGGCGCGGGATGCGGTCGCATCCTGCGGGGGGAGCGCAGCTCCAGGGACCGGGATGCGGGATCGCCGGGAAAGGCGCGGGTGGAGACAGGCAGGGAGCATCCCAGCCTGCACTGATGCTCCCGGTGAGGACCAGCGTTTGTACCCCAGCCTGCACGGAGTGCAGGCTGGGGTACAAACGCTGGTCCTCACCGGGAGCATCAGTGCAGGTTGTGGTACAAACGCTGGCCCCGACTGGGAGCAGTCAGAGGGAAGCAGCTGTTTTGAGCGGGGAATAAAAGAGCGATGCTGGAGCGGCTGTGAGGTGGATGGTGTGGCCTGGAGAAGGAGGTAATGCCGTCGGCAGGCTCCACAAAGCAGCTGTTCCCATCTTCGCTCCCCGTCCCTTGGGATGCTGAGTATTGCCTGTGTATGGTCTCTCTCCCTTTTCCTTTCCCATATATTTTTTTATCTCCAGGTTAAAAAGGGGTTTCGTTTCAGCCTCTGTCACTCTCCCTGACTGGAGAGGCGGCTCTGGAGGACTAAACACCTGGGTTTTGAGTTTCCAAGGGAGCGAGGCAGTTGGCTCCCTCCAGACGTGGGTAGGGGTGTAAACTTTCACAGCAGCAAGGTAAACAGCTGAAGGGTTTGGGGAGCTGTCTTGGAGCATGAACTTGACCCCTGAGCTAACACAACAGCAGAGAAGTCCCCAGGGACCCTTGTAGGACCAGATGTCAGTCTGTGGAAATCAGTTTTATACTGATTTTCAAGCATCTGCAGCATGTCTGGTTAATTGCAAGCAGATATATTTCATGCTTCTCAGGGTACCTGTTGTTACAGTGTCTTTATTCACCTATATCAGTGTGGAATGGATATGAAATAAAACCAGATCTCTTTGTGGACAACCTGCCTACAGGTAGAAAGGTTACTTCAGTTGAACCCCTGGCTTGCAATGAATAATTCAACCACCCATAACTATATCCGTGTTTGAACGTGGTTACCACTCTTACCACTGCCTTCTGTCAGCATTCAGCTATTAAAAATAGCAACAACATATAGTAGCTGGAGCCAGCTTTATATTTACTTGTGTGTGGTTTACAAGAGATATTTATTGAACTGTTTCTGATAGTCAACAACCACTGTAAATAAATATCAAAGTCTGTATCATTCATGAACAAGCATTAAAAATCATTGCTTGACTTGACCTGAGTCGTGAATGACAGATATTTGCTGCTGGGTCTCATGAATGCTGAGGTGTGACACAGTGCACTGACCCTCTCAGGTGCTGTCACTGCAGGACATCACCCTCAGCTCTGACACATCAGTGCAGAGAGTGTGTTACCTGCACAGGTGTGATGGAGCACAGAGAGCTCTCCACATTCAGTGGGATGTTTGCCAGTGCCACTGACCACCAAGCCAAAGCCTGCTGCAAAACTGCTGCTGTGCAGAACATGGACAATTTACTACCACTGCTGTGCTTTTATAGAAAAGGCATTCGGGAAAAGTACTTTTGGTTGGTATTTACAAAAAACCTGGAGATGTTATTGGTACTTTTATATTCACTGCTAATAAAACTAAGCAAATTGACCAGATCATAATTTCAAAGTCTGTCTAAAACCAGAAAATTCTCTCTCTAAAAGAAGTTCCATTTCTTGTGAGAAAGGTTCAACTCATTTCTGCATCTGCAGCTGATTGTGCATCTCTGCTCTGCTCTGACACACAGAGCTGTCACCAGGCTGAGAGCAGAGTCCTGTGCCTCCTACAGACACGCTGGGAGAGGATCCTTCGCCACACTCTCAGTGTACTGTACAACTGCCAAAGCATGCAATAAGCAATTTCTTCAGCTTAACCAAAGGCCAGTTTCTCCTTTAATACTCTCCCATATCACTGAATGAAGTGGGAGAGTTTAGAAGGCTCCTGAGGTGGGCAGCAGGAACCAGTGCAGGCTGCAGAAGGTGCCTCTCTCCCTGCAGTATCGATCTCACAGCCTGTCAGAGGGAACATTTCCAATTTTTTTTTTCTCAAATAATTAAAGTATAATATTTTACAGCCTGATAAAATTTACAGGGACCCTTGGCAAGTAATTATAGTGCTTCTTTAAAAGAGACCCCATAAAAGATGCATGATTAGAAAGTTAAGGATCTGGATAGAATTACAACGACGTGACAAATAATTTACAAGCGATAAACCATCCCAAGGAGAGGGGGAGGGTGATTAAAGGAAAAAGGGGGAAAGGCACATTAAACTAACCAGTGATGAAGTCTCACAGTTAAAATAATAAATTTCCCCCCCTGTGTTCAGTGTTAAGTTTTTGTAACTACAGCTTGCTGTGCTCTGGCTAGAGAAAAGATTCTCTCTAGCTCGACGAGCTCCAGACTAATGTTGATGTGAGGCCTTTCTTTTGATCAGAGGTTGTTCTAAATTTGGCACAGTAGCTTTCATTTTATTACATACCTCAGATAAATATTCTGTATAGATGTTCTGCAGTACTAACGATCCCTAAGACTGTGGAACAGTAGCTTGGAGGATTTTTATCTGCCTCCAGATGTTGGCCAAACTCATTTTTTATAGAGCATTTTTTATTAGCTTTCAGCTGAAAACAAAAAAAAAAAAAAAAAAACAAAAAAAAAAAAAAAAAGAAAAAAAGAAAAGAAAAAAAGTGATGGATTCCTGCTCAAAGCACTCCAAGATTTGGGGAAAACACAGGTTTGGATCTGGATTGGAATTTTGGTGGTAGGACCCATATTGGAGGAGATAAAGGGCAGCTGTGACAGCATGAATGAGGGAAAAAATATTTCTCTGTTTTTTGTTGTCTTAATTGCTCTCTCTTACACAAATATGGAGGTCAAGTAACAATCAGTATCAACACTGTCTCCTGGGGCAGCATCACCTTCAAAGGAAACAGCAACATGCTGTGCTGGAATTTCCAGCTGACTTACAGAGCATGGAGACTGGTTTTCCACCAGATAATCAGTTGCTTCCCTCATTGCTTTAGGAAAGGTGTATCTCCCTTGAGTCAGTCTTTATTTTTATATTATGTATATGATATATTTATATTATTATTTATATTTTATATATTTATATTTTCCTTTGACAACTCCAGTTAATATCAAAGGTTGAGTAACTTTGTGAGAAAGGGACCTTGCTGCCCTATTAGCACACAAGATAGCCTGTAGCCTTCTTAAAGGCATGATTTTTTTTTAATTGAAACCCCATTAGTGGTAGATCCACATCAGATCATCTGAAATACTCCACGTCCTGGCATTGAGGATTTTACTCTGGCCCTTCTGTATCTAAAGAAGCTTCACAAAGCAAAGACCTAATTCAAGTCAGGCTGGAATTTGACACCAGGCTGATTTTAGTGTGCAGCTGATTTATCCTGCAGTAATTGCAGAATCAAGCACATTAATCAGATTGATTTGTGCACATCTGTTTTTCAAAAAACCAGATGTTGGATCAGACGAAAAAGAAGTGCAATTCACCTTAACCAACTGACGTAAATCAGAGTCAAACAACTGAGGGTACCTGCGATAGATGCCCTTGGCAATGAGAGAATAATGACACCTGAGGCCTCATGTTCCTTAAGAAGCCCATTTTTGGGCTCACTTTATTTTGTTAAATCACTCCTGAGATTCTCCCCATCTTCTTTACTCTATTGATAGAAGAGTGGGTATTCAATAATTTTGTGAGACTCCTGGTGAGACCTGATCATCTATTCTTGTATCCTATAACAGCAAAAGGAGAAAGAATATTATAAAATCTTTCCCTTCTGAGCATATCTGGCAATTCCTCTCTGAACCCCTTTATTGGGGCAGGCTTGAATTTCTTCCCAAGTAACAGTGGATTAATAGGAGTTGGAATAAAGTGCATTTTTGCAAATAAAAGCCAAAATTACTCTACTTCTGTAGAACTAGCAAAACGCTGTAGGCTTATCACCTCCTGAAGATGAACCGAAGGAATCATTTCGAGGCCTCAGATGTCACTTGCAATATCAATCAGACCTTCCCTTCCCTTCCCAATGGCCTGAGTGTAGCACAGTCAGTGAATAAAATGGGAAAGAGAGGCACTACAGGAGAAAGAGCAGAGATTTCCCAAAGAAGCACCGCTCCTGCTGCTCTCCTGTAGCCCTAGGACCCAAACCTTGTAACCCTGCTGCCGTGTTCTTGCGGTTTGTTGAGTGGAAAATGCACATGTGTTCAAACAGCTGCACCGTTTGAGGCTCCATTCGAAACGTGGTGCAACATCTGTAGGACAAGGGAGAGGTGTCAGCTGAAGTGTGTAAACCTGGAGCTGCTGATAGCGAGCCGTGCTGGCAGAGCTGAGCTCCTCCTCGGCACGAGCGGCAGGCGGCTCGACGCGTTCCAGACGTTCCCAGGGACACCTTCTGTGGGATTTCTGCTGCTTTCCTGCCCGAGCTTCACACACTGAGATCCCTGGGACTTGAGAACCGGCTTCTCAGCAGCTCTGCAGCAGCAGATTGCAAGATCTCGCCTTCTGGGGGCTGTTTGTTAGCACCGTGTCTCCCGAGCAGCTTGAAAGTGGAATTTTGTTACTCTTCAGCCCTTTGCTTTTCTCCCGAGGATTCCTGTGCTGGTGAGCTCAGGGCTAACACACACCCGAGGAGCTCTTGCTGCACTCACTGTGCCTCATCCAGAGCTCCTGCCCCAAAAGGCACTGCTGGCACTGGTGGTACTGATGGCCAGGGCTCTGAAGCCAAAAAGCCTCTTGTACAACCAACAGCCAAATTCAAAAGGAGATGCTTTTGCAGTTGAAATACCCACACACCCACACACCCCTTTTTTTTTTCAAGAACTGAGAAAATACACTTTCAGTGCTAAAAATGCAGCAGCTATGGAAGAAAACAAGGAATAGCCTAATATAAGGACAGTATTTCATCCTTGGAAGCCTGTGCTTGAGCCGATCCCAGCATCAAAGACAGCTTCCCCTTATTCTGGGAATGTTCTGATCCAGGGTTTGGCTCCAGTCTTTTTGCAACTGAGAGCCATGTGCTAAGCTTGGACCCAGACTGGAGTCTTCCCAAAACCTGAGGAAGTTCAGATCCAGAGTTTTGGCTTTAGCCCATGGCTAATTCAAACCAAACTGTCATCTAGATTCTAAATGGAAATGAGTCAGAAGGCCTCATGTGAGCAGCTGATGAGGTGTCCATGCTGTAATCACCACGTACAGTGTGGCAGCCAGCAGTGCCCTGACCTGGCAGTGGAAATCATGTGGTACCTGTGACTTGCAAAGCTTCTGTGGCCCTCAGGACCCCTCCCTGTGCTCAGCCCCCACACCTCGAGGGGTGCACCTTGGAGGAGGCAGGTGATGGTCAACCCTCTGCAACACCTGGACTTCATCCAGCTTACAGACAACAAGCCTTACTGTATTCAAATGAAGACTCTTCACCAAACATGACAACCTCCAGTTGTGGCAGGGACACTTTCCTCCTGCCCAGTGATAAGCTGCTGTGTGCTCCCACCTTTTTACTGGCTCTGCTTTCTTGTGCTGGGAGCCTCGAGTCTGAAGCTGTCATCACTGAGGAAACATCTCTGTTCAGAGCACTGGGAGGACTTAACCGAGCAAGCTTCCCCTGCCTGGCAGTGTTTGCACTGTCAGGTGAGAACAGAGTGCCTTCCCTGCTAAGTGTAGGGCTGAGAGCTGAGCTCGAAACTTGTGGGTCCCCTCCAACTCAGCATGTTCTGTGATTCTGTGAAAGTAGGAAGGATAAAAGAGTGTTCTGAGAAGAAAGCATATACTAGATAAAGATGTCTAAAGAGGACAGGGTTTCTCTGTTTTATGTCCTCCTGGTATTTCAACTTTTTAGAGAAAGAAAAAATCTGTTTAATCCCAAACTCTGGTGCTCCCTTTATGCACTCCAAACCCAGGACTAGGAAGATGCCCATCATACAGTTTTAGGGGAGCCAGAGTGATGTGGGCTGGCAAACAGGCACCCCAAGGTCAGTGCTGGGCTCTACCCATGCAAAGCACCTTTCCTGGAGGGCAGGGCAGGGGTCTGGGGTGTGTCTGACAAAAAGCAGCAAGGCCACCCCACACAACCTCCCCCGGCACAGCCCTGCACTGCCCCCCACGACTGCAGCCCTCCTGGGGCAGAGCAACTCCTCCCTGCAGGGCACTGATGTGGCAAGTGCCACAGGGTCCCATATCTGTGCTTATTCTGTGCTTTTCCTCCCAGGAAAGAGTTAAGGGAAAAGAGCTGGGCATAGAGTGGTGTTTCTTATGGAATCACGTGTCGTGAGAATAATGCAAGCAAACTGCTTTCCCAACAATGCTGAGGTCACTCAACCACAAGCCTGCAGCTCTGTTATATGTGAGAGAGATAATGGGACAGAGCTGTGGGCAAAAGTTCTCATTCATGGGAATCCTGTCAAACCTCTACAGGCCTTGGAGACACCTGGAAGAAGATAACATGATAATTATTTTCTAAAATAAGAGGCACTTTTGCTCTTTCCCTCCACCCACCCCCACCCCACACAAAGTCAGCAGCCTGTTGTGGTTTTGTTCCACATGATTCCTTGAAGAGAGACAAAGAAATGCAACATCCTATCAGAGTGAATCACATAACTTGGAAATGACCTGATTCACACGTTTTTTCCGCTCCCTGTTGCTGATGTGAGTCTTAAAACAAAAGAAGAAATAATAGGTCCTGATGTTTAGTCTGTGGGTTGGAGTCTCTGCTCCCTTTTCCAGCTCAAATGAAGACACTCTGCTTGTCTGAAGGGTTTTCTTTTCAGCCATGGTTGAATGGACAGGACAGATGCTCAGGACACGGCAGGGCTCAGAAAAACAAAACGTGGCACTTGTGTGGGTGTGACCCCAAGATTTGGAGTGCTCAGGCAGGTCTGGTCCCCCTGGAACACCTGATAACAGGGAGCAACCAGAGAGCTCAGCACCTGCTCTGCTCCTCTCTGGGTGACAATACCGACCTGCCTCGCTGCCCTCCTGACCCAGACGAGCCCTCTGGTTCCTGAAGGGCTCTCACCACCACACCTCTGGGCAGAGACACCTTCTCCCTGGCAGCTCTTTCTGCTGCTTTCAAACATCAGCAACAAGCATCTCACGGGGCATTTCTTTGGGTCAGAGGCTGTAATTTTTTCCATTTTATGAAGCATCAAGTGTCACCTCACTAAGGAGATGCTCCACAGAATAAAGCACAGATACAAATAGGAAAATGGCATATTTCTGGATCTAATTGCATAGGAAATTCCAATTGATTTCTTATTTCATAGAGAAATCTTCATGGTTGGGACACTGAAAGCCAAAAGCTGCAGCTTCTTTCGCCTGAAAAATCTATGACAAAATACTGGTCTCCCAAATCAGCTGAAAATTTCCTACTGACTGAAAGAAGACCTGGGGTCCTTGTCACTGAAATAAAGTTGCATAAGAACCTCATTAGAGGAGCTGGCCTGGCATAGGAACAGACAGAGGATCTGGAGAACATGCAGAGTGTGAGCAAAGCGCTGCCTTTGCTTATCTTGGTTTCAGGGGCTCACTTAGCCATTCAGACTGGTCCACGTGTGTTTTATATAAAGGTATAATCCAACTTTCAAGAGCAGTGGGAGTCCCCGTGGCTGGCACCTGCCCAGGCCCAGTGTGCCAGCTGCTGCCAAGGGCTTGTTAGACTCCCTTACACACGGGTAGGTCTGGAAAGGAGGAGCAGGGAGGGAAGTGTTTCCCCCATCCTCATTTTCTGCAGTTTGTTTGATATTTGTCATTATTATATAACTTTGTTTGGGGCTTCCAAAGTTGTTGGCACTGAGTTTGGTAGCAGCACTGCCTTGCTTCCACAGAAAAGCCAGGGCATGGTTCTGCTTGGGGTTCTTTTATTATTTTGTTTTATAAGATTTTCTTCTAGGACATGTGCCACATGTTTGGAGCAGTAATTGTTCCAGATGTGCTTGAGCTTAAGACCTGGGCCTAAATTAATTTGGAACTTTGAGAATTTAAGATGTGGCTTTGCAGCCTGTCTCCAAAAAGTTTTTTTCTCCCCATAATAAATGCTCTCCTCCAGATTCACTTTGTGCATGATCCACCTTTTCATTTTAGGGTCAATGTGGATAATACAATCACTACAGCCAAGCTGTGGCCAGGCCAGCTGAACAGCCAAGGGCTGGTGGAGAGACAAGGAGGTTAAAGGGTTTGTCCTATGTTGAGGGCAAATGGGCACAATCAAAATGACAGTAATATCTCGGGTATTATGACCTACAGCCCAGTGGTCCAGCCGTGCTGTTTCCTACCCAAACAGTCATTTTACATCACTGGCAGCCAGAAAGTCCCAGTAGATCCCATCTCTCCCAGGGCCTCACTGTAAATAACTCCTGATTGGTACTGAAACATTGACACTGTGTGGGTAAAACTGAGGTCAGGCTTTTCAGGATTGGACATTTACTGGCTGAAATCTGCTGTGCCAGGGAGTACAAGCTCTCCATTCCACAACATTTGGATACTCCTTGCTTTAGAACCAGGAGCTCTAGTGTTGATGGATTCAGAAATCCCTACTGTATGTGTTATGTTTGTGCCTAAAACAAGGACAAGTAAATAAAGATTCATTCGTTTAAGAAAATAAAGACTGAAATGGAGTCATGAATGAACGGGGCATAACATCCCTTGCAGATTACTTGGAGTTTATAGTTGATGTGTGGTGGTTTCCACAGCCACAAAAAATAACACCTGTGGCCTCCCCCAGAGAGCAACAAAAACCGTGCTGGTCTGCACCCAGAGCAGCTGGGATGGATTCCCACAGACCCCCTTCTGTCTGCTCACAGACCCCCTCAGCACCAGGGCTGTGTCTGCCCCGAGCTGGGAACACAAGGTCTGCCTAAAATAACCTTTCCTGCTGCTCCTGCACCTGGGGGTGGCAGAGGAGGCATTTTCTGGAGAGGGATGGGATGGGATGGGATGGGATGGGATGGGATGGGATGGGATGGGATGGGATGGGGTGGGATGGTGGGATGGGATGGGATGGGATGGGATGGGATGGGATGGGATGGGATGGGATGGGGTGGGGTGGGATGGGGTGGGGTGGGATGGGATGGATGGGATGGGATGGGATGGGATGGGATGGGATGGGATGGGATGGGATGGGATGGGATGGGATGGGATGGGATGGGATGGGATGGGATGGGATGGGATGGGATGGGATGGGATGAGCAATGTCAAGCAGTTGGGTTGGGAGCAGATGGGTTGAGTTTAGATGTAGCTGTACAGGGATGAGCCCCGTGTCAAGAGGGGAAAGCACTGCTCATTCAGTGATGCCACTGAAATTCCTGCCATCCTCTAGGGAAGCCTGGAGGAGCAGAGGACTGGGAGGGATAATTCTGTGTCCAGCTCTGTACCTGACAGTCAGGGAGCTTCACTGATTTGGAAATCTGAGGTCTGGTCCAGTCTCTGCCAAGGTCTCAGAGAAGAGGAGTAAAAGGCAGCTGAGTAAAACTGGTGAAAAGGAACAAAACAACTTGTTCAACTTCCCCTTGAATACAGTGTTAAATGGGGACAAATCACCCAGAGAACCTTTCAGAGACATTAGACACCACTAAGAGGGCTTGGTTGGTCAGTCCTTCCTGCTCTGACAGACTGCAGTGTGTGTGGCTCTGGGGACTTATATTTTCATTCCAGGTATTTGTGTTTACTTTTTTTTTTTTTTTTGCAAGCACTTTGAATCACTCAGGGAGCTCTTTGTGGGATTGAAATAACAGCACATCAGACCTTCTCACGGTTCTTCAGTTCCCTGGGAGTCAAAACACGGTGGACAGAACAGATCTTACAGAAATTTTTGCCACAAAGATTGTACCCAGGGGAAGGAAGGGTAGAAGTCCATTAAAAAAATATAATCATAAACGTAAATAATGAGGTATGTAGGTTTAGAGGGAGTTTCTGTGGAGTCTGAATATACAAGTTAAGGATTAAAGGCTGATGGCAATTATTTTCCTGGTTCTTTACATCTTACCTGCTCTTCCCCAAGGTGTGACTGAGCTCACCCTCCATGTCAGTACTAAAAGCCACTAACTCAGAGCTAGATCCCATTTATAAGCAAACCCTTGGTGTGTCACTGGGTCCCTGTAGCTCAGGAATAGTTCTGTGCTGTCAGGTAAGTGCAGGGTCACCCCTGACCCCAGGATTAGATCCTTAAAAGGGGTGCTGCAGGGGGTTTTAGAGGAAAACAGCTTCAGCTTGCCTCTTTTCCAGTGTTTTCCAGTGCTTGGTTATACAATAAAGCATGGAGATGTTTTGTATTTCAGGTGCAGCCTCAGCTGTGTGGGCCCTAAAATATAAAAAAAGGATGAGGGAGGGATTTTAAGTAACAGGCAGCAAAATGGTTCCAGTGTGACACCAGGTTTTAAAGCCCTTGTGCACAGATAAATCACATTAGAAAGGGAGGTAAGAAAGCAAAGACTGCAAAAAAAAACCACATTGGGCAGTAATTCCCTAAAATGTGTCATGCACTGGAACAGCTGGACCGGGACAAGCAGCACCAAGCACAGCTCTGCACAGCTGAACGGGGTACCCTGTGGAAACTTGGCATCAAGTTGTGGCCCTGGGACAGCACAGAGGGGTTTCATGGATGTGGAGCCACAGAGAAGCTAAACTTTCCAATGTAAAACAACTCCAACAGTTTTAAGACTGTATTTTTGCAAAGTAGATAGGAAAAGTAAAGACAGTAGACTAAACAAAGGCAGGAGTGCTAGAATTAGATGAGAGAAAATATAAATAGGGAAAATTTGAAAAATATAGTTATTGCAATATTGGAGAAATTCAAGCATGAAAGTACTGGAATTAAAAATGTTTGTGATTTAGGTCCTTTTATAGAAAGTGACTAGAAAAAATTTAAAAGCATAATGGTAACATTATTAAGAGACTGGTGAGACAGGATGAGAGGAAATCATGCCAGGGAAAGGAAGGTAAGGGTGTATGAGACTGAAGAAAATGGGAGGAATCAAAGGCAATTCCTGGCAGAGAACATTTCAGTTTCAAATTGTTCCTTTTCAGAATGATGCCACTAAACTCTGTAACATCCAGCCAAGCCCCAGCTTTCTGTTCTTTTCCAAAACCACCAGAGAACTCTGCCTGTTTCTGCAGCTCTGCTCTCCCTGAACGTGGGAGCTAATTCAGGATTGCCCCATTTGGGAAGATCTGAACTCCACCTTCCCCAGGGACAAAAGGGCTTCAGTTTTTAAGCCCCTCTCTTTTGGTTTTGCCCCTAGGTTCACCCTGGGGATGGTGAACCCAAATTTCATATTCTATGTTTGGGGGCTATTTTGCAGTGGATCTAATCCAGTGCACTGGACTAAAAGCTCACCAGCAGTGGAAGCCCTTGGAATGCACAGCTTTTGGCTTAAATCTCCTTCAAAATAATGTAGTTTGCACACTTCAGGCTGTTGTGCTCTTCTAACCTAAGCATAGCAAATTAAGACATTTGGGAGATTTCCCTCAAAAGGGAATTATGGAAATGTTAATGTAAAAGCATCTATTTTATTAATAGATGGATAAGGAAACAGCCCAAATATACACAGTTTAGGAAAGGAAGGGGTCCTTGTCAAGAGGTGCCCTGACACCTGATCTGGCTTCCCAAGCCACAGAAAAGAGCCTTCTTTAAATGCCAAAGGTGTGATGTGAGAACACAGCCTCATTTAACAACATCAGGTTGTGAATATAAGTATGAATAATCACCAGTCATGCCAAACCCCACCTTGATTATATTCCCTACGTGCAGAAGTGATTGTCTCAGGCCTCATTCATCACGTGGATACACTCACCATGAATAACTGTTAACTCAGTTGTTTATCTAGCAAAAAGAGCAGACAGCTTCATCCCCTCCTCGTTTACTGAAACAAGTATTTCCATGAACAAGACAACAAATGAATTTAGGTTCCTCATGATGTGTGGCTTCCTGACTTACTTGAAATCTAGGAGGGCTGCATTAATGCTTCTTTCCTCATTAATTGTGTCTGTGAGAAGGAAAGAGTTTTAAAAATGTTTTAAAAGGGGGGGAAATCTTTCAGACACCTGTAAGGGAGAGAAGAGTTCAGTGAGGAGTGGAGTCTTGTCTGGGACACAGACTGAGCCCCTTGCACTCTGTAAAGGCACGAGCTGGGATCTTTCCTCTTCCTCTATCCTCTCCCCACATTTTTAAAAACCTGTATGAATCCAAAACCTTTGAGACCTCTACTGTTCTACTGAATTTGGCTGCCATTGGCCAGTAAGTCCAGATGTTGTGGAAGGGGGCTGACAGCTGGGTAGTGGTACAGAGCAAAGTTTGCATGAGCAAATGAGCCTGAAGTTTCCAAGGACGTGTGTGGGGTGTGAGATTCCCTGTTTCTGGGGAAATAAACACTCCTTTCAGACTGCTTGGGAGATTCCAGCTGAAAGCAACCATCCTCTTGCATTGAAGATGCCCAGATGCTCCCCATGTGCCCGCTGCCATGGCACCAAACACGGGCACGCTTTGCTGCAGCCCCTGGCAGGATCAAAGCAGGAGGTCAGTGCGGGCAGCCCTGCTCCCCACCACACCCAGCCAGAGCACTCTTCCTTCTCCTCTGCTGACACTCAGGGCTGACTCCCTGCATGTGACTCCCCCACCATCCCCTCCCCACCACAGCTTTCTGCTCTTGCACAACCGAGACTCCACATTGCGTGGGCAGAGCGGTCACCCTGCAGAGCCCCAGCAAACGTTTCCCCTTTTCCCCCTCCTCCCCCGGCCTGTCCCCAGCACACGAGTGCAGCCACCCACCCTCCAGAGATGCTGGGAGCTTTCCTGTGCCCTGTTCCTCCGGGGAGCTACGCAGGAAACGTGCCCAGAGGGGTTGTGCAAAAGCAAAAGGGTAAAGGTTGTCCCCCTCAGGTTTGTCATCGGCAAAGAACCACAAATTCATTTTTCCAGGAGTTCTTGCGAGCTAAGATGAGAGTATATATCATTTAAAGAGAAAGAAAATTGCTGGGAAGCAAACAGCTCTTTGGAAAATCCTCAAAATGCAATGGATATCAACAGAATGTTTCTACCACTCTCGGGAAGCACTGCCAGCCCACATCTCTCTGCTAACTCCTAATGGGTCCATTAACTACTCCTAAATAATGATGGAAACCATATGGGTGCACAGGTGGTCTCTCAATAAATACCAAATGAATTCAGTATGATCACCATTAACACAATTAATACCCAGCCAATCTCCAATGATGGAACTATTAAAATTAAGCGCTACTATATTTCCTCAGTCCCATGGCAATTTTACAATGGAAACAAACAAAAGACTAGAATTAACTTTTTTTTATTATTACAGTTATTTGATTTTATTTACTTACTGATGTGTTTCGGGCTTTGGTGTAATCTGCTCTGTCTTTGCTCTGTGCATCTTGAGGTAAGTTTGGACTCTGAGATGAAGTAATTTTGGGAGAAATAATTTTAAAAATAAATATTTGTTTATTTGGGGAGGGGGGTAGAAATTACATGTATTTGGGTGCTGAAGTAAAGTGCTTCCTTCTTTCTGCAGAAGGCTGTAAACACAAGCAATGAATATGAGATTGCCACAGCTGCTCTTTTTATCATCTACACTGTGAGTTCATCACTGTTCCCTGGTGGGACTATTAGTGTGGTCAGGATTCTAATTTTATCATTTTTTATTTTAATACTGTTCCAGCATATATGGTGGTCCACCCAATTGTCAAAGGAAGAGGAACATGCTCACATGTGACCTTCTGTAACGAAATGCCTGATGTAGGCCCACTGTCAATATGATATTTTGGCTTCCTAAAAAGGAAAAATTACGTTTCTGTTTTTTAGAACCAGAGCAGTAACCTGGTTTAGGTCAGATTCAGTCTCCATTTTCATGTTTCCCTTGAAATCACTAGCTAAGCTCCCCTGAGCTGAGCAAGGCTGTACCAGTTCCAAAGCCTGTGTGGTCGAGCACAGGTCAGGTTGAACACCCTGGTTTTCATCCATCTTGACAACCAGTGAAAAAAGAGTGCTCACATTTTGAAATTTGTCTCCAGAGCCTATTTTCTATGAATCACTAAAGCCTGGTTTGTTGGAGAGGATTCAAAGATGAAAATGTTGGATCTTCCAAGCCATGATAAAGTTGGTTCTGTTCTGCAGGGCAGAGGGGTCACAGGAACATTGTCGATGACAGCAAGAGCTGAGCATGGCCAAAGTGTGACCTGAAATCAGTGCATTTCACCACTGGGGTTCTTGAGAGAAAAGTGATGTCTCACCAGTTTCAGGGCAGCTCAGTGGGAGTTTCAGGCTTGCTGCAGCTCAGGCCAAGCTGAAGGAGAGATTTCTCAATGCCTGGGTGTAAGTCCTGTTCTGGAGAACAGAAAAGACTCCTTGGTGCTGCAATGACTGAGTTGGACCCTTTGTTCTGTGGCTGGAGAGATCCCAGGAAATCTTGAGTTTCAGGAGGGACTTTTGGCCAGTTCTGCCCTGCTAGACCAGCATTTCAACCTTACACTGTCCCTGGAGTGTTCAGTTTCTGCAACTTCCCTGTGCTCAGACTGAATCTATGTGGCAGAATCAAGAGGACCTGCACAGCCCCAGCTGCCTCTGACTGCACTTGTGTTTGGTGTTCTTGCTGTCCCGAAACAACACACCCCTCTTACACCAGATTTACACCCAAGATTTTCCTCAGAACAATCTGTGAGAGGTTTGGGTGAGTTGTGCACTTGGAACTTCCCTAAAGTTCTATGAAATATGTTACATTTGGAGCACATTTCACAATTCCTTGCTAAATTTTCTTATTAACTCTCTTGCATGTGTTGCTCCTGAGTGTTTCTGATTAACTCCAAGTATTGATGCTCTTGCTCTTGAAGAGAGAAGCTTGTGTTTCTAATTTGAATAACATAATTTCCAAGTGTATTAAGGTATATAAGGACAATGAACTCTTGTTCCAGAACTCAGATGCCCGTGAAGTTATTCACCAATCTCTTTTTCATTTAAATTCACACTTTACCTTAATTTGTGTTTCAAATGCAGATGAGGTCTTAATTAAATAAAAATTCAGCAGATGGTTTCAAATTCTCTGTTCAATTTACATTTCTTGTACCTTTCTAAGTGCTGGACTTTATCTTTGGAGAGAGAAGTGTTACCATTAGATCTCTTACTTTAGAAAAATGCATAATAATTGGTAGGCTGGAGCTGTTTATAATTGAATATTGATTACCAAATCTTAAAAGCCTCAAGTGTATGTTTTGATAAGTTCCAAAACCCTTATCTGAACCCTCAGAGATTATCAGAACTCAAGTATGTACCAGGGGCCTGCTTCTTTTTCAATTAAAAAAAATATTAAGAATTGAAACAATAGGCAGCCTTTACTCTTATGCTTTTTGACATCTTTGATCATTGACAGGTCCAAGAAGTGAATTTGACAAAAGGCCAAATGACATGGGCAAAAAACTCATGAAACATTTCTGGTCTCTAGGAAAGGTTGCTGTGTAGTTGTATTGGAGCTCAGCACAGGAGCTGAGTGACTCCAGGTGTGTTTTGTTCTATCTGAAGTTGGTCATGATTAAGAACTGTGAAAAAGTAAAGGAGCGTGATAAGCAAAATTACAGGATAAAAACCCTTCTATTATCTCTGAATCAGGACTCTGCCTGTTGAATAAGTGAATATATCCCATCCTTCTCAGACTGGCTGTTGGGAGAAAATAATTTCCTTCTGCAGCAGTTGCCTCCTTCAGAGGAAATCATGAAGGAAAGGAAAGCACTGCTTGTCCATTTACATGGCATTTGAGGTGAAGATGTAAAACACAAAAAGCTGCTGCTCTTTCCCCTGGTCCCTTTGTCCTGTGCACCCACTGTTGCCCATGACCTTGCCACAGGCACACTGACAAAATTAGGCACCATTTCTCCTTCTCACACGAGTTTCCCGTTCAGCACTGATTTACAAGCCCACATATATTCACTCTGTCATACAGGCTTTTCTACCTCTGCCTTGCTAACCATATCACTGTATTACTCAGAGCCAACTCATAAATTGCTTCCTTTCAACTTCCTTCCTTTGCCTGTTGAGCAAGGGGAGCAGCCCTGTGGTGGGGCTGTACATGGGGATTCCAATTTTGCACCCTGCAGCTGTGGATCTCCATCCCTGCCCAGCCTGCAGGCTTCCTTTAGTTATTTTGAAATAGCCCCAGCAAATGTGACAGTGTTTGTGTATTTTGGCAGCCTGGGGAAAAAGAAATCTGTCCGAGTGCTCCCTTAAAAGAGGTAACCCCTTCTGAGTAATCAAACCTTTCATAAAAAGTCAGTTGATGTGTCACAGGTGTCTCCAAGAGCTGAACACTGGGTGGGCACAGCAGGACTAACAGGTACAGGGAGACAACCTTTGGGGCAGAGAAGTGATCTGCAGGCTGGTAGAATTGACTGTGGGGGAGAAGGGTGCCTGCAGGATCCAGCTGGGCTTTGCAGTCAGGCAGAGATGCAGCATTTTGGTGGTGTGGCTGCAGCAGGGCTCTGGTTTACGTTTGCAGTTACTGAAATGTCCTTATTTGTTCTGACTGCAAAAGTATTCCTTCTGAGCAGGGGAAATGTTATCAGCTCAGCTGTCCTCGTGAGATTTCTAGTATCTGTGGGTACATGCAAGGAAGCATTTCACAAAGCAAGTTCCTCTTTTGGGATCATGGGATTTGAGTCGCCCTCCGAGGCCCTTGATGTTCACAACATCTGTTGGTTGTATGTTTGAAGTTCCAGTTTGGACCTGCTCTGGGCTCAGATAAAAGAGGAAGATGTTGCACTAAAGCAGGGGGCCTGGCATGAAATCTTGAGCAGTCACTCGTAGCAGGGAGTCCTGCTTTGACTCTGTCTTAGGGGAAGAACACACATTTTGGGAGCTCTGGGACTCCAGGCTGCTCAGATGTCCAGATTTCTACCAGTGTCAGAAGTCTCTAAAAGATTCATCTCCATCCTGAGCCAGGATGCTTATAACAGTGTCACCTTGGGTTTGGGGAGGGGACAGGGGCTTATCAGCTCTTGGTAGAAAATTATATATGTGAATTATAAATATATATATATATAATATATAAATGAAATAAACTGCACAGCAGAATGAGTCCTTGCCTTAATTCCACCACTCCTCATTTCCCAGTTAACACAGGGCAGGCACACTAGAAAAAATATCAATGTTTTCTTCTCCCAGTGACTGTACTAAGAGCACAGCCATGCAGGGCTGAGGGAGAACTCACAGGCAGTTGCTGTACATGCTAAAATGAGGATGAAGACCTGGTTGAAATCAAGTGAAGTATTCTGCTGCTCCTTGTCCTGTTGGGAGAACATCACTGCTCTGCATGGCTAAAAACCTTCCTCTCTCCAGCACATTTCTGTTTGGGCTGGTGTTGTCTTGTGGCTGGAATGGTTCCTTTCTCACTTAGAAGTGAGAACTCAGGGACTAGTACTTTATTCCCTGGCCCATGACTGACTGCAGTGATGGTTCACGATACCTGCTGTGCCTGATTTTTTTCTTGCCAACATTTTATGCCTTTAAAATACCAGCTACTGTTTTGGCTTTTTGATTATGTGAAAGAAGAGGAGGAACCATGGGTACCTTATTATTTCTAAAAATAAAAGAGGTCAGTTACTGATACTTTCACTAATTTCCATTCAGCCCTTGCCAGCTAAAATTCTAAGCAATTAAATTTGTATGAAAAGGAATGGAAAACAATGGGTGTGAACTGACTGATTTTGCTCAGTACAGGGCAGCTTAATTTTGGAAGCATATGCATGAGAGCAATTATGATGCTAAGAGAGACTTTCAGAGATGAAACTACATTATTTTTTTCCACTGGACTTTTTCCATGATCCCCTGATCAAAATGTCACCATTTAAGAAAAATAAGAGCATGTCAGTTGTTTGACCCTCAAAGATCCCCTCAGTGCAGACACAGTTGCATTTGCAGTGAGCTCTGCTGCAGTGAGAGATTTTGGGAGAGCCATTGATCTATGGAAAAGAGGGAAGTGAAGATATTCACTGCTGGGTAAAAATAAGCCACTTGAGCAAGCGATGGCACAGCCTGTTGTGGTTTGCTTTCACGTGATACCTTGAAGAGGAATTAGGGGAGAAGACTTAGAGAAGGCAAAGGTAGGGCAATGGCCCTCAGAATGATTCATGCAACTTCAAAGAGACTTTTTCTCTTGTGTGCAAATCTTCCCTTCTGTACCACTGACATGAGCTGAGGGGAAAAAATGACCAGTCTGTCTTGTGCCACTGCCCTGCACACAGAGCCATGAATCAAAAGAATGGCCTTTGTTCTGCCTTCCCCCAGCCTCACTGAGGCATCAGCCCAGGCTGAGTCAAGAGGTTTTAACCCACATTCCCTACAGTATATACATGTACACAAAGCTCTGAGCCCCCTGCTTTCCCTTGGTCCTTCCAGGGGGAAAAATATGTAGTTTAGGCATGTGAATGGGAAAGTTCCCTAAAAGCATGAAGAACCATGGCAAATCCTCCCCAAATATGTGAGAGCATGGCCCAGAAGCAATGAGGAAACACAGCCATTGATGGGGTTTGCCTGTCCCTTCCTGCCCTGTGCAGAAGGGAGTTCCTGGGTGTGGACTTCATGGAATGGAAAGGTGAAGCTTTCTCCATTGATGGAAAGAAGAAGTAGAAAGAAATCAGGGGCTAAGAAGATAAAAGTAGGGCTCACAGAGACTCAGCTGAGTTCCCACACTTGGAAGGCGATATCCAGTAACCCTGGAGGACACACAGACACTGCTCTGAGCTCAGGCATCTCGGTGAGGTTGAGGGAATCCTGGTCCTCTATCAGAGCCTCAGCAGCAGAATTTCAGAGTTCTGGTTCTTTCTGATTCAAACCAAGGGGGGTGCACGACTATTTCTCTTTGCAAACATTTTTCAGAAACATTTAGTCCAGTGGGTTCTTTGTCCATGTCTCTGTGTGTGCCCACGAGTGCTCTCACACGTGCCAGCAAAGGCACCAGAGCAGGGAAGAAAAGAGGAATGGAGGCAAAGTGGACCCAAAATATGAGCTTTGTTTGGAATCTACACAATGAGTATTGGGAAGTCCTTCTCTGTAGCAAAAACACCCTACAAACTCCGTGACTGAAGTCAATGAAGGCTGAGATTTCTGGATAGGTGCAAGAGCTGGGGACTATCCAAGAGCACTGAACCCCTCAGCTGCTGCCAGCATCACTGCTGCATGTCCCTGAGTGTCACCACTGAACTGCACAGAGCTGCTGCAATTCCCTGGGCTGCTCTGCAGGGCACTGCAAAGCACACCCCCAGCCACTGGGCAGGGAAAGGGCAGTCAGTGGGAACACAATCTGCACTCAGTGCCAGAGTGGGGCAGTTACCTCTGAACTGCCCCCTGCAACACCAGCAGCACCAGCCCCATCACCAGCCTGCACCCTCCTGCACTGCCTCTCCTCTGTCCTCTCCCCATCTGAAGAAAGACAAAACTCTTCACCATTTCTTCTTCTTCTTTTTTTCTCCCCACAAAGAAAAACTTGCCAGGTCTGCATCTTTTTTCCTGAAGCGTTTCCCCTTTCTGATGTTAAAGGCATAGCTGGGCAGCTCAGTCCCATGCTGAGATGGAACTCCTTTCCAACAGTGGTGTTTGTGTGGCTGTTCTGAGGGGTGGCAACAGCTCCAGGGGCACTGCAGGACGTTGTGGTGTGGAAATTGTGTCTGAGAGGAGCAGGGCACCTCTGCTCTGACCAGGTGAAACCAGAGGCTGCCTTGCCAAACCCAGCACAAACTCACCCTGCTGTGGCAACCCTTCCTCTGGGTCTGTCACAGCGTCTATTGGTCCCAAGGCTCAGCCCCCAGGGCTGTAGATGAAGCATTAAACTTGTATTGGAAATAGCTTTTATTTCCCAAATGGACATTTGAAGTTTTGATTGGGTTTGGTTTTTTTTGTCCTCATCTAAATCAGGATGAAAGAAAAAATTGAAATTTCTTTGTAGATCTGTGATTTGAATATAAGGGGAAAGGCTGGGCCAGTGGAATGAGTCCTTTCTTATGTTGACCCTTTATTTCTAAATGACTGTACATTAATGTGAATTTCAAACACGACTCATTTCAAACAGAAAATGGAAATTTTGCTTTTTGAAAATATAGAAACCACACCTATTGTTTTCTTCTAAATATCTTTTAAAGACAGGAATCAAAAACCAGCCCTTTCCCACAAAAATGTCTTGTTTTCACTGAATTTGCATTTTTGACTGAAAGCCTTGTTTCAAAGTCTTGAAACTAGATCATGGTGTAGCAGCATTTATATCTAATTGGCCTCAAGGAAAAAGAAAACTCTGTGGGTGGGATCCATCTCACCTACTTATAGATGTTTAGTCTAAATTACATGTCAATAGTCAGGGGCACCTCTAAAGGGCTTTTCTCTCTATACTGGTCATAAAAAGCACCCAGAGAGGTTACATTTGATACCCACTTTTTCGGTGGTTAAGACTGGGTGAGAGAAATCCTCTCCTGGCTGTTCCCACTGTGGCTGAGGGAAGCTGAGCATCACAGCTCCAGAGATTTCAAGCTGGGGCACGTTGGGAGAAGAAAAAGGAGCCGAGTTCTTCATCAGTTTTTCAAAAGGGAGCCAGATATTTTTAGGTGACAGAAAACAGAACAGTTTTATGGAGAACAAATCAGATGAAGGAACACTGGTAATCTCCATGATCAGGTAAAACTTGAAAAATCTATTTTTTTCCTAAACATTCCTTGGTATTTTTTTGCAATTCCTTTGCAATTTATCTCCGATTGTAGAGAGGTGGGTTTTTTTCATTTTTCAGAGCAATGTTTATTTTTCTGCTCAGCTAAGTTCCTTCCATTTTTTCAGGTGAAGTGCTTTAAATCCATTTGTAATGCTGCATGCAAGACAGGTAACACCACCTGCAAAATCCCCATGTGTGACTGAAGCAACCTGGTATGGAAATCAGAAGTGAGCACAACAGTGCATGCATTTGGCTTTATTTAATTGTTACTGAAAGGAATATGCTCTTTTTTGATTGTGGTTATGCCTGTCCCTTTTTGCAGGGGCATTTGTCTCCTGTGATGTTTGTGCAAGGGGCAGAGCTGTCAGGCCATTTGCCCTTTAATTTGAGATGCAAGGCCAATTTACGAACAGAAATCTCCAGATTTCGTTTTCAGACAGCTGCAGTGGATGAAGCTGTGGCCTGTGACTGGAACATTATGGAAAGCATATGTAGGAAGTGAACACAGCAGACTGTGTGAGCAGCAGACATTTCTAGGACAACCTTTCATAATCACCAGGCAGAAAGCCTAAAAAATGCAGAAAGAGCCCATTGACCAAACCCTGATGACCTTGGTGATCAACTTCCTTGAGATCTGCAGGGATGAACACACAAGGAGGGTGTTACAGGGCAGCTCAGGGAGGGTCTTTGCACACACTTGACCAAAGAATCACAGAGTCCCAGGACGGTTTGGGTTGGAAGGCACCTTAAAGACCACCCAGTCCCAACCCCCCCCAGACCAGGCTGCTCAGAGCCCCCTCCAACCTGGCCTTGGACACTTCCAGCAGAAGGAGCTGGTGGAAATCAAACACTGTGGTGCTTTCTTTGCACTGAGTGATTGATGCAAACAAATTTGGGGCTTCCTTGTGTATATATGGACCGTGACAGGGGATATATTTTGTTAAGAGTTCCCACAGGATAAAAAAATTGTTAAACTACAGAAGGTGGAGAAGTTTCTGGGTTTGTTTCGGTTTGTTTCAGAGAAAAGAAAGAGAAAGAATATTCCTTTCTGTGTAACAAAACAAAAAGTGGTTTTCTGTAAATGTATCTGCCGAAATGGGTGGGGCTTCTCATTGTATTTATTTGGATTGCAGAGTTTGAAAAACCAGACTGGTTTTGTCTGCTGGGATTCTCCAAAAAAAGTGTAGCTGAAACTTCAATTTGTTCATGAGCTTGGAGATAAATGCACAGATAAGAGTGAGGCCTCAGAACCAAACCAAAAGGCTACTTTTATTATTGTGGTTGCTTGACAGACTATTTTGAAGTGTGTTTCTCTGCAGCAGGCACGCAAAGATTTTATTTCCTGGGACCAGGCCTAAGGTCCATTCTATTTTCAGGGCAGACACTTAACTCTTATTCACATTAGTGGGAAAGATTCTCCTACTTCAAGGGAAGAACAGACCCATCAGAAATCTGGAATATCATCTTTGACCCCCTGATCTCCTGCAGCAGCGGGACCTGGTGCGTCAGTAGGGTCAGAGTCAGAGCTGTTCCCTGCTGGTTTATTCGTCGTAATTCTGTCCCACAGCACCAATCTTGCCGTGGTACAAGACCGTGGTGGGTTTTGACATTGTTTTGTATCAACATTTCAGGGGGTTGGGTTGGTTTTTTCCCCTTAGGGATGTCTCAGTGAGATGAAAAATGAGGGGTCAAACCTGCCAAGCCCAGGATTGCCTCCTAGAGGAGAGCCCATTGGAGATAAAGGCAAAGTTACGTGAGTTTGGGACCTGGCATGACCTACTTACTGGGCAGAGTTATGAGAATCCATGTTAGGACAGTTTGTTTTTCAGCCTGGGTTCTCATGGGAACGGGGCTTATGCAATCGTCCTGTCTGTGCCTCTGTGTCTACATCCTCCTCCCCTCCCCAATAACTTTTGGACTCATTGCTCAATTTTAACCTACTTTGGCAGGGGGGGAGAGCTTCCAGGGGTGCTCCTGGTGCTGGTGCTAAGATCAGTGGTGAGCCCACAGGTGTTCTCTGTGGCAGGTGCTGCCCCAGCACATTTGTGTGGATTCAGATGTGAGAGCACCAAAATAAGAGCTTGTACAAATGGCCTAATCTGAGTGAAAATGCTGTTTACCTCCTTCTCCCTGGAAGCCAGGAGGCAGAGCTCTCGGACAGCAGGCTCTGGGACATGCCTGAAGCTCCTCAGTGCTGGAGCAGAGCTCGCTGCCAGTGCCAGAGTGGTGGAGCACAGCACCCGGCTGTCCAGGGCATCCTGCTTCCCCCTCTTTGGTCCTGGCACTCAAAGCCCATTACCTACATAATTTTGTTTTCTGTAAAACAAGGTGGATCTGGGAGGTTTCATTAACTCCCAGCCTTTGAAAGCACGCTGGGGGATGGCAGAGAAGCATCCCTGCTGCAATGTGATGCAGTGAAAGCAGGGCTGGAGGAGGACGAGGAGCTGCTCTGGGCTTGGAACCATCTCTGCCAGGGCTGCCAGAGCTTGTCATCCTCCTCCTCCACACCCAGGGAGGCTACCTGCACCAACAAGGGGCTCATTCAGACAGAGGGCAGAGCCTTTTTACCTCCTTGCCTTGCCAGTGCTGCCATGTGAACCCAGTTAATCACAGGGGAGGGAACCACGGCCCCACAGACTTCACAGAGAATATTCACTACAGGGACAGTGCTTAATGATGTGCAATTAAAACACCATATATCTAACTCCTAGGAAATGGTGGGCTTGCACAGGGACTGCTTACACTGAGCAGGTGCTAATGAACTCCCTAGATCACAGAGCCATCATTTCAAAATGAGAGCATGGATTTATTAAACGTTCTATGGAAGACAAATGTTATTATATGAATACACAGGGAAAGACAATAGATCAGGACAACTCCTTGGATTTCTGGTTTCACATTACATGCATGACAAATTCTTTTGGCTCAGAAATAACAACAGAAGAACACAAATGAATACTTTTAGTGATTTGTGATCTCTTCCCATAAATTCTCTTTTTGGGGGAAAACTGTGTTGCACGACAGCTAAACAGATGAGGAGAAAGAATGTTTCTTTTTAGTGCATTAAAGTTTCCCAAAAGAACTTGAGGAACCAGTATTTTAAGCATCTCATAGTTAGATAAAAAAAGTCTAATTAATCAGTGGGGTTTCTGGAGTTTGTGAAGGGGAAAAAAAAATCTTTCTAGGACATAATCCAGAACTGTGAAGCCTCTTGAGGTGAGTGTCAGCAGGTTCTGGGAAAGGACAATCTCAGACTCTGAATTCCTTCTGGACCTTCACCATAGTGAGTGGTTTGGTGAAAAAACCTGCTTCTGTGTCTCAGGCTTCTCTGTTGTACCTGCCTGTGTCTCCCTGACTCCAGGAATCAGAGCTAAAGTTCCAGGTGCTTCTCCTTTGGGTTGATGAGAGCCTCAGTCAGAGCTGGATCACCCACAGGTGCTTCTCCTCTTTACTTAAAAACTCTTTATAACAAAAACACTCCCCCCTCTCCTGAGTGCCCAGTGTCTCTCTTAGGGGCTGTCTCCTCTCCCTCAGTGGTGTGGGCTGGGCACAGTGCACTCCAGATTGTTTTCTCTGCTTCCCAACCAGTGCATCTCCTTTGAAGTCAAAGGAGCTACTGTGATTTTTTGCCCCATTGAGATGCTCACTATGGAAGGAGTATATAAAAGACTACTGCTCACAGGGTGGGAGCTGCTGGTTTCCAGTTTCTCATTAATTTTTCACTTGTCTTTCATTTCAGTGGGTCTACACTATGCTCCACCTTTGGCACAGACACAAATACTATTTTTTTATGTGGTTCAGTGGGAGGAATGGTTTTGATCATTAAAAGCAAAGCAAAAATTATTTCAAGCAAAATTCCAGAGCCTCTCTGCATCCATTTATCTTTCCATGGCTTCCTTAAAGCATTGCCTACTTACTCTCTGGGGAATCTGTGCTCCAACTGTGTTTCACCACATTTACAGGAGCAGTCACATATGACCAAGACTAAAATTTAACCTTAATTGCCCACAGGCTGCTGCCATTGAACCCTGCTGGCATGTAGGAGTTTTAAAGTGTTGAAATAAGCCCAGAAGAAACAATAAGAAAGGCAAAACCATATTTAGATGTGAACCATCTTTAAAAATATTAATATGCTAAAATCTAAGTGATGAAGGCTCACATCTCTTGAAAGAATGTGTAATTTCCTGTAATCAGCTCCTTAAAATCTTCCTGATTTGGACTTCTGAAGCAGTGGAAGAAGAGGGGTCTCTGGAGAGCCCACCACTGCTCCTTGCTGAGACAGGGCTTTGGGAAGTGAATCACTGCTGTGGGACTGGATCCCTGCCACGCCAAGCATCAGCAAAGTTTTATGGACCTTCCTCGCAAGCCTCAGGTTTTTGACTCCAGGTGTTCCCATTAATCTGGGACACAATGGAAGGGAGAAGTTGCTATGCTTGCATGGAGATGGCAGCACAATCTGGACTGACTTTAGTCAGCAAGAGCAAGAAGTTTAATTAACTAAAACAATTGCCCTTCTTGAAGCCTCTCTGCTGTTTGCATAAGTCCACTGAGCACTGATGTCATGTAATTCCTGCAGATCCCACAGTGTCTGGGGTCTTCAGTGCTCAGTGACATCATGCCCTGTGAGGAAATCTTTGCTTGCCATCCCATCACTGGGATGGTGCTGAACACCCTGAGTACAGAGATGTTAAGGGAAATCAGAGCAGAATAGAACAGAAGTTGATTTTAGAGCTGAATTTTACAAGAGCGTGACCTCAGAGCGTAAAACCAGCCCTCAGCTCTCCAGAGTAAATCCTTCCTAGGGGTTGGAGAGTTTGCATGCTTTTGTAGGTTTAGGGCACTATTTTAACCCCCAGGCTTGTGAACACTCTGTTTAATGACACCTGCAGCTGTTGGAAATAATAACAGCATTATCAGACTGCAGTAACTGGGGAGCACAGCCTGTGCTGCAAGCGTCGCTCTGTGGAGCTGCCCCTCCCAACCAGAGCTGCTCCGAGGAGGGCTGTGAGAGCCACCTCTCCTCTTCATGATTTCCCTCTGTAACCTGTCCCCCTTTGTGTCATCTGACACTTCTAGCACCTTTAAGAAGCCTCCTGGAGAGGGGGCCACGAGGCTTGGATGCCATGGGCATATGGATGGTGCTTAGGTTTCTTAATGCACAGTTTTTATAAGACTGCTTTAATGTTTGCCTTCCCTCTTTGATCTCCACTTGAAAAACGTTTTCCACGGACTTTGTTTGAAAGCACAAATAATCGCTTACCACAACTGAGGGCCAGCAAATAGTTCTAGAAAAGAGGGAAAACCAAAGAGAATCCGTGAGCTGACGGAGATGCCTGGAAAGATGTTTTAGAAACAGCTTGTAACGGCACATTTTGCAGGACTGTTCATCAAGTTAATCCTCCTGTTGTGTTGGCATTCCTGGAGATGGTAATAACAACAAGGAAGGTTGTAATGGATTTCTAAAGTGGGAGTGTTTTAACAGATTTTGGTAAATTGCACTGTGTTCAATACTGTAGTGCTGTGGTATGACACACTGCAATGAAAGACAAAGTCACTTGCACGCATAAGCTGTGATTCAAAAATAAATAGGATGATTCCCATGAAGGATGATTTTTAACTAAATATGTCCCCGGAAAGGGAGAAGCCCCCAAAAACTGTAAAACAATGCCCCTCTGGCCTGATAGAAACAGGAGCAGCCACAGCGGGTGGGGAGAGCTGTTCCAGCTTTTGCAGTGCATTTGCAGCAGAAGCCACTCCTGTCATGGTAGATGAGCTGTAAATTGAGATACTCTAATGAAGGAGGGTCGTCTCAGGGTGACTCAGCATGACTAAAGGTCCCAAAAGCCTTGAAGCAATCTGCATGCAGGGTGAAAGCTGTCCATATTATCTTGCTGATCCTGTGGATCTCCACAATAGTCGTGTGGGGTGCAGGTGTATGGAAGAAAGCTCATGCTGAGATAGGATTTATTCCCTTTAAAATCTCTCAGGTCTGGGAGAAATCCCCCTGGCAAAGACAAACCAAACTGCAGAATATTTTAAAAATGTTAAAAGTCAATTCTTTCTGTCACTAACATTAAACTGCTGTAATGTAGACTGGTTAATGATGGTGCTGCATGAAATAAGACATTAATCTCCACTTGTAATGCAAGAGCCATACAACTTGCTTCAGCCTTAATCTTTTATGACTTATGGACTCGACTGTGATTCATAAAACAAATAAATCACACCTCTAAGCTATCATCTATTTATTACTGCTTTTTAAATGTTCAACACAGTATAAAAAGGGTGTATTTTGCTTGCCAAAGATTTTCAGCTCCTGAGTAACACTTGGGAAGCAGAGCCCAGGTTCTGCCTACAGCTGGATGGAGGTTTAGTCTCTGTTCCACCCAGCTCCACACAAGTGCAGTCGTGGGGCTGGGTGTGCAGATTCCTCCTGTGCTTTCTGGCTGTGTTTGTAGTGAGTGAGCCAGCTGATCTAAAACGTGACAGAAAGTCCCTGGGCTTCCTTTTAGAGAGAGGCAAAGGCTGATCAGTAAATAGAACTGGCCAAGTTAGGAAACCATGGGAGAATAAAGGAAAAGAATAATTTGGAACAGCAAAAATCAGATCAGAACAAATATTCAAATTATTGGGAGACTTATTCAAGCCAGAAGTCACTGGTACTTTACCTTTAGCATGCTCTGTGCTTATTTCAGTGTTATTCTCCTTGCAGTAGACCCACAATCCCAGCCTACACACCAGCCTGCTGGTCTGGGGGTCCAGCAGGCCTGGGAGGGGTTTGTGGACAGCCTGGCAGCAAACTTTGCACCCAGTGTTTACAGTGAGAGAGAAAAAAGTAAAAGCCTCTGTTTTTAGGAACCTTCCATGCTTCCACTTTTGAGGACAGTCCTCCTGGTTGGTTCCCAACCTGCATCACAAGCTTGGCAGTCCGTTTGGCTTGGCTGTTTCCAAATCCTCCTGGGGTCAGCAGGGAATTAAATTCACTCTTTCCACCTTCTGCCTACAAAGACCACAACAACTCCCATTGTAGCCACTGACCTTGGCCTTAGATTTCAAAATCTCAGTGACCCAGAGGAATACTGAGATAAACAAACAAAGTCAAACACATGGCTCTGGAGTGCAGAAGGCATGAAGTCCATACTCCCTGAAACCATGCCTGGCATGGCTTGTGCCTGCCCAAGAGGAGGTTTGTGGATACAGGGATGTGCTTTCCAGATATTCTTCATATTTCTCTTGCCTGTGATTTGCTTGAAGGAATTGTGAAAATACAGCTCTGCCAGGGCACTTCTTGTAAGGTATAATAAAAACTTGGTTCATTCTGGCTGTGCTGCAACTCCAGCACAGACTGTACCACTGCAAACCTGGTCTGGGGGCTCAAAAAGAGTAATTGTGTGTCCTCTCTAATACCAAAACCCATATAAATGCTGACCAAGTGCAATCAAGCCTTTCCTCTTGTCATATGATGCATATTCCATCAGACAGCACTCAAGTCCTGTGTCATATTTGGGTAGTTTCTTTCTGTGAAATGCAGGTGGAATTGGAAAACTGGGGCTCAGTTACCCAGATGATGCAGACAATATTTTCTGCTCCTTTTGGCAAACAAATAAAAAGGTGTTTTCAATATAAAGGACTGCTATAATAAGTTCAAGAGGCATACTAGTAAAACACAGTCTCTCAAGGAAATAAGTGCTTTCCCAGTAAAGGGGGGGGAAAGCAGAATTCAGAAAAGAGAAAAAGAAGCAGAATTCAGAAGCAGAGTTAGCAGAAGTTAGAGAAACACTCCTAAATCTCAGGAGGAGTAAGTGGCTGCTGCTGATCCATTCCTCCTCTTGATTTTCAAAGAACTGAAGGTTTTGGTGTGCAATGGTGTAGTGGTGGTTACAACTTTAATTTCAGTTCACTTTTCCCTTAGAGATGTTCCCTTGCTCCACGTCTGTGCTGAAGCTGTCTGGGGGAAACGTCCACTAGAGATGCTGCTCTAATGTATTTACAGAAAGAATCATGGATGCTGATGTTAAAGCACCCATAGAGGCTCACATGCTTTGACATTAGAAAGTGAGTTCTAGTGCAGCTTCTTGTTTTCAAAGGAGCAAAATGAACTGGTGGAAAAATCTGGTCATTAATGACAGCAAAGCCTCCTATGAATGATCACTGTAACAAACCTCAGGTTTCCAAAGCAGCTGTTGATAAATGACACCAGAAGGTGTCTTTTGGCTCGGAAAGCTGCCCATTTTCATAAGGATGATGTTCTGGTGCCCCTGCAATTGTATTATACTGCTCTTGCACCACTCTGTGGAATTTCGCTTTTCATTTCTTCCAGCTTAGTGCAGACTCAGGCAGGTTTGGCCTCTTTATTAAAACTAAGCATCAATCTGTAAAAAGCCTCTTGATTGTCTAGACAAATAGTTGTGAAAGTCAGCTTTGTTCCGTTGACTCTGCATCCCTGGGGGTGCCCACACTGCTCCTTCTGTTCTTGTCTGTCAATACTCACTTGGCCAAAAGTTTGTATTTCTCTTCCCCCTGTATCTGCCAATTATTTTTGTTTTGGAAACCAACTGAAAAATGTTTCAGTGCTGTTTCTTGATACTTTTTCTTTTTTAATAAATAAATGCCAACAGCCTGGAGCTTACGAGCAGCCCTACAGTAATAAAAGGATGTACACAGCAGGCAGTACTCAATTTGCAAAAGAAAAACAGATTAACATTTCAGGTTTCTGAGGGCTTTTTGTCAACAACAGTACATTTAAAAACATCAGTCTAGTAGTAATTGCATTATCAGTGCATTCTCAGCTGATTCTTTGGCTGATTCCCTTAATATCATGGAATGGAGAAGTAGCTATGGGAAGCCCTTTTAATATATATAAAAAGTGAAAGCTTGGTAACAGTCAAGTTGATTTGTCTGCATGTAATTCCCATTCCTGGGACTGCAATGACGTGAATACGTGGGTAATGGCAGCAGAGTGAACACCCACAGCCAGGCTACAAAAACTGGTACCAAGTCCTCTTCCTGGGCACTCTGACAGAAAGAAAGTCCATTGTGAGCTGACAATGAAAAAAGAGCACTTAGGGAAAAAAAAACCCTCAGCAGAGACTTGAAGAAAACACCACGGGAGTATCATTTCCTGGGTTCTTTAGCAGGTGCTCTCCAGGCACTGTTCAGGGATAATGCCACTGATTGCACCCATGCAAAGAACAACATGGAACGAGACACTGCTCTCCTGCTCCGAATTCCCTATGAGCCTCTGAGAGCTGCCAGAAATGCCCTGAATGCAGCCCATCAGCAGCTCCTGGGAACCTGCTGCTCCTGAATGCCCTCCCTGAGCAGCTTCCCCAGCAGGCTCACCCAGGGATGGCTGGGGCAGCTCTCCTCCTCAGAGAGCCTTCATTTGGCACAAATAATAACTATGAATTACAGGGGAATACAGAGAGCCTGGTTCCACACTGCACTGGGCAAAGGCTTGAGTATTTTCTTATTTCTTCCTTACAGTTGCCCCAACTGCTGGGGTTTTTGTCATGCTGGTTGTCCCCTCTGGTGTCTCTCACCTGATGGAGAATACACATTTCTTTTTAAAATTTTGTAGTATAGAAAAGCAATCTGGAGCCTGATTTTATGCTAATTCACTTAGACACTTCTGATAATTTTGTCTTATGTATATTTATTAGGGTTTTTTTTTCCCTGCTAACATCATTAGATTTGTTTTGAACTCAAAGGTCAGTTCCTACACCAGTATAAATCAATGTAACTACATTGATTTCAAGGATTGCAGCATCTTTCATTAATTCTTATTGCCAGAGATAGTGTAGTTGTCTCTGAGGAAGAAGATACATATATATATATATATATATATGCATTTTGAATTCAATCACAAATAAAAAGAAACTTCTGTGAAGAATGTGATTCTGTAGCATGTCATTAACCATGCAATTAAAGCCCAGTGGTGCTAAACAATCATGTTAAACAGAATCTCAACCAGCCACCTCCAAAGATTTCTCTAAGTCCATCCCCTATGCAGTTCCCACTCTATCTTCATAAAGGAAAGCCCTGATTCTTGCACAGGACATCCTACCATCATGTTCTTCTTACTAAGAAAGATATAGTTTCCTTATTTGGTTGTACTCCATTAGCAACCTAAGGGACACATTCCCAAGTAAAACTAAGTGTTGGCCTTACTCATTTTGGTTCAATCACTCCAAATAAATTCCAATTGCTTATCTAGTTATATTTCCCTACTTTTACTGGTCTAATTAGTGAGAGAGGTAGTTTCCTGCATTCTTTGAGCTATAAATTAAATATATATGGAGACAGAGAGAGAGAATTAAAATTATGCAAAATGTTTCAGTGTCAAAATGAGAAGTTATGCCGTTAAAAATCATTTCTTTTGTAAAGGTGTATCTGTGGTTACACAGACATCTTTTCCCACTTTACAGGGAGTTCCCAGCCTGTGCAGTTCTGCAGCTTCTCTGCCGTGCATGCACAAAGCAGCTTCACGTGAAACTGATAATTCTCTCCAGGGAAGGGGTAGCATTGCCTGCAGCCAAAAGATGTTTTATTGAAAACAGAATCTTCCTTGTCAGGTCACATCACTGCTCCTGAACTTGAGGGATGCCGAACAACGGTGCCAGGCTTGCCCCACGCTGATAATGCCCTCCATGCTGATAATGCCATCCATGGCTGGTGCACAGATAAAGCAGCAGCAGCAGCACCTGGGCAGCGTCTCCCCCTGCACGGCAGCGTTTGCTCTCCCTTTGGGAGATAAGAAGCGCCGGTGCCGCTGGTTGGAAAACACCTCCGAGAGTGAGGTGCTGCACTTGATAAGAGCAACCCTTCACGGGTCTGTGGGCTGGTGTGTGGTGGAGAAGAGGAAGTTCAGAACCTTAGGAAATGTTTTAGATACTTTTAAAATGTCAGATGTAGCATATATGCACTTCCTCTTTCCATAGTGACCCCTTGCTCGTGCAGGGCCCAGCTGGGGCTGGGAGCCCTCCCAGCACATCCCTGGCTGAGCCTGCAGGCACAGGGACAGCACACCCAGGGCAGGAGAGTCCTGAGCCTCCTGTTCCAAGGGGGGAAGTAAGGCAATGAAAAGGAAACCAAAATCTGCCCCTGAATTCATTACCTCACAAGGCATGGCATTAAAAAGAGGTGTTCCAGTGAGTAGATGGCTTTGCAGCTACATCCTGGGATAGGTCTGGTCCTTGGCCCCCCTGTACCTCGGTGTCACCACAGCCTCGTGCACCTCCCACACTGCTGCCCGCTGTGCCCAGGCTCCCAGGGCAGCCCTGGCCTCTTTTCCACGACTGCCACAAGCCCTGCAAAGCCTCAGCCTGACAAATCACTGAATTAACTCTCTCCTTGCTTGGTGCAATTCCCTGCCTTGCTGCAAACAGTGGTGGAATCATGAGACATTACAAGAGACCAAGACAGGAGACCTCAGGCCACCACAGAGCTTTGGACTCTCTAGTCCAGGAAAACATTTTTCTTATTTATTTTTTTGCCTGTGTCTAGGTTTGCATTTATTGGATGTCACATCAGCTGGCATGGTGAAAAGCCTATATAAAAAGGCTTTACTGTGCCTTGAATTCAAAGAATCAGCTTTTCACAGGTCCATATTTTCAGTCCCTGGAGCTGAAACTGGTGAGTGACACTGTCATCACTACTCACTGAGCTGAAGAACTGGGCCCATCAGAAAGTTTTCTGCCTCCAGTGTTTTCCCTAGGAAAACTGGACTGTCACTCTGGGAGTTCTGGAGAGAGAGAAAACTATTGAATTTAAGTTGCACAAAGAACAGTCAACACTAGGAGCCTAAGTGCTATCCATTTTTCCTTTAGTGCCTTTAACCTCAGGGTAATTAGAACCATAATGTGGACATTAATTATGACAACAGACAAAAGATCTAAGATCAGATGTATTTTACAGAATGCCTCATATCAGTTCCTAAGGAAAGGGGAGGCAGGGCAATGTTCCAGTGGTTCTGCCCCTGCAATCCAAACCGTGTTTCCCACATCCCTGTTCTGGATATTTAGCATAACGTTTTTGGAAGTCTTCTGGCAACTTTTAAATCTTTACAGGTGCTATTATTGAGGTGTCAGTAGTCATGGAGAACAAGATAATATTTCACAACATAAAAATAGCCCGTAATCATTTGAGAAGGTTGATGGTATCGCTGCTGGGCATAGTCGAACTCTTCTTCACGTCACTGAAGATTGAGGCTTTCCCTCTGCTCCACACAGCCCAGCTATAATCCCTTCTGATTAGAGCCTTTTCCCTTTGATGCTCCCCTTTGTCATCCACACACTGGGGAAATTGTTCTGGGTTGAGCTCCGTGGTTCGTGCCGCTTGCACAGTTGTGTTTTTTAACCTGGAAGCAAAGCTGTCTGTGCCTGAGCAGCAGCAGGATTCTGACTTCTAGTAAATCTTTGATTAATGAAGCTCAGGTAAACAGATTAGTCATTAACCTTTGCTTCTCATGATCAGATTACTTATTGATGTAGAGTAGCTGTGCTGCTCCACGCTGCCGAGGATGGGAATCCTTCTTTCCTTCAGACTTCGAGGATCTCCCCCCATCGAACAAGACCTCCCTTTTAGGATGGGGGTATTAGAGAGCTGCTGCCTCTGCAGGGAGTCATCTCTTTCCTGTGGGATCCCACTGGGACCAGGGCCCTTCACTTCAAATATTGATGGGTGCTGCCCAATAGCAGAGGGTGCCATTCGTGTCTCTGGTTCTGTTCTAGGCAGACAGCCGTCAGCGAGGGCAACTCAGCTGAGGCACAGGGGAAATACACCCACACTGAGACAAGCTTCTGAAACAAATGGTATCCTGTGAATCCAAGGCTGTGCAGGACAGTTGTTTAACCCTTGAAAAGGGCAAATCTTTGGTCAGGAAATCATTGTGTAATATCCATGTCTGTAAACAAACAGAAGGCAGCTTTGAATCCGTTTCGAGCTGACTGAATTCTGGGCTCTTCTGCTGCAGTGCAGCTCTCCCAGGGTGGGCAAAAGCTGAGCTGAGGGCAACAAGAGAACCAGGGGCAGGAGCCTTTTATCTCTGCCAGCTCCATCAGGTCTCTTTACACGTAGTCATGTTACTAATGGCCTCTGTGAAAGAAATTAACAATTTTCCATCTTCCTTTAAGGAGAGTTTCAAACTCAGATGTTGAACAGAAACCTGCTGGACACCCCTCTGTGACCATCTCTGCAGTGCTGCCCATCTGGAAAGGGTTTGCACCCTCCCTGACTCCCAGAATAGTTCCACCAGTCTCCATGGGTGCAGAGATTCATCTGCTGGAGGAGTGGAGCTACATCCAGAAGAGGGTCTTGTCTTTACATGACCTGCAAATTGAAATATGGGGAGGTTATGTAGGACTAAAGAGCAGGAGTGACCTATGCCTACCTTCAGTCTATAAAAGCAGAGAGGGAATTCCAACTACACACTGATCTAATTCATTGATCTCTAACGTAATGGATTATATTTAAATCTGCAGACATTTACACTGCATTCACTGTCTTGAATGCGAAGAATTATGAGCAGAATAGACAGATGAAGCTTCATGTTTTCTAGCTGATGAACAGACTGAGCTCCATGTTTGCATGTTCAGTTTTGCATCTTGTAAACCCCTGTCTTCACTCCCATTTCCAGTCCCAGGCTCCCCCGTGCACACAGCTATTAGCAGATGGAAATCTAGCAACCTGATCTGTAGGCCCAGTTGGGTAATCAAACATTTAATTACTAACAATTATCCATTAATGCTTATAAATTAGGTTGCCAAACTACTTCTACAGACTACAAATATTTGCATCTAGACTTGCCTGCAAAAATGGAAGATGCATGAAAAAAGCTACACTGCAATGTCCAATGCTGCCACTTTCATCTGGACTCTTCAGGCTGACACAGAAAAAGCAAATCTGTGCTGCATCAGAAAAGTATGCTGAAAATTTGAAGCTGAACTCGAGGAAATCATGAAAACCAGGTCCTACATCAAATTCCAGCCTTGCTTGATTTCTCTCACATAAAGACTCTTCCTCCTTTTTACCCTTTCTCTCTTGCTGCTTCTTCTTCTTCTTCTTCTGGAGTTCCCAGCACCTGGATTAAACATTTGCCTCCACCCCACCTATATATATTGGTCCAGAGGGCTTATTTTGTTCTAAATTACTTCCTGATATTGGGTTTGAAGGGGGCTAAGGCTTGAGCATAACAAAGATAGGGGAAGCAAGGCCCTCAGCTGAAAACTAATGTGTCTTGTTGCAGTATCAGGCTCAAATATTGTGCCAAGGGAATAGTGCCAGTGAGAGGAGGGTGAGACGGTTTAATGGGATTTTAGTAAAATATGATATATTTTTTTTAATTTGCCTGAGTGTTTTATTCTTTTTAAGTAACTCTGAAGGGATCATCTAATTCTATAGATAAGCCATGTATAGTCGTCAGCCCAGCATAAATTAATTGAAATGCCTGCTGAACACAACACTTGCTTCTACTGAGAATGAAAGAAGTTGTTCAAGGACTACATACTTTCTCTCTTTTTCTCCCTCCTCTGGGGTCTCTCTCCCATCTTTTTTATCTTTTTTTTTTTTTTTCCCTCTTCCTTGATGCCCAAGATGGTTCCATTAGTCTTGCAAATATTAATTCTTAATGCAAACAGAATGTGTCAGGTACAGGGGGATGTAAATGGAAAATTAATTGAAGAGCAACGTGTAGGCTTGTGTTCTAGGATGTCCCCAGTGTGCAGACTCAAACAGGGCCAGCCAGGACTTGCTGCCCCTCAAACCCCCTCCCCACATGGGACACAGGGCTGGGCTGCTGGCACAGGAGATGGACACCAGTTTTTTGAACAATGCCTGATAACCAATGACTCTTTTAGGGGTTGTTGTCCCAGGGTCACTGGTGCAGAGCAGGGATTCCTGCAGAGCCAGGACAGAGCTGTGTCCCTTCCCTTGCTCAAAGCCTGCCCCAGCCACCAGCAGAGCCCTGAAGCTGTGGCACTGTCCTCTTCCCAAGGCAATCAGTCCCACGGGACAGGCGGGGCTCTTTCCAGCTGCAAATTTACCTTTAACCCTCTCTGCTCAGTAATGGGCAAAGCCCATCCTGGCCTGACCTGTCCCAGCTGGGAGCAGGACCCGGGGCCTGGGGCTCCCTGCCAACCTCTGGCAATGCAGAGTATTTTACTGAGAATTTCCACAGAGAATTTTACTGCTTTATCTGTTTCATAAATTGTCCATAGAATATGGAGCTGTACAAATCATTTGCTACAGATGCCTTGTGAAAAGAGAAATTTCTTGAACAATTCATAACAATTATTTGTAATCTGGGTTATTTTGACCAGACTCTGTTGATGACATGGTGATTTTTTTTTTTTTTTTTTTTGGCTCATTGATTAGAAGAGTTTTAGATTTCTGAATTATTATATTTGGAGGTAAGAATTCAGAATTTAATTTCAGTTAATAGACTTTCAGTCCAGAAAATATAATAGTTCACTCATTCCACATCCTTACATGGCACAGGCCAGAGCTTTCAGGCAGTTCTCTCCCCCATACTTTGATGTATGAGTACATTTGACAAAGCTTTATCTCCTAGAAAATTATTCAGCCTTTCTTTCAAGCCATATAGAATTCTCCTGCTTTCAATAAAAACCCCAGATGTTCCCATGACTTCCCTCTCATTAAAATAATTTGCTACAGTATTCCTGGGAAACTAATAGAAGCAGTTGAGAATACAAGCAGAATTTGTAATGAATTTACACACACTTTTTAATAGTTTCCTAGCAAAAGTTTCAAGCTCACTGGTGGAGGTTTGGGGCTGTTGCCCAGACCCATCATACCTGGTCTGGTGGCACCGACAGCCTGACCCTGGCTCTGGTCAGTGGAGAAGAGAAGGTGTCCCAGGAGGATTGGATTTTCCAGGGCTGGTCTCTTTACTGACTGCAGTAGGAGTCTGGACAAATCAGCAAGCCCTAAGTACCTCAACTAGATATTTAAATTTAGGTGGGAAACACCCTGGCTCTGTCTGCTCATCCTTAGGGTTGGTTCTTGGAGAGGAGGGATGGAGCACAGTGCTGGGAACGTTCAAGGAAATCTATCCCCCATCTCCAGCAATTCTTACTGGTCCTTTCTGGTGCCACTGTGGTTTATTTTAAAGAATCCATCATGCTCAAGGTTGTTTCCACTCCTGATGAAACTATAGCTCTATTTCTCAGCCTTATCACCAGCATCTTGAGTCTTTTTCTTACTTACCAGGGGAAAAGGGATAGGTCAGATCTTTAACAGGCACAATATTAAATTTCTAAATCCCATTTTCTCTCAAGATTTATTTGACTAGATAATTTCTATTTATTTTGGACACACTCTGAGATCATGTCAATAGAGATTGGTGGAAGAAAGTACAGAGGATACATAGGATTTTGTTTTTTAGTCTTAAGCTCCCACTGATCACCACTGACAACAGACTTGCTGCCTCCTTTCACATTTCCATTTTCTCTTTTCCCCTCAACACTCTTTCTCTGCACTCAGCATCCTGAAAGCAATGCTGTAAAGTCTTCCAGTAAACATCTCCTTTAAAGAGTGAGGAAGCCTGAATTAAATAGGGCAGGGACTCTTGCTGGCCCCAGTTAATGGAGATGTCTCTTAGTGAGATGTCAGCTGCAGACAGTTCAGCTGTGCCAGAGCTGTGACAAACCCTCCTCCCACGGTGCATGCACAACGATCTGCTGGGAAGGTGTGTGCTGGCCTTTGCACTGGGCTGTGGCTCCTTTTGAGGTGTTTTCTCATAATTCAGGGCCACAGCTCACAACCTCATAGACGTGAATGAGAACAGCAAGAAAACCGAGTCCTGGAAGCAGCAGCAGCTGCCATTGACTCAAAGGCAGACCAGAAACCCCATCACCTTGGTCCAGCCTTGTTAATAAATCATGTTGTGTCCTGCAACCAGTGCACAATATGGGTATGATATCTCTAGAAGACAATCTGGCAGGTTCTGGAACGTGAAGTGATTCTAACTGGTGTGACTGAAGCCAGAATTTGGTCCTATGTTGTCCAACAGATGGACATTTCATGATCATAAAGGTGGTCCTGTCCAGCCTTCAGAGAAAAAGCATCTAAAACGATGTACTGGTAGTGATGCTTTGCAGTTAGAATGTTGGAGCTATTAACAATTAGCACTGCTCTGGAAACTTCCAAAGTTGTGCCAGTTTGTACTATTAAGCAATCATTAGGGTAATGGACAATTTCTCTTGGTGGTGTCTGCTATAACTTGGCAATTTCATAAATGTGAACATTTCAGAAGTAACAAAATTGCTGTCCTTGTTGGAAAAATTGGGGAAAAAAAAAAAGGTTAATTAACCCCAAGCTTTCTTTTCTGAAATAATGCTCTCAGACCACCAGCACACCCAGAAAGTTGCTCTAGTAATGCCTTTTTTGGTGCAGAAAACCATCTTGTGTTTTCACATACACTTCCAGCACGAGGAGTTTCCTCATTTTGACAAAACGTGTTCCCTGTATTTTTAGAGCTGGGCTGAAGCCTCCCTGTGAGCAGGGGAGGCAGGGCAGTCACACAGCTGGCCCCGCTGCCAGAAGCGCTGGAGCTGATGGGGAAGCGACAGCGCTCTTCGCTTCCCTGCCCCTGCCTCCACTTCTCCCTTCTCCCTGACCCCCTGCACCAGGAAACCTGCCCCTGGTTTGCAGATGGTCCTGCTGTTGCCCTGCCCCAGAGACACACACACAAACACTGCCACTCGTCTGGCACCGCTGACAGGAGGATCCAAAACAGCAGCGAGAGCAAACACGGGCAGAACGTGACTGCAGGGTGTTCAGGGGGGATTGCCCAACGCTGGGGGAACCAAACACCAGAGTTACACTTCCCCCAGACAACAGGAGTGACTCGGCAATAAAAGCAGGTTTAAAGGCTATACTTGCCTTCCCTCACCCACCCCTCTGTCTTCTCCTGCCTGCTTCCCTCTTGTCCAGTAAATAGGTTGGGATCAAATCTTCCTAAGTAGGAAAGAAATACTACATTTAGAAGATTGTCTAAAAAAGTAAAGAGGTGTCAAATGGAAAATGAGGATGATGGCTTTGCAGAAGATAAGCACAGAGGAGGAAGAGCTTCCCAAGCCACACAAAGGTGGTGACAGTTCACATCTTACCATAAAGGTGGGATGGCTCACACCTGGAAGGGGTGTGAGCAAGGTACTGCCCAGTGCCTTCCTCATCAGGTTTCGTCAGAGAACCAGGAATAACCCCCAGGACTAACCCCCATCACCATCCAACACTGAATTCCTGAAAAGAGTGGGTTAATGGTTCACAAAAATCAATAAAGGATTGCTGTGATGGGAGAGCCATCCTGGAATGACAGAGTGTGTTTTCCTGCCAGCAATACTCTTACATTTACTGAGAGAGCAGGAGCTGTGCTATCTAATTCTGACTTAAAGTCTCTCAAAGTCCACTGTTCTCCAGCTCTTATGCTACTGACCAAGCAGTTTCTTTTCTATCGAGGCTGGAGCTGATGGTGATGTTAAAGCAAACAGGCAGGACCATCCCTGTGTCCCAGCACAGCAGGGTTTGTGCTCCCTGGCTGAATTTCCTCGGTGTTGGCCCCCAGCAGCTGTTTGCTGCAGGTCCTGGATGCTGACACACACACACAGTCTCTCAGGGCTTCCCCCTTGCACCATCTGTCTTCTCACTCCTCGTGTTTTCCTGTCTATTTATGTATTTATTTGTTGTCTCAGTAATCTCACTAAATATACAGTGACCAGTACTCTGCAGATCTGTTAAAAAAGGCTGCAGACATGGTTTATATCCTCAACCCCCACTTCAGACGACTTCAGGAGCCTGAAAGACTGTCAGAGCAGTGTCCAAGTGTGACCAGGTCGGTCAGGAGCCGCAGGAGCTCACAGATAGAGAAAAGAACATTATTACAGCAAGGGAGCAGGAGGAAGATCTGACACTGCCTGAAGCTTGACTGAGCAACTCTGAAGCCACTGACAGAGCCTCCTGCTGCACCTCCACTGGCTCCAGCCCAGCCTTGGCCCCCGTGCACACACGAGGGCTTCGCTGGGGACAGCAATAATGGGAACACCACGAGGAACCAACAGCTCAGGGGCAAATGCACACTTTTGGCCATATTGTTTGTTGGGCTGCTTTTACCATAGATCTAATCTCTTCACCTTTGGCATTGGAAATGTGTTTTAATTAACCCACTGGCCAACATTAGACTGAGACAGTCTGATTATTTCTAACTTTATTTTCCTGAATGAAAACAATGCTGGCCAAATTTACTGTACACTGTCACCTTAATTACCTGTCTCAGACAATCCCTTTCCTACTCACTTGCAGTTTATCACAGTATAACACAAAAACTCTTCCTCTAAAAAAAACTTTAAATGCTTCTGAGATTCAAACCGTAGATTGCTTGTGCAGCTATAATCTTAAAAAACATCTGCTACATTTGTGTGGTAAAGGAAGTCTCTTTAGAATACAGCCTTTGATTTCTATAAAAGACAAATCAGGCCACATGTTTTTGTTTTGAATGCTTCTCATCACAAGAGGAAATTTTCTGCAGCTTGGAATTTTGAAGGCATGAAAAATGTATTTATTTTTTTAAACAAAGAGCCTACATAAGAACATCAACAAAACTCCTTGGAAGTGTTAAAAACCATTCCAGTATCATCTTTAAAGAAACACTAACGACTGCCTGACCCACATTTTGATCCACCTTTCTGTCTTAAATTTATCCAGGTCATATCATGCTCTTGATTTAAACATGTAACTCCCATTGACATCTCAGACCTTGGGAGCTTCACCCATCATTAGTTCTGGAGCTCCCAATAGCCCAGACACGCAGAAGATTAGGAGGTTTCACTGAGCTTTTTTATATTTGTCTCTCAAAGTAAGTGTGTGGATAGTTTGGTTTGACAAACCGGGTTTGACACCAGTGTGAACTGAAGGATGAGTCAAAGGAACAGTCAGTATTTCCCCTTTCATGAGCTTCTAATTACCAAGATTATTTTGGGGTTTACATGCTAGAAATAAGTTTTTGCCATGATTCGAAGTGCAAAAGCTGCAGTTCTGCAAAATGAAGACACCAATACAGAAAAACAATTATCATTAAATTTTAAAAAGTCAGACCATCAACCTCATAGCAAATGCCTTACAGTTTTGGAGGTCTGTCAAGCAGGTAGGGCTAAAAAGTGTCCTGCTGATAACAGCTGTGACCTGGAGCACACCCTTTCAGCTGATAACTGCTGTCAAAGTGAGGAGACAAGCAACGAGGGCAGAAAGGCACTTCAGTTGTAGCAGCTTGAGTAGCCCTCATCATACAATTTTTATTTTCATTCAGTGGAAATACCTCCTTAACTGTCAATTACTTTTTGGTTCATGGAGGAATTTTTTATAAGTTTACTTGTTTTTCTTATAGTCATTCAGTGTTAGCAGTTTTCACTCATCCCATGTTTTAATGCCAATGAGGTATCAAATTAAATATACAAGCCCCTGTCAATCCAGAGCTCACTGAAGTCAATACCAAGGTACCAGTGACCTCCAGTCAGTTTAGGGTCCACCTGTCTGTGACCTGTGCCTGTGGCTCTCCACTTTTCCTGCTAAGTCTCTAATCAGCTTCAGCTTTAATATTCTGTGAAATACAGCATTGGCCTAAAAGCACAGTAGAATCTGTTTCATCTGAAGATGTACTACAAAAGGGGATAATCTCTCTCTTTTGCATGAGGAATGGCCAAAGTCCGTGAAGATAAATTTTGGAAGGTGGGAAGGCTCTGTCATGCCCTTGGTCACTCATGGCTCTGACAGAGGTGTCAGGCTTTGAGCAGAGTGGACAATGGATCAGAGCTCTCCCTGAGCTCTCCCCACCCTATTTGCCCTGTAGAAATTCCTTACCCAGTCAACAAACCAAGTTCCTCCACTCCATATTCCTCTGCAAACGTTGGAGTCTGCTGTAAGTGATGGCAGATGTTTTTCATTACAGCAAAGGAGCCTCTTGTGCAATTAGAGAGACAGAGCTTTAAAAATTTTTTTGCACAGAATAACTGTGTGTTTACATAGTTGTGAAATTGCTTTTCTGATAGAGAGTCAGGTTTGCAAAACATTTGGTGCTTTTTTTTTTCCGTAATCATGTCTTGCCCTTGCTCTGAGATGCAGCATTCCTTGGAAACAACTGTCTCCTCAGTACCCTCATCTGTACCATGCATGGCAAGGAGATCCTGGACTAGCTGTCAGCCAAGCATTTGTCCTAAGTCTAGAGGAATGCATGGAAGAGCTCCCAGAGGATTCAGTGGGGTTTGGATTGCATGCTGAGCTGTGGGTGCAGTGAGTGACCAACCCCCTCCACCCCGCCAGGTTTGATCTCTGATTAACCAATGTGCAACAACAAAGGTTCACAAAGCTTTTCAAGTGCACCAGAGCTCATTTTGGGCCAAAGGTTTCCCTGTTTCATACAATTTGTGTAGAAACATACAGAAAAGTTGGGGCTTTCCTTGAAGCTGTGGGAGCTGGGGTGTTCAAGCATGCATTTCACCTTTATTGAGGCAGAAACATCAGCTATGTTAAAACAGTAAGTAGTCAGGATTCTGCTTTGCTGTGATTCTAGAGCCCTTTTAAAAATTCTAACCAGATATGGGGAAAATTCAGACACAGATTCACATATTACCATTGCAGTTACATTTTCAGCTCTTCTTTACAGTTATGACACAGAGTTGTAATGTATTTAGCCTTTTTTTAATATAAATAATCTTGTTTCTCAACTATAAAGCAGGCGCAGGTGAGGGGGTGTTGACTGTCACTGCAGGCTGAAGAAGAAGTGTTTGTGCAGTCCCTCACACTGGATGCAGCTCTGACCTTTGCCTCCCGTGTTCAGAGATGGAGAAGACAAGAGCAGCTCTTTCCAAAGAGCTCAGCTCCCAGTGGTTCCCATTCTGGCTCCATGACTCAGCACCTGACATGATCTGTGCCCCTGACACAAGCAGGGTGAAGAAAAGAGAAATCCCCAATCACCCTTGGAGCGACGTGCCTTGCTGACAGTTGATTTGCCAACAGCACTCTGTGGCTTTGTGTATTAATTAAGTAGTGAATTAATTCATTCATGTTGCCGACACAGGGAGCAGAACATACCTTCATTTCATAATGCCTAATTCCATTATCAACAAGCTGAATTCTGCCCTCAGCTCACCTACACGTTAGCACTGCTGACTCCAACAGATGCCACACGAAAACGTCTGGGGGCAGTTTTTGTTCCACTGTGCTACAGCCATGGGGCTTTTTCCACCCTGCAAGTAAATTTTCCTTCAGAAGCTTGGCAAAGTGAAACCTCAGACACTTTTGGGCTCTTTGCCCAACTTGAGAACAAGGGGCACAAAAAAAGGTTCATTTTTCTCACCAGCTACAAATTTGATTGACACAGAGGGCTGGTCCTATTAAGCTGAGATCTGGCCTGGGTTCAATGTATTTGGAAGCCTAGTTACAAGCACATTAAAAAAACTTAACAGAGATTTTGTCAACCTATCAAAGACAAATCAAGAGTGATTTCCCTGATGCCTCTGTTGAATTGGGTAAATTTCATTTATTGACTTCAAGTACTGTGTGCTGGCAATTTTTCTCTCTGTCTTTCCCTCCAGAGGAATTTGACATGATCAGATCTACTCTGATGCTTCATAATCACATTTTCTTCCCCCTTCATCTCTCCTCCTTTGCAGGGTGCTTTGAGTGTTGCTACCAGGTATAGATGTGTATGTCAGAGGGAAGAGATGGGCCAAATTCAGAAGTGTGCTTAACCAAAGCCAACTCAGCAAAGTCTCCCTTAATCTATCCTTCCTTAGCTTGTATCACATGGAGGCCCTTGGAATGGCATCTACAGAACTGCTTAGGTTAAAAAAAGCCATTCCATGGCACGTGGAATGGACTAAACCCCTTCAGCTTGATGCACTTGCAGCTTGACGGGCAAGTCCATGGGATGGAGGAGAAAAGGGATGTGAATTGAAGTACAGCATGGAAGGGGTGAATGTGTGTTGGTATAAATGGCACTTGCTGGCAGGAAAAAACAACTGCAGGAAATTTCCTTTTGGGGGAAAATGGACATCATGTAGCTGGGGACACTGGATTTCAGTGCATGCATTGCCTCAGTGGTTGTGGCTCTCAGGAGCTGGTCCCAGTGTCACCCACAGCGGGCAGCTCAGCCTTGAGGGACCCACAGTGCCACAGAGTGCAATGCAAAGTGCTTTGAAAGCCATCACAGCCCCTCGAAATGACTGCAAGAGCAGGAACACACCGAGCTCCTCCCAGGCTGAGCCCTCCCAGCTCCCCTGCAGGCAGAGCTGGCCTGGGGCTGGTGAGCAGGAGCACAGGATGGCAGCACAAAGGGCCAGGGGGTTCCAAGTGCCCAGGGGCACCCCGGGGTGCACAAGGGGGTTGTCCTCGCTGCCTTCCTTTGTCACCAGCGGTCCTGGAGATCAGTCAACCGAAATGTGGTGCTGCCTTGGGTGTGCTGGGAGAGCATCCCGAGGAATGCAGCTCCCTCATCCCCAGCCCGGGGGCTGCAGGAGCCGGGGGCAGGCAGACCCGGAGCAAGCCTGGCACCCGTGTCCTTTGTCCTCTCCCCCTCCTGGAGGAGAAAACCAGAGCTAAGCAAGATTTAAATGTTGTGCTCAAAGTCAGACTGTGATTCAGTGATCAGCTGAGAAAGCAGACGTGCTGTGCTAGCCACTATTCCTGTTTCTCCCAAGTTAATGTGGATGGATTTATTCAGTGCATATTTATTTCGTGGGTTTCTTTTTTCATGACATTTCCTCAATTTCTTGACTTACAGTTTTCATTATTGTGAAATTTGATTACAGAAACCAGGCAAAATCGCAGAGCAAGGCATGTTTCCACCATGCAATTTCACTCCAAACTCGCCCCGTCTCAGCCTGAGGATTGCACGGGGAGAGGATCGATTCTGAATTTGCCAAGTGACAGAATCATGAGAAATATTCTGATCTTATTTGGATCCCACCGAGAATATTTCATATGCTAGAAATGCCTGCTAAGGGCTTTTTTCTCCTTTTCACCTGATGTTCCACACAGGGAAATAGTTTGGGGATGAAGGAGCTTCTGGATCCTCAGTGATGTGAGCTGCTTTGTCCTTTGCCTTCTGCTGCTTCCTCACTGCATGCTCTCACAGATACTCCCTGATCAGAGCAGGGCAGGCAGACACAGAGATTCTCACAATGTCAAAATGTAGCGTGCTGGCCTGCAGCAACTCTCCAATTTTTCACATTTATGTGACACTATAAAAGTAAGTAAGAGCCATGATTTTATCTCGTGCCCTAGCAGCTAGAATTTACATAAACTTATAGAGGTCTTGAAATCACAAATGCAAAGTGAAGTATTGGGTATCATTAAAATAAATCACTGTCACAGAAGCCTGAAACTTAACTAAAAGCTCTTTTTCTAGAATCAGTCTGTCTGGTCTTACAGTGCAACTAGCAAACAGTTTTCCATTCAATATTCTGTAGATCATGTGAGTTACATCAATCTCTATTTTTATTGTACAATCTCATATTTAATATTATAGAGTTACCTCCCTTAACTATGTTTAATTTGGCTTTATGTTTGTTTATTTTCTTTGTCATGTCATTTTTTCCTCTTGTTAGTTTTGTTTGGCACTTGTATAATAACACTTTGGAAACATTAACTAATTAACCTTCTTAATGCTCCTGGGAGGTACTGCAGGCTACGTCAGCCTTACCCTGCCTCCCACTTCATGATGCAATAAGCAGGAGTTGTCTGATTTGCATAAGGATGAAAAGAAAATTGGCTGGGCCAAGACTCAAATCTGGGGTTCCTAGTTTGGATTTTTTCCCTTTCCCTTCTATGCTGGGATTACTTTACAACTGTTTGTTCAGATTCAGAAGGAATGGCAAACTAAGGGGTTGTAGCCCCTTCCCTGAGCTCCTTGGCACTCGGTACAGGCATTTGGAGCATCCCACCCAACAGCATCACCACCACACAAAGAACAAAAGCTAATGCTTGTATGACTGATCCCTTTGGCACCCTGGGTACTGCCAAAAATACAAATGAGAGCACGGCATTTTCTGGTGCATACTGTGCAAACGTCTGGGAAAAACGGTCCTTATCTTCAACAGCCCACAAACTCCTCTGCACATGCACCTTCTGGCTGAGGATTGAACCCACTACTGACTGCTAGAGAACTACCATAGAATCACAGAGTCATTTAGGTTGGGAAAGGCCTCTGAGGTTCTTGAGTCCAACCATTAACACTGCCAAGCCCACCACTAAAACCATGTGTCTGGGCCAGAGAGACAGCGTTGGAAAAGCAGCTTCTCCAGAGGATGGCTGGAAGGGTAATTCCCTTCATAGCTGGGACAGGCAATAGATAGGCTACTGTTATCAGAGGGAGGAGTAAGAATAGGGTGAGGTAAACCCAGTCCATCACAGGGATGAAGGCTACCCAGGAAGCCAACTCCCAGGAAGCCCAGTGGCAGAGCTGTGCCCCGGGAAGGAGCAGGACTGCTTTGTGCAGCAGGGACTGGGAGAGGCAGTGGGAGGAGTGGAGCCAGCGGAGCCCTGGGGTGCTCTGGGGACCCCATGCCTTGCCCTGGGGGTGTGTGGCTCACAGCAGGGCAGTGAGGCAGGACAGGGAGGTCTGAGCACTGCACGGAAGGCTGGGATGGAGAAAACCAGCCAGCATGTGGGGACTGCTCAGCCTCAGAGAGGGACAAGGCTCAGCACAGCCACCTGGGCACACCCCAAGCACCCAGGCAGCCCTGACTCCCAACCAGGCCACTTCCACTGCAGGGTTTGTTCCTTGGGATGAATAGGGCCTCCCTCTTTGCAAACTCTTCCTGTGAACTTGGGTGTGAGCATGTCTAAACATTTCAGCATCACCCCTTAGCTGCCAGGTCCTTGGGTTTGATGAGCCTCCTGCATTCACCTCTGTGCTCAGGGTGTTACCAACCAGTCAGTGAGAAATGTGAGTGCCTCAGTTCACTGCAGATTGGGGACAGCTTCCCACAGAGGGGCTCCTACAGTGGGGCCAAAGCCAGCTCAGCTGAGAGGAGCGATGGAATGGGTTCAGCACATGCCTTCCAGCTCTGGAACTGTGGTGGACTGGGAGCCCTGCCTGCACTGGGGAGCCCTGCCTGTCCAGCAGTGAATCACAGCACTAACGCTGTGCAGGCTCCAGCATTGCTGCCTCGTGCCAGCACACACTTCAGATGTTCCTGACTGTTTGGATGGCATGGAGAGGATGCAGAGTGCTGCCTGTTCACTGCTGTGGTACCAATGCCAGGCCTCAGCAGACCCCAGCCCCTCAAACCAGAGCCATTTCTGCTGTGAAGGCTCTCACCAGGCTGTTCTCTGTGTGTCACTTTTCCAAAGAGAAGAAGGGTGAACTGGGGATCACGGGGGACAAAAAGGTTTTGATGGAATATACACGTGTGTAAGTGGAATACACAGCTGTACAATGGAAAAGCACAGTGTGAAATGTTTGTGAAGCAGGCCAGTGGTGGGCTGAAATGTCAGCACTTCTCTCCTTTTTATGTGGTAGGAGAATAAGATTAAATTCCCCTTAAATGCCATAGTGGCTTCTGCCTTATTAGAATCATCTCTCATAACATTTTTAGAGTATTGTGTGGAATCCACTTAAACGAATCCCCATGAAATGAAGAGAGCTGTTAGAATAATCTGGCAGTGGGCTCTGCCTTGCACAGCAAGGTCTTGCTGTGTGCTGGAGAGGGAGAGCAGGCACCAGCTTCCCACCTATTCATATTTAAGTATCTCAAAAGGCACTGAGATACTTGCAACAATATTGTATCACACTGCTATTTGAGCAAGGAGAGAAAGAGCTCTGAATAATTAAAATCAATTAAAAGGCTAAAGGATAGGGATTCTTCTTGTCTACTGAGAACACTTTATAGCAGTGGGTAAATGTTTTCTTGCCTTTCCCAATAATTATCTCTCTCAAACACACCTACCCACACACAGGCTTGTGCAGCCACAGTCTCTTCTGGTGTAGGTTTTGGAGGATCTCAAGGTCGGGTGTGTGAGCACTTACACCCAGATGGTTCCCCAGGAGGGCAGCTCCAGCTGCCACAACCTGGGCTCTGCTGAGGACCAAAATCTGCTCTCCTGGGTCTGTGCATTCAAATCCTTCTGGAAAGAGGCAGCTGCTGGCAGAGCTGGGCTCCAAGTGCCGAAACAAGAATTCTAATGTCCTAGATGGACACAAGCTGACAGTGCTCTGTGGGTGTGAGGTTTCGAAGCACGGGCTGGGATCGCTGTGGAACCAGAGCACTGTCCTCCCATCAGGCTGCACTTCAGAAGATTAAAGCCTATCAACTTGAAAAAAACCCAATAAAAAATGCCAGCTGCCCCTTGATCTGCCCCATCAGCTGACGTCTTGTGTGACTCAGGGCACCTCCACCTGCACACCCACTGACCTCAGCCGTTCCGGGAGTGACGCGGCCCGGGAGGCAACTCTGGGGGATTGCGTTACCTGCTGCTGAGGTGGCAGTGATGCAAACAGCCCCGAGAGGCTTTCTGCCTCCTCATGGCCCTTGGCATGCTGCTCTGCCTCTCCTGAGAGCCCCAAGCGTTTGGCTTTCTCTGCTGCCTTGTTCAAACCCCCATCAGTCCCCATCCCATGGAACCCCTGGAACAGAAAGGAATGGAGTGCTGCCTGACACATGTCCTGTGATAGAACAGCAGCCTGGGAACAAATACATGAAGAAGCCTTTGGGTCAGGGCTGGCTTCAACAGATCACTTTATTTCTGCTGTGCTTTGGGGAGTGCAGACATCTTCACACTAGCAAGCAGCACACGACGGGATTGGTATCCCAGGGAGGAATGTGCGTGGCTTTTGGAAATGCCAGTTCCCACCTTGGCACTGCCAAGGGAAGAGCAGCCCTGTACAGCTGCACTCACTCCCACAAAAATCATTATAAGGGTTTAATAGTTAAATTTGCCTTTAATAACTCTTGTTCCCCATCAGCACCTTCTTGCCTCTTTCCCCACTTCACTGACTAAGTGGTTTAATTGAAATTATGGAAATATTTTTTAAAAATGCAGTGAACAAAAATGACATCTTTGCTCTTGGGCGAACATGCTTGAAATTTGAATTTTTCTGTCGTTTTCACTGGGGATAAATCTGTTCGCCATTTTATTTTTGTGTTCTGACAACTGAAATGATAAAAATTTGAAAACATCTATAAAGGGAGAGAGAGAAAAGCACCAGAGTATGTTCCAGGTGACCTGTTGTCTGGAAGGAGAAGCTTCTGTGCTGCCCAGTGGGTGCCAGTGCTGGTGGCTGTGGGGAGGAGGCAGGGCACAGGTGAGCCCAGGATTCAGGCTTGGACTGGAACAAGTTCATCCACTTCTGCCCATGAGCCTGGCAAAGCCAGATTTCTGTGCAGGGCAGCAAGTGAGAACACTCAGTGTAACACAGTTTACAGGACTTGGCAGGAACGTTTCCTCCATCCCCATTTCAGAAGCCGTTTAGCGCAGGATCCAGAATTCCCTTGTTTTGTTGGTTTGGTTTAGAAAAGCCCATCCACGAACTCTTTTCCCCTCAGATTTCTCCCTCAGCTCCCTGAAGGAGGCACAGACCATGCCATCCCCTCCTGCCGGGGTTCCTGGACAGCAGCAGCGTGCAGAGCTGCTCTGTGGTTCAGATGCATTTCCAGCACGGGCCCAGTGCCAGCATTTCATTAAGTGAACAACATGTGAGTGTAACCACACCGAGCGCTGCTCCCATCCACACAGCCCTGCGCCACAGCAGATGTTATGGAAACAGCCCAAGCCAAATAAGCAGGGGAAGATTACCTCCATAATGAGCTAAAAATTAGTTCTGCACCCTCTTGAAGGGATCAAAAAAACCCACCCCCCTTGTTTTCATAAAATAAACAGTGTTAGTGGCACAGACATAGGCAGGTATCAGCAGGTGGAAAGCATTTTCTCTCTCGGTATCTCATATATACAGATTTTAAAGATAAAGTCAGACTAGAGACTAAACATATCCAAGTGAATCTAAATGGGTATAAATTACTTCTTGCAGCGTACAAATCATACCAAATAAAAATCCTCTGAATTTCTTTGCTTCTTAGACTCTGATTTATTATCTGGCTAGGAAGTGCTGTCATCACTGACATGTTTAGACAGATTAACACTGACTAATTATAGTCTATAAAGTGATTAAGGCTGAAATATCATTCTTTTACATATATTTTATTTTTTAAAAAAGCTTTGAAATACACATAGCACACAGTGTGTGTTATCCTTTGCCTCTACAGGGCATTCCCCCCAGCTTTAATAGAGAAATCTCACAAACACTTTTTCCCCTACATCCACCTTAAAATAGTTTTCTCCCATCACTGCACATCAGTGTCCAACAGCCGTGTGCTCTCACCAGTGGTGGTGAAGGAGAGGGACTGGCCATGGAGGCAAACAGCATTTTAATGGATAATTCCCTGCTCAGCATTAATCTGGATCCAGTGCTGCTCTCTCATCGTCACCACTGCTGCTTTGAGCACAGGCTCCCCCTTTTATCAGTGGAGAAAATGAAGGGGTTTGTTGGGAAGAGGAGGCAGCCAAAACTCGAGTCAGTGTTACTGGGCACAAAGCCCGGGGGTTTTCCCCATTTGCTCCCAATTTTCTGTCCCTCTGAGCTTACTCAAAAGGGACAAAAGGAGAAATTTTAAAGGGAAGTCCCTTCCTGGCTGTTCTCTGCCCACACGGACATTTTCTTCCTCTCACCACCCCTCGGTGCTCCATCCAAGAAGTGCAGGGAAGGGAAAGCAGGGAAGGGGAGCAGTGTAACCAGTTTCAAAGAAAAACTTTTTTCCTCATCAGCAGAGCTGAAAGGCTTTGAAACAGCCTCACTTTCTGCACAACACAAACAGCTACACACACTTCTTTTGCTTCCCCTCTTTTTCTCCCAGGAGGAGAGAAGTTAAGAACCTGAGAGATTTTTTTATAGTTCTCCATTACTTCAAAATGAACACTTTAATTCAAATTTCAGCAAGTTTTGCTCTTGTTCTTTTTTTTTTCTTTTTTTTTCTCTTTTTTCTTTTCTTTTTTTTTTTTTTTTTAAATGAGACATTGAATGAAAGGACTACTTTATCCATTCCTTTCCTAAACATTTTTGGGGGTGGAGTGATCATTAGAACTTACTGATACACGAGTTTTTGCAGTTTGCAATTTAGCTTACATTGAGTAATAGTTAATTTGTCTGAGTTAAATTAATGTTGATGGATTTCTTTCATGTTTCTTCCTCACTTTGAATAAGATTTACTGAATGTAGCTTTTAAATGTCATTATATGTGTGGTGTTAATTCACATCTGCATTTTTGTGCTGGGAGGGGTAACCTATTTTCTGCTTCCACTCTCCGTAGCTGGGCTCACATGTTTCAGGGGCTAGTTCTGCCATTCACAGCTTTCAAAGAGCCCTGATTGGCTTCAGTGGGAGTTAAAAGCACTTGAGGGCTTTAAGAAAGAGGTCTGATCAGTTTTTAAAGTGTTCAAAGCTGAATGGATTTAACTATTATCTGCGAGTTTTCAGAAGTTTCTTTCAGCGACAAGATGATCCTGGGTGCACTTAGTGTGGGTTTTTAAAAGGATTTGGTATGTTGTGGCAATAACTGCAGAGCAAATGCTGCCTACAAGGGGTCAAAATCAGTTGTTCATCCATCAGAAAGCCTCAGTCCACCCATGAGACGTGGGAAGGCTCAGCTGGGAGAGGACCCGGCTGAGGATCCCTGTCCGTGCCCTGGGAAGGGCCAAAACGCTCCAAGGACACGAGGAGGGCCTGGCAAAGCACCCTGCAGCTGGGGGCTGAAGTGTGATGGGCACATCCCTCCATCAGCACTAAGAAAGGAGCTGGAGCACCCGCACAGGGCCGGGCACGTGGCTGAGTGCAGTGGGGCAATCGTGCAAGCACCAGCCCTGTGAGCCAAAACCCGGCTGATGCAAACCGGGCTGGCACCACTGATTACAGGGGACTGCCTAATTAGCACCAGGCAGAGAGACAGAGCTTTGTGAAGCACAAACCACACCTCTGCAGCGTGTCCCACCAGAACCCAGCAGCCCTAACTCTGACCCCCAAAATCGTATTGGTTTGGTAATCTCAGTTACAATGGTAAAGTGCTCCTAAAGGCATATGATGAATACTGGGGCTTTATGTGTGTGTTTGGATAAAACATACATATCTATCAAACCGACAGCTGACTTTCACTTAATCCTTTATAATTGTGTTTTCTTGGGAATATTATGGAATATCCTGATTTGAGGGGAAAAAAAACACACATAACCACATAACCCTGTTGATTTGTGGCAGAATTAGTGCCCGTGTATGGCTTTGCACGTGAAGCTGATCAATATGTGTCATTAGTGTCCACATACATAATTTTTATGGCTCTTTTTAATAGGGTTTGCTTTATGTTTTATTTTGAGATTGCTAATGAAAGACAGCTATTTATTTAGAGGTCAGCATTAAGCTTGTTGTGATGAAATATGTATTTACTTTCTTTGTACTTGATAAGAATAATGCATGTACACTTATTATGTTGGCAGCACGAGATTTATGATCTCCACCACTATTAATGTCTTGGCTTTTCAGTGCTTAGATTTTGTAAATGAGCTGATGAGTAGACACACTGTTGTTACTTAGCAACCTTAATTGAAATTTTTTAAACAAAATACTTTCATTTTGGAATTTCCCAGGTGATTTTTTTTGGCACTTCTTTACATGTTTGCTTTCTGTTTACCTCAATTTGTTACAAGAAGATACCTCGGTTGGTTTTTCCTCCCTTTTTTTTTTTTGTTTAATTAAAAGAAAACAGGAGAGGTGACAAGGAGAGCAAGTTTCAGCCAGTGATCCACAGCTTCTCCTTCACTCCTAGTTTTTCCCCTGGCATGTGTCAGCAAAGTTTTAACGAGAAAATTGAGCAGGTCCTCTCGCCACGACCTTTTTGCAAGTTTTCAACAGCACATAAAGCTGCTGCAAAGTTTATTGACAGCCTGTTGCAGGCAGGCTGCAGCCCAGCAGCAGGACCAGCAGGACAGGAAGGTGCTCCAGTGGGACAAACAGTGTCCCCCGGCCACCAGCAGGGCCTGGTGACCCAGCAGCCATCACCCCCAGCAAAGGCATCAGCCATGCAGCCCCCCCGACCCTGGGCTGATGGTACTGCTATCAGTGCTTCTCAAATGATTCTTTCTTTATTTATTTTTTTAGCCACAGGCTCCATGGCAGCTGTCAGGTTGTCCCTAAGTGCCTTTGGAAACCCACCTGTAATGCAAAGTTAAATGTTTTGTTAAGTCACACATCAGGCTCCCTGGTTTCCTTTTAGAGAAGACAAAAAAAAAAAAAAAACACACCAACCCCAAAAAACACAACTAAACAAAGGAAAAAAAAAATCCCTGTGCCCCCATCTTAGCACTGACATTGATTTTCCTTTGTAGCTTCCATAATTGAGTCTTAGGGTGCAGTGTGAGAGATCACACCCTGTAATCATGGCTATGATCCTTCAGCAATTATTCATCCTCTTCCTCCTCAAGCTCTTTATGGGGGCACAAATGTTCACAGGGGTGAGAGACCTGTATCAGTTTAATCCCTCTGCCTTTTTCCTTCGAGCTTTGGTGCATTCAATACCTTTGTCAGATGTAATTATATCTGGGTAATGAGGAGATGAGTTCTGAGCCGAAGTGAAATAGTTACAAGGTGTGTGAGCTTGTCCCACACACAGAGGCAGGAATTACAGGCTGAGGAATAAAAGTTTTTCTTGTCAGTGTGATCTGAGAGGTGTCAGAGGAGCAGCAGCTACCAAGAACAGAACAAGCCAGGGCTGATTTGACCTGGCTCTGTATGCAGATGGCAGAAAGCACCTGGATCCTAACGTTTGTTTAGAAGAAAAGCATATTGAAAAAAAGAAGAAGCAGTGCAGCACGTCAATCCATTAAAAAAAAAAAAACAAAAAAACAAAGATATTTTTAACAGAGGCCCCAACTTAGTAACTAACTCATCCACACTGCATTTAAGAAGCCATTCCAGTAAACTCAGGAGGGGCTGGCATATGCCCTGGTTTTGTGTGAGTTCTGCTGAAGGGGAAAGGGTGTGGAGGAGTCAGTGCTGGAGCTCCTAAAGGTGCAGCATCCAGCAGCTGCTCAGGAAATATCAGCAATCCCCACGTCACCCGGCTGGGAAGGGCAGCAGAGGGAAGCACAAAAGCCTCTGCCCATTCCTTGCAGCCAAAGGTGTTTCCTTTGGCTCCTCTTGGCTGAACGTGGGGGAACAGATGGAAGGAGCAGCCACAGCCCTGCGCTGGCAGCACAGTGCTCATTTGAGGAGAAGCCACTTGCACAGGGAAAGAGGGAGTATTATTAAACCTCTTGGCTCATGGGATGCACACTGACACCCCTGAGGGTCTGGAGAGGGGGCTGGGCCCTGCCTGGGGGCACACACAGCTCTGGCATCTTCCAATTCCCCACCCTCAGGGTCTGCAGGGCTCCCCACGATGCAATTGTGTGAATTTGCAGTATTTTGGTCATTTAGGAATTAGAGCCATTGGCCACTTCAGGGTGGCTTTGCCAGGTCATGTCCTGCCCCTTTCTCAGAGAGAAAAAGTGATTTGTTAAAAGGGATGGTAAGAGGTTCAGTATGATGTGATGCCTGACCTGTCACCCCCAGCACCACTGCTGGTGAGTGCTGGAGGTGTGGCTGAGCAGCACTAGGAGGGCAAAGGGGTAAATAGAAAAGTTTCACCTGAAAGCAAAACTCTCATATCCACAGAAGTCAGGTATCCTCAAGAGCAACAAAAAATGTGTGGATATTCATGTCATTCATTCCACATTCACTTCATTTCACAGAAATGTCAAATTTCTTTCAAACTCTCCTTGCCCTCCCCCCAAATGCCTAATTGAACTAAAACCTTCAACCAACTTTGACTACTGCTCTCCTAATTTGGGGTAAATGTAGAAAATATGGTTTTATTAGGAGGTCTCTCAGCAGCATTAACGTCACAGGTTGCACTGAGCTCCCTGGAGAATGTTGGAACATGTTGGTGCTGGGATGGAAGAAAGTTTTATGAAAAAGCAATTGTTTTTCCCAGCTGACTTCACCCGAGTGCAGCCAAGATAAAGCTCCTCACTCACACACCTTGGCTTTTTGCCTGCACAAGGTCACCAAAATATCCAGTGGGTGGAGAAGAGGGGCTTTTCCTTTCCCACCAGATGACCCACCGTGGCCAAGCCACTCCAGTTTGAAACTATTTTTAAATCCGAAGCAATCCAGCTGATGACACAATGACCGTGGAAGCGATGCCACGTGGGGCACCTGGTGGGACAGCTGAGGGAGAGCCAGGACAGTGCAGAGCAGTGCCAGCACTGGGAACACCCGGGGTGGCTGCAGGGACACATCCCAGCTGGGGGTGAGCACCCTGCTCTGCACCCTGCTCTGCCCACGGACGTGCCTGCCTTGCCTGCCACACCAAGTGAAAGGTGTATGGTTTATGTAGGGACACAGGATTCCAGGAGGATCTTGGCCCTTTCCCAAGCCAGGTGAAGTCAGGGAAAACTCATCCCATCCCTCCAATGGGACTTGTGACAGCCTCTCAGGAGCACAGGTTGGGGCGTGCTCCTGCCTGCTCCCTGCCTGCTCCCTGCCTGCTCCCTGCCTGCTCTGACCCCGCCTGGTGTCCGGGCACTTCGCTTTTCCCTGAGTGTGGAGGGGAGGATATGAAAGAGGATGTGACACAGTCAGGACAGTAAATTTGTCTCTTGGCATCCTGCTTTGATAAGGGGAGGAAAAAAACCCGAAACCACAACACCATAACCAGCATTTTCAGGCCAAACTGCCCAGCAACAGCTCTAAAAAGAGGAGGGGAAAACCCAAATGGCTCATCTGCAATCAGGTAAAAGAATTTAAACTCACATATTCTCAGAGCCAGTGAAAGCCTGAATGCTGGGCAGGACATGGCTGTGGAGTGGCCCGTACCTCCAGAGGGATCAAACCCTCAGTAACACTGTGGTATCCTGGCAGCACCAGCAATGGTTATCTGGGTGTCCTGGCTGTTAGAATCTACTGTCCTGGCTGCTGGTCTCCAGGAGAGAAGGTGGCCCTGCCCTGGGTCACTGCCCCTCTCTGGGGCAGCCACCCCGTGCCCTCACTGCCACTCTGGAGAGCTGGTGTGGTGGCCAAAGAGCCATGGGGTGGCTCAGGCATGTCCCAAAATTGGCTGCAGAGGGCAGGGGGCTGGGGAGCACCCCATGGCTCTGGGGAGTCGCTCCCTGTGCCACTGGGTGCTTTGAGGGCAGCGAGGGCTGAGTGGGCCCGTGGCACTGGCCGTGGCAGATGCCCAAAGGCTCTGGTGCTCCTCTGAGTCACCATCCTGCTCCTCCTCCTCACTCGGGGCTGAGGGAGCACCCATGGCTTTCCAGGTCACTCTGCTCTGCAGTGCCCACGTCACACCAGCTCTGCCCTCCCAGGCACTGCCCCAGCTCACTCTTTTCAGGGCTGGGCACCGGTGACTTTGCTTTGTAGCTTTGCTTTCACCTGCAGGAGCCAAAAGCATTAGTAACCCACGGCAGGGAGCACAGGGCAATCTTCTGTCTTGGGCAACATGCAGGTCTACACCAAACACCGGTGTCTGAGCTTGCATGGGGTGTCTCACCTGGTCAGCAAAGATAGAAAGCAACTCTGCATCCAAACAACCCAAACAAACCAACCCCACCTTTCTGTGGGGCTTTGTAGGTGAGCTACGAGCAAACAGCAATACCCACAGTCAGTTCAACACTCGTGTTTAAAGAGATCTATTTTAAATATTAGCTACCAAATTTAAAACTCACCACATTGCTGCAATTTGGTTGGACTCAAAATATCGTGGAAATGAAAATAATTAGGCTGCAGGTTGCAGCAGCTGTTAGGAAATACTGGCAGGACAATGAAAGAAACGTTGAAAAGAAGAATTTTGGTATGAGGCCTATGGAATAGTAAAAACTGTTGGCTAATCATACGCTAATCAAAAAATCACAGAGAGTCACAATTTCATATGGAGAGGTGTCAAGGAAACCATACTTAACTAAATAAGAATCAGCCAGTGATAGTGGAAGGCAGAGACAAACCCTGAAGTGACTGAATGAGTAAAGAGCAACTGTTTCCACTCATATCGCCTGAGCATATTATTTTGTTGTCATGAAAAAAAAAAGAGTTAGGTTTGTGCAAAGCTTTAAAAATGGCAATTTGCACAGCTTTATCATACTTGAAAATAGACTGGCGTAATGAATGATTTCAAAAACATTTTCTTGTTCAGAAAAGCCAAAGCAAACTGCTGTCTGTCCTGTGTCTGAGCTCTCCATCCAACAGCCTCCTCTCTCCTTCCCCAGGCAGATTAGGTCATCGAAGCTCTACTGAAATGTTATTTTCCAGGGATTCTGCAGGCAGGTTGGTCCTAAAGGTAAAGGGCATTGATTTCAAGATATAGGGGCATATGGAAATTCAGAGTGTTTCACTTCCCAAGCTCCACTGCAGAAGCTGAATTGTTCACCCCTGAATTGCAGGGGGTCTCGTTGTAATGGCACTGCTGGGAGACATGGCACTGCCCTGCAGTTTTGGCTGGAGGTACCATCACACCTCCCAGGAAACCCTCACAAAATTGCTCCTGCATTTTGGTGCTGATCCGTGGCAGTTCTGGGCAGCAGCAAGGGACTCAGCAAGGACCCTGCCAAGGGCTGCGTCACCCTGTGGGTCACCTGAACGCTCGTGGGGACACCTGGGAGCTCCCGGCAACCAGGCTGGAAAAGTGCAGGCCTGAGATTTGTCACCTCTGCCCTCCTGAGTGTCTAACGCTTTGCCCAGGCATTGCCTGGCCCTGCTGCAGTCCTGGCCAGCCCTGGCTCCGTCTGCTCCGAGCCGGCCGCGGGGCTGCAGGGCGCGGGTTGTGCAAGGCCGTGCGGGCGATCCCAGCGCGGCGTGGGGCCCGTGCACCCCACGGCTTTGCATCACTGCTGCGGGCTTGGCTGGGCAGGGTGGGTCTGCCTGCACCTCGCACGTGGGGCGGCATCAAAGGAGGCGCGGGGTGGAGAGTGGGTGAAGGAGACAAAAGGCAGGGCTGGGAGCGAAGCTTGGGCGGAGGATGAGAAGCGGGAGAGGTGGCGGAGGAGAGGCTGGAGTGTGGGTCGTGGTTACACCGTGCTCTGCAACCTCCAAGGAATTACCTGGGGAGTCAGTGTGGAGAGAAAGGCGAGAGCTGTGCCAGAACAGGAGCATTTATTAGATGCAGAGGATAAATGTGCCACCCGTGTGTCACCCTGGGCATGCCCAGGCACCGAGACCTTGGCTCCCCGTCACCAGGGGCGTCCCTGCACCCAGGGGTGCTCCAAGCACCTCAGAGCCCTGCACCTCCCATTGCCCAAACCTTCCCCAAACGCTCATTTGCCAGCTTTCCTCCTCCATGCCCTTTGTGGAGGCAGCAGAGCTCAGTCCTGTTCAATGTGACAGAGGCAGCCCGAGTGTGGAGGGGCACAACCAGGACCTGTCAGGGTGTGAGAGGTTGGCAGGAGGCAAGGAAGGTAAGATGCCAGGGCTGGCACTGCCTGCTTCCACCCCGAGAGGAGAAGGAGCTCTTCCACACACGATGTGCCCCACCACCCCAACACTGACTTGCCCAGACCAGTCGGTGGCCTCTGCACAGCAATTAAACTTTGCTGGAATGGTGAAGCCAGTCCCTATAAATCCAGATCCAAACTGAGTATTTTTTATGATGGAGGCCACAGCTTAATATAATTAACTGTGACTTACACGCCGGTTACTCTGGTGTGATGTCAGCTTCTCCACACTGTTTATTTTAATTAAAACAGAAATTGTAGGTCTTGAGTGCTGGTAATTACAGCCCGTGGACTCAATTTGCCAAAGCCCCTAATTAACCTGTTATGTGTCTACCTGACTTGAGGTGTTAGTTGAAACATGACTGGTGCAGTGGCATTATGTTGTCTGCAGTGATGGAAATACAGTAGGAAGACGTGACAGGCTCTGTGATGGGGGATCCATATTTTAAGCTATTCTGCATGACATTCCTTTCACTTTTATGTAGATTACCAGTTTCCTACATGAGATTTGTAAGTGATAGACTAGCTGAGAAAATGGATTTGATGAGAAATAGCCCTTTGCCAGAATAAATGCCTCTTGTGTATGCTCAGGAAGCTTTGGAGTCTGGTACCTTTGAGGCAGCAGATTGCAGCAGGGTAGATGGACAAGGTGGGAAAGGCCACTTATCTTTCACCCTAATGCTTACAATACCTCTGCCTAACCTTGTCAACTCCCTCTGCCTCAAGACAATTTAAAATGCAAGTGTTCAGCCACAAACTCACATCATTCCCGTCCCTCTGTAATTTCCCATCTTGTGCCTGCTGTCCCTTTTATTGTATTCATCCCCCATAAAGGCTCTGCATATTCCCGTGCTCCCATATCTCCATAGCTACTCTAGTTTCTCCTTTCTGGACTTGTGTGGACCAGCCAGATGTCTCACCACCAGTGCAAGCAGAAGTTTTGTCATTTCCCACAGTGGTTCAGATCAGGACCTGGAGGATAGATGTGCTGCCCAGCTTCTTCCATACACAAAAAACCACAGCTCTCCCTGAGCTTGGAGCTGCACTGGCTACAAAGAGCGTTTACCTGTAAAATAAATGCTTCCAAATGGAGCTGCTTTGCACAGGTCAGACTCTACAGAGTTTGAACCTGTGGTTTTGAGGCAAAGTATATACCAGGTACAAGTTAGATTTGCACTGCTTAGATTTTCCATTTCATTGTCTTTTCTTACCATTTTTTCCCCTTGCTCCTTTCTGTCTTTCTCATGCAGGGATTTTACAGGTAACCTGCACTGAATGATTATTGCAGTAAACAATGCAAAGAGAGGTGCAGGACCAACATCTAATGTAGCTTCTCACTGGCTTTGATGTACCCACCCAGCTTCAAAAATCAGCTGAAAAGTCTGTTCTGTACATCAACTATTAAAAGAAGGCAGTCTGTTCCTTTAGGTACAAATGTGAACAGGGGTAGCTCAATTTGCCTTTTAATTGGGTGACATTAAAAAAAAAACCAAAAATTTCATTTATGGGCCATATATTTGAAAAGAGAAGATACTCTTAAGTCCAGTTTATACTAGAGAAATAGAGATGTGAAATTCTTTCCATAGGCTGCACTTCTTTTCAGTTAGAAGTCAATAATGTAGGATAGCAAAGTTCCCTTAACCACTTTAAGCACTTTGTTTGCTGCAGGTTTCCCAATCATTTCGTGGGGAGAGGGAGTGTATCCCATGTAACGTGTCATCATTCAAAGCTGTATTAGTCCCTGAGAGGAGAGCTGGGGGAAGGAGAGGGGGGACAGAGGGAAAGGTACACTGTGTGTGCACGATACGCATTAGCCAACATCTCACAACACATTAATCTTCACCTGCCAGGAGAGACAGGCCAGCTCCTTGGGGCTCCACACCACAACCCTCTCCCCTCGTTCATGAAGATAAATGCCCTGGGAGTGATCAGCCATCATGTGCCCTTTGTGCATGTGCCAGGTGTCCTGTAAGCCAGCCAGCCAGAACCCTCCTCTGGCCGAGCAAAGCGGCAGGACCTGCCACGGGTGTCTGTGCACCCCTGGGTCCAGGGGGATCCTGTGCCCTGAGCTGACAGCTCATCTGTCCTCACCAGCTGGGTGGAGCTGGGCTGGGGGAGCCCCGTTCCCGGGGAGATTGCTGCTGCTTCTCTGTGAGCCATTAAGGTGTAAATGACTGGGTTTTCCTAAATCCATTGCCCAGGAGCATCTCACGCAAGGCTGATGAGGAAACAGTGAAGAATAAAATGGGTGTGGAGGTTTCTGGGGCTTGAGGAACAAGCCGTGACAGTGCATTGCCTGGCACAGTCTTGCTCCTGCTTTCCCTCTTCCTCCCCTCCAGAGGTTGGACATTGGTGACCTCGGATAACCCAGCAAAGTGCCACATTATCCGCACTAATTCGGGAAGATGCCGAGCGGGAGTTGGTTTTTCCAGCTGTGAGGCTGTTGGGAGGGCATGGGTTTGTGTGGAGCACCCTTGCACAGATTTCCCCTGCCCTCTCACTCTCCTTGTCATCCCCATGGACTCAGTTCCTTCTGACTTGGACACAGCAATGGCCAAAGCAGGAAAGCAAATCCTGTGGATGGATCCCAGATCCGGCTGTGAGGCTGGACTGCCCCAGCACCTGCAAGTCTGAACAGAACCTGTGAGTCCTACCGGTCACTGCCTCCTCCCACCCTGAGAAGCTGAATTCCCAGCAAGGGCAGCCTAATCCAGGATAAAACATAGAATTAAAGAGAGATTAAGTTTGTTTCAACAGTGAACTCTAGACTGTTGGTAATAGGCATGAGTATTCTTGTACAGAAGGAGTGGAATCTTTCTTTTCCTTTGGAAACCAACAGCCAAGTTCCCATCCAGGGCCTCCAGAATCTTGGCCTATATTATTTCCTATATTAGAAATTATTCTGGGTAATTATATTGCTGTTGAATTAAGGGAGATACAGAAATGGTAACACTGAGTATTTTTATTACTATTATTGCTGACAGTTGCAAGGTTGTCACTGGAATGGGAAGCTCAGAGTGCCTTATGACATAAATGAAAGAAAGACCCATGGGCTCTCAACATTATTTTATGTCTTGAAGAAATACCCAGGAAACTAAGCAACACAATTAGCAGAATGCTGGTAGATCATTTACAACAGAAACCTCCCCAAGCTTCATGAAAATGGCCAGTTCCAGCTGTTCTCAGTGCAGAGCTAAGCAAGGGCTGCTCCTGCAGTGCTGTGGGGCGTTCCTGACAGCACGGGGTGTTCATCTGCTCATGACAGGCATGGAAATCACGGGGCAGGTCTGCACGAACCGGATCAATCACAGGGAGCATCGGAGCCGGCAGCTTCACTGAGACACACACGTACCAGGGAGAAATAACTCTGTCCTGAGCTGCTGGGGATCGAGGCATCAACCTGTAGACCTGTGCTAGACAGCCTGAGGAGGAGACTGCCAGGATTCAGCCCTGGGAAAGGGCTTGTGTTTTCCAAATGGGAGCGAACCGCTCCAGGCTCAGATCTAGGGCTCGGGTTCCAAAGCCCAGAAATATGTGTTCTTCTCACTGTTTTCCCACAGATCTCCCCACCTGCATGTGCAAGTACCTGGGCTGGTACCTCCTCCTGCTTGGGCAACTTGGGTCAGTAACACCATTGCTCAACCACAGAGCCCCAGTGCACTCTGGCATAGCCCACTATGAGCTGTGGGATCCCTGGAGTCAGGAGGCTCAAACACCTCTAGGTTACAGGTCAGGAGTCAACACACCAGTGCATTTAGGTTGCAAGTTCACAGAAGCAGGGACCGTTGCTTTGTTCTGTGTTTGGGTAGTGTCCTGCCTGTGGGGCCATGGCTCCGGGTTAGGGCCCTGCAATGCCACACTAATACAGTGAAATTAAATAATAAATTAGCAGCAATAGCCATAGTAATTAGCACTTGCTTTGACTTGTTGCCACGGACCCACCAGCCACAAACATTAGTCAGGGTTTGTGATCATGTCTTCCAAACTGCAAATGCTTGCAAAACACCCACTGTCTCTTCACACATGGAGAAGAGGGGAAAAGTCAGAAGAAGAGTTGCCTACACCAGATCTCCTCACCCAGATTCTCCTGGGTTGGCAGGGTTTTCCTCTAGCTGTAAAAGGTCTCTCCCCACTCCGGCTCCACCAGGTGTGTGGGTTCTGATCTCTGTCAGGTAAGGTCCTTCACCGCATCTCCTGGGGGGAAGCAAAGGGGGGATGATGCTCAGCTGGATTTCTTCCGTCTGTCATTGAGTATCAGCCACAGCACGAGCTAAAAGAGGGGCATAATAGGATAAATGAAAGGGAGTGATTGAGAAGATGTGGGCGATGTGACAGACAAGCAAGCTCCTTGCATGTTGATGAGAACGGCATTATCCAGGCGATGGTTGATTTCTTTTTGTCTTGTTTAAAGGGCCAGCATCTTTGAGAAGCCTGGTTTTCTTGAAGGATAATAGTTGTATTGCAGAAAAATCCCATGTCTTCTCACTGAATCAATCCTACATTCATTTAACCCAAAAAAGCCACAAGGCAATTTAAACCAAACAATTTTAAAAGTAATCCAGCATGGGACAGGAAACCTTCATAGGAGTTGTCAGCCTAACACACAAAGAATGAGTCTGTGAATAATGGGAAGCCATTGTGAAACAAGCTGATATTTCAGTGAGGTTTTAATAAACGAGAGCATCACAACAATGGAAAGTCTGCCAGCACTCAAGGACTACATGTGAGAAAGCCTCTTGCAGCCTCTGTGTTCATCTTTCATCAGAGATGTTTGCTAACACTGTCACACCATTCTGCTTTTATAGTATATGCTTTATACGCATGCATTATTCCCAGGCATTTACTGCAGCCCTGCAATTTGGGGAAGGACAGAACACTGAGCTCCACAGAAGGAAAATGCGTAGATGGATTTGAAAGCAGTTCTTGCTGGAGGAGCCTTAAGGCCTAGGTGTGTTTACAACCTTGACAAAGTTACAGAAAGATGAAAGAGAAGGGAGAGGAAAACATATAATTAAAGCAGTGCGATGTTACTGTGCACTTATAAACCCAGAATGAGTATGGGGAGCTTTTATCACGGGAGATGCAGCTCTGCTGTCACCAACTTTCCCACACAGAGGTCATTCAGGCACAGAAAGGCCAAAATAAGACATCAAGACTCTCTCTGCAGAAGACACGTCCAAAGAGGAGTCCCATCAAAGGTAGTTTGGAGAGAGCAACAACAATGAACCATTTGGTTATGAAACAGGATACTCTGGAGGCAGCTGAAAGAAGGCGGTCCAGGTCAAAGCTGTTGTGACGGGAAAGAACTTTTAAATTGCTCAGGGTTTAAGGGGACCCAATGTTCCTTCTGACTGAGGAATCAGTTCCATCTGGAGATGGGCCAGCTTAGGATCTGGCCTGGTAAGACACCCAACCTCTCACCAAAACCTTTATCCACTGCCCCACTGTCCCTGCAGTTGGCAGAAGTGAGCTCCTTTCACCAGCTTTTAGCTTTCCCTTTGTCAGTGTTTGACCCAAAATGATACTCTGGATGGTTCCCAGCAAACCACTGAACCTCATGTGATCTGCCAGTGAAACTCACTTGCCTGATTTTTGGCTTACACCCTCCTGCCACAGCACTTCCACCTCCCCCAGTCCCCCTGTCCAGACCTGGCCCCTGGTGCAGCACAGGGCCCTGGAGCAGAGCCATGAGACCATGACAGCTGAAATGACAGCCCTGAGATACTCAGGAGTAAACAGTTTTCTCACTGCTCTTGGGAAGGATGTGTGTTCCTTACTGGAGCACAACACAGGTGATTTCATGGCATCTTTTACTTACCTTGGCGAGGGGTGTTACAAGGTGAGGTGCTTACCCAGGGCAAAATGATATCTGAAAGAAATAAAAATGCTGGGCAAAAGAGGGGAGGGCAAGCTGAGACCATGGGGTGGTGATCCTGCTTGCTGGAGCCTCAACAGTGAACAACAGCAGGGCCAGGAGCCACAACCTCAGCCTGCCCAGGGCCAAGTCATCCTTCCAGCACGGACCTCTGACAGGAAGTTCTGTGTCCATAGCAATGAGCTCATTCCTGCCCTAATTCAAGCGGGAGATTTCCCGTGTCTGCAGACACACTGACAGCATCTTTCAGCTGGGTGGTGTCCCAGGTATTCTCTTGTCTCAGATGCCATCCAGAAACATCAGGGCTAAGAGTGATCCCACTGCTGAGTGGCCCTGGCTGTCATCAGCAGTGCTGTGACTATCCCTTGTGTGAGCAGGTTAGAGCTAAGGAAAGACGAGGTGTGAGGGCTGTGTTTATTTCCCTGGGTTTTAATGAAGAAACTGGAGCTGCTGTCAGCATTACCCGTGGGTGCATCAGCCACAAATCAACACTTAAATAAATGAACTAAATGACGTGATGTCAACTCTATATTCACAGCAAAGTACTTGGTCAGAGCACAGACTGAGCACTTTGTAACGTTCAGCCTATCCCCAAAATAACCCTTCGGGTAAAAGCCTGCACTAATTAACGAGTAGGCGTCCTGTTCTGAAAGGCAAAGAACTCAGGGGACACAAATGTTAATATTTAGTATCACTGAAACTAATCAACACTAGGAATGTCTACAAAACTCTGAATCTGGCATTCCTCATCCTCAGCTCTCAGCAGGCAGAGCTGCAAACAGCCAGGAAGCTCTCAGTGCTTCCCTGCAGTGCCCCTGCCCCGTGCACCGCCCCAGGGACACTGATGGTAATCCTGGGGGACACTGATGGCAGTCCTGGGGGGGATTGATGGCAATCCTGGGGGACACTGATGGCAATCCTCAGCAGAACAGCTCGGGTGGGGCAGCCTCAGGCTGGAGCAGGGGCAGGAGGGAGGCAGATGACTCAGGAACCTGGAGCCCTCCCATCTTTGGGAAGTGAGAGCTGGTGCCATCCCCAGTGACTCAGGCACCAAGGTAGTGCCTGTGACAGGCGCTGCAGGCCCTGTGCTCCCATCCCAGTCCCTTTGCTCCCATCCCAGTCCCTTTGCTCCCATCCCAGTCCCTGTTCTCCCATCCTAGTCCCTTTGCTCCCATCCCAGTCCCTGTTCTCCCATCCCAGTCCCTGTTCTCCCATCCCAGTCCCTGTTCTCCCATCCCAGTCCCTTTCCTGGGATGCTGGGCTGGGTCAGTCCCTCAAGCAGTGCTGAGCTGTTTCTTTACCAAGGCACTGGTGCAAGAGGGGCACTTTTTCCCCAGGTTCCAGGAGGGATTGCTCTGCCACTCCATGCTGAGGACAGGCTCTGCCAATTCTCTGGCAGGGCAGTTTCTTGCAGACCTTTCCCATATCCCATCCATGCACTGCCTCCTGGACATGCCATGGAGCACAGAGCTTCCCATGCTGTCCTGGGCTCCTGTGCCCCACAGAGAGCCTCCCTCATCAAGCACCAATATTTACATGGGAAGCAGCACCTTGGCTGGACTGGCAGTTTTCTGCTGAGTGATAGTAAACTTTGCCTAAAAATAACACTAATTTAGCCCCTTTGGCCTTCAGTTTAACCACTCAAATGTTCCATCTTAGGGAGGTGACAGCTGCTTTGATCTGCTCCAATGAAGGTGGATAGAAAGTCTGAAACTTGCTGGAAGGCAGCTGTTTTTCCACTGAGGCCTTCTGGGGAGATCTTGTGGGTAAGGGAAGGATGAAAGCACAGGTGATGCCTCTCAGGACCTTAATTAGTAGAGGGAAACACCTTGATTGCTGCATTCTGTGCCTGTCAGTTAACACCACCTGTGGGTCCCACACTGCTCCTGCACAGTCATCAGGGCAGCTCTCCACAGTGCAGGAGCACAGAACAAAATGAGTAGGAGCATTGAAGAGCTGGCAAATACAGGAGCCCTCAACTGCATCTGCACTTGACAGGGAGCCTGATGAATTTACAGGGTCCCTTTGGTTTTTCAGTCTCTGTCCAAGGAAGATCTCCTTCATGGAGGAGCTCCACAGAGTTTGGGTGCTGCTCTGCTGGCTGTAATTAAGTGCTCCTTGGCTAAACGATTTTGTTCAGTTTGTATGTGATACTTTCCTGGAAGCTATTAAATGCATGCTGTTTTCCTAAGATAGAGGCTTTTGAAGCTATTCCAAGCTTCCATAAAGATGCATTTAGACAGTAGCAATAAATAGGGGGATGAATGCTTTTCTGTGAGTGCCATGTGAGGCCATCAGAGGCAGATGGAGGGTTCTCAGCACAGCTGTTTTTGTGTGTGGTGACTGGGCTGGTTCCCCTTACAGAGATCCTGCAGAAGTCCAATGGCTTTCAGTGGAGACTTGTACAAAACTGCTCTAGTAACATGAACCCTTGGTGTCAGGCAGTCAGGGACTTTCCAGCAGTCCTTATGACAGGAGAAATGCTATTTTGAGATGTCCCCTCTTCCTCTTACCCACGTTGTCTTCAGTGGCTTTAGGTTTTGAATGCTCTCCGTTCACAGCAGGTCAGAGCCCTTCTCCCAGCCAGGCACACGAGCCATTCCTGCAGACCCAGCAGAGGAAGAGTGCTCAGGGGTCCTGTGGCACAAAGGAGGCCTCTGGAGCAGTGTGGGTGGGTTGGTCTATCCGCAGGTGTCCTCTGATGAAGTCTTCCTCAGCTCTTGCCTTACTTTCAGCTCACAGCATGGGCAAGCATCACTCAGCAGGGCCAAGGTCAGGACACAGCAAATGGCTCAGGCTGCTGCAGCTGCTCTTCTGTTGAGTCTTTAATCCCTGAAATTAGTAACTACATTGGCAATGGCAATGGCAGAGCTGGACTGAGCCATTACTGCAAAAGCACTCTGAGTGACACCAGCCAGGCTCACTTATTTCTTTGGAGAGAACTTCAAGCTCTCTTGCAAATTTAGAGATTGAGGGAGTAAATTTCAGAGAAATCTGTGCAGCTCATTTGATTTCTCTCTGCAGCAAAATCATTGTCAGTTCAAATCATGACATGCAGGCTGCAAGGAGTGATGGGTTCTGGGGACTGAGAAGGAATCTGAAGTTGGATCCTGGCTCTGAAGCAGGCCCATGACCAATCCCCAAGCATCCCCAAATTCTGATGTGGGAAGAGCTGGTTCCAAATGCCAATCATAGTCCCCAATTCTATTAAGGTTCATTAACTGATTTTTGTACTTTTTTTTTGTCTGAATACCACCTTATACACAGCCCACGTATCCCTCACTTAGGGATGCTTTAAAAAGGAGATCAAGTTCTCCTCTGTCGCAGACCACTGAGGAGGGATTCAAAAACTCAGGAGGAGCCTATTAGATGTTTTAGGGCAGGTTGCCAGTTCTTTTGCCAGCACACAGACTGCTACAAATCCTTACACGCACATACATAGTTGAGACTCGCCCTGTGCAGTGACACCGACCGCGCTGCATTCCCCTGCATACCATCCCTCCTCGCCAGCCTCCTCTCAGCTTCTTCCTTCTTCTCAACAAACACAGTTCTGAATTCAGTCCCCGAGTTTCCATTAGGGATGAGCAAAACAGAGCTTTAAACTCTGAAGCTGTTTTAACCCATTTGCTCCTGGATCAAAGAGCTTCCCAGTTTTGCCCCAACAACTCAGGAAACTTTCTCCTACTGAAATCTTGCAGGAAAAAAAAAAAAAGGAGTACTAAAAAGGAATTAGTTTTACTAAGGTGGAGCAGTTTCTTTCTCTGGTGTGGTTTTACTTGCAGAGATGTGAGTTAAAGGAGTGATGGTGAATACAATCTTAGGACTGATCTGAGTCTTCTGTGAATATTCCTTTGTGGAGCTCACTCCAGTGTATTCTGATCTGTGTTTGTGGTAGTTCAAGGTCACATTAAAGAGGCTGACAGTGCAGCTCAGATCCTGCAGCACCTGCTCATGCCTTGGGACTGGTTGTTTTTCAGCAAAACAAAAATTACATTAATAACTATAAAAACCAATCTCCTGGCATGCCATGAGGCTCCAGTTTGATTTTGTTGTTGTTGTTGTTGTTGTTTTGTTTGGGGTTTTTTTGTTCTCATGAAGAAAGAGGCATTAGCTGGAGTACAGGATGGGTGTAGCATTCAGCACTGATGGAGTTAACCGTGATCCCTTTCCCTATGGCCATCCACCACTGGGCGAGTGCATTGTCCATGATCACAGCACTGTGTTAAATGTGCTGCTCTTCCTGGAGCCATAATGTGAAATTCTCGGGGCTGTGCTAACAAAGACCTTACACTTGGTTTTGCGTGTGAAAACATGGAGCTTTTCCATGGGCAGCTCCAGGCCCCTCATGGCATCATGGTGCAGTCTGTGCTTTTAGAGTTCCCCCAGAGCTGCCTCAGCAGATCCACCAGGAATGCCTGTTTTCTAGGATGTAAAATTGGGCTGAAACTTGGCATTTCAAGGCTCATCTGAGGAGTCATTTTCTCACCTTGCCCCAGATTCTGTCATCTTCAAAGGGTGAATTTCTATTTCCTTGTAACTGAACCTTGTAAGAGTCACCAAAAGAAAGAGTGGAAAAATCTGAGTATTAATTTCAGATCAGGCATGTTTTGAATTGAGCAATGAGCACCTCGCGTACACAGTCATGAAATACTTATTTCCCCAACAGGGAATTAGTTATTGATAAATCCATGATGTGATGTAGCAACAACTTCCAGTGTACTGTAAGATAAGAGTTAGCATTTAATCAGCCAGGAGAATCAGATGAAAAGGATACCACATAATAAGCGTTATTCTTGTGGAGTTGCCAGCTCCAACCCAGCAATTTTAAACTGAAGCTTGCTGGTGGTTTTCCTCACTCTGCTCTGGTCTGAGCTCTGCACTCTGGATCCCTGTTGCCTGTTACCTGTGTAATCATGGGGTTTCTGCTCTCTGGAGTGGCAAAGAGAGGGTTTCAGTCCCACTCTGCACAGGTCTGTCATCTCCCACCCTGCAGTGGGGCCCTCTGTGTTCTGCTCCTGCTCCTTCAGCCTCTGCTGCCACCACTGCTGCCTGTCATCCTCCCAGCTGCTTCGAGGCAGACCTTACAGAGGCATTTTAAGGGAATCTATAGCATTGGCTGACAAATGGAAGACTTTCTAGAATTATTTGATCTTTCAATTCAAGCCTTTTGAAGAAATGATCCACCAACACAACTATTGCCTGTTTTAAAAGTAAAGAATTTACTTCTCTCTTGTGGTAAGAAATGTCTCAAAGACCTGTTTGAGTGCACAGGTTTTGCTTTGCTGCAATGACCTTAATGCATATGTTTCACTGAAGATCTGAAAGTCCTGGCAGGCAAAGTACAAAATACCTGGGCTCAGATAACATAAGGAACATGGAAAACAGAGCATTTTGCTGCACAAATGCAGAGCATCTAGAGCATTACAGGGTTTGCACCTGTGCAATTACTTTGATGTAGTCATGCTGGAAGCAAGGAGAGAAAAAACCCAATGTAGACGAAGCTTTCAGCTGACAGAGAAAATAAAAACACAGCTTGTGGTTGTGTGAACTGATCTGTGATAAAAATGTTTGCATAAAATTACATGCAAACGACTGGGAAGTACAAACATACCCACAAGAAAGTCTGTTCCACTCAGGACCAGAAGCAGAAGTGCTGGAAATATAGGAAGCAAACTTGACCCCGAGGAAGTTACAGGATGAGGGTGAGAGCCTTTCAGCCAAAATTGGTGATAGAACACACAGTTATCTCACAGGGCATGGGATCATCCCCTGGTTTGACAAATGAAGGGTTTCTGTCTAGCTAAGAAAAAATTAGGTAAGCACCCAAACTGTTACTGTTTTTACAGGTCTGAGAAATATATGAAACCTGTAGAAGTGCATGTTATGGTGAGCATTTTTTGGGACCCCATCTGGAGGTGGAGGTTCGGATGGGCATTTAAGATGCAGCAGAGGAGGTATTCCCAAGTCATCTGTCCCATCCGCTTTGTCAAGTCAAGATTATTCAGGGTCTCAGAAATCATAATTCCCTTGGGAAACAGGGGTAGCCCAGCCAATATGACCCTAAGCTCCAGCTCAGCGCTAGCCTACTGAAGACAGCTGATCATGTTGCTCAAGTTGGTGTCTCTTGCTTATTTCTTGAAGAAGACCTTGCCTTTCTAAAAGCTTCTCTCCATCATTGTTGTCTGCAGGTGGCTTCCTCTGTACAGTGCATCTTGCCTGCTTGTGTGCTGAACCATCTGACAGAGCCACCAGAAATTTAAACAGGGCAATACATTTAGACAGGGTAATACATGGACATGCATCTTTTTAGAGGTCTGATAGGTCAAAGATATACATGTCAGGGTGTGTGAATAAAAAATTGGGTTTCACCTTCATTTTCTCCAAAGATAGGAAAAGTAACAATTATGACTTAAATAGCATTGATGCAAAATCCCAGCAGTATTTTGCTTATCTGATCCTATCTCCCCTTTGATGGTCGGGGTTGCACAATGATTACAGCTCACTCTGCAGAGGCTGAGAGATAGCACAGTATGGAGGTTATCATCTCACTGCTTCTCATCACGGCCACACTGTCATTAATTACCCAAGCTGGAGTTTAACCAGGAGTACTTCTCTTTAATATACATTTCCTGCTCCCATATATTTCAGGGAAAAGCACTGAATTTATTGGCAAGAGGGACAAACAAAAACAGACTCTCCTGAGATGCAAAGCACATATGAAAACCCAGATGTTTCCAGCATCAGGGACTGGGGGTTTTTTCTCTTTCCTTTCTTTTGCTCTGGGTTTTCCTGCCAGGCCTACAGGAAGGCACACACAGAATGAAGCCGCTCTCCAATGGTAGCTTTGAGGTGCAAACTCTACAAACAAGAGAAAACAAACACGGCCAGAGTCGAGCCTTGTCCTCCTTTGTGGGTTCGGCCGCCGCTGAGACCCCGCTCCTACCTGGGGGAAGAGTTTTCCTGTTCCTGCCACGCTGCTGGGACCTGGGGACTTCTGAGGCTGGGAAAGGGGGGCCCGAGGGGGTGTCTCCTCCTGCAGCCCCTTCCTGCGAGGGGTGTGAGTGGTGCCCCTCACTGATCCGGGCGGTGTGCGGGGAGCAGATAACGCCGTGTTTGTTGTGCGTGGCAGGGTGGCCAGGGCACCCTTATCTCTGCTGCAAACCAGGGCTCCTCTGCCCGTGCAGGGAGGCTGGCGAGGGAAAAGACCTTGTGCTCAGGACTAAGGAATTTCCCTTATTATCTGATTAATCTCTAGGACTTCCCTGCCTTCCTTCCCCTGCCGTGTGCAGGCCTGGAGCACTCCCGGCAGCTGGAAGGACACGCTGCTTTCTGCAGTGGTCATTACCCAAGGGCACTGCTCTGTCCAGCTCCCTGGGTTCTCCAGACTTGATAAAACTTGCATAAAAGCACTGGGAGGATTCCTCTGCTGCATTGCTACTGCACCTCTGCTTTATTAAACAGCTGCTGCAATAGCTACTCTGCAAAATATAACTGCAATTAGGGATCTACATTTATATAAATTTGATAGCGGCCTGTGATAAGAGAATGACACTACAACATCTTGCTGATACCACTTTTCTTCTCAGAGTGTTCTTTCCCAATATCTTACTCCATCCTGACCTAGCAGTAATGAAGTCAATGAAAACTTCTCTTTTGATGTGAGAGGGAGCAGGAAATAACTCACTCTTAAATTCCTTACACAAACCTGGCTCTCATTAAAGTTACTGGAAAAAATACATGTGTCCAGCTTGTATATGGAAATTATGCTGATTGTCCCTTCTGGCTGTAACAAAACAAAAAATACCCAACCAAACCCAAACCCAAACCCAAGCAAAATAATTTAGGAAAGAGAGCATGAGTCCAACAAAGAATATTTTTCCAGTGTATTAAGTACTGGGTATTCCATGGTTGTGCTTACTGCTCAGTAGGAGAACTCATTTTCAATGGAGGATGGCAAAGTTAATCCTGTTCTGTTTTCTTTTGCTTACTAAAAGAGCTGAAAGACAAGCATTTGTTAATTGTATGTACAGAAAATGCACATGCAGAGCTCCGTTTAATCCCCAAAGTTACAAAGATTCCAGGAAAACCAGTTAAAATTAGGGGGAAGGAGAGGAAAGAGGAAATTCCCTCTTTCTCCTTTCTTTTTTATCAAAACATTTTCAGATTGTGGTGGAAAAAATGAATGTTGAAAACTCTCCTTCAGTTACACTGTGAATTTGGGAATTTCTGTCAGTTCAGTGTATCTTGTTTCATCGAGCTCTGGCAAGAAGTTTACTGACAGGGGAAAATAACTTTATTACACAGGGAATGGTTTGCTTTGTCACTATCAGTTGTGTTAACAGCAACTCCCAAAACACCGTTAGGATCTAATGTTTCAGCCAAGTTTCTTCTGGAAGAAGTTTCCTCTGGAAGAGCTAAACCAGATTCTCTTTAGACACACGAGTGCTGCCTGGCCACGAGGCTTTCCAGAGACAGCCACAGCGGTCATGCTGCATGACACAAAGCACAGCTCTGCCAAGCAGATATGGAAGTCACCTTGGTGGCAAAGACCATGGTTTGCTCTCTGATGCTGGACCAGCCTTCACTGTGTTTGTGTTTCCTCTCTCCAAGCACAGCGAGTCCCACACAACCAGCACAACTGAGATGTGCAGAACTGGGAGTCCGTGAAGGCTCCCAAGGCAGCAGTTGAGGAAAGTCATTCTCCAAATATCTGAGTCACCCCTGCTCAGTCCCTGCCAGCGGGTGCTGCCGCTGCTCTGCCCCTCAGAGGACCCAATCCCTCCCTGGGCTGTTGCAAACACGAGAGGAGCTGGAAATCTTAGTCACCTTTCTGTTAAAGTCCTGCCCTGGCGTCACCGATGAAAGGTTTGATCTTTTGCCGTTTTTACTCCAGGAGCTCTTCTCTCAGCACTTCCCAACCTGCCCCAGCACAGCTGAGCCCTGAGCCACCCTCTGGGATGTGCTGTCCTGAGGCACACGAGGCTCTTCCAGAGGCACAGTCCCATCTGGGATTGCAGTCCAGCAGCCATCTGTTGTGCTCTCTTTGTTGACCCCTAGCAGGGCACAGAAATCTCCCTTCTCCCAGCCATGTGTACACAGTGACCAGTAACTACCTCTTCCCTAATTTGCTTTTTTAAGGTCTCTGTGGTTACAGCAGCTGAGCTCCCCTTGGGTCCCTGGCAAGTCCCACTGCCTCCTCAGCAGAGAATTGCTTCATCCTCTGCAAGAGCAAGGACAAGCAGCTTCAGCACAGCACCTACGCTGTGTTGGCTTCTCCCCTTGCAGATGAGCTGCAGAAACCTCAACCAACTGTGGGACTTCTCCCTTGTGATTTTCAGAGGAACTGGTGTCACAGGCCCAGAGACATTGGCAGGCATTGATTCATCTCAAGAGTCAATTTGCCCTTCCGAGGATGGTTGGTAGTGGTTCTTAAGGCACTGGCTGGCAAAAGGTTGGTGTCTATATCTGAGGTGAAAGCAATGGGGATTAGACTGAAAAGACCCAATGTTCTGTTCAACATGAATGTTCATGAAAGACCCAGTGTTCAAGATTCCTGGAGAACAGGGGACTGCTGGTATCTTGCTGAAGGTTTTTCCTTGGGGAATGGTGTTTACCCTGTGTTCCCCTTCAAAATTTTAGCCCCTAGAACTTGTCTGTTCCCAGAATAGAGGAGCTAAAGCAATGGGGAACCCAAAACTGGCCCTGCTCCCTGCAGGAATGAGGATCCAGGTCTTGCAGAGGCCGAGAGACAGGGCAATATTGCTTGTAATGATTATGGTGCTGCTTCTCCTCAGCACACCCACATTGTTGTCAGTAAGCCAACAGGAAGAAGAAGGTCCCTGAAATGCCTGTGTCCCTTCCTCCAAATCAATAGCCCTGTAACCAAATTAGGTCATTAAAGATGTGTAATTTCTGTGTGATTCACCCTAAACACGCACAAGAAGCAGCATCCACAGACAGAGGCTGGAACTCAACCTCTAAGCTTTCCCAAGACAGTCAAACTGAAGAGAACAGCCCAGGAGCCTGGTGGGGGTGTGTTCACTGAGCAATCACAGCCCCCACACAACCCTTTCCACTTCCCCTGGGCTTTGATATTTTTTGCCCAACTCGTCGAAGCTTTTTCCCCAGTCCAGAGATATGGGAGAGGAGGAGGTAAACACAGCCCCTCTGTGATTCTACAGGACCTGCTGGGATTCCCCCAGTGGCCACTTCATAGGTTCATCTCATTATCACAATGTTTTAAAGGAAAACATGTATTCTCCCACCTCTGTGGCTGACCAAGGCTTGGCTCATCCGTGGAGGCAATGGCCATGGTCAGCTGGATATAAGAAAGGGAATAATTCCTCCTACACACTCAGAGACCACACTCTGATCTGGTGAATTAAAGACAGGGCACTTGGGAGAACTGCTTGGAGACCACCTTATCCAGAGGCAGCATCAGAGCCACGTTGTGGGTGGGAGCTGGAAGAAAAATCAGAGGGGAGCGGGAGAAGAACACAGCAGGAATAATAAAAGAGGGTGAAAGGTTCATAAAATCATTAAAAAGGGGCCTTCTTATTCCCTTCTTGCTCACTATTGGCATCGCAGACTGGACACAGGCACTTGGCAAGGCTCAGGCTCTGGGACACACACACCAGGGACCTACCCCGTCCATCGCCCACTCTGCAGCCCTCCCACCCACAAAACCCCTCCAAGGCCCTCTCTGGGCTTATTTCATCTTGGAAGCCCACCACGCCTCTGATGTCATCCCCCACTGGGGCTTGAATTCACTGCAAGTTGACTGCTCCAGCCAAAGAAACATGTTTTTGTATGTATGAGGTATATCTATGGTTCATAAAGCACCACACAGGACTGAAGTGGCTGGAGACTGAGTGATAAACCAAAGCCAACTCTTTATACATTTGGTTCAGAAAAGGGATTTTTATTGATTGAATGCATCATTTTTTCCCATTATACTTCTGGGGCTACTTATATCAACTCTGCTCCACAGGCTCCATGTGGTGCACAGAACTCAAGCACAGAGACCAGGAGGAAAATTAAGGGCCAAGCCAATTAATACATACAGTCTCGTGTTTATTAGATGCCCTTTGAAATGACTGCTTGTTGTTTTTAAAAAAAGACTTGAGGCTCAGCCACTGAATGTCTGTGAAACCCTCACAGTCTGGGAGTGAATTATTAGTTTTACTTGCATGAAAACTCTGTAAAACATTCGCTTCATGGCAACTGCTGAAGCATTTCAGCATGTCTATTTTATCATCACACAGAAAGAATCTGAGAACATTTTACTGCCCACTAGAGCCTTTGTCCATAAGAAAGTGAGTGTTTTGTCCCAGCAGTGATAAAGACCTCCTGTATAGCTCTTGTCTAGGACTGTGCTTTGAACTTTAAAATTACCCGGTGCCGGTAAACAGGAAGCACTGGATTCCAGTTCAGCTCGCATTAAAGTGTCCTCTTGGCTTTTTTTGTTGTTGTTTTTATGTTTTAGGCAGGGACAACTATAATGTTTCATCAAAGTCGAGGTCACAATTTGTTTATTTATTGGGGGTATTTGCACTTTGCATCGCAAGCTGCTGCAGCTGAAAGAAACAGGGGTTGGCACGGACAGGGGAGGAGGAGTAAAGGCTATAATGGAAGAAATGTTACCCAATAATTAAAATTCAGTGGTACTGTAAATCCTAATGGAAACAACAATGTGTCTTTGTGTACAATTAACTCTGGGCTCCAGTTCATGATAAAAATTCTAGCTTGTAAAAAGCCTTGACCTCAATACCAAGAGCTCAACAGAGGTTCACAGATCTGGCTTAAAAAAAGAAAAGACAACTTTCACAGAGGGGGAACAAATTATAGCTGGATTTGGTCCCCTAAATATGCTCCAATTATTCAGGATGGTTGAAGATAAGAAGATACAGGAGAAGTACCAAGGGGAAAAGAGTCCCATAGCCCAAAAAACAGTACAAAGTGCTGCTTGATGTCTAGAGAGAAAATTCACCCTCCCCCCCTTGTTATCCCAATCCTACATTCTGTGGGGCACCCTGTGTGCTAACAGCAAAGTCCTAGAAAATCTTTGTTATTATTAGTTTTATACTTTTTTTATTGTTAACAAAGCAGACAAAACGAGTTGTTCATTACAGCGAGTGACTGACAGGGAAACATGGAGGACTATTCATTAAGTAATTACTACTTTTAGGCAGAAAAAGTTACTGTGCTTAAAGGAGGGGAAAAACACTGCTAAATCAAATTGTCTATTCTTTTTTTGGTGGGTGTGTGTGGAGGGAGTAATGTCTCATGGAAAAGACAGATCTACAAATGTCAATCAGTTTGACAAGCAATTATCAGCTTTAAATGAGGATGGAGACTGTGGGTAGAGCACCTCAGAGCAGAGTTCCTCAGCTACTGTGCCATGTACTGGTGGGCAGAGCTGGACTTGACCAGAAGAGTGTATCTGCAGTTTGTCTGAAAATCAGTAGAAATAAAATTAAAGCTCGCCATATTTCCTAACCTTCTATAGCTAAATTTGCAGAGGATATTTTTCTTGTTTCCCACCACTTCTAAAGAAAGAAGGACAGCACAGAGCTTTATGGAAGGAAAATTAATTCAAAAAGGTGTTTGGGAAATATTTTTTTTCAGAATTCAGAGAGACTGGATTCAAACTTGGGCTTGAGGTGTTTCTCTGGAGCAGTGAATTCAGCAGCTGTATCAGATGCCTCCTCCAAAGAAGGTGAGAAACAGGACTGTCAAAACATTTAGGTGCCTGAAGCCCATTTAAGTGCCTAAGATCCCAATGTAATTATAGAATCATAGAACCATTTAGGTTGGAAAAGACCTCTAAGATTATGAAGTCCAACTGTTAACCCAGCACCTGCCAAGCCAACCACTAACCCATGTTCCCAAGTGTCACATCTGTGTTTTGAACACCCATTTGCTCCTGACTCCCCTGGGTTCTCCCCACATGTACCTCTACATTTTTTGCCATGGTTAAAAAGGCCCAAGAACCAACGTTTAACCCCCTGAGAGCTAAAACATCAGAAATGCCTCCTTCCAGGTCCTTGCACTGGAAAATAGGAAAAGGCTCTTCACTTACCTGGCACACAGATCAGTACCAAAGTGCCCCCAAAAGAGAGCTGTGACTGGGTTCTGAGAGGAACTTACAGCCCCTTGCTTTCAGTAAGAGCTGTGTGTGCTCAGATGTTTGATTGCAAGGCTATTTAGGAGGTGCTTAAAACACAGATAAAACACAGAGAGATGTGATCTCTGGGCTTGTGAAAATCTATAAAAAGAAACAATTCTACGTTTCAGCCACTATCTTTTGATCCTTCACCAGAGGTAGGGTTAGGAAGGAGCTTGTTAGCTCTTGGCATCAGGGTGTCTTACAGAAGGAGCAGAGCAGAAGTAGCTGTTCATGGTAAAAAGGAAAGAAAGCTTAAAATGAGTGGAACTGTGGGAAAATAGCACTTTCATGCAAATAATCTTCACAGTGAAAAACTCCATCTGCTCTGGCCCTGTGCATTTGAACTCATTTCATGCTGTGGTGGGGCAAGCAGATTCCCTGGGAAATGGGTTAAAAGCACAAGTGCAGGCTTTGGTGTGTCTGTGCACACCCCTGGCACGTCACTGCCCTCCACTCCCACCACTGCAGCTGGGGGGTTCCTCGGGAGCAGCATTTCCAGGGAGAAGTGGCACTGGCACTTGGTCTGTCTCAGGCAGGAGGGGAACATGTGCACTCCCATCCTGGCCGGCTGTGCCTGCTGGGAGCCGGTGACAGCAGTGACAACCAGAGCCGTAACTCTTGCTGATCCCAGTGGGGCAACAGCGAGTCCTTAATCCCCGGGCTGTTTCCAAGCTTCCTGTTTTGAAATTGCCATAATTAAATTCTAAAGACTGAGAAAGCACCAAACGAGTTGCCAAGTTTATGTCAAGCTTTATCAGCTGATCTCATCATAATCCGGTAAATAGCATATCATGAACATCAAATCTAATTAAATCCTCTTGAGATACGGGTTAAAAAACAGACACAAACAAGAATCAAACATTTAAAACCTGCTGCTGTACAATAAGAATTAATCCACAGGGAGAAGTGAATTTCCTTGAAATCTGGACAAATAAGCCTTCTGTGTTCTCCTTTCCCCAGTGGCTCACGCTCTCCCTGGCACACACAATCAGAAGGAAAATGCAGTTACTGGATTTTTACTTTCAGCACAGATTGCATGAAATGTAACTCTAAAGTCTGTCCTCTGAACTAGAATACAGGATGGGGCAGAGGAGACAGTTTGTTTTATATATATATTTATATTTAATATATTTATTTATATATTTATCTCCGGTATTCTCAGCAGTAGGTGCTGTCCATATGCAAAAGAGTGATCTCTGGCCATAGAATGATCTCCAGCACAATGAAAAATGCTCTAATGTGCACTCAAAAAGGCAGCAGTGACGTTGTTGTTCTTAAGTCAGCCCCTTGATCATTACATTATCTGCCAGGCACCTTTCGAAATGCATCTGAAATGCATCAGAGGTGTCTGTGTGTGTGCACAAGCCCTCAGGGCTACACCTATGCTACTAGTAAATTAAACAGTGGCAGGTAATATTCCCAGGCATTGGAATTTGATAGTCTACGTTGTTAAATTCCTAGAACCTGCCCTGGCACATTTTTGACCTGAATCAATTAGCGTTCTCCCACACATGTCCCAGGAATCTGGGAGTTAGCACAGCCAGGGACCATTCCCAGCAGATGCCGTGAATTCAGCCGTGTGTGTGGTGACTGGAGGAGTGGAATGACACAGCCTGGCCCACTGCAGGTCAGTGTGCCTCCCTGGCAGCCAGAGCTGCCCTCCCCACACCCCCTCTGCTCCTCAGAGCTGCCTCCCCCACGGCCCAGCCCTCACTTGCTGCTCTCTGCCCGTGGGATGCTCTGCCCTGACAGCAGATCCTCAGAGCTGGAGGAGAGGGCAGTTCAGGACTTTGCTGGATGACTTTATGGGGCACAGCTTTCCTACACTGAGACATAAGCTGCTCTCAAGTCCAACCTTTCCAACAAGGTCCATGAGGATCCAGCAGAGCTGAATGTACTAAAAGGGCTTCTTTGTTCCCATCGTTCTCTCTCGATATGGACTAGCACATCCCTGGTCTCCCTGATAATCAGCAGGAAGTTGATGTTTGTACCTCTTGCAGTCCTTCAGTGAACTCACTCAGAAGAGCATGAACTCATTCCAGGCAGTATAACTTCACTCAGGCATAAAAGCTGCCTTTTCACCTCCAGGATTAAACTAAAAATCAAAGCTCTGAACAGATTTACCTCAAGTGAAGACAACAGCCCCTCTGGTGTGGATTCACCCTACCCAGCTTCATGTGTCTAAAATAATACCTTACTTCCTCAAGGCTTCCTCTGCAGTCAGAGGATTATGACACCAGAAGATGATTTGGTCCATCTCAGACCTAACTTGTGACTCCACTAATACAAGGAACATAGGCCACCAATAACCATCATTTCAGCATTTCAAATTTTTGTCTTTTACCTGCAAACCTGCAGTGCTTCTTGGTCTGCCCACTTTTGACACTTTAATTTACATTCCCACCAAGCATTAGCTGTAAGGGACCTGCTGCTTCCTGCAGGAGAAATGGACCCCAGACACTTGCATTACAATATTTCACCCTGCTTAAATACCATGTAGTAATATGGATTTGGTTTAATTCAAGCAAACTGCAGTTTGTACCTGTGGCGTTTGAAACGTGCTTAAAACGGGATTTTTCCTCCCTGTTCACTGACTCCATTCCTTAAATTAATTTATTTGACTTGCAGAATCTGAGTTTACCTGCCTTTTTCTCCTTGGAAATGCTTTAGTGCAGGGTGTTTTTTGAAAGCAGCAATTTGTGACACTTTGCTGCTTGGTAAGACTGTGACTTCCCTGGTTCTGTCCCTCCTCCCTCTCCCCATGCCACTCACACTGCCAGTCCCTCCTGGAGCACAGCACGTGTTTTGGCAGACTGTGTCCTGACAGACCACCCATCATCCTCAGTGTCTCCATTAGGATAGTGCACCTCCAGTTCACCCTCTGCTCCATGAGGTCTGCAGTCCGCTGTGCAAAGGCAGCTTCAAAGCCGGACGTTGCCAAGCAGAGAGTTAATGACAGAGAAACAATGGCCACGGAGGAAAAACAAAGAGCAATTCAGCCAGTCATTTGGCAAGGAAGGAATACACATTTCCCTTCTTTCCAAGGTTTTGCTTTGGGTCCAGAGGGAAAGGTCTACTGTGTTCAGAGAAAATAAAACTGCTTATATCGAGTATCAAAAGAGCCAGAAAAGCCAGTGACCTGTGATGCCTTTAAAGCAAGACAATATTTAACAGCTTTAAAAGGAAAGAAACTTTACTCTTTAAAGATCAGAGATTGTGATTGCAAAATAATAATCTGTCAGTGCTATTATTAATAGCAAAAAAGAACAGTTAACACTTTGACAAATTCTGTGCACAGCTGATCACTTTTTTGCTGACTGGGTCTTACAGCCTCTGGGCTGAGCCTGCAGGTTAGCTACCATGGAGTTGCTTATCAGCTGTGCATCCACAGCTTCACTACCTTCAGTCACCATCATTTTAATATCAAGACAAGGGCACAGGATCAAAACTGTACCTTGGCACTTCTTTCTTTGTTGCAGCTTTGATGCTGGAACAGTTGTTGTGCCTTCAAGGTTCTTTTTTTTCTCAAAGACACTCTTCTCCTTCCTCCTGCCAGTGATGCCTTAGTATGTAGATGTATGTTTGGTACCTAACGGGCATTTCCCAAGTACATCAACATCTTTTTGAATATTGTTTGTACAGCCAGTTTTTGGGGATGAAATCTTTCTGTTCAATGTACAGGATCTTTTACTTCACTGCAGGTTTTTTCTGCCTTTGGAGCTGATGCCCTTTCTCAGATGCACTTGTTGAAATTCATTCTTGCATCTAATTTAGAAGGAGATTTCAATGCCCTACTCAAGACTTTCCAACTCCTCCAGTAAGGATCCACTGCCTGCAGCTCCTCTGCTCTGGGAATGCAAACTCCCCATGGCACCTGAGGCAATGCTCCCTTCCTGTGGAAGCATCCTCAGGGCTACCTGTGGGTGATCCTGTGGACACCTGGAGATGAGTGATCCTGGCTGTACCCTCAGCTCTTGAGCCCTGGGACTCCATGCTGAGCCTTGCAGCCTCTCACACGACCAGTGCAGGGCAGACACAGTGACCTTGGGCCCCTCCTGCAAGGAGCAAATCCACCTGGGATTTGCCAGCTCACAGAGCCTGGGCTGAGTTCTGGATGCCTTTAAAGAAACACCAGCATGAGGTGCTTGGCTTCAGGCTGTCCTTGGGGTAGTCTATCTTGGTTAGGTGTAGGCATAGCCTTTGGCCCAAGGTGGAGCAGCATTTGATTCCCTTGGATACTCTGGAGAGACTCATAGGAGGCAGAGAGGAATGTGCCAGAGATCACTGCTGCTCAACATCTAAAGGTGAAACATCTGTGATGTACTGGCATAAAAAAAAAAAAAAAAAAGCCTTCTTCAAGAAGATAAGAACATAAAGCTTGGAAAAAACACCATGCTTCTTCAATAAACCCTGCATGCTTTAGTTTAGCTTCATTTCTCCAGTAGCCAAAGGATAAGAGTCTTTATGGCCAATGATCTCTCCTCCATTGCAAAGCTCCTACCTGGCTTAACCTGGGTATCCACTGCTGATCAAGAGAAGTCCAGTCAGGAGCAGAAGAATGAGATGGAAGGACACCTCTTCCAAAGCTGCCTGTAGTCAATAGAAAAGCTCAGTGCTGTTCAAGTATTTTACTTCACATAGAGATTGAACAGAATATGAAAGTCCTGGTACTTCAGCCTTCCTGTAACACTTCTGAGCTCTTCATGTCAATGCCATTCCACATTCCTGTGTCTCAGTAGAGCCAAGTCACCTTTCTAATGCCATGCACTTCCAATAGGGTTTGTATTTCCTTTGGTTAGCACTTCCTCCCTCACCCCTATTCTCTGTCTCCCCTCTTCCTTCTGCCTGTTTGTATTCTGGTTTTGTTTTGGTGGCCACTTCATGCCCTGACTGATGCCACTGGACAGTGTGTGCTCAGAGTCCTCTTCCCTTTTCCCAAGAAACCACACTTGGGTTTGGGCAAACATCGTCAGCAGCAGAGGTACCAGAGCACAGCTTTGCAGACCAGTCAGCTCTCCAACAACTCAGGGCTGCAAGCAGTGGCATTTCTCCAGCACTGCTTCCACTGTGGCCTCTGTTCCTTCTGCTCCTGTCTGATGCCAGCACCCCCTCAGGCTGGGGGCATTATCACGTTTAATAAGTCATTATCCCAGGCCTGAAAATTTATGGTAGAACCACAAGAGACTAAGGCCAAGAGAAAAAAAATGATATTGTTCTTACTTCTGAGTAACAGACAGGTGATCCTCGTGCCTTTAACCTTCAGGATAACCTTGTTTCACTCTGGTGCTCTTTGCTGGACTGCTCCTTGATGAGCTTTTTATGCCTGATTAATTAGCACAGTGCAGGGAAGTGGGGGCTGCTCTGTTCAGCAGCTCTGCCTCCTCCTGACTCATCCTGCACCCTCTGCAGCTCCACAGGGTCTGCAGGAGCCCCCTCAGCCTCTGGTGTGCCCTGTCAGGACTTCTTTCTACTGTTGACTGTATGCTTTCTATTGATTGAACCACATTTATTGAGGTTAAAATTCAGTTTATAGGCTTTATTTCCCCACTACCTCAAAACTTTTCAGAGATAAAGAAAATGTAGATGCAGGAGTGAGTGGTTCAGATTTATGGAGCATTATCTTCCAAAGAGCGGCTTTTACGGTGCTATTGATGACAAGAAATCATATTTTTTTAGGAAGATAACTTTGCATGTGCCATTATTGCCAGTGTGTGTGCAATCAAAAGAAAAACACTATTTCTGGTCCTTTTTTTTTTTTTTTTTTTAGAAATATGAACCCATAATACAACTTATGCTACATTATTTTGTGTCCCAGTTTTCCCAGAGGCACGGGGAGGAAATACTGACCCTCTTGGTAAATCATTTTCAGCTCTGCCAGTAAAAAGTATTGGATAAAAGCTAAGCAGTATTACCAAGGATAAAAATGAAGGTAGCTTTCTGCTCAAATAGTTTTTTGGCTAAAACTGAAAAAAACAAAACTGCAAATCAGATGTGAGTGTACAAAAAAACCACCTTGGCTACTGGAGCCAGGTCAGGCGGTGGCTTTGTCACTTTGTCACTCTCCAGAAGTCACGGAGAATCAGGTCCAATTCACCAGGAGAAGCAATGGGACATGAGTGCCCTTGAGACCCCCTGTGCAGCCCCTACACCCCTGGCCATGGAACAGGGGCCAGCCATGCAGCTGGTCCTGCTCTCTTCCCTTTCCTCTCTGCAGGTCAGGTGAGGGCTTTGCACTCCATCAGACAGGAGTTAATGACAATGCAGACACACCTGGGTGAGGTTCCCGAGGGGGCAGGCAAGGTGAGTCCCTCCTGATCACTCCTGATGAGTCAATGAGCTTAATGTCAGCCCGAGGGTGAACACTGATGTGCACCTTCCAGGTGCTAACAGGAGGGGAACAAATCTCCCTGGGTTTGGGGAAAAGAGAAAAAAAAGCTTCTTGGTGGGACTGTAACCCCGAAGGTGGAGCAGGGCCCCTGCAGGCTGTTGTTGACAGGAGTGGATATCACCCAACCTCTTTGCAGGCTGCTTCTGAGCCCTGGTGATGCTGCTGTGTCCTCAGCAGAACTTCACTGAAGCTGCAAACTGGCATTGCTGTATTCCAGAGAAAAGCCTGCTTCGTGGCACCATCCTCAGTGTTCAGGTGCTTTGCTGAGTACGTGATGTCATGTGTTAAATTCACAACTCATGGAGGAACTCAACGTTCAAAGGGCCGAGTTCCCCTTCCTGCTGTAATTCCAGGCTTGGAGCTGTGTAAAATAGTCTGGAAGGGACCTGGAGAAGTCCTGTAGTCCACCTCAGTTCCCAAAGACAGGGTCAGCTCTAGTTTTGGTGCTCCTGTTTGTCTGACCTGCTCTCAAAAGCATCTGGGGACACAAATCCACACCCTCCCTGGGTGATCTCTTCTGGTGCTCACCTGGGCTTTGACTCACAGAATGGTGAATTCCCCCAACCTGATGCAAGGAGAGGTTAGGGTTTGTAGTGAAAATATCCCTTATATGGAAGGCATGGTGAAAGAAATTTGGAGATAATACGTGTGTATCTCACCTGTCTGGTATTCAGACACTCTGTGACCCTGAGTAACCCAGACCAGGCACTTTAGCTGTAAATAACTTCACAAAGGAAGGAGAAATCAGTCCCTCTGTTTTTGAGAACCATTCCTTAGCAAGGCTGCTGTGGTAGCATTTCACAATACTGTCCTACTGGTTCAGTGACATGTGTAGCCCTGTTTTACCCGAGAGGAGTTCAGTGCTCAGCTAACCCAGCTGGGGAAGCTTTAGTTCAGCTTAACTTTGTTTTCCAGTCCATTGCCTGAAACAGAAGAGTTTAGACTGAAAGTACCTTTGAATTAAAATTTGCCATAAAGGAAAAACTGAATACCTCATTTTGGTATCTTCTGCCTCCAAAGTGCACGACCAAACCTTCATTGCTTTCCCTGGTGAAATCCCTCTGGAGAGGCTGAACTGGGCAGAGCCCTGGAGAGTTTCAGCTGTACTGTGGGACAGGAGGGTTTGGCAGTGCTGAGCTTTCCCAGCACTGCTGGTACAGGCACGCTGTGGGAGCAGAGGAGCACTGTGGAGCAAGATGCACATGATTTTCCACCCTCTCACTGGAGCTCTGGCACAAAACATGTGCAGTCAGACAGATCCTTCCTCACCTTCCAAAACAGGGTCAAATACCAGGTTCAGCTCCCAGTGACAGAACAGGTCAGTGCCAGTAATTTCCTCCCAGTTCCCATCTTCAGAGGAAGTGAAACACTGTGGTGGGCTCTGAGACTCCTGATTCCTCTTTGCAGGGAACTCGAAGAACTTTCCTGTCCCCTTCAGGTGGGCACCTCCCTGTGCCATGCACAGATCTCACACCTCCAGCAGCTCCCCTGGCCTCGGGTCTGCCTGCAGGAACAGGTGGGTAGGAAATAGCAGCCCAAGCAACCTTTTTGTCCCCCTGATCTTACATTTGTGGGGCATCTGAGCAGGGTGCAGAAAGCAGTTCTCCTCTGTTGTGCCCCCCACACTGGCTCAGAGTCACTGATGCCTTCAAGCTCAGCACTGAGGACATAAAATTAAAAACTCACAAGAAAAATCCCAGGCAATATGGCTTATAGCAGCAAAACCACCCATTGTGCAGCCTGGCTAAGCACAGCAAGAACATACACGTGTGTGCAGGGAAGGAGGGAGATTGAGTTTGAATTAAACTGAATTTCCCCTTGACTCCCAGCAGCCAAACTGAAAAATAAATTATTCACTGAGGCTTATTCCTGAAGAAGCCCTGCAGAACTGCAAGCCCAGGCCACTGCCCAGGTGAATACCATCTAGAGCTCAACCTGATGGCACTTTGCTATCCAGAGAAAACAAATTAATTTTCCTCCTTTGAAACTGGGAGACACTTGTGTTAGGCCATGCATAAAATAAAAATAAGGGGGTCCTGAAATAAATTACTGAGAGTAACAAGTATCCCAAGCAATTGCCTGCTGAGAGCTGAAGGGAACAGAGGCTGAGATGAGAAGAAAATGAAGTTTTATTCCCCATTTAGACAGAAAGTCCCATTAAAACCATCCCTTTGAGGCTGAGCACTGATCTCTGTGAGTCAGGGCTTGTTTCTGGGTGTCGAGGGGGCACAACAGCAAACACTTCCCAGTGGGTGCCCTCCTGAGGCAGCTCCTCTGAAATGTGCAGGAGGAACACAGAGATTACCTGGACCTGAGCAGAGCAGAAGGGGCTCACAGGACCTGCCCAGCACAGGTCTGTGGTGGGAGATGTGGAACTGTCCAGATGTGCATGAGAACCCTCCTGCTGCAGGTCAGGACACCCAGCACTGTATCCATAAAGAGATGGTTAAAATATTCAGCTTGAAAGTCTGGGGCTCAAATTAGTGAACTTCAGCTCACTAGGTAGAGTTTTGTAAAGAAGATGCTGCTGTTCTAAGTTTAAAAACAAAAGAAATTCCCAGCAAGCGAGACAAGAGGAGCAACTCCCCTCCTGCTTTGTGGCAGAACACAAGGTAATGTTTTGTTTCTGACTAAAACTAAATCATTACAGGAAAAATGTCACTTATCAGGAAGTTTGCTGCAGGTCTTTGACAGTCCAGAAGTGATTTCTGCAGGGACAATCTGCTCTGGCCTCCTTTGCTGGAGGCAGCAGCAGATGCAGCAGCCACCCTGCCCTCTCCCCTGTCTGCCTTGTGGCTCAGTTTGGAGTCATAAAGGGTGAAAAATAGCCTAAGAAATGTGTGCAGGTCTTATCCTGCCTCTGCTTTTCCCTGCCAGGGTTATCAGACACGCACTTTTGTCATCTCTGGCTCAAAGGATCAGATCCTGACCCCCTCGTAGCCCTGGTGCCAGGGCAGCTCTGGGGAGCCCCAGGTCACAGCAGAGGAAGGGGGGGTCAGCAGGAATGGTTTGCCCAGGGAGCAGCACCCCTGTAAGACCTGCCTCTAGTTTAATAGACATACCTGGTGACAGCTTTAATTTGGGAAGATGTCAGCAAAACCAGGAAAGGAGTAAAGGAAGCTGGTTTCATTTTGCTACATCTGTCTTTCCAATCGGATTTTTTAAAATCAATTTTCCAATGTTAATGCCCTATTAATGGTGAGGTAAGATCTGACAAAATTGTAATAATACTTTTCTCATTTATGCTTTTAAAGCACTCAAATGATTTCTATCATAAGTCAATGAAATTAAAATAAATATACAGAGAGAAAGTGTGGGTCAAGTTCTCTGGAGTTTGGGTCATTGCTAATAAAGTAACCAGAGGAAAAAAAAGCAGAAAGGTCACATAAAGTGAAAGGACAGGCAGAACCCTACCAGAGTTAGGAAACTGCCGAGTGCTGAAGGAAGGGAACAAAGTGAAAACCAGACAGTGAATCATCATCACTGGTGTGTGCAAAACCCGACTGGGAATTCAGGCAGGTCCTCCTGTTTTGCTTTGCCCATCCCTTTTATTCTTTTTGCAGGTCATTAATACTTTTGCTGAGCGGCTGTTTGGGGTGTCCCAGAAGGGAGCTTCCCTTCCCTCAAGACTCTGCAGCCCTTCTTCTTTCCCTGTAACCTTCCCAGCCTTCCCTCCACTGAATCCTCTTTTGGCCAGGGCAGTGCAGGACCAGGAGGTGTTAATGGCTCAGCAGGGCTCACCGAGGTCACTGAGAGTCTTTGCCAACCTGACAGGCTCTGACTGACATCCTTGCTCTATCCTGACTTTAGAACACAGTTTTAAAGATGAAATTCAGTGTTTAAGGACACATTAAAGAAATGTAGCAGGGCACAAAATGGAGAGAAAGAGAAAAACAGATAAACTGATGTATTGTGCCTCTAGATCTTTTAAAAGGGAGGGAGAGCATTGGCAAAAAATATTCTCTGGCTGGCAGGGAGAAAGGAATGTAGAAGAATTGAGGGTAACCCACCTAAGAAGGAAGGCATGATCTTTTCACCCTTTTTATTTTGGCAGAGTAGACTTCAAACTGCAAGGAGCATTTCTGTTCCATTGCCTGCATTTGCAGTGGGTTTGCCCAGAAATAGCAGATTAGCAGGGAGTTAATCGTGGTATATCAGAAACCACCGAGGCAAGAGAGATAAGAAGCCACTGCACTTTGGGACAGGCCAGAATGGGGTTTGTGGTGATGGTGAGTGCATGGAAAGGATGGTCCTGAGCTGCAGCTGCACAGTCAGCCCCAGCAAACCATCCCAGCACATCATCACCAGCCTCAGCTCAGCCTGGACCTGCCTGACAGACTGGGGAGAACCCACTCCTGCAAAGCAGAGCATCTGCCAGCAGCCCCCGTGGATGAGGTGAGGAGGAGTCACAGAGGCAGCAGAAGGACCTGGAGGGGTAGAAAACACCTATTATCTCAGTCTGCCTTTAGCACAGCCCACTTAAACACCTGCAATTTTCTGAAGATGCAGACAGGTTACTGGACTCTTCAAGGGTGCTGCTTCTGGCAAAAATAAAACAAGGAAAAAAAAAAAGCCAATCCCAAATTTACTTTAAATTTAACCCTCTCTGACAGGCGTCATATTTTTAGAAGCACTGAGCCCCGTGTTAATACTTCCTGGACGTGCTCAAACACCGTCTGATGTTGTATTGAGGCAAATTAGTGAAGATGGAGGCTCATAAATCCTCAGGAATTACAAAACTAATTAAGTGCCTGTGCGATGTACTTGGGAGCAGAGCACTGGTGTGCAGGTCTGTGTTTTCCAGACACCCCAGCTGAGCTGTTCTTGCTGCAGGGAACAAGGAAGGACTTTCACTCACCCAGGTCCCAGGATCAGGAGGGTTGTGGGGAGCCCGTGGCACAGCCCATGGGGCCACAGCTTTGTTTCCTTCTCAGTGTAGCTGTGTTTGCTGGGATCACCAGCGTGCCAGAGCCCTGTCTCATCCCATCCTCCTGCTTGGTCTCAGCAAATCTTCTGCCTGCCCATGAGCTGATGGATTGCAAAGGGCTCAGAGCTCACTCACTGCTCCTGTGCCCTTCCTGGTGGCAGAAGTGACACCAAGAGGGATGTCCCTTAATGTGGGGTTGGAGGGAAAGCCACCTTTTTTCCTCCTTTTGCTCTTCCAGTCACAAAAGGCAGGACTTTGTAGTCCCAGCACTGTGTTCACAAACAGGCTCCAAGTCCTGGACATGTCATGACCCCAGGCTGCTTGGAAGAAGAAAATGGAAATAACAGAAGAAAAGTTGCTCTTGATTCATCAGATGGTGACTGGTACCTGTCAGCAGGGAGTCCTGATCCCAGGAGCAGTTCAGAGGTGTTCAGGGGGCACACCTGATCCCCAGGTATTTGTTCCATGGCTCCTGCTCCTTTGCATCATTAAATAAAGCACTGTGAGTAACTCCACGGGGCAGCCTCTCCACACTGGGCAGCTGCTCAGGGAAGCACTTGCATGTGGAGTCAGTCAGGGATGGCTTTGCTGGACACACTGGGCTGATCATTCTAAGTAGTTTGGACAGTTATTTTCAGGAATGAGTCAAACAATTAAGTTAAAAACCTTGCACTATTTTTCCTTACTGAAGAACATACTGGTTTAGGTTCTTAGGCCCCTGGCTAGGAACCTTCTTTTCTCCTCTTCGGGGCTGGGTACAGCAGAGCCTCCACTGACCTCACCAGCAGGTGTCTGCACATCATCTTCCACTTTTGACAGTTCTCAGGCTTAAGTTCAGTCTCTACCTGTAAAAATTACTTTTCTCTCCCTGGGAGAATGCAATGAGGTTGAAAAAATAAATTTCCTTTTTCCTTTAAAAGTTCAGTTTGAAATGGCAGAGTGGAGGAGCCAGCAGCAAGGAAGTGCCACACTGAAACCACACAGCTCCTACAGGATTTGGGGGAGTGGGGTTATCCGAGTGGTTCCTGTGGGGGGTGTTTTCCCTGAGTGACTCCCAGCCTGTGCTGGCTCAGGCTGGGAGAGGAGGGGGAGATGTGACTGACTGTGCCTCCACAATGCACCCCATTGTCTTTTCTCCTCTTACAGCTGTTTTTGTGGGTGTGGGTTTTGAGGGACTCTGTGTGTGGGTTCTGTGTGCGAGGAGATTGCGAGGATTTAAAGGGCTGCATTTAGGGAAAAGCTAAACTCAGCCTCCACGTTTTCATGCTTTGGATTACACACCTAGGTGCTTGCCCACTCACTTTGTGTTGGCTACAGTTTTGCACAGCAAAAAACTCACATGGGAGTGCTCAGGCTGTCCACATGTGCAAACTGCAGGATTAGCTGCCTAACAATTGGTCCAAAAACATAGAATTGGTGATTTACAGGCTCAGCCAAAGTAACAGGTCACATTCTCTGATGGAGGAACTTGGCATCGCCTCACTGAAGTCGTAGGAGCTTTGCAGATTTACACCAGCTGAGGATTTGGGCATAGGTGTTTCCTGAGTGAGAAAAATCCAAAGGGAAAGAACTACTCCATTGAGTTTATTTTTACAGAGCAGAGTCTACAGAAAGTGGTGACTTTGCCAGAGAAGCTGGGATCACCTCATGGCTGTTTGTGCACGAGCAATAACTCCCTCAGGGGATTCACAAAGTTGTGCTGTGACAAAGTTCTCCCATTCCTGCCAAGAAAGGGTAACCGCTGCAGTTTAATGGTTTGGTTTTTTTTTCCTCTCCTTTTCCTAAACAGTGGTACAAATGGCATTTTTGTACTTGGAAAGTTCAGGCCCCTACTTTCACCCTGCTAATTCCATCTGCATTGACAGCTGTGGTAAATGGCCACGTCCCTCAGAGTTGCACATGAATTATGTGTGGCCTGGTGTCTTCCCTTCCCTCACCGCTCCCACCTCGCTCTGATAACTTGTGTACAGGGTGGGTTGTTGGGCTGGAAATGGTTTAGCAGGACCCACGATCCCCAGAGTCTGAGACCACTTTAAATGTGCCTGTGATGTGTGTGTTACTCACTGCCTTGTTCCTCTGGGTGTGTCAGGTGCCATTTTCCCTTAATGAGGAGCGAGTTTATTCACCCTTGCTGGGTGTTGGAAGATCAAACCACACGGGGTGACAAGATTACAAACACTTGGCTGGAGGGCTGGAAATGCTCTGGAATGGGGTGAGAGATTGAACGTGTTCACAGAGCCACAACTTGCCAGCCAGTGGAAGGTGGTATCGCTCCAGAGAACAGAGGAAACCATCACTGGGCAAGACTGAGATGTGTAAGGTACAGGAAATATTAAAATTCAACAAAATCTGCTCTGACACCCAAGCCTCAGATAACGCTTCTAGGGATGGATTAATTACCCAGGCAGAAATCCGCACCCACCCAGGCTCCCAACCTGCACGTCTGCCAAGCCCAGCCCAGCCTGCAGAGGCACAGCCACCCTCCCAACACTGCAGTGCTGATCACACAGCTCTCACAGCCGCTGCAGGGACTGAAGGGGGGTTGCAATGGCAACACCACTGCAGGGAAATCACTAGTTTGGCAGGAGATAACGAGGAGCCATGTGCCAGGAGCTCCCGGGAACATGGACGAGAGAGCTGCATGGGGAGATGAGCAGCCCTGAGCATCCCAGAGCAGAGGGAGCAGAAAGCAAGTCAGCTTCATGACAGAGCAAACAGGATGTCCTTGGAGAGAGGCTGCAAGGAGAAACATGTATTTGCACCCCGTTGCTTGGAATGTTACAGGCCCAGCTTCTCTTGAGAGTCCCTTTCTGAAATTCTCGAGAGCACTTCCTATGCAATAAATGCATATTAGGAAAAAATCCCCAGTTTCCCTCTTTTTGTGTATCTCACTTCAAACACACAAGCTTTTTATATGTAAGATTAATCCATTCTCTATTTTTGGAGTCAAGATGGGATTTTCTTTGAGATCCAGAAAGGTACCACATGCAGTCCTTTCCTTCTCCTGCAGCATGGGCAGCTGTCACCTCCTCAGGACTGCCTGGTTTGGCCATTTAACCTAAAAATTGACTATTCAGAAGATATCAGTGAGAGCTCTGCCTTTCTCCTGGTCTCTTCCTGGGGCATATTATGGCTCTTACTGCAGATCTTGCTACTGGGTGTTGAGAAGTTGTTGAGTATGACTGAGGTTGTGTGTGTTGGAGATGCAAGTGGTGGAATAAAAATGGGCATCTGTTTAATGCTGTACTCATATAATACAAACTTGGATCCAGGGTCCCCAGAGCCTTGGCCCAGGATTTTTAGGTCTAGCCTTGATCTGATCTCGGATAAGGAGGCTGAGTTGCCCTAAATGGTCCCACAGTGATTTGTGGTAGGAACAGGATCGGTTGTTTTCCTGCAACAGCACAAGAACTGTGACAGCCTGGACAGGGGAACTCACAGCATCTGCACACAGAGGGCATTTCAACATCAGACTTAGCTGAAGCCTGGTGAGGAGTGAAAGCCAGGGGGGCAGAAGGTCAGACTTGTGCAAAAGAGGTGAGAGACACTAGAGAAGGTGGAAGGGGGTTTGTGAGTAATGAGAGTTCAGAAGAGCTGAGATGAAGCGAGCAAAGATGACTGGGAGGGCGTGGGAGACTTCAGGATGATTTTACCTCAAACTGCAGGATGAAAACATGAGGGGAAACAAAATAAGAGGAAACATTACCCAAGCTCTAGGGAAAAATAAACCAGAGATCCCTATAACCAATTTAACCCCTGTGTCTCTGGCAGACTTACACACACCTCTACACTTTGGGGAGGTTCAGCCATGAACCAGCTCACACCTTTGCTCTCTGCCCCACTTCTTCCAGAGGATAAAAAGTGTGGAAAAAGAATGAACTGGTAGGAGGAATGTTCTGTAAATCATTCAAGCAGAAGTAGAGATCTGACATAATTTTTCACTTGTATCTTGCTGTTGATAAGAAGGTGATTTTCAAATCAACAGACCCTAAAGAGAGATACTCCAAAGGCCTTCTGAAAAAAATTACATGCACAGGGGCAAAGTTGCAAAACTGGGCTCTAAGTGGAATTAAAAATGGATCAGGAAATGGTGTATAATGTTGAGATAGCGTTTAAGCAACAGAGATAGGATTTTAGGGACATTTGTTGGCAAAAGTTATATGTGACTACAAGAAAGGAAGCGTAGGCACAGTCGATCACCTTAGTGCCACTGTTTAATGAAGGGGATTGGGAATTAGGAAGAGCTGGATGGCATAAAATCAGAGCAGGGGAGGATGGAAGGAAGAGGTGATGCCTGTTACCCAGAGATAAAGAGGACACCGAGAAAGGAGAGATCATGAGGGTATCTGGGCAGCTGCAGGAAATCATCCTGCAGAGCAGTGTTTGTGGTAAGAGCAGGGAAAGTGTCTGTGTGTGTAGGAGTGCCTGAAGGGGGTGAATCACTTCCAGCAGCAGAGTCCTGTGAGCAGCACACCCAGCACAGCCCTTGGACACAGCTCGGGACTGAGGGACTGGATTTACTGATGCCTCACAGGGATGAGCTCACACAGCAGGTTCAGTGGGAGCAAAAATCGTTTTCCTCAATCATTTTCCTGAACACAGGCACCTATTTTCCTGTGACTTATAAGCACTCAATATCTTTGAAGGCACTGACACATGGGCTGAAATTGGGTAATGTGCCCAAGAGCTACTGGGGAGAAGTAGAGAATGTTCTATTATTTTTAAAAAGCTGTAGATTTTTTAATTTCACTTACCTAGTAAATGATTATGAGTGAGCTGAAGCTGATGGAGCTTGCTCCCAGTTCCACAGCTTTGTGGTCTTGGAGAGCTGGGCTACCCTCACCACCCTTGTGTGCCATGTGGAGCTTCAGCCTGGAACTGCTGGGGTACAACCTGTCCCATCCTTAACACAAAGGCAATTAAAAGGCTCTGGAAGGTTTTATTGCTTGGCATAGTTGAAACATTGTAGATGTGTTAAAGTACTGATATAATTCTACCCATGTTAATTATGTTTTCAGGCACTTCACTGCTTCCTGCTTTTCAGCAAGGGCCAGGAGAAGCATCAAAGAGGTGCCACAGTGGTGATTGTCCCCGTCACATCCCCACCTGCAGCACTCAGGAAGTCCTGCTAAAAAACTCCATTTTCCTTCGGGAGAAAAACTTGTATTTCTAGGCTTGAGTACTCTGTGTAAAACCTGAATGTCTAAATGGAATTGCTGAACATTTTAAGCCAAGTTTTTCCATGGGTTTTTGCATTCAGCTTCAACAAGCCAAAGAATCAAGGCCAATGCGATCTCATGTCCTGAGGGATGACCAAGAAAAATGTTTCTAGAAGCTTCTAGAAAATACACTTAGCACTGTGACTGAACCCTGAAGAAATTAACCTCAGAAAAGACTGAAAATTAGAGCTCCCTATAGATTTGCCTGCTAATTATTCTATGAAATTGAATGGGGAGTCTTAAATAGCCTTTAGACTTAAATATACATTTTCAGATCCATTATAATTACTTCTCATCTACATGAAAGTAATACCCTAAATAGAGAGTGCTGAACAATTGTAAAGGACAGTAAAGTCCCTGTCCAGAGATACTTAGAACTAGTGCAAATATCAGAGGGAAGAAGGGGGTAAAATAAGCAGAAAAATGAGCATTACTATGGCAGGCAGATGGCCGAGCTGGGCAGAAAGGGATTTCTCTGCCTGCAAAATACTTGAGAATTTTTAAATGTTCTCAACCCACACTCAGATGAAGCCAAATCTTTTCAATGTGTTTTGCTGAAACTATTTAAAAAAAAAAAAAAAAAAAGCAAATAACTAAACATTTTGGTTTTCAACAACATCAAAAATTAATCCCCAAACTGATAGAATAATTTGAAAACACTGGAAATAGCCAGAAGCTGGATGTTTTCTGCTTTGGGGTTTGTTTGTTTTTAAGTAACTGGAAAGCTTCTTCCAAAAGAATGGAAAAAGTAAAAATTACTTTTTTTTTTAACTTTGCAAAATATTTTAATGGGAAATAGCTGTGATTTACTGCTCACTGTGCTTTGGAGTTGGGCTGTCAGAGCAGAGCTCCAAGCTGTGTGAAGGCCACGACTCAGATGTCCCCGTTCTCCACCCTGTTGTAGGGCAGAGATGTGACTCCTGGGACTCAGAGGGACTTCCCTTGGCTCGTGTGGTGAGGGCCAGGAGGGCAGATCTTCTCTGGCTGTATCCAGGTGTCTTCATTAGCAACTCTGCAAACTCCAGACCGACCCACTGCAATGTCCTGTGCTTAAAACTAACTTTGTAGCTCCATGCCAAGTCTTGAGCACAGGAGCAGAATAATTACAGACTATTTTTATAAATATATTTATTTAGAAATTATTGTTATAATTTTTGTTTTCCTCCAAGTGTGGCCAGCCATCTGCCTTGCCTGGATCAGGAAAAGCCTCTCTTTCTTTCTGCAGGTGCACTGAGCAAAGGCCACGTGCCTCTTCCCTCTCGTGGGGAAGAGCTGAGCTCTGTGTCCCAGCAGGCTCCAGGGCAAGCAAGGACAGGGCTGGAACAAGCAGGGCCACAGAGACACCCAAAGAGGCAGAGCTGGTGTGTTTGTCTTCTACACTGGGCAGTGGACTTCACACACAACAAAGAGCTGCCCACAAGGGAACTCCTGCTGGCAGGAGTATTCCTTCCATTCCCATTCCTGCCTCGTTTTCACTCAAATGAATTGCTGATAAACTATGGCTAAAACCTATGAAAATGGCCAGAGGCACTTCATTGACAGCTACAGTAATTCTATAGGATTATTGAACCGTCCTCAAGAATTTTAAAGAGAAATGGAGTCACCAGGAGAGATGAATAGAGCAGCTCAATGCACAAAATAATATGTATTCAACTCCACTGCTGAAAGCTGCCCCCAGCCCGTGAAGGACACTTGTAACAGCCACAGAGAATCCAACTGCCTTCGATATTTGGTGAGAAGGAGGCAATCTGTTCGTTTATTAATTTTTAGAAAATGTTATGGCATTTGTACACGGCAATATTGGTTTTGCTGCTATAGATCTTGCACAGACTGACTCCTCTGTTTAACTTTCTATATTCTAAATAGGTCCCATTGACTTTCATGAGTCTGCTTGTAAGTAAAGATAACTTAGAGGATCAAAGCCCTATAAACTGTGTCATTAAATTTTAAGAAGTCAGAAGCTGCACGTTCTCTTCCCAGGCTGCACCAGCATCTCCCATGAGTGCTAATGAGACCAGTTCTCATGCCACTGTTCTCTGGACATCAGAAGACACAGATTTGATTTTAGTCTTGATTGCACAGATGAAAATAAGCAATAACTCATGAAAATCAGTGTAGTAATAATAATAATAATAATAATAAGTAATAATAATAATGGCCAGTCTTCGAGAGCGAAGATCCGGGGAAGGTCTTTACACCTTCCAGCCTGCGCATTGGATTTTTTAGGTGAGACACAGTGTGCGCGGAACTGAGCCCACCCTTTAATCCTAAGGTTCATCTGCCGGGGCCAAGCGAGCTTGGACAGTGGCAGCGAGGTCCTTAGGACGTAGGTGGGTTGCCTTTAAGGGCTAACGAGCCCCACCTGCCCGGGAGTGGCCCTGACCGGGAATCGAACCCGGGTCTCGGCGGTGATAGCGCCGCGCCTTTACCAGTGTAGTAATACATGGTAGTCAAAATCCAGCTGATGAAGTTCATGTTCATTTTGGGTACCTGTCTGAAGTTCAGTTCTCTGCTAAGCACACATAATGCAGCAGGTCTGTACAGCAGGGTAGTAGAGCTCATTAGAATTGATTCTCCAAGTCTTTGTCAATAATTCCAGGAGGGGAAAATAAAAAAGAAAGAAAGGGACCATGCTGAGACCAATTCAGCTCAGGAATGTGTGGGAAAGATGAGTCAGAGTTTAGCCAAAGTGACTGACTCCTCCATACCTTCTAGGAGAGTTATCCTGGAAATCAGGAAGGGTTTTACTGATAACAAGGTTTTGTGGAGTAGGAGGTGAGAAAAGAGAAGTGGGGAGGACCTTATCTTTCAAGACTAATTTCTTTTTAAAAAAAGAAGTTGCTGAAGAACCCGCAAGGCAGAGATTGCTCCAAATGACGCTCTTTGGCTCTACCTAAAGCACAGAATGGAGGAGAGTTTCCAGCCACCCCAGGACCAGATGAGACACTTCCCACCACAAACACCTCTGGCCCTGTTTGCACAGCAAAGAGAGACAGGAGGGAGCTCTGCTGCTCCCCAGCCAGCTCTGCCAGTGAGGGAGGAGGGGGCCAGTCCCTCAGGGTGTGCACAGGAGCAGCTCTGCCCTGCAGTGTCCATGATGAACACCCCAGGTGGGGCTTCTTCCTTCACTCCCAAGCTCTTTTGCAAGATGCCATCCAAGATGCCCAGCTGCTGTGAGTCACCTCTGCAACACCTGGCTGTCATGTCCCTGCAAAGCCACAGCTCTCCCTGAGTTCTGTGAGCATTTCTGTAAAAGGGAGTTTCATCCAAGTAAAGAAGCCAGAATTTGCAGTAAGACAAGAAGTCACCAGGTGAACTCCTGCCACCAGACAGCAAATGCTACAGAGAGGAGCATCCAGTGCAGCTTCCAGTTGGCACCAAAACCTCAGGGAATACCTTTTGCTGGGGCAAACATCCCTGGAAAGGTAGATGGTAAAACAAGCATATCCTGGACAGAGGGTACCAATAAATCATTCATGAAAAGGATGGGAAACATCACAGCCAGGGCAAAGAGAATGCTAATTTGCTTTGCAGCCTGATCAAATGGAATGACTGGCCTTGAGGGATGCAGCCATTTTGGGGGTTGATTGCTGGAGTTAATACAGAGCATTAACTTTGCAGCTTTGCTCCAGGCAGAACTTGTCCCAAGTGATCTAAAACTTTCAATGCACTTATTCTATCAGAAGATTTGTGTGTGTGTGTGTGTGTGTGTGTGTGTGACTGCCTAATTAATGAGCTTCTTTTCAATATTAATATGCAGAAAAGTTTACTGCCTTAAAGGTGTGTCAATATATACATTTTTCTGGTTAAAGAAGCTTGCCTTTGGCTATTCTAAAATATAAAAACTATTAATTAAAGCACACAGTGCTTTAGAAAAAAAAAAATCGAATTGCTGAAGTCTTTGGGGAGAATTGCTACAGAATCTATGCCAAATGTCTCAATTAATTGATGTGCTAAAATGAACAACCTGAAGTATTTTAGTAAAGATTTTTCACAAGGCTTCACCTGCTCCCTCCCACCCAGCAAAGAATTCTGTTGAGTGATTTCAGCCCGAGTGGAATCAAGAAAAAACAAATGCACAAACTCCTCCCAAAGCTGTTGAGGTGCTCCTTTCCCTGTGTAAGGACCTGCAGGGACCTGTGGAGCCCTTCTGTTGTGAGGCATCACCCCAAGAGCAGCCAAGGCTGCTGGCTTTGCTGTCCCCCCACAGAGCCGAGCCTGGCACCGCCCACAGAATCCCAGGAGATGCTCAGCTGGAAGGGACCCAGGGGTCAGCAAGTCCAACTCTTAACCCTCACAGGACCATCCCCAGGAGTCACAGCACGTGCCTGAGAGCATCATCCAAATGCTCCTTGAACTCTGGCAGCCTCTGTGCTGTCACCACTGCCTGGGTCAAATGCACCAGGCTGGGGCTTTCCAGACATTCTCTTGGAGCCTTCCCAGGCTAGCAGGGCTCCTCTAGCCAAGAACAGGGGCCAGCAGCATGGGCAGACCTGATCTGAAGGTCAGCCCTCATTGCAGGGGGTAGCCTGACCTCAGCAGCACTTCCCACCCTGCACCTTTCATCTGGGAGACACCAACAAGAATGGAGGAGAAATAACTTTACTTTCATTTTCATGGGAAACTGAGGTATGAATGCAGGGCAGATCTCCGAAGCAATTTCTTCATTACTTTTCTTCCCTAAAGAGCTTCAAAACCAATTTTCTCCGAGTGATTTTTGTGAGAGGTTATTCAGGGAGCCTCTGGAAAAGCCAAAGGCCAAGTGCTGTGTACAAAGCCAGTATTTTAACTGTATAACTATTCTTTCTTCCCAGTGAGTGCCTGTATAAAATATTTACAAAATTATCCTTCCCCTTCTTAAATTTCCCATAGCATATCGTATTATCCTTTCCTACCTGGAAAATCCTGCCCTAAACCTCCACCAGTGACTGCTTCATATGCTGAGCACAGCCTGGCAGGGAGCAAAGCCCTTCAGAGAGCCCTCCCAGTCTGTCTGGACCCCAAATCACTGCCTGCAGGTACTGCAGCAAACATTGCAGGGAAGTGGAAGGAAATCAAGTCCCTTCTCCTAATCAGTCTGATGAGCTGGTGATGTCCATGGAGCAAGGCTGGAGTGAAGGGCAGGCACTTATGGCAGCTGTAAGGTTCTGAACAGCCCAGGAATGTCTTCTCTCAGTGGGATGTGTGTGGGGAAATTGGGTGGGTTTCTTGAGCAAAGATCTGGCCAGCAAACTTGTCTTGCAAAGCTAGTGCCAGGTGGTTTGGGCTTGGGTTTTTTTCAGAGGAGGTAACTCTTGTATTTCATGTGAGGGGGTTTCATAAGCACACAATGGCTGGTTGCTCGAAGGTGTAGAAGTAGCTGCAGGTACAGAGTCTTTGGGCTCACTTTTGTTTCCTGTTTGCTGGGGCTGAGAGAAGGATGGGAGAGAGAGGCAGGAAAATGAAGGACTGTGAAATATTCCTTTTCTGTATTCCTCAGCAACCTGTAGTTGCAAGGCAGGTCTCTGCAATATAAGAGATAAGTAGCTGCTCAATTTAGGAGCGGTAGAGTTAAAAAAAGCACATGCTTTATAGATGTTATTTGATCTCTAATAAATACACTGAATATGGGATTTTTGCATGATGCTTTGATCTCGGTGAAACACATTCTGGCTGAGTTGCTGCCACCCCTCTAATGAGTGGTGTTGGAGGCCCTACATAAACTGTGGGTAGTAAAAGTGGGGAGGAAGAATGTAAACCCTGGCATCCCTGCTCCAAAGTAGGTCAGGCTCCTCGGAAGGCTTCACGCCGCTCCTCGTGTGGTGGCAGGAGGAGCTGCCTGAGCTGCTGAGGACAGGTGAGGTGGGAGGCAGTTCAGTGGCCCCGTTGGTGCTGCAGAGCAGCTCCATATGGCTGAACCGATGGTCACAGCTCGGCGGTGAGAGCTCTGGCAGACCACACTGAGAGCTGAGAAGGACTGAGAAGTTGCTACAGCAGATGCCTCATGTCTGGTGCAAACCTCTCCTGGACTCGCTTGCAAAATCCTGAACTGCCTGCAGAAAAAGAAATGGAGATTTTTCTCCTAGAATTGGTGCATAACCCAGAAATTTGTAGAGAAGAGGCTTGGACCTCATGAGGCTTTGGAGGCTGTGCTCTAGCTGTATTCAGCTGCAACTGCAGTCAGTGCCTCCTAGCCCTGTGTGACAGCGTGGCTGGTCACAGTGTCCTCCAGAGGAACAGACACTGGGCTCTCCAGGGAGCTCTGACAGTGTGTCAGCCATTGGGAGGGCAAAGCTGCTTTATCTGCACTGCCCAGAAAAGACCCTCCACACATGGGCTTTTTATGGGCAGGAACATCTCTAGGTCTAGTGGAGTCCTGATTCACAGCTGACATCTAAGGTGCTGCAATCATGTTACCATCAAACCAGCTAAAACAGGAAAGGAGCCTTCACCTGCTGCCAGCTCCTGTAATAACGTGTCCTAAGAGCGCTTTCTTGCTCTTTCAAGTCATGCACACACAAGTTACTTTACAAAGTGGTCTCTTGTCTGAGCCTCACAAACTTGTTTTACTTATAACGCGTCTTAGATCCGAGCAAGGACTGCCAGAGGGGAGGCAGCGTTACATGGGATTGCACCACAGAAACCACCCAACTGCAGTGCATTGCTCTTTTTGCCACGGGCTGACTTGCTTATGCAGGTTTGCACTGTTATCAAATGTTTGTTACGACACGGGAGAAAACGCTGAGCCCAGCGAGGCCTGTTCCGTGCTCTGGATTATCCACTCTCTGCTTCTCCTTGGAAAGCCTTCTGTATGGACCAAAAAAATCCTCATCCTGAAAAGCCTAACTGTGGGAGGAGAGGCTGGCAGTGTCTGTAAAGATCTCCCAGTCCCTCAGAGCAGCGTTAAAGGTGTTTGCAGACCTTCAGCCTCAGATGTGATCGACCTGAATGCAGACCTGCAGGCTGGTAGCATCTCTCCAGTTCCTTTCTCGACTTGTCATCTGAGTAAGGGACAGTATTTTGTTCCTGCTTGTATTTATTTTATAATTTGAAACTTTAGATTAGAACTGGCACACCTGAAACTTTGACAATCTGTCTGCAAGAGATGGGCTGGGATTCAACGAAGCTGCTTTTAATCCTGTCTTCTGGGTGTGGGTTTTCTCCAAATCTCATTTCCTCTTGTATGTCTGGATGGCCTCTGACTCCAATTAGCCCAACAGAATAAAAACAGGGCTGAGTTTCAGAGGATGTGTTGCAGTGGCAGAGGTATCATAGCTCAATGCTGGCCAAAGGATTCCCATTTTTCCTGTCTCCACACCCCCTTGTCCCTCCAGAAATTAGAATTTTACCTCCTAAAACATGAGCTTTTTTTGACAAGCAGCTTAAGGGTTCTTCTACTCTCAGGGTTCACTGTTTTCAGGTTTTTGCCACATCCATGCAGGCTGGAAACCTTCTTCTTTGAATTAATGCTGGGGCTCTGGTATATACATGTGACTCCAAGGTCTAGGGTTTTAAGAAAAATACCAGGTATCATGAGACTCCTCATAAAATCACAACAGTTAGCAAGCTGAATACACAAAGAACACTCTTTTTTCTCTAAAGTTACTTCTATTTTAGAGTAAGGAATCCTAGAAAGAAAAACAGCTAAAAGTACCCACAAAAGATCCTCGTGTCATGCAGCAAACTTCCTGCAATAAGTCTCAGCTCTGTTCCCCTGAAAAGAGGTAGGATCTGAAGATGCAATCTGTCAGACAATGCACCAGTTTGTAAAGGGATTGGAAACACTTGCTGGAGAAGTCAGAAGCTGCCAGTTGAAAACTGAAGGTTTCAAATGTGAAGGATCAAAATACAGCAACATTAAACTCTTTTCTATACCATTCTAGCCAAAAAAGGAACCCTTAAAAAGGAGACTAAAAGCAAACGAGGAATCCAGGCTGTGACTGGTTGTCCTCTGGTAATTTTGACACCTGGTTCAACTTGGAAAGAGAGGCCCTGAAACGTCTCCTGGACAGGATTGGTGTTTATTACTTGAAATGAGGATGAGAGTTTCACTTTTCATTACAGGAGATTATTCATGTCTCTTCACCACTGGTGTGTCACAGAATTTAAACCTCAGTTTAAAAAGAGTGTAATTCTGTAAGCAGTGAAATTACTATGGCAGCAAAGTCTGCCAGTGCTGGTGAGGAGCAAGGACTCTCCTCACACAGGGACCTGCCACTGTTCATCCCCATCAGTGGAATATTAGAGGTGGCTGCATGGGTTGAAAGTGGAGATATTGTTCTGATTTGCAGGAACCCCTCCATTAACCAGGGATGCTTGAAGACCTGTTTAATTGTCTTGGGTTTGTTTTTTTTCTATTGGCAATAACAACTTTTTCAACATCACAGACCACTGTGGCCAATTTAACCCCAGTCATGCTGCTCCTCTGACTGCTGGAACTGATCTAGACACGAGGTACCACGGGGCCAGACCTCTTCACAAGGTTCTTCTTCAAGGCAAAGAGAGAGCTGTGAACCCAAATTACTTGGCAGCTCTAAGAAATCCTAGCAGGTAATTTCTGCAGTGCTGTCAGTCACTCTCAGCCCCCGTGGCTGCACTGGCTGCTCTGAATAGCTGCAGTAGCTCTGATCATGAATTACTGTGATTTGTCAGCTGTAATATAAACCCAGGGAGGGTTTTGATGCTTTTGCCAGCAACGTGTGAAAGAAAATATTTGAGTGAAGTTGTCTGAGCCAGATTGGGTAAAGAAAAGGGGGTTTAAAAGCCAACATGACCTGTCCAGATTCATTTCAGGCAGTGGTAAAATCAGCCCACTGGCTAGATTTAAAACCAGTGGATATATTTAATCTGCTTGAATAACTCCTGATGGGTGTTGGACTTCATTCCCCTGAAAATTACAATACAATCCTGCATGCCATCTAAATAATGCAATAACCTACTGTAATACCTCTTTTCTTGGAAGGATTATATATAACACTGGGAAAAATAAGCACGTCTGAAAACAAAAACATCCTCCTGACAAGAGTGGCTCCAATTTGGACAGTGGGAGTGTTTTTCTCCACTGGAGAACAGAGCAGTATAACTTGCAGCAGGAGACAGGGAATCCACACTGGTCCCTAAGTTTCAGGCCCAGATCCCTCTGCTGAACTGTGCAGAAACTGGATGTCAAACAGCTCTCTAGAACAACTTTTTCTGGGTCCAAGTGGAAGTTCTTGAAGTTTGTTGAGCTTTTCTAGAGAAGAAAATCAGGCAGCTGCAAAGGCAGTGGTAGTGATGTTCATTACTATTGCAGGGGTAACTATATATACAGCTATATACATACATGGCTAAATATGTAATTACATAGTGAATTACATGTATAATTACACTTATTTTTTCAATAACCCAGGTGTTAGGAAAATTCCTGTTGAAAGTTCTCATCTTTCAGTGAAGGGTGACCACATTTCCCTCCATGCCTCAGGAGCCCATTGCAGAATTGGGTCCAGTTTTCCAGCAGGCTCTTTTAGAAACTGTGTCCTCCAGTAGGAGTTTGAAAGGACGGTGCCTCTGTGCATTCAAGTGAGCTTTTCTTCCTCCTCTGCATATGCTGGGACAGGCAGGCGGCTGAAGGTTAATTGTTACTCTAGGATATTATGTTCCTCCTCCCTCTTGTTAATTCTGGGGACAGGGTGGGGAAAGGATATCCCTCATACTTGAGCCTTGCTGGAAATGTCTAGGTGGTTGCTTAAAACAAATGTTTGTCTTAAAAAAAAAAATCCAAAGGTATTTCTCCTTTAAACAAAAGTTGCATAAAAAAGCCAAAATTTTTACCTGGTGCTTTTGATGTTCTTGTAGCTGAGAAAACAGGTCTGAGTCAGGAACATCTATTAATTTTTGCTTGCTGGGGTTTTTTTAACATTAGCAGAAGCTTTATTCCTTTACCCCCATCAATGTCAGAGATTGTCTGTGGCTTAAACCCCTGTCAAATAAGGTCAGAATTCAGCCAAATAATTCCAAGGATGCCAGAAAAATGCATGAACAAAAGAGGTGTTGCATCTTCCAGTTCTTTTGATTCCCCTGAGCAGAGGAGAAGCCCACTCTGCTCATTCCAGCTGCAGACTGGTGGGGATGGAAGGGAAGAGCAGGAAGGAGGGGGGTGGGAAGAAGGGAGGGGAGGGGAGGGCAGAGGAGCTGGCTGAGCTCCAGGCTGGCCTGTGACCTCCAGCCCACTGCTTGGCTGCCTCATCCACCAGCACCAAGGGGCCTGGATGGTGCAGCAGTTGGGACAGTTACTTGATGATCCCCAAAAGTGCTTCCTGCATGGGCTATGGAGGAGATGATCCAGCTCCATCCAGCTCAGATGGATCAGGGAGGCTGGTGCTGACACAGTGCTCCTGGAAGGGGCAGAGCCAGCAGGGTCACAGCAAGGGACTGATGAACCTCCTGCCAGCACCTGGAGGGTTCATTTCCAGCTCCATCCTTTTCATTCCAGCTTCCCTTCCATCCAGGTGAGCCAGGGGGAGTGAATAGGTGAGGTTTTCTACCCAGTTACACCTCTTTTCAATGGTGTAGGAAACTGGGGAGCTGTTGGGCACTACCTGAGGTCGAGGGAATATTCAGCATGGAATTTCTGCCCCTGACCTTCTGGATTAAGGTGGCAGAGCAGCCCATGCTGTGCCACATCCAATATGCATATTCATGGCTCGTTTATTCCTGAAAGAAATGACTGGATTAGAGATGGTTTGAAGGACACTCACTGTGGAGTTGAAATACACTCAAGTTGCTCACAAATTAGAACTCCATCATTTTTCCTAATAAATCGGTAACTGCTGTAAATCCTTGCGTATCAGTGTTGTTATTGGAAATACTGTGTATTTTATTGGATTGGGAACATTTCGCAGCTATCAACCTGTCAATTATTTTAGCACAACACAAGGTTTCTCATGATGATAGATGGTGATTCTAAATAATTTTTATAAAGTATTTCTACTTACCGTGGTGTCAGGAAGCCTGCCTGCCTGTGAAATATTGTGATTTTTGAAGCACTCACCTGATAACACTCCTTAATTGTGTAACATTAATCTGTGTGTCAATCAAATGCTTGCAGGCTAATATATGGAATTTTTTTCTTGAGGTTTTTGTAGAGGGGGGGGAAATTAAGATCATAGAAAACTGTTGGCAGCATATGAAGGAAGAAGCAATGCCAGACTTGTAACCAACCATGAAAATGCATGTTATGAAGAATAAAGAAAAGATGAACCTTCTTCACTAATGAACTCTACTTTTATTTAGAATGAAGATGTCTTCCAGCAACAAGTTTTTTCTTTCTCTCTCTTTCTCCCCACTTCTAACACACCGAGTGAAAAGAAAAAAGCCCAGTTTTACATGTCTTGAGCAGATTCAAACATCTGTGAATAAATAAGGTGCTAGACATTAGATACCTGCTCTTTAAGTTTCAAAGCCCTTTTCAGATACTAGTAAAAGGTATAATTTCACCTGACAGAAATGAAAATTAAGTCACATGAGGCTGCTTTTAACAAAGGTGGAAGATCTGATATCCTATATGGGATATGAAGGGGTACAACGACATCCCAAAGTATCTGGGGGGTCAAGCACACCAAAAGTTGCTGCCTCTGAGCTCAAAGTGTTGAGCACTTTTGCATTCAGGGTCAAAGCCAGCAAAGGTGCCCCCAGTGCTACAGAGCTGAGCTGTTTGGAGCAGGGGGTGCAGATCTGCAGTGCCCCTTTGGTGGGAGGGTTCCACTGCCAGCTCTGCCCCCAGCAGCCCTGGCCAGTCTGAAGAGCTGTGCTAGGACTGGACTCTAGGTGGGCTGGCACTTATCCCCATTCATCCACCAGGCAGCCTTTTCCAGCCATTAAACTGATTTTATGTGTACAAGCCTGTTTCAGCAATTAAAGGAAAAATCCTTTAGAGCTCTTTTGGTTTGAATTGGGCCGGTTTCAAACCCAGGTACTAAAATGGATAAAATTATCTTGAAAAGCAAAGGAATTGCACTGTACTCTGAGCTCCTCTGCATCATGTTATGAAAGACACAAAGATAATATTTGTATAAATTAAAGCTATTGGAGACGTATGGTATTTCAGTTTCTGCTTCATTAAGTTGTCCTCCAGCCTTGAACATCCCTAGATCTATTCTGCAGCACTTTTCTATTTTAAATTTAATCTACCCTGCTGCAGAATGAAAGCTTAAAAGGATATTGCCTCTTTAAATTAAATGTGGAAAAAAATAACAATGGTGGAATTCTTGCTGAAGTGAATGCAATCTATTATATAAGTTCTAGAATTCATAATATTTTCATCTGTCCTTTATCCTCTCCACCAGTTCAGCAGTATATTTCTTCATTGTTTCACTAGTACCACAATTACATTTTTTTCATTGATTGTAAGAACAGAAGAAACCACTGCTACCACTTAATCTGATTTCACATGTATAATAGACCATAGGACATGTCTGGATTAATTCCTAATTTGATTAAAACAGCTCTTGGAAAAATATCCCATCTTTTCCCTACAATTTCCAAGCAATGGATTAGACCTTTGCAACCCCTCATGAGTCGTTCAAATCACCCCTTATTTTAGCTTTATCATGACAAAAAAGTTCAATCTCTTTTGAGGCTGGAATTTCATCTTCCTCTAATAGGTAGCTATTGGATCCTCTCTCTGTGAGATTTTCTTTTCTCTGTGTGGGCCTGATGAACAAGCAGGTCACCCCTGAAGCTTCCACTGATGGTGGAAATACCACGGCACTGACACTTTCCCTGTGATCCTCTGTGAGCCCCAGCACCAGAGGAACCACCACGCCACCCATGCTGGCATGAGAGATAAAGCCATGATTTAAATCATGCTCTGATGGGGATTATCCACCCTGTGCAGCCCTGTATTGGCATCTGCCTCCCTGTCACACACAGGATTTTCTCCCAGGGTGGGCACCCAAAGCTCTCCCTTCAATCAGAGATCCCAGCTCTGGCTGCCTGGGGGGCAGAAGGCAAGGCCTGGGTTTGCTGCAGCACCCAAAGGTGCAAACACCCATTCCCAGAGGTGCCCTGGCTCCGTTACTCCCCTGCTGTGCTCTGTCAGAGCTGTTCTGCTCTGTACAGAACAGCCTGAGCCAGCGGGGAGGTTGCAAACACTCATGTGTAGGTGAGGGTACAGGACACTCAGAACACAAATCCTGCTGCCACATCTGCTGGATCTGATGGGAATGCTTTGAGAACACCTTAGCAAATTGAGTCTTAAGCCAGGAGAGGCAGAATAATATCTGATTTTCATGGATGGGAATTAGACAGAAGCTTGAGAGAGGCACAGGCTGCTCCTGGCTATCCCAGGAGCACAACTCCAGGGGCCTGGAGAGCTTCACTGCTAATGCTGAGGGTGGCTCCAGCCTGGAAGACTGAGGGACAGCCTGCTGGGGATTTTATGAATCTAAACACAAGACTTAATTTTCCTGGTTTCCATAATAGGTGTTCAGCTTCCTGTGTTTCTGGGTTATCAGATCCTGGGTTACCAGGACAGCAGGTGGGGGATATTGCACACTGTCCTCAAGGTATTGTGCTGCTGGTAGAAAAGAGTTACTTTGGAGATGGGTAAGTTCCTAGAAATAGAATTAGCAGAATGTGGGTGGAAGAGACACGCAGAGAGGTGGTGGGATCTTCACTCCTGGAGATTTACTGAGACAAAGCCACAGCTGACCTGATGTGGTGCTGGCCACAGTCCTGCTTTGAGTGGGAAGCTGGATGAGAGACCTCCCATCAACACTTCTGTGATGTGGCATGGAGGGACATACTCAGGGAGGGTTCTCCACAGCCATCTTGGAGTCATCAGCAGGTTCCCTGATGGCAAACAGCTCCTCCTGCACTGGGGCTACGAGAGAGGGCTCTCACTCACCCAGGGAGAGAGCCCTGGGAAAAGCCAGGGAGTGGGAATTAAACTGTGTCACTGAGAACAGCAATTAAAGAAGCCAGCTGAGATTTCAAGGAAAAAGCAGGAATCTCCTGGGTATATTAGTTAATTAAAACAGAAGCAGCATCTTCAGGCCTTTTTCATTCCCAGAAAGCTTCTGTTCCTAGCTAAAGGCATATTGAAGTGGCGACAGTAGCTCAAGACAACTGTGGTTGCTTTTGGAATGAAGTTGTTAGTTCAGAAGAGGAACAAACACGCCCCTTCCCTGGAGTCCCGAGTTCTTGGCTGGAGGAGCTTCCAGCCCTGCTGTACTGCATGTTCAGGGTGGAGCAGAGTGATTCAAGCAAAGGCAGATGCTGATTACAGCTTAATTGCCACTGCAGTGTCTTTCTTCCCTGAGTTCAGCTATCTCCTGCCAGAGCCACCTAACCCCTCTTGGAGGACGGGGTCAACGTTCAGTCCCAGCAAAGTCCAATGTCCCAATTCCCACAGACTGTTCTCCCAGGAGTGTTGCTGTGTTTTATGCACAGCTGGGGGCTCCACTCCATTCCTTCTGCATCCCCTTTGGATCACAGTGGTGGGTTCTCTCACAGATAACATTTGTGAAAAGCAATAAATGATGGGAGGACTTGAGTAGACTTTGGATATACTACTGCTAGACCTGCTGGGTAACATAGCAAGAAAAAAAAAAAAGGAAAAGGTTGACATTCAAACATTTGGTTGGAGTTTTTTTTAATTGGGGGAGGATTTTTTCTTCTACTTAATGAAAAAGGTCTTTTCCTTGCCATAACCAAGAAAGGAGGCTGCAGCACTTGGCAAACAAACTTCTATTAAGTGCATTGGCTGGAAATGTTTATACTTTGCTCTTGACAGCTATCTTGAACATACTGAGCATTGCACTGTGCTCTAGCTTGCATAATTGTGACATGGGAGCAAAGTCCTTATGGAGGACGTGAGTGTCTCTCCTTGGGATTTTTTTTTTTTAATATCTGTCACTTGTCGTAATCAAAGGCAATAACTTGTTTCAGAGGATATTTTCCTGCTCTCCAGGGATTTTCCCTCTCCTCTGGTTGACTTTAACAGCAGGAGGAGAATATCTTTGCAGGAAGAGAAGAGGAGAGGGAAACCCATAAAAGCAGAGAAATCACCATTACCTTCCATGCAGGCCGGCAGATGTTTAACAAGGGGTTCTCTGCCTTCCTCCAAAACTCCCCTTCTGCAGCATGTTGCCTGGAAACTCTCTGCTTCTTCCCCTTTCACATTTAATTACTGCAAATTGCTGAAAACTTTATCTAAACTCCTATCAGACAGACAAATCACCGTTTGATTAGGGCAGATAAAGGGTCCTATGCAATTCCAAAAGTGGATCTCTGCTTGCTTTGGGGCTTTGGAGGTTTATTCCCCTTACTGTCAGGATTCAACCTGGCATTTCCCAAGCTGAGTAACAGGAATCTGGGCTAATTCAGGAAGGGCCTTGCTCTCTGATTTTGTATATGACTAGAAGATATGAAAGGATGCAGATAGAAATTAGCATAAGAGACTGGTGAAATGAATATGAATGGTCCTCTGGCAGCCAAACAGATGGTGGCTGTTCAGCAGCCCCTGTGGAACCATGCTGGTGGTGGGGTTATCCCTGCAGATAGTAACATACTTTCTGCAAGTCTCCCCAGAAAGGCAGTGAAATGCAGAGGATTTATCTTTGCCCCCAGCCTGTGTCCCTGCAGGCCGGAGGTGGGGATGACACGGGCGTGGGGAGGGAGCCGGAGGGTAGGAACCCGTCACCCTGGTGCCATGCTAATGCCAGGGAAATGGGAGGGTGTCAGTGCTGGCACAGCTCCAGGACACAGAGGTTGCCTCCACACAGGTGTGGCTTCACAGCACTCCAGTTCCAGAGCAGAACATGCAGCCCTGTGCCTGTTTCCTACCCGGAGCAGGAGGCAGGCAAAGATCCACCCCTCCGGAGAGGGAACACCTAGAGCAGGAAGAGCAAACTGAAAGCTATATCTGTGTCCCCCCCACCCACAGGAGAGAGTCAAACAAGAAGATGAGAGTTCACAGGGGGCTCGGCCACAGAGTTTGATTCTGGTTCTCTTTTGGGAAAGAGCTTCATCAAAGGCCATGAGACTCACTCTGGCCATCACTTGCAGTCTCCTCCCAGAACCATCTCAGGTTGGAGAACAGGCTGCATCATGAACCTGTGGGGAATAATTGACCCTGTTGTGAATTGAGTCTCCAGCTGACAGAGCCTGGGCAAAGCAGAAGGACTAAATCACCTAGATGACTTCTAGCAAGAATAGTCTCCCGCAGGTCAAGAATGCAGGCAAACCTGACCCGAGGGCTTGCTGCCCTCAGGGCTTGCTTTTATTACTATTTTTTTCCCTCTGACAAACACCTGGCTGCTGATTCCACTGCTGATTCCACTGCTACCCAGTTTTCATTGTCTGTGCAAGGAGCAACAGCTACAGAGGCCCCAAAGAGTTAATTCAGCCTGGAGATGAGGAGCAGAGCAGCACCTTAGAGCCTGGCTTTGCCCCCTGCTTGTGAGGATCCCTGTTCCCATCCAGATCTGCCACTTGCAGCTCTCCCAGCTAACAGGTTGTTTGTCTCCCAGTGGATCGGAGGGAGTCTGTGTAAACCTCCGTGCAACTGACTTTAATTACCTGCCAAACCTGCACCAGGGCATAAGCCCACATATTGTATGTGACATTACCAGTAGAGCAAGTACTGGAATGCAGGGGCTAGAATAATTTGACAGCTAACATAAAGCACCATGATTTATATTTTGGTTATATTGAGATTTTTTTCCCCCCTCTTTGAGCACTCATATAAATATTTACTTGGATTCTAGGACCTCGCTTAACCCTCACAGTGCCACGTTTCATCTTCTTCCTTTTTTCTTTTTCTCTGGTTTTTTGTTTTTCAGCAGCTACTCCAAAAATGCCTTTCATTTTAAAACACAGAAGATTTAAACCAAAAATAACTTCACCTTTAAACTGTTTCATCTGTAAACAATGTGATTCAGTAATCTTGATGTATTTACTGTAGACTTCAATTGAAAACAGATTATGGAGAAGGGTTTCTTTTAAAAGATACATGACTTTTTAGTGGGAACATTGGGTTTAGATTCTGAAGCAGACATCGGCTGATACTCCTGCTTTGTTTTAAATTTTATCCAAGCCATTTCATTAATTATTGAGCTGAGTAACATGACTATAAGATCTGCTTAATTCAAATTTAAACTTACCTGCTGTTTAAGGATGCTTTTCTTTTGTGTCAGTTCCTGGTTTCTGTCTCCAAGCAGCAGGACAGAAATCACTGCATGAGAGAGCTCTGGTAATGCTGCAAATCAGAAAGCCATAGACTTTTCTGTATTTATTAATGTTATTATCATGATTCCTGTCTGTCTGTCTGACTTATGCATGACTCATTTATTACCCAGCCCCAGAGGCTCATAAGTATTTACTTAACACTCTGTTCTTTTGGGTCTGACTTGAGATAAGTGAGGACCTGGAAATACCCTTTCAAAACCATTTTCTGCTGGCAAACATCCTTGCTGCCCCTTTCATCCCCCTGTGGAGTGGGTTAACCTGTCACTCCACAAAAACAGTACATTTGTGCTCTTCAGCCCTGGAGGTCCAGGTGTGCCCTCAGAGCCAGGGTGGCACTGCCACAGCAACAGCCGGGACAGAGCCGGGTCCGCGGGGCGAGGCGGGCACGAAAATAAGGGGGGCCTGTGTCATAAGGAATTTAGCAGCCCTGGATTTCTGGTGTCCTGAATGCACTCTGTTTATCAGCCTCAGCAGCTGCACGGGTGGCTCAGGGCTGGAGCTGACAGTGGCACTGCAACAGCACCGACAAAACACGGGAAGCTGGATGTCGATGGACGACGAGCCAGACGGGGACCAGACTGAGGAGAAATGTGAAGGCTTCCCTTTAGGACTGCATGAGCAAAGATTGCAGACTCAAACCCCTTTTTTCCTGTAATTGTTTACTGCCTTAAATAAGGGGCAAATGAAGATTTTTGAGGGCTGCAAGGGCCAGTGTTAGCTCAGAGACCTGTTTGTAATTCTATGTTCCTTTTCTCATGTTTGCAGAAGCTTTGGGTAATAAGTGCACCACAGTATAAGGGCAAGGAAGAAGCAGTTACCAGAAGTCCAAGGTGCAGGTTTATTACCCTCTGTAACTCCTTTTGTGAATGGGCCCCCTGAAGCAGCAGGAAAGTTTCAGCTCCATTCAGTAGTAAATAAAACAGGATCCACAGAGCAGCAGGATCAGAGAGGTTTGTGCTGCCTTCCTGCCTCACTGTTCCCTGGTGTTCAGTGATCCTGCCCTGTCCTTCCAGCTGTGTGATGGGGGGACAGGCCCACAGCAACTCATCAGGCTGAGCCCTCCTGTCAGTCTGCAGCTCCCCTTGGCCAGGTCACCATACCCCTGTGAAAGGTCAGTGGCCTGCTTTAATAAATTACCTGAAGTTCTACTGTGGAAGGAGTACTGTTTATTTTTATAAATGCAGATTTCAGGTGCTTGACACCAATTTCTTGCCACACTTATTTCAGAAGAAAATCGTGCTGACCACAATGCCCTTGTCACTGAGTGTTTAATGTCCTTTATAAAGCCAGGAGCACCTTTCTGGAAACAAACGAAGTCTCGTTAGTGGGAAGTCGAGGCTAAAGCAGAATCAGATCTTTACATTTTATCGGAGGGAGGTTTCAGGCTTCAATAATGAAATGCAGGCACAAGCAATGCCCATACATTTGCAATACATATGCATTATTGCAATATTGGATGAAAACATCACAGTTTAGAAATAATCCCAGCTCTGTATTTGTGTGGACATGTCCTGCTGTCTCCTAGTATTGCAGTAAAAGCGAGAGTCTGCAGAGAGGGTGCAGTTAAAATGGTGCAGTAGAGCAGCACAGTGACATTGGCAGTGGAGTTTTCTCTGGTATAAACCTTCACCCACTGCCTCCAACAACGAGGAAGAAGGGAGAAGAAATAAGTTTGAGATGTTTCTTTAAAGAAAGCACTAAACTTGGTAAAAGGACACAGCTTTGCTACCTTGCTCTCTGCCCCTCATGCCTCAGGATATCATAAATTTTTGATACCAATAAAACAGAATTTTTGATGAGCTGCTATTTTGCATTAAAGCAACTTTACATGCAAAGATTGCATAATAGGAAGTAAAATTGAATTTTGCCTCAGAACAAGTTCTTATTATTAATTTAAGTGTTTTTTATATATTTTAGCAGCAGCTTATCATTCTATATATTTAATTTCTTTCAAGTGAGAACACTTAGCATTGGTTTCCTTGTCTAAACAAATCTTTTAAGAGAACACATGTATAAAGTGGAAATGCAGTGTTTTGAGTCTGTGCCTTAAGACAAACAGTGAAACTTTAAAAGGGGAAATAAAACATGGCAAAGGACAACTATCTCTAAAACCCACCAGCAGTCTCCATTGGGACAGGAAAACATGTCTCTTTCTCTATGTGGAATTATTTTTTTCCCTCTTTCCTGCAGCATTTATCTCTACTGTAACAAAACTGCAAATACAATAAGCCCCCACTGGAGAGATTCTGTTTAAGGCAAAGGATCTGCAGTACCTTCGGTCTGGAGTCCACCACAATCCATTTCCTAACACTTGCACACCGTGATGTGCTGGACCAGCTAAAATACAAATTGTCTCTTCCCTGTCCTGGATGCAATAGCAAGAAAACATTTTGCAGCACTTCAAGCTGCATTCAGAATTCACTACTGAAAATCACCATTTAAAAATCAAGAAAAGGCAGAGCTTGAAAGCTTCTTTTAACTCCCCTCTTCTTGTTCTCCTTCTTGCATGGAACAAAAGTCCAGTGTGGGTTCCTACCAGACCGCTGCATGAGACGTTCCTGAACACGCTACCCAGGATTATGCAATAAGCTATTTAGAGTGCGTGTGTGTGCACAGAACTCCAGATTTAATGTAACCCTGATGGAGTGAAACGGAATAATTTTGAAGGGGCAGTAGGGAGAAGAGGAAAAAAAGTAAAGTGAAACTGGTCCAAATAAAGATTTAAAAAAAAAAAAAATTAAAATAGAAAAGAGGGACCCCCAGGAGCGGGGCAGGGGAGGATGCAGGCAGCGGGAAGCGCAGAGCCGGGCGCTCGGCAGCTCCCCAGCCCCGCGGAACCTGCGCGGCCGCGGAGCCGGAGAGGGCTCTGCCAAGCGCTGGAGATGTTTTATCTGCCCTCCCCGAAACCCGACACCCCCAGCCCCGAAGAGCTTCCCTGACCTTGGTCTGTCAATCACCCGCACTGAGCAGCCTGCTAGAGCCAGGCGGGCACTACGCCAGCCAGAGGGGAAAAGGGGGAAGAAAAAAATAGGAAAAAAAAATTAAACCCTAAACCAGCTGGGAACAGTTATCTCGCAAGCCCCTGGCTCATCACTGTAACGCATCTCGCCTGCCCACCTCAATACGGAGCAACTCATCTGCCGGCCCGCAGCAGCCTCAGCATCTCTGGAAAGTCTTAGAGTGATGTGTCTATCTTTAGTTCAAAAAAGTCTTTTTAGTCTTAGATGTCTCTGTTTTGGAATTAAAGACAATCATCTTTATGCACCCTCCTGGAGGGGAGGAGGGAAGGGAATATTGAGAAGAGTCTATTAAGCGGTTGGCAGCGAAAGTCTGTGAGCTCTGTGTCAGTAAATGGGGGAAGAGGGGGGGCTGTTGCCAATTGTGTTTCCTGTCTGAGTGTCTCGTTCAATTTGGGAGCAGCCGGAGCCGGTCGCCACCTCTGTCCCGGCGGGGGTGCGGAGCTCGCTCCGGCTGTTAGCAATAGCTCTTGCAAAACTGCGAGATGGTAATTTTCACTTAAGGGAGTCGTCCTCCTGCGCTGCACGAGATCACGTAGTGAACCGTCGTCTGGCAGACAAATGTAGCGGGACAAACCTGGGGTCCTTCCCCGTCCTACGCCCCATCCATCCGCGGGGTGCAGGGCAGCCGCTGCCCTCGGGGGCTCCCACCGCCGGCACAGGCACCGCCACCTCTGCTCCCAGCGCATCCCCGAGCCCCCGGGGCTCCGCTGCGGCCAGGGGTGCTCGGGCCGGGCCGAGTCCTGGGTCCGGACCCCGTCCGGGGTCGGTCCTGTCTCTTTGGCACCCCTTCCCCATCCCTCCCGGGGATGCAAGGAGTGACTCGGGATGGGGCCCGCTGAGCGCAGCTTTTTTGGAGGCACTTTGGAGCATCTTCGCTACGGAAAGCTCCGAGGGCGAGAGACGGGTCACCTGGGCGTTTTCGGGAGCGTGGGGTGGTCAGGGCCGGGCCCCTCCGAGCCGTGGCCTTCGTGAGCCCCCGAGTGCGGCCGCCCCCGGCCCCTCCGAGCCCCGGGGAAGCCCAGGCCGGCTGGGGCTGCGGCACCGCACACGGGCAGAGCACCCGCAGGCAGAGCGGCACGTCCGGAGACGGGGGAGAAGAGGGCTTTGGGGAGTGGTGATGCTCTTTCCCCCGCAGCTGACACGCAGCTTCTCTGCGCGCTCCGTGGGGAGCTGGGAGCCCCGGGCGGGCGCCCCTGAGCTGACCCGCGCAGCATCCCGCGGGCAGGCCGCTCCCGGGAGGAAAAAGAGGGAAAAGAGGAGTTTTCCCTTCGCTTCAAGTAGCTGCTCTCCCCGGTTGCCCCTGTGTCAGCCCGGTGATGAACGGCGAGAGATCAAAGTCGATCCCGTGGATGGCAACAGGAGAGCGAAGGGAAGGGGTCACCCCTCGCTGAGGGGCTGCCCCTGGGGAAGAGGCAGCGGGGGACAGGCAGGCGCTGCCCTCGGCCCCGCGGGGCTGCCTGGCCCCGCTGCCGGTGCTGCCGAGCCGAGCATAAGTGCGGGTGGGTTTTGCCCCCCTCGGCGTGCTGAAGCCCCTCCAAGAGCCGCCTGCGGGGGCAGAGGAGCCAGCCCGACCCCCGGCCGGCCGCAGGGACCCCGCAGCCCGGCCCCTGCTCCTCGCAGAGCCCACCGAGCCCGGCCGGTCCCGGTCCCACCGGCCCCAAGTCCCCCGGTGGGACGCGGTTGCGTTTTTGTTTCCTTTGAAAAGGGATAAAGGCAGGGGCAGGAGCTGGCCGGGCCAGCAGAGCCCCGGGCGCCCGGGCCGTGCCGCGGGGCTGCCCCGCCGCTGACACCGTTCTGCGGTGGGAATCTGGAGGGCTTTTCTAAGGCCTGCTTTTCCTACTTTTTTATTGTTGTTGTTGTTGTTGTTGTTGTTCAATTAGGCCTAGTGATTTATTCAATGCATGCATGAGGGGACATTAATATGCGGTGGCAGTTCCCACAAACAATATTCCTCTCAGGCTTTCTGCAGCCATAGCATTTACTGGCAAGGGGGGAGGCTATACAGGGAAAGCCAGGCTCTCCCAGCCTTTTCCTTTGCAAGCTCCTGTCCCCCCTTGGCAGGGCAGCAGGGTACGAGCTTGTTCTCCGGGCCTGACTCATGCAGCCGGGGGGCAGGGACGGGCCCTGGCCCCTTCCAAACTCCCTCAGCCCAGAGGCTGGCCCAGCTGGCTCTGACAAGGCAGGAATGGGGATGGGATTTAAGAGGGGATTTTGGTTTAAGTTACTGTATTTGCTTTTAAATTATTTTTCCACACTCTGTCGTTAACCGGTTTGTTCTCCAAACACGCCTCGTGCTGTCCCTGCAAGGACAGCTCGCTGCTGCTGGGAAGGGGAGCAGGGCAGAGAGAAGCTATTTTTTTCTGTTTGTGTGGTACCTTGGATTTTGGTTTTAAGAGGAATTTAAAGTTCAACACCGCTTTCACACTTTTGAGAGCAGCAGCGCTCAGACACTCTGCGACCCGGCTCTGGGAGTCTCTTTCCCGCACGCAGGCGAGGAGCGGGTGGCATTTTTAACCTCCTCCCGCTCCACTTCAGGGAGCTGTGCAGCTATTCTGCCTTGAGAGCAGCTGATGCATGGTGGTGGGGCTGCGAGGTGCTGAGCCCTGGGGGGTGGCAGAGGGATATATGTCCCCTTCTCCACACGCACCTAAAGAGTCTTCGAAGCTGCCCATTGCTCATGCTAAAAAAAAAACCAGCCGGAATAAATAAAGTGTGCAGACGGAGACGAGGATGGATGGGAGGAGAGTGAATGGCCAGCACGGATCCCCAAGGAGCAGGGGAAAGGACAGACTTGTCCAAGTCCTCTCCTTTCCTAACGTAAAAAGGGGGGGAAAGAAATAAAAATGAGAGAAAGAAAAAATTCCAAAGGAAGGCGGCTGTCCTTAGCGCTTCCCCGCTCCCTCTGCCCGGGTGGGCTGAGGCCGGCACTGCGGCTGCCGGCGGGGGAAGAGCAGCCCGGGGGGACACCCCGGCAGAGCCGGCGCGGGGGTCTCCGGAGGGGTTGGGGGCTGCTCCCCCTGCCACGGGCGCAGAGGGGGGTGCGGGGCTGAGCGCTCCTTCCCCACGGGCAGCGGCGTTCCCGAGTGGGCAAAGCAGCTCCGCGCCCCCCGCCCGCCCAGCGCCGGCAGCAGGGGCAGGACGGGGAGGGGGATACAACTTTTCCTTTCTTCCTTTTTTTTTATTTTTTTCTTTTTCCCAGAACACGAGACGTCAGAGAAGCAGGTCCCTCCAAGAAATGCCATTTCAATGATTTTAATAAGCAAAATAGGAAACAATTTTAATAACCAAAAACAGAAACCAGTCTGAATAAAACTACAATAGACCAGGTTTTTAATATTTTTCATATCATAAGCAGGATTTGAAATTGATCCCTTCAGAACTTTACATGAAATAAAAACAATTTTTTTTCCGCTGCTGCAATGTTTTGATTTCAACACAGTTGAATCAGTAAAAACCAAAGATCGTTTTCTGATGCATGACTAATATCCACAATATTTAAAACTGCAAGCACCATGCTGTTCATTACAATCTTGTTATTACTGTTAATTTATAAACTAATACAAACTTAAAATGCATCCGGCCAGCAGTGCCAGCTATCCTAAAAGGAAACTAAAAAATAAGTTTTCATTTTGGTATTTTTGTCAGTGCAACGTAAATCCTTTTACTGACCTGCAGGAGGAAAAAAAAATGTAATAAAAACACCCATAAGACTCCAAACTACTACTACTATACAACTGCAAATAAATTTTGGCTAAAACTTTCACTCGCTGCATAGGGAAGCAGAGAAGCAGATTACAAATCATTGCAAAAGAATACACTCAAAAGTTGCAGTATGTCTTCTTAAAAAAAAGTTTTAGTTTTATACACTTTCCCAGCCCACTCATCCACTGCTGCCATTGAGAAACCCAACTTCAGTGGCGACACGGAGCCCTCGCTGCTGTCGCAACCTGACTCCTAACGAGGAGGGCTTGGGGTTGTTTTTTCTCTTTATTTACCGAAAATCAAGGGGCAGTTGTTTTAGAAAAGGGACTGGTATCTCGTCCGTCCTTCGCTTCCTGAGTGTACAACCAGAAGGGAAACTATATGGCCAAGCCTAACCACTCCAGGCTGGGAATTGTCCTGAAGGAAAGAGCTTCGCTGCCACTTTAAGGCATGGAGTAGGTTCTAGTGACCGATGAGGGGTTTTCCCTGCTAAGTTTAGGTTTGTCAATAGCATTCAGGCGTTTTTGCTTCTGCCCCAACAAACAAAAACCAAAATGAAAACTAACCAAAAAAAAAAATACAACTTAAAAGTGCACCAGATATACAAAGTTGGTTTTTTTCTAATGCAAAATGCCCATAACTTTTTTTTCCTTAAAGTATCTCTTTAAACACCAAACAAACCGTATAACCAGCCTGCTGAAATGTTATTTTGCTGTTTGTGTATTTTTTTCCTGTGCGGTTTGAAGTAGCAGATATTTACAAGCTAACAACCATAAAAGAAAACAAGAGCAAAACCAACGAACAAAACTGCACAAGCAGTAAAAAGTTTGATAACTTGTGATGCTTTTCTTATTGATGAAACAGAACAACAACAGAAATCTATGATCAATGATCAACATGCTATAGTTAAACAAGAAAATGGTACAAAATAGAAATTATTACCATACATGTCCAGCATGCAGGATTAATATTTTTAATGCAGATTTTCGTATTTTTCTATATAATCAAGCAGGCAATAAAACTGATGAGTTTTTTTTTTCTTTCATTCTTTCTTTTTCTTAGATTGAATGTCCCATCTGAGTCCTGTAACTTATTTCTCAAAGCAGGCAATATATGAAGAGTTTGCATATATTGTCCTTTTTATTTATTCTCTTTTTCCAAGCAGGTAAATTGTGCATGAGATGGTGCTGTATATGTCCTCTCTCTTTCCAAGCAGGCAGTACGTTATAGATGGCTTGTTCATTGTCCTTTTTTATTATTATTCTTTTAAAGTCCATCTCGCTCTGCAAGCAAGCGATCTATAAAACGCTTCACTTGTCCTTTTCTCCTTTGCCTCTGCCTCTGTCTCTAACTCGCACACGAAAGTCAAAAAGTTGCACTTTACCTCTCCCATCCCCACCCCCAGCCTACTTTTCCCACAGCTACTCTAGAAGACTGGATGCTGCAAATAAAATAGTAAAAAAAAAAAAAATCAAGTCTCTATTTTTCTCTCCTTCTTTCTCTCTAGTCACGCAGACGGATGGATGGAGATGTCAGAGGAGGATGGGAGTGGGGGAAGGTGACAGGGGTCAGGTTTGGGGGTGGGGGGGTTGTTTGTTTTTTAATTATTTTTGTTAAGCACTCACATGAAGAACTCGGGGGAAGACGGGTTGTCACTGGTGGAGCCGGCCTCTCTGAAGCCATTGCTGGCAAGTTTCTCACACTTGAGCTTGTAGGCGTCTCTCTCTCTGGCGAGCCGGGTCACTTCTTGCTTGAGCTGTTCCACCTGCTGAATGAGCTGGGTCTTTTCGTTCTCCAGGTGGTGTTTCTGCTGGACACGTTTATACCGGCAGGACTGGGCATAGCCCCTGTTCTTCAAGGTCCTCCTCTTCTGCTTGAGGCGGATCACCTCGTCTTTGGTGAAGCCTCGGAGGTGCCTGTTGAGTTCCCTCACAGACATGGAGACCAGCTGGTCATCTGAGAACCGGTCCTCCACGCTGCTGGAGGGGGGATGCTGCTGGTGCGAGTTCTGGAGCTGCTGGGAGGAGCTGGAGGAGGTGGAGGGAGTGGGAGAGGCCTGGTGATGATGATGGTGGTGATGGTGAGGGTGCCCGCTGCCGGCCAGGTCTTCGTGAGTGACTGCGGGGTACTGGTGGTGGTGTTGGTGGTGGTGATGATGGTGGTGGTGGTGGGCCCGGAAGCTCTCGAAGCCTTGAAGCTGCTGGGACACCTGGTGGGACCCAATGAGGGCTTCGACCGCATCCTCTGGAGTGAGGTTCAGCGCCTCTGGGTTCATCTGCTGGTAGCTGTTGGCCATCCAGTACAGGTCCTCCAAGTGGGTCTTCTGCTCGGTGGGGCTGAAGCTGGGCGAGGAGGGCACGGAGCTGCAGGGGGTGCTGATGGGGGTGGAGGAGACGGAGCCGGCAGGCTGCAGGCGGGTGCAGTGCCTGCCCGAGCGGTCGTTCCTGCCCAGGGGCTCCTTCTTCACGTCGAACTTCATCAGGTCGAAGTCGTTGACGTACTCCATGGCCAGCGGGCTAGTGGGCAGCTCGGCTCCGATGCTGAGCTCTCCGGCCATCGCTGTCTTGCGGGCACCTCTCCCGGCGGAGGGGGCTGGAGACCTCACCCCAGCGCGCAGCCTGGCACAGGGCTGGCTGCGCTCCCCTATTCCAAACCAACTTTGGCTTTCAGCTCTCGCTTCCTTTCCTCAGCTCCCCCTCCACCGCCGCCTCTTTCTCCCGGCTTCTGGGGCTTCTTCAGTCCGGAGCAACAAAGCCAAGGACGAGCCGGCCCCCGGGGCCGCCTGGCTGGCTCCTGGCTCTCGGTGTCAGCGTTCGCCCCGCACCGCGGGCTGCGGCAGCTCCCGGCTCCCAGGCGCCCGCTCGCAAGGAGAAAGGAGCGGTAGCAGGAAGGGCAAAAGCAAAACAAAACAAAGATGCTGCCTTCGTGTCTGAGCAGGAAGAAGGTCGGTGCGAACGCCCAGCCCGTGCCCCCGGCCGGGTTTTGTAAGTCCGGAGCCCGCTCCCCGCGGCAGCCGAGCCCGGAGCCTGCCGCAACTTTCCAGCCCGAGCGGGCGCCGGGGCAGCGCACGGGCTACCGGCGGCGGCGGGGCTCCGCACGGGAGTTTCGCTGGCTCTGGCAGCGCAGGGGAAGGGGAGGGAAGAGGAGGAGGAAGGAGGAGGGAAAAAAAAAAAAAAGAAAAAAAAAAAAGGAGGAGAGAGGGGGGACGAGCTGAGAGGTCTCTGCTGTAGCTGCCGCCGCCAGCGCTCGTTGTGCAGCTGTGATCGCAGCGCAGCCCCCTTTGGCTTCTTATACGGCCGTGCCCGCCGAGAGCGCGGCGGGGGCCGGGGCCGGCGGCGGCCGCGCCAATGGCAGCGCGGCGGGGCCGGGCCGGGCCGGGCCGGGCCGGGCGGGGCGAGGCGGGGCCGGGCCGTGACAGCTCCGCAGCGCCAGCTGAGCGGCCGCACCGCTCCCAGCACCGCTCCTCCGGGCGCTCCCCGGCTGCCCCCGCCCGCACCGCCGCCTCCTTCTTTATCTCTTTCGCTATTTATTTATTTATTTGTTTGTTTGTCTCCCCTTCCCCCCCCCATCATTTTCGGCCTCTGCAGCCCACAAAAGGATGAGGGCTCGGGGACATCCTGCCCGTCCCTTTGTTCTAAATATAACAAAAGTCCCCTTTTTGCCCGATGCCGTCCCATAGCAAATGTCAAGGCAGCCAGATTCCCCCCACGCCACGCACGAGCATCGCCCTCTCCAACTTTATATAAGCGCCCCCGACGCGAAGGTACCGCGGCAGAAGCGGCCGCGAAGGCGCGGCGGGTCCGGCCGGGAGCGAGCGCTGGGCTGCGGGAGGCGCCGCGGGGGATGCGCGGGGAGCCAGGGAAGCACCGGCTCGGCAGGGCTGTCAGCGCTCCGGGTGCAACCGGGGAAACCCTCCCGGTTGCAGGAAACAAATCTCTCCCTAAAGTAAAGCAACGGCATTGACACAGACAATTGCAAATATTAGAGAGAGAAGGGAGAAAATAAAATTACATTTCGGGACCGTGTTTGCTTTCCTCTGCTGTTCCCTCAGTGAGTGATTGCATGCAAAGGAGTACTCGGCTTGTAAGGGTTTTAGTTTCTTTTTTTTTTCTTCTTTTTTTTTTTTTTTGGTCCGGTAACAGGATTTTTTTTTTTTTTAACATTTTGTAACGATTAAGGGAGATTAGGGCTTCTTTTTACAGTTTTTACGCTCAAACAGACAGAAAGTGTGACCCCAAGTGGCCTTTTAGAGAATAACAACCACTTTTCACCGGGAAAAAAATCACCCGGAAAAAGGGGACGGGCGTGCGGGACCGGAGCGATGCGGGGAGCGGGGCTGCCCCGGGCCCGGCCCGGCCGCGCCGCTCCGGAGCTGCGCCCCTGCTCCTCAGCATCCCCCGTATTCCCATCACCCTCATTTATTTAGCCAAAAGCACTCAGAAAGTTCAGGATGTACCTGCTTTCCCGAAATTTATGAGGAGGGAATTGCCTTTCTGGAGCTGGGACAACCCTGTGGAGTTCCCCCCTGCCCGTTCCTACACTGCGGAGACCCCCGGTGTGGGTCCGTCCCTGCGGGACGCTCCGCCAGCCCCGCGGCGATACCCGCAGCCCGGACCCGCTTGTTCCTCTCATCCGCATCTCCTCGGAGCCGGCCGCAGCCGAGAAGGGGACCAGGGAGGCAAAAGTCGCGCGAAGTCCCCTTCCTCAAAAAAAAGAAATTCTAGGGGGACCCTCTGGATGAGGACTGGAGGGATGGGGTAGCAACCAGGAATGGGGATTTCATCGCAATCCTCCGCGGTACAGACGCACCGGGACTTAATGTCGTGTGGTAATGCCTCGTTTGAGTGTTTCCGCACGACATTCGGAGGGGACAGAGCTGCCAGTCGATAGCGGCCGGCTCCGCCGCTCCCCGCGCCGTGCGGTCCCGGGGGCGAGCGCTGTCCCCGCACCCCGACCCCGTCCGAAGCGGGACAGCGCTCCCGAGAGCACGCAGACCTGTCCCCGCAGGTCGCCCTGCTCCGAACGCGTGTGCGGGAGGACACGCGTGGAGCGCACACGCAGACCCGGGGCGCGCCCCGCACTCTGCATCCCCCACGGGCATCGCAGCCCGGCCGTGCGCGCTGCTCCGGGGTCCGCACGGCCACCGCGCCGCTGCCTTCCCAGCAGTCCTAGATTTGGGGAATCGCCGTCTTTTCGTTTTCACGAGCGGCTCGGAGGCACAGCGAGGCGGGGAGCCCCGGGGCCGGAGCGGAGCGGGGCAGGAGCTCGGCAGTCCCAGTTCGGCGGCTGCCGCCTCTCCGGGGCTGGGGGCTGCCCAGAGCCCCCCGTGCGGGTCCGCTGGGGTTGTTATTTCGGAGGTCCTGGAAGCTGCTTGGGGAGAGCTTTATTTTTACCTGCACGTTAAACGTTATTGTTGGCAGTGAGAGAAAGGGGACCCTGGCGAGAGCTTGGGAAGCCTGGATGCAGCTCTGCAAAATGTGCCATTAGATGGATAATACTTTTTCCTCTCATAATTACTGAGGTATATTCACAAGGTGGAGCTACTGAAAGGCGGCGGAAGCATTGATCTGATTATCTCCAAGTCCATACACACTGTCCCTTTCCCTGATCTCTTAAACTGTGAATTACAGATCGGTTTTGAGCGTCCATCCTCATCGTCATAAAATTTCGGGACACTTTCTGGGTCCGTTTCTTTGCTATTCCATCCGTCGCTCCCCTCTCCAAAATACATCCCACAAAACTTGCAGCGTTAAGCGGCTGACTAAAATCGGAACCGCTTCGTGCCTCGAATCCCCAGTTAAAGGCCAGTTTTGCTTTTAATTCAGCCACCAAAGGTTATTTTCCATGCGATTTATATGTTAGGGGGGTTGCTCCTTCGTGAATTTTAAATTGTGGTTTTGTGGGGATTTTTTAAAATTTTTTTAACAAGGATTTGGGAAGAAATTATGTAGTTTGAGCACAGGAAGAGGATTCCTGGGCTGAAGAGCCCAGCGAGGCAGCTCAGAAGAGTTGCCCACCCTCGGGACGAAGCCGCGGTGCTGCGCGCAGGGGGAGCTCCGCGCATCCCGGCCCCGCGCACCCAAAAATCCTCCGCGGGGCGAAGCGGGGGTGAGGGTTCCTGCGGGAAGGATTCCCGGTCTCCTCCGCACCCGCGGAGGGGAAGAAGAGGCGCCCACCTGCCCGGCCCCGCAGCGCGGGGCGCAGCTCTTTCCTCTCACCGAGTTTTTTAATTGCGACCTTTTCCTCGCACCGATAACCGAGCGAGTTTAATTTTTTTCCCTTCTATATTTTAAGATGCGGTGTTCGAAGGTTAGTTTCGAGGAAAGAATGATTCTTCCCGCTCTCCCTCCTCTCCCCTCTGCCTTTCGCAAACTCCCGGCCAAAATCCGGATGAGTTCAGAGAAAATATTGATGTCATTTCAGATCAAGTCCAGCCGGCGTGTCCGCCCAGGACAGGGCGGTGGGGGTCCTGGAGCCACCGAAATTTAAAATCTCTCCCTTCAAACTGGAACATATAGACACACCTATGCGTGTTCAGTCGGGTAGGGCTCTTCCCGAATCCGTAAGTGACATTTAGGAAAGTCATTCTGTTACGCTGGCATCCCAATCCCCAGTTCTTAGAAACAGCAGGTCTAGGTAACTGATAAAAATTAAGACGACTGAGAAATATGTAGTTTTCATGTTCGATTCTCTGAGAAGAACTCCTCGGGTTTGGGAGATGACTACTACTTTCCTCTCCAAATTAGCTTTTTTACCCCATAACATCAGCGGGAAATGTCGACTGAAAAGGGAGTTTTATGAACAAACATACACCCAAACCGAAATCACCCGGGGCTGGCAGCAGGCACTGACGGAGGAAAAGGGCATCACTTCCCGAATTCCTACATCCCCTCACTTGATTTTTAATTTCCCGAACCGCAGGCAGACACCGTGCTGGTTGTCAGAAATTTTTCCCCTATGTAAGCAGCGAGGGACCTGGTTAATCATCTATCGCAGATACATGTGCATGAGAAAGAAAAGTGTTGATGTTTGCTTGTTGGGGCTGATGGGAATGGCCCACGAATTTAGGATTAAATTACTACTGGTAATCATAAGGCTTTGTTTCCCCTCGCTCTCCCTTTTCTGCGGGGATTGTCAAAGTAAAGCGGGCAACATTCTTCGGACAAAGTCTGCACAGCAGCTTTGCAGTACAAAATCAGCTATTGAACCCTTCTGGGTTAACTGGGACCTCTTCAGATTTTAGCCCGAACCGGTTAAGAAGGGGGGCAAAGCCCAGTAACTAACTTTAGACACGATTTCACAGGTGGATCTGGGCGAAGGGAGAGGAGCAACACTTCAGAAGGGTAGGTTTTCGGGGGGTATTTTTCTTTACCGAGGTTTCGCAGTGTCCAGCGTTAAATCCCGGCTGAGGAGGGTCAGGGTGTGCGGGCGGTGGGTTTGGGGTTCGCTCGGTCGCGGGGGGCCCTTGCGGAGGGAGCGCACCCGGACGGGAGTGGCTGCAGGGTGGTCTGAAGGCACCGTGAGCCCCGCTGTGACACCGGGGGGTGTCACTGCCCGCCGGGTTCCCCCCGAGAGGTGCTCGGCCCCGCACCCCCCGTCGGCCCCGGTGCTGCCCCCTTTAAAGGCTGCAGCGCAATTTTTGGGGGGGTGATGCGCAGGGAAGGGGGGAGCGAGGGCTCCTGGTGGGGGAGTGCCGGGGGGCACCGCACCAGCGCACGGCGGGTCATGCCCCGGCGAGGCTCCGCGTCCCGGCGCGGTTCGGAGGATGCAGGACCCCCGGTCCCGCCGATGTTATTTTCTGTTTGGAGGCGGGAGCGGCCCCCAGTGCCCCGCACTGCCCGGGGTTAGCCCGGGCCAGACGCGCGGCCGGGGCTGGAGGGGCTTGCTGCCGTGCCTGGCTCCTGCCCTCTTGTTCAGGAAAAGCAGCACAGCCCCTCTATGGCACCCTCTGCAGTTGGCTCGGGGTCTCGCTGCACTCCGGGGAGGGGAAGAGCGTGACTTCGAGACCAAATGGCATCATTTCACTCCCTTCTGCAACGTCCCACAACGATGTCTTTGGCAGGGAGGCAAGCAGAGATAAGAAACATTCTCCTTCTAGTTATTTCTTTCAGCCTTTGCCCCATCGGACCATGAATGCATTGATGCAAAGTTGTTTTCAAGAGAATTTGCCCCTTTCTCACCATTTCCAAACTCTGCAGTCTCAATCACAGCCTCCCTCTCCAACACACACTCTTGTTATTATCCCCCTTGCCATCATGGGAAAACCCATTTGTAGCAGAAACACCTGATCCAGAAGCACAAAATCCCCTCTTAGAGCCTTGCCAGGATCAGCTTTCCTCCTGTGCTTGGCTGAGTCCTGCTTCCCACTTGAACTGTGGCATGTTGAATTTATTATCTGAGCCCTTTCAGGAGCTTGTAGCTGATAAACAGCACCAAATCCTTCCTGAGTGATCAGAAGTCGCCTTTGGGAACTGAAGTAGCCAGTAGAGGCTGAAGAACTGTGATTGCTGCAGCCATATCTTGCAGTGCCATTTCGTGTCACTCAAAGGCTTTTCAAACGCTTCAGAACTTGGACCCCACCTCACCACAGAAAAAAATCTCTCCTGCTTATCTGCTTGTCCTGTGAATTCAGAGGTACTGTGCAGATGTCTGGGTGTGAAAGGTGATCTTCCCAAGGGTTTTCAGTTTCCTTGGAAGGGCTATAGAAAAGGGACATGTCAGGGAGACAGGGAAGGTGTCCTGGAGCTATACCCAATGTCACACAGCCATGAACAGCCAGGAGATGTTCCAGGGAAGGTCAGCATCCCTTTCTGGCCACGGTCTGTTGCCTGTCTTTCCAAGGGGGTCAGTGGGAGACTTTCTCAGTGATCAGACCTTCAGTGGTCAGGAAGGAGAGAAGGAAGGTCTGGTCTCAGCTGTGCTTGAGGAAACCCAGGACCACAGAGGCATCTTTTCAGGAAGACAGCGTTGTTGTCAATGTCTGTGGCAGCAGAAAGGCTGCTCCACATCTCTGGGCTCTTGCAGGATCAGGGGGCTGTTTTTACAGCCCAGGAGTCCATAGACATGCTCCAACACCCACTGGGACCTGTACCCTTTCATTCAGACTGATTTGTAATTCCTTTTCATTGCACGAAGTCCTGGATCAAAAAAACTGCTTATATAGAGAAAATTTTTGGAATTCCCTTTCCAGCGTTTGCTGCATAAGGATTTAAATATAATCATAAAGCCTGTACTGTATATTCTTTTTGCTCTTTCCACCTTTAGTCCCCATTAGGGATTTGGGTTTGTTTCTGTGTTGACAGCCCCTGTATGTATGTGTTTGTGGTTGTTCCGTGCTGTTTCCTGATTTAATATCAGTGCAGTTACAGGAGAAGGATGCACCGTTAGCATTTTTTGCTCAAAGTATTTTTCAAGCTCCTTTTTGATGTACTGGTCAGGTTTGCAGCTTCTGTGCTCTTGTGGATCAGAAGAGGAAGGATCAGGTTTATTGTGCCCTTTGGGAATGAAGCTCTGTGTTCACCTAAGGAATTCAGCTGGCTGCCCTCGCCAGCCCCTCCATGAAGACCCAGGTGAAGAAGAAAAGTGAAGAAATATTTAGTAAGAACCTGTTATGCAGTGCAATTAAAGTTCTTTTGTGCATTTCTGAGAAGTAAAGATGAGCCAAACTGGAAATGAGGTGGCTTTTACAAGTCCTAAACATGAGAAGAGAAAACATAAGAGACAAAGAAATCATTCCCAATCCTGGAGAAATATTTCTCTTTGCTCTCTCCGTTAGTCAGAGGAACAGTTACTCAGCTGTTAGCCAGACAGGAAAAGAAAGAGGTTCCTGATCTTTGTTTCTTTTACATATAAACAGATTCACAGCCTTGAATAGCCCCAGACCAGATGATTTAAAATCAGACTCAGAGTGTAAATTATGCTTCGTTTACTCAAACAAGATATTTGGCTCAGAGTGCAACTTGTCATTTTATCTTTAGGAAATAAAACTGTGCTTTAGCACGTGTGTCTGTGTGGCTGCTGTGTGTCATGAACACCTCCCAGCTTAAACCTCAGTAGCTCTCCAGTCCCCAGGAAAGCTGGAGATGGTTCCCATCACTGGCCACTCCCAGGACCCCAAGGAGAGTCGGAGGGAAGCGGATCTGGTGTGGCTGGGCCAGGACATGGGGACGGCTCCCTGAGCTGATTGCTGTCCCTGGGACAAGCTGCAGTTGCTCTGGAACTGTTCCTTTGCTCGCAGAGCTTCTCTGCAGAAGGGTTGAATTAGTTTGTGTGGGAGAGCTGACAGCACAGTGGTGCTACAAGCTCTCACCCCGTTCCCCAGGCTGAGTGCTCTCCTGGCAGATTAGCCAGCTGCTGTGTGGATCATTCGAGATCCCATCAACAGTGACTGAGTCTCCTTGGCTGGGGACAGGGATCACAGGAAAATGCAGCAGGGAGAGGGGCAGTGTGAGCTGAGCAGAGGCTGCTGAGGGGATGAAAGGTGCTCAGGGAAGGTTCCTTCATTTCTGTGCCTATTCTAATGGAAATCCTGTGGGCACTCCAGGTGTGCTGTACCAAGGGAGATCATTTCTGCTTGTTTTCCTCTGCTAGGATCAATTCCTCATATGTTAGTGGAGACAGAAACACACACCAGAATTTCCAGCCTATACTCTGTAAGGTATAAAAGAAACAGCTCCTGCAGCAATCAGAAAATGCCCATGCTTCAGCAGTTTCTGTTATCTCCCTTTGGCTAAACTGTAACACAGGTACTCATCATGTTTTTAAAATATATATATTAATACCCACTGTGGCTGAAAATTTAGGGAAAAAAATCTCTGAGTGCTGTGAACTAATCTCCATGTACACAATTAACCACCACTTTATACATTTCTGAGCATTGTGAAAAGAGCACATTGGAGTCTCCTGGACAGTTTTCTCTAAGATTCTCCAGGCTTTCAGTGGGAGTGCCCTGTTTATCTTCAGCATTAACTCTGTATTTGCAGGGGTTTTAATCAGTGGGGTTTCATCCTTCACACATCCAGATAAAGAGCTTCACCCCTCAAAGCTGTGATTACACCTCAGCAACCTCTCTCTTGGCAATGTATGCGTGGTTTCTGTTTTGTGTTGTTTTTCTGGCTTGAATTAACACGTTTCAAACCTCTAATGTACTTCTTTAATAACTGATTTCTAAAAAGAGGGAGAAGATAGAGAATTTCATCCAAGAATTCCCAGCTGGAGACATCTGTTCAGCAGCAAGTCACCTGATGAACAGCTCTAGCCAGCCAAGTGTGAGTTATTTTTATTGGTTCAATGTTTTAAAAATAGATTGTTTTGGTTATTATTTTAATTGATACCTGTCTAGACATTTCAGTGGATTCCTACACTGGTCTTGATGGACTTGGATTTATTTGTCCTGAAGGACGAGTACAGTCCAAACTGAGTGATCCATTCCAAAACCCAGCTGACGGGCTGAAACCAGTAGGAACCAGTTAAATGCCTGAAATGAGGGTTTCCACTAGGGTAATCAAGTTTCCCAAGAGGTGATGGCTTTGATGTATAGCCTGTCATGATGAGTTGCAGGCACTCAGCACCTCTGAAAATCAGCCCATAGCACCTTTCAGTAAATCCAAACAGACGGGGTGTGCGTGCGAGCCCCGCCGTAGGACACACGTCCTCCTCCATCTCCAAGGGCAGCCTGGACTGTTCTGCTCTGAATCACATGATTTGCCATGTTATTTAGCAGCTGTTAAGCTTAGGTGAGCCTGTAGGATCCTGTCAGTGCACACTCAGGCCTAATCCTCTCTCAGTGCATTGGTCCCTGCTGCTCCCTGGCTCCTCCGGGAAAGGGTCGGTCCCGCTGCTCCTCTTGCCGTACTCTCTGGAGGGCTGAGCATCCTCCTGGCCATTCCTCCCCACCACCCAGCAGCTCAAAGGGGTTTTCCAGATGAGAGGGCTGATGTAATGTTCAGTTTTCCACCTCTGTCCTCTGTGTTGTGCCTGGGAAGACGTTGGAGCTGCACAGGCTTTGCGCTGATTTGAAGTCTTGGTTGGAGTAGGAGGCCAGTTTGACTTTGGGGGGGGTGATGATGGGGAAGGAGGCTTAGAAGGGCAAAAAGGCACAAAGTGGATTAAGAGAGGAATGTGGGACTGCACCATGTGCAGGATGCTGTAGCCCCTCCTGCCTTCCCTCCATGCAGGAAGCTCTCAGCCAGCTTGGGAGCTGCTTGCCTGACTTCATTTGCCATTCACTGGCCCAAGCTACTCGCCCTTCTGGGACTGGGAAAGGCTGGGGCTTTGAACTCTTCTCCACACCCCAGCATTTGGGTGGAGAGCACCAACAGCCACTGCTTGCCTGCACTATGCAGGCTGTGGGTACCTGAAGGGAAGCTGTGCAGGGACCCCCCTCTCCTGTGAACCCTGGAAGGGCTGCAGCCTCCCCAGGGACAGTTTAGGAGGGGCAGTAGCAGTGCAGCCCCTCAGTCCTTTCCACACTTCACCCTGCTGAATTATTTGCTGTTTCAGGCATCACAGGCAGAGAACACACCAATATCTTCCCTTTTTTCTTGCCTTTGGAACTTGAATTAATAATTTTTTATCTTTCAAATGAAAAAGAGGGTTTTCTCACTTGAGAAAAGGGAAGAAATGTTTCCTGAAAGCTGTGTTTTAATTGACCCAGGCTTAGGATCGGGAGGCTGAGGGAAGAACTGCTGTCATGGTATTAACTTTATGAAAGAAAGCAAATCTCCACCCTGTTTAAACATGGGGAAAACATCACAGAGGCATCCTGCTGCACCAAATAGTAAACATGTCCATGTATTATATCACTTATGGCTTCCTTAAGAGTTTTATGATGCTGTTCTCAATTACTGTGTTTGCATTTGTAATTAGAGTGCAGAACACATTGTGGAGGCAAATTACAGAGCTAACTTGTCCTTTCAGAATAACCCATTTGCTCAGCGTGCTCCCAGAAGCGTCTCTTTATTCCAGGGACTCCAGCAAGGGAGGAGCCTCCTGTGCTGAGGGGGTTGGAATACACACCTGCTGCAGGGGAGGGAGAGGACAAACACGTTTGCCCCAGGGTTTTGGTGTGCTTAGGCCTGACCTTCAAACCACTGAAACTCCTTTTGGTTTCTATAAGACCAGCCCTGCACAAGTTTGAGCAACTAATGGAGCTGGGGGGAGTGAGGGAGAAGAATCAGGTTTTTTTTTGCTCTGCCACTTCTTTCCTCTCTGGCCTTTGTTGTGTGCCTCTATAACTGGATGAAAATATCCTGTGAAAGTGGCTAAAACCTCCTATGGAAGAGCTGGGATATTAATGTTCAATCACCTAAATAGCTAAATAAAGGTGAATATTCAGGGCTGCTGGTTGTCCTCCAGCACCTTGCTCTTTTGCAGGAAGGGGAATTCTGAAAGCAGCTCTTTGGAGCTGATGCTCTGTGTGCATCCAGCGTTTTTCCTGGACTCCCCTTGGGCAGGGCTCACAGTTTAGGAACAAGGATGACACTTTGCTTCTTGCCAGGTCCCCCCAAGTGCTCCACCAGGTCTGCAGGGGAGGGCCCAGAGCACGGATCTGCTCGGTGGCTCAGGGGGTTGCTGAGCAGTTCCTGACCAGCTCCCTGATGTTTTCCTCTGGCTATCGAGCATCAGAGATCTGATCTTGCTTCAGGGCAGGCTGATTCTGTATTCAGCAGACTGGAGTCTAGGCCAGCTGTGCATTTTGCCTTTGAATTCAGTAGGGAAAAAACCATGTCCAAGTCTGAACTTGGACATGATAATGCTCTGCTTGAAGTGAAAAGGAAGCAAAGTCTCCAGTGTTTCTGCAGTGCTGTGTTTGCAAAGAATCTTTGCAAATTTGGGGTTTTCTTTGGTTTTGGTTTAATGTTTGGGTTTGGTTTTTTTTTTTTGGCAAAACCTGCACTAAACCAGAGGACTTGACTTTTAATGGGTTTATCTGCAAATGCAAGAAACTTCTCCTCTGCTGTCCCTGAGCTGGCAGGGCACAGGAAAGTGTCCTGCAACACATAGCCCTCCCATAGCGTATCCTCCCCATTCCTGGCTAGGAGGAGTCACCTGGCTTTGCTCTCCAGTTAAGGTTTGGGAAAAGTTCAAGGTCAGTGGCTGAACCTTGCACCCTCACCACCAGTGTCCTCTGCTTGTGTGCCAAGGCTTCACGAAACCAGGCTAAAATTGAATAAAGGACACCTAAATAGGCTGCATTCTCCCAGGGTGGCCACACTTGGAGGATTAAAAAACCCAAAGAAACCCTGAACTGTTGCACTCTGAGATTACCACAGGCTCTCTTTTCCTTTCCTTTTCTTCACTTTTCCTGCTATGAAGACATTTGTCCAGCTTTTACTCCTGCACAGGTAACCCACCATTTAATTTCTAATGCAGCTGAGTTAGAAGTTCACCACAACACTGGCTCTGCTCTTGCCACTGCTCAGTTATTAATTCCATTCTCAGTATCTCTTTCATGGGTCAGGAAAGCTGTTTCCTTGGCCCCAGCTTTCTGTCAGGTGCTTGTTCCTTCTGAGCAAAGGTTAGGTCACCTTCTGATGATTCATTGAAAAAACTGGTTTTATTGCTTTCCCTGGGTATGGGAGAGTTTCCTCAAAGAAAGAAGCTGCAGCACATGGGATGACCATCCCAAAGAGAAGGACTGCCCAGGAGGTTTGGTTAGGGGTTGAGCTTAGTGTCTGCTATCAAATTTGTTGTTTAATGGCATTAAATCCAAGAAAGTGCCGAGGGGAATGAGTCTGGACTTTATGATTTGTGTGATTATTTGAGAAGTGGTTTAGGAAGGATATTTTCTGTGGTTGATATGAGAGAAAAAAATTCCACTGTGGTGTGTTGTGGGGCCAGATGCACTCCAGCTTCCCTAACTGTGTGTTTAAATATGGCCCAGGTTCACTGAGCATTGTCAAAACACGTTTGCAAGGCTGACCAGGGGACAGAATCCAGCTGCAGAAAGGAACAAGCTCAGTTTTGCTGGGGGAACAAAAAAGAGGAGGGCGTTTGTCAGCCAGGGGATCAAATCTGTGGAACACCTACTGTTGTTTGGGGAGCTGGGATTTAAAATACACGTCATCACCCTGCCTTTGCTGCCAGTCATGCTGTTTGCTCTACTGCAGCAGACTAACACATGGAAGACTTTTTTTTTAAATAAATGTCCTTCAAAGTGAGAGAAATTTATCTGCCTTATGAAATTGCACCAATGTTTCAAGAAATAGCACAGAGGAAAATTTACATTCATGTAAGATGTCACAGTGGGATTTTGCAGCACCTACGGTGGAGTACCATGTTTTCTGACAGTGTTCACAACAAGAGTAGAAGATAAGCATGTAAAAAAAAATGAATTAAAAGCTCTTTACTTGATGGTATCCCTGTAGTTTGTGCTGTTTTGAACCTGTCAACTGTTTAAGTAACAGCTTGTCAGTGATTGTGGCCCGGCCGAATCCGAGCCCTGGTAGTTTGGCTGCAAATTGTCAAGAGCTGAGTGATCTCCTGGGTTGTGATTTATGACTCCATGAACAATGACAAGAGAGAAGAAAAGGCCCTGGCAATTTTGGAAGCAGTTGAGGAAACAATTAGATCACTTTTTTATTAGGTCATTTATACAATTCTTCCTTTTAAAAATTAGATCCTCGATGAGTGCATTTTTCACGCACTCAGATGCTTTGTCCTGTCTTTCAGTAGAGGGAAAGTCCTGGGCTTTCCTCTGGAAACACTGCTGTGCCATGTCTTTAACTTCCCAGGGGTGCACAGGACTTCCCTGAGCTCACCCACGAGCCCTGGCCCATCTGCACTTGGAGCCCTTTGTACAGCTTAATTCCTGCAGGAATTGCACCGCTTTCTGTACCCTTCTCTCACTGCTGGTTGCTCCCATCCTTCTGCTGACCTGCCCTTTGTCTCCCCCTCAGCTGCTGGGAAGCTTCTGGAACATCTCAGTGGAACAGGCAAATAATACTGATCATGAAAAGCTGGACCAGAATTTTCAGAATTGCCACGTCTTGGGCTTCTTTTGTCCTTTTAGGGTTCTTTTACCGTTCTTCTTTGCAGCAGCAGAACTCCTTACTTGTCATTGTATGTCCTCTACTCATTTCCTCAGCAGCAGTGTCCCCAAGCAGCTGAGCAGTACCAGGTCTCATCTTTCTCTAAGGAGCCAGTGGCATTTCTGTAGAGTTGCCCAGTGTGCTGCTGCCCACCCCCTGAGCTTGGTCCATGTCTCAGAGTTTGCCAGCAGGCTCATGGGAGACAGGTGATCCCTCTGAAAAGACTGTTTAACCAAATTCTCACCCCAATCTTCTTTGCTTCCTTGGAAGTTGTCAGTCAGTGTCTCATGTAGTTCTGCCACAGTGCTACAGTCACATTATCCTTGTTTCTGAATTCTTTTACAGGGAAACTGCCTCCAAAAGTGGCCAAAGCCACCTGGCATCCCAGATGCTCCTCAGAAGCCAAGGGAGCCCAGCACAGATTCAGGCTCCTGGGATGGATTTTGAGGTATTTGGCACCATGGCTAAGTCCATTATAACACGGGTTTCTGCTATGAAAAACAGTTAAATATGAACCTGGGAAATTAGCTCTTGCTGCAGAGGGTCCCATTTCCCTTATTCCCCTTCTTTGGAAAGGGAGGGAGGCCTTGGCATTTTCCCAGAACTGTGTTTTGAGGGATGGGGAAGAAAGCTGTGCTCTGCCATATTGTGTATCCAAATGAGAATGAAACTTATTCTCAGCTCTGAGTTTTATCATTCCCTTGCAAAACCTCCTTCTGTTGTGCTATGCACCAGCAAAAATCCTTTTTATTGCCATTAAAAAGGCAACTGAGGTGCCCACTATTTTATTATTTTTTTTTAGTATTTGTACAGAACTCAGCAAATAAAACCAGGTCCCAGATAAAAGGTGTGTCCTTTCTAGTAAAGCACAAAAAAATCTTAATCTTTGGTCCAGAAGCAGTAGATTGCCACAAATAGTCGGCAGCTAAAATCATTAATCTTTGCTGCTTGCCCAACTGGTACTAGTAGTAAAGAAGATAATACACTAGCAGAATCAGTGACCCACTACAAATTGGTCCTGAAAGGTCCACCAGCCTAAATAGACTTTTGCTGATCCAACACTTGTTAGGAATCCCAACAAAGAGACTATTGGCTCATCTGATGAGCCGCTCACTATTGGGCCTTTTGCAATGGCTGGTGATGGATGACCATACCCTCTTTGAGGGGGAAGATGCAGCTCCTGGTATGGGGCCTTTTCTCATCTTAAATTTGTACTCAATAAATCACAGGTGCAGAAGAGACAGCATCAGTTTCATTACACCTACATGCTCCAGTATCAATCATGCCAACACAAGGGGCTGCGTGCAGTTCATTTCAGGAGGCTCTTTCTGTTCCAATACCATTTCCATTCCGTGGTGCTTTAGCATTCCTAAAGTGTGGAGCCTCTGCAGCGAAACACCGGGGGAGAAGGATGGGATGCACTGTAATTGTGCTCTGGCCACACCAGACAGGGCTCAGCTCACATAATTGGGTTCCCCAGCCCCTGCTTTTGTTTAAGGTAAAGTGCTGAATAGTTTGGGCAATAGTATCACAGATCTGTGGTTGTCACACACCTCTTTAGCTCTTAACCTTCTGTTTTCATTTGCTACTTAGCAATTGCCCTGGAGTGGTCCCCTTTCTGTGATTATAGTATCATTTTCCAATCTGGTTTATGATATTCTTTTAGATGGTGCTATAATCCCATACTTACCCTTACCTAGGCCTAATTGGAATAAAGAAACTGTTTTAGGAACTTCTTCAGTGTTTTCTCATTAAAAAGAGTTTCTGCTGTGTCCTCTCTGTCTGGTAAATACCCTGGGACCTTTGCAAGGTATGTCCATCAGGATTCACAATTTATGAATCTACTGCAGATCTCCCCCATTGTTATGGTAATTCCAATGTCAGCTGTTAAAATACACTTAAAAAGAGGCTTTAGAGCTCTCAGACTTGATATTTAATGTACATAATCAAATACTTTCATGGCATTAAATGCATGTCTAACACTGGCTGTAAAAACGATGAACTATGTTTTTCAAGTGTGATAAAAGGCAATAGATTATTATTCCCCCTGTGTGTCCAAAATCCACTTTGCCATCTTTATGCAGGGAGAGTAATTTCTTAGTGACCAATTATACTCTGATTTGCATAGGAACAGCTATGTTTCATGCAATTAAGTTATCACAAAGTCCTGTCATTCTGCAGCGTTCTGTTAATCTTTAACTCAACGAAAAGCCATGTCAGCAGAGCCCCAACACAGAAAAGATGGGTGTTCAAAGGAACTGCATTAGGAGCACATTCAGGACTGTCAGACAGAACAAGCTTTTCAAAAGGACACTTCCATTCAGTTTAAACCTACAAGGGTGTTGGGCTGACACCTCCATTTATTTGCTGTAGGGCTATAAGGAGAGAAAAAGAGAGACTTTCAGTCTTATTAAAGCAGTATTTGGAATACAAAAAAAAAAAAGGGATTCTTTTCCTCTGCTCCTTTTACTCCATCTCAGCAGCAGATCATAAAGCAGGGACAGCATTTATGCAAGACAAGAAAGTATTGGCTCTAATGTGCATCTGAAAGACTTGATTCTTTGTGAACCAGCCACCAAATCCTAGATTCTTTATTATTTACAAATAGTAGGGAGACAAAAAGGGAGTATATTTTTAAAATGCAGTTGGGAGCACAGAAGTCTCAGTAAAGAGCATCTTCCTGCCATATCTTTTTGTGGATGTCAGGCCCTGAGCTAAGGGTACCAGGATGGTTCAGGGATTTTTCGGGTCAGGTACGTACAGCAGGTTCAGTTCTACAAGATAAAAATGGTAATTGAACTTTGAGAGGACATTTGAGGACAGAACAAGATGTTGGTAACAGATTCTGAACTGGCATTAGGTCGTCAAAACCAGTGTAGAGAGCCCAGCTGCACCTCTAACCCCACCTACTCTCAAATACTGGGCACAGTGTGGTATTTGAAGATATGAACATTGCAGGTAAAAGTTTGGGTATTTTCTGCATAATCCCAAAAATCCCATAATTGCAGCCCAAGCAGGCTCTTCCTGCTAACATTTTCATCATTTTCACTGAAAACTGCCACTTGTCTACTTGTTTTTGTCTCAGGGACCTTTCCTTCTGTGAACATATATTATCTCATATCCATTGCACCTGGTCAATTTGCAGAAAATGTTTCTCTTTCAGGGTTGCCTCTCAATTTTTATATTTTTCACTTTTCATCTCAATTAAAAATAAACCATGCTGTGAGTCACCTTTTTAGTTCTTTTATCATGCCACCAACTCCATGCATTTTTTCACCTGTATACTAACAAAAAGGTCTTTTTAATATATATATAAATGTATGTATACCTCAGTAACTGGTTTTTAGGGCTACTGCCCAAAGAAACTTTTCTTGCCTTTCATTTGCACTGTGCTGCAAAACCGAGTTTTTACTCCAAAGAAACTCTAAAGAACTCTTTGTTATCTTCATTTTGGCCCTAATCTATAATGAATATTAATAGCACTTGTAAGGTGAGATACAAATTTAAAGTTTTAAAACACAGCTTGGATGTTTTCAAAGGTTGCATGCTGGGTAACATTTCTGCCAGTGCCAAAGGGCCAGATTTGTTAGTGCAATTTTAGAAGTGATTTCGACTCCTCTTTTTCCAGGTGTCTAAAGCTTTGTAAAAGCACAAATAGGTATTTTAGGTAAGGTTCAAAAGCACCTTCATCATCCCCAGTGGAAAATAAAATTAAGGTGCTTTTGCAAATGGCATCAGAAGCTTGTTTGCACAGCTCCTGTCTCTACCTCAGTCATTTGCAAAAAGTGGCATTTTGTCATTTAGGTGTCTTTGGGAAGCGTGTCCAGCGTGCCCATTGAGATACCACGGGGCTTCAGCCAGAGGGGAGGTCCAGGTGGCAGATCTTGGACAGAAAACCAAAAACCTGTTCAAATACAGCACAACTCTACTGCTGGCAGGGTCAGGGACCCACCTGCTGCTGATGATCAGGGGTCCCAGGCTACTGGGACTCGTGGAGGAGGGCAAAGCCCTGCTCCCCTGCAGCTGCCCTCTGATAACCGCCTGGGCAGCAGGAAGCTCCCTGCCAGCTGATCTGGCAGGTGAGGGCTGTAATGCAGGCCATATCGCTCCTGGTGAAAAGTTCAGGGCCCCAGGGGACCTCGTGCACAGCACCAGGCTGCGCCTCAGCCTGCCCAGAGGGAGCTCTCTGGCTGGCACAGGCTGCGGTGCCCGCGGGCAGTGCACATGTGTGGGGACACGCGGGGGGACACGGGGACCCTGGCCAGCTCCTCCCACGAGCCTGTATTCACACCTGCCACCCTGAATGACCCACAAAGCAGATGATGCAGTGCACGGCCTCTCAGTCCCAACCCAAACGCACCCAGTGACCCCCAGCGCCGCTGGCAGTGAGCGAGGGGAGCGCTCGAGTTTTGGACAGAGAGTGCTGGGAATGAGCGGCACTGGTTACATCCTGCTGGTATCAGACATGTGACTGTTAAAGGACACGGGCAAGAAAGTGATGGTTTGGGGAGGCCAGTTTACAGCATCTGAGGGTAACCTTAAAAAACACTGCTTTTGAGTGGGTAAGAAAGTTTGTCGTGACCGGGAGGGGGTTTGCTGCTGTTGGTCAAGAGGCAAAAAGCTGGATTAAAGGGCTGACCGCTGAAGTACAACCTGAATCCATTCCCCACAGAAAACAGTGGGGCCCAGACTGCTTCCAGGCAGTCAGGAGTCATGAAAATGTTCTGGAAAATGTTCTCATAACCTGATAAAAGAGCTGATTTAATAAAATTACCATATTGTCAGTTTATGATTTTACTTAGAAATCTTTTGGCCTAGTTCAGGTTAAAAAAAAGAGTCACCAGCTTTAGTTCTTCTGCATAAAAAAAGATCCCATCATTTATTAGATGAATGAAGATATCAATTTCTGTTTAAACATTAACAGGGTGATGCCAAATATTAGTCAGTTCCTAATAATTTTGAGGGATTAAAAAGATAATAAAAGTAATAGTCCATTACATTACCTACTTCAGCAAGATTGTAATGAATGTAATAAATTCCAGATCAGGGTTATAACAACTTCCATCTATTTAAAATGAATTTGTAGGGTTACTTTCATTAACTATGTATATGGAGAAAATGATCTGACATATTACTTTAAAAGAGCTGTAAAACCGATTAGAAGGAAATATGCTTCCCAGACAGTGATCTAGGCCGCTGGGGGGATTTTATCCCTGGGAAGAAGAGGGGGAAAAGGAAGAGAAGAGGAAGGGACCTTAGAGGATGCTGTTGCATCGTGTCTTTAACGTGCCCCGAAGCCGCTTCTCTCCTCAGGAGCGATTTGGGCAGTAAGAGCGGTCAGAGACCGGGAAAGGGATGAAAGCCACTTTCTCTCCTGGCTTTTCTATTCCCTCCACCTCCTTCCTCAGGAAAGCATGGATCTGTTAATGAATAAAGGGCTCTTGTGCTGGGGATTTGTGCATGGAAATGAAACTGCTCCTGGTTGTGGAGCGGCCCCTGGGCAGCCCAGGGGGAGGCCGAGGCATTAAAGGGGACGGTGGCCTCATTGCTCGCAGGAGACAAGGGACCTAGCACTTGACTGCACTACAGAAATTACTGCTGCACCTAGAATGCAGCCTTCATTTATCAATTTCAGAGCAGGGGGAAAGGGAAAGGGAGGGGGGAACCCAACCTCTGACTGCCTTTTTCAGCTCACGCTCCATCTCGCCACCGAGAGCCTCCAAATCCAGCCATGTGTGTTACAAAGGGTCCTGGATAAAGTAACTTAATACTAATGATTTATACTTAATTGGGCCTCTAAGTGATTAAAGTGGCAGTAATGAATAAGCAACATCCTTCTAATTCCCTTTTTCCATTTGGCTTGGCCTGAAGACCCTTTCTTTGTGCGGGATTTGACTTGGGGTAAGCAATGCCAGTGGTTTTTAAGCTTTTAGTAACGTCTGGAATGAGCCACTTGGATCATGTTTACAATAAATGACTCTATAAGCATGTTACCAAGGTATTGGGGTTTTTTTTCTTTTTTCTTTCTTTTTCTTTTTCTTTTTCTTTCTTCTATTGGATTAGCCAGTTGTGAGGTTAATGAATATGCATTTGGCAACCCATGTTTGTGAGGCCAAGTCCCACGTGGGCATCAAAGGGTTTGAAATGTGCGAGCGTAAATATCAGCTTTGTCAAAATATTGATTCACTTTAAGAGTAACAAAACACCCTCCTCCCTTGTACTAATGTGCATAAGGATAAACTAAACCTGCTTTATGTATTTTTTACTTATTTTACTTTTTATTTATTTTACTTTTTTTTTTTTTTTTTAGATCCCTGATTCAGAAGTATTTGATGGTGAGACAGCTTTATGAAATAGCTTTGATTTCACCAGATATTGACAGAGATGAGGAGTATTCAGCAAGTGTGAACAGTCCCTCACCTGACTCTGAGGGCAGATTGCAGTGGAGGGCTGGCTCTGTCATGGGCAATGGAACTGCACTGCAGCTGGTGATAGAACCTGGCTAATTAATGGAGCATGGCTGTGTCATGGACTAACACTAGAGCCCTTTGAGACTGGTTACTTTGGCAAAAATCTGGAGGAACTCTCAGAGCCTGGTGAAACTTTCATTTATTATAGACTTTGGCCTGAATTTTAGAATTCCTGTCCTGTCCTGTCCTGTCCTCTCCTCCCCTCTCTTTCCAAGGTTTCAGGGTCACAGTGAGTGTGGAGGAACCATTTGACACGTTGGGTTTTCTCAGTCTTGCAGTTCCAGCCAGGGGTAATCTCAGTTCAGCATCTTTTGGGATGGTGCAGCAATGATTCAGGAGAAGGCTGACAAGGACATTAGTGGGGAGTAGCAGGGAAGGGAGAGGGATTATCCAGAGCTCCAGAAAATGCCTGGTCAGGAATACAAGAAATGAGAAAAAGCTAAGAGTGGAAGAAATAGGGAAAGAAAGAGAAGTAACAGCAGCATTTGATGCAGGGGGAAAGAGTCAAAGTGATTTCTGCAGTGGGGGGAAGGAGAAAGTAAGAGCAAAAGGTAGATCTATGGAGGAGCAGTTAATATGAGACTGGGGCTTGTCAAAGGTTGAAGGAAGTTAAAATGAAATAAAAAAATAAAATAAAGGCAGCAAATGGGCATTTTGAGTGCTAGAAGTTTATCAGCCTTTGCAGCCTCGAGGCTGGCCATCTCCTCCCAGTGCCTTGGGAAGCAGCCCCCAGGCTGCATCCGGCTGCAGGAGTGGGAGCAGACAAGCAGCACTTGGTTTCCAGCACCAAACCTCTGGCTGCTGCTCCTAGCTGGAGTTTATCATCTGGGAGAGAGATGGATGGGCACTGGGAGCCAGACTTCCCTGGCTGTTCCCTGGAAAACGATTCCTGCTCAGTCCACTTCCACAAACCAACACCACCTTCAGAAGAGGACGAGAAAATGTCACTTGTTGGGGCCCTGGGAGGTGCTTCTCCTCTAGATCCCCAAAACCAAACCATCTTGCAGAGGCAGGAGTGCTGAATGCTCTGCTCTCTGAGAATCCCCCCGAATTCTTCCGAAGAGCCTCGCTGATGGCACAGAGTTCCCAGGGGGACTCGCTCTCTTCAAGGACCAGTTGGCTGCACAAACACACCATTTGCTTTTGCTTCCCTCTGAACCATCCTCACAACACCAGTGTTATAATTGGATCCCCGTGCCTCTGCTGGCCTGTGCAGCACGGGTCATATATGTAAACATCAAACCCAAATAACAACCCCCAAATTTAATTTATTTCTACCTAAACAAGTTCTTTTATCATAAAGCAATAAATTTGTCTTGGTGCTAGCAATTTGTTGCGGGTGACATAACACTGCAAATTGATTAATCGCTACTGTACACGACAAAATGAGAAAAGCAAGGAATTATTATGAATAGCGTCCATCTGATACAGTAGGGATTCATTATTCAAAAGTGTTAGCTAGTGGTTAGCTATCCCCTTGTTGCAGATTACATTCATTTGCAGAATCCTACATCATGCTTACACAAATCAACAAACATGCATTTATTAAGACATGGAATGAAAGCTATTAAAATGTGAAAAATTGCCCTTTTCTTTAAAAAAAATTAGTCAAGTTTGGGGGTAGCTTTCCTCTTTTTTTTTTTTTTTCTTTTTGGTGGCCGAAGCAAAGAAGTTTATTACATTATTTCTGTGTTTGCATCCAGAGCCAGGCAGATTAAGATAAGTACATTGATATTTGCATTCAGCATCTTACACTGAGCCTTCATACCACAGGTTGGAGGATTTGTGTGTACCTGAAGTGTTGGGTGGAATTAAAAACGTAATAAAATGGGCTGTCCCTGTTATTCCAAGTGCATTTGAAGTTTTAGCATTATATTTGTATCATCAGATTGTCTGAGGAACTTATTCTGCTTGATGTGAAGTGCGAAAAGAGAGCTCTTCCCTCCGATGAAGTACCAAAATGCTATTTAGAGCCAAGATGCTCCGTGTTCCTCAGGCTGAACACAGGACCTCGTGTTAGGTATAAAAACACTTTGTGCTGGGAGTGATTTCTCCCTGCTTGTGCCCACTGAAGCCACGTGGACCCAGTGGCCACTTCCTTGCTCAGAGTCACTGAAGCTGGGTCAGTTCTCAGCCAGAGCAGGAGCCAACATCGGGTTTGATGCTGCTGCAAGCCTGGCCTGTGTTTCTGCAGAGGATGCTGCTGGTTTCTCCTGGAGCACTCCCAGGAGCCAGCCATGCAAATCCAGCCATTCCAGGCTGTTTTGAGCTCACAGCTGAGATCCAGGTCCCAAATGAAATCCTGACCTCCTTGATAGTGAAAGCATGAGGTTGTGCCTGGCTCTGACATGGATTTAAGGGGCAAAGGGATGGGATATTTCACTTATCCGTTCAGGGGAAACTGCAGTATAAAATAATTGACATTAAATTCCAGGTCAGTCATGATTTTCAACTAATTCTGGGCTCAGACTTGATTCAGCAAAGTGGTTTAAGCACTTTCAAGGTGTAGTCAAATCACTGTTCTGTCCAGAACTGCAGCAGATTAGCTCTCAGCCGTTCATCTCTGTGCTAGGTAAGCCATTTCCATCAGCCATCCACAATTTTAATGAGAGGAATGAGGGAGAAAAAGAAAGATTTCTGTCTGGGCAGTCCTTCTTTGCCCTGGGAGTATTGCTGTGCTGCTGTGCAGTGAAAAGTTAATCTTTCTTGACGGGTGATGCATGTGGATAGTACTTCATGCATTTCATACTGAATGCTTGATATAGCTCAGTGATCCCACATAAACACCGCAGAAACACAGGGGACCCTGGGCAAGGAAAAGATCTGTCTTAAATCCCTGTGTCTGTCACATCACAACATCCTTCTCTAATGACATGCAAACTTTGGAGGGCCTGCAGCATCTCTGATTGTCTGGGAGACACTTGGCTGTTAATGACTAACTTCCCAGTGACAGCAGTTCTTTTTGTACCTTCCTTCCCTTTGGATTTTTGCAAAAAACATTCACAAAATAAATAGATAAATAAAATCAATCCATCAAGGGCATGCGACTTGTGTAGGTGGACAGCAGGAATCTGCACCCCAGCCAATTGGATCAGTTTGGGATTTATTTTAGTACTTTTTTTTCCCTGAAGTGGCAGCATCTTCCTTCCTTCTCTCTTGATGCCCTCACACAGAACCAGAATGGGGTTTTGCAGAGGTGGCTTTTAAAAGACACAAGAGTAATTATCTATGGGATAAAATGGGTTTTTTAATTCAGTCACAAACCAGGGGTAAAGCAGAGGGTTTGATAGTTACTCAGAGCATTTGAATACCTGGGAACTAAGCAGCTGCTGAGTGAGCTGTGCCACAGCCTCGCCTGGCACTGGTGGCACTGGTGGCACTGGTGGCAGCCAGGGGAGCTGTGTCGGAGTCAGGGATGCCAATCCAGCTGGGGAGATGGATGGTGGGTCTGGACCACAAGGTAAATGTCTATGGACAGAGAAATTTCTCTCTGGATTTCTCTCTGGATACCACTGCAGGTAAAAACAGCTCTTACAAATCTCTTTATCCCACAGTTTACCCGTTGTCATGAACAGATCTATAATTGTTATTTTGGGACTAACTTCTGAATCCATGTTCTGGACAAATTCCTGTGAAATGCTTCCTGCATTAGAGACAAGGGAGGGCTCTCTTGAACCTCCTGGATGCAGTCACGCCTCTAATTCCCTAATTAAAGAGCAGCAAACTCTTAATCTTCCCTAGAAATGCTTTGTCAGTGGGCAGGGGCTGTCTGCCTGCAGAGTTAAGTACATCAGAGATTTCATCTCCTTACAAATGCTGACCTCCAGCAAGGCATCAGAAGCTACACTGGCAAAAATAAAACCCAAACCATTTTGCAAGCAGCCTGTCTCTGTCAGCCAAGGAATTCATCAGGGTGGATGTGGGATAGCTCAGGCTGCTCATGGCCATCACACGGACTGCCCCCGAAATCTAGCCTGCAAGTGTTTGGTTTCAGATGGGCACAAGGTCTGCAGGGCTTTACCACATCCATCTGCAAACATCACCCTGTGGCTTTGCCTCTGCCCTGAGGTTGTTTTATAAATTGCAGAAATTCACCCTGTAAATTACCAATTATGCTCTGGGGGGAAGGGGAAGAGAAACAGGGCAGGCAGCTATTTGTATGGGAATGGGAATAGGAATGGGAATAGGAATAGGAGGAGGAATAGGCACATCTTTGTTCCAAGGTCACCTGAAGGTCTGTGAAAAGCCAGTGCTTTCTACATTATGTGCCTTTCTGAAGCACTGGTGAGTGTGCTGCAAATGGCCCGTGGTGCACCTGCCCCTCCTCATGCCACTCACCTGCACACCTCTCAACAGGTCGTGCTCCCAGCAGGGAATGAATGGGGGCATCCTTGTGTTTCCAGGGAAATGAGGAACAGGAGGGATGAATGGAGGTGAATATGCATCGTGCCCTCTGTCAATACATCATTTTACTCTCAGCAGAGGAAAAGGGAGCCAGGCTTTTATTTACCTCCTGGCTGAGCAAAGGCCAACAATCCTCACTCTGTCAAGTTACTTAAGTCTAGCAAAGGCTGCAAGACCTGAACCAAAAAGGATTTTAAAGCTGGTGAAAGATTGTCATGGGGTGGGCTATGCAGCTTTTACAAAACAATTGCATCAAGACTGGGAGGGGAAGGAATCTAAGGCCATTAACCCAGCAAGGGAAGAGGCTGTCAGCAGAGCCAGAGAGCATCAAATGTCCATTTGCAACATATTTTCAGTGGGAATCAGTCACCAGACCTCTTCATACACCTCTGAAAACCTCAGCCTAATAGAGGTGGCATTGGCACTGTTTGGTTCTTCCTCCATCTGACATGGATGGCTGGGAAGTGAAAAGGGGAGCTTTCCTGGCAGGGGCACAAGAGAGAGTGGTGGAGGAAATGGGAACTCCTTCAGGCTGTCTCCGAGCTGCTGAACATCAGGGCACAGCTTTCATGTGTCTGCACTGCTGGAGGCCTGGCTGCCCACTATCAACTGCCCACTGCCCACTGCCCATTCCCCACTGCCCACTGCCCACTGCCCGTTCTCCAGCCCCTCTGCAGGGCCAGAGCAAAACACTTCAAACCAGGGACTTCAGTTCTCTGGTGTGGAAGGCTGTGGTGACTCCCCTGGGACACAAAGGCTGTAAAAGAGTGCATTTCCGTCTCTCTGATGTGCTGAAAGCCCCTCCATGAAGCTGTTGGAAATCACTGGATCACAACCAGCTGTGGAAGTGCAAAGTGCAGTCGTTTATTTTGAAACAAAGACTTCTCCCATGGAAAGAATGGAATAAAGTGTGCAGGGGAGTCAGTGGGTGAGTGGGGGGAAACGTAGAACTGGTTACAAGACAGCCATAGATACGGCTTTTGAAAAGCTTTTATACATATATATATATATATATATATATATAAACCAGGGAGGAAGGAGAGTGGAAGCAATTTGGATTGGCATCAAAACCCTCTTATCTCACACATTTACACTCTCCAGTGCACAGATCACTCTAGTTCACCTTTAATTTGCCTTTTGATAGTTGTAGGCTGATACCAAACACTCCTGAAAGCCGACACTTGGCAAATAGCACATTGCACTCCCATCTCAAGTGCACGACACGAGAGAAGGGGCTGAGGGTCAGAGCCACGAAAACTATTGCTGGTGTGAGCCTGGGACATTTTAACATGACTCGATTTTGCTATTCCTGTGCATCCCAGACGAGTGTGACAGAGGGGCAGCTATTTTAAAAAATGTCAGAGCAAAGTGCCAGTGAGATAAGCTGGACACCTCACATCAGAAGCATCTCCCTCCACCTTCCCTTCCTTTTTGGCACAATCTCAGCAGCCAGGCTGCTTTGTGTGCCAGCCTGTGCATCCACACAGGCAGCTGATTCATCCAGCCCTCTCCTCACCCCAGAGGGTTTCTCCACAGCCCCCTCTTTGGCACTGACACCCTGAGAGGCCCCGACCTTCCCAGCACTGGATGGGGAGCCTGCACACAGCCATGCTTCAGGGGTCGGATATGTTGTAGGGCTGCTGCCTGAGCTGTCAGGAGGTCAAACAGCAACAAGATAGTAGCACAGCATTAAATAATTGGGGACTAAGTGGATTAGTTAATCACCTTTCCACCTAAGTGTTGTTGATAGACATCAGCAGAGCACGAAACAGGATCAGATGTATTTTGTGCATGAATAACCAATGCATATTTGAACTGAAGCACTCAGTTCTTGCTCTTAGGGTTTCATCTCGTTCTTGCTTGTTGAATATTAAACCTACTGTTTCTTGTCCTACCAACAGCCAACCCAGACATTATTTTCATCCTCCTTCAAAGTGAAGACTGTTGCCTTCAACCAAGATCTGTTTATAATCTGAAAATAGCTGTTGAAATTGATGTTCTCATGATGCATAAACTTGTTTATAGAAAGCAATTTTTTTTGGCAAAAGTTCACATTTAGAAAAGCAGCTCTGGAATTTTGTGACCAAAACAAAAGGAAACAAAGAGAGTTTCCAAGTGATTCCATAAGAATAGAGCAAAGCTACACTGACACCTCTGATTTTCATGTTTTTTGATGCACAAAGTTCAATAAAAAGAGGCACATAAAGCCTGATTACCAGCCCTAACAAGCTGGTGTACTGATGCCCTCCCTACATACCCTACAGGTTTGATGCAGTCAGTGTTTACATTGCACTACAGTGGCTTAAATCTCAAACACATCACAGAGCAGCATCTCTGTTGTAAAGGTGATGTTGAAACAACTTCCTTCTCCTTTTCTTTTTTTAATTTAACATTTGCTACTCACTGAGAGGGACTGGAGGACAAAACTGATTTGCACTTGCTTGGCCAGGGTGTCTAAATCTGACCCTTCACCTCATCTGGGCAAAGATTTAGGCTCACATACAAGGAGGGGGAAATGCTCTAAGGGTTTTGTCACCAGTTCAGCTGCTGCTCACGGCCACATTGCCCTTCTCTGCTCCCCAGATTTGTTTCCTTCTGCATTGCCAAACGAGCATGTTAGCCAGCATGGTCACACATAATTAAACATCTGGCAAACTCACCACGGAATGAAGTGACAGAGTCCAATGGAGTGTCCTGCTGAGTGCTTGGGAATGGCATTGGTATTTGGGGAACAAGACTCACCCTCTGGTTGCCAGAGACCTCCACAATCTGGGGCCTCTGTGCCCCTACAGTGACAGAGTGACCAGAGAGATTTCCCTGCTCTGTGTGGACATTACTTTAGGAAAAACACAGGCAAAAAGAGATGCAATATATTAGTTTTTGGCTTGATCTGCCTTGCAGCCATTCCTCTTGCATCCTTTGTCTCTGAGGGTGGGTAAGTGGCCAAGAGCTCACCTGGCTGCACCTCTCAAAAGGGTAAGGGCTGAGCTGCAATTGCCTTTCCTGCAGCAGGAGTGCTGTGCTTGGTATTTGCCTTTTGCTGATTGAAAAAACAAAACAGGAAAAAATGATGGCAATTGCATGTCAGACAGACAAGATAAGCCTCACTTTCTTAGAAAAACTGAGTGAAAGGTAGTCAGAAGAAAAGCTATTTTCTTGTAGGCTATTGTTTTTCTACCATGTTTCTCTTGCTCCAGGCCCTGGATAAGAGGGTTTGCAATTTGATATTCTAATCCTGGGACACGAGACATGAACCTGCACTGCCCATGTGAACTGAGAATCAACCCTGTTCACATTTGTCTTGCTGTTGTATCTCTGCTTGTTTCATAGAAGTTAATGATAGAATAATGATAAAGAAGGAGCCAAACAAAAAAGAGTTGTTAGGACACACTTTGCATCTCATAGAACCCCAAAGCACTTTTAAAAGCGAAAAGACATTTAGTTCCTTGATGAGATAGATGATCATGGCTCTGCAGTACCTCCCCTTCATCCATGACCACATCACCCTCTCTCTGCCTTTTCCCATACATCTTTTTTATGCATGGCAAACCCAGCCAGGCAGAGTTTTCCTTGCTCCTCACAAGGAGGCTCCTTTGCCCCCCTGAGGTCACACAGAGCATTCATTCCCATTTCTCCTGGCCCATCCAACTGGGGCTGCTCCGTTCCCTGCCGCTTCCCCTCCCCTCTGCCCCTGACACTGCCATGCACCACATCAAATAATTGTTGTTATAACTCTCCTCCTTCCCCAACTAAAATATACTTGATTGGGAGGGAGAGGGGGAACAGGGAAATAGCTGGGTTTATTTTAATAGTTTCCACTCTCAGTTCAGCTTTATAGTAGAGTATATTTAACTTTAACGTATGGACAGCTGGATGCATTTACCAGCACAATGGAAAGAATGCAGCCAGTGTGCATTGCAGGCCCCGTGTTTGGGGCTGAGCACCACAGATTTCTTCAGAATATTTAGATGTGCCTGTTACGGGTTGTGTCGGGCTGATCAAAACAGGTTTGTGTCAGGTAAGATTCATCAGAGATGAACCTCTTTATTTCTTTACCAACTAAAACTCTGCCCACAGGAAGAAGCTGGTTTAGCTGATATCAGCAGGTTTAGCCCTTTCCTCCCATGGGGTTACTCACTCCCTGCAGAGGCTGGAAAAGCCATAAACACCCAGAAATGCAGGGGCACACTCTGAGCCCAGGCTGCAGGCACCTCACTCCACTTGTGGTGACACCAGCTGAAGGATCAGCATCTGTCCCATCCCCCCCACCCCCCTCCATCCACTGCAGTGATGGAAAACAGCTACAGCCCTGAGACAGACCCATAAATCCTTCACGTCTTTCCATCGGACCCGTGTCCCCCTCTGAACCAGCTGCTTACCCTCTTGCACCCTCTCTACAGCCCTCTGGGGATTTTTTCAGTGACAGCCAGGGAAACTAGGCAGTAGACTTTTACTCTCAGAAATAAGAATGAAGGAAGTTTTCAACATACTTCAAAATTAATTTGCCTTCTCTTAAAAACAAATAAAATCCTGCTCATTTTTATAAAATAGCCTCCTTCACTACTTTTATGCCCTCACCCAGAAGTCAGAGTGCCTGAACAACATGATTTTATCAAATTTATCTTGTCTCTGTGTTGTGCCTATTGCAGCAATGCAAACAGAAGGCAAACCAGCCAAGCCACTTGCTCGTGGATTTAGCCAGCTTCCTCTCTGATGCTGGAAAATAGCAACAGCTTCATCTTTCAGTGGGCTTGGGTTTTTCCATGTGTGTATTTTAAAAGTGCTGTTTTCCCCTGCTACTGTAGGATCACATGATCAACACTGACAAAGTGCAAGGGGTTGTATTTCAAAGGTATTCTTATAAAAATGCCAGAGAAGTCTGAGTCTGAGGAACAGCCATACTTACGATTTGGAGAGATTCCAACAAGTAACACAGCTCAAACCCCCTTTCCAAGCTGTGAATGAGCTTCAGCTATTTGGGAAATTATGATGACTTCAGAAGTGTTTGGGTAGATATGCTGCTCTGCCTCTAAGCCTTGGGAAGGGAGGAAAGAAGGAGAAAGATGCTCAAGGAGAAAAACCCCTTTGGAGGAAAGACCAAATTGTTGGAAACCTCTGAAGTGTTCGAATTAATGTCATGTCATTACACTGTATTGCTGCACAGGTTAATATAATTGGGTTACTGTGTGTGAGCAATGATCCATAGCATGTTATGGCACTGAAACAAATGACATTTAACCAAGAGATTTGTAAGGCACCTTGTTATCTGCATGGTGAGCAATTGCAAGGGAGAGTCAGATTGCTAGACGAGCGACTGACAAATTAGTTGTTGGGTTTACTGGACAGCTTGGATTTATAACCACACAATTCCAACATAATTTATTAGATCCATAAACAGACAGATCCAGTGTTTTTACTTAGATTACACTCTTATTGCAGTCTCTGATCCTGTCCCATTTGTAGTGCTGTATTATTCATGTAACACCCAGTCCTCGGTTGGGGGTAAGGTGAGATGAGATCAGTAAGAAGCTGCAAGTTTCTAGCAACAAAAATATTTACAGTCCAGTTTATAAAAAAATAATTTGCGGACAGTGGTCCTGCACTCCAGCTTTAGTCTCTCCAAAGAGGGAAGGATGCAAATAGAAGAGACTGGTAAAAGACGAAAATTCAGTTCAGAAAAATATTTTCTTCACATTCTGTCTCCTGGTAGAAGAGAGGCAAAGGCCTTGCCTGCATGTTAAAAAATTGACAAACTGAATGAGATGCAGGGGGGAAAGGGCCCAGTCCCATCCAGATGGTCACCATGGTCTGTTTTCACCTTGGTCTCTGGAAGACAGAAATCTCCCCATTTCCTTCCATCTTTGCTGTGCTGGGCTGGAGAGCAAAAACCTCAGCCCTGCCCAGGCTGCAGGACAGAGCTGTGTCCTTCCTGGAAGGGCTTTATTTAAAAACTCATTGAAAAGGAACACACAGCTTCCCCAGGCAGATTATCCCAAATCTTTAACTGGTGTCAGTTCCCCAACACCTGCCTGCTATGGCTTAGGCCAGTGACCTCCTTGTCCTTCCCAAGGGTCATGACAAAAGAAGCCATCCTGCCCCTCTCTGTGGCCCCTCTAACAGGTTAGAGCACAGCTATCAGGGCTGTCACCACCCAGGGATCACTCGCTTGCTTTCCAGGCTAGAGGACGGTTTTGTTTGGGCTAGAAAAACTCTGGAGAGATGTCCAAGTGTTTGGGATGTTCCCCAAAGAGAGGAGTCCAAAGTCAATCAAAACACTGACAGCCATGAGCTGTGAGGGAGTTTGAAGTCCCAGGCTGAGATGTGGAGCTGCACGAGCCAAGCTGGTGACAGTGAAGAACCCAGGACCAAGTCTGTCATTTGTAAGCTGAACCAAAGAGTGGAGACACTGGCATCAAGGGCCACTGGCACTGACAAGGTGCTGGAGAGGACATGGCTGGGATCTGAAAGCAGGACTGGGCTGTGTTCTGAGCCTGGACTGTGCTCTGAGCCTGGGCACAGCTCTTTTTTTCTCTCGCTCCACAGTACAGCCTCTAACAGTGCTGCTGAACAAGTCCATCAGGGGTTCCCCCCATGTAAAGCTGTTATTGTTAAAACAAACACACCTTTAGCCTCACCATATAGTATTTCCCGAGCCTGAGGCACAGCAGTTGGAGCTCATCTCCCCCAGCCTGGAACAGGAGGCAACGAGGCTCGAGGTGCTGGAGCATATTCAAGGCAAACACCAAAGGGTTCTCCTGCTGCAGCCTTTGGGGTGGCTGTCCCTGTGTGGGGTGCTGGGTGCCTGGAGCAGCACAGCGTGGGCTCCTCCCAGCTGCTGCTCTTTTAAACATATCTAACCACCAGCTGCTGGGGGAGCTTGGACTGGGTGAGTCAGATGTGCTGGATGCTTCAGTCCCTGCCTGAACCAGTGTCAAACCCCGATGGACTGAAGCATCAGAAAAACAAACCCTGCCTACCCCTGCCCGAAGTCTTCCTGGGCAGACTTTGATGAGTTGCTTGCTTGGAATAATTTGATTCTGGTTTAATATTTAAAAATATTACAGGCCAAGTTCATGCCTGGTTTAGCATTGCTTCAATTAATCTACCAGTGGGTAAAGCCAGTGAAAAACTTAGAACTCAAACAGAGCAAACCAACATTCTTTCTTGTTTTCTTTGAAGAAATTCTATACAAAGATGCAGTAGCAGATTTTATATAAAAGTACCTAATTAAAGCAAGAGCCCAAACTATGCATTTTTATTTTGTGGTATTCAAGAAGAAAAAGAAAATCACCCTTGCAAATAGTTACTAAAAAGGAAACTCAGCAGGGTAAGCAAGAGGAAACAGGGAAGGCAGTGGAGGAGGAGAGATGCTCAGCATATGGAGGGGTTAACTAAATCTGAGCCTGTGGTAATGCTCTCATGTTTGCCAGGGAGGCTGGGGAGAGAATCCTAATGGACCTACTGGAAACTGTTAATGCATTTTGGTTCTGTGTACAAAAAGGACCCGAAGCCAGCAGAAGTGGCTAATGAGGAGTGATGAGAGCATTCACCACGAGCGTTTTTCGGAGCCCTGGGGTGGTGCAGGGACGTGGATGATGCTGGGCAGGTGAAGAACTGGAAAGCCTGGTACAGGATCACCTTTCAAACTGAGTGCTGCCAGCACACTCAGGGAAATGTTGGATCGCAGCTGGGAGGTGGGATATCGCTCTGGGGAGGTGCAGAGAGGCATCTTCCTGGCATATCCCTCAGCCCAGAGAAACACTCACTTGTCTCACAGGTGAATGAACAGGCATTTCCTTGAGCAAACCTGCAGAGTGCATGGCTGCCTCTGGGCTGTCATCACAGCAAAGCAGGCTCCCTGTTTCCACTCATGGGAAAATCCCATGGCTAAATGTGAGAAAACTCCGAGTTGCTCCCAGACATTTGGGCTATCACAGCTCTGGGCAGGGGTTCTCTTTGAGCAGCACCTGCTCTGGGATGGAAACCTCCCTGTGTCGTCACAGAAAAACACACATGAGGTCTCGAATACCCAGCTGTGTCCTCTCACAGACACAGGGAGATGAGCACATGGCATGTATTTCTAGGACACTTGGACTGTAGGAAAAAAGGCTTTAAAAAGTTTTTATTTCTACTGAATTTTCTTCTGTGTTTTCACTGGAATTTGAGCAAAGAAAAATGCAGCTCCTTTTCCTCATCAGCTCAGTGGGATGTTGCAAATGTCAGAAATTTCAATTTAGGGATGGGCTTTCTTGCCCTGCTGTTAGTTTTCAGCACCAGCAAGGGCATTAAAAGACCAATTTGTGTTCAAGATAAGAACGAAAATTCTCCTTTCTGTTGCTGCCATGAGGCTGAGAGGGAGAAACTGGGGAGACAGAGGTGTCCAGCTGTGACCTTTCTGCTGAGGTGGCCTCCTAAACTCGTTTGTCTCATGGCCACGATTCTTCCTCGTGGCCCCATGAAGAAAGCAAAGGGGGAGCCTGCATGTGTTCTGCTGTCCTTTCACAGTGGTGCTTTGGGGTATAGGATGTTATTTGAGGTCTTTGCTGGTTTAGGTCTCATTTGAGGAAATTATGAACTGTCTTTCTTGAGAAGGGATGATATTTCCCTTAATTCAAATAGCTTTGAGCAAACAAGTACCAGTTTGGATGTACTTTCCCATTTAATATCTGTGTGATTTATGCTTCCAAGCAACCCTTCTGCTCTTCTGTTTATATGCCCTCCAAGCTCATTTTTTAACTGCAGTTAATCACACTGAAGCAAAACATAACTCACAGAGAGAGGATGTTGGCCAACTTTACAACTTGGGCTACTGTACTGGATGTCAGCTCTGCCTCTAAAAATAACTACCCTGGGACAGGTGCCTTCCCTGGCCAGCAAAATTGAATGTTAAAATCCTGGCTAGCAGAGGCCTTGGAAGGGAAGAAGCCCATTAGCATTTCAAGGGGGAAAGGATTGGTATTCCCAGTCCAGGAACTGAAAGCTGCTTGTTTGAAGTATTGATGGACAAACTGGCTGGACATGAAGCAAACAGCAGTGGCTCAGAGCACTTTGCCTTTCTACCCTGGTCACAGTTTAGGCTGGGAAATGGTAGGCTGAGTAATTTCTAACCTGTAAATGCTGTTTGCTGTACAGCAAATGAAAGCTGTCTGTAGCTCCAGAAAACAGCTCAGTGATGAGCAGGTGGAAACCAGTGAAAGGCAAACAATGAAGGAAGAATCATCAAGGGTTGTATTTTCATTTATTTTGGCTTATCCAATCAGCATTAATTCTGTTTTAACTGAATATACTTTTATCAGTATTTCAACCCTGGATCTTCCTTTGGTTCAAAGTCAGCCTTGTCCTATGCAACTGCTCCAAATGAGGTCACCTAAAGGAATCCAGCATCTGTGCAACAGTCCAGGTCACACAGCTATTTGTGGAATGGATACTGCACAGTCTTTGTGAGTGCATGATATATGAACTGTATGTATTACCTTGATAAATTGTTTTTAAATATTTCCTCCTTTTTATTAATTGAAGAGGAAACTCATGCATCAATGACATTTTTATGCTGGTTTACACATAAATTATTTCCCTGTGATGTTCATTTTTATTATTATTGCCGATATTATAGCAAATGCTTTTTTTTTGCCTTGTAAACAAGATTTTGCTTACAGCTAAATGAAAAGAAGAGAAGTTAATCACGTTGAAATAATAGGTTTAAAAAGGTAATTCAGTAATGTTTGGCTGATGTTTAATCTTCCCCAATAGAAGCCATGCTGAGAGAAATGACAGAAATTCTGCTTTTGTAATTAAACAGTATTCATCACTGGCAGGGCAGCTGAAGGAGAGCTGAAACGCTGCAGTGCCTGCTGATTCCTGGCAGAGCCTTCCAAGCAGGGACTGCAAGGTTTGTTAAGTGACAGTGGTTGCTGCAAATCTTGAACAAGAAAAGCATCATCACAGCTTCCAGTGTAACAACTTGACACTGTGGGTGTTCCCAGGGGGAGTGAAGGGTTTTCTGAGCCCATGAGGAAAAGTGCCCACCATCAGATAGGCCTGAAAACAGCACCTATCTCTCAGCAGAAGAGGAGAAATAATCACCCAAGATGTGTCTCGGGGCCTTTTTCCCGTGAAACCTCAATGTTACAGGTTTTTCTGAATCTGATCCTTAGCCAACCACTCTGAATCCATCATCTCTAGTTTCAGGTCTGACTGCTCCTCCTTAGCACTTTTGAAAGAAATCCAGCAATGGACAGGACCCAGGAGTCCAAATCAGGGACCATGGCAAGGATCAGAAGGCTTTGGAACTGCTGCACCTCCGAGTCCCTCGCCATAAATCAGCTGCACGCTCGCTTCCCGTGCTTGAGGAAGCATTTAGCTCCCAGCTGCTCAGAATCCCAGTAGATATTTTGGTTTTGCCTTTAGGTTTGTTTTCTGCTCAGCAGCTGGAGGGGCAGTTTGCAAGCCCAGTGGGCAAATGGTGTTTAGTGTGTGAGCTCTGAAGGAAAGTTACATTTCCTTTTTTCCCCTCTGTGGTTTGAACCTCCAGCAAACTTCCCCCTGCAGCTCTGGAAAATATAAACAATCCCTTTGCTGTTGGAAACCAGCATGACCAAGCTTTGATTTGTGAATTTCTAGGGAAGAGCTGCATCATCCCTCAATGGGAAGATCTGTATGTTGGGGTGTCAGAAGCAGGTCATTCTCAAACAGCATCTAATTAGGCAGATTTCTGTTGTTTAGCCAAGCAGATGTATCCATCACTGAACGTGAGATGCTGCATCATCCAGTTATAACAGCTTCCAGCTCCTTAAAAATGCAGAAATAGGAAAGCTCCTTTGCTTGTTGGCTGGTGCTTTGACCCGTGCAGTAGTGATCACTTCCAAGGTATCAGTAAGAAAATTAATCAAGTAGCTGAGAATGAGCTACTTCAGTGGTTCCCCAGCCTTGGGATCTGTGCTTAAAGCATTCCCTGGAAACAACAAAAGCAATAAAAATGCTTGATTCTTTCCCCAGGCAGATTTTCTTTTTCTCTCACCCTCTTTAAGGTCAGATGAACTTTTTCTCAAGGAATTTAGGTGGTGGGGTATAAACTGTATTTGATGGAATAAGGAGTCTCTTGTACTCTTCTATGGGTAGAAAAGAAGTTTTTCAGTCGGTGTGTTAATACTTTCAAATATTTTTACCAAGTGGCTTCAGCTTGCAAGTCCCGTGCACGTTCCTGGAGCTCGGGATAGTTGACACTCGGACATCACAGCAGTTTAAGCAAGGATGATCCCTCGTGCCCTGTATATTCATTATGCACCTGACCAAGGTCTCACAGGATGCACCAACTTTGCTAAATAACAGGAGCCTGCAGTGTGTCATGGGAAATGTAGTCTGAGCAGAGCAGGGGAGTTTAATGCTCAGAAACCACTCTTTGCCCAATACACAACAACTCCTTTCCAAATCAAATACTTATCTTACAATCCAAATGCCTTTTTTATTTTTTTTTTTTTGGTCAAAAGTATGATTTTTCTGTGGAAGAGTTTTCTGCTTTTTTCATTTTATAAAAATGAAAAACTGAAATCTATTTCTCCCATCAGTTCAAAAGGACTGACTGGACTGAGCATCTGCAGTGACTGTCCTTACCTGTTTGAGAACTACCTGAACTAGATGCATAAACAGATCTATTTTGTTTTAACAGAGTGCTATATATTGCTAATTTTTACAAAGTTATGAAGATGTCTTTACTGAGAAATATTTGCAAGTTTCAGATGGCTGGCACATGTGTTAACGAACATATGATTCAAATAGAAAACCTTTCTTTTTATTGCTGAAACACTAATAAGAGTGCACTTTAATATGCCTTAATGTGTTACTCCTTAATTGACAGCAGATGTTTCCTGAACAGCATTTTTTAGAAGGCGTGCTGCACTTCAAAACAAGCAGAAATAAAGCCTTACTGTACATACAAGAGCTTCCAAGAACAACGCCTCCCCTTGCCAATGATTGTTTATAAAAACAGCATTCGGGATTATTTGAAAATCAATATTAAGTCCCACGGAATATGTCAGAGTAAATCTGATGTTATTTCACCAGAACCTGAACACAGCCAGTGTTCAAGGTCTCCTTTTGCTTTCCCTCCAGTCTCCAAAATGGGAACCATCACCCTGCCCCTGGTGTTGGATCAGGAGAGAATGGGAAAAAGGAGGCATCTCATTGGGAAGGCAAGTAACCACCTGCCTGGTCAGACAGAGAACACCTCCAGCAGCACATGTATCCCTCTGAGAGCTCACCTGAGCACCACAACTCTTGTTTATGCTTGCATGTAAAATACCCCGAGATTTGGAACCTCCTGCTGGATGACACCAAGGAGACAGGAGAGGCTGGTCCTTGGGCATGTGGCTTCCACAAAGCCAGGCTGCAGATGGCAGGGGATTGTCATCAGTGTGAACAGGATTGCAAGTGCTTCTATCATCACAGGACAGAAAAAGAGGATGTTTTCCCTCATTATCCTGCCAAAGTCTTGCTCTGACTCTGAATCAGAGCAGCTCTCTCAAGGTATCTCAAAGCACACAAAGACCTTCACAGGGACAGAGTTTTCCCCATCCTCAGCACAGTCCCAAGCACTGAAAATTTGTAAATCTGGTTATTACTTGACCTGGCTGTGATTGCAAAGGGCTAGAGAGGGCTCAAGCTATAGAAGAAAAGAGGAGAAAGAAAATAATGCAGCCCCTTTTCCTTCCCAAATCCCTTGGCACTCTGGTCCCACTCTCTGCAGTGCAGTAGTCTCAGAAATGAAGTCCTGCCCAGTGCTGGTGTCACTGCAGACCCTTCAGCAGGTCCTGTGTGACACAGGACAGGCCACAGTCCATCTGGGCATCGGCTCTGAGGAGCTTGACTTCAAATCCTCTCAGGCATCAGCCAAAGTCAGACACACTCAGGTGCTGAAGGAAGAGTCTGAAATCAACTTGATTTGTTTCCCCTTCCTTTGGAAAGTTAATAACATTTCTATTTCCTTAGCCTTAATTTTTAGAGTGTTTCCACTGTGTGTTGTGGCAGGACAGGTCTGGTGCTGCAGAGCCCACACTGTTGTGCTGCATCCAGGTGAGAGGAGCCTGGGGCTGGGCAGGGGAGCCCATGCCTCTGGAAGCCCTGAGCTCCAGGCAGGTCCTGGTCCTGGGCTGAAGGTGGATCTGCTGCAGGAGAAAGGCCACACGTTGGGATCCACTGAACAGGCTTTGCAGACCTAATGGCTGCAAAGGCAACAAACAGAAGAATAATCAGCAGGACAGGGCAAACCAGAAAAATAAGAAAAAATGTGGAATTTTGCTATCTTCATGAACCGAGAGAGAACATAATCAAATTATTGATGGGCAGGGATTGGAGGGCGACCATCCTTTGTACGCACAGGATCAGCCCCACCAGCCTCAGGAGGCCTGTTGATGGCCTGGGAAAATAAAACTCGCAGGATTTACTGCTCTCCTCCCCAAACCCACCCAGAAGCAGCCCCAAAGCTGCCCATCCCTCCCCAGCCCGGAGTGGGCCGGGCTGTTTGATGTGTGTGTGATGGGAACACGCTGGGCTCCCCAAGGCCTGCTGTGAGTGCGAGCTGGGGTAACAAATGACAGAATCTCTAAATGCAGCCAAGCTGTGGTCAGTGTTTATTTATTTTATTATGTAAACAGCCCATCACTATGGGTTATTACAGTTGAGCTTTAAAGGCATTTGATCATTTAAAATGACTTCATGTTATCAGAACTTTTTTTTTAAAAAAACCTTGTTAAAATACTAAGCCATTGACAGTGCTTTTTGTTACCCAGCTTATAAAATACAAATCATTAGGGCAATAAATATTATTCATTTAGAACTGATGCAAACCAAATGTTTTCTTCCTTAAAATACCCATAAAAGTGAAGTTTTATCTTCCATCTGGCAATGCCTCTTATGCCAAAATGTTCTGAGTGGAATTGCATTAATAAGAAGACATCAAGAGAAATATGTTACTTGTATCCTTTAATATGCCTTTGTAAACTGAGATGCACGTTGGCCTTCTATCAATAAGCATCTCTACCTGTGGGGTTTGAGAAGGATTAATAGAGAAGAACCATTATAGGATGAAAGGACAGAGCATGCTGGGAGAAAAATGAAAATCAAACATCCACCAGTGCATACACTTCCTTCCAGGATAATATTTAGATTTTATTTTATTTTCTTAATTTAAATATATATATATATAAAAAAATAAAATGTTTAAGCTGGTTTTAGATAGCACACATCTGCACTGCAATAAGGCCATTTTCAAAAGTACAGCTCTCAGTGGGATATTTATTTAATTCGTATTGGTTTTGGACCTCAGCCTATAATGAGAAAAGATATGAGCACATGTTAGAGACGGTGGCTGCGACTGGGACTTTTTTGAACATTAAAGTAGAAAAAGCCTTTGCATGTAGGAAGGGTTTAGTGAAAATTCAATAACTTTGGCTTCAGACCCTGTGCTTCAGAACACCAATAAAGACAAGGGAGAACTGGTGCAGACACTGAACTCATGACTGAGCTGCCTGGAAAATGCCAGCCCAATCTGCCAGGCATTCCTAGCCTTTCTCTTTGGACACTTTTCAGCTTTCTGCTCAAATTTGATTTTTAAAGCAATTTTCCGTTCCCCCACCTTAGTCCCACCTGAGATGTGCAGGGCTGGTCCCTCCGTGGGTGGGTCTGACTCCACACTCCCCTTCCTGTGTTGGTCACAGACACATCTCAGGTGTCACCCTCCCAAATGGAGTTCAAGCTACTGGTGTGACCACTGGGCTTGTGCCCAGCTGTGTTTGCAGCCTCCCAAAACGCAGCCACGGCACCACCGCTTGCCCATTGCACAAAACTGAGGGGTTTGTGCCAAGCTCAAGAGTTTTGGGAGAGTTTGAGCAGATGGGAGGGGGCAGGAGGCTTTCCCCAGGAGGCTGGGGGTCAGCAGGGTCTGTGGGGCAGCTGAGGGTTGTTCCATCAGTTCTGCTGCTGCACCAACCAAAACTAGAAGTGAAGAGGGGAAATGTTCCTCATTTGGACACTGCACATCATTTCCTTACTGCTCTGTTGTGAATCTTACCCATTTTGCTGCACCTTAGGGCCCAATTCAATGACTAAAATTGATTTTTGGTACTTCAGTGGCCATGTGTGGGAACCAGACGTATTATTTTTTTATTGAGTACAACCCTTCGAGCACTGGCTCACGAGCTCTCTTCAGAACACGCTAATAAAGTAATACCAACATTTCCCAGCTCTCCATAACTTCATTACCCCGTGTCTCTTTGGGACACTACTGCCTCTTGCCCAGACTCTTTAATGGATGGTGGGTCTGATGCTGGGTCTGAAAACCTCTCTCCATTTTCCCCGTGTGTGCCTGTGTGTGTGAGCTGACACACGTGTGTGCACACTCTCTTACATATGCTCAGCATTATCTGTCAGACTCTTCCAGGAAAATACCCCATCCCTGTGCCAGTCAGAAAAATGCACTTGACTTTTGAGGAACTGTTTTCATTCAGGCAGGATCAGGACCTGCCTGCAGACCCAGGAGTGTGAATGGAAACAATTTCCCTGTGCAGGAACCTCAGCTGACGTACAGCTGCCCCAGCTCTGCGTTCCTTTCGTTTATGTTTTCCCTGAACCCATAAATAGTCCCTAAAGTCAACACAAACCTCCCCGTGAGGAGCTGCCATCCCCTCTGCAGCTCCAGCCACCAGCACCCCCTGTGCCTCACCTGCCCCGTCTCCTGCATCCCTGGCTGGCTGTGCTCCTCTCCCTCAGCTGGGGCAGAGGTTTCCCATCTCTGTTTTGTGCCATCCCAAGGATGTCTCTGAGCTGCTGGAGCTCCCCAGCCATGCAGCCAAACCCAGGAGCAATTTTGGCAGCACACGAGATGTCACCCCCTGATACCCTTGAATGGACTTCTCTCTCTTTCCTGCCACATCCTCGAGGACCACTGGGATTATCATCCAGAAAAGTTGCTGCAAATTTCTGCCTAAAATTAAAGTCCTGGGAAAGGTGTAGAAAGTCATACCTGGAAATATGTTAGAATTACTCAGGGTTCGATTTTCCAGCACGTTGAGCCCTTTCCCTCCTTCCCAGCACCACTGAAATCAATGTTGTTTTTTTTTTTTAAATCAAATCTGGGTTAATGACTAAGGGTTTTTAAAGATGGAGCAGTTGAGGCAGTGACCACTGGGGCAGGAGGAAATCTCCTGCAGGTATTAGTCTTGCAGGACGGCGTGGCAAAGGTTACTGTGGCGCTCGCCGTGTGGAACGATGATGAAATACTATGGGAAAAGCAAGTCCCCCAGCTACAATGTGTGCATTTGGTGGTCATGGCTATGCACCAGTTGTGATCAATGGGTGGAAAGGCAGGGTCAGGGCTGCAGCAGCCGGAGATGCTGGTGCTTTGCAATCTACCCGGGCCCCAACCAAGGGGCTGAGTTTCCACAATTCATTTATCATAAACCAGCAATTTGCAAATGTTAGCACTTTTCCCACACATCATGAGCCCTGATGGACTTTAATAAAGGGGAGAGAGAGGGAGAAGAAGAGGGAGGGGGAAGAGAGAGAGAAGAAAACCTACATAATTAACTAAAGTTCTTAGAATGGGTTTAATTGCAAAAATGTTACCTTTTTGGAAGTAATTGCTGTACAGCTTTTATTTATTTTCTAGTTTCTGGGTTTTTACATTGGTTTTGAACCAGTTAATTAGCCAGTTGTCTCTCTTGGTGGGTTTTGTGCCTCTCTCTTTTACCATTACGGCCATACAGGAATGATTTTCCAGTTTGCTTGACTCAGGCAATCATTAAAATTTGACTACCTGCATTAATTTGGTTCCTGCCCTGTTTTTAAGCTAAAGGCCTCTAAAGGGAAGGGATGAAAAAGAAGAATAAACTGTAAACAAAGCTTCAAAACATATGAGAGTGAGAATGTGCAAGGCCCTGGCTGTGCCTGTTCTCAGAGAGATGCTCACAAGAGTCACTGGCAGGTCTCACCAGCCAGGCTCAACACCTCCCTCTCCAAGGAAGTCCTTCTCTGGGTCTGGCCTATCTCCAGGCTATAAATGCATAAATGTGGCTGAAAGAATGAAATCTGTAGATAGAAGGAGGAACAAGAGTTGACACTTTTCACTAATATCAATGATAACATCACTTCAATGTGATTTTGCAGATCTCTTTCTCTCCAGGTTTGTATTCTTCTTCCCAGAGTGAGCAATAAAAGAGGCTTCAGTGACAGGGACAAAACACTGGGAGCTGTGATTATCAGATTTTCTCCTAGTGCTCTCCTACATTTTCTCCCAGGAAGAAGTTGTTCCTCTCTTTGAGAGAAGAAATCAGGGGGTTTAGATCTCTATCAGCACCGGGCTAAGAACCTTCCCCACCTCCTTCCCAGCTCGGGCCATGGCCTGGGGTGGTGCTGGCTGTGAAATGAACCCTCACACAGCAGCTGAGCACTGCATATCTCCTGGTGCATCTTTCCTTTAACACATCTCTGTTTTTCATGACCTGCTGCCAAAATCTCTCTGCTAATGTTTCTGCCACCATCAATGCCATGCAAGAAAAGTGTCTTTGTTAACACATTTAGGGCCTGCTTTTAATTTCTACAGTATTCCCTTTAATAACAATGTCTAATTAAAACATCTGTTAAAAAGTCTGTAACATTAACTTTACAGGGAGAATTTAATAGAATTATATTTGAATTGCAGCCATTTAACGGGTTTCCTAATTAGGCTGTTGAGTTTTTATTTTTTTTAACAAAAACATTACACAAATTAAAATCAGGCCCAGTTTTTTATTATTACTATTACAACCCAGAGTGTGGCCAAAGGAAGGCAGGCAGGATGTGATGGTGTGTGAAGGGTGAAAAAAACCCAGCACAGCAGCCGGGGACTGAAACACTAAAATGCATAAAATGGAACAAATAAGAGAGGATGTTTGAAAGGGGGAGGGGACCAAGAGATGAGCACAGAGGAGTGGTGGTTTCCCAGTGAGATGGGGGATTTTTGTGTTCAGAATGAGATGCAAGAAAACAATACAGTTTTACTCTTCAACATAAATATTTCATGTGGTTCTCAACAGATGCTAAAGTTAGTGCCTGTACAAACATCTTGGGTGAAATCTTGGCCTCTGAGTTGTCAGCAATAAAACTCTTATTGACTTCAGAAAGGCCAAGACTTCATCTTTTGTCTCTAAATTGAACTTACAGTTGTAGTGACCACTGGCAACGGGAAGCTCACTTCAAAAGAAGGCTCTGACAGTTGGACACTTATCTCCCACTGATCTAAACTATCTCAATCTCTTTTTGTTTCCCAAGCAAACTTGGAAATCCCATTGAGAGCAAGTTCATCAAAATACTTCTTTTGTTCTTCTAATTTACAGCAAATCCAATGAAGAACACAACTCCCTCAAGGAATTGTCAGGACGTCACAGGCCAACCCCAGACAGAAAGGGCAGGTTTACTAGGAAGAAAATAACAACAAAATGTTCACAACAAAGAATAAGAAATGCATTAGCACTCATTCAGAGACCCAGGACACTGGGGATGCCTTTGATCTCCTTTGCTCTGCCATACTGCATTGCTTTCGTGGCTTTTGGACTTGTAACATAAGTTAGAGCCTATTTGGGTCTTATGGCAACAATCAGGACTTTTCTAGACCAAATATCCATTCTTTAGTGGCTGTGAGGGGTCTTTTTTCTCAACCACATTATCTGTTTCAGGTCTATATTTCTTATGCCCACCATTCTGCACATTCTTTCTTTGCAAGGGAAGAGTCTGAACTGAATTCAGAGGTAAACATCAGATCCAGAGTCCAGAGGATGGGCTCCATTCCCAACCCTGACACAAAGCAGCCACCCAGCTCTTACAATCTCTTACAAAGTTCCTCAGAGGGCATCCCCCAAAAATGTCTTTCTTCACAAAGAAGGGAATTTGGAGGGTGCTTCCCACAAACATCTGTGCTCACCAGGACTCTGTGAATGCCCTGTCCAAGAAGGAGCTGCAGGGGGCTTTGCAGGACAAAGTTGTCCACAGGAATTACCACAGGACCATGGTCAATGTGTTTGCTGTGTACTTAGAGCCTCAGGGATTAAAGTTGTTTTGGAACAAATCCTCCAGAATCTGCTGGTATGTTGGTGGGGAAAGGACACTTTGGTAGTTTGGAATGGCATTACACATTTGTGGAGTGGAAATTACAGTTCAGTGTGTGGGTATCCTTGATTGGACAGTCTTTCAGTTGATGGGTTCTTCTGTTCAATTACTATTAAAATTCATCAAATGGAACAGAGTGGTTTTAATGCCCGTAATTGTTGTACAAAATGCTCTGTAATTGGTCTTACAAATGAAGCTGAAGAGCAAGATCAAACTCCATTGAAAATGAATCTGTCTTTCCTCTGAGGAGTTCAAGAGTCACTTCGAAAATCCATTTCATGGGGAAGTGTTTAGCCAATTCCAATTCTGGTTCGTTTTGTGTGACAGTCTTTATTTGCTTATTTTGGCCTCTGGTATGCAAATGAATCTGCCAACTCTTGAACTTGTTTCCACGTGCTCCCCTCACTTGTGATTCCAGTTCTGCAGTCAGGCAGCAGCAGGCAAACTTCAAACCCCTTCAGCTGCATTTTAGGTGAGGGATATGGGATGTCTGGCACTTGGGCAATGTGAGGTGAGGAGCCAGCAGGGCTGTGCCTGGCAGAGGAACCAGTTCCATCGAGCCTTGCCAACCCCTGCTTGGTGGTTTTTTTGCAGGTGGGAGAGAGTCATTTTTACCCTGGCATGGTAGGAGGGGAGGCAGTCTGAGAGATGGGGGAATGAGCAGGAGATGAGAATTTCTTGTGCTCCTTTTGCCACCCAAAAGCAGCATAACCTGGAACTACACTATTATTCAGGAAAGTGGGAAAGCAAGCAGGACATTTAGGGCATTGGCCTTACTTGGTGGTCCACACAGAATTCATTGAATCTTTTGCTCTGAGATATCCTAAATTTTCACCCAGAAGTTTCCCTGAACCTCAGGTGCTTTTCCCAAAGGTGGCCAACATGGGTGCATCAGTGGCCGTTCTCCCTGAGCCCCTTCTCCAGTGGGTAAGGTGTGCTCAGGGGTGGTTATGGGGAAGGTGTCCCTGCCCAGGGTGGGGGGTGGAAGGAGATGATCTTTAAGGTCCCTCCTGACCCAAAGCATTCTCTGACTCTCTGATTCTGTGGTGGAACATGATGGATTTAACCACTGGAACCAGCATGTCACAAGCTGATATTTATTTTTCTTCCATCTCTTAAAGACTCCAGGTAAAATTCTCTGTCTGGCCCCTCTCCAAAGCCACCTTGTCTCTTCCTCTACCCCTCATCCCAACCAAAAATTTCTGGGTTTCCACTATTGATTCTGGAAAGTACAGCTTATTGTTCATGCTGCTTCTGTCAGTTCTTTTCTGCTTTGTCTGTTCTCAAAGAATTAAAAAGAGGGCTCAGAGGGGATCACTCCTCTTTGTACAGTGAGTAAAGAGCTTTCTGTGGCACCTCTCCATGGAATGAAGCGATGGCTGTGGAAGAAGAGCAAATCTGAACTGAAACTGGGAGGAAAAAAAGAGAAAGCTACATGCTACTGTCCCAAATCCATTTAAAAGACACAAATCCCTCTCTGTGTCCCTGACTTGTTACCAGGGCATGTTATTCACACACACACACTGACTCTGTCGTCATTAATCTGCTGAGGGCGTGTGTGGAGGAAGTTCAGCCCTGCAGCTCCTGGGGATAACAGAGGAGCTGAGCACGAGCTGGGTGTGCTCCCCTACGTGCCTGCGAGCAGGTGGCTGGGGTAAAACAACCGGGCCTAATTAAACTGCAAGTGTAAATAAATAGAGCAGAATTTCAGATTACATCCAACAAAATTAAGAAAAGGTCATGGACAAGGCTGCATTTTTTAAAACCTACCAGCTCTGTTTATTAAATGTGATTGCTTCGTACACACTCAGCACTAATTGGATTGCGGGTTATTTTGTTATTTAGGTGGGAGTGGGAGAGAGAATGGAACAGGGGAGGGCGAAACACACTCCTAATGGCATCAGTTTTCTCCTAAAATAGCTGTTAGTCAGCATCCTGACCTTTTCTTTCCCCACAGAAACCCTGAACAAACACCTTGATTTTCTGGTCTGGATTTTTGTTGCAGATAAGCAATTCCATTGTGGTCTGCTCCTGGGATGTGTGTGTGTGTGTGTGTGCATGTACAGCCAGGAAATGTCTGTGAAGCTGCAGGAAAGGCCCTAATTGAAATTAAATCTGCCTCCTTCCACATTCCTGTGCCCCTGCCATGCAGGCTGGGGCGTTCAGGTGAGTGCTCCCAGTCCCGCAGTGAAACGCAGGAGCTGCGCTACCAAAGAGCAGCAATTTCAGATGGCTCTGTTTGAAAGAAGGCACAGCATTTGTCTCTGGAGGGCACATCTGGGGAGGCTGGAAAGGTTTGGGTGGAGCACCTGGAGCCAATGCCAAGCGGTGCCCAAGACCCTTCCTTCCTCGCCAGGTGAGCAAAGAGCAGAGGAGCAGAGCTCAGGGGAGCCGTGTGGGAAGGTTTTCCTGCCCCAGTTCACCTTCCTTTGGCTCCCAGGACACGGCACAGGGCAGCAAGTGGGGCCCTCAGGGCCACAGCTGCTTTTATGTTTGCCGACCCCCCGGTATTTGGTGGGGCTCAGCACGGGGTGTCAGCGGGTGATGGGACACCCACACAGCCTCATTGTCCAACAACGCACCCTTTCATCTCCCTGCCCAGGACGGACGGCCCTGGGGCTGCTTTGTCTTTTGCAGAAGGTTTCCTTGTCCCCCCCTCCCTCTCCCTCTGCTTCTCCAAGCTGGATAAGACAAAAACAAGCCTTAAAGCTGAGGGTGGGTGTCGAACTGAGCTGGCAGGGAAAATCAGATAATCATTCATGGGGTTGCCAGTGCCCAGAGTCAACGCCCCCATCCCTCTGGCTGGGTGATACCCAAAAGTCTCCTTTTTGGGGGAGAAACCTGCCTAGAGAGGGCAGATTTGTCTCCTTAGGGTGGCTCCTGGAGTGAGCTGGGCTGTGCTCCCTGGACCTGCTGGAGAGGCTGGAACAGAGCGAGGCCCATGGAGGTGCCCGTGGGCACACGGCCCTGCCCTGCTGCCGTGGGGTGGCTGTGTTGGCACAGGTCCCACTCTCCTTCCGGAGAGCATGTTTCTTAAATTGCTCAACTGATATATGAATTGACAATCAGAGCTGGGAACTTGCAACTAAGAAAAGTCCTGGAAAATTCTGAGTTTTCAGCCTAAAGTAATGAATGGGGGTTTTTGACTGAAAACTAAGAGATTTTGTTTAAGACAAAAACATTCCATATTTTGGTGAGAAAAACCACATATACTCTGTGATTCTGTGAAACCTGGTCTGGCTAAGTCAGCTTGAATAGTTGTACAACAGATCCAGACCAGGAATGAGTAAATCCTAATGTTCCCCTGTGTAAATAAAGACCAAATTCATGTTGCCTATACCTGTGGCAAGGGAGCCCTGTTATGAAAAGCATAACCTAACTGAAATCCAATTTTCTGTTGAAACAACCATTTTGATTTCAATTTTTAGGTTGTACTAGTAATTTCTTCCAGGTCATTAAATCACGAGCTACTTTGTATCCGCAAATAGATCATAATTCTATTTATTCATTAATTAAAATTATCCCTGATTTTCTTCAGCAATTAATTTTTGCTAAGAAAAATCTGAATATTTCTAGTCATGTGCCTGAGTCAGCACTCAGAGAGCTGTTTTGGTCAGGCAGCATTGCTTCTTTTCTGTTTCTCATGTAACCAAAGAGCGAGCTGAGAATTGCTTTAGCTGGAGCTCAAAGGGATATTGCAGTTTACCGTATGCAGACTCAGAACTGAACTGCTGGTAACACAAATGAGCAGATACATAGCTTTCTTAGGATCAAAATTCACCTTCAAAGTGAAACAAAAATTAGGGACTGGGTTGAGCCTATTTTAATGACAATAACAACAAAAGGAGGCAGATTAAGGTCTTTAGCAGGGAGTTTGGGGGGATTGCTAGAAACAGTTTCTAAGATCGATTGACTTGAATAATACTCTGGGACACAGAGAACAGAGAGAGATGATGCCTGAGGAGAATAAATCAAATATCTTACGGCATTTTAGGCATTCTTTCCTTTCCTAGACACCGCTTTTAGTTTCCAGAAATATGAACAATTCCAGGCAAGCAGAGAATAGCCTGTTCATTTCCCCCCATGATGAATAGTTGCACGTTAGCCTGCTCATTTAATGACAGCTATATATAGTGTGTATAATAAATCAGACCCCAGCACACAAATGCCTTCTGTTTACCTTTGAAATACTTCCTTTTGCTTTTTTTCCCTGAGAATTGTGATTGTTGCAGAAGTCTGATGAATCCACCTACATGCACAGGGACCTGAACAACAAATTACCACAAGCTTTTGGTTCAGTGAGGTCCCCCATCCACCCAGGACTGCCCGACGTCCCAAGACCCCAGAGCCTCACAGGACTAAAGTCTGCACAGGCTCTGGAAAATGAACTCAGTTCAGAGGGAATCTCAGTCTGAGCTTTGCATGAAAAGTCTCATTTTAATCAGGGATCTCAGTCAATTAGTTTGATTATTGCATTATAAACACTTGTCAACTTTTATAATATGTGCCTTTGAAATACGATGCCTGAACTCACCAGCCCCTGAAATAGCATATTTTTAACCTGAAGTACAATATGACTTCTCTGTACAGTAATTAACCACTTAGAGTTTATATATACATCTTGTTATATACATATATACTGTTACATATAAACATGTTGCTGTTTGTTGGATGAAAACAACTGATGTTTACAAAATACCTGAGATGTTTCAATTCTAAGAAAAAAAACACAGCTCGCTTTTCAGTTTAAATATTAGCAGTTTTACTGGGCTGGAAGATGCATGTTTCAAGTAATTCTCTCCTGCCCTGAGTCACACCTGCCACTTCCCAGCTAGCTGGTGCAGCAGTGGTGGGATGGGCTGATATCCCACTTGCAAGATGAGAAATTCCCAGGCTGCATTCCTGCTGCCTGTCACCCCGCAAAGTATTTTTCTCCGAGGAGGAAAAGAAGCAATTTCTATTTTTTTTTCCTTTATTTTGGGGAAACTTTTCATGCAAAGAAACGCAGTACAAACTATTGAGAATTGCTGAAAGACATACAGATTGTGTAGAGTTTTATAGCCGTGAAGTCACTCAAATGGCTTTGTCTCCATTTCGCTGCTTGGCATAGATCACTTATTGTGCACATGTTTTCAGATGGAAATGCTGAATTAGACTATGGTAAAATGGATAATGCAGCCCTAATGCTGGCATGAGCTAATAAGAAAACAGCAATGAATCCACTGCTGCAGATTGAAGTACATGCATTTCATATTATTACTCAAGGCTTGTCTCTCCGATTAGATGATTGCATAACCTTAATATTATAAATCTTGCGTGATGTGAATTGTTCAGCTGTAACCATAATCAGTTTTTACTAAGGTGGCATTTCTGTCATCTTGTTAAACACAAACATTATGTATGTGCTAGTCATAATTTTATAACAGTTGCTTTTAGCTGGGGAAGGCTTTGTCAGTCAGGAGATGCTGTTTAGCTCAGATATGCAGTGCAAGTACTTAAGATGCTCATAATGTCAGTATTTGCTTCAGAAAATATCACTTTGTGGATCCTTTAATTTTCTGAGTGTAAATTTCTCTTCAGAAGAAATGGAAAAACTTGCAAGCTTTTAGACAGAACTCTCCAGCAGCCACTTTTCAGATCTTCCAAGAACTGAGTTTGCTTAATCAAGTGAAAATGGCCGTACACTCCACAGAAACCGAGCCATGCTGTCGGCCTTCCAGTGCCTCTGCTGAGCTCTGATCTTCCACTTCTTCCAGCCCAATTTTCCATGGAGGGAACATGGCCAAGCTCCCCGTGTGTAAATTAGCACCGGCACGGCTTTCTGGGGCCCTGGTTTGGAGGCTGCCAGGGTTTGAGGGTTTGACACCCACTCCATAAAGCTCAGCCAGGTTCCCTTCTCCCATCAGTTCACTGGGCATTTCTGCAGGAGCAGCTCACAGGGGATACCTTTCAAGGCACCCCATGGAGGAAGGGGACACAGATGGTGTGGATACACTGCAGCACCGCCTTTGTGCACACCCTGGGGATTGTTTAGTCCAGTTTATCTCCTTGGCAAATTTACTGGCTTCATCAGATGCTCTGAAGAAAAAGGAGGGGAAAAGCAAAATCCCTGCCTTGTTCAGGTAATGGGCACTTTCCTATTTTTCACTGTAGATCTTGTCTTGAGATAGTCCTTAACAGAGAGATAAGGGCAACAGGAGCACTTCCACATGCCAGCAGGTGTAGGAAGCCCTCAGACTGCATAATCAGGGAACCAGGAGCATAGAACTAGAGCTGTCTCCCCTCTCTGGCTCAGCCTGGCCCATACCCAGGTGTTCAAGGGCATCTGGGGGTCTTATTGTACACGACTCCATGAAGGTAAGAGAGGGATGGCCTGGGTGGCAACCAGTCCCTCAGGAAACCCCATCCAGTGATTCTCCACAGTGCTCTGTTAGCTGCTTTACTATGCTGAAACTCTGACACCAGAGAGGCTTTCTTACATGGCTGGGAGGGAAAAATAGTTTTTAATATCAGATTTTAAAAAAAAGAATGTATGGCCCCTATAAACTGTTAAACTTCACTTTATTGATCATAAATCTGTGTTTTGCTCAATGCAAAAGTTTTTCATCTTGCACAGAAAAATGCTGAAACAGCTACAAATGTCAAAAACACAAAGTTTTCTCTCCTGGACAATTTATATGGAAGTTATTGGATTTTTTTGTTGTTGTTGTTGTTTAAAAGCACTCTTACCACGCTGCACTCACCCACTGGGTTAGGAGAAATTGCCTTTCAGTGCCAAGCTTTGTTCCTGTCCTTCATTGATGGGAAGAGACCTGAAAAATAAAGCCAGGGTGTTAAGTCTCTTCTACGTACCACCAGGGACAGAAGGGCTGAATTGGATAAGAAATCCAAGCAATGGGAATAAGACCTCAATAATATCAGAGAAGGAGATATTCCTTTGCAAAGCCACTGCTAAAGTAGGGCACAGGCAGTGAAAGTGCTGCAGAGCTGGGCACGGGGCTCAGAGCAGGGAAACACCTCCCACCTGAGATTGCTGCCCAGGTCCACACACAAACACAGGGGCTGTGCCAGGGCAGGATGGCCAGGCCAGGTCCCACGGGGACATTTCAGGGAGTTAACGTGGCCTGGGACACATCCCCCTGCTCTGTGACCAAGGGCAGGGTCCCACCAGTGTCCCAGCCTCTCTCCCTGCACCCTGGGGACCAAGAGATTAACAGCCCTGTCTTGCTATTAATGATCTGCAAAACCTGTGGAGGTGCAAAGCAGGGCAAAGAAATCTTGATTTATTAATGGCAAAGCAGAAAACTGGAAGGCAAAAAGTGGAAGAAAAAATTCCAGAGCAGCCAAGGGTGGTATGGAGAGAGACTTCCCCTGTTGTATCATGCATTTAAAATGGGTCATTTCAGCTAAGGCAGCTCTGTGTTAGCACATTGAATATATTTGGTCTCCTATATTTTTTTTTTAATAATAAATCCCATTCAGTAAGAGGAATAATAGGAAAAAGGATATTATTTTTTTCATCTCACTGTCCAAATTACAAGAATTGTGCTTTTCTCTCCTAACCTGGAAGCCCCCCTTTTCTGCTTGTTCTCCATCACATGGTACAACAGGTCTCTGTGCTCCACTACAGTGGTCAGCATCTCCCTAGAGATAATGGACTGGATCATCAGCTGGATGCAATGCTTCTATTTGGTCATAAATCACGATGGGAATACAGTAACCAAAAGCCATGAAATATGAAACCACATAAATAAAGGAAGGGAAGGACTGCGAATTGTCTGGGGAAATCTGTGCAAAGAAAGGGAGGAGGAGAGACTTGCACTGTTGGAGGAACCACAGCAAATATACATCCTGATTTTCAAGTTAAACTGTTGCTATAATTATTTAAGATTGGCCTTCTCCTGTGTCTCACAGGATGGGGCTTTGTTCTCCTTTCCGCTCGTTTCATCTGCTTTCTGTTCCTCTTGGGCTTTGTTTTTATTTCTGTGCTTTTCCCACTTCTACAAGTTCTGCCTGCAAATACCCTGTTCTTCCATCATCCCTCCCAGCACCCACAATCCCAGCCCCTGGACACTTTCTTCTTCCTTAGTCTCTGTTCTGTTAAATTCACTTTTTGTTACCAACCTGAGAACTCCAAACAGCTCCTACAGGGAGAAGCACAGGTCAGCCAAGTCAAGGATTTTAGCTCTCATCCACGTTCAGAAGGTGGGGTGCAAGGACATCTACATGTTTAATTAAACCAGAAATGTTAAATCCTCCTTCACAGCTGTCCAGCCTTCACCATTGTGACCAAGTCCACAGTTTAGGAGATGCAATGAACAAAATTTGGCAGGTTGTCCTATTAGGAGGAAAAATAGAAAGAAAAGGAAAACAAAATATTGAAAAGTTTAAAAAAAAGAAGAGTCTTAGGACTGTTGGATGGGAATTCTCAAGGCTAAAATTTTGCTTAATCTTGTCAGCAGAATTTCAACCTTTAGGTTTATTAAAATGAGAGGAGTCTGTCACTGCTTGGTTCTGCACCAGTAACTGGAGCAAACCTGTGTGTCCATTCCATTGTGGACACAGCTCTGTTTTCCTCAGCATCGTTACAGACACACCAGGCAGCCTAAAATACTTGGGATTTATAATTTGAGCACAGTTATTTTATATATGTCAAAACCAGTGGCTGATCCTGCAGTCCTGAGGCTACTCCCATGTGACAACTGCAGTACTAAACACTTCCTCACCACACTGCCACCACTTGTCCCTGGGATCCAACATCTGGTGTCCCACTGAGCTGAAGGACCCTATTTAAAAAAATATTCCTATGGAAACATGCATGACAAAACTTTTAAAAGATTTTATTTTCACTGACTCTCTTGGATTTCAGCTTATCCTTATGGACACAGCTACATATTCACATAGATACTAATATTTTAGATGTGACAAACTCCCACTGTTATGCTCAGTTCAGTTTCCTCCTAATAAACTAAAGCATCTACGAGGATTTTTACCATAGGTGTAATTTTATTTTCTATAACAACACAAATCTACCTGTTAGGTGATGTGTGCATATTAGAAAACAGGATAAAATATACAGAGTGTGGGGCTTTGATCTGAACCACGTTTAAGAGGTACAGGTAGAACTGTGTTTATTTTGGGTCAGCTGCTTTTCTTCAGCTCTGCAGTGCAGTTAATAAATGCTGCAGACTGCTCTTTCAGACCTTATAAACTTAGCAGAAATAAAAGGAACTAAGGGGTCTGACAGCTGAGTGAAGCTTATAAACGCCACTGAAAGCCTTTGGGGCTCCAGCTCCTGGGGAATATATCAGAGCCCCTTCAGGGTTTATAAATTCTATTTATTTACTGGCAGGTTTCTCTCCTGACCATAAAAACCATAAGTCAAAGCATTGCTAGATGGGGAATATGAAGCCCAGCTTTCCTCTAACTCCAGCTTCCTCTTTCCCAAGTCTGTGCAGCTCATCAGCTCACTGTGGTGTCCAGTGCTGGCTGTCACACTGAGTCCCTCTCACGAAAACATCTGCAGCTCCTGACTTCACCCAGGACTGGTCCCCTGCAGAAGCTGGCTCCTGGCTCCTGTTCAGATTCTGTTTGCCAGCTCTTCACACTTTACAGGCTGGAGAACTGTGCCAGGAAGCTCAGATGGGACTGCTCTGGGGTGGGTCAGTGTTTTAGAAGCACATAAGGAGGTTGAGCTGCTTCTACAGCAGGGGACAAGCAGGACCAGCCCTCTGGGCTGTGTCTCTGCTCACCCTGTGTCCCCCACTCCCTGGGCAGGCTCCCAGCCCCCCAGGGAGTGAATCAAAACTGCTGTTTGCTTCCCCTCTGCAAACCCATTTCCATCCCAGCTTCAAGGAATTTGGGCTCATGAACCAGGGGCTCATGGACCAGTTTGTAGGAACCCAACAAGCCTGTCACCAATCCCGTGCTCCTGAGTGTTGCAGGCAGGCATCTGCCTTCCAGGAGGAGGAGGAAGCACTGTGAGCACGCAGGTTCCTCCTCAGCATCCTGATCCCAGCTCCACTGCACTGCTCCCACTGCCTGACAGGCTGTTTTAATGGATGGGCACTGGCCTTCCGTGCAGGGGTTAAATGTAAAACTTCCCTGTGCTTCTCTTGTCAAAGTTAAAAGCTTTTCACGTCTGTGTTAATGTTTCTTTTTTTTTTCCTCCTGTCTGCTGGCACCAATGACAAATACTACATCTTGCATTGAGTAGCAGTATATTGAATGGCTGGCAGAGGCAGAACACGGCACCTGTAATTTATCTCCGGGAGTTTGGGTTGGATGACACTGCTGGGAACAGACGGGGGCTCGGAGCTGTCACCTGATTACTAATTCTAGGATTTCTCCTCCGAGAGTGAGAAGGAGTGAGCTAGGATGAAGGGTACAAAAAGCAAATCAATAAACAGGTTAGTGTTTGCATCATTATTAACACTCGGGCTGTCAACACACCCATTGAAACTATCGCTCAGGGCAGCCTCAGATTTAATGGTCAGTGTAACAGATTTACTGTAAATGTTAGCTAAGGCAGAGCGGGAGGGGGACCTCATTGACAAGTCACAGAGATTTCAGGGGGAGGGGTGAGGCCCTTTCTGTGTGTGCATAGCTAATGCCAGGATTGCCAGGCACGGGGGGCTCTGCAGTGTTTCTGGGGGAACTGTGGGGGGTGTGTCCCTCTGTGCTCCCTGGTCCTCCCCAGGGTCCCTGCCTCCCTGCCCTCACAGGCAGCAGCTGCACATCAATTAAATCACCAAGGGAGCTTTGATCTTGGGAACCCCTCACAACCCCCTTAACAGCCTGGAGAGGGGAGAGGGAAGGCTGATGCTGCCATCTTCACACTAAATTAGCCTGTGACAGGAAAGAGCTTGACATGAAGTTGGGCTTTATTGTCTTTACCCAGCTGATGAGCTCCTGCCTTTTTCCCCTTTCCCTGGACAAAGTCACCTCTGCAGAGATTTCCTAGGAAAACTCCTGGCACTGCCCCTTCCCTGGTGATCTGTCCTCACACTCCCCCAAGTAACACACAACGAGCAGCAGAATAAATGAATGCGCGATCAAGTGTCTCTGCTTAAATTACTGATGAAATGATAAATCTGCTGCAGAGTAAATTGGCTGAAGACGAATCTTTCTGAGCCCTGTTGGTGCTGCCACTTTTTCAAATGAAAACCCTCATAAAGGAATTAAACTGCTTAAAATGAAAAGTGTCTAAATTCAAGTAGCTTTTGCAGCGGAGGGTTTCCCAGACTGCACTGTCATCTCAAACAGATCCTTCTCCAGGAACACTCTGCTGCTTAACTTGCTTGTTTTAAATGGTTCCCACATGCACATTTATAATAGTGCATCAATCTTCAGGTAACTGCTTTCACTCACTGCTGCTGCCAGGAGAAGGAGGGACTCAGAGGCTGAAGCCTCAGAGTGTCAGATGGACCAGCCACGTGTAGCTCTGCCTGGCCCAAGGGCTACTCACCCTCTTGGAGATTTGAGGCTAATGGCAAAATATGAAACACTGGACCCCAGTGCTTTGACATTCCAAATGACATCATCATCTCCTGTCCTTCAGGCAGACATCTCAGGAGCTGCCTCACTCAGTGCAACCTCAGAAAGGGCTGTTTGGTACAACAGGGTAAATCCCCTGGGCTCCAGGGTTAAGGAATCCTTGGGAATGCCCACTCCAGTTGAACTCTGCCTTCAGAGCATGGACTCAGGACAGAATCAAAGAATGCTTGAAAGCTCCTAAGCATGTCCCAGTAAAGTTATTTCAATTGCCTCTCATGGGGAATTCCACCCAGGGCAGCTCTCTTCTGCAGAGACCCAGCAGAAACTCAGAGCAGAGCCCGAGGCCATTTGATAGCCAAATCTCTGCAGGCAGAGCCAGGTCACAGAGCCCAGGGAGGGTGTGAAGTTGGTCACCCAGGAGCACTCTCAGGAACAAGAGCAGCACAGCTGTCTCTCTCCTCCCTCCATCCTTCACCTTAGCTATGCATGGTGTCTCAAGATGCCTTTTCTGCTCATCTGCCACAGTGATGTTGACGAGCTCTGTCATTAGTGCTGCCACTCTTAGAACACACAATGCAGTGGGGACAGGCTTCTCTCAACCCTTAATTTCATCAGAAACAAGGCCAAGATGAAACCCATGGAGCTCATAGCAGAGTCCTGAATGCCCTTCTGCCAGCAAAAGTCCTACAGCAGTGGCAGAGGATTAACCTGTTCACACCAACTTCTCTGGGACAGGTCACGCACCCCCTGCAAGTGTCTGCCACACTTTGTGACTGGCATTACTTTCTGGGAGCTCTTCCAAAGGAATGGTCAGGAATCACAGGTTTAGTAGGGCATGGGGAGATGCAGGCAAGGCTGTCTGGTGTTACAGTTTGTAACTGCAAGTATTGAAACCCTCCAACATCTGGCTCAGAGCCCAGCAGTGTGGACCTCTGCTCACATTACTTGATTTTATGGTGTTATGTTGTGGTTCAAGCCCAGATCTCCTGACCAGATCTGGTAACTCTGTCCACCGTGTGGGGAGACCTGAGATGGACATCCCAAAAGTGCCTCTGAGATGCCCTGGGGCTGTGTCACCCACTCACACAGTCCAACCCTCAGCCCTGCACAGCCCCAGCCCCAAGAATCACCTCCTGTGCCCCAGAGGATCATCCAAACCCTCCTGGAGCTCTGGCAGCCTTGGGGCTGTGCCCACTGCCCTGGGGAGCCTGTTCAGTGCCAACCACCCTCTGGGGCAATAACCTTTTTCTGATATTGAACTTAAATCTGCCCTGACACAACTTCAGTGCTGAGCTCCTCTCCAGAGGGCACATCTGCTTCGTGCCACGGAGCTGTCAGCTCAGCCTCCAGGCTCTCTGGGACTTGCAACACTAGAAACTCAAAAAACCAGATGCAGCAGCTGCAAAATCAGCATTAACGTGTTTGGGTTTGATTTTGATTTTGAAAAGGCTGGTGCAAAGGGAAGCTCTGCAGCCTCTCTGTGGAGCTGAGCTCTGATTCCTGCAGAAGAGAGCAGCCCCCACGAGTTCAGAGCACCGCTTGCTCTCTTTAATCCTCACACTATTGACTGGAGGAAGAACAAACCTCCTTGGAAGCCTTAATTGGAGCAAGCGGCGTCTGACGATTTTTGTTTAAACTGTAAAAGAAGACTCTTCCCTGGTGGGAGATGCTCAGCAATCAAAATGAGGGGGGGAAAACCAACTCTTTGCTGCACACAGCTTGGCTGTGCAGTGGATAAGCCAGTGGAGAGCAGCCCTGGGAGCTGCTGGGATATTTGGACAAGGTGACCTCGCACCGAGCACATGAGCTGTGTCGTGGGCCTGTAAACTGTCTCACTGCTTTACATATCTGCATGGCCCCCACACTGAAGGGAAGATTAGCTTGATTATCAATGGGGGAATGAGCCAAACAATTACTTTCATTATTGAATATCCAATTAATTATTCAGGAGGCAAATCAATTATTCATATCTCATTTAAACTGGGTGGGGGGAGAAGCGTTGCCACTTGACAGAGCTGCTCACAGCCTCTCTGGCTACAGCACCAACTCTGCTGCAGCGGGGAGGAATTGTGTTGGCAGCAAAAGCCACCCCCAAAATTATGTTCCCTGGGATATATGATATCCATCCACATACATTTGGTGGCCAAAGACAATTCTAGAGAACTGTGACAGTTTGGAGTTCCCTGCAGGGCCACCTCAACCATGATTAATGCCACCTTTTCTATGTGATACAAAGCCCCCTCCAGGTCAGCACCAACAGGAGTTCAGAAGCCCATGGGAGCTGAACATATGCCATGGGAGCACTGAGGCATCAAGGACTTGGATGTATTGGGTCTTATCCAGATAACAAGAGGCAATATCCTAGAGAACAGCAGACTCTTAACCGTTTTTCCATGCATGATGTCATCACATTGACATTTTACCAACTAAGTATCTGTATCTTGCTTCCCTCATTTAAATAATGGAAATTTTAAAAAAAGAAATTTAAAAAAAAATTGGTTTTGCCTGCTCTCTCCTTGCTTTTGCTGTGCTTTCTTTGGAGGAAGAAATGGGGATATCACACTGATACAGGGCATCAGCCACAGTCTAACCTGCACCCAGGCAGCAGTGCCAGTGCTGCAGTGCCCATACAGCCCTTTGCCATGGCACACGTGCTCCCATCCTGGGCACCACCAAGAAACAGACTGGTGGGTCCAGGGCAGCGATGGCCCTGCAAAACAGAGGGCAGCTACGAGAGAAACAGGAGCCTGAGGCAAGGTGAGTTAAAAAATGCAGTCACAGAGAGAGTGGATCCAGGAATATAACCAGGGTGCAAAAGATATGGAAAGGCCAAGGTCTGAAAACTCTGCTTTTCCATAAAACTACCCACACATGCAGTGACAGCTGGTTACAACTGTTTGAAAAGCAGGGAAACAGAGGGAATCACAACTCTGTGAGTGTGTGTGTGTGTGTGTGTGTGTGTGTGTGTGTGTGCTTTCAAGACAAATGGGTCCCTGGGACATTCAGTGCCTGGGAACACTCCTTTCCTCCACGCTCTCTCACGCAGTCACTTATCCTCACTAAGGCCAAACCCAGCCCTCCTGTAGGCTCAATTTTGTTTCTTTTTATTTCTTTGCACAAGGAGAAGTGAGTGATACCATATTGGAAACAAATTGTCAATTACTGAACAATCAAGCCCTCCATTTGTTTGTTAGATTGACTCTCAAATAGCCCGATTAATTATAACAGCACTAATTATTAAGATACACGGGTAGTCATCTCCTATTTCAGAGAGAATGAGAAAGTCTTCCCTTCTGCTTTTGCTGTCACAGTAGCAGCCTCACCCAACAGGGCGATTTATCTCTGTCAAGCCAGTAAAATGATAATGCCAATTAAATCACACAAGTAATTGCTGTGGGGGTCCCCACGGATTTCTCCCAGCAGAGTCAGGTGGAATATGAATGCAGGGCTGGATCCTGCGCAGGGAGCACCAGGATGCACTCCACCTGCCCCAGTCCTTGTCCCTCTCTGACCATCGCAGTGGGGACACAGGGCAAAGCTCTCTTGGGCTCCCTGGTAGCCCCAACAGAGTATTTTTGGATCCAGAAGGAGGTGAAGTTGCTGAGCCTCACATTGGGATGCCACTGAGGACTCATGGTATGAAGAGGTAAAAGGCTGTTCCTTTTTGTTCTCTCCAGATGGTTTTCATCTTCTCATGGCTTTTCCTCCAGCATCTCCTACTCCCAGCCTGCTTGGACCTGTGCTGTGCCCCCTTCCCTCAGACCAGAAATGCAGCTGGATCTCTGGGCAGAGCTGGTGTTATCAGCCTCCCTGTGCACGTATGCTGGAGAAAATAAAGATACACATACAACACACACAAACACGTCTGGCCCGGAGAGGCTGGAAGGATCCACTGATAACACTGGTTATGATTGATACAGCAAAAGGAGGGGATGTGCCCACACCCCCTGTCCTCTGCTTTCTGCTTACTGTAAATGAATCGATGTCTCTGCAGCTGGGCAAACCCCACCCAAAAAGAACAGTGTGATCTAAGCCAATCTTCCTTGTCATTGGATTAAACCCCGTGAAAGCAGGCACGTAACCTTGTTAATACCACGTTTATTAGGGGGAAGGGGGACAGAAAATTAAGATATACTTCATGTTGTTGCTAATTAGAAAAATTGAGACTTTGCATCTGTGCAAGGCAGAGCAACATGTGGCATTAACAGATGTGAACTCATTACACAGCTGCATCAGAGGAAATTGTGCCACCGCAGCGACAAAAATCTCAAAATCAGATTTCTCCCAGTGCCTCAGCTTCCCCCTGCTTTCTCCTTCCTTCCCCTAGAAAAGTTTACTCGGAGGTTGTTGGGGTTTTTTGCTGTTTTCCCTTGGGGAGCAAAGAGGGAGGGGGGCAGTTCTTTTTGCAAACATCCCCTGAAGTGCAGGGGAGCTCCGAGGAGCAGCAGCCCAGGCTGCAGCGAGGCACACCTGCTAAAGCACTGCCAGAGGTGCTGCACGCCTGGAACACGATTTACCCTGCCTTTCCCTGGCTGTGGTGACTTCCACAGGGAGCACGCAGGGAGGGCTGCTGGCAGCCTCTTCCCCAGGGCTTTCCAGAGACGGCTCCTCTGCCAAGTGGAGGGAAGTGGGAGTAATACCTTAAATGAGGTGTCACCGATAAAGTGCTTCAAATCCTGCCCTTCCTCCCCCTGGGAGCTGTCTAACATCACCAGACCACTTGTCATCAGCAGTAAAGAGCAGCCAAATAGCATGAAAATAGGCTGCTGGTTTATCATTTCCCCCGCACGTTCTGCTTGACTTTTTGTCTCAGGTAGTGGAAGCCGGTCCCAGGGGCTGGTTTGGAGCCTCTGGGAAGAAGAAGTCAGATTTGGGATTCCTCCCTTGCAGAGCTACCAACAAGAGCTGATTTGCTCCCTGGCACAGCTGAGAGCAGCCCTGCAAAGCAGCTGTGTAAAAATGCACCAACTTTGCTGAGGCTTGTTTCATTTGTGCCTTATTCAGCTCTGGAGAGGCTCAGCTGTATTTCTGGGCAGACAAAACCCTCACGGTGTCATCAAGAGGCATCACTGCAGCGGGCTAATTGGTTTGGGGAGGCACAGGCAGGGTGCTGGGGTAAAGGGACTGGAACCCTCTTCCCAAGTAAGTGAGCACTGGATGGAAAAAAAAAAATAAAGCCCACAAAATGAGCCCCAAGGGCAGTTTCTTTCCCTGAGAAGATTTTGCAGGGCCAAATGGGAAGTTTTGTTTGCAGCAATGCAAGCCCCTTCTGCCTCTCCTTTCACTCTCAAAGACTTCTTTCTGCTGATTTGCAGTGTTACATCAAACCCCTGATCCCAGCACTGCCTCAAACCCCCTCGGAGCAGGGGGCAGTTCAAGAGCCACACTCGGGACAGCATTTAGAAAGTGAGATCCAGCTTTCCTCCAGGTCATGAGTTCACAGCCCTGGACATTTTGACTAAATTAACTCTTCTATTGAAGAACTGTGCTGAAAAACCCTTCAGTAAATGCAGTTGGTGCTCCAGTGATTTCACTGCCACCTCCCTCATCGAAAAGCACCGGGAGGGGAACAAAGACAAAAATCAAAACCTTATTTTTAAAAAAAATGTGTTTGGTGAGCATGCTATGGACTGTCTGGCAAAGTTCTTCCCTTAATTTGCACAGGCAAAGAGCAAGCTAGCAGGGATTTTGCACCAGCTGCTCCGAGCAGCCACCGGTAGCAATGTTCCTCCCTTGCACTGCTCGTGGAGAGCCCTTTATCATCCCTTTGTCCCGGGCAAACATTCCACGTGCAGCACAGAACCCGTCACCCCACACACTGCTGGGGCCCTCGGTCCCTTTGTGCAGGCTGTTTCATTTCATAGACTCAAGGGTCACTTTTATTGTGGTCTCTGCTAAATGAAATCACAAAAGCAATTTAAAATCGCTTAAGCAAATCATGAAAGATGCAATATGAGGAAAGGGCTGTGAATAATGGTTAGCCTAAAGCATTGCAACAAAGGGAGTGACGGTGCTTCTGGCAGGTCCTTTCTCTCGGTCTGTATCCTTCATGCTGAATTCCTCATCTTCTGCCTCAGATTTTGGGCAGGAACTCATCAAAGGAGAAAGCCACTATCAAATTTCTAACATTGCCTGCTATTCTTCATGGAAAATGATCTGCAGGACGTAGGGAGAGCTACAACTGAGTATGGCATTTCAGATATGCAGTAGCCAGAAAATAATAACAAAAACAGAGGACAGCATTTTTATCCTGGAAATTATTTTTCTAGGAGAAAAGAAATGTCACTGTACCCTGTGAACTGCATCCTTATCTGACCATCTAACATTCAGCAGAAGCTTTTGGCTGCCTCCAGTCTTTGTCCTAGTAGGCAATGGTCCAACATAGAACAAAGTTAGAGGTGACTGAAATGTCTGTGAGATAAATTTTCAAGCAACTGTGCTGCCCATTCCATCACACAACATTTTTGTTGCCCCGTGGATGACTTCCTTGCAGCTCTGAAAAGGTCTGTTCATCTTTCATCAGCCCCTTCAGCTGGTGGCACTGGCTCCCATCCTGCCTTATCCTGCAGGCACAGTGAGCATGTTCTCTCAGATGTTCCCTGGTGTCCTGGGCCCTGTGAGACCAGAATTGCCAGTGCTCAGTGCCCAGGTAAGGGCTGAGAACCACACTGAGCAAGGGGCAAACCCTCACTACAACCCAAGATAGCTGGGCTCACTCATGAGCCAAAGTGATGGCTGAGGGCTCAGGACTCATTTCTGTCCATATTTTCTCATCTTGGTTTTCTCAGGTAGCTACAAGTCAGCAGCATTCAAAGATTTTACAAAACCAGCAGTTTTGGGGCCTCAGTTTCTGGCTGGGAAAGGGGAGAGAAGAAAATGAGAGGGATTGACCCAGGAGCCTCAGTGTGGTTCCCAGAAACTGCAGTCAGCACCACGAGGGGCTTTTGAAAAGCCTGCACTTCTGCTCTGGGGATGCTCAGCTCTAGGGAGGAGGAAGGCACACCCAGGTTTCCCTCCTGTGGCCAACACTTCTCAGCTCCCAGCACTGAGGTTTCCACTTGGACCTATTGGACAATATTCAAAATATTCAGGATATTCAAAACCAGACTCAGTTGCTGCAAAAGGCCCTGATCTATAAAATGTGATCCAGGAGGAATCTACACATCTGAAAAGGCAGAAATACTGCAAATGGTGGGCCAGGTGTGCCCTTATTTTTATCCTAGGATCACATTGGATCCCAACTCCAGCTTTGCAAATGGCCACGCTCTGCCAGTCACAAAAAGATCCTACAGAGCCACAGCCCACCAGCCTGAAAAGCATCAAAGGCTGGAGAGGACTTGGTGCTATGGAAAGGACAGGTGAACTCCCACTCCATGAGATTCCAATCCTGCTGCCCCACCCTAAGGATCCCCACAGTGTCTGGACGGGTCAGCATGAAGGCAGCAGAGGAGATGGCCCAGAAAAGAAGACTTTGCTATTTCTTCCCTCAAGAAATGTCTCAGTAAATGCTTTCAGCATACACCACTTAAAAAAAAAAAAAAAAAAATTAAAAAAAATCCTTCTAAGCTTATGCACGATAGTATTTCCCACATTTTCAATTAGCTCAAATAATCTTGCTAAAAGCTATTAATAATCCACCTTTAGCTGCGAGCACACGTGCACCTGTGTGTGCAAGGAGACAAACCATCTCTGACGGAGTGAGCGCGTCAATGAGAAATGAACTGCCTGAAATTAACTTTAAGCGTCCAAGTGATTAAACCATTGTGCCGTGATTGTGTACGATACTCCCTTTCTTCAGCAATTAAGGCCGTATTGATCAGACACGGCGAGGAAAGGGGCCGGCAAAGCAGTGCTCATTCAGGCTGCCGTAATTAAGAGTGATCATCTATTGTTCCGGAGCGCACGGCACAGCCCAGCCCCATCAGGCTCTTCCCTCTCCCCTCCTGGCCCTCACTCCCCCACAGAACACGTGGATTGAGCATCTGCTCGGAGTCACATTCGGAGAGGAGCTGGCTGAAGTTGCTCTGGAGCAGCTCGGGATGAAATCCGCGTGTTTCCCCATCCGTTCTGCCTCCAGACAAGCAGCTTCTGCTATTTACTGGCAGGAAGAGGGGGGGAAAGGGAAAAGGAAGGGAGTGTGAGATAACACAGCCCATAGCAAAGTTTTGGGCTGACCAGAGTTCCCCAAGACTTGGGGGAAGAGGCACCTCTGCACTGGTGTGGGTCATTCCAGCAGGAACAAACACTTCCTGCTCCCAGAATTAGAGCAGGAAATCAAAAGAAACAAACAAACAAAAAATTCTTTTTGTTTTGTTTAGGGTTTTTTCCCCCCTACCAAATGTACTCAAAACAATCTTCTGCCCTTAGATACAGCCTGAAATTGGCTCTCTTATTTATATCTTATCTAGCAAACTTGTTTCTTACAACTTCTGATGAACCTGCTAACTTGCAGTGTGACCAAACCCTCACTTTACCTTTCTTCACTTCCATGACTCCAGCCTGGGAAAATGGAAGAACAGCATGTAAAATATCAGCTGACAGACTGTAAGTTCATCATTTCTGTGACAGCAGTCCTTGGGCATTTCAACTCTTGTGGTAAAGGATATTTCCTTGCTTAATTATTCCAGTTCCCAGAATATCATTTCTCAGTGTGTGGATGGTACTTACTGTGAGCCTCAGAAAAATGATCCGTGTCAATCAAAGTGTGTTACTGTGGACTTGGGGGAGGGTTTGGGTCATTTCCCATGAAAGCTACAGAATGCAGCACCTGAAAACACACTTCCCCAGAAAGCAAGGGCACGTGGCACTGAGCCACAGCGCTCCAGACCCTGCAAAACCTCATGCTGGCATCTGAAACTGTGATAATCACTGATATTTTTCTTCACCTCTGTGGATTGCCATCAAACTTGAAACAAAGAGAAAAGGTTTGCCCACCTGGGTGACATTTCACGCCACAGCCACAAAACAAACCAAGGCAGCCAGTTTTTAGCTTGGTGTTTTAAACCTAGGAGTGTCTCCCCAGCTGTGTGGAACCCGTGACTGCAGCTACCCCATTTCCCATCTCTGTCCCATCCATCAAGCTAAAAGCCTCCACTGGCAAACAAGGCTGGCACAGGGGTGTGTGAGCACACAGCCCACACTCAGAGAAAAGAGTTAAGCAGGAAGGCCTGGAAAAGTCTGTGCTATCCCAACACAGTGCTGCCCTTTTGCCTCTTCCTCACGCAGACACACTGCTCACATAGCCTGCATTCCTCCCCAGTTAACACCATTAAGCTTTGACCTGAACCAGAGAGAGAGCTAAATATGTGTGCACCTGTCCTCTTACAGTGACCTGCCTTTATCATTTTCCACCCCTCTTTTTTTGACTGGTGGGTATTACATGCAGAGTGACCCTCAGGATTTTTTTTTCCCCTTCTTTTTGTTAGGCTTTGCTAAAGCAACCTGCAAATTAATTTAATATCCTCTTTTGGTTGGGAGCTATGAAACGAGGGCTCGAGGCTGATGATGCGTAAACCATTTGTGGCATGTATTTAATCTCTGGACAATGGATAGAGATGTTAGTGCATGCTACACTAAGTTCTATTTACGCTGGCTATTAAGTGCAGTCAAGCTGAAGGCAATCGGAGCACATTACAGGGCCTAATGGGAGAGGATGCTACACAACAGTACATTAAAGGCTGAAAATGAATTAAGAAGGAAGCATGGTAGAGAAAGCAGACAAGGAAAGGGTTCTGTATACAGATAACTCTTATTGACAGCACAAATATTCATGTACTCTGAGTTCCCAAATCCAATTTTGGTATTGGATACCACTCCAGAGGGAATGTTTTGAACTCCATTTTCATGCAGATGCAAAACGACTCGCAGTCAGCCCGACCCCTCCCACCTCCATCTCAGTGTCTTGCATAACCTGATGCTGGGAAATGTGTCCCTGTGAGCTGCCTTGCAAACCTAAGCCAGATCCCTCCTGACCACCTCAGTCAGGCCAAACTGTCTCAGCCTGGTCCCTGAAATGCAGGGATGATGAGGGTACCCTGCTGCTCTCCCAGTCCTGCTCACTCCCCTTGCTACTTCTTGCACTGGCTGTCACTGAGACAGTTCAAGCCCTCTGGGAAAGATGGGAGAAAAATGCACAGTGGGAGAAGCCTGTGAGTTGTGGAAGCTGTTGTGAACCTTTGCTTCTGACTTTTCCTCCCTGTTATCTGGATGGGAAGAACTTACAGGTGACAAAATAATGCCCTGCTGTCTCTTCAAAACCAGCCTCCAGAACCCAAGGGTGGCATTGCCTTACTCCATCTCACACACAGTTTTATGAGTTCACTTTTATGCACAAAAATCTGTCTTCCCTCTTAGATGACAAGCTCCTTGCAGGGGCTTCTCCACCAGCTTGATGTCAACAGAAAATATCTTTAAAGAATCAGGAAAAAAGTTTTGGGTCTCTTAAAATTCTAGCAGAGTGAAAATTCAACTCATTGCTAGCACAAGCAGAAATATACTGAAACCAGTACCTGAGCTTAAAATACAACATACACAAGAATTCAAAGTAATCTTTTCAAGCAAGGCATAGACCAACCACTGACTTTGCCTGGTTTCAAGGAGCCACCTTGCAGTTGAGCTCTGCAGAGAAAGAAGTGCATTCATGTGCAAGCAAACCTTCCAAGCCCAAGACTGATGACTTTGACATGGTACTTGGATAGGGCTGAAGGGAAGAGGAAGGAAAAAATTGTTGTTCCATGGAGGTCTTTTGGACACAGTGAAACACTTTCCCCTCTTGAGGATATTCTTGTTCATTACGAATAAGTGTCCTTTTTGTTTTCCAGATCAAAACATCTTCTGGAATAAATATGTCATTTACATTTTCTGTGAAATGCATGATAATTATTTATTTTATAATTATTTTCCTGGAGAAAATAGCCTTGCTTATGTTTATAGGAATTTGAGACCTCCTCATATTTCTGCAGTAAATCTCTCTGGTCACTGTCATTACAGTTTGCATCCCCACCAAAAGCCTACATCAGCACAAGGAAGAGCAGATAGGGGAGGAAATGTTCTCAGAGCTCTTAGAGAACTCAAAAACTCCATCCAGGAGAGTAAGGATTGGATGGACATCATGCTGGGAAAAACCTCCAGCCTTGGAGGAAAGGAGAGTGCAGAAGTGAGTCAGGAAGTGAAGCAGTATCACACACACAGTCAGCAAGAAACATCTGTCAAAGACCCAGAGTTCCTCTTCTCCTGGGGTTTACAGGAACAAATTCCCACTGTGACCACAGAAGAAGGTGCCCCTACCTTTGGGGCACCCCACACTGCTCTGTGGTACAGCAGGAACATTGCGGGGCCACTCGTGTGGGCTGTGAGTAATGCAGGGCTGGCAGGACTTTGCACTTTGCCTCCTCACTGAGGGTTATACAGCTTAACAAGTTCTCCACAGTTCAGTGAGTGTTTAAAAGGTTCAAAGTTTCTTGTTGTTTATAAGAAGAATGTCTCTGGTTTATCACTGAGGCAATAAAGCTGCTGAAAATAATAATCATAATCAGTGGATGCAGCCCAAGAGGAGCGTCACAGTCCAAGGCAGCCCCTTCCCAGCCCAGATACAACCGTCATCTGCAGGTCATTAAACTCTCTGTGAAAGCCAAGTCCACAAATCAGAACCCGTTGGGCAGTGCCATAACCCTTAGTTAGGGGTTAAAAACACCTCTTAGCAACAAGGCAGCATGAAGGACTTTGAAAATAACCCTGTGAATCTTTGCTTGCTGGGATCCAGCCTCACCTGGAAGGTCTCACCACCATCACCTTGGTTAATACACCTCTCTGGGCACTCTGCACATCCTCAGGTGGTTAAACCACTCCTTGGTGCTGTCTCACGTGGTGTAACCTGAAGAAAGGGGGCAGAGTTTCCTACACCCACTACTGACATGGCAACACCATCGATCTGAATGTACTGCCCTGGAAGGAGAGACTTGGTTTCATTTTGAAAAGAAAGTCTCCATTTCTAAAACTGTCATAAACTGTCTCTGATCCACTGGCCTGTTCCAGGGGATGTGCCACTGCTCACACAAACACTGGAACATCCCCTCCTCATGCATGTAACCACAGAAATCTCGGGAGGAGGGGGGTTGGAAGGAGAAGGCAGGACAAGCAAACTCTCAAGGACAGCAAAACCTTCCATTGAAGGCACAAATGAAAGACAGAGGGGTGGGAAGGCAAGGCATCAAGCAAAGCACAGGAATGCACTGCTCTGTTCAGCTGCTGTTGCTGATGAGCAGAACAGGCCCACGAGATGTGAAGTGGTAGAACCACAAAAATTATGACATAGGATTAATTTAAGGTAGAGACCAACTGAACCGTCTGCAGTGCCTGACTTTGTTTTCCACATCACAGGCTCACATGGCTACTGCCCAGGATTTATGCACTGGGGTAGATGGCAAAGGGTGGAAGATCCACAGTTCCCATATGAGTTACAGAACACTTCTCCTCTCACAGAGAATCCATCTTTTTAGTTTGTCCCGATGACTTTGTGATGTTTGTGTAGGTGAGAGATACTGACTGTTCCCAACACCCTTGGGAAGCAGGGTAAATAGAGGTGCTGTGGGTAGGAAAAGCACACTGTCCTGATCCACAAGGCTGATAGGAGAGCACAGGTAAACACAAGGAGAACAGGAGGGCCAGCCAGAGAGGTAGGAGCCAGAGTTTTGTAGAGAAAAAACAAGATTGCGGGAGAAGTACGGCATGATTCTGCATGAGCTGGTTCATAAGGAGTTATTCATTTATTTAGCTGACTTAAAATCATTTTAGAAATCCATGCAAGGCTTTTGGATTCTGGGACATCACTGGCAGCGCAACAATAGAACAGAGGTTTTAAAACACTGTTATTAAACAGGAAATTGTGCAGCTCTCCACTGGAAATCTCTTCCCCACCTCATTTTCCACATTCTTTTGCACTCTTCATCATTCTGGAAATTGAATTTTTAGGCATTCTCAAAATGGCCACAGCAGATAGCCTTGGCAAACCCAGCTCTCCAGGAGCAAGGCAGATGAAGGGTTTGTAGCCTCATAGGATCCCTTTCTGCCATAGCTGACACCTTGTAGCTTGTGATGAGCCTTGCTGCTGAAAAGTGGATATTTGACTTTTCTAGGTCCCCTGAGGAGCTTCTAAGTAACAGCCTTTGCCTGTAGGTCAAGCAATTACCTCAGTTATATCCACCTACCAAACTGTAGCTTTCTCTTTTTATGTTTTTAATATCATCTTCAATCAGAAGGGATTGAAATAATTATACCTCAATATTTTCATTTCCTAAAAGTTTTTGGGAAAGCACATTAAAATAATCCTTTATATACCTAAAGTGTCTTGTCCTCCTCAGTATTGTTTCCTCAGAGTTTCTGTTTTCTTGTTCTCTTTTCCCTATAGAAAACTTAATTCTCCAATTTTGATTTCAAAAGGTATAAAAAGCCCTGAGTACCCATCTGAACTCTCCAATAGTTCTCAGCAGCCATAACAATGTCAGCTTCTCCAAGGACTGTTTTTATATGTTTTTTCCCTAGGTTTGTCATTAAGCTAGCAAAATGGGGAGCTGCTTCACTGTTAACCCACTTTCCATAATTTCCTTTTATATTTTATTACAACTTTGAGATTTCAAAAGACAGCCCTCTGCCTCTCTCCTTTCCTTGCCACCGTGTTTCATTGACCAGCAATGCACGATCCGAGCTGCAACATTCAGAGAATCAACAACCAAAACCTGCCCCTCACCTCCCCGTGCTTCACTGAACATCAGACCATAACACCTGTGGAAAGTGTATATTAGTGATGTTATGAGGTCTGCTGTTACCAAACCCAATTCATTTCAGCCCCTTCTGTGCTCTTTCCACCTCCAAATCCCCAACAGCCCCTGCAATTAATATCTAATTAACAAACAAAAGCAGATATGCTAGGTGGAACAGCACAAAGCCACTCACAGCTGACAAAAGGGAGCAATTAACTCCTGCCAGCTAAGGACAGCAAGAAAAATATTTTGTTATTGAATAAGGCGGTGTTGCCAAGATCGGATGTGTTTAAAAAATGGAATAAACCAGCTCCAGCTCAATTGTGAGCTGTGGGCTCTGAGTCAGGAACTGCTTAGAGAAAGCCAGGGGCTGGCCCAGAGGGTCATTATAACTCCCTTCTGGCAGTGAGGACCATAAATCCACTGTTACTCCGACAGTTTCTAAAACAGATTATTTATGTCTTTTCATGTAAGACACGAAGTTGCTCCCACAAGAGATAAGCCACAGAATGAGCTAAAAACTGCGCAAACTGGCTTCCCCAGCAAACTTCACATTTGTACATGGCCAACAAATTACCAACAGCATCTGCAGAGGGGCAGAGATGTCTTTGCTGTCCCCAGCTTGAGCTCCAACTGAGGTTGGCTGGGGGGCTGTGCTGCCAGGCAGTGGTCCTGGTGCACGTGTGTGTCCCTGCAGGGCAGATCAGAGCCTGTCCCCCATCAGTGCCGGGGAAGGTGGCTGTGGCAGGCTGGCTCTGCAGTGGCACACACTCCCCTGCACCCTCCCACAGGCTGGGCAGTGGGGAAGGGTCCATCTCACTGCCTCTCCTTGTCCCATTTCCTCTGAATCTGAACGCTTTGCCCAGTAGATTCACCTGCCCTCAGAGCTTTCAGTTTGCTTCTCCTCTCATTCCACACCCTATGGCCCCAGAGAAACACTGGCTTTGCACATGGGAGTGTAAAGAGCATCAGACCCAGCAAGGCAGGGATGGATCCTGTCCAGTGAGAGTGCTGCAGTGGGCAAAGAGCAGGGTCAACCCCTCCTGCTCTTCAGCTGTAAATGACACATTAATTATATTTAAGGATAAGAACTTTTCCTGTCTCTAGAGCTGCACAGTTGTTAGGCAAAGAACATCATGCTCACTAGTAAGAGTGATATTCCTTGCATCATTCCTGGAAGTGCTTAAGGACAGGTGGGATGAGGTATTAAGCAACCTGGTTTAGTAGAAGGTGTCCCTGCCCATGTCAGGGCATTGGAACTACATGAACTTTTAAGGTCCCTTCCAACCCAGATTATTCTTTGAGTCTATGATTCTGGGATAATAAAAAGGATAATTCTGTAAAAAAAATCTACTTTGCTCTCATGTCTGAGCCTTCTTTACATGTGTTGTATTTCTGTTGGTGCCAGTACCAAAGCAGGACTCAGCACAGGTTCCTCAGCCCTGCTGTCTGGGCCCTTCCCTGGACGCTGTGACAGATTAAACTCTGTGTTTTCCACCAGCTACCCAGTTCTTTAACTCCCAGGTACCAGCTCAGCAAATGAAGATGTGTGTGGGGAGGAGCAGATGCCAGTGGAGCAGCAGCAGTTGTCCCATCCATCCCTTCCCAGCAGGGCTCCCGTGGTGACACTCAGAGCCCACCTGCCCGGCACTCAGGTGTATTTTCGGTCACTGTGATGCAACACTGGACTTTGCTAAACCCTGCAGGCCACAGCCACTCACATTCCCACTGCAGCTGATGCACACACAGCTCCCAAGTCCTGCACGGGCTGGCCAGTAAATCAGGGCTGTGAAAGTGCTTTTGGCCCCCTGCCCAGTGTGTGTACCTCTTAATCCCTAATTCCAATTGTGTAAACAAGGCATGACATAACGGGTGGGCCATGGAAATATGCTCTATAAAGTTGATTACCATGCTTCATCCTATTAGAACAGCAGTCCCTGTAAAACTCTAGATAAGGCTAAAGCAATTTATTTGTGTTTGTGAAGGAGATGGGCACATTTCGGCTTTTCAGGGCCTGATCAAACCTGACAGGCAGACTCTACAGCTGCTTTGGAGCTCTTATAACAGCTCATTTCAACCTGTACTGGCCAGGAATTTTTAAACCAGATATCCTAAAAGGTCAGATGGGCTGTGGCCTTTTCTCAAGTATGCAGAGGAGAGCATGAAAAGCCTTGGATTGCCTGGGTGACCTCTTCAGCCTCTCCTGAGTGCAAAGGCACCTCCCAGCGCCCTTGGAGGGGGTCAGGAGCTCTAAGCAGCAGGGAAGAAGAGCTGTAGCTGTGTCCCCAGGCAGCCAAGCTGACTGCCACAGGCACACCTTGTCCCAGGATGACAGGGGGAAGCTGTGGGCCCCTTGGCCACCCAGCAACCTCCAAGAGCATCACCCAGCTCACAGCTCCTACCTGCAGCACGTGGGTCAGGACTGAAACTTCCTGCTCAGGGTCACCCACAGCACCTGTGACAAAGCTGGGACTGCAGCCCAGGTCTCTTGGGTCCCATCCCTGAGCACACTTGGGTAAAGACTCAGGTCAGGACTGTCCTACAGCCCCACAACACACACACAAGGCTTAGCTCATGGCTATCTCCCATCCAAGAGCCTTCAGCAGGATTAAACACTTACAGAAAAATGTTTGGGGCATTGGGGCATGGCACAGATCCCCCAGTCTCCAAATCTGAGCCAAACCCTGCTGCACCTGCAGGTGGGAAACCCTCTCCCTGGAGAAAGCATCCATTACCCTCTGTGTCCTCTCCCTCCCCTGGTGTCACAGCCCCAAGGGAACCAAACACTGCTCACAGTCCTTGGTTCCAGGAGGAATTGTGCTCATGGACAGGCAAAAGCCAGAGCTGTTGAGCCTGGGCTTTCCTTCCCTGCTTCATGGGCAGAGGTCACAATTCCCCAAAGCACACGAAACCTTGCACCTGCCCCAGCTTTGCAGCAGGCAGGGAACCTCTGCAGTTCAGATCTCACTCACAAATCAGCTCTGAGGAGAACAGCTACTGTGATGGAAGGCATTAAAAATTGATATAATTAACACAAATCAAGGGTATAATATATATCAACTCGTGCCCGAGTTCAAAAGCTCTTTTTAAAGGCATAGGAGCAGAGGAATTTTTCCATTATCTCAAAAAGAGCTTGATAAAGTCTTTTGCTTGTAGAATTAAGCCTGTAGCAGCTGGTGGGGTTACTGAACCAGCGACAGCAGCCCTGTAGTGTGTTATAAAGACATCTCTCTTGCCAGAGAAGAGACGATAACACGCATTCATACAGGCATTTTGTAACCTGATTCTTTAGGCACCGCCGTCTCTCGCCCTCTCCCTCTGTCACCTCTTGAAAAGGTTTTTCAGACTCGAACTGTACTTGAGTTTAGTCTAATTGGAAGGAAATGTGAGCCCCAAATCTTGGTTCTCATTGGCATGGAGACACTTGCATACAATCACGGTATGCAAAGCAGCAGAAGTCTGAATTCATAATTGGACGTTCCAAAATGTAATTATGAAAGATGAAATGCTCCTTTCAATGAGAAGGCTGTAAATAGAATAATTAATTTTGTGTTTGCTTGAACAATTCTGTATTATGGACCTTACACTGGAACTGAAATTAATTAAGTGCACCAGGATTTATGGAGGAGGTGAAGAGAGAGGGAAAAAAAAGAATTAATCTGAAGTAAAAGATAGATGACTTTGTGAGTGTAATGATGCGTTAGTCTGGGGTATTCTTTAACAAATTTAGCAGGCATGTTCTGGGTACAAACAGCACTCACTGACAGAATTATCTCAACTAATGCAGCTGCTGGACTCGGAGCAAATTGAGATTGCAGATGAGTACTTTGGATTTAGATTCAGAGCTGTTAACCCTCCGTGTGCTGCAGGCGTGGATCCTGCACGGGGGGGAAGGTCGGCTCCCTGTCCTGTGCCAAGGCCCATGGGACACGGCTGGGAGGCAGCCCCGGAGCTCCTGTGGGCACACACGGGGACACACATGGGCAAACACACATGGGAACACACAGGGACACACACAGGGACACACACGGGGACACACGTGTACACACACACAGAGGAACACATTATTCCTGAGGTCATTCCATATGAAAATCCAGAGTTATTCCTTTTTTCTGCTGAGGTCAGGCTATAAAAACCCAGGTGTCAAAATCTCTTCCGATGCTCCATTCAGGACTAAAGTGTTTTCCAGCCCTGAATGAATGAGGGATTTCAGATTTACCAGCCTGGCAGAGACCCCTGAGACACCCAGGGCAGTGAGCACTTCCAACATCCGGAGCAGTCACTCAGAAGACATTTCCAGTCCCATAAATATTATGCCTTACTGGTATAATTTTGAATAAAATAATGTAATTCGCTATAGATCCACGAGTAATCAATGAGATACTTCCCCTGCTCAGAGTGCCCCTGCAGCAGCACTTTCTGGAGGGTTGGCTTGGCCGTGCACTGTCCTTGCACCATGCAGGGACACTCTGGAGTTCAGCGTGTTGTGCCTGTGGAGTGTCAGCTTTCCCTGCCCAAGACCCAGCTGCTGAGAGACACCCAGCAGCTGGAACCAGCCCCCTGGGAGTTTTGTGAGATTCCAGGAAGGCACCGAGGATGTGCTGGTGCAGCCCTGCAACAGAGGGAGAAGCACAAGCATTGAAGAGTGGTTCCCTTATCTCTGCTTTATCATCTGCTCCTCCCCTGCTGGGATTTCTTTGCTAGGGAAAAACTTTCTCAAGGCTGGTTTTATTCCTCAGTGGGATTATGACCGTGTGGGACCCCCCTGTGTTTCAGGGACATCTGCTCCCAGAGACTCCCAATTGAGCACAAACTGTACTGCAGTTCACCAAAGTTCAGCACGAAAAACCTCTCCCAAAGCACTTCTCCCTGCAGAAAGCCCAGTGGAAAGCTGTGCTTGGTGAAGCCCCTGGGATGGGAAAGGTGTGAGAGTCAAAGGTCTGTAACCCTCAGGCACGACCTGAGGAGCTCACAGGGCAGGGGCAGGGTGTGAGTCTGAAACACCCCCCTGCTCTTGTCACATCAACTTGTTCCCAAGACTCAGTGTGGAGGGGACTCCACAGAGCTGTGACTGTCCCAAAAACTGAAGCACCACAGTGTGGGAATAAGGGCCTCTTTCCTCATGAAAGAATGAGCTGGGACTGCACAGCACCAGCTTGCTGCTACACAGAAAACATCCACAGACGCTTCTAAGAGTTATAAGCTGCCTGGATGATGGTTACCCAACAACATAGGGCAGCAGAGTGCACTGGGGAACAATGCCTATTTGCTTACTGATATTTATTTTCATTTTCCACAATAAAATGTTAAATATGAACTACTGTTACTTTGCCTTAAATTGCAACAAGAGCTGCATTTTCCACTTGCTTGGTTATAGCTCTTTAAGTGATACATTATATTGTTTGCCAGAATACTTCTACAAAGTCTTTGCTTCATTTAACTTGTAGAACAATTCAGCCAGATTGGTCTATAAAAGGTGTACTTAAAATCAGGATTACCCCGGGACTCAAAAGTGCTGGGTGCTAAAATGCAGTCTCTCATTTCCCATGGCCTTCTGAGCATCTGAACATATTTATACCTTCTGCATTGCAGCAAACTTAATCAGAAGGACAGGCTTGCTCACATCTGTGCATTCCATTCACTTCTGGAGTCGTCTCAGCCTCTTCTGAAACCCGATTCTGGCTGTCCAAGTGCACAGCTCTCCATGCTGGGCATTATTGGGCCATGGAGACATCTGTCATCAGGAAGGGTGATCGATGGGTTTATCAACCCACAGAGGCAAAGGCTGTGCCAGCCAAGGGCTCTTAGGCAGGGAGCAAATATTCTGCAAACCTTACAGGAATGTTCCGTGCTCTTCCCAGCCCGTGGCTGCAGCAGGAACCCAGCACTGGGAAGAGGAAGGTGTGTGGCAGCCCCAGCAGCAGAAGGGGGAATGGCTTTGAACGGAAAGAGAGTAGGTTTACATTGGATATTTGGAAAAATTCTCCCCTGTGAGGGTGGGGAGGCCCTGGCACAGGTTCCCCAGAGAAGCTGTGGCTGCCCCATCCCTGGAAGTGTCCAAGGCCAGGTTGGATGGGGCTTGGAGCAACCTGGGCTGGTGGAAGTTGTCCCTGCCCATGGCAGGTTGTTGCAATGACACGATCTTTAAGTTCCCTTCCAACACAAACCCTTCTATGATTCTGTGGTTCTTTCCCTCTCCTCACTGTCCACCTGCTTTAAGCTGACTTTTATTACTTATTTTTGGGAGCAGAGTGGCTCCCTCTGAGCCTGTATTTGACCTGAGCCCCTGCAAACACCCCAGGACACGTGTGGTGTGTGTGTGCAGGGCCATACATCACCCATACAGACCCCACAACTGCGGTGCTCGTGAACTTCATCCTTCTAAGGGCACCTGAAAGATGAATAAGATAAAATCAGTTGTATCTTTTTATTTATGAAGGTGAGTGATTGCACTCGGTGTTTGCCTTCACCATTTGGGAAAAGCTCTATTTGAAGCTTTAGGTTTGTAGGTTTTGGCTTGTTACCCACACTGCAAACATTTCAGGGGAATCCGTGCTGTTATGTCCCATGACACCACTGCAGACTGTGAGAGATGGAGAGAGAGTGATTTTCTTTAGCCCTAATTTCTGGAAACAAATGACTGTCTAGAAACCTCAGCTTTCAAAATGAAAAGAAAAATAAAGAGGTTGGTAAAATTTCTGTGTATGGGAAATCTGAAAATGGGATTTAAATGGAAGGGTCTTGCAAACCAGACAGGATTTAAAAGTCTGTATGGAGCAATGAACAAACAAACTCATAATCTTGAGCTGACTTTTGTCCCCTTGTTTTGACAATGATGCCAGGCACCTGCAAAAAACTATGTGTTCTTTCTCACACAGAAATGCAAAGGTCTATTTTCAGAAACACCCTGTCAATAAAAGCAGAAAAAAAGGCAAATCTCCCTCATCACTGCAACAGGATAACTCAAACTAATAACATAACCTGCAATTTTGCAGTTTTACATTATTAGAAGGAATGAAAAAACCCTCACCAATCCCCCTGACACTGATTCATCAAATAAATTAACTGTGTTCATCAGTTAACTCTCACTGGTCACATAGGGTTAAAATTCCTGGATATAATTCACATTGCTAATTTTGCAAAGGGGAAAGAAGCACCCTGGGATAGCAGGAGCCAAACACGCTATTTTGCCATAACTGACTAAACCTTGGGGGCTGGTGTTTTATTCTTGCAATATTTCTTTTAATAAAAAAGTGCCTGATTAAAATAGCCTTTTAGAAAACATTAATTCAGGAGCTAAAAAAAAAAAAAAAAAAAGAGAAGGAAATTCAAATGAACTCAAATAGATTTTCTCTGGTACGTTAGCACTGCATTTAGGATAATGGATAGGGAGGAGGATGGATTCTGTAGGTATAAATCAATAGGCAAGGGGGGCTGATGAAACTGCAACCTGTGAGAGTGAAGCCCTAGTGGTTTGTGATATCATCAGGAGCCCAAGATTAATTGGTTTGACAGTCCAGTCTCCTGCATTCATTATTTTAACAACAAGCTCCCAGGACCAGGACACACACGTTACCCACAGCCCTGCAAGCACCGGGGCAAAGCCAAAACCCCAGCTGAGCTGTCAGCAGGACACAGGAGTGGGTTACCCTTTTTATGCTGTGAGGAACCTGATGGAGAAGGGGGTGTTGTGGAGAGATGGAAACATAACTGGTGGTTCTGGATTAGCCCCACTGCTGGTCACTCCCCACTGAGAGCCTGGCTCAGTGCTGCCTTGATGAAGATGTGGTAATGATTTCACTAGGGTTTCAAGGGGAGTGGGATCGGTGGCAGCATGGATAAATGAACAACACTCTGCTCCCAGCCTGCTTGTCTCTGTGGTTTCTGCCTTTGAATTTTCTCGGGCTGAAAATAAAAGTTTTAAGAAACAAAATTTCAGGTTTGCAAGAAAAAGAAAAATGAGTTAATTAAGTCAGTCAGGTGCTGGGAACTCCAAATAACCTTGTGTGCTCTCCATTTCCTACTCAGATACCTCGCTGCCCATTTTTCTTGCAAGCTCGTGACCAAATCCTGCTTTCCTCATGCTAAGGGCCTCTGAAACCCCATGAAAGGGCCACTGATTGTAATGGCTTTTGGATGTGATCCTCGTTCTTAGGGATGGCCCCATTCATTTCATATGGCCTGTTTGTGTGAGTAAATTGGCCCCAGTTTGGCCCCAAGTCTGGGACTTTCCCAGCCCCGGTAAAAGGCAGAAATCCCTGTCATGTTCTGCTGTACAGTCTATCCCGTCCAGCTGGAGCTAAATGTACCTCATTACTCAGGGAAATTTGGATTTGGACAATTCTTCACTGATAAACAACATACTGCTATAATTAGCAAGTGTGGACTGGGAATCCTGGAAATGGAGTCAGTCCAATCTGTCAATTTAGGAACATATTGTTTAATTTACACAGTGTAGAGCGTTGTGCAACCTGAGAAGGCTCCGCCAGCCCGGGCTGGAGCAGGGCTTGCTGCTGCCTCCAACTTAGGAAAGCAGCTATCAGCTTCAGACAAGTTTTACACCCTTCGTGTTCCTCTCAGCCTCTTTCTGGGTGGCTGAAAGGGGCCACGCACAGTTCCTGTGCAACCACCCCCAAGCTGCTTTTCACAGCTAAACCCTGGGGTTCCCCAGTTTCCAAAAGGAAAGTCTTCCAGAAGGGGACACTTTGTGCAAGAATTGTTGTGAGAGGGACAGTACAGTCCAAATTACAGAATCACAGAATGGTTTGGGGTGGAAGGGACACCAAAGGCCAGTCTTGCTCCAACACCCCCACCATGGGCAGGAACACTTTCCACTAGACCAGGTGGCTCCAAGCCTCATCCAGCTTGGCCTTGATCACTTCCAGGGATGGGATATCCACTTCTCTGGGTAACCTGTGCCAGTGTCTAACCACCTTCACAGTAAAGGATTTCTTCCTAATGTGCAATCTAAGCCTGCCCTCTGTCAGCTCAAAGTTGTAACAATGGTACTGAAGTGCCAGGCTCAAGTCCTGGCCTGCAGGGTTAGGGAAGCCAACCAGCCTGGACAGCAGCACAGAGTCCAAGATGACCATCCAAAACCTGCTCCACAGAGGGCTCTTGTTTGTAAATCACCTCCAGAGCCACGACAAGGCCAACAGAAATGCACAGCAGAGTGTTTTAATACACATACACACCCTTAGCTTTCCACCCAGACTGACCAGGCTCATCGAGCATCGTGTTTTGTCTCCTTTCCTCCAGACCAGATTCTTCTTCAGTTATCACACTTCCCTTCCATCCCCCTGCTTGTCTTCTAATCAAAGCAAACCACTCTAACTTTCAAATGAAACTGATTTTCATATTGTCCACATATACATACAGTTAAGAAATTACAGTGACAGTGATAAAAAATGTTAATTTTTCTTTCCAGATGCTTGTAAAACAGCCTTAACATATGTCCGCTGTTTAATTAACAGAGCGGCAGCACGGTGGAGGGAAGCCAAACTAATAATTTAAAGAAGCATTCTCCCTCCCTTGATTTGAATCCCAAAACACATCCATCATGTGCATTTCTGAAACTGCAAAAGATTTAATTTTCTGAACTTTCAGCAAACATCATAAAACAAGTCAAAGAGAAACCTGGAGTCAGGAGTGATCGCCTTTGAGAGTTCAGCTTCAGAACTTGCACAGAAATTCATTTCATTAAGTGACTAAAAACTCCAGTGCCTTTTTTTTTTTTTTTAAATTAGCTTTTATTGTCACCTCCAGCTGGGTGCCCAAAAGGTGCCATTTTGCTGCTCAGGTTCTGGTCCTGAGCTGCCTCCTTGCTCAGATTGATGAGGATGTAATTCCTTCCTACAAACAGAGCCAAGATGAAGCCAGTCATCTCACACACTCCAGGTCTCTTTTCCTGTAATATTTGTGAACTGCAAAATTTCTGGGGGGTGTGTCTTTACCCCCCAGGAGGTACAGACATGCTGCTGTCCCAGCTTAGAGCTGGGGGGCTGAGACAGTTTAAATTTCCTGTTCAGCACATGCATTTTAACTAACTCCACTTCTGAAACCCAGCTGTGCACAGGTCCCTCAGCCCAGGCTCTGGAGGGGGAGCAATGAGCATGCTGAGGACCCTGGTGCAAAGGGAAGGTCTCAGTCTGGCACCCTGGGCAGACAAAGTCAAGAGACCCCAGCCCAGCCCACGGCAGGTGTAGCTCAAAGGTCTGAGATGGAACCAGGCTCTCTCTGAGCGATGGGGAGAGAGAAAGTGCTGGTGTCTGAGCTCACATTCGCTCCCAACACTCCTCTTTGTGCCCTCACAAACACAAGGCCACAGGGACAGGGCAAACTTAGAACTGTCGCTTGCAAAACCAGCACAGAGATCACATCCCTGCAGCCAAAGTGAACCTCGCACGGGGGACCTGCCCTGCCTCCAAAAGCACATCGAGAGCTTCATCCCCCTCTGCCCTCCACATGTCTGGGATGACTGCAGGTTATTTAAAGGTGCAAAAAGCTCTCCTTACCTCCTCTAATAGTTGTCAGCAAACAACAACTTGTATGCAGAAGGGATCAAATCCCACATGGAGATTACTCTGAGATCCACGGGGGAGGAGGAGATGCCACCACAGCCATTAACCTCTTCTGGGATAATGAGACACACAGAAAATCAGCACTGCCCACTGCTCACAGTTGGAAAAGATGCTCCTGGCCCCCATCCTCTGCAAATCTAATGAGTCCTCCCGAGGGACCAATATGCCTGGGGAAAGGAGGTTGTGTTTTATCAACCTGATGGAGCATCCTCCATTCCCACACAGACACACAGTGTGAAAGATAAAGCAGCACAGTGCCAGCTGGGGAAATACACCCTTTCCTCTGTGAAAAGGAAGAGATTTGTCAAAGGTGATGCTGTATTTTATTAGTGTATTGAATGCAAGAGCACATTAAAAGACTTCTGTTAAATATTAACCAGGAAGAGGAAAGATGGGGACAGAGCATTTTCCTTCTACAACTTTTGTAGGGAGCACTCAGTCATAAAGCAGCTCAGAAATTAATCTGCTGATAGATTAGAGACTGTGAGTGTTAATTGACCCTTTGATCTCCCAGTTGTTATTTTGGGTCTTGCAGGGAGGGATATTAATGAATCTGAAGTTATTAAATGAATTCCTCACTTGCTGTGGCAGCATTTGGTTCCCAGCAGAGAGAGCATCCCTTTGGGTTGGCCCTGCTCTGGCTGGAGTTCTCAAAGGGATGGAGGCACAGAGGCAGGTCCTACATGACAGGCAGGATGAGAGCACCCAGCTGCAGTTACTGGACAATCTTCATGCTCTGCATGGCTAAAGGGAGTTGAAAAAATCCCAGCTTGAAATCAAGAGCATTTCCCAAACTCTTGGATCAGCATCATCCCAGCACAGCTCCGGGCAAGGGGATCTGTTTGTCCCCTTTCTCCTTTCAGAGCCCAGCAGGAAGGGGTACAAACAGTCCTGTCTCCCCAGGTACTAGTCGTGCCTAGAGCAGCTCTGTACCCTCTGAGAGGGTTTCACCAGGCATTCCTTTGCCTTGTTTTCTACTTGAAACCTCAGGTTGTGTTTTCCAGAAGTCCTTCTCCAACACTGTGAGACCACTGGGCCATGGACAAGTGGTAGGGGCTGAATGGCAGAACCCAGGCAAAGCCTGAGCTGGGCTTCTTCATGTCCTGGCCCTGCATGCTACTGTTGTCATCAGATAAACTTTCTCTGAGGCACACAGAGAGTGGAAGGACCATCTTGGATGAAGTTTATTCTTAAAGCTGAAGATAAACATTTGGGAAAAAAAGAATTGCAGGCATTAAGTCGGTTAATATAGCAGGGACTTTCTGCAGAAACCTGGCCAGCTCGTCCCATTAAAGAGCCAGTCTTTGGCTAGCTCTCCAAAGGAGGCACAGGGACTGTGTACATTAAAAATGCTATCACCATTATGGGCTCTTCACTAAAGGTACAAGAGCATGACAAATATATGTAATTTGCAAATTGGCTGGTCTTTTGCAATAATTTAGAGACACTAGTTAGAGGCAATAGAAATCTAACAATTACTGATGTTTAAGGTTTGCATTGTTGCTCTGTGAATATTTCATGCATAAATGAACTTCTCCTGGACCAACTGCTGTTTCTGATGAGGCGCTCTGAGGCTTTATTGCCAAATACACAGCGGGGCTCCCCCAATGAGCCACATAACGGATGATGCATCACCTTCACAGCTTAAATAATGCAGAGTATCTGCATTTTATAGAGTGGTGGTACACTTTATTTACATATCAAGTGAGTGGCCAGACTGAATATGAAGAAATATGTGAAGGAAATAACACGGCACTTTTAATATTTCATATTAGCAAGCACCCTGCAGGAAAAGCCTCAGCAGAGTGAGAGGAGAGTTAATCTGCCTGGTTTCTCTGTGTGTAAATGTCTCCCTGAGAAAATCTCTTGCTAAACTGATCCAACAAATGCCTTTTCCTGTTCTTGTGAACTTCTTCAGCACTATTGAAAACAAAATGCATAACCTGCTAATTGGAGACTGACTTTCCAAGTGCCAGTTTTTTGGGAAGAGACTCAAACCCACCCTTAAAATCTCATCCTGATCCTTCTTGGGGCTGCTGGGAGTTGTAGTCTTCCTCTCTATCACTCTGGAGGGAGTTGCAGAGTATTTCTGTTCCAAGGGAGGCCACCCACAAAACCCCATCAACCTGCTCAGGCTGCAAGGAGGCCCAGACCTCAGAGAAAAAGCATCATCAAAAATGCAGAACTTTTGCAACAGCTGATGATGCTTCCTATGTCAATGAGTCTGAGTTGATGGAATGGAAAATAATACATAAAACCAAGAACTACTACTTCTTCCCTATGAATAGTGGGCTTGCATGTTATAGTCTAGATGGGATTGGATCTCAGGGTGTGGATCCCCCTCTGAAATGGGTTATCCACGCATTCAGACTTGACCATCCCATAAAATCCTCCTTCCTCATTCATGGAAGCCCCTCAGATCCCATCCCCAGCCCAGGGGACTGGTCCAAGCCCAGGAGTGTTGACATCATTGTCGTCCCCACATAGCAAAGAGTCCCATTCACCACACACGGCACGGATATTGAACTGCTGGGAGCAACAACCTGCACCCTCCATGGGGAGAATGGCACAGGCACAGGTTCTTCACCTGCTGTTCTGCAGGACTGGTGGGGATGTGTCTGCCCACCACAACCTCTTACTCTGTCCAGCATCTGTTGAGAGTGTGCAGCGTGTCCCTCACCTCATTCAAAGAGGAGCTGCTGTGCACCAGCCCTTTTCTGTACAAACTATTAACATTCCAATGCAAATGACCGGATTCATAATCTGAGCTTCATTGAGAAACACAGTTTCCTGCTTTCCCCCGTAATGAAATTACTGGTTGTGCAGATGCTCCGTTTCTAAGCTAATTCAATCTCTGGCTGGTTTACGAAGGCAGTTTGTGTGAGGGCAGGGGTGTGCGGATGTGCAGGTTTGTGTGTGCCTGCACACAGACCAACACATCTGCGCAGCGTGTTTCCCAGCACACAGATCCGTGGGCTGTTTAGTTAGATAGCCAATTATAATTATAAATGCAATGGGAATACGAGCAGGGTGTTGTATAGACACGATTAAAAATAAACTGGGAAAGCTAAAAGCAGCTTAGTCGCCAGAAACTAATACACTACAGGGGCAAGTTGTGGAAATGCCTGATTATTCTCTTTTGCTCACTCCATCCCTGGGGGATCTTCCTGAACTGTTACTTTAACTGCTCAACTTGCCTTTTCCACTGTGATAGTCAGCAGATGAAGCCCTTCACATTTAAGTGTAATAGTGCCAGAGAGACCAACTGCTCCTAAGAGTTACAACCTATAAATGTCGCTTCTGTGTCAGAATGAGAATGTGCCACTGAAGATGCTGAAGTCTGCAGAGGGTTTGCTTGACAATTCATGCAGGCCATTAAACTTACTCCTCCCCTCATCCCCCCAGCATTGTGTACGCTGGGATTTCTTGCTTGCTTTCACAGCTTTCTGAGCAGTTCTTCCAAAGCTGGCAACAACTGAGCAATTTATCCCTGGGACAGAGTGTAGTGCACAGCATTTGTTCCAGTTGCTCTTCTCTTCACCTGTCATGGCCAATGAGAGCTCTGGGACAGACTGCCTGTGCTTGCCTGCATCAGGTGTGGGTATCCTTACCCAGAGAGAGGGAAAACTGAGATGGACATCAGGTGATGGATGCCAGGGTGTGACAAGGAGGTGTTGCAGGGGGTATCACATAGAAGTTTAGATGATACCCTCAGGCACATGGTGTGGATCTTGGGGATGTCCTGTGCAGGGATAAGAGTTGGACTCACTGATGCTGGTGGGTCCCTTCCAGCTCAGCACATTCTGTGAGTCTGTGAGAAGCCACGGGCAGCACAGGGGCTGAGGGTGGGCTGAGTGATGGGCCCTCGCTGCAGAGCAGGCTGGGCAGGGCTGTGCAGACAGGCTGGACCACGCAGACATTGCAGGAGCAGGGTGGCAGAACCCCTGCACTGAATGGAGGCAGATCATGTGGGCAGCTGCTTTCTGGATGGGGAAAGGGAGCAGGACAGAGCAGCACTGAGAGGCTGATGGGATGGGCTAACTCCACTTGGGGTGTTATTTGCTTCAGATCAGTTTGAAATCTGGAGGAACAAGCCTAGGACAGCCCCAGCCTGTGAGAAGTCAGACACAGCCATTCCCATTCCCATTCCCACCCCAACCCAGCCGGGGGTCCCCACTGTGGCTCTCCCCCATCCCCATCGCTGCAGGCTGGCACCAGCCTCTCCCACCTCCATCCCCTCCAGAGCAGGGTGGCTCCAGTCCCACCAGCACACAGGGAGGAGGCAGCAGCTGATTCTGCAGCCACTTGACCGCTGGTTGAATCGGCCCAAACGGGGAGGGGAAGAGCTGAGCATCCTTTTGAGCCCGCCACCTGGGACTGCAGGCACTCCTACTAATGCACAGTGAACAGCTAAATCATACATTATTGATTTGTCAGACGTATTTGCATATAAATAAGCATGATCATTCATACAAACCTTAATGTTGTTGTTCTCCCTTTAGTGTTGTGATCACAGATGAATGACTCTAGTTAGACACAATTCAGGAAAGCTTGTACCACTGCAGCAAAGTAAGCTGCTGATTTAAAACTACATTTATTGGAGCATGTAAGTGTGACAGTCTATTGGTGAATTTGGGGATAATTAGTCTAAAAGACAAGATAAATGAATCCTGAAAGTGGTATTGTGATGAAGAAATGATCCCTCCATGCTAGTAAAGCTTTGATGCCAGAAATATTGTAAATGATAATTAACTGGGAAACACAGAGGAATTATATTTCAATTGTGTTTTCAAAAGGACTTAGAATTTTACAGGCAAATTGATTCGGTTCTCCCCCTCCCCCAGCCCTGTGATTATGAAAGATTGTCTAATTTACAACATGAACTATGAAGCATATGACAAATCGCTGCCTTGCTTTTATGCATCTTGTTTGTACATTTTTCCCTGGTAGATATCTGCTTATTGTTTTTAAGCAAACCAAGACATGTATTTTTCAATTAGTCTTTCCCTAGGCCTAATCTAGACAGATCTGCAGGCCAGCACAACACACTGACCCATGAAAATTATATCTGCTGTATTAATTCATTAAGCATTGCAGGATCAAGCTGTAAGATCTCGCTCCCTGATAACATCAGCAGCGTTAGCCGGGTTAGTCTGCATCCCTCCCCTGAAAAGAAAATATTATAGATTGTGCAATGCAGGGGAAACATTGCTTGCTAACACTTCATTTTAATTGTCCTAAATTAGAGCTGAAGACTTACAAAACTGTGCGTGACAGCCAATGAATACCAAATGAATTCACTGGGATGGGGGCTGTTACAGTGAATAACCAGGGCTCTGTGGCACCCTGCTCTGGCTGTGCCCACTGCCCTGCCCCAGCTGCAGCTCCAAGGGACCGTGGGTGTCACACCTGCACTGCTCAGGGTTAGGGAACAGGGCAGGAGCACAGAGAAGAGGATCAGACAGGGTGTTCCAGGCGAATTTTAGGAGCAGGGCACAACCACCACCCGCTGAGCTCTGGAATGTGCTGCCTGGACTCCATGGGAGAGGGATGCAGCTTAAGCCACATCCTGCTACTTGTTCCAGGACATCCCAGCCCTGCTGCTATTGAGTCCTGCCTTCCTGCTGGCATGATCAGGCCTGAGGGGGACTGAAAACCACCCGTTGTCACCCATAACTGGTGCATCAAGCTCAGCACATGCACTCTGATCCATCCCAGAGGCTACAAGTGTCCCATGAAGGTTTGGATTGGCAGGGTCTTCTGTCCTTCCAGGGAAGGGTGTCCCTGGTGAACACAGAAAGGGGTTGTTAAAGGAGGAGAAAAAGAAGAGAAACAGCTTCATCTGCAAGGAGCTTGCACCTTGTGTTCCTCTGGTGGGACTCACCATAACTCACACAAGCTTCAGTGAGTTTAAATTGCCACAGAAGGGGCAAAAAGGGGTTTTTATTACTATGGAGAGGTTTTACATGGTATTGTCTTCCTTAGCAGAGGATCTTAAATTTTGGGTGGATATTCAATGAAAGAAGTTACAAAAGATAATGACTCTGCTAAGTTGCCTCTCAAACCACTGCAGCTGTGTCAGGAAGGGAGCCTTGGAGCAGGAAGGCATGAAGACCACCCTGCCAGGGAGCACCTGGGGACACGGTGGCTGATAACAAACCATCACCGGGTTTCTACCAACAAGAAAGAGGAAAACACTGTAATAAAGAATTTCTGCTAATTGGATGTTCAAAGAAACACACGGAGAACCAGGGGAATGATTCATTCAGCATTGCTTCATCAATGCTGTTCGTTCCCAAGGGATGCCAAATTCTTCTTCCTCTGGTCAAGGTTCCCATATTTTTTTGCACAGACACAGTGCTTGTGAAAGAGGAGGAAATATTTCTGAGTCAAGGAAAGATTTCCAAGGAGCCCAGAAATTTGCAAAAGGTCTCAAGCTAATAGCATTTGCTTAATTTAAAAGGGGTGCTCCACTGCATGGGGATCCTGTCCCAGCATAAGCAGCAGGGTGCTCAGCCTCACTGCCCCTCTGGGACGAAACCTGGCAGGTCAGCTCTTGTTCTTGCCTCCAGCTTTCTGCCCCACTCCCTAAATAATGTTCCTGTCCTCAGAAGGGAACATATTCCTGACACTGACTTCAACACACCCTCAGCAGCACCTTCCACTTCCCATTTGCAGTGAAGCTGCAGGGACTGGGAAACAAGTGTCTGTTGCTTGGAAGCTGAGCAGGATAAACACCAAGGGGCAGCTGCTTCTTAACCTCTCTGCAGCAAAGCTCCCTGAGCCAGCACATTTTGGTCAATGTTTCCAAGTAATTTTGAAGTCTTGGAACAAAAACTTGGGTTTTGTATGAAAAATTGTCTGGATTGTATGGGAACCCTGGGGAAGGGGTGCTAGACAGGACAGCTGGGAAAATGGAGGGACAAGGGGTAATCTTCCTCTGAAAACTGGATTGCAGGAGCAGGGCCCCTGTCCTTGCTGATGTGCTTTTGGGAAATACAGCTCATCCTGGAAAGTAAAAGCCAAGCATGTGCAGGGAGCCTCTCTGGTGTGCAGCCTCCACCCCCGTTCAGGCTGTTTGCAAACTCTCTCTATGCTTATCATCATGTAATTGAAATAATGTGTATTGACAGAGACTTGAAAACAACTGCTCAATTTTCCTGAAAATTCAATTAAACTTCGTTTATTCTGGGGATCGATCCAATTAAAAGGGGGGAAATTTCAGATGGTCCGAGCCTTCCAATCCATCTTAACACACCGTGTCTATCACCGTGATGTAATAATTCCCCCAATCAATGCTTTAAAAGCATTTAGCAGTCTTGATAATGAACTTTTGTCAAAATAGCCTTACAAAGCAATAAATGAGAGCAGATTAATATGTAGTCATAAAGCTATGAATGGTTTAACGCTTTGAAAGGTTTGCTTCATAAATTAGACTCCTTTATTTATTTTTTTTATCATAATCTCTCTCCCTCTGATACTGTTGCCCAAGGTTTTGGTAGCCAAGAAGGACATGGGGCCTCTGGAGTGAACCCTTGTTAAGAGAGAAATGGATGGATATGAGCTCAGGGTGTCCTATCCTGGGCTGCTTTATCGACACTGCACACAACCCCTGTGGCCACCACTGGCAAAACCAGAGGAGCTGCAATTAAACTTCTCACAGCACTGACTTTCACACCTTGAACAAAGGGATCTCTGTTCAAACTTCCAACAAGGCTGATCCCCAACCCACTGAACTGGCCCCCTCGGACCACCTTAGGGCTACCAGAACTGTATGAGGGTCCTTCCACACCCCCTGTGCACTGAGGACACTGAGCCCCACTCTGACACTGGGAGGGGCCCTGCAATGGCTCTCAACTGTGGCCCTTCTTTAGGAAAGGGCCAGTTTCAATGTTTGCCTTCCCTGGTACTGATTTAAGATATTAAATCATCTTCCTAATTCCACTGGAGCTTCAGGCTGACTCCAGCAACTTCCATCCTGCTTTATAACATCTGTGGATGCCATGCTGTTTGACTCTCAGAACTGGGTCTTGAGTAGTTTTCTGCTTCTTGCACATAACTGTGCTTAGAAGAGTCACCCATCTTCCCCACAGCACTGTCAATGGGCTGGTCACAGGGAGGTGTTCCAAAATGTCTGGTACTCACTCGAAGAATCAAGATTAGCAAAGATTCAGCTTAGAGAGGGGAACCTGAGAAGGCTACATTACTGTTGGAGCCAGGAGCAGGGAAAATGCTGCTTCTTCAAAGAAGAGCCTGAGGTCCTGGTTTAGAAATGCAGATTCCTATTTTAATATTAATTTTAAGTCCTCTGGCTAAAATTCTCTCCTGGTAAGGTCTAATAGAGAGCAACCTGTGTGCAAGACACCACTGCTGGAGAGGGTAGATGGTTTCAAATAACCATTTTTATTCTTCTCCAGAAAGAGGAGAAAAACCTTTGCACTGAGCGGGAGCTGCAGGGAGATTGGAGCCTGCATCCACCTCTCCAGTGCTGTCAGTCAAACAGGTTCCATTCTATAACATTAATCCTTGGGACTTGCCAGTTCCTGCACACTGGATGTACACTGAATCCATACAGTGTTGATTTACAGACATTTTGCCAGGGCTCAATAACTGTAAAGCGCCAGCACTGCATGAAAAATGTTATCTGCAGAAAACCTTTTAGCTCAGCAGAGATGGTGGTAAGTGGCAGCACTCCCTTTTTGCAAACTTTCAGTGGAAACATTTCATTTGCATATGATATTAATTGCAGAAGGAGCAGGCATGCTCCCTGCCATCTAATCCACACGGGCTTTTCTGTGCTGTGTCCCTGCGAGGGGAAGGAGCCGGGATGAGCGGTGTAAAGGCAGCAATCTGCAGCAATCCCTCAGCAATCTGCAAAGGAGCTGACCTGCTCAAATTGTTGCTTTTTGAAATGATACAGTGCTAATTGCACCCTGTGCCCTGCTTTTTGGCTCACTTTAGGTGGCAGCTTTTCTTTCTGCATCAGAAAAACGTGTGTCTTTTCCTCAGCGTGACCTGGAGTCGCACAGATACTTTGCAGAACAGTTCCCGAGTACATGCCCAAAATTAATGGGGGGAAATTATAAAGCAGGGAATATCATGGCACAGATACATGGTCTGTTGACATGGATGGGTCTGAAAAAAGTCCTGCTATTCCCTTGCTATGTAGAGGATTGACATTAATGAGGTTTTTTGTATTTTTTTCTGACCACCCAAAGCTATAGTCAGGCCCTTCATGCAGGAATAACTAAAAGATAAATGTCTCCCAATTATCCTGCCGACCAAGGCAGCCACTTTTCCCTAGGCTTGTGTTCTCTCCAGCCTGGGCACACCCCGTGTCATCCCCTCAGGACCTGTTCCACAGAATCCCAGGACATTCTGGTGGCTTGGCATTTTGGGGGTGGATAAGGGGGGACTAAAGCATGTTTCACAAGTAATCTTTTCCTCAGCATTTGGTCCCTCGTGTCTCTTTGGCTGGTCCTTTGAAATATTCAAGCAGAAGAGAAGGAAAAGGAAAATTATTAAAGAATCCTGCTAAATCCCAGATAAACACATGTAAAGAAAATAATTCCAGGTAGAATCATTACAGGTTAAACTGAAACTTGTTTCTTCTGAGTGTCACCAAAAAATATTAAAATACCTATCCTTCCTGCCTCCCCACCTCAAAAAAAAAAAAAAGGAAAAAAGAAAAAAAAAGAGATCATTTTGATACTAAAGGTATTGCAGCAGCTTTAAGGGACTCACAGATCAAACATCATTTGGGAAATTTCAAAGGGTTGTTTCAACAGTATCACTTTCTACCATTCCCCGCTCCGCATCCCTTCTTCTTATATTTTGGTTCCTGATGAAGTTTCAGCTGCTCCTGAAGTCAGTCCTTGTGTTCTTGGCTATCAAAGAGCATTGCAACATCAACGTCAGAGTTAAACTAAAAAAAAAAAAAAAAAGCTCTAAAAAAAAGCATCCCTTTTCCTTTGGAGATCAGAAAGTCAAATAAAAAGGATGCTGATTTGCGGAATAAAGGGTGGGATTCCCTGCTGAGACGATAGGAATCTTCTGACTTAACTGAGTTAAGATTTGAATACATTTGGCCCAGACAAGGGGAGAAAAAAAATCCATTAGTTTTGAGAAAAGCCTCACACAGTTTCAAAAGGAAATATGTTAATACAAAAATATTTTTTTTTGAAAGGGGGGAAAAAAAAAGATTTGTATGTGTGTTTTGGAGGCCAGGAGTTTAATGCTATCAGCCAGAAGCAAAGAGAGAAATTAAATTACATGACTAGCATGAAGTCTTGTCTCCTGCTGCCAGGACATGGGTGAGGGAACAAGGGAGTCCTCGGCAGCCCTGCTGGATCTGGGATCCGTGGCCATTGGAAGAGCACTCGGGCCACCACGGCCTCCGTGGCCATCCCTGGGGCACTGCTTGGCCTCCCCAGGGAACACTGACCCCTGGGAGCGTCCCCCAGCCCTGCCTCAGCTCCCCCCTCTCTGCAGGGACCCCAGAGCTGTTCTCTGCTCTGCATTAACCCAGACCCCTGAGCCCGGTGGGAGCTGCATCCCTCCCAGCACACTGACCTGATTTACCCCACGCTGATGCCACACTGCCCGTCCTTCAGGGTGCCCCTGGCAGACAGAAGCCCCAGCTCAGTGATGTGGTGCTTCATGAATCAGAATTTGCTGATGGTCCAGGCACTTGTCCCTCTGACCAGGGCAGAGGGCAGTGGACTTGCTGCCTGGCAGGACTGCTCTGCATCCCAGAGCATCTGCTGCCATTGCTGCCCAGAGCAGGGCAGGACACCCCCACAGCCATCAGTGTCTCCTGGCTCCAAGAAAAGGCGTTTTTCTACTCTGCATCTGCCCAGGAGAGCAGGTGGTAACTCATGCTGGTTGTGGCTTCCTACAGCTTGAAGAGTCCCCTGTTACTCAGCAGCCTGGGAAAGACATGGCATGTGTGCCGTGTCCCTTTGTCCCTGCAGAGCTTTCCTCTCCTCCATGCCTGAGCAATGCTAAGACGTGTGAGGGCTCACCCAAAAATAATCACAACAGCGTGAGATTGCCCTTCCCAATGAGGGCCCAGGAAAAGCTGGGGGCTGGGGAAGGGTTCAGTCCAGCCATGGAGTGGCTGCAGACTCTAATGTGGGGTTGTTAGAAGAGCAGCTCAGTATTAAATCCTTTTGATGGTTCTCCTGCTGAGAGAAGAGATGATATCTCATCATTAATGGAGTTGAATTAATATAAATTAGCCGAACAGCTCCTCACCGCTTCCGTTCAGGCAGAGAAAAGGGGTTTATTGGGGAGGCAAAAGCAACGATCCCTTTCACCTCACATTCACTCCACCATCCATAAAGATGCTGCTGACCTCGCAGTCTCGTCCCTCCTCCTCCCCTCCCCTGGCAGGACCGAGGAGATGTAAAATAAAATGATTATGTGACATCCCAGGAACGTGGGGACTGTCCACAGCACAGACCTCTGGTGACCTTTACACGAGTGACAGGTGACCTCTCTAAATCAGCCCTGGGGAGGGCTGGGGCTGCCAGGAGGGCTGGAGCCTCCACACACCCTGTGCAGCAGCATCACCAGCTGCAGGGCTGTGACTTATGGGCAGCTCAGGCTGGGGAAGAGGGGACACCTCTCTGGAGTGCCAGGCTGGGCTCTGGGGGCTGTTTCAGTGCCATGTATCCTCCTTGTCCTTCCATCTGCACTGTGAGCTTCATCCTTTTACACCCTCACACACAGGAGGAGCAGCACTGATGTTTTCTGCAGCCCTGTCCAGATTTACAGGTTCCCGACCTGCGTGACCAGCAACGAGCTCCAGAGAAACAGCCGTGAGCTGAGGGCAAGGGAGCCGCCGAACTCCCGGGAAACAAAGACTAACAAATTATTGCTGCAAAGTTTTAAAGGCAAGAAGGGTTATTTCTTTACTGAGGGGGTGATAATTATTTAAGAGCTAAACCTAAACCTTGCAGAGTGTTTCAGCAAGTGCTGGGAGGTGGCAGAGTGTCTGTGCAGCGGGGTGGAATGGATCCATATGTCAGGGCATACACCTGATTCATTTTTTAAAGCTATAAAAGGCAGACAGGACAGACGATGTATATTATATTATGCACTTTTAAAAGCTACATTAAAAGAACATCATTAAGGTTGCAGAGCCAAGCACTCAGACAGTAGCTGTGTCATGCCCAAGGCTGCCTGCCTGGGTTGATTTGAATCCCTCCAGCCTATAAATGTGTGACACAGACTAAGAATATGTGTCCAGGTGTTTTCTCCTTCTCCCCACGCTGGACATGGGATGGATGACTTGTGCCATCTTGGAGCTTTCCCTATCCTGTTATTGTCTTACTGCTGTAGCCATGGGCTTGTTCAACCACAGCCTGGCAGCAGCACCTACAATCCCAGCTGGTTTGTGCTACTCTGCACCTTCACCAGGAGCTCCCACCATGAGCAGTGTCACCACCTGCCCTGTGAGCCCAGGCCTGGGGCCAGGGTCCCCTCAGAGAGGACCCCAGCCACACACCACCCCTCACAGTGTCCAGAGGCAGGGACACAAATTCCTGCTGGTACCACAGCCCGGTGCAAACCCACCCGCAGGGCGCGAGAGGAGGGAGCGGGCTGTCGCTGCCTGGCTTGAAGAAGCAGGAGAGAGAGAGAGAGAGAGAGAATTCAAATAAACTAATTTCTTGTTCTAAGACCTTTTCTCCCCTTTGCAGCTGCTTCTGATACAAAGGCAGAACCTTATCTCCCCGTAGCACGGATCCAACAAACAACCGCCTTGTTGTGACGCGCAGAACACGAGGCATCTGAGGCAGCCTGCACAGAGCCAGCCCTGAGCGGGAGCCACTTCCCTGACAATTTCTGACCAGCTTTTTTTAATTATTATTCCCCTTCTCTCTTCCTCCTGGAGCCTGCAGCTGGCTGGTTTGCTTTCAGAGTCCTCCCCCTGCCCCCCAGTGAAGCGCAGCCCCACGGTCCGTGGGGGCTGCGGAGGAAGGAGCCTCATCTTTCACTCTGCCAAAGCTCCTCTCATCCCATGCCATGCACGGCAAACAGCCCATTCCACCCCTGATCCCATCAGGCAGGAGCAGAGGCTCTATTACCCCATCCCTGGCCTCAGTCCAGGCAGCATTGGGGAAGGGGGAAGATGTCAAGGATATAATCCATCCCAAAAAACAGATGCTAATCAAAGATGCTGACACTTGAGCTTGGACTCTGGAGTCCTTCCCTAGCAGCTCAGATGTCCAGGCCTCTAGCACTATAAGGTGTCTCTAAGGTGTCAGATTATCATCATCTTTAAAATTTTTAACATGCTTATATTGAAGTTTCACTTTGAGGCAGGAAACTGCTGGTTTAAAACAGAGGCAAACAATATTGTCAGCCCCAGATGTTCAAAACAGAGAGTCTGAGCCTCTCTTTGCCTGAAGAGAGGCTATTTTTTCTCTTCAGTTTTTCAATCTGAGTTTTTGTTTACTATCTATAATGTCCTACAAAACCTATTGCAGTTCTCTGAGCAAATGGAGTACTTTTGTTTCAAATGGGGAGGGGAAAAAGAGCTGAGACAAATACAGGAATATTGCTGAGATTGTGCAAGGCCTCAGAAGAATGTTTGGAGGAAAGAATAAGTTAATACTGGAGAAGTATGAACTTAAATGAGAAGTTCAGAGAAATTCAACATGATTTTATGCTGCAGTAAGAAGGAGAGGAAATGTGTTAAAATCTGGATGGATTCCAGGGCTACTAATAGAGGGAGCTTCATATTTAACCCAGCAGTTGTCCGTGGAGGAGGAAACTGGGCTCTCAAGCTGGCCCTGCAGTGTAAGGCACAACTGGGAGCAATTCCCATCAGTGAAAAGCAGGAATGAAAGTCACCTTATGGAGCATTTCAAACCTCATCAGTCACTGCTGTTCAAGAAGAGCAACTGAAGCCAGGACACGAGCAGAGAAGTTTGCTGGGATGCTGAGGGCCATCAGGAACTTCTCTAGGCCAGCATGAAGAGGTTGATTTCCTTAATTGGGATTAAAAAAAAAAGAGACTGAGAAGTGTTAAAAACAGCCCAGGGTCTATCTGCCCAGACAGGAAAAGAATTAATTCAGCTGAAGGGGAAACCTGGCAAAGATCAACTCCATAGGAACTGGACAGGAATACATGTGGAGCTGGCCTCCAGCCAGTGGAGGACCTTTCAGACATAAATAGTGGAAGAGCATAAACATGATGCTTACACTCAGTTTGGAGCCAAAGACCCTGTAATCCTGGTGCTCAGGCAGAACATCAGCCTCTGTGGGACCAGCAGTGCTGCAGATCACAGCCCTGGATGGAAGATCCTGAGATCTGCCAACACACGCTCCGGGAATGCCATGGGATTCCAGCTCTCCACGCCTGCTGAAGTGGGAAGCTCTCACCAGCAGGCACCTGAGTGGATCCTCCTGAGGATCCCCCTGTTCCCTGGCACAAGAGGTCTTCAGGGAATTAAACTGGGAGGTGGTCACCACCAGGTCCACAAACACCGTTGTCAAGCTCCCAGAACTGACAAGCTGGTGATGCTGAGGCAGGAGATGGGAGGCTCTTGTCTCCCCTAAGGGAAGGGAGCATTTCCTTGAGTTCATATATTCCAGGTAGCTTGACAAAATTGTTGGTTTTCCTGCCAGAATCACGCAGCTACCACAAATACCTTTCATGCCACACAAAATTCTTTCTAAATGCTCCAGACCTGCAGAGTGTGGGGAGACAGGGAGAGGAGATGGAGACAGTCATAGCTCTGACCCACTCCTCCACGCTGCAGAAGCAGGAATTTGCTCTCCAACAGGAATGTGGCTGCTTAATAGGGCCGCAGAAGCGAAGAGGCTGCATCTGTAATGTTTCTGTCAAAGCAAATGAGGTCATTAACAGACGAGTTCAGTGATGGAATTGTCTCTTGTAGTATTTATTATATGGTCCTTTTCCTGACACCTCCCACTGAGAGAATATTAAATATTTAATGCACACCAAGGCTCTGCTCATTTTTCATTCCCACTTCAGCATTTCAAGTTGGCTCCAATCTGCTGCTAGCTATAAAGTCGACTGGACAATGGACCATAATGAATTAACTCTTTGGAAGCCACAGTAGCATTTACAGGACTGCCAAAAGACTGGGTGCTTTATCATCTCTGACTCATGCATGTGCTCTAGAATTCAATCCTCAATTCATTAAAACAAAGTAGGGGGAGGAGGGTGAAGGTGGAGAATTTGGGAAATAGGTTTCAGGAACCATACATAAATAAATAATGAAGGGGGAGATGGAAATGTTAGCCTGTCAAGGTGACAGGGTTTATTTACTCATTATTTCTGGAGCTGCTATCTCCAAAAATGAAGTTTGTTCCTTTGCAACATGACAGTCTTCAAAATGCTGAATGAACCACTGATCCTGGGGTAAAGTGAGAGCAAGACCTTTGAGAAACAGCTCACAGCCCTGGTCATTACAAATCTAAGAGGCACCACCAAGAAAAGCAGAGCAGGATGTTTCCCACAGTCTGGTGGTTGCTGCCCATCTGGTCAAGCAAAGACAAAGTTGGTCCTGCCTGGTAGCTGAACTCTCCCAGGATGTCTGTAGCTTTAAATGTCAACCTGAGTGTCCAAACTTCTCATTCTGCCTCCAAAAATCCCTGTCATAACATTTAGTTAGGTGGTGCTTCAAGAGGAGAAGGCCTAAGGTCATGGTCCTCTGTGAAGCTTTTGCTAGATGGTTTTGGAGTTTACTGAACTTACAGAACTTCTTATCACCACCCTTTTGCCCCAAAAGGGAAAGTCTAAGTACAAAACTATACAAATATGATGTCTACAGGCTGCTGGAGTGTGGAAGGGACCATCCAGGTGGCATCTGTCGGAGCTTCACCTGACAGATGAAGCTTCAGCATTTTGATTCCCTGCCAGATGAAGGTATTTACAAGCAATATTTTTCCAGGGCAATTACTGCCTTTATTTACTGCTCCTTTCCCACCTTCCTACAGCATCAGCAGATCTGCAGAAACTCTCATGCCTGTGGTACCAGGACCACACTGAGCACAGAAAGACACAAAATTACAGCCCCACTGTTTTCACCCACGAGGCACAAATTTCAAGGAAAACTAACTGTCATATATTTTTCCCTGAAAAAAAAAGACCCCTTGGCAAATTACTGCTGGTTTCAGACTTACAAGCTCCCATTTGCTTATCTGGTTAACACTATCTGGCACTTTTACTGAGACACCAGGAAATCTGATTCCCACTCGTGGTGCAAAAGCAACCTGTATGCACTTGACCTTTCTAATGTTTTGTAATTTGATTGGGTGGCTATTCCCATATTTCCTTGTCACCAGCCCCGGTAATGTGAGAGGCAGAAGTGGAAGAGACAGCCAGTAAAAACACAAGCAAACGCAAGTGGGAATTGTTTGAGGCCCTGGGATGCCAAAAGTCCTCAAAGGAGCATCCTCCCTGAGAGCTCGGCCAGCGCTCAGCTCAGCCCTGTGGCCGCACTGACCTTTCCGTGTCACCCCGGCTTCATTCCAGGTTCAGAGCCTCAGTTCAGGTTGGATCTCTCTGAGCTTTTACAAGTGTGATTTTGAATCCTTTTTTTAGTGTTTGCTCTGCCCAGTATGAGCAGAGTCACCCCAGTACAACCCTGTGTCTCCCTTTCACCAGGGCAGTTGTGCCAATGAAAGCTGGCCAAGTGCACAGTCCTTCTGCAGGGGCATTGCTCTCCCCATCCCGTTAATGGGAGCAGTGACAAGGAGAAAGTACAACTTTGTATGTACCTGAAGTCACAAATGACAGGTTCATAGGAGAGCAAAGTAAATTTAGAAAGTTTGTTTCTAAACTTTCTTGTAAGCACTTTCTGTTCTCAGCCCCCCCAAACACAAATTCCCTGGGTGGCTTTATGCTGAATAAATCAGTCCTCCACAATTAACATTCTTTTAGTTCCTGCACCAGGAATCCCAGTGAAATGCCACACATTTTCTCATAAGCCCTTGTGCCACACAGGCATTTCATTTCTTACAGGGCTCTGGGTCGGTGTTCAGCAGCATCCCTGCTGTCCCTGGCCAAGGAAGGACACGGCCAGTTGTTCACTCTGAGCAGTGTGAACCCAGAAACAGAAGCCCCATTTGTTTTTGTTTCCTTTCAACAAACCCATCCCCACAGATCGATTCCAGCCCAGTAAATAAGCCCGGAGTAGCTGTAGCAGTTGGCATTTTCAAATGTTCATCTTTTCAGATGATGCCTTTTTCTCCCCCAGCCCCTTAGCAGAGAGCTTTGCTCTTCCCTGTACCCAGATTGTCTGCCATAGATACTCAGGTTTTGACTTAAAATATCTCCTGTTCACTCCACTGATTGTATACAGAGAGACACCAGCACAGAACCCCCCAAATTAGGGTATGTTATGGCAGCCATTCAGTTTATTTATTTATGTGCATTTGGCCATTTCTTCTTCCAGTCATTCATAACATGCAGTGAATCTGAACGTGTGCAACTGAAAATGGCTCCTAAAGGGAGCTCGTGGAGCAGCTGCTGGGCTTCCAGTGCCTTTCACCCAGTGCTTAGAGTGGAAAAAAGCTTCTCATCTTATGGAAACAGGATGAGAGAGGTGGGATTGTTCAGCCTGGAGGCTCCAGGGAGACACAGAGCCCCTTCCAGTGCTTAAAGGGGCTCCAAGAGAGCTGGAGAGGGACTTTATACAAGGACCTGCAGTGCCAGGATAAGGGGGAATGGCTTTTACTGCCAGAGGACAGGGTTAGATTATACAGACAGGAGAAATCCTTCTCTGTGAGGGTGGGGAGGCCCTGGCACAGGGTGCCCAGGGAAGCTGTGGCTGCCCCATCCCTGGAAGTGTCCAAGGCCAGGTTGGAGCAACCTGGGCTAGTGGAAGGTGTCCCTGCACATGGCAGAGGGTGGAACAAGATGATATTGAGGTCCTTTCCAACCCAACCCATTCTATGATTCTATGAAAAATAACTATTTTTCTTTTTTTCATTTCACCCCAAAAGAGCCTCTAGATCAGTCCTGCCAGTGACTGGCAGGGAAGTGACCTGTTCCCATTCACATCTGCAGTACAGCTTTTCTCCACTCTTTCTCCAACTCCCTTTTTGCCTTTTGTTTCCTCTCTGGCTCTTGAGCACCGATGCAAGGATTTCAGGCAACATCAACCCTGATGTAAGTCCATTTGATTTACTGCAGCTGGAGGCTGCTCCTCGCCTGCCATCACACTGAATGGCAGATGCTCTGAAGGTCCTGTTCCTGCCTCGACAAATCTCAGGTTAAAACACAGGGAGCAGAGATCTTCAGACACAAGAGTGAGTCACAAGGGCGGGAGAATCCGGAAACTCCCCTTGAATTTAAGGAGTAGGGACACCAGGCACATTTACCATGGACTGGATCACAGTAAATGACTTTGGAGCTGAGAAAATTCTGCTGCATCAGGATGGTGAGAGTCATTGCTGCTGCAGGGGGACCTTCTGGACATCCCATCACGTTATGTCCCATCACAGGAGTCCTGTAGCAGGTCCATGCTCTGGTTTCTGAGAATCCTAAAGCACTTCATGGAAAGGTGGCAAAGTACAGGACTTATCACATGTGATAAAGTGATTTGTGGCTGCTGAGGAGCCCTTCCAGAACTTGTGGGCTGTGGCTGAAACCTTTGATCAGCTGTATTGCTTCTCAGAAAAGAGGGACTGGTGCAGAGTGGGGGAAGGTGGCAGGTCCTGCACTCCCAGCCCCACGGGTCCACTTTGGCCTTGTCTGAGTCAGACCCCAGTTGTGATGGCTGTAAAAGAGTGATAAAACTATTTACTGCAGGATGCTTGAATATGGAAAGTGTCAAGGATCACCCTGATTAACGACGAGGTGATATCAGAGGGGATATCTGCATATGATAAAGCAGGTTTTTCCATGTGGGTTCACTGGAGTTAAAAGCTGCATCTTGACCAGAGTCTTTTTTGGTTTTTTGTGAATGAAAGTGCAATCTGAGCTACTGAATTTTATTGAGCAGGTGCTCAGCCATTGCTGCATTGAAATAGAGCAAAAATATGAGGACATCAGACGTGGCAGGAGGCTGTGCAGGGGTTTGCACACCTAATCCCCCCTGGTTCCCCCTAGGGCCAGAGAACATCTTCCAGTGACTGAGAGATGAAGTTTTGGGAAACCAGGCAACTAGCTCAGCCTGGCTCAGCAAATGGAGGGTGGGTATGAGATGTGAGTAAAGCCAAACAGCATGGAGCAGAAAATGGGAGGCTCTGGGCTGTGGAATCAAAGCTCGTGCTCAGGGCAGGATTGGGCCCCTGAGCGCCCTGCTGTGCCCTGAACTGGCTGTGATGCTGTTTCATCCTTTGCCCCCCGGGGATCCCAGTAACTGAGGGAACCATTTTGTTTTGCAGATTGAGAGGGGAATCAAATAGTTGAACCCTTAGTAAACATGCAAACACAACTGGTTGTCTTTGATGATTTGTTAGCTTGGACCTGAGCCAGGAGACCTGGGGATTGCAGTCCAAGTTCCTAGAGCTCCACAGATGACATGCAGAGCAGCAGATCAGAGCTGGAATGAGTGAAGCTTGTTATCAGTTGGAGAGGTGGCCAGCGGGTTTTCCAGGTGGAATCTTCCTAAAATATCTCCTGCCCAGTTCCAATCTGGCAATCTTGGCTGAACCCAAGTCACCTACTTAATAAAAATTCCATATTCAGTCCATAGAAATGCTTCCAGCACAGTTAGATCAATTTCCTCTAAGTAGCAATAAATGTGTTTTCCTTTAAAAGGCCAACACAAGCACATTATCACAGCCTATAATCCCCATTCTCTCTATTAGCTCAAAGTACATCCTAGAGGCCAAGGGTCACAGCTAAAGACTAATCAGTCTCATTAGCCTGTCTAATTTATCTTAACTAGGGGGACACAAACACACTAAAACTGCTAGGGAGACTTTTTGATCAGGATATGGGAGTCATTCATCAGGGTCCTGCAGCTCCCAGAGACAGGAGGGAGAAACAGCCAGGGACAAAGCCCTTCTCCAAGGAAGCTCTGCACCAGGATGCACCCTGGCAGCCAGGATGGGGCAGGAACGCTCCTGGAGGCTCCTGCTGTCCTACCAGGACACATCCCAGCAGGATAGGGGCAGAGATATGGAAAAGCACCTCCTTGTTCTCATCCACAGCCCATCCAGCGGCTCAGCGTCTTCCTTGCTCAGGCTCTGCTTTGGCACTGCAGGCACTCCCTGGACCAGGAAAGGGTTTGAGTCCATCTGGTTAAAGTTTAACCTTTCCCTGGCTGTGAGGGCCCTGTCAGCCACCACAGAGACTTGGGAACACGAGCTGCTCCTCCCTCTCCCTCGTGCATCACCCTCCTGGTGGCTCCCAGCTTGTCCCCTCCCTGCGTCAGTGCCAGGCTGGTGGAGAAGGGGGATAAAGGACACTGTGCCCAAACGCAGCAGCAAGAAGATTGAAAAGGAAAAACAAAGCAAAAAATGGACTCCTGTGGAAATAGTTCTGTCTCTGGTTATCCACATAACACATCCAGGTGTTTTAGGTGCTCCAGCCCAACAACACAGCTCTGCTCCAGACCCTCACGCTCACCATCAGCAGGCAACGGAGATACCCTCACAAACACTGCCCAGAATTATTGCCCCTGAGCCTTGTTTCCAGCCCCGAGGATCTAACCCAGGTTTTCATCCTGAAGGTTCCTGGCTGGGAGGAATTTCAGAATTTGCACTGCCTGCACATCTTTGTCGGGTGTTAAGACAAGAAGGTTTTCCCCTAATAAAAGAAGGAAATACAGATTATTTAAAGGGTTCCAATAGGAGGAGGCTGGCCAAGCTCTAAATCAAAGTCACCTCTTGAGATTCTCTAGAGAGAAAGGAAAAGGTTATACCTCGGATCCCTATTTCTGTCTCAGAAATATGTTCCTCCCGAAAAGTTGTGCTTCCAGTGACAATCAGCCACAGAAAGGAAAGCAGTGCTGCTGCAAACCCTTTCCCTGGTGCACAGCCCTTGTTTGTGTCCCACACGTGTGTCCTCAGCCTGCCCTGCGTGTCCCTGTGGTGTCAGAGCGTGCGGGGCCAGCCAGGCTGAGCTGAGCTGATTGAGCTCGACCCAAGCCCAGCTGCCCTGCAAAGCTTTCATCACCCAGCCAAGGACAACAGAAACACTCCTTGGGCACCCATCTTCCTGCCTCTCCATGGGTCACTGTCCTGCAGTGGGGCACAGGATGAAGCCTGGGGGATGTTCAGGGCTCATGGCCTGGGATTTCATTTGAGGTGTTTGCATCACAGAATGGGTTAAACTTTGAAGGTGCAGCCACTCCCACCAGAGGAGTTATAAAGTGTCACAGCAGTTCGTGTCACCCTGTCCCATTTTTTGTCATCCAGTTTTTCACTTCCAAGAGACCTGAGTGGGAAATATTTAGGGGGAAATAGCTCTGCTCTGCCTTTCTCTGCAAGGATCGTGCATGCTTCCATGCCAGGGGTCCCACTCAGGCTAGTCTGGCAGAACAGAGGGGAAGAGCTGGTGAAGATCCTCAGCACAGCTCAAATGCTGGAGCCATCTCTAGTTTGCTGTTCCCTTGTCCTTTAGAACTGTCCCAGGTAGGACAAACTGCAGTCAGGACCATGAGCCTCGGCCTCTGGGGGTAACTGGCCCCACTGCAAGCACAGGAACAGGAGTTCCTCATTCCAATAAACAGCTGAACAACCTTGTCCAGATTTGGGTTTGGAGAAACTGTGGCCATCATGATTCCTGTACACAGAAATTGAGTAGATATTTTTTTGTACAGAAAATCTTGAGAATGTCAGTCTGTCCAGATTTTGAATAATTTTTAATCACGGATTGCATTAAAGCTCCTAACATTGACTTTTTTAAGAGCTCTTAACCCACAGCATTTGGCATAAGTCCTCTCCACTGGGGAAAGACAACTTATGGATCTCAGGTACTCACAGAGCTATGTGCAGCTTTGAAGCTGGTCAGAAACATTCCTGCCCATCCCAGCTCATCAAAGAAATCAAGCACATGCTTAGTTTTAATCGCAAACTTACACCTGGTTAAAGCAAAGCACTAATGAATGGTGAGATTTGAGTGGCCACTTAAATCTGTTTCAAATGTTCATGTTCATCATGTTCAGGGTGATACCAACCCCGAGTTTTTGACTGGGAAGGTTTAGGTCAGTCTCACTCACACGGCCGAGCTCCCTTGGGAAGGATAAACTCACCCCACATGGCATGTCCAGGCTGGGCACCTTGTCTAAGTTGATAGCCCCAGTTTCTTCTGCAATCAGGAGAGGAGATGGGCACCTTGAAGAAGGATTCATCCTTTCTGTCTGCATTTTAGGGCAGATGAATCAGTTTGTGGAGATCCTTGCCTTTTTCCCCGGGCAGCCAAGGAAGTCTAGACTGTAAGCTTGGATTAGTCACTTAATTTCTCAGCAGAAAAAACCATTGCACCCTCGACATTTTTCAGACCATAAGGTTGGGTGAGATGAACCCAGGTCTCACTCTCAGAGCCACACAAGTCTTGCTGTACAGTGAGTTATTGGTGAGTTATTTCTTGAGAGCAAGGGTGGGAAATGCCCACTCTTGTTCCCAAGCTCTGCTTCCAGCCACCTCCACATCACTCAAGGCACAGCTATGGAGTTCAAAATACACAGTCAGGTCCTTGTATTCCACACATGCAGAAACCTGCAGGGACAGATTCCCAGCTGAAGATCCTGTCCCCCAGCTCTCAGGCATGTTTATTCCAGTGTTAATCAGAAGGTGGGATGGAAGCACTTGCAATGTCCTGGCAATAAGAAGAAGTGGAGGAGATGGAGGGGAGGGAGGGAAATTCATTTGTTGAGATGATGGAGTGACTCCTTCAAACAAAAAATTACTAATGATTAAAACAATGCTTGAGACTGTCCATTTACATTTTAAAGGTGTGTTATCCCAACCAAAGGGGTCCAGTGCTCAGCACCTCTTCCTACTGATTACCATCTAGCTTTCCATTTTCATATAACCTTGAAATACAATAAAGTCAATGTATGCACAAGGATTCTCTTTTTCTGATGGCTCAAGTGATATTTTTTTTTTCCTTTTTGTCATCCTTTACCTGGAATGTATGTCAAAGCCCCATTCTACACCATATCCTTTCAGAGGAAATGAGAGGGGGCTCTGTGTCCACCCTGCCTGCTCTGTGTATCTGGTTGTCAGAGGTAAATCATGGGGTCATAGAATAGTTTGGGTTGGAAGGGGTGCTTAAGGGTTATCTATTCCCACACACCTGCAGTGAGCACCAACATCTTCAACCAGACCAGGTTACTCAGATCCCCATCCAACCTGACTGTGAATGTGCCCAGGGATAGGGCATCCACCACCTCTCTGGGAAATCTGTTCAGTGTTCCACAAAGCTCCCTGCAAACAAGTACTTCCTTATATCCAGTCTATCCAGATATCTTCCACCCCACCTTCTATTATCCTTATATCTAGCCTATCCTATATCTAGTCTCTCTCTGGTTTATCTCTAGTCTAAATCTATTGAGTACAGGAAAACATAAAAGAGATTCCTCTTCCTTTGATTTTATATCTGACTTGGTAGTTGGGAATGTGCAAAACTCTCAACTCCTTCTCTGAATGAAGATGTTTTCTAGCACTGAATTCCCACAGCAGCAAGTGGTGGCTTTATCCTGCCCCCTCCTCCTCCTCCTCACAGCACCCATGCTGTTCTTCCTACAGCAGCACCACAGCATTCCCTGTCTGGAGATCACACTGTCCAGTTATTTTGCAATGCAGATAAACCTTCTTTGCGTTATTTCCAGGGGAGAGCAGGAGAATAGAAGATCCCCTTTTGGAAATCAGCTGCTTCTTTTTTACATGCTGCTTTCCACTCACAAAACAGTGCATCCTTCCATTCCAGATCTTATATCCCACAAGCTTTTGCTGACTACATAACCTTCACTAACCTGAAATTCCTGAGTAGTCCCAGGAGCTCAATGCATCTTGGAATAAAATTTTTGTAATGTCATTTAAGGGTATTCCTAATCCAGAATTATTGAGGAGGCCTGGGTCATGGGAATTGAGTTTGACACTTGACAAATACTTGGCTTTGTGTAAATGGACAGGCCACTGAAATAAGTGCCTTTGGATGTCACATGAAGAGAAATTAATTCTTTATTAACTTCCGCAATGATAATCTAATAAACTCATTTGGTCTACTAGTTTCAGCACTTAAAGTGCTCAGTCGATTGGATGCAAATAGATTTTTTTCTTCCCCTCTGGAGCGGTGCCTCTGTGGTGTGCAAAGGGACATCAGTGTGGCAAGTCAGGCCTGGCACGTTGGGATGTGATGTACATGTCCAAATCCTGCTGCTGCTTGGTGTGAGAGAGACAGGCACAGCAGACAGACCAATAGCAGGGGCTGGAAAAACACTTTATTAGGAAAGAAAAGGTGTTTCTATTAAAAATTCATATTTTAAACAGATTTGCTTTAACTTGAATTCAGATCCCATTTCTTCTTAATCAGGTATTTAAAAATAATGTATAAGAAATCAGTATATTAGCTGTTTCTTTTTAGTGTTATAGCACAAAAAATTAGTCCCAGCCCTATTAGGACTCTTTGCTGGACACTGTGCAAACACAGAGAAAGCCAGAGCTCCCATCTTAAAATTTTAGTGGTAAATGCTAAAAATAAAAATGGAACTATGCAGACCAAGCAAGCCTCTAATTCTAGAAGCCAAGTGTGTGTGTCCAACAAGAAAATAAAGCTGTAATAAGTGACCTGAGTATCCAATCAACCCGGCCATCACCACTTAGAGGTTGAATTTCAAATGTCAAACCACAGGCTGCTGCAGATGGACCAAGAGCCACGTTCAAAATAAACAAACAAAAAGGCTCTACAACACAGAGCGAAACACGACCCCCCCTGCTCATGTCAGACCTTCCCATCAAGAGAAGACTGACACAGCTGATCAGTCCAACTCGTTTTCAGGGTCATATTTCCATATGCCAAAGTGTCCAAGGGTACTGCTGTGCCCATCAATAAGTTCACACAACTGTGATCCTTCTCATGTCAGTGCAAACTGGAGCCACCAACAAACCTGGCTTTGATCAGAACATCTCCACTCCACCACTGCTGCTCGGCCCACACCACCACAGCACATCCCCACTGGCAGCACAGCCCCACGGGAGCTGGGTTAAAAAGCCAAGGCATGTTTCCTGCCAGCAGGCATTTCTTGCCCTGCCTGTTGGTGCAGCACATAAAAAATGTTTCATTTGCAAAAGCCAAATATTTATTAGTATTTGCTAACCGAGTTGCTCCACAACGACATGAAAAATTGTGATGTCTAAGTCTGTCAGTTCCTTGTAAATATATAATTTGCACAGGGATGTATAAATATATGTATGAGTATTTACTTCTGATTAGTGGCAATTATCCTATGAAAGGGATGCTGGAAATAGAGCATGGGTTTTCTAGATTGCCTTAGGCATCAGTGTCCTCTCTGCTGCTCTCTTTTCAGAGGCAGTGTGGGGTGGAGGACTTCTCCAGCTCACTGTGACCTCCTCTCTGGCTCCCCTGTGGAGCTTCCAGGGAGGTCAGGTCGTGGTCCATCACCAAAAGGGCTGATCTTTATGAGTCCTTACATAATTAAAGGAAAAACAGATTCAGAGAAATCCAGAGTGCCCAGATGAGCTTCCAGCTCTGAATCAGCCTCAGCAATGCTTTCAGCTTTCCTTCCTGAATATTTGGAGTCCTCAGTAACCAGCTACCTTTGTTTTGGTTGTCATTCACTGGCCCAGTCTGATGCCCCGGAGGACTTGAGCCTTGCTGACTACATAAATGGGATTTTGGCTTCTTCATGGAAAAAAGTCTTCTTTTAAAACCTGCATTAGTGAGTGGAGTGCTGGAGATGCTCCCCAGCCATCCTCCCTGCCCTCTGTCCTCACTCTGGTGTGCATCCTTGCATCTCAGTCCCTGGGCTGGTCTCTCACCATTTATTCCTCAGACTTTGGCACTGAACCTAATTAATAAGTGCCTACTGAATAGACTCACAGAATCCCAGGAAATACCCTGGGAGGGATCACCAAAGCTCCTGCAGTCCTTCCCTCTGTGCCAGACAGTCAGTTCTGCCTCTGCTATTCTGAGCAGACATTTGTCCAGTCTAACACTAATGCTGCATCTGTTAATGGTGCAGAGGAATGCCCTGCAGCCCACAGCTAATGCTGGGGCTCTGTCAACACCCAGAAGCCAGTGTGTGCTGCTGCCAGGGTGGGACAGCAGCGTGTGTGACGTGCTCCACGCCGTGCTGAGGCCTGTCTCGCTGTAGCCTTCAACAAGTGAAAAGCAGCTGTTCTTTACAGGCCACTCTCTGCTCCCTCCCAGGGCTGGATATAGAAGCAATAAAGAGATAGAGACCATCCCCCTGTTTACAATATATTTTCGTGTGTCTTTGCAGCAGATGTTGGTAATAACGGGACAGAATGGAAAATGATGGTCCTGCACAGTTTTCATATTGCATCAGTTCAGATCTTCTTGCAATACCTGCTTCATTTCACCTTTCTCCCACTGATTTCTCCTGGAGATTTCAGGACTACCTCCCTACATCTATATTTGGGTATAATTTGAGTGTAATTTGATATGTAATTAGGGTAGAATAGAAGACTGAGAATTTAACTACCCATACATCTCTCTCTAATTTAAATAATTCCTAATATATCTAACTAGTTTGCCTCATCCTGCACTGATGTGTATTGAACTGGGGATAATGAAATAAGAAATGTGAGGGGGGAAAAAATGTTATTTCAGAGTCGGAAGATCACCAGTTAATGACATGAACAGCCTGGTGGGAATATCTGTACACTTAATGCCCCTCCTGCTTCCATTCTATGCAGTCCTAGTCCATGGCCTGAGGGCTCTCAGAATAGTCCTTAGAACAACTTGTGTTTCTGTGAGCTGTCTCAAGGGGATCAAATGTCCCACAGCTTCAGGACAGGACTTAAACACAGAGGGTAAGAAATCAGATGAATTTCACTCTCAGATGGATTCAGCCACGTCTTAGACATTGCATTTAAGAGGGGAAGAAAGTGTCTTTTGCAGTTTTACCTCCCTCTTTCCCTCTCCTATGTCTGGAGAGAAACCAGATTACTGGCTTGAAAAAGAAGCCTAAATCTGAGGTGGTTAAAGACGTGAGTTCAGCTCTTTGGTGCGTGACTGCACATCCCTGATGACTCAGGGTGGCATGCCGTGCCACACTTGGGGACATGTTCAGCTGCCAAACAGGGGTGACTGGGTTTTATTGTGGTGAAACAGCACTGCTGGATTTTGTCCTGAAACATGGGAAATATTTTGGCTCATTCCTCTTTTTAACAATAAAAATTGTTCCACTTGAGCTTCAGCAGGGACAGGTGCTGATGGATGCACATGCAGACAAATGTCAGATGTGGCTGCTCATCTGAGATTTCAAAATGTCACTCAGCCTTCATTGAGGAAGGGAGAAGAAATAGGAAATCCTGAAGTTTTGAAGACTAAGAAAAGTTTCATTTTGCTCAGAATGAAAATTTTTACTCTGCTATTAGCTGTCTTCTTTCACACAGTGTAAAATATAATCATTTAGGTTGCATGACTTTAGTATGTAAAATAATGAAAATACAGTACAATGTAGCCTAAAAACATCTGGTTATTGAAAAAAAACATGTCTATGGAAGTTGTTAACCATTCCATTGAAAATTTAAATGAATTCCACTCTTTGCAATGGAATGTTTTAATTTAGATGGATCATTACTCTTAGCAGAAAATTATTTTTTCAGGACATTTTCCATCCGCACAAGAGTATGGCAAAAAGCAGCTTGTGCACAGGATCCCAGTCAGCCTGGGCTCCCACCTGCCATGAGCTGCTGTGGAACCAACACCTTTCCCCAGCACAAACCCTGGGAGAAAAGAGTATCCCAGCTGCATATTGTTGGGGTATGGTTTTGTGGCTTTTTCCTCAGCACAATCTCTCCTGTTCCTTCTAAACAATTCCTAGGGCTGCCAACAACACCCCTCTCTGTGTCCTGCACCCAGCACCGTGCTCTCCCCTTCCCCCCTCCACTGCTGCCCACCCGCCCTGCACCCCCCAAAACATCAGGTGCCCTCTCCGTCCCTCCTGGGAGCATTCCTGCACGACTGCCAGACTGCTGAGGCAGCCGGGGGGGTGGGGAGATCCTCACTGCTCATCTGCAGCATCTCCCGGGGGGCAGCTCCCAGCCGGGCTCCCCTTCCAGCGCCGCATTCCCGAGGCGGGGCGGGCATCCGGAGAGCCCCCGTCCCGCTGGCTCACACGCTCCCTCCCTCCCCCTGCCTTGTCAGGCCTTCTTTCTGTGCAGAACAGATGGGCACAAGCTGTTTGGGAAGCACCTCCCTTCCCTCCCCCAGCCCCGGGAAAGATGCATCACCGGAGCGGGGAGCGGTCCCCTCCCGGCGGTGGCACAGCACCCTTTTCAGAGGGGCAGGTAAAAGTTTAACCAGGCTGTCTTTCAGCGCTGGAGGCAGAGCCGCCTTTCATAGCCATGATAAATTGCTCCTGTCAAAACTACATGAATGCTCATATTGAAAAGCTCTTCTTTCTTTCTTTTTAACTTTCCCCCCTCTCCAGTCTCACGGCGTCTCTCGGTTGTTACCCAACATTTAATGCCCGCTTAGTCAAAGGGCACTTCCACTCCTCGTCTCTCTGTCCTGTCCCCTGGGGCTGCTGGGGCTGAGTTGTCACAGAAATACTGATGGTGAATAAAATAAAAAACAACAACAACAAAAAAAGACAGGGAGGGGAAGAAATCCTTTAATGTTTTTAGGATTTTGATTTCAGTTGGGTCCTTCTACCACTAGTTCCTAACCAAAGCAGTTGTAGGATGGAGGTGGACAGACAGACATCTTCTGAGGAAGCTTCCAATTGTTATGTTCTAAGTTAATAGATTAGCTATAGTTGGTAATATTTTCCAAAGGTGATAATGAATGCATAGCACAAAACAATCCACTCCAGCTCCTCTCCAGCAGCTGAGCAGCAAGGCCAAAGCATGCTGTAGATGTTCCAGGGAGGCAGAACCTGCACAGCTCTTAGCACAGTCCTAAGGTCCTTCCCCCATGGCAGCAGATGCCTTTGCTCCATGGGTGCCCCAGAGCAGGAGCCACAGCTGCTGCAGTCGAGGAGGGTGCCTTGGCCATGGAGTTGTCCCTGCTTCGTCCCAAATTGTCTCACCTCACAGAGAGGCAGTAAAGTCCAAGATAAGGAAAGCTGACCTGAACACATTTGCATGTTATAGCCCTGAACTCCCCTTCTCCTCCTGACAACCTCTCTGTCAGGGCTGACAGGACACAGGACAGCTGTCCCCAGCTGTGCTGCTCTGATGCCCACCCCTGGTCATGCCCACGGTCCGAGAGGATGGTGGCACTCACAGCACACTCAGCTCCCTGGGCACTTCACCCAACCTGGCTGTGGGAAATGCCCAAACCCTGGAGTGCTGCTACCATTTCAGAACATCTCTCCCTCCTCCGCAGCACCTACGTGGTAAAAGCTACCCACAAATCAGCTCCAGGCTTTCAGCACACATCTCCTAAGGAGAGATTTCAGACCTGTTCCCACACTCCTCTCTAATTCCTTCCTCTCCTGTTTTTCTGTCCCTGCTGATATCTAGCCACCACCCAGCACTCCCAATATATCCTCCAGACTGTAAATATCTGTGCTGCTGCCCTGCTCCAGCAGTCAGTGACAGGAATCTCTGGCACACACACAGCTCCCCTGGATGCATCTTCCCTGTGACAAATATTTCTGCTACAGTCCTCGTAAACAGTCACAGTGTCACTGCCCTTATCACTATCAGCCACCCATTGGGTTCAGCACTGTCCACATCTAAATATATATTTTGGGGTATTAATACCATCAAGACACCCTTGTTATCCCAGCCTGCTTGCTCATTAACCCTTGTTATACCCATGTGCACAGAGTATATGGGTAGTGAAGACTGCACAGCTCTAACTGTTCCCACTTGTCTGTATTCCCAGATATTTTAATACAGCTGCATGGGTGAAGAAGTCTGGAATTTGCACATATGTGCACTCTCATTTTAAGGCCTGCATTTCTTCTGACTGCAATGGAGTCACTGGAAAATATTTACCCTCTGATGAGGAAAAGAAAAGGGATGTTTAAAGAACAAACTGAGTAATCTCCAGAGGCTCCTGTTTGAGAGCCACATAAGCACAGGCTTCCTCCCATCAGCTGCCACCCATTTCCCTGGCTCTGGAAGTGGTCTGCTGACATTTCACAAATCATTTTCTCTCTCTAAGCCTCAGTTTCCCCTATCCATCTGCTGGGAAGCTTGCTGATGGAAAGTGCTTCCCAATCCACCATCAGGAGTGTTGCAGGGACTAAGTACTCGTGATACAGCTTAGCTGGTGATGCGTGTGCTGGTCCCTGCTTGAGCAGAGCCTCAGAACTCCCTGGGGCCTTGCACTGCTGCAGTTTGCGAGGGTCAAGCCCAGCAGCTTTGCTGCCATCGCCTCCCCTCCCCTCCATGTACCACTTCAAATCAGCCACGTTGCACCACAGTTATTAACTGGTTTTGACTGACTTCTTAAGTTAATTATAATTTCACAGTGTAATATCAAGCATGATTAAAACAATTAGGTTTTCCACCCCCTTGCAATGCCTCCCTCCCTTCGCTTTCCCTTCTTCTCCCCCTCCTTCCCCTGCCTCCCTTCACCCTGGAAGTTTTTAGATACGCTTCTGCACCACTGCAACAAATTGTATGGTAGGATCTGAAATTATTACCCTCTTAAATGCATTAAACTGTTCATAAAGCAATTTGCAATGCCAGTTACCAAACTACAGTGAGCCTCCCAGCCTGACACCTCCCAAATGCAGAAGGATTCTTGGCAGCCATACCCTGCTGCAATGCTCTCACTCTCCAGAGTCAATGCCTGAAATTTAGGAGAAATCAATGCAATTATAGATATGAAGGTCCAATTACTGCGAAATGTGATCAGTCTTTATCTCTGAGTCCCTTCAAGAAAACCAGGGCGGCCTTTTCTTTTTTCCCTTGTGAGAGGAGTTGCAATATAATACAAAGTGATCTTTTAGCAGAGGACCAAAAGCGAGGGATGCCTGCCAGTCAGCAGGCCAGTTCTGATGTTGGCTGGCACTGATTTCCCTTTCATCCTGGTGAGATTACTGCTGATTTACACCTCAGTGCATCCATTGTGCCTGATGAAATCAGGTCCCGTTGATGCTGCTTTGGGGTTCCCAGCCCAGCACTGTGCTCGTGGCCACCTCCTGCTCCACTCCAGATTCCTTGGGAATTTTGGCTGTTTGGAATTTTGGGAATCGTGGCCACTCCCCCCGGCACAGCCAGCCTGGCTATGGGTCTGAGGGGGGAGCAGGATGTGGAGCTGCCTGGCTGCCCCCATCAGCACCCAGAGCTCAGCCCTGCAGGTGGGCTCGTGCCTCAGCACGGACAACTGACCTGGCTGCTGAAGGGATTGAAACACCTTCCTGGGAGAAGGATCTGCAATCCCTCCTGGGCCAGACTCCATCCTTGTACCTGCCTAGCTGGGCTGATACACCCCTGGAGGGGCCAGCCCCAGAGAATCCTCATTTTCCTGGCACAGGCAGGCTGGTTTCAACATCCCCAGTAAGCAGAGAGGATGGTCTGCAGTCATCACGTCTGGGCTAGTGGAGGCTGTCCCTGTCCATGGCAAGGAGCTGGAACTGGATGAGCTTTAAGGTCCCTTCCAACCCAAACCATTCTGGGATCCCGTGTATGCAAAAAGGGCGGGTTCTGCTCAGTCATGCACAACCCAGTAAGGTGATTTTAACAGAAAAATGATCCCTCCAAAGCACTGGATTCTGTGCACAGGAGATCAGTGAGAGGGACTTATATTTCTCTGTGCTTTACCTTTTACCCAACAGAGAAGGGTCCAAGTCAGAGCCAGGATGTGACTGCAATTATGCAAGTAGAAAAAAGTAACTCTCTGCACTAATAATGAACACAGTCCTTTATCTGTGCTAATTAGAAATAAATTAGAGAGAGAGAAAAAGATATATAAAATAGCTAATGGTTAATTACTTGAACTATATTGAGGAGTATATGTATATATAAAGTATAAAATCCACTTCAGATTAACAAAATATTGAGGTTTATTTCTAGAACTGCAGAACAGGAACGTGTTTGCCACCACAGCCCAGTGTGAGGAAGGCCATTTATCACAACCCTCAGAGCACCTTGTTCAAGGATCCCAAAGCACTCAGCAAACACTGATAAATAGGCCCTGATGTATTCCCAAAGGGAACCATTATCATCATGATACAGCAGTGCCAGGCAGCAGCTCACGAGTCCCCTTCTCCATTCCTGCCTGAACAGCTCCAGTGTGACTCCCAATCCTCTTCTGGAGAGCACTCATCCACTTTCCCAAACCTCTAGTCCGCAGCCAAAAGCTGTAGGAGCCAGGTTGTCACCAAGATCTGGGGACAGCAGAGCTACCATAGAGTTACAGCATCGTTTAGGGTGGAAAAGAACTCTGAGATCACTGAGTTCATCTGGGCTGGCTTCCAGCTGTTCAACAGAGTTGACACTTAGGCCCTTGACTCGTGGCCTCTGCCCCTTGATGTCCCCCAGCTCTCAGCACCCAGGCACAGCCAGGCTCCCCAGGACAGCACCAAAAGGAGGAGACAGTGGTGGGAACGTGGTTCCTGGGATGCCACTGCCCTCTCCCTGCCCTGTCATTTGAAGTGAGGGGAAGGTCCCTGGTCCCTGCAGGGGCAGAGCAGGGCTGGTCACAGCGTGGAGCCACTTCCCAGTGTCACACTGGGGTGTGTGTCCCCCTCCAGCTGCCACACTTTAACAGGGAAGGTTAACTGGGCTCTGTCATCTTTTAAACAGAATTCTGGGAAGAAGAGGGGAAGAAGACAGCGTGAAGCTGAGCAGCAGTTTGAAATGTGCTCGTGTGGGTGAGAGGAATCCCCGTGCCCACTGCGTCGTGGTGGGGGCAGAGGTGGCAGAACACGTGCTGCCTGTCAGCACTCACTGCTGCTGGCCCAACGCTGCTCCTCACAGCCCAGTCCATGTGAAAAAATTACAGGAATGTTCTCCACACTCCAGGAGATGGACTTGAGAGGTCTGAGAAAATAAATAATCACAATATATCTGGGGGTGGCTTTATTTTCCTTCCATATTCTGGACCCAGCTTCACATTTTCAAGGGTTTCCAAGCACAGCAACATCTATTTCCTCCTCCTCCTCCCTTTGGTTTTCCCCTTGAATTTCATACGTATTTTCTTTTCTCACCTCACCACAAGAATTACAATACGTAATTTGCTTATCTGGGGGTACAAAAATTGTGTTACTGTACAGACTGGTTTTGCAACACAGAATGAGTGTTACCTGTTAGGGGTGTAGAGTCAATCCTGCTCTTCATGGCCTGCACTTTCCCTGTACTTGTTTATTCCACATTTTGTGTCTGCCCCAGGATGGATCAAACTGTTTAACCTTTGACTGCAAAGTCAGAAGAATGACTCACTTGGAAGCTAAAATGTAAATAAATATATGCATTGCTAAATAAATCAACCACTAATACCCTAATCCAAGGCTGATAAATATCCTGATTTAAATTATATTTAAATAAATGGGGTAAATTATCAGACAGTGGGTTTAAAAGTAATAATTTCAGGGCATAGCTCAACGCAGCAGCAGTCATAATAAGTAAATTGTTTTAATCTTTGATTTTTTTTTTCCACTATATGGAGTGAAATCTTTCCTCCTGCAGTTATTAAGTGAACCCTGGTTTTATCACAAATGCTGCAAAAGGAGACAGAACAGGGTAGATCTGTTGATAAATGAACAAATCTTTTCTTGCTTGCATTGACTGAAAAACGCTCCCAAGCTCTTAAACCTTCCAGTACAGCACAGAAAAGTGGGGAACTGGTCAGTGATGCCCCCTTTGCCAACACTCCTGCCGTAACTCTGCGCGCCCACAGAGAAGGTTCATCTCCCGTGCAGGTTCCTTCCCCCTCTGGCACTAAATTACAGGGCACTACCCCCAGCTGCAGCCTCTAAAACCATTAGCAGTTAAGAGGAAATAATCCCTGCACTCTGTGCAGCAGTGAGCGTTCTGTAGGAGGGAGGAGCAGGCCGGAGGACGAGGCTCGGCTCAGGAGTGCCACCTCCCTGCCCGCAGCGATTGTTCCGCTGGTTATTTGCGGTTCCTCCTGCCCTGTCCGTACAGAACCACCTCAGCACGGCCAGCCCTGTCTGCAGGCACTCTCGGGCTAGATCTTGCCATTCCTTGGGGCTCCCTGAAGGAGCAGGCAGTGTTTGCCTCCCCGCTGGACCGAGCCCTCTGAGCCCGGTGTTCCCACACCCTTGCTCGCCCTGCGGTGTGGGAGTCGCATTCCAGCTAAGGAGTCCTTTACATCACCTTCCTAGCTCCATTCCCCCCCACCCCCATGATGATTGAAAAGCAAATGAAAGACTTTTTCTACCACCAATTTCCTTTCTTCATGTGCCTGCCTGCACTTATCGTTTCTGAAGAATCCTGTCAAAGGAGCAGCAGGTTCCTGAGGTGGTGGTTTGGCCCCCAGATGATGCACTGGGCCGATAATTTGTTAAGGGTTGTCTGTTAGAGCAAGTTTGCTCCCCAGTGCTTTGAGCTGAGCACCCTTGAGGGGATGTAATGGAGAGCATCCTCCCCTGCCAGCCCGGCCCACCGTGAACCCAACCCGGGCACGGCTCGGAGGAGCAGGATGTTCTGTAACCCACCAGGAAAACTCTGACCTTCTCAGATTAGTTATTCAGCTCTCATGGTTGTCACACCGGGATTCTCCAGATAGCAGCTCTGGTGCAGTGTGTTCTTCCAGCTCCTGGGTAAAGCCGTTCCTGTGTTTTAGGCACGTTGTCCTCACTCACCTCACATCCATCCTTCAGACTCTCGGAGATGAGGACTGAAACTGAAAAACCAGAGTCCTACAGTGCAGCCTGGATCAGTCATGGAGTCACACCAGTGACAGGAAGGAGGATCTGTAACTCCCTAAAAATTGCAAAGGGAAGGCCAGGTTTCAGGCATATATTTGAGTTTTAGCAGAGTGGGAGTTCTGGTGCAACCCTGGATCAAAATGCATTCTCAAGAGGAGGCCTCAATAACTTCAGCTGCAGAGAAACCCTTCCCCTCACTGCCCTTGTACATGCAGGACGTGATCAAGGCAGCTCCCAAGATTGCAAAAGGGCTTTTGGGATTAAATCCCAAACCACACTGATATTCTTCCCAGTGAGGATGTTGAGGTTTGGCATAAGAGTTTTGCTGAGTTTCCACATCCCAAATCTTGCCTCTTCGAGTGCACACGAGCTGATACTGACACCTGATCATGGCAAGAGAGAACCTCCTTCTGGAGATCTTCTGCTTCATCTGCTGCTACCAACCTGTGGAGAGAAGATGATCCTTGAGCAGAGCAACTCCATTGTACACAAATGGGTTTCTTCTTGCCAGCACAGTTAGCTAGAAAGCTTTGCACTCCCTGTTGGTGTTATCTAGATAGAATAGATTGTGTTGCCTGTGCAATGCTATCACCTCCCAACCAAAGCCAGTCACCCACACCCTCCCTGAAGTTGAAAATGAAGTTTCCCCACCCTCCTCTCAGCCTCCAAAACTTTGATCACAATCCCAGCAGATGCAAAATATTTGCAGTAAGAGGTGCCAGTGCTGTCAGCTCCCCACAGTAGCTCCCAGTCAAAATGTTTGCACGCACACTTCAGAGCATCATTTATCTTGAGGGATGTCAGCTCTAAAAATGTTAGCGCGTGTCACTGTCAAAGCAAATGCCAGAAATTAGCTTTCTTTCATCTCAAAGAAGAATAATTAACTTTGCAACTGTTTCCAAAAGTGCTAATTAATGGGTTTCACCAACTTGACTTGTCAGGATACATCTTGATTGGAACAACAGCTTGCTCTTCCCCTTGAGGATTATGGCTCTTCTTTTGGACTCCTTTCCTCATCCACCAATTTAGGGAGTTGTGGAAAATGGATGTCATTTACAACACAAAAATAAACACACGAAACGGGGAAAGCTTCGGGGACAAATAACCATTTATTAATTATTGGTAGGCTTTATTAGCAATAATGTAAAAACATTCTCTTTAAACTGAATAATCGTTTAAAAAGATGGGATTTTGTTGGCTGTTTAGCTTCCTAAAAAACCAGGAAAAGTCTTCACCTGAGATGGGGATGGCTTGGACTGGGCTGGAGAGAGGATCTCCTTCTCTTGCCTTGAAAGTTTCCTTCTGGACCCAAGTCCAACACAGCCTGGAGATCCACCCTCTCTCCAGTGCTTTAGGCATTTAAATTCCTCCAGCAGTTTACATGATGTGTTTTCTTCTCTCGGCTTTCTGCAGGGCAATAAGTTACCTGACTTTGGATACTGAGCTCCTTCCCAGTTACACCATGTCACTGTTTGGGTGCATTCCCTCCTCCCACCAGGATGGGATCTGCACTTTAGCTGCCCATGTTCAGATGGAAAGTAAAATGCCTGAGTTTGCCAAGAGGATTCGGCTATCCCTATCCCATGGTGTGTGGAAGTCTTATCACACAGCCACAATCCCTGGAACCCTTTGGAAACCCAAAAGCTTGGATGCACCTGACCATTTGAGAGACACTGGCTGGGAGAACCAGTGAGGGACATGGTCAGACTTGATATAAACAGTCTGATGAACTCTCAGACCCTTATATGTGTTCCTGGAAATATAAAGCAAATCAGGAAATCAAGTGGAAAATCCAGGAGGTTATTATTAAAAATCCACAGCTCAATTACCATTATAATAAACCTCACACCAGAGGTCATTTATGTTCATGGCAATTAGGGAGGAAGGTTATGGTTTGAGAAAAGGGTAGAGCTACTAAAGAAGGGTTTTTTTGAGGACACCTGTCCCTGACACTGCTGCCTACTTTGGCCATGCCAGGCTGGCACCCTGGAATTGTGCTCACCTGGGATGCAGAGGGCTCCTGCAGACACCCACCCTGCAGCAGCTGCTCCCAGTTCCCCCAGGATGGCAGGTCTGGGGACACCTGAGCTGGTCCCTGACCCTTCCAGGTGCAGGAAGGAGTGGGATGACCTATAAAGGAGTTAAGGGAGCACAGAGGACTGGTTTGTCCTGGGGAGGGGCTGCAGGAAGGACAGATCTTCAGGAGAGGTACAGTGTTTGGGGAATCTGCTCTCTGAAAGGCTGAACTGGGCAAGGGCTGTGTCCCCTCTCTGTTTCTCTTTGGGGAGGTGGGTTCTCCTCTTGCCTGGAAGGAGAAAAAAGGGAAAAGGTGGGGATGTCTGAGTAAGAGCCGTGGTCATGTTGGCTGTTTGCTACCCCAGAGACTTGGGCTAGGCTTCTGGGGTCAGGGAAGAGTCCAGGGTTGGTGCCTTCTGGGATGAGGCTCTGAGGGAGAACTGGCAGGTCTGGCTCAAACAATGGTCCCTGGCTTGGGTTTATGCAGGGCTTGATGGTGGCAGCTCTTCTAAAGTTACATTGTGAGAGCTGGGGGAAGATGACCTGAATTCAGTGAGGAATTGTGGACCTCCTGCATGGGCTGGTGGCCTCTCTAGGTTGGTTTTGCTGAGCTGTTCCTTATGTTCAATCTCTGGCACTGCAGGGTTAATAAACTGCTACCTACAGTTAAAAGACCCTTGGCACACGAGGATAAAGTGATTATCTGTGCACCAGGAGTAGGTGAGGTGGCTGTGAGACATGTGTTAGTGTTTTAAGTTCCTGACAATGGATGGATTGGTAAATTTTAAGCACATCCATGTTTTTGAGCTGTTTATAATTTCTCTGTTGCTGTGTCTATAGCCTGAGCAGGGTTTTGCTCAGTGTTTTCATGGTAATGAACCCTAGGAAAATTTCAGTCTGGCATTTTTGTTGTGGGGAGCTGGGAGGGGGAGGAAAAACAGCATCACAAGACGGGACCAGCAACCTGGAGGGAATCCTTTGGAATGGTTAAACCAAGTCTTTCTGACACCTGGTCACAGTCCAGCCTGCAAGAGTTAAACCTGAAGCAACTTCACCTTCAGGGATGTCAACATTATTCACTAGATGTTTCTGCTTAATTTGTTTCTATATTTACACTTACGGTAGAGGCTAAAATCCTGTGTTGCTGCATGTTTAAGTGGCACCTATTTTTATCCATGGAGGAAGGGAAGAATTTTGACATTTACTGGAAGGTGTGGGGTTGTTATAGCTCTGGAAGAAGAAATATTCTGAAAAAATAAATCTCTTACCCACTTATTGCCACTTTTTGAATTTCACCTGTACAGCCCAAGCAATCCACTAGATTAAACCTAGGGAAACAAAAAAAATGTTTAGGGCATAAATTTCTATTGCTTCTCTGTTTCAAATGGCCTTTTATTCTAAGGAATTGATGTAAGAATATTTGTGCTGGTTCCACATTCACCTGGTGCTGAACACACAGGAACCTCTACAAAAGTTGGCTGAAACACTAGTAGGAAGAATAGTTGTATAATTAAAATGAGGCCCAAAAAGTCCTTTACACAGAAATCACTACTGTGTTCAGGTGCATGCCGGGACGATTCAGGTGCCAGGGGAAGGACTGGAAATGGCAGAGAGCACTGAGGTCAAAGGAGTCCTTGAAGAAAGCCTGTGGTGGTTTGTAAATGTGAGGGGAGCTTTGATGAGTCCCTGAGGTCTGCTGAGAAGAGCAGCACACAGTGCATCAAACGTGGGCTGTATGTACAGCTGTCAGTGGTACCTAAAATCACTAGCGCTGGCTCTGGCAAAGGATGCTCTCAGGGGCTTACTGTCCCCAGAAATCCAGGGGGAGGGAGAAGCCCTCAAAGTTTATAAGGAGGAGGGTGGACAGAAATGATGCTGCATTGCATCCTCGCCAGGGGAGATGGGACCTGGGGGTTGGGCCCCTGGTGTAAGGCACATGCTGGGGCTCCAGAAAGGGTGGGTAAACACAAGGGAGACTGATGAGCAGCTGGGGAAAGAAGGGACTTCTGCACAGGGAGGACTGGGATAACCATCTAGCTCTGAGCCAGCAGGGATCTGAGTGCAGTGCAGGACTCTCTCTTGGCAGTGTCAGTCCCCACCTGTGCACATGCACGTTGGTGTGACAGGACATGGACACCCTGTGCTGCAGGTGGCACGGGCTGTGTGCTGCAAGTCCTTAAACTCCTTTACCCCATTTTCAGCCCCCCCTGCAAACGGCATGGCAGCAGTGAGGGAGAAATGCGTGCTGTCAGCACACAGAGCCTTGGCCTCCCCACCCAGCAGTAGCTGGTGAGGGTCCCTGGGGTCCCCTCTGCCTGTCCCCAGCAGTGCTGCCCCTGCCTGTCCTCCCCAGCTCCAGAGCAGGGGGACCCCAGCCCTGTGGGGTGCACACTCGCTCCTGTGCAGCTGCCAACAGCTGGGCTGGCAGTGTGGGCTGTGCTGAGGGGCTGATATGCAGATGATGGCTTTGTCTCTGTTTACTGGAGTGCATCTGTAACCAGAGTCCTTCCCAGTGCATATCCCCCTTCCCACCCCCTGCTGACAACCCCTCTGGATTGGGCTCCTCTGCTAAAAATTGGTTGGGAATGAAGGAGGGGGGAGAAACTTTATTAGTGTTATACATTATTTTCCTTCTCTCCCTGCTCCCCCTCCCCTTCCTGCATGATGAATTGCCTGGTAGTGAGATGGTAGCTCCAGCCCAGGCACTCTGCAATCTCCTCCTGGTCCCCTGCACAGACAGATGGGACGGCCCATGTCTTGACCGTGATTGATTAGCTGGAGAAAGCCTGTTGAGTGGAGTTCCATGAAGATTGATGCTTTCTCCTTCTAACAGCATTTCCAAAAAGTTTCTATTACATTTTGATTATGTTTATAGAATCTCACTGGTCTCCAGGAAGATTCAATCTTCTTTTTCCCCCTCTTCCCTCTGTGCAATGTGTGTAACTTCCCTCCTGTGCATATGCTGTTCATCCATCTCTTACCTTTATTCTTTTAGGGGTGCCCCAGAGGCCTCTTAGGACAGTTCCCTTCCCATGTCCCTTTGTCCCCCTGCACAGGTACCTCCTTGCTAGTTATTGCCCTCTGACTTGTCGAGGCCACAAAGCAGGAGCTCCTCAGCATGAGGCCTCTAAAAGCTGCAGAGCAGGAGGAAGGAGCATTATCTGTGATAGCTTCGTGTAGGACTGAAAAGTGGGACCACCAAGGTGGTGTCTGGATGAAGAACCTGTTTCCCAGTGAAGGAGGCACATCCCACATATCTGCTTCGCTCTGCCTGGACTTCCCGCAGCTGGAGGGCTCTGCTCAGCTCAGATCAACTCAGATGAAAGTCCTTAAAAGCTGCAGGACCTTTTGAGCCTGGGGGGTTGTGTGTTTGGCCAGGGAGCGGGTCAGAAACATGAGCTATTTCAGCATTGCAGGCTGCCCTCTTGCAGCCAGGTGAAGGAAGAGAGCAGAGCATGTCCCAGTGCTGGCTGGACTTCAGCATCACTGCAGGAGGAGAATTTTGTTTCATGGGGAGGCTCAGGTCCTGAGCAGTGTGGTCTGGGGTTACCCATCGAGGAAGGCTAATGCATTTTTCCATTAGCCCCATAACATGTAGATATGTGGTGATTTTTAAGTAGCAACTTCACTATAGTGCTGAAAAATGTGCTCACTGCTGCACAGAAGCAAAGACAAAGTTGGTCCCTGACGTGAGAGAAATCAGCTTTGAAGTGCTGGCCTTCTCCAAAGTGTTAGAAGGGAACATTTTCATTTGGTTCCTAATTGCAGCAAATCATTATGTTCCAAGATCTTATTAAGAAACTGGCTCTCCTGGTCTTTCCCTCTTATTTAATTACACAGTGACCTGGCCTTTCTATTTATTTATTTATTTATTTTGTGGAAGAAGAGTCCCAGGCCACCTTACCTTCCCTCTGGTGTCTCCTCTAGGAAGCAGAGCCACTTGCCCTGTGCCCCCTCAGTGCCTGAGCAGGGGCTGCAGGTCCTGAGCCTGGGAACAGCCCCACGAGCAGCCCCGGGGCTGTGCTCGCTCCCTGCGTGGGCTGGCACAGCTGCAGCCCCTGGGGGAAGCTGCTTGTGGCTGCCTGTCTGCTGCTGTCTGTGGGGAGGAGGGGGTGATCTGGTGTTTGCTGTTCTCTCTTCTCAGCTGAGGGACTGTGGGTCTGTGCCCCAAAACCTGGGGTTTGTGGCTGAGGTGAATGGGAGCATCTCCCAGGAGTTGTCCACGGGGGGCTGTGGCCATCTCTCCTAACAGGGACCCCCTTCCCCAGCTGGCAGAGGGCAGTTCCCTGGGCAGGGCACAGCTGCTGGGGATGTCCTGTGCTGAGTGCTAAACACAGAGGGAACACCAACCAGAGTGTGGGATAACCTGGGAGAGGGCAGCTGCTCACTGAAGACCTGCAAGGGAGGGAGGGATGAAGGGATGCAAGGAGCTGGTGCTGCCTAAGGCTTTGCCAGCCTTTGTGACTGCTGAGATGGCAGGAATCACTAGCACAGGTGTTGATTCGTGCCCTGGTGTGCTTCTCAGTGCTGGCTGAGAACCATGGCCTGTTCTACACTGGAGAAACTGGGGTCAGAGGAGTGATAAACAGTTATTGAGAGGGCAGGGGAGAGACAAAGGCAGGACCAGTGCTGTCACAGAAGAGCCTTCCTCCTCCAGATGCCTTTCCAGGGTCTCACCAGTGATGTGGCACCTTTGATGTCCCTTCAGCATTTGCCCACAGTGGTTTAGCTTTGTGTTCAGCTTGGCCCCTGGTGAAATGTCACCGTGCTGGAGTGTCCCAGGGGGTGTGGGGAGGTGGCAGCAGTGCTGGGCAGGCTCGTCAAGGCAATGCAGTGCTCGACTTGCAGGTTGGGTGTTTTGGTCTTTAGTGGGGCCAGCTTGCCCCTGCTGAGCTGCCTGCCCCTGAAGTGACCCCTTCCCACAGGCTGGAGCCTGGCAAAGTTGGCTCAGGTGCTGCTCAGGGCACAGGCACAGCCAGCCTGGCTCCTGCAGAGGGGCTGTGGTGCCCCAGCACCGGGGGAGAACACAGGGTGTGCAGGGCTTGAGCTGGGCTGTGTGTCCCTGCCCTGGGTACAGACACACAGCCCACCTGCCTGATGGTGGAAACTGCTGGTCACTCCTAGTACAAGCCATGCAAGGACTTCTGCTGCAATTTTTTGTGCCCTTTCTCCTTGTGTGAAATCAGGGTGGGAGAAGCACATGTGTGAATTCCCCCTCCCTGTGGTGCTCTGGGACACAAGTCCTCAAACCCCTGAGGTCTCTCCCCTCCATCAGCCTGTCCCTGCCATACCAGGCTATTCTTTAAAATATGGACCCCATTTTTTATTTCTGCATTTATTACAAATGCAAATTACAGATGAAAGCATCAGCTACACAAACCATTACTCAGAGGAGCATCTTTCCAACTGCTGGACTTGGACTGAACAGCTTGTGGTTAATTTGCTATATAATCACTGCCTGCAACAGGAAAGCAAGTGCTTCAACTGTGCTAATATTATGAAAGGGGAAGTTAACCATAGAGATAAATTCTGAGGAGCTGCAGCTGGGATGAAAGAGGGAAATAAATGTAGCTGGAGTCCAGGCTTCAGGCTTGCAAAAGTGGCTGCTTGGATATTTAAAGGGATAAAAGATAAGAGTTCAGGTTAAACATGTGTTTTTTGAAGTTGCTTTCAGCCTGAATATATTTTCCCAGAGGCAGAGGATCCCTGCAGCTCCCCCTGACCTGTGATTCGAGCAGTGCCCTGGACTGTCCCCAGGCATGGCAGGGGAAAACCCTGCCTGGCTGCCCCAGTGCTGGGAGCTGCTGTTTGGGGGCAGACACAGACCCCCCAACACCAAGGAGGAGAGCACAGGGCAGTTCATCTGGCAGAGATTTTTACTGGGGGGAGGAGGTTCTTCCCCATCCCTCAGCTCTGTGGTGTCTTGCACAGGAGACAGGGTCTGTTCAAGCGTGTCCCCACTGTGTGGTGCTGTGGAAAGGCATCGGTGGCGTCTCCAGGAACACCCTGCAGTAGGTTACAGGTCCACTTACCCCTGGCAGAAGAGGTGCTGAGCACACAGGAGCAGAGCCCTGGCTGAAGGAGCTGCTCTGCCCTGGGGCTGAGGTGTTGTGTGCTCTGTGCCCTCTGCACTGGCTTCCCCAGAGCTGGCTTAACACCCCATGCACGAGACTGAAATAATATTTAGACCTTTCCAAGTACCCAAACTTCCCATTCTTTCATTCCTGTTCCTCCAATGTAATTGCAGTACAACACTCATGCTGTTTTGCAAAGTGCTCCAGGGATTAAAAATGTTCCTGGAGATTATCTCTGGGGCCAAATTTGAAGTGTTGTCTGACTTTTCTCTGCAGGCTTAGAGAGGCAATAGCTCCAGATTAGCAGAGATAGGAGTGGGAGAGTGAATCAGCTCAAGATGGGTGAGCTGGTTCTTATGATGCAAGAGAGCTCCAGCAACTCTGCAGATTTACGTCCTCTGCAGACACCTTCTCTGATCTGAAATGTTTTTTCACTGTTTCCCAGGTCTGGAACTAAATCCTGAGGCTGGGGATGGCACATGAAGTGTCAGGGCATGATTGGTACATGGGAAAAGTTGGCTGAGGTTACTGCTGGGGGAGCTGAGGGTGCCCTGCAGCAGATCCTATGGCACAGGGGTGCTGGAGGGGTGTTCAAGCCCCCATTCAGCCCCACCACTGGGAATAAATGATGCTGGCAGTGCAATGTACTTGCAAGAGCCTGCCCTTGCCAGAAATTTGGCTAAGCAGCACCAGCAGAAGGTGCCACTCAGCTTCCCAGTGCTGGGAATTGGTTCTCATGGGACTTTCAGACCATGAGGGCATGTACCAAAGGCATGATGCTCAGTGTAGGTGGTGTTAGCTAACAGGGCTTTTTGACTTGTCCAGAGCTGAGTTTGACTCCTGGACCTTCTTAATCTTAGGGAAATATCCCTCAGTCTTTTGTTTTTTAAATTGACAGCATTTTGTTCAGTCTTGAGGTGTGAGCATCTCTCTGAAGCTGATGGGTAAAAGCACCTTCATCAGCTCCTGGTATTTCCTGTGGGACAGGGGCAGCTCTCAGCTCTGACAGCTGCACCCCCAGAAGTTAATCATTGAGCAGGCAGGAAGGAGATGCTGGGGGGTTGTGTGAAGAACAGCAGGGCCAGAGGCTCTGTGTGGGCAGGGGGTGCTCTCTGGGAGGGGGAGGAGGAGCGCGGGTGTCTGGACAATGGCGGGACTGTTGCGTCAGTGCTGGCCTTGCAGTTTGACTGCCCAGACAAAACAGATGAGCCACGAGGCTTTGTGCTCAGTCAGGAGAGGATGCTGGGGGGATATCACAGCGGGGATCACCAAGGCTCGGTCTAGCAGAGGCTGTTCTGAGACGTGTCGTGGTGTGTGGTGTTCAGTGGTGTTACCTGCTTGGGTTTGGTTGTGCCAGCTCAGCCTGACACAGCAAAAATCATGGGGAAAAGGCACTCACAGCTGTGGGTCATGAATGAAGCTCATTTCCCTCTGATATCACCACTCTTCATGGAGAGAGCAAGGATTGGGGTGCATTTCATGACGGGAGCATTCCTAGGATTGCTTATGAGTCTGGTATTCAAATAGCTGGAAAGAACAGGGGTCGGGCTCACCTCCCTCTGCTCTGACCCAACAGCCTGCTTCCTTCCCTTGCCATGGCTGGAAAATCACCTGGCTGGTGCCACTCCCTGTGGGCATCTGTGCAGGAGGAATTTGGTGTGCACAGGGGGTGCAGCTCGGCTCGGGGTGTGGGGCGGCTCTGACAAGCAGGAGCAAGAAGCTTAAAATTGTCTGTTGAGGCAGCTGACTGAGACTTTCCAGGCAGGAGATGGGGATGGGAGAAGCAAGGCTCTGAGGAAGCTGCTGGAGCAGCCACACGTTGGTAACTTCTGCAAAGAGCTGCAAGTGAGGAAATTCCCAATGCAGCCATCAGCAAACCACAGCTTTGCACAGGCTGAGCCCTGGGCAGGGGGAGTGAGGGGAAGGGAAAGAGCTTCTGACAAAGCAAAGCAGCTGAGAGACCCTGCTGGCAATGCCAGGGCCTCCTGAGCTGTTGGTGTGACTTGGGCACAGCGGGGTGGTGGTCTGGATAAGGTGGGATTTTCAGTGCTGCTTTTTGGGGTGCAGATCTCCAAACGGCTTCAGAGAACCTTCAGTGCAGAGCAATGATGCTCTGGGCTACCCTTGCACTACCACAGCCTGGGGATATCTGCCCTCTTCAGCATGGCAAGCATGTGCAGAGGCACCCACAACACAGATCTCCTCCTTGCAGTATGAATTAGAAGTGCTGTTAAGCTTAAAGCCCCTTAGAGGTACTAATTTGCTTTGTCACCAGGCCTTTGCTGGAAGCAGCTTGACACTCTAAGGTAACCTGCCAAGAGTGCCTTCCAGGAGGAGAAATGAGGTTTGGACACAGGCCCTTTCTGTGTGCAGCTCGAAGCACTCAGGTACTGGAATATTCAGTGTTGTTCTACTAATAAAAGGGAAAATACAATAAGCCATTGGATAACTTGCTAATATTTCAAAACAGAAGGAAAGCCCAGTGTTCACAAGGTTCCTCCAACATCTTTTCATGTAAGGTGAATTCAAAATCAAACTCCAAAAAAGGGATGGATTAATCATACCCACATTCACACAGGTGGTAATTTCTAAAAGCACTTCAAACCTCCTGGCATTTTTGCATGTAAAAATTGCTTTTCCTGGTGCAGACAAAAGGCAAGGCTTATTCAGGCTATGAACTGCTGAAGTAAAAGTTGTGACTATAAATTGAGAAGCTGCTTTTGGTACCTTTACCCAAAGACTAAATGCTTCAGGGCAAAATCACAATAAGTGATTTAGAGAATAATCAATAACATAAAAATCAACTGGCAAAGAAAAGACCCTGCATCTATAATGTATTGTCTAGATATTATTAAATAATACATCATAAGCAAACTCCTGAGTGATGACTTTGGCAGCTGTTTGCAAAAGGTGGCAATCCCAGGTACTGTTCTTCTGCCCTCCTCCTGGGGATGGGATTAGCACCCCTGTGGGATAAGTCTTCCATGTAAATAAATAAGTTTTCCTTATGGAAAATGGTTATTAGGTGTGCTGATGCCAAAGGCACAAGTTTCAGATGTGACTAAGCTTCAGGGTCGTGCTGATCTGCAGAACCAAAAAGGGTCATTCCAAGCTGTCTCCCAAAAGCTGGTGTAGTGGTTTCCAGCCAGGCAGAGCTCTGGTAAGTCAGTCTGGCAGAGAGGGAAAGGCATTTCTGGTCTAGTTATCCACTTTTATCTGCTTACAGTCCACCTCTCAAAGAAAAGCCTTTGAACATAAAATTCAGCAGTGTCTTACAATTTTCTGGCTTTGTTTTAAAACTGAGACATTTTTTTCTAGCCCAGGGATGTAACTGATCTTTTACCTTTGGTTGGGCTGTTTGTTAAAGGACAGATAAAACATGCTGTCCATTGATCTGTCCTCGCCCTGGACTGCACAGTTAGTGAGGAGGGCAGGATTAACTGTTGGAGAGCAACACTTCCAGCCCCAGCCAGCGTAATGTTCTTGTCCAGGCACCACACTGCCCTGGCAAAGCAGTTCAGGTGCCAGACCTGGCAGCTCTGCCATCCCCTTAAGCTCCCATCACTGGACTGAAGGTGCCAGCTGTGTCCCCAGGCCCTGCATGTTGAGGTGATGACGTGTAGGGTGCTGAGGGGCTGAGCTGAGGCTGGTGGAGCTCATCCCAGCTCGGCTCCTGAACCACAGTGGCAACTTAAGAGGCTTCCAAATGCAATTACCCAAATGCATGGGAGAACTATCCAGAGCCATGTCCATTAAACAAAATGATCCCTTCTGGCTCAGGGAGTCCCTGGGCTGCAGAGCTGGAGTCTGGAAGGATTGTTAGCTTTGTATTCTATAAGCAACTTCTGCTTGCCACTGTTGGAAAAGGGGGTTGGTGAGATGGTAATTGGATTAAATTGTGTTCGTGTCCTCTTACAGCAGACTTTGGATCACTGGTGTTGGTAACTGATAATCCAAAGGTACCAGGCTCTGTAAATTGTCACAAACCACATCCAGCCTTACTCAGAGAAATGATTTCATTCTGGTTTTGAGTGAGCTGCATTAACAGAGTACAGTTTGGATTTGGTAGATGCTTGTGTGGTTGAAATCTGGCTGACAAGCTTGCTCAAATTTAACTGCAAGAGCTCTCTGCAGCTCAGCCTCCCTTTCCAGCACACCTGGAGAGGAGTCAGCAAAATGGAGATGCTGGCAGAGGTAGGATGAAAGCCAGGCTGTGTTTAAGGAGAGAAAAATTGTAAATAAAGAGGTGAAACTACAGACCAACTTCCTTTTAACAGAGGAAAGCACATGAGTGTCCTGATGGGCTGTCAGGATCTAGCCACTGCTGTACTATTGAGAAACTCCTGTATCTGCCCTTAAGACCAGACATATTTGAAATAACTGTGAAATGTTGCATGATATCATCAGTGTCCTATCTGAATAATGACTAATCACCATTTCAATCATTCCTGCCTCGATATGAAATATCCTGGATATACAGGCAGCAGGAAAAGCCCAAGACCCATTTCAGTTTCTGCACTTGAGGATACCTTGGATACCACAGTACCACCACCTTTTTTATGCTTAAAAACTGTGCAATTCTGTCACCCCTAAATTCTAAGATTTTGGTTTACTGTTCATTTTAGCAGCTTTTTTGCTCCCTTCTTTCAGCTTTCAATTTCTTGGTCTTTCACAGTAGAATCTGAGATCAAAACTAGACTCCATGGGAGTGACAAATCCAGGTGATGGGTAAAGCATGACTCGCCTGCCTCACACGTGTTCCTGCAGAAGGACAACATCAGCGAGAACTTCATGTGGAACTGTCGTTGCAACAGCTCAGGGTGCTCTTTGAAGTCTGAGCAGGCTGCATGCCCAGAGACCACGCATCAATCTGACAGATCCTGCATGTAGAACAGGCCTGACTCTCTCTCCTCAGGGCACTCGTGGAACAGAGGCTGAAGTGCTCCTCAGTGTGGTCACTGCAGCCCCTGCATTGCACAGTCTCATGATTTATGATGAGGGCCTGGTGTTCAGCTCTGCAATAAATTTGTGGGTAAAGACACAGTGGACATTCTGGGAACTGGTTAAATTTCACTGGTGACAAGTTTTATATCACAGCCAGAACTTGACTTGGCTTATAGGAAAGGAATGACAATTGGTGGCTGTAGGGTCAGGACTTGCTAACAAGAGGATTGCTCTCTCCTGTGCTGGGACCATCCTGAAAGCTGCTTCATGTGTGGTCACCTTGGTTTTCTAATATTTCAGAGAGAAAGATGGTTAAGTGGCAGCAGCAGCTGGTGAGGGAGCAGATGGTGCCACCTGCATCATCAGATGTTTTAGCACATTCTCTGTTATATCCCACAAAGAGTGGCTGGGAAGTAGAGGAGAGCGTGGGAGCTGGTGTAGGTTGTGAAGGTGTGAAAAATCACAGGTAGCAGCATTGCTTCCCTGCCAGGCTGCTGCTTCACTCAGCACTGGGCTAAGAAAGTGCTTGTGCTGATGAGAGGGTCTGTGCCCACCTGTGCTTCAGCTGCAACGCTGCACTTGGGAAGCACAAGGCTTCAGAGCAAGCTGGCTGTCCCTGCTGCCAGCCGGGGATCAGGATCCACTGCCAACCTCCAGGCAGGTTAAGGTGAGCTCTCTGGATCACAGACAAACCCTCTGCCATGACCAGCCTGGACATTGCTTCCTAATCATTTCCCAAAGAAGGTTGAGACCTGTGACAAAATTGGCTAAAGGGTCCAACGTCAGCATGTGTGAGTTCTGAACCCACTGAGAGGCTCCTGATTTTCCTGGGCTGCTACTTGAGGTTTATGAAAACTTATGAGCTGCACAAGGGCTGAATCTGGGGTCCAAAGGAGGCAGAGGGTTTATTTTCCCAGCATCTCACCACACAATCCCAAAGAGCAAACCAGTCCAAGAGGGCAGGTTTCAATGTCCTTTCTGTGAAGGACCCGTACTGGAGTTCAGCAGCAGCAGTGCTGATTAGAATGAATACCAGAGTATAACATCCCCCCAGTGATGTGCTCAGGGGGGCAGTGGTTTGCAGGACACACAGGAAGGTGAGCCAGTATTGATGTTTCATGCAGCAAAACCAGCAGAGCAGTGAGTGCAGTAGCAGGGGGTGCTGCTGGAGACATTGCCCACGGCAGCTGCCCCTCCTCAGCTTCCTTTCTGCTCCTTGTTTTGCTCATCCTCCTCGGCAGCTCTGTCCACCCATTCTCCTGCTGTCCCAGCAGTTGCTGAGGGGGGATAACAGTGAGATGTAAAGGGTGCTGGTGCTATGGCAGACCACATGGCAGTTGTTGATGTCCTGGTCAGCAGAGCCGTTCACGCTGCGGGTTGATGTTCCAGCGGGGCGGATGGACAGGGTGGGAGGGCAGCACAGGGGGTGAGCAGGGTGGCAGTTGTCAAGCCCGAGAGGAAGAGGAACGTGTGTGGCTACAAAAGGGGAGGAAGCCCATTGTGTCAGAAACAAGATGGAAGGTGCTGCCCAGCGGAGCTGGTTAACCGGTGATTAATTAGAGGCACGCTTTGAATTCTGCACCCAGTTTAGCATTAACAGCGTTTCCCTGGCGTGCAGGGAGTCGTCTTGCTTGGTGGTTTCATTGTCTGGGCTTATGTGGAGCACAGAGGGGGTTTTCTCAAAAAAAATCTTCTGGAATTGAGAGAATATGTGCAAATTTCAGCTTCTGTTTGAGGGGAAAGAATAAGGAAAAATCCCTAAAAGCAGAACAAGATCAGGGGTTTCAGAGATGAACAGGAGAGGAATTGATAATAAGCTTGAGGTGTTGGAGGTAGTGAGGAGAGTCATGGTTTTGAATACTGTACTAGTTGTATTGCATTAGCCTGGGCTTTCTGAGCCCAGCCCAGCCCTGGCAGTGTCTGGGAGGTGTGGGTTGTATTCCAGGCATGTCTGCAGGTCTGTGGCTCTGTATTAGTGTTTATAGGAAGTCAATGAGATGGAACTCAATAGAGAAAAGGAAGACTTAAGAGTCACTGGAAGACAAATGTGAAGGCCTGGCACTCAATAACTTTACTGAATCATATCTTTTGCTGCTCTGTGTTTCTGGGTAACAGGAATACAAGGAGGGAGGGCAGACCTGTGTGTTTCAATAGGCTGTTCACCTGCCCCTTTGCAGAGAGGGGATGTTTTATTTCTCCTGATAAAAAGATATCCATCCTCTGCTTGATGTCAAGTCAAGCAGCACCATGAATCAGGAGGAAAGTGCCAATGGAGATGGAGGTTGGACTGCTGGAGGCAGTGGAGGGAAAGTGGGACACCACGAATCGTGTGAGCTGTGAGAGCACAAGTGTGTGTGTGCACAGCTCCAGCTGGGATGCTGGAGCAGAGTCTGAAGAGTTTAGACCAGGCTGACTCATCTTGCAGTTGTGGTCCATGGAGCAAAAGGTGTTTTGAATGGCATGAGAGTGTTCTTGGCAGGTACAGACCAGGCAGGGCTTGGGCAGGTTCTGCAGGGCAGGGACAGTGCAGGCTGAGCTTCCATCTGAACCTGAGAAACCTTTCCCACCTCTTCTGTCCTGTGAACAGGGTGATGAGATGGAGATAAATTTTTGGATACTAACACTGTGGATTAAACAAACACTTTTGAACAACAAAGCATCAAGTCTCTTGGAAGTGAATGCAAGGCACTTCAGCAAAGAGGATTTGGGGACACCTGGGTGTCACAACCGTTTGGGGAGGACAGCAGAGCCCGTGGCTCACTCCCTGGGGATCTGGGCTGCCATGTGCTGAGGGGAGGGTGGATGTCCACTCTTCCCTGCATCCAGCAGCCTTCTCCAACAGAGGGTGGGTGAGTGCTCTGGTCTCTTGTAGATGCTCTGAAGAGCAAGAGCTCTGTGCTTGGGAAAGCCCAGATTGCAGCACCAGTGGAGAACTCCCCCAACAATTTCCTCCCAGTTGCCTGTGGCCAGGCAGGGACAGGGACAATTTGCCACTGAATTGCCAGGCCAGGAAAGCCTTGGCTGGTCTCCCTCATGGCAGAGGAAGCACGAGCTGCATCCTACCTGCTGCAGGCTGGCTGTGTGCCAGCTCAGAGCCTGCCTCACAGGCACTGCTGGGCTCAGTCCCTCAGGGAGTGGGGTTTGCTGAATTCTGCCTCTTACACCAGACCTGGTTGTGGTCACGCTGCAAGCTGGAATATGGTGAAATTCCAGCTGATGTGACTGAAGCCCTGGGCCAGGAGGACTCATCCCATGCTCCCACAGAGGCTGTAACACCAGCCCAAAGCCCTTGCTACAAGCCCTGGACCTACATCCCAATGGTCCCACGGGACCCTCTCTGTGCACATCCCTGCTGCAAGGTTCTGAGCTGGCACTAATTACAATCTTGCTAATTGCTCCAAGTTCCACTGCCTTGCTGCTTTCCACAGGCAATGTTTGGCCATGGCTCTTTGCTGAAGCAGGGGCTCTGCTTGGAAGCTTGGTAAAATCTGCAGGGAGACACCTGCCAATCTTCATATACATCTTTATTTTAATTTATTGGCAGGATATGGAGAAATTGGCTTCTATGCTGCATCAGTTGGACTTCATTAAAATAATCAGAGAGCTAAGTTAGTGAAAACAAACCTGGCCAGTTGGCAACCTCAGACTTTTGTCAGGACTGATCTATGCTGGAAGACACAGATTTAGTCCATCTACAGTAATAAAGTCCCATGATCCCATGGTTAAAATGTCTTTTTCCCTGCTAGCTGATGCAATTCATTAATTATATGACATTTCCACAATGATTTCTCTAGAAGAAGGCCCTGAATGCCAAGGTTTACATTACATTTTCAATTACAGAGATATCCATATGGTGAGTCTGCAGTATGTACAACTGCTCAACGTGCATCCAAGCCCTGCTGCAGTGCTGGGCTTGGACATGCTGCAGAATCCCTTTCTGGAGAGGGGGTTGCTGGCTTCCCACACTGGTTGTGGGGTGGGGATGGCAGTTAGGTGTTCCCTGCAGGAAAACTGTTGGGAGTTGAAGCCCAAATCCTTGCATTCTTTTAGGCCACCAGACTTTTTATCTCTTGAGCAGTGAGGATGAGTTTAAATCAGCACTGGAGCCCATCAGAGGCTCCAAAACCAGCAGTGCCATGGGCAGGATTTTAGGCTAAGACAAAAGGGTATGGAACTGCCAGGCAGGCTCCAAGGAGCTGGTGAGGGGTCAGAGCCCATCTCCTGGTGGCACCTGTGTGTCCCCACTGTGACACCCCTCCTGGCCCTGCAGCAGGCTCAGCCATGCAGGCACCCTGAGGAGGGGCAGAGCTGTGGATGAGGGGCTGCCAGGACACAGAGCTGGACACAGGAGATGGGTCCTTGTGTTGCAGGGTGCAGTATTGGCCACACTGGTACTTCTTCATATCAGGGCTGGTCCTGCCCACACGGGATCAGCTGCTGCTCTAGAAACTGCTTAATGAACCACGAGTGTGAAGGGTACAAGTTGTGATTCAGGGACTACAAGGTCTGAAGAAATGCGTTGATTTGGATGGAGCCCTCATTTGCAGTTCTCAGGTGGTTTGCAGCACTTTGGAACTCAGCCAGCACCACATGACCCCTCCTTGGTCCTCCCCAGCAGTTCCTGCTGCCCCAGACGCTGTGGTTATACAGGTGGGCCCAGCAAGGAAAGCACAGGTTTTATCTGACAGCACTGGGGTGTACCTGGAAAGTGAGTCCTGGCGCCCTCAAACAGCAACGTTGCGGGTTTGTTTTTCCCAGCTCTGGACAGGGGACACATCCATGGCTTGTCCCTTGCCTGCCCCAGGGGCAGGACCTCCCTGGGCAGCTGCAATGATGCTCCCTGCAGCTCCAGAGCCAGGAGTCAATGCTGTTTGCACAGCTCACTCTGCTCTGCAGTGCCTGTAACCTTAGAGCAGTAAACCAGTGGCATATATATAGTTGAACAATTATATGTATTGTGACTAAATTTCCCCCTGAAGATCTCATTCACGATGTTGGAGTGAAAGGATCATAAAATGAATTAATAGCTGATTCACTGTATAATTTCCTAGTTCAATATACTTTAGTGTACCAGCTAAATGAGCCATACACAGCATTCAGCTCAGCCAGTTAACAGCTTTATCATTGAGATCTCAGGCTTAGAAATAAAAGCAATTCTTCTGAAGTAATTGCGTCTAATTAAAAGAAACATTTAAAAAGTGTAACCAAAAGGAATTCATTTCAAATGGAAAATTAATGCTGAAAAATAGCCCTGAGCTCTCTTGTCTTTGCTAATAGCTAAGCATTCTCGGAATAATTAAACTGTTTTGAGATGTTGATACCTTCCCCAGTTAGAAATGGCCTGGCACAGAGCAAACCCTCAGCGTGGCCTGGCTGGGTTTGGGTGGGCAGGGCAGGAGGGTTCCCACCCTGGTGCTGCTTCCATGAAGCAGGATCTTTGCAGCTTCTCTTGGAAAAGCAGGATTGCCCAGCCAGAGGAGCTGAAGTCAGCATGGCAGGGGGGCTGGGAAGCTCTGCCAGATGCTGGGACTCCCCATAAAAGCAGAGGAATTGACTGAAAACAGCTCTCTTTAAAAGTATGGGGTTGACTAAGGGTTTTGAAGATATTTGCTCACCTCTGCAGCACCCAGTTAGCTGAAAGGTCCAGGTGCATTCCCAGGTGAAGCCTCTTCACTGCTTTTCTGCTGCTCTTTTTCCATGAGCAAAAAGTGCAGCACTTTAACTGTACCCAAAAAGGTCCCACAGCAAACATCCAGAATTAGCATTCCAGGCTGGTGTTTGTGCTGTGGGTATGTACCAGCCTGGCTGTTCTGACAGAGAGGATTCCAGCTCCTGAGGGGTTCTCACCTGCTCCTCCATCACTGGCTCCTTTCCCTCTGCTCGCTTTGGAAGGGAGCATTTCAGAGCTGGGGGTGCAGGGCAAACCCCCCAAGTGCTGCCCTGTGTCCCTCAGAGCCTCCAGAGGCCCCTTCCCCTCCCTCCAGCCCAGGCTGTGCAGGTGTCAGAGCACAGAGAGTGCCACGAGTGACCCTGAGGATGAGCAGGAGCTCTGGTTGTGCTGCCCTCAGCATCTGGGTGCATCTGGGTGCATCAGGAGACCCAGAGGGGTGGCAGCTGGGGGGACAGGGATGTTTGGTTCCTAAAATAGTTGGTAAAATGCTTCATTTGCATGGATGAAATGACTGGGTGCCACAATATAAGGGACCTGTTTCACCTGGTGCTGCCAAAAGAGACATCACCCACAGTGGGCAAGAAACTACCAAAATTGCTCTAGAGCCCAGGGAGATGGGATCTCAGAAGATGCTACTTTGTCAGAAACACAGATTCCCAGATGTGAATCTTTTCCTGAAATCTTTTTTTTTTTTTCCTTGAGATGTGAATGTGAAGGGAGAAAAAAGTTTTGAAAATGTCAGTGTTTGTTTTCAACACCTTTGTTAGTGCTTGATTCTCATCCTGGAGCAACTTCCCATTGGGAAGCAAAGGCTAAGTGGATTTCTTTAAAGTGTTAAAGAGATCAAACCCAAACACTTCTGACCCAAGTGACTTTTTTTGCTGGATAACCAGGACATAAGTGCTTTTGAGACTTGTACTTTATACTAGTGGAGGGAGGGAATTTGTTCTCTTAAAATCCTTGTGGGATGGGAATGTAGTTTCTCGTGCTGCTGCAAGTGGGAAGCTCAGGGAATCTTTGGGGGCTGTTTCTCATTATTGCCAGTACCAGCTGAATTTGCTCTTATTATGTTATTTGGTAACTATGACAGAGCTGGGCATATTTGGTGTCTGAGGCTTCTTTAAAATATTCCCCATGTACAATAATGGGGTGTGTAAATGCACATTTATAGCGTTGACCCTACAAAATAACCTTTGTCTCTGCCTTGTTTCCCTTTCCACAACGTTGTGCTGTTTCATGTGTTCCCTTGATGTTCCTCTTCAGACTGTAGAAAACCAAATTTTCTCCCTTTTATTCTGGAGGCAGAGCAGAAGGGCAATGTCTTAAGACAGGGAAATGTATTGCCACATTTTTCTTTTACAAAAAATACTGAGAACATCATAACTTCTCAGAGAATAAGTAAAATTGGTCCCTGGTCTTGGTAGCAGGTCAGTGAAGGTCCCTTCCTGGTTCACTTGCTCAAAATTCTGCCTCTATTTTTTTGTATGATCCAGGAATTTCTTTTTTTTTTTTAATTCCTGAGTGTTTCTAATTGAGCTAACATTATTAGAAGGTTAAAAAAAAAAAAAGAACCTTTCCCAAATTCCCTTTGCGTTTCAGTAGCTCTTTAATATGCAAGGCAGCAAGAGATGAACTGGGTCTAATTACGAGTCCCTGGAGTAGCCAGTCAGAAAATGAATTGATGCCTTTTTCCTTATGAACAATGCATGTACCACAAATTAGAGGCGCCATCACCAGAGATTTAATTACAAAATATCATTACTTTCACACATCATTTCAGATTTGGCCTGATCAAATCAAAGTTGGGGGAGAGAGAGAAGCGGGGGGGGGCGGGTGAAGGGAAAAACTGCACCACTAGCAGGGTCATTCGTTCAGGGGTACTCGAATGCAGGAGGGAATTGGTGTTCTTGAAGCTTCCCAAAAGGCAATTCTGCAGAGCAGATTCATTTCCTTTTCCAAGGGAGGCTCCAGGCAGTTCAGCTGCCCAGGGAAAACATGGCATGGCCAGGGCTGGGGGGCTTCCCTGGGAGGTGCTGCCTGAGGACCACGGGCATGTCCAGCCCCAGGGCACGTCTGACCCTGCTTGTGGAGAGGGGCATTTCTTGTCAAGGAGGGGAAACGTGATGAAAAGAGCATTTAGTCTGCTATCACTTGGCTTTAGCTGGGCTTCCTCTGCTTCTGGCAGCAAAAGCTGTGTATGGAAAAATAAGGGATTTAATCCCAAGATGTGTCTAAGTGTACTCCGGGCACACACAGTGTCCATTATCCAGTGTCATTCCTGACAAGCCTCCCCTAAACCAACTGCTGGAACTGGCTGCTCGTGCCAAAGCACATGATGAATTTTGTCAAGGGGAATGGCTGCCAAGGGAGGCCTGGAAACTCATTTGCTGGAGCGTTCAGCCCACTGCTGTGGTTTAAAGATCGTGGTGGTTACCAGAGAAAGGGTCTGGTGTGTGCTGGGACAGGGGGACTGGCTGCTTTATTCCCTGATCTCTATTCTGGCCTGCAGATCATCTTAATTCTAGGAGATGAGTCCATCCCAATGGTTGGGCATCTCTACAACTTGTGGTGCTTCTCACACAGGGCAGTTTGAAGCAAGGGCAGTTAAAATGGTCAGTGGTCCCTGTTGGGTGAGTAAATGGAAATCCTTCTTCAAGCTGAGCATCCCAAGTAAGAGGTCCTCCCTTTTGGTCCATGACCAGTGAAAAGGATAGCACAGTTTTCACCTTGGAGTTTGACTCTTGGCTGCAGGAAGGTCTCTGGGCTCAGTGGTCCCATGACAAAATGGAAAACCTGGTGAGCATTCAGGTGGTGAATGCCTTCAGTGCTGTGTGCTCACCACTGCAGAAGTGGAAGTGTTAGAAATATCCCAGTAAAATAGCAACAGACTGTTAGTGTCTAATGTGTGCCTGAGTGCTGATTTTTGTTAGTGAATGAAGGCTACGCCATCAGAAAAATCTTCTTTTTCCATACCAAGAAAAAAGTGAGACTCTTCTCTGAGTGACATCTGCCTGGTGCTGATTTAAGGGCTGGCTGTGAGGAGGGTCACTCACACTGAGCTGATCCATAAAGCCAGTCAGCAGCCATCAGGGGTGCTGGGGAGGGGAGGGCAGGAGGGCTGCTGAGCCCTGGGCTGATTTACAGCCCCTGCAGCCAGCCCAGGCCAGGGGCTGGGATTATTTCCCGGCCGGACGCACAAGCCGAGCGTTTCAAGAAGGCAAAATGCTCCTCAAAATTTATGAGGAAAATGATGGCTTGTTGAATACATGATGTAGAGAGATGTGGTTTTACATTAACTTAAGAGGCATTTATGGGGCAATATTCATCTTCCCTGTATTATGGCCAGTGCAATATGAGAGGATGGTGTGTCAGGGGATCCCAGAGCTGACAGACACAATGTACACACAGGGGAGACCACGAGGAAACAGAAGAAGGCAGGAATAGCCAGTCACAGGCTGAGTGTGGATTGGGCAAGAGAGGGGACTATTGTGAGAGTGGGAGATGCCACCCATGTCCTCCACCTGTGGAAGCTGAAGTTGCTCCACCACTCCCATGGAGCCACATGGATACCCACCAGCTGAGGACATGAACTAGTGATCACAGCCCTGGAGATCCACTCCCTACCAGCTCACTGTGAGAGCTGCTCAGCTTTGGTTCAGTGGACAAGTGAAATCCAGGGCACTGATGTGCCTGGTACTTCTGGTGGATTTGTTGTACAAGTGGCATCGAGGTTTTCAACCACCATGAGCTGTGAGTGCATGGCCAGGTCACCCAGAGAAAAATGATTTCTTCCAATAATATCCTGCCTGAGGGCTGGACCCTGCCATACAAGCACATGGGCTGTGAAAGGTGCTGTGGTCTCACAGAGGAATTTCAGACTCTCCTGGGAGCAGGGCAGAAAGGCACGTTCATCACTGTTGGCTAAATATAGCTGGTACTGGCAGAGCTGGCTCCAGCTGGCACACCACACAGCTCCTGTCTGCTGCACACCTGACTCCTCTGAACCTGCAGCACAGGCCAAGCTCTCAGCTGCTCCAAGTAAGCTTCCCTGCTTTAGTTTGGCAAAACTGTAGCTGAAAGCAATTCCTAAGCACTTTTTCCCCCACTGCATTTAGCTGCAGACAGGGCTTTGCACTAGAAACTGTCTGACTTGGTAACCAGAGATCAACCCACTGTCAACCTGGAGATGTGGCTTACAGCAGCATCCTTGGTGCAAGCCCTGCCCCTGTGGTGTCTGAGCCCAGGCACCCAGGGAGGGTCTCCTGGTCCCCCTTGCTGTGTCTGAGCAGAGGCTGTAGCGGGGCAGGTGAGGTGCTGGTGTGGCCGAGGACACAGCAGGGGATGCAGAGAAGGCCCTTCTGTGGCCCCAGGGGTGCATGGCTGTGTGTGCCTGCTCCTGCCCACCCCCTGGGGTTGGGTTACTGCTGGGCCCGTGGTCCATCAGGAATCCAGAGGCTGTGGATCAAGCATCCAGCTGGTGGCTCACATGCAGTTCAACCACCGTGTAAAATAACTGCAGTGGGGTCTTGATGTCTGTAGATATTCTGCCTGGGTGTTATGTGCAGGGAGTGGGGTTAAATTCTGTTTGTTTTTCCTTTGGTATCATGAAAACACTGAGCAGAGTTGTGAGCCCTGCCTTAAGGAACCAGTGATTAACTTGGCTAATCACCAAGAGGCCAAAGAGCTGTCTGTGCAAAGCCAAGGTCTCACTGCATCTCTGATTCAGCTGCAGTGCTTCCCCCCTCTGCCTGACCTGCCTGTTCCTTGGCAGGAAGGGCTCTTGCTCCCTTATTACCAATTTCCCACCTTATTACAGAACACAGATCAAAGCTTCTAGACTTTGAGTCAACCTGGAGTGATTGTCTGGATGGATGTCAGGACCCGCCTTAATCTGCTCACATCTGCTGCTCCTCAGCCTCTGCCCTTTGAAGATTTAACCAGCCTTTCTTAGTGAGGCTTGTAGGTCTGACACAGTGATGTTATTAGCAAAAAAAAAAAAAAAAACAAAACAGAAGGTTGTATGGTGGCTGTGTTGTACTTTTTTTTTTTTAATATCAGGTGGGACCAGAGCCCAAAAACCCAAGAGCAGTGCAGGGTCTAGTCGAAGGCTGAAAGGCTTTGCAGGAGCTGCAGCAGCCAGGCACAGGGAGATGGGCTGAGGCTGGAGGGGAGATGCCTGAAGAGGTGTCTGGGTGTGAAGGAAAGGTTGCAGAAGCCATGCTGAAGAGGCAGAGGAGCAGGATGATGTATAACACCCATTACATTGGAGAGAAATTAAAAGGATTGATTGATATCAATTATCAGGTACAATTTGTTGCTCCGCAATTGACACGTTAATCACCTCCCTGCTGCATTTCAGCATGGCAAGATTTTTGACCAATTTGAAAGGTTTACAGCAACAATATGATGCTGATTTATCTCTCCTTAATAAAAAAGTGATCAACTGAAACCTGCATCCATCATTCTGTTTATCACTCATGGTGATTTATTAACTAATTATACTTACAGTGGGTCTTTTTCTATAAGTATGGATAACAGAGTGATGCGGTGTCAGTGCAAGCCATAAATAATGCCACAGTACAGTATGTTTAATACTCACTCCCAGGACCAGCCCATAACAAGATGCCTTGATTAAGGTAAGCAGATGGCTTCGTTTGTCAGGAATGGGCCTGGAACTGCACACAGAGGAAACGAGTCCATCTCTCACCTTTCCAGCACTGGACATCACACAGATGTCTCCACCATGTAACCCAGATCAGGTGGAACACTCCCAGCTTGGCTGTTTTTATAGGCATTTGCAAGCCCTCACCAGTCCTCGCAGCCCCCTGAGGCTCGACAGCAGCGTGGTGTTCAGTGTCGGGGTCTGCAGGGTAAGAAGCAGCCACAAAAGCAAGAAAAAGGGGCTTCACTGTGGATTTTAACAGAGGTGGGGAGCTGACAAAAATCAGAACTTCTCCAGCCATCAGAAAAGGGAAAGTTTTGGTTGTTTGTTTTTAAGTGACAAGTTATCAGGCCTCTAAATCAGCTTCATCCATCAAAAGTGCCTTTTGCAACACTTGTAGGTTGTGGTAATTGGCTAATGCAGACTCCTAGGATTTCTGTCTCGACAAGGAGATGTGGTCAGTTCCCTTGCCTCGCACCAGAGGACGATGGTGGGACTCTATTAAACAATTACACCTGGTAATTGTGTAATCTCAAGGAGAAAGCAGAGTCTCAAATGACACATCGGACAGCTCTGGGCTGTGCAGCTGGGAGGGTCTGTATGATCCCTTCTCCCTCCAGAGAAGGGATGCTGGGAAATGTCACTGAGGTGATGGTGTTGCCAGGGCAGCTTTATCCATCACTGGACTGGGTCAGTGAATGTTCTAGGTCTTTTGGTTTTACACAGGTATAGATCATATGAGATTTTATTTTTTGGTATTGATTGATCTCTGTAATTAAGAACCTCATGTAAATGCAGTATATAATGGCTCTTTTCCCATCATGCTGGTACTTTTCTCCCAGCCCTCTTATTGACTTTACTGGCTTGTCCAAGTCTCATTGCTCTACTACTCTGAAAATATCAGGTGTAGCACAAATGTTCTTTGGGACAGTATCATCTTCTGTCTCACACTGTCTGTGAGATCTCAAACTAAACCTCTCTTTCCCCCCAGTAATACATCTCTGCTTTGTGATTCCATCTTGCTCTTTGGCACAGAGCAGCAGTGGCTGAGCACCATGCTGGAGTACAGGAGGCCAAACAGCAACACCCTCCTGGAATACAAGAGTGGAGGGAAGTGAGGGATGTAGGTGTGATTAACACATCAATAACAAGATCCATAACCAAGAGGGAACACTCAAACCAGCAGCAAGTAATTGTTAAATTATTACACAGTTGTTTAAAAAAAAAGCAAAACAGTAATGATGGGAAAAAAAATCGCCTTCAGAGAATGCTTTAGCAGGGCTGATGGGCACAGGCACTGCTGTGTGAGCAGGAGTGCAGCTGCAGAGACACCACAAAAATTACCCAGCTCCTCCTGGGGGAGCACACAGTGACAGATCCATAATTTATAGGGGGCAGTCAGTGCTCAATAATTAGGACATAATTTACACTGAGTGGGTTTTGGTGGTGGGAGGAGAGAGGCAGTTTTGTTTGTTCCCCTGTTCCTTTCCTAAGTGTCTGTCCCAGAGCTCAGAGGATGCTCCTGCAGGCAGAGCTGCCCTGACCCAACATGGCAGGGCTGGGCACATCCCTCCCATCTCCCCCTTAGGGGCACAAGCTCATAATGCCCATTTTGCAGGTTTATTCAGACAGAGAGTTCAGATTTTTCTGCTCTGATCCTTGGCACAGCTCTTCCCCTCTTGATGATTAATCCACATCATCCCTCCTACACCAGAAGCTCTGAGCATCCTCCCAGCCTGTGCTCCAGCCCAGCTCATGCATTGTAACAGCCTGTCCAAGTGGCTTGAGCACATCTGTGCCCTGTGAGGGGCTTGGCACCTCACACCTGTCATCATCCTCGAGACCTGGAGCAGTGGGAATTGTAATGGATGAGATCTCAGGAGAAAAAATCTCAATGTAATACAACAGGAGCTAAAGAAATCTTGGAGTTTTGGTGTAGGTGCCTTTCTGATGTGTAGGAGGAGGGACATCACCCTGTGGACTTCTCAGTAAATCTGTGCCTAAGCTGTCAGGGTGAGGAAGAACAGCAGGCCAGTATTTATGCTTAAACTTCAAGCTAAAGTGTGTCTCTAGAGCCAATGTGTAAACCAGACTAAGGACCTGCAGATCTAAAATGGAGAGGGGAGGGGGATGGTAATCACCCCTTCCTTCCTAAATTAACCCTGCCCTAATCACAGAATCGTTAAGGTTGGACAAGACCCCTAAGATCGAGTCCAGACCCTAACCCAGCACTGCCAGGTCCGACACTAAATGTGCTTTTTGGACACTCTCAGGGACGATGATTCCACCACTGCCCTGGGCAGTCTGTTCCACCTGGCCACCCTTTCAGTGTGGAAGTTCTTCCAAACATCCAGTGTAAATGGTGGCAGGGATGGCCTTGCTGCTGCAGTGTCACCCAGCTGTGCCCTGGGGACAGCAGCAGGGGAGTGCTCCAGGCTCAGCACCCCGTGTCCCTCTGGTCACATCACCCAGCAGGGTGACAGCGTCCCGTGCACAGTGTCAGGATCCATCCCCACCAAAGGCCACCTGGACCCTGCTGGGGCAGCAGCAAATGAGTTACATCTGATTTCCTCGTGGGGAAGAGGTTTGCAAGGGAAGCAGGAAAAAAATGGCTCGGCTTCATCTTTCTCCCATTTTAGAAAAATTAATTTTTGAGAAACCTCCACAGTTTCACTATTTCTGGTGCTTAAATCAGGCAGCCTGACAGCCTGTCCAGGGCTATTTATGGGTTCCCTCTCCGGAGCCATCTTCAGAGACTGGGACTCCATCTGCAGACCACGAGTGCCATCTTCTGGGAGCCCGCAGCCGCATCCCACTGCCCTCGGCAGCATCCCGGAGCTGTGCCGTAAATCTCGATTCCAGAGGAGGAAGTTTCAGAACGCTGAGCCTCACCCTTGTGTTCCCACCCCTGGGTACCAAAGCATCCCCAGCACAGGGGCAGCACGGGGCTCCTCGCTGTCCGGGGGGAAACTGAGGCACAGACACGAACCAAAGCAGCCTCTCTGCACACCCTCGGATGCACAGAGGGATCTGGGATGTTCAGTGGCCTCTGAAACACCCAAGAGGCTCAGAATCAGCAGGAGCAGTTGTGCCCCAGGCTTGCTCTCAATTTGGGGTCTTTTCTAGCATGAAGTAATGAACAGGAACCTTCCTTCTCTTTTCTCTGTTGATTTTATATTAAGGAAAAATAATTTTCTCTTGGCACAAAGATTTAACTCCAGTACTGTGTACTTCAGGTACCCCTGGAGTACCACCAACACCTGGACAAATCCCAGTGGAGGGCAAACTGGAATGAAACTGTTTACTTAAAACAAAGAACTTTCCTGAGCTGGAGCCCAGGGAGCGAGGCTGCAGACAGAGGGTGGTCAAAGCATCACAGGAAAGGAGGAAGAGGCCATAATGTGGGGACAGCGCCCGTCTTACAGACTTTACCAGGGCTCTAATTTCTTTTTCTGTAAACCTCACCAGAGCATTTTGCTGAGGTCTGATTTGTGGCAGTGGAAGGGACCAGGTGCCTGTGCCAGGCCTGCCAGAGCCAGCGGGGGTGGTGGCACGTGAGAGCCCAAAGAATGTCCTTTCCAGAGGGTGTGGATCTGCTTGGCTACTGCACAGTGACTCCTGTGGTTAAAGGTGGGGCAAACACTTCCCTGGTGCCTGGCACTGCTGTGGGGGTGTCAAAAAATACGGCCCCTGGCCACTGCAGCCCCTCCAGCAGCACAGGCTCAGCCTGAGGAGTGCCTGCAGCCCCTCCAGCAGCTTGCTGTGCAGCCCTCACAGCATCCCCAGCCCCCACAGCACGGTGTGTGGGTACCACAGGGCGGTCTGTGCAGTGCTCAGGGCAGGACACAGAACGTCCAGCACACAGGGACTGGTTTGCCCCGCAGTGCCCAGTTTACAGGGCCCTGTGCAGGAGGGCAGCACACACGTGTGATGTTCCGAGCACACACGGCACGGGCGGTGCCACACGAGGGTGCTCCGAGCTCTCGCTCCTGCTTTCCCCCAGGCCAGCGTTGCTGGGGTCTCTCTGTCTGCTCAGCTGTAGTACAAGCTGGGGGGGATCCCCAGACCTTCAAACAGCACCTGCATCCCTTCATTCTGTGGCTGTAACAGGGACAGAGCACTATTCATCACCTTGCTCCAGGCACGAACCCGGTGGATTCAAAGGGCTGTGGTTGAAACAAGGCTGGAGATGTTTTCTGGAGGTTGTGTTGCTCATTTCCCCCTGTAGGGTCATCCCTCTGTGCAGGGTGCAGACCAAGTCATTATCCAGCTTGACAGTGAAGTCCCCACAGCACTGCTACTGCCCAGCCCCCCTCGGCATCGGTTCTGTCACTCCACTGGCTTCATCAGTAGGATAAATCTTTGGGCTGTGTGGATTCCCCAGGCTGTAGTGTTGGAGTAAGAGGGCAGGTAGCTGAACAGTGAGTGGTGGAGCCCCACACTAAGGATGTTCAGGAGCATCCATCCAAAGGATATAAGGGAAATTACAGCCCAGGGTTGGTTTGTTTGTTTTTTTTTCTTCAAGTAGAGAGTTTTCCTTGTCAGAGGGTCAGTCAGCACTGAGCTCTGGTACTGAAAGGGGCTGGAGGCAGAAAGCTTGAGCTCCTGCTGCCTCTGATTTAAGCTGTGTTTGACAAATCAAGTGTGTGCAGTCAGAGCTGAGTGGCTCTGCCCTGCACCCAGGCCATTCCAGCCTGAACTGTGGTGTATTTCAGATGGATGTGTGTGTAATGATGTGGCTCGTGGCTGCAGGGGCTGGGGGATTCCAGCAGTGCTGCAACAGAGCAGGGGCAGCTTGGACAGACCTTGGGGGAGGGTTTTCCAAGGAAAAAGCACGAGTCAGGTATTCAGAGCCCCTCATGTCAGATTGCAATAGCTGATTTCATTAAACTCCATTGCGATGAAAATCCATTATTTTTGAGGCTGAACCTCACCCCCTCTCAACACACAGCTCTGTGCTGGGGTGAGGGAGAAGCACATGAAAAAAATCATACTGTCCTGTGTCCCTGCTGGCTTTTGATCCAGGCAGCTGAACTTCAGGTGGGCTTGGAGTGAAACCAGAATCCCTGTCCTGTCTCTGATGGAGAAAAGGGGAAATGGCACCTCCCCACCTCTGGTGGCCCAAACCCTGGGGGCAGCAGGCAGGGCCCTCTGCAAAACGGTGACTCCAGGGATGTCTGCGAGTTCAGAGCGAGCTGGTGAGGTTTTCAGAAGAATGATCACCACCAATAACACCATAGGCAGGATTCAGAACAAAGGCTTTTTCTCATGAGTTAGCAGAAGCAATGCTGGCTATTGGCAATTTACGCTTCCCTCATAAATTACATTTAAGACCAGGATTCTGTGTCATCAGAAAAGATACATTTTATTTTTCTACAGCATATTTAACACACACTTGAGGAGAATGATGGTGTTGTCAGGGGCTTGGGGTGAGAGGGAGGGCACTTATATTTTTGTTTTAACCCAAAGGGGTTTCAGGCTGTGCAGGGCAGTCATGGCAGAGTCACCAGCTGGCAGATTTAGGGCAGGAAGCAGAGATCAAAGCAGGGGGCAGGGTACACAGAACGTGCAGCAAGAGGCTCCTATGGGAAAGCCGTGGCAGATCTGGCCCCTGGAGATGTTGGGTCCCACACATAGACCCAAAGAGTCCTCTCCATGGTTTCTACACTCTCCTCTGCTCCCTGCCCAGCCCCTCACCCATCTGTAGTTGGAAAGAGCTCCAGAGTTCAGGCCATGTTTGGGTGACCCTGGCTGTGTTATCTCATCCTGTCATCCAGGACTCTGGTCCATCCCTGGGGTGTCTCTCTGAGCTCTCCACATCAGTTGTGCAAGAACTGCAGCTTCCATGGGTTTAGGGATTCTTCCTAAAACTTTGATCATTGCCAGGGTGCATCCATCAGAAATTGGGAAGCAATAGGCCAGGCATGTTTAAAAACAAAGTGTTCTCATGCTGCAATGCTAGCCTCCAGATGTGATCACTGGGAATCTGTGCCAACAAAGTCCAAGCCTTTTTCTTTCCCAGGGTTTCCAAAGTGACTTGAAAAAGTGAGGAATTCATTGAGTAAATGTTCAAAATATCTGTTTTTTCTTAGTCTTCTCATATTTTGTCCTCGTGACTCAGCACCTGGCCTGTTCTAAACATGAGAGGGATTGGTCCCCATTTATCAGCCCCTCAGCAGGTGTAGCCATAAGGCCAAGGTATGGAGCCCTCTGGGATCATTCCTTTTCAGTCCAGAGCCTGCAGGGAAGCAGCTGGGACAGGCAGTGACGTGTCAGGGAAAACACGGATGCAGGTCACCCCGTGGCTTCCCTGGGACACCTCAAGAAGAAGACAAGCCTTTCTCTTCCTTCCAAGGGGCTGAATTGCCTCCAGAGCACTGCTTTCCCACTCTGTGGCAAGGCAGAGTGCAGCCCTGCTGCAGCCTGATCCCTGCAGCTCCCTTCCCAAAAGAACTTTTGCAAGCTGCATTTGCAGAGATTTGTTGTCATAAACTTTGCCTGCCCGTGCAGCAGGTTAAAGAGCTCTGGAAGAGAAGGAGGGGAGAACTGGCGGATTGGGTCATTTCCATGGGAACGTCGTGGGAAGATTGATATGTGCCCCGAGAGGCGGGTGCGCTCATTAGCATGTTCCAGATCCCTTCCTGCAGCCTTTTCTCTTTTCCCCTGCTGAGGAGGAAGAACTGGAGTGTTTTTGAGGAAGAAAGAATGTGAATATCTGGAATAAAAGCACCACTGCAGATCCTAGCCCTGTGTAGCAGCAGGTCCCTGGTGCCTGTCCCAGCACAGCTGGGAGAGTTCCGGCAGCATCAAATCCCGAGGGAGCCGGGTCGGTTTGCCCAGGAGAGGACAACCCTGCTGGCATGGTGAGACTCATGGCACCAGCCACCACCAGCTGGATGCAGAGCAATGGTGCTTGGCGAGGCCTGGGGAAGGAGAGTGGACAGAGCAGCTCCTCGTGTGGTGGTCACAACCACTTGGTGCGATGGGTTCTCCTCTGCTTGCGGACCCACCAGCCCTCGTCTTTCCACGTCACAGCGCCATCCAGGGCAGTGAGATGGGCTCCAGCTCAGTTTGGTGAGCTGAGCACGGATCAGAGCACACCACATCACCTCCACGTGCCTCAGTTTCCTCCCAAAGCCCTGTGCCCCCTGCCCAGTGCTGGGGACTGCCAAGAGCCCTCACATCTGCTAACCATTTCCAGGAGCGACGGTGGGCTGAGACGAGCCCTTCAGTCCTGCTGGAGCCAAGAATGAGAGGCCAGATGGTGCATGACCTGATAAAGCCCCCTGTGATCTTCTGTTTGTTATTCTCCTACAAGCACATTGTCCTGGGAAAAAGTCCAAGGGTTCATTTCCAGGACCCAGACTCTTTTCATGTGAAATAACAACTGCACCTACTCTGGCCACACGCGCTGCTCTGCAGGACCCTCTGGCTGCTGCAAGAAGGGTTTGGGGTGCAGGGGGGCTGGTGAGATCTCCAAGAAAACCAGACTTTAGCTGCAGTTATCCTCCCATCCCGTGTTTGTAGAGCACCCAATGAGAGAGAGTCCCAGCTGTGACAGCCCTCCCATGGGTGTTACTCCAAAATTACCAGGAACAAGAATTTAAAATAGAAACCTCTGCTCTGGGCTATGTAGGAATTAATCACTAATAAATCATAACACTCGGGAGGAACCTTAGTGTTGCAAAGCTGATTTTAAGAGCTTGCCAAAGTGTACACGAGTGCAGAAGCGGATCTGTAACGCGCTCCTCAGGTGAAGAGTGTTTGCTTCCCTCCCACCCCAATTAGTTTCTGTTGAGCAGTGAAATTTGGATGGTTGGTCTCTGCAGGGCAAGATCTCAGTCTCAGTATCCGTGTGTGTAACGTGGTCAGGACTGGAAAAGATCAAGGCACACATTTGCAATAACAATAATAGTAATGTCCCTAGAGCGACATTTCAAATGCAAATGAAAAGAATAAAAATATCAGTTCCTGCTATGACTTTGTTGCTGCTGTAACCAAATCCAAGTGAAGGCCTGAAGCCATCCTCTCTCCCTGACTGGCAGTGATTCCCTGTTTCCATTCCCAGCCCGAGTGGATGAGAACTCAGCCACCAATTGATAAACTGGGTGAGGAGCTGGGGCTGAGCAGACTCTTGTGGTGGCACTTGCCAGATGTTAATCCTGTCTCAGGCATGCACAGTGAAGGGTGACAGCAGCTCTGTATGGTGGGACTAATAACTAACCCTGAGAGCTCAGCCCAGCCCTGCAGTGAGCCCTGAACCCACCCTGGCTGGAGTCTGGGGGCTTTGGTTTCCAGGAGTAAAGCACTCCAGCCCTGGGATGGGAAACGCTTTGGAGTGGGCCCAGCAGGGAAGATTTCTTACAGTTTGGATTTCAGTCAGTCCTCACAGCTGCTGCTCCCCTCCACTATCAGACTGCATCCCTTCCCTGCCTGCACTGACCAACACAGCTGCATTACTTTGCCCTCCAGGGCACACAGTGCTGGTGTTTGTGGTGTGTTGTGGCCTCTGCACAAATGCACATGGGTACATGCATTTGAATCTGAAATCACAACACCATTCAGTTTAATTCTTCCAGTCAGACACTTTGTGCAGTCTGAGTGTCCTTGGAAGAGGTGGGGACTGGGTGCAGTGGTTTGAGCCCACAGCCCCCAGGCTGCCTCCATTCAGCACACAACACAACGTCCCCTGGCACAGCCCTGCTCCCCGGCCCCGTGGAGAGGTTTCTGGAAATTCAGAAGCACAACTGCTAATCCATTTATTAATTGTAAAAATAAGCCCTTTGATATTGATCACTCAGGATGAATTTGTCTACCTGTGGGAGACCTTGGCAGCCAGGGAGCACAGGCAGGATTTATGGCCACAGGGTGCATGGGGGTAGCACTTATTCAGGCCATTCTCCCAGCAATTTTTAAACCAAGACAGAGCTCTTTATCTGAAGACACCTTTTTTGTTTTCTTATTTATTTTTTTTTCCCAACAAAGAGATTGTCTGAGAATGAAACTGATGGTTTAAAAAACAAAGAAGAACAAAAAAAGGAACTGAAACTGCGTAGGCTATTTTCAGTGCCCAGGATAAATGAAACATTTAAAAAAAAAAAATAGGTTGCAAGTTTTGAAATCTAAAAAGACCAGTCTGAAACATGAAAATCCAAGCAGGTGCTCTCAGCTGCAAGCACTGACAAGGCAGGCTCTTCTGCTGGCAAGTAGTGGAAGATTTCAGCAGACACACGTGGGACAACACAAACCTGCTCATCTGTGGAGCTCTTTAATTACTAGAGGAGACCTGCAACACGTTACCTGCTTTGCTGTTGCTCTTCATTCCTGGCTGCTGAGGCTGCTGATGCAGCTGCTGTGAGGGCAGATCTGACCTGCAACCACTGTTACAGAAGGCTGCAACAGAGACCAGCAGAAAAAGAGTTAAAGCATCAAGTGGGAGAAGGAAACAGCAGCTCAGCCCTGTACCCCCACCCACAGCACCATCTCACACAGTCCCCCAGCCTCTCACTAGTGCTGGGACATTCCTTGTCACTCATCTCAGTATGAACCAAGGAGACCTGATCAGGACGAGGGTCACCAGTGTAACAAAACCTCGGGAGTTCTACTCTGCAGAACCCCTGCCCCTCCATGGCCCCTCCAGCCCAGCTCGAGACAGGAAGCCATGCACAGTAATTTGGAAACAAATCTGAGCTGCCCATTTCAAGGTGTTGCCCTAAAAACTCACTTTCCAGTGTGTAGTGCCAGCACGGGATGTGGGTGGGTGGATGGAGGACAGAGGGCAGGATCTGAGAGTTCTGGATGCTCCATCTCGTGGCTGAGCCAGCTTGTGGTGGCATCCATGGCCAGAAGGAGCTGCTCCAGCACCGGTGATGGAAGGGCAGTGGAGACAGCCAGGCTCAGGGGCCTCCCTTGGGCAGCAGCACTAGGACCCAGCAAAGCCCCTTCAGCACAAAGCCCATGCTAATCAGAGACTGGAGGCCCCAGGGGTCATGGAACTGAGGGCTGAGGAGATTTCCAACCCACTGCACTTGCAATTGGGACATCTCCTGCCTTTGATGGTGATTGTGACCATCAGCTGCTCCCAGGGCCAGGTCTCCATCCCTGCCTAAGGACAGGGCTGTGAAGGGGCAGTCCTGCTGACACTGGTATGTGAAACAGGAATAGACTGAACAAAGAAAGGTAAAAGCACCTTCTCACCCACAGATTTGGGTTCATGCTCAGAGCCAGCAGAGACCCTTCTCTGGCTGAAGCAGAAAACCCTTCCTGGAGCCCTGCCCTTCTGGTCTGCTGCTCATAGCAATTTGGTGCTGTTCAGCTGCATTATATTGGACTTACCTGTCAAGCAATTGCAGTGCACAGCCTTAAGCAGTATCAGCACATCCCAGGGGTGCTGTATGGGGCTGGATGTGCTGACAGCACTGATGCTTCCTGCCCCAGTGACCATGCAGACAAGCAAACAGGGCACTGGGGCTTCCAGAGGCTTTGCTGAAGTTTATTAGCTTTTATAACAGTCATGAAAATAATTGGATCTTAGACACGCGCCGGCAATTTGGTACAAAGGAGAAAAAAATATGAGGCCAGATGAGGTGTAAATCAGGAGTGACTCCAGAGCTGCTGGTGCAGGGTGAGCAGAGCAGGGTCTGGGCTCTGTCCTGTGTGCTGCCATAAGGGAGTTTTCCAGCACCGTTCCTTGCTGTGAGCCCTTGTGCCAGGCCTGCTCCAGGAGGGACAGGGGACAGGGGCTGCTGGGGTGTGCTGACCCCAGGCAGGGGCTCTGGGTGCTGCTGGGAGCCACGGGTGGGCTGAGCCACACCACGAGCTGTGCCAGGAGCAGCTGACTGGGAGCTCTCAACCACAAAGCCAGCGGTGCTCTTGCCCCGGCTCCGTCCTTGCACTCATGCTCTCCACGCCAGGGCCGTCCCAACAAAGCAGTCCCTGTTCCCTGCTGCATTCCCAGCTCCTCCCCGAGCCCCATCCCAGCCAGTGCTGGATTTATGAATGAGTGTCCTGCCTGGTGACAGCAGGCCCAGCCAGCCCGGGTGGCTCGCTCCGGGGAGGAGGCACAGCGGGATTTCAGTGATGTCAGGAGCAGCACATGACAGGGATGGCAGAGCTCGGAGTGCACACCCTGTGGAGGGCACGGTGCGTGCCCCTCGCAGCCCCAGCCTGGCCCCACGCCCACTGGCTGGGGACTATTTGGGATTATAACCTGTGAGCTGCCTGTGCCAGGTTGCCAGCTGGCACCACTGCACGGGAAGCAGTCCTGAGGCCTCCTGTCCTGGCACAGCCCCTGCTGGTGCCGCTTCCTTTCGCTGCTCTGGGCTGGCAGCTCCGGCCACCGGAGGGATTTCCAGGAGAAAGGCATCCCAGTGCAGCACTGGGAGCTGGGGCAGGGCAGTGTGAGCAGCTGGCCCATGCCCTTCTGCACAGGCACACTCAGCCTGCTGTGTTTGCACCGTGAGGTAACACAGCACCGAGGGAGGGTGGCTGATTTCAACACACACCGTGCAGAACCAAGATGTGGAGCCGGCGAAGCACTTGGCAGCATCACACGCTCAAGGCAAACCATGTAAACGTGCCAGTGACAGCCTGTTGGCTTGTCCAACACCTTGTGTGCCCAGGAGCTCTGCCTCTACTCCTGGCAAAACCCTTCCAGCACCTCTGTGAGCCAGGTCAGGGCTCACAGCATCCAGTCATCCAGGCACTGAGCTCTCATATCTCAAACATTTTCTGCTGGAGTTGATGCCTGGCACCCACAGCCTCCCAGCAGCCAGGATTTCACCCTGTGCTCCCAGGCCATGCTGTTCCCTTCAGCTGAGCTGAAGGTCTCGTGTGCCCCCTCCCCTCTGCGTGCCTGGCTTGGGACCCTCCCTAGAGCCCTGTGAACCAGAACAAGCCTTTCCTGCTGCTTTCGAGTGCCTTTGGATCAGCACCGTGCCAGAGGCTGGCCCAGGGTGTTTGCATTCATTTCTTCTGCACCTTGATTGCTCTAAGTATGATCATCAAAAGCCACTTCCCAGCACTGCAGGGGCTGTGGTCTCTGTGGGCAGCATGAAGGGAAATTGCTGCTCTCTGGCACTTCATGGCTGTGCAGCCCCATCCCCAGCTCTGATCCTTCTGCTGCATCTGGGAGGTCTTGGAAAATGGAAAGGGGGCAGGCAGCAACTGGAGATGAGGCTCAGCTGGGAGGTGAGGAAGGAGCTGGTCCCACCTGGATGGGTTCTCACTGGTGCCTGGAAGCAGACAGCAGTTGCCATGCATCTCCATCCTCTCCTAAACCTTTTTTCTTTCTTGTATCTCCCCCCATCTCCCTGCAGGCTGCTCCTGACTGCAGCTGCTGCAATGGGCCCACGGGGCCTCTCCCATGTCCCTGGAGGGAAACACGAGCCCCAGTCCAAGGTAGCAGGAACTCAAGGAGACCCAGACAAAAACCCTTTTGCTGTCTTCCCACACCAGCTCCAGGCTCCAGAGAGACACTTTCCCATGGGCTCCTTGTTACTTATATATATATATATTTTAAGGCTGCTTCACATCCTCGTGGTTGGGCTGTGATATGAGCTATGCTGTGCTTTGCTTTGCCACCAGGCTGCTTTCCTATAAACACCCTGTTTATGTTCACTGTATGGAAAGATATTTAAACCTATATTTCAAACCACCTACTCAGGGCTGGCTAAGCCTCTCTTTATAAGTGCATCTGCACAGCCTTGTGTTATTACCTGGAGTTAATATTCACACATCTTCGTGATGGATTCAGAGGTGCACAATCCTGATAAAGGCCTTAGGAAGTAATCTGTTTTCTGTGTCACAGGCTGCTGCCAGGAGATCTCAGGGCTGCATGGCAGAAACCCTCAGGCACACCAGGAGAGGATCCCTGACGTGAGAGGAGAAGGGCTGCTCCTGCTCCTGGCTGCCCGTGTGTGTGCCCAGACCAGCTGTACCCCCTTTTCCACACAGGCACCAGGGGCTGCTTGCACAGAGCTTCTGCAAGTGATGGAACAGGAGCAAAATAGCAAGCATCCTCATCAGCAGGCCTTGGGTTAAGTTAAATATCCCTTGAGAGAGCTGGTTACCCACATTTCTGTGCTGACTCCACACCAGTGGACCAAAGCCATGATGATTTATCTCTCCATAGACACAGATGCTGATGTAGACACAAGTGATACAGACCCAAGACTAGATCTGTTGGACAATCCTGTTGCTAGTTATGGTTTACATGTTCTGCCTTGCTCCATCTTGCCCAACCAGACCTGGACATGCTGTTGATCAGGGTCTAGAGGTTACCACCATAAAAAGTTTATCCCACCACCTTTTCTTGGCCACCTTGTCACAGGGGCTGACTGCACCTTCCCTTCTCGCTGCTTGCCTGCTCCATTCTCTGGCTTCATCTAGAAGAATATCAGTGCTAAAGGAAAAACCTTTTTATTATTATTAATTTAAAGCCAGCAGTTTGTTTCTCTGGCTCAAAGATGTAATTCCCCAGCAGTGCAAGCCCCCCTTAGCATGGAGGAGTGCTCACATAAGGTCTAATCACTGATCTAATTAAACTGATTTGCTACTGTGTTAAATCAGTGCAGCTATATTGAGCAGATCAGGCCTAAGTTTCTATTGCACCTCACCATAAAAAAATGGTAATAAAAAGCACCTTCAAGACATCAGTGCTAAGAATTCGAACAGAAAGTTACATTTATTATTTTAAATTCCATCTCATTAATTCTGGGATGGGGAGTTTTGAAGGGGGATATGAAATCCTTGGCATTGACAATATTCATCTCACATTTTATGCAGACCTCTATAGGACATGCAAATATTTATTAATGTTCCAGAAGGGTTTAGGGAGTTTCAAATTCTGAAGCCCATTGAAGATGACAACTCTCTTTTAAAAGTACATAAAGAAAAGGCAAGCCAAAAAGAACCTCATTATTTTAAAAATCAGTTTCATGAAAACTTTTATTCATTATTTGAGATTGATTATTGTTTCCCTATGAAGTGTCTTTCATTACTTCCTCCCTGGCAAAATTACTTTAAAGTAGTTATTTCCACTTGAGGTTTTGGTGGATTTCCTGATCAAGGGTTCACGCTCTGGCTTTTGTAGCTCTGTTACAATACCAACATTACAAGTTATTTTAGGGAAGATTTATGTTCCAGCAGAAACCACGATAAATAAATTTAAAACCAGTGATATGGACATTTTTACGCAGAGCTATCCAATGCACAAATTTGATCACTGGACTTTCAGAGCCAGCAGCCTTAGCCTGACAGCAAGCCAGCACGAGGCTTAGACACAAGCACCCCCCCAAAACCTCTCCAGCCCGGGGGGATGTGCCTGAGGTGACGCTGCATCCCACTGTGACATCATTTGAGGTGCGAGTGCTGGCTCGTGGGTTCGCTCTGTGGGTGACCCATGGCAGTCCTGCCCCGAATGAACAGCCCCGAAATGCTCTGCACCCGCCTCTGCCAGTGGTCCTGGTATTAAGCCAAGGGTTTGCACCCAGGCTGCACTCAGGCATGGTCTGATGGACTGGCAGGGGGTGTCACAGCCTAACCCACCTCCAGGGAGAGGAGAAGACCCTGCCTTAACTACTTCTGCTCAGTAAGGGCATTAATCACGCTGATGAGCTTAGATCTGAAAATACCACCTGTCCTTTGAATCGCTCTCACCTGATCAGCAGGGACCCCCCAGCTGCATTTCACACCCCATGGCCTGTGCTGGAGGGAGGAGCCTCCTTTGCCAGGTGATGTGTTGAAGCACAGAGACCTGAAGAACAGGATAACCTCTAGCAGACCCTTCTCAGTGTCTGGGGTTTGCAGCTCCAAAAGTAGGGTGGGTCTCTATCTCAACTTTACCAAGTATCAACTTGCAAAAGACCATCTATTTTATTTTCTTCTTGTGCTGAGAGGGGACCAGGTCTACCAGAGCCTGGGAAGAGCCACAGAAGAGGCTGCATCTGCCTGGCAGGAATCCTTGGAGTCCCTGCTGGGAGCTGAGGCACCCGGTAAGAGCTGCCAGTGCCAGTATGGCTGTCCAAGGACTGTGCTGAAAGGGGTGCAGGATGGGATCCCCCAGACAGGCTGTTCCCCAAGCAGGGTGCAGCACTGTTGTGGCCATCCCTGCTGGCCCATCCACCGCTGTGGTGTGGAGGCAGCAGTTCCACGAGCACCAAGGACAGGCTGTGCCAGGGCAGGGGCTGAGCAGCCCTCCAAGCCCTGCGAGCACAGGGCTTTCCTTCCCAATGGGAAGCGCCCTCCCAACTGCATGGGGCCACCAAAGCTAATAAAGCCATTAATGGGGACACGTGTCACCTCCTGACTGAGGAGCAATTCACAGCTCCCTCAGGCTCTGCAGTCAGTGCACCCTCCTTTGGCCTGACTGCCCCCAGCCCGCCAGGCAAGCCAGCCAAAGGGCAGTTCCCCACGGGCTGGGGGCTCATCTCCACTGAGTTTTCCAGGCTGGGCTGAGCTTAGGCTGCCTGAAAGCCCTCGGGCTGCAGTGGGTTCTGGCAGGGGGTGGGAGCTGATGGCAGACTGGCACGTGGGAAGGGAGCCGTGCCAGGAGTCTGCGCTGGATTTTCAGCGCTTGCCGCTGACTTGAGCAGAGTTTTTACAGGCTCAGTTTCTGAGGTGCTCTTGGGTTCAGCAGGGACAGTGTCTGGGATCCGTCTGGCCTGGCGTTTGGAGTGACGAGTATCAGAGCTCCCATGGATTTTGGATGGGTTTGGGCTCCTCAGATCTCCTGGAGTTGGGCCCAGCATTCTTCCTGTGGCGCAACTCCAGAAATGGAAACACTCCAAGTGAGTAGTTTCTTTCCCAAAATGGGGATTCTTCTCTCCTTTTGATGGAAAACACTGGAGACAGGGGAAATATTGTTTCATTGCACTGTGAAGGAGAGCCATTTATTAACTGTGGGTACTAAATTTAACTCGGGGTATTTTTTTAATAGCAGTTCTGATGTAAAGAGAAATGTTTGTACCCTTTCCTTGCAATGTCAGGAATCTGCTTCACAGAATTATGTCACTTTGTGAGAAAGAGCAACTGAAATCAACTACAGGAGGGAAAAAAAAAAGAGAAACCAGATAGGCTAAATTCATGAGAAATTCATAGCAGGGGCACAGATGATATGAAATGGCTCCTTATCTCAGCTGCATTTGCAACACGTGAATGCTCAGCAAGAGCCATCCTGATGCCTCCTACGCCTGCCACGTTATGCAGGGGTGGCTTTTCCCACGTGCTCTGGGGCTCCCGAGGTGCCCACGCTCTGCTGGGAGCCTGGGATGGGGTAACTCCAAACACAGGGCTGGCTGCTCTGCACGGGACAATTGGGAGGCCAGGCTGGAGCAAGGAGCTGTTTGTGATTGCTCCCTGCTTTGCCAAGCAGGACAGTCTCTTTTAAATGCTGGGAGCAGGGAGGCAGTGTGGAACAGTGGGCTATGTATCCCTGGCTGTGCTCAGCGTGGTGCAGGGGCCGTGGAGCAGCCACAGACATCGCGGCAGACGCAGATGGGCTCGTGTATGTTGGGTGGCTCCACGAGAAAATGCAGTTCTGTGCTCTTTAGATCTTGATCCAAATGTTCTTTCCATTCTACCAACCTCACTACCACCCAAGGCTCCCTTAACCATGGCAAATGAGGACATAATAAAGTCCAAGTGATATCCGCTATTGTTTTCTAACTAATAATTTCCCAGGACTTCTGCAAGCTTCTCCCATCCCAGGTGAAACTCGGTAATTAAGACTGGGTACCTAAGCTCCCACTTACAAGGGTATCTGCTGGTTCTGCTTAATGTGCTCCCCTGTCCTACATATAAAGCTGTGAATAATTGCTGCCGTTTATTAAAGTGGAAAATAAAGAGCTTTCAAAGCACTGAGATCATTTAGTTTCAATACATCCGGCAGTAGGAATAGGTATGAGTGTTCTGAGCAGGTCGTGCTAATGAAAAATGAGTGGGGAGTCGTGTATCTGACTGTTCCTATTTTGTACCAGTGTCACTTTGTTACGGAGGCAGCAGGTTTACAGGATTACACCAGCTGGGAATCCTGCACATCAGGCGGGTCTCTGGCTGTGGAAAGAAATGTGGACTAGTGATGTAAGTATCCAAACCATAGCTCTTACAAATGAGCTGAGACTCAAAAATCATGACAGGCTTTTAGAAATTAGATTTTTGGGTTTAAGTCTGGTTTGTAGCTGGTCCTCTGGTACCTCTTCACAAGCAGAATGCCCCTGTTTTATATTCAGATGGGGGGGTTATTGGTTTGAGGGTTTTTTTCTCCTAAAACATAAGTACTAGAAACTGGCTGCTGCCTCTGACAAAAGTAAATTCTTATAAAATGCTATAAAGGAAAACAAAACAAGTGAACTTGAATCTGTGGGACTGCTAATAAAATTTAATGAGTTTGCAATGTTGTGTTCTTCCTCCTGCACTCTGAAAGAGGGTCGAAGGCCTGAACTTTTGACACAGTAATCAAAAATATCAAGATGCCTGTGTATTTAATTACCAAACCTGTTTCACTTTCAAACTTGAAATGCATCATATAATAAAGTTAAATATAGAAGAGAATTAACTGGAGGAACATGCAGATGTAGATGGCTTTGCCTGAGGCTAAAAGCAAGGCAGTGGCTTGGGAAGAGAGCTGGGGGGGATTGGGGTTTGGGTGTAGAGGTTTCCTACCTTGTGCTGGTCCATGCACAGGAGGGGGAGCTCAGGCTGCAGCCAGGTGTGTAGGATCCCACCCTGCCACAGCATCCCCCCTCCCTCCCAACACAGGCACCCTGAGCACAGCGTGCAGCCCCAATTGCACCAGATAAATCAAATCTCACAATTCACAGGATCGAGAACTGGAGGGGTTTCTCCTGGTTTTATATCCCGGACGATTTATGATTTAATTTAAACACGTAGTTTCCAGCCGTTTCTTTGTGCAAGCAATCACCTAGGCTACATTAACCCGCCGGTGATGGACTGCAGTCCTGGGGAGCCCCAGAGAGAGCCCTCGGCACTCTGGGGTGTGAATTCCCTCATTTATCTTGCTGGGGTGTGCAGGGCCTTGCCAGGGCGGCAGGTCCAAGCACATTAACCTCTTCACTGCCAGCCTGTGCTGCGGACAGGGCTGCTTGGAATCACAGAGTGTCCTGAGTCTGGAAGGGACCCACGAGGATCATCGAGTCCAGCTCCTCAGTCCTCCTCCTCCTGGACAACCCCAGGGTCCCCCCACGTGCCTCAGAGCGTTGTCCAAACGCTTCTGGAACTCTGTCAGGCTTGGTGCTGTGACCCCTTCCCTGGGTGGTACTGGACCTTCCCCTCCCTTTGGCAGAGCGTCCCGTGTCCCAGGGGATGCCAGCGTGGGAGGGTGGTGGTGCAGGTTCTAGGTTTGGAGATCAGAAGGTCTTTCATCACACAGCTCATTGCAACAGATGGGGCCAGGCAGGTGTTACAGTTTAATGTGCTCTTGAACAAGCTGTGTGTTTCCCTGCCCCTTTGCTCCCAGCAGCAGAGCAGAGGCTCCCTGCAGGCCCCAGGATAACCCTACAGGAGACTGGAGACCACAGGGATCACACAGAACCGTGGGTTTGGGAGGGCCCTCTGGAGATCATCCAGTCCAGCCCCCTGCTGAGGCAGGTTCACCTGCAGCAGCCTGTACAGGTTTGTGTCCAGGTGGGTTTTGAGTTTCTCCAGGGGCTCCGTGTAGCAGATGGGAACGGATTGCTGGGAGACAGCTCGCCCTGAGCTCGGCTGCCTCAGCTGGACCTTTCCCTCCTGGTGTCAGTGGTGTGTGACAGCAGTGGCACAAGGTTTTCCTTGTCCCTGATGGAGCTGGCACTGCTGCCACAGCAGTGGTCGTTGTCAGCCCCGAGACACCAAAGCAGGCTCCCTGTCCCTGCAGAGCTGTCCCAGCCGGCTGTCAGCAGGCTCCTGCACCGCTCAGAGCTCTCCTGGGCCAGTCCTGGGGGCTCTGTTTTGCCACCAGACGCGTTTGCAGACGCCTGTGAGGATGGCAGGGGCTGGCAGGGGCTGCCCTCCCTTCCCCTGGCAGGGCTGGCTGCAGCTGCAGCGTGGTGGGGGGTCGTGTCAGGTCCCTTCCTTGTGGCACAGTCACCTGAGCAGGGCTTCCTGGGGACACAGAGATGGGAGGCTTAAAGTGACAATGCTGTTTCAAATAAAGAGCTTACAGGAATTTCTAATGCTGGAGGCTGGAGGTGCCAGACCACTTCCAGGCTGTCCCACTACAGGCACAGCCTCTGCATCCCCGGATGGCAGAAAGGAGGGGCTCAGACCCAGAGCAAAGCCCCCTTTCATCTCATTCTTGTGAGCCAGGGGCACACACCTCTTGCCAGTGTCTGAAACAGCCTTTCCATTATGTTTATATTTAAAAATCTAACAGTGACTAAAGCAGTTTGCATAATAAACAGCTCTAGAGCCAGAAATATTTGCCTGCTCTTGGTAAAAAAAGGAAGTCCTCAGATCCTCTTCTGAAGACTGTAAGAAAGTGACAGAGTTTTCCCTTTGCAGGATATAAATATGCAGTGCAAATAGGTGGCTGCTGTCGCTGCTTACATTTTGATGTCTCTCTTCAGATAGCCTGGCAGCGCCAGGTTATTTTAGTGTCAAATCAAAGCTCTGGTTGTGTAAAGGAGCTGAGGAAAGGTACAGTCTGTGTTGCAGCAGAGGATGGAAGCTCCAAGAAGACTGGAGGCAGTCCTGTGAGACATGTACCAGCCATGCATACTAAACCTGCCATTTAGCACAACGTGAAGCAAACCCGTTTATAAGAGCTGCTGCAGAACAGAAATAAATGTGTCCACATTTCAGCTGGGGCAGGGGTGTGTTTTTCTACCGGGCTATGTGATTCGTTATCACATTTGCTAAAAGAAAATAAACCTTTCGTTCCTTTTAACCCTCCATTTCCTTGCAAGAGAAAGAAAATTAAAGGCCCTGTTTACGCCAGGAGAAAAACCTTGCCGGCTGATCCCCTTTTTGAAGCTCTTTTATGCAATGCACCACTGCTGTCCTTGACTTGAGGAAGCCGAGCGAGCCCGAAGCTGCCAGCTCTGCATCCCCCCGAGCATCACCCTGAGCTGGGTGCAGGGCAGGCTCATCTCCGCGCTCCCGCCTGGTGCAGGGGCTGTAACCAGGGCTCAGCCACGCACGGAACGGACTGATTGGAAGGGTCTGTGGCACAGGTCCCACACCTCGCCCGCTCCTCTCCTGCCCCCGGAGCATCCTGCATCCCTCGGGACTGCCCATCCGCTGGTGCCCAGGGGGCCTGGAGGAGCGGCCTGAGGGGGAAGCCTGGGGGGTCCTGCCCAGGGGGCCCCGCGGGGTGCGGGCTGTCCCGGGCATGGATCGGGATCGCATCCCGCACACGGATCGGGATCGCATCCCGCACACGGATCGGGATCGCATCCCGCACACGGATCGGGATCGCATCCCGCACATGGATCGGGATCGCATCCCGCACACGGATCGGGATCGCATCCCGCACAGCCACCCCTCCCCCCGCCATGCGGCCCGGGGGCGGGGCCTGCGGGGGCGGGGCCTGCATGCAAATGCTGGGTGACGCATGCGCGCTGCGCGCCCAGCGGGACACGGGTCTTACACAATGCACCGGGCCCGGCGGCGCGCGGGGGGGCGGGGCCCCGCATGTAAATATGGGCCGGGTTCTGCCGCGCCATTGGAGGGCCGGGAGGAAGGGGCGTGGCCGGATATGCAAAGCAGCGCGCCGGGGGTGCCGGTGGGAGCGAGCACGCGGGAGGGGCGTGGCCCGTATGCAAATTTCGCCGGCTCCGCGGGGGGCGTGGCTCGCATGCAAATCCGCGCGCGGCCGTTTCCCGCCCTCCCGCCGGCCGGCCCCGCCCCGCCGGTATAAAAGGCGGCGCGCCTGCGCAGAGCGGCGAAAGCGGGACTTAGTCTGTTACACAAGCGCGCCGCGCTCCCGGCCCCGCTGCCCCTCTGCCCCCGCCGCTCCGCCCGCTCCCGCCGCCCCCGGCTCCCGCGCCTCCGGCATGAGCGGCGACCAGCTGCACAACGACTCCCAGGTGAGCGCCGCCAGCCCGCCCGCGGGGCGCGCTCCCGCGGGACCCCCACGCCGTGCTCGCGTCCCCCCGCGCCGGCCCCGGCCCGGCCCGGCCCCGGCCCGGCCCGGCCCCGGCCCCGGCCGGACACCCCCGTAAGCCCGGCGAGGGCGCCGTGCCCTGCCCGGCGTGTCCCTGCGGGCAGCGCTGCCGGCGCGGTGTGCCCGCCGCGGTGGGGGCGGTGGGAGCGCCGTGCCCCCTGCCCGGGCGGACACGGGGAGGGGGCGGCTGCTTCGCTGCCCGGGCTCGCTCGCTGCCCTTCGGGGGTCCCCCCGCGGGCTGTGCGGGCGCCGGGGGAGCGATTCCCCCACCCCCCATCACCTTCCGCATCGCGCCGGGCCGTTCCCGTTTGGCGGTGAATTGCCGTGAAAGCGGGGCTGGGTGGGCGGGGCGGCGGGCCCCGGTGCCCGCGGGCCGGCCGTGCTGACCGTGTGTCCCTGTGTTGCTCTCCCCGCAGATCGAGGCGGATTTCCGAGCGAACGGTGAGTGCGGCCCCGGCGCGCCCCTCGCAGCAGACATGGCGTCCCAGAGACTAAGTCCCGGCTCCGCGCTCACCGGCCCCATTGTTCCCATCGAGCCGCCCCCCGCGCCCCTTTCCCGCCGGGATCGGGCCCCCCCGGGCCCCGCCGCCCCGAGTGGGGGCACCGCAGGCCCCCGATCCGGGGGCAGCGGCCCTGCCCGGGCCGCCTTTGGGCCCCGATTCCTCCCTGGAAAGTCGCCTTGTCGACGGTCGGGACTTAGTCTCTGCGCCATTTTCTTTTTCTCTCCTCTCTCTGTGGCTTTTCTCTCCTTCTCCTCCTCCCCGAGCCGCCTCTGCAGAGGCGCCGGGGCCGCCATCCCCGCCACCAGCCCCTTCCAGCCGAGGGGAAAGCAAAGTTTTTAGCTTAAAAAAAAAAAAAATTAAAAACTCCTCGTCTTTTTTTTTTTTTTTTTTTTTTTCTAATCGCAGCCTCCCTCCCCCCCCCCACTGCTCCCCGTCTCTGTTCCTTCCTTCCAGGGAATCCCTCCCTTCCCCTAAAATGAAGGGTGATTGCAACATGTTGCTCTTTAAAGGAATCTGTTGTATCCATTTTCACATCAGCCTTATTCCTTGCCTTGCTGTTTAATTGATGTGACTTCACCTTGTTGGGTGGGGGGGTTTTTTAATGATAATGAAAATCCACTTTAAAAATAAACAAGACACCACAGTGTAGACAATTCCAGAAAAGTAGACAGCATCACTTCAGGGAGTTTAAAAGCTAATTTCATTTTATTCAGAAATATTTATAGCAGTCCTGTCATTTTATATATGAATTTTATGTGTATATATTTATATATGAATATGTACTCTTGTACGTCTATTTATATTTGTATATATACATACGAGATTATCTTTTCTAGTCAGCCTGATGGCTGCTAACTTTTTCTGATTGTTTATTCATTTTTCTAGGTAGCAAGCTAATTGCAAGCCCCCCTCATCTGATAGGTGTCAAATTGAAGGGCTTAAGCAGGGCGAAGGGGAGTTGAGGACATACAACCAACCTTTGTGTGTGTGTGTTACTGTCACTCTTTGGGATGTGTAAGGAGCTCTGAGCTGTCCTCTGACTGCTGAGGTGGTAGAGGACAAAAGTGATTGCAAATATCTGCTGGGCTTAGTTACACTGATTTTTAGAATGCTTTTCTGTGTGATGTCCACGTGCCCGGGTGCTGTGTAGGCTCCTGCATGTAAATATTTACAGATCTACGTTTGTGAGCACCTTTCTTTCTGTCAGTTCATTGGAATGCCCCTCTGTGTGTACAGTAGGAGCAGGCAGTAGCAAATAAGCAGTTTTTGAACTTTTATTTCCATTCTGAATCTATAGCAGGGCTCTATGAATAATTCTTAACAGAAAAAAAGGATGCAGTAAGATTTCCCAAGAAGTGCAGGAGTCACTCTCAAAGCAACATAAATATAAGCATATAATTGAATACTTGTAGCCTTCTTATGCTGGGAGATACTTTTTTTCTTATGCTGGGATCATCTTTTTTTTAGGAAAAAGCCCTCCCTGGTCAGCTTTAGTTATACAGTGATTTACTTCAGGGAAGTGATGTATATTTGACCTTTCCACTCCAGCTCCCAATGAAGCCTTTAGAGGGATTTTTCTCCTCTATTGTGACCATGTGCTGTTTTATTCTTTTAAGAGTTTTAGACATACAGCACTTTAAACTCCTGCGGTTTTTATTTCTACCATGTGTTGGAGGAATTCAGTACAGAAATTCAAAGGCACCTTGATGGAAAAACTGAATTCCTGGTAAATCAAGCACACCCAACAACTCCATACCAGTGTAGGTATCAGCACCCTTTCCCTCCTGTTGTAATTATTTATGGCAGTCACGTAACATCATTGTGACTGATCAGAGGCCCCTACAACTCGAAATCCTTCTTGGCGCTGAAAGGTGCGAGTAACCCTGTTGGTCTTGTTAAAGGAATAATGCTGGTTAGACAGTGTCCACTCTGACCTTGTGACCACCCCTGATCTCCCTGAAAACCTGTCACCTCTGCTCCCTCCCAGTCTTGCTTCCTCGCAGGAGTTCTGTGCGCTTGTGTGTCGGGAATTGTCACGGATCCGGGATCAGCGGTTCTCCTTTAGCAGAGCAGGGAGGCTCGAGCTCGTATTTTCTTGGTTTGATCCTGTTTGGTGACAAAGGTTAGGAGTGGGTGGTAGGAATCTCAAGTACTTTTTGTGTCCCCCCCCTCGATGTTTAGAATTGTTTTATACTTTGATTATTGTCAGGCAGCACTCAACAGTAGAGCCAAGGTGGTCTTTTGGGCCTCCTGTACTTTACATTTGGGGAAGGGAAGTTTTTCTGGGGGCTGGTACTGACTCATTCTAAATATTGAGTGTACCAAGAGTAAACATTTTTGTTAATAAGGAATGTTTTATGTGACTCCTGGATAGTGTATCAGTATTAGAGCAGCTTAAGCACTTTGAAGCTTCCTGTTGTTATTAATGTTCCTATCTGGGTCAGTGGACACACCACCTCAGGTTGTGGTCACACAGGTTGTTGCAGCTGCAATGAGGTGGGTGGATCTGCCCGTGGCAGGTCACCACGGAGCACCCTGGTTGTAAGTGGGAGCTTGGATCTGGTTACACGCCCGTTTCATTGATAGCAGGGTAGTGTTAGGTATGAGAGAGGGTGCCAGCAGTAAATATGTGTTCCTGGCTTTTTCTTGTCATTAAATAGCCAGATCACTCTAAGCGAGAGTGTCCTGGGCAAATTCCAACTTGGGTAATTGCATTCTGTGTCAATATCCAGGTTCTCCCTCCCGTTTGGCCGTAGTGGGTATTTTTTTCACCTTGGCTGTATTTTTAGTATCCGTACGCATTGCAAAGAATCTTCCATGTTCAGTCCTAGCAGTGCCTGTTCTCAAACCATCCTGAGAACAATACTGGGCTGAAACAGCGAGCCTTTTCTGCAGGTGACATCCTCACAGTCTTCAGCGTTGTAGAGGGGCAGTGCAGTCCAAAGCTGTCGATTCCAAGTGTGGCTTGGACATCGAAAATGACCCTTTCCCCACAGGTTTGGATTCTGTTGAGTTTTGCCTTTAAGAGCTTTGTTGTTAAGGTTGGATGTAACAACCTCTTACTACTGAGGACAATGTTGAGACTAAAAGCAATTTATCTTGACTTTCAGCTCTCCCATTGTGTTTGCAGAGCTCAGTAGATAAAAATGACTTTTGTTTGCAAAATAATCAAATTGCATTCCAAAGCTACTAAATTCCACTAACAGCTATTAGTGTCTTGGCTGTTCAGCAGCCTGTGTTCAGAACTTGTGTAGAATCCAGAATTGCTCTGGGTGGAAGCTGAGGACATCACCCCAAGCAGCGCTTTTTGCCTCTGTTTGATTTGACCAATAATGTTAAGATGCAATTTGAGGTCAGTGTCACTGCAGGAACCATTACAGTGTATTAACAGGAGTCAAGTGTGAATTTGTCCAGCGTCACAGAGGTGGCTTCTGGGGTTCAGACGTGCTTGAAGGAGGCCTTCTTTAACAGTGACTATTTTTTGGGGGAGGAAAAAGAAGCCCTTGCAGCTGCAGCATCTTATCAGGAACTGGCAGGTGTTTTATGTTGGCCTGAGCACTCATGTGGCACCTCTGTATTTATCAGGGTGACAACATGAAGGGGAACGAACAAGAGGGAAATTAAAATTAAACAACAAGAGTGCTGAACCAAATGCCTTACAAGTTAAGGAATTTCAGCACGTTTTGTGGTTTGCATTAAATTCGTGTTTCACGTGTGCCAGAGCCGTGCAGTGAGAGGTGTGGGTGATTTAAATGCTAACAAACTGAAAAGCAGCATAACGGCGAGCCTCAGGGTTTCTCAGTGGTTGTGAAACAGTCTGCTGGGGACCAGATTTTTGCTTCCTTGCTGCTGCTTTGCTGGTGCCTCCTGGGTGGGTGAGAGAGTTTTTTGAAGGGGAGCAGGGCCACTTCTGGCACAGGGCTGTGTGTGCCTTAGCGCTGCTGTTGGAGCCCCTGCACTAAGCAAACTGCAGGCTGGAGGAAGCTCGCAGGCACTGCCTGTGCTCGCTGCGTGTCACACGGCAGGGAGAGCTGTCTGAAGTTCCTTGGGAGCACGTCTCACCACTGCTTTAAATGTCAAGTGCTTGGCAAGAGATCCAAAATACAAAAGGTAGTTGATGGTGTTTAGGTGCAGATTGATATCTGTGCTGAAAATGTCCTTTGCCTTTTCTGCGGTACAGGGAGATGTGAATCCTGAAGAATGGAGCTTGTTCCTTCCTTGCTTTGCTCCAGACTGCAGCTCTGGTGATGAGCCTGCACTGTGGGAAGTGCTGCCCACAGCCCCAGAACAATGCTTGGGTAGTTTGAAGTCTGCAACCACTTAGCTTTTTTTTTATTTTAGGAGTGTTTCACGTCAGACGCCAATCTCTGCAAAATTTCTTAGTTTTGTTTTTTTTTTGCGTTGATTTTCAATATGTTCACAGCAATCTCTCGCGGGGCTTGTAGGACACAACAGATAATCTTCAGATTGTTACAGGTGAGAGTACTCAGAAGTAAATTGATCATTCCTGACGTTTCTCGGAAATGTGAATAAACTTATTGTTGGTAAACTTCTCCAAACTGTCATGTGCTACATGAGTTGGTTGCCTCTGTTTTCCCAGCAGAAGCCTCAGAAGGGCTATGCTAGAGACCTTGAGGTCCGTTGTGTTAATTGTTCTGACACATTCAGCATTCGTGTTAAAACTTAATGGGTGTCCTGTGGGAGTGGGGAGTTGAGTGAGCTTCTGTGAGCTGCGGCCAACTTGTGTTCTTGTTAAAACTCAGCAGAATTACTTAAATGTGCTGGAAGATGTGTTTTGGGGGTTAATGGCCCGTGTGCTTCCTTCTTCTAGCAGGTTTTCTTAAGATGATTTTCCTTTTGTTACAGTGTTAATCACTCTGTTGTTATTAGAGTGTTATCAGGACTATTTTGTTTACTTTGTAAAACATGACATTTTTTAACCGGGGGACCGATATAAAAGTGTGCTTTTTTTGCATGGCTTCACATAAATTAGACACACAGCTCATAAACGTGATTGAGCACAATTCAGATTTAATTTCATTTACAAGTGTGACTTCAGATATTCGTTAGATAGTTCATTGAATTCCAACCTCCTGAAGGTTTCTGCAACTGTCAGCAGAAACTGCAATAATATGTAATTATAGCAAGTACTTAACATCTCATTGACTCAAATTCCTCTGTTAATGATTTCACTGGATTCCTGTTAAAGTAATACCTGCTGAAATAGCACAAGCCACTGCCCTATTAGAGGGAGGCTCCAGGTCAGATTGTTCCTGGTGTTGTAAGTTGCTGTAGTTCTGCTAAAATCAGCGGAGCGCTGACAGTGTATCTTTTTTGTTATGGGACTGCAGGGATGGGCTTTAATGTCACAGTGACTATTTAAGAAAAATACAATTTAACCTAGGAAATCAATGCAGATTTCTCTTTCCTGTGGCCTTTCAAGATTGGACAGTTCTCTTTTGAGTCTGCTTGAGCTGGTTATGCTGATATAATTTCTCAATTCCTTGTAAGACATGCAGTCATTCACAAATATTTATTGGCTTATTAAATTGAATTGGCTTTGCAGCTGCCAGTTTTATAGAAACTGCCCCACATTTTACAGAAATCCTCACACACTGAAACATGGGAGCAAAATCTGTGTAGGGTTATGTATTCTGTCCTGCCTGGGGTCCTGAAGGACTGTGTCTTAGCTTTGCAAATCAGAGATGATATTCGGTGCAGAGATCAGTGTTTATCAGCTTGCTTTCCTGGGCCTGTCCCTTCTGACAGAGCAGATGACAGATCTGCCCTGCTGTACCTGCTCCCTGCAGGACTCTCCGTTCAGAGCCAGCATTTAAATACGGATCATCGAAATATGGATCAGCCTTGGGTTCCAGAATGGTTCCTCCTGTTAAGAGAACAGGAGAAGGCTGTGGCCTTGCTGTTGCTTCAGCAGTGAGTGTGCTGCTGTCCTGGTCTTCTGAAAAAAAAAAGCGGTAGAAAACCAGTTCCAACCGCAGTTTGTGGCCGCAGTGGGATTATTCCGTTTAAACCGTATTCCCAGTTACTGCTGTCCTTACTCTGCCGTTAACTATCTGCTCCAGGGAGCTCCCACCACGTGTGCTCTGGCTTCCACTGTCTGTCACTGGCTGCACACTGGAATTACTACAGTGTGGAAGTGCTGTTTGTTCTGGGCAGAGCAGAGAGAGCCTTTTCTGCTGCAGGCTCCTGCTATTTCCTAGCTCAGCTGAACACACTGTAGTAGTGGTTTCCCGGTGTGTATGAGACTACAGTATTTTTAGCACAGCATTTGTTCAAAATGTCCTGGCTGACATAAATACTAAATAGTTCCAGTGGATTTAATGAGGTTTATAGTTAGAAATATTTTTGTCTTGAATGTTTGCTTTTTAAACTAATGCTCTTAGTCAGCTGCAGTGATACCTGCTGGTGTCACAGCGAGAGTTAGGACATTTGGAAGGTGACATGAAAAGAAAGGGTGAAGTTAATTTTGGATTCTTGTGACCGGCAAGGTATAAAGAGTGGTAGAAAATTGCTGCTGGCTTTAGAAATGCGAGCATACGTGCGTATTTTCAAGTTGAAATTTGGTTTCTAATTTTGACTTCTGTAGTCGCTCAGCTGATGAACGAGCAAGCGCTCCAGACGTGGGAATGACAGAGGAGAATATGGAGCTGCAGGCAGTCCTCCTGGATCCTGTTCTTTGTAACATGTACTTGTCTCAAAGAAGTCTGAGAATTGTTGATATTAAAAGTAGGATTTTGTTAAACCTCAGTCTGTGTCAGCAGGAGCAGTGATAGGAAACACAGTTTTGTGGCAGTCCTTGCAACAAACAGTATTCTGGGAGATCCTCCAACACAACCGGTGGAGATCAGACTTGATGCCTGTGGGGAAGTGAGAGACCTTGGCAATTAGTTCCCTCTTAATAGAGATGGAGTCCTGTAATGAGGAAGGATGAGTAGAAGAAGGACAGGGTTTCAAGCAAGAATTGCCTCACAAATTTGCTGGTGTTATCACAGAGCTCTGGTGATGTTTTCCATCATCTCTGGGGCTGTCTCTCCTAAAGAATAAAATACTCTACACAAAAAGCTCCTCTTCAAGAGTGGTCACAGTAGTAGTTCAGTCTGGACGGTTGAATTGCAGTGGCAGCTGCTCTGTTTTGAATGTGAAAGTTTCCAAAGTGAAGGAGTCCCAAGGATGGGCAGCATGGATCATTCCTTACTCCTGTCTTGGGAAGCTTTGGAGGCGGGGGCTGGCAAGAGTCTGAAGTGCTTATCTCGATGGGATGGGGGCAGTGCAGGCTCAGGGGAGGCACAGCAGGGAAGTTAGTGTAGGTGCTTGTCATTCAGCCCCGGCAGACAGTGCCTGCCCGAGAACAATAACCTGTGTCTCCCCCGGGAGGACTGAAACCCCCGAAACTCCTTTTTAGGTTTGAAAGCAGTAACTTCTGAAATTGGGATGAGAGCAGGGTAAAGAGGGACAGCATCAGGCTGCCGGGAAATGGTTTTATTAAGAAGCTTCTGTCAGTCTTAGAGAGACAAAAGTTGCTTCCCACAAAGCTTCCGATCAGTAGATCTTTTTGGATCCCTTATCGATATCTTTGACGTGAGCTATTTGTTCACGTTCACCATCTTGCCATATGCTTTGTGCAGTTGTGAGCTGTGTGGGTGTCCCTGTATGTATTTTTATCTCATACCTTCGTCAGCGAAGGAGCTTTTTAGGGAGTGTTATCAAGACAATGGCTCCCTTCTCTCTCAGTGCTGCAGAGTGCTGAGCTTCATGGTGCCCGCTGAAAGATGAAGGTTTGTCTTTGTGGCTCTGCCCAGCACAGACCCTTCCGTGTGTAGGACAGATGGACGTTCATGGAATTCAGTGCTGCAGCAGCGTAATTCTGCAGCTGGCTGTATCTTTCCATGGCTGGAGAGACACTGATTTCTGCCTCAGGAGAGCTTGGAGTGTACTTGTAGCTTCCCTAAAATATTTTGATCAGTCTGTGTGACCCATGTTGGGCAGTGTCCATTAAACACACGCTCTGTGCTGGTGTCTTGGTTTCGGCTGGGGTGGAGTTAAGTGTCTTTGTAGTAGCTGGTACAGTGCTGTGTTTTGGATTTAGGATGAGAATAATGTTGGTGAGACACTGATGTTTTAGTTGTTTAGACAACTAGCTAAGTGCCTGTTAGGTCTCATCAGCTGCACTGTACAGCTGACAGTCTCTTACACACACGGAGTATTCAGCAGATAGTGCAGCTTTATTTGGGGAAGAAGCACTCCTAGATTCTCAATGAAGGCATAGTTCTGATCCTTCAAAATGTCCATTTTCCTCCTGTAATGCTATTTTTCATTGATTTTCTAAAAATAAGACCCTGGTGACTTTTACTACTTGCTGCTCATTTTGTAATCCCAGGCATTGATTTGCACGGTGCTATTAATTTTTGCAGCAAGCATCTAGGATCTCAGTAATGAGTGTTTTGCTGTGCTTGGGAATAAATGATAAGAACAAATGAAACATGAGGTCTCATGTTGAAATGGATAGGGCTGCATACATTTTGTCCTGTCTGAAACCCACTGCTTGAGCACTGTTTTTATGTGGAATAAGTTTTACCAAGTGCTTTGTGATTTTTGAAGTGTTGTCTTGTCAGCTTGCTGCACCTAGAAGATGCGTGGCAGTATCTAAACAGAATAATCTTTAGAATTTTTAAGAATCATTTTTTTAGGCATTGACCAGAGATGTGGCTTCATGGTTAAAAAGTCAAGAAAATAATTCCTAGGGGTGGAGCAATCCGCAAGTACAGATAGCTTTTTAATTTTTTCCTGGCCTTTGTCACTTGTGCTCTGTTGCCTGACACTGCTGCTGACACACAAGAGCATGAACTTGTGTTCTGCAGGACATTTTTGCTTTAATTTGTCTCTTCCCTTCCCTACATGTTTCCAATGGAATGGTGGCTTTTCCTGGGCATGGAACGTGGAATGGGTGACCTGGGTTTTAGGGCCAGGGCAGTGTACTTCAGTTGAACTCTTTATTGATGGCAGTGGATTACTACTCCAGGCTTATTTCAGTCCTTGAACAGAGGCCAGACTTGTCGATACAGCTGCTCCTCTTCCTCGGAGGCTGCACTTTCTTGTTCTGGAGAGGTGGCCTATAAAGACCTTTTAGGAGAGAAGGCTCTTGACTTTTGTGGGGTTTTCCATTTGAACTACACTAAGTGTCTGTTGTAGATTTTTCAGTAGCTGGAGGTAGAGTTGAGAAACACGTAGTGATCTTCTGACTGAAATGCAGGGATTTCTGCAGTCGGGTAGCACAACTGAAAAGTTGTATTTTTGTGGTCTGTAAGCAGAGTTTTGGGAGCAGGGAAGTACAGCTGGTGGCAGGGACAGACAGCCTGTTACAGAGCTTTTGACGTGAGGTGGTTTGGAGACCTGATAACCAAGTGGGAGGGCTGTCTTCCTTCCTCTGCTCTGCGGTGGAGGCAAGTGGATGTCCTTTGGGAGATTAGAAGCTGGAAAGTTGGCAGTTCCTATTCTGGTTCTGTGCAGAATCATCTGTAGTGCCTGGTGCTGTGGGGCTGAAGGGTTGGATGTGAAGAGAGCCTTTGGAAGCTGAAGGCAGGGAGCATTGGGGACATTCTGTTACTCATGGGTGCTGTGTCCGTGCTTAAGGTCCTTTGTGCTATACATTGTTATCCTGTCCTGAGGCCCGATTGTTTAAATAGGCAACACAGTGGGGGAAGAGGGAGTACTGTGTTCTCCTCTAGCTGGAGAAGCCAGAACGTGGTGGGAATGATTTCTTCCAGCACAGAAATAGATACAAAGCTGTCTGGCTAGGACTGAGATTCAGTTCCATCTTGGACGTTTGTTTCCGATTCGTAATTCCCTCTCCAGCTGAAGACTGAGGTGCTTGGCAAAGGGCAACACAAAAAAACCAGGAGCTTCTGCAGTTTTATCGTATATTGTAATTTTTTCTTATATGCAGATCTCAGGAGCTGAAGTGTTCATTATTTTACAAATACATATGATACAATACAAATTACAAACGTTGCGTGCTGGGTTTTGCAATTAATGGAATCACTGGATTTGCAGTAGGGAGACAGTGGTTTCCTGGTCTGTGTGCAGGGTTCTGGTATCAGGTGCTTCAGCCTCTTGCACCATACCTTGGTATGAGTGTCTCCTAAATGGGCCTGGAGCAATAGGAAGAGCAAATTATGCCTTCTGCCAGTTTGTGAATGCTGGCAAATGTGTGAGTAAGATCAGTTTTTGGAGAGATAAAATAGCTGGGATGGGCAGGAACTGGTTTAAACTTGCCTTAGGAAGGCACCTTACAAGTTAGACGAGCACTCTCCAGTTTGGTGTAGCCGTTTGGGAAACTGGAAGCTGGAGCCCTTTGGAGATCCATGTGAGGGGATGATTCACTGCAACACAAGCAGCGTGTACAAAATGGAGGGATGGAGTAGCACTAGTGACGTACTCTGAGGTTTGTTCTCTAGACTTAATGACCACCAGATGGGGAATAAAAGGCTGCCTGCTTTTCTTTTGAGGACCAGGAATGTCACTGAGGCCGTTAAAATGTGCTGTATCTGTGGCAGTGCTGCTTGTGCACAGCAAAGCCCTTGATATGTGGATCAGAGTTAGGATTCCTCACTGGCATTTCCCCTCTACTCTTAGCTTTTAGCACAGGTTTGAGCTGAGGATGAGATTCCTTCGATGTGGTAACAGTGCACCTCAGGGATAAAGTGCTTTCTGCAGTAGAAAAACTGAGGTGCAAGTTGTGTTCCAGGGTAAGTGGCCAGATCCAGAGGCAGTAGGTTGATGTGAACTCAAATGCAGTGCAAGAGATGAACTCCTAACAACAGTGACCTTGATTAACTTCTGCAGCGTTGCCCAATGCTGTTGTAGGTGTCATTTTCATCCATCTTGTTAGTAAGCAAACACTGGCACAAATCAGAGTCTGAGTGTCAGTGCTGTTAACTCTGATACTTGCAAGTTGTCATCCTGGAGCCGTGTGGGTGTTTGGGTAACTTTGTCTTGCTCCATCAGATCAACATCTCTCCATCTGTCCAGGATACCTTTGGAAGTGAATGTGGAGAACATGTGTTTTTCAAAAGCCTTTTTTTTTTTTACACTTTTGCTTTCTAATGTCCTCCTGTCTCCTTCCTCCTCCAAAATCAAGAAGACTCCCAGAAGAGCCAGCATCTTGTCTGAGTCACGTTGTCATAGCTGTGTATGTCACCTGCACTTCATTAGGGAACACAAGCGAGCTGTCCTTGAAATACCTGTTTTTATGAGTCGATACAGTCTTCTAATTGAAAATACGCTGCTCTCTGGAGTTTGGTAGCTGTCATAAACAGTGTTTTTCTTTTATCATCAAGTAGGCTTATTCAGCATCACCTGTGTCTAAAGGAAGCTGCTTTCTGGGTTTACACTGTTCCTTTTATATAAAAGACTGTACTTCTTATATAAAGTCCAGCTTGGCCCTTGGTGCTCTATGCTTGGCAGCTTTAGTTGTCAGTGTGTCAGTCCTGGGAGAGCCCAGCACGGTGGAGTTTTGTTTGCCCCAGCCTGTAGCTTGTCTTGCAGGGGATGGAGGCAGCAGCTGGCAATAAACTGGCTATCCCAGTAATTTCATTCTGAAATTGCATCAACGGGCAAAAGGCAGAAGCAGTTGAATTTGTGAGTCTGTTGGTTTTTGGTGTCCCAAATGAAGGTGTAAAGCTGTTGTTCTTGATGCACTGCCTTGTGTCTGACATGTTTGCCCCTTCCCTCCTGCCCAGCCCTGTTGTTGAGTCTCCTGTGCCCTGATGCATGATACTCAGTTTATGGTTCTGCTCTGCCTCGCTGTCAAAGCATGAGCTTGTTGTGTACAGGAGAAAGTGATTTTACTGCTGAACCATAGCCTGAGCTAAAATATTCTTTCTCTGTGCCCATGGGCCTCTCTTGCAGCCCTCTATTTGCCTCTTTTGGGAATCTGATAGAATTTTCTTTAAAACTGCCAGTGTTGTCCCTGCTCACCAACTGAATCTGGTTCGGGTACACTGGTGCTGACAGCAGGGACAGGAGTTCAGGAGGGGGATTGGATCTCTTAGGATCTCCTGGGAGCTAATCTGTGCTTGGGCTTTGCCCCCCACTCCTCAGTGCACTTGGTGAGGGTGGGAAGCGATGCTGACACCGTGGCCACGTTTCGGAGGGATCAGGAGGTTTGCTGAGGCTTTGTGTGCTGAACTTAGTGTGTATTTTTAAATGGTTTCCTTTGTGGGGAATGAAGCTGCGGAGCATTGTTTTGTGAAATAAATCCCCTGTAGCTGTATTTCACAATAACATGAAACAGTGTTCAAAACAGATGGGAACCTCATTTATTAATGGCAGAATTAGTTTGGTTTTAATTTAAGTTTTTGTGTTTTTTCTCTGTTTTTGTAAATACCCCATCCATTCACTCAGGCACAGGAGCCTCATGCTCAGACTCTAATCCAGAATGAGAAAACCTGAATCCCAGAGGGAATTTGTTAGTGTGTGATTTTTTTTTTTTTCTAAGATGAGTTTTTATACTGTCTTTTTCTGTATATTAACAGTTTAATCTCATAAGAACTCTGGAATTAGTAATTGACAATTAGCTCTATAGGTGGCCAGAGTCAAACAAGCCCTCTCTTTAGTTGTTTTTCCTCAGTACTTGAAAAAGTACTTTAAAAATATTGTAATATGTGGACTACAAACAAGTATAACGGTAATTTTTATAATAGTATCTTCAGAGGCTGGAAAAGTAAGTTTTCCCCTGGTTTTCAGTTCTGGAAAGATATTATGTTGAAGGGCTTTCTTCTAAGCATCCATGAAGTATTTTAAGGCTTAAAACTTCATGCAGATTTGTGTCATTTCTGAGTTTCTCCTCAGGTTGTTATTTCCATGTTCTGAAGTTGGTGTCATTTGGTCAGGAAATGTCAGTGGCACTTGTTCAGTTCCTCACCCCATAAGCTCTTTCTTAAACCTTCACTGCTCCTGCCCATCACCCCACGTGTCCCCGTCCTACACCTGCACTGCTCCACCTGCACTGCTCCCCGGTGTGCTGAGTGCTCTGCCAACTGCAGGATGTGATTTCCCAAAGCCTGTCATCCCAGTGGGTTTATTTACATACAGATTTAGATTCAGATCAAATTACTGGAGGAGATTGGTACTCCAAAAAGGCCTCAGACTTAATGTTGTCAAGTGTCTTTGTATACCCAGAGTCAGATGATGTTTCCTCCCCTGGGTCATTGCAGTTTTCCCATGTGCTTAATCCAGCCAGAATTACCCTTGTTCATCAGACGTGCACGCAGTTCATAAAGCACCTTCTGATGGAAAAAAAGCTGCACGTGACCTTAACTGCACACTTCTCACTGTAGGGAAGGTAGATTTTTATTTCTTAACATATGATTCTCGGTATTAGCAAATTGTCTCCTTGTTTTACTTGTCTGTGCTTCTGGCTTTCACTGAAAAAGGAAAATGGCAGTTGCTGTATCAGGGTAGCTGTCTCACTGTGAAGGGCTGGCAGACAGGGTTCCAGGACTTGTTTGAGAGACTGTAGTGACAGAAAGGGTCTTGTTTTGTATTTTAATCTCAAGTAACTCATACTCAGTGTCTTGTTGTGAAAACCTATGCTGAACTGTTTCTCTGGTCCTTAGGAAGGAGGCAAACAGGTGTCCTTAGGAAACCAGGTTGAACTTACTCCAGATTTGAAGTATTTAGTGCACCATCATTAGAATAAAAGTATTCCTGTTACAAGCTGTTGCTTAATTTTTCATTTTATTAAACCTCTTTCTCCAGGAGTATCTTGATCTGTCCATGGGGCTGCTTAGTTTTGGGAAGAGCATTTCAAATAAAGTATATAATTTGCTTTTTTTTCAGAGTGGGTTATTCATATTAATTTTTTCTGGTGGTATTAGGGCTACTCCTCATGTAGTTTTCTTGCTTACAGGCTTTGGTTAGTACTACCACAGTCATAAATGAAAGCTTAAGGCTCTGGGGTTTCACTCTTGGTGCCTTTTTGCGTCTGGTAGGATCAAGGAAAAGGTGATCACAGGTCACGGTTGTGACCACAGGAAAAAGAGGGAGTTTTTCCTGGTCCGCTAGAGGCTGGAGTACAGGAAGTAAAGTAATTGCTAGTTCAAAAATAACTTTAAAACTTGCAAAACAATGTCAGTGAGGTGCATGAAACCCAAGTACATTTAAGCTGTTGGGGTTATTGCTGTTTCAGGAACTGCTGGGGCTGCTGAGCACTCCTGGGGACAGCTGAACCTGCTCTGAGGAGAGCGAGCCTTGCTCTGCTGGGTACCTGGATGGTGCTTCCACTCCCAGGAGTGCTTTTGTCAGGCACAGGCTTGAAATACTTGGAAGAGGAGGATAGGAGGGAACTGCACAGCTGCTGCTGCGGGCTCTTTGTGCAGCAGCAAACTGCTAAATCAGCTGGAGTGGCTGCAGCTTTCAGGGTGGTGTTAGTCCTTCATGTAAAATTGGTAATAAATTGTAACAGATGCATTGACTCTAGTAAGAATCATAATAACTTTTAAAATATTTGTCTCAATGTATGTAAAACTGACAACCAAGAAACTTAAAAATATTTCCTAGCCTTATAGCTGAATCATTCAGGAATAAATGATGAGATTGTAAATAGTCTTAGATGTTCATCTTGTTTCCTTTGCCTGTTTCTGCTGTCAAGTAATCAAGTGGATATAATAAATATTTCTTAATTTTTTCATTGGAATACCCCTGAAAACAAGCTTTATAACTTGGTTTTCTTACTTTGGGCTGTGTTAAAGAGGAATAACAGAGTCTTGAATCTCTATGGTTGCTTCTGTAGCTCTCATGGTTTTTTCAGCATGTTTCTAACCCTCTCACCAATCAACCTTTTAAAATTATTTAAATAATATTAGGTTTCATGTTCAGAAACTTGAAAAGTAGAGAATGTGATCGTGTTGCAGTAGCTGTAAAGCAGAACCTCTGATATGATGAGAGTCATTAGTTAAGCACTTGGAGTTTGAAGTGCAGTGATAAATGAACTTTGATGACACTCTGCACTGGCAGCTTATTTCCTTTGGTTCAAACAGCTCTTTAGTGACTGGGGTAGGGAGGACATTTGAAAGCTGAAAAGGGAAAGCTGTTTTCACACATAGTCATTTCTGCATAGGTAAAGAAAGGAGTATTCTTGAAATGGAGGAACGAGGTAACCAGAAGCAGTTGATTCAGTTCAATTTTTAAGGACCATGCTTGATTTCTTTTGATAGACTTTAGATGTGAAATAAAATGTTACAAAACATAAATGTTTTCTCCCCTTCATGTCGCATTCAAGGCAGACTTGATTTCTGTGTGAGGTGGAATCTGGAAATGTTGGCTCTGAGTTCCATCCAAAGATTCCAGCCACTAGCTTAAAAAACAAACAAACAAAACCCAAACCCACACAAAAAACAGAACCCAGCAAAGAGCCTCACCAAACTGGTAATATATTGCATGGAGTTTTTTAATTGAAGAAACTAGGAGGGTATTATGCATAAAAAGGTAACCACAGCCTTTTATCCTCAGTCAATAGGTTACATTTTGTATTCAGGTAGCTATTGGTATGATTTAACAGTTGCCAGCTAGTGAGATTTGGCCTGGATTTAACAAAATAAACAGATTACAGCCGCATGAAGAGATTAAAATCAGTGACTGGAAGTAACATTTTGTGTCTGCTGGTGTAAATTGAAGACTTCCAGTGGAATTTAGTGCACTGTAGCTAGGAGCTGTACTTACTAAAGTATTGCAATCTTAGTCTTATTTTAAAGCCACTACTGTGCTGATGCTTCTTTGTAGTCCTCTTTCCCTTCCTTTCAGAAGACTCACGAGTACAGTTGTAAGTGCAAAAATCTCGACTGTCCTTAAACATTTCCCTTGTGTTTACTTTGCTGTGTGTTTTAGCTGGATTCTTCTCCTCTGCTAATTGTGGTAATGTCCCCTTCAGGCAGGGGAGTTGCATCTGGTGAGGAGGTGCTTGGAGACACTGCTGGGATGGGCCTGTTGTGGGTGAGCCATCACTTAACTCACCCACAATGGGGGCAGAGGTGAAATCGGGCTGTATCCATGCAGTGCAGCCCTATACTTGAAAGAAATTATTGTAATTAGGAAGAAAAAATAAACAAACAAAACCCAACCAAAAACCCAGCTGGGATCAGTGTGGGAGTTGCTCCTACAGCGAGGAACCAGCTTGAGTGTGTTTAAAAACAGGTGCTTGGTCTTCTGAAACAAACTTTTTCTAGGACTTTGGCCGTGGTTACCCCATAAGTTCAACTTAATAGGAATGGTATTAAACAAGGAGTAGGAGAATTGTCTGACTTCAGCGTGTAAAGCTTGGCAGAGGTGATTTAAAGCTTCTACCAACAACTTTTTTGTCTTGCAGATTCAATTTACACTCTAAGCCCACTGCAGAGGCCCTTGTTCCCAAGGGTGCTGCCTCTTAAGTCTTTCCTCCCTGCAACAAGGAGACCAGCTCTGGCCAAAGCCACACCGTGGTGTCAAGGGATGGTTAATAAAAGACTCTGAGCAAATGCCATTAGAGCCTCTCCCCTGAGGACGCTGAGCACCACTCCCATGTGTCTGAAGTGTGTGATCCTGGCTGCTGACAGAGGCTGGGCATCCACTGCTGCAAGACAGGCACTTCAGTGCAACTGCCTCTTTTTTGATCTTGGATGAAATTTTTGCTTGGGGGGAGCCCTTGTGGGTCAAACCCAGGACAGTCAAACACAGCAGCCCTGTCCTCGTGTGGTGTTGGTGTGAATACAGGCTCCATGTGAGCCTCTGCTGGCTCATCACTCTTGTGCTGAGGAACTGTTGGGATTTCGGGCAGTCTTACAAAAACCTTCTTTTCAGTGAATCCAAGAGCAGTGGTGATTTACACAGCCAGCAAGGGAGAATGTTTTTATAGTTGACATCATCGCAGTGTAATTACTCCTGACAGCACAGCAGTTTTCCTGTTTAGTGCAGGTTTAAAAATCATTAAAATTTAAAATCTCACGCCCCAAAATATCAACCTATTTTTTAACATGGCTGCAGTTTCTCTTATCCTCCCTGAGGACTAAGAATTACAGTTGTTTGCCCCTATTTTCTGCTGGTTCACCTTGTAGGTTTGCATTCAGTAATCAGCTGGTGACTTTACATCACAAACTGTGCTGTTTGCACCTTTCTAGTCTAATGATGGCATAAAGAGCATTTGGAGGCGGAAGGAGCTTGTGCTGGGGGCACTGACTCAGTCTGGGGATGGAGAACAGAACATGAAGTTCTCTGCAGTGTGAAGTTGTGACAGATTGCACCAAGAGATTTTCTTTGCTCTTGACCCACTGTGCTGAAGGAACTCTCAGAGCTGTTCCTGGGGCAAATCTCAGGGAGGTGATTCAGCCACCTGCCTGTGCTGGTGACAAGGCAGCACTGCAGCCCCTGCACGGCTCGCTTGAGAGCTGGGCTTGATTGCTGTGCTGCAGCTGAGCACGGGCTGAGCTCCTCAGAGCCCAGAAGCAACCAAAGATCAAAGGTGTCTCTGCTGTACATTCACTTGGTGCTTCTGTCCACCCTGGCTTGCACATCCTCCGTGGAGGGGATTGATGAAGAGCAGTGTGTTGTCCCCAAAATTCTGGGGCCCATCTGTTAGCCGGAAGGAAAAGGATTCCTGCAGACCAGGAAACGAAGGGTTAAGTGAACCATTTAACTTCAGATAACGTTGAAGTAAAGGATAGGTTATCTCCTGCAGTCCCAAGTCTAAACAGGGCTGTAAATGCTGGGCTTGCCCTGTTTGCCTTCTGCCCTGGTTCTCCAGAGGTGAGCACCCCTGGTTCTTTCTGCTGGGCGACTCGTGGGTGACCCTGAGCAGTCCTTTTTGTCTCTGTCTCCAGCACATACACCCCTCAGTGCAGTGGGTACATCCCTCCCTTTGTCTCTTCCTGGGAAAAGATTTTGTGTGACAGCACCGCGTGACACTTTCTGTGCTAAGCCGTGGATCTGTGCTAAAGGTTGGTTTCTTTCTAACTCTGAAAATAGGATTAGTCCCCCTTGCATTATCTATTTGAATGCCCTGAAGTTTTACCTTCTTTCATAATTTTAAACTAGTTTTACACCCCTGGATGCCAGACTGGTTTGTGAACCGTTGTCCAGCCTCCCCAGCGAGTCGGTCCATCCTGCCGTGCTGGCTGTTCGCTGCATTTGGTGCAATAGGGAAGAAATGGGTGAGAATTTGGAAAAGCCTGAGGTGAGATGGTGGAGGAGAAGTTTTTTTTAGTATTAGTAGATCTAAAATCCACAAGGAACCTGGCTGTAACTACTATCAAAACTCTTTTCTGTGAGTTGATTTGTAACAGACTTTTCTCCTCAGCTACATTCACTGCAGGTCCTTACACGTACCTGTCAGTCCTCCAGCATCTCCGTCCTCTGTACACGTTTATTAACAATGCAAATGCAGCTGGAGCTGCAATAAGTGTTTTGAAACCTAAGAGGTAACTATGATCAAGCTTGTTTTCCCTAGGTCCCGCTCTCTGCCTCGTCCTGGCCTCCTGATGTGCAGAAGTGATGGGCCATGGCTGTTAAAACTGGAGGCTAAAGTGTATCTTCAGTTTTGCTACTTCTTTAAAAATGGACATGCAGCTCAGACCTTTGTTTATTCTTGTGGGTGTAGACTCATAAAGCAATAGAAAAAAAAATTGTTGAAACTATTTCTACCCCAGTAAGGGAAGGCAAGGAATTCAATTTCTGAATGGTGGAGGCGATGGAAAATAAGCACTTCTGCTCATGGAAGTGTAGCCTTATAAGAATAAATATCACTTGGGACAGGAGTGGGTTTGCTCTTGTTTCCTTAGGAGGCTACTCTGGCCTCTCCTCTCTCTCATGCCAGCACAGCAGCATTTTAAGCTGTTCACTGACGCTGGTCATTTCCCTGAAGTTTTAATTTGCTGTTCTGTTTTATTCTGCTTTGTTAGTGGAAACATACTAATGGGTTTCAGTCTCTGACTCTTATTTATACAATTACAGGAGAATGTTTTACATCTTGGGAATCCCTGGAAACACATGTTTTTGTTCACATGGAACTTTTTTGGTTTTGAATGCAAATAATGGATTGAAACTTCATTGTTGCCTCTCGGTTGGGAGCCCTTTGGCATGTGTAAGAAGCAGCTATTAATTTAGCCTCTCTGTGCTGATCAAACATGTATTTTCATGCTTTATAAGGCTTCCTTGGACTTGTCATTTGTGTAATATTGTCTACTGCAATTTTACTTGCAGTGATTTTATGCATTTGTTACACAGCAAATAAGATCTGCGGGCCAGGCGTATGTGAACATGCCACCTCTTTGAGGAGAGCCTGTGTAAAAGGTGCTGACAAGTCATTAAACTTGCTGCTGCTGTCTACACCATTTGTTGTTCTGCTTCAAAATGCTTGGAGTGTAGCAGTTTCTTAAGGTCAGCATCCCTTCGTACCACCCAGCTATCTCAATTACTTGAGCATTAATTACCCACGGAGTATTAGCTACTTCCCCATCAGGTGAAAAATTGAGGTGCACAAAAAATAAGCAATTAATCCAGTGTGGCTGAAAAAAATTCGAAGAATGGCTCATCAAAACATGTGCACTGAGAGTGTCAGTCCTCTTTCTGAAGAGGCTGATGCAGCACATCTTGCTTTACCCCCCCAGCTTCTGCAGGCTGGGTGAGATTGATGAAATGCCAGCAGTGACATTTGCTTCAGGTTAACTTCATATCCCAAAGGCTTTGAGATAGGAGTGATCAGTCAGGGTTTTTTCTGGCCTCCTGAACCTCCCCATGGTAAGATTTTACCGTTTGGGGTGGAGGAAGCAGTTGTGGCCCAGCCTGCCTTGGTGCTGTGCCCAGCACGCTCTCTCCCTGTTGGCAGAGCCATCACGTTGTTTCACCTCCCTTCCTTACATTGCAGGGGTTTCAGTGGAGCAAAAGGTGCATTGATCCTGTTTTGCAAAATTCATGATTTTAAAAAGCAGTGTAATATCCCTGCTTGATACTAAAATTTTACTGGAGCATAAGTGGAACTCCTTGGGAAGTTGGTGGAGCTGCTGGAAAGGACAGAGCATGGCTGGAGACAATTCTGTTCTCTATCCATCTATTCTCCTATCAGGATTCATCACCAAGTCATCCCACAGGTTTCTCTCTGTTCAAAAGCAAGGAATACTGGGCCTTCAACTTACAAAATTAATGAAGAATGCAGTAACCAAGGGGTCTGTCTTGTTCTGTAGCCAAGTTTCCCAGAACAGTCCTTTTAAGGAAAAAGACATAATATGTCTGGCCCTGTAGTATCTTTTGCCTCAAGTAACTGCTGAAGTGTGGAGAGGGGCTGTAAGGTCATTGGTTTGGCTCAGTTTCTATCAAAAGTACCAAGTTTTCAGGCTTTGGCAGAATCGGTTACCGTGTGGTGCAATCGATTCTGGCTCAGCCCAGAACAAGTTTTCTCTCAAAGTAAATATGGAAAATAAATGGACTCAAATCTGGATCTTTTCAGTTGTGCTATATTTCTTCATTTGAGCTCTTAGAAGAAGGAAGAATGCACTCTGGTGGAGTTTTACTTTTAGTAATAAAGTTCCTGCCTTAGAAAGGAAAAACTGTTTGGTTGCTCTACTGTACTTCCCCAGGCTCCCTTTTTGAGCTTTCACGACTTTTTCCCCCCATTTCTTCCCTTGTGTGATTAGAAAATGAATGACTGCAGATCTGAGCTTCACAACCAAGAGTTGCTTTGTGTGTTCCTTCCCCTTGTTTTTAGACTAAGTTAGTTTAGCTGTTTTTCATTAAATATAAAACTCAAATTTTATCTGGTTTATGGATGAAAACAGTGGGCACTGCTGAAGTATCTGAACTGCTGCACCTGACCCAGCAAGGCACCTGAAGTGAAATAAGCTTGTGATAGCACAGTAATTTATTTCATTTGAATTTGACTTCAAGAAGGATTTTAAGGATTTAGATTTCTGTAGCAAAATGTTGATTGTGGAGCTGTCTAAAGAAACACTGATAAAGGAGTTTGTGTCAAGTTGCTTTTGAAATGTATATGTGTGCCATTATTAAATGAGGAAGCAGAAGCCAGACAGTCTTGCTTCAGTTTCATTGTACTTTCTTTCCCTTCTTGACTGAAAACCGAGATCCTTCTTCTGCTATTGAATGTCAGGCTTGGGTTATGGGGCACTCAAATCATGGCCTCGCTGTTTCAGTCTCTCTCATTTCAGGAATCCAAATGCTTTGCAGGGAGTTATTGTGGAAATAAACCAGCACAGCAAACAGACCTGCAGTCCCTTTCCAGGGTAAATGTTTTATGTCTATTCTGTAGTTGTGTAAATAGGGCCAGTAAGTGACACATCCCGTGTCACATGGGAAGTTTATTTTAGATTATGGTTTTCTGCCTCAGTGTATCATCTCCAATACCATCATCTCTCCTAACAATGCCTTCTGGCTATGGCTTTCTGCTTTTGACACTTGTAGGTGCCTAGAGAGGTTTTTCAGTTTCTGTGGCTTTCATACATACAGTTCTGTTTTCTTTGTCTGCTCTGCTGTACAGGGAGAGGTGTTGTCTCCTATACCTGGATGCAGCTCTGTTTTCTGTCCAGTAGCTTTTCCTCCCCCTTTTCTGGGCTACAGCAATGTCAGTCTTTAAATAAATAAAATGCTTAAATAAATTCCAGAAATGTTGTGTAATCAATTGCTGGAACACCATGATCAGTGTGACTTCCTCTAACTGGAATACAAGTATTTTAGAAAGGTTTAAACCTCTTGCTGACCAGTTAGGTGGGATTTATTGCTCATCCTTTTAAAATTGCCAAATCAAAACATGTAAAGTCAGATGACTCACCCAGAGTTATCACCTGTTTTAACAGTGAGGGTCCTGATCCCCTGTGCCATGTTCCCCATATGGTGATTGTTCTGAGCCATATGGGGTCTGCAAATGGGCTTTTTTGTCTCAGCACAGTGGTTGCTTTCTCAGGTGAGATTTATAAATTGACCAGAACCTCGTAGAGTGACCTTTTCACACGGGATTACTGTTGCCAGTTTAGGTAATCTGCTGTAACCCTGTCACTATCTGTGTTAAAGATCTCGGATAAGGACTGAATGTTACGCTCCTGCTCGCTGGTATCTGTAGATTGTAAAAGTTAGCACAACGCTAAACCATTCTGATCAGATGCCAGGGGCAAAAGTACGTGTTCTTTGCCAGGAACATGAATAATATTTTAGACACCTTGGACTACATTCACTTGTTTGAACATTTGTAGCCCTTCCTGGCATCATTTCAGCAACTGAACCGCGATAATTTTAATAGTAGTCTTTATATCCAATATATAAGAAGTTAAAACGCTAAAATAATATGATTTGGCAAAACAGTAAAGAAGTCATAAGATTTAAGTAACTTGAAAGTAGGAAGCCTTTTCCTGATAATCTGAATTTTAAGATGACTGCTTGTGAGGAGAGCCTGTGGGGGAGGAAAAAATCACTAAAATAGTTTCATTTGGACCATACAGTGACTTCTTCCATTGCTTACTCTTGCATCGCAATGGGTGAGAAGGAAATCAGCCTAAATAGTAAAAAGGCTCTCGTGGAGTACAAGAAGGAGATGGTGGTTCAGCTGAGAAGGGACTGACCATTCCTCCAGTGACAGGAGTTTTTGAACTTGACCAGCTTTTGAACCTAATCCAGTGGGACAGAGTTACCTCCCTTTCAGCTGCATAATTTAGCAGTGGAACTGGAGAAGTCTTTTTTAAGACTCTCTTCTCCTTTCCAAAGGAGAGGCTGAAAAGACCCTGCTGGTTTCATCATTCACGTCCCCTGTGCTGGTAGCAAAGGGCTTTCTTGCTGGTGCTTCGAGTAGGAGAGTGCGATACTGGTACACACCAATGAGAGCTGCTGTGCTTCTCATGTAACACATAACACCGAGGCACTGGACTTAGGGCACAAATTTCAGCCACCCATCTGAAGCAGAAATGTTACTGGAGCAACAAGAAGTTAAAAATGTTTTCCTTAGTTGGTAATGGGATGAATTTTTCACGCTGTGCCCGCAGATTTGGCCACAGATTTTGTTCCAAGAATCCAGAAAGCTTAAAGAGCCTTTTTGGACATCAGTGTAGAGAAGTATTGAGATGAAGCTTCACACAGATAAAATACCAGCACACACAGCAGTGAGGTATTTCTAGGCTGCTTAATGAGAGGAAAAGAAATTGGGATGTTGCTGAAACCAGAAGGAAAATACAAGAAGTACTCGTCCCCGGAATGTAGTAAAACATTTCAAAGGAACAAAGAAACCTCTCTGTAAGCGGGTTAATGAGCTATTCAAATTGTGCCCATAAAAACTTAGAAGCTGAACCAAAAGGCAGCAAATCTGGAAGGCTAATTTTTATCTGGAAAAGCTACTGTTGACCAGACATTGGGGTTACCAGGTGTTAATTTGCCAGCTATCTCGCTTAATTTGGGAGAAATGAGAAGGAACCAGATTGTGCTCACATCCTTCTTTTCCCCCAATGCAAAATGATGGAATGGGATAAAAGTGGGCTAAAATGGCATCTGTAGCATCCTTTATCATGTGCCAGCGATACTCTCTTGACAGCTGTACTGATTGGACATAAAAGAACTTAAACCCCTGTCTGATTTCAGTATTTTATTAGAAAAGTTGCTGTCAAAACAGAAATATTAATGTAGGAAGTAGCCTGGCTTCCCTTGACTGTGACATGTAAATAGTATTTTGGGAGGTGTGCAGAGACGGGTGTTCAAAAGTGTTTTTAAAGCAGATGAATTTGGCTCATGAATAAAACAGCACAGTCCCACATAATTGTTTAGTCACCAGACTAATTAAGCCAGGGGTTGTTCTCGTTAGGAAAGGGGACCCGCTCACCTTTACTGTCCCTTGGGACTCTTCCTCTCCAGGTGACAATTCCCTGCTGGATAAGGCTTCCTTTGATTTCATCCCTGTTCTTGCCATGCTGCAGTCAGAGCTGCCTGACCTTTTAGAGCTCCGTTCCTGGGTAAAGAGTAAAACTGCCCTGCTCAGTCCTACGTGTACACAAGTATTGCAAATAGGGTTGTGACTCAGCCTTTCCCCGGGGGAACAGCACAGAGCCACAGACCAGCAGTGCTTACAATTTCCCATCCTTAAATCAGCGTCCTTCTAATCTAACAGAGTTAAAGGATGAATCAACGTACAAAAATGCAGAGCTGCTCGTGATTGTTGGAGGTGCAGGGAATGGCAGGAATAGTCCAGGGACTGTGGTAATCTTTTGGAGACGTACCAGGCTCAGCATTAGCAGACAGAGATCCAGTGCCAGAGACATCAAGCTTTCTAGAACAGAGGAGATGCCAAAAGCTCTGTTTGGGTTAGAGGATGCTGAAGGGAAAGCCTCAGGGGTAATGGATCCTTGCCCAGTGAGCATAACCCCTGTCCCCGCTGTAACCTTGGTGCTGAAGAGAGACTTTGCATTTTCTGAAATGTTTAAATGTCACACGAGCTTTGGAGGGGTTGAACTTTGCTCACAGTAGGCAGTGGATTTTGCTAACCTTCTTGGAGAAGGAGTAGTATTTATCTCCTTGTTTAGTGTTAAAGGGAACAGACATGCTTAATGGAAGACATAAAAGGCAGGAAACAAGTCTGAATGTGTGATAATGTCAGAGCTCTTTCTGTAGCTGATGTGAGGCTGGACTTAGTCAACTGCTAATCAGCTGCAGGCTGGGAGAGAGTTACTGGAGGCTGGAAGATTCTTCTAGGAATCAATATGCTAAATATATCAAGGGAGATACATTACAGACAGGAGCACTTCCCGTTGATTGCTTCTGTGCTGATGAGGGCTGGCGTGAGGTGGCCCCGTTCCCAAGGCAGGCTGTTGTAGTTCACTCCGAGGTGATGCTGCATCAGTTCCTGGGAAGTGGATCCACAAATGGGAGTGAAGTGGCTAAACTTGTTTCTTGTCAGCCACCAAGTAACCATCAGCTTGGACTCCTAGATAAAGCCAGTCTGACAAAGCATTTTTGTGTAGAATACCAAAAAAAAAAAAGAGTTCTGTTCTTTTTAATGAGCCTGTCTCCTGAGCTTCATGCAGCTCAACCCTCAGTAAAAAAAGAAAGACCAGGAGCTGTAATGCCTTCTGAGGACATACATATGTCAGTTCAAGACTATTAAATAAAGTCTTTTGAAGTCTTCATTCTTAACCTACCTCATGGCATTGTGTCAGAAAGCAACACCATTGCTGAGTCTGAATTCTAGGCAAATATTTCAGAATAATTTAGTTCTTAGGAGACGTGCCTGGGAGGTAGACCTCCATGGAAGTACTAAATTTAAAGTGTTGTCCCATGTGAGAAACACCAAATACCTCTACCTCGACATCTTTTCCCTTCTTCTTTTGAGACCATGTGCACAACCTGCTGTTCCCCAGGCACCGTGGCCGTCTTTGAGCCAGAACACCTCTGTGCTAGGAACACTTGCCTGCTAGAAATCCTGTGGTAGGCAGCAAAGGAAAGCTGTCCCATGACAAACCCAGCATGCAGAGCTAGTTTAACTGGTCAGGCACTTTTTTTGCTGCTTCATTTGTCTGAAAATACCAAATCATTGTAAGCATGGCCAAGGATTGAGGAAAGAGATGTCTGACTCCAACACTTCCAGGGTACAGCCCTGGAGCTGCTTTGCGAGAGCAAATATTAATTTCAGCTGTAAAGCACAACTCAGCTGGAAGGGAATACGGTGATCAAGGTAAACTGTTCTGTTTTCTGCTCTTTATTTTGTGAAAAGTCATCATGTGGCTCTGAGCTCTAAAAGAACAGCATTGAGCACAGTCACACACGTTTTCCATCGATTGGTTGGCAGAAAAAAATTGATTCTGTGTTGGTATGTGCCTCCCTGAAAAGCGAGAGTGTTATACAGTGACTGTACCTAGTTCTATGTATAGCATCACCGTGATTTCTCTCGCAATTTACCTATTCATCAAGTGTAAATAGCTGGCTGTTCGCTGCAGGAATCAGTGAGTAAACTCTCTGTGGAATAAACCCCAGGCAGTTTGCAAACAGCCAGAGCTTCCAGCTACTGGCTGAACTGAAGAATCATAAGTGTGAAATGCGCTGCAGAAACATTTTTGCCAGTGAAATGTGTGTTGGCCTGGTGGGAAGAAGGGTTTGGGGAAATTGCTGCTTGGCAGTTGGGAGCCCGTGGGTGTCGGGTCCCCACACAGTTTGCCAGAGATGCCTGCAAACCCTGCCTGCCGTGGAGGAGATTCGGCTCTTTAGGTGCTTGAAACCTCTTAGGTGCTTCATGCTGGAACACCAAATGTTTCACATAACCTGCCACGTGCCTGTATATCAAAATATACCAAACTAAACCTCGTGCTTTAAATGTCCCCTCTGTGTGCACCAAAGCAGTGGCAGTGTCACCGAGTCCAGGAGGGTGGGGGAAAGGTGCACAAAGCACCTCGGAGGCTTCAGTGCCAGCAACCCTGTGGAGGTTTGTGTTGTCTTGCTGCAGGTGTCTGAAAGCAATCCCTGAAGTTACAGAAAGCCATAGGTTAAAACTGTGTGCTGTGGGAATGGGACCGTGGGTATGTTTCCACTAAATCCATGGGAATGCATAGAGGTTACAAGAGCTGGTGTCAGTTAAGGAGAAAAATGGATTTGTGGCAAAAGGCTTGGAGTCAGGAGGATGAGGCTTGTTCCTGGCCCTGTGGTGCATTTCCCATGTGCCTTGAAAGTCACAAAATCCTTAATCTTAATCTTGGTTGCTTTGAGAAGCATGTTCAAAACAAAACCTGGGGTGAGTCTTTGGGTGTGCACACGTTACCCCCAACATCACACTGACCTTGATTGTAAATGGCAGTGCCCCTTGAGGTGGGTTTGAGGTGCTCCTTTAGCCTCATCTGCCTTTTAACCTGCTTATGAAGAACATTTAAGGGCCTAAAAATGCCTGTAAATGGGTTTATTTACAATTCAGCTGCGTTTCTCTTTCTGTCCTGAATCCATTTCCTCGGTGCTTTAAAGGGCTTTATTGTGCAGTGCGTTTGTCACTGAGGATGGGAAATGTCACTCAGAGTAGAAACTGATAGCAGTGAAATTCCTGTGTTCAGGCAGATTCCCTTGAGTGCCAACTCCCATTTCTGACCTGTGACGTGGTTGGGACCAGCCCTACCCTGTGTAGGTGGGTGACCACCAACACAGCTCATAACTGCAGCCAGGTTGGGTTTTGTTGGTGGGGATGTTTTCAGAGGGAGGTGTCTCCTGCAGAAGAGGAGGAGAGAAATCTTAGTGCTCTTTTCTTTTCACCCTTTCTTTTCATCTTCCCCCGTTACTCCCTGCTTTCCTTGCTGTCTGCCTGTCATGTCATGTGCTCTTGGGGATAAGAATAAAATGGTTTTAATTCAGAGTGGGGAGAGGGGAGGGATGCTTTGTCTAGACTAAATACTTGTGGAAGTAGCAATCTGAATTCTGGGATTCAGCATGCCTAGCACTTCAGCTTTATGCTTTGTTCTTGTGTCCTTACCACGTATTTGAGGTGAAATACTTAGAGGCATAGGAGGCCAGGCTGCCCATCTGCCAAATAAGGTTGAACTTCCTGTAGCCACACGTACCCAGTGAATGGAAGGGTTGCATTTCTTCAGGTCTGTAAAGCATTTAAAGGTCGTTGAACTAAAGACCATGCAAGTGCAGCTGTTGCCAAGATGAATTAACTTGTGCTGCAGGAACAATGAATCCATTTAGGACCTCTGAAACTGAGATTTTTGTTGCAAATTTTGAATCACGGCAATGCTAGTATAGGGTGGGGAAAAATCTAGGTGTTCACAGGGGAGGTGTGGAGCTTTCCCCCAGTTTAATTTCTTTTGTTTTGTCTCTCTGCTTACAGATTCTCACAAACACAAAGATAAACACAAAGACCGAGAACACCGGCATAAAGAGCACAAGAAGGACAAGGACAAAGACCGGGAAAAGTCCAAGCACAGTAATAGGTGAGGAAAAAGTTGATGAAGTCCTCTTAGGCTAAGAAACAGCATTGCTCATGCAGTCTTACAAGAAGAATTCTGATGATGTGTACAGAATTGCTGCGTTTTGAGTGGGGTTGATATGAGTGTAGGTGCTTTCAGCCTGATTTTTGTCATTGCCTGCATTTTCATACTGGTGACTGAAGCAGTGTATCTGTAAATGTGAGCTGATATTGATGTATGAAAGATTACTGTAGCTTAGGGTTGTCAAAGGTGGTGAAAACGAGTTAAACCCCACCTTCCTGCAGTGATCAGTTCTGTGTGTGGTTCCAGTTGTTTGTCAGAAGTGTGCAGGTCTTTACATGTTGGTATAAACCCTACTGCTTTAGCACAGTGAACCCCAGGTGGCTGCTCAGTCTTCTCATAATTAGAAGTGTGTGGAAAGACGATCCCCCAGAAGGGTGGTGATGTCCTTGGCCTGCCACCACAGTGGCTGATTATCTCAACTCTGAGAGGCAGTGCTGTGAACTTGTGCTGGGTTAGAGATGAATTTGAAGGGATTGTGTGTTGTCCTGTGTGATCCATGCACTGCCCTCCCGCTGTATGGGGGTGGTGTTTGATGCCAGTCCCTCGCCAGGTCACCCACACTGAACGTGAACACTCAGGTACTGTGTGATGGCCCACAGCTCTTGAGCTGGTGACTTCCATGGCCCAGCTGCTGCCCTAGCCCGGGCTGTGGGCTGCAGGAACCAGGATGTGCAGGTCTGTCTGGGATGGTTTGGTGTGGTGGAGCACGAGGCAAGTCCGTCACAAACAGGATGTTACTCAGAGAAGTTTTCCTCCTTGTAACTCCTGACACACCAGTGCCACAGAGCCTCCACTGCCACCAAAACTTGAAAAACGGTCCCCAGAGGGTAAGTGTCTGCTGTGACACTTGGTGAGTGACTGAGAGTGTTTATGCTGTGGCAAGCAAGTGTATTAACCAATTACTGTGCAACTGTGATAACACAATCCAAAAAGGAACAAAAAAGCTTGTGTTAACAATGATTTCTGTTAAAGAGAAACTTGGAAGGGAGGAGAGAGTCTGTGCTGAGCAGTGGGTTTGTTTTATTGGGGTCACACTTGATTTGAATTTTCTGTGACCTTTTGAGAAGTTACACAAGCCTACTGTTCCATAATGTGTCTTCTTTTTTTTTTTTTTTTTTCTTTTTAAAGTAAATGATTGATGGGGGGGGAAATCTAGGCCAAATAACTTGCATTTACTGGCTTACACAAGAAGGATGAAGTGCTTTGGGCACATTCTTTGCTCTCTTCTTTGCTCACACATCTATGTTACGTTGATTTTTGGTTTTCATTTTCATGATCATCAGGCATGCACCCCAAAACCAAATGCCTGGCATTTCCACAAGTTCATTGCTTCACTGAAAAACCACTCTGCTGCAGTCTTAGCAGATGCATTCTTTTGTAACGAGTAATGTAAGCACTGTCTTTAAATTTCCAAATTCATTAATGATTTGACTTCATTTGTGTAGGAGTCGGAAATGGACAGTGTGTTTTTGACTGGAAGAACTAATTATAGGTCATAACATGAAGCTGATTTTGTAAACAGTAGATACCAACACAGTGGAAAGAAGATAGAAAGGCTGTGATGTTTTGTGAGGTGTAGCTCAGGAGGTGATCCACAGTCTTGCTTTATCTTGAAGCACTTCCTTCCTCCCCACGGTGTTGTCTTGCAATCCCTGCGAGACAGACTTGGTGTTTGCTGGGCACTGTGCCTGGTGCTCCCGGCTGATTTTGTGTCTCCACTGAGTGCTCATTTGTCCTGTGAGCACAGTTTATGCTGCACCCCCTCAGAGGTGGCATGGCTGAGTGCATTCATGGGCAGGGGTTTTGTTCAAGGCGTGTTTTTGGGGGGAGATCACACAATAATGCTTTGCCCTTCCGGCCCCTACACAAGATGGGACTTCACCCCCCCGAGCTGAGCACACCCTCCTCACAGTTTTCTGTGGTGTTTTCTGCCTTTCAAAACTGCCACCTTAAAATGAATGTGTGATAGTTCTGAATCAGTAGCTCTTGAGGTGGTTCTCAGGGAAGATAACATACATGGACACACAGGTGGGCTCTGTTTGGATGCTCCGAAGTCTTCAGTGCCTCCTTCATGCTCAGTCGTGCACAGGTCATAGACAGCTGCTTGCTGTGTAAAACCAGCTGACTTTTAACACAAACTCTGTAGAAATAATTGAAATGTAAACATTTCTTCACTAAATCCTTTGGTTCATCCTGTGATGTCATTCCATTATGCTGTCAATGTAAGTAATTTCTAAGGATCAGATTTTTAAGTGATCATTGTGTGGAGGGAAAAAACCTGCCTGTTTGTACTGAAGTTTCTCCTTTGACAGTGAAAAACAAGTGGGAAAAAATGGCCATTTATCTGTTAGAAATTGAAGAAAAAATTCTCAAGGTAACAAGAATGTAGGTTTTTACAGTGGTTTTTACCTGTATGGGAAATTTTGAAAGCACTTGATAAAAGGCTGTGAATTAATCCTTTAGAAAAGTTTATCTTGGATTTAAAGAATTGCATGTAAATCTTCAGAAAATCCATTCTGTATTTCAGGAAAGCTACTGTGTTACTGCAAAAGCTGTGCTGTACCTTTGGTAGTTCTCAAAGAGATTGAGTGGTGCTTTAGCAGAAATCCAAGCCATTGTTTTCTGGGAGACTTGAATTTGTACCTCTGTGACATTTCATGGGTGGTGTGTGAAGAGTCCCTGATTGCATTCTGAGCAGCACAGTGAAGAGCAGTGTGTGGTTGTGTTTGAAGCAGATCATTTCTGTATCTGTCTGTAATACTTTGACAGTTTCGTTTCCTGTCCTGTACTTTAAAAAGGCTTTTAAAATAAAGCCTGCATCAAAAAGGCAGAACGACTCCAATGCAGGAGAATAAATGTTTCCTGTATCCAGTCTTTGAAGGATCTAAACTGCCAAGATAAGTCTCCAAAATACCTAAAATAGACAATTTTGATTTCACATGACAGAAGTGTGTGGAGTGGTATGTAGAACTTCTTAATTTTGGTTCTTGCTTTCCTCTTCTCCCACTCACAAGATGACATTTCTGTGTCTTAACCACTCATTTACAGCTGTAGTAAACTGGGAGAGAACATTTGTGTGTCTCAGATCCTCCCTGTCACCCCTCAAGGAGAGAAAATGCAAAGACCACTTAAGAAAAATTCTATCAAAGAATAAACCCCCTTTGCTCAACTGAGATTGCTTGATAACAAAGTGGGTGGTTTTGCTCCTTTTCTCAGCCCTGTACTTCCCAATCTCATAACAAATCTAACACACATCCATGAAATATAAATGTCAGGGGTTAAAAAAATAAAATGAAACAAATCCCATGTGGCAGTAGGTTCCTGATCGGTGAGAGTGGAGTGTTTCAGACAAGTAGACCATGTCAGATAATGGAATAATGGCAAGGCTTGTTAGGGGTGGGGTCAGGACTGCTGGCAGGAACGGGTGTGTGTCTGCCAGGTGTCCTGGCTCTGAGCAGGGAGGGTGGGCTGCCAGGAGCCCGAGGAGAGCAGGGACAGGGGATGGCAGCACTGATCCCTGCTGTCAGCAGGACAAGCTTCCGAGCTGCAGGAAGAAAATCTCCTGTCAGATTGCATATTTCCTCCATTTACTAAATCTCTGGTGATCACAGCTTGAGATGAACCGAGGCATGGGGCACATAAGGGATTCACAGACTCGATCGTCACTGGCATCTTGCAAGATTTATGGTTTTGCTAGGAAAAACACAGATTTCAGGCATTTGCTAGCCATGGATGAAGATAAATTTCAGTTCAGACTTCTTGCACACCTCCTCTGGTTATTATGTGATGCTGAACTGCTTGGAATGGTGTGTGTTGGGGGCAGGAAGAGGCAGGGATACCTGACGTAGGAGAAAAGGCAATTTTATAAAAAGACTTGAGCACCTGCTGTTCTCTAGCGTGGGTGGGTTTGTTTTTATACCCCATCTGAGTGCACAGTTCATCTTGATCAGCTTTCTAATGTGACACTGCTTTCCAGTAGTAAAAATTTTTATTTAGAAGTGTCCTTGATTATCACATGTCCATAGAAAGCATGTGCTAATAAGCATGTTCCTCGTCTCAATGTACAAAGGTTGCTCTACTTTCTAGAATTTTCATCTGTTGTTTAGTCCAGCTTTTTATCTTGTTCCTCTTGCTGAAGGCTTGATCTGTGAGCACTGGTGAAAAGCCTCCTCTCTGCAGTGGGGAGGAATGGTTTCAGGTTGTTCACGGCAGAACCATCGGTGTTCGCATCTTGTTCCCTGCAGTACCAGATGATAACCCTCTAATAACATCAAACCCTGCAAGGCAGCTGAAAGCACGTCCTTTCCTGGGCTGCTCGTGCCTGGGAGACGCTCCCTGCGCAGGCAGCCCTGCCCTGGCCTGGACGTGATCCCGGCTTTCCATTAATACGGATGACGTCAAACGAGGCACGGGCTGCGTCACCGGTGCTCTGTCCCCGTTGTGTTTTTGGGTTCCACTGGAATCACAGCCCCGTTGTTTTACGCCTGAGCTGTGCTGCAGCAGCCCCCGGGAGGGCTCAGCGCCGCTCGCAGCCGGCTCTGGCGCTCACCGGTAGCAGATTCCCAGTCACGAGCTAATTACAGCCCAGAGAGGAAACAGGAGACACTTCAGATAGAGCATCCTTCCCAGCTTGTGGTTTTGAAGCTGCAACGGAAAGGGCCTGGGAAGGGATTATTAACGTGCATAAATGGCACCTGAAGAATGCAGTGTTAAATTACTGCGAGGCTGTTGCAGTTGGGAGGAGGAAGCTGTGATCTGCACATCTGCCATTCCTTGGAAACACTTTCCACTTGTGACTTTCCCATGTGACCACGGCCTGAGCAGCTGCTGCCAGGTGCCTGGGCTCCCTTCCTGTCCCTCTCCTCCCTCCTGCAGGCTCCCTCATTGGAAAATAGATCCATGCTTACAAGGGAAAGAGCTGCTTCTGACGTGTTACTGCTTCACGAGTTCAGCCTGAGCTCCTCACAGCCCTTGGGTGTCCCTGTTCACACCAGACCTCTAAATGGAGGGCAGTAAGGAAGCTGGCTGGAAGGAGGGAGTGCTTCAGGAGACAGTTTCTACTCACCTGCCCTTTGTCTAACTAAGCCATTACTACAGTACCTCTGTGGATGATGTAATCCCTGGTTCTACCTGTGTTAATGTGATCTCCTTGTACTTTGTTACCTTAAAAAAACTTGCCCTGTTTGGGTTTGTCAGCATTAAACACCTTCAAGAGGTACAAAACCCTTGAGTGCTGTTGCCATGGTTCGAGTGCAGTAGTCTGGGGGACAAGGAAGATATTTTGTCAGCAGGGCTGGCAGTGAGCAATTGCCAGGACCCAGTTGTCCTCTTTTCAGGCATCAGCTCCCCCTGAAGCTTCCCTCTATCTTATGGGGGTTTTGCTGTCCTACTTCCATGACTCCAAGCTGGCTTGTTGGCAGAGAGGTATGTGCAGGAAAGGTAACAAAGGATCCACAGTGCCCCGAAAAATGAATGAAGATAAAATCAGCAGTGTGCATGGAGCCTTGAGACCTTTTTGCTTGGTTTCTTTTAAGAAAAGTGATTTTTTCCCCCAGTTTTGAATTGACCAGGAAGACAGACTTGTGATCTTTAAATTGTTCCCAGCCCCTCCTAATAATAGCTTTGGGGTTGTCTGGAAATAACTTTCTGATAGAAGGCTGAAACTCCTTCTTCAGGGTAAGGGTGGCATCCTGTTGCCTTCTCTTTTCTTTTGAGATCAGTGTGGTGGTTAAATTGCATTCCTGGAGGCTCACATACGCGTCTGAGCCAAATGAAAGACCAAAGCAGCTCAGCTTGACTGAAGTCAATATCTGAGCAACTTGCTGTGGGAGAAAAAAGAAGTTACTGTTCTCAGGGTTGTTGCTGGGGGCCTTTATCAGCTCATTTCCAAGTGAGCTTTTCTGGGAGATGCAGATTTCCACCCCTCCAAGGGAAGAGGAGCACAAGCCTCCCTTGATGCACAGTGTGCAAGTTTGGGACTGAGTTGTTGGAGTCAGAGCTGTGGTCCAGTGTCTCAAAACATGTAGGACTGACATGCCAGGCTACTTACAAATAAGGGAGAGAAATTTGTGTTCTTTCTTAACATTGGAGCTAGTAGTACACAAAATCAGATTTTTATCTAGGGAATTTCTTCCAGTCACCGGGAGCAGCAGGACCTCAGGGCCAAACCACCAGTGCTGATCTTTGGAAAATGAAGCTGCAGAGTGAAACTGGAGACAGAGTTTCCTTGGGTTATCTGAGCCCACATTGCTTGGGTGAGAAATTTACTGCTCACTGCAGAGCAAAGGGGAAGGATAGTCTTGTGATAAAAAAAATAAAACCAAAATAAAGCCAACAAGTAAGGGTGAGTCAGGAGTCCAGACTGCTTGATTCTGGCTCTGATGCTGAAAAATCTGAGCTTTAGATTGAATTACATGACAGCTTCAGTGGTGGCCACTTACTTGCTCTCAAGAGGGATGTTATTTGAGCATCTGCTTAAGCAACCCTAAGTTTTTGAAGCACTTTTTTATTCCAGCTGTAGTCTGTAAGCATTCAGCACACACAAAAATTATCTCTGCTTCTGTAGGCCAATGCAATTTTCTTTTTGTTTCCGTCTTAGCTTTGCAGATATCGATTGTCATCTCTTAATTTGCTTTTAATCATGCTTTCTGTACATCCCAGGGCTCACATACTGAAAGGTAGAGCTTTTGGCTGCTATTGAGAATGAGTACAGTGCTTTGGAAAACCTAAATGTTTGTCTGTCTTTTTTTTTTTTTTTACTCTTCTGAACATCCAAGCAGCAGCCAGTGGCATGAACTTTACCTTAAAGCACCAGCTCCAGTGATTGCAGTGTGTACCTGTACCGTGCTTGGAAGATGCAGATTAGTGTCTGAGTAAAACATGTTATTTCAGGTAGGATTTAAATATCAAATAAGAACAAGAAAGAGTCAGAAAATAAACACAAGCAGACTTACAAAGAACAAAATGGGGCTGAGCCTTGTGTGTGTTTGCTATGATTTTTCATGTATGTTAGAACCATAGAACAGTTTGGGTTGGAAGGGACTTAAAGCTCATCTCGTTCCACCCCCTGCCATAAGCAGGGATACTTTCCACCAGACCAGGTTGCTCAAAACCCTGTCCAATCTGGCCTTGGACACTCCCAGGGCTGGGGCAGCCACAGCTTAGATTGATACATGAAGGCTGGTTGATTATTGGCATTGATTATTATTATTATTATTATGAATATCTATTGATGTATGTGAAAGTTGAGCTATCTCTTCAGTTAAACTGAAATCTTAAGGAAATGAGGTAACTCATACACAGATACAAAGTGCTAGATACCAGCTCAGCATTTCCAGACCTTCCTGAGTTTAAAAATTATTAGTAGCCTGTGAGGTTTGTGCTTCCAGACAGTCAATAAATCTGCTTGGAGCAAAGGAAAATTAAATAGGTGTCTTGAGCTCGAAATACTGATGAATAAACAGGATACAGAAACCGGGGTGACAAATCTGGGCAGGAGCAGCAGGCTCGGCGTGGATTTCCGAGCTCAGTGTCAGGATGTTCTGTGTCCGTCCCCACGTGTCCTGAGCACACTGTGCACAGCACGATCTGCTGGGCAAGAATAGTCTGCAGTTGTTGAGTCTTTGCTCACAGGCAACATGTGGTGCTGTGTGTCTATCTGCAAGAATTTCTGGAGTGTCAGTTGCCTTTTGATGTTTAGATATTTTTTCACAGTCTTGTGTGAAGAGAGTTAAAATGAAAGTGGTTTCTCTTGCTGCTGATCTGTTAATGTGATACAGTATGTGAATATACTGATTTCCTTCAGAGATGGATTTTCGTGCTCTTAACTGCTTGGCCTTGGAAGTATGTATTTATTGGAGTGGGTTTATTCAATTTATTCAGTGTATATTTATTGGAGTGTTATTATTCAAGCTACTCTGAGCTTGAATTATTTAAAGCTTTGGCAGGTCCATTCATCCACACAGAAGTTCACTCTGCAGATGCACAGCTGGGTTTGGGTCGGTGATTCCCTTGCTCTTAATCACACTCAGGCTTTACAGGAACAGGTTAATGTCTATTTGCTCTCTGTAGCCATTGAGCATCCAACCCTTTGCAGTCTGTTCTTTATGAGACAACAAAGTCTCAAAGACTATATAATTTTTAAAAATCATGCTCTTACTCTGTGTTCCAGGCTTGCTGTTTTTCAGGGCTGTGCTCGCCCAGATTGCTTTGGACTTGCACTTGAGTGTTGAAATAACTGAAACAAGGAAACTGCCTTTTTCTAGTAAATCTTTGTACAGCTTTGTGTGGTCCTGAGGAGGAGCAGAGCATCCCAGGGAACGGTGGTGATGGCAGTCAGGTGCTGAGGAGGGAGACTGTGAGCTCGCTTGGTGCCTGTCCGTGCTGATTGACACCGTGCCTTTGGCTTGCTAAAGCCCAGGGTGACCTCAGGGAGTCCACACAACCGTATAAGTGTACTGAAGGCCTGTAGAATTGCCAGGCTTGCTGTTTGGCATCCACACCACTGCTGCTAATCCTTGTGGCCAGTTCTTGACGTCTCTATCCGGAGTCTTCTGAGAGTGTTTCCTCCCTTTCTGGCTTCAAGGGTCAGGTCATTCTGTGAGAAACCTCACTTTCATTTGAAAACAGCCACATGGTTGATAAGAAAAGCTTAGAAATGTGATGCAAATTTACCCCAGTGTCTCAAAAATCAGAAGGGGGTAGAAGCAAAATAATAAAGGTTGATTTTTCTTCTTCTTGGGGATGTTTTTTCCTTTGTTCTGACTAAAAATTTTAGACCTTTAAACTCACAGTGCTGTTATCCATAACACCAGGGTGGCAGCAGACCAATTCTCCCTTGGAAACCCCTTTGCTGGGCTCTTGCCATGAGGATGGGGCTGTCTGAGCCAGGCAGAGCTGGGCTGGCCGTGGTGGCGAGCACAGCTGATGGAAGAGCTCCGACTGAGGACTGCAGCATTATTCCTGCCTTTTCTGTTTGACTTTGCATAAACACAAGGACATCACATATCCTGTTTGCTCTGGTTTTCCCATCTGTTTGGGAATAATAGAGATCAGCGGTTTTCTCTTCAAGTTCCAGAGATGAGAGCTGCTACAATGACAAACTGTTGTCTGAGCAAAAGCTGACACGAGCACTGACGGGGCTGGCGGCTCTGTCCCAGTGACCTTTCACGTGGAGCAGGAGGCAGGGGGAAAGCAGAGACACTGGGAATTCAACCTAAAGTGTTGGGCTGAAAGTGTTGCAGCTGTGGATTTCCTCAGCAGCCCAGGCTGATGGGGGTTTTCCTGAACAGAGGCTTGGCAGCTGTGGGTTTGTGGTATGTTCCTCTCCTGCTCCCCTTCTCCCGAGGAGAGTGGATGATGGCTGACAGGAGACTGTGCTGGATCTTCCTGTTAAGGCGATCCTTTGTTTTCTAGGGTTTGTAATCATCAAAACCCGTGACTCTTTGCCGCTGGAAATTGCCTGTATTAGTCAAATCTCCTTGTGTTCCCCTCTGCAAACATGCTCTCTTGTCTTGCAGTGAGCACAAAGATTCCTCGGAAAAGAAACACAAAGACAAGGAGAAAACCAAACACAAAGATGGCAGCTCAGAGAAACACAAAGACAAACACAAAGATAAAGACAAGGAGAAGAGAAAGGAAGAGAAGGTGGGTGTCTCCTGTGGGAGAGACAAGAGGATGGGTCTGGCTTAAGCTGCTGAGTGGTACAAACTCGGTGGGTTAGATGTAGCTTATCCTTCCAAGCTTTTATCAACCTGGAGAGAATTATCCCAGTGCTAACCCAGACCCTTGTTTTGTGGAGTGCTAGATATGAACTGGTAAGGGTTTTACTGCAGGTATTGTGAATGGAAACAGTTCCACAGTGTCTGCTGGCTCCACATTTTCCCCCTCTTACTTTTCACTTTTCCAAGCTTTGGTTCAGAGACAAGGGAGAAAAGTCTTAGATCACATTCAGTCCACGCAAGGACAAACTATATACTTCACTCCAATCTGCTGTAGAAACTGGAGGGCCAAAAAATACTGAATTGACTAAAACTTGCAAAAAATGTTGCCTTTCTGGTCTGTCCATGTAGGTCACTAAGGACTACAGGGGATGAACACAGTCACAGTGCCCTTTGGTTCCTTCTGCAAATTAAATACCCTGCCTATGTTGTGTGTTGGAAAAACATAAAGTGCTCTGGGCAATGCTAATCAGCTTCTACTTTTTATGTTTTTCAGATGAAATCATCTTCAGGTGATATAAAAATAAAGAAGGAAAAGGAAAATGGTTTCTCCAGGTAAGAAATTGGGTCTATGTCCTGAAGAAAGCTGCAGTTTGACTTTTTTAGGTGCTCAGTGTTTGTCTCCTCTCATTTGGTCCTTGGAAGAAATTGGAGCACTTTTACCCCAGATTGCCTCTCTGCTGCACGGGGCTGTGTTGTAAAGCCCCTGCAGAGGAGTGATGAGTAAGGACTGATGTGACTGATGTGTGCAACCAGAAGGACCTCAGGAAATGCACAGATGTCCTACTCTAGTGCTGAGTTCCTCCAATAGTCTCCTGGACTTTGGGGTTCTATCAGTCATTACTAAGTAGCCTTATTAAAAACCCAATGTAAGTAATCGATAGAAGAGTACTTTTTCTTAATATTTGACCTTTTTTTTTAAGGTGCTAAATCCAGCCCACTGACTTATTGAAGGTCAGTGCTATGGTGGATGCAGACATCCAGATCTGCTAGTCAGGAAAAGCTTTCAGTCATGTGTCTAGTTTTATTAATCACTTTTTAAAAATCCAAACAAACAAAATCCTTCAGTCTTAGCGTGTTCGTGGCTGCAGAGAGGTCGGGAGAAGACACCTGTCTGGTCCAAGCCTGTTAGTTGTTCTCTGTGTTTTGAACGTGCCCTTTTATCATGAGTTCCTCCTTCTGTTTCGTTTCCCGGCTCCTGTTTGAAACTGCAGGGAAGGAGTTGGGCTTGGCACAGGGAAGAGGCGCCATCTCCAGGCCCTTGGGGGGATACTCGGGAAGTAGCATGTGATGACATTTAGGTGTTTTGTGGGGTAGCAGACAGTTAATGGCTTTCTAGCCTTTGCTATTCAGCAGAATTGCACAATTGTGCCAGTATCACCGGGGACATTGGATGTTCCCTTATTAAGGTAACTGAAGCCTCTTTAGGTCCAAGAGCAATTTTTCACGTGTTTGAGAAAAGCCTGGAGGAGCCATCACAATTGTGCCTTCTTCAGGGCCAAATGCTGACTAAGACTGAAGTATTTATTTTCTTTTTTCCCTTCCCAAATGTTCTTTTACAAGTTCTCCAGAAAAAAAAAGGTCCTCACTCAGATGGTTTTGATTTTCTTCCCTGGCACTTGGTGTGATGAGCAGTGTTACAGTCTTGGAAACAATGCAAACCAAGGTTCAGCTCGGTCATACAGCTCCTTTCTTTTCATAGAACTTTATTTTCCCCCATTACAGAGTGTTGCAAAATATTCCAGTGTTAAAATAGACTAGATAAAATTCCTGGCAACTTTACACACAGTAGTTCTACATTTCTGCCTGGAAGGGAGAATACGTGAAATGGGACAAACGCCTCTTTTTCCATGGATGTTTTGCAGCTGCCTGTGTGCTGCAGACCTGTGTCTTAGCTCGTTACAGGCGATGCAACAGAAATGATTTCTGAGAGCAGCTTGTGTCTGCCTCCCCTGAGCTGCAGCTTCAGCACTGCAGTGGCTTTAGAGCTCTGCAGGAGCAAACTGCCTTGTTCTGCTTCATGGACACATTGCCAGCTGACATGGAACTCCAGAATGCCTCTTGCTGGCTGTGGTCTGTAAAGCTCAGTGCTGCTGCTTTTTTCTCCCACTCCATCCAGTTGCAAAATCCGTGTGTTGACTTGGAAGCCGAGTGGATTTGATATAGAAATTGCTGATGGAACATGAGTAAGGAAGCCCAAGATGGCACTAAGTGCTTCAAAATGTAATTTTGGACTCTATGAGACATCTTTTTTTTTTTAATGAAGATCAGTGAAATGCTTCTGTGACATTTAGGAATAATGAGTTTGTCTAAAGAAGTAGTCTCTCTTGCATTCATGCTCTGCTTTTTTTTCTTATTTTACTAATGTCTTGGGACATTATGGCTGAAAACATCGAGCCTAACTTTGTGGTCTGTTGAAAGGGACAGGATTGTTTGCTTCCCACAGTTTGGACAGTAAAAAGAGGCTGATCAACTTAACTTTGCCAAATCTTTGTTTCCTTTTCTGGTTTTCACATGCCTCGATATTTAGTTGCCAAAATATTCCAGGGGATAGCTTTCAAGTCTTTGTTTAGTATTTTTCTCTCTTAAAAGGCTCAGTAAAGACACTGAGTTGAAACTAAGTCATGTCCTATGTGTGACTGCACACATGCATTTCAGTTTGAGGTGTTTGAAGCTACAGTTGCTTTTACTCAAAACCTCAAAGAAACAAACTGAACTCTGAGCTGTGGAAACTGATCTTGATGTTGCCTGAGAAATGGCAATTCAATAGGTGTGGAATGAGGCTTTACAGTGTCTGTGAGTATTCAGGGAATGACACCTCCCAGGTCTTAGGGTGGCAACACATTCCATGGAAGACATACCTATTTTGCAGATTATTTCTTTAAACTGAGTAGTTTCCAAGGAACATCCTCTCTGAGGTTAGAGCCGTGTTTGTTTGCCTCTCTCCGTAGTCCCCCGCGCATTAAAGATGAACCAGATGACGATGGGTTTTATGCATCTCCCAAAGAGGACTCCAAACCCCTGAAGAGACCTCGAGAAGATGACGAGTAAGTCATGGGTGCTGGTGACTTGGGTGTTTACCTTTCGTTTTGAAAAGAGAACGCTGAGGGAGCAGGTGGGATTTCAGGTCAGCAGCACAAACTTGTGCAGTTGTGGGGCTGGAGGTCTGAGACCAGACTCCTGTGCTGGTACAAGTTATCTGAGTGGGGCAGCAATAGTATTGGTGGTGTGGGAGGCAAAATGCCATTACCTACTTCTGCAGATGGTGCTGTGAAATGTTGCAGAACTAGTAAATAAAAAGCCCAGAAGGCAGATAAGGACACTGATGAAGATTGTAAAACAGAAATGTGAGCAAGTGAGGTATTAGTGTAGCTAAGTGGCTGCAGTGGTTTCTGTTGGGTGAGGAAATGACTGCACAAGAGGCAGAAAATGCACTGTCAGCCTGTTAGGAGGTGGGGGGAGGTTTGCTTGCACTGCTTGGCGTGGTTTGCCTGCAGTCTGAACATGGTGTGGGTTATGCTGAGGATTGTTGTCTTTAAATCAAAAGAAACATCAAAACATGATGTTTGCCTGATACAGGAACCTACCCAGTAAAATACAGGCCCATTTACATCTTGCTGTGATCTGTCACTGTGTCCAGCCAGCTCTTTAGATAGTTTGACTTTATTAGCAGTCAGGGGTTAAAGGGTGGGAAGGGTTTAACCACGGTGGAATTCTGTCCCTATGTGGTGTATCTCAGTTTCCAAGACAGATGGGTGGGACATCTTTTCTTTTGTGTAATCATATGATGCCTTCTGTTTAGTTCTGTGTGTCCTCCCATCTCATGTCTGCAGTGGACAGATTAAGAACTGGGGTGGCTCTGTGCATTAGGGAGTGTTTTGGCTGTGCAGAGCTCATGGACAGTGACAGGAAGGTCCAGTGCCCATGGGTGAGAACCAGGGGGAAGGCTTGTAAGGTAGATATCCCGGGGCCTCCCAACCAGCATGAAGAGGTGGATGAACTATTCCATAAGCAGCTGGCTGATGTTTCATCAGCCATTGTTCTTGTGGAAGACTTTAAGCTGCTGGATATCTACTGGAAACACAACACAGCAGAGAGGAGCCAGTCTAGGAGGTTCCTGGAGTGTGTGGAAGAGAACTTCCAATTGCAGCTGGTAAGGAAGCCTGCCAGAGTGGGGCCCTGCTGGACCCCACAGACACAGAAGGGCAGGTGGGAGAAGTGGTGGTCAGACCACAGTGACCACGACAGGATGGTGGAGTCACTGTCCCTGGAGTTGTTTAAGGCAAGACTGGACACGGCACTCAGTGCCATGGTCTGGTTGACAAGGTGATGTTCAGTCATAGGTTGGACTCAGTGATCTCAGAGTCTTTTCCAACCTAGTTGGAAATTAGGTTGTGTTTCTGTGATTATGTAGTTTGCCAGCAGTCAGTTTTGCTGTTGTTTGAACTAGTGGGGGATGCAAAAGGTGAGCATTGTGGGCAGATCCCACACTGATGACTGGGAAAAGAATTGGGATAGAACGTGCCACTAAGGTTTTACCCATTTATCCCAACCCATGTAATCACTGAGTGGCTGATAATGCTTTTGAGTTGATTCTTCATCAAGGAAGGTGTTTGCTTCAGCATCTGAAACTTGTGGAGAGATATTGACAGTAACAGCTTATGGATTTTAGGGTTTTTGGGCTGTTGTACTGGATGGGGATTATTGAGTCTTCTGAGAGAGTGGGACATAAAATGATTTTCTTTGGAAATTATGCATGCCAGAAATACTGCGAACTTGTGCACACAAACTTTGTATATGTATGACTTCTCTTTATTATTTGTACTGGGAAATGGATTGCTTTTATCAGCAAGTCTTTTTGTTCTTAGTGCTGACTACAAACCCAAGAAAATCAAAACAGAAGACATCAAGAAAGCAAAGAAAAGGAAACAAGAGGAAGAAGAGGTAATATGAAAGACGAGTTTATGATCAAGAAAAGCCAGGCTATTTGGTGTAGAATTACACAGAGCAGGGGGAATTCCATCTGGGACAGCTGCATGTGGTAGATCCCCACCTATGGTGCAGGTGAACTTATCTGAGCCATAATGTACAAAAAGTTAGGGAAACTTTCTTTCCTACTCTTCAAACAAGGGATGGAGAAGATGCCTCCAGGGTATGAACTTCCAGCCTGTTGCAGGCCATTCACAGTCCTGTCAAGGAGCTGTCAGGACAGAGGAGCCTCACTAACAACGTGGTAGTTGCACAGATGCTGTGGCACCCTTCAGAGGCACAGGAGATGAAACAGAGATCAGAAGGATGCATAGGGAAATCCCTTTGGAGAGGGACTTGCAGAAGGCAGGTTAGCCATGATTTGGGACTGACAAACTGCACTCCACGTCTGGCAAAGACACCCTGGCGAGGCACGTGGTACAGGCACCTCCTGGCACCCTCCCTTCCGAGGAGGTGTCTGCACTGAGCATACACCACTGTAATCCCAGAAGCACCTCTCGGTGGTGCCTGGCATTTGCCAGGCCAGACACACCAGTGCAGGCCAGGGAGGGAGGTTCTGTAACTAAACAATCGTGTTACCATGGCCCAGACTTGCCCCTTATCAGGTGAGACAGAAAAACTGGCTGTGTGCACTTAGCATCTCCCAAGTGTGAACTGAAAGCATTTGGGTTAAAGCTGAAGTGGGACCATCAGCACGCTGACTTAATGGGATGATCTAAGAGTGCATTTATGCAGCGAAGCCACAGGAATTCAGTACTTATGCAGCCCAAGAGACAGTCTTTTAGTTTTAAGACAGCTTTTCAGGGAGTGGGGAAAGACAGTAGCTTGTACTAACAGATTCTTACTCGTTTTGCAGGACAGCAAAGCAAAGAAAGTTAAAAGCAAAGATAAGAAAGTCCCTGAAGCAGACAAGAGAAAGAAGCCGAAAAAAGAAGAGGAGCAGAAATGGAAATGGTAACTATATGTCAGTGCTGTAGGCTGCCCCTGCACCTCCCTGTACCTCCCATGCTGGCTGAGCAAGCACATCTGGCTTTCTCTTCTCTTGATTCATGAGGATTTGTTCTGAATAACTGGCTTACTTTTTGGTAAGCTCTAAATAAATATCTCATTCACTATGTTCATCCTCTGAAGTAGAAGTGAAATATCTTTTTTGGTATCCCTAGAAGAGGAAGTCAGTTTTCTGTGGGGTTGTTCATGTAGAGGCTGCCTGGAATGATCAGATACCAATATTCTTGTGCCCAGAACCTGCTGCATGCTGACACTCTTCAGAGCAGTATGAAAGCTTGTAGGCTTGGGGGTGTCAGCAGGAATATATTAATAGGTCCAGGTGTATTAACTAGTATTCTAGTAGAATTTTTCTGTGTTATATGGAGGTACAGCATGAGTGGGTGTCCACCTTTTCATTCTAGCTTGGTGTCAGCTGTGCCCCTCAAAACTGCTTCTGATGCTGGCACAAAAATGAAGTTAGTCAAGTGACCAGTTAAGCTCAGGCTGTTTGGCAAATGAATTCTGAAAATAAGTTTAGAGTAGAAAACACTTCCTGTCTTGGCTAGTATCCTAAAGTAACATCACTGAAGTTGTTCTTTCACCCCCTTTTAAAATTCTTTTTTGAAACTTTTTAAAATAAATCTAAACTTTGTGGACTTGGAGGACAGACCTGCGCTGCATCAGTAGTGCTCTGTGTAAGAAACCTGGATTTTTTTAACACTCCATAGTCATTTAAGCTGTTATTGCAAGATTTGAGGAGCTATTACTTGTGTATTTTGAAGTTTCAGCTTTAGTACTTCCCTCAGTTTAATGCACATGTAGTTCCCAAAAGCGTGTGTGCTTTCTGCACTGGTGTATTGTATTTTTATGACCTTTCAGAGATGATGTTTCCTTGAGCATTTTCTTTTCTCAGATCGTTGGGCTGTTTTTAACAGATCTATGGTGTTGGGAAATGTCTTTACAATCTTCTTCAACCCTTTCAGGTTCAGTCTTTTACCCCTTTATTGTCACTCTTATCGCTTCATCTTTAAAAAGAAAAGGACCTTCTGTGATGTCTGTAGTTTTACATATTTCTCTTTTGTTGTCACAGCTTCCTCAGAACATCAATACTTGCATCTTTTTCATATTTGTATACTCCATTAGAAATTGGGGTTCAACCCCTCCCCAAAAGTTCCCTGTTTGTTTTTATTTTTTCTGGTTTGTTTTTTTTTCCAGTCCCTTTGACAGCATATTTTTAACGTGCTTTAACATTAACAAACGACAGGCACATGAAGCAATGAGAAACTACAGAAGGTCTCTTTAAGCCTTAATGATCCGTTGTCTTCTTGGCTTTGTCTCAGCTGCCCTTGCTGGTTCTGTCTAACTTGAAATTCTGTTATCACAGCTCTGCATCCTTGAGCAGCAGCCCTTTACTGGAAAGCTGTGCTGCTCCCCCCTCACCTGCCTAGGAGCTGTGTTAAGCTCTGCAGTTTGTGCTTTCTGCTGAGGAAAACTGCCTTGGAAAGCATGTTTTGCAAAATTTGGCACTAGGTAGCTGCATCCTTCTGCTGATGCTCCTGTCATCCATCTGCAGCTTTGTATAGCGTGTCTTCTCTGGACAGGGTTTCATCTGCACTTCAGTTGTGTCTCTTAAGGGCATTTTATGTTCCGTCTGAGTCAATTTTCTGAACACCTGGTACCTTTTTTTGGCTGCTTCCTCAAGTGCTTGCTGCCTTGAGCACTTTCCTCCTCCCTTCTGTGCATCCTGGATGCCAGACGTGCCCCAGGCCTTGCCCTCGTGTGGAGCTCCTTCAGGGGGAGTTTTCATGGCCTGTCAGCGTGTGGAGAGTGTTCCAGTGATCCAGGAGTGCACCTCGTGCACTTCTCCCACCTTGTGCTTCAGCATTTCCTTGAAATAACATATCCCTGAGGTGTATTCTGGTTCTGCCTAAGAATCTTCTCTCTTTTCGTTTCACTTGAAAAATCTTCCCCAGCTCTACCTTCCTGAGCCACCCTGGCGTTTTTAGGCAGGTTGGATATGGGATTTAATCAGGGAACCTCTATGACTGATTAGCACAGTTGTTGCTGAATTCAGCAGTAAGGCAGCTTTCCTAATAAGCAGCATTCTTCTTGCTCCCACAGAATCATCTGTGGAATGTTGCTCTAGGAGCTGAGGAGGGCAGTGGTGCTGTGATGCTTTTGCTGTTTGAAACCAAATGAGGATGAGAAATTGGCCGAACTCTGGAGGATCACTCTTACCTTTTGTCTTAATGCTTATATATGGGCTTAGGAAGGTGGAGTTGGGAATGGCAATGGGTTGTTGCCTTTTGTGGCACACTTTTTGGTAGTTTTGGGCTTAGAAGCCACCCCATTTGTACACTTCCCAAAAGGCACTTTTATTTAAACTGCTGCCTTTCTAGTACTCCTTTGGCACGTGTCCTTCGTAACAGGACAGGAAGGGATATAGGTACAGAATTTCTCATCAAGTAAGTACCAGAGGAATAAATTTTAAAAAGTAAGAATGACAAACCTGACCTGAGAAGTAGCAACTGCTGTGAATGATCCCCTTACTTTGTTCCTGCTGCAATAAAATTACTCATTGTCGGAGAGGATAAACTTATGCTGACTAGGAGGAGAGGCGGATGGTTTAGATTTATTTTGCTGAAAGGAGCTGCTGGGTGGGAGAACTTAGGTCTTTGTTTGACAAAATATTTGGATTTGTAGCTTCTAATTAATAAAAATAAGAAAATAAAAAAACCCCAAACACAACAATCATTAGGAATGTAAATATTTGGAATCTGTGTCAGTATTGGTTTCTTATATCAACATAGTTTACTCAAGCCTTCTTTCCAGCCAGGGAGTGAAGTCTGCCATGCAGTTCAGTGCTGATAGCTGGGTTGGGGCACTTTGCTGTTAAAGATGTTTCTGTGCTTCTCATCAGAAAACATCACATCCAGTGCTGTGGTCAAAGATGGTACCTTTCTAACTGTAACCCACTGCCGTGTGCCAGACATTTGCAGTTCCTAAATTATTGATGAACAGACACCAGTGAAGCATTTTGAGTGTCTTCTAGCAGAAACTCTTGTCCCTGTACAGTGTTTATCTTCTGTGCAGTGACTTTTATCTCAGTAGGGATGAAGCAATCTGTATTTGTGCATCACAGCTCCTGGGAGGCAGGTGGTACATGCACATCCTTCCTCATCTGCTCTGGCACCTGAAATGGGGCTGACATCAGATGGAAGCTTCGGCTCCTCTTTTTTTTATTGTCATGGCTGCTCAACAAAGTTGTCTGGGCAATTCAGAGACTGAAAGCTGTGACAGGTTAATGGTCTTCCAGCTGATTGATCACTAAGGTGAAATGGCCCTTCCCAGCAGGGGCTCCTGTGCCAGCAGCACGGAGCAGTAATGGTGAGGTAATCACGGAAGGAGCAGTCAGTGGCTCGGGCACAGGGAACTGGGAGCCAGGGGGAGGATACTGGCCTGGTGGAACCCTTTTCTCTGCAGGGAATTGCTGACCCTGGTCAGCTGGAATGGGGGATTGGTGGTGCCCACCTTGCTGTGTTGTGACACCAAAAGCATCATTTGCAAAATGGTTTTATTGAGGTCCTTCAAGTCAAACGTGCAGTTTTCTGTGCTGCTCTGTTCAAGTGTGCTTTTCTTACCCAGAGAATTGGAGTGAATTTAAAATAACAGAGCAGGTTTTAGTCTTTCTTGTCCAAGCAGCTTTGTTCTCATCTAGGTCATAAATGAACATCTGTTTCTTTATCTCTGCCCTTAATGGCATATTGTCCACATCTGAAAGCAGCTGCACAATATACCACAATTGTTTGACTTTGCTGAGCAGGCATCCTGGACCTGATGTTAGATCACAGCTGACTCTAATTTGGCATCATCCCAGCTGCTTTACAGGGCCGAATTCTTCATTTTCTTAAGATCTAAGCATTTTCAACTGTGTGATTTTGCAAGAAGAGGAGCAAGTGGGAGGTGAGGGATATGGTGTCATCAGATAACCTGTGACCCAAGGTGTTCTTTCTGTTCGTGGGCATGACTGTGCTTCTAAAAAAAAACCAGGAGGAATTCAATGGTGACATTGCATTGAGTATTTGTTCTTGGTCTGTACCTGGCAAAGCACTGGTTGCCTGCTGATTTTCTTTAGCATACTCTCATAGCCACACAGTAATAAAATGAAGATTAGGAGCTTAAAATTGTACTGGTTTGTATTTCTCTCTTGAAGGTGGGAAGAAGAGCGCTACCCTGAAGGCATTAAATGGAAGTTCCTAGAGCACAAAGGTCCTGTATTTGCTCCACCATACGAACCTCTGCCTGAAAATGTCAAGTTTTATTATGATGGTAAGTTAATCTGTGTTTCTACTTGCTTAGGAATAGAAGTAAACATCTCAGGGTATTGTGGTGTTCTTCCGGGGACTGAAGTGCTGAGGAGGTGGTTTTGTTTGAGTGCTTTGCTTAAAAGCAGCTCCTCAGCAGCAAAGTAAAGCAAAGTGAGCCTGCTGAATTCTGCTCACCGGGGTGACACAGGGATGAACTTGTTCTCACTGCCTTATGGTGGGGAATCTCTCGGGTTACTGTCCAGAAAGAGTGTCTGATGCCTCAGAGTAGCAGTGTCTGACCAGTGGAGTATGTAATTGTAGCTGCCTCATCGCTGGTCACCTTTAGGCTTACTCAGTTTTCTTTAACCTTAAGAATTGCAACTTCCATCATCTGTGATGAAATTCCTGATCATTTGGTGGCGTGAGCGGAATAAAAGACAGTTGAATTTTGATACAGATGATTAGGATCTTGTAGGAGTGAACAGGATGACCCTGGCATCAAGGACACAGCCCTCTGGTGTAAGTCATGGTCCTACTCCGTGACCACTGCGTGTGGTAGAACTAATTGATGTGGGATTCTAATATCCTGGGCTGACTGGTTGTTGGAGGCTCATGTGGAAGGGATTATATGATGTGATGCCTGCTGCAGCCTGGGCTTGATGACCCGTGTGTTTCCTTTGAGTCCTGTGATCATGTTAAATGAAGGATCAAATTAACCCAGGATTGAATTAAGTGGGAGGTATTTGAATGGATGAAAATGTAATTTTTGGCGAAGGGGACGTCTGCACGTGGAACTCTTCCAGGAGCAACGTGCTGTGTTCATGTGACGTGACACGGTGTTTTGAAATACAGAGGAATAGGTGACATCACTGTAGGGAGATAAACATACTGCAGCCTGTTAAAGACCAGCTCCAAGCGAGTAGCACGGTGATCAAGGAAGCCTGCAGACTTCTTTCTTAGGGTTTGATAAGAACTTAATGCAAAGTTGGAAGTTGTTTTCCTCTGTTGAAAAATGCATGATCTCTCTCCTGCTGTCTAGAGAAAGGGAGGGGCAGATTGCACTGTGGCTGTCCCTTGGTGCAGACAGCAATAAGCTCCTCTAGCCATCTATTTCGTGGAACCTCTGCAGGGATTTGTGGAACCTCTGCCTCTGTCATCGCAGAAATTCATCAGTAAGCTCAACAGTCATGGGGTGGGCAGGGGATGTCTGGCAAATAAAGACATCACATAAGTCTTCCTCGAGAAACTAGGCAAGAAATCAGAAGTCTGATTTACACAGCAGCTGCTGAGAGCTGCTGCCTGTGCTCACAAGGCATTGTCTAATTTCAGGATGATCCCAGGATGATTTGCAGAGCCCAGTAATGAGGCTGTGGCTGTGGGCTCACACTGGAGGAATGTGTCCCTGGCCTGGGAGGCACTGCCTGTTTCCATCTCACATAAGGGCTGTTGAGGCTGTTGGTAGTGCCTACCATAAGGGGCAGGAGCTTGAAATGCTAAAGCCATCTTTTTTGATTACTGTGAGTTGACAAGCTCATAGCCCAGAGGTGGCTCAAACTTGCACATTTTTCGGTAGATGGGGCAAGGTAAGAGTGTAGGTGGTGGCAGTTGCATTTCAGTCATGGCCATTTGGTCTCTCCTGCTCATTATGGCCCCTGATTGCTCTCTGGTTTGCAGTTTTTTAAATATTCATGCCTCTGGAATAAATCCGTTGTTTTCTTCAAATGTCCAGCTGTGTTATTGAGAGTCTTTTCAAACCTTTGTAAAAAGGAGGCAGTTGAGTCCAGTGAAATATATTCTGAAGTGATTAGATAAAGGTGACTGAGCCTTCAACTATTTGGGAAAATACCATTCATATTAGCCCCATAAGATGTTACTAACTCGATAGCTTCTTTCAAGTTAAAATTTCAGCCTGGAAAAACAGCTTCCCTTGCTGTCTCTCCCTTCCCCCATTTCCTGTTATAAGCAAACAAATGCAGTATTTTAGGTTACAGCTTAAAAATTGGCAGAGTTACTGTTGGTTTAATTTAATTGTGGAATATTCTCAGATCATTGGGAGGACCTTTTGCTAAGTCCTGTTTTACGAGGGTTTATAGATCTTAAGGCTTTATAGCTGACTCCCATGCTTTAATTTTGGAGATGATGCAACTCTTGAAAATATGTAGTAAATCAAAAGCGTGGTGGTTTTTTTCCAGGAGCATAGACTGAACATTTTCTTGTGCTCACTTTTATGCAGTGAAATGGTTGTTAAAAAAATCCCCAGGTATTGACTGCCTGCCAGCCCATTGGAACTTTAAATATTTCTTGCAACTAGCTGGAGATGTGAGCTGCATGCAAAACCCTTCCCAGGGATCCCTGGCACCCCGTGTTTCATTGGGAATGAAATGTGGACAAAAAGATGCTCAGTAGGAAGGTTCGATGTCGAAGCCGCAGCCTGGATGTTGCAGCAGCCTCTTTTCCCCTGTGTTTTGCTCTTGCCTTGCAGCACTTTCATTCTGCACTGCAGTCGTGCAGAGGAGCTGGAATGTGACCCCTCCATTCCCCGACAGCTCCGTCTCTATTAAAAATGCCTGGCTTTTGAGCCTGATCTGGAGATGCAGGAGTGCATTCCCACAGCTGAGGGAACAGTCAGCAGCATCCTGACAGAGCTCAATATTTGGCACTGCTTTCCAGCCTATTTGTGGTGTATCCATAGGAAGGGCTCTTCCTGCCTAGAAATAGCTGAAGGCTGGAAGGGGTGTTCCGAGGCAGAGACTCTCCATGGGCTGAAGAGGAGTAAAGGGACTGTATTGCCCATATGCCTGAGTGCTGCAATAGGAAATTTAATAAAATCCCTTGCCTGTTTGACTTCAAACAGCAACATCTCCCCAGGAGTGTACCCAGCACGGGGGTGGCTCAGCGGAGGGTTTCCTGCAGCAGGCCTTTTCCCCTTCCTGCCCTGCACCTCAGACCTGTCTCACATCAGACTGCTGTTGCTCTTTTTAATGTTTAAATTCCAAAGGAAACTTTTTTTCAGAATGTTTATGATGAGAGTCAAGCAATTGTGCTCCTCTGTTTCCTTCATCCATTCAATTGGCTGTATTATGTAACATTTTTAAGAAAACTTCTCTGTGGTAAAAATATAATCCTTTAAGTTAGTTACTGTGGCCTCTTTCTGGCTTTGATTCCTGTTTACCACTTTCTTTAAAAAGAAAACCTCTCTTTGTAGGTAAAGTCATGAAGCTGAGTACCAAAGCAGAAGAAGTTGCCACATTCTTTGCAAAAATGCTTGATCATGAGTACACTACAAAGGAGATCTTCAGGAAAAACTTTTTCAAGGACTGGAGGAAGGTATGCATGTTCTGGCTGCAGCGACTGCGGGCACAGCCAGTGCCTCCTCAGCACTGGGCACTGAGCAGGGGCTGCTGTTCCATGCACACAAAAGTTGTCTCGAGGCAACTAAAAGCTGCTTCAGATCCTACCTGTGAAGTTTCCCACTTGTCCTTGTAGCTTCACCTATCGTAAATACCTCCCTAAACCAACAAAGTCAGCTTCTCCCAACCACATATGTCTGTTGTAGCATGATGGGGTGTGCATGATCTGGGTGTTCCGTGCCTTGTGGAAGAGCCAGCTTAATATTAGAAGGAAATGCCTTCCAAAGACCTAAAACTCAGAACTCCAGCTCAGCCATCTGCCATAAGAGCAAACCTGTGGGTCAGTTTGATGCTGTTTTCCTGGCTGGGTTTCTGGATTTCTGCCTTGGACCTCAGCTGGAGTGAGCCTGTGCAAGAATCCAGGGGTTCTGGGGGAGTTGTTATGAGAACCTGTCTGTTGGTCCTGTCTGAGCTGCCTGGGGCAGGGTGAGCTGTGCACGAGAACTCACTGTGTATGAAAACTTACAGCACTGCTTTCTTTCTGCAAGGAAATGACCTCTGAAGAGAAGAGCACTATCACCAGCCTCAGCAAGTGTGATTTCACCCACATGAGCCAGTATTTCAAAGCTCAGTCAGAAGCTAGGAAACAGATGTCCAAGGAGGAGAAACAGGTACCAGAGGGAATTCTAGGAGACTTCGTGATTCTTAGCTGGCTTGTAAACATCTTTGTGTAATCATTCCTCTGCCTGCCTTGCTGTTCATACGTCAGTGTTCTCACTTGCTTTCGGATTATTACTTTCATGTTAACTGTAGGAGTCTGTACTGAGCACCTCAGGTGGAGCAGAGCACTGTGTTTACAGCTGAGCCTTCATCCTGACTTGAAATGATATACTGATAGGGCTGATCCTGCTTAGGTAAATAAAGTTAAGTAAGTAACTGCTTAAGTAAAGTTAAGTAACTGCTTAAGTAAATAATGAGAATCAGAGCTGCTGCCTCTGTGGGTTCATTGGTCCCTGGACAATAATGAGCAGGGGAGACTCAGTTAAGGACAGATAAGGATGGTGGAAGAGATGCACTAATGCCACTAGTGAATAAAATGAGAAGAAATCTTAAACATCAGTTATTGCTAAGACTTTTTAATAAAAAATGAACTTTATTATCCAGTAGCACGGCTATAGTGGCTTGTAGGGAGAGGACTATTATCTTTTGCAACACTCCAGTAATTTTCCTTTGAATGAGGGCCCTGGTAGCTTGGAATTATGGCCTTTGGGGTTGGAGGGGTCCCACTAGAATCGAGAGCCCATGTCTTACTGCTTTCTCTGTTTGATAAATGTGGGTTAGCCCTCTTACAATGGAGCAGACGTGGCTCTTTCTGTTGGTTTCTTAGCTGGCGCAGCAGTGCTGTCTATGGGTCAGATGTTTTATTTTGAGCTGTAATGTTTTTATTTTTCCTTCTGTATAATTAGAGTTCAGGCACAGAAGTATGCAGTGAAATCTCAGCACATTCTTTCTTAGGAGACTGTGTTCTGCTTATGAGACCATTTGCTGACACAGGCTTGACATGCAGCAGCCTGGAGACATTCCTTTGCCTGCTTCCCGATGCACAGTTCAAACACACAAGTCTTTTATACACAGAGTTTTTATACATAAACAACAAGATGTGAAGTCTGGTGGATGCCAAATGCTCAATATAGAATATAAAGCAACAGTACAGTGCTGGGGCTGCCCCTGTAGCTGTGCTATGTGGGTAGAGGTACATGCCTCTGGTGTGGCAGAATTCTAGTTGCCTTCACCAGCACTCATCTGTTTCCCTTAAGTACAGGTTTTCAGCGAGTTTTCACATGTTCTTTCTCTTTTTCCAGTTTTTTTGTGCCACTTGCATTTTATTAATGCTTTTCTGACCAATCTGTTGCTCTGTGGCCAGTCTGGTACACTTGCCATGATGGGGATCTGGTTTTGGGTTGGGTCTCCAGCATTACTGGGGTGCAGCTGTAGAAATTCTTTCAGTTTGGGCATGAAAGGCGTGTGTGGTGCTCTGTGTGCCTTACCTTCGCTTCTGGCTTTTTGCAGAAAATCAAAGAGGAGAACGAGCGGCTACTGAAGGAATATGGTTACTGTGTGATGGACAACCACAAGGAGAGGATTGCCAACTTCAAGATTGAGCCTCCAGGTCTCTTCCGAGGTCGTGGGAACCATCCCAAGATGGGCATGTTGAAGAGACGCATCATGCCAGAAGACATCATCATCAACTGCAGCAAGTGAGCCCTGGGTGCTTCACAGCCTGGCTGTGCTTCCTACACAGGAGAGCTTATGTTTAAAACCCTGTCTAGGCTGATACTCAAGCATGCAGAAATAGGGATGCTGCTTATTCTTATATGGATAAGAAACTGAGTGATACAAGCAAAGACTGAGCAAGGCAATCATGGGTTTCATGTAGAACTTTGTCAACATATTTTCCTCCTCACGCCCACAGCCTACATCTGCTTAAGCTGTCTTTCATGTCAGTATTTCCAGAAATTAATTTTCTTCTAGATAGGTTGCCCTACTTTGTCTTCCTTGATGTTGGAGGCTAAGGTTTGGTGGGCTTCTCTTCAGTCTCTAGTCCTGATGAGTATCCACAAGATGTGTGCACAAATCAAAGCTGGTCCTAGCAAAGTGTGTCCCACCTCTAGCATAATTCTTCAGCAGGCACATGTTGGTAGCAGTTACAGTCCTGATCTTTGATTGTTCATTTTGATTCACTTGGTTTCCTGGTGGTGGAGATATGTGCTTATGTTGCCTCAGTTTCTTCCCCTGCGCTTTCTTTGTGTGATGCTGTTCTTTTTCTGTTTTGATGCTGGTGGGAGTTTCTTTAAAAAGTTTTTATTTTCTGTTTTCTAATTCTCTGTAGGGATTCCAAGATCCCAGCCCCTCCACCAGGACACAAATGGAAGGAGGTCCGGCATGATAACAAGGTTACCTGGCTGGTGTCATGGACTGAGAACATCCAAGGCTCTATCAAATACATCATGTTGAACCCTAGCTCAAGAATTAAGGTAAAGATTTAGTTAAAAATAAAAAGCCAAAACAATCTTCTTGGTCATGTCTCCAAGAAGCAAATGTAGCTCTGGGTTAGGAGAGAGACGGGAGGTAAAGCTGCCTTGCTGTGTGGGAAAAATAAGAAGGAAAACTTCTGTTCCCTCTTGCAAAGAGAAATACAGTTACTACCCAACAGAGCAGGTGAAATCTACCATCATCATCTCATTCCTAGAAGGAATCCTTTAACCAGTGTAAACCTCAAAGGAAGCAATTTATCCAAGAACAGACTTGCTCTGGTGGATATTTTACCTACTTTTGGCCTTAACTTCCCCTGCTGGTTCACACAGTGAAGTTATAACCATGGGTTGTTAATTGGTTGGTTGTAAAATTTAAAAGCTGGCCAGGCTCCTGGCTGAGAAGGTTGGTAAGGAGCTCCTGACTGAAGGAAAATAAACCCTGCTGTGGGAGCAAATAAGCAGCCCATAATACATAACAAGTCCATAAAAGCAAGGATTTTAAGCTCTTCTCATCAAGTCTTTTTCAAGAGATTTTTTCCTGGATTGGAAACAAGGACTTTGTCCTACAAGTGTGTGTGTGTGTGTGGGAAATCTCTGTTCCTTATGAATTCCTGCCCTCTTTTTGCCATGGCTTGAATATATAATAATGATGCTGAACTGTTGATGTTGCTTTTGCCTTTTATGGGTGTTTAATTACACAGCTGAAAGAACATAAGTGTCATCTGAATAAAGCAGAGGAAGCCATTTATATGTTGAGAGGCAGGGAAGACGTATCTTTTGTGTGTCTGCAGTTGCTTCCGTGGAAGGATTTAATATGATGGCAGTCTGAATGACCTACAGCTGTGTGGCAGCACAGTGTGAAGCTGAGCTGCTCAGCAGCACCAGCTCCCTGCCTTGTGCAGCCAGACTCATTTGCACACACGGGCCCGCACAGCCTGGGGTGCAGACTGGGACTGCTCCCTGGCCTGCTCTCCCGTGCTGACGCTGCTCCAACCGTCCCTGCAGGGGGAGAAGGACTGGCAGAAGTACGAGACAGCCCGGAGGTTGAAGAAGTGCGTAGATAAAATCCGAAATCAGTACCGAGAAGACTGGAAATCCAAAGAGATGAAAGTGCGGCAGAGGGCAGTGGCACTGTACTTCATTGACAAGGTGAGGCTTCCCCAGCACAGCCCTACCCTTCCTGCCCTGCTGGGACTGCTTGGGAATGCCGTGTGCTTGTCTCCAAGGCAGAATTGAGCCCAGTTACCAAGGTATCCCGAGACTTCCTGGAGGGCAGGCTCCCCTCTCCTTTTCCTTCCCAATACCTGGAATCCAGAGCAATAACCTATTGTACTGAACGTGGCTATTTCAGGCAGCATTGTTTAGTTCAGGCAAAATTCACAGCCTGCTTCCAGAATCGCCCAGTTGGATTACTGGGAAGTTTGTGTGGGCCTTTTGTCTCCAGCTGTTTCAGTTTTCCTGATGGGAATTTCTGCTGGTTTGTCACCTCTTTAGTATGAGGTTGCAGTTGTGAGGTTTTGTAATTACGCTAATTTTTTCACCACAGCGTAAAGACAACTGCAGTTGTGTTGATGCATTTAAAGCAACATGAAACCAGTTCCCAGAGAGCTGTTCCCTGGTAGCATATGGTGGCTTGACCAACTAAATTAGCAGGTTTTGTTCAAAATGGTTTGATGTAAACCAGGGAGCTCTGATGTGAATAGTTGTGGTTTCATATGAACACTGAAGATTTTTTTTTTTTCCAAAAATCAGAAAATTAGCCAGTCCTTTGTAAAATACGTGTTTTTACACAGCCAAGTGTAGCCTCTAGATAACTTACATAACCTCTATGCTATCTGAAGTGTATTTAGTGTGCAGTGAGTAAGTAGGCTCATATAGAAGATGAAGAACTGAACTGTATGATTTGTCTCAAGCAGAGTTCACATGGAAGTCAATTTGATTTTTAAAAGACACCATACTTTTTGAAATGAATTTCCATCAGTCAGAGCTGTTTCATGGTTTGAATTCCTTAATGAGCAAAAGTTGGTAAAACATCTTGGCTTGAACCCTTTAAAAAAGGAGATCTTTTCCTCTGGACACTGCTGATTCTAGGCCAGAGTCTGAGAGTTTGCAGCATCTGTGTTCTGGGGGTGGTTTGAATTCCTTAACCTCTCTTGTCTTGACATCAATGTAGCTTGCCCTGAGAGCTGGTAATGAAAAAGAAGAAGGAGAGACAGCTGACACCGTGGGCTGCTGCTCTCTGAGAGTAGAGCACATCAAGCTGCATCCTGAACTGGATGGCCAGGAATACGTGGTTGAGTTCGACTTCCTCGGGAAAGATTCCATCCGATACTACAACAAAGTCCCTGTGGAGAAGAGGGTGAGGCATCTCCACAAGCACCTACACAGCCTGAACTGCACACAAGTGTGGCCAACACAGTTTTCATCCCATCACTGCAGTGAGCACAGTGTGCTAGATGCCCCATGTGTAATGCTGTGGTAATTGTAACAACAGTCAGCAGTAAGTGTGGGGCTCTTGAGGAGCAAAACAACTGAAAAAAAATCAAAACTATGGCTCCTCTAGAAATTAACGTGCTGGAATTCTCACTTCCTTGTTTAAAGAGAAAACACATCTTTCTATTTGAATTTATTGGTGTTGGCATCTCTTGGTGTCTCTTCAGTGCTTACAATGGGGAATTGATTATTGTGGAACTAGAAAGCTTTGTATATTGAGTGTCTGTAGAAGAACGTGTGTTGTTGGGAAGCTGGGGATTTGGAGCATGCAGAGCTGGGATTTGTGGTCTCTGTTATAATCAGAGATGCTCTGATTATTCTCCCTACCCCAGTGAGACTTGTTTGGGATGCAGCTGTGTGAGCCCATGCAGCAGGGAGAAGGGTTGGTTTCTGATAGCTGGACTCCATGGGAAATGGCCATGGAGTCTCTCTGGCTGGAGTAAAGATGGAGAGTAAGGAAAGGGCAGGAGCTTTTCTTTGGGGATCTCTCTCTGTTAGGCAGCTAAGCCAGAGCAGAGTCAGATCTCCTGCAGTTTTGATCTAAAGGATGAGGATAAGGGCACTGAACGCTCAGGACTGTGACACAAGCATTGCATTGAGAGGTGGGTCTTTGCCTGCTGGGAGGTCACATCCAGCATCATCACTGTTCCCTGGAAGCAGTTTGACTGGCTCCATGGCAGTATTGCTTCCATACATCTTACTGCTGCCCAGCACTGTCTGCTCTGTGTGCCTGATGTTCTTGGTTTTCTTTTCCTGCAGGTGTTTAAGAATCTTCAGCTGTTCATGGAGAACAAGCAGCCTGAGGACGACCTCTTTGACCGCCTCAATGTAAGCACAGTTCACATTCAGGGTGTTGGAGCACCATGAGCAGGCTCACTCTGCCCCAGGCAGTAACAGCTGCTCTGTTCCAGCAATGGGTTCAGTGGAAGTTTTCTTCCAGAGCAGCCTAAAAGCAGTGAGAGACTGTCTCAGTCTGGTGTCTCTGTTGTCCACTGTGCCCACAGGTTCCCAAAGCAATGGGCCTTGGTCCTGGTGAGCCTGGCTCTGACCTGGGGAGCTTTTTCAGAGTTCAGAGATGATGAATGTGTAAGGTGACAGATTTTCAGATGCCATCCCCATCTGCACACTTGGCTCTCTGGGAGCACTGTGGTGGTTCAGGCACATTTAGAGTTACTGGAAACCAAGTTTTCCACACCAAAGAAATCTTTTTTGGCCACTTGTGGTACTTGTTACCAATCTAATACTTGTTGGTTCTTTGTTCACTTTTCCTGTGGTTTCAGTAATGTTGTGGCTATTGTGTTGTGGTCAGGTCTGAGCACAGCAGGCTCCAGCCGTGAGCTGTGGGTCCTGAGACTTCACAAATGCTGTGGTCAGTTCTGGTGCTGACTGTCATCTCCCTTCTGCTTCTTTAGACCAGTATCTTGAATAAACACCTTCAAGACCTTATGGAGGGACTGACAGCCAAGGTATTCCGTACTTACAACGCCTCCATCACGCTACAGCAGCAGCTCAAGGAGCTCACTAATCGTAAGTGTTGTCCCTGAAACTGCGAGGGGAACAGATCTTACCCCGGCTTCCTTGGCTGGGCCACAAGTCATATATCTGTTCACCACTTCCTCATTGCATTTCTCCCAGTGCAGCTGGCACTCAGCTGAGGTCTGATCAAAAATCTGCTACCACACAGTCTTTTGGGGTAGCTGAGCAGCCCATCACTGGGGCAGGGAGGAGCTGACCGGTGAGCACACCAGGGTGTTCCTGCTAGGTTATGACCTGTCCCTTACCAAATCTGTTTGCTTTCTGTGAATTGTAAGGGGCTGTAGAGGACAGGCAAGGCAGGTGCATCTGTAACAGCCCCATGTTTTTTGGCTGCTCTTTCACAACCCTCTGTAAGAGCTGCTTACAGAGTGGGCACGTTGGATCTGTGAAGGCCAGAGGTGTCCTGGGCAGTATGGGCCTGCTGTCCTCTGCTCTGAGCATGGCTGTGCTTCCCCTCTCTTGAGCTGACAGATGTGGTGATGAATAAAAAACCTGCCAGAAGGAGTTTGGGTCCAGGCTGGATGGTCGGGCTCCTGGGACTGTAACTCGATGCAATGTTGAGCTGGCCCGTGGCAGGGGAGGGGAGGGTCGGGTCAGTCCTGCAGGCACTGGGGCCCGGGCTGGGGCTGCACACCCTGGAGAGCCCACACATTCACCACCTTGCCGTCCTTCCCAGCCGACGACAACATCCCAGCAAAGATCCTGTCCTACAACCGTGCCAACAGAGCGGTGGCCATCCTGTGTAACCACCAGAGAGCTCCGCCCAAAACCTTCGAGAAGTCCATGATGAACCTGCAGAGCAAGGTACCTCCCCCCTGCCAGCACTGGGGTCGGGGCAGGGCTCCACGTCCTGTGTCTTGGGAGTCAGCACTCCTTTCACTTGGGGTGAAATGGAAGCAGAGCCTGCTTTTCCCTGTCAGGATTTAGGTAGTGCTGCATCAGAGATGGGCCTGCTTGGAGAGGAGCAGTGAGCTGGAAGGGACCGTGTGAGTTGTCTTTTATTTGTAAAGAACAAGACCAGACCCTTTGTCTGCCCTTCATCCCATAGCTGTGTGTTCTGCTGCCATTGAAACCCCAAAGCAGCAGTCTCTAGCTCTGATCTGTGTCCCCTAAAGAACCTGGAGTGAGCATCCACCCATGCTGTGTGGCTCTCAGGCCCCTGTCAGTGTGCACATAGTACATTATGCCCCTCTGACTCGACCTCTTCCTTTGCAGATTGTTTCTGGTGAAGGCCATGAGGTCCAGAGGGGTTAGGTCTGTTCCTGGTCTGGCTTTAGAATAACCTTCACAATAAGGAGTTCTGGTTTGGCACTGCAGTGTCCCCTGCTTCCATAACACCTAACATGGCTGCCTCCACCCTAGATCCTAGAGCTTGGGGATGGTTGAACAGGGGCTGCAAAATGCTAAATCTCCCTGAATCCTAAACTTACTGGGGAAGAACTGCCTGAAGCCTTAACACCTTTCAGCGTGTAGGATTTGGGGCTGATTCCTGCTGAGGGATCAGGGATCATCCTTCTGTGTTGCCATGAGAGGTACTGGCAGGATACAGAGAAGGCAGACGAGCTGCCTGGAGGGGCTGTTGGCCAGGCCAGACCAAGTCACTTCCTTTGCCTGCTTGGTTGTAGCTGCATTAGAAAGCTCCCAGCACACCTTGTCTTGTGCAGTGAGGGGGCCCTGGGGCATCTCTCCCACGCTGGGCTGGGCAGCAGTGAAGGGCCAGCAGCCTCACTGGTCTGCAGGACTGGCTCTGACCCCTGGTAGAGTCTGGACCTGGTCACGAACTTCACTCCCTGGTCATGCTGCCCAGGGGCGTCCACCACAGCTGTCAGCAGCTTGTTCACAGTGCTGCTGTCTGGTTTTGCCTCTCCTAGATTGATGCCAAGAAGGAGCAATTAGCTGATGCCAGGAGGGAACTGAAAAGCGCCAAAGCTGATGCCAAGGTCCGGAGGGATGAGAAATCTAAAAAGTAAGGCTGGTGTTGCTGGGCTTTGCAATGCTCCCAGAAGGGGTCCTTCTCCCTGTATTCCATTCTCCTGGCCTGTGATTTGGGAAGGCCATCTGTTCCCCTCTTCCTTCTGTGCATGAAGAAGTGGCCACCCCAGGGCTGGTCTGACACTGCGGGTCCTGACGTGGTCACTCGTGCCCAGCCCCCGGAGCTGAGCCCACCAGAGCTCCCCCCCAGTGCTGCCCATGAGCCCGTGTGCAGCTCTGCTGGCTGGCTGGGGAGCAGCAGTTACACAGTTAATGCCCAGGCCCCTCCCTGAGTTCCGCTGTCCCCGTGGGAAGCCCACGGAGCAGACGATGGGCTCCGTGTGGGCTCTGCAGAGCAGCCCCAGGGGTGCTGAGTTATGGGAGCTCTGAGAGCAGGATCACAGCGTGACTGTTCCTGAGGGATAGATGGGCTGCTTTGGGAGTGGGTGTAGCATCAGAACAGTTCAGGCTGTTGCTTCCAACCTTTTAAAACAAAATTGCTGCTTAAGATTCCTGCTCTACCTCTTCGAAAATGTCAGTTCTTAATTGCATGTGCTGAGTGTTTTGTGTCACCATCTGTGCTGACACAGCTGCCCTGTGTGGTTGGTGGCATTGCTTACCTTGAGCAGAGTCCCTTTGAGTTCCCACAGGGCTGGCAGGGTTTTAGGAGTCCAATGATTTGTTCCTTCCCACCCCAGGACGGTGGAGAGCAAGAAGAAAGCAGTGCAGAGGATTGAGGAGCAACTGATGAAGCTGGAGGTTCAGGCTACAGATAGGGAGGAGAACAAGCAGATCGCTTTGGGCACCTCCAAACTCAACTATCTGGACCCCAGAATCTCTGTTGCTTGGTAAGCACCTGCCTGGGCTGTGCTGGGGGGATCCCCTCCACCCCCTCCCTTCTGTCGTGTCCCCCCACATAGCAGGTGAGGGCTGTGGCCAAGGGCAGTGTCTCTGGCCTTCCCTTTCATCTCCAGCTCTAACAGCATCTCCTCTCCTGCAGGTGTAAGAAGTGGGGAATTCCTATAGAGAAGATTTATAACAAAACCCAACGAGAGAAATTTGCCTGGGCTATCGACATGGCAGAGGAGGACTATGAGTTTTAACCTGTTTTTATTGAGCTGAATTTTATGGGAAAAGGGAGTAGCCTGGTTTTTAGGGAGATTGATAAACTGTGAGCCTTACTTGTCCTTGGATGCTGGGGAAGGGGGAGGAAAGGGGCAAGTGAGCATCAGATAAAACAGCCAACATCTTGCAGAAAGCATAACCTGGAAATATCCTAAAGGAGCTGAGCCAGTTGTCCTATGGACAACTTATTTAAAAATGTTTCAGAGATCCAAATTCTAGCTGTCTGGTTTGTGTGGTTTTTCTCTTGAGGCAGGGCAAGTGGATGGGGGATTTGTCAACCTTCCGCCAGGCAAATTCACCATCACACTGAGAGCGTGGGAATCTTTAGCTACTGTATACAAAATCCAATTATATTGGTGCGTTTTTACAGTTAGGGTTTTGCAATAACTTCTATATTTTAATAGAAAATGGACTCCTTAACCCCTGCCCTTCCCCTCCCCCTCCCACCCCATTTCAGAATTTAACAAATAAACAAAATTTAAGGAACCCAACGCACCTGTTACAGCTGTCACTATAGTCATGGAAATACCCAAATCTTTTTCAATTTGTCACTTGAAACAGTCGTGGCATTGGAACATGAATTACAAATATCCACCACATTTGTTCAGAGCAAATTCTGATGGGAAATCGGCCTCCTGACTTGAGTGTTCCTTTTTTTAAATGTGAATTTTTATTTCTTTTAATTATTTTAAAATATTTAAACAGTTTTCTTTCTTGATCTTAAAGATCGTGTAGATTTGGGGAGTGGGTGGGGGGAGGGGGCCGTGTGATGGGGAGACGTGTGTGGAATTTGAGGACAAGTGAAATTGGAAACAAATGACATTCCCATCACCCTTTGTTCTGAACACGCTCTGTACACTTCCAGAATTATCTACTTTTTAGGTTTGTCAGACTGTTTTACCTTTTTCCCCCTTTTTTTCTAAGCCCCACTCCTCTCTTTTACTTGAAAGATTTTATTGTGTAAAAAGAAGTTTCACAGGTCAATGAATTTCGAGGGAAATGAGCATTGGTCCAAAAAGGAAAATAATCAAGATTTTAGGGCTTTTATTTTTTTCTTTTGTAATTGTGTAAAAAAATTTTAAAAAAGTAAAAAGCAGAATTTTAATGTGAAACCTTTTTTTGCTATAATCATTAGTCTTAGAGGCATTGTTAGCTTAGTGTGTGTGCAAGACCATTTCCTGCAGCCTTTCCTCAACAAGTATCTTCTATTTTTATCATGAATTCCCTTTTAATCAACTGTAGGTTATTTAAAATAAATTCCTACAACTTAACTGAGTGTTGGTGTCTGTGTGTTCCTTCACCTCCGGCCCCGGGCTGTGAGGTCCCCGTGGTTGCTGGGGCAGATGGTGGGCTGGGCACTGTGTTTACAGCAGGGGATGCTGAGGCCAGGGCAAGGGCCAGCTGGGTTGGGATTGACCCAGTAGTTGTGTCTTTGTCGGGGTTTTGTTGAGGACAGTGTGGGTTGATGATGCCGGGGGTCTGAAATGCATCCCGTGGCCGTGGCTCTGGGAAGGGGTGACACTTCCCACAGCTGCTAAAGCTGCCCTTGCTTCTCAGGTAGCTCTCAGTGCTGCCTGTGTGCAGTCACGGGGGCTCTGGGGAAGGTTGTGTGGTCGTGTAGCCAGATCCTCAGTGAGACACGTGGCTGGGAAGGGCAGGGGGCTGGGCAAGGACGTGGATGATGAGGCTGTGGATGCCTCCATCTCCTTGGCACTGAGAGCAGCCCAGGCCTGGTGTCCTTTAGGATCTGGAGCAGACATGGGCCCTGGCTCCTCCACGAGGACCTCCCGGTGACCCCAGTGCTGGGGGTGGGCTCCCAAACCCCCGAGGGTGGCCGAGGCAGCTGAGGAGCCTCTGGGCAGCCAGCCCCGAGCGGGGCTTCCTGCTGCCCGCTGCGAGCTTGGAGGCGCTTTGTTGTGGCTGCACAAACTCGCAGCTTGGCAGCAGTCGCCGTTTACTCTCTGGGGCCTTTCCAAGGTGCAGCCGAGAAAATGCCAGCAGAGAGGGAAAGGGGCTCATTGTGCTCCCGACCTGCCCGTGCCTGGAACAATGCAGCCTGTAAAAATATCCTTTCTATTTATACAGCCTCAGACCTGGCCCAAGTAAATTCCCATACCCTGCACCGCTGAGCAGGGGAATGTTGAATGGAGTGGGAAGGGATGTGCTCCCACAGAAGGATCTCCCACCCCAGCGTCGCTGCTGGCAGATCCTCTCTCTCCCTGGGCACGGCAGAGTGCCCTGGCCAGGCCTGGGGCGTGAGGCCAGGCTGATGTCTGAGTGTGCTGTGCCTCTCCCTGTCAGCAAGGAAATACCCCCCTGGCTCTGTCCCGGGCAGGGACCCAGGGAGGGGTTACTCTGTGGTTTTGTCTGTGGCACAGCAGGGTGAGGACCACACAGCCCACACTTTCATGGACAATTCCCAGACCTCATTGACTCACTGTGCAAACAGGGAACTGGCCACAAATGTGCCACATCCCGTTTTGTGCCCATCCTCACTGTCCCAGTGCCACCACCCCAGTCCTGTTTTCCTGCCCCACGGCAAAGCTTGTCTGGCAGCCAGGGAAACTGAGGCAGTGGTGACGTGGCCAGTGGAGGGGGCAAACTGTAGGCTGAAACTGGATCTTGTGCATTGTGAGCCCATGGGCAGGGCCTGACAGCCAGGGGGAGGCTGCAAACCCTGCAGGATGCAGCCCCATCCCCCTTGACGTCTTACAGGATTCCAGGGTTGGAAATTGAAACCAGGTGAATCCAGGATATTAAAAAAGCCTGTGCTCCCTGTGCAACAGGAGGGAGCGGGCACAGGGAACCTGGAGCTGCAGTGGGTTTCCCGTCAGGTGCTGGTTGTCATCCAGAGGGATCTCGCAGTGCCTGTGAGGGGCAGGAGGGTGTGGGGGAGGCAGAGGCAGCCCTGCCTGCGGGCACAGCTTTGCCCAGCTCCTCGCAGAGCGTGCGGCACGGCGGGCGCCGCGCCAGCCTCCGCAGCAGCTCCACAGCCCCAGGCGGGTCTGCTTTCCATCGCCGGCAAAACACTGCTCTGCGTCTGCCAACACCAGCCCGGGCAGGAGGTGACTCCGCGCCGCCTTCCCTGCTGCTTTTCCAGATCCTGCTGCCTGCAGCACCAGGGAAGCTCTTCCCTGATGGTGGTTTTCTCAGCCCACGGGCTGATGTCACGTTTACCCACCCCAGGCAGTGCAGAGCAGGCAGGAATGAATGACCTTGAGTGGGGCACCTCTCCCAGGGGGTCGCAAGATGCCAAGCACCCCTTGCTCGGATGAGGATTGGGCTCCTTCTATCAATGAATGGTCCCCAGGGCAGGACAGAGACGTGTCCATTCCCACACACTGGTGTCAGAGGGACACTGAGCTGCAAGGACCCCCACACTTGCCTGTGGGGTGGCCTCAGAGTGCTCTTGCCCTGGATTTTGCTCCCCAGCCCTTGAGCATGGCCAGGGGCTGTCCTTACGTCAGAGGTCACCTGGCTGTTAGTCTGTTCCTGGTGGGAGGATGCAGCTGCTCCATGAATCCTGCAGGATATGGGGGATGGCATCCCGTGATTTGGAACTGTGAAGGGGGAAGGTGCTGGGGCCACTCAGAGGGGAAAATCCCATTTTCCCCAAAGGTGTTTGCAAAGGGGAGATTGCAGAACCCCCAGCCCTTCACAGCCGCATGCTGAACACGATCCAGGGAATCAAAACCAGGAATGTAATGGAAGTTTTGCTGCCTTGAGGGATGAAGGATGATTGCCCACAGCCTGGAAGATACAGGAGCTGGGACCACCAAACAGCGCTGGCAGGCAGCAGGCCCACCAAGGTGGTTTCATGTGCTGTCAAATGAAATGATGAAATTCCTTGGTGTGCAGCATCTCGGACATGGAGAGCTAATGCAAGGCTAAAAGGTGATTAGTCAAACCTGGAGAAGAAAAAATATCCCTTGCAGACACCTCACTGCAAACCACATCCTGCACGCAGCAGCCCCAGCCAGGCTCTGGAGCTGGGGACACGCCGTGCTCTCCTTCAGCACAACAGGCAGGATCTGGCAGTGAGGGAGTTACCTTTTCTGCTTCTTCGATGGCCGTGCTCCCTTCTCAGGTTTTGCCCTCAAAAACAAGGGTGTGCCCATAATGCTCAGCTATTTTAAGACCACTGGGAGCTGGCTGCTTCCTGCTGGTCCCGGGCGAGGCCATTCCACAGGCCACGAGCGACTTCCACGGTGCCTCACCCCGGAGAGAATGTGGCTGAGAGTCCTGTGCCAACACCAAGCACAGACTCCAGTGGCTCTGGCTCAGCTGAGCTTGTCCCCAGCGTCCTGTCAGCCCTTACAGTGCTCGTTTCTATCAGGGCAGGTTTAGGGGCTTACCCTGGTGTGTCCTTGCCTTTTTGCTGCCCAGACACTGGGTGTGATCCTAAACAACCTCGTAGGGCTCTTTCATGTGTGTGCATGTGTGTGTGCACGTGTGTGTGCATGTGTGTGCTCCAGCGTGTCCCTTTGGAGGCGAGGGAAGCAGTAGGGACAGAGGGAGCTGCTCATCTGTGGGGGGCACTTGGGGATGGGGGCCCCTCACTTAGAAAATGAGCTGGGGTGTGAGATAAAGGCTGCTCAGCACAGGCTGCCTTGCCCTGGGCCTGTGGACACACGTGTGTATGTATGTGTGTGTATATATTTTATACATACATCATGTACCTGTGCATTCCTTCTTGGGTACATCCCCTCCAACCTCACCTGCAGCAGGGCTGTGCTTGCCCTTGGCAGTCATCGCCTGTCAGGGTCAGAGATGCCACTGGGCTCTGTCCCCAGCCCGGGACACCTGAGTGCCCAGCGTGTCCTGGGGTGTCCTGATGGAGTGGAGGGCACGGGGAGGAAGGTCAGTGGCAGCAGAAAGGGAAACTGCGGCTTTAACCACATGAATGGAGCAAACTGCTCTGAAACGCTTCCCAATTCAACCACTTATCCCCTCACTAACCCTGCTTTTGTGTGGTCTCCAGCCGGGGCCAGAGAGGGGCTGAAGGCTGTCCAGAGACCCACGGGCTGCCCTTCAAGTCCCATCCCGCTCTCCATGGCAGCACGGATCCAGCTGGGATGTACGCGGAGGAAACTGCAAACACAGACGGGGCACCGTCGGGAAGCCACACCGAGGGGTCTGCCCGCGGGAAAGGCCACCAGGATGCAGAGCTGGGCCCCCACACGTGCCACACGAACCCTGCTGTGGGTGCCGGGCCCCGCGGTGTCCTGCGCCGTGGGGGGAGCGGCACGCCGGGACCGGGGCCCTGGTGTGGGGTGCGGGGCGGCACCCCAGGCGTGCTGGGGGTGCGGGGCACGCCGGCACCCCAGGCGTGCTGGGGGTGCGGGGCACGCCGGCACCCCAGGCGTGCTGGGGCTGCGGGGCGGCACCCCAGGCGTGCTGGGGCTGCGGGGCACGCCGGTACCCCAGGCGTGCTGGGGGGTCTGCAGCACCGGCAAGCGGGGTCCAGGCTGCCCCCTGCCCACCCCGCGGGGATGCTCTGTCACCCCCCGGCCCCGCAGTTCGCATCACCCCGCTCCGCGACCCCCGCAGACCCCCGCGCTGCGCGCCCCGCCCCTGCAGGGCCCGCCCCTTCCCTCCCTCCTCCTTCCCTCCCTCCCTCCTTCCCTCCTCCCTCCTCGCTCCTCCCCGCCGCTCTCCCCGCTCCTCCCGGGCGCAGAGCGCGGGGCGCGGCGGGGCTCGGGCGCTCCGCTCCCCTTTGTTCGCCGCGCCGATGGCGGCCGGGCCGGGCGGCGGCCCCGGCGCGCCCAGCGAGGCGGAGGCGGTGCAGCTCTGCCGCAGCCTGGAGGTGGGCACCGTCATGACCCTCTTCTACTCCAAAAAGTCGCAGCGACCCGAGCGGAAAACTTTCCAGGTGAAGCTGGAGACGCGGCAGGTCACCTGGAGCCGCGGCTCCGAGAAGGTCGAGGGGGCCGGTGAGTGCGGGGCTGAGGGGGACCCTGGCGGGGAGCGGGGCGAGAGGGGCTGCGCTCCCTCGGGGCGGTGGGTGCGGGGCTGGAGCCGCCGTTCGGGGAGCGGCGGGGGCTGGGTGGCGAGGAGGAAGGGGAAAAAGGGAAAAGAATTAACTCCCCGGCTCTCCGTGCTCAGCATCTGCCCGCGGGCAGCCCGGGGGGCGCAGGGGGCTCCGGGTCCCGGCGCGGGGCCGGCCCCGGCCGCACGATGTGCGGGGGATGCGCGGGTCGGTACCGCCGCTGCCCCCGCCCAGCGCCGCCTCCCAACTTTCCGCATCCTTCTTCGGCACCGAACTTCCCCTGGGATAAACGAGGTGTTTTCCCGGGGGGTGCCTTGGCCCAACAGCACCTAAAAGCTGCGGGGAGCCTCGGAGGGAGGCAGGGCTGGTGTGAGCCCTTTTGCGGTTGCACCTCGGAGCAACAGATGAGATGGAACGGAAAAGGCAAAAAGTAGGAAAACCAACCCAAAATGTTGTAGTTCCGTCGTCTTCCGCGTTCCCCGCGGAAAGGGTGGTGATGGCACGGGGTGAGGGGAGCGTGGGGCCGGTCCCGCACCCCCTCCTCGGAGCGGGGGCTGTTCGGGCAGCACCGCGGGGGCTGCGGGTTCCCGAGCAGGACCTCTGGAATGAGGGGGGCACAGGAAAGGGTGCGTAAGAAACCTGAGTGTCAAACCACAAAGACGGGTGGCGAAGGAGGCGAGAGCAGGGATGCCCCGCACTGGGAAACTTTGCACCGCGGTGTTGGTTTCCCAGGTTGCTGCTCTTTCTCTTGAACGGCCCTTCCCACCCCCACATGCACTACAGGAACGGGATGAGGGCTCTGTTTGGGGCTGGAGGGGAGGAAGAGGGGATGTGAATGAAGGAAACGTGATGTAAGTGGTGGAACAGAGGTTCCCCCCCAGTGTGTGAATGGGTGATTGTTCCTGGGGGCAGACCAAAGCACACCCCTGTAAGCTGGGACCTTAACCTGGGGGAAATTTAGAGAACTTTGACTTCTATACCAGAACTGTGTGGGTAACGATGATAGTCTTTTAATGTCACAGTGGAAAAATTACTTGGGGCTCCTCTACCATCCATAGGTGAGTTGTCCAGCTGGTGGCCATGGGCTCTGGGCTCCCTCTGTGTGCCTCCCAACACATGTGGTGTTCCCACAGTGTGTGTGACCCTCCCAAGGGGAAGGTGGGCCACGCTGCAGACAGAGGACATCAGCCTGAAGAACTGCCATGCCTTCAGCCTCATCTCTTTGATGCTGGATGCTTTCTCCATGGCCTCCTCTCTGCACCTGAGCATCTCACCCTGTCCTCAGTCCCCTCCCCTTGCCCCTCTTCCTTCGCAGGGCTGAGGAGCAGAGCTCTTCACTTTAACACTTCCTGGACAGAAGTGTGGGAGCTCTAGGTGGAAATGGCAACTTGTGTACACAAATAGTGACTGTGTATCTAGGCAGGCAAGGCAAAGCCACTGGATCGATGGCCAGCAGTACTGGGTTCTTGGCCAGCTTCCCTATTTTTATCTGGATGTGCTTTCTGGGCAGAAAAAGGATGCCTGGGAAAAGCCAGGTGTGTGACAGCTCCACTTCACATGGCAAATACACTGAGGTGTTCCCCTCCTGGCTCATCCCCTTGGAACAGCATCTCCACTGGACAAAGTCTGGGGGTTTTCAGGTCAAAAACTGGATGTGTGATGTTCATGGGTCTGTAGCAGATGTTTATGTGTTTCTTGAGACGTGGAGACCACCAGGGAGCTTCAGACCACCCTGGACACAAGGTAGTTGTTTAAGTAGGAGTGATCCCGGGTTTTTATCCGTTTCAGAAGGGGTGAGTATCCCCAGTGTATCCCACACAGAGGTCTTGGACTCGAGGCACATTGGGTGACAGGCCATGTACTGGAGAGGTGCCTGTCTCTGTGAACACCAAGCACAGAGGATCTGTGCTCCTTGCTCTGTGCCTGGGGGGCTGTGCAGAAAGGAGATGTGTGTTTGTCTGGGGTGGGCAGTGCTGGGGGACTTGGCTCTGTGGCTGACCCTGTTGGGAGGAGCACAGCCCCTGTGGCTGCAGCCCAGGAAGGGGTCATCGCTGTGGGAGATGTCAAGGAGCAGCTGGAACCCCAGGATCTGCATGTGCTGGTCTGCCAATACTTGTGATCTCTCCACTGGCTGCACTGCTTTGCCCAGGGGTGATGGGCCATCCTTTATTTCCAGTTACTTATTGAAGCAAGCAGGGTCTGAGCTGTTCCTGTGAAAGGAACTTTTGGCACTTAAGGACAAAGCCCTTCGTGTGCATCATCATCTCCTCACATCAGGGAGGTTGGACCAGGGGGATGCTGACTGGGGAGGAGCTTGTGTAGGTGTGGAACCTGGGGATATGGTTTAGTGGTGGACCTGGCAGTGCTGGGTAAATGCTTGGACTCAGTGGTCTTAAAGGCCTTGGGTGACATCACCCAAGTGCTTGTAGATGTACAGGCAGCCAACCAGCCTGGCTGGCCCCTGAGCTGGGAGGTGCTGGGGTGCCGAGCGGGGGGAGCCCTTGCTGGTGTGACAGCCTTGGTGGTGCCCTGCTCTGTGACCCTTGTGTAGCGCTTTGTGAGCGCTGCATGAAGGGTGACCTTTGTGTGCTGATGGCCAGCGTGTGTGTCCCCCACGGCTCCCCTCCGGGAGCACGGCAGGGCCTGCAGCCAGCTGGGTCCCTGATGAAGAGCCTCTTCTCCTGGACAGCACCCGGCGCCTGCTCTGGGTTAAGCTCTTCATCCAGAGCGCTGAGGCTCTCCCCGAGCTGAGGGCTGGGGAGGAGGGGGGAGCTTCCCTGTGCGGGAAGCCTTTCCCTTTGGAAAGCACTCACCCCCTTCCCCTGTGCTTTTTTCAAAACTGAAACTGAAAAATGCAATCCTAGTTTGTGCCAAAAAAAGGGCATTTTTTTTCAATTAATATTTGTTTTTATCCAAAGGGTTCCAGCCAGCCCTAATTACCAATGCATTGCTTTCTTGCTAATCAACTCTGCAGAGGGCCTGGCTGCTACGATGGGAAGAACGCTAATAATTTTCTATTCTTCTTGTTAATCACCCAAAGCAAAGTAGAGCTAATCCCTCTAGTCGGTTGTCTTTTATGCATTTATATTTTTTTAACTTCCTGTGTTAAGTATTTTAATATAAAAGGGTCTCGTGTGCTTACCTTCGTGTGCTGGGGGGCTATAGGCCAGCTTCTAATTGATCTGTTTGCCTTGAAACACGTCAGAAAATTCAGAGAGTTTGCTCAGAGAGTGAGCTGAAAATTTGGAGCAGATGTTTGTTTTATAGGGGAGAGAGAGGAGAAAAAAACTACCTCCAAAAAAGCCCTGGTTGCAATCTTGCTTTCCGTGAAATGAGCTCAGTCCCGCGGAGGTGCAGAAAAGCGTCGCTTGTGTAAAAGAGAAGAAAGAGGCTGTAAAATATTAATGCAAAGTGGCTGTGAAGTGTGACTGGTACCTGCCTCAGCCATTCTAAGTACCTGCCTCTTTCATTAGCCCACCAAGGTGCAGCTTTTTCTTTTTTACTTATATTCTTTTGCTTAAACCGAGGGACTTGGGGCTCTTGAGAAGGGAGCAAGCCAGGAAAGGCTTTGAAGGATAAACCAGAGCAGCTCCTGGAGGGGTGTGGGGTGGGTCCCCCCTGCCCCACCACCCACAGATGCAGCTGGGAGGAGGGAGCTGTCTCTGAGGTGCCTTGAGCAGGGGGCTGCAGAAGGGTTGGGCTGGAAGGGGGACAGTGTGGCTGTGACTGCTGGGATGGTTAAAGCTGCCCGTGCTGGGGCTCTGCCGTGGGAGTTTCTCGGGTGCGGGTTTTTTGTGTCGTTACCAGTCCCCTTCCTGCTCACAAGGGTATTTGTGTCACACAGGGGAAGGCAAGTGAGCTCTGCTCTGCCTTCACCTCCAGACTGAAACAGCCTCTCCCCTCGCTTCACAGCCCTCTGTCAGCCCCTTTTTCTTCTTGGTAGCATCTTCCAGGAATAGAGAAGACCCCCTACTCATGCAGTAGTGAGACACATCAAAAATTGCCTCCTGCCTTGGCATCTCAACAGCTTCTCTGTAACAAAGAAAAGCTTCTCTGGAGAGCAGCTGGAGGTTGGCCAGCTGAGAGTTGGGTGCTCCCCTGTGGTACCTGCACCTGTGTTGTCCATCTCTCTGGTTCCTTCACCTTCCAGTCAGCCACGAGGAAGGAATTGGCTCATGGGGTTCAAACCCACTAATTAAAATGTGCTGGAGAGGTTTTGGGTGTTCTTGGACTGATTGCTTCTCACCTACATCAAGGGCCTGAGCACTCCACGTTTTTCAGGGCTTGGCTTTCTCCCTGCCTGTTGGCTGGACACCATGTGTGGCCAAAGGAGCACCTGAGTAAGCTGGATCTGAACATCTGGCTGGGCAGAGCTCGTGCAAAGAGGTGACAGTGCTCATCTCCATCACCTCCCATCCCTGCGGCGGTTTTGTGGTGGGATTTCTTACAGGACTTTTAATGTGCCCCATCTCAGAGCTGAGCCAGGAGTTGCCCAACCCAGTCTGTGATCCCTTTACTGCTCTCTTGCCTGCACAGCAGGGATGGTCATCCTTATCTCAGAGCCTTTGCTGGGCTCTATTATCTGATGGCAAACATCCCCAAGACACCGTGGCCGTCAGCCCCGTGGTGACTGTCAGCCCCGTGGCCTGTGTGAGCAGGCTGGCACCTCCTGCATAGCTTACAGATTGCAGACAGAGGAGGACAGGCTCCTCTGCAGCCTTGGTGGGAGTCAGTGCTGAAGTCCCTGTCCCTGGGCAGTGCTCAGGTCTCTGCCCCCGAGCTCTGCGTGTGGCACAGCAGGTTTGACCACTGAGTTGCCCAGTGGCGCAGTCTTCATGGCACTCGTGTGTTCCTGGGAACTCGAGCACTGCTTTTGGCTGGGACCTTCCCCTCCAGAGAGCAGTGGGACTGTTGTGTCCCTTGGGGACAGACCCAGGTGAAAGCACAGCACCATGATGGGCAGCCTGTCCGGGATGTAGGACTTGCCAACACTTGGGGTGGAGCAGGAGCTCTCAGAACGGGTGCTCAGTTGTGACTGCCTTGCAGCTTTGGCTATATCACAAACTTCTGCTTGAGTTCTGCCCATACAAGCTGCAGCAGCTTGACCTGTGGATGGCAGCTTCAGAAGCTGCTGGCAGTGGAGCACACTTGACTCTGTGCATCCAACTCCTCTGTGTCTGCCAAAGTGGGGTGCTGCTGGGGCTGGGTGGCAGTTTTGTGCTGAGCATTTCATCCTGGCCATGGCACTGGCTGGCAGGAGCTGTGAGACCTCTTCCAGATCAGCCCATTGTTGGGCACAGTGCTGGCTGGGCTGTGGTTTGTTAGCTGAGGGGGCCAGCAGTGGCAGTCTGGGCTCAGTGTTGGGTCAGCCAAGAGCTGGGCTGGTGGTCTGGGCCCAGGGCTGTGTGATGGTGCCTGGCAGGGCTGCAGTCCCTGTGCTGTGTCCCTGTTCCCGAGCTGTTGCAGGTTTGGTGGGACCCCATGTAGGGTTCCCAGTGAAGGAGGGTGTGGGGAGTCCAGGAAGAGCTTGCAGTGTGTGGTGAGGAGGTGTGGGGCTTTGAGCACAGAAAACCCGAGCAGCTCTGACTTTAAACCATTGGTTGAACCTCATCACACAGTAAAAGGAAATGTCTGAAGTCACTGGAGAAGACTTTTTACTTTTCAAGTCCTTACAATGTTTTTGAGAAGTTACCCCCCAGACATCCTCCCCCTTCCCTTGGTCAGAAAGGCTTGGAGACTGGTAGGTGGAAGATGATGCTGAAGTGGAGCAACTGGAGGGAAACCTAGTTAGAGAAGGATGGAGGGAGAAAGGCCTGTGTGTTCAGGAGGTACATGGAGCTGTCTGGAGAAGGTGACGTGGTGCCTGACATGCAGGGATGCCCACAGAAACCCGCAGCTGTCCCAGCAAACCTGGGGCTGGTGAGCTCGCTGGGTTGCAGTGTTTGCTGCTGGTGTCACACATGAGATCAGATCTAGCACACCCTCTGCCAGTGACTGCCCTGCCTCGCAGGGGTGGGTGATGTCACGGCTTTCCCTGCTCATCTGTTCCGAGCGGTTTCTCTGCCGGAGGTGTCACATCAGGCAGTGCTGACAGGGTGTCTCCCAGAGTGGGGAGAGCCCTGGGGAAGGGACACAGTGACAGCAGCCATCCCCAGCGGGACTCTGCAGTGCTGGGGAAGGCTGTCCTTTGAAATAGTTTTAGCTTTTAGGTTTTGAGTGTTCTTACGTTGCACAAAGAGCTGTTTTACGTGGAAAAAGCTTTTTGACATCGATTCAACTGAGAAACTTCCTAATTTCTGAGAATTTTTGGTCTTTCTGAAGATGCCCCACCACTTGGAGCTGCAGGCAGGGCTGTCTGCTTCTGGCTCTGCCAGGCTCATCCTTCCTGCCCCAGGTGTCCTTATCCCTGGGTGCCTTTGCCTCTTGATACAATCCTGTCACATATCAAACACTGGGATATACTGGACAGTGGGAAGGCTTGGGACTGTGGAGCACCCTGAGCACCCAAATGCCATGGGCTGGTGTCTCTAGCAGAAGCTGGCTCACTCTAAATCTGTAGAAATCAGCAGTGCTTTAAGATGCTGCCAGCCTGAACTCTGAAATCTCAGTGATTTTCAAGCTGCTTTTCAGCTCCATCTCTGCTGCCCCTGTGGTCTGGTGGCTCTTCAGCCTGATTTGGAACTGGGGGCCCTGACCTGGGGCTGGCTGGGGAGCTGTGGAAAGCCTTCCAGAGTCTGGCATGGATCTCTCCCTTGTATTCCTCTGCAGCTCCTCCCTTGTGTTTGCAAACATTTGTGGTTCTGTGGTTTTGGTCAGTGTTTTCTGGCGCTGTCAAGAGGGTGCCCCAGAGCACGCCTGGCTGCCCCTGGCACTGCTTTGAGACTGTCCCAGGGAAGGCTGTGGTCCAGCACGTGAGCTGCTGTGCTGTGAGATGCTGTCCTGAGCTGACTTTGCCTGCTGGCCTTAGGGATAGAATGGCCAACAGCCCTGGCAGAAGGGGCAGGACTGTGTCTTACAGGTCATGTTTGCTGCCCAACCCATTACAAACACCTTTATTTTCTTTTTCTTGGAATATGACTTTTTTTTTTTCTTTTTCCCGTGCTGTGACACATGGAATCATCGAGTCTGGGGCTGCCTCATGTTTGTAGTTCAGCCTCTGCTCTCAGCCTTTATCTCTCTGGGGGTGTGTGCAGGACTCCTGCCTTCCTGCCTCTGTTGTCTGCTCACCCATGGTCTAGGGGAGTGACCCATGAATTGTCCCCAGGGTCAGGGGTTGCCTTGCCTTGCCTTTTCCCTCTAGCTCCAAACCCCATCCCCCTGGAGCTGGATGTGTGGTCTGACCCCTGCACTGCCAGGGTCCTGGTGCCTGTGGGGTGGGTGTGGGAGGGTCTCTGTGCTCTGGACAGCACGCAGTGATGCTGTGGCTGCTCCGCTGCCTCCGGTCAGCAGGAGCTGCTCCAACACGGCTGTCCTGCTCTCCATCCCTGCTGGAACTCCTCTGGTTCAGTCTGAAGTGTGCTGTGCTCCTCTTCTGGGATTGCCTGGTGCAGAGCCCCATCCTGCTCCCTTTGAGCACCTCCCGGAGCTACGGCCAGACCGGCCAGGGTTGGAAATCATCAGGAGAGGGGATGTCAGGGAAGGCTGTCACTGCAGGCTGTGCTCCACAGGGAGCTGGCTGGGGCAGCTGCTGGAGAGCCTTTTTCCTGTTTACTTGCTCCCAGAAGTGCTGATGGTGTGGTGATTAAAGGACATCCCTCTTGCATCCTTCATCCCTTCTCCTCCTCCTCACCCTCTCTGAGGGTGGAGGCGTCAGCCCAGGTCAGGTAATGGGGTGGCTGCAGGTGGGAACTTGGCCACGTTGGGAGCACAGGATGTCCGAGAGGACTTTCTCCCCCTTGGCTCCCTGCCCTGTGCCCCATAAATCTGCTTCCCAGCTGGCAGGGAGGTGGGGACTGACCCGGTTTGTTTGCTGAGCATTTGGGCACTGCCTGTCATGGTCCTTCTTGGCATGAGGCTCTCCTGCTCCTGGGCTCATTGGAGCAGAACACAGAGCCTGCTGCCTCAGAGCTGCTGTGCTCAGGTACTAATCCTGCAGGCATCACTCACCCACCTCTGGTACCTCTGGCCAGGATCTCAGGGTCCTTTGGACACCTCCCTTCTCCTTGGAGCCTGCGGTCTTTGTCCTGCTGATCCGTGCTCACATCTCTCCTCAACTTCAGAGGACCAAAAAGCTCGTCCCTGAAGGCCCCAGAGCAGACCCCAAGTGGTGCCAGGCTTAGTGGGGAGTTGGCTCTGCTGGGGCACAGCTTGGCTCTGTCCCCCAACAAAGCAGCAGAAATTGGGTTTTGTTGGTTTTTTTTTTCCTTCTTCTATGTCTCACATGTCCTGTAATGCCTCATGTCAGCCTGTTCTCGAGGTCTTGGTGCTGGTTGGAGTGTGGTCCCTGTAACCCCCCCAGCAGCTCAGGCCCTGGGACATGTTATGAAGAGATCTGGAGATGAGGGTGTGAAATTTTGGAGCGTTGGTACGTGGGGTTTGGTGTGAACCATGCAGAGGGTTGGTGTGCAGGCAGCAGTAGGTCTCCAGTGCTGGGGACCAAATAAATGCCAGGTGAGGTCATTAATGAAAAAACAGTCCCAAGTGGTTTCACGCCATCACCACGGGCTCCTGCTTCTCCCACGTAGACTGGAAATGGTGGCACCTGCGTGGCTTGGGTGGTGCCTGCTCAGTGCCTGGGCCTTTGCAGCTGGACGGGGCTGTCAGGAGGGGCTGTTGGCTGGGTAGCCACCAAAACCTTGCCTGGACAGTGGGAGGTGAAGCCAGCACAGTCAGTCACTAACTGTGGTCAGTGCAGATACAGCAAAGCCGGTGGAAAGGGGAGAGTCGCTGTTTCCATTTGTAGCCACTCTGTGACAGGAGCAGGTTTGATTTCACAGCAGCCCCTCTGGGAACTCCGGCTCTGGTTCCTGTCACGGTGGGTGGAAGGAACTCACAAGGAGAGCCCGAGGAGGAGGTGACATGAGGAGGTGACACGAGGAGGTGCCTCCCTGCGTTATTGGAGAAGGTCCAGTCCTCAGGGGCACACAGGGAGATGGGGGGGGGACACACATCTGGAAATCACATCTGGCAAGTACTCGGCCTGTGCTGTCTCAGAGCAGTTTTTGGGTTGAGCGCGGGGCAGGAAGAGGTCGGGCTGTTGTGGTGACCTCGAGGGCTCAGCAGCAGATGGGATCTTTATCCCGTCCTTCTCCTCCCAGCGTCACCCTGACACCGAGGCGCTCAGGCCCTGGTGGGGATGGGAACAAGCCCTTTCCCTGCTGCCCCTGTGCTGGCCAGCAGTCATCTCTGCTGTTAAATGGCTGTCACGGAAACTCGGCTGTGTGGTGTGGGGGGGTGGGTGAGGACTGAGTCACGGCATCCAAACACCGCTGGCATTTGCTGCCAGTGTGACAAATCTTTTCTGTCCTTCAGTTTTCACTCCTCGCCTCTGTGCCCTGTCCCGGGGACAGTGTGTGGTCACTCTTGTCTTCATTTGTTTTGTGACAGGGTGTGACTCCCTGGGCATGAAAGAGTCAAGAAGACACCTTTGTTGAGTGCAAAAATCCCCAAAATGCTCCAAGGAGAGCTTGCTGCTGTTGGACACTCAGGTCCCCAAATCCACATCTGCCAGGGCTTCCTCATTGGCCCTGCCGAGCTCCTGGCTGTCAGGCTGTGAGCTGTACACTCAGGAACTGCTGGATTCCCTCTCTGCCCTTCTGTCCTGCCAGTCTGCTTGATCCCATCCCCTTCCCCGTGCTGGCAGTGGGTAGGAGCACTCCACCTGTCTGAGCCTGGGGTCATCAGTGACCCTCTAAGGTCCAGGAGAAGGATATGGAGATGTTTCACAGAAGGGCTCCCTGCTGGGCCCTTCCACAGGGCACAGCTGTCTGAGGAGCAGCTTTCTCAAGCCTCTCACCCTCTTCCATACTGAGACACAGCTCTGTGTCGGTGCCCATCGATCTGCCACTGTGCTGCCTCTCTGCTCTCCTTCCAGCTCTGTCCAGCCTGGAGGGAGGGAGGGGGCAGAGGCAGGATGGAGGAGCTGTGCTCCCAGGTCTTCATCCCCTCCTCCTTCCAGTTTACGGTGCTACCCTGTGGTCTTTACATTTCTCAGCCAGGCAGGGCTGAGGGGGATGGAACCCACGATGCCACACCAGGAAAAGGTCACCTTGGGCTTGTGGAGCCTTCCCTAGACAGGCTGTCCAGAGCACCAGTGCCAAGCTTCCCCTTTCCAGTTGAGTCAGTGGAAGCTTGTGCCTCTCAAACAGACTGGGCTGATGACTGAAGGGTCGCTCCAGTGGCTGCTGCCAGCCTGATTTCATCTGGTGCAGCAAGTCCAGGGCTCTCATGGGTGCAGCCTCGCATGTGGGGGTGGGTACGACCAGCAGCCCTGGATGCCCAGCTTGGGATTTGGGACAAAAACCCCACAGCTTCACACAGACCAGATTTCTGTGGAGGACAAGAGGGAGCCTCAAAGCACCCCAGGAGGGGGATTGCTGGGCCCTGGCCTGATGTTTGCCATCTGGCACAGGGGCTGTGAGGGCAGCGTCCTGCTTCACTCGCCTGGGGGATCAGCATTGGTTTTTTCACTCGTGTTTTTCTTTCAGCCAGAGAGATGTGCTGACGACACAGGACAGGCAGCTGCCAGCCCACAGCTGCCTTTGCTTCTTGTGCCGGGAGGATGTTTGAGAGCTCTTGAAGGCCACCTGCGTGAGGCACCACGATGCTGGCAAAGCAGCCGGGTGTGGGGCAGCCTGGGGAGAGCCCTGCAGAAGCTGAGTGATGTCTGGGCAGGACTCTGCCTCCCTGCTAGCGTGGATATGTGTGGGATGGAGGAGGGAAGGGAGGCTCCTCACGTCCTGCACGGCAGTGCAGCAGCTCAGTCTCCTATCTCCCTGCACATCTCCTCTGGCTTCCTCTGCACTCGATAAGGATTTGGGGGGGGCAGCAGGGGAGGGAGGAAGAGGAGCTCAGAAGCCACAGGACATGTGACCCAGGGGCACGGGGGAGGCAGGGGCAGGAAGCGCCAGTGCCCGCAGAGCAGCTGGCAGGTCCCTGTGTGGGCTGCCCAGTGCACTCTGCCAGCACATCTGCCCAGGTGCCAGCTCCCAGGGTGGTGTGCCAGCTCCCAGGGTGGTGTGCCAGCTCTCTGCCAAAGCCTCCTGCTCCACACTGAGTGACAGGGATGTCTGAGAGGTGAGCCAGGATCTGAGTCGGGATCCAGGCTGGTCCCAGTCCTGCTGGCTCATCAGGAGCTCCCTGTTGTCTCATCTCCAGCCCATCAAGCTGTTTTTTCCCCCAGCATCTCCTCTCCCAGGTGTGCTCTGCATGGATGTTGCTCCTTCTGGGGTAGAGCTGTTGCAACAGTTCTTCATAGCAAAGTGCACTGGCTCAGAGGAAAAACTGCTGTTGGCTGATGCAGGTGAGATGAAGCACTTTGCTGGAGCAACCTGAGGCACTGCTGAGTCTGGAGGGGAAAACAGCTTTGCCTGCACCTTCTCCCGAGGCAGAAGTACCTGTGTGTTGCAGCAACAAGAGCAGTGGGCCCCAGTGGTCCCCTGGACACCAGGGTGGCTGTGTCCCTCCCTGGTACAGCAGTGGGAGTGAGAGAGCTTTTTACAGGGATTTTGGTGTCTCACTGAAAGGGCAGCATGGCCTTTTTTAGTTCATAGGGTGTGAGGGATGTGCTGGGGCGCAGGGCACTGCTGGTTTGGTGTTTGGATGCCTCAGCCAGGCCTCCTGCCCTCTGAAAAACCAGTTAAGGTCAAATGAGAGGCCTCAGCTGGTTTCTTGTTGTCCTGTCTGGATAAGCCATCTGCTAATGGCATGGGCTTGTCCTCTGGAAACCTGATAGCTGATGCTGAGCAGCGCTGATGGCAGGAGAGGGGGATGCAGTAACCTCTCTCTGAGCAGAGACATTCAATTCCCTGTTCCTGTGTCGATTAAGGGAAAGCTCGTGGGGTCGAGAGGCTGAGCTGCTGTCACTCTGAGAACCAATGGTAGTGTGAGACACACAGCTATTCCCTCTGGAATCTGTTCCTCATCGCTTGGGGTGAGCGCTCGGCTTCTGGCAGAGGGGATGCAGAGGGCAGGACGCCACGGTTTGTGTTCGTTATGGGGGCAGCGTGCACGTCCTAAGAGCCACCGTGATTCCTGCAGTCCAGCCAGTGCCAGCTGGGGCGGTGCCTGTGCCCGTTCCTGCCCCAGCCCTGCAGGGAAGGGCCACGGAGCGTGGCAGGGGCTCGATGAGCAGGGAAGGGCTCCAGGCTGGGAGGTGCTGAGGGCTCTGGCCCCCGTCCAGAGAAGCACTTAGTGCTCCCCGGCTCGGGGAGTGCTGTGGGGCTGTTCTTGCCCAGGGGTGTTGGGTTGCAGCGGCAGAGCCGGGCGGGAGTGCAGCACACCGGGCAGGGCTGACCTGGGCGTGCCGAAGGGGACTGGCATCCTCCTGCATCCTCCTGCAGCTCCTGACACCCACTGCTGCCACAATATGCGTTTCAGGGGGATTTCCACTGAAATATTAAGAGGGATAAGGTGCTACTTTATTCTTCATGCTGTTGCATAATAGATTTTCCGTATTTTTTACATGCACATGTGTCTCTTTCCTCTTTCTCCCTGCGGACCTGACCTCCCAGTGCCCCTTCCAGTGATGGGAAGCCTGGGGATGACCACATGGCTGTGCTCAGTGGGATCCACAATGTTAAATAGCAGGAAGACTCTTTTTTTAACCTCTTTTTCTTTGCCAGAGTGAGTAGGCTGGAGGCTTTTCCGCTGCCCTGGGGCAGGATCAGACCGTGTCAGCCAGCTGAGGTCAGGCTGGGCTGGCAGTGACCATGTGGCTGTCACAAACATCCAGCAATACCTGTTGAGGGGGTGGGTGTTTGCTTGGAGGCTGTCCCCAGTAAACCCATCTTGGAAGGTAATCTGGCTAAATTTCCTTTTTGACAGCTTTTTTTTTTTTTAATGTTTTTATTTAATCAGTTTTACATCTTTCCAAAAATCCTCTGGAGGTGGTGATTTTGCAACCCTCAGAGCCTGTTCCAGGGTGTCCTTATCCTTACATGTTACAACACCCTATCCATCAGTGGGTAAATGAGGCTTGGATGAAGTTTCAGTTTTAAATCACTTAAAGGGTGGATCTGGTTTTCATGTAACCAGAGGGTAATTTGTGGGGTTTTTCTCTTACATGACGAGGGAGGTGGATCTGGGGTCAGCTTTTTCTTTCTGATGCAACCCGCTCCTACCAAAAGGAAGGCTCTTTGTCCAGAAATGTGACTATATCCCTTTTCTTTAGTGCTAGAGATAAGGGGAGGGCTGTTTCTGCTGGCAGTGGGCTGGGGGGAGGTTTGGGAGGCTGTTGTACAGAACCTGGTTGTAGAGCCATGGCACAGCTCAGTGTGGAGCCGTGTGGGGAGCTCAGACCATCTCATGGGTGTTGCTGCCTCCCCTCCCTGGAGCTGCTCCTGCCTCCAGCCTGGGAGGGCTGCAGGATAGCCAGCTCGCTCCAGCCCTCCCATCTCATCAGCTGCCCCTCTGTCCCTGCTTGCTGCTGGTTCCCACTCTGGGACATCCAGCCCTGCCAGGCTGCAGCAGGGTTCATTTTCCATCAGAGAGCTTCCCTCTGCCACTGCCGTTGCTCTGGGACCAAGTTCTTCCTCTCTTGCCACATCCTGCACGGGATGAAGACATGTTAGTATCTTCTATCTCCTGCAGCATGCTCTGGGAGAGGGCAGCTTGGGGAGGAGGAGGTGTTGCTCACTTTGGTGACAAGGGACTCGTCTTTGGGGGGATCATCCCCCATTACCTGCCCTTGTTTCCCTTCCCAGGCCCTGTGGGGCTGGAGCCCCATCTGATGCTCATCCCCATGTCTTTGACCACATCCTCAGTAGGCCTTTCCCAGCAAGGACCCGGGGTGCAGAGCCATGGTGGGCCCACCCCAGCACTCAGCGGGGAGCTCGCTGGTGCTGAGGGTGCACCTCTGAGCCCTGGGCTGTAGCAAGGGTCTCCAGCCCTCCTTCCCCCTGCACAGGCTCCTGGTCCTGAGCTGGCAGAGGGAGGACCTGCAGCAGGGTGGATGGAGGCTGGGACCAGCGCAGGGAAGCATCATTTCAGCACGTGCCTGTTGGGGATGGTGGCGTTTGTGCTTGCTGTGCTTCCTGCTCAGAGTCATTTCCTTCCCTGCTGCGAGGGGGCCGGCAAGGTGTTTGAGTCAGTGCTGCTCTGTGGTGAGAAGAGGGCTGCACAAACCCAACCCTGAACCACCTTCTCCCAGCACAAGCAGGCACGTCTGGGAGGACGAGAGAGATGAGCAAGCAGCTGCAGGCGTGCGTGGGCTGGAGGTTTCTGCCCCGCTCCCTCCGAGTGCCTGATCCCTGCAGAGGCTGCCCTTCGCCCCAGGAATTCCCTGCGTGCTTCTGTCCTTGATAAGCACCTCACTTGCTCCAGGGCTCTCTCCACTGGGTGGATTTTAGGTATGCACTTTGTAATAACAGCTCTGTCTTACCACTTACTTAGTAACCTGCCGGTGCTCCCTGCAGTGAGAGGTGAGCACAGGGCATGGCACCCTCCTCCATTTGAGCTATTGCCCAGTAAACTACCATGAAAACCCATCTGCCAGTTCTTTCCCATTGCATTGGTCAAGCTCTGTATCCTCTAAAGATAGGATTAGCCTTCAGTCCCACTGTGCATGTCCTGGATACAAAGCCCTGGACTGTGATAGGGGTTTTTAAGGGCTGAAATAACCTGCTGTGTCACTAAGGATGTGAACATAGAGCATGCTAATGTTTGAACTTTTAGCCTGCTCCTCTCCAAAGGGTAAGTGATTCCTTAAAAAGTCCCACTCTTGCTTATTTTAGGAAACTTGTCTGTCCTCCCTTTGCAGCCCCAAGGAACTGCTCTTGTCATGAGTTGTTGAGCTTTGGAGGGTTGTTAGATTTGTAGAATATCCTGAGTTGGAAGGGATCCACAAGGATCATCAAGTTCAACTCCTGGCTCTGCAGAGGACACCCCCAAAATCCATCAGTGGTCAGTCTAGATACGTCCTGTGCCAGGCAATGAGCAGGCTGCCATCATCTCCAGATGCACACCCACAGTGCTGTGCAGCGAATCCTGCCAAGAGAGGATCCCACGTTCTTCGTGGCTTGTAAGTGCTCCCAAAGTCAATCCCTGTGTCTGCCTTGCTGTGGGGTTTGGAGAGAGCATCATCTCTCATGATGCAGTTTAGTGCTGCCATGGCTGCTGCGGGTGATGAGCTGGTCACATTTCTGTCTAGTTTTAAACTGCAGGAAATTGAAATGAAAGGCGAGTCGATCCACAGTGAGTGCAGTAAGTGGAGTTTAATTGGGATGAATTACATGCCAGGTTTGCAGTAATCTCTGTCCCGCATTGCTCAGAAGCATCATCTGCTTTGGAAACGTGACTCAGAAATGTTGTTATTTGATTCCCACGAGCATTTAAGAAACTATTTTTCCAGGAAGCAAAGGTTTTTGGGTTTGGATTGGGTTTGGTTTGGTTTTTTTTTTTTTTTGGCTTGTTGCTGCTGTTGTTTTCTCTTTGTTCTCTGGCAACGTGAATCCTTTCCCAGAATTTCCTCTGGGGAGGGAGGCTGTGAGATGCTCCCTTACCAGTGTCTCTTCAGCTCCTTCTCCTTGCTCGGCATTAACGCTCCAGGCATCAACAGCTGCCCCTTGCTGGGGATCCCTGTGAGGGAGACATCCAGCCCTTTTTGGGGAACACAGAGGTAAATAGGAGGGTGGTGGCTGGGGAAACTTCCTTGGGAAGCAGTGAGAAGGGGCTGTGCTTACAGCCTGTGCCATGCACAGCCACATGTGCGGCAAGAGAGGTGTGCAAGGTGAGCGGTGAGATCTCTGTGCCGCTCTGGAAGGTTGAGGAGCAAGCTGGGACTCCTGAAGGCCACTTTATCTTTCGTGGGAATTTGAAGCTGTTTGCTGAACCCCCCTTTGGTTTCCCCTTTCTCACAGTGGATATTCGTGAGATCAAAGAGATCCGTCCGGGGAGAAACTCGCGTGACTTTGACCGGTACCAGGAGGATCCGTGTTTCCGTCCAGACCACTCTCACTGCTTCGTGGTCCTCTATGGCACAGAATTCCGGCTGAAGACCCTCAGCCTGCAAGGTAAAGCACTTGTGGCCCCAGGGCTGTGCCAGGACAGGGTTGGTCAGGCGCCTCGGCACCCCCCAACCCAAACAGCTTTACTGCCTGGGGACAAAGAGACCCCGATCCTTGGGAATTGAAGGAGGATGGAGTGTGATGTGCAGGGCCAAGACATCCAGCCAGCCATGTACATCCCATGGGAGGGGAGCAGGAGCTTGGCAGGGGTTGGAGTTGGCCAGAACAGCTGCATGGCAGGGGAATGGTACCAGAAAGGGGGTGAAGCAAGGAATAGGGAATATAAGGTGCTGAGGATATTCCCAAGAGGTTTGTGTTGGTGATCAGCATCTGTGTCCCTTCCTTCCACTTCTCCTTTGCACTTTCCACAGCTACCTCTGAGGATGAGGTCAATATGTGGATCAAGGGGCTGAACTGGCTGGTGGCAGACACTCTGAGGGCACCCACGCCCCTGCAGATTGAAAGGTGAGGAAAGCTCGTCCTTGTCCTGCTCTTGTTTTCTTTTTTCCCTTTTCTGTCTGTTTTGACAGAGAAAGGTGAGCACGGTGACATCTCATTCCCTGTCTGAGCTGTGCTGACCTGACACTTCTGCCTCTGCACTCCAGAGGCTTCATCCTGTTGATCCAGGGTTTGATCTCAGGATTGTCAGGGAAGAGGAGCTTTCCCATGAAACTGATGTTTCATGTGAGCAGCCTGTATTATCTGTAGCAGTTCAGTGCAGAGGCACGTGGAACAGAACCCCTTTGGTTTTTGTCTTATCCCACTTTCAGGCAGAGATGTTTTTAAAGGGGGGGAGGTTGCCTGCATGGAAACAGGGCCGGCTCTGGAGGGGAGCAGAGCCAGGTTCCCTGGTGGGAAGGAGGGCTGTGGGAATGGATGGTGTGGCGCTGATCACCTTCCAGAGACAGCAGCAAAGCACCTGGGCTGGTTGCTGGGGAGCTGTGAATAAGTGTGTGCCTGTTTGTGCCCCCTGCTCAGGTGGCTCCGCAAGCAGTTCTACTCGCTGGACCGCAACCGGGAGGACAGGTAAGGACAGGGGAGCTCGCAGTCACCTTCGTGGAAGGGGTTAAGCTGGAATAGTTTGACTTGGACTTAAAACCCCCACCTTTGTTTGGATTTTTTCTTGGGTTCTTTAGGCTTTTAATGTTCATATCCAAAGAACCCTAATCCAAGTCCCCATTACTTCCCTGGCTGATTTTCTCTGAATTAAAAAAGCATAAAAGAGCTGTCTTGTTTCCCTGACCTATTTCGCAGCTGTTTACACCCAGTAACACCTTGAGAGCCCACAGCTGTGAAAGTCTTCCCCCCAGCTCTCCAAGGAAGCAGACATCAAAGAGCCAAGAGGCAGTTTGGGGCACCCCATCAGGACTGAACTGGGTTGTGCTTATTGCCCTACACTCTGTTTGTTTTATTCTCCTTCTCTGAGGTCCATCAGGCCATGGATCATCTCACAGCTTGGCTTCTAGGCTGATGGGCTGCAGCAGGGCCACTGCTTGTGGGGTTCTTGGGTGAATGCTTAGTGGTGTCCTAGCAGGTAAAATGTCATGCTTGAACCTGCCATGAGGAGATAAGGGAGGGGAATTGGGTCATGATTCATCAGGAGGAGATGAGGGAAGGGACATTTCCCTGTCAGGGAGGTGAGTTCCATCGCCAGTTTTCCTGTCCACATGCTGGCTGCCAGCCTCCTCTTCCCGAGGTGCTGTTATTTGCTGGTGTCCCGTCCCTGGGACAGGCTTTTCCCCTGTGATGTTTACTGAGCACATTAACCTTTCAGCACTGATTTCCATGTTAATGTGCTCCCCTGGGGCAGGGAGATTCCTCCAGTCCTGCTCTGGAGAGGGCAGTGCTGGAGACATCACTCACACACAGCAAGTGTCCCCTGGACATGGATCCCACCTGCCCCCTTTCCAAGCCTTGGACATGGGGCAGATCCCTGGGCTCTGGAGCATCCTCTGCTTTGTCCTTGCTGTGCCCCTTCCAGGACAGACTGACAGCCCTGCTGCCAGGGGTTAAATCCAGCCTGTCCAGGAGCAGAGCAGGAGTGTGTTGCCTGGGGAAAATCCCACTGCACTGGACATTTTTGCCTTTGCAGTGATTTATCCTGTGGCGTGACGAGAGCACCGCTGGGTGCGCAGGGATTTAGCGGAGGAGGGATAAATCCTTGCAGAGGCAGAAAGGGAAGGAGAGGAGCTTTAATCTGTTGCAGCTGCTCTGCATATGCCACACACCTTTGCAGTCCAGGCTGGGGTTGTATCTGCAGTGTTCTGGTTTTCAGTGGTGACAGATCGTGGTATTTCCTAATGCAGCAATAGGGAGCACTGGGGCAGGTGCAGGGCTGTCTGCGTGGGGGGTTTGCAGGATGAGAGCAGGAAAAATGGAAGTAATCAGACCACCTTCTCCTCTGGTTATGCAGTAAAACTGATGAAATGGCATCCCAACAGGACAAAAAGAGATGGCATGTCCAGATCTGTCTGCCCAAGGCAGACCTGACAGCCAGCCTGTGGCATCTCTCTTGTTTTTCAGAATATCATCTTTCTATTGGAATTTAGAATTAAGGCAGCAAAATCCAATATATTCCTTACCTGTCAACCATGGGGAGAGCTTTCAGTGCAAAACACTTAATTAGGAGAGCTGCTGCTCCAGCCCAGGCAGCAAGAGGAGCAAAACAGCAACAGAGGAGGAATGCAGAAAGATTTGGGCTCTTCCCAAATTACGAACAGTCTACAAGCATCCATGTGTTTTCTGCAAGGTAAAGGCAGGAGTTATGGAACACACACATCTCTTGGATTAAATCTTTGCCCTTATGAGGCGTTTCAGCATTAAATTTAGCGTTGCTGAGCGTTTTGGTTTTGCCTCTCAGCCTGGAAATGAGTTTTCAAAGGCAACACTGAGATATGGGGGCTTTTTTTTTTGGTTTTTTTACATAAAACCACTTCTTTTGCAAACCATCCTGGATCCTTTCCAGAACAGGCAGGTTTTTGGCAGCTGAAGAAATGATTCCCAGCACTTGTGTGCCCCGTGCCCCAGCCTCTTGTGCCGGAGCCTTCCCCGCTCCCTCCCGCCTGTCCCGGCTGGGTGCCGGGCCGGACCTTCCAGCACGCCGGCAGATGGTGACTGTTTTCACTGGCTGCTGGGCCGTAGGGTATTTGTTTTTCCAAGGGAAGTTAGGTGGAAAGAGGAGGATAACAGGATGCTGGGGTTTTTTTTTCCTAACTGCTGCCAAAGAGGCTGTTTCACCTCTTGCCAGGAGAGCTGCCCATGGCTGGGAGCGGTGTGACAGCCCTGGGGGCTGCCAGGGGAACGTTTCCATCCCCTGTGCGAGGGCTGAATTGGTCCTTTGGCCTGTTTGTCATGAAACCTTAGAAAACTTCCGTAGGAAAAAAATCAGTTTGTTTATTTGGTTTTTACTTTCTAGTCTGAAAATACTGCCAAGCTGTTTATCCAAGGTCTCCAGCACTTTAACATGATTAATAACACACGGTAAATAAAATCCTTCCGTACCCTGTCCTCCTTCCGAAGCTGAGAGGAAAATGTTGGTCACAGCTTTGACAGGGCTTGCTCTTGTCACATCAACAAGCAGTGCCTTGGTCTGGCATATCCTGTGAAGCAGCTCAGCATCACCAGAGCCTGAGTGCTGGCTCCAGTGGGTCTCCAGCTCAATGCCTTCTGCTGGTCCTGCTGCTCCAGCCCCTCCTGATATTTTTCCATGAGGTTTTTCGCACTGCCAGGCTCTCACCAAGGAGGGATTGCTGTTGGATGGCTGTGGGGACTCTGGGTGTCCTGTCAGGAGTCCCAAGGCAGCTGTTACACGCCATGGTCCTTGACATGTGAGGGCATCTCATTGCACTCCTGGCTCAGTTCCCTGTCACCTGGGACCCCACAGCTGGGACCCCCTGCCCTTGGGATCACACAGCACCCTGCACATGGCCATGGATGCTGGGTGTGCTGGAGGGAGCAAGGTCAGGCTCCCCTCCCCAAAACACTCCCCCTGAGCCCCATGGGGTAACTTCACCTGCTGGGGGAGAGGGAGGTGCAGGGGCGATACCAGAGCTGCTACCCGTGCTGAGTGTGTGTTGCTGGCTGTGCAGCTTGTACAGCTGGCTGAGAAGGGGAGGCTGGAGCCATTTGCCAGCTTTTTTTTTTCCTCTTTCTTTCCCTGTCCTGCCAGAGAGGGGCAGGACATTGCCCGTCCTCGGCCGGGTGCTGGCCTTGGGCACGCACGGGAGCGGGGCCAGGTCCTGCCCTGGCCGTGTGTGTGTCCTGGCCCCGCAGCTCCGAGCCCAGGAACAAGGGCTCTCTGTGTCCCACTGGCTGCCGGGCCCTCGTCTCTGCAGTGCCTGACACCAGCCGGTTTCTCCCTCTCCGTGGGGCTCCCTCCATCCCTCCTCCTTCCTGTGGCGTTGGAGATCACCCCATTTCCAGGGGAGAGCGTGAAAGAGATGTGGCTCACAGGGTGAGGGACATCTCCTCTGGTACAGCCAGGGAAGCCCAAGCCATGGGGATTTCCAGGGCCAGACCTGCCCTAGGCTTTGCAGGATGGGGGAGTGTCCTGTAGGATCCTGGGCTCCCACGCGCTCTGTGGGGGGCAGAAGCAGCATCTGCGACTGCAGGGGTGGACTCCCAGGACTTGCTTTTAAGGCAGAAGTTGCCAGAAAATGATTGCACACAGACCTCTCAGCTTCTTAAATCCTGCAGATGGGAAGCATCTACGTTTTTTCTCGCTGCAGGGCCAGTGCCCCATCTGGGGAACAGCTCCAGAGCAGGCAGGGGCAGCCTAAGGGCTTTTTGCTGCCTGTCTGTGCCCGCCTGGGTGCAGGGTCCTGCTCAGGGCTGGCACTGGAGCTCTCCCTGGTCCAGGAACCAGCAGGTTTGGTGTGAAGGGCCTCAAGAGGGGGACAGCCAGGCTGGCTGCTCCGTGCCAGCAGCGTGTGTGGCTGGAGAGCACAGCTGGGCACGACGTGGCAGTGCTGTGGCTGTGCACTGAGAATGGCTCTTTTCCTCTTAGGATAAAATTAGCTGAATCCAAACCACTTACAGAGCCTGCCCTCCTCCAGCAGGCCAGGGAGTGGGTTTTGGAAGGGAATTGGTCACTCAGCATCCATGTTGGGGTGCAGATACTTCTTCCTGGTTGTTCTCATAAAGCAGTGGTGCAGTGTGTCACTATGGCTGGAGTGGGCTGAGGGTGCTGGGACTTGCCCTGCAGGGTCAGGAGCTTGTAGGAGTGGTATTTGACATTTCCACTGTCATGCAGACATCTCTCTCTGCTTCCCTGTATGCTCCCCACTGTTCTGCCTTTGGTCCCAACCTCAGCATCCTCCTGGGGTCACACACCCCTCCTTGTGTGTCACAGCTGATGCCCCTCTGGGCGTGGCTGCTCTGTTCCTGTGGTGTCCCAGCCCCAGGATGAGACCCCTCCATCCCAGACCTCCTGAACACGTTTCCCCTCTTTCCCCTGCTGAGCCAGGATCTCTGCCAAGGATCTGAAGAACATGCTGTCTCAGGTCAACTACCGGGTGCCCAACATGAGGTTCCTGCGGGAGAGACTCACGGTGAGTGTGTGACCCCCCAGCTCTGGGGACCCACCTTTGGGCAAACCCTGGTGGTGGTTAAACACCAGGGGCATGTTTGCATATTGCAGAGCCTCCCAGCCTTTCCTGGGAGGGCCCCCACCCACGGTGGTGACTGAAGAGGTGCCAGCTCTCGCTGGGTGCCGCACCCTGGCCCATTTGTGGCCAGCACCCTCTCTTTACCCCACCCTGCCTCCCACACTCCCCACACTGCTCCTGGCTCTGGCTGTGGGCTTGGTGCTAGTGGGGTTGCTCTGCCAGCATCACTGCAGGCCTGGGGATGGAGGATCATCTCCATCGAGCATGGAACTCTGGGGCCAAAGGGTGGTGTATCCAAAGGAGAGCACACGCTCTGGGTCGTGCAGTTTCCAGACGCTTCAGGTGCTCTTGGCAAAAAGAAGGTTAAATTATCCTTTGGAATTATCCTGTTCAAGTAAGTGGTGACGCTTTTCTCAGCATGGTGATGCCTTTCTGTGGGTGAGCTTGGGCAACTGTGGAACTCGTTTTAGGATGTGCCAGTGTCCTGGGCACTGCAGAGTCCCGCTGGCCCTGGCAGAGGTCATGGAATCAGAATTGTTAAGGTTGGAAAAAACCTCTAAGATCGAGTCCAACCATTACCCAGCACTGCCAAGTCCACCACTAAACCATGTCCACAAGTGCTGCATCCACAGGCTTGCTGAACCCTTTGAGGGATGGTGACTCCACCATTGCCCTGGGCAGCCTGTTCCAATGCCTGACCACTATTTCCATAAATTTTTCATAATATCCATGAACCTGACACAACTTGAGGCCATTGTGCAGGAGGCAAAGTCTGGACAGGTTTGGGCCTTTTCCTCCTCCTTTTTTCTGCATGAATCCTGGTGGAAGGAGACACTTCTCAGGCCATGCAGAGTTGCCTGTGGCTCTTGTAAAACCTCTGCTGGTTTTTTTTTGCCTCAGGACGTGGAGCAGAGGAACGGGGATATCACGTACGGGCAGTTTGCACAGCTCTACCGCAGCCTGATGTTCAGCGCCCAGAAAACGGTGAGAGCTGAATTCTCCAAGGGTGGGAAGGGGAAGGAAAGACCTTATTTGTTACTGGGCATTCCCTCTTAACTGTGTTTTTAACCCTGCTGCTGTTGGGGTGAGTTCTTGTCTCCTGGGAGTAAAGAAGTTACTGAGTGCAAGCCTAATGTTTGTACTCTTTCTTTTGCAGATGGACGTCCCATTCCTGGAAAGGTGGATAATTTTTTGTATTTGCTGGGGAAGGGGCTGGGTTTTTTTTCCTCTCTATCTTGTTTTGGTGCCTGCAGCAGTGTGCTGGGATGAGACATGCTGCACTCCTCCTGCCACCACGCTGCCTGTGGGTCTGTGCTCTGAACAAGCATCTTTGCTGTAGACACTTCAGGTCGGGGCAGTGAGGGCTCTTCCTCCCAGACATCCCCCTGAGATCCAGCTCAGGTCAGTTGGTAGATGTGAAGTGATCAGATCTGGAGCCATCTCCCAGAGGTTGTCCTTGTGGTGGCTGCAGAGCCCTCCCTCCCCAGGCAGTGCCTCTGGTGCCACTGCCAGCTGTGCCCTCTGCATGCCTCAGCCATGATAAAAAGAGCTTGAGTTTAGACCCAGGAGCTAAAGAGTGACAGACTTGTTCAGGTAATTCTCAATGGTTTCCTTCCTTTTATTTCCTATAACCATAGAAAAGAGTTGGCAGGACCCTCGAAAGACCATCTGGCTCATCCCTTTGCCCGGGGCAGCCAGCACTGCCCAGTACACTTTGGGGTTTTGTGATGTTCATGCCCAGCATGGCCCTTGGGGCAGTCATGGACCAGTCTTTTGAGATAATCAGCCTCAAACCATTCCCCCTTCATTCCCTATGCCTTTCCTTCCTGAGTCCATGTCTTCCATGTCTGTCCTGTCTGCAATCACCCCTAGACTGCCCTACATCTGTTCCGTTCTTTTCACTCAGGTACAAACCCTCTATTTTATTTCTTTTTTTGTACCTCTGATGATTTTTGCTGCCCTTTGCCCAAGTTTCATGTTGTTGTGCCCTTGGCAGTGTCAATCCTGGACTGTTCCCAGAGCAGTCCATGGCTCTGAGATCTCAGTTGCTCCGTGTTTGCTGTCATGGTGTCCTTGACTCTCTGCCCATCCTGCTCTGCTCCTGCAGCCTTTTTGCTCGGGGCACATCTGGCTGCACGTGCCATGGAGGTGGCAGATGGCATCTCACCTGATGTGCTGAGTGACTGAAGCTGCTCTCTCTTTGTCAGGGGTGGAGAAAGGTCTGAGCACTTCAGGGTGTCCCTGCTGGAGCTGCAGAAATTCCTGCTGGAGTACCAGAGGGTGAGCTCAACAGGGGCCATGGGGAGGGAGCACGGGACAGGCACTGGCATCACTGTGGATCTGGTGTTCCGTGGGTAACCTTGCTGTGGAGCTGGGATGATTTGGTTCTGGGCTCTGCCTGGCACGGCCTCAACCTGAGCACATCCTTCCTGGGGTGGGAGGTGTTGCAGGGGGAGCACTGGGGAGGGCAAACCTGCCCTCAGCCAGGCACCCTGCTCAGAGGAGGAACCAGGAGATCTGGGGGGAGTGGAGGTCCCGTGAGGTCACTGGAGATTTACCCAGTCCCTGTGACCTCGGCTGGTTACTGAAGGTTTGGAGCAGCCAAAAAGTCACGTCCATCCTGTCTGCTCGGGAGTTGCCAGCAGCTCCTGAGGAGCAGCTGATGGATTCAGTTGCTGACCTGTCCATTTGAAAGTGGCTGTGGGTTGTTCAGCATGCACAGACACGCAGGCAGGCACAGGCAGTGTGTTTGTGGGCTGCACAGACCCTCTGGCTCTTGCCGGGCTCCCATCTCATTGCTGGTCTCCAGGAGGGCAGGTGGGGGAGTGTGAGGCCTCCTGCTCCTGCCCCACGGCTGCCTCCCTGCAGCCAGCAGGGAGTTAACCAGCAGGGAGATGCGGTGTTTGATGGCTAATGAAAGAAACCCAGGGAGGGGGAGCCAAAGGCAGCCGGGTTGGCTCCTGCTGCTGAAGGAGGAGGGATGGCAGATGTGGAGAGGAAAATGCACAGCACTGAGAAAATGAATCCCACTTACAAGTAGGGCAGATTTCCTCATTGTGTGCTATCCAGCATTGTGCTGACGGTTGAGTTCCTGGCAGAGATGGTCTTGCATCAAAACCCACCTCCTTAATAGTTAAAGCTTCTAGCTGGATGAGCTGCACGTGGTTTTGAATAATACTTTCTGAAATGGCTTCTTTTATGTCTCTCCCGGGGTTTGCAGGAGCTCTGGGCTGCAGATACCCTTCAGGTACAGGAATTCATGTTCAACTTTCTGAGAGACCCTTTGAGGGAGATTGACGAGCCTTATTTCACCCTGGACGAAGTAAGACACCTTGAATGTGGTGTGTGTGGAGGGGGCTGACCCAGGGGGTGAGATCCCTGGTGCAGAGAGTGCTGTGGTGTGACAGCTCTGCTGTCTGTGCTGTGAGGGTGGTGCTGGAAGGATCACAGCTCCTGTGAGCTGCCTGGCCCTGGGAGATGGACCTGGTGGGTCACTGTGTTACACAAGAGCTGCTTGACAAAGAGAGGGACTTCTGGGCTCTCTTCTTGTGCTAAGTGTGTGCAGCTGGGAGTACTCATCAGGCACTTTGTCTGGGGGAGGAGAGGGGCTGCGTTTGGCTTACTGCTGCTTTGGGGAATGTAAGGATTTTTTCAAAGCAAGAAGAACTGAAAACAAAATAGTAAAAGCAACTGGAGATGACTGTGTCACTGGCACTCTGGACCAAGCCAAGGTCCCTTGACCCACATGGCCTTAGTGAGCTACTGCCAGCCATGTGAGCTGTAAAAAATAAATGCAGAGCAACTGATTTGTCTCCAGTTGGGTCAAAGGATTTGGCACACAGATACCTGGCACAGCTCAGAGGGCAGGTGGCCATGCCCAGGCTGTGGTTAATCGAGCACCCTGGCTCAGGTAGCCTGTGTGCTGTGTGGGTGGCCCCTGGTCAGCCTGGGTGGGAGGTGTGTGTGAAGCTGAACCAACAGCACCGGCCCCTCCTCATCATTAACACCCTTCTGTTTCTTCCTGAGCAGTTTCTCACCTTCCTGTTTTCCAAAGAGAACAGCATCTGGAACTCGCAACTGGACATGGTGTGTCTGGAGAACATGAACAACCCCCTCTCCCATTATTGGATCTCCTCCTCACACAACACGTAAGGACAGGGGAGGGCTCTCTCCACCCTGCTGCTCCCAGCATCCTTCTCCCGTGCCAGGGGGAGATTCTCCTGATATTGCCTCATCCCAGCCATGGGTCAAGCAGACTTCCAAACAGTGATCAGTACATTAGAGACCTTCCTCTTGGTGCCTCACTTTTCCCTGTGTTGTTTAACCATAAATGTTTTGCTCAGGCGTTGTCAGCAGCACACACCTGCACAGACCTTCAGGTGCCTTCACGTCCTGAGCTGTCACTCTGGTAATTTCTCACCATTAGCAATGGCATCTTCCATGGCCTCTCAGGACAGATGAGATAAAACCTGTCAGGCTGAATTTGGCCATTTTCCTTCTCTGCTGCTGGAAGAATTTTGCAGGAGGTGCTTTCTGTGCAGACAGGCTCTGTCTGTGCTCCCTGTTCATGGGGTGCAGTGGCATCCCCTTAGCCCACACATAAAGGACCAAGAGCCTGAGCCAGCTGAGCAGCCCTGAGGGCAGGCAGTGAGGTCCTGTCTGCCTGCAAGGGCTGGTCTAACCCTGCTCTTGGGCTCCTACCTGGTACAGGCTGTCCCAGCCGGCCCTGTGGCCGCAGTGGTGTCCCCATGCTGATGTGTGTGTCCCCATGCTGATGTGTGTGTGTGTCCCCATGCTGATGTGTGTCCCCATGGCTGCAGTGGTGTCCCCATGCTGATGTGTGTGTCCTGGCAGGTACCTGACGGGGGATCAGTTCTCCAGCGAGTCCTCACTGGAGGCCTACGCCCGCTGCCTGCGCATGGGCTGCCGCTGCATCGAGCGTGAGTTCTGCCCCCTCCTTCTGCCCCCATCCTTGGGACAGCTTGTGGTGGGCGGGAAGGCTCTGCATGGAAGGCAGAGCTGAAGGTTGACGTGCCACTGGCAACATTATCTCCACGATGTGCAGAAAGGGCCCAGGTCGTTTCGCTTTGTGGGACGTGCCTGGGCTTTTGGTCCCCGGGGAGGATCTGGGCTGTCACCTCCTGTGTGGCCACCTAATGCATTTCCCAGCAGTGCTCAGTTCAGTCCATCTCAGGGCGTGTCCTGCCTGCATTGCAGCCTCTGGGCTAAGTTTCCCCCGTGTGTCTCTTTCAGTGGATTGCTGGGATGGTCCCGATGGCATGCCCGTCATCTACCACGGACACACCTTAACCACCAAGATCAAGTTCTCTGACGTCCTGGTCACTATCAAGGAGCACGCCTTTGTCACCTCGGAGTGAGTACAGCAGCACCTCAGCTGGCAGAGCAGAGAGAATGCAGAGCCAGGGTGGTAGTACAGTGAAGCCCACCTTCATCCAGAGATCCAGCACAAGGCCTGGGATTTGGTGGGAAAAAAAATCATCTCGTGTCTCCCAGCCAAAGGGAGATTTTTCCTGGAAAAAGTTGTGGGAGGGAGGGCTTTGGGTAAACCCAGGTAGTTTGCCAGTCCTTCTCCACCCCGTGCCCTGCCAGCAGTGGTGGGACTCATTCCTGAAGGGTGGTTACACTGGGTCCTCAAGACAACAGAAATGGCTGCTGATGAGAGCTGCTCCTGGAGGGCACAGGGACCAGGTTTTGAGACAGAGCTCAGAAGTCCTTGGTTCCATCCAGAGCCCACGCTGGCTCTGATGACTGTTCTCCTTCTCCCAGTTTCCCTGTCATTCTGTCCATCGAGGACCACTGCAGCATTGCTCAGCAGAGGAACATGGCTCAGAATTTCAAGAAAGTCTTTGGGGACATGCTTTTGACCAAACCAGTCGATATTTCTGCTGATGGCCTTCCCTCTCCAAACCAGCTCAAGAGGAAGATTCTCATCAAGGTGAACTCCTGTCCCCAGCAAGGCTCATAAGTGAAAGAATAAGGACAGAATGGGGTGAGGGCATGGGACCTGCCTCTGGAAGGGAGTGGTTGTCAGTACAGGGTTGGACATGGAGAGCAGATGTCAAACCAGCTGGAGACAGAGCTCTCTTGCTTCAGAGGAGCTGCTGGGAAATGAGCAGCTGGGTGCTGCCTTTCTGGAGAGTCATTTCTGGGAAGAAAGGGTAGGACTTCACTGCCATTCAGTCATCTCTGTGGCACAGGTCTTGGTCCTTTTAGTCTAGAGGAACCCATTGCACCAGACCTGGAGTTTTAGGGCTGCTTTTTGGGTGCTTGTTCCCCTCAGGGTGCCTGACCTGCTCTCTTGTCCCACAGCACAAGAAGCTGGCAGAGGGCAGTGCTTACGAGGAGCTGCCCACATCTGTGATGTATTCAGAGAATGACATCAGCAACTCCATCAAGAACGGGATCCTGTACCTGGAAGACCCCATAAATCACGTATGTCTCTACTGCTGTCACCCTGTCCCTGCTCTGAGGGCTCCATAAGTGATGTCATGGCTCCATCGTGTGCTGTGTATGCTGGAAGGAAGGGGTGTGGTGCAAATGACCAAAGAAGCTCTTGGTCTCTCTGGTTTCTCAGGCATCCCTGAAGGCTGGGGGAGTTCTGTGCTGGCTCTCTCCCGTGCTCTTCCCTTGGCATCTCCTGTGGGCCCTTGCTAGAGGCAGAAGGCTGAGCTAGAGGGAGCTCTGGGCCAAGGTACTGCAGCCTGTGGTCTGTGCTGCAGGAAGTTCTGGTGATGGCTGTGCTTCCAGCCCTGCCTCCTACCAAGTGCCTGACACACCCAAGCAAGCATTCTGCTTTGTGAAGCACTGATCACTCATTTACTGGGTGCATTTACTTAACACAGCCCGCTTCTTCAGCAGCTTTGCTGAGGGTCTGTCATGCAAAGCCACCTGCTAACAAAACAGGTTTTTTGGGAAAAGGGGAAAGTGCAACGGTAAATCCACGTAACATCTCTGCCATCCTCACCTCTGATAGCTGATGTGCTGAGTCCGTGCACAGTGGGATTTTTTTGCGTTGATGTCTTTTGATCTGGTCATCACCTTTTAATATGTACTGGGGTGTTTGCAGTGTGATCTGCAGTCACTTTGTGTGTAAGACCTGTCACATGCTGGGTTTTTGCTACTGATGAATCTGTGCTTCAGATCTGGGGGATGTCTTGGAAGCTCCTGTAATCAGTGTTGCTGGTGACTGTCTTTCACAAACCTGATCACTCCTCCCTGCTTGTGCTGGTCAGGGAGAGGCTATCCCGTGGATGGGTGGTGGGCCAGCTCAGTGCGTCCTCGGGGGTCTCTTTGCCAGAGTTTGTTTCCTTGCAGGAGTGGAACCCGCATTACTTTGTGCTGACCAGCAGCAAGATCTATTACTCTGGGGAGACAACCAGTGACCAAGGAAACGAGGATGAGGAAGAACAGAAGGAGGTGAGGGCTCCCCTGTGTGACAGTGAGTTTCCCCTAAGGAAAGGACTTGAAGGGGCTGAGCATTGCCACTGCCAGCTGACTTCAGGGGAGATCCTGTGCTGGGAATAATGGGAGCTGCTTCAGGAACTCCCCGGTCCTGGTTGGTAGAGCCCTGAGCAGACACCAGCACCACAGCTCAGTCACCCAGGGTGGTGGGTTTTCCCCCCTCCAGGTGAGCAACAGCACCGAGCTCCACTCCACGGAGAAGTGGTTCCACGGGAAGCTGGGGGCGGGCCGTGACGGGCGGCACATCGCGGAGCGGCTGCTCACCGAGTACTGCATCGAGACCGGGGCCCCCGACGGCTCCTTCCTCGTCAGAGAGAGCGAGACCTTCGTTGGGGACTACACCCTGTCCTTCTGGTGAGGCCCTGGCTGCCAGCCCGCTGCCCTGGGCCGCTCTGGGGGTGGTTTCCTCTTGGTGCTGTGTTCAGTGGTGGGGTCCCATTCCCTGGTGCTCTGTGAGCAGGTTTATCCCCTTTTTCTGTGCCCCAGCACCACGTCAGCTCCCTGTGCTGGTGCAGAAGGGTCAAGTCCATTGGGATCCTTATGCAGGCACTCTCCTGTGGGGCAGGAATGCTGTGTCAAGCTGTAGCTGTGCCTGAGGCAGGTGCAGAATCTCTCTATGGACATCCCTGGCTTACCCCTCCCTCTTGCGCAGGCGCAACGGGAAGGTGCAGCACTGCCGGATCCACTCCCGGCAGGACGCCGGCAGCCCCAAGTTCTTCCTGACCGACAACCTGGTGTTCGACAGCCTCTACGACCTCATCACCCACTACCAGGGGGTGCCACTGAGGTGCAACGAGTTTGAGATGAGGCTGACGGAGCCGGTGCCGCAGACCAATGCCCATGAGAGCAAGGAGTGAGTGCGTGTGAAGGGAGGGGGGGTTGTGTCCATTGGGCAGCTGGGACCCTGTGGGAAACCCTCCCAGATCTCTCCTCAGCCATTCCCCTCTTGCTGGGACTTTCTGGTCCCCCCTTTCTCCCCGTGGAGCTCTGTCACAGCAGCCATGCCAGCCAGCTCCCTCGTGCATGGAGCTAACTGTTGTGGAGCCTCAGTGCAAAGCAGAGGTGCTGGGCTCGCTTGGGATGCCCTCGCCCATGCCACGCGTCACCAAAGGGCTCTGCCCTGTCCCAGGGTCATGTATAGGGTGTTCTCTGCTCCCTCTGCTCCTTCTGAGGTTTCAGGCAGCCTCTCAGGGGCTGAGGGGAAGCCATGTGCCATGGCAGAGGTGTGGGATGAGCTGGATGTGTGGGGGCCTGTGCACAGTGCTGTGTCTTTGCTGGAAGGTGGTACCACGCCAGCCTCACCCGGGCCCAGGCCGAGCACATGCTGATGCGGGTGCCTCGCGACGGAGCCTTCCTGGTGCGCAAGAGGAGCGAGCCCAGCTCCTACGCCATCTCCTTCAGGTGTGTCCCTGGGGAAGGGCCATGGGTGCGGGAGGTGTGGCTGGGATGCTGTGGTGGGTGAGAGAGCTGGACAGGGGCCATCAGCCAGACATGGCCCTCCCAGAGCTCCTCTTGTTCCCAGCTGGCCCTGGGTAAGTCCTGTAACCCCTCGAGAGCCCTTAGGGCCCTGCTCCTCCTCCCATCCTCCCATGGAAGATGGCTTTGCTCAGCCATCAGCCCAGGGGCACCTTTTCCTTGGGTGTCTTTATTTTGGCAGAGGCTTTCTCATGCCGGGTGCCAAGTGGCTCCTCTCTTTCCTCCTTCCAGGGCGGAGGGGAAGATCAAGCACTGCCGGGTGCAGCAGGAGGGCCAGACTGTGCTGCTGGGCAACTCCGAGTTCGAGAGCCTGGTGGACTTGATCAGCTACTACGAGAAGCACCCGCTGTACCGCAAGATGAAGCTGCGGTACCCCATCAACGAGGAGACGCTGGAGAAGATCGGCACCGCGGTGAGCGGGGGAGCCACGGGGAGAGCTGAGCCAAACAATGATGGACAGGTCGTTTTTGAGCTTGTGCCTTGGTGTGTGAGCCTCCTCTGTGCTCCACAGCCCTCACCTCCTGGGGCTTTGTGCCACTTACTGGTGCTGCCCCTCTGAGCCAGGCTGGCGGGGAGTGTGGGCTCGGACTGCTCTTTGCTGTGTCCAGCATCATCTCTGGTCTTGTGCCTTCCCTGGGGCGCCCTCCCTCCCTGCCCCACGGGAGGGGACCTGTCACTGCTGTAACCACTGGCCCTTTGCTTCCACAGGAGCCGGACTACGGAGCCCTGTATGAGGGACGCCACCCCGGGTTCTATGTGGAAGCCAACCCCATGCCCACCTTCAAGGTACACTATGAGTGCTTGGGGTGGGACAACCTGCAAGGCCTGAGGGTTAGCAAGTGTCTCTTCATTTCATTTTCCAAGAGCTGTGTTATTTTGCACACATTTTTAAACTATGAGGGAAGAAACACTGGAGATTGAATCTGCAGGTTCCCAGGATGGGCTCTTGTTCTGAGCTCTCCAAATTCAATCCATCAGTGTCTCTGGGGTAAAGGAAAGTGCCTGTGTGGGGCCATACCAAACTTGTGAGCTCTGATTTGGTGTAAATGGGGGCCTTGATTTGTTCTGCAAGGTGTCAGCAGGGTCTGGCAGCAGGGCTGGGTGCTGCCTGCACACAGCGTGCCTCACAGCCCCCCAGCAAACACATCTGTGGTGGGAGGTGCTCTCAGCCTGTGGGCTTGTTGCCCATGTGTCCATCCCCTGCCCGGCCTCACAGGACTCTTCCTTGCAGTGTGCAGTCAAAGCCCTGTTCGACTACAAGGCACAGCGGGAGGACGAGCTCACCTTCACCAAAAATGCCATCATCCAGAATGTGGAGAAACAGGAAGGAGGCTGGTGAGTGGGTGCTGAGCCTCCCTTTTCCCTCAGGGATGTGGTCAAACCTTGCTGTCACCATCTATACAAAGGTGTGTCCTCTCTAAGAGTGGGTCTGTCTGGGGACTGCCCACAAGCTGCACAGTCCCAAAGTCTCAGGAACCCTAAAAGCAGAGAATGGAGGCGCTGTCTGTCCCCCTGACCCCCACTCCAGATGCTCTGGGGTCCCGTGGCAGGTGCTGATGCTGCCCCTTCCTTCCTTTCCAGGTGGAGAGGAGATTATGGTGGCAAGAAGCAGCTGTGGTTCCCTTCCAACTATGTGGAGGAAATTACCAGCCCCAGTAGCCTGGAGCCAGAGCGGGAGGTGAGTCCATGAGTGGGGCAAGGAGGGCTGGTGCCCCTTGAGCTTGGCTGCTGTGCCCAGCACCATGCCCAGCACCATCCTGCTTCCTTCCCAGCAGCAGCTGGATGAGAACAGCCCCTTGGGAGACCTGCTCGGGGGCGTCCTGGACGTGCCTTCCTGCCAGATCGGTGAGTGCCAGGGAGAGAGTGCTGCAAAGGCCCTTGAGGCTTCTCTGCCCCCTGGGGATACACTCTGCACCCTCACCTGTCACTTCCTGGGCTCCAGTGACCAGAAATGGGACCTCCCTGTAGCTGGAGAGTCCTGGGCCAGCCCTGAGCCCCTGTGTGTGTCTTCTCCCTTCCTCCCCCTGCTCTGTGAAGGGCTTGGCTGAGCAGCTGCCGTGACCTTGCCCTGTGCTCCCTCTCCCCACGCAGCCATCCGCCCCGAGGGGAAGAACAACCGGCTCTTCGTGTTCTCCATCAGCATGGCCTCGGTGTCGCGCCTGTCCCTCGACGTGGCGGCCGACACGCACGAGGACCTGCTGGACTGGGTGAAGAAGATCCGGGAGGCAGCTCAGACAGCTGATGCACGGGTGGGTCTCCCTGCCAAGCCCTGGGTTTCCCAGGAGCCAAGGAGCTGGCGGAGGCTGGCAGGGGGTGGGGAGGTGGCAGCGTGGGGTGGATGGTGGAGCAGTTACAAAGGTGACAAAGGCAGAGCAATCTTGGACAGCATGGCAAGGAGTGCCCATGTGTTATGGCTTGAGAGGTTCAGGCTCGATATCTGGGAAGATTGGACAATTGGGAGGGTGCTGCAGCCTTGGGAGGTGGGGGATCTCCATCCATGGAGGTTGGCAAGGCCGCAGCTGCCCTGCCCTGCTCCAGGGGCTCTTCCCGTGGGGCTTTTGTGGTGTCCCCCAGTGCAGACCTGGCAGACCCGATAGTGGTTCCCACAGCATGAGCAGGAGCAGCCTCAGCAAGCAGTTTATGAGCTGGGTTGTCCAACACCACTGCTCCTACCTGGCCTGACACCTCTCTCACCCTCTCCTGGCAGCTCTCCGAAGGGAAGATGATGGAGAGGAGGAAGAAAATTGCCCTGGAGCTTTCGGAGCTGGTGGTCTACTGCCGCCCCGTGCCCTTCGATGAAGAGAGTGAGCACCTGCCGGGCTGGGGGGCCACCACAGGCAGTCCCCATGGCATTGCCCACCCCGAGGGGCTGCTTTGGCTAGATCTCAGCAGAGGCCAGGTGTCCAGGGTGTCCAAAGCACCAGTTTGGAGCTCTGGAACCATCCTTTTGCAGAGGGTGAAAGTTCTGTTCCCCATCCCTCTGTTGTTCATATCTGTCACCATCCAGAGCAGCTGCTGATGGAGTGGGGTTGGGGAGTGTCGTGCCTGATCACCAAGAGCTGTGTCAGTGCTTTCAGCCATTGGTGTTAGGCCCCTGGGAAACACCCAGCAGGTCAGAGCAGGGTCTGCACGGCCATGGTGGCTGAGCCAGGGGTGAGAGGACGGTGCCAGGAAGGAGCCAGTCGGGGTGGTTGAAATGTCTGAAAAGGGAATGCTCTTCTGGCTCACACAGCGCTGTCTCCCCCCAGAGATCGGCACAGAGAGGGCCTGTTACCGAGATATGTCCTCCTTCCCCGAGACCAAGGCCGAGAAGTACGTCAACAAGATCAAAGGCAAGAAGTTCCTGCAGTACAACCGCCTGCAGCTCTCCCGCATCTACCCCAAGGGCCAGCGCCTCGACTCCTCCAACTACGACCCCCTGCCCATGTGGATCTGTGGCAGCCAGCTGGTAGCACTCAACTTCCAGACCCCAGGTGAGGGCAGCAGGCAGGGGAGGTGGGGAGGTTCCTGGGGTGCCCTGTGTCTCCTCTGAGCCACCTGCCTGCACCCCTGCTAACCTGCTCCTGGCACATGAGGGGGCTTAGGGGGGCTCTGAGTCTAGGAGGGGCTCTGCAGGCAGCAAGACCCAGTGTTCTTGTCCAGGCACGTGGTTGCTGCAGGGGAAATGTGCTCCTGAGGGCTGGATTGACCCAGGGAGCTGGGCTGAGCCTGAGGGTTGTGCCACGAGAGCAAGGTGAGATGGAGAGGAGGCAGGGAGTTTTCCCAGGTCCCTGGTGACAAGGAGGGCAGGCAGGGAAGGTGCCAAAGGGATGGTGCAGCCCCAGCCTTGGGACTCCAGCTGGTTGCAGGGTTAGACACCAGCTGGATGCATGGTCTGGGTCCAGCTGGCTGCTCCTCTTGCCTTTCCCCAGCTTCCATTCCTGCTCCTGCTGTGCAGTCCAGCCTTCCTCTTTCCCTGGCCCTTGCCAAACCCTGCTGTGAGCCTGTTCATCCCACACACCAGCAAACAACCTGCTTCTTTTTTTCCTGCTGGCTTTTTCATTCCTTTTGTGAATTCAGGCATCTCACAGGGCGGTTTGGCACACACCAGAGTCAGCACAAGGAAAGCTGAAGGGAGAGGGAGGAAAAGGAGGAGGTGACCCATGGAGCACTGGGTAGTTGGGCAGATTGTGCATGAGAAGATCACCCCATGTCCCCAGCATGTGCACAGGCTGCAGTGAGGTCGTGGAGCACAGGCACTGCCAGAGGATGGGCCAGGTCCCCTTGCCAAGGGCTTCCTGTGAGGGACCAATAATCCAAGTGATCCAGCTTGTGAAAAGGGCACAGGGTCTCCTCCATCTCCTCCATCTCCTGCCTGTGCTCTCCAGACAAGCCCATGCAGATGAATCAGGCCTTGTTCATGTCCAGTGGCCAGTGTGGGTACGTCCTGCAGCCAACCAACATGCGAGATGACATCTTTGACCCCTTCGACAAGAGCACGCTGCGAGGCGTCGAGCCACTCTCCATCTCCATCGAGGTCAGTGCCTGCTCCTGGGGTGGGGGGGGATTCCATCCAGGTGGTTATACCAGGTTTGGGGTGATAAAATGTATCTTCTGGGTTCCTGGCTCTGCCTGCAGCTGCTTGCTCCTCACCAAACCCCTGAGCCCTTCCCAAGAGCTGTCCCACAGCACAGGCTCGGAGAGCGCTCGCTCAGGAGGGTACCTGGAAAGGACCAGCAGGAGCATCCCTGGATGCTCCCCCGGGATCCCTCCCACGCAGGGCCCAGTGCCAGCAGGTGGCATCCATGAGCTGCTGAGGTGGCATCCCTGTCCCCAGAGCCTGGCCACTCCTGTGGGATAACTCAGGAGCTGCGCCTTGTCCCCTCCTTGTCCCTCAGTTCCTCCGGGCTCGGGTGTCCATGACCCCTTGGCTTGTGGCCCCTCAGGGGAAGATGCTCAAGGACAGAGCATCTTTTCATCCCATTTTCTATGTTGCACTGCTGGTGATGATCAGAGGGGCAGCTGTGGGTGAGGGGTGCCAGAGGATGGACTGCAGGTACTGGTTGAATCTTTTTCTTCCCGGATGGTGGGACTGGAGCTGGACCATTCCTGTTTCAGCTCACACAGCTGCACCACAGGGGCTCTGCAGGGATATTGGACAGCTTGCCAGGCAAAGCTCCTGGAGGGCTGCCAAAGCAGGTGGCTCTCGTGTTTGGACCAGTGGTGTCGCAGCCTGTACAGGCATCCCTGGTGGTCCTGTATCCGGGCTGTGGGTCTGCAGCCTCCTTTGCCAGTCCCTTCAGCTCATGTAGACCTTGGGGAGGATGCAGTGGAGATCTTGCCTTTAGGTGCTCACAAGTTTCCTCTGAGGCCACCTGTTTCAGAGTGTCCCACCTAAGAAAGCCACAGCCCTTCCCCATGAGCACAGCCCCTCGTGTCCTATCTATGCCATTGACCCCATATTCACTGTCTCCCAAAAAATCCTTGGCACCATTTCCCTTCCCCACCTGTTTTCCCAGCTCTTCCTGCACCTCAGAACGCAGCTGCGATCACCAGGTGTCAGGAGTCATTGTACATAGCCAGTCACTGTCGCCTTTAAGAGACGGGCCCAGCCTTTTGTCCTGTGGCCAAACTGCCCATGTCCCCAGCAAAGCCAGCTTTCACGGGTGGAGAAGCCGTCTCGAGCCCAGCATGACTCAAAGCACATGATCCAGCGCTGGCAGCATGTCCTTCCCCTGCAGCAGCAGCGTGCCGACAGCACCTGGAGCGACATATGGCCACCGGCAAGAGGAGCTGCGCCTGCTTCTCCTGCGAGGGAGCAGGTTGTCACTGGAGCTGGGCACAGGCTGTGCTGCAGTTAGGAGGCAGAGCAGCTCCTTTTCATCCTCACACCAAGGCAGGAGGGCCGAGAAGTTTCAGCAAAGAAGAGGGTGTCCAGTGTAGCACTGCAGGCAGGGACCAGTGCTCGGCTTGGAGCCCAGTTCCAGCCTGGCAGGCTGGGGGAGGGTTGCTGTGGCCCAGGCCTGGCTGTGCAGGCAGTAGGCAGGAACCTGGGGCAGTTCAGCTGCCTTTTTTTATGGCTTACAAGCCAAACTGGTGATTGGGAACACCATAGCAGCCTCCAGGGGTGGGAGCTGTTTCACTCCGAGGGGCTGTGCTGGGCTGGTGTCAGCATCGCTCCTCTCTCCAATTAGCAGAGCCAGGGTGGTTTATCTGGAAAGATGTCTTGGTATGCAAAGACATTTTTTATTTCCCTTTGCTCCTGTGTCTTACCAAGTGTCTCCTGCTCTCTGCCCAGGTCCTGGGGGCTCGGCACCTTCCCAAAAATGGAAGAGGAATCGTTTGTCCCTTTGTGGAGGTGGAGGTGTCCGGTGCTGAGTATGACAATGCCAAGCAGAAAACCGAGATCGTGGGTGAGTGGGTTAGGGAGGGGAAGGGAGAGGGATGCACCAGCACTCCTCATCCTGCTGGGAGCCGTGGGTTCTGCAGAAAAGCCTGGCCCTGGGCTGGGGGCTGCCCCCTGACTGTCATGTTTTGTGAGCAGCTGACAATGGCCTGAACCCCCTCTGGACCCCGAAGCAGTTCCACTTCCAGGTCAGCAACCCTGACTTTGCCTTCCTGCGCTTTGTGGTGTACGAGGAGGACATGTTCAGCGATGAGAACTTCCTGGCTCAGGCCACCTTCCTGGTGAAAGGCTTGAAGACAGGTAAAGAGCTTGGGGAAGTGGGAAGGGTGGTCCTGGTGGTCCTCACCAGTTCACATCATTAGCCAGGAAGATGCTGAGTTTCACGAGGGGATGTTGTCATGCCCTAGGCTGGCTCAGTCCTTCCTCTCCCCATGCCAGGTCACAGCCCCAGCGAGGCAAAGGAAGGCAGAAGCCATTTGCTAACAGCCCTTGGGGCTGACTGGGATGAGTTGGAGATTCATGGAATCTTAAAATGGTCTGGGTTGGAAGGGACCCTAAAAGACCATCTTGTTCCAATCCCTCTGCCACGGGCAGGGACACTTTCCACTGGACGAGGTTCTCAGAGCCCCATCCACCCTGGTCTTGAACATTTCCAGGGATGGGTCAGCCACAGCTGCTCCTCTGGGCAGAAGTGAAGAAGGGTCTTCTGTGAGGACCCCCCTCTAACACTGACATGTGCCACAATGACACCAGGGCTGTCTCTGCCGTAGGTTTCCGAGCTGTTCCGCTGAAGAACAACTACAGTGAGAATCTGGAGCTGGCTTCCCTGCTGGTCAAGATAGACATTTTCCCTAGCAAGGTGAGACTGGGGTGGCACAGGGAAAGGTGACTGTGCCCCAGGGCTGAGGAGCAGAGGCAGGGAGTGAGCCCTGCCTGGCCCTGCCCATGCTCCTGCTCTGGCCAGGGCAACAAGGCTCAGCTGTGCCTGGCCTGAATTCCCAGTGCTGCTCCACGGTGATGCACAGCGGGAGGACAAGTGCTGGGCTTGTCTCCTGCAGCATTCAGGGTGTTTCAGGCAGGGTCCTGCCTGCACTGCGTTTGACTTCCCTGGAAATCCCTTCAGCAAAAGCTGGAGGAGGCGGATTTGCTCCATCCCAGTGCCTGTCTGCTCTCCAGGGAGGTCACAGCTCAGTATCACAGAGCTGGCTGGCCTGGGGCTGTCTGTGTTGGCATAAGTGGAGGGCAGGGCTTCTTCAGAGACAGATGGTTCTTTTATTTCTTCATTTAAAATGGTGCTGGTGGGAGCCAGCAGTGGTGGTTAGAGCAGTTTCATATTGCAGACCCTGGACACGCTGCGTGGCAGCTCCCACGGCTGCACCAGGACTGCCCTTACTGCAGGATGTACACTTTGAAATTCCAATCCTTTGACTGCTGTGTTTTTTTCTTTCTGATCCAAGCAGGAGAATGGCGAAATAAACCTCTTCAGTGCTTCAGCCCTACGGGAACGAGCAGGGGATGCCTCCAGTCAGCTGCTGTCAAGCAGAGGCAGGGAGGGCTCCTTCGAGTCGCGGTACCAGCAGCCTTTCGAGGATTTCCGGGTGTCACAGGAGCAGCTCGCTGACCACTTTGAGAGCCGGGAGCGAAGGTAATGGCAGTGCTCGTTCAGCTGCTCCCAGCAGGAACCCCCCAGCGTTTAGTCTCTGTTGTGGAGGCAGATGAATGCAGCCTCCCCATTACTCAGAGCGGAGCTACAGCCTTGTTTGCTGCATAGAAACCCTAAATTTCAGCATGAAAGTTGTGCCAGTGCTTAGGGGAGTCCCTTTGGCTTTGGGGTCTGTGGGAGTAGGGTGGGACAAAGAGCTGCCACCCTGCAGCTGGTGCCACTTTCCTCAGGCATGGGAGATGGGGCCGAGCCCCCGCTTTCCCCCAGGGGGGTGACATCCCCCAGAGGATGCCCTTGGTGAGCCCTGGGTGAGGCTGAGCTGTCCCCTGTCTGTGCCCCTGCAGGGTACTGCGGAGGACCCGGGTCAACGGGGACAACCGGCTGTAGAGCCCATCCCGGCGGGCGAAAGCACCTCCAGTGCTTGTGAATCTCACAGCACGCTGTGAACTGGTTTCTATGGAAACGGCACTGCTATGGCCTACTTTCAGGCAGCTTTTCCAGTTTCTCTGCTGAAGTGTGTTCGAGTGGAGAACTAAAAAAAAAAAAAAAAAAATTTGGAAAAAAACAACCCCCCCCAAAACCAACCCCAACCACCCCCAACCTTCACCACCGAGCCCTTAATGACGCGCGTCGGTGCGGACGGGCTGCCAGCCGCTGAGGTGAGAGACCAAACTGCCTGGAATCACAAGGAGAGACCCCAAACCCCCCCTCCAGCCCTCTGTGTTCCAGAGATCCTGTGCAGCTGCCAGGGGCCCTGTGCAGCCCTCCTTTGCTGTGCCTGTTCCCAGCACTCCGGGCAGGGGGGACATTGGTGGGCGAGGCAGCACATCCCTGTGTCCTGGCATCGGATCTGCTACCTGTATAGCCACTGCCTAAGGGTCCAGTAGTGAAACTCTGTGTTTACGGGGCCGCTCTAGCTTTAATCGACAATAAAAGTGTCAGTATTACGTGTGTGGTGGCTCAGGTGTCTGGGGGTCTTTGCCCTGCACGCAGGGGCAGCTCTTCCTGATGGGAGCTCGCACTGTTCCCTCCTCCCTCCTGCATTTAGGGGGTTTGCAGCTGCTGAGGGGAAAAAATAATAAGCAGCAGCCTCAGGTGTAGATGTTTTTTATTCAAAAGGGTAAAACAAGGCCATGTGCTACTGCTGACCATGCAGTGCTGAGCCAGCCTGGGGACAAGCACCCCAGGATGAAGGAGGGCTCCTAGGACAGAGGTGTCTGAGCTCAGCATGCTGCTGGGTCACTCTTAAAACAAATGGGAAGGTTGTGATGAAGCATTCCCAGCCCTCTCCACACATGGGGCAGCTCCTGTTGGCCTCCCCAGACCCCAGGGCAAGCACCAGTCAACTCACGCTGGTCTTTTACGCTCTTTATTTAGGAACAACCAAAAATGTCTGGTTTCATTTCAACAAACTGTACAAGCAAGCTCTTCCCCTCGCCCACCCTCACATCCACATATACAAAAGGAAGGGAAACTTGCCATTCACTTCTCAGAAGTGGCATTGTCGCTACAGGGAGTTCTTGCCCTCAGAATAAGAGCAGGTAAAGTCCATAGCAGGTACAAGCTACCCTAGCCCTAATAATAGCTACAGCCCACAATCACAGGCAGCTTCACTTTTTTTTTTTCCTCTTTAAAACCTTTACCAAAAGTAAAAACTATTTCCTGTTTCACACGATTGCCAAGGTGACCATTTAAAATTGTGGTCTTGAAAAAAAACACAGTAACAACCCCACTGGAACCCCCCACACCTCCCCAGTACAAAGAAACAGCAGAGCCCTCGCTCTGCTCCCTCACTGCAAGGCCACCCTTATGAAAGGTCCCATTGCAGCTACAATTACATTTTCCTTTGGATAAATCCAAGCAAAAATTCCAGGTCATTCAGCACCAGCGTGATTTCTAAATAACAATAATTAAAAAAAAAAAAAAAAGACCCCATTAGGCTGACTTTGTGGTCTGCTGAGAAACAAAGTGATCAACACGCTGTTCCCAAAGTCTCTCTTTTAGTGCAATGTTAGTATGTGCAAGGGGAATCACAGCCACGTACCCATACCACCACCACGAGCCAGATGGGGCAGAGAGAAAGTGCAATTTTAGCTAGAAGTTTTCTATGCCATGGATTCCTAGCCCAACCTTCACTAGCACCAGTAAGCAAGAGTCCTCCTAACACTGCCCTCCATCAGTACAGGGGAAAAGGGCTTTAATTGTGCCATCAAAAAAAAAAAAAAAATCACTGCTTAGGTAATAAGAGCTCCCTTGCTCTGCCTTAAATTCTGTGATGCCAATCCAGCACTCCTGGCAGGAGCACTGCCAGTAAAAAAGACAGAGCAGAAACAAAACTTCCCAATTAGAAAAAAAAAAAGGGGAGAGCCTGCAAATGTCTCATCCCTCTCCATGTGAAGTGTTGCCTAATTTTCCCTGCTGTTTTGGGGATCAGCTGGGTAGTGACACCAGTGGTTACAGGTGAGCTGAATCACATCAGGCCCCTGATCAATTTGAAAGAAGCAAAGCCAAAGTTATCAGGATAACTGGGGAGAGAAGTTTACAAGTACTTGAAATAGTCAACACTGTAATTTGTGTCTAAGTGCTGAAAATGATCTTTCTCTTCTGAATCCCAGTGATCCAGCTTCCAATCACGTTGCCTCTGTTACATCCTTAAGAGAGGGGCTGCAGGGAAGACAGAATAAAACACTCCTACATGTGATCAAACTGTTGCTTTTCAATTAAAAAAAAAAATACACAAACCCCTACATGTAAAATGAGCATTCTACAGTTTCCTTCTTCTTCTGAACAGTCAAGGGACACTTAGCAAAAATTAACCAAGCAGGTATCCTGCAGCTCCAGCCAGAGCATCCCCCAGCCAGGGAAAGGACCACAGGGTTTTTCTCAGCTGCAGCAGCTGCTGCTTTTGCTGGTTGCTTCTCATGGTGACCAGCATAAATCCCTGGCAGGGAGGGGACATGAAGCCACACAAATTACCTCCAAGCACCTGTGCCCATCCTCCCACCATGCTGCAGGCCTGATGTCCATGACCTCTCAGGAAAGTGGAAATAGGAGCCTGTAGATTATGGTTTGTTTAGTGTCCTGCTTTAAATAATAATAAAATAAAATTTAAAAAAATAAAAAAAAAAAAATTATTTCCAGGATGCTAATTATGGACCTGAAAAATAAGGTACCCAAATGAAACATGGAGCCATGTCCAGGGCAGCACAGATCAGTGTTTCGGGTTATTAAGCAATTGGATTGTGCCCTTAATCTAAGCAGTCTCAGAGACATAAGTAACAAGATTCACATGGATTAAAAATGATGGTTACTGCTGTGCCTGCCAAGCCCGAGCTCAGACACAGCTGATGGAGGTGGAGAATAAATTTCCCTTCCTTACTGATGCTGGCTACATCACCTCGATCTTACACCCTCCTTTCAAGTCAAGATAGTCATCTTTGATTAGATGATGATAAATATTCACACACTGTGTAGAATTGTGGCGACACTTCCTCTTAACACCACAAGAGCTGCTGCTGGGACTGTCAAGCCACCTCTCAATTTTTCCTTTCAGTTTCGGATGCAAACACATTCCCAGTGTCCTGCACCAAAACCCGAGTCTGTTTGGAGATGGCACCTGCTTCTCCTTCTCAGCAGGGAAACGGGACCACAGAGCTAAACCCTCCAAAATCTTCAGCTTATACTTTATGGAGATTTCAAGTCAACTAAAAAATGCAGATAACAAGGAATGTAGGAGTTAGAAAGGGAACTCGATCACTTTTTGATTTTTTTTCGTCTCTAAATTTCACCCTCCCCACGCCAGTGGCGTTTGCCAGCCCCGTCGCCACGTCCGAGGGGAGTCTGCATGGAACCACTTCTTAAAATTCCTCTGACCCAAAAGAAAGAAAACTCCTGCTGTGCTTGTATGAATGCATGGAGACAAAGCTCAGAAACCTCAGCAGCTTCCAACCCTCAAGGCTGGTTTTTCTGTGTACACCGGGAAATTCTCCCTCTAGCTCACAAGACTGCTTTTCAATTTTTCTGGAAAACTGGCTGAATATAATCCAAGTGCAAAATATTTCAGCTAGTGCATGGAAACGTGGTTTGAAGGGACCAGTTCATACCATAGTCCTTAAGCATTTCTGTAGATGGAGTGGGGAATCACTCTTCCTCCAGTTAGCCATAGGCCTTTAAGTGTACACCAAAAATCCCACAGAAAATCACCTTGAATGGGCAAACTACACTTCCAACATATTTATATAGCAAGTAGTTAGTAGAAGTGTACATGTTTAATGTACATCTTAATGCAATAAAGAATCAATGGCATATCTGAACTGTATATATGTGTACTTAAATAAACCTGCATGTACATAGACACTACAGAGTAAATTGACCTACCTGTATTTGTTCTCTGAAGGTGACACTGCACATACACCCACTCTCTCAGGCTGCATGACTCACACATTTGCTTTCCAGCTCTAGCACCACCCAGACTGTCCCATTACCTGTGATATTTTGGGGTGTGCAGGACTGCACCCATGAAGGTGAACCCCTGGGGCTCTGGAAGTGCAGCCAGCCCTGCTCCCCAAGGGCAGCAGTGGGGATGAGCCAACACGAAGCCAAGGTGGGATGGCTGCTGGTCACACCTCCAACCATGCCATGACCATCAGTATTGCTTCTAAAGAGAAATTCAGGGAGCCTGGTGCCACAGCAGGGTGCTCTGGGTCAGTGCCACCCCTGCTCAGAGCGTGGTGGGGATGGTTCATCACTACGGGATGGGCACAGTGTGAGGGGGTGCATCCAAAGCATCACCCAGCTCTCTGGGGTGCAGGTCATCTCCATCTGCAGCAGATGGTCACACTTGGCCATGGGGATCATCCCTGTGTGCCAGGGAGCCCCATGAACTTCAGGCACAGGCACCCAACACGTCCCGCCGGGCGAGGGGAAGCCTCTGTGCCAAAGCACTGAGCAGATCCAGCCCCTTCCAGCAGCTGAGCAAGGCAGCCTCAAAGAGGGGACGAAGAAAGAATTGCAAAAGCAAGGGCAATTAAAGGTAGAAATCAGACACCATCTTTGGAAGAGGTTCTGAAAGAGCTTTTTTGTTTTTAAACCAGATTTTTTGTAAATCTCTGGATCCAATCCTTCAGGGTTTGCTACCCACCCTCCTAATAAATATCATTTACCACCAACAATAAAGTCTCCCACATTAAAAAGCTCTCACTAAGTAAAAAACTTCTACTGAAAAAGCTTGGCTGAGTTAGTTTGGCAAAAACAAGGAGCTATGACTACTCTCCATAAATACATCAACGGATAAACACCAAAACTATTTAAGTTAAAGGACAATGTTGGCTCCAAAACAAACCAGGAATGAACCAGCCATGAATTAATTCAAACTAGAAATTTAAATAAAGTTTCTAACCACTCAAAGGCAGTGAAGTTCTGGAAGAGCCTTCTAAGAGCAAAAGTGAAGGCAAGACATGGAACCAATTTGGAGCTGGGATTCGATTAGTTTGTGACAGAACGGTCTGACACAGCATTTGGCTGGACTATCCAGCTCAAGAGTTTCCCTTCTAGACCTTGTTTTCTATTAGAAAAGAATATTTTAAAAAAAAAAAGTCTTCAAGCAGTTGCATCCCACAGCAACCACCCAAGACAACACACATTAAAAATGTACAGGTACCAGGCAGCAGGCAGGTTAACTGGGAAGTTTATTTTGCTATTTTGCCAGAAACATTGCACATGGCCTGGAAAAAGGAAAAAAAAAAAAAAAAAAAGGAAAAAAAAGACTGGAACAAACACTTGAAGTCACCAGCAGTGCTGCAGGAGGATCTGCCATGTAGGGCTGCAAGAAGGAAACAACCCAACTGCAGCAGAGCCGCTGCCTCGCCGATCCCTGGGAGACAGAAATGACTTGAACCACTCACAGCCACGCTGCGAGTCCCTGTGTTTGTTCTCTGAAGAACAGCCTGTTCTCTCTGAACAATGAAAAGGATTCCAGGTCAGGATGCAAAAATTATGATGTGCTAGTTCTCAGTGATTAAAGAGAGACTTGGAGATTTAATAGCCTGCTACAGTCAGTCTCCAGGAGCACAGGGACAAAATGACACCAAACTGGGTGCCTGGGTCTGGGAACCTGCTATTTATCAGAGCAATGTTGACTCTAACCTCATCTGTAGGGATAAGAATCTTGCTCAGCTTAGATTCAAGACTGGTAGTTTTCTTCTCAGATCCCTTTCCTAACAGTTACACTCACACACACTCGTGTGCCCACAAAGCCCTTCACTGCCAGGATCAGAAGGGGCAGAGAGGATAGATGCAGCCATGCCAACCTTTAGAGAACAAACACCCTAACGGACAGATGAAAAAAATAAAAAGGAAACAAGAAACAAGTACTATGCCATGATAGTCCATATCTAAGCAACGACCTTGTATACACAATGTCTGAGATTTGTTATGCTTGTATAGGCAGCTGTAGGCATCGGTATATGAATATGAAATCTGAAAGTCTGTCACTGGAAAGCCAACAGGAGCATCCCATTTCCCAGGGGCGAGCCGAGCCCCCGCCTCAGGCAGCCCCCTGTCCTCGGCTGGGCCACGAGAGCTCGGCACCGAGGGCCCAGTCTGTGCTCAAAGGTCTCGTTTATGGCAGTGCTTCATCACCACGTCCTGCTCCTCAGCTGTGGATCAGGCCGGCCCGTGGCTTGATTAAAGATCACAAATTTCTTCCCAAGGGTAAGAGTGGATCCTCCAGGGCTGGTGGTTTCAGTTCACTCTGTTTCTGAAAAAGAACAGAGGTGTCAGACGAGGGCCTGCGACCCCAGGTGGGATGCTGGGTGGGGAGGAAGGGGTGCAGAAGTGCCTCAGGGTGGGCACAATCGGGAGCCTTGACAGAGTCAGCTGCAGAGAAGGGCAGCCCCACTCAGAGGGGCCAGGAAACACAAAATCCTGTGGAAGTGGGGCTGGTAGGGCTAAGGAGGGATGCAGCCTGCAGCAGTCCACAGTGTGCACACCCTTGCTGAGCACCTCCTGCCTCTGTGCCATGAGGGGTGACAGGACCACCTCAGTCTGGGTGGCATAAAGCCATGCTGAAGGTGCTTGCAGGGGCACCTCCCTGGTGCTGGTACAAAAGCTGGCCCACCCACCCATCCCCAAACTCACCGCTCCCCAGCAAAGCACATGGGGTGGTGATGCACAGCCAGACCCAGCAGCTGCAGGAAGGGCAGGGCCCTCCAAAGCCACGCTCCACCTCCTCCAAATTGGAGGAGGGAAGCAAGGAATTTTACTTGATTTTTAAAATTTTTTTCCTAAGGTCTGCAGCCATGGTAGAGGTGTGTGAAGCTCCAAAGCAAGGCAGTGAGGCCACAAAAGATCCCAGGTGACCAGAGAGGGGCTCTATGTGTGGACCATGGCAGGATGGGGCCAGTGCTTGGCCATCCCCATCTGGTGGGAACCTCGCCAGGGGGGAAATGGTCCCCAGCTGCACTATGGAAGAGCCCACAGAGGGCTTGGAAAGCAACTCTCCTCTTCTCCACACCCACACCTTCCAAAAGTGAGTCCTGGAGAAGGGGTAGGGCCAGAGCTGGGAAGACCAGCCCTCCATGTCCTCTCCTCTCTTGCATCCTCCACCTTCACTACCTGAGCCTTGCTCTGTGCCAAACAAGGATGCTCACACCTGAGGAGTTGGCAGCGGGAGAGGGAAGGGCAGGTAGGGGTTCTGTGTGCTGCCCAAGCCCAGGTGGGGGTATGGAAGGAGCTAGTGGCATGGGACAAGTAGCCAGGCCCCTTCCTTCCCAAATACCTATCCCCTTCATAAATCCAGGGGCCACTTTCCCACAGGGCAGGTAAAAGGACCGTACACTCCTGCTGTTTTACTTAGGTTTGACATAAATTCAGCATTTGGTTTCTGAGAGTGACCAAAGTAGAAAGGGGCAGGCAGGCAGTGGCAATAGTGTCACCCTGCCTGACCCTCCTCATCCTCCTTCCTTCCCCCCTTCTTTCACAGGACAGTTCCTCACCGCTTACTCAGTTAAATCTCAAACACCAAACCCTTCCCTGAAGCTTGTTTCCCAAACGGGAGAGGCCCAGAGCCCCACGCCCACCCCATTCCCCCAGGGAGCCAGCCCTGCCGGGGCAGGGACCTTACCCAGCCGCGCGGCGGGCGGGCCGGGGGCATCGGGGGTCCCGGCGCTGCCCTCCAGGCTGACCGGCTCCCAGGCCTCGCTGCTCTCCGACGCCTCCGCGCCGGCTTCGCACGGCCCTTTGCGGCTCCCCTTGGCGGCACAGGCCTCCTCGGAGCCAGAGCCCCTGCCTTCCTCCTCTGCCTTCATGGCAAACCACACCTTGAGCTGCTGGGCGCCCAGGCGGGAGCGCTCGCACAGGCCGGGCAAGTCCTCCTCCCGCAGCCCCTTGTGCTTCTCGTAGTAGTCCTCCAGCACCTCCCTGCTGGCAGGGCTGACCTCCACCAGCCCCGGGGGGAAGACCCCCCGCCGGTAGTTCTCATACCACTTGAGCTGCCCGTTCTTGTAGCCGTACCGGCTGTCCCCGAACCAGCGAATGACCTCGGCCCGCGGCAGGCCCGTCTGGGACACGATGGCGTCATACTCCTGGTTCGTGGGACGCTGGGTCTGCACGAACATTTGCTTCAGCAGATGCCGCTGCTGGGCCGTTTTTTTGAAGTTCAGTTTGGTTTTGGGAGGGGTGGGCGGCCGGCTGGAGCTGCCTTCCCCCTTCTCGTTTGCGCCGGTCCCCGGTACCTCGTTTTTGCCGTTGGACTCGGTCACTCGCAGGTTCTTCAGGTTGATTTTGATGGGACTCACCTTCCGCTCCGCCGAGTTCGCGTTGTTGCCGGAGGCGTCGACTGAGCCGTTCTCACTCGCAGCCCTCTGCTCATCCGAGGAGTCCTCTCCTTCCCCGCCGCCATTCTCCGCCTCCTCCTCTTCCTGCTGAGTCGCCTCCTCCACCTTCTTGTTTTCCTCCGCCTTCTTCTTCCTCCTCTCCGAGAACCAGCTGTCGATCTCCCTCCGTGTCATCTTTGTTTCCCCTCTCAGGCGGTTCACCTCTTCCTCTGCAGGAAGAGGATTTTGGGCAAAACTGCTCTCCAGGGCCTTCAGCTGCTCTGGTGCCCGCTCCTTGTATTTGGTTGGGGTGAAGTCGGGCGCCTGGTGCCACGACTGCCGCCGTGGTGGGTGCTGAGGGGCCGGCGTGGCCGCCGCCGCCTGCAGGGCTCAGCTCAGCTCCTCTGGGCGGGACGTCGAAGGTGATTTCGGGCAGGGAATCAAGAGCACTGTCTCCAGGGAAGACGGCCCGGCCGCCTCTCACGTTCCTGTAGTGGTACCTCCTGTCACTGAACCATTTTCGGATCTCCTTGGTGGACAAGCCCGTGATCTTTGTCAGCCGCTCCACTTCAGCCTGACCAGGGAACTGGTTCCTGCAGAAGCTGCCTTTAAGGGCTGAGAGCTGCTCGTGGGACTTCTTGTTTTTGTAGACATTGGGATCCAGGAAGGTCTGCGAGGAGATGGCAGGGCAGGCGGTGAGCAGCGACTGGGCGCTGTTGACCACCTTCACCCCCGAGGCGCTGCTGGAGCTCACCGTGCTGTGCTGTGCCGCTGGCTGTGGCTTGGGGACAGAAGTCACTGCCAAGGTGAAGGAGGAGCTGGTGCCCTTCAACCCGTTAGCCATGATGGGCTGCGTGACCAGCAGCCCCCCCGTCCCCTCCGGCTGCCCCACCACGTGGCCCGGTAACGTTGCCTGGATAAGATGGGGGACGGTCCCGGGATTCGCGACCAGCGGCGTGTTCAAAACTGTAATGGTGGGTTGTGGCACGGACTGAATAACAGTGTTGAACATCTTCTTCCTGGCATCTTCGATCTCCTCCGGTGACCAGCTGATGCCCTGCTTCAGCCTCTGAGCAGTGAACCAGATCTTCAGCTGCTCTTCTGGGTACTTGGTCACCACAGTCAAGTAGCAGAGCTCGGCTTTGGTGGGATAGGGAAACTTGTGGAAAGAGTTTTTCAGGAAGCTGTTGGAGTCCATGGCGGCATTGTACGTTGGAATGCTGCTCAGGGGAATCATCACCTTGGGAAGGGACTTGGATGTAGGCAGCTGCTGATGCAATGGGGGTTGCTGCTGCAGCGACACAAGCTGAGCAACCCCTGCCTGCAGAACGGGCACGTTTCCTATGATGGAGCCATTCACTATGTGGGATGACTTTGTTGAACTTGCAGTGGGCTGACTGACTGGCACGGACCCGTTTGGGAACAAATGCTCCCCGTCCTTCACCTCTGACTCACCGCCCAACTGACTCGACACGTTCTCCTTCAGCGTGTGGATTTTTTTGGCCTCGGGTTTACCTTTCATTATCTTCATGATGGGGGTTTTGGTGATGATGATTTCAGACTGGCCGTCTGCCCCTTCCTCGGGAAGCTCTCCCGGGAGGTCGTGGCTGCCGGTGGCCTCACAGAGACTCTGCTCCACGGTGGTGCGCCCGTCCTGCTGGGCCACCCTCCAGACAAAGCCCGTCTCGCCGCCGTGCGACTCCGCGTTGTGGTGCGAGAGCCCCTCGTGGCTGTTGGCCAGGAAGCCGCACGGAACGCAGGCGAACGCGGGGTCTTTGCTGAAGTCCAAGTGCTCGGAGTCCAAGTGCCCAAAGAACTGATGGACGTCCTGGGATCCGAAGTCGCACGACTTGCAGACGTAAGTGTCGCTGTCGGCCACGCCGCGGTGCCCGTTGGGCAAAGCTCCGCTGTTACCGTTACTGGCACCGGCATCGCTCGCTGCCGGCCCTTCCGCGGCAGCCTCTGGTTGTGCTCCTTCGTGATCATCTTCCACAGCGTCCTGGTCGGTCTCCTGAAGCACCAGTGTTTTTACTGGTATCATGCAGGGAGTTGTGGATTTCCTTTTGCTAGCCATCACGATGATTGATCCAGACGATTATTTTTTTTTCATTTAAATTAAATTCAAGTTTAAAAAGCGCTGCTGCAAGTGCTCTGCCATCCAGATTCCAGCAGACTCATGATGCCAGAAGGGGCCGTTGTCAAATGTTGACAAATGTTCATATTTGCCACTGAACCTGAGGACAAGGAGAGGGAGAAGGGGTTAGTTCCTCCGGCATTCGACAAAGCACAGCTATCCTAGTATTTAACTGTTTCCCTCAATAAATCAGTTTTCAGCCCCTTCTGCTTGAAAAATTTAACTTGACCTTGGATTATTTTCACACCTACAGCCAGTGAATTACCTGTTTAAAAACAAACATGCCTCTTTTACAGCCCACATCAAATTCTCATTCGAGGAGGAAAACCACTGAATTTTCCACTCCCCCTGCCCTGCCAGGACCCATCTGTGGTGTCCTGGCAGGGAGAGCAGTGCCCAGGCTCCCTGTGTGCCCGGGGTCCCAGCTCAGCCCCACGCGGGAGGTGATGCCAGGCGAGGGCACCTGGGAAAGCCGCCCGCTTTCCATCAGCAGAACCTAATGAAAAATCCACACGTTCCCCACAGAACACTTCAATTTCTTCAAAATCAGCATTTTCCACCCATCCTGTCGGGAAGTTTCTCGCCAGCTCCAAGCACTGTGCCCGTGCCAAGAGCCTCTGCCTGCAGACACCCAGAGCTCTGCTGCAGGGAGCGAGGAGGCTGCAGACTGGAACACATCTTTTAGCTCTCCTTGCTCAGCAAACCTGCAAAGCATTTGGGAGATTCCCTTCCCACCCTGTGCACACTTCATGGCTGTTTCAACAGCATCTGTGAGTCTTCATCTGAAGCTGCAAGAGAAGGTAGAGGCTCCAAAACTCAAGGGCAGCATCACAATGTTCCTGGCTCCCAGCCTTCCCCTCCCACCACCTCTGCAGCTTTTGGCACTCACACCACTCAATGCACTGGGGATATTCCCTAGGAAACTGTAATTTCTTGTTAAGGCAAGCCTGCCTTGCTGGGCTTGGGGTGACCAGAGATTTGATACATTTAAATAACAAACAAAACCCCAAACAAACAAACAAACAAACAAAGGAATAATATTTTCTCTTTTGTTTTTGTTTGGTGTTCCTATTTCCCTGAAACTCACTGAAGCAGATCCAAACTGCTCCAGCCTGTGGAAAGCCAGGGCTGGCCAGGGCTTTACCATAACCTTATTCCTGGCCTGATGTGCACAGCGAATGCTCTGTGCCTGACATCATGACCCAAGGGCAGTAAAGCTACTGTAGCTGGCACTGGGAATCACTTGCCTGGTGACACCCCTCTGTCAACCTTTTCCACAGCAACTCTGCTTTTTTTTTTCTCTCTTAAACAGAGGGATAAAACGGTATTTTTCCAGGCTGCAAGGTCACTTGGAAGCACATGGGCGCACTGATTCATACTATAAAGACTCTGTGCCAGATTTTTCTGGGATTTACAGTAACAGAGCTTTATAAAAACACTCATAAAAACTTGAACTTAAAAAAAAAAAAAAATTACTTACCATCCTAGGAGATGACTCACAGAGGTAACTCCTATCAGTTACACCAGTTGTGCACCAGTGGCTTTCTCAGATCAGATATTTGGAGCTGATCTCATGCACTGAGAAATGCAGATCGGGCAAATGACTTGGTGGTGCTTATGCAATACCTCCTGTGCTTAGTTTTGTCAGTAGTTTTTAGAACAGAGGAATGAAAGGTCTTCATGGAAAAAAAAAATATCAAATGGAGGAGGTAAAATTTGACCTCCCAAACTTTGCTGGATTTTTTTTTTTTTTTTTTTTTTTAAATTGTTCTGAAAGCTGGCATCATTTTTTCCGAATGGGAGAGCCTGGATGGCCAGCTCTGGCCTCAGCAACTCTCCGGTACCATTTGAAGACTGATGGGAAAACGTAACTTCCCGTCAATGTGGGCTGATCTGAGATTACAAAACAGTCCTGTAAATAGTGTTAGTCATCACTGAACTTGGCATCAGAAAAGATTGCTTGCTATGCTAAAGCTTTGGGAAGAGCAGAAATTGTAACTTCTTAAAAAATATCTATAAATTAAACAGGTCTTAAAGCTGTGAGCTGGATTTAAACAGCGAGGACTGCACATCTCAATACCTGCTTTGTGCCGCTCTCATCCCACCTTCCTGTGGTTAGTCCTTCCCTCTGCAGAGGGCCAGAAAGTTATCCATTAGCATCAGCAAGTGGAATACTTGGATGACTATGAATGGGCTGTGCTATTCAGAGGGGAACAGCTTCCATTTGACACCAATCCTGAGATCCTCATTTCTGATGCTAAGTTAAATATTACACAGTCTAGCAGGATGCAATGACCTTTCCAAGTCGAGCCAATTAAGGGAAAAACAATAAGACCATCCTGAAAGCTACAAAACACAGCTGAGAGAAGTTTCATGTCAGGGAAGTGATGGTAAAAGAGAATTCTTATTTCATTTTGTCCTGCAGCTTTGACACAGGGAGAGGCTGCCGGGCCCTCTGCAAGCTTTTTCCTTTCAAGCAAACTCCAGATAGAGATCCAGTTCCAGAGTCTCCATTACTGAGACAGCTCGAGTCCCAGACGGATCTTACCCAGGGTTTATGGAGTAGCCAGATATCAAAAAAGATGATTTTTATCTGTCAACAGAGTAAATTTGATACAGAGCATCAGCGATACACAAAGCCCCCCATTGTGCCCCGTTAACAAAGTGCCTCTCCCGAGCACTCCACTGCTATTATTTTGAGTAAATGTGAACGGCCTGACCCACCTACAGAGAACCTAAAAGCTCTGCATTTCATTTACCAGCACATTTGCATCAAGCCCTGCGCTCCCTCCAACAACTTTCCTTCAAAATGCAATCAAAGCAGCCCCAGCCACCACAGCTCTCCTGTGGGGCTCCAATATTAATGCCACCTGAGAACACAGATTGCAAATTTAGCTGGAAGTGAATCACAGTGGCAATTTACTGGAGGAAAAAAAAAATTTAATCAAGTGTACTGTTTGTCCATTTCATTTCCATGGAACAGTTGCATAACCACATGTTGGGAGTGTGTTTTATTCACTGCTCACCTTCTGGAATGCACTTAATACTTTAATACACCGCTAATACATAACAGAATTGATAATTCAACTATTTCTTCACCATTAAAATGAGACTGTTTTAATGGATAGAGTAAATTAATGGAAGCAAAATTAATCTGTTGAATAACATCTTTACAACTGATCTCAGTACATAAACCACCACTGCAGATGCCTCAGACCCATCTGCACAGCCATGAGTGAAGAACTCCATTTCCTATGCATTATTTTACAATTAACTGGAGCAGTGAGCCATTAGCTGAATGGAAGAGCTACCTGACAGCCAGGAAGACAGAGGATTGCACCTAAATTCATGGTTCTTATTTTGTTTAAACCTACTAACTTCATGGTGAGGTAGCAGAGTAAAAGCAGGGAAAATGACCAATGCACCTAAACCTGTCACTGCTGTTGTAAATTTGAGAGAAAGCCAACTTAAAGCAGAGTCAAACCAATTCTCTGTGATGCTCACAGAGATGCTGGAAGGAAAGGTGGAATCAAAGGCTACTTTGGCCACATGCAATTCATAAAATCACAACAGAGGAGGAAAATGGAAGCTGTGAAATCCACCATCCCAATCCATGAGAACAACGCAGCAGTTCTGCTAGAGACAGTCCTAAACCTACAGCGCTGGTATGATCAACCCCCTCCTGCAATGCTCCCCCAAAAACCCCTCTTTCCTCCCAGCACAGGAGCCCTCCCATCCCCATGGGCAGCTCCAGGTACACACCACCAACCCTCTGCAGAGCAGCTTTGCCTCCACTGAGGGAAACAATGCCCAGACTGGTCACAGTGAGCTTTGCAATTGCAGAAAATTTACTTCTGCAGAGATTAACAAAGGGAGGTTTCGAAATCTGCACTGCTGAGTCTGAACTTTCAGCTTTTTCCAGCTTGGCTGGATGTAACTGGTTTGGTTTTAAATGTTTCACTGAATTAACGAGTTAGGTTGTTAATGCAAAACATTCCTTCCTCGCAGTGCCAAGGTCCCCAGTTAGAAGATTAATTTTTGTGACCTTTTGCAAACCTCGCCTAGAAACAACAACCAGCAAACCCACCAAGGCAGCATCACCAGCCAGGACACAGCTGACCCAGTCCCACCAGCCAGGCACAGGCATGCCAGGACAGCTGCCCTCCTCTGCCCCCAGCCCAGCCAGCTCCTCAGTGCCCACACTGACAGCAGGACAAGGCTCCGCACAGACACAAGAGACGGCTACGTGCTCTGCGGGCTCTGGTGCTCTGCTGAGGAGTGAATGCTCCGTTAAAATAAAATGAAATTAATAAAAATCATGGTTTTTAAAAAAGATCAACACCAAAATAGAAATAAAATAACAGTTTTCTCAACACTTTCAGTGCCTGCTAGGCAGGCAGACACGCTCCCCAGGTCAGAGACAAAGTTATGATGTTTCTGTCTCATATGGAGCCAAGCACAATATTGGCACTTTAAATAAAAGCGGTTTGTTTTTAAGCTGAAACCCTGCAGGCCCCAGCTGATAGCATCATATTGGGGGGAAAGAGGAAAAAAAAAATCAAAGGAGGAAAAAAAAGTTGATGTTTCTGAGTTTTTGTCTCTCCCCTTCAGGCTCCACCTCCAGCCAGGCCCAGAAGATGCACGGCTGTCTTCGGGAATTCCACAGATGACTTCCCAACTCCCACTGTAATTAGAAAGGCCATTAAATAAATTATCTCTGTGGCCAACACCAGCAACTGGATGCTCTCTGCAGCACCCAGAGCAGAGGGCTGAGCTGCCTTCCCCTTCCCAGCACCCCTGTGTGTCACAGCAGGTCCCCCAGCCCCGCAGATACCCCCTTTGCCCTGGGCAGCACTGGGTGCATTTCCCAGGGTGCTGGGGAGGGAAGGAAAACAGCTCCATGGCCGCCCTGTTGCCAGCTATGGCAGTCCTGGGACTCTTCCTCTTTGGTTGGGCATTAACATTCATCCTCCATTTGCAGTCTGTTCATGAGAAGCCATGTAGGAGCTTCACCAGCTTGATTAACTTATTGCCAAAACATGCCCGGTGGGGGCTACTGCCAATGCATTCCAGGGACACACTGTGTGGACAGACACGCTCTGGTAACTCAAAGACCTCTCCAGGCCCCATCCCCGTGACTCAGTACAGACACAGAGGGAACAGAGCACCTCTCCACAGAAACTTCCAAGGTGTGGATGGGACCTCTCTTTTAGCTGGGCCAGCCCAGCTCTCTGACAGAGAACAAGAGGCAAGATTTGGCAGGGCTGAGCTCCTCTGTTCCCGGTCTGTGGCTGTGCATCCCTGCTAGCTGGAGTCCAGCATCCTCCTGAATATCTCTGCAAAGCCTGCAGCTGGGAGGAAGTCACAGGATGGGAACATCTCCAGCAGCCTAAAAATGCCAGCAGCAGAGCATCACCCCAGCTCGCAGCACACATCTCCAGCCCTCACCCGGGGCTGGCACCTGGAGGCAGCATCTGCCATCCAGAGCCTGGTTCATAATCCAGGCCAAATTCATGACACACTTAATTTTTTGGGGTTTAACCCTGTACAGGACTGAAAGTTCCCATCGACAAGATTTCCCATCCAGAACAGATCGGTACCACGCTATCCCTGCAGGCACTCAAAGCTCAGGTGATCTCAACACGAACAAGGAGAGCCACCAGCAACACAATCAGCACAACCCCAAAGAAAAGCCTCTTCACATCTTACTATTTTGCGCTGCACCAATGTACAAACACACGCACAAATTTCAGCAGTTTTGAGCTTCAAGCAGCACCACAGTCAACATTTGTACTAAGGAACAATTTCTCTTTATACCAACTGGTCAGGGTGCTTTGTAGCTTAAGCCTGGCTTTGAAACGGTGGGCACAGTGTAAATGCAGTGGAAGCCGCCTGACCGAACAATCGAATTCATTCTCCATTCCTTGGCAGGCCCAGAGCAGAAAAGCGTCTTTTCCATTTAGGCCCGTTAAACAGAGCTATTCATTAAAATTTCACCCTTCTCCAAACTGCTGGACTTCTCCATTTAAAATCTGCCTTTAAGAGAACCCTCTCTCCTCTGCCCCACAACGCTCCTCAACCCCCGTCTCAAGTTGTCACCCATTTCCAAGCTGTTCCCATTTCGGATTGCTCTCGTGCTCCTCTAACAGCAGCAGCTCACCTGTGTGTTGGTACCTGGGCAGAGGCTGCCCTGACTAATGGCAGTTATCTCTGCCCTTTTTTTCCCCAGACAGGCACAAAACTGAGCAAGATGGAAGGTTAGAAAGGGCTGGCTGAAGCAGAACGCAATTACGGTATAAAAATAGGTCACTGGGATAATATAACCTTTAGACTATTGGCAATGTGCCCCCCTTAGAGACAAGCCTGTGCTATATTTCAGGAGAATGTGAGGAATAAAAAACAACCACCACGACACACATCCAAACAAAACCACTGATCATCCCTTGGAGCTTTGCGTGCTTCTGTTTGAACATCACTAACATTAATTCACTCCTTTTCCTCTGCCCTCATCCATTTGATTGAGCACAAAATAAACGTTATGCAATCACACCATTAACATCTTCCAAAAAAGTAATAATCTCTTTTGGCACAGAGGCTTCATTACAGATTTGCTCCGTGTTACACTACCTTAGCAGAGTTCACAGTCCCAGCATCCCAGGGACCCACCTCCACAGCTTCAATCCTCACATTCTGTCCGTGTTGCAAAACATTCCTGGCATTTCCCCAAAGGAAAGGGTCCAGCAGACAGATAATCATGTCTCGACAGAACCAGCTCCAAGGTTAGCACTACCAGCAGCTCACCACAAAGCATTAATGGAGCTTCAAGAAGTCCCTCAGCTCGTCCATATCCGGGTCTCCCATCACCTCACACTCAGCTAGGGAATGCCAGCGGGTTGGTTTGTGCCTGAACAGAACAGTATGGTCATGCTCATGAACACACAGGAGGTCCCATTTCGGTCCCTTGTGCTTCCTCTAGCAGGTTCTCTCTTTGCTTGCATTGCTAGGGCTCTGTTTGCCATTTCAGCTTCATCACAGGCACCTCAAACAGCCCCTCATAAGTCACAAATATCCTGCCACACCCCCTGCAATATCCCCCTTAGAGCTTATTACCAAGCATCACCACTTAGGTAAGGCAAGACCAGCTTTGGCAGAAGCAGCCTTTAGGAATGCAAGTGAAGATGGGTATGTTACACCTAAAATCTACTTCTTTGGGTTTTTATTATCTGTAATTGCTGAACTGGCTCAAAGCCAAAAATCTATTGGGGAGCTCAGGGTAATGAATAAGAACCAGAGGTAGATCTTAGTCCATGTCAAATTTCTGACAAGGATACTCAAGGCTTTTAGATCAGCAGGGCATGCTCAGCCCAGCTGGTGAGGAGCTCAGCTGTGAGCACCCCATGGCACCAGAGTGCCCGCCGTGCTCTCAGTGCTGTGCTCTCACAGTGCCTGTCCCTCCCGAGGAGCCCCTCGGGGGAAGCCTCGGAGCCCACCCTTCTGCTCACAGCCTCACCTCCAGCCTTGCACATCCAGCTCCATATGGGTGACCCTACTTGGGAGCCATCGCCCCAAATTCAGGCACTACAGCCCTGAATGCCAGCACAGCATTTACTGTTAAAAGAAAACCAGTGTCAGCTTCTAGACCAGCACCGAAACAATCCCGCTGCAGAGCCACTAACCCAAAAGCCTGTCACACAGGTTTCTCACCGAGTATCCAAGTCCCTTGTGGAAGGAAGAAACGCTTGCTGAAGCCAGGCTGGTCACCAGCTACCGAGCGGCCACGTAAGGGACAGACCCGCAGCAATTCCAGGGAAATAAAGAGTGTCCAGAGCTTTAAAACAAGATGTGGGTGGGAAGGACTAAACCAAGCTACTAAACAGTACCAGAGGCGCTTGGAACTGATCATCTGCAGCACAGTCTGACGACTAGGAGTGCTGCAGCCCCTTCCCAGCTGAGCATTTTTGGATTACTTCATCCCCCGTGCCCTTTTGCAATATGCAGCTTCGAGAGCCGCGTTACGTTCTGGCTCGGCATCAGCTCCCATTCCCCCACGTACAGTTGCTATAACCAAAAAGACAACTGCAAAATACGTTGTCTGAACGCAAAGAAACGGGGTTTGGCAGGTTGGGATCGTGGCTTATGTTTTTCCATCCCCATGGATCCTCCTTCAGAGTCATCCTCTCAGACCTTGCGCGCAGCCGATGGCTTTTGCAGCTTATTGAGCCCGCTGGTTTATGGCAATGTTTTTCTGCTCACTGAACTGGCTCATTCTTTCAGCAGAACAAACTGTTCCACGTTGAGGCAGGAGTTGGCTGTGTTTTAACAAAGGATTTTTCCCTTCTGACAGTGTTTTGCAAAAGACCCAAAAAAAGGAGTTTGGAGCCAAGTTACAAAAGGTCAGGAGAGGCGAGTCAAGCACTGGGTGTAGTTCCTGTATGTCACAGCCAGACAAGGAAATGGGTGGGGAGAAGAGAAACGGCATTTCGAGCTGCAATAATATGTATAAAGTGATATTAATGAGGAATGGGCTTTTGAATGAGGATGGCAAGTATGCAGGCGCTCTAATTGTTGCTTCACAAGAGCAGGCTTGTTAGGTAGGCTGAGGCCTCTGCAATCATTTATCCCTGTGAAGCAGCCATTTGAGAGAGTTCAAGTAGCACTAGCAGCGAGAAAAAGGCAGTCTTATTTGCTTCCCCCTCCCCAAGCTGATTTCAAGGAGCAACAGCACTCTCATCTCCCGTCAGCCAAATGAATATTCAAAAGGCTTTTGCCAAGCCAGCTCCAGTCAATCACTGGAACAATGCTGCGGGAAAGAAACACCGGCTGAGAGACCTGTGTGAGACAGGCACCTTGTGTCCCTTTCCACAGGCACCTTGTGTCCCTCTCCACAGGCACCTTGTGTCCCTCTCCACAGGCACCTTGTGTCCCTCTCCGGCTCTGCTCTAGCATCCCAACCATCTTTAACGTTCTGTGGTGCTCCTGCCGAGCTCTGCTGGGCTCCACAGCTGCTCTGCCTGCTCCATCCCCTGCCAGGCTGCAGGACAGCACAGCTAGAGAGGAGCTGCTGGATGGAGGACGAGCACCCCAAGCCAGGGTGCTGAGAGGGGAAGGACCCCAGCACGGTGGTCCCGGCAACACAGCCCTCCTGAGGGAACTGATGATGGCTCTTCCCTCTCCTCTGCTACAGGCTGAGATCACAAATGTTTTTGGCATGGGATGGACAGGTTCTCAGTGAGGCCCCACTCTCTGCTCAGCAGCAGCAGCTGGTGGGGTCTGAGCCTTTCTGCTCCATGTACATGGACAAACCAAGAGGGCCAACTCTGGCCTTGCAGATGTTGGAAGGAGGGAGCTAAAGGGATCTCTAACAGTTGTCACTATGTCATGCCTAATACTCAAGCATTTCCAGGCCTCAAAGGATCCCTGAATAGAAAGAAACCACCCAGCACTGGAACACAGCCACATTTGTGGCTGGAAGGGGCAGATGTTCAACCCCATACAACAATGCAACACAACAGTTGAGGCTGTAAGTGAAGAATGCTGCATCCACTTAAAACTGAAGAGGGAAATTAGGGACACCATCTAATTCCAGAACTACCATTTTGTCCTGGTGCTTACAGCCCACATACCTACTCTGCAAGAATGGTTTTCTTCCATTGCCTTAAATAGACAATACCCTGGATTAAAGCACGGAACCACAAGGACTTCAGAGGCATATGGTCAGACTGGCAAGTGTTCAGCTCCTTCAGCTGAGACACCAGCTTTCAAGAGTTCAGTTCCTTCTTAGTACCTACATAAGTGACAGACTTCCAGAGGTCCCAGGTGTACTGGACAGGACAGGCCCTGCTGGCACAGAGAAGGGCAGACCATGAACAGAGCTCAGCCAAACCCTTTGCTGAGATGGGCCCGAGGAGGAGCTGAGTTTGAGAAGTCCTCCTCACCACAGCCAGCATGAGATCCCCCAGCAGCCAGCTGTCGAGAAGAGCTGCCATGGAGAACTCCATCATCCCTACCACCAAATCTTCACCCACTGAACCCCAAGAGCTCCCACAGGACAACCTTCTCCCTTCTCTCTGAAATGCTCACCATGTCTTTTAGGATTGATAGTAAGACACAAATGGATCTGGGACTTGATTTGAGGTCTCTGTGGGCAAGATCTGGGCATCCAGATCACGCACCTGCCAGCCAGACACAATCCCAGTCATTTGCTCTCTGTTTTTGGAACTGTATTTGCTCAAAACCATTTGACAAGACACTCTGGACAGCAAGCAGAGACACAGAACAAAGTTCAAGGGTTATTTGTGATATGAACATTGCTTGTCAGGACTCCTCTCCTCCTCCAGCTGTTGTGACACTTGGAATGGATTTGTTCTTACTGGAGAGTCAATTATTTTTTTAGTTGAAAACTCACCATCCTCTGTAGGTCAGCTGTGAGCTGAAAGCATCCCAGTTATTTACTGCTGGAAGCTAAAGGAATTTCCTTACTCTCAGAAGACAGACATTTAAAATTAGTTTCAAGTTCAGTTGTGATAAACAAATCACGTTCTCCTCCTTTCCCTCGCTTTTTTTTTTTTTTTTTTTTAAATCATGCCTGCTGGTCCACCCAGCTTTTTCCTTAGCTGCCCTCTGCAACTCCTCCTTTAAAAATTCATTCACAAGGATGCAGGGGAACATGGACATCTGAAAAAATCAGCAAAGCCAGATCCCTGCTTTCAGACTTTCCCCTTTGACACTCGATTCCCCAGGAATGCATTAAAAAAATTAACAAACAACCATGCACTGGGGTTTTTCCCTCCCTTCCTGTAAGAAGCAGGAGGTTGGGAGTTGGGCTGTCATCTTCCTATTGGGGATGAGGGCTCAGGACCTCAGCTCTCTGCTGACAATCAGCCAGTGGAGCCTCTTGATACCTGGAAGAGGAGCCCACTCCACTTACCCTGCCCAACAGCTGGGGATGGAAACAGTTCCCAGCAGACAGAGGAGGAAGACAGAAGGTGTTCTAAAGCGATATGACAGCCCAATTAAAGGGTTTGGGGTTTTGGACTGAGGTCTCCCGCAAGCCTTAATTCAAAATATTGATGTCCTCATCAATTTGTGGCCTTGATACAAGGAGATTCTTTCCAAAAGCTCAGACCTGCTGGGAGAATTGCCTCCTTGCCACGTTTCAGTGAGTCTACCCATGAACTGCCAGCAATTACTAAGCCTCCACTCTGTATTCAAAGCTCTGCACAATGGAGTTTATTATTTTTAAGCCTTTCAGACATCAATGTAGCAAACTTAAAGAGAGCTATTTGGAAGATTAAGACACAACCACCACCATATTATTCAATTTAGCTCCAACACTGAACACTTATTTCTGTAAAGAGTCGCAGCTAATACATTGCCAACTGCCAACAGAGACAAACACTTAAAACAGTTAAGTCACATTGCAGCATGGTCTTACAAACCAAATCTAAGATATAAGAAGGAAATTACTATCATTATGCAAATTGCTGCCATTATGCCTCTTACTGCCAAGCCATATCAAACCTATCTTCAGGTCTTGCCCACAAGCTTCGAAAATACACTCGTAAAAATGACAACCTGAGGCACTCATGCAGCCAGGTGTGAAGCTACTGGTACATCTCCAATAACTGTATTAGATGAGTTTTCTAAATATTTTATACATTCATACAAGAGCAAAGAGACTTGCTACCACCTCACCACCCCAGCTCATTGTCTGCTTAGGGCAGTCCTGCAGCAGAGTTTACCAAGAGCTGCTTTATCTGCTCAAATCCAGACCTGCAGACAGGTGACAAAGGGGAGTGATGGGAGAAATCAGAGGAAGGATTTGTGCCTGTTTTCTATCATTACACTGCTTACAGGAGAGCTGCATTTTGCCCTCTTGAAAACATCCCACCCTTCACAAAAAATTGCGTGACTTAGATGAGACGGGGTGCAGGATGGGAATGACATCTTTCCATGGAAATAAGGGAATGAAATGAGTCAATTAAAAAAAATAATCACTCTGCCACATGAAGACTGTCATTTCATTACAGCTGATTTAACCTGAAGCCTTTGGAGAAAATCTGTCAGGAATTTAAAATTTCCCAGCCCTTCAACTGAACATGGAAAAGTTCTCATTGCAAAGTATGCCATGAATAACAGAAATATATTCCTGCTTTACACCACTAAAGGCATCACAGCCGATGTTATAACCTCAGAGAGACAGAAATCAAGACTTCCTCCTCCTTTTTCAGAAAGAAATGAAGGGTGGTCTCATTACACCAGTCTAAAACATTCATCATCATCATTAGGGTGAAGGGCACAGCAACATTATTAACTCTGTTTCGTAGAACTAAGAAAACAGCAGGATAAACTAAACTGCAGGAGTCAGCACGGGGGACTGTAAGGTAAAAATGACATTTATGCTGTGTCAGCAGGCAGCCTGCAAACAGAGGAATGGGGATGGCAGACTGGTAAGGGCATGATGGAGCCTTTCATTTCCAGGCCAGCAGTTCATTTCTCGCAGTCAGGTTAAGAGAACACGGGCCTCGAGGCACCTGCTTTCTTCCTTGGGCTGGGAGTGAGCAGACTTGGAAGCACCTCAGTGAGACTGCACCAAGATGACAGTGTGTCATGCTGGATAAAGCTCAGGACAGCAGGAACTCCCTCACACACGAGCCCACGATCCCCCGCCAGCAAAGGCTGAAGAGAGTGGATGCCTCCAGTGTCAGGGGGACACAGCACTCACAGCCTGCAGGATTCATCCCTGATCATGTCAGGAGCAGCCAGGGCAGCTCTGCAGAGAAACACCTCAAGGGCAACACTCTTGAGATCAATCACACGAGTCCTTGCGTGGAGCTGCTTCCAGAGCGACCGGGCTCAGGCAGAGCAGCAAGCAAGAGGGTCTGCTAAGGGAACTCTCCATGGATTCCTGCTGGAACACTGTCCATACCTCCCAGAGACAGCTGGCAAAGTGGTCTGCAGCACTGTTCAAAGCACTGGAGAGCTAAGGAAAGCTTCTCAGCACAAGGAACAACCACCTTGCTACTGCAGTTATGCTGGGAGCCCCAGGATCTCATGCTACATACTCTCTGGGCACCTGTAAAACCATTTAAATGGATCATCCTGTTCTGTTTTTTCCAGGAGAACAACCCAGGAGATGGCCATGCTTTCTACTCCATCCATGTTCTTCACACACCAGCTACAGAAAAGGGTTGGGACCACCTTCCCACTGACACAATTCCTGGCTGGAAGGGAAATGCTGTCACCACTGTGTCACAGAAAGGGAAATGAGGCACAGAGCAATTTTAAATAACTCGCCCAAGGTCACAGGAAGCTTAGAGCAAAGCAAGTAATTGAACTCAGGACTTGTGCGGGCCCAGTCTAGTTCGTTATCAGAAATCACCCCTTAAAGGGTCACCTTTAGTCAGAAACCCTCCCATTTTGCACTGCCAAGAGATTACTCTGAATTATACTGGCAAAGGGAATCATTAGGAGTTTCCCTTCCAGCCCAACACGTTCAAAGGGTTGTTTTGGAAATAAAATAAAACAGACAACCCCCCAGTGCTGCAGACAGCTGAACCACCAAAGTGCTCACACGGCTCCTGATCAGGCTGGCAGATAAGAAGGTGTTTTTCCTCTGCAGTGAATCACTGTTTTGAAGGGTGGCCTCCAGTGAGAGAGAACTCACTATTTCACCTTGCATTTGCATCTTCATTCATAAATACCTCTGATGAAACAGAATATTGCAGGCTGAGCACTGAGCCAGACATTCAAAAGCCTCTCCTTGAACCTGATGGGCCATCAGTTGCTACAAAACAACCAAAAGGACTTCACCCAGGCTTTCACAGGCACAGGCACAGTTGTTGACCCTTCCTAAAGAAAACCCATCCAAGCATCTCTCAGCATTCCCAAGGCCATTCACAGAGGTCAGAGACAGCCTGTGCTGGAGCCTTCCACGCCCTCAGGGCACCCTGGCAGGGCAGGGATGGTTGGAGGCAGCTTGGCAGCATCCAGGCTGGCTGCTCCTGGGAGCCTCCTGCCCTTGGAGCCCCAGCAGCACCAGCTCCCCACATCCCCCAGTGCATTCCAGGGGCACAGCTCACCTTGCCAAGAGGAAGAGCAGAGCCCAGGCTGCAGAACCTCTGCACACCCCAAACCCTGCTGAGCTCGGGGAGAAGCCCTTACAAACAGCAAACCCAAACCCTCCTGACACACGATGACCACAGACAAGGGTTTTAATACAACAGACAATCAAACCACATCTGTGGATATCTGCAGTGCTCAGATCATTTTCAGCTGATGACAAACAGTGAAAGTGTTGGGCAATAGGTTTGGAAAGGGCCACACAGAATGGAATTTGCCTTTCATGAAATACAATGCAGGGGGAGTCAAAACTGCTCGTGGGGGTCTAGCCAAGAAGTTCATACAGCATTTAGGCATCCAGTGGCCTCATCTTTCTGAGTACAAGCACTTTAATTTGTCACAGATACTGTATACATGTCCAAAGCAAATAGGCCAGCAAGGAAGAGGAGTAGCAAGGGAGGGATGAGGGAAAGGGATGCAAAGGCAATCAGAAAGCTGCATCTGAGCAGCAAGCTGGGAACCTGACTGGGGAGACAGGAAAATGAGAGGTGAGAGAGGCTTCACAGCTCTGTGCTCAGGGCTATGGCCACCTGCCTGGGGAATGAGGAGCACCATGCAGTGCTAACCCCCAACCATCACCTTCCTAAGGACACCAAATACCACAGGCTTAACAGGAAGAGAGAAGAAAAAAAACAGAGAGAACCTCACCTCCACAAAGACTGCTACAGAAGAAAGACACCAAGCACTACCAGATTACATGGCTGAAGGACAATTCTGCTTTGCAGACCCTTCGAGTGGGCAATTCTTTGCTCTGTGCTCTGCTGCAGATTTGCAGGTGAACATTTGCTCCTGGGAAAAACTTCTCTCTGGGTCTGGAAATTAAATTTATCTTTTCCCCATCTGCTCTTCACCAGCAAAGCAGAGGCTCTGGGTGGAATGGTGAGGAATGAGTGGGATAAACCTGTCCCAGCCCATTCTGCTTTAGCACTACTCACCAGAAGACCTTCCTGTCACTCCACACCACCAGACCACAAACCCCAGCAAGGAGCACATCCGATGCTGCAGCTGGGACCAGAGGTTTCATGCAGAGCCCCCAGTCTTGTCAAAGCACCATGTTTCTCTCACCATGGCTCCTGGCTTTCCTATCACCACCAGATCAGGATGAACCACTCAGTCCTCTGCAAGAACCAGCTCAGCAGAAGCAGCTCCAGAGGGTTATTAGCAACAAGACCAAACTAGCAGCCGTGGGCCTCCAGATCCTTGGGCCCTAAACACAGGGCTGAAGAGGCATGACATCAACTATGTCAAAAATTTGCTTGCTTTGAAATCCTACTCCTGCTTATTTATGTTACAGGAGTACCCAGAGGCCTCAGCCAAGCCCTGCAGAGCCGGGGCTGGAGAAGAGCATTTGCACATGTAATGGCCATAGAATCACAGAATGGCTTTGGGTTGGAAGGGGCCTTAAAGATCATCTAGTCCATCCTCCTGCCATGGGCAGGGACCTGTTCCACTAGCCCAGGTGGCACAAAGCCCTGTATCTCCACGTGGAGCTCCTGCCCCGTGACCAGCCACAAGCAGCTCACAGTTCTCAGAAATAACTCACAGCCAGGCTTTGAGGCGAGGAGGGGCAGCACTGAGGTGGACAGGCTGCAGCAGAGATCCAGCACAGGGAACCAAGCCAGCAGTCAGGCATTTTGGACACCAGTGTCCCTGGGGCTTCTCTAGTGCTCTCATAGTGGAGTTAAGATCTGCCTCCAGCAGCCAAAACACCCCCATGAAAATGCTGCAAACCCCCACAAGGATGTAGAAAAGGTTGTTAACCTAAACAGACAGGTCTGAGATTGATTCGTGGGAAGGATGAAATCAAGAGGTAAAAATAACATTTCCAACACACCACTGACATACCGAGCCCTTAATCCAAGGGACTATTTACAGGCCAAGAGCATTCCTCGCTGCTCTTACCTTCAGCTGCAAGGTCTGGGCCAGCAGCTGCTTTGGAGGAGGTAACAGGCAGCCCAGGGAACAGCCAAGCCTGAGAACTGGGATTTGCAGGAAGAGAAAATAAATAATTGAAGGGACAACCGAGCACAGCTCGCTCGATCTCGCTCCACAATCCAAGCGCTGAAAGTGGAAAATGCAAAACATTTTCTCCCCGCATTCATTAAACTCCAATTTTGCTAATTCAAAGTCTTCTACTTGCCTTAACATCCAGATACTCACTTCCCAGATACACTGCTAGGAATAGGGTCTTGTAAATAAAGTTTACAAAAAAGGAAGGTTAACACACAGCATATTTTTCCCATTACTTCAATACATCCTGCGAGCTCTGCAAGCTTGGTAAAGAAAGAGTCTATTTAAAAATCTAGGGTGGGGAAGAATTAGCTCACCAAAACCATAAACAGATTTGCTTTGCACTTTCAGTCCAAGAGAAAAACAAGACAGGCCATGCGTGTATTGATGCACACAATAGCACAATCATTTTAAAAACAAATGAACTGGGAGGGAGAGGACACCAGAGGAGGGGGGGCAAGAGGAGCGGAAGAAAAAGGCCAAGTCCTAGAGCAGAGATCCTCAGTTTGGTTCCCAAAGGTGCCTCAGAAGGTTTTGAACAGCCACATGGGCCAGCACAGGACTGTGAGCAAGGGGGTGTGGCACACTTTGCTACAAGGCCATGATCCAGATCTAGTGCCAGCCCTTCAGTAACCAACAACATGATTTTCTGCAGATGGAACACCAAGGAATCCTTCCCATTTACCAGGGATCTTCCACGTGCATTATTACTGTCTTTCAGTGGCAGACACCAAGGGATATAAAATTCAATTCCCTTCTCTCTGCTCTCCCTCCTAAGAGACCCTGACTCTGTTCATGAAGGCAGAGTGAAGCTACAAAAGCTTCACCCTCTTCCTCATGCCAAATTCTCCATCTGTAACAGTCAGACAACCCAGAGAGCCACGGCACTCACTGCATTTGCACAGTTACTGACACAAGGTGCTGAGGACCCACCCAGAAGCAATTAACTGAGGGAACCTCAAGGAGGACAGCTCTCAGGGGGCCGAGGGTGCACGTGGACCCCACCACACCACGTGCTGCAGCAAGGTCCCTTAGTTTATTCCTACCCGTTTAACAGGCTGCATTTAGGCTGCAGAACTGGAAGTGTGTCAGGAAAGCTGCAGCAAACAGCATCAGTCCAGTCACTGTATTCCCAACACTGATTATTTAATAAAGTCTAGGAACAAGCAATCTCCAGATGTGGCACATCAGAAGCTGGGTAGAACTCACTCTAGGGTTTGAAAACCCCCATTTCCACGGGGACACTGCCATTTAGCACACAGCCACGAATTGGGTGAACCCCACCAGTCTGCTCACTAATGCTCAGCCTCAGAGCTTCATTTTGTACAAATAAAATGGCTTGGCTCTGCTGTGAGACCCAATTTCTTCTTCAAAAGCCTGGAACGGCATAATGGAAAACTGGAGTGTTATTTCCAAGCACACTTCTTCCATCCACAGAAGCCAAGGGGAAAAAGCATTGCTCTCCTGACCCCTCATCCACGCCACGGGACAGATGGACATTCAGTAAGTTACACTTAGGGCTTCTAAGGGTGGGGAAATAAAATAAATCAGTGACTAGCACACAGATAGAGGAGCCCCAGCCAGGAGAGGAGTACAGACACACAGGACATCTGAACCCTGTGCTGTCTGAACAGTGATGTCCAGAAGCAAAAATAAAAATTGCCCCCTTCTCAGGGGCACCTGGAAGCACAACCCAAGACCTGCTCCAACATCAGAGCAGTGCTGGGCTCAAGGTAACAAGGCCAACCACTGCGTGATCACTTCCTTCAGCCGTCGGCTCCCGACACCCCCAGGAGAACCCTGGGGCACACTGGAATACACCACACTTCTGTCCATGCTGCACAGGGCAGACAGGTGCATGGTCCACATGACACACGGAGCCCGAGGTGGCAGTGGTGACCCACCTGCAGGAGGGAGCACATCCTCAGCCCGTCCTGCTCCAGCTCCTCCTCCGCGCTCACCCGCATCTTTACAGCGCCTGCAGTCGCGTCAGCTGGGCTGGGATTCAGGGCTGGAAGAGAAGACATTCAACCAAGAATTACTGCTGCACCTCCACAGGAGAAGCTTAGCACAGGCTAAAAGTAAAAATAAGACACTGATCACTCCAAGGTGTGTCCCAGCCCATGCCATCCACCCTGTGGTGCTCCCACGGTACATCCTCACCGAAGCACCCCAAACAACCCACCTTGGGTTATTTTTCCCCACTCCATTAGCAAAGACATTATTTATCAGAAGTTAACCCTGTCTGCTGAATTAAACACCAGGCACTCAGGCATGCTGCTCTCAAGCCAGTAAAAGTAACCCCCCTCCCAGCTGTGGTGTGCTGGAAACCAGTGAATGCTGCTGTCCGTCCGTCAGCCGCTGCTCATGGCTTCGGTCCTTTCCAGGGCTGGAAACCTCAGCTGGCCAGAACATATTTAGAGCAGCAATCACAGCACCCTGACTGTCACTGCCACATCCAGCAGCTATATATAACCTGCAGCTCTGCTCACAGCTGTGGCCTTCCTTTCTCCCCTTCGTTTTCCCCCACTGCCACCCAGTCCCTGCTCCCTCACCCCTGGAGAAGCAGCAGAGCCAGCCCCATGTATTTCATAATTTCTAAACTTTACTGTCTAAAGAGATAACCAGCCAAGTGGATTTCTGGGATTAAGTTCAAGACCAGGGGAGAAAACAGCATACTGAAAAACAGAGTCACCCTGGAAAAAGGTAAGCCAGAGCTTGTAACAAGGATGAAAAATAGGAAAACTATGTTGTGATTGCCCAAGTCAAGGAAAATTTATGCATGTTTGCTATTCCTTCCTGAGCATGGGCAGTGACAGGTTCTCCTCTCCCAGCAGCATGTCCCAAATGTCCCTGCCCACGGCAGGAGGGTTGGGACTAGATGATCTTTAAGGTCTCTTCCAACACAAACCATTCTGTGATTCTATGAAATGTCCCTGTGCTTCAGCCAGTGAGTGCTCCAGTCCCTGAAGTTCTCTGCCAGAGCCCAGTGATCTCCTTCTCAGGTTAGATCCTGCTGACCAGGCACCTTGCACACAACTGCTGAGCTTCTTGGACTAAAATAAATAAGTGGCATGGAGAGATTTCACCAAATTACCAGCACAGATGCATTACAACTCAGGGAGGTGCTCCCCAAACCCACCCAAAATCCTGCAGACAAGAAGTTTCCACTCTGGCTGTAATCACACAGACCAAACCCAGCAGGACTGGTAAAGAAAAGAGAATAATAAAAAAAAGGCAAAGGAATTGGATGGAGCAGAAGGACACAAAGGTCTTCCCTCGCTGAGCACTCTGGTGTCCCAATGCTCCCTGCTGCAGAGCCACACTTGGACAAAGCTTCCCCCAGACCTGCAGTGCTGGCTGCTCTATGTTATTTGCTATATATTATTTGCTGTATATTATTTCCCCAAATTAATTCATGGCAAAAGCAAAGCAAGCCCAGAACTGGGGAAAAAAACGAGCTGCAAGTCTGGCAAATCACAAGAGTTGAGAGAACAAGAAAAAATGCTTTGAATGCCTGCTAGATGCCACAGCTTTTTCTTTTTCCTCGCTTTCCTTTTTTTCCTCCCCTAAAACGAAGGGAAGGCTTATCCCTCACCAATTAGGTTTCAGCACACTTGGAAAGATCCCAGTGTTGAATGCCGAGACCTTGACATAACAGGTGACAACCTTTGCTATGCCAGAAAAAGTTTAACATATAATAAGAAACAAATACTAGACTGCTGATGGAGTGGGTTTTTTATTCCAGCAATTGGTGCAAATGTCCTGTATCAACTTGCACAATGCCATGACCTCCCAAACGGAGCGATAACAGCATGGCCCCGCTGCTTATCTGCCATTCCTCCTTCTGTAACTCTGCTCTCCCTCTGCTATGGTAGGTTTAATATCCTTCACACGCTCCTTTAAGGGATTCAGCATATGCCTAAGACTTTAACAAACACGATTTTGCGTTCCTTGGAATACCTAAATTAAAGAGTGACCTCGATCACAGCAGTCTGAGCAGCTTCGTGCTTCTAGAAATTAAAGGTGGCTTAAATAGGAACTTAAGCTGGAGGCAGAAAAAAATCTGAGTCTCCCAAAACCTTGTTCTGAAATATGGAGTAAAGCCCCTGCAAATTTGGCACCATGAGCCATGATTCCCCTGGCAGCTCCTCCTCGAATTCCCTGGAACTGCTGCTTCAAGCAGGATAACACAGAGAGCTGGGGCGAGGCAGCAGGGATTGGGGTTTCCTCAGAGCAGCACATGCAGACAGCTCAGCTGCTTATCACTGAAACTGGAGCAGCAGCAAGGACAACTAAGGCATGCTTTTTTTCCCTGACTTCTTTCTGATATCAAAATCCCAGCACCCGCCAGCCAAGATACCCCCAGGTCCCTGTGCCTCAGTTATCCCCACTGTCTGCCAGAGCCACCGACCATCACTACCACCCCACTGCTGCCCTGGCGGCTTCCTCAGGCTCACTGAGCACCTCAAAACCTGCAGACAGTCCCAGAACGGAGAATATCTTCCCCAAATACCAGACTCAACACAGTCACCTTGCTATATCTGGGGGTTTAACACTGTAACAACCAAACCAGCTGGGCCAGTGGGCTCATGAAAAGAGAGGAACACCAGCCTCGGGCAGCACTCCTGTGCAGGATCCACCAAGGAGCTGAACATTTCAGAGGCAAATCCACCGCAAAGGCTCAAAAATAGAGATTATTCTATTTTCCTTTCACCTGGTAACCCCACCTCAGATTTCTTTTTAATGGCTGTTAGCTCTCTTTTGGGATTTTTCTTTTTTTTTTACGTGACTGAAAAGAGAACTAAAGAGAACTAGGCTGTACCAGAATAAAGCCTCCTTGCTGAGCAAAGCCTGGTTCACCTGAGACCTGCACAAGCAGACATGGCAGCCTCTGAAACCTGGCCTGAGATTTCACACCTTGTTTGGGAATCAACAGCACAGATCCACTCCCTGCTCTTGACTATAAAATGATTGTTCCCTACAGAGAAAAAAAAAAAAAAAGGAAGTTGGCATCAAACTGGCATCTTTAATAAGACTCTTGGGAGGACAAAATGTGCAGAGGATGCTGCAGAACACGGTTCTGACCAACAAAAATGCACATGGAAGAAACTTCTCAGACACATTGAGACCTTCTGACACTGCCCAGCAAAGACTCTCCAGCCCTGCAGCCTGCACTGCCTGAGGGACACTGATTTTAAAAGGTTCCCATTACCAAGGTACAATTAAAGGACAGATAAGTTGCCATTTGTAATCTCTGAAGTGGCTGTTTCTATTTCTCCAGTATTTAAACAGAGTTGGGAGCTTGACTTTACTGGGATTTCTTTAAAGCTGTACTAAAGGCAGCATCACTCGCCCCCCTCTTTGCCTCTTCCAGCTCAAGTGTCCTGGAAAAGCTGTGCCATCCAGAGAGGCAAGTCATACAATTTAACGTCCATAACATTCCATTTTAGAAGCAAAGAGCATAAAATATTTCTAGACAGCATCTGCTTTCGTAGACAGGCATGCAAACTTACAGTATGTTTAGTCACTTCAGTCTTTTCAAGTGCTTGAAAATGTAAGCCCCAGAACATCATTTCTCATCTCTTGCTTATTTTAGACTGAAAACAACCCTCTCATCACCCCAGGGCAGCACTATAGGAAGGGAGCACAGGACAGCAGCGAGACAACTCGCACTGCAGGAGAATAAACTGCACCTTCCCTGTGCAAGAATGACCAACAAGAAACATTACAAAGATATTTCCAAGCCATTTTAACTGCCGAGAACTGATGCTCACAACAAGAAGCTTTTCAGACCATCAAACCCTGCTGTTACTTTTAGGGAAAGTATTGCCCTCATTTGGCCCAATATTTAATCTGAACCCTTTTCCATACAATTTTAGGACGATGACCTCTTGCTCTACCCACTGTGAATGCAGAAAGCAACCACCACCACCTTCCCTTTTAGGCACCTGAAGATGTATTTCCTGCCTCCCCGTTCTCCTATCTAGAGCCAAACAGCTCAGGTTTGTTCAGACCAGGGGTTTCTAGCCCTGCACTCAATCTCCCTACAACTCCCTGGGTCTCCTCCAGCCAAATTCTTCTCCTCTCTTCTGCCAGAACCAGAAGAGGACACCTTCCCCCATCCTTCTGCATTATGCTACTCCTGATGCTGATGTTTATTTTCAGCTGAGTTTTATGTCCAGTCTCCAAGAATTTACAAGCAGATAGAGACATGGTCCAATCCACGTCTACAGTAATCATTTTTTCCATTGGAAAGAGAAGGAGTTATGAAATATTCTCGTTAAACTAAAAATTCCTATTGCAGGGTTTTAAAATTTTCAAATCCTATTCGGGTTGGACTTCAAAAAAACACATATACACAGCATGGAGCATTAAAGCTCAGCAAACAAAGACAGCCAGCTCCTCATCCAAGGAAAGGAAAGACAGAGTCCCACTCCTCTCGTTTTCACTCCACTGCCCAAAGGATGCTCCAAGGACCACAGGGGGACACAAATGGCTAAATGTTACTATCTATTATTTGAGAGCAGAAATCATCACTTTGTTCCATGTTTTATTCAAGGCCTGGCAGGGTTCTGATCATCTGTGTGATTATCCAGCTCGCTGAAACAGAAGAGCACTGGCTTCCCTTTCATCCAAAAATCCCAAGCCTACAGCAGGACGTGGGAAGCCACAGCTCTGTTCCTGCGCTGCCTGGAGGCTTTGGCATCTTCAGCTCCAGCTCCTGCTGTGAGCTGGGATATTCTGGGATGGGGAACTCTGTCAGTCCCCGGGATCTGCTTTCCATGCCGAATAACATATTTAAACAGCCAATACACTCCATAACACAGCTGAACAGTTCCTCTGCCCTCACCTCCAGCCTCTCCCAGCTGCAGTTCCTGGTCCCATTCCCTTGCTTGTGGAAGCAAGGAGATAATAAAAGCAAAAAGAAGTTTTTTCCAAAAAAAATTCCCTTTGACAGGCAGCCCTTCCATTAACTCAGGGATAAAAAAAGCCTGGGAGCCAGTAGTGACAATGCTATTAAAATACAAATTATTAATATGAGAGACCTCATTGCTCTCAGCTTCCACACGCAGCTTGGCAAAAGCCAAAGGTTCTTGTTTTTTTTTGGGTGCACAGACCTTGCAAACTCCACAGTTAGCAAAGAAAAAAACCACACTGACAGTCTTTACACTGTCCACAATGTCTTTTTAAGGTGATTTGTCATTTAAGCTGTCAGCTTGAAATCTAATCATTTTAAAAAACGAATATAATATTATGTATTACACTCACAGACTGCAACCACTGCCAAATCCCTCTGACAGTTTTTACAGGATTATAATCACATTCCTCTTTTAATGTTTTATTCTCTTTCTTCTGTGCCAAAGAGATGGGAAGGAGAGTAAATGGCCACTTAAGAACAATGTATGACAATCCAAACCAAAGCTGGAAACGGAGCAAAGCACTGTGTTCCTCCTCCTTAGGGGGGAGATGCTCACCAGGAGCATCCTTGGGTGTCACACAGCACCCAAAACACTTTCAGACACCAACATAATTTTAAAGCGAGTTTTTCCATGAAAATGCCATTTTTTCAAGGAAAATCCTTTCGTATTGTGAGGCAAATGTGTGGGAGGACAAGCTTTATGCCACTGAGAAATACCAGGCTCCTGCAGAGACCGGACACAGCTCAAGTCAACAGTGCCACAAAGGGAAGGTCAGTGGGATCCAGGGCAGGAAGAAGAGCCGAGCACACCAGAGCCCCATCCCAGAGGCTGCACATCCCCCCTTGCAACATTTGCTGCTCAGAAACCTCCTTGCCGTGTTTTTTCCCTTAAACCCTCCTTCTGCTGAGGTGGAACAGATGAACAGACCCATCTTGGCTCTTCCCAGTTTGCTCCCCACACTGCAGACGAGCCCAGTCTGAGCAGAGCGCCAGCTGGGTCCCAATCCCAGCTCCTGCAGGGACCTGGCTGGGGCTCAGCCTGGGGAGAGTTACACAAAACAAGGATTTCAGCATTTCTTAGCAGAACCTACATGTCTGTCTTTCTTTCCCCCCAGAAAAGTGCCTGGAGCACAACTGTGCTTGTTTGTACAAAGAGGACAAACAAAATTGTCTAGAAATGGAAGCAAAACCTTATTCGTTCAAATTAATGGGCAAATTTTACAACACAAACACATGAAAAATGTTGGACTTGGTTGGGGTTTTTTTTTTGCCTGCAAGGTCCCTTTTTTTTTTTCCTTTTTTTTCTGTTTTTTTTTTTTGCAGGAGTGTTCCTTTACACAAGCATTCTTCTGAAAGCTTCTCCCCTGAAGCTCCCCTCCAACAGCTACTGTTACAAATCTGTGATAAAAGATGTATTCAGCAGGGTTTGGCACACAAATAGCGCCCAAATGGGCACTGCCAAAGCCTTGCGATTTTATCACGAGCTCCAAAATACTTGGAGACAAGAAAAGATGCTCTTGCTGGGAGCATCAGCTTAGGAGACGCTTCAGCTCTTGGGGTCGTGAGAACCTCAGGTTTGATCAGGACAGAGAAAAAAAAAGGAAAAAGGTAAGTGTCTAGACACAATTCTGGAGTAAAACTCTCAAGCTGGAGGGCAACACGATCCAGATTTTCAAGGACTGATGGTCAAGCAGATGGAGCCTTTGATGAATTATCACTTGATTCGATCCAGCCTCAGGATTTTGCAGTGTCTCACTGGTGACTTCTGAATGTTTTTGGGGGAAACCATGCTGTGAACTTCAGCCCTGGAAGCACCATCACAACAAGTGCTTTGCAGAGGGGGGAGAGCAGCTGTCCCCAGGGCTACCGTGCTCTTCAGCCAGGGCTCTGCTACACGGGTGGGAGTAGAGCCATGGAGATCCTGCGCGGCTGGAAACACGGACTTGGGAGCCCAGCTGAGCAGGGACACTTTGCTTGCCCACACAGGGTATGTGACCATGATCCAGTCACTTTATTCCTGCCAAGAAACCCCAGAAGGTCTTGCTCTGCTCTCCCTCACCCCCCACATCTCCCTGTCCTTGCCTCCATAATCTCTGACTACCCCTCAGCACATGCCAGACCCCTCCAGGAGTTTCTGCACCAGCAGAAAGCTGCCCAAGGTTGTCCCTCAGCATCAGCTCAGCTGTCTCACAAACCTCCAACTTGAGCCTACGGGGGGAATATGAACAGAAATGAAACCCCATCGAGGGAGGCCCATCAAAGGTCCACCAAAGCCCAGGGGACACAGGTCCAGATGGAGGAGGACAAGCCCCAGTGGCACGGGTTGGTGGCTTTGCTGGCTTTGTGGAAGTGGGGCTGGCCCACAGCACATGGGTAGCACCTACAGGGGATCTTTGCAGGACATACACACCCCCCACCCAACACAAGCACAGCTCTTCTGTCCTGCTGCTCCTCCCTTCCTGCCAGAAACAACCCGCAGCCAACCCAGACCCGGCATCCACCACACAGGGGAAAAGAAACATCCCAGCAATGAATAGACTTCAGCTGGAATCTCCTGGGAGACGGTATTAAAATGAAGGAGGGAAGAAATAAATAAATGAAGGAGAAAAGAATCAACTTAGCAGTGTCTGCCATGCCAACCTCTAACACCGTAAGTGAAGCCCTGAAACCCAGGGACCGGCTCCCGGTCTGGGACACTGGGAAACAACCAGGCTAATGCATCTCCCTGCCACTCTCTGCCCATGATTCCCATCTTCCAGCTTTCCTCCATAACCACAAAGCTCTGGAGGATTTTTTTTTTTCTTTAAAAAGTCAAGATTTTCACAGAAGTCCCTGGTTCAAAGTGCTGGGCTTTAATCCAAGAGCCAAACATCAGGACGTAGCAACGGGCTGCAGGGGCTGACCACCAGCCAAACCCTCTTCCAACCAGCTCAGTTGGGGTCTGGATTTGGGAATCCACACAGATGCATTCAGGAACTGTTTCCAGAAATGCAGAGTTTAACCCCAAAATTGTATCATGCAGCAGCAAGCATAACTCTGTAACATGCCATAAAAACATCACTCTGTCCAAACTCACCGGGTTCAGCTCTAAATCTGGTCACCCATCAGTCACAGAAAATATAAATATTCTCCCTGATTTCAGTGCAATATTCCCAAGTTGCTCCAGAGAACCTATGGAGTCACTAAGCTATAATTAGAGGTTTATTATAAAAGGTGTTTGGGATGCCTGTCAGCACTGAAGGACACTGTGTATTTAAGGTACACTTAACACAGGCAGCGGTAGCAGGCCATTTTTTGGGCTTTCATAAAAAGAACCCAACTTGTTTACTCACCTCAAATGACTTTTCTCAGTCTCTGTTTTGTGTATTTCCAGTCTCTAACTTGATTAATGGCATTTTTAAAAAGGCAAAAAGAAAAAGCCACCAGTGAGGTGGTTTAAAATACACATTTTTATCCATAGCTCATAACATGATTACCAGCTAAATCTTGCTTTTCACTAAAAAAATAAAAATACAGGGTGCAGAACATGCATATTCACTCACTGGTTATTGTAGGATTGTTGACATTAGCTTTTATTTTTAGAAAAACATCAAGTGTGGAGGGGAAATGAAACAATGCTATACTTCTTTGGGACTGTCTTTAACACCAGGAAAATAGGCAAAATCCCAGAGTGACCTGCTTGCAGCCCTTCCCACAGTGCACCGGGCTGGAATTGATAAAATAACAAATACTGTTTCAAAGCACTTGGGCTGGCCTGGCTTTTTAATTTATTTTTTTAATAACATATGATAATAATATCACACACCACCATATCCAGAGCCTTGGGGAGGGAGGGGACCGGAGTGCCACACACCAGGGATGCTCTCTGGGACCTGCTCTCCCTCCTGGTTGTCAGCCACAGGTGGCTCTGGACAGCAGCCATTCCCCCAGGCAGAAACAGGGAGCACACTGGATCACTGGCTCCCTCCCATTTCACATTAACGAGGAGCTTGCTCCATCCACGCACCGGGATCTCCCGCTGCTGCAGCACAGTGTGGGGCACTCACACCCTACACTTGCAGGGCCAGGCTTTCAGCAGAACACCCCTGCACTTCTAAACAAAATATTTTTTAAGCCTACTAGCACCAAACTGTCTCACAACTTAGCAAATGTTCCTCAAATTGAGTTTAAACTGGAACGAAAATCCATCTCTGAAGTGATGCTCTGGCCCAGCACCCGGCAGCAGCACCACCTGTGCTGTGCCGCTGGAAAATAAGTCCTGAGGGCGAGGTGGCCACAGCCAGGAGTTGCTTTAGGAGGGGAAAAAACATCATTAGGAGATAAAATCGTCCCTGCTCATCCCGAATGTGAATTCAGGTGTGTAATTACACAATCTGCCACGCACAGCTCTGCAGAGGTGACCTTTCCTGGCGCCGTCTGGATGTGACACCATGGAGGCATCGAGGCTGAGAGAGGATTTCTCCCTCCTCCAAACACCACCCACCTTCTGGGCAGGACCAGCCTAAAAAAGCAGCAGAGCAAGGCAGGGCAGAGCAGGGCAGGGCTGCAGATCCCTGTGCCAAGAGGGTGCCCAGCTCCTGGATGCTCTGAAATCACCCCTTCCCAAATGCCAATTTCCATCCCTCCCTCCAAAGCACAACCACGAAATATCTGGGACTGGATGGATGCACAGTAAACATATTTCACTGGTAATGGTCTCCAGTGGAATTGTTTTTGCATCCTGCAGCAAAGCACCGCTGCAAGGGAATGTTTTCCTCTTCCAGTAGGCTATTTACTGTCACACACCTACATAAAATTACGGATATTTGACTTACAACTCTATTTCTCTCCCCAGAAAAAGCAGGTGAAATAGAGCTTCTTGGTTGCAAAATTAGCAATACTTTGTCACTGCAGTCCAGTTTCAAAAACCTCCCTCAGCTATTTTTTTCTGATCACATGCAGGCAGAAGAGCTACACTGCACATACCATTTTTCGCTACATTGAGCTTGAGGAAAATTTAAGACTTCCTCCCCGCCCCATCTTCTTTTTAATGGGAGATGTGATTATTGAAATTAATTCGGAAAACAGTCAGCATTCACCAATCAGCTCAGCAGTTTGGGTTTTCTTCATCTGCTGGTTACATGCTAATTATTGTACTGGTGGGATTATTTCCCATTCACATTTGGAATTTACAACACAGTAGGGAATTGATTCAATTAGAAGAAAAATACCAAAAAATGGAGAAAGAAATCAATGACATTTTATATTCAACTTTTTTTTTTTATTTCAATTTTCCTCCCAGCCTCACGCCTACAACACCCTGACAAGCTCAGCCCCAGCAGAGCAGACGCACAGGGCAGCATTTCCCAGCATTAAGGGGCAGAGCAGCAATGAAATCCCCAGAGCAGATATTTTGGGAAGGCGTTGCAACCCTTCCATATTCATCAACACCTCTGTTGCTCCTCCCCATCCTCCGCTGCCTCACCCCAACCCTTTTCCAGCTGGCCAACAATTGTAATTAAGAAGGAAAACCTCCTCACGTGTGGGAAAAGAGGTCCCATTTCCAAGGCCAAGGCTCCAGCGATGCTGAAACACTCGTGCTGAGGTAGGAAGGATGTTCCCTGCCCCATCAGCAGCTCTGATGGACTGGGATGGCTTCATCCTCACCCCAGGAGAGCGCCAGGGACAGAGCAACACCAGTCCACAACACCCATCAGCAAGGACCACTTTATCCTGTTATCAGGTCTATGAGCTAAGTGTTGGTCCCTGATGGGGGCCCTTTTTTGGAGAGATTTGGACAAAGAGATCCCTGATCTTCCTAAGTGTAGCTCAAATACTATTTATCACCTCATTTCACCTAGAAAAGCACATACACCAGTGTTGTCAACAGCAGGGCTTTGAGCACACAAGGAATGTCATGTTTGCCTTGCAGTGCTGTTTGTTTGTGGTTACCCCACCCTCTCTGCTCCAACCATTCAGTTGAAAATTACAATAAAAAACAAAAAGCCAAAAGAACAAACAAACAAACCCTATCCTAGGTGCCAGAGAAGATCAAAGTAGGAGCATGAAGGCTTTACAATTCCTTTAAACACCCCAGTCTCCTTCTCCCCACACACTGCTGGGCACCCTCAGGCTGCTCTGAGACCTTTGCAGAAGGTGACAAGAAAAGCAAGTGTCCTGCAATGCCAAAGGGAGCCAATGCTAACCCAGAAAATACACTGGTGACCCCAGAACAGAAAATAAGATTGAAAAACCACAACTAACAAAGCAAGAGAAGGATGCCAGCAAAATTAGGAGAGCACGGAGTAGCTAAAGGAGCTTGGGGAAAGAGGAGCAGGTAGACACACAGTGACTATGCACAGGAGAGGGGTTTTGCACAACTGACCCCCAGTACACCGACTCCCAAGATGCCTCCTCCAAAGCACCTTCATTTCCAGTGCTCTGGTCAGCACTCCCATCAATCCCAGGGCCAAATTTCCAACCTCCAGAAATCATGCTGGCAGACGGCAGAGCAAACACAGCTCAGCACGGTGAACCGGGGCTGGGAGAGCAGGACAACACCACACGACCCACACAGACACGAACTCCGGAGGGAAAAACACCTCAAAGCAAAGGACCTGCAAACCTGCAGGCACATCACCCTCAGTCTCCGTCTTTCCTGCCTGTACAGCGACACAGCCAGACACTGGAGCAGGGAGTGCTGGCTGCCATTTCCAACATCTGCTGCCCTTCCCGGCCATGCGGGGCCGGGGGAGCGGAGCCCAACAGGTGGATTATGGTCTAAATGAAATATTCCCATTCATCCCCTTGCTCCCAGCCCAGCCCACGGCCTGCTGCCCCCCTGCTAGCACAGCTGAGGGGTTCTGTGCCTGGATTTTTGGTTTTAAGTTAGCTCTGCCTCTATGAAACAGAGACGTTCCCCTTGTCTTAAATATTCCCCAACATGGAAATGATTCCTAGCAAAGAAAGAAAGAGCAGGATACATTCCAGAAGAGGAGTCTGCTTTTACATCCTGCTTGACAAACCAAAGTACAACACACACCGGGCTCCAACAGCCTCCAGCACAGGCATTGAGGTGACCTGTCTCCAAGGACCACCCCACGCCCAGGAACAATTAAGAGTAAGAGCCAATTAAACCATAATGCAAAGAGCCAACACACCTGACTTATCAGGGCTGTGGGAAATGACATCACATCCAACCCACCAAGGTCTCCAAAGCCACCATGCTCCAGGCGCTGGCTGGGAGGTGACCAGAGCCTGAAGGCACAGTGCAGGCTGCAAGAAACAGCCCAGTGCTTTCTGTTACTGGAAGCTGGAATGGTCCTTGTGCTCCTGGTGCCACCAGGAAGGTCTCCAGCCATTGCAGCCTTTCCTAAGTACAATCACAAGGAGCCAGCAGTACAGTTGGATCCTTAAGGCAGAGACCCAAGCCTTCACTTCACTAAATATGCTACACATCAAAGAGCATCCAAGGCAACCCCATCTCAAACATCCACAAAGTATACTCCAAGTATCCCAGTACACTCCAGCCCTTGCCACTCCAGCGCTGAGATGTGGAGATGAAAAGCTACAGGATCAACTACGCAAGACCTCAAGTCCAATTTTGATCTTCTTAAACTAAACTCTTCATTTTTACAATTTTAAGGGCAGACAAGAATTTTCAATCTCTTTGAAGACAAACAGATACTGACTGATCTCTGATTATTTGTGGAAGACAGAAGGAGTTCCACCAGACAGCAGAGCACAAGCTTTTGGCAGCAACTGCACTCTCCATCTGTGGGACAACCCAACCATGGGACTTATTTTCCAGAGGGACACCAGCAACACCACAGCTGGGCCTTTAGGACAGGAAAGTGAGACACCAGTGTGACCATTTTGTGGAGACTTGCTGTATTTTGAGAGCTTTGTTTTTAAATTCATTGAGGCAGCTGACCTGAAACTCCTCCACAGAACTAAAAAAATCCCCCCAGATTTCTGATAAGCACGTGGATATAAAGATAAAAAGGGTCATAACTTCCAATTTACAGCACTGCAATTGTAGAGCACAAGCCCATACGAGATGCACAGATTTGCAGATGGAAAGAGAGATGGACAGGACTGATTACATACAATTATGAATGTGAGCCTGGAAAAAGAGCATTGAATGTGCTTAAGAAGAAACAAAGCAGAGAAAAATAAAATGACTACCCATTCAAGTATTTGTGCAACACTGGCATGACACCTTAGGCAAATAAATATTTGCTTGACCTATTTCCAAGAGAGAAGTTTTTCATAAGTTCCATGAAAACCTCTTTATTTATCGAGGCATGAGAGCAGAGCATGCGCGAGCATCCCGCACGCCAAGCCCGGCTCTGGGAGCGACCAGCTCCCTTCTTCTCCTTCCACAGGAGCAAACTGATGCCCTTGGCACCAGGGGGCAAAATCAGCCTGAAAACAACATCAAGGTACTCAGTCTGGAGAAGAAGAGATAAAAGACACCAACACAAATAGCAAAGAGCAACCTCCCCTCCCTGGAAGCCCCTTTCAACCAATCCATCTGCCTCTTGCCCAGTTTATTTCTGAGTGCTCGCAGTTTAAACCTGTCCCTCCCAGGCTCTTATTAAGAAGCCAAACATCACCCACCCCACTCCTGACATGGCCCTCTCAAGCACCCCTGTATTAAAAAAAAAAAAAAAACAACAAACAAACCAAAAGTTCTTCCCCTTCCCCCAAGCAGCCCAGCAGCAAGGCAGCCCCATCACCCAGACTGCATTTTCTGAGCACTACCGGGCAGGAGCGTTTGGGTGGAGCTATGATGGAATCTTTTGCAATCTCAACACCATGTTATTTTATTTCATTTTTTTTCCCCAAGCAAGTGCTAAAACACATGAGGGGCCTGGCTGAAGAGGCAAGGGCAGGAAGCCTGCAGCAGGAGGAACGTTGCAGAAGCCATGACTGCAACTGGACGCATGTTCTCCAATGTTTTTATTTCTAATTTAAAAAAAAAAGTAGGAATGAGGAGTGGAGAGCACACAGATACAAGCAAGTTCAGTTAAATGTCTTCTTATTGTGCCTGTAGGACAAAAAGAGGGCACCCTCACACTGTGTCCCTCTGAATGGGGACAGGAAAGAGACACCATGAAGCCTCTGAAGGGCACGAGAACATCCTCCACGTGGAGATGAGCCATGGCTGCAATGGCTGTGACTGCCTCTGGTGACAACCCAACTGCCTCGGCTCTGCTCTTGTGCCATGTGTCATCACCAGCTCCTCTGGCTCCACCACAGTCCTCCTCCAACCAGGCCTGCTCAGTCGCTTCACACAAACTCACTCCACTCCCATTTTAAGCATTGTTATTTAGAACATTTGTCCAGGGGAAAAAAGAGGAAAAAACAAACAAACAAAGAAGGGGAGAAGTACAAGACATTTTTTTTCCTTTATAATTAGAAACATCACCCCTCTCCTCCTCAACAAAGCAGAAAAGCCATTGCAGCTGCCAGAAGGAGAAAGGCTGCCAACCTTTACCACAAACACCATCAGGCTAGCAGGATCTTCTCCAAATTAGCCTCCATAGCAGAAATAGGCTCTTTCCACCTGAAAGAGGTGCCTAAGTTACAAATATAATCATCCTGGGCTCTTGTGTAGTTACTGCAAAGAGAGAGGCAACTCAGTGTGATTCTGAGTCTGTACAGGGCAAATCACCCTTCGGATGGGCAGGAACTGTGGGGGAACCTGGACCTGGCTTTGCCTTCCTGCTCTCCCAGCCAAATCCCTCTATTCCAGGGTCACACCAGCTCCCTGTAAGAACAAGGGCAACAACAATTTACGTTAACCATAAGCAAACCAAGGACCTCTCCTTTTTCACATGCAAATCTGGTGGAAAAGACAGAAAGGCATAATAATATTAAGGGATGGGAAGGAAAGGACCTGCTGTGGCAAAGTGGGCAGCAACGAGCCAACCCGTAGAGGTTTGCCTGCACAAGCTGGGGACAGGATGGGGGAAGACTTCTGCTCCCACCTTCTGCCTTCTGTTTGCACAGATTTCCACAGACCCTCAATTATTTGTCTCCACTCCCAACAGTTTTCTGGGAGGGCTGACAACCTGACTGCATTCGGCAGGGAGTGGGCAGCTGGGTCCCTGGAGGGGATGGATGAGAGCAGGTCTTCCAGGGCTCACTGCTGCCCAGACACTGCCCCACATTTGGGAATAGCCAGCAGTGCACCTATGGAACAACCCAGCATGGAGCAGTGGGATCCTCGTGCCTGGAAACCAAGACAATGCCATGCCCTGCAGACGATGCTGCCTCTAAACCTGTCCCACGGCACAGACGGACACGGGCCCACGTCCCCAGGCTGGACTCAAACCCAAGTTGTAGACAATTCCAAGAGCTACTAGAGGAGCTGCTTTTACATAGTAACACCATAGTAACCAAGGCAGATGATGAAGCCTGCATACACAAGGGGAACGTGTTTTTGGAGGGGAGGAAGAGGAGGTCTAAATAGAAGCAAAACCCTGCGGGATGAGGGGACACACCTATATACAAGAGAAACCTGAGCCACACTGCTGTTTAAATCTCCCCACACTGACAAGCCTGGCTCTCACTGACAGCCCTGCTCACCTGCTCCTGGCTGCCCTGCTCAGGGCTGGCAGCACCGTCTCCATCCACCCTTGCACCTCCCCGACCTAAGCCAGCGGCCCCCTGGGACTGGTTTCACTTGGCTTTACAACAAGGATTTTATTGAGAGGGATGTGCTCCCGTGAGTGACTCTGGGGCTTCAAGTTACCACAGCTTTCCTACAGTAGCAAGAACTGCGGAGGCTGAGCCCTGTCAGAAAAACCTATGCTAAACCCCAACCCATCCATAACATAATTAACACCAGCTACAGATTAGGCTGTATGTGAAGCAAAACGCCATCCAATGCCTCCTCTTTCCCGCCCCCAAAGGTGGGTCAGGACTCCAGAACTGTGTGGGCATCCCTGTGCTGCGAGTTACTGGGATGAACTAATAGGAAACAATAAACAGACTGAAACAGTCTGCTCCCTCTTCTCAGCTACGCATCCCGAGTTGTAAAATACATCAAGGTCACAGACCCAACCCAGCTAATAGAAGTTATCATTAAATTGCTGTTTTCTTCTTCGATGGTAAATAAAATGCTTCTGAGCATCAGGGGTTTTCCCCTCCTTCTCATCTCTTAAAGAGAGATTAGTTTAGAATAAGCTGTTCCAGATAACAAAGTAAACTTCTGGCTTCCTATCCACGAAGAAACGTTCCTCAGGACACTGCGATCCTTGTTTGGGGACTGCAGCCAGAGTAGGTGGTCAGGGGGAAGAGCAGGGAAACCCTCCCTGTCCAACTAGAGCCACCCTAGGGCACTGGGCAGAGAGAAAACCCATGGATGGGCAGAGCTCTCACCCTCAGTGGGGCAGAAATGGGAAAACACAGGCTCAGATGCGAGTTTTTCCAGGTACGTCACATGGCCTAATGAGACTCCTCACCTACATCACCCACCTCTCCCCGAAAAGTTTCCCATCTCGTAATCGGAATAGCAGAGAACTCCTTGGAAAACCTTATTGCTTGAATCTTGAGGGCACAGACCAAGCACGCCCTGAGCAGGAAGATGGGGTTACTTCTCACACGGGCCAGCTGGACAAGTGAACGTGATGCCCGAGGGGCACACACCCGCTCTCCACCTTGGACCCACGTCCCATCCAGCAGGACAACCTCTCCAAACCCGTCGCTTGGAGCGGAGAGGCCTCGCTGTGCTGGCTCCTGGCCACCCGCCCGGCTGGGAGCTGGCATGGCCCACGCAGGACTTTACCCCGGCAGCCCAAGGGAGGTTTAAACCACCGTCCCCAGCCAGGCAAGGCAAGCGGCGGCCGGGAAATCTGGGGCACCCGGCTCAGCAGCCTCCCTGTGCGGGGAGGGACATGTGCCTGCTCCCATCCCCGTGTGTCCCAAGGCCAGGCACGTTAAACCCGGCATCGCCGCAACACCTGGAGCCACATAAACCCCCACCCGCGACCAGCCCTCCCAGCCCACAACTGCAACACGAGTGGGCTCTGCTGCCACGCCGTCCCCGGAGCGAGCAGCCAGCGACGGCTGGGAAAAAAAGCACTTTTCTTCCTCTAAAATCCCAGACTAAAGCAAAAGCAGCCCAGCGCACCCCGCGGGGAGAGGGGTCCCGAGCCGCCCCACGCAGCCGGGCGGGTCCCGCAGAGCTCCCGCGGCGGCGGGACCGGATTTTAATTGCATTTATTCCGATTTCGGTGGCCTGGGAGCCCGCGAAGGGCAGCTCAGCCCCCGCGCTCCCGGCCCGGGCAGGGCAGGGCAGGGCGCACCGGGGCGGGGGCTCCACGCGTGTCCCGACCCCGCGCGGGGCCGGGCAGGGCCGGGGGTGCGGGCGGTGCCGCTGCCCCGCACCTGCCGGGGGGCTGCGGGGCCGGGGGGCAGCGCGGGCGGGCGGGCGGCACCGAAGCGCGGGGCGCGGGACCCTCCCCGGCGCGCCGGGCACTCACCCGCGGCAGGTCCGTGCTGGCAGCTCGGCCGGGCTGGGCTCGGTCCGGTCCGGTCCGGCGGAGGCCCGGCCCCGAGCGCGGGGCGGGCGGCGCGGCGGGGCGGGCGGGCGGGCAGCGCCGAGCACAGGCATCGGCGGGGGAGCGCGGGGCGGGCGGGCGCGACACACACCGGCATCAGCCGGGCTCGACCGCCGGGCGGGGGTGACGTCACCCGGGCCGGGGCGCGCGTGCGCGCGGGGGGACACCGGGAGGGTCGGGGCAGCCCCGGGACCGGGATCGGGATCGGGATCGGGATCGGGACGGGGACGGGGACGGGGATGGGGATGGGGATGGGGATGGGGATGGGGATGGGGATGGGGATGGGGAGCAGGAGCAGGATCGGCACCGGCGGAGCTCAGGGCTCGGAGCGCTCCCGGAGGCGATCCGTCCGGGACCGATCGGGATCGGGATCGGGATCGGGGACGGGGACGGATGGGGATAGGGATGGGGATGGGGATGGGGATCGGGATGGGGACGGGGATGGGGATGGGGATGGGGAGCAGGAGCGGGATCGGCACCGGCGGAGCTCAGGGCTCGGAGCGCTCCCGGGAGTGCGGTCCGTCCGTGATGCCCGTCAGCGCTGTCCGGGACAGCCCGGGAAGGGCAGCCCTTCCCTCCCGCTGGAGCGGCAGGGACGGTCCCCTCCCCAGCCCCAGCCCCATCCCGAGGAGCAGGGTCTGTCCCACCCGCGGAAGGACGGAGCCTGCGGGAGCGGCTCCGGGCGCCCCGGGCCGGGCAGGTGCTCGGGGTGTCCCAACCTGAGCCCGGAACGGCACCGCCAGGCTTTGGCAGCATCACTCACAGCCTGCCGCCAGATAGAGCCCAGCACCGACTGTTTTCTTAAATAAAGCGTGGCTTGGAAAGATCTTCTCTTGAAATCAGACACCGGCTTTTGGACAAAAGATAAAAGATTTTCCAGCTGCCTAAATGTGCACGTCATCCCACTTTTCTTGGATTCAGGGCTGATGGTCAGACTCTGCTCACAGTTGATTGATGTAAATACGATGTCACTTATCTAAAGCTGTTGGCTTTAGAGTGCTTTTAGGTCCCGGCTGGACTGTCGGCAGCTGGGACAAAAAAGCTGAGCGCTCTCAGTTCAGAGCCTTCATTTTGCAGGACCATTTTGTGCTTGGGGCTCTCAGCTCTCTCAGTTTGAGAGTGTGGCTGGATTTCTCTGCAAGCCCTGGCTCTTGGAACCACATGACTGTGTGGGAATCGCAGCTTTCTGGTTTTTCTTTTTAAGCGAGCTTGAACCCTTTGTGTTTACAAAAGAAATGTGAACTTCCAACAGGTCAGAAACTAGGAGCCAAATCAGCAGAGCATGTTTTTAAACCAGAACGGGTGGTTTCAACCAGTCCTGCGGCCGTAATCCAGCTTTTTCAATGCTTTTGATTGGTGACTGAGGATGGCATTTCCTTCTCTTAGGCAAAATGGCTTTCCCACCCACTCCATCACATGCCAGGCCAGTCTGACTTGATCTTTCTGGGAATGGGAAAGAACGAAAAAAAACCCAAACAAAACAAAAAAACAACACCACTGCTTTCCAGCTGTATTCCTGGCTCCAGGGCTGGCATGCAGAACAGCTGGACTTCCAGGAGTTGCCCCCACCCTGAGGGAGTAGGACACCTGAGCCATGCTCCCCATGGCTTTCACAGGATGGGAACTTCATCCCATCCAGCTGTGCTGACTTGGTGGTTTTGCCTCTGCTGTCATCCTGTTTTGCTGAATCACCCCTTTCACAAGCCTCTGGAGCTCTTTGTTGATCCAGGGAAGGAAGCCCCTGCCTGGCCAGCTGAGGGTCAGGAAGCTCTGCCAGCCTTCCCAGAGATCCCTTTGCTCTTCAAAGGCTGTTTCTCGCTGCTGGGAGACGTGTCCCTGATAACAGGAAAGCCCTTTCACATCCCAGGCTCTGGCAGGGATTCCCTGGAGGGTCACAGCAGAGGGATGTCAGGGAGCAGTGACAGCCCTGCCAGCAGCAGGGAACTGCTCCAGGGAGCTGCCTGGCACAGGGACCTTGGAGCTGATGGGTTGATTGACTGCTGTCAATCCCACATCTGGGTGGCCCAGCTCACCAAACATCTGGTGCCTGCAGCATCCTGCTCAGAGCACAGTGTTCAGGAAAAGGCAACTGCAGCTGTGCCTCAGCCTGCCTGGCCACTGCCAGGACTGTGCCAGCATCTCAGGAAACCCCCGTGTAAGGGGGACACTGGCCCAGGTAAAGACAGCAGAGCCAGGGAGAAAGGGGCCAGGCTAGTGGCCCTCAGAGGATTGTGCCACAGAGCAGTGAGGTCCTGGGGCATCCCTTCAGTGGCAGAAAGGGAGCAGGATAACACAGCTTCCTGGCTCAGGGGTGGGAAGATGACCTCAATGTTGCAGATGGGCTTCCAGGCATCCAGCAGTGCTGGTGTCCCCAGCTACTGTCTGAGCACTGTGACTGGAGGGATTTCTCCTGTCCCAGCCCCAGCTTTGTGTCTACACAGCCAAGCGAGACCCTTTCTGTCAGCTCAGTTCCCCTCCTGTCCTCTGCAGCATCTCTGCTGAGCTAAGCCATCAGAGGTGTCAGCCAGCAGGAAGGTTGAGCAGCTTCCTGAATCTGTCTCACGGCTGGATTGTCCACTCTCCCTCCAGACATTTCCCCCCAGGCCCATGAAGAGGCAGACAGCAAGGTGAGGATCCAAGGAGAAGCATCCCAGGGGGCTGCCAGGCTGCTCAAAGATGAGATCAAGAAGCTGGGAAAATCACAGAGAAATAATGTGATGACTGAGGGAGGCAAAACCCTCATCAACTCCCACCTTGGAGGCAGCTGCAGAATTGGCTGTGGCCTGGCTAGGCTGCAGCAACTGCTGAAATACAGAGAGGGGGAAAAACAAGCCTGTGTTTGACACAGCTTGTGCCCTCTCCCACCCTGTGACTGAAGGCACAACTTGTTTTTTTGGGACAGAGGAAAATTGAGGAGTCTCCTGGGCAGCCAGTGCCTTGGGTGCTCCCAACTGCCAAGTGCATGGATGGAGTTTTCCTGGAGAGGCCCTGGAAACGCTGGGGTTGTGTTCTAGCACTGTGGTGATGGCACAGCCCACGAGGCAGTGCTGCCCTGTGCAGGGTGAAGGCTGTGATCCAGGACAGGTGGGGAGCACTGGGATGCAGGGATGCAGGACAAAAACTGACAGGATGGATGCGGGTGTGAGCTTTTTGGAATCCAAGGAGCTGAAAATATTGCATCTCGGCTGACTAATAAGAAAATCTGTCTTGTTTTGCAAAGAGTCATTGCAAACATCTGCGTGTTGGGGAGTTCCCAAAAGGAGGAAGAAACCTCTCCCCACTGGAGCAGCTCCTGTGGAAGGATGCAGAGGATGCACAGAGAAATTGGGGTGCTCAGGGTTACAAGCCCAGGGAGTGACGGAACTGCAGAGCTCATTTTCCAAAAAAGAGGAAAGGGGAGTAAGGGGAGTATGAAAAGCAGCTGGCAGGAACCAAGGATAATTTTATGGCTTTGCAAAAAATTACCATGGCAATTAAAAGTGCTTTAAGCTTTTGGAGGAGAAAGAAGGAAAGAAGAGGGAAGTAAAAGGCCCTAGGGCCGGATTGCAGGGTAGGATGGAGGAACAAACAGCCATCACCCAGCACAGCCATGGCACAGCTGGGGATCTGCTGCAGGGGCATGGGGGGACAAGCAAAGATCAGTGTGTTGGGAGCCAGGCATAAGGGCTGGTGGGAAAAAACAGCTGGACAAGGAGCCTTGGAGGTAAGTGATGGGGAAGGTACTTCTGCAGAGTGCCTGAATGCCAGGAGCTCATCCCTATCTCCAGGAAATGGTAGCTTGGAGCCACAGCAAGGCTGAGCTGCCCATATGCTTCTGCTGGCTTTGCTTTCCCTCTCCATGCTTACCTGGTGATGCACTCAGCTGGCTGAGGAAGAAATGATGTCCTGTGCTGAAATGTCCTCTGCTGACGTGCCTGTCCTCTGCAGCACTTTTGACTAGTTACCAGGCATCTGCAGCCCGGATCTGCCCTTGCTTTCGTGTTCCAGCCCTGGGGTTTGTGTTACAGCCCCAGGGCTTTTGGGGTGTAACCCACTGCCCTGGGTGAGACCCACATCGGTGGCATCAACAAGCACTAGTCTAAGGACAAAGTGCCTGAGGTGTCACATCCCAAGGTGTCTTGATGGAGGTTCCAGCAGGCTCCTTCCCCACTGGGCATGAGTGCCTGGTGACCTGGCCTTGGGCTGCGGGGTTTGGTGGCAGTGCCAGCCCACCCTCCTCGGGGACCGCAGCCGTGCCTGGCCACCCACAATAGCTGCTTTCAGTCCAATTTCACTGAGGGGCAGAGCTCTCAGAAACACTAAACTGCTGGAAAACAGGCTTCCTTCCTCAGCTGATTCGTCACAGTCTTCAGGAAAGTTCCTGTGTTGGGTCTGGGACCTCATGCCCAGGCTGTTCTCGGCACTGGATGGGCACAGGGGGGATCTCCATGCCACCCACTGCCATCAGCCTTACCAGTATGGCACAGCTGAGGAAACTGAGGCACAGGGAGGTAACAGAGAATGGGAATGAACTGTGGCATTTCTGCATATCAGCCCACTGGCTGGGACCAGTGAGGGTGTTTTGGACCCTTCTTCTCAGGGACTAAAGAGGTCCTAAGCAGCCACTCTTCAGCTTTGATGCTTCCCTGCTTTCATGGAGCAAGGTGAGCTCCACAACTGATGGATGAGAGAGCCCTGCACACACACCAGCAGAAGACCCTTCATCCCCAAAGTGCCACCAGGTCTTATGCAGACCAGGAGCTCCCACCACTCAATCCCCATCACTCCAAAACCCAGCAGAGAGGGTGCCAGAGAATCACCTGCACAGGGGTTGTTGGGTGGCCGTGTGGCAGAGCCCCCACCAGCCACACCCCTGTCCCAGGGGCATAAAAAGCCCCCCCACAAAACCTCAGTTTCTCACTTGAGTCCACCTGGCTATTCCTCCATCGCTTCCCCACTGCTGTGGGGCCCACTGAGATCCAGGGAGCCTCCGTTTTCTTCCAGCTGCTGCTTTTCTTTCAGCGTGCTCTCTTTTCCCACCCTACTGGAGATGACACAGGGCAGAGGAGCCCCTGGGGCTTGGCCACCGCCTCTCTCCCTTCATGCCTCGTCCTTGTTCCTGCTGAAGGGCAGCCGGTGCCAGCGGCTCCCCCGTCCCCGCTCCGCATTCCCAGAGCCCTCCCGGGCACACGGGAGCCCCGGCCCGGGGCCTGCGGGACTTGGGGAGACGGCCCTGCCCCGGCTCAGGGGAGGGAAGGAGGCAGCGGGCAGAGGAGGGGCCGAGGTGAGCGCTGCCGGCACGGAGCGGCCCGGGGGTCGCTCTGGCCCCGAGCCGGGGGTGCCGAGCTCCCGGGAAACGGGGAAGGTCCTGGCTGGCTGGATGGCAGGGTGGATGCGGGCAGGGAGTGCTGCTGGCCGGGTGGCCCGGGAGCAGAGCGGGCTGGTGACAGCAAGCCCCCCGGCTTGTTCTGGGAGGCTGTCACGGGTGGAGGTGGAGGGGAGCTGTGCTGCCTGCACGGGGCAGGACCGACCCCTCCGCCCTCTGCAGGGCTGTGCTCCTGCTGCTTGGGGGGCTCAGGGCTCGAGATGCCCCATTCCTCTAGGGGCTTATTTATTGAGTGTGACTTGAAACCCCTTTCTCTTTCTCTTGTCCAGCTCTTGATCTCTTTCCAGAGTAAAACTTGCCTTTCCCCTCCCTAACGGGCCTGCTCCATCGGGGGGAGGCTGAGGCCTGCCGGGGAGAAGCCTCTTCCTCCAGCCATCCTCGGGGAGGCCCAGGGAGTCAAACTCGGTGAGCTGAAACCTGTCCCAGAGCCATACTGAGTGGTCCCCAGCAACGAGATGCCTGAGGAGGGGGCAGATGCCCACTGAGGCAAGGACGGGACATAGCTCTGCACAGGGACGTGGCTCTGGCACATTTTGCTGTTGAGCTCTTGCACCCTGTGTTCACCACGATGGTGATGCTCAGTGTGGAGCTGTTTCTGGGGACAATTTCCAAGCCCCCACCCCAAATCCTATGGGCCGTGTAGGTTTAGCTGCCCAGGATTTTCCCTATGTACTTTTTAGGTCTGTGTCACTGTACATCCCAGCGGGGAGACCATCAGCACTGCCCTGGGAACACTGGGATGAGCCAGATTTTCCTCCTCCAAGCCCTCCTCCCCGCCCTGTGCAGCGAGGAGCTCTCCTGTTTGCTGCCAGGCCCTGCAGCACAGCAGGGAAGGCAGCTGGAGGGCTGCCCGCCCCGGCAGCAGTGCCTGGGAAAGCTGGGCTCAGCAGGTTGGTGGTGGCCCCGTGACCCTGGCCCCACTCGCAGCAGAGCTGATGGAGGCACCGAAGCTTCGGGAGCTGGCTAGCACTTCCCTGCCATCATCCCCTGGGGAGGATCTGGCTTTGGGCATACTCCCAGCTGTCAGGGAGAGGTGGGGGACAGAGCATGGAGCAGGAACCACGTCTGCCCACACAGACTGCCTTCCAGGAGGGATGTCTGGGAGCAGGACAGGGCTGAGCTTGTGCAAAACGGATCGGAGAGGCTGGGTACCTGCTGGGGCAGAGGGCTCGTCAGGTGCCACGTGCTTGTCCTCATCCCTTTGGGTAAGGAACCAACTCTCCACAGCTGCCCCGGGTTGAGTGTGCACTGCGGGCCGTGCTGAGAGCCCCTGGGGACACCACACCATGTTGGCTGTGCTGCCAACACAAGAGCTTTCCTTTAGTTCATCCACGGTCACCCTGTGCCCTCCTGCTCTGCCTGGGACAAGGTGGGCTGCAGAGCTGGCTGCTGGGGAAGCTGGGCTTGGCCTCCATGCTTCCCAGCCCCTGGTGTGACGTGCTGACACCACAGCCGCTGTCCCACTGAGTGCTGAGCAAACGGAGCAAGGGGCTTCTCTGGCCCGAGGCCTGGGAACAAGAGCCAGCACCTCGACACAGATCTGCAAGGAAATGCTCCAGGGATTTCATCACACTGACCAGAGGCAGCTGCCAGTGGTGGGGCTGTGCAGGAAGAGGCGCTGCATGAGAGCATGTGTGCCACCCTGTGTGGCTGGAGGCACGGCTGTCCTGTGAGCCCAGCACGGACCATGTGGATCTCCAGCTTTACAGCCAGGCCTCCAGCGTGGTGGAGAGGAGTTGTCTCCACTCAGGGAGCGAGCAGCTGGAGGATGTCAGTGGGCAAGGGGATGAGCAGGAAGCAGGCAAGGCTTTCCTTCCACGTGTTCTTGCTAATGAAAACCAGGAGCTGTACAACCTTGGAGTGCAGCCTTGTGAAAGCAGCGTGGCAGAGCTGTCCAGGTGCCCTCCAGGCAGCACGGCCCCTCTGCTGGGATTGCCTGGAAAGATGGATGGTGGTGGCTGGGGCCAAGATGTGGACACTGGGAAGTTCTGGCTTGAACAAGGGCCATGTCTGGCCAGTTCTGCGATGCCTTCCCTTCCAAGTGGGAAATGTTGGGTTTGGATTTTGTTCAAAGGGAGTGTGTGGTGTATGCAGCAGCTCGGACTTCCCACCTCTCTGCCTTGATTTGTTTGGGAATTTTTAAGGACAGTGCAGGGCAGGAGGTCTCCTGCCAATCAAATACTTGTTTGAGTGGGATGTTGACAGCTCAATTGCACAGTGTTGCTGTGAGGCTGTATTTGCCCTACAAGGGGCAGATGTGATGGTGTATCCCAATGCCAAAGGCATCTCTCCTCCAAGCTGGATGCTCTGCTCTGGCTTCTGTCCTGTTTTCTGGTGCTCACAGAGGTCCTGGCTGAAGGCCCTGGCCCTTCAGGTGTTTGCCTCAGTTTCCATAGAGGCTGACCTGTGCCTGTGATGGGGCTGTGTTTGCAGCCATGACATGACTCTCACAGAGGAAATTTTACTGCTGGAGTTCTCTTCCCCTACCTGAGTGTATTCCTGTCTCTCCCTTGCAGTCTCAGACCATGAACTACGTGGGGCAGCTGGCTGGGTCCGTCTTTGTCACGGTGAAGGAGCTTTACCAGGACCTGAACCCTGCCACCCTGACAGGCTCCATCGATGTGGTGGTGGTGAGGCAGCCCGATAACTCCTTCAAGTGCTCCCCATTCCACGTGCGCTTCGGGAAACTGGGAGTGCTGCGCTCCAGGGAGAAGGTGGTAAGTGATCCCTTTCCATGGGGCTGTGCTTCCTCTCTGGTGTCTCCAGACCCAGTATCTTCTATAACCCTTGGGTTGTGGAAAAGCTTTGTTTGAGGGGAATGGGAACCCTACTGAAAGGAGTGCTTGCCAAGATTTGGAGGGGATGCCCCCTAATGGAACCCATCCTCTTCCAGGAAGGACTGTGCTTCCCAGGAAATCTGGGAGTGGTCCCTGACCTCAAAGGCTGTGTGGCTGTCAGTCCTGCAAGCAACTCCAACCCAACCCCTCCCTGGGGAAGTGCCCCTGTGCTCCAGTGGAAGAGTGGGTTTGGATGGACAGGCTGCTTCTGCCCCTTGTTAGGTTGACATTGAAATCAACGGGGAGCCTGTGGATCTGCACATGAAGCTGGGAGACAATGGAGAGGCCTTCTTTGTCCAGGAGTCAGAGGAGAATGAGGTTGGTGATGTAGAGGTGCTGCAGGTCTGTGTTCTGCTGTGTGGAAGTGCAGAGTTGAGGTGGAATGACCGGGTTTGGAATGCTGCTCTTCCACAGAGTGACTCCATTGTCCCTTTTGATGTTTTCTGTGTCTGGAAAGGTTCCTATTCAAAGGACCTTGCAACCAGTGTAGAGGACCTGGGCAGTGGGGCACCCTGAGGGAGTGCTAGACCACATATCTGCATCCCAGACTGATCTCCATCAATGGGCATGGCTGCTGGCCAGCCAGGCAGATGTCTTGGAGCTTGGCCTTTTGGGGGATCTTGTGACAGGGTTAAGAATGAGACAGATGCTGTGGCAGGCTGCCCACTCCACTGGGAAGTGGGATGAGACTAGTTGTGCCTTCCAGAAATCTTGGCAGCTCTTCTCCCAGGCTGACTTGTGGTCACTGCTAGCTTGGGCTGGGTTTGGGAGCAGAGAGGGCTCTAGAGCTGAATCCCATTTTCAGCCTTTGTTATTCTGGTCTCATGGTGCCATCTCCTGCCTGTCTCTTCTTGCCCATGTTAGAGATGTCTTTAGCTTGTGGCTGGATCACCCTTCTTTTATTTGCAAGTTTTATGTACAAACCCTTTCCTTTTAGGGCAGGCCACAAACCCGCCCCTGAGCTGTGGGCTCGGCGGTGTTGGTTGTGCTGGTGCAGTATGTTCCATAGGCGAGAGCAGGGAGCTGCCAGGCTGGAAAGGGGCATGCTAGAGGGAGCTGATGGGCTCTTCCCCATCCCTGTTACAGGACAGCATCCCCTTCTGCCTCTGCACGTCCCCCATCCCCACGGAGCAGAGCCTGAAGGATTCTGCCCAGCCGTCCCACGGGCAGGAGGCCACTGGTGCCCAAGTGACCCAGTGCAGGAGGAGGTGGCGCAGGAGAAAGGCCAAGAGGAAGGAGGTGCTGGGCTCAGAGTCTGAGAGCTGTGATGAGACCAAAGGCAAGATGCCCGTGGAGGAGCCATGCAGGCTGCCAGCCCCAAGGTGAGCTGCTTGGTCTGGGCACAGTGGGTCAAGCCCGTGGGTTCACCTGGTGAAGCTCAGCAATATTGAAACAGGAGGAAAGTGTTTCCAGGGAGAGCCCAGCCCATTCCAGGGTAGGAAGCCAATGGGAATGGTGAAGCTGTATTGCCAGCTTTCTGGAAAGGTGCCTGAGAGTAGCACAACTGACCCTTTTCCCTCTTTGCAGTGGTGCAGGGTGTTCATCCTTGGCTGATGCCCTTGAAGAAGAAGCCCTGTCATTGCAGTCCCCAGGTGTGCATCCACACTCAGATGGGGAGCTGGCCTCTGTGGACAGGTAATGGACAGAGGAAAGGTGTTCTGCTCAGCTCTGCTGAGAGCAGGGGACAGGCCTCATGGCTAGGAAAGTGGTACAGGGAAAGATAACAGGAAGACAACAGGAGAGGAGGGTTTTCCTGGCCTGGTATGGTGTGGTTGGAGGAAAGCTCAGAGGCTGTGAGGGACACTTGTGGCCACGGTCACAGATGTGAGAAACCTGCATGCACAGGGCTCTCTGCTCCTGAGCTGCTCTGGACAACTGCTGGCATAGCACTTTGCTTCCTTGGGCCTCAGCTTCCATAGGTCCTGGTCCTTTGTGAGTGACAGTCTTATGGAGCAGAACTGACTTTATGGGAAACCAGCCTTACATGGCTCTTGGTCCTAAATGTCCTTGTGCTGATAGGAAACCATGGGGCTGTGCTATTGGTGAGGTCCCATATCACTTTCTCTTCTTGCAGCTTCATGCTGAGCCATCTGTCTTCTCGCAAAAGTGATTCTGAACTGGAGATCAAATCACAGGACAGTTTTGCTCTAGGAACTGAATCCCACATGCAGTGGACCTGGGGAAGGCTCCCTCAGGTGAGTCCCTGCTCTTGATCTTCCCTAGCAGCTGCAGAAAGCAGGAGGAGTCTGTGGCCAGTCAGCCTTAGGGCAGTTATCCCCCTCTGCCTGATGCTTTGGGCAACTTCCCATCCTCAAACCTGTTCTTCTGCTTTCCTTGAGGTGAATAAATTGGAACGAGTTGAACCAGCCAAGTCCACGAAGACCATTGCTACTGCAAGAACCTCCATCTCTACAACACTGGTCCCAGTAGATGAGGCAAACCCTCTTGCTGCCACCTCTGAAAGTCTGGAAGGGGATCCAAGCTCCAGCAGGACCTCAGGACATACCCTGTTCCTCGGCTGTGTCTGTTATTGAGACAACACTTGCACCCCAGGATGGGAACAGCATCCCTAGTGCTGAGGGGGCAGAGAGATTGTTGGGAGCCTCCTCAGTCCCACAAGAGAAACAGGAGGAAGATGGGAGTGTTGTGCCAGAGGTTCAGCCGGCTGTGGAGCCTGTTGAGGAAGCCACTGCTCGAAGGCAGGTGGGCTCAGAAGGCCCTGAGCAGCAGCTGGAGAGGCAGAGGAGCCAAGGTGAGAGGGGGACTGGTGCAGCTGGAAGTGGTGTTTGAGCCTGCAGGTGTCTGTCTCGGATGAGGGCCTGGGTTATTCATTGACTGTAACTCCCTCATGACTGCCCTGGGTATTGCAGGTGTGCTGTGCTTGCTTTGCTTTGCCCTCTCTGTGTGCAACCAGCTCCTTTGCTTTGAAGATTCATCCCTCAGATTTCCAGCTTTCAGTGACCACCCAGCTCCCAGGAAGGCTTTCTTGCCTTGTGTTCCCTGAAGTCCATCCTTGGATGTCTCTGCTTTTGCTTGCTTAGAAGATTTCTCCACAATACAGGCCATACCTTAACTTGAAGTGTCTGGCAGCACCTGGCCTGACTTTGTCTTTATCCTGAGCATGCTAAGTCAAGGGCAAAATCTCAGGGAAGCATTTATGTTCCCTCCCTTGACAGTGTATTTAAGGATTCTGCCAGTGCATGTGTCTTGAGGTAGTTTTGTTGCTGTTGATTTAAGGCAGCTTTTGCAGTAGGAAAATGGCTGCCCTGTTTGTATGATACATGGATATGATGGAGGAAAACGCTGTCACTCTCTCAGGAGATGGTGGAGTGGTTGGAAAGGTGATTCAGCTAAGCTCTCTCTCTCTTCTGTCTGTGCATTGAGGATCCATCAAAAGAAGTCCTCACTTGGGTCCCAGTGACATTTACCTGGAAGAGCTCTCCAAGCTGGAAGAGAAGCAGGTGTCTCTCTATCTCCCCAGGAGGTATGAGTTGCCCCAGCTGGCCAAGCTCAGACCTTCTTGAGCAATTCCCTTGGCACAAAGGACGGAGGTATGTTTAAAACTATTGTCTGATGTCACTGCCAGCAGGAGAAGAAACACTGGGGACTCAGAGCAGAGTTTGAGGTCTGTGACAGAGCCCAGCCACCCTCTGTGTGTCCAGCTGCCACCCAGCCTGCCTGCTGACACCCCCCCGGACTGTGACTCCACGCCCGCAGTCGCCCTGTCGCTGTGCGGGGGCCTGAGGGGCAGCAAGCAGATCTCCCACGGTGGGTGAGAGGGGAGGGGGACCCTGCAGCCCCAAAATCCGTTATATTCCCCAGTGGCATGACACAGCCTCTGTCCCACCAGAGAAGTTCATGGAGCACATGGTTTCCTACCAGCAGTTTGCTGAGAATCCAAGGCTCGTCAATGACCCGAACCTGGTGATACTGATCAACAACAAGTGAGTGGCCTGCTCTTCCTGCTGCTTCACCCCATGATGGACAGTGTGGTCCCTTGGCCCCTACAGAAACCCTCCTGTAGGAGTGTGACTCCATCCCAGAGCATGTTTGTACTGCAGCAGCTGTGGGAGGGGAGCTGGCAGTGCTGCAGGTTGGTGATCTGCAAAGAGCACTCGCTCCAGGAGTGGGGATGTGCCCACCCCTCTTGGTTTTCCAGGTATTACAACTGGGCAGTGGCTGCTCCCATGGTCCTGTCCCTGCAGGCTTTCCACAGGAGCATTCCTGAGGTCAGTGGTATGACACATTTTCTGGCCATGGTTCTCAGCAGCACCTGAGAATCCTGGGCTGAGCCTCCCTGGGCTGAGGACTGACATTATCCATGTTCTGCCATGTTCACAGAGCATCATTGACGACCTGGTGAAGGAGAAGATGCCCAAGAAAGGCAGAAGGTGGTGGTTCTGGAGGAGGAGAGAATTCCCAGCAGAGGAGGTGTGTTTGTGGCAGTGGATGTGACAACCATGTCCCCAGGGGACAGGCATCATTCTGGTGACTGGCAGAGGTGGGGGTAGGAGAGCAGCAGGGTCCTGGGGATGGCGTGGGGCTGAATAGGAGGACATCCAGGACCTAACAAGGTGACTTCTGAAGGTTGCTCCTGTCCCCTTGGGTCTGTTAATCCCTGAGCAGCAGAACAGCGCCTGGTGATGCAGTAACATGGACCTTGTAATGGTGAGACCTCCTGTCACGTGCCCCTCATGCCAGGTCCCCAGGTACCAGTGTGCTCCCTGCTCTCCCTGCCCTGCCACAGCACCAGGCTGTGCTTCCCCTTCCATGGGCAGTGTCCTCGTGAAGGCAGGGGCAGCATTGCTGCCTCTTCTGGCATCACTGCTCCAAGTGGAAGAAAAGCAAAGCAGCCCCTGTTCCTGCCCTTGGCTCTGTATAAGCACTGCTCAGCAATAACAGAAACATCTCTGTTATCAACACTGTTCAGCACAAATCCAGAACACAGCCCCATACCAGCCACTGTTAAGAAAATTAACTCTACCCCAGCCAAAACCAGCACACCCTTCTCTGCCTGCAGAAGCAGCCAAAGCCAGGGAAAGCCAATGAGGGGATGCTGCAGCCTGACTCTGCTCAGCAGAGGTGAGTGCCTCCCTCCCAGCTCACCTTCAGAAGTCTGCATGCTCTTTATCTCTTCTCCTAAGTGACCAGTTATTCCCAAGTTTATCTAATGTTAGGGAGCAAAAAGCTCTGTTAAGACTCCGGCTGACCCCAGTCCAGCTAAGCTCTTCCCTTCTTTGTGTAGGCAGGAGGAAGAAGGGTCATCCAGTGATGATGAGACCCTGCACTCTAGGGACATGTTGGCAATAGAGGCCCCTGCTCAGAAGCCTCTGCCAACCTACAAGAAATCCCTGCGGCTCTCCTCTGAACAAATTGTATGTATTTACTCCTCTGTGTGTGTGTAGGGGTGAGACAACCCTTAAACAGGATTTCTCTACTCCTGACTCATGTCTTCATGGGGCATCCAAGTATTTTGTCCTGGTTGGTCACCCTATAGAGGCTTGGGGTCTCTGGCCTGGCTGGGTGGCAGTCTGGCCTCTGGCAAGCCTTGGTCTGGTGTGAATTGGTGCCGCTGTAACACTTTTGCTGCCCCTGTGCCACAGGAAAGGTTGAATCTGCAGGATGGCCCCAACGAGGTGGCATTCAGTGTGACGACTCAGTACCAGGGCACGTGTCGCTGCGAGGCCACCATCTACCTGTGGAACTGGGACGACAAGGTGGTGATCTCGGACATCGACGGCACCATCACCAAGTAAAAGGCCTTTCTGCCACCCCACACCCCCTGTTTTCCCCTGTTAGGGGAAAGTGTCCTTTAAAGGCTTGCCTAGGCTGGCAGGAGGGACCACAAGCCCCACGGTGCTGGGGATGGATACCCACCAGGCTGGATCACACTGACCCGCTGTCCTTTCCTTCTAGGTCAGATGCTCTTGGGCACATCTTGCCTCATCTGGGTAAAGACTGGACTCATCACGGGATTGTTAAACTCTTCCACAAAATCCACCTGTAGGTATTGGATCAACTGAGGCCAAGGGGAAGTGGGAAACTGGTGGAGTCAGAGCCAGGGCTTCTTACTCACTGACGCTGGGCAGAACAGCCTCGTTATCTGCTGTCAGGGATGGCTGCTGTGCTGCCTTCGTGATGGGGGGGTGAAAGCAGGGGGCCCTCTGGGAGCAGATGCTGGCATTGCCTTCCCTGGGAGCAGTGTGTCGGTGGAAGCTCTGCTGGGAGGTGTAGCTGAGCACCGGTGGTGAGACCACCCAGGGTCACAGCTGAGAGTGGTGGCACGGGGGTCCCCAGCACTGCCAGCCCCGGGGCAGTGCCGGTGCCCCTCTGGGTGCCCAGCGATTGCTTCCCAAAGCCCAGGGGATGAGACCCCGAGGGGTGACACTAGCAGCGGGTCCCTGCAGAGCCTCCAGCTCAGTCCCTGGCCCCTGTGGCCACTGAGAGGCACTGTGGGCCCGTGGATGGCTGGTCCTGGCCCCGGGAGGGACACGCTCCCAGGGCTGCAGGGACAGGACCAGCATTTCTGCTGCCTCCGGCCACCCTGGTCCCCCCTCGGCTGACTGCCCTGCCCTGGAGGCCTGTGAGGGCTGGGTACAGCCCCCTAATGCCCAGGCAGCCCGGTGGGATGGAGGTGCTGCTGGGGGTCCTGGCTGGGTGTGTGGGTGCTGAGAAGCAGTGGGTGCTGTGCAGCTGGGTGCCTGTGTGGCTGCTGGGGAGAGCCTGGAGGGTGGTGCAGGGACCCCCAGTGTGAGGCAGGTGCCCACCAAACCTGCTTAGCTCAGGTCTCTGGGTAAGGCATTTGCATTGTTTGTGGAACCACTGTGCTTGCTGGAGGGGTGAACAGGTTTGGCTGAGGCCGGGTGCTCTCCTCCTCCAGGAGAATGCCCTGCCCAGGACACGGCTCAGAGGGGCTCCCTGTGCTCTCTCTAGGAATGGCTACAAGTTCCTCTACTGCTCGGCCAGGGCGATTGGCATGGCCCACATCACCAAAGGCTACCTCAAATGGGTCAACGAGCAAGGCTGTGCCCTCCCCAGGGGCCCCATCCTGCTCGCCCCCAGCAGCCTCTTCTCTGCCTTCCACAGGTGCTGTGTCCTCTCCTGCACCCCCATCCCTGGGGGCAGCACCCCTTTCCCAGCTCAGTGCTGAGGGATGTCCCAGCCTCAGACTGCTCTGCCCTCCTTGGCACACGGTGCCTTTTTGTGAGGCAGCGGGAGAGCTGCCTGCCCCCCTCCGGGGCTTCCTGGTGGAACTCCTGATGCACAAAACCTCTCTTGCCTTCCAAAGCACTTCCCTGAGCCCCAGACAGCCTGGCTGCCTGCAGCCCTGGCCAGCTGATGCCTCTCTGACCACGGGTCTTGTGCTGCAGGGAGGTGATTGAGAAGAAGCCAGAGGTGTTCAAGATCGCCTGCCTGCGGGACATCCAAAACCTGTTTGCCACAAAGTGTCCCTTCCACGCAGCCTTTGGGAACAGGCCCAATGTGAGGGGGTCTCCTGGGGCAGAGGGTGGGCTCGGCTGGGGGTGGTGCCTCCCTGCAGCCCTCACGCCACGCTGGCCTCCCTTGGGCAGGATGTCTACGCGTACAAGCAGGTGGGGCTGCCGGAGAGCCGCATATTCACCGTCAACCCGCGGGGAGAGCTGATGCAGGAGCTCACCAAGAACAACAAGTCAACGTAAGCGATGTGCTTATTCCTTGGCATCCTTGGGATAACTTCTCTGTAACCCAGAGAAGCATCTTGGGGTGTAGAAGAGCCAACAAATGCCCAGTTGCTCCACTGTGCAACTTTCTCACCCCCACAGGTACGAGCGGCTGTCGGAGCTGGTGGAGCTCATCTTCCCTCCCCTGGAACAGAGTGGGAGAGCTGGTCTGGCATGCCCAGAGTACAGCCACTTTTCCTACTGGAGACCTCCACTGCCTGATGTTGACTTGGATGCTGCCTTCTAACCCCATTCCCTGTGGAGGTCTGACCCAGGGTGTCCTGGGTGTCCTTTGCCAGGACTGAACGCTCCAGCTGCAGCTCTTCCCCGTTTCTGCTCAGGCATTTTGCACTTGTAATAGAGGTCATGATGGCTAAAGGGAGTAAAAGGGAGCTCTGACTCTACAAAACCTCCAGTTGCTGAACTAAAACTCCTGTAAGCTGGGTCTCTTCTAATGTTTGTAACCCCTCTAAAGCCTGGCCCTTTTTGAGAGGTGGTGATTGGTCACTGTTATATTTATTGATGAGCCTCTGGTATAGCTATTGCTACCTCCAGTATGACCACTGTTCCCAGACAGTCCAGCTACCCGCAGTTTGGTAGATGATGGAGTGAAACTGCCCACCAAATCATTAAGGTGGATGGAAGATGTTGGGTATTTGAGTGTTTTTGACTAATAGCAATAATAAATAGTGCCTTCAATCTGGCATCTGCCTTGTCCTTCCCTCACTGCCATGTGTGAGTGTAAATAATCTCTGAGTCTGCCATTTCTGGAAGCCACACAAGTCATTTTGATCCTGGAAACCTCAGCGAGAAATACTTTATTTTTTTTTCCTTTCCAGTACAAACACTTTTTCAGCTTTTAAAATCTGAACAAATGTAAAATGTTTTAAAAACAATAGAACACAGCCTTTTAATGGTATCAGTTATCAACTGCCTTGGAAAGCTGCCCATGCAAGGACAACCCCATGGGCACCATTTCCTCCTTCTGCAAACAATAAAAAAAAAAAAAATGCCCAGTTTTGTACAAAGTTCCTTTCACTTTTTAAACATGAATAGCTGAGAACTGAAATATAAACTGTCCATAGCTTCAAGTGACTAGTCAGGAATAGTCCAAACATAGCACCATTTTCCGGAAGGTCAGACTTCTTCCTTGTCCTGGTTTTGTTCAGGCCAGTCCCGGCTCCCTCTGTGCTCGGGAAGCTGTTCCTGTTCAGCCACTCTAACCCAACCCCGGCTGGGGAAGGGGGAGCCTGGCCCTTGGCTCTTTTTCTCTTTGGTTGCTGCAGCCCTTTTTTTCCCTGGTGTGAGGGTATGGGGAGGGGGCTCAGGCAGGCTGCTCATGTGGGGTGAGGGCTCCCCTGAGTACTGAGGGTTGACTTAAGACTCTTTCCTTGGGCTGAGTTAAAAAATAGGTTTTGTTGTCTAAGAGCAGGTTTTGCAGGATGCCCAACAGCAGCTGGGGGTTGTTCTTCAGCCGTACAAGTGTCTCAGCAGCTGCAGCATAGCTCCAAATCAGCCAAGCCCAGAGCAGCAAGACTGGATTCTGGTGCTGTGAGCATCTGGTGGGACTGGGTGAGTGGTGGGGGGCCAGGTCCCCTCTCCCTGCTCCCACAGCTGATGGCCCATGCTCCTCTGGCAGGGGAACCAACTAATTACTGCATCAGGGGACCATGATGTGGCCAGCTGGACTCAGGGATCCCTGTGGTCCTCCCCGGCCTGGAATGATGCTTCAGGGAGCTCACCCAGTTTTTCTGGAGGAGAAAAGGTGCCCTGATGCATCTGTACTGGGAGCTGCTGCTGCTTTGTGCTGGTCAGGGAGGGTCAAGGAGGGACTTGTGGTGGAAAAGAACAGGGACAGCCTGGTGAGGGTGACGGGCACTGGGTGGGAGCTGAAGGCTGGATGGCGTGGAAGAGTCCATGAGCTGAAATGCTGAGCTGATAGAAAAATATGTTCCTCTGCTATAAAGTGCCAGAGCTGCTTGGATGGAGGCTCTTTAATTTCCTCCTCATCCTAGTAATGAAGTCCCTGTTGCTGGTTAGCAGAGGGTGCCCATGGGGGCTCCCGGGGAGGGGCAGGTTCTGTGTGCAACAGGTCTGCAGGGCAAGGCTGGGGCTGCTCAGGAACATGGACAACCTCCTCCAGCCTGCCTGCTTGTGGGAAACCAGAGTCAAGCTGGGTAAATCACTTGGGATTTGGATTCCCAGGCTGAGCTGAGGTCTCCAGAGCTCTTCTCACAGGTGCAGGTCCCAGGGCTGATGGGCTAGAGGAATGTGAGGGGGAGGCTTCTGTTCCCACACTGCTGCACTCACACCCTGGAGCAGCTGGAATTCTCCTGCCCCTGGATGAGATGAGAGAAACCACGTTCACAGTTTAAGCAGTAAAACAGGAGAGAAGCAGAGCTGGAGGGCAGGACTGGTCTCTGCAGAGACCCACGGACACGTCTCGTTTTCCATAACCCATGAGGTCAGTCCCTGGTGTAACCAGAGAGCCCAGCAAAGTGGGACTGCAAAGCACAGCAGCCCTGGGGACTGTGGGGCTCTCCCCAAAATACTGCTGCCACAGGTTTTAGCTGCCCAGTGTGGCTCTTTGGAATATGGCAAGGGACACGGGGCAGCAGGAGGAAACTCTGCAATCAGATGAGCACCATGACAGTGGATTCCTCAGAAATATCCACACACATACCATATGTATATATATGCATATGTGTGTTTTCCTAATGCATACCCTCATCTGCTCCACAAGGCATGTGCATCTGCATGGAGGAGGGAGCAGTGTAAATGGATTTACCATACACAAGGAGAGCTGCCGTCTCGGAGAGGGGAAGCCAGTTCCCCGGGGGACGTGTGAATACGTGTGTTCTTTGAAATTTGCAATTCCTGTGGCGAGTTTTGTTCCCTGTAAGGAGCCCTGGCTTTGCTCAGTCCTTGGATTAAGATGCAGGTGGTCTTTAGGTCAGAGAAACTATTCCTCAACTGATAACTACGGGGTTGTATTCTTCGAGAAGTTATAAATCCGCAAAATTAAAATTAGAAATCAATGTTCCCGCCTCCAGCTTCCTCCTGAATTGTCCTTGTGGGGTCATCAGCCCAGGAGCCAAAGCAACGCCCCCGGCCAGGAGGCAGTGACTGCTGCACCAGGTCAGGACAGCTGCCGAGCAGGAGGGGAGTACTGGCACGGCGGAGTTATGGAAGAGTGGGACCAACAAGATGAAGGGGAAAAAAAAAAAGAAAAAGTAGCAGCTTTTCATTAAAAAAATTATCCCACGAACTGTTGTCACATTGGAGCAAGTCTGTGTGATATAAGTTAATCCTGTCCTTCACAGGGGGGGAAGGAAGACACACGTGGCAGTGTGGCTAATGCTGCCTCCCCTCCACCTTCTCTTCCAAGTGCCCGACCTGTTCTGCCAGCTCAGAGACCTTGGCTTGGCAGTCAAGCAGGTTGTCCTTCAGTCCCGTTATTTCCTGAGAGTGGGCAGCCAGTGTCCCATTCATGTGGTCCATGTAGTCCCACAGACTGCCCGTGTGTTTCTCCAGTTCCTTCCTGATGTCGTCCAGGCTCCCCGTGAGGACACCCAGCCTGCCGCAGGCTCGCTCCACCCGGGCCACCCGCTCGTCGAAGTGAGAGATCTCCTGCTGCAGGTCATGGGCCACGTTCTTGCAGGAGCTCAGGTCGCTGACAATCCTGGCTTTGAGTCGCTCCAGGTCTCCCTTGAGGTTCAGGACGCGCCGGTTGCTGAAGAAGAGCTGGGAGCCTTGGTCGTTGACTCTCTCCTGGATGGAGTGCACCTCGTCCTCGATCTTCCGCTCGTGCTCGTCCAGCGAGGAGTTGACGTGCGTCACGGTATCCGAGTACTGGGAGACAGAGTCCTTGAGCCCCGTCAGAGACTTGCTCACAGTGTTCAGGTTGATCTTTAGCAAGGTGATCTCCCCTTGCAGAGCCCCCGATGCTTCCTCCTCGATTCGCCGCTGGATCTCCAGGATGGTGGCGTTCAGCTTGCGCAGGAGGTCGTAGTTGCTGTCCATCCGCAGGAGCAGGTCCTGGTTCTTGCTCTGGCAGTCTTCGATCTCGGTCCGGAAGGTCTCCACATCTTTGGAGGCAGAGGTGCAGCCCAGGGAACAGGTGCTCTCCAGCGTGACAAGGCGATTCTGGAGCCCCTCCAGTGCCTCATCTGTGCGTCTCCTCATGCTGGCGAGCTCGCCCTCCAGCACGGGCACCACCGCTCCGTCCATTCCCGTGGGAGAACTGACATTGTTCAGCTCCCCCACGATGGTCATGAACCTGTCCTCCAGGGTCTGCATTTTGTCTTCAAAGGCAGTCCTCATGCCATCCACCTCTGCCACCACTGTGCCCCTCACGCTGTCCTCTATCCCGGAGCAGCAGCTCCCCGTTTCCCTCTCTGTAGCATTGAGCCTGGCTTCCAGGTCCTCAAAGCGCCCTTCAAAGAGGTTCCCTAGGGTGACAGTGGAGATTTCTCCATCCAGCCGTGAGTGCAAGTTCTTCTGGGACTCGGAGATGCTGTGAAGGCCTTTCTCGAGGATGTTCATGCGATCAGTGAGGTAGTCCAGGTTGCTGCAGCAGCTTTCCACCACGGTCAGCCCTTGGATCTGGGTCTCCAGCTGGGAGATCTCTTTCTTGATCTCCAGCTCCTTCCCGTCCAGCGTCTGCTGCAGCCGCAGGTTGGCAGCTTTCTCCTCCTCGCACTGCTGCCGCACCTCTTGGATCCGGAAGTCGCACGTGGTCTGGATCTTCCCCAGCCTCTTCTCGAAGCCGTCGAGCAGCTCCCCGCGCAGATTGCTCAGCCTCGTGTCCACGTACTCCTCCAGCAGGTCGATGGAGGTGAGGGGCGAGGGCCGGGCGGCCTCCAGCAGGTGCTTGATGTGCCCGTCGTGGTCCAGGACCATGCCCCGCACCTCGTGCAGCAGGTCCGCCTTGTTTTTCAGCACGTCGCTCACCTCCGTCACCTTGGTCAGGATCTCCCCCACGGGGGGGTACGTGGCGATGTCGGCCTTGTCCGCCACGTCCACCAGCCCGTCGGGAATGATGCCGAAGCCGACTGTGGAGTCGGGCGTGCCCGGGCTGTTCATCAGGGAGCCGATCATCTTGGTGGTGTCCTCCTGGATGGCCAGGCGCAGGCGGTCCCCCAGGCCGCTCACCATGGTGTGCAGGCTGTCGTAGGACTGGGACAGGCGCCTCACCTCTTCCTCCAGCCGATCCAGGCGGTCCCCAAAGAGGCCTGGCAGCTTCCTGCCTGCAGGGCAAAGAAACAGAGAGGGCACAGTCAGGACTGGTGCTCCTTTAACTCCCCTCCTTGGCTCCCCTTGGCTGAAATTGCCATTTCAGCAAAATCTCAGCCCACCCACCCTCTCCATCTCTCCTTAAGCTGACCAGAAAACCCTCTTTCCTTTTGGGATCCAGCCCTCTGCTCCCAAGTTAAACAGCAGGTGATGAGAATAGCCGAGGGGAGCTTTGGGTTGAGACACCCTCTATCAGCCCCAAAATTAATAGGAAAATGCTCCAAAGCAATGAGGAAAGGCAATTTTGAAGCTGCATGTTTTGAAGGAGACATAATTAAAAAAGCAAGTGGTCCTCAAGGGAATCAAATCTCAGATCTCTGATCAGAAAGCACACCACCCACTGAGTTTTTGCCAGATTCATGCCCTGTGCTGGAACAGAAAGAACCAGGAGGGTTGAGTGTGTGCTGGTGATGTGTGGCCTACAGATGTGAAACAGGAGCGAGATCTCACCATACTGATTCTTCTTTGGTCCTGGAAACAGGTCAGGGTGGCTTTTTGGATAGGGAGGCAGTCTGGGCATTGGAAACATGTTTTGCCCAGGAGGCATTTTCGGGCTGGGATGCTGGGGCAGAAGGCCGGGCTGGTCGGTGGGGCTGTCGTGGCACCCTTCTCCCATGAAGCCTGGGCAGCACCTCCAGGACAGCTCGGTCACTGTCTTGTATCCGATCTTGTATTTGGGCCTGAAGAACGTGCGGTACCTTTCCAGGAGAGGGGGGAGAGAGGGGACAGTTTAGAGAAGCAACAACCTCATCAAGCAGTAAGGCAGAGCAGGGTGGAGTCCTGTTGGGTGTGGGGGATCTGTGCACAGGGGAAAGCCTGGCTGAGACCCTTGTGCTGCACCTGCAGAGCATGGCCCACCTCCTCCAGCAGCTCTTACTGCAGCCCAGCTGGGTGCAGCATTACAGCACGGTTTTTTTGGAGTGCTTTTGGCCTGGGATACCTGTTGTTAGTTAAGAACAGCAGCTGTAAGTGTAGTGCTGCAGTCAGCTGGTGACCACTGTGACTGATGCCACACCCCTTGACAACCTTTGGCCCAGGAGACCACAAGGTGAAACGATGGCAGTGATTTCAAAACCCCTGCAAAATCAGATCACTTCCAAGAGGGAAGCAGACAGCTTGTGGAAGTGTTTTGCACATTGAATTGACCTACAGAATTTCCTAGTAATTGTGTCCTGAAGCCTCTGTGAGTGTTGAAAGCCTAAAGGGGCTTGGGCTGGCCTGGTGAGGGTCCCTGGGCCGTTGCTCTGGGGTGTGCACAGAGGGATGGCTCCTTACACTGCCTCCTGCCCCAGCTGGGAATGCCCTGGGAAGTTTCTCCATCACCAGTTTGGGCACTAAAACATCTGTGCCCCCACAACCAGCACACAAGGTGCAAGCCCACCTCCTTGCCCAGTGGGACACCAACACCCTCCCTCTCTGCTCTTGCTCTGCATGGGGTCCCATCAGCCCATCTGGAGGACTCAGCTGTTCCCTGCTCCTCCGTGGCAATTTGCTGTGAGGTGACAGGGATGGGACAGGACCCCCCCAGCACCTGTGTCCCCCCACCAGCCCAGCTGAGCTGCACAGGGCTGAAGATGGGGCATTTCTCACCACCTCTGAACATCAGTGCTTTGAACCTGCCTTTTGGAAATTTCTAATCTGAATTTAACCAGGGCCTGAAAACCCTGAAGTTTGCTGTTTTGCAACAACACACACAATCAGGGCCCTGTTCTTCTCCAGCACGTCCAGGGGAAGGTCTCAGAGGAGGGGGCAGCACAGAGGGGCTGCAGCAGGCACTCCCAGTTATCCATTGCTCAGTGCAGCACACAGGGCACATCCCCTGTCATCCATGGCCCTGCCTGAATCCTCAGTGTCCCTGGCCCAGGCTGCAGCCCCTGGCAGTGCCACTTCCACACGACTCCCAGTGCGATGCAGCCTCGGAACGAACCGCAGGGCAGGGGCATAAAGGGAACCCAAATCCTCTGCTCCTTGATTCACTTCAAGATTTCTCCACGTGAATTTCCCAAAGGCACAGGACAGCTTCAAAAGAAGCTCCTCTTCTTGGTATTCCTTTTCACAGGCGCTGCTGAGTTTCTATGGTCTTTCCTTGTCTTGTGGTGTGTGGAAACCTGCCTGAATGTACCCCAGGAGTACAGGTACAGTGCTGCTCCCAGCCACTGTCAGGGGGTGCAGGCGAGGAGGAGGATGGCATCCAGAAGGCAGGGCAGCTTCTCTGTGTCATGCTGGACTCTGCAGAGGAGCTCAGAGAGCTCCAGACCCTCCAAACCTCTCTCTCCCTGTTCCAGGCAGCAGCAAGGGGAAGTACTATTTGCAGCTGCACAAACATGAGCTGATGGCCCCAGCACGTGGAAAAACCATGTTTCCCTCTGGTCTATGGATGCAGCATCTAAGGCCATGCAGAACATCCTGATGGAAAGAACAAGTTAAAAAGTGGGTCCAATTGCCCCTCTCTGCTGGCAGAGGCTCTGTGCAGAGCCCATGGCACCACTGGCACACGGAGAGTCCCAGCCTGCTGCCACAGGAGGGGTCCCAGGCTCCAACAAAAGCCCCTCTCATCCCAGTTTTCCTCCATGCTCAGCTCTGCTCCACTCCTCGGGCCTGGGGAGGATGCAGGAGATCAGCATTTCCACATGGAGCAGCATTCCCAGCCGGAGCTGCCGAGGGTGGAGAAGCACAAAGCCCAAGTGTCCTCTCTGCTCCAGCAGCAGCTCCGGCCGTGGCACAGTGCGGTGTTTCCCTCCAACACTGACAGGGTGGCAGAGAGTTCTGCAAACATCTTCCTAGGGCAGGAAGCACTGAGCCATCCCCAGCCAGGGGCTCCGTTCCCTCCTCCTCTCAGTCAGGTTCTCAGTGAGCTGCCATCACTCTGCCAGGTTGCAGGTCTGGGACAAAATGCTTCCCTGCACACATGCACAGGCACCTCCCCACTTCCCATGGATTCCTGATTTATTTCTGAATCATAGAATATCCTAAGCTGGAAGGGACCCACAAGGATCATTTCAGCTCCTGCACAGGATGCCTCCAAAAATCACACCATGTGCCTGAGAGCATTGTCCAAACACTACTTGAACTCTGGCAGGCTTGGTGCTGTGATTAACTTCCCTGGGGAGCCTGTTCCAGGGCCCAGTCACCCTCTGGGTGAAAACCTTTTCCTAATATCTAATCTAAACCTCCCCTGACACATCTTCTAAGGAGGGACAGATCCTGTCTTGCCTCCTCCCAGCACCACTGCCCTGCCATTGACCGCCTTGTCCAGGAACAGCCTTTCAGTCGTCTCACTACCCTGTGGAAATTTGTTTTATGGCCGGAAAGGTGGCAGGGGAGCCTCAGGAGCTGACGCTGGGGGGGAAGGGAGCCGTGCTCAGTGCCCCCCGTACTCACAGCACTTTCCCCGGGCACTTGGGTCCCCAGCTGCACTTGTGGTACTCGGCCTTGACGTAGCTCTCGGCCCCGTCCTGCAGCGTGCACGTCACGTTGCGCTGCACCACGTAGGCACAGTAGCTCCTGGGGGGAAGCACAGCGAGACACTGTCACCCCCTGCCCGCCAGGCAGTGGCACCCCAGCTGTCCCCCCCAGCCCCCAGGCAGGTCTGGCACTGCTGGCGAGGTTCAGGCAGCAGGAGCTGGAGGGACCCCCCTGCTTGGGCGGGGGCATCACCACCACGCTGCAGGAGCATGGCTGCTGTCACAGTCACAGCCACACTGCCATCACTGCTGGTGGTGTCACCAGAGCTGGGCTGTGCTTGGCACAGATGGACTGAGTGGTGAGACAGGCTGGGACGACAAGCAGAACCCCACCAGCAGCAGCAGTTATGGGAACAGCATCCCAGAATAGCTCCAGCAGCGCCTGGCAGGGGTTGTCTGTCCTGCTGCAGCTCCTGGAGTGCTGCCAGGGCAGGGACAACTCAAAAGCAGCTCAAAAGTCCCCCCAGGCAGTGGGTACTGTGGCAGGCATGATGCTGCAGTCAGCAGAGGAGATGCAGACTGGCCACTCTGCAGGGCTGCAGCATCGTGGGTCCCTCTGCCATGGAGGCAGGGACACGGACCAGATCCATGATGGATCAGGCTGGAAACCTCTTCAGACCTCTAGGACAGTTAGTACAAGGAGCAGAGACTCCTCCCCCCTGCCATGGTGCCCACAGTGGGGTGTCACAGGTACCAGTCAGCTCCAGCACAGGATCTCTCCTGAGCCAAGCAGCAAATCCAGGAGTTCAGGATAAGCTGGGTGGGAGGAAGGCTGCGTGGGAAGGATGCAGGAGTATTGGTGGGACAGATGGAGGCCAAGGCTGTTCCAGGGCTGCTGGCAGGAGCAGATGGACTTGGTCCATGGGGACAGAGACAGCAGGGATGTGTGGTGAGGCAGGGATTAAGGACAGGGGCATGTGGCAGACGGCAGAGCGGGAGGAGAGGAGGGCACAGGCACCGAGTGCAGAGCAGAGCTGAGGAGCAGGGTCAGCGGGACAGAGCAGATGGGCCAGCGGAGCTGCAGGTGCAGGGAGGTGCTCAGTGAGGCGGCAGGACATGGCTCTGTGTGAGCTGGGGGCTTGGTGTGGGTGGGCAGGGAGTGTACTTTGTCTTCACCTGTTTGCCAGCAGTGCTTGTCCCTCCTTCACTGATCTTTCCCCACTCAGGGTGAGCCAGAGGGCTGCTGCTCTGTCCCCTGAGTGTGCCACAGGGGTGGGCAGGGCTGTGCACACCCCACCCTGTGCACATACACACACGGGCACACACACTCCCTCACACAGGAGACACCACAGTCCTTCTCCACAAACCCTTCTGCTCCAACCTGACTGCCACAGTCCCTTCCCTCACCTCCACCTGCCAGAAGTCTCAACATCATCTGGACCATCATTATGACAAGCCCATGAGAGCTGGGCTGAGGCCCTGCAGCTCATTTCCGTGCTCAGCCCCTGAGGCTGCTCTCCACAGGCCACGTGATGGGGATGCCAGGGGACTCCAACTGCATCCCAGCCTGTGGCCAGGCAGCCCAGAGTCACAGGAACCAGCTCATAGAGGGAGAACTGCTTCCCAGTGTCCCTGTCCAGAGGCCCAGAGGAGGTATCTCCAACAGCCCACATGGAGCAGGAGCTCCCTCCGTGCAGCAGCAAGGTGTGAGCAGGCTCATCCTCCCCCCAACACCCTGGCTCTGTCTCTGCTCCCTCTCCATGAATCCAGGACCTGCTTACAAACACACTGCCAACCATCTCTAAGTCAGCTCATAGCCAGTGCAGGCAGATCTACCAGTCACTACTAATGAAGAGTGCCTACCTCCAACTTCTTGGGTAAGTGTGGTTCTGGCTCACTCTCCCTCTCAGAACCCCCTTCCCTTCTCACACACCTGTGGCAAGCAGTTTTATAGCTGCAGCCTGATGTTTTTAGAGTGAGCAGCTGGAAAATGTTACGGGTTTTTGAAAGCTCTCACTGGCACTGCCAGTATTGTTTGTCTGCAGTGTTACTTTATTCATTTCAGCTTGTTCCTAACACCACATCCTCCCCTTTTCAAAGGAGCCCGGCAGAAACCACTCTGAGCAAACAAGCAGAGAGGGAAGCGACACCCCCTCCCCGCCCCCAGTGTAGCAGCTTTTCTGCAATCGAATGGAAAAAGTCTATAGTATGTGTAAAGCCCACATTCCTCACTGCCTCAGCTTTCCAGGTTTCTTGAAAACTTATTTAAACTCTAGTACGTATGTGTTTTACAAGCAAAGGGGCAAATTCCCTCCAAACCAACATGTGTTTTCACACGTCTCTCTGAGTGCTGCCACCCTTCCCTCCCGCACATCACCCCCCGCGCCCCTGTCACGCAGAACAGGTACGTGCACCTACCCCAAAACCGCACACGGGCATCCCCATCCCCACCTCCCCAGCCCCGTCCCACACGGGACCTCAGCACACCCGTCCCCACCGCACGCAGCCCGCTCCCTCCTGGCAACAGAACTCCCGGACCCTCCTCTAGATGGAGAGGGCACCGAGACACCCGGACACTGCTGCCCCGCCGCCAGCCCCTGCTCGGTACCCGGCAGAAGGTGTGGGGCAGGGGATGCCCGCGGCCGGTACCCAGGGACCCCTGCCCAGCCAGGGATGCCCGCTGGCGAGCCCTGGGAGATGTACCCGCGGTTGGTACCGGGGGTGGTGCCCACACGGGGTGCCCGCGGCAGCCGCTGCCCCGGGGATGCTCCCGCAGAGCCAGACGCGTGGCCGGTAGCGGTGGCCGCGGTCTGTGCCCGGTAAGGGATGCCCGACGGAGACCCGGGATGGTTGCGCCACCGCGGCTGGGGGGTCGCGCAGGGAGTCGCTTACTTGTGCTTGCCCACGGGCTTGCCGGGGCCGAGCTGCGGGCTGGAGCCGGCCGTGTAGAGGCTGTACCTGCCGCCGTAGGGCAGGGGGGCTGCGGGGGGGTAGAAGGAGCCCTTGGCGTCGGCGAGGGCCAGCAGTGTCCCCAGGGAGATGCAGGCGAGCAGCGCTCCGCGGCGGCGCAGCGCCCGCGCCCGCCGCATGGTCCCGGCCCGACGGGGAGCGGGATGGGACGGGACGGGACGAGATGGGACGGGACGGGACGGTCGCGATCCCCGTCGGAACGGCGCTGAGGAGAGGATCAGACCCTGCCTGTCCCTGTCCCTGTCCCTGTCCCTGCCCCGCTCTGCCCGGCGGCACACGCCGCTCCGCCGCCCGCCCGGCCCCTTTTGTACGGCGGCGGCGGGGGCGGTCCGCGCTCCTCCTCCCGCCCTCCCACAGCCACCGACCCCGGCCCCGCGGGCGGGGAGACAAAGCGAAGCCCCTCGACCCCCTTCCCCCCGTCCAGCCCCCGCCAGCGGTGCTGCAGCCCCCGGAGCAGAGCGGGCGAAGCGCTGCCGACCCCCGCGGGGCTGGAAGGGGCTCGCACCCCTCCCGGCCCCCTCCCCGCCCCTTCTCCCGCTGCCCACCCCCACCAGCGTACCCGGCGTTTGCCCCCTCGGGGCAGCAGGTGCAGCGGGGTCCGGAGCCCCCCGGATCCTGGTCCTCCCCTGGTCCTGCTGTGCCTCATCCCGGAGCGCAGGAGAGAGAAAGGATGGAGGGACCTCAGCGCCGCGTGTCGAGGCGATCTGCGGTGCTGGAGACTGGCAGTTGTCAATTATTTGTGGCACCAGCTTGGTGCATCCAGCAGAGCATCACGCAGGGTTCTGCAGGACAGAGAAGAGAGAGGTGGTGCTGTTCTGGAGCCCTCTCCAGTAGATTTTGGCTTTGGATCCAGGTTGCAGAAGAGAAGGGGGAATCCCTTGTCTTTCCCTACAGATCCCTGGATCTCCCACAGCCAAACTCGTTTCCTCCTGTGTAGCTCTGGGAGGCAGTTTCGTGTCTCCTACTCCTCCTGCACTGCAGAGATCCCTGCTAACCTGCCCCCTGCTGCCCCCACCCACAGGTGACCCACCACAGAGGGTGCTGGGTGCTGAGCACCACTACAGCATTCCCCGGGCTCTGCACCACTGACCACAGCGGGAGCCTTTGCTGCTGGGCAGGGGGGAAAGGGCCCCACCTGGGGCACTGGGCATTTTGGGAGGGAGTGCCATCCCTGGTGCTACCCAGGGGAGGTTGTCTTGAATCCCTGCAGCTCTGAGGCCATGGCAGAGAGCAGGAGATTTTGTCAAACAGGCAGAGACTGAGCTGAGCATCCCGCTATCCCAGGGCCACTTACACCCTTGGCATCTCACCAGGACCTCACCAGGGGGTTGATGAACTCCTGTCCTGGCTGGCAGAGACCAGCCCCGAGCTAGGGAAGCATCACAAGGAGTGCCATGGTTCTCTGAAACTCTTGGAGGAAAACAAGAAATGGCTGAGAAAGGGTGGCTGGGTGGAATCTGAAATGAAGGAATGAAACCTGCTGCTGGGGGAAGGAGCCATCAAGGCTTGGGCTGACACTGAGACAGAGATGATAAGATAGTGAGACAAACGGCCTTTTTCAGTTAAAAGGAGCCTTTGGCTCAGTCTGAGGTGAGCACAGAAACATTATCAGGAGAAGAAAAATCCACTGGAGAGCCGTGACGGGGGAGGAAGGCTGGACAGACCAAGTGGAAAACCAAGAGGAAGCCTGAGCAATGAAGCAGTGCATCCTCTTGGTTCAAGCTGCTGCAGGGTGTTGCTGAGCCGCCGTGTGCCTGTCAGGCTGCACCCCAGAGGTGCTGCAGAGTGGTTTGTACGTGGTACATTTGGCAGCACATGAAGCAGCTCCCATCCAGCTGGTGCACTGGATTGTTCCACTCCACTGGGATGCTGCAGGAGGGACGGCCCATAAGCAACTCCACGAAAACAAACAAAAGCTGACCGAGCCCGCCTGGTTTAACGCTGGATGCCAAAGTGGAGAATGAACCCGGAGCACAGCCTTAATTTCTTTCCCCTGTGCGCAGGGAGTGAGAGCCAGTTCTAATAACAGCAAGCTGCACGTGTGTGTCTGAGGCCTCCGCAAAAAAACATCTGGTGTTGCAGAGTTTCAGAGAGAGCCCTCAGCCCTGGCCCTTGAGCCTGTGCTGTGCTGAACGGGCATGACAGGGCAGAGTGAAGGGTACTCGCACTAGCCTGGCTGTGAAAGGGAAGGAAGTGGGAGCTGTTGCACTCGGGGAGGGGGGTGTCTGTCTGCCTGTCTCTGCTGTCCAACCCCGCCTTTGAAGCACCGGATCACTTTCTGCCAGATTTCAGAGCGAGGCAGGATCCTCAGAGAGGCTACATCCCATTTGGTTGTTCTATTGTCTAATTGTTTATGAAAAAAGACATCTGAGTAGACAAGAGAGTGCCAAACTTAGGTCCCAACTGAGGAAATGGATTCATCATCAACTCTTTTATAAGACATCAAAGAATCCACACAGGAGAGAGCCATTATGAGTGCCCCAAACCACAGGGAAAACTCTCATGTGCCTTGTTAGCCATGAGCTAGTCCAACCATGAGACACAGGGATGCAGGGAAGTGGGATTGGTGATGTTGCACTTCTCAGGGAGCAGCTCAGGTTGGACTCTTTGATGCTCAGCTGTGCTGCTGCCCATCCCCATCACAACGTGAGCCCTGGCAGGGCACAGGAGGTGCCCATGAGGAGCCTGGCACAGCATCCTGGCTGTGGAGAGAGGTTCATGTGGAGAGGAAACAGGAGGCCTTTCCTAGCAGGGCATCCTCCCAACATGGGCATATCCTTGGGTTGACAGAGAAGATGCCAAGCCCCATCTCCCAGAGCTACAAAACCCATGATGAGCACTGAGCTCCCCAGCAGAGTGGCAGGGCTTTGCCACACTGATCTGCTGCCAAAAGACTCTGCAGACCTGCTCATTGGTCAGGGAGCACCAAACCTTGGTGTTTCCCAGAGGAAAGGTCTGTTTTCCCTTCTGGCCTTGCCTGGAGAGCAAGGGGGATCAGATCAGAGCTGATGATGCTGATCAAATCTGGATGCCAGGCAAACCCAAGACCTGCTCACAGGGTGCCTGACCTGGAGAGCTGAGTGCATCAGTGCCCCTGTGTGAGCACCTCCTGCATGTGCCAAGGGAGTTTCTTTCTCCACCTGGACTGCCAGGAGCTGGTTATCTTGGTTACCCCTCTCACCCTGCACAGCTATGCTCCAGACCACTTCAGGAATGAACAGGAAGTTTTTCTAAACTGAGAATCCAACAGAAGACATTTTGCAGAATGCAGGAGGCACCCAGAAATAGGGGCTCAGCCAGAGGAGATGAGAGCAAGAGCAGAGGCACTGTGGGCAGCGATTCCCCTGCTCTGTCTCCTGGGGAGGGCTGGGTGAGCCACCACAAGGCTAATTTCACGAGCAGATGACACCAAACAGTGACCTTTTCTGCTTCCCATGCTTTTTAATTAACACTTGCATGGCCTCATCAGCTGGATAATTGCCTCCCTTCACGGGTCAGCAGCCTCTGACCTCCCCTTCCCACCTGGGTACGACGTTTGGTGCCTGCACAGGGTGCAGGGGGTGTAAACTCCTGTACCACCCAACCCTCCCCCAGGCAGCACAGGGACAGGAAAAGTGATAGGACACTCCAGGAACTCTGCAACTCAGCTTGGTCTTGGCCAGAACCAGCCTTGTCCACCCTAATCTGGAGCTTTAAACAGGTACCACTGGGGAAAGCCCCTGTCATGCTGGGCAATAAGAGGGCAATTTCCTCTCTATTGGCATGGGGTAGAAGCTGATTGCAGCAAGGGAAATTTAAGTTGAATATTAATAATAAAACAATATCTGCTAGTAAAATGAATGTAGCCCTGGAGGAGACTGTATTGAGCCATCTGGAGATTTTAAAGGAAAGGTTAGATTAAAAAAAAAACCTGTCAGGGCCAATTTGGGGTAGGGAAATGGATTGGATGGCTTCCCAAGAGCTCTCCCAGCCTGAGTTTTTCCGAGTACAAATTCATTTCCCAAAGTGGCAAGGCAAGAGAGCTGCTCAATTTAGAGGCAGAGTTTCTCCCTAATGATTCCCACTGGATCAAAGGCATTCCTTGAATTGGCACTCACAGAGGCCTCTTCCCTTGGCAGCGGCTGTGTCTGTGTCTGTGTCTGTGTGAGAGGGAGCCTTTTGGAAAGCCCAGCTTTCCCAGGTGCATGTCCAACAGGACCCACCCGGGCTTGTTCTCCCATGTCAGAATCCATGGGAAGATCCCACAGCAATGCCAGGCTGCTTCCCCAGCCCCAGGGAGGAATGGGAACACTGCCTTGCCCAAACTGGCAGGCAAGCTGCATGTCCCAAACGCCACAGCACTGCGGTGGGACACCAGTCCAAGGACAGCAGTGATCCCAGTGGGGCCAGGAGTTCTCCAGGTGTTTCAATTCCCAGATAAAAGTGAGCTCAAGGAAGTCCACCGTGGTCATGGCTTGGCTGCAGGACTGGAAGCTCTTGCTGGCTCCCAGCAAATGCTTCTACCCCGTCACAGCTCCCTGCTGGGCGTGGAGCATCGGCCTCGATGGGGATGTGCAGGCAGGAGGCACCCCTGGTCCATCAGAAGCCCAGGCAAGGTCACAACACCTGCCTTGTTGGGAGGCTGCTGAGGTTTTGTTCTGAACCAGCCCCTGGCCCGCTCCCGAGGGCTGTGCCTGCAGTGGAGTCCCCTGAGCTGTGGGGTGGGGGCACCTGGGTCTGCCCAGGCTGAGGGGGGAGCTGCAGGGGGGGCTGAGAACAGGACCCCTTCCTCCGTGGGAAAGTGCAGGGACTTGCAGAGGTCAGACAGCCCTATCTGTGGTTCCGAAACCACACGCTGATGGTTTGTCAAGATTAGCAGGGTGGAAGGGATGGAGCTGTTCCAAGTCCACGCTCCCTCCCTGCCCTGGGCTCACGGCCATTCATAAAAATGCCAGAGCAGCGGCGGCAGCTCCTACTGGGGCTGTGGTTTGGGGACGACTGGGAGGGGTCACCCACAGGTTATACAAGCTCTGAGCAGGAGAAGAGTGCACAGGTTGCTTTATTTATATATCCATTAGTGTCTTTCCTCCAGGAAAGTGTGCAGGGAGGCTGGCAGGGGAGATCTAGTGAGGGCAAGGTGCAGGCAGGAGGTGATGTGCTTAAAAAAACCTTCCCCAACCATGCCAGGACCCCTGGGATGAGAGCATTAACAGGCAACAGCCGTGGAGATGGAGCAGGAGCAGTCCCAGCTGGATTCAGCAGCACACAGGTCAGGGTGAAGAGGATGAAGACTGAGGAAAGGAGGAGGTGCCACCCTCCCAGTAAACTCCAGCATAATGATGGTGAGGCACTGGGGACATGTGGTGACATGGCTGGCCCTGCAAGCCCCAGGGAGGAGCAGCCCTGACCTCAGCTGGTTCAGATGGGGCTCAGCTGAGCAGGAGCCTGGGAATGCTATAAAAGGCTGGTGCATGGGGCTGGTGAGGTTGGAGTAAGTAGTGTTTGGGGGGAATTTTGTAATTGGGGCATGAGAGAGAAGACTGCTCTGTGGGCAGGTGAGAGATCTGGAGGGAAAAGAGGGACTGCTACGGCAAGGAAAAAGTTGAAAGTCCCTACCTACCTGTGAGGATATCCCTGAAGCCAAAGGAAGGTGATAGGAGAGGAAAATGCCTTCTGAGTGAGGGCTTGAGGCTGTGCCAGGGGCAGAGCTGGAGCCATGTCCTGTGAGGGAGGGTACTGGTCCCTTCCAACCCAAGACAACTGGCATGTTTGGCCACTTCTCCAGGGCTCAGCCACGTCCTTTGCAGAGCTGTGTCTTTGGGTATTAGGGAGATCCGAGTTGTTCCCTGGCTGCATGTCCAGCTGAGTCACCTTCTGCCTTTCCTGGGAACAGGGTGATGGCAGCAACCCAGCAATTTAGCCACAAAACCTCTGCTCAGTGACCTCACTGCTACACACAGCGGAAGAAAAACACCACAGGAGTGGAAAGAAAATACTTTTCCTTTGGGATGTGGGGAATATTGACAGGCATTAGAACAAACAGACTCTTAGGTGATTTTATTTATTTTTTTAAGTCACCCAGCACAGGTGAGCCAGTTGTAACCTTTGAGCTCTTCTTTGTGCCCTGCCTTCAACCCTCCTGTAAAAGAAAGAGTTTGCCCAGGTTGAAGTGCCGGGATGCTCAGGAGGGCTGAGTAGCTGGTTCCTGCAGGCAAGGGGAGGACAGGGAGCCAAGTCTGGAGTGACTTCAGCAAGAGGGAGAGTGCAGAGACTGCTGCAGGGCTCTGCATTTTCAGGGCAGGAGCCACATGGAACTTTCTTGGCTGCTCCAACCACCTGTTCAGATGAGGGTTGTCCCAGTGGCAAATGCGTGTCTGTGGGGTGCAGGATGGAAAGCAGCCCTACAGGCCCAGTGGGGACAAGTTCTCCTGCACATCTGATTTTCTGTGTTGTGCCTGTTTTTGCCTAGCCAAGGAGGTTTTGCCAGGAGATGGGGTCCTGGGACAGCAGGAAGTTTTCCCACACCTCAGGCCTGTTCTTCCCTAGCTGTGGTCAAGACCTGCTTGTTCCAAGCCATGGGCAGCCCAGCTCCCACACGTCCCCAAGCACTGGGTGACTCTGGATGTCCCAAATGTGGGAACAGCTGGGCTGAGACCCTGCCACTGCCCATGTCACTTGAGGCAAGGGGATGAGGGGCAGTTATTTTTGGGTCCAAAGAGGGGCCCTTCGTGCCCTCCAGCAGCCAGCTCTGCCCCATCCTCTGAGGTGACCCCGCAGGCACGATGAGAACGGCCATAAATAATGGGTGGTTATTTATGCACAGAGGAGAAAGTGTAACTAATACCAGCTTGGGCTCCTTCCAGACCTGCTTGGATCTGGGACCTCATGGCTGCTATTTGGCTTCACCCACTTCCCCTTGCAAGCAGCTGTTCCTGCAGGCCCTGCATCTGTGCTTGGCCTTCGGCACTGTTTGCTAATCCTCCTTCTCACTGCACAGCAACGTGCACTTGCCAAGGTCCCACTGACCCATCACCAACACAACAAAAATAAAAAAAGAGGAGGGGGAGGAGAACTCGATATCTTCTGCAAGTGAAATAGCTTGGGTTCAGTCTTGGAGGATTTCCCGAACTCTCAAGGAATTTCCTGATCTTAGGAATCTGCCAAACTTTGGGATCTGTGTTGGTTGGAGTGTGCATATTTCCAGAGCACACGCTGCAGGGTTGTGTTTGGGGTTTCCACAACCCTCTTTGTGAAGGCACACTCCATCTGACTGGGTCAGCAACACCAGGAAGGAAAGACTCCCCCAGCAGGCTGCAGGAGTATGGAGGGGTTTATTTAACATCCTCCACCCCTTTATTTTGGGATCAGTGGGATTTTTGATCCTAAACTCCTGTCTTGCTTCCCCACGCCAAACCCCAGGCTGTGACTGCAGCCCTTGTGAACGTGGGAACTTGGGTGCAGTTGTAGTACTTTGGGTCTGCACACTGGCAGACCTGAAATTAAAGGCATAACCTCAGAGTGGCTATTATCCCATATCTTTACAACAAAACAATGCCTTTGCAGCAGAAAGCAGCCTCTTTGCTTGTAGCTGGGGCTCAGTGTTCATGTGTTTACTGCACGTATTCCCAAAGCAAATGAGGTTCTGGGTGGGAAAAAGGCAGACCCTACCCTCAGAACATACTCAAATCAAATTCCTCAAGGTCTTTTTCCAAAAATTAATGCTGTCTGGATTGTGACCAGGTTGTTTTTACCAGCTTTAATCTGTGAAATCAACACCGAGTCAGGAAATGCTTAGATTGACTCTGAACGAGGATTTGGCCAGAACTTTTCTCCTATTTATGAGGGATAGTTGAAAAACAGCAAAACCTCCCAGAGGGGACCTGTCCTGACCTCCCCACTCAACCAGCACAGTTTGGAGGGGCTGCATTACCCCTTAATGATTGGTTTTCCCCAGGAGCTCAGCAGTCCCCTTGGGTCATGCACAATGCAGGAGTCTTGGAACAGTTTTTGCTCTGGCTTCAGTGGACTTTGGACCACTGTGTAGTCCTTTGGGCCAGCAGTGCTATTTTGGGCACAAAGCTGTCCCCCCAGGCAATGGGTCAGAGCTGAACCTTTTGAAACACCCTCTTCCTCCCAGCTCCAACACAAACCAGTCCAAGGAGCTGCTCTCTGCCTCCCTGTTTGCTCTGGATGCCTCAGCATCATGAGGTCTCCATCCCTGAGCCAGGGCTGAGGTCAAGCAGAGCCTGGTCCAGGAGAGCCCATGGCATCCCCCCTGTCCCCTCGTGCCTCACTGTCCCTCCTTCCCCATGCAGTGCCTTGCAAGGGCATTGCAATCACAGCACCCTTGAGAGAGGGAGAAAAAGAAAACCCAGCGTGAGCACATGTGGCGGGCAGGGGGAAATGGCTGCTGCAAAGTAAGCAGTGCCTTTAAAGAAGTGTTTGTCTGGGGTTTGTTTAGTTATCCTCTAGGTAATTTTACAGCTGAGGAGGCTGGGCCATTCAGGCAATGGCCAAAACAATATCCCCACTGTCTGAGCAGCTCTCGTGGCTCGGCAGAGCTGGGGGGGCAGAGAGAGACGGCAAAGAGAAGTTTCTTTTACCGGCCACAGCCAGAAAATGCCATGGAGGATGTCCTGTAATTAAGACATCGCTTCCAATGATCAAGTCACTCCGCTGTCAGGCTGAATAAGCCTCTGGGCTCAGGCTGGGTGTGAGAGGGGGAGGAAGGGACGCTGCTGGGAAAAGCCCATTTCCGTGGGTTTGATCTGAGCTGGGATGGGATGGGATGGGGGCCTGGGACCCTCCCTCCCCTGGGCAGCGTGGAGTCAGAGGCAGGACTGCCCTGTCTGTGCCCATCTCTACCCCCAAGCCCTGGGATCCAGCAGCTGCAGCCTGTTGAACACAGGGAACCAGGGCTCCAGGATGGCAGCTCACCCCCCTGGAGGTGTGTGTGCCAGGGCAGATCCTGCCCCCCACCCCACCAGAGCACGGTTTGTCCCATCAGATCCCAGGTTGAAATGCCCAGTGTGGTGCCCAGGAAAAAACTCCCCTGCCTCTTCCAAAGGCCTCGTGGAGCCCAAGCTGGAAACGTGGGGGCTCGAGTCCCTCAGCTCTACGTGCAAATAGCTCGGCTCAGCTCTCGGTGCTGTTCCCAAGGGCCGGAGCACTCGCTGCTGGCAGCCAGCTTGCAGGAGGATACTGATATTTCATGCAGACATGGCGAGAAACCAGCCCTGTTTCCCATTCACAAGGGGTGGCTCCAAAACAACACAGAGATCTGTCACAGCATATATGCGGCATCTGTGCAAATTGGCCTGACTGCCTAAATAATTCCGTATATATTTATAAACTGTGAGATGTAACGTTTTTTCCTGTTTACTTTTCGGTTGAATTCCTTGCTCATGGAAATGAGAGCCGCAGCGCGGCGGCGAGACACAACCATTGTATGGGGAGCACACTGTACAAACTGTCCTAGAAAATTCTGCCAAAATGCCAGGCCGTATCAGCCCTGATCTGCAGCCCCTCGCCCCTTCCCACACACGCTCCCCCCGTCCCCCCACGCCAGCCCCCTTGTTGAGCCAAACCCAGCCGGGTCCTCTCCTGCCGAGGGGGGGTTTGCCCAAATATTAATTGTGAGAGAGAGAGAGACCACTGCAGATAGATCGGTTTGGACCCACAGGGAGGAATGTGGAAGAGAGGGAGAAGTTTTCCACCCTGCCAGGATTGCTGTGTGAATCTGAGCTGGGCAAAGCTTCATGGATAAGTCAGAAGAGGTCTCTGCCCCACCAGCCATGGGTGGGGAGTCCTCCCCCACGTGCTGCTGGGCATCGTGGTGCTGGCAGCACCCTGTGCTGGTGGCCATGGCAGCTGGCACTGTGAGCCCCGCTGTGGCACCACTCAACAGCACCGTCACCATCCCCACCGGGATCTGCCGGGGCTGATCTCAGCGTTCAGTCCTTGCTGAGCGTTTCTGGAGCGCTGCTGAATCACCGTGCATAGAAGAGCAGAGTCTGCAAAGGGGATGCTGCAGTGGTGATTTGGGATGCCAGGAGGAGCAGGTTCCTGGCTCTGCTCCTTGGGAGAGAGCCAAGGACATGGGATGGTGCCCTGCTTACATGGGAACTGCAGTGGTTACACTGTATTTATACTACTTATATGCAGCTCTTTCATTCTCGTTTGGGCTCAGGATTGAGGTGCCCAGAGCATTTGCAATGCGAGGGATAGGTGCAAAGTGACTGGCTTCAGGAGATCACAGAGCTGCTGCACCATCCAGCAAGGGAGCCAGTGCATGCCCAGCTCTTGGTGCCAGGTGTTGCAGACACCACTATGGAGGACCAGGACCTGCTGGAGACAGGGATGACACATCTGCTGGAGAAGGAAGAGAAAGGCAAAAGAAAAAAGATTTTAAACATTGAAAGTGAAATGAGAACCCAAATTTTTGGCTATTTGAGGCCATGTGTGAGGCTGCCCATGGGGCTCTGGGATGGTGGCAAGAGGGGTCTGAGCTACCACACCCCTTGAGGGGGCACAACCTTCTTCGTGCCCCTCAAGGGTTGGGCTGGCACATCCCACCCTGTCTGGCTCCTCTGGGTCCAGTGAGGCCAACAGGAGGTAAGGATGGCAGCCCACCTGGGAGCTGGGAGGATGGAGGAGCCACTGCCTCCCACAGGCTTTTCCCATCCCAATGTGCCCAGCTCTCTTCTCGTGGAGGACTCACTCCCCCTCCAAAGGAGGGATGGAAGAAATCAACACTTGCATGGCTGACAGACAGCAAAGATGGAGTGGGGCAACGAGAACACACGTAGAGCCTCAATGTGTTTGCACTTGCATCACTCCAGTCGCTCCCCACCTCAAATCCATGTCACCTGCTGGTGGCTTCTTTGCTTTCAACTCTATTTATAACATCAATTCAATTTAAAACTTATTTAGCAGTGACCACAGTTATTGTGTCATATTTATTTATAGCCTTTCACACTTGCTTCTGTTCACTCTGTTGGTTATTTCAGTCACATTTCTCGTCCCTTACATAAAGGTCTGGGAACAGCTGTGCTGGAGCAGATCAAAGGTCTGGGGAGCCCCACGTTCCCTTTCAGAGATGAGCCAGTGCCAGGGATTGGGGAAGGAGGCATGAAGTAAGTGTGGAGGGATCCTCCTGGCACTGAAAGGGTGAGCACCCCTCCAGGCCAGCCTGCTGAGCCCCCGGCACCTCCCTGAACAGCTCTAATCTCTTCTGCAATGTGGTTACACTTCTGACCTCCCCCCAGTGAATGTCACATCTCGTGGTGCCCCAGGTGAAAGGGGACTGTGACCATGGCTCTATTCCCCTAGGACGGTGTGGGGGGACCAGCTGGTGGTGTCAGGGATCCCCTGTGAGCAAGGGGGGTAATAACAGAGAGTAACTGTTGAATTCATGCCTTGGAATCAGGGATTTCTGTGCTTGCACATGGCTCAGGGAGTAGGGGGGGCATGGTGACCTCACAGCCCCTGCCCTTCATCAGGGGATGCTGTGGGATGGCCATGGGTGTCAAAAGCACTGGGAGGTCTCCTGCTCCAGAGGCCACAATTGGGGATGTGGCTGAGCTCCCACACAAGTAATGGGGTGCAGTGCTGGTCCCCAGCCATGCTGGAGTCCCAGCTCCTGCCCAGGGGTTCGTGCTTTGATACCCTAAGGCCAGCAGGGCTTTAGGGTGCTTGCAGGAAGGTAAATGGGGCTCCTGGGATGGAGCTGGGCAAGTGAAAAATCAGCACTAAAGCAAGTGTCCATGGTGATCCTGACTTCTGGACACAGTTGTTTCATACAGTGACAAAAAGCATCAAAAGGAGGGGAGACAAGCAGAAGAGAAAGCGTAATTGGATGTTTTGGTAATCCTTTTCTGAAGGGGACTCAATGGCTCATCCGACCAGAACGGGCTGAAGGCTCATCCCCTGCGAGCAGCTCTGCGGGAGGGCTGGGAAAGGCCCTGTCCATTCGAGTGGGGGGCAGGCACAGCCCTCCCCTCTGGCATGGCCAGACCAGGGCATCCCACCTCCTGTCTTCTCCCTGGCAAAAGGGAGCTGGTCTGGGTGGGTGAAAGATGGACACAGCAGCTCCTGGGCAGAGAGGGGATGGTGGGGCTGTCCCATGGCTGCTGCTGCTGCCCACGGGACAGCATCCCCAGGGATGTCCCCTTGAGAAAAACCTCAGGCCTTGTGCTTGACTTTTATGGGGTGGTGGCCAGGCTGAGGTGTCCCTGCACCTCCCTTGGGTGCCACTTCCCCCACCTCAACTCAGAGTCTTGTCCCTGCTCGGGTTGATGTGGCTGATGGACTCTAAACCCTTTGCTGAAGGGTCAAAGCCCCATTTTTCTTTGCTTTCCCAGCCTGGCCAAGTGTTATCCAGGAGGAGAAGGGCTGGGGAGTGCAAGTGGGGACAGCACGGGGGGCAAGCTGCTGCTGACTGGTGTCTGGACCTGGAGAGGAGGCAGAAGAAGGTTCTGGTGCTCTCCTGAGCTGGCTTGGGTGCTCCCCCCACCACTCCATCAGGGTCTTAATCAATGTGGAGCAACCCGTGGCAAAGTCAGTCCCGCTCCCCCCACTCTCCCGTGAAACTGGATCTATTTCCTGGGATTACATGCAGCACCTTAAAGAAAATATTTACAGAATTTATATTCACATCCCGTTCGCCCTCTTCTCAGGGGGCTCTCCCGTGCCCTCCCCTCCCGCTCGCACTTCATCTCCCCCGCGCCTCCTCCCGCTCGCCTTCCCCCCCGTCCCGCCACAATACCCGCCTTTGTGAGAGGAACAATGTTTACTCTCCATCGAGGATGGGGGGATTGGAAATGAAAAGGCCTGCCTCCCCCTCGCCCCGGCCCCGAGCTGCACTCGGTGGCGGGAGAAGGAGGAATTCCTGCAGGAATGCCGATGGCGACGGCCGGCGCGAAGGCAGCCCGGGCGAGGGGATAAATATTCATGTTGGAGGAGAGAGGGAGGAAAGAAAGAGAGTGAAGGGCCTGTGGACCGGTATAATCCAAGGTCCATCATCTTTCCCCGTGGCTTAAGGGTGTGCTGGAAATTCCTCGCGGCCCCGCTGGATTTACAGGTCCGTGATGCAGAACGGGTGCAGATCTCTTGGCTAAACCAGGAGATGAAAGGCATGTCTGGGACGGGATGGGGGGGCTCTCCAGCAGCCCCAGGAGCGGAGAAGATGTGGGGCTCGAGCGGGGCGAGGGCTGTGAGAGCCAGCATGTGGCTGCAATTACGGGGATGCTTGCGAGGATGGTGCGCTGAGCATTGGAAATGCATCGCTTTCCCTCCCCACCCTTCCCCGCCGCTGGCTGCCTTTCCCTGCCAGAAGCCAAGATTTCTCCTGCTGCTCCTTGCTGGGAAGCCATCCAGTTGGAAAAGGGGAGTGCTGGAGGGAGGGCTGCCCTGCAGCTGCGGGTGGGTGACAGGGACAGGGACCCCAGCCCGGGCACCCTGAGGAGTGGTGGCAAGTCTTTAACAATAAATTACTCAAAAAGGCAACCTTTTTCTTTTTCTCTCTGTTAAGGTAAAACCATCACAAAAGCTGGAGAAGCTTTTATTATGGGATGGCTTCACCACCTTCAGTGCCCTCTGCTGTCCAGCAGCAGCAGCCCTTGCTCCCAGGACTTGGTGGCAGCTGGAGTCAGGCACGGCTGCTCATTCCCACTGCAGCACTGGCCCCCTGCCAACTTTTCTAAGCCCTTCCTCATGTGAAAAGGGGGCTGGCCAGAACTCACAGAGCCCGCCGTGTGCCAAGGGCATTTCAGGGACCCCCAGTGCCTGCAGGAAGGGCTGGCAGGGCAGGGGGGACACGTGGGGTTGGCAGGGATGCAATGATGGGCTTTGGGGCCAGCCCTGGTCGGGAGGCCAGGACCATCTCCAGAGGTGAACACGGGGTTTTGCACAAGCCTCTTTCTGTTTCCTGAAAAACCCCGGTGTCTAAATATAGCAAGTACTTGGGCATTTTACTCTGGGAAGGGAAAACAGCTCCAGTGCCAAGAGAGATCCTCTTCTGTTTGCACAGTGTGAGGGCTGCATGTCCTCTGCCTGCTCCCATTGAGGGGGGTCTGTGCTGACAGGGGCTGGCTCACCCTGAGCCCTGTCTGTCCCTGGGGAAGCCTGTCCAGCAAGCCTGGGTGGTGCCAGAAACCCTGCACGGTGCTTTGGGCACCGAGTCCAACCGATGCATGAGCACATTGAAAGGCTCTGCTCTCTCCTGGACGCAGAACAACTCTCTCCTGGTTTGTTCCAAGAAAAGAAGAAAATATTTGCTGTTTAATTCAGGGCTGAGGCAGGAAATCATTGATCCCATGGCCCGCTCTCCCCGCTGATCAAGACATCCTGGTCGGGTACCACATCCTCTTCCACCAGCAGGCAAGGTGCCTTAGGAAGAGGCATTCATTGGGGTGTTCATTCAAACACTCTCACTGGTCTCCTAAGAGGAGATTTGGGCATGGGGATCCATGCCCTGGTCCATCTGTGTCACAGGCAGAAGCCCCAACAGCTCTCTGAGCACTGTTCATTTTCTGCCTGACAAGTGGGAGGATGCAGCTATCCATCTTCTCCCTGATTCCCAGCGTGACAGGACCAATGGGAATGCTCAGTCCACCCAAAAATATTTTCTTCACCTCAGTTCCAGATGCTGGAGGCAGAACAGGCCATGCAGTTTCTTGTCACAAGGCTGTATTCAGCCCTGCTGTCCAGGCAAACCCAGCCCTCTCCCATCCTTGGCTGTTGGGAGCAGTGGCTGAGCTGCCGGGCAGTGCCCCGGGAATCCCCCCGTGCCTCAGCTTGTGCTCATCAGCTCTGCATCCCCGCCTGGCTGGGGCTCTGCTCTGGAGGGGGTGGCGGATCCCTCTTGGCCCATCACTCCCTGTCACCACCAAAGGCTGTGGGTGGTCTGGGCAGCCCACCTTTGCCCCGGCCTTTGCTCCCTCAATCAAGGAAAACAAATGAGTGGCACTGCAGGGGCTCTCTTCTCCCGGGGCTCTCTGCCTCGCTGGCCTCCTGGCAGCTTTTCTCCCGGGCTCTCCTTCTGAGTGAGTTGCTGGAGATCCAAGCAGGTTGCTGGAGATCCAAGCATGTCTGTGCCATCACAGCTGGGCACACCCCCTGGTCTCGGCCGTGGGTGCTGGTGGCTGCTGGGCGAGGGGTGACTGCACAGAGAGCAGGGCTCTGCTCCCACCCGAAACACACCCTGAGCTCTGGGAGCAACTGTAGCACTCACCGGCTGGGCAGGACTCCGAGGACAGCTCACAGGTCTGGGGCAGGGGCGCTGTAAATCGTTCTTCTGTCATTCCCTGGAGGTGCAGAGCTGCAGCTACCGTGGGATCAGCCACACACTCCTGGGAAATGCCCTGTCTGACTGGGATTGAGCATCATCCTGGCGGGGTGGGAGGCCAAGGTGCCTGCACTGCTCCAGGGGCACTGCTTGGCTCACAGGGATCGCCTGGCACCAGCTCCCGCTTCCCCTGGGCTGCCAGGCCAGGGGGTGGTGCTTTGCAAATGGCACCTGCCACGGAAGGGCCACCACGGTCACCTCCAAAAGGAAGTTGCAGGCATCATGTTTTGCATCTGAAGGCTTTGCACAAGCAGAAGGTGTCACAGACTGTGTGCAGAAGTTGGGCTCCTCTCCCCAGGTCGGCTGGAGGAGGCTCTAATGGAGAGCAGGAGTGAGTTAACGGGTGGAAAGAGGCCCTGGATTTCTCTGGGAACGCAGGGAGGATTAAAAGCTCTGGTCTCTATATTGCTTTTTCTATTTCCTTTCTCCTTCTTTTTTATTTTTTCCTTACGGTATTATTTGATGGTTAGAGAAAAAAAGATCTGGGAACATAACTGCATAAATTGCTGTTATTTCCGGCTATCCCTGCAGAGCCCAGCTCTCTCCTCTCCAGATGGACTGGCTTAGAGAGCCTCCAGCTCCAGCTCGGCTCCCAGGGGGCCCGAGGCTGCCCTCTTCTCATTTGCCATCTTGAATTTTGCTCCCACCACCCACCCGTGCTCGCAATCCCGCTCCTTGAGCCAGGCACCAGAGGCAGTGAGCTCCGTGGGCCCCCGAGCCTGGCTGGGAGCACTGGGAAATGCTGCTGCCAGCACTCTGGTGTGTGTCCCTGCTCTTCTTTGTGGAGAACAAACCTCCCTGAGGTCTGTTTTCCCCTCACAAGGGAGTGCCAGGAGGTTTGGGCCAGTTTGTCCTTTCCCAGGGACAGTATTTCCCCTTGTGGATGTGAGATGGGGGTTGGTCTCTTCTAAGGAAGAAGCAACAGCACAAGAGAAAATGGCCTCAAGTTGTACCAGGGGAGGTTTAGATTGGAGATTAGGAAAAATTTCTTCATGGAAAGGGTTGTCCAGCCCTGGCAGAGCTCTTCCAGGGCAGTGGTGGAGTCACTGTCCCTGAAGGGATTTAACAGATGTGTAGATGTGGCAGCTGGGGACATGGTTTAGTGGTGGCCTTGGCAGTGCTGAGGGAACGGTTGGACTTGGTGATCTTGGTGATTTCCAACCTGACCGATTCTCCGTGACACCTTGGGGACCAGGAGGGAGGGCAAGCACAGGGAGTAGGGCCAGGATGGGAGTGATCAGCAGGAAGGAGGAGGTGGATGGATGCCCAGGTCCTTGGGCTGTACATTCTCACAGGGATGTTGGACCTTGGTGACCCCCACAGGACCAGCAGCTGCTGCCAGTGTGGAGTCATCCCCAACCATCCCACAGCTCCTCACCTCACTGAAGAGCAGCCCCAGCCCCAAGGTGACCTGTCCCTCCCCAGTCTGCTCTGCAGGGTGCTGGCACTGCTGGCTCCTGCCCCACCACCAGCAGAGCATCCAAAAATTCCTCAAGTGCAGGAGCCACGATGTGCTCGGCCTCGTGTGCACAGAAAAATCTGTACATGTTCCATATGCACAAGAAAGGGGCCTTGAAAACGGGGAGGATGCGATGATCAATAAATTGTAGCTTGGATAATATTTTCCACCGTCACCAAATAAATCAGATCTTATTTTTCCCCCATGTCCGCAGATTTAATGGCAGCAACGGTGCCCTTGGTGGTCGTAAAACTCCATCCTCCTGCTGAAGGGCCTCCCAAACAATTTGTCATTTGGCCTTTGCTTGTTTGCTTTAAAATTAGCTGGTCCAGACATTTAATAGCCCAGGAGCTAAGAAATCTATCAACCTGTCCCAGCTTCCAGCTATCTCTGTGTGCACTCTGAGGCTGCATCACAGCATGGTGGGGGAAGAAGGGATGGGTAGGGAGCAAGCTGTGGAGTCAAGGATCATGGGGGATATTTTTCATCTGAGCTTTAAGATCACCTTTCCTATTTCCACTTCTTTCTTTCTTCCCATCTCTTCTTTCCCCCCTACGGTCTCATCACGTCTCCAGCTGCCACGAGCAATACTCTCCTTCCAGCCACAGTGAACAAGTCAGGAGCTGACCCTTTCTCATAGGTGTAAACACTGCCTTGTTAAAAGGGGATAATTACCGGGGTCTAGTTAACCCTGGTGTAAAATCAAAGTGAATGGAGCCGCACCGAGACTTCCAGCCATGTGGCCCATGACGCCTGGGCTCTGGGGTAAACAGCCAAGGCTTCACTGCTTGTCAGCTCAGTGCATTCAGTGGAAAGTTAACTTCTTCCTGAAACAGAAACACTGTCTTTTGGGCTGATTTATACCCCCCAGACACAGGACCAGCTGAGGGGTGGGTCCTTTCCTAATCAGAGAGCCTGGCCCGGATTTTCCTGGCTGCCCTGTTGGGAATGAGCAGGGGTTGAGCTGCTGGGGGTAGGCAGTGTGTCACTGCATAACAGTAGCCACTGCTTGGACTTGAGTATTTTCAGGCCTGGCACCCCTGCACCCTGTGATGGTCCTTGCACAGGAGCTGGGAGGGTGCCCTGTTTCTTGGAGGAGCTGTGTCATCATCTCAGAGAGGTTTCTGTACAGCTGGAGGCCTCCCATGGAAGCCAAAGGGCTGCTGTGGCATTTTCAGCATCTCTTGTCTCAGTGCTGCCCTGACCTGCATCCCCAGAGTGCCCTGCTTCCCTGGATCACGCTTCTCTTGAGTGGCAGGAAGGTGTGCACAAGAGGAAGGAGTGGAGACAGCCCTTTTCCCTGGATCCTTCCCAGCAGAGCCCACTTTGGCATCCACAGCTGGGGGAGCTGCTGCCCAGGCACACTCAGCTGGGTGGGGAACAGGTGGATGTCCTGGACAAACAGCAGAGCAGCCAGTCCTGCCTCCCCGGTCCCAGCACACCTGAAAGCCATTCCCAGGCCAGCAGGCAGGAGCAGACACCCCTCAGGCTCCCCCAGCCATACTGAGAGTGAAGCCAGCTCCCTCGTGTTGTTTTTTCCTATTTGACCAGTGGGGCCAGTCACAGACAGCTCCAGTAATTCAACCTGAAACGCCAAGAATCCTATTCCTGCCTCTGCTCCCTCACTGAGCTCTGCCCATGGCCTCAGAGCGAGATAAACCATCTGTGGGTGAGTCTGGGCAGCGAGTGAAGCCTGCTCAGGGCTGGCTGCAGGCAGCAGGAGAGAGGGGCTCTGCAGGCACCCAGCCCAAGGCGTTTTGATTGCTTCCAGGATTACTACCCAGCATGTTTATTCCTCCAGTGAGGAGGACTTCATAACTCAGGGACTCCTGACAATGTATATATATTGAAATCTTATAAGAGTAATGGCCATATCCAATGATATTTTGTTCCCATCTCGCCAATATAAACAACTCGCTGGACTTACCGAATTGCATTGGGTCATCCTGAATAATTAGGCTCGCATGTTCCATTTATTACCTTGAAAATCCTTTCCCATTGTATTATATATATCTATCTCTATCTCTAAATGTAATATGTTTAAATGAAAACCAGATACGGCTGCGAAGGAATTTGAAATATGAGGCTGAGAGCACAAGAAGCGGCAAAAAGGTCCTGTGCTAATGGGAAAAGCCAGGTCATCCTGGGCTGCAGAAACCAGGGAAGGTCAGGTGTGAGCTGCCACACAGGTCTGCCTTGATGTCCCCAGCAGTGCTGAGGTGTCTTTGAGTGGCTGTGGACCATCGGTGGGGTCAGACAGTGTGACTGCAGAGAGCATCTCCAGACCTTTTCAAAACCCTTTGTTCAGGGTCCAGAAAGTCTCTCATGGCCCCAGCCAGGAGGAAACTGTCAGCACCTTGGAAAAATGAACCCACAACAGGGTGAGACAGGACTGCTGCCTGCCCCTGGTGTGGGGTGAAGAGTGAGCCTGGAATGAACCCAGACAGCCTTGCCAGTAGAAAATATAAATGCCTTCCTTGGAGCCATGGGGCATTCATGGTGGGGTTTTGGAGAAAAACAGTGGCCCCAGAATTCCACGGATAATGTGCCTGTACCGCATGAACAAGGCAGAGAAGCAACCCTCAGTATCTGGAGCTGTGCACAATCTTTGCCAAATCTCCCTCTCCCCCTCCTTGATGTGTCCAGGTTGGATGGGGTTTGAGCAACCTGGTCTAGTGAAGGTGTCCCTGCCCATGGCAGAGGGGTTGGAATAGACGGTCTTTAAGGTCCCTTCCAACCCAAACCCTTCTGTGACACTGTGATCCTATGAAATACAACTTGTGTCAGCTCTTGCCATCTTCCTCTGTGAATATTGCCACAGAAACCCCCAAAATCAGGACGGGACAGGAAAACCTGACCCGTGTTCTGCTTGACTAAAACTCTGCTTTCAGGTCACCGAGAAGAGCAAGGTGCCTGTGCCATGGGTGGGTGTCCTGCAGCCAGACATCACCCAAAGGCAGCTGAGCCAGCAGCTGGCTGTCAGTGAGGATCCTGGAGGGACAGAGCTGGCAGCAGGACGGCAGGAGCCCCCGAGGGGATATTTCAGGTCAGCAGGGAGGTGCAGGGCGGGTGGGTGTGTGGGAAGCAGGAGCAGCCCTGCCGGCTCTCCCCATGGTTCTGGCCAGCGCTGCCGAGTGCTTCACTCGCATGAGCACCGAGAGGAAAAACAAAATGACATTCATTAGATGTTTTAAGGAGTGTTCAGGCATGTAATCCTCCTGGAATGAGGCAGCCATAACAAGTTACTGTAGTTATTGATGGTCATGTCAGTTAGCCTTTTCCAAGGATTAATCACCATCCTGCTCCTGCCCTACAGGATGTTTTTATCTCCGTTTTCTCCCAGTGTTGCAGCATGCAGAGCCCACTGGGCTGACCAGTGTGGCTTCCGAATCTGGGGGAGAGGTGAGCTCCTCGCGCTTAGGTCCTGAATATTAACAGTTCAGAGGAGCACAGCATTTAGAGGAACTGCTGGGGCACAGCTGCAGCTTGTCAGGTCTGAGTTTAAGAGTCCCCGTCACTGAGGTCTGGTGTGCAAAATGATGACCCCAAGGCAGTTTGCAGCCTGCAGGAAGGACACTGCCCCAGGAGGGGTCTTGCTTTGGCCACCACTGCCTTTAGAGGTGCATCTGAGATGTCATCCAGAGAGGGTGCCAAGGCAGAGTTCCTTGAACCCAAGAGGACAGCAAACAAGGTTGTACCATCGACTAAAACACCTGCAGATGATTAATCCTTTGCTTTGTTCTAAATGAAATGGGGGCTTGGGGTGTGACAGGACCACCAGCCCAGGCACTCGAGGACAGACAGTACCAGCCCAAAACCCACCCAGGCCAGAAGCTGAGGAGAGGGTACTGTCCATCTGCTAACAGGCAGGAGGAAGATCCTGGCGTGCTTGGCTTGAAAGGTGCAAACAAGTCCAGGATCTTCAGCTGCTCTTTGGAGCATCCCTGGGGGACCCCATCATAGCCCAGAAAGAGCTCCCTGGCTGTGGCTGGAGGAGGGGGTGCAGTGCTCACCCAGCCAGCCCAGATGTCCCTGGATGCTTTCTTCCAAACCTGGCAGATCTCGGTGTGCAGCTCACTTGTTAATTGGGAGGGAGTGACTCCAGGAGGTCCTGACCTGCAGCCTTTGGTCAGACCCCATTGCCTGTGAAGGCTGCAGAGTGGCAACAGCTCAGGGAGGAGGGGTTGCCTCTTACCTACCCACTGGCTAGTGCATCCAGGGCCAGGATTTGTTCCTTGGCAGTGCCAGCATAACCAAAACCTCCAGCTGGAGTTGCATTTGGCTTCTTGCCCCAGGTGTTTGCACTGGCACTTCTCAGCTTGCACCTTCTGCTATGTGGGATGGCCCCAGAGGCCATTTTCACTGCAGCCCTTGTGCTGGCAGTGGTCTGGAGTCTGGAAAAGGCTTTCACAAGAGCCAAAATCCCCAAAATATCTCAATTTCCCAGCCACTCTTCTGTTGGGAGCAGAGATTTGTCCCTGACCTGTTTTGCATCCATGTACATCACCTTCCCAGTGCCTGCAGGGACACAGAGGTGTTTTTTGACCCCCTGATGTCAGATCCCTGCCTGCTCAGAGCAGCAGCAGATGGATACAGGCTCTCATTGTCCCTCTCTGTTCCCTGCTCATGTCCCCAGTAGCTGGATGACTTTGGGACCCAAGTACTCCTCAAAGCCACTGTCCCAATGGCAAGGGACAGTGTGGGAGAATCATCAGCCCCACCAGGAGGACTGCCTGCTCATTCCAGCAGGGTCCCACAGCATGTGCTAGAGCCAAGCACGCCTGCAAGGCTGGAAAAATGTGGCAGAGCAGAGGAATTAGCATTAATCAATCCCTAATCCCCCGAGGGAGTCACCCCAATGTGTGGCACACGGGTGTGCTGCGTCCCAGACAGGCTGGTGGGTCCTGGGCAGCCCCTGCCTGAGGGACCCCCGTGACTTCCCCCGAGAGCAGTGACCTCTGACGTGAGCCCTTCAAGAAGGGAAAAGAAAAATAATGATGCTTTTTCCCTCCCCCTCGGCGCCTCTGACAGACCTGCCCCCTGCCTGCTCTCCAGAGGTTTCCCAGGAGCTGATTAACCTCCCTGCTGAATGCCAGGACCAGCCAAACCGGGTCTGACTGGGCCTGTGCAGGGGCTGCTTCGGTGGCCAACCCACAGTGTGTCCACTGGGACAGAGCAGCTCCAGCTCTGGGGGCTGCAGTGCCTGGGATGGGCAACCCTTCCACAGCCACATCCCAGGAGGAGAAACCAGGCGGGGTCAGGTGATCCGAAACCGTGGGAGATGCAAGAGCTTCAGCATCAGCTCTGCTCAGCTCAAGACACGTTCAGCTCAAATGAGGAAGGTCTTCTGCTCCATTCCTGGAGACACAAGGTGTATCACAACTCTCCGGGCCCTGGGAGCTGCAGAGGCCAAAGAGCTCTGGGGGCATCTTTGCTCTGCCCCCCGTGTATCTTCTCAGTTGTGTCCTGCCTGCTGCTTAGGAAGGAGTGGGAGAGCCAAGCCCCTCTTCCCCTAAGCCAAGGTCCACCTCATCCACTCCAGCTTTTCTGTCTGTCTCCAAAAACTGGTGCTTGTTACTGCTGCAATGGGGTAAAATAAATTTTTTTGTCGGCATCATTTCCTCTGGTTCAGCTAGGTGGGAAACTCTGCATTTTACAGCCCCTTGGCTTCCCATCCAAAAGGAAAAAAAAAGAGAAAAAAAAAAAAGAGAGGAAAAATGCCCTTTAAATAGAACTTTCCATGCTGGAAGTATCTCTGGAAACACAGCCATCAGCATGAGTGATAGGTGCAGGGTGTGAGGGACAGGAGACAGGACACGGCTCATGGACCCATCCCAGCTCATCCTGATTTGCCTTGTGGCCTGGCCATGAGCTCCTTCTCCATCCATCAGCTTGACCCTCCATGCCAATGCTCTGACCTACCTGGCAAAACTACATCCCGAGCTCTTGCCCTGCCCAGAGCCATCTCAGGGAGCCACTGGTGCTATTTCTCTGCTGGGATGGGATGAGCATGACCGAGGCTGGCAGGAAGGCTGGGACAAGCTGTTGGGATGTCCCAGTGCCTTGGAAAGTGGGAGAAGACCTGAGGGGCCTGAGGACCTAGAGAAAAAGTTACACTATTTGCCCTGTTTTATTCGTGAAAGAGCTAAATGTGCTGGAGACATGCTGGCTGGCAGGACCGGAGATTAAATGTGTCATCAAGTGCAAAGCTGGACACCAGTAAGCCCTGCCCGCACCAGGGGGTTTGGTGACCCCCCCTGCTCTCCTGGAGCCCCACGTGCAAAGCCTGAACATTTGTTTTCCATGGTGCTCTGCACAGGTGAGGGTCAGAGGCTCAGACACCGGCGCAGGATGAGAGCAACAGTGGTCGGAGCTCAGCTGTGCAGAGCTGGGTCCTCTGTCTGAGCTCATCTCCATGGAAAACATTTGGGGAGGATGAGTCCAGTTCAGATTCGTCATGTGGAGTAGCTTGGCAGGTCCAAAACCCCCGGGGCCCTCCACAAGCATTAACCAGTGGATTAAACCAGCCCAGCCAGTGCTCTCGCTGCTGGGATATGAATTTCTCAGCCGAACGCCCCTGAGATGAGTGGAAAAAGTGCAGCCTGTCCCTTTAAGTCCAAAATGATGAGTGTATTTCTGGAGGCTCTGGAAAAGAAGTCAAGACTATTGGCTTCTGCGTCACCAGCACCGGCCATTGATTCCCTGGAAATGTTTCATATTTGGCCAAACTGGCTGTTGACGGAATAGTTTCTGATTTAACACTCTCGGCTGCAGTTGGGAGCCAGCTGGGTCTTGTTAGCTCTGGAGAGACCGTCCTTCCCCTTGGCTGCTGCAGAAATACTTCCAGCATAGCCCCCTCCTCCTTATTCCCAAATAGATACTTAAGGCACTCTAACGAGATCTGCACAGGAATCTTGGAAATTTCAGCCTTCAGCTGCTGTTGCCTTCTATCGTTGTTATTGTCAGAATTATTTACCTTTTGCTTTAATGCAGAAAAACATGTGTGATGAGCCACCCCAAGCTGGTCTGTCCCCCACCTCCAGCCCAGCCTTCTGTGTGAGGCAGATGTGGAGCTCCCAGCCTTGCACCAACACCTTCCCTGCCAGCTCCTATCAGACCCCATGGTCTGGAGAGGGTCCTCCTCACTCCTTCTTGCTCATCCTCCCACCCTGCCTATCCCAGCCTCTCATCCTCTCTCCTCTGCTCACTCCCTCTCTATTTAGTCTGTGCGTTCAAAACTCAGCACAAAAGCTCTTACAGCTCCCTGGGCTGTGACCCAAACAGTAAAGAATGTTTATGTGCTGGTCTCCTTCCATTTCTGTGTGTTAATATTGCACACACAGGCTCACGCACTCACACACGGCGCTTGTGGTGCCTCCGCGGGCTGCCGGCCAAGGGAGCCCAGCCAAAGTAAAGGCATCTGGGCCCTTCTGGAGAAGGCAGGAGAAAGAAGAAGGAAAGACAAAATACAAAAGCAAAAAGGATTTAGAGGCAAGCAGCTCCTCCAGCCTGTGCCCCTGTGCCCACTGTGTATGGGGCCAGGGAGTCCCTCGGGGCCGGGCTTTGCCAGGCTGTGCCTGCATCCCTCACCTCCCCCAGCACTCCCTGTGGCACTCCAGCAGCTGGTGGGGGCTCGATATGAGCCACAGGCTGATACAGAGAGGGGGTAGATATGCAGAAACTGGGGGTCTGGCTTTGGACAGGGCTGGCTGTCAGAAGGTGCAGCAAACTGCTGGAACCCACGTTGGCACAGGGGACAGCAGCCAGCCATGGCCAAGATGCTGAAGCCCCAGAGCAAGGCTGGGATGTCAGGGCTGGCAGCCCGTTTAAGAGCTCTGAATTTGGGTCTGGGGCATGGATGGGGTTCTGCCCCCTCTCTGGCATGAGATGCCACACGAGAGCCTGGACACCACTGGCCTGTGGGTCTCTGACAGGGCTGGGGAAGAGCTGCTGGGAGTGGGTGTGGATGTGAATCCTGCATAGTCTGTGCAAGCAGAGATGGCTGCCTGTGGTCACAGGCTGAATGGTCCTTACTGTCCCTAAATCACCTGGGGATGCTGCTAAAAAGGGGACAACAAGGCATAGTGTGAGAGCAAAGAGGACCAGGAATTTCTGCTCCCCTGCTCTTGCAGAAGTCCCCTGAGTGCTGGGGTGTGATGATGGGATGAGTCTACAGAGCCAGTGGCTGTCTGAGAAGGGTTAGGTCTTTGGCTGAGCTCATCCTGCTCCTCTCCAGGGTCCTAAAAACAAGGAGACATGCACACAGCATCGCCAGCACCTGCAGGCTGTGGTTTAGGGATGGAGCAAGAGAAGCCTTGCTCACCTGCGTGGTGAAGATGCTGCCCAGGCTGAGCACTGCTGGGCTGCTCCAGGCTCAAAGGCAGCTGGGCTTGCCTGGGCTGGTCCCTCACCCATCTGCAGGACACACAGCCTGTCCTTGAGCCCTGTGAAGGGAAAAGCTGCCTAGTGCCAATGAAGCCACTGAATCTGCTGCTGGATGCTATAAAAGCTTCGTGCATTGGACATTTTTAACCCCAGCAATCTGATGGCCACTGCATTTCCTTCTCACCTTCCAGAAAAATGACCTCCCGGAGGTCTCGGCAGGGGTTAACTCTGTGCAAAGGAGTCACGCAACGGGGAGGGCTTGTTCCAAGCACCAAATAACTTGCACAAGTAATGCATTTGTTCCTCATTAGGATAATGGCCCCATCACTTTTCTCTGTGGCATTGGCCAACCTAACTCACAAATGTCTGAAAACACCAGCTAAAGTATGACCAAATTTAGGAGCTGAGTCGAGTAATATATCGCCTTGATTTGCCCTAAAACATGAATTGGCTGGGAGTCCTCCCACATATTGCATTTCCAGGGAACATAAGGAACCCATTGTGTAATTAGCAGTAGTATTTTCAACACGCTGCCTTGGCAGTGCTCTGCCCTCCTCTCCTGTGCTACTGCACCTCTTGGGACCCCCAGGTCATAGATGTGAGGTGGGAGGGTTATAAAATGTATCTGTCACAGAACTGTTGAGGATGGTTATGACAAAGCAGGAGATAAGGGCTTGCCTGCTCCTTCATCCCTCTAGCTTCCAGTTTGGAGCAGGCCAGAGCAGGGAAGTGCCTGGCCATAACCCATCTGGTGGCCAGGAGAGGACCTGGGGACAGGATGAGGCTCTGAGATGGAGGACCCAGCTCAGAACCATTGACTCCTGCTGCAGTTGTCAGCTGTCATCAGTATCTCCCCAGCCATGGGAGATACTGTCCTCCCACAGAAGAAGGGCTAACAGCAGAAACACCGGCTGAAGCAGGAGAAGAAACTAAGAGAGGGCTCTCTGTGTGCCAGGACATCTATTCAGAACAGTCAGCTGGCCTGTCGGGACCCCTGCTCTGCTAAAGACATGCATTTCCCTTCTCTGTGGATTTTCCACCTAATCTCCACATTTTACACGGATGTGCTGGGGGGGAGGGCCTGGCCTGAAGTGTTCATTCATTTCCCCAGCCCAGCTCTGTTTCCACACCTTCCACCGGCTGCCTCCTGGGCTGGGTATGCCTTTGTATCCACTCTCCCCTTCCCTCCCCTCTCACCCCTCCACCAGGCTCTATCCCATGCCAGTGGGGGGAACACACCTCTGATAAACACCACATTTCTGGCATGGCTGCTGTGCACACGTATGGCTTCATCAGAGGAAGAAAGAGGGGGAAAAAAAGGGGAAAAAAAAGGGAAGAAGAGTCCCTTTCTTTCACAAAACCATGGAAACGTCCTCATTTGTGTGAGCAGATGGCTTTCCCATCTCCGTGGCCGAGGCCGCCTGCATGTGCACAGTGGAGCCCTGGAGCCTGCCTTGTGCTGCTCTGCAAAGGGGAGAGGGAAAACCAAATCACTGAGACAAGCACGTGGCTGCAATGCAAAGCAAAAGCCTCGCTGCAGATAAAATCAAGCACAAGACAGGATGTGAACTTGAGAACCCAGAGTGGCTCTTTCCCCCCTTGGACTTCCCAGGCTCCAGCTGAGTGGTGACCTTGTCCCACTAGTCTTTATTTATTTTTTTGGCACTAGGGAGGCTCAAACTGAGACACAGCAAACCCAAAGGAAGCTCCTCTTGCTGCACTCAGAGGTCTCACCCCGGCCGGTCAGTGATGTCAGCGCAGGGTCAGGTCCCCTCTGCAGGGGCAGCTCTGTCACTGCCCCGTGTGGTTTCCCCTCCTGGCAGCTGCAGCTCAGCTCGTGTCCCGTGGGTGTTATAGGGCTAATATTGCCTCCCCAGCTCTTTCCTTCTGCCATCAGGTAGCTGTTATTTTTTCTCCATCAGGAGAGGCAGCCCCAGCCATTCACTTCCCTGGGCTCTCCGGAAAGCACCTAAGCCTCTTGCTTTCAGTCCAAGTGCATCCCTTTAAATCTCCCTGCTGGATCCAGGCACTTAGTAGGTCTTAGCATTTCATTAGCAGATGCTAATAACAGTGGCACAGAGCCATGTACTTTGAATTCAAATCCTCCTTGGCTTAGCATGCACCACTCATTCCCCCGTCCACCCAGCACCTCGGATCCAGAGGTCTCCTGCATCCCTGCTTGCAGCTCCTCCTGTCAGAGGGGTGAGCAGCCAATGTTTCAGCTAATTGCAGTGCTGGAGAAGGGGGACACCGATCCTGTGGCACCCAGACCTGCCCTGAGGGAAAGGGAAATCATCCCATCCCAAAATGCCTTCAAAAATCTTTCCTCCAGCTTCCAGCAGGAAAGTGAACCCCACCAAACAAGATGAACCAAGGCAAGAGCTCAGCTGGAGAACATCAACAGCAGCACAGAAACCAGTCCAGGAGGGTGTGTGGGATGGTCCCATCCATGTTTACTGAGCTGTTCCCACAGGCTCAATGGGAAGGTGACAGTCTTTTTCTGCAGATGTCCCACTTTTGCCTCCTCACTTCCAGGTCCAAAATGTTTCTGCCTGGGCAAACCCCTGCCTGGTCCATTCCTCCTGGCAGTCATCCTGCCCAAGTCTTTCTCGTGGCAGGGAAAGCACAAAACTGGGCCTGGGAAGTCAAGACATGGTCAGTCCCTTAATTCCCTTTAGCTTCCAGCCTCCAATGCCTGTTTCTTGTGAATCCCCAAACCAGTGATATTCTCATCTGCGTGATGGTGATGTGATACCTACAGAGTCCCAATGAGTCCTGTGGGAGACCACGGTGCTGCCAGGAATTGCTCTTTATCCCAGCCCTGCCTGGGAGCCCCCTTCCTTCTCATGCACAGGATCACAGAATACTGAGCAAACCAGTGCTCAGGGACCCTTCTCACTGACCTTCTCCCACGATGGGATGTAGAACCCGAGGAGGGTGCCCAGGGTGACAAATGCTGTACTGGAAAGGACAAGGAAAAGCAGTGCCCAGGAAACACACAAGCCAGGAGTGATCCCATCCACAGGGGAGGCAGCTGCCCCTCTGGCACAGCGTGGAGAGCTGGCTGCTCCCTCCTGCTCCACAGAGGACCAGGCAGACGCCCCGAGTCCACGCTGCACATCTGGAAGTCGGATCCATTAAAACAAACCCTATTACATAACAGCAGACATCTGGAGCCTGTTACCACTGCATTTTTAGTAAAAATAGTTTTTTGATATGATCTCTCCTAAGAATGTGGCAGAGGGGCTCAGAGCCAAAGTCTTCCAAGAATGGCTGTAACTGCTTTCCATAAGGCATCCCCCACCTCCTGCTCGGGGCAGGGCTGTGCCCTCTCGGAGCACACACCGTGCCCCCACACTGACCCTCAGAGTCACAGAGGAAGGTTTCAGGGTGAGGGCAGGTGTAGTGCTAGGGACAAAGATGGAGGATTCACCAGGTCCCAAACCCTGAGCTCTGTGTAGGTTTCACACTGCTCCTGAGATCAAGAATTGGGCAGCCTGCACCCAAAATTTCCTTTTCTTAGTGTGGGGGACTATTAACTCAAGTTAATAGAGAGAGCAGCAAATCTACACAGTGTGTCTGTGCATGGAGACCACAGAGGGACTGGGGCAAGCTGTTATCATGGTTGCTTTTGTCATCAAGGAGTAGCACAACAACGGGAGCTGTGGGTTTTGCTGACCTCTCCAAACTGGGGGCCAGGGCCTCAGTGCATTCCCCTCATACCCCTGGAGCTTGGAGGAGAGGGCTTCCTGGGTGAATCTAGAGAAAGTAAACACCTTTGGGTGAGAGCTGCTGGAGCTCTCATGCAGAAAATGCTTTTCCTTTTGCTGAGCCCTGTCCTTGCAAATGGAGGTGCTATTTTGGCTGATGTGCAGCCAGTTCAGGCCAAATGGTTTGAGTCTGACAGAGTTAAAGGCAAATGAAATCAGAGTCTTGTAAGTAGAAGTGTCAGGCTACTTTCATTACCAGTTCCACCTACAATAAAAACTGCTGGAAATTTGTAAGAATGCTCTTTTTTCCCCCTCTTTCTTTTGGAAGCTCTCACCCACTCTGCAGTCCCTGGCTAAAACCAAAGCAGTCCTATTCTCACTTCCCACCTGTGCCATGTCAGCACAGCCAGCTGCTGACAAGCTGAGGGCAGGAGGAAGAAGGGACAGTGGGAGATGAGACAAGGACACTGCTCCAGGCTGATGATAAGTGGTGCCTGCTTTTGATTTCATCTTTACAGCCATTGTCTTGGGAGATGTTGTCCAGCTACTTCAAGCCCTGAAAACAAAAGGTCTTTATTTTCCATATTTTTTATTATTATTTTTATTTAATTTCCAGATTCAGACACTGGACATTAATGGGAAATTCCTGCATGGAAGGAGCAGCAAATGGAGGCTGCTGAGACACTGACTGCAGTTACTCTGTTCATGCCTCTCCTTCGGCCCCTCTGCATCGCTCTCTGTGCTGGAGCTGCCTTCCCACCCTGGCTCTCTTTCCATCCCTCCCTTTACATTTGGAAGGCAGTGTGTGTTGCCTCTGATTTTCTACAGTTTTATCAAAGAAAGACTGTGAATAAACAGAGCAATCTGGAGAAAAAACAGGCTCAGATTAGCTTCAGTTTGTGTTTGCCTGGCCAATTCCCACCGGTGCTCTCCTCACTCACAGCCTGTGGACGTCATTTCTCCTGCTGGAGAAGTAGCAAAGTTGATGTTCTGGTGCTTTTCTGTGCTTTTGGCAGGCAGTTCCTCTCTGGTCACTTGTGTCTCTGGGAGCAGCTTCTGGGACAGGGGTGAGGGAAAACTGAAAGCACAAGGTGTTCCCAGAACCAGCGGGGTCAGGAGCAGAGGCTGATCCCCAGACGTGCTCCAAGGGGAACCAGGGATCATTAATTGCTCATCACACCCAGGAGTGTCCCTGGGTGGGGCAGGAGGAACCCTCAGGTCCCCAAGCCCCAGGGACAGTATTGCTTTCTCCAAAGGCACAACCCCTGGCTGTCACATTCCCTGTGCTCTGCTTGTCCCCCTCGGGGAAATGCTCCTGGAAAGGCTGCAGTGGGACACCCTCACCCTCTGGGATGTGCCCACACCCTCTGCTCCAACTCCCGTGCTGCAGATCAGCCTGGGCTTTCCACGTGGGAGAGCTGCAGGAGGTGCCATGGACTGGGCTGCAGGATCCAGGGTACCTGGCCAGATGTCCCCCAGGAGGCCACATACCCTCCATTTCTCCCAGAACAGCTCTGCCACGTCATGGGGACGCTGCCTGGTCCCACTGCAAGGAAGGTGCTGGCAGGCTGCCCCAGCCCTGTCCAAAAACACAGACATTTGGCCTCAAAGTGCTGGGAGCAGGAGGAATCCCCCAAGAAGAGCAAAAAGTCAAGACACTGATTTGCAGATACTGTTATGAACCAAAGCCCAGAGCTCTGCTCATTGTAATAACTGACATAATCGAGGTCATTATTTATACAGTATCTGCATGAACATTTGACACTGGGAAAATACTTGTAGTTCCTGAAAGACTGGCAAGTTCTAGCACAAGAGTTTATTCATGCCAGAATCTAAGCCAGAAACTCATTTTTTTTCCTCATGGGATGTTTTATCTGATGAGAGCAGGAGCTGTGGTGAGCAGGCAGAGCCCAGTCTTCACTCCCCTGAGCTGCTCTGGTACAGCCTGCCCACTGGAGGTGCCTGCATGCATGATGGGGAAGAAAGAGGATGCCTCTCAGATGTCCAAATTGCCTCAACACTCCCTGATCCAGGGAAATAGACTCCAGAGATCCTGGTTATTTCCCTTCTTTGGAGGATGAATCCATCCCTTGTAAGGAGAAGGAGAGGTGCTCCTGCAGGTCACAGCCAAAATCCCAGTGGGCAGCTGAATCCCATCACCCCCACGACCCTGCCAGCAGTGATTTACTGCAGGGAAGATCCCCGAGGGAACAAATAAAGAGGAGATGTCCAGAAGGTGAGGAAGGACGCTGGAGCTGCAGACCCAGCATGGGTGACCCGATGTCCTTGCTGGAGCCCTGCACTTTAGATAAATATTTGAAGCCCCTGTAAATAAAGATCTCACTCGAGAATTGGAAGAAGCTCTTTTGCTTCTCACCCAGCTGTCTGGGACATGCTGGCCAGCAGCCAGGCAGGGGAGTGCCCTGTGGCAGGGCATGGAGGTGACAGTGGGTAGGGGTCACTGGCAAACCCAGCTCTGACCCTCCTGTGGGTCACCTGTGGGGTCTGGGGTGTTCCTGGGGTGATGGAAGCCTCCAGGGTCCCCTCTTCCAGCATGGGAGCACACACCAGCTCCTGCTACATCATCACCTTCAGCCTCAGACAGGAGGGACTGAATGAAAAATGTGCCTGGTGTGGAGCAGAGTGCAGGGTTTGTAGCTCCATCCCCCTGTGAGCCTCCAGACCCCAGTGAGAACAGCCCCATTTTCCTTCCCTTCTTGCACCCCCCGTGCCTTTGGCCCCTTCCCACCGCAGGGAGTTTCCATTGCTCCTCTCAAACCACAGCCCCATGCTCGGGAACCTGAAACCTGTATTTGCTGGAGAGAAGAAAATCAGATTGTAGGAAATGCAGCACATGAAAAGGAGACGGGGGGGAGAGGAAGGGTGAAAAGCAAAGCCATTTTTTATTGCTCCCAGAATTTCTTGCCGTGGTTTGAAACGTGTTCCTTGTGCCAGCACTCAGCGGGACAGCAGGGCTCCTGGAGCAGCCACTTCCCTATGGCACCTCAGGGGCTCAGGGCAGTGTGTGAGGTGCTGGATTTGGAATAGTGTAGCAGGGCTGGGAGGGGGTGTGAGTTTTGCTCTGGGATCTTCCCCCCACCTCCACTCAGGCATTTATTTATTTATTTGCATCCTGGCAGATTACCTAATCCCTCCCAGTTTCCATGGCTGTCACATCCCCCTTCCACAGCCAAGACAAGATGGAAAATATGTTTGATTTTCTTTTTCCTGGCAGGTACCTGATTTCTGTTGCTTAGGTTTTGTCTTTAAAAAAAAAAAAAAAAAAAAAAAAAGCCACCATCCCATCCCCAGACTTGAAGTTTGGGGTCATCTTCTTGTTTTCCTCTATTTTCCTCTATCCCTTTGCTCTCCATTTCCATAGTCCTCTGGGAGCTGGTGAAGCTGGGACCTGCCCCCCATCCCTGGATACAAGCATATCGAGGTGATGGTGTTTCAGCCTCTGAGCTGAGTAAAGGGAAGGACAGAGCTGTTCAGGCCTTTTGCTGCTCTTTGAGAAGAGCGGGGCTTTGCCAGAGCTGCGAGTGAGTTGCTCATCTGCTCTGCAGCTGCGGGGAAGTGCCGTGTCCACACACCTAACGCCTGGGAACGCCGGCCAGGAAAGCTGGGAGGGGCTGGGGGGCATTTGCACACCAGTCACGTTTCGCGGTGGGGAACCCTGCTCAGGCACAAGGATGTTGCTGATGCTCGGGCTGCCGGAGCCGAGCCCCGCGTTGGTACAAGCCCCATGCCGGCAGTGCCAGCGTGTTGGAGCTCTCCGCTCCCGGGATGGAGCCGCAGCCCCGCGGGATGCAGGACCCGTCCTGCCCCCATCCCGCCCCCCCTCCCTGGAAATGACAGCGATGCTTATGCAAACGAGGAAGCAAAAGCTTTCCTGTGCTTTTCCACCCCGCGCGAGTGGCCGCGGGCCGTGCCAAGACCCAGCGCTCCCACCGCCCGCCCCGCCAGATGAGCTGGCTTCGAGTTTCAACCGCAAGCCACGCGAAGGAAGGAACAAAACCGAGGGGCAGTGGGACCGTGACCTGAATTCAACTCTGGGGGACTGGTGTTTCTCCAGCCCCGCATCCCCCCTTTGACCCTCCCGTCCCGGCTGCGGGAGCTCGGCCCTGCCGGGGGGAGATGGTACGGGAGGCTCTGGGGGCCTCCTCGGTTTTGGTGCTGGTGCAAAACCCTTCCCATCGCGCTCCTGCAGGCACGCTGGGCTGATGGCCCAGGAAATGCTTTCATTTTAAACAGAGCGTGGCCTCCGCTGAGGCAGTTCCTCCCCAGCTCCCACACTGCAGAAATGTTTCGATCGATCTAATCTTCCAATAAAACCTCCTGCGATTCTTGCAGTTTTTTCTCCGTTTCCTTTCCCGTTTGAGCTGACAGCATCAGATCTGTATCTCGCCACGGAGACACGGTGTCCCTTCCACCCCCGTGGCTTTGCTTGTGTTTGGATGTTGGCCCAGCACTCCCCAGCAGCAAAGGGATGCAGGGAAGCAGCACTGGTCCCTTCACCCTTTTTGGTTACCTGGGGCTGCTCTAGCACTGGAGAGCAGAAGGAAATACCTGACATTCCTGCTCCATGCTCTCATTTCTCAGGCAGACCCCGCACAGCCCAGCTCACTGTGCTCCTGTTCGATTCTTCAGGGAGATTTTCTCTTTCCAGTAACGCCATGAACTCTGCTCGTTCCCCACACCGAGCCAGGCCGGCAGCTCTGCCCGAGCTGACCTCGCAGGCATGGGACAGCCTTGGGAGCAAGCAGGAGGGACCAAGGGGAATGGAGGGGACATGGAAATGTCCTGCTGCTGTGCTGGGGTCAGGTGGCAGCACTGCTGAAGGGAGAGCTGGGAGAGAGGGACAGTGCTGGCAAGGGAGGTGGGTTTGAGTGCTGCTTTTCCTTTCTGTCCTGAGGTGGAAAGAGAAAAGGGGGAAGGAGAGGAGAAAGAGAGGAGGAAGAGAGAAGAGGAGAGGAGAAAGAGAGGGGAGAAGAAGGTTCAAATTCTTTATTTATATTTTCCCCTGTGCTGCTGCTGGCCAGCAGCTGTGCACAGCTCCTCCAGCATCTGGAGTCTCTTGGCCACTGGCTGGGGCTCTTGGAGGACGTGTGAGCTCGTGCACACGCTGAACTGCAGCACGCCGGGTGAAGGGAGGAATGTGACTCCAGCCAGAGCAGAGCAGAGGCTGTGCCACCCCTGTGCCAACAGCTGCCAGCTCAGCAGGAGCTCCAGCTCATCTCTCCCTCTCCTGCCTGGCAGACACTGCCCTGAGGTGCCTCCGACAAGGGGAAGGGTGCCAGGGTCTGCTGAAGGTTTGGTGCAGCCCCTGGGCCCGGTGCAGGGCTGACACAGGTGAGCCAATGGGGCGAAGCCCAAATTTCCATCTCCGGCCCCACGGTTCCACTCATGGTTCCCAGATGTGGGAGGCAGTGGCCAGCACGAGGAGTGTTCCTGCAGCAAGGCTTGGCAGAAGCCCAAATTCTGGGGAAAAGCACAGTGGGGAGAGGGGCTGCTGCTGGCAGGGTGTCCAGGGGTGGAAAATATCCGATAGCTTGTACCAAGCACCTGGAAAAAATGGGGGAAATCCTCTAGGTCTGTGTAACAACCACCATGAGGGCTGGAGAGCAGCTAGGTGCTGAAATTTGGGTCATGGGACCCTTCTACTCTCTGAGTTACAGCACCACCCATACCCACCTTTGGCACACGTGTAGGGGAGGTGTTTTGTGGCCCATGGGTTGCTCAGCTGTAAGCAACAAAATAAAATGTCACCCCAAATTTTGGAGGGATTTCACACTGCCCAAGCTGTGCTGCCATGCCCTGCCCAACGGGGCCCTTGACTGAGCTGCCCCTACCAGGGAGATGTGGTGCAGCTGTCTGTGGGCACTGGATCAGGGCAGGGAGATGTGGTGCAGCTGCCTGTGGGCACTGGATCAGGGCAGGACAGACTGGGAAACACGGCTCCCCCCCAGTGCTGGCGCTCACCGAGCAAACCCTGGCTGCGCTCGCCTTGGCTGGGGCCGCAGCCTATTTTTGGAAGCTCTTGAGACTTCCAGGGATGGAACCGCCTTTTCTTCCCCTTCATTCACAGACAGGGTCATTTTGATTTGTTACATGTTTGTGCAGGGATTTTTTTATTGTTATTATTATTTATTTCTGTCCCGCCTTTTATTCATGGCATCAGCGGAGCTGGAACGCGGCAGAGGCGGAGGGGAAGCTTTGGGCTCTCCTGGCTGTTGGAGCAAAAGCTGCCAGGCTGCAAAACACAGTGGGGACGTGAGTGTCTGTGCCATGAAATGTCTGTTCCTTGTATCTTGCCCGTGGCACTTGCCAGACTCGGGGATGTGGAGGGAAGGAGAGGAGCCGGCAGGTTTCCACCTGGGCCCCAGCCTGTTCTGCTGCCTGGCAGGGATGCTGTGAAAGCTGTGCCTTTCCCAGAAACCGCGCTCAGGGCTGAGCACTCAGAAAAGGACCAGCCTGCCTCTGACTGGCTGGGGACGTTGGACTACTGACTCCCTTTGCCACCAGATCTACAGTTTCCCAGCCAAGAATTGTTCTTGCTGGGGGTCTGCCTTCTCCCTGCCCCAGGTGTCCTATGTGAGTCCCAGGTCCCATTTCTGGGGAGTCCCTAATTCTGCAGCAATCCTCCCAAAACACAAGTGCAGCTCTTCTTCCTGGGATGCAGCAAAGGACCCAGAAAGAGCCAAGGTACAAGAGACCCCACCTTGAGGAGAATGTGACCCTCTCTCTATAGTGTGGGTCAGACCTTGGTGACAGCAGTGGAGGGCAGAGAGGGATGAGTGGTTTGTGACCCACTGCAGATGATTACACCAATTTGGGTGCCCCAGGTGAGCCAAACCCTTGGCCTGCCCCAAAGGATGGCTAATTGCATTGGGGATTCATGGTCTGCTCCCATGAGGCTGCCTCATGCAGCCTTGGTCACAGCTCCCGTGTCCCTGCTGGGCTCCACAGCCTCCCCCAGGTGCACATGGGGAAGGCAGGAGGGCCAGAACCTTTCCCATGGGATCAGGGCTGGCTGGATCTGCAAGCCCCAGCCGTCCTCCCCTGCTCTCCCCATGGAAGGGGTTAATGCAGGACATGGCATCACCCTGCTGGGCATGTCCTGACCCAAGCCGGGAGAGGGGACACCGGGAGAGTACATGGGGTTTTCCTCTTCCTGGGGCTGCCTTGCCCTTCCTGTGCACTGCCCCTATCCTGTGGTGCTCAGAGGGACTCACAGTTCTCCTGGGGGTCAGATCCCCCCATCCCAGCCAGCTGGGCAGGGGTCCTGTTCCACACAGTGCCTCAGTGCAGGACTGTCCTGGTCTGCCTGGGAATGGAGGCAGGAAACATAAAAGCAAGGCTGGGCTGTGCTTGCCAGGGCTGGAGCTGCAGCAGCCAGGGACTGCCACGTCTGTGAGCAGAAACAACGGGGCTTAAATACGTTCCCTTCTCCTGCTCCCCCCCCATCCTTCCCCATACAGCCCCTGGGTTCACAGGAAAAGGGAGGAGGGGGTCTTGGGGAATGTTCTGGATGAATCCCAGGGGCACAAAGGCTCAGTCTCAGAGCCAAGGAGCCGTGGTGGATGGTTGGAATCCCATAGTGAGAGGGGTGGGGGAGTCCTGGGGGTGTCTTTGCAACTATGCTCCTCTCTTGCTCTGTCTCCTTGTCCCAGCCAACACTCCAGCAGGGCATCCAGCTCACCTCCAGTCCCAGCCACACATGGGGGTGGTCCTGCACCACGTCCCACAGCCACCAGGTTTTGTATCTCCACGGAAATCCTGTGGGAAAAGTGTCACTAGCGTCCCTGGGAGGGGAACACCGAGGCTCCTCTCAGCTGGGGGGGTTGGAGGCAGCCCTGGAGTGAGCCAGGCTGGTGGGGAGGCCTGTGGGGGCAGCTGCTCCTCAAGGAGAGCTCTGTCCATGGGACTTTGCGGCATGTGAAAGTGTTTATTTCGTTGGATGGAGATGGAAAAACAAAGGCTCAGCAGCGGCAGTGCAACAAAATCTCCCGCAACAACCCCTGGGTGGGAGCTGCCAGCTCCCATTGCCGCGGAACGCTTCGGCTTGGGACCCGGCTGCCAGCCCCTCCAGGGAAACAGCAAAGACAGGGGAGGGCAGGAATGAGTCTGCCAACAATCAGCACACACGGGGCCAGGCTCTGTTCAGGTCACCTCGGTGTAAACCCGGCGCTGGCCGTGTCTCTCCAGGGAGCCTCTGAGCGGCTTTGGTCTTGAGAAGCAAATGCAATAAAATAGTGGAAATCTCTCTAAAATAGTGGGTTGGACTGGACTGCAGGGCACAGGGAGAAGCAGGTAAATGCCATGGAATGGCATTACATGGAAGTGCCTGTTGAAGTGCTGAAGGCTGATGCAAGACTGCAGTGGAACATCTCTGCACCTTCCACTTCTGTAGACGGGCTGGCAGAGGACTGCTGGCACAGGGCACCTATATTCCCATCTTGGGGCATCAGACCACGGGGCATTTGCAAGTCTCTCTCCATTGGAAGAGCTGGAGTCCTCTGGAATGTGCTCAGAGGTGAAGCCTTGGAGATGAGCAGCCAACTGGGGCCCTCTGGGCTGGGACTGGCGCCGCCCCAGCCGTCAGCTGCACCGGCAAGGAAGGGTTACGTGACTTTCCCAAGCTCCCCGAGCGGCTCAGAGACAAGGCCAAGCCAGATGTCAGAGTCCTGATTCTGGGGCTGAGTGGTCTGGGACCTCCCAACTCTTTGAAAGAGCAGATGTGCTGAGAACCGGACTTGGCATAAGTGTCCAGGCTTTGGAAGAAAGGGAGGAAGGAGGTAAAACAGAGATAATGCAACTGTTTTGAGGTGGTGAAAGGTCAGGTGTATTTCTGCTTTGCCTTTTGCATATGAGAGCAGCCAGACAGAGAGGCTCTGACGCCAGGGGAGATGTGCAGCGATGCTCATTCCAGCCTTCTTCGTATGATCCCATCACTCCAACACAGGAAAAAAACTCCTGGAGAGGAGGAAGAGCAGTTTGAGAAGACATCAAGCACCTTCACTGCCTATTAAATTCCTGGCTTCTCCTGTGATACATGCTAAGAGTGGGTGCAGTGGATGTCAGCAAGGGAGAGTGTGGGTAATGTGCAGAAAGGGAACAAGGCTGAGAACAGCCTTCCCTTCCCACCGGCTGCAGAACAGCAGCTACAGATATAAATAAATGTGGATGTACATACATGATGTGTCTGGAAACTCGCAGGGAGATCTGGCCAGCATGGCTCCACATCACTCCACCAGACACTCTGCAGAGGGGGCTGTGCTGTAGCACCGTGTGGGATGGGACGGGGCCTCCCAGGCTGAAAAACACCTCTTGGCCCTCACAGGGCTCCCAGGCACTCCCACCAAGGACATGCCCCTGCCCAGCTCCTGCACAGGCAGGTGAAGCTCAGACCTGCCCTCCCTGCCTGCTGCTCTCCCCACTTAGGTGGGGAAATGAGCCAAACTGGGACAGCAGGTGAGGAGAGGTGATTTTCAAGGAAGAAATATTTTAGGATGAGGGTGGTGAGGCATTGGCACAGGTTGCCCAGAGAGGTGGTGAATGCCCCATCCTTGACAACGGTCAAGGTCAGGTTGGACTGGGTTCTAAGCAACCTGATCTAGTGGAAGATGTCCCTGAGTGTGACAGAGGGGTTGGACTAGATGGTCTTTAAATGTTTCTTCCAACCCAAACCATTCTGTGGAGCTGGTTTTGCTTTCCAATGGAGCAAATCCCCTAACACCACTAGGTCTGCTGGGGTGCAGCATCTCAGCTGCAGTCCTTGTGGCCTGGCACTGGCATGAAAGAAGTTTGTCCTTCTCTGTGCTGTACCCACAGAGCAGAACACATCCCTTATTTCATGAGTTAATACATCCCCCTCCCATGCTTTGCTCAGTCTGAGAATTTCCAAAGGATGGGAAAGGTTGGTAGCTGAGTTTCCTTCTCTGTGCTTTGGCCGTGCATGCTCTCAGCTCCCCTGTGGCCCTGGGGCTGGGCAGCCAAAGGTGGAGTCCTGGACACGTCCTGGGGATGGACAGAAAGCCAAGAAATTTTCCAAGATGGAAGCCATCCAGCATAAATACAGGGGTTGGGCATGTGTGTGGTCCCCATAAATTAACGCTACTAATTGGCTTTAAAGGGACGTTACAAAACCCAGGCCTCACAACCAAAGCTGGCCCACGTGATGTGGGTCCCGGGGATGCCGGTGCCTCGGTGCCCACTGCTCATTGTAGGGTGAGCAGCCGAGAAAAATCCTTCCTGACATGTGCTCCAGAGATTTCCCTCCTGCTCCCTCCTCAACACCCTCCAGTGATATCTGCCCCTGTCAACACACAAACCCTCCGTGGAGAGCTCGCTGGCACAAGAGAAAAAGCTCCAAAAGTAGCAGGTGTCCTTAAGTCCTGTCAAAATACATCAGCGCTGTCTCTCGAGCACGGCTGGCCCTGGGAGCCCGGGCTGACCCCGGGATCCCGCCGCGCCAGGCTGGTCCCTGCAGCAGCCCCGTAATTAGGGCTTGGGAACGAGCAGAGAGGAATTCGCAGCTCTGCTCGGCCCTGCGGCCCCGCTGCAGGCAGGGGAGCGGGGCAGCATCCCAGGGGAGCGGGGCAGCATCCCAGGGGAGCGGGGCAGCATCCCAGGGCAGCATCCCAGGGACGGCTGGGGGGGAGCGGGGGGCTCCTGAGCCCCGGGGCTCGGCAGAGTGGCCCGGGGAGCCGCTGTGTGCGGGACCGTGGGCACCGGGCGGGGAGGGGGCCGCCAGTCCCGCGGGGAGGGGAGCGGGGCGGCCACACGGGGGTCTGCAGGGCGGTCTCCTCACCCGGAGTTAGAGGAGCAGGACGTGTCGAGGAGGATTCCTCGCTCAAGCAGAGTCCACTATAAATCTTCGAGGGCTGCCAACGAGATGGAAAAGGGGTTAAGCACTCGCTTCTCCGAGGCTGACAGAGTTCAGTGCATGTAGCCTGGAGGTCCTCCAAGGAGCCTGATGTTTTATGTCTTTGGGATGTTTTTGTCTTCCTTCACTTGTATTCAGTGCTGGTATTGTGTTTATATCAGCAAAATTTTGGACTATTGCCTTTTTCTTTTTTTTTTTCTTTTTTTTTTTTTTTAAACAAACATCTGCTGCTTCTGCTTGTGGCTCCTCGTACCACTGCATCCTGCCAGAGGGGAGAAGCTCCAAGGAGGATGTGGGTGGCAAACGTGATGCTCCATGGCAGGCAGAGGAGCTTGGAAGCTCAGCCCGCCACTGTTCTGGGTGACACACAGCAAAGCAGCTTCATCTCATCTGCTCCACCAGAAAAGCTGGCTTCATGTAGGGAATTAGGTGAAGCTCCCTGTCGTGATGCATAGCAAAGCCACAGGATAGAGAGCTTGAACAGAAATAGCTCTTGGTGTGCATTGTGGTGGGGTCCCAGAGCACCCCATGGCTGGAACAGTGGTGGAATCCCATCCCAGAGGAGAGGGGCTGGGCTGGCAGGTGGCTGTGGGCTGTGTTGTCCCTCCTGGACACTCATCTGCCTGGAACCAAGTACACGTGGGGTGGAAGAACTGTTGCCTTAGTGTGCCCACAGGATTTCAGCAAGGGCTCCCCAGGGACCTGGTGCCTTGCTGGGAGATGCCACAGCCTCATCTGCCAGGGCTCCTGTCCCTGTCCGGCTTCCAGTGCCAGTCCTTGCCCCCCCAGCTCACCCACCCAATCCTCTGCACCACAAATCCCTGTCCTTGTGCTCTATTTCCCATCACCTGAGCAGCGTCTCCCTTCTCTCCCAGACCAGCTATGGGGACATGAAGCCACCAGAAGCCAAGGGAGCCCATCACCCTTCCTGGCCACACACATCACCCTGCCACCGCCCCCTGCTTTGCACCAGCATCCCGAAACCAGCACATGAAGAGGAATGTGAGCAAACACAGACCCCCCCAGCCTCCTCCCATCCCAAATTCCACCAGTGCCAAAGAGGGGCCGCTGGTCAACAGGAGCAGTTTCAGTCAGCTCTGTATTTACTTATGAATTCCAGTCAAAGAGGCGACAGAGGTGCCAGAGACCTCCCACCCACCCCTCACGCCCCAGCATCTCCTCCCACTGCCCGAAGGAGCAGCTCCCTGTGTCCCAGGCACAGCTCACCTCTGTCTGCTCAGTCCTCTTACCTTCCCTCCTCACTGCCAGTGCCTCTCCTCTCCTGCCTGCCTATCTCTCTATTCCTTTCTTCCTACATTTACTGGGAAAAAAAGTTTCTACAGAAGAAAACGCAATCAAAACGAAGGAGGAATGAAAAGAAACACCTCAAAACTTGCTAGACAGGCGTTTTTTTGTGAGAGATCAAGGGCCAAATTCTGCTTTCATCACATTGGAGAAAAATCTGGACAATCTCCCCTTGAATTAATGGCATTCCTTTGTAAGGGGAACAGAATTTCATTCATTCACGCCTTGTACAGCAGCGGAGGGGCCGTTAATCCTTACGGCTTCCAGTCACGTCTGTCCTGACCCGCCGTTCCAGCCAGTCCTGCATGGGAAGTCCCAGATCATTTTCTCACATCCTTCCTTGATTTGTCAGCTCATGATAAACAGCACCTCATCCCGATCCCAAACGTAGGAGCGCACTGAGTGATTACATCAGCCCCGAAACCACTCCAATAAGATAAATTGTAGCTCGCATCCAATTTGAATAACTGTGTATTCCCCAGCGGGCTCCCTCCTCTCCTGTCTGGTGCTCAGCAGCCAAACTCTGGTGTCTGCTGCAAGGCATTCAACCCAGTGTCCCTCCCTTGAATTCGAGGATCATTGGTCCTGGTCCCTGCCAGAACTGCTGCTGGGGGAACCCTGCTGTGGTGGATTCTTGGTGCTGATGCTGGGAAGAGAGGCTGCCCTCACTCCCTGCCAGCAGGAGAGCTCTGAAACCACCTTCCTGACACCAGGTCACAGCCCTGAGAAGAAGGTGGGTGAATGGTGGAAAATCTGTGCTATTGACAGGCAGAGGGATCCTCAAATACCTGGCATCTCTAAACATCTGGGCTTGCCTTCCCTCAGTATCTCAATATTGCACCCACACTTGCCAGGTTCCCTGAAGCACCTTCAGGTGCACCTCAGTGCACCCCATCACCCTGACCAGCCTCATCTGGGATGCCCCACCCTTGCCCATGGACCCTGGGCTCTATTTAAGCTCAGTCCTGGGGTATTCTCTCCTTGGCTGAGCTGGGGGTATGTTGTTGGCTTCTGGATGGACCTTAGTCATGGGAAAAAAATTGTCTCCAATCTTCATTCTCACTGCTTTTGATCCTGGCTGGGCTCCAGGACATGGGTCATCCCTCCCTAGGACTCTCAATGTGCCCTGTTACCTGCACCCACCTCTACCCACTGTGTTTTGTGCCTGCAGGTACCCCCTGTGCTGCCATCATCCTTGGCTCGTGCTCCACCTCCATCCTACTCTTGCTACTCCCTGACAATGGTGTGGTTTCTTTCCTGACTGCTGTTGTTACTCCTGGACTTCACTTCTGGTAGGACAAGAGACAATATTTTCTCTACTGTTGTGGGTTTTTGCTGAAAGCTAAGAGGAGTACAGATGAGTAGCAATGACAATTAAGGTGGTACCTCCTGTCTACTTAAATATGTAGGTCCAAGCTCCTTTAAAGCTGAAGCTGGCATCCAGGATTTGGAATCTTGCATGTTAGTGCAGCAGATCTTCTACTGCTTTCCAAAAAGAAGGTCCAAAATGGGCACCAGAGAAGTGCCCACTGGTTGGGATTGTGTGTTGGAGTGATACCACTGGCATGAGGAGTACCACTGACATCTCAGCCCTAGGTTGGGGGACTGGTAAAACTAGGGTAGGGGAATTTGGCAGGCTGGGATTAGTGCTCTCTGAGTACTAAAATGAGCAGTGAAAGGGGAGCTGCCTGCCAGCCTTTGGGGAGGGCTGGGGTGCAGATGGGGAGCAGACAGGCAGGAGCAATTCCTCACATTACATCTCTGGGGCTGCTGAGAGTCCCCAGGTGAAAAAAGCTCCAGCTTCCTGTCAGGTCTTAAACCTTTGCCATAAGAAGCTTTTAAACATAAGCAAATACAGGGAAAGCCTGCTGTTTGCTGTCTTACTGCAGGAAGTGTTGGCATAGGAAGGAGCAGGAGCGGGTGCCAGGCCAAGCACTGCTGCAGCACAGAGCAGAGCAGCTCTCAGATAAGGCTGCAGGGCAGTGGAGCTCCCTGCCTGCCTGCCTGCCATGCTCTGCTCTGCTTCTGCACAAGGCTTAGATTCCATAATTCCTCTGTCCTGCAAGCAGGGGAACAGAAGTGCCTCACCCCAGCGGCCATCCAGCTGAACCTGTGGAGATGGGTGCCTGTGCTGGGATGGAAAGGAGCTGAATGGGCTTTGGCACAGCACCTCTCGTGAGTTCCCCCACTTGGAGCAATTTGATGTTGACACACCACAGCAGATATGCTATAAAATTAGAGTGAGGGTGGAGAACAACATCCCCTGAGCCCCACAGCACTTTCCTTCCAGAGCACAAACTCTGTTTGCCTTGTTAGAGTCGAGGATCTGTGAAAAATCAGTGGGAATAAGCCTGTCTGACCCACTGAAGCCCAGCACTGCACTGGGAGAGCTGGACCCAGCCCTTCTGGGGCTGCAGGAGCCCCTGTCCTGGGAGCAGTCTGATAAGCACAGTGATGTTTCTGCCCTTCAGAAACAGTCATTTCAGGCAACAGTCCAGAAAATGTCTCTTCTCACAAAAGCACTCTGGGGCATCAGCAGATTTGGATGGGGAAGGGAGACTTTGGGCTCTTGATGGGCTTTCCCTGAGCTTGATCAACTCACGCACAAGACGAGCAGCCTCGCAGCTGGAGTGACCCTGTTGATTTACACAAATTTCTCCAGACACATGCTGGGATTTATGCTCTACTGGCATTTGCATTTCTACAGTCTGGACTCAGGCTGGGAAATTTTATTGGGTGGATTCTAGCAAAACAGAAGGCAGGGAATAAAAATAACTTTTTCTGGTCTGTGTTGATTGCTCTTACTCTGGCAGAAATCCAGGCCAGCTCTATTGGTTTTTAAGGAGTAACTGGGTTTATGTTGGTGTAACTGTGTCCCCAGAGCTGTGTGAAATGTTCACAGCAAAACCTGAAATTACATGGAACCAGCAGAGCTTCACTATTGGGGTTTCATTACAAATTTGAATCTCAGACCGAGCTTGTCAAAAGATTCCTTAAGGTTCGTGAACCTTTCAGTCAAACCTTGGCCCGGAGTCAAACCGACCCCGAGCTGATTTATAGCTTTGCATGGAAATAATGTGTAATCAGGGGGTTTTGTTTGGTCTCTAAGCTGAAGCTGGATGCTTGCAGCTCAGCTTGGCTTTTGAGAGGTCAGTTCTCTTTGAAAGGCAGGCTCGAACCTGAGTCTGCAGTGGGAGCTGTTGGAGATGCTGTCGGGATTAAAAACACAGGCTGGATTTGCAAGGGTAATGAGGGGGGTGATTCTTGCACAGCCCTTCGAGTATGAAAGAGCTGTGCTGCTGCTCCATGCTCAGAGCTGGGCAAGGAATCAAATGCAATTCATTAGGACACAAGGGCATGTAAGGATCATTTCATTCAGCTGGCTGCTGAAGTGAGCTAAGTACTATTAGTCCTAATCTCTGACAGTCCCCTCGACTGCCTCTTGGAGAGGCAGGAGATAGCAGTGCTCCTCTGATACTCCACTTCACACTTCAGGGATGGTGTAGTTCCTGCTGGTTATATATTGCCTGTGGGATTAAGATCCACAGGCAGCAGCAAAGCAGTTGACAGTGTGGTTTGGCAGTGCTGCAGCACATGCCTCGTCCCTGGCCAGGCTGAGCTCGCAGCAGCCCTGGAGCACAGGGATGTAAACCTCCCTCAGCTGTGTGGGGCCATGCTCAGAGCTAGCACACTCTGCCTGGCTTGCTTTTCATGGCCTTTTGGGGGTGAAGAAGGCCGTGAATGGACTGTCCCCCTTGCCCAGTTTAGAGTGTGGAAGTGGCCATGGCTCAGTTGCATGCAGCACTCTCCTGGAAGGCTTGTGGGATGAGGAACATGGTATCTCCTCTGAGAAGCTCTCACTTGGGTGGCTGGGTTTTTCAGAGTGGAGTTGCTGTTGTTTTAATGCTCTGGTGATGCCTGGAGCGCCCAGACTCAGCCAGAGCCTTGCATGTCCCAGCCCTTACCAGGAAGAGCTGGCTTGGCTGTGTCCTGGAGCTTGCCACCACTGAGGCACTTCTCAAACTGACATTAGCAAAAAGTTCCTCACTCAAAGAGTGGTCAGGCATTGGAATAGGCTGGCCAAGGAAATGGTGGTACCACCATCCCTTGAAGTGTTCAAAAAGTGTCTGGATGTGGCACCTGGGAACATGGTTTAGTGGTGGTTAATGGCTGGAATCAATGATCTTAGAGGTCTTTTCCAACCTAAACAATCCTCTTATAAATGAGGAGATGAGGTCTGCTAGGAGGTCCTGCACAGGGTCCTGTGATACCCCAAAGAGGGTCTGAGAACCCCCTGACAAGGGGCTGTAGTTGCAGAGCTGGGCCATCCTTGGCTGTTCGTGGAGCTCAGCCACTGTCCTGCAGGGACAGAAAAGATCCACAGAAATGGGACCCAACCTTAGGGCACTAAACCCAAACCCTACAAATCTCCATCCTGTTTGAGCAACATCACCAGCCTTCCTACAGCACTATTTAGCTGAGCCTCTTGGATGGCTGCATAAGTGCTCGACTACATCTGCTGTGGCTTTTTCCTTTGAGCAGATCTGATTGCTGTGTCCTGGTGCCTTAAGGACAGTCTTGGTGGAGCGTTTTAGAGACTGAGATGCCTTGGCAAAACTGTGCTTATCTAATCTGAGACTAGAGAGCAACATATAATCTTCCTGGGCAATCACAGCTAATGAGTGCAGTTCACATGCTAACTTTTGGCCAGCCACGCACAGAGCAAGCAAGCCAAAATGAGATTAATTGAAAATCAGTTGAAGGGACTTGACATGTGCTCACAGAGATGGCCCAAGCAAAACTAGAGGTGAAATTCAATGGATAAATAACTCATTGTGAGTTATTTGCTCGGCTCTACTTAAGTGGTTGATTATGTGGGTCTTTGGTTAATTGACTTATTGAGTGGCTGGCGTGGGTTTTTGGCTGCTCGCTCGCTCCCTGCACGTTTTTGCTATTAACTCAGCTGTTTGATGGAACAAGTAGCCTATTGTCTGTTTTTTGCTGGCTAGGTTGGTGTTTGGTTGGATGTTGGCTCTTGGGCTAATTGAACACATCTGCTGCTGGCTGTAGGGTGGCTTGCTGGGCTCATCACTGGCTCTTTGTTTTGTTGCCTGTCTGACGTGTTGGTGGCCCAGTTTGTCACAGATCGGACACTTGCCTACCTAACTGCCTTCCAAACTTCCTGCTCCTTTGAACTTGCAAACCAGGTCCTTGCTCCTCCCATTGCCATTTGGGGTTTCCATTGCCTCTTCCATCATCCCTGGTGGCTCCTCCTTGGCCAGCTGCAGTCAGTGTATCATCTCCGGACATCTGAGGGCTGTCGCTGGGAAGGATGGACATTTTCTGTAAGCCCATTCCCAGCTGGGGCTGTGTCCTGGCACGGCTCCATCCTGAACTTTTACCTTTTCCATTGAATTCCTCGTTGTGTCTTCTGGGAAATGTGGCACAGGAGTGCTTGGGTTAGAAACAGGTGGGATGCTGACTTGGAGGGAGGCTTCAGATAGAGCGGGGAAAGGGGAGGGGGAGAGGGGGAGTAGAGAAGAGACAAGATCTGGGCAGGAAATGATCTCTGTAAGTCTGTTAAAAAACTATGTTGATTTTTGACAAGCACTCTTCTGCTCTTCTTGTGCTTGGCCCTGATCTAACTTTAATTTCAGGGTGAAAGAATATTTTTCCACTGTGGTAAGAGCCGTTCCTTGGAGCTTCATGCTGGGTAGACCAGAAATTGGCATCAGGCAGTGAAATGTATGTCTGAGAGCAGAGGCAGGAGCCAGCTGAGGGGATGTCACGAGGGACAAGGGTGGGAAGGGGGAGAGCCTTCCCTGTGCTCTTCCTCCATGCCTTGCTGGAGCACCTGAAATCCATTAGCAGACAGTCCCTGCGGGCAGCCTGGCTGGGCTGGGCTCTGGCTGATGTGAGAGGTATTGACTGGAGCTGAAGTTGACTTGACAAGGCCCCAGGGAGACACTCAAATGAGCTTGTTTACAGCTCTCCTCCTCTTTCATTTCATCTGCCATGCTTGTAAAACACTCCCATGGAGGAGATGGCAGTGTGTCTCCTGCTGTGCTTCCTGCTCCTCTGAGGAGCCCAGTGGGATGCTTGGCAGTGGCTGGGAAGCTGTGGCATGTGCAGGCAATGCAGGTGTCTCCCACAACCCCCAGAGTGGCTTTGAGTGACCCCTGTGTGTGTACCCTGTCCCTCAGGCACAGGGAATGAATTGGCTCCTGCTAGAAGGGCCATCCGGGTCAAGGTTCAAGTCATTGCCAGGGTAGGAATGCAATGGAATCTGCTCTGGAAACAGCTGTCCCTCAGATGGCCCTGCCTTGGGCTTTGTACCCTTTGGAGACCTCATCCCTCTCCAGATCAGCCATGGCTCAGTGGACCATCCTGAGAGATGCTGCTGCTCCTCTGGGACGCTTCATGTAACCTGTGGTATCCAGGCAGAACTGGATGCTTCCCTGACTAGGAAGTTCAGAGAAGGGCATCCTCCCTCTCTGGGCAGTTCCTGATACCCCTGCTCCCTCTGCAATGCCACACACACAAGATATCCTTGGACATTTTTATCCTCTGTTCCAAGAATGGGATTTTCCTGGTGTGCTGCAGCAGTGGGTTTGGGTATCAGCCTGGTGCTGTGCAAGGAGCAGCCCCTCTGCAGCACTGCTCTCCAGCTCAGTGACAGGAGACAGGTTATTGCTGTCCTGGGATATCCAGGCCTGGCTCCCTGCAGGGGAGAAGGGTATCTGTGCCCTTGGGCAATTCCTTGGCAATGTGATGGAGGAAAGGGGTGGGATAACAAGGTACCACTGAGGTCAAACCTTCTGCTTCAGACCTTGTCTTGGATTTCTCCAGCTGTACAGTGGCCAAAACCACCTGGGAGAATGTGATGAATGCAAATCTCAAACTTTGGAGTCCCCTTGAGCAGCCAGACTCACTCAGGGGGGATGAGGAGCACATCTGGTATGGAAAGATCTTCCTCCAACCATTTGGTTGCATGAGGAATGTGTATGGAAATAATTCTTACATTAGTAGTCAACTCATCTTCTCCCCACCTGTCTTATTCTTTCTCATTTTCCATTTCTGTGGCTTGTTCCCCAGCCTGGGCTAGGCTGGCAGGAGCTGTCCTGGGACAGGACAGGGAGCAAGGGAAGATGCTGCCTAAAGCTCCCTCAAGGTCACCTAAAGGTAAGGGAAGAGAATAGGCCAAATTCTACACATTTTTGTTGCTGTCTGAAGTTTCTCCTGTCTTGCAAAACGCCTCCAGGGCTGGAATCCTGCAGAAAAACACAGGGCTTTGGGAGGGCAGATGAAATGAAGGTGGCTGAGGGGGTGGATTTGTTTGTTTAGCTTCTTGGAGAGGCAGTGAGGAAGAAAAAGGTGAATGACTTAATGTCACCTGAAACAAGGGAGAGAAAGGCAAGAGCAGAGAAAAGGCTAGACCAGGAATGGATCATAAACTCTCAGTCTTTGAACTTCAGACAGCCAGATATGTTTCCTGCAGACCTGGTACTTGACTCCCACTTGGGACTGCCAGAGGCACCAGTGCAGCATCCCCATGGGTTGCCTCATCCCTGTGATGTGAGGTAGCCTTGGAAATGGTGCCCTTGGAAAAGGAGCCCATCCCAGGACCTGGGTTTGCCCATATTCCCTGGGATACCCAGCAGCTCAGCGGGTTCTCCCTGCCCTTGCTGTGTGTCCTAGTCCTGCTGAGTTTGATGCAAATGCAATCCCTGCCATGTCCTCTCCCTTGCTGAGCTCACAGCTTGTTTTAGCCCCTCCATGGTAGAACTGGAAGACAGGGAGTGTCTACCAGTACCTTTTCCAAGCCAGGGGAGAAATATTTTATCTGCCAGCAAGGCTGCTGGTGGATTTTTGTCTCTTGGAAGTGTGGGCTGGGGGTGGCATGTGAGGGTGTCTGGGAAGGTGCTGAAAGGCAGGAGGGTTCATGTTCCAGAACCATTAAATAGTTTGGATTCTGAGGCAGAAGCCAGTGATGCTTGTCAAGGATGCTACGCCTGCACTGGCCATGATGTGTCTGTATTTGTGCAGCCACTTCCCTGGGGAGTAACACAGAGCCTCCAAAGTGCTGCTGCAAGGGCTGGATTAGCTCTCCCTGAGCAGGGTTATGGTGATATTTTGTGCAGATCAAAGGATCAGTGACTAAAATCAGGCAGGATCTGCCCAAAGAAAGGGTTTGAGTTCACATGGCTGAGCCAGCACCCCGACCAGTGGGATGCAGCAGCTGGATCAGCTCCACTGTGCTTCTGCAAGCTGGTGCTTCCTGTGATCCTGGTACTTCTGCCCTCCCTGGCTCCCAGCAGCCCCTGCCAGGACGTTTTGCTCAGCACAGCCAGCAGTGTGTGGCTCTGCTGCAGCCTGGCTGAGCTGAATTAAGCAGGGAGTTTCTCCACAAACCTGAGAGCCATCCAGAAAGGCACCGTAAGGATGGGGATGCAGGAGGAGACCAAAGGAGCTCCAAGGTGTCCTGGAGCCACAGGGGTTTGTGAGTGCTCAGCCCAGCACAAATATCACTTAACCTGAGCTTCCAAACTGAGTTTTTTAGCCCCAGTGAAGTGAGGACAAGTTCTAAAGTATGGATTCTTGCTCCATGGTAAGGAAGAATTTTCTGGATGAAAGCTTTAATTAGATTTGTTTGGACCGTGTTCACATGCCTCCTGGGTTCACTTTCTGTGAATACTTTAAATAACAGTTCTATTGGCAGGAACATTTGTGCAAACTGCAAATTTGGGGTCAGCATCTCAGCTGATATCAATCAGCACAGGCCTTGCCGAGGCGGTGGAGGTGCATCGATTTACACCCACAGAAAGGCAGGCTCCCCAAACGAATATTGAGAAATTAGTCTTGGAACGTGAACTTGGAGTGAAAACCTCCAAGTGTTTGTACTGGAAACCTTACTCTGAGGCTGCAGCAGCTTTCAAACTGCAGCAGGGAGCATCAAGCCCCGGTCAGCAGGGATCCTGGCGTCCTCCTGCATCTCCTCACCTCCTCTGTCTCCGCAGACTGCAGTGCTCTGCTCCCAGCCAGCCCCTCCACACTGCTCACCCTCCTGTTACCACCATCCAGGCCCAGCCCCACAGTCTGGACTGGCTGTCCCTGGTGCATGGAGAGCCCTTGCCCTGCTGGAATGTGATCCAGCCCAGCTCCTAGGGGAGGCTTTGGGGGTGTTGAATTTGGAGGCTTTGATGGATGGAAACTGGGGGGATGGGGCTGAGCCTGGGGATGGCAGGAGAAAAAGGAGGTGAGGGGCCCTCTGATTGCTGTCTCCTGGAGGAACTGGAGCATGCCCAGAAACAATAAATGTCCAGCAATGATTTGATGTGAGTTAGGATGGAAAAGCATCACAGAGAGTGAGTCTGAGACAAGCTCTCACTTTAAACTTCAGTGAACTCTTGAACAAATTCTCGTGCATTCGCAAAGCTGTGTTCCATATGGGCCAGGGATCCCTGGAGAGGGGGCTGTTCCCTCCCTGGGATGCAGAACCTGCTCAGGACACCTTTGGGCAGTGCTGCAGATGTGGAAAGGTGAGCTCAGAGATGGCTGGGAGGGAGCAGAGGTGCTGGATGCTGTTCAGAGAGGATGTGCTGCCTCAGCTCCCTGTTATTCCAGGGGGCACTTGAGACCAGACCTAGCAGGGAGCAGGTTCAGGCTGGCAGGATTCTTCACTGGGTGCAACAGCCTTTGCATCCAAAAGGCCCCCCAGCACATCTGTCTTGCAGGATGAAGACTGCAATACATTGTAAGAATGAGCTTTAAACCTAGAGGAACAGGCAAGAGCTACTCCCTGTTACCACAGGTAAAACTGGAGACACCAAGGACCACAGAATCTCAGAGTAGCCTGAGCTGGAAGGGACCCATCCAGGATCGTCAAGTCCAACTCCCAGCTCTGCACACAACAACCCCCAAAATCACACCATGCACCTGAGAGCATTGTCCCAGCATTTCTTGAACCATGTGTCAGGTCTTTGTGGACTCTGCTCCCAGGCAGTGATGGGGGCAGTGATTTCAGCTCCCTTGGCGTGGCCATGGGGCTGAGCTCTCCAGGGAAGCCCCAGCTCCCTAATGGTGGGGCAGGAGAGCACCTTTCCCTGTGCAGACACAAACAGCTGGGGCTGCAGGCCCTTGGCACTGTGCCCCTGTTGCAGGGGCATCACAGCTCACTGGCTCTCACAGTCCTTTTCAGGCAAATTCTGCACGTCTGGCTGAAGCCCCTGGCTCCAAAACCCCCTGCACAGCACTGAGGTGAACAGAGGGGCTTTCATCCTTCACTGACCTAAGCAGATTTTTCTTGCTTTCCAGGCCATGCATCTTGGAAAGGAAGGATGGCATCAGGTGTGCAAGGCAGGCTGTGCCTGGGGGGCTCACAGCACGTGGATGGATGTGGCAGTGGGAGAAGCAGGAGGTAAGGAATGAAGGAATAACAGCAGATCAGAAACCCCCTAAGAGAATTACATTTCCTGATGTCTGCATGGATCAGACCTGGCAAATCCCTGCCTTGCCTGGCCCATTGAAGGCTGCAGGGGTGCAGGGATTGGGGAGATGCTCTGACTTCCCATTCCCTGATCCACTAGACATCCCAAATACTTTCCATTCCATCAAGTCTCACTCAGCCTAGTCACCTGGGGGGGGATGAGAGCCTGCTGATCTAGAGGCAGGGGATAGGGGCAGAGGATAGGGCAAGGTGTGTTGAGATTGCCTGCAGAGCACAGGAGGTGGTGGCACTGCTGGGGAATGTCTGCCCAGCATTCAAAAAGCACCTGGGAGAATCTCTGGCATCACAGGGCCTGAGCTCCCCTTCCCTGGGTCTGAGCCACTGGCACCACCTGGGGATTTTCCCCCTCGGCACAGTGGTGCAGGGCTAACCTGGGAGCCCTGGGCTCAGCAAGGGGCACTGGTGGCAGCCAGCCCTGGGCAGGGAGCAGAGCTAAAATCAGGAAAACAAAGTGAAATTACCTGTATGCCTGTAAATACAATTAATTACCAAACCAATTAATTATCTTGCTGATCACCACTGCTCTGCATGTGGGGCCAAGGGGGGGCTACTCCTGCCTCTCCAGGCATCCAGAAACACGGGGAGTTATTTGGAGAAGAGAAATCCCTGTTTTGCTGGGAGGGCTGAGAGGGGCACGGACAATCCAGGCCAGGACTTGTCCATCACTATCCATCCCCAGAGTATGGGAGCTGAGCCCTGGGGCCAGGCAGGTAAGGAGCTCTGGGGGTCTGTGCAGTCACCTGGAATAAGAGGGGAAGGAATGTGCGGGAACCTTGGCCTGGCTGAGGGGCTTTGGGGTGACAGGGGTTAGAAGAGGAGGGGGCAAGTATCTCCTGGGGCTTTGTGTGGAGCAGTGCTCTTCTGGAAATGGGGTGTCTGTCCTCACAATAATGATTCCCCACTCCTCCAAGATTTTCCCGACCCCAAGGCTTAGCACGCAGCCCCAAAGCCACCTCGTGGAGCAGCTTGGCTCCTTCTCCCAGGGTTTCCACACAGGGCTCCTCCAGCACAGTGAGGGGGTCCTGCACACAAGCACGTCTGTGTCCATGGCCCCTGCAGGCGAAAAGTATCCCAGGCAAAGAGTGCAAGTCCTCCCGCTCCGCTCGGGATCGCTGTGGGGAGAGAGCGGATGGGGCAGCCCTGCCCTCACACCCAATAAAGTGGAGCTGTGTCTGGTTTGTATCGAAGGCAGAAAGAGAGAGAGAGAAAAAGCCTCTCCAAAATGAGATTCCTTACATGACAGCGTGCTGACATGCTCTGGAGTGATTTTGGCATGAAAGGGGAATGCTAAGCAGGAGCTGGGGTTTGTAGGATTGCACAGGCACGGAGAGAGGTTTGGGGGGCTGCAAGGCTGCTGTGCTCCCCCCTCCCCAGCCCTGCACTCTCCTGCCGCCCCTAACCTTCAGCTGCCACCCTCCCTTGATGCTGACCTCACTAGGCCACTGCCCTGATGAAAAGGGAGCTCTTTGTATAGTAGGGGTTTGGGGTTTTACTTTTTCCCTCAATTTTTTCTCTCACTATGGTCCTTCCAACCCTGGCTAAGCCATCAGTGGGAGTGCCCAGCACGCTGGAGCTTTGCAGGTTTGGTGCAGGTGTGTGTCCCCAGTGGGTGGCAGATCGAGTAGGCAGTGGGATGGATAACTGCCTCTCACCCATCACCCCCAGGCTCTGGGGAACCCCTCAGGCTGAGGGGGAGCAGGCAGTGCCCCTGGGGAAGCAAGTGCACACAAACCCTGGATTCGCAGGGAGCGGCTGCACCCCCTTTGCTCTCTGGGAATGCCCCTCCAGAGCCCTCCCTGTGGTTCAGGGCATCAGGTTCTCGGCCTCCACCCCGCCAGGCAGTTCTGTATCCCTGGTACCCACTCTGGGGGAGCGCGTTTTGGCACCGCACTCCTTACGAGCTGTGGGCTCCGGCCCCGGCTGTGTCCTGAGAGCTGGCCACGGGATGGATCCCGGCAGGATGGGGATGGATCCCGGCAGGATGGGGATGGATCCCGGCAGGATGGGCCAGGGACCGCGGGCGTCGCTCCCGCCGGCGTGGGGGGATTTGCAGGCGCTTTTTCCAGCATCTGGCGGTTGAATATTTATGAAGTAGGAGAGCAAACCGAACATCGGGAACCAAAGGAAACTGAACCTGATACTTGCAGTTGCTAAAAGAGTCGGGAACCAGTTTTCTTCCTGCCGGCTGTGGCGCAGGAGCAGCGTGTCCCCCGGGACAGCCAGCTCCATCCCAGCCAGGGCCGAGCAGGGCTGCTGGAACCGGGAGCAGCTGCAAAATCCACCTCCTTCAGCACGACCCTACTCCTAAGGTCTTTTGGGGATTTCTAACACATGCAGGGGTTTGGTGGTGGGTTCTCCCCATGCCCATCAGCACCCTCTGCCCACACTCACATGCTGCCAAAGCCAAGGGAAAGGTCTTCTCCTGTCATTCTAGCACAGACCCCAGCATTACCTCTTGGAGGACTTTCCAGCTCCAAAACCTCTGGATTTCCCAGTCTGTCCAGGGAGCAGTTTACTGGGATGAGTTTCCAACAGCGCCCATAAGCTTCCCCAGCCACTGTTCCCAGGGGATGTGGGGGAAAAAATCTTTCCCACATCAGGGGCACAACTTTGGGCTGCTTGCACGTCCCCAAAGGAGGGAATACCAGGAGTTGTGTGAGGCTCCTTGTACCAAACACATGGAAAACATCTCCAGGCCTGGGAGGTGGGATACATCCCCAGGCAGCTGCTGGGGTCTGCCTGTGGGGGAGGCTTCCCTGGGGCAGCCAAGCTGGAGGTGCTGCTTTTAGGGGCCAGCTTTTTGCTTTTCTTCCCTGGGCTCACAGAGGCAGAACTGGCCGTTCCCTTTCCCCCTGCTTTGTATCTAAACAAGCTGTCAAGGGTTCAGCAGCCACCTCTGCATGGGGCCAGGCCCACAGGGGGGATGTGAGAGAGATGATTCTCCTCTTCTCGGGGGCCAGATGGGGCAGGGCCACCCTGTCCCCCAGCCCCACAGGTGGGAATGCCTCCAGAGCCACCCCCGGAGAGGTGAGCCCTGATAACTGGGAGGGATTTTCAGACATGGAGCCAAAGTGATCCAGGAAAAGCAGCAGGTCAAGTGGTAACATTTCACCTGTCCACTTCACCTCAATCAATGGAGAGGGAGGTGTATGACCTCACAGGGTGTCCTGGATGGGTGCCTCCCTTTCCCCACAGCTTATGCTGCTACTCCCACCTCCTTCTCTCCACCTCCCTCCCTGCAGCAGAGGGAATCTGGCCAAGGAGCCCAGATCTGACACCATCCCACAAAAACAGGGGAGTTCCAACATGTACAATGGGAACAATGCAAACAAACCCATCTGTTGATCCTGCTCCCAGCTCCCATTTATCCCCCTGCCCAGGGCTGGGCAGTGCCAGGGTGTGGGTTGCGTTGTTGGGGTGGCACAAAGTGGGGGGTGCTGGTAAATCCCTTTGCTAACAGGAGATGATGCTGCTGGGGCTCATGTGGGGACTGTGCCCTGGGAATGCTGTCAGGATGGTGTGGGATGCTGGAGGCACTGCCAGCCCCAGTCCTGCCAGCTCTCTGTCCCTGGAGGGACTGGGCTAACTGGGAGAGCCCCACAGCAGGCAGTGCTCCAAAGGAAGGGGGAACCCAGGGACGGGAATCAGGTTTGGGTTCAGGCAGCCTGGCAGCCCTTCATCCCTCCTGCCAGGGTGGCTGGTGGGGCACAGAGTGAGATGGGGAGGGGAGAACCAACGGCTCTGCAGAGAAATGAATATCAACAATTTATAAGAACTAAAAAAAAAAAAATTCTCCCAGCTGGGATTCATCAGGGAGAGCTTTCCAGGAGTAATAATAAGGAAAGCAGGCCCCTGCCAGCACAGCAATACCTTCATGCTGGCCGGGGTGAGGTGTGTTCCTGGGAATGCACGCTGGGAAGCCGAGCTCCCGTGGAGCAGGGACCAGAGGTGCCTCTGCAGTGGGGCTGGAGCTGCCAGGCAGGGAGAGCCTTGAAGAAGGGCTGTCTTGGAAAGCTCTTTGCAGGCTCTTGGAGCAGGGGCTGTGTCCCTGCAGGCAGCCCCTCCACCCAGAGCCGGGCTGGGGATCACGCTCCCGTTCCTTCCCAGGACTGGTGGTATTAAGCCTAAAAAGGGAATTGTTGGAGCCTTTACCAAAGAAGGAAGGCTGGCTGTGCTGCTGGCAGGCAGGCAGGGGGAGGGATGCCACAACACAGCCCACAGGTCTGGGGGCTCCCTCCCCTGCTTGTCCTGGGCTCCCCTAGAACGCACAGGGGCCGGATCCAGCCCAGGGGCGCTGCAGGGGCTGGTGCTGTGCATGGCCCTCCCTGGAGCCAGTGCAGGGATGGAGCTGCTTGGATCCTGTGCATTGCATGCACCAGGTGTGGGGAGGCAGCGTGGGATGGGACCTACAGTAAATTCACCCCATTCCTTCCTGCCTGAGTTTAAGCAAGGCAGGGGGGGAGGAGGAGGAGCCCCACCCCAGCATCTTCCCAGAGTTCTCCTCCATCCTCCTCCACCTTCCATCCTCCACCTTCCACCCTCCACCTTCCACCCTCCACTTTCCACCCACTGTTCTCCATCCTCTACCCTCCCCCTTCCTCTTCCACGTCCATTGGCCCCAGGTGGGACAGCAGAGGAGAGCTCTGCCCTGGGTGTTCAGACACCTCCCACTGCCCTGCACCCCATGGAGGGGCCCTGGCCCTTCTCCCCAGGCCGGCAGAGGTATCCACATCTCCTCATCCCTCTGTCCTTGTCACCATCGCTGACCAAGGCTGAGGCTCAGACAGAACCAGGCAAAGCACCTGTGGCTGCAGAGCTGTGCCCCGAGGCCAAATCCTGCCCAGAGCAGCGAGTGCTGCTGCCCAAAGGTCCCAACAGGGACCAGCCAGAGGCTCTGCCCCTGGTGACACTCCCAAGGTATTTTATAATGAGGGATTGCAGCTCTGGATGGGCTGCAAGTCAAATGCACAGTTATTAGAACTTAGTAAGTGTGGTTTAAACAACCATCTGGCTCTTCTCTTATATGCAATAACCATCCCATTACGTTGAAATAAAATCCACATTTAAGGCACTTAATTGCACGAGTGGCCTTTAGCTTTTTCTCTCTCATCTCAAAAAAAAAAAAAAAAAAAGCTTTCCCATTTCCATCTGTCACAGCAGAAGAGCTCAGCTGTGGGTCTCCAGCCTCCTCTTGAGGCTGGGCTGGTGCACGTGGCGTGTTTCAGCCCTGGAGGAAGGCACTGGAGCCAGCCAGGCTCCCTGTGGTGCCTGAGGAACCTTCCCCCAGGGCAGTGGGGGGCTCAGCCATCCTGCAGCCTCCCAGAGGGTTCCCAGCGTCCCCAGGGATTGTGTGGGCATCTCCTGACGATGGACTAGAGGAGGGCAAGGGCAAAGACTCATCTGATGGCTTCGACTGCAACGGCTCCAGGGGATCTTTCCCAGAAAGCAGAAAGCACAAGTTCCCAGTGCCCTCTGCAGGAGGAAGCACTGCCCTTTTCCCCAAATCTGGGGGCCTCCCAGGAGGGCAGTGAGCAGTGAGATGGGTGTCTGTCACCCATGGCTTGCTGTGTCCCCTGAGGGGACACGGCCCCAGGGCCCCACCTGCCCATGCCCAGGGGCTGGCACATGTGGATGGAACTCGGGGACCCCAATAGCGTGGCCATGGCCATTCCCAAGGGTCACCTGAAATAATCAACATGGAGCAAATAGTTGCTGTTATTTTATTTATTCCTGTGGAAATCCAGAGGTCTGGGTTTTTTGCACAGTAGAGCTGGGGCTTAACATTACACTTGCTTTTTTTTCTCTCTTTTTATTTGATACTTAGGGAAAAAGAAGGGGAGAAATGAACAAATGGCAAATAAGACTTCTCTAAAGCGGGGATCACTGAAATCCGTTTGGAGTAGGTGAAGATGAGCTGATGGTTGTGCTCTCCCACTGCTGGAATTGCCTTTCCCCGTTACTGCTCGGTTCTGCTGCAGCTGCCGAGCCACAGCTAAACCCTTCAAGGTTTGACTCAAACCTCTGCTTAAATCTTAGGGGGCTCGGTGTCAGTCCGACAGGGCAGGGCACGGCGTGCAACGACAGCGTGGCAGGACATGGCACGGCACAGCGACAGACAGCGCGACACGCTGTGACACAGCACGCCGTGGCCTGGCACGGCTCGGCATGGCTATGGGCGGCGTAAAAGCGCCAGGGAAATGACATAACATAGCATGTCGCGACATCGCATGTCGCGACACAAGCCCCGCCCCCCGCGCGCCTCCCGCCGCGGCCCCTTTAAGGCGGCCCGGCCAATGAGCGCAGCCCACATCCCGCCGGGAGGCCCGCACCACTCCCGCCGCGCGGGGGGGGGGAGCGGCCGCCGCTGCCCATTGCCTCGCGGTCTCGCTGCGGCTCCGCTCCCCGCCCAGCCCTCTCTCTTTCGCAGTTTCGCGGTGTTCGCAGCGGCCGTGCCTGGGGCTGAGGTCCTCTCGTCCCACACGCCGTCCCTCGTGCCCCCCCGGTGGGGCGATGGAGCGCGCCGGGGCGGGGCGGGCGCGGGGCGGAAGCGGCGCCGTGGCGCGGGCAGGGCGGGCATCATGGCGGTCATGGCGGCGCCGGGTGAGGCGCGGGCGGTGGGGCCGGGCCGGGATGGGGCGGCCCCGGTACCGCGGGGAGGGCCCGGAATAACTCCCTTGTCTCTCCGCAGGCCCGCGGCTGCGTGTGGCGGCGGCGCTCAGCCTCCTCCTGCTGCTCCTCGCCGGTGCCCGGGCCCTCGCCCCCAGCCACCGCCTCACGGCCCGCGACCTGGCGCGGCTGCGGGCGGCGCTGGAGCGGCCCTTCGCCGACGTGCGGGCCGCCTACTACTCCATCGTGGGGCTCGGCAGCCTCGGGGTGCGGGTGGCGGACGAGAAGGTGAGCGGCGCTGAGGGGCTGCAGCAGGGCAGCGAAACACGGGCTGTAAGGAGAGTGTCTGGCGAGCTCTGCTTGGACAGGGCCGTGTGGGAAACGTAAATGCCCTTAGCAAGGGCCGGAGAAGTCAGTGGTAATTACTGGCTCTCGTACGTGTGCTGGTTGGATAAATTGCTGCTTTGTCCGGGCAGTAACGTGCCATGAGCGCTCCTACACTTCTTGCCTTCTGAATGGTGTCTGCAGGGCTCGCTCCTCCATACCTGTCTTTGTTCAACTGCCTTGTGAAGAAGTTCCCTGCCTATGGCATGGTTGCCTTGCTGTCCTGTTAAACAGAGCTCTCACTATTTTGTTTCAGTTCAAGCACTGAATTCAGCCAGGTCACACTACCCTGCTGTTTCTGTATATAATGTATGGTCCCTTGGGTGCCAACACCACAAAGGCTTGTGTTGTCAACATGGTGCTTACTGTGCATTTCTAGCTCAAACATTGCCAGTTTTCCCTGTAACAACCTCCTCACACGAGCACATCTGCTCAGGTGCATAACTGAGTTTACCTGTGCACGTGAGCTGTAAATACAAGTTCGTTCTCTCCTCACAGATTCATTAGAACAGGGGTTCTGAACCATTTGGTCCCAGTCTCTCTCTCGGTGTCACACATTTGCACCATAAACTCTGAGGCTTCTGAAGATGCTGTGGTTTGCTCCTTGCTGTGGTTGGTTACTGGTCATCTGTGGGCTGCACTGGGAAATGCTGCTTTCCTTTGTGTCATTGTGGTTGGGTTTTTTGTTAGTTCATGAGAGCACAGCCTTTGCTTCTCCAGGTAAACAGTAATTATTTATTTGTTGTTGAGATTTAGCGGTGAGGCTTTTTTCTGGACAGCACACTTCTTCACAGGGTGAGACTACTTAAAAGGTGGAGGTAGTGAAAAATAATAGCTCTGTGTAACACTTGAACATATATGACAGGGAGGCTGGGGTTGGAAGGGACCTCTGGAGATCATCTGCTCCAGCCCTCTGCTGCAGCAGCTTCACCTGAGCAGTTTGCACAGTGTGATCGTGTCCAGATGGGGTTTGTGTCCAGAGAAGGAGACTCCACAGCCTCTCTGGGCAGCCTGTTCCAGTCACCCTCCCTGGCCAGCTGGCAGTGTTCTTCCCAGGGCATCCCAGCATCCTTGTCCCTCAGGGCTCGTGGAAGATGCTTGTCCACCTGGACCCTCAGGTCCTTCTCCACAGAGGTGATTTCCTGCAGGTCATCTCCCATGGGACTTTTTATTTTGATAGGCTGTATACTTATATTCAGTTTAGATTTGAGTTGTGGTCGCAGTAGAGTTTGTGTGAAAATTACTTACATCTTTTAGCAGGAACCACCCTTGTTTCTCTGCAGCACTCGGCAGAGTAGGATCCGGGGGGTATAAAAATGCTCAGCAGTGTTCATGAAATTGTCTTAAGAGTATCACTTAAGTCTCTTCTCAGTGGTTTAAGTCTCAACTGTTGCTGTGAGTTACCTTCTGTTTCTGTTTCACAGGCTGCCTGCAAGTTCATCAAGTCTCACGTGGACTCCAGCAGTGTTGAATCCCTCTTCTACGCTGCCCAGTCCATCCGAGTCCTGTCTGGCTGTGAGGTGAGCGTGGAGCCCTGAGCTCTGCAGACCGCTGTCATGAGCAAAAACTTGCCTTGGTGTTTTTCTTGGGCTGGTTTTATGCACAGCTTCTCCTTTTGCTTTCTTTTAGTGGGTTGTACTGTGTTGTGCCTTAGGTAAATACTGGGCGTAGTGTACAAAAGGCAAAGTGTAAAGATACAGCACAGGCATTTGGTCCGGAGTAATTCTGAGGGGATGTTTCTCAGTTAAACACTGGAGGCTAAGAAAAAAGGCAGCACATTTTATTCTCAGGACCTGTGTCAATTAGAGACTCTTTGGGTGGGTGACAAACTGTTTGGATGTGAACCCTCGTGCTGGAACACTGCTGGGTACAGATGCAGACCACCCTTGCTGAACTGGGGTGGGTTATCTGAGCCCCATTTGTCATCAGTCCCCCAGCTGCTACACAGTGATGTGATGCCACGTGAAAAGCAGTAGCAGGTTACCAGGACAAATCTGAATCATGGACTACCCTGACTTACTGATAGTTGACAGCAGAACTTAGGGATTTCATTTATTACACTGAAAGGTAATGAATGATAAAGGGTTTTGTTTTTCCCTAAAAGCTTGTAGTAACTCACCAGGTGTGTTGCTCCAGGAAGGGTCAGCGGTGAGAGGCCGTGTTTTTTTCAGGTGTCAGTCTCTGTGTTCTTCCTCAGGTCACCATTTCAAATGAGACCAGGGAGCTGCTGCTTGCAGCTGTCAGTGAGGATTCCTCCATCACCCAGATCTTCCATGCTGTTGGTGCCCTGAGTGGCTTTGGCCTTCCTTTAGCATCCCAGGAAGCTCTCAGTGCTCTTACTGCTCGTCTTAGCAAAGAAGAAAGCGTGCTGGCGTAAGTCTGACAGAACTGATTCACTGTTCATCCTCTAGGCAGTTGGATTTTGGAGTAAAGAATATTTTAATGCTTAGTGGTTGTAATACAGGTGTAGTAGAGTAGGTGCTGTGTTTTCATTTGATGGATTTGTCCACTTCATTATTGTCCCTCTGGGGAAAAATATGTTTTGGGACTATTTTCTGTGTGATTTTGCAAACGAGCTTATATATTCAGTTTAGGTCAAGAAAGAGATTGTATCCCAAAGAAACTTCCTCTTAGAAAGATTGACAGCTGATTTTGACTTATACCCAGCCATGGTTCTGTGTCATTTATGGCTGCAGCAGACTCAGTGCTCTTCCTCAGCCCTGTTGTTTGCAGGTGGGGTGCCTGTAGTGTGAGCTAGAAAATACGTGCCAGTAAGCAGAAGGAATCTTGGCATTTGTCACCAAAGAATTTTTTCATCATTTTACTGTGAAACAAGAGAATAAAGCATCCCTTAAAAGCTGGGGAAGAAAGGGAAACTTTTGCTTTATGGACTAAAAAAGTGGATTCCTGGAAGCCTCAGTAGTAAGTCTGGGATCTGTGCTGTGCAGGGATCAAAATTTGGTTTCTTTGCCTTTGGATCCAGGAGTTTGTTGCAGTGCTGATGCAGCTAAAGGGACATTCTGTAACAAATGCTGACTTCATGCTAAATCACTTTAGATTCATTGTCTTGAGTCAGCTGAAGGCAGGAACAGCTGTTTTACACTTCATTCAGAATAGAAAATGAAGTTTCTTTGATTTAAATGGTGTTTGGCTCTTAAGGAAGGAATAATCCTACACTTGTTTGGTTTTGTTTGTTCTTGTTTCAGAACCATCCAGGCTTTGGAGACAGCATCTTACCTGTCCCAGCAGGCAGATCTGAGTAGCATTGTTGAGGAGATCGAGGTGGGAACACTCTGTGCTCTCTGATTATTCAGAACTTTGCTAGACATCTGTAGTTCTAAAATATGTATCAATATGAAACACAAAATGAAAAACCAACCTGGCTAATTGCTTGCTGCATGATATGGTTTGGCTTGGCCCTTCCTTTCAAGCAGACGATTCTTTTATCTGTTTCACAGTGGATTGAAACATAGAAAGTCATGACATTTAATTATAATTACATCCACTAAAGGCTGGAGGTTTCTCTTTCTTCCTGTTTCTAAATGGCTATTACAAAATACATCAGTGATCCCATAAAGGTAATTCTTGATTACAGGCCTAACAGTAGAGTTAACTTCTGTGGATCTGCTGGAATGCAATTTAAATTTTAATAACTCTTTCTGTCAGGATCTCGTTGCTCGCCTGGATGACTTGGGTGGAGTTTACCTGCAGTTTGAAGAAGGCATCGAGACTACTGCCCTGTTTGTTGCTGCTGCCTACAAGCTGTCAGACCACGTGGGTACAGAGCCAGCAATGAAGGAGGTCTGTACCTGCCTTTTCCTCCCATGCACGCTCCAGCTCACAAAAAGCAAGAGCCCAGTGTAACCAGGTGGAATTCCTACTGGAAAAAATAATGAGCACATTCAGAGAAAAGGGACATCTCATAGGGAGTGCTAAGGAACAGAGTCTAAGAGGAAATTCCAACTTCAAGAGCACAGGCTGAATTTGGTTTGATTTTTTTTTTTTGATGTATAGGAGGAAAGCAAAAACTTGTCTAAAATGAAAGACTGTTGGAAATTTCTTCTGAGTTTGGTTAAGCTAGAAATCATTACTGCAAGCTATCCACTTGGTGATTTTTTTCCGCACCAATTTAACTGAGTTAGATGTACTTTGGATTGAGAATCACAGCTCCCTAAAGCACGAGCTGAAGTGGCAGGGTTGAGACTGAAGCCACTGTGAGACATCTGAGTTCATTCCTGGCTCTCTTCCACACTGCTTCCAAACAAACTAATGCAAAGCACTTTTGATGTCATTTTTGAGGTGGTGATTCTGCTACACACAATTCAAACTGTCAGCATCAAAATGATACTTAAAAAAAAAGGCCAATTGAGGATAATTGTTTAGTGTTGTTTCAGAATTGTGCTGCCGGAAGTGGTGTTGTTGGGGCTTAAAATCTTTATCTCTGGTGAATGGTGAGAGTGCCTCTGGAATACCACAAAACTGGCTTTAAAAAACAATATGTAGTACTTGAAAAAATAAATCCCTTTTCCCCCCCCCAAATTTAATGAGAGTGTCAGTTGCTGATACGTGTCTGGAACGATGCCATACCCTCCACAGAAATGAAAAACACAGCAGGATTTGCACTGTGCAGGACTTCAGACATTTGTCTGAATGCTTTCTACAGTTTTGATTTTGTTTGGTGCTCACCAGGTACAAGCAGGAGGGTGAAAATTTGAGATGCAGTGGATTTCATTTAAAAGTGTTCTTTGTAGGTCACTAAGTTGTGTGCCTGTTGCTTTATTGGGGATTGTCTTTGATTATTCTCATTCTGATTGGAATTTAGCCCACAATCCTTTGCTTGGATCAAAGTACAAGTAGCCAATCCCCCTTTTCCAGACTGGCAGGGAGCGATGGAAGAAGCTGAATAATGAGGCATAGCCTGCAGCGTGTGGCACAGGTGCACTAACCCTCCTGAGTCACACTGCAAAAGCAGCTTGGGGGGGATGCAGTCCCACTCCTCCTCTGGAGAGAACAAATTAGCTTTGGCACATCTCAGAGCCAGAGCTGGCTCTGTGCTCCTGGTGGTGCTGCTTTAAGGCTGATCCCCTTAGCTTGAGGACACTGCTGAGCCTAAGGGGATAAGCCTGCATGGGTCTAGACTGGCTCCTTCCAGCCCATTGGGATGCTTTGCATCTCTGCTCCGTGGCCTTCCCCGCCTGGCAGGGAGCCAGGACGTGGAGAGGTGGACCCACATTCTGGGTTTGTGAGTTTCTAGCACAGTTACAGCCATTGTGGTTGGGACCTCTCCCAACCAAGAATAAGAATGCACAGTGATATGAGGTAACCCAAAATTAACTACCTCTGGAATAACTTGAATTATTTTTAAAGCAAATGGAAAATTAAACAGTCTTTATGAATGATGTTTTTATTAATAACATTACACTGAGCCAGTTTGCAACGCTGTGGTAAGCTGCTGGTGCTTTTATGTGACTTGCTTTTCCTTTTCCAGGATCAAATTATCCAGTTGATGAATGCAATTTTTAGCAAGAAAAACTTTGAGACGCTCTCAGAGGCCTTCAGTGTTGCCTGTGCTGCAGGTTCCTTATCCCAGAACCGCTTCCACTTGCCTGTCATTGTTGTCCCCGAGGGGCCTGCGGCTGTGTCTCACCATCAGCCCGTCCTCAGGGTGAGTCCTTAGCCCCGATCTTGGCTCAGTCTGGAGTGTTGTAGCTCTGGGCTGACTGAGTGTGTAAGGTGATGCCTGTCACTTTAACTCCAGGACTCAGGTTCCAGCAGATCTTTAGTGCCTTTGTGCAGTGATTTTTAGGAATCTCTGCTTACCCAGGGCTTCCCAGACACTCCTCTAGGAGTCAGTGAGCTCTGTTATTAGCTTCACCTTTCCCTGTTACAACAAGGGAATCTGGGATGGTGGGCAGGGGAGAGCACTGGTTTGTAGTACAGAGGGTCTGTGCTCCTGCATTCCTGCTGGGACAGTGGGTTTCACAGAAATGCTGCTTTTTCTCTTGTAGCTACAAGTGACCAATGTTATGTCCCAGCCACTGACTCAAGCTTCTGTAAAGCTCGACCAAGCCAAGTCTGTGTCTAGCAAAGCCACTGTCCTTCAACAGACACCATTTGTTCTGTCAGGGTAAGAAAAGGGGGAGCTTTGAAGAATTCTCTTCCTGCTGCACTTTGCAATGTCAGTTTTATATTGTGGGGTTTTACCTGCTTAGTGTTGCACATCTGGGGGCTTCTTAACACCTTGGATTTTTTTTGTTGCAGAGATTTCTTTGAGCTGAACTTTATGAATGTGAAACCTGCAAGTGGATATTATGATTTCTCCATCAGTGTAGATGGAGATAAGCGATTTATTGCTAACAAAGTGGAGGTGGGTGTGCTCTTTGATGGCATTTTAATTCTGTGCCTGTTCACTGAAACAGCTTTTTATTTATATCCATGAAGGATGTTGCCAGTTGTATGGGATTTTTATCACATGTTTTTCTGTAATACTTTGGCTTTTGACTCAGGATTATGACCAATAACCAGATTAATATATGATCAAAAGGGATTTGTGTATATTTCAAACCTGACTTATCACTGAGATGCTGACAGCATAGAACAAAGGGTAACAATGGAAGTGTTTGTGGCAACCCAAAGTAGCTGTGCAGAAATTATTAAGAGTGTTAGTTCTTCAGAGCATTCCGGATTTGAGCCCGTAAATCTCAAGGCTTGGCCATCAGTTGTCTGGTGATTGCCTTGTGTGGAGGCTGAGTATTGTTGTTGTCTGTTTGTGTAAGCTCTAGAGCCCAGAAAAGGGTCGAGGGGTTTTTTTGGCATCTCTGAACTGTATATATTGAAGATTTTGTAGTGGAAAAGCAGTGACCAAAGTAAATGGAAATGAAGTCTTCTTTTCATGCATACCTACCCCCTTTTTTGGTGGCAAAAGCTGTTAGACCATATCTTTCTGAAGTACAGTTTTATATAAATGCTCAGTTTTCCTTTCCTCAGGCAGAGTGTGACCTCAGGGACTGTTCACACAGTCACCTCAGTGGCAACAGCTGAGAATGCTCCTCTCCAATGAGTTCTATTCCAGGGTTAATTTTTGCCCTCAATCACCTATTTAAGGAAACAATTAGCTTTTCAAGTCTCGCAGCATACTCAGCTTGGAGTGGAGGAGGAAGGCACACACTTACAACCGCTGACCTTTACTCTGAGTATCCAGTGGATGCTGCCAGTGTAGTAGTAATGGCACTCAGGGGTGTCAGGAGGGGATGGATTGTTGTGCTTGAGCTGGTGCTGGCACACGGAGGCACCGCCAGGAATGGATTAGCACTGGCAGCTTTGTGAGAACCGCTGCTAATAAGACACATTGTTACGGGGGAGGACTGCTGGGGACCTGCCTTTTTTCCTTACTGTTATTAGCATTAATTGTCCTTAATGCACCATCGTTTTGACAGTAATGAGCTAAACCAGTGGGTCATTACTCCGCCAGAGACGACATTTCCTGGCATTAAAATATTTGAGAGATGTTTGTGTACCGTGCAGTTGGAGGGGCTGTGTGCAGCTGCTCTGAGTTGCCTTCACGTCACTTTTTTAAAATTAATATTTCATTAGTCCATCTTTCACTGCTCCCAACTTGGAACAAAGTATGGCTTTGCTAAAGTTAGCTTGAATCATCTGCATGTTAATGGATCCATTTTCAGGGGTAACCTCTCTCTTAAATTACACTTTTTGTTGCAAAGGAACTGCCAAGATGGTTGTGTTTGAAGTCTGACCCGAATAGTTTGGTTAATGTTTTTACATATTTTTCCCACAGGTTCCCTGTGAATTATTTTTTCATGCTGAGGGCGTGGGGCTGGTTCACACGAGCAAACCTGTAATAACAAATTGTAGTATAAGTTGAAAAATGTCTTGGCAGTGAAACTTTTAATTCTCCGGGGGAGCATTTGTAAGCTGTGAGAACAAATGTGCTAATTAAAAACTACAGACTGCAGTAACTGCTTATGTTTGAGAGAAGGATTGAAGTCAGGCAAACCCACCGAGGCTCAGTGCCTGCATGGGCTGTGGTTTGGGGCTGGGGAGAGGCAGGAAGTCGTTTCTCTGCCTGGGGTTTATACTGCACTTAGCAAAAGGAGTGTGATAAATGGCAGGGCTTTATTGGCTGCCCAGCACTGAGTGATAAACGCTGGGACTGAAGGAAAGCTTGCTGAACAAAGTGCAGGGCTGCAGGAATGCTTTGGCATTCGCCTGCTGGTAATAAAATCAGCAGAAACCTGTTGGGCTTTAGGAGCCCAGAGAGGCAGAGCTGGTTGCTGTCTGGAGACCCCTCGTCTCCAGTTGCTGTCCAAAGCAGGAGTACATATGCACATTGCAGTTTTAAGTTGTACCACACGTGATGTAGCCTTTAATAGCTGGTTTCTGCTAGTTCAAAAGGAAAACTAGCTGCATCTGGATAGTTGGCCTGTTTCATTAAAAACAGTTTTCCAAAGGCCAGCTAATTCCAGCATGCCTGAGAAGCCGGTGGAAGCAGTCTGCAGAGCTGGCTGCTTGTGCAGGAAGGAAGAGGGTGGCTTAGGGTTAGTGGCTGGTGCAGGAGCTTTGCCAGAAGGTAAATTGCTATAGATCATTCTGTTCAGGTTAGACTCTGTCTTGGGCTTAGTGTAAGACCCCCTTTGTTGAAGGGGGACACAGGGCCTGAAGCATCTGCAGTGAACTTCACCATAACTGGTGTATGTAGAGTGCTCTGAGTAATTGTCTGTTGTGTTTTGTTGCAGCTGAAAGTAAAAGTTTCCACGGAAGTTGGGATTACTAATGTAGATCTTTCTACTGTGGATAAGGATCAGAGCATTGCACCAAAAACAACCAGGTAAAACGACACAGTGATCCCTTAGGGGCTCCAGACAGGAGCCTGGGTTTCTCTCAACACCAGACTTTCTCTTGTAGATTCACCTGAGTCCTCTTTGGTTCTTAACTTCTAGGGTAGCTTACCCAGCCAAAGCCAAGGGCTCCTTCACTGCTGACAGCCATCAGAATTTTGCTTTATCCTTCCAGCTGATAGATGTGAACAGTGGAGCTGAACTCATCCCTCACCAGGTTAGCACAAATTTCTGTCATTGCTGGGACACCGGGATGTTCCATTGTGAAGCAACTCGAGTGACAATTGCTCTTGAAAAGATTTACTGGGTTTTGAGAAACCTTACGTTTCTGCCATGGTCTGTGAAGATCACTGATCTCAGTAGATGGGAGATTCACTTCATTTGTTTTGTGTGTCAATTAGATGAAACATCTGGCTCTGGTGCTGTGTCGTCTTTAACACAACAAAGTGAGGGCAGGTAGCCTGCACTGTAAAAGCACACTTCTGATTTTTTTTAATACAGATTTTTGGCTGAAAAAGTCCTTGAACGTTACAATCTACCTTTCAGACTTTTGTCCGACTTCACAACCAGAAGACTGGCCAGGAGGTGGTGTTTGTTGCAGAACCAGATAACAAGAACGTGTACAAATTTGAACTGGATACCTCTGAAAGAAAGACTGAATTTGACTCTGCCTCTGGTACCTACACTCTTTACTTGATCATTGGAGATGCCACTCTGGAAAATCCAATCCTGTGGAATGTGGTATGTAACTGGAACTGGGGTGATGTGGTTTTGAGGTTACTGGCAGTCTGACTAACAGGAGGGCATGGTACAGATCTGTAAGAAAAAAGCTCAAATGATTTGTTCTCTATAGTGAACCAGAATCCTTCTGGCCGTTTGTAGGCTCTGAGGTTCATTTTAAGTTTTGAAGTAAAGATCACAGCAGGACAGGAATGAACTTTCAGTGCATCATGTGGTGGAGCAGAAACTTCAGAACATTTATGGGTTTGATTGTAATTTCACAGCAAGTTCTCAAGGTTTAACCTTTCTGTTCTCTCTCTGCTGAAGATAAGTCCAATTCGTGTTTTGGGATGAATGGCATTACTGCCTCTGTTTAGGAGAAGCTGTTTCTTAAAAAATCTGGTGGCTTTTTCTTAGGTGCCTGTAAAAATCATGTCAGTGGTAGATTGGCAAGTAAGGAAATAGGCCACAGTAATGGAATAGGTTTTATCAATACATGAAGGTCAAAGTTCATGAAACTGCATGATTTCATTTCAGGCTGATGTTGTGATCACATTCCCAGAAGAGGATGCACCATCCACAGTTCAGTCCAAGAACCTCTTTGTTCCCAAACCTGAAATCCAGGTACAGTCAAAATTACGTGTGAAGATGGGCAGCTAATCCTACTGTTGTTATTAGTTCTTATTAGTTTATTTGTAAGTGAAGTAATTAAAGGAAGACCAGAGTTACTGCTTAATGAAAAGAACTTGGTTGTAGTCCTCTGCAGTATGAATACAAAAGCTGTGTGTCCTATCTGTGAGAGAGAAACTCGTGTCACTGAGGAGATTCAAACATGAGAATGTGACCAGGTAACTGGGTAAGCACCACAGAAGGGTCTCTGCTTCATTCCAACCATCTGTGCTGGTGTCAAGTGAACAAGTGCTTCTGTGAGTGCAAGGAAAATTAACTGTGCAAGAGATCAAATGTGCAGAGACTGGAATAGACACTAAAGAGTCAGTCTTTGCCTTAAGAGGAATGGTTCTCTTCCAGAGGAACGTCTGGGAACAGCACCCAGGGCTCCTCTGGGGAGCTGAGAAGCTGCTCTGTTGGAATAGTCCTATTCATGAGTTGGTTTTGTTTGCAGCACCTCTTCAGGGAACCTGAGAAGAGGCCTCCCACAGTGGTCTCCAACACTTTCACAGCGTTGGTTCTTTCCCCGCTGCTCCTGCTGCTCATCCTGGTGAGTGAACTGGGCCACAGAGGAACAACAGCTTTTCCCTGCAGTCCAGAGCCATTTAGGAGCCTGGGCAGTTCAGCTCTTACTGAAACTGGTTAATGATGACTGGCACAGCAGTGCTGCAGTTACAGCGAGCAAATGTCAGTGCAGAGCATTGGTCTGGTTTGGTTGTTTGAGTTTATAGTCAAAACAGAAGAACACTGCTGCCAGGTGGAAGTAGGTGGATGGGCTTCTTCACTGTGCTTTAGCTGGGGATGGGGAATAACAGTGGGCAGATTAAGTTATAAGTACAATAAACTTGCACAGGATTCTACTTCACACATAATAAATCTGTCACAAAATCTGTGTTACTTAATCCTATCAGATTGATTCCCATTTATGGACATAATACTGGAGTGTCTGTAGTTGAAACAATCCACTGCTGCTCATTGTATCATTAGGGCAGTGTTCTGAATTTAATGCAATACAAAATCTGACTGAGCCAAGTTAAATTATTCCTTATTTGGAAGATGAAGCTGATTCCAAGAGTAATTCCCCATCAGCTGGTCTCACTGAAAGCAGGCACTTGGGCAGTCGTGTCCTCTGCTCACTGGAGTTCACAATATACACACTGATGACACTTTAATAAAAAATCTTATTGCTGCTGCTCCTGCTTCCCATCCTTCATGCCTTTGTCTTTTGTACTCCAAAAACTACAATTGTTTTTATGAGCAAGCATCTTGTATCTATAGCTGGTTTTTGTCTGAGTCCAAAATGAGAATCTTACCTTTTTGTTTCGGTCTTTTTCATTGAAATCAATTCAGCTGGATAGAAATAGCAATGTCAGAGTTTGGGTTTTTTTGACAATCTAGATTTGGAGCAGTACTTTCTCAGCAGTTTAGGGTATTTGAGCAACTGCATCATGGCAGTCAGAAGCAGCAGGAGAGATTTTCTCTACAGGAGCTCAACAGTGCTGCCTTTAGCAAAATTCCTACTCTTGCAGTAGTAAACAAGTGCTTCTGTAGAGAATACAGTGAATACAGAGGATTCATTGAAGGACTTAAAGCAAATAGGCTGAAAAGATAGTGAAGTTTAAAATAAAAGCTTGTGTTTACAAGGCTGCTGTAACTCAGATTTTGGTTTTTTCTCCTTTTAGTGGATCAAGATAGGTGCCAACATCTCCAACTTCAGCTTTGCTCCCAGCACCATTGTTTTTCACATGGGACATGCTGGTAAGTGTCAGAGGCTTTCTGCTTTGTTTGACCTCCTCACCTGGGAGTTACAGATGAGAGCCTGTGGTTAATGGGCTTGCGGTCTATTAACTATAATGACATAACAGCACAACATTTGTTCTCTTGTTTCCATCTGCCTTCCTGCTTTTCATGATTGTTAATATGGTGATAAACCTGTTTTGGCCATCAGCTTATAACAGCTGTCATTATCCGGGCCCCTCTCTCACACCATTTATCTGTACTTAATAGAACTTCTTATTTCCAGAGGTCACACTTTCTTTATTGCATGTTTATCCTCTGAGAGCAGGGAGGTTCTGTGGGGATTGAAACCTGCAGGACTCTGTTAGTGGTAAAAGATTACATCTTTTCTTTAAAACTCTTCCCATGAGAGCACTTCTGGGTTTTTTTTGGCTGGACCAAGTTTTTCCATCAATTTTATTGTGCCCTTGATCACACAGTTATTTACTGTCTTGGTGGAATTTCAAAAACATAGCAGGCTGGGACAACTTTGGATCTACAGATTCCAAATGTCCTTGTGTTTCTCAGTCCAAGTGAGTTTCATGGAAGCTTTCTAAAGCTGTAAACCCTTACAGGTGTGTGAAGGTTAATATCCCCTATTGAAATCCAGAGTAACCTCCTCTTTTTAATATCCCTTAATGTCTATAATATGTCCATAATTCTGCCACAGGAGGGTCGGTTGCAAGCTGTCCATAACATTTTTTTCATGTGGAGGCCCAGACACCTTAATTCCCTGGCAATAATGTAGAGTCTTTAGATCTGCCATTCAGAGCTTCAGAGATGAGACAGAAACCAAATGCTTGAGACTGGCAGTACAGTTCTGAGGATAACAAATGGTTGGTCTTTGAAACGCAGTTTCAGCCATGGGCTCTGTTTTTTTTTTTCCCCAGCAATGTTGGGGCTCATGTACGTCTACTGGACTCAGCTCAACATGTTCCAGACACTGAAGTACTTGGCCATTTTGGGTGGCATCACATTCCTGGCAGGCAACAGGATGCTGGCTCAGAAAGCTGTGAAGAGGTAAGGAGAGAGCTGCTTTCAGCACCTGTGGGGAGGTGGTGCTGTCGTGTGCCAGTGGCTGATGGGGCAGCAGACCTGTCTGGGTCCTTGGACCTCGTGTGTGGGGCTGCTCAGTGCCACCTTCCTGCCTGCCTCCAGAACAGGGGCTTGATCTGGGCAGGGCAGTGAGGGGCTGTCCCCGAGGTACAGCTCCTGCACACGTGAGCAACAGACAACAGGCAACACACACAAGCAAACCCAGGGAAAATTCTGCCAGATATTAGGGATACAGCATTCATTCCTGTACTTGGCACTGGACTGACTCTGGACACTTGTGTCCTCTGCCATGCAGTGCCTCATGACTGCCATGGCTTGGGTAGCCAGCAGGTTGCTAACCCAAGCTTCCAGTGCAGTGCATTGATTAGAGGACACACCACCCCCTCTCCTTCACTTCTACCAGACACGATTCTGTGTGAGACTTAAGCTTTAGCCCTTTAGAACTACTGTAGCATTTGGTTTTGAAGATAATCTTAGTGACCTGCTTTGCCATCAGACCTGTGCTTTTCTTACTTTGCCCTTTTGAGCCACTGGAATCTTATCCCTACATACCTATCTGCATAGATATCCCTGGGTTCTCACTTTTTTGATTGCACTCCATTAAAACCAGGACAGGAGGTGTAAAAAAAAAAAACTTAAAAAAAAAAAGTTAAGGGGGGTTGTATTGGTTTGTTGTCTTTAAAACATGTCAACTTGCATGGCTTTAGCAGGGAGGATTAATGTAATTAACCCTTTCCATAGTGTCTTCCCAGCTTTCTCAGCCTTGGTCCTCTCCACTGTGGCATTTATCTTGTTAGCATAACAGTTCCTACTGGGATTTTATGTTATGTCATTTAATAATGTTTCCTTTTTTCCTTTAAAAGAGTATTGATAAAGTCATGATTAAGTGCAGATTGCCTAGGATACAGATTTAGAGGAAAATAATACAATGAAGCTAATTTCTAAGTATCATTGCTTAACCAGGGCTTCTGTTAGCACATAAATGCAAGTGGTTGGTATCTGCTTCAAACCACTACAGGGGGTGTCCGTTTGCTTTTTCACTGCAGATGACACGAAGCTGCAACTACAATGGCGAATTTGAAAGTAAAACTTCTCCCTGAGGCTAAAGTTAAACCCTTTGTACGTGACTTTAAAGTTCAAAAAGACACCTTCTCGTTAAGGCGCTGCCTGCCTGTCTCAGAGGCTGAGGTGCAGTGACAATTAACTGGATGGCGCTTTGAGGCGAAGCTGTGGAGGCGGCTGCTGGGCGTGGGGAGGGAGGGGGACTGCGTAAACCAGCTTGGTGCAGAAGTTACCAGAAGGCCTGGTTTTGCTTTTTTGCCTTTCTGTCGCTGGCTCTGATTCCTGGAGCAGGGCTGCTTTCCTCCTTCCTGTCTTCTCTGAACCTTTCTCCCTCTCTCCTTTTGGCAGGATCGCTGCAGAGCAGAGCAGTAGGTTGGCAAAGTATAGAACGCTGCGGTAGAAGGGGGTTTGCTAGTGACCAGCTCTTCAGGAAGTAAGGGCCTTTTTGGATTTTGCCTTTCCTGGGCATGCTGCCTGTTTCATTTCACCTCATCACTCACTCCTTTTACAAAAAGATCTGTCAGCTGAAGCTGCTTCCTCCCAACATCACTTACTGGGCTTTGGTCCTTGGCTGCAGCGGGGTTGGCATATTAGCAGTACATGTTCTCCGAGGCTAAATTGCGTTTGTGTGATGTCCTTAATTGTCTGCAATCTGCATGGTGATACATGCACATGTAACTGTGCTGTCCTGGGCACCAAGCAGCTCTCAGGTGATGAAATAAACCCAGTTTAAACAATATTACTATTCCCATAAATAAATTACTAGTATTGTTGGCTGCAGGAGGACATGATAGAAATGGCTGTTCTCATCCTGCTGTTGGTACTGCCTATCCCCATCCACAGTATTCTGATTATTCAGCTGCCAGGCACTCTGCCTGCTGAATTACACCCTTGTTTAGGGTGGTGAGAGCTCTGCAGCAAAGCCAGGTCAGCACCACCTCGTTCAGCTGAGAGCACGACCCAGTCCCAGGTTCACCCTCACATTAGACTGAACTGGCCATGGTGGCTCAGGCAGCAGCAGCTCCCAGCCTCCTCCATTCCATACAGTTGTGTGATAGATCTCCATTATCATTTACCAGCCCTTTATTTCCTGTCATTCCAAGACGTAAGGTCACAGTTTGCTCTGTCCACAGCGGTGTAGGAGGCAGGACTGCCGGTGTTCTGCACGCTGCCCAGTTCTGACTGTGTGTGCATGGGGTTCATTCCCTGTTCAGTGCACTGGTTTGCTGTGGGGAAGAAGGAGAGCATCTCGGATGGCTCCTGTGATGGACAGATCACTGCACAACGTGCTGCACTGGTGCATTCCCGAGCATTCACTTGCTCTCCCATCGTGGTCAGTGCTCCAGGCACACACACAGTGCATTGAATGGAGCTCAGGTTTTTTGGTGCAAAACAGTGTGGGAATCTGTGCCACACAAATGCTGTGCACTGTGGGGACAGCACCTGTGTGCAGATCAGGGAGTGTGCAGGATGGTTTCATGGAATTTACCTGTGAAGAATTCAGCATCATGTCCCTCAGAAAAACACCCTGTTAATGTCTCTTCTCTCCCTGGAGCATTTTGAGGTGTTTGAGCACAGAAGAAGCTACACCAAGTTGCTGGAGAGGAAACTGGAGATGGCTGTCACTTGTCCTGCGAGACAAATGCTGGGTTTGCATCCTGGCTGTGTTTGATGGTGCTGTTCTGGTCCCTGGATGCTTCATTTTAACACTATCTTGGGCCAATGTTTTCCAGCTTTTTAGTGGTGTGTTACCAAGTGCCTCACCAGTGTGTTCTCCATAGCTTGCATGTTTTCTGTGTCTCAGCCCCCCCAGGGGCTGTGAGTAATCCTGGAAGACCACAGAATCACAAAATGGCTTGGGTTGGAAGGGACCTTAAAGTTCATCCAGTTCCACCCCCTGCCATGGGCAGGGACACCTTCCACCAGCCCAGGTTGCTCCAAGCTCCATCCAACCTGGCCTTGGACACTTCCAGGGATGGGGCAGCCACAGCTTCTCTGGGCAACCTGTGCCAGGGCCTGCCCACCCTCGGAGTAAAGATCTAATCTCAACCTTCCTTCTTTCAGTTTAAAACCCTTGCCCCTAGCCCTGTCACTATCTACCCCTATAAAACCTCCCTCTCCCTCCTTTAATAAGCCCCCTTCAGGTCCTGCACTGAGGCCTTGCAGCTCCTAGGGATGGACTGTCAAGAGCTCTGCACCCGTAGCTATGCCTGTGTCTGGCAAAAGAGCCCCCAAAAAGTTGGATGTGCTGTTTTAAATTAGACTACTTCATCTTCCTGGGGACATGAAGATCTTTGTGTGTACATGGACCAGCAATTCCCAGCAGGTGGATTGGCCCTGTTAAAAGTAGAAAAGAAGTTGAGGTACCTCCAGGCTTTGTATTCAGCCTGGGGTTTTTTGTTCAGTTCTGCAATTTAAAAGGCTTGTTCACCCCTTTTGCACCAGAAATTAACCTTCATTTTTTCTGACCCTTTCCATCTTCCCCGATTTCCATCCCCCTTCCCTTACAGCACTGGTTTTGTCACTCCAGTAAGCTGCTTTTGGGCAGCTTGTCTGACAAGCTTTCTTTGAGAGAAGATGAGGGTTCTGGGGACACTTTTGCTGTGCAAGGAGGTGCTTTGTTGCCTGGAAGAGTTAATTTTTTGGGTTTTTCTTTCCAGGACACAGTAGTACCAGAAGAACGGAAGAAATGTGGAAAAACAAAGCAAATGCCTTCAGAACGGAAGTGAATAAATAACTGAAAGACCAAAAGAAGGAAGGCAGAAGATGATTTTTTATATATATATATATATTGAGTCAAAAGGGTGCCAGTTAAACTTTTTTAAATATCTTGATTTTCATCATTGTGTTCATGCTACTGGAGTGCTTTTCATATGAATCTGGAAAATCCTTTTTTCCCTGGATCCTCCCCCTTTTTTTTCTCCCAGGACATTTGAATTTCCTTTGGAGAAAGAGGAAAAAGAAAATACGGTTCTGCCTTTCCCCAGATACCCTTTCCTCATCCTAAAGATCCGTGAATAAAGAGGAAAGATGGCCCTGAATGTTGTGTTTGGGCTGTGTTGGAGGCGGTGATTGGAAGCTGGGCTCGCGTGGGAATGAAAAGAGCTTTTTCTGGTGGGTAGTTCTGTGTGTGAGTCACTGCTGTGTGTGGCGCTTCCTGCTCTTTCATGTCCTTTCCCGAGGGACATGTTTATTGGGGGGGACTTCCTGCCCCTGCCTGTCCCTTCTGTGGGGCTGTGGGCTGCCTTTCTCCACTAATGACTGTTCTCTCCCACCCCAGGCTGTGCTGAGCTGCTCTGGGCCCCTGGGGTCAGGCAGGAGGAGCCTTTGGAGAGGGCCAGCTGTGGTGCTGGAGTGCCTGTGCCTGACCCGGCAGGTTTGGGGGTCCCTTGGGAGGGTTCACTTTCTTTGCAGCCTCAGGAAACAACTGTTTCACTCCAAATGGGAGCTTGATGGAGGTTGTTGCCTCTGGTCTTCTGTGAAACCAAGAGCCAGGAATGTGCTGGTTGCCCTGTGGCCACACTGGAATTGCTGGAGCTCCAACCTCCCGACCAGTTATTCCCTTCAGGACCACCAAGCATGTTGAGGCAGCAGAGTTGGGGCTTTATTTGAAGCACCTCACTGATAGTAATAACCAAAGGCCAAAATCTCCTCCCAGTGAGCAACTTCCACATGGGAAACTTAACAGTTACTCCCTTCCCTGCATCCCTGTGTTTGCTCCTGTTCATCCCGTGTCAGAGCAGTTTCTTTAAAGGCCTTTTGGCAAAGGAACTCGATCAAATTTCCAGGAAAAATTATATCAGCAAGAAAGCATGTGGATAAAGGGTGTGGAGCTGAATCCTCCAAAGCACTTCACGTGTGTGAGACACGACTCCACTTTATAAAATCCACTTTGTCTCTTCCCCACTGCGGTTACTCACACTTAGCTCACTGTTCCTACCTGTTTGTTCAGTGTGAGCATTACACTGGACCCACAGAGGTTTAATGAATTTCTCTGACCTCCTCTGCACTCCTTCAAAGACAGGATCTTGGGCTGCATTCAAGTCCTCTGGGACTAAAGGAGTTTTAGGCAAGAAATAACTAAGCTACTATTCATAGTAGTTTATCCTGGAATTCCTTTTCACTGTGGTGAGCTTTTTAAGCCTCATATTTTGTTACTGCTCACTTAGCAGCTTTGTTTTGTAGCTTCCTTCTGATGCTTCATGCTAGGACAGGACTTTCCCTGTGCCTGTAGAGCTCCAGCACGTTATCCAAGGAGAGCACAGATGCAGGAGGAAAACCATGGAGTGCCTTGGTGATGTATATAATGATGATGATCTAAGCTTGTGTATGTTACTTTTGATTTTCTACTTCCTTGGGTATGCAGTAGGAAAGGTAGTTTTTATTAATTTGGCCTTTTATTTCTCACCTGTTTTGTTTTATTTGGTTTTATATTTAATATCTCAACGTTTGAGCATTTGTTTTGTCATTTTGATGCAAACTTAACTTTCAAAGCAGTGTCTTTTATTCAAAATTGCTGCACTCACCTGGCTGTTTAACCACACAATCACTTTCTGAAATGTTTTTGGCAGGTCTTTTGATTTTATTGGGAGTATCCAATCCAGTATTTGCAAATGGCTTTTATGCCACTGAACAGAATTTAAAACCTGAGCAGGAAGGATGTAATGGGTATGGATTTGGTGCAAGTATGAACTAATCTTCAACATACTGGAACCTACTGTCCTAAAACACGGTCACCTGAGGAAAAGTGAGATGGTACTTACTGCAGACTATGAGGGAATTGTTTGGGTGCAAGGAGGAATGGTTTCAGAGGCCTTAATGCATGTTTGCATGTCACTGTAATTCCAGCCTGGTGGTGTTAGTGGTACTGGAGCTCCTGCCTTTGTTAGCCCAGCTCTGGGTCACCTTCAGTGCACTTGACCACTGTCTCTGAGAAACATCTTCCATTCTGGGCCCAAAATCAAGAAACTAACTTCTCAACAAAAGAGCCATCTTGACCTGCTGTCGGACAGGTTTATTTAGAACAACTTTTATTTCCTGCCAGTGGAGGGAAAGCAGACCCCATCCTGATGGTATTTACATTTCTGAGGACATAATTGTTACACAAACAATAGGGGAACTGGGGAGACATCACTGGGTTAATAACTTATCCTTTGAAAACATTTACAGTTGTAACTGGTCACAGTGGAGTTCAGAGCCATGGGATGGCACTCAACAGGACGTTGAGTTAAAACACAGTGAGAGCCCAGTCTGATGCACAGGGGTCTCCTTGAACTCTCGCAGAGCTGTAGCTTCAGTTTGAGCACCTCGAGGCTGAGCATTAACCGTGGCTGAGGCTTTCAGAGCTCAGTTTTGCTGCCAGGGCTCTGTGTCAGGGAATGAGGCAGCAGCAGCCCACGGCAGTGTTTCTGATGGGTGGGAGACGTGTGGATTCATGTCTCACCTCGCTCTGCTCTGAGCTCTGTGTGTGGTTGTGCCATCAGCATCTATTTGGAGGAGGCTGTAATCAATTTACTAAGTCGCCTAAAGGTGCCTTTTGGTGGCCTCATGTTTATTAATCAGGCCCTCAAACAGAATGATGACTTGGCGGAAATTTTGCTACACTTAGTGATTTGAAAGCCTTAATTAGTCGATAGAATGTCCCCAGGATTACAAGTGTACGGGTTGTTTTAGTCTGTGTGTAAAGCAGCCTGAGGTTAAAGCACAGAGGTGGGGTTTTTCTGATCAGCACAGAGCAGTATTTAGAGAGGGGAGTTACGTTGGCAAGACTGAAGGGAATGAAGCAGTGCATCAGCACTGCACTCCTTTGATCACGGCTGAGGAGAGTGTGCATCAGTTTCCAGCTGCTCACATCTGGCAATGTCTTCATTGCTGTCAAGGGCTCACTGTACATCAGGTCCACGAGCTCTGAATTATTCTAGATAGAAGGAGGAGGAAAAGAGAATTATGAGGAAACTTTGTGAGGACGTGCAGAAGTTTTTTCATCCTTTGGAGGCTTTTCCTGACTGACCTTATTTGTGGAAAAGTAACCAAGTCAAACACGGCAAGAGATGCTGGGAGCCTGTGTTCTCCCAGCTGAATTCATAGGCATGATTTATGTAGAGTTCTGATCTTCCCATCCCTAGCCCCTCTTTTGTTTATTGTGCACACAGGTCTCTCCACACCCCTTTTTATTTTGCTGGCAGCACTGGACAGGCTTAATTTCCATGGGACAGGGGAGAAGATGAGAGTGCTTCACACAGGACAGCTGATGCCTGTACAAGTAAAGGTATTCCCAAGGATGGACTGTTTGCTGGTTCTCAGTCCTCCAGAGCTGGTGAGATTTAGAGTGTAATTCAAGTTCCAGGAACTGCTTTCAGGAGTGAGTGGCACAGAAAGCAGTAAAACTTCAGTGCAGGGAAAACCTGAAATGTCCCAAGTATCTAGAGGCAGGTTTTGCTTCTGGGAGAAGACTTTTATCTGCCTTTAGCCTGGCTTAGACCAGGCACACCATCTCAGATAAGCTTACAAGGCTGCTTTGGGTTGCTGCAAACCTGTTCTTGGGCATCCATGTGCAGCTTCACAGCCCTTGTGAAAGTACTTGGCAAAATGGATTGGGAGTTTTTTCCCCTGAAATTCACCTTTTTTCATGGATGGCAGTGGGGGCTGGTGTCGCTGAAGGAGAGGCTGCAAAGCTTGAGCAGTGCAGCAGTGTGTGTGCACAGGATGGAGCAGGGAATGCTACTCACCAGAGCGTGGGGAGATGGAAAAGGGAGAAGTATTTACATGAGCTTAGCCAGGGTGCTGGGAAAGCCTTCTAACCGACTGCTGTCGATGTCCTGAGGCCTGTCAAGGAAGAGGACGGGGATGGTGTAATTGGGATCAAGAGAGAAATTCTTTTTCCACTGCTGCTTTACTGCATGATGAGGTTGAGGAGACCACTGTGTGTGGTGTGGGCTGGCTCAGCACAGGCTGTTCCTTATCTGCACCCTGCTTGGGCTCAGGTAAGAGCTTTCTTCTTTCCCTGACTGTACCTGAAGTGATACTTAATCCAGACAGCAATAAGGACCTTGTCATATTCCTGCAGTGAGCTGATAATGAACTGATTCCCACCTACCTCTGGTTCTGCAGGATGGCTCCCAGGAAGTCCCTGAGGACCATCTGGTGGTGGTAGCGGCTGTCCATCAGGATGCTGTCAGACTGGCGCCTTGTCAGGAACTCCTGCACCCCTTCTCCTGGGCTGCTCCTGCTGCTTCTGTTGGGTGGAGATGAGAAACACCTTTGTTTCAGAGATGCTTTTTTGTGCCTTGCTCCAGGTTTGGCTCAGGCTGAGCAGCACAGGAAGGGAACCTGCTGGGTCTGACCCTGGGGCCGTTCTGCTTCACTGCAGTAAGGACTGGTCACTGAATTTGCTCCTCTGTTAAGAGGATGGATTGGAGCTGGCTCACATCTGAACAGTTGGTCTCAGTGGCAGTCAGTGATCTATCCAGCCTAAGGTACTGGAGAGGCTGCCTTCTGTGTTTAAACCAGTCCAGGGATAATTCTTTCCTACCAGTGAATGATCATAGCAACTATTATTTGCAAATGTTATAGCTTGTTGATATTACAGTAGAACTCTCAGCTGATCTGATGCTTACAGCCTTGGAGGAAAGGATTAATTAGGCTGCTTAATGATAGCTGTGATTAGGGGGATCCAAGACGTAGGGATGCAGGATGCCCTTCCGGATATGGAATAGCAGGAGAGATGGTTTCTCTTGCAGGGCAAGGCAGCTATTGCTGCTAATGCATGAAAGAAACTGCCCCTTGTAACAAAGAAAACAGCAGCCCTGGGACAGCAGGATGCTGGGCTTACCCGAGCCGCTTGCCAATGATGGTCTGCAGGAACTTGCGGGCGGAAATCTGCCCCAGGAATTTGCGGTAGTTGTCGGTGAAGATGGCATCAGCGTGGCGCTGCATCCTGCGGGGAAAGGCAGCCACAGTGCGCTCTCTGAGCCAGCAGTGACCACTCCAGGTGAGAAATAACACACTGGGTGTAACAGTGCTGATAGCAGGGGCAGGTAACCACAGCTAACACCTTTTGGTGTTGGACTGTGCTGGTGTTGTGGGGTAACAGGATTTGAGGGAGCTCAGTCCTGACACGGAGGCAGCAGGCAAAATAAAATGTCTGTTAATCAGAGCCCACACTAAAACAAGTGAGGAAGAGTGCCTGCAAACCAAGGGTGAGGTCAGAGAACCAGTGGAGAGGAGGAGAACCACAGGCTGGGAGAGGGCAGAGCTGGTCTGGGACGTTCCCATGCTCTGCAGCAGCACTGTCATCTCCTGGGAGAACTGTGTCTGGGACAGGATGACAGGATCCTCCAGCAGGTCTCTAGCCTGTGGTTAGACCCAGACTCCAGAAGATCCACAGATAAGGGAAGCATGAGCCACTTGACTGGTCCTGCTGTTGTAAGGACGAGTCCTCTGTGCACTTTGTGGTGCTGGGGGAGGTTGTACCCAGCGCACTCCACAACAGCAAGGCTGACAGGTGAGGTACAAACCTTTTCTCAGTGGGGTCTGCTAACCAACCCTCCTCCTCCTGTTCCTCTGCCGAGGGGTTCTGGCTCTGCAGGGAGCTGCTGTGCTGTAGCTGGAAGCTCAGGGCCTTGCCAGCAACTGGCCCTGGACTGTACCTGCAAGACAAACCCCAGGCATGCTGTGAGGTGTGCTCAGTTGCCAGTTGGGGTTCAGTCTTCTTGACCATTATTCCCTGTTCTGCTTTTTTCTTTCTCCTTTTGCCGTCCTATCTTATCACTAACACAAGTATTGTCCATCACTCTCTCCAGGTGGAAGCTGCCCTGAAGCTCTTTCAGCAGTGAAAAGATGATGGATAGAGCTGCCTCTAACACACTTCCCAGCATCCTTGAGCAAAATTCCAGTGATTGTGGTGTCACTGAGCCATGGCCTTGGCACAGGGCCAAAGCATTTTCTATGGGACAAGTCAAATCCACCTTAGAGAAGCCAATGCCTGATTTTGTGCTTCTGTGGATTTGTAGGGGTAGGAAGAAATATTACAACTTCCAGGAGGTGACAAGGAAATATTTGAAATATTAATAGGCAGCTGTTGAGGTCGTGTACTGGAACAGTTCTGACTTCAATGCAGGTGCCCTGCAGCCACAAATTTTAATCAGTGGTGGAGCTGGTGGTGCTGCCTGCTCTGGAGATTGCCAGATTTCCCTTTATGAATCCCAGCATCCAATCCTAAAACCAACTGTTCAGACTAAAATATTCCTGTCCCGTTGGAAACCACCCCTAGGCGAGCAGTGTACCCAAAAAAATTGGGAGAGGGCAAAGAAATAGGCTTAGCAACAAGTTTAGAGTTCGTCTGGCTTTCAGAAGTGCTGGCAACCTTATTTTGGCACGTGCTTATTTTGCACAAGGTCAGAGATGAGGTAGTGTGGATAAAGCACCCAGCACTTACCTGAGAGCTGGGTAGAGAGGAGAGGAGATGGAGCATGCAACTAAATGCAGGAACAGGAGCAGGGTGGCCTTATCCAGCATCTTCCACCCCTTGGAGTCACCTAAAACACAGAGCGGTCTGAGGGCAGGGAGGTGCTCCAGGCCAGGAGGGGAGGCCAAGTACCACCTTTATGTTCTCAGCCCCCCTACTCACTTTTTGGCACAAAGGGCCTGGAAATTTGCCTGTTTGCAGTCAGGGTGTTTCCCAGTGCATGAGAGAGGGGTCTGGACCGCAGTGTGTCCCTGGGGGGGACTGGACTGCCACCCTCGAGATGCCTACTCACGGCTCTGAGCACCGGCTGTGGTGGGAGGTGGGATGGGCTGAGCTGTGTGTGCAGCCCTGGCTGCGGTGCTTCTGTCCTGGGGTTGGCTGAAGGGCTGTGAATGACTCGGGACAGAGTGGCCCGAGGTCACACACCCGCGGGGCTGAGTGCCCTGCTTTTGTCCTTGGAAGCGAGGGACAGCAGGAAGGCATTGCAGTGAATGTTCTTCCTGAGTTTTGATAGAAAGCGGTTGATCTTTTGCTCAAAAAAAAAGATTCTTTAAGAATGGGGATAGAAACCTTTAAAATACCAAGTTTCCCTGTTCTCTGTCTTACTTTACAGGAGAAAAGAGCAGAAAGGTGTTTGATCTCCGTAAGGGGGGGAAAAACAACCCTTCCAAAGGTATAACAATACTTCCTTGCAAAAGGAGCAGCTTCCAAATGGAAAGGGTTTGGCTGGGCTTCTGACTGGCCCAAGTGAACTTTCAGAGCAGTGGGTTTTACTGATGGGGGGGGCCCTTTCTGCTGGAGAACATCAGCAGTGAGCTCTGCTTTACTGCTCAGACAGAGCAGATCAACAGAGGCCGGGGGAGACTCATTAAGGACTTGCAAGTGGGTCCAATCTCGACACTGTGGAAGTTAATAATGGAAATAGTGGCAGTGTCAGATGTCCATGCACAGACATGGGAGAAGGTGTTGCACTGAGAAATGAGGTTTCTTATCACAAACTCATTCTCAGCCCAGTCTGTTTCCAGCCGCTCGTGCTCCCAGGGAGGGACCCACGGCTTCCCCATCAGTTCCCCTGGGAGCAGCACAGTAGCTCCTGACTCCTGCAGAGCTTCCTGTGCTCGTGGTGGCATCTCCTACTCCTGGTCTATTACAGAATCACTTGGGCCCCTCAGAGAGCCAAGGAATGCTTAAAAGAAGGAAAAAAAGGGATTTTGAGAGACTCACAGGGCTTCTGCCTTTAGAGCAAATTTACTGCTTCCTTTTTTTTTTTTCCTTTTTCATTTGAACTTGAAAAAGCATGCCTTTTCTGTGCCTCTCCCTGAGTATCTTCAAGGCAAATCCCAAGTCAGATCTTTCCAGATAGAGGAAATGATCTAAAGCATCTGTCAGGGGGTACCAGGAGGCTGTGGCACCAGCATCTATAGAAAGTGCCAACCAGGAGATTTAATCAGTACCAGGGAAGCTACTATTTGAGCTGAGAAGTTAAGTGCCAGTGTAAATGCAAACCTCGCCCAAATGCTCTTCCTAACATACAGCCCTGATTAGCACTTTCTTTCTGTCTCTGGTTTCCCTTCTTTGAATGTTGGGGTTTTCTCCAGAATCACTTTTTGAACCTTTGAGGTATTTTTTTTTCTTTCTCTATTAATAGTTTCTTAGCAATTTTGTTTGTTTGTTTCTGACTTTGTCCTTCTTCCCCTGTCTTGCTTTGCCTTCTCTCCCTTAGCTACAGCCTGCTTCTCATTCAGCTTTTTGGGTCTGTCTGTCTCCCTTTTTCACTCGGGAATAAATCTGAAATGGAAGTCCTACACCCCTTCCCAGAAGTGTCTGCTGTTTCAGAGGAGAAGCTGGGGAATTGAAGTGTCACCCTGCATGGAGGCAGCTTGACAGCTCTGCAAAACATTGTCACCTGCCAAATTCTCTTGAGGTGAGGGACAGCTCACTTTCCATTCTGGCAGCATGTGAAAAAATGATTAATAAATGAATTCCCCTTAAGATGAAGAGCTCTTAGCACCATTCCAGCAGATGAAGCATAATAGCTTCATTCCATCCTGTGCAGCGGGAACAGCAGTTTGTGACAGCGGTGTTGGAGAGATGGGGATCTCTTACCACTCCTGAAGCCTTAGCCTGAGCTATCTTAAAAATACCCCTATGTAGATGAAATGAAGCTTTTGCCATGCCTGCTGTTTTAGAAAGCTGAGTCTTTTATACTCTGAAATGCTGCAGAAGAAAAGCAGAAATCCTTTCCAGTACCTCCCTCTGCCTCGTTGTTTGGCTTCACGTTACCTGTAACACACCGTGGTGTTTCTCCTCACACTGGGCTGTGGCTCAAACACAGTTTCATTGCTGGGTGAGTAAAACACCGTTCATTTGCCAGGGTAAAAGGGACTCACATCCGTATAGCAAAAGAGAAAAACTGTGCTACAGCTGGTAAATGTCTAACATGTTTTTACAAAGCTCATCTATAGTATAATTCTGTTGATTTGCATTTATCCTGCAGTTCATTTACTGTTTCTTTCTATGACTTGGTACAAAAATATCTTGGTACAAAACTTGGTATGGTACAAAGGCTGTTGTGCATGGCAAAGCTAATTCCTGGTGCCAGCTTTGATTGCATTTCAGTACCATTTAATTATCTCCAACTTCTGAATAGGCATTATCTTGTTAAACACAGAGAGAGAGACTCCCACTTACCGTTCCTGTAGACGACAGGCACTTCCTAGCTCAGCTCCTGCCCAGGTGTTCCTTCCCCTGTTGCAAACACAACTTCTCCTCTGGAGCTGCCTCTGTGAGCTGCTGGCTCTGTGCCCCCCACACTGTGCTGAGCAGGGAGGGCACTCTCAGATCTCCCCCCAGCTGTCCTCTGGCTGCCAGAGAGGTGCATCTCTGCTTTTTATACCTGTGCTCCCTCAGGAGTCCTGTGGGCTTCCACGCGTCAGAGCATCAATTATCCTCCTGAATTTCAAGGGCTGTGTTTAGCATCCTCTTTTTGTGTGTGTGTGCAGGGAGAGGGTTGTGCCTGTAATCGAGGGTCATTTGCACACTTTCTCTTTATCCCTCAAAGAGTGAAGAGCAAATAAAACAGCAATAATCTGGCAAAGTGAATGAAAAATACACTTTGAAAGGTAAACTTCTCTTTCCCTTTGCAATTGCAGTTTTTTCCTTCTACTCTACAGTGAGTGGGTTAACCATTAATGCTTTCTCACACTACATGAGCAGGAGGGTTTATCTTTTTTGCTGTTCCATTTTTCTTTGATTATCAGCCTTTCCCTCCTTCTCCTTTGTTACTCACACCTGCATTAGCGGGGCAGTTCATGCTCCAGTCCCTCGCAAACATCACAGCTTCACATCAAGCACACGGAGCAGCCGCAGAGCCCTGCTCCGTTCATGTGCTCTGGAAAAAGGCAAGGGTCTTCCCTGGGGTGCTGCGTGCTCTGGCAGCTGTTTTCAGTCCTGGAACAGGGGTTGTGAAAGCCCCATTAAAAAGAACACAGAGCCTTGCTGCCAAGAAGACCAGGACGGTTCAGAGGAGCTAAAAACGAGGTGTCAGCGTGAGCTCCACCTGCCAGATTTTTCAGGCTGACTTTACAACACCCAGAATTGATGTGGGGACCCAGACCCTCCTCGTCTCAGGGCTTGCGTGACTCGAGGCTGGGAAGAAGTTTCAGCAGGTGAGATGACTCATACCTGCCTGCTGCCCACTGCCTTCACCTTGCACCAGAGCCCATCCCAGCTGCTGGGGGCAGAGAGGGATTGCAGGAAGGACGAGCATCTGGTGTGCACGTGGGTGCCTGTGTGTGCAGGGGGTCAGAAGCATCCAGTGCTGGTCTAACTCTCTACCACTGCCCCCCTGCTCCTTGCTGAGGTGAGAAATCAGCACTGTGATTATGGCTTGCTGCTTAGTGAAGCAACATCCCTCTTCCAAGGTGTGGGCTCCCTGTAAGAGTAACCCCACACCTGGAAAGGCTGGAGTGAGCTCAGGACACTGAGTTACTCTGGTGTTAAACAACAGTCACTCTGTACCTGGACACATGTGCACCAACGCCCTTGGGCTCCCCCCTGCTCTTGAGCACTCCAAAGGCTCACATTCCCCTTGGTATCTAATCAGGATCAGGCCAGAGAAATCACAAAAAAAGATTGAGCAGACCAAAGCAGGAGCTTGAGCTGGCCCCAGATTTGAGCATCTGACCTGGGCCTGTCCAGTGGAATCCAGAAACAGAACAACAGCATGAAGAAAAGCAAGAACTACTGCCTTCCTCCAGCTGTGAAAGGAAACGGTGCCAGGCTGTTCATGGGGAGAGGATCTGCTGTGCAAATCAGGCAAGTATATCATCTGTGTCATCCACTGGTGGGCACTGGAGAAGGGGATTTCTGGGTTGCACAGAGCAGGTTTCCCAAAATCCCTGTCCTGGTGCACACAGCTGCATGCTCTCTGCAAACTGGAAAGGGATTTTGTTTGCTTTTCAGAAACAATCTGTTCGTGTTCTCTCGTGTGTGAGGCCGGTTGCACTAATTTTTCAGCATGACTTCTTTTTCTTCCACTGTCTTGGTGCTGCACTGGCTGAACAGACGAATCAGACCGTGCTGTTAAACCAGTCGAGAGCTATTTCAAGGTATTATCCTACAGTGTGGTTTTGAGCTAATTCTCCATCCACCTGGTCCCATGCCTTACACAGAGCTGCTGTACAGTACCAGGCAGCACCTCTCAGATCAAGGAGAATGAGTCCATAACTGACTTGTTTATAGCTGCCTGCTGCCCAGCTTGGATTAGGAGGGCTGTGATCCACGTTCATATCTCAAGCAAGCTGCTTTCAGAGAAGGCTGTATAAAGCTCCATCATCCCAGGGGTTTCCTCATGCTGCCTGGGTTGGGTTCAGGTCATGCACAGCTGGACACAGCAAGACTCACAACACCAAGCTCTCTTTATGACTTCAGATTCATTGCGGGAGGCAGCAGAAATTTCTAAAAGCCCTCCAGGCTCTGTCAGCATCCACTGGCTCCCCAACCAGAGGTATTTAACACTCATCTCCTCCCACAGATCACATTAGCAGTGTGCAGTGGGTGACTCTTTTTGCCCTCTAAACCTGAGCCTACACCAGTGCAAGCTTGATGGAATCCACAGCCAGGTAAGAGCTGCCACAGGCATCTACTGCAGCTGGAACAGCTGGATTGCAGAGTCACATCCAAGCAGACCTACCCTCCCTGGGTCCTTGGGTGAGGCACATGCCAGTTGCTTTTATTTCAGTGCCAATCCTTCACTGACAAAGGACAGAGTTAGGATCCTGAAGCAATTTCCCAGGTATTGATTTCCTCTCAGCTTTACCTCCCCCCGTTTCCATGCCACGCTTTAAAAAATCGCCCCTGTCTACTCCAGGTGCACAACACAGAGCCTCAGATAAGCTGAGCAGCATGTGAAAAGGTCCTGCTCACCTTGTGAGCTTGGAACTAATGACAGTCAGAATTAACTCATCAAATGGCAAAAAATATCCCACATTCTCAGCACTCAAAAGCTGTTCTGCACTCTTCCAAAATGGCACAGATGGCAGCTGTTTGTCCCCAGGTTCCCCAGGCTCCAGGACTCCTGAGAGAGCCCCACACAGCTGTTTCCCTTCGTTTTCTTTCACTTGAGAGATGTGGTGTTGCCTAACTTATTGCAAATGCCATCGTGGTAAATTAAACAGAACTGCCTAAGACTAAAAGTTATGGTTTTTTGCCTGGATTTGCCATCACAGAGGTAGGATGGGACCCATTTTAGTTCAAATATCTTATCCCAAGTGGCAAAACTAAGGCACATAACAAGTAAGTTGATCGTCAGTCATTTAATTACATTGTCCATTACTGCTGTGTACAGTAACTTTCATTACTTTTATTCCTAAGTTCTTTGCAAGAACACAGTCATTGTGTGAAGGCAAGCAAACAAAAATGAGATAAGAAAGACAAGATTTAGCCTTTGTGGCCAGTTCCTTCTAAGGAAAACCCCAAACTTGTACCCAGCAGGTGTGGTGAGACTTGCCATTAGAAAATCTTGGTTTCTCATCCTTGGAAGGATAAAGTGCTAAGATTTGGATCTTCAGATCCTTCAGACTCCATCCTTTGAACATCAATAGATTTCCTGGGGAGAATTTTCCCTTTAGGAATTCAAACTGGTAGGAAGCCAAGTACAAACATTTATCAAAATAATCTCAAGGAAGGAGTCCCTCTGGATGAGAGCACAGTTTGCACTCTGCGAATGAGTCTGAAGCAAGGGATCAGATTAAAAACAGACAAAATAAATCAGAAATTCAAAATGTGCAAGAAGTGCTGTTGGAAAGGACTGTCTCATGGTGTTAAAAGCCTGCTTGAAAAGCCTATTTAATCTTCAAACATGAACTATCCCTGAGACTGTACAATAGAGCAAATGGCAGTGAGATGTGCATCTGTCAGGAGGCCCGATGGGCTCTGCAGGTGGGATCCATTTATAGAGCCTGTACCTGTCTGGCTCTGTTTATTTCCCAGCAGAGCTGCTGGAGCATTTCAGCATCGCCCAGGTGAACTGCCAAGAGTTTCAGCCAGGCATCAGCACCTTACCCTCAGTTGTAGGCTTGAGAATTACTAATTCCTGAATTTCTGCCTCTCTAAATACCATCTCCTTCCTCTTCCAACCCCAGCAGACAGACAGTCTGAGATGCCAGCATTGAATCTCAGTAATTAGGGAGCTTGTCTTTGGTCTTGCCACTCCCATTTCAGTTTGGAAAGGAGCCTTCACTAGAAGGCTGCACAGCACGTTACAGCCAGAATCAATGAACAGGGAGAGGCAGCTTCAACCCCTCGAAAAGCTTCTGATAAAAAACAGAATTGAAGTGAGATGTTCCTGGCACCAAGAAAGTAAAATGTGTTCTATGGAGAGGGAATGAAGAAGATTGTGTTTCCAGTAAGGGCTGAAAAATGAAAGCCATTGTTAGTAATTTTTGTCCTGGCTGAATCCTAATGTGCATCCTGAGGATGATGAGACCTTGGTGCACAAGGATCTGGCACACGTACAGTGAGTGGTCATAAAGAAGCCTCACTGCAATGCAATGCAAAGGAAATACTGCAATGCAAACCAAAGAAGAAACATAGAAAGGACCACAAAGCCAAGGATTATTTGGGTTTGGAGAAAGACTTCTTGCCTGAGCTCTGTCTCCGCTTAGAACTGAGCGCTGACAAAATCGCCATGCCCACTTGTTGAATCAGCTTTACATTTGAAACCCACTCAAATCTCAAAGGCTTTGGAAAAATCTTCCCTTTTTTTTTTCATAAGTAGTTTCCTTTTGTATAATGTCCCAGTCAGGTGCAAGGAGTGGGTCAGTGTGGTGCTGTTGGAAGGCACGGAGACACAGTGGGCTGATGGCACCACCTGCTTGTGGCTCCAGGGCCGGGGCACTCCTGACCTGGCTGTGCAGGCTTTGCTGGCCTGGGGAACAGGACAGAGGGGCACAGAGGGAGGAAGGAGCTGCATCAAAGCTCACATTTCACCTGCCTGTTTCTCCCTGGAGTGAGTAGTGCTGTTTCTGCTGGGGAGAAAAGCAGTCAAGTGTACAGCACTGGTTTCCATCCATCGGTGTATTTTCCCCTTTGCCTGCAAACTTTGAACTGTGAGACTCAGAGAAGATCTCACACACTGTGAGAAGGTGTGTGTGGACAGCAGCACCACCCCATTCAGTGTACTGGCAGTATTGGGAAGAATTTAATCTGTCTTTAATCCATGCTGATAGGATCCCTCCTGACCTTTTCAAGAATTACTTCTCCCTCTGCAGCGTTTTTCCATCCCAAATAGTGTTTGGAAGCTGAAAGGGCAGAATTTCAGCTGCTTTCCTGAGCTCGGGGGTTATCTCTTAGCCTCTACAGCCACTCACTAGGAGCAGGGAAAGAGCTATTCAAAAGTAATTTTTTTTTAATTTAATTTTATTTTATTTTTTTGGTTTAGTATTTTTATTCCAGAAGAGTTTCTGTGTCTAAGTGTCTCTGGCCTCTGCCACTCACAGCCACGTGCATCTTCCAGTTGTCTGTAAAGTCTTCTGCACTAAAAAACATGAAACATCTCTGATCCAAGTGCTGAAAACCTTTGAAATTTTTTCAATAATACCCATTTAATTCAAATGCTTGGTAACAGCTTTGAAAATCCTTTTATTACAAATGCCATATTTTATTCCCTCAGTAGATAAATAACTGATTAGATTTTCACTCAGGTATTTAGGCTCTCTGGTAATAAAGCTCTGCAGCAAAACCAGCCTGGCACATCTGATAGTTTAGGGTTGGAAAAAAGGCAAAACAAATCAGATTCTTTAAACACCACAAACAAGAAGACAGAGCCCAAGCCATTTTTCCCTTTGCAGGTCATCTTATCAAGGCATCTCCAGTTCAGAGCTGGATACTGGACAGGGCATTAAAAATAAATAAAATCCCTGGCAAGAGTAAAGCCAGAAGCACATCTTAATTGTTGCTGCCAGAGCCATCAAGGGAGCAGATGAAAACCTTGTGGAGAAACCCGCCAGGACTGAAAGGCCACGTTATTGATGGCAGGATTAAAACACTCACATGGATTTAGGGGGGGAATACATTAACCCTGAGGTGTAAAGGAGCCAGGGGAGATTTGGGTTGGACCTCAGGCAGAATTCCTTCACAGAAAGCGGGATCAGACACCGGGATGGCGGAGCCACCGTCCCTGGAGGTGTTTTGGGAAGGGCTGGATGTGGCGCTGTGGTCTGATTGACAGGGTGGTGCTGCTGGGCCATGGGTTGGACTCGGTGATCCCAGAGGAAAAGCAGTCCGGTTTTCCAGCCCAGCTGGTCCTGTGACCCGGCGGGCTCGGTGCTCTCCGGACCCCGCGGCACCCTCGGACCACCGGGGGTGGCTGCTGGGGCTGTCGCTGGAGCCCTCGCTAGGAGTGGTCGCTAGGGATGGTCGCTAGGGATGGTCGCTAGGGATGGTCGCTAGGGGTGGTCGCTAGGGACGGTTGCCAGGGCTGGTTGCCAGGGCCGGGGCGGGAAGCACTTCCAGCGGGCGGGAGCAGTTCCGGGGCGGTGCGGGCCGGGCCGGCGGAGCGGGCGGTGAGCGGGGCCGGGAGGGGCGGCCGGCGGGTCCCGGCGGGTCCCGGCGCTCCCGGGAGGGGCTGGCGGTGCCTCGGCATCGCCCCGGCCCCGGGGAGGGGGTGGAGACCCCGGGGGGCATCGCCGGTCCGGCCGGGGGCACCGCGGGGAGCTGGTCCCTGGCAGGAGGAGGAGGAGGAGGAGGAGGAGCAGCCCGGGGTGTCCCCGCTCTGGGGATGCTCAGCTGCATCTCCCGCAGCCCCCAGGCACGGCCCGACAGCCCCAGCACCCAGGGATCAGCCCTGGCCTGCCCATTTTGGGGAGTTCAGCCTCCCTGCATGTGGAATTTTGGTAATGTTAGTTCAGCTCCAGTGATGGCAGGAGAACAGTGTGGGGTGCTCTGCTGTGACCAGGTGGAACAGGAGATCAGGTCTTCTCTGAGAGTGTTTCATGGGGTGCTGCTTAAAATGGGGGTGGCAGCTGCTGCCAGCCTGTGTGAGAGCCCTGGATGCTGGTCATGTCACCTGGGGTTTGTCAGAGAATTACTAATTCCCTCAAGGGAGGTGAGGGAGGAAAGGGGAAAGGAGGGGAGACTTGCAGAAGATGAGGATGGGGAATTTTTGTTGTCACCGTATCGATATCCTTTTCTGGTTTATCTCTGTGTGTTGTGGTTCAGGTGTGTGAGTCAGGATTATCAGCAAGCATTTGTCCTGAGAAAACTCCAGGTGAGAAATGAAGCAACATCCCTTCCTGCTGTGTTTGAGGACGGGGATGAGCAGGAATTGTGTTTGCAAAAGATATCCTGATAAACGAGGATGAGATAAATGCAGCTCAGGGCTGAAGTTTCCAGTGATTCTGTTTCTTGCTCAGGAGCTGCTGCCTTGCAGACTGGGGGAGGGGGTGTCTTAAAAGGTAGAAGCAGCTGGGGATGAGCCACATGGACTGAAGTGTCTGTTCACGCCGTTGTGCAGCCTTTGGGCCTGTGTTGGGACTGGCAGCGTGTTCTGCTTTCATGTGCAGGTCCCACACAGCCCTTGCTGGCTGAGTTTTAGTCAGAGTTTGAAACATTTTCTTTCACTGAAGTACAGACCTGGAAGGGATCGTGAGAGGTCACCTATTCTTATTTCCTGGTTGAAATGCAGGATTTCATGTCCCCACACCCCATCCCAGGCCAGTGCTTATCTGAGCTGCTCTAGTGAATCACCAGTAGCAGGGACTCCACAGTCTTTCTATTCCAGTGGCTGCCAGTCTGTGCAACTGGGAATGTCTTCCTGTCTTGATTCCGTACTTCAAATGAATTAAAACAAAATAATTATTTCTTGTAATTTATATACCACTCCTTTTAGTGTGTCCTCAGGTGATATTTGCCTCTTATGCAATGGCACTGAGTTGTTGATTGAGTCTCAAATTTATCAACTGTAACTTTACTCTGATTAAACTCTTAAACTGACTCTCTTTCTGGAGTGGGTCACACCTGCAGATCGTAGCAACCTCCTCCCAGCCTGAGAAATGCAGAGCCTGCTCTGGACATAATTTCTAGGAGGCAGACTCAGCTGGAGCACGTGTGGAGCAAATCCCTCAGCCGAGCTTTAGTGGTACAGAGGAGTGCAGTGTATCAGTGAGCAGTGCTGACCCAGGGAGGGCACACTGGGATCACACAGGTCAGGAGGACCCAGGAGGGCAGTGATCACAGCTGAGTGTGATGGCATCTCACACTAATTGGATTTCCCTGTGGGGACTTCCTGTGGCCTACTCCAGCAGTTCTGGCAGGAGAGCTCTCCCTTTTGTAGAAAGCCGTCAGTCATTCATGGAATGAATTGACAGCTCCATTAGCAAAAGATAAAGGGAGAAAGAAAGGATGGTCTTGAGGCTGAGAAACTTGGGACCCAGGAGTTCGATATTTAACTCTGCCACAAACTACCTGTGTGACTGTTGCAAGGTATGTGGGGCTTTGTGTAACCAGCCACTACAGCCACGCTCAAATTTATACACATAACTCATTCCTCTGTCTTCATCAGCTCTGCTTCTGTGGTTTATTTGAGTAGCTGGGTTTGTACAGCATCTCAAACAAGGCAGTGATCCCACAGGCAGTGTAAGTGAAAATTGTTAATGATCACCTTGCGTGCGTGATTGACTTCAGGGAGGAGTATGTTTTTGCTTATTAAGCTTATTGCTTAATAAATATTGTTACTATCTTGTTTGTCTGCCCTTCACCTGCACATGGACTAATACCAGCATTTGAGGACTATTTTAGTAGCCAGGTGATAAAAGACAAACATCCAAATTAAATGCAGCTTTCATTTTCCTCTTTGCTATTGGTTCTGTAGATCGAGAGTATCTTCAAAACACCTGCATGAGGGACTCTGTCATTTTGGGATAATGGAAAGTGAGTAGCAGAAAGCCTGATGCAAACAACTGCTCTGTTTTTTCCCCTTTGCAGTATCCAGTCTTCTGGAGAGCAGTAGAGGAGAAGGGTGCACTCACAATGGCTGCAGAGTTGGATTTCTCCCCTCCTGAAATCCCCGAGCCCACGTTCATGGAGAACGTGCTGCGCTATGGACTCTTCTTTGGAGCCATTTTCCAGCTGATCTGCGTGCTAGCCATCATCCTGCCGGTGCCAAAGTCCCACAAGACAGTAAGCAGTGCTCTTTAATATTGATATAGACTCAGGGAAAACAGGATGGGAGGGAATGTTGAGCAGCTAATGGAGGCACAGCGGTCTGCCCCTGGGATTGGTGACAGTTTCATTGTTCACTCTCTTTCCTTCCCTCAAGCTTTCCCCCTCCAGCTTTTGTCTTTTGATTGACCACCAGATAGGAAAGCCAGGAACAAATACCTGAGCCAGGTTCTCTCTGAATATCAGTGGAAAAAAACACCTGAAGCATTGGCAGGGTGGTAAATGTACATGCTCTTCCTGGCTGCATGGGAAGGCTTTGTCCCAACCCAGTATTGTCATCCTGCTACTGATTTGCCTCATTAATTGCCAGGCAGGGTCTGCCTTTCAGGAAGTGGCTCTGGGTGCTGGACTGTGTGTGATTTTTGGAAGCAAGATGCAGGTGAGGTTTGTAGTATATCCTAGTGTGAGGGAGGCAGTTCTCAGTCCTGACAGCCTGGGCAGTGCCAGAGGGCCCTTTGGTGCAGTGAGCACAGGAGGTGGAAGGCTGAGGTGAGCTGCACACTTCTGGTTTCTCTAGTCTAAGGGATGTCCTGCATCCTGCTTTGCTGATGAAAACCTCTGTGTGCTTGGCAGTGCTGAGTGCTGGGCACAGGTATTTCAGTGGTGGTCAGGCTGCGAGTCTGTTGCTTTGGTGCACATTTTGTCTAAAGGCATGTGATGCATTTTCAGTGACAACTCAGCATGGGAAGTTGTGTTTTCAGCTTATCTTTATTGCCACATCTGCTCCCTCCTGTGCAGAGGAATCATGGAAATTTTCAGCCTATCTGGGCAAGGGAATGCCCGAGGGTGAGGTACAGTGTGAAGGATGTGGTTCATGACCCAACTTCTTCACCTTTGGCTGCAGGTGTGATGTGACACTGTCCTGGCATGGGTCACACTCCCTCCTGCTCCTCCTGCTGCAGGAGCTGCAGCTCCTGGCAGGGAGATGAACTGGTGGTAGCTACACACAGTGCAGTGGCATTGCAAGTCTTAGAATCTTAGAATCATTAAGGTTGGAAAAGACCTCCAAAGTTATTGAGTCCAACCTTTGCACTGTTAGCCTGCAGCCACCAGTGTCTGTCTGTCAGAGTCCGTGGTTTCCCCATTAAATTTTTGAGAAACACCAATTAACCCCATTTTTGAAAGCTGAGAAGAGCGAGAGCCTTGGTTTGCAGTGGGAAAGTCCCAGTTAAAACAGTAAAACTCGAGGAGCTTTTACTGCTGACTTTTTCAAGCATGCCTTGATGTTTGCACGTTCCACTTCATATTTTCTCCATATGGGTACTGTCCTCCTGATCTGCTATCCACAGGACTGGTTCTAAGGCCATTAAAACCAGGGGCTACCCCTCCAGATCCTGGGAATGATGCTTGAGTGTGGGTGGGATACGGAGGAGCTCCTCTGTCTTGGAGGCCCCAGGCTCTGAAGCCTGCCGTGGTTTGGACATTAGAAGGCAGCAGCGTTCCCTTTATGGCAGCAGCTGCATCTCGGAGCACCGAGCGCGTGTTGCTCCATCTCTCCGGGCCTGCCGGCTCCCCGTGCGCCCTTCCCAGCCTTTGGAGAGCCAGCCAAGTGTCTCCTTCCTCGGAGAGCCACCCAGATGTGAGCTGTAATAGCCCAGGAACTTGAGAGATGTTTGAACCAAGCTCTTTGATTAAAAGGATCCCGTCGGATGCTGCCTCCCCCTCCATTATCTGCAGCGCTGGCTCGGGAGCCTGAAACCAGCACGTCTCGCTCAGCCATTTTTTGCGTGTCCTTTTCCAGTTGGCACACTCAGGCTGAGAGAAACCGAGATGCTAAGGCAATATTTATACTCAAATGCATTTAATGAAAGGAGGCAATCTGCATGTGTGTGCTTTCTCAGAGGAGACTGGCGCTGTTCCCTCGTGTTTTCACAAGATAACTAGACTTTATTTCCCATGGCTGCAATATTATCTCTCATCTTCCCTGAAGGAAGCAAGCAACATATCTAAGCATTTTGTTAGTCCAGGTGAAGAAAGATTTGCCTGCAGTTCCCTCCCTCGTGGATTTTAGGCTTGGTTTAAAGGCTCTGAACTTTATATTCATACTGCTGTTTCAGGGAATATTTTCTTGTCTTGCACATGATAATGATTAATGTTTGGCAGAAATACCTGCTGAATGTTTCCATGCAACCTGATGATGATATATTATCTTTTCCTAATTCAAATAGTTTTCTTTTAGTGTTGATTTTCTTCTTGCCTTCAAAGTTGGGTTTGTTTTTCTTCTCCAAAGGCTGTTTGAGACACTTAAGCTTTTAATGGCATCTCTGGTAACGAGCTTTTTCTGTGCACAAACTCACACTCATCAAAAAGCACATGCAGAAGGAGCAGAGATGGTGCTGCTCAAGGCTCATTAAATGTGTCCTCAGTTTGATATCAATGTGTTCCAACAGAGATACCCAGCACTTGTTTCCTCTGGCTGATACTCAAATCCCCAAAGCAAGCTGTCAGCAAAGGTAAAAACAAAAGTTACTGACTGTTTCTTAATTGATTCTTGTAGGACTCGGACAGTTTTGAGCCTAAGAATTCAGAGACAGTGAAGAAGCCAAAGGCAACTGCTCCACAGATAAGCAAGAAACCCAAGAAGGAAACCAAAAAGAAACGATAAAGGCATGACTGATGAGCCTCAAAAGACCAAATAATCACTTGTAATCATGCTTCCTCAGAGACAACATCAAAGGCAACTAACTAACTCTGTTAAATGGTTTTCTGGCATTGCCATGTTTTACCTTTCAGGGACAAGGGAGAAGGAACTTACAAGAATGGAAGGGGAGGGATTCTGCTGTAGATTTCTTGCAAGCAAAGAGAACTTCACATATCCAGTCCTTTATTTGACATGATTAATGTGTCAGTCACCATTACAGTGACTTCTGTCAGTCCTCATGGGTAGAGAGGCCCCTCCATGCTGGCTGGGATTTGTAACAAAGTCCCTGTGGAAGGTGGAGCATGGGTTTGCTGCTTTGGATACCAGTTTGTGTTGTGTTTTTTGAAGCCAGAGGGATCAAATGGATCAAGGACACCACACTACACAGTTTTGTATTCATCTCTGTCGTCATCTAGTCTGAAATACATAGCTGCATTTTATGGCTTAATCATAATGCCTTTGTCATATTCCTTAATTCTTTAGGTAATAACTCCCCGGATTCCAGACTCCTGGAGATGAAAGCTTTCATTTCCCCAGCGTCGCTACCTCTGTCTTACTCCCCACCCATGCACTCTTCCCTTCTGTTCCCACCTTTGAAAGCAGGGACATTTCAGGGAACTGAGGCTGTGGTGGGCATTGTGATGACTACAAGAATCAGGGAACAATTGGATTCTGGAAGGTGCAGAATTTAACGCCTGTGCTAGTGGGTTTGTTCTTGGAAACTTAGGAAGACCAGGTACTGCGTTTTGGGAAAGAGCTGCTGAGGTGGGAGTCTGGGGATGCTGCCCTGGTGGTGCACTCGCTGTGCTGTGGATAAACCCTCCTGCCAGCTGGCTGAGCCCTCACCATGGGCCCTGTGTCAACACAGCTGGGGTTCCTCGCATTTGCAAACTCCCTCCCAGCCTGCCCTGCTCCAGTCTGCTCCATCTCCTCTGGCTGAATTCTTCCTGAGGGTAAACAGGCTCTCAGCCTGGGGAGGTGTGGTGGTTTAGGATCCAGGGTGGCAAGCTGGCTGTGTAGCATGGCTGTGTGGTGAAACAGGCACTGTTCCTTCGGGCTCTGGCTCTCCAGGCCCAGGGACAATCTGGTCTCAGATTTGAATACGGCGAGACAGGGCTGGAAGGAGCTGGGGGTGGCGCAGCCACGGAGTGTCCGTGGGGCAGCTCGAGCTTCCTGATGCCAGCTCACATCTTGGTCTGTTTGATCAGGAGTGAGTCAATGGGAGGAGAACCTGCTCTCTGAGGCGCACCCAGGGTTCAGAGCGGCTTTGAAGGAAGGGTTCTCGCTGGCAGGGCTGCGAGTCTGCAATCCTTTTTGCATATGCAGACTCCCATCCTCGAGTCACAGATGCCTTGTGAGCCCAGATGTGTGTTCTGGAACAGGAGCTGAACAACACACTTACAGAAACCATCAGGGTTGATGATGCTTTCTGATCATTCTTTGCTCACTCTTGCTTTTGGTGGGGGGACAGACAGATCCCAGATTCTGACCCCTCACTGCTTCCCTGCTTCAGGCTCTGCTACTCTTGACCAGAATGCTGACACCAAGTTGCACCAGCTCAGAGTTCTGCTTTAAATTCTGCATTTTTTTTCCTTGAGCTACATGAAGGCAATACCAAGAGGACAGAACAAAGCATAGGAGACACAAGCACTCTAAAGTTGCTTTGAGTTCTCAGTACAAAGAAATATTACAAAAATTTCCCACGCAAATAACAAAGAACAGTGTTTGCTGTGAGTTTCCATGACAGACCTGTGCTCTGTCTCTGATCTGCAGGAGGAAGAAAATCATTGCTACTGCCCTGGGTAGGTACTGCAGATCCCCCCTTCCATTTTAATACATGAGGATGGTTTTATCTAAACTCCAGCTTTCTGCAGGTTACCTAAAGCAGAGGGTTAATGCTTTAATAGAATCATTGAAAGAGCTGCACACACCTTATCCAAAATACAGAAGCACTTCCACAGCTCAAAACCAGTTAGCAGTGGGCACTGTGTGGCTGTTACCTGAAACAGCAGCTACTACATCAGTGTCTACATCCAGCTATTTGCAGGCTGGCTCACTCATTGCTCAGTAGAAATCATGGATGTTGGGGTTTGTGTTGGGGGGAAGAGTCTGTTCCTAACAGCTTTATACCTATTTGGATGTGCTTGTTTCCTTCACTTAGAGTATGTAGAGATTACCAATATCCCATGTATTTTAGTTTCTCTTGAAGTGTGTAATAAATGTAATCAGAATCTCTGTTTAAAAAGAAGTCTGTTTTTAAAGTTGTCTTCCCTCACATTTCACTGTGAAAGCTGCCAGAACTCCCAGACTGTAGGAACACAGGGACATAAATAACCTATTCATTAAAATGATCCATTAAGGGAAATCCTTTCAGATCCTTTAATCTCTGAGAAATTGGTTAGTTAATACTGTCAGGCATGTGTGCATCTGTATCTGTGTTTGACTTGGAAGCAGTGAACTCTCTCCCAGTACGGCTTCACCTTCCTGGCAGGGAGGAGGAGACGGTGCAGGGACCACATCAGTTGGCCTCTCAAGAGTGATTTTGGCTCTGGGAGCCCTCATGGAGGTAGCCAGAATAAAGGCATCGTTTGTTAACAGTGCAAGCAGGGGATTAGGTGGGATTCAGGAGGCTGTTAATAGGGATTTTCGGGAGCCCATGGGTGTGTGGCTGGAGCTCAGGTTGCCGTGGCTGGAGCGTGGAGCTGTCTGGGGGCTCCTGGCTGCAGTGAGCCCGGGGTGGTAGCCAAGCTCTGGTGAATGTCTGTTGGTTCTCTCACCAGAAAACCAAAACAGAGAGAAGGACTAGTGTGGTGACTCCTTTAATTCCCCAGCACTTTTCCCCGGGCTGTTCTGTAATTAACATCCCAAAGGGAGCTGAAGACCTCATTAAGTCAATTTTATTGAAGGGGAGGTTTTCAAAGGTCTGTCTCCAGGTACCTGCCAGCAGAGCCCCACCTTGCTCTGCCACCCAGAGCCAGGAGCTGGCCTTCCCCTGCCAGTGTGTGTCAGGAGCTCCTGTCCCTCAGCAGGCCAAGCCTCAGCTCTGGGAGGTGAGGGTTCCTTGCTTCATTTCTGGTCACAGTGGGGCAGCTCAGCCTCTCTGGCCACGCTCCCCTCGAGGGCCATCGTGTCCCTCACACCTGCTCACAATGCATCCTTGTGCTCCTCCAGTGCCAGCAGCACAATCCCTTGAGACGGGCTAATAAGCAGCTCGTGACTGGAGTTCCAGTTCACATAGTTCAATTAAATCCCTGTTAATCTTGTTCAGACCTAATTTAGTTTCATTCTCATACACGTTCTCTCTGCTCCAGAGAGATTCTGGTGAGGTTCCCTGCCTGCAGGACTGAGGAGCCTGAGGCCATCAGCCCCATCAGGGCATTGATGTTTGCAGAGCAGCCCCCTTGTCGAGTCAATAAGCTCAGATTATTTCCCAGCCTGTCATGAAGAATGAAAATACTCCTTTGGTGCCTGGATTTAGGGAGAGTCAAGCAATCTGATGATGCTTGAGGAGATGATAAGGAAACCATAGGAGGGGAGAACCTGCTCAATATCTCTGTTTCCCAGGGCACACAGGGGAACCATTCCCCTGTGTGTTTATGTTCCTCTTTGGACAGCTGAGAGCTGGGGTGCTGGAATTCTCTTGGGAGCCTCTCTTCCACACTGATACTTCTTTCAGGCAGAAGTTGTGTTGTTCAGAGCCTGTGGCCTGCAGGGATTGAGATGGCTGTATTGATTTAGTTGTTTGTTTATTAATCTCATGAGGCATGAGAGATTGACTGCAGTGAGAAAATGGGATGATGAATGGAGAGTGCTGGAGTACTGAGCACGGTGGCGTGTTTGATGATTAACTTGATTGCTGGCTGTGACACTGGGAAGGGATCTGACCCTCCTTCTCTTCCTCATGCAGCCAGAAGGGATGATTTGTTTGGGGAGCATTCCCTTTCTCTCTGGCCACAGATATGGGCTGTAATCAGTGTTTGCATTCTTTCTCCAGCTGGTGCTCGCTGCAGGTCCAAGGTCCGACTCCTCTCCTCTGGTAGTTTGTGAGCAGTCGTTTGTTGGGGGTGTTTTCTGACTCTCGGTACCTGGGCCTGTGTGCAGTAGCTGCTCAAAATGACTCTTGCTTGGGGCTGGCAACTGTGGGGCAATGAACTTGGCTTCCTGCTTCTCCCTTGAAATTCAGCTGATTTTCCCTTTCGTGTTGATTCTTCCCAATTTGTGACTCTTCTGTCACCATAAGTCACTCTCATGACCCCTCGTGTTCTTCCACCCTGCAGCCTCATGTCCACTGCAGTTACTCTGTCCTTGTATCCCGATTTTACCTGCCAGTGACAGTGGGTATAACCTGCTGTTACACGGACTGATGGGAAGAAGGAACAAGTGCAGGAGCATCCAGGATGGAGAAGGGTGTCCCCTTGGAACCTTCCGCGAGGATTTTTCAGGCAGCAGCTGTAACTGCTGGGGCAGGACAGTTCCCTGCCAGGGGGCTGTGCCATGCACATCTGCCCGCCCCTGAGCCCCAAGGAGCCAAGCCCATCAGCACCACGCTCCCCAGCTCGTGGTGAGTGAGTGCTCTGGTGCTGTGCGAGCTCCTCACCACCGTCCACGTCCTGCTCCCGCCAGCACGCACACATCTGTCTTGTGCAATCCCAGACCTCTCGCAATGCTCACTTCCCTCCTCCCAGCCTCCCTGCTTTCATTTAGTGCCCAGAAGGCCCAGTGTGGCTTTGATGCCCCTCGCACCCTGCCTGGAGGAGGCGGGAGCAGCCGTGCCCTGGGACGCTGCGGTCCCACCGCGGATCGCAGCGACGCGGAGGGGGTGGTTGGAGCAGAGGGGCTGGCACAGGTTCCTCCAAGGCTTCATCCCAGCCTTTCTGGCTGCTGGGTACAAGGTAAACCTGCTTTGGGCCACATCGCTCTGCTTTTTAAAAACATCTGTTGCCTGGCTGATGTCACTTGTTGCACGTGAAGAGCTCGGCTCCCAGATGGGCGATGCTGTGGGTGGAGGGGCTGAAGGGCTCTCACTTCTTCCTGTCTCCAGCTCCAGGCAAGGAGCTCTGTCCCTAGCACTGTGCTCTACTGGAGGTCCTACTTACACAGCATTCCTTTTTGGTGAAACCTGCACCCTGGACATCTTTGTCTTCCTTGTCACATCCCTCTGGCTCCCCGAGGGCAGCTCTTGCCCATGTGCCGCAGTGCCCACGCTGTAGCCGAAGGGCTGGACTGCACCTCTGGTGTTTGAGAGGGTCCTCGTGGCTCTGGTCCCCACGGAGAAGCTACTTGTGATGCTGCAGTGGCTCCTTTGGTGGCTGAAGCAGATGTCCCCCAGTGTCAGGCCTCTGTGGTGAAGGGAATCCCAGGGGAGAAGCTGCAACCATTTCTGCTCCAAATCTCCCCCATTCAACTCGCTTTAAACTGAGCACAGATCCCACCATCGTATGGTTTGAGTCTTTCAGACTCAGACTTTGGCCTCCTCAGCCCATCCCTTGCTCAAAGGACCAGGACTGGATGATTAAGGGGAAACACCCTCGTGTCTGCTCCAGCTCCGCTTGCTCAGGCTGCGGGCGAGCCAGGGAGCAGCGGGTGCTGGCAGGGAGGGACCGTCCCAGCCCCGGGGCAGGGTCGCCTGCATGTGGCTACCAGAGCTCTGCCCTGGCCAGCCATCCCCCCCTGCTCTGCCACCAAACCAAGCTGCAACCAGGGCTATAAATCTCATCTGGATGAGTTTCCACGGGCTTTTCTGAACTGTGATTTTGATACTTAGGCTGTCCAAAAAGCAGAATTTCCATGCTGGGAGATGCTAACATCGTGTGTGTGGCTTTTCTGCTGAGGCAAGAAACAGAAAGTGTCAGATTTTTGCCCAGATGAGCTATTTGAGGATACCTAATTCAGACTGTATAGAAACATATTTTATCAGTCAGAAACCTGACAGGAAATGTTGAGCCTTTATTGAACATGCAGATAATTTCAGCCCACAGCTGTTGAACTCTGTGCCTCCTTATTAAATATTTGCATGTCACCGAGTCAGTGGTTTCCCCACAGTCCTTTCCCCCGGGAAATTTTGCAGTGACACTTCCTGGCTGGGTTTAAGGGCCCCTTTTGCACAGCAGATTGTCACCACACTGAGGGACACTGAGGTCCTGAGTCCTCCTGCTGACTTCTCAGCCACCCCTTTTTATCCTACAGCCTCTGATACACTGCCCATCACTGCTCAGCTCCTGTAACTCTGATGCTCAGTGTGGGAGAGAATAGCCAGAATTAACATTTCTACCATGAAATATTGCCAAATGGCTCGTACTGCAGGGGTTATTATGGTCAGTCCCCCTTAGTGAATCAGCTCCTGAGCTTGTAACTGCAGCTTCCCTGTCAGGGCTGGTGGTGCTGATCATCTCCCATCACACGCTCACTATTTACAGGGCTGTAAAGCTCAACGATCGTAAAATCTCAGGGCAAGAGCCGTGGTTGCCTCTCTGTCTGTCCAGCATCTCAAACACAACCATTATATTATTAATAGTAATAATTCCTGCAGCTATATTTGGAGTTTGCAGTGAACAAAGTGCAGCCTCAGGAACAGAATCCAGTAGACAAAACTTATTCACGCGTGCCAAGGGGATGCTTAAAAATAAATCTGGCTGGAGATGAATAGATGTTTTGTTGTAAATCCACAGTCACTTTGGAGAGGTCGGGCCTCGGATCAAATGCTGGACCCAACAAGCACCCTCTCACCTCGCAGGAGGATTTCAGGAGCCCCACGGAGCAGTCAGATCTGCACACCTGGAGGGGGAAGGAGCCATGTATGTACTTACTCATGAGCATGACAGAGTCTGCCCACAGTAACTCTCATTCTTCTTGTTCCTGATGAAACTTGCGTAAAGGTCAGCAAGAAGACATGGAAATACCTGAGCATGTCTTCGTTTCTTTTTAAAATATCATTTCAAAACGTCCTGTAATAACCAAGCCACCGAAACACTCGGTGCTACCTTTTTCCAAGTTGAAAGTCCCTGGTTTTCATCTTCTGTAACCCCCTTCCTCTCCCCAGGGCAGGTTTCACTGGTGCTATTTAAAAGTGAAAGAATCATATCAAGAAAATAAGTTTCGGACAAGAGACTGAAATCTCTGGTTGGGTTTCAAAAACAGTAATTGTGCATTAGACTGTTTAAAGACAAACACTTGGAGTGAGGCAGGCTGGGGGTGTCCATCAGGCTCAGGATCTCCTGGCTGAGCCAGGGAAGGTGGAGGTTGAGGTGTGCTGAGTCGCTTAAATGGTCCTAAATCGCATTATCACCAGCACTGCATGTTTAGTGTCAGTCCTGTGAGGGCACATTCCTGAATCCGAGCCCAGAAGATAAGAGTCTGGGTTTAGAGAGTGTCTGTTTGTGATTTTAGATTTGCACATTGGCATCTTCTTAGAAGAAGGGATTCTGTCCTGGACTTGGTGTTTGCCTTCCAGCCAGGGGCCAGCACCGCCGGAGATGGAAACTCCGACTGCAGGACAGCCTGGAGAAAAGGAGTTGATTGCAAAAGAGAAAAACAAAATACAAATATTTATAAGTCATAATTGCATCTTAGATTTGGGTCTGGATCCAGTAGAGGCTGAGTCATCCTCACCAGCTCACCCCGGGGCTGGGGCCAGGTCCCTGCTCCCCTGCAGTGCTCTCCCCGCTGGCAGAGCTCCGGGCACCCTGGGACAGGGAGGGAAGGGGAGTGTCCCTGTGTCCCTGTGCAGCACAGCAGGCACAAGGTGTGGGGTTCCCCAGGCATTGGCGTGCCCCCTCTTTTCCCTGTGGTGTGTCCGTGTGGGAGCAGAGCAGCACCTGGGACTGCCCAGCACTGCCCAGTTCATTCCTCCATCCCACATCGGACATGAGGCTGAGGAATCCCTCCCTACACATCCCCACACCAGACAGATAAGAGGGGGTGGGCTGAGAATTAACAGCCCCAAAAAGCCTCGGTACAAACCGGGCTGCGGTTGGATGCTCCGGCAAGGAGCAAGCGGGGCTGGCCCCTCCCCAGCCACATCCCAGGGTGTGCGGGGGACCCGGCCGGCCTTGCCTGGCCCTGCGAGGGAAAAGCGTCGGCCCTGCCCGGCTGCAGGGACCTTATCAGCGGCGGCTCCTCCCAGGGAAGGGCCCCTCGCGATGTGCTGGCCACGGGAGATGGATCGGCGCGTGCATGACTCCTTGTTCCTGGTGACTCATGGATTCGCTGGCCTTCGCCAGTGTCATGGGAAATATTTTTTTAATAACTCAAAAGGAAGAGGCGGGGGGCGGAGTGGGGGGAGGCAGGGAGGAGTGGGAAACAGAAAGAAAAACTCCACCACACGGTTCTCTAAAGCTTGTTAACTTCCCAAATTGTTTCTGAAGCGTCAGATCTTGCTCAGAGTAACGGGGGTTTCGGGAAGCTCCGCGGAGTGGCTGCAGGGTTGGTCGGAGGGGTGGGCAGGGATGGCGGAGGAGGTGCTGGATGTGGAAATACAGCCCCCGGGTCACTGGAGCTGGTCAGCAGCCGAGCGTGCCACATAAACCAGCCAAATGGGGGTTTAAGGAGCGGACTGCTTCACCCCATCTCTTCCTGGAGGATAACGTGACAGGGAACTCCTTAGTGGATCGCCGGTGGGAGAGGTGGGAGGGCTGCCAGCGCCGCCGAGCTGGTCGGGCAGCCCCGACGGGCTGGGTGCAGGCGTCGGGACACCCGGCTGAGCCCCGAGCCGCGTGTGCAGCCCGGCACTGCTCCCTGCCTGGGGAAAGCCGGGCATGTCCCACCTCCTCCTAGCGCTGGAAGGGCAAGATGCTGAGGAACAAGGGGAGGGACGGCGGGAACCGTCCCCGTGAGCCCACCTGCCCAGGCAGCACTCAGGGGACAGGCACCTCTCCCAGCCCTGCTCAGGATGATGCTGCCAGCCGAGGAGCGGGAGCCCCGGGAATACCCACAGCTCCACGCTGCCTCGATTCAGAGGCGGCACCGGCTGCGGGGGAGAGCGGGGGGGCTATTAACCCAAAACCGGGGCAGAGACCCCAGCGGAGCACGGATAGCACTGTGTGCCCACGCTGCGTCCGAAGAGCCCCACAGTCCCCCGGCTTCCCAGGGAGGCCCAGGACGTGGTTTATCTTTGTCTGCTTTTCCTCAACGATGAAGTTTTGCCTCCTTCTGACTTCGGAGAAGGGGGAACGGGGGTTGCAGCCCCCTGGGAAAGGCGAGCTGTCCCTCCTGGGGATGGGGAGGTACAGAAACTCGCAAAACATTTCCCCTGCTACTCGCCATGTGTTAGAACTGCTTAATAAAGCGAACCCCAAACCAGCTGGGTTTCAGCCTCCCGAAAACCACTTTTCTGTTACCAGCTCTGGCTTCCAGGTAACACACCAAGACAGCCCGGCCGGGCGAGCAGCGCTGGGCTGGGCTGGGAGCCCCCTCAGCCGCGAGGTGAGGGGAGCAGGGGACCGCGGCCGCCGCTCCCACGCGTGTCCCCGGCGCGACCAGGCGGTTCCCCCGCCGCGGGCCGGGACGCGCCGGCGGAGCCGGCGGCGGGGGCGGCCCCTTCCTTGGCCCGTGCGCGCCCCGCGGAGCCCGGCTGCCCGGAGCCTTCTCCCTTAAAAAAAAAAACAAAAAAAACACGGAGGGGAGGGGAGGGGCTGCTGCCTTTTTCCCCCATCCACCGTTTCCGGTTTGCTGCCATATTACTCTTTTTTTTTTTTTTTTTATTTTCCCCTCCCCGCGGTTCTCCCCGCCCCGCAGAAGGGGTGAGCGGGGCGGGCGAGGCACCAGCGCGCCGGGGCCGCTGCGCGATGCTGCTGCCGGCGGCGCAGCCCTGAGCGCCGAGCCCCGAGCCCGGCCCGGTGCGGGGCGGTGCGGGCACCCAGCGCGGCGCGGCGGGGGGCGGCGGCCGCGCCCCCGGCGCGGAGACAAAGCCGGGGCCGAGCGCTGGAGGCGAGCGGCGGGGGCGTTCCGCGGAGCGAGACGGCAGCGAGGTGAGCGGCGGGAGGGGGCGGCAGAGGCTGTCCCGCTGTGGGGCGAGCAGGGGATCCCACGGTCGGGCGGGGGGTGCCGGGGGTTCGGCCGTGGGGTCCGGCGGGGGATGCCCGCAGTGGGGACCGGGGGGAGATGCCCGCAGTGGGATGCCCGCGGAGGGGTCCGGCGGGGCGGCGGGGGGATGCCCGCGATACGCGCCAGCTGGTTGTGGGTCCGACCGGGGATGCCGCCAGTTTGGCAAGGAGGCGGTGGGTCCAGCCGAGGGTGCCCAGGCTGCCGTGGGGCAGCTGTGGGTCTGGAGATGCCCGCAGCCCGGAGAGCTGGCGGCGGGTCCCCACAAGGATGCTCGCGGTCTGGCTCGGGGTGTCGGTGGGGCGGCTGTGGGTCCAGCGGGATGCACATGGTCTGGTGGGTCAGCCGTGGGTCTGGCTGGGGATGTCACTGCCTGGCGGGGCAGAGCTGGGGACGCGGGGGGTCCGGCGGGGCGGCCCCGCCTGCCTGCAACTCCCCTTTGTTGTGCTCAGGGGCTGTGGGGGACCCCCGGGAGCGCAGGGCGGGGACAGCCGGGCTGTATGTAGGCCAGGACATGAAATATTCATCGCCCCCCTGCTTTGATGTCTCGTGATCTGCTTCCCTTGTCGTGTTTGCTCACCGGTGATTCTGGGGCCAGTGTCCAGCCCTGGTGGGCCTGGCGAGCCGTGCCCCTCGTGCCCCTGGCTGTGCCCCTGGCTGTGCCCGGCTGGCTCACCCTACTGGGGGGCTGCACAGCCCCAGCTTGTCTGATTTAAGACTTTATTCAGCTGGGACGTTCCTCCATCGCAGGCTGGGCGGTCCAACCCCCATGTGTGGCTGCAAGCAGTGGCACTGCCGTGTCCCCTCTGTCCCTGTCACAGCCCCCACTGCCCTGGAGGAGTGTCGTGGCTTTTGCCCTGAACCCCACTGCTCACTGCTGGACAGGCTGTGCTGCTTTCTGGTGCCACTTGGGACAGACACGGGGGGCATCCTGCAGGGATGGGGCCACTGCACAGGGCTGTGTGCACTGGGGACAGCGGTGGTAGGAGGGTGGCACCTTGAGGTGCTGACCCTGGCGTGGTCCTGTCTGGTGCTGAGCATCGTCTCAGGGAGCTGCACAGCCTCCTGTGAGACCTGCTGGACTGAGTGGGGATCTGTTGCATCTCCCTGCGTTCTGCTGGCCTCTTCCCTGGTCCTTCCTCACCCCAGAGGCTGCTGTGTTGTGCCAGGGCTCATCCCTGGACTTGGGGCCAGGAGGTGACTGTGGTCCTGGTCCCAGGCCCAGTCCCAAAGACCCTGGGCAGCACTAAAGGTTGTAGGTGGCAGGGAGCAGGTTGTGCTGCCCTGTGTGTGCCGTGGCCCATCCTCCTGGCTGCCCAGAAGGGATGCAAAGGAAAGGACATGATGTGGCTGCTCTGTGCAGCTGGGGGGTCCCACCACCCTGTGGCATTAGGAACTGGGGACAGTGGAGGGTGCAGAGCCCAGGGGGTTCCTGGGGTGAGCAGGGATGGGGACAGGACAGCAGGTACCCAGCAGCACTCTGTGAAACTAAGCTGAGGGAAGGTGGCAACAAAAGACTTGATTTTTCTTCCTGCTGCCCGACTGGTGCTCCCGGAGGAGGAGCTGTATGGCAGGAGGGAGCTGGGGGCTTTGTTGCTCTCCTCTCAGCTGAGGAGATACCCACTGCCAGCAGTGACTGAATCATGACAAACCTTCTCAAGGCCCAGCCACTGATGTTGGAAACCTGTTCATCCCTGCCAGGCTTGGAGACCCCCTCAGAACCCAGTGGCTTAGCACATGCCCAGGCCCCCCGTGCAGCAGGTGTTGGTCAGACAGTCGTGGGGGGCTGGCAAGGCTGTCTGGAAAGGCAGGAGGATGGGGTTGTGCAGGGAGACATCAGCAATCTAACACTTTAAAGCAATATCCCTTTTTGTTATTTCCACTGTGGGGCTGCCCCTGACACCTTTGCAGCCAGAGAGGCTGATCCTGGCTGCCCTGTGCTAAGCCAGCTGTTCTGTGCTGCTTTGGCTGGCTCCAAATCCAGGCACAGCAAAACCTTGGCATTCTGTGTCTCTGAGACTCATGTGCTGGCTCCCTGGGGAGCTGTGCCTCTGTAATCATTAGCCAGTCGTGCCTGGTTGTCAGGGAAGGACGCCTTTGCTTGGGAGATCGAGGGTCAATTCTCACATCCAAGCTTTGACCTGGGAGCAGCAGGGCAGGAGGCTCCTCCAAACACCTCCTGGCTTTGCCAAAACAGCCTGAGACAGGGTTATTTATGGGCTGCGCAGCAGCAGCAGCGAAGGGAAGTCCGATGTTCCCTGTCTCGATCGTTAGTGGCCTTGCAGTGCTCCCTGTGTGATGGAGATGCCCTAATGATAGCTCTGCCCTTTAATGACTTTGTGCCAGAGTGATGGAAAATCATGGAGGTTCTGCGGGGAGGCAGAAAGGGCCATCCCAGCCCCTGAGTGGGAGCTGGGGGACGAGAGGAGGAGAGCGCTGAGGTGACCATCTGATGGGGAGGCAGGAGGGTCCTTTGCTGCCTTGGTAGCACAGAGGGGACATCAGTGATCCCGAGGCGGGGATGGCCTTTAGCAGCATGGGCAGCTCCTGCAAAGCAGCATCATTTTACTGGACTCACCAAGGCAAGGAGGGGATGGACCATGGGGCTCCCATGCCTCCAAAATCCTGTCTGCCTCTCCCTGCTGCTGGGATTCTGCCTGACCTTTGAGCTCATCACAGAGCTAAACTCTTATCTAATGAGACCTGAAGGACTTGGTCCGTAACCTCTCATTTAAATAATCAGCAAATGCCTGTAAGATCTTGAAAGAGAAGAGGCAGAAGTGAGCAAAGAGCCTGTGCCTCCTCCCAGCTTGTCTAAGGGGGGAACCCATGAGCATCACTGGGACAAAGTGCTGGACTCTGGCATGGCTGAGGGAAACTGGAGAGCCTATCTGAAGTGCTATTGTTTCCTGTACTGTCTATTTTGCAGCTCGGTTTCCAACTTGTTTCTTTATCTCTTGGAACAATTTCCCATCTGAGCTCACTTCCGCAGCGCTCCACATCTCACCCCAGAGCCCGCCTGGGGTTGTGTCCAGCGTGCATCCCGTCGGAAACGGCCTTGTCAGACAGTGGCACATCCCCACGCTGCTCCCTGGGAGAGAAGCCTTTCATCCCATGGCTGGAGAGCAGCTCGGACCTGTGGATGGAAATAGCCATCGGTGTAGAGCTGTTCCTAGGGCTGCAGCGCGGGTTGTTGCTGTTTCCAGTGCAAACCTCTCTTCCCGACCGCCTGTAGCTGTGGGTGGTGCAGACCAGCTCCCTGGGGCTCGTGTCTTGCCCAAGTTTCCACCCATCAGCAAAAAACATGCCGTGTGTCACGGGGCTGTTCTAAAGCCTTTGGTTCCTCATCTTTTAAACGGGCAGCAAGCCGGGAGATAGTCCAGTGTATCATAGAACCGTGGAGTGGTTTGGGTGGAAGGGATCTTAACTCTTATCTAGCTCCAACCCCCCGTGCCATCCAGTTCCAGTGCCGCCTCTCCTGTGCTTAGGAGGGAAAAAATGATATTATGGATTGTCTGAGCGTGGCTCCGTGGGGAAGGGCTGAGGTCTGTGCTCGGGGGCACCCAGGCCCAGCTCAGCCCCAGGCTGGCACAGTGACCTGGGCACTGGCACGCTGGGAGCCGGGGTTGCCGTGCACATGCCTGTGCACACGCGCTCGGAAAAGACAGCCCTGGAACAGATTTCAGGAGCGAGTGTGGTTTGAACCTGGGCCAGGAACCGGGACCTGCAAATCTGCGTCTTGCGCTGACTTCGCTCGGGGCTATGGATCTGCTGGCTGCCCTCCTGCAGAACAGGGAGGGGCTGGGGAGGGCTGGGCAGGGCTGGGGAGCAGGGGGGCATCGACAGGCCATTGATTTTAATTCAGCCCTTGATCCTGGGTGGTCTCAGTGGAAATGCAGCATCTGAGGTATCCGTGGGGTTGGTGGGCTCGTCTGGAGGAATTTGGGGAACAGAACTACCCAGGCATTGAAGGCAAAAATATAAGAAATCAGGCTCGTGGGTGGTGAGCCTGCCCTCCCCTTGCAGCTGTGGGCCCCATGCCAGGAGGGCACAGGCTGGCTTTGGGGTCTGCAGTGAAGGGTGAGCGGCTTTGGTGGATCAGCACCACTGCCAGCATGTGGTGTGGGGACACTTGTGACTCGGGCTGTTGTGTGCTTCCTTCCCCACACTGCAAGTCTTGGAGGCTGGCCCTGAGTTTCCCAGTCCCCAGTTTCCTGGTCCCTGCCCATGCTTGACCTGTTGTGGTCTCACTCCTGTGACTGTGAGGTTTCGGCTGGCCTCAAGCCTGCTGTGTTGGGACTGGCTGGATGGCTGGATGGGTGGATGGGTAGATGGAAGAAAACCTGACTGTATGCTGTGAAAATAGCCTCCACCTGGAGTGGCTGCTCCCATCCTTTCCCCCACCATGTTTGGCAACCTTGGCTACCAAAAACCACGAGGGTAAAAGCCCACTGCTGCATTTCCCCCTCCACCACGAGCAAGGTTAACAAGTCCTGAGTGATGTGTCCCCCTTCCCATGCCATGCACCGGTTTGGGGACAGCATGACAGGGTCAGGTCAGTGCTAAATCGAGCCCAAAAATGTCTCACCTAGGGGCACCCTTTAGCAGGAATTTGGGGGTGGAGGTGCAGTGCTTGCTTCGCCACCCCGCAAGGAGCCCTGTGTGCCTCAGTTTCCCCCGGGAGCACTCGAGAAGCTGCTGTCAGAGGTTGGTGAGGTTTTACACCAAGTGTGTGTCTCAGTTTCCCCCTCTCCCAGCCCCAGCTGCACTGCCCTACCCTACACACCACAGACAAAGCCCTCCCTTAGGCAGGGCAAACAGAATCTGATCTTCATGAAGCACAGCCACCTTCCTCATCCTCAGCTGCGGCTGCAGCTGCAGCCAGTGCTGGTGGCAGTGGGGTTGGGCGCTGCTGGGCTTTGGATTTTCCTGGGTGGAAGCATGTGCTTGCTGACTTCTGCAAAAAAAACTACACAAAAATTCACTCCCTGCTCATTTGGACCCTTTCCTTCCCCAGCCCATTGAGGAAGTACTGGTGTGCCGGGAAAGGAATTGGGAATCCTTGGCACAGCTGAGGGGGAGCTGCCAGGGAGCAGCCTGCTGCACTGGGCAGGGAGGATTCTGTGGGACCAGGAAGGGTGCAGATGTAGCTGCACAAGTCACTGTGAGGAGGGTGAGTTCCCTGCTCCAGCATCACGGACAGCTGAGTTTGGGAGTGTGTGGGGTGGGAAGGCTCAGGGTGATGGGATCGGTGTGTGTGGCTGGGGCCAGGCAAGGAGAGCAGCTGCCTGCACAGGTGCACAGCAGTGTGGATGTGTGTGCATGTGTGTGTACACACACCTGAGCCCTTCTCGGTGCTTTGGGGACAAGGAGGGCTGTGCTGAAGGCACCGTGAGCCACAGGTGATGGAAAGCAGAGGAGATGCCCTTCCTCCCTTTGTTCCTGCATCCCTTCATCCTGTCCCTGCAGCACTAGTGAGGGTTGGAGAGATGCCATGGGAGGGTGTAGGGTCTCCATACAGCTGGTCCCACGCTGCTGGTCACATCCACCTCACTGGCAGCCTGTCCCTGCTGCCCACCATGGGTGCAGCAAGCGCTGCAGGGCTGGAGGTGTGCAGAGCCTGGCTCCCTGCTCCACGAGTGACAGGGATAAAAGACACCAGCTCAGCGTTTTTCTTTGTTTTTCATCTGCTCAGGCTGTTGATAGTGAGCACCGTCTGGGGCTGCACCTCCCAGCTGGATCCTCTCCGGCAGAGCTGCTGAGCATCCCGCTCACCCCAGGAGCAGCTGGGGAATCTATCACAGCTTTCTGGGCTTGCAAATGGTTTCCAGGGCTGGCTGATCTCTGTTTGCCCCTTAAGACCCTCCCTGGTTGCTTCGTCTGACGCATCCTGAGCGATGCTTTGTTTTGGTGGTGCAGATGGGAGTGGCTGTGGGGACCAGCATCTCTGAGGGCTCTGTCACCGATGATGTCCAGGCTCCCTGTGTGTCGGTGTGCTGAGACCAGAGCCACAGTGCCAGGCTGTGCCTGCTGCTGTGGGAGGTGCTCCCGGCCCCATCCTTGCCCGCACAGGTGAAAGCAGGAATTGTGTGTGCAACCAGCTCTGCTCGTGCAGCCACATTGCAGCGTGTGTGTGTTAGGGCTGGTGGCCCCACAGTTCCCTGGAGCACATGGCTTGTGTCGGGCAGATGCCCCAGAGTCCCAGAAAAACCCGGAAAAATAATCTGATCATCAGCATGAATTTGCTGCGCAGGATCCTGCTTATTTGTTTGGAACTGTTCAGGGGTCTGCAAAGTGAGAGTGTTGGAAATCGGTGACAGAGGAGCCTTGGGCTCTGCTTGGCTTCTCCTTCGACCCCTCCCACTGCAGGGAACCCCAGCATGTGTCCTGCCAAGTCCCTGTGGCTCTTGCTGGGAGCAGGGTGATGCCCAGCCCCATGGTTTGTGTTGAGGGTGCACGTACCCACAGTACCCTCCCTGCATTTTCCCTTTTTCCCAGTGAGTGTTTCAGTTCCTGTTCCACGTCAGGAGGGCTGCTGGGAGGTTTCCCACCATGGGGGTCCCACAGGACCCCTCTGCAGGGCCGGTGGGGCTGCGGCTCTGGCCCCAGTGGGCTGGTGGAGCGCTGGGAGCTCCTCTCCTGGCTGGACTGGCTGGGCTGGTTTCTCTGAAGGTGGAAATGTTTTAGCAGTGACGCCAGCGTGGCCAGGGATGGTTGAAACTTGCTCAGATCTGGAGCTTTTTTGCTTCCTGCGTTCCTTGCCCCCTTCCTCCCCCTGCCCTGGAGATTTGCCGCCTGCCTGCGCTGCGGGGTTGGAATGGGAGCGGCAGCCCCGGAGCCGCAGCTCATGCAGGTGGCATCACCGTTGTGGCCAGATCTGAGCCACCTGTGAGTCACCTCAGCCTTCTGCCCCTTCCCCAGAGCTGGGTGCTGCCTCAGCCATCCCCCGAGAGCACCCGGGGCTGATGTTCCCTTCCAGAAAGCAGAAGCAGACTCCATTTCCTGGAGCCTGAGGCTGGCTGTGCTGGGAGAGGCACTGCAGAAATGGGGAACAGAAATCCTCCCTCCTCCTCAAGAGGCCGGCTTGTGTCATCAAATCTCCATCACCCCCTTCCTGCGGGGCCAGTCCCTCTCCCTGGTGCTCTGCCTGGAGAAGGATGGGAGCAGCGTCGATGTGATGGGCCATGGGAAGCTGGAGAATCAGGTGGCAGATGTTGGGAACTCATGGGTGCCAGCATGCCCAGGGGTTGGTGTTAAAAGGGTACATTTTGGGGGGTGCTGAGCCAGAGGGCTCTTGTGGGGAAGCATTGCCCTGTGGCTCCAGGCAGTCCTGGTGGCCAAGAGCTCCAGCTCCTAGTGCCACCCCAGTGTTTCCCTGCCCAGCATTGGCTCTTAGCAGCCCCACAGGCACTCCTGCCCTTGGAAGCATTTCCTTGCAGTTTCCTCTCCTGGATTTGGCAGGAGGAGAGCGGTGCCCTCATCACCTGCCTAGGAGAAGCCAGCTTCAGGTTAATGCAGGCCAGAGGCTTTGTGTGCCTTGGAAAGCATTTGCTGGAGCTGGTTGGGCAATTCCTGGCTTTGGCTGGTGTCCTGGTGGGAATGCTGGAAGCACAGCTGAGTCAGGCTGGGAGGCAGTGGTAGGCATCCCTGCTCTGACACGGAGCAGCACCAGTGCCATCGGGCTGCACAGCACCCAGCCAGCTTCGAGCAGCTCCTGCCAGAGATCCTTCCACCACTCTGGACCCTGTTCCTGTCCTGGATTACCCTCGGGGTGATGGTGGGGAGAGCTCGAGCTCCCTGCATGCTCTCCGTGTTCACGGTTGGAGTTTCCCAGTTTCTGGGCCAGAGGAACATCCTGAGCATGCTTCTGTGCTTCTTGGGGGTTTGTTTTGGTCTTTTAAACTCCCTGTTTTGACATGTCTTTTCGGAGGCATTCTGCACCACTCCTGACTGTGACTCTCCCCCGTGCTTGGGGGGAGTGAATTCGGATGGTTGATCTAATTATCCTTTCCCCTTTTGCGACAAACTGGCCTCTGCTTGCTTGGGCTGTGGAGCTTTAATTAAGATGGTTTTAAATTTAACGGGAGTTGACAGGGTCAGGTAGGAGGGGCTGGGACTTATATCTGTGGGGAGTGTGTAGCTGGGCCCCTGCACAGCAGCTGTGCTGCTCCTGCAGCCACTCCTTCAGCTGGGAGAGCTCTCCATCAGTGGGGGGGACCTGGGGAGGGCAGAGGTGCCTTAGCTCAGGTGCCTTTGACATACGGTGAGCTGAGCAAAGTGGAGGTCCCAGACAGGCACTGAGGGAACCTGCCTGTGGCTTGTCCCCAAACTGGGGCCGAGATGAAGGAGGCATCTCTGCATCGTTCCTCCTGTTTTAGGAATCAGTGCAAGTGAGAAACCAGTGTCCTTGTGGGGAAGGGCTGAAGGCACAGCCCAGACATGCCCTCACTGCCTCAGCTGCACAGGGTCTGCAGCATCACACCTCACTTTGCAGGGCTGGGGGAGCAGCTCCCACTTTTCACACCACGTGGAACTTGTAATAGGGCTGGTCCCTGCCTGGCAGAGATGTGCTTGTGTTCCCCTTCTTGTACCGAGCAAAGCCTGGTGGCATGGGACAGGGGACAGGAATCACTTTTTCCACGGGGGACGTGGTGATGGGCTGTACTTGGGTGACAGAGGGGAGGGATGGTGGGCTGAGCTGGGGCACCCCAAAGCACTGGGGGCTGTGCTGCTGCTCGCTGGCCCCAGGCCGTGCTGCTGCCGTGGGAAAGGGCAAACCCAGGAGCATCCCCTGGGAGCGAGGGGGAAACTGCTGTGCGAGCTTGTCCAGAGCTGCGTCTCCTACCGAAATGTGGGGAGGGAGTAGGGGGTGATGCGGGGAGGGCGATGGGGGGCCACCTGAAGATGGTTAAAGGACCATCTCGATGTGGTTGTAGCAGCACTGACCAAGCCGTGGTGATTCATCACCCTTGGCACTGACCCCGCTGTCTGGAGGCCACAATGGCAGGGGCAGCACTGCTGTCACCTGTCACTGTGCCACCCATGCAGGGGGACACAGGGGACAGCAAAGCACCCCCAAGTAGGACCTCTGGTGTAAATGACACACCTCGTATGTGGTTTCCATTTGTCCTGCACGGATCTGCCCCAGCTGGACCCCGGTGCTGCTGGGGTGGGGTTGGCTGTGTGCAAGGGGGAGCGAGGGGTCAGATGGGTTTGGGATCGCCGCTCTCCGCCTCTCCCTGTCCCCAGTGCCTGCTGCCATGGGCTGGGTGCCGCCAGGCTGCTTTGTCTCGCCCGCCGTCCCGCACGCTTCATTTTTCAGTCTGGTGTGAGACAGTTGCCGTGATTAATCTCGCCGGGGCTCTGTGAGCCGAGGACACGGCTCAGCTCAACTCCCTCCATCAGCGGGTGGGTGCTGCTGCCCCCAGCCCCTCGCCCAGCTCTCCCTCATCACCCCCCATCCCTCCTGCCAGCAGTGCCTCTCAGCACCCACCCGGCCCCAGAGCAGCCCCAAGGACAGAGCCTGTTTCGCCAGAGATGTCTCCCTCCCCAAGGCTTGGTGTCTGGTATTGGGCCCGGCCTGTCGCGGCATTTCCCAAGGTTTCTGCCTCTGCTGTGTTTTGTCTGCTCCCAATCAGTGTCTTTTGTTAGTGTCTTTGCAAGGACGATAAGATCGCTTCCCCTCGCTGCCAGCCCGCTGTCAGCCTGCCCGCACCACGGCCTTGTATCCTTGAGCGATCCGGGAGCTGTGGAAAGCAGCGGGAGGGCGACTGGATCTCCTCAATGCTGCCTTTGCGAGAGCATCTCTGCCACAGGGAGGTAGGGCAGAGCATGGGGCCTTTCCTGCCACCCAACTTGCCAGTTGATTTTTGGGGGATTGACCCTGGGTGTCAGAGGTGTGGGGATGCTGGGCAGTCCGGGCAGCGTTCCCAGCGCCGGCGGGCGAGGATGGGGACGCCACCATCTCGCGTGCCGTGATCTGATCCGAGCTGAGTTGTGCAGCCAAGTGTGCCTCATTTTTAATTGCTTTTGGAGAGGGGAGGGTGGGGTTGGCCTCTCCTTGCTGCAGCCTCTGCCCCGGGCAGGGTGGGTGGCTGGGCTCAGCCCTGGCATCCTCCCCTCCAGCTGGGGAGGGTTGGGGGGCCAGGAAGACCCTGAATGCAGAGCCAGCAGCTCACGGATAGGTGGGGATGGCAGCGCTGGCTGGTTGCCTGAGCCTGGCCATGGCTGTGCCAGTGATATGCTGGTGAGGATGGCAGCACCTCTGCCAAGAGAGCAGCAGGACTATGCTGGGCTGTGCCAGATGTGCCAGATGTGCCAGATGTGCCAGGCTGCTACCACAGCAGCCACTTTCAGCCACCAAACACCCAGGCCTGGCAGTGTGAGGTTGCAAGTGAATCCACCCACATGGGGACCTCTCACTTCCCTGTCACAGGACCTGGCCCCTCACCCCCTGATGTGTGGCTGGCCCCAAGCTCAGGCCTATTTGGGTTTCCCTCGTGGCTTTTTTGGCCGTGTGTGTGCCTGGGAGCCCGTGTCACAGCGTGCCTGGGTGCTGGGGACACGAGCACCACGTGTGTGCTGGCACAGCCTTATTTGTATGTGCTGCAGCCTGGAGTTGGGGCTGCAGCTTTCCCCCTCCATCCCGCTGTGCAATCATCGCCAGCGAGTATTCGTCAAGTACAAATTACAAACCATTCAACGTCTTTAAGAGCTGTCAGTCAGCTCCCGCTCATTATCCTAATCAAATGCACTAAAAATAGTGACAAAACTTATTAGCAGCGGGAAGGGGAGGCCATCAAAACAAACCTGCGGTGGGGCATGGCCCCTGCATGGCAGCCACTGGGATGTTCCCATTGGATGAGGTGTGAAACCTGGGCTCCAGCTGGGACAGGAGCCTGTTGGGATGATGCTTGGCCTGTGAAGCTGTGGGTGCTAAATCCCCTCCCTGCAGGAACAGGAGCCCTTTGGGGGCAGCTGAAGCCTCTACCCATCCCTGGGTGGGCAGGGCTGGTTGGAGAGAGACTTTGCTTTTGGTAGGATAGGAGGGAGTAGGGGCAGTTCCTGCAGGATCTGGGGGATGGGAAGGGGTGGCAGAGCCAGGTGAAGGGCAGCCCTGACTGTGGGGCCATGCTCTGGTCTGCTTTCCACTTGAAGCTCTGCCCCAAGCCACTGCTGCTGAGAAGTGTCCCACCATCGCACGATTTTGTGACAGAAAACTGCCCTTTTAGAAAAATTTAGCTAAAATGTCATTTTTTTTTTGGCTGAGTCAGGGCTTCAACAGCACAAGTTGCCTCCCAGACCTTGTGCATGGTTCATACGGTAGCATCTGTCTGTGCTTTTGGGAGTGGAGAAGGTGACATGCCAGGGGACAAGGTCCCCAGTTGGTAGCCGACCCTCCCCGCCGCAGGTCCCGGCTGTCCAGAGATGGAGCAGCAGGGCTGAAAATGCTGGTGTGTCTGGAGGAACTGGCTTTGTTTCTCTCCCGAAAAAAACACTCGGTGGGCTGGGGGTGTCCGCGCTCCTCTCCCATCCTGGGACATCGCCCGGGGCGGCTGCAGCCGCCTCCTCTGCCGTCCCCGGTGGGTTTGACGAAGTGGAGCAGAGAATCGTCCCCTCTTCACACATGAGGGATCAGAGCGGGCGGTGTGAGCTGCCGGCCCCGCGCTGGAGGGGTGGCGAGGAGGCGGCGGAGGAGGAGGAGGAGGAGGAGGAGGGCAGCGGCAGTCCTGGGCACCGGACCGTGGCGTGGGGGCAGAGGGCAGGGCCGGGACGCGGGTGCTGCTCGGGCGCTGACGTTCTCTTGTCTCGCAGGCTGCGGCGGGAGCTGAGCTGAGTTCGCCGGCGGCACCTCCCCACCCCGCGGCGAGGCTGTAGCCCAACGCGCTGGTAAGGCATCTCCGGTGGCCCGGGGAGGGGGAACCAGGCTGCTTTACCTGCCGGGGGGGCTCGGATCTGGGGCTCTGGGTGCGCTGCCACAGCCGATTTGGCACTCGAGCATCTCCGGTTGGGCTGGGTGCGGGTACCAAAGGCTGAGCCTTGCCTCGGTGTTCGCCGAGGCGTGGCCGGCCCGGGGGGCACAGCTGAGGCCTCGCAACTCATCACGGTGGTGGTTCACGATGTGCTGCTGGCGCTGACCCCCGGAGCGGAAAGCAGGGAGTTCCTGCAGGCTGCGACGTGCCCGGGGTGCTAATCCCCGCCGCAGGAAAGCTGCCTCGTCCGCCGCCTCGCATCAGTCAGAGCGAGCACGGGAATGCTGGCCGTGCTCCAGCCTGCCACACCAGCCTTGGGAGGGGGAGTAGGGAAGCCCTGCTGGAAACCGAGGCACTGGCCGGGGTGGGGAGGGATGCTGAGCCCCCCATCCCAGCACTGTCGGCTGTGCAAAGCATGGGAGCAGGGAAATATCCCACTGGGCATTGGACAGACTGCCCTGGCTGGATGCTGCTGGTGCTGAGCATCCCTGCAGCCTGCTGCACGTAGAAATGCTGTATTTATTAGACATAAATTTATTAGACATAAACACAGCACAGCTGCTGGCGATGGGTATTTTCTGCAGTCTGGCTGCTGTAGTGCTGTCCCACAGCTCCCAGTGGTGCTGCTGGGGCGTGCTGGGAGCTGCCACGTTGGGTGGTGGGTTCATCCCCTTCCTTCTCTGCCCTTTGACTCTGGGGGGGTTCATCAGTGGCTCTGCTGGAGGCAGGGGGGTCTCTCCCTGGTGCCTCCCAGGACCTGAGTGCACAGCACATTCCTGCTGTCATTAATCACTCCTTTGCCAGGCTCTTGCACAACCCTGCATTCTCCCAGGGGAATGTGCACCCTTTCCTCCCTGGCTGCCAAGGGGGATGTTGGGGTCACAGGGTATTTCCCAGGACCCCTCTCCTCCCTGGGGACAGGTGGAGAGCAACAGGGCTAAAGCCATGTGGTCCTGTGGGCTGAGTTACCTGGGACTCAGCGTGGGGATGGTGCAGGACATGCCTGGAAGATGCACATCCTGTGCCCACAGGCTCACGGGTGTGAAGGCAAGGACTCTCCTGCTTTGGGGAAGTGCCTGGGGTATAAACTCTCCCATCTCTGTGCTCTGGTCCTGGCTACTCTGTGGGCATATTGAGCATTTTATACTCCGATTTTCTCAGCACGTTGATAAATCCTCTGCTGACCCAGGCTGGATGTGCTCAGTGTCCCCGAAGTGCTGCTCAACCTGCTGCCCCGGCCAGGGAGTTTTCCTGCCTGGGGAAGTGCTGTTTCCAGGGGAAACTCTGAGCAGCTCTGCCCTTGCTCAGGGTCGCGTGGGCAGTCACAAGCCACACGGTCACAGCCCTGCCGTGCCCCCACTTTCCTCCCTGCAGTGCTGCTGCCATCCCGGGAGCGCCAGCGGGTGCCAGAGCTCTGGGCAGAGGTGAGAGGGGGCTTGCTGGGGATGGGGTGCTGAGGGCTTCTTCTCATTGCTTCTGAGGTCCTGCTTTCCCCTGCAGTTCTGCTTTAGTATCCTCTGCACCAGGCTTTTAAATGGCATTTATTTATGGGACAGACGCCCTCCTCCTTGGCTGCAGGATCTGCCTCTGGATTGCTGCAGGGACAGTTTGCCAGTGCAAAGCTTATATTTATATTATATTATATTTGACCTTTCTTTGCTTCGAGAACCCCAAAGCCCAGGACAGACAGACATGGGCTGGGTCCCACGGCAGATAGAGGCATTGGCCCTTCCTTGTTGCCTACATCCATAGGAGGAAGGACAGCTCTTCTCCCCACTGGAGTGGCTGCTGGAGTCATACCTAGCAGTTTATTCCAATTCCTAAAAAATCAGTTTGTTCCAGTTCCCAGACCCTGGCAGGGTTTGATCCTGCCAGCACGGGTCACACCAGGACACTGCTTGTGTACTTTGCTTGTACAATGTGGGAGCTGGAAAAGAGTGGATGGAAGTTGTGTCTTCTGAGAAATAAGCCCCAAGCATCAGGCAAAGCACTCTCTGTGGGGAGGGGAGCTGGGAGGGGAGCAGAGCTTGTGCCTGGCACCCCTAAGCTTCCCCATGGCAGGTGCCAGGGGTTCTGCCCCACTGACTCTGGGGCTGTGCAGGCTGCAGGGGCTGCCCATGGCTCTGACCCTGCTTGTGGGGGCCTGGCCCGAATTCTCTCCAAAGCTGGGCTAGAAAAACCCCTGGCAAAGCCTCACTGGTGGCTGTGTCCAGGTCCACACCCCGCAGGCAGTGGCTGCCTCCTCTACTGCTTCCCTGCTTCTGTGTTCTTATCAGAGATAGTCTCCTCCCTGGTTGTCTCCACCTCCCTTTTCCCTCCTGCCATGCATGATATAGCCTAAATATTTCCTTCCATAGCTTCAGGACACTGCTGGGTATCCTGCCATCTTTGGAGACTGCAAATAATTCCCTTCCTTCATTTATATCATTACCTTGAAGGTATTTATAGAGTGTGATCTTGAGTGGAAAGGAAGGCTATATATAAACTATTTGACTATATATAAAGCCGAGATCCCTTGGTCCTTAGCTGCAAACTGCCTGAAACTGCTCCTGATTTAGGCTTTTATCCTGTTTGCTGCATGTTTTGGACTTCAAAGGTACATGTTCAGCAATTAAATCCCCATCCTGGGCCAGCAGTGATGCAGCTGTGGGTTCTCCAAATTTCTGCTGTCACAGTAAGCCGAGCACGTGGGCATTTGTCTGTGTCTTGTTTTCTCCTGTCCATGCCCTGGTACAAACTCTCATGCAGGAGGAAACGTGTCTGGGTGGGACTGAGCTACATCCCACAGTGGGTGCCTGGCTCTGGAGCTGCTGCACTCCCGACCACAGGTCCAGGCTCCATGCCCAGCATCCTCGCTCCACATTCCCAGGGCTAAGCGTGCTTCCACTGCTCCCAGAGCATGTCCTGGCAGCTCCACTCCTGGTGTGGCACTGGCTGCTGTGGCCACGCAGGAGGTGGCTCAGAGCCATGGAGGGGTGAGGCTATCCCAGGGCAAGGGCAGGATGGCCAGACCTCCCGGCAGCTGACGCTTGAACAGACTCCAGAGGTTGTTTCGTTTCCTGGTGGGCAGGCATCTGTCACCCAGGCCCTGGGGAGCAACTCCTGCTTAATATTTGTAACAGCAATAATTGTACCGATAATCACAGAGGTGTGTGTGTCTCCTCCAGCCCGGGACCATGGGGAGCAGCAAGAGCAAGCCCAAAGACCCGAGCCAGCGCCGGCGCAGCCTGGAGCCCACCGACAACACCCACCACGGGGGGTACCCGGCCTCGCAGACGCCCAGCAAGGCGGCGGCCCCCGACGCCCACCGCACCCCCAGCCGCTGCTTCGGCACCGTGGCTGCCGAGTCCAAGCTCTTTGGAGGCTTCAACAGCTCTGACACGGTCACCTCTCCGCAGCGTGCCGGGGCGCTGGCTGGTTGGTGTGGGCTGGGGCTCGGCAGGGTGGGCAGGGTCTCACTTGGGTCTTTGTGGGCTTGGGTCCGGCTTCTTGGGGTCTTCTGCTTTTGAGGGGCTCTGTGCTGGGGGAGACGCAGATCTGTGTTGTTGGCCCGTGGGAGGACGGTGGGAGAGGAGGGTCCCTGGTGAGGGGCAGCCAGTGCTGTTGTGCAGCAGCAGCCGTGGCTGTGCCCCTCCTGAGAGCTCTGTGTCGCAGGTGGAGTCACCACCTTCGTGGCCCTCTATGACTACGAGTCCCGGACTGAAACGGACTTGTCCTTCAAGAAAGGAGAGCGCCTGCAGATTGTCAACAACACGTGAGTGTCCCTGTCCCTGTCCCTGCAGCCAAGCCCATGTGGTGAGCTGCCATCTCTGTCCCTCCTGCAGAGCCCCCATCCCAGCCCAGCAGGGCCAGCTCTCCCAGGGATGGGGGCTGAGAGAGAGGCACCAAAATGTGCACGGACACAGTGACTTGTCCAAGGACGCTGATGCTAGAAGCGATCATTTGCCTGATTCCTTGTCCTCCCAGCCCTGCTGCTGGTCACTGTGGCCTGGCAGCCTCATCACCAAGCTGCCTCCTCAGCTTGCTGGCCAGTCTGTGCCCTCCAGCACAGGGCCATGTCCCCACCGGTCCCCTGTCCCCATCCGTGCTCAGCTCCCTCTCGTTTGCCTGGACACATTCCTCAACTTCACGGGTGCTTTCCCCTGTGCTTGCAAGCTGTCTCTGGTCTCACCTTCTCTCTTGACTCTTCTTTCTCTCCCTCCATGCTGTCATTTAGGAGGAAAGTGGATGTCAGGTGTGTATGGCACATTATTACTGTTACTTGTTAATGATCTCAATGATCAAAACCCATCTGCTGCCCATGCTAGAGCAGGTTGGTTGGAACAGGGCTGGGAGGAGATGGTTTCCCAATGGTTTTTTGGTCAGTTGGGTTTGTTCTTGAGTGACTGGGACAGAGTGGGGAGTCATTTCCCATACTGGGGAACTGTTCTATCCAGAGCTGTGTCTGCACCTGGGAGCAATGAACCTGGTCCCTTTCTTTGTCTGTGCCTGGCTCCCCTCTGCAGTTCCTTTCTAGCTGGCTCTCCACTTCCTCCTGGCCTTTTTTTGCTTTCTTTTTTTTTAAAATTTTTTAATTATACTTTTATTTTTTCATGAGCGACTCTGGGGACTCAAGCACTTCCTTAGGGGTCTGACCCCCTGGCTTGCTCCCCGTCCTGGTCACCACAGCACACACATCCCATGCTGCATAGAGCAGGGCAGCATGGCCAGCTGGAAGATGCTCCTAAACATGATCCTGTATTATTAAATCCATGTGTGGTCTGTGTCCTGACATGTGGCACACATGGTCTGGAGCCTGGCTGGCAGAGCCAGTGTCCCCAGCCATGGAGCTATCACAGGGTCCCCAGGGTCTGCAGCTCCCCTTCCCCTCCACTGCTGCCTTCCAACCTGGGCACCCGAAACAGCTTTGCAAAGTCAAAGGGTGGAAAGACGAGGGAGCACCCCAGGAGTCAGATTTCTCCTGCAATGCTCGGGCAGTGTTGCACAAACATGTTTTCAATCTGATCCTTGTTCTCATTGTTCCAGTGCTGTTTATTAACGGTGATTTGTTTCATCCACGAAGTCCAGGGCTTCAGTGCTGCAGGAAAAGCCTGAATTTGGGGGGTTTGGTGCTTCTTGCTTTCAGCCTCAGCAGTGTAAGAGCCCTGAGCTTGAGTTCTGGTTTGGGCTGTTGCAAAGTGAGCTCTGCCCACGGAGGTCCAGATCAGGCCCATATATGTGGGTTTTTTCCTCACACCTCCTATCCCTTCTGAGATTTCCACACTTTTTTTATCTGCTGCTATTTGTCAAAGGCTTGGTCAGAGGGAAGGGTCAAGCTGTGCTGGGCTCTGCAGCATCCTGGGGGGCAAAAGGGCTTTGTTTGGTGACACAGCCCTTTGGTGGAGGGTGCAGGATGTACTGCTGACCTTCCCAGTGTCTGTGTGGGTGGGATGTCCACAGGGAGAGAGGCAGTGGAGGAAGCTGGGCAGTTTGTGCAGTGCTCAGGGGGTGAATCACTCTTCTCATTGGGTTCCCAGAGATGCTTGGACAGTCTGGGAACAGCTCAGGCTGCCAGGCTTTGGGGACAGCAGCAGGCGGGTGTGTGATGTCCCCTTCCTCTCGGCTCCCTGGCAGGGCATTCAGCTGTGGGGAGAGTCAGTCTGGGAGGGGCTGGCAGGTCCTGGGCACAGCAGGAGCCCACGACCATGGTGGCTTTGCAGGGTGGTGGCAGGTTTTGGCTGCTCTGACTTCACCAGGGTTGCACAGGGTTGGGAGGAGAAGCTTCCACATCACTCAGATCCCTGCTCCAGGTCAGCCTACCAATCCCCCCCCAGTGCAGAAAGGCCCTCATGGTCCCATTTCCAGTGGGAGGAGGTCTCCTCCCAGCCAGCTGGCAGCCAGCAGGGATGTGGTGGGATATTTTGGGTAAGATTGTGCAGGGAATTGTTGAAATGCTTTGTTTTGATGATGATGATTATTATTATTTTTTTCCCCACTGAGATATTTTTGGAATAGCTTGTTTTTGCTGAATTCCCAGCTTGCAGCCTTGCAGCCCAAGCTGGAATAAAGCCACAAGTCAAAAGCTGGGCATTTTTCAAGCAGATGTTTACTCTGGTCCTGTGGGAAAGAGCCCAACCAGCTTTTGGTCCGTTTGAGAGCCCCTCAGTAAAGGTGACTGGGGCAGCAGCCCCGGATGGGGAGCCCCAGCTGCCTGCCATGTGCTGTGCTGGGGCTGGGAGAGGCTCAGGTGCCATCCAGGGCTGCTGCAAGGCTAGCCCAGGGGCAGAGCCCAGCTCTGGGGGTGGCAGGAGAGGCCTGGAAGGTCCCTGCTGTCCCCTGCCCCACTGACACCGCTGTGGGGAGCTGGGGGCCGTGTCTGGGCTCTCCTGGCCACTTCGAAGCAGTTTAGCTGGGGAAAGCACAAGCTGCTGGTGTGTCTGGAGTGAGGATGGAGTTTCCACATCTGCAGGGTCAGGGATGGGTCTGGATGTGGTCTGATGAGCCTTGCAGTGGTGACTGAGGTTATTGGTGTTTTTCTGTAACGTGTTTGTGGAGGTTGTCCTGCCAAGTTCCTGCATCCTTACGGGGCTGTTCCCACGGATCTGCAGCTTTCCCGTAGCCTCGTCTCCCTTGTGATCAGGATGAGTTTGGTGACTCCGTCTTTGATGGGCAAGAAGATGCAGGTGGTGGGAGGAAGAGCCCTGCTGTCTGCAGGAAGGGGAAGCCGCCTCCTGCCGTCCTCTTGTTCCTCTCTATTTATTGTCCTCTGCAGCCCTGTCTGGAGCAGGAGCTGGTGGGCAGGAGGGCAGAGTGGGGAGGAGACTCCCGTGCCCTCCAGCTCCCGAGGATGTGCCTGGGGCCGCTGATCCTGGGGCTGGAGGGATGAATGGTGGTTAAGCCCCCGGATTTTGGGGACAGGGAGTCACACTCATGGTTGTGCAGGCAGAACCTGCCCTTGCTGGGGCTACACGAAGCTCACGGTCAGGGCTGCAGCCATGTGGGGTGCCCGTCCTGGGGCTGTGAGCAGGGCACCCAGGCTGGACAGATCCCACTGCACCCAGGCTGGGCATCGCTGCTGGGCAGGGCTCCCCGCTGCCCAAACCCCACCGCCTTCCTGTGCTTTCCTGCAGTGTGTATTTAACTAACTCTCTTGGGTTTTCCTGGTGCCTTTGTTAAGCGCTGCCATCCTTCTGTTGCTTCTCCCTGTTTCCCCTCCCTCCCCTCGCCTGCTGCTCCCCACTGTCCTGCTGCTGGGACCCCCGTGCCTCACAACCTCCAGCCAGACCCCGTTCCCGTTCAGGTGGCTCTGAAGGTGTTCTGGCTCCCGGACTACCCTGCCCAGTTGAAGTTTAAAGTTCATGCCATGTGCAAATGGGTGGCCCCACTAACAGGAGCTCACCCAGACAGAGCCATGGGCAGGGGCTGGCAGCAGGAGCCCTGATTGGGGTCTGGCTGTGGGGCTGGGGGCTGCAGGGCTGTGGGGCTGGGGCTGCAGGGCTGTACCCCTTCCCAGCAGGGCTCGGCGCTGGCTCGTCCTCCCCCGTGCCTGTGGGTGGGCGAGGGGCCGGCGGGGGGGGCTCCTGGCTTCACACTGAGTGTGTTTTGGTTCTCTTGCAGGGAAGGTGACTGGTGGCTGGCTCATTCCCTCACTACAGGACAGACGGGCTACATCCCCAGTAACTATGTCGCGCCCTCAGACTCCATCCAGGCTGAAGAGTAATTGCCGTCTTTTAGACAGTTTAAAGAGAGCGATAGCAAACCCACCCCGAGGGTTCCCCCTGCCCCTGCCACGCTCCTGGGGAAGCCTCCAAGCCCTCTGGGTTTTCCTCTTTGCTGTTTTCCCCTTTGAGTGTGCAAACCCCGTAAATGTTTTCCAGCCTTCCTTTAAGGCCCACAGGTGCAGTGGTGCAGCGTGCTTGGTGGTGGAGGGGTGAGCAGTGGCACAGTGGGCTGTGGATGCTTCTGGTCTGGCTTTTATGGAGAGCCTGGAGATGAGAAGGCTCCATTGCACCCTTCCAGGACTTAAAGAGGGCTCCTAAAAAAGAAAGAGAGTGACTTTTTCCATGGGCAGAGGGGCCTGTGAGAGGGGGAATGGTTTTAAGCTAAAAGAAGAGAGATTTAGTTTAGATGTTAGGAAGAAATTCTTCACTCGTGAGGTGGTGAGGCCCTGGCACAGGTTGCCCACAGAAGCTGTGGCTGCCCCATCCCTGGAATTTTTCATGGCCAGATTGGATGGGGCTTGGAACAACCTGGCCTAGTAGAAGGTATGGCAGGAGGGTTCCAAGCCCCATGGCAGGGGAGTTTCAGAGATCCCATTTGGGAAGGCTCTTGGAGTGAAGGCGTTCCATGGCCTGTGGAGCACGGTTGCTCCTTGGGCGATGCCGGGGCTGTCTGGGGACAGGGTGCACCCTGAGGCACCCAAGCCCAGAGATGCAGGCCCTGATCTCCAAAAGCTGCGGTGTGGAGGCTGGGGCTGAGGCCCCTGGGCAGGCAGTGGAGGGGTGGGCAGGTGCCAGGTGCTGAGCTGCTGCCTTGCTCCTGCAGGTGGTATTTTGGGAAGATCACTCGCCGGGAGTCCGAGCGGCTGCTGCTCAACCCCGAAAACCCCCGAGGGACCTTCCTGGTCCGGGAGAGCGAGACCACGAAAGGTGAGAGGGTCTGGGGGAGGCTGGCCTCAGAGAGACCCTCTTTAAAGGGTGTGGGGGTACCTTGAGTCCCCTCGGTCACTCTGTGGGATCCAAGTTCCCCAGCTTAGGCACAGGGGGAGGGAGAAGGAGGAAAGGGTCGTACCACATAGACAGGAGATGATGTTTGGGGTTGCTGAGCGATGCCCCTCAGCATGGGCAGCCTCCTGGGATCTCCCCTGCCAGTGCTGATCCCCAGGGAGCCAGTGCTGCTGCACCCATCACATCCCCAGTGACTCTGCTGAACACACCATTACACCCCTGAGCCCATGGGCTGGGGGGATGTGGCCACTTCTGTCCCACCACTGCCTGCCTCGTGGCAGGGTGGGAGCTGGGACCTCTCCATCTCCAGCAGGACCACCTGGCAGGATGCTCTTTTTTCCTGTTTTTTTTTTTTTTTACCCCCAGGTAGATGGTTTTTTTTGTTTTCCCTGGTCCCTCTGTAGTGGCAAAGTCTTGAACATGTGCTTCCTGGGCAGACAGGCTGAGGGAGTGATGAACTTTAATCCTTCTTTCAAGTCTGATGACTCTTTGTGCTTGTTTTATATCTCCCAAAAGTGTGAGTTGTGATCTTTGAGGTTTGACTGCCTGAGGATGCTGTTTCTTACCTGAAAATGTGGTTTAGTTTGGCTCCAAATGCACCTTTGGGAAAAGCCCCTTGATGTGCCTCTCTGTTTGTATGCCTTGAACTTACCACTGGTTATTTTATTCTGGGGGAAGCAGCTCATTGAAGCAGCAGCACAAATCTTCATCTCTGCTCTCTGTGGCCCCAGCAGCCTGTGTTGTTCTTGTGTGGGCAGAGCAGAGCCAAGATCCCAAAGGGTTATTTGTGGAGGAGGGAATTGGGCCCACCAGCCCCTTGGCTCCCCTCTGAGATGCCGAGATGTTGGGGTGGTGGGTCAGGAGCTCCCCTCAGCCAGCCTCCCATCTGATCCTATCTCCTGCTGGAGAGAAGGACCTGGCAGGTCAGGGGGGGCTGGGGGACGATGCCCCTGGTTAGCACATCCCATAGCATGGCTGGTGGCAAGGCTTGGCAGAGCTGCTGTGCAAGCAGGGGGCAGCTGAGGGTTGTGATTGCATGTTGTGGCTGTAGCCAGGGGAACGTGCCATCCCTCCCTGGCACCAGGTGCCAACTGGTGCATCCAGGAGCTGCTCCCCATCCTCTGGGTGAAACAGGGAGCCTGCCTGCCCTGTCCTGCCTCCTCCACACCCACCCTCGGTGGGACCCTGTGGGGAGTGCCTGTCTGTGGCACATCTGCCCCAGCCTCTGGGTCCTGCCCACAGGTGCCTACTGCCTCTCTGTCTCCGACTTCGACAACGCCAAGGGCCTCAACGTGAAGCACTACAAGATCCGCAAGCTGGACAGCGGCGGCTTCTACATCACCTCCCGCACCCAGTTCAACAGCCTGCAGCAGCTGGTGGCCTACTACTCCAGTGGGTAGCCTTGTGGGGTCCCCTTGGGGTCTGGCAGCTCCCGGGGTGCTGTGCCTGCCCTCGCTGCAGGGCGGGGCGCAGGGCTGGGGAACCCCAAAGCACTTGTGTGGGCCCCTGGTGAAAAGCTGCCCGGGTTTTAGGGCGCAGGGTTGGGGTCCTGGTTGCCAAGGTGTTTGAGGGGATGTGGGGTAAAGACATCACGTGCCTAAAAGCCCAAGTGTCACCTTGCTGTTGTCCCCTCCTGTGCTAGAACATGCTGATGGTTTGTGCCACCGTCTCACCAACGTCTGCCCCACATCCAAGCCCCAGACCCAAGGCCTTGCCAAGGACGCCTGGGAAATCCCCCGGGAATCGCTGCGGCTGGAGGTCAAGCTGGGACAGGGCTGCTTCGGAGAGGTGTGGATGGGTAAGGAGCATTCCCTCCCTGCTGTCCCCTCCGTGTCACCACCTGCATCCTGTCCCCAGCCATCTGCAGGTGCCCAGAGCCTGCAGTGGGGTGGGAGAGCAGGTGAGGGGCACGGCCCCCTGTCCCATACGTGTGTCCTGAGCCACGTGTGCTATGCCACAGGGACCTGGAATGGCACCACCCGGGTGGCCATCAAGACACTGAAGCCTGGCACCATGTCCCCAGAGGCCTTCCTGCAGGAAGCCCAGGTCATGAAGAAGCTCCGGCACGAGAAGCTGGTTCAGCTCTACGCTGTGGTTTCAGAGGAGCCCATTTACATTGTCACCGAGTACATGAGCAAGGGTGAGCACAGGAGGGACACTGAGGGTGCAGCCGAGGGGCTCTACTCCTCCACATTGCTCTGACCATGGTCTTCCTTGCAGGGAGCCTCCTGGACTTCCTGAAGGGTGAGATGGGCAAGTACCTGCGGCTGCCCCAGCTCGTGGATATGGCGGCTCAGGTGGGTTTATGCATCCCCAGGTGTCCTGCATGCCCCTCCAAGGGCACTGGCTGCCTGAGCCCCTCACTGGGCTGTTGTGGCTGTCACTGGTCAGGCAGTGGGTACTGTGCAGCCTGGCTTGGGTGGGTGCTGTGGCCCCCACTGGGTCTCAGCCTGGAGCTGGGTTACAGTGTGGGACCATTGTTTTGCCCATTCCTGTTGCCACTGGCTCTCCCTGGCCAGCAAACCCATGTCTGCATGGGGTTGTTTGAGCAGCTGGTTGTCCCCACACCCCGGCTGGGAGCCACTGCAGAGCTGTTCCCCTCGGTGGTGCCGGGCAGTCCCCAGGGACCCTCGTGTCACCCTGTCAGCCTTGATGCCCCGTGTGCTGGTCCCACAGATCGCATCCGGCATGGCCTACGTGGAGAGGATGAACTACGTGCACCGGGACCTGCGGGCAGCCAACATCCTCGTGGGGGAGAACCTGGTGTGCAAAGTGGCCGACTTCGGCTTGGCACGGCTCATCGAGGACAACGAGTACACCGCTCGGCAAGGTGCGTGCCCGTCGAGGTGCCCGGGCAGGTGGCACCAGAGCAGTGTCCTGGTCCCCAGAGGTGTGTGTCGTGTCTGCAGCCGACACGTGGCTCTGACTCCCTCTCCATCCAGGTGCAAAGTTCCCCATCAAGTGGACGGCCCCTGAAGCAGCTCTGTATGGAAGGTTTACCATCAAGTCAGACGTCTGGTCCTTTGGCATCCTCTTGACCGAGCTGACCACCAAGGGCAGAGTGCCGTACCCAGGTGAGGGCTGGCACCCACCAGCAGAAGCCCCATCACTACTGCAGTGCCCAGTGCCAGCTGCCCATGCCCAGAGCTTACTCCTGGTACTCCGTGGCCCTCAGAGCCATCCTTGGGGAGTAACAAAGGGATGCAAAGTTTCTCCTGCCGTTTGGGGCTGAGCTGCCCCTTCCCAGGTTGGATCCTCCCCACTGGGGTGAGCAGAGATTGGCCAGGATGCAAGGTCCCAGCCACCCTGCCCCGCTCTAGCCCCGAGCAAGGTGACAGGCTGGCAGGGTCAAGTGCCCTTGGGCTGGGGGGATCTCTCTCTCTCCCTGTGTCACTGGGGTTGCCCCTGTGGCGTGTCCCAGCACAGCACCCTTGGTGTGTCCCCCGGGACAGGCTCGGTGCAGGACCTGGCCCGGCTGTGATCAGTGCTGTGTCTCCTCTGGCACACAGGGATGGTGAACCGGGAGGTGCTGGATCAGGTGGAGCGAGGGTACCGCATGCCCTGCCCACCCGAGTGCCCAGAGTCCCTGCACGACCTCATGTGCCAGTGCTGGCGGAAGGACCCGGAGGAGCGACCCACCTTCGAGTACCTGCAGGCTTTCCTGGAGGACTACTTCACCTCGACAGAGCCCCAGTACCAGCCCGGCGAGAACCTATAGACCCGGAGTTCCTCCTGGCACCAGGGACGCTGCCGTCCTCGCCGCAGGGCACCGAGGGCTGGCCTCCCCACCGAGGGGCTGTTTCTGTGGAGCAGCCCTGGAGCAGGACGGGGCATTATCTGCAGATGCAGCCAGGGGAAGTGCTGGGTGCCCCCATTGCTCATTGAGACTTGTGGCCCGTGCGGAACGAAGCTGCGAGAGGAGCCTGTGGGCGCCGGCGGAGCTGGCTTGGGAGGGCCAGCAGAGCATCTCCTGCCAAGAGACTTGGCTTCTGGGAGACTTTTCCCCCCTACAGCTCTGGGGTGAGCCTGGAGGGACTGGGGGACAGCATCACTCCACCTCAGACACGTGGCCCCAGTCTCCTGCACCCCCTTTCTAAATCAGCACAAATGTCCCTGCCTCTTCACCCTCTCCACTGTCCTCCCCATGGCTCCAGCTCTCCTGAGATGCTGGCAGAGACATTTCACCACAGAATCAGAATCACAGAATGCTGAGCTGGAAGGGACCCACAGGGATCATGGAGTCCAGCTCTTAAGTGAATGGCCCACACAGAGATCAATGCCACGACCTTGGTGTTATTAGCTCCATGCTCTCACCAGCTGAGCTAAGCTCAGTGTCATGATGGCACAATCCCTGCCTGGTTCAAAGGGGGTGATGCACTGGGTGGTGGTGCCAGCCTGGGATGGCAGCAGAACTGTGGTGGTGCCTCTGGCCTTGCCATGACCTCAATGGCTAGCGGGTTCTGGGACCATGAAATGTGACTGCTCCTGGCTCTGGTGATGGACATGGTCCCACAGGAGCACCTGGGCACACAATCACATCTTCCAGCTGTGTCTGTTCCCCTAGGGGACACGTCTCTGCTCTCCTGGGATGGCACAGGGGATGCTGGCAGAGCCCTGGCCCTGCCTGCAGCCAGCCCTGCTGCCCTGATATGTTTTCTCCCACCACACACTCCAGGTCTTCCAGCCACCTCCTGGTGAAGTGCCCCTCAGCCTCCACCCCTGGTTCTGCCACCAGCTGTCCCACCAGCAGAGTCCCTTGGGCTGGCCCTGCCACCTAATCCAGTGCCACTGTGGGGCTTGGGTGCATGGCCCTTGTAGCCGTTCAGGGTGTTGGGAGTGTTTGGGGGGAAATACTCGTCTTTCACAGATGCTTTTGTTGACCTGGTACGTTTTTAGCTGGCTTCCCTCCACCCCTCATGTCTCAGCTGCCAGGCTGCAGCCCCCACGCAGCATCCCAAGCCACATGCCACCATCCCAGAGAAGAATCCCGGGAAGCCCTGTGCCACATCTGCATCCTCATCTGCCCCCTGCTTGCTCCCAGAGTCCTCAGTCGTGTTTTGGAGGTGGGTGGCTGTCCCTGCCCAGCTTTGCCCCACACACATCCCGTGGGGCTGATTCCCAGGCTCGGCGTGGCAAATCCCAGTCCCCGCCCTCTTCCACCCAGCACCTGCTTGTACATACCCCTCGAGTGGTCCCCACACCCTCCCAGACCCAGATTTCAGTGCATGTGGTGGTTTTCCCCCTCCTGTGGCTGTATCCAGCTGGAAACCCTTCACTGTGGTGGTTCACAAAGCTTCTCCCCCTCACTGCTCGGGTACCAGCCCCACTCACTCCGAAAGACCTGGGGGTTCAGATGCTCTCCTGGGCCACGGTGGGATGGGGGCTTGGGGAGTGCTGCAGGGCAGGAGTCCTGGGGGAAAGGACCTAGAGAGGGGAGCCAGTGGCTTCACTCACCTCTCAGTCCTCGGGCAGGGGGCTTTCTGTGCCTCCCCATCACTTGTGGGATGGGGTTTCCCTCCAGCACAGCCTCCTCACAGACCCAACCTGCCTCTCACCAGTCCCTGCCATGGTACCAGTGTCCCAGGAAAGCTGGGTGGGAGCCCAGTGTGGGCAAGGGGTGGCCAAAAGCCCTAACCCAAATCTCCACCAGAGCAGGGTTCGGGCACAACACTGCTTCCTGTTCACTCCCACAGCTCCCTGCACATTTATTTATGAACCAAGGACTTGGCTGGTTGGTTGGTTGGTTGGTGGCTCCTTTTTTAGTGAGTAAAACCTTCAAAATCAGCTTGACCAGGCTCTTCAGCTGTACGGAGAGATCCTGCTGGCTTGAAGAACAGCAACTGGATTATCGGATTTGTTTTTAAATCATTGTGAAAGTTGGAGCCTTTTCTTCCCCCTCCCTTCCTTACAGGTTTGCTGTGCCTGCATTTCTGTGTTTGGGTAGGGTCTCCCCAAACCTTGATGTTCTGGGTCTTCCCATGTTTGCAGCCCTTTGGGACGGGTGGCTACCATGTGTCCCTTGGCAGCCCTTCTGAGGGGCTGACCTGTGCCACAGCTCTGAATTCCACAAAATCCCCATCCCTGGAAGGAACCTCTGATAACTGTAAGGTGTGGAAGCCTGATTTGGTGTGGGAGCTGGGGAGAGAGAAGGCAGGCACACGAGCTCAGGTGTGTGGCACGTGCAGGGTCTGGTGTGGGCGCAGGGGTCGGGAATGGCCTCACCCGGCAGCTCCAGCCTCGGGCTCCATGGTAATTCCCTGGGCTGGCTTAATTCCCATGGATTTGGGGAAGCTCTGCCAGAGGAGACGTGCTGGGGACATTTCAGGGCAGAAGACAGTAAGGCAGTGCCAGAGGACCCTCCTACACAGGGCTGTGTCCTCGTGTCCGCGTGTCCATCGTGGTTCTGTGCAGGAGTTCTGGTGGGACTCAGCATCTCCGGACTCAGCACCGCAGCCAGCACGGCCCGGAGGCCCCGGGGATTCAGAGCCTCCCCTCCATGCCCAGTCTTGGCTGGCAGTTTATTTTTTAAGCCAATAAACTCCAGAGGGGAGTCCCCACCTGAGGATGCTTTTTGGCTTCCTGGGCCCCATCAAATCCTACCAGTCATTCTCCTCTGCTGTTATAATTTTTTTACACAGTCTTTTGTAAGATCTCCAACCTACTATGCAGAGAACATGTGGATCTGTGTCTCTCCCCAGCTCCCCTCACCTGCCTTTTTTGGTGTCTAAGTAAAATATTTAGCTTTTTTTTGTTTGTTTGGGTCTTTTTCTTTTTTTTTTTTTTTTGGATAATAATAAAACTTTGGGGAAAAAAACCTGAAATGGTCCAGCTTTGTGGGTGGTGGGGGGGGTGGAGATGCTTTGAAACTCTTAACGTTGATGTAAATACTTTGCAATTTGATAATTAAATACAAACAGACCTCACAAAACAAAAGTGTAGCTCATGTGTGAGGGGCCTTGTGAGCTCCTTATCACCTCTGATAGAGGAGCTGCTGGATCCTGGAGCATCTGCAGTGCCAGTGGGAAGGATCCTGCTCAGCCCCCAGAGGCTGAGCTGGAGGGGACAGGACAGGGACAGTGCCCCATCAGCAGAATCTGCTTCATCAGCCATCACAAGAAGCAGGCCTGCTCTCTCTGGGTGATTAGTGGGTGCTGATTGGGATCCCTCACTCGGTGGTTAAGTAATTGATATATAATGTTTGGGAGTAGGATGGCTGATGGTCCTCCTTCACCACTGTCTTTATCATCCACGTGTTCTGTGGTGGCTTTAGTGCCTCAAGTCCCTGCTCTGGCTGCTCCCTCCATCCTGGACTGGTAAGTGACTCATTCTTACCACCTTAAATGTTAAATGCTTTATGTTTTGGTTGTCTCTAAAAGAATTAAGTGATGGTGCCGGTCCCTTGGTCCTCCTGCAGTGGGTGGGCTGGTGAAGTTGCCACAGGAGGGAAGCTGAGGCTGTGGCTCTTTCAGTCCTTGGATTTTCACCTTTGGTGTCGCTGTTTGGGTTGGGGTGGCCATGGGAGGGCACACAGAGGAGGAGGGAGGGGTTCTGGAGAAGGCCAGGGTGCTGTGGTCCAGCCCAAGCCCTGGGCAGTGCAGGGGGCTGCAGTGGTCTGTGCAGGGGGTATGAGGGGGCTGCATTCAGTACTTCCAAGCCCTGTCTGTGGCACCCTTCGCTCCCTCCTGTCCATCCCCTTTGCTCCCTGTCTGTTCCTCATCCGCAATGGCAGCTGAGGCATCTGAGGAGCATTAGGGCAGTCAGCAGTGCCTGTAGCCCGCCCTGGCCATGCTCAGGGGCTGTTTTACCATGGACTCATCCCCTTGTGAAACCCCTCTTGACTCCCAAGTCCTGTAGGGGTCTGCCCTGTGAAATGGGGGGAGGGGATGACCTTAGCCTGGAGGGGCAGAGGCTGTCTGAGCCTGGAGCTGTGACAGGAATCACTGCCAGCATCTGCTTGGACCAACGGGAGCCCCTCCCAGGCGTCCCTGGGCTGAGCCAGGCAGATGTGCCCGGGGATTACACCACATGCCTCCCTTAATGGACTTAATCTTGCTGTTTGCTCCGTGCTCCTGTTGGGCCCTGGAAGATGCTTTGGGTGCTAGGGTTGGGCTGTGGCTGCCCCTGCAGCAGCTCTGGTGAGGAGCTGGGGCTCCTGTGTTGGATGGTTTGTGCTGGCAGGGGGTTCTAAAATGGTGAGGATGTTGACATGAACATCCCCTTGACTTCCCCAAAGCTCAGTGGTAGCTCTACCCCAGAACATCAAGTCCTGGCTCCCAAAAGATAGATGCTTTTGAGTACATGGCAGCAGCCCTGAACTGCAAAGCCTGAGTTGTGCTGAGGGTCTGGGGTTTCTCCCACAGCCCAGACCCAGCAGAAGGTCTCCTGGGGCAGGAGTGGGGTGGTGTTCATTGAAGGGTTGGCTCTCAGGTTCAAGGAGCCACACCATGGGAAGCCTTGTGGTATCCCAGCTGCTCATCCTGGGGATGCTGTCTCTCCCTGAGAAGTGTTGAGGAGGAGTGTGAGAAATCCCTGCACCTCAAAGCTGCACTGAGTCCAAGGACAGCCTGAGGCAAGCTGCATCTCTGTTACTAGGGATTGGAGACTGGGCTTTTTTTTTTTTGTATTTGTTTTTTTCCCTTTACTGACCCTGCTGTGTCGCTGATCTGTTATGTGACCTAGAAAAGAAAATGATCTCTCCTTCATATGGAAAGACAAAGAAACAGCTTAAGGCTCCTGCTCCCTGTATCTAGGGAGCATCAGGCAGATGGACACTGTAATTCAGCAAGGTGATGAGACTCACTCTGTGCCAAAGTGTCAAGTGACACCACGGGCAGTGTCCAGGCTCAGTGGGGCCTGGCACAGCACAGTGTTGTGTTCGAAATCTCAGTGCTTTGAGTCCCTGGTGTAGCTGCCCACCGGTGCAGCCCCCTCACACACCCAGGGACAGAGCCACCCCACTGCTCTGCTGGCACAGGAACTGCTCGAGGCCAGGGCCAAACCCTCGAGCGTCCCTGGGTGCAGCCAGCACACGCCTGGCCGGGAGCACAGGCTGTGTCTGCTCAGCCCAATCTGCGGTGCACGGGCAGGGAGGCTGTGATGATGCTGTTCTGAAGCCATCGGGTCTGACCTGTTCTGCAGTCACAGGCTGGTTTTTCAATCTCTTTATAGAGGACAAGCCAGGCATTAGCATGGGATGTGAGACCTGGTTGGGTTCCTCACTCTGCCCGAGGCTTTCTGTCTGACCATGACGAAGTTGCTTTAATTTTCTATCTTTAAAATGAAGATGGTATTTCAGGGCCCTGAAGAGGGTAAGAGAGTGTGCTGTGGAGGGCTCTGTGCACATCAAAGAGTGCTCCTTCTCTGCATTTGAGGTGGGAGGGTTCTAACCCCATCAGTCTACCGAGAGCTCTCCCTCTTTTGAAGTGCTTTTTGCTCTGAGCTGGGTCTCACGGAAGGGAAGGGAAGGCCTGCAGCTGCACCTTGTCTTGAACCCCGTGTACAAAGAAAGCCAGGGCTTGCTCTCATCCAAAGGGCTGTCTGGCTTCATGGCTAGGATTTATTTAAATTGCTGTGAAGTGCAACTTGGCTAGTGAGCAACAAAAAAGGACTCTTGACAGAACTGACTGCATTAGCTTAAGTACACTGAAACTTAAAAGCCACTCAGAGAACAGGCAGGAGTTGTGCCATGGCCTGCAGTGAGTGCCCTCCCCTCTCCATTTATTTATGCTGATGTGACAGCTACTGGGATTTCCCTCGGCCTGACAGGTGACAGAGCTGTCACATCTATTTCTGATGTGGCACACGCTTTTTTTAATCATGTAAACACTAAAATATGCCCTGAACTCTTTCCAACTTGGACCTGGGCTTCAGGGCAAGGGTAGAGCAAGGCGGTTTCAGCTCCAGCAGCTCCCACAGCCTGTGCCACTCTCGGGTGCTGCTGGATCTGACGGTCCTTCCCCCCCAGCTGCACAGCCCAGGCTGGGGAGGGCTCCCAGCACAGAGCTCAGCTGGGCTGCAGGCAGGTCTGTGTCCTGAGCAGGGGGACAGCTGGGGTTACGTGGGGTCGTGGGATGGGCTTACCCGGCAGACACTTTCACTGTCGGCACCAGGGATTAGTGGCTTCCAGGGCACAGCTCTGGGGTTTTATTTCATAAGCAGGAAGAGAAGGGGGAATCTGTCACGTAAGTGCAGAGATACGCAGGAGGTGCTTCTGACTGTGAGATGAGCCTGTTTAGGATTTGCCAGTCTGGTTCCCCCTCTGCCCATGGTCAGGTTAACCAGTCAGGGAGAAGAATCGGTACTGGGAGCTACAGGGCAAACAGGCTCTGCCTCTTGCTGGAGACTCAGCTCCAGGGTTACTGTGCTGGGAACAGAACAATGCAGAAACACATGATTGCTGGGCTAAGGCATCCACAGTGAGCAGCCAACACATCATGCTGGGCAGGAGGCCATAGACCAAAGTTTATAAAGCTTTATTAAACATTTTGAACAGCTGTGCAATGAACAAACAATACTCTGGAAGTTTCACAACCTCATAGCTTGAACTGCCTCAGGACAGCAACAGCCACTTCTGCTGCTCTCCAGCAGATTGAAGGAAGGACAAACACAGGGCAAAGGGGAGGGAAACCTTTAAAGTTTAGAGACAAGTGTTTTGTGTCAACCTCTAAGGCTTCTCACAAACCAACCTCTGCCCCAGGCTTTGGGCCTGACCCACCACCACTTTGGCTGCTTGACATCCTTCTGCCAGGGAAGCTGGGGATACCAGGTGTCTTTCCAGCCTCAGCACTTCTCCAGTCAGTAGCACCAGCACCTTCTGTCACCTCTAGCCCCAAAACACTATCACTGAAAATGGCTGCAGCACTTAGTGCTTCAAGCCATGCCTCCACCTCGGGACCCTCTCCTGCCCTGCCCACACCCAGCCTTCTGGGCTAGCACAGGTTTTGTAGGGTGAAGTTCACATTGGCTTCTAAAACCCCGTGTCTTGCAGCACACCAGTTCTTCATCCCAACAGTCAATACCTTGGTAAACCCTGGACATCTAGGAGGAGGGGAAGAGAGAGTCTCTGCTGCCTGTGAGCTTTATAAAAGCAGCAGCATAACTGAGGCTTTCAGGCTGGGATCATCTCGGAGCATTTGGAGTTCAGAAAGCACTTGGGCAGTGCACACATCTCTTTGGCAGGCTGAGCAGGAGGAGGTGGCTCAACTGCCTCTGGCCTCAGCAGCTTTTGGCCAAGCACATCTGTGAGCTGTCACATTTGCCCTGGATCGGCAAGGTGGGAAGGTGGCTCCCCACAAAGAGAACCTTGTAGCTGCTCGAGCAGGATCAGAGGGCTGAGAGCCCCGAGTTAGACCACCTAATGCAGACCAGGGACACACAGCTCCACCAGTGCCACCAGCTGGGCAGGGCAGGTGGCTCAGGCCTTCAGCAGTTCTCGTTGGGAGGGCTGGTGTCTGTTCCCGGTGATACGGGAAGGAAAAAAAGACTTCTGCTTCTAAAAAAGCAGGTGGTGCTGCCAGAGTTCACACAGTAAACGAGTCGGATTTCACAGGCAGAGTGGGAGGAATTTGCCACTCTAGTCCACGCACAGTTACAGGAAACAGGCTGTCCTTACTCCAGTCCCAGACCTAACACCCCCCTCCTCCCCAGCCCCACCCCCTATTTAAAAGCCACACAAGAGCCCTCAGCAGACTGGAAGGTTGTGGTTTTCTAGGTGCCCACTATGCTGGGATCGTGAGCTGACTCCGGCAACTGGGATCCTGTGCAGTGATACAAGAAGCAGTTCCCCCAGCAACTGTAGCAGATGAGGAATAGAGCTGCCAGGAAGACCAAGGCACAAATCGTGCAAGGTTTCCGTTCCAGGAGAAAACTGAGCAGGTAGAATCCCATGAACATTGAGTGACTGAACCACAAGGCCGGGTTGAGGGGCTTGGGTATGAGCAGGACAGGGAGCAACCACTGCAGGCAGTACATTGTGGCTGGCTGGGGTCTCGTGGCAGCAGCAGGATATGCTCCAGAACAGTCTCCAGCAACTCCTCCAGCAGGCAGCCTGTCTGTAGGGAGGGCAAAATGTCAGACTGTCAGAGAAATACAGCAAAAAAAAATCAACTGACATTCTTATACAGCTTCATTTACTCCCAAGCATCATAGGCTGATGTTTGACCTCCCAGTACTAAATTCTGGTGTGTCTTGGAGCTGGTGGAAAGTTTCCTGCTTTCTGAACCACTCAGCTGGGGGCAGGATTAGCTACTGCTGGTGTAGAAGTGTATCCTGTGTGCTCTGTTTCTGAGGCTTTTACCCAGACTAACAATGGTGAGACCCTTTTAGCACAGGGCAGGAACAGAAAGGGAGAAGGGGAAATGAAAGGCAAAGAAGCTGCCACAGCCTTCCTACACGTTTTTATCCACGGCCATCCCCAGACCTGAGCGAGAGGAAAAACAAAGGCAACTGAGGGCTAAAGTACTGGGTGCCACAGAAATGCTAAGGAAGCACTAGTGTAGGAATGTCTAGGAATTGTTCAGCACACAAACTGCTTCCTCCCAGGCACAGACAATAAAGTCTTCCAGCAGGACAGCACAGCACTCCAGATGTAGCCACCCAGGAAAGCCCTGGTAGAGTCCAGGCTTCAAAACAAAGGGGAGGACAGTCCATGCCTAAGGATCTATAATCCTTGCCAAACAGCTAAAGTCAGATAAGACAAAGTATGTGAACAGATCAAAGGGGGGAGAGGCTCAAAATGGCAATTTCCATAAGTGCTGTAAACACAGGATTTCCTCACTTGGATTATTATAAAACCCTGTGGAAAAACTGAGCTTTAAGGGCTTTCCTAAGCAGGGATGGCAGCACACTATGAGTCCAGAAAACCTGCTCCTTCCTTTAGCAACCACCTACCCTACACTAGGAGTGTGGATTTGTTTTTGCTTCTGAAGCAGCACAAGCATCTTCAAGAATTACAGATGGTTGGGAGGGACTAACTGGAAGTTACCCTTCAGTTTGTGCAGTAAACCCATGAGAAGAGGGTACTTCTACCTTATTGCCCCAAAAAGGGGAAAAACCATGCCTGGGAATGCTGGAAAAGGGAAGAGCCTGGGAAGCATGTTCTTCCCTGCTGTCCTATAGCTCTTTATGATGACAGGCAGCAACACTGCAGGAAGCAGCTGCCAGCCAGGGCACAGAAAGGCAAGAGGACAGCCTTGCAGGATGGCGTGGCTCACCCCCACAAGGAGAGTGTGGTCAGCACGGCTCCTGGCAGCAATCCCTTTATCTGCAAATACTCAGTGGGGCACTGCTCTGTCAGAAGGATGAAGGGCTGAGCCCAGCCTGTCAGGATTACAGCTTGGGGGTGGGAAGGTTAGTAGGATGAAGGAGTGAGAAGGTAAACAAACAGCACATTCCACTGGCTCCTGTTGGCAGGAGAAGGGATTTCCTGGCAGAGGGAGGGAGAATGAGGGATTGCACAGAAAAGCCAAGAGAAAACCACACATGGTTCTCTTCCAGAAGAACACTGAGGTCAGACTGGGCTCTGCTGTCAGCAGCAGGAAGGACTCTGCCATCGCCGTGTGCTGAGCAGCAGGAATTATTTTATTTTAATGGCACTAAGAGAATACAGGCCAACATCCCCAGCAGCACAAACAGATTATTGGGAGAGGTGGGTTGTGCTGCTGCTCCTGCAGGAGAGTGTTCTCCAGTAGAGAAAGGGCAGCCCAAATTCAGGTAGTAAAACCAAACTGCAGCTCAGGAACCAAAGGGTTATTTTACACTGCACTAGGGATAAAGCCAATCACAGGAATAAAGCTCCCCATGTTAGTCCTGTTTTATGCAGGTCATTCACTTGGATCTTTAAGGGCAAGTCTAGTCCCAAGCCTTGTTGCCCATCTATAAGCTGGGAATAGCAATTACTTGTTTCATACCAAAACATGGCCTTTGTGAATTGCTCAGATGTTTCTGGAGTAAACACACTGCACAAGTATTGGAGAACTTTTTTTCCAGGGGGAAGAATAGACAGAAAAGATTTAACAACAAATATTTGAATGTGAAGGTAATTAAACCCCACCACCCAACTTTTTAGTTCAGATTGCACTGAATGCAACAAAGTTGTACCAAATCATTGATCTGCAGCCACCTTAATCCTCCTGAAATGTTCCCTCCCTGAAGTTTCTTGCAATCTTTTCCTCCCAAGTTCTCCAAATACTGAGCACTAAAAATCACTGCATAAACACCACGTCACGTTTTTGCTAGATCCAGGTTTAAGTTCCATCAGCTGGACTTCTGTGGCAGTCTGTGTCACCTCTTCTTGAAGCTCTAGTTTCCAGTGCCTCCAGGCAATTGCTTTGGGCTTCCTGTCTCTAGAGCAAAGAAATGGGTAAAAAACCCCTAAGACAATGTTTCTGTCAGAGTAGCACAAAGCTGGAAAGAAGCTCTAGAATCTTTTAGAACTAATGGCATAGATCTCTCAGCTTAAAAAGGGTCATGTGTCACTACTGAGCCTGTAGCCCCCAAACTTTACAACTGACCACAGTCTGAAAATAATTATAATTCATTTCAGGTCTGGTGTCCTTGCTCCTACAATGCTGTTCACAGTAACACTCTGAACAGTAAGTTGATTTTAAGCATCTAAGCTTTACCTAAGCATTTCTTACAAACACAAAGCCATCTCAGAACGAGTTATCCATTTTTAAATATTAGTGTTTCCTGCAACAGCTAGTTGCTTGTAGCAATAAACGCAGCCACTCTGCAGAATAAAGAACCATTTAATAGGGGTTATTTTTACTGTGAAGTTTCAATGCCAGTGCCCTTCAACCTGGAAACCTCCTGGATTTCTGACAAGTGCAGATATTTGAACAGTTGCTCTTTGTATCTGTAGTCAGTTTGCTTGTATTTTCACATGCCCCTTTGCTATCCACCAGTTAAAGGCTGAGGACCCTTTGCTGTATCCCACAGCTGATCCTAGATAAATTACCCACTGTTGGAAACTTCTGTAGCTCTGTCTCCCTCAAGGGACTTGCCACTAGTAAGATACGTGCTCTTCACTAGAGATTCCTTTGTACAGCTGCCAATGAGACTTGAGTTTTCTTTCCGTACTATTGATCAAAGAGAAACAGTGTCTCTGGTTATCAACTCTTTACTGAGCAGGGAACTCTCTCCCTGGTGCCCAGGACAGGCAAATCCTTCTGGAAGCCACAGAGATATTCAGTTTTGCCTGGATTCTCAAGCAAGGTGAAACTTGCACATGAAAGATTCCTGCCTTATTGTCTTTGTCCCCTCCTCACGATCTAAGCCAAAGATTACCCCGTCCCAGAGCAAATAATCACCTGTCACCCAACAGCACTGGTTTCACAACTGCATCCTGCTTTTCCTCAACCAGTTGCTCTTGTTCTCCCGTGCCTGACTCACCTCCCTCCTCAGCCAGCCCCGTGTCCTGCTGTCCTCAAGCCTCTCCTCCTCCTCAAATCATCTGACTTGGTGCCCACTCATGTTTACCTGAGGGCTCCTTTCCACCGCCCCAGCACCACCTCTGCCTCCTCTCGCCCTCCACAGCTCTTGGAGCCACTTGACCTCCCGTCAGACCCCTCGGCAGCAGAGCTGGTGATGCTCCCACTGCTCTTCCCACAGCCATCGGCTCCGTCTGATCTGCACGTGCTGCCGGAGCCTCTTCCCTGCCAGTTCCTGCAGGCAGAGGAGCAGCCTGGGGAGGTTCCCCGTGCACCTCGCTACTAGTCAGACACCAATACTTTCCCCCACGCTTATTAACTGGCTTCCATCGCGTTCCCAGCCCTTCCTCCTGTCATCTTCCTTCCCAAGACTGCTCAAAACCAGCTGGTCCTACTGGCGTGTGCTTGCAGGGAGGACTTTGGAATTGCAGTGAGAGGGCAGCGGCACACCTGTCCCAGCCAGACACAAACCTTCAGTTTGTGCAGAGTGAGTAGCACAGTGCAAGTCTGTACTGCCTTCAAATCGATCAGGCACGTTCCATCTCAGATGGATAAACCCACCTGAGGGGCGGGAGAGCCGCTCTTCCACACTGTACAAGCTAACTCACCAGTTAGGATGCCGAGAGGTGTTCCTACACCACGGGTTTCACACGTCACTATGCCAATACCAAGTCTGTACCTTTCTCAAGAACGTTTTAGTTCCTTAACAGTCTATTTAGCCTGACAGGGGAGAATAATCAGCTGGCTTTCTCTAAGCACTTCAAAGGAAAGCCTTGTTCAGACCTTACTAAGGCAGCCTTTAAGCCAGTACTGTCTGCATGGAACCTCCCCAGCAGATGCCACAGAGTCACCCAGGCTGGCAGCTGACAGGTTTGCAATAGAACACTGAGGTAACCTTTTTATTGGGGTGTGCTGGTGCCATTCCCCCTTTCCCAAAAGCTGAAGTTTCTGCTTGGGAATGGAAAGATACATTGGTTGGATAAAGATCTGCCAGGTTATACAGTGCACATAAACTTTAGTGTAAGCCTCAGGTACCTGCCCTGTTTCTTACCTATGAGGCTCACCTGTAGCACAGGTCTCTTAAAACTGTTTCAACCCAAACCCCTGTCACAGCCACCAACTGATGTGTGTGGGCAGTGCTGTTCAAACCCAACTCAAGCACCACAGAGCACCCAAAACAGCCACTAAAAAATACACAACTCCCAGAGGACCAGGACCAAGAGAGAGGTGAAGAGCTATCAAGTGACAGGTCTGAGGAGTTCAGCTAAGAAAAGTAACAGCAGAGCAGCGTCCCAGATGCCAACCCCCTGTCGTACACCCAAGAACCACGACTGTTCGAACCTTCAGACCTATTTGCAGTATCAGGGATTAACTTCTTCTTCAGGGCTTTTTTTAGCCTTGCCGCTATTTTTCCAATTTTTATTTAAAGCTTTATCTGCTGGTATGACTCAGCTGGAAAGAGTGAGTCTAAGATTTTTGGCAAAGGCCTTACCCCGGTCTTGGATAAGTTCATGCCTTCCTTGAACACTTGATGCAGACTCAGAAATGGTGCAATATAACTGCAAGCAGTTTCCAAAAGAGCAACAGAGCCTTGACTAACCAAGCCTCGGGCTTACAGAGTGCTTTGATTTCTCAAGCTAGGGGCAAGCCAAAGCAACTCACACTGTGAAAAGTGAGGGTCTCTGCTGAGCCACTCTTTCCATCACTTCCATAGCTGCCCTCCAAAGGCTGTTACCCAGGGGGGTGGATGAGCCTGTGTCCAGAGGCAATGCCCATTCCATCTGGACTGCAGTGCTTTCACAGCACCAGGGTGAATAAGCCTCTACCTGTGAGCAGGAAGGCAGCAGTGTGATGTGTGTTTCTCTCTATAAAAGGTAGAGAAGAGATCCAAACTAAGACTACTTGTTTTTAAGAGAACTAGGAATGAGCCTGGAATTCATCAGGCATCACAGAAGCAGAAGCTTAAGTCAGCCAGCTCTGTGGTGGGATGTCAACATTTATAGCTGTCATCTGAATTACTGCTAGTTTCATTTGTACTAATTTATTAATTGTCACGGTCCTCATTCCTGCCTTTTGCCCTTGTTTAACATCCAGAAGCGAGGAATTCCAGGCCTATTTCCCTTAAAAAAAAAAGTTTCCATTTGGATCCCTTCTCTAACTTTCGTGCCTTCAAAAGGCTTCAGAGGTCTGAATTTCGTCCGATAAAGGCCAGTTTTCTGTGTCTCAGGTAGGGAGGCAAAAAATGCAGTCTGGGCAAGGGGTTATGAGAGGTTATCACATATAGGCTGGAAAGACAAAAGTTACTGAACTATGACAGAATGTGCAAGATCCATTGTAATTTGTAAATTTGTAAATTGTAGTTTCAATACAGGGAAATATGGCAGAGTTCCGTGTGCTGTGGGACTGCATTTAAGAGCTTGTTTTTCCCCTCTTCTCTTGCGCTTGCACGTTCGGGATGTCATGAGCAGTGTTCGCATGACAGAACAGGCTCTAAGCCCGCCCTGAAACTGTGCGGGGTCTGCAGCGCTGTGCCCAAAGAACATCGCGGGACATCCTGCGTTAGCAGGGACCCGCCAGGACCACCCCAGCCCAGCCGCTGCCCCCGCCGTCCGAGCGCTGTGTGCCCTGGGCAGGGACGGGCCCTGCGCTAACGAGAGCCCGGAGCCGTAACCGCCCGCGGGCGGAGGACAGCGGGGAGGGCGCGGGCACGGCCGTGCTGTCCGCGCCGGCAACAACCCCGCGGCCGGTGGAGCCTCCTCCGCCCCCCGCGGCCGGGAATCTGCCCCCCTACCCCCGGCCCGTCCTCACGGCGCGGTCCTGCCCGCCCCCCCGGCCCGTACTCACGGCGCGGAGCCGCCGCCTCACGCCGCCATCCCGGGGCCGCCCGAGCAGGGAGGGAGAGGCCGCCCGAGGGCCGGGGACGCGGCCCGGCCGGCTGTGTCCGGAGCCGCTGCCGGGGGAGCGGGGGGAGCGCTCGGAGCGCACCGAGCGGAGCCTCGGGCGGGTCCGGGAGCCCCGCGCGGCGGGGCCGGGCCGGGTGCGCCTGCGCGGGCCGAGCGGCACTGCGGCTGCGCGGGGTCAGGCGGGCGGCGCTGCCCGGGCTGCCTGTGGGGGGGTTTCTTCTTTCCTTGCTCTGGGGGTGCCTGTGTGGGGTTTTTTTTCTCTTCTGAAAGGGTTTTTGTGCGATCGGGGCTTGCAGCGAGCCATGCGAAGGGCGGCGGAGGGCGCTTGGTCCGCTCGGCTCGGCAGCACTCTCGGGGGGCCGGCACGGATCTGCTCTGTGGGGATCGGTCGCACGACCCCAGGGAATGGCCCGGAGCTGTGTCAGGGCAGGTTTAAGTTCGATCTCAGAAAAAGGTTCTTGCCCCAGAGGGTGGTTGGCACTGAACAGGCTCCCCAGGGCAGTGGTCACGACCCCAAGGCTGACAGAGCTCCAGGAGGGTTTGGACAATGCTCTGAGGGACAGTGTGGGATTGTTGGGGTGTCTGTGCAAGGCCAGGAGTTGGACTGGATGGTCCTGGTGGGTCCAGGAATGCCTGGCTCCATCCTCTGGACACCCTCCCTGCAGCTGCGCACAGATGAGGTCCCCTCTCAGTCATCGCTCCTCCAGGCTGAACAGCCCCAGCTCCCTCAGCTTTTCCTCACAAGAGAGATGCCCCAGTCCCTTCATCATCCCATCCATCACATCCATCCTCACAGCCCTGCCCTCTGGGAGCTCCAGCTCCTGTACTGAGCAACCCAAGTCGGCCATGTAGGGAAAGGAACAAAATAGTCCAGGGGGAAAAAAAAAAAAAACCAACAAAAAAAGACTAAGATTTTAAGCTTGGCATTTTCACAGCCATTTAAAACTCAGCCAGCCACGTTTGCAGAGCCACCATTTCCCGCAGGGTTTTGCGCTTGGCTGGCCCGTGCATTTGATGGGTGTGATAAGACCTGTTCCCCCGATGGCCCAGCAGGTGAGGATCCAGTTTCCCCCTGCTCTGCCATTATTCTGGGCTGACCTCTTTATGGGGTGTTTAAATTCCTGCTTTATGGCACTGCGTGGGAATGGCCCTAAAGCCTTTGGCTGATGATTCCCACGGCAGTCCATGAGCCTGGCACTCAGGACCCTTTCTGGATCCCAACTTACACCTGCAGCAGGCAGCCCACACCCCGGAGCTGGGCTGCTCCCAGCTGCTCCACCACATGCTGCTGGTTGCACTCTGCAGGGTTTATACTGGACCCGACCTGAAACAATGTGAGGTCTCCAAATCCCTTTGTGAACTGCCATGTGGACCCTCCTGGCTGCTTCCCCCTGCCCTGCTGTGGGAGCTGCGTGCTCGCTGAGGTTTTGTTTGGTTGTGGTTGCAGCTTTCCATGAAGAAATTCTGCTGTGCACTTGAAGCCTGGTTGGCAGAGCTGTGGCTGGAAGCAGCCTGAGCTCCCAGCCCCGTGGCATCCTTTTGAGCAAGCAGGAACAGAGAGGGATCGCCCAAAACTCATGTATTTCAGCAACTCTGCAGGCTGCGTGGAGCCATCCAGTGGAGTGGATCTGTAAGGAGCTGCAGAGGAAAGGGCATCTCTGGCAGGGAAGGAAAGGTAATCCCAGGCCAGTGGGAACAGATTGTTCAGTGCAGGACAGGAAGCAAGGGGGTTTTTATGGTTTTTCTGTTCAAAGTGGAAGCTTCTAAAGGACCTCTGGCTGTGTTCTGCTTTGGTTCTGGGAATATTTCTTCTAGTGGCTTCCCTGTGCTTTGTTGAGCTGCTTGTGAGCAGTTTCTGTTCTGATCCCTGAAAACAAGACTGTCAGAGGCCAAGCAGCACCACCAGCCTCCTCCCACTGCTCTGTGTGAACCAGAAGGTGGTAATTTGTATTTTGTGAAAATAACTGCAGAGCAGAGCAGTGCTGGTGTTCCTGCATTCCCAGCCCAGGGCTGGCCACAGCTCAGCACTTGGGGTCTGCTGAGCTGAGGCTCCCAAAGCTTTGGGGACACTGTGGGTGCAGGGGAGCCCCTGGGCAGGCATGCAGAAATTACACTGAGGAGGATCTTGTGCTGCAGCAAAGGGGGAAGCAGGTGGAGTGGTTTCAAAATGTTGCAAATAGAAGGTCCTGAGAAAGAAAATAAATCCTTGCCGTGGCTGAGGGGACAGACACACACTGTGGCCAGCAATTAACTTTACACATTGGCTCAAATGTGGCCAAGTGTGACAGGAGGGAGCTGTGAAACACAGCAGCTGTGGAAGGGGAGGTGTCAGAGCAGATGAATCCTTCTCTTTGCAGGAGATCAAACCCCTTCCCCTGGTCATGCCTGCACCTCTTCCCAGCTCACCCAGTCAGTGTGGTAGAGACCTGGCAGCTCAGTCTTAGAGGGTCAACTCTGCCTGTGGGGCTGAGAGAGTAAAACCAACCAGGAGCAGCACAAATGTACAAAACACTCAAGTTTACTTCCAGCATCATTCCCAGCACGTTACACCTCTCCCAAACAGAAGTCTTGTACCTTTCCCAATCCCATAGCAGTGCAGTTCAGTAGTCAATGGGCTTAGAGCCATTTTCCATCTTCAGGATGGACGCGCCCTCTCACCTCGTTGGATCCCAGAGAGATCCAGGCAGCAAAACGGAGCAGGATGCTTCCAGCCAGGACAAGTGGCACTGGTGCTGTGCTCCCAGGGACCCCCACAGCCAGTGCTGGCTGCCCTGGTTGCTCTCAGAGCAGGGGCACCCCCCTGAGCTTGCGGATGACGTTGGCCAGCCGCTTGGCCAGCCCGCCCCGGCTCGGCTCCTCCACGTGGAACGTTCTGGTCAGCAGGTTGTAGAAGGAGCCGTAGCACACGGCCACCACGGTGCAGGTGAGGCAGATGACGTTGTAGGGCATGCTGAAGTCTGGGGTCGGCAGGTTCACCAGCAGCGGCTCCGTGTACAGGCGCACGAAATAGCTGGAGCCATCGGCGGAAGGAAACCTGGGGAGTGGAAGCAGGAAGGGCAGTGTCAGCCTGCAAAGGACCACTGCTCTGTGCTCACCAGAGGGGTGACAGTGGCCACAGCCCCCAGGCTGCAGTACAGCCCCCCTCCCCAGCACAGGCACACGCACAGCGAGGTGAAGAGAGGGCTCTGCTCCACATCCACGTCCTTCATGGCAATCACACTGGGCACCAGGGCACTGAGCACGGATGAACTGAGGAGACAAAAACATGCCAGTGTCAGTCCTGCCAGCCAAGACAGCCCCAGAGACCTGGGCAGCAAGTCCTGCACGAGGCCCAGGGGGGACTGAGGAGCTGAGGAATGTCACTACCTGACATAAAAGCCATGATTAGGGTCAGGTGGGTACTCTGTCCACTTCAGCAAGGCCCTCTCAAACTGGATTGTGATCTTGGTGACGGAGTTGGCTGGCAGCTGGATCAGCATTTCCAAGAGGTGAGGCCGCCTCCGGTCCTGGGCTGGCTGGTAGTGGATGTAACCTGACCCCAAAGAGATGCTGTCAGTGGCACCAGGGGGACCTTGCACAATCTCACATTGCCAGGGCATCTCCCGTGGGGTGGGGGCTCCTGCTTCCACTGTCCTGAGAGAGGTTTGCTGGGCAAGGGAAGATGTACCCATAGCAAAAAGCATGGGTTAAAGCTAAATCCAGCTGGTCTTTAGAGCTGATGACCCATAAAAGTCAGGTGTTCATAAGAAAAGTTACAAATGCAAAATAAAACTCGAGTCATCAGCTTTCAATTGAGCCTCCTGTTCTATAAAAATTAATTCAGTTTGGTTTAGACCTTTGTTGGATTATGAAACAACATTCTTGTGCCTCTTATAAAACAGACTTAATAGTCTCATCTGCTGTGAGCACTGAACTCACGGGTAGGAAAACATCCTAAGATGTTTTATTTCACAGTGATCACTGGGGCCCAAGGGAGTGGCTAAACCCTCTCTGGAATGAGCTGCTCGTGCCAAGGAAATCGGGTGGCACGTGCTCCCAGGAGGGTTCACTTACTTGGCTTGTTCTCCTTGCCCTTGGTGATGATAGTGAGGGTGTGCACGTAGAGCCGCAGGTACCAGGGCACAGTCTCCAGCAGGATGACGGGGAAGGCCCGGTAGGGGTGGGTGTTGTAGATGAGGGTGCAGATCTCGCCGGTCTGCAGGCCGTAGCCACCCACGTACCGCTGGGCATGGAGCACGGGGATGGGCATCTCCGCTGCGGGGCACACAGGGACAGCAGTGGGGGCCGGGCCAGGGGAGTTTTAGGCCTGGAGCCCTGGCCAGAGGTGCAGATGGAGTGAAGTTCTGCTCACTCACAGCTGTCTTGGGGCCGCTTCCACTTGAGCTGCACGTTGAGGCTGCGGGATGTGTTGAAGAGCGAGGGGCTCAGCAGGTCATAGACAGCGTAGGTTTTCTTGTCTCCTTGGACAACAGCTTCGTGTACGGATGTCGGAGGGGGGGTCACTTCCAGCAGCTCCTTTTCCTGAGAAAGCAAATGGGCCATGAAAGGAAAAGTGCCTCTTGAAGTAACTGGCAGTGCTGGGCAAAGCCCCTCCAGCTGGCCCCGAGCTTTCCCACCCACCTGAGGTGGCAGCTCAGTCTCTCACCAACACCAGCAGGCTCATCCCCCTCATCCCCACTGCCCTGGGCAGGGCAAGGGAACCACCTCCCATGGTTAGACCAGCAGGGCTCCCGGGGGCTGGGCCGTGCAGGGGGTGGGGATGTTTCAGGGCCACATGAGGGAGCAGGGAGCGCTCTCTGATCCGTGAGCTTACCTTGTTCTTGGGGGAGATGTCAACATAGACTTTGCTCTGCGATGCCAGAGGACAGGCGTCAGTCAGTGTGCGGGAGAACATCTTGAAGAGGGACCAGTCTGTGGGAAGCAAAGTCCGTGTCAGGCAGTGAAGTGCTGCAGGTTGGGGGCACTCCAGCACCACAGTGCACAACTCCCAGGCTTACCTTTCTTTCCTTGACCACTGGAAAAGACATCAAAGACCACAGTGAGGGTCTGTCTGAGCTCCCAGGACACAGCCAGGCAGGAGGCATCCTGAAAAACAAAGAGACAAGTGGCTCTGATCACACCTTCTGCAGGGGCAGAACACCAGGACGGAGCTGGAACTCCAGCAGGACCACCACTGGGATGAGAGCAGAGCAGCAGGACAGCTGTGTTAGACACAGTGAACCCACAGCAGCAGAGCTGGGCAAACCGGTGAGTCACCTTCCAGTGGGGATTTTCTGCTGGGATGTTCAGGGAGGGAGCTGAGCCCGGAGCTTACCCTGCAGATGGGGCGGATGTGCACTGCCTGTGAGTGGTAGCTGCTGTGGAACAAGCGCTCGGCCTTCAGTAGCACAGCGAGCCCGGCCTGCAGGGAGCAAAGGAGGGACTCAGCCCCTGCCCTGCCCTCTGCCCCCACGGGAGGAAGGCCCAGCTGGGACTTCCCACTGCATGTTCCACTGGGAGTGACCCAGGGAGGCAGCAGGGCTTGCTGTTACCTTTGAGCCACAGGGGAGCAGCTTCTTCCAAGGCGTGAGGTTCTCAGTGCAGACGACTTCCCGGGGCAGCACGGCGTATCGCAGCAGGTGGTGGTCTGTCCCTGGGAGGGACTGCAGGGTCACCAGCCTGGCACTGCCACAGGCTGTTCCACCCCACACCCACCACCCTCTCAACGTGCCCCAAATGCCGTGAGCTCCATCTGGAACACCTCCCTCTCTGTTCAGAGTGATTTGGGAACAGTAAGGGTGTATCCTAGCAGATTTTTTTTTTTTCATGAGTGCCTTTAATCTTGTAGTTATCACTGTTTCATAAAATTTTTCAGAGAGACAGACAAGGGCCTGGGAGCATCTGCCATGAACTGCTTGTGGGTTTCCTCTGTTCCAATGCAAGCCCTGTTTGTAGGGAGAGGAAACACTTCCAGGAGAAGGAGGTTAACAGACCGTGTTGTACCCAGACCCAGTCACTGCAGGACCTGCCCCAGAATGCTGGCAGTGGCACCGGGCAGAACTGAAGCGAGAGGGCAGAGCAGGGCTCACCATTGGCCAGGCCCAGGGGTTTGAAGGATGCTGTTGGAGTAACTGTGTTGGTCGAGTCAATGAAGTTGAGAGAAGCACAGAATATTCCCGAGAGGATGTTGCTCAGTTCTTTCCAGGCTTTGTCAACACTGTGTGAGAACAGATACCAGAGATTGCTGAGCAACTCAAATCCTTGGAACAACAAACATTAAGTCAGTAACATTCAGTAAACAGGAAGGGAAGAGAGAGCTCTGTGAGGCCCCACAGAGCTGCTGCAGCTTGAACAGGGGCTGAGTGCTAAGGGAGATGGTGACAGGTACTGGATGGGAGTGAAAGGAAGTGAGTCATGGATGAGAGGTCCATCCTATTAGTGCAGTGAGGGGTTTGTCATCACAGAGCCCACACGGGAATTACTTTTGTGCCCTCAGCACCACATCCTGCCCTGTGTACTGAGTGGGGATATGTTCTGCTTTTTTTTAGAGCTACTCCTGGCATTCCAGGCCCTTTATTCCAGCAGACATTTTCCACCCAGGAGATCAATTCACACACGGCAGTTGCCTCCTGAGAGATGAGCCACAGCTCCTGGGATCAGCGGCCATGGAGGGACCAGGGGGACACATCCATGGCCAGGGTACCTACTCGGTGACCGTGGGCTGGAACCAGACCCAGAGCTCGGCGCCGGCGGGTGCCTGCAGGGGGGGCTGCCCCCAGAACCGCGTGCGCCAGAAGCCCTGGGTGAGGGCGAGGTGCAGCTCCCGCACGCCCAGCGCCGCCACCAACCGCCCCAGCGCCTTCGGGAACAGCCTGTAGTGAGAGACTGTGTGGAACCCGTTAGTCCCTGCCCGCCTCCCCCCCATCCCTGCCCGCCTCACCCCCATCCCTGCCCCTGACGTCACCCCAGGGCCTGGCCCAGCATGACCTCATCCCCCCCGACACTGCCCCTGCCTTCACCATCACACGCACCCCGCTCGCACCCCCACCCCGAGACCCTGCGGGTGTGACGTCACCGCAGCCCTGCGCTGCCCTACCCTGCTCGCCTCTGACGTCACTCATCCCTCTGACGTCACATCTCAGTGCATTCCGTCACACCGCGGTGTCCCCGCCGCGCCACAGCCAATAGCGGCCCGGTCCGCCCCCGGCGCCAGCCAATAACAGCCCGGTCCGCCCCCCGGGCCAGCCAATAGCGGCCCGGTCCGCCCCGGCGCGGCCCGCCCTACCTGCGCCCCGCTGCAGGTCCGCGTCCCAGCGCGTGCGGAACTGGAAGGTGGCGGCCACGTCCCCGGTGGGCAGCGGGCTCAGCAGCAGCTCCTCCCGCAGCGCGTCCCGCCGCTCCCGCGCCGCGCCCGCCCGCCCGGGGCCGGCACACACCGCCAGCAGCAGCAGCACCAGCAGCGGCACCGCCGCCATCCCGGGCCCGCCCGCGCCGCTTCCGCTTCCGCCCCTCAATGGCGCCGCTTCCGGGGCCGTGGGCATGGAGATCACCCAGCCATCCCTCCTTACTTCCATCCTTCCTCCCTCCCTGCCTTCCCTTCTCCGGGCCTCTGGGCCGCGGCCGGGGCCCCGCTGCGGAGCTGCTGCACGGAGGGGACCACGAGGAGCAGCGGGTCCCTCTCTGCTGGCTGGGGCGGTGCGGGGGCTCCCGGGGCTCCCTCCCTGGGGGTTCCCTGCGGGGTTGTGCCTGTCCCGGCTCCCCTGCTCGGGTTCGGCTCCTCTCCGGGGTCAGCGCCTGGCTGCGGGTGCAGAGCCAGGGGAGCACCCCTGCCAGCCGGGGGAGGCAAGGGGCAGCCACAGCCAGGCACTGACATCCCGTGGAGCTCACACCGACCCCCCCTCTGGCTGGCCGTTCCCCGGGATGATTTGAGAGGAGTGAAGTGATGGTTTGCTCCGGTAGGAAATAAGCGTAAAAATTGTGACAACGTGGGGTTGTCACTTACCAGGTGCTACCCCTGTTCAATTACCCACTTACTTGCTCAGATCTAAGGTCTTCATGCAACATTAACTTGGAATCAAATCCAACTGACAGTGTTTGTAAAGGATAAGGAGTTCCTTTATAGCTCTTTATTTTCCTCTCTTGCTTATTTTATAGCATTTTTTTCCCCTCTTGCTTATTAGGGGCATCACATGAAACCAAAAAGGTTGCATGCCCAGAAGAAAAAAGAAAAAGTCAGATTTCTTTACACAATGTTGCTTGTTGGGTTTTTTTTCTTTCTTTCTTTTTTTTCAAACTGAGCAACTCCTTGAAACAAGATACTGGTAAGTAATAAAGGTTTAGATGCATTTTGGAAGGTAAGCCAGAGCTATTAATTACCCTGTGCCTGCTTTGGGAAGTCCCTGTGCCAGGGCCTGAGAAGCCCTGAGGCCTGGCCCTTGTTCTCTTCTCAGTCAGTTTCCCATCTCAGAAACAGCTGAGGGCAGCACATGCAGATGTTGGTGCTGCCATATGGACAGGAGGCACTGCAGCTGTGTCAGGAGGGCTGGCTGACAGAGTGCAGGGGTGTCTGCACACCCCCTGGGAAGCAGCAGGATGAGGAGCATTCCCCAGCTCCTGTTGCTGATCTCCCAGGCTCCTTTCCCGGTGACCACGGCTGTGCTGACGCAGCTGGAGCAGGGACAGCCCTTTCCTGGGCTGCAGCCACTGACAGTGGCAGTGCCAGCTTTGTTCCCAACCCCTCTTGGCCTGGCCTGCAGGGTCCAAGCTGCAAAGTGGCTTCATATTGATGTTCTTCTGTCTCTCCTCTGGGCCGCTGTGCTGGGGCAGCAGCAGTGTCTGTGCTGTGTGTGCTGCTGCTCTCCACTCATCCCACCTGTGTGGGAGATCCCAGTGTGCTCCTGGTTCCAGGTCACTGCCCCCCAGCCTGCTCAGGCTGTGTCTGTGCTGGCTCCCTCCCTCTTGGAGCACAGCCCAGGTAGCTCAGCAGGGTCACCTGCTGCACTTACAGCCCTTCTGTGCCAGGGTCTGTGCTGTCTGCTCAGGAACCATCCCTGGGCTGTGCAACAGGAGGTTTTGTTTGCTCCTGGGTGGCACCCTTGGCACGCTGGCTTTGCTCTGCTCTCCCCCCTCAATCGCCTCCGAACCCTCACCCAGCGCTGTCCTCTCCCAAAGACACACACACCCACTGTTGGTTAGATCAGTGTTATTTCTCTGGGTGCAGTGTTATTCCTCTGTTGTTAAGTGCTTGTCTGGGCACAACCTTTGTCAGTAGAACAGGGGGAACTGGGGTCCCAAGGGATGGCTTTGTGGGAATGGTGGGGCTGTGGGATGCTCAGCGTTTTTGAGGGGGCTGAAGCAAGGAGTGTTAGCAGCAAAGCCTGAAGAGTTAAGTTTGGGAGCTTACAATACCCCTTTCCTTCTCCTTTTGTCTGCCAGGAGAACCCGTGGAGGGAGAGGAGGGGAAAAACCATCTCTCCCCTCTGGCAGGGCAGCAGTCCAGGAAGGGGTTTGCTGAGCACCAGCAGCTTTCCTTCCTCTGGGCTGGCAAGTCCATACGGAGGAGGCTGGGAGCCAGGCACAGCTGCCTGCTAGCTTCTTGCCACCTGCTCTTTGGAACTGTCCTCCTGCAGGTCCTCCTCATCCGACTGCACCACGGGGGTCTCGGCCCCCTCCTCGCTGGTGTCCAGGCTGTTCAGGTCCGTGGAGGCCGAGGACGTGGAGGAAATGCGAGACTTGCTCTCGGCTGCGGTGGGCACTTGCAGGGTGATCTCCTCTGGGCACTGGCTGGCATCTGCCCCTGGGGGAGAGAGCAGTGTGAGAAATAAAAAGCCTTCTGGAAGTTTATTGCTCCCTAGACTTCATGGCCAGCCCCTCCAAGGCTCGTGTCTTACTCCTCGGCATTCCTGGCTGCTCCCATGCGGCCGCTGTGGCCGTTCCCCACCCCACACGCCCGGCCTGGCTCGGGCAGTTGCTGCACATTCCTTCCCTGGTTTGGCAGTGGAGCTGTGTCCATGGCAGGGAGCGCAGCTCAGAGCGTGCTGTGCGAGGCTGTTGCTGCAGCAGGACAGGAGGTGTCTGGCCTGACCTCACTCCAGTGTGTGTGTGGAGGAAGGTCCGGCCACCCTGGGCTCTCCCTGCTCTCCTGGGGTCTGGCTGGGAGGTGTGGGGGTCCTGCAGCCCTCCCGCTCAGCACGATGAGCTCTGCAGCACAGTGGGGACCTGGGGACTCGTCACTAGACACTGGCTGCTCCAGAGGTGCTGCAGGAGAAGGGAATTTGACCCCCAGACGAGGGAGATGCCTGGGCTCTCCTGTCTTCTGCAGCACGAGGTATTTACAGGGGTCTGTATGTCTGGGCTGTGGAGCTGGATACTGATGTGGAGCAGCCCAGGGTGAGATCCCTCCAACCTCACAGACCCCAGCACCAAGTGTCTGCCTGTGGGTGGGTGTGGATCTGCCTGCAGGGTGGCCAGGGCTGAGGAACCAGCCAGTGTGGGCACTGGGGGCAGGAAGGGCTTCCAGCCTGGCCCACAAAAGCCTCAGGACTGCACATACCTGGCAGGGATCCAACAATGCCACTCTCCTCTGTCCCACAGCCCAGAAACACATCCACTGTGTCCTGGTCTGACAGGTCCATCATGTCCATCTGCTCCAGCATGTCCACATTCACCTCCATGGAAGAAATGCTGCCTAAGGGAGCTGCAAGGGACAGAGACCAGTGAAAAGGTGGGTGCTAGTGCGAGGCAAAGGGCACCATCAGCACTGTGCAGGCAGGACCCTGAGCAGGGAGACCAGCCTTGCCACAGGGAACTGAATTCTGCTTGCTGGTAAGGGACCCCCAGGAAAATCATGTTGCCTTAAAACATCCCTCTGGAAGCCCCTGCTGTCTCACTGCAGTCCTTGTCCCTGCTCCAAATGCTGCCTGGAGGAGCCTGCCTGAAGCCAGTGACTCTACAGGGCGCCAGCCTGGGTACCCATGTGCAAGTGCCTTCTGTGAAGTGGTGTGAGTAATGCACAGCACACCCACACACAGCCTGTGTGGTCCCGTCTCGGTGCAGGACGTGTGTCCCCACTGCCTTTACACTGGGGATGGCCCACCCATCTGTAACCCCTGTGTCCCCTGAGACACCCCAGCCCCTGCTGCTGCCCGCAGCACTTACGCCTCCTATGCTCTATCTGCAGGTGGGACATGGGGAAGAAGAAATCCACGTCATGCTGGAAAACCTCCTCAAAGAACTTCTGCCGGTCCCGCAGTTTGAGCTGCTGCTGCTGCATCTGCTCCGCGTCCAGGCTCCGCTGCGCCTGCTCCATGTCGGCTGGGGAGGAAGGTGAGGAGAGTCAGGCCAGGCAGGGCTGTCTGAGCCCTTCTGCCTGTGCCAGCTCACACCGTGTGGCTGTGCTGGGGCTGCTGAGCCCCCCCTGCTCTGCTTTACCAGCGCACACTGATTTAGTCACCATGGGTAGATGTTACACACTGGCATGGCAGCGTCACCAGCACTTGCTGTGCTGGAGCCTCACTCAGATCCTGCTCCTGAGGTGCCAGGCAGCCAGGAACGGGGAGCTCACACGCTCATGACTGCTGCAGGGAATTACCGGGGGAAGGGGTGCTGGGGTGAGATCAGCCGCGGTTTGCGCACGTCCAGGTTTCGGTTTCCCCGCTGCCAAAGCGAGGGCTGTCTGTGAATGCTAACGAGCAGGGGAGCTCCAGGGGACGGGAACTGGCGTAAGTGCTCCGGGATTTCTGGGCTGAGGGATGCATAAGGAACAAAAGCCGCTCGCAACCCTGTCACCCCTGCCCGTGCACACCCCCAGCGTCACTATAAATACAGCTGCACCCACGCTCGCAGCCTCCCGCTCACAGCCCTGCTCACAGCCAGCTTGGCTTCTGCCTGCACAAACATTTTCATTCCTGTAATTCCTCACACAGTTCACCGCCGGTGTCTGTGTCCCTGGCTCACTGGAGGGACTGGTGGGAGCCCTGGGGCTGTTGCTGAAGGAGCTGGTTGCTCATCCCTGAGCCTGATAACTCCCTTTTGGGTTGGGTACCCACGACAGCAAGGACCCAAGTGGCACAGAGGGGCTGTGGCTGGTGGCTCCAGCTGTTCCCAGGCTGGTGTTTGACCTCAACCATTCCATATTTCTTGTCTACTGCTCTTGGCCCAGCCGGCACAAGGAAAATGTGATTACTGGAGCAGGCAGTGCAGTAACCAAGGAAACCAAACAAACATGCTCTGCTCTGCCTGAGCACGGCCCAAACCCTCTGCTCCCCCAGGCTGGGGAGCAGCATCCCCACCCTGTCTGGCAGGAGCAGGGGCAAGGACAGCAGGGGGGATGGCCATCAGCAGCATGGAGCAGCACAGGACCCAAATGGGAGAGAGATAGCTAGCCTGGTGAGATGTCCTGGAGATCAATGTCACATCTTCCTGAGAGCCCTTCCAGGGTTTCTCTGCACTCCATTCCGTGAGTCCCCATCATCTGCAGGTGGCTGCCCCGGTGGGCTGGGCTGTGCTGGCAGCACAGCGTGGGGATGCACCATGACTCAGTGCCAGTCACCACCCGCTTTCTGGAAGAGGCTCTGGTCCTCTTCTGGCTGCTCAGCGTCTTCCTGTGCTGCCTGGGGCAGCACTCCTGGCTGCCTGCAGGGATCTCTGCCTTGGTATGTCTGACCCAAGCACCGGTGCTGAGGCTCGGTGTGCTGTGCAGGACTCAGGGTGAGAGCCGTGGTGCCAGGGAAGCTTTCCTGGCAGGAAAGCTGCCTCACTGGGCAGCAGCAGCCCTGTGCCACTGGGGCACAGCAAAAACCTCCAGCTGCCCTGTGCCATCTGCAGAGCAGAGTGGAGCCGGGGACAAGAGCTGTGTGCCCAAGCCCAGCCGTGCTGAATCCATGGCAAACTGCCACAGTTCAGCACACTGAGGAGAGCCCTAGGGAGGCTGGGCTCAGGGCAGAGGCTGTGCTGGCTCCCGGATTCAGGGATGACAGACCAGCTCTCCTTGGGACACCTTGCCAAAGGGAGCCCAGCGTGAGGTAAGTAGGAGTCTCTAAATCCCCCTGCAGTGCAAAAACCAAAATGCTATCAGGTGCTGTCCCAGGTGCCATTAAGTGTGTGCTGTTGATGTTCTCGCTACCCATGTCTCCCCAGCACGTGACCGATACTCAGAGCAAAGGTGCTTGGGGAGAGCGAGGACAGGCGGCTGGAGGCAGCATTCCTGTGGGCGCCAGCGTTTCTCTGGAGGGAGAAATTAGCAGGACCTGTTTATGAACTTGTTTTCGAGCTGTCGCCGGGGAGTTGGGCACGAGCACTGAGATCCCATTATGTAAGGAAGGCCGGCAGCGGGAGGCAGCAGCTGGGGCTGTGCTTGGCCCTGCCTGACCCGTGACCGCGGTGAGAGCCGGGGATGGAGCCTTCCCCCCTCCCGGGGCTCTTCCGGGCCCAGGGGGAGTGAACAGCCCTGCCAGTGTGGCTGCCTCTCAGCAGCCCTCGCCGGGGAAATAAAGGAGCACGGCATTCCCTGCCGCGGCCCTTGCCCATGTGACGGCCGGTCACCAGCCCCGGGATTGTCTCATCCGCCTGGCATGTTCCCACCGCGGGACACGTTCGCACACACAATGCGGCCCCTGTGCACCGTGGGGGATCTGTCGGTACCTGCTGGTGGCCTGGCTTTTATTGCTATTGAGATGGTTATTACGAGGGGCTGGAGGCTGATCAGCATTCAGAGCCAGGCTCTGCCCCGCTGGCTGAACCGCCCAGCGCGGGCACCGAGCGCCCGCTGCCTTCAGATCCTTCCGGCTCTCACGGCTCGTTAGCCAGTGCAGCTTGGAGAGGAACCGGGGCCAAACACTGCTGCAGAGTTTGGATGGGCAGGGCAGGATCCCCACCAGGAGGAGCAGGCAGGGATTTCCTTCTCACCTGCTCCGAGGACAGCGGCCCCACGGGCCCCTCTGCCCTGCCAGGGCCACCCCTCGTGCGGTGTGGGCTCGTGGCTACGCCGTGGTGGGGAAAGCTGTGGGAGGGCTGGCTGAGAAGCAAAGCTCTGCAAGCTCTCCCATCCACACCCTCGCCGGAGTGGGTTGGGAGAGGAGCAACTCCAAGGTGCAGTTAGCACAGGGCAAGGGTCAGACAGGGCTGGAGGGTGTGGGGAGCACCAGCTGTGTTTCCACTGGGAGTGGACGCACTTTTCATTCCTCCTTGGCCCCCGGGATCCCCACTCTGTGCTGGTCGATAGGAGGGCTACATTTGGGGTGGGAGAAAGCTTGTTACTTGGCACAAGGCCAAGAGAGAATGGGGAGGGCCTTTTCCTGAGGCCACAGCTCTGCAATACCTTGCAGAGATTTCAAAGGATTTAAAGGTCCTGAAAAATAATCTGGGCTGAGAAAGGGACAGCGGGTGCTGGGGAGGTGAGCAGAGTTTAAGTAGTGGGTTGCTCCAAGCACGGGCCAGTTCCCTGCTGAATCAAGGAGCTGGAGTAGGCTGGCTTTTGCCCTTCTCCTTGAGCTTTCCTGGTGCTCAGACCTCTGACTCTGCTCCTCCAGAGAAGCCCAGAATGTCCCACTGCTGCCCAGCTTGCCACTGTGCGCCTTGCCCTCCTGATCCCTACGTGCAGGGCTGTGAGGAGATGGCTGGGGGAGGATGCAGCTCCTCAGCTGCCACAGCATCCTCTGGGAGACTGCAGAGATGGCCTTTCCCTGTCACCCTGCCCCAGCACAACCCCTGTGGGACAAGGGTAATTCCCAAGGGCTTTCAGCTCCTTCAGCCTTGGGAGAAGTGGCTGGTGTGGAGAGCTGGGAATGCCCCAGAGAATCACTCGGGGTCAGCCCCTGCAGAGATGGGATTCTGGACGCGCTGGCTGCCTGAGCGTTAATTCCCTGCACGGTTCTCCATCGGCACGTCTGACCTCGTGTTGCAGCACAGCAAAAAATAACCGTAGCCCTGGTGAGAGGAAATGCACCAGGCGAGTGCGAGGGAGGCAGTGGTTTTGGCTGAGCTGCTTGCCGGGAAAAGAGGGAGGACATGGCACCTCGTAACCCCTGTGTGTGCCGCGGTTTCATCGCCTGCACTCCTCCGAGCGATCTCCAAATCCCCTGCGTCTCAGCACTAAAAATATCCCTCCCTGCCGCCCGGAGCTCCTTCCCCGGCAGAGGCTGTGTCATAAGACCCTGCTATTTGCGGGGCGCTGCTTCCTTTCATGCGAGAGAAGCGTGAGGACGGGGCAGCCAGGCGGGCAGCGCGGTGCCCGAGGCACGGTGGGCATGACCCGGGCACCGTCCCTGGCTGGCTGCCCCCAGCCAGCCCCGGTCCCCCGGCTGCCGCTCGGCCCGCCGCTCGCTGATGGCTTTGCCCTGCTCAGCATCCTCATACCCTCGGCCCCGCGGGTGCGGGAGGACCCGCTCCTGCCGGGAGCCCCCGGCACTCCGAGGGGTGCCGATGCCACTCCGCAACAGGTCCCTGAGTTTAGCCCCTTCCCAGGAAGGTGCCCCCCAAATCCCCCCGAGCATCCCCGTCCCGGGCACGGCGCTCCCCGCGCAGCAGCCCCCGGTCAAAGCCGCCCGGGCAGCAGGTTGGTGCAGCGCCGGCTCTGGGCGGCCGTGCCGGCGGCTGCGGGGACGGCCGGGGGGGCACAGCGGCTTTGCCAGGGGCCTCAGGTGGGAGCTGCGGGGGGGGTGGAAGGGATGTGGCACCCGAGCCCTGCCCGCCCGGTTTGGAGCCCCGCTCCCATCCCGCCGAGCCCTGCCCGCGGCCGGCACTTACCGGGCAGCCGCCGGCTGCGGCTCTGCGCCCCGGGCCCCGACATGCGGCTGCTGCGCCCGGGCCGTGCCGGGGACGGGGCTCGGGCGGGCCCCCCCTCGCCCAAGCCGCGCTGCGGGGCGGTGCTCGGCGCTGCGCGGGGCGGGACCGGCGCGCCCATCACCGCGGCATCGCGGCCGCTCCTCCCGGACGCTGCCGGAGCCCCCCGGGAGTCCTGCGGCGGGCAGGGGGTCTCCCGTTCCCGTCTAGGATCACAGGGGCCCCGTCCGCGCTCCCTGGCCCCCGTGGAGAGCAGGGGGCCCCGTGCGCGGTACCCGCTCCTCACGGAGGGTCTCCGCGTTCGCCGGGACGCGCGGAGAGTCCCCACGCAGGGTCCCTGGCCCCCAGGGAGGGTCGCTGCAGCCGGGCCCCCCTTCACAGCCGCCCCGGGCAGAGCTCGGTACCCGCAGGGTCGGGCTGCAGGTGCCACGGTCCGGCAGGGGCTGTGCCACGCGTGGCAGGAGGTTGGTAGGGGGAAGGCGGGGGGGAGGCAGGGTCTCTCTGGGTAGGGAGCACAGTTACCATTCACGCTTGCTTTTCCTCTGCTTTTCTTTACTTTTCTTCTCTAAATGCCCAACTCACGCATTGACGCGGGAGAGAGGACAGCACACTGCACGGATGGGTCAGGGGCTCCCTGCCCAGCTCACTCCTGGCCTTGTGAGACGCTCATCCCCAGCAGACCCCACTCCGAGGTGTTTTCTCCCACGTTCAGCCCTGCACATCAGGGCTGCTCCTTGGCAGAGGAGCGGACTTGGCCGCCCGCCGCCTTCCTGTGTCTCAGCAGGGTGAGTCAGTGCCTCGCCGTGCCCAGCGCCAGCTCTGCCCACTGCCCGGTCACTGCCAAGCCGGGACGGGGGGGCATCCACTGTGCCCTTTTGCTCTGGCTGGAAGGGAGTTTCCAATGTCTGTGGCGTGTCCCGCCTGTCCCGTTCTGAGTGTGTTCCTCTCACTGTCTGCATAACAAAAGATAACTCGGTATTGTTTGTGTCCCGGCTCTATTTTGGCTACTGTTGCTTTGCTGTCCCCTTCTATGCCCCCTGGGACCTCCTGCTGCCAAAACCCGGCTTTGTGCTGGGGACCCGGAGCCTGCACCCTGTGCACTTGCCTGTCATTGCTGCCTTCAGCTCACAGGGTGGGTTTGTCCACCTAAATGTTGATCCCTATCTGTAAGCACCCTCAGATCTGCCTGATGGTTTTCTCCACAGCGTGGGATGCCAGCACTGTGGGGGACCAGGCTGGTGTAGCAAGAGTGGGGGTTTATGGTCTCTGAGGAGCTGCAGCAGCAAATCTCTGCTGGGTACCTGCCAGCGCTGGCTGGCTCACAACTCCCTGTGGCCTCCGGGTTTGCCACCGTCCCTGCTGCCCCCTGCCCTGCCCTGCCCTGCCCTGCCAGCAGGGAGGTAGCAGGCAGGGCCGGGGGATTAGCTCAGGTCTCTGCTATGTGACACGTCTGTGTCGATTGGCCCCGGTTACTGCTGCGAGGCGTGGGGGCTGTTTGTGCACACAGAGTTTCCGGAGCACCCCGAGTTCCCTCGGGCTCACTGCATCCCCAATCCCCGCTGCAGGGACAGCACACGAGGCTGCTGCCCGTGCAGAGGGACACATTCCTAGGCCCCTCACTGCTGTGGCCCCTCCGTCCTGCCTTGCTGGGAGGGCTTTGGAAAAGCAGTGATATCATCTGCACGGGGCCTGACTCATCCTGGCTCTTCAGCACAAGCCGTGCCGCTCAGCGGGGCACACATTTTATTCCAATTAAACCCTTGCAGGCAAGCCAGCTCCACATCATGATTTTTTTTTCCTCGTAGCAAAGCATGCCTGCCCCCGGCCAAAAGGTGAGAGGGGACAGAGGTGACTCTGGAGTCAGTGGAGAGTCTCCACTTCTGGTAGGGAGCCCTAAGAATAAGCCTTGGCAGATACCTGCAGGGTCTGTCTCAGCTGCTGCAGCATCCCTGCCTCCCCTGTGCCTCCAGTGCAGGCTCACAGCACTGTCTTGTGTCAACCCTGGCCCCAGCTGCAAGTGCCCAGGTCCCTGGGTCACCAGGCCGGGTCAGAATGACACCTCTTCTCTCCACAGAGCCCAGCTCGTGCCCACATCCCCAGGGGACACAGCATCCAAGGGCACCTGTCATCGGCAGAAAATGTAAGGGGCTTGTTCCTCCTGACCTTCCCACTCAGGTTTTTCCTGTCTATTAGAGGTTTGGGAGGTGAGTCAGGGAGTTGTGGGGTGAGGAGAAATTGGCTGCTAAGGGGAAGGCAAACCAGTTCCAAGCGCAGGTGAATCATTTGCTGGTGAAAATAGATCTTATTCTTCAGGAGGCGTGCGTGGATGGGGCTGGGAGTGAGCTGCAGCTTGACTCCATTAGGAAATTGTGGAGTCAAGAGAAAAGCAAGAGGGAAGGCAAGGCAAGGCTGCTTTCCCAGTAAACGAGGAGATACATCTCAGGGAAGCAGCCTGCAGCAGGCAAGGCTCCAGCAACTCGTGGTCCCGTGGCTCCCTTAAAAGGGGTGATTTCAGCCTGGGATGGTGGGGAGACAGAAGAGCCAAGAACACCCTCGAAGGAATGTGGCTGCTGAGAAATGGAGCATCTCTGCAAGCGAGGAGAGGTGGGGGGAGCCTGGATGGGGTTCACAGCACCGCCCTGTGCCAGGAGCCAGCTGGCTCCTTGGCCATGCCCTGTCCCAGGGGAACCATCCCAGGCCCAGTGCTAACGGTCCCCTGCTGGGGGAAGCTCCTGCCAAGCCCTGGGATGTTGTGTCCCCACATCCTGGGGCCCCAGCCCTTGCCTGCTGCTGGCACAGGAGCTGGTAGAGCTGGGAGGGGTGTGCAGGCAGCAGAACACCCAGCCCCAGTGAAGGAGAGGCATTCCTGGAGCACTTGGGCAGACACCTGCACAGAGTGAGGGGAGGTCCTGCATCAGGCCCCCTTGCCCTGCACTGTCACCCTCTTGCCCCATAGTTTGGGCAGGCTGGCTCCTTCCCAGCCATGCTGGAAGCCGTGCTCAGCTGTGATGTGTTTGCCCCCAATAAATCCACAAACTTCACTGGGCCAGGCAGCTTTTTTTTAATCCTCCTGCATCAACAGAGGTGACAAAGGCCTTGCAGAACATCGGTGGCAGAGCTGTTCCAGCCCTCCCCAGCCTCTGACCGCCTTTGTTGAAGAAGTCAGGTACAGATTCAGCCCTCTGGAACCCAGGAGCCTCTCAGGGCTGGCCAGTTCTGCTCTGCAGGAACATTTGCAGGGCTCTGGAATTGCTTTGGGTAACAGGAGCTGGTAGTGCAGAGGATGGTGGCTTGTGTTGGGGACTGCCAAGAGCATTAGGCGTGTCTGGCACTGGGGGGAAGTGCCCCTGGGGCTGGCCTGTCCCTGCAGCCTTTTGGGAGCTGCAGGTGCTGTAGGGATGCAGTGGCACCTCTGGGCCAGACACATCCCTGCATATCCCAGGCTGGTGGCACATGGAATGGGCATCAATAGCCTGATTGAAATAACTGTGCCACTTGCTTGTCTTCCAAGACTGATGGAGACAGGGCACGTGGCGCTCGTCTGTAAAGAAATAATTGCCAGAGTGACATGGATGCTGTGTCCCCATTCCCAGCGTGTGCTTTGGAGCCTGTGCTTGCTGGAGTACAGGGATCTCCAAGCTGAGGTGGGGATGGACCCATGGCCTGGCCCAGGTGCCCCATGGAGCAGCTCCAGGGTGGGTCACCAGCCTCTGCAGTGCTGCCCCCAAAGCAGGCAGGAAAGCTCCTGCTTCCCTTCCTGTGGGAGCAAAAGGAACTCCTGGAGTGAGAGCTGGGATCAGACCACAGGGATGCAAAATCCCAGCTGATGCCCTGAAGGCCATGACAGCCTTGGGAATTGCTGGAGGCAGGATCTGGACAGAAGGTTTTGGAGCTGGAGGGGCTGATGTTGAAGGCTTTGAATGTCCAAGCTCTCTGGGCTTTGCTTCCACCCTGTGTTGCATTAACCTGTGCCAGTCCAGAGCCCCAGGCCCAGTGAGGGATCCTTGCCCTGCCCGGGTTGCTGCTGCTGGCAGCGGGCACTGGCCCATGGCCCCCACTCAGGGCACACGTGGAGTGGGCAGTGCAGGCTGTGGTGGGGAGGGGCCGGGGGGTTTGGTGTTGGGGTGCTGGTGCCGGGGTGCCATGGGCCCCATGGGTGCAGGGCCTGGAGGGGGTGCAGGGTGTGGGAGCCGTGGGTGCTGCAGAGAGTGCCGGGGGATGCGATGCTGGGAGGGGCAGGGGTGCGGGATGCCGGGGCTGCGGGATGCAGGACTCGGGGGTGCCCCCGAGCGCTCGTTAGCCTCGGCCCAGCCTCCTCCCTAATTAGCCGCGGCCGAAGCCGCTTATTAGCGGCGACCGGAGCCGGGCGCCCTCCCCGCGGAGGCGGGAGGGAGGGGAGCGCTGCCGGCCCCGGGGGTGCGGGCAGCGGTACCGGCAGCGGGGCTGGAGCCCGAGCACGGGCAGAGCCGGCGGGATGGGGCAGCGGAGGGGCCGGCCGTGCTGCTCCTCGCCCTGGGTGAGGGGGTGTCTGGGCCGTCCGGGCGGGGGGCGATGCGATGAGGGGTCCCTTCCTTTCCTTCCTCCTTCTCTCCCTCCGTCCCGTGCCGGTCCCGGGCCGGGGGTGCCGGTGCCGGGCGTGCATCGCGGGTGGGCTGGGCGGGGTCGCCCCGTGTCCCCGGGCTCTCGGCAAACGCCGGCAGCGCCGGGCTGGGGAGAGGGGCGGCGGGGGCTCGGGGCCGTCCGCCGGGAAGGGGCCGGGACAGCCCGGGGCGGAGGTGGGCTCCATCCCTGGAGGTGCCGGGGCTCACTTCGCCCCCGCTGCCGGCAGGGCACCTGGCCGGGCTGCTGGCAGCGGGACCCGTCTGCGCCGACGCTTACCGGGGCCTCTCGGACTGCGTCCTCAAGCTGGGGGACAGCATGGCCACCTACGAGGAGGAGGAGGGCATCGAGCTGCAGGGGCTGCCCCGAGTCTGCAGGTGAGTGCAGTGCACGGCCAGCGTGGCTTTTGGTATTGCCCTTGTGTGAAGTTTTCTCCTCCAGCCCTCCCGGTCCCGTCGTGCCTGCACATGCACATGTGTTCTACACCTCACTCTGGTTTCAGACAGACCTGGTGAGCTCCCCTCCTTTGTCTGTCCATCCATCCATCTCCTGTTTGTCTTCCACCAGAGTCTGTCTCCCTGGTCAAAGATCTCCAGCCCCTAGAGCTTGTCCTGCCAGCCTGTGCACGCCTGCAGCTGGGAGGAGCAGGGCTGGTGGGCCCTGACCCGCTCTGCACCCCAGGAAAGTCTCCCCTGGACCCCGGCTATCAGCAGTGGTATCTGCTGATATCTGCTCTGCCCCAGGGCCCAGCGCTGCCAAGAGCACCCTGCCCCTTGCCCACGGCCAGCCTTGTCCTTCCCTGCCCAGCCCCTTCCTTCTTCAGGCTTGGATTTGCCCAGCCCTGGTTTTCCCGAGTTGGTAGCGATGCCCTGAGATGATGGTGTTGGGAGGACATTAATTTGAGCAGAACTGACGAAGAGCTGGGTAATGAGGGGTTGCAATGGGCAGGTTTGGGGAAAGAAGCAGCAAGGTGGAAGTGTTTGCAGAGATGGAGGCAGCCCTGTGTCCCCAGCAGGAGCTGTGGGGAGTGAATAGGTGTTACAAGGAAATGCAGACAGCAGTGAAGGGAAACCCACATGCTTGGGGGCAGTGGAAACCTGGCAGGGCAAGGCAGAGGACTGAGTGCCCTGGGGTCAGGTTTTCCGAGCTGCTGGAAACCACCTATGGGCTGTGACCTGCTCTGTACTCCCCCTTCCCCAGGGGACAGCCCGGCTCAGGATGAACAGTGTCTCTGGGATGTGCCTAAGGCTGGGTTGAAATGGAACCTGCTCTGGTTTGGACAGCAACTGATACTTTGTTTGGTTTTGTTAAATGAGCCTTCTCTGTATGATAACACACCTGAGCAGGCAGCCCAGCCCGTGCTGCCCCGACTGCTGGAGGAGCAATTCCTTTGCTGAAGCTCGTGTGAAATGTGCAAATTGAGGTTTTCTGACAGCTCTGGGGTACAAACCACTGCAGAACAGGTCCTGGCATCTTCCTTGCTCTGCACCTTCAGGGACATGCTTCTTCTTCTGGTCCCAATGCTCTGCTAGCCAGGCTTGCTGTGCCTGGGGGAGCAAGCTGATGATGTCCCTGCTTCCTGTGAGGTATTTCCAAATTATTTGCCTTTGACCCTCAGTCTTATCCACTGCTGTTTGCATTCCTGGTGCTGTGGTCCCCTCTCCAGGAGCGTGGGTGAGGGATGGACACAGAACCAGGAGCTGGTGGTGTCTCAGCTCTGTGTGTGGTGCTGCCCTAGAGCAGCAACTCACTTGCCAACACTCTGCCTGAGCAGATGGGGGCTGTGAAGGGTGAAGCACTGGGAATTGCCATCCCGGCTGAAAGCAGATCCAGGCAGGAGCTGCCATCCCCCTTCACCTCCCTCCAACCTTATTTGCCTGAAGACATGGGCCGGGTTTAACTCTCACCTGGCAGAGCTGCCTTCTGCTGCTGCAGCTCAGGAGGGCCAGAGTTTGCCTGGGTTGGCACCAGGTTTTCTCATTATCTGGGGACGTTTATTCTGCCACAGTGACTCGGTTTAATGAACTCTCCCACAGCTGGTGTTCTGACGTGAGCCCCGGGAGGACAAGCAGAGTGCTGGTGTTTGCCTGTGTGCACAGGGTGTCACCTGCAGCAAAGGGCCCCCACACACCACCGAGCTGGGCCCTTCCAGAGTGCAGGGTCCCCGCCATGCAGCTGGGCTGCAGCCCCTTCCCCAGGGGTGGCACGTGTGCCTGGCACACATGGGGAAGGTGACAGAGCAATTGCTCCTGTCCTCCAGGCAGTCTGGAAGAGAAAATAAAATCCAAGTTGCTGTCCACAGGAGAGGCAGGCAAAGGGGTCTTCAGTGAGCAGCTCCCAGTTTATCCTGCAGGACCATGGGTTACCTTTGCCTGTCTTGTTTTTTTTCCTGCGTTTTCCTCCCAAAAGCCTCTGTACACTGAACATCTACTCACACAGATAAATCTACCCAGCAGATAAATGGAGATGATTCTAATGAGAACACAGTGAATAACTCCTCCTGCCCCTGCCCATACCTCAGTTAATGCTGCAATGCTCTGTGGGAGCTGTTGTCCTTCTCTATGCTTTGTGCTCCTGTTTGCCCTTGACTCCACTTGGAGAAAGTAATGAATGAGATGTGCTGGGCCTTTGTTTGCAGCCTGTGTGAGATACTCAGGGTGCTTGGTGCTGAAGGGAAACATTTGTTGATGGAAAATAATGAATTTTATTGACTTCCAGAGACGGGGAAAAAAGATGATTAAATAATTTCAGTGTTTTGAGGTCTGGACTTTTAGCCAAGATGATCTGGCAGATGATGGAGGGGATGAATAGTCTGGGCAACTCGCACAAAACACAAGGGTTGTCGCTGCTCAGAGGGCAGGATCAGGGCAGAGAGGCTCTGCCTGGCATCCAGCACTGGGGGAATGCAAAGGGACTGACAGTGTGGTGTCTCCCCTGGCTGCAGGTACTGGGATGAATTCCACACCTGTGCCCTGGCAGCGCTCTGGGAATGCCAGAAGGAAGCGGCAGCCGTCTGGGAGATGCTGAGAAGGGAGTCCCGAAAAAACAGGTTTCAAGGCAGCTTGTTCGACCTCTGCAGCCCCAGCATGGCCCAAAGCTCTGCCTGGACCCACGTTCCCAACGTTTCCATCCTCAGTATCCCCCTCATCGTCACTTGGGTGAACTTATAAACCGCAGCTCTGTGAGTATCCCAACAAAGGCAGTGGCAGTTTGTGCCGTGGCATCTTTCTGATGGTTTTTCCAAACCTGAGGAATGTCCTGTGTGGAGCTCAGAGACACTCAGCTCCATCCTGCACCTGTGGGACATGGGAGAGCTTGGCAGAATCTCCTGGGTGTTCCTGTTTGTCTGTAATTTGGAATAATGCCTGTCCATTTCTGCTTCAAGACACAGATCTGGCTGTCTGGAGAATTTGGGAGCTTATAGATATGGGGCAGAGGACTTAGGGAAAAGGGATAAATTCTGGAAAAATGGCAAATGTTGGACTCTTTCCACTCTTCTATGGCTACTGGAAGGAAACCTGTTTACTTTGCTGACTATTTCCACCAGATCAACTCTCCAGGCTTTGGATTTGGGCACTGAAAACAAGATGGGCATTTTGACCACTGAGGTGCAAGGGGTGGTGTCTGTCCTGTCACAGGCAGAAGGGAGATTTTCTGCCCTGCACTGGCCCTTTTGCTTTAAGGACATGGTGAAACCCCTGCTGAAGAATAATCACAGCTGCATGACTTGCCTTGCACACATCTGGATTCCTGAGCAACTCCTGTGTTATGTGTAAATCCCTTTTCTAAGGACATAGAGGGTAAATACATTTTGAGGGAAGGAGAGTGTCAAGATAGCAGGACAAAAGGGATTTATAGCAACTCCTGCTTTGAAGCTTTCCCCAAGGTACCTGTAAGCAGCTCTGTGGGTGGAAGTGTGTAATTCCAGAGTATTAAAGTGTGTTGTAGAGCCTACAGCATGGTAGAAGTTGTTTGTCCTGGCTTTTGCTCAACAGCACAATTTCTTCTTTTGCAGCTCAGAATGTTGTTAGTTTTGCAGCTTCAGTACAAGCCTGGAAATATTTGGAACAGAGGGGTGTTTGCCAGTGATTTCTATATTAGAGAAACACAATATTCTTGGGCAGTCCAAGGCAGTGTGTGTTTTAAGGATGCTGCTGGAGCTCTGTGCCCTCCTGGCTGCTCAGGGCCCTGGGAGCTGTGACAAGTAGGGGATGTGCTCTACAATGTGACAGGGACCCTGGGCCCTGCCAGCCACACAGACCCCACTGGATGCATTCCAGGTGGTGGGCAAGCTTCTCCAGCGAAGGATCTTTTTGCCAACACTGGTGCTGGGTCATCCCACTCTCCTTTGGCATTCACATGTTCTTCCTCTTACCTTCACTACCACCAACACTCTGCTCCTGCAGCAGCAGGAGGGAACAAATAAATTGAGGCAAATTTCAAGAAATAAGTCAGGGGGAAGCAGCTGGTGTTCAGACACACTGCAACTTGACTTTCTGCAGACAAGAGAGTTGTTACTTACGTACTCAGTACTGAGCATCTGGGGCACAAAGCCTTGGGGTGAGCAGTGGAGATGGGGAAACCAGAGCGTGGCAAAACCTGGAGTGAACCGCTCAGATGCTTCATTCTTTAATTCTTCTTCCACTCCAACAGCAGTGTTTGTTGTTTGATCCTGTTCCCCCTGCCCTGTTATCTCTTTTCCTGCCTGTGGCTTGTAGCTGGGGAAAGCTGGAGCAGGTGAGAGTCACACAATACCAAGGCTGGAGTATTTTGGATCCAAATACTTGTTCTTTGTTTAAAACAGCTGTTTAATGCCTTTAGGAAAACAAATAAGCACAGCCCCCCAGTATCCCACAACCCTTACCTTCTCTTTGATTCTGGAGTTCCTCTCTGTAAAAACTTTCTGCTCTAAAACAGCTTTGAGGAAAGGGAAGGTAAAATTCTCAGATCTCCAAGTCTTCTTTTTGCAAAACCACGGATGCAAATGGCTGGCTGACACTGCCACTGTCTTTGAGAAGAGCAGGTGTTGGGACATATCTTCCCTGGAAGCAAATCCCTCAACTACTGCACATAAAAAAACCCAAAGATTCATTAAGGAACAAAGACCATCTGTCACTGTTCTGGTATGGAGCAGCAGATTTTTTTTTTTAAAGCCAAAGGTGCTTCTAAATCTGACTGAAAGCATGTGAGAGAAAATTAGGTCTCACAGTATGGGAGTGATGAGTTTCCTCAATCAATATTTCATTTTTAGCAGAACTTCCTCTATGAGTAGGACAATTACAGTAGAATTCCTTTAAAGAAAGGTAATACCCAGATGCAGTCCCCCTGGGCAGTCAGAGAGCATTTCTGACCCTACAGCACAGTTCCTGCTGATGCAGTGCAGCTCATGGGATGTCCTGCAGCCTCAGTGTGAAATCCACATTTGTCAAGGATTCTTCTCCTGGCCTTGCCCTGAGTCTCTCCAGATGCAAAGTACCCAGGGAGGCTGCTGAAGCAGTTACAGCATATCTTGTGCATTCAAAAAGAAAGGGTAAGTGTTCCTCGGTCCAAAGTCTTCATCTCTGTTCTTGCAGGGGATCAAAGGTAGCAGCTCTGTTAATGTGGGCTCACAGCAACTCTGGGATCAGCTGGAAGAATGTGCCTTTCCCTCCTCGGTCTCACGTTCTCTGTAATTAGTCTTTAGCTCCCACTTGCCCTAAGACCAGCCCCGAAGAACACACAGCTCACACCCTGCTTTGGTGTGGTGTTAAGCCTTGAGGTAAACCTGCAAACTTTCCCTGTTCCTGCAGGACTGGGATGTTCTTTCTCAAGAATAGCAACAAAATGCAGGAGAGGACAAAATGACCCTGAGGGAGTCTTAAAAGATGACTAAGGACACGCCAGTGCTTGTCACCCCGAGGCACAACTGCCCTCTGCTCCGCTCTGATCCCAACCACAGGCACGCTCCTGCTCCTCCTTTCCGAGGGAGATACTGGCACCTACTGGAGACCAGTTTATATCCATGCTGAGGTGACGGGGAGAAAGGCAAGTATCCCTGTATATGAGAACTGGGCAGATTTTGAGAAGGGGTGGACTGTCTTGCTGCAGGGGCAGCCCTAGGAAGTGACCTCGGGGTGGCCCTCCAGGCTGGCTCCTGCCCAGAAAAACACTTGTGTGAACTCTTCCCTTTGAAAGACTTGCTGCTGTTTGAAACTCTGCTTACAGGGGGTTTGGCCAGGAAGGGCTCCTGGTGAGGTCCCAGAATATAAAAAGTGCTGGTTACATTTGTTTAGACAGAAATCCTCCTCTGAGGCAGCCCTGCCGAGTATGTAAAGCACAGGATGTTATCCTGCCTCAATTTACAGTGTCTGAGTGTAAGAGCAGGGATTGAAATACAGCTCAGTTACCCAGGAACAAAAGCCAAAAGAGAAGCTTTAAGGAGTTTATCAACTTCTGTATCTTCACATCATCCCACCACTTTTCAACAAGTTGAATTAGCAAATAACTTATGCAAGTTAACATTTACAAATATTAATGTACAAAGGGAGTTACTGCAGCAAGATGCTGCACAGGACAAAAATCTGTCTTTAGACCTGGCTTGGTCCTTGTTTGGGATTGCACAAACTGGTCATCCCTCAGCAGAATCCAGGCAGGGTCTCCTTGCTTGGGCTGTGGGACCTGCAGGAACCACCCAGCCCTGGCCCCTCAGCAGTAAGGGGGTGTCACTGCCTGGTGAAGTTTATTTGAGGTGTCTCTAAATAAAGGCACATCCTGTTATTTTGAGAAATAACAGCAGTCTCTTATCTCTTATCACCTCTACCAAAGCAGATCTGCTGCTGGAATTTTGAAGCCTGGCAGGAACACCCAGATAAGTGGGAAGAGCAGCAGGTGGCTCCAGGACACCTCCAGCCTCAGGTTGAACATGGAGAGACCCTGGACTGCTGGCACTCCTCCTGAAGTGGGATTATGCCAGCTGACTTCCCAAACAGCACTCACTGATGCCTTCCTTTCAGAGCAGAGGTATGCAATGTTTATTGTAGGAAATGTTATGTGCCCCAGACAGTGGGCATCTCCCAGCCAGGCGTTCTCTGGCTGCCTCCTTCTGTTGCCATGATACAGACACTCATGGTACTCCTTGAAGTGCTCAGCTTCCCAGGAGAGCCATAACACACTCACAGCAACATAATGTTTTTATTATTACAAAAGGTTTCTTCAGCAAACTGCCGTCTGTCACCTCTGTGTATCAAACATGGAAACAGCAAACAAACCCATCTAACTTATAGGTTATTTAGTGTCTCAGCTGGTGATTCAGGTAAGTACAAGTATTTTCCTTTTCCCCATCCATTCACTTCCTTGACTCCTTCCCCAACCAAGGCCCAAATCAGTCACAGACTGCAAGCAGCGGCTCCCAGTCCCACGGCTCATCGTGCCAGCTCCCGCAAGAAGAGCTGACCGCTGTGTTCCCCAAACGGGGCACTCCCACATCGTTAAATTCCAAATGCTCCTCACGCTCCAAGCTTTGCTACCTGGCTTTGTTTAACAGTCTCTTGAGCGAAGAGTTCAAGGGCACACTCTCCATACAGTCACGTTAATGCTTCGTGTTAACAAAATAAACATCTGCTCCTCCCCCGCCGCCAGCCGATGCCGGAGGAGATGCTCGCGCTCATGCAGTCACCGAGGTCCGAAAAAATGAGTAACAAAAGTCTCAACAGACCCGCTGTGCTTCTTCAGGGGATGATTCTGAGGCGTATCCGACGCACCCGTGCCGGAGACAACGGCGTGACGCAGCGCCGGGGCGAGCCTACACGCTGGCCTTGGGCGCGGAGCTGAGGGGGATCTCGCGCAGCTCTATCCGCATGCACAGGTACTCCCCGATGGCCGCCATCAGCGCCGTGCACACCGCCTGCACCAGCCACCACGTCAGCGTCGACGGCACGCGCGAGTTGTACGCCCAGCAGCCCAGCAGGTGGAAGAAGTGGACGGTGACCGTGAAATCCAGGCACTGCTTCCCGCGGCGGATGAAGTACAGCAAGGCCAGGGCGCTGCAGGAGCGAAGGCAAGAGGGGGGGGTGGGATGAGCTGGGCCGTGGAAAAAGGGGGTGCAGCAAGAGCTGTCAGCGGGGCTGGTTATTTAGCGGTTTTAAAACTTCTTCAAATGGTATAAGGGTAGGTTGGTTTTGACCTCTCTCCTGGCCACTGCAGCAGGACTTTTACATTCTTACAGCTTTTTAATTACACGATGGCAGGGAAAGGAGATTTTAGTGCAAAGAACAGGCGGGAATTTTTAAACTACCTCCCCCAGTAATCTCTGTGCAGTGGCAAAATTCATAAATCTTTACAGATCGGTGTTTGCTGAGACCCATTAATTCTAACTTTCAGCAAAATCTCTCACAGAAGCAAATCTCATTCCCAGCTGGGAAATCGAGGCAGTGAAGTGAAATGACTTTTCCAGGTTCTAGAAAGCCCGGAGTCAGCAGTTCCCAACTGCCCTCAGCAGACATGCTCAACCAGGCACAGGGATTTTGGGAGATGCTTTGAGAGAGGCGGGACATCACACTGGATTCTCTTATGGTTCAATGTTAAGGAAGGACAAGACGCAGGTGCTCCAGCTGGCTGCAGACTTACCAGGTGAGTGCATTGAGGATGAAAGCCATCATGGAGAGCCTCCCCGGCGGGGTTGAGAAGCCTAAAATCTACATGGGACTATTAGTAGGAACCCGCGGCACAAATCGCAGCCCAAAATCTGCTCCCGTGGCCCAGCCACATCAGCACGGCCCCACACGGATCAGGAACTACACCAGGAGCCTGGGCAGCTCTGTCTGTCTGGGGGTACCTACGGGAAAGGGAAAGGTCTGGTTCTATGCTGAGAGGAACCTCTTTGGGTGGGTGGGGTGTGTTCAAACTGGGGTTACCTATAAAGGCAGGTGTCTTTACACTGGGGTACCTACACAGGCTGTTTGTCTCTATAAGGGGGTATCCCCTATACAGCCAGGTGCTGTCTCTACACAGGGGTACCAACCCATACAGGGTGTCTGTCTCTATGGGGGTACTGTCTCTAACCCAGGGTACCATCTGCACATCGAGGTGCCGCCTCCACCTCGGCGCACCCCCTGTTCAAAGGGAGGGCTCTGCTCTGGGGGCACCTACACAGACAGCGGGTCTGTGTGCTGGGGGGGCAGCTACACGGGGCTGGGGGACCTCTGCCCTCACACCGGGGTGCTCCCTGGGCGGGGGGCTCTCCCTAACACCGGGAATGCCCGCACCGGGAGCGGGCTCCGACCTCCCCGGCACAGCCTCCCCCTCTCCGCCCCAGAGGCCTGTGTGCCCACGGCGGCTTCCCGGGGCGCGCCCTCACCTCGTCGCTGAAGACCTGCTGGAGGGAGGGCCCGGTGCTGCCCAGGGTGCCGAGGAGGGCGAGCCATAGCCCGAGCGAGCCGTAGTAGCCCGCCTGCAGCAGCACCATCTGCGCCACGATCAGCGCGGGGTCCCACACGTAGCTGCGGAACTGAGCCGCCATGGCCGGCCCGCCGCGCGCCCCCGCGCCGCGCCGCAGCGCCCCCTGGCGCGGGGGAGGACCCGGAGCCGGCCCCTCAGCCCCCCGAGCTCGGGGCAAGCGGGGCTCCTTTGCGCCTTCGCCGAGGGGTTTGATGTTTTCTGAAGGGCTGCTTGTACCTAAAGGGTTGTTACAATGAGCCACGCGAGCGGCGGCTGAGGGCGCTTGGCCTGTTCGGCCTGGAGGAGAGCAGGCCGTGGTCTCCGACACCCTCAGGCGGGGCAGCGCAGGGGCAGGCGCTGATCGCTGATCGCTGCTCCGAGTCGTGCCAGGGAAGTTTTGATACCAGAAAAAGGTTCTTCCCCCAGAAGGGTGCTCGGGCACCGAACAGGCTCCCCGGAGGGCAGTGGGCACGGCCCCAGGGCTGCCAGAGCTCCAGGAGTGTTCGGACAACGCTCTCAGGCACATGGTGGGATTGTTGGGGTGTCTGTGCAGGGCCAGGAGCTGGACTTGGATGATCCTTGTTGGATGATCAGTTCAGAATATTGTGTGTTTCTGTGTTTGTGAGCGCTGGGGTCAGTGGGGGCTGGGGCATCGCCCTGCCCCCTCGAGCACTGCCCAGGTGGCCGTGGCAGGGAGGGGACCCCGAGAGCCCCAGCACTGTTTGGTTTGTGACACGGAGAGGTTTGTCAGCCGTGGGTGGTGCCTGTGTGCTCTGTGCCCTCTGACCAACACCGGCTCTCTGGCATCCGCCTGCCCTGGGCATCCCCAGCCCTGCCCTCTGCCCTGAGCCACTGTATTCAGTAACCTGGCTGGCCAGCCCTTGCTAAACAGTCCCTGATGCCCTGCCATACCCCTTCTGTGATCAGCCCTTGGCTGCTGGGCCTTGTTTTGGTAGCCTCAGTGAGCTGTCCTGCTTGCTTGGCTTTAGATATGAGAATTGTCACTGTCTGAATAGTAAAATCCCCAAGGCTGTGTGGGACAGTGGAGCATTTTGGAGATAAGGTTTCCCCAGACCCCGCTCCCTGCCCATCTGCGCTAGTGTCAGTGCGTTCCATAACTTGGCAGAGCAGCCCTTGCTAAAAAGACACAAATACCAAACATAGAAGAAATTGTTGTCCAGGGATGTTTCCTTTCATCTGGAGGGCAGTTCCTGTAGGCACTGAGGCTGTTTGGCAGCTGCTGCCCAGCTGTGCTCATTTTTGAGCTTTAGGCCACTGGGCACCAGGATGTTGTTTTGATTCCTGGTGTGCCCTGGCAGCACCTTTCCATTACAGGGCTGGGTTGTGTGCAGGGCTTGGCTTCTTTTGGGAGGTTTCTTCTGGTGCACTGTGGTTTGTTCTCTTTAGCCTCATGAAATAGCCAGGTGCCAGAATCCCTCATGCTCTGCCATACCCCTTCTGTGGTCAGCTCATGGCTGCTGGAGCTCATTTTGGCGGCCTCAGGGAGACATCCTGCTTGCTTGGCTTCAGGTATGAGAATTGTCACTGTCGGAATAGCAAAGTCCCCAAGGCTGCTTGGGATAGTGGAACATTTTGAAGATCTTTGCTGGAAAAAGGAGAGGAGGCACCCCCGGGGTGTTTCGGTGGATGGGGGAGTTGCCACAAGAGCCATTGTCACCTGGAAAAGAGAGGAGGAGGACCAAAGGGGATTCCAGCTTCTATGGGAGGCGATAGGCCCACATCAGTCGTGGGTGTGGAATATGCTGGCTATGGGAACTCAGATTATGATCTCTGACAGTCTCTCATGACTTTTTTTCCATGCCTCATATGGGAAGTTCCCTAAGCAGCTTTGCTGCATGTTTTCCTTTCCTCACGCTGGGAATTTCACTGTGCCGAGGCAGGTTTGACACATTTTGTTCCTCGTTCCCGGACCTGCTCCTGGAAAGGATTGTGCAAGGCAGAGGCAGTGCGTGGTGGACTCGGGCCTTCGGAGAATTTATCTTTGCAGGAGCTCCAGCTCAGCCTGTGCAGAAATGAACACAGGAAAATCCCAGCCCTGTCAGGGCTGTCTGCTGACAGCACATTGCTGAGCATAAATTGTGACACTTGACACTTCCTCTGTTAATTCTAAGTAAAAAATTGGTTTCTTTTCCTGAAATCTGCTGGGCTTGGCTGTCATAGATGTGCAAGCCATCCCTTAGATATTAATTCTCACTCAGCTCTTTCTTTTATAGTCCCTTATAGGACTGACTTTCCCGTGCCAGCAGAAATTTTGGTTGTTTAGTCACGGCTGAGTAAAACTCCAACCTAGAGTGAGGGAGGACTGTTGGTATTAATTGCTGTGTGTCTTTCCACAGGCAAATAACTGATTGATCCAGAGGTCCCTGGGATCACAAGATGTGAGCTGGTGTTTTAAGGAGGGGTTGACTTGAATGCCTTCTGAATTTGAGGCTCCTCCCTGGTTGGCTGCTGGCCTGTAACTGAAGGCATTGCATGGGCACAGCAGCAGCTGAGCTTGAGGTGAGATTTGAGGCTCCTTCCTGCCCTGGGCTGGCAGAGGGTACCCCTATGATGTGGTGAAGTGCTGTGGCACAAAGACATCTGTGCCGAGACTCGGCTGCAGCCCCGTTTGTGAATTTGTTTCCTGGTTGACACTTGCGAGGGCATGGTCGTGTCTGTCTGTGCTCCTGATTCAGCTGTCCCTCCTCTCCAGGCTGCTCCAGCTTAGGGAACCACGTCCTTCTCCTGGAAAAGAGGGTGTTCTTCCCATGAGGAGCCTTGCCCCACAGCCCTGCTCTGTGGAAGAAGGTTTAAAGTGGACCTGGGAAGTAAACTGTACTGGGGCATTCTCAGTTTTCCTTTTCTTCCTCTTTAGTTCAAACAAAAGTCGGAGACAGCTGCGAAGAGAACATGTGTTAAAGGGGAAAAGGAAGCACTGAGATCATGATTTCTAGGGTGCTGCTTGCTCGGCTCCTGGTTAGAACATCCTTTTTTAAGCAGTGACTGTTTCGTGCGTGACACCTGCGTGTTGTGAAGAGCAGCAGGGGAAGGAGAAGTGGCAATGTGCCCAGGACAGAGCAGATGACCAGAGGGTGTACCCGGATCACATGCAACTATTGTGGTCACTTCTTTATCAGGAGTGTGGAAAAAGAATGCCCTATTTAGCCAGGAATTCTTTCAGTGAGAAATAGCTGTCTAGGAGGGTATTGTTTTTCCTCCTCAGGAATCATTGCCTAAAAAAGGAAGCTGTTTATTTAGGTGATCCATACTTTACTAGCTGGTGTACAAAGGGTGGTGCTGTCTGAATGATCCCTGCTGGGGTTGTTTCCCTCTTGCCAGGCGGGTAGGACTTGTGCTAAGGTGACCTTTGCCAAAGGGACAGTAAGGCTAAGAGCACACATTTCCAGAATAAGATGGCATTAAGTGCCTCAAAGTGCGGGATGAGAGTGTTCAGTCACTCCTCTTCCTCCACCCATGTGGTGTGCAGGTGTGTTTTTCCAAAGAGTACAGAACGGGCTTTGGGAGTTGAGATTTTTTTCAAAACTCTTCTTAAGGTTTCTTTGTGCTCAAGAGCCCTGCCCCGAGCGTGGTTTAAAATCTGCCTGTAGGAGCTGTGCTGAGCTTGGCTGGAGAATCTCTGTTCCTGGCTACTGCAGTAGCATTTATCATCTAGAATTGTCTAAAGGGCCCCATGTGTGGCCTTCTCAAGACTATCTAGACATTTCTTAAAGTGTCATGTAGAAATGTGATTCCCCTCACCCTCCAAATGTGGCATATTCCAACACTCCCTTCCACTTCCAGCATGTTTGCATTGTGTTGGTGACTGACAGCTGTTTATTTTTTATTTTCTAAATGAGAGTTAGGTAACCCTTCACATTGAGCACGGGGTTAGGAACAATGGTGGCCAGCCTGTGTTATTTCTCTGCCAACCGTAATTTTTAAAAGAAGACGGGAACTGACACACCTTGAACGTTAAAATTCATTGCCCAGAACAAATGTGTTTCTCAACATGCATTTTATTTTTCTTCTGCTTCTCTCCCTTGTAGTTTAGTAGTTAGTCATTTCAGGAAATGACATTTTAGTGGTGCCTTTTTGCTTGCTGGGCCCATGTGTCCTGTTGCTCTCCGTGAATTGGATATACCCAGGGATTTTCTGTGTTATTCCAGGCAGGAGAATGTCGGCATTTTGAGACTGAACATTTGAAGGGCAAACTGAAGGAAGCTGTTCTATGGCCATGGGTTTACAGAACCATATTATGATTTTAGTGACTGCATTTCCTCTGAGTCTCTTGAGGTACAGTCACAGAACGTTTCCGTGTGCGTGAGGAAGGGAGGCGGATCTACACAATGCACTTTGAAACTGCCATTGGTAAAGTTACATACATTTGTTCTCAAGGTTGGAAAGTACATTAGGGTCAAGTTTTAATTTTCTTTTCTGTTTTCAGGAGTCCAGGATCAGTTTGCTTGAGGGACTGTGCATGCAGGTGTGACTTGGATGGACAATGTGTGTGGTCCCTGGGCCAGGCAGACTGACTCCTCTCCATTCTGTCAAAGCAGGACTTCCCCAGGAGGGAAAATACTGTGCCATGCAGGGGAAATTTTTGGTGGAGTGGGTGTGTGTTGAGGGGAATGACAACCAGGAGCAGTTCAGGGTAATGTGCTTGTTTGGAGAGGAAGTTAACAGGCGAGTGAGCAGGGGTTGTGGCCACAATACAGAAAGCTGGCTTTGAAAGCATCTTTGTGGTGGCTGCTTTACCTGGAAGGACATGTACAGAGGTCATGGCCATGTGCACACAAATAGAGGTGGCATTTAGAGGGTTAGGGGCCATGGAGTGCTTCTGGCCACCTTGTGCCGCCGAGGCTGTCTCCTGTCTGGCAGATGTTGTCATGGTATGGACCAGTCTTTGCACATTCAACATGTGTGATCTTCTCCGTCTCCACTCCTGCTGCCCACCTCAGCTGGGTGTCCAGAGCTGGAGGTTCACTGGAGCTGGGCTCCCTGACCACACCAGGAGTGACTTTCATCAGCTCCTCTGTGTGACGAAGTGAGGGTAATAAGGAAGGATAATAACCCAGCCCACAGTGCAGATCCCTCCCTCCCGGCCTTGGGTGCTGAGGTTAACAGGGGGTTAGTGATACACGGCTGTCCTGAGCACAGAGGGTCATGTGCTACAGCAGAATCCCCCACAGTCTGCTCTGTGCTGCTTCCTACCCTTACCTGCACCTGTGCTGTCTTCAGATCTTATTTTTTTAAGCCCCGAGCAGCTCTTTGTCACTTTATATGATGCCAACCAGCTCCCCAGCCAGCTCAGCACAGCGCTGCCAGATCCTCCTGTCAGTGCTCGTGTGTGCAGGCACAGTCCTAACAAACACTGAGGACATCTTGACCTCAGCTCACACCCTCTGTACCTGTTTATTCCCAAAGGAACAGGCAGTTGGGAAGGCTGCTTCACTTTAGGTATCTTTTTGCTTTAAGGTGGGACGGGGGAAGGCTACAAGTTCTTTCAGGATAACTTTGTAGTGCTGGAGTGGGCTGAGAACCAGATCTAGTGGAGGTGGTGTCCATACCTGGCAGGTGGGATCATGACACATATACTTTGTAGTCTATGAGTTGCTTTCCTGTCCAGAAAATGACTTTATACTCTGCAGACTAAAGCCTAAGTTCTAACTGATGTGACTGCAGTGTGAGTGAGGGACTGACACGGAGGCCGTGCTGGTGGGAGATTTCAGGTACCCCTCGGGTTAAGGGACTGTGACAGATGCTTCCAAGCAAATTCTCATGGTCAGGCAAAGTTATTAATGTGAGAAGAGAAACATAAATAATTAAACTGTGTTGTTGGGTTTCCCCCTCTCCCCCGTTTATCAGTGTGGGTTTTTTGCTCTTGCCTGCTTACAGAGAAGGCAGATGGGTCGGTTTCATGTTCCACCTCCGACGAGCCCCGAGTGATGTAACAGCGGCGATAACCGCAGCGGTGACGCGCTGCCAGGCGCGGGGACTCGCTCTCGCCTTTCTGTAAATGTGGGACTGTCACTTGTGGAATGCTGCGAAAGCGGATGCTGCGTGCCCACTCCCTCCCCCCCACCCCGCTCTTTCCCTTTCCCTTTTCACCCCTTTTCACTTCCCCACCCCTTTCTCTTTCCCCCTCCTTTTCATTCACTCCCCCATTCTTTTTCCTCTTTCCTTTTCTCCCGGCCCCTTTCTCCCCCCTTTTCCCCTTCTTCCCCCTCTTCTCCTTTTCATTTTCCCCCTTTCCCTTCCTAACCTTTTCCTTTCTCCACCCCCCCTCCCTTTCTCCTTCCCCCCTTTCCCCATAGCTCAGTGACTGTCGCCGCCGGTCCCAACCATGCCCACCCGCACAGACGGAGCCAGGTTCCGCCGTGTCCCCCCGCGATGCTTCGGCCGTCAGCCCGGCGGTGTCCCCGTGTCCCCGTGCCGGTGCCAGCCCCGGTGCCGGTGCGGTCCCCGTGTCCCTGCGGGTGCGGGGCCGGTGCGGGGCGGGGGCCGCGGGCATTCCCGGCGGGGCGGGGGCAGCGCCGCTCCGCCCCCGCGGGGGCTGTGCCGGCCCTATAAGGGCTGCGGCGGCGGCGGGAGGCGGTCAGAGCCCGCTCCGCTCGGATCTGTCGCTGCAGACCTCGGTCCCTCCCGGTACAGCCCTGCCCGGCCATGCCGCTGCCCCGTGTCCCGCTCCGCGCCGCGCTGCTGCTGCTCGGCCTCCTCCTGCGAGCCGCGGCCGCCGAGTCGGTGAGTCCCGAGGGAGACGGCAGGGAAGGGAGGGGGCTGCCCCGCCGGGGAGGGCTCCCGGTGCCGGCGGGTGGGGGACCCGCGGGTCTCAGGCCCCGCTCGCCAGCAGCCTGAGAGCGGTGTCACCGCTGTCCCCCCGGGGGTCTGTCCCGCCGCTCGTCCTGCTCCGCGGGAGGGGAGGCGGGATGGGTGGCCGGCCACAGGGCAAGTTCCCGTTCCTCCCCCGGTTCTCCTGGCTCGCACGCTGCCTCTTCCGTCCGATGCCAGAGCAGCGCCGTCCGGCCGGTGCCCGCCTGCGTCCCGGCCGGTGCCCGCCTGTGTCCCGCCTGTGTCCCGGCCGGTGCCCCGCTGCCCCCGCGGCTGTGCCGCTCCTCACGTATCCCGTTCTCCCCGTGTGCTCCCCGGTGCTCAGGGCTGGTGGGGTTGGGAGCGTTACTGGGATACCTGGTGGAAACGAACTGAGCTCCATTGCAGCTTTGATCTCCAACTGCCGGTCGTGGACTTCAGTGCTTTAATCCCTCTTTTACTGTGACTATGTGGCGGCTTGGAGGTGTGTGGTGTGTTACAGCAGCACCTGGATAGGCGTTCCAGCCTTACCTGAGTTTGGTTGTGCCGGTGCCTGGGGTTTTTCAGTGTGTATCAAACCTTCCTCGACTTTCGCATGGGAATGAAAAATGATGCATTGCCATGGAGGGTTTAAGAATCTTTTGGATGCTTCAGGTCGGCACGTGTGGGGTCTTCGTGGCGAAGCAGAGATTTTGCGATTCTGGCTTCCCCGCTGTTTGTTTGTTTTTGTGTGTGTCCGTCTTGCTGATAGTGCAATCAGGGCAGATTCCTCTGCTGGTCTGAAAAGAGCTGCTGAGATTAAGGTAACTGCAGGAGATCGCGGATCCTTAAAACTTGATTTCATCATCCACATTGGTTTGCTTTGGACTGAAGGCTGGGTGGGCAGATCTGAACTGGGTGGGCAGACTGTGCTGCTTTGTAATAGGGGCACAGGGTTAGGGGTTGCTGACTGTAGAGTAGGAAACTGCTATAGAGAGCATCTACAGTAATTGCCAGCTACTCTGCTAAAACCAACCAGCCCAAATCCACTTTACTCTAATCTGGTGTCTTTATCCCTGCTATTAAGCACGTGAACCGGTCGTTTGGGAACTGGCCCAAACTAGTAGGGCAAACCTTTGGGGCAGACAGCATCTGGACGTTGCACTGACCATGTTTGGTAGAAAATGCAACTTGGTGTCCCTGGGGACTGGACTGGTCTGCAAGCATCGGATTTCTGCAAAGACAACAAATTTTGCACAGATGCCTTCTGTAAATCCTTATATAGAACTTGTACGGAGTATTTTGTCTGTATCTTTTAGGCTACCTAAGATGGAGTGTGTGCTTGAGAAGTAACACTGGCCTACTACAAAGCCTTATCCAAACAAATTGTTTGGGTTACAGGCTGCCGGGGAGGAGACGAGGATGACACACAGTTTGGGAGAGTTCTGCTGGCACTCCTCCCATATTATTTTTTTTAATAGCACCGCCAAAACGTGCAGGGCTGCACAGCATGTGGCTCTTGGTTTTTCTGTGCGGGAAGGGTGAAGACAGGTAGCTGTTTCTTAACAAGACCGGGATTGTATTTCTTGTGCTTATGTAAGAGTGTGGATTTTGAGAGTGATTCGGTGCTTGAATATTTCCCCAAGCCTGTACAAACAGAAATGCCTTGGCTCCTTTCCCCTTGCGTGGCTTTCTGGTGTAAATGGGATTTCTCCGTGTGAAGCAATCCTGGGATGTGTAAGAGGGTGGGGAATATTACTGAAGTGCTGGAGTGTGACGTCTGTGCTCCGGCTGCGGGTGGGTGGGTTGTGTTACGACAGCCCCGCAGCTTTGGGTGAGAACATCCCCCTCTTCCCTGTGGGGTGGGGGGGAGCCTGGAGCTGGTGCCTCATGTCCCCAGGTGGTCCCGGCCCTCTCTGGCTGAGTGCCTTGGAAGGCAAAGGTTGTGTGGGCAGAGGGCTCCCCTCTGCTGGGCAAGGATGGGGTTCCTGCAGAAGATGCTTTAGGGGTGATGGACAGAAAGCCACCAGTGCAGCCAAGACGTGGGATCAGTGGAGCTGACACAGGACTTGAGGTCTGCCTACTTGAGCAGAGTAGCATTGCTGAGCTCTCCCTGTGCTTTCAGCATCTGAAAGTGCCCCTGGCAGCACGGGAGGAAAGCAAGGGGTATTCCCTCTGCTGCAGGATTGGGCTCTGCTCAGTTTGGGCTGCAAAAGGGCCGAGTGCCCTGAGCTCAGCAGGGCTGTAGCAGTGCTAGTGGGCTGCACACCTTTTGTTTCACCTCTGTGCCTTGAACTACGCAGAAAAAGTCTCTGTGCAGCACCACATCATGTTTGTGGGTCCCCAGCAGTACAGATGAGCACAAATCCAACCCAGAAACTGCTGGCAGAGGATTGCTCTAGGGGGAAGGGGGAGGCTTTGTGCTGTTAGTGGGCTCTGTTTGCTGGTTTAAAGCAATCATGCTCGGAGGCCTCCTGATTGGCAAAGCTGGTGTCTTGTTGATGATAGCTGTGTTTGGAAAGTAGTGCAGCATTATTAATGTTAAAACCGGTTTGGCTTGTCCTGCTGCCATTGATCCCCGAGGCCTGTTCTTTCTGCTCTTTGCCCAGTTTCTCATCTGTCCCTCCCAATCAAATCAAGACATTGCTATCTGCACGTTTTACTTTATTTTTTACCTGGACTTGGCAAGCTCACATGTAGAGCAAAACCCTGCTTTGCTTCAGCCCTCTTGAAACAGGATGTTTATATAGGGTGTTTAAGGGAATGTTCCTTAGCCCCGAAGGGCAAGGAGCCCAGGACTTCTGGTAGACAAACCTAGAGATGTCTGTTGGGTTGAAATGCCTGTAACATGTAGGAAGAAATAACCTCTCCAGCACCTTGTACCTTGTCAAACTGCAGGCACAGTTCATGGGGTGGAAGTTCAGGGCTGGGTGGCCCCTCCGTGGCTCAGAGCCCTCTCCACACTCGATGTGGAGGTTCCCAGGGGTGGGAATAGTCACCCCTGCAGTGCTTGGGGCACAGTTAGGGAAAGGGAGCTGCTGCCCAGTTCTCATCTGCCCCAAGTGCTGCCAGCTCCCATGCTGGAGAGCACTTTCCTGTGGTTCAGAGTTTTCCGAACAGCTTACGCAAGAGGCACATCGGGGCTGAACTTGGTACTTTTCAGATACCAGAGGTTCATTTGCTCTGGGGAGTTAAGGCTGTTGTTAGCCAACGCAATTGCTCTCTTTCCTGCCTCTCCTGTTGCTGTCTCCCAAGGCTTTGGCACTTTGAGGTCTTGCAAAGGCCTGTATCCAGTCCAGCAACAGGGAAAAGGTTTTTCTTATGTGTTTTTGCTTTTCCCTTCCCCTCCAAGCCTCTGTTAATGGCATTACTATTGCCTTGAGCTGCTTGAATGGTTGGGGTGGGGAGGCCATTTGCTGCTCTCAAATGGAGCTTAATGTGAACGTGCCATGGTTTTCCTGTGGTGTCATACTGTCCCACTTCCACTGCAAGCTGGAAGCTGCCAACTTGACTTTCCAGGTGACGATGGAGAGGAGGGACACTGGCTTGGCTGGCTGCTCAGCGTGTGGACTTCAGCACAGCTTCTGCTCTTTCCCTCTGACTCCTGGTGCTGGCAAATGCTCTGTTAGACATATCCTGGCTGCTTGAATCCCCTATAAGTTAGCAGTAGGTTGTGTTACATTTTGTGTGTGTTGTTCTCCCTCAAATGAACAGATGGATGTTCTCAGATTTAAAGACAATTTTTTTTTTTTAATTAGTGATACTAACTGTGCCTGTAAGAGTGGCATAACTGTGGTTCTATGGTCTGCAATGTAAATTGCTTGGGTTGACTTGTAAGATTACTTGATTAAGTTATCTTGGCTCTCTGATCCCACAGAACTCCCCAGCTATCACTTTGGCTAGACAAAAGGAGCATCCATCCTTCAAAACACTTCCTAGCTCTTGAGGTAACATTTATCCTCTTGAGCCTGCTCTTAGATCTCGCAGCTGCATTCCCCCCATTCCCTCGGTACAGCCTGTTCCTTTATGCCCTGTAACAACAGCCGGGTTGTGCTGCTTTTGCAGCCTCAAACTGGAAGCTGAAGCAGTTGAAACCCTACGGAACCGAGGGGACAAACCCTGCGCACGCCTGACCTCCGGGCTGCTGCTGGGGAGCATGTGTGGCTGTTTGTTTGAGACTCGCTGGAATGCAAATGCTTGAGATTAAGGATTCAAATGATTTGCACTAGAATGAGACTCTTGTGATGAGACTGGGCTTGGTGGCTCTGAATAGACAGGGCAGCCTAGTTAAAGAGTTTAACTTGTAATAAGCCACTGCTCTAAGGGACTGTAAAAGATCCTGCATTAATGAGCTGCTAGGGCTGCACTTCTAGGTTAGTTCAGGCTTTTATTTTTTTTTGTCTTTAAGCTTGTGCCTGAATGTTTGTCCAGTGAATGCTGCTGGTCAGAGCACCAGCTCTACCCTGTGTCGCCATCGGCCCTGACTTACAGCAGTCATGCTCTGACTCAGGTTTCTGGCACTTGCCTGGCATCACAGCTCCCTTAGACACCCGCTGTCACCCTCTGAGTAACAGCCTGGCCCCTTACCCAAAGCAGTGACTCAGATTTCCGTGGCTCTGCAGTGCAGAGGTGGATCTCTTCTTATGGGGTTAGGAAAGGGGTGACAGGCAGAACCAGGGCTTCTGCTTGGCACACGGTCTGTGCTGCCCTTGGCACCCAGCGCCTTCTCTGCTGCCTCCTGTTTAATCTGGTTGTGGTGGGCAGAAAAGCTGTCGGGCTCTGACATGTGACTGCTGCCAGTAGCTGAGCTGGTGTTGGCAAAGGCAGATCATAAAATGTCCCTGTCTTGAGCAGCCGTAACTTGCTCTGGCAGTTCGATGGTTCCTTCATTTCCAGGCAGAAACAAGAGCTCCATGGGAGAGAGGGAAGCAGTGGTGTTAGAAAAGTGAGTGAAAGTGTTCAAAGCAAGCTAAAGGAGCAGAAAGCCTCAAAAGAGGGGGTTAAATACTTAATCCTGAATCTGGAGAAAATGTCAGCGTAGGAGGGGAAAACATGCAAGATGTAGCTGTGTCCCTCTCAGTTTCTGAAGGCTGACCGACTTGAAAAGTATGCTTCTTGTAAAAGTTCTTATTTTTGCTGGAAATATGCGCCCTTGTCAGTTTTATCCTTAAATCCTTTGAGGCTGAGAATCTGCTTATAAGATGCCAAGAGGCTGTTGTTAGACAAATTATTGGGATAACTTAAAAATCAAAGCAGTTAATTAAAATCTCAGAGAGACACTCCTTGGGGCAGGAAGGAGACTGGGAGACCCATAGCACTGTTACCCAAGCAGCTGGTGTTATGTCAAGCAAAACCACGGCTGCTTCTTGCTTAAACAAATTGTGTTGTGTCAGGGGCGGCACAGCCTGCCATGGGAAGGATTTCTCTCTTCTGATGTTGCTCTGCCTTGGGAAAAGGTGTCTCCACCATGGTTCCTCTAAAGCTGTGCTGCTGTCACACTTGATGTGCCCTTGGCCTGCTTACCTTGCTGTGAGGCTCACCCTGCCTCCTGCCCTTCAGCTGCTGTTATGGTCCAACTGCAGCAATAAAAAGCGATGGAACGTGCGTAAATGACTGTGAAAGTGCCTCGGACTTGCACTGAAGTGGCTTGCACAGCACAGTAGCCAGAAATCTCTGTGCAGAAGGTGAGGTGACTGAGGGGAGTATGGCTGGAAGGAGGGCAGCTGCTGTGGTGGAGTGCTGCTGTGCTGGCCTGGAGAAGAGTGGGGCCTGGAGGTGGAGGGACAGATCCTGGCCAGTGTGGTGTTAGGAGGGTGGCAGAAGCCTCTTTAATGTCCCCCTTTAAAAACAGAGAAGCTTCTACTCTCCTCCAAATGGAAATACAGCCCTTACTGATGTCAGGAGCTTTTGCTTGGAAGACTCTGTTCCCCAGCGAGGTAAATATTTATTGCAGATCCACAGTGTGCAGTGGAGCAGAGTCTGGAGCCAGGATCTTGCAGGAGACTGTTTATGTGCGGGCTGTTCTTGGCGCTAATTCCAAATTTCCTGAGGCTGAGTATGAGGAGCAGGTCCTGCGTGTTGGTTACTCAGACTTGCTAGTCCAGCCGAGCGTGGGCTTCGCAGCGCCAGGGAAGGAGTGACCCAAACAATGGCCGGGTCCCTGTGCTCCCGGCTGTGACAAAGTGGGTACAGAGACATGGTTGGGGAGGGCTGGAAAACTGCTGCCAGCTGCTCACCCCCTGCTCAAAGAGACAGGGAAGCTTTACTGGGAGTTCAGAGCCTGTTGAGAGAGGAAAAGTGCCCCTGGGAGTGACAGGTTTCCTGAAGTACAGCTGCATTATCCCCAATAGCACAGGCTGTGTCTGCTGCTTTCTGGGCCCAAGCCAAGGCACCTTCTGCACAAGTAGGGAACGTCTTTGTTAAAAAACAAACAAACAGAAAAACCCAACCCCAAACTCCAGGCACTGAAAACCCAGCCACTGCTGCTGCAGCGCTAGGAAAATCCCTACTGTTGAAATGTTTGTTTGTATAAATGCTCACACGGGTATGGCTGATAGTGGAGTGCTGCTGCTACGCTGTCTCGAGTGCTTTTGTGCCGATAACTTCCTCTGCTGCAGTTCTTTGCTGGCACCTTTGCCAACAGAGCAGCATAACCCTGCTGGCAGAGCTCAGCTGCCTGGGCTAAGCCTAAATCTTTGGGCTACTTCTTCTGATTAGATTAAAATGGATCGTGGGAGGGGAAGCATTTGTAGGGCGCAGCGTTGGGAATCTTGACTGTACAAACAAGCTGAGATTAGCTGCATGGTGAGCCAGATAGGAAAGGCACCCTTTGAAGTTGGGTGTCTGCCTGGCTTAATTTTGCTAACACGCTGGCATGAGGGAGCATAAAGATCCCAAAAAGGCACGTCACGCGTTTCTTGCCAAGTGGAAATTCTGCTTGTGTACGTGTTCGGGGAAGTATTGGGGTGTAGGTGTATTCTAGGAAAGGGCAGTGAGGGCAGGCCCCTTCCTGGTGTCAGGGGGAAGTGTGATACATGAAATGTCCCAAGCCTGAAGCATTAGCGTGAAAAATCATCCCTGGTGGAAAAGCTGCTTTGCTGGCGCCTTTATATCCTTTTTTTCCTTCCTCAGACAAGGATGCTGTAGAAGCCTCTATTATAGAGTAGGGCAACTCGGAATCAGTCGTGAGCTGGAAAAACTGAATTCCTTTTTTTACCTTGAAGGGATTTCTCCAGCTTCTGAGCTGAGCCCAGGGCAGTGAGGTGTATGCATTGCCTATGATTAGGTTTGTAAATACCATAAAAAATATAATCTCTTTATGAACTAGGTGTGTATCACTGCCTGTGACCAGGAGAAGCCTTCAGGGGCGTGAAATCCTGCCGCAGTTGTTTTCCTCTGAAGTCACATGAGAGCTCCTGCTTTTTCCTCCTGTACTTTTCCTCTGAACGGTTATCTCTATTTACTTCAGGGCAAGTGATGGACACACAGCCATCTGCAACTGCCTGCTGAGCTTTATCTCCTCTAGCTGGATGGGAAGCAGTCATCTCCTTCCCACTCTGGCTTTGGAACGGGGCATGGAGTGTTTGGAGCAGCGATTTTGCCACCATTGCAGTAAACAGATCCCAGCATGTGCCTGTCTGGCAAAAGACTCAATCTTTATGGCTTTTCCTGTGGCTGATAATCAGGGACAAGCAGTTAAACAAGAGTTCATTCCTTGGTAATCTCTCCATGCTGCTGTGGGCTGGAGGGAGCAGGCTGTGTGTGTGAGCAAGAGCACAGCAGCTCAAAGGTAACTGAGGCTTGAGCTTGGTGAGCGCAGGGAAGCCTATTTTGAGCAAGCAGGGCCCGGGAGGATTCATCCCTGCTGCAGGGGAGGCAGCCGTGACAGCGAGTGGCTCTGCAGAGCCCGGGATTACAGCGTGATTGTCACGGGGATTACGGCTGCGCTGCCGCATGAGCCCCCGGCAGAGCCGCTTGTGCCCACACGGCTTAAGAATCACCCGGGAACGGGGGCGAGGGGGGAGCGGCCCCGGCTGGGGCTGGGGGAGTGCTGGACCTGCCCTCTCCTCTGCACGTGGGCTGTGCCTGCAGGGAGATGGATACCTGGTTGGACAGGGACTGGGCAGGCTTCTCCTAAGTCACCTTGAACGAGTGATGCTTTTACCAGCCAGACAGTTCCCCGGCCTGCATGTTGCTCCTGCTCTGTCTTATTAAGCAAAACCCTGCTCCCTGCCTGTCTGTGTTACTGAGCATAATTCAAAAAATAATGTATTTTTCCCCCCTCTTTGCTAAGAGGCACAAAGAGTGTGCAGTAAGTGCTGTGGTCAGTACTTCAGTCTCTGGTTTCTCCCTTAGTCCTCGGGGGTGTCTTGGATTTACCTTTGTGGCTCTCTGGGGTGGGAGTGCTGGATGGTGGCTGTCAGAGAGGAGATGGGCAAGGCTGGCTGTGGCTCTGCTCTGGGACTGCTTGGAAAGCAGTTGAGCAAAGGTGGTATTTAACCATGTCTGGAAGCCTCAGGTGATCCTGTCATGCAACCAAATACAAACATGTGCCTGGATGGGAGATGTTTAACTTTTGTCCTTTGGCACAAAGGCCAGTGCAGGCCATATGTGCTGAGAGTTATGTGGGACAGACTGACCAGAAACGGGTGGTAAAATGGTACCTCCAGGCATGGGCATAAGAAGCTGGGAGAAGTGGATTTTTTTTTTTTTTTTACCTTTTTTACTGTGGCTGGATGTGTTTGAAGGAGTTAGATGTGACCTAGAACAAAATATTGATATTTGCTTTGCTCTCAGGGCTAAGGTGACTTTTGTATATTTATTTTTTCCCCTAAACAGAGCTGGAGCACGGAGGGAGTGAAGGGTATTTTGGGGGAATGTATAGACCCTTTCCTTACTAGTTTAACAGGAGCTGTTGCTGGAAGCACCTGTCACTTCTAATAACGTTTTTTAATGTGTATTCAGATGGGAAGATAGAGCTGTCTTTGCCTGTTTCACTGCACACCTCCCTCAGTGGAGATCAACTTTATTTGGCTGTTTCACACAGATTTGAGCTGCCCAGTTTCCAGTGCTTGTGAGACTCCTCTGCCTTGCTGCTTCTGGGGGGCTGGTGGGCTCTGAGGGGGCTGAGCTCACTCCCAACCCCTGCTCCTCTGCACGCTTGGTGTGAGCCTTAAAACCCACCTGGTTTGTGAGCTCCTGCAAGAGCTCAGTGGAAGAGAACTGGATGGAAATCCCCTCCCTTGGGCTGGGTGGTTTACAGAGCTTTGCATCCTCGCACTGGGAAGGCCCTGTTGGATCCTGTGCTCTTTGGTCCGTGATGCAGGACAGCAGAAGGCCCAGGGGAGGCTCTGCAAAAGATCTCTTACTAACCAGGCTCTGAGGCTGGGCCATCCAGGCAGCTGCTGGTGTTGTCCAGGAGCCCTTGCTGGTTGAGCTGATGGGGGTGTGCCTTGTGATGGTGTGAGGTGACATCTGTCCATGACAGGTCTGGGAAAGATATTTTGTATAGCCCTGCTTGCTGAAGTGGAATGAGGTGATCTGTGGAACTGTCCCTGAGTACAGGGCACCTGAGAAAAGCCCTGGGAGCAGCTTGCACCTGCCTGTCCCTGCAGGCTACAAAGAGTTAACAGGTCTGTGCCTCTGCCCCTCTCCTGCCACCTCCCAGGCTGGCCCAGCTCCATGTGCTTTTGTCTAGGAAAGGTTGACTTTCACCTTGCTCCTGTTTACTCCTGGATTTGTGTACACAGTGCTGGGGAGGGAGACCAGGAGCAAGCACTGGGTCTCCATGCCAAAATAATAAACTTGATAAAGAGCTCCAGGCGCTGTGGATGCCCCAGTCCCTGCAGGTCTGACTCCCTCTGCAACTTGCTGGCTGTGACCCTTCAAAGGAGCTTTTAATGCACTCTGTGTTTGATCAGAGACAAGGGCCAGCTGTAAAAGCCAGTTCCACGTCTGGAAAACTTTGTCTCTGCCCCAAAACATCATTTGGGTTTTTTTGAAAGGGCTTGCAAAGGCTGTGGTGAGGACATGTGGGCTGGGGCAGGCGAGCTGCCTGCCTTTGTTATTTCCCAGAACTTGCCAGCGGCTGGGGAAATTCACACATTGCACACGAACTTTGCTTGCTGCCTCGATAAATAGATGCTCTTGCTTTGAGAGGAGATGAAGGGTATCCCGGGGCTGTAAGGGAAGGCCCCAGGAGCATGAAATAGAGAGGGGTGGGCTAGGAATGGAGCACAGCAGGGCTGCCTGGGGTGCCAGGGGTGTGATTCTTGTGCCTCCACCAAGCAAACAGTGTCTGGCTTTATCCAGTAGTACAGCCTGCCTTGGGCTCAAACATGAGATTTCTGTGCCCAGCTTTTCCAGGAATGATGCTCATAGTTCACGTGCCTCACGTGCTGGTTGTCTGGCACGAAATCAATTTATTTATGTATTTATTTATTTATTTATTTATTTATTGCCACTGGCAGGCAGGCAGAGCTCCTGCTCCCCAGCACACTGTTTAATCTCCTGTGGTGCTTACTGGGGATAAAGCTGCTTAACATGAGGAAGAAAAATGGAACTAGACTCCTGCAGGAAAGGTTGATTTCCGTACAGACCCCTCCTAGAGAGGAGCATATTAATAGTAGGACTTGACTTCAGCTGCCAGGGTGAGGTGGAGCTGTGCAGCCCCAGCAAGTCCCTGGCCTGGCTCCAGTCCTGGGACAACAGGTGGAGGGAAGCAGACTCTGAGCAGCGCTGGTGTCCTTCTCCAGCTGGCAGTTGCAGAGGGTGTTAAGCTGAATGTGGCCAGAGATGACTTGGCAAGGGCTGACCATCATCCTGTGGCAGTCTCAGAGCTCTCTCCTCTTGGCTGCAGCCCGCAAGCCCAGAGGAAGTGTGGCCGCCTTCTGCAGTGCCCCTTCAAGTAGCAGAGCTGCAGGGAGGACTGTGTGCTCTTGGAGAGGGGGGTGCTTTTATTAAGCAAAGAACTCCAGGGAGCTCTTTATGTGGCAGCTTGGGAAGCCTGCAGCCCCTGCTTGTAAGTCTGTGAGAGTGCCTGTGTGCCCTTTCACAGGTGTGTATGTGAGGAATGTGCCTGCTCCAGACCTGCCCTTCAAGCACCACACGCCAGTGTTAACTCTTCCCAGGCTGCCCGTGCCCCAGCTCCCAGTTAGGGCCTGCTTCCTAGAAACACATGCCTTGAAACCTGGAGGATAATTATGGAGGTGCCCAGCAGCCCTCTGACTTCCCTGGCAGATGAATCTGGAACGTGAGGCTCACTGCCCACAGGAAAAGTTTCCCGTACCATTTGAGAAGCTCTTGTGGCTTCCAGGAACTTCCCATGCTTGCTCAAGAGGATGATGAAGAGTGAGTTCAGGGAACGCTCCCATATAATCTTATTTATGCTTGTGAGTCAGTAATTTCCTTATGTCCTGTGCTGGTAAACACTGCCTGTCCTGATTTCAGTAGTGTGTTCTGACAGCCAGGCCTGGTGCATTCCACAGCGGGCACTGATGGCTGTGGCTGTCTGCCCCTGCCCTGCTGCTGGCTGGGCTCATCTGATACAGCCAGTGGGCTGTCCAGCCGCCCTGGGGACTAAACCCGGCTTTTCTTGAGCTGCCCTTGCTCGGACACTGCGGGCCATGACTCATGGTGAAGTACAGGGTGAGCTGGCACCGGGGCGTGGCTCAGCACGGCACTTTTGCCAACATCAGTCTGCCCAGTGCAGCAGCCAGGTTATGCAGATCTGCAGCAAACCTGCTCCCCGTGCCCTAGATTGGGAACTGGGCTCTTCCTGCCAGGGAGAAGTGGCCAGGAGCTGCCCTGGGAACAGCTACTGCATGCTGGCAGCAGTTTCCACTGCAGGGCTGGCTTTGGCTGGTTTTCACATATCTTGAAATGAATTTCCCTTGGAGCGAGTGATCCGTAACGTTAGGAATGCCTGGTTCCAGGCTGGGAGAGGATTTCTTCCAGGCTGACCTTCCTCCCGGCCCCCTTCCCCACACCTAGTGCCAGGCTTGGCATAGCAGAGATGGTTCTGGGAGGAGAACTGGCCTCAGCATTTCATGCCCTCTGGGCTGTTTCTCTGGTTATCGTGCAGCGGGGTCGCTGGGGAGACCCAAAATGCCTCCGTGAGCAAAGGAAAAGCACATCTAGTGCCACTGCTCCTGGTGCAAAATGAGAAACATCTTGGCCTGGCCACAAAGCCTTGTCTGTGGCAAACCCAGTGTGCAAATGTGCTGAGGGGTAGGGGAATGGGGCTGGAATCAGGGCTGGGCTGTGGGCAGAGGAAGCTGACACGTGGCTTGTGGCTGATTGTTGGCCTTGGCTTTGTGAGATCGATAGCGGATGTAATTCATCAGTCTTGTCACTGCTGGGCTGTGGGATGGGCCACACCTGGCCAGGGGAGCAGGAGGGCTGATCCCAGCTCTACCTGTCCCCAGTCTCTGATCCTCCTCACCCCTCTCAGGCTGTAGCTCATGGTAAGCCTGTGCACTGAGAAAAGCCCCCCAGATGTGCTGGACTGGAGTAAAGAGATGTTTTAAAAATGCTCTCTGGGTAGATAAAACCTTTGTAAAGACGTCCCAGTCTTCCCAGGCGTTCTGTGAGGACATCATGAAAGAATGTTGCCAGCTTAGCCCCTGGCTGTGGGACCCACCGGTCTGCATTGTGCTCTTGCCTTAGGGGAAGGGGTTGAGTCCCCCTCCACAGGGATGATTTCATGGCTGTGGAAGCACCTGGAATCTGTGGGCTGGTGTTGAGCAATCCCAGCCTCATACCTGTGGTACCCTCACCGGGGCTGGCCCCGGGGCTGTGGGGTGAGGAGAAATAGTTCTGGGAAGTTGCATAACCTTGGTGAGGGCAGGAGGTTTGTGCTTGTGGCTCCTTGAAAAGTCCCAAGTGCAAATGAGCTTTGGTGTGCAAATTGCCATTGTGGCCAAACAGCTGATATCTGGGAGGCTCTCCAGCTTTTGTGCTGTAGCTGCACTCCTTGGGCCTTTGGATCCCGGACATATTTTACAGGCTTGTTTGTTTACATGCTTTTTAAGAGGTGAGGCAGGGGAAGCTCTTCCTTCAGGCGAGTCATTACTGATAGTGAGTGCTCTTGAACGTCACACTGTATTGCTCTGCAGCTCAGCTGAACTGACAGACCAGCTTTTAAGCCTTGGGTGATAAAATGGGTTTGTTCTCAATACAAGAAGGGAGCAATTGCCTTGGTTGTGAGGCTTTGGTGTTATGCAAAAAAAAAATGACCTTTAGGTGCTGGGCTTTTTCCCCAGGAATAGCAGGTCCTTCCAAGGTATTGCTTTTCCAAATGCTTTTGCTACAAACTCCTGACCAAGATCCTGTTGTGTTGTTTTCACCCTGTGTGTTTAGGTGAACTTCTTGAATCTGTAGTGCTCAGGAAATTCCCCTCCCAGGCTGGCTCTCACTTCTGTTCTGAGAAATTCTAGGGGAATTCAGCTGTTTTCAGGCTGATAAAGATAATGCTTTTGGTGGAGAGGAAGTTCAGCATTTAATGCTTTTCTGTTGGAAGCGATGTGCTCAGCACAGGCTCGGAACCTTCTGTGAAGTCTTTCTGAGGAGTTGCCTGATATTTAACACTTTTCCATGCCCCTTTGCAGGTCAGAGAAACTGAGACCATGGATGCTGGATGGCTTGACTACCCTGCCTCTGGGGACTTGCCAGATGATGAAGACATTGGTGAATTCAGGCCTCACTTAACTGCTGATGGGTTGGATTTAGACGAGTCATCTGGGTCTGGAGGTAAGTAGGGAAGGGGGGAAAGGGATCTCCCTCAGCTGATGCTGTGAAATTTCTTTCAGCACCATCCCATGAGTGATGGGCTAAGTGCACAGCCAGAGCTCCAGAGGAACCACAGTGTCAAGTGGAGATGAGAGAGCCTCGTGAATTGTAGTCACTCAGATGAGAACAGTGAAAGTGGTTGTGCTGTGATGTTGAATCACCTGGGGAGGACAGATGGAGTGTAGCCAAGCTTGTCTTGCTGCAAGTGAAAAGGCATTGCACTGGCTGGATCTCTTTCCTGTTGAACTCCAAAGAACTGCTGAGAAACTAAAAAAAAAAAATCTATTGTTGAGGCAGTATTAAAAGGCTTAGAGTTAATATCTCAGCTGAGGCCAAACAAGGTAAAGGACTAACTGGTGTTCAAGTGAACTCTCTGTGACATGCAAAGCTCCCTGCCCAAACCAGTTTCTGTTGCTCTGTGTCCCTTTATGTGAGCATTTGTTCTCTAAAAGTAAAAGAACAAGTGCTGAAGTGGGTGGCTGACATGTTTGGGCAGATCTGGAGGGTTGGTGAATGATCCTTCAGGGATGGGCTGTGGGAGCAATGCCCTCCATTGGCATTACCTTAGTCAGCTATGGCAGATCTGCTCTGCAGGGGCCAGTGGATCCAGCTGGAGACCCCTCCCATAAGAGGTGTTGGGTTCAAGGTTACATCTCATGGTCTTGTGCAATCGAAGTCATTAATGATGAAAGGACCAGTAGATAAGAGGGAGTTGTAGAGGATGAGAGTTCTAGTTTGTCTGCAGGTGCTGGTATTATAGGAAGTGTGAATTTTGGGAAAATGGCATGTAATAAAACCAAAACTTAGTCCTCTCTATTTTATTTTACCCCCTCTGCAGACTACTCAGACTCTGAAGAAGGCATATATCTGACCACCATGGATACTCCTCTGGTAGGTATTGCCCCTGTGTGTTTTTAGGCAACATGTGGCTCCTTTGGCCTGTCTGTAAAACTTCCTGAACACCCTCCCCCCCTGCAAGACGTGTCCTCAGCACGAATCCACCTGCAGGAGCAGGAACAGTGTGCTCATAATGCACTGAGCAAACTTTGTGTGCCCTGCACACCCTCCTGGTTTCAGCTGCAGGTAGGCTGGGTGCTGCTTACTGAAGGGTGTGGTTTGTCTGTGTTCTGTAGATATCTGACAACTATATCCCTGGAGATACTGGGAGAAAGATAGAAGGTGAGAAGAAAAACACAATGGTGGACAATGAAATCATTCCAGACAAAGCTGTACCTGTCGAAGAGAACCTGTCCAACAAGATCTCCATGGCAAGCACAGCCAACAGCAGCATCTTTGAAAGAACAGAAGTCCTTACAGGTAATATTCCACCTTCTCCTGATAAATCATTAATACTGAAAACCAAAATGCCTGCTGTTCCCTGTTTCTCTGGGGAGCAGCTCCCTGCTGACAAGGGGAACGAGTTTCATTGCCTCTGTGACTACCTGTAGCAGGGTGACTTCTGCTTTCTAGTCCTTAAACAGCAGCAGAGCCTGCTGCTTGCCTTGCTGGGGTAAACAGCTTGTTTTTGAGCCTGCCAGCTGACTGTTGGCTTAAGTCATGTGGCAGCTGCTCTGCACCCAGATACTGCCTCAACAAGAGGTGTTTCTGGCTGTAAACCAATGACATCATGGACTTTCATATCAAACACAGGCATATTCCTTCTAACCTCTGCCCTAGTCCTGCCTCTTCAGGAGCCAAGCAACCCCTCTAAGGGATTTGAACACCTGGCCAGCTGTAGGAATCTCAGTGCTGATGTCTAGAGCAAAACCAAGAGACTGGTTCCCCCTCAGCAAGGAGAAAAGGGCTGTCTCCAGCACACTGCTGCTTCAGGCACTTGGCCTGGTGGTCCAGATACAAACCTTTGACACAAGCATTGTGTCAATCCACAGCCATCCTTCCAGTGGGAGAAGAGGCTGGAAGAGTGGCTTGCAAAGCCATCTAGCCAAGAAGCTGACTTAGTGCAAGGAGTAGGTGTCACAGCAAAGGATAAACCAGTCAAGTGTTGTGGCCACCCTTGGTGTGAGGAGAGAGGAAATCTTGGTGGCTTTTAGCGGGTTTGTGGCATTGGTTTTTGGGGCAGTGGTTTTGGGGTTTTTTTGGAGGGGAGTGGTGTTGGTAGTGGGATGTTGCTGATGAAATGGAGTACAGAATCCCCAGGGTGTGCTCACACAGGGGGTTAACAAAACATTCAGATTGGAGCTCCACCATTTTCCTGTGGGTCGTGGTGGGGCTCTTTCTGGTGGATTTTTTTAGTTTTGTCTCCATGCAGGGAGGATATCTTCTTGTCAGCATTTCTTCCTAGGACTAAACTGGAAGATTAGCACAAACTGGTTAATGTGGAACATGTGAATATTCTGTGGTTGGATTGGAAGCAGTCTCTGGCCTTTCCCAGTAACATCTGCTGCTGCTGGAAGTGCCAGCACATATGGTGACAGGCACATGGACACTGACTCTGGGGGCTGGTACTCTTGAAGCAGATTTTGAGATGTAGCTGACTTACTCCATGCTCTTTTTCCTCCCCAGCCCTCATTGCAGGAGGAGCAGTGGGCCTCCTGTTTGCCATCTTCCTGATCCTCCTCTTGGTCTACCGCATGAAGAAAAAGGACGAGGGCAGTTACGACCTGGGGAAGAAACCCATCTACAAGAAAGCCCCCTCAAACGAGTTCTATGCTTAAAGCTCAATCACAATGGACAAACAAACTGTATGGAAACACTGTGCCCTCGGATGAGATGTGCTGAACAAATGCTCTTTTTGGATTGAATTTCAAAGTGACTTTGAGAGAAAAAAAAAACAAACCAACAAACTTCCTTCGTGACCCTTCCCATCCCGCTCAGCTAACAAGGGCCCAATGAAATACAAAGAGTCTGAAAAAAACACAACCAAACCTCAGTGTATTTTTTTTTTTTCCCAAGCTAGTGTAAAAAGAATAAAGATGCCAAATTTTGTGCTTGGTTTTACAGAGGGTATATAAACACAAACCAGACTGTATGGAAGCAAACACCATGTGTTTGCATCCAGTGTGCCGTGCTGGGATTGGCTGCTTCTACAGAAGATGGCTTTTTTTTTTTTTTTTTATAAATCTTGCTACTAGATGTCTTGCAGCAGGCTGTTGATGTGAAGCATTTTTGTGGAGAACTATTTATGAATCTCTTACACTACAGATAATGTTGCCTTATCAGGGAGTAAAAGGCCCCACAGGAGCTCAAAATCCCTGAATGCCATAAAGGGCCTATGGGAATGTCTTCCCCAGGAGACTTCTGTCTCTTCCTGTTGGCCCCAGGCAAGGGTCATTAGTCCTTGAAATTGGGACAGCCAGTTGTGTTTGGCTATGGTGACACCCTTTCCTTGCCTTCAGTCTCTTACCTTTTTTTTAAAGGATCGCTTGTAGGATTTTTTTATAACAAAATTTTAAAGAAAATAGCCTAATGTTTATATAAAGTTTGTAGAAATTGTTTTGAAATAATAAAAAAAAAATCTACTTTTTTAATTTCCTCAGATTTATTTTTTCAATCCCTTTGTGTTTCCTTTGGCCGGGCATTTGTCTAGAGATGCTGTTTTATATGATTCATATTCTGAACTGAAGCAGAGTTAGCTACAGTGTGTTACAGGTTTCTTCTAGTTCTATAGCAGCTACTGTAGAGGGTAAAGATATTTATGGTTTTCTCATAACTTTTTTTTAGGATTTTTTTAAAATAGAATTATTTATAGTTTCTGAAATGGCTGCTTTCTCATTTGGTAACTCTTATGCTTGTTATGTAAAACACTAATATGATGAGTCTCTGTGAAAACTATTTAAGCTTTATTCTGTGAATTTCAACTATAAATTCAAGGCAATAACTTCTGTATGCAAAGTTGGATGCATAATATGATTGAAGTAGGGAAAAGACAAGAGTATTTCTAGGCTGTAATATATTACAATCAGTCCTATAGAGCTATATATTATATATTTTACTGAGAAATATACAGTTAACAGTGAAAAGGCTGGAGTTAGTTCTTCAGCAGCCTTACTGTGTGTAAGAGGCTTTTGATCTTGTTTGTGCTGCTGTTTGTCCACTGTCGTGTGTAAAGCACGAGAGGCTGGGGAAGGGAGCTGGGAGCAGCCACGGCCCTGGGGCTCCAGCACCATGTCCTGGCTGTGCCTGGAAGAGGGCTGGGGTTGCTGAGGTGCTGGGTTTGGTCCTCGAGAATCAGAGCAGAGATCCCCACCTGGGCTGGCTCTCTGAACAGGCATGGGGAGCTTGCAGTATGGAGGCCCTAACCCAATGTTTGGGGGTTGGCTGCGTGGCAGAGGCCCCTGTGGTGCTGTGCCGAGTCCTGCCTCTTGTGGAAGGCTGGATCTGGTAGCTGAGCTCTGCCTGGGCAGCATCTCCCCCCCAGGAGCACTGAGCTTTCAGAGGTGCAAGCTCTGAAGCCCCTGCCGTGGGTCTGTCTTAGCATACCCTGTACGTGGATGGCTCCTGCATCCACTGAGAGTTGGACTGGACCGATCCCCCCAGTGCTCCCAGAGCACAGGGTGATGTGTGTCCCCGGTGCCTCTGTGTCAGGAAGGTCTTACAGAGCTGTGGGTGAGTCATGTCCTCCTGCAGCTCCGAGTCTGGTGTGGTTTGAAACAAAAATCAGAGCGTGGGTCCCCAAACTGAGTGCCTGGGTAGGCAGCACGAAACCAGGCACTTGCAAAGGCTGTTCAGAAATCTCGTGGCTCCTGAAACCTCTTTAGTGAGACTTTGCAGAGTAGGCTTGAGGCCAAAACCGGAGAGGCCACAGGAAAAAGTTCAGCCCCTTCTTGGGGCGAGGTGGGAACACAGGGAAGTGTGTGTTGGGACATGGGTGGGAGAGGAGAGCTCCTCTGGGTGACTCACTCACTTGGGCCCAGTACAAGTGTGTTCGGGGAAACTGCAGGCTCTGGGAGGCTCTCAAAGCTGCACAGAGGTCACTGGAGGTTGGGCAGGAGAGGGAGGACTGCGCTGCCTGTGGACAGCACTACCAGGAAGGCAGGAGCCGTGTCCCCTTCTCGGGATACTTCGATTCTCTTGTGTAATTGCTCTTGGGGTTTTTCCACTGTTACTGATTTTTATTTTTATTTTTTTTCCCCTCAAATAAATGGTACTTTCTAAAACTGCCTTTTTGGACTGTTTCTGATCTGACATTTCTTCTGGGAGCTGGATAACCGGGAGCTCGTGTTTGTGTAACTGCTTGGTTTACCAAGAAGGGAGGCACTCTGGGCCCTGGCTCGGTGGCTGCAGCTCAAAGGGGCTTTGTCAGCAGCTCCAGAGCTGCCTCCAGCGTCTGACCCACGAGTGACTCCCACTGTCCCCGGGCTTCTCCAAGCAAGTGAAGCAGAGGCAGCCCAGAACCCTGAGGTGAGTCTGTCCTGGCTCTGGGGATCGGTTTTGTGATGGCACTGTGAGAGGGCTGTCCCCTTGCAGCCAGAAGGGACAGAGGGAGGTAGAGAGGCCTGTGCCTGTCCTCTGGTGGCAGCAGCACGTGTCTGTGCCCTCAGACAGGAGGACAATGTGCTGGGGGTCTTTCTCCACCAAGTTTCAAGCCAACCCTGTTTAACCAGTGTAGGTGTTCATTGGTGGGGGCAGAGCTGTTCTGCTTGCCTGGGATCAGCTGCTCTGGGAGCAAGTCCACAGGTGACTTCATCCTGTTTTGGACTAAAACAGCTGCTCTTTTAAGCAGGATGTGGAGGAAACTGCTGTTGGTCCCAGCCCCTCTGCTCTGCCAGCTTGGTGTTCTCAAGGGCCAGGACCCCTCTCTCCCCAGGCAGGTGGGAGAGGGGGGGCTGTGCAGAGGGCAGGGCTGCTCACTGGGAACAGAGCTGAGGCTCCTCAGAAGTGCTGTGTTTAAATGGATTATTATCATTGAGAAAATCTAATTCCCTTCTCCCTGGTGGGAATTCCTGCTCCAGGTGGTTTGGCTTAGCGGGGATGAAGGGAACAAATAGGGACTGGGTCACCCAGGCTCTCTCAGGGGTGAGGGAGCAGCACGTGCTTGTTGCCTGCCCTGTCACCAGCGTGCTCTTGAAGGTCCTCTGAGATCCAGTACCAGGAAAAGCAGAGCCATGTGCTCCCAGGGCCCTCCTGTGCTCCGTGGGAGTCGTGTTTGTCAGCGCAACGCTGACGTACTCTGCGATCTTCCAGTTCTTGTTCCTCGTGTGGCTGTGACAGCTTCTTGGATGTGCTGCTTGGAACAACCTGTGGTCGTCTTTTTTTGTTTTCCTCCTCCCCTTTCTTTCTCTCCTGGGCTTCGTCTCTGCGCTGCAAGAATCCCGTGTACTTTCCAAAACCGCCCCCAGTGTAAAAGTGCCTTGTTTTTGCAAAGCAATCTGGACGGGGAGCCTGCAAATCCCTGGAGCGCAGGGCTGGCTGCCTGCCTGTCCTTGCAAGGCCCCACTTCCTGGGATGGGTTTGTCACCATTCCCTCTGTGTGCCTCTCTGCCCTCCCTGGCCATCCTGCCTGTACCTGGTGTATCCTGAGAAGCACTAATGCCTTGGGCATTCCCAGTCTTCATCCCTGACCTAAGAGGTGACGCTCAGTTGTTTTTCTTTTTAGTGCTGCTCTGGTTTTAAAACCAAAACCTTGAGGATCTGCATCACCAGGCTTGAAAATAGCTGGAACCCTCCCAGGTACTGATGTGATTGAGTGCCCAGGGGCAGGTCTGCCCTTCCCAAATGCTCCCTGGCTGGAGGAGCATCGGGTAGCTGGAAAATGGGGTGCAACCTTTCAGCTCCTACTTCACTATTCTCTGTCCCATCTTGGTGCTGGCTGTGCTGCAGGTCGTGATGTCCAAAATTCTGGTGGTTGTGGTTTTTTGGGTTTTTTTTTTTTTGGGTTTTTTTTTTTTTTTTTTTGTGTGTGGGGGGGGCAAGCCTGTCACCTGTACCAAAGCGGCTACTTGATGCTTTGAGCTGGAAGGGACCCTAAAGGTCATCTCCCACCCTCCCTGCCACGGGCAGGGACACCTTTCACCAGCCCAGGTTGCTCCGAGCCCGTCCAAGCTGGCCTTGGACACTTCCCGGGATGGGGCAGCTGAACACGCGACATCCCCCGGACATTCCCCTTTCCCGGCTCCCTCCCGGCCCGTTCCCCGTGTCTGCCTCCCCCTCCTGGGCACACCCGGCACGGCGCGGGGACCCCCGGGCTCTGCCCGGCTCCCACCGGGGAGGGATGTTCAGGGATGTCCCTGCTGGTTACAGGATTGTGATCGCAGTAACGGTGGAAAATCCTGCTGGATGCGAAGTTTCTTTCCTTTCTTTCTCTCCCCCTTCCCCTCCATTTCCCTCCCCCTTCTTTTTTTTTTCTTTTTTTTAATTTTTTCCCCCCTTTTTTTTCATTTCTTTTCCTTTTCCCTCTCCCCCCCCCCCCATTTTTTATTCCCTCTACTTCTTCCCTGCTCTACCCCTCGCCCCTTTTCCCCCGTGGAGTTTGGCAAGGGCAGGGATGGACAAGGGTGGGGTTATCCCCATGGCTCTGCCCGGTGGTGGTGGGAGGGTTTGGGGTGCCGGGGATGCTCCCAGTGCCAAAGGCACCGGCTCACCTGCGGGCACTGCCCTGCCAGCCCTGGGCAGGGGCGAGGCTTGGTGTTTTGCCCAGTGTTGGAGGGCAGAGACACGGCTTTTAAAGGCAGGGTGGTTATTTTGGGGAAGCAGGGGGTGCAGGAGGTGCTCCGCTGCTCCCAGCGCACGGAAGGGAACAATGGGGCCACTGTGCGGCCGAACGCCCCGGTCCTGTCAGAAGGGTCCAGCGAGGGGTTTTCAGCACGTTTCTATTCCCCTGCTCAGGTATAATTACACAGGGGAACAAAGAGCCCTTCAAACCCACCCGCTCCCCCAGCACGGCCCGGGGGCTCTGGGCACACACTCGTGTGGGCTCTCGGTGGGGTGTGAGGGGACAGGGGCCATGCACACCCAACAGAGGCAGCTCAGAGGGGCTGGTGACACTGGGCAGGGGCGTGGGGACAAACCCTGAGTGCACCTCTAGCTTTCCTGGGAGCCGTGGTTGGACTGGAGACTCGTTTCCCAGAGTCACTCTTGGTGTGCCCCCCAAGGCAGAAACCAAAGAGCAGATCTCCCCCCATCTCTCAGCACCAATCCTGCCTTGCTGTTTATTTAACCAGATGCTGGAGAGGGTTTGATGAAGTGCCTTTTCTTCTGCCTCTGGCCAGGCCTGATGCAGAGGTGAGGGGCACCAGTGGGAGAGTTCAGGCTTCACCCCTAAGCTGTCCCAGCCCAGGCTGGATTGAACAGGGTGTGGGGCAGGGGTTGCTTGCAGCCAGGGTGCTGGCACACTCCATGCATGGCACTGCATGGCACTGCCTGCTGCCTGCCTGGTTTGCACCCTAATTACTGCAGCAGTGCATGGAAATCAGACCTGTGTGGTTTTTTTAAGGTCAGTTGTTTATTTAAGCTGTTTAAAAAGCTACTTTCCCTCCCTAGTGAATTCTGAGAAAACTATCCATGTGTTTTTTTTGAGAGCAGGATGAAAGCAGATTGCCAGCTCCCTCCATCCTACCCCCCCTCCTCAGACCCCTCAGCAGAGCTGCAGTGCAGGGCTGGCCAGAGGGAGCCATGTCCAGTAGTGACTCTGCAGCCCTAATCTGGTCACCAAGCCCCAGGTTCAGCCTTGGGGCAGTGGTCCAGTGGTGCAGCCTGAGGGGATCCTGCTGGCCCCTGGGCTTGGTCCTTCCCTAAGCTGCAGGGAGTCCAGAGCTTGCCAGGAATGAGCTTGTTTTCGACTTGTTTTTAGGAAAAAAACCCACTGAAGAAAGGAAACCTAACTTTCCACAGGCTTTTTGGCTGTGTGGGCAGGGCTGAGTGCCCAGGGCTGTGGGCACAGAAGCGTGGCAGTCTCTGCCCCTGAACAGCCCATCTCAGGACAGGGGCTAATAATACCTGCTCCTGGCACTGCTGGTGACAGGGGCACCCATGGGTGTCTCCAGCTCCCTCTGTCCTTAGTGCTGTTTGGGTTTCTTTTAAGGACTGGCCGATGGGGCCTCACGCCTGAGCAGTTCCCGATGCACTGGAAGCCTCTGGAGCAGGTAATTGTAATTCCTCAGCAACCCAGCTTGGCTTATTTTGGCCCCAGCATAGTTTTGCATCCTGACGCCCAGCTGGGTAATTTATAGCTCTGTCAGAAAGAGGATCAAGTCAGCACAGCGTTTCTGGCACTGCCCAAACCTGCAGCCCTGTGTGCTGGTGCCCTTGGAGGGATGCTCAGGGTAATGGGACCCCACTGGGGTCTGCGGGCAGGGCTCGGTAGGGGGGGCATTTCATGGCTCGTGATGCAGTAAATTGGCCCTTTGGTTCAGTCCTGTTGGCCAAGCCCTGTTCGTGCAAGGAACCAGCCTTGGGCTTCAGTCCTGGACAACCTTTCCAAGACAAAGGTTTTTCCCTCTGCTGGGCAGAGCAGCATCCCCACATCCCCCATTCTGGAGGGCTGGGGAATACAGACACTTACCCAGAGCAGCGTGGACTGGGGCAGGATGGGTGCAGGTGGTGTGATGGATGTGGCAGTGCTCAGCAGGCTGGGGGCTGGTGCTGGGGGCTGTAAATTGGAGGCTGTGCTGTGTATGCTGTGTGTGCTGGGGCTGGGGCCGGGCCGGGCTCACTAGATGGCAGCAGCTTCTTCCAAACGGGCAGCTCAGTGTCAGACACCCAGGCAGGGAGGGAAACAGAGCCAGGACGGGCTTAGTGTTCCTCTGGGATGTTGTGTCCCGGAGGCAAAGCCAGGCTTTTATTTTCTTCTGGATGTTTTTGAAGGTAACGCTCACTGCCAGGACCTGAAGTGGCTCCTGGTGTGATGGGGCTCTGGGAAGCCCCAGCTACACCCTGGGTACTGAGAGCAGGGATCCCCTTTGCCTTCGAGCCTCACCATCACCTGGGGATGCTTGTGCAACACCACACCTGCACATATTGGAAGTTATCCCGAGCATCCCTGAAGCATCTGATGCTTTTCCCAAATCCCCAGCCCTCGGAGGGATGCAAAGGTTTTTTCATGCTTGATTGTATACCCATGTTTCTGGCTGCCTTGGGGACAGGGGAAAGCTCCATGGACAATTCAGGAGCACAGGCAAGAGCTGCCAGACGGGCTCTGCAGGCAGCCCAGCTCTCCAGAGCCAGGGGATGGTCCCTGTTTCCTGAACACATGCTGGACTGTTGTAGGATCCATCAGGGGCAGGCGCTGCCGACTCGCGAGCGAGAACACGGAACGGGCTGGCGCCTGTCCGAGCCATTTGTGTTAATCAGCGATTATGCAAATAAACAGCTCGGCCTCGCTACCAGCTCTGCCACGCGACGTGGAGCATATGTTCCTCGTGGCAGGCAAGTGTCTCCTGCAGGAGCTGCAAAGCTCCTCGTTTCCACCCTGGGACCTGCTGTGAAAAGCAGATTAAAGGCAGCCCTTGGCTGGTGGGGGAAGGCAGGAGCCCCTCGAGTCCCCTCCTGCCGCCGCCTCTCCCCTTTCCCCATGTGGCTTGAATTACCGTGGCCGTTTGCTTAATCCATCAGGCTTCGAGAATGAGGCGCTCGGTGCTTTCTTGGCCTCTCTAGCAAAGCACTGTGCTGTAAACATAACAAGGCAGGCTTGTTCCAAGCCCTTGAAGTCAACAGGCAGTGCTCCTCCTGCCCTTCGGGTCCAGGCTGCTGCTAAATATAGCTGAGGGTGCTTTCCATTCATAAAATGTGAATTATGCCCTGGCCTCTGAGAGAGGGGAGCAGGCTCAGGAGCCCGTGGGCTCCAGACACTCCTGTGTGGGATGCAGGCAGCAATCACAAGGTTTGGCCCTATCCTTTCACAGCCCTCCAGCTCTTCCAGTAAATGGGGGAGGAAATGCTTTCAGGGGAGATATGGGGGATCCTCTGTTTGGGTTGATTGAAGTATTTTCTTGCATCTCACCCTCAGTTACCTTAGGGCTGGGGTGGATTTGCAGGGGAGGTGAGTGCAGGGGTCAGTAAGAGTGAGGTGGCCCAAGCAGCAGCCACACTGGGGAAGCCCCTGCTGCCCCCACACCTGTATAAGATACTCAAGCATTTGCCAGGATGTCATGGACTTTCTTTTTTTTAAACTCCTGTGTATCCTCACATGGTTACCCTTCCTCTGTCCTCCAGCCCTTTCCTCCACCAGCCCTTGGCTGTTGGCATGTGCTGTGATGTTCTCCCAGAGTTTTTTCACAGCAGCTCCAGATGCACAGAGATCAGTCTGCCAACACCTTGTCTGCCCTCTGTGAGGTTCCTGTTTTGGGGAAGGAGAAACCCCATGTCCTGGTGGAGTTTAGGGAACTGCTGTCCCTTGGGAAGCCCTGGTTTAGGACGCTGGAAACCCAAGCTCTTGTGTTCCCAGGGGAGCCAGGGCCAGGCACAGGCTGCAGACAGAGGAGGTCAAGACTCCAGGCGTCACTGAACACCTCCCTGCTGGGTGATGTGAGGCCACCCGTCCCTGCAGTCCCAAATTCAGCATCTGGAGGCACAGGGTGGCAGGGGGTGCACACGGGGAGGCTGAGGATGGACTGCAGTCGTGGCAGTGCTGCATCTGAAACCTGCTGGATCGCACAGAACACGCAGGTAAGCCGGGTGATTCATCCAGGGATGATCCATGGGAGCCTCCTGGGGTGCTGTGGGTCATGGGGTGCTCTGCTTCCCCCCCTCCCCTGCCCTGAGGTCAGTGGGTTGAACACCACTGTGGGTCTGGCAGTTGGGCTGTTTCAAACCTCAGCTCAGGACTGCCAGACCAGCGGGTTTCCAGGCCTCTGGATGCCACAGGGATCTAAAGGCTAAAATAAAGCTGTAAGACCCACTCTGCATAACATTTGGGTCTGGCTCCAAGAAACCTGGCTGCTTTTTATGGCATCTAGATCAGCAGTTTCCTGCTGATGCCAGCACTGCATTTCTGTGTGTGTCTAACTGTGTAAAACAACAGAGCTCGGTAGAGCCACGCCAGCTAGGGAGGAGCTGGGTTTCACAGGTTTTTTTTTTCTCTTTTTCCCTTTTCCTTCTTAAATAACCCCATTTGGGCCTCCAATAAAAAAACCCAAAACATCTGGTACTGGGTATTCGGCTGCTGGGAAGCAGCTCCTCATTATGGAAAGCACAGCAGCGATGCAGGGATTCCTGGTATGGATCAGTAACGCTTAAGGTCGTGTTTGTGCATTATCCCTGTCCCTCCTGGCCTTTGAATATGGACTGAGGACACTGAGGGAGCTGTGATGCTCTGTGCCAGCATGGAGGTAAATCATGCAGGTTAGTAAAGAAGCAATTGCATCAGTAAAGAGTCCTTCAAGCCTGATTTATTGATGCTCCCATGTGAGATCTCAGCAGGGTGAGGCACTGCTGTGGCAAAGAGACAAGTCAGTAAATCACAGGAACATGGTGGATGCTTGATGAGTGGGGAGGACCCTTTGACAGGGCCACCCCAAGTCCAGGATGGGGCACCCTGGCAGGGCTCAGGGCCTCTCCCCAGCCCCCTGGATGGGTGCCCCAAGAGGGCTCAGGGCTGTTCCCCCTCCCTGGGCCAGCAGCAAGGCCAAGCCTCTGCCTGCCCAGCCTGCTAGCTCTGCATGAAGAGGTGGAAGTTGGTCCTGGTGAACTCCTGATGGATGCTGTCAAGTAATTTGTCTGAGTCTTGGGGGACGTCTGAGAGGACCTGCTGCCCTGGGACGCAGCTCTGCTCCGGGGTGTAGGTGAATGTGAAGGAGCTGGAGTAGATGAGGCCGTCATCCCTGATCAGCAGGAGGGGGACAGTGAGGGGATATCGCAGCCACCTCCAGTCACTGCCGAAGGCAGAGACGTCAGGGACGACACACACGAGGGACTTGGGGCTCCTGGGAACAGTGCAGGAGAGGAAAATGTGCATTAACCAAGGAGGGTCCACATGCAGGAGCAGCGAACCAGCACTTCTCCTCCACCCTGGAGCTCAGTGTGGAGCCTGTTCCCTGCCTGCTCCCTGGCCCCTGAGCCATGTTACCTGTACATCGTCTCTGCTTCCACATCTCCGAACCAGACCTTGAGGTGTGCATGGAAATACTCCCCCTGCACCTCCAGCATGGCCACGTCCCCACCGCCCGTGAGCTGTGGTGGGCAGAGCGTGTGTCAGTGTGTTGTGCATGGAATGAGCCCGACTCCTTCTCCCACAGGATGCTCTGCCTGCGCGTCCCAACCCCGCTGCGGCGTTCCTGGGTAGTCCCACAGCATCCCAAAACCAGGAGATGCCAAGCAGGGGTGCAAGGGCTCAGGAGCAGGAGCCAGGTGTGGCACAGAGAGGAGGGGGCAGCTGTGCCCACCTGCAGGGCAGCGATGAGGGGCACGGGGCTGACGGGCTGGCGGACGCAGCCCAGGCTCTCGCTGAAGGTGTATTCCACCGTCTCCGTGCTGATGATGGTCCAGCACGAGCCGTCGTTCAGCAGCTCCCGGTTGGATTCCTTGGGGCAGGGAGATGCCTGCGGAGAGTCACAGCTCCAAGCACACTGCAGTGTGGACATCAGGGACTGGGGGGCCTGGTTTCTGCCCCCAGTGTCCCGGTTCCAGCAAGCGACTGCTTCGCTCACTGGGAAGTGGGGATTGTGGTGCCTCTGCAAAGACCTCAGTGATGATGGCCCCAGCAAAGCAGGCAGGTGGCTTTGCAGTGATTCTGACCCTAATTTGGATGTTCCCCAGCCAGAAGCAACACAGAGAAGCTCGGAAAGCACCCTGGAGGCCCTCACCTCTCCTGCAGTGCCCTACCTGGAACTGGATAACTTTCTCTGTGGAGAGACACAGGTACATGCGGTCGCTGCCTTGGAACTGGAAGGCACACTTGTGGAGCTGGGAGATGGGCTCGTCCACGTCCAGCATGGCATACTGCTTCATCACCTTCCGGATGATCTGCGGGCGGCATCATCCCAGCCATGGCACCCATCCCTCGGAGCCAGGGAGCGGCCAGGGCCGTGTGCCCGCGGGGGTGGAGGCTTACCAGGGGCGGCAGCGTCACGCCGGTGGCCGTGCAGACCAGCTGGACCACGGAGCCGTAGCGGATATACCCTTCCCGCAGGGGGAACTCGCTCCGGGGGCAGCACTCATCGGCTGGCCGGGAAAGAGAGGCAGAGTCAGTGCCCCGATCAGCCGGGGAGTAGGTTAACCTGGGCTGCACAGCCCGGCCGTGCTCCCAGTGCTTTCCCACAGTGCTCCCAGTGCTCCCATGGGAGCGGTACTGGGGTGCGGTACCTCGCGGGGACACAGCTGGAGGCAGTGTGGGCAGGGATGCTGATGGGCTCTGGCCTCTTCCAGGCAAGTTACTGGCTTGGATTTATGAAATGCCAGACCAGTACAGCTCTTGCTGCCCTCAGTGCCGGTGGGAAATAGGATCGGTTCCAGAGACACACCAGGAGCACCGGGCAGAGGTGAGACTGAGCCAGGTTCCCACATCCCCAAGCTAATAATTCCCATCCCTTTTGCCCCCAGGAACTGGCTTTGCAGGAGGAGAGAGCCAGGGCTGGAGATAGGCAGCCCTGGGCATGGTTGGCATCAGTGGCCCCCGGAGTCCTCACCCAGGTGGAGGGTGAAGGCTGCCCACTGCCTGGCGCTGGCGATGAAGGCTCCCCCCTCCACAGACAGGTACCGGGTGCTGACGGTCTGGGAGCGCAGGCGGTTGAAGAGAGAGACTTTGGAGCCCGAGGAGATGCAGACTGCGGGGAGAAGTGTCTGGGTGAGTACTTGTCAGGTCTGATGCCTCTGCTAAGCCAAGGGAGGACAAGCCCTGGTTCCTGGGGTACCCAGCATCCCCTCCCCACCCTTTTCTGTGTGCACGAGGGCAGGTGAGGCCACAATGTGGGGAGCTGAACCATTTGGTAAGGAGACATCAGTGTGTCCAGATAACATCCTCTACTGGGAGTTCCCACGGGCTTTGGGTTCAGCCTGGAGCACTCCAGAGCCAAGCTGTGAGCACTCAGAGATTATCCCACCCCGGGCTGCCACCCGCTTGCCTCCCCACAGAGCCACCCCTGTACGCACGGTCTGTGTTCTTCAGTGACTGCTTCTTCTGCGAGGGTTTGGAGATGACCTTGATGAGCTTGCTGTGGAAGGTGCCAATCTCCTGCCCGTTGCTGAAGAAGAGCCTCAGGACCAGGCGGAAGTGCTTGCGCTTGTCCGTGTCCGAGATGTACAGTGCCTTGGCACAGCTGAACCCCTGCCAGGCACACAGGGGCTGCCAGCAGCTCCAGCCCAGCCCCGCCCCACCAACCCTCCTCACCGCCCCACCAGGACATAATAGTGCCCTTTCAACGAGCCCCGGGTTCATTTAAAGGGAGAAACGGCCAGAGATGTTATTACAGGTGGAATGAAGAGCTGGGGATCGGTGGAGGCTTTATTTACACTGGGGTCAGAGAATTCCTTATGGAAATGAATGTTCACGTGTGATTTATCCCACATAACATGAGGAATTGCCCTGGGTTTACGGTTTCTCCCGTCCTGGCCGATATGCTGTGCCTTAGCAGCAAGGCAAGCACTGTGGACAAAGGCTCTTTCTGTGAGGTTCCTGGCCTAGCTCAGCCCCTGTGCTCTTCAGGGACCCTAGATAATGCTTTTCTCCTTTTTTCCCCCTCCAATCAAAAGATGCCAGAGCCCTGCTGAAGCTTTTGAACTTTGGGATCGACTGGGTTTTTTTAGCTGTTAATCCACAAATGAAGGACCAGCCTTTCATTTTGTAACACGGAGCAGTGCTGCTCATCAGGAGAGGAGAGCGGGGCTGAGGGAGCTGTGCAGATTTTGGCAGCTCAGCTGCCACAGGACTGTCAACCTGAAAAGATGGTGCAGAGAGAGATGGGGATGTTTGGAAGGTGGGGAGCCTGCCTGGCTGCCTGGACTGCTGCACAGTGGCAGAGTGGGAGGGGGAGCTGTGGTTTGGAAGGAAGGACTGCAACACCCCGAGGATGGGGATGGTGTGACACCCCAAGGCATGGGGTGATGGTGGTGACAGCCCAGCCCCTGCATGAGCAGGGTCCCCACAGCCCCAGAGAGCCTCAGGCTTTACCTTTGCGTCCGGCTGCTCCTCAAAGCTGAGCTTCTGGGTCTCCATCAGGCTGCTGCCCATGCTGTCCAGCCCCATGTACCCACACACCCGAAATCCAGCCTCTCCCATGTCCCTGGCTGGAAGAGACAAGGAGAAACTCTCCAGTCCCCACACAGGCTCAGCTCTTCCTGTCATGGAAGGTGGCCGAGGCTCCAGCCCTCCCTGGGTCTGGATTGCAGGAGGCTCAGCCTTGAGGGGGAACAGGGATTTTGGGAGGGGCAAAGATAACATAAAGTGGGTCACTCTTCCCTTTGCAGAGGCAGAGGGCAGCTCTCCATGGCACGGGAAGGGAGGGAGGAGAGTCCCAGGGCTCCTGCCTGGCACTTACCTTTTATCTGCTCCTGTTTTAACTTCCATCCTGGCCCGCTCAGGTAAACACAAGGTGGGGGGCAGAAAAACCTGCAGAGACGAGAAGGCATGTTCTCACTGCCCTTCAACCTCCCAAAAAGGTGCTCAGGGGTGGTGGGATGGCTGTGCTGAGAGTGGAGACCTTCACCGGGGCTCACTGGCACTGGGACCAACCCTCTGCCCCCACAGGTACGCAGTGCTCAGCGAGGGGCTGGGGATCCCCTGGGGGGTGTGGGCAGGGCTGGTTGGAGGCTCAGGCTCTGCTGCAGTAGCGGGCTCAGCCTCTGCCCTGCACCCACTGCCTCCAGTGCCTGGCTCCAGTGCTTGCTCCAGTGCCTGGCTCCAGCCCAGGCAGCTGCCACATCTGGTGGTGCCAACAGGGTGGCCCCAAGACAGGAGGACAGGGACCCCTGCACCCCCACCTCCATACCCCCAGAGTCAAGGAGGGGTCAGACCCCTGCCTCTGCCCCACTGCTGTGGGGGAGTTTTGGCAGGTCGTGAACAGAGTTTGCATTCACAACCAGTTTTGGAGCCCAGTGCAAATAAATCTATAGCCAGGAGTTTGGACACCTATTTTCCTGTGTTTTATTTGGGTTTCCACTGTCTTTGCACTTGGGTGAATGGTGCAAATTCATCCTCTATGGATGCTGGATAAAGCACTAGCCGAGAGAATGCTGGTGCAGGGGGCTGGATATTCTGGAGCCCTAAAGTCCTGGGTATGGGTTTATTTAAACAAGTCATCCACAGCACGGGCCCCTGACTCCCACCGTGAAGGAAAACAGCACCAGCACCTTTCAACTTTAACCTGGGAGCTCTGTGCAGGTTTTCTTTCCCTTTCCAGACCTGGCATCTGATTGTCATGCACAGGACCCGGAGTGGAGGGAAGAGGCTGTCCCAAAGGCTCAGTGATGAGAAGGCTCCCTCCTGGCTGGAAGACTCAGTCCCAAAATAACATCTTTACCTGTGGAGCAGCAGCCCCTGGCAGGAGATTGGATGTGGTGAGGACTTTGTAGGCACAGCCAGCCCATCCTGGGGCTGTCTCCTGGGGTGGCTGGGGTCTGGGTGGTTATACCTTAGAGGCTGAGCTTGTCACCTCGTAGCTATTCCACACTCGATAATAACGGAGGAGAATTTATATCACAAGGATTAATGGAGGATTAATTATATTGCAGTGCTGCAGTCTGATGTCACTGACCAGGAGTAGCAATTTTGGAGATTCAAGCCAGAACCTCAAGGTGTTTTTGCAGTGTGGGAAGGATTTTCAAAAATAGCAGCTTTTTTGGAGACCATTGGGCATTGATGGAAACGCCCCAGCCCCTGCTGAGTTTCAGAGGAGAGTTAACAGGGAACTTGAAACATTAACCATTCATTCTTGGGGGTAAGATTTGAATAGTATCTTTACTTTTTTTTGCTTTGTCTTTCCTTACCACTTCATGGAAGGAGCCTAACCACTGGGAATGTCTAACTGGGATGGAGGCAGGTGGGGGCTAAAATCTTCCTTGTGTTATTCAGCTCAGGAAGGATAAACAATGGCTTTGGATCGTGAGCTCACGAGTGAATGGAGAGGGGATATGTCAAGTCATTTGCTTCCCCAGCTTAGACCAGGGAAATCCAGCGAGGCTGAAGCTGATCTTTAGGCAGCTGGGTTTGGAAGTGGTCATTGGAGAAGCTGGCACAGTCTCTCCCACCTTTTCTCGTTGCCGTAGGACTTCTGTGCGACCTTGGCGTGCAGAATGAGCACGGTCTGGTCCGCTGGCAGCTGCAGGTACCTCCGCACGCCCTCCCGCAGCAGGGTGGCTTGGTAAGGGTTGGACCTACAAGACAGCAGTGCCCCAGCTCTGTGACACCAGAGCTGGCTCCTTACCCAGCCCTGCACCGAGCAGGGAGCCCGGAGATCCCTCTGTGTCCAGCCTGAGGAGGGAAAGGCTTTCCCATCGGAAAGCTTTGGAGTTCAGCTGCTCCAGGACTGGGGCTGCCCCGTGAGCTGCTCGTTGGCTTCTGCAAGGGCTGTTGGGTGCAAAGAGCTGCATTTTTCTCTGATACATAAGAAGTCGGTGGTTTTGCTGATTGTTTCTGCTCTATTAACTCCAAGGCGTTCCCGTGCACCCAGCATTTAACTCTGCTGACTTAGTGGGGTGGGTGTTGCCCGGCTGCAGAGATGAGGTGAGGCCAAGCACAAGGTGCCCTGCTCTGACAGCTGGGACGTGTGTGCAAGGAGGGAGGGAGAGCTCTGGGGTGTCAACTGGGGAGACCTTCTGTGCTGCTGACTTGCCTTCAGAGAGGTGAGACCCCATTCATGTGAGCAACGCCAGCTCCTGCCCTACTGAAAGCCCCTAAACCCCCTGAGTTTGGGATAAGAGCAATCCCTGAATCTGGGATAAAATATTTGGCTGGATAAGAGGAAACCAGAGGAGAGGGAAGGGGAGCTGCCTGGGTAGGAGCCTGTCCTTGGCACATTTGCCAGTGTTTGGGATGTGGCCTCTGGGCACACTGATCCAACCAAGGGGACCCAGCCTGGCTGGTTATGAGGACTTCTTGAATCTCATATTGGCGATGGAGATAAAGCTCCAAGGTGAGCTCTGCTGGGCTCAGAGGTCAGAGCAAGCTCCCAGGGAGGAAAGCAGCAAGCAGTCAACCCAAGCAGCCTTTCAGAAGAGTTCACCTGCCAACTCTGTCCTTCCCAGTGCAACACATGTATTTTAAAAAGGCTGTGCCCCTTACAGCTTTTAGCACCCATTGTGCAACTCACTTGAAACACATATCACTTCAGCTCCAGCTTTGCCACCTTTGGATGGAGCTGCTAACTACTGTTGTATGTGGCAGACAAACACATCTCCCATACAAGCAAATATTTACCCAGTGTCTTCTCTGGGTAGTCCCACAGGGACCTGACACTTTGCACTCCACAGATGTGCTCTGTTCTGTTACTAGACAGGCAAGATAATCTCCTGCCCTCCTTGTTCTCAGTTCTTTATCCTAGACGTGTGAGCTGGATCACCAGCAAACATAAATCAACAGAGCTCTGCCAAAATCAGATTTACAGCCACTGCCCGTGTCACTCACAGCATTAGCTGCTGCTCTGTGCCTGGAAAATGAATGTTTTATGGCCATTCCTGACTGCAGAACAGGCTCCACACACAGCTCTGCTCGTGTGGCAGCCCCAGTGCTGCTGCCAGCGCAGGGCTCTGGGTCAGCCCCAGCTCACCCCACGGCACTCGAGGCAGGGCAGGAGGGGCTCCTTTCCCAAGGCTGTGTCTGTTCCCTCCAACCCTCCATTCTGACAGACTCCTGCTCCAGCACACTGAAGCTCAGCTCTACCCACCAGTGTCCCACCAGTGCCTGCTCCAGGGTGGCTTTACTCAGTCTTGCTGCAAAGCTTCACTCCAGCTTTTCCACCCAATGAATGGTTTATATCTTTGCACAGCCAAAGAGATCCTGTAAGAAAGTTATTCAGTCTTTTTCCATAATGGCAATCTGCAGCTGTCTCACTCCTCTGCTGCCAAGCAATGCTGTGATTTCAGCTTTGATCTGCCTTTGCTATTTTTCCCTTCATATAAAAGCACCCTTTGGGAATCTCTGTGCAAAAGTTTTGGGTTGTTTTGGGTTTGTTTGCTTTTTTGTTTTTTAACAGAACTATGGATTCTGATGGGGATAAATGTAGAAATGGATCAAGGAAATTGGCCTGACCCTGGATATTCTTTCACACTGATGCAACACAGTGTTAAATGAGTGCTGAACCTTGCTGGCTTCGTTCAGTAGCATTTCACCCTCAGTTTGTCAGAGACAACAGGCACAGAGCAGGGAAGAACCAGGCTGGGTGTGTGAATTTTTTCCTGGTGAGTCTCATCAGCCAGTATTCTGTGTAAAATTAGGAGTATAGCTTTGGGTCCCTGTGTATCAGCTGCAGAGGCATGTGCTTCATCCCTGTTACTGCTACCCACCAGCACCAACCCGCTCTCCAGTGCCCATCCACATAGCTTGGGGTCTGCCTGTGGGGGTCCTGCAGGGACCTTCTGCCATGAACCCATCCACAGAGTGTGGTACCGAGGCCAGGCAGCAGCAGGGAGTGTTCAGGAGCAAACTGCCAAACCCCGTGGATTAAGACGTGTGCTGACAGAGTGGGCAGCAGCAATGCCTGCTCTGCAGAGCCTTCCCCAGCACTGGCTTAGGGCAGGGCCAGGCTTGTGCAGGTATCGCTGCTCCCTGCCATCCGCACGTAATTCCAGAGGCACGTGGGTTACTGCCCCGAGCCTACTGAGGAGCCTTCTGGAACAATTATCCACATGCTGTTTACTGCCTGAAGTGAGAAAGTGCCTGCCAAAGGCAGGTAAACAGACTCTAGTTCTTCAGACTTGATGTCTAGCTGCAGGAACAACTACCTAGAAACTTGGTTTGCTTTTCTTTGTCCGTTCTCTGCAGCCATTGCCTTGCAAATTTGGGGGCTAAATTGTTTCAGTGATGCATTTCTGAACAGTGCTCACCATTCTGCCCACAGAGGTGACCACCCAGCATCCATCATCTGGATTAAATTTACCTGCAGAGAGTAAAAGGGCTATTGCTAAAGCAGCTCAATACAGCCACTTGGCTCCCTCTGGCACCTCCAGCCTCCTCAGGGTTACAGGGAATTATTCACTCCTTCTGACATTTATTATATTAAATTATTGAAATGCTTTGGTTGTAGTGCAGTGTTAGTTCAGTGTCATGTTTGCAGCTCTGCACGGGCTGGGCTCTCACAGCTCTGGCTAAAAGCTGCCTTTTCAGAGCCTGAGGTCTTGGCTGGGGCTCAGCTGCTCTCCACACAGTTGGGCATTATGTGGAAGGAGGTGGGTGGGGGGAGAAAGGGGGGGAGCCACCACCTTTCTGCTACACCAATTTTTGTGAGCCTTTCCCCCTCCCTGCTCAGCCTGGCATCACTTCCCAAGGCTTTTCCTTTGCTTTAGGCCAGGATGTGCCCCAGGAGAGGGTGTGAGTGCCTTTGCGGTGCATCTCTAGGGTGGCTCTGCCCTGGTGCTTGAGGTGGGAAAGACCCAGGGCACCTGGGAGGATTTGCAAGCCCTGGCCGTGTTGCTGTGCCCCCTCCCACGGGAAACACAGCAGAAAAGCAGGAGTGCCCTGTGTGCTTTTCATGGGAGACACCCAGCTGGACCACCTTGCAAAGGGCCGTTTCATGTGGGCACGCGGGGAGCCCGGGCAGGCGCCGAGAGGCTTTGGTGGGGCTGGGCCCTGCACTCACATCACTGATTTAAGGAGTGCTGATGTTAAACACCACAGCCGAAAATTAGCCCTCGCCTTCCCAGCAGCAAGGGGGGAGACATCACTCAGGGCTTTGTCCTTCCTCCGGCTGGGAAACACAGCTCCCTGGGTGGGACATCTCCCGGTCCTCACACCACCTTCTGTGTGTGCACCCCTGGGCAACCACAGGAGCAGAAAAAGCAGTTTAGGAGCACTGGGAGAAGCAAACTGCCCTCTGCCCTGCTGCTTTCCAGTTCACTGAGCTTCACCAGCTCAGTCTGCAGAGGAAGGGATCCGATATTTTTGGTCCCCTGGGAATAAAAGTACACGACTCAGGAGACCAAAATACAATCCCGGCAGCTATTGTTCAGAAACTGGGTCTTCAAATCAACTCTTTATACAAGAACTGTTACTCACAGTAACAGTGTCCTCAAGTGCAGGTAGCACTGAATTGAAGTGCAGAGATTTAATTTGCTGCTTCCCCCCAAAAAAGGAGCTGCCATTTGCCTTGCTCAGGACACGGCTGCCCTGCAGCTTGCTGGGGACTTGCTGCCACAGAGGGCAATTGTTCTCCCCTCAGCTTGGGGAAACCAAATGTCCTAATAAAAAATATCCATTTTAGAGGTCTGGGTTATATTTTGTACGGAGCAGGGGAGAAAACGCCTGCAGTGCTCTCGGGTATGGAGTCAATGCAGTGTTTATGCAAAAGGAAAAGCCATCAGAAATCACAGAAATGAGAAGCCTGCAGTTTCTGGCTTCCCTCATTTTTCAATACCTCCTTTAATCCAGACCAACCCAACCCACAGCCCTTGTATATGCATGGGTATTTATAAATCCTGTATTTTCCTCGCTGCACACACAAGTGAAATTCAGCCTTTTCTGGGCCTGGGGGATTTGCCGACCACACCAAGGGCAAACGGCAGCCAGAGCAGGAAGCGCAGAGCTCCTGCGGCAGCAAGCACTGCGGGGAGCGGGGCCAGCGGGGTGGTCACCCCAGCACCACCAACACCCCCAAAGCGCCCGAGTCTGGCAATGCAGTATTGGCTCGTCTGCTAGAAAATTCAGGGAGCAGGGGTGATCTACTGCAGTGTCCTGTCTCTGTTCCTCCTCCTGTTGGTGCAAAGAGGAAGGGAAGTGCTGTTAAAGCACTGAAAGAGTCCCATAAAGCACTAAAGGTGGTTCCTGCCACCACCAGACTGATCTGAGTGCTGGGAAGAGGTGGAGGGCTGGGAAGGGCTATTCCATTGTTTCTAAGAAGCTTCTGCTGATGATCTCCATCACATTAGGTGACCTTCTTGATGAAAGCTCAGCCTCAGGGTCTACAGCTCCCTGGTTCAAAAATACCACCCCACACACTGCAGCCACTACCTGCAGAGACTCCTAAACTTCCAGGACACTGTAGGCCAAACAGATATTAAGCTTGGACTCTCCTGTTTCCAGGAGCTTTTGAGTTTATGGGGCTCCCAGGTGTACTCCCACAGCAGGAAAAGAGGAAATTAAAAAAAAAAGAAAAGAAAGGAGAAGAAAAAGAACGAGAATAAAAAAGAAACAATGAAATTAAGAAAGAAAAAATGAAATTAAAAAAAGGAAAATATAAAATAAAGGAAAAAGGAAAATATAAAGAAAAAAGCAAAAGAAAGAAAAGGAAAATAGAATAAATGGAAAAGAAAAAAGCAAAAGACAAAGAAAAATATAATAAAATAAAGGAAAGAAGCAAGGGAAAAAATAGAAAAAAGGGGGCGGAAAGGAAAAAAATTAAATAAAGAGAAATAGAGGAGAAAAGAAAAAGGGAAAAAAGGAGAGAAAAATAAAGGGAGAAAAAGGAAAAACAAAAAGGAAAGAGACTAAAAGCAGCAGGCCCCTCCCCGCCGGTGATCTCCGGGCCGTCCCGGGCCGCGCACCCCGCGGTGCCGGTTCCACCTGCGCGCAGCTCCCGCGGGACCCGCACGGGCACGACGCGCGGGGCGGGGGCAGGTGGGACCCCCGGGCCCCCCCACACCGGGGGATGGAACCCCAACCCCCCCTCCCCGGGGCCGGGCCGTGCCCGCCCCATCGCCCCCCCGCTCCCCCGCCCCGTTAAATGCCCGGCGCCGCCGCGCCCCGCACCGCGCAGCTCCGCGCCCCGCACCGCCCGCACCGCCCTACCTGAGCCAGCAGCGCGGCGGGGAGCGGCTCCGCGGCCGCCACGGGTGAGTCGGGGGCTCCGCGGGCGCCGCTGCCCCTGCGGGAGAGAAAAGAGAGGCGGAGGGTGAGGAGGGTGCGGGTGAGCCCGGTGCCGGTCCAGATGCATCCCGATCTCCATCCCCATCCCGGCCCCTGGGGCTGTGAGCGGCGCCGAGCGCTGCCGCGAAGGTTGGCAGCCTCGGGGGGCTTTTGCTTGCGGTGGGGCTTTTCCCTTGGACAGGAAGGGGGGCGGCGATCCTGAGCGGGAGGCAAAGCCGGGAGAAGGGGAAGAGCAGAGCTCCTGCCCCAGAGGGTTTTTCCCCGCATTCTGTGGGTTGGAGCCCTCCCTACACTCGACTGAGCGGTGCCCTGGGCCGGGGTGTGTTCGTGGGGCAGTCGGGGCATGGTACCCGCTCGGTCCCTCGGGGCTGTGCGAGGGATGTGAACTCTTCCCTGCCGCCGGGATGGCTCAGCCTGCCTGCCCTGCTCACCTTTTGCCGAGCTGTCGGGCAGGTTCCTGCTTACACAACCGAGGATCTCTTTTAGCAGAGAATAATAAGGTCAGGTACACCTGGGCAAGGCGTACTGAGCAATAGGAGATCGTGCAGAAAGATAAGCTCAAAAGTGTGCCCTAAGTTTGTTAAGCACCGTTTCTGCACGACTGGAAAATTGAGTCTGTGCATACTCATAAATATGTTTGCACAAGCAATCACCCACCTTCGGCTTATCATTCCAACCCTTTCACAGGATAAAATTAGCTTTGGGCACTTTTGTTCCAAGCAATTACATGGGAAAACTTGTTTGGAAAATCAGATTAATCCGCACTCATCGTGTTTGTGCGAACACGCAGCCGTCTGAGATAAACGGAGCTGTGCAGATACATCAGGTGGTGGTATTTTTGCTCTGCTGGGGTTTTGCCCCTCATTCTGCAGGGCCAACCTTTGCTGTGGTGCTCAAAGCTGCTGAATCCATCCAGGAATCAGGCTAAAGAGTGGGAACCTGTGTGGTTGAGGAGGCTGGCAGGGAAATGGGACTGTCCCACATCAGTGTGTGCAATAGGACTGGGGGGAAAAGAGGTCCAAGAGAGGGGCCAAGCCCCAACTCTGAGAGGACTTCACCTCTTCTGCTTAAACCCATAGGATTTTTGCTTCACTTTTAAACATATTATTAATAAAGTTACTGTGAAGTTCTCCTTGTGGGACCCCTCCCTGTAGGACCCTCCCTGTGGGACCCTCTGTAGCATTTCTTGATAGTTGATGTGTTTTTTTTCCTTTTCCAAGAATGCGAGCAATTAATCCCAGGCAGTGAGCATGCAGGTTCTCAGTAACAAGTAGAAACTGCATTTCACAAGCAGATTCTTGTGATCTCCGCAGGAATTCATTAGATTGGCATTTGATATCAGCAAAAAGGTGTGTGGGGGGAAAGCTACTCTGAGATCTCAGCCCTGATCTTTGCCACCAGGATATATATAAAATTGGCCTCATCCGAAATGCAAATTGCCATCTGGAAAGCGTGCGAGAGATCTTGGTGTTTGCAGTAAAACGACACTTTCCATCAGAGCAGGGAGGGCACTGCTGCATCCAACTGGAAAAAGCTGTTGTTGATTTTTGTGGAAGTTGTAACTTTCGTTTGTCGTTGAAGAATTAACGAAGCTGTGTGTGCTCAGTACAAGATGGGCTCAGGAGCTGCTCTGGTTGGCAATGGTAGAAAAAGGAGAAGCTGTGGCCAACAAGGCAGCCTGTTGTAAGCAATCTGTGGTCACAGAAGATGTTTGTGCTCCGATTGCTCATAACATAGCATTTCCCTTGAGGTTGGCATTAGGGGTTAAAGGTTTTCAAGAGAACTCTTTGTTTAAACATCTTTAAAGTTTCCAATAGGGGCCCCTTTGTTCGCTCTGGAGCAGCGGTGCCTGCCTTGTTAAAAACTCAGCGCTCATAAAATGCCATTTACAAATGCCTGATGAATAGGGCTGAAACATGGAGGGCAGATAAGTGGAGTTTGAATCTACACACACATGGGAATTACAGAGTAGCCCTACCGTGAGTGAATGAATGGAACCTAGGGAAAAATATGTCAAAAAAAAATAAGATGGAGTGGTGCTCATAAAGAAACTTCTCAAAGTCAGCTGCTCCCCCAGCACCGGTTGGTCCCTCTGGTGCCAGGTGTCACACGCGTCTCCTGCCGCCGTGCCAGCAGGCTGAGGGGCTCCTGCCACTTGTCAGTAATCATGTTTTCTCCACTTTGGGCCCAGACAGTAGCAAATTGAGCGCTTGGGCCCCGCTGGGAGCTCGCACAGCTGCCGTAAGGGCTCCACTGATCAGTGATGACAATATTTCCATAGGGGATGCTCCGGACTGCCTTGCCTGATCCTATGCCTGGAGCTTTTCTGGTTCTCACACAGCTTGTCCTTCCTGGTGGTTTTTACTGGAGGCTGGATCCATCTTCCCTACCAACTTTCTGCCATTGCCTCTGCCTCTTTATCTGCAAGCTTCTGATCCTCTTGCCTTGCAAGCCCTTGGTTGCATACATGAATCCATCCCTAGCCTGGTCCTTCTGGTGCCCATCAGGGAAATGCAAAGGGCTCAGCTGTTGTCCCTTGCAGAGAGGAGACAATAACTTGTCTTCTCTCCAGATTTCAGCTGTCCTTTTTCTGGGCTGGGTTGTGCTGCTTTGCTGGTTGATTGCCAATTCAGGAGTCTTTGATTGTAGTCTGTGGACCCATAGGAGTCCATGGTCCATGGCAGGGACCAGTGGGAGCAGATCTGTTGACAGCAGAGGAAACCCACTGTACAAGAGTCTGTGTCTGGGCTGGAAAATTAGGCAGGGTCCATAAACTGAGAAATGGTGAAATGCTGCCCATTGGTATTCACAGCTCCTACACTTGCAGCTGTGCTTGGATGGCTTCCCCAAAGTGTTACCTGCTCTTCAGCATGGGTAGAAGTGAGGCCACAGCCCACTGTGACACTGGTGGGAGCTGTTCTCTGGTCACACCTGTGGGGTGACGGCATCCCAGTCCTGGGACAGCAGCTCTCCTGCCATCAGAATAAAGTGGAAGCCGTGAAGTTAGGTGGGAGACATTTCCCATGCTGCCTTTGAGGTCTCCCCACGAAGAGTATCTGCACAAAAAATTCAGCCAGGGACAAAAAGTCTCCGCGTGCCTTTCGGCAGCCACCAAACGCTCCTTGCTTTCTGCTATTTCAATTAAACACACAGCAGGATGGGCAGGATAAAGGGGAGAGGCACAAGAATATTCTGGCGTGTTTTCTTATGCCAACACATTGAGTCACCTCTCCAGAGTGAGAAATATGATATAAAGATTTAGAGAAGGAGGTCAGGTAGGGAATCTCTGATTGTGGGGCTGCAGTAGCAGGCGGTGTCTGTGGTTGTCTGTGCCATGAAAATTTGCTAGAGGTCAGCTGGGGATAGTGGTCCCGGCAGATTTGGGAGACAGATGTCCTGCTAGTAACAATCAATCTCATTGCTTAGAGATACCAGCTCTGCTGCATCAGGAGCTCAGCTGACAAACTGCACCGGCCCAGGAGCTGGTTTGGGCCATTTCTCTTTCCTTTGCGGTTGAACATGCATATTTCTGGGGGAAAAAAAGCTCTCTAACACCTTCCTCACAGAACAAGAACTTGGGCAGTGGATTGCTGCCTCAGCTTCTGGATGGCCCAGACATCCTTCCCTCCAAAGTTTGAAGTCTCTTGGCCCAGCACAGCTGTCCTCCAAGGGCCTGTTTGCAGGAGAGCATTTTCTTTGTAAAGAGAGTCAGTGAGGTGCAGATGTCCCCTGTTGATCGCTCTTCATCAAAATCAAGGCATTCCAAGAGCTCTTCAGTCTTGCCTAAAATACCAGTTAGGAGCAAGGCTGAGCTTGCCTGATGTGCAGCTCAGGGGTCAAGTGAAGCCTAAAGGTCTCGAGTGGGACTGGGAGGAACAGAGAAATGTCACCAGCAGTCCTGTAACAGAAGCCATCTCTGACATGATAAGTTGAACAAGAGGATTTGGCTGACTGTGTTTTCCTCTTGGCTAGATCTTTAACATTTTAATTTGCAAGTGAATGTGGTATTTATTCATGGCAGCTGTTGCTGAAGCAGCCCAGGTACAGCCTGTTTCAGTGCAGAGCTCTCTGGGCAAGAGGCTTTCCTGCCAGCTGAGTTGCAGAGCATTGAGAGGTCTTTTAGCAACAAATTGATGGCAGAGGAAGACCCTGTGTGCTGCTGTGGAGAACATCTGGAAGAGAAGAGGATGCTCTGTCCATTGCTACAGCCAGCATTTCCCTCCCGAAGGACTTCAAATGTCATCTCATAGTTTAAACTTGTCAGGACCTGTAGGAGTCCGTGAGCTGTGAGTTAAAGGTGTCTGTTACTCAGCCAGCAAATGGATCTGGACAAGAAACCCGTCTTCCTCCTGCCTTCCCTGTGAATATTCAGGAGTGGGCCCCCTAAAATGGGGAGTGGCTTTTGTGGGGAGCAAGGGGAGTGAAAGAGAAGTCCCTCCTGCATCCAGCAGGGTTTTCCTGTTACAGCACTCCTGCTGATTGCTCCTGTTGGGTTTGGAGCCTTGATGTGCTGTTCAAGAAATACAGCCTTGTTTTTCAAATGTGTCTTTCCAGGTGGCAGTTGGCCCAGTAAAGCTGACACAGTGTTGTAACTGGAGAATACTGTGGTGTCCTGGAAAGAGTCTGCTCTGCTTCTCCCACATGTGTGTTTGGGAGGAACCAAGGACACATCAGTCCTCAAAAAGGGGGAAAAAACTATTTTGGGCTGGAAATTCATGCTATTTCTCTGGTCTCAACTGCTTGTGCTCCCTGACTCTTCCTTGCTCTGAAAACTGCACTTCTGTCCTCCCTGGTGGGATTTACCACTCATCACCCAGCTGCTGCGGGGGATGAGCACTGAGATTCTGGAGCTGTGATGAAGTGCAAGGCTGATGCTGCCTGTCAAATGGTCCTGAGGGTGGATTCAATGCTCAGGGCCAGCAGAGCCACCCCTGAGAGCTGGGCATCTGCAGACTGGCAGAAACCAACCTTTGGGCAACCCTCCAGCAAAGGGTGGATCCAGTTCCAGGGCTGTCTCAGGTCTCATCCTTTCCACGGCTTGAAGGTCTTGCAAACATCTGGACTGTGTGCCAACAGTCCATCAAGGTTTAAACAGCAGGTGCCTCCAGGCTGATGTAAGTTATCTATACCTCTCCAAGTAGCTCTTTTTGCTTCATTATCCCCTGTGCCCGGGGCAAGACGTGCTTCAGTCTTCCTCTTCTGGTCCCATGTACATCCTCCAGACTGAGGATGCTCTCTCTGTCTTTCTGCTGTCATCCTGGCAGGACTGGTGTCCTAAGCACAAGCACTCTGGTGTAGGGATCCTGAGCATTTTGGGTGTTTTGGTTTTTTTTTTAACACTTTCATCAAATAACATGGGTGTGGGAGTTGAATTACAGCTTCCCAAAAGTGCCTGGTTGGATCCTTGCAAATAAAAGCCCTGCAGAACAAAGCAGGGTGCATGGAGAGGCAGGTAAGGAGGGTGAGTCTTGGCAACATCATGTCTAGGACTGCTCTACTGTTGGCCAAGGCTTCCAGCAGAGCAATATGTGCTATCAGACAGCCCTGCAGCTTGGCTCCTGCTGGGTGAGAGCCTCCAGGCTATTCCCCACTCCTTGCAACACATGGGGATCCCTTGTCCCGGCTTCTTGCAGGGTCTGGGGCCAGGGCAGAGATGTTGCTGCTCCCACAACGTGCCAAAGGACTGCCAAGCCCAGGCAGGTGTCTGGAGTCCTGTGTTTTTTGATGGAAACGTAAATCTCAGCGGGAGGTTGATGTGCCCAGATGTCGGATGTATGAAACCATGCGTGTGGTTGTACCTGAGAGCTGGCTCATGACTCCATAGCCATGGTCCACAACCTGCTTTCCTTCCAGATGACAGTGTGGTCAGGGCTTTCCTGTGAGAGCACTGCCACCTCCTGAGCCTTTCACCCCTCCTTTCTCCATCTGCTTCATCCCCTCCCCTATAACAGGAAGCAGGGTAGGGAGCCAGCAGCATTCCTCACCCTGCTCCCTGCTGTGCCCTGTCCTTTGGACTTGCCCAAAGGGAGGGTGCCCCCAGGTCCAGCCTGTGACCATCTGGATGAACCAGAAGGGGAACATTCAGAGCGTTTCTGTTCACCTGTAGCCAGCAGAGAGCTGCCAAGGAGGCCACGCTGAAACCCGAAGCGGCTGTTTTTCCCGAAACTCAGCACTTGGCAGGGAGAGCAGACGGACAAGTGGCGGAGCAGGGAGGGATGCAAGTGCCCTGGGGAGCAGCACTGCTGAGGAAGGTGCCCAGAGGAGGTGCCCAGGGAAGGTGTGCTGGCTTACCTGTTTGGGGATCCATCTCCATGTCCTCCTTGGCCGAGATCATGAGGAGAGTCAAGAGGACACCGAGGTCTTTGTTAACCTTCTGTCCTTACATGTGGCTCTTCCCTTGCTCACCCTCTTCGTGCCATGTCCTGAGCATCTCCTTCAGCAGTGAAAAGCCATGACTGGTTTTCCCCATGCGTTGCTCAGAAAGGTCAGGAGATGGGCCAGGCGTCCCTCTCGGCTCAGCTGCTACGGATTTTGGCTGAGCCAGCCCAGCCAGCAGCACTCTCCCTGCCTGGACCTTTTTTCCTTTATAGCTCAGCATTATCTCAAGGTCTCTGCTGTTGCAGCCGCCCCGTGTTTGCCTTCCCTCGCAGCACCTGCCTGCCAGCCGCTCGCTTCCCACCCCTCTCCCTCCCACTCCTGCATGGCAACAGGGGCTTGAGGGGGTGATGTGGGCACCCTCAGGGTGTGGGGAGCCCCTCCATGGGGCTTCAGTGCTGCCAGCCCCAGGGGAGTGAGCAGGGATGTTGCCCCATGTGGGTTGGTGGGAGAGATACCGGGGGACATCTGTCCCATCTCCTTTGCTTCCCAGTCCTCATCAGCCTTGCTGCTGCTGAGGCAGGGCTGGGTGTTCTATTGAATCAGCCCAGGACACTGTCCCAGCCTCATTTTTGCTTCCAGGACAGCGCTGGATGGATGGCTGAGCTGCCATGCCCTGGCCTGTCCAGGCAGCATCAGCCCTTCCACCCGTGGGGAGCGCCAAGACTTCATCCCGAGCTGAGATGTTGTTAAAAATAGATCAGTCCTGAACTGGTTTTCTCCTTCTTGGTTCCTGGCCCAACAGCTCATTCCTCTCTCTGGGCTGGCTCTGAAGCTGTGTGGCTGCTGTGAGACACAGGCTCCACACCAGCCTGCCACTGCAGGGAGGTGTGGAGAGCAGAGAGCTGGAAAAGTGTTAGAGGTGGTGTAGCTGTCCCAAAAATATTTAGTGGTTAGTGAGTGCTTTCTCCCAGGAAAGAAGACTTGGAAAAAGAATCTGCTAAATAAGTAGGGAAATGAAGCTGGGATAGCAGGGGCTGTTTGCCTCTCTGCTTGCTCGTGGTGCTCTCGTGAGGGGACAAAGGCACCTGAGCGCTGCAGGCCACAAGCAATGCTCACCTCGGCCCCATGGCTTGCTAGAAAACACCTGCAGGCTGCCACCCCCACTCGTCCCCTCACCCCAGAGCGGTCCCACTGGCTTTCTGCATGGTTCTGATACCACTGCAGAGTCACTGCACCCTGGGCTGGTGGTCTGCTCACCTCCAGGGACAGGCCCTTTGAGACTGATATTCCAGTTTCTTCTTGTAGCCCTTTTCTGTCCTTCTTCTCATTCTTCAGTGCAGTTTTCCAGGTGTGAACACTGAGTCTGGAGACAGTTTTAAGATGCAGCTGTGAAACCTATTATCAGTGTCCCTGCTGTCAAAGACATGGTGTTCAGGGCTGCACGTAACCACTGAGCAATTAAACAGCAGCCCTGGTGATGAATTGCAACTGAGACCTCCTGGGGCTAAATAAATATCGGCTGATAACTACCGATAAAATGAATTTCTGTGTGCTTTTTTTTTTTTTTTTAAAAAAAAGCAGCCTTCCAGTATCTGTGCCCAATCCTGGCACTGCATGTCTCCCAGGGAAAGTTGCATTATCTGTGGCATTTCCATCCTCAGCACCTTGGGTTTCCAACCAGAGTTGGAATAAAAATAAACAAAATAAATCCATGTCCCTGCAGGTGCCAGGAGAGGGAGGGAAAGGCGAGGCAGGGCAACACAGAGGCAGGGCAGGGAGGGAGAGAAGTGACAAGCTGAGGTTTTGGGTAACCAGTTTACATTTATGGAACTTCTTGGAAAAATGATATTTGCCAGTGACTTTGAGAGACTTCTGAGCAGGTTTTGTCGATGCTGGCATTTCATCTGAGGGCTTCTATTGCCGTGCAGGTGTGTCAGGAGTGCTGGTGCTCTGCATCCCTGGGTGCAGCTTTCCCACTCTCCACTGGCTGTGGAGAGCAGCCACACAGTCAGGGAAAAAGCATTTGGATGAACATTCCATCTGCCTGGTTTGCAAGTGAAAATAAGGCTTGTCCAATGGCCAGCTCCACCCAGAGCAGAAAATGAGAGCCTTTGGCAGAGTGGTGCTGCTGCAATGCCACTGAACTGTGCTGAGACTGCCAGGCCTTGAATGGGGAAGATCCCACGTGCGTTCAGAGAAGTTTGGGGATGGATCTGTCAAAACTGCTGCTTAGGGTTTTTGGCACCGCCTGGGGACACCCCCTGCAGGTGGATGTCACCCTGTGGCCCAGCCCACCCTCTGCACTGATTCCACATTGTCTTCTCCCTGCAGCACATCCTTACAGCCCTGGAACTGTGTGGACTTGCAGAGCCATGATGAAGCTCCTGCCTGTTGCTGCTCTCCTCCTGCTTCTCCTGACAACACTGGAAGCCAGACCAAAACCTGCAGGTGAGCCCCAAATGGTGGGGAGGAGAGAGAACCGAGAGCATCAGGGCAGTGGAGCCCTAGGGTGACAACTTGCTGTGTGAGGTGGGGTCATGACACCTCTTCTTTGGAGGCATCCCCAGGAGGATGGAGATTCCCCACAAATGTGAGGCCCAAACTTACCAGCCCTGCCCTGGGGGGTGGGAGCCTGAGCCTGTCCCCAGCATGGTGGATCTGGTGCCACTTGCTCTGGGCATATCCCCTGCTTTGGCACAGCCCAGCTCAGGGCTTGTGGCCCTCCTCCCCATGGGCTGCGACCTCAGCAGGACATGCAGGCATGAGGGGGAACCTCCTCCTTGCATCAGTCTCCAGTGTGAGGGGGGACAAAGCAAACCCAGGGAGAGCAGCCTCTCTCCTTTCAGGGCAGAGGGATCTATATGAATTTCAGTTTAAAACCAGTGAAGGTACCAAATGGAGAAAGGAATGGGTATGTCTCAGAGACCTTCAGAGCAGTTGAGATGACAGCTGAGGCCTGGGCATCATCCCAGGGGACTCAAACTGTTTGCTTTCCATTAGGGCCAAGTTCTCCCAGGCTTGGGTGCACACAAGCCAAGCAAAATATGTTCATTGGCATTTAACTTGCTAAACAATCTCCCAATTTTCACTGGAAGTAGCATCCTTGTGTCCAAGAGAGGATCTTTGGCTCAATCCCCACTGTGTGCATGCCCTTAGCTTTGCTTTTTTTGCCTCATTTTCTGCCCTGAAAAAAAATACCCAACCACAACAACCCCCAGCCAGGCATGTCTCCCCAGCCTGTTGGCCCTGCTCTTGCTCTACCAGCATCTTCCATGACTTTACTGGGCAGTGGGGAGGTGCTGGTTTGTGGGGTCTACCCAGACCTGCTCTCTCCGTCCCTGACTGAGCACTCCTGCAGCCACCCAGCAAGGATGTCTCTGCTCCCAGACCTGCTCCCCGCAGACAGCCACGAGGCTGAACCATCTCTTTACCCCTCTCCAGCCCTGAGGTGCCGGACGGGCCCCCTGGACATCGTGTTTGTGATCGACAGCTCCCGCAGCGTGCGCCCCTTCGAGTTCGAGACCATGCGGCGCTTCATGATCGACATCATCGGCAACCTGGACGTGGGCCCCAACGCCACGCGGGTGGGGGTGATCCAGTACTCCAGCCAGGTGCAGAACGTCTTCTCCCTCAAGACCTTCTTCACGCGGGCGGACATGGAGAGGGCCATCAACAGCATCATCCCGCTGGCCCAGGGCACCATGACGGGGCTGGCCATCCAGTACGTCATGAACGTGGCCTTCACCGCGCAGGAGGGCGCGCGGCCTCCGCACAAGAAGATCCCCCGCATCGCCATCATCGTGACGGACGGGAGACCCCAGGACCGGGTCACCGAGGTGGCCACCCAGGCCCGGAACGCCGGCATCGAGATCTACGCCGTGGGCATCCAGCGGGCAGACATGAACTCGCTGCGGGCCATGGCCTCGCCGCCGCTGGAGGAGCACGTCTTCCTGGTGGAGTCCTTTGAGCTCATCCAGCAGTTTGGGAAGCAGTTCCAGGACAAGCTTTGCGGTGAGCGAGATCTGCTGCTGCGGAGTGGCAAGGGTGGCCCTGGTGTCTGCTCCTCCCCGGGGATAGAATGACCTTCAGAGGGGTGTTTGGGGCCACTGCCCGTGCTAGGAGCGGTGTGGATGGGGAAGCAACCTCCCCAGTGAGGTGATGGGGCAGGGCACCGCACAGTGTCCGTGTCTGTGCACTGGAAATCAGTGGCTGAGCACTGGGGCTGGCAGGGCTGGGGCAGTGCGGGTCATCCCAGTGGCTTCTGCTGCAGGGACAGGGCATATTCCAGAGCTGGGGTCCCATGCATCCGGTGTGCCCACGGGCCATTCTGATGCCCGTTCTGTCTTGCAGGGGTGGACATGTGTGTGGAGCAGGAGCACGGCTGCCAGCACAGCTGTGTCAGCACCCCTGGCTCCTTCTACTGCGAGTGCAACCCTGGCTACAGGCTCAACGTGGATGGAAAGACCTGTTCCCGTAAAAACTCTTTTTATTATCCCAACTCTCATAGGGAGCTTGTGGTTATGGGTCCTGTGGAGGGAAGCTGGGACACAGCAGAGGACCCAGCAAGGCCAGCAGCAGCCTGGAGATCTGTTCACTGGGCCCTCTGCTTCCCGGGTCTGTAATGACTGTGGACATGCAGTGTTGCCAAATCCTGGCCACCCCTCTGGGATGGGACACTTGGGGGTCACATGGCCTGTCATCTGAGGGGGTCTGGGCAGTGTGTATCAGAGAATGCACATCCCAGCACTGATGAGCACACGGTTTTTCCCCTGTATTTTAGTGCAAAGCTGTGTTAATCAGCCTGGTCACCACACCAGGACTTTTCCTGCTTGTCTCATGGTGCTGGGAGCTGCTTTGAAGCCCTGGAGCGGTCCCAGGGAGGCTGGGACAGGAGGGTGATGGGTGTCCTGTTCCCCTGCAGCCATGGATGCCTGTGCAGATGGGACACACGGCTGTCAGCACCACTGTGTCAGCGCTCGGGGGTCGTACTCATGCCGCTGCCGGCCAGGTTACTACCTTGGTCAGAACAAGAGGAGCTGCATCAGTAAGTGATGGTCTCCCTCCCTGTCCCTTCTTCCTTTGCTCCTCGTTCTGCCTCTCCTCTTGTCTGTGCCTTTCTGCCATGGCTTCTCCTTCTCCCACCAGTGATGGATTACTGCAGCTTTGGAAACCACAGCTGCCAGCACGAGTGTGTGAGCATTCCCAACGGGCACTACTGCCGCTGCCGCAGTGGGTACACGCTCCAGCCCGATGGCAAGTCCTGCAGGGGTAGGTGCCAGCGTGGCACACGGCACAGGCTGTGTGTGTGGCAGATTCCTTTATGTCCTGGCCTGTCCCCAGGGGAAGGGCTGTTCCCAAACCAGCCCATCTGAATGGGGATCACCCCATGCCCTTGGCTTGTCTTCCAGCCACCGACCTCTGCAATGGGGTGGATCACGGCTGCGAGTTCAGGTGTGTGAGCACAGAGGGCTCCTACCACTGCATGTGCCCTGAAGGCCAGCAGCTCCAGGCTGATGGGAAGACATGCAGCAGTGAGTACTGGGACATGGCTCTTGGCATTCTCCTTGTCCGGGCTCTCCTGGGGAGGGATCACCTGAAACTGGGCTGGGGGACTCTAAGCGGGACTTTGAGCTAGATTGGAAGAGGATGGAGAGCTGGCAGTGCTTGGGGGAGCACGCTGGCTGCTGCAGGGATGGATGGTTGTGTCCTCAGAAACATGGCCCAGAAGATGCAATAGCTTTGAGGAAAGGTTCAGGAAAAGAGAGACCTAGGAAAGACTTTCACAGGGTGTTGGGGTGTTGGTGGAGGTTTTTGGGCCAAGTCCTTTGGGTATGCTTTGCCCCACTTCCCAGCTGCAGTTCCAGGGGCTCCCCAGAGTGTCCTGAAGCCCAGAAGCTCTGCCCCAGCCCCGGGCACCTTCACTCTAACAGTGCCCACAGCCAGGCTGGTCCCCTCTCATCTCCCCCGTGCCTGCAGAGTGTGGAGCTGGGCACGTCGACCTGGTGATGGTGATCGATGGCTCCAAGAGTGTCCGTCCCCAAAACTTTGAGCTGGTGAAGCAGTTTGTGAACCGCATCGTGGACCTGCTGGACGTGTCCCCCCACGGCACACGGGTGGGACTGGTGCAGTACTCCAGCCGTGTCCGCACCGAGTTCCCCCTCAACAAGTACCACAGCGCGGATGAGATCAAGAAGGCGGTGATGGATGTGGAGTACATGGAGAAAGGCACCATGACAGGCCTTGCCCTCAAGCACATGGTGGAGCACAGCTTCTCTGAGCTGGAAGGTGCCAGGCCTCTCTCCCACAACATCCCCAGAATTGGGCTTGTCTTCACCGATGGACGCTCCCAGGACGACATCTCCGAATGGGCCAGGAGAGCAAAGGAGTCAGGTGTGGGGGTCTGGGGAACCCCAGGTCGCAGTGCTTTGGGCATTCTGGGATGGTTCCTGGGGGTGGCTGTCTTGGGGAGAGGCTGCAGCATTCCAGCCTTGGGGGCTGCGTCCCCTGGGCCGGCAGGGGCAGACCATTGTGTTGTGGTGTTGCAGGGTGCTCTGAGCAGCATCCTTCATGCAGCAGCCTGCACCACCACAGCGCTGCCTCACTCCTGCCCCTCCTTCCTGAGTTCCTGCAATGTGTTTGGGAAGCCCAGAGAAAATCGCTGCATCCTCGGCTTTGCTCCCTCTGGGCTTGGGGCTGCTTGATGTGGGATGGCCAGTGCAGTGCTCAGGATCTGTCCTTGCCACACAGGGATCGTCATGTTTGCTGTGGGTGTCGGAAAGGCCGTGGAAGAGGAGCTGAGAGCCATCGCCTCCGAGCCGGTGGAGCAGCACTTCTCCTACTCAGCAGACTTCACCACCATGACCCACCTTGTGGAGAACTTCTCACTGAACATCTGCCCAGGTGGGTGCTCCTGGGCACAGCAGGGGACTCGGCCCCAAGCCGGGGGGGTCCTCTTGTCCCTACAGAGCCAGTCGGGGTGGTTTGTGTGTCTGTCACTGTCCAGTCCTGGTGGGTGGCTGTAGGGACAAGGGAGTTGTACAGGACAAGGCAGAGCCGTGGGGGCCCTGTGGGGCTGTGGCTCTGACTGCAGCCAAACCCCCCATCCCAGAGGAAGGCAAAGGGCACACAGAGATCCGCAGCCCGTGCGAGTGCGAGGCGCTGGTGCAGTTCCAGACGAACACCGTGGCCATCCTGCAGAGCCTGACTGAGAAAAATATCCTTTATGGTGAAACCTGGGCTGGCTTGGGTGCAGGGCACTGGGGACAGAGCCCACCCAGGGAAGGGAGGGACAGTTAACAGAGCTGGGGAGGATTTTAGGCTTCTTCAAGGGCAAAAAGCTCTTTGCCCCCCACCATGTCCGGCTCACGCTGTTTCCTTAGCACCTTCACTTGCTCAGATGACGGCCAGACTTGAAGAGTTGGAAAAGCAGATTGCCAACAAGAAGTGATCCTGGCAGAGGGCTGCAGCACTCGGGGCACAGGGATGTACAGTAGCTACATGGCATTGTTATTGCTAGGTTATGGTAAAGCATCAGTGTTTGTTCTTATATCTCAAAATCCACAGGGCGATGTGGATTGTATTTTTAAAAAAAATCCTGAGAACACCAGAAAGGACCTTGATCAAAACCTCTGCTGTGAAGCCAATGGGTTTCACCCGTCACTGTTGCCTCGTTCCTCCCAGCTGGAAGGCCTGGTATGAGGGGAGATGACTGTGTGGCCAGACAGGTCTTTGGGCAGATGGGACACCCGGCCTTTCCACAGAGCAACCAGGATGACCCAGCCCTGCACGGCCCCCCCAGAGCCTGGCAAGCTGCTCTGCAAGAGGAAAAACCTACAGTGGTGTCACCCTGAGAGTTTCTCTTGTCTCAGCCTCCGCTGCCAAGTGGTGGGGCAAGAAGAGGTGGGTGGCACAGGCAGGGTCAGCAATCCCTGTCCTGCTCCTGCCATGGTGCCCAGGTGGGCTCCCATGGGACAGTGGGTGGCAGGAATTGTCAGATCCCCTTGCCCTGGTTTGGCAGAATTATTTGGGAACCGGTATTATCTTGTTTGGTTTTATAATCACATAGCAAAATGGTCATTATTCTACCAATATGTATGTGTGTTGTATATATCTATGTATATTTAATTTTGAGAGCAGAGCAGTGCTATTTTGAAACTCATCTTTTCTTTAAAGGAATTTCTATCTTGACAATAAACCCCCTGAAGATTTGTATGCCCCGTGCCTCTCCTTTCAGCAGGGCTTCAGAGTCCCGGAGACACCTCTGCATCAGGATGGGGGTCTCTGGCTTTTGCAAGGTCTGCTGTGCTCAGGCTCCACCAATCCTTTGGGGAAATCTTTGCTGGGTGAGCAAGCCAGGATGCTGCAGGCCAAGGCTCACCTGGAGGGAGCCAGCATGGCATGGACGCCGTGTCCCCATTGGCAGGGTTTGCTTTGGAGCCTGTGCTTGTTGGAACACAGGGATCTGTGAGCTGAGCTGGGGATGGACCCGCGGCCCGGCCCAGGCGCCCCATGGAGCTGCTCTGGGCTGTGTGCTGGGACAGGGACACACAGGACCTGCTCCTGACACGTCCCTGCACACTCCACAAAGAACCAGCAGCATCTTCCTGCCTTTCTCTAAGCACAAAAGTGTGTTTGCTTCCTCTGCAGGGGTAACCCCCCATTCCCCACTGTTCCCCAGGAAGCTGCAGCCCCTGCAGGGCTCATCGCGGCCTCCAGCACTGAGTGCTCAGCACAGGCAGGACATGGAGCTGCTGAGAGAGTGCAGAGGAGGCCTGCGAGGTGCTGCGAGGGCTGGAGCCCCTGTGCCCTGAGGAAAGGCTGCCAGAGTTGGGGTTGCTGAGGCGGGAGAAGAGAAGGCCCCGGGGAGGCCTCAGTGCGGCCGGGCAGGAGCTGAAGGGGCCCAGAGGAAAGCTGGGACAGAGTGTTCAGCAGGGCCTGTGGGGAGAGGACAAGGGGGCACAGCTTGAACTGAAGGAGGGCGATTTAGGGTCGATCTAAGGGAGATGTTTTCTTCCAGTCAGGCTGGAGGGGACTGAGGGGACTCCGTCCCTGGGAACATTGAAGGGCCGGTTGGACGGAGCCTTCAGCAACCTGGGGTGGTGGGAGGTTGCTCAGGTTGGAATGAGATGATTTTAAGGGTCCCTTCCAAGACAAACCATTCAAGGATCCCATCATTCTCTGGTCCCCATCCCCACAACTCCTGTGACATCCCAGCTGCCAGAGCTGTGCCCGTGTTCCATGTGGAATGGCCAGCACCCAGCACCCAGCACAGCGCAGCCATTCCCCTGCTGCCATCACACCTTTGTGCAGCTCCCAGTGCAGCCTCTGCCCTGACCAACCCTGGCTGTGCTCTGAGACAGCCCTTCCCCCTGCTCAGAGACCACCCTTCCTCCTGCTCCCAGCACACTGTCCTGCCCTGCTCCCTTCAATCCCCAGCAGTCCTGAGCAGCAGCTGCTGTGTGGATCTTGTCCCCCATCCCAGCAGGATGCTCCCTCATCCTGAGGATGGTACGGGGCCGTTCCATGCAGGTGGGCACCCCTCGACCGCCCGGGGGGCTGGAGCTCTGTGGGGATGGTGTGGGACAGGGACCCCATTCTGAGATTGTGCCCCCTGATGAAGCTGCCAGAGACATGGGAGAGGAGATGGAAATCGATATGGGATTGGATAGTGAGGAAGGGATGGAGATAGATCTGGAGGAGGACACAGAGGAGGAGATGGATCTTGAGCAGGAAGATGAGGAGGAGGACATGGTGCTGGGATGAAGACCCCCAGCAGCAGGACAGGCCCGTCCTGGCCATGCCCTGCCCCAGGGACAGGGGGTCACTGCCGCCAGGCTGGGACTGGGCTGGGTGGCCCCGCTCAGGGACACGGTGCCCGTGCTTGGCGTTGTGGTGGCACAACCCCCACCCCCTGCCTGCCCTGTGCCTGCTTTGGGCTACACAAGCCACGTGCCAGCGCCTGGGGCTCGGCTCCCATCCCCAGCCGGGCTCAGGCCTGGCGCCAGAGTCCCGCTGTGCCCAGCGTGTGCCAGGCTGGGGGCACAGGGAACACCCAGCAGTGCCAAACTGCACTGACCCTGCTGCTTGTTCTCTTCCAGGACTGACGGAGATGGAGGACGTGGATGTCGGTCTTCTGTACACGTGATTTAGATTTTGTTTTGTAGTGCCTCTGTAAATACGTTTCATCGTTGTTTTTATGAAGATGTTTAGGATGTAAATATGTTTTAAAACTTGCTGTTTTTCTAAAAGTTCTTCTCTTATAAATATGTTTCATGGTTCATCATTTTTGCTGCTCTTCTGTAAATAAATACTCTTTGTATTTCACACCCCACCTCTCTTTGCATTTGTTTTCAGCACATGCAGCGTTTCTAGAGTTGTGGTTTCACCTGCTCTGGGTTCCCAGGGCTGGAGGTGTCTGAGGGTGCTGGCATGGCCTCCCCAGGGCTGGGGGTACCTGTGCACAGAGGGGTCCCACTGACAGAAGTCACACTCAGCTTTCATTTGCTTTGCACGCTCTTGGTCCCAGGAGAGGCAAATCCCAGCGGTCCCTGTTCCGTGGGATCCCAGCTGGGACCTGGGCAGGGCCTGGTCCTGCAGAGCCTCATTAATGTCTCTTCACTAGGTGGCACCAGACACCGGCGCTCTGGAGGGTGCTCTGATCTGCGGGCACCCCCTTCTCCTGGGCACCCCGGGGTGCTGGAGGAAATCCTCATCCATGAGCTGGGGAATGCAGGGTTGGATGGAGGGGGGGATTGACAGATGAAGGTCACCATCAGCCTGAAAGCACTGCATCACCTGGTGGGGGACACGGGCTGCTTTGCAGGGCACGAGCTGTTCCTTGGGCACTCTGTGCACCTTTCTAAGGCTGGGGGACCCGGAGCTACTGGTCTCATCCTTTGCATCCCCAGGGAATACGAACCGGAGCATCTGCCACAGCATTCTCAGCATCCCACAGCTCAAGCTCAGGCCCTGCTGCCTCGGGAGGAGGCTCAGAGAGGGGTTTTCATGTAGAAGAACATGAGCCATATGGAATGGGGACTGCTCTGAGGGACCCTGGGGCCACGGGTGCTGCACATGCAGCAGAGAGCAGCACAGGGCCTGCAGGCAATCCTGTGCCCACAAATGCCTGGCTCCTGCTTATTCTGGGGGAGTTTACAACAGAAAGAGTTCAGACCTTTCCCCCTGCTATGAGTAAAGCACTGCTGAATATGCTTCAGATAGATTTCTTCCCCTCCATCTTCTCTGCAGCTTCATCCAAGCCTTGTTCCTTAGTCTTTTCTCCTCCCTTGGAGGCACAGGTCCAAGCCCCACCTCAGCTGGATCTTGGCACCAAATGGGAGCACAGCATTGTCCTCTCCAGCCCCAACAGCAGCTGAATGCCAAAGGATTGCTTAAAAATTAATCCAATGCTTGTATTTCTCATTTAAAGTGCTAAATTGTTGGTGCACAGCCCAGAAAGTCTGTTTGGGTTGGCTACATCCTCTGCTGGTTATTTAATAAATGACTTTACAAAGAGCTAAATGCAGCCCCAGAGTTAACAGGGAAATTGGACAATAATTAACAGATAGCCAGGAAGTTAATGTGGCCCATGAAGACTTGAGAACGGAAAGCTGAAAAGGAAGCAGCACAGGGAGATGCCCACCGTGCCCTGGATGGAAAGTGGCAGCTCCAGAGGCTGGGGCAGTGCAATGGTGGGCGGCTCAGGGGCTGCCCAGATCATCTAGGGGTGATGTTGGGCTCTTGCTGCTCCTCAGCCCTCCTGGTTACAAAATCAGGGGCTGCCCCAGCTGCTCTTTGCCGGGATGGGGAGTGTTTGGCTGCAGGAGCCCTCGCCTCCCAGGGACATTCCCAGAGTTTGCTTCCAGCACAGCTTGGTTACCTGCCAGCCCCACAAGTGCCACAGAAAGGCTCCAGGAACCCCTTACACAAGGTGAGGGGGCCATTGACCCATCGGTGGGAAATGGAGCAACTTCCCATTGCCCAAGGGCACTTAAAGAAAACGGCTTTGCCTGCAGGCTGGGGAAAGAGGGGTGAGTGTGTGCAGCATTTCCTTGGAAGGCAGGAACAGATGGAGGGCTGAACGCTGGTGGAACCTTTGCCCTCCAGACAAGGAATGGTTCAGGTGACCCCCAAAGATCATTCCTGGGAAGGTACAGGCAGCCTCAGGCTGATCTGGATTGTGCTGGAAGGTTTGGTTTGCGGGTCCATGTGCAAGCAAAGTACAGAGGGCAAACCCACTGAATAGACCCCCAGAAGGGAACACACCACGGTCACCACAATGGTTTCTCCTGCAGAAGGATCCTTGCCCAGGAGAAAGCAGCTGCACTGCCTCCAGCATGCCTGGGGAACGTTGCCCTGGACCATCTTCCCTTGGCCTCTCAGCCCCAGCTATTGAACAATCCCCTTTGTGTCTTGTGCAAAAGCCTTCCAGAACACACAACGCAATAGGCAGAGGAAAAAAAGTGCAAACATCCTGTTCCCCATGCCCATCCTCCCAAAGGGTTTAAATGTCCGTGTGCCACAGCTCTCACACCTCTCAGGGACACGGCAGCATGAGGTCGGTGGCCGCTCTCCTCCTGGTGGGGATGCTCATCCTCTGGGCAGAACTGCCAACAGGTATGGGATGTCCCAGGGTAAGGGACAGGGAGGAAAAGCTCAGGGGCTGGGAAGGAGTCATGTTTACAAGGATCCTGTGGGAGGGGAAGGGAGAGGAGAGGGGTCTTTGCTGGGCAGCATCTCCCCAGGGCCCCTCAGCTGCCCTGGAGCAAACAAGTCCCTCCTGTTGCAGGCAGCGCCTGGTCCTGCCCACCCGTCCGCATCACCTGCGCGCTGCACAACCCGCCGAACCGGTGCTTCAACAACCGGCAGTGCCCCCGGTTCAAGAGGTGCTGCCCCACCTTCTGTGGCAGGAAATGCATCTCGAAGCCATCCGGCACGCATATCGGTAGGAGCTCAGGAGCCCCCCTGCCTGTGCCCAGCTCCCGGGGAGCAAAGGGGATGTGATGATGATGGGCTGTGTCCAGCTGCCAGAGCCCTCCTCTGTCAGGCTGCTGGACAAACACGTGGGCTGAGGTTACTCTGAACACCAGATCCAACCTTCTTTCTCTCCCTTTCACCAGTGTGAGCTCCTGCTCCCAGGACAGATCGAGGGCCATCTCAGCATCCCCACGCCACCTCCGGCCCCAGCCCATGCTCAGGCCACCTCGGCCCCAGGATCACTCCATAACAGCTGCTGTGCAGTGCTATGTGCTACCTGCCTGCCCTCTCCCTCTGCTTCTCCACTGCTGGTTTACCAAATAAAAGGCTTGTCTCAGAGGTGCCTGTGGTGTGTGACTCCTTTCCCCACCTCCTCCTGCCCCTCTTTGGGCCCATCCTGGCACACAGCCCCACTGCTGAATTTCACCCCAGAATTTCTGCCTGTGGAGGAGAATGGAAACATTCTGGCTACACACCCATAGTGTGGTTAGGGACTGGCTTCAGGGAGAGAATCCATCCAGGGCCACACATACCCAAGTGGTGCTGAACCCTGAGCTGGTGGGGAAAATTCAGCTGAGGAAACTTGCCTGGGAAAGCCTCAAGCCACAGCTCCAAGGGGTTCTTGTCATTTTTGTGCAGCTGAGTGCCGGGGACAAAAATTCAGGAAATGCCAAGAAATATCATCAAGAGAGAGCATGTGCAGCCTGAGGGACCTGCCGGCCTCTGCCCAGTGTAATAGCAGAGCCAGGCACTTACACCGTGTGCTGCAGGGGCAGAGCATCACCCAGCCCCTGCTGATGCCCACACAGCGCCTGCCAGCCCTCCCCAGCCCAGGGCTGATGCCAGGCTTGCATGTCCCATTCTCAAGAAGCAGACCCAGCCCAGACTGGGAGATGAGCCCGGTGTGTCTGCACACACTGAGGATCAGAGAGGAGCTGGTTCTGTGTAGGGGCTCAGCTCACAATCCTGCCAGGCACGAGTGAGCCAATCTGGAGAGCAGCAGCAACTGGCCATGTATTTAAACCACCCAAATACAGCAGGATGAAGCCTCTGGCTGTGGGAATTGACCCCTTAGCATGGCCCAAGGCAGACACTGGAAGCTCCCTGGCCAAAACTGGGAAGAGCATCTGCTGTAGTGAGTCCTTCTATGATCACGCCCGTGGAGGAACAGAAGGGGGACAAAGACTCAGAAATTATTCAGTGATTGAGAAGGAAAAAGTCCTATGGTGAAAAACTGCCTCTCTGCTTAGCCTGGCCACAGGAGGGCAGAGATAACTGGAGAGCTCATGCAGTGTTAGGAAGGCTGGAAACGCCAAGTGATCCAGCAGGGACAGGCAGAACAAGAGCTGGGAGCTCATCAGATAAATTCAGTGTGAATTCAGACATTGCTTTTTTCCAGTGCAGTGTCCTTCTGGGGGAAAACTACTCCTGACACCAGCCCAACCCTCTGCGTGGGGAGTGCTGTGCCACACAAGCCGAGGGGTGAGAGGGGCAGAACCCCAGCACTCCCCCAGCCATCCCCACTCCCAGGATGGGGCTGGCACCAGGGCAGAGCAGCCTGATTGCACCTCCCACCGTCATTAGTCACAGATCACAGCCCTCCTCCCCCGTCAGGACCAGCTATTATCAGCTATTAAGCAGGCATTTCCATACAGCTGGCTAATTTGATAATGCTGCAATTATCTTGGTTTGTTAACAAGATTAAATTGCTAATTGGTTTGATTAAGCGCAGAGCTCCAGGCATGGAGTGTCTCCCAGCACAGCCCGATGGATGCCGTGCCCAGGGCAGCAGCTCCTCTGCAGAGACAAGGCCAAGGCAGCAGGGGCTCATCCTCCCAAAAACTGCTGCCTGGGGCCTCCAGATCTCCATGTGACAGCCTGGAGGGGTCCCTCTTCCTGCTCTGAGACAGAGTCAGCTTTGCCCATGTCACCACTGTCACCCAGGGACCATCAGCATCACAGGGGCAGCCTTGCTCCACAGTGCACTTTGTTCCACTCTGAAATGTAGACAGGGAAGAGGAGGGAGAAGTCAGGTCTTACCCAGAGCACAGCAGAATATCTTCAATATTTTCTTGGAGCCTCTCCCTGCATATGTTATGCTCTGGCTCGGGAGACTGGGTGGTTGGGGTCTGAATACAGAACAGTTTGGTGCACAAGAGTGATGTGAGACCTTTTCAAGAGATGATTCAAACCAGTCTAATAAGAATTACTACAGCTTTGACAACCTTTGAAAAGGGAGGGTTATTTAGCTAGCCTAGCCCAGGAGTGGAAAGCTGTAGTCCCAGCAGGATGCAGCAATCACATCAGTTCCAGAGGGGAAAATGCCCTGGGCTGAGTGAGTCCACTCAGCAGTGGCTCTGCCCATGGTCAGGTGCTGTGCACAGCTCTCACTGTTCCTGCTGAGGAGCAGCAGTATTCCAGGTAGGAAAAAGAGTTAATACCATTCTGCTTCCCATAAAATAAATAAATATACACCTCTGCAGAAAAATAAACCATCCTCACACTGCTGAAGGTCAACAGATGTATGAATTCACTCTGTGCTTTCTTCTGTGGGATGATTCATGCAAACCCAGCTCCTCACCTGGACCAAGACACCCTCCAGTGGCAGCACGAGGGTGGTCAGGGCCAGAGCTGTCTCATGCCAGCTGATACCCTCCAGCATTTTCTTTCTGAAGACGCAGGGATGCCTTTTTCCTTGGCTTACTTCATGATGCACCACTAACCATTCCCAGTGCCCTCCCACCCTCCTCAGTGATGGGCACCACGCACCACCAGCCCCTGCCATGCTGGGAGGGCAGCGGGGGAGCCACGCCCTGGGATTGCAGAGTGGAGGGAGGCTGTGTCTGCCCCTGGGAAGCCTTTGAGCCAGGCTGGGAGCTGTCCCTTCTGCCTGGCTCTGGCACATCGCCCCAGCCGTGCAGTGCACACAGCCCTCTGTGAGGCTGGGGGGTCAGACAGGGGATGGGACCACGGCTGAGGGATGTCAGAGCAGTCCACTGTGATTCCTCTCCTGCCTAAAGTGCTGCCAAACGTCACAAGCTGCTTGTGACGAAGCCCTTCAGTCTGGCACAGGACAGCTCTGCGTGACCCACGACAGCCAAGAGGCAGCAGAGCTGTGCTGAGCCATTTGGCTCCAGCCCCCCTTCATCCCACCAGGAATCCTCAGCAGGCTGCTCTCTGCTGCAGCCACACACGGTTGCACGCCCAGGAAGCCTGTCAGATGCTGGCAGGACTTCCCTGAGCCAGAGAGCCAAAAGGAAGGCAAAAAAGATGAGGCACTGACAGCACCCTGTAGCTGAGGGAGATCCTTGCATGCCAGGAGTCCTTGTCCCCATGAAGAAAGAGAGAAAAGGAGGCAGAAACCTCTCCTCTCTGCAGCAAGCCGTGCTGCATGGAGGCACACGTGAGGGCTCAGCAGGAGACTGGCAGTGGCACAGGCAGGGCAGCCCAGCTCCAGCACCCCTGCCCTCCTTGTAGCCCCATCTCTCAGGGGGGCACTCCCTCTGCAGTCCCTCAGAGAGGCTGATGACTGCATTCAGCCAAGCAGCTGGGATGTTCCACAAATACCAGCTCTGGCAAAGGCTGGCAAAGCACTTGGAAACTCACAGGAGGCAGTTTGCAGAGAGCAAAGCATCTCCCATGGGCACCGGCCCTGCACCAGCCCCTGCTCACACACAGACCCCAGCTCAGACCCTACACGTGCTCAGGTCCATAAACTCATCATCACCCCTCAAATCCACCAGCACAGGCATAAGGGTACCTGCCCACGCCCTCCCAAGTGGAGTCACTCATCTGCAGAGAGTCCCTCCCCGCTGAACCAAACACCTTCCTAAAGCGAAGTATGGACGAGAAGGGTGGGCTATTTCTGCTGTAGGGCAGCCCAACGAGCTCCTGCCACACCCCAGCTCCAGCTGTGGAGGGGAAGCCATTTCCCAGCTCCCTCAGGTCCCACCAGCAGCACTGCATGGGGGAATTCCTGCCTCTTCAGCCCTGCCTATGCCAAGGCACACACAGATGCTCCTTTCCCCGACACTATGTAGGTTAATAACATGCAATGCGATGGCAAGGCACGGGGAACCGCGACACGATGTCAATATTTAGCTTTTACACGTTTGGTTAATTAGGGAGCAACCTGTGATTCCCTCAGAAGGAGGCACGGCTGCTTTGCCCCCCCCTCCCTCCCCTCCCGCCTGTTCCCCGTTCAGATGGGATAAACGTCAGCTCATTATTTCTGGAGTTCGCCGGTCGCAAACGGTCTGTCCCAAAATGCTATTCCCAGGCACTGGATGTCAGAAATCATTATACTAAATAAAGCTTCATGAATGATTCATGAGGCTGGGTTTCACATTAATCAGGGAGAGCTGGGCACAGGCACCGCAGACCCGCCGTGCCACGCTCCTGCACAGCCCGGCCAACGGAAAGGTTTGGACCTTCAAGGCCCAAATCAGAGATGTGGTGGCAATCAGAGGAAGACCCTGGCCCCAGCACGATCAGAGCCTGACCCAGCAGGGGCCAAAAGAGGCAGCAGGCCATTGCCCAAATACCTTTCTGCTTCAGGAGCTCCTGTGACTCGATCATGTTAATGAGCCCAGGGCAGGCGGCTGCTCCGAGCACCCTGAGATGCACGACTGCTTCCCACGTGAGCCCTGGTGCCCAGCACAGGGCTGGGCCAGTGCTTGGGACTCACGTACTGACTCCCTGGCTCTGTGCACCATGGCCTCTAAAAACAGACAAATGTTTTCCCAAAATGTCATGGGGAGGCTCCTTCCAGGGCCCAGACAAATGGGGCTTCTGCCTGGATCCCATGCTGCATCCCAGCACAGGCTGCCCACCAAAAGGTATCTTGCTTGGGACACAAATGCTTCTTCCACTGCTCCAAGACTTTGGAAAGAAGGTAGGTGTGTCCCCTCTTGGTATTTAAAAAGGCAAGCCCTGAACTTTATGGATCAGTGAAAGAACGAGGAGTGCCCTCAACACAGCAGTTTGTGGAAGGAGGTGATGAAATGTATTCATTTTGCAGGAATAAGTGCCCATGCTCCTCCCAGCCATCCAGGCTCAGCCAGAGAGTTCTTATCCACCTGCATCCTGCATCTTTGGCTTCTCTGCCACTGCTTCCTCAAAGATTCCTAGAAAAAAACCTAAAAACTACAAAAATATGGTGACAAGCAGCCAGGCCAGCTGTACAGCAGGGAAAAATCCACAGCCAGCACTGCAAATCTGGGCTCTGACATGGAGACAGCAGTGATTCTCCGTGCAGCAGCAGAGGAATATCTATCAGGAGGCCGAGGAGCCGTCAGACACTCCTGCTCCCCCCTCTGTGGCTCTGCAGCCTTCCCAGGGCTGGCAGTGAGTCACCAGCCCTGACCCACGGCAGGGCTGAGCTGCTGCCAAGGGCACCTGGGAGAGTGAGGGGGTCCTGTGCCAGCCTGGGCCCCCAGAGCCACCCTGCAGCCCTGGGTGGCATCCTTCAGAGCCTCGAGGCATGAAGACCCTCTGGCACCCGAGCCCTCTCACCAATCCCAGCACTGCCTGAACCTTCTGCAGAGAACCCAAAATTCAGCATCCTTGCTGGATGAGGTGAGACAGGTGAGCCCCTTCCCTGCACACAGGCACCTCCAGCTGTAGTTGCTCCTGCACCACATCCCCACCAGCACAGAGGCAGCTGGAGGCAGGGCTGGAATGGGAGCTGGGAGCTCACCCAGAGCCTCAAACCACCAGGGCACTTCCATCTGCAAAATAACTGTAGTGATAATTCACCAGCTTTCCCTTGAAATTTCCAGCTGGGCGGGGACTGAAGGGCCCCAAACCCATCGGTCCCTCTTTCTCCCCATCTCTGGTAGAGAAGCAAAGCCTCAGGGCAGGTTTGCTGCCCTGCTTCCACCAGTGCCAGGCCCTCACCTGGGTTTGCTGTAGGATGAAATCATCCACAGGATCAGGTCAGTCTCAGGGAAATGGCACCTCCCTTTGTCCTTGCCCCCTCTGTTAATTACTGCTCCATCCTGCCTGGACACACCAGCAGGAATCAGAGGCCACCCCCCCTGCTCCCTTGGTGGCCATGGCCGAGCACATCTGTCAAAAGCAAAATGCAGGGCAAGTGTCTGCACTGCACGAGCCTGGGGAGAGCCAAAGCTCGCTGCACTCTTGGTTACCCACATGATTCAACCTGCAGCATTGTAAGATTTAATTACAATTAAAGTTGTGCTCCATCTTCATGTGTCTCTCTCCTGGCAGAGAAGTGAGCCCGTGCTGCCTGTGCAAGTGTGGGTATGGTGATTGTTTTTTGTGGCTTTCTCTGTACTGGTAAATGAAATGTGCTTGGGTTGACTCTGACACCAAAGCTGGGTGTCAGGGAACAGAGCAAGTCCTGCTATTAACCTTTCCTCTGACACCACAATGCCCTTCTGCCAGCACCCCTGCCCGTGACAGCTCCTAGCCCTGCTGGGAATGGTCTGGAAAGGGCTGCCTGGTCCACGGGAAGCCCTGGCCTGAGATGTTCCAGCAGATTAATGATGAGCCTGGGAATGGCCCTTGGTTTTGTTGAATTCAGTTTTGGGGTTCTGTCCTGGGTGTTGGAGGACAGTGAAACAACCTGGGGCAGAGGGAAGGGATGCAGCACGTGGAGATTGCAAGTTGCTGTAAGATGGAGGCAATGCATTTGCACGTGGGAGCCCTCCAGGTAGTAAATCACTGCTCTGAAGTGCCTGACCTTACACTGCAGCATCTCCCTGCTCCCCCTCTGGAGTCTCTCCATCTGTATAAAAAATAGCCCCCACTGCAGTACCACTTTCCTGGTTTCCTCATGTTTCCAGTTACAGCTTCAGAGTCCAACCGCAATCCAAGGTCTCCAGCAAGTTCAGGAATGTTCATTAATCTTTCCTGGCTCAGGCACCCAGTGGGCTCAGTAAAACTCCAGTCCAGGAGAGTTCCATGCTGTCAGAGGCATGGGCTGTTGCAGGCCATCCACCATAATCCTATCCCATGCCTGCTGCAGATGGATGGCAATGAGTCACCTTACTGCAGGGGGCTGGATGTGCAGGTGTATCCAAGGGCTCTGGAGAATGAATGAGGCTGGTTAAACAATTTCCAGCATGAAGCAGGCTGATATCCCCCCGTCAGCAGCACCTACAGACACCCTGTGGCTCTGGGAGGAAGGTGGGGGCTGTAGGGATGGGATCCCCCAGAGTTTGTGTCTCCACTCTTCTCCTCCTGCTTGGAGGATGCTGCCATCACAGCTGGGCTTTCCCTGCCCGTCACCCCACGGGCTGGCTCCAGAGAGAGGCATGGGAACAGGGACAGCTGATGGCACAGCAGTGGGAGTAGCCAATGGCATGGGAAGGAGAGCCCCAAACCCCTCTAGTTGCAGCAACCCCCTCCCAGAGCTCGGGGGATAAACACACCAGTGAGCACAGAAAGACTGCTGGGGAAAGCCCATGGATTTAGTATTAAGTCTTTGCTGCTGAGAAACACAAGACCAGCCTTTTGCATCTGCCCTAATTTAGCTCTTTCCCTCTGGAAAGGACTATTTGTGAGATGCTTTGTGCTCATGTCCCTGGCATTAATCAGCCCCTGTCAGCCACTGGCTCCACGGATCCCCCTGTGCTTGCAGGTGTTCCCTCTATCCCACCCTCCCACGTGGCAGGTACCCAGCGGCTCCGGCCTTTCTCAAGAGATATCCAAGGGGCTGAAAAGTGCTTGAAGATTTTTTTTTTCCTTTAATTAAAGGAGCTCTGCAGACATGCTACATTAATGTATATTTTCCGCTATTTTTTAATTTATTGCTACATCAGCTATTTAAAAAAAAAAAAAAAAAGGCAGAAAGAAGAAAGGAAGGGAGCTGCCACAAGCTGAGCGCCTTTCGGGATGAGTCACTGCAGCACTGAAATGGCTGCTGGCTTCAGCCTCACCCTGCCTCTGAGATTCTCTTCCAGACTGCAGGAGGGACCACGGCAAGAGGTGTCGGCCCCATCCCCGCATGGAGGATTGGCCGTGTGGTTATCGACACAACCCGCCCCGAGGCTTCGGCGGGCGGAGACCTGCCTTCCTCGAGAGAGGAAGATGGGGGAGACGTGAAAGGAAGAGATGGCGAGGCGTTTCCAGCTGACCTGATTTTCTGCTTGTTCCCATCTCCACATCACTGCCAGTTAGCTCAGGAGGGCGGAGGGGGCACAGGGCTGGCCCGTGGCATGGGGTGCTGCGCCCTCCCAGGGCAGTGGTAAACCCAGCTGTGCTGAGGAAGGGCCCTTACAGCTCAGTTTGCTGGGAAATAGCCTTAAAATGTGAGTCCTCCTTTCCTACCACAGCTTGCCAGTGTCAGTGCACAGTCAGGCCAACAAGCTCTGGTCAGCTCATGGCAGAGTCGGGCTTCTTGCCTCCGAGTTCGTGCAGAAAAGGGAAAATTCACCTCAGGTGCCATTGATGCTGCAGCCAAGTCCCCTCTGAAGAATTCCGTGATGCCAAGCACAAACCTGCACAGGGCCTCTGCAGCCTGGGAGGTGAACTTCCCTCTTCTGCAGCCGCTTCCAGCCAGGGCTTTGACCTGCAGCACGAGACATGGAGGTGTCTCCCCTCCCTTCTCCCAGAGTGATCCCTCCAGCCTGAGAGCAGTAGGGGCATAGCCCCAGCAACTCCCTGTCATGCTTCCCACTCAAACTACAGCTGCTCCACATGGCCCAGGGACACTCAGCAAACCTCCTGGTGCTGGGGGAGCTGATTCTGGGGGACAGGGCTCAGGCCCACTCTGTGGCAGAGCATAAGTGGGGGCTCTGGTGCAGGCACAAAGTGCCGGATGGAGTGGGCGCCCTTGCAGTGCCAGGCACGGCTCCTTCCCTGAAAAATGGCTGGATGAGAACTATTTTCAGAAGGGAAAAGCAAATTCACCCTGATCACCGTATGTCAGTGACAGGCGGAGAAAGCCCCACGTGGGAGCCAGCCCTCCTCCCACCCTGTGGGCTGCACCCCACTGTCAGCCAGGCTTGCATCTGCCTGGAGCAGACAAAGATGGGCATGTTTATCTTGCAGCTTCCAGGGATGCTCAGCCATCCCTAATTGCCATAAAAATAAATGCTTTTTGCTTCATATCACAGAACAGAGGAATTTCCCTTTTTTTTTTCCTCCTTTTTTTTTTTTTGTTTCTTTTCTAAGGCCTCCCTCAAAGTCATCCCTTCCCCCTCCCTCCGCTGCCTCCTTCCCATGTAAACAAGCACAGGCACACACAGTCTGACACATCACACACATGGAGACACGCTGATGGCCCTGCAGCGGCCAGCGCTGCCTGGCACAGGGACAGGGCTGGCAGCACACGCGGGAGGCGGGCGTGCGAGCGGGGGGGAGGATGCTCGCCACCAAAAAGAGCTCTCAGTCCGCCTCGTGCAAGCCCGGAGAAGGCTGAGAGCCCTCAGGCTCCAGCCCCTCGGACTGGAATCAGCGAGCCGATGATGGGATGCAGAGGGGGGTGTGAAGTCTCGCCCCGGTGCGAGCCGCCGGTCTGACACAGCTGCTCTGCGCTGGCTGCCGGAGCAATGAGCCATCGCTGCGGGGACATGCAGCCCCGGCCGTCACCCCGGGAAGGTCTCTTTCCCATCCTCTCCTTCCCGTCTCCCTGCTCCAGCAGCTGACTTCTGGGGGAGTTGGTGCGTTCGCAGCGCTCCCCAGGCCGCCTGGGGATGGCCCCGGGCGGCGGCGGCAGCTCGCTGACCTGAAACCCAGCGTGTGCCATGCCCGGGACTCGCTGCTTTCACTCACCTCCCAGTGAGCCTTTAAAGAGACACTGGGGAGCTCAGCAAGCCAGGGAGGCTCTTCCCTGGGGGGCTGCCCCGGTGCCCTACACACCGCCCATTCCAAGGAGCAAGATGGAGCTGGATCGCGTGGAGGGCAGGAGGGCATTGTCTGCCCAGAGCAGGGCGGCACCGCTGCTGGGGCCCTGCTCGGCCTGAACGCCCTCGGCACGGGACCCCCCGGGATTCCCCAGCTTGGGGGGCTCGGCCCCAAAGGCAGCGCTCGCCACTTGGGCAGCTTCGCAAAGACCCGGGGTAGCCCAGGCCGAGTGAGGCCGGTACCCCCACCGCGGCTCCCGCAGCCACCTCTGAGCTCTCCCGGCTGCCAGGGACTTCCAGCAGGTAAGACATCGGGACAGACGGGGTACCCACGCCTGGTCCAGATTCCTGGCTCGGCTCCGCGTGACAGCCGCGTGCCGAAATGCCAAAATCAGGTACCCGGTCCTGTGGTCCGAGTGGGCTCCTCCGGGCATCCCCAGCCCTCTGCCCTGCGCAGATCTCGGGGCCGCCCGGAGGAACGGGGGGGACGGCGGCAGAGGCATCCGGGCACGGTGCAGCGGCGATCCGGGACCGGGGGCTGGGAACCGGGAGTCGGGGACCGGCATCACCCGCACTGCTCCCGCGCCGCTGGTGCCGGCGGGCGGGCGGGGGCGGCACCGGGAGGGGCGGCGGGCAGGACCCCCGGGCCCCGCGGAGCCTCTGCCGGCCCCGCAGGGCTCGGGCTCCCGCGCCGGGCGCGCTCGCTGCGGCGGGGGCGGCGCCGAGGCAGGTGAGCGGCGGCGCGGGCCGGGCCCCGCCACCGGGGAGCTGCGGGCACCGGCAGCGCGGGAACGCGGCACCGGCACCCGGGGCGGGCGGGGGCGAGGGCAGCGGCATCCCCGGGGCGGGGCGGGGCGGGGGACCCGCGGCACCGGCATCCCGGGGAGCTGCGGGCGCCGACATCGCTGGCATCCCGGGGCGCGGCGAGGACCGTGAGATCGGTAACACAGGGACCGGGGCACCGGCATCCCGGGAACGCGGGGTACCGGCATCCCCGGGCACCGCAGGGATCGGCACCCTGGGGCGCGGCGGGGACCCGGCATGCCGGGGTGAGAGGGCAGCTGGAGCAGCGGCACGCAGGGATGAGCGGGGACGCGAGGCACCGGCATCCCGGGGTAAGCAGGGAGCCGCCGTGCCAGCATCAGCATCCCAGGATGCAGGGACACTCCACGTCCCTCTGCGGACGGGTGTAGGGGAGTCCCTCTCCCCGGAGCTGCATCTCTCCCTCTCCACGGGAGGAGCGTGGTGCGGGGTTCCCTCCGGAGAGCTGTGCACCCGCTGCGTGAGACCTGGGAGCGGAGGCTGGCACAGGGCAGGGATCATCTGCAGCCGGAGCTGAGCTGCCCGCTGGCAGCAGACAACCGAGCTGTTGGTAATCACCCCCTCCTGCACCCCGAGGCGAGCAGGGAGTCCCCCCGTCATCTCCATCCCCAGCCCTGGGCATTTTGGTGGCCTCTCATCCTACAACAGCAGCTTACACTCTGCCTGCAGGGATCAGCCAGCAGTGGGAATCCCCCTTCCATCCTCCCCACTGCCTGCCTGGCAAACCCTCACCGCCCAAGACAGGGCTTGGTCTTGAGCACATTCAGGCTGATGCACACAGGGACGCTCAGAAACGGGGACGGGGCTCTGCAGGGGCAATTTTGGATGACCCAGTGCATGGGGACACCACCCTACAGAAGCTGGGCAGTCACCCAGCCCCAGCACCCCCTCAGGTACCCAGCGGGGGACCCCCAGCCCGACCCCATGGACATCCCGCACAGGATCTCCTCAGTGGTTTACAGCCACCACCCTGGCACACCTGGGATGTGCAGGGTCACAAGCCCGGGCTGACAGGGCATTTAGGTCTGAGCTACAGGGCAAAGGATAAAGGATTCCTTCTCCTCTACGAATTTCTAATGGTTCCTCTGAGACAAGCCACACGACTCCCTGCTGGGAAGCCTCACTGAGCTGTAAGTACAGGGTTTTTTATTTGAACTGTTAATCTAAATCCACTGTACCTGGTTGGAAAAGACCCTGTGTGCAACACTCCCTGCACTTGCTGCCTCCTCTCTTGAATGTCTATTAGCACCTTCCTTCCCACTCCCTTGGGTCCCCTCTGACAGGTAGAATAAATATACATAACTTCCATTTGAAAGCCTTTGAGAAAAAAAATATGTTGTCAAGGGAAACTCTTCTAGCATTTCTTATAGATATGCTCGATCTGGTTTTATTTATTTTTTTTTTTTACTGTCATAAATGCATGTATCAGACATTTTTCTTCTCCACAACACAGATATTCAATTGAACGCCCAACACCCAGCTCACACTGGGCTTGTGTAATTCTGATGGTTGTCTCAAAATAGCTTACAATATATTTCAACATTTATCAGAGAGACTGACTTTATCTGTTCCATTTTTCTGATCATTCATGGAAATTTTGGGTTAACGAAAGGAAAATTTTGCAAATTCACTTTGTTCCAGACAGACACATTTGTATTCTCTCTCCGTTGTGCTTTAAAATCAAAAATCACCCAACCTTCCTAAAGTGAGCTTCTGTTTCCCAGCTGATATCCCTGCAAGTGTGAGTGGGGAGCACAGCGAGGGACATCACACCGGGTCTCAGTTCAAACCCCGGTTTTGTTCTAAAGCTGAGCTTAGCTGGTCGTGAAACAAGTAGGCAACAGCCATAAAACTATTAATTGCTGCTTTAGATTCCTAGATGAAAGCTGCATGTGGGCAGAAATAATTTGTTCTATTCAGAAGCGAACATCAGAAGGGAGCAGCTCTGGTGGTTCGTGACCCTTCTCCTCGCTCTGCTTCTGGCACAGGAGGGATGGAGGGGCTTGCCTGGGGTACAGAGGCTTGCAGGCTCCTGACACCCACCTTTTTCTTTTGAGCTGGGATAGAGGTGGGAGCCGGTTCCCTCCTGGCCTCCAGGGTTTGGCACAGCTCACCCAGAGCCACAGCTGTGCACTGGGGATGGTCCTGCTGAGCTGGAGCATCGCTCTGGGCTTGTCCTGCTGTGCTGGGCTGCCCCTTGCCTCAGCCCAGCCCCCAAAAACACCTTGCCTTTGATTTTGGTGGCATTTGGCCTGACCTCCCAGAGTGGCTGCTCCATAGGGAGAGTGGGGAGAGAGTCTGAGGCTGGTTTGGGGACAAGCTGGATCCCACAGAGCACCCCCAGGGCCTCGTCTGCGTGTGTTTGTAGCCTGAATGCATGAGCATCCTTCTGGAAGGAACCTGGATTAGTCATCCACACCCCACAGATGGGCTGTGTGATGTCTTCTCTGGAAAAGCTAATCTGTCACTGAAATTCCAGTTTATCCCTGAAAAGGAGTGTTTACATCCCTTTTTCTCCCTTGCTTTTTTCTTAAGCATTGAAGGAGTTGATCCTTCTCCTTCTTCCCTCCCCTTTCAAGACAATGAGTCCATTAAGCTCTGAGGTTTATCACGTTGCCTCCTCCAGCCCTGGTGTAATGGAAGCGCTGGCCTTGTGGTGCAAAGCTGTGTGTTTAAGGAGCCCTGGCTGGGAGGTGCAGTGGAGTTAGCAGATGCCTTTGCTGGGCTATTTCACGCAAATCTGGCTTGAAAACAAACCTCTGGGGTTTAACCACTGCTCCGTTACCTGTCTCTAAAAGTTTGAACAATTCTGTGCGTGACACAAGACAGGAAAATTCCTCAACCAAGAGAGCAATGCAGTGTCCCTCAACACCCACCACCCCATGCCAGGAGAAGGGGACCCCATCAGTACAGGGCTGCTCTGTGCATCCCCAGGTGTTCTGATGAATAAGGGAGGTGAAAAAATCTGATTTCAAGGTGATACAGAAAGATCATGACCTTTTATTTGCCTTTTTTTTGCTCCTGGTCAAGACAAGTAAATGCATCTGAAGGTGTGGGAATGCTTCTCTTTCTTAGACGCTTTAACTGCTTCTCGTTAGAAAATGGAATTTCTGCTGCACGGAAAAGCCCAGCTCCCCGAAACTTATAAATTCCTAAAACACAATAGAAATCAAAACTTTGGGTTTTTATTTCCCCACTGACATACAGACTTTTATTCAGGCATCGATGATTCTGAATCACGCTTTTGTTATGTTTCAACATTATAAAAATAATATTAATATTTTACATGACAGGACACACAAGAGGAAACAAAGCAGGCGGTTGAATTGTTTTGACACTTCTTCCTCTGAAATTCTCCCTAAAACTGACACCTTCTGTGACAATACTTTGATTTCGGCAAAACTGCCTGTGCTGCTGGGAGAGTTGCACCATCTGAGGACTTTTTGACCAGGTCTAATTAGCAGTGTAGGTAGTGGGGCTACAAAGCACTCTGGTAGAATCACAGCAGCAGTGGTTTGATGAGGTCTAATTTTTCCTCAGGGATGCTCTTTGGGGGATAAATCCTCTCTTCGGTGACTAATTACCTGTTTGAACAAGGAGAGCCCCATGGAGGAGGTGCTGGAGGTGCAGTGAACTGCCTTCTTTTGGCATTAACGACCTGCAAAGGGAGAAACTTCGAGAGGTAAACAAAGCAAGGAAAAGTTTCACCTGCAAAAATCATTGGCTGCCTTTTTTATTTTTTTTTTTTTTTTTTTTAGCTTCCATACCACAGAAGAACAACGGTCTAAAGCTGTTTCTCTCCCCTCCCCTCGGTCCTCACTTTTCAAAATTCCAACATCCCTCCTCCCTCTCTGGGGTGCTCCTGGCCCCGCCTCACCCAGACCGGGGGCAGCCCTGCGTCCCCTCCAGCCCCGCTGTCTCCTCCACAGGTGGAACCAGCTCCTGCTCTGCTGATCATGGTCAACAAGACCTTAAATTACTGGGGTCCCAGTTTTGAGGAGGACGTTATCAACATCAACGTGGGGGGTCTGCGGAGGCGGCTCAGCTCCAGCGCCCTCTCCAAGTTCCCTGACACGCGCCTGGGGCGCCTGCTCTCCTGCGACTCGGAGGAGTCCATCCTGCAGCTCTGCGATGACTACGACGTGAGCGCCAGGGAGTTCTACTTCGACAGAAACCCCGGCTTCTTCCTCTACGTCCTCCACTTCTACCAGACGGGGAAGCTGCACGTCATGGAGGAGCTGTGCGTCTTCTCCTTCTGCCAGGAGATCGAGTACTGGGGCATCAACGAGTTCTTCCTGGACTCCTGCTGCAGCTACCGCTACCACGAGCGCAAGCTGGAGAGCCGGCACCACAACTGGGATGAGGAGAGCGAGGTCAGCAGCGTGGACACGTCCCCCGACGAGATCTCTGACATCAACCACGACCTGCTGCGCTACAGCACGCTGCGCTGCGGCAACCTGCGCAAGCGGCTCTGGCTCACCATGGAGAACCCCGGCTACTCCATCCCCAGCAAACTCTTCAGCTTCGTGTCCATCAGCGTGGTGCTGGTTTCCATTGCCACCATGTGCATCCACAGCATGCCCGAGTACCAGGAGGTGGACGAGAACGGCAACGTGCTCGACGAGCCCATCCTGCACAAGCTGGAGTATTTCTGCATCTCCTGGTTCACCTTCGAAGTGTCTTCCCGCCTCCTGCTCTCCCCCAACCCCAGGAAGTTCTTCAAGCACCCGCTGAACCTGATTGACATTGTCTCGGTGTTGCCCTTCTACTTCACCCTCCTGGTGGACGTGACCATGGGCAGTGACTCCGAGCTGGGCAACCTGGGCAAGGTCGTGCAGGTGTTCCGCCTCATGAGGATATTCCGAGTGCTGAAGCTGGCTCGGCACTCCACTGGACTGAGGTCACTGGGGGCCACCCTGAAGGTAAACTGGCTCTCTGTCTCCTTTTCTACTCCTTTAGTCTCTGGGTAAGGAGGAGACCTCTGGTATGGCCAGGGGATATGGAAGTACCCTTTCCCGGTGGGCTCCCAGCTCTGGGTGGTGCCTGGCAAGCTTCCCTGGGGGGTGGGCTGGGCTGTTGGTGTGGCTGCTAAAGCAAACAAGTGTGAGGAGCACTGCATGAGTCCTCGTTTCACACACACTCAGCACCAACACCCATCCACCCCGTTTTGCTCCATGCAGAAATGTGCTTCCAGGGACTCGGCCATCCCAGCATGGCGTGAGGGCCTCATTGCCCAGCGCTGGAATGGACTCAGCCATGTGTGAGTGGATGGGGATGTCCCACCAGAAACGAGTCTGTGCCCAGTTGGGCTGCAAGTGACCTGCTGAGCAGGTACCAGGCCAGGCAGCAGCTGCTGGGTCTGCCAGCACCAGTGGCTGGGGTCAGAGCTGCTCCTTGTCCCTAGTCTGGGACAAGGGGGAGCCTCCTAAGAGCAGGCTGCCAGCTGACTGCTGGTGTCTGCCCATCTAGGGAGACACAGAGATCCTGGTCCAGGGGAGCTGACACTTGGATGCTCCCAGATACAGTGAGGCTGGGACTGGCACATGGGTAACCATGTGTGGCACAGAGCAGCAATAGAAAAGCCAAGGGTGAGCTGCAGGGCCCAGGACAATCAGCCTTAGGCAGGGTCTGTGCTCTCAGCACAGCCCTCAGCAGAGCCTGGGCCCCTCAGAGTGATGGAAAACTCAGCACGTAGGGCTGGGAAAAGCTGGACCCAGGACCACACTGTCCTCAGGAGGAAGGGCTGGATGAGGAGATGCTGAGACAGGACTCAGGCATGCTGGGAGGTGGCAACCCTGCAGGTCTGGTGAGAGGGTGCACATCCTCCATAACATGCCCCAAGGCTGTGTTTCTCCAGATCCCCTCCACAGCACCCCCAGCCCCTTTAGACAGACCAAAGGCAGCTTGAAATCTGTCACGAAATTGTCACCATCCCGGTGCTGCAGCCAGACCTCCATCGCTGCAGCTCAGCAGGGTGGCACAGACCATCCTCCACGTGGTTCTGCTCCTAACAGAGCCTGAAATTCAACCAAAGGGACACTCTTCCTACTGCCTGGCATGGGACAGAGCTGCAGCTCCTGGTGCTGCTGCCTCTGGAGGGCCAGCACAGGGATGAGTGGCTGGGGACACCCTGCTTTCACTGCTGCAGCAGTGGCAGAGCCAGCATGGGGTGTCCTGGCATCAGCAGGACTCGGCTGCCAGGGTTGGACCCATTCCTGTGGCTGAGTCATGGAGAAAAGCAAACCCTGAGTGTGACTGGTGTTGAGGATGGGCAGCAGGAAAGGTCGGCCAGCTTCTGCTGTGAAGCAGGATCAGCCCAGCCCAGCACTAATCCTGCAGAGCCCACAGAGCACCAAAATATTCCTGGCACCCTCAAAACCTGTTGAAAACAGGGTTCAGGGAGAGCTGTTTGAAACGAAGGTGCCTCAAGTCCTACCTGCGTGGTACTTCCCAACACTCTCCTTGGAAGAGCCCTGACAAGCGACAGAGCCGTGTAAAACCGCCGGTGAGATCTGCAGGAACCTGCACACGTCCGGGCTCCATCCGAGCGTGGACAACAGGCTGCAGCACAGCAGGCACTGAGGGGCTCATCTGCATATTATTAAGCAGCAGACGAGATCCGGGGAGCCGGCAGTGTCCCGGCTCCGGCTGCTGCCGGGCGGGTGAATCAGCCAGTGACGTGCTGGAAAGCGCCGCTTCCCGGGGACTCCGGGGCCAGCTGCAAATGGGGACGAGCGGAGACACAAATCTTGACGCAGCAGCTTGGCGTGGTGATTTACTGGGCACATAAATTACGACGTCTTGTTAATCATAATTTACTTCCTATTGCAAGAGCAGAAATCGGGAGCGGAGCGGTGAAGGCTGTTAAGAGCCAGGAAGTGGGAGCGATGGCTCTGGCAAGCTGAGTGATTGTTCCCCTGCTAGCAGAGGGAATTCTGCCATTTGTGCATCACGAGCCCTGAACCATCCTCAGATTGCTTGAGGCCTGATCCAGGGTCTGTTTAATTTGAAGAGAGGCTCCCTACGTGTCTCTGTTCTCCCTCCCTGCTGTGCAGGACATCCATTAAAACTATTGCAGCTCCGTGGGTGTGGGTTTGGAGTCTGGCTCCCACTGGCAGTCAATAGGTGTTGGGCCCTGGGTAATTACAGCATCTGCAGGGATCCACAGGAGTTGCTGTCTGTTCCCTCAGGGGCCTAAATACACAAACAGGTTGGAAGAGCCGGAGCTGCACGACCCTGGACAGCAGATGCATCACCCTGCTGTTGCTGCCACGGGCCATCTCTGCTCAGTCTCCACACTGGTATCTCTGGCCAAGCTCAGGCTGGGATCTTCCATTCCAATTGTCTTGTTCTGTGCTGGAGGAAAGATGTGCATTCAGCAGGACCCTGGAGAGACTGCTGCTGGGGGGGCTTTTTGCTGGAGCCTTGCATTACTGAGCATCACCTCACCCGAGCCTGGCTACTTGCTAAGCCTGGATGCCACCTGAACCATGGGTAGACCTGCATCCCACCCAAACCCCAGCTGCAGCTGCCTTCCCCCTCAACCAATGGGCAAACCGTAAGTTTTGCAGATAAATGGCTGCAAATAGGTGGCAGCCAGTGCCAGCTGGGAGATTCCTGGAGCCTCCTTTTTGCTGCAAGCTCTGACCCTGCTTGTAAATTGAAGCAGCAGGAGCTGTTGAGCTGCCTGACTTTCCCTTTGCCTTCCCCCTCCAACACATCCCAGGGCCAGACCCAGTACTCTTTAAAAATGGACGAGGTTTTTGGGCGCTGCTGCTGCCCCGCTGGGATGGGCAGACCAGCTGTGAAGCTCCAGCCAGGAGCAGGTCCTTCATGCCAAGTGATACATCCCTGAAACTCAGTGGCTCTGAGCTGTTTGGTCTCTTCCAGGGGCTCCCTGGGAGCTGCTCTAGGGCACTTGCCCCGTGTTAGGTGAGGGAGGAGGAGGAAGAGGAGGAGGTGGTGGTTATTTCCCCTCGGTATTACTGGCATTAACTGAGCAGCTTTTGCCAGCAGTCTAAACAAAGTCTCCTCAGTCCCTGACATGAATCCACCTCCCTTAGGTCTTGTCTTGACCACAGAAGCCTTTTCCCACATCTCTGCTGTTTGCTTTGCTCACGTTGTTTCCCTTAGTCATTATGTGGTCTCCAACAAAGCATTCTCTGCCTGTTCGGAGACTGGGGAAAAAATCCCCACCATCAAAGCTCTGCTTTCTTTTCCCGAAAAGATGAAGAGCAAGCTGGCAGGTCAGCGGGCAGAAACATCCAAGAAATTCACTTGTGACAGCCCAAAAGTGCGTGGACAAACCGTGCTGGGAGGATGGTGCTGGCAGTCTGTCCCCTGGAAGTTCCCTTCCCAGCTGCCTTGTCCTGCAGCTGCCCACTGCCTCTTCCCCCTGGGCTTCTGGCACAGGTTTATATTTTGCTCAGATGTTAAGAATACTCAAAGAAAGATTGTGGCACAAAGGTTTTAGTTTGAAACCAGAGGAGTGATGGCTTCTTCAAGGAGCACTGCACACCCCTGCTGTCAGCCTGTCCACCCAGGCCCTGCACACCCACCTGAGAGCTTTGGGTGTCCCATGGCTCCGTTCCCACCAGGGCTCCCAGACCCCTCGGGCTGGGGCTCATCAAACTGGGGATTGGAACACCCTGCTGGATGGGTGCCAAGAACAGCCCACGCTGATGCTGGATGGATTCCTGCACTGACCAGACGACCAGGGCTGCTTGGATCCCTGTCAGCTCTGAGGTTCACTTGGAGTCTCCCATGGAAGGGCAGCAAAATCAGAAAGCAGTGTAATTATCTCAGAAACAACAGTTTCTGCAAGAAAACTGCCCCACACGTGTGTAGCAAAGGGTTATGTGGATGCTGGGACTGCCAGTGGTGATGGGATACAGGAGGGACAGGGCCCTGGGGCTCTGGGATCCCCGGGGAGCCTGGGGCTGAGACCCTGGGGAGAGCTGAGCTGAGCCTCAGCAGAGGCCACGTCTTCCCTGTGAGCACTGCCAGCGACTCGGGAAGGTACAAATTGCTTCTCTTAGCGGCTGCCTAATAGGTGGTTTCTGGGGACCTGCCAAGATAAAAAGGAAATGTGATAAATATTGTTAGCTGAGATCAGGTTGGAGGGAGTGCTGGGTATCCCTGGCTGGGGAGCACAGCCTTCCCTCCTGGCACTTGCAGGCTGGAGTGCAGAGAGGTGGCTCTGGGTGCCAGGAGTGACTCCCAACTGCACCACCCGCTCCAGGTGTGGGTCACCCACACACCTCCCAGCCTGTCCCAGCCCATCCCTACAGCGGGACAGCCCATGTGTCATGGACAGAGGCACTGGGATCCACGCAGGGCTGTATTTGCACGGTGGGGTCCCAGTGCCCTGGCTGGTGATGGGTGTGGCGGCTCCCACCGACCACTGCTCTGCTTTGCCTTCCAGCACAGCTACCGGGAGGTGGGGATCCTGCTGCTCTACCTGGCCGTGGGGGTCTCTGTCTTCTCTGGAGTGGCCTACACTGCCGAGAAGGAGGAAGACGTCGGCTTCGACACCATCCCCGCGTGCTGGTGGTGGGGCACGGTCAGCATGACCACCGTGGGCTACGGCGACGTGGTGCCCGTCACGGTGGCGGGGAAGCTGGCTGCCTCGGGCTGCATCCTGGGGGGCATCCTGGTCGTGGCGCTGCCCATCACCATCATCTTCAACAAGTTCTCCCACTTCTACCGCAAGCAGAAGGCGCTGGAGGCGGCCGTGAGGAACAGCGGCAAGAAGGACCGCGAGGAGGTGGAGAGCGTCTCCAGCCGCGACCGGGAGGACTCGGAGGCCCTGAGCGAGACCTCCCTGGGCAGGGGCAGCCCCGACCGCCGTGGCCTGACCCCCGGTGCCCACCCCAGCCCCTGACCCACCCCCCGTGGCACTGGGGCACGCGGGACCCGCTTGCTCGCGGCGAGCACGGCACGGCTGCTGCACCGGGCACGGCGGAGGAGCCGGGCTGCACCTCGGCTGGCATCGCCCCGGCCCTGCCAAGGACAGGAGGGGATGCAGGAGATGCCCAGTGGGTGCTGGCTGCTTCCAGCCCCCGGGATGCAGCGGCTGGGCCTGCCTGGATGTGTTTCAGCCTTCACCCTGCTCCCCCCCAGCTGCAAATGTAGGCTCTGGTGCTGGACATACTCCTGCCAAGAGGGGAGGGAGAAAAAAGAAATACAGGTGACCCCTTACCAGGCACTGCCCCAGCTGGGTAGGGGGGGATTCTCCTCTGCCACGAGGTTGTGTGTTGTCCAGGGTGTGGCTAAATAGCTCAAGGGTGAGGCAGCTCCTGACCAGGCTGGCTGCCCTTGCAGGTCCTCTGGCAGGTCAGCATCAACTCCAGCCCCAGCCTTGTCCTACCCCTGGCTGGAAACAGCCTCAGAAGGCTCAACTGGCCCCCCAGGCATAAAGGAAAGGGGGCTGGAAATGATTCTATATAAGGGGAGAGGTGGTATCAGCTCAGGGTGAGCCCCACAGTCCCTGCAGTGGGGTCGACTGGACCTCACCTTCCTTCCAGCTGGGGTTTATCTGCTCACCTGCACTGCCACTGCTGGGATCCCCAGGGATCTGGGGCTGGGACATGGCACAGCCAGGAGCGCTGTCCATGCAGGGGTCACCAGCCAGGGACGAGCAGGCAGAAGGGACGTTGTCCTCTGAGGCAGGAGCAGCTGAAGGGGATCAAGCTGGGGGACCTGAGGAGCCATCCCCAGTGGGGTTCTCACCACAAGCCCTTCCTTCCACAGCACTCCTGTGCCACGGGAGCCCAGGGGCTGCAGCAGGCCATGGTGGGGCAGAAGGGACAACCAAAGCCTGGGTTTGGCACACAGCCTGTTCCCCCTGACCACAGCCTCCAGCCTGGCCTCATTCTGCCTCTTCCCCCCTTGCCTCAGGGCCAGGCAGGGCAGGAGGGCTGTAAGGAGTGGGGGGTCACAGTGCCCTGGGTGTCCTCACTGTCCCCCCAGGGAGCTGAGCTCCCCAGGAGCTGATGCCCTCACCTTCCCTCTGCCAGAGGGGCACCCCCATGTCCGTGGGACAGAGGAGACCTTGCACTGCTCCTCGGTGACCAAGCACCTCACAGCAGCACCAGACTGCCCTCCTGGCTGGACCCCCAGCCCACCTGAGCACATCTGGGGCTGCTCCCAGCACAGCATCAATTCCCTGCGGAGTTTTTCCTTGCCCCCACGGTTCTCTGTTTGGAAATGGTGTAGCTCTGTCGTGCACAGAGGAACACACCCAGCAACGCCCGTTCTGAGCAGGGCAAATGTGCATCCTGCAATCCCCAAATCGGCTCCAAACCACGCTGGTGGCTGCAGGGTGACCCCAGGTACCTGGATCACGGGGTTTGCTGCTGGCTGTCCTGGCTGGGTGTTGGCACAGCCGCAGTTGCCGGTGCTGGATCTGCTGATCACGGGCAAGAAAAGCCAAACCAACACCAGTGCAAGGCCCAGCCTTCCTGAATCCCTTGGGGAGGGTCCCCAAGGAACAGTGGTGTGGGACAGGAGGGTGTTCACGCTTCTGGCATCATCAAGTCTTCCAGTCTCGATGGTTTGTGGTCCTGCTGTGAGCTGGGACTGGGGACCGGCTCCCGCTGCACTGTTACTTGAATAAAGGAAGGAGTTTCCCCTTCTCACCATAAATATTGCAGTAGCAAAACGTATTAAAATGTGAAATTACATCTATTAATGAAAAAAGCATTATGCAAATAATTAGGAGCATGTAAATTAATTTTATATCTATGCATGGGATGCATACTGTATATTTTATTAAAGACCTCAGTGACCTGCTGTGGACTCTGGTTTCTGTTTCGTGGCAGCTGCCCATCCTGATGCTGGGTGTGGCTCTGAAATGAGGGGGTATCTCTGGGCTGTTGCTCTGCAAGGGCTGGCTGGGGAGGGCAGGGCTTACCACTGCTTTTCCTGTGTCAGGTGCATTCCTCTGCTGGGTGTGATAGGAGCCAGGGGTAAAAATAGAATTTAATCTCTATTCCTTTGAGAGCTTTTCCATTAAAAAAATCAAAATCCACAAGCTGCTGATCTTTCCAAGGGGCTATAAGCAAGGACATCCTTCGGGTCCCTCTGGGGCAGCAGCTCTCGGAGGGGGCCGCTGCACAAGAGCTCCAAGCTCAGCTTTGGGAAAGCCACGAGAGATGTTTTCTTTTTTTAGCCTCCTGCACCCCGTGAAGACATTAGGATTTGTATGGCTCTGAGTAACTGCACTAGGAAAATCCTCCCACTGCTGTGCAGGCAGATCTAGCGGAGCTGGAGCTGTGCAGAGCAGGGAAGGGCTGGGTGCAGGAAGGTGCCCAGCAGCAGTGGGTGAGCGCAGCCCACGCTCGCGCTGCAGACGCGTCTGTGCAGCACCGGGCTGGCTTACTATTCCTAAGGCAAGGGAGGAAACTCGTGTTCTTTTGCTAATCCCTAATCAGTTTTCCTGAGTTGACTGCCTTTTTCATTTGGTACAGTGGGTAAATCAATTACACACTTTATCAGGTTATTCCTACAAAGCTGCTTTCCACATTCACAAAATGACTGATGAAAGCGTGACTCTCCTGCCTCCAGGGGATGGTGATTAAGGAGTGACCTTATTAAGCTGTTTAATGCAGCCGAGAATTAGACAACTCTCCTCAAAGAGACAAAGTAAACTTCATTACTTCTGCTGGAAACTTCTTTTCCTTTGCCAGCTCTAAGCACCGTGACTACCCTGAGCACGGTCTGTGCACTCGGGAGGTTTCCAAGGGTTTGATCTGCAGGAAGGGAAGGCTCCTCACTGACAGCGTTTCTGGGATCTCTCCTGCTCACAGGTTCCTACAGCCCTGCTGACCTCAGTAAAAACCCAAGCTGAGTGCTTGAGCACACTGTTTGATGTGTTAAACCAGTGCTTCTGGTATCTGAACTGTGTAAGGAGAGCAGTAAAGACAAACAGTGCAGTAATTCTACTTTTTGTTTTACAGAATAATGCTAAAACTCTTCCTCCTGGTAGAGGTTTATCTGAGCCACAGCTGTTAACTCAGTTACAGGAAACACAGAGTCTCAAGGCTTCCATTCCAAGCGCATGAGAAAGCCAAAAGAACAGCCTCGAAGGCACGGAACTGAATTCACCAAATATGCCTAGACAGGTCACACCATTTCAGGGAATGAAAACCACAGGTCAGACGTGCAGGGAGGCACAAAACCAGTGATGTTCACATCATGTGCATGTTCACATCCAGACCTCGAATCTAGTAAGAGCAGAGGGGGACAACTTTTTCAGGACCATCCCCTGTGTGGTGAAGCAGTGAAGGTCCAGGGCTTGTGAGCCCTTCAGGCTGAGGAAAGCCCACCCCACAGCTCAGCCATCTGATGTCTGTGCAGAGGTAAGAGGCTGCTGTGACCACTCAGAGGGGAGCAGAACAGACTGTCCTTCAGAGTTAGAACTGTTCTCAAGTTTATAAACACATTGGCCACCTTCCTGGGCTCTTAAATTAAAGGCCAATTAACTTTCAGTCTAGAAAGAGGTGATGGTTGCTTCCTGGTTTGACCCTTCAAAATTTTGCCAGAGTGATTAGTGCAATGAAAAGCTGTCAGCGCTCGAGGCAGGGCTGGCAGCCAACACTCAGAGCATTCATCCAAGCTCACACTCTTCTGGCCTGTGCATAGGAGGAAATGGGACAAAATGAGGGTGTAGGAAATGAGTAGCTGGGCATACAGGACACTGGCACAGCAGCCCCTGCACTTCAGTGCTGATAATTGTTAATAAGTGCTGATCCTACAGGTTTAGTGGAGAGTTGACTTTTCCCCTTATTGGGAATAAAAACCTGGCTGAACATCAGTCCCAGCTCTCATGTACCTGTCAGTGTTGGTTTTGTTCCTTTTATGCAGCTAATATTTGTGCAGCAGGTGCAGAGCTGGCAGCAGGGAGGGAGCAGATGAACACTCCATGGTATGGCAGCACTGGGAACACAACCCTGCCTTTGTTCTGGGGCTCCACAATATCCTGGTAGCATTGCTGAGGAGATGGGAGAGCTCCAGGCTTTCCCAGTTACTAGAAATGCCTGTAGCCTCCCTCCCTTTTGACTTCCACGCTCCTTCCCAGCACTTAAAAGCTCCCATCTATTTTGTTTCTTCCGGGATTGCTAACCAAAGCTGACTCCTGAATGAATTCTGTCTCTGCTCCCGTTAGTCATTCCTCCAGGACAGATTTAGTAACTGCTCAGGGAAACCACGTCGAAGCCAACAGTTCACCATGGGAAGGCATCACCCACTCACTGTCAGCTTCATCTTTTTCTGAGCTAGAAAGCTCCAAGTGAGCCAGAACTGGGAGTGAGCCTCCAGCCTCACCTGCTGTGTAGGAAGGTGGATAAATTGATATGTACCCAGTCCCAAACCTGACTGCAGGGCTCAGGGAAGTTGCTGCAGAGACAGCAAGGACCTACAGCAGAGTTCAGCACCCCCATCTGCCAGAGCACAACTCTCCTGCACGACTGGGGCTGCAGGCAGGGCTGCCCATGCTCCTTGTTCCAAAATGTTTGTCTGGCATGTTTACTGCCTGTGTTCCTGAAAGCTCGTACTCTCCTCCAGAATGTTGCATAACACTGGCTGACTGGAGGTACATCGTGTTTAAACTCACCCTGATAAGCAATAAACACAGCAAAGCATTTCAGTGCACAAACATGAGTCACGACACCACCTGATGCTTTCAGGTAGGGACAGTTTATTTGCCCCTTTGAACAAATAAGGCAAGATGTTTGAGAAAGATCAAATAAAATCTCCTGTATCAAACTGAGAGGAATGCAATAAAAGTTACTATTTCATACATATACAAACTAAAGACCCAACGCTATTATATACAAACAGCCAGATCTTACAAAATAGCATTTCAAGTCAGCAGTTTATGCCAGTGTCGCTAATTTCTTTGTTACAAAAAAGTTAAAGCTACAAACTTCACATTTGTAAGTCTCACATGACTGACATCATCAGTATCTCTGGGTTTTAGAAGCAGAGAGAACAGTTTGTCCAGAACCCCTTCAGCAATGCAGATGGATCCAAGGAGCACACAAATGCAGCTTCACAATTAAACAAGTTTTTTTGCTCAAAAACTTTGTCAGAACAGCCTTCCTTTATGTCACCAGCCTTGGTCTTAGCCTGGAGGGACTCTGAGGAGTGAACAGGTACTGTCCTTCCAGACCCTCTACAAAGGGACCAAAGAGGAAAATATTTTCTCTAACAGATTGAAAATCAGTGAAGAGAAAATAATTCCCCTGCACTACAGCTCTAAGTGCAAGAAACATCATTAAGTCTCAGCCACTGCAAGCATTTAAGAAAGGTTCAAAGACAGTTAAGCCATTGGACCAGTTTTACTTATTTTGGTTCATTTGCTGTATTTTAAGACAATCATGTCAGCAAAGCAGAGTATCTCAAGAGTGCTTACATTCAGTTACAGCAGTCACAGGTTGCATATTCTGTAAATAGACACCACCCCGTGGTGTTTCACCTAACACTTGGGGGTTCTAATGCCCTCTGATCACTACAAAGTTACCTACACAGTGCAGAAGTAAAACTCCTCCCAGCAGACCCCGCTTGATCCACATCACACAGTGCACAGTTTACCATGTCACGTGTCTGTGTGCCCATCACACCAGAGGTGCTGGGCCAGATCCATCCCAGCGACTGACACAAGATCCAGCACCGAGCAGAGAACTCCCTCCTCAGCTGGGGGAGTTTCTTGGATGCAAAGGATGCTCATAACAAAGCCAAGATCGTATTGCACAGATTCCAAACAGCACGGTCTGAGCCCTGATGTTTCCCAGTTCCTGGGGCTATCAAATTGCTGGTTACCCCAGGATGTGCTCCTCCTTCAGCACCCTACATACACTGCTTCCTGACTCCCTTTTCCTTGGGGGCAGCTTGCTGATCTCCAAACCTGCTGTGACCCCAGTGCACACCAAACAAACTGATGCACCCAGACCTGCAGAGGGTGAGAATGGCTTGGTTCCTTTCACAGCTATGGAGCAGACCTGTCAGCACAGCCAAGAGTCTGCTCTAAGGGGAGAACAAGACCCCACAGAGGCACGAAATGAACACTTCACCTCTCTAAGCAGCACTTGATCCAGGAGGCATGGCTGTTTTATTATCTGGGTGATGTACCAAGGCCTGTTTCAGAAGATCGACAGGGAAACTGTTCCCTCTATCAGAGTAAAATGAAAATAAATTGGTAGAAATACTTGTTCTGTCCAAACATTTCATCATGTGCTGGGAACACCTAAAACTCCAGAGCTCTGCTGTCACAGCCCATGGGGCAGAGGCACTGCTCAGTCTCTGCCCTGCAAAGAAGCTCTCTGCTTCTTCTGTTTTGCTCTCCCCTCTCTGGTGGGAGCTGATTGCACCATCCTCACAGCGATTGTACACGCTGGGGCATCGCCACTGATTGACCTGAACTGGGCAGGAATAGCAGGGAAATAAAAAAAAACCCAACAAAACCAACAAACAAACACAGGAGCATCCAGAGGAACTGGAAGAGACTGAACCTCTTTCAGCAGGACATCAGTAATTGTCTTCTCATCCAGATCACCTCCGCCTCTGCTCCACCACCATAAATGCACATCTTTGTTAATTCAACAGTCTTTACTTTCAGTTCAACTCTCCTGATGTGCTAAACCTTGCAGAAATGTGAAGGATTGTGAAATCAAGTTTTTATTCAAGCGTCTAAAGATGTAAATTTGAAATGAAGCCTATAAAATATTTCACAAGCTGTGGAGACTTTTAAGTCCTCTCAGACACAGCTGAAGTACCCAGTTCCTGAGAGTATTCCTTCCAACCATTCAAGTGCTGTTTCCTTTCCTCAGCACTCCACTGTCAGCAGGGTCTCCCAGAAGGACATTTCCAAACAGACAGACAAAGGGGAATCACTGCTGGCTTTTGGTTTTAAGTGGGTGTGGATTTTAAGTGACAGAATGTAACTTCTTATGGAGGCACAACATGCTTCATCTACTCATATAATTTCATAAAGGACACAAAAAGAGGACAAAACTGAGGTCTTGAAGAAACCACACTTGCTTAAAGCACACAGTGTAAGGCATGGGGCTTATTACAGGCTCTTTAAAAACTGAGATTTAAGTTTCTTCCTAAAGGCTGGAACAGTTTGTACAAGTTCTCACCTGCTCTCTTCAGTGACCTAAAACTTATCAGTACCTTAACAGTAGAAAGAGACAGTTAACAGCTTGAAATTGAGTCTGTGCATTCACAAAGAAAAACAAAACCAAAAACCCCACAATAGATGCAGCCGTTAAAATACCACAATCCATATTAACTGAAACCAAAACAGACTCCTGGAAGTTCAGCTGAAAAGAGAGTGAGCCAACTTTCATTAGCCTATTTCTACCTGTTCCTCTGGTTTAAGAACAATCCTCCTAAAAATCAGTAACAGAACTCCTCCACAGTAATGTCTGAAATCCCTGTCTAACATTTAAACACAGCGCCAGGATCCTCCACGCCACGGCATTCCTGAGTTCACCAAGGTGCTATGGGGAAAATAAACGAGCAGAAGTATTGCCCTCTACTTTGCTAGCATATTTCAACAGAAATCAATCTGTTCAGTAGTCATAAAAGCAAGGAGCTGATTGATTGAGGCTGGAAGGACGTGCTACCCGTGGCTCAGAAGTTCTGCTGCCGCCGCTTCTTGGCTTCAATGGCGTCGAGGATCGGCTGCCGCTTGGACTGGTACTTCTGGCGGATCTCCTCAATCTCCTGCTCCATCATGGGGTCCAGGGCCGAGAGCCTCCTCTGGAGCTCATCCACGCTCCACGTCTTCAGCTGAGCAGGAGACAAAAGCAGGACAGACAGCGGTGTCAGCGCAGCCACCACCCCCAGGTGTGCAGGGATCCCGACGGGCACCACGCACCCTCCAGCGGGAAGGGTGGGAGAGCTCTGCTCCTGCCCGCTGCTCTCACTGAGGCTGGCACGAGCCTGGGGACACTGGGCTGCTTCTGCTCGTTTTGCAGGTACATTACACGCTCTGTTTAGTGGCAGTGTGAGCGTATAAACAACCAGCGAAATGTTCCCCCCGCTGAGCTGCTTTCCTAACGCTTCATTTTGCAGGCTGAGAGCAGAAATACCGCACTGAGATGGAAGAGCAGCAAAGTTCCCTTCCCCTCCCCTCTCCTTGCAACTAAACTTCCTTCTGCTAAATGACAAAAGGAGACAGAAGGGAACAGAAATCAGAAAATACCATTGACAAAAGTTACATTTGAATAAAAAAGCACTTCTGTACAACCAGGTTGAGGCTCAGTCAGGGTGAGGGTCCAGGCAGGAATCCCAGAGCACAAGCACACACACCAGGTCTCTTTGGGTCAGCCTCACGCTGATACAGTATGCAAGTACAATTTGCATTTTCCTGCACATGTGAAGATGTCAGACTACTCTGGACAAGCTCCCTCTCCCTGAATTCCCCCTCTGCCTGACCTCAGTTTAACCAGCTCTCTTGTCCATGCCAATTTGCTGAGAACTGGCACAGAAGAGTTTTACTGTGTGATTAGAGATGCCAAGTGTGGCCTGGACAGTCTAGATTGTCCACAGCTACAGCCTTTATGCAATATTATAATATTATAACCTGTGGGACAGACAGGATTTTAGGACAGTGTTAAAATATATGGACACTGGAAGTGCTTCAGATGTTCACTTAAGCACCAGCCCTTTTCCCATCCCAAACCAAGTGACCATCAGAAACACACAGGAGACACTGTTTCACAGCCACTGCAGCAGGGCAGGGATGCCTGTGCAGCACCTGCCATCACTGAGCACCTGCTGTGGATGCTAAGAACATGCAAAATAATTTGGGGATTTTTGTGCACAAAGAACTGTCAATTTTTTTACTTCCAAGAAATGTCTTAATTGAGTGACTTATCTTTTTATTTCAGTTACATGCAAGTGGTGCTGTCATGGTTTAGCTGCTAATTAGTCAGCTGTCATGGTTATTCTTCAAACCACTTCTGAACCAAAACACTCAGTGAAATGTTTGCTGCCTACTACAAGGCAACAAATGAATGTTTAATGGCAGTTTGCATCAGTCCTTAAAAATAATACTAAGATACAGAAATCTTGATCCCTCTTCCTGAGGTGGAAGAGATACCAGTCCCCAAACCACAAAGTCACCTGCATGGTCTTTTGTAGTTCTTTAGATCATGAATTCACTTTAATAATCCAGGCACACGTGAAACACAACCTTTCTGCTGAGGATATACAGTCTTTGGATCTCTCCAATCAGGCAACTGTTCATTAGAAAGACAAAGCACTTCCTCTGCAAAGATATACATTATTTATACACATTAATGCAACTTTACCAGGCAGCAGTTTAAGTTGATGCATGGCACCAGTTGCCTTTTCACACTAATTTATTATGGAGCAGGTGATTATTCAACATTCCCCTTCCTCACAGTCCAGGGAATTGAAGAGCCAAATGAAAATGCAAAACAGAGGAAAATATTAATTCAAGTACTGAACACATATACTAAGCAGCTACAGTGGAGCAAAGGGCTGTCAGCTCCCCCAGCATACCCAGTGCTGACTGCTGAAAGAGAGCACTGCAACAGATCTAAAACACCTTGATCAAGGCTTAAGCCAACTATCAGATGTCAGAAATCGTCCTAGGGCTGCAGTCTTCCGGGGATGCCCTCGGAGCCTTCTCCACCACGTCCCAGAGCGCTGGGTGCTGCTTACAGCCAGAAACCAAGTGCCAGAGCTGGCAGAGCAGAGGGCAGGGCAGCTGCACAGCCACGGCCTCTCCATCTGAGAAGGTGGCAGTAAGAAAACCCTGCCCTGCTGCTGCTCTGGAACACGATGGAGCATCTTGGGACACCCTCGGTGGGTACTGACACACAAAGTCTTCCTGCTGGCTGAGAGAGCTGCCTGCCAAGGGACACGACGGCTGTGACAGCTCCCGGGACTGCGTTTGTCAGGACAGATGGCTCACAGCATGCAGGATGCCGGAGTGCTGCTAAGTCTGGAGTGGGCAAAAGCCCACAGATATGTATTAATATGAGCAAACTGGAAGTGCGTTCCCTGCGCAGACGCAGAGCAAAGCTGCTGCTCCGGGAGCTGGTGACGGGTTAACCAGCACAGGGGTGCTGGGGGAAGGGAGGCAGGCAAGGCAAGGCAGTGCAGAGATCTGGGAGCACAGGAACATCCCGTGTGCAGCGCTCTGAGCTGCGGAGGACGAGCTAAGCACGGAGCCTTCCCCTGGAACAGCGGCAGCCTGGCTGTGAATGCCCACGCTGCTGCTCCTGGAAGAGGCAGAGAAGCCAAAGGGCAGCCCTGGTAAAAGGTCCAGAACGTGAGTGCTCAGCCCAGATGAGCTGAGGAGACGCTGACAGCACCCAGTGGCTGACGAGAGCCACGCGCCCACGCAGTGCAGAGGACACCCAGCCCTCTGCTCCTGCCCTGCTGCAGGCTGTGACAGCCCAGCCCGGGGACCTGGGCTGGGCCATTACTCAGCTCATCCTTCCACTCACACACACAGAGCTTCAGAATTTAAAAAAAAGAAAAAGAGAGCTGTTTAAAATGCGCCGGCCTCCATTTCACTGTAAGCCAATGCCACAGCCAGACTTTCTGCCAGCAGTGAAGTTGCAGACTCCAGTGTCTGTGTCTCTGCAGTGGCACACTCCTGGGACACTCACATTATTCTCTTCGTGAAATGCCAGCAGCAAAATAAGACAAGAAGGACAAGGACAGCATCTCATGACAGACGGTTACTCGGGGTAAAGTCTCAGTGCTGAGCAGCTGCAATTAGAGCTGGTTTTAGCCACGGGCTCAGTCCCATTCCTCTCCTCAGTTCTCAGCAATTCCTCTGCTGTGAGAAGTCTGAGTGTCTCTGTAAAAGCTATCTATTTTCGTCCCCACTGGTCAAATACCTAAGACAAAGTTTTAAAGGAAGGAATCTCATTTCAAATGTAAAGACAGATATAAAATACTTGTTCTAAGGTTGGTCAAACACATCTATCAAAACGGAGAGGAGGCAGTGCCGTGAAACCACTCCAGCAAGGCTGTATGTGCAGAAAGCTAAATTTGAACCATTTAACCAGTTGTATTTTTAGTCAAGGTTTAGAGAATGACGCTAACCCTGTAAAAATGCCCAGCTAAAGGCAAATGTCAGAGGTGCAAGTGTTCACCTGAAAGCCTCTCAGCCCCAGCTGTGCTGTTGCTCCTCAGACACCATTGACATCAACGTCTCGTTTTAATATGCTGATGATTTCTACTGTTTAATTCAGAAGGACATACATAATTATATCCTTTGAAAGGACATAACCTACAGCCTTCCCATGCATGCACAGTAATGATGGGCAAACCAGGAACACATCATTTGAAATACAGTTTCTTCCTCAAGGAGAAGACTTGTAAGCTACTAATGACATTCCTTTGTCAGCATTTCAGACAGATTTGCAGACAACTACCCCTCTGAATAATGTTCAACTCAGCAAACTGCTTCTGAGTTGCCATCCTTTCAAATCAGCATTTTAAAAAGAGGGACACTCCCCCCCCAAAACACTTGCAATTCTTACAGTCAGGTAAAGTGTCACAGCAACATGATATTCTACTGAATGTAAATGAACCCAAGCAGCAAAAGGAGAATAAATAAAAGCCACAGGTTTGATATTCAAGGGCACCATGATCTGAACTTTATCCTGCTCTGTCCTAAGCAGGAAGCAGTCTAAAACCCTGCCACAGTATTTTTAAACAGACCATGCCAGATTTCTTATTTACACAAAACAATCCCTTGTAAAACTCAAAGCCTGGAGAATTAACTCAGCCCCTGCCCTGTCCCCACAAAACCCAAACAAACAACCCAAGCAGTAAAAACTTTCTGAATTAGAAGCTGATGCAAATGATTTATTACAGGTCCTCTTGGTACCCATAGTCCTCACCCTGAAGAGCACCCCTGCTGGTTTGCCTACAGCAAGGGCTGCAGCTTGACCAGTTTGGGACTCGGCACATTCCTCTGGTCCCTCAGCAGCCCTTCAGCAGCACAAGGTCACCACTGCCTGCACCAGGCTGCACTACTGACACAAATATGGTCGTCCACTAACCCCTGGGTCACTTCAGCTATCATTCTTATTTGCTCCTCTAGCAAAAACACTGCCAGCAAAATCCTCTTGCTGCATGAATTACGAGCATCAAACAGAGAGGAGCTGTTTCCCAGCAGCTTTCACATGTTTCTCCCCCAGCAAAGGGTCTCAGTAAAGCTCTAGCTCACTGACTGCACAGGAATCAAAAAACATTACCTTGGGGCAAGTGGAAAGCATGTTCCTCCTGAAACTTGCTTTTGACTTGCTGACACTGAATCTGATCCCTGGATTTAGCACAAAGCCTTTTCCTTGCATGTCTGCGACGTTTCAAGCTATCTGGGCTCTGCTTTTAGATGCTGTCTTTGAAGTCCTGGAGCTTGTGCCAAGCAGGAACCCTCCATCCCCAGGGAGGGGATGCAGTTGTTCTGCCACCATTTCTCAAACGTGCAGATGCTTCTGGAGCATGTATGACACTGATGGGATGAGGTGAAAGCACCTGAACAGCTTTGCAGGGGGAAGATATCTTCCAAGTCTTGGTACTACAGCCAGTCCTACAAACAAAATTAGGAAGTTGTTCTCTCCTTCCCCAGCCCTCTAGCCACATCCCTCGACCATAATTGCTTTGAGTTTGAACACTTGTCTTCCACATGCTCAGAGTATTTTCCGAATATCCTCCCACTGTTACCCCCAGTTGGCTTTTCAGAAAGGAAACACCCAGCTGCAGCAATCCCTCTCCCTGCCTTTCACCCAGATATTCCAGGTGGCATTTACTGCTCAACATAACTTGATGTCAAACTTTTAAGTTTTAAATAGCCTTTAGAAAAACTGGCTTCAGCAATTATCACTTCATAAGGGGCAGTGGGAGTTTGAAGACTAAAATACAGAAGTAATAAAATTGCAGCTTCCCACGCTACACAGGGAAATAAATTCTTAGTAGAAAAGATATGAGCTAGATGGGAGCTGGAGAAAAAACAAATTAATTGTCTATTTAGCAGAGCTTTTATTGTTATAACTTCCTTTTCTGCCTAGTTTTATGCTGCAATCTAACAGTTCTTGACTCCATGCCCGGTGATCAAAGTCCCCCAAGGAAACTCATCAATCATATCAGTAGGGAGCACAACTCATCATTTGCTGTGTATATTTAGAGAGGCAAACTCTAAGCATGGCTTGAGAAGGGGTTTTATCCAAATTGAGATACTCAAGTTATGCTAAACATTAAAATGCCAAACAGGAATTTGCTGTTGGAGAGCACGAAAAATATTTCCCCTGTAACACAGTAACAACAGGCTGCTTTGGAAAAACAAAACCAGAACAACCACCTGGGACTGCAGCTGTATGGAAGCCCCTCAGAGGAGGCTGTGGATGATCACAGCCCACAGCAGAAGTGGCTTTGTATCAGAGACAAGTGAAAAAGAATTCCTACACAGAAGTCTGTTAAGTGTTCAGATGTCCTTTGGGAAGGGAGGCTCTTCACAGAAGAGACTAATTAAACTCTTGCTTCCCCTGACCTTGGCTATCAGCACTGCTATCAAGACGCTTCCCTTCTGACAAAACCGAGGGCACACTTGTGCTTCCTCCTCCAGGATCCTGGCAGAGCAGTCTGTGCATCCACCTCAACTTCTGAACTCTTCTCCTGTCACCTCCCCAAGCAGAGTTTTATTTCTGGGAGGTGCTCACCCATCGGGTACCACTTGCCATGACTATTTGTGGCAACCACCCCGGAGCAGAGCTCAGCCTGCAGCACACGGCAGCGCCGAGAGGACCATGAGCTGGGGAGAGGTGTCATCTCAGGGATTCGTGAATGCGAGCCCTGACGAGTCTAAGAGCTGAGATTATTCTGGAATGAGCGTTCTGCAGCTTCCAGGCTGGTTAAGCACGGGATCAATTAAATGCTCATATCAAATACACTCTGAGGGAGCACATTACTCAATAGTACTACGCACTTTTATTTTTTTAAACCAGCAAAAAGAAGTATTCAATTTCTCTGGCCAAAATTAAATGTGGAAGGTGATTTCTCATGCTAAGCAGACTTCAGGTCTTGAGGATGGTGATATAAATTGGTGTTGGAATAGCATGCCATTTTTTTTCCATAGCATTTTTCCTGAAATGCTGCCTCGATACCGCCTGGCATGCTTTCAATCACTGATCTAAAAATTAAGTGCCTTGTTCTCATTTATGTTTCCAGCATAAGGAAGCCCTGATGTAATGTATGAGCAGGCATTAACTATTTATTCACTTTAAGCTGTCAAATGCAAAGGACACGAGAACCTAAGAACCTACAGGCACTTTCTGCCCACTTTTTTCTCATGACTGTCAGGTCCCTACAACTCCACAGATCTGCCAGGCAGCCGTTCCACAGAGGGGCTGCAGTAAATCAGAATTAGCCCCTGTGCCTACACAAATACTAATTATCTTGATTCCCCCACCCCTTTTGGCATCAGCACATCAGTGAAGTTTCTCACTGTTATGAAAGCAGAGGATGAAATGCACTCACCGTGGGATTTCATGCAAGATTCAAAATACAGATATTAAACTTTCAGAAGATTTGAAAAATAAGTCTCAGCAGCACAAGCTTCTGCTTTTAATGCATCTTAATTATTTAGGCAATGTACTAGCAAAACACATCATGGGCTGCAGCATCCAGCACAAGCCAGAACAGCACTATGGCCAGAAATTCCCAAAGAGAAAGAACAGGATCTGTGATCAGTGCACATGTGGAGACAGGGGTTTCAGGCCACCTCATCTAAACAGCATATGGCTTTCCAGAAATAAAAAATATATTTTAATAGAGGGTTATATCAGAGGAGACCCAGGGCTCCTCAGATGAGCTGTTTCTGTAGCTCTTCCTTACTTGCACAGGAGTGCAGTTTTATGGCTAAAGATCTTACTGCTACAACACCAGTGAGGATCTCAATTCATTTTCCATGGAGCTCTGCTTATTTGATTAAAATACAGGGGCATGACACCAGACCATTTGATTTCTACTGTCCCTACAGATTTACTCCCACTCATAGTGTTTGGTCCTGCTGGTTCAGCAAGGACCTTCCTCAAGTGTTCTTTGAGCAGAGAACTCCCGTGGCCGCTCTGGCAGAGACACACACCCACTTTGGGCACACAGCTGCTCCTTGCCCAGCTCAGAGGCATCTTTGCCTTCTCACCCTCCCTACAATTTGGAAGATCCCCCACTCCCATTCCTCAAAACGAGGGAGCAGCTTTGCTGTTGCCAAGATGTCAGAAAATTCCCAGTGTTGGAGGATTCCAGCCAACATCCAGCTCTCCCTGGCTACCCAGACAGAACTGTGCAGTGCTTATGCAGGGTGATGACCACGGGACAGGGATTGCAGGGAGAACAAGCACAGCCTGCATCCCTGGGCTGCTCCTGGCCAAGAACTGCACTTCAGTAACTCTCACTGTAATCCTTCAAAGGCTCAGGGAAGTTTTGATGTCACAGCCAGCACGGGCACAGGACCACTGCAGGCTGTCACTGCCTCAGCATGGTGCTGACGTTGTATTAAGGAAGAAAACCCATCCAAAGCTCTACTCACTGATTTGAGTGGTGAGCGGTCATTAAAAAAAAAAAGAGCTTTTTAAAAGAAGACCAATTGATTTTAATCTTCTAAGATCCAAGATGAAATTTCCTTTTTTAGCCTTAGTGTCAATTATGAGTATGAATAACGCCATTCACTTCCAAAATCATCCCAAGTACTGTACACACTCAATCTAAACAAAGGGAATGACAAATTGTGTCAGTGTTGTTCTGCAGCACTGAACTTCAAGAAGTCCAAACCTTAAAATCCTTTAGGGACTTAGACAGTGGATGACTAATCCTGCAACCACAAAGACAAGTTATCTCACTGGGGTTTTTTTCCTCCCAGTAACTGAATTACAAACCAAGATAAAAGGTCAGCCTGTCTGAACAAGCAAGCAAAAAAAAAAGTAAAACAAAGGAGCATCACTTGCTTTTAAAAAGCACTTGTTTGCCAGAGGTTTGATTAAGAAAAAAGACAGCAGAGGGTTTTTTCCTTCTCTAAGTGATTATGCTTTAATTTTCTTAAGTAAGAGTACCAAAATACCTCTGAACATGCTAAAATAAATCATGTCATCAGGCTTTGAGGATTTGGCTAGCTGCACAACTCAACTGTAAAGTACACAGTTGACCAGTGTGGGGGTTTTCCCTTTTTTTTTTGTTTAAAGGAAAGTAATCTGTCAGAAAATGCTGATTCTTTAACCCAAATAAATTTTTTTCCACAGATCTGAAAGGTTTAACTACGTTCTGCCATGAAGGATACAGGGGTCTGTAATGCAGCTTCCTTCCAATCCCCCCCGCCCTTTCCCTCTCTCTCCCCTGCTCCTCAGGGCTCTGCTTGCTGAAGGACTGACAATAAATTTCTTTATTCAGGATCACTTATCCCAAATAAAGCAGAACAACCAAAGATGTAAGAATACCTAAACTCGGAGGGATTCATTCACCTGACACTGCCCAGCATGAAACACAAATGGAACTGAAGTGGTAACCAATTAGTTAACACTAAAGCAGTCCATGAATACTGCCTTCATTAATGATGTAATAATATAATCATTAAGAAGCTTCTTACTGGTGTACCAGCATCATTAACACATCAGAAGACTTCACACACTCAAATCTGCAATGCACAGTGAAGGCTTAAAACACACAGTTTCACTTTCAAAGCCTTAAGAACTACATCATCCAGGGCAAGGAGCCATGATAGTTTTAAATAACTTGGGCCTATTTATATTAACACTTACGAGTATTAAACATTATTCAATAAATGTTTTTAATTTCAGTCTTTTAGTCTCCCATTTTATTTCTGACTCCAGGAGAGCTGCTGAAGGGCATTTGTTTCCTGGAAGACCCCACAAATTGTGTACCCAAAGGTGTTGCAAAACCTTGGTCCAACACTGCTCTGCCTCTGCTCCTTCACTGGGGAAAGGAGGCAACAGCTGCAGATTGAAGGCAAAGAAGACAGGAGAGAGAATTAAAAGCTTTCTGGGGAAAGACTGAATTACAGAGATTTCCAGGGCATTCTGAAAAAAAACCCCAACAGCTGCATGCCCATGCAGACATCTTAAAAACCAGGGGCATGTGTTTAATATTTCAGAGACAAATATTTTTTGGGACAGTGCCCCAGTGAACCATCTCCATAAAATCCATGCCTCACAAAGCTGCACACTTTGCTATGAAAGGTTTTCCCAGCTGCTCACTGTTACTTGGGAATCCATTTATAACAATCCTGCACGGTAGCAAGGCACAAAACAGGCAGGAATTAAACACTTAATTTTGGGGATAATAATCCTTTCAGACTGTATCAGTCTACATGTGTTAAGCTGCTCTTCCTCCCTCTTCTTGCAGGTCAAAGCTTTGACTCTGAATAAACAGGATGGTTTGTGTTGGAAGGGACCTTACAGACCACCTAATTTCAACCCCCTGCCACAGGCAGGGACACCTGGCGAGGTCAGGAGGCAGATTCCCAGGGATTAAATGCACCAGCTACACTGGCAGTGAGCAACACCTGGATGTTTCTGTAGGTTTGACAGTAACAGAAGAAGAGGGGGCACAAAGGCAAAGGCACTGGGTCCAGCAGGCAGAGCTGAGATGACAGAGCAGCTGTAAGAGGCTCCTCCAGCAAAGAGTCTCCAAAAGGAGCCTTTTTTGATACAGATGAGAAAAAACCTGGACAAGCTTGTCTTTTTAAGCTACATTACCCTTTAAAACATTTGTACTGACAGATGAGTTGGAAGAGGATTTTAGAAGCATTTCAAACAGCTCTCGTTTGAGCAGGAGTGTTCCTTCTTTAGGGGAGACGCCGTGCCAAGAACACATCCAGCCCTGAACACTGATCTCAAGGCATAACAAGGCTCCAACAGGTTTTCTGAAGAATACAGTATGCTCAGAGATAATTTTTCCAGCATCACACCTTCAATTGCTAATTCCTCCTCCCTTTCTCCCAAAGCAGAAATGCTCGTTGCAGCCCGACCTCAAACACACAGTGGAACAAATCCAACGATCACAGACCCTGGATGAAGTTCTGTTAGTCACTTAGTTCATCCACAAAACTTTCAGTCAGTGTCTCAGCTGATTAAATGCTACAGCAGGAAAGGGGCCTCAGAGACAGTCCAGGATGTTGAGTTTACAAGTTTGAGTATACTCTGATATAAAGCTGCTTTCAGGTTACGTTATTTCAGTCTCCATTAAGGGCTGTGACCTCAGCAATTCAACACAAACAACAGCAACTCAGTTTACTTCCCACTCACTGCAAGTTTCATCTAAAAGCCTCGTGTCACAGAAGGCCTGCTACGTACAAAAATACAGCAAAAAATGAAAATTTGACAGCAAGTTGTGGCTGTAAGTGCTTTGCAATCAACGTCAGTTTGCACCAAAGTGAAAGCAGGTGGTGAGCAATGACCCTGTTACCAAATGCAAGAGAGCAGGAATCTTTTCTCTTCCCCAGCAAGATACAAGAGTCACGTCACTGAACTACCTTTGTCAATTTTAAATATTGCTAACTAATTTTAAAACCAAATGTGGTATCTTCAGGGGGGTTTTGTTGTTGTTGTTGTTAGAAAGGGATTTTGGAAAGGTTTATACAACCTACACACACAGAGTTTGCTGTAAACCACATTGGTTTGCAGTAAGGTTCAGAGTGTCTTCCTCATGCAAATGTCACAGAAGATTCAAGACCACTTAACAAACAATAAAAGAGAGGAGCAAGCTGTTCCTGGGCTTATTTTTAAAATAACTGTATGTTTGACTACCAGGTGACAAAATGAACCATTTGTCCTTAATAAAGATGTCATAAGTTAAAAGTATTTGCTGGGAAGAACATCCTCAATATGCTGAAAAGGTAATGCTTAAAAGAGACACAAACAATTAACAGAGCTTTAAAAATTCTTGGCAGATGGCTGAAGGAAAAAAAAGGAAATCCGTTCAAGGGACATCAGTGCTATGAATCAAGACAGGTGACATTTAAAACCAATGAATAAAACATCACAAAAACCTGCCTCTTTTTATAAATCCTACTTCACAGTAGAATCACATCCAGATATTACACTTCAAGATCTTCCTCCATAAGCAGGAGATACCATGGGGGTACAATTCAGGTTTGAAAGTTAATACTTGTCTACCCTGGACTGCCTTCTGCTGTCAGAAAAATGCTCTTCCTATTTGAGTCTGTTGCTCTCCCTCCCATAAAAAAAAAGTTACAGCCTTAATGCTCTCCCACAGAAAGAAACCTTTATTTTAGGTTCAGCACAGCAGAAACAAATTTACTTGCTTCCCACCTCGGAACGTGCCCTACTTCCATAGGGCCCTGACAGGGATATCTGTCAGCCACCCCAGATCTGGCTTTTTCTCTCAAACTGATGAATGCCCCAGCAAATAAGTTCACTTTACGTTCAAAGTAGGACTATTGGAAGCAGTCAGTGCCTGAGAAGTAATTTTTATTCCAGCCACCACTGGGAAAAAGGAGAGTTCATGACAGATGAAGGGCAGAAACATTTGGACAGAGAACTCCATGAAGGTTCACTCGAAGTGTTTGTTTTAGTCTTGGAAAAACGTTATTGAGACAAGCTCTACTTTAACTGAACTTCTTTTCCTTCTATGCAAAACTATACATATCCAAATGAATTTTTGGAACAATCGATCTTGATTCATCACACAAGGGTCAGAGAAACTTGCTCTCTTTGAAAAGAAAGAATGTACTGGAAGTTTCACAATAATTCAGTAAAAGTCTCACGATTATTTGCTTTTCAATAATGCCATTTAAATGACCTGCAAATGTGCACCCTCTAAGAAAGCTTTTTTTTTTTTTGCTCCTATCCATGCAGACAGACTTTCTGGAGTCTTTGTAACCAGCTCGGATTATTCACTTGAGTAATCTGGATGGGAGAAAGGAGGAACAGGAAGATTAGTGTGGAGGGGCCTGCATCTGACACCTTTAACACACTGCTGAAAAGAGAGCAGCTAAAAGAAGGATCGTAGCAGAGTCAGGAAACACTATAAAATGATAAGCTATAAAAAGTCACACACCAGCAGCTCACCCATATAATGCAAGTACTTCTAGCATCTGCCTTAGCCCTGTATCCTCAGCATGCCTTCTTCCTACTGCTAGCAAAGACCCAAAGACCAATTCCAACAAAATGAGAGCCAATTATTCAGTCTGCCATCATTTTCAAAGCCGGCAACTGCACAGAAAATACTCTCAAGTTTTTAATCGATTGAACTTTTAGAAGGACAAAAGGTAGTAAAGCTATAAAGCATCAATATTAGATTGCTAATAAATGCTATCCAAATGGATGTTCAAAGAAACCAAAGACATTGAATGTTCCAGGTACTGGCAGACAACAAGCTGCTCACAAGATAAATGACACCTCCACAGACAGAATACAATAAATTAGAGACTCTGGTCATTGTAAAGCAGAACGTGTTTACTGTTATTGATAAGCAATAAATCACCTGCCCTCTAACGGTTCCTCCCTATAAATAACTTCCAGTGAAAGAAACAGATGGTTCCAGTATGCAGCCATTCTTCAGCACAGCCCTGAGCAGGGAGAGGGAATGTGCTGTGCTGATGATGCCCATTTTTACCCGCAGTTGTTCTGGAGGGGTGTCTGGAGGAGCAGTGGGGCAATGAGAGGGACATAACACCGAGCACCTGAACTCCAGCTGCCACTGCTGCTGGGCCATGCAGGGCTGGGCAGCACAAGGGGCATGGTGGGAATCGTCACTGCACATCCCTGCTTCGGGCTCCAGCCCACAGGATCCATCCTGGCTGGATCCTTCCTGCCTGGGCCACACCTGACATGCCAGGCAGACTCAGATCTGCAGGCACTGTCAGGCTGATCTACACCCCAGACTCAAAAATACAGCATGATCCTGACTGTGCAGCCCTGACAAAAGTGGCAGCTGGTCAGCACTTGCATTCTTCCTCCCAGTTAGAGGCAATTAACACCTCTGCTAATCCTTCCTTTGCCCTGGAAAAATTTCAGAAACCACAGTTATACTGTGTGCAGGACAGTCTTCCCCAGCAGTAGAGAAACAGATGAGACTGTGCACTGAAAAGTGATAAAGTCTGTTTTGGAACCAAGGGAAATCACAGCAATCTTTCCTGTTCAAAGAAATTCCATCAGCAGCCAAAGAGACACTGCTCAGAAGGAGCTAAAAGGATGAGCTGGTGCAGGGAATGGCACTCACAGCATGGAGACACGAGAGCTGGACACAGGCTCACTCCCAGCAGACTGCAGCGAGGTGACACTGTGAACAAAGGCCCTGGCAGCAGCCACCTTCCACAGCCCTCCCACTGAAATCTGAGACACTGCCTGTGTCTACTCCTTCCACCTCTGCAAACCCTGACACTCTCAAGGGCGTATGTTAATTTTATTTTTGTAAGGAAAACGGTTCTGCTCCGAAGTTTTTTCTGCTTCAGAGAACCTGTGAAGGCAGATCCTCTTCATTAAGCCCAGGAGTGAGAAGGAAAGACCAGAATTACAGGCTGTTGATAACTGTGGGTAAGGGAAAAGTCTGACTCACCAAGACCTCGCAGATGCAAGCAAATCAAGGTCTTCCCAAAGGAAGCAGCATGTTTCTTAGGAAAGAGACAAACCTTGTTTCAGTGTCAGCTTCCTCCCCCAGAGCTGCAGCAGCAGGGTGGAGACTGCCAGTGCAGACAACAACTGCTGCTGGTGGCAGCTCTCCACCGAGATCCTGCAGGGAATGGCACTGCCTTCCTTCAAGAGCCCAGCTCCCACCTGCTGCTCCTCCAGGGAAGCACCAAGAGCAGCTCAGACACTGGAGAAGTGACTGTAGCAATCCAGCTCTTGACAGGATGCCTTACACAGGCCAGGAATGGCTGGCAGGTACACAGGAGCTGGAACCAAAGAGGCCTTGGAGCAAACGGCTTCAGCTCTACGTGGAAAGATCTGATGTCCTGCAGTACCCTTGCTCTGGTCTCTGTTAAAGGTTCATGTCCTATTTGACTTCACATCCAAAACATGCCCCCAGGATACCTGACTGGCAAAGACTGACTGATATATACAAAGTTATGACTTGGAGTTACAGTAAAACCTAAGGTTAATACAGGTGTTAAAAACGCAGCAGTTGCATCATGGGGGCAAAATTGGAGGCTGGGGCTCTACTGCCACTGATTTTCACCAGTGAAACCACACTCGTGAAATCAAACTGAAAAGGTTTCAGTGTTAGCACAGCTCCCATAAGCCAGGAGTGGCTGGCACCTGCTAATTTGTTAACAAAACAGGCTTTCAATGAAAGGATTAGCGTTGTAATACAAAAACAGTGGTGACTGGCTGATCCACAGATGTGTGCTACAATAGGTTTGGCAAGACTGAAGGCCTTTCAAGCAGGGCCAGAATAAAAAACAAGTGATCCCAGTTTAGCCACAAGTGATATTAGAACACTGACCTGCTCAGAGCAGTTAAAAGGCTTTTAAAATAAGAATAAGTAAAGAGTTTGTTGTGTCTAAGGGCAGGAAACACTGCACAACTAATTTTCCCTTATGTTACAGTACTACTGAAATACTAAAGTGAAAAAAGGTAGGACATTGTCTAAACAAATCTTCTAGCATTATTAAGTCTGTGCAACAGCATGTGACTAATGTTCACTGGCAAAATTAAATTCAACTACAAAAATTCCGAGATCTGATTATGGCAATTAGGAATTCTCCATACAATGCAGCCTGCCCATTAACAGCCTACCCCTGCAGCAGTCTCCTGTTAAGAGTTTATTATATTTTACCTAAAAGCAAGCATTTTTGCCCACAATTAGTATTCCACCCCATGTTAAATAAATCACAATGTTGTTGAAAACATTGTCTGCAATCAAGCAGGGCTTAAACCTTTAGAGATCCTTGTTCAAGCCTGAGTGGGGATAAACATGAACAGCATCAGGCATTGACTAATCAGTTAATAACAACTTCTACCTCAGAAATCCAAGGCTGGAAATACTCTGGGTTAGTGCCATCTCTGACCACAACTAGGACACAGCCAGAGCATCACATTTGGGAGGAATGGAGTTCACCAGCTCTGCAGTGGACGGGGTTGACTCAATCTAACCCTTATCCAACGTGACATCGCCATTGTGATATAAATAGTGTCTTATTTGCCTGCTTCAGAGGAACAATGTTAGTCAAGAAAAGGTCAAATGGTTTTGCCACAGGGAAAAAGAGAAAAAAAAATCTTTTGTAATTTAATATTGCCCCCCTTTTTTTTTTTTTGGAGGAGAGGAGACTCCAGGTGCTACTCACATAGGAGGGAGAGGAATACAGAAGAGAAGGCACATTTATCTAGTCTCCAGCAGCACAAAGCAACAATATTTCAATCACTTCTTAAGGCCCAGAGGAACTGGTATTTACCCAGCATCTCACTGATCTCATCTCTACTTGGAAACCTGCAAACTCTATAAAAAAAGGCTGCTCAAACCTGCCTGTTTTGACAATGCAGAAGTTACAGCTGCAGGCAGGTCTGGGACAGATGTACTGGGTACACCCAGTGAATGCATTTTCTTCTTATTCCACAATGCTCATTGCAATTTCAATTAACAAATCAAATATATAAATCAAAATGACTTTTACCCACAGCTAGCTATCAAACTGATCAGTTTTTGGGCAAATGGGAAAAAATACACGATTTTAAGTCTTTGAATACAATTACACACCGTGAGCTCGCTGCTACAAACCCTCAGATAAGGGCTATGCAAACACCCACATTATTTGCTAAGTAATTTTCAAGTAATTTGCTTTCAAGCTATTTTCTTATCCTACAGAAAATAAAGTAGCTCTGTTCCAAAATTTACATGCAAGGCAGGTTGGTGTATTCGTATGCAACTGAACTAGAGAAATGCATACAGCTGGGAAGTGAGATTTCTACAAATTATTACAAGGAAGGTGACCCAAAGGCCAATTTATTGCTCACTTTTATTGCTTCCAGCACATGTCAATGCTGCAGTACTAATGGAAATCAGTAAGCAGGGTCACGTGTGCCAAGTAACTGCTTTGCATGTTCTAAAAATATTTGCAGGTCCCGTTTGCTGGGGTGGCACCGACCCTTCCTCGTGGCTATCCGTGCTCCCTGGATGTACCCTGCACCCACAGCTCCCAGGGTGCACGGTGGAACAATAATAACACATCACCCTCCGTGGAAATACACTGCTAAACCTGTTATCAACCACATCAGAAAGTAAAGTAATTACAGCAAGTTTCCCCTTGGGCCACCTTCTGCAGACAACAAAAGACTTCTAAAGACCCTCCAAACCAGCCCATCTTTCCTGGGAGATACCACACACTGAGAAACAATTATTTATCATTAGATTAAGGTGCAGCAGGTAAGGTGAGTGAGATAAATGAAGCATCTGAGTTGACTGGAACTGTGTTTGGCCCAGACCCTGCGACACACAGGCAGCGTGAGGACTTCTGAAAAGTTCACAAAAATTCTGTCAGGGAGATTGAAAAATTAAGGATTTGAAAGAGAAATTAAAGACCAGTTTGATGTTCATCTATTAAAACAAAACCCAGTGCCACAGCTTGAGAAAAACGAGGGAATTCAATGGTTCCAACACTGTTGTCAGGCATTACACACTGAGGATTTGCATTTTCCAACTACCATCTGGATTTTTTTTTTTTTTTAATTTTAAATGCATAATGGGGAAGTAAAGCAAGACAGCTTGTACCCTCAAGTCCTCAGGCAGTTTTGTTCGTTTTGTTTGCTTTTAACCAAGGGAAGTAGAGAGACAATGACTGGTTATGATTACTGAGAAATACCTAAAGAAAACGAGTTTTTCAAAATGCCCCATCCAAATGCATTAGCCATTAGAATCTCCTCAAGTTTCCATTAGTCTGTCAAAACAAGAAATAATCTTACAGCAGCTCTGACTAAAAATTCTTAAAAGATTGTCACACTGATTGAATTTCAAAGTATAGACTTACAAATTCGTAGTCTCCATCCTGTGGTACTTTCCAATCAGATGAATTTTTTGTCTGGCCAGACACATTCTTCCCAAAGCTATTGATTTGATTCTCCTTCTCCTTCTGCTCAAAATATTCCAGGAATGATGGTTTGGCTGGCTGCATGGTTTCATCCCTCCCTGGAAATATGAAACATAACAATAAAAGAGTTGTTTTGAAAAATACAGTTTTGGTTATACAGCCCTACATCACGCCCAAAAGTGATTTAATTTTTTTAGCACACGCTAAATCACACAGGACTGCTGAAGTACTTGCTAAAATACTATTTTCCAGCAGCTTTTCAATCATAAAACTGACTGTACAGTGGGAAAACTGGAGAAGGGAAGCTGAAAGCCCAGCACACAAGAGATTGCAATGCTGGAGGCCTTGGCCTCTAGACCTGCAATCCATCATCACAGCACACTGCCAGGTAACCGAGTGCTGAACTGAACTGCTGCCCACGAGACAGGCTGGGCTCCTTCATCCCAGCCAGGCTCCATGCACTGCAAAAACCAGCCACGTTCAAAAACCAAACTGTGCTGTTTTACAGGCAGAAACTCACCTTTATATTCATGAACAAAAATGAGGCTTTCCAAGACCACAAATACCTTATAAACACCACATAACTTGCCTTGGGTAGAAGTGGTCAAGTTCCACATTGTTTGTGTAGAAAGGCTTAATTAGCTGACAAAACTTCTTTTCTTCTTTTTATAAATAGTAAGTTTTCAGCTTTTATGCTCTAGTTTTCTTTTCATAAATTAATTATTCTGAATCCACTTTCCTAGTGGATTACTCAAGTAAGCCATATATATAGTTTAACCTCTCAATTCTAGGCTGTATTTAAGAAACTTGGGGTAATAAGAAACAAGTAAGAGTACAAACAGAGAGAGAAAAGTCAAAATAACCCTGTAGACATGAATACTTTGACTTTTAAAAGCAGGTCTCACAAGCCTCCCGAGCACCATTCTCAAAGAGGTCACCCATCCTGACGGGAGAAGCAAGGATGTGGCCAAGAACACGTGGCTTGAGCACAACTGACATTGTTCTCATTTGCCTAAATTATTCTTTACAACAAGCAGGAGTTAAAAGAGAAGGGAGAATGCTCATGAAGAACTAACAAAACCACATTCTCACAGGGTGCACAGGTAGGTTGGGGAGCTAGTGGGATTAGGGATATGAGCACTTTATCCTTCTTCCTTTAGCCCTTACACCATCCAGTACCCTGCTCATGTGATTCAAGAACCACTGCATACAAATAAAGCTAGCAATCCATGCAGCAAACAGGCTTCCATCACTGCAGGGTCACAAGTCCCAGAGCAGAGTAGGTCCCAGGGCTGTGTGGAGAAAGCAGAGGTGGCTCCAGCTGTGGAGTGGAGGCAGCACAAGAGGGAAGGAAGTGATGAAACATGAGAGGATGGAAATACCGATTTCCAGCACAGACAGCAAAAAACCCCCAACACAGGGAGAAAACATGACATTTAACTTCACAGCAAGTCAAGATCAAAAGGCTTTCAGTTATCTCCAAAGGAAGATTTCTTCACTAGTGCAACCAGTGGCAAACTGGCCAGTCCTGTGAGTTGCAGCACTGCTAATATCTTGTGAAGAGTCCCAATCCAAAGGAAGAAGCTGTCTTGCACAGCAAACATGCTTTAACAGGGCTGCAACACAAGGCCATGACAGCTGCAAACACAGCTAAAGGCTGCTCACAGCTTAATGCCACTGCACTGCTCTTGGTGATAAAATGCTCCACCAGAACCTGGGAGCACCGTGGAAGCAAGCACTGAAACCCAGGAAATGGTTTTATTCTGCTAAGACAAGGTTCTCTAGACACTGCAATAGGTTACTCATACTTGAAACATGTGTCGTAGGTGGTGCAGAAACCACCATTTTCAGAAAGCAGGATCAGGACTAGAGTTAACAGAGAACAGCATCACGATAGCCTGGTTCTGGACTGGGGAAATAAGTTCACTGCTGAATGCCATAAGTTTGAAATAAATATAATCTGTCAGGCAGGCAATCAACCAAATTTTAGAGCTTCAGACAAACACACAGGGGATGTTCTGTGATGGGTTGGTGGGGTCTGTGTAATGCTCTCTCCTACAGGAGTCTGTACAGAAGGCAGGCTGTGACAAGGCAGTCCTCTCTAAGGATACTCAGCAGTGCTTTCCTCTTGAAAAAATATTAGCTACTCTGGAAAGCCATTAAGATTTAATCACTGAATATTACTCTTGCACATAAAATTGCCATCCAGTGATCCAGAAGTTCCCTGGCAGATGCTGTCTGATCCTCAGACAAGCAGATGAATTCCTTGGTCCGCTCCGAGATACTTTAGGAAATTATTTGTCCATAGACACGTTAAATACAGAACAAATTTCTGCAAAGTATGAGAAATCTTGGCAGGATATCTGGGTTGTGATACTGAGAGAAGTGTGGTTCTACACTGAACGTGAAATGTCACGATGCATTTTGAAAAAGCCCTGCATGGCGCTGCCTCTCCAGGGTCAGCTAAAAGCTCAGGCATGAACTGAAGTGCTGATACTTTTGCACCATGACAAGTGGAGCAGAGACAATTTATTCCACCCCTGGCAGCAGTTTCCCCTTTTCTAAAAAAAAAAAACAAAACCAAAAAACTCATCGGAGAGAATTAGATCAAGAAGGACACCTTGAGACCAGCAGCGTGAAGGTCAGGCAGGGAAGCGGAGAGCAGATCTGCTGTTGGGAATAATTACTGTAATACAATCACAATCCAATTACTGCTGAGTGATAAAACATTTATTTAGAATGAAGTAAACACACCCCTTGTACTCTGCTGCAGCTCAGCCTGTTTGAAGCAGGAGGTTAAGTTATTATGGACAATCACGGCAACGTTTACCACCAACTAATTTTGTAGAAATACAGGAGTTCATAACTACCCAGGCTAATCTATACACAGCTCACTGGCAGCCAGTCTGGGTCTTGGTAATTCAGACTTCCTAGGGGGGAAAAAATGAAAATCTAAATCATGATTGTACTCTCTGTTTTGAAAACTATTGTTTGTAGCACAGGTGGCTTTGAAAGCAAATGTTTCACTCTAATGATATTGGCTTATTCAGTGCTTTCTTTTTATTTTCTCAAAGACTGTTCACTCAAAAGAGAGCTTAATTCAGAGTGTCAGTTAAAACAATCGTGCTCATTTCCCCACATCTTGTGTTTTAACAAGAACTGCAATATTTGCATTTGGCCTTGTTGAACTTCTTGAGATTTGCACAGTCCCACCTCACCAGCCTGTCAAGGACCCTCTGGATGGCATCCCTCCCCTCCAGAGTGTCAACTTGGTGCTGTCAGAGATAAATGGAAGAAAAGGGAAAATTATGTACCTACAGATGTTTTTCTTGCTGCCCTTGATGTCCCTGGCCATACTTATTTCTATCAGGGTTTTAGCTTCCCCAGATTCCTGTCTGCTCAATCTCTCCGTATTTCTCCCAGGCTACCTGTCCTTGCTTCTGACCTTTCTAGGCTTCCTTTTTGTGTTTGTTTGAGTTTGTCCAGGAGTCCCTTGTTCACCCACACAAGCATTTCTGCCTGACTTCCCCTTTGTTGGGATGCACTGCTCCTGAGCTTGGAAGATGTGATCCTTGGATATTAACCAGCTTTCTGGGGCCCCTTTTCCCTCCAGGACTTTATCCCATGGAACACTACCGAGCTGATCCCTGAAGAGGCCAAAACCTGCCCTCCTCAAGTGCAAGGCAATGAGTTTGCTGCGTGACCTCCTCGCTCCCCCCAGGAAAAGCATGAGAGGAACGGTGCTAACTGCAGGAAGAGCAGCTTGGCTGAACACGGGGAAGAAAGTGTCACAACAGGGATGGTTGTGCAACAGAGTGGGGCTGGAGTGACTGTGCAAGGCCTTGAGCAAGCAGAGCTGGCATTGCACTTGCCCCAGCCATCACACAGGGACTCAGCCTGAATGATCTCCAGAGGTCCCTGCCCAGACCAGCACCTCGCAGCTCATGCTCTTCACACACCACTGTCAGACACCCCTAGCCCTGCAGTCACCTTAGGCCTTGCCAACACAAACAACATTCAGCCACCAATTTCAGAGCGTTTTGTCACCAATTTGGGCACATTTCTATGCATCAACATGTAGCACTGCGTCTTCACTCAGTGGCGCTTTGTTTTTTTAAAGTGATATAAAATAGAGATTGCTAACTGACAAAAAATGGGAAAGGAAAGATAATATAAAAGGAGAAGTGGCTGGAATAGAAATACAGATCTAAGATATCTGAAATTTTAGTTGCTGCTCTGATCTCAGTAGGGGTGCATATGCAGTAAGACCAACAGAACCGTTCCCGGAGACAGAAAGACATTACACCAAATCAATTATCATCCCAGCACGACTGAAATTCTTTCTGTCAATCTGAGCACTTAACAGCAGTGTCATCTTCCCAAAGATGATCTGCTATTAATTCAACACAAGAGTCACACCGCTATATCTTTAAAATTTTGGTAACAGGCAGCTGAAGACAAAAATCGATCACTGCTATTTGCAGAAGCAGATGCTGCTGAAAAGATGACACCGCACCAAACGAGCCTGTGCCAAAAAGCATTTAACTTACTAATTTTATAGGGTTAGACTAAAATATGAACATTTGACAGCAAGTGAGATCACAACTGTGGCAGAGAAGAGCCTTTTATGAGAAGGTCACCCTGTGGTGACAAGAAAGGCTTCACTGTGCATCTATTTTGGAATCTAAAGAGTTGCTTTATAAGGACGAGCCACGAGAGCTCCCTGGAGCCATTAACGGCCCATCATTTAGATACGCAGTCATCTTTTAGGAGCTATATTAATTACACAAATGGAACACCACAGCCCTGTTGGGGCTGGTCCAGCCGACTGCAGAATTGCAGGTTCAGGGGAGCTGTGCAGAGCCACAGGCACTGGGAGGGCCTCCGAGAGCTCAGCCCGTCCTGTGAAGAACAGAAGCCCTCCATGGAAAACCCACAAGTGCTGCCTGGTACAAAGTCACGTTCAGAAAGTATAAAAACATCAGTACTGTTGTGAGAACAGCAGAAGGAGTGAAGCTAGTGGGTCCAAAGAATGCCCTAAGTTGTGCACAACAAATACCTATGTAGGTTTTGATTTCTGAAGGAATACCATGCTAAGCTTGCTATGATTTCACTAACAGTGTTACTCCTTCAGCACTGGAAAGCAAAGCCCAACTGCTCATGGTGCTGTGCAAGCTGAGACAGCCCTTACCCAAAGCACAAACAGCCCAGACAAGCCAAAAGACAACTGACAGGTACAGGCAGGGCTCTGCAGGAAGCCAGCGAGGCGACATCAGCAACAGCCAGCACTGGATCCTCTCCTCTGCCAGGTTACAGCAAGGGCAGGGTGTAAGGAAAGACCTGAACAACAGCCTGCTCCTTTCCAAAAAATGTGACCTTTCTGAATAGTGGAGGGAATGGAAGAGGTGAGTTTTAGTGGCTGACTGCAGCATACAGACCTCCTCACATCGAGCTAAAGATGACAAAGGTGTGCAGAGCAGCCTCCAAGCCATTTGCCTTTCCATATGATGCTGCAGAGAAAGCACACTGATAAAGAAGAAACAGCCCAGTCAATCAAACCAGCAAGAGATTTACTTTTTATTCCCAGCAGTAAAGAATATCCCTGAAACCAGATCATTCACTATCATCTAGTCCCAGAAATCAAAGGACTCATTTCGTTGATTTTGTCAAATTAGCTCTCACAATCGAAAATTTTCAGAAGCTTATGAGCTTCAAAGGACGCCTTCAGAAAGAAAGTGGGATTTACAAAGTCCTTCTATCTATCTGAACAGGCTTGCTGAGTAATGAAACTAAAATTCCTGCTTTTCTCTAAAATTATTCTTCTCTACTCAGACTTGACATCAGAAGAATCCTTGTTTTATTATTCTTTCCTCTCGAAAGGGATTGCTATCATCTACCTAGGGTGAATATTCTAGAGTCACAAAGCTTGCCATGAGAAAGATAACCTAAGGAACACATTTTGTGTGCTCTTTACTCAAGTCAGTTTATGCAGTTAATATTTAAATACCTATTCTCGAAGCCACAATGATAGATTTCCTCCCTATATCACAAAAAATCCCAGCTGCAGTTATAGCTGGGAACAGGCAGGAGATCATGCTACAAATTAATTTACTAAGATAATGTGAATCAGTAGCAATGAAGTGATCAATTACTACATTAGCAATACCAAAATAAAGCGTGATTTGTCAAGATTTCACTGCAATCTTTAGAAAGACAACTGGCCCCAGCTGTGGAGAATATTTGTGTGGGTGACAATGGGGCATCAGGAGCAACCAAACAAAAAATGTTTAAGTTGACTGGTGCTCAGGAAGCTGCACCCCTGTGAGCAGGAGCTCAAAGCAGCTCTGCAGAGGCAGGGAAGAGCACTCTGAAGGAAGCAGAGCCATCACTGCCTTTATTCAGACACACTGACAGAAAGGATCCCCTGGGACAAGTAGCACTGTCTTCTGCTATTGTATAGAGGCTTATACAGTCCCTTTCACAGAGGGATCAGGATCTATTGTGAAGCAATTGGTTTGCTTTGTCCTCGCTGTTGACAGCCCTGCTGCTCTCCGAGTTCTAAACCCTCTCATTTCCAGTCAGAAGTTCATGGGTAACCAGTGCCTATTCACCTGCTCTTAAGGCTCAGCTTTTCAGCATTCACACCACCACCCACTACACCTTCCCTCCTTGCCTTAAATTTATTTTGTTTTAAATTCTCATATCCATTGTCATCTTTCATTTTGGTGGTCTAAATAAGCACAGATCGTCCACTGACATCTCACATAACAGCCTTAGACCTCAGCAGTCTCAGTAAGTTGCTGTCTGCTTTAGATTCAATTATGTAACTAACACTGAAAATACATATTTAGGAGGCACAAAACAGTGCCTGATGATTATGTGCAAGCAACACTTCATTAATATTAAATTTCAAATGGAATCAGTGCGTTATTTGCTCTGGGCTATTTCTCAGAGATCACAGATGAACTTTAGCAGCTGGGCAGCATAATTTGTACAGCATGAACAGGACTGAGTCCTTCTGAGCAGCAGAGCAGAGAGATGTCAAATTATTCAACCAGAGCAAAAACTGCTCCATCATTAATAAGTTCACCCCGTGGCAAGAGAAGCTGAGATTTCCTCACATTAAAAGCAGACCACATAACACTTCCTATCTCCTGAAGCTTATGAGGACAAGTCTCCCCATAATTATGGTCTATCTCAAACTAAATCAAATCAGAGCATTCCTGACAGGTTCTGCTGTTAAGAAGAAATTCCTAAATGGCCATAAAAATCAACATTAGGTATCCTAAATCTCTTAACAAATAAGATATGACAGTCATTAAGAAGAAGAGCACCAACACTCATCCAAAGCTGTAGCACATACAGTTGTGAGCCTTTCAGAAAAAGGGGAGGAAATCCTCAGAGCAATAAAAACTCTTTAAGACCAGGTTACCTCCTTTGGGATCTCTTTTACATAAAACCTCAGACACAATTATAAATATATAGCAGCTTCCCTCCTCCATCACAAAAGCTCAGAGGACACCTTATGTCTTTCACCTCATTAGCCTGAATTGTTAATTCAGTCCAGCAACCACAGTGTGTGACAGGCAGTGAAATGTGAAGGTGCATCAATGAAGAAGTGAACATTTCACACTCTGCATCATCTGGCTCAGGTTCTGATGAATCCTGATGTGAAACAACCCTACCAACAGGAGGTCCAGAGCACCTGTGGGTAACAGCTCAGGCTCCCCAGATGCCACAGAACCAAGTGAGCACTTCCTAACTTCCTCTCTATTCATAATCCAGAAACTCATTTGCTTATCTAGAGAGAACAGAAAACAACATTGCAGTGAACATTTCACTCCCCCTTCCCCCGAAGCTTGAAAATCTGCTGGTAAAAACAAATTTGGTTTGGAACTTCTGCAACGAAGGAATTTCAGATTTTACAGTTTTCCCTACTCCTGCTCAGGAGGGAAGCTTTCTCCAGGGTTTACTTTGATCCAGCAGGGAGTGAGTTTATTCTTAGAAGAGACAGGTAGGTTATATTTCCCTGTATGTGCAAATGTATGGGACAGAGATGTACTTACTAAGTGATTTACTACTCCTCTGCCTCTTGGCTGGGTCTCCTGAAGCACACTGCTCCCTGCATGGACTCTGTAAGTCACATTTCCCACTTCCCATCTTCTCTAAGACAATGTTTCTGTCCAGAAAAAAAAAAAAATACCCCCCCACTTTCTATCTATGCCCCATCATCACAAACACAGGAGTGCTCAACAACAAAGTGTTAGAAACAGTAAAAATAGCTGTTAAACACATACATCCTTCCCCCAATGTCAGTGTCTCTGAAAATATAAAAATTAACAGATGATTAACTTTGTCTCAGTGTTAAAGCTCTGTCAATTATGCAGGCAAACCAAAGGTGGACAAACATCCCACTTAGACCCTGGACTTTAATTCTCTTCATGCTTCAATCTGAGACACTATTTCAATTACCAGGGCCAGCTGCCTACCAGTACTCAAACAAAAACCCAACAGCATTGCTCAAAAATGCTGTCTGCATGTCCACCCAGCTCAACACTCTGCAACAAACCCTGCAGGCCACCGTTTATGTCAAGTTTGTCAGCAAGGCTGCTATTAAAAGTCAAAAAAGTAACAGAGCTGCAAGACTCATCTGTGAAGATTTGTGTTCTCCACAACTCAAGAGTGGCAGTATGATGATTCTTTCAGTTTGAGAGCGATTTAATCAATGCAGGAGTTTCTATAAGCAGCATGTTATTTAAATGCATAATGCTAGGAGTGTTTTATGGTCCAATTATGCCTAAATGGACCAATTTACTTTAAACACAGAACTGTACCACTGGACATTAATAACATTAAGTAGTGGGAAGCTGCTGCAAAGAGTTATTGTCTACAGAGAAAGTCAGAGGCAAAACACAGCCAGTGCCTTTGACGTACACCTGATGTAAATCCTGCCCAGCCGAGGAGCTGCTCTCTGCAGGCCCTGCATCAGCAGTTTGGATAACATGCAACTGCACTTGTCTGGACAACTAATGATATTACAGCATCTACAGCCACCTCAGCTACACACCAGAACACTTTACTCAATTACAGTATTAATGCAATTGCATAAACCTTCTGCCACCCATGCTCAGTCTGCTGCTCACGTTACAGCTTTTACAGTCATTGCTTTACATGAAAAATCTCAGTTTAATTTGTGGGGAAAAACTGTTTCCTGAGTCTTGGCAGTAATGTTTCTCTGGCTTAGGTTTAAGTGTCACCCACTGGCTGTCTCACAAAGCCACCAAGACTAACAAGCTTACTCTGAATCATTTTTCTAATAGGAAATTGCTAAGTTTGCCTCTTAGCTCATTTAATTTGCTAATGAAACCCAATTTCCCCTCAGAAGGGGAAATACTTTCTTAAAAAGACACAACCATGCTTAGTAGTGTGGGCATGGTAAAAACATAACAAAACTCAAACCAGCCAATCTGTGTTGTAAGAATGAAGCCTAGAAATTATTTTAAACACTCACAAACTATTACCTGCACATTACGTTATCAAGGTAGAGACAACAGGGCTGTGAAAGCTTCTGGTCCACCTCTGCACCAGCTGCTGCACTGAACAGAAACCCCACACCCACAATCCTTCCATCATCTCCAGATCCCTCGTTCATCTCCACCCGAAAACCAGACAGCCCAACTCACAGCACTGCTGGCAGTTCTACATTCTCCAATGTCATTTTATTTCATGCTTAAACAAGCAAGAGGCACTTTAATACAGAAAATAGGACAGACTATAGTACTAGATCCTATTTTGCTTGGATCTGATCATATTGCAGTGTCCAAGGAAAGCAACATGTTTATCTGCTTTATTATAAAGTTACGTTCCACTCTTTAAACCGAAGAGATGAACTCATGCCAAGCTTCCCCTACCTAAAGACCTCCAGGAAATAAACTAGAAAAAGCATAAAGAGCACAAAATGCAGCACTGTTTACTAATATTATACATTCTCTCTCAGGAAAAACTTAAAGAAGATGATTCCAGACATATTAACGGTTATTCCAGCTCTGGAGCGCGATGGAAACGCCTGTTATCACAAATCACTGCTCGTCTGTAGTTCTTCAGCTACACTGAAAGTCTTCCTGGAATAGTTTAACTGCAATCCATAACTAATCTGCTGGCCATCGATTCAGAACTAAAATGTGTCGCGGCACGATTTAGGATCTGCGGTTCCAGGCAATCACTTGAGTGCTTTCAAAGCGCGTCACAGAAATGTCACTGTGACATTTTTAATGCTGCCCGAGTATTTATATTGAGTGCCCAGAACAAAGCCAAGCAAATGAAAGAATTTAGGCAAACACAATTACGGCTCAATCGACTGCAAACCAAAACTTCCCCTGCGATGGGGAAAGAGGGGAATTTAAGAACGCTTTTCCTCTGAGCCTTAGAAGTCACAGATTGATTTATGCAAGAATCACTTTGAAGTCTACTAAAAGTTGTTTGCACTTTCAAGGCTGTTGGAAGTTGTTTGCTAGAGATTTCTAAAACAATCCTATTTGTAAAACATTGAAATACGACGCTCTAAACACTTTTTACGGTAAAAAGAAATACAACCAAACAAACAACTAGTTCAGAGACAGATTTACGTTTTTTTAATTAGAAGGAAGGGCTTAGAACACAAACTCAGAAACCTGCAGTTGAACAGCCCAAGATACCTAGGGAAGCTAAATTCTCCTACTAATGCCATCAATCAGAAGTTTTTTATTGACTTAAAATAGGCTCTATTGTGAGTCATAACATAAGCTGCCAAAAGAAAATATAGATGTCTTTAAAAAATATGCATCAATAAAGCTTCTTCAAACTCAGTGGTTTCCAAACAGTGTTATTACATTTATGTTTAAGATTACAGAAAGAATTTGCTGCAGAGGGTTCTGCAGCAGGCTGATGAGCTTTAGGGCTAAATCCATTTAACTGAACGTTATGAATATGGAAATGGAAAGCTGAAAAATGGAGCTATAGGCAATTCTCACAAAGGGCAAGCTGCTCAGAGACACTGCCTAGCAGTGCATCCCAAAAACAAAGAGAGCTGCTCTGTGCAGCAGCCAGCATTTCAGAGTTATACTACCAAGGAAGGGGGAGAATGAGGTGTTAAAGACCACTTTCATTAAATCAGATTTCCTGGAATCAAGCTACAAGTTATTAAAATGCAGCAGAACCTGGAGCAGAGAGCGCTGAGGGCAGCTGGGGTTTATCAGACACTGCCCTGTGAAGCCCATGGACATGGAAGTGGTCCCTGTGTCGGTCACCACCCGCACCCAGGACCTCCAAACGCTCCCTCCAGCTGCTCAAGCCCCTCTGCCCACACACCCAGCCCTGGATGTGTTACACGGCAGCAGCTGAGGAACAGGGTGGTTTTAAGAAGCCTGAAGTCCAAATAGGGTTTAAAATAAAAACTCCAGTCACGGAGATCTCGAGGTGTGGGAGCTTGTTGTGGAGCTCCCTCTTGAGGTTAGAGACGACCCTGAAGTAAAGGAATTGCTACATCCTCATAACTGATTCTGCTCAGAACCAGAGCATGTCCTTGCAAGAGATACTATCAAAGGCGTCTCCTCCGAGCTCTGTACTTCACAGACAGCGTCAGGTGCTTTTGAGTTACAAGCCCTGCAGTCTTAGGAAGATAAGCACGTGTCAAACACAGGGAGATAAACTCAGAGACACTTTATTTACACAGTGCTGGCAGCCAGTGCAGACAGCAAAACCTGCAAGACTGCGAGCCATGAAACGGAACAATACCCACTGATGAGGAGAAAATAACAGTGCTGGCTGCTTGTAAAGAAACTGCAGCTTCACCGGGTTTACTTAATACTGTTCAAATGTCCCTTTCTTGGGATGACAGTTCAGCTACTCTAAGCATTCATCCATCCATCCATCTCCTTGCTAGACTGACCTTGTTCCACAGCCCCTGACAGCATTACCCCGCTGCCTTTGTGGCCACAAGCTGCCACACGGGCTGACACCTCTGGGGTTTAATGTGATGAATCAATATTTGCCAGAGTCTGGAAAACTCTTTAAAGGAATTCTGCTGAAATTTCACTCTTGAATCCAGTATCAGAGGGCCCCCACAGGGAAGAAGCTTTCAACACAGAAATTCCTGAGGAAAGGATTTCTCCAAACTCCTGTTGAGAATTTTTTCCCCTATCACTAGAGCTAAAGGTCCAAAATCAGACTGCCAAGGAAGTCTTTGGTAGCAGAGCAAGAGACAAAAGAACAAGCCTTGCCTGTGATGGTCATATTTTAGTGCTTCTGAGCACCTGCTCAGCACTTTCCTCGGTCCTTAAGCAAACATTCATGCTGGCCAGCTGAGTCATCCCTGACTACTCTGCCTCAGGACTGGGAGGCTAACAAACCTGTGTGAATGGATTTCTATGAGAAACCAAAATTCAGAAGAGATTCCTCTTCTTCTAGTCATACTTTTCCAGGAAGGCTCTCTCTGCCATTTCTTTAACCAAAGAAACATTTTCAACTCTTTTCCAGCTCAAGCTGTAAGGTCTTCCACAGACTATCAGTCACATCATGTTAAATCTTACATCCTAAGACAAGGTTTGTAGCTTTAGTAAGCTCTCCTATTTTAGGGCATAACTTGAAATGTCTCAAACAGCAACACACAGCTCATTCAGTTCTCCTCAGTGATTAGAGTAACACTAACAAACACACCACTCGAGAGAGATGCCAGCTCCTCCCACTGCATGTCCTGCTGAGCTTGAAACCTGAAAGGTATTTGCCATTTCATAAATCTTCATTGCATGCATCAGTCCTGAAAGAGGCTTGCTGCTTTCAGATGCCAGGTTACAGCCAGATCATCTTCTAAAGCAGCACGTGCTTTTTGAATTAACCCTCTGCTAGAGTCCCCCTCCTCTTTATTCTGTGAGAAATACAAACCAAGCAAGAAAGAACTGACAAAAAAAATCACCTAGAAATCATCTAGAATCAGATCTTATTCAATCAGCACAGAAACTTCTGGAAATTGTGCACAACTCATCAGCTATACCAAGTGCAAGACTGAAAAGAATGAAACTTGGACCCTGAAAGGTTTCTCTACTGCCAGAGGGCATTGACCTAAAAGTTCCAGCCCCCTACAACCAAAAGGCACAAGCTACCAAAAACATCAAAGCAGGCTGGGAATATATATAACAGCCCACATGAAATCTTAAGGAATATTCTACAAGTCAGAGATGTTTTCTTACTTTTCATGGTGCCCTCCTCCTCTTCCTCTTCTGTGTTTATGACCATTGTACCCAGCTGGGACTCCAAGGTGCCATCGTGTTCTATCATGGTGTTGGCTCCATCACTCATGGTGTTCACAGCTCTTATGGTTCCAGTTTCATCTCCACTCGCCCTCACCATGGTGCCTGAATCGGTTTCATCTTCCTCCTGTACAAAGATGCCATAAATACATATTTTACACATGGTGGTGAAGTCCCATGAGGAATGTCTGTATCCAAGGACACTGGCAAGCCTCACTGATTCAGAGGTTTTTACACACACACACACAAAGCCACATTTGGTTTATGCACTTAGTTCTCTCCCTGTCATCTCCAAACAGGTAATGAAAAGTGTTCATAGTTTTCTGCCAGTGTGATAAATAAGAGAACAGATAAAATAACCAGCAGAAGCTCCTCAGTGCAAGTTGTATCTCGTTTTCTCATTTCTGACCTGGTGATGTGTCTGCACAAGTAGATTACAACACTTGTTTGGTCATCAGTGTTTCTATTCATGCTGCCAGTTCTAAGAGCTGACCTCAAACCACTATCTCAAGTGCTACAGTTCACTGAGGAGTCACCATTTGATGACAGCAACAGGTCTAAGCCTGAGGAGTGTGTGGCACACGCTCTTCTGCTCGCAGACATGGAGCAGAGGAGCTCTGGGAAAACACACAGACCGACAGGGACGACTCAGCTCTGCTACCCAGACACCATCCCTCAGCAAGGTGACCCCAGACCAGTCACAAATGCAGAAGGGAGTGGGGACAATACTCGGGGCAGGGACAATACTTGCAGAGTCGACATCATGGCAACATGACCAATAAAGTTACATCCACACAGAATAAATACACAGCCCTAGACTGGAAAACCAGACGAAGAATGTGTTCAGCACAGACACTGTGGACCATGCTGCTCGAGTCTAACCCTGAACAGGGCTGGCATACAGTGCCTGGTGTTACCCATTTCATTTGTTCAGGCTGAAGCAGGCAGAGGCTCAAAAAACAGCTTTCAACATGCTTTCCAAATTTACATGCTGTAACCACTGAAACAAAGAGCTGAACTGCGATTCACAGCAATCCCCTGAACACTTCCCATGCCCTCACCTCAGGCTTCTGCCGGTTGCTCTTGTGGAGAAGAAAGTTTCTATAAGGGAGGTTCTAAAGCACAACAATAGTAAAACAACACAACATACTTATATCATAGTGCATCACAGATGATATCATCATTTTATACTAGCAGAGCAGTTTAAGACCTGGATCCACAATGAAGAATTCTCATTACTGCATAAATAATATAATCCAACTGGGAAAATGTATCAAGTCTTCTGCATACAGTTCTTTGTAGCCCTACTCAAGTCAAAGGTCTGTAAGGTGGACAGTAAGCCTCACATGCTGCCTATCCCACCCAAATATAGATTGAGCATCAGGTTAAACAGTCATAAAGCAGAAAACTCCAGAACTAAGTCAAATCCACTGGCAATCGAACAAAATATTGCAAAACCAAAAACCAGAGCAGCTAAGCCTTATGAAAGCAGCAAGAGTTTGGACTTTGTACACTGTTACTATTAAATACTCACTGAATTTTCTTCATCCTCTTGATCCAGTTCACGCTGCTGAGCCTCCTGACGTTTCAGCTTGATGTCCATCGCTTCGTTAATCAGGTCTCGCAGAATTGACACTCCCTTGGCACTTTTAACAAATGGGTGCTGAGAAGTGTTTTAAAAACAAATAAGCACTGCATCCAAAGCAAGATGGAACAGTAAAACACTATTGCTGTGGCCTATTTCAAATCAAATTAAGGTTTAACTCGAAACATTACTGAAATAACAATCCAGTCCTTGTGTCTGGCACAGGAAGGAGACAGCCCACCCTCCAATCAAGATCATGCTCCAAGGGCACTGCTACTGTGAGACCTTGGGCTCTTTCTTCCCCCCACAACTCTGCTTACTTCTTTCCTTAGCAGCTCAGCTGTCAGGAACCAATTACACCGACCATTTCCATGCCTAGACCATTCTGAGTAACCACTTTCCTTTAGCCTCCCCTGTTTAGTGTTTTTAAGAGGCAGTTTCTTGGCAGTGCTGGTGAGAATTTGAAAGCAAAACCAAACCAAACAAAACCAGCATCAGACTCCAAAAGCCAAAACAATAAAAACAACCCAGAGAAGACAAAGGAAGTTGAAGTTAGACTGGTTCTCAGAGAAGAACTGAAAAGCTGAAGTTGAGTGTTAAGATTTTTAAAAACTGAGATATTAAATAGTAAAATCTGTAGTGAAGAGGAGCGGCAAGAAAGGAAACCAACATCCCAACAGCCACACGGCACTGCCTACCCTGGAAAGGTTTCTCTAGAGATTATAACATCCTTGTAAGAAAAGGCAGACCTGCAGGAGCTGTGTTGCAGTGGCACGTTGCTCCGGGCTCTTCACAAGACACTGTCTCACAAAGTCAGTAAAGCTGTCTGACCACAGCTCCGGCTTCCGGAAGGTTGGAGGTGGATTGGTGGGAATCATGAAAATTGCCTGAGAGCACAAGAACATTCTGGATTTCCGAACAAAGCTTAAAACTTTCCAACAGTGCAATATAAACACACCCAAACACGCTAAAGGACAATGGACATTTTCGAGTTTGCTGCTTCTGAAGAGCTTTTTGCCAATATTACACACAAATCTGCTCAGAGGGATCGAGGAGCAAGAAAACAGACTTTTCTCACTAGGTGCTTACATCTGGCTGAGCCATTATGTGCCCCAAAAGGTGTGAATATGCTAACTTTACATCTTTAAAAATTGTGCTTGCATTAAAAAAAAAAAAATCCCCTTTGGATAATGCAGCTGAAAATACGTTTCTTCACACCCAACACCGAGTTTCACCTGTCTTAAAAGGAGAGGATTGTGATTTTTTTTTTTCTTCCCACGCAGATTCTTCTTGACAAAGACCCGTTTTTCATTTAATCAACACTACAAAAAACTGGCAGAAAACAAACAACTTGCACTAAATGAAAAGCAAATGGCATGCTGATGTGTTACTCAGCCAGCTTTAACAGCAAACCCTTTCCACAGAGCAATACATTTTGAGAGGCCACAGTCCTTACCCTCATGGGATGAATATCTGCATATGGTGGCTTGCCTTCAGCCATTTCTATTGCAGTGATTCCCAGAGACCAGATGTCTGCCACACAATTATACCCAATTTCCTGAATCACTTCTGGAGCCATCCAAAATGGGGTGCCTATAACTGTGTTCCGCTTGGCCATGGTGTCCTGAGAAGAAGAGAGGGATAAAGGGCCAGACAATGGCAACTGTATTAGCCACAAACGCTCGTTAGTGAATTATCACCCCAATTATCTTGCACACATGCACATTATTAGGCTCAGCGAGACTGGGATCTGGAGGGCTGCAAAGGGGAATTAAAATGTCCTCACAGAAGTTAAAAATATCCTGAAGAAAACAGCAAATGCTATTGCAAACCATTACTTAGGTACAACAGCTTCCACTGAGCAAGCTCTGCTCTAATCTGTGCTAGTTTACAATCTCATTACGCTGATGCAAAATGCTAAACAAAAGCTACAAACAGTTTCTCAGTCTCCACAAGCCCATCACACTCACACACAGATTAAAAAGATAAAACTGAAGTGCACACAACCCTCTTGGCTTTACTTACTGTAAGTTGTCCTGCCACTCCAAAGTCTGCAAGTTTAGCGTGTCCCTCTGTATTTAGCAATATATTTCCAGCTTTGATGTCCCTGTGTATTTTCCTCATAAAATGCAGGTACTCGAGTCCTTTCAGTGTTGACTGCACTATTGTAGCAATTTCCTCCTCTGTGAGCTAAAGGAGAGAAGAGTTACTGCCAGCCTGTCAGTGCTTCGGTCTGTATGTTAGTGAGATTCACTAATTGCCATTTAATTGCTTTCACTAAAGGATGCCACACTGATGGGGAATTAGTTTATGACTTACAGCATTGTGTAGCAAATTAGATTACAACCAGCATACACACCTACCACATCTCACATACCATAACCCTTTCCCAGCTTGCATTTCCTATCCCGCAATAACCAAAGTAAGGCAAAGTGGAGTCTTACTTGGAAGCAGTCTGGCTTTTCAGGAAAGCCAACACACCAAAATCTGCTCCTCTGATTAAATTATCCAGACAACCAAAACTCAATCAGTGTAATCACCCCTTCTCATTTTCAGAGGAACAAAGGGCCTGCACCTCAAGCTACTGGCAAATGGTTGTCAGGCATTGAACACGGTGAGAATTATGCCCAAACTGCTCAGTTTGCTTGAGCTGCTGGACACCCACAGTTCCCATCCACACATTCCAAGGACAGAGGACGTACAGTTTTATTTCGTAACCGAATGATGTCAGACACGGATCCAGCGCCGCAGTACTCCATGACTATCCACAGGTCCGTGTTCTTAAAATAGCTGCCGTAATATTTCACCACGTGAGGACTACGAAACGTGGAAAAAAAGAAGAAAACAAAGGGTCAAATGCCAGTAATCAGCATCACTGAATAAGCACAACACACTGCAGAACCCCTGAGGATGTTTTAGAAGCTCAGCGCTGAAATGCCACTGAAACCCTGATCAAAAGTGTTCCAAGCCACCCTGAACCCACACAGGGCTGCCACAGTCCTGCCAAGCCTGTTCCCACTGCTCATATGACCCGCCAGTAAGTCACTTCAGGGAGCTGAACTGTCAGACAACAAATCCTACGGAAATGAGGAGTGATTAGCCTTCAGTTTAACTCCCTGGACAGGGTTACCACAGGGTCAGTGCTGGGGCAAGCAGGAAGGCAGGACAAGGGAATGGGAAACGAGCCACAGCAGTCCCTGGTAAAGCTGCTGCAGAGCATTTGCAACCAAATGGAAACATTAAATAAAAGTCCACAATTCGTTGGAAAACAGCTATCACATTCATTAAAAGAAATGCTCCCCCACTGCCACGTGCACCTGTTTGTTTCTACAGTTCAGCCCAGGATATATTTTAGGATCTCAGTACAACTGTCTCTCTGAGAGCTATCTGGCTGCACAAAAAAACCAAACAACCTAGTCAAGTACATTGGTCTGAAAAACCATCTGTTCTCTGGAAAAGGTAAAGCTGAACTAACAGAAAGAATGTCCCTGATTTTACGGCAGTGGAACTAAAGTGTATTTAATCTATTCTCTGCTGAACATTTTCTAATGAAAAACTAAAAACTAGCAGGTCAGTCACACTGCAGAGTGTCCCATTATGCTTGCACAGAAAATGTGATGCTCCAGTGATTCACTCCCTCTGCTGTTCACAACCGTAAGGTCTCATTTTAGGCCTTAAGATATTAATATTTAATTTAAGAGACACCTAGTAATGCTTTCCAAGTTACACAATAAAGTTTTTCACAAGAAATTTCTATTCAAGCCACATTTTGTTGTCTGCCCCCAGTCACCTTCATTTAAAGAGAGGGAGAGTGGACTGTAATAAAGTGACTGGGACCACAGTTTTATACTGCTCATGTAATTTATTTTAAGTGGCTTTCCATGCCTCAAGTCCTTCAAAGCAGTGTTTTTTAAGGCCAGATTCATAACACCAGAAGAAATGAGTGTATTTTAAACCTTCAGCTTTGGGTACACTTGGAGAGGGTCTTCCCTACCCACAGTTTCTTCATTAGCTAAGTCACTGCAACACCTTTTCCCATAAAAACATGCAGAGACAGCCCAGAGAGCCAACCATCAGCCCATCAGCAGAGCTGCCAGCAAGTTATTCTGGGGATGCTCAGATCAGCTGGGCACTAGAGCCTGCACAGGCAGAAAGCAGCCGGGAAGGACAGTCCTGCCCCCCAAGCAGGTGACGGCACGTAGGTCGTGCACATGCAAGAGCAGCCATGCGTTAGTGGCTCTCGTCCACGTGCCCCTCAAAAACAAAACAAAACCAAACAAAACCTTCTTCTAACAGTTTTCTACGTCTTGTTTAGAAGCCACCCCCCACCCCGTGGACGCAGGAGCTGCTGTCTGGCACACAATCAAGTTACCACTGTTCAACAAGCGGCGGTGCACGGGCAGAACCGCAGCGGCTGCTCACGCGCTCGGCAGCAAGGGCAGGGTTATTCCACTCGGTGCTCTCTTGTTGCAAGCTGAATTTTTGTTGTCTTACCTCTGCACTACCCAAATGGCCAGTTAACATGACTCAGCTGATACGAGGTAACTTGATTGTTCAAGTCCGGCCTTTTAAAAAACATCGAAGGCAACATCACGGCTTTTATTTGATTGAGTGCCACGTGACAGACACTTTTCCTTGCACCCCAACGATGGGTTTTGCAGCACACACCTACCTGTCACATTGCTGCATTATGGATATTTCCTTTATAATCTCCTGCAGGTCAGATTCCACAGGAACTTGTTTAATTGCAACGACTTGACCCGTTTCTTTATGAATGGCTTTGAACACGCTGCCATAGGAACTAGGGAACAAAATATAAAACAAACGCTGAAATGCACTAACGTTTTAAAAATGCAAATATTATGGCTTTGCTTTTTGCAAGTGTAACCATCAAGTAAAACATATCGTTCTGTTAAAAATATTTTGTATTTTAATGTAAATAATCACTCCGCTAGTTTCTAAACACTGTAATACAAATAAGTCTCAGCACACTGAGATGGTGAGAAAAGAGCCAACCATCACTACACTGGCCATAGCTTTGGACTGGCCTTTTGCACAAATCCAACAAATAAAATTCTCTCTTTCCAACATACAGTACAATCTGAGCACCAGTATGAACTACAGCTCTGGTCAGAGAGGTTTGCTTGTTCTTGTCAGATATTATCATTCTTATTTGCAGCTTCTTTCATACAGCAGCCAGGCAGATTTATAACTCAGTTTTTCCAAATGAACTGCTTAAGGCAGCAAACATGCCACTCACTGACTGTTCCTGTGCTGCTCTGCCTCACCAAGTGGCACAATGCCACTGAAGTTCACTTCCACCAGGTAGATCTTCCACAAGGGGTACCCAGGACCAACTGCAAAACCTCTTGAGTTCCCACAGGATTCAATCAACTCCAGGCTGGCATTTTTCAACACTGCTTTAACTCCCTATTCCTGAGCCATAAGCTACTGTTTGGATTAAGATATCACACTCTTGGGAAACAAATTCCTTTATTCTGTTACTAACCAAACACTGTCACTACGTTAGCACATGCCTTTGCAGAAACAGGCTCACAACAAAAATGAAACAGCAGAGACCACTGAACACACCCCCATCACACAGATCTGTCCTTAGAGACGTGTACTTTGGGCCCACTGGAATAGAACACGTACCCTTCTCCAAGCTTCTCCAGTACATCGAATACTTCTTCAGGTTGTTTGGTTAAACTGTCTTCATCTAACTTCTTCAGCTGCCTGCACGGGCAAGAAGAGAGAAATTATGGCATTTCATTTTATGGCAGTTTGGGCTTTGCTGAAGCAGAAGAATAAATAGCACAACCTAAACGTACAAAAGGCTTGGTGTGAAGTAAAATGATTATGAAGGAAGTTTATTTCACCTGACGAGAAGAGTGAATGTTATTAGCATCCAACAGTAAAAATGGACTGGGAATTACAAAGAACAGAATGTTCTACAGCTCCTCTTGATAGAAATGCATTCCAGGGTCTCCTGTGCTGCTGGTCATATCCCAGCACAGTACAGGAGAGTCTAACAGCTATTGAACACACCTGCTAAACCTCAGTATCTGGAATGAAAGGATACCTGCCAAGGGCAAGCAAAGAGAACATCATCTTCCCTGATGCTCACAGTATGCGTGGAATACATTTGTTGGGAGGCAGGAGGCAATACTGATCTCACCTGTACATTTTTAACATCAAAAGTTCAGCTCTTGACTTTGTGGGTCTGGATATATACTAGGAAAATTCTATCAGGAAAAAAGGAAAAAGGAAACTGTATCTGACTCTTGCAGTATCTTAATGCCATGCCTCTTAAATGTATTGCTAGTTAAGAGTCAGTTGAAATACCTTCTGGGGGAAAAACCCCATGCCATGTACTGTGATCCTTCACTTGGTCCCCCTCTCACCCAGTACAGCTTTTAGGGAGATTGCATGCACAAAGCAACAAGATCAATCATATTTGTTTCTGTCCACACGGAGAGCTGTTCACCAAACCTTCTGAAACACCCAAGGACTATGTAACAAAAAGTTCTGAAAACTAAGCATTTTATTGTCAATGATACAGTGTTCAACTGCCCACAAACAAGCTCTTTCATTTCCACAAGAACTAAAAAAAGTAATTAAAACATCTGAAACAACAACAGAACACCTAACAAAACCCCCTCCAATCTCCCCAAACCAGCTCATACTGAGTTTTTGAAACACAGAAACTTATGAGTCTCAGAGCTCTCAGCCCTGACTGATCTCACAGTGATCAGTGTTTAAACTGAAACACGCCTGAACACTCGCAACTGTAAATTACTCCTGAAAGCTCCAACCGCTACTGTTAAATACCAAGAGTCCGGTCACAGGCATACTAATTTTTAAACTAAATATACTACTTTTCCCCCCAGTTTCTTCAGAAGCAGAGTGAGAAAGCACTCACTGATTCCCAGCTATTAAGTTTATGTACAAAAGCCACACGGGAGGAGCAGCTCGCACATGGAGCACATACAATGGCTTCCTGCAGCAAAGGAAACATTATATAGAAGCAGACTCAGGAAGTGGTGAAATACTGAAAGTAGTCACTAGCTTCCCTGCACAGATAAGCATTAAACAGAATGTTACTTGCCCTTGTGAAAACAGGCAGGGAAGAAGGTGTGGGAAGGGAGGGGGGGGGGAAATAATACATGCATCAGCAACCACATAAGCCATCATTTCCAAAGCACCCAAAAAGTGGGCCCAAAAGATGTCGAGGCCTAAATTCTATTTGCATAAAAGCGAAAAAAACCCACGGCTTTTAACACAGCCAGGCACAATAGCCAGACAGCCACCGTGCCTGCAGCAACAACCTAATTTCTGCTAGAGACCAGGAGCCGAATCAGTTTGCGCTGTCTGGTTCGTGCAGAGCACTCGCTGCTGTCAGACTCACGCTGCCTTCCTCCTGGGTGTTTATACAACGCGGGCAGAGCAGCAACGCAAAACCAACCTCACCTCTGCTGTTATTCAGATCTAATCTGAATCACCTGCCAGCTAAGCACCGGCATATGCAACTACAGAGCAAAGCCCAGCTTTTGTTTTTAACAGAAGATCGCTGTCCGTTTAACGAACCGAGCCAATCTCACCGAGGAGCAGCGCCCGCAGCTTCCTTTGTTCGCTGCCGATTCCCCGGGCCCCAGCTGCGAGCCGCTGATAGCGTTCTGACACGGACACTCCATCCGAGCTGCCGCCGATCTCCGGCTCTCCCCGCGCAGCCCGGCCCGGCCTGGCGCTCCGAGATAGGCGGCTCATGGAGCTCAGCCCAAGCCCCGGGATGCTCCGGGCCCGGCGGGGCGGCGGCGGTGCCAGGGCAGGGCAGCCACAGAGCCGCACGGAACTCACCCGGACAGAGGCGAGGAGCAGAAACAAGCGCCCGCCGGCACAGGTGAGCACAGCTCGGTCCAGCCGCGGCACCCGCTGCGAGCGCCCGCAGCCGGAGCATCCTCCCCAGGTGAGCACTTCAAGCCTTTTCCCCACCACCTGCGCTCGGCGCTGCCCCAGCACCTGCCGGCGCCGCCCGGGGCGAAGCCACCGACCCCCGCGGCCCCTCCGGCCGGCTCGGGGCCCCGCTCGGAGCGGCCCCGCTGCCGAGGCCGGAGCATCCCCGGGGACGCGCCCCGCGCTTACCGCCGCGGGTTCCGCAGCTGCACCGTCTCCATGTCGGCGAGTCGGCGGTCCCGGCGCTCCGTCCCTCAGCGCTCCATGGCTCCCCGCCCCGCCGCCCCTTCCGCCCGCCGCCGGATGCCGCGGGGAGCGCCCGCCCCGGCCCGCCGAGGGCGCGGCTTCCCCGGCGCGATGGCCGCGTCCCCCGGAGCGCTGCGCCGGGCCGGCAACGAGGAGTTCCGCCGCGGGCAGTACGGCCCGGCCGCCGCGCTCTACACGCGGGCGCTGCAGCAGCTCGAGGCCTCAGGTACGGGCGCGTCCCGGGGCGGGGGCGGGCGGGAGGACCTGGCTCGATCCCGGCGGGATCCCGCTGGATCCCCGCTGGATGCCGGCTCTCCCGCGCAGGGGATGCCGCCGCCGAGGAGCGCAGCGTGCTGCTCTCCAACCGCGCCGCCTGCCACCTCAAGGACGGCGCCTGCAGCCTGTGCGTGGCCGATTGCTCCAGGTGAGCGGGGCCGGGCTCGCCCCGGGCCGGAGGGCGCTGGGCTGGGCGGCCGCCCCGGCTCACCCCGCTGTGCCCCCTCTGCCGCAGCGCCCTCGAGCTGGTCCCGTTCGGGATCAAGCCCCTCCTGAGGCGGGCGGCGGCTTACGAGGCTCTGGAGAGGTACGCGCTGGCCTACGTGGACTACAAGACGGCGCTGCAGGTGGACTGCTCCGTGCAGGCGGCGCACGATGGGGTCAACAGGTAACACCGGCACGATCGGGGCACGGCAAGCTGGGCCCCAGCTTGAGTGAAGCAAGGCCTGGCCACGCTCCCTCTGGCTGCCTGAGCCCATAGGTCCTTTCAAGATGCTGGGTGAAGGTTGGAGATGATTTCTCTGGGACTGTCTCTGCTTTGCTCAGTGTCTGTTCTAAGGGAAATAATAAACTACAAGCTCTAGTGCCCTGTCCTTTAAGCCCCCCGATACTGACTGCATTTACAGGCTGCTGTAGTCCTGTTTGCTTTGTGGTGCTTTCTGTTTCAATTCTTGGCTTGCCAGACTGAGGAGTGAATTGCATGTCTCTTACTCACCTGAGCACTGACAGCCCCAGCCCTTGTCCTGTGATATTTTTAGCCCTGCTGACACAAAGAGGATCTTTTCATAAATGTCCTGTCTGTAGAAGGAACCTAGTTGAGATGCATGTAAAAAGATCGGGGGAGAAGTGCTGTCCTTGGTACACGAGCTGGGTTAAAAAGTGACCCTGCTGGCTACCATGTGGCCCATCCAGCCAACAGCCGGGGTGACTGGGAGCATCTCTTCCAGGATGACTAAAGCCCTGCTGGAGAAGGATGGTGTGAACTGGCGTCAGAAGCTGCCGCCAATCCCCACAGTGCCTGTTTCTGCCCAGACGAGGTGGAGCGTTCCTTCTCCCGGAGCCCCTGGGGCAAACGCTCCTCCTGCAGCTGCACCACAGGGAAAACCAGGTGGGAGCGTGTCCTTGGGCTGGGCACAGAGCCCTGTAGCTCACCAGGGTGATGGCCAAGACAGCTGCCACACCTGCTCGGTGTGTCTGCAGCTGGGGCTGCGGCCCAGAGAGACCCAGGCCAGGTTCTGCCACAGCCCTTTCAGTTGATTCTGGTGCCTTTGATGTCTCGCCTCTGGTAGGGGGGTATTTGTTTTCTGGGAGGCTGTGATGTTCCTGTTGGTTTTATGGTGTTCTGTGTCCTCTCACACTGTTTCCAGACCAGACTGCTGCTGGCATGGAGAGAGCTCGAACTCTGAAGGAAGAAGGAAACGAACTTGTAAAGAAAGGAAACCATAAAAGAGCAGTTGAGAAGTACACTGAGAGTTTAAAGCTCCACCAGGAATGTGCAACTTACACCAACAGGTACCGCTCAGCTCTTGTGCTACGCTGGGACCTGCTCTGTGTGCTGCAGCAGTGGGTGCTGTCCTCAGCCAGAGGCCTCTAACCAGGTGTCTGTTCTGCAGAGCTCTCTGTTACCTGACCCTGAAGCAATACAAGGAGGCAGCACAGGACTGCACAGAAGCTCTCAAGTTAGATCCTAAGAACGTGAAGGCACTCTACAGGCGTGCTCAAGCGTTTAAAGAACTGAAGGTAAGTCAGCAGTTTTTGAAGGGCTTTAGGCTAGGACTAGATGCCTGTTTGTGCATGATCAGAGCCATAGGTGCCCTTTGGAACCTGTTTCTGTGCTAGACAACATCTGCCAACAGATAGCTGAGACCTGTATGGACTGAGAGGGCATTTTCTTTTCACATCAAGTCCTGTTCCTATAGATGCTGAAAGCAGCTGTGTGTCATGTTGAGCTTTAGCTTTTGTGTCATGAGAAGTTCTGGAGGCAGTACTGGACTATGCAGTGCATTGGTCTTGGAGTCAGAATCCACTTGAGTCATGAAATTATCTTCTCAGCCCTAGTCTAAGCATGTTTTAGAACTGCTACATCAGTGCCAGTCCTTGAGCAGTTACAGAGAGGGAGTCACAGGCTTACTTGTGGTGCCTTTGCCTCTGTTGCTGAGTAGTAGTTCTGCAGCCTTAAACTGCATTTTTAATGCACTAACCCTTAAAAAAATGCTCTCTTTCTAGGATTGCAAATCAAGTATTGCTGATCTCAAGAGCTTGTTGAAAACTGAACCAAAGAACACAGCTGCACTGAGATTACTTCAAGAACTGAACAGAGCCTAGGGTAACCAAGCAACAAGTGTTTTCCACTGCAGGAGAAAGCTTCTTCCCTTCTGATGTTGTTACAGGGACCAATCTCGATGCAGGATCGGTATTGAAATCTATCTTCTCTTCCACTGCTGCTGAGATCTGAGAGGTTCTGTACCAGCATAAGGAATGCTAAGACACAATCTGTATCAAACTCTATTAACCTGGCTCTAAGATCATGCATAGTTTTCATGCCTCTCCCTGGCTGGGAGGTTTAACTTCCCTGGTTGAAGTCAACTTGCCTGTAACTATTGGCCTCAGGGACTCTCCATGCTGGCTGAGATGCTCCTGAAGTGGCTGTTCTTTGTGAGGAGCTGCAAACAGAGGGGGTTTTGTCCTTATTCAGGTGACAGCTTTGCTGCATTTGTGCTGCTATGACTGAAATAAGGTGGCTGCAAGAACCACTGTAGTTGCCAGAGCACCACATACCCTTCCTGTAACAGGGGCACAGGTACCTGCACGGGGCTGAGCTTGTTCCCTTGCCCCCTCAATGCCTGCTGGCCCTCAGCTGGGTTCTGCAGCTTAGTGTGGCTGGGCAGATGTTTACACTAGCAGCTTTCTTTAGTTATTCTGCACATTTAAGAAAACAGCAGCAAGTTAAGCCTGCCTTGTTACACTGTGCACTATTACAGATTGTGGGTGCTTGGGAATTTTGCAATGGTTTTTTGTCTTGTTTTGGGTTTTTGTTTGGTTTTTTGGTTTTTTTTAAACCACTTTAGCTCCTCTGTGCCTTTTGGAGCAGTTGCTACGGGGTGTTACAGGAAAGAGAATATTTGGTAACATCCCAGCCGAGGTCTGGCTTACTACTTCAATGCATGTTTGTGCTTTTTGGTCTTCTCCTGAGCTGGTATTGATGGCACTGATTTAAAATGGTAGTTAAAGAGATATTGGGAGTTACTCTCTGAACTGTTAAAACCATTAAAGCCATGTTTATTTTCAGTTTAGAGCTGTGTTTTTTATGGGATGGGGGATAACAGGGGAACTGAAACACTTGTTTGACCACTTCATCCTGTCCCCCTCCCTTTTTGTCAGAGGACTTCAAGCACTGTACAGAGCCTTGCTCTTCCAGACAGTGGCCTCACCTCTTGGTGGTCATTGAAGTTAGGGCTCAGAACAGGAAAGCCTCCAGCTGCAGGGACACTGGGGCTGGGAAGGGCATGCCAATGGGAAGCACAGCCCTGCCTTAGGGTTTCCAACCATTTTTCACTTGCACACTGCTTCAACTAGTAAGTCCAGATGCTGGACAACAATAGACCTGATCTGACTCACAATAAAGGCCAGGAGACAGAAGCCAGCCCTGAGGTCAGGGTTCAAATATCTGAGTTTCCCACCTTGCTTCTCCCAGCAGTCAGTGTTTGAGGCAGGTACTGCACCAAATTGAATTTAGAGAGCAGACAATCCCTCTAATGCCATTAAAGACAAAGACTTCTTCCCTTAGCCTGACATTAAATAGCTTTTTGTAGGTCCCAGGGCTGTACTCCATCAGCTGTAATGGGCCAGGGCTTGAAACAACTCCTCCCTGAGGGGGACAAATGGCTCCATTCACTCTACTCCTGCTTCCAAGTGTGGCAGCTCCATCGATCCCACAGGCAGCCCAAGCTCCTGGCGAGTGTGCTGGGTCTCAGGGTGGGGAAGCACACAGCAGCACCCAGAGAAGGGCACAGAATCCAGAGCAGGACTGGCTTCACCTAGTTAGGAGCTATCCTTCTAGACTCATATTTGCATTGCTGCTCCTGTCTCCTGAAAAGCCTCAGGCCTCCCCAGGAGTTCACCCAGGGAGGTATCCTGGAAACTTTCCAGTATCACCAGGGATCCAAGCGCCAACTTCACTTCTTGCTGATAAAAATGTCAAGCCCCTGGTCCTTGTTGAGGTCTTTTCTTGGGCTATTCCAACATCCCTGTGTTCCTGGCCCCCACCCTGCTCTCCCCCTGGCTGCACAGAGTGCTCAGCCAGCCCAGCCATCTGGTGGTGTCACAGACACCTGAAAAAGAGGCTGCAGCCAACCTAACCAACAGCAGAAGGAGTTTACCTGTACAGGCCCATTCCAGCTCCTTACATGCATTACACTCATGCAAACAAACATTTTTCCTCTAAGAGACAAGGCAGAAAAAGCTCCCAGCCCGTTACACTTAGAGAGAAATAACAACTTAAATGAAGGTCGGGTATATCAAGCTAATTAAAGTCCTTCACAAGCATCTCACTGAGGAGAAGATCTCTAAACAGCACACAGGTCAGGCTGAGGCATCCACTAAGAGGAAAATAAATATTTCAGGAGGTCAGAGGAAGAATTGGCAAAATGAAGGTGAGAGAAAGGAACGATGAGAAGCCCCAGGGAAGAGTCCCAGCCGAGCAGACACCGTGCAGGAGCAAGTGTGTAAATGGTTCTATTAAAATGCTGGAAGGAAAACAAGAGGTAGGAGGGGTGACTCAGCAGGGAGCTGAAGTGAGAGTATGATACAGCACAGAAGGAAGACTGAGACACCACCAGCAGTACACAAGCTGCACAGACACAGGGTGGGTGGTGCTGGTGGAGGTGTTCTGCTCCTGCCAGCTCAAGGAAGCAGTCAAATGAGGTCAGTGCATCGCCAGCCTCAAGCACCAAGGAGCTTCTAGGGACTGAAATGCCTTTCCTAGCTAGGGAGAGCAGAGGATTAAGGCCAGGATGATGACAGCACTGCAGAGAGCAGAACACAGCAATAACAGGTCCCAGCTACTCCTGTGAGCAGGGAGCATCCCACTGGGACACGATATAGTTCAGTGACTCCTTGACACCATTGGTCAGGAACACACACTGGAGAAGCAGCTTTTGATTTACAGCTGCTCCACAATACCTCAAAAGCTGGGTCTTGTGCTGTGTGACCAGCAGAAGACATTCAGGGCCAGTCCTGCAGGAGTACAAGGTCCATTACAAAAGCAGAACCACAGGAAGATGATGCCTTTTATCAGGAAGTTTAAAACAGATATCTAGAGAGGATAAAATCCAGGTAGATTGTACGAAACTTGCTTAAATCCATCCTCCTAACAATCAGAAAGAACCAGGGGAACCTGCTGGTCAGCAATTTGTTAATGTAGCCCTGTATGTCCCTTCTGTCAGCTCTCAGGACTGCCACCCCACCAGCATCACAAACTTCCAACACTGATTACTACAGTCTGACCCAAGCCCATCCCTCCACCTGCCTGAAACAAAGCCCTGGCTGCCTTTCTGCCAAGGGAACTAACCCGTGCTCTGGGGGTGGAAGCATCAGTTCTTTATTAGTGTCAACCACGTGAACAAGCAGAACTACACAACCCAGTAAATTCACTAAAATGATGTTTCACCAGCAGTTATTTCCTGGGCAGCTGACCCAGGCTGGGTGCCACACTGCATTTCACACGGTGCTGTCAGTGGTGAGGAGAGATTTAAGGTGGGGGTTTTTACAGGTGCACGAGGAAGCAATTCTACAAGGTTTGCAACACACACAAACAACAGGATGGGGCACTGAAGACAAGCCAGGGTCTCTGTACAGGTATAATTCCAACAGCACGGTGGGGCTGCTGCTCCTGTTCTTCAAAGGCAAAGTTCTTAGGGCTCGCTCTCAGTCCCGGAGTCTACGAGAAACAGAGAACCCCCAAACACAGCTTTCAAATGCTAAAGGAAGAATTTCAACCAGACAAGATGAAATTCACCTGAACTCATATGACACAATTCCACTTATACCACAGGCCAAGAAAGTACTGTCACCCAAGGGGTACCTGAGAGCCTCAGTTGCCTGTTATTGTGTCTGTCCCAGCTGCAGCAGCAGGGCCAGCTCTCCTGATAAAGCCCACAAAGGATCTTTTAGAGGGTATCTACTGCCAAGATTCTGATTTTAACAAAAAAGTCCCAGGAAAGATTGTGCTGGTCCCCACCAGAACCACAGAAAAGCAAGATCCTTTCCCATCTTCCTTTCTGGTTGCACAGTCATTGCCCTCATCAGCACAGAAAAAGCCCACCCAGAACCAGGTCTCTGCAGAAGGACCAAGCCTGGAAACTGGAGGATGCAATTTAAGAAATGGAATATTACAAAGATACTTCTGTTACTCATCAAACCTGGCTTGGTCTGCATGAGAAACTCAATCCCCAGTTTCAGAGTGAGAAAGCAGAGACCCCAAGCACACCATGCACAGCTCCCAGCACCCACCTGGAGTCACTGCAGGAAGGCACTGCCCTTGTGGGAGGTCTCAGTGGCCTGGTGTGCTTGGAGAACAGCGACTGCTTCCTCGATCTTACAACAGAACACAAGGAAGGGGAGGTTGAGTTGCTCCAGTGGAGGAGGGCACTGCACCAGGAATTCACTATTCCAGGTCCCCACTTGGTCCCTGCACAGAACCACTTTCAAGAGGTAAAGGACTTAAATGATAATTATAAAATCCAAGTCTGCTGCTTCTGCAGGAGACTGATCAGCCCAAAGACATTTCCTGTCCCTTCCCAAGGGAAATTCTGGAGCATCTCTCCTTTTCTATTGAGTCAGAACTTGCCAGAGAGAAGTCAGACTTCTCTGCAGGTAAAGCTGCCTGACACCACCCAGCAGCAGCCCAGACTCCTTCAAAAAAACCAACAAAAATCTTCCCCAGTCATCTCCAAATCACCCTCAGAGCTTGGCCTGTGATTTGTTTGCTCCAAGTTTCTCCTTTTGCTGAGGGTGAGTGACACTGGGTGTGGTGACATCAACCTGGGGCTCCTTTTTTCACTTGAAAATAAAACCAGCAGCTCCTTGCTCTTCCCACAGTGATCCATGCCCTGGGCTGGGGTCACCTCTCCTTGCAGGGAATTCAGCCCTGGGGAAAGGGATTTGTTTGGGCACCGAGTGGCTCCTACCTTGGAGTGCAGGGAGTCAGGGGACTCCATGAGCAGCAGCAGCTCAGAGTTGTCTATCTCCAGCAGCATCCCAGTGATCTTGCCAGCCAGCAAGGGATGCATTGAGTGGATCAGAGGGTAGAGGCGCTCACCTGCTCCAAACACCAGGAAGGACATCAGCACTGTGCAAGCCCTCCAGAGTTCTCAAACCCAGTGCAAGCCCTCCTGCCTTCTCAACTGAAAAGGGATACAAGGGTGGTGATGGTGGTGGAAAAGTCACTGCTCACAAGCAAACCTATTCCAGCAAGTCAGCAGCAGGCACCTGCCCTGGGAGCAGGGCAGTGGAACAACAGGGCAGTGGAACAGTGATGCTGCCCACACCTGCCCACCAGCGTGCAGGTGGAGGTGCCAACTCCTGCAGGAGCAGTTCCCTCCTGGGGAGGAAAGAGCCAGCCTGTGACCTGCTGTGCTTTGGCCAGGCCAAGCCCATGGGGCAGATGGAGCAGGGCTCAGGGGAATCACAACCACCCTGGCATGGCCTGGCAGCACAGGCAGGATGGATGGAGCTCTGCCTCTCTGCCAAGCCTTGCCAGACACTGCCTCACTGCCAGGCAGCTCACGCAGACAGGGAGTGGCTTCGTTGCTCCCATCCAGTTCCACCCCAGTCTGAATTTATTGCTATCTTTCTAAAGCAGCAGAATACCAGAGCAATCCCACAGGCCTTACAGCTTCTCCCAGCAGTCAGGTTTTCCCTGGTGCATGCAAGCACACGTGCCCTCACAACCCCACAGCTGGAGCTGCTCCAGCAGAGCAGCTGTGACACCCACCGATCATTTGCTTCTGCTCCTGAGGAGGGGCTGCTGCAAGCATGGATGCTGTCAGTGGCTCCTGCCCCTGGACATGCACAGCAGGTTCTACCACCTGCAGAAAAAACAGGGAAGAGCAGCAATCAAAGGCTGGGAGGGTGCAGAGGTTACCTGGCTCTCAGGAACGCTGCCGGATCCTGAGCACCGTGGGGCATTTCACCCTTCCGAGACGCTGAGGGAGGCTCTGGCACTGTCTGCTGGCATCCAAACACCAGCTCCCAGGAAAGCTGGAGCCAGGCATCACAGCTGTGTGCCATGGGGATCCACAGCCCCAGTCACTGCAGCAGCCCCCAGGAAAGGTTCCCATAGCACCAGACACAGAGCCACAGGGCTGCCTGGGATCAGCAGCTGCGTCATCCCAGAGCAGGACCGGGACTGTCACACTGTGGTGGCTGCAGAGCTCTTACCTGTGGGGGCACCACGGGTGGCAGGTGCCCCACGGGCACGTTCCTGACGGCTGAGGAGTACTTGTAGTGGGAGGCACCCCGTGGCAGGGAGGAGGAGGCGCCCCGGGTGCTGACCGTCTGCGTCCCGATGTTGGCTGCAACGGGGACAGGAACATTGGCAAGGCAGAGCCCTTCAACACACGCCTGGGCCAAGGAGGCTGAAGCCACAAGGGCAGTGTGTCCATCCAGAGGGCCTGAAAAATCCCTCATGGGCTGAAAGCAGCCCCCAGGTCAAAGAGAGCTTCTCCAGGACAGGCAGGGCATTGTCATCCTGCTGACTGAGCTGGGCTGATGCTGAGCAGAGGGCAGGAGAGTTTACAAAGGCACCTTGGTGCCTCTCCTCCAGAAACACCCATCAGAAGGCAGAGGATGGGAACAGCACTGAGAAGGGTGGGCTGCAAGAGCCCTTCCCCCAGCTCACCCTGGCTCCCCTCCTGCAGGGAGGAGAGGGCAGAGAACAATGGAATGAGGATGAGCCACAAACAGCCCTCCTGGTCCCCCTGCTCACTTCAGCAATAAGGCACTTGATGCCAAGGATGACCTTGGGCTAAATCCCACGAAGCTGGGAAGGCTGCAGGCAGATGCTGCCCCAGCAGATGGTCCTGTGTGGAAGGGACATGCTGGGGCACAGGGACAGCCCCAGAACAGCGAGGCTCCGGGGATGCCAGCAAGGTCTGGTTCCCAGCTCCAAACATGTCTAACACGTGTGCTTTATTGGAGGCTTAGCCTTGACAGCAGTTCATCCAGAGCCTGGAAGATCTCCTGCCTCTTCCCCAGAGGTCCTTCTCCACCCTCCACCTCGGCACTAAGCCCGGGTGCCATGGCTGCGTCACCATCTCCTTTAATGAACATGTTCAAGGAGCAGCAGCCAACAAAACCAATGTGCATATCAGAGACCTGACCCACCACCTTCCCCAAAAGCTACACACTTTTTCACTACAGACACTGCTCCAGGCCCGCCACACCCAGGGGCACCATCAGACCCCCTCCACGAGCAATCCCACGAACTGATCCATCCTCACGGGAGAGCTGAGCTCACAGTGAGCACCTTTGCCACCACTGCCACGTCCCAGCCGAGTCCTTCCCCCACTCACCCATTCTCTGGGCGTGGGGGAACACCCGTGGCACCTGGGTGGAGGCCTGTCTGGTGGTGCTGATGTTGGACAGCAGGCGCCGGGGCGGCATGGCAGCCCTCAGGAGGGGGGTGGCTTCAGGATAAACCACTGTAGAGACAGAGCATGCACATGACAGAGCTTTTTGTACACATGTAATAAAGCTCCTTGGTAGCACAGGCATGGAAGGAGACGCAGGGGGAGTGACTGTGGCTGGGACAAGCTCAAAGAGCACCTCACCTCTGGTGTCACCACTGACATCTCATCACCCCGTGCCCATCACCACGACCCCTGCACGCTTCTGCAAGACAAGTCCCCATGGCCACAGGCTTTGTGCTGCTTTTAGAGACCCTTCAGACCCTGCCCAAGCCCAGCTCGTGCCAAGAGCCCCCAGGGAGAGACAGGCTGACTCACTGGGAGGCCGGGAGGGCTGAGCACTCCAGCGAGTGGAAGGGCGGACTGGGACAACGGGGCTGGGGCCATAGAAGGCAGCTCTGGCTTGTGGCTGGGGAAGGACAACACATTATCCAAGGTGACTTGGGAGCTGAGCTAGAACTAACCCAGAGCCTCTTGGTAGCTGCTGCACACAGACAGACAAGCCAAAACCACGCTCTGCAGCATGCCAGAACATTTTAAAGACCAACCTCCAGCCCTGCTGCCAGCAGGTTCTCCAGTAGCTCCACTTTTCTCTTCCCCAGGAGCTTTTGCACCCCTGTAACCCTTGTCCCTCCCCTGGTTTCATCAGCAGACTTGCTCTCTGTGCTCACACCCTCCCACCAAACTCCCCCTCGGTTCCCTCCTCTGAGGGGCAGCAGTAGCTGCTAAATCCTCAGCCCATTGCCTGGAACACCCACATCCCCCCTGACACATGGAAACCCGGCACTGATCCCACTGGTCCCACGTGGGCTGCCCAACACAAGCTCTGCTTCTCAGCCTGACCGCCACCCCCACCCAGGGCAAATTTGGGCCCCTGTGCAGGGCTGCCAGTGGAGAGCAGGTCTCACCTGGGGGATGGGGGGCAGGAAGTACCCTGCAGGGGTCTGGAAGGAGCCCAGGAGAGGGCCAGGCAGGGCCCTCATGGTGGCCAGTCTCTGCATGTACTGGTTGGTGAGGATTGCTTTCCGCTCCTCTTTCCTCTGAGCAAGCGCAACGTAGAGAGGCTTAGTGCTGATGATCCTTCCATTCATCTCTGTCACGGCCTTGGTAGCCTCTTCTGGGGAGGAAAAACATACAAATCCAAACCCTTTGCTGTGGCCACCCTCTGTCATCACCTAAAATTGGATTAGAACAAGACAGCTAAGTCCACAGATCGCTGCAGTACCCATGAAACACGGCGCAGGGAGGGAGGGTTGGGTGGATGGGGTTACACCTCTGTAACAGAGAGGTTTCTCTGGGGAAGGGGAAAGTTTGCTCAAGGAAAACCAGTAGGTTTGGGAAATTAAGATGGCAGAGTCTGGACCAGCCAGAGATGTGGAGCCTGTGATTGTCCAGGGGGAGGGTCTGTGCCCCACCCACGGGACAGCAATGCTCCAGTGCTTAAAGCTGCAGGAGCCAGCAAGGGATGGTGATCAGTGGGACACTGTGTCCTGCCAAGGGCCAGGCAACACCTCTCCCTGGCAGGTCACAGGTAGCTGACCTTAAAGCCAGACCACCTCTGCACCCAACCAGGTAGCCTTTGAGAGAAGCCTGACACCAGTGACAAGATTGGCACTTGAGCCATCAGCAGGGAAATGTAATTCAGGAGGATGATAACCCCCACCCATTTCCAAGGGCTGAGCACACCAGCCAGCCGACCCCAGGAGCCCCAGTCCCTCACCTTGGCACTGGTGATGGTGCCATAGGGGGAGAACTCCTTCCTCAGCTTCTCATCATCTATCCCATCATCCAAGTTCTTCACATACAGGTTGACCCCCTGCAAACAGGTGAAAAAAGCAGCTTAGGATTCCAAAATTTACAGCAGCTCAGCCAGAGAGTGGGACATCCCACAGAGACACCCCTGCAGGGACAGTGACAAGGAGAGGGGCCAGGACTGTGTGTGCTCCACTGTCAGTGCAGACACCCTGAGCGACGAGGGCACCCAGGCCATCACTGTGAAGCTGCTCCAGGGCCTCGGAAAGCTGCCGAATTCCCAGGCTAATATTTTCATTTCTGCAAATGAGCAGGAGCATTTGTTCACCTGTCTGCACCATCCTGGGTTTAGATCTCTCTCCTGATATGGGAGGGCCCAGCACAGTCATCTGTTCTGGAGAGCCCTGTGTTGTCCCCAAGCCGAGGATGTCCCTGGAAGCCCAGGGCATGTCCCTGGTGCAGACCTGCAGGATGGAGCATCCTGCTCTCCCCTTACCTGGTACCTGCTCACTCGCTCCTGCCTGATCTGCTCAAACCTCCTCTTGAGCTCGCTCTGGCGCTCCAGCCGCTTCTGGGCTCTGCCCACGTACACCGGCCGCCCGTTGATCTCCTTCCCGTTCATGTCAGCCACTGCCTGCCGGGGCAGGGGAGGGCTCTGGGCTCAGCAGGAAGCAAATGGCCACAGCTCTGCTCTTCACCCACCACCCCAGTGCAGCCCCACCACAAAGAGACCCGCTCCCCCTGGCCAGGTCCTGCACAGCTGGGTGCCCGGTGCCAGCACCCAGGCGAGCACAGAGCCGGTGGGGTTCCCCCTGAGGACAGGTGGGAACATCAGCAAGCAACAAGCCCAGGGCCAAGACAGGCAGTGAGGAGCCTCTTGCCTTCTGGGCTTCTTCGTGCTTCTCAAAGTTGACGAAGCCGAAGCCCTTGGAGCGGCCGGTGCTGTCCATCATCACCTTGACGCTCAACGTCTTTCCTGCAACAGGGGAGGAAAGTGCCAACCAAAAAACAACTAACAAAACAAAAATAAAAGTTGACCTTTGTTACTCAAGAAAGAAAAAAAGTTCCTTTTTTTTCAAGAGAGCACCTAGTACAAGGTAACCTCCATCATAAAAGGAAAGCACATGCAACATCCTGGCAATTGAAGTGACTGCAGTCCTTTGTAGGGGATGTTTAAACAAGTCAGATCCCTCTGAGAGAAGGGGCTGCTATTTCAACCAAGCACTCTCCCCAGCTTCCTTTCCAGTCGCCCCAACTCCAGTATTTTAGATGAGGATACTTTGCTTCAGCAACTCACCAAACCTGGAGAATATTTCCCGCAGTCTGTCGTCATCCATGTCATCCCCGAAGTTTTTGATGTAGACGTTGGTGAACTCCACCGCCTTCACCCCAATCTCTGCCTCACGCTCCTTGCGGGATTTGAAGTGGCCAACAAACCTGCAGGAGGGAAGGGAAGGACCTGAAAACCTGCACAGAGCGAAGATGGACACAGGCACATCTGTCTCACTGCAGGCCTCGAGAGACCCCATCACCTCAGGCCCTGCTTTGCTCACCCACAGACCCCCCATGTGTTTCACATCCAGCAACTTCAGCACGTCCCACTCTGGGGTTCCCCTACCCAACCGCCCCTTGGCACTACCAAAAGCAGGGATGTCATCCCAGGGGACATCAGAAGATCCCAAAGGATGCCACCACGCCAAAAGACCCCAAAGAATGGCACCAAGTGCCAGCTCTCTTCCTCCAAGTTATTCCCAAGCCCTCTGGGCATCCGCTTGCCCGCGTGGGAAGTAAAGCATGAGGTGCTGCAACGCAAGCAGAGAGCTGAACAACAACAAAAGCCCTTCCTGCCCAGATTATCTGATGCCAACAGCTGAGATCAAGGACCAGCCCTGCTTTGTGGGCACTTGTTACACTGCCTCAGCAATAAAACCCAGCCTGGGGTTGGACTCCTTCCCCAGCATCGGGAAAGGCTCCAAACCACTATCACACTTCCACCAGAATCGACCACGGGTGACTCACTCGCGGAGAGCAGCGGAGCTGCTGAGCCCAGCAGGGATGGGAGACGGGGAGAACACAGCCAGCAGCAGGAGGGGGCACCCGAGCAGGGCAGGCCTTTGCTCCCAGGGGTGCAGCAAGGCAAGGGAGGAGCAGAGCCAAGGGCAAAGCCCAGGAGAGCCTCTCCTCTCCGGCACTTACACCTTGCGGTCGTTGAGCAACATCCCGTTCATGGTGTCGATGGCCCGAGTCGCTGCCTCCTGAGTCTCAAAGTGGACAAAGCCATAGCCACGGGATCCATTCTCATCACAAACCACCTGCAAATGCGGAGGGTGGGGGAAGGGGAAAAAAAAAAGCAACCAAAAAACCCAAGAGGCAGACACTGTTTTTCTCCATGGTTGCACGTAAATAAGTCACAGGAAAACCCACCCTCATTTTCCAGAGGCTTCTTCCCTCCCCAACACCCTGCTCCACTGAGGCTCAGCTGTGTTGGGGTGTTTGCAGCAGGTCAGGGAGGCAGGAGATCCCAGGGCCAGATCCACAAATGATACCCAGGAGCTTATGGCTCCCCAAGACCCCCATACCACTGATGCACTTGGACAGGATGGCACAGGGCATCTCTGTGCAGGCACTGGGAAGAAGGTGGGGTGGGGGAAAGCCCCCATTCCAAGGGGAAGCATAGCAAGGCTTTTTGGCTTCAAAGCAGGTGGGAATTTAGAGGTGACGTTGTGGGAAGTGAAACGAGAAAGTGAATTCCAGCTGGCTGGAGATGCTGCTGAGAGCAGGGGCAGCTCTGCAAGCAAGCCCTCTCCTGCAGGGCCCCTGGGTGTGTGTACCTTGCATGACAGGATGTTCCCAAAGGCAGAGAATGTGTCATACAGGGCTTTGTTATCAATGGAGTCATCCAGGTTCTTGATGAAGATGTTTCCAACCCCCGACTTCCTGAGCCCCGGGTCCCGCTGGGACCACATGATGCGGATGGGTCGGCCTTTGATCACCTCGAAGTTCATGGTGTCCAGGGCTCGCTCAGCTGGCAAAGAACAGGGGGAGAGGAGGGGAAGACAGAGCCCCTTCACATCCTGCAGCAGCTGAGGTGACCACAGGAATCAGGGATACTGTTGGAGAGGGGCTTGTTAACCTAAATGAGAAGGGCAGCTCTGCCTCCCAGAGGAGCCCATGCTCTCCTCCCCTCCCCTCCAGCCACACCACTCCTTCCTAATTAACTGGGTTGTTTCCTCTCCAAAGCATGCCTGACTCCTACAGGATCATCCATTTCCCTGCAAACTCCAGTTTGGCAGATGCCCAACTAATTTACCCAATAAGGACTTTTATCTCCAGAGCAACTAACCAAACACCTTCCCATGACTACTGCCTCACTTCAGCATGGAACACCTTCCACTTACAGCTCAGCATCATGGCAATGCCTGCCAGGAAAGGGCCCAGCACTGGGAGCCAGAGGGCAGGGGGCTGTCCCAGGGAGGGGCATCTCCACAGCTCATGCAGGGGGGTAACTCTTGGAAGTCATCTTCCTCTCCTATAAGCCCAAAGCCCAGCTGACACATCCTTTCCCCAGTCCCTAAGAAGAAACTGGAGTGGGATGGGTCCCACTCATTCCATTAGTTGCAACCGGAACTCCAATTAATGGAACATTGCCCAAGCCCCAACAGCTCATGCCTCCATTCAGGTCCTTCCTCCTGCACTGCCCACCCTTGCCCCTCTGGCACAGCCCAAGGCCCCGCTGCGAGGCCGCTCCTCAGAGCTGTGTCCCAGGGCACAGACCATCCACGGGCTGCTGGAAGTTGATGTAGGCGTAGCCCAGCGACCGGCGCGTGGCGACATCGCGGCACACTCGGATGGACATGATGGGCCCAGCGGGGGAGAACTTCTCGTAGAGCATGGCTTCGGTCACGTCCGGGTGCAGGTCTCCCACGTAGAGAGAGGCCAAGGGATAGCCAGGGCCGCTGGCGTTCATGGTCACCCACGGAGCTCAGCTGCAAGGAGAGACACACCCGGGGCTGCAGAGAGCAGCTTTCAGATCACCTGCAGCAACCACAGCCACGTCCTGCCCTTCCCACCAGCAGTGGTAGGAAAAAGAATCCCCAAAGGAAGTTGCCAACCAAGTTTTTCAGCACATTTCAGTTCTGGTGCAAAAGCCAAGCTGGGGTGACCTGCACATCACAGCCCTTGCACACCCTGGGGGCTGCCAGAGGACACAACACACCACATCACACAGAGACTTGCTCCTCTCAGCACTCAAACCCCAAGAGAAATAAAAATGAGTTTAATCCCTCAGAAAGTAAACACCCTTCTCCACCAGAGAATTTTTACTCTTTAAGCTCCCTCCAGCCACAGCAGACCCAGGGAATGCGGGTTTGCTTCCATGCCCAGGGAGCAGACCTGCAGCCCACACCACTCCCTGCAACCAGACTCCATCATCCTCAGGCAAACACAGGGTTTTTAGCCAGCCCTTCCCAGTTTCTCAGCTGAAGTCACTGGAGTAGGAAAACTGATGCTCAGTCTCTGCCTGGTTTCAGCTGTGTGCGGAGATGAGAGTCACTGCCTGGGGACACAGGATTGCATCTCCTGCCCTAACAGCTTATGAACCCACCCTTGGGGCTCTTACCTCAAAGCTCAAAAGACTCGAGACGCTTGTTCAGAAACCTACAGATACCCAAAATAAACACACAGACAGACACACACACAGTGCTCGCCCTGCCCGAGCCCCCCGGCCCGGAGCAGCTCCCCGGAGGGTCCGGTCCCGCACTCACACCCGCTCGGCTGCAGCTCCGGCTGCGGCCGTGGGACCCGCCCGCCTCTTCCCCGCGGCCCCGGGGGCGGGACGGGACCCCCCGCCCTCCGCGCCCCGCCCTCCCAGCCCCGCCGGGTGCGGAGCGCTGCGGGCACCGCGGGCGCGTCCCGGGCATCCCCCGGTCCCGCGGAGCTGAGGGGCTCGGGGGTTCAGCGGTTGCATCCCCTCGTTTTTGCGAACCGCAGCTGGCGCAGCTCCAGCACTTCCCGCGTCTTCCCAAACCAAGGGCACGGGGATTGCGCCGCGTGTCGCCCTGGAACGCTGACAGCGCTTAACAGCGTGTGTGTCCCACCCACGCAGCTTTAGGATATCACATGCACGTTCTGGTGTGTAATTCCCTGAAGGAATCGAGGCAGGAGTCTTACGCTGCTCAGTACAAACCCTTCATCACTGGGCACTCGCACACTCCCGACCCCACAGCAAGCTCGCTCAGCACCCAACAGAGACCCATGGGGTATGGGATAGGGACCTGGCCTCTGCCATCACCTTTGTCCGTGTGGCACACGAGTGCTGTCAGGTCGCTTTCACCCACAGAGATGGATGTAACTGTGCTGCTGAAACACTGGGTGAAAGCACACAGGAACCTTGAGCCCCTGACAGCAGCTCCCAGCTCCACCCCAGCCTGGACCCTTGAAAGGTCAGCTGTGGGGCAATCAGGACAACCCTTACATTCCCCAAAGCCTCCTGGTGGTTCACCACACAAAGCTGCCTCACCCAAAGGTCAGACAAGCACCAGTGCCAGGAATGAGAAGCCACAGCAATTAGATGAGTTAAACACGTACAGTGCATGTGGAATCTTACTGTGGCTGGGCCAGTGGGAGCGTCCTTTCCCAAAACAACAAAATTAATTGAACAATTGAGATATTCCCTCAACTCATCACTGCCGCAGACCAGGCTCCTTGGTTCATGATTTCCTGAAAAGGGAGAGTAAGGATGGGAGATGTTATGTGAAAGGACTGAGGCAGAAGTGGTCCATGAACAGGATCAGCTAGCAGAACACAGGATATTTCTTCTCAGAGCTGACAATGCCATCAGCACGAGTCAGACTGGCAGTTAGTGTACACTGTATAATCATTTAAAAGCAGGTATGTCCATAAAGGCTGGAAAATGACAAGCAATAATCACAGATAGAGGGACCCCCATTCAAAGCCACGGCACAGGGCTGAGCAGTGCTCCATCAGCAGCTGTTTAGATTTTGGCCTAATGCCTTCGTAGTGGTCAATCAAAAGCAGCCCAGTAACATTTTCCACCCTGCACGCTCCTGTGCTGCCCCAGTGCAGGAGCAGGAGGCTCTGGGAGCAGGAGGGACCAACCACCTCAGTGCTTTTGGGCTGCCTGGCTACTGCCAGCCATCCCTCCAAGGGCTCTTATTCTCCTCCACCTATTTTCCTCTCCCAGTGCTGCTTTTGCACACCACAGGCTGACACCAGCAGAGCTGGGTGTGCAGAGGTGGGGCCAGCCCTGCACTGGAGCAGGCACTGAAAAGATTCCTGAGGAGAAACCTCTAAATGTAACCAACAGACTTTTCTCCTTTTACAGCGTGTGTTCAAGCCTACAGTATGTAATAACTCATGGCAAGTTAAAGAGTTATTTAGAGTTGCATTTAAGCCCTGCAATGACAATATATTGCAAGTATGACCTAACAAAAAAAGAAGAGAACCAGTGTTTTCTGGGAGAGTGTGTGGGGAAACCTCTCAGCAAAGGAATGAGTAATTTAGTATTTGGAAACTATGAATCAACTCACACAGTCCCCAAACTGAGAATTTAGTCCAAGTGGTGATTTTACTACCACAGGTTTTGCCACTCCCCCAGCAAAGACAACAGACACAGCCAACTGATAAAATTTTTTTTTATTATCCACTTTTGAATTCTTTTACACTTTCCTGATTATTTTGTGTAAGGTGAAACTAGAACTGTTTAAAAGACATACACAAATCTAGTACATCAATAACCAGGTATTTCTTTTTTTGCTATACTATTCTCACAACCACGTGTGTGCTAGGCAATATAACCGTCACAGAAGCAAACTTTAGGCAGAATACTGGTCAGTAAAAACAAAGCGAAAAGAGCTACCAGATATACAGACAGGCTCGGTTCCACATTCACTACTGCATTTATCAAGCGCCAAGTATTAACTGCACAATTTGTTCAGCTAGTAGAGGGGAGTTTTAAAATCAGTGCATGAAATTCTCTTCAGCAGACAGATGGACAAACAGATGGATCCTATACCTAAGTGGAATGTGAAGGCAGGGGATGATACCGCGGGACTGACAGGTGACTATTCCTAATCTTTTCCACTGCATTATTCACGCAACTCTCATGAGGTTTTATTTGATGGGACATGTTTGAAACATGGCTAGGTGAGGACGTTTGGAGCTCAAATATTACAAGGTACAAGCGTTACAGATGTGTAGGTCTGCATTCCAGCACGAGATGGGAAAGCCTGAATATTTGAGCCAGGTCCTGGTACTACCAAGGAATGGCAGGCAGGAGCTGAAGGCTGCAACAGCACTGGCAGCTCTCAAACATCCAAGGAAGAAACCTGTCCTCGGTGAGGCTCAGGCCTCAGCCACCATCCTGACATCACCCACAACCAAAGAAAGGATGACGCATGTGTGGGAGTCCAAAATTGCTTTAATGGAGTTCAAACAGGTGAGAGGGTCAAGGATGAACAGAGTCCAATGGGAGAAAAATTTCTGTAAAGTGAACTTAAAGATGGCTCAGTGGATTACTTAAGAGGTTTTCAGGATAAATTCCAAGTGGGAATACCATGGAGATTTTGACTCACCTAAGAGTAAAGTAATGCTAAAGTGGCAGATCACTTCATGGTATCATCCAAACTAATAAGGCCATTCAAAAAATTGAATCTTTTCCTATTGCAAGTCCATGGCAGTGAACCAAGAATTCTCACTACTGAAGAATATCTAAGGTGTAGTAACTAGGTAAGTTATTGCTGTGGGAAGGGGCTTAGTCATGCATGTCGTATGAGAATGAAAGCACTTTTAGAAGTCAAATCCCAGTTATCTGCCAGTGTAAAGAGTTTGGAAATCAAGCTGCTAACTCCCCCTTTACCCTCCTCCCCAAAACAAACCCCATCCCCAGAAAGACAGGATTGACAAAGTGAGCTTTTGACTGAAAGCGGTGCCTCAGACTCGGTTACAAATGTCTACAGAGTGTGCCTGTTCAGCTACCTCATAGCAGTGTCCCTAACTGGAATGCCGTACATCGGATTGGTTCCTTCCATGCCCCAGTGTCACAATAGAATCTCTATAACTTTCTGTACAACTTTACAACAGAATTGTACTTCGACTGTTTTTGGTGCCAGATTAAGCTTGCCAGAGTTACATAATTGATGTCTACCGTCCTACCAACGGGAGTTTTGCAAGGTCAGTCGCGATCACGAAACCCGTTATCACAGTGCTCAGTTCAAAAATACAGACACGGTAATCGGAGCCGTTAAAGTGTTCATCATGGGAAAGCTCGGAATGCCACTGGAATAACCGACCTCCGCTCTAGGTACACAGAACACCAACCAACCGCTTTTACCCCACAGACAGTTTTTTGCTACGTTGAGGTTGTGAAAGTCGATGTACTATTCTTTTTGCTCGTCGCACAAAGGGATTATGTGTAGGATACAGGGTGACATTGAACATAGAGTGAAGCGTGACAGCCATTAGTTCTCTCCCTCCCCAGCGTCCCCTTCGTCTCCCTGGTTTTCCGACGTCCATAGCTGTAAGGAAAGACAAACACGTGTTTGTGCTGAAAGCACCCAGAGAATTCCAGCTGCCAGGAAGGGGAGGACAGCGTAATTAGCTGTGCAACTTTCTCAGCTAAGAGCAATACAGAACTGAACTTAACAAACAGTAAAGCTAAAGAATAACAAACTGTAACACGAGTGAGATAACAAGGAAGAAACCAGCACAAGCTGGCAGCCTACCCGTAAAACTGTCTGTTGAGAACAAGCTTCACTTTGTGTTACAAAAAAATATCTGAGTTTGTTACAGTGGTTAACAAGTGATTTCTGGTCTGAACAAGCAAGTCTGGCTGGTCTGGTTACAAAAAGCAGTGCAGTGAACACATGCAGCCACCAGCTCAGAAAAGGCCTGTAATGGCACAGACTGCTCCAGCTTCGAGCTGCTGAGTCCAGCGTCAGGGAGTGCAGCAGCGCAGTGGAGCAGGGAGTCGTTTGGTTTGCCCCACGGTACTTACAGTGAGGTTGTCCCTAAGCAGCTGCATGATCAGAGTGCTGTCTTTGTAAGACTCTTCATTCAGCGTGTCCAGCTCTGCTATCGCTTCATCAAACGCCTGCAAACATGCAAGACAGCACTTTCACACTCTGCTCTCTGAAATGCTTACAAATCTGCCACGTTACTATTCCAATTCTGTGACAAAAGCTTCCAGTATTTTTTTTTCCACTACAAGAAGAAATGTAAACCAAACTGAGCACCAGACAGGCATGGGAAAACAGAAATCTTCAGGGGTGTCCAGATTAAAGCCCAGAAAACCTTCACTGCCATTCCACACCAAATACTGAAGAGGCAAGAGCACTCTGTGTCTCACTGAAAAATGATTCACATAGCTTGAAGTCAGGTACAACAAGAACAACACCTAAAAGCAGCACTTCCATTAAAAAGGAAGGTCTCACTGGTCTAAACTGGCAGTGAAAGATAAAGTTACCATTACACTTACAGATATATATATACTGTACATGGGTAACTTGGCAAGACAATGGAAGACAGGGATTTTTGACAGTGGGGTGGAAGGTTTTCAGTTTCTTTTCAAAACAGCAGAGAAAATCAGGTGTGTTCCACCAGAGATTAACAAAGCCATTCTTCCCATCCATCTGTGACTCTTGAAAATCAATGCTGCAAGTTTGAGAGCCATGAATAAGTGCTATTTCTTCTTTCAGGTTTCAAACATATGTAAGAATTTTAACTATAAAAAAAGAGCAGGAACAGCAGCAGCATTTTACAGCAAGACATGCCTTCTTGTTACAAAGTCTTACTGAAGTGTGTATTAAGAACACAAAGATTCACCTAATGCCATGCTATTCAAGTTACTACCAGACAATTTTCACAGGCACAAAAAGCTCCACTTGGAAGGTGTTCTAATCCTGTTTTAGAGAAAAGGCCAAGAAAAAAATGACTCACTATTTGTTTGGCACAACCCACCACACAAGCTTATTTTGGTCTCTGAAGAGAGGGGCACACAAGCACAGGGACACACAAGGACATTCAGGGTTACAAAGACGGACGCACAGACAACACTTCATGTGCATTTGCTAAGAAGTGTTCAAATTCAAATAACTATTTCACTTCAGAAATGCTAAATTAATTCAAGTGTTTTCAAACAAACACATTCTAAGAGAATTAGGTGGGCATTAAGAAGAGGCACTTTGTCTTCCCTGTCACTGGAACAGCTGCAGAAGCAAATTAGCTTTACCTAAAGCTGAGCCAGACCAGCAAACCAACTTACCTGAAAACATACGACAACGACAGCAGTTTAATGATAGCATTTTTAAGCAATTTGATATGAAAAAAAGCATAATCATTTACAAAGTGCTACTGCAACCACGTAATTATGAGCTCAGCCTCCACGAACACTGGTGATATGGAGAGTCTGCTTACCGTCTTTGCCAGATTACAGGCTTTTTCAGGAGAATTTAGTATCTCATAGTAGAACACAGAGAAATTTAAAGCCAAACCGAGTCGAATGGGGTGTGTTGGCTGCATCTCTTTCTTGCTAATTTCAAATGCCTCCTGGTAAGCTTGCTGAGAGTTTGCTACCGTTGCTGCAAGAAGTAATTACAACCATATTAATGCACAGCACATCTCTGTACTTCATGGGGAAAGTGATTCTCTTCTCTGTGCCAGCAGAGATTCGTGCAGTTACACATGCACACACTTCTTTCAGTGTTTGCAGATGTAAAAGCCTTCCACTGGCAGAATTGTGAAGGTAGAAATATGCGCTCAGCTAAAGCTCTGACACAGAGAAATTAAGCTGAGCAGTTCAACAGAGACTTAAAATGACATTCATTCAATATAAATTCCGACCAATCTGGATGGACACAAACTCTACCCAAGTCAAAGTGTTCTGGTGTTAAACACTCACTCCCAGCCCAGCTGAAGAAGCCACAATTATCAATAATAAATCCAGACAAACCACACGAGGAAGAAGAGGTATCCAAACTACTGCAGCTCTAGGTCATGAACTTTGTATTTTCAGGTTGGGGTTTCAGAGGAGAACCAACAGTCCCTTCCTGGCTAATGAGTAACAATAAGTTCCATGTTGGCATGAAACTAAGTTTGCAAGACATGGACTCCATCAGACAATCACAGGAGTTCAGGCAGAGTCCAGCATTGCTTTACCATTTCAGAATTAACTGGTTTAGGACCCAGGAACCCAATAACCCGTATTTGCATGCAGAAATATTGCAAACAGTGAAGACTTGAGCTAAATTCATAGCTTAAACAAGAGGTCAAGGGATTTTTCCATGAGAAAAAACAAAACAAAACCATTTTCCAGGAAAAGGATTTTATACTGCCAAATATGCTTGAAAATCAGCTCCTGTGGTCAGGGGCTGCAAGCAGAATTCGACTGGATTGATGAACATCTGTCAGTAACTTCTACTAATTTCAGTGAAGTCTTTCTCTAGAAGGGACTTGCACTGCACCCATCTTGAATACTACAGAGCAGTAGTAAAAACAAATAAACACTCCACCTTAGGGGAAAAGAACACAAGTACTTTTTACCCTTGATTCTGCCTGGCCCCAGAATGAGAGACTTCATTTCTACTTACTTTGCTTATTGTCCCCAGACGCCACCTCTGAGAGGTATCTGTAGTAATCACCTTTCATTTTCAAATAGAAGACCTTGCTTTCTGGCTGCGTGGCATTGACAATAAGGTATTTATCCAGGAGTTCCTGAGAAAGGAAACATCACCTCTTTTTAAATGCAAGCTGTAAAAATAATGTCTGAAACAGAGCCTTGGTTACAACAGTGAGCATGAACTGTTCAAACATTCACAGTGACTTGTGTCACGACTTACACAGACTCGTCGTGCCTACTGTTGTCTAAACTTTAAAAATAATAAAAAAAAAGAGAATCTCTGTACAGCTGAAAACTTGCTCTGTTGAGGCCACCCACCATTCCCTCCTGCAGAATTTAATGACTATCAGGGTTTACAGCTGCAAAGATTTTCCTTGAAACACACTGATGCAAACCTACGTCCACAACCAAACTAACAAAGCTGGACATCAGCACATCTGGCCACCTCTGCTGCCACAGACCTGAATTCCATGCAGATCTGTGAAATTTTCACACAGGAAATGGACTCTATCTGCAGCTCCAGCCGAAGAGCTCAACAGTGGCACAGTCAGCACAGGTGAACTCAGAAAGAGATGTACAGACTGACTGCACTGACAGCAACTGCTCCTGACTGATCTTACACAACCTGAACGGCAATAAAAGGAAGACCAAAACCAGTGTGGGGGAAGATGTACAGACCTCCTCTACTCCAAAAAGGAACTAAACAAGCCTCAGGATGTCAGCACTCATTAGCAGAAGAATTTAAATGGTCAGCCTTTTAGCAGGACCATCCCCCAGCCAGCAGCCAGGGGTCTTCAGTGTGGCCTTGTTTGCTTTTTTCTGCTAAAAAAAAAAAAAGCTCTTTTATAGCAAATTCCCCAAGAAACAAGCTAGATGACTGAGATGCTGGAATTGGATCCAAGTACGTAGCTATGCAAAATTATTCCCCTGCTAAGGTGCTGCAGTGTCTACAGCACTACTAAGATTCCTTAAGCCTCTCTGAGAAATGCTGCAGTACTAACTACTGTTATTTTTGCTGTTGGATTATTACCAGAACATCATTGCAGATATCCTGCAATTCAGCCTCGATTTTCTCACGATATTCTCTTCCCATCTGCTGTTTCTTCTCGTTCCTCTCTGTTTTCTGTTCGATGCTGGAAATCACACGCCAGGACGAGCGCCGGGCACCGACCACGTTCTTGTAGGCCACGGAGAGGAGGTTCCTCTCCTCGTTGGACAGTTCATGTCCCTGCTCGGTGACAGCCTTCATAGCAGCAGCCATGTCATCGTAACGCTCGGCCTGCTCGGCCAGTTTGGCCTTCTGTACCAACTCACTTTTATCCATGGCTCTCCTGCAATTGGTGGGGGACAAAAAGAGAGAGAAAACGTCTCCTGGTTGTCCACACTGTGGAAGTTCACGCTGAAGGGTGAAGCAGATCTTACAGTCACTGATAAAGAGGGAAATCTAGAAATTCTAACAGAGTAATATAGAGGGTTTCCTGTTAAAAAATTATGGACCTTTTGCCAAGCATGTATAATTTCTATGTGTAAATGACTAATCACAATCCTGAAGATATGAAAGCATCATTCTTCATGAATGCAGCAGAAGTCATACTGGCATTAAGCACAGCCCTATGTGAATCTTTCCCCTTTCCTATACTGGCCACAGCTCAACTCGGGAGACACTAATCACCTATTCTGACCCAGAAACAACCAGATTTTGGATTTTGTTTCCCTTCCCTGCTAAACAACTACTTAGAAGCACTGGACAGCTCCTCCTGACACTGAGGAGCTTTGGCAAGCTGCAGGAGGTGTTTCTGGGGGTTTACATAAACCATACCCAGTAAAGCTGTAGTTGTTGGCAACTGTGGAAAGCCAGAAAATACGGGGTTTTTTTACACATGCATCAATGTACACATCATGGATCATTCTACACAGCTACAGGGCTGCAGCCTCAGGTTTTCAAGACCTTTTAAGTAACACTGACGTTCAGAAAATCTGAATGGGACGTGGCCCACAGGGTGGTCACTACTGCAAAACAAACTGCTTACACGGAAACAATTTATCATTTCTGATAGTGCAGTTCAGCAACTGGAGCCAAGAAAAACACCCCACAGGACCACGAGGCCACCGCAGAGCTTAAGCAATGAGAGATGAAGCGAGTAAGGAAGGGTGCTGGTGAGGCAGCTGGAGTGGTGCTTACTGCTCCACCACCATCTAACATGCAGTTAACTCAGCCACTGAGCTACCAACCCCACACTCACCATGCCACCCAGGACCTGGCTCCCAGGAGAAATTAAACAACTTCCTCTGCCTTTATCAAAGCAAAGCAGACCTCAATACTTCACAAACCCCAACATACCCTGAATTCATCTGTAGAATTCTGCAGGTTTGCAAATTCACTTTTGGACAGACCCAGAACTGTTATTCTCGTCACTACTACAGAGCAATAATTACCTTCTGCTACTCTCTAAATCCTAGTCAGGACTTTCACTGCCCAGGTAAGTTTTCAGGCTGAGACCAAACAGCCTAAAAAAAAAACTTCTAAAAGAAAAATAAAGGGCAGACAAGAACAGTAACTTTACAATTGCCTTCAAAGGCTTCTGTTCATTAGAGAAGCATCTACAGCCCTATTAGAAAGAACCAACAAGCTGAAAGTGATTGCTGCAGCCTTTTCCCTGGCTCTCACCTTCAAAGATTCCAGTCTGACAGGCTTCTGATGGAGAACATTTTGCACACACTGCTCAGCTTGTATTTTACTCCAAGTATCACCTACCACACTCTTACACAGGAAAACCAGTCCCCTGTACTAAATCCTGAACCAGGACAATGAGATGCAGACCCAAATTCCCCCTGTGTGTTTGAGCAGTTTCATACACTGCTCGTACTGCCAAGGACGAGCCCTAACTACAAAATTATTTTGAGATGAGCACATTCTACCCCTCCAGCTGAAGATACTCCACTTTAACAAAAAAAAAAATAATCACCCAAGATATCAAGTCAAACACTTATTTCACATGAAAGCTCCTGAAGTAAATCCAGCAACCAAATGTACCTGCTCCGTATCTGCAAGTCTAACTCACTCCTGCTTGCCTTTGATCCTTTGTAGATCCTAACACATCCATCCACACAAGGCACTCAAAGCAAGCACATGGAATGCTAAAAGCAGTCTCCTGGAAAGGGACCTTTTGCAGACTGGGCTGCAGTTCAGTCCCACTGCAAATACTGTGTTTAAACTCGTGGAACCTGGGATCTATTGAAAGGTGACACACACACTTCAGATGGAAGCCCTCAACAAGCCAGAGTGACTTTGGGTAGCAGTGTGACAAGTTCTGGAGGTTAATTTGGTTCTCTCTTCCCCAAAAAGCTTTTGCCATGGGGATATGCTCTACTATCCCTGGCTTTCATGGGCTTATCAAAAGGATAGCTCCTGACTGTAAGGGGGAAAGTGGGATTTGTGAGGTGCATTTCTTCTCTCTGCTCTGGAGCCTATCACAGGAACAATGCACAACAAGCCCAAGGAATCCTCAGACCCCTTCCCACTGAGAGAACCCATCCCACTTTTCCCTGCTGAGTCTATTGAACCTCATAAACCATTCCCTTACCTCAGCAGTAATTGCAGGCTGGGTGCTCAAGGCAGGAAGCAGTTTGTGAGTGGCATTTCTCTACCCACTCAGTAACACCTCAACAAGAGCAAAGTACACCTGAAGAATGTGTTTTACATTGCAAGAGCCAACTTTAAACAACTGGACATTTAAACAAAACAGTTTCAGAGCAGTTCTACTTTCCTCACTGTCTGCACAGCTTCTAGAAGTATTTCTATTGCAAGCATCTTATCTTCTCCTCTTCTTCTTATGGAATGTTATTATTATGTGGAAGCAGCCTGCTTATTGAAGTCCAGAGGCAAGTAGCTCCAACAGAGTTTACATTTTGCCATTGAGAAGTCAGTTTTATCTTTGATCTGCACTTTGCCAATAGTGGTCTAATCTGTAGACAAGTCATCTGTGCAGAATTCCATTCACAAACAACACAGAGTTTAGTTTTGAAAGGGTGCAGAGTTTGTTTTATCAAGCTCACTGACATATTTATATTTAGATGCAAGACAGTTCACAGCAGTCAATGGGTTCATACAAGGACACATGAAGGAAATCACAGAGGGAACTGCAGGGGCACAAAGACCTAGTGGATAAAAGAGATTCAGCAACCAGTTTAACATATCAATTACACAAGTGAAATACCAGCACAAAGATTAGAATGTTGTTTCTCATGAAGCAACGTTCCTCAGCAATGCATCCAATTTATGCACATCTTAAATGTAACTCAAACCAATCACTGAAGATGGAGCTCCTCAGAACCTCACTGGCTTAGTTTTGACATCAGAATTCAGTATACAAGGAGTTGAGTTTAATTAATTCATCTTCATATCTGTACTGTTAGCAGGTTTGCTATGAAACACAAAGTATTACTTAATAATATGGATTTCACAGAACTGAAATGCAGTAAGGAAAGCATTGCCCACACCAAAATATCTGCCATTGACAGTAAGCCTACCATTATTTCCTCCCCAGGGTGCTGCATAAAGAAACACTTAAAATCCTCATTTGATTCTCCATTGCTTACCTTGTTAGAAGCTTGGAGAGAGCTTTGCAGAGCTATGCTGGCTTGAGCTCCAAAAGAGGGAAGTGTTTGCCAGAAGGAAAAAAGATACAAGGAAAGGAGTGATGTTTGAAAAGGCAAAGAAGCAACTATCAGTCATAACTGGTCCCTCCCAGAGAGGAGATGAAAGCCACGCTCTAACAATGGATCAGTGTGCCACAGTCTGAGACAAGCAAAGCCTAGAGCTAAAAATACTCCTAGGCCACACACAGAAGCCATCTACCAAAGGTTACCTGCAGCTAGGAGCAAAACACACAGAGGTGATGAACGGGAGGCTGACAGGAATGATCTATTCTAGCACTAGTGAAGCCATGCCATGGCGGCAAGGGGGAAAAAGGGAAGGTGGGAAAAGGTGCAGGGACGTGCAGATCACAGCCATGGAGGAGTCCTGAAAGTTGCCTGTTCTAAGCAGAAGATTCTGATATTAGATGCATTAACACAGTTCAAATTCTTAAGACACTGTCTTCTTAAGAATCTGTTAAAACCACAGCTTAGTAGCCCTCCAAGAAGAAGTGGTTGGCCACTGTTCACAGCAAGGAATGCCACAGCCAGTAGTACCACCTGCCAGAAATTTGAATCACACTAAGTCCCACACTTCAAATGTAATTTTTTTGTTATTATTTTTCTCTGTCTCCCATACAGCCTGGAGCTCTTTCAATCTCTCTTGCAAACACAGAAGAGCGTGTATGCAGGCACGAGAAGTTACAAGTATTCACTCCCACCCCAGAAAAGCTTTACACCCGAGTAGAGAAGACTGAAATATATCACAGAGCATCAAAGGTAAAGGTCAGAACCCGTAAAACTCATTAGTTTGTAGCTGCCTGCATCTTTCAGTGGAAGATGCAGGGAGAAGGGAATGGTGTGACCATCCAGACACCCAGAAATGGATGTTCACATCCCAGTAACAGCTGAGGAGTAAAACATCCAGCTACTGCTCTTCAGAAGGCTGCAGGATCTTGAGAGCTACACCTTACCATCTGCTCTGTAGCCTTTATTGTTTCCCATTCCGATGGGCTGTTCAGGACAAAGCCAGAACGGATCAGAACTAACCGTGTTTCAAGTCTGCAGAAATGAAATGAAAACTGGCACTGAAAAAAAAAAACCCTGCCTTATATAACGTATTGAACTGACAGTGAACTGACAGGACAATACTAATAAGCTTCCCTTGGTCTGAAGTCTGCTGCTCCTGATGACCTGCTCTTCTCATGCTAATTAAACCATCGATTTTTGGGCGCTGTTTTCCTCTCTATAGCAAGAACTATAGCAAGAACGAGACTCCATCAGACAAACCCCTCCCATTTGTAAAATACTGGTGAGAAATCAGGGTGGGCACTGGTTTGACATGCTGGTCCCCACTGGTTAACAGACCCGCATGTTCCACTGTGAGAAGGGAATGTGGAGCCAGATTTGGTGACACGGGTGGCAATCCTTCCCAGGCACAAGCTCCTTTCAAATTCTAACAGGAAAAGCAGCAGACTGGTACAGAACTTGCAGCTCACGCTTCCAACAATAGGTAAACGTACCTGGATTTGATCTCTGGATGGGCAATTTATTCCGAAATTAAACATTCATGTGAGGTGAGCGGGATTTCAAATTGGAGTTCTACAACTACAGAGAGTGAGAGCTTTGCAGACACTGTTTCTAACACAAATGGAAACTCTTTCTCCATAACTCAGGTACACACATGCTGACACAAGTATCTGCACGATGGGGATGGCATTGCCCCCAACATTTATTCTCTACAGGAAATCAATCAACTCCTTCCGTGCAGTGCAAGAAACCTCCCTTGCTTTACTGCAGTACTGGGCATTTGATGTCATTACTTGTGTTTCTCTACTTGGTTCCCTCAATGGTTAACCGTGCATTGCTAAATAACTGACTAGAAGATGAGTGGGTCTGGTAAGATCTGAACAGTAAAATCTTACACAGCTGTCAGAAGCTTGGGTATAACAAGATCAGTATAATATCCTGCAAACATAATGAGGGAAAAAAGAAAATAATTTTCCCAGTCGTGATATTCTTGCTGGCCTCGTGCAGCACGTTACTTTGGCCTCCCCTGCATCTACCCTGGCCTTCACCTGACACCCTTATGCAAATGCTCAGATAAAATTAACACTCTATAAAACCATGCCTCAACCTGCCCTGGTCACCTGCCATCATTACCTGTTGCTTTCTAAATCTGACCAACATAATTTTTGAATAAAATGAAAACCAATGGTTTTCCATCTCCACAGAGAATTACAAAATGTCTGTGACCAGTCCCAATAACGTGGGAACACTGATACTGTACAGACACCTTCAGTTTAGTGACAGGAGCCTTGTTCTTCCCAATGCCAGGCTGAAAAGCCCAGCTCTGCTCCCTGCCCACGGCCCTCACTCAGGTGGAGACACGCTGGCACTTCCACAGCACAACACACTCACGTGGTAACACCTTTTTGTTCAAACTAGCAGAACTGTTTCTGGCGAGGGTCCAGGTGGAAATAGTGAGTTAGCCCGAAAAATCTCCCCCCAGGCATAAAGTTCATGCCAAACGAATGTATTCATATCACAGGTAAATCACTTCTGTTAATAATAAACTGTCAGTATTTATATTACAGGGTGGGGCAAGAAGTGTGGCATATAACAGACACACTGCTGGTTTTAGGATACCACACGGATCAGAGTACGAGCCTTTACCTCATTAACCAAATAATTATTTACTCAACTCCTCCTCATCTGAGTTTATTCACATGCAGCACAAAACGCTGCATACTGGCACAGGCCTGCTCAGGAAAAAATAAAAAGGCTCAACATCAAAATAGCAGAGATCAGAACATGCGGTACTGACATAATGAGGTTGAGAAAACTGCACCAGGCCCATCTGTGCAAGGAGTCTATCACTTTATTGGTACCGATTTAATAAACAAAATATCATGCTGGGGATATTTTCGCGGCCCTTCGATACGAAGGGAGAAAGAGGCACTCGCGTTCTTGCTGTCTTTTCCAGACCAGAACACAGCTCTGAAACAAGAGTAAGCCCTCTTTTCATTAAAAAAAAAAAAAAAGCACTCAAATTTCTGACTTTGAGGCGTCCTGCAGCGACACAAATATCCCCTCCTCCCGCCGCTGAAGTTACCAGACCTTAACAACGTTCTCAAAGCCTCCCAACAGGAATTTTAGTGTGTGTTTTTTTTTTTAACCCATGATGTTTTTTTTTTTTTTGCTTTCCCCCCCCCCCCCAGGGGAGGAGAAAAAAAGGCATTTTAACTGAGAAATACACCTGAAGGCAGCCAATTCACCCTGGGGGGGGGGGAGAGGCCGACATAAAACCGCCGTCACTTCACCACCACTCGCCGGGGTGAAGGGGAAACGATGATTTTTTTAAAATTTTTTACCTACCTCCATCCAGCTCGGGGTGGGGGAAAACACTGCCCAGCAGCCCCTGTGAGGGAAGAACGCGGCCCTGCCCAGGTGAGCGCCGGCCGCGCCCCCGGGGGCCCCGAGTGACTCACCGGGGCGGGGCGGCGGCGAGGGCCCGGCAGCGACGGGCACACCGACCCGGGGGTAGGAGGAGGAGGGAGAAGCGACCACAGGCTCTGCAGCTGCTGGCGAGGGAAAGGAGCGGGCCGACCGGCCCGCTCCTTCCCCCTTCGCCCCGGCAGCCGCAGGCCGCGGCGGGCGCGCCTCGCCGACCATCCCCGACCTCCCCCAACCCTCACCAACCCCCCGCCCCTCAGCCCCCTCACCTTGGCGGCGATCGCACGGGGAGGGCGAACGGCCGCTCGCACGGACAACACGCTCCTTTCTCTCTCCCTCCTCTCTCTGTCTCACACACTCTCACACACCCTGAGGGCTCGGCCCCGCTTCCGCCGCCGCCGCGCCCGCCCTTTCCGCCGCCGCCACCACCACCACAGCGGGCACCGCCCGCCCGCCACGGCGGGGCGGTTGTCATGGAGATGGGCCCTGAGGGAGTTGTGGGGGGGATGATGAGGGGGATGAGGGCTCGGAGAATGCACAGACACACACAGGGCTGCCCCGGGGGAGTGGGGTGGGTGATGCCCCGGGACGCACCGGGAGGGGTTGTGGGGCTCTTTTGTGTCTCTCCTCCTCCGAGCGCCGCGGGAGGAGGTGCGCCCGGTAGGATGGGGGAGAGGCGGCTTCTCCGGCGGGAAAAGGGACCGGAGCTCCTGGTGGCCTTGCTGTTTCCCACTGGTGGTTTTTTTTGGGATAAGAATCACAGGATTGGTTAGGCTGGAAAAGAGCTCTAAAATCATAGGAGTCCAGCCCATGAGCCAACACCACCATGTCAACTCAGTGTCACCCAGTACCAGCAATGAAACAGAATTCCTGGTTTTCTTGCTGTTTCCCACTGTTCTGGGTTAAGAATTTTTTTGGATAAGAATCACAGGATAGGTTAGGCTGGAAAAGAGCTCTAAAATCACAGGAGTCCAGCCCATGAGCCAACACCACTGTGTCAACCCAGTGTCACCCAGTGCCAGCAACAAAAGAACCAGAGTTCCTGGTTTTCTTGCTGTTTCCCACTGTTGTGGGTTAAGAGTTTTTTGGATAAGAATCACAGGATTGGTTAGGCTGGAGAAGACCTCTAAAGTCACAGGAGTCCAGCCCATGAGCCAACACCCCTGTGTTAATTCAGTGTCACCCGGTGCCAGCAACAAAAGAACTGGAGCTCATGGTGGCCTTGCTGTTTCCTGTTGATGGTTTTTTGGGGATAAGAATCATGGGATCACTTAGGCTGGAGAAGACCTCTAAAGTCACAGGGGTCCAGCCCATGACCCAACACCACCGTGTCAACTCAGTGTCACCCAGTGCCAGCAACGAACCAGAGTTCCTGGTTTTCTTGCTGTTTCCCACTGTTCTGGGTTAAGAATTTTTTTGGATAAGAATCACAGGATAGGTTAGGCTGGAAAAGAGCTCTAAAATCATAGGAGTCCAGCCCATGACCCAACACCACCGTGTCAACTCAGTGTCACCCAGTGCCAGCAACGAACCAGAGTTCCCGGTTTTCTTGCTGTTTCCCACTGGTGGGGTTTTTTTTTTTGGATAAGAATTATGGGATCAGGTTGAAAAAGACCTCTAAGATCATAGGAGTCCAGCCCATGACCCAACACCCCTGTGTTAATTCAGTGTCACCCGGTGCCAGCAACAAAAGAAACAGATTTCATTATTTATTGCCGTTTCTCACTGGTGTGGGTTAAGAATTTCTTTGATAAGAATCACAGGATAGGTTAGGCTGGAAAAGAGCTCTAAAGTCACAGGAGTCCAGCCCATGACCCAACACCACCATGTCAACTCAGTGTCACCCAGTGCCAGCAACAAAAGAACCGGAGTTCCTGGTTTTCTTGCTGTTTCCCACTGTTCTGGGTTAAGAATTTTTTGGATAAGAATCACAGGATAGGTTAGGCTGGAGAAGAGCTCTAAGGTCACAGGGATCCAACCCACGACCCAACGCCACCATGGCACTCAGCGCCACATCCAGTCACGCCTCAAACGCCTCCAGGGATGGCGACTCCCCTGCCTTCCCGGGCAGCCCATTCCAAAGGGACACACCCCCACGGAGCACAGGCGGTTCTGTGCGCCCTCATGGAAGTTACAATTTCATAGATGCTTTGAATTGTGAGATCACCTTGAAATGCTGTTTTAGTAGCAGCTCCTCCCTACAGCTCAAATTGCATGTTTTCACTGAAAAAACAAGATCCTTGTCGGCTACATAAGTTTTATGCAGCTGTAACAAGCGACATTTTCTGGAGGGATGGCGAGAGAAAGCATTTTTGGGGCATGAGGAAAAGTCTGGCTTGGTCTTCAAGAAGGAATCCAAGGAAAAGAGTTCAGTTTTGTAATCCGTATAATCCTTCTGGATAAGAAGTGACAGGACACAACCCCGTGCTCTGCTCCCATGTCTCGAGTTTATGGCAGCAGCACTTGTCAAAGTGTTATTATTGGGGCTGAAGGCGCTCGGTTCAATTACAGCATCCCAGAGTCCAATTTTCTCCTCTGCTTTCAGATACAATCCTGGGCCCATCAAAGTGACTGTCAGATTCCTTTTCGGTGATGGAAGGACTTCATTAGTTTCCTGCTTAGTCTTGGTCCAAAGGTTAATTACTTTGGAAAGTCAGAAGGAAAATGACTTGGCACCCACAAGTTATCTTAAGCTGCAAACACCAATTCAGCTCCATCAGTTATTGTCATCTCTCTCTCTCTTCTTTTCTAGATGAAACTTGTTTTTTCCCCTGATCTTCTCCATAGCTCCTATTTTCCCAGTTTCTGTCTGGGCCGTTCCCAGTGTTCCTGCTGAGGCCTTGTGAGTGCTGATTCATGGCAGAATCACTTGTTTTCAACACTCCTATAAGCGTATCTGTATATCGTGCTCTGTTTGTGCAGCTGTGCTGTCGACACCTGTTCATTTGTCTGCTGCTGTACCTCCCCCAGTCTCCTCACCTCTCTGCCCATGTTGTCACAGCTCGTGCCTCCCACTTCAGCGAGGTGCACCCAGCTCTCTTCATGCAGCTCCTTCAGTTAGTCCAGCTCAGATTCCAGTCATAGCCACTGAAGTGCCTGCAGTCCCTCTCAACTGGTATTTTTGGGCTGTGCACTCTCCATCTCAGCATCCAGGCAGGACAATTCCACAGTGTGGAGTGGCAGAGGTGAAGTACCACCCTCTGCTTTCACAGAGCTCCTATAGCTGAAGTCCCTGCTGGGCTGGGGGCCACTGAGACATTTGTACTAAAATACTGGATTTCAGTTGGTAAACCTTCCTTCAGAAATACAGTCCTGATGAGCTGCTCGATTTTGGGGTAATTTTTTGTGGAAAGCAGTAGGTCTCAGCTGCTGTGGGTACCAGAAGCAAACAGTTGATGGCAGTGCATGATCACTGTCTCCCTGCAGCCTGCTTGTGAATGGAAAGGGAAGGTGTTACACTTCCCTGCTGCAGGAACGATGCTCAAAATGTGACCGTCACCTTCTAAAGGTATTTTATTTCTTGAATCTCCTGGTGCTCGATTTCTCCATGTTCTGCCCTATGTATGAGAGTGCACAGCCTGGACATTTCAGTTGTCCCAGAGCTGGATCTCATGGATAACCACATAATGGATTAGGTGACGGATCCCAAATGGAAATGGTGTAGTGGTTGTGGCAGCTGTCACAGCTGCCCTGCTGGAGCTGAGGGCTGGGGTGAATGTCTACCACAAGTCTCATCAGTATACTAAGAATTCCATCATTTGTCAGTGCTGGTTGTGGTGTGCTTTGAACTGTACGTGGTGGAGATAAGAAGGAGACTTGTAAGGAAGGAACAAGGAACACAAAAAAGGAAAACTATTTTTCCCCCCCATTAATATTTCTGCTGTAGGAAATGATAATAAAAAAAGCTCCAAGGGAAAAATCTCTGCATTTCTTGTCTGTCTTGTATTTTCTCGGTACGTAAGCTGCTTGTGGCATTACAGACTGCTGTGATGAAGTTAAAACTCAAATTAGCTTCATTAGAATTAAATTTACAACCAAACTGGGATCAGGGATAAACATCTTGCATAGGATAGAACTATTATTAACTTTAATTAAAGCAACATTTAAAGCAAGGAGCAGCAGGTTTTCCTCCCGGTCCCTGCCAGCTAAATGCTAGACTAAATAATACTTTGTTTGGGCATCTTTCAGTTCTTCCTTCTGTCCAAGGAATGCAAGTGGTTTAGGGAAGCTTCTCCCTTAGATGCAATTTGGATCGAAGTCAAATGGCTGTTTTAATTTGAAGGTGTTTAAAGGTCTGAAGGTGACTTTAGGGAACACAGTTAAGAGCATAATTGCGAGGGAACTTATAAGAAGTAACTGTGGGAGCATGAAAATATAAATGCCCTAAATAGTATAAAATAGTATGATGGGAAATATGGTTGGAACAAATGCCTTGGATGGGATAGGAATTCATCTCCAGGAATGCAATTTTGGCAGTAGTGTCCAAAACAGAGAATGCTATTTCTGTGGAAATGCACTGAACTCTGGGTCATGAATTAGACTCAGGTAATTTATGTTCTGCTCATAAAAAGTGGCAGTGCAAAAAAAACAACAAACCCAAGCAGCAATGGAACAGAAGATATTGCTGTGAATTTTGTAGCTGCTGAGACCTGTAGAGCTGTCATGTTCATCTGATGCCAGGTAATGCCTAAGAAAAAAATCAAGCCAAGAAACACAGAGCAGACCCTGCAAAGCTGCCAACTCAGTGACCTTAAGGAAATCCATTTTCAAAGCAGCATGTGAAGAGGGGTTTGAAGAGGTGGCTTCCCAAACCCAGAACTTTATTTATTAGCTGTTTCTGACAAGCCCTAAAGAAAGGCAAATGCCTCGAAATGGCAAATTTTCAAAATTGCATGGCAAGCATTCATTTTAGAGGAAACTCTGATCTTTAGGAAATACCAACAGTGTTCCATTTCCTGCTTTCTCATTCCTTTCTGCCTGGTGTTTAATACCAGTGTGCTGTGAGAGCTTCCCAGCCGGTGTCAGCTCCAAGGCTTGGCTGCCTGGGCCCCGCAGAGCTCCAGCTTCCTCACAGCCACCCATCTTCCAGGGGCCTTGGAAGCGGGATTTCTGCTAGAAGAGGAGCTAGGGAAGAAATAATCCTGCCTGTGGTAATCACAGCTGGGCCTGCTAAAATTTGGCTACCCTGGGAGGGTGCAGGTCAGCTGGAATTCTTCACGGGGAGACACATCCAGAGGAGAACCCTCCATTCGGCAGAAGGATGGATCCCTTTGGGGTTTGGTGAGATCAACTCAGACAAGTCCAGGCCCTTTATGGCAAATGTGGGAGAAATCTGTCCTTAATACATGGAGTGGTGGAGCTCCTTCTTTGGTGTAGCACGAAGGGGAGCCTGGCATGACGTTTTCCCTGGATGTCTCCAGGGAAAGGCAGCTCCTCTCCCAGCAATATATATCTGTTGCAGGGCACACTTCAAAGTCCAGCCTGGGTTTTTGGTGTTTGCTTCTCTCCTTTTAAACAGGAACTGTCCAAAGGGCTAAGATCTGAGGCTTAAAGAACTGTACAAGCTGCCTGGAGCTCCAAAGAGTCTCTTTATAATTAGTATAAATTGCATGAAATATTTAACCTTCATCCTGTGGAAACCCTGACTTTTAAAAAAAAGAATTGACAGCTCAGGGAGGAGTTTTATCTGCTCCTAAATAGGACAATGATTTCTGCCCCAAATCTCAAATTCCAGTGTGCAATGAATCAATTGCAGAGGAGGAGATGACTGTTCCTCCATCTCCCCATGTAATTGACTCTCAAAGACTTGATTTTTCTCGGATGAGTCAGGGTGAGAGCTCTGAAGTAGCACGGCTTCAGCTGGATATCTGTTCTTATTCTGGTTTGTGGTTCAAGGTGTCTTTTCTTAATAAGCACCTACCACTACACCATTAATAATTTGACAGTCCACAGCTCCCAAGGAAATGCTTACCAGCACTCAGAGCTGGAAAATAACTCAGAGAACAGCATAGGCCTGATAAAAGGATTAATAAATCCCAACTCCGAGAGCTCTGAGTTCACTTTTGTCTGACACTGGCTCTAAGGATTATTTTGTACATCCACTGCTCTTAATTGCTTTTTCTCGCTGGAAGCTTCTGTGCAGCTCTGGGATAGACTTTGGAGAGCTTTCCCAAACCAGCTGAACTAGGTTTCTTCCTAATTTATATTTAAACTTTGGTCCTTGCAGCAGACATTTGTATCAGAGCTGTACTGAGGTGACTGATGAACACACAGGGTGTGGGGTGACGCCTTCTCTCACTTCCATCGCAGCAAAAGGAGAAGATTTTTGCAGAATAAAACTACCAACCATTCCAACCTAGCTCTGCTATTCCACTTTTACTGGAATTGTTCCGTCTGTTTCTCTGAAAATGAAAGTCTGTTTTTACTCCTGCCACCTGCTATTTCCATATGAAAAAGCTGCTTCGTTATAATGAAGGTACCATTTCTCCCAAGGGCAAAGTAAGGACATTTCATCACACTGCTCTTCCTGAAATCTCAGCAACCAGATTCAATATGTTACTAGATTTGATCTACTTTTCCTCAAAGCTTAAAGCCTTTCAGGGAAACCTCGAGTTCTGTCTGTGGGTATTAGCAAAACAAAATGTCATTTCCCTGCTGAGCCATAAGACAGCTTGATCTGGCAAAACAAAAAAAGAGAATATAAAACCAAGATTCACTTTAGCTTTGAGGCTTATCCAGTGACGAGCACTGGGAAACCACAATATGATTTCCAAGCACAGACCATATTTTTAACCCAGGTACAAGTGAACAGCACCGTAACCAAAATGCTGGCCTCTTGATGTGAGCACTGGTGGGCAGCTGGGATGGCCAGAACTTGATCTCCTGTGCAAGCCAGCTCTCTGCAGACTCACGTGTGCTTCATCAGAAGTTTTTCAGTCTAAACTGTCCCTTTTAGAGAGAAACTCTCCAAAAGAGTCACTTTTGACACCCACCTTTTAACAAACCCCTTGACATTATGACCCCCTTTTCTCCCAGCAGTGTGGGTTGGTCCCATGTTCCAAGAACAGAGCAAGGAAACAGTCAGTGGGCTGGTCGTGGGCCACCTGAGTTTCTTCAGCAGGATTCCTAGAGAAGAATCAGGGAAAACTGATCCTCCTCTTAGCACTTGGGAAGATGAAATGAAATATAACCCATCAGAGAATGTATTCTGGAGAGTACAGGACACAGAGGAGTTTATAACACAGTCAATGTGATGCTGCAGGCCTGGATTCCCTGCAGGAGGTTCCCAGCTGGCTGCCCAAAGGCTTTGGTGGGGGCCATTTGCTGCACTTTCAGCTGTGCCTCAGGTCACCTTTTCAGAGCAGACACAAACATGAGTCAGAAGAGATTTCCACGGTTACAAAGCTCCTTTCAGCTCCCTGTCCTTTCCCCTGGCAGCCTGGCAAGCCCCTGGGCTGAGGTACAGCCTTTCCTCTGCCCAGGGTTAATAGGTGTCATCAGAGATGGGATGGACCAGGCTGAATTGAGGGCTGAATAGAAGACATAGATGATTTTTATCTCAAATTCCCAGAAAGCCATCAACTGTCACCAGATCACTGGCCAGGATACTACAGCTCATTGGAGACTATCCAGGTTCAAAAAACCACACTGGGAGTGTTGCTTCTCCTTTCACTCCTTTAGGTTCTTGCCTAAGGTGAATCCTATAGGAATAAAGATTGGGGCCCATTACAGCCTGAGGCTTTCTTGAAAATCCCAGCTGACAGTTCCTTATTTATATTAAAGATCTGCCTCGTTCTGCAAATCATCTTTATTTCAGGCCTGATTCATTTATCGAATACTCACAGATCAGCCAAGGGCCAGGGCAGTAAATGGGAACATGTTAACACGTTCAATCTTGGATTGCCAAAACGTTATCCAATTATCTGTGCTAATGCCAGCTGCCTTGGAACACAGAAAGCCCTTAATAAGGAAACAAGTGTGGTAAAGAAATGATAAAATGAAAATAGCAGAAGATGGCTCCCCAAGCTGGGCGAGGTGGAGATGCAAGGCAATAACAAAACCATCACAAATGCATACCTAAACATTTTGCAAACATACATATATCAAGGAATTAAGTCACTTTAGCCCCAGGAACAGAGACAGAGGGTGCCTTTTTGTTTTACATCAGTTTGGCAGATTCCTTGGAGGAAGAGCCACAAAAATTGCCGTAAGCCCTGAACTACGAGTGCTACCAGCCACTAGATGTCCCAGAGCTGCACTCAGACTGCACCCATCGGCTGCAGACAAAGGGGAGGCAGACTTGGTGGAGCAGGAGAGAGGATACCTTTCAGCAGATTAACTGATTCGACTGCAATGAGCACGTACATGCCTTTCTTCAGGCCTTGTATTGTAGCTGTGATGGTGTGAGCAAATAAGGAATCTGGACAGATGGACCCGAGGAAGAGCTTCCACATCCCGAAATTGGAAAGTTGTGAACAGCTCACTAAGGGTAAAGACGGAGAAAATGGCTCAAGCCTGGCTCGGGCTCCTTCCACATAAAAGTGTTTTAGAAACAAAACCCGTGATATTCCCAAACCTGCCTCTTTCCTTCTGCACTCACTTGCCACTCAGTTGCTTTTTCTTCACTGTCAGAGCAGTAATTTAATAACACGTACCAGGAACCAGCCAGCATGTCCAATAAAGGAACAGAAGCAATTTAATGTGATTCATGATCAGTCACAACTAGGCAACAGCACTAATTTTTTGGCATTCATTCCTGGGAGTAAGGATTCAAGGAAAAGAAGATAATCTTGATTAGATTCAAAGGAAGTAGAGGAGTCTGAAACCCCCTCACAGGCAGAAAGGAAGGGAAATGAATCCAGCACATCGTTTTTGTGTGACCTGCTGAACTGCTGGATGAGGAGGGAGAAGGGGTTGTGTTGGAGAGCTGTGGTGTTGCCACTTGCCTCCTCCAAACTATTCCTGCCAGAAGGTATAAAAAATTTCACAAGACAAGGCTGGATGTGATAGTATAAGGTTTCTTGAATTATTGTGATCTCTTGCTTCCTTCCCATGGAATACATCAGCTGCTAAGCAGGGTGAGATAGAAATGGGGTTTTGGAGGCAGGAAGGTTGTGTGGGGGCATCTGCCCTCCATTCTGGTGCAGAATGGTGGTGCCATTTGTTCTTGGCAGGCCCTGAGGATGAATGAGAGAGAACTAATGAGAACATCAGGAAGAAACCATTTATTAATGCTTCCCTTGGTAGGAAAATCCATCGAGTCCTTCTCCTGCTCCTTCTACCTTACTTACAGCTCAGTGATACTGGGTGACATTTTTAGCTTAGTCATTTTATCAAGGCTGTGAGATAAATCACTGCCCAGAGAGGGAAATGAGCTCAGCAACATTTATAACAGTGTGGGATCTCATGAAATCTTAATTTAATGACCTTTGAGTAAGAATAGAGACAAATCTACACCCCTGCCAGGGGCCATATCCGGGACTCCATCAAATCCTGTCATCTACTTCTCTGGCTGTTCTGAGCCTGTGCTGCAAACGGGCCCAGGTCTCAGATGATCCTCTCCTCTGGTCTAATGGGAGTGCTCAAAGAGTTCATTTCTGCAGCCAGAGCTGCAGGCAGAGGGATAAAGCCTTTTCCCAGGATGCAGCAGTGCCGGTCAAAGAGCTGTCAGCAGTCAGGACTGCCAGGCAGGGGCTTTAGCAGCTGCTTAATGCCATCTGAAAGCAGGCAGGGAGGGGAGAAGGACAGGCTGCAGTCTTGCACTTCTGAAGCTTGTCTGTGACCATAGGAGCCACAATCAGGACCTGTACAGCTTTATCAAATCACAGTCATCCAACAAAGCTGCCAGTTTGCACCTCAGTCCTGGGGAAGCCCCAGGGTAGGCAGGGAGCAGCCAGGCCTTGATCTGTGCATGATCTATGCCTAGAGGGATCTATTCCCCCTCACTCACAGGGAGGGGACTGGCATTAACCCAAACAACAACTGTATTAGATCAGGACAATGGCCTGGGAACTGCTCCCCAAAAGCCCAGTGATGACAAACTCTGCAGCTGCACAGAACTTGTGACCAGCAGGCAACCAGACAAAGCACAGTGTGGGCTCCTAAGCAGGTGAGCTCACACTGCCCAGGCTGTTCCACTCTTCTGGTTGGCAGAGGACTGCTATTTCTATCCTTCATAATAAAACCCTTTGATGCCTCTTTATCTGCCACTTCTCTTTCTATGGCCAAACCTCCGTGGTCTTCTCTGCACATATATCTGAATAATGGAAGAAATCAGAAGTGACACTGAAGCAGCAGTGATGCCACTATTCCCGTGATCATCATTATTTGTCATATCTACCATCAGTTATGGTTTGCTTGTGCTGGGTTTTATCCAAAAGCATGGGAATAAGACATTCCTCGCCAGAGGGAACAGAGAGTGCAGTTTAGGATGTGATGCAGCAGATGGGGGTGGTCCAGCCTGGCAGGGACCAGTGCTCCCTGTTCAGCTGTGTGTCAGATCTCTCTGGTCCTGGGCAGGAGGAGCCCTGCCAGCCAAGGAGCCTCCTGCCTGGGAGGAAGCAAAGGTAAGGTGTTGGGTGTTGGCCCTGCCCAGAGACAGGGAGAGGAGCGCTCCCAGGGAGGAGGGAGCTGGCTGTGCCAGGCTGAACTCCTGGGCGGTGGGACGCGGCTGTCAGGAAGCCCGGCCAAATGTCTCAGAGAGCTGGTGACGTGGCACTGCCTCGCCACCACACACACACCATCTGCCACCACCGTCCCCAGGCACAGCCCGAGCACAGAGCTCTGCAAAGCTGGGCTTCAACTCAGCGCCAGGAGGAGAGGGATGGGAGCAAATGCCACCCAACGCAGGGGCTGTGACATGAGGCGGGTGGGCTGCACAGCGTGGCCCAGGGCTGAGGCTGCTCAGTCTGCCCAGCACCCATCACCCAGCAATCACACAACCACCACAGGACAAAACAGCTTCATCTTCAGTGGCTTCCTCGTGGTCAAGAGTCTGAAGAAACCTCCATGAAGAGGAGGAGGAGGAGGCAGCTCACGGTGACACCACTGGCTCCACGTGGTGCTGGTGTGGTGGAGCACGTGCAGGTGTGACCCCCCCACACCCTGGTTTGCTCCAGCAGGTTTGGAGCCTGAGTCTTCTGCTGGCACAGGGTCTGTCGAACTGCCAGTTCCTCTGCTGACCTTGCTCCTCTTCTGCAGCTCAGACACCTCTGGGAGGCTGCAGGACTGAGGCTGCCTTCCATCCACAGCATGGCCAGGGAATGCACACTGAACCCTCCCACAGACACACAAAAAACCCTGGCATTGGTGTTTGCTTTCTATAGGGTCTGTCTGCCACATGTGGCCCTTTGCCTTCTGTCCTGGTGCAACTCCCATGGAACTAGAGGGATTTGCCATTTTAAGAGCAAACAATTATTGATGAACACTAAGGGTGCCAAAGATTTCACTCTTCCCCACCCTCTCCCTTTCCCCTCCAAATCTTCTCGTTGTTGGAGACAGCCATCTGCTCTGCCTGCCCCAGGACTCAGCCCTTGGGATAATAATATCTCCAAGCAGTCCTGAGCACAGGAAAGCCATGAGCCAGCGGAGTCTGTGAGCACCAGAACGAGGAGAGCTCGTGGGAACTGAGTGAGAAAACAGCAGGCCCAGCCTAATCATCCTCTTGGAGCGCTCCCATCACTTGGGAAGCTGAGAGCTGTGGAGGGGAGAAGCTGCTCTGGGTTATCACTGCTGCACACAGAGCAAATCTGTGCCAGGCAGCTTTCTCAGTTCCCAGGCTGCTTGGCACCTGTCTGCCACCCAGCTCAAATCCAGAGGCTTTGCATAAAAAAAGAATGCCAACCTTCTTGAAGTGCTTACCGGTGAGTTCCTTCCCAGGAAGGAAAACATGACTTTCGAATGCAGCTCCCATTCTCTGGTGTTCCACAGGAACCAGCTGCAGCCTGGCAGCACCATGAGAGCTCCAGCAAAGCCCAGACTGTGCCACAGTCAGCAGAAGCTGGGCAGAAGGAGCTGGCAGCTGTAGGATTGCCCCTTCTCTGACCCTCTCTAAACTGGGACTCCAGTGCAGCTGCGGGGGGCTGATAACCTGCTGCACTGCTCAGTGTGCACAACAAAGCAGAAGGGATTGAGCCCCAGGGCTCCTCATATCGAGGGGTTGGAATGTCAAGCCCAGCCTGGCCAGCAAAATTGATTCCTGCTCAAGGGCAGGGTGAGCTTAGCAGGCTGTGCAGCAGTCAAGGTAGCACTGGAAAAGTTCCACCATCCAGGGCATTTCCCCTCCACTCTCAGGGAACAGAACTGTGCTCCACTTTTTCCTCTAAGAACTTTCTTCTTTCTCCCTGCAGCTTTTAGCTAACATAACTCTGTTTAGCTAACAGAGACATCCCTGCTCTAGAAACTCCAAAGAAAAAAAGTAAACTGTTGCCAACTTTCTTCGAGGTTCCTTTGCAGAGAGTCCAATAAAGCACAGGAATAGACCTGATTTGCTAGAAAGTAGGACTTTTTCCTCCCTAGAGCTTGTTCCCATTGCCATGGAGAAAGCTGCAGCATGGTGATCCACCTGCACCTGGGAACGTGGTGGGAACAAGCCCAGGGACAGGTGGAGAATCCCCAGCCCTGCCTCAGCAGAGCTGCAGTGCTGGCAATGGGCTCCATGCTATGCTCTGTTCATGATCTCCTGGTGGGTTTTAAAGCAGGGCAGATGTTTCAGCCCCGTTTCTCTTACCCTCCTGCCAGGTGGGTGCCCAGCCTGCCAGGCTGTGCATGCTGCAGATCACGTCTGTCAATGGTTAACGTAAACAGAAAGGAAAGTTTACAGCAAACAAGAAGAGGTGACTTGGTGTGAGCCACAAACAGCCTTTTGAAGAGGGGCCTGGGTGGCTGGGAGGTTTCTCAGCTAATGGTCCAGGCTGATTTTGTTCAACCAAGGTGGAGATGGGGACACTGCTGGAGCTCCACACCTGTACAGGGCACTGTGTCCAGCCCAGGAGGTCCTGCAGCCCAGCTGGCCTCCCTGGGGAGGGCATCTACATAATCCCATGTTTACAAAATGCCCACTTAGTGCTGGAGCTGGACACCCTGGGATGGCCTTGGCCAGGGAAACAGGCTGGCCCAGGGTGAGAGGCTGCCTGCAGCACTGCACAGGTGTGGGGGGCAGGAGAGCAAGAGAACAAATATCCTGTTCAAATAGAGGACAGAGTGTAATTACCTGAGCTGGGAGCTGGCCAGCACTCCAGGAGTGAGAGTGAGAGTGGTGCCAGAGCAAAAGAGATGAGAAACGTGAGGGAGTCAGGGATGGGGGAGGTGGGTACCAAAGGACCAGGCTTTTGACTTTTTAGGAAGGCAATAGCACGGCATCTCTGCACTGTGCCTGTTGCTGGGGCTTTGATCCAGCATGGATGGAGAGAGATATTGTCCCCAGTGTGCCTGCTGCACCCTTCCCAGCCACTCCACTGCCCTGCAGAGCTGGGAGCACTTGCACTTCATATCATCCCTCACTGCTGTGTCCCAGCTCATGCAGAGCCCACAGCAGCTCTGCTGGACTTGGCTGAGATGTAGGACCAGAGCCATGGCTGGCAGTGGCCGGGCAGGTGGGCAGTGGGCTGGCTGTAGGGAATGTGTGTTAGGATCCAGGAGTTACTGTCAGCCCTGAAGTTCTGTGTCTCCCAGGGGATCTCACAGCTGCTGTTGAACTGATTCAAAGGCCAGCCTGATCTTGTGAGCTGCATTTCAGTGTCCTCTGGAGCACTGGGCTGTGCAGCTCCCTCTGCAGACAAGTGAGCAGCCACCACCATCTCCCTCCTTCCCATCCACATCTCCGCGTATCCCATCACACTTTTCAAGAACAATTTTTCTCCCTAATCACCAGCCCCAAGTTCCAAAGTTAATCGAGGCTGGTGAGGTATAAATAGATGCTGGACCAGATGGAAACTCTGTCGTGATTTATAGCTCGCTGAGCCATCACATGTTCCACTTGTACCCTGAGCAAGGGCGCCATTAATTACGACACTGCCCGGGCAGATCGCAGGGCAGGTTACGACAATGACATTCACGCTGAGCACTTAAATATAACCAGGCAGTGACGTTGTGCTGAGTGAGCAGGATGCAGACAGGACCTGCCTGTTGCAGTGGCACAGTTTCCAGGGCATTTCTCCAGCGAGCCCCAGGGATGCAGGGGAAGCAGGTATTTTTCGCACGGGCAGAACCAGCACAGCCGGTCCTTTGCAGGATCCTGCTCTCGTCCAGCAAGCTGCAGTAAAGCTGAGGGATAAGTTCTAAGCCCCGGGAAGGGAGAACTGTGCATTCCCGGCCTAAGGAAACCCAAAAAAGAAAGGCAGTGTGGACATCCCACCCCACAAGCCCCGTGTCCTTGGCTCCACAGCTCCAGCTGGGTGTGGACCATCATCAGGAGCACATGCAAGCCCTGAGGGCTGCAGTCCAGGACGGCGAGAGCAGGGGAGAGGGACAGCTCCTTCTCGGTGTTTCCAGGATCACAGGACTTGCTGGAGGTCATCTGGAAGGGTCTGGTGCTGCATCAGGTCTCCTGAGTTTCAGGCCTCTTTTCATCACTGCCTGTTTCTTCTTGTAGCCCACGCTTAAAACTCCTATGCAGTTATCCATTGTGAATTGGGGTTTTGCTAATTACTGGAAGAAAAGGAAGCTCAGCGCAAAGGGGGTGACGAGTCCTGCCTTTCCCCAAGCCCTTTCTGCCTCAGGAACACATTCCCCACCATTTATGAAGCACTCTGTTCAGCAAGAGCTTGCAGTTGTCCTGATTTTTCTGGGACCTGCTGCTCAGTGGTAAAATGAGAACATGAGCCACAGCCTCCTCTTGCTTTTCAAAAACATCGAGCCCTTGCATTCCCTGCACTGTGCAGCTTCAACACACCAACACATGTCACACCCTGCTGCCAGACATGAAGAAATCTTCACAAAAGCTTCCTTGGGAAACTCTTTGCATGACAAACTGAATAAGATGTGCAATTACAGAGCCATGATTTAAGAACTTAAAACCCAGCTAAGCTTGATAGAAGGTATCAGACTTAAAAACAATACGTAGGGAGAATTTAATCTTGCAGAGACTGCAGTTATTTGAGGGGAGAGATTGTGTTTGGGATTAAGAGTCAAATTACTCCACAAGTTTTTATTAAACCTCTATGTTTTCAGCCCTACCTTCTTACGGCTGTTTTGGGACAGGAGCTTGGTTTTATGATGGGCATAAATCCCCCAAAAAATAGTTTGAATTCTCTGAAACAGGCAAAACATGAACAAAATGGATTTGGACCTTATCTGGGCTGCTGATGGCTTAGAGCCCACACACTGGCATTTCATTAAGGCATGCAATTTTTCAGACAGCACCGAAAGCCAAAAAAAAAAAAAAGAAATCTAATTTCCCGAGTATTCTTAAAGCCCCAAAGAAGCCCTGAGCACACACCCCCCCCCCCGGGAGCCCCCCTGTTCTGCATACCCACTCATGCTGGGGAGTGCATGTCTGAGTGTCCCTGGTTTGAACTGATCCCAGCATTAACACACCACAGGAACATCCACCTGAGGCAGCAACCTCCTGGTTATCTTGGGGCTTTGGGACCACAGCCCAGCTGCTCCAGTGGGGTGCTGGGTGGGCATCATGTACTGCACAAGGCCCTGGTGGCTTTGGGTGGGGAGAGCAGGGGATCTGGGGGCTGTGGGGGGCTCACACCTGTGACTGGGCCCACACATACCCATCTTCCACCTGACCAATTAATCCAAGATCACCAACATCGTGTCTTGGTGTGCAAGGGATGTGCCTGTGCAAGACAATGGTTTGGTTCTGAGTGAGCACCTTTGCTGTAGTGGAGGAGACAGGAGCAGGGACAAACGCTTTGCCCCGTTGATGTCTCCAATTAAGTGGCTTTTTGCAGCTGGCAGCCAACTCTGGGACCCTGAGCTGAGCTCAGAGATGGATGGGGCTGGCTGTCCCCAGCAGCAGTGTAGCATCCCCCTTCAGCTGCGTGATGGGCAATGTCATGTTACTGAAACAACACTCCCTGCAAAAATATTTGGGGGAGCACAAAAAGCATCCCAGGCTTGATGCAGACAGTGCTGGTTCTGTGTCCCCATCCCCTGCAGCTCGTCCCCAGCGCCATCACCCAGGGGTGAGTGCTCATCTCACTGGGTGACGTTGAGCGAACCTGCTCGTGCCTCTGCACCTCTGTAGGTGGGGTGACAGATGCAAAGTGCTCTGAGATGCTCTGTGGGAAATAACTCGTTCCTATCGCCGGACCTGAGCAGGTGAACATCATCTGATCTGCCGGGAATGCAGGTCCATGCCAGGTGAACATGGACACGGCTCACATGTCATTAAACGAACCACAGAGGGCAGGAGCTGGGAGGAGGATGGAGCAGTGTGAGACAGGCAGCAAGATGCCCAGGCTGCAGTGAGGTGTGTGCAGGTCAGATCCAGGGCACCGGGAACGCTTCTGTGCCGTGTCTCTGGGCTGATCTGTGCCAGCTCCCCGGGCACCGCTCCCGTGGCTGCTGCTGGGACCCGCCGGGGCCGCGCAGGGCGCAGCTGGCACGGCAGATGAGGGACGGTCTGCTCGCTGTCACCCCGTGCTGCGGTGCTGCCGGCTCACCCGCTGCTCCCTAATGGCTCACTCTGCCCGCCTCCCTGCGCTGCTCTGCCCTTTCCAGCCCAACGCCATCACTTTATTCCTGCTGGGATTCACACGGTTTCCTAAATTGGCTCGGTCTGGGCAATTCCAGCTGGCGCCTGGTCCCAAAGACCTTCTCACCTTTGCGCTTTCTGTTTGGAGGGGATGGGGGAAAGCTGAGGCAGCACCGAGGTGGCTGAGGTGGGTGCCAGGGAGCTGCACTTCTGAGAGCACCACGGGCACCATGGAGGTGTGTGTTAAACGCGATTCGAGGACTGGTGTGGTAACACACTGCAAGTGTCCTTGTCACCGTGGCTCTGGTCACCTGCCACTGCAGACCGATCCAGGAAAAGGCCCCTTTCTGTCCAACAGCTTCACAAGGCTGGCCTGCAGCATCCTCCCAGGGCAGCACCATCCTCCCTGCCCATGCCCACTGCTCTTCCAGGCAGCAGGAAGGCAACGGGCAGGGAAACATTCAGCAAGTTCGGGGCTGGCTTCCTTTTTGGGGAGAAGCCTGGCAATCTTGGCAGGATAAGCACGTCTAATTTATGGTGACAGAGGGAAGTGATTTGATGTTTCCTGGCGGCTGCACTCCCCTATCAGCCCTAACCTGCTCCCCGTGGTGGGGAGTGCTGGCTCTGTGTGGAGGGAGCCGGCAGATGAGGCTCCCCAGAGGGAAATGGTCCCACTGAGGCTGACACAGCACATGGCTCCCACAAGCACCAGCTCAGCAGCAGACAAGGAAAAGTGAGGGCCCTTTCCTCCAGCACCACTGCCCAGGCAGCACCATCCCTGCCGTGGGGCTGCCTCCCCCTCCTGAGCCACCAGCTCCTTCCCAGTGACCCGGGCTCACTCCCACTGTGGTGCTGCCGTTCTGGGTGATTAATTCACTGTGAGTAATTTTGGAGCAGATGATCTCATTCACGTGGTTCCTGCTATTTCTCCGGCGAGAGGAGAGGAGAGGTAAAGGGAGAGGGAAGAAGGGAGGTGGAGAGGATCCCAGTGTCCATAAGATTCGTCTCTCAGGAGGCTCAGCACCAGCCTGACGGCCACTTACTGGTACAGAGCTACAGGCAGAGCAGAAGAAAATTTGCTGGCAAATTGGTTTCTCTCAATAGAGGGCAATTTAATCATTCAGGATGATAAGAGCTCAATTATGGCTTTGTAACGAGGCCAGAGTTTGGGGCAGCAAGTGGCTGCTGTGGCTGAGGAGCAGTGATGCTTGCTGGGCTCCTGGGAGGCTGAGGAGGTCCCCTGACGTGGGATGTGGTGCTGGAAGGTTGGGCCATTGGGAACTACCAAGCTCTGCCAGGGGTTTGGGAGGTTTTGTGAGGGGCCACAAGGGACTTGCTGCAGTCCCCAATTGCCAGGGGGAAACCCCAGTGGATTTAGCAGCCTCCAGCTGCCTGCTAAGAGAGTCAGAGACATTAAAGAAGTCTGTGGGCCCATGTTTGGAGGGACAGGGCCTGCTCAGAGGTGGCTGCCCCTCTCTCTGGTGATGGGAGAGCTGCCAGCCAGGAGAGCGAGGGCAGCAGCAGTGCCCTGTCCCGGCCTGCACCACAAGGAAACTGGAATGAACCCTATGGAATGGGATGAGATTAACAAAGCAGCTGAATTATTCTAAGCTAATAAAGTACCAGGTCCAGATGGCTCCCACTATGAATGCTATTAAAGAGAAGAACTCAGGGTAAATTAGGAGATTTGGAGCTAACTCTTTCCATGTACAGAAGCAGCTCTGTGGGGTGGGCAGCAGTACCCTCTCCCTGGCTGCCTCCAGGGGCAGAGATTTGGTGCTTCCTTGCAGCCCTGAAAAGAGGAGGATGTGCTCCTTCTCACCCAATTTCTGCTGTATTTCCCTTGGAAACCCATGCTGGCCACTCTTGTTGCCTCCTAGCAGTGCCAGGCTTGGAGCCATGGAGGCATTTTCCTGCCCACACGAATCCCAGCTGCGCAGGGGATCCATGTGCAGAATTATTTCCCATCCCTGGGCATGGTGGGAGCCCCCAGACCCACTCTGTGCTGGCCCCCTCCCACTGTCTGATGAGATCCCACACAAAGACTACTCAGGGAGCAGGCACCATGAGTTTGCTCCTGGATTTTGGTGCCTGCAAGACGCTGTAAGCAGCACTAGACCTGAGCTGTGTTTGCCTTGTTATTGCTTGTTATTTGTTTTAATTAATGTGAAGGAAACTGTTAGAGTGCCAGAAAGTGTGAAGAGAGGGGGAGCAGGGAGGGGAGATGGGGACATTTGGAATTGAAGCATCCTATTAATATCTCTGCTGTTGAATGAAAGGTCATTAACGAAGCAAAGAAAAATGAGTGGAGAAGGAAACAAGAGAACTGAATCCTTCTCTGCCTCCCCTCGCCCACAGTATTCCCAGGACACCTTCCAAGCCCTGCTGCAGCTCTTGTCCTGTGCCTTCCTCTCCTGTCTTCAATCTGCCAGAGGGAGATGCTCCTGTTGGTGCTGGATGGGCTGGGAGGGTTTCAGGGAAGATGAGAGTTGGTACCTCATAACACTGACACGAGGCTGCTCCAAACTGCACCCACCTGCGGACACCCAGAGCGCTGTCCTTTGTCCCAGGACCTCACCTGGACACAGCAAGTCTTGGCCTCTGCTGAAGGCATCGAAACCCCAGCCCTGGACTGATGTTTGACACGAAGAGCTGCTGCAACAGGCAGTAAAACATCACTTGGTTTATTTCTCTCATTTTTTCTGCTCTTTTGGAAGTTACCATGACCAGTGCATGTTCCCAGCCCTGCAGCGAAGCTGTGCTTGCCCAGGAGTTGATTTGTCACTCTTGAGATGGAAGCAAACACAGATTAAATTTAAGCTATTTGTTCAGTATCTCAGTTATGCAATTGGACATCGTAGATTAGGGAAGGTGACCTCCTGTAGCACAGGGGGGATTTACTGACATGTACAAGCAAATATTACACTTCCTAGGATCCAGCACAGCTCAGGATAAAGGAGGAAAGGGTACTGGCCAGCTGCCTCCCAGCCCAGTGTGATCTCTGCCTTCCCTCAGAGCCTCAGGCTGGAGGGCCCAAGATCAAAGCAGGGACCAGCCTTGCTTCCTCCTGCAAGGAGGAAAGGAAGAAAAGGAAAGAACGATAAATGGGAGGAAAGGGGGGAATGGAGTCTTTGAAGGGTCTCAACCAGCTGCTAAACATGACCAGCCCCAGGAGATGGAGGATTTTTTTCCAGTCGCTGTGTCCCACATTCCTGGCTCCCGAGAGCTTGGTGGTGTTGGTGGAGCCAAGGCTTGGTGCTCTTGCTCAGTGCAGGGAGGCTCCTGGGGTCAGGGCTGGTCCTGAGGGCTGTGGCAGCAGGCAGAGAGCAGAGCACACAGCACTAGGGACCACGGGAAGGTTCATTTGCTCAGGAGGCCAGTGATGGATCAGCAATTTAAAATTTAAATCCGTGCGCTTAAAAAGGAGAAGAAGGGAAAGGAGCCAGCGAGGACTGGTGGCTGCACTGCAAACTGTCACTGTCTGTTTGTGAAAAGGCTTTTGACTGACAGCAAAGTTGTCAGAGGCGTCTGACGTCAGAGCTCTGCAGAGAGGTGTCGAGGGGACGCCTTGCCAACGGCAACAGCAGCAGCAGCCGCCTCTGGGCAGCTCTGAGCTCCCCTTCTCTTCCTCCTCCTCCTCCTCCTCCTCACCTGGGTTTCAGAGCAGACGAGCAGGCTGCCCCAGCACTGACCTGCCTGCTGCCTGTGGAACTCCCAGGTGGTGGAGGGAAGGGAAGATGCTTCCTGGATGCCACACAGCTCCAGAGCTGCTGGATGAGCTGATGGAGACATCCTGACACAGGCAGGGCAGTGCACCCAGCGCCACCTCCCTCAGTCTGTGCTGGGAGGGGAGCTGGGAGGGGGCTGGGATGCTTGCAGGCAGCACTGAGCCAGAGCAGGGTCTGGCTTTGCGCTTCCCAAAGCCCTTGCACTCTTCCAACCCTCACCTCCTGAAGTGCTCCACACTCCTTCTCTGGCTTCAGGGAATTCATGACTGTTTCAAGTGCCAGACTGCAACACTAAGCAGCCCCTGGGCCTTCCCACTCTCCTTGGAGGGTTCTGTGCCACCTCTGACACAGCCTGGACAAAGCCAGGGCTCTGCCTGAACACACCAGGCAAACCAGACAGAGACCAAACCTGTTCTCTCCTGCTTTGGCACTGAAACATTACAGTGGCTCTGGCCATGGTAAGGGCAGGGCAGAGCTGAGGATGGGTGGGGGGAGGTTGGGGTGAAGGCAGCACGAATGGCTCATGTTTGCTCTCTTGATGTGAGGTCTTGCAAATGGAAATGATTCTCCAGGAGCATCTGTTCCTCAGGCAGGGGCTGTACCACTGCAGGCATCCTCCAGAGACATCACTGGCACTTTGTGCAAATAAAGAAATCAATAAAAGCAGCGGCTACAGCAAGGAATTTGGCCTTCTGGTCTTGGAAACACCTGAGCTGTCCAGGATAATCACCCTGTGGCCATGGATGGATGGGTTTTCTGAGCCCTGGGACACCTGCTCTCTGCTGAAGTGGTTTAGCCCAACTGTTTAATGCTGTGCTAGCTGCAAAATTGTTTCTCTGCTTCGGCTTTAAATGATGAATTTTTGCCTGGAAGATTATCCTTTGTTTATTTCTGTTCCAGTGACCCTCTTTGCTGCTTCTCCTCTCCTCTCTCCTCGAGAGCAGAGGGAGCAGGAGATGTGAGCCCTGAATGTCAGGCTGTTGACCTTTCCTCCAAGCCATCCCATTCCCAGCTAAAATCCTGCCTCTTGTCCAGCTCATGGTTTCTCCAAAGCACAGAGCAGGGTCTGGCACTCCTGAGACTAGAAAGGAGCACCAGAAATACGGAATAGCTGGAATGAGAAAGGCGGGGCGGGGGAGAAGGACCAACCTCCACACCTCACCCCACCCTCCCCTCATCTCCTGCCTCTAATCTCCACTTCCCTGGGCAGAGCTTGGGGTGTTCTCTGTGCCTGCACAGCAGGGTCTGTGTGTGCTTGGGGATGGGGCTCTGGAGGCACCACACTCCACTGAGGGCCAGGGGGTGAGCTGGGATAGAGGGACACAGGGATGCCCCACCCTGGGCTGGCTCAGGCAGACTCTGGTGGGACTGAACCAGGCTTTTGACACACTTGTTTGCTGCTGGTGGGGCTGGGCACGAGGTGAGAAGAGCTGGGCTTGGAACTGGCTGCAAGACTCTGTATGGGTGCTCCCTGAGTCATCCTAAGCCAGCTGGGTCTCTGACCCTAAATTGACAGCCCCCAAACCACCCCTGAGGGCTCCCATTTCATTTGGGTGCTTCTGAGAACTGGTGCCTGAACTCTCTCTGTTTCCTGACAACCTGGACCAACCACCTGGGAATCAGGTTTTCATGAATTCACGAAGGAAACGAAGGCGTCACAAAAACGAGTTGAATCTCACTGAGGGAGATTTGTGCAAGAATAAAGCAATGAACTGACAGGGTGGATTAGTTTGTAATTTGGTTAAAGCTGGGGTGGGAAATCTGCAGAAGGTCACAGTGACACTAAACAAGTGTCTTGTATTAAACCCAGCTCAAGTTTTCATGTCTCGGTAAAAGAGCTGGAGCATCTATAACTAGTAACAGATTATTTTTGGCATCCCAACCTATTTTGTAGCTCCCAGGAGGGTAAAATTGCTTCTCTTTGACTTTGCAAAGCCTGGATGTCTTTTTGTGTCGACAGAATGCTGGGATGTACATTTAAATTCTTCTGCCACTGCCTGTCTTAACGAAAATTCACAGGCCCAGGGAATCACTGCTCTTGCTTGCTTTGCACAGAGCAGAGAGCCCACAGCCTAGATGAGGGCTGTGCTGTTCAAAATAACAGCACAAAAGTTGTGTTGAGTCACCATCCCTGGAGAGATGCAAAAAACATGCAGATGTGGCACCTGGGGACAGGGTTTAGTGGTGGGGTTGGCAGTGCTGGGTTAAAGGTTGGGCTCAGTGATCTTAGAGGGGGTTTGCAGCCCTAAGAAGGCTGTTGCAGCCCTAAAAAGACTAAATCCTCAGTAGACACAGTGGTCCAAGGGGTCACTCTGTTATTGCCTCCTTTACAGGTCACAGGGCCACAGACATTTGCTTGAGGTCCCTTGGGAATCAGCAGCAGAGCATGGCACCAGAGCCAGGCCGTCGGTGGTTTACATGGCCCTGCCATCAGAGAGCTTTCCATGGCTCTCCCTCTTCCTCAGCTTGTCCCTTGCCGAGCCCCAGCTGCACCCACCCCCTGTTCCCACTCCTCGGGATGGGTGCCAGCTCTCCAGCTCTGCAAAGCATGGTGTGACATCTGCTCTGCCTCCCCTCCCGCTCCTCCCAAACGGAGATAGCCGGAAAAAATACTGAAGCCAGCAGCCACGGGCCCATGGAAATCAAAGTGCTCCACAAAACCGACTGTGTTTCGCTGGAATTTGGTTTTGAAACCAAACAAACAAACAAGGAATCTGGCAGGATCGAAACATCTCGTTTCAGCGTTTTGGGAAGAAAGGAAATCTTCCTGTTCTATTCTGAAAAGGCTTTTCACTGCTGAGATTGTTTCAGAAAATAGCTAAATCAAGCAGAAAGCAAATAAAAAAAAATCAAAGCCTCTTGGAGATGGATCCAGTTTCCAGCTTTTCGTCTGATTGGCAGCCAAGAGCAGCAGTGCCCCTTGGGCATCCCACCACTGTTCCTTGTGTGTGCATGGAGAGGACAGGGAAGAGCAGGGAGGTGACCCAGGGATAGCTAAAACATGGACAAACCAGGCAAAGTCAGGGAAGCCCCATCATCAGTGAGGAGCTGCTGCTCCTCTCAGCAAGGACCACCCTCCAGGATAAAGTTGTGCACTGAAGAGAACCCAATATGTGACAAGAGCAGATGCCTTAGAGGTGTTCAGACAAGCCCTGCCTCTGCCTCCTGCTTGAGGAAGAACTGGGCAGGTTCTTCCATTGGATCAATGCACACAACACCCAGGGCAGGCACCTGGGGGCAGGAGAGCTCCCACACGGGGCAGATGCCTGCAGAGCCATCAGCTGGGCAGGGGGGGATATGTGTGCAGGGGGAGCACCTGCTCCAGAGTCTGCCCAGGGCTACAGCGTCACGCGCAGCTTGCCGTGAAAAGCAAGAATCAGCATCTGCTCCAATAAGTGATCTGCCCCAGGGCAGCAATGCATCTGCTGGAGAAACAGCACATCTGTGCTCAAGGTGAAAGTGGAGCAGTCAGTGGTGCTGGGATGATGCATGGGAACAGAGCACAGTCCCAACCAAGTGCCCTGGGAAACAGGAGGTCTCCTGGGGCTGTGTGACTGGGGTACATCCCTGCCAGAGCTGAAACATATGATCACAACACACACAAATGAAATTGGGCCCTTTGTTCATGAAGAAAAGGAAGCAGATTCGAGCCACTGGACTCCCCCAATGAGCTGGTGCAAATGTCATCAGTGCCCCGAGACCTTGGGCAGGTGGTGCTGGATAAACAAAATCCCTGTCTCCTTTGGTGATGGGGATTTTAGAGAGACAGGAGTGACAGGAACCAACACGGTGTTTACAAAATTAAAAAAACCCTAAACCTGAGCCCCCAGGCTGGGGATTGCACTGTGCCCTCAGTCCCTCAGGGATCCCACGAGGAGCTGGTACAGTCTGTGCCGATCCCTTATCAGCAGCGAATGCCTCCTGACCATATTTCTACATCCCCCACAATGTTATTGAAATAAACTGAAAGCAATCTTGGACCTTGTAAGACAAGGTAGTTATCTCTGCAGCCGGCCAGCAGCAGATTTATTGACCCCTGAGATGCATTCAAACCATATTTCCTCTCCCGTGACAAGTGTCCTGCTTTATTGAAGCAGTTTTTCAGCAGTCCTGAATCGCTGCTGCAACTCCATTTTGTCAGAGGCAAACTGAAGATGTTTTGCACTGGAGTCAAGGCAACTGAGCACAGTAGCTTTGTGAGATCAAGCCTTTAATGATAAGAATGGAAGTAAAAAAGGGCAGGTTTTCGGGCAATGACGATAAACACTTTAATAGCCAAACTCTCGAGTGAGGGAGGCTTTTTGGCAGCAGAAGTAAAATATGGTAAACTGCCTTACAGTACTTTTACTAAGTATTTGAATGGGCCTAATATTTTGAAGATTGAAAGCAATCTGGATGAACTTGAAGAATTCTCCTTGGCAAAAAGCGTGAAAGCCAGCCTGAGCTGCAGTGGGAATGCTGGCAACCACGGCCTCAAACAGACTGACAGAGGTGAAGGATTTCATGAGGCTGCAAATGTAGAAAAAAAAGAGTTGAAATTAAATGTGAAGAGGGGAATAAAAACAAGACTGGTGAGATAAGAAATGCAGTGATATATTCCAGTACTTGGTGTGAAATATAGTGTCTGTAAAAACATGAAAACATTATCTGGATTTTCACTGGTGCTTCCAGTATATCTTTATAGATAGATGATAAGAAATATAATAACTCTGAGAGTACTAAACCAATCAATATAAAAATATATTTCCAAGACATGCTTGTAGTGAATTTTATCATATGCTGCTTTAATTTTAAACTTTCAGAAGATACACATTCTTCCCAGAACAGAATCCCCTTCATTTCCTCCTATAGTTTTCTATACTTGGAGATTCAAGAGAGGAGTTACCACACTTGCAGGAGCAGTCTGTTGATAGCATATATAGATAAGGCAATCTGAAAGGTAGAGCACTTTATTTTTGGTTTGGGGACTGGTTATGTCAGCAGACAGAATGGAGTTGTGAAGCTAAATGTGAGTTTGCTGGTGATAACTACAGCAGGTTATTGAGATCTCTGTTTATTTTCAAGCTGATGCAACGTTTAGGGTATTATGATAAAACTTGTGTTATCACTTGGTTGATAAAAACCGATCTTGCCTTCGGTTTGTAGTTACACAGTTTGAGTCACAGCTTCCAATTATTTGTCTTGTGTAGTGTTCTTAGACAATCTGTTCGGGGCTCCTTATGTAACATTATTCCTCTCAAGTTCAGCAAAAAATGCTGCATCGTGAAGAGTGTGCATAATGGGTAACAAATTTAGCCCCTCTGCCAACTGCAGACAAGTGAATCTTCCCTTCACTGGGGGACGTGGCTGTCGCAGCCTGGAGGAAGGAGGGAGGGAGAAGGCGAAGGCAAACCAAGGAAAAGGGTGAAAGTGGCTTTTGTGGCAGCACCATCAACACACAGACACGTTTTGCCAAACCGTTGTTGGCTTTTGAGATGAAGAAAAAGCATTTTCCCCCTTCTCCACTGGTTTCCAGCGCCTTGCCTGGCACTGCAGGACACAGGAGCCCTTTTGGCTGAGCCCAACCTCAGCACAGGCACCGATGGCAGCACATCTGAAGTACCTGCAAGTGCCTGCAGAGATTTCTCCCCCCAAGCTGCAGTTGTGCTGCAGCCACATCCCCTCCTCCTCCAAATCTGTCAGTGTCTCTCCGAGGCCGGAGCAAATCCATTTGCTACAACTTTTTACAAGTACTAAAGCCCATCTGTGGGAAGCCACAGACAGGATTATTTCTGTCCTCTTCTTATTACAGACTCAGCAGACTCGTTTAAAAGAGATATTTCACAAACCTGTTGCCTCCCAGGCTGAGAGTGTGTGCAAAGGGGCCATTAGTCTGAAAGCCACTGGCTTTGGCCCTGATGGGCCACTGCTGCAGGGGAGCAGGAGTGCTGAGATGATAATTGCAGCCAGGAATATTTCATCCACGTGATTATATGTGTTCTGGCAACCTAAGGACCCAAATCTTAGCATTAAAACTAAACTAAATTGCCATTTACTGAGCTGCTGAGAGGTCTCTGCTCTCAGAGTGGTTTATGCCACAGACTGCAGCAAAACCAGCAGGTCTAGGGAGGTTATCCCCCTCTACTCTGCTCTTGTGAGACCCCACCTTCAGTGCTGCATCCAGCTCTGGGGACACAACAGGAACGTGGACCAGAATATCAGAAAGATGAGATGTCTCTGATTCTATTTTCTGTATTCCTTCCAGGAACTGCTCCAGTCGCACAGGTAGCAGAACTTCCCAGTCTTGGCACTGAATATTGACATTACAACAGGATTTAAACATTTCCTCTCCTTTCACAGACACAAACATATGTCTGTGTGAGTGCACAGGGGAATCAGATGGAGACACAGCCCTTTGAGTGTCAGTGAGAGAAGTAAGCCTGAGTCTCTGTAAGCATGGCCTGGGACGGCTGCCATACTATTAATATGTAATTTGGCTGGATAGTTCTGAGCCATCTTAATTCTCCAGCCATCATTACTTTGCTTGGTTATCATTCATACATTTCTATATGCTAGTCTGCTTGGAGCAAAGAGATTGGGCATTTAGAGCTGGAGTGGATGAGTCTGTATTTTTGGAATTGGAGCTAAATTACCCACCAGTTGACGCATTATTGTGTTTTACAATAATTGCTGATTAAAATTCAAATGCACTAAATTCCACCTGTCATTCCCAGCACTGCCTCTGTTGTGACAATGCCAACGCCATGAGTGGGTATGAATGAAAAGACTGAAGGCATTGGTTTGTCTGCACAGTTCCATCCCTTCATTCTACCACAATCTGCTGGACACTGTTCCCAAGCCCTTGGGATGTTTGCCACAAAATCCCTGCTCCACTGGGCGTTTTGGAGGATGAAGACACCGTGGTGCAGTTGCCAAAGCAGCCTCTGTGTTTTCACCCCTGTGCAGGACACACACCCACCTGCCTGAGCTGCACCCCTCTGTCATGGGTGGACCTGATGGAGTTCCCAGGTGGGCTTTTCTCTTATGAATCCTTTTAGAGGAGCTAGATGGGCTGTTCAGGTATGTGAGCTCCTGCTTTGTGTCTCTTTTTTCCCAGGGCATAGGATGTGCCCAAGTCCGTTTCTGCAGCTCTCTTAAACTTGCCTCTGGCTGCAAAACTTCTTTTGACTGGTTAAACTCCCCAGTCCTTTCCTGCTCCTTTTGTGCCTCCCACACTTCAGCATTTTTGGCCTTCTTCTTGCTTTTGATCTTCCATTCTATTTTTCCCAGATCTCTCAAGCTCTTCCTCACTGTGCCTAGCATTTCCCAGCCTGGAGAGCTGGGGAATAGCACAGCCCCCGGGGATCTGGTGTGTTTATGATAAATCAAGGAAGTGGATAAGCAAGTACTTGCTCTTAACAGCACCTTCTACATGCAGGTGCTTCCTCTTTCTTTCTCTTGTGACTGAATATGGCAACAGACCACGTGTGTCTGCAAATCACCACTACCCTGCACTTCATCAGTCTGGCTTCACATTTTAGTCATTCAAAAAGAATCAGCCGGATTTAACATCCATTTACCCATCCTGGCTGGCAGAAACAGAAACAGCCTGACCCCACATCCAGCATTTGGGAGGACACAGGGGAGCAGAAGGTGGTCTGCTGAGTTATACCCCATGGCAGTGCCCAGCCCATTCCCACGCTCCTGCTCCCAGAGGCTGAACCCATCCAGTTTTAGTAGATGCCAACAGTAAAGCCAGAGTGCAGCATGTGCTGTGAAGCCTTGAGCTCTCTCAGCTTGGGAAAATGCTGGCTACACAAATGGGAGAAGCAGCAGGGCTAGCAAGGGACTCAGGGCTGACAGCTCAGCGGCTCATTACTCATCCTCTCAGCTCTGTCTCACTAGTCCTTTAGCACCTTTGTGGGCTTGGTTTTGATAGCTAAAGAGGGAGTAGGAGAGATGTGACTTAAAACAACAGGATGTCAGCTTCTAGATGGGGTTTCAGGTTTGAGTGAGTGCAGAGCATTGTGACCTGACACTGCACACAGCGGAGCTCTGGGGCATGGACGTGGTTGGGCTGTGCACAGACCAGAGCACTCCTGGCTTGCCTGGATCCCAGCCAACAAAGGATGTTGTAAAAGTCTGTCTGGCTTAAAATGTAATTTTTCTAAGGTTAGAATATTGTTTCTATTAGTGAAAAGCAGAAGGTAGTCTTGAGATTAAGGCAGGAACTCTGCATTCAGTTCCTAGCTCTAGGGGAGCCTCCTTAGGCAGTGTTGGACAAGCCAAGCAAAACTCCCATGCTTCATCCCCTGAACTTGTGTAAGAAAAACTGTGCTGCCTTCTCTTCCTTGTCTTGGCTACTTAGACAGTCATGGGGAAGAGAAAGGCTTTCACTCTGTGTTTATACCCTGGTTCTTCGGAGCTTCAGCCTGCGATATTCCCTCAGCACAAACAGCAAGAAATGTTAAACAAGTTAAAATGTGTATTGCTGTGTAAATTCACAACAACCAAGCCCGTTGCAGCTGTGGTGCCTGGTGTGGTTGGGCACATGAGCCAGTATCTCTGAGCATCACCCCACGCTGATGCAATGCCACCAGACCAGGGGCCCTCCTGTGGTGTTTATTCACTGGTTCTGTGAATCCACGCTCAGCACATCCCACCTCCTGCCCTCCAGCCTGCCCAGAACCACCAAGAGGAACTTGTAGGGGAATCAATTAGAGAACAGGGACTATAGAGTCTGCATTTGCTTTTGGGAGCTGGAGAACAGCGTGTGCTGCCAGCTACGAACTGCCTGGCTTCGCTCAGGGAAGGGGTAGTATGAGACAGGGAGGAGCTCAGCTCTCCTCATCCTTAGGAATGCTGTATTTACCCTGAGCAGATTTATGCACGAGATGTGTTCTCACTAGCAGGGATTGTTTCCCTGCTGCATTTGAGCTCCCAGCACAGGGACTCTGTTTTGAGCAAGCAGTGGGCAGACAGAACAGAAAGAGAAACGTAAAACAAATCAGGTAGTTTGGTTTTATTTCCAAACAGGAACACACAGAACCCGTAGGGAGTATGAGAGGGAGAGGGCAGCATATCCTCTTGCTCCAGTATATAAAAGCTAACTTCCTAGGCTGATCCAGACACCTAAGAGTGAAGGCAAAAATGTAAGCTACGTGACTGGTGGGAAGAGAAAGAGCCAGCAGGAAAAATCTATGAAAGCTTTCCATGGTTCAATCAGTCAGAGCCTGCTTCACTGGGGAAACAATCAATTAACCACTTCCACTAGAGCAGCCGCAGATGTGCTGTTCTGGAGGTACTAAATCTTTGAGTTTATTTGTTCCCAGTTGCACTCCCAGCTTATTTACAACTTCACAGGAACCTTCCTCCTTGCTTTTCTTCACTTCTCCAAGTCCCTCCCAAGGATCTTTCTGTCCGTGTTGATCAGTGAAGAACACTTACAGACTAACAATTTCCAGCTTCACTGTAAATCTGTATTTCCCTTAAACAGGCAGCCAAAATAAACAGTTTCCTCCAGGCATCTGGAGGGCATTATGCCTTTAACTGTCCCTCTGATTTCCAGCTGTCAGTGCATTTTGTCTCACTTTAAGGCAGATGGTTTTAGTTTAGGATGTTTTGGCCCAACTGATAATCAAAGAGCCCTGCAGGACACAGATCTGTCCCTGCCCTGAGGAACAAAATGTAGCAGGCAAATGAGAGGCAGATGACACCAAAGCCAAGGGATGATGCTGAGAGCTCTCAGCCCAAGACCCTCTGTGGCAGACAGCAGCAGGGAAGGACTTGAGCATGGCTGACCCTACAGGTTTGGTAGACAGCCTGGAAAAAACTGCACAAAAGGAGCCTTGAGAGGACGTGACCTCCAAGTGGTGCTGAGCTGTGTGGGTACGAGGGGTTCACACTGTGCCTGCAGAGGAAGCTAGAATGCGGATGAGGGTGGAGAAAGGTGCACAAAGGCCATGTGGGGATGATGATGGTCCTCCTCAGCACCTCAAAGGTGGATCTCACAGCACTAAAAGCAGAAGGGTCTCCAGTCCCACTGTGCTGGGGAAGAAAACAAAGGACAGAGAAGAGCGTTGAGGAAATGATCTGCTCTCCAAACCACAGTGTCTGCCACCACTGTGCTTTCAAGATGTAGTGAAACAGGAGACATTTAGATGACCACAGCACAAAGTTGAGATTAAATTTCTATTCCCCATGTAAGTTTTTCCTTGTATTCTTTGAATGAAAATAAAGCAGCTCTCAGCACTTTTAGGTAACTCCTGTGCCTGGCAACCTGGAAGCAGATTTGGATTCACAGATGCCTCTTGCTCCTCTGATCAAATGTTCTGGCAGGACTGGTAGACAGGAGCTGACTTAACAGCTTTAATGCACTTAGATTTGTCCCTATAGCTGCTGCTAATGCCTTGATTGGTGCTATTGAAATTTCATCTTAAACATATGGTAATACATTCCTCACTGATTCCCCTGCCTTTCAAAACTCAGACCTGGAGTCATCATTGTCTGTAATAAGTTCATTCTGTTCCTTCTGCTTTACTGCCTGCCTGGCCTAGCTTTGATGAAGTAATTCATATAACTCACTAACTCCAGAGTAAATTTTGATTAGATTTTGAATTAAATACCATATTTTCTATCGGGAAGCCCTGCAAACTCAGCTTGGCAGATGATATTCATATGACCTCCACTATTCTGGAGGCATCACTGGTAATGAAGACTCTGGATGCCAGGGCTGGGAGTGCACTAATTGGCCTTAATTACCCCAACAAGCCTCATCTGGGGCTCACATTCACACCTTTGGCCAGGAGCTCTATTAAGCCTCCAACCCCAGGGGCCTTCAGTTTGTGCCTGGGCTGTGCTGTCGGTGAGTCTGTCTTAGACCTGCTCTTTAACTGGTGTTTGGCTTTCCATGGATGGCCTTGGAATTGGTGTGTTTAGTGGACCTGTTGCCATTCCCTCCCGTGCCCTGCTTTACCTCCCCTGGCGTGGGCTCGTTCCAGGCTGTTCCTGGCACCCTTTCCCTGCTCTTGCTTCCTCATACTGGCAGCCACAAAAATAATACAGCTCTGGTAGTTTTTCCAGTAGATAGAAGATGTTTAATGTGCTGATTTATTAACCGTTTGAGAGAAGAGTACAGGTAATATATTTTGGGGAAGGGTTCTGTTGGTGGGTGATGACAATGACTTTGGGGATGTGGATGGAGGAAAGGAGTGAAAGTATAATGCATGAAATTAAATGCTGTTTTGTGACCTGGTTGGGAACAGCTTACCTGGGGAGTCTGATATGGACAATGACTAAAATATCTCTACAGGAATGGGAAGGATGGGTCCCCTTCCCTGTTGCTGCAGGCTCTGCTCTCTGGGGCCACCCTTGTCCTGGCATTGGTGTCTGTGGGGCTGCGTCTTCAATCCCATTGGTGTCACTTAATCTTCCCCATCTTTTGCAGGAAACCTCCTTAACACCTCAAGGTTGTTTACTGCTGTTTGAGAAGGTAGTCTTGAGATTAGGGCAGGAGCTCTGCATTCATTTCCAAGCTCCAATGGAGGTTTTCCTTGTGTAGTGTTGGACAAGCCAAGCGAAACTCCCATGCTTCATCCCCTGAACTTGTATAAGAAAAATTGTACTGCCTTCTGTTCCTTGTCTTGGCTATTTAGACAGTGAGGACTTGGGGAAGAGAAAGGCGTTCATTCTGTGTTTATACTGTGGCTGGTTCTCCGGGGCTTCAACCTGCGATATTCCCTCAGCGCAAACAGCAAGAAATAACGCGCTGAGCTCAACCCCGGGGCCACGCTCGGTCTGCCGAGTTCACTCACAGTCGGTTTCACATCCCCCGATCAGCGAACCTACACCCGCCCTGCTCTGTGCCGGGGACGGCCCGGGCGAGCCCCGCGGTGCGCCCAGGCCGCGCTCGGTGCGGGGAAGGCTCGAGCCGGTTCCCCCCGCTCGGTGCGGGGAAGGCTCGGAAGGCTCGGGCCGTTCCCCCGGGGCGGGCGGGGAGCGCGGCCGGCCCGGCCCGCCCCTCTGTCGGCATTGGCGGCGTTGCTGGCGGGGCGGGCGGGGGGCGGCGGCGGCGCCCAGAGCCGGCGGGCAGCAGGTGGCTGCGCTCGCTCCGCTCCGCGCTCCCGCCTCGCCTCGCCCGCCGCCTCAGCGCGGCCCCGCCGCCGCCAAGACGCCGCGGGCCGTGCTCCGAGTGAAGAATGGGGCGGCCAAGCTCGCCAAGCCGCCCGCGGCCGCGGGCGAGACCCCCGGCGGCGCCCCCGGACAGGGGCTCTTCATGGAGCGCTCGCAGAGCCGCCTCAGCCTCTCCGCCTCCTTCGAGGCCCTCGCCATCTACTTCCCCTGCATGAACAGCTTCGACGAGGAGGATGCGGGTACGGGGTGGCGGGAGGTGCGGGGGGGACGCGGGGTCGGCGGTTCCCGGTGTCCGTGTGCCCGCCCGCGGCGCCGTGGGCAGGGCAGGGCAGGGCAGGGTGGGTGTGCGCCGTGCCAGGCGCTGTCCCCGGCCCCGGAGGGGGCTCAGCCCGGCGGGTCCGTGCCGGGCTTGGTGCAGGGGAGCGGGTTCCTGCGGAGATTAAAACTGGGAATGCGCTCCAGCCGCGAAACGCGCTCCTGCTTCTAATCGATAGGGAGCCCTGGGTGTTTGCAAATGGAGCGGCTCATGCTCCATCCTCCGTGTGAATGAAGGGCAGCGCTCGGGGAGGAGGCGTCCATTCTGCTGGGTGGTGTGACCACCCTGATTTATACACCCTGAGCTCTGGGGCCGCTTGTTAGGAGGGGTTGTTAGCACTGTACACCATGCTGCCTTTGGAGAGAGGAATAAAGGGATTCAGTTTAAATGGGGGCGAAGTAAAAGCCTTTCAGAACGGATGCAGTGATTTTTTTCTTCTTCTTTTTTTCCTGTGTCAGAAAGACCTTTCTGACCTCAAAGAGTTGGCAGTAGTCATAAAATGAGACCAGGCTCCCAAAAGAGGGGCATTCGTAGGGCACGGTAGAAAGGAGTGGGATTGAATGGTAGAGGAAGGGCAGTGGGTGCTGGAGAAGGTGCCGGGAGTAGAGAGCAGCACAGCTGTGGTGTGGGTAGGGAGGGCGGATGCAGGAGAGGATGGAGAGTGGTCGGTGAGCACTTTGTCCATTCCCGGTGCCTCACTGGGCATTGTTGGGTGTTTTTCCCAGCACACACTGTACCAGAGACTGGACCTATAACTGAATGTTGTGAGGGGTGAATAATGAAAGTTGGTAACTGAGGTGTATTTTGACGCTGACTGTCATGGTCGCATCCTTCAAAATGCCGGCGTGCTCCTTTGTCTAGTGGCTCATCCCAAGAAGTGCAGATGCCAGCAGGAATACATCAGCCCCCTGGCTGCTACACCTGTAACGTTGTTGTTTTTAAAGGAGTTGACGTAAGAATGAATCCATCATCTGTGTGATTAACCTAGACTTGTCATCAGCATCGTGCAGGGGTGTCAGGCAGCACATTGCATCCTCCAACAGATGTAGCTTTTAAATTTTTCGTCTCAAAATTCTGCTGGTGTTTTGTTTGCACTTCATATTTGGTTTGAATGCTGGGGAGCGTACAAGACAATAATGGGAGCTTTGGGAAGTCTCGGCGCTGTTGCTTCAGAGATGATTGATAGCGAGACATGCTCGAGTGCGAGAACCCGACACAATGCCTGGAACAGCCTTTCGTTCCCTGGTGTCCGGCCCCTCCTGCTCGGAGCAGGGGGATGCTTTGGGTGAATACCTCCTCTTCCAGCGCTTAGGAGAGCGGTTTTGCGCTGAATTGTATTTATTCACACTTAGTGAATGCTCACGCGTCAATGTTAATAGGCTGCTCTTAATACAGCCCAAGCGCTTGTCTCTGAATTAAATAAATCTACAATTAAGATCTCGTTTGCCAGCAGCTTATTAGCGGCTCTCGCCCGTGAGCCGTCTCGGTGGTGAAGCTGCTCGGGGTGGGTTCAGTGCAACGGGGCCGTTGCGGTGTCGCTCCTGGATTTTGTGATTTTTGTGCCTGTGCGAGTGTGTTCAGACACGCCTGAGCACCCAGCGAGGGAGAACGTGCGCCGCTTTCTATTTCTGGCGTTAAAACTACGCACGTATAATTTTCTCTTCCACGGCATCTATTTTCTTGAGAAACCGTAAAAGAAATGCTGAGATGGTGCCAGATAAGATCCTGTGTTATTCATACCCGTGCACGGTCCCGGAATTGTGAGAGATTCTGACCAGTTTGGGTTGCAGCATGATTTCTGTCAAAAAAAATGGATCTTGATAGCTCATTCAGGGAGATGAATACTGCACTTGGCAAGATGTTCTCCGTAGGAGATGGTGGGAAAAAATGAAATTGATCCCAGGAGCATTGACAAAGTAAACAATCCTATTTCAAACAGACACATCATCCATTTTGTCTCAGGCTGAGGACCACATCTTTAAGGGAATAGTCATCCTACAGAAAAAGGAGAGGAGCTGATAAATGGCAAGCTTAAAAGAAACTTGACATTTTCCTCTGAAATAGGAGAACAACCTAATGAGAGCTTAAATCTACAAACAATAAAATTTCTTGAGGTGTTTCACTGAAGTTACCATGGGAGGGTCGTATCAAAGGAGTGTAAAAGGAAATTTACAGAAGTGCTGAGAGCCCTGGCAATGTGGAAACATGTCTGGTTATATCTGAGCTGTGCCAATGATACCACTGGGTTCCAGTCTGGAAAATGGCTCTGCTTTTGAAAAATATAGAATCTATTGTTACTTATGGAATATTTCATTTGCTGCCAAAGTACTTTTGTTTTTCTTTGCTGTCTACCTTCTGGACATTAGGTGAGAAGACTCTTCTCATCTTCTTCAGCTCTTCCTCCAGTGTGTCTGGACTGAGTTCTGGGCAGTAAACTGGGTGCAGATGATGTCTTAGTGTGCAGAAGCAGGCAGACAGTGTAGGCAGGAAAGCAACAGGACTTGGAACAAGGAACAGGATCCCATTTGAATATTTCCAGAGCATGAGGGTGATGGAAATTCAGGTGTGTCCTGTGGCACGTGGGGCCACGTCCCTGTCCCTCCAGAGATGGATGTAGGCTTGCACTCTAATGTTCTAATACCCTTTTTGTTCCTCAGTCATGCAATCACTGTTCACCAGGAAGTTGCAGTGGGGCTTTGAAATAGCTGAAATTACCATCTGCACTCAGCAGTGTAAGAATTCTGGGTTAATAACTCTCTTGATCTCGGCATGGTAATGCTGCTGGCCTTCCTGCTGGCTGAGTGCCACTGTCTTTGCTCCACTGAGGCCCCCAGCAATGTCACTGAAGTTAAGGATTTTTAAGCTGCAGTTATTAACAGAATAATTGTTGATTTTACTAATGTGAATGTCTATCCTCCATTTCAGTTATGGAGTAGTGGACTAAGGAGGTAAAAATCAATCATGCACTCTTTTTGGGCACATTTCTAGAATGCCTAGAATGTTCTACCAGTGTGAACAAAACCTTAGCTGTCCTGTGGGCCTGCCATACTCTTGGTCTTGGCTGGAATCAGCCGTTCAGGATGCTGGTATTCCCATGGGAACACAATGGAAGGGACCAAACTGCTGAGGACTGAACTGCCAAGTGCATGTGGGTTAATAACAGGCTGTTGAGGATCCATGGTGACTGTGGGCAGCTGGTGAGTCCTGGGTGCAACTCACAATTAAAACAGGGATTGGGGTGTATGAAATCCCCCTTTGCTTGACAGTGGCCTTAGCACAGCCCAGTCCGAGGTGAAGAACATCCTTAAGATTAATGGGAATGTGCTTGCTGGTGTGGAGGAGAACCAGCTTGCTCCTTGTGCAGAACACGAAGTTTGGAAAGCTGGCTAAAGCGGGACAGAAAGTGAGCATTTGGTAGAGAGCAACACCAACTGACTTGGAGCTGCATGTGAAAAGGGAGCAAGCTTTGGGCAGGGGAGAAGAGGTGGTTTGAGTAGCAGGACAGTCAGTGTAATGGTGCTGGACCTGCTGGAAGCTGGGAAACCAGAAGCAGTCCCCAGCTCTGAGGAGGTGAGAATGTCCAGACAAGGATCTTCGTACTACAGAGGACAAGGACTACACCTAAAGAAGCAGAGGTAGGGAAATGCCAAAATTCACTGGAGGGAATGGGGTTTCCTTAAGCCTCTGTGCCTAAACTGCAGGATCCAGGAGCACTTCTCAGGTCTGGATGTGTGCTCCAGCTGTGCTGAGGCTTAAGCAGGTGAGACACAGCAATGCACAGCTCCTTTGATCCCGCATCTTGGTTTGCCTGGGAAGGGCACCTGTTTGAAAGGTGATGAAGGCCTTGACAGGGATGCAGATTTGGATGTTTGGGACTGCAGCCATGGGTCATGTTGCAGATGCAGCTACCTGGAATTCAGATCCAATATCAGCATCTGCACGAGGGGAAGCTCCTGTTCCTGACACAGCCAGGTGTGAAGAGCAGGGCTGCTTCGATCGGGGAGCAGGAGAAGGCTCAGAACAGCTGCGAGGGACATGTAGGGTCCCCTGGATCACGACCCCAGCACAAGGACTGTCCAGCTGGGCAGACCTCTGCCCTGGCAGCAGGACAGCAGAATCAAATCATGTCTCAGCCAGCTGGAACCAAGTGTCTGGCAGAGAGAAAATGGTTTCCAAAGTCAAAATGTCTCCTAGATACTGACAGTAAGCCTTCCTTGTGTCAGCTGCTAATTCAGGAAAGAGTTGAATTAGAGATAAAATTCAACCCAGGCTGCTGCTTTCACACACTATCAAGTACTGGCAGAGCCCCGGTGTTACGATCAATTCTTTAAAGAGAAAGTGTGTGAAATATTATTTTAATGGATTGATAAAAACATTTAAAACATTGGAGTGGGAGAGCGTACTGTGGACACTTAGATTAGTTTAGAGTACTCTTTTGTTTGGGTTTTATCTGTTGAAGTTCTCATAATTTTAAACACTGACCTTCTCTATAATTTAAAACATTAAGGTGTCACAAAGTTATTAAATAGAGCGAGCTCCTATATGTGTTTTCATGTTGCCATGGATATTTCTCAGTTGCAGCACTGTATTGGGGTACATATTTTTAAAGAAAATGATGATTCAAGTCTTTACTAGTCCATTTGCATGTTGGGTTTTTTTTTAATGCAGACCAAAGGTGTTAAGTCCTTTTAGTGTTTGGTTTTGCTTCATCTGAAGTTACCTTTGAAGCTCTGTCATCCTCTAACAGGTTTTGTTAGTTGTTTGTTAGAGAGGTAACCATGCTCACATGGCAAACCTATAGGGGACAGGGGAAATTAGCTGTACACCTGCAATGTCAGCTGTTTTTCTTATCAATCTCTTACAAGTGAAATGACAGTTCAACCCCATAACCCTGCAAAGACACAGACCCCAGAGCTCACCTGATGGTGCATTCCCCCAGGGGTGCCAGCTCTCTTGGCTGGTGCAGGAGGCAGCAAAATCCAGGGCTTTTTCCCCCCTCTTGCACAGTAAGTAGTGCACCCTTGGCTGAGGGTTATCCCAGTGATTGAAAGAAATGCCTCTCTCCCTGCTGGGCGCTTTCTGGCTCTATGTAAACATGTTTGTTTCATGAACGGATTAAGTTGAAATGAAAAAAGAGAACAATTTTAGAAGAGCTGCTGTCAAACCAGTCTTTCATCAGAGGGAGGTGTATGAAAGGGACCAGCGACCTGGAAGAAGATGCTGCGGGTAATACCTGCAGAGGCTGGTGGTCTCAGACCCACTTAGGAGTTAATGCAGATCCTGAAGACAGCGAGTGGTTCTTACACCGTGGGTGCACCTGGTCGGAGCAGAGCTGGACGAGCAGTGCTGTCCCTTACCTACCCTGTGCCCTGCAGGCTCTCTGGGCCTGCTGCTGTGTGTGTGACCAGGGGGCTGCAGGTACACATGGCGGGTTTTGTCTTCTCCTGTGGCCCTGTGAGACCGGGGCAGAGTAGGAGCCCTGTGCATGAGTCAGCACTAGGATGGAGGGGTTGGAAACCTTCTCCTTGCTGGTGGTGTTGTGGTGGCACGTGAGAGCTGCAGTCCCCGGCCAAGTTCATGCTGTGCCTGTAGAAAACCGAAGCAAAATGTCAGTGTGAGTCCCAGGGCGCTGGCGGCCTGTGGCAGAACCCAGCAGATGGGCAGGGTTGGACAGATGGGAGAGCGCAGGGGAGGGTGACGTGGCACGGGTCAGCACTCAGCGTGGCAGGCAGCCTGCCCAGCCCACCAGCTGCTTCCCACTCCTGTCTCCCGTGGGGTGTCCCGCAGAGCTGACCTGTGCGCCCCAACCTGGAGCCTCCACCTGTGCCTCGTGCTGGGTGTTGGCTGAGGAATTGCTGTAAATAAGGTGTAAGGTGGGGAGAAGAGAGATAACAGCTAGTCCTGGGATCTCAAGCACTGTGCCACAAAGTAAGTGCTTCCTTGGTGGTCATCTGGGTGTGGATTTACAGGGGAGAGGGGATGTTGCTGAGGTCACGGGCTGTGATGGTGGCTCCGTGCTGTCCCCTCAGCCTGTTTTGCTGCCGTGGAAAGCACAGTGTTGTCTCGAAGGTGACTGTGCCCGGCCTGATGGGTGTTAGAGGTGTTCATCCTGGTGCTGAGTTCCAGCCACGTGGGCAGGAGCTGTTGAGGGCAGGTTGTATGTGGTCACTGCCAGCCCCAGGGAAAGAGCATCGCTCTCTCGTTTTGCTGTCAACTGATTTCCGAATAGAAGAGTCTGTCCCTGGAAAGCTTTCTATCTAGGAGACACTGTTTCCTTGCTGCTTCTATTTCATATGCAGTTAATTCTAATGCAACATTTATTGATTCAAAAGCACTCTGTTCTCCAGACTAAAAAAAAAAAACTATCTTTACTCTGTCAGATTCCTACATCAGGACAAGTTGTGAAACGCTGTAACTACTTTGCTTCAACATTTCTGTTTGACAGAAAGTGTATCTGCTTTGTGTAGGGAAGAATTAAGTTTGATTGGAGTAGTTGTTTTGAGGAATAATTTATCTGTGCAATTATTTTCTGAGGCACTATCTGCTCACATTTGATTGCCTTCAGTTAGATTAGAAATGTGAACCATTTAATTTAGGATGCAGTCTGGAAGTTGCTGTTTTATTTTATTGGGGCAGTGAGACCTGGCCTCCTACAAGATTTCTCAACCCTGTTGTCTCCTCCTCTTCCCCACAGACAGCTGTCGTGAAGCACTGTTAACATATTTGAATAAGGATTTCTGCTCCTCTCAGGAAGTGTTCAACACATTTTGAATATCCATCTATCCAAATGACGTTCCCCTGGGGGCTGGTTTTATTTTCTGGGAGAATGCTACACTGTATGGCAACATGTGTCACGATAGGGATTCTGCAACACAATGATCCATCAGTTGTGCCACTGCTTAAATCATCTGCTGATGACACACACAAATTAGGCATTCTCTGCTTTTGCTGTCAAACCATTCTTGCCTTGAAATCTGCATTTTAAGTTATATTTTTGGCTTTGCTTTTGCAAAACAGCACACATATAAAGACTGGGAAGCCCTGGTGCAGCCTGACTTCCCATAGGAATACAGGAAATCTCTGCAACCCTACCTTTTGGCCAAATCCAGACAGTTAAATCACCGAGATGGATACTGTTCCAGCTTCATGCCATCAGGGTGCTATATCACCTTTGTCCAATACACAAAGAACTCATACAGCCTTGTAGAAGCCAGTCTGAAGTGTTTGAGTGCTCAGCAATTTGCAGAGTACAGTGTGTACAGAGATATGTGTCACATTTTTCTCAAAACTGTTTTATGACTAAGAGGAATTTGTGCTATTGTTTGTGTCCTTACTCTTACAAACATAGAGGTAGAAGGGATTCTAAAGACTCATCTGTATCTGTTCCCCAGGTAACTAATCTATCTCTAATTAGAAGGACAGTTTACCCTAAAATTCAGCTTCAATCTGCGTGGAAATTGGGCAGATTGCTGTTGTGTTGTTCCCAGCAACGTGGGAAGCCACCGATCACTGCTGTCTTCAGAGCAGCTCTTCCCATCCCGAAACTGTTCTTCCCTGTGCCGACAATCCCAAGCCAGCAAGTGACCGTAATGACAGCCATGAGTGCCTGGCACCGCTCTCCCTCCTCTTGCATTTTGGACCAAAGGAACCTGGTTGATGTTTTCTTCTTGCAGGGAGCAGTTTCCTGAGCACTGTGTTGGCCTTGCTGGTGTCCTCAGGAGGAGCAGCGTGGACAGGGTGGCTGCTCTCTGGCCCCAGGCAGGGAGGAGGAACTGTCTCCTACACTTTGTGTGCAGTATTCTTGTAAATACAGTGCTTTTGCATTAGTTTCACCACTCCTAACTCACACTTGGGGTATGATCCCTGCCTCTTTCCAGATCGTTCTCTGCACAGCTGCTGCCTGGCTGCTCGGTCCCTTTCTGGCATTTGTGTGTTTGGTTTTTTTCAGTGCTCTGAAGTTACATGTGCCTTTAGTGAATTTTCTTGCATTGGATTGGAGGGTTGAGCTATTTGAACCCCTTGGTATAGGTCTGAATCCTGTATCTGTTGTTTAGCAAGACCCGTGATGCTGGGAGGTATGTGGGATTGGGAGGTGGGATAAATAGGTGCTTTATCTTTTGGGCTCCAGGAGTAGTGCGCTGTTTGTGGATGACTTTGGCAGCTGGAGGAGATCCTCTGTAACAGAGGATCCATGAGCAGAGTGCAGCATCCTTGGAAACCTCTGCTTTCAGTGCAGCTGAAACAGGAGTGCCCTGTTTTCTCAGGCACCTTCTCATCTGCCTCATTCTGCAGTGCCTGAGTCAAGGCACCGCCGAGGTGTCATTCACTGTTAGTAGCTGCAATGAAGATAATTGTGGTTAATGGTACTTCACACTGGTGACAGATCAGATTGAAGAGGTTACAGTGTCCCTCCCTCCCCAGGGAACACATGGTCGTGTCCCTGTGTGGAGCTGACCAACCTCTTGGGTGCAGCAGCTCAGCTGTTGGGGGGGATCAGACCTGCAGAATGACCCCCCTTGTGGGGGGAGCAGCAGCCTCACCAAGAGCCAGCAGTGTGGGCACAGCCTGCCCCTCGCTCAGCTCCCTGGGCACTCTGGCTGAGGCTGACATTTCCCAGCGGTGACAGCTTCCCAGTGGTGTGGGACTTGTGCCAGCTGCCCACCAGCAGTATGCATATTTACAGTTAGCAGGGAATGTATCCTGCCATGTGGATGGGAAACATGTAAATTGTGTTGCAGCCAAGATGTCTAAGAAGATTAAGATTTTTTTTTTATTGTTGTTGTAAATCCAGCTCCTCGTTTAGCACTTCTCAGCATCCTGGGAGGATTGTGTGGGTGGGTGGTTTTTGTTTGTTTTATTTTTACAATTTACCTTTCCTTTCTTGTACTTAATGCGTGACATCACAGCACTAGTGAAAACTTAGGAAAACTTGATTCAACGTCTTAAGGTGGCTGCTTTATATCCAGATTTGTGTTTTAACCAGATTGTCAGAAAAAAGGAGAAGGCTTTTCCTTTCTGATTGATGGCTGTTGGAATTCCAGCTGTTGTAGTTGGTTCATTTCTGGATGGCAGTATCGTGACAACTCAGAGCCTGGAGCTTTCCTTGTCCCTTTGTTGGGGTTGTGCTGCCATCCCTCTGGCTGAAACTCTGCTGTGGGACCTCACCAGTGGCCTGTGGGATTAGAACAACTGCTCTGCAAAGCCCTTCCACCTTTATAGCAGCTTGAATTAAATTTACCATAAAGCTAGACAGCTCCAGACTAACTTTGGAAGCTTGTCAGTATTCTCCTTTTCCCCAGTTCCCCCCCAAACCATAAGGAATTACGGGACTTGCTGTTGCAGCCCGGTGTTATATTTCAGTGGTGAATTTGGTGTGTTTGTCAGAAACCCAGACATTTTTGTGTGGGTTTATCCCCACGCATCTGCCTTTGTGGATCACACAGTCCACAGTTGCACCCCCTCCAGATTTGAGATTTGTTTCAATGTGAGTAAACAGGGAAGACAGCATTACCTGATGTGCCTGGAGATAAAACCAAGCTCTGTGCCATGAGCATAGTTTTTACAAGAGCCAGTGCTTGTTTTAAATATTAAATGTGCAAAGTAGGGTTTTTTTCCAAAATGCCTGTGAGTTTTGATCTCTGGCAGTTGTTGAAAGTGAATGGGATTTGGGGCTGTACCTGCTGTCAGCAGTTCAGAAAGTCACCCCACAGCCCTGCAAGTGTGGGACTGCCACTCAGCCACTCTGGTTGTGCAAAACCATCTGGAGCAGAGGATCAGACTCCCCCTGGGACTCCACAGTTCCAGGGAGCTGGTGAGGGAACGCTGAAAGCTCCGGTGTGGGAAGCGGGGCAGGCAGTGCCGAAAGTGGGCGTGCAGGGCAGCGCTCAGCCTGGCAGGCAGAGCGTGCTAAATCGGGGTGATTTATGGAATGGTTTCTGTTAAAAGCTTCCTCGTGCACTTGAGGAAGCGGAGCTGCCAGATTGGTCAAGCTCCAGTGCCCAGGCGGTTTGAATTGGCTGCCGGGGGCCGGAACAACCGTGGCAAAACCCGAACAGCCGTCTCACAGGGGCTTTGCAGGCTGCCCCGCTGGTGCTGCTGCTCAGGAAACAGACAGTGTCAAAATGTTACGTGGTACGAGGACATTTCCATGGCAACGTTAGCATCCCATGACACCCGTTCCGTACTGCGGTGTCAGCACATGCTGCCGTCCCTGCGCTTTCTTGCTCCATCTGGGGCCTTTAGGAACGCTCTGGTACTGATTGTCTGGGTTTCTTCAGAGACTGCTCGTAGTTTTGGGGCTGAAGGTGGAAGAAATGCTCTTTCTAGGCTTTTTGGGTGTCTGAAGTAAGGCAAGTATTCCTCCTTTTAGCATAGCAACTCTCACACGATTCAGCTCCAGAGCACCTGGGTTTGCATTCAGCTGCACTGGGAGAGCATCTTTCCCTCTCAGATGGTCATACCTGGCCTCAGAGGAACCTGCACTCTTATCATGCAGATCTCTGGACAACTCTGAGATGGCTCAGTTTGGAAAGGCACTCCTGTCTTGTCCTGGGTCTGATCCTTTCAGCCCAGAGAAAGCGTGTTGCTGATGTCCATCTGCTCCCTCCTCCCCTTCCTTTGTAGGAGCCATCAGCTGCTCTGGGCACTGCTGGCCATGGGGCTGGTTTTGGACAGCAGCCTGATGCTTTTGGGTAGAGTTTCATCATAGCTCTTGTCCTGGTTTCATCGTGTCTCCATCAATGGTTTGGACCTGCCTAAAAACATTTCAGTTTGTGCTGCTACCTCTGCAGTAACCATGTCCTGATAGGATTTTCAGTAGTCCCCCTGTGGTTTTTCCCTTTTATTATATTTCTGTATTTCCACCAGGTGTTGTATTCCAAAATTAGCATAATGGGGTTTTTTTCCACTATGCTGGCAACACGTTTATTGGCTTTTTTCCCTTGACATGGAGAAAACTGTTCTCAATACAAACCAGAGCCTTGGCAAGAACAAGGGTGGAGATGCTTCCTGTGTGGCAGCCCATGGACCTGCCACCAGTGCACATCCTTCCCTTCTGCTTGGTACTTGGTGAGAGCAGGAGAGAGATCTTGGTTTAGTGCATGTGTAGGTTCTGAAAATGGCATGGGCAAAGAGATTTTAACATTGAACTAAGGATTTGCCTACCCAGTGTGCACAGGCTGTGGATGTGCAGTCGAGGTTTGTGGGTGCATGACAGGGCTGTTTCTCACACAGTGTTGCTGTAGCATGAAGGGATCACCTGTGATGCACCTCAGAGCTCATGGTCTTCACACCTGGTCTAAAGTACTTCACGTGCAGGGTCTGAGGGGGGAAATGTGAGACTTGAGGATGTACAGGTGGAGGCTAGGGGAAGGAGCAGAACTTGTATTCTCAATCATATCTGCTCCTCAGGACCCACTTCTGCACTGTTTCAAAACAATAATTCTCAACTCTCCTATTTTGCCCAGGGCTCTGCTTTGAGTCATGCCAGAATCCCAAGTTATCTTTCCATAAACTTGTTTTTCATCTGTTTCCACTGAATTCCTGGCTTCTGCCTAGAAACAGGAGTAGGTCTGTTCCTGTGCCCTGGCTGCTCTGTCTCTGCAGAAACACTTTGACTGCTCCTGCACAGGAGACGCTGCCATGTCCTAAACTCAGCTTTTCCCAAGACCCAGTCCAAGCCAAGTGCCCTAAACCTGGCACCGTGTGGGCCCCATTTCAGTGTTTTTCTATTTCTGTCTCAGAACTGCCTGGCTTACCTACTTAAGCACTCTATGAAATATTGCATGGCTGGGTGAGGCAAAATCTGGCTTGCTGCTCTAGGAATAATACCAGGCAAATTATCCCCAGTCCATTTTAGCTGGTGAATGTGACTGTTTTCACAGCCTGTTCGGTGCAGCCGTCTGCTGCAGAGAGGCAGCAAGCTTGCAGGACAGATTGGCTGTAAAAACCACGAAGTCTTATTTCAGGCCATAATTTTGTTTAATTTCCTGAAATCTAGAAAGCTGTTTATTTCCTATAACACCTTTCCCTGCATCCCTGAGGCTGGGTTTCCAAAGATCACCTGCACAGGGTACTACTACCTGTATGAGATATGTTGGGGGCGGGGGGATTGAATCCTGAGGCAGTGACACCGTGATGGTCTGAAAATGTTTTGCTGAGCAAAATATTCATTAATATCTTCACAGATTTGTCAGTTTTGTCCAAAATGCACTTTTATACACAAGTTGAGCAATACAGATGTGTTCTGTGAGTGTCAATAATGGAGGTTAAAGCAGAGTTTGGCCTCTGATGCCCAGTAAATGGTTTGGAAACTGGATTTGGCTCCTTTAATGCTAAATTACTATGTCAGGAAAAATTCTCAGCCTTTTATTTCAGTTTGCAAGGAGGGAGAAAAAAAAGCTTGGTATGAGTACAAGGTTTAGACATTGTAAAAGGTTTAGTGACCTGCTCTTTTAAGCTCTTGTATTCATCAGATTTGAGAGGAAATTGCAGTCAAAAGTGACACGTTTTAAAACTTGCTGATCCAAGTGGTCTCTAACAGTCAACCTGTTTTTTTCCCCTTCGTATTCCTGTGCTTATTTCTTCAGACCTGCAGGTGTTCAGTCCACCAAGGCTGCAGTGCAGAAAGGGGGAAAGAGCTGCAAAACTAGGACAGACTTGGAGTATATTTAACAATGCTCCATTTCGATGTGACAACAGCCATCGAACACCTACAGGTTTGCAACTGTGATTCACTCGGAAGCTGATATCACTGATGTCACGTTGTATTAATAGCTACAGAATTGTAACTGCTTTTAGCAGTGAGATTCATTAACAGCCTCTACAAACACTCTTGACAATCAGTTGAAAACCTGAAAATATTAGGTGTGTATAAAAATGGATCGTGCCATAAAGGAACCTCCCTGCGCTGCCAAATGTTTACAGCAAGTTCTTGCGGGTGTTATGCATAATGATTCCTCTTCATCACTTTCAGCAGGTCTTACTGATAGCAAAAGGTGTTTGAGGACTTATCCACACTCTAAATTAATTAGGAGCTGCTGGGCTAGTGGGGTTACGCAATGTGAGTATATTTGGGGATTACGGTGACCACGGCATTTTTCTTGGCCAGTGGAAGCCGCACAACCTTCCTGCATAGTGCTGATTTTTTGGGGGGAGGTATTTGGTCCTTCACTTGTTTTAGCTGAACATTTTGGCTTCAGTGGGTGTGACAAACCATGCCTAGACAGATCTCTCCAAGGTGTACCAAGTGCATTGAGTTCTGCTCCCCTCTGAGCCTGATGCGCCTCCCTCGGGGTGGGCTGGTACCACGTCTGAGGAGATGGGCACGGAAGAGAAGGAAGCGTTCATTGCCTCCTACCAGCTTTGAAGATACTGAATGGTGATGTATAAGTGGTCCTCTCCAGCCTCTGTTAACTGTCCTCTGCGGTGAATGAGTCGGCTGCTCTTCCAGGCTCGTAGTTGTCTCCTCATCACATACGTGCGGGTTTAAGGTTTGCATCCCCAGCGTGATTGGCTGGGATGTGGTTATGGAAGTGAAATGGAAACTGAGATTCAAGAGAGGAAGTGTTCAGGATGGTGCTGGCTCCATGCCAGGGTGTGATGTGAGGGTTATTGCTGGCAGTGGTTCTGTGGACGTGTACGTTCAGGCTGAGACTCCCAATGCTCTGCGTACCTCTGAGACCTGGTCCATCATGGTCAGCCATCTACTTCCCGCAGTTCCTTCCTTCCCACATACACCACAGTGCCTCTTCTCTTCCTTTTGACCACGACTAATTTCCTTGTCCTAAAGTTTTCAGGTGAGCTCTGCTCTGTCTCGTTCATCTGTTCTAGGGATGTGACCTTGCTTTTGCTGACCTGTGACTCTTGGGCTGCCTTCGTGTGCTGACTTTGGGAGACAGGAGAGACTCCTGAGGCTAGTAGGAATGGTTGGCTCAGGATGCAGCAAAATTGGAAATAACAGTCCTCTGAAAACAGTACTGTCTGCCAAGGAAGCAAAATTCCTTATTTTGAGAAGATGGAAACTCTAGGCATTTCCCCCTTTCATTGTTGTTTTTTACAAGGTTAGAAACCTTGTTTCTTGAGTACATCATTAAATGGTCATTCACCCTTCTTCCCTAGAGTTACAAGCAGCTGTCCAGATAATTAAACACACCAGTGTTTATATTTTAGATGTCGCAATAGTGAACGATTCATTGGCCGTGTTCACAGCAAGTGATCAAAGCCCGTCTGGCTCAACGTGTCTGTTGAAACAGCCTACGACAGTTAAGGAGTGTAATTAGCAAGACACATAGAAAGGGATTGAAAAAAGATGTGGAAATAAGCACAAGGATTTGAAAAGGATTAGGAGAGTAAATGACAAACCAGTAGTTAAATGGTGCATGATTAATGACTGTAGAAGGAAAAGGTTGACTAAATATTGTGACTCTGTAATGGCTGCCCCAAAGTAATAGAAAATAGTTTGTTTGTAAGACTTCAGAACTGGATTTATGTCTACACATCTGCTGACTCTGGGTTTAGAACTGATTCTTAGACTTGGCTTAGGTCAAGGTGAACATCCCCTGAGATGCTGTCCTGATTGCCTTGATGACCTGAGATTTGTCTTCAGTCTTAAATATTTAAATGATCAGCATCAAAATAGCAGGTATCCTCACTGAACATACTGTGAGAATTTCCACCTGAACTGTTGATCCTGGTGGACTGGACTGTCTGTCTGCAGTGTGCCAGCAGAGCTGTTCTGAGGAAAATCAGGCTCCCTATTCAGTAGCTCCCAGCTTAGAGAGTTTAGTTTTGTCTCTGAGCACTAAATCAGGGGGTTTTTTGAGTCCAATAATTCATCTCTTTCCAACTGCTTTATTGTCACTTGATTTATTAATGAGTTGACTTGGACACTGTCCTGATGCTTTATCAGAGCACAGTGAAACCAGGGGTTGCACCAAGGCTCACACAGATTGTGTGAAAACCGCACCATTTCCCTGGAGCTGGTCCCGGAGGGGCAGCGTGGTGGGATTGGATGTGCAAGGGCTGGAGCTCCTGAACGTCAACCTCTTGCTGTCCATCAGTATCCCTTCCCTACTCTCATCCTCTCGCTCATCTTCTTGCTGTAGAAGAACTTCAGCTCATGCTTTCTTTTTTCCAGGAGTGGATTGTGATGGTTAATGAGATAATGTTTGTAGAGCAGCGTACAAAACCTGCCAAGGGTCACTGTCCTCGCTGGTGTTATTAGAGCTGGAGGGAGGCTGCCAGAAGGTATTGATTACTTGGTAAAAATAAACCCTTCGAACTTCTTTGGGGTTTATTCATTTGCTGCTTTTTATCTCAGCATCCTGCAAACATTTCAGAGGGTGGATTTGTTTGCCAAAAGATCAAAACAGAATGTTGACAACTACTGGTGCCAATTTGTAGCCTCCTGTGTGGGCGACATCAGAGGAATCTGTGCAGTGCTCTGGAAAGTCTTCTGAGGCTTTGACTCCCCTTGGATCCTGGGACTGTTGTGTGAGCAAAGCATCCAAGTAGCTGGGTGGGATAGCACATGGAGTATCAAACATGAGACAATCTCTCTGGGGCCTGTGGAACTCCATTGTGTATAGAAGCCTGTATATGCTTCCTAAAGTTGACATTTTGATTTGTTTAGTGAAGTTTGTCAATTAAAGTGAGTAAAGCTGAGTCTTGCAGGGTGTGGTGGGTGCTGTTGAGAGGGCTGTGGCTGGCTGGTGGGAAGGGCTTGCTGCCCTCTGTGTTTTCCAGTTCATCTCACAGTGATGGTTTACACTTCTCTTACACCTCACCGTGGAAAACAAAATGTCACACTTTAAATTCATTAAACAGCTGTGACTATTGAAAGGGAAAGCTGTTCCATATAGGGGGAAAAGTCACATATCTGTAGCAGAAGATACATGAAAAGGACAAATATTGGGTGAGGGCCAAGTCATGCTTCATAAAGTGGAATTTCTAAGGGGAATGGATACAACAGGAGGACAATTCAATCAGGAATGTGGCTTACAGGATACAAGGAGGATGTACTAGTCATTCATGGATCCAGAGGAGTGAAATTCAGTAGTGACTTCAAAATTAAGTGTGGCCTTAATGGTTTCTCTGAAATATGCACTCAGAGCAGAAGCAAAACATAATGTCTGTCTTCAAATTAGGCCAAGGACAAAGCACAGACCTCCAAACATCTGCACATGTTATGACCTAGAAATTGCTTCAGCAGGGAGACTAAACCAGGCTTTGGTGGAGACTGCAGAGTGCTTTCTGTGCGTGTGTCAGACTTGCAAATGGATTCGCTTTGATTATCGCAACTCCCTTTCATGTTCATTTCAAACCATTAAGCTCCTCGGAATGAATTTTTTTGGTAAATAGGAGGTTTTTCGGCTGACTGAGAGCCATCCAGCCGTCCTACAAACCGAGCTGTCGAGGAGCAAAGAGCACATCTCCTCAAAGCCAGCCAGTGGTGCTTGCAGGCCCCGTGCTGGCCTGTCACATCAACCTGCTCCCTTGGTTACAGAGCACCTGCTGGGTGGGTGCAGTGACCAGTCACAGCCTTTGGTAATTGGGAACAAATACCAGCTGCTTTTCTTCTAAAATTCAGGATAATTCACGAGCAAAGGAAGGGCAAGAACCATTGACAGATGCTATCAACTCACCCCCTCGGTGCTGATTGCTCAGGTTCCTTCTAGAAGTAACTGAGATGTGAGTAAGTCTTCCAGTCACATAAAGTATGGGTGAAGTATGTTTAAAAAAAAAAAAAAGGCAAATGATATAATTAATGTCCAGCTGCATTCTCTGTTGTGGCAAAATGGAAGGAGTAAGAGGTTTTCATGTTTGCCAAGGTATTTGGAGACAGTCAGGGAGATGGTGAGAGTGACACCACGGAGGAAGCTCATGAAGGAGGTGAGTGCTGGGACAAGACATCAACCTGACCTGATCACCAGCAGGCTGGGCCTACCCCACCCCTGTGTAATGCCCAGCTGAAGGGGAGATGGTGAAGCCTGAAAGCAGGAGGAGCCTGGCTTCTTCCCAGAGAGTCCCCTGTCAGCCAGTTGTGAGTTTGGTGACTTCTGTGAGTGCTCACCTCATAACCCAGCCAGTAATTGCTGCCCAGATTCCTTGGGATGCTGCCTGACCTTTTTTTTCCCCTCAATGATTTCACCCAGTTGCTTTTTGAGCCCTCTTTGGTGTCCAGCAGCCCCCCAAAGTCCTGCAGTGAGGAGATCCCCACCCCTGGGCAGGGGGCAGTGCTGCTGCCCCCTTGTCTCATGAAAATATCTGCTAAATTCTTGGCTCTGGGTTGCCACAGAGCTGTGGTGGGGCAGACCCTAATTTTAGCACATTATGCTGGTTTAATGACAGTAATAGAAAGTCAATTTATAGGCAAGAGCAAATTGCCTTTTTATATGGGGAGGAGGATAATTCCTCCCATGTGTTACATTATTAAATTTGTAATCTTCATTTCTAATGCTTTTCAAAAGTGAATATTAACGGAATCTAAAATGCAGATCTTAAATTCATAAGCTGCATTTTTTTTTTTTTACCCAAACTCCCCAAGTTCTATAATTTGTCTTCAAAGGTGAACTTCAGCAAGGTTGGTTTTTTTGAGGGGTGTTTTTTTACTTAACTTAATAAATAAAAATCCCTTACTCGCTACCTACCTCTGGACAAGCTTAAAGGCTGCAAAGAAAAGACTTAGGTTTTAAATAGCAGTAATGGATATCTATTTCCATTCTTGCTGAGTGGAGACTTCTCAGTTCAGACTTATTCCCTAGTGATAAAAGACACCAGAGAGAAAAAAATGACACATTTTGGTGTGCTGTTTGCTTGTGAGGAGGCTGTTGTGATGCTCTTTTTTGTTGCCAAGGAAACAGAGCCCTGAACTCCTCCTGTCTCCGCAGGCAGCAGGAGGAGGAGGGAAGGACGTTATTTCACTCCTGAGCTCAGTTTGTAATTTTGACGTGGGATCAGGGACTGTGAATGGGTTGGGGCTGAGGGTCTCACTCTCAAGTTCACTCTCCAAGTTGTGTGTCCTGCCTCCTTACATTTTTTTGCCTGTTGAAAATGCCCCTCCCTCGCACGGGTGAAGTGGGGTTGGGTGGCTGTTCACACGCCCATCACTGGCACAGTTACCCAGAGTGAAATGGAGCCCTCAGAGCACAGTCAGCGATGGATGGGGATTGTCCTTCTCTGACCTTGGCAGTACCATCTTGAGAAATCCCCTGACCTCCTTCTCTCAGCCCAGTTGTTAAACGTGAGAACAGAAGCATGACAGTTACCTGCAGGTAGAAGGCAGGGAGTGATGCTGACCCAGGTGCTTTGTGAGCACATTGTCCTCTCCTGACCTTGTGTCTTTACTCTTGGGCAGTCGTTGCCTGCACATTTTGTAAAGAGATTCCCATCAAACATTTTTTTTTTTTGGTCATTACATTAAAACTATTTTTTCACTCCTAAACACACGCATTGCTCTTTAATGCCTGTTTGATCTTCCTGAGCTGGCAGACTCGTACTGGCTCTATCACAATTTCTTCATCTGTTCTCTTTTCTGCTCTCATAGTAGAGACAGATCAGCAGGATGCTCTATCCTTGCTCCTTCTACAAACTGCATTTAGGAATGTTTGGCACAAATCCTGGGATTTTGGTGAACTTTCTGCCGTGCCCATGGCACGGGGCAGCCGTGCTGCAAACAACCATGGCTTCTCACAGCGCTGTGCTGGTGGCTACTGTACCCCCAGAGTGATTAACACCAATTCCATTCAATGCAATACTGAACACTGTGGTGTGAGTCTTCTTCACAAAGGACTGATTCTTCCTGCTTCTCGTGGTTGGTAATTGAGAACTGGATTTTGGTATTGTTCTGAAAATGTATTAATCTGCTGCATTGATGGCTTTTTTTCTCTAATCCTCAGTAATCTGCAGCCAGGCATGATATTTTGGTTGGTTTCCCACATTCTGCAGTATCTTTCAGCAGAGATGAACACATTATGTCTGTTTTTCAGCTCTGGCCAGAGGGCTTTTTTTTTTTTTTTTTAACCTCTATTGGAAACTCAATACTCTGTGTAGACAAATGGTGAGCTGAATTTCCCAATGGACTTCAAATAATCTGGGATGCTTTTATATCTGAGTGCTGCTTTTGTGCGTGCAGGAAGCAGATGTAGGAGGCAGATATGTGTCTGCCATGTTCGTCTGTGGGAGAGTGTGTCACTCAGATGAGCTTGCATGTGTCTCCTCGGGGTTTGGGCTGTGAATTTTGCTTGAATGTTTTTTTTTTTTCCTTAGGTGTCTGCTAGTTAAATTTCAGTGCCTCTCCTTTTTGGTCTTGGATGGTGTTTTCCATGTGTAACGGCTCGATTTGTCACCAGTTGAAGATATTTATGCTGTGTGGTTGGCAGAATTGTTTGCAATGAGACAAACTCACTTTGATTTCTTAGTCACCACGAACCACTTCACTTCGTAAGGAACTGTTGCTCCTGTCCTGCTTCTGGGCACTGAAGCCTCACCCTCTCCAGCAACTGCCCAGAGATGTTTGCAACCAAATTCCCATGGCCATGAAGGGCAGAGTGCTCCCTTTCACTCCACTGGAGCAGAACCAGGTGCTTGATCCAGAACCTTGATCCTGGAAAGGGATCTTTGTGAGAAGCAGGATGAGTGAAGTGGAGCCATCTGCAAAAGCAGAGCTCTGGTTCGTGGGTTTAAAGAGCTTTTGAGCCAGGCTCTTCCCCAGGCTTTTTGGACATGCAGCTCACCCCTTTGGCATCACAGGTGTGCTACAAGCAGATGTTTGGACTGTTCTTTGTACCACTTGGGAAGAAAATGGTCCCTTCAGTGCAGCTGTAGGGGGATGCAGTAGTTGCCTGGTACAACAGGCACTTCACAGCCTGTCCAAGGATGTTTCTGGGTGAGGCAAAGCAATGTGTAGAATTAGAGGGGAAAGACATGCTGGCTTGCTTCCTTGAACATTTGCTACAGCTATTACATGAAAGCACCTCTGGTGAAGCCTGACACAGGTAGTTGTAGCATCTGGTGAAATTGTCTGGAATTAGGAACTGAATTGTTTGACTTGTCTGGAAACCAGACCATCGGCTCCCCCTCTCTGCTTCCACAGTGGATGAAATAATTGCTTCCAAATGGACACAAGTTATTAGGCAGTGTGTGTAATTTAAGTCAACTCCTTGTGAATTTGATCATTCATTTCCTTAAGGAAAATATGATGAAGTAATTACAAGCCAAGCTAAACACAAATCAAATGCTATTCTAAGCGTGATTCTGCACCATGATTCCAGTTTATGAATGACTCCAGGGTTTTGTGGCTTTGTGCCTGTTAGGGGAATGTGGCTGTATTTTTAATTGTGTTTATAACGAGTGAACAAAAGGTTGCATGACTCATTCACTGTGCCAAGACTGTTGCTCTCTGTGCTCTCACACACACACGGTCTCGACAAAGCCACTTGCTCCTAAAAGAGCATCAGTGGGACAGAAGAGAAGGGTAGACTCTGGGTAGAGAGAAGGACACAGACTAGTGCCTTTGGAAGAAAAGGTCTGATATATAATCTCTTCTTAAAATTAACCTTCTGAGTGAAAGCAAACCACTGGAGCTGAGCATTGGGGGGATGGAAAGGTGTGTCAGCTCCTCAGAGAAGTTTTGGTGGCTTCAGGAGGCTCACGACCTGAATCCTCTTCTGCAGCAGGAGAGCACAGCTTGCAAACAGGCTGCTGAAGTTATTTTGCCCACTGCTTGCTTCCCAAGGGTTAATGAGTACTTTCCCAGGAGGTGCAGTCTGTGAGCAGGGGGGTTCAACAGGCTTGGGAAGGGCACAGCCAGGCCATAGCCAAGTTAGACAGGGCAGCTCTTTCAGCTCCTGCCATCCTCCTCTACAATGGCTCTTTCCAGATGATTTATTTTTTGTGAATTCACCTCATTTTTGTGATCCTTTTCTAAACTGAGAGGTTTTCTGCAGCTCGGGCTCATTCATGTTTCAGAACCTGGCCTTAAGCAGCACCCTCAGAGTTATTAATAGTGTGAGATGGATGGTTGAATTAGAACATCAGAGTGCTCTGGTTCTACTCACTTGTAATTAAGTAGAGATCCTCACCTGGCCTTCACCCCTTATATTGGTTGGCTGGAGGAGTTCCAGCCACAGGGACACAAGTCAGTTCAACCTCTGGTTGACCTTGTGAATTAACAAGAAGAAAGCCCTGGCATGGCCCCAGCAGACAAACCAGTCCCCCACCTTTCTCCTGCCATGTTTTCCTGATGCCTTCCTAGCTGGCAAAGTTGTAAGAGTGTGGAGCTGAGAACACATAAACTACTGCTGGTTGTTGGTACTGTGTCTGGCATTTCCCCCTGCTTTCTAGGGAATAAATATTACAATGTAGTAGTTTAAATAAATCATTGCTGTGCCAGATGTTGCTGTTCTCTGAGTACATCAGCTCCACTTTCCTTGGTTTGGTGAATGTACTCAGGCTGCAGACCCCCGGGCCTCACAGATGGGCAGATGGCAGAGTGGAGTTAAACTCTTGGTGAGGCTTAAACCACAAAATCCAAGAAGCAGAAATATTGAATCCACTCATTGCTGTGCAGTCTGAATGTGTGGGTGTATATACGTGTCTGTGGTTAATTGCATTATAAATATCATAGTAAGATTATATGTTTAAATCATCACCAGTTGCCCAGGCACAAAAGCAGCAGAAGGTGCAGGACCTGGGGTGTGGGATGTGTCCATTGCAGGGAAAACTGCTGCAGCATCACCAGTTGTGTGCCTGTCTGTCCCTGGAGACCTGGGCTGCAGACAGGGCACTGCTCAGGTTTCATTGCTGGGCTGCTGGAGGAACGTTACAGCAGGGAATTTTCTGGATGGATAGGGACACTTCACTTAATCAGACTCTCCTGCAAAGCCTGGCAGATTGGGGGAAGAGAAAGGGGCAGTGTGCTCCACTTTCTTATAAAAATAAAAATGCAGAGCAGCCATCAGATGAAGCTATTTGGATCCTGCTGCTGCAAACAAAATAGAGACATGGAAAGAATTCTGAAGAGCTGGATCTAGCTGCAAAGTAGTTCCCATGAAATACTTGAAAGAAATGAACATTTTTGTTAGTGTTATGGCACTGTAACTTTTTTATAGTGAAAAGCTAAACAATTTTTTATGGTAGTCAGAAACTGTTTGAAAGTCCCTGACAGTGGAATATTATGTGTTTACCTTTTGGCTGTTTGCTTTCTCTCTTTTGTTGATGAAGGAAAAAAGAAAAAATCTCAAAGTGATTTTCCTGGCTCCATGTTTGTTGCAGAACTTTTTCTTTAGATGTTTTTAAACAAAAAAATTTGGCCATTTTTTTTTTATATAGATGAATTATCAAAAAGGTCAAAATTAAAAATAGTACCATGGGAACTATTTGGTTTTAACCTCAAAAGGAGCAGAAAAAAAATTCACATTTTCCTCATTTAAAATATAAAAATGGAGTCTGTGAAGAAAGGAAACAAAACTAATGCTTTACCAGTACCCCAGCCAAGCTCCAAGAGGTGATAACATCTACTAGGGATGGAGACCTGGTTAAACACTGCTGGATTTAAAACCAAACTGCAGCTTGGAGGAGACAGTGCTGGTTTAAAGGGGTTGAGGAGGTTGTGATGGAGAGAAGGGAAGGCAGCCTTGGAGGCTGCTGCCAGGTGCCTGCATAATGAAAATAACCCTGGGAATGATTTTTGGTCCTCTTCTAATGGTGAAGGGGAAGAACAAAAAATTCTGGGTTGAGGGGGAGTTGGTTTGACATCCACACGGGTGTCACCACTGTTGGTGTGGGTGGGTTGAACTCTGGGATGAGAGAATGCTTTTTTGTGGCCCAGGAGCAGAGGGACATGTTGGTGACTGTGCTACAGTGGGAATTCAGTGCTGTCCCACTGGCATCTTCACAGGCTCCCCTGCAGACAGGCTGTCCTGGTGCTGCTCTGCATTCAGCTGGGGTCGGGAGCTGTAACAGCAATGCTAATTTTACTGTTTCCTGGCTGTCACAAGAAGAGTCGATTGAACTTTTCTAACCCTGTGAATGTACTTAAGCTGCACAGATTAAGAATTGACATGTTGAAACACTTTTTTTTTTTCTGTCCCATAGAAGATTCTGTGCTCAATTTGGAAAGAAAGGGTGTGATTTTATTGGTGTCTGAAACTGGGACAAGGGGAGTGAAGCAAACAGCCTGATTAGTGCCCCTGCTTATCCCCAGCCATTTTCTGTCATTCTGGTGGATTACTCAGGCTGTGATGATAGCCTGGCATGTTCTGGAGCACAAGTACAAACTGCCTCTCTTTAGGTGCTCATAATTCACACTCCATTAGGATGTTGATGTAGGGAATGCTTGGCAGGGTGTCAGAGCTTGCCGGGCATGATGAGATTGAGTTCATCTCATTAAACTGCATTCTGAAGTGACAATCCAGTATTTATATTTTACTTTTTTTTTTTTTTTTACCCCTCAGGAGCAGCAGCCCCTTAGGAGAGCAGCCTGGCTTGCTGTGCACAGAGATGCCCCTGTCAAAGGGCCTGTGCTGCCCACCCCAGCAGCTGCTCCATGAGTGCCAGGCTGGCACAGGGGTTGGATTCACGCAAGGCTGTGGGAACATTTCACTTCTTTTTTTCCTCCCCCGTGAAGCCAAACAATGGAATTCTTTTATTCACCTCAGAATTGATTCATGGCACACAAATCTTAGCACGTGTCATAGGGAGTCAGCATCTGACTAAACAGGAAAAAAAAACAACACCCCAAATTTTTATTTTTAAACCCTTTAGGAACAACAGCGCAGTGCCACTGAGAAGTGGAAGGGTTGGCTCTTTTCTCAGGGTATCTGAAAATAAGTAGGAGGTAAAATGGTCAGTGCTTCAGCAGTGCCACGGCGTGCTGAGCTGAGGCTCCCACTGCTGCTTTTTGCCCACAGACATGCCAAAGACCAGCTGTTTGACCTGGGGACCTTCTTCCTAATCTCACCAGGTGATAACATCAAGACTGGTTTTTCATTTTCAGCTCCAAACTGACCTGGGTCATCTTTTCTCAGGGGCAGATCTTCATGGGGAAGAAAGAAAGAATGAATCAGCTCTTTGACCCTAAGAATGAAGTTAGTGGCTGTGGAAAATGGAAGGGTTTGTGAGTCTGTGTTTGAGGCAAGGATAGAGCAGGCAGGTTCAGGGGGAACCAAGGGGAGTTATCTCAGAGCAAATCCCTGCAGGCAGTCAGGTCCTGTCCTGTCTCAGCTTTTGCTTTCTGTGTGATCTTCAGCATGCTCTGAAGGCTGCACTGACTCTGCTAGATGGGTTTTTCTGTTCCCTTTTCTGTTCCCTTGCTGGGGTTGTCAGTTCTTTGTGTTTCATAAGTGCAGGTTTGTATTGTGGGGGTTGGTCTCTCTTTCCACGTGCTGACAAACCCAGGTGTGCAGCAGAGAGCAGAGTCTGCCCAGGTCGATGCCCTGCAGCACACAGGGATGGGAATCACTGCCCACTGCTTGACTTGGGTAAGAAAAGCAGTAGGAATGCAGTCTCCCAAGCTCAAGCTTGGAGTAATCTTTCCTGGAAAATATGAAACGTTACATTTCCCAAAGCTTTACAATAGGAACAAATGAAAGTAAACATCCATCTGATTTCCCTTCCTGATTTTTCCCCCCTTGTGTCTCATTGTGAAGTTTGGGAAGGGAGAAAAGCTAAGCAGGGTGTTTTGCCAGACCCTTGGTGTGTTTTGGGTGACCTTTGTTGGTGCCACGTGGCCCTGTGCTTTGTATTGCCACTGTGTTCTGTGCTTGGAAGCAGCTGGGTAATTCAGGAGCAAAGCTGATTGAGTTAAAAATGCAGTCAATTCCTAATCTCAGGGTTAAATCAATATCAATTAATTCTGAACTACGGGGAGGGTCTGTAGCACTGGCATCCTGCTGGTTTGGTTTTGTTTTGGTGGGATCCAGTGAACTGCAGCAACGTGGAGGAGAAAACTGAAAACCAAGTGGGAAAAGAGAAAGATGGTACCGAGTACCTGGGTGAGGAAAAGGAAGTGATGGGTGGAGACAGTGTAAGATGACTCAGAAGTGTCATTATTAAACACCTACCGTAGAGTAATTCTGTGTAGGAGTAATAATTATATAAACATGACCTTGTGATGAGCAGTTGCAGAACTCAGGAAGGTTTTTTCAAGACCTGGTGGTCTCTGAGCATGGAGAGCCCTGTCAGCAGCAGAGAGGAAGGTCTTCCAGGAGTCATGTGCTGGAGTGGGCAGAAGTGGTGACTCTTTCCTTGGGGGCAGAGAAGGGGACAGTGCCACTCTTATGTTTCCCACCCCTAGGATTTAAGGCAGATACAACTCTAGTTGGCAGTTGGTTCTGCTGCAGGAGTGGCATCATCCTTGAGAAGAGCTGCCTTCGGTGTGCTTGACAGCTGAAAACTTGGCTGAGGAAGGGAGGTCTCCAAAGGGTGCTCTGCTCTGCACGGGTCACCTTGCCCTCCAGACAACCCAGCAGTGAACCAGCAGAACTTTTGCTTGGTTGGTCTGATGTCCCTCACAGAGAGAATTAGGGGAAACATGATAATGAGATCTAATTAATAGTGAACAAGAGGATGGAATATAATTAATACCAGTCAAAAAGAGTTTAGGGAAAATGGGTCTTGTGAGAATTTTTTTTTTTCTCCCAAGTTTTTGAAGAAGCAGGTATCTGGGTGAATGTGATAAGTATGTAGGGGTTTTGTCCTAGAACAACGTGACCCTAAAAAATGTGGTGGTGATAAATAGATTAAAAACATACTTCACATCTCAAAAATCAGTTGTCAAGGAAAAGCCTCAAAGGCAGGAGGCTCTTTTGAAGGCCTGGTGCTGTTCAGTGTTTTCATTTGATTTGCAGCAAGCATGAGCTTAAACCTCACTAAATTCACAGGCAATATGCACATTAGAGGTAAATAGTATTGAGGTAAATATTATTTGCTTTCTCTTCAAATAAAATTCATTTGCTTACATATTTCTTAATGTATTGTTGTACCACAGGATAGGCAGAGACTGCACAGCCCCCAGGTGAGGTGTGATGTGACCCAGAGCTTACTGGGTGGCCTTGGGAGGTGCCAGCAGAAGCAGTGAAGCTGAGGGCACAAGCTGATTTTTACCTTGTGTACATGTTTCTGCACTAAAATGCAGACTCTGGTCCTGCTGTGCAGGTTCTCAAAAGGCCATTTAAAACCTGAGGAAGTCATTGAAAAGGCTCAAGGCCAGGAGGGGAAAAAAAATAAAATGCCAGAGCATGAGAGACATAAAGATGTCAGTCTGTTTAACTTGTCAGAATAAGATTGAGAGAGAACTCAACTGCACTGCAGAAAAGTCTCTATAGTGAGAACACAAAGCACAGAGGAGAAGAGCACTAAAAAAACCTGATGGGTGAAAGCTGAAACCAGGCAAACTGAAGTCACATCTCTAAATGTCAGGTAGTAAAATAAACTGTGCAGGCAAATGGCAGATTCTTCATCTCTCCATATCTTCAGATCCAGAGTGGATAGTGCTGTAGAAGATATTCTCTAGCCAAACATAAATTGTTTGGCTGAACAAAGCAAAATCTAAGCTCCTGTCAACACTGAGAACTTGGCAAAGTGACTGCTGGGCCCTTCTGGCTCTTGGCATCAGCAAGGTGCTGTGTCTCTTCATCCTGCATCTTTGACCAAAACATTTCTCCTTCCCAAGGTCATCCCAAAGGAAAATCTGCTCTTCAGTGATGTGTTGCGCTGCAGGCTTGATTGACTGCTTAACCTTTGTTGTTTACTGCTTAACTGGAAAAGGTGCAGGGAATAAATCTGGTGATGCTGCAGAAAACGTCGATACTACTCTTACTTGTTCAGATAGTGCCAACTAATTAAGACAAATGATTTTGCCAGGCAACACCCGCGTAGATGCATCTCATTTACCTCCTGATTTGCAAAGGTGTCAAAGCACAAAGATTTCAAGTAAGGGAGGAGCCTCCATGTGGTGCTCCACGCTGACCAGAGAAGGTTGCTGGTAGGTGACTGTTGCTTGTGAGACATTTTTGGCCTGCAGATGCTGCTTGGTCCATATTTCTTTCCTTTCTGCATTGGCTCTTTCCAGGTGTGCTACTCCCGTCGTGCTCTTCTCTCCCAGTGTCATCTCTGGCACAGCGCTCTGGCGCTGCCCTTCCTTGGGTTTGGGCCCTTCTGCTTTAAGGCTTTGAATCTGGAGAGGGCTGGTAGAAAGCAGCAAGCACCTTGGGTTGTTCCAAAGCCTTGCTGTGACCCAAGCCTCTCACTTGTTGCCAGCTGTGGATGAACAGTCTCTTCAGCTGGAATGCCTCCAGGCACGTCACAGTAGATTGGGGAGATAAGAGATTTTTTTTAAACAGATGTTGCACAGCTGGGCAATGGGGCATTTTTAATTTATTTCCTACATCTGTGTCATTTGCTGTCTGGCGCTGGCTGCCAGCAGGACTAACCCGAAGGGGCAGGAGGATGAGTGTTCTAAGTGCACACGTGAAGGAGGGGGGGAATTGGTGCGTGCAGATGACTAAAAGATTGTTTGTGGAGGTGAATGAGAGGCAAATCCAATGGACCATCAAGTGTGCCCGCAAGGCTGTGGGATGCTCCCAGAAAGGAACCTGCAGCCCCCATCAGAGGCTCCAGTGAGCTGTACGAGGCTTTAGAAGGTGCATCAGAGGGAGCTGCTCTGCAGTGGTTGGAGGAATAGGCTTTGCTTTTGTTGATGCCCATATTGTTACTCTTGCCTGAAGGTTTGGATTTTGAAAGCAAATGAAAAATATGTTTTACGTTTATGTGACTTCCTGATTTATACAATGTGCTTTGTAATTGCTCAAGGCACACAAACAACACAAACTGTAGTTAATGTTAAGCCAGAACATGCACATTCCATCCCCTTAGCCCATAGGGACATGCATACACGTGCTGCACCATATGTGGGACAGCAGCTGGTGCAGAGCCCTGGGGCCAACACATTTACCCAGTTGGAAACTTAAGGGTACCAGAAGAAAAGGTACTCTATAGCTGTATTTATAGGAGAATTTTTGTCTTTGCATTTCAGTGCAGATAAAATTTGAGAAGTAGGATAGGAAGCATTTCTGGTATCTTACTGAAAGTGCCTGTTCACACCAAGATCTAAAGAAAAGTATTTTAGGTCAAGCAGACTGCTACACAAATAAGAGTTCTCTGTGTTTTAGACAGGTTCTTACAGATACCCTCATATTTCCAAAGTAGTTTGGAAAGTGATACACAAGAAGTTCTACCTGAATATGAGGAAGAACTTCTTTGCTGTGTGGGTGACCCAGCACTGGATCAGGTTGCCCAGAGCAGTTGTGGAGTCTCCCTCACTGGAGGAATTCAAGAACCGTCTGGACACGATCTTGTGGTCTAAGACGATCGTGCTTGACCAGGGAGGTTGGACCAGATGACCCACTGTGGTCCTTTCTAACCTTACCCGTCCTGTCATTCTGTGAAAGACTTGTTTTCTTCAGTATTTGAGGACCATGAGTTCTCTAGACTCAGCAGCTGCGTTGTCTCTTCTCCAGGGGTGGTACTCCAACAGCTGGTGGGCTTCTGAGAGCAGTGTGGGTCAGAGGTTTGTTGCGTGAATCCACATTAATGGCCAGGCATCTTTAGAAGGTTTAGATAGTCTGCTTTGTTCAGAAGACTTGTAGCAGATGTGTTTCAGGATGAGTGCTCTACGTAGGATGAAATCTGGAACTTCCTAACACCAGCTACAGCAATTAATAGTAATGGTATTCATTACATATACATTACATAACATGGTTTGTTCTGGGAAACAGACTGCTAGAGATGGAGGATGAAAATAGCAGCTGTTAATTTCAGAGGGCTGAGCCTCTGAAGACTGCACCCAGGAGGAACCAGAACCTACTTAATTCCCTTTATGCTGTAGCTGAGGGCGTCTACTGAGGGGAATGGTCCTCCCCAGGGTTTTCCACTGCTGGTGGCTTTCTGGTGCCACCAGGGAACATTTTGGCTGTGCCCAACTGCAGCCCTTCTGGAAGGGCTCCTGCCTTCACAGCACCTCTGGTGCTGTGCTGCCTGGCCTTTTCATCCCCTCTGCTCCTCTGATGAACACCAGGACCTACCACTCTTTGCTGCTCTGCACAAGCAGAGATTTGGGATTTGGGAAAGGCATTGGGGAATGGTCAGGCTGTGCCCCTCAGCTGTGCCCGTGGTTACTGCTGCTGTGTTCCCTGCCTGGGTAGCTCTGGGTGTAGTCAACTGGAGTGCCTGCCTGCTCCATGGATAATTGATTGGTACAAATGGTTGGAGCAGGTAAGGTGGGGGTGTGTGCTCTGAGTGTCTTCTGGGCCCTGGCTTGGTGGAGCACTGGGTCTGTCTCAACTGACACAGCAGGACTGAGTAAGGAAACACTGTCTGACACCAAAGTACTGCCTGGCTGCCAGATGCCAGGCTGGTCCTCTGAAAGACCTTCTCTGCTTTGGCTCTGCCCCTCAGGAGGCCCTGGGAGAGGCTGACTGCCGTTTCCCCTGTTGTGTTCCCAGATGGCGATGGCCGGAGGCTGAAGGGAGCCATCCAGAGGAGCACCGAGACCGGGCTGGCCGTGGAGATGCCCAGCCGGACCGTCCGCCAGGCCAGCCACGAGTCCATCGAGGACAGCATGAACAGCTACGGATCAGAGGGAAAGTAAGTCATCAAAAGAGAGCTGGGCAATCACTCGTGGCGTGCACTGTCCTTAACACCTATTAATTTCACTCCAGCATGATGGATGATGTGTTGTTCTGACTTGCTTGTGCTGCAGGTGTACTGCCCATGCAATTAGAGCAGATCTCTCTGCAGAGCTGGCATGTCCTTTAGCTGTTTATGTACTTTTTTTAGTATCCTCATTATTCTGAGCTGAAGCAGATACCCATTACTTTTAACCACTTTGCCTTTGGAAGAATGATTCAGGGTGCATAGCTGGGGCTCATTACTGGTCATAAATTATAAGCCAGTAGTTTCTAATATTGCACAAGAGTTATGCATTTCCTCTGTTTCAAAATAGCCCTTTGGTTTGGGGCAGAAGGTCCTGAAAAGGGTGAGACTAACAATGCATTATAGCACATAGCAAAATCATATCAAAATACATATTTAGAAGCCTGTGTATACTTTGGTAACAAGCTTTATTTTATTTCATCTGAGTTAGTGTCCTAAAAGAATGTGTTGCAGAAAACATTTTTGACCTTGTGAAAAGTTAAGACACGCTTTGTTGCATTTAGGCTTTATACCAGAATGCAAAGCAGGAGACTTTAGGCCACAGCTTTGGGAGCTGACTTGTCTCCAATTCTGGTTTTTGTATTTGCATTATGTGAAGCCATATATGGAGATTTTAATAATTTTATTGAGATGACCATTCATGGGAATCTTTGGAAGCAAAAAACCTCACAGTATTTGAAAAAGAAAGCAAAATATACCATCAGATTCTGTGCTTCTAGATGTGAGGCCAAAATGTTTGTATGTCTAAAACATGCTCTGTTTAGGCCAAGTTTCACACTGGCCATTGCTCTGTACACTCCCTCTAGTCCTGTGTGGTGTTCCAAGTGCACTGTACAGCTAAAATGCTGGGATAGTCCAAAGGCACTCTCAATTAATGTGATTCTGGTGTTAAATAAGTAACAGCCTGTAAATGAAGAGAGACTTTCTTTAGCTTTAGAAGTAGGCTAATCCTGGAAAGGCATCATAGATCTGTGCTGAAGGTTCAAAATAGTAATGAGGCACAAGCTGCAATAGCAATCTTGTCACTCCAAGGCTGTGATGTACCTTATCTCTTCTGTGAGCTGCTGTCTCCAGGGAAATATTCCTGCTACACCAGCACCGTGCTGTGGCTTGGAGTTCTGCCTCTGCTACTTGTTGCAGAGGATTAGTGATTAAGTTCAGTCCCTTGGCAGTGCGGGGCAAGAATCTGCCTTCATGCAGAGCAGAATCCTTTCATTTTTCTATTTACGCAGCTTACCCTCCCGGGAAAGGGTTTGATTCCTTGAATGCTCTGTGTCCTGTCACTGCACGTGCTGGCTGCTTTCACTGGGCTTTCCTGGGGGGAGAGCATCTCTGCCAACAGAGTATTGCACCCATGCAAGTGCTGCCTCACCCCGAGGGCAGGTGATGTGTCGCTCTCAGCTCGGCACAGAAAGGGAAACCCTGCCTTGCAGTCCAGATGTCTTTATTACAGCAAGCCTGACATTCGGTATTCCAGCCTCGAACGCTGCCAGAACATCCTCGCCAGCGCCTCTGCCAGGGATGGGATAGTTTCTTCTCTTCCTTCTCTGAAAAGTGTGATTAAGTGGTTCCTGGATGCTTTGTTCCTAGGTGGGATAATTAATCTCTTCTGGAAAGCCGGTGGGAATTGCAGCTATCTGTCTGAGCCACAAGTGATAAGCAAACAGGGCTGAGAATACAAAGAGCTAAGAGGGCTCAATTCTCCTGAAACATGGTGGGAGGGGAGTTTCTCTGCTCTCTTTTCCTGCAGCAAAGAATGGAATTGTTCGGGGAATAGCTTTGAGGAACAGAAATGTGCTCTCCTAAATCAGATTTCTCTTGACCTCTCTCACTTGCTGTGCGTTGTCTTCCCGGGGAGGCAAAATGAAGATTCATGAATCTCTGTTAGCTGTGGCGAGTTGACTTTCTTTCTAATAAAAGCTGGGTTTGTGACTGATGCAGATACTCCCAGGTCAGAGACAGTTTTCACCAGTGAGTGTCAAAAGTCTGGTTTTCAGCAAGGAGAGCCTGCCCTAGTTCTTCCCACCTGTACGTCCCTTCGGTGTGTTGGCACCTGGAAGAAGGTGGATTCAATACCTCATCTTCCAAGAGGACTTGTTTCTCAGCTTCTGTATGTTTTTTATAATACTTTTCAATTTAAAGACTGAAAGGACAACTTCCAAAGGTTGTCCTGATCAAGGATTTGGTGTATCTGTGCTGCAGGAGGCCCAAATAGCTGCCCTCAGCCACACAGGCTGCTTTTAGAAAGTGATGCTGGCTGGCTGCTTTCATGTTTACTGCAGCTGCTACAGCTGCTCTGGGCCAGTGCAAGGTATCACAGTCAAAGAATTTTCTGAAATGCATATTTTTGAGCAATGCTGATTTCCTGTGGACACCAGAGTGCATGAAATCCAGTTGTTTGTTTTATTTTGTTTTGTTTTTTTTATGGAGAGCATATTATGCAGGGGTATACCTCCCAGGTATGCTAGGCCCTCCTGCAACAAAATAATCCCTGAAGATGAAGGATATAGGAGATTAGCTGGTCTAAAAGATGCATCTCCTGGAATTTATGCTCATACAACATGCCAGTAGTGCTGACAGTGTCAACACACTGCTTCATATAAATTTTTGCCAACTTTATTACCCAGGTTTTACTTTGCACAGTGATTCTGCACTAGTATAGGAAATTAATATAACAAAACTCAATGCAGGTTTTTGGAGAAGGGAAAGTAGGTATTTATTCTAAACACAACTCTTCTCAGTCATTCACCTGTCTGGGTTTCACTCGCTCACGCTCTCACTGCCCCATGCAGGCACCAAGCCTCGTGCAGCCAGGGCTGTAGCCAGGATGGATTGTGTGCTGCAGGGAGGACCAGGAACACCATCTGTCAAGCCCTTGCTGTGTCTGCTGAGTTGTTCTTCACAACAGACTGGCTCTTGGAATGTTTTTTTTTCTTACACTTTCTAGGACTTACCTGCTATTTTGGAGTGATCTTTCACCTCGGGGTCTTGTTCTTTTTGATCTCAGGCAGTGCTGCCACCTTTCTGTTCCCCTGTTTGGGGGCCTTTATGGCTACAGTCTGTCCTCAGGCAGGCTGTGGAGGTGATGTGCTCTCTAACCTTGTTGTCCTTCTCCTGTCACTGAAGGACAGATCTGCTGCTGACGGGTTGGCTGTGCTTTCACACACACAGATGTTTCCATTCATAGTTCATCCAGACCAATCCTAGCACTGGTTACAAATCTCTACAGCAGTGTGTATTTTCTTCAGTGAGTAAATATCTAAAGATTTGCTTGAGAGAACAGTTATGCACTGTAGCAAGTGCCTATCGGGTAGTTTCAGGACACCAAGATTACTGCAGGGATACAATTCCGAATATAGGAATAACTCACAAACAACCCCCTGAGATTCAGCAGAGATCTCAGCTCCATCCTGGCTCTTGCACGATCCACATCTTGTTTTGGCTGGGTTTTGCTGCAGCTGCACGACACCATGTACAGCATTCAGAAAGCAATAGATTCTGGACTTGTGTATAACTTGTTCCTGCCAACCACTTTTCTTTCTGAAAATGGAGCAGAAAGACAAAAATGGACCTGGAACAAAAGCCTGCTAGCTGCCATAGTGCCTAGTGAGTTGTACTCAAAGCTGGCTACTGCTGGGATGATTAAGTTCTGGAGAGCTCAGGTGATTTTTACCTTAGAAAAGCACAGCAGGTGGTGAGTAGCAAGGCCTTAGAGGATTGTTCTTGTATTATCCGAGACGAATGTGCCTGTCCAGCAAGGAGGCATCTTGTTGTCAGGCATATCATCTCTCTTTTCCACCAACCTGAGCCCTGCCTGAAGGCCCTGTTGTGACAAAGACAGCAGGGAGAGGATGGCCTGGCAAGTGTGCTGCCAGCATGGGGATCTCGAGCCCCTTGGCTTTGTTCTGTCTCCCGCTGCTCCTGCAGGCTTGTACCAGTTCTCCCCCTGGGCAGATGGGGCTGGTGTGAACCAAAGCTGGGACTTAGGCTGGGAGAACTGCCTGCCCTTCTCTGCCTCACTGTGGAGCAATAAATACAAGGAAGCTGGAGGAAATAGTGACCTGGCTTGTAACTTCACTTTCCTTCACCAAAAATTGTCCATCGCCATTCAAGAATGATCAAAAGACCTGATTCCTAAACACACCATTCAACAAAATCTCATTGCAGCTATTCACTGGATGTTTCTTTTTTGACATCCAAGGTCAGGGGACTTCTAGACTCTTTTACAGCAGATTATCTTTGTGACTCTTCTTTTATCCAAGTCCTTTTAAAAAATGTAATGGAAGGTGTTGTTAATACAGTTCAGGCTATAAGAAATGGATGCCTTTCTAGATGGTAACCAGGAAAGGCATGGAGATTGTTTCTGTAATACATCAAGAAGTTCATCAGCCTGTTTGAGCAACAGCACATCCTTTTGTGCTGGTAAAGCTTGACCAGCACAGCTGGGGAAGGATGTGACCTTGAGAGCTGTAGTTACAGCAGTGAGTGCTGTGAATCCCACCCTCAGCAACCTCCTGGGAACAGACAGAATTGCTCTCTGAAGACAGGTAGCTATCTTTTATTCAGTGACTCTGAGATGACTGGTGATTGCTATAAATGGAGCTTGCCTGGCAAGGTGGGGAAGGGAATGGGGGAGGTCTTTGTACAGAACTCACTGCATAGTTTTTATAGCACAGTTTCGGTGGCAGGATTCATACAGCAGAAGGAAGCGGATACGGAGCGGAGTACAATGTGTTATAGCACATAAGACAGCACGTCACAGTGCTAAAAATGTTACAGAAAGTGGAGTGGCCAGGAGAGAAGCAGAGCTTGTTGAGAGGCAGAGATGGAGATATTGCCTGGCAGAGGAGAGGTGTGGAGTTAGGGTGGGGTTGGGTCCTGCAGGGATGGATGCTTGTGGAAAACCTTCCGAGCCAAAGTGAAGGCTCCTGCAGCGTTCCTGTCGACTTTGACAGGGTGAGGGGCTGTAGCTGGGTGTGTGTTCCATTCATAAGTCCTCATGTGCATCCTAAATATTTGAAAGATCAGGGCAACAGACACGAACAAGTTCTGCCTTCCTCCTGAGCTGATAGATCTCTACTTGGCTTCTGGGTGTAAGATGCGATTTAAAAGACGTTAACATGCAATATGGATGAGTGTGATGGTTACACGGAACATTACAGCTCCCTGGAATTGGAGTTCTGATGGGGTTTTTTTAATGCTCAAATAAAATAACTGTCAAGTGTGTTATCAGTCTCAGAGGAGACTTCCTCCTCCCCTTTTCTTCTGGCTGAAGTGTTGCTGTCCCTGGTTTTTAAAGACAGAGCTGGAGAACTTTAGCTCTGTGTTAGATGTAGATGTAGAGTCAATTTGTTAGTTCAGCTGGGCAAGTCAAACCATTCAGGTGCATGGCTGTGTTTAGGCAGCCTCCTTATTAATTGCAACTTTGTGCCCTCAGAGGACAAAAAAAGGTCTTTTGGAAAATATTTACAAGAACAGAACAATAATTTCTGAACCCAGACACATCCCATGTATGTACTAGACACAATGGAGCACCTCTTTAAGAATGTATCACTTCTGGACACTTGAGGTGATGGCAAATAGGTGTTTGTGTGGATAGTGTGAATGAATCCATGAAAAGAACAAGACAGAATGTTATCTCCTGAAAATAGCTGCTGTCTGGGTGTGTCAGGGGGTGGCTGTGTTGAAGCTCTCTGGCTTCACCACCACCCCAGCTGGCTAAACCCACGGCAGTGCAGCTCTGCAGGAGTCAAGGTGTGCAACTTGTGTAATAGAGAAGCAGGAATGGGGATTTGGACCAACAGGGAGGACAGGAAATTCTCTTCTCCTCTTGACAGAGCTCCTGAACAGAAAGGTGTTACAGTCAGCCTGTGAAGGGAGCAGCAAATCCGTTCTGTGTTTCTTCTGCACAGTCACATCAGCCAGTGTGTGGCCATTGCAAGTTGGTACAGCCAAGATGAGTCTCAAAGCCTTGTAAGATAGAAATAAAAAGTATGGTATCAGGAGGAAAAGAAACAGAATATGTTGGTCTGTCTTGTGAACTCACAAATGGTGTTCAGGAGTGATGTGTAAAGAGGAAGGGCTGGAAGAAGATTCAGAAGGAAAAAGCAGAGCACAGGAATCAGGGAAGGATTTGAAGAACAGGTTAGACAAGCAGCTGTCATGGATGGTGTAAATGAGGCTGCTCTAGCCTTGGGACCTGGATGTGGACTGACTGACCTGTGGAGATGCATTCTTACCATATTTCCCATGAGTTTTACAAGATTTTGACAAGTTGATTCTGCAGATGCTTGCAACAGCATAATGGATACCTGGCATAAAGAGTCCCAGGAACAATTTAAAAATAGATTTAGAAAAGAGGTCAGACAAACTCCGCACGGACAGGAAAAGAAATTAATGATACATTTTCCCTGAGTGTGTCTGTGCCGTCACACACTCCGCATGCTAATGGTGCAGAGCCACATACACCCTGGGAGAGGGATCAGCACAGCTGCTCTGCACTGGCTTTGTAGCATTCTGCATCGACATCACTGTTGTCCATCTAGGCATTCAAATCCCGATCAGTTTACAAGCAAACTCTGACATGCTGGTCCTCGGTGCAGTCAGAGATAAAGAGCAGCTGCTGTGCTGCTAGGGAAGATGCTTTGCACGAGGAGAGGAAGGACAGGAATCTGTCTGCAAGGGGTAGGTCAGGAAATGCTGCTACCTTGAAAGAGCAGAGAAGCAAGCAGCTGGCAAAGAGCCTCTGAGTCACTCTTGAATTACCCTACAGAGGACAGATTCCATAGGCCCTGACCTACAGCATGCAGTGCAGGAGCACAGTCTTCAGCCACTGCTGCACAGATTTCCGAAATGATCAGGATTAGGAATGTTGTGTTTAAAAGAAGAAGGTCTGGGCAACCTCAGCCCAGTTGGAGCACATGGCTCCCAAGATCGAGTGAACACACGGTTTTTGTTCTGCAATATAAACATGTCCCAAAAGACAGAAATGTTTTATGGGGTGGGCCACCCGTGCCACAAAGCCAGGGTGGTGTTTGGTACCTGCTCTGCTCGGGGGCTTTGTGCGGGTCTTGGGATCGGGCAGGAGCTGCTGCCAGCGCTGACTGCAGGGTCTTGTCTCCCTCTCGTGGGTGCCTGCACGGCTGCAGCAGGAGCTGCTGTCACTGCTGCCCCAAGGTGTGTCCCTGCTGCCGTGCCTGCAGCGGGGTGTGCAGCGCTCTGTGCTCCCTGCCTGCCGTGCCAGGGACAGCTCAGGCTTAGTTAGAAATGGCTGTTTTATCCACGTGGCCGAAATGGGGTTTGCAGCCTGCGCTGAGCCTTGTGGGGAGCTGCTCCCTGAGCAAACACTGTTCATGTTCTTGTGGGTTTTTCTGCTGGGTTGGTGGGCTCACAGGTCCCAGGGTCAATAGTATCCAGTGTCATCTTTCTGCTGTCCCTGCTCTGCCTCCTTCCCTGCAGCCGAGGAACAGGGTCTGAGCATCCTCCAGCCAAATGTCCTTCATTTGTCCTTGACACCCTGGAGGCATCGCTGACCTCCCTGTGCTCTCTCTCTGCCAATAACGAGTCACATTTCACTTACGACCAATTCCACAGCAAACCCATCATCTTTAACTTCGTTAAAATCATTCTCGTTCTGCTGTGGCAAAGCAGAGCCCGTGAATCACAATTAGTGAGAGCAAAGGGCCAGAGAAGAGATAATTAATTTCTCTTTGCTGTTCAAAGGCTGTGCTGCCCTGGCTCAGGGGAGGATCTGTGCCCTTCAGACAAAAGGCTGAGGAGTGTCACCTGTTAATCTTCTCTGTGTGCAGCCCTTTGCAGCATGAGATGGTCCTGCTGCAGCCCCTGTCCCCAGGGCCCTGCTGGCTGTGACAGCTACTATTTGCAAGTCAGCTGAAAAATGCTCCCTCTTTATTCCTCTGGCTATTTTTAGCATTTCTCTTTACCTTGAAATAAAAAAAAAAAGACATCTTGTATTGGTGATAACCAGGTTATAGCGATTTCTCCCCTGAAGGGAGAGGCATGTTTGGCCATGGGAGGGGAAGGGCTTTCCAGGGTTGCTCCAGTGTGTGTGAAACACGTCTGGTGGCTGTCACCCACGGTGGAGCCACCACTGTCACCTGTGGCAGATCCCTTCAGGAACCTGTCTCCTTGCCAGCACATCCAGCGTGTGATGATTCAGCCAGAGAGCTGGTTGCTGAATCAAGGGCAGGTCAGAACAGCTCAGTTTCATCACAGGTCAGGCAAGAAGAGGCTGCTGAGTGTGAGGGTGGTAGGGGAGGGCTCTTGGGAGCACCAAGGCTTTAAAGAGCCTGTTTAAAGAGCTGAAAGAAGTCACAGTGGGCCCTGGAGCTCTTTTTCTCCCTGCTTTAGCTTCAGGAAAAGCAAGTGAGTGGATGGGGAAGGTCTCTCCCACCAGTCTCACCATACACATCCCCCTCACCTCAGCATCCCAGCTTCTCTCTGAGCACTTGACAGACAGAGCTCACCGAGCTGGATTTGAGCATCCTAAATTTAGTTGATGCAGCAAAATGGTTCCTGCTGGTTTTAATTCACATTCGTACTAAATTTCTGCAGTTTTATTTTCCTCTTCCCTCTCCTCTCGGGGGAGAAGCAATGGCTTTCTTGGAGGCAGCTTATGAGTTTTCCAGACAGAAATTGTTTCCACTCCAGGGTTATTGGCAATACCCAAATATATGTCCAGGAATTGGTCAAAGCCAAGGAGCCTGATTTAGAGCTGCTGCTTCTAATGCCTCATAAAGAAAGCAGCACTCCAAAAGGTCAGCCTCTGTGCAATGAAGCAGCCAGTCCCACCAGCTAATGGCATAATCTATTAAAGAATTAATTCAATACCTTTTCCCAGTCAAATATAACAACAGCAGGGAACATTAACTGTCTAACCTAATACTGAGTTTCAAATAGTGCTAGTAAACCTATTAACTAGGGCTGTTACCCAGACTGACTGAGTCTTGACCTTGGCCTGTGTTTCTAAATGGGCTTTGCCATTCCTCTTGGGTTCAGCCTTAGAATTACAAATCAGCAGCTGCAGCAGCTTCGTTCAAGCACAAGGGCTCAGCTCCTTGTGAGGGTCTGTGTCCCTGCAGCAGCATCCTGGCCTCGCTGCAGTGTGCTCTGAGGAGTGCTCATCATTTCGAGGTCATCCACAGCCCTCTGTCTTCTGGATCTGTGTGGAGGTAACAGCAACCTTTGCTTTGCTGTAAACACTTCCAGTTGCTGTTGGTTCACCTTTAGCCCAGCAGCTCTTGTTCCTTTGCTTTTGAGCATTTTCCTTCGTGCTCTCCTGCTGTTCTCCCCTGTGTCACTGGTGAAGGCTGCAGCGTAGGCTGCTCTGTTAGCAGGTGCTCTGAGCTTCTCCTGAGCTGCCCAGGTGCTGGGCAGAGCCTTTGCTAAGCAGCATTCCCAGCGTCACAGAATGGCTTGGGTTGGAAGGGGACTTAAATATCACCCAGTGCCATGGGCAGGGACACCTTCCAGCAGCCCAGAGGAGGGGTGAGCTGCTGTGTGAGAGCACAGGGGTGGCCTCTCTCCACACATGTATAAAGTGCAGACAAATACGTGGCATCGGCCTTTGACATGATTCTCCCCCCCAGCAGGTAAGAAGAAGTGGTTTCCTGGGACAGGTTTAATGAATTATTTTGAGGATCCAGGGGCCAGAGGGGTTTCTCCTCTTTGCTGTCCTGCAGCATGCCAAATTTCTGTGGGTGGTCTTCTCCCAGCTTTGTGTCCCCAGTGCAGTAACGTGGCTGGAGTTCACCCCAGAGAGAAACTGCTCTGAGATCTGGTTCTGGGTGTGCTGTGCACTCTCACAGCCCTCAGCTTCCCTCAGTCTCATGCTTCCCCTCCTCTGTCCTGCTCCTCAGCATCTTGTTAATTAGCCCGAGCATCTGTTCTGAGCACAGCAGTGAGCATTTCCCTGAACAGTTGTGAGTTGTCTTGCCAGCCTGTTATTTACGTGCTTGTTCAGGTCACACACTCCCCAGGGCAGGAGCGAGACCCTGGCCCATTTATCTTCCATGAGCTGAGAAAAATAAAGAAAACATTTACCTTCTGACTGACGGTCCATTCATCTCCTGCTGAATCTTATGTCTTTCTCTGTCAGGTCTCCTTTCTCTTGAACTATTTTGAGTTCTCTAAGCACTAGCTTTTCATCCTTTTTTGACTCTCTGTGTGCAGCTCCAAAGGCCTGAGCCAGCAGGCTTACAGAGCCTTGCTGGTCCTCGTGTGCACCAGGACTCTCTTCTTCCCTCCTTGTATGGGCAAATCACGAGCCTGATAAAGCCTGTCTGGCTCCAGGCTCCCTCTTCCCCTGCTTCCCCCATCCCATGTCTCTGCAGATTTGCCAGCCCTGGGCCTGCCTCTCCCTCTGTTCACAGTTCATCCTCAGAGCCACAAATCTAGCAATAAATCCTGCTGTTCCTGTTGTGCCTCAAAATATCACCCTGAGTATTTGTGCAAACAGCGAAGGCAGGGTGAAAAAACCACTGAACTGGGGAAAATCCACCCGTGGAGAGCCCCTCCCAAGCCTGTCTCCCAGGATGCCAAGACACCTGCCTCCCTCCCCCTTTTCACAGAGGTGACATTCCTAAAGAGCTCAAGGGCAGGGTTTTCCATGCTGATGGCTCAGCAGCTCCCTGTGCAGCAGCAGTAACCAGGTTTCTCAAAGAGCCAGGTCAGCACAGAGGGAGGTGCAGTGCCCCATGGAAATGCTGGGCCATTTAATGCAGTGTCCCTGTCACAGGGGCTGAGCTAGGGACACATTCCCTTCAGCCCATGCGTGGTGAGGAGCTGAGGTGTGTGTGCTGCCTTTCTAATTCCTTGTCAGAATAAATAAATATTCCCGTGGGGGTGAGACCAGGTCTGAAAAAAAAAAATAATGAGAGCTGAAATCCTAACCTGAAATTAACGTTCTGCCGGCTGACTGGGGTTTACAAAGAGTTTCTTTTTTTTTCTTTTTAATGTCTTTTAAAACATAACTGGCTTGCAGGGGGGCATCAGTGAGTCTTTGTGGCTGAGTCAGCTGTGTGAGAGCCTGTGGTCCCCAGCCCACCCCGCTGCCATCACTTGTACCCAGTGTGCAGCCTCCTCACAAACGAATTTGGGGAAGCAGGGAGCTGCATCATTACGTGGGTAATTGCCCCCCTCCAAGGCCGTTTGGGAAGGTGGAGGAGGTTTGTAATTGTGCCTGGCTTTGGCACGCAGCAGCTTCCCCGGAGGCAGAGTGGGTACCCCGGCACAAAGCTCCTGACGTGTGTGTCTCAGCAGCTGTGTCACAGGCTGGCAGATGCCTGCAGGACAAATGTAGGTGTCAAATGCTGGCCTCGAGCCTCCTCCTTACCATTTGCAGCGAGTTTTTCTACAACCTCTAGAACAGCTGCGTAAATTAGGGTGCAGATGAGTAAATCTTGGTTTGTATCAGAGTGCCTCGGCGTCTGACGCTTTTGTGTTGCTTCACACGTGTCCCAGTGCAGTGCCCAGCACCTGTAGCCACGCCATGGACTAGCCTCAGTAGCTGGTGACTCGATTTGGAGGCTCTGTCCTCCCAGTAGCTCTTGTTTCACTGTGGCAGAGGCATTGTTGGTGTTTGAGGACGTTGCCCTTTAGCCTTGCAGAGTGTTCAGGTCCTCTTTGTGACTAGTTGTGAAAGCAGGTATGAACACCACAGAGGGGACGGGGTGGATGCTTCTGGTGTTGAGCAGTAGGAAATGGGACCTTCTGGTCGAAAAGGAGATGTATTGCTCTCCCTGTATGTGATAAGTAAATGGGGAATTGAGTCCCCAGGGGATTGATGCTCACCCCCCTCGTCTCACTTTTAACCACTGCTCTGGATGCATTATTTCCTCCCTAGAAATGAGGATTGGGAAGAGTCAATCAGGAATCAAGCTACTCTAGGAATCTGCTACCTGGAAGAGGTGACAAGGCTGCATATGAGCCTGAGATGGCAGAGATTTTACTTACAGACAATGAATTATAGTTAAACAAACATTAACCAGTTGGTGACTTGAGACAGTATTGACTTTTTTGTGCAAAGAAATAGATTTTGAATGGATTCCATGTAACTAAACTGTGTGGAAATCAGCGAGTTTTGCAAGGGAAGAAAGCTTCTCTAGGTGTCATTCATTGCAAAGGTGTATGAAATCTGGTTCTGTAGTTAGTTAATGGGTTGCTTTAAAATGCAAATTAACCACTTGCCAAAATAATTTTCTCTTGCAGCTTGAATTTCAGTGGAGTCCATCTGGCATCTGCTGGGCAGTTCAGTGACTTCCTGGGGAGCATGGGCCCTGCACAGTTTGTGGGGCGTCAGACCTTGGCCACCACCTCGATGGGTAAGGAACACAGAGGTGTTGGGGGGCTTTTAGTCTTGAACTGCTCCTGCAGCATGTAGCAGGCAGGACATGAGGATTGTTTCCTAAACATTTTAGTAGCCCAGGCATACGTTGTTTTGAAAGTCTTCTGTTTATTTTGACATTTTGGTTTAGGGGACGTGGAAATCGGCTTGCAAGAGCGAAATGGGCAGCTAGAAGTGGATATCATTCAGGCTCGAGGACTGACACCAAAACCCGGCTCCAAAACACTGCCAGGTAGCATGCTTTGATCTCCTACAGCAATTCCCTGAGCCCCAGCCTCCTGTGATGCCTGTGAATGGGAGAAACTGTAATTTCCCTGGGCTTCGGCAGGACTAAGCACTCCGTGTGCAGCACTGAAAACAAGGCTGCTCGAGCAAATCCTTTCCCTGCTGTAAATGCCTCCTTTAGAAATACCTGAGACACGGCACTCTGTCTTTCCTGGCGTGAGCATGAAGGTTTGTTTTCACATTTGACCACGTTTGTGTTTTCCAGCTGCTTACATCAAAGCTTACCTGCTGGAGAACGGCGTGTGCATCGCCAAGAAGAAGACAAAAGTGGCCCGCAAATCATTGGACCCTTTGTACAATCAGGTGTTACTGTTTGCTGAGAGCCCCCAGGGCAAAGTATTACAGGTAAGATGAGCAAATCTCAAGGCTGCCCTCTCTCTCTCTTCCACCTCTTAGGGAAGATAATAAGCCTGGCAAGGGACCTGGATAATTAACAGAGATGAGAAAAAGCCAATGTTTTCGTCGAACCAAATGCACTCTATCTGAACGTAACAAATGGAAAGGAAACCCTTTTTTTTTTTCCCACACTCAAAACTGATGATTATTTCATCCCCTGCCAATTACCATGAATGGCTACCAGGAAGAGGTTGATTTTTATTTTTTTAATTCTTTTTTTCTCACCCAGATAGGAGATAGGTGGTACCTGTAGGTGCTACACAATCTGCAGCGTGGGTTATCTTCTGTGTCTAGACACATTCAGAACATTCTGCTTTGGCCATCACCCAGTCACTGCCCTTTTCTACCTCTTTTCTGTTACTGCCATACATTTTCTATCATACTCATATTTTCAGCTCTGCACCTCCGTTTCCAGAGCAAAGAGTGATTTGCATTGTTGATTCATATAAAAATCATTTCTATCTAATAAAGCCTGACTGAAATCCATTTGTAATGCTTAATGTAATTCATCCATGAGTTTCTATCATTTGCCTCCACTGGCACATGAATTGCCAGATAACCTGCTGGACCCTTCTCATTAGTGACCTCTTCCTCATCTACCTTGATTAGGAGCATTTTCCCCTGATGCAACGAGACTGCCCATTTTTGACTGAACTGGGGTGGAACCTGGCTTGATCTGCTCTTGCCTGGCGTGGGTTTCTTTATCTGCTGCCTTGCTGCCAGGAAAGGCACTAAAATGAGAACACAAGAGGATAAAATGAAGATCTTAGCTCTCTGCTGATTGCCGTGTCACCAGACCAACTTTGTGCAGCGGCCTGCTCCATCCCCTGCTGGCCTAGAGTGTGAATTTTTGTCCTTTAATTGACATTCATTGTCTCTCCTACCTCGTTTTACGGAAATTTGTAATGTGGTGGGAAGGAAGCTGTGAGGATCAGCCAGAGATCACCAGTCATTGTCATAACCCACCCTACTCATGCTCTCCTCTTCAGAACACGGACTCGCTCTGGAGTCAGTCGTCACCTTTGTCTTGCTCCGCGTAGGGCCCCTTGCCCACGTGCAGACCTCCAGCATGCCTAAGCCCATGGCCCTCACTGCATCTGTTGTTCCACCCACTGGTCTCCATCATGTCGTAAGTGTGACTCAGCTGTCCCTGCTCCCCTGCCAGCTCTCCCATTAGCCCTTCCTCTGCGTCTGCGAGCCGCTCTCGGCCGTCTGTTCCGCTTCCCCTCGTGCCACTCCGCGTGTCCCCTGCGTCCCTGCTCCCACTTGCCCTTCCTCCAGGTGAGTGCCTGTGCCTCGTCTGCCTCTGCCCTGTGCCACAAGCTCTGAGTGCAGAAGTTTAAACATGTTCTTTTCCTCAGACTGGTGGCTTTTGACCCAAGATGTTGCACACCTTTTTTTTGTTGTTGTTGTTGTTGGTTTGTTTTTCCTGCCCTTTCCCCCTCAGGCCACCTTTTGGTGTATCCAAGGCCTGTCATGTGCCAGGAACAGGTTCTACCTGCAGGTGTTGGGCTGCAGCTCCAGGGATACTTTGTGCAGGTGCCGTCCCTGCCCAGCAGGCAGAGTGGCACAATGGTGTCTTATCCACATGCACATTGACCTCTTTTCCATGGGGGAATAAGTATCTGATAACATCAGACTTTGTAAACATGTGCTTAAAAAAACATAGTGTTATCATCAGCCAGAGCTTCACGTTTCTTGTTGGTAGAGTCGATTTTTCTGGTCTTCTTGGGCTGTAGTAAAGCTCCAAGAAAGGATTGGTCAGACCTGTGCTGCCCAAGCAAGTGTGCAAGTTGAAGGATTAACTGTGCTCCCCCTTCTTGTTCCCAAGGTGATAGTCTGGGGAAACTACGGGCGCATGGAGCGCAAGCACTTCATGGGAGTCGCCAGGGTGCTCCTGGAAGAACTGGATTTGTCAACTTTAGCAATCGGCTGGTACAAGCTCTTCCCAACTTCCTCCATGGTGGATCCCACTACAGGCCCGCTCCTGCGTCAGTCCTCACAGCTTTCCCTGGAGAGCACAGTGGGACCCTGCTGTGACAGGTCTTAGTGAGTAAGGAAGGGGGAACTGCTTTTGTTTTTTAAACATGCTGTCAAGGTTTTGTTTGCTGGAACTCTGACCTCAAGCGCAATGCATGTTCAATCAGTTCTTGTGGAGCTGGAAGAGGAGGATAAACCAGTGACCTTAGACAGAAGACGAGGGGGAGGGCACTGTGCCCTCTCCGCCCGAGGAGGAGGTGCCGTGGGGCATGAGTCCTAGTTGTCAAATTAGACATTAACACCTCTTGTTTCACTTCTCTCGCTGTCATTCTTGGACCCTTGTTTCAGATCAATAGTAGCCCTGGAAAGTTGCAGCGTTTGAAAGAATTTGAGGGGGAGTAAGGAAGGAATTTTTCTTAACTGTGCATATTAGGAATTTCTAATACGGATTCTTTCACGAGGAAGTACCTGAAAAATTCAGAGGTCAACGTCTGGCCTAAAAAGAGCAGGAGCAGAAAGTTCAAGAGGAAGCATTAGGGTTTTTATAAGGTCTTTCTTTTTGAAAGGAAGAAAAGGAAAGAAACCTGCAACTCTTTTCTTTAGAATCAGTTCCCTGTCACTGAGTCATGTCAGCTGTAACACTGTCGTAGCTGTGTTTTCAAACCGTGCCAAATTACCAGCAAGTGTCTTTACTGCATTACGTGTCTAACACTGCTGACGAAGCAAACTTGGTGGGAGAACAAGGAGCGCCTACTTAGAGCAGACAGTTTAAACAGAGTTCGAGTTCAGCAGGATAATTAACTGCAGTTTTGCTCAGAAAAAAAAACTACTAGAAGTGGGAGCTGAACATCAGAGTTGCAGCTTGACATGTTTTGTGTTGTCAGATACAGCGTTCTGCAGTTCACTGACCCCCTTACCTTGTTGCTGTGCACCCTTCAGTCATGATGTCTCCTATCTCCTGCTTTTCCTCCATCTCCCTTGTGCTGGTACATATCTGCTGGAGATGCTGCCCTTCCTGTTGTGCTGTGGACTGACCTGAAACAGGACTGCTTTATTCAGCTGTGGGAGAGGAGATTGGGGTCAACCTCAGTTTGCCATCTGACAGGAAGATGCTGGAGAGCACATAACCTTCCTCATGGAGAGAGGGGAGCTTTAGGCAGTCTCAGTAGTCCACAGACATTGTCAAGTGTCCTGCAAGAGGAGACACAGAGAGGTAGTGAGTGAGGAACGTGACAGCACAGTGGTCACAGCATGTCTATTCTGTTCATTAAAGTGCAACACTACCTGTAAACAAGTCTAGTAGATCCAGTCAAGCACATTTTTGGAGCTGCTGAGCTGTGGCAGCCATTGCCAGCAGAGCCACGTGCTGGGGGCAGTGCACTAGATCCTTCTGACAATGAAATTATCCAGAATCACAGAGAATCTCCAAAGATTTTCTGTTGATAGCTCTGTTTTGGCTAGGTTTTTGTCTTAGTTCCTAATGAGGATTTGATGACTGCTGTCCCAGAATAAATAAGCTTTTGGAGATGTTTTACTTTGTGATTTAAAAGTGAAAGGTCCCATGTCACGTGTAGGAATGAGCAGATTCTTGAGCTGTCAGAGAGAAATACTGAGCATTTATTTCTGCATGTGGACCTCAGCTTTGTTAGAGTAAAAGCATGAGTGTTGAGTGGATGGTAAAAGCAGTTGCTTTTGGTCCTAGCTTGTCTATGGCATTTTAAATTATTTTGAGGTAAATTACATGATAGATGCAAAAATTATAGGCCTTACAATAATCTGTAAAAAATTATATAATATAAAGGAGAGGGAAGGAGGACAAGGGACATAGAATGACTAGTTTTTTGAGTCTTCAGTGGCAAAAGCCTCAACATTTCAGATAAATCTCTTAATTTCCTTGATCAAATATGTCTCTGGCCTCTCACTAATTATTTTTTCTAATTGTATTAGACAATTTCTATATATTAGCTGAAGAAAGTTTGTTGCATGCTGGTCAAACTATGTTGTGGCGCTCTCTCTTATTTTTATTTTTTTAAAGAAAGCACATTTACTTGTAATTCCAGTCAGCATCTTTTCCTCTTGGTATGTAGTGAGTACTAGGCAATATTGTACAATATGTGTATGAACTAGAATAGATAAGGTAGATTTAGTGGTTTGTAGCACTGGATCTGTTAATAACTATGACTTTAAAAGGACTGTGGGGAGCTCCAGGTACGTGCCAGACCTGGCAGCTGAGTAACAGGGCTTCTGTCTTCAGTTGTGCTGAAACCTTGCTGTGGGTACTTAGTTTGGACATTATCTACCAGTAAGAGCTAAGTTAATCCTGGGTTTCCTGTCTCCAGGAAGATGAATGCAGCATTTCTGCACTCTTTAATAGGGAGTAGGAGACTACACATGCCAAAAATATTCCCCCAGAAAACTTTGTTTAATGACTGTCTGTCAAAAAGCTCAGTTCCTGTTTCCCTGGCAGACACGACGTGTCTCTGTATCCTGCCCCTCCGAAAGCCCTGCAGGCTCAGCGGTGATCACTTCAGTTCCCACAGGACTCCAGAACACTGAGGACTATCTGCCATCTGCTTTTAATCACGGTGAAAGGTCACTGTCAGGGTTACAGTTCTGGTTGTCTTGTTTTTGTTAAGGTCTCCAGTTTGGAGGCAGTTTAACAGTCTGCTCTGTCCTGTTTTCCTCCGCGTTTTTCACGTGACTGGTTGTGTTCCAGTGGTTCTCTCTTTTGGTTTATTCACCTCCAAGTCCTGTTTCTCCCCACTGCCACCCCTGGCTGCCACACACAGCACAGCCACGGGAACAGCAAGTGCTGGAGACCTTCCTTTGTGAAGCAGACTCCCAGGAGCCCTCCTGGCTGTGCTCACGGGATGCAGAGTGAGGCCAGCAGAGCTGCATGGTACCCCAAAGCCTAAATTCTTGCTTCGCTCATACCCCTGATTCCTGCACTGACCATGGTGTATTGTAGTCAAAAAAAGAACTCTTCTGGTTATCCATAGATTTAAGACTCCCAGTGTAGCATCCAAGGCAAGTCTCAGGCTTGGAATAGCTTCTTTTTATAAAGCCTAATCCTTTTTTTTCCCCAAAAATTTGCCTGGCCAGTTTCTGTGTGAGGTGATGTGCTGTGACAGTTGGGATGACCAGTGTGGCTGTGTGCAAAGCAGCCATTTGCCAGCATGATGAGCAACTGGAAACTCAACTTTGGTCCCCTTTGCAAGCCCTGGCTGAGCCTTTTCCTGTGCCTGAGTCTTGCTGTTAGTTCTAGTCAGACAGAGGAGAGAGGAAGAGCAGGAGACTTATATGAAAGAAAAAAAAGGCATTGAAGTATTTTTTGGTCTGTGAGTGTGATGAGGGGTAAGGCTGAGGAGAGATAAATACCTGCCCAGCTCAGGGTTGTGCATGAACTACTACGTTGTAATGGTAATGGGAGGATTGCTGGCCAAAAAAAAACATGGAGAACCAATCCCTAAATGTTACCTGCACTGCTATTCCCATGGAAAACAGAGAAATCTTGATGCTGAGAGCAGAATAATCTCTCCCCAGCACGAATCCCCTGCACACAGGGAGAGCAACCTCACATGTGGCTTTGTCCTCTTTGTGCTCTGAGCAAAAATTTGCAGCCGTGACCGTGGCTGGTCCCGGTTTGTTCAGGCAAGAAAAGGTATTTTCCCGGTCTCCTGGTGTTTTTTTCCCTTTGCCCCAACACAGCTGGGGTGGCACAGAGGCAGCACAAGGTCCTCAGTCTGCAGTTCAATCGTGGGTCCTCACCCTGCAGTCGCAGCCATGCGAGCAGGGGAGGGGCCAGGACACTGCATTGTTTAGTCGAGTGCATCCCCACTTCTTGGCCATGGATTGTTTCAAAGGACATTGCAGAATTATTTGCTTTGAATGAAAATGTATATTTATTGTTCCCAGCTGCCAGATCCTTTATCAATGTACTGTTCTAAAATTTGCAGGTCTTCTGGAGTATGAATATCACAAGTTCCTGTAAAGGAGCTGTTTTTAAGATGTTGAGGCAGTTAACAGAATCTCAACCTAAGCATGTTTAGTAATGTTTAGACAGCAAGACAACTTTTTTATGAAACTCATTTTAAGTTAGTTTATTACATGCTGTTGGTAATATTTTAAAACAGGAAGAATATTTTTCTTTAAAGACAAAATGATATGTATGTTTTTTAACAGGTAACATAATTTAGTGTTTTCAAAAATGTTTGATGTTCTCGGTATGAAGTTTACTCATTCTTTTGATTTCTATGTTCCTTGTTATATTTTATCAACTTTTTTCCAAAAGAAAAGAGGCATATGTAAATAAACACCAGAAAAGAGTCCTATAAGAAATTCTGTTCAAACTGGCCATAAAATTATTAGTAAGTATTTGTTATCATTCATTAACTCTCAGCTACTTTGTTGAAAGAATTCGATGTTGTATTTTCAAGATGAGAACTACTTAGCTAGTTTTGTCATAATCCTGTACTCTGTATAAAAATCTTTTTATAAAGAAAGTCTAATAGGCTACCAAGCAATAATATATCCCATTTGGTGTGCACAGATTGTGACTTGCAGGCTGTAGTACATATTGTTGATACAGTTTATAATTGTCTTCAATCTCAACGCCATCACTTTCGGAAAAGCTCCATATTAACCTTGACTGTAAAAAAACAAAGACTGGGCTGTTGCCTTGTGAGATATATTCATCCTATAGACTTCTCTGTGAGTGTCTGTGCCCATCCACATGAGCTCTCTCTTAGGTGAGGAATGAAACAGCTGTAGGTGACTTCATACGACAGAGGTAAAAATTAGTTTCGGTATAAACTTCATGACTGTTTCAATCTCCTGGTTTTCCTTAGGCTATCTAGAATTTGTAACTGGACGAGAATGGTTCCCACTGCCACCGTAGCCCTGATAAAGCAAAAAAAAGCCTTTGCACTCTGGGGCCACATCAGTTCTGCCTGACAGCTGCCTATTTTCCTCGAGATACCAGGGGCAAGCTAGAGGGAGGTTTTTTCCAGAGCAGCAGATTGGGCTGCTCTTCTTTAAAGGCTTTGTGGGTTATTTTGTCCATTTCATAGGTGGTATTTTGTCCATTTTGTTAGAAAATTCCACCCAAGGCAGAGAGATTGCACCTTCGCAGAGGATCACGGGGGACTGAGGGGTAAAACAGCACAGGCTGTTCTGTGCCACTCTCCAGAAGTTTGCTAGTGCTGGGCTCACCTGAAGATTTTTCCAAAGTGGCAGGATCAGGATGTTGGATTTTAAGTCAGCTCCATCATTGGTGCAGTGCATAGAATAAACCAGCCTCAGAACGGCGTCCCAGCTCATTGCCTGTGGATTCCTTGCAGCATTTCCCATAGGACAGGTCTCCATGTTGTTCTCAAGGCTGCCAGACTGCTGGCCATGCAGGCAGCAAGTCCCAGTGGTGCTGGGAGCCTGCAGGAACGATGGAAGAATTCCTGGGTTTTGTGAAATGCTCTGAGGAGAGAGAGAGAGGTGTAAAATGCAGAGCACCGTCAGTAGAGGAGTCCAGGGCATATTGAAACCTGGAGTGAGCACCTAAAATGAAATTGCAGCTACTGAATTGGAGCCAAACATTTAGAAAAGGGGATGATCAGCGAGAGCCTTTTGTGTTTCCCCCGGTGCACACCAGCCAAGGTGTGTGTCTGAGAACATGTTGATTCCCCGGGGCGTTTGCAAGTGATTAGGTGTTCTCAAAATGTGGCTGACGAGTTTTCCACTCACACTGCCAGACTCCTCTGCTCAGTGGCCACATCCCACTGACCAAGCAGCTGCACTTCCAGCCCCAGCCCCTGCTGCCCACCCACGACAGCAGCATCACAATCATTCCTGGGCAGCCTCAGGCTCTTCTCAAAGTGTAGACACCCTCTGCCCTCCCTTCCCCGTGGTAGCTGCTCTTACTCTTGTGGAGGAGAGGAACCAGGGAGAGTTTCTTGTAGCATTTGGTTCTTTGCACTTCAGAGGCTGTAAGAGAAGGGCCCTGCACCAGCCCTTTCCAGAGCACCAGCAAACAGAGGCCGCAACACGACGACTTTCCCCTCGTGACTTCCCAGTAGCTCAGACAGCATCCAGAGCTGTGTTCTTGTTAAGCCCCACTCAGCCAGGTCAGCAGACAGCCTTGGCATTTACACTGGGCACCTCAGGTGGGCTCGAGACCCCCGTGCTGGGCAGGGAAGGGCTGTGTCTGGCAGAGAGGCCCTGAGGGCACAGCTTGAGCTCTGCTCCCTGAGCGGGATGGGGGCAGAGGCAACCCGAGGGAAGGATCCAGGATGCTGAAGCCATCCCACAGGCTTTCCAGGAGCTGGGTTTTGTAGTTGCTTGGGTACCACACGTTGGGATGTCTGCTCCAGGTCCATCTAACAGCCAGCCTGGAGCTTTAAATCCAGCAGCAGTTCTTTCTTTGTGGCTGTTGCTCCTTTCCCAGTGCTGCACACTGGTCTCTGCTTTGGGGATTCCGTCTCCTCGACCTGGAGCTGCTTTTGGCTTTGGAGCAAGGGAAAGTGAGGTTTGGAGAGCGAGTCCAAGGCACGATCCCACAGCCTCACCACGCTGGGCTTGCCTTCCTCCTGCTCCCTGCGGGCTGTTCCCTGCAGCAGGGAACAGAAAAGGGCATCCCGGGATGCAGTGCCTCCCCCAAGACCCCCTCACGCAGCACTGCCATGGCCTGCCACCCGCCAGGGATGCCCGTGTCCTGCCCACGTTTTGTGGCAGTCCCAGATTCAAACCACAGGGGGTCCTTTCTTTCCCATCCTTGGAAGGAGCCAGGGGTCTTCAGCAGGGGCTCCAGAGCGCAGGGGGTGGGATGTGCCACAGCGAAGCCGGGAGAAGACAGGCTGGGATCCACCTCTGTGCTGGCCACGGAGAAGGGGAGCTCCCAGCTAGCTTCCCTCCAGGTTCCCCTTGCTTTCCCCAGCACCCTCTGCTCCCCACTTGGGTTCCCCTTCCCCTCTCTTTACGAGGCCTTATTCCAGCCCGAGGGGACTGAGGCTGCCCAGGGCATCTCTTTTCACTGACAGGTCCCTCCCAACACTGCCCGCCGGGAGCCCCGGGGCGGGTCAGCAGAGCTGGCCTCTGCTCGGGGATGGGGCCACCCCCGGCCCATCCACACCCTCCCCTGCCCCCTCCAGCGTGCCGGTGCTCTGCCTTGTTCCCCCCTGCCAGGGCCTGGCCAGTATAGGGAAATCTGCTCTTTACTTCATTAATGGCTTCACAAATCCCAACAGCTTTGCAGGGGCACCGCACTCCTGTGGCCTATCCATGGGAGTGGGGGCAGCTGATCTGCCTCTTTTTGGCCTCTGGTAACCCTCTCCAAAACTTTTTGGAGGTTTTTAACATCGTCTGGTGAGCTGGTGATGTCCGTGGAGCCGAGGGAACACAGGCAATGGAGCTGGGCAGCCTGCTGGCCCCGAGGTGCATGGGCTGCCTTGGGTGGAAGGTGGGGCACGTCCCAGTGGGACTGACCACTCGTCTGTAGTCAGGAGAGGATTCTGCTATACTTTTTTCCTGTCTGTAGGTTTTATTCAGACAATATGTAATGATTGAGTGATTTACAATTCAGTGTTAAGCTAATGAAAACGTTGATAATGGTGATAATAAAACCTTTTTTTTTTCCTATGGTGTGTTGGAGGTTTTTTTGTGGAGTGTTTCTGCCCTCTCTGTTGCCACCACCCTGACCTTCAGCCTGATTTCAACTGGGCCCTTCCTTCTTCTTGTGCCTGTGGGGAATGAGAGCAATTCATCCTGGTGTGTCCCAGCTCTGTCCCAGACTCCTTGCCAGTGCTCTCTGTGGAAGGGCCCTCACTCCAGCTCCCTCAATCAGCCCCAGCTTCAAACCTGCATTTCCCTGTGACACTTCCAGATGAAATTGGGCCATGGGCCTCCCCAGGCACAGAGCTGAGCTTGCTCCCAGCTGTACTCTGCTCAACACCCCAGTCCAGAGCCCCTTCTGCTCCTGCTGTTTTCTTCCCAAGATCCTTCATGCCCAGCCCTGGCCATTCAAGGGTGATTTTGAAACCCTGGAGGTGAAGACTGCTGGCAGAAGAAACTACCCCTGCTCCAGGCTGTTGGGAATACTGAGTGAGTGTGGGTGCAGAGTGGCCTGGGGATCCCTGGGGAAGGAGACCCTGGGATGTTACAGGGTGTGCAGCTGCTGCCTGCTCCTGGGTGACCTTTGTCAGCACTTGGGTGGGAAGTGTTTGGGGGCTTCTGCTGCAGGGGTCTGTGGGAGGGGGTGCTGAGAACAGGCAGCATTCCCTGAGGAGCCACCACAAGCCCTTTTTCCATCTGCTGCCCAGCTCTGATGGCAAAGGCACCACGTTACAGCCAAGCCTTGGGCTGACAGCCTGGGGAGGGTGGGGGAGATGGGAGATGACAGCAAAGGGGCTGAGCTGGTGGGATCAGCATAAAGTGACACCACTGAGGAGCTCAGAAGCCAATGAAATCCTCATTTTTAAGCCTGTTTTACACGCTCACAGCTTGCTTTCTGTCCCCACACCCCTTTCTCTTTAAACCAAGGCTCACTCAGCTAGTCCAGATCTGGGACCACTGGTGCAAAGCAAGGCAGCTGCTGGGCCCCTGGGGGGAACTGCTGTCCCTGGGGTTTGGGGCTTGGACACACCCCTCTGCTCCTCCTCGTGACAAATAACCAAGCACCACCAGCTGGATTCATCTTTTATTGAGCTGCCACCCAGAACAAAAGGGGAGAGAGCAAAGCCTGCCCTGAGACCTTTCCAACGCTGGCACTCTGCATGCCTTCACGTCAAGAAAAGTGGATTTTCCTTCAGGAAAACCCCTTGAGGGTATTTTAGATAGAGCCAACATTGAAAATGTCCCTTTATTGGGGAAAAAAAAGTGAAACAGGGTCAGAGCCTAGTCCTGCTTTCCTGCAGACGAGACAGGATGGACAAAGGCCGCCAGCTGGAAAGAGCCTCCCAGGTGTGGGAGGCACGTGGGGATGGGATCAGCCCCCTCAGGTAATCCCAGCAGCAACAAACACAGACCCATGGGCTCGTGGGGACTGTGAGGAGCTGAGGAGCTGGCACACCTGCTGGGCTGCCAGGTGGAGGAAAGGTGGGCAAGGGAGGGGTGATTTTAGCTAAAAAAAAGTCTCCTCAAGGCCAAGTCCTTTGCAGGTGACTGTGTGTGGTTCAGGAGGGCTCTCCCTGGGGCTGCCCTTAGCACAGTGTGGGCTCTGCAAAGGAGGGCTGGGCTGGACTGGACTGGACTGGACTGCAGGAGTTCAGCTTCCCCTGCGAGTGGGACACAGCGTCCCACCAGCCAGCTCAGGACCTGCCAGTGGCAGAAGGGTGTAAGAGGTACGGTGTGCTGGTGGGCAAGTGGGTGAGTGCATGGGCCTCCAGAAGCACTGAGCCAGCCACAAACCTGAGCTCAGGCCTAGAGGGCTGGGAGATGCAGCTCCATGAAGCCATCCCCACGTGCTGAGCCGCAGGACCACAGCCCCTTCCCTCCTGCCCACCCACCAGCTGCAAACCTACTGCGTGGCACTGACTTACCTGCACCCGCTGTCAGGGGACAGCTCAAAGGTCCCCAGCCCTGCAGGGCTCACATGGGCCCTGCTTTTGGTACCCTCAGCAAGGGCAGCCCATGCCATGGAGCAGGAGGCACGTGCTGGCAGCAGCCACAGCCAAGGTTTGGCAGGGGGGGAGAGCAGCAATGCCCCCTTTGGGGAGCAGGGAGGTGGGAAAGCAAACCTACAGCTCGCCGGGCTTCACACCAGGGGGGCTCTTGCCACACCCAAATGCCTGAACCTACTTGGGAGGAGAAAGCAAAGGAAAACTAAGGATGTCATTCAGTGCCTGCACAAAAGGAGTACTTATTTGTCGACAGGGTTTAAAGGCTCCTGCTGGACCCTGCGTGGGGCCGGCTGCCAGCTGAAAGGGGAGAGGAACAGAAGAAATGAGAGAGTAAGAAGAACCTGGCATCTCTGTTCTTAATTTATCACCGTGGTAAGACAGGAGCGCCGAGTGCAGCCCGGCACGCGCTCCTAGATGGATTTCCTCCGCAGCCGGGGGTGCTGCCGGCAGCGAGGGCTGCTGGATGATAAAGTGCTGCCCGGGGAAGAGCCGGTCTGACCCCGCGTGCTCAGGGACACCTCGTCGATTTTGTAGGAGATGGAGTTGTAGTACACGGGGTTGGTGTGGCAGCTCAGGGTCTCGGGGTGGGAGGGCGCGGGGCTGCCGCACACCTGGGGTCTGTAGCACAGGCAGGTGCAGAAGGAGGGCACCGCGGCCGCCGAGTTGGCCGACGGGCGCCGCTGCCTCTCCGCGTCCTCCTGCACCAGCGGGATCAGGTTCATCTGGCTCGTCCTGTCCTCCACAGGGAGAAAAATGGCGTTGCTGCTCCGGCTGTCCTCTTTCGGCTTGAGGTGGATGTTGTTGCGGGCTCTCCTCAGCGAGGCTCGCTCCTCGGCGTCCCGGCGCTCGTCCTCCGAGTTCATGGTCAGGAACCGCAGCACCACCAGGTTGAGGAAGGCGCCGATGACGGTCAGGCCCACCAGGATGTACATGAAGCTGAAAGCCACGTACGGGGGCTTCTTCTGCAGAGCCTCGTTCTTCTGCAGAGCCACAAAGTCCCCGAAGCCAATCGTGGTCAGGGTGATGAAGCAGTAGTAATAGGCGTGAAAGAAAGTCCAGCCCTCGAAGTAAGAGAAGGCCGCGGCGCCGATGCACAGGGTGCCCATGCAGGACAGAAAGCCCACGAGGACCATGTTCTCCATGGAGACGTGGGTTGTCCTCATGCCCAGACACTTCTTGATCTTCTTGAGCAGCAGCCGCACGACGGTGTTCATGCGCTCGCCCAGGCTCTGGAACATGACCAGCGTCAGGGGGATGCCCAGGATGGCGTAGAACATGCAGAACACTTTGCCGGCGTCCGTGCCAGGGGCAGCGTGTCCATAGCCTGGGAAGGAAAGAGGAGAAGGTGGTGTCAAGCCCTCACTGGGGTTTCCAGCAAGGCTGCCCCGGGACCAAGAGGAGCAGCAGGAGAGTGGGGGAAAAGGGGAAATGACTCTGTGACAGATCTGCAGGCAGTGCTGAGGGGGGCACATGATGATTCATCCTTTGGGATGACAGCACATCGCAGTATCATGTAGGTGGAACCTCATTTGGCCTCTAAAGAGAGAAGGTACCCTCCTGATAGGCCCTGAGCTTGTTGCAGAGGCCAGGAGGAGTCCTAGAGCTCCTGGGGTCTAGAGCTGGACAAGCCTCCTGCAGCTCACAAACAATTCAGAGGCTGTGCCAGTGCAGTGCTGGGTGTGCAGGGTCACCTTAGGGAGGATGGGGGCTCTGCAGGATGCTGAGACAACAGTGCCAGGTCAGCCTGTGGGAGGGAACACACCCAGCCAGGACCATCCACACCTCCCCTGGCACCTGCTCCTGCTGCCCCTGAGCGCTCCAGCGTCAGGGAACCTTTGACTCTCAGCTATGTGAGCACCCGCTGTGTGACCCTGTTGGACAGGAGTTACAGAGCCAGGCCCTGCAGAAGCACCTCAGTCTGGGAGGACTTCTGCAGAGCCACTCCGGATTTACTCCAGTGTCACTGCGACTCAGACCTAGACCACAGCCGGACTGCTGGGGAGGAGGGGTTGTGCTGTTTTAGATGCAGGGAAGTGACTATTTATGCCACTGCAGCCCTGTCAGCCCTTGTCCCGGGCACAAGGAGCTCAGGGAGGACAAGGTTTGCCTTGAATGCCTTCTGAGATTTAATTTCCCCACCTTGGTCCAAGTTTCAGGGCTGTGACTCAAGGACACACACGATTACACTGTGAGGCATAATGAGGTACTCGCTGCAATCTTCCGGACTCCAGCGATTCTGTGCCCACCTCAATTACAGCAGCTACTCAGAAATCGGTGGCCCCTGCCCTCAGCGGATGAGGAACGAACTCAGTGCCAGGGAGTCACGTGGCGTGGGGAGTAGCGGCATCCAAAGGCATCCAAAGGCATCCGAGCCTTTCTTTTGAGTTTCTTCTACAAGAAACCACCAGGGCTGGAAACTTCCCTTCTGAGGGTGCCTGCAGAACAGCGCTGGCTCCTTCCCCTGCTGCTGCCGGGGCCTTTCACGAACAGCTACTGATGTTTTCCCTTTTTGCAGGAATTTGTGTGACTTTTGCATGGAGAGGAATCCCTCTTGTTTATTTATCAGTCTTACTATTTATCAGTCTGTGACTTGGCTTCCCCTCTGTCCTTGCTGCCAGTGGTTTCCCAGGACTGTTGGGGAAGCTGACAGCATCCAGTGATGGGATGACCAGAGGAGGATAACCATGTTATCCCAGGCTCTGGAATGCACCTCCTGCTCCAGGAAAGTCCTGCTTGGGACAGGGCTGAGGGGCTGAGGACAGCATCCTCCACCATGCTGCGCTCTGAGCTGTGAGCAGGCAGGAACAGACCAGCTTCTAATTGCTCTGTCTGTTCACAAACCCAGGCAATCAAAAATTATGAACTTAATGCCTGCATGCCACATTTCACTGAATACAGAGCAGACAGGAGACTGCAGTGGCAAAAAACCCTGTCAGATCCAAGCTTAATAACCAAGTGCAATTACCAGGTCCCTGGCTACCAGATAATACAATGACAGCAATGAGGAGGTAAATATAATGATCCAGAAGAGCAGTAAGTGGAAAAACAGTTGTTATACCCTGAGAGACTGTTGAAAAGAGCGTTTGACTGATGCTTTCAAAATGACAGAGGGAATTAGAAAGAGTAAACACAGCTACATTAACGTTAAAATTGAGATTTGGAGCACAGCCCAACACAAAGAAGTCTGACATGCCAGTGTTTTAGAAATATGGCACCTGGGCTGCAATTATTTATCGCACGGGGCGTGTGATAAGCGTGGCCATTGTTTGTCACAGCCGACAGGAAAATCATGTAAATGAAGCTATAACCTGTCAGGCAGTGATGGAGATTTTCTCTGAAGCCATTCACCCTGCCCTCCTGCTGGGGCCTCACCTGAACTGTGCCCTGAGCCTGCTGCTGTTTGCTGGCCACGTGTGTTCCCAGCTGCACAAACCCCATCCCATGGGAACACGTGGAGACCCCAGGCAGGGCCTGCAGGGTACCTGCCCCTCTGGTACCTGCCCCTCTTGCCCTCTGGTAACATGGTGCAGTTAATCCCCAGCCCTTGTCTTGGGGGATGTGCTTTCAGCTACCAGAGGTATTTCAACCATCCCAAGCCCTTTGGTAAGGCTGAGTTCTGTCCTGTAGATGAGGGCAGGATTTGGCCTCAGAATTCCTGCCTCCAAAACTCAGCTGCTGACTGAAATCCCAGCACAAGCAGTGACATGAGCACAGAATCCCAGTCTGTCTACCCCCATGGGATGCTCAGGGTGCATGGATTAATCAAAATGGATTAATTAAACAGTGCTGAACTCCCATGTGGCTAATCTCACCTAGAATTAAGGGAACCCTCAAACAATTTAGTTTCATTCTCTTGCAAAATTGAAGGCACTGGGCTCTAGTGTGGGTGAGTGTGTCTGTGTGGGAGTTTAATGTGATTCAATCATTCCCCTCCAGGCTGACACCCATCTCTCTGCAGGTTCCCGCGCAGGCAGAGCGAGGGGCAGTGGCTGGTGGCTCTCTTGGCTCCCTGAACCAGATCTCCCACAGCCAAACCTCGGGAGTTTTGAGCTGGCAAAGAAGCCAATGGTTCTTGCCCAGCTCTTCACCCTTCTACAGCCCTGAGCAGGGGACAGCCGTGGCCACCACCTCTGCCCTCCCACACCGCTGCCAACTTCGGCAGCCGCCTGACCTGAAGGTTCCTGCAGAAGCTCCACGAGCTGCTGCCTCCCTGGGACAACATCATGTCTTGTGGCCCCAGCCACGGCAGCAGCCCTGGCACCCCCAGAACCGGGTGGCCCCAGCCTGCCCATGCCTTGCCTTCCCCAGCGCTGGGCACCGGGGGTCTCACAGGGTCAGCTCGGGGGTGGCCTAAAGAGATGCCTAAAGAGGTGCGAGCCTTGCGAGGACGAGACCCGCCTCTGCCATGTGGGCATCCCCAGGCTGTCCTGGAGCTCCCGGGGGTACTGGAGGTGCGGGGAGGGAGGAGGATGGGGGGCAGGGAGGTGGCGATGGAAGGATATGGGATGCAGGGGCGTGGGGATAGAGGAAGATAGGAGACAGGGATGGACGGACACGGGGTGTCGGGAGGTGGGGATGGAGGGACACGGCGTGCAGGGGGTTGGGGATGGAGGGATGCCGCGGGCTGCCCGCACTCACCGATGGTGGTGATGACCGTGATGGCGAAGTAGAAGGAGCCGGCGAACTTCCACTGGCGGCCGGCGCGGTGCGGCTCGGCCTGCAGCACCAGCCGCTCCAGCTCCCGGTAGTCGTCGGCGGAGAAGCGGTACTTCCTCCGCAGCTCCCCGCGCTTCTGCTCCAGCAGCCGCTTGCGGCCGCTCTCCGCCTCCGACTCCAGCGCATCGAAGACGGCGGCGCCCACCAGCAGGTAGGAGAAGATGCAGAGGATGAGCGCGGCCGTGCGCAGGTTCTGCCGCTTCATGGCGAGGGGCGGCCGCCGCGCTCAGCCCGGGCTCCGCATGGCCCCGCCGCCGCCGCCCCCCGCGACCGCCCCCCGCGCACCCCCGCGACCGCCCCCGCGCACCGCGCACCGCGCACGGCTCCCCCGCACCGGGCACCACGCACCGCGCACCGCTCCCCCCGCACCGGGCACTCACGCACCGCGCACCGCTCCCCCGCACAGGGCACCACGCACCGCGCACGGCTTCCCCCGCACCGGGTACCACGCACGGCTCCCCCGGCACCGCTCACGGCTCCCCCCGCACCGCGCACCGCTCCCCCCGCACCGGGCACCGCTCCCCTCGCACCCCGGGGCTCCGGCCGCGGGCACCGCGCCGCGCTCCGGAGCGCTCCGGCACCGCCTCCTGCGTGCTCCCAGCACCGGCTCCGTCGGCAGCAGCTGCTTCAGTCACCGGCTCGCCCTCACACCAAGGCTGGCTCCTCCGTGTCCCATGCCTGGCCCCCTGGGCAGAGCTGGCAGCCCCCGGGCAGGGGAGCCCTGGCGGGGCCGCGGTTCGTCCCGTGCCGGTGACAGCCCAGAGCTGCCCCTGGCTGCGTGCCCCAGGCTGGAGGAGGTTCTCCTGCCAGCACCCTCGCTGCCTGCCCTCCTGGCAGAGGGGGCCTTTAGGGCTGTGTGGCTGTCCCGAAGTACCCTGCAGTGCCATCCCCTGGCTCCTGCTGCTGGGCAGGGAGTGCTGCTTCACACCCAGGGCACTGAGAGTCACCTGTGTTTCCTGTGTTAACCAGCGTTATCTATCTGTGTCATCCCTATTATCTCTGTGTTACCTGTGTTACCCATGCTATCTGTGTCACCCTATTATCTATCTGTGTTATCAGTGTTGTCTGCCTGTGTTGTCTGTGTTATCTATCTGAGTTATCTATTTTGTGTTACCTGTCTTACATTATCTGCCTCATCTCTGCTTTTGCAGCTGGTCACCAGAGCAAACAGTCAGGCTTCTTGTGTCCAGTGCTGGCTTAAGAGGGCAGAAAGGAACAAAATAACCAGGTTTGGGGTTTCTGCTGCTTTATTTGCAGGTTGATGAGAAGCTGCAGACACAGGGGATGTGGGGCCTGTCAGCCCTGTGCTGGTGAGGAGGGCAGTGAGTGCAGCCTCCTCACACTGATGGGTTGTGGACAGCCCAGGTCAACTCCGAGGAGTGGGGAAATTAGCTGGGGTAGGAGGCAGAGCCCACAAAGTGAAGACCCTGTTTCTCATTCCTGGTTTCCATAGCTTTTATGTAACTCTTATACTTCACTTTTAAAAATAGAAAGATACTTCTCAGTTGTGTGTTGAAGGAGATAGTATCTTGTTCAAGAAATAAACTCTCTTTCTTTTGGCTGGGAATAAAACAAGTTAAAAAACCAACGAGGCTTACATCCCTCTTCATCCATCCTGCTTCTCTCTCTGGAGAGGACAAAATGCTTTGGGCTTTAATTGCAACAATGGAGGTTTGCACTGGACATAAGAAAAACTTTTTAACCATGAGAACAGTGAAACACTGGAACAGACTGCTGGGGGAGATTGTGGCACCCCGTCACTGGAGGAGTTTAAAAATAAGCAGATGTCTGGGTGCCTGCTGAAAATGCTCTGGGTACAGCAGATGCTCTCCTGAAGCAGGGGATGACTCAGTGCCCTCCCAGAGCCCCTTCCAGCCCTGTCCTCAGCATTTCCATGGCCAGCACGAGGGACGCAGTGGCCTTTCCTACTGTAATTGTGAACTCTTTTTCACCCTGGCCACTTGCCACTTCCCTCCTTCTTGCTGAGCCTCCGTGCCAGCACCATTAGCGAAAACAACTTTCACTGTTGTTGTTGGAGAAAAAATAGACTCCACCATCCCTCCAGCAGCAGCAGCAGCACAAGCCATCGCTTTGCTGCTCAACATCGCAGCGCTCTCAGCCTCCTAAATCATGTGGCACAGGCTCTGCTGGAGGAATGTGTCTGGTTTGTGTTCCCTGTGGTGTGTTTGCAGCCCTGCTAACGGGGCCTGGGATGCTGTCAGACCTCCCAACCCACAGACCTGTGGGGGCTGCCTGATTGAGTGGTTACACTTCACCTGCTGCTGGTAATTTTTTCCACTGGTCAGTAATGACATCCCCACCTTGGAGATGGGACCCAGGGCTGCTAATTGAGCTCCTGTTGGTTCCATTACAGAGGAAGGAATTTTGAAGGTAATGGCATCCCTGGGTGCCTGTCACACATCTTTCAGCAGGAGCTCTGGAGCCTCTAATGCCTTACAGGTCAAATTCTGGGATCCCCAGGTAATGTTTGAAGTGTTAAGCTGATGCCGTAGCCTGTTATTCAAAGCCATCTGCTCTGTTGGGCCAACATGCCATTGTAGGTTCCAGCATGGAAAACCCTGGGAGATGCTCTCTGCCCGTGAGTGACAATAGGCACTGGGAGTTACAGAGATTGGGATGTCATTGATTTATCCCTTCAGGCTTTGCTTTGACCTCGTGCAGGTCACAGGCCCCTGTGGAATAAACGCTGCTCAGCAGGAACAAGGGGAGCAGGATCCATCTCCTAATGAGAAATCCCCAGTAACAAACCAGGGCTGTGCTCAGGGTGGGGCTGGAGGCTCCATAATTCAGGCTGGGTTCCGCCTGCTCTGCCTCTCACCACTCACACGCTGCTTTCTCCTGCCTGCAGCGAGCACGGGGCATGAGAGACACCAACCTGTGCCAGATGGCTGTTGTGCAGGGCCATCCTGTCCTGTCCCTCCTGAGGCACAGGAAAGTTTCTCACTTTCCCACTGCCAAACCCTCCAGTTCAACCTTTGCCTTTCCCCCCGACTTCGCTGCGCTCGAGGAAGGTCAAGCCGGGGCTGCGGGCTCAGGGCAGGCAAGATAATGTGCTTTATCATTGATTTTCAGTGAGAAGTTGCATTATGAGATTAAATGTCTCATTTTGATTGCGTGGGGAGGCAGAGAGAAAGCAGGAGCTCTGAAAATAAAACCAGAGTTGAAGAGCTGTGTTTCTGTTGGGAGGTGCTCGGGACTGGGAGTAAAGGTGCCTTTTTTTTCAGTCCTTGGGAGGTGAACTTTGAGAAGCTGCTTCCTCTGAGGTCGGTAAGCAAAGTCAAACTTCATCTGTGTTTAAACCAGTGCCTAATTAACGTGTCTAATTGGCCCACATCTACTAATTCCAGGCTGGCAGGGAGTTTATTAAAAAGCTTTTCTAGTTCTAATGGATTGAAATAAGCAAAGCTGCTTAACAGTCTCGGATGAAAGGCACTGAAGGGGGACTCAGCCATGTGGGTCTGTCTGAGTCAGTCCCACGTCCCATCAGGCATCAGCCCCCTCCTGTGTTTTGGCCACAAGGTGCTCCGTGGGGCTTGGGGACCATCCTGGTGTTCTCTGCTTCTCTGGGTTATTTTTAAGCACCAAATGGATGTTTTTGTTTGCCTTAGTAAAAGCATCAGCTATTCTGGGTTTAATGCCATTTAATAGCAAGATTATAGATAGCCTGGTGATGCCACAGGGTATTTTTAAAGCAGTGCATTACTTAATTTTTAAAAAGTATTAGCTATCAATGTGTGAATGACAACCAGCTGCAGCTACCCAGATGATGTACTTAAACCACAGCAGGCTCCTGCCTACCCAAAATGAGTCCTGCAAAGGGCTGCACAGCCCCATCCTCTCCACCCTGCTCCCCCAGCTGCCTGATCTGCCAGTGCTTGTACACAAAGCAGACTTGGGCTGGAAATGCTGACAGTGCTCTTGACAGTTTATGGTCACAGACTCTATTTTCAGCCTAATAAGTTTTTTATGTGCTTGGAAAGCTGTCAGTTGAACATCAGCCAGGTAAAAAGTACCTGCCATAAAGTGCCTGGACCACAACCAAACGGGAAAGGGGCTGCTCTGCTTTGGCAAGTTCTTGATCTCAGACACTGTAGTTGGTTCATTTATTCGGTTTGAGGATCTTGGCTTTAATTATAAAATAATAAGATCAAAGAACAATGCCCATACTTAAATCAGAGCTAGCAGCAGGTTTGGATTGGGGTTTGGGGGTGGGAGGCTCTGTGGTGCTGCTGCAGGTGCTGGGATGGGCTGGTCCCTGCCAGGAGACCCTGGATCCCCGTGATGAAGGAGAGAGGCTTTGGGAGCGTGTCTGGAGGAGGGTCCTGCTCCTGGGGAAGGTGAATGTGGAGATGAGCTGCCCCTGCAGACTCACCATGGAAACATGGGCATATCCTTGGCCCCAGGGAGAGCAGAGCCTGATCCCGAGCCTGCCTCTGCTCCCACCATGGACATCACCATGCTATAAATGACTTCCCTGCATCACAGCCTGTGGGGCTGCCAGGAAGGTCATGGGTGGGGGGACAAAGGGTCTGGGATGGAATTGCAAGCATGTGAGGCTCTTCCAGGGGGTTCCCCGGTGACAGCTTTGCCCCTGTCACACAGGGCAGGCCACGCCACGGCAGCCCTGCGTGGCGGGCACTGGGAGGGTCCTGAACTGCTGCAGGGATCCTGTGGGACACCCCTGGGGAGAGGTGGGCTCAGGTCTGCCGTGTGGCACAGCATGGCCCATGTGGCACCCGGTGAGCACCGCGCGTGGCTTCAGTGCCGAGGGGGCTCTGCCCGCATGGTGAGTGCCATGACCAGGTCCCTGCATCCCCTGGCACCCTCCTTGTCCAGGTGCCCCTGCAGGGCACCGCAGGCTGGTGGGGCAGGAGGCAGCACCATCCAGGCAGGAATGGTGGTGGGTCCCATCCCGGGTGGGCTCCTGCCACGGGAGCTGTGGCAGCCCCGGCTGCTGCCCCGGGGGCTGCCCACTGCCCAGGCAGAGAGTTCACAGCAAAGGGCTGATAAAAATAACCTGGTAGGAAACAAACTGGCCCCAGCACTTCAGCTGGGGAAAAATGCATTTGTTAGTAAAACTCAAGATGTCCTTTCCTGTTCCGCCCCTCAAGCTCAGGGAACCGGCGTGGAGAGGCTGACTGAGCTGCCCAGCCAGGCACCAACTTATTTCAGTGCTGGGCTTGATTCCTCCAAGATGCATTTTTCTCCCCCTGCTAACGATGCTCCAGGGCTGGTCCCTGACTCCACTGACCAGAACGGCTCCGGCTTTGGGGCCACAAGCGATTTCCCAGCTGATAGAGCTGTAAATGCCCTGTGAAATGTTCCCAGCTGCCCATGCCTGAGAGCACAGCAGGTTCCCAGTGGGGAATGAACAGAATGAAACGAAAATATTTGTCTTCTCCTGCAGTGTAAGCACTGTGTTGGGGACTTATTTCTTCCTCCACCTCAAAACTGCAGATTTTACTAAGTTTTGTTTATATGCAAAGAGGTTTTCAGTTGCTTCTCTCCAGGCTTTACTCTGGAAGGACTATCTGGGGAGATGAGAAACACCCTCTCTGAACTGAAAATGCAAAAATGTCCTCGTGTATGCCTGGCCCAGCTGCTTGTGCCCTGCTCCAGCCCTGGCCCTTTCTTCCCAGCCACGTTCAGGGGCTGTGTGGTGTCCCTGGGGCACAGCAAACAGCAGCACAGGAGTCACAGCTGTTCCAGGCGTCAGGAGGCAGATCTGCCATGAATCAGTTAGAGGGAATCTAATTAGCAGTAGGCTTTTCTGGAGGCAGGCAAACCACCTGAGCTAAATGGAAAAAATAAATCAGAGGCTTCTCTGGGTTCTGAAATATTTAGCTGACTTTTAGGCCCTTTGTTTGAGAGTTTCTTGGGGTGGGAGCTGAGGTGCTGAGGTGATGTTCATGTGGGTACCCCCCAAGGCACCTCCACACAGAGCCAGGCACAGACTCAGGCCATGAGTCTGGGGGTTCAGACCTGGGAACTGCATGCCAACAGTCCCCTTTATGGAGGCAGATGAGAGCTGTGAGCTTCCCCCAGCCTGGGATTTGGGGGTGCTGATGTGACTGCAGCCCAGCTCTCATCCTATGCCGTGGCTTTGGGAGATGATGTGCCCTGCACTCCCAGGCTGAGTCTGCTGGTTTATCCATGAGACACCCTCTGCTCCTCACCCATGGAAAGGAAAATAAACCCTCCTCCTGCCTTCTGTGCTGCTGGGTTTACTCCCACTGGGTCTGACCAGAGCTGCTGGCAGTAAATATTGGGATGAGGAGTTATGAAACTGCCCTGGGGAAGCTGCAGCACCTCGTGATGGGTATTGCAGACCCATGGGGTTCTTGGGCAGCCCCAGGCTCCTGGATGAGCAGCATCCCACAGGAGCTCTGCATCCCCATCTTCCCTGGACTCTCAGCATGGCACTGTGTGGCCTTCCCACCACTGCACACTTTTAAGGGGACATTTTTGCCTCTAAAACCAAGTAACAATTCAGTGTCTGGCTCTTGGCATCACCACCAGTGAACCTATCCCTGAGCTCTCCTCTATGCCAGCACCTTCCCAGTGCCAGGACACTTTCTCGCTGCTGTGCCTGGACTGGTGGTGCTGCAGGGTGGGCTGTGCTGGCAAGAGCACACTGTGCTGTGTGGTTATCCCCAGCCCTGCTGAGCAGCACCTCCTCAGCAGAGCAAAGGCAGCCAGGACAGAGTTAATCTGTCTCCTGTCCTTGGATATCCTCTGCACAGGGTGGAAGCAACCTCCCTGAGGAGAAGCTGTGGTGCCCCTGAGAAGCCTGGGAGCTCTCTGATGCTCCTCAGGGTAAACTTTTTGCCCAGGAGCCCAAACAAGCAGAAGAATTTCACACTGGCTGCGCTGTGCCTTGGCACGAAGGGCTCCTCAGGGAGCCACATCAGACCTGAGCGTCTCCTGTTCGTGGGTGGAATTCAAAGGATTGTCTCCTCCCAGGATGCCGGGGAGGCAGCACAGGCCGTGGTGCCCAGGGCAGCTCCCGGGGGCTTCTCACTGCCCCGCTCCTGTGCTGGCACCCGCGCTGATGGCGAGGGGCAGGCAGGGCTCGCTGCCCAGGGATGTTGCAAGGGCTGGTGTGAAAAGCAGCACAACGCCTTTAAGGCCGGGCTCAGCGAGTGCTCCAGGCCCAAGCCCTGCCCGCGGGTGCCGCCGCAGTCGCTGTGCAGCGCTCATACCAATGCGGTGCCTCGCTCAGCCCGCCCGCCCCCCGGTCCCACGCGGCACGGCATCACCTATTTATAACTGCACGCACTGCGGGAGTACTATCAGACTGATGGCTCCACACAGTCACGCTAAGTGTGGCCCTGTTTCTGTGATTTGCTCTTCCTCACAAGCTGTTGGTCTCCCGGATGCCAAAACACTCGGCACAGTGCACACAAAGACTCTCGTTTTTCATTGTTATTAAAATCTTCACCAACAGCACCCGGTCCTGGTATATTTACTAGTTTTTCCAGGCCACCTCGAGTAATTGCATCTACCATTCCTTCCCAGTCTGATCGATATCCTTGGTAAATAACATAACCTGTCAGGTCTGTTATCGCTGCAGCCAAAGGTACTTTAGCAATGAAATTGTTTTGCTGAAGAAATAAATACTTCTGAGGATGCTGTGACCTTTCATTAGTGACCTGAGCGACTCATCGCTTTTTGTGTGCACACTGCAGCCTCCCACCACTCCATAAGAGATGTTCCAGAGAGTCCCACTGCCGGCTGCCTGGAGGAAAGGGGAGTTGAATCCTGTGGGAGCCTCCTCCTCCTCCTGCTGCTTCTCCAGCTCCACTCGGGGTTTTCACACCTCACCCGGGCCTGGGGGCTCTCACATTTTGGCACTGCCCTGTTTGCCCAACAGGGATGCTGTGCACCATCTCAGCTCCACAGCAAAGGCCCCGTCACCCCTAGCCCTTTCTGCAGCTGCTCCTGCTCTCCCTGCCTCTGGAAATCCCTGGCACAAAGGTATAAACCCCTGTTCTCAGCACAGGGCAGCCAACCCACACTTGTTTAGCAATCAGGGCTTCACTGACCATACGAACACCCCTGAATTGAGTGGGGGAGCTCAGCCAGAGCCAGGTTTTAGCCAATCTCTGCAAAATGAAACAAAGAATTAATCAGAGTTGAGTTCTATGGATTTAATTGCTGTTGATAGTGATATTCTCTTCCTGTAGAGTGTTTTGCATGCCAAGAAAAATGGTTTTGCATTCTGGAGGAAAAAGGTGGTTGCACATCTGTGCATCTGTAGGTGTGCCTGTTATTTCTGCCTGACTGGCTTCCCTGGCTTGTCAGCTCAAAAGTTCTCTGTAACATAACAAATCTTGACTGTGTTTGCAACAAATCCTCAACCAAGAAGGGTTTATTTAATGAAGCAAGAAATGCTGCCAAATTCCCATGCTTGATCCTGATGCCATTAATGTCAGCACGAGAATTCCCACCATGTTTGATTTATTGGTTGGGTCTAATCTGCGTAAAGGAGTTAAAAATCTGCTTTCAGTTTCATTTTGCAGATAAGATCATTGCTCCACTCTGCTGTGACAGAGAGGCTGTGTGAAAAGCAGGCAGTAACATGCAGGTGGGGCTCCTCTCACGTGATTTTAGGCACCTTCAAAGCCTGACAACACATGGGCAAGGGAGGGAAAGAAGGATGTTTAGCTCATCATAAGCCAGGAGCCCCAAAGAGATGATGGTTCAGGTTGTAACCACTGCACAACAAGAGGAAGGAACACTGGGGGAAGGAGGGCTGAAGGACTGAGGGCTGCCTTGTTGTCCCACCACCAGCTGTGAAGAAGCTCATGTGCCAAAGGCCCTTAATGACACACACAGCCAGTGAAGGGAAGGAGCTCGTTATCTCCCCACCCAGTTCACAGGGGAAACAGCATTGTCTGAGAATGAAGGGGACTGCAAAGCAAGAGATTCAAAAACAAATAATCCTACCCCAATTATCTGAGACATCAGCCCAATACACAGATCCTTACTGGCTTTTGCTGATTTGACAGATGCAAGACAAAGAAAAATGAGCAGATTTATGGCTGCAAATGTCCCTGGGACTCAGAGATGCTTCTCAGGATACAGATCTTTAAATCATCATTAACTGTGATGTGAGGGGGCACTGGAGAAGATGGATCTGGGCACAGAGATGCAGAGGGCAAGAGCAGAGCTCGCTGGCACTTCCTACACAGCCTCTGCTGGACCCCTGACTGGTGCTGGGCAGAGTCTGGGTACAAACCTCAGTGCACGCCTGTCCCAGATCACTCTGCTGGCTGCCTGCACTCTCCCAGCAGCTCCCTGTCTGCAGAGCACTGGGATGCTCATCATCACGCCCTGAACAGGCAGGTCCCTGCTCCAGCCCACAGGCCTCCCTGGTTCCCTAATTCCCATAAAGCTTTGAAAGAAGCCAGACGACTCGCAGCTGAAAGCAGGAGGTGTTTATTTGCACTTTAGACATGTTAACTGCACTGAAATCCAGCCCTGCTCCCTCCACGCCGCAGCAAAGGTGGGGCCGTGAGAGGAACCGGCAGAGACAAATGTCAGGCAAAGGGCAAAGCGGGTGTCAGTGTGCGGGGACTGCTCCCAGGAAGGGGCTGCGGGCCAGCACTTTCGCAGAATGAGTTGATTTTAACTCGCAACCCACTTCCTCCAGCCGAGCTGCAGGAGCCGTTTGTTGCAAATCACATCGTTTCTCTGAGGGAACCGAAACGTTTGAGCTGCTCGCGGTGGGCGAACACCCGGAGAGAAAAACACTCCCCGCCCCGAGGCTGAGACCCCCCAGCCCCAGCTGATGACACGCCCGCTGCCCTCGCCACCGAATTCCACTTCTCTGTTTGTGCAGGTCTCATTTTTACGAGTCACATCCCCTGGCAAGGCTGGATGTCAGATGCAATCCCCCACCTGAAGATTTGCAAACTCTCCTGGGATTTGCCTGCTGTAAGCAGCGGTTCAAGCTATCAAAGTCATTTGCCTTCCAAAATAAAGCCCTGACCAACAGCCTCCAAAAACTTTAAAATGCCCATTTGTTGGTGTCTGCTATTTGTTCTTCCAAGAGAGAGTGAGAAATGCTAAAAATCTTTTTACTTCTGCAAAGGAAGTGGGCAGTAGAGGATCCCACAGATCCTGAAACAGCTCACTCACCCAGGAACAACTAGCCCAGAAACTGGTACAGCTTAGTCATGTATTTAAAACCTGATTTTCTAATGAATATTTCCATTTCTAAAGCACCCTGCAAAAAACCCACCCTCTCAGCTGTCTTGTGATGCAGGTAGTGTCCTCTCCTTAGGCGAAAGAGAGAATCCTTTCTCAAACACGTCCAGTGGGGGAGAGGGGATGCAGCAGGGGGACAAGGCATCGTTCCCCCCAATCCCTCAGTCACTGAGGAGCTTGCTGAGTGTCCAGGAAGGAGGGGGATGTTCACCAGCTCAGACTGCTGCACTGGAGGCTGGAGAGAAATATTTCTGGACTGGAGCAAACGTGATGCCCATCTCCTTCCATCTCCAGGTGTACTGTAGGCAAAATGGTTGGGTTGAGTAGCTTTGCTCTTAAAACCTGATCCCAGTTTGCTCTCCAATGCTGACAGTCCTGTCTATTCTTTGTGTGAGATGGGAGCCATGATGCTGCAGTCACCATCTCTGCAAAAGAGGTGTCAGTGTGGGGGCTGCTCCCAGGAAGGGGCCAAGCACAAGCTGAAGTGGTGCATCCTTCGTGTAGGGGGGTGGCATTGGGTACCTCAGAGTGCATCAGAAGCCTCCTCCTTACAAAGGATTGTGCTCCCCTTCCTCTGATCTGCCTGGCAAGAGGTATTCCTGCTGGAGGTGGTCCCCAGCCGCTGTCGGACTCTTTGTCGGATGCTCCTCATTCGTGACATGCAGTCCTTGCCCGTGACCACATAGAGCAGGGGGTTGAGGGCACTGTTGAGGCTGGCCAGGCCCCGGGTTACCTGGTAGGAAATGTAGATGTTCTTTGAAGCCTGCGTGCAGAACCCTTGCAGCTGCCAGACACGAGACAGCAAATTGAGGTTCCTGAAGATGTGGTAGGGGAGGAAGCAGATGGAGAAGAGAACCATCACGAGAATCACCAGCCTGATGCTTCTTCTCCTGAGCTCGAGGTCCATGGTGTCGTTCCTGCAGAGCACCAGCACCACGTGGCAGTAGCAGCCGATGATGATGAGGAAGGGGAGGATGAACCCGGTCACGGTGACAGCCAAAGTGTAGGGCAGGTAACCGTCCAGGCTGCTGCGCCCCGTCGTGTCGTGGCACCGCGTGCCCGTGCCGTCCGTCTTGCTGAAGGCAAGGTCAGGAGCCACCTGGGCAACGACCCACACCCAGACGGCCACGCTGAGCCACACCGAGGAGGCGGCCCCCTGGCACCTGCCCCGCGCCTTCAGCGGGTGCACGATGCCCAGGTAGCGGTGGACGCTGATGCAGGTGAGGAAGCCGATGCTGGCGTAGAGGTTGAGGTGGAAGAGGCTGCGGGTGGTCTGGCACCAGCCCCGCCCGAAGAGCCACACTCTGCCCCGCAGGTAGTAGCTGACGAGGAAGGGCAGGGTGCTGACGTACAGCAGGTCTGCCAGCCCCAGGTTGCCCACCAGCAGGCTGAGGGGCTGGCGGGCGCCCTGCCGGGGCCCCGTGCAGAAGTGCCACAGCCCCATCCCGTTCCCCGCCAGCCCCAGCGGGATCACGGTCAGGTACACGGCGGGCAGGAAGCGCTGGGCGAAGGCGGCATCCACAGGGCACGGAGCCCCGCTGCCGTTGCCGGGCCACGTGGCAGCAGCCATGGGGGCTGTGGCAGCCCTGCCGGCGGGGCAGGCCCTGGCAGCGCTCGGAGGTGCCGGTGCCCACGGTGGGGTTGGTTCAGCAGCGCCGTGCCCAGAGCCAGCCCTGGCAGCGGCGTGTCCTCTGGCACAGGCTGCGGCTGCCCTCACCTCCCCGCTCCTGCTGAACCCGGCCTGGGCCTTTGCAGTGCTGGGCTTCTCCCCAGAGCACGGGGAGGATGTGGTGAGGGCGGCCCCAGCACAGAGCCTGGGTGGTGGTGGCTCCTGCCACTCCTTCGGCGCCTCCCACCAGCCAACTTCAGATATTTTGAGCCGGGCGCCAGGGACATCGCAGCCCCCTGGCTATTTTTGGGTGCTGTGTGTGCCTGAAGGGAGCGGGAGACAGGGAGTAGGGAGCAGGGAGAAGGGCTCTGCTGCGGAGATGTCTGATGAGGAGGGACGAGGCTTTCAGCCTGTTCCTGTTCTGTCCCGCTTGGGGTAAGGAGAAATCTCCCAGTTTTCCAGGCTGGGGTGCTGGAAGCCTGTCCTCCACGAGCTGGCCTGGCACTTCCATTCCTGACACTCTTTCTCCTGGCCCCAGTGCTCAGAAATACCAGCGGCAGAGCTGAGGCAGAGACTGGCAGTGTCCCACGGGGCTCGTGCTGCCATTCCCGCTCTGGCAGAGCCTGTGGCACTGGCAGTGCCAGCAGGCAGAGGTGTGGCAGGCTGCCTGTCCCCAGCATAGGCAGCAGTGAGCCCCACTGCCTGCTGAAGAGCTGTCTCTGCACTACAGCTGGTCCTGCTGCCTGTTTCTGTATCCCTCCCCAAACACAAGCTCCCTTTTCCCCCGCCTCCTTTGAGTGGTTTAGACCCGTGAGGGGAGGATGTGCAAGACAGGCTGTGACCTTCCTCTCCTGCCTTCCCTGTTGCAGGGGGTGTCACACAGGACATACCCAGACACTGTGAAATTGGGGTAAGAGCTAAAACCAACGACCCTAAGGCAGATCCCAAGGAAAGGCAGCCTCAACTGCATTGCTGAGCAACTGCTGCTTCATAAACGGGGCCAGAAATAACTCTATCTCCAGGCATGGGAATCGACAGGGCAGTAATCAGCAGGGTTTACCCTGGCAAGCCACACAAAAAAACAACCTTGGGAAAACAACTTCAGGTGAAAAGGGCCGGGCCCAGGAAGGGCGACGTCCACCTGCTTTCCGGGAGCCGAATCAAAGCAGGGATGGGAGGAGGCTGATAGCTCAACTGCCAGGGGGGAGGAGGAGGGGTGGGTCCTGCCGAGCCATCCCGGCTGTCTGTCCATCCTCGGGAGCAGCCGAACATCTCCACTGGACCATCCTCGGGCATGGCAGTTCAGGGACAGGGTGAGGGAGCCCAACACGCAGATGGGGTGGTGGTAGCTGCTTTTTTGGGAGTATCATTGTCTACTTCAAAAAGTGCTTGCTGGAGCAGACAAGTGATGGGAAATGCTGTCTGTTATTTCCTGCCTTTGTAATAAAATCTCAGCGCTACGGGCATGGTGGAGTGGCAGATTGAAGAAGCTGCTTCCGTGGGGTGAGGATACACCTTTTCTGAGGTTTGCAGAGCCTCTGGTGGGTCTGTGCTCCTGGAGTGGCAGCAGCAGAGAAGAGGGTCCATGGGGATGCACCCTTCAGGGAAGCATCCTGCCCAGCTCCTGCCCCCCTCACCTCAGTGCACTTCAGCTGCTCCTGCAGCCTGGGCTGGGGGTGCCACTTGCAGAGCAGCTTTATGGAAGTGTGGAAGGGCAGCGAGAGGAGAGGAACAGACTGGGAGTGGTTCCCTTTGTCCCAGAGCATCGACCATTGGGAACACTGAGGCAGAGACAGCAGTTGGCTGGGAGGAATGCTGAGATCATGCATGGGAAGGGCTGTGAGCTGCTCTGAGCAGTGAAGGCAAAACTTGCTGCTGGCAGGGTGAAAATTCAGGGCTGAGACAGCTCCTGCAAACAGACAGCCAGAGTGATGGGCTTCCAGGAAAATCAAAAAAAGGCCCATTTTTTTAACTGAGCACTGCACTCTTGTGCTCAGTTTCTGAAAATGTTTTGCTTTAATGAGGGGCTCATGCAGCCCTCTCTGAGCCGTGATCTGCTGCTCACCACTGGCTCAGGAGTGTGGCTGGCAAAGCTGTGCTGTGTCTGTGTGCAGTTGTGGCCTTAGGCCTTAAGGATAAGGGTGAATTTTCTTCTGGTTCTGGGATTTTTATCTTTACAGGTTACCAATATCACCTGTGGATCCCCCACACGAGCAGGCAAAGACAGGACCCTGCGTCAGAGACTGTCATAAACGTGAGCCTCAAATAGCTGTGTTTCCAGGGTAGCAGGGCTTTAGAGGGAATGACAAATATTGTGAGACTGGCAATCAAATTGCAAGAGTTGCTTTCCTTGTATTCTTACGGAGAAATAACTCTGATTTATTTGGAATCATTAATTCATTATTTAGATGTTTTCTGCTTAGTGAATCAGGGAGAAGTGACATTCTGCAGGGGGGGAAAAAAAAAGACAATTATAGCAGAGGTGCACTGAGTCATTTGTTTGAGATGAAAATTACAGGTTGCTTCTTAAAAAGTGACCTTTTGATTTTGACCATCACCCAGAGGTGTCTGGGCAGGATCTGGGAGGGGGTGACAGCCCTGCCAACAGCTCACCTGGCCGTGGTGGCCAAGTCCCAACAAATTCAAACAAGAACTGGCTTAAAACCAGGATTTTCAGTACACTCAACATGTTTTATCCATGTCAGTTGAGGAACACTGTAGTTTTAAAGTCTACATGAGCCTTGTGTCATCACTTTCTTGGCACAGCCGTCACAGAACTAAAAAAGCCAACCAAAGCTGTTTGCTCTGTGATTTGCTGCCTGATGGGGGTTCACCATATCCCCTGTATCAAACAGAATTAATGATTTGAATTCAGGCTGAGCACCAGATGATCACACTAAATAATTCTCTTTGTAAGCAATGTTTTATTGCACGAGCAGTGAGGTTTCTTCTTGTTTCTCCTCCCCCCCCACAAGTGCCTGAAAGGCATCCTTGACTTCAGTTTTATTTCCAGCCCTTGCAGAGCCCAGGGAGTGGGTGAGCAGCTGCCTTGGCCCTGCTGCCTTTCCTGCTGCTGGTGAGGAAGGTTTTTGCCTGGGATGGAGAGGAGAGCACCCTCTCCTTTCAGCCTCTGCACCTCCAAATCTGCCCCTGGGTTGGGAGGACAGTCAGCTGGTGGCAATGGTGACATGAATCTGGGGAATCCCAGTCTGGGGGGAGCAGAGGAGGTGTGGGCCTGGCAGGAGCAGGAAATGAGTCACAGGGGAGTTTGGGCACTGATTTTTAGGAGGCTGAGGAGCTGCAGGTGCAGCAGGGCAGCCAGTGCTGTCCTGCACATCCTGACCCTGCACAGAGACCTGGGCACTGCTGTGGGCAGGGCTGGTCCTGTCGGCAGAGCTGATGGAGCTCATCAGCAAAGGGTCATGATTGAAACCAGGATAGGATATACTGTAATAATGTGTTCAGTGCTTTGATTCACAATAGTTTTTTCTTTTTTCTTGTCTTTTCTCACTCTAAACAGCCTGAATTGAGGTGCTCCCAGGCTGCCCCATCCTGTGCCGCTTTCAAGCTGGCCGTGAGCAGCCGGGCTGGGCTCAAGATGCACAAGACAAGCTGCACACCTGGATGAGCACACCTTTATTTTTAGTTCCAGAAATACACATCTAAGAGGTCCGGACCTCACCTGGACGTGTCACCTACGCCACCGCTCCTTGCAGCTGCCCCTCTCTGCCTGCGCTGGAACGTTCCCTCTGCACGCTGGTGCGAGGCCGTTAGAGGGCATTTGGGTTTCATTTTCCATCGCCCCAAGGGTTCCTGCTGAGGGAAAGCACAGCCAGAGCAGCTCTCCTGCGCTGACTCCTGCACAGCTGGAGCAGCCCCAGCCCGTCGAGAGGCGGCTCCCACTCATCTCGGCGATTTTGTTTTCCCTTTCTTCCCCTGCTTTTCCTTTGGCCTGGGCTCGCAGGGAATGTGCTTGGATGGCGGGCGGTATGTCTGGTGCCGCGGGACGGTGTCTCCGTCTGAGCTCCTCGCTCGCCGCAGCCCTGCCAGACCGCCAGCGCCTGGGAGAGGAGGAGGCCAGGAGGAGAGCGGGAAGGCTCGTGTTTGCTCTGGAGGGGTGCAGGGAAGGTGAATTACAGCTGCCAGCAGGAGGGCCCTGCCCGTGCCCAGGAAGGAGCTGCTGGTGGCGGGGTGGGTATCGTGGGCTGGCTGAGCTCCTGCACGATGGAGTGGCTCAGCCTGGCACGGCATGACCTGTGGGGTGCAGTCTGATGTACCTGCTCCTTCCCTGGGGGGCCAGGGCATGAGGGTTCCCTCCAGGGATTTGGGCTTCCAGGTGCTGGAGATGGCCTGTCTTGCAGTCCTTTCAGAGCAGAGCTGCACGATGTGGTGGAGGAGCAGCATCACCTTTCCAGGAGCTCCACTGATCCAGGAGAAGAGTGATTCCTGGCTTCTTGGGTGGGTTCATGCTTGGGGCAGGGTTTTCCCATTTCCCATTTCATTCAGCCTAAGAAATTCGGGAATGCTGCCCACCAATCCTGCCTGGGGCAGCTGGGTGCACAGAGGAGGCAAGTGCCAAGTGAGAGGGGGGTCTTGTTCTCTATTTCCAGCCTCCTTTGCAGCCAAAGTCCATCAGTTCTTCTCTAGTTTCCTGATGGAAACTTCTCTAGTTTCTCCATCTTCACCAAAACCACAATGCCATAGGTTTGTGCCAGACTCTTTGCCGGGATGAGGCATTGGCTCCGGGATGAAACCAGGGTGGGCACAGCTACAAACGACCTCCTCTTGCCCTCTGGAAAGGCACAGTGGAGAATGATGGGGAGATAGAGCAGGATGTGGTGTGTTCTCTACGTCTGGGGAGCAGGGGCGTGTGGCAGCAAGGCTGGGTTACACCATGTTCACACTGGGGCTGTGCCAGGCTAGTAAAGGGGTGGCAGAACCACCTCTGGGGTGTGCCCAGGGAGCCAGGCAGGAGCTGCGACTGCATCTCTGGCCACAGGGGCAGGCCGAGCTCACCTGTGTGGGTTCCAGGGTGCTCCTGAATTCAGACATCCAGAGACTCCAAAATTCAGCTCTACACCTGCTGTCAGGTGTTTTCCCAGCTGAGTTTCAGGAGATGGTTTATCTGTCCCCGAGACTCTCTCAGCTCAGGGCTGAGGAGGGGTGGTGGGGTGCCCGCAGTTAAGTGGGGGTCTCGTGGTTGGTGTTGGGTGGCTCTCCCCTTTGTCAACCCCCCAGCTCCACTCTCACTCACCGCCGGGAACGCTGCGGGCAGGGCGGGGCAGGGTCTGAGCATGCAGAGCCGCCTCTGGGTCTCCAGCCGGCAGTAGCGGTTCTGGTTGGACACGCGGGTGGCAAAGCCCACGCCACAGCTGGCCGAGCAGGCGCTCCACTCTGTGCCCCACTCCTGGCAGGGGTATGGCAGCACTGGGGACACTGGCCTGGGGGCTGAAAGAAAAGAGAGGAGGGGATAAAGGGTGGCTGGAGCCAGGCTCTGTGCATTTGCCCTGCGGTGCTGCGGGCAGAGCCCCGCGTGGCAGAGGAACATGAGGTGAGGTGTCTCCTGCTGATGTTTCGCAGCCTGGGGGTGAAGGGGCCATCCCCAGAGACCTGCCCAGGCATCCCCTCCTTGGAGGTGCCCTGCATCTTACCTGCCCTGGCGTCCCGGAGGAGGTGCTGGTCGTGGGCTTCGCAGATCCACTCAGGGCAGCACTTGCCGGGGATCTCCACGCGCCGTGGGTAGGGGCAGTCCGGGGTGGGCAGCCGCACGTCCTCCTGGCACAGTGGGATGCAGGTGAACCCCCCGTCCAGGCAGCGGCACTGGAGTTTGCAGCTGGGCTGGAAAACTTCTCCGTCTCGGTAGACCCGGCCGTTCACCTCACAGCCCTCCTCGTCATCCTCGACTGCAGGTGACAGACAGGGACAGAGATGTGAGTGGCAGAGGGGACTGCTGGGGTAACTGTGGGGCTGGCATGAAGGGACTGATGTAGAGAGGCCATAGAAGTGACTGGGAGGTATGTTGGGCAGACATGGGTGTGCAGCAGCATGTTCATCACCAAACCTCCTCCCCCTCCCTACCTTCCCTCCTCATCTCTCTGTTTTTTCAGAGGATCAGCTCACTAGCTGGTGGGAAACTCCCTGCCCTTTGGCTCTGACCCTGCCTTCAGGGTTTCCAGGCTAGACAAAGTTTCTCTGAGATTTCTCTGCAGGACTGCCAGGCTCCAACCCTGGCTGGGTGACTGCAACATCCCTAGGACCCATCCTCCCTCAAACCACCCTGAATCCTCAGTCAAAAAACAGCACAGCCCAATGGCCAAGCCATACGTGAGTTCCTCAGAAGAGCTGCTTTCCTAGTCTCAGCCACTTCCCTGAAAGTGCTGTGGGCTGCCTGCAGCCAGCTGGGTGGCCATGGGTGGAACTGGGGTGTGGGGGCATCCCCGGGGGGCACGGGCTCCCCTGTGCTCACAGTTGCAGGTGCCTCCTGTCCCGGCAGGTGCTGTGCTGTAGTCACAGACGAGGCCCTGGCTCTGGTCGCAGACGTGGAGGAAGTCACAGGGCTCCCCCAGGCGCCGGGCACAGATCTTGCAGCAGCCACAGCCATCCAGGACCAGGGGGGACCCGCGGGGGCAGCGGGGTGGCACCCAGGGGCAGTAGCATGGTCTCCGGCACAGCTGGGCACACACCTGTGGAGCAAAGCCATTGCTGAGTCCAGACAGGTTGGTTTGGGCTGACAGGGAAGTCACTGGGACAGCCAGGTAACCTCTCAATCACAAGGGCTCTGCAAATCCGTAGGAATATGGTGAAGCAGCCTGGAAAGCTACTGTCCCCTTTGAAGGGCACCTATGGAAAACCAGGGAGAATCAAGGATGCTCAGCACCCTGCAAGACTGGGTCCTAAATGGAACTCTGCTCTGAATACACAGGAGGAGGATGGAGCTACAAGGTGGAGACCCCATGCAGTGATGGTCATTTAATGAGCTCAGCAGCCCCAAGCAGCCCAGTGTGAGGGAGGGAAAGCAGCCCACCCCATGCTGTCCTTTGTGCCAAGAAACAGGGCTGCATCCTCAGCCTGTCCCTGGCTGCTGGATCCTCACCTGGCCTGGCCCACTGGGCGAGGGGCCCGGAGATAGGCACGTTTCCCTGGACTGGGAGCTGTGTTTTCCCTCCTGGCTAGACTGATTAATCACTTTGGCAGGACTGTGCATGGCAGTCCTTCGCCTGCTCAGCCAGTTGTCTGCCAGGGATGTGCCCACAGGAGTTCACCTGGGCTGGGGGGTGTTTATCCTGCCAGCTCATCCTGCTTGCACAACCACCCTGGCACACTCTGCTTTCACAGGCAGCTCTTGTGCTCCCGACGTGTCATATCCCACGGGGCTGTTGCATACGGAGCCCGAAGCCAAGAGAGCTGGCTCTGCAGTTTGGGACTGAATTCCTTGCCAGTACTGGCCTGACAGTGCGTGTGAGCCCCCTGGTAGCTCCGAGCCCCTCAGGTTTTAGATACCATTTTCCTTTCATTTGCAGTTCCTCCCAGTGGCAGCAGGTCTGACACGACCAGTCAGACAGAGAAGGTAGGTGCTGATGTGCTGTTTCCCATTTGCAGCCATTCAGTCTTTTATGGGGCTGTCAGTGCCAGCAAGTAGAGATTAAACACATCCAAAATGGGCTGGGTCTTGTTCTAGTTCTATCAATGAGCAGCATTATTAATGTGTCAGAAACCAGAGAGAGACCTCTGGCAGGGACCAAGGGACTGTCTGTGGTGGCCAGGTTTGGGCTGGCAGCACGAGGGCCTTTGGTGACTCTCACAAGCACCTGGGGCAAGAATAATTTCTCTGTCACAGGCAGCCAAGGGCATTTTTCATCTTCCAGGAGGTTGCTATTACAAATCGATGTTTTAGTAAGGATTAGCCAAGCCATTAATCCATTTCCCTCTGCTCCTTGTAATTTACTTGTCTTTAGGTGGCGATGGGGCTCCTATCAGAGATCTGAACTTTCTGGGAAAGGACTCAAATAGGCACAGCGTTGCCACGACATCCCTGCTCGCAGAAGGGATTTGAGCAGCAGCTCTAATTAACTTGGAGCTGAGATGCCCCAAGCTTTTCAACATTCCTGTTCTCTGCACAGGCAAATATCTTCACACAGAGTCCAAGAGAGAAAAAAAAAAAAATAAACCACTACAACGACCCAAATCCTGTCAGAGGCATTGGCTTGGTGTGAGCGTCCCGAGAAGCAGGGAAAGCTGAGTAATGCCAGGGCTGCTTGGCCCCTGCCTCGGGAGCCTGGGTGGGGATGGAGGAGCCTGCAGGAGCCACTGCTGCCGAGCTGCTGCTCGCTGGCTCCAGGGGACTGAACATAGCACAGCCCAGAGAGCTGCAGGGACAGCGAGCAAACAGCACATTGCTGTCATTCCTGTGTGCTCCAGGGACTCACACAGCGCAACCTGTGGCCCAGGAACATTCAGACCCTGCTGCTTAATCTGGAATATCTCTCCCAAGCGCAGCTGTGCACCCGTGGGGCTGCATCCACACAGCCTGGCCCCGGACACCCCAGTCCTCCCTGCACGACCCGGGAGCTCCACGGGTAAGGCTAAAGCTGCCCCAGTGCCCCGTCTCCCTTACCTTGGAGAGGATGCAGAGGAGGGAGAGGAAGAGGAGCTGCTTCTCCAGCTGGAGCCTCATGCTGCTCTCCCCTCTGCCACTTCAGCACATCACCCCCCAGGCAGTTTGGAGGCAGCGGGGTGTTCGCAGGTTTTAAAGCCCGGAGTAGGTCCTGCTGGTGTTTATACTCTCCCTGCTCTGATGTCACTCACAGGCTCCAATATAAACATGAATAGGTTTGGACAAGCCTCAAGATTTTCTTTTTATTTTTTTTTTTCCCTTTCTTGTTCTTTCCAGCCCACATTCCAGCTGCCATTTCCACTCTCCTCAAGGTGAGAATGTGCTTCCAGTGAGGCAGTGAGCGAAGGGAAGGGACACTGTGCGTGTCCCTGGGGAGCAGGGGAGAGGGGCTGGGGAGCCAGCCTGGTGGGGTGATCCAGCTCCTTGCTGCTAGCCATGACTGGGAGGGAAGATCCATGCCTCATGGCCCAAGGATGGATCCTGCTGGCAAACATGCAGGAGGAGCTGGGTGCCAATGGATGGCACCGAAATCATGCAAGTAGGAATGACACCCCATCCCTCCCTCCAGCCTCTTTGCCCTTCCCTTTGCTTTTGTGAAACAGGTTCTCAGTCACCTGAGCAGCAATCCCACCCTCAGCTCTGCACTTGCCAGATCCTGGAAGGCAGGGCATGGAGCAGGGAGGGCAGAGCCCGGCAGGGAGGAGCACAGACAGAGCTCTGCCACTGCCACCTCAATTCCCTGCTTTGGTTTTGCTTCCTTAGCTGCAGTCAGGCTGTTAACGAGGTCAAGGCAGCCTGTGGGAATACTAAGCCCCCTTCCAAAGGCTGCTGTCAGCCCCGAAGGTTTGGTACTGAAGGCTGGATCTCAGCTCGTGGTGCCGCTTTGTGCCCCAGGGCCGGTGCCCTCCCCCTGGATGGCCCAGGAGCAGCACTGAGCCAGCCCTGCCACAGGGGCACAGGCAGCTCCATTAATTACTCCAGGCTGGTATTTATTAAGGACTCCTGATTAATGGGCAGGGGTTCATTTCCCAGTTAGAAATCAGGTGACAGTGCTGGTAACAGAAATAAAACCCTCTCGTTACCCACAGTGAGTGACTCTGTGAGCAGCCAGCAGAGCCCTGTGTAGGTCTCAGGGGGCAGCAGGGCACCTCTGGGGGTGCCTGAGGCTTGGGGCTGCCCAGGGGAACCCACTGGTGATTACATCCCTGACACCTGATGTGTTCTGGGTGCTGGCTTGGCTCTTTGGGGTGGGGACCCCTTCCCTACCCTCTCCCTCAGCTCTGAACAAGGGGGGACACTGCTTGCCCCCACACCTGATGTCACTGAGGTTTAGGTGCAGTAAGCTGACCTCACTGCCATGGTGGGACATCACCAGGAAGCTGTCAGAGCTGGGGCAGTGACAGAGAGCCCGAGTCAAGCCTGAGTCAGGGCAGAGTCGAGCAGCCAGATGGGGCCAAACCAACCACCCCATTCCTGGCCAGCTGCCCACAGTTCCAGCAGCATTGGCAATCCTTGGTGGTGCCTTGCTGGGTTTCAGAGGTGCCCTGTGGAGCCGGTAGGAGGGGTATCCACAAAGTCTACCATGATCTGCCTTCCCAAAGAGGCTTTTCCATGGGTGAGATGGTCTTCAGTGTCCCTGCTCCCGTCTCTCTGTGTCCCACGTGCCTGCCCAGGTCACTGTGCTGGTGCTGCAGGGGCTGCAGGCAGAGCCTGGCACAGGAACACAGCCCTTGCTCCAGTTTGGATTTGCAAAGCTGCACCAGAACAGCACATGAGCAGTCCATGTTACAAACACCCCTCCCCTCTCATACTCCATATGTGTTCTGTACCATACGTGTGATTTCAGAGCTAGTAATTAAGTCCATATGTTTTGCTCCACAGTTTCCATGGTATTATTGTCAGGTTTTTTGGGGGATTGTAATTTTTTTTTTTCTTTTGTGGTCAGTTGTGCAAGAAAATAGTTGATACAGGGATCTGGATACATCTCCTTTGAGTTAGCCTCTGGCAAGCTCTTTCTATAGAAATGAAGGAACTGCCCCAGTGAATTTACATTTTAGGGAGCTGAGTTTTTTCATGTGCTTGCCATTTAACGTGCCATCATGAATAACATGGCAAAGCTCTCATTTGCACACCCTGCTCAGCTGAAATTGCATCCATCTGGGATGGGTATCCCAGACCATATTCTTGTTCCATCCCTTTCCTTGGCTCCAGACTCCTCTTCTTTACTTTGTCTGTTGAACCCCCTCCCTGGAGCTGTCTGAAATCAGACTGCTGTCTGCATGTCCATCTCTGGCAGGGAGCACTGGGGCTGTCCTGGGTCCTGGCTGGCTCTGTTTGCCCTCACATCAGCAGTGAAATCACGGGTCTAGGCTGAGCCCAGCTCCGTACCTTGGTGGGGAGGACATTTCCTTTGCTTCTGGGCACTCCTGCCTCAAATCCCTGCTGCAGAGGAGCAGGGCTGTCCACAGAGCATGGACATCACCGGTGGCAAAGCTGGACAGACATCCAGCTTGGAAAAGCCAAGAGCCCTGAACTGAAAAGGAGGTGCCTCAGGTCTCCCTCGGCTGTTGGACACTTTAGGGTGGCTGCTGGATGTTTTTCATGAGACTTCTGGAAACACCATGGCTTTGGGAAATTTTGAAATATCTCTGCTTTTGGCAGGATGGGAGGGTTGTTTCCTACCCAGAATGAATCTGGCTCCAGTTTCAAACAGCAAGAGCTGAGAGAGGTGGTGATGGCTATTTCCAGCTCTGTCTGGGCACTTTCATTCCCTCTGGTTCTCACACCTTAGCTGGACAGCAGAGCCAGGCTGGGAGGACCCTGAGGGACGAGGGGCAGGCCAGGCAGTCTTCTACCTTGAGGTCACTGCTCCCACCCCAGAGCCGGGATGGAGACACTGAAAGTATTTACCAGCTGGTGCCTGTCCAAGTGACTTGCAAGAAAAGAATTCAGGGCTGCTGTCCAGTTTCTGATGGCCAGGCCAACTGCACCAGAAACCTCGGCTTCATCTGGGACCAGCTGACCCCTCCAAGCTCCCAGCCACGGTGGCCAGGCCAGCGAGGCAGGAGGCATTGCCCTGGCCAGAGGGGAAAGGGGAGTGGTGCCTGGTGCTGGGCACAATTAATTCTTCACCATTCCCCAGGCATTGTTTCAGTAGGTTTCGTTAGAAAACTGATAAATGGGACTTGGGGCTGGTTCTGGTCTCAGAGTCTGACGTTGCCAAGAGGCAGGAGCTGAGCGATTACAGGAGGAGCAAATGGGCTGTCACAACCAAGAAAAGGCTTGGCTTGGCCAAAACTACAGCCAGAGCTCATCCTTCAGACTGAGGGGCTTCTCATCAGCACAGCCCAGCCTTGTACCAGCTGTTGGGAAAGGACAACACTTTTGCTTGAGAGGCATATTAAACCCATCAAACCCTGGGCAGTACTTCTGGGGGATTTTTTTCTTTTTTTCCTGCAGTCCAGACAAGAGCAATTCATAACTGTCCCCCCTAAGTTAAACATTCAGATAACTCAAAGAATAAGACTTTTGTAAAACAAAGCATGGAAACTTCGGCCAGATGAGGTTTTCCATTATTATCTGGAAAACAGTGTCAGAAATCATCACGTATCGAACATTAGGATCCTCTGGGAGTTTATTTTTGGTATCAAACATCATCAAACATAAACTCCTTTTAAAAAATCTCTCTAGAAGTTTTATCTTTCAGACAAGATATAATCCCCACATCCTGACCTTGTGTGGTTAATGAAAGACCCTTGGTATTTTTCATGGACCTGCTCAGCTAACTCATGTTTCCTGATCAAATGGCTCATTCTTTTCGACTATCTCTGTTTTTCTTGTGGTTTCAGGCTAAAATAGACAATGTTTTCCCTCCTTGTCTTGCTCGAGGGTGCTGTGTGTTCTCAAGCAGCTGCCATATCCTTTGCAGCATCAAAGAAGCTGCAAATTGAGGCACACACTGAGGTGCAGCCAGTGATGCTCTCAGGTCTCTCCAAACTCACCTTGTGGATGTGCCAGCTCTGCTTTCAAACGGGGATGTTTGGTGATGTCTGTGCCTCCTTCCAGCCCTGTTTTCTGTGGCTCTGGTAAGACTTTGGAGGCTGCAAGTGCTGCACCCATGAGGCAGCTGGTGCTGTGCCTGGGAAGTGTGTGGTGCTGAAAGAGGTTTGGGTGACTCAGGTTGTGTCTGTTCCCAAACATCACAGCCCTTCACGTCCCCAGAGAGTGGGGTTGCTCTTGGCTCACTGTCAGCAGGAGCAAGGGCTGGGCTTGCTCTCCATCTCCTGAGCAAGACTGGAAAGGCTGAGCCCATTGATGCCCCCATGTGCAGAGAGATGCCAGGCCCCCAGCCCTTCCCCATGGCCCCCTCCTGATGCCAGAGGCATCTGGAGACATTTCCCAAGAGTGAACTTCACATAAACCACCTCCTCTTATCCACATCCCCAGTCAAGTCAATAAAGACACAATTGAAACCTTTAGTGTGTGTGGGATCCAGCTGAGAAAAACAATCCTCTGAGTCTCACCATGGTTATGAAAGCAACGATGTCGCCTGGAAAGTATGTACCAGGGAGCAGAGAGCTGCCTGTGTCCAGGGGGGAGTGGAGGAGATGGGCACCAGCTCAAATATGACTCAAAATCAGGGGGAAATTATTCCTGATGAACGTAATTACTTCGGCTCCAGCCCTGATCAATACGAGGAGCTAAAACGCTCATAAACCGGCCGAGAATGTGAACTATGCAGGATGATTTGTAAGAGGTGTTTGGCTGGGTATGCTCTGCCCCAGCTGTCAGGCTGCCCAGGGACAGGGGAACCTGGTGCCCTGGGAGGTGGGAGAGCAGTGACTCGCTGGTTGCAAACTGGTGAGCCCCAAAATGAGAATCCCCCCCGAAGGAACAGGGAGGGGGCTGCCTCATGCAGGTCCTAATTAAAAGCAACCAGCCTGCTTGGCTGGGCTTCTGTGCTCTGACCACAAAGCAGGAGACAGGACTGGCCCTTCCCAGGCTTCTGCTGGCCCCCACCAGCGTGGGGAGGTTTCAGGCACCCAGCACAGCCCAGGCAGGGGCTCTGTGAGGGCACTGAGGGGGCAGTGGGGAACTGCAGGGCCACAGGGACAGCGCTGGAGGGGACAGTGTCCTCAGACCTCACACTGGCTGAGCCCCAGCTGTGTCAAGTGTGGTGCCAATTTGCACAGGAAAAGTGCTCCTTTTCCAAGGGAATTGGCTGTGTCTTGGAAACTGCACCCACTGAAGCAGATCGAGAGGAGGAAGCCTGAGTGATCCCTGGAGATCGAGGCCAGGTTGGAGATGGTAGGAACTTTCCTCCTGAAAAAAGCAATTACAGACTCAGGGAAAGGTGTCCTGGGGCATAGAGGTCTCTCATCAATGGGTGGGTTCCCTGACATGGTGAAGAAAGAGAAGGAGAGGGACTGTTTAGTCTCCTTTTTGTCCTGCTCTTCCCTGGGGAGACTGGACTGAATGCCTCCCACCACCCAGGCTTTTTCTCAGGACACCACCCCAGAAACCATAATGGCAGAGAGGCAGAAATAGGAAAAGAAGATGAAGAGAACCCCTTAGCTGGGAGCTATGGGTGCCCTGGCAGGAGGAGATGGGGTGGGGAAGGCTTCACCTTCCCACTTGAGCTGCTCTGCTGGCTCCAAGCTCCTGCTGCCATCAAACAAACCGATGTCTCCAGCTTCAGTGGTGACAGTTCCAGCTTTACCTGCCAGGGAGGCTGCAAGTTACAGCCACTGCCTGATGCTGCTGTTGCTACATCACTTCCACAGCACACCTGATTAACAATCGCAGGAAAACTCACTGATTCTTACTGAGTGGGACTCCGTTGGCTTTCAGCCACACAAGCCCTGCCTGTGTGAGGTCCCTGCACCTACAGCCCTCCCAGCCATGGAAGGAGAGACTGCTCTGGAAGTTTTTCCTTTTCTGACTATATTATTGATGATTTTCTTGAAAAGAGGGGGAAAATAAAAGGCAAGAAAAGCCTGTCTGTGACTCGTGACTCACTGGGATGTGTCAGGCTTTGGATTAGCATCTGCTCATTGTGAGCTGGTCCCTGTCACTGTGGATTGCCTTTTCCACTTGCATAACCGGTCCAGTTCTGTTTCTGGCACAGAGGTTGGCACCTCCCTGGCTCTGACCACCCCAGCAGGAATGGCTCCTTCAAGGAGCACATTTTGGCAGCCAGGCTGCTCCTCTGCCTGCCCCACTGGCCCAGGCTGCAGGAGATGTTTTGAGGTGCTGTGATGATTTGGCTGCTGTGCCTGCTGTCCGTGCTGCTTTCCCAACATTATCTCCATCTCCCCCCTGGGGCAGGGAGCTCCCCAGGCCACATGGGGAAATCCTGGGCCGCGATTTTGCTGGAAACCACATCTAGCACAGTGTGGTTGGGGTTAGGAGAGCCGTTTCCCTGGCATTTGGCTGCACTCTCCACTGCCAGAAGCTGACCACATTCAAACCCCGCTTCCCTCTGCATCCCGTGGTCCTGCTGAGCTGTGGTCTGCTGCTTGCACAGGCCAGGCCACTCTGCTGGCCTGCCACCCAGAAATCCTGCTCTGGATCATCTGTATGGGAATTAAACACAAACACTTTGCAAACCGCAGTCCTTGAGCAGGAGGCACTGAGCCGAGGCCGTCAGAGACAAAGGGAAGGTCTGCCAGGCCAGGCTGGCACGTGTGAGTGGAGAAGGGACAAGTGCTCTGACTCCAAGGGACACCAACCACCCTCTACGTGCAGTCCTTGCCTTGCTGCTTCCACAGTTCACCAGTCCCATGGGTGGTCCCTGGCACGGGTGGTGCTGGGCATGAAACACTCATGGAGCAGCTTCTGCTGCAGAGCAGCCCCTGGTCCAGCAGGCTGGCTCTGCCCAGCCCAGGGTCCCTGCAGCAGGGCAGAGCTGCACCTCCAGCCTTGGCTGCTGCAGCCTCTCCCTGAACCTGACCTGACGGTGCTGCTGCGCCTTCCCCTGCATTACACTCACCTTGTGCCTGCTTTGATGGCACCAAAGGCGCTACAAGTCATGGAGAGGCAGCTTGAAGGTCCTGCGGTGTCATGAAGCTTCTGCTTGGACCTGGCCACATCCTCCACAGCCTGGTTGTCCTCCCTGTCCCCACACAGGACCACAGGCACCTGCTTCAAGCCAACTTTCCCCTCCCAGGACTTGTCTGCATGGTGAGAGCCCAGCCTTGCTCCTCCTGCCTCCGAGCCCTGGCCCCTGGAAACGTCTGAAAGGAAATAGCTGAAGGTATTGAAAGGGGAGGCAGGAAACGCTCTGAATATTTTTTTTTTCTAAATATAATGACACTAATGTTGCTTGCAGTGTTAAAAATAGAAGTCAAGAGAACCTGCCTTTTTCCTGTTTGCTTTCAGCTCTCACTTTCCTGCCTGTCTCTGCATTCTGGGGATCTGCATGAAAATAAACCCAAGAAAGATCTCAGCAGTGTGCAAAGCAAAGCCAGATGGGTTTGGCCTCGGCTCCAGTTTCCCCAAGTGGGGCCATGCTGTTCTGGGTAGTGTGGGGAGCTTGAGGCTGTGCACTCCCCACCCCCAGCCACTGTCCTGTGCTGGGACCACACACTGACCCCCTGCTGCAGAACTGGCCACTCTGGCTGGGACTGTGGCCACCCTCCTGCACCCCGTGTCCTGGCTCTGCTCAGTGTCCTGACTTTCCCAAGTGGATCAGTGCAATGAGTGGGCTCCGAGCAGAGCTGCTGCTCTTCCTCCCATGGCTGACAGTGCTGTGCTCTGTTGGATCTGCCAGAAGAAGCCCTGGGAAAAATCCCCCTGTTCCCACCTATCCTGCTGGAGATGCTTCTCCAGCTGCCTGTGGCACATCCCTCCAGTTCATTTTCTAGGTCTCCCTCCCAGCCTCCTTTGATGCACTGGGACGACTTTGCTGCCAATCTCTCACCAGCTCATGACAGAGCAATGGCCATCACTGGATTCAGAGGCCAATAGATTCAAACTCACTTTGGCAGCTAGGAGCCAGAGCAGGGCTCCCAGGGCCTGAGGGAGGAGGTGTGGGAGCCAAATCCCAGCCCTGTACGGGAAAAAGAAAAATGCTGGAGAGCAGCAAAGTGGCCAGGGGGAGGCTGTCTGAACAGCACGGTGCCTTCAGTCGGGGCCGCACCCCGGTCAGCACAGCTGCCCTCCTGCTGCAGGTGTTCAGATGAAAAGCTCGGTGCTCATTTTTCAGCAGAGCAACCCAGGGTGTGCGTGTCTTGGATGGAGGCTGCTGCCTGATTTATTACAGGCTCAGCTCGAGGTGCCTGGGGAGAGCGGGCCCTGGCAGGGGATGAGAGGCAGGCGTGTGCACGGATGGATTGCAGCGCACAGAGTGCTGTGTTGTAGTAGGACTGCCCGGAATGCACCGAAGCCGGGAGCGGGAGGATGAATGAGTCCTCTGGCCTGGTTTGCATTCCTCTGCCCTCCCCAGTTCCTTTCTTGAGCTGGTGAACGGGGTGGGCGGGCAGCCCTGGGCTCTGGGTCTGTCTTGGAAAGCCACAAAGCAGCCAAATGCTGGCTGGGAGTGCTGCTGGCACTGTGCTGGCCACATGGAGCATGCTGGCAGTGCCAGGGGACCGGCTGCACTATGTCCCAGGTGCCACCCTCTGGGCAGCATCCCTCAAAAGGCTGATTTTTGCAAGGAGTGTGATTTTTCAGAGGGTGACAGCCTACCAGGCTGACCTCAGGTTGTTCTCAGTTAGCTGGAAATTGGATGTTTAAATGTCACTGGACTATCATGAGTCACTGTCTGGGCCACTTTTGTATCCCAGAGACAATTCTCTTGTGAGACAGATGAGAGCTGAACTGCAGGGACTTCCCAGGTGTTCCCCTCTGCCTGGTCGTGCTGCTGGCCTGCAAGCTGTCCCATCCACAACCCATGTCTTTGGTGTGAACAGGGAAGGGGACAAAGCATTGGCATCCGAGGAGGAGAAAACAGCCCTTGGAAAGGAGTTTAGCCAGAACCTGTGTGTTTAGGTGCTCAGCCTCTTCACTGGGCCATGCCGAGCAGATGCACTGACGATCCTCGGGGCGGAGGGCAGTGAATCAATCTCCTTAGGTGACCGTCGGCAGTAGTTGATTTTCCCGCGGGGCTTGTGCTGCGCTGCTAAACCGCGACCCATCGCCCCGCATCGCCCCGCATCGCCCCGCATCGCCCCGCATCGCAGGAGGACCGGGGAGCTGGAGCCGCGGCGGTGGCGGTACCGCGACCCCGCAGCCCCCATCCCGCATCTCCGATCCCGCATCATCCCGATCCTCGATGCCGGCCCCGCGGCAGCGCACGGGCTCTGCCTCCCTCTCGTGGCCGCTGTGCTCGGGCTCGCCGGGCGTTGCGGGGCTTCACGCCTCGCCCCGGGCTCCCTCCCCGCACCCCCCGCCCCGCACCCCGCCGTGCCTCCCCGCGCCCCTTCCCGGGGCACACGCGGGTTTATCCCGGCACGGAGCTGCGGTTGTGAGCAGGGCCCACCGGTTCTGTCTCTGCTCCAGGCTGCTCCTGATTACTCACTCACCTTTTGCTTTTCAGCAAAGCTTTTCTGCTGCCACCGGGGCAAGACTCTTTAGAGCCAGCCTTGCATTAGGCCCGGGGAATGGCTGGAAATGAAGCCAACCTCACTAGACACAGCTGCCGAAAAACTGAAGCTGTTTTATTCCCAATAATCTGTTTTCAATTTCTTCTGCAGCCCTTGAAGCCAAGAACTGAGCAAAACAAGAGCTCCAGGAGATCCTATAGAATATTGATTGGGTCAGGGCCCTGGATTAGATAAATCTGGGGCGTCTCCAGATGCCCCAGAAATTTTCAGCTCAACACAGTGAAGATCAGTTTCCCTTCAAACATTTTTTTTCTGGAGCAGTGGCCATGACCAGTTAGCCCTGGGGCTTATGGGCACCTTTGCTGGGACAGCAGCCAGGCAGCCCCCTGGGAATAGCCCAGCAGCACCAGCTCTGCCAGGAAACAGCACTGGAGAGATGGGTGGGAGCACCTGGCAATTCCCCTTCTCCCTCTTCTTCTGCTCCCCTTCACCTGCCTTTCTCTGTCTACCTGCAATATCCCTCAGTGTTGATATTTCTGCTGGTGCTCTATGAGCCCTGTTTGAGGAGTGAACATTTCCTGGCACCAGAAGTACGGGTGTGAGTATTGTGACCCTCAGTTTGGGATCAGCCAGAGCCTCACTGGCTTTTCAAGGTGCGTCATCTGGACATCCTGAGACAGCAGCCTTGAGCTGGGACCAGTTACTGCTCTGCTCTCCAGATCCTAAATCAGGGCATGAAAACAGCTCCTCTATCAAAACCACCTACAGGAAGGGTGGAGCAGTATCAGGGATGGACCAAGGCCAGGACCAAACCCTGCTGTCTGCCAGATTTGAGGTCTCCACATGACCAGGGAGGGAGAAGGGTGGGGACAATCCCCCAGCTTTGCTTTGCAGGATGTGACACTGCAGGTGTGAGAGCCCTGAGAACATTAATGAGCCTTAATGGCCTTGACCAGCCTCCCCTGCCCCACACCCCTGGGTCCAGGAGGTGTATTTAAGCTCAGCCCCAGGCCATGGGCTCTTGCCATGCTGGGGGAGTGCTGGCTCCAGTACAGGCACAGTGGTGCCTGGCTGTGGATCCTTTGGTCCTGACCTTCACCTGCTGAGTGTCTTCCTGGCTTGGTGTCAGCCCTGCCCCATTGCTATGGACCTGCTGGTGCTCCTGGCCCTGATCCCAGCCCTGATGGTCAGACTGAATTCCTGGCTTGACCTGGGACCTGCCTTATCACCGTGGTGTTGCCTTGTGATCTGCACTCATGGTTGGCCCTGGCCACTCCCTTTTCTGGCCCAACACCCATGTTTGGGCACAGATACAAAGGTCTGGCCTGGACTGGGGTGCAGATGAAGGAATGGGACAATGGACCCTTCAGCCCTTGCCCACTCCTGCTGAGGGGACCAGGGATCCCCCTCAGCTCTGGCATTGCTGTGCCTCAGCCTGAGCAGTTTGGCTTGGTCAGAGCCTGTACCACTGGAACAACCCAGAGCTAAATCCCTGGGCAGGGGAGCTGTGCTGTGGGCTGGGGAAATTTGGGGTTTCCTGCAGAGGCAGCAGCATGGGCTGAGGCTGTGATATTAGAAAGAGTCTGAGGGGGGCAATGTTATGCTGATTATTTCTGTTTTCTGCTGCTCAGCCCCATCTGAATTATCCCTAAGAAGGTCAGATTTGGCAAAAACATTTTCCCCTTTTTTTTTTTCCCTTTTACCATTGCAGTGAAGATGGGATGCAAAGTGCTGACCTGTGGCACCACAGCCCTTCTGAGAAAGGCTGTCCTCAGCTCCTCTCTGTCCTTTAGTGGCCTGGGTGGCAATGTCTGGTCGTGTGCTGATAATCTAATTACCTGCTTATGCTGGGGGCTGGAGAACAGCTCAGCTCCCCACAGTGCAACACGTGCTGCTGAAGCCCGGGCATGCAGAGTCTCCTTGGGCTGGAGAAGCTTGTTCAGAGGTGTCAGGCCCTGTGTGTCTTGGTCCTCCTTCAAAAAGTGGACTTGAATAGAGATGTGTTAACTGGCCACAGCTGGGCTCGTGTCAGCCTGGGAGCTGCATCTGTGTTGCCCTGCTCAGTGACCCCTCACTGGAGCAGGGCATCCTGCTCCGCGTGGAGTTCCCTCGAGAGAAGTCCTACAGGAAGGGGTGGGGGGGGACGTGTTCTGGATGGGGAATGTGCTCTGGATGGGGAATGTGCTCTGGATGGGGACCAGCATGCTTCCCTCCACTCCTGCCCAGCAGGTCCCAGTGCAATGGGCTGTGCTGTGGGCTCAGGGTGCTCAGAGCGGGGCACTGGGGTCACGTTCCAGCCACAGTGTGGACACAGCAGGGCTGTTCCTGCGGAGGTTCTGACCTGCAGGTGAGCTGTGCCTTTTGAGGTGGTGCTAAAAAACCCTAGGAGGGGCATGTTGTGCCAGGCTAGGGTGAATCTGGGTGCAAATCTTGTCTCTGTTGGTGTGTGGTGGTTACAAGGAAGGCAAACAGGGTGGCAGAGCTGCACTGCTGAGTCAACGGCCCTGGTACTCCCAGCCTACAACAGGGATGTGTTTATTTAAGGAATGACATGAGAGGAATGTGTTCCCACCTCCTTATTGATGGAAATCAGACTGAGCTGCACTGGGACCTGCCCCAGCACGGCACAGGGGCCCACTGGGACATGCTGGAGCATGCCTGGCTCACCTGCTGCTCTCATCTCCAGGCTTCCCTTTGTGAAAATCAGGCTCAGGGCAGGGAGGGACTGGTGTGTACTTGGACTGGAGTCCCCCAGTGTGCAGGGAACAGGAGGGTCCCCTGTCGTGCATGATGGAGGTCTGGGCACTGATCCAGGCAGGAGGGGGTTCCTCTTACCATCCCAATCAACAACTGGTGGGAAAGTGGCTCCAACCTTGCAAGTAGCAGCAGGTTCAGTAATTCCCTAGCAACAAAGCCCTTCCCCAGTGCCTGAGGCATCATCCGTTGTGGTGAAGGTGGTGGGTGCACTTGGCCAGGGACACAGCCTTGAACCCACCCACCCTTTATCTCCTGGGCTCCTCAGGGTGATCTTGGCCTGTCCTGGGCAGAAGTCACATCCTGGTGAGGTTTCTGTCTTAGCTGCTGTGGCTGATTGAGATTTCTCTCAGCTCCTCTCAACAGGGCCACATCTTTCCACAGGACAGAGTTGGCTCCTTCTCTTTACCCACAAGAGAAATCAAAGGGCAGGCAGAGTTCAAGGGCCCAGGAGGAGCTGAGCAAGGCAAGGTGAACCCTGCTTCCATTGGTGGTGATACTGCCCTGGGTCTTGAACTTCAACACTGGGTTTTAGCAGTGAAACAAGCTGACAAGGCAAGGTGGGGTGGAGGGCAGGGAGGTGCTCCCGCTGTGCTGCAGGGACTGTGTGCTCCTGTCACCTGGGGCCACTGGGTCCATCTGCACCCTGTGACCCAAAGAGCTGGGTGAGAGCAGGGGGCTGCCTTTATCCTTAGATATCCCACAGCTTCTAGGGTGGGTCTTGGAGGCATTTCCTGGTCTGAAATGCTGCCAGACCCAGACCTGTGCTCTTTCCAACAGCCCAAAGCACTGACACTGTGTTTCTCTGCTTTATCACTTCCAGTAACGTGCTATACTGATGTCCTGTGGGCTCTGGAGCAGCCTGATTTCCCTACATCTCATATCAGACAGCCTTCCTGGTCCAGGAGATGTTCAGAAGAGGTTGAAATACATAAGTGTGGCCTGATGCAGGGTGAAAATTGGCCCTCCATGTTACAGCCCTAATCGGGTTAGGGGATCAGCAGGGCAGGCTTGCAGCAGCCCACGTGGCTTTCCCAGTGGCTGCATCCTGGGATGTGCCCATGCCGGGCATGTCATCAGCTGGGGGTGCATTTCTGTGCTGCTCAAAAATGCCCATAAAAAAGGGAAAATGCAGCCTGTTTACAGGGTAGCCTCCTCTGTGCCCTGGGGTGTGTCTCAGGGGGGTTCTGCTGTGGAGGTTCTTTCTGTTTTCAGGCTGGTGGTGTTTCAGTGGTGTGAAGGTCGTGGTTTACTCACAAGCAGTGCCAGGCAGGAGCCCCTCGGAGGGGTCTGCCCAGTGACATCCCTTGGGTGTACCCAGGTAATCATCAGCCCTGCCAGGAGCTTCTCAGTGGCCCTCTGTGCTGATGCTCTTGGGCCTGCAGCCTCACAAATGCCCTTAGGAAAAGCTGTCACCTGCTCCCTGCTGAGGGAGAGCTGGGACAGAGCCTGTCTGGGACCGGGAGGTGGTGCAGGACCTGCTTCTGCTTTTGGAGGCCAGTGTTGGGTCTCTTTCCAGCTTCTTTGAGAGCAGAGGGGACATGAAGTCCCTTTGGGGAGCAGGGTGGATCCTCAGCGGGGTTTTGCCCTTCCCATTGACCGCAGGGTCCCGTGATCCCCAGCAGGAACCAAATGGGTCACAGCTGAGTTCCCACCAGTGACTCCAGTGATGGCTCGCCCCGGGGCAGAGGTTTTTCCCTGCCCTGCAGAGAAGCTGCAGAAGTTAAGTGGGAATTGCTGAGTTAAGTTAGGGCTTTGTCTCAAAACCAAAAATTTTGCAGAAGCAATGAAGGTTTGGGGTGAGAATGTCTCCTCTTGCAAAATCAACCAGTATAGCAGTATGTCATGTTTATACATGTCAGTGGCATTTATACTATCTTACTGGTAGAATTAATTAATCTAAACACTTTTTTTCCTCCTTTAGCCACTTAGAATGGTCTGTCATGTGAGACTCTTTGGTATCTGGTAAAACAAAACAAAAAAAACAACAACCCCCACCCCAACCAAAATGGAAAAGTGCATTTTTTAAGATCTAAGCCCAACATAAGCACACTTTTTAGTATTTTTGGAAAGCTGTTTGCAGGTGTCAGCAACCCTGACACACAGCTGGTATTAACTTGTGAGGGCAAGAGAAAGGGAACAGGTTTAAATATAGCTCCTGGGAAATAAGCAGTGGAATAGCTTCCAAGATCAGTTTTACCCCTACTTTGCTGCCTGGAATTTTCCCAAAAATACAAAAGATAAACAATCAACCTCAGAGACTGGAGGCATGGCAGGCTGTGCAGATGAGCAGTTGCTTTCCCCCAGGATGGTTCCAGAGAATCTCCATGTTCTGCCTTGTGCTTGGCCACACAGGTCCCTGTTTGTGCCCCTCTGGTTTCCCAGGTGGGAAGTCACCATTAAATAATAGACTTGTTCTTCTTGAGCCTTCTGGCTGCAGGGAGATGTGGTGTTCCCAAAGGGAAACACTGATTTAATACCAAGAGCACAGCAGCTATCGCAACCACCCGATTAAGCCAGTGGTAAAGATGGATAAAGTGGATCAGGGTCAGGTCAATTAAAATCAGCCCAATCCGTGTTTCTAAGGCTCTGCAACACACTTGTGTGCAATGAATGCACTATGCTGACACTCCTGGAAAGAGCTGAGTCTGCAGCACACGTGTATTTGCTAAGCAAGGAAAAAAACCCCATCAAAAAACCCCTTACTGCACCATTCCCAGTGGATGGGGCCAATTCAGCCCCATTTACCTCTTTGTGACCTTTGCTATCAACGCTCCTCCCAGCAGAAAATTACCCACATGGCTATTTTTTTTTACCCTGTAATTTCCTCTAATCTCAAATAAATGCTCTAATTGACCTCTGTCCTCCCAGTGTACATGACAATTGAGCAGGACTGTGCCCACAAAAGACCATTAGAAAGCACTGTCTATTCACACTGGGGCCATTCATGTTCTGGATGCTTTGAACCAGAAGTCAGACCTCAAATACGCGATGCTGTGAATCATTATTCAGGCAAAATAGATATTTTTCAGGTGGCTGCTAAAGAAAGCCCATGATGTGGAAGTGAAATGGTCCATGTGAGCCAGAGCTCACCTCGCCCAGAAGCAGTTTCAGAACCAGTTGCCAATTTGCACACTGGACCGTTTTGTTTCTGCCCAGACCCTCTGTGCACACCCAGGAGGCTTTTAACCAAATTCACCGCTTTCAAAGTAGCTTGGAACGTTGTCCCCTTCTGGAAATCACAGATTTTAGTGCAGAGAATACCTGCTGCTTATTCCTGCTGCTCCATCCCACAGGCTCCCGAAAGCCCTGAGCGGTGCTTGGCAGCTAACGCTTTACTTTCCCCTGCCACTCACTGTTTTCTAAAGAATATTTTTGCCACTTAGCTGTGGTTAATGGGCTTTGTCTCGACATGGATGAAGTCAGGGCATCCCTGAAAGGTGGTACTTAATAAAAGAGAACATGTTGATGAACCTTCCTCCCCAGCCAAGCCCTGGGCTTTTCCCACGGGCTCTGCTGCAGTGCTCATACCCAAATGACCTTGGGATTTAAGCTGAAAAACTGCTGCTTTCTCAACGCCTGCCTGGCTTTGGGGCAGAAATTCCACCGCTGCTCTCATGGCAAAGGCTGGTGAGAAGGGAGGCTGGTGACATTCCCCTGTGGGGCAGTGAGCCTGTAGCACATCCTGCATTCACTAAGCGGTGCCAGCACCAGGCTGCAGCCCCTGCTCTCGGAGCTGCTCGCTCCCCTGGGCTGTTTGATGTCACCTGGCTGGGGTGGCAGTGGGACAGCGCAGGGCTGGAGGAGCCCCCAGCCTTCCCCATCCCCAAAAGCAGGGCTCTGGCGTAGCTAATCCCCCGCTGCCAGCTTCCACAAACAATGTCCCTCTGGAGTAAACACAGCTGGGGAAGGAGAAGAGGGAACTTTATTTTGCAACCATTTGTGGTAGTGCTCACGCCTACAACCCCGAGTGCTTTCTCTGCTTACGCACCAGAGCAAGTGATAATAGTATTTTTCATTGATATAGGGATTTTCCTCTCTAAGGCTCTCTGCAGACCTGGCCTGTGGTCTGGGGACGGCCTCACCTGGGCAGGTGAACTCCAGTCATACAGAACAAAACTGTGCTCCTTGTCTCTGCAGAGATTTTGGAAATATCACCTGTCTGCTCAACACCTTCCAGGAAGCTTCAGTCTCATCTCGTCCAGGGCTGCAGAAGGGCCCAAGGGATGTTCCTCGAGGCTCAGTCTAGGAAGTGGTTCGACCTTGATGGACTTGCCTTTAGCTGGATGGGTACTTCAGGACTGGAGTGACTGAAAGCTCTGCTCTCTCCAGTATCAGAGAAGCGCTGCTCAGCAGGGAGGAGCAGGCAGGACTTCTCCAGAACTCTCCTTCTCTGGAGATATTCAAACCCAACCTGGACATAACCCTACGTAACCTGGTCCAGGTGAACCTGCTTTAGCAGTGGGGCTGAACTAAATGATTTCCAGAGGTTCCTTCCCAACCATTCTGTAACTCTGTGGCTTTCTGGCTCACTGTCCTCAGTGACTGGCTGCCTCGTGCATCACCTATGGGAGAGAAAGGCAGGAGGCAGAGCAGCAGTGGAAAACATGGCCAGGTCACTAAAAATAAAAAAATGAAAAGCTGATCATGAGTTTGTAGGAACTGAAAGCAGGTGTAGGATGGACCGAGAGCCACGGGACAAAACAACTGAGTCACAGGGCAGCAGGTTTGAGAGCAGGAAAGGTTAAAACAAATATTGTTGAACTGGCGTTAAGACTGCAATCAAAGCTGGAGATTGCATTCCGGTTTTACCCGCTGAGCTGTCCTTCTCTCCTATTCTATTTTCTGTCAGTGCTATTGTTGCAGGAGCAGCTCCACTCGGGCTCTCAGCCCCTGAAGGAAGCACGAGTGGGACTTCAGGAAGGGTGGGTTTAGATTAAACACTGGGAAGAAATTAACGGCCTTAAGCCCTGCCAGGGGAGGTTCAGGTTGGCCCATTAGGAAGAAAATTTTTTTTTACAGAGCGAGCGATCAGACATTGGAAATAAGGGCTGCCCCGGGCGAGGGGGCGGATTCCCCGGTGAGTTTTTTTAAGACGAGGCTGGACGTGGCACGGCGGTGTTGGATCAAGGGGCTGGATCAAGGGACTCGACGATCTCGGGAGACCTTTCCCAACACGGCTCTATGAATTCTTCCCCGTGAAGTGTGTGTGTGGGGGGAAAGCACAGGCTGCCCCCCAAAAGCCGTGGCCGCCCACACACCCCCCTTGGAAGAAGAAGAAGAATGAAGAAGAAGAAGAAGAATGAAGAAGAAGAAGAAGCAGCGCCCCGGGGGCTGCACGGAAGGCTTGTCTGAGTGTGCGGTGGGGGTGAAGAAGTGGGAGGGGATGATCTTTAGGGTCCGATGCCATCGCCCCGTGCGCTCCGCGGGGCGGGGCCGGGCGAGCGCGGCCGGCGGGGCGGGGGCGGCGAGCGCAGAGCGGCGGCGGCGGCACCACCGGAGGGAGAAACGGGAGCATGGAGAGGGCAGCGAGAGTCTTCGGGGGACCCAAGGTGAGCTGCCCAGCTCTTCAGGCTTCCCCCACCCCCGCGGGGTACAGCACCTCTGCCCCGGGGCACGGACGTGCCCCGGGGCAGAGGTGCTGTGCCCCGCGGGGGTGGTGGTGCTGAGCCGCCCGTGGGAATTGGGGCACGGGCGGCTCGGTCGGCGGGGGATTTACCCGGCGGTGTCACCCAGCCCTGCCCCGGCGTCCCCTGGGCACATCCCGGCTCCGGGGATGTCCCCGGGGGCTCATCCCGTGCGGGGATGGGGAAGGGGGAAAAGAGGGACAAGCCCTGATGGAGGGAAGAATTTTTGGGAGGGGGTCACGCCAAGGAGGTCCAGCTCTTGGCCCTGCAAGGGGATCCGTCCCCGGGAGTCGCACACCCTGTGCCCTCCCCCACATCCTCCCAGAGGATCATCCAAAACGCTCCCGGAGCTCTGGCAGCCTCGGGGCTGTGCCCCGCTGCCCTGGGAAGCCTGTTCGGTGCCAGCCACCCTTTTCCTGACATCCAACCCGACCGTGCCCTGACACAGCTCCAGGTCTTGTCACTGGTACCCCCAGAGCAGAGCTCGGTGCCTGCCCCTCCTCTGCACCTCCCGAGGAAGTTTTAACTGTATTTACGTCTCCCCTCAGTCTCCTCTTCTCCAAGTGCCCCCCCCCCCCAATCCCTGTCATGGTCTACTAAACGAAATGTTTTCTCCTGTCTTTTTTTGTTTGTTTGTTTCAGGGTTTGTTGTTTTGTGAGTGGTTGTTGTTTTGTGGGTGGTTTTGTTTTGGGTTTTTTGATTTATTTTTTTTTGTCTGTTTTGTTTTGGTTTTGTTTGTTGTTTTTTGTTTTTTTTGATCTCTTAAACATTCAGTTCAGTTTTTCCTCAGATACCCGTGACACCACCTTGGTGGCTGCTGTGTCAGAGGGTGCTCCGGTCTTTCGCTCTTGCCATGCCTTGTATAAGTGCATCTCATGTAGGATCATATGGTAATGTTTATTATTCAGATTAGAAAACAGTTGAGGAGGAAGAAGATGAAACAGCTGTGGTTAGCAGTAGTTCTGTATCTGGTGGCAGATCACTGCACGTGCTGCAGGGTGGTTCTGCTCTCAGGCTGTGGTTCCACTGTGCTGCTGCACAGGGAGCAGGTCTCTGCCTGGCTGCCACGTTGGGCTCTCGGTGGGAAGTGAGGGGTGGGGGCAGAGGAGACCAAGAAAAGTGATGTGAGGCTTGTGGTGGTCCTGCTCTGGGAGAACCTGGGTGGTGGCAACTGCGTGTGGCTTTCCCTGAGAAGATTGTCTCTGAAAACCCAAAAGGGTTGGGTTTTTCTGCTGCTGTTTGCATCCCTTACCACTCCCAAACCACTTATCTCTCAGTTTGAGCTCGCACCAGGAAAGTCTTGCATAGTTGGAAAGGTCTGTATGCACAGGTCTGATTCACGTTTCGCTCCATCACAATGCTTCCCTCTCAGGGAAGTTGATTCATGCCATAGCAGGTAAACCTTGACAGCAAAATGCAGGGAGCATTGAGAGCTGCTAATGGTTAAAACCTTTTTAAGGCTCAAGTTCTTCTTTCACTTGTGATTCTTCCTACTTTTCCAGTGCGTGGGAGAGTGGGATGCCAAAGAGAAGGACCTAGGAAAATCTGCAGGGTTTGACTGCTAAGATCAGGCTTCTGTTGTCCGGCTGCTGGCAGTTATGAGACTGGTTTTCCTGAGTCAGACAGTTCCTTTCAATCCTGTGAACCTGCTAAGTCAGGCTTGGGGAAAAAAAAATGGGCCTGAAGTCAGTTAATGAGCCCTATTCATTCCCCTGGACCCTCTGCCATTGGGAACGATCAGTTTTGTGCTTTAGAGATGTTTCTGGTGACTGGAGCGGCTTTGAGCCCCGGCTGAACGTGGGGCCGGGGCTGCCTCTGTGTTTTTCAGGAACTCTCTGACTCCCAGTGACTGAGGTGGATGGAGGTGGATGAACAGGGAGCTTCCGGGGCTGCTGGGGGACAACTTTGAACCCTGCTTATCATAGGCCATAAAAGAGCAGAAAAAGCTGACGTTCCTTTGACCCCAACCTTTAGGCTCCCCCCCTTCTGCTGCACAACCAGAGCAGAGACCCTGCCCTCGCTCGCTGCTGGCTCCTCTCCCTGCAGGCCAGCCCCAGCTCGAGGGCTTCAGGACCCCTGGCTCCCTTCTCCTGCAGCTGCCACGTGCCTTGAGCTGTGCTGTGGGGAGAAGGATGGGAACAGGAGTTTCTGGGGTCAGGCCCACTCCCTCCCAGTGGCTGGGGCAGCTCTGCTGCTGGATCCTGGTTTGGGACATGAGCATCGGGTCACACTGGGCAGGTGTTCCTGCAAGACACCCCACCCCATGGGATGGCACACAGCCACCATCACCCCTTAACGTCACCAGGGGTCTTGTACTGAGGTCAGTGGAGCTTGAGGAGTAGGTGCCAGGAGGATGGTATTCCCAGGATTTGGGAAACACAGTTAATTCTTTTTTGCAGTGATTGGCATTTGTCTTATCTCTTGTTCAGCTTTGCTCTCAGCTATAATTACCCTGGTTTTCAGCTGTTGAGATTAATAGGATGAATTTAAATTATCAGCTTTTAATGACCTGATAAATAATTGTGGGCAAAGTCACTGTTAAGGGTTTTAAAATGATGCCACTTTACCATCTGCAGTTGGTGTTACTTTTACCGTGGTGTTAGGACTGACTTTGGTCATTGTATGTATTTTAAGAAAGACCCTAGAACTACCTAATACAGAAAATCCTTCAAGTGCCTTAGCTTGGATGGCTCTTTTTATGCCATATAATAGGCACACTGAGCAGTTAACTGCTCTGCCATGGTCTGCTGAGCAAACTCTAATAGAGAAATTGTATTGGGTTTACTGTGGCTGAAAATACTTTGAACGTTTGGTTAACTTTTTCCTCCTAATTTCACTAAATTGAAAATAATCAGACTCGATCTTGGAATGGAACATACTTGTTTGAGTACCTCATTTTGTGTTTGAATTTGTTTTTGAAGCTTATTAAGTCTCAAAGAAAACATTAAAATGTTGCCAGAGAAGTCACGCCAGAGCCCTTAAAACTTCTCCTTTTTAAAATCTGACCCAATTTGCTGATATCTGCACCAGTGAGTCACTGTGCCGTGGTTGACCTGAACCTTTTTTTTTGCATAAAAATGGAAAGCGCTGGCGTTTGCTCTGATGGCCTTGCTGGGGGGCTGTCTGTGCTGAGGACGCACAATTTACAGCCAGTTACACCTTTTGAACTCATCCCTCTGGCTTTCAACAACTCTTTAGTGAAACTAAAGGTTTCACTGAATCGCGCTCTGGGTTTTTGATGCGCTGGCAGGAGATCGGTGGAGCTGCAGAGGGACACAAGTGTGGCTGCACAGAGCTGGTCCTTGCTGCAGCTGGGGGAAGAGCAAAGCTCCTGCCCCGGGAAAGCCTTGGAGAGCTCTCTCTGCTGCTTTGTTGTTCTTCATCAGAACAAGGGCTGCCACATCCAGGTTGACTGCGAGAAGGGAAGGCATCGACCTGGCCTAGTGGGTGGCAACCCTTCCCATGGCAGGGGGGTCGGAGCTAAATGACCTTGGAGTTCCTTTCCAACCCAAACCTTTCTCTGAGTTTATGATCAGTGGTCCTGGAATGGTTGGAGGCTCCTCTGCAGTGCTGGTGCAGCACTGGGCCTGGAGCAGTGTTGAGATCCCCATTTTTGTGTGCCCAAGTTTCCACTCCAAATAAACCGGAGGGTTTGGGGTGAGAAACCACGTGCCAGTGGAGATCTGTGTGCCAAGGAGCAGAGCCCTGGAAAAGGCATTGGGCTCCTGCATCCATCATTATTTCTGCTTGCTCAGGCATCATCTCCTGGAGCCACAGTTCGGAGAAAACTCTTTCATCTCTATCTGGGTGCTTTCCTTGGCTTCAGGCAAGGTCATGTCACCCACTTTTTGTCTGGAAAAGTCTTGTGCTTTGTTTACCCAAAACAAACACTCAGGAAGAGAGCTGAAATGTAATCTGCAGCCAGCAGCCTCCCACGGACCTGCAAGCCTGGGGGTTTGCCAGCAAGTCACCCAGGGGAGATGAGCTGCTGGGTTGTGCCTCTGCTGATTGCATCCTTATCTAGAACCCTTTAAGGCACACCTTTCCATCTTCTCTTGAGTGTCCTTTGGCTATCTAAATAGCATAGACTGCTTCTCACTGCAGAAAACCACGCCCTCAAGCACTGATCCTGGGGAAACCCCAAACTTTTTGGTTTGAACAGCGTTGAGCTGCCTTAGTTTAGGTGCCTCCAGACCCAACGAAATGCTGGCAGGGGAGGAAGAGCCTGTTGCTGGTGTTGGAGAGGAACCTTGCTGCTTTACAAGCATCTCACCTGCAGAAGTGGCAGGAGGAGGTGACTTGCATGGACAAAGGACACCACGGAATCTGCATTCCCATTGACGGAAATGCCACATTGGGATGTTCTTGCAGGAAACACTCGAGCAGTGATTGGAGTGAGAAGACCTCGATAGGTTCGGGTTGCTTGGTTTTTAAATCCAGTGTGAGCAAGTTCCACGCCTGCAAGTTTTATCCATCAGAAAGTCACAAGGGCTGTTGAATATCTCAGGGAGTGGAGCTTGCCTGGTTTTGAAATAGGAATTGGAGCCCAAGAGTGGAAAGCGTGCCAGGCGTCCACATCTGGCGATGCAGATCACGTCCGTGATGTGTTATTTTATCTGCTGCTTTGCAGGACATTGAGTCCTCATCAGCAGGATTGTGTAACTCGAGGTGGGGGGAAAAAAGCAGGTTTTGCCCTTCTTAAATCTTCCTCCTTGTAGATTCAGATCGTATCTTAAGGGTAGGGGAAGTGACGGGGATATCTGTTTACAGCCTGCTAACAGTGGTGTCTGCGGGCATGTTCCTGACCCCTGGGCCAGCTGATTGCAACAGTGCAGGATCAGCAGCTGGAGCTGTCCCGAGCCTGGCACCTGCATGCTGAGCCCATGCACCTGGATCCCAGAGGATCCCAAGGAGCTGGACAGGCCTGCCTTGCCCCGCTCGCAGGGACCGTTTCCCCTCCCAGCTCCTCGTAGTTATTGTTTGATACATACCCTGACGCCAGAGGGTTTGTGGGTTTTAATTAGTAACCCTGGGTGGTTTAATTATCCATGCAAATATCCAGTCCTCTTCTGAGCCAGCCCTGCTCAGTTCTTACCCTCTGCATCCTGCAGCAAACATCTATGCAGGAAAATGTGCGCGATGTAACAACTAACAACTCGGTGTATCAAGTTCCTGCTTTAGTTTGATCAAATTTGATCAAAAAAAATAAAATTAAACATGCATTTTGGAGGCTGTGCCGTTTCTTAAAAGAAAACAGTTCTGGAAAGAGTGAATTATCTAGCTGAAACATTTTACAGCTAATATTTTCCTTCCCAGTTTGACTTCCAGATTACATCTGTCGTGTTCCTCCAAAAGCCCCAGCTGGCTAATGGAAAAAACTTTTGTTTTTCTGGGGCTCTTTCTCCAAAATCCAATGTTTCAGCAATAATCGGGAAATGGGGTTTCAGAGTGAAAAGACCTGAGTTACTGTCCCATTTTTAATGAGTAAAAATTTAAGTGTTTCATTTTGAAACCAGCTTGGTAGCTCTGTGGGGCAACTTGTTATTATTTTTTACAGCACCTTGTACCATGGGACTGACCTCTTGTGTAGGATTAGAGATCCTGTAAGCTCTGATAATACCAAGTAATTAACAACCCATCAGGAGCTGATTCTTGGAAGTGAAGTCAAAGTTTCTGTAATGACTCTTAGCAAATTAATTGGTGTTTGGCTGCCTGTGACTTCAAGGAGCAGCAAGCTAGAAAGCAAAGGTGTTTGGGGTTTGCTTTTTTTCACTCTTTCCAAGCTCTGAACCATGCAAGCTGAGTAAGGATAGGGCAGTTCCTGAAAATTACTGGAAACGGAATAATTTTCTAAAAATTCATTAAATGTGTGAGCTGCAGCAGCTGTAAGAAAATACTTAGTACTTAAATGTTGAAAAATAAACTTTATAATGATTATATTTTAAAAATATTTCTGTGCTTGTCATGATTTTGTCCCTGTGTTGGCTGCATTGATACCCATGTGAGTACCAGCTACTTCTCTCTGAACTTTTGCTGTAGCTCTGAGAATACCTGACCCGTTTTTCTTATTGCAGGTTGAGCTTCACGTCCACCTGGATGGAGCCATCAGGCCAGAGACGATCCTGTACTTTGGCAGGTGAGCTGTGGGGTGAAGAAAGCTCTGGGAGCTGCAGTTCCAGAGCACCATCCCTCCTGCTTGTCCAGGTCTGCCACAGGAGAGCTCCTGCAGGCAGCAAACCTGGCTGGTGCTGGTGCTGCCTCTGCCCAGATGGGTCCTCTGGCTGCAGTGAGGTGACACTGAGCACATCCCAGAGGGCAGTGGGGCTGCACAGGTAGCTGCACACTTTGAAGTGTGACCAGGACATGGCAGAGTAGCTGTATTCTGACTCCTTTCTCCATATTCCGAACTGCAAAAGTGCCGTTCCATGGTTTGGGAGGAAAAGCCCCCCCTGCCAGGTGGCTCTGAACCCTGGGCTGTCTGCCTGGTGTCAGCAGTCAAGGAGTTGCGTGTGGGTGACCTGGGAAGCACTGGGCAGTGGCTTGGAGAGAGGTTTGTTTCCTTGACAGAGCCCACATGCATCTTCTGCCTTCAGCGTGGATGGTGTGGGAAGCACTGGGGTGAATGATTAACTGCTGCCAGGACCTGGCTCCACGCTTGCAGCCAAAATAAACAAGATTTCTTCCAACTGTCACTGATACGCTCAGATCAAGAAGGTTGTGAGCTTAAGGATTTCGGGGAACAGCTCTCAGGCACAGCTCTGGGGAGGAAACCAGTTGAGAGGAGGATGGGAAGCAGTTCTGGCAGCCCATGAGCCCAGCAGACTCCAAGGCAGTGCAGTCCTAGGGGGAATATTCTTTCTAGAGTAGCTTTTTCTGCAGGGCATGGCCATACCTTTTGTGGTGTAGTCAGAGCAAGGAGGGTGGATCAGAGCTGTCCACCCCATCTGTTGCAGGGTGCTGGCACTGAGCTGAGTCAGGGTTCCTGCTGGTGGGCTGCAGGGCTGGAATACAGGTCCAAATGGGACAGATGAGGCGGTGCTGACTCCCTGGGGCTCTGCTGGGTCCCTCTGCCAGCAAAGGGAGAATGCCAGTGTAGTCCCTGAAGAAGGTTGTAGGAGCCCTGAAGCCCAGGAGGCCCTGCCTGTCTGGGGATCCTGTGCCAGGATCCTTGCTTAGGGCAGAAACCTTCATTGCCTGAGTGTGTGCCGAGTTCCCTCTTATTTTTAAACAGCCCTGGCATCCCCAGGAGCTGCCAGGCCTCGGGTGGAGCAAGGCTGTGCTATTCGTGAGCTCTAAAACTTGCACTCACACACAAAAAAGGCAGTGGGGCAGTGCAGGAGCCTGTAGGGGACTGACTGCCTCAATAACCTCACCCTGGGCACAGAAAGCTGCTTGTGGTCTATTTTTAAAGGTAAATAGCTGGAAATAAATTTGCCAGGTGGTGGCATAATATAACCCCGAGCTGCTGGGATGCACAAGGTCCCTTGGGCAGTGCACTGCTGAACTCGGCTGTTTTTAGAAACTTTGTCTCCAGTTCTGTCAGGTCTGGGCCATGGTTTTGCATCCCCCCCCTGCCCAGCCAGAGGGTTTAGAGCCGTGGCAGATCCCCCATGGGACGGGGTGTCCCCAGGAGAGGTGCCCTTTCCGAGGTGGGACGCTGTGTGTGGTGTGCCCGTGGCTGGAGGCAGCTCTGGGCAGGACACCGAGGGGCTTGGGGGCACGAGCAGGTTCCCCTGGAGCAGCTTTGCTTCAGGATCTCACCCACCAGCAGCATTGGATGGGGCAGCAGCAGCTCCCAGAGCCACACTGGCATGATCCACCAGACCTTCTGATCCAGAGACCTGACTCCAGACTCATCCCAAAGTGCTGCTGCCGCTGCCAATCCTTTGGGAAGCACAGGAAAATGTCAGGGAAGTGGCTTTGCTGTAGGAAACTTTCCCTGGGCAGGTGGAGGAAGGTGCATGCCGGTTCCTAGAGCAGAGACTGATGTGTCAGTGCCACAGAAAGGGCAAGGCAGGGAGGAAAACCAATGCCTTGGCAACGATGAGTGTTCCCTGCTGGGTGCCAGCAACTTAATCTGTGCAGATTGCATGTGAGGGCTGAGCGTGGGGCTGGTTTCCTTCCTGGCCGAGAGGGGAAGGAGCAGTGTTTACTGAGCCCAGGAGCAGGGTCCTTTGGACTGAGTCCCTGCATGGCTCCCTGGAATGGTTGCTGGCATTGGGACAATAGAGCTGTCTGTGGTGTTTTGTCTCCATTAGCAGAGATCCACCAATTAGCTGTAATTCATTGTGGCAGGAAAGAGGATTAAAAACGAATGTCTAGTTATTATTCCAAATTTATGTTGGCTTGTGCAAGGTACCAGAGTGTGGGGGTGGCAAAGCCTGCCCAGGAAGCCTGAAGCACCCTTGGCTGGCAGCCCAGCTGTCACCCCACTGCACTGGGGACACCTTCCCCCACACAGTTCTCCAGCTGCTCCAGGGAAAAATGGCCTCTTCCCTCTTGGGAGCCCTTAAATGGGCTTTAGCATCACTATCCCTTTGGTGAGAGCAGTTGTTGCCATTTGCTCCTGCGTGTCAGAGAAGATGCCACCACAATGCTGGGCTCGGGAACCAGCTGACTCACAGGAACTGAACCCCTGAGCCACTTCTGCCTGCACCATCCCAGGCCTTGGAGCATCCCCTCGATTTTTCAAACCTCTGAGCCTGCCTAAGTGGATATTGACTTTTCTAAAGAATTTTGGCAATTCTGCTCCTGGGACTAGGAGGTGCCAAGAAATAATCCAGAGCCCCTTTAGATGAACTCTTTCTTAAGCTTAAAATGTGCCCTGGCTGTGTTCCTGCAGGGTCAATCTGGGCTTGTGTTTCAGTTTGTTTGTGCTTTGCCTGTGTTTTGGATTGCCTTCCTCCCCGCTGAGATTCAGGGCAGCATCCACGAGGAGGTTTTGGAAGGACAGTGTGTGCTGTGTCTCCTCGGGGAAGGAGCGGTGTGGATGCTGCCAGCTTGGGATGTGAAAAGGACTGCCAGCTGCGTGAAAAGGACTGATCAAAAACGTGGTAACATTCCCTGTCAGTGACACGTGTCTTCATCTCCAGGAAAAGAGGGATCCCTCTCCCAGGTGACACCGTTGAGGAGCTCCTGAAGTACGTCAGCTATGACACACCGCTGACACTTACCCTCTTTCTAGAGAAATTCAATTACTACATGCCCGCTATTGCGTAAGTACCCCATTTTTTTGGTTCTTCCTTGGCAGCATCCCTTGGCTCAGCCTTGGGTGTGCCCTGAGGGGGAGCAGCCCCAGCGATGGGTGGCCCTGCTGTCCCCACAGGGGTGACCGTGAGGCCGTGAGGAGAATCGCCTACGAGTTTGTGGAGACCAAGGCGAAGGAAGGGATCGCCTACGTGGAGGTTCGGTACAGCCCTCACCTCCTGGCCAACTCCGGCGTGGATCCCATCCCCTGGGGACAAGCTGAGTGAGTGATGCTGCTGTGCCAGGGGGCTGGTGGGTGGCCAGTTGGGCATGGAGAAGGCACGGCCCACACAACAGCCTGCTGTGACCAAAGCTCCTTTCTCCCCCCTGCAGTGAGCACCAGCATGCTTCCAGCTCTCTTTCCCACCTGCAGGGTTTTTCATCTTAAATACCTCTGGGTGTTGCTGTGTTTTAACACCCCTTGCACTGTCCCCAGATTCTGCATGTGCAGGGCAGCTGTGCTCAGCCTGCTGTTCTCTGTGCGAGGCAAAGCAGCGTTCACAGATGGGCTGCCTGCAAAATGGGAATTTGAGCTGGCAGAGATGGTGGGTGGCGTTGGAGGGGGCTGGTGATCTGATCCCTTGCTTGCATGCCATCCCCTGTGATGTGTGCCTCCTGTTAAATCAGTGCTGGGCTCTGTGGCCCCTCCAAAGTGTGCTGTGGTGGGCACCGAGCCCCGTGCTTGCCCCTGCCTGGCTGCAGGCAGTTGTGTGCCCTAATGAGATGCTCTGGCAAAGAGGGGGTTCCTCTGGCCAGGATTTGCCCCTGGTTCCCCGAGGCATTTCTAAATCTCACTGTCACCTTCACGTGCTCCTGTGCCTGACATCTGGTAAATGTGGGCATGGCATGGGTGTAAAAGGTGCTCACAAGTTCTGGGTAGTCTCGTCAGGTGCCTCTGGGTGTCGAGGCGAGTGGAGCCCCGGGCAGCCTGTGTCCTGCCTGCCTCCCTGGCTGCTCTCTGCCCTCTTGCTGATGGCTTTTCTTCCCTGCAGGGGAGACCTCACTCCAGATGAAGTGGTTCAGCTCGTAAATCAGGGACTGCAGGATGGAGAGAGGGATTTCCACATCAAAGCCAGGTCTATTCTATGCTGCATGCGCCATATGCCAAGTAATGTATTGCAGCTGCCCTGCTGCTCTGCTCCCCTTCCCTGACGCGTGGCGGGGGGGGCACGGCCCCTGGGGTTGGGTCCCTGCACAAATGTGGGGGGAGCCCTGCTCCCTGGGGCTGATGCAGGGCCAGACAGAGCTGAGGAGGAGTTCTTTCTTGGTGGGGTCCTCTGCTCCCTTCACTGGGGGGAGAAGATCTGCTGGATGTGAGAGTGGGGGGCGGGGGGTATGGCCAGGATGTGGAACGTCTTGCTAGAGAGACAGAACGGGCTGGTGTGTCCTCTGCATGGGGAGCTGTGATCTCTGCTCCCTGCCCAAAGGCCAGAGCACCCCTTGGGCCAGTCAAAGCCATTGGCACAGGGAGCACTTGCACCTACTGTCTGGTGGGTCTGAGAGCAAATGGTCATAGAAGGGGGACTGAGATCTCACACTTGCCTGCTCATGGTCCTGCTGCTACAGCAGCACGTGCTCCTTCCTTAGCCTGGATCAAGGGGCAGCCAGAGAATCCACTGGCTGCAGTCAATCTCTGCTGGCTTAAACTGAAAACACAAGTCAAATACACTTTAAACACATACATAAAACGTTTTTTTTAAAAAATCAGCAGCTCCGAACTTGGTCAGTAACAGGTGCTGTGACTCAGAATAGGAAGAAAACCTGATTTCCAGCATTTCAGTGGGTTAATAAAATAGTGGCTCTAACCCAGTGAGTTGGGAACTGATGAAAGCAAAAAGAAGATGAAGTTGCACACATCATCCTATGTGTTCGTATGGTTTGGGGTTGTATGCACACAACAGGTGCCTGTTAATTATTAACACTACTGTTTATCTCTGTTTCTTGGCCTTTCTGCTAAGGTTAAGTGCTATGTGAGCTGGTAGATGCATGTCCCTTACCAGAGGTTATCTACCCTGATCAGAGAGAGCTCTGAAGTAATTGTCAGCCACTTGTTACTCTCTTTCTCACTGATGTCAAATAGATAAAAGTTCAGCTCCTTCCCACCAGGTGCAGAATCCATCATCTTGCCCCAGGGAAGTCGAGGATGCCCTATAATAGAGCATGGCATCCTGGCAAAAACATGGTAAGAGCAGTTTTATAGCTGGTGATTGCATTTGGGCTCCTTGATGACAGACTGATCAGTTGACAGCTTTTATTTGCCTGAAGATGACAGACTTTTTTAGGAGGTTTTTTTTTCCAAGCATCACATTTTAGGAAAGACCAAAGAAAACAGCTCTAACCTTCTAGTCCTAGGACCAGGATTTGTTCATTAAAATGCTTCCTCCTGAAGCCTGGTGCTGTCTCTTGCAGGCTGGTCTCCAGAGGTGGTGGAGCTCTGCAAGAAGTATCGAAACAACTCCGTGGTGGCCGTTGACCTGGCTGGGGATGAGTGCATTAAGGTGGAGAATTACTCTGACCATAAGAAGGCTTATGAGGTTTGTGGAATTAAGCTTCTTAAAAGAAATGACAAGAGAAACACATATCGAGGGGACACGTGGGAAGGGACAAGCAGCACGTTCTTCCAGCTGCAGACAGCTGGGACAACTTAAAAATGCACTGCAGCTATTGAAAACATGCAGTTAAATAGCTCAAGTGTTTGTTTATATTTCCTAAATGATTAATGGCAGGCATCAGTGCTTAAACATGGCCACAGAGCTGGGGTTTGGCATGCTACCCTGTAGCACTGAGTGTGACACAAGTGACGTGGAGCCCTGATCGTCCCCCACCCCACTGCTGTCGGCTCCTGGGGCTCAGTGGAACCATGGCCAAGGGTGGAAGAGACTGGCCTTTCCAGTCTGCCAGAAATCACCCGAGGAGCTGAGAAGAAGCTGCACGTTTGAAGGGCTTTTATCTGATTATCTCAAATACAAACTCTGCAATAGCTTCAGGAACCTGATCCCAGACTCTTACTAGACCTCAGCCTTTGCAAAGGTTCTAAGGGAAAGCCTTGTTCCTCTTTGCTGGTGGGAATTTAGGGTTGTAAGTCCCCTCCATCAGTGGGGGAGGAGGTTGTGCACCAGCACTGGCAAAAAGGACGGTGCTCTGCAAGCAGTGCTCAGGTCTGAAAGCAGGTGGGGCTTCCTGTGGTCTTCACCCCCTCAGTGGGAGCTGATACAAAGTCTGCCTGCACTGCTGTGCTGGATAATCAGAATGATTATAAACCAAGAGACAGGCACAGTTTATGAACAGATGGGCAGCTGTGTAGCCAGGTCCAGCCTCCTCCGTCTGAAGGGTGCATCTTGTCTCTGTGCCAGGGGCTCTCTCAGGCTCTGAGATGCTGAAGCAAACCCCGCTCCCACCTGTATTAACTGAAAAAAAACCCTTCTGAGTGCAAAGCCCTGAAGGGCTGTCTGTGAGGAGCGGCTGCTGCGGGATGGGGCTTGCAGCCTGCCTGCTGCTGCCAGCTGGGTGGCCCTTCCCCAGCAGCCAGGCTTCCCTCCAGGCTGCACGGCTTCCCAAAGCCCAGGTGGCCCTGGCAAAGGCTTTTTTTGGGTTGGTTGGTCATGGTTGGGACAGGAACATGCTGTGCCTTGTTCTGCAGGAGGCTGAGAGAGCTGGGATTCATCGCACTGTCCACGCCGGGGAGGCCGGCCCGGCTGCCATGGTCAAGGAGGTACGAGGAGCCGGGGCAGGGAGAGGGGCAGGGCTGGGAAGGGCCCTGGCAGAGAGGTGTCCCAGTCCTCTCTGGAGCCACAGCACAGCAAACACTGGGGACATGGCCCTGTGGGTGGGAAGGGCCACCCCAGGAGCAGGGTCAGTGTGGGTTGTCCCTGCGGTGGGACGGTCTCAGGGCAGGCAGGAGCCGAGCTGGGTCAGAGGCTGTGAGTGGTTTTCCTGTGCTCGTTTTAGGCAGTTTATGTCCTGAAGGCCGAGCGTGTTGGCCATGGGTACCATGTCGTGGAGGACCCTGAGCTCTACAAGGAGCTGCTGAGAACAAAGATGCATTTTGAGGTAAGGATGTGGGGTGGGAGCGTGACTGCTGCTCGTCTGAGTGGAAAACCAGCCCTTGTCTGGGCTGTGCTGCAGCCAGGGACACAGCCTGACACCCGAGTGCTGACCACACGTATGGTAACTTTGCACTGACCCCAGGTGCCCAAAGCTCCACAGCAGAAATGCTGGGGACACCTGCCTGTTTGCTGGAAGCTGCTGCAAGGAGCAGCAGTGCACACAGCAGCCTGTGGGAGGGATGCAGCAGAAAGAATGGGTTCTGGTGTGGCTGAGGATAAATTCTGGAGGCATTATTCACTAATTTATGTACCTCAAGTCTGCAGGCTCCTCCTCCCACAAATCAGGCTGCTGTACCAGAGCAAGTCTGGTTAGAGGGTGGACGTGCTCGAGAGTTACTGTGCATGTGCAGATTTCCTTGGCTTTTCCCCAGAATGGTCATATCCAGCTAAGAGATGGAATATATGTGTATATACTTAATGGCAGGGGTTTCCTAACTGTGGTTGGCACATCTCTGGTGGCTGACTGGCCATGGCAAACGTCCCACTGGCTGCTGTTGCTGTCATGTGGGTTATGGGCTCTTTGCACGTCCTGGACGTGCACTGGTCCATCAGAGTAGCACTGAGGGGCAGCTGTGAACAAAGCTCTGAGCCTGTATCTGGCTTTACCAGTGTGCTGAGCTATCTGTGTCCACAGCTGGGGTTCAGATCTGCGTGCTTGATTCTGGTTTTCATGTTTAACTCCCCCAAACAGGTCTGCCCTTGGTCCAGTTATCTCACTGGAGCATGTTCTCCGGACTTCACCAAACACCCCGTAATACAGTAAGACTTCTCCATTATATGCTGTCTTAAATAACCAGGATTTGGCTTGATTATAGCTGCTTTATTGCTTTACAAAGCTAAGGCCCATCTAATTATGCAGGACAATGGGGCACATCCTTGTCCTTTGGCATGGGGGGGTTGGTGCAGCTGGAGGGGTGCAGAGGTCCCTTGGGTTGGCTGTCCTGTCCCTCCTGCTCTGAGCTGTGGGCCATGAGGTGCTGCACCCCAGCCACTACTGGCAGGTCAGTGCAGAGCTGTGGGGACAGAAGCCACGCTCCATGTCTGTCTCCAGCAGTTCCATCTGCAGGGACAGCCCCGAGGTTTTTGCTTTACCCACCACTTCAACCCCATTTCCTTACAGATTTAAGAAGGATCATGCCAACTATTCTATAAACACAGATGACCCCCTCATCTTTAACTCCACCATTGACAAGGACTATGGCATACTCAAGGAAGACATGGGCTTCACTGAAGAGGAGTTCAAGAGAATTGTAAGTGTCCTGGTGCAGCCCAGAACAACCTGCTGGTTTTTCTTCATGAGCTGAAGAATTTTTAATGGAAATGAGAAAATACTGCCCTGGCCTTGTAAGCAGGAGGCTGAGAGGGTGCTGAGCTGGCTGGAGGGGGTTCTGGAGCACTGTGGGGAGCAGGGTGTGGGCACAGGGTGGGCTCTGAGGGGCTGCGTCTTTTTTGCATATTCCAGAAATCCCAAAGTACTTGAAGACCTTTGCTTTGTGCCTGTCTCATTCCTCTTGGGACTGCTCTAGTGATGGGCCAGAGCAGTCGCCCTGTAAAACAAGGCCATGGAAATGAATGTGAGAGTGGAAACTTTACACTCTCCCTCACCTGTTGCTGCTCAGAGCCAGATGTTGGACTGTGCATAGCCACATGTTCATGTCTGATGTGTTTTAATGTCTCCCTTCTCCTTCCCCAGAACATCAACGCAGCCCAGTCCAGCTTCTTACCCGAGAAGGAAAAGCAGGAGCTGCTCACCAAGCTGTATGAAGCCTATGGGATGGTCCCCAACGCGTCGTGACCCTCCCTGTGAGGGGAGCAGGGCCCTTCCTCCTGTGCTGACTCCTCTGTGCCAGTGGCAGCTCGGGGAGGAGGTGCCCAGAGTCGGTCTCTATTCCTGGCAGCCCTGTGTTAACCCTTACAATGCTCATCAGAATCAAGACTATCGCATTCACCTACCTATACCCCCCAAACTCTCTCCCAGATGGATATCCAGCTTCCTATCCTGCTGTTGTGCAAGCAGACTGGATCTGCCTGCTGGCCTGACTCCCTCCTCCATCTGTCAGTGTTTCTGTATTGCAAATGCAAACAGAAGAACCTCCCCTGTTTTCTCCCCCCCAGTTCCCTGTTTTTCCTGTGCTGTCCCACTGACCTGCCTGGCCCTTGTCTGCAGTGCTGAAATAACCACCTGTGACTCTGACTGTGGCCTGGGTTAATCTTCACCTTTGCAGGGAAGAGGTGTGTTAGTGCTGGCAGGGAGTGAGCAGGTGTTTCAGACACAGAGGCTTTATTCCTGTCCCTGTGGGTAGGAGGGTTTGTTCACAGCTCTATTTACACAGGGTTAGTCTTGTACTAACAAGACTGGAACAAGAACAAGCTGAAAGCTGGTGGCCCTACCTATACACAGCTCTGAAGGGCATTTAAAACAAAATACTTTTTTTTTTGGCATCCTTTCTTGGACAAGAGCTGTCTTAGGCCTCCCAGTGTGACTGCAGGTGACAGCAGTGCTCACAGCTGGCCATGACCATGCTGGCACACGCATAGGAAGTTGGAACATAATTTTACCATTTTGGGCCAAAATCTGCCTTCTGGGACTTTTCCCACTTTTGTACTCATCCTGGAGAATTCCTGTGAACTGCAGTTTGATCTTCCTCTATCTTTGTTGAGGACTTGCAGAAACCATGGTTGATTGGCTGGTTGAACGACTCTGCCCTCTTCCTGATTTAATATAATCATTAGGCACTCCTAAGGTTGAATGAGTAAATTAACTAGGGCCCAGTGTTGACTTGGGTCCCATCTGATTGCTTCTCTCACTCAGCTACAACACTGGCTTGAAGTCAGATCTTCGATTTGGTGGAGAATTTATACAGAATTTATTCCCAAGTGATTTTGGTGCCTTTTGGTGTTTTTACTCAGTAAGCAATACAGCTGTGCATCCAGAGAAGAGACCATCGCTTTCTGACGTGAGTGTGTGGTGTGCTTTAGCATCCCAGCTGTCTGCCAAGGTGCTTACTCCAAAGATCCTGTACCAAAAAGTTGCCTTTGACAAGGGGCCGTGGTCACCATTTCCACGGACAGACCATGGACTGGTCCAGCCTCATCCAGCAGCACCAGTGTGCTGGGAGTATTTCCATTCTTTCTGGGCTTCCATATTGGTCTTCTGAGTAAAATACTCACCTCTGAAGTACGTGGTGCATACATACACATAGATAGATGAATAAGAGAGAGTGATTTTCTTACTTTTATAAAGCGAAAAAATAAAGCGTCCCTTTTAGGAACATGATTGCGGTAAGAAACAGGCTTTTTTTTTTGGGTAATTTCTCTCCAAATATTCTTTCTGAAGAAGAGTTTCTTGTTTGGATTCTGGACAGTTGATTGTTAATCCTGTTTAATAAAACAACATTTATATTAAAGGTAAATCCTTTTGCCTTTCTGTTCCAGGGTGACTGTTGGGAACTGTGTCCCCTGCTCTTCAGCATGTGCCCTGGTACCCCTGCTAGACCACAAGGGTCCATTGGAAGGTGTGAGGGGCACTTGGGAAGCCTAATTCCTGCTTTCTCCTGTTGCCAGGCTGGAGCACTTTGACAGCCAGAGGGAAGGAAGCCTGCTCCCTTGCCAGCCAGCCAAGCTGGATTTATGGATGCAGGTTGTTCCAACCTCCCGTGCGCTTTTCCCTTCAGTAATCAAAGGGATGTGTAACCCCTGCTGGAAGCAGCACTGTGTACTCTCACTTTTTCTGGTGAGCATCAAAAGCAGTTTACAGGTTTTTATCCCTGTCTCCTGGGTTTTGCACCATTGGCTGATGCTCAGAGCCAGGAGGGTCTGGGCTGCACCATCGGGCCATGAAGGGGAGCGTTTGCCAAAAGACTTTGGATCATTTAGTGCTGGGTTAGAGCTTTGGGAGGTCTGGCATGCCATGTGCTCAGCTGAAATGGAGGGCTCGGGGCATCCAGGGGCTCAGCAGCTTTGCAGATGGGGATGTGGCTGGATTAAGGCAGTGCCCTTACTCTCCCAGCACCATCGGCGACAGCAGCTGTGCTGTCACTTGCAAGGGGAACCCGATGCCCGTCTCCTGCCCCCTGAGAGTAGCTGGCCTACAGGTCCCTACTCCTCTGCCTAAATATAATTCTGGAACAGATATTTTCTGACTGAGGAGAGCTAAGATTAGCCCTCATTTGACTGCTGGAGGTCTCGCCTGGTGCACGGGCCCTCCACGCCGCCTCTCAGCTCTCTGTGTGTGCCAGCGGGAGCCAAAAATACTGCTCTGCTCCTCGGTGAGGAGAGCTGGAAATGGGGCTTAAAGACACAACTGTGCAGTCAGCCAAGCCCAGGAGCTACCTGCTGGTTGGCCCCTGGGCATGGGAAATGGGAGCAGGTTCTTGGCTGCTGTCCTGCCTGGGCTCTGCAATCGCACCCAGGGATCCGGTGCCAAAGCAGCAGCCACAGCCACCCCCTGGCTGCCAAATCCTCCTTTCCTGGGTGGGCTGGAGCCATGGACATCTCTCTGCTGGTCCCACCGCTTCTCCGAGGCCCAAAGACAATTCTCTCTCTCTGTCTGGCATCTGCCTCTCTGCTTATTTATGGCCTTGTTTTCCCTGACAGATCTCAAACTCGTAACATTCAGTTCTTCCCTGGGCTGTCAGGGCGATGCTTGTCCTTGTGTCAAGGCAAAACAGAGGAAGAAGAAACATCGAGGCAGAAAAAACCACCTTCAGTACTTGAAGGCTGTGTTATTTATTCCAACATCTTATATAGTTTTATCAAACCATCTTTAACACAAAACATGTCTCCTAAAAGAGAGAATGGTGTGAGATCCTACCAGAGATCATCTCAGCTAACAGCTTGCAAAGTTAAGCCTGAATATCAACAGTCAAACCAGCGAATTGTTTCTCCCCTCCCCTTAACAACATCTTAAAACGCTGAAACCCAAAGGAAAAGATGCCTGTGGCTGGTGCTGCCGGGTCTCCAGGTGGGGCTCATCCCCACAGAGCTGTGCTTTGGTCCTTTCCTGATCCTAAGCAGCAGCAGCACAGTGGTGTTGACATGAGGGGCTGGTCAGGTCCCTTCCCCACTGCCCACCCCGACAGGGGCCACATGGACAGTCCAGAGGCCAAGTCAGATCTAAGATGCAGATGAAGGTGAGGCTTAGAAAAACCAATAAACTAAACTTCTACTCTATGGAAACAGAATAAATAATAGTCTAAATTTGCAAAGGGGGAAGGTACCTTGGACAGGAGAGTCTGATGTGTCTATTATTACTGAAACTGTTTTCCCCCTAAGGGAAAATTGCAGCTAAGGCATCTCGAGAATGGCTCATGTCACTACAACCATGGCAGTGTTGCTCTAAATCGTTAGGGATGGGGGCAGAAGTCTTTTGGAGGTGCCAGTCCTTGCACACAGCATCTTGTGGCTCTCTACAGAAACACGGTTGCAGCAGAGGCGTTTGACAGACAACTCGCTGTTCCAGGTTGGCTTTTGTCCGCAGATTCAGTAGCAAATTCTCGTCTGATGTTCACGGCAAGGCCTTCCTCCTGCCCATCCCACCCCCTGTTCGCTCTCATGGGGAGGGGCTGCTTTCCTGCCCCTTTGGTCTCGCTCCGGGGTCGTTGTCAGAAGAAGAAGCATCTCTTTGGCTTTCTGCGAAAGGGAGGATTGGGAAGAAAGCAAAGTTACTCCTTACTGAGGGCACAGGCCACCAGGAACTCCCACATTTCACTCTCCTTGACACCTGAAGACCCACTGCTCCCCTGCTGTGGCCAGATTCTCTCCAGCCCGTGCCAGGAGCTGGGCTGGCTGGTGTCTGTGGCAGCTCACCTGCTCCCTGGACAGCGAGGTCGCCGAGGTCCTCGGTCAGCTTGCGCATGCTGATGGTGGTGGCATCGTGCTGGATGTCGTGGACAGCGTTCCTGCGGCCCGCCCGGTCGCAGGAGATGAAGTCGGTGTAGGTGCTGGACTCTACCTCCATTGCATCTCTGTTCACCTGCAAAACGCTGTGGAGCAAACACGGCTGTGAGGACAGGGGTGCTCGAGCCAAGGCTCCCTCCAGGTCAAGGCCACTCCGAGGGGTTAAATTACAGCAGGAAAAAACAGTGCCTGTAGCTCTGCTCTGGTTCCTCTGTCAGCAGCTCCTGACATCTCAGATATCAACCCCCTCATGTGGGGAGACCCACCGTGCTGGGTGGCCCACGGTGCCAAGGATCCATCCCAGCTGCCTTCCTGGCCCTTGTTCTACCTTCCCACTGCAAACCAGGGCAGACAAGGCGTTTGTGTCTCATTTGAGTTTCCAGCCTTCTCCTTTAGGCACACAGGGTCATTTGCAGCAGCTTTTCCCTTCAAAAAAACAGCATTACAGCGAAAGACCTCCTTCCTCCTCAAAACACTCCAGGAGCTTTGAAGGGAAGCCAAGTTTGGCTCACTGCAGGGGGGAAGGAGTGCTGATCCAACCTGAATTTTTAATGGGAAATGATGGAACCCATGGGAATAACTGGAGGAACAGGGGAGTATTTTATAGGTATGGGGCTTTCGAGCAGTACCGGCCTCCGCTGGGTGTCGGATGTCACTGAAGAAGTGTTGGGCTGGCCTGCTGTGAGATAAGCACTTTAACATGTGAAAACCAGCTCTTCTGTGAGACAGTTGGATCCCTCCACTCCAGACTTGTGCCTGTGCCAAGGGCACAGCACAAAGAAAGGCTCGGAGCGGCCACTTGTCACACGCGAGCTGCGCTGTGAGCCAGCTCCGAGCTCAGCCTGATGAATCCTTAAGTTGCTGGTTTTTCCCTTCAGCCCAGGGTTTCCCTTGGCAGCGTTTGCACAGCACACAGAGTGCAGGGGCCGCAGCAGCTCGGGGTGTCCTGTCTCCTGGGCACAGAGCTGGCGAGCACACGCTGCCCCGGCACGGGAAACCTGCAGCTCTCAGTTCCTGCTCCTGCATACTCCGTTTGGCACTTAGTTTGTTTTTCTGTGTGGAAGTTAAGAGATTATTTGTTGTCTTATCTGTGATTCTGCTCACTGTAAAATACGCCCCTAGCTCCACTGATGCTGCCAGTGCTCGGAGCAGGTCCCGATTAGAAACGCTCGTGTGCAGTGAAAACAAAGTCATGCACATTTAATGCACATTCACTCGCTTTTGTGCCTTGGGGTTAATCACCCAGAGAAGTTTGCTCAGCTTCCTGTACAAATCCTGCTTAATACTGATTTTCCTACCAGGGAAATCTGCTGGCAGACCAGCAGACTGGACAGGAATTGCACTCCTCTGCCTAATCCCCGATGTTACGGCAGCAGGAAGGAGATGCGGTAGATGGGATGGAAGAGGTGAAATCCCCCCATTCCTGAGCTGAGCAGGGTGCAGTAACCGCAAATCTGCAGAAACCCAGTACGCCTTGGTAGCCCCAGGGACTCTTCTCTGGTGCTGATGCCAGATCAGGGAGTGCTGGCACCGGCTCACTGGTGGGATGTGGGGCTCAGCCTACCCAGACCTCCCAGGAGATCCTGCTTCCCCAAATCCAGCAAATTCTTGCAAACACCCATCTCCTCCAAGGGCTTGGCATCCATCTCGCCCCCATTAAACGAGCACTGGGAAAAGCTGCATCCTTTGTCCCAGGAAGAGATCCCAGCTGGTTTTCCTCATCTCTCCTCCTTCTGTCCCTGGCCAGCCCTTGCTGGGACAAGGCACACACTCTGGATGGAACAGGCTGGATGAGCTCAACGAACCTTTTCCCCAGGACAGGCGGAGCATCCATCATTCCCAGACATCATTCCTTACAGCTCATCAGAGCCAGGAGGCTGCTGACCTTCTGCAGCTGCCAGAGATGTCACAGGGGCTTGGGAGGCTTCTCTAGGAGCCATCCTCAGTCCATCTCCAACCAGTGAGGCCAGCCCAGAGATACTCCAGAGTCCTCCTGCCCTTGTCCTGGGGGCTGGACCACCTGGTTTCCAGGATGGACTGCCCGAGGTGGGGACAGGAGCCAGCCCCTGGGATGCAGCATTTTTCCCGTGTCCCTTGATGTAGCTGCCAACAGTGCTGTGCCAAGCGACTCAGTGCCCCATCCCACGGGAAGGGGATGGGATCCTGACTGAAAATAGAAGGCACCAAGAGCGCAGGGCTGGGTGGCCAGGAGATGGCGCGTGTGATTTATTTATTGCCGTGGCTGGGAGGGTTCCTGCCTTTGGCTCTCCATGCAAGGAGCTGGAGACGGGCGGATTTACGAACAAAGCTTTCCAAATTGTGCAATTCCTTTGGGATTTTCAAGGTGGGCGGCTCTCGAAAGCCTTGCAGGCTGAGCCCTCCACACTGGCAGAGAGACTGCAGCCTCTTTCTCCGGGAAGCTGTTGGACTGAGAGGGTTATGGGAACGGTTGCTTCAATTTTTGATAGAAAAACCTGATTTTTCAACAAGCATTTCCACATTTCCAGGTATGTGCAAACAGTTCCATGGGGTGTTACTCAGTGAGAGCTTGTAGCATCTGCCAGGGGCAGTTGTATCCATTTAGAATGTGGATGCTAAGAAATTAAAGGGTTAAATGTTTCTTCTGCCTTTGGGTAGAATAAACTGGGACATTGCTTTTGGGTCAGCTCCATGTCCTATTCAGTCACCCTGACGAGCCTGCATTTCAATCTCTGTTGCCTGTTTGCAGCACAGATCCCTGGACTACAGCAAACAGTTACTGCAAATAACATAAAGAGTGGCAGAGAAATGACCTGGAAAGGCCTGGCAGGTTACCCTGAGCACAGGCCCTGCAGAGCCAACATGAGCCCTGCAACCCCAGCCAGTGGCCAGGGCTGATCCTCGGGGCTGATCCCCGGGACTGGATGGATGCTGCAGTCACGCTCAGCACTGACTCCAGCTTCAAGGAAACCCTTCACACAGTATTGCATCTGTCCCTTGTCTAGGTTAAACTTTTAATGGCTAGAAAGGGCTATTTCTGGATGCTGGCCATCTGCAGGCTGGGCTGAACTCGGCCGCTGCCCCCACAGCTGCTTTGTGCCCCCTCTCTGCTGGCAGGAGCCCAGCACAGCCCCATCTCTGGGGGCTGCAGCCCAGCTGTGGCCCCACGCTGTCCACTGCATTTGGGACCCAGAGCTGTAGGTTTTGGTTGGGGACAGCCCCCTCATCCCACAGCCCAGCCCAGGACACGCTCTCCCACCTGCCTGGTGGAATGTAACACTGTCTCAGCCGTGAAGCCAAGTGAAACCCATGCTTCTGGGGTGAAATTCCAAATTTCTGCTGGGGAACAGGGACGTGACCCCATCTGCTCATGCATCACATCCCACTTCTCTGCCCTTTCTTGCCAACCTGCAGGGAGCAAGGCTCGAAGCGGGGCGGTGGCCTCGGGGCGCTCGGCATTGTGCAGTGCCCCTTGCCCTTCCATTCCAGGGTACAGGGACTATTATTAGACCTCTCCTGCTGGGGCCGGATCCATAACAACAGCAAAACACACTCAACAGCCCTGCTGGGCTTTTAAAATATTTACAGAGTAAGATGGTTTACTGAAGAGGGGGGCCTGGTAGAGCTCAGAGACGGGAGCACCGGGATTTCTGTGCTCCCTGTGGGTTTGCTGTGAGGTTTCCTGCTGGGAGAGTCGGATCCAGCGAGCAGAATAAAATATCCCGCAGGGCTGAAGCCAGCACTTGAGGTCAGGGGGTTTCCACCAACTGTCTGACAACCTCCAGCTGGAATTTCAGCAAATTTTCCACTGGGATCTTGTCTGGGAACATGCGTGAGGGGCTGAACATCAAAGAAGAGGGGTTCTGTAACAGTGTTACTGGGGTATTTTTAGACCTGTGATCATGCCTAAAGGCCTCATTATGTCTCATGACCCCTCACTAGAGCTTAGATCCACATCCAGAAGCTGAGCTGGAGATGCAGCTCAGGATGAAGATGCTGCTGTTGGGAGTCCAGCCTGGCAGTGGCTGCACAAGCAACAAGTGTTGGTAAGGCTGGTGACAGGGGGTGTGCCAGGCACATCTGCTGGGCCTGTGTTTTCCAAAATGTGGTGGGGCTGGGTCTTACTGGCCATAATTGACGTGCTCCAAACTACTGAGCCCCGAGTTTCCTGGCTGGGTGAGAAACAGGCAGGAGCAAGGCACTTCCACAATGGAAGTGTGTGTCCACCTCATGTGCTGAGCAGCTTCCAGGGAAGAACAGCATGGAAAAGCCTCACCACACTTCACTGATGAAGAAATGTCAAATTGGGCATGGCACACTGGTATTTTTGGAAGGCTCTTCTGTGGCATTTCTTGTAATAACTCTGTACCCTCTAGCTCTTACACTGAGTACAATAAATTCAGCCAGGACAGACATCACAGCTGCTCCAGCCACGACAGTGGTTTTGCAGGAATGGAGCTTCTAGCAGTCCCTAGGACTTGGTGGAAAATTGTAATTCCTACAGGGGGAGAGCAGATACAGCTGAGGCTCAGCATCCACAAACAGATCCCTTCTTTTGCTTTGGCCTGGTTTTACAGTATAAAGATCCCTTCGTGCCTGTAGAACTGATAACTAATTGCTTAGCCCCAGGTTTGAGATTAGGCTTAGACTGACTGCTCTGTGACTTCACAAGCCTTGCATTTAGCTCTGCCAAGCTCTCCAACTCCTTCCTCTCCTGCCCCACCTCCGAAAGGCACATCCCCAGGGCCCCTCAGAGCAGTGTCCCCGCTGCCCCGAGGCACCTCCTGCTGCCCCACACCCTCACAGCCACTGCCCGGCTTCCTGCTCACGTAGGACACGCTCCAGCCAGATTTCAAAATCCCGGTCAACCCCTGGCACAGGGGCAGGGTGAGTCCTTGTGTGCGCTGCCGTGGTCCCCAGGGGAGAGGGGAAGGCTGGGGGAGGCGGGAGGGCATTGCTCAGCCGCGTCAGCGCCCGGGCGCGTGGGCGATGGTGGGACAGAGCCGCCTGCCCTCCATCCCTTTGTCCCTCTGCCAGCAGGACAGCCCAGTGCCCAGCTCTGGCCACACAGTGCTGCCAGCCTGCAGCAGGCAGCACCCCTCTGCCAGTCCCCATGGGACATGGGTGCCGAGCATCCGCTCCAAGAATCCCCCGCCACGGGAAGAAGCGCGGTTCGCCTCGGCAGCCGGGGTTTGATGGAGCCCTCTGCTCCTCCCTTCCCCTAAGCACCCAGCCTCCATGCAGCTTAAGCCTCTTCTGCAGCCTCTCGGTAAGTTGATTAATGAAAATAATTGGTCTCTTTGTGCATCTGGAGACAGTTGCCGTGACAGCAGTTGTATTTTTGTTTTGTTCCCAGGTCGAGCTTGTTTTCCACATCCCTCAGCTTCAAGGTGCTAATAAATCAGAGCACTGGTTCTCCCCCACCTCCAGGAGACACATGTCCCTCTGAGGGATGGGTGGCAGAGGGGATGAGGCACATTCAGCCCTGGCAGGCCTTAGAACGTGGCAGGCTGGTGACTTTCTTGCTGCCTGTTTCTCACCCCCCCAAGCCAGGCTCACACAACGCTCTGACTTCTGCAGAACAACGAGCAGAGAATCAGGTCCCTCATGTTCACCCAGAACGGCCAAGAGCACTCACAGGTCCCTCTGTCCCCTTTCAAAGCTGTCTGAGGCCACTCCCCAGTGGCTCCACATCTCTTCTGATCACACCAAGGCACTGACCTCTGAGTGAACATCACCTTCTAAAACTCTGCTTGAATTCCTGGTCCAGGGATGCTCAACCCCGCACAACCCCCCCAACACTCTGCAGGCTTCCTTGGGCAAGGAGAAGTCAAATAAACACAGAGGAGGTGCAGCTGGGGCTATTTTCTATCACAGCTGCCCTTGTCATATAAGAGGAAGGCAAAGGCACAGCAGGCCTTGATGGTGTATCTCTGTTCCTGGGCTGAGGAAGACCTCTCTACAGGACAGAGGTAAGCAAGGATGAGTCCTTATTTTTATGCCTAGCAGGAAAAAGAGCTATTTAGTCCAGTTTCATTTTGTGATGTGAGGAGCTGAGCTCTGCTGCTGTGTGAAAGCAGTGACTGCGTGGCTGGGAAGGGAGCACAGCTTGGAAGAGTCGTTGTGAGGGCTGGAACTGCGCAGGTTGTGATGGTTGTGGGGGCTCTGCTTAGCACAGGGAGTGTGAAGCTGAGAGCCACCTGCCTTGGCTGAGACTTGCACAGTCCCATGGGAATTTGCATCCAGCATCCAAAGAGTCCTCCTGACTCAGTGCTGCTGTAAAGGGCTGAGTGAAAACCTGTGAAGCCTCCTGAGGTGAGAGAGCCCTGGCAGCTCCCAGTGGTGCCTAAAAATAACTGGGGCACCTCTTAAGAGTGTCAGTGCAGAATGAGGCTGATTAGCAAAACCAGGCTTAGCTCTGCTCCCTGGAGCTGGCTGCCTGTCTGTCTGCTCCACTGCAGAGAACAAAGCCACCAGTGGACCCCCCACGCCAGGGCAGGGGCAGTGCTTGCCTGGGAAGGTGGGGGTGGGGGAGATCTGTCTTTGGGGGCTGTGAGAAGGGTTGGGTGGCTGGGATGGTGCTGTTGGTACTTGACATGCAGCAGGAAAGGGAAGTGTCAGAGTTCAGAACAGGCTGCTACCTTGCTGGGACTCCTACCTGGGCAGGGAAAGCTCTGCAGAAATTTTCACAGAAGACTTCTGTGATGGATGGAGAATTTCTGTAGAGCTGTGCCAGGTGACAGCAGCTTCTGATCCTTCCTGCAGGCAGGGTAAATCTCTCTATGTGAAAGTCCCCAGGGACATGAGCTGAAGTGGTGCTCGAAATGTGCCTGTAACATTACACTGGGGGTGCTCAGTGATCACTGCCACTTAATCTCAGGAAAGGGAAATCTCCCAATGAAATGAATTGTCAGCTGTTTAATGGTCACTGAAATGCACTGTAGGACAGGGGGTGTCTCTGCACCAGAGAGTCCCGAGATCCTGGACTGAAGATCTCAAACAATACAGCCCTGGCAGAGCTCAGCGCAGGAACAAGAGAAAGCAGTGACATGATCTGAGGACAGAGGAGATACAGCAGTGAAACCACAGAGAGGATCTGCCATTTATGCAGGAGCCACAAAAGGTGAAGCTTTGGGGGTTCCCTGGATCTTGCTGGACTGGCTCTCTCCAGTGCAGGGCACAACTCCCTTACATGGTGAGGCACAGCAGAACAACGTTCCCGTGCAAGGCAGGAGGGCAGCCTGGGAGCAGGGTTTGCTTGGAACAAGGACACGGCTGTGAAGCGTAAATAATAGAGCAGGAAAGTCATCACAGCAGAATTGTTGATATTTCTTTCCTCTCGGCAGCCTCCTGGCATCTAGTAATTCAGAATATAGAGGGAGGTCAAGTGACTGATACAGGAAGGAAAAAACTCATTTCTGTTTGTAATATCTCCCTGTGAATAAAAACTTTATCAGTCCATAGTGTGAATCCCTACCTGATTCAGTTGAATTTCCTTCTGGACATGACTTCAAACAAGCTTCATGCACAGCAGGACAACAGCTTCTGGGGAAGAAAAAGAGAGAAAAAAAAATTAAGAAAATCTTATCTGTGCTTGCTTTGGGAAGCACAAAGCTCAGCTGCTCTTTCCACTGTCTGTGACCAGGATAGCAGAGGGTGGTGGGGGTTGGCAGGCTCAGGTGGAGCCTGTGGGATGAAGTGTCAGCAAAGTCCAGCTGGGGCTGCACAAAGAAGGGCTCTTTGGTTTTGCTTCCCCTTCCCCTGCCCTCCCACGGGTGCTGGGGAGAAGTGAGGTCTCCTGACCTGCGCTGTGGTGACCCAGCAGCTGCCTCCAGGGTATAAATGGATCTCTGCTTGCAGCTCTGCTGCCCTTTTAAGAAGTGAAACTTCCATACTGGCTTCTCCAAGGTGAAAGGGGAAGTTTGATCTGATAGCTCTGGTCGCCTCACTGGGTCTGTGTCCCAGCTCCTCCTGTCTCTGCTGTTTGTGCACAGCTGAGCCTCCTCCTGCTGTCCCCAAGCACTGCTCAAAGACATTTCCTCTGGGGCCTCAACATCTGTGGGTGCCTTGCAATCCCTTGACCTGCAGATCCCAGCCAACAAGACACTTGCTTATTTTAGCAGCTGTTTCAGCTTTCTGAGTTTTTTGGAACATTACGGACTGGGTTTTTTTCCCTTTGTCCCAGGGACAAATATTAGCAGAATAGGAACCAAGAGATGAACCATTTAACCATATAAGCAGTAGCTCATCCAGCAATTCATCTGTCTGGGCCATCTGGGTTGAGTACCACTGTGACTGGAACTATTTCTCATCCTTTTCCAAACTGGGACAGATCCACAGCCTTTCTCTTTGTTTCTTTGACCCACTTTCAAAACTTTGTAGTTGGAGCTGACTACTTGCTGGCTCTGGCCCTGCTTCAAGGACAGGGCACTTGCTGCTTCTGTGTGTCAGTTTGCCCATCTGTTAAACTGAGTTATTAATACTCCCTCCCCCCCGTTAGATGCTTCAAATATCTTAAAGCACTTTCAGATCTGCAGATGACAGGCTTACAGGAGTGGAAAATGCTAATTATGATCATGACAGCAGCTAAACAAAGACACAGGGATTTAACAATACACTTTTGTGAGTGTTTACCTCATTTATAGCAAAGTGCTTACTGGAAACACTGGACCGGAAAAGAAACAGTACTCCCACAACTCTGGGAATATGCATCGCCCTTTTGGGGCCACCAAGCAGGCAAACAAAAGCAGGAAAAGGAAGAAAGCCAGCTTTGGAAAGGCACAAGTCTTTATTTTCCTCCTTTGCCTTCCTGCCTCGCTCTGGCTCGTGTGTTCCACAGCCCAAACAGTTAAAAACTCCAGCACTTCAGGAGGGTTGCAAAATATCTCGATACACGTGGCCCTCTGCCAAGGGAGGCTTAAAGCAAATTGGAGCAACAATGCTCTGAAGTACAAGTCACCACTGAGCAGCTTTGTTCCTCATGGGACATCGTGGGAATCCCCCATTTTCTCTCTCAAAAAAAGCTGATTTCGGAGACCAAAAGTCATTAGCAACTGGTATTGGCTTTCCAACCCTGCAGTCCTGGTACTTTCTCCCCACAGCCCTTACTTGGGCATCTGGAGTCTGCAAGTTTTTGAGCACCTTGCTCCACCTACAAAGGCTTGTCCTGTCCTGGCCCATCTGCTCCTGCTGCTCCCTGGGCAATGGGCAGAGCTGCCAAGGCCAGGCAATATCCCACACAGGGAGTCTGGAGATTTAATGGTGCTGGGGTGGGTTAATCCATGCAGTGCAACTAAGGATGGGCTGAAGTGACTTGTCAAGGAGCACTGCATTTTCTGATCTAGTCCTGTAGCCCATCAAGGTACAATGGATTATTTTGGAACCCCAGTGGAAATGTTCATTGGATAGTTAAACATCCATACCCATTAGGAATGAATTACAAGGGCATTGGCACAGAATTATAGAATCATTTAGGTTGGGAAAAAATCTTTAAGGTCATGAAGTCCAACCACTAATCTGACCCTGCCAAGTCCACCACTAAGCCACGTCTGCAAGTGCCACATCCACATGTCTCTGATATCTCCAGGGATACTGACTCCACCACTTCCCTGGACAACCTGTTAAGTGTTTGACAACCCTGCCAGTGAAGAAATTTTTCCTAATATCCGACCTAAACCTCCCCTAGTGCAACTTGAGGCCATTTCCTCTTGCCTTATCCAATGTAGATCCAATGTTTGAGGTTTAGATTTTCTCCATGTTGGCCAGCTGTTACCCAGAAAGAACAAACACGTGAAACAACCTTGGTCCTCTCAGCTTTGCTTCAAAATGAATGTATGCTCAAAAAAAACCAAAACAACCCAAACCATGCCCCAGAATGTTTTTTTGGCTGAACTCAGCACTATTCTACACAACAGCTGTTACAGTGCTGCTTTGATCCAGAGAGGAAATCCTTTCTGGTTTCAAGCAAGGTGATGGCAGTGGAGAGAAGGTTATTCTCGTGTCTCTTGGCTGCTGGGTAAACAACAGGCTGCATACATGGCTGATCAGAACAGGAGCCTGGTCCTCCCAGAGCAGCCAGACTGCCTCATTTAGTGCCCTGTCTCCAGCAGCAGCTGGCATCCTTGGCTTCAGAGGTACAAGAAAACCTCTAATTGTAATGGAATGTTTTTCATAAGTCACTAATGACTCTGAACCAGGAGGTGTTATAATCCTTAAAATGCAATATCCTCTTAATCATACCCAGGATTGTTTTGTTACCGAGATAACTACCTGGTACCCATAAAAATGCCTTCAGAGCTCTTTGTTCCGCTGATATCTCATGGCAATGAGCACCACAGATTAATTACACTTGGTGGAAACAGCAATTCCAGTAAAGTTGATGACGCTCTGGTGGGGATATGTTTGGATTATTACATCACTGCGAGTATCAACAGAAATGGCATTTCGGCGCCCGCCGGGGAGTTCCCGAGGCAGCAGCTCGGGACCAGTGACGTGCCTGCAAGAGAGCTGGTGTGGAGGAGCTGTGCAAAGAGCACCCTGGCTGCACTGGGAAGGGGAGTGCTTGGGAACTCACTGTGGAAACCAGAGATGAGTGGACTAAAGTACATTTTCCTCCAGGCTCGAGGGCAGTGACAGCTTTGAAATGGGGCACAGGCAGGTTCATAGTCCAACTGCTGCTCTTCCTGCTCACGCTACAGGTACCAGCCAAGACCTGGAGCGGTGTCTCAACCTCCCTAACTGCCATCAGGAGGAACTTGGGACAAAGCTCACAGAACACCTGAACCCTCCCTTCTCATGGGCTGCTGCTGGCAAGCCTGGGGAGCAGCATCCCTTATGACTTGGCTTTTTCTAGTCATGAGGTAAAGACAACCATAAACATCGGGCTTTTTTCCCCTCTCTAAAGCGGGTGCTGTGATGGAAGATTTGTTTTCTGGATCAGCCCATGTAAACAGCTTTGGTTTGTGGAGAAACAAATGGAATGTGAAGATGGGAGAGACCAGAACAGGTTGACATAGAGAGGCAAACAAAAAGCTGCGCCGAAGCTTCTGTTGTTCCTTATGGACTTGTAGATTCATTCCCAATTCTGCCCCAGACCTGTGTGAGCCCAGGAGATCATCTGTGTGAGGCCCCTGTAGAATAGTAATGATGCTGGAGGCATTAATGCACAGCAGTGTGCTGCAGGAACTGGCTCTGTGATGTGGGAGATCAGGAAATGTCAGCTCCATGGTTATTTTGGGTGGCAAGTTTGTGTGCCTGTGGGTATTCCTCTGAGTGGGCTCAAAAGCAGATGTACTTTGGAAGAAGAGGATAAAGGGGAAAAGCAAAACTCCACGTTCTAGCTCACCCTGTGCCTGTACACATGCTCAGAATTGCCCACCTGGGTACAGAAGATGCACAGCTATGAACGTTCCTGGGTTTCATCTGTTCATGACCAAGCTGCCCATGCTGGAAGCCCAAGCACTGTAGTGAATGGTCTCTGGTCCTCTGAGGCATATGAGTCTGCACTATCTGGAAAGTGTCTCCAAAACTGATGGCATGGGGGACTCGCACATCCATGTGGAACTGCCTGAAGGACTCAGTGCTCTGTTCTGTGCCCGAGGTACATTAAGCACTACTGGTATATCCACGTTTGTAAATGGCCATTTGACCTATATCTGCACTATAAATGAACCCAACCACAGAGGATCTCTTCACGCATCCTTCTTTCCCCAACACCCTCCCTCACGAGAGCTGAGAGGTGACAATTTCTCAGCTGGGTGCCCACACGTTAACACGGTGGCTCTTTCCACCCACGAGTCTCCGAAGCCAAGCACTGTCCTCCAGTAACCAAGCCAGGCATGCCGAGAAAGCAGCCCAGAGCTTGAGGGGTTGCCACCATCTGAGGGGCTCTGCCACCTGGCCAAGCCATCCCTGCTTAGTAAGTCTCCCCTCACCCTCTCAGTGCTGCAGCATCCCCGCTGCAGCTGCCTCTTGCTCACTGACCCCAGCCCATCCACCCAGGGCACTGCCTCTGGGTTCACAGCTATACTTGGGCTCTTATTCTGCAGAACCATTTACCCCTTACAAGCAAAGGGAAATTTCCCAAACGTGCTTTTGTGGCCGAGGCATCGCACGCATGTGAAAACCCCCCACAGCTGCTGAGGGGAATCCAGAGAGAGCAGAGAAATGCACACAGCTCCGAGGTGGAGGAATTTGCAAAGCCTCCTGAGAATACCACCACACGGCAGTTCTTTTTTTATCCCGAGTCTCTCTGCCTTTTAAAACGTTCGCTTTGGAAAGCTGGATGCCAGCGAGTCTCCGAGCCCGCTTCTGCTCTGCAAAGCTGCCGCCCGTGCCCGCGGTTCGGAGGGGAGCCCCGGGCAGCCCCCACGGCTCCTGACAGCCCGAGGGATGGATTCCCACCACGGCTCCTGACAGCCCGAGGGATGGATTCCCACCACGGCTCCTGACAGCCCGAGGGATGGATTCCCACCACGGCTCCTGACAGCCCGAGGGATGGATTCCCACCACGGCCCCGCACAGACGGCGCGCCGGGTGCCTGTCCCACAGCCTGGCATCCATTCCCGTGCGAGCGCAGAGCCACCCCGATGCTCTAAGGGATTCCCTCCGGCAAATCGCTCAGAATAAACGGGCCCACGTTAGAAAGGAGGCCAGAAATCCCCACGGGCGTCACCGATCCACGGGTCCTTTGTGAATTCCAACCACCGAGGCTGCTCTCCCCGCTGCCGCTCCGCGCTGAGCCGCGTTCTTTCCGCGGCGGAACAGCCGCCACCTCTCCCTGCCATCAGCCCGCACACGGCTTCTCCCACCAGCACAGAGAAAAAACACCGGGACGCAGCTGTTTTGTTTAGCCCACGGTCTGCGGGCAGCAAAACCCTCGCTGTTTGCGCTGGCTGGGTAAGAAAAAAGTTAAGCGTGTCTCGCAACAAGCCCGTGGCGTGACCGCGGCGGGGCAGGGGCACAGCCCCTCGCACACCCCGGGCAGGTGTCCTGGTCACCCACCCCGCCAGCCCCTCGCACCCGCACAGCCCCACTTACAGCCGCCCCGGCCCCCGCTGCTCCTGCGATCCCGCGTTCCGTGCTCCAGGGAGGACTCCCGGCTGGATAACACCCTCCCTGCGTCCCTGCCCGCGCTGGCGAGCAGCCAAGCCGGCCGGGGGAGCCGCCGCCGCTTTTCAGACTTGCAGTTTCCTTCTGCCGGGAGCTGCTAAATGAAGTTGCACTTGTGGGGCCAAGGGGCGTGTTCTCCTCTCCTCGAGTCAGTCCCTGCCCGCTGTAATCCAATGCTCTGCCCGATGATGTCAAGCGGCTCCCGCTCGGCTCCTACCTTTACAGTCGGCAGGAGGGATCCGTTTCCTTTTCACAGGGATCTTTGTTTAGCTTCGGTTTGTAACCCCATCCCCCGGCAGCTGCGTGTGCCCGAGCATCCTCCCTTCGATGCTCAGCGCTGTGGCTTTTGCTGCCGGGCGCTCCCTCGTGCCTGCCTGCTGTTCCTCCCGGGTCTCTCAGGCACATTGCTGGGATGCATGTCCCAGATGGATCCTACTCCATCAGGGCCTGGCCAAAGATGCCATCACACCCTATGCAGGCTGAGCTATCCTACCAGGTGTAGCACCGGGTAAATGCCTCCCATGAAAAATATGGCTTTGTGTGGTTTTGGAATGTTTTTTGCTCCACTGATTCCCACGGGGTAAAATCCAAGACTACTCAGCTCATGTGCCCCTGGGTGCAAGCCTTATTTGGGTGTGAAGTGGAGAGCTGGTGACAGCACCTGGATTTGAGGAGAAGGTGTTATGAGCAAGGCAGCACCACGTATCAAGCATCTACCTTTGTATCCACCCTGCTGTGTGAAGCACAGCCTGGAAGCTCTCTAAGTGCTTTGGGCCACTCCAGAAGAGGAAATTTTGTCTGTTCTTGGCATCACGGGAGGCCAGGAACATCCCTCTGGTTGGCATCACCTCCCTGTGTCACATCAGCCTTGGAGCCCCCGTGGAGTGACTGAAGCCAAGCAATCGAGGTGGTTGCTCCTGCCCAGCCCTGCCGGAGGGGTGGGAAGGGGTGTGAGCACACAGGACTGCACAGGACTGCCTCCTCCTGCCTGAACGCCCAGACTGCGACAGCTCATTAGTGCTAATTGCTTCGCTGAGAGAGTGAAAGATTTGCTCCATGCCTGCTGTAAGGACACAGCCTTGTGAGGGGGAGAAGTGGCGCAACTCGCCTGGGGAGCACAAAAGGTGTTTGCCAAGGAATGGTTCCCGTCCCCACTCGAGCTGGGCGAGCTTTTGTTTCGGGTTGCATGCAAACTGAGCAGTGTGAGTCAGGAGAACCTGACTTTCCCAACTTGCTGTCTCTCTGAGCACCAGACAGGTGCAGAAAAGGCACCTCTGCCATCCTGCAGCTCTGCCATGGCAGATGGGCCCCAGAGCCACTCAGTGCCAGGTGAGGATCACCAGCCTTTCCTCTCGCCCCAGCACCGGCTGTGCAGCTGGACCTTCTCCACCTCTGCTGCCATCACCACCTCCAGCCAGAGTCTGTTTGTGCGTGCCCAAAACCACGCTGAAAGATACCCACAGCCCTTCCATGGCTCACAGGAAGAGATAAAAACACCACCAGCAGCAGCAAGCAGTGCAGGAAACACCCTGATGACAATACTGATGCTTGGAGGAAGGGGAATGGAACTCAACAGAGCAAAACATACCCCTGCTCAGAGCATCCCCAAACTGACCTCGTGTAACCTCCTGGTTCAAATCAGTTCTAGTTCAAAACCAGTCCCAGGAGCCCATTTGACTTCCTGAGGTGTATCACCTGGCAGAACTCATCTCTCTCCACTGGTTTTGAGTCACATGTTGTGCTACTTACTCGAAAGTAGCAGTAAGGGATTCACTACAATGCCCTGTTGGTCTTCATGAGATGCCAGGGAGGGAGGAGGGCTCTGCTGCTCTGTGCCAAGGGACAGCCCAGCCTCAGGAGACTGCTGTGCTGGCCTGGCCAAGGCTGCAGTTTTCCCTTTACTCCAGCTCACATTTGGAAGCAATCCAGAAAGTTACAGCTTGGACTGCGGGGTTTGGAGGCCAAGTCTGGTAAGGATACAAGCACTACACCAGCTCCCCAGGCTTTGCCTTGGCAGCCTGTGGCCAGCACCCTTCCAGCTCAGGTAACACAGAACAGTGGCAACAATCAAGGCCTTTGGAAAGCCAGGAGCTCAGAATATCTACTCCTAAAGTAAGATTTGTCTTGTCTTGCTCAAACCTCCCAGTCCTGTGTGTGGTCCTGCCAATCAAGCCCCTCAAAGCATCCACCAAAGAGTCCATCCTTTTCTGCACACACAGGTGTGTCCTTAGAGTGACTTTCTCATTGAATACCATCCCCTATAAGAACTGGTCAAACGTTCCCCATCAAAACTCTTTTTAAGTAGAAAGATGCAGTTTAGTATTTTCTACAGGTTGGGTTTTTTTTTTTTTTTTTTTTTTTTTTTTTTTTTCCACAAGGGGTGTGAGTGGGGGGAATCCTGAGTTTACCTAAAACCTTAAGGCACTGGGATAAAAATGCTTGGCTTCCAATGTGTTCACTTCTCCTGTTCTTAAGCGAAACTCGACATTTTACTCCAGAAATACACCCAAATTTTTAGCTGATTCTCCTGTTCACCATCTCTTGTCCTATTGCTTTGTCCACCATAAGGCATTCACCCGGAGGTGTGGGCTGTGGATAGATGTGGTTGCTATCTCACAGTAAGGAGCAGACGTTAGAGCTGCCAGGCCTGGCACGCTCCGTGTGACGGATGGTGTCACAGCCTTGAGCTGACTGACTCAGCTGCAGCCACAATCAGCCATTAGTGGCTTCTGCTTTACCTCTCTGATGAGGTTTTTGCTGCCTGTTGCATCCATGTGCCTCATACTGTGCTGTCCTGTGTAGTCTAGGACTGGTGGTGATGCCACTGCCATGCTGGACAACCGGAGTTTGGCTCTGCTGCTGGTGACCATGCAGTTGGCCTGCAGTAAATTGTGAATTTTTTAGTTCTGCATCACCAAGTGGGATGCAGAGAACAATGCCCCAGGGAAGGGATGGTCCTACAGTGCCCAGCAGCCCATGCTGGGGGTGCCACCTTCGCTGCTCTGGCGCAGCGTGGGACGGGAGAGCACGGCTCAGGGAAGAGCAAGGAGCTGTCCTGCAGGGTGACCGTCAGCCTTTAGCTGGAGGAGGGATAAAACCAGAGCAACCTCGTAGGGCAAGTGCCAAAATGAGGTGAGAGCATCCCCGAGGGTGCTAACGTGAAGAAGCCCAGGCCTGGAGCAGCGCTGCCGTGCCGGACCGCACGCTGCCTGCCCCGGCGAGAAAACCACCAGCACAAAGGACCCTCCGGGAAGCTCTGGAGCCCAAGGAGTCAAGCTGTCACTTCAGAAGGGTCTGACCTGCCCCTGACCCGACTGTTTTTGCAGCCTGAGCGTCGCTTCCCTCAGGAGCCGGTGCCGCCAGGGTTGGAGCAGCGCTGCCGTAGCCGCCGATGCCGCGTGCAGCCTCCCCACGTAAGAGCAGCTTCCCGCGGCACTTCCCAGGCATTGAGGGCTCTGTGTCACTTGATGTCATCAGAGATTGCAAGGAAACGCACTGGAAAAAAATCTGACAGCCTGTTTCCAACCCCCCCCAGACTTCCTCCCATAAAAGAAATACTTTAAATAAACAACTTTTGATTAAAAAAGCCACCACAGAACATATTTCAGTGATGTGCTGGGCTCCCTAAGGCAAGTGTGGATGTCTTCAGCCATCAAGTAACAGCTTCACTCAGAGATTCGTGAGAAGAGAAACAGGCAGGTAAAAGCAGCTTTAGTGACAAGCCACTCTCTTTGCTGTCAAGGGAAGGACACAGTTTGCTGTTGATTTAGAAAGAGAGAGTGGGTGTCGGGTTGTGTGAATGAATTACCCAGCCTTCAGACCCATTTTGTTTTTATAGAAGTTGCTCATCCAGAAAGGTTCAACAAGTGAAACACAAAAAAAGCTTGTAATGAGGCTAAACTCATTAGTGACCCTCCAGGGTCACCCCTATTAGCAGGAAGGGTGGAGGAGTCGAGCCTGGCTGTGGGGAGCCCCTCTGGGCACTGGGACAGCAGGGACATGGTCGTGGCTGCTGGCACGGTGTGGTGTGGGGCTGGTGTTCCAGCAGGGCAGAGCACGCTCAAAAAACTGTTTACTTTGAGCTGCAGCTATTTTTAGCTCCACTAATCTGTGCAGAGATGATAAAGCTTTTCATTGCAAAGTGAGTGGCTGTGCTTCGCTTCTGGGCAATTTCACTCATCCCTTCCCCCTTCCCGGCCACTTCTCCCCACGGACCTTATCTCCCCTCTCTCTGAGGCAAACACCTCCAAAAGGTTTGTCCCAACTAGATAGGCTGGAGTCTCAGCCCAAACTTTTTTTTTTTTTTAAATTTTGCTTTTTCCCTAGGGAATGCACTCAGTTTGGGAAATAAATTAGCTTTTTCTTTAATAGTCCCCAAAGCCCACTTCAAAGCCCATCGTGGACATGCACCCTGACCTCTAAAGCTTCATTTCTGCTAAATTCCTTCTGCCCAAAGGCTCTTGCAAAACCAGTCACTTGACAGTTGTCTCTTTGCAGCTGCCACGAATACCAGCAGGTCTCAAACTCGGCTCTCATGGCAAGCCAGAGTCTCCAGGCAGTGACAGCACTGCCCTAGGCCACGATTTACCCGAGGGGTCCCACAGCCCATTCCAAGCTCCGTCTCATATTTTGTATAAGAGGCACTTTACCTGCTGCTGACAGGGGCAAGCACAGCAGCTGCTCGTGTCACAAAGGCTACAAAACACGCCTAAATCCCGCTGGGTCAGGGATTTGTTTGTCTAAAGGACTCCAGAAGCTTCTCCAGTGTAAACCCAACAGGGTCATGCATCCAGCACATGCTTCACCAGAAAATCATCCCACTGGTGAAAGCTTTCTTGTCTGGGACACAGCATGAATAACATCTCTGTTGGCTCAGAGGTGTGTTCAGAGGGGGGGAGAAAATGCAAGTCTTAATTAAATAGGTTCATTCTACTTGCTAGGAAGGGTCAGATGTACAAATGATTGTCAGGATGAGAAGGTGCAGCAGGAGAGGTATGGCTTAAGCTGATCATGAGTGGCTGCTCAGGTGCTGCTGGCAGGGAAGAAGGAGATGCTCTGAGGTCCACAAACAGGCACTTCTTCCCTTTGTCCCTCTGATTCTGCTAGAGAGTGTAGCTGGGAGAAAACAAGTGGCAGGCTGGGTTTTTGGAGAGCAAAGGGGTATGATGACAAATGAGAAGAAAATAGTCATGCCTGTCAGTGCCAGAGCCACCCAGCCAACAGCTCTGATTGTTCACCAGTGTTTGGCAACCAGACAAGGATTCCTCTTGCTGATGTGCAGCAGCCGTGTAAATATTTTGATTCCAACTTGTGCTAAATGGGCTTTCACGTGGTTTTATTCCATGGAGTTTGAACGTGGGACTCCTGCTCTGGAATGCTGGGGGATCAAACTCAGGTTATTAATCGTCTGCTGAGAGCCAAAGGACTTCAGGCTTCACCATGTACACTCATCCTCTACCTGTGGTCAGGAGAAAGTTCAGCCTAACCTCCTGGCATGTTTCCTTGCTTTCCATGTCTGTTGATGAATGGAGTACCTGGATGCCTTCTCCTGAGGCAGCTTTTCAGTGTCTAAACCAATGTGGGAAGTTAGTCTGCTAGCTAACAAGAAATTGTGTGAATCTGAGAACTAGAATTAATGGCATAACAGGCCTGCTTTTGCCATCTTTGTTTGCACATAGGGAAAAAAAAAAAAAAAAGAGGACTCATTGCACCAGCTTGTTCATTAGATAAAGTTAAGATGCAAAATTAAAGAAACCTCATAGATTTGATATTGAAATGTTGGATGTTGGAGGAAGAAGTGTGTGATCCCACCTGCAAAGTGATTAGTATTTTGGAGTAAACTACTATGTGATAGGGTTCCTTACCCCAGAAATCACTATGAAGGGCTTTGTGTGCTATGAATTTCATCCTTATTTGCTGCATGCTGACTTCTTCATGTAAACAGGTCATTCTGGCAAGGCTTGTGGCATTTTTACCACTATTTGTTCACTGGCATTTCAATCTGGGACACCACCACAGTCCAAACTACTGAGCTGTGCCTGCTGGCTGTGGGTCCAGCCCAGCAAGAGCCAGGAGGTGACACTGGCAGTGCTGGTATCCAAACAAGCCACGTTTGGGAAGCAGTTAGGAGTCATCTTGAATCATTCAGCACTTTCAGTTGGGTTCATTTAGTTCCAAACTGGGTAATTACAGCCTCATTATTTTGCCTTTTACAATAAAGAAAAGACTGCAAGCCAGGCAGAATAATTTCTTCTGCTACCGTTGCCAAGATATGATAGCACATCTACGCCATAAGGAATGTGTCATGGTATCAGTTTTATTAACAGTAAATAATGCCTCTTCAGTTAAGCAACATCTTACCATCAGCTGGTGCCCAACCATAAAACAGTAACTGCATTTCAACCCCTACAGGCAGGTACCTGAGTCGAGATTACCCCTGCCCAGCACGTTCCTTGCTGACCAGCATGTGTCAAGTTTTGCACACACTGCTTTTTTTTCCACTGAAATTAATACCTGTCCACAATCAGACTTTAAATTTAAAACCTCAAAAAGCTCATCTAAAAATAAGACATCAAAGCTCCCGTGACAGTAAGTAGAGGCCAGGACTAAGGGAATGGTGGTAGATCAGGTATCAGAGAGCAGTTCAACCCACGTGTCCACCTTCACTGCCCAGAGGCAGAGCGGGCTCTGCAGGGGCTATTTCTCAGCCCAGAAACCACTGTTAGTGTGGTGAAATTTTCTGACATGTACAGAGGCTTTTCTTTGATGGATCTTGCATCAAATTGTTTGATGACTGTAATGATGCTAAATACGTGTTTGGAACAAAACAGCTTTGAAAAGAAAATATCCACAAGAACTGCACTGTGGGCCTGTCAAGGCATTGGGTTCTGCACAAACTCCTCAAAACAAATACTCTGTGTGTGTGTGTGTACATTATGCATATATGTATATAAATACCCTTTACACTGTATACAGTTATACTAACACGCCTTCCAACTAAAAATTGTGAGCTGAAGGAACTCCTGCCATTACCTCAAAAAGCCAGCAAATTCAGGACTGAACTGTTCTTTGTACTCGGGGGAAATGACTCTGCTTCTGCCACTGAAACACCTGGGCACGTCAGGCTTAGCCCAGTGACCTGCTTTTGTTTCCTCTGGACACGCTCAGTTTTGCAGTAACACCACCCGCTTCACGTACGTTTTAAAATGACTGTGTGCATTTCTAGTAAAGGTTCACTGTTCTCAAGTGTGTTCTACAGCAGGAAGCTGGTTGTAAGATCTCCTGATAAACCAACACTCAGCCCTCAGTTCTTCCCCTTCCTTCCCTTCCAGGACTAAGCTTGTGGCTGTTTCTGCCCCCAGTGCACGTGGACACCGTGAATACTGAGCCTTGTCAGCCCTTGCCCTGCTCTGCCTTCTGCAAACTGCTTGATTTACACTCCCTCAGGCAACAGCCCTGTTGAACCCAGAGATGTGACTAGGATGGCATTGTATTATTAGACTTCCCCAGGGTACTGTTTCTTCTAAATCATCCAGGATGGGAAAAACATTGAGATAAAGAAGAATGTCATGACTCATTCTCCAATGCCATGGAGGCTCAGAGCAACCAGAAAAGAGTTAACAGCACAGTCACCCCCCCCCCAATAGTATTTCAGAGTTTCTAAATACAGAGTTCCTTTCTGAGCTGGATGCCCATTTTTGTTATCTTAAAAGTATTTCTGGAACTCTTGGCCGGCTTTAAACAAACAAACAGGGAGAAATATTTGCGAAGATAACGTGGCTGAGAGTGTTTGGTTACTGAGTCTTTCTGCGTCGAAGGATTTCATTTTTAGACTTTATTTCTTTAAAGCTTGTGAACAGAAGAAAAAAATTGCTCTGGAGATGTTAAATCGCACAACCATCCCAGCTATTGGCTTTGGAATAACAATCATTCAACTTAGCAAATATCAAACGTGGGAAGGGATTTATCTGACGCATCTATATGATCATGTGAACTCCTTTCTCAAGGAGGAGCAGTCTCTGCTGGAGACACAAGAGGAAGGAACTGTTTTGCCTCCTTTAAAAAAAAAATTCAACAACATAAGCAACTGCAACATGCTCAGAGCTTCCTGGCACAAATGCAAAAATGCAACATCTGAAATGTCAGCTGGTACGCTGGGAGGATTTACATGATTTAAAAGATTTATGAGAAAGAACTGTTTCACTAGCTGCAGAACATCTTGGAAAGCAGCAGCACCAGCGTGGGGGACAATGGAAGAGGAGGGGGGGAAAAATCTCCAGCTAAAAGTAATTATCATGTCCAGTATGATTCTGTACTGCTCTTTTTAGTACAAGAAAAAAAAATGCATCAGGCACTCGTCAGATTTTAAGCTGCATTGAAAGATGAATGAACAGAGTCTGCCATGACCCTGGGATATGCTCATTTTCTCACATTACATGTTGACTCACATAGTCCTGTGGCTCACCTAAAGCCACACAACTCGTCACTGCTCAAGGCAGGATTAAATCCAGAAATTCCTGACTTTTCCTCCCACTGTTCTTTCACTCAGAGCTGTTGTGCTGCAGCCATCGCTGATACACGAAGGCTGGCCAGCTGGATTTCAGTGCAGGCTCTCAGGGGAGAGATGGGGTCACAGAGACAGGGGAAATAAATCCTGACTTGATAAAAAAATAATATATCAGGCGAGGAAAAGGCACAGAAACATTTGAAACAATGAACTCAGCAACATTTTAAGTGTGCTTGGGCAATACTGGAGTGGAAGACTGGCTTGCTTGGTGGCTGCCCGCTCTTGAAGTGGCTACAAAGCAGGGTCCTTGATGTCCTGGAGAGCCTGAGGAGCTCCAGCACCAGACCTGAGCTCAGCTCAGTTGTGCCAGGCGGGGCAGGGGCGCTGCCCTGCAGGAAGGTGCCAGCTCCAGCAATGCCTCTGGCTCCCGGGCTCCTCATGGGACAGTCATTGCCAGCTCGTGTTGGTGCAGGGCTAAGGCTGCTCCAACAGTGCCAGACCCTTCTGGGGCAGATCCTGCTCCCCAGAGGGCCCTGTCTGAGCACCCCCTGCTTCTTGCAGGGCTACCACGTTCACCTGTCACGAAAGGTTCGCTCCCTCCTCCTTTTCACCAGCCATCTGTTGCTCGTTCTTTCCGTGGTTCATTCACAGATGTCACTGCAGATCTTTTGTACAAAATATTCCCTCCAATCCATCTCTGTTTATGTTTTGTTGTTGGTTTTTTAAGTAAGCTTTTATTTACCGTTATTTAAGCGCTTTTCAGTACGTTTAGGTTTCACTAATGCTTCCATAAATAATGGGATGAAAGAGCTCAGTAATATCATTCCAGGGTGTTGGATAAAGGTGAATGTTTCTCTCCATCTGTTTCACCCATAACCTAATCTAATGCAGTTTCCAGACCAGAGCACATGATCTTAAGTGAACTAAAGTCAGTGAAAAGGTCTCTGGTGACCTATAAAGACTTAGAGGAGACTGAAGAAAGGTGTCCTATAAAATAAATTTCTGGCCAAACAAAACTGGAAAGACACAAGATTACGATTCCTCTATCATAACAGCAGTGACTCATCCAGTTGCATAGTCACTTGGGGTGAAAAAGAAAACAGTTACTCAATCTCTCAGGGATTTAGGCACAGAAGGATATATTATGCAAGTTTGAGCCGCGTTACTAATGGCCTTGAAGCACACAACTCCACTGTGACTCTCACTCAGCTCAGCAGATCACAAATAAGATGACTCACGGATCCATGACATGATAGGAAAATAGAGAGCCTAAGAAGTGCAGAGGCAGGTGCTAATGCAGTCACAGAGCACGCAGTCAAGGCAAGAAGAGAATTACAAAATCGTGAGCAAAAGGACTGCGGAGAAAAGCGGGTTGGGTGTTTGAAGACTCCAGAGCGTGGACTAGGTTGGCTTTTCTTGGTCTCAGATGGCAGGGGTTTGTTGTGAGTGTGAAGCCAGCAGAGAAGAGCCACACTGTTGGCTCTGCTCCCCCGTGTGTCCCCAGGGAAGGGCAGCAGACAGCTCACCTTGGCCTCTGCACGTCAGGGGTGAGCGAGTCCCCCCCTGCATCCACAGTTACATCAGACCCCACTGAAAGTCATCCAGGGGCTTTACAATATTCGTACTTGGCAGGACTTTCTACCCTGCTGGAACATCATGATTTTGTAGAAGCTGTTAATTCTGATCGTTTAAGGGCTAATTAAACCCACTGGTGGTTCCAGCTGTAGCCGTATTTTGCCCATTATCTAGTGACTAACCTCCTCGTGGATGGAGGGCTTTGACAGCTGTTCTCAGAGCACCTTTTAAAATCTGGATGGTGGAGCAGAGCTCAACCCACAGCCTGGACTAAACAGCTGGAAAAGCAGTTGCCCTGAAAAAAACTTTGCAGTTTTTTTATGCTCTGGACATCCATTCAAAGCACAGTTATACATATAAATATAAATATAAATATAAATATAAATATAAATATAAATATAAATATACATATAAATATAAATATACATATACATATACATACACATATACATACAAATATACCTAAACGCTTTACAGAAATCCAATAATTAGTCGGGTTATATTAGAAAGCTAATGCTGATATCTTAAGATTTGGAACTTTAAGCTGGCCAGAGCACACAGTAAGATGTTCAGACCTGTATATGAGTCTGTGTAGAAACATTTTGCACTTTCCTTCACCAGACCAAAAGATTCTGGACGGTCAAAGGATTATAAACTGTCTGTGGGATCTGTTACCTGCAAAAACACAGCACATGCAGAGCAGGAACCTTCAAATACTCTGGGGAGCATCAGGAAAAGTTCTGGGTTTTTGTTATCACAGAAAGGAGACCCTTGAGAGTAACAAGAATAGCACGAACGCACAAGCTTGAGTGGCACCTTTTTATGAGCTCAGCTGCACAAAGAACTGCAGAGAGCTGCTTTCCAATGACTAAATCTGACACGTTTCCTTCAAATATTACCTCATTTCAAGGGGTTTATTCTAGGCATTTCAACTCACACGTGCAGGGGGTGTAAAGTGTGGCTGCAGGAGGGATGCACCGTGTCACTCTGCTGTCAGAGCTGATTAACGTGCCAGGGCAGGGTATTTTTGGACAAACCAGGATAACCTCCTGCCATATCCTGTCTCGTTCCCAGAGCTGACAGTCCCTGGGCTGACTTCATCCTTATCTCCTGTTAAGCACGTAGGGTTTGAGGTGATGTGATGCAGGATCAGAGGGGGGGTATTTTGGAAAGCAAAACGAGCGTTTGGAAATCTCCTGTTATGTGGAGGGTGGAAGGAAAAAGCTCTTTATCTGTATCCTTTGTCTCTGCCCAGCTTAACCCAGTGGAGGATCCCACAGCACTTAACAAAACTATTTGGCTCATAAATGTCCTGTGAAGAAAACATTCACAGGATTTAGATGAGTTTCATCACTGTATTAGTAGAATACCTATGGAATTATTTACCATGACCACCGGGAACACAGAATTTGGGACTGTGCCGTTGTCCTGCATCCGTTCACTGGAACAAACAGTGAAGGAGCAGGGATGTGGCAAAACCTTTCTTAAGAGATGCAGCTGGTGCAACCAAAAGGGTAATAAAAATATGTTAACAATAAAGTAAAAGCTCATAGGTTTTCTGAAGGAAGCACAGTCTCAATGATTTATGCTTTATTTTATGATTTATGGAGTGACCTTTTTCTGAAAGAAGCCCGTGTGTCTCCATGAATAAGGCTGATTACAAGAGAGATGATATTGTTAACACAATGTTCATAAATTCTGAGTGTTAAAGCTGCTCTGGAAAATAAGTGGCTGCTTTACTGGATGCTCTTTGTCATTTCTTGGCAATTTTAGGTGGCAATAAAGCTGTCACTCTGATTATTCGTCCCTTTCTGTGGTGAAAGCAGGTTTTCTGACCAGGGACTGTGTGAAGGCAAGAAGGGTCTGGCACAGCGGGAAGCGATGTGCAATAGCTGGAATTGCTACAGCCAGAAAACATCCTCGAACTCCAGCTGGTCAGTTCTGCCCCTGCCCTGGGATATTTTGCAGCCCTAATGCCAGTTAAAACCAATGCAAACTGCTTTGCCAAACTTCTGTGTAAACTTCTGTCAATTTATAGTGTTGTTATCATCCCAGCCACCTCTCAGCCATTTCATTTGCTCCCAGGCTGCAGGGAGCCTCTGCCTCAGGGAGTGTCCCCGTGCCCTGGGCAGGGAGGTGACAGCAGTGTCCCCATTCCCTGGACAGGGAGGTGACAGCGGTGTCCCCATGCCGTGGGCAGGGAGGGAGGTGACAGCGGTGTCCCATGCCCTGGACAGGGAGGTGACAGCAGTGTCCCCATGCCGTGGGTAGGCAGGGAGGTGACAGCAGTGTCCCATGCCCTGTACAGGGAGGTGACAGCGGTGTCCCCATGCCCTGGGCAGGGAGGTGACAGCGGTGTCCCATTCCCTGTACAGGGAGGTGACAGCAGTGTCCCCATGCCCTGGACAGGGAGGTGACAGCAGTGTCCCATGCCCTGTACAGGGAGGTGACAGCAGTGTCCCCAGTGTCCCCAGCCCCCCCGGTGACACGGCGGTGACCGGCGCTGTTGCCATGGCAACGCCCGCGCCCGCCGAGGCTCCGCCGAGCGCCCCCAGCGGCCGCAGGCAGAGGGAGATCCGGATTTGCTGTCCAGCTCCAAATCAGCCCCGCTCATTGGCTGCCTTGCCGGAGGAACCGCCTTCTCCCGGCCTCTGGACCAATCAGCGCCCCGCCTCCCCTCGGCGAAGGCGGAAGCGCTGTTGATAAACAACGACTACCCGCCCCGCCCCACCGTCCCGCCTTCTCATTGGCGGGCCGGCTCCTCCGGGCGGGCCGGCAGCCAATGGGCGGCGGCGGCTGCGCCCGGCCGGCCCCGCCCCCTGAGGCCGCGGGGTGCGGGCGGAAGCGGGAGCGGCGCCATGGGGGCCGTGCTGGGCGTGTGCTCGCTCGCCAGCTGGGTGAGTGCGGGTCCTGTGCCCCCCGAACACCCCCGTCCCACCCCCGAGCCTCCCCGACAGCCCGGGGAGCGCGCCCGGCCCGCCGCGGGGCCGCGGGGCCGCTGACCGCCCGGTGTGCCCCGGCGCGGCCTGAGCCGCCATGGCGGCCCCTGGGGCAGAGCGGGGCCCGGCTGAGCGATCCCGCTCCGTCCCGGCCCGGATCCGCCCGGGGGCAGCCAGGGCGATAATCGGGGTTATCTGCGGGTGTCCGCACACACGCTGTGTGCCAGAAGCACCGATTGGCGTTTATCGGTGCGGTCCGGCCGGGGAGTGTCTCCAGATGGAGCTCGGGTTTTCCTCTGGCGCCCCGGTGTCAGCTGCGAGGGAAATGCCCTTACTGTTCCTGTCTCTGCCCTTCAGATCCCCTGTCTGTGCAGCGGTGCCTCGTGTTTGCTGTGCCGATGTTGTCCCAACAGCAAGAATTCGACGGTGACACGTCTGATCTATGCCTTCCTCCTCCTCCTCAGCACTGTGCTTGCCTGCATTATGCTGGCGCCAGGCATGGAAGAGCAGCTGAAAAAGGTAGGGAGGGGAAAACCTCTTTCTGACTGTTTGAAAAGCCATTCCTTGTGCCAGTGGCTATTGATTGTCTTTATTTGGAATGGGTTATGTGAGAGGCACCAACACCCAAGTGCCCTTGTTCCCTGAGCTGAGAGGCTTGGAGCTGAAACAGCAGATTCAGTCAATGTGCCTTTTCCAGCACATGCCTGGTCTCTGAAACCTGAGCAGACCTGGAGGTGGTCAGCTGTTATAAGGGGCCTGCTGCTGTGGTATCTTAATCTTCCTGGATGAAAAGTGTTGACACGGGGACAGCCAGGCCATAATGGGGCCTGAGCACGAGGCCCTTTGTTCTCAGCTCTCCCAGAGGGCAGTTGACTGAAAGCAGTGCCTGTTCCAGGGCTTAAAGGAGGCGATTGCAAATGCACAAACTCACAACTGAACTGTCTTCCCCCAGATCCCTGGATTTTGTGATGAGGGGCTCCACACCCGGCTGCCCCACCTGGAGGGCTTTGTGAGCTGTGACGTGTTCGTGGGGTACAGAGCTGTGTACAGGGTCAGCTTTGCCATGGCCGTGTTCTTCTTCCTGCTCTCCCTGCTCATGATAGAGGTGAAGACAAGTAACGACCCCAGAGCCTCCATTCACAACGGGTAAGGGGGTGAGAGCTGGGTGGGCTCCTGTTTCTCTGCTGAACACACTGGCAAGCTGGTTTTTGACAGCCTCGAGTTCCTTCTGGGCTGAGCACAGAGCAGTGCTTTGGTGTCCCCAAAAGCTTCCTGTGTCAGATGTTCAATGTACTGATTGAGTGTCCTGCTCTGAGGTGGGGTAGCCAAAAGGGCAGTGCTCTGGGCACCCCTCTGTGTTCCCACAGAGATGTGAGATTGCCTCTGACACTCACTGGGTCACTCACAGTGTGACTCAGCCAGCAGAAACTGCTTCCTGATTGCCAATCCCTGATTTCCTGATTTAAGTGGGTTAGTTCTGGGCTAGGTGACTTCATCATCATAGAGTCATTTAATTGGAAAGGGATGTTTGGAGAGCATTGGGGTTGGAAGGGACCTTAAATCTCATCTCATTCCAACCCCCTGCCCTGGCCAGGGACACTTTGCACTAGCCAGAGTTTCTCAGAGCCCCGTCCAGCCTGGCCTTGAACACCTCCAGGGCTGGGGATTCTACAGCCTTGACCTCTCTGGTCAACAGGACCATGTGATCCAAATCCCTGGCTGGAGCAGGACCAAGCTGCTTGCAGATCCTGTAGCACATGACTGCTGTGTACAGATTAAGACCAGTATTTACAACTCCTGTCTTCTTTTAAAGGTTCTGGTTCTTCAAAATAGCTGCCATTGTGGCCATCATGGTTGGAGCATTTTACATCCCCGAAGGGCCCTTCACAAGAGGTACAGTCAATACCATGGGTTCTGATGAGTAAACTCAGGTCTTTTCACAGACTTACCAGACTATAGTTGCAACAGTGAAAGTTCTCTTGCAGAAGGTGCAGTTTCTGCCCAGCTTCTTTAAGAGTATCTTGGTTCATCCAGTATTTTGGTGACCAGCTGAAGTTATGGCTGTTAAACCTGCACAGGTTTTGGGTATCAATAATTTTGTACTCCATGAGACAGTCACCACTGGGCTGAGTCTTCTGACACTACTTAGACCGGAGGCAGCTCAGAGCACTGAGTGCTAAATACTTGCCTAGAGTCTAAAAAAATCTGTGTGAGAAACTTCTACTGTCTGTTCACATCACAGCAACTTCAAAGGGTTGTTGACCCTTAAAGAAATGTGGCATGGTGGCACTTATGTGCACAAATTTATGGTGTGTTAGATGTTGCATTCATTCTGAAAACATGTTGGGCTCAGCATTCCCATGCTCAGCTTGTCCAGGATCATCTGCAGCCTTGAATAGCTGGGGCTCCTTGCACACTTCTGCAGGGCGGGGGCCAGAGTGATTAACAGCATCTGCATTTCTAAATACACTGACAGATTGTTTCATTATTTGTCTGCAGTATAATGAGGGGCTTTTAATTTTTTTACCTGAGGTAACATGCAAATGATGGAAGCTAACCCTGTTTTCCTTGCTCCCTTTTGTAGCTTGGTTTTGGATTGGTGTTTCTGGAGCCTTCTTCTTCATTCTCATCCAGCTGGTGCTTCTTGTGGACTTTGCTCACTCCTGGAATGAGAGCTGGGTTGATAGAATGGATGAGGGAAATGCTAAATGTTGGTATGCAGGTAGGAATCTGAACCTGGGAGGGATTTGTTTCTGCTGGGCAGTGCTCTGCAGAACATCACTTGCTAGTTTGTAGATGTAGCTGCACTTACACTCCTTACTGTGAAGGCGTGGAATTAAAAGCTGCAGAGTTGCCTTTTTCCCACTGAATAAAATGCAAAATATTTTAGCCTCGTGATCAGCAGGTCTGACAGTGCCAGTAACCAGCCCTGCTGGGTTTGCAGTGCAGAGCTCAGAGCCCGGTTCTCTTCGGATCTAAACTTTGCCACTCCCCTGCTGTGGTGCCCCAGGAGCTCCGTTGTTTCTGGCAGAGCCACACCAAGTGTTGCCTTGGCACGTGCTCCCCAGCCGGCCACTAATTACAAAGTGCTAATTGTTGTGGTTCTTTGCACGCAGCTAAGAATGCTGCAACAGCATTTTGTAGCTTCTTAGAAAGAACATGACAGAGCGGAAATGAAAATGGGTGGCCTCTAGCATAGGAGGAGGAATTCAGGGCTGATAATTCTCATGAGAAGTGTGCAAAAAGCACTCTCATTTTGTCACTGTGGCTTGGCATCAGTTAAACTAATTAAAGTGATGCTGAAAGGCGAGTCTTACTCCCCTGATGGCACCACTGGCTTTCCTCTGAGCTGCACTGCTTAGTGAGCCCAAGCAGAAATTCAGCCATACCTAAGAAAAATGCACTCTGCTAGTTTAGTTTCCTGGCCCAGCCTGCCAGGTGAGGACTGTCTGATGGCAGTGGTGGCTGGACATTGAGTCACTTGGGATGGACTGCTAAAAGTGCCTGTGTGTTGTTAACAATTGCAGCTCTGCTGTCCTGTACAAGCTTGTTCTACGCCTTGTCCCTGGTTTTTGTCGTTCTCTTCTACGTTTTCTACACGAAGCCTGATGACTGCACTGAGAACAAGTTCTTCATAAGCTTTAACATGATCCTGTGTGTTGCTGTCTCCATTGTTTCTATCCTTCCAAAAGTTCAGGTATTGTTTTTCTCTGGTATTTTCTTCTGACATAACAAAGCACAGAAGTGGGGAGGATGTAGAACCAATTCATTCAGGCATAAGAACTCTAAAATGTGGCTATCATAGCTATGCTAGCTAAGAACTTTAAAAAAGATACCTTGCTCTGCAATCAATGCACTATGTAGTGACATATTTTCTGTAGAGAGGTTTTTTTTTTTTAGCTAACATAGTTTTGGACTTTGTTTCCACGTGGAGGACTGCTGACATGGTTGTAGGGGTGAGGGTTCTGGGAGAACAGAGAAACCTGGTAGGGAGCAGCAAAATAAGCTGGAGATTTATTGGCTTAGTACTGTGGCTTTGAAATGATGGGTAAGCTTGTTTAATACAAGAGTACACTTGCACGTTACTTGATTCTGAACTGGTCCTGCTCAAGTCACATGCTAGATTGACACCTACAAAACTGGTTAAAAAGCTGGGATTAGCTCAGTAAGAATCCATAACAGAGTCTTGGCCACAGAAAAATGATTTGGTTTGCTTATTCCTTCCATGCTTGAGTTGCTTGCTGCTGAAGTTACATGCCTAAGGAGTTTCTCCCAGCCTTTTGAGCACAGAGCAAAGCCCCAGTGCATTTCTAAAACAAAGCTTTTCATGCCAGGAACTGCTGATTCTGTGGCAGCAGGGTAAAACTATCCAACCCCAGCTAAAACTTGCCCTTTTGACCTTGGCCTGCTCTTCTGTCTTGGAACAGGAACATCAGCCTCGCTCTGGGCTCCTGCAGTCGTCTGTCATCACCCTCTACACCATGTACCTCACCTGGGCAGCCATGTCCAACGAGCCTGGTAAGCAGACTGCCTTTTTGCAGAACTAAACTGGGGTATTTTTGAGGAAAATAAACCAGTGTTAGAGCATTCTGGGTTTATTTATTTATTTATTTATTTATTTATTTATTTATTTATTATGCCCTTGCCCAGCTGGTAGGAAGCTCATTTCTCTAACCTGCCTTGAAATCCCTTTCAGAAAGAAACTGCAACCCGAGTTTGCTGAACATCATCACCCAGATAGCTGCACCCACGGCTGTTCCAGCCAATGCCACTGTCCCACCTGCCACTCCCGCTCCGCCCAAGTCCCTGCAGTGGTGGGATGCCCAGAGTGTTGTTGGACTGGTCATCTTTGTCCTTTGCCTGTTGTATTCCAGGTAGGATCTGCACTGCTATCCAGTGATAAACAGTTGGATTTGTCTGCCTCTTTTGTTAGAGCCTGGGTCTAGAGCAAAATGTACCTGCATTTATTCACATCCAGCTGCTGCCTCGGGCCCATCAACCTCTGTTCAGCTTTGTGGATGAGGATAGGATTTATCAACCCCAATCCAGGCAAGAGAACAGGTGTTACAAGATGATAGAGGGATGGAACACCTGGAAAGGCTGGGACAATTGGGAGTGTTCAGCCTGGAAAAGAGGCAGCTTAGGGATGGCCTAATTGCGGCTTTCCAGTACCTGAGGGGAGCTACAAGAAAGATGGAGAGAGACTGTTTGCAAGGACAAGGGGGAATGGCATAAACTGAGAGTAGGTTTAGATTATATATTAGGAAGAAATTTTTCAATCTGAGGGTGGTGAGGCCCTGGAACAGGTTGTCCAGGGAAGTTATGGATGCCCCATCCCTGGAAGTGTTCAAGGCCAGGGTGGTTGGAGCTCTGGTCTAGTGAAAGGTGTCCCTGCCCATGGCAGGGGGGTCAGAACTAGGTCTTTAGAGGTCCCTTCCAGCCCAGGCCATTCTGTGATCTGGACTAGGAGTGCTGTTTACCCAGGATAACAGAAGCTTGGATGAGAACACTTCTCTTTGAGGACTTCCCTGACGTTTCCAGATGGGTTTAAAAAAAAATACCGCTTGCGAGTGGCGGGCGTTCCGTGTGCCCTGTTGGGGTATTAACAAACAGCCAACTGTCCCAGGGCTCCTCACCACGGCTCTCTTGTCCCCCTGCAGCATCCGCTCCTCCAGTAACAGCCAGGTGAACAAGCTGACGCTGTCTGGCAGCGACACTGCCATCCTGGAGGAGACCCTGGGGAGCGGCAGCGGGGCCGCGGAGGAGGGGGAAGTGCGCCGTGTGACGGACAACGAGAAGGACGGCGTTCAGTACAGCTACACCTTCTTCCACTTCATGCTCTTCCTCGCCTCTCTTTACATCATGATGACGCTCACCAACTGGTACAGGTAGGAGCGAGGTGGAAAGTGACTGTATGTGCCGGCCGGTGTTCCCAGGTGGGTGGGAGAATCAGCAGCTGTGGTGCTGGGGGACTGCAAGGGCACGAAGCGGGGCTGCCATCCTTCAGATGAGCAAGTAGCAGGAAGGGTAGATATGAAACTGGTTCCAGGTGGCCTCCTGGGAAGTTTGTCAGAGGCCAGGCTGATGTTACTGGCTCTTCACCCTGGTTGAGTTGTCTGTGTTCTCACAAAGGTTTTTGCATTGGAAAGCCCCAAATGATTGCCCTAACTTCAGATTCATAGAGCGCTAGCAAGGAACAGTGGAAAGTGCTTTTCTGTATCTAATTGCCTTCTTCACTTTTCTAGCCCTGATGCAGATTTCAAGACAATGACAAGTAAGTGGCCGGCCGTGTGGGTGAAGATAACCTCCAGCTGGGTTTGTCTGCTTCTCTATCTCTGGACCTTAGTGGCTCCTCTTGTCCTTACTAATAGAGACTTCAGTTAACTTGCTGCAGTTGTCTGAGCTTACAAAAGTGAGGAACTCTTCTGCTGAAAGCCAAAATGTTCATTTATTGCTTTAGTTACTGTTTCTTACGTTGATATTAACGTGCAGTTGGATGGAAAGTTACGTATTGCATAAAGCTTGATGCAGCATCAAAATTATCATCAGTTATCTATTTTAACCTTCATCAGGGTTATCTTATTACTGCATTTTTAAAAATCACTACAGCTGTGCTGTCAAAGCACAAAAGAAACTTATCTGTTCTGTCCAATAGCCACAACCTTCTGTTGAATAGAAGTAACATTTAGCTAAATATGAAGTAATATATTTTAAAGAACACTTATATTCAGCATAATGCACTAGTATGCTAAGGCTTCAGTTTCTGGAAGTGTAAGCCATGCTGCTTGATTTCTACATTCCACTGCAAAAGTTTATTTAAAGGAAAACTTTATTTAAATTACTTAATTTTTTGTTGTGGCAAAAAAAACCCAAACAATGCCCTTTGTTCCTCACCAAAAGAACAGAACTCTGAGATTGAAAAACTGATTAATTCTTTTTAAGAACAGACTTGCCCTTTCTAAGGAGCAACTTCTATGGTAACTTCTTTTTTAGTACGTTTGTCAATTAGAGTGGTAAGTGTATCAGTAGCTTAATCAACTTTATGATTATGTTGGAAAACCAGAGCTTGTTGATGGGTTAATTTCACTTGTCTGATAGGCTTATAAAAATATTGTATGTGAAATTATTATTATTATTACTATTGGCACTAAGGCATTTGCACTGTAAACTCATTTGAATAAAGCAGACTAACTACTGAAACTGGCCCAGTTGTTAATTGTTAAGCAGCAGTTAATTCTCTGATGGAAAATACCACACACAGTGATCAGCTGCTGCAGTGTCCAGTGGGATGTCACTGGGTGTAAGTCATAACACCACCTTCCTTGTGATTCTCTGAGTGTCAAATCCCATCCCTTAAATTGCTCAGGTTCAGTTGTACAAGGAAACTTTAGTTCTGCAGCAGAAAGCAACACCTTTTGCTAACCCAGTGCTAGTGGTGATTATACTCAGTTGCAACTGTGTGTTTAGTGTGAAACTTCTATGTTGCTGTTAACTTTTTATGGTAAAATATCCCAACATGACACGGGACAAACATACTGAAAATACTGAATTAGCAGCTGTTACAATGTGTTTAATTACCCAGTCATGCATCATAAAATTACACATTTTTGACGACTTCATTTTATAAAATGCAATATAAAAATAAATTTTGTCAAAATAAGATGTACACTTAACCACCCAACACCTCTAGGCCCACGTACAACAGAAGGCAAAATTACTAGTTTGAGGAACACTATGATTTAACTCATGCCAAAATGAGATTTAACAGAAACAATACTTAAGCCAGTTCCTGAAAATACCTCAGGGCTCATAACACCCGTTTACAAGAGTATAAATTCAAGTACTTTACTAATGTACAGTTTGCAGCTACCTTTTGTCCCACCTAATGCCAATGGAGTTCCAGTATCTTCCCTTATGACGTGTTGGATTTGGCAGGGATGGTTCATGTACTGGGCAAGGCGTGTAACCTCTGGAAACAAAGTTATTTCAGGTGGGAAAAAGAACAGGTTGGTTGTAGTGCTGTAAGAAAAAAACCCAACAAACCCCAAGCAAGAAACCTGGTTATCTACTGTGGTTAAATCATGTTCTTTATTCTTAGTTTCTCCGTGAGCAGAGGAGAGAAGAGGGTGAGGTGGATCTAGGCTGCCTGCTGTTTAAGGCTTGCAGGAGGATACAGAAGCCTGGAAAAGGGGGTGGGTTTTGTAGAGGTTCCTCAGCCTTCTGCTGAACACCACGAGATTTCTTTCTTTTTGAAGGACACTGTATTTTGAGTATTCCAACTCCCTCTCCAGTAGTTACATAAGGGACTCAAAGTAGCTGTTCCTCCAGTTAACTGTCCAAACACCAACACTTCCAGCCCTGCAGCAGGATTAAGGAAAGACTGTCAGGCCTTCACCTCTAGGAGAAATGGTCCATCCTATTTATTTTTTTTTTAGTTTTACACTGTGACTGGAATTAAGAGGCACTAGAACAACAAAAAACCACCAACCTCTCTGTTCTGGCAGTTCAGCAGTGTGGGCAGCCACTGACCCGCCCTAAATCCTGTGGTGTTCCTGCCTTGCTATGTGGTAAAAATCTGATTTAATCTCTGCACAACACACAGCACATTCTGGTCACAAAGGAGGAGGTGGCTAGCAGTACTCTTTCACCTTATTTCAAGTAGATGAAAATGGTAGTTTGTTTTTTTATCTCCACACTAAAGGTAACAGCTACCAAATAGGAGTTACAATTTACTTATAAAGGTAAGAAAAATCAGATGCTTCCATCGAGGAAGATTAATCTCTTCCCACCTTCAATCTAAAACTCTTCCTGTGATGAGTCCTCTGCTTCCACAAATTCTGAACTGCCACCCAGGAAAAAAAACCATCACAGTTTTACCCCTTTTCAAGACCCAGTCTCTTTTTATAATGCCTGGATGACGGGAATGGCATTTGCTGCCCCTTGTTCAGGGATAAGATCTGCTGCCAGGTCAGGAAGCCAGTGGTAGAGTTGTCTCTTTTTGGCAATGCAGTCATGCTGTAAGGGGACTGAGAGGAAGAAAAACATCCAAAACAGAGTTTGGCACTTAGAAAAACAAATGTCTGAGATCCTCAAGATGCTTTAGGTTTATATTTACAGAAACGTAACAACTGGTGCCTATAATCCCATTTGGCACTAAATAAAGATTTCATTGAGAGAAAGTGCTCTAGGGGTAAATCCCCAATTAGAAGGGGAATTCTTTTCCACCAAATAGTGAAATATTTCACCTTGAAGTGACAGGGTGTGCTCTCCTGGTCCTAGTGAGGTTCCCATCTCCACACCATTATAGTGCAGAAAAACGTGTGCAAAGAGTGTGCTGAGAGTTAAGTTCTAACTCAAGACCATTAAACAAAAGGAGCTTGGGGAGTGGGAACAGCTTATCTGGACATCAGTATCTTACCCTGGTTTGACACTGGAGCCTTAGTTCTGTCTCTAGACAAAGACCTAGAAGCACAGGCATACAAGCTATGAGTAAATATCACAGAGATGAGTCAAGTCTAACTCCATACAGGAACATGACAACCAAAGACAAAAGAGGTTAACACAGTTTAAAAACAAACCTTGTAACATTTCACAGAAGAGCCAACAAGCACAGTGAACAAAATGCTACAATATCAGGAAATTCAGGAATGTGCTTTTAAAAAGCCCGTCTGCATTTGGTTTCACAGACTTAAACTCAAATTCAGCCCAAAGTAACAAGCTAAAGCAGCACCTTGCTGTCTTACAATGAAGTATTGCCTTCTATACATCACATGCCAACTGCTACAAAGCCTCCTCATGAATTCTGGGTATGAGGTACTAACCCAATTCCTCATCACAACCAGAAAAGAATTGACAATGTGGGAAGGTGCCTGACACAGCTTTTTTTTTATTTGGCCCTGAACCTCATTTGAAGCTGTTGTCTAGTCAAAAGTACTTATCTGAAAAACTTGCTGTTTTCTGAAAGTGAAGATTGCAGCTGTTGTGCAAACATGGGATAGATGTTGCAGTAGTTAATCCATCAGTCACAGTTCTTCCTACTGTGGGGAAGTTTGAGAGATGTTCTCCATATGGGTATTCGTGAATAAGTTTTGTTCTGTACTAATTTGAGCCAAATATTCACTGAGACAGTTCAGAAATGCCAACTCACAATCTGAACCACGTGACAAAGGACAGGCCAAGTTAAGACTTTTACGGGTTTATGCAATCTTCACTACAGAACTGTATTTTGAAGGGTTCACAAGCCCCTTTCTTTTCTTAGATTACTGGTGTTTGCAGAAGGGGAAGGGAACAGATGATCACAAAGTTAGTAAATCATCATTGCCACTTTTCACCTGTGTGAGGAGGGGATAAGAAAATATCAAGCTTATGATCCTGCAATATTTTTTTTTCCCTTTATCATAAGAAAGAATAGGCCATTTGCATCGTTCACACAGAGGTTGATGAGCCTCAAGTCTTCTACGTAACTTGTGCTCTTTGCTTTTATTCTCCCCGAACTCTGCCCTGCCCCCAGTGTGCCCCCTCCAGCTTCCTTTGGTTCTACAGTGTAAAGTGCCTCAGCAGTCTGTCCCTAAACTGCAGGTTTAGGAGTAAGGCAGAGTTCACAACATCACCTACGAGAGCAGACCCCAACTGCTGGGCAGCCCCCCTGCCCTGGGGTGTCAGTAGCAGTAGTAGAGCTGCGGTTTCATGCCCCGCAGAGAATCATCGCACTGCTTGTCCTCGGCGTCCCCACTCACGAGCGTGGCGCGGGGGGAGCTGTCACAGGGCACGAGCAGCTGTGAGAAGTCGTGCAGGAAGTCCTCCTCAGAGGCCAGCAGCAGCTCGTTCCACGCCGAGATGTCCAGCTTGCCCGCAGTGCCCCCGTACTCTTCGGGAAGGATCGCCGGAGGGATGTTTTGGTGGAGGGAGTTCAGATCGCAGCCGTGAAGGAAAAACTGAAGAAGAAAGAGAAAGAGCTTTAGAAGAGCACGTGGAACACTCTGCAGCAAATGGCTGAAGCAGGCAGCTAACCAGCTTATTTTGAGTCAGAGAGCAAATTTTAGGGGTGATGTCCTTATGGGTCAGTGGTAGCACAGAGTAGGGGGCAGGTGCAGACACACCAGGGAGAGGAGTCCTGGGACAACCCACATCTACTGCAGATTAACTCCCAGCAACAGGGACCTGGCTTTTGTCTGTGCTGAGGTTCCACGTTCAACTCATCACCAAGTTTGTCCATGGGACTGTAAGTACTTATCCCTGTGGGAAAAAAACCCTTAATCACTGGCAACCCCACCCAGTCTGTGGAGAGGATACCTGTGCCATACAGGACACTGGGGTAAAGGAACAGAGCAAGGAAGAGGCAACACAGGTTTCCTGTGACACCACCTCATAAATGAAGTGCTACTGGCCCAAATAATCCAACTGCAGGGATTGAACTCATGTCCTGAATACAGAGCATATGCACTAAAGTTCCATATTAATATTATGCCAATGTTAAGTTCTCAAAGTCTCTCTCTCACTGAGAATTTTCCCAACAGCATATTTTTAAAAATTAAAGCAGAAGGGACCCGTTAGATCAAGTAAAATGGCACCAACGTTTTTCCAGCTGTCAAGTTTTACAACTTCTTTTTTTTTTTTTAAGAATGGCCAAGCAAGGAACTTACAAACATTAATATTAACACATTAATATTAACGCATTATTATTAACAACAAATCCTTACCCGGTTTGCTATCTTTTCCTTCAGAAAAGGCTTGATGATTGCAAAAATGCCTTTGAATATACGAGGCTCATTTATTATGTTAACAGCCTTTATTCGAATGGGGAATCCATCCTGAAGGGTAAAGAAGATTTTTGTAATGCAGTTTAAAAAACATTTGCCATCTTCCTCCTTTCAAAATCTCCTGAGATTGACTGCCAGCACATCCCACTGGCTCCCAGACTTTAATCTGAGGTACCAACATGAACCAACACAGCAACAGAAATGCAACTTGTTACAGGGAACAGTCTTAGGGTGAGATCTATGAGCATAAAAAGAAAGTCAAGAGACAAGAATAAATACAATCAATAAATACATTGTTGTCAGTAAATCTTCACTTCCTGTGTTGATCTCCATCTCCCTTGACAAAAACACTTGGAAAATCCCTGTCCTTTGGGTATTCCCAGCCCTGATAAGGATGCAGTCACCAAGTGGTCTCCAGCTCCTGAGGAGTGCACCACGCTCAGCACCAGAGCAGGCTGCTCCTAACACTGTGTCCAGCTACAAGATCTGGTGCCCAAGACACCCTAAATGTGTTTTTATGTAAAGAAGGAATCTAATACTGCAATTTTCTGCCATTCCAGCTATTCTGTCACACTACCTGCAAAAGACAAACAGGCTCTGCTGCCAGCAGGACACACAGTTATCTCCTGTACAAGACAGTTTCAAACAACAGTTAATTATGGCATTTCTGCTGGAGAAATTTATTTGCAGAAATATTTTTCAAAAAGGGAAAAGCTCATGATCAGCAATTAAGGCCTCATGTACCACAGTGAAGCTCCTTTCCCTTATAACCAGTTCTACACACACAAAGCAAGCAGTCAATGCTTGGAGTGAAAAGCACATAACATGCACTGCTGGAGGATTTTTCTCCCAGGGAAGGTCAGTGAATTAGCTCATCTCTACACGAGCAGCAGCTCAGCAAGGCTGGTGCAACACATTTAAATACCACCACACCTTTATGTCCTTCCCCAAGTTCAGCTGTTGTTCTGTGAGCAGCTTCCACTACCAACATCCTTCATTTTATTTGTACAAATTAAATATGGGCTCACAGTTAAATGGCACGTTTAGATCATAATTTAAAGGAGCAAGTTCTTATAAAAGCATTCCTAAACTCACTGGTCTCATCTCTGCAAACTCCCCTGATCCACTCTATCCTTCCTTATTCCCCCACAGATATAACAGAGAACATAACCAGCTCAGGCCGGAACAAAAGTAATGAGGGCATGAACCCATTCAAGAGAAGTCTTCTCATCTCACCCCTCCAGATTGTATCAACATCAAGGGAAATCATCAGCCCTTCCTGCCACTTTGGCCACGTTACTTCTCACTCCTTTCACCTCTGCTGTGTTTACACTTGCTCTCTACCACTTTCCTTCCAGACATCAAGGAGGAGATGCTTTTTATTACTGTCTTTTTTGCCATCCCTATGCTGAGAAGCCTCTCTGCCTTCAGGGCATGGGTGGAAATCCTCCTCAAATGACACCCAGTCAAAAGTCCTCTCTGCCAAATTTTTGCAGCAGCACTTGAACTGGAACCTTCACTTGCCCAGTGGTTGGCTCCATCTCAGCCAACAGCAGCCCTTTAAATAATGAGCCATTTCCTCACTGTCTCCTCTCTGTAATTCTCTATTCTCTCTCTCTTCCTTACCACCACCTAGCAGAACTGCTTTTTGCTGTTCCAGCTCAAAAGTTTGCATTTCTAATGCAAATTTAGTTTTTAGGGATGCAAAGATCAAAAAAGAAAGAAAGAAAGAAAAAAAAAGGGCAAGTGAGGTAAATTGGCAGAAAGGGTGTGAGAAACTGGTCGGGCAGAGACATGTTTCAACTCTGCTGGCAAAAGCCAAGATGATGAAGTTTGTGGTGACACAGTCAAGAACTCTAGACACAGAAGCAGTCATTTACAATGCACAAGCTTATTTTCCCACCAGTTCAGGTCTTACCTGAAGAATTCCAATCACTTTTTTGGCTACAAAAGGACCAAAATGAGACGCCTTAGATAAGCTGACTCCTTTGTAGTCTGCCAGGATTACAATTCCATTCACCTGGGTCTCTTCGGACTGAATGAGTTTTTCTAACGTTAAGTATATGGCACGAATGTTCTCAGTAATCGGATAATTACTGGGTGTCCATCTGTCTGAGGTTACAAGACATGGATGGTAAGTCGGAGAGGAAAGATAAGCTAACAAAACACATTCCAAAAACTGAATTTCTGTTCTCCTGGACTCTCAAAGGCTAGTCTCTAACAGCCACAGTTCTAGTTCAGAGCAGAACTGTATATATTAAGAAATATACCTTTCTTAAGCAAGAGGGCAATGGCAACTCATGTTTACTTCAGGGAGCAAAGGCAATGGTTTTCAGAACCCCGTTCTCCACACAGCACAGCTCATTAGCAGTTTCAGCTCAGAAAGAAAGCAGGTAAATGGAAAAGAGGAGGATGAATGAAGACAAATTTACAGCAAGCCTGGCAGCACCAAAAGCACATGGAAGACTGATTATTTACATGGGAGTCAGAGCCATAGGCTCCTCTCTCTGCTTACTCTCAAAGCAAATCACAAGCTTCTAGGCGTAGGCCAGCAGCCCTGCTTCAGTTTGAGTTACTACACATTAATTTTCCTTGAATTGTCTAATATTTCATCAACCCACCTCACTGCACTTTCATTTCGACACGACTGCAGTTACTGCTGACACAGGAAAAGGAACTGCAATAACGCTGGCCAACGACCAGCGTGTCCCTTCACAAGCCAGCTTTTCTCGAATTTCAGAGAGAACCCACACCCTCTGTACAAGTCCCCACTGTTCAGGGGAGCAGGGAACAGGTGTTTGGCCCAGACACACCTCGAGGACGGAGAACAAAGACATTCAGGCATTCATGGAGTACCTGGGCGGATGCAGACGACGTGACGCCCCTCCGGGTCCCGATGAGGCAGCACAGTGACAAAGCCTGACTCCAGGACAGGCTTTATTGCAGATGGCTTCAAGTTACTGAACACCTCGGGCCAGGTCCTCCTGCAGGTGTGGTAGTTCACCAGGAGCTGCAGCGCTCGATCGTAATCGAACTTCCTGGCTCTGAGGAATCTCAGCAAGAAAGCATCGTCCAGGCACGTCCCCAGGGAGGGGTAGTCTTTGCACACCATGTCCCGGAGCGCCTGCACGTCACGGAGCCTCCATTCAGGCTTCTCCTGGAGCTCCTCCCGGGCTTTGGTAACGAGATCAGGAGACAGTGAACAAACATACTTTGGGCGGTCCGGCAAGAGCTCGTTGTCCGATGGAGACCCTGCTGATGGACTTGTCCTGGTGCAGTCGCTGTCTCCTGACATAATGCAGCAGGAATCTGTCAAAACCAAGTGTGCACATGACAAACAATCCCACGGACTGACAAGAACATTGATGATTTACATATTTTTTTATGTTCTGTATCCCTCTGTTTCCAGCTAAGGACGCCGCCTTTCAAAGAACCAGCACTACAGCCAGATGCACAGTCCAGACATTTTAATGATCTTACCAGGATTAGAAAGTGCAGGTTTCTCTAATCTCTTTATCCTGCCTGGCAGCTAGAAAACTACCCTGGATGAAACCTAACCAAACAAACAAAGTTAAAAATACAAAATTACACCGCTTCATTGCAGACATACATAATTTAATTCACCTTAATGTTTATTTCCTATGTCCAGCTGGAAACTAAAGCAAATCAAACACGTCACAGTTAGGAAGGATTCTCACATTTGGTCAAACTACACCCTCCCCTGAGCAGCTCTCCCTCCTCAGCCCAGACAGCCTCTGGCAAACACAGGCTCTGAGCACCATCTCTGCCCACTGAGTGTTTTGAGCAATTCAGGAGGAGCTGCAATTCAGGAACTTCAGAAATGGCTGCTGTGCACAGACTGGACGAGCAGGTTAAGGAAACTGCAGACTTTCCTGCCAGCAATGCATGGGCACTAAGGTTGGCTTAATCCAGTTTTCAGCACGGTGCCAGTGCTTCTGAACTGGGGGCTGCATTCCTAAATCCAGTCACAGGTGGACAGAGAACAACGTGAGATCAGAACGCTCCAAGCCCGGCATAAATTCCCGCAGCTGGGCCTGGGGCCGGGAGGGGGAAAAGCACGCCTTTATTTCGCTGAGCTGTTCGCATTCAGCCCCTCACAGCACCCGACAGCACCCCGGCACGTTGGCACACGGACCCGGCCTGCCAGAGGAACCCCCGTCCCACACCGCGGCACTCGGGCCAAGCCCTCCCCTCGCCGGGACCGCTCCCAGGGACGCGCCCGCCCCGCCACAGCCCGGCACGGGCAGCACACGACCCTCGGTGCTGTGGAGGCGGGCGGAGCGAGGACTGCCCGGCATGGCCCGCACACGGCCCCGCAGCTCCGGCTCCCCCGCTCCCCCTTCCCCCATTCCCCCGTACCGCAGCTCCCGCAGCTCCCGCAGCTCCCGCAGCTCCCGCAGCAGCAGCGCGGTCCCGGCCCCGCCGCCCCGGAACGGCTCCGGCCGCCGGGAAATGACGGCGCGGCCGCGGCTGCGCGATGGGTGCGGGCGGGCCGGCCTGGGGCTGCTCCTGCTCCTGCTCCTAATCCTAATCCTGCTCCTAATCCTAATCCTGCTCCTGGTTCCCTCAGGGAGCAGCTGCTCCCGCCGCCTCCCCGCGTGGTTCGGCCTCGGACCGAAAACGCGCGTGTTCCTCCATCCCCGGCATCCTCCCGCCTGGCCACCTCTGCCCTCTGGTCCCGCCTTGTCCCCCGGCAGAACGGCGTGTCAGCGCCGGCGGCGAAGGCACAGCTGTGTGCATGTGTAGTGGAAAAAAGTAAAGAAATAAAGAGTGTATAAAAATATAAAATCATGTGTTTTAATGTGATGTGTGCATTATATACGTATATCTGTACGTATGCATACATATGTGCATATTACGTGTATATTCATAATATATACCCGTGTATATACATAATATATATAATAGGATATATTTAACACATATACCATACATATATATCATAGTATATACTATTTCTATATAATAGTATATAACACATATACCATACATATATATCATAGTGTATACTATTTCTATATAATAGTATATAACACATATACCATACATATATATCATAGTGTATACTATGATATATTATAAATAATGCTATGTTATATACGTGCTGTTATATATTATGTATTATAAATACTATATACATTACACATATGTATACATATGCATATACATACACATATGTGTATGTGAGTATATATGTATCTATATTTATATATTTATAATATACAGATACATACAGGTAATGAGCTGACGTGTCCCCAGGGTCTCTCCCAGCCCACTGTCCCCATCTGTGGCCGAGCCGGTGTCCGTGAGACAGCAGTGACCTCCCAGCCCCAGAACAGATGAGAAAGGCAGGTGAAAATAGGGCCACAGCACCATCTGCGGGCCCTGGAGCTGCTCCCTGTCAGCCAGAGCAACTGTGGAATTCCCTGGCCAGAGTTAGGGCAGCCTCAAAGCAGGGACCAGGAAGCACAGCTGGGTGGAAGCAGGGCCCAAGGGATATGCTGGCTATATTCTGAATTTAAATGCCAACAGAGGGGCTAAATATTAGTAAAGGGAGATTTTTTGGGGTGTTTGGCTTTGGTTTGGTTTCTTAGAGGGCAGAGAGCCGTATCCCACAGGAGTTCAGGTGGTGATGCCTGACCTCTCTGCGTGGAATTTGCAATAAAAATAAAACAGGTGGTCACTCCCAGGCTTGCTGCATTACAAAGGGTTCCACAGGGAGTGCTGGGGAAGGGGGAACAACATGTTTAACCCTGCTGATCAAGGATGCAGAGATTGCAAACACTTCAGCATCTCTCTGGTCAGCATCCGGGCTGTCCCCAGGCTGGAGGATCCACGGAGCGTGGTGGTTTCCACACTTTTCTCCTGGCTGTAACCCGTGTTTTCAGCCAGGAGAGGGAGTCAAAGATAGCTGGACAAGAGCGGGAATCCCAGGAACCCGCAGTAGGAATAGAGGCCCTTCTGCAGCATCAGAGCTTCAGCTCTGATTTATTTCTCTTCCAAGGACTCACCCTTCCAAAGTGGAAAATGTTTCAGTGGCACCGCACCTGGCAAGAGATATTGGCAGTATGGAACAAACTGAGTGTGTCACAGAGATGTTCCAGAGAAGGGGAGTACAGTGATTCCACCCTGTGCTGATGGGCCAGCCCAGACCAGGGTGCAACCTGGCAAGCTGGTGCCTGAAGCTGGGACCAGTCTGGTTCTGTTTGAATTAGACCTGTTTGTGATGTTGCTCCACGCCCTCTCCAGGAGATTGTGGGGAAAATGAGGTTGGAAGGGACCTCAGGAGGAGAAGAGAACTTGCATTGATCCCTTTTCCATTCAAACAGCTCCTGCAGCACAAGTGTGACAGGAGCAGCCCCTGGAGTCCCAGGGCAGAGTTAAGAGCCTGGAACTGGCAGCTACAAACAGTTTGGAGAGAGGGAGATGCGTGCTGGGGAGATGAGGCTGTGGCCTCACAGCTGAAGGGATGGCAGAGTTTCCTGGATCACCTGATCTGGCAAATTGCTGATTTGAGAAAAGGCTTCAAAACACCAAACAGCTGGGAGATACTAGAGCTGCACATGGGGATCTATGCTAAAGGTTGCAAAATCTGCTTGGAATTTGCACCTCTCAAGCCAAGGGAGGAAAATGTAGCAGGGAGGTGACAGTTCCAGTCCTGACTGGTTAATGGCTGCTGCAACAGGGTGTTAGGAGTAAGCAGGGATGTTTGAAAGGAGTGACGTGTGAAGGAAGCTCTGCTTTGGGCAACAGAAAGGGCAGGAAACAAGGGAGAATCAGTAGCAATCACACTGAGAGATATGAAACAGGATATTAAAATGAGAGCAAGAGCCTTAGGCAGGTGAGAGAAAATGAGGAAGGAAGGTAGAAGTGAGAATACTTCATAATGAGGAAGGGCTGGAAGTGAAATATAATTTGGGGGTGGTCCTTACCTCAGTTTTTCTTATGTGGGGAGTGTTGAACTCATGAAGAGCAGTGGATGGTGAAGGGAACAGAGGGGTTTCAAACACCAAGCCAAGTTGTAGGGGGAGTTTTAAAGTACTGGCACAGGAAATCACAGGAACTGTAGCAAGACTTTCTGTAATTTACTCTTCCTGGTGTTGGCATCCTGTGACTAGAAACCAGTAAGGAGTTGTCTACAAGGAAGTAAAAGCTAAAAAACAAAACATCCAAGAACTGACAGTCCCGGGAGATGTGCTGGCTGTAGCCTGAATTTAAAGTCTCCCTGCAAGGAGGGAGAATTTTGTCCTTACCCGCTGTGGCAGAAGGGAGAAGGACACGCACACCACGTGCCCACAGCCCTCCCCAGCTGAGAGGAGATGAACTACACCAACCCTGCCACTTCATCAGCTCCCAGTCTTTGCAGGAGCTTCACTCAGGAGCTGTGTTGTGACCTTGGGAGCCACACCTGGAGCTCCGTGGCAATTCCAGCCCTTCTCGTGTTCATCTCTCCTATCACATGTGATTCATACCTTTCCCAGCTCTGCTCCTGGGTGCTCCCTCGCCCTGCCGTTGTGTTATAAATGAGTGGCTGTTGGTGTTGGTTGATATTTAATGAGGTCCATGTAATACTCTTCACTTATTTACTTATCCGAACCCAGTCTTAATGCCCAGCCTGGGAAAGTTATCTTGGCTTCTTTAAGCTTTTCCACCATTGGCAATAAAGGTTTTACAGTCTTGGCAAGATGAGCTGAAAAGAGAGAGCATGACTTCAAACAGCACTGCTCACAGAGAAGGCTTTAAACTGATATTAAATCACTAAACTGTGCAAACATAACAGTCCTGTAATAAAGATAATCTATGTGCAGTTCAGGCCAGGAGGGGCTCTGGTCCTTGGGGTGCAGGTGGAATGTGTGGACCCCACAAATGAAAGAAACCCTTTGGGCTGCTCAGCATCAGCAGAGAGCCACCAGTCCTGCAGTGCTGGGCAAGGTCTGCCTGAGCGAGGGAGCTTCTGCCTCAGGCCTGAGCTGCTTCTCGTGACCCAGTCCAGCAGCACGGGCAGGGCTGCAGGGGAGCAGCAGTTCCAGTTAATCCCCCCAGGCAGGGCCACACCAGGTGCCTGGTCCGTGGGGTGCTTGGCTGCAACACAATCCAACAGCTATTCCTCTGAGCTCACAGGGTGAAGTGACCTAAGGATATAGGCCCTAAAATACCATCCCCTCTCCTTGGCTTTACCACTCTCAAGAGCAGCAATGTTTTTGCAAAAGCATGGTGAGGAATATGCTTGGCAGGACCCCTTTGAATGTCTGAAATATCACAGGATTTCTGTAGTTCAATTTCATAAAATCATAGAATAATTTAGGTTGGAAGGAACCTTTAAAGGTCATCTAGTCCAAGCCCTGATTTACTCTGAACTGAGTGTTTTCCCAGCCTGTCACTGTGTTTCATGATGGCCTCATGCACTGGAGAAAGAGCAGTTATCTCCAAGGTAGGAAAGGTCCCTGGCAGGATCAATCCTTGGGCTGTGATGGTGCTACTCAGGGACCTGTGCTCCTTGCAGCCCCTGCATGGCAATGGCTGCAGCTGTTGGAGCAGCAGAAGCACTTGGGTTTGCTCCTGCAAGAAACCACTTTGTAAACGGTGCTGGATATTTTCCTGGGGCTAAAAATCACTCAGAAGTGAGGATCACAATGGTTGTCCTTCGTCTGTGCTGGAAGTGCTCTGGTCCAGAGTCAAGGATTCTGGGTCTGGCACTAAGATTTCTCTTTGCTGCCTCTGCCTCAAGTTTTTTTTCTCAGTTGCTTGCCCCTGCAAGTCAGCTCTGAGTGGATTCTAGGAAATGCATGAACCATGTGCTCCATGTCAGCAGTTAATGGCAGTAGAAACCCTTCAGCAGGATTAATTAATAAATATTTTTAAGGCGCAGTGAGGTTTTGGAGAGTCCCGGGGAGGAACAGAGGAGTGTATTATTGAGTTACTTTATTCTAATGGCTTTCCCTGGTTAGTGAGGGGGAACATGTCCTGTTCCAGCCAGTGATGACACCTGGGTTGGCAGCTGCACTGAGGAATTCCTGTCTGACTTGTGATGCTTCCTGTGGTGGGTGCCTCTCCAGGCAGGTCCCTCAGGCAGCTCTTGAGCTGTTTGTCACACCCACAGCAGTTTCCAGGGGGAAATCACAACAGCTCCCCCAGACCCAAATCATCTGGTGTGGTTTGCAAGAGCTCCCCAGTCTTGCTGTGTCCATGGGGTCACAAGGGACGAGGTTCCAGCTGGGCAGAGTGACAGATGTGACACTGGAGTGGAGCAGGGCCTGCAGAGCCCGGGGTTTGTGTGACCCACGTCTCCATCCACCACTGATCTCCCAAGCCAGGGTTGGCCTCAGGCCTCTGAAAGCTGGTGAGGCATTCACGATCAGGCAAGCCTGGCATCCCTCCAGGTCCAAAGCCAGAGTAAGCCTTGGAAATACAGTTCCCAAACTACTTTCCTTCCCAGATCCAGGTCAGACTCAGGGCTCTTCCCCTCTGGACTGGAGCTGGGAGCACTCTGTTGATCCCAGCAGCCTCTTCTCTTGACACAGGACACTGAACCGCAGGTCATGACTGCAGCCTTGTTTGTGCCAAGCTGTCCTGCTCGCTCCCACCTAAGGAAGCTGGCAGTGCATTGCCATCTTTATTGGCCTGGCTGGCAGGTTTTCAGGTGCTAGGTGTGTTTATGATCGTCAGGGTCACACCTCCACTAGGAATGGGGAGAGGGATTTTAAACACACCTCCTCTGGCCTCTCTGCGTGGAAGGGGTTGTGCAGGGTGCGTGGCCTCAGTTCCCCACCTGGCTGGTGATATTTGCATCCAGCCTGGAGGGCAGTGGCCAGCCTGGCACACAGAACTGCCTGGCTCAGCAGTGCCACGTTGCTGAGCCGTCCCTGCTGCCTCTTGGTGTTCACGACTATCTGTGCCTCTGTGTGCACTTGCAAGTTTAATAGCAGCAATAGTTGCTTTTGTCAGAGATGATATGCAGGCCATAAAACTAGTTTGCCATTATTTTTTTTTTTTTTCCTCTCCCACTGAGATATGGAAGCAGTGGGAAAGGCTCCAAAGCCTGTTGGCTCTTTCAGATGGAGGTTATATAAGGAATATGAAAAGAATGCATTTCATAGTGGCCAGGGGACCTAAAAATACCACTTTCACAGATCTTTGCTTGGACATCATGAAAAGATTCCACAGCTGGAAGATAGTGCTCTCCAGGAAATCATCCTTAGGCTAGGCTGGAAGCACAGAAAGCTCTTGTGCTCAAAAACAATTTAAGGAAGTTGTGTCTCAAAGGCCAGTACTTACAACAACCATCTCCTGTGACATGGGACATTGCCTGTGGGTTCCAGGGAACCCAGCAGGATAAAACACAGCCCACGAGTGGCAAGAGGATGGTTCCACAGCCCACAAGTGTCTCAGGATGGTTCCAGGCTGGAGTGAAAAGAGGTGAGGGTTGGCATCAAGGATGCCACTTAAGGACAAGGTTGTCTCTGGAACAGTTCATGGGGTTTTTTTCCAAGGGAGCTGAATCTAGCACTAAGAAACCTCCTGTAGGAACTGCACTGATTTAAGATTAACCAGGTAAAGGGCAACCTTGATAGAGCAGTTCATGGGAAGGAATCCAGGAGAATTTATTGCTTTAAAGATTTGATATTACATATATGGAGTTTTTAGGGCATATACCCATGCAAAACCAACCATGGGTCACAGCAGAGGAGTCCTGGGTTTTTTTATTCTACACTAAAGAGAATGAACTAACTCCTTTTCTTTGTCTTGACTGGACTAACAAGTCCTGTGTGTTCTGGGATAACACATGTCCTGTGGCTGCCTTTGCTGCCCTTGTTCAGGCAAAGGTGTTTGGGCTCTGGATCATCACAGGTGCACAGAGAGTGAGGGCATGTGATTTGAGAGCTGTCCTATTCTGCCTTGACTCCAGAGTAGAGACAGGCTCTAGATGCTGTCTCCACATGTCCTCAAACATTGCATCTCATCCCTGCTGACATTTTTCACCAGTATGACTGTCACTGGGAAGCCACTGGATTTGTGCAAATGGGGTGGAAAATCAGGCTGCTTCTCATCCCTTGTAGCTGGGATGAGACTGCCCACATCAGGGGCAGGAGATGGAGGAACATGAGGGCCATCTCCAGCACACCTGGACTTCAGGAGATGCTGGATGTTGTTCCTTCCCAGAGCCCTAATCTTTACAGCCATCTGGACCTCTCTTCCCATCTCCCTGTTATCTTCCTGGGCATGCTACAGCTGAGCACAGGCTGCCTGTGATCAGAAGAGCAGGTCATTAAGAGCCTTCTCTAATTGTCATGTATTTCTTCACCTTTACAACCGGTGACAAATTGACTTTCACTTATTGTGACCTGTAGGCTCAGTCTGGCTCTCACCTGCTGCCAGCAGCAGGGTGGCTGTGTGGGAGCCAAAGCACAGTCACCATCCCGAAGTGCTCAGAAATTACCTTCGAAATACAAGAAGGGTCTAAAAATGAACCTGTTTGAAATGCGAATACCGTATTTCAGCTCCCTTCTCTTGGCTTTCACAACGTGGTTGCTTCAACTGTTCAAGCTCCCTGGAATAATGAAAGCAAATATTTATTCTTGGTGTTTGTTTTTCTTTAAATGAAAATTGGGATTGCCATTCAACCTCATGATTCCAGCACACGTGGCTTCAGGACAGACACCAGCTAGCAATAGGCTTGCCAGGAAATGGTGACAGCTGGCAACACCACCAAACATTTGTTTGGGCTTTCTCCTCAATACACATATGCTTTGTGCTCAGAGCAACAGGGAGGTGAGCCCCTTGACTTACAACAAATCCTCCCGGGAGAAAGAAATCCATCCATCTGGGAAAAGTTAGAAAATATTTTTGCATTTATTTTTCCTTTTTTTTTTTTCTTTTTTTTTTTTTCATACAAACTCTAGTGAAGAAATATTCCTGTTTCCATTGGAAGGCAGAAACCAGCAAAAATTAATGTACAATATCGAGGAATACTTGGTGCAAATGGACCAAAAAGGATCCCCCACTGAGTATGTCTACGAACAGAATAAAGGGTTGCTGCAGTTGGAAAAGACAGCCAGGTTATTATGGTCTGGTTGTTTGTTTTTTGTTTTTTGTTTTTTTTCATTTAATCTCCCAATTATAAATAATCAATGTGATTTACAAAATAATTTACAGAAAATGATTGGATTCATCGCTGCAATAAATTACTCGGCGCGGTGCCACCAGGGTTGAGGTGATGCGGGAGGTCAGCACGAGGAGAGGTGGCTTGTTCCTGCACTGGAGATCAAGGGACAGACCTGCAGCTCCTCTGGCTGAGCTGGCTCAGAGTTGTCCCCACCAGCCGTGGTTCCACCATCCCCATCCTCCCGAGAGGCCAGAGGTGACTCAGCCCTCAGGTCTCGTGGGGCTCTGTGAGCCCCGGCCCTGCTGGTGCCCCACGAGGCAGGAGAGGGGTGGGAGGGCTCCTTTCCTGCTTTCAGCTGTAAACCAAAGGTCACATCCACGGGGCTTTGGCACGGGCAGGCACAGGGGAACAGGGCTGGGGGCAGGAGGGAGCAGAGCAGCTGGGGCAGACCCAGGGCTGGGGCAGACCCAAGGGGCTTGGGTGAGACAGGGCCAGTCCCTGAGCTCTGCGGGACTCAGAGCGTTGTGTTTTTGAGGCTGCTGCCCTCAAACCTTCTGAGGTCTGAAGGAGCCATAATGAAATTCTTATCATGGTATGGTATGAAGACCTCTAAATCTGTTATCAGCCACTCATTCTAAGCTGAAGGAGTGCCACTGGACTGGAGAAGTAGATTGTATGGCATATCTTAGCATTAAAGCTGGGTCTGAACTGAGATCCTGAGTCACAGTGCTCCCAGCACCTGGGCAGCCCTAGACCTGGGTCCAATCTGTGAGGCTCAAGCTCTTCTCACCCTCACAGGTCTCTCCCCTTCTTGTGTCCTTCCCCCCACTTCCTTCCAAAAAGGCATCCCGTGGTCTTCTTCTGACTGCTGAGGAACAGTAGTGGGGCCAGTGAGATTTTGGGCAGTGCCACCAGCCTGTATGAGGATGACCCCATCCCATGAGCTGAAATCTCCAGAATCCCATGGTCTCCCAGATTCCCAGCCCAGGAGGCAGTAAGTGGTGCAAGGGAAGGATTTGGCAGTGATTGCCTCTCTGAGCCTTGTGGTGAGAGGGCGGGCATGGCACAGAAATAACAAAACCCCTCAAAAGGCAGAAGGATCCAAGTAGAGGAGAATCTTGGTGGGCCAGACTTTGCTCCAGTATCAGCTGAAAAGATTTGTTAGACCTGGCTGGGAGGGTTATTGTGGTGGAGGGTGGCACCATGCAGAGACCTGGGACTAGCCAAGGCTGAGGAGCAGTTCTGGGCCAATCCCAAGTGCTTCACCTGCTGTGATGCTCCTAGGGGAGCTTCCATCTCCATCAGGTGTGGCTGGACTAGGGACTGTCTGGGGAGCTGTGGGAGGGAAGCTCTCCATTCACACAGCACAGAGAATTCCTTGTTGGCAGGCTCTGGTGTGCGGTGGGGTGGCAGTGGGGGAACAGCCAGCTGCACTGTCCCCAGCCAGTCACTGCGATTCCCCACAGGGGGAGGCAGGAATCTGGCCCTTCTCACCAGGACTGAGAGTTTCAGTGAGGCTTCAGCCTTAGTTCTGGGACTCAGGGCTGCCCATGGCACGTACTGTCCACAGCTGCAGGAAGACAGCTTTTGATGGTGGTGGTGGGCTAGTCCAACAAGCAAGTCCGTGTGTGTTTGTGCCCAGGGACCTCTGGATGGCTTCTCTTTTCACAGTGACAGAGTCAGTTTGGGCGTTTCTCCCTCAGGCCCTCCCAGAGGAGGCCAGCTGCTCTGCAGGTTGCTAGATGACCTCCTGTTTCGTGATGGCAGGCTGTGGGATGGACGTGGGCTGTTTGGCCACGGTTGCAATGGCTCCAGGCAGCAGCTTGTACTGCTCTGGCCCTGAGCCCGCAGGTGGAGATGGCTGTGGAGTTTCTGGAGTAGCTACAGAGAGAGAAACAAAATTAGGAGAGGGCCTCATGGACCTGGCAGCACTGGGATCTGTCCTCACTCTTGTGAGGTTAGATGTCAGCACAGCAGAGGCTCCCAAGGGCCTGTGTGTTGGCTGTGAGGCAGCTCAGACACACAGGCATGGTTTGATGCCCCAGAAGAACCACAATAACAGTGAAGGGACCTGCTGGCATTTTGACCCATACTGGCCACTTTTTTGGTCAGCCAAGGTCATCTCAGCCCAATCTCCCAAGGAGTGGCCCCATATGGTGGACCAGGTCCTGCTGTGATTTTGCAAAGGGCAAATTGAGATGTGTTTGAACCATTCAAGGGAAGGGGAGCCCTTCCACTGATTCCACTAGGCACTGGATAGGATCATTCATCCCTTAAGGGCTATGTAAAGGTTTGTCTGACAAGGAGTATCTTGTTGAATCAGTTAGTCTAGCCTAATCTAATCTGACCTAATCCATGTCTCTGTTTGTCTTTCCCTCTTTTCTGCATAGGAATTTCTCACACACTCATTACCAGAGACTCTGTCTCGCTTGGAAATTTCCTTGCAAGGTAGAAACTACCTCCACAGGCAAGCTGGGAAGCTCCTGGGAGCTCCTGGGAGCTCTGTGTCTCGGCAATACTCACACATCTGCCCGTTGTGCATCTGAGGAGGCATTGTGTTGGCCACAATGACGTTTGTTCCCAGGTTCTCCTGGATCAGATGGGGGTGCAGAGGGTGGTGGGCGTGCGGCGTTTCACTTGACGAGCCTAAAATGCAGCGTATGATGTTATGTTTGCTTCCACAGTGGCAGAGGGAGACACTTCAGATGGGCAATCCCACTGCACCAAAGGCTCCAAGGCTCTGTGCATGATCAGCTCATGTGTAGGTGGCTGGAGCACGCACCCTTCCCTTTTTCCTCCATGAATGCCTTGAGCTACCTAACCCTTGCATGCTGCCTGCATTCCCTTTTATACAGGATCACATTCCTGAGGCACCTGAGTCACCTCTAAGCAAAGAATAGCACAGTGGCAACTTTTCATTTTGTTTGGTCCTGTTGGATGCTCCCACTAGAAAACCTGTGACACTCTTTCAACCTGAGCTTTCAGACTTTTCTGTTTTGACGCCTCCCTTCTGACAGAGGAGGACTGGTGAAATGGGTGCCTGGTAGGAGATGGGGGTTGCACAGCAAAGCTTGTCCACGTGCAGAGGGCTGGGGACACCTCTCTGTAAACAGATGCACAGCTAATGCATCTCTTTAGGTGAGGAGAAGTAGAGGACCCTTAGTTACTACAGGGGAGATGATTTGGTGTAAGTCAAGGGCTGACCTGCATGCAGGCTGTCTCCTAAATTTTTCAGGTAGGGAGCAGTGGCTGTGGAGGTCCTCAAAGGGAGGGTGATCAGGGAGCACCGAGAGGGCTCACGTGGCTCCCTCAGGCACTCACCTCCCAGCAGCATCTCCTGCAGCAGGTTGTCGATCTTGGCCATGCCGAAGAGCTTGACGAACTGGATCTGCTCAATCATCTGCCAGGTGATGCTCTGCAGCACGGGCAGCAGCAGCAGCAGCTCCCCGAAGCGGCCCCGCGAGTCGTACTGCCGGTCGTTGATGTAATCCTCCAGGCTCACCTGCACCTGGTACCGCATCCGCTTGATCTTGGACGGGTCGCTCAGTCCCTTGGCATCTGGAACAACACACACACCCCAACTCCCAAGCTATCCAGGCTGTTCCCTCGGAGCTGCCTGTCCTAAAGGCTGGGTGTAGCCCGGGGCAGGCTGTCTCTGATTCCGTATTCTTTGCTGGAAGGGGCATTTTTTGTCTTCTTAGGCTGAATTCTCCCCTTCCTCTAAGAACAGTCCGGCCCAGAGAGGGGACCAGGCAGCATTTCCACAACTCAGGACCAGCATTGGTCAGCATAACCCAGACCTGTCTGCTCTGATGGTCACCCTCCCCAGGCTGGAGCGTACCTGGGTCAAAGAAGATGATGGCTTTCAAGCAGGCATATTCATTGTCGTCTATCTGCAGCTCCTGGAAGGGGAGGACCAGCTCGTCCAGGACACGGTTGGCCACACGGTTCACCTCCACCAGTTCGGGGCAGTTCCGTGGGATGATGTGGTCATTTCCTTTGGACAAGGAGCACACAGACCATCACCTCGTTGTTGCTCAAGACTTGTCAGGGGTGACAAGGAGTTCAAAACCCAGGCAACCGATGGTGAGATAATTTTGAGGGTGGGGGAATTAAGAAGTTCCTCCTTCTGCCCATTCCCTGTCTCAGCCCACCAGGAACGCTGGTCTGTGTTGCCAGGGCAGCCCCTCATTACACAGGAGCCACTCAAGTCAGGAGAAGCTGACTGAGGAGTGAGAGGTTTTTTCTCAATCACACCACAGCCTGCTTACACAAACCTGGAGGTGCACTGGGAATGTTCACAGTCCCCCAACTTTGTCACATGTCATGGCCTTGATGTGAGCGCCTGCCAAGCCTCCCTGCACCCAAAGGTTGTGGTAGGCTGGCTAAAATACAGAAGGGCTCAAGCCATCACCCTGCAGAAAGGATGTCCACAAACACTGAACCACCCTCTCCTTCACCCCGGCGGGGAAGCATCGCAGAAGCAGATGGGCTGGGAGCAGAAGTGCACTCCTTACCTAGCAGCAAGACATCCTTGAACACCATGGACCTCTTGGCAGCTCCCAGTAACAGATGTTCCCCTGCGTGTGCTCGCAGCAACGCTACCTGCAAGGGCAGGGAAAAGTTATTTGGGTGATGCAGAGGCAGAGAGAAGCAAGAGAGAAAGCCCAGCACTCCTGTACTGCGCTCAAGGACGGGGAGTGAGAGCCCCTCTGCAGTCACAGTGAGAGAAAGACCAAAAATGGGTTACTGCTGGGTAAAACCTGTTCTAGATCCAGTAGAACCAGCAGATAATTGACAACACCTTAAGCATCCCATAGTCAGGACACATGTCATGAGCAGGACCATGCCAGACCGTCCCAGGACCTCACACCAGTGTGGGACAGGTTCACCCTCTGGCCACTCATTCCCTCCACAGCCATGGGAATTGGAGCCAGGGAAGCCAAAGGCATGTTTTTCTCTCCCGACGTTAATCATTGAAGTGTTTAATTTTATACCCTCCAGCAGCTCCTGAGAATGTTCTGAATCTTTTGCCCTCCTTCAGTTAAAAATTTCAGAGATTTAGGCACAAAGAGAAGTTAACAATTGGACACCTTGACACAGAGGCTTCTTAATGTCCAGCCAGGAGCTTCTGCTGGAGAAAACAATCATTAAACATTAATAGATCCTGAAAAGTATGTCCTGGTGGGAATGGTCCCTTTCTCCAGTGTGTTATCCCTCAGCATCTGACAAAGCCAAGAAGAGTCTTACCCTACCAGAAATGCCAGGAGAATGTGTCACCCATAGAGGAGAACTCTGATTAGGAAAGATGGTGATGGTTGAGAGAGGGATTTTTTTTTTTTTTCAGACAGTGAAAGAAGTTATGCAAAATAAACAAGAGTGGAGATCCTTGCAAAAAGACTAACCACACATGATACTGGGGAGTCTTTATCTAGATGCCAAAATCTAGGCTCTCTCTATCACTATCCAAACATGGGTGGATATGCTGGCTGAGCTGCTTGTATTTACCAGAGCTGCACAAAACTGGGCTTTCCTATCTGATGAAACTTTGAGAAGGATGGGAAAAAAATGCAAGTCCCAGGGAGGAGCAAAGCTCTCACCCAGAAATTTCCTGCCTAATGAAAGTTCAGGAAAGTTCAGTTTGTAACCATCCTTTTTTTACAGAGGACATCAAACCCTCTGTGCTTATCTGGGTTAGGGAACCCACAAATGTCATTTTAGTAATTTGTGTTAAATGCAAATATATTCCAGCTTTTTAACCCTGGGAAAAAAAATACTTTTTATTGCCTTGGGAGCAAATTAGTGTTTAGCTTCACCAATTCCACACTAGGAACGTGGATATAAACATATCCCTAGGAGAGCAGAAAGGAAGACAGACAGGCAGATTAGTTTTTAAGTCTTGAGCAGACCTTAGGCCAGAAATCTGTCCTGCTAGTTCTGATTACCCCAACATCTGTATAGCCCTTCAGGTTTTCAGAGTGCTGCTCAAACTGTAATTGATAAAACAGTTGGCTGGCTGAGCCCTGCAGGATGTGCATCTGATAATGTTCCTAATTTGAGCTCAGTGTTATCGTGACTGTGCTCATCCATTGATTAGTGGCACATGGCATTGTATGGATGCCTGGCCTGTGCTGGCATTGTATGGATAGCATTCCCAATCAGCTGCAGCAGTCAGGATAACAGAGTGGACAATGCAGGTCTCAGCTGTCCTTGGCTCCCCGCTGCCTTCACCAGGGCCGAGCGAGGAGGGGAAGGACAGGGGGACTTGCCTGGTCATCCAGGGGCAGCTCACAGAAGGCAGGGATGTACTTGGCCCACTCCACCAGCACCAGCAGCTGCTGCTTCATGGACTCACACACGTCGGAGATGCTGGCAATCTTCTTCCCTCGGATGTCTCCGTTGATCACAGAAACCGGAGATGATATCTGGCAGGAGGGAAGAGATCCCTCAGCTGTCAGTGCCACAGAGGAAACACAGACAGGAAAATCCCCAGCCCCTGGGCTGTGTTGATGCAGACTCCAGCATCAACAATTACCTATTTTTCTGTTGCACAGCCAGCCCCCAGAACAGGTGACCCAACATAACTCATGTCCACCCAGTGCTGCTGCACGAGATACCTGGAACCACTGAAGGGCAGAGAACTGCTCCTCCTTCCACCTCCAGAGCCAGTGCTTGGCCAGAGCTGGAGACATGCAGGCTCTGCTTGTCCCCTGAGTCACCATGAGCACACCAAGTCTCTGCTCAGGGCAGCTCTCCAGCTCTGACACTACTTTCTGTGAGCACCAGGTCATAAATATCTGACCTTACCCACTTTGAATTGCTAAAGACAGACTTCAAAGACAACGATCTCCCACCTCCCACCAGCTTTTAGGTCCTTTTGGCAAAGCTGGACAAGTGCAAACATGCCCACAACACAGGCCACATTTGTTGCATGGTGAATTATTTGTGATTGAGTGGCAAATGGGGCCATTTCATTTGCAAAGGACAAGCCTGAAAGCTCTGCAAGTACTGTCCCACAGAGCTGGACAGGACATCTTCCCCAAACCCAACCTCCTGCCTGCTTCTCATGCATAGCTGCTCACCCAGGCCATCTAAAAATTTGCCCTTAGTCACTACTTTATCCTCATGCTTCTGTAAGCAATTAACTCAACCCCATCGCTGCCCTCTGCCTGCCCTCTGTGCTCTTGTACAACATCAGCTCTTCCTGTCCTGTTCCTGCCAGCCTTTTCAGCTTGGACCCTGCCAGCCTCTCCAAGGAAATGGAATTCAAATGCCACCTGCTTTTTCTTTTTTTTTTTTTTTCCAGGTTGCATTACCTGGAGGCTTTCCAGATCACCAGCTATTATTGAATAAATAAGATTGTAAAAATCTCACCACGTATTACCCTAATCAGTGGGCCCGGAAGGCTTAGCAAATAAATAAAGACCTCTGAGTGAGTGACCCCAGATCTTGGAGAAAGCTGCTCCTCAGCAGTATCTTGTTCTAATTAGCCAGGCACATAAAAGTTACCAATTACCGTGGTGGAGCCTGCCTTGTTTAATGAGTCTCTCTGTGCTCTGTGGGAGAGCAGGAGCTCCTCTGGATTTGTGGATGGTTGTAGTTTTTATCAGCAGACCCTGATACAGCCTTACATGTGATGCCACTGCAGGACTCTGAGTCCTGGAAAAGTCCTTCCATTGTAGACCTGGTGCCTGGAGACCCCATCACCTCACACCTCTGGGAGCAGCACCAATATTATTTTTATGGGGTAGATAAATATATGAGGTCCTGCGTAGGGAGAGGTGAGGTGGGGGGTGAGTTTGGATGTGTTTCTTGTGTATAGGGTTGGTCCTTGGCCCTTCTGGCATATCCCCTCCTTGGGGAAATGGATCCAACAGCCTGAGCCCAGTGTGGAGCCCAGAGCACAGTAGATCCTGTCCTGGAGCATCTCCTGGGGTGGCCTTCAGGGTAATATGATGACCCTTGAAGCAATTAAGAACATGGACTGCCAACACAAACCCCTCCTCACTTTCCCCAGGACACGACCTGCTGCTCTCCCCAGCTCCCATGAAGAGTGGCAGCTCTTGCCACCAGCACAGCCCCATCCTCATCACTTGTTCTCACAGCCAAACCCTCCCCACAATGTGCATCCATCCTGTCCTGTGTCCTGCCACTGAGTGCTGAGCTGGTGTTCACCCCTTGTAACATCCAGACTCTTAAACCAGAGCTGTCTTTTCAGGCCAGCTCTGGAACTCTAGGAAATCTTGGCAGTGTGTTAGTGGAAATGGGGAATTTCAGCAAGAACTGGAAAAGATATCTACATAAAACGAGCATGAAACTGGTTCCTTGTGAAACTGTGCAGGAAGCCAGAATCTGAAGATCCTAAAGGCCAATGGGGAAGGGAGGCTGCTCATGCAAGGCCAGCCCCTCGGGGACTTAGACAGCCACAGCTCTTTGGATTTCAGTGACTCTACTTTATTTTCTTCCAGCCTTCATGTGTCTCATCAAAGCAGAACAAATCATTACATACTGTAACAACTGAGTTCTGGACCAAGGAGAAATAAAGGGATGGTTTCAGGTAACAAATGCTTTTTGAAAAGCCAGTGTTGAGTTGGCAGATAAGTTACTTAGAACAGAGGTGGTAATTTGAAGACTCAGCTATTAAATAGTCAGCTGGCTCTGTGAGCCAGGTAGTGCCTGATGCTTTTCTGTGTGCTAAAGAAGAAAGAAGAGGTACCTGCTGTGCCAGGACTTCTGCCTGCAGTAGGGCATTGATGGAGGGCAAGCTGCTGTCTTCGTAACTCGATCTCCGGGTGCTGATTCGGTCCCGCTCGTTTTGTACAGCTGCAAGAGAGTTATTTTGGCTGAGCTGCAGGTCGTTCATGGCAATGCACACCAAAAACTAGCACAGACTCTTGGCATTCCCCTTCCTTAGCTGCAGTTTCCCAGCTTCCCTGCCAGGCAGGGTGGAGGTGCAGCTGGGTCTGGTTTGTGATGGGATGCCTGTGAGAGCTCACTGCATCTGGTGGTTCTGATTTCCTATTTGCTTTATTAGACTTTCCTGGGATGGGGTCAATTCAGAACCCAAACACCTGTGGAGTTCAGTGGGAAAATTTCCTTTCAAAGGATCTGGGCTTTTTTAATGTCAAGATGCAGGGTCTGAAATGGTGGCTGTGCTCAGGTGTGCAGCCCAAACCCGATGTGTGCAGTGAAGGGGGTTGAGCACCTGCAAGGCTCCTGTCCCCGGCACTCCTACCAGTCCATTCGGGAAGCTCTTGCACCACAGAGGTGCAGCTGGAAAACTTCCACCTAAGGCTACAATAAGGAAAGAGGTGCAGAACTACTCCTACTTATCTATCCAGAGCAACAGAGCTCTCTCCTACCTTGCTGTAAAAGCGAAGCTCACGGTGCATTGTAAAGCCAGGACAGGTTTGACCCTGGTGTGCCTTCCAGCTTGCTCTAGTCCTGAGGACATGGGCTTTGAGTCAAAGGTGGCAGCAGCCAGAGCAAGAGCAGCAGTGCCAAAGGGGAGGATTTGCCTGCCTGTCTGTCACGAGGCCACGGGCTGGACGTACCTCAGCCTGGCCGTGCCACTCCAATAAGTGTCTGCTCAAATAAGCTATTGATCGGTGGCAGGGGAGACAGAACAGTCCCTGCCTTGGGCTGGTGGCTCTCTGGATTGATACGTTCTCGATGTATAAATCCACCTGATAAAAAGCAATAAGGAGGCTGGGCCAGGAGAAAAGCCCTGCAGTCAGCGGCTGTAAATAGGAGCTCTCAAGGTTATGCTGCCTGTTATCAGCAGCAGGCCCCCGAGTTCAGTCACGCCATGATGTTTTCCAAATGTTTGCTCAGTATTAGCTGGTCATGCACCTAATGTAACTTCTATTGAATATTAACAGACAACAGCACAGCTCTGGGCACGGGATGAGCGGGCGCTGCGGGGAGAAGAGGATTCCTATGTTCTTCAGGAAAAGCCAAGACGAGTTCCTTGCAGTACCTCACCCCCTTTAACAGGGAGCAAATGTTCCTGCCCAGAGGTGTTCCTGCAGGCCACCCAGCTACCACTGGTACTTCCCTGTTGTCTTCAAGGACCCTTTTACTCCGAAGTTTCTGCTTGAGCAGGTGTGAACTGGGAGGAGCACAGGGTTTAATTCCTCTATATGTCCCCAACAGGGCCACCAGCAGGGTCCAACAGGACCATCATTAGGGCCACCAGGCTTTCCTGCCAGTCCTGAGAAGCAGGGCTAAACGAGGGGTGAATCCTGTCCTGTCATGCAGCCCTGTAAGGGCACATGCCAGGCTCATGACTGGAGGGCAAAATTCTCCCTAAATCCCCCCGTGCTGGGAGTCTGGATCTGTGCCCAGGTGAGCACTGTGGAGGGAAGACAGGGCTGAGATGGCTGGGCAAGCGTGTGCATGGCAGGGCCCGGTGTTGGGCTATGAGGGCTCCCTCAAACATCCAGAGCCAGCGTGGCTGCTGCTGGGGGAGTGCAGGAAGCCACACCATCACCCACCTTCCTTCTTCATTCCCGCTCGGAAGCACTTCTTGAGCCTGCAGTACCGGCACTGGTTCCTTTTGTCTTTGTCTACCACACACTGCCTGTTAAACCTGGGAAGAGAGAAAGGTGTGAGGAGCAGCAGGACTGAGCCTGAAGGCAGGGCAAGACAGAGCCCTGAGCTCCAAAACATGCTCAGAGCAGGTTCCCAGAGGCTCACCCTGAGAAAGGAGCTCTGCTCTGAGCCTTTTCCGTGCTTGCTCTGGCTTGCAGTTTGTTCTTTGCACTGAACATCTCAGCTCTGTTCTCTCCCTCAGGGTGTTCAGTAAGGACAGACAAGAGCTGAGAGTTGCATGCAGGAGCTCAGGCTGCTGGTCTTACTCACTATTAGGCATGGGATGCCCATAATGGACCAGTAAGTCCCAGGGAAGTTAAAAGACAAAGGAGTACAGAGCTGGGAAAGGGCTCCCAGCCATGCTGAGTTCTGTAGCTTTTGAAAAGCCTTGTTTCTACTGTGCTTTTTAAAGCCCCAAGCTAAGATTTGCCCAAATGGATGCCTGAAAGCAGCTTTATAAGCCTTTCAGTACCACATATAGAAGCCTCAGCCTCTAAAGAACTGGGCACCTTGGCTTTTCTGGGGGAGCTGTGGGGAGAGGGCTCCCTTGGCAGGCAGCTCAAATTGTCCTAGGCTGCAAGTCATAATGTGTTTCACATGCACTCTAAAACCTAGGGCTTCCTTCTGTCACTCAGATTTTAGAGTCACGTTGTTCTTCACGCTCTCCAGGTGGCTGCCAGGCCGTCAGAAGGAACTCACTCAAAAAGCCCAAGGGATTGAGACACTCTGAGCTGAGGATTCCTCAGTTTCCTCTTGGCTCCCTCTGTGTGGGTTACTCAGGGCAGGGAGCAAGTGGGTCACAGCTGCTGATGGCACAGGAGTGATATGAGTGCCTCATCCTCAGAGATGTGCTCACTGTGCTGCCCAGCTTGGTGCTCCTCAGATGTTCTTGTGTCGTGTAACAGGCAGTGACGGCATTTTGGGTGGGTGGCAGGCACCCTTCCATCTCATGATGGAGAAGGAGAGCCCCCAGGGAGTGAGCAGGGTTTGTGCTGCACTCAGAGCAGTGAGTAGTGAGGTGCTCAGCCCCTGTAATATTTCCTCTCCCCAGCATCTCTCTGCCACGTCCATGGTTGGACACACCATTTGCAGGATGTGCATGGCCCCTAAAGTATGGGGCAAGACCTCCCAGGAGCTTACCCAGGGATCAGTGGAGGGCACTCCCAAAGTTAGAGCAGTCTCTGCCCCCTCCCAGATGGGGGTTGAGGTCAGGGGAGGTGGTGGATGATGCAGGGAGGATGATGAGGATGATGAGGACAAAGGACAGAGCTGCTGCTGCGCTTTGGGGGCTTTGCCCTTCAGCTCCTGGGGGCTGTTTTGTCTCAGCCACGTGACTCTGTGCCCTCTGCCCTTACCTGCAGGAGTACATGTGGTTCTTCCTGACGCTCCTCCTGAAGAAGCCTTTGCAGCCATCGCAGCTGGAGGCCCCGTAGTGCTTCCCTGTGGCGCGGTCCCCGCAGATGGCACAGAGCGCGCTCACCCCGATGCTGCTGGAGGTGTTGAGGTTGGCTGCTTCTGATGGAGACGTGTCTGCTCGGGGAAGGACACGGGAGGAAGAAGGCAGTGAGGCAGACAGCCGACATTTCCAGCTCAGTTTCCAGGGAGAAACTTGATTTTTGGGGGAACCAGGCCGCTGCAGCCAGGCTGTGTGTGAGGAGGAGTGGGTGCTCTGAGTGCCTGAGTCGTTGTATTTTGAGTGTGTCATAGCACAAGAAGGAGCCCAAGCCATTCCTGAGCAGATGCAGTCACAGAAACAAGGTGAGCAGCTCCCTTTCCTGGAGAGCCTCAGTGCCAGGTCTGGAGCTTCAGCCTGCACGGCTGAATAATAGTATTATTATACTACTTCTTGGGGAGAACAAGACTCTAGGTACACAACAAACTCCAGTGACTTCTGCTGGAAAACTCGTGTGGGCAAACACTCCCTGGATGGAGTCTGGTAGGACCCCAGTGGAGGTTGATCTGTCTTGCAGTCCTTACAGACCGAGGGGGACTGGCATTTGCAGGTTTTTTTTGGGAGGATGGGGAATTGCAGCAGCCTCTGGAGGAAAGAACATCTGAAAGGGTAAAAACCTACACTAAACCCCTCCAGCAAGCCAAACAAACCTCAAGGCTGAAGGGATCAGTCCTTAATTCAGTTGTCCCCTCCCATGTATGTTTTCTGTATCAGCATAGGCACATTCCCCTGCCTCAGTGGAAATGCCAGTTGCAAATAATACCCAGGATCTGCAAAGCCATAGAAACTGCTGGGGTTTTTAATGCTTGAGTCTGTTGGTTCCTGTCCCCTGGGTTTGGCAGGGACACAGTTAATGCTCACCCTGGGAGGGTCACAGCTGCTCCCTCTTGGCACCCAGCAGAAAGGGGCTATAAAAAACTGGTCCCAAGTGGGTGCTGGGGGAGGCTAAGCCAAGGCAAGGCTTGGCTTGCTGGGGCAGGGCTGCAATTTTATCTTCTGTTTTGCAGAAGAAGAGGCATTGCAGCAGGTGCTGCACATCCTGCTCGTGCCATCCCTCGGCAGGAGTGCCTGGCGTGGACCCAGCAGTGAGCTAGCACGGGGGTTTCTGGAGTCAAGCCCTGGCTCTGGCAGCATCTTTCATTTCCCTGCCTGCTTTCTGTCTTTCTAATTCCTTGTGCCTCTCCTGTGTTTCTTTCTGAGTCAGTCGGCTGCCTCTCCGAGTCCTTGCCTGGCACGCCCTGGCACGCAGCTGCATTTCCTGCGTGCAGCAACGCTGGGGCAAAGCTCCTCTCCCCACTCCCAAAGCCCTGAGCTCCTCCCAGGGCCATCCAGTCCCTGTGAGCAGTTTGCCTCTGAAAACGTCCTTCCTCTTGAGGGCTCAGCTGCATTCAGGTCATTCCAGAAGTAAAGTGAAATTTCCACTTTCAGCTAAACGTAGGACTTGGATGAGAGAGGAAGGACTGATCTGCCTGTAATCACATTACTTGAGTATCTGTGACAGCCCAGATAAATCCCTTTTTAGCAGTCTATCACACTGTAATCAGATGAACATAGAGCAGGAAAAACTGGCACCATTATCAGAAAAATTGCAACATCTTGGTCTAACAGCTAACAACGATGAAATTATTGCCTAATAGATAATTTTCCAATTAAGTTTATTTTGTAGTGCCAGAAACGTGGGCTCTGACTGCTGCAGCGAAGCATTTTTAATGGGATTGCTTTGGAGTTAAGGTAAATAGAGGAAAGAAAAGAACCAGGCTTTGAAACCTCACAGCTGAGACTTGTGTTAGGACAGGAGCTCCTGGAGAGGACACAGGACTCGTTTTGGCCTGTGATGGTGACAAACTCCCCTGTGAGCAGCTGCCTCGGGGCTGGAGCTGCAGAAATGTGCAGGGCAGGGACCAAGCTCTGCTGTGCCAGAAAAGGAGGCAGAGGTCCTGCAGGTGGAGTTTCTGCAGGTGGAGGTGTGGGCAAAGCAAAGCAGCCCTGGAAGTGAGACCTGTCCCTGGTCTGGAACCGGGCAGAGGAAGAGGAAAGGAGTTGGTGCTGCCTGTCCCAGCTGACTCATGCAGCCCTGGAGTGTGTGTCACATCACACCTGATCTTGTCATATAAAATGATGGTGTTTCTCTGCCCCGTGGAGCCCTCGGCCCAGGGGAGCCGAATCTACAGCCCCCTGTGCAAATGCTCGCTGGAAGGGAGAGAGGCACAGGCAGGGACCAAGACCTGGGCTTGTCCCAGAGTGTCCATGGGCATCAGCAGAGCCCTGAGGCACCTGGGTGGGTAGGACCAGACCCCAGGAGTGGAGAAGGGGCTGCTCTGGCACCGCGGTGTCACATCCGTGGTGGAGCAGAGCCATAACCTGGGGGAGACCCACAGAGCCTGTGATGGGACAGTCCATGTCACCAGCACAGCCCTCCTGGGACAGGGGTGCCCAGCAGCCTCAGTGACACAACACATAGGAGGAAAGGGCTTGGAGGGTTGCTCTCTGTGGTGTGCTGCATTTAGCCCTTAACCTCATGTTGAGAGAGACTTTAGGGGGGACTTGGAGGGGAATCTTCTGTTATCTCTGAGCATTTAATCACCAGGACTCTTTGGTCCCCAAATGGGTGGGTCAGTGTTGGGAATCCTGGAGGGTTAAGTGTGATCCTACCCTCCTGAAGGGATGGGCACATTTGTCTATCCTCTCAATATCCCCTTGTCCCTCTTACTGGGGGCTGAGCCTCCCGGCCCCACAGTGCTCCCAGGGAAGGGGATGCCACCCCACACCCCAGCACTGCACAAGGGAAGGGCCATGGCCTCGGAGCAGCTGTGGGAGCAGCACTTAAATCACTTCTCATAGTGATTTTCACCCTTGCCAGGTGCTAAATGCCTTTCTGCTCCAGGAAAACCTGTCTGCAGCTGCTGCTGGACTGGGACTGGCTGTCTGCTCTGGAGCCACAGGCTCAGTCATCTGTCTGGTGAACCATCAGCGGCTTTTCACTCAAAATCTTTCAGCCAGTCTTTTCTCCTGGCTGGGGTCTGGGGGAGGTGAGACCCCACCGTGCTCGGCCCCAGGGCCGAATGCGTGGTGGGGACCTCTCATTCCACCCAGCTCCTGCTGTGTGCTGTTCCCAAGGTGTCTGGGCTGCAGGGCACCATCCCACCTACCCCAAACACAGCTTGGCTCCCACAACCTCTGCTTTTCCCTCGGGGAAGCAGAAACCTCCCCATGAGCTGCTGGGAACCCCCAGTCTGACACTCCTGCCGTGCCCCAGCCCCGCTGGGAGCGTTTTGGTGGCCACCCCAGGGACTTCTCCTCCGGCAGCCCCCGGCTCATCCCGCCACAGCAGAGGGGAGAAGGCAGAGGGGACTCACCGTTGCCCATGGCCAGGACCTGCATGTTCTCAAACTCCAGAGTGGTGTACGCCGGGTCCAGCGCCGCGCTATAATCTGCCATCTCCATGTCTATTAGGGCTTTGGAAAGGCGCATTATCATCAGCAAACACGGGCCAGATTGCACCGATTCCCCTGTCGGAGGCTATTGGCCCTCTTGCCTCCCTCTGCCTTGGCTGCGTCCCCTATCTGTTGTCTTTTATTTCAGATATTTCTCTGAAAGGATTTGCTGAGCCTCAAGGCCTATACTCCCCAGAGGGGTGGAGGCAGGAGGCAGGGGTTAATCTTTAATCATCTCACCCACTGCCGAATGGTGCTAAGCTGTGGTGTTGTTTTTTTTTTTTTGGTGGAGCTGCAGTGATTCCTGTTGATTGTTTGTTGTTGAATCTCAAGGCACTTTGCTGCTCCCGGCTCCTCCTGGGCACAGGCAGGGCCATGGGAGCAGGCACTCACCGACAGTGGAACACCTTCCCAGGCTGTTGACCTTGATGCTCAGTGTTGGTCTTAATGGGATGGAAGACTTGTAGAAAACCCTACCAGGAGAACAAGGTTGCTCTTCACTTCTGTCATTGCCTTCCCCTCTCCACCACCGGTTGCCTTCACCCCTGCTTTTCCCTTCTCTTGCTCCCTCCGTCCCTCCCACTCCTCCTTCTCTCTCCCTCACAGTCAGAGAAGGTCAGCTCCTGCCTGCCAATTTACACGTTGCCATGTAAAGCCAAGCTTATGACTCCTTTTACTTCCCTATAAACCAGGTATTACAGGGGCTGGATGCCCCATAAACAGATCCCACTCCCTGTGCCCAAGCAGTGAGCAGGGCTGGAGGGTGGCACAGGCACCCTGGGAATCACCGGGGTGGCTCCTGTCCCACAGCTGGAATCACTCTGTGCTGGACACCCCCAGCCTTGGGATTTGACTGATGTGTCTTAAAATTTTAATTAGGCGTGTTAAATAATAAATAATCAGTAATTAAGTAGACATGCTAAAATGCATCAGAGCTTTACTCTGCAGTGGAATTTTTCTTTCTGGGGGGTGCAACCAACTTCTGCTGCCTTACCCAGACCTTGGGTCTGACCCTGCTGGTGCTGGACCCCCTTGACCAGAGCAAGCAGCAGAGCTGCCTGTGCTCTCCTCCTTGCTAAACCTGAGTGCTCTTCTCCCCAGCTGCCCCTGAGCACATCACTCCTCCACTTCAGCCAGAACTGAGACATTTCAGTGCAATTGCGAGATCATTGAGTGGGAATTCAATCGACCGCTGCACGGCACGGGCTGCACGGCACAAGGGAACCAGCAATTAACGATTTGGTATCGGCTCCCTCTGCCCTGAAAACACCCCTGGGGTTTCGCAACCACCGCTGTGGGTTTGAGCTCCCAACTGGCTTGTGTTTGTCCTTCCCAGGCACCCCAGAGCAGCGCCAGCCCTGCTGGCACCACGAGCCACCTGGGCCACGGTGTGACACCGAGGTCTCTGGCTCCACAACAGCACATGCCTTTGGGCAGTGATGCTAGTGATGATTTGCTATTCACATTTTAGGAGGAGGAGGAATTGTTCAAGCAGCCCTTGCCCCCCCCAGAACAATGACCTATGTAGCACTTCTAAAAAGCTCTTCTGCCCTGAGGCTTCAGTTCTGCAGGAGTGAATCTGAGCTCAGGGGAGAGCCCCTGCCTTCTCACTTTTGACTGGTGATGAATGACCCTTTGCTGCAGGGAAAACAGTCCTCCAGCCAGTCCTGCTGAGGGACAGGACAGAGCTGTCTGCACTCATGTGGCTCTTCTCTTAAGCAGACACAGTCCTGGCCAAAAACTGTTTTTACAATGTGGAAACCGGGATGGAGATGCTAAGGCAGAGCATAGCCCCCTCCATAGCCTCCTCCCAGGGACCTCCATCCCAATCCTGGCCAGGCCACAGTGATCCCTTTGATTAGATAAATGCTACAGACACCAGGTCAAATATGTGCAGGATTTGCCACAGCGTCTGGTAAAATACCATAAAAACACGGCCCCTTCTGCTCTGCTCAGCAAAACAAACCTTTTGCTTCAACAGCCTGCTGAGCAAGGAGGCTGCAAAGGCTGTTTGCTCCCCAGGCAGGAAGGATTAAAAGGGCCAGGAATAGCAGTCGGAGAGGCAGCGTGTGCGGGAGAGCGGCAGATAAGGAGCGGGGAAGTTTGGAGAGCGTTAGGCGGCTCACAAGGCTGGGACTGTCAATGGGACGTGGTGTTTTCCGCCTGGAATTGTGTCCACTGTTGTTTTCTCATTGCCAACACCCTCTGTGGGTCACCAGTGCCTCCTCCTAAATCCCTCTTCTGGGAGCCAGACCAGCCAAGGACACCATGCCCTGGAGATGGGCTCTGATGGAGAAGCGTCGGCTGCTCCCTGGGCACAGCCTGTTGGGGGAGAGGATGTCCCCCTGGGATCTTCTGCCTGGGGAGTCCTTGTCTACCCCTCACATCCTTGTGTGGTGGGTTTTGGGACCAAGTCATAGCTTGTTCTCACCAACAGCACCCCACGGCCCCGCAGCTGTTTTAGGTTGGAGGTGTTCGAGTCAGCAGCCGGTTGTGGGGCTGTTTCAAACCCTTCTGGTTACAGAAGATGTTTTTGTCATTTTTGTTCCATGAGAGACAACTCATAGCTGGCAGACCCGCACTAGTAGGTGAAGGCTGTTCCCAGATCAGGTGCTCCAGGGAAGTTCAGCTCCCAGACCCGCTCCTCCCTCCTGTCCCTCCACCCACTGTGTCCTATGTCAGGAGATGGCTGCAAAGGAGACCATGACAGCTCTGGGGCATGAAGTGTTCTGTGCCAACTGATTATTTCAGTTTTATCTCTTGAGCAGTAAATCCTTTCCCACATTAGCACATCATGACACTAATTCTGCCTTATCTATATATCCCTGACTGGAAAACTCATGCAATGCTAGAGGGGATTCCCTGAAAATAAGATCTGTGCTTGTCAGTAAATGAGGATCAGGAACAGAGTATTTAATAGGGTTTTTTTGGTAAGGATGCCATCAGCTGCATCTGAGCCCTTCATGTCAAGTGGGTGAGCAGGCACCTCTCTCAGGGCTCCTCGGGCACTTCTTGAACAGGGTCTTGTAAGATAAGAGGATAATTGAGGTTGGAAGGGACCTCAAAGTCTCTATTCCAGCCTCCTGCTGGAAGCAGGGACAGCTGTGAGAACAGCGTGGGTTGCTTGGGGCTTTATCTGGTTGGGTCTTGAACACTTCCAAGGATGGAGAGTGCCCAGCCTCTGTAGGCAGCTCATCCTTGACTGTCCTAACAGGAAGCTTCTCCTTAGCCAGTGGCTGACCCTGTCTCCAGTTTTTATGCCTGTTGTTCTCCTCCTGCCACATTCCCTGTGAGGAGCCTGGCCTTGTCCTCTCAATGCCCCTGTGAGAGTTGTGCTCCCACAGTTCCTGCTGGCCCATCTCTCCAGCCTGTTGCAGAACACAGCCTGGCATGACAGTGTTATCCACCAGGACCCCAGTCTGGGATCACCTGCAGACTTTCTGAGCATGGACAGTGACCAGGATGCACCCAGGAGCCTGGGACCCTCACACCCTTTGCTTTTCTCTCTCACAGCTCCCCACTCTTAAGAAATGCCTGGCAGTCATGCCAGTGCCCAGAGCCAGCAGGACCAACCTCCTCTTCCACTGGTGATGCCACCACTGCCGTCCCTACTGCAGATCCCTTCTCTCGTGTCACTCGCAGCTCCAAGGCCACGGTGGAGCTGGAATGGCTTTTTCTTGGCATGCAAGTAAAGCAGAGATGGGCTCAGGTCTGAAACCTGTCTGGAGCAGGAAAACCCTGAGCAAGGTCAGGGCCACTGCCCAGCCCATCAGTGTGAGCCATGGGGAAGCAGGAAGCCCAGTTAGCAGACAAAGAACAAAAGTCCCTGGGGAACGTCACCAGCGTAGTCATCTCCACACATGCAAAGGTCCCTTCGGCCTTTTTTTTTTTTTCCCCTTTGAAATTTCAAATTCCAGTTTGTGGACAAAGTCCTGCCTATGTGAGAATATAGATCTCCGACCACTGACCAAACTCCACTCCAAGCAGTCCCGAGGACTGCTCTGCCCCTTGCCCACAGATGCCTCTGCTCAGTCCTTGGATCTGCCAGGATCGTGCTGAAATTTTGCACTGGAGCACAGCACTGGTACTTGCACAAAGAGGATTTTGCACTAAATGTCAGCAGCTCCCTTTCTAGGAAGGATCATCAGGAATAAGCAGGTAGGAGTCTTATCACCTGCAATTTATTGGACCAGTCACTGGAGATAGAAAATGAGAAGGAGAAACAAGGACTTCCACTGTGCTTATACCAGCAATTTTATCTCATGATTTAAATAAGGGAAGGGGGAAAAAAAAGCAGCTTCAGAGGGGATGAAAAACAAGAGGGAACATGAGCTTGTGGAGGCAGAGCCACTCTGTATGGTTAACTGATAACTCCAATTTGCCTCTTCCCTCTCATCTTTTCTGATTCTCCCAATTAAGCTCAACTTATTCTCATGCTAATCATTTCCTGACCTGTTTATTCTGCATTAAAAAATTAACAGAGAGCAGTTTACTGCTTGACTTGCTCACACAGAACTGCTACAGATTAGCAGGCAGGCTTTAAGCCTCTACACAGGACTTTTGGGTCTCACAGCCAGTCTGCACAGCTTGAGGATGAGCTTTTTTTTCCTGTTTTTAAAGAACAGCATTTTCCAAAGTCAATATAAATCCCCCTCCCTCCATGCCATGAGTATATTTGCTCTGTGACTATTTCCAAATGGGAAAGATAAAGCCAAGGGCTTGTGTTTTGTCAGACTTTTGTAAACAGGGGTATTTAGGCCACACTGTCAAACCCTCCTGCCTTCTGCCTCGGTGTGACTCTGGAGCAGAGTTGTCAGTGTGTTAATGAGCAGCTCCAAGGAATTTGTTATGGGCTGGGGGGCTACAGGTCAGTGCAGCTCTCTGCCTGTGTTCCAGGCAATCATATGACAGGCACATGGATGGGGGGTCTGCTCCCGGGTCCACCCCCCCCAGAAGCAGCCAGAAGCTTCCAGGAAAACTGATAGTTCAGCAGAAGTTGTTTGGGGTCTGTTTGCCCCTTGCCAACTGTACACACAGCACATCCATGTCCTGGCAAAACACTTTGTGGAAGGGAACCAAAATGATCCACCAGCTCCAGACAGGGAGCTGGATCAAAAAGCTGCAGCACCAACAGGCAGGAGGAGACCAGAGCCACATGCCAGACTCTTGCCTGGGGGAAGGGGCAATTTTATTGTCCTGTTAAACAGCAAGTCACTACTCTTGGTGATTTACTTTCCCCAGGCCTGAAGCACCTGTCAGTGAGGTTGGTTTGGGGCTGGGGGTGATGCCCAGGACAGGCAGTCCCAGAGCAGACCCCAGACACACTGTCACTGATGAGCTTGTGGCATGTGGTGGCACCCCAGGCTCCCCAGCACAGCCCAGAGTGACAGAGGCAGCTTTGGTGCAACCTCAGGCTGTTTCTCACCAATGCCAAAGTTATCAAAATGGGGCCAAACCAACCAAAAGCCCCGTGTGGAGAATCCAGGCAGTTTTTGTACACGGGAGTAGACACTTCAAAGGAGGTAGAAGACTCTGCCTGAACTCCTCTCCAAAAGCAACATGTGCATTTCAGCTGAAGCTGGGATGGATGTTGGGGCTGGAGACAATTACTGGAGTTAAATAAATAGCTGCTCTGCAAAAGTGGTCGGGAAAGAACTGCAAACCTGGGGACAGTCAGACCAGTTCAGCATATACTGCTCTGGCAATAACACTGTGTGTGCCTTTCATCCCAGGACCAGAAAGGAGTTTATTATCTTGCCTAACGAAGGCTCTGAACTCTTGAGGAAGTAATTATTATTTCCCTTGGGAGCTGTTATTATGCAAGGACAGTAAGTCTGAGCTGTTCCCAGAAGGGTGGCTGTGCTCAGAAATGCCAGGGCATTTGCTGGTGTGCATCAACATCACCCTGAAAGCAGCATCTGGCCTCTGGGACTTGAGGCTCTGGAAATCTGGCTACTCCATTTTCATGTAAAATTGCCCAAGACCAAGTGAGGAAGAGGAACTGCTGAATTCATCTTCTCTTTTTACATCACAGGCTGCAATTCATCTCGAGTTACAGCTCCCACCACTGATCCCACTTGCCCCCCTGAGCCCCTACACCGAGAGCATTGCACTCCATCCAAATCCCAACCCAGCAGAGACCCAAACACTTCCCTGCAAAACACTCTCCTGCCTATCTGGGAGGAAATCCAGAAAAGCTCTGATTTGCCACGTGCTGTTCCAGATTCACCGTCTACACTGGCAGTTGTTTGCCTGTGGTTTAAGCCCCATTTAAATGGGGGAGCAGAAGCCACAGGGAAGCAGCAGCTCTGGAGGGAGGGTTTGCTGCCAGCAACAAGCACCTTTTGCCCTCCATGCCTCGCCAGCTCACACGTTTAGTGTGGCAGGGAACTCAGCAGCCCACTCTGCACCCAGAGAGAAATTGTTTAGCAGGTGGATGCGATCCCTTTGGACCTGAAGCAATCTTGCAGCTTCCCAGGATGAGGATTCTTACTCTTAACTGAGCCTAACAGGCAAACAAGTCCGTGCCTTCAGCCCTGCCAGCTGTTTGCAGGGCTCCTGTGTTTTGTTGACATTGTCTGTTCGTTGCACACGCATGAAACAGCCCCTGAACCGTTCCAGCTGTGGAGCAATAGGGGGAGGAGAACAGCCAAAATCAACAAGGGTTACACATCAAGTTTTACTTTGTTGGGTTTTGTTTTTTTTTTTTTTTTTTGCAAAGGTGGATGCATCAGCAAGCCACTCCTGGGGGCTGGAGGAGGGTGGAGGCAGAGCTGCAGCAGGGCAAGGGCAGCAGGTGGACAGTCTGAGCCCACAGCCCCAGGGGAGGACCAGGCAAGGGCACCTCAAGGGCAGAAAGTGTCTTCCTGAACCCCGCATTTTTGGGCTGCTCCAGCTGCCCTCCTCCTGCCCCGGGGCTGGCTGGCAAAGTCACTCCCAGCTGGGAAGCTGAACTTTGGGGGAATATCTCAGGACAGGGCTGTGTGGGCCCCCAGTGGGAGGCAGCACGAGGAAGGCCAAAAGCTGCTGAGGGTGGGAGCACTGGCAGGGCTGAATGGGGAAAGGTAGACTGGGCGTGGGAAAAAAAGAAAATGCAAAGTTAAAATTTGAGAGATTCTAGTTTCTGGAGACAGAAGGAAACAAGTTAGTGAGAAATGCTTTTTCTCTGCAGCCCTGTGCAGAGTGCCTGAACAGCCAGAGGACAGTAACGGGTGAGTAGGAGCCAAACAGGACCCAGGAGCTCCGTGTCCACAGCAGCTGTGCAGCCCTACAGCCCTGGCCACCTCACAGCCTCCTGCACAACACAACCATCCTGCCCACTGCCAGGGACACAAAACCACAGCAGAAAGCAAGGTATGGGAACATGGGAGTCTCCTACGTGGGGAACAGCAAGGGAAGGGGATCACAGGGCTCCACAGTCCCAGGAACCCACGGGCAGGACACTGCAGTGCCAACTGCAACCAAACAAGGGAAACTGCTAATTAGCCTTTGAGTATTCGACCTGTGTCTCCAAGACTGGATAACACTGTTATTTGTCCTTTTGCATTCCTGCAAGACCCAGTGCCATTGGCCTTTTGTGTCATAAAGAAATTAAAATATATTGTGACCATAAACTACATCATTTGAGGAAATGAACCATTTTCTGCTGAACGTATCATGGGACGCCAAAGCCGTGAACTCTCCTAAATCGATTGCCAGCTGATAAAGAGCGCAGGTATTGCTGGGAGCAGCCCCCAGCACGTGGCTCCCCACCCAGCCCTGGCGTGGGGAGCTTGTCCCGTGGGATGGTGAGTGGGGTGCAGGCTGCCCAGGAGGCACCAACCCCACTGCCAGCACAAGCCCTGCCTGGGGGGAATTGCTCAGGCCAGAGGAGCCTCTCACTCTGGTAAGAACTCCGTGCAACTGGAGAGGTTTGTGCTGGAAGTGTTTTTTCTCTTAGCTGCTTTTAAGCTTTCATTATGAGGACTGGGCAAGTCCTGCTGCAGATCTGGCTCAGGAGCACAGGCTGTGCTGCAAAGTGGCAGGATCTGTCCCCAGGCCTGCTGGGGCTGCAGCACGGGGCAGCAATGCCAGACACTGGGAGCTGAGCTGAGAATGACTAAATCGCTTTGCAAACGGCACAGGCAGTCACTGGGGTGTCCGTGGGGTGCCAGCCTAACTCCACCACCTCTTCCCCCAGGAGTCACAGCACCCACCAACATGCCACCCACACTGGGGTGCCTCTCCCTGGAGCCCCAGAGCCAACCTGGGGACATCAGCCATCAGCACCCACAAACCTGGCACGTTCACCCCGCACGAAGCAAAACACAAACCAGAGACCTGGGGGTCCCATCGGGTGGGGACCAGCAATACCAGGGGGAATCAGCAGATTTTGGCAGCTTGAATCCCCACGGGAGACCCCGAGGGCTGCCAGCGCCCCTCGTTCGCACAGCCTGGCTACGCAGCTCCTCCTGTCCGATGCTGCCAGTGCCGAGGGGGGCGCGGGGGGTACCTGGTGTTTCCTGGAGCAGGTCGTATCTGCTGCCATTCATCTTCCAGAGGTGCTCAGCTCCGTGGGCAGAGCTAAGGGAGTCTCGCCCCTGGACGGGGCTGTCCGGCCGGCGAGCCCCCCGTGGGCAGCGGGGCACGAGTCATGCCCAGGAGCTGGCTGCAGCGCAGCAGCAGGGACTGGCTAATCCCCTAATGCTGGTCACAATGAGATTTGATGGGGAGCAGGAGTTTGTGCTGCAGAGCTGCGGGTTTTAAAGGGTTCTGGCCACTACCCAGAGGGAAATTGTAAGGTGGTTCTGGGTCTGCTGGCCCCCAAGCAGTACCTGCTGCTCTCTGGGCCACCTTTCAGAGGTGCCTTCACCCTGCTCTCTGGCCTCCCACTGGGTTTCTTCAGGGCAGGGGGTGCCTGGCCATACATGCAGCTCTGGAGGTTGATCCAGAAAATGTGCTTGGGTGTGTCTGAGAGCGGGAGTGAGTCTGACTCCTTCTCCAGGGAGAGGCTGACTGTTTTCACTTTAAAGTGTTTTTATATAAATACCCAGAACACCACATCCTTGAGCAACAACCTTGGTCTCCCCTTCTAGCCACCATCACGATGTGTGGGATAGGAGACGTGGGGACGAAGCAGGGTGGCAGGAGGGAGTTGCCTGCCTGGTGCTCCCTATCCCAGGCAGCCTGAGATTTCGACCGTGCCTTGTCCCACAGCCCATCCGGGGCAAGCCCACAGGAAAAAAAGGGATTTTCCAACTGCCAGGCCACAAGAAACCTCTCTCTGCCACCCCAGCGCTGCACTCTCTGGGCTTTCTTCTGGAGATGAAGCTGCTGCAGTGGGGGCTGATGCCCAGCATTCCCACATGGAGCAGGGAGCAGCATCAAGGGCAGGGCTGGGACTGAACTGTGAGTAACCCCGTGACACCTCCCTTCACCCCTCTGTTTCCACACATCTTTTAATGCCTGTGGCAGGGAAACACACCCAAGTCAACAGAGACTTCTCCCAGCCGACGGCAGTCCCCAGGCACACACCCATGGATGAGCCACAGGCACTGCCCGGCTCTGCTTCCACCCCCTCCATCCCACCACCGTTCAGTCCTCAACGGCAGCAGACTTTAGGCAGGAGAGCAGCCAGGGCTGTGGATCTGAAGCCTGGATGTTTGTCCTGTTGCCCCTCCTGCTTCCTTATTCCACCCCTCATTTGTTGGTGCCGCCTTTGCCCTGCCGACACCAGGCTCTCCGCACGGCTGGTTCCCTTGGGAATCCCTCAGTGCCTGTACACTCTTCCCTGCCTGGGCACCTCCACCTGGCTCCTGCTCACGAGCCGTGGTGGCTGCAGGAGAGAGGCCACATAGCTGGGTGGGAAACTGCAGCACAGGCAGGGCCTTTGTATATGGGTGTATGTTATTTTATGCCTTCTGCTGAGCCCCCTGGTGCTGCCCTGTCCATTAACCTGACACCTTGCCCAGCCTCACATCCCATTCATTGCCAGGTTTCCTTGGGTGAGAGTAGCACCACTGAATCCCCATCATTGGGGTGGGCAGTGCCATCCTGGTGATGGGGTGGGATGCAGGACTTGTCCAGCCGGCTGGAAGCCAGGGCAGCTTGGCACCCTGGAGGGGAGCTGCAGCAGTCTCTTATCACGGGGTGTCAGCCATGGGGTGTCAGCCTCTTATCTCAGGGGCTGTGCAGCCAAATGATGAACCTCCCCTGGGAGCAGAGGGGGAGAGAGAGGAGCTGGGCTCTGGAGCCTCCATGAAGGGCACTGGGCCATAAACATGGCACGCTGGCTGTGGTTTATGTGTCGGCAAACACGCCGAGTGGGCTCGACTATTGATTCTGACCACATAAACCAGTGTTGTGGCACTTGTTCAGGTCTGTGCAGGTTTTACAGCTCTTGTTCTGAGAAGTGCCCATGTATTTGGTTTTGCTCCTTCCTTCAGGTCTGTCTGTTGACATTGGCTCTCCTAACCAGAGCGTTGGGCCATGCCAGGAAGTCGAGTGTGCGGCTCTCCTGGAGTTTCCCACTTTCCCAGGGGTTATCGCCTGTAAAATCTCGCACACACCCATGGCTGGGACAGGTTTCTGGTGCAGAGGTGCCCACTGGTCCTCACCACTGGTTGGTGGGTTTGGGTGCCCTGTGCTCAGTGGCTCAGAGCCACCCACCCTGACAGATGGATGGGCAAAGCTGCAGGGAAGGTGTCGCCCTGGGAAGTCTGGGGCAAAGTCTGTAGGGCCATAATGAAAATTGGGATGTCAAAACCCATTTGGATGTCCAGAGAAGGAGAAGGTGTCAGGGCTCCCAGAGCACCCTCACAGAGGAGATGATTGGTGTCCTACAGTAGCAGGCACATAGTGTCACCCATTCCCTACTGTCAGTCCTCTTCCCAGTAGGAGGTGCCAGCACTGGCTGTGCCCTCAGTGACACCTTGGTGATGGTGCCACAGTGATGGTCCCTGTCTGCCCCTCAGCACCAGAGCTCCTGTTACTCTGTGGATGCAGCTGGAGTCCCTCTGCTGGCTGCAGGATTTTGGGATAGAAAGACCGGTCTGGCCTCACAGACCCTTCAGCTTTTTGGAGCCAGGAACCTTGACTGCTGGTGCCTTTCCACAGCCACCTGCTCTGCATGGAGCTGCTCCTCTCATACCTTTGGTGGACCATCCTGAGCCTACCTTTGTTTCTGAGGCATGTACTTCCTCAAGGGATTTGCTGAGTAATTTCAGTCCATGCCCAGGCTGAAGCTGGGAAGGTGGTGCCTGTGCCCAGACGAGCAGAGCCATCAGCCCCAGGTTCACAATGCAACCCCTACCTGGAAACTTGCCTTCCGTGAAAATTCTGCAACACTTGCCATTTCCACATACATTTCTGCCAGGAGCCTTGTTTGCTTGAATATTTGAGGAAAGCAAACAGAGAAGGAGCCTGAACACAGACCACAAACAGTCGAGGATGTTTTTTTGCAGTCTTTGCCCTGTTCTGACCCCAAGCCTGCCAGCAGAGATACTTGCAGGCATCCCCCTGCCCGACACACCCCTTGGCTCTGCCCTGTGTGCTGCCTTGAGCCCTGGTGCTGTAAATATTGCTGTATGTAAAACAAAACTCACCAGCCCTTCCTGTCTGCTGGACCACCATCACTCACCATCCCTTTGCACTCACACCCAGTAAACATTTTTTAATGCCATTCAAGAGATGCCAGCGGATGACTAACAGAGTATGTCTGACTTGCAGAACTGCATCTGCCCTGCCAAGCTCAGAACATGTCTCAGACACTCCTCAAGCCTTCCAGACACACTTGCTGCTCACTTCACAGAGCCGGAGCTCGTTTCCCTCTGACAGCAGCTCTCTGGACTCACTCCCCTCTACAGAAATACCATTGTGTTTCAAGCAAAGCCAAAGGGGTGCTGCTGGCCCAGTGAACAGCTGGGGTGAGGCAGGAGAAGTCACAGCCCTGTGGGCAAGTGCAGCTGCCCCCTGACACTGAGCAGCATCCCTGCAGCCCCTGAAATGGGGGGAGCATCCCCTGCTCCTCCCCAGGGAAACCTTCACCAAGCATCAGCAAATAACTCTCAGGATGAGGCCAAGGCACTAAAGCAGTGATTGTCCCTTTTGCATCCCAGTAAATACCTGTGCTTATTCCTGCCTGCATCCAGACCCTGATCAGGTACTGACAGAAAGTGCTGACCTTGCCACACCAGTGCTACAGCCACCCCCAACAGCCAGCAAGGACAGCAGGAATGGGGACAAGGAAGGGGGCTATCCCAGGTGTCCTAACACCCACTGGTCCCTGATGGCCTCCGGGCCATGGACACAGAGCACGAGGTGTAAACAGAGGAATTAAATAGCAGCTGACACGAGCAATGAAGGAGGAAAAGCTCAGTTCGGGTCATATCTAGTGGAAAGCTGTAAAAAATCAGATGCATTTGGCGGTGAAAAATAATTGCTTCACAACGAAAAGTAAAAACATTCAGAAATTCTGCCTCCTTTATGTTCCTCAGTTGAAACCATTCCCCCCATCTGACCAGAACGCCTGAGCAGCTCTGACGTCTCACATTTTTCAGCTATTTTCCAAAGCTGCTTTACTGCTCAGGGCCAGCCCTGATCATGCGCTGGGCCCTGCTGTAACCACCGACCCTGGGGTCCCCGGATCCCAGAGCTGCTCCCAAAATAGGAAGAACTGGTGCTGCCTGCCCTGGCATTGAGACCAATCGCCCACATTGGGCCCAAGTCTCATCAGGAGGATGAAGGTGGAGCCAGGGGCTCATCCCCTCCTCACTGCCCAGGAGAGGGTGGTGCCCCCACCCTCCCTCCATCCCCTATTTTCTTGCACAACCATTTGCAGCTCCCACAGGGATTTAGCACCAGTGTGCCCAGTGGAGCCCTTTCCAGCTCACAGCCTGTCCCCAGCATGTGCTGGTGAGGATGCTGAACGTGCCTCCAGCTCCCTGGCTCTCCGTGAGCTGTGGCAACGCTCCCTTCTTGGCCAGGGGCCCGTGCAGGGTGCTGGGGACAGGCCACCTTTGTCACCACCTGGCAGGGCATCCCCCAGGTCCCTTCCACAAGGCACAGGTCTGATGGGAGGGAAATGAATGCCCCCGAGGTATGGTTTGGGGGGAAAGCTGATGGCAGTCTGGGGCAGATGCTGGCTGTGAGAGCAGCACTGATGGGCTGGGCTGAGACTCAGCACCACCAGCACTGCCTGAGCCCCCTCCTTGCTTTGCACTGAATAAAACTGCCAGTGACCCTGGGAAGGGTTTGGCTGCCACTGCCATCTTCATGATGATGCACCCCTGCTGTCCATACCCACCCCAGCCCTGCAGAGCTGCAGGCTGCCAGGGAAGCACTGCCCAGTCCCCCATCCCTCCAGCCCTTCCTCACCTCTATTTGGATAACTTTTTCACCTGTTTTATTTATGAGGGCTCCCCTCCTTCTGCCAACACTCTGAGTTTCCTCTTGCTTTGCTCTGGGAGGCCCATCTTGCTGGTTTTATCCTTTTTATTTCTCTCCCCCTTGCACGGCCCCAGGCTCGTGGTGCCGGCCAGGGCACGCCTTTGTTCAGCCCAGGGAGCAGATGGGAGAGTGGCCACAGGTGGGACAGGCAGCGATTCCTCCCCGTCCACCCAGTGGCACCCGGCTCTGCCTGCACTTGCCCAAGCTCAGCATGTGGCTCAGTCACTGATTCTCAGACTGAAAAATTAGGATAAAACTAGGATTAAAAAAAAAAAAAAAAATCAGGAGGAAATTAATATCGGAAATGTTTGCATTTAGGGCACTGATGTTCCAGGGCTGGCAAGAGGCTGCTCCCATTAGAGCCAGATGTAAGTGGGCAGAGTAACTTCATAGTAAGTGATTAAAGAGCTTGTGAGGCTGGATTTGCACCCTGGAGCAAGAGAAACCATCACCCAAAGCGAGGCCATGAGCAAAGTGTGAGGAGGTGGCCTGGGAGTCCCACAAGCCCTCCTGAGACCTGGCTGGAAGGTGGGCTGAGGGGGCTGCACATGTTAGTGAAGAAAAAGAGGAGCAGGACATGAAAAATAGAGTGAGGAAAGGCAGGGTAGTATGATGGAGAGCCCCATGGAAGGCCATGGACAGCCAGGAGAAGTGATGGAGAGCCATAAAGAAGTGATGGAGAGCAGTTGAGACTGATGGAGAGCCATGAGGATCTGAGGGAGAGCCACAGGAAGTGATGGAGAGCCATGGAGAGTGATGGAGAGCCATGGAGAGGGATGGAGAGGGATGGAGAGCCATGAGGATGTGATGGAGAATCTCATAACTGTGAGACCTTAACTGCTGTGGCCCCACTCCACAGCTCTGGCCACATGCAGGGAACTGGTGTTCCCAGGTCACAAAGCAGGGACCAAAGCAGCCTGAGCCCTTTGCTGTGCAGCAGCACAGGCACAGCTGACCTGTCCCGAGGATAACAGCAGGCTGATGTCAGCCCAGGCAGGGGCACCTGTCCCTGGTGCCCACATGCATTTGCTGGCAGTTGGCACCCGGCACAGCCAAGGAGTAAAGCAGTGTGGGGCTGCTCCGGGCTGGTGCCCGCTGTGCCATGCGGGGAGCACAGACACAGGCCTGGAGAGCATTCCCTGCCCCGCCAGGAGCCTGGGCAGCGGCACTGCCACCTGATGCTCTGCACCGCAGAGGCTGGAGGCTGCTGTTCCTCCAGGTGCTGCACTCCCTGCTGGGAATCCTGCCCAGCCCATCCCCAGCTCTCGGCAGGAGCTCGGCACTGGCGGGCGCCCGCTATGCCCGCTCACGCAGCCCGAGCAGCGGGGCTGGCTGCGTGTCCTGGGGCAGCACATCCCCTCCTCTAAACTGCTGCCACTTGTGCTGCCAGCCCACCAGCAGCCCCTCTGCTGGGCAGGGCGGGCCACTCTGCTCCCTTGGGCACGTGCCACCTTCCTCGGGCCAAGCGGGGCGAAGGAGAGAAATCGCGCCTCGAGATGTATTTATAATACCTAAAGATCGATCAGAACCCTTCTCCTGCCTCCACCTCCAGCCTCTGCGGGTGCCCGAGCCGGTGGGGGCCGGGCAGCGTGGCGGGGCCGGGATGTGGGGCTGGGGGGCTGCTGCCCGCTCCCAGCCCCGCTCCCCGCTCCCCGCGCCGGGCCGGCAGCGCGGGCGATGGGAACGCCGTACTCACCATATGGAGCCTCCATCTTAGCGCTTAGCTGGGTGCTTACATTGACCATGTCTCGCCGGCTACTGCTATGGGGACTTGGGGCGGAAAACCGGAGGAAGTAAGAGGAATAAAAAAGAAACCTAAATAAATAAATAAAAATGTGTCTCACTAAGGAACTAGGTGAAGGCAGGAGGGAGCGCGGAGAGGCAGGGCGAGGAAACCTGCCTCTCCTGTTATCTTATTGATTCGCTTAATCAGGGCTAATGTGGGTGGAGATGTTAAATAGTAACCAAGCTCTTATGGAAACCAATCTGCAAGGTGCCGTTGCTGTAGCTATAGTAACTGCTGCCAAGCTAGAAACTCAAACACGGCTTTTACTGGACTCTTTTGGGGCTCCCGTTTCCAGATGGTGTCAAGGCCGGGGCAGCCGCTGGGCTGGGGTTCACCCCTGGCCACGGAGATGGGGCGGCTGGAGCCAACTCCACAGCGCTGCTGAGCTTTGTGCCATCACCCACCCACGGTGGGAAAACCACGTCTGAGCCTACCTGTGGCAAAGGGCAAACACGGCCTGGGGGGCCAGGGGCTGTGGGACAAGTGTGGCACGGGCAGAGAGGAGCCTGGCTGAGGCACAAGGGACAAAATGCCCTGGCTGTGAGTTGGGGTTTGTCTGCCCGGTGCTGAACTGGGGGAGGTTGTCTGGGAATGGGGAGCTGTGGGGATGCTGTGGTGTGGGATGCAGGGTGGTACTCTGAGCGCTGGGCGGGGCACAAGGGGTTTGCAGCTCCTCCCTGTCTTCCTCTGCTCCCCAAACTGGGAGGACTTTCAAGGTGCTCCAGCCATTCACAGACATCTGTGCTCTCTTGGGGATGCAGCACCCCGGACCTCATGGTGGCAGGTGTGCGGGTGGGGTCCCCAAATTCACCTGTGGCAGCCCCTGTGCTGCTGGTGGCCCCATGACAGGAGCACTCCAGGCTCCTGGGGGCTGTGCTGGGCCAAGCAGGGCCATGTGCAAGAAGGGTTGATGAGAGAACACCAAACATAGGAGGAATTCAGAGCTGGAGCAGAAAAAGTGATTGTCCAGCAGTGCAGAGCCTGCAGAGCCTTCCACACCCCCTGCCCACCTCAGGAAAGGTTGACAGAGGTACAAAGGGATCCCTGCCAATCCCAGGACCCCCCAGCACCTCAACTACTGAAACCCTGCAGCCCGGAGGGGACAAAATTAGGGACATCTGCTCCTCTGGATGGAAAAGCACATCCCAAGGGAGCGTGCAGTGGGAAGAGTGCTGCCAGGATGCAGAGGGCTGTGGTGTAGAAAGCCACAGCTGGATGCTCAGATCCAAGACCTTGAAACATGGGGACCTCTGAGTCTTCTGACTGCTGAGAGGTCCCAGAGAGGGAGGGAATGTGGATAATGGGGTAAGGTAGGGCAGCAGGATCATGTGGGATGGCCTGGGTGGGACAGGGAGTTCGTGGCCCTTCAGCGTCACCATCACCTGGTGTCCCAGCAGTGCTGGCTTCTCCCACACGATGGAGCAAAGCACCCAGGCTTCTCCTGTGCCCACAGCCCGTGGCCCCACCCAAGGCTTCTGCACCACTTTGCAGTTTCCCCACAAAACCAGAGCAAAGACACTGGCTCGGTGTTACCCCGAGGCTCCAGCTGGGAGTGAGGGAGGACTGACACGAGCATGGGGGTCTCCAGGCTGCTTTATTGGGGGCTCAGAGCTGGGGCCCCATGGCTGGAAGGGCTGCTGTGGAGCAGGGGCAGGCTTGGGGTTCCCACATCTCCAGCTGCTCACCATGAGGGAACATCCTGGTATTTGCTTACACCTCTGCCTTAGCACCAGGGGGGCAGTGGGGAAAGCCCCCCGAAATCTGCAGAGCAGGGAGCATGCCAGCCAGCCCCACTCCCTCCAGGCACCCCTAAACCTTCCCTATTTCAGAAAATAGGCACCTGAACTGTCCCTAGTTCCCTCAAAGTGGGAAGCAGCCAGATGACACGAGCACTGCCCGAGAGGTGTGTTAGAAAAGCAGTTTCCTACGTGGCACTGGGGATGAAGCAGGTTGGACAGCTGGGCTGTCAGGGGGCAGTGTTATAAATAATTCTGGTTCACCCCATTCCCGGGGTTCCTGGTGGGGCTGCAGCCCTAGAACCAGCTGACTTGGTTGGATTTGACTCCGGAGAAGCACATGTTGTTGGAGCAGCCCCCGCCGTAGGTGGGGGGGCAGGCTGAGCACGGCCGCCCCACCTTGTACGGTGCCTCTCCCAGCCAGTTGCCCCTAAAAAGAGAGGAGGGCATCACCCTGAGCACCATCACCTTGCCTTGACACTGGCAAGAGGAGGAAGGGTGGCATGGAGAGGGGGGTTCCCTCCAGGCGCTTACTTGATGGCGTAGTTGCAGACGAGGAGGATGGCGTGTCGCCACGTGCTGCCCCACACCTGCACGTTGGCACAGGAGCCCAGGGCACAGCCCAGGCGGCTGGAGGCTGCCCACACCATCTGTTCCAGGACAGAGAACAGGCACTGTTGGTGTCCATCCACCCAAGCATCCCGCAGACAATCCCCCTGGGACCCCAGCGCAGGGCTCTGTCCCACCAGGGCATCGCAGCCCACCCGCCCAAATCTCCTTGGCTGGGTGCTGTCCCATCATGGATGGTGCTTTGTCACCAGAGGGTGACTTTTTGCTCTCCCTCTCCTGCCTGCAGCCTGCACTGCCCTGCAAGGGGCTGCCTTGCCAAGCTCATGAGAGGGAGAGGCAGAGTCTGGGTCACTTCTCCAATTTACCCAAATTAGCTCCCAGACCTCACCCTGAATCACGGTCAGCAGCTTACCCTGCACACAGGGAGGCCAAGCAGAGCCAGAAGCTCCTCCTAAAGCCTCCCCAGGCTGAATTTCTTCCTTAAAAAGTGTATATTGCCCTTTTGCAACTCAGAGAATCCCTGGGCACCCCCATGGAGGATGCACATGCTCAGGCAAAGGCTGGAGCTGTGCAGATGAGGCAATTAGGGATTGGTACAGCTTTGCTGCCGAGGCTGAGAAGCAGGGGAGTTTTTCACCTTGTGCTGGTCAGGCCGTTGGGGGATGTGCCAGGACATGAAGGGGCTGCATTCCCAGGGAGGTGAACGCAGCTGGGTGCTGTAATTCTGCTCCATCACAGAGGAGAGGATTCATGCTTGGCAGAAGTACAAAGGGGCTTATTTTTCCTCTTCACTCACCACCTTCGAGTTGCCAGTGGTGTAGTAAGGAAAAAAAAGGCCACAGCAGTGGCTGCAGTGCTCACCTGCGTGTAGTGGCTGCAGACGGAGCCGCTGCACTTGGTGGGGCAGCGGGGGCTGCACTCTCGGGGGTGGGGGAAGGAGTAGTGCTGCTTCTCCTGGTGCCAGGATTTCACCATGTCCGTGACCGAGCGGTACCTGCGAAAGGCGCTCCGCGTAAGGGCGACCTCCTCCACGTCAGAGCCGTGGGTGCAGGAGGGGAAGGGAAGGCTCCACATCGAGGAGAGAGAAACATTTTGGAGCCAGGGCCCGTCGGGACCAAGCATTCCTGGGGAGAAGGGGGCAATGACAGCCTTGTGCCAAGCCCACTTGTGCCCAAGGCCAGAAGACCTGGGCCTTCAGGAGGCACCGGAGCTCTCAGCCATGTGGTGGAGATTTAGGACCCACATCCCTCTGGTCCTTGTGCCAGGCAGAGAGAGGAGTAATGCCCCGCTTCTCAAATGAACAGTGGGCTCCTCTGCTTTCCTGTATTTACCCTTCTGCAAGAGCTGGACCCCTTCTCCACCCCACAGGGGCTGGGTGTGCCTCTCAGCTGCCTCCCATTCCTGTGTAAATCCAGCTCAGAGCCTCTCTGCTCCTTGACCACGGGGCTGCTGCTCCTCCTTCTCCAGCGCTGTGGGGTGTGGGAGGTTCCCAGGGGTTCAATCTGCCCCCCAGGGCACTCACCTGCCTGACTGGATGGAGAGGTTCTGCCCCACATATTTCATCAGCTCAGGGGGTCCATGGTCCCACAGGCACCGCGCAGCCCACGCCTCTGCTGCCCTGGCCAGCCGCTCATCCCACACCTGGCCAGGGGAAAGGAAAAGGGCAGCCAGGAATCTTGGCTTCCCAGAGGAGGGAAGAGGAGAAGCCTGCTGCCTTGTGCTCAGGGGGCTTTCTGAGCACCCGTGAGTGTCCAAAAAATATGACATACTCATCCAGGCTGGGAAATCATCCAGGGGAAGCCCAGCAGCGTGCCGGGTGATGGAGCTCCCCAGCTGCCACCACGGCCCCTGGGCACGCTGTGTGCCCACTGCCCAGGCAGAGCAGGGATGCCCTGAAGCGGTGCAAGCCCTGTGTGAGTGATTCCCTCCAGGAATGAGCTCCTGCAGAAGGTGGAGCTGCAGCCAGGGGTGAAACCCTGCAGTCCTCCCAGCTGTCCCCAGCCCTCAGTGCAGCCCTGGCCGCAGACTGACCGGTGAGCACAGCTGCTTCCTTCGTGCATTATTTAAAGCTTCCTCACCCATCCTGAGCTGCTGTGGGGAGATGCCTGGGTGAGTTATTTCGGAAGGCAGGAATTTAGGCCAAGCAAGAAGCAGCACAGGATGCTCCTGGGTATGTCTGACCTTCTCTGGTACCCGGCAAGCCAGGCTGCTGCATGCTTCTCCCAAACCAGCATCCAGGGACCAGCCAGGTGCTCCATCAGAGCTCCAGTCCCTTTCTTGGGAGCAGAGCTGCACATGGCACCTACTGCCTCGAGAGTCCTACCCTGTGCAGGTTGGAAGTCCCTCCTCTTGATGGCTCCACATTTCTCCTCCCTTGAGGGCTGGGATAGGAGCTTCAGCCAGGGTGGAGACAACTTGGGAAAAGCTCTGCCCAGAGTGACCCTTGTCTGGAGGGGCCTGACTGTGAGGCTGTGCAGCCCCTCTCTGCCCCACTGCTGCACATTTCTTCTCCCAGGGCCTGGCATCACTGGGCACACTCCCAAAGGGCCCTGGATCTTGGAATGTGGTCATCTCTCCCAGATGCAGTTACGGGAGAGGCTCCCACCCGGCCTTTGGGTTGGACCCTGAGCTTCTCATGCTTGCAGCCACCTCCCTTCCCCCAGTGCTACCTCTGCAGATCAGCTGGAGGGATCCTGCCATCCCACAGCCAGCAAGCTCCCAGATGTCCCAAACACAGGCCCACAGATCCCAAATCTGCCCTCATGTGGAAACATCTCCCTGCTGGAACTCCATTCCTCATGCACAGAGGCTGTATGGGTCTGGCCTGCCCTGGGGACATGGAACATCCCCCGGGACAGGTGTTCAGCATCCCGACATCCCCGCAGGGTGGATGCCCCATCCCTACTAACTTGGGCTCCCAGAAGCGAGCCCCTCGACCCCAGACTGCCCACCTGGAGCCCGACTCACCATGTACTCCATGTTGGCGGCGGGGGGGGACACCTGAGCCCGCACCTGGTTGTGGTAATCCAGAATGGCGCTCATGTCGTGGGGAGACAGGTGTCGCTTCCGACGGCTGCGCGGCACCCCCGCGCCCCACAGCAGCCCCGCGGCCCTGCCCCCGGGCGGGGACAGCAGCGCCGTGGCGTTGGGCAGCGGGAAGGAGCTGGAGAGCTGTGTCACCCAGCAGCCCAGGGCGCTCAGGTACAGGTGCAGGTGCAGCAAGGCCATGGCAGCTCGCCCGCCGCGATCCCTCCCTGCTCCTGCACCGAGTTCAGCGAGGACGAGGGGGATTGCCGGTCCCTGCTGCAGGCGGGTGGATCTAGGAGAGAAAACAACACAGGATTGCAAACACCACTTCCCAAAAGAAGACTGAAATGAAATTTTTTTTTTTGGACATTTCAAAATAAAAGTTTTAAATTAATCTCTTTAATAACCTTATTTATCACAGCAATCTCCCCGTGACTATCAGGGATATGTCTGGGGGATTGGTTTTCTTGTTGTTTCTTTAAAAAAAAAAAAAAAAGTAAAATCAGTAGAAAATCTCCCCCTTTTTTTCACTTATGGCACGTACCTGCGGGGCAGGGGCTAATTAGGAGCATGCTGAGAGATTCGCTGTAGCCTCCTGCCCTGTAACTTCCTAGGAATTTGGTGTGTTGAATAAATCCCCGGCACAAACAGAAATCTCACACAGATAAAGAAACGAACGGCAAGATTTAAAACCATCGTCGAGAAATCCTAGCGACTCTTTTATCTCGGGAAAAGAAAAGTAACCACGGCAAAAGCAGAAAAAATTTAAGGGGAAAAAAAAAAAAAAAAAGAAAAAAGGAAAACGCTGGAATATGCCCTCATCCGTCAGCCGACGCACCTCCGAGCATCCCTGCCAGCCTTTCCCGGAGCAGCGGGGAGGATGTTCCCCCGACTACGTACCGTGAGGACTGAGCCAGGAGCGGCGGAGCGCTGGGATTGACCCGCACGACCAACCTGCCGGGGCAGACGGGGAGGTTCGGCTCAGCCCCGGCGGGCAGCGCGCTGCGGCCGCTGACGCACAGCCTGCATCTTAACTCTTCCCCCGGGGAATGTCCTGAAGTTTGGGAAGAGCCGTGCCAGGAGATTTATAGGCTGGTGGATGGCTCGGCGCACACGGAGCCCCGCACGGCGCCGGGGGGAGCGAGCAGAGCCCGGCTCGCCGCTCCGGGGGCACGGGGGCTGCTCCTCGCTCTTGGCTGGGGTTTTGTTCAGTCCGCTTAGAAGGCAGAGGTTTCCAGGGTCATGTCTGCCCTGTTCGTCCCCCCAAGCTGGGGTCTTGCTGGCTGCAGTGGGTAGGGAAGAGGCTCCAGGTCGGCGAGGGGGTTTTGCCCGGGCAAGGCAGCACTCACCAGGAGCCCGGGGTCACCCCGCTCGGGTGCGAGCTGAGCAGGTGGCAGAGATGGCTCTTTCTGGGGATGGCTGGGAGGGGACCTGGTGACCACGTGTGTCCCTGGGCCAGCAGCTCTCTGTGTTTAGAGATGAAGCCACTTGCTGGCTTGGGAGCTGCCACCTGCTCATCCCCCGAGGACTAGGGCATGTCATAGCCCATGGGGGCTCTGCCCATGGCCCCACCACTGACCTGGGCTGGCAGTGCCCAGCCAGGGGCATCTCAGGGGAAAAGAGCCTCAGTGGGCTGTGCTCCCTGCACTGTGTCTGGGTGTCTGTCCCCAGGGAGGGGAAGTGGCTCCAGCAATCTGAAAACCATGGACTATCCCCCGGTATCAAGTGTGGTTCCCTACAGCATCCCACACAGTCACAATGCCAGGGGCCAACTGCATTGTTGTAGGTCACAAAGATGCCTGTTTGGCTGCAGGGGCTGCTTGCAGTGCCCATCACATCTTCCTCCCACTGTGCTCAGAGCCAGCATGGGCTGGCCATGTGTGAGCTGCAACGGAGCCACATCCCCCTGGGCCACAGTGCCTCAGGTCAGCAAGGTGCTAACCCTGCACTTCACTGGCCTGGCTTCACCAGGCACAGGTGAGTTTGGAGCCAGGATTTGGCTCTTCCGTTGAATGAAGAGGTGCACCAAGGCTGAAGTCCCTCTCCTGAGCTGGCAGGAGCCATGGAGATGGAGCCACAGAGCTCAGACCAGCTCAGCTTCACCTCCCATCACCAGGCCACCCCAAAGGACCAGGCACCTCTGCAGGTGCTGGGCAAAGTGCCCTCCCCAGTTTGCCAGTGCTGCTGACGCCCCTGTTTCATGTTCATGAATGCAGACAGGAGTGCCAGCTCCAGGGGCCAGCTGCAGGACAGCCCTTGGTGCTGCACAGGGTGGCACACACTGGGGCTGCCTCCCTCTGCTCAACCCCAGCTATCAAGTCTCTCATTAGTGAGGCTGGTGAAGGCACATTTCATTCCCAGCAGATTAAAAAGGCAGATGGGGACATGCAGCAGTGAATGTCTGAACTGGGCAGACTGGGAGGTGCAGCCGCCGCCAAGTGCACACCGAGGTAGGGAGGGCACTGGGGCTGTGTTGCGGAGGGGGTGGTTTTCTAGTGATTTATTATTTCACAAAAGACAGAGCCCTGAGCAGCAAATGCTCATCCATCCCCAGGAATTGCAAAGCTTTTCATCTGGGATTTTTTTGGGAGTTTTTTGTCTCCCTGGGGCTCGGGGAGAGCGAACCCAGTGCAGCTCCCAGTGCCACGCAGCAGCCCAGGCTCTGCGCAGAGGCAAGGCGAGGGTTTTGTCTTGGGTGCAGGTTGAAAGCACTGCTTAATCAGCACTCCACGAGACAATCCAAATTCCAGGAACTGGAAGGGGTTTGTGTCCCTGCCAGGCGTAATATCCTGCAGCCCAGACTGGCCCAGCTGCCAAAGCACACGGTATCTACAGCGAGGACCTCGCTGGGAGCCAAGAAGCACACGCATTCAGCTGGATACAGCAGCAGCACCGGCAAATTCCCATTTTAATGAGCACTGGAGGGGGGGAACAAAGGAGATAAATCACTGGGTTCAAGCACTCTCTTGGCAGAGGCGCCCACCGATGCTTTTATGACCAACAGACTCAGCAGCTCACTCCAGAATAAGCCCATAACGGGGCTGGCAGGATTTCTCTCTCATGTTTGTTTGTCCCATCTGCTGGCTTTGGGCATCACCCATCTCGTATCAAGGTGGCAGACAGTGACATGAGCCCACACAGGGCTGAGCAGGGCTTTGCCCTTGCTGAGGGTCAGAATCTTCAGTGGTCTCTGAGCATCCTGATGCCTGGAGGAGGTTGACGTGGATTTCCACAGCAGGGAATCTTTACTTTTTTCTTTACTTGGGGTAAAGTAAAACAAAACCAAAATTCTGTCTGAGCAAAACTTTTCTCAGGTAATGCACAAACTCTGTTGCTGCAGTAAAATATTTCCCTCCTGTGAACAGACAGAAAGGCTCATTTTCCATTTTCACTAAAAGTTGTTAATTCCTCCCAATCCCACCTCAAAATACCACCAAGAGCTCCAGCTACCCTGGTGCCCATCCTGGTAGGGAAGGAGAGTGAGGCTTTTGATGGATTTTTGCATTTCTGGAGCACTGTAGAAGTCTAACACATGCAGAGCTTGATTTCTCCTAATGCATCATGAAAGGAGATCTTCCTTCTGGCTTAGCAGTCACAAAATTTGATCTCTGTACCTTCTGATATGAGAAAACCCAGGCTGAGCTCCTGTACATTAATTTGTGATCTCCTGGGAATGAAACACGTTGAGCTGTAACACAAATGAGATCACTCCCGAAGTCTGAGGATTTCAGAGTCATCCTTCTTGCTAATTAGGACCAGATCCTTGTAAATGCTGAATACCTTTCTGGAACCAAGATGAGACTTGAGGAACAGGTACTGGAGAAGTCCAATCTCACTCTGAAGAGGTGACCATCACCAGGGACAGGCGGTTGGATTCTCCCGGAACCTTTCATGTAATGCCCAGCACCTGCCTCTGCTTCAGATGTGAAGTCCTCTCATAACCCACTGTTTCTGCTTGTGTATTTGCTAGGACATGAGAAAAACTAAAAATAAAGGTGGGAAAAACCCCTTTCCCATTTTATTTACAGCCATGCTGTGGGGAGCCAGCAGTGGAGAGCACAGGCAGGATCCTGCAGGTGTGGGTGTGACCGCCCAGGCTGGCTCAGCAGGGCAGCACAGAGCAGCCCTGCCCTCAGCCTGGCTACCCACCCCTCTCCAAGGGCCACCTGGGCACTGGCCCAGCCCTGAGAGCTGTGATTTGCTCCTTTTGCTGGTGCAACTGGCTAGGTCCTGACAGGACCTCCTGATCGTGGGAGCCTTTAGGAGCAGCAGCAACCCTGGCTGAAAACACTGGAAGACTAATGCTTTAGTGTCATAAAGTAAAGACCACTGGTTTTGGGGTATTAACTGAGGTGTCCATCAAGGCTAACATGATCCTACATGAACTCCATGGTCAGTAGGTGGGTGTCAGCCCCTCACCACTGCCCCCATTTCCCATGGCACTGTGATCCCCACCATCAGCCAGAGTCTGCCTGGGAGGGAGCTCTGAAGGCCAGTGGCTCCAGCCAGCACCAAGGTATAATTGGAGCCTTTGAAAGGTGAGAGATTTTTCCACTGGCTCTAGAAAAAATGTCTCTGAAGTCAAGTGCTGTGGACGGTAGTTTCTCACAAAGGTATTTTTTGCACTAACTGGGCTAAGTTTAGAAATTCAATAACACGGAAGCTCCTCTCAGCACAGTTTGGAAGATGGGTAATTTGCTGTTTGCTAACAAATTGCGTGATGGTCTCGCTGCACTCCACCAGGGTGAGAAGAATGTCACAGCTCAGTGGGAAGAGGGACCCATCACACCACAAGTCAGCTGAAACTGAGATGGACCCAAACCTTGGAGCTGAACGTTAGCTGTGACCTCCTCACCAGCCACACGCTGGTTGGTACCAGGACTCACTGGGTCCCCCCATCCCCTCTATAGACCCACAGCTTGCCCATTCAGGTGCCTACACACACAGACACGTGCCACAAACAGCAGCCCTGGAGACATGGTGGTGGTGTAGGGGGGGTCACTGTGCTTGCTGCCTGCTCCCCAGAGGTGGGAGACCCATCGGTCCCACCCAGAGCTTCTGGTTGGAGCTCCTCATCCCACTGCTCTGCACGAAAGGCATCATGTGGTGTGAGCTGAGATCATTTCTTCCCTCGTCATCCGGCACAGCAGGCACTACCTGTGGAGTGGCTGGGAATGCTGTGGCTCCAGCAAAGGGCTGGATCAGCTGCTGGATGGGGGCTCGCAGATCACAGCCCCGAAAGCCCAGACCCAGAGGAGTGAAGTCAGGACACCCTGGCAGCCTCACCGTGTAATTTTCTTGCTTGGCCGGGGGTGTGCCACAGCTTGACTGCAGCCCCTGTATGTTCACTCCATTCCTTCTTTTTCCAAGACCAAAATTAAGATAGAAACTGAGCACCTGGCACCGGTTCACACGCTGGTTTCTCGTGGTTGCACAGGGAGGTCTTGTTCCTGTTGCTCCTCTTCTCGGCGTGGCCCCACTGCTCACGTGCCCAGGCCTGCAGCAAACACCCTCTGACCATCCCACCAGTGCACAGTTCACTGTCTCCAGCTGCAAAATGTTTTTGCTGCAGAAGAATGCTGCCGGTGTTTGTTTGTTTGGCTCAGATTAAATAACGGCGGGGCTGAAAGAGTTGCTGCTTCTCCTCCCTGGCTCTGAAGGAAGAGGGGGATGTTTGCAGTGGTCTATCGTGCCTTGGGATGTTGGGATGGGGTCTCCTGAAAGTGATTCCTCTCCCCAGGGTCTGCCTGGGGCACGTTCAGCAGGGAGGAGGATGTGGCTCAAGAGGGTGGTGATCACTCAAAGCCTGGCCAGATTTAAAAGCAGGCTCTGGTGAGCACAGGAAGATGTTGCAGGAAGAAAGACTCAGCATAAGAGCTCTCAGGGGCATCCAGAAGAGATGAAGGTGCTTTTGGGCAGGAAAGATGTGCCCATATAGGCTCTGGGTGTATTAACATTTCTTTACAAGGCTGGGAAACAGCAGCAGTCCAGCTCTCCCACCAGTCCTGAAGCACAGCAAGCACCTAACAGGTGAGGTGGGGGTGAAATCCAGAAGCTTTTGATCTCCTGAGTGGCACTGAGCAAACCACTTTCTGTACACGTTTTTCTGTCCATACTATCCCCCTGACCACACCTGCCAGAGGGCTCTGAGGGGATGCTCTGAGGGGGGCACACAGGTCCTGCCCTTCCAGGTGAGGACTACACAGGATTCCTGAGACATTTGCCAGTTCCTGGCATTGAAGCTGAAAGCTCACTTTTAAAATCTCTCATTCTGCCTGTAAATCTTGGGACTTCTTGGCTTCTGCCTGCAGAATGTGAGGAGTTTGATGGACACTTTGAATTTCCCCTCCACTCTCCCATAAAGCTTTATTGTGAACCTTTGCCAAGAAATCTCCCTTTTCTCGTGGGACTTTTAAGTTTTCCCACGTCCAGATGGCTGGATCCAAGCCACCAGATTGCTCTCTGCCTGGACATGAAATTTCTCAGGTTCCACCACAGAGGCTCAGGTGTTTGCAAGAACCATTCTGCTCGAAGCTGGACAAGCAGAAATTGAGACTCTTGGGATGCTCTGAACGCACCCAATATAGGAGGGGTTCTCTCCATGTCTCTCTCAGTGGGGAGATAGCCTTCCCAGGGTCCTTCCTCCCCAACCCCTGTGCCCGGTTTTCCCTGCCCTGAAATCAGGGGAAGGGAGAGCTGTTGAGGGGAGCACACCCAGAGCCTCCCCGCAGCATCTTCCCAGCTCATGTCCCTCAAAGACACCCTCAAGGGCTGTGCACGCTCCCAGCTGGACCCCCTTTACAGCCCCTGTGCTTTCTTTTGTGTTTTCAACATCCAGCTGCAGGTCCCTGGCTGAGAGAAAGGGAGGGTGGCATTGCCCCAGGGCCCGTGTCCAAGCAGGAAGGGTTCTGGGTCAGGTTTGGGCAGGGGGGTGAAGAATGAGCCGAGGCTCATCCTTCTCATCTGGTGCTCAGCTGTTTCTACTTTTCCCTTTCCCTTTTCTTATTTAAGCTGCATTTTCATGCCGTGCTGATAAGCAAGGGGAAGCCTGGGAGTGCTGGTGGGTGGTTTGGAGTCTGGGGCTGGCTGATGGGTGTCCACATTTCCCCCTCTGCAGTACAGACAAGATGCATGGAGTGGTCCAGCAAAGCCCTCTTTCCAAAACCAACACCTGAAACCCCTGTAAGTGGCTTGGGGGGGAATGTCAGAAAGTAGAATTTGATGAATTCATGGAAGTGGGATATGGTGGTGTGTCTCCTGGCATAGGTGACTCACAGTGTTCACCATTAAACCTGCAACAGCAGGAGGGAGATCCAGTGTGCTCCAGGGCTCTGTGATGCCCATCTGGATTAACTGGGATGAGTAAATGGGTTATAAATGGATGGGTTATAAAGCTGCAGCAGCAGTGCCGGGAGCTGGACTGGTCTTCTCCCCAGACAAGAAGGAGACCTTCCTGCAGTGGTGGAAAGGATGAGGTGTCTCCAGGAGTTCATGGGCCGTGCTAAGGGGAAAACCTCCAGGTCTCCTGGCCTCAGTGTGCCGTGTCTGCCCTCCTGAAGTGGCTCAGCAAATCAACAAGGCTCCCCTCTGTGCCTGCTGAAACCCCTCCAGCCGGCTCGCACAGATGACCGTTGAGGTGGTGAGGGGGGTTAATCGACTCTGACAAATATTTACCTGTTTCTCTGGGTTGACAGAAACCTTGCTCCAGCCCCAGCTTTGAAGTGGAGTTCAAAGCCCCAGCAGCTCTGACGTCTTGGGAGGAGCGAGCTCTCTCCAGCGTGCAGAACTCTGCTCTACAGGGAGGGGAACTGCATCCCCCATCCTCCTCCTTGGGCACCTGGTGCAGTCCTGGTATTTTCCATCAACTCACAGGGCCCTGCTCATCTCCCCACACCAGGATAAGAGCTGCTTAGCCAATTGTTTGGGGCCTGCATTAAATAATCAGCCCAAAGAAAGGTCTTCTCCCAGCAAAGAAGCAGAGTATGCTTCCCATATATTTTTTTTCCTAACCTCTGAATGATGTCAACAGAGATTGGGCTGAGTTGCACATCTGTGGTGGGGTCATATTTTTAAAAAATAGCTTGTTTGAACTGTGCAAATAAACACTTGTGAAAAGAATCCTGTTTCTTTACATGAAGTTGGTAAATGCTCTGATTTAGTTAAAGCACTAGGACTTGGCTTTAATTTTATTTTTCACCAGACTCAGAGCTAAAGGAGGAAAAAAAATGTTGTGTATTCTCAGAACAGATAGAGTCTAGGCAGCAGGAACACAGCCTTCTTCACCCACCTCCTCTTCCTCCTCCTTGGGCTGTTGGTGCCAGGGGGTGGTCTCTGTGTGCTGTTGACCACCCTCATACCTTCCTTGCACTTGGTAAGATGTAGCCTGGATCTCTGTATTTTGGGAGATGCTCAGACTGGGATGTGCTGAAAGGTGAGAGCAGCCAGTCTGGTCCACTCACACTGAGAGACTGGGCCAGACCATAATGAACCAGTAATGGTCCTGCCAACCCCTCGTGCCTGACAGCAAAATGTCATGAGATGCCTTGGAGAAGGCAAAGAAGCTGCCAAACAAGCACTTCAGGCTTAATCTGATGTTTGGGAGCAGTTTTTCTATTCCTGGTGCTCCCAAACTCCTGCAGAAGACAAAGGGAAGAGTCCTGGCTGGGAAAAAGTGTGATAAACTGGGGCCCAGGCACCACAACAGCTCTGGGCTTCTTCCTGAGGCGAATTCATTCCCTCCCTGCCCTAACCCTGGGGATGGCTGAGCTGGGCATTGCTCAGCACACTTCACACTCCCCTCACTGTCTTTCTGCCTGTCTTGGCTTTCAGATGACACCCATGGCTGATGACCACACCCATAAACTCCACGCCCTGGGGCATCTTGTTTCTTCTGCCGAAGGTTGAGATGTGGTGAAAGAGCAGGGCAAGGTGAGCAGAGGTGTTGAGTGGTCATTATGGTCAGGACAGATGCAAATCCCACTTCCAGCCAACGCTTTTAACATTATCCAAGCCAGTAAAGCCCAGATTAAATATTATGTATAAATATATTTTAGTTTTACACTTAAATATTTGTAATTACATGTTGGACTGAAAGAGCCACAGCTCATGTTTTGTGTCTGGCTGTTCCAGGTACCCAGCCAAGAAACCAGGACTGTGAACTGTGGGGCTGCAGTTCATCACCACAAAGTCACTTCCAAATTTTACACCTGAGTACATGACTCTGATTCTTCCCTGCAAATATATGAGCTAAAAATGCACCACTAAGGTCTGCAAAGTTCATATTTCTGAATCTGAATTAATAAGCACAGACCGTTTCTGTCCCATATTTGATCACTTGCAATAAGTGGCAGTTTCTTCATCTAAAAAAAGGGCAGTGTTTTGGTACAGTAGCTCAAGGGCCACCCAGCAAAGGATTTTGTGGAAGTTGTTGTCAAGTTTTAGGTGTTCATTTAGGTAGGACTGACAATCCTTATAGAAAGGGAATAAACAACAAATAATGCTTTTGGTACGTGGGCAACAGAAAGGTTAATTGGTCTGGGCAGGAGTTAACTCCCAATAACTGCTGCTGGGACAGCACTGCCTGCTCAGCCTGCAGGGGAAAACCTGCTCAGCACCTACCCCTGAAAGACATCGGGAATCAAATTAATTCAAAAGCCCAGGTGTGGGGGGTGGGGAGTTTCTCTGGCAAACACGGAAGGTGTGAATTTTACACTGCGCGAAAAAAAGGGGAATATTTCAGCGAGGAGCTGCAAGTGCAGCCACCACAGCTGCTCAAGGAAGTCAGGCACTTCGAGACAAACATGACTAATTAAGGCCATTTTATGCCCAAGCACATGTACACTTAATCACATGAAATATATTTTTTTTCATGTGTAATCTCATTCCCACTTTGTCTGCTAACGGGCTCCTTCATTTGTATTGTAGGCAGAGTAGCTGTTTTACATCTTTGTGAACTCTGCTTATTTTGAAGCTCTTCAGCCCATTTTTGCAGCCCTCTGCAACCTCACCCTTTTCTCTGACAGAAACTGAAGAAGGAGGAGAGCAGAACCTCTCCCATATTCTTTTCAGGGTGTGGGGATACAGAGATTAAGGGACTTGCCTAAGGCTGGAGAAGGAGTTTGTCAGTCACAAATGAAACCCAGCTCCCCAGAGTCCATCAGAAGACCATTCTCTCCTGTGAATTAAACCCCATCATTAGTCTGCTCTGCTGGGACCTGGCTGTGCCAAGCAAGAAATGTAAATATTTTGTAGCAGTAGGTATTAATTTGTAGCATTAATAAAGTATGAGCCACTGAAAACTGAATTGGCTCTTTCTTATGCTTTGCCCCATGTCCCAAAATATTTTGATCTTTGGATATAACCACCAAACAAGCTGCAAATTCCCCGCAGCTCAGATCATACCCTTCCTATTCACCTTGGGAGAGTCAGAGGGGAAATGTGTAACCTGCAGAGGTTTTCAGCCAGGGCCCAGCAATGCTTCAGTCTGTACAAATTGTCTGGGGTTCATTTCCACACCTTTTTCTAAAATTCTTGGGGTTTCAGCACAAGGGAGAGACCTTTCCCATTAATTCGTGCAGCCACACAGGTGGTGAGTTACCAATGTCTTCCTTCTGTCTCTCCACTGAGCATCTCCACTGTAAATAGCACATCATCCACTCACAGGTCAACCTTGGCTCTGCCTGGACCGATGACAAGTCTGGGGCTTGTAGGAAGGGCATCCCTTCCCATCAGAGAGGGGCAGCAAAGATCCAGGCCACTGTGAGGGAAAGGCTGCTACGCCTCCACCCTGGGCTGCATTTCAAAGGCATCACTGACACAAGGGAACAAAGCACAATATTATTCTTTTCATCTTGTTTTCTAAGCCGACAGTGAATAGAGAAGGCTGCGGAGCTCAAACCACTGCGTTTGATGAACAGCGTCTCAGCAAAGGGCCAAAACTATCTTCAATTCCAAGCTTAAGCTCCCATTAGGCAAAGAAAATTCAGCTCAAATTATGCTTATGTAGCACCTCTCATGCAAACATCCCGGGATGCTCCAGGATCAAACTCAAACACGATCAATCATGGAGATGTGAGCAGAATCCACCAAGGAAAACAGAGAGCAGGGGGGGCTCAGCAGGAATGAGCGGCACGGCTGCCGTGAGCCCTTGGCTCCCCCAGGGAAGGGCTGGGGGCTGTGAGGGCCACTGGCAGGCAGGGATGGGTGAGCAGGTGCCAGAGGGCTGTGGGAATTGCTGTGAGGCAGCAGGACAAGCTGGAAAGAAAGCAGGTGGATCCAAATGGGCTGTTGGTAGAGGGGTAAGTCATCCCCACCGAGTGTGTGGACGCAGGCTGGTGCTCATGGCAGCAAATGCACAGCCTGAATGTAGAGATTTACTCTAAATCTGCAGAACACCTGGACCCGGCTGAGCTCTGCTCACTGCCCTTGTGAGAATCGGTGATTTACAGGGATAATCCTCAGACATTTCAAGCTGGGCTGGGGATAGACACATTTCCAGCCCGTGCCATCAACTCTATTCATCTGGAGCAGGTGCCAAGCTTACGAAATCCTCCCGGCGTGTGGCAGACACCACAACACGCCTCATTAGCAGCCAGCTGAGCAGCTCCCACCTCCAGCGCCGGCACTGCAAACAGTCTGGGGATCACAGGCCCAAACCTGGGAGGCAAGAGGAGGCAAGGTTTCAAAGGCAGAGGGGATTTAGGCAGACAATGAGGGACTCTGTGAAACCTGCCCCCAGCCCCTCTCATCCCCGCTCGTCTGGGTGAGCGCAGCTGCCTGTCGTTTCTCATCCGGGGTGCAGTGCCGGGGCTGCAAGTGCTGGACCTGGCTGTGGCAGCCTCATTAAAAACAACGTCTAATAAATTGCCAAATGCCATTTACCCCGGATAACCCCCTTAGCTGAGAGTCCCTGTATCTGCTGGGGCTGCTTTGATCTGCCCTCTCAGCCCAGATGTTGTCATAGATTTGCTGACGATGATGTCGAAACTGTTTTGAAATGCGCTCTGGCAAGAAACACTTTCCCATCCCTGTCTCAGATGGGGCCTGCTTTTTTCCCCCGCTCTCACATTTTTCTTACTAAGGCCACTGGGGTGAATAAAGGCTCTTTGTTCATTGAGCCATTTCTCTGCTTGCTGGTGCTTTTTTTTATATTTTAAAAACTAAGCTGAAATGACAGCGGCAGCGGTTCAATAGATGAAATGGGTCTCGAATACCACAGTGACGGCCAGTGCTTGGACACCACTTTCATAAACATGGACAGTGAAAAGGCATGGGAACCTTAACAGCTCCAGAAATACCTTCTCCCTCTCTCTTAAGCCCCAGGAAAAATTAAAATAATTCTACTGAGTGAGAAAATTCTCAGATTTCCTCTTGAGTATCATGGTTATCACCTCCCTTTCAGAGGTGCTGGCACCCTACTTAGAGGTAGGCACAGAATCATTGTGTTCCACCAAGAACTGTTACATTAGTTCTTTATTTTATCTTGTTTGGGTCTACAGAGCTTAGTTTGTGTCCTCTTAGTTTGAGTACATCCTTATCAAATCCTCCAAGACTTTTCTAAGATTATGTTTTTCCTTTGTTGGGCATTTCGGGATACTGTGAGAAAAGTTTCTATTCCTCCTATCTATCTATCTATCTATCTATCTATCTATCTATCTATCTATCTATCTATCTATCTATCTATCTATCTATCTATTTATCTATCTATCTACCATCTATCTATCTAAATGAAACACTGGCTCTTACTATGTGAGACTTTGTATTAGTCTTAACTCATTAGGATATTAATGTAAGACACACTGAGAGGCCTTAAAGGACATCCCTTCAATGTGATCTTGCACTGATACATTTGAGGGGTGTTTTCCATCGGTCGAGCACGCCAGTCACGTGGCTCCAGGCTTCAGAGCCTCAGTGAGAGTTGCTAACACTGACACTCTGGGGTCCCGTTCAAAACTTCTTGGATGTTTAATGCCACTTTGCTTAGGAGCAGAATCCGCGCTTGAAATTAGCGGTTAAAGCTGTATTTTAGTTGTTTTTAAGATATTCGCTATTAAAATGCTGCAATGCCATTAGGAACGAGCCCTTGGCGAGCTTTTGCCGTTTTGCGAAGGAACAAATGCTTAGACTTTGGCGCCTGGACGGGAGTTCAGTTACTCTCACCTGCATAGATAATTCTGCATATATATAAATATATATAGATGTATAAATATAATATATAAATATATAAATTATCTATATAATATGTAAATATTTATATTATACATAATATAAATATAATATAATTACATATATATATATTTATATATTCTTTGGAGCATCTCTTCTTGACGCCCTGCTCCGCCAGCATCGCGCCGCCTGGAAGCGGATGCAGAAGCGCGTGTGCGTTCTCAGTGTTAAGAGGCGGGCGGGGGACAGAACCACGCGGCACTCCCGAGCGCAGCCCTGTCCCCGCGGGAGCGCGGACCGTCCCCCGCGGCATCCCCACGGACGCGGGGTCCGTCCCCCGGGGAATCCCCACGGACGCGGGGATTGTTCCCCGCAGCATCCCCACGGACGCGGGGTCCGTCCCCCGCAGCATCCCCACGGACGCGGGGTCCGTTCCCCCGGGGAATCCCCACGGACGCGGGGATTGTTCCCCCGCAGCATCCCCACGGACGCGGGGATTGTTCCCCGCAGCATCCCCACGGACGCGGGGATTGTTCCCCGCAGCATCCCCACGGACGCGGGGACCGTTCCCCGCAGCATCCCCACGGACGCGGGGTCCGTCCCCCGCAGCATCCCCACGGACGCGGGGATTGTTCCCCGCAGCATCCCCACGGACGCGCTGCCCGCGGGGCCCCGCAGAGGGCGCGGGGCGAACCGCGCCGGGCGCTGCCGGCGGGGGCCGGGCGGGGGCGCCCGCGGGGCGGCACCGGGAGGGCGGCACCGGGGGCGGCACCGGGAGGCCGTACCGGGAGGGCCGTACCGGAGGGCGGCACCGGGAGGGCGGCACCGGGAGGGCCGTACCGGGAGGGCCGTACCGGGAGGGCGGCACCGGGAGGGCCGCACCGGGAGGGCCGTACCGGGAGGGCCGTACCGGGTAGGGCGTTATCGGGGGTGTTCCGGGGTGTTCGGGAGAGGGCGGTACCGGCGGAGCCGCGGCCCGGGCGGACCCGCCATGGAGCGGCTGGAGCGCTGCGGGCGGTGGCTGCGGGCCGCGCTGGCCGGGGCCGGGTGCGCCGCCGCCTGCCCGCCGCGCTCCTCGCCATCGCCCTGCTCGGCTCCGCGCTCAAGGACGGCGAGCTGGTGCCCGACACGCCGCTGAGGAACAAGCGCAACCCGCTCAACGTGTGAGGAGGGGCGGGCGGGGGGCGCCTGGGGCCGGGGGTCCGGGAAAGACCCGGCCCGCGCTGGGTCGGGGCTGTGAGGGGGGAATAATGCTTTAAATGCGTGTTTCTGTGCTGTAAATGGATGTTTCCGGGCTTTAAATGTGTGTCTCTGTCCTCTAAATGTGTGTCTCTGTCTTTTAAATGGGTGCCTCCGTGCTTCGAATGGATGTTCCTGGGCTTTTAAATGGGGCTTTCTGTGCTTCGAATGGATGTCTCTGTGCTTGGAGTGAGGGTCTCTGGGCTTTAAACGAGTGTTTTCTTGTGTGGTTCGGATGGGTGTTCCCCCTGAGATCTCGACTCCCCTGAAGACCTGCAGGACTGGGAGGTTTCAACACCTCGGGGGTTTCCGAGGTGGCGGGGGAAGGATTTTTTTTTGAGTGAACTGATTGTTACTGAACTGATCTGTATAGAAAATGATTTTCTGAGCTGCGGAAAACAAGTCTTTTAGAATAATAGAATCGTAGAATGTGCTGAGTTGGAAGGGACCCACCAAGGATCAGATCGAGTCACACTCCTGGCCCTGCGCAGGGCACTCCAGCAATCCCACCATGTGCCTGAGAGCATCGTCCAAGCACTCCTGGAGCTCTGGCAGCCCTGGGGCTGTGCCCACTGCCCTGGCGAGCCTGTTCAGTGCCCAACCACCCCCTTCAGCATCTTTCCTAGAAGCAGAGTGACTGCCATCCTCTTTTAGCACTTGAGCAGTGACTTAACTGCCTTAGTCATTCTGCAAAACTGCGTTTGAACATTTTGGAAGGGCAGGAGGAAGTGGTGAGCTGGGCCAGAGCACGTGCGCCGTACCTTCTGCAGGTCAGAAAGTGAAGCTAAAATCGCTCTTCTCACCTGTGACTTGGGGAGTTCTGTACTTTATTGATTCACATTTGTCATTTGGTGACATGTAGGAGAGGAGCTGCTTTTAGTGTGATTGAAAGAGCATTGACAGGAACACTTAGAGAAATTGATCTTACAGTGAAGGCATGCTATGGTTCAGTTCTCCCTCTTAAACAGAGGGAGGTGATCTGCACTGACATTTCCTGAAGGAAGTTTTTATCTCTACAAATTACTTGCCCTGCTGGTTTGTCAGCAATAAAGTTGAAAGTAAAGCCTTTCTTTGCTTTTAAATAAAATGGGGATTTTATTTTCAATTGCTATTCCGTGGTACATCATTTGTTGCTTTTCAAGATTTTACAGGCATCACAGCAAAAAATTTCAAGGCAGAGAGTGAATTTAAGAGATGGAAGGATTTGTGTAAGCCAAAGGAAGGCTCTCGTCGGCTGAGAGGACAGCAAAGGAACACTGTGCTGCTTCATTTATTTATAAGGACATGAGGGGGGAAAAGCTTCGTGGGCTGATTAGGGGAAAAGAGCCAGCCCTTCTGGCTGTCTCAGTGTTAAGAGGTTGAGGTTCTGAAGGGCTTTGGAAGCAAAGAGGGAGGAAGGGTCACCGTGGTCAGGGTGGCAAGCTAAAAATACATCCTTTGGAGCTGCAGTTTGAGTAGGGCAGAGTTGAGCAGGTTTGTGGGGTCAAAGTGATTGCAAAACTGAACTGCAAGTCTGCTGCACCGAATGAGGGCTCTGGGGCCGGGGGAACGCTGCCTGGGGTAGGAGGACCTGGCCGAGGAAGGGTTCAGGTGTTGGGCCTCAGGGAAGTCCTGGGGAGAGGGTTAAGATTTTAGCTAGGCTGTACTTTGAGGGGAGGGCACGAGTGTCTAGCTCAGATGGTTCTGAACGCTGATCTCGAAAACTCGAAGCACCGGCGCCCACCGCGGCTGCTGTGAAGCTCCGCTCGCACTCATTTCACTCGCTCTCGTTTCACACGTGCTCCTTTCTCTTTGGCTTTTTTTCCTCTGGCAGATACTTCGTGAAGGTGGCCTGGGCTTGGACCCTGTGGCTGCTGCTGCCCTTCATCGCTCTCACCACGTACCAGCTGGCCCGGACCAAGCTGCTGTACGGGCGGGCGCGGAGCGCGCTGCTGGCACTGCGGCGGCTGAGCGCGCTGGCCGTGGGCACGGCCGTCTGGTTCGTCTGCACCCAGCTCTTCGTGTACATCGAGAACCTCACCGGGGAGTGCTCCCTGCCCGCCAGGCCCGGGGACACCCCCCGGCTCTACGCCACCAAGCGCGAGTGCCACCAGGACAGCGGCGTCTGGAACGGCTTCGACATCTCGGGGCACTGCTTCCTGCTCTCCTACTGCGCCCTCATGATCCTGGAGGAGGTGGCCGTGCTGGAGGGCCTGTCCATGGACCACAGCTCCAAGCTGCGCGTGGTGGTCAACGTGCTGTTCGTCTCCCTGTGCTTCCTCACCGTGATCTGGGTGTTCATGTTCCTCTGTACCGCCCTGTATTTCCATGACTTCAGTCAGAAGCTCCTGGGTGTGCTGATAGGTCTGTCAGGCTGGTATGGGACGTACAGGTTTTGGTATTTGAAGCCCTTTTCTCCTGGACTACCTCTTCCAAATATACCTTTGAGTTCAAAGAAATACAGCTACAGCAGATAAAGTAGGGTTTTTTTTTTAAAATACTGTGGATTTTGCTTTCAGTACTGGAGTAGTTGAATGTAGGAATGGTTACTGTATTTCCACTGTAAGGAGGAAGGTGATGGGCTGGAGGAAACCAAATCTGTACTAGCCAGTGGCTGGCAGGTGGTAATGAGCTTCTTCCTTGGGAGAAAAAAAAAAGGTACTGGAAGATGTCTGCTTTTGATTAGGAGCTGATGACTGCCATTGTCAGCAAAGAAATCAGAAGTTGAATCTGATTCTTTCGCTAATAAATGAAGGAGCAGACCCAGGGCCAACAGAGGCCTTTGCTCTTTAGGAGCTTACTGATCTCAATTATTTCTCCCTCTTTCCTTTTGATTCACATCAAAATATTGTGGATGATCCAAACCTCATACTTTTTTTGTAATGTTCCTATTTATATTGCCTTATGGGAAAGCTCTAATAACGACAGTGCTGCTAAGCATTGCAAAAATATCAATTGTTAAAGCAGTCCTGTTGTGAAACTGGAACATCTTGTGTTTTCAAGTGTTAAAAACACTAACTTGCCACAAATGCCTCATAGCTGTCTGCACCTTCTGCAGCAGAGAGTAAATCTGAGGTGTAATGTCTGAAGCAGACTGTGACTTTAAATTCATGCCTGCCTCTGAAAAGGGAACTCCTGAGAAAACAAGCCTTAACTTTCTCCTTAGGTGAAGTAGAGACAATATTTTGTGATTTTATTCTTGAGAGAAAAACCCTAAACTCCTTCCTAGAGTTTTGCTAAAAAGTCTAGTTATGAGGATTGGGGTTTTAATTTTTAAAAAATCTAGTGAGTTGCACACTTTGCAACAACAATTTCTTTGTTTTTTTGTTCTTTCTTCTAGAAGAACAGTGAAATTCTGGTGTTCTGAACAAGCTAGCTTAGCCTGCTGTTTCCCAAATAGCCTGCTTGGTTAATGAGTGAAATGCATTGCTTATCCTGGGAGCTGCAAAGCAGAGTGTGCTTGAAGCAATATTTATTCTTTCTTATCCAGCAATATCAATAAGCTACTTAATTTTGATTGCACATAAAGCTACGGCCACTTTTGATGTGGCTGGAAACCCACTACTGAAAACACTAAAATAAAACACTATTAGATAATGAATAGGGGTGAGATGGGTCTATTCATCATACCGATTAGATGTTTAGCATAGTTTTTATCTTGGAAAGCTTTTAATTATTTGATAAAGGCTTATTCGTGACGCGGTTGCACAAAACGTGCTTGATGGTGATGAGCAGGACAGCCAGGGGGGTCTGTGGGCACCTGCACTGACCCCACAGCGGGCTTGGGGTGGCTCCAGGGTGGCTCTGATTGCTGAGTGCAGGGTGTGAGGCACCGCAGGTTAATCTTGGCACGTTTTGCCATCTCCACGTCTCTCTCCCAGCAGGGGAGTGGGAGCGTTTGCAGTTAATGCAGCAGTGTTAGTTCCACACTGTGTTCTGCCTCTGAGGAGGGCTGAATTCACTGCAGTTTCCGCTGAGTTCAGTGGAGCTGGGTGTCCTTAGAAAGAACAAATCACCTCTTGGAAAGAAGCTGTCCAGGGGGTTGTGTATTTTCTGTCAAGTTCCTCTTGGTTTTTGTATTAAATTGCCTCTTAAGCTGCCTCTTTGAAAATTGCACTGATTAACTCATATTGGGTTTACCTAAATTTGTTTGAACAATGCAAATTTATTTGCAGACATTCTTTTGATGTAATGTGAGCCTGCTCCCAATAGAGTTAAGATAGACCACAAGCCACTCTCACCATGAAAAAGGATTATATACCCAGAAGGTTTTCTAATTAATTTCATTAAGTTTCTGTTTTAGGTTATCTTTATGTAACTTTGCTGTACAGACAAGCCCTTGGAACAGGAAATGCTGTTTGCTTAAACCAACTGACTCGCTGAAATGATGTTCATTTTCACAAATGTTTTGTGCAATCACTGTGGATATTTCTGTCCACTTTAACCAGTGTCATACAGATTATTGTTTGTTTTTTTTTAATGGAAATAATGTGGGATATGGTTGTTCTCGAAACTTTTATTTAAACAATGAAAGAAAAACATCTGAAAACTTTATCAGTGTTTGTGTCTTTGAGAATCTGTTTCTGATATCTGTAAAGATGCTGCTGTTGCTCTTCATTTCCCTGGATGCTCCAGCCTGCCTGTGTGTGGTTACTGAGGTGTGGGATCAGACTGACAGTGGTGATTCTGCACTGTTTGAAAGGGTTAACAGAGGTTCTCAGGAGTGCAGGGTATAAAAAGAAGCAGAACAAAGCCATGGCTGACTAAAGCAGGTTTCCCAATGTGGGCCTGTTACACCAGGCAGCTCATTTCGTAGAGCAAAGGGAAAGCCTAATCCAATGAAATACATGGGAACATTCCCGTGGGCTGGGAGAATGCTTAGGAGTTTGGAAATCTTGGTGACTCTCTCAGTACCCAGAGACTGAGTGCCAGCTCTTGGCTTAGAGAGTTCCCCTGAGCTCCAGACCTTTCTGTGTGCTTTTTGGCAGGGTAGGAATCTGCTTCCCTGCACTTCAGCTGGAAACTAAAGGTTGCACATTTTTTGCTCACGTGCTTCCCATCCCGTTTGTCTGAGTTCCTTTCCTCTCCCAAATGCACTTTTATCATTAAAATAAAAATGCAGCCTCTACAATGGGATTTGCAGCCACAGAGAAACAGTGCTGGGAGCAGCTGGGTTTGGTGTCCTGTGCCAAAGGACACAAATCAGCTGTCAACAAGTATCACTGATTTGTTTCACGTTCTGGGTTTTTTTGCTTTTCTGCATTAAAGTCTCCCTCTTATCCCCACAGAGCTGTATTTCTGTGTCTGTAGAATTGCTTAGGGAATTTTTGTCTCCCAAGACCTTACTAGCATATTATTTATTTCAACATCTGCCTGCTAATTTTTCCCTGCCTGTCTTTGGCCTATTTTTGGGCTCTGTTTCACAGTTCTTTCACAGAATCAGCAGTTGGCCTGGCTGATGTGGGCAAGGCAAGTCTTGGTGCCTCAAACATTTTCCTCTGCTGGGAACAGCAATGAAAGGAGTCGTGGTTGGAGCACAGCGGGCTGAGTAACCGGCTTAGGATTCATTTCACTCTTCACTTTCCTGGGACTCTTTCAAGTGTTTGCGTCACTGGAGGCAAGACCAGCAAACAGGAAAGTTGAGGTCTTTCGTAAGAGCCACGTGAGCAGTTCAGGCTTCAAACACACCTGAGCCCAGGGTTTGATTCTTCCCCAAAATCTGTTCAGAGCAAACTTGGTCCACGAACTCCCTGCTGGTGCTAAATGGTGTTCCTGGTTTGCCAGTTTATTTGTGTGTGCTGAGGCTTGGGTTGTGGGTGGCTGCAAAAGAAAAAGAATCCTGTTTTCTGTTTTGGTGTGTGGCATTTGGTGAGAGTGAGAAACACCCAGTCATGCCCTGAGGTGCACTTTAATGGGAAAACCTGTAAGGGCTGCTGGGATAGATTAAACATTGGGAAAATCAGTCTCTAGCTGTGAGTACAAGTCTGTGGTCACTTCCCTCAGTGAAACAGTATCTGATTTTTCCACTGTAGCTTAAAGTAAATCCCTGCAGCTTCTCTGCACTCGGCCTTTTCCAGCTCTTTGATCAGCCTGTGTTTATCTCCATTTGCTCAGAAACCTGTTTCCTGGGATTATTCCTCTCAGAGCTTCATCTCTTCTCCTGGAGCATAGATTAGTAATAAATGCTCTTCACCTCTGCTTGATGTGTGCTCTCTCTCGGTGTTTTGCCTTCCCTTCTTTTAAGTGTTTTGATAAAGCTCAAGATGAAAACAATTAATAGAAGCAAAGAAAGGCTGTTGTGACTCTGAACTCGTGTTCAGCTGCTGTTAAACAGAGCTGGTCTGTCACTGTGACGGTGTTTACCTGGAAAATAGCACGTGCTTTATTTATTGAAGCACAACTACACCTGATGTGCTTGAGCTCGGGGAGGGAAAGAGGGTAATGTGACAGTAGAGCTCATACATTGGTAGAGTTCCCATGGTTGTTGGGGAGTAATCACTGCTCTCCAGTAAAGGGTGGTTTCACCAAGTGTTTAGGAGGAAATTATTAATTTGAATATGGGAAGAGTACCTTAGTGCTTAAATGAAGTGTGGAATGAGAGCATAAAGGTTACAAGCTGGAAAAGCAGAAATGCAAGTGACTGTCAGGGCTGAGTGCAGTCCATGAAATATCAGCCAATTATGTAATTGTGATATTTAGTCTGAAAGATTATTTATATTTAAGCTGCCTCCTGCCCATCACAAAACACAGGCAAGTGCCACGGGCATTCAGAACAGGCTTGAATAACTTCTCTGTGAAGATTTGGGACTAGAACATGGCACAGAAATGAAGAGGTAGGTGAAGAGCTTTACCAGCCTTTCAGGGGGTTGGATATCACGGGAAAGCATCACTCAAAAAACCACCCTTTTACGGACAAGGTGTGCAAGGGCAGAAGATCTGCAGCTCTACTGAGGATCTCCCCAGTGGTGAAGGCTGAAGATAGGAAAGCATGGAACAAGAATAAATACAAATGAGGATATTTCTCCAAAGCCTTTTCCCCATGTCCAGTCTGGGTTGATTTTTTGCAGCTTTGGGCCGTGTGTGCCCTCGGCCGTGCCATTTAATGCGTTTAATCCGTGGGAAGCTCGGCCGGTGCCAGAGCAATAACGAGGCACGGCCTCAAGGTAAATGTCAGCTCTTCTGAAGTGCCTTCCCTGATCCTGTGCTGCCTGCAGAGCCTTCCCCAGCCCCTGGGGACTGTGCTGGGAAGTTGCACGTGGCGTGAACTGCTTTTTAGAGGAATGGGGGTGATACAGGTTTGAGTTTGTTTTTTTGTTGTTTTTTTTCTGTTGATCAGCCTGATTTGGAAGTTTAGAGAAAAAATTATACCAGTGGTTTTTTGTTGTTGTTGTTGTTGTTTATTTTGTTTCCTGGGGATTTCTGTTTGTTTGTTTTCAGACTTTTTTGTTTGTTTTTTTTCTTTTGTGGCCAAGCATCCTCTCTATTGCTGTTGTGTACTGGTTGGCTCTAAGGGCAAGGAATGGAAAGAAATTGCTTTCAGTAAGGAAAAATAGAAGAATGTTCAGGAGGGTGGTGGTGGAGGGACACGACCTTGTGATGTAAAGAGCATGTGCAAAACAGCACTTAACTATGCAGGATACTTGGTTCTGTGTCAAGAACTGCCTGCAGCATTACACAGCACCCTCAAACCTGGTTACACTCTGTTCTGATTGCAAAGTAGCTTTATTTGGATAACTCTCCTGGAGCTAAAAAGGATTTAGGTCGCTGGAGAGACGAGGTGCTGGTAGGAAAGGGCTGAGGCAGGAGGCAACGAAAGTGGGGGGGTGGATGGTGTTATTTTTAAAGAAATCTTTTCTAAGCCATTGATCTGTGCTGTTTGATAAGAGGTTTTCAGCAAGATCCCATCTCCTTCATTTCTTAGCATTTCATCCTCAGACGGTGGAAATGGGAGGTGCTGTGTCCACCGATGCAGAACTTGACAGCCCACAGGCCCCTGACAACAGAAATGTCCCTGAAGGTGGTCACGGATTGCCAGCTGCCTGTGACAGCAGAGTGACACCAGGGACTGCAGGAGACAGGAAAGGGGTAGCACAGCACAGAGGGGTAAAGAAAAACGGGGCTGAAAGTAGGTCACTGTGCAGAGGGGGCAAAAAGGAAGAAGAAAACCTACTGTGAGCTCCCAAGGAGTGGGTGGAGGCTGACACTTGGCTCACCGATGCTCTTCAGCACCAGAGTGACGTGGAAACAGAAACAATCTGCTCCCTGCAGGTAGAGCCTGGCCAGCAGCACAGCACCCACAGCTGCTGCAGGGATGGACACCTGTGTTCTGGCAGAGCAGTTCTGCAGCCACGTTATTTATGGCAGATCTGGCATTCCTGCTCTCTCTGGGAGCTGTTCAGTGCAGGCTGGTTTCTCTGTTTAATCCTTCAGAGGAAAGTGTGTCAAAAGGAGAAGGAAAGGCAATGATAGTGAACATGGCATCTGGGCACATTTGGGGATCAGCCTGAGGGGAAAAGCAGGAAATGTGTCTGTCATGAATGTGCTTTATCTGAGATACAAGTTCCTGTGTGTTTTCACTGCTGTTTATTACTTTACTTTCAGCATTAGAATGGCTTGGTGTGAAACCTCTACAATTTGCCCACCGAGGCCCTGCTTTGGGAAATCCTGCAGGGGTACAAATCTGGTCCTGTTCTCCACATTCACAGATGTTTTCAGTCTCATTCATACCTGTGGGTTTGTGCATGATTTACTGGTTCTTTGGTTATTTAGTTTTTAATCTCATATTATCATCTTTTATATTATCCCCCTCAAAATACTATTTTCATATTATCTCATATTATTTTAATCCCATATATCTTTCTGAAGCCTGAGAAATTTAGCTGCTGTCACTGCCTGCATTGTGGATCCAGTCTGGGTGGTTTTGGCTTTGATCTTAATGACAGCAGTGAGTGCCACCAAACACAACCTGAGGTTAAATATTTTCACAAGCTTTAATGTTTTCTGCCTGCCGTCCTTACGTGGGGAAATCCTTCATTTATTTTCACAGCAGAAAGGAAGTTTCCCCTCAAAGTTTTGCATTTCAGCACAGATACAGATTTTAAAGCCTACCTTTGAGGTACCTAAAAGCACGTTTGTTTCTAAAACACAGGGAATTTTAAGGATAACAATTTGCTTGGGTAAATAAGTACACCCAGAGTAAAGCCTAAGAAGGACCCTGGCTGGGGTGGGATGAGATACACAGAGGGGTTTGGTGCAGGATGCAATGAGAGCCGTTCCCTCTGGTGTCTGAAATACAAAGTAGCACCTCTGAGGTGCCTCAACTTCCAACCTTACCCCACACCTCACTGAGAGCAGAGCACAAAGCCCTGCAGGGAGAAAACAGATTTTTGCCATCATCTCCATATTTCTGTGTACAGAACACGCTCTGGGCAGCGACCGCCGGGCCAGGGCCTGGCTCATGGCCAGGTGGGGTGGTGGGCTCCCCTCTGCAGTGGAACTAGAGCAGAAAAGGTCTGGTTAGGCTGAGATCAGCTAGAGCAAGACCAGCCTTTTCTGATGACAGCCTGTGATCACCACAGGGCTGCTTATAGCAACTGGCTGATCTGGATGGGTCCAGGTGCTGACATTCCTCTCCCCCAGGCTTCAGCAGGGTCTTGTACATCAATCCAGCCTCTGCCTGCCACAGTAATTGTCTTTTATTGCTCTCACGGATTGCTTTTCCCTGGAGCAAAGTCCTGCTACTTTTTCATTACCGGGGCAGGGAAACAAGGCTTAGCGACAGGGAGTGGCACCAATTTTCGCTTTCTTTTTAGTTTGGTACAAAACAAAGGCTTGTCAGTGACTATTCCTAGCTGAGAACCTGTAAAAACCCCTCACCACAGCATCTGTGGCTTCCCAGCAGCCCCCAGTGCAGCAGGGGTGAGAGCTGTCACACACTGATCTGGACCAAACCGTGCCTAGTTCCAGCTGCTTGGATGTGTCTGGTTTCCTTGTCACAGTTGTATCTTAACAGTGTGCTCCAAACAAAGCAAACACCTGTTTTCTCCAGTGTTTAGGGTTCTGATTTGTCTCATGATTTTAAATTTATTCTGAGGTTATAAGAAAAATAATAAATAAATAAATAAAAAATTGAGGAGCAAAGTAACCAGCAGCAGTTCTGCTAAGCAGCTTCCTTCTGCCTAATTCCTGGGCTAAAATCCTGGGAGTGGGGCACATATTTGCTCTCCTTCCCTCAGGGTTCCCTGGTCTTGCACCCCGTTAATATTCCTTTCTACAGCTGATCTGTGCATTTTATCAGCTTTTGGAGATCATCAGGGAATGTGTGTGTAGGACAAGGGACAAAGGTAAGAGGGTGAAATCCTGGTCAGGGTTTTGTGTTGGTGTATCTTTATAAATCCCTGGGGAGGTGAGGATCAGTTAGTGGACCAAACAGGTGATGACCCATAGTTCATCTCTGCGTCTTTGAGCAAAAGGAGTGACCTCAGGATACCCTCTTGCTTCCCTCTTCAAAAAGAAGGAAAATAACTATTTCTTTTGGGGGAATGTGTGTCTGCAGGGTTTCACCCAGCAGTCTCAGCTGCAGGTGCTGGGTGTGCATGAGCTGATGGTGGATTAAGGTTCTCACCCCCCGATTTTAAGGGCAGCTCTGATCCCTGGGGGGGTAACACAGAGCCTTTGCAGCCACACAGCCTGTTGTACTTCAGAAGTATGTCAGGCCAGCCCACACAATTGTGACAAGCACAGTATAAATGTGTGTGTTTTGCACTGTCTAATCACTGTGTGCTGGTTCCTTGTAATTCCTGCCAAACATTCCCAATCCTGTGGCTGCTGGGTTGTATTAAAATCTCCTGGGAGAGCTTGCTGCTTTCAAATACGTAAAGATAACTTTTGAGTCGAAGGCAAATGCAATTCATATTATTTCAGCCACACTTGGCACACATTTCCCAAGCCCAGAGATGCAGCACGGCTCGCTAGGGATCACTGGAGCGCCCGGAAAGCCAGCCAGAAGAGACCCTAGCAGGCTGAGTGCTTACAGAAATGAGTGCCTTGGAAGAGGAATACATCCTGTTTCCATGTGAGTTTTATACCAGTGCAGTACAGGAGCCAAAGCACGAACCACCTGCACATCCTGCTGCCCTGGGATGACAAGGATGTGGAACACATTCAGAGATGCGAGGCCGAGACTCCTCCCACATGGTTTATTGAGGATCTCAGTTTCCAAAGCATGAGTAGCAGTGAGGCCCGTTATTCTTTCCAGCATGCAAAAGGCACAAGAAAGTCATCAATGTGATTCTGTGCAAAGTGTCCCTAAGAAAACACACAGCGAGGAAAGGACAGAGAAGAGCCCCGGATGGAAGAAAGACAAAGCGCCTTCAGGGAAGTGCTGAAAAGGTCTGAAAATGGTTGTACTTTTTCAGAGTCCACAATATGCTCGGTCGGTGAGAGATGCTTTGCAAATCCGTGAAGGACAACTCAAGAGACAGAGCCGAAAGGCTTAAACCAATAATCTCCTTCATGTGCCAAAATCCAGGATGGAAGTCAAAATGATTTATCTCAAGGAAAAAAAAGCGCTGCAGTTAAAAGACAGACATTAAATTCCTTTAAAAAAAAAAAAAAAAGAATCCCACCGAAACCAGACGTAGAAAGTGGATACATTCTGAGAGCAGCTCAATAAAAAATATTCCTTTCGGTGAAAATAACTTTAAAAATGGATACTTGAAGAACGGAAATCCACCTTAAGCATGACCAGCTCCTGCACCCTGCTCCCAGGAGAGCCTCCGAGCACCACAACGCAGCGCCTTGAAAGTCCCCGCTCCCCGCACGTGTGAAATGTGGCCGTGAACAACTGGGAAACACAAACGTAGAGGACCAAGTATCCAAGTCCCATTAGTCAACTTGGGTGCCAGGAAGCTTCCTGGGATTCCTGTCTCTCCCACTGGAGCCAGCTGGTGCTGGAGGCGGCGCCGCTTCCCAGTGGGCTCGTGAACCCCTGAGCCTCTCACTGGAGTTGAACACTTAAACCTAAAAAAAGGCATTTACAAGTTGACACTTTTTGTTCTTGTTCTTGTTGTTGTCGTCTTATTTCCTTGAATATAGGTTTCTACTTCTAGACTATGGAATGTTACATTAAACAATATAATTATTCATTACCTTGCTTCAAATTTCATTACAGTTACTGAGGCTTCATCATAATTTCACACAGCACAGAGACACCAAACTAAACACCAAGCAGTCAGCACTAGATGTATTTTTTCTTTAAGTACCAATAAGCAAAATATCCCATTCCCCCCAGGGATCCCATGAGGAAGGAGGCTCCAAGGAAGGAGGGGGGTTTCCTCTTGACCAGCCTGAAGGCGTTGGGCACCACTGCAGAGAGGAGCGTGGTGTGGATGTCTCCCAAAACTTTCCTGAAGGCGAAGCGTTTCTGTATCCTGTCGAAGAAGGACTGTAGGTTAGGCCTGCTGCCATCTTCCCAGTATTTCTTAGAGAGTCCCAGAAACTTGAGGCGGTGCAGGGTGGCTCCTAACAGGACATCGGCCAAAGTAAAGACGCATCCGCAGAGCCAGAGTTCACACTTCTGCCCTGGAGAGGGAAGAGACAGAGCAGGTGAGGAAGGGATCCCTTGGGTGGGCACCTAAGGCCTTGCTCAAAAGATCCATGGGGGCAGGAGCATCTGTTTCCATTCTGGGATGGTTTTTCCCAGGTCTTTAATGGGCCAAGAGATCAGACCTCTCCTACCAGGCTGTGGGATAGAGGGTATGGGGATCGTAAAGCTGGGAATATGAGATGATAATTTATAGCTACAAGTGAATATACAAATCCCTGTCAGCAATATGGCTCTGCTGTCTCTCCCCCAAGTCCAGAGCAGCAGGAGATGACATCCTCTTGTACCCAGAAGGTCCTTGGAAAAGAACCCTGGAAGAAGCAGTGACCCCTTCTCCTGTGCTGGAGCAGGGGGAGAGCAGCAGTGTTTGCCCTTGGCTGCACCAGGAGCTGTTTCAGGAGTGTCACATCAACTTGTCCTATTTTAGGGATGCAAGAAATCCTCAGGAATCAAAACCATTTGCTGGCTGGCCTGGCTGCTCTCCCTGCATGCTATTTGGGGGGGTTCTGCCTTTGTTCTCTCTCCTGCACTAGGGACCCTGCTCCAGGACACCAAAACTGGCAGCATGTCTGTGCCAAAATCCAGGCTTTTGGGGGGGCAGAGCTTGATGTGGGTGCAGGGCATGAAGAAAGAAACCAAAGGGTTGGTGGCTGCTGATAATGGGTGACCCTGGAAATAACCTCACCAGAGAGACATCTAGAAATAAACCAAGCTGCTGTTAGGCTGGAAAAAGCAGTCTCAGGCCAGGATTGTTAAGCACTCCTTCAGTGCCCTTTCAATACTAAGAAGCAGGGCTGGGATGGAGCTGAGGGAGGTGAAGGTAAGGAAGAACAGCAGAAGGGGCACAAAACATGGCCCCATCCAGCCTCAGCCCCCAGCATTGCTCCAAATCCTTAATTCTGAGGCTCTTCCACTGTCCTGTGGCTATTATATCACAAAAGGGGAGAGAGGCCCTTGTACTGCACCCCAGTGCAGGCAGTGGTGCTTCAGGACTGCCTGCAGGACCAGCCCAGGGCAATTATGGATAATTAGCAGCCCTCATTTGTAGCTGCTTGGCAGCCTGCCTAATCCTGCTGGAGGCACTGCCCGAGTGGACAGATTGCCTGCGCCTAATTAGTCAATAAATGTTTTTGGTGAGTGATGAATTGTGGGGGTGCTGTAGCCATTCTCCTGGGTGCTGTGGGACCTTGCGGGTGCTGCGGCTCAGAGGTGGCTGCCTGACCCCAAACACTGCTGCAGGGGACGGAGAAAGCACCTCTGAGGATGGGGTGACTTCAGGAGAGATCCACCCCTATCCCTCCTGGCTCTGGGCTTACACCTGCTGCTCAGGCCTGGACCTGCCTGTGGGATGCCCCAGCCCCTGGCACCCCTTGCCAGCACCGAGGTGGGGCAGAAGCACAGGCCAAAGAAACTCGTCCCCTTTGCATCCACAGCGGCCCCAGCTTGGATCAGCCTGTCCCAGCTGAAGGGGGTACCCTTGGCAGGGGTCTCCCAGTGCTCCTGCAGCGTCTCCCACCACCCTCCCGCCTGCCCTGCCCTGCCTGCATCGCCGGCAGCCGGGGCTGCGTGGGAGGAGAGCTGCTGCACTGCAGATCCTGGGACCTTGCCAAAGGGCTGGTGCTTGTGCCCACTGCTCAGATCCTGACCTGGCCCTGGGCACGGCAGGGCCGGGAGCAGAGGGCAGGAGCAGCAGGCAAGGATGGAAGGCAGTGGAGCAGCCGGTGCTGGCAGAGGCAGCCACCCCTCTGCTCCGGGCACCTGGGGTGTCCCCAGAGGGCACCTCATTAGGCTGAATTCTGCTGAGCTGGCCCAGCCCTTGGGTCAGTTAATGAGGGTGTTGGAGGAAATTAGGGCAGCACAGGGGTCTGCTGTGAACACCTCAGGGCTCTCAGCAAATCCTCACCCCGTGCCCTGTAGGGTCTGGCCTTGGCAGCGCCGAGGGCCCCTCAGTGCAGCCCCGAGCGTGACGCACGGCTCCCCAGGGCCCAGCTGTCCCTCAGGGCAGGGGCAGCTCTGGGGCCATCCCCTGATTAACTGTGTCTGGGCTCTGCTCTGGATCTGGCACCGTGGCACTGGCAGCTGCCAGCCCTCTCAGGGCAGGGGTTTTGAGCCCTGCCAGCAGTGGGGACGGGAGGAGGATGGAATCATCCCGGGGTGACAGCAGGACAAGCTCTGCCCAGCTGTGCCCAGGCACCCCTGACTGCCAGGGCATGGGGGTGGCCCTCAGCAGGCACCCAGCACCGCGTGTTTGCTGTCAGGGATGGCTGGTGTCGCTCTCTCCCACCCGCTGGTGTGTGACGCAGGTCCTGTAAGGGCTCCCACCGCTCCAGGGCCCATCAGCTTCCTTGGCTTCCCTGCCCATGTTCCAAGTGGGATGTGCCACAGCCCCGTGGCCAGAGGGGGCTTGGCTGCAGCACATGTCCCCAGCCCTGCACTTTCAGCAGCCTGTGCTCTTCCTGCTGCAAGTGCCTGAGGCCAGCCTGCTGCTTCCAAAACCAGACAGAGCATCTCAGCCCCTCCATCAGGCAGAGGGAGACTGCATGGCTGCAATGACATCAGTGCACCCAAAACCAGATGAGACCAGAGGCAGCCCCAGGCTCACCACAGGTTCCCTGTGGAGGATGTTTATCAGGCACAAAGCTGTTGGCTGTTCCTGGTGTTGCACCTCAACCTCGTGTGGAAAAACACCCCATAAACACAGCCCAGTGCCTACCTTGGTACTCCAGTTTCCTCTTCTCCAGCTCGGCCTCAATCTGGTCTAGCACCATCCCCAGTTCTCCCAGGATCTTCTTCAAGTAGTTCACGTTGTCGTGCTCCAGGATCTTGGCCTGGGTGGAGAGCAGGGTCAGGATGGGGAATGGATGGATGCAGGGACAAAAGGCATCTGTCACCCATGGCAGGTCCGTGGGTCGTGTCCCCCCCACCAGCAGTGTGGCTTTGATCCACTCACCATGAGCTTCTTCTGCTTGGAGAGGTAGGGCTCAGAGAGCTGCTGCTCCTCTTCGTGATCCAGCTTCATCAGGTCTGTGCTGGCATTAGCTAAATGTCCTGGGGGGAGACAGACAGAGGGGCTGGGGGGCTGTGTTTGGCAGGGCTCAGGGTGACCCTTGTATCTGATAGCAAAGCACCTCCTCCTGCATTCAAATACTGTCTTACCACCAAGAAAAACACCCCAGAGAGCCAAAATGGGACGAATTCATGGCTTGCTGCTGCCATAAGGGTGGTGGCTGGGGCACTGCTCAGTGTCTGAGGGCACGTGGCTCTGTCAGCCCTGCCATCCACCCAGAGGGCAGTGCTGGCTGCAGGGCACGGCACATCCCCCTCCCTGGCCTTGGGGAGTCCCAGCTCTGCAGGTTTCAGGGAGAGTTCCAGCTCTTCATTTCCTCTGCTGAATTCCTATTAGACCTGCTGGGAGATCTGTCTGTTGTGAGAACATCCCTGAGCTTCCCCATAACTCAGCTCCTGCAGCTCCATTCCCAGCAGGGTTCACCCTCTCCCTGGGACAAAACTACATTAATTTTTCCTCAGCACCCACTGCAGCTGAGTCATCCCCTGGGTGCAGGAGATGTGCTGGGCAGGAAGGGCACCCTGGGCCCATGGACCTGCTCACAGCCCCTCTGTTGGCTCGGGAAAAACACCACCAGCGAGGGAGGTTTGGACAAGGGGATCTCAGCAGGGTGCTGGGGAGGTGATGTGAGGCAGACAGGGGCTGAAGCCATCACAGCAGCACCCTTTGGGGAGGGGACAAGGAAGGGAGAGACGTGGGACATGCCAATACCCTCCCGACAAGGTCGCTTTTCCGGCCAGGAATTCTCTCCAGGAGCAACCCTTGCCGTGGAGTTATATTAAGCATTGTCAATGTTTCATGAGCACTTGAAGGTCAGGTACACAGACTTATGCCGATTCATCCACTGCCTGCAACTCAATCTGGCTATGCTCTCCTGCCTGTGCCCTCAGAGCTCTGGGAGGAGAGGGACTAATTCCTGCGCCCCAAAAAGAGCTGGGGAGAATCGTGCATGGCCCACAGGAGCCCAGACACCTCCCCGAGTCAGGAAGCCTCTGCAGGGTGCCTGCAGCTCTCAGATCAAGCTGTGCTCTGCCATTTCCCAGCTCTGTCCGTGCCTGCATTGGTGGAAAGGGGGGATGAGCAGGAGCAGGGTGTCTGGCTGGGCCGTGGAACCAATCCCAGCCGAAGGGAGCCTGGGCAGCCCTGCGGGAAAGGCGACTTACTGCGGATCTCAGTGGTGGCGTACTTTGGGATCATGGAGTCGGTGGTGAGCTCGGGGTGCAGGATGCAGCCGTGCGTGTAGGCATCCATGGGGAGCGAGTCCAGCAGCTCCCGGTACTGCAGCACGCGGGAGTGCAGCAGGCTGCCCGGCTCCGGGATCAGCTGCGTGACGTTTTCTGCCGGGACAAAGGGAGAGCTGTCAGTGGCACCTGGGGTGCTCGAGGAACTCGTTAGTGGCTCATTAGCCTGCGCTGGACACCGGTGTGAAGTCCAGCCTGAGGTACCTCCCAGCAGGGCTGGCTGAGGCGGTGCATCCACTCAAATCTGTCACTCACACTCTGCCCTGTCCCCACTGCCCATCCCATCCAGGAGCACATCCAGCCCATGCCCAGCGATGGGCAGACCCACAGGACCACAGGGAAGTGTAAGGATGCCATCACCCAGCCCCACAGCACCCATGTCCCCGAGGGTCAGTGTAGCAAGCCCTGGTCTCTACAGCCCCTGAATCTCCACAGTGATTTCACATCTCTTAGAACAGGAGCAAAATCTTCATGTTCTGCAGAAAAGAGCTAAAAGACAGGGATTTGAGTTTGGGATCTCCTGAGTTACATGCTCTTTACACCAGTGGCAATGAGGTACCTCATTCTCTTGGGCTTCCTCGTAAATCCCAAAATGGGCAATCAAGGTGATCAAAGGACAGCCCAGTGGATTTTCTCTCCATGCTCAGCCAGTGCCTCATCTGCAGGAGCTCATCCCAGCCAGCTCTGCTCCTCCCTGCCTGTGTTGTGTTTTAGTCACTTCTCATGGATGGCAGTTTGCGTTGTGCCCTTTTTATTACACTTTCAGCTCCAAACACATGACAGATGACACCACAGGAAGAGATGCGTTGCTCTTGTCTCCCCCAAGAACACCAAGTCCATTTTTTGATGGGATCATAAATGTTTATGGTGTTTGCAGAGAGCAGCTCCCAGGTAGTGAGTAAATCTCCCACCAGGACTCAGTGAATCTGTTGCCCACGTGCCAGTGTCTCCACCTGAGCCAGGGCACACTGGCAGAAGGACTTTGGCAGGTGTGGCCAATGCAGCCCCTTCTTTCAGGGCCTGAAATGACAGCTCTGCTCTGCCCAGCCCTGCTACCAGGGGGCACAGCAATGCCCTCCTGGCAGGGATGCACATCTCGCCTTGCTATCGTCCTGCCTGCCGGTGTCCGTGGATGGATGGGAGCCAGGGAAATTTTGGCAGGTCCTGCATGGCAAACCTCCTCATAGCTCTGATCTGGACTGTCTCAGCTGGAAGGCTCCACAGAGTTGTTCCCACTGTCGGGCATCAGCGTCCCTGTCCCCTGAGCGAGGGGAGAGATTTTGGGAGCTCCTCCCCGCCCGTGAGCTGCTCACTGCCTGCACTGCCTGAGCTCCAAGCGGGGATTTTCCATCCGAAAAAAGCGACTGGATGAGTGAAATAACAATAACTGACCTACAGCCTGAGTGTTCCTTCCATAGGGCTCCTGGCCAGCCCTCGAAGGGCCAGGTGGAGGCTGGAAAGCAGCACATCCCCAGTGACTGCCCGGTCCGGCAGGAAGATGGAGTGACCACAATGAAATTGTGGCGTGCTGGCTGCTGGCCTGCGTCCTTCAGCGTGTCCCAGGGAGGTTTTCCAGTGGGATGGTGCTTGGCTTGCCTTTGCATGCCGTAGCAGGCCTGCATGTATGGGGTGCTGTTGCATACAGCCAGCGAGCAATGGGCCAGGCAAGTGGGTGCAGCCCTTGGAGGAGACCCTTGTCCAGGGGGAATTGCCCTGGTCTACTTGTTGGTGGTTTCTGGGCACTGCTGGGCACTGCCCAAGTGAGAAGCACCCTCAAAGGTGGCTTATTGGCACTATTCAGTGCTATTTTGGGGAAAGGAAATTATTTCTCATCACACCACCCTTTACTGATAGCTGACACTCAGTGTGTGTGTGAGCAGCTGAAAAGATCATGCTCCCAGCCCTGGGGAAAACACACCTCAGAAAATACACCTTGTAAAGGCCTTCTCAAGCTCTACACATTTCTGCAAGGTGGGTGATTCCCCCTCAGACTAATGCCACGGCATCGTGATAATGCCTTTCCCAGCTGCATTGCTGGGCGATGGCTGGAGCAGAGCATGGAGCAGGGAGTGATGCTCTGGGCCCTCTTCCCTGGAGATTCCCCTCTCCATTTCTCAGCAAAAAGGGTAAGAAACTGCACCTGGCTGGAAAATCTCAAAGTCAGGAGTTTCCCAGTGCTCCGGGCAGCTCTGTGTCCCCCTCCTGCTGGGCACAGCCTGTTGTCACATATGTCAGACCACCTGCCCTGCGCAGAGAGCAGGGGAAGCTGTGTGGGGACCGCAGCCCTGTGGGTCAGCTCTGCCCGATGCCCCTCGATCCAGGGATTGCTGCCAGGCAGGAAAGCAGCTGCCATTCCCTAGGACCTGCTGCTGGTGTGGGATGCTCCTGACAGAGCCCAGCCCTGCTGCCCCACTGGGAGGGAGCTCCGTGCCCCCCCTGAGCAGCAGCAGGGTGGCGGGGCCGGGAGAGGACAGCAGCTGAGCTGGCGAGGCGCCCTTGCTTCGGGAGCTATTTTGAGATGTTTTTGATGTCTCTGTTGCAAGGGGGGATGGATGCTGGGGCGAACGTCGTGATGGCACAGCCTGAGCTCCCTGTTCGGCTTTGAAGCCTCCCTGGTGGGTTTGGGGACAGGAGAGCAAAGGGGTCTGAGATGCCAGGGAGAGGCTGAGAGGCTGCTCTCTGCAGCAGCTGAGCTAACAACTGACTCTGAGCGCTGCCTCAGCACCCCGGTGAGCCAGGCTCAGCCTGTCACTGCCTGCAGCCCTGCTCCAGGGGGAATAAGAGCTTCCTTCTCTTGCCTGTCCCTTCCTCTGGGTTTGTGTCACATCATCCTCCCATGGTCCCCAGCACCACTGGCTGTGTTTTTAAAGAGGCTGTTTTCTCTGAGGCACAGCAGCACCAGGGACAGCAGGGTCCCCTGCCCAGGGGTCTTTGAGGAAGGGGAGAGGGGCAGCAGCACCTGGTTTAAACCCCAGCAGGGCCCCTTACAGCCACTTTTATACAACTATCAAAGGCCAAAGTACAAAGGTGGCCAAAGCCAGAAATGTTCCCACGGGCTGTGCCCCAGCACTGGCTCTGGTGAGACACCACCACGCACCACAGGAACTGACATGGGAAATGGTCTGGTTTGGGAGCATGGATGCCAAGGCAGAAAAAAGGGGGACCCAGCCACGCACCCCTCAGAGCCCCTCTCACAGCATTCCACAAAGCATTTGGGGATTTCTGCTGGAAAATCTTCAATTTCATGGGAAAACATAGAAGCCTGTGGAGAGACGGTGGCTTGCTGCTCCTCTGGGGTGAAGGGGAAACTTTGAAGTAAGAAATGGGTGTGTTTGGCAAACAGCATCTGGGCTAGACCCGAGTTTTATCTGAGACACAGCCACCCCTCGTTACCTCCCGTGAAGTTCTTCTCCATGTAGTCGATGATCTGGTTGTAGTCGCTGATGATGTTGTCCCTGTGGATGATGACGGGCACCTCCTCCCCCAGGTTGAGCCGCATGAACCAGGGCTCCTTGTGCTCCATCAGGGGCATGCTGACATCCCGCTCCTCGCAGGGCAGCCCCTTCTCTGCGATCACCAGACGCACCTGGGGCGAGAGGCCGGGGACAGAGGGCTCAGCCCCACGCACTGAGCTGCTCCCCAGGACCCCCAGTGCCCCCCACCACCCCGTGGCACCCCCAGAGCCTCCCCTGCAGCTTCAGCACAGCCATGTGCCAGGACACGTGCTCGTCCTGCAGGGAGCCCAGCAGCTGCTGGCGTGGGGCAGCTGCAAAACCCAGGCAGCCAAGGAAAGATTTGCTTTCCCAGCAAGGAGGGGATACCCAAACCCATCCTATATTTTCAGGATCATGAACCATTCGCCCTCTGTGGCTGGTGGACTGTGTGGCAGGCAGAGGGGCTGGAGGGCTGAGATCCAATCCCTCCCAGGTGGGAGGAATGAGTGATGCTGCTGTGGACCCCAGCACATACCTGAGGAAGAAAAGAAAGAGGAAGAGGAGGGAGCAGAGGCTGCAGCAATGTTATACCTCACACTTGCACCCAATGGGTCCTGAGACCTGGATGCTGACTCAGGTATGTCCCACTCTCGGGAGTGGACTCTGGCTTTGGCAGCACGTTCTGAGCAGGGGAAGGCTCCATTTCATGGGGAATTTCAAGCAGCCCCTGTGGCCCCACACAGGATTCCTCCTCCTCCTCCCCTTCCTTCTCCATGCTGCTGCCAGCCCGAGGCCATCGCCCACACTCTTTGCAGGTCTTGTGCCAAACCTGCTGCCTCCCCCTTCCCCTGCCACTGCCCTCCTCCAGCCCAGGGCCAGCCAGCAGCACTACTGGGGTGGTACCCACCCGTCTCATGGGTGGGAAAGCTGACTCCAGCCTTGTGGGAGGGCAGGATGAGGCAGGAGTGGGGCTGGAGGTAGGACACCATCCCCATCCCCATTGCTGTGCCTCAGGGCTGATCCTGCTGCTTTGCTCTGGGTGTGAGATGGTGTTGAATATGCACTCAGGGATGGCATTTTAGGCTTCCGGGTTATAAAACCTGACCATTATGAACTAAGTATGTCACACACACCAAAAAAAAAAGCCCTCGGGGGATGTGAGAAAGCCACGATTTACAGAAACACTGAATGAGAGAAAAGCGCTTGTTTTCATCCAGCTAGCAGCAGCTAAAAATACAACTTAACATATATAAGCATTTCTATGAGTACTTCAGAGTTTCTGGGGAATTAGTCATTAATTATTCACAGGGCTGGCAAGTTAATTTTTTCTTTTAAAGTCAAACAAGAGAGAGCCTGGGTCCCTCAGCTGCAACTTGCTCAGGGCCTTTTCCTCCCAGCTGATAAATAAACCTTAACCAGGACCTCTTGGGGTATCCAGCCCCAAGCTCCCTGTGGTTTCCCTGTTCTTCTCTCAGGAGCTGAGGCTGAAGGCCTGGCAGGAGGCAGCTGCTGGGCATGAGGCAGCACAGGCTCCCAGGGTACCCCAGAGCCTGAGGGCCAGGGGAGCCTCGGGTCCCAGACAGGGGTGATGAAACATTCCTGTTCCTCTCAGCACTGGGATATGGCTGGCATCCTGTGTAACACTCCAAAAATCCCTTTGCAGACAAGGCCAGGTCCTGGTGGGGCTCAGAGTGGCTCCCACAAACAGCCCTGTGCTCACAGAGGGTGGTTCCGAGCGGCTCCCGGGGCAGAGCAGGGGAAGCTCTGCCTGCAGCTGACTCCAAGCAAACCCCCTGTGCCCGGGGGTCCTGTAGAGGCCCCGCTGCTCCCCACCCTGTGATGTCCATCACACCAGCTTGTGCCCCTCCTCCTCACACCAAGTGCTTTTTCCTTGCGAGTGACCTCAAAAGCAAAGCCTGTCACGGTGCTGGAGACCAGCAGGTGTGGTGGCTCCAGGTGTCCCCTGCCTTGTCCCCTGCCCAGGCCTGTCCCCTGCCCCACAGAAAGAGGCCGATCGTAGCAAACCCAGAACAAGAAGTGCCTCAGCCGCTGCCTCCCAACCGTTGGCGGCCAAATGAGCAAGACAAAAAAATCACAACGAGCCCGGCGCGGGGCGGGGAGCACCACGAGCATCCCTCGCCAGTGCGGATCCGAAGCTGCCGAGGCCGACCCTGTGCACCCACCCTGCTGCATTGGGCATCCTCCCTCCTTTGTGCCTGCAGGCAGGAACGGGCCCCTCTGCCCCCTCCTTCCCACTGGGCTGAGGGGCTCGAGGAGGCCCTGGCACCGCGGAACTTGGTGTTCCCCCACCCCTCCGAACAGCCCATTCTCCGTGTAGTATCCACGGCATGGGAATTATGGGGAGGCTGGGTTGGGGCTGTGGAGAAGGTTGGGTTTGCAACACAGCTGCTGTGCTGCAGAATGAGCGTTTACTATTGTCTGGAAAACGGGATTTCTTGCTGGGGCGCCCCGGGAATAGAATTTCCAGGGCACTGCTGCAGTGTCAGGGGTGAATCATCGCTGCGTGCGGGGGTCCGGGATCCTCTCCCTGGCTCGGGGCTTCCTCCCCTCTCCCAGCAGCATCAGGGTGGTCCCGGGGCCCGGCTCAGCCTTTGTCTGCGCTCCCGGCCACGCCAGTGTGGGGATGCGAGCGAGCACAAAGCCGAGGCGGCTCCCGGTGCAAGCCGTGATCCCAAAACAAAGGCAGGATTTGACCGAGCTCCCTATCCCCATCCCTATCCCCATCCCCATCCCCATCCCCATCCCTATTCCGGTCCCCAGGCAGATGCTGGTAAAAGGTACAAAGAGCTGCCCGGCCACGCTGCTGCCCTCGCCAGCCCCCGGGGCTGAGCCCCTCGCTCTTCCCCGAGCGCATCCATCCTCCCGAGGCAAGGGGATGTCCTGCAGACTGGAGGTGATCCTTGCCGGGGGAACCCGGCCGAGCGATTGTTTTCCATTACCTTTTGCGAGCTGAAGGACTGGGTCCAGTGGTACAAAACCAATCTGTCCTGGGATTTGAGAGCGGGGTCCGTCGGGTCCTGATTTTCCTCCCCCTCCGTGGATTTCCCCGCGTTGTTCTCCAGCGCCGAGATGGGCCACCAGCTGCAGTTGGTGGGAGTAACATTATTGGGAGTCGCCATGACAGCCTGCGAGCGAGCGGGAGAGGCACGGGGAGCGAGCGGCGCTAGCCCAGCATCACATGGGCTCCTCCAGCAGCATCACTCCCGGGGCAGCTCCGTCTCCCCGGCCGGGGTGGGCAGCGCGGGGCGGTGGGCGCCGGGGTCACAGCACGGGGTGGTGGCAGCGCCGGCGGTGCTGGGGGTGGACTCGCAGCCCGTCCCCGCTCGTGGCGGGGCTCCCACGGAAACGTGCAGGCATCGCTTCAAGAGAGGAGCCAGCAGCCGAGGCTCCTGCTGCCTGCCTGCCTGCCTGCCTGCCAGCTCGGCAATCCGGGGCACCTCCAATCCCTGTGGCTCTTTAAGAACATTTTTTTTCAGCAGAGATTAAGATTTTTTTTTTTTTTTTTGGACTGCTTTAGATATGGTGGACGTGTAATAGACAGCCACAGGGATGGATACCGGCTTTAGAATGCCTAGGAGGTGTCCTGCCTGCCTTGCAACCTTCATGGGAAGAAGCAGCAGCAATGGCTCTTTAAAGGTATTCGGTGATTTTTGGAGAGCACAGATTAATTTCTGCCCAAGGGTGTTATGCAGCCTGTACTGGGGTAGAGCCCAGGAGCCCTTGCTCTGTACTGGAGCCCTGGGGTGCCTTCCCAAACTGGGCTGCTGTCCTGTGCCAAAGTAGGCACAGCTGGGGGTCACTTCCAGGATTAGCAAGGTGTGTCGCAATTCCAAACCAGCCAGGAGAGACTTGGAGAGCACTGGGGCTTCTGGAACTGCTGCTCTCCAGGTCCTGTGAGCATCACCCAGAGGTTTGCAGGTAAAGGTAGGTAGGCAGCTGACCCCTTTCTGGACACAGCGACCTGGACACCTGGACCTGTGCTTTGTGACACTTGGCTTTGCCATGATCCATCTCCAGCACTCTGGAAGCCTGGAGATAATTTCCCACACGTGGAACTGTTGCCAGTGCTGTTGCCCAGTCATGGGGGTTGTAGGAGCAGGTTCTGGAGAGGATGGGGAAGAGGGCTCTGCAGGCTCAGGGAGCCAGCCTGTGTCTGAGGGCTGTGCAAGGGCTCTCACTACAAACCCCTGGAGCTGGTGAGGTTGGAAACAGGGCAGGGTTTGGAAGAGCTGGTTCTAGTGGGGAAACTGAGGCACGTTTTACCCAGGAGCACTGAGAGGGTGTGGGATCAAACTGGTACCCAGCTACATCAACATACTGCCAGGAGCAGTTTTTTGGGGGACTGGGAGGTGAAAATGAATTCTTTGAAGTTGTGATGTCCCTCTCCTGAGGGAGTGCAGGAAGGTGATGGGAGGAGTGAGAGTGGGAAATGCTGTGCTATGCTCTGGCTCCTCTCTGCCTTCTCTCCCATAGGCAGCAGCCCCCCGAACCATCCTCCATTCCCATCCCTAGAGACCCTGCACTGGCCTCAGGGACACCCACAGGGACAGGCTCTTGCTTGGTCTCTGCTTTTGGGCTGCAAACTCATGGAAAACTGAGCTTTGAAGAGCTGGCCTCACCATGCAGCACCGTCCTGCCCTCCCCTTGCTGCCCAAGGAGCATCTTTTGGGGCTTCTTTCACTGGAAGGGGACACTTTGGGTTTAGAAAAGGCAAAGAGCAGGTTTACCAGGGAGCAGTTGTTCTCCCTGGATTGCTGTCTGGAAGGCCCCATCTAGTGGTACATTTTGTGATGAATTAATGCTGCACCATGGGAATAAAAAAATGACAGGTCACTGCATCTGCCTTGGTCTTGGGAGCACGTGGTGCCTCTGGAGGGGGTTATTTCTGTAGGTGAGTTTTGGCTTGCTAAACTGAGCAAAGCTTGAAGGGCAGGAGCGGTGACAGCCCTGTTTAGAGGTGCCCTGACCTTGTGTGACCTTGAGATCCTCCTCAGTTCTTGTCCACAGCCTTCCTGACCGCCAAAGGGGTCGGTGTGGGGCTGCCTCATGGGATGCTGTGTGGCTGGACCTGGTGGCACTGGCAGAGCTCTGGCAGAAGGTGCCATCGGGGCAGGATTGTGGATGCTGGTGGTTTGGAAATACAGAAACCAGGGTGTCTTGTCTCAGAGCTGTTGCAAAGGTCACTGAGAGGAGAGAACAGGAGGCTGGAGTCGGTCAAAGCTCTTTGCAGGCACAGAAGAACCTTCCCTGTTCTAGCAGGAGAGCGTGGAAATCGGGCTGTAGAAATGGCTCCATTGATTTTTTTTTTTTCCTGGTGGCCTGATTCAGCATCTGCCAATGCAAAGCTTAGCTTGGACTTGCTTTGGCTGTCATTGATCCAGAGTGCCCTTCTGCATCCCACTTTGGTTGAACTAGTCCTGGAAATAGAGAGGCAAGAACTTGTAAAGTGCTGGGAGTGGGGGAAGTCACTGGAAAACCCCCAGGCTGGACCTGCTGAGATAGGAAACAGAGAGGTGGGATCCAATCTGAGGGAAGTCCTGGAGCACTGCAAGCCCACTGGGGCTTTCTCAGAACATTTTATTCACATTCCTCCGTAGATTGTCTAGGGGCAGATCCCAGGGAATCTGTGGATAGGAAAAATCCCCCAGGGTTGTTGGGGCAGGGACAGCAGCAGGCTGGGAGCAGCGAGGCTGCGCTCAGCACGGCTTGTGCTGGGACACCTCTGCTCATCAATCACGCTGATGGTGCTGCACAGGCATTCCCAGAGGAGAGGCACTTCTCCAATAAATCTTGAGGTTCCAGGCAGGCAGAAAGCAGGAGTCACTGCGTTGTCAGACTGATGTGGATGAGCTGAACTGAGGCAGCTTCCAAGGGCACAGCAAGTTTGGGCTTGAGGCCTCTCTTAGGGCCCATCACTCACCCCAAGGGGTTGGTTTGTGCCGTGCCAGTGTCAGCAGCAAGGTTTCAGTGCATTGGCTGAAAACCTCACAGTTCCAGTCAAGAACCAAAATATCTGCCTTTCTTCTGCCCCAGGCAGCACTAGATGTGCTTAAACACTAGCACAAATGGGGGTTCAGGCAGAGCACAAAAACACTGACTTATTGTCTCTGTTTTCCCCCTTTTCTTTCCCCCCTCGCTACCAGTTATTTCAGCCCTCCACAGGACACCATGGAAGTGTTCCCTGAGAACCTGCTCTCAGACTCTTCCCTCTCACCCAGCCTTTTGGCAACCTGAATTCACTTCTTAGCCCTCAGTTTCAGGGCAAGCCTTGGACTAGTTGAACCTCCACGATTTCCCCAGTTCCTCCACTCTCCCTGGACACTGCATGTCCTGCCCCACAGCTGAAAACGTGCCCTTCCAGCAGCGTGGATCAGCACTGGGTTTATGTAACACCAGCCCAGACACTCCCAGGGTTGTGCACGCTTTATTAAAGAGCAGCACAGCAGAAACGGCCTGAGGTGACCTTGGGCCAGGCTGCCACACCACCCTTCTGGGCCACAGCCTCCCCAGGCCCCTCCACAGGGCTCCAGCTGCAGAGCAGAGTGGTGACAACCAACCCTGGGGCTTAAACAGCTGTATTTTTGTGCTCGTGGCAGAGCTGTGCCCCAGCCTCACACACACACACTCCGGGAGACACTCACACAGAGGCAGGGGAACTGTCTGAGTCCAAACCCTGCCTGTAGCAGCAACACCTTCCAGGAGGGCACAGAATGAAAACATAAATAAAAGCAGGAGTAGACACTCTCTCCCTGAAGCAGAAACACCCCTCAAAAAACCGCAGCAGCAGCAAAGGTAACTATTACTAAATATTTGTGTGTAAAAGGAAGGTACATGTTATACCAGATTTTCTGTAGGAAGAAAGAAGGGAAACTGGAGAAAACCCAAAGTGTGTGTGGGGGTATCACAGAATAGTGTTGGGAGAGGGAAATGAAGGAGACAGCAAAGTACTAACCCGAGAAAATGCAGAAATCAGTTAAATTTAATTTGAGTAGGAGCAAATATTGCATGCTAAACAACTGCATGAGACTCAAGAGCAAAGTAACAGTTTTAGCTGTCTTCTTGTTTTTTATTTGAGGTTTAAATCCGAACTTCCTGTAAATTTTAAAGATGGTTAGAATAAAATCTACAGTGATTATCATCTACAATGTCTGAGCCTTCTCCAGCACTGAATACAAGGCCAACTGTCCACATCTGCTATCATCTATTTTTACACAACTGCTTGTGACTCCCTGGCTTGCTGACCACTCATTTTTAAGCAGGTATGTAAACATCCCAGCACTTCACTCAGACATGGTTGTTGAGCATGCACAGCTGACACTGAAAGCAGTTTTGTTGTGGGGTGTTATTTTTTAGAAAAAAAAGGTCTTGAGGGGAGATGAGTGTAAGTCAAATTATTCAGTCTTTAGTTTGCTGGGTTTTGACAAACATTTATTAATGCAAGTCTCGGCAACAAAGTTTTTTATTGCAGTATTTTCAACCAGCAGGAATGTCACAGCTCTACAGCACAAAGCCAGGACGATACACACTTCTTGTTCACCCTGTTTCCACACTGCTTTGTGTACCAGACGTGCTCAGAAACAATCTGATGGCTCCACCATCTCCACTTCTGAGACAGCACAGCCCAAAAAAATCTGTTAGCCTGCTTCACTCCCCCCTAAATTATTCCATCTGTAAAGCACAAATAACAAAATATATTTTTTACTTCTAAGAGCTTCACTTATCTGCAGAAAAATAGAACTGCTTAAGAGTGAGCAAGTTAGATTATGGGAGGGTCCATGCACACACCAGCACGTTCTGGACCCCCCAAAAAATTTGTGAGGAAGAAGCATTCACAATTTGATCCAACTAAAAATGAGCCAGCTAGTGTTCCAGGAAAGGAGATTCATCCTATCCAAAATGCTGAATGCCTTCTCATCCTCCCTAGAGCAGGATGAGGAGCACAGAGCTGTAGCTGTGAAACTTTTCTCTTAAGTACTGGGACACATTAAGAATGAACCTTCCAAACACTGCAAAATTTCAGAAAAAAAACCCCTCACGTTTTTTGGTTTGGTTTTCTTTTTCCAAAACATAGTGAAAAAGCATACAGAGCTTCAATATCCACAGCACAAACCAAAAATCAAACAGAGCTCCTCTGATCTAGAGTGCTGTTGTTAAGGTATTTAGAGACTTTAGTGCATTCTTTTTAGAACTAAGCTTGGAAACTATATTTAATTTTTCATTTTATTAGAAAACTAAACTGTGTGAGGCAAAGAAACATTTAATCAAACACACAACAGTGAAAACATGGCACTGACAAGGCAATTAACCCAACCATTGTAACAAACTCCGCTTCAGGATTCTCTATTGCTCGCAGTCAAGTATACATCATCTCCGCCATGTGAGACATTTTCTTGGGAATATATAAGTAGTATTCCATGTATCCCGAAAGATCTTCAATAGTCACGTCATCCACAAAGGCTCGAGCTTGCTCGGAACAAGACCTGGGAGAGCTGGCTGAGGCTGTCCCACAGGGGGATCTGCTTTGGAGAGAGTGGGCATGGACTCCCAGGACCGCCTTCTCGCACTCGGACAGGACGCTCCGCAGGCCGGAGAAGGAATACACCTCCATGGTTCTCCACCGCTGGCACTGGCACTGCTTGTCCGTGCAAGGGCACTGCCTGCCGTCGCTAAGCATGGATAAGGACTGGAAATCCGAGGTTTGGCTAGAATGCAAGCTGGTTTCAAAGGAGGAGGGCGGAGCAGGGCAACGCTCTCTCAACTTCTCCAAAGGCTCTTCAGCGGTGAACGCTCCTGGCGGTTCCGTTCCGTCCTCGCCGGCCTCCGGGGGAGGATCCTGCCCGTCCTTCGTACCGTGTTCTGCCGGGACAAAAACGTCTGAGCTGATGATGCCCTTCGATGTGTCTGCCTGGGATTTGTGTTTCAGCTGGCTGTTGGCTTTCATGTTGCAGTATGTAAACTTGGGAGGGTGCAGGACCGGAGACTTGGAGCGCCGGCGGCGCGGGACTCTGGCCGATCCCCGGGAAGGCTTTCTCACACACCTGCAGGGTTACAGCAGGGGGGAGCAAGTAGGTAACTCCAGAATCGACACCTGAGCTCAGCAAGCTCTAAAATGTGGCTAAAAATGCTTCATAGGAATTTTTTTTTTCTGCTTAGAAAAACCAGGTGACTGGTCACTTACTATCTCTGATGGGGACAGAGAAGGACTCTGAGGAAGTTTGGGCTCTCCCAAAGGGAAGACATGTACAGAACAGCCCTTATTTAAGGTACTTCCCCCAAATCTCCTGTGTTAAGAAAATGATACTTTGTCATCCCAAGCTGAATTGTAGTGCAGAACCTGTATCGGTTGGAGCTGCTGGCAGAATCACACTGAATACCCAGACACTTCAATACAGATATAAAATAACCCAAGAATGAGGTGAGAGGAGGTTGCAAAGGTTTAAGGCCTGAAAAAAAGGACTACTGAGGAAATCAGTGGAAAAGGAAGTTTCAGGAACCCTCTCTAAGAGAAGAGGCAATTTGGTTCAAAACAAGGTTTTGAAGCCTTTGCTGAAATCCCCTCACAAACATCGTATCGATTATGGAAAAGAAATTGCAATAGAAAGGAGAGAAGAGACATGTTGAAGCAACTAATTGACAACAACTGGCACTGAAAGCAGCCTGCAACTGTTAAATGTCTCATGTTTTACCCATGCCACGCTTCCTTGGAACAGACAGTCTGTTGCTTGGCTCCATCCACGGCTGCTCTTGTTGTTGTTCTGAGGATCGTCCCGTCGCCCACGGCCAGAGCTGCAATACATCTGGGGACGAAGGGAAATGCCACATCACAGAAATGCCTGAGCACACAGCTCCAGAGGTCCAGACTCAGCCTGTTCCCTTTGGATGCTCAGATAATACGGTCAAATTCCCAGCCTTGACTTCCTCTGTAGTCAGTGGGTAAAAACAAGGCATTACAGAGTTTAATCCCATCCCTCTCTCCTACTCTGGCCTCAGCAGAGTGGCTAAAGATAGGTGAGATGAAATGAAAGGCGGCCAAAATGCCCACAGCCTGATGTCATGCCCTGTTTGTAGCAAAATGACACATTAAAGGAATGTAAACTCAGGTTCCAGGCGTTCTGGTCAGACAACAGTCGTTAAAATAACCTCCCACTCGTGCGAAATGCAAAGTCAGGAACCAGGAGCAGCAGGGTGAGGGGGAGTCAGTGGGGAAGGGGAGGAGGTACAACAGACAAGGACAGATTACTGGTTCACTTATCACTAAATTTCCCAGACAAACATGGACTGACCCTGGAGGTCCAGATGACAAACATAAACACCTCAGCACACGAATCTGTACTTATGATGGCTGTAGGTATGAACTGGAACACGGGATAGGAAATTGTAGGAAACGAAGCTGAAATTCTAGCAAAGAGCCCCAGCACTCTGCCCAAAGCTGATCTTAAGGGATGATCCACAAGACCTGAGCAGTTCAAAACACACGCCTGCAAAACAAGACCTTTTCTATGCCTAAGAAGGCATCATCAGTAATCACCCAGAATCCCACACAGTCTGCCACTGGTGCTGCATCAGAAGTGGGATGTTTAATAAGCACAGCTCCTTGTTAGAGAACAGCCATTTTTTTCCACACTTCTCAAAAGACCTCCTGAAGCAGAGTAGCAAAGCAAAGTGTATTTCCACACGCAGAGGAAGTCCTGAGTTTGCAGTACTGATGGCTGTGGAGAGGAATTCACAGGGTAACAATGTCAACACAAAGCTCTCTCTTGTGTCTGTGAATTCCTAAAAGACTTCCAAGTGAACTGCCTCGCAGAGTGTTAGACTGCATTTATTAGCTCCTACTTTTAGAGAAATCCTGCATATAATCAGCACACCCAGTGCGTTATGGAGCAAGTTTTTAATACAAGAATGGCTGCATTTTACTCCACAAAATCCCCTGAAACCAGAAACCAGCTGTGTATCACAGCAGGTGACCACAGCTACCCTGACAGTTAAGAGTGGGTTCACTGCTTTGGGCGAGTCACTCATATTTCCATAAAATCACTGTGCAATTTCAGCTGGATATTGTGTCAAAATTAGTCTGTAATAAAGTACTTCTTTGACAGTTACAATTACTATACTTCATCTGAAGTGATGCAAGTTGTCTTCTCCTGAAGAGCAAAGAAACTCTTTTTTTTTTCACATTTTCTTTTTGAAATGCAAAATAACAGCAAACAAACACAAACAAGTAACAAAAATCCGACAGATGACATGGCCCTTTTGATTGCTCACTCACCCTGCTGCATCCACTCTCAGCTTTTTGAATGCTGTTTGTAGACTCTCCTCCTCCTCATCTTTAGCTTCCAAGTCCATGGATGTGCTCTCAGTGGGTAACCAGCCGTGTCATGTAGAATAAACTGGAACACAGAGGTTGGGATTTGATGCTGAGGTCTGAACCCACGAGGTCTGTACAGAACTGACTGACCCTGCCAGGGGGGCAACACCCCTCCTTTGTGGTCAGGCCAGCCCAGGGCTGCTCACTGTGAGCCCCGCGTTTCTCAGAGCAGGCCCAGCCTGTGCCAGAAACAACAGGGAGACTTTTCACCCACGGGTGGAGAGATGTTATGGATCCTGCCAACCCGCAGCCGGGAGCAGGACACAGAGCTCCAGGAAGGACAGAACCCTAGGCTGGCTGAGCCTGGAGGGGATCCCTGGGGGTCCTCCCTTACTGCTCCAGCAGGGCCGTCCCGAGCTGGCTGCCCGGGCAGCTCCCGAGTGTCCCCAGGGAGGGGAGGCTGCGGAGCTGCCCCGGGCTCAGCCCCCTCCGCGCTCCCCCCGGCTCGGGCAGCACCCCCCGTGTGTTGGGGCCTCTGCTCCCGTCCGGGCACCGCTGAGCGCAGCGCGGCCCTGGCCCGTCCGCCCCACACCTCGCGGAGCCCCCTCCGGGCCCTCCTCCCACCGGGGCGGCCGCGCTGCCCCCCGTGAGCCCCCCGTGACCCCCCCCCGCCCCTCAGCGCGGGCCCCGCCGCCCCCGCCCCGCGGCCTCTGCGCGGGAACACCCGCGGCGGCCCTCCGCGGCCCCAGCGCCGGGGGCGGTGTGGGGGCTGTCCCGGGGTATCCGGGGTATCCCGGAGTATCCAGGGTATCCCGGGGTCCCAGGGGTCCCGGTCCCGTCACTCACCCTCCGCCTTCCCGGGGGCGCGCAGCACAACAGGACGTGACGTCACGGCCGCCTCGGGGGCGCGCCCGGGCCCCGCCCGCCCCCGCCCCTCGCCGCGCGCGTGCGCGAGCGCGAGCGCCGCCTGTTCGTGAGGGGGCGGCGGGCCCGGCCCGGAGCGCGGTGAGTGCGGGGCGCCCGCAGCCCCACCCCGGCATCGGCCCTGTCCCCTGTCCTTGTCCTTCACCCTGTCCTTGTCCTTCACCCTGCCCGCTCCCCCGGGGCCGCTGCGCGCTGCCCTGTCCCCCCGGCGAGCCCCCCCGCGCTGGCTCTGAGGGTGCCGGGGGAGCCCCGCGGGGTCCGCGCTGAGTCACGGCCTGCTCGGGGGGTCTGGGGTGGGGAGGCGAGCAAGGGTTGGGGTGGGGTGGGTGGTGTTAAAAACACGGGATTTAAAAAAAACAAAACAACAAACAAATAGGAAATTCGAAAGCGCAAAAATCTGAAAATGGGAGATTTAAAACAAACCAATTAAAATTAAACGAACGAAACGGAAGATTTAGAAATGAGATTCAAAGATGACCAAAAAAAACCAAAAACCAAAAACAAAACCAAAAAAAATAAATTTAATGCGGGTCTTAACGCAAAAATTTTTTAAAAGGTAAAATTTTAAAAGCGTACAATTTATAAGAGCGTAAAACTGGAAAGCTTTAAGATGTTAAAAGGCGAAATTTTTAAAAGTGTAAAATTTTAGTGCTTTGAAGTTTTAAAAGGCGAAATTTTTAAAAGTGTGAAATTGGAAAGCTTTAAAATTTTAAAAGGCGAAGTTTTGGAGATATGAAATTTGGGAACCATAAAATGTTGAGAGATAAAATTTTTGAAGATGTGAAATTCGAAAACTGTAAAATTTTATAAGATAAAATTTTGAAATATTAAGGTTTAAAACTGCTTGTCCTGGGGGCCTGTGTCCCTGCTCCAGATGCAGGAGCTCGTGATGATCCAAAGGATGTGCTTGCGCCGTGTCAGTGGTGGATTGCCCTGCCAGTGCACCGATCTGGGTTAATTGTCCAGTGTTGCTGGGAAATATCCAAAAATTAAATGGAAAAGGGTGGATGTGTATCCTCCTAGAAGACAGAAAACATCAGTCTCAGCGTGGTTTTTGGCACGACATTGAACTTGGGCTGTTCTTCGCAGTAATTGATTTTTTTAGAATCGGTGCTAGTTGGCTGGTGTGTCTGAAATGCTTCACCTGGAGGTGAGCGGGGTTTTATCCAGCTGAGCTCTGCTTTGTTCTGAGGGTTTGCTGTGTTGGTGATGAAGGGCAGCATGATAAAATATTTCATCAAAAACTGGTACTGTATTTTCAGTCGTGTACAGTGATTTTAAAACTTCTCATCCTCCCCTTAAGGTTATTCAATACAGGAGTTTGGTATTAAAAAGAGTAAAAAATATGTAGCCTGATTTTTTTTTTTTTTTAAAGCATCATCTCAAGGTGATTAAGGGGGCCAAGGAAAAACCTGAAGTAGGGACCATCTGTTTCACCAGAGCAGTAGTATTTGGCTAAGAGAATATTTGAAATAGTAACTTGCTCAGATTCCTGTTGTCAATGTCTGTGTAAGTTCCTCTGGTGTTTACTCACTCTCTGACTCACTGGACAACATGTGCCTTGAAATTGTTGTGATACATCGTCCTTCTGCGTGTGTCATCAGAGCTGTCTGCAGTCCAGGGCGTCCAGGTGAAATCACAGCTCAGGGAGCAGCCAGAACAACAGCGGGCAGAGCTGCCACCTCCACGGGGACTGGGGGGGTGAGGGAACAGAGATTGCCCCTCTCTGCATAAGTCACTGAGCTGCAGAGGCTCAGACAACCAGTCCCTTCATCATCTCAGTGGCCCTTTGCTGGATCCTCTCCAGTGTGTCAGTCAGCGTGTGTCTCCTGTACTGTGGAACTTTATCTTGTTCTAAGAAAAGTCTGTTGGTTTGAGTTTTTTTTAAAATATGTGTGTAACATCGAGTCCCAAACGTGGGAATAACAGTTGTGACAGGTTGACTCTTTGTAATGGTGGTGCTCCTTCTCACTTTCACCTCTTCTGCAATTATTGTGGTAACACTGTAAGACAAGTGGGAGACTTACTGGACTGTAATGGATGTGCAAGATGCTTTTTGACACCAAAATTTTACTTGGAATTGCTAATTCAGCTACAAGAGACTGTTTGTTTCGTTCTTGGGTATGATAAAGCTGCTTCTGAATCAGCTTTGAAAAATGTTCTAGTAGAATGACCTCAGCTTAGTGTGCTCAGGGTGCTATTTTGAGTTTATTTTCATGTGTTACGGTGCTGCCGGGCAACTCATGTTTTCAACAAGGATTTGGCCTTTATTTTCTTATGCCTTTTTTCTGCTTGTAGCAGTACATGGTAATTCCATCACCTCCTGGCCATCCCAATGATGAAATCAGAAGCTAAGGATGGAGAAGAGGAAAGCCTGCAGACAGCATTCAAAAAGCTGAGGGTTGACACAGCTGGGTAAGTAACACCACAGGGAGGCAGAGAGTTAACATTACAAATGGACTTGAGGGGAACACCCTGGCTGTGAAATTTGAGGGAATGAGGTAATTGCAAAAGGTTAGGCATGGAAAGCCTTCATTATAGTTAAACAGACTGAAATGAATTCCCTACCTGTGGACTGCACTTCTCAAGGAATTGTAATTTGCTTGATTGCTGTCAGCTTGCAGCAGGGCTTGAAACAAACCTCACAACCATCAGCAGCTGACAGCATGCTTGAAATGAATTTTGGCATTAATCTGCCTACCAGAGTCCATAGTGCCAGAACTCTGCTGTTGAAGTTAGCCTGTTGTCGTGGCTCAGAAGGCCTGTCATGAGAATCAACTCCCATCTTTTCCCAGGAGAGAAACTTTCTTTCCATGTCAGTAAAAGAGTGCATGAGGTTCAGTGCATGATTCCCACACAAACTATTTTCACTGCTGTCACAGATTTTCTATTTATAACCAAAATCACTACATGGGAAAGAATGCTTCCTGTATTGTCTTGTTTTGTGGGAGATCTGACATGTGGCACTTACCCTGACTGAGCCAGGTGAGAGAACACAAACACCATGTGTTTTCTGGTGGTGTTGATCATTTTTGTGATCAGGAAGCTGTTGTCAGTGTAGGTAAGGCAGCACATAAAGATCCAGGTGTTTACTAGAATCACCACAGAGCTGAGATTGTGAGTAGATGGCCTTCTAAAGTTATCTTTCTCATTAGGAGTGAATTGCCTCTCCTTTCTCCATTATCTCTAGTCCCACCCCCTAGCTGGGCATACTTAGTTATTACTTCATAATTTTTACTGGTGGCCTTCAATAGTCTTCTCTGTGTTCACTATCTTTTAAATGGAAATTAGTTTGGACTCTCTTAACCCCATCCCAGATTAGTGTGTGGGAGACTGGTTTTCATTTCTCAGGTAGTCCACCCTGCTTACGAACTAATTTAATACAGGATTCGGAAAATAATTTTCTTGTGAATTCCAGTGTAGTGTGTGAAGTCACAGCTTGGAAAAATTGTTCTTATTACAAGTCATTTAAAATGGGAGTCTGGGATGAACCTACAGCACCAGAAAATTTAGTGAATCTTTTAAGGTCCCTGACTTGAGTAGAAGTTGAGGGTCCAACACATCTGTGTTGCTCAAGTGATTCAACTTGCAGTAGCATGAAGAGTTTTAGCTTATGTTGCCCTAGACAGAGGCTCAAGTGTTCTTCATCTAAACAAAGTCTATTTATGTCCAAAGAACGTTTATTTTTAGGAAAGAAAGGCTTATTTGTCTCTGGAAAAAGAGACATGTTTCTTCAGTGATGGTGTTTTTCCCCTCCCCTCTCCCTGAAATTTAGTCATTGTGTGTGTTCGTCATTGACACGTGGGGTTTGGGTCTGCTGCTGAATGGCATCCCTTGGTAAAAGAGTCTGTTGTACAAACCTTTGAGATAGGGATTTGTAAACACTTTTCCTTCTGATTGGGGCCTTTGTGGGCAAGATTTTAAGACATATTCTAAATGTTTTGGAGCAATATTTGCTGGGAAAGAAGATTCATAAGGTTGGGGTTTTTTTCATAAGCATATTGCTAACCAGTCTAGGCTGTTAACTGTTCATCCTGTCTTTCACAGATCTACTACTTCTCTCTCTGTGGGTGAAGGGATGAGTCCCAGAGCACTAGTTAGAACAGTGGCAGATGAAACCAAACCTAAGACTGTGTGTGCTTCTAAGGAAACCTGGCATGGGTAAGAGGAGCTTGGGATTATCAGACTACTTCAAATGATACTGCACTGGAAGGGAATTTTAAATAGACAAGGTTTCTAGTAAGTACACCCCTAAACAAGGAACCTGAATGTGCTTTATTGAAGAACTGTTTCAAAACTGCACCCCACCTTTTTCTGTTCATATAGGACTGCTATTCTTATTTGCAGTTATGTGAAGTGAAATGAAATGCTGGTCAGCTGTAGGTTGCTAAATGTTAGAGATGTTTCTCAGAACAAGTGGGAGTTGCTGGTTTTGAATCAGACAATGATGAATGCACCTCTTTCAATCATCTTTTGACATTGCAGAAGCTCTCATTGTGCCTTGGGAACTAGATTAAAATAAAGAATTGATTTCTGGGGTGTCTATGCAGAACTTCATGCTCATCTGAAACAAAAGCTCCCTTTGCCCTTGATTCATTAGTTTTGTGCTGCCTTCTTGTGCTTTGTCCTTCTTAGGGGTTATTTTGTCATGTCTCACATGCTTTACTCATTTTCTAACCTTAAAAACCCTCTCTTTTGGGTTCATTGCTCTAGTGTTCCTTTTGTATTTTATAAGCTGCTTGGCTAGTACGAAGTCAGATTCCAAGATAGCAGAACACTCTGCGCTTAAGGCTCTTGCATGCAGTGTAAATGCAGTAGGGATTTTGCCCAGTGCTATTTGTGACCCAGCAGTAAGTCTTGTGGTGAACCTTCACTCCCCCTTTGTGTCTTTCCCTGGCAGGTCTATGAAGAAGCCTCCGAGAGGAGTCGTGAGAACTCAGCGTCGCAGGCGTTCCGAGTCTCCCATCCTTCATCCTCCCAAGTTCATCCACTGCGGCACAAAGTCGCATTCCCCGTGCAGCCAGCTGGTGCAGAAGAGCCAGGTGGACACCCAGAACGACAGCAGTGGGTTTGGGATGCCAGTCCCCAAGGAAGCCGGTGCACAGGAACGATGCAGCGCAGCTCCTGACCTTGGCCAGAAGGGAGCTGAGGTTGAGTCCGGGAGGGTTTCTGTTATGCAGTTGACGTCGGAGAACAGGCAGGAGAACTCTCCAGCTGCAGCTGCTCCGGTGTCCAAAGCCAGCCTAAAGACTACAGAGCTTTCTGACTTCCAGTCCATGTGCAAGCTGAACACGAGTAAGCCGTGTGCGTGTGCGGGCAGAGCCTGTCAGTGCAAACTGTGGCAAGACATGGAAGTGTACAAATTCTCTGGCTTGCAGAACACCCTCCCAATGGCACCCGACAGAACAGTTCCTGAGGATCACTCCCAGCCTTTGCCATCAAGAACTCCCTCAAGTTCTCCACGCTCTTGCTCTGAGCAAGCCAGGGCCTTTGTGGATGATGTGACAATTGAAGACCTTTCGGGGTACATGGAGTATTACTTGTATATCCCAAAGAAAATGTCTCACATGGCGGAAATGATGTACACCTGACAGCAGTGAGCACCAACGAGCACCAGAAGGGCGGCTGGTTTAAATCTGCTGTCACACTCATGTGAGGATCCAACCCACTCCCTGCTCACTGTGCTTGCAATAAAAACACTTCTTTGCATCTCAGCTGATGGTTCATTATTTAAGCTGGACCAACAGTTTAGTTTCAGCATTATAATTTAAGCTTGGAATAGGTAATGAGGTAAAATGTACCCTGCCTGTACTTAAGACCCAACACTTGGGAAATTCTGGTTTTGTTTTCAAAATCTTGGTTTTGTTTTGCTGGAGGGAAAGAGTCCCTGTTTTGTATGGTGATTAGAGCCCTTACTGTCAGACACCTGGTGTAATTCAGTTTGTTTGAAATCACTTTGACCTCAGGTTTTAACACTTAGGCTCGTGCTTTTGGATGCTTGTGCCTCTGATTTCTTTATTTTTTTTTCCATAAAGGAGTGTGACCATCTCCCCTTGGTGCTGTTACCACTCTGGGCAAATTTCAGGAGATGCAGTCACCTCTTCTTGAGTGGAGGCAGTGGTATTTCTTTGTGCCTAAAGAGGCTTTATTTCTGGTGGGCTGATCAGGCATCCTCCTTCCCTGTCTGGGGTAAGGTTAATGTAGTCAGATGCTCTTGGGTTAACTGCATCTCCTTGCTGGGCTACCTGTTGAGAAAAGAAACTTGGGTGATCAAAGCCAGATTGTTTCAAGAGGTTTCTGATCTCTGTAGCATCACTCAGTGGAAAATATTAGGAAAGTGGAAAGCAAAGCTTTAGAGACTCATCTGCAGCAGGAGAAACACCCTGTGTCCTTGAGGGGAATTTCTGCTGCAGTTAACCAAAGAAAATGAGTCTGTGGGCTCTGTTCAGTGGAGTTTTAATGAAGGTCAAAGCAGCATCCTTTCTGTGTCCCTGCTCTTCAATAGCTACATTTCTGCCCCCCTGTTCTGGATTCAAGGCAGTTATCTGCTAACTGTTTTGGTAACTATTGTCTGCAAAGTGACTTTATTTCTCAAACAATTATTCTTTACTGTTCCCAAATGCAAATTCCAACCACAGCACCGTTGGGGGGCTGAAAATGCCTTTCAAGACCGAGCTGCTTTTTACCTTTTCTTTTGTTAGTCACAGACCTGCAGGGTTTAGGATTGCACTGCCCACTGCTCAGTACTGCGTTAAAGGGGCTTGAAATCCAGGAGATAATGCAAAGACGCAGAGTAGAAAGACATGAACTGGTGGTGACTGTGGAGGGAGAGGAGCAGTGCTGGGCCACTAGAGGTCAGTCCTGGCCCTGTCGGTTGGCTGCTGACACGGGCTCAGCCTTCAGGGGAGAACGTGAATTTTTCTGCCAGAATGAAGGAATAAGACCAGCTCCGTGTGGTGCCCGTGTGCACACACACTGTTAGTGCTTTCTGAAGTTTGGCTTTGCTGGTGGTCAAAAAAACCTCTTTAAATGCCAACATCTGCGTAAGCTATTGATGTTTAAACAAACATTAAACGAGGTGTTTAAACACTGAAGTGTGCAATCCCTTCACAACTGTGCTATGTAATTAGGAAAAGTTGCTAAGTAAATAATTACGTGGTCCCGAACTTGGCATCCTCTTAGGACAGTTACGACATCTCTGGGCTCCTGAGTGCTGGAACACCATGGGTAGCTGCAACTGCTGCCTTAACACTTTCCCTTCTGTTACTGCGAGGTGTTTCAGGATGTTTTGGTCTTCCCAGAAACCTCAGAACTAAAACCTCTGGTTTTGCTTTGAGAAAACAGGAGTTTCCAGCCCTTGATCATGCAGCAAGAACTTTGAAAACATGCCTGAGTAGTCTAAAAGCTTGGATTCACAGGAAAAAAAAAAATCAAACTTAAGCCAATTTCAGGGTCTGACTCTTTTTTTTTTTTTTTTTTTTTTAATTAAGAAAGCTCTTGAGGGCTGGTTCTGCCAAGCAGCACTTCTGAGTAGCGTTGGAGTCCCTTACCAAAGTGCCTCTTCCTGCCTGTGGCTGAATAGAAGTGAAGCCTTTTGTAATTAGCTTTGTAGGTGACACTTGGTCCTTCTCACCTGTGCCTGCAGGTGTTCTGTGTTTATGTGCTGGCTGCACACACCTAGCTTTTCCTGCAGTTATGTATACTGTGTGGTTCCTCTGTACATCTTCCTCCTAGAAATGCCAATAAGGTTGTCCAAGCGGTAAAACTGTGCTGAGTGAGTCTGAAACTCCCCACTGCCTGTGGCAGCTTTGCCCCAGAGCTTGGGGTGGGGTTTTGGGAGCTCCCCTGGAAGGGCAGGGCGTGGCACGGAATGGCACAGCCTGCTGACAGCACCCCACAGCTCCTGCAGCTTCCCAGCGTGCTGGGCAGGGAGGGAAGGTCATCTCTCCGTGGTCTTGCTGTGAGTGTCTTTAGTGAATTGTTACAAAGTGGGCTGTCACTGCCCACTCTCTCTGCAACTGTCCCAAAGACACGGTCTCACCTTTCTTTTCCTCACGTTGTGAGGCTCAATCACGCTGCCAGCTGTTAAACAGAAGATTTTGGGAAGTGTGTTGTTTTTGGGGAGAGAAGAGTAAATGATTGCTAGTGAATTCCTTTCCTTACCCTAAAGCAGCTTTGGAAAGTCACTGTGACAGAAGCAGAGGGGCAGAGTGAGCCGTTCGCTGTGCTCTGGGTGATCGCTGTGCTCTTACTCCTTCCACCTCTGCACACTTTTACACACCCGCGAGCGAGCTGGCCCCGGGCGCTCCATCCCCGCATCCCGCGGGGCTCGGCGGAGCGGACTCGGCTCCCGGCGCTCCTGGGGGGGAGAGAAGCGGCCCCTTCCCAGGCTCTATTTTAAGCAGACATTTACTTTCCCAGCCTCTTCTCCGCCTGGATCCCTGCCCGGGGCGGGGGACGGCGGGAGGGGTGGGATGTGTCTCTCTCCCTCCTTCATAAAAGGGCCCCGAGGCGGGGGCCGGGCTCCGGGGGGTTATTTTTGGGAGCAGCTCCTGGGATCCGATGGCCTTGTTAGGGCAGCGCTGACCTTTCTCCCGGCGGGGGAGGAGAGCGGAGCGGGCCGGGGCGGGCGGCAGCGGCCGGGCGGGGGAGAGCGGCCGGCTCGGGACCCCCTTCCCTTCCTCCGCCGTGGGCTCGGGACCCCCTTTCCTTCCCCGTGGGGCTCGGACCCCTTTCCCTTCTCCGCCGCGGGGGCGGCTCCCGGGCGGCCCATGCCCGTGCCCGCCGGGCAGGTACCGGCGCGGAGCGGCTGCCCCGACGGGGGGGCTGGGGCTCGGCCCGCCCTCCTCCCCTCCCTCTCTCCCAATTTCTCCTTCCTCCCGTGCCCCAGCCCCTCGGCCGGGCCAGGCGAGGCAGGAGCGGCCGCTCCCGGTGCCCATCCCGCTCCCCCCGGGGATGCGGCAGCCCCGGAGCGCTGCCCCTGGGAACGCTGCCCGGCTGAGGGGCACCGGAGGGCACCATGAGCGGCGGCAGGTTCGATTTCGATGATGGAGGCGCCTACTGCGGGGGCTGGGAGGGGGGCAAAGCCCACGGGCATGGCATCTGCACCGGCCCCAAGGGCCAGGGCGAGTACTCGGGCTCCTGGAACTACGGCTTCGAAGTGGTGGGCATATACACGTGGCCCAGCGGCAACACCTACGAAGGCTACTGGTCCCAGGGCAAGAGGCACGGGCTGGGAATCGAGACCAAAGGACGGTGGGTTTACAGAGGCGAGTGGACCCACGGCTTTAAGGGACGGTACGGCGCGAGGCAGAGCATGAGCAGCGGAGCCAAATACGAGGGCACCTGGAACAACGGCCTGCAGGATGGCTACGGCACCGAGACCTACGCTGATGGAGGTGAGGGTGGCTCCGGAGGGGCTGGGAGGAGGGGATGAACACCAGGACAGCCGGCAGAGGTTGTGTGTTGTCCCTGCTGAAGAGGTGACCTAGTCCTGTCCCCACTGGTGAGATCCAGGCGGGCACAGTGGTCTGCCGTGAGCCATTGGGGTGCCTCAGTGAGGAGGCAGAGCTTGTGTGCGTGCCCTGATTTTCCCAGCTGGGCACAGCGTGCGTGGCTGGCTGTCCACAGACACGAGGGAGGAGCAGCAGGAGCACTGCCCCGCCATCCCTCCCGCGGGACCTGCTCTCAAGTGTCCATATCAACATTTAACACCAGCCAACTTGACTTGTGTAGTCTGTGGCTCCTGGTTCCCCAGGGACTGGGTATTCCTGGAGCGGCCCAGAAGCTCCTGGTTGGTGCACAACCACAGTGCACCAGGCAGTGAGTTGTGAATGTTCTCATGTCAGATATAAGCCACCCATGGCACCACAGCGCTCTTTGCCTGTGCATTGAACGCTGCCTGCACATCTCTGATGGGCTGCCTGGACATCTCCTTTGCCAAACCGTTTTGATTGAGTCCATCTAAGCTGTTTAGAATATGTGGTCACACCCCTTTCCCTAAAATAAATCCCTCTGATTACTTGGAAGCTTTCAACCCCTGCTACTACACAAATGCACCACGTAGTCAGATGTTTGTTGTGCTCTGTAAATGCTCGGTCTAATTGTGTTCTTGCATTAGTGGCGATTTTTGGGGTTAGAAACATCGCAAGAATTTCTGTGCGAGTAATTCTGTAGCTCTTCAACGCTGTAATGTTCCAGGCTGCCACATTTAGGATGGCTAAATAGGGAGGGTGATTTGAAAGAAATACTCTTCAAAATAGGGATCAGAATTGCATCTATATTTATCTAGGACAGGCATTGGAGTTAGTTTATAAAGCAAAATAGCTATAATAGTATAAATCTTCAGAATGAAAAGCATCACATTTGTAGGCATTAGAAAAATGGACTAATTCAAGACTGACTGTCAGGGCTATGCTTTTACACAAATATTTCTCAATCAGTTGCATGGGTTTGTGGCTAACTTTAAAAACTGGGAATACAGCCTTGAAGTTGACCCATTCTCTTTGTGCCATTGGTGGTTGTAGGTACAGACACGAACTGACACATCCCTCCAGCTCCCGAAATTTTCTCCCTTCTCTGTCCCGTGGCCATGGAATGGTTTAACAGGTGCAGCCTGCACGGCCACAGTGAGAGTTCAGTGCACAGAACCTTCCCATGAGGCCCTGAGAAGTGTAGGTGACATGTGAGGTGTGCTCTGATGAATGAGGAGCAGCGATCAGGTAACTGTCAGCAACAGCTGCTGTTGGGACGTTCATTCTGGAGGTGGCAAGGTCTGCTGTGAATTGGCAGAGCTGCTTCCTCACTGCTTCCTAAAATGCAGGTTCTTCTCAGGGTGAAAGGCTACTGGAGTTCCAGTTAATGGGGAAGAATTTTGAAAGGCAGAACTTGATGAAGGATATGAATTTGATTAGATCTTGGACTGGAAGCTTGGGAGAGAAGAGCAGGAAAGATGAGTCAATGTTTTCTCCTGTAAGGATATATAATATACTGCTTCTGTCAGCACAGCTCCCCGGGGTGTTGTCCCACACCCAAGAACGTGCCAGCTGCATGATCCCTGGTGCCACCCGAGGTTGGCACTGAGGTCCTGCTCCGTGAAGATGAGCCCTGCCAAAGCCACCCAGGGCAGTGCTGAGCTGGGCTCCCCAGGGCTCACGAGAGCTGTGCCCTGGCGCCCAGTGACTGCTCCTTGCCTTGGGCTGTTCCCTCCTGGCTGGTCCGAGCTGTTCATTCAGCACATGAGCTTCATTCAGCACATGGAGCTTCTCTGATGGCCCAGGAACACGCAGAAAGCTGCATCCAAAGCCAGGGTGGGGATCACCGTCCAGCATCACATCTGTAGGACAGGGTGACCTGCAGGACCTTTTCCTGTTCTGTCTCCTCACCTGCACACAGTAACCACCTGCCAGATCCAGATGTGGCCAGGCTGGTTAATGGGACCTGTTAATATCTGAATTTGAGGTTGCCAAGATAAGCATCTGGAAAGGCTTTGGAAATGGGCCATCCCTCGACGAGAGGACACCATTCCCAAGCCCCTTGGAAGCCAGCCACACGAGGAAGAGGGCTCTGGGAATATGCAGCTCTTGCCAGGCCAGCAGAAACTTTAGGTCATGGTTGGGCTGCCTGCAGATTTCAGGGAAATGTAGCTGATTCCAACGTTTTAAAATTAACTTTTTATATTTACATATATATATATATATAGACATGTATAAAAAATTTATACTTCAAAATACACTTATAGGGTTGTCTGTGTTTGGGTCTTGTGTCTGGCCAAGACTGGTGGCTAAATAAAGCCCATATCTGGAGTAAAGCTTTTTGAAATTCCATGTGATTTTTGGTGTCTAGTAAGAAGCAGAGTCATGGTGGAACTTAGCCCAGGCACTGTGTGGGTCATTCACTTTTTCTCTCTGCTACCAAAAGCCCATTTTTGTGAAAGCTGTGGGAGACTGATGGTTTAAAGGAGCCTTCTGTAACACCGAATGAAATCAGCCAAGGGGTTCAGAGCTCCTGGTGTGGCTGGGCAGAGGCAGTGACACTGTGATAGATCTCTGGGTATCCAGCTGGATATACTTGTGTCTGCTGCTGTCACCAGGGAAGGGGGCAGAGCCCCTCACAGGGGCAGGATGCTCCAGCTAAAGTGGATGGTGAGTGGGGGTTGTGAAAGGCACAGAAATAAGGGATTCATCATTTTGCACCATAAGCTATGAGTGAACACCTAGTTATTTGGTTTCCACTGGTGAGTTTGGTCCATGCTGTAAGGAAGGCCTCATTTTTTGGATACTTTTTTGTGTTTGACTCTGAGTCAAAACCCAGTGAAGTGTTACTGCAGAAAGCAATCTCGCTGCTGATGCTGAATCATGCTGCACACCCAGGATTCAGCCTTGTCTTTGCTGTACAAATAACTGCTTATGTATATCTGTGTGGGTCAAAAAACTCACTGGCAATCAAAGCAACCTGAAACCAACTGATTTTTGATGCTGCAGTTTGTTCTCCAGGGCATTAGGGAAAACAGAAGTGTCAATTAACCATGAGGAAACAATTAGACCAGTCAGTGATCACAAGACCACAGAAAAGGGGAAGAGAAGTGCAGAAGTGTGCTTTGCTGGGGAGATGAAATGGGTTGATATGGAGCAGCACAGCTCCTTGAGTGCCTGTGGCAGGGAAAACACAGTGGGAAGGGGCCTGGGCTGGGACAGAAGGAGCAGCATCCATGGGACTGCAGCCAGGAAGGGAGGAAGAGGCTCTGGAGCATCCCCTGCTTTGGTTGGGGATGGGCAGAGGTGATGAACTGCATCCCTGGGGGTCGCAGAGGTTTTTGTCATTACGACAAGTAAAAATGCAGGCAATAAAGGCTTAGGGCTGAGGAGTCAGGGGAGTGGGCTCTGTCCTGTTTTCATCCTAAATAAGAGATTTATTTGTTTCACATCCACTGCTTTTTAACGATTTTTTGCAGAACCTCAGGCACGTGTGAGCCCGTGCTGCCAACTCTGTGTCCCTCCTGTCCCCCCTCGCCCAGGCTGTTTTGACACTGGTGGCAGTGGCTCAGGGATGTGCAGCTCTGCTGCAGAGAGGTTTTGCACAGCCCCATTGTCTCTTGGACTGGCTGTACTGGGACGTGTTGGCTCCGCTCAAACCTTGCGTGCCCTGACACGGCCGCCGGCGCCTCCAGGCGCTCCCAGCGGCCTCTGGCTCCGCTCCAGGGGTGGTTTATGGCCCTACCCTGGCACCAAGCCTCAGGCAGACAGGGGATTGCAGCATGGCAGGGGCATGGCAGTGGTTGGGCAGCACCGTGTGGGTGCCCTCCCTTCAGCCAGGAGGGGTTGGCAGGTTTGGTCCCACCACGAGTCACAGGGATGGGGTTACTTGTGCTGAATGGGCTGAGATCAGGCAGCAGGAGCAGCCTGCAGAGCTGGTGTTGAATCCTGTGTTGAGGGCTGTCCCAAGAAGTGGCACCCCAGTCTCTGCTCTGTGAAGCCCCACTGTGCCATGTGGCTTTTCCCATCCGTGTGGCTCCAATGCTTTCAGGGGAACAGAGTGGGCCAGGGACTTGCTGGAGTGCAGTGGCTGCTCCAACCTGGCTCTTAAGGAGTAGCTGAGCCCCCCTAAACCTGCAAGACTTTTCCAGGGAATGAACGTGGCAGCACTATCAGCTGCAGCCTGATACGTGTGAAGTTGTTCCCATCCTAGGAGAAGGTCTCCAGTGTCACCCTGATCGTGTGTCAGCCCCGCTGCCTGTCTGGGCGGGTGGGATGGAGCACTGACCTCATGAGCTCTCACTGGGGGCACTATGGGGGTCTCTATAACTTCATTTTTCACCAGGGGCACTCATCACCATTTTATGGAGAGGGATTTAGGAGCGCGGTGAGGAACATGTTGAGGTGCCTGGGCATCTCCAGTGATGGTTCTTGGCTCCTGGATCATGCCCAAACCCACACTGCCCACCTTATTTTTCCCTAACAGAGCTTCAGGCTCCGCCAAGAAACTGGGCAAAGGCCCCCTGCTCTGGCAGATGGCTCCCCATGGCTGCCTGCTGTCTGCAGATGCTCTGCACCACCTGAACCCCTACTGTTTTTTGTAGGGGAGGCCAACTGTTTGCAGGGACCCCAAAATACCGTGTGCTGCGGGGTCGGCAGGGGCTGGTGGGGGGCGGCTCACTCGGGGCAGCAGCTGCTGCCTGCTTGGGCACTTCTTGTCTTTCCTGGCCCTCAGCACTGTAAGTTAACACTCCACAGGCGGGTCCAAAGAGGATTTTAACGAAACCTGAAGCTTGGGAGGAGAGATTATTCTGCAGAAGTGGCCTGGGAGACTGTAAAATATGCACTCCCACAATCTCCAAAGAAGGAACTGGATTTGCTCCTTGGGGAGCAGAGTTATCCCTGGGCTCAGCAACAGTGTCTGAGAGGGCAGATGAATGTCTTGAAGAGGGGTCACACCCTTCCATCTCATCCTGGTCCTGCCTGAGCCTCCCCAGGACTCTGGGAGTGCCTGCTCTCCCAAAATCATGTGCAGGCTGCCTGCCTCCTGCTCTGGTTGCAAATCCCACGCAGGAAGTGGCTTTGAGTTTACACCAGTGTTGCCTGATGCCCCAGCCCCTTTCCAGTGAGCTGTCACCTGCCAGCAGAGTCTCTCGGGTTAGTGTCCCCTGCTCTTTGCTCCCTGGGGGCTGATGCTTCCGCGTGTGGGCGAGCACCGGTGGGGTTGGTGCTCCCCTTCGAGGAACAGTGGGTACCTCTAGGTCAGCGCCGCCCCGCAGCCCCCTTCCTTCCTTTGCCGGCTCTCCCAGGGCCAATCCTCTCGCTGACCCCGTCCCTCTTCTCTCCCGCAGGCACGTACCAGGGCCAGTTCACCAACGGCATGCGGCACGGCTACGGCGTGCGCCAGAGCGTGCCCTACGGCATGGCCTCGGTGGTGCGCTCACCTCTGCGCACCTCGCTGTCCTCGCTGCGCAGCGAGCACAGCAACGGCACCCTGCCCCAGCAGGACTCCCCCGCCGCCCACCCCGAGAGCCTGCCCCTCTCGCCCACCATCACCCGCGGCGGCTTCGCCCTCAGCCTCTACGGCGACGCCGAGGCCGGCAAGCCCAAGAAAGGGGGGCTCTTCCGCAGGGGCTCCCTGCTGGGCAAGCTGAAGAAGTCCGAGTCCAAGTCGTCCCTGGCCAGCCAGAAGAGCCGCGTCAGCTTCCTCAAGAGCGAGAGCGGGATCAGCTCGGCTGCCAGCGACGCCACCTCCACCGTCAGCCTGGGCGAGGGCGCCGAGGGCGAGGAGTACACCCCCTTCGAGTCCGACATCGACGCCACCACCACCGAGACCTACATGGGCGAGTGGAAGAACGACAAGCGCGCCGGCTTCGGCGTCAGCGAGCGCTCCAGCGGGCTCAAGTACGAGGGCGAGTGGCTGGACAACCTGCGGCACGGCTACGGCTGCACCACGCTGCCCGACGGCAAGAAGGAGGAGGGCAAGTACCGCCACAACGTCCTCGTCAAGGGCATGAAGAAGCGAGTGATACCCCTCAAGAGCGCCAAGATCCGGCAGAAGGTGGACAGGAGCGTGGAGGGGGCTCAGAGGGCCGCGGCCATCGCCCGGCAGAAGTCGGAGATTGCGGCGTCCAGGTGGGTGCTTGGAGCTCCAGCGTGCAGGTCCCTGTGGTGGTGGTGGTGGTGGTGGTGGTGGTCCAGTGGCACCAGCCCTGGTGCCATCCCAGCAGGATGGGGAGCGTGAGCTGGAGGGATGGGGAGCACCCTGGTGCTGTGCCAGGCTGCTGGAGCTGCTGGGCACTGATGGGGCAGCATGAGAACCAGTGGGGTTTGAGGGTGGTAAACCCAACAGGCCCCACAAGCAGCAGGTGAGACGTGTCCAGACAAACTGGGGCTGCAGCAGAGCACGGCTCAGCCCCTGGTGTGGCTCTGTTTGGGAGCCTGTGGGATGCATTAGGGTTGTCACTTAGTTTTTAGCAGCTCAGTGTAATTACTCCAATGTCCCTCATGGGACAGAGGAGGGAGGAAATAAGAGTGGCTCCAGGGTCTGCCTGGCGAGGGCAGGGGAAGTTCTCCATCTCCAGCTTGCATCCCTGCCTATGTCCAAGCTGTGTTGGCAGCATGCTCCTCCTCCTGCAGGATTCCTGCAAGTCTCAGAGCCCACCTGGCAAAGACCAGAGATCTGTGAGGCAGGATTGCAGCCTTCCTCTTCTTTTCCTTGGGTAAATGGGGTTGTAACACATCTTGGGGTTTCACCTGGCCTCTCCATCAAAACCTCCCCACTTAGAGGCTTTGCTCAGCTGCTGGGTGATGGCTGCATCTCCACATCTGTCCTGTCTCACTCCTTTTAATTCCTGTTTAATTATCAGTGACTTCATTAGCAAGCAGAGAGGGGAAATAAGCAAGGAGGACACCTCTTCCCAAACCCCATCCCTCCCCTCCAAGGAACCCCAGCTTTACTCTCCCAGCCGCCGTTTCTGCTCCGGAGCTTTGTGGGGAGCGTGGCTGAGATTTTGTAGCAAAACACAGTTGCCTCAAAGAGTGGTGGAGGAAACCCAGCAGGACTGCAAGTGAAGCTCCGTGCAGGGCTAGCTAGGATAAAAATAACAGGCTGGGGCAGCGTGGGGCCCTCTGGATCCTCCTGGCAGGGCGAGCTCAGCCCAACACCAGCCCCGCCGTGCCCGGGAAAAGCGTGTGGATGCGGCGTGGATGAGGGGGCTGGAGCTGCAAACGCCGCTCCCCGAGAGCTTGGCCGGTTTACACAAACCTCTTTTTATTATACACTATTTACACTTTGGATCAAAAGCGGCTCTGCAGTGTTTTCCATCAGGGGCTGGAATGCGCCCGCTGCCCTGGCGGGGACTGCATCCCTCCCCAGTGCAGCCGGGGAATGATTTCCTATTAAGGAAACCTTGGAGCTGGAGGAAATAAGATGTGAGAGCCGGTTTCCTCCCGGGAGTCCTGGGCTATCAGACCCTGCAGTGGTGTGGCTGCTGGGGCAGGGAAGGGGTTGCTGTGCTCCCTGCCACTGTGGAACCCCAGTGCCGTTCCTGTGGCACTGCTTGCAGCTGAGGTGGAGCCACTGAGAGAGAGTTCAGGCTCCTCCATCCTCTAAACTATTACTCAGTGTTTATTTCTGGTGTATGTTGCTCTGGGCAGAGCCACTCTCTCTACTTGATGTCTCTTGTAAATCTGACTTGTGCTCTCCTCGCTCCCCCCTTCAGCTCAGTTTTGGGGTTGAGAGTAAATACAGAGAATTTTGTCCCGAGAGGGTCCTTAGGTTGTCCCCAGCTCTGCCCCTGACTTTTGCTTTGGCCTTGAACCTTTCCTCAGTTTCCACACTTAGGACAGAGTAATTGCAGAGAGATTGTGAAAATGCATTATTGCAGTTTATAGAGGGGCTGCACTATCATTAGCATCGCCCGAGCTCGTCACTGCGAGGTGGGGTTTTCTGGATGGAGCATTTATGTTTCTCCTCTGATTGCAGTGTGAACTTTACCCACAAAAATGCCTTTGAGGCTACACTAATCCCTTTCTGGGGGAAGACGTGGCCTATCTGTAGGTTAGATTGTAAGTAAGAATTAACTGGAAGGACACAGCAGGCTGTGCAGATTCCCAGCTCTCCCTGCATGCCTGTGCCATTGTACGTGAATGTTTGAGTTTCATTTGCTTCTGACACTCAGGGGAGCCCCTCGCAATAAAGAGCTAAAGTAACATCCAGCCTTCTGTTGTCTGGGGGTGAAATGTCAGGAGAAGACCAGATTTCTCCCTTTTGCACCATAAAAGGCTCTTTAGGGATAGAAATCCTGGGGAAAACAAGCCCAGGGGCTGGAAGCTGCCTCGGCCAGTTGCACCGCAGGAATGCCGGGCACGTGCCCAGCTCTGGGGGTGCTCTGTGGGCAGCAGAGATGGGAGCCCTGCCTGGGGCTGCCAGGGATGATGGTCAGTGTGGTCACCGAGCCCTCCCTGTCCCATTTCCACTCCAGGAGTGTCTGAGGTGCCAGGCTGCTTCACAGCTCCAGTCCCACCTGCCAGCTGGTGCCGTGGGCAGTGCCAGCTACTGCCTGCCCTGCTGCCTGTCCTGCCCCAGCAGCGCTGTCCTGGCCTCCTCAGCTCCCTCCTGAACCCCCTGGGTCAGCAATCCAGCTGCTTTCCCCATTGTGCAAGAAGCTGAGGACATCATCTCACGGTCAGCGGAGGGAACAGTGATTTTTTTTTTTTTCCCCATTCCGTTTTTCATTCTTTCAAAATGTGAAAAATCATCTGGCATAGGGTCCTGCTGTCCTGAGCAGCCCACCCAGGTCAGCCAGCTCTACCCCAGGCAAGATCTCTTGGTGCTGCTCAGATACAAACCCTGGGCATGTCTATTGGCAGCACTGGGGATCAGGTACTGGGATGGAGCTGATGGAAGCTGAGGTATGAATCCTTGCCCAGGCTGCTGGCACTTTGGGAAAGAGCCATCTTGGAGGGCAGCCTCTGTGGCAGGCAGCAGACGTGGCTTTCTCCCTGCCCAGGGGTAACACGAATGGACGTTGGGGTTTTAGCACAGTTTTAGTGTTCATTAGCTCTGCTGGTGCTCCAGGGCTTGTCCTGCTGTGATCCCAAGGGATTCCCATCAGAACTGGAGCACAGCTGTTCCCGAGGTGCAGGGTGAAGGTACCTGCTGTGTCTCTCCACTCTCTGCCCTGCTAATTGAAAAAGTGTTGGGGTGGATGGGAAATGCAGTGAGGGCCTGGGATCACAGCCAAGGAGACAAACTGGCTGGAGGACAGTGAGGAGGGGGCAGCCACCACCCAGCTGTGAGTGAGGCAGTTCAGAGCCATCCTGAGGTGTGCAGTGGGAGTTTTCTGGGTGCCTGGGGAGCAGTGTGTGCTTGCCTATCCCATGGGGAGGATGGTCCCACTGAGTACAGGGAGAAGGAGCATGAAAATGGTCAGTTTTCATCTCTTCACAACAAAATAGAATAAAATAAAGCAAGAGTAAGGGCAGGACTTGGCTGTAGGGGCAATCTTTGATTTTTTGAAAACTGTGTGCTCACTAGCTGGGCAGCTCATACAGGGGTTTTCCTTCTCAGTGGTGCTTTTGGGGGACAAACCGAGTGTAAATACTGCAAATCCCACCTCTGTCCCACTGCAGCAGTGTCTGACGTGCTCTGCCTCTGCATGTGGTTGTGCTTCCCGGTGACTTGGACTGAAGTCAATGGAGGGACTTGGCCATGTGTCCTGCAGGGCACGGGCCTGGCCAAGCTCTGAGATCCTCTGACGGATGCACGTCCTGGCAATAACACCTCAGATGTATCTGCCAGGTGTCACAGGATCAATAGGAAGGCAAGATAGTAGAGGCAATAATGGCTGCTGTGCTTCACCCTTTTGTCATCGGGTGCTGGCTCTGAAGCCCCTGAGGGGTTTATGCCTGGAGAGTACAACTACAAATGAATACATCTTGGATTAGTTTTTGTTTTAATGTAATATCTGTAGATACCTGTAAGAATTTCTGGACTGCACTCTGAAGCGTGGGGCGCCAATTCCTGATTAAGTAGGGTTTGCTCACCCTGGTGAGCCTGGGCTGTGTGGAAGCACCGCAGGGCTCCCGGTGTCAGGAATCACATCGGCTTCCCCGGCAGTGACACACGGGCATCGTTCACAGCGTGAGCTGCTGCCTGGCTTTGAAGCCTAAGTCGGTTTTCTGTCTGTCCCCATGGCTTTGGGGCACATCTCAGCTCTCCCTTCAAATAACAGGAGTGCTCCACGGCTCCCGTATCGCTTTCCAAAGCTCCCCTGCCCGGCCGCATTCCCGGCGGCGCTGCCGCCGTCTCCCTGTGCTCAGCATTTCCAGGCTGCGTGGCCGGGCAGCAGCGAGCGTCTCCTTGGGGAACGCGGGTGTGTGGTGCAAATGACGTCCTGAAATCGCTGCAGTCAGCACAGGCTCCTGACTAAATAAGGGCAGGCAGAGCAGGGCTTTATCGGCCCAGCGCGACAGCTGAGCCGAGGCCGTGGCAGCCCACGCCGCTGGGGTTCGGCCTCACAGCCCCACCAAGAAGGTGCTTTATTTGGCACAGCGAGCTCCTGCCCGTGGCCCCACTGCTCTCGGGGGTTCAAGGTGCCAAGGGATGTCTTCAAGAGGCACCTTTTGGTGAGGCACAGTGCGTGTCCAGCGCAGAGCTGGGCTGGACTGGTGGCCGCGGTGGCCTCGGCCCTCCTAGGGCTGACAGCACAGCTCAGCTTCCCCGAGGCCGGATTTCACATCTGGGATTTTGGGTCTGTTGAATCAGGCTTGGGGTTTGCTCTGAAAGTTTTAGGAGTTTGGTTTTTTTTAAAGCATGCATTGATTTCTGCTTTCCTGAGGCTTTTGGCCAGTGGCACAGGCATTAGACACTTCAGGAGTTCAGCACATTCCCAGACCCCCAGAGGGCAGGATGCTCATGGCCACCATGGAAGGGCAGGCAGCAGCAGTGGTTTGAGGCAGCCCCTGCCAGGAGGGCTCACTGCTCCTCTGCTCTCAAGGTGTCTTTGCTCTGGGACTCCACACCTCTGTGTGATGGATGGACATGTAACGAGGAGGCAGCAGCAGGCAGGAGATGGGCAGAGCTTGTCCTGACCCCAGGTGGGTTGTTGGCTGTGATTTGTCTCCAAGTGGGAGCTGCCAGGGAGGGACACAGGAGCTGGGAGCAGCATTTCTGCAGCTGTATGATCAGACACCAAGGATGTCACAGCCTGACCTCTCTTAAAACACAAGTGCATCAGGTGAAGAGGTGGGACAAGACTACCCCTCACCTCCCCATGGGGTGCAGGGCAAAGCTCACTCCCAGTAAGGTGCAACCACCCCTGTAGGCAGTGGAGTGGCCTGAGCTGAGGACAGGTCCTCGATGGCTGGGTATTCTGGCTGGCCCAGGAATTCTGGCTGCCCAACAGCCCCCACAGTGGGAATCTGCACCTCGGTGCTCCCACAGGCAGGGCTCAGAGAGAGCCAGTGCACACGTGAGCAGGGAGAGACACGGGCAGCCAGGTGGCTCCTGCTACAGCTGAGGGCCAGGACACAGCAGTGAGGGGACGTTCCTTGGTCCTGCTGTCCCAGCAAAGACCTTTCTCACAGAGCTCAGTGTGTTTATAAAGAGAATAATCTTGTTTCATCACTCTTGGTAGACAGAAACCCAGTTGGTGGCATCTATTTCCGCACCAGCCGGGGCTGGGACTCTCCCACTTTCTTTGTGGCACAGCAGCCTCCAGCTCTGCACAAGTACTGCCCTTTTCAAACCTCTCCTGACCCTCATCCCACCTGGACACTGGAGCCATGCAGGGAGAGGGCTTCTGGGTGTGGGTGAGCTCCTCTCCATCCCTGCTCCCGTGTGGCCTTGGGGACAGCGAGCCAGGATCAGACACCCACCCCAGCTGTGAGACCCCCGCAGTGTGTCCCCCCCATGTGTGGGCTGGAGGGGTTCAGGGTTGGGTGAGTGATGCTGAGATGCCTTCACCCCTTTCTTTGAGCCCCCTCCTGGAACAGCCCCATCCCCAGCCCGGGCTGGCTGCGCTTCCAGCACTGACACATTTTTGGCCCACCCTGCTCCTTACGCCGAGATGCGTTCGGACTCCAGAGGAGCTTTATCTGTTTTCCACCCGCCTCACAAGAATTTCTTCAGGCACTTTCATGCCCTATTAGGGTAAGAGGGAACGTGCACTTTTAGTAGCTCCAAGGAGAAAGCATCTGCTGGGCAGCAAACTGCTCTCCCCAGGGCTTCCCGGGTTATCGGGGTTGAAGCAGGAGAGGCTCTGGCTTGCAGGGATCCCCTCAAGAGGAGCAGAGCTGGGATGGCAGGATGCCAACCCCAGGGATGGCTACGACTCTGATACCAAGCCAGGCAGGGAAAGTGGAATTGATGGGCTGTTCATTCCGACCTTGTGGGAAATCCTTATCTCAAAAGCTTACACACACACAGAAAGGGAAAAATGAAGTGTGACTTTAATCTGCAAAAAGGACTGTGGAAAACGATAGCTTCTCCTTCAGCTGATCTGGTGCTGCGTGGAGCAGGAAGGCTCTGACTCCCATCCAAATGCCTGGAATCAGCCGGCAGGGAGCAGGGCTTTAAAATCAGCGGATTCAATCAGGCTTTGCTCAGAGGTTATCATCATCTCAGTGGAATTTGAAACAGGCTTATCTTGAAAAAGAAACAATATTTAAGTAAAATGTCCAATTAAAACAGAAAACCAGTGATAAAGAAACCCTCCCTCCTCCTGGAGGAGGAGCAATTTTTTCAGCTTATCCTGGTGCTGAGCCAGAACCCTTTGGCTTTCTGAGTCCCAAGATTTTTCATTTTGCTCCTGCAAAGCCTGATGAGCCTTCAGTGGCCACCAGGAGGGACCTGGTGTCCCATCCACCTGCGTTCCCTCAGCAGCCTTGGGTGCAGGTGCCTGGGAGCTGCAGGTGCTTAGAGTGAAAACACAGACTTTCTGACCCATTTTAGCTCTGGTGGACCTGACAGTCGAGTAAAACACACTCACTTTATGGATCCATCTGTTTGGCAGAGCTTGGGCCTCTGCAGGAGCTCCTGGGTGAGGCTGGGTTCCCTTGAAACAAATGACTGCTGCATCCCTGATGTTTTCTTGGAAGTGGGACTTCCAAGGGCAGGGCAGGGTGCAGTGCAGGTACAGGCAGGGAGGCAGGAGCACACAGGGGTGGAAAGGCTGGAAGACCCTGATTGCATGTGTGCTGTGAAGATGTTCTGGTGTGCTGTCAGTGGGATAACCTGGCTGCTTTGATCTTACAGTGGTGCCCAATTAAATCTGGGTGCCCAGAACTGAGCCCCTTTGGTAATGGAGTGGTTGGAAGGTGGGATAAATCAGTGGCATTTGTGCATGGCCCCAAGGCTGTGCTGCTCTGGGAGCTCCTTTTCATCTGCACCCAGGGCAGCAGGCAGGACAGCAGACCTGAAATCCAGGGGTAGGAGGAAGGGGTCCAGCTGGCAGCTGCAAATCACCCTTTTGCCCAAAGATATCTCAGTGGATGCTCTTATGAGCCGCTCTGAGCCTGGCTGTGCAGGCAGGACGGGCTCCAACAGAGTGAGGAGCTGCCTGTGCTGCCTGTCCGAGGCCAGGGCAGTGTCCCTGTGCCACGGTGCTGTCCTGGTGGCCCCTGGAGCCGGCAGGCTCTGGCTTGCTCTGCTCCATTTAGAGCCGGCTCCAGGCAGCTGCTGCCTGGCATCCCGGGGCTGTGGGGGAACCAGAGAGCAGCTGTGCTCTGTGCCAGCGCCCCCAGCTCCTCACAGCCCGTGGGCTCCCGTGCAGGCTGGCACAGCCCAGCCCTGAGGGCCGCTCTCGCTCCCGGGGTGGCACAGATTAACTGGGCAAATCTCCCGTGCGCGGGGCTGGGGTGCGTGCAGGTTGTCGTCTTATTGGAGACAGCTGCAGATCTGTCTGCCCTAAGATTAATGTCACTTTAACTGTTCCAAGGGGAAGTATCCCTCGGTGAAAGATGCAAGTGGCCCGGAGCTATTTAGAGCTAAGGATAACATTTCGGTATTTTAAAAATTCACGGAGTAATCATAAAGGCTAACGCGTGCTGAGCTCGTTGGGTGGCAGGCAGCTCTGGCAGGCCTGTGCTCCAGCAGCACTGCACAGGAAAGGATGCTTTTCTCCTGGCTGAATGGCCTGGCCTTGCCCTTTCTGTGGAAGGAAGGAGAAAAGCTCTGATTTATCCAGCTAAGTAGCCTGGGCAGGTACATACAAAGTGCCACCACTTCTGTGTAAGTGCTGGTACCGAGAGTGAAAAGCCTGGGGCATCTCTGAGCTGCTCTGCAAGGTCAGGATGGCTTCTCTTTTTGGATTTCTGTTTGAAGCAGTATGGAGGTGTTTTCTTTAGGAAGCAAGTTGTGTTGATTTATGCTGATTTCACAATTTAGATCACAACTTGAAGAGTCCATATTATAAAGGAGCAAAGGCTCATGCATCCCAGGGATGTCAGAGTCCAAGTCCCATGGGCTGGTTCCAGGTAAATGAGGGTAGCAGAGTTTTGCAGGTATCTGCATGCATGCAGAGGGAGAGACACAAAGGTCCAGATGGATTGGGACTAAGCAGGAAGAAAAGGATGCTCCAGCCCTAAAGGTGACACAAGTCCAAAGACAGGGCAGAAAATGGAGAAGCCAGAAAGTTCTGTCCTGGTCAGGATGTAGAATCATAGAATTGTCTGGGTTAGAAGGGAGCTTTAAAGGTCATCCAGTCCCAGCCTCAGCAAAGGTGTGTGCTGGTCAGGTCTGTGCTCTCTCGCCCTTCATGACTGTGAACACAGAAAGGATTGGTTGCCATCACCAAAAACACTTCTGCAGCCTTCCCTCTATCCCTTCTGAGTGCTGCAAACATTCCTGCCAACACAAACTGCTATCTCAAGTTTCTTCAGAAGGACAAAATGATTCCTGCTGGATGCTGGAGCAGGGATTTGGCTGGGAGTGGAAAAGTTAGTTTCCAGGAGAGGGGAGTTCAGCAGAAGTCTCACTTCCTAGAGCTGAGTGATGAATTACATTTGTTTCTTTGTCTTTTTGACAGCTCACGATACCAGGAATGGCAAGAATCGTGCAATGGGTTGGGTTGGAGAGGTGTTCAGGTGGTCCTTGCTCAGGGTTTGCTGTATCAGTGGGAGGAAGGAGACCCTGGAGAAGGAAGGACAGTTCTGGACAGGTCTGTCATTCCCTTCATAAGCAAATGTGAACAGTTTGGGCAGAGAGCTGAGCTCTCGCCCTATTTCTAGCAGCAAGGTCATTGCTGCACCTGCAGGCACCCCAACCCCGTCTGGTATTTGCAGTATTCTCTGCTAATTCCGATCTCATTTACAGTCTAATCCAATGTGGATGTGCAAAACAGCATAAAGTGTCCAAAGGGCCGGGCACGCTGGCTGGGCTTGGGGCTCACCTGTTAGCGCGGTGCTCAGCTGCGGCTCGGGTGTCCACGGGGGATGGCAGCAGCAGCCACAGGAACGATCCAGGCAGTGCTTCAGGAAGGACAGGAGCAGTTCTCTGTCCTGCACTAGTACAAAAATGATTGGAGCACTAGAGGCGAGCCAGAGGAGCAAATAAAGCAGCAGATGCGTTTAACCCTCCCGTCCCGCTGGGGTGTGAAGCGCGGCAGGCGCGGGGAGCCAGGCGGGAGGCAGCGGCAGCAGGGCTGGGACAGGGGCTGCAGACATTGCCCACGTGCCTCCCTCAACTCAGCTCAGCTCAGGGCTGCTGCTCCTCCTTGCAAAGAATTCACTGGAGCTATTTTTAACAGCGCTGCCCAGGGAGGTGGCTCAGGGTGCAACTGGGAAGTGTTCATCCCAGTGGCACTGCTTGGGTTGGGACAGGGAGCACTGCTAGGGGTTTGCAAAGGCCCTTCTTTGTGTTTATCCCCCCAGGTTGGGTGTGTTTAGTGTTTGTGGCTCGTTTTCCAGCGCTGCCTTGAAACGGGAGTCTTGAATTCTGCTCCTCTAAAACCCATGGGACTGTGTTTCAGTTTCCCCCTGACCTCCTCCATCTCAAGACTTCCTGCTCTGCTGGTTTTTGCAGGGGCTGCTTTCTTGCAGAGGTGCTGGGAGCTGACAGCACAACCAGCAGTAAATAAAAAAGTTTAGCCCTGGTTTAATTGCTGCCTGAAAAACATCAAATTTACATTCACATCATAAAAGGCTGGCATTTCCACTTTGCAAAAGCTGATTCAGCTTTTTCAGAAGATTTTAACCCTGGAAGAAATTTTTCCCTTTACATGTTTCATGTCTGAGGTTCAAAAATCACCCTCAAACCTCCCTGTGCTTTCCCAGGGCAGCTGGTGTTTGTCTCTTTCTTTGCTGCCAGAGCCAGGTTTTCCTCTGTGTTGAGCTCCCAGGCACTGCCAGCCAGGCAGATAAAAAATTCAGGAATACTCGAGGCCGTTAGATGTTATTGTTATGGCTGGGCCCTTTCCTCCAGGCTGGGCTTTGTCACAGTGATATTAAGCCCTCAGCGTGGGTTTTTGGAGGGTTGCAGCAGCTCTGCCTTCACTTGGTGCCCCGGGGCTGTGCAGCACAGCCAGGGGAGATGTACTGAAGAGGCTGTGCCATGCCTCTGAAAGCCAAGTGTTCATCACCTGGCTGCTGCCATAATAAATTATCTCAGCAGTGGAGGGACCCAGCACAGGGGGCATCAGCATCCCTGTTGGCTGGGAGAGCAGTGCTCTCCTGGGATGCCGACAGGGACAGCACGTGGGCTGCTGGAGGTGCCAGATTTGAAGCTGCAGCTGTGCTGACCGTAGTCCCTCCAAATCAAACACTTCTGGATGACTTTACAAGCAAGGAGGTGGGAGCAGAGGTCAGGTGTGTCCTGCAGAGCGAGAGAGCTGGGCAAAGCTGCCACGCGGCTCGCAGTGCCTGGGCAGTGCAGGATGCCAAAATTCTGCTGCTCAGCTTCTTCCCACCGCTCCTGTGTGGAGCTTGGGAGGTGCCCCGTGGCCTCCCTGGCCTCACACCCCTCTGTGCCCAGGAGGGCTCACAGCAGAGCCCTTCCAGCCTTGGGGCCACGGTGGCTGGCAGTGATGGCTCAGCTCCCCACTGCCCACAGTGTCTCACCACAGGCTCTGCAACCCAGGCTGGCATCTCCTCGGTCTTGCCATCTCTTTACCTGCAGGAATTGCAGTACTCAAGCCCCCCACAGCAGCCAAATAGCACCCAGCAGCCTCTCTGGAGGAAAGCAAATGTCCACCAGGAGAAAAGCATAACTGGGAGCTACTTTGTAACTCCAACACTCCCAGGCTGTTCTCTGGTGTTGTTCCGAGATGCTGGGAGAGAGCTGAGCATGTGGGAGCCATCTGCACCCGCTCTCTCCTTACTACTGAGAGCAGACCCCACGTCTAGTCCACTTCCAGACTACTTTTTTTGAGGAGCCACTTTGAGGAAAGCACTTGCCAGGAGCTGCCTGCTGCTCCCCCAGCTGGGGCCAGCTGGCTGATTGTCTGCCTGGGAATTGGTCAGGACGGCATCTGCCCGGCTCAGCGAGCAACTGGAAGGGAGAATTTTATCTCTTGGTGCTGAATCTCATCCTCCAAGACAAAGCCAGGGGCTGGAGCCCATCCTGCAGGGATGAGGAGCCGGGTCCCCCCTTTGCAAGGCTGTTCCCAGAGGTTGGCTCCAGGCAGGCTGTGTGCCCCAGGCACAGAGTGCCCAGCCTGTCCTGATCCCCCAGGCAGGGAGAGCACAGAGACATCCCCCTTGGCCCCTGCCAGATTATAGAGGAATTAATCACGCTGATTATTTGCTACCAAAAAAGGAGGTGCCTCTCTCTGTCTGGAGCTGGCTCAGACCCCCTGCTTGTGAGCAGCAGCTTAAAAATGCTGTTTTCTGCCTCATCGTGTCTTGTCTCTGGATTTGTCAGGAGCTGTAATAATTTTGGATAAAAAGACCAAGAATGACTGCAATCCCAGGCAGCCCAGCCTGCAGAGAAAGCGGGGAGATAACGTGTGAGTGTGGGCAGGGAGGTGAATCATGGCTCCAGTGGAGTGGGATGTCATCCCAGGGAGGGATAGGCTGAGCCACAGCAGCTCCACACCCTCTTCTCTATTGCAGGGCCCTGAACAGTGTTTTCAGCTCCCTGTCAAGTCACACTCTTGCCTGTGTCAGTTGGGATTGATGCCCCACTTTTAGTTCTTTCCTTGCAGCTACTCAGAATGGCATATGTGTGTATCTTCTCCCTTCTAAGGCTCTCAGAACAGCATTTCTATCACTTTTTCATTCCTCCTGTTGAGTATTCAGACTACAGCTAGTCTTGTCTGCCTACTGCATCTCAGTTTAATGGGGAAGAATTAATCCTGATTTCATGACTAACAGTCCAAACATTCCTCTGGAGCATTTTCACTGTAGGCATGAGAACTGCATCTTTTCCTCCTTTTTTTGGTCCTAAAACATGACCAAATACCAACCTGAGTCTGAAAAGGGCTCATCAGACACCTTAAGTCCACAATAAAGATTGTAATTCGGAGTGAATTGGTGTTTGATGAATGCTATAACTCCTTATCTTAACTGTCCACACAAAAATATGTGGATTTGTATGTAAAAGGGGAGCTATGGGGAGCCTTGGCAAACCTGACAGTGAGAGCATGGGGAAGGCAGCTCTTGGTAAGCCCTGGGTGGAACAAAGCAGATGAATATACGGTGCTTCACCCACCCTTATTTTTAAGGTGCAACTTTGCTGTTTGAAGTCAGCTCCTTCCCAGACTGAGCAGCTGGGCTGTAAAGCCACCCTGCTTTTAGCAAAAAGATCACAGGGCCCCGAGCGTGAGGCATGTGAGGAATACGACAGCTGGCCAGTAAAATAACTCCCAGAGCCCTGCAGCCCTATGGAGCAAGGAGGAGATGTGCCGGGAAGAAGTGGAGAGGACTCAGGGAGCCAAGATGGGACAGAGGCAATAGCTCTGTCTTTCCTACACTGATGAGAGCAGCCCCATGGGCTGGGACGAGTAAAGGAGCCCCTGGACAATGTGTGTTGTTTGCTGGAGAGCTCCAGGAGGGACATTTGGGGTAAAAGGTGTCTTAGGGGTGTGTGGGGCAGGAACACGCTGCCTCTGGTGAGGTGCAGCAGCTCCGGGCTGGTGACAGCACAGCAGAGTTCAGCCACCACATATTGTCCCCTTATGCTCCACAGATGCCTGTGGGATGCTCTGGGCATTGCTCTGAGCAGCACAGCAGCAAGCAGCACCTGCTGCTTCACTGCCACACAAAAACACGCTCACATTTGCAAACACACCTGCCCTGTGCCCTTGTGCAACCTTCCCACCTTATCCTTGAGCATCCGGGCCCCTTCCTTGCTGAAAATCTGGTCTTTCCTCCTTGGGTGTCGAGTTTTGGCTCTCCTGGGCAAATGCTGAGTGCTGTTATACCGGATGGGCTGCTTTGATTTTGGTGCTGGACAGGGTTTGGTGCTCGAGCTGGGACAGCCTTGGCTCAGAGGGTGCTCACTGTTGTCCCCTCTTCTCTCTGCAGGACAGCTCATGCCAAAGCCAAGGCTGAGGGGTCTGAGCAGGCAGCTCAGGCAGCCAACAACGAGTCGGGCATAGCCAGAATGATGGCCAGGGAGCTCTCCCCAGACTTCTACCAGCCAGGTAGGATCAGAGGCATTTTCTAAGAGGAGTTTTTGCAATTTCCTTGGGGAATCTGTTCAAATACTTTACCCACTTTATAACTCTACAAGTTACCCTCCTGTCTGTCCTAAATCCTCCTTTGCTCAGTTCTAGCCAGCCCCCTGCCCTGGCTAATTTGCTGTCCTCCTTACACCCCTGTTTTACCCACTGTGTTACCTGGAGGAAAATCCCACAGTCCCTCAACCTCTCCTCGTGGTTTTCCACACACCAAAGCCCTCAGAACTCCAGGCAGGACAGGCAGCAAGCTTGGGGCTATTTGCAGCACTCCTGTAGATATATCCCTTGTGGCTTTTTCTTGGAACAGCTGTGCACATTGCCTCCCGAGCCCATGTCCTGTGGGGCCCCACGACACATAAGGGCACAATCACACTCTGCTAATTAGGAGCTGTAATATCCTATAAGAAAGAAGCTAATGCAAATTACTATTTCTCTGATTCACTCTTTATTTGTCAGCATCACTGCTGATTATTCGGCTGGGCAAACACTTGGGAGGTTCCTTCTGTGAGACCAAGCACTGAGGATTAGTAGATAGGAAGTGTAATATTAGAAGCAGCATTGTGAATGCCATTACCTTTCCCTAGACTGAGTTAGCTCTTCCTGGAAAACTTTCCTTTCTAGAGAGGGAAGGTAGTAACAGAGCAGAAAATAAGATTCCAAGTGCCTACATTTTCATCCCATCTTTCTTATTATCTGGCTCTGTTGCCTGCAGTGAGTGCCCCATGGTTGCTGAGGCAGGATCACAAGGGACTATCATAGCAGCAGAACTGGGGTTAGAAGCCAAAGGTTGACTCCTGCTCAGCAAAACCTGACAGATGCTGCTGCTGCTCTGATTTTGGTGCCTCTGCATCTCCTGTACACCCAGCACAGGGCACACAGTGGGAGCAGGGCACAGCTCACAGCCAGCACTTGGCTGGGGAGCGTCATGCTGACAGATTTGCCTAAATTCCCTGTACTCCCACCTTGCCCTGCACCTACCAGCTGGGGAGACACTGTGCTGGAGGGCTGCCTGTTCCTCCCCACTGCCCAGCGAGGCCCATCGGAGCTGCTTTGAGTGGGAAACACCTCAGCACCCCTGCGTGGGCATGAGCCAGCGTGTGGCACTTCATTTAACAATGGCTAAACGTCTCTTGATCCTCACATAAGCCCTCCCAGCTGCCACTCACAGCTCCACATTCACCCTTTGCACACTGGGGTATTTATAGCACGGAGGCAAAGGAAACTGGAATTCCTGAGGGGAGGTTTTGGACATCTAGCTGGATTATTTTTTTCCACCCACAGCGATTGAATGAGACAGTTGAAGTGGTCTCTGCAAAATGCTTGAGGCAGCCTGACCTCCCCTTCTGGCTCCTCAGATGCTGGATGCTGCTGTCATGCAGGGCCTCGCTTGGGTCCTGGGCTGCCTCTCTCCAGGCCTTGTAAGCTGCTTCTTTTACATCTCCAAATTCCCAAAGTGCACAACAAGGGCAGATGTCTCTTCTTGCATGGCTGCACTATCTGTGAACAAACAGACAATAGTCCACCCTTGGATTTTACTAGGACTGGGAGCTGCTGGCCACAGAGCCAAGAGAGCCCAGCAGTGGTTTGTAGCCGTGTTTCTCCCTGCTGTCCTGGCAGATAGACCCTGCTGTGTCTGGCACAGGCAATCCTGCCCAGCAAGCCCCGTAGCTCTGATGAGTATTGAGCCCTGGATTTCAGTTAGGGTATCATCCCTAATAGCTTTGAGGAGAGGGATGTAAGCCAAAGTCCTTCCTGAAATGTTGTGCTGGGAGATGAAAGTGAGGAGGTGACTGTGGTGCTACTCCAGGCAGTTGGTTTTTTTTTTTTTTTGGTTTGGTTTGGTTTTTTTGTTTGTTTGTTTGTTTTGTTTTTTTTTTGGTTTTTTTTTGTTTTGTGTTTTTGGTGTGAATTATTCAGGAAGAGAAGAAAGCAGGGTGAGAGAGCAAGGAGCCTGGAGCTGCAGGCAGCCTCTTTTGAAGAGCCTGAACAACTGTTGAAACAGCTTCCAAATAACTTGCTGGCAGCCAGAAATAAATGGCCCTGAATGGGTCACCTGCTGATTGACAGGAGGGTGCAGGCAGGGCAGAGCAGATAAAATCAGTGCCCTCCTTCTCCCCACGGTCCCTCCAAGCAGAGGCATTGCCTGCATGGGGGGAAGGTAGCAGTGTGCACATCATACCCCTGATTTATTAGAGGGAAAGGAGCACCAAGCCAAATTTCCCAACCAGACTTGTCTGTATTAGTTCTTGGGGTGGAGGAGACAAGGGGAGGGGCCTTGAGGCAGCCATGGATGGCACAGCTCCAGGATCAGTGTGGTTCAGGAGCAAGCCCTGTGGGTCTGCACCCCTCAGCACCGCTGGAGTTCAGCAGAATAAGGCCAAAGCAGGTGCTTGGCTTTCAAACCAGCTGCTTTGTGACCTTGCACTGCCCATAAAGGGCATGATGCTGTTCTAGTTTTCACTTGCTATGATCATCATGGTGATGTGCAAGGACCCTTATCCCAGCACATGTCCCAGCATGCAGAACACTGCGCAGAGTTGTGATTCCACAAGATATTCCCAGTTGCTCAGTGGTGGATTTTGGTCAGCCAGACATCCACCGTGATGGGTATCTTCAGTGTCAGGCTCTGGCTGACTTCCCCAGACTTAGGCTGGGCTGCAATTTGCTGTGCAGACACTGCCTAAGGTTAATAAGAAGTAAAAGATTTAATGATAGGTGAATAATTGAAGTGAGGCAACATTGCTAGGAATTCACAAGTCAGCATGAGAGGTGAGGCCAGAACGAAACCTGAAGCCCTGAGTCACCTTGTGTGATGGTGCCAGGCATCCTCTTTAGCCCCAGCATGACCCATCTGTGTGACCACGAGATTTTCTCTGCAGATTTTCTCTGTTTCTTTTCCCTCATCTGTAGCTCCCCCACCTGCTCCTTCCTGCTTGGCTCTTCCCAACCAGGGAAGCACACGATGGGCCTTGGAGCCTCTGGCTGCTCCTGGAGGAAATCCCTCCTGGCAGCAGGCTCTTATTTGTGTCCTTCTCACAGCCTCCAACCTGGACCCTCGCCCAGCGACCCCCAAATCCCTCAGGGCTGGGGGCACCGGTGCCGAAGCCGTGATGTCCCCCAGCCCTGGGGCGACTCCTCACGCCAACCCCTCTCTCCGCAGGCCCCGAGTACCAGAAGCGGAAGCTGCTGCAGGAGATCATCGAGAACGCGGAGCACGCGGTCAACATGGAGGAGGAGGCGCCGCGGCCCGAGGGAGCCCCGCCGCCCCCCACGCCGCCCGAGAGCCCCCAGCTCCACGAGCCCGAGGAGCCGCCGCGCCGCGCCAGCCCGTCCCCCAGCCCCGCCGCCACCCCTCCCGAGGCCAAGCGCGCCAAGGCGGCCGCCCGGCAGGACGGTGCCCTCCGTCTGGGCAGCTGGGCCGAGGCGGGCGGCGGGAGCCCCGCGCCCCCCGAGGGTGAGGCCCGTCCGGCCTCGCGGGGCCGGGCCCGCCCCGCCGAGCAGATGGAGATCGGGCCGCTGCAGCGCATGGCGCTCGAGCCCGACGTCGAGCTCTTCAAGGGCTACCACAGCTACGCCGTCCGCACCTCCCCGGTCACCCCCGCCACGGACTATGAGGAGGAGCAGTTCCCCGAGCGTGAGCCGCCCTCCCCGGAGCCCCGGGGGGACCCTCAGCGCCGGGGGGGCACCCCTGCCCCGCCGCAGGAGCGGGAGGAGAAGCCGGCGGCCGTGGCGGAGGCCAAGCCGGAGCCGCCCCGGCCCAAGGAGCCGCAGCAGCGCCCCAGCCCCGAGCGCAGGCCCACGGGCCGGGCTGAGGACAGGAAGACTGAGGCCAGGGCACCGGGGCGGACGGAGCCCAAGGCGGGGGCCAAGCGGAGCCCGGCAGCAGTGGTGGCAGCACAGAAGGTGGAGGAGTGCGAAGAGGTGACGTGGGGCAGCCCTGCGAGTCCCCCAGGGAACTGCCTTGGCCTTTTGTTTATTGTTCCCCAAGAGGTCTGACAGGACCCACAGAGATGCAGAGCCCACAGACCTGAGCCTGCAGCGGGCCCCGAGTGGTGCCCAGAGGCTCTTTTTGGGATCCCAGCACTTGCTGGAGCAGAGCCTTGATGTTCCCTCTCCTGTCACCTTCCCAGCCTGCCCTGCTCCAGATGCTGGGCCTGGCATTCATAACCCTCCTGTTTTGACCTCCTCTCTGCACCAGGGCAGATAGGCTTTCAGACACATCGCTATTTCAAAATTTGGGGAAAACAGGCATCTCCCAAATCGTGTTTTACACTTTTCTCCCCTTTTCCCACCCCTTTACCAGCCAACATTGATCTGAATGTTGGGGGGCGGGGGGAAGCAGGGAAGAAAAATCTAGTGTGTTTCTCTTTTATCTGTTACATTTACTTTTTTGCCTTAGGGACACATCGTGAGCTGAACTGTGGTGTCAAATCACCAGCTGATTTCCCAGGTTTAAAATATACTCACTGAAATTCAATTCTGCTGTTAGCAAATGCATCTGGAAACCCAGACATTTTATTAGGCCACTGAGTCTCATCTCGCAGCCCTTTGGACATGAATGGTTCCGATGCGACCTTAGAGAAGCCCAGCTTGGAAATATTTCAGTCTGAAATTAGAGCATTGTACTGATCTCATATGGGTGCTTTTGTTCATCTTAAAAATGACTACTTTACAAACATGGGCCATGTGTGTGCAGAAAGGAGTTGGCAGGAGTAGCTTGACACGGGCTCAGCAGTTCATGTGCCTGTGGATGGGGTCTCCTTTAATATGATTTAGCCTCAGAAAAAGCCTCATTTAGTCTCCTTCAAAGGAGTTTGCAGGGAAGAAGCAGGAATAGGGGTTGATAAACGTTGCCTTAGTTTGAAATTCAGGCTGGTTGTTAAGTGCCAGATTTCAGTGCGTCAGGAGGGTGTGATTGTGGTATTTTTGAACAGCAGAATGAAGCTGCATCTGTCTCTGCTGGAGCTGTGGTGTGTAATACTCTGTTTTGGGTTTTTTCTGCAGGGACCTAACACAATCGTGATCTGCATGGTCATCTTACTGAACATTGGTCTGGCCATCCTATTTGTGCATTTTTTGACATGATGAGCCTGTCAAACAAGGTAAGAAGAGCAATAAGATTTTACCCTCAATTACAGACCTCACTGGATGTTTTAGGATTGACTCGCTTTACTGCCCATGCTAAGATGTCTGTCAGATTAAGGTTAATCTGGAGCTCGCTCAGGTCTTCCATTTGTATTTGGTGGCAGTAAAATCTTGTGAGGTCTCTCCTGCCTGTGGGATTCCTACAAACAGGAATGTGTCCTGGGCTTGCACAAGATTTCTGTCACCTTGGGCTCAAATATTTCAAAAAAATCTGCCATCAAGGCTGAACATGACCCTTGAGCCTCATGCCATAACACAAGGAGGCACCTCCCAGGCCCCTGTGAGGGTACTGGGCTGCCTTCCTGGGGCCTTCTGGGAGATGGGTCTGATTTCACCATGCAGGTGAAAGCTTTGCAGCCAACTGCAGTTATGTGTTGGTCGTGTGTCTTGCTCCCCCTTGACTCTCCTGTTCATCTGTGTCTGGGACAGGCGTTGCTGCTGATGGAGACCTCAGACCTTGGCGGGGATTAAAGCTCAGCCACCTGGAAACACCTAAGAGGAGGACTTGAGATCCCAAGGTTGCACGGCAAACATCAACCTTAAACGAGAGCACCTGAAGATCGGTTCAGTCTCCTGCTCCCAGGCTGTGGCTGGCCTCTGCAATCTACCAAGGAAAAGCCAGGATTTCTGCACTGTGGTCTCCTTCTCTTCTTTGTATAAAATAGCAGTTGCCTTAAATTATTCTCACCAAAGCCATCAACTGTCCTGCCATGCCGGGGATGAGGGATTTATCTGTAGCTGTAGGAAAACGAGTGAGAAGGTCTCATGCGTGCACACTGATGTGTTTTGTAACTCCCCTGGCTGACTCGGTGTCAGGGATTTTCCAAAGGTTCTCATCCATGGCGTGGAGATGAAGCAACCAGAATGACTCCTGAGAGCCGCGCCATGGCCAGGGGTGGACGATGTCACCCTCCGTGCTTGGAAGTCATCCAAAGGGATGAACAAAAAGTCTTTTCCTTTCCCCCGCCCCCGCCGTCACCTGGAGTCATTTTCCACGTATGGAGGACTGAGAGGGGGAGCAAGTTGAAATTGGGCTTGTTGAAGTGTAACCCGAGTCCTGCCCATGCCGGCCGGCGCTTCGCGGACGGGGCCGCGGGTGGGGTGCGAGGGACTGGTGGATCCGAGGCTGTTGGTGCATGTGGGGGTGCTGTGGGTGGAGATGGTGCCTGTTTTGGGAGCAGGCACCGTCTGAGTGTCCTCCTGCCACCAGCAGTGCTCTGCACAGAAGCGTCTTGCAGTTGGTGGCTTCCCGCTGTAACGGGAAAAGGAAGTACGTGTGATGAATTGGTCCCTTTACCCCCTTTTGTCAATGAAAATGTTGCAAGTTACAGTAAAAAGGAGGTACTTGCTGAAAATACCTCTGTATGCCTGCAGGTTCCTCCCCCTGGGCTCTCACTGCATGGAGAGAACAGACTTCCCAGCCAGAGGATGCAGGGTGGCTGTCGTGGGAGAGGTTACCTTATTCCTGACAGAAAAAAGGTGCAGAGACACGAGTGACTCCAGTGTATTTGGGTGCTGGGCTCAGACATAGGAGGCATCCAGGCTGTCAGCAGGGGCAGAGTACAGTGGGCAGTTCTAGCTGTTGTGTGTGCGAGGCTGAGGCCTGGGCGATTTGCACCGATTTTCCCAAAGCTGTGACAGGGAGTGACCTTTGGAAGGAGATTTTTCCACCATGATCTGCTCTGATCTTTAGCAGTGCGAGCTTGGAAAGTCGGCACAGATGAAGTTGCAGTTTAGTGTGAGGCTGAGTGCTTGGACATGTTTCTTTCTTTCTTTTAAGAGCAATGTGTATTTTCTATCCCTTTTTAAGATAATCGGAGATGTTGTTTATAGTTGGTTGTGCACCTCTGTGTATCCTGAAGTCCCACAGCACAGGACTGGGTGGGAAAACCTTGTTGGACTGGAAGAAATGGGGAAATGATGGTTAAGGAAAAAAACAGGTGCCCAGTCTGCTCCAAAGGTCAAGAGATGGGGTGGCAGACATGCAGGGGTTTACACTGACTGGAGACACAGGGCAAAACCTGCCCGATTTATCTACTCTAGCTATGGCATAAGAGAGTGAGAATAATTCAGTACTTTTCTTTGTGAACCAATTTTATTTTTTAACCTTATTCAGCTCAGGAACTTTGCCACAGTAGCAAATACGTGGTGTTAACTGTGGGAGAAGTGAATGTGATCCCTAAAAGCCATGTGGCTGTACCAGTCCTGAGAAAGCTGTGCAGCACCATCTACGCTTCCACAGAGCATAGCTTAGTAGCAATTTGCTTCTTTTCTTTTTTTTTTTTTTCCTCTTTTCTTAAGTATAAATGTATTGCAAACCCCAGGCTCTGCTGCCTTTGAGGTTTTATCTCAGTTTGCTGGCATTCACTTGCCAGCTCTGCAGTTTCAGTATGCCAACTGCTTTTATTCACCACCAAGACAATTTCCATCCAGAGACCTGAGGGGCTTTTATTTATCACTAAGCACAAAAATGGATCTTTTTCAGCAGTGCTAAGGTAATTCCCCCTCCCCCCCAATTTTTTATGCATGTGATATGCACTCAGTAATGTGCTTTCCTCCTAGTAACCTTCTGAGAAAAGGTGGTAGATTTGCTTTTATGTGACATATAACTATATCCATATTGCACTGAGGTATGGATATATACACACAGAGAGAGAGCCCCTTAGGGATTTCATTTCCTTAGATGCAAAATACCAGATTTACCTCAAACTGCATGCTTTCAAAACTGACTAGGATATGGCGTTATACTTTTCAGGTCTTACAGAGATGCAGATACCTTTCACTCTTCACACAAAGATACCTTCAGCACAGATTTCGCAAGCTGTTTACTACGATCTGTGTACTACTGTCCGGAGTTTTCTGTCGGTTGTTCTGCTGGATTACGTGCAATAATAAACAGTTATCTGCTCACTTTATCCATGTGGATCTTTGCAGGGGAATCTGCAGGTTCTTCTCTATGTTGACACATTCACTCAGTCCTAAAGGAGAGAGTGGTGCAGAATTTCACCGGTGGCACCTGGATGTTTTTTTTCAGCTTTTTCCCAGTTATCTATTTCAAAATATTGCACTCTTGTACTGACTGGGGGTGCTTTGCAAGGAGAGCTGCTCTCACTTACTGCTCTTTAGGAGTTTGGTGGCAGCCGTCTGAGGACACCCCCTGCTCTCTGAGCACACTCTGTGTGCCACCATCGTGCTGGCCCCTGGCAGAGGTTGCCCTGGGCCAGGAGGAAAGGCAGGACACCGGCCCAAAGCCCGCCCAGGACATGCAGGTGGCTGCTGACAGGTCCCTTTGCTGCCTCCCGACCCCAGGGCTGCTGCCAAGTTTCCTCCAAGCTGTGCGTCACTGGCTGCTCCTCCAGTGCCACATTCCTCCTGGGTTTGGGCAGCAGTGATTCTCCTTTGCCTGTGACCCATCCTCTCACTCAGCCTCTTGAAACAACCCAAGTGAGAGGAAAGCCAGACCCGAGGGGCAGGGAGATGGCAGATGGGTGATTTATGGAGGAGGGAGGAGGGAAGAGCAGGGCCCAGCACCAGCTTAGGGCAGCAGAGCCCCGGGGCCTGAGGAATCCAGAGTAGCTGAAACCTTCAATCCCTTTTCTATTTCTGGAGCGTCTCACATGAGCAGAGCTGGGCTGTGCAGAGAGCCTGGTGGGATGCAGGCTCGGTCTTTGCAGGCAGGAGTGCCACCCTTGGCTTTGTTCAGTGCAAGGAGTCTTGTGGCAGAAGATTTCATGCTTTGGTAGAGGCTTAAGGAGCTGAGTTTGATGAAACGATGGCTTTACTCTCCTCTGGGCTTGTTTTGCTTCTGGTATGCGAGGAACCAGCCGCATCTCATTCATCAGCTGGGGACAGCAGGGTAACTGGAGCCCTGTGCACCTCATAAATCTCAGGCTGATGAATGGAGCAGGTCTTTGGCCCGTGTGTGGCAGAGGCAGCAGGGAGGGAGGTGGATCTGTTGCTGAAGCAGTGACATGTTGCTTTAAAAGTATTAATAAAGGCAGAACAAGAAGGCTGCACCTTCCCCAGGGGAAGGGGAACAGTGCTGGGGTCTGTGCCTCAATAGCTGCTGGTTTCAGGGGTAGTGTCCCCTCACTGTGTCCATCTGAGTGTCCCCAGGGGCGGGCAGGGAGGTGTCTGATATGTGAGAACCAGGCTAAAGGCACTGGCCTGATCCTGTGTCGAAGGGCAGCCTTACCCTGCCCTGGTGGGAGGGAAGGTGCAATCTGAGCCCCAGTGTCCTTTGACAGTGACCTGCCCAGGCGTCCTGGAGACAGCTCCACTGTCCTTGCAGGGCATCGGGGCTCTCAGGAGCAACCTTTTCTCTTGGCCTTCATCTTTGCACGAGAGGAAGGGCCAGAGCTGGGCTGAGGGTGGTCCTGGCAGGGAGTAGGTGCTGGAAGGTGCAGAGGGGTTCCTGTGCTGCTTTCTGGCCTAGGAGCCAGGAATGGGGCTGGCTCCACACCACTGCTTTGCTTCGGGACCCTTCCTGGAGGAAGGCAGTGTGAGTCCCAGGAGCAGTAAGAGACACCATCAGCAACTCCAGTGAAATGTTTTCCCATGCCTGGCCCCTGGCTTAGCCCCCAGCCTGCTCTGAAAGCCAAGGGCATGCTGTGCCCAGCTCAGGGCTGGCATCAAGGGGCCCCACAGTGGCCACCCTCTCCTCTCCTGCCAGAAATGCTGGCACTGCACAGCTGGAAAAAGTTGCTCTTATTTTGTTTCCTCTGAGCAGCCACTCACACTGTGCCCAAAAGGGCAGACAGATCAGCCAGCTTGGGAACACCGTGGGCCCTCACTGAGGATCTCTAAATCACATTATCACCAGGACCACCCCAGGACCTTCCCCTTGAGAGGAAAGAGCTTTTAAAAGCTTCCCAGCTTGTGGCTTCAGGCATTCAGTCCCTACTGGAGGAGCAGTGAGCGGCCACCAGAGCAGTCACAGCATCCCCTGTCTCTATAGAAACAGCAGACTCAGAGCCCAGAAAGCTCACTCACCCCTCTCCAGCAGCCCCTCCCCAAGGCCCTGCCTCCTGCATCCCCCTCTTTGCACTGCTCACAAATTCTTCCCCTCTCCCCAAGGCTCTGCAGCAGTACCAGGTCCCTCCTCCCCTGCCAGAGGACGTATTTGTTTGTAATTGAAGAAACCAGAATGTGTTTAAGCAGGTTAACAAGCACTGGAAGGGCAGGGGTTAGAAATAATGGGCTTTAATTAGGAGAGTAGCAAGTTAGATTAACTTGAGGAGCAGCTTCAATGTGGTAGACTGTTTGGGAGCAATAGATTCTTTATTTGATGGCATATTTATAAACTCACAGCCTACACTCATGCCACTGAGACAAATAAATGCTGAGGGTAAAATACAGCTTCAGACTTTACGAGCAGGGTGGGATGTTGCAAGACATAAGGTAGTGCAGGCTGAAGCCTGAAGGGAGCTCTTTGATTTCTTACAAGGAATCGAGGTTTTTATTCAGACCCTGGATATCCAGAGGAAGTTACAGTGGTGAGTTATTTCTTTTAATTCCTTTCTGCTGGTGATTTATTTCCCAGCAGCACGTAGCTGCCTGTCCTCTTAGCCAGCATCTCTCCACCAAGCTGAGTGCTGACCTTCTGCCTCCACTTCCACCTAAAAATCTCTCAGCTCCTCCTAAAGTGTCAGAATACATGGAGGGGGAAAGAGCAGGAACTCATTGCTCATCTGCAGAGTTTACCGCTCTGGTGCGTTTGCCGGAGAACTCGTGGTGCCAGGGGAATTTATCTGCCAATTACTGCTCACAAAATAACACAGGGTCATGCTGTACTTGGCAGCTGAGGGCAGAAAGGGGAGAACAGAACCGGGTTTTAATTGAATGCTAAGTATGCTGAACGAAAATTTCAGAACTATCAATTAGCTGTTGGGCTGAGGCTGAAATTTAATTAAGAGAATAGTGCTTTTAGGATGTCTCTCTCTGGGGGAAGAAAACATAAATGGGAACGGTGAAGACTGGAAATGTGATGAGGAGGTGGAAAATATCCTGCTGGAGTTACTTTGGAGTTAAGCTGCTCCTTGTGTTTGCAGAGATCAAGGCTGTCTGTCAAAGGGCACATCCCATGCCTGAAAAATCCTCAGGTCAGGATGCAAGAGGGTTTCCAATCTCGGACAGTAAATCCTCTTCCCACATGGCCTCAGGGCAAAGCTGGCCTCCCTGCTGCTCTCTGCATCCACAGCTTCAGGGTGACAGGCTGGGGGACACAGGACAGCCCATCCCCCAGGAGATGCTGCCTGTGCTCGAGGCCCCAGGGAGGCTCCAACAATGGCCCAGGGCTCCTCTTCCTCCTCCCTGGTCCTTGCTGCTCTGGTTTTATCAATGGCTTGTTTATTGATGCTTTTATCAATGGCTTGTTCTGAGCTGCTAAGGAAAAATCTAAGGGGAAAAAAACCCACAAAATCTGTACCAGAGAAAATATTGTTACAAGCAAATTGTCCCATGTTAGCAAAAACACTTCCATCTTCTTCAAGAAGCAAATGCCAAATGTCTCTGCACAATTCCCACAACAACAATGAATAGGAACTCTGTGCCTAAGTTACCAATACACACAATATACACAAAAGAGTGCAAAAGTGGCATGAATCCTTAAATTCCAAATTTGAATGTTTCAAATCATTCTCTTTCCTCATCCTACAGTTATTTTAGGGACGAAGTAGCTGGTTTAATAATTCACAATGTAGTAATTATACATGCAAAGCCACCCTACACATAATGAGACAGGTCCTGGACGGTTCTGACAGACCAGGGTAACTTGAGGTCTTGTCCTGACTCGCCCAGCCAAGTGATGCAGAATGGTTACCGACATCTTGTGCTCTTAAACGTATCACACAGATATTTTTCCTGAGTGGATGAAACATTCTAAGATCTTTTAACACCATAGCTTGCTGAAAACCAGTGTTGACAAGTGAGACTGCACTGGCTGTTCAAATAATTTTTTGCAGTCACTCGAGGGTTACTGGTGGCTGAGACTTGTTTTATTTGGCAAGATCCTTAGGGTTTGGCTCATGTGTGTGTGCTTTTTCATTTTACTCATAGTCCAGATAGTCTCTTGCAAGTCTGGGTCAAGTGTTCTTGGGCTGGTTTCTTGGATGCTGAAGGTTATGAATAGCCACTTTGCTCACAGAATGACAGCAGTAATAAATGTGTCACCATGAAATCTTGGGAGGCATTGATCTCCTCAGCAGGGCTGTGTATTCCTCAGAGGACTGTGCTGAGAGGAGAGGAGACACTGCTTAGAAGTGCCCAGTTGTCCCCATTAACTCCAAAAGGACTCTGGAGAAGCAGCTCCCATGGGGTGTCTGTGTCAGAGGCATGTAAATTTGGGTAGGAGAGTCTCACTCTCTAAGAAAATGGCTCCAGCAAGAAGAGGTTGGTTTTTTATTTCCTTGAATGTTCTTCTCTTCCTGGGTTTCCTTTCAACGCTTTGGCCCAGCTCAACAAGCAACCGGTAACACAGAATGGCAGTGCACTGCTGTATTTACAAGAGATGCTTTAAAGATGCTAAACACCGACCTGTGCCAAACACTTCACCAAACAAGAACAGATTAGCGTGAAGGAAAAGCCGAGGGATTTGCCTTTAACGATGTGCTTTGTGAAATGCCCTGCAGGAGTGTTAAACGCAGCTTGCTGCCAACGCCAAAGGCCAAAGCCATTTCCCTCGGCATTTTCCGGAGAGCTCCCACTGCCTGCATCCTTTCAGGGTCCCAGGATTTGCCTGCTCTTCTTTGCAGGGCCAGGGAGCCTGCTGAGGTCCCCTTGCTGGGTGATGCTGTGGTCAGAGCTGTCCTGGGAGCAGTCCTTCCCCACGCTGTAGGACACGGGGGCGGCGCACGGGGCAGGGCGCTCAGCGCGCTTCTCCTCGCACTTGTACAGCTTCCTGAAGGCAGCCCGGAACTTCTGGGACATGAGGTTGTAGATGATGGGGTTGATGGCGCTGTTCAGGTAGATGCACAGGCGGCAGAAGAGGAGGAACCAGGTGTTGAGGTAGGGCGGGTCCATGAAGGAGTTCACCACCACCAGCGTGCGGTAGGGCATCCACAGCAGGGCGAAGAGCACCACCACGACAGCCAGCATTTTGGTCACCTTGACGGGGGGGATACGTAAAAAGAGACATAATCAGGTGATGCTGGACCTCCAGCAGAACCTTCCTGCCTGGAGAAGTGCTGCAGGCAGCTCATTCAGTTTACACAGTGCTTCTATCTCTCTTTAAGCATTTAAAACAGGCACCCAAACTGTGGAGCTCTTTGTCCCTGAAACCATTTTACTCAGGAAACATTCTTGCATAAATAAACCCTTAAAATATAGGTTTTCATCTATCCTTGAAGATCCTTTAAAATGCTTTAGAACCATCCACCATCCTGGAAATGGGCTAGGATACTCATAGGAATTTCTGTACCAGAAAACAAACAAACAAACAAACAAAACAACAACTTGACAATTGTACATAACAATAAAACAATGGGGAAAATACTTGTCCAAAGGTGGAGACCTGAGTTTTGGGGTGCTATATCTCATCTCCCTGCCTAGAGTTTCCTGGTTTCCTACATCAGATACATTGTTCCAGGAAATAGGCTCCTGACACAGAGCAACACTGGGAGCAGAGGACACTGTCAGGAACCTTAAAGAAATTCCTCCTTGTGCTGATATGGGAGTTACTTGGCTAATTGGCATGGGTTATTTTAATTTGCAGCACTCTGGGGAAGCACTACATTAACATAGTGGGAACAAAAAGAAACTGAGAATTCAGAAGTGAGCAGTAATTGCCCTCAGATCGACATAAGCTTGTTTAGGGAAATGGGTGTTTGTACTGAAACCTCAGTGATCCTAATAATTTCAACAGCTATTTCTGGGAGGTGACAATCCTCCTCCAACAAATACTTACAAAATCCACACGTCCCCACGGAGGAAAGTATGACTAAACACTGATGCCACACGCATATCAAGGCAGTGGTGTTGCAAACTCCAGGAGGGGAGTTGTGCAATAACTCCAGTTCTCGGTATGGAAATAATCACAGATCACATTTACAGTCTCTCGACTTTTCTTGGAGTGCTTTTTTTACTTCCTCACAAGGAACTATGCCTTCCTGTAATGCTGTGAGTAGAGTTTGGGGGTGGTTGGTAGTGGCAACAAAACTTTCCCTACAAGAAAGGGACTGTTACCACGCTGAGGCCAAAATAGAAGGGATTTGCTGTGTGTGGTTTAATGGAAATGTGAGGACACTTCCCAGAATAAGATCTCACAGTGATACAATGAGTGCTGAGGTTGTTGCTAAGACTCCAGCTTGTTTGCTGCCACAGTTTGCTGCCTTTTGGGAAAGATATGAGGGAATGTGCAAGTGGTGTCAGTAAAAGCTTCAGAGCTTTGCAATGCCTTTACAAGGGCTGGCTGGATCCAGAAGAGCAAGACACATCTCACAAGCTCTTGGTTTTAGGCCACCCTACCTAGTGGGCAACTGCCAGTGTCTATAGAATTACTCCTGGACAGGGGCTGCCTGGCACACTGTTGACCACAACCAAAATCTCTACAAATCCTCATGGTTGTAGCTGGATGTGACTGCAGTGAAGTTCTGTGGACACAGGATGCTTCCTCTGGATAAAACCTGATGGTTTATCCCAAACTCACTCTTAGATCTCCATCCTGGGAAAAAAACCCTCCAGTGTTCGTGTGACTGGCTGAAACCTCTGTGCCTCTCCTCATTCCACCTTGCTGAGGTGCTCTGAACTTACTTCAGGTGCTCTTGTGAAAAATGAACCTAATCAGCACTCAGGGAAGTTTGGGACATTTATCACTTTCTACAGCGGTCCTGAATTGTGACTCCCAACAAAAAAGCTGAACTCAAAAGCCAGAGCTTTGCTGTAGCCCTCAAGCATCTCTCTCTCAGGGTAGCACCAGCTCAGGGACAACAATTTTACAAGTGTTTTGCCACAACTCTCTTACATCCAGTGTGTGCACAGAACAGCTGTCAATGAGCTGTGGACAGAAGCAAGACAAGGCTTTGCTGACAGAAGGGGATGTTTTACCAGACCAGTTGATATTTAGCTGAAAACTACTTTTAAGCACATAAACCAGTGTTACAGGATGGCCAAGGATATCTGCTGTGCAGATTCCTGACAACATCCTGGGTCCCTCTGCCAAAGCTGAGGGGCAGCTCATCTCCCCGGCCAATGTCCCCCCTCCTTGTTCCCACACCATCGTCCTGAGCTGCATATCCTTTTTTTTAGGAATCCCACTCCCTCTAGTGGTCCCTCCCCAGCAGGTGAAATAAGTGCTTGGAAAGGGCTGGCGTTTGTATCAGCGATAAACACAGTAAAACTTAAACCTTGTGTTGTCCTGCTCTGGATTTGAGTGTTTTAGAGGCACCAGTGAGGGAAGAGCAGCATCTTCACACCCTGAAAGTGGTGCAGTGCTGGGGCTGTGCAGGAGCAACAGCAAAACCTGGAAGAACCAGCTCCTCTATACAGAGAGGACAGAGAAGGAACAGTGTACTCTGGTCAGAGGGACCTCCTGAGCTACACACACCCAGCCACAGGAAAGCCCTGGAAAACTGCTTTATAGTTTTAAAAACTCAGTGCCACCTTTATTCCTAATGATGTCAGGCCATCCAGGAGAAGCCTGCACACTGAGATATTTTGGGAGGTAATGACGATCTCGAGTGAACTCCTGGGGTAAGGGAAAAGAGAGTACAGGATGTTTCCAGGAGCTGGAGTGCCCCTCATCCAGCCCCAACAGCCACTTGTCCTAATGATGCTGCAGCATGCTTTGTGCAGCCCAGCCACTCCACGGCACAGCACCACGGGGGGGAGAGGCACAGCCCCTCCAGCAGCTGCTCTGGAGGGAGAGGTCCATCAACCTGCCTTGTATTGAGAGCCCTCGCTGCTGAACACCCTGCCCGAGGCTCCCACAGCAGCCAGTGGGGCCTTGGGAGAGCAGGCAAATACTTCTGCAGAAAGTCAGCACTCGCTTTAAACCTTTCAGTGCTGGAGAAAAAGGGAGGAAAAGCTGAACTGGAAGGACTTAGAAGTGCATGAAGAAATGCTTGTTCTCTGGGCTGTTCGCTTCCCCTCTGTGACTCTGACTCATCTCTTCTGGGGAATTCAGGTTTCTGTGCAAGGCAGGCAACAAGATACTGGGTTGGAAACACAAGGACTTTAGGGCAGGCTCAAACCCAACTCCCAAATTCAGCCCTTTCCTTTAAAACAGACCATGTCTCTGCCTATCCAGAAAGGGATGGCCTCCTGCAAGCAGCAGGAGAGTGGACAGGCAGGAGTGTCCCATGTCTAGATGCTGACCTGTCCAAAGGGATGGAATGTGAGGCAGTGATTGTCCATGTGTACAGGGAAAGAGGGGGAATGAGGGCAGAAGGAGGTAGAAGGGTTAGGATATGGGGAGTGAGCAGGCAGCTGAATGATAGAGGAATCACTGAGAGGCAAACACAGCACTGTGACATCGAAGTACCTTCTGCAGCTGCAGGGACTGAGGGGGCTGCAGCCAGGGTTGGGCTCAGAGGGAAGGCAGCTTTGCTCCTTTAAATCCAAGATCACCTGCCCAGGACACTGAGAGGTGAGTCTCACTGGCACAAAGTGACCCAGCCTTCCCCTCCTCGGGGATGCCATCAGTAATTAATTAACCAGCAAACATGCCTGCACTCCTGCAGCTCCCAAGTGCTGCTGAAGCCCTGTCCTGCCAGACCCCAGCTGGGCCTGGGGGAGGCTTCTTTGCAGCAAACCAACCCACTCCACTGCCCCCACAAAGGGAGGAGAACACTGTGGCACCCCATCCCATGCCACCACGCCCCTCAAAGCCCCGAGCCCCTGGCAGTGCTGCCTGCAGCCCAGCGGGTCCCAGCACCGCGGGGACCCCTTACCTGCTTGCGGGAGCTCAGGGCCCCCTTGTTGACCCGGCAGGAGAGCTGCAGGGAGTTGCCCTGGTGCACGGAGCCCAGGCAGGAACGCTGCGGGGTGGCGGGCAGGGGGCTCACGAAGAGGATGCGGGCGATGAGGCCGTAGAGGACGGTCGCCAGCCCCAGTGGGATGACGTAGAAGACGGCAAAGTCCAAGAAGTAAATGGGCATGTAAAGGCTTCTGGAGACCCGGTAGCCACAGCTGACCTGCGCCCCGTCCGAGAAGGTGACCTGGGTCGTGTCCACCAGGAAGAACCACATGAGGCAGTACAGGGAGGTGAAGAGCCACAGCGAGGCGATGATGCGCTTGGCGCGGGACACGGTGCACAGGAGCTGCGCCTTGATGGCGTGGCAGATGGCGATGTACCGCTCCACCGTGAAGGCGGCGATGGACCAGGCGGAGATGTTGATGCCCAGGTACTGCAGATAGGTGATGCAGAGGCAGCCGGCGTAGCCGTACACCCAAGAAGCCACCACTTCGGAGATGTTGGGCAGCCCGGCCGCCAGCAGCACGATGAGGTCGGCCACCGCCAGGCTCACCAGGTAGCAGTTGGTGGGGGTCACCATGTGCCTGGCGCGCAGCACCACCAGCACCACCATCGCGTTGCCCGCGATGCCCACCCCGCAGATGAGCAGCACCAGCAGGATGGTGACCACCTGCAGCTCCAGGGGCTGCCGGGGCATCCTGCCCAGGCTCTGGTTGCCGCTGCCGCCCAGCGCGGCTCCCGAGCCGTTCTCCATCGTCCCCGCAGCCGTTCGCGGAGGAGCCCCGCAAACCCTTTGGCGACAGCCGGGAGCCGGGGCTGCCCCCGCGCCCCCTCCCCGCCTTCCCGCCCACCCGGGCTCCTCCCTCCCTTCTTTCCAACGATTCACCCCAAGTCTTGCAGCCGCCCGGCTCTTTGCACCCCCCTCCCCTGCAAACTCCCCATCGAGAGGTGCGGGGAGCGGTCAGGACCCCTCCAGTCCCCGAGACCCTCCAGGAGTCCCCAGCCGTGAGAACCACTCGGGACTGCCCAGGACCCCCAGCTCCCGGGACCCTCCAGGACCTCCCTCAGCCCCCGGGACCCCCAGGAATCACCAGGACTGCCTCAGGACCGCCCGCAGTCCCCCTCAGGGATACCTCCACCCCCAGGACCCCCCATCGCCTCCCGCCGTCATCCCCCGCCTTCTCCCGCCGGGTCCTAGCGCACCGCTGAGCAGGAGAGGAGGAGGAAGGAGCCCAGGCAGGGGATGGGGTTGCAGGTTAGAGAAGCCGGGGTGCAGAGACACACGGGCTGAGAGTTCCCCAGCACTGTGTCCACTTCAGGACTCCGGGCTGTGGGTGCCTTGTGTCCCCAGCCCAGCTTCAGGCTCCACTGTTCCCCCCACCCCGGCAGGGGTGTCTGGTATCTCCCTGATGGTCGGGCTGGGGTGTCTGGTATCTCCCTGATGGACAGGAGTAGCCAGAATTTGCTACCAGCTCCGTGCTGGCTCCTGATGTCTCAGCACTCAGTCAGAAAATGCATTTTCATATTGAAAGAGCAATTGTTTCTGCAGGGATAAATACTAAGGGTCCCCTAACCTGTGGATGAGGAAAGGACAAGGGGAGAGCTTGCTTTTAATCCCAGTTAATCCCAGACACTGGGGTGCATATCCAAAATAGGAAGGATCATCCTGATGTTGAGTGATTCAAGTCTAGCATTTCACAGGCAAATTTTGAAGCCTGGTCTGTACAAACCTGGGGGAAAAGACTGCCAAGACCTCTGTGGCTTCACCTATTTAGTAAACAAAGCTGGGAGAAAGTGATCCTCTCACCCAAATCTGTGATAAAACACCTCTCCATTCCCTAGGGCTTCATAACCTACAAATATTAAACCCATAAAACTTCTGCTGTTAGAGCTGGGGCACAGAGGCTGCAGCCACACAGTGCCAGTGGGGAAATGGAATGACTGAAGCCACAAGTGGTTTTGAGGGACTTGTTACTGGGTTTAGGGCCCTAGACAATGGCCAAATTTTGAATTGCAAGTGATGGTGGAGAAGTAATTCCCACTTTGGCACCCTGCAGCTCAACAAGGACCAGGAAGGAAGGTGCTCATGGTTCTGCAAAGCAGCCTGAGGGCTGACAAGTGCTACTGGAGATGGGCTGTGAGTCAGTCTCACCAAAGCAGCAGTTATTGCTCATCAGAAAGACAAAGGACAGAGAAGTTCTGTCAAAGTCACCATCAGTGTTCCAGAGTCACAGCCAAGAAGCGAATCACTTTGGGGCTTTATGGGTTAATACTCTCAGAGATCGAACCCAAGCAAAAAAGGCAGTTGTGGAGGAATTAAACAGATGCAAAATTGACTGAAATGAACTACCTGGTGATTTTCTACTGGTTCCTGTGAGCAGCCCCAGAGGGACCAGCTCACAGACCTGGGCTGCACCACAGCTGTGCCAACGATGTGGAAGGGAACAGCATATGGAAAACTTCATGGATGAAGAGAAGGGCAAGGGAATGCAAAACAAGGAAGAGGAAGGTGGTGATACAGAATTTCTGTGGGTGATAACCAACTCAGGCTTGAAGACAGGAATATTCTCAGGCTCTTTGCTTGGGGAATGGGGCAGGCAGCATTTCCCATGGGGCAGTGGGTGCCTGATGGACCTGCTGGTGCCAGGCTTAAGGAGTTCCAACCACTTATTGTAGCTTTGAGCCCGGGGCAATGCTGTCACAGGGAAATGATGCTTTCCCAGCCCCAAATAAGGAGAGGGAGGGTTTGTTACTTCCAGGTTCAGGGAGCACAAGCAGCTCTGTGGGTCATCTCAGGCTCTTCTCTTCCCCATCTGGCTGGCACGGTTCCCTCCTGGCTTTTGGTTACATTTCTGTCTGGTTTGTATAATCTCTGTTAAAGATATGTTGTTATTAAACCTGTGATGCACTGTGTCTTGAAAGTGCCTTGAGGACACAGAGGAACTGGTGATCTTTCCTCAGCTAATAACTGGATTTTGAAGAAATCAAAATTTGAAAGAAATTTAAAGGAATTTTAAAGAAATCAAAGTGTGGCCACTTTCACAAACTGAAGGAAACTTACCCCTTCTCCCCTCCCTTGCTTCCTCACTGTATTTGCAGCCTGAGACCTCAAGGAAAAAGCCTCTCACTGCACAGAAATCAGCAAAGAGATGAAAACAGGTATTGCAGATGAGGAGCTTGGCCAGGGCCAGCTGTTGCAGAGCCTCTCACCAGTGGCAGTCCCCACCATGGCTCACACAGGGTGCTTGCAGTGGTTCAGCTCCGTGGCAAAGCTCCCCGTGGAACCACAGCTGGAGCATGGGAGAAGTTTTGCCTCTGTTTCCTGTGGTGTAAAAACGTGAATTTCTGCAGTTGCTCATCCCGAGGGCAGCAGGCAGGGTGGGAGCAGAGACAGGCGGTTCCTGGAACAGTAATCAGGATGCTGTGCTGGAGGGGCGTCCTGGGGGGATAATAGCACCAATGATGCTGAAGGGAGACAAAAGCTCTGCAGGCAATATAATGAAAGAATAAAACTCTGGCAGAACAATTAGACCGCAATTATGGGTTATTTCATATCCTGTGGCATCTAAATATCAATGCCATAACGCTGCAACAACAAGCACGTGGTACAGCACACCTGAGGAGTGCAGCAGTGTCCAGCTCTGCTCCCACTGCCCTTCCCTGCAGGCAGAGCCATGATGTGCAACAGGAGATGTGAGATCACCCTCACCTGGTGTCCAGCTCTGGGGCTCACCCTGTGGCTGGGTGTCACAACCTTCCCGGCAGAAACCCCCGTGCAATGACAGTCCCTCCACCACAGGGGTGGCAAAATGCTCCAGGTTCTCAGTCAGCACCAATCCAAATACCCAGGGACCACTGAAAAGGGTGTCTGTAAAGTTCTTCATCACTGGACTCCACCACCAAGCTCCCTCACTGCTCTCTGCTCAGCTGTCTGGGTCATGGAAGTGACCGAGGCTCCCCAGCAGATAAGTGAGAAATGTGTGGAAATGTGGTACTTTCTCACGTTATGTCTGTGTGTTTAAGACATCTCTTCTGGTGATTTCATTTCCTCAATTGCTCATCAGCAAAGAAATACAGAACTTCTTCTGCCCCAGTTGTTGCTTCTACCTCATTTCAACTGTCTCTGTGGCAGGATGAAGGCCCGTTACAACTAATTTGGAAATTAGTTACAACTAATTTGGAAATTTTCTAATGTGAGGCATTGAGTTCAGAATGAAGCCCTGACACAATCTGCATTAGAAAGAGCCTTGCTATGAACTGCATGCAAAAGGCTATGAAATCTCTTTATTTGCTTTTACTTGTGTTCATTAATAGTTCCTTCTCTAAAGTTTGGTGCATGGAAGTGTTGCTTCTCCACAGCAATAACAGTGCAAATAATGTGGATAGGATAAATGCAATAAAAATGGAGTTTGCTTAAAAATCAGGAAACACCTGTGGAGAGAGGTTTTTGTTTGCTTGGCTGTCTGCTCTGGTAGATGCAGATTTGTGGCTGATTTTGAGATCTTTCCTAGAGATTGTCTGAGTGGAATAACGTGCACTTGCTCCTCAGTATATTAAGGCCATTCATTCTTGCCTGCCAGCCAGCCATGAGCAGGAACTTAGCATATACTTTACCTATGAAAAATGCACTAAAACACACCACAGAACTCCAAGGGAATCAGGGGTTTCAGGGTAGAACCTGTCCCATGTCCTTCTGCCCCCTGGGCTTATTGCACTCCTGGAGAAGAGAGCAATGCAGGGGCCTTTCTCTCTTGTGATTAACACTTTTCTCTATGTAATTAAGAAGACCTCAAACCTCAACAAGTGCAAGGAAGCCCCCCAGCCCCCCCCAGCACCCCAGCCCTGCCTCTGCCTCACTGCACGTGAATATCTGACCCTGAACTTTAAACTTTCTGAATATCCAAACCTAGAAGGCAGATGTAGTGGAACCCTTCCCTGCAGAACACAGTCAGGGACAGCAAACAAGTAAATAAGTAGGAGCAGAATTGACCAGAGGTTTTCCCCATGGAGGAGGTGGACACAGGACCCACCCTCGTGGGCTCCAGACCCACGGGGGGCTGGTGGGTGACAGTGACACAGGGCAAAGCCTCGGCCCCTGTGTCCTCCTGCCTGTGGGACAGGAGGGGTGTGCTGAGTGAAAACAAAGGAAATGAGAGCCACAATGAGCATGGAGGGGCTCTGAGGAATGGAAATCCCTTAGCAAATAATGAGGCTTGTACATTTAGTCATACTTAATAAAAAATATGTGAATAAATGAGCGTTGCCTGCTGGTTCGTGTGTTCAGCATTTCTCTGTCGCGCCATTAAGCAAAGCCTGACGAGGCAGCTCCCATCTCCAGGGTACACAATGGCTCTGTAATGGTGATGTTTTTGCTGTTTTGTCACACCTTTATCTGGCTGAGGAACAGCACCTCTCAGGAGAGCAAAGCAATTTCCAGCAGCTTCTACCTCCTGCCAGCTCCCCTGCCCGGGGGAAGCGTGACAGCCCAGGTTGGCACCACCGTGATTGATGTGCTGCACAAGCTCTTCATTAATGCTCATCTCTGCCAAAAAGATGAGTCTTCCCAATTCCAAACTTTTTGCAAAGATGTTCCTGTTGGAAGGGGACATGCTGCTGGGATGGTTTGCCGGCTGGAGGAGCTCTTCTCTTCTCCCAGGCATTTTCACCCCTGACTCCAGATAATTTTGTCTACTTGGAAGCATTTCCTCGAGAAACCCCATGACAAAGCCACCTCCACTGCTGTAGAGGCAAAAAGGTGCTTGGACTAATCATCAAAACAGCAGGGAATTAAGAAACCGGGGAGATGAATGCACCAGGGTTTTCTTAGATAGATGCTTACAAAAATATAATCCAGACCTACTTGCTTCAAGTGCCTCGGAAGCTGAGAAAATTCGGTGCATCTGGCAGCAGCTGCCACTTCACTTCTGTCATTTAATCTCATTGAGGTGCATTAGTCAAATAATTACCTTAATGACTTTAATGGAAGAAGGGAGGAAAATAATAGAGGTGCTTCGAAGAAATGAAGCTGCGAAGTTGTTTTGTTTATAACCTGGCACGGATTGATCTCCCCCTCCTCTGGCTCCTGCCCTTACAGGGATGTCTGATCTGCCTCTCTTTCAAAAATAACACACTTCAGATGCTGCCCTAGTGATGGATTTAGGCATTTTGGATGCAATGGCTTAGTTTCTGAGTTTGAAACAACCCAGCATTTAAAGTCATCAAGTCCAACCCTTATCCCAGCACTGCCAAGGCCATCACTAAACCATGTCCACAGGTGCCACATGTACAAGTCTTTCAAATCCCTCCAGGGATGGTGACCCCACCACTGCCCTGGGCAGCCTTTTCCCATGCTTCATAAACCTTTAAGAAATGTTTTCCCGATATCCAATCTAAACCTCTCCTTGAGGCACAACTTTGAGGCTGTTTCCTCTCATCCTATCACTTGTTACTTGGGAAAAGAGAATGACACCCAAATTGACCTTTATTGGCTGCTCTCATCGTCTTTTGAGGTCCTTCAGCTATTTTATTTGTATTTTATTTTGGACAGCCATTTTGAAGAGATTTTTTAAAGTATTCATGTGCTGATTTCCATCACCACTACCCATGCCCAGGATGTATCTCTCATGGTGACATTGTTCTTGAATTTACTTCAGCAGGCTGAAATAACACTTTCTAAGGTGAACAAACTCTCTTCTAAATTTATCTAGTCTGCCCAGGTTTCTATGCATGAAACCTGAGAGAAAAACTCCTTGAAAATTAAATTCATCAAGTCAAATGAGTTTCCTTTCTTGCTGCCTGAAGGTATAACTTGAGAAAGGAAGTGTGTGCTTCTTCCAGCATGGATGTGGTGGAGGAGGTGAACGAGCTCTTCCCTTACCCCAACTCCCATGTATTTCCCAGTCAGCAGTTAGCCTTGGCTAATGCTGCAGAGATGCTCCAAGTCATATGAGCAATCTCCCACCTCCTGGAACAGCTGACTCTAGACCTTCTAGATAAAAAAAAGAAATTTAAAAAAAAAAATTAGCCCATTTTTCTCAAATTGATGCAAAATGTGACATTTAAATTTTTTTTTTCTTTTTTTTTTTTTTTATGGTAAATGTTTTCTCCCCAGACTCCAACACTTCTCTAACTCTGGGAAATTAAACGTGTGATGCTCTCACAGGAGCCACTGCCATGGCTCTCAGACAACCCCTCGATTTCCAAAAGCACCCTTAGTTTTTCACACAGTTTTGCTCCTTCTGCTGCCTCCTGGCCAGCTTCCTGTAGAGGTAAAGCACTCTCTTCTCCTCCCAGCTGGGGAAGAAGGAGGCTGCGGTTTTCCGGCACAGGCGGCGAGCGTAGGTTTCCAGGAACACGGTGGAGTAGAGGATGCAGAAGAGCAGCCCCACAACGAGCAGCACAGAAGGGTTGGGAGGCACTGGGGGGCTGATCCTGCAGTGGGCAGAGCTGGAGATCAGGTAATGGTGGTAGTTCTGCTCGAAATCCCGAAGTGGAAATTCCTCAGGAGGAAACCCGAAACCTTTGGTAAAAGGGGGCAGGATCCCTATCTTAGCCTGAAATAAAGAGAGTTAAAGGGTGAATGGAGTATGAACAAACTAAATTCAACTGGTTTCTACAGAAACAATAGCCTGGGGATGTGGAATCACCTTATAGCACTAAGAGAAAGACATTGAAGTGTCTGTACACTTCAGTCTGAGTGAGAGTGACTGTGCAGGTGCTGAGTGCTCAGCACGGTGAGACCCAGTCCTGTCATCTTTATGTGCTGTTACAGAGATCACAGCAGCTATTCAGAGTGTGAGATTCATGGTGAAAGGCATCATCCAGGCAGCAGATGATGGTGTGCATCCAGATATGCACCCAGGTTGTGTATCTGAAAATCAGAGGCTTTTGCTAAGCCCTGATTATTTTCTTTTAAATCCATCATAAGCAGGTGTCTGCACTGAGGATCCTGAGGCTGGGGAGGGAACTGAGCTGCATGACAGAAGAGGGAAGCTGAAACACCAAACCAGAACAAGTCCAGATAAAGGATATTGAAATACAAACTGAAGAGGTTTGTGAAAAGGATTGCACAGGGTGAAAATGAAGCCAGCGAGCAGGGCTTTCTACTTAAAAAACAGCCAGGGCAATAAGATCAGGAGACAGCCTCAATGTTCATCAGCTTCCCCCTTCCTTTTGGGCTTTCACCCAGTCTGCAGCAGAGAGACAGTGCCACAGGGACTCCCTATTCCTCCACCTTGCCCAGGAAAGGGACCTGGAGATGCAGGGATGTCTGACTGCCTGCTGCTGGCAGTGTCTTTGCAGCATGAGGCACTGTTTGCTCCCCTCCTCGCTCCCAAGGGGCTGCACTTTGGAGCAGGTGTTTGCTGCTATCTGATGCACTGACAGGAGTGACTGAAGTTGTGCCTCTGCCTTCTCTCCCCACCTCAAGCCTGTTGCTCGTCCACCTGGCTGCTGGGGAGGGAAGCCAGGAGCGTGTAAATAAGGGCACAAAGATTGTAATCCCCACCACCACCTCCTGTGATGTGACAGACGGCAGGGTCCCCGTGCAGGGCAGCCCAGGGGCCCCCAGCACTCACCTTGTATTTGATGTGGAGGGTGATGGGCACCACGGAGAACTGAGCTGCCCTTGTCACCGCAGCGTCCGCCACGCTGAAGGCAAAGTGCTCCATCGCCACCAGCAGCAGCAGCAGCAGCAGGGCCAGGGTGAGCAGCAGGGCCTGCACGAGGCACTGCACCCCTTCTTCCCGGGACAGCCTCAAGCCTGTCGGGCGGATGAGGCTTTTGGATGAGCCCACCAGCAGGTGAGCTGCCTTTCTGTCCACAGCCAAACGCTCCAGCCTGCTGGTGATGTAAAAGTTGTCGAAGCGGAGGTTGGTGAGATACTTTTTCAGATACCAGGTGGACTCAAAGCAGAGGTAGAGCATGGAGAAACCAGCAACCAGCCTGTTGCCTACTCGTACAGAATCCTTGACCAGCACCTCAGCAGACAAAAAGTCCCTGCTAATTTTCTCACCAGCAAGGTCCATTTTTTGGTAAATGGAGGAGGTGTTCTGGAGAGACGAGAACTTAAAGCGTCCGTTCATGGGCTTGTAAAAGGTGAACAGATGAACAGCTTCTTGGATGGCACCCCCAAACTCCTGGGAGGCTGCCTGTAGCAGGGCAGTGGAGTTCAGAAGACTGTCAGAGGAATTCTTGCAGATGCACTTGATGACCTGCAGGATGGTCTGAATGTTGTTTATGATGTTGGGTGTTATGTTCACCACCGAGATCACGACACAGGTCGACAGGAGGAGCTTCCGGCCTTGCTTAGTGCCCAGCGTGGGCATGGTCATGCTGAACACACAGCGGGCAGGGTGCACCAGCAACAGGGTCAGCAGAAGGAGCAGGCTGAAGGAGATGGAGGCTGCAGTGGAGAGATGCCAGGGGTACTCCAGGGAAGCAAACATCCAGTTGTAAAAGAGGCCTCCTGTCAGTGCTGTGATGCAGGAGCACTGCAGAAACAAGGTCCACAGCTCTCTGCTGTCTGCTGGGACAGGTTTGGAGTAAACCCACCACAGGTCTGCCACGGTTCTGTGCACCTTTGGGAAGAGAAAGTCTTCACAGTAGACACGGGCTCTCATCCTGTAAAAAGAACAGGTACCTGGGTGTACATAAACACACTATTAGGGGGCTTTCTTAAGATAATCACTCATGGGTTTTTATAATGTCCTTCTCTGAGTGCTTCTGGTCTCACCCTTCTTTACTTCCCTGCTAAGATGAGTAGCTGGGACCAAGATCTCCTCTGGAAGCTGCAGGACAGGGAAGTTCAAGGCATTTCGTGAAAGATCGAATACCAAGTACGATGCAACAGCTCCTCTTTTAATGTAAAACCAGGAAAACCTTGTGTTATTCCATAAAAACCATAATAGAGTCATTCAGAGGGGTCAAATCGTTGGCAGTGGCTGAGTGTGTTTTAGTTATTATTTAGAGGATGTTGGAGTGAGAAAGAGGAGGCTCCTGGCTGCTGTATTTACAAGGCAAGTTCTATTTAAAAGGTGGTACATGGATGAGAGGCAGTTGAGGGAGCTTTCTGCTCTCTCTGCCCTTTAAGAGGAGGCCAAACACAAATCTGCAGGTTTAAGTGTGACAAATAGAGAACTGAACAGAGAATACAGTTTCACACTGAAGCTGCAGGGCCAGAGGAAATCTCCAAGGACAAGAATTTGGCCACTACAGACAGGATGAAATGTCCCATTAAGCTATTTAAACCTCTAATGGAAACAAACATTTGGGAAGGAATATAATTTCTCAGGCCTTACATCTGGAGTGACTCCCTGGAGACCAGAAAACCTGGTGGGGAAGAAGAGCCTGTCCCCAGCCAGGCAATTCCCATCTCCTGCTGCTTGACAGCAGCCTCAGCTCTCCTTTGAGGGAGATTTTTGACCAGCAAAGGAGGTATTCAGTGGAAAAAGACTGTACAACAGCTATCAAGGCAGAGGGAAAGAGAGGTTTAGAGAAGACACTACATACCCAGCAGCAGTGAGGTACCCCAGACTTGCTCGAAACCTCTCCATGCTCCAGTGCCTTATTGCTCTGAGAGAGGATCCGGGATGTGGCTGTCAGGAGAGGCAGGGTAAAAAAACCAGGGCAGCACCAGAGAGCCAGGACTCAAAAAATAAGATGTTTTAAGGCAATTCAGACCAGCAATTCCTGAAGTGAGTGGGGCAAACCTGATGTGTGGAGCCTGGGGGATAACACCCCTGTGGAACAGAGCCAGGATGCACAGCACTGCTTGGGCTTTCCACCTCTTCTGGTCTCACTGTTAGTGCAGAGAAGGCTGCAAAAAATGAGTCAATAACATATGGGCTGACAAAGATGGAACAAGCATCACATGGAACGTGGGGTGTCACCATCCCTTGTTGGGAAATCAGATGACTACTCCTCACACTGCCCACCAGCGACCAGCAGGGCTGGAATCTCTCTCAGGGTGAAGGGGAGCTTTTCCCCTTTCAGACATCAGTCATGGCACAGAGGGCATGGCAGGATCCAGCAAACCATGTGCTGGTAACTGCTCCTCTGTTCTGACGGGCTGCTGCTCCCTGCTGAAACTGTGTGCAGGGCTCACAGACTGCTTCGAGGCTCACCTCACTGTCCTGGGAGAGGAAAATGAAGCTTCACACTTGAACCTTTCCCAATTCCCTATAGCCAGTAAACCCACTGCAGAGAAAACCCAGGCACAGTCAGGATTCCCAAACTGTGGAGGAACACTCAGATGCACAGGCCAGGAGGTGCAATCCCCAAGGGACCGATTTTGCTGGCCCCCAGGATGTGCAGGGCACAGAGCTCCAGCCACCAAACTTGCTCACCAGGAGACAGGAGCCAACCACAGTGGCTGCTCCTCGGTTATGAGCCCGTGGAATCACAGGAACCTTCCCTGGCTCCCACCAAACCCGCCCCTTTCCAGATACTCTCGTGCTGAGCCACCACTTGTGGGCAAAGGTGACACAGCTCACCCAGCTGAGCCCGTTCCTGACGGGGAGCTGCTGTCCCGTGCCGAGCTGGGAACCGCCAGGCCCCCGGGATGTTCTCATGCTCCCCTGGGCGGGAAAGGGCGAAGGGCTGGAGGTCAGCCCTGCCCTGGCCACCCCTGGGGACAAAGCACGTGGGGCTCTGCCCTGCAGAGAGAGCTGGGAGAGCAGCACCTTCCCCAGGGGCCGTGGCCAGACCCCACGGCAGCGGCATCGGAGGACAAGGAACAAGGAGCGCGAGAGGCCGAGCAAACCCCTGCCGCCTCCTCTGCCCTTCCTGCAGCCACCAGGCAAGGCCCCTGCTGCCCCTGCTGCTCCTCTCAACAGCTCTGCTTTGTAGTTAGAAGTTTTGTTTTTTCCCCGTGTGGCTGGTGGAGCAAAGCTTTCTTCCTGGTGCCCTGGAGCACAGGGGCCGGATGAGAAACCCCGACTGGCTCCAGCCGGGAAGAGGCACCAGCCAGGCGGGCGGGAAAGAAAGTGCTGTTTGTTTGGAGCAGCCATAGCAATGGCTCGCACGGGCCATGAATTAGGGCTTGAATTCAACTACAAGGGACTAGCCCAAAAGGCCCATGGCTGGATCCTGCAAGGCTCATCAGCTTCTCCTAAGACTAAACTTCTTTCTCGCTCTGCTTCAGAGCAAGCTGATATTCACATCAGCCCCTGGGACCCCATCCAGGCTACACAGGCAGCTTTCTGGGGCAGCAAAAAAAAAAAAAAATAAATGTTTAGCAATAGGCTATGAAGAACAAAAAACCCTCAAGTCCACAGCATTGTGGTGAGTGTTTTTCTGAGTCTGCTACATCATCTGGCAAAGGCACCTGAAGTCTGTGGGGAAACTGAGCAGGAACTCTGGCAGCATCAACAAGAGTTTGTTTGCAAAGTCAGAGTTAGATTTTTTTCCCCTCTGCCTCAAAGCAGAATTGATCCCTGCAGGCTGCACTACAGGACAGGCTAGATGTAGGATATCTTCTATTTTACAGCCAGAACTGATCCTCTGTAGTAGCTGGTGTGTTCATAGGGATACCCGGGAAAGGCCCGGAGCGGGACACGGGCAGGGCAGGACCGCGCATCGCCACGAAGCAACTGTGACATCTTGTGGTCATACTCTGCTCAAGGGCCTCGAGGTCTGGCTCATTCCCACTCAGAAACTAAAGAAGTCTGTCTGTGGCTGGGAGAGTTTTGAGGAAAACTGAGGAAGATTAGGAGAAATGCCTTTTCTTGCCCTGTGTGACTCCCAGGTGGTGGAAAGGGACTTTGCTTTCTTGACAAGTTCCAGTCCCTGTGGAGCTCAACCTCTAAAGTTTCTAACATCACTGATTTTGACTTTTTAGCACTACAGGAGAAGACAGAGCCCCACATGGCTGCAGGCAGCTTGCTGGAACCTATGAGACATCAGAGGGTTTCACTGGCATCGTAGCAAGGAAGCAGAGCCTGGCTTTACCCAGACTAGGGATGGGGACTGAGGTTTAAAAAACCCAGGACAGAGGTTTAAACCCAGTTTAAACCCAGTCCTGCTTTGCAGACTGCAGTGGGTCTGTGCCAAGGCACCTGCAAGTTCAATCTGTGGTGACAGAGTGACCCTGTGGTGGTGATAACTTACAGTAATACAGAGCCCCATCAAGTCTTCTACAGAAATATTGAAAAATCCCAGCAATACCCTCTCAGTGACTCATGAGGAGTAAATATGATAAGGGAACTAAGGCTATCTAACCTGCAAGAGCTGAATTCCCCCTGTCATGCTGGGGTTTCATTTGTTTTGTGAATCTTTCCCTTTCTCTCCTGAGCTTCCAGCATCACTGCTGGGTGCAGATCAGCTGAGCACAGAATCCTTCCCTGCTGCAAGGACCCACAGAGCAGCTCTTCTGTGTGAACAGTTTGTAAAGTGCCTTCAATGCTTCTGGGATAAAAAGACACTACAAAATGCTTTCCTACTGTAAATAAACCAAAATGATTTTCCTCCGAGTGTCTCAGGAGAACATGTGGATGTTGGTCCAGGATTGGATGGGGAACATCAAAGGAGTGAAGCAGAGATATTCTGGATGTTGAATTTCAATGTGTGAGTGGCATTTCCTGTTAATTAAAATTCACAAGGAGGCTGCTAATGTGAAAGGCTTTTGTGATGGTTGTTGGATTTCTACATTCCTAGAGAAATGGTGCATAGGCAGGCAGAGTTCCTTTAAAATAACACAGTCAAAGTTATAGAAGGTTAGTACAGCACTTGAAATACCCTTTCCTGGGAATTTTCATATCTCTGCTAGTATCACACATCCTTCAAGACTAATGGGGTTGACTGCTGCTTTTGGCAAATCTTAGTACTAGCAGCAGCAAATGGAATCAGAAATTATTCATGCAGCCCTGTTCACCTTTGAACTCCAGAAACACTAAATCTTAAAAAAAAAAAAAAATAATTCAAACTCAGGCATACCAGACTAGTTCTGCTATCACAGGTTTTTAACCAGATCCTCTGGGGAGCCCTGGGAAACAGGGGCTGCTGGCAGAGCTGGCAGACAGGTCTTTGACTAAAGAGGTTTAGGATCCAGGTGCTTCTCACACCTTTCCCAGGTCTGCAAAGGCCCTGTTGTGGACTTTGGGTTTGTCACTGTCCCCTTTCTGCCTCAGTTTGTCTTGTTGGCACTGAGATCATAAACCTGCCCTGGCTGCAGTTGTGAAACACCTTCTGACCTCTGCACAGGCAGTGCCACAGACACGCCAGGGCACTGGGAGTGATTTCTGGAGACTTTTGCTTCAGAAGTCCCAGTTCTGCTTTCCAGCTCAGGTAAAAAACCATCCTCCTGGATTTGATGAGGATGCCCCAAGCCAGAGCTGGGACCATAAGCAAACCTGTGACCCCAACATGTGCCACAGAGCTGCACTGGATGGTACCCTTCGAGCCTCGGAATTAGAGGATCCCAAGGCCCTCAGTGTCTGTCCCCCAGGCTGCAGGGACAGGGGCAGCTCTGTGCCAGTGACTGAGGTGGATCCCCTGCAGCAGCTCCAGGGGTGCAGGGCAGCAGGACAGTGGGGCTCCTTCCTGCAGCACCGACCATGCAGGGCTCAGCCTGTTCCCCAGCCCAGGAGAGCAATCCTGTGCTGCTCACAGGCAGCTGGCTCAGAAAGCAAACTGCAGGGAGCAGTTTTCCCTTCCCCATTCAGCGCATCTTCACGAAGGCATGATGAGCATCACCCATGCAGAATGGCAGTGCCCCAGGCCAGCCCAGCCAGGGGTGTGCCCAGCAAAGGCTCCTTGGCAGAGCAGCCCTGAGATGCTGGGCAAGGGGCTTTCCCATTCCTCAGCTGCCTGACAGGGCTCTGTCTTGCTCAGACAAGGAAGGAGACCTCACTCCCCTCCTGCTCCTCCCTCCAGCCCCGATCAGGGGTGGAGCTGAGGCAGGGGGAGGCTCGGGCTTTGCTTTTCTCCCCTCAATCTACAGAGCAAACAGGACCATGCAATGTGCTAACAAACGTGCTTTATTTTACGTTTTCCACAATCATTAAAGATTTTGTTGAACATTGAGGATTTTTTTGTTTGTTTTTAAAACTCGATTGGTCAAAATTCCATGTTGAATTGGTTTTGGCCATTTTGGTTCAACCCCCCTCAAGTCCTCACCTGCCACTTGACCCCAGGGTGACCCCCATAGGGTAACCCCAATGGGGTAACCCCCTACAGCAGCAGCTGTGGCTGGTAAGCATCACCCTGCCAGCTCTCCCACCTGGCCCTGGGGGTTTTCAGCAGCACAGGAGCAGGGGGGATGCACTGGATCCCTACTCTGGGCCAGTTCATCTTGTCAGCTCCACCAGTTTACATCATCAGAGAAACCTGTCCCAGCACAGGGATCCAGTCACTCACCTACCCTAAACCAAGAACCAGACTGTTTATCTTTCAATCATCTATTTCAATGACTGATCGTTTAAATGCAGTATTTTAGATTCTTACAGAAAATAAAATAAAAAGAATCAGATAAAATGGTGATTAAAATCACAGTCAATTTGCAATGCTTTCATTGAAAGTACCCAAGCAATCTGATTTAAAAAGACGTTAAGAATCAAAGCCTATTTTTCAGAAATGTCAATAATATTCCAATGCAACTTGTCCACTGACCTGTGACTCAGCGGGCCATTTGTGAGTGAGTCAATCTCACAAACCTAAGACTGGCCACATTTACCAATGGTGAAACACCACCAATGTCCAAAGTTACGTCAGAAGTTAATTTGGTCCCAACCCCAGTCTGCGTTCTCGGTGCAAAGAACCGGGCAGCAGTCGCTGTCCCAGCTTTCCAAAACACTGGCCACGTTTGGAAACAAACTGGTGCCTTCCTGTTTCCAAAGCGTGGAGCAATGCACCGAGTCCTACCAGCACGTCTCCTGAATCCTCCCTTCACACACAGGGAGTCTTCATCCTCCATGAGGGAATCACTCCTGAGATGGCAACGAGGCCCCATCCTTTCCATCCTGCCAGAAACACCCGGCCACGCCGCCGTCCCCCCGGCCACCCCCTGACACACTCACTCACACTGGGTTGTGCATAAATAATCCAGTTGCCTCCACCCTGTTCCCAGGGCTGCTCTCCAAAATGAGGTAGGGTCTCAGAAGCCAGAGCAGCAAAGCTCTCCAGCTCTCATGGGGGGACAGGCAACTACCCAAAGACGCTCCCGTGCTTACGGGTTGTCCAGTTAACAACCACCTACGACAGAAGGACTCTGGGAGAGTCAGATTTGTACCTGCAGAAGGCGGGGAAAGATCTCCAGAGAAAATAACAAATGGATGTTGTGACACTGGCCAGTGTTCCTAAAAATAAAATGAAACCAGAAGGTCCCACACAGTGTGAGCAGCCACGTGGCTTTTCCTCCTGAGCATACTCTGACGATTCCAGTGCCCCAGTCCTAAGTGAGTGAGTCCTTCCCCCGGGGTGGCTTTGTTCATATTTTATTTAGTGCACTTAAAGTGACATTTTCTACAGCTGTCACAAGTGAGGTGGCATTTTCTGCATGGATGTTGGCCCAAGCAGGGAAGGTCCCCAGCTGGAAGATGCTCTTGGCCCATGTGTTCATAGCCAAGCTAAGAAGCAGAACTCCCATAAGATTCATGAGCAACCCAGTTCTTGCCTACAAAAGAAATACAAAGACAACTGTTGAGTTTAGACTGGACATCCACAGCATGTGAAGCATGAAGCTATTTGAATGTAAACACTATAAAAATGGGAGGCTTTATGGCTGTTAATATTAGCAACATCTTAAGCAGGCTTTAAGCCACAAAGGCCATCCTGCAGATGCTTACCCAGCTTTGATCCATCAAAAACATTCACATCTGTTCAGCCTTAGGAATGTGAACAGGAACTGGGACTAAGCCTAATTTTACTCATAAGCTTTATTTCACTGAGCTGGGGAACTTTTCTGCATCCAGAAACCTACAAAAGTTGAGCTGCTGAGACTGGATGAATGGGAGCAGGGTTTGGGAGAGGCTGAGCACATTCAAGACCACTTTTGTCACCATTTGGAACCATGGTGGCTCCAAATTTCACTGGGACAAACTTCATACAAGCACTTTCCATATTCCTGTGCCTTCAAACACTGATGAGAGCAATATCAGGCTTCGGTCTTCTCACTTCACTACACATTGAACTTTTAACAATCCAGAAAATCCCTTTTTTAAACACTCAGGCTGATTGTTTTCAACATTTTCTGTATCTAAGAAGAACTTACCATATCCTTGACCATCAAATGTCCAGAAGAAAATGCAATTGAGTTAGGAGGTGTTGAGACTGGCAGCATGAATGCATAGGAGCATCCTATAGTTCCTGGTATCATTAAATAGAGGGGATTTACTTTCAGACGAATGGCCTGGAAAACCAGAAAGGAACAGAAATAGCACCTTGGGGATTTGGAATCACAGAGAGATGAATCAAAGAATGCAAACAGCCAGTGCACTACAGGGAGCCCTGTCCCACACTCTGATAAATAATCATGTATCTCTCCAACAGTTTGAAGGATTCTTGTCCTTCAGTGTCCAGGTTGTGCTCCAGGCACTTGCTTTGTTCCTCCCAAGGATTTCAAAGTGCCTGAAGCCCAGGAACAGAACCACCCAGCACAGACCCGACACAAACCTGCCCACCCAAGGGGCAGGGCAAGGGGGGGGACTGGAGGAGAAGCTGGGCTTGCCATGGGGTGACCTTACCAGCTCTGCCAAGACAGGCAGGAAGATGATAATTGTGGCGGTGTTGCTGGCAAACTCCGTGAACAAGGCGATGACAGCCGTGATGAGGATGACAGCCACGGGCGGGGGCACCCCCTCCAAGGGGTGCAGGCGGCCTCCAATCCACACAGACAATCCAGACTCCTGCAGAAGGGGACAGCAAAAAGGAGAGTTGTCCTCCTGCAGCCCTGGTCCTCTCCTAGAACCGCAATAGCCCACGAGCCCCTCACGAGCCCCTCTGTGCGGTGTCCTCGGCGTGTCCAACAGCAAGCAGTGTGCAAGGAGTTGTAACCTCCTTAGTTACCTGCTGTGATTGTTGTCACTTGGGGTTGAGAAACGTGTCCTTTGAGTGGGGTGACTCCACTGACACAAGTTTCCCAGAGCCCAAAGAACCCCGAGTGACCCCATGATAAAACCCCACCCTGCTGGGCAGGACAATTTCCATGTGGCGTCTGTGGTGGGTCTCACCTCACAGCCCTTGGCCATGGCAAAGCCTCCTCCAAGCAGCAGGATGATGTTCCAGGGCACGGTCTCTTGGGCCTTTCTCCAGGTCAGCAAGGGCTGTGTCTCTGTGTTTGGTGCTGGACAAAGAGAAGAGCCCCGTGTCACACCCACCCAAAGCAGAGCATCAGTCACCAGCTGACAGCATGACATCACGAGCTTGACAGCAGCACTGAAGCTCACTAACCATGAGGTGCTGATAAAATATACATATGGAGCCTCTCGAGTTAGACAACTAAAAGATCATTTAACGTAGTATTATATCTTTAAAAAAAATAAATAAAAAAAAGAAAAAAGAAAAAAAGAAAATAAATTCTAGCATTTAAGTTTTCTTGAGGGAACATTTAATATCAGGCTAATTTTCTCCCTGTAACATAAACATTGTCTTCAACAGATGGGAGCCCGTGGAAGGAGGACATTTTCTGCCATTTGAATTACAAAGATGTTATTAATTTTCCACTTGTCGTTCAGCAGCCCATGAGTTTTTATAGCAGAGAGTTCATCTCCCCTGAAGGCCATCTCTTAATATGTGATGAAGTGAGCTCTGTCATATGGAAGGATGCACTAATGGGACTGTAATTTTCTGTTGAACAAGGGCACATATTTTATCCACAGGAGGCCTGATTAAACATCTTCCTGTGTATGGACAACACAACAAATGTGCATGACTCAGAGCAGACGGTATTTTGTTCCCACAGACTCCAGGCAATGCTCCATCATCCACAAAGGGCCTTCATCAGCTGCTTCTCCACATTAAGACCATCTCTTATTCCAAGAGGCTTGTGAATTAAAATTTTTATCTTGTTGCAGCTCAAGGGAACAGACACAAGATCTCAAAAGGCTTCTGGTACCAAAACCTCCTGGAGTCTGGGCTTTAGGAGTTTAAATTCTAAATCATTCTAGGAGCTGAGGAAGGGCACCTATTTCTGAGTATGGACAACCAGCCCAGATCTGCCCTCTCAGAGGTTCATGCTTCCCTCAAAGGACTTTTTTTGGGGAGTCTGCTACAGTCAGTCAACACTGAGTTCAGTTCACTTCACCCCACCATGGCATCATCCCTGACAGCTACATGAGCAATTGAGCCATTCCTGCCATCAGCAGCAGCAGGGCAATGACTGCTAAACCCCTGCTGGTACTTCAGAAAAAAAGCCTCTGTGGGATCAAATGGCACTTTCAAGTCACACAGCTCCAGACAGCCAGTGCTGCTGCTGCTGCAGACTGGTGCAGCTCCAAGGGGGATTATCCTGCCTCCTGCTCCATGCCTGCCCTGCCAGGACACAGGCAGGCACAGAGTCCCTGCCCAGAGGGGTCTCCTGCTCACCTTTCATGTCAAACCACCACCTGAAGGAAGGTTTTTGTGAAGGGAAGAAGAACAGGATAATCACAATGGTGATTCCTGTAACTGCATCCGAGATAAACCTGTCCAAAAGCAGCAGAGACACATGTAAGAAGCACAGGCCTGTAGAATTACAAACTTTATGAGAACAGGGATTTACCAAAGAAGATTACAAGTTTCCATCAGTTTGAACAATGCTCCTTGTTCACAGTTCTTTTCTTTTTTTTAATTCCACGTTGAGCTACATTTCTATGATGGGCCGTGAAACCCCTACAAAAGCTGCCCTACAAAAGCAAAAACCAAGATCTAATTCCCACCAAACTGATGGTCTGACTGTTCTGACTGCAGAGTCGTGAGGACAAGTTTCCTTGGTTCACTACAGGGAGGGACAGAGGCAGAGCCCAAACATTTATATGAGCTCTTTGCAAAATGCTCAAACTCTCAGACTCCACCCAGTAAAGAGCTTAAGTGTGTGTTACATTGCAAGGAGCTGTTAACTGGTGAGGGAAAAGGCTATAACTACTTTGTTGTATTCAGGAATCATTTACTAAACTGGATCTTTATTTGACAAACCCACAAAACTATGAAGGTTTCTTCTGTTAAGAAATAGCAACACCTTCTCTGAGCTTTAGCATTCCCCAGGTGCTGAATCCATTCATCTTCCCATGGCATGGATGTCACAGGGGACACGAGCTTGCCAAACAGGCAGGACATCACCCAGGGGTCAGCTCCTGCCATCTCTTTTCAGTTTCCAGACCTCCAGTGAGATCAGTGTATTGCATAAAGAATTCAGTATTTCATTGCAAATGTACCTATAAACAGCATTCCCAACATTAATCTCTAGGGATGGCCTCAGACAGACACATCCCAACTTCCCACTGGCTTCAGGTACCTCCTCTGGGAGACAGAAACAAAGTTGGCTCTGCCGTTTGATGCTCAGTTTAATTTATTGCAGGAATCCTGAGTAACAGGGTTAAGCAGTACAATCAGAAACCCAGGAATCTCAGTGACTTGGAAATGCTGTTGAAAAATGGGACAGTGGAATGGACATTAAGTCTTACCCTGGTGCAAACAAGCTTGCCCAACCTGGAATGAATTTGGGATCCCTGGAGAACAGCATGATGGCAAACATGCAGAAGAAGAAGAAAATTGCCTGTTCTGCAAACCTGAAACGAAAAGAAATGAGGTTAAAATGCTGATGTGCTAAAAGGGGTGGATCCAAGCTAGGACAAGCATCCAGCTCCAGTTGAAGCAGGTTGGGTGAGAAGGGAGGTTGGTTTTCTGAAAACAACCACAGTGAAACATTGGAATAGATGTTTAAAATCTCTCTGAGCACAGGGAGGGGCATATCAGCCATTGGGAAGAGGCAGCTTGTGCTGATTTTTAGTTATGGGGCTGCTAATCAAATTGGTAGAGCTCAGCTTAATGGACTTTCCCACTCCTAGATCTCAAAGTGGGACTTTGATTCTTTCAGAGACATTTTGCAGGCTGCTTGATAATGTACTGAGTGGAACAAACAAACCAATTTCTTTCATTTACAGCACAGGCACAGACAATCATCTTTGAAGAGCCACTCCATGTTCCACACAACAGCAATAATTACAGTGTCAATAGCACGACACAAACGTTGCTGAATCTCCACAGTATTGCCCTGAGTATGAAAATATTATTTTACAGATGGGGAAACACAGATCATTTAAGGATAAAACCTACAGTTTCAACAACCTTCACTAGCCCTGGCTGCCCAGAACATCAGTGGATGTTTGGACATATCCAGGGGCTGATTTCTAGATACTCAACTTTTCCTGCTTCCCTCCCTCTTTTTGGCATTTCTCCTAAGTCTAAAACTCATATTTCCTTCTGCTTTTCTCCAAAATATGATCCCCATCATTGCAATTTGCACCAGCTTTTCCTGTCTTCACCCAACTAACACAGTTGAAGGAATTATTCAGAAAAAATAAAGTATTCTGTGGCATGGGTGCGACTTCTTCCCGTATACTTTTAGATTTCTTAAAATATATCCACAATCCATATGATTCACATCCATCCTATGACTAACCAGCCTTTGGAGCAAATACCTCCTGCTTTGTAGGACAGATAGGCACAAACCTTGGAAATTCAGACTGTGCTGGTTAGCACCTAATGCACAGGGCTGGGTTTGCTCCTGGAGTAGAAAAATCACAAGCAGTAATTAAACAACCCAGCACGAATTCCCTCCATAACAAGAACGATGTTCTTGAGAAGATTTGAGTGCAAGCTGCTATTTGCAATTATTCAGGCTGGCGAAGGTGGGGAGGCTGCAGGATGCAAGAAGCAAACTCCAGCACCTCACAAATGGGCTGAGTGGAAACACAGGTATAATTTTCTTCTAAAAAACCCCATTCTCCCCAGTCCTCCACTCTCAAGACAGGATGTCTCCAAACCCGCTCAGTTTCTTTCTCATTTCCATCCCAACTTTGCAACTCACTTTGTTGGACCCAGTTTCTGGTAGTCCTCCTTTATCACTTCCTTGGCTCGGGCTTCTGCATCCACTCTTATATTTGACTTTTTTGTTTTCCAGCCCCTGCCGAGAAACACAGTTACATTTTTACATACCCCTGACACATGTGACACAGCAAATGCTGCATTTTCTACTGCAGCACATCCATGACTCAGTGTGCTCCTCCAGGACCTGCTCTGCAAGGTCCAAAGAGCTGCACATCTCTGGCAGCTCAGTTTGTGTTCAGATTATGAAGACTAACAGTGAAGGTCTCTGGTGAGATAAAGGCAATAAGGATTTTATACATCCTTTGTCTTTGCATTCATACAAAGGAGACCCTGCAGAGGTGAGGATGTTTCCTCTCATTAATATTCTGAACTGTTTCCTCCAGCCTGGGCTGTGATTGCCAGATGAAAGCCCCACCATTCCTCGTCTCTAGCAGTTTCCTACTTGGGCAGAATGACCAGGAGTAGGGTGACAGGGAAAATGAATCTGTCCCTTCATTTCTCAAGTCACTTGTAATTTCCTGGGTGATCCCAGGATGCTGCTGAGGACCAACAAAAATGTGAGGAATTTCTAAGTGGCCGGGAATGTTAATGTGCTCCTGGCTAAGCCTCTTAGCCCGGCTGCCCTGACTGCACACTCTGTTTGCTCCTTTGTAGCATGTGCATACAAGAGATACATTCAGACCTAGCCCTGCATCTCCCATCACATCCCCATGGCACTGAACCTGCTTTCTAACTCTGCCTGTGACCTTGATTAAACCTACAAACCCAATTTTCTGCATCACATGCATCTGCCCATCCCTGTGGTGCCTGCCCTTCCTTAATTCATTTACTGCTTCAAAGGGATATGGTGGCTGGAGCTTCTCTATGGATGATCATTCAGAAGCTCCTGCACCTCAGGTAGCTACACCTGCCCCTTCAGTGTCTTATTTTTTTTAGGGAGGGGGAGGGTGGGGTGTTATTAACAGCAGCCTCAGCTCAGCCAGCCCATACCTGAGCCTTTTAAAGCCTTTGGGATTCAAGCAAAGCCGAACCCGTGATGGAGCAGCATCCACCTGCCTGGACTGTGCTGCTCACAGACACCACAGGGAGAGTCCAGCCACTGTCCCCGAGTCCTCACAGCCAAAGCATCCCAGCAGGCTCCTGTGGAGCCTTGGCTGCACTTGTGGAGCTTTGCAGTGTCTCATCCACGTGCCCTGCCCCTGGGGAACGCTGGCCCAGCTATCCCAACACAGCCGGCTCTGCGCTGACAGGGACCAGCCAAACAAAACACCAAGCATCACGTTCTCCAAGCCCAAGAGCAACTCTGCATCCCACCAGGGGCTCTGGCCTCTTCCCTCACCTGATGGTGGGGGCTGTGGCAGGACAATGCCTCAACCCTCACCACAGGGCACGGGAGTTCAGGCTCCAACTCCACAAGCCCTGGGCATGTGATGTGGAGCAGAGCAGGTCTGAGCCAGCCCAGCACCCCATGGCAGCACACAGAGCCTCCTGAGAAGCCCCACCAGCAAGTTAAGGACCGGCCTTTGGCATCTTCTGGATTAAAACTTTCCCACTGATTTTTTTTTCCCCCCTACGTCTGAGACAGTGTAAATATTTGGACACCTGTCCTCTTCTCTCCTCCTCCCCAACCTCTCCCCATCATTTGCATTTGAAACTCAAAACAACAATTACAGACTTCTCTAAATGTTACAAATTCTGTATGGCCCCCGGAGGAAGCAAGGCTCTGTCTCTGTTCCTATCACACACGAGAGTGTGGAGGGGTAAAAAGGGCTCCACGTGAGCAGCGTGGCAATGCTGCAATTGTTTTAAGTCCTGTACACCAGGGGTTGCATGTATCCAGCAAAGATTTACTGGAAAAACATGTTATTCTCAGTTACAGATTAACACGTTGTTGTAAAATTAAGCCCTGTTGTGAAGTAATCTGTTCCAAACCCAAGTTTCTGCCCCAGGAACAAATCCTGGCTCTCCTATGTTCTAGGAGATTTTTGCTTCTTATTTCAGGGGAGCCAAGATTTCTTTCTGGTCTTCCAGCCTAGACCCTGCTTTTTCTTTCTCCAGTGAAAGTCTTCCACTGATCTCCACAGACCCAGGTCAGGCAGTAAAACAACCTTTAGAAATTGTATGTTTAACTAAATGAATATAATACATACTCTGTACATGTATGTATTTCAGTTGGATAAAGGTAATTATGAGATACCTTTAAAATTTTCATAATGTATATCAGCTTTTTAAAAGTAGATGACTTATAGGATGAGCATGCTGGAGTTCATTATGAAGTCCCCTCATTCCAGGAGATGATCCTGGGTGGTATCAGTAGATTTAGGATGGGAATCAGGATGAACATGTGTTTCACAATGCCAGTATAACCAGGCTACATACATGTATAGTGCATATCAACATACCTCAGGTTAATTCCTCCATACAGGATGGAGATCCATAGCCATCCCATGAGAAGAAAAATCAGCATTAAAGGAAATGCAAACATAAACCAAGAACCAAAGTTCACCACATCACATTCTGGAAAATAACTAAGCAAACGGGAAAAATCAAGTTAATGCAAGAAGGGAAAGCAACCCTTGCATTCATGGGTAAGCAAACATCTGAAATCAGCAGTGAAATATCCCACAAACCTGCCACTGTGTGTTTAAAATCTGTTGCTGTGTGTGCCTTAGGAGTTCCCTGGGCACCAGGAGATGTGGGAGCATCGTGTTGGGACAACCCCCCAGGAGACCCTGCCACCCCCACCTCACCCAGCCCCGCTGTGCCAGCCTGCAAGGAAAGATCTGCAAATCTGTCTCCAGATGGCCAGTGCTTTCCTGCTCCTGAGCAGCCAGGATTAAACCCTGCTACAGCAACTGCTGAAGAGCCTGAACATGAACCCCACAGGGATGCTGCATGTGCCCAGGAGAGGCTGTAGGTACTTATTTACACAGGCCAGCAAAGTTAACAACTATCTGTGGGCACTTAGGCTGGCACAAATCTCTCCTGTGCACAAAGGAGGAATCTTTTACGACTAAGAAAACAGGCCAGAAGTGGTGGGTTCATTATTTCTCTTTCTACCATAGAGCAGCAGCTATAATTGCTCACAAAACACTGCACAGCCTGCTTCATCAAAACAGTTAGCAGGTTAATTGCAGGCCTGGAGTCAAGTCCCATTAAATTCAGTGGGTTTAAGAGCATCAGTGAGGTGAAGCACATATGCTCTGGTTTGGCTGACAGCCTGCCTGGCTACACTGCAAACCTGCTTATTACAGCTAAGGCTGGTGCAACCACTCTCTGCTTTCATTTTCCAAAATGTTCTGGAACAGCACGGCTTTTCCAAACCAGCTCTCAGCACAGAAAGGAATGAAGAACATGCCTCTGTCTTCCAGGGTTTACAGAGCTCCCCAGGACAGCCTCCCATACCTCTTCAGCTGCCCCAGGAGGATGAGGTTTGGTGCAGTTCCCGTCAGCGTTGCCGTCCCTCCGATGCTGGCTGCATATGGGATTGAGATGAGGAAACCTTTCCATATATTTGTTTTGTATTCCTCCTCTTTCTTTAAGTCTGAGAGAGCATCGCTGGAAATCTCCTTCTCCTCCGACAGATCTTTGCTTTAAAATAGTCCAAAAGAGAATCCGGTGAAAGCCCTGGTTTAAATACAGTGCAACCACTTCAGAGCCTTGACAGAAGGAAAATTCCCAGTTTTTAGAAATCCAAGCTAACACTGTCCCCAAGGACACCTGAGCTGCGGAAGGGTCTGCTTGGTGAACCCCTACCTGGGACCAGGAGCCTTGCAGGGGGCAGAGCACCCTCAGCACCCCTCTGGAGGAGCTGAGGGTGCCTGTGCTGTGCCCAGCCCCTCAGCAACTTGTAACCCTGAGCATACAGTCCACAGGACTGCCAAAAGGACAAACACCTAACATTTGATAGCACTGAGAGGAAAGAAACATCTGTCCCCCTGTTCCTGAAAAGATGCTTTCTTCCCATCCTTGTTATCAAAGCAGGACCATCACCAGTGTGTAAATCCTGGGGGGGGGGCTACATCATAAACTTCAGACATTTGATGTTCCTGAGAAAACCAAGGCAAAAATCCCCAGCAGGAGACACCTCTGGCTACGATTTAGGAGTGGGTGAAAAAAAACCTCTGCAACGATTTGGACATGCAGAGGGATGCTGGACACACAGAGGAGGGTTTCTCTCATCAGGCTGCTAGTGACTGGGATGTTCTGTATAATCAAAACATTGCAATGACTGAATTTCACATTCCTAAAACTTGGTCTAGCTCGGGGGATAATCTCTCTCAACTCTCTAATACAAACTTTATAGTTAACTTACTCCTCAGTACTTGCCAGAAACTGCATCTCAGTTGGTACAGTGTAAAGTTTATTCTGCTGTAAAGATGCTGAAAAAGAAAGATGAGGACTTTAAAACAGTTCAAAGCATCTAGAAAATTCTCCTTGAACCAAACAGAGGGACAGAGGAAACAACTACCATTTTAGAGGAGGGGCTGTGCAAACGAAGGGTGAGCTCACACCAAGGGGATGGGGTCAGGAGCACCTGGCAGGGATGAACGAGCCCAACTCCTCCTGCCAGCACTCCAGTCCCACCACAGCACCAGCTCCTCCTCCAACACCCACAGGCACTTGGTCCCTTTACTACTTCTGCCACAGGTCAGGCTTTGGGATCTTCTAACACAGTCAGGAGTTTCAGGGCATCCCTTGTCAAGTCATGGCTTTGAGGTGGTTTTTTGGGGGGAGGATTAACTGTAGGTCGTTCTTAGGAAGAAACACTGTTGGGCCTGATGTGTCTGTAAGGCAGGTTCCCCAAGGTACAGCAGGAGCACTTCCTGTCACTGAGCTTCATTCCATGGGATGAGAATTTTGCCCCCTGCAGACATCCAGTGCAGTCCCCACAAAGCTGTGATTCCCTCTTTAAAGACAAGAGTGAGACACATTTGGGGGGTAGGTTTGGCACCAGGTCCTCCGAAAGCCACCCCAGCAGCAAGGACCATTCTGAGCCCATCACCCCCTCCACAATTGACAGTCCCCAGGCTGAGCCAGCCCCTGGCACAAGTTTAGGGCCACCCTGAGGCGACTGTGTTGCATACCCAGTTCCCAGGGATCCTTCTCCATACTCCACATGGGCTTTGCCTCACTGTCCTCCTTATTGCCAACCACAGGGAAAACAAGCAGGACTCAGGAGACCTTGAGGAAAGGGATATTTTGACCAGTATCCCCAATGCTCTCTGGCAGTAAACTGGGAGTTGCACACCACTCAACCACAGATAGACATGGGAGGACTCAGAAATCAAAAGCTGGAAATGCAATACAATCATTCTCTGATACCAGACCTGACATTAAGGCTCATGGCATTTGCAGTCATGGCTTGACCTCCTGAGGTTGGGAGGTATGCTATCAACCCCTGTTTTCCATGTTTCTCTCAGGACTGGAGCACAAGTTTTATCCATCTTCAGCCCAGGTGGTTCTTCCCCATCACCACTGGCTCTGCTGCCTTTCCTTGTGTTCTCTGTGTGTTTTGGGACCCAAGGTCTGTGTCCCTGGTACTGCCACCCCAACAGTCCCCAGATTTCCTTGCACCCCTCCTCAGCCTGAAACACCATCCTCTTCTACCCAACGTGCCCCAGAGACCCAAGGCAGGGCATGGAGAGCAGCCACGGTCAAAGTCTCTGGACGCACTCGCGCGTGTGCCAAAGGCACCGAGCTCAGTCCAGCTCAGTGAACCAAGAGTTTTTGCAGTGTCATGTTTTACACACTGTTAATTTACTGAATTGGAGTTAATTGGCTCGGGCACACACATGCTGAGCTTTCATCCCAACCTTGCCACGATGGAGGGATGTAATTAGAAGGATGAACATTAACCCGTGGTTGACTGTTGATCCCCCACTGCATTTAGCCCAAGGCCTCTTACACTCCTGTCCCAACTCAAGCCTAGTCTTGGCTGTGCAAAGACATATTTCATCCTACCTCAACGTTTTTCAATTCTTTCTTTTCCCTGCTAAGCCCAAACTCCCATCCCATCTGGCCAGGACCATCTGTGAGTTCTCTCTCAAGGAAGGTTTGCAAAGGTAACCATGCAAAGAAAAGCCAGGCACACTGCAGAGCTTTTCCTATGAAACTTGTAAAAAGGAATTGAAAATGATTACAAGTCCGTAAGTCAGAAGAGGTCAAGGATAACTGAGGTTGGACCTGGCTGTGCACACCTCTCACAGAGCAGGATGAGGATTCTTGTGGCCATTTCACCAAAATACCTTGTATACCTTAGAGGCAGAAACGCTCTTTGTAGATAATTTTAGTTTAATGACATATTTATTGTTTCCAAAAAGTTGAAAAGACCTGAGAAGAAATATTTCCACCCACCAAGGGGTGCAGGCAGCAGTAATGTGGCTGTGCCAGCACAGCCTGGGTCAGGCAGTCAGACCAGGCAGCAGTGTCAAAAAATGCACATTTCCCACCTGCCCCTTTAAAGACGTTTCCAGGTCTGTGATTCAGTTACACCTCAAGCACTGACTGAAGTTTGTGTTGAGTTTGAAGAAGATATTCTCTATGACAGGAAAAAAAAGGATGGAAATATTTTCTTGTGATTTTTACCTGGAGGTGTTTAAGGTGCTCAGAGAAATGAAATATTGCCAGTGATGGGTTAGTGGGCAGAAGAAGGAGACAGGTCAGGCTCACCAGCACAGCAGCTCCCAGCTTGTCAAAAACCTATCACTGGAGATGTCAGAGAGAATTGCAGGGAATCTATAACCCACCTCGAAAAGGAAAATTAGAGAAGCTGAAAAAAAGCCTGTTGGTGTTCAATTTCTAACCCTGCTTCAATCAAACAGAACCAGCGGGGACTTCAGCCACCCAAGCTCACCAACTGCCCTCTTGCACCAGTGGCCAATCGTGCCAAAATGAAACATTACAGTCAGTTTTAGCTGTCAACAACACAAGCATGTAAGATTTTCTGGTCTGTAACATGGTTGAGCACAGCTATAAGTGACTGAAAGCTTGAGATTCATCAGGAAAAAAGTGTGACCAACTGATCAGAGATCACTCTAATTCTGGCACTGTGTGCATAAGCAAGGCCCTACACAAAACTGGTTTCATATCCTTGTTGAGATTTCTTCAGCAAATCAAATGCTTTTACATGACACATATTCTTTAATATATTTTTAATTATTATATTTAGCCACACAAGTGTTTTTTAATCGCCTGGACTCTACTACAGGGTTATGAAACCAAGCTGATTTGCAAACTGACCTTATCATATGCCATTGTACAAGTTGTCTTCCACATACAGCCCTCTGAGCAAATGTCTTTTTTGGAACACAGATTATAATTCAGTTGGATTATAAGAACTTAGTGTAACTATGAAACAAGGATACCTTTTTTTTCAAATGCTTGTTCCTTACACTCAACAAGGTTTCATCTGGTCTGTGGAAAAAAAATCCTAACTGCAACATCCCTGACTTTTAAAAGTCCCTACCTTAAAAAGAAATACATCGTCATGCCATGCCATGATATTTGCAAAGCATCACTTTATTCATTCTTCTGCCTGAGTGCCTCTGCCTTTGCCTTTTCTGGCTTCTCTCACCACTGCAAGTGTTGTGAGCCAAGGATGTTAATTCTCTGCTTGACATTGTCTAGGACAAGGGGGCATCTTCCTTCCCTGTGTTCCCAAACTCTACTGCATTTACAGTCACAGCTACACAGTCAAATAATTTCAGAGGTTGGGGTCAAGAGGGTTAAAAGCAGACTGACAAAACACAGTGCTTCTACAGAACAGGAAATCAGAGCAAGAGAGTCAGTGGGGCTGATTTTAATAGATGTGAACAGTCAAAAATTCATAAAGTAAATGTGATAAAGCAACCTGGAGTGCAAGTATCTCATGATTGCTAGATGTTAATGATGAATGATTAATTATAACTTTATTAGAGTGTGCATGTTTGAGTCTTCTTCTGGGGACTCATTTATCTGCCTTAGGACTCAGTGGGAACCAAAAAGCCATTGCTTTTAAATCATAGAGGCAGATGAATTACTCATTAGTGCAAGGAGAAGCTGTGACTATTGCTCCAGCTATCAGCAACAGATGCCAAGAGGACTTCAGGACTTCATTTATGGCTTGCTGTTTCTCATCACTGTCTGCCAGAAGCCCAAACTTCTGGTAAATGAGAGGGCTGGAGGAAGCCCTTACCTGACCACATACCCTTAACCCACGGCCTGCTCGGGAACGACACCAAAGGGTAGCATCAAGATGGAAAACCCAAAAAGAATTTAATAAACAGGTATTAACCCTACCTACAGCCCTCCCTGGCCCCAGCCATCCCCTCAGCAATGCACCCCTACAAATCCCACCAGCACTGTGCCACAGAGCTGCATTTAACCCATGCCAGCTGCAGGGTTGTGGAGCAGCTGGGCTGGGCATCACCACTCCTTGGTTTTCCAGGCAACCCATAAGCATTTCCTCCTGCAGGACGTGAGGAAGGGGCAGGATAAAAGGGAGTTTTATGCCAATACCCCTCCACTGTGGGAATAGTGTGCACGAAAGTGGGACCAGCACCGAGACTGAGCTGCAAATTGAGGAACATGGTACTTGTGCCAGTGAGGTCAATAAAATGGGGAGTATTTGATGGCAACAGGGCAGACCTCAGCTGGCTTATACTACTGCCCTGTCTCAATTACCTTGGTTTTCTTCATTGTCCCTGTTCATATCCTTAGATGTGTCTTTGTCCCCAAAGAGGCTTTTTAAAATTGCATTTGCAATTGGAAGCATCATAGCAGTGGAGGCAGTATTACTTAACCACATGGACAGGAAAGACGTTGTCAACATCATCCCTAAAATTAGTCTGGAAGAGAGAAAAAAGGGAAAAGCTGAACATCTGCAGTTTGGCAAGTTCGCTGACACATTACAGCTTTAGGAGGAAAAGCTCATGAGCAGGGATGACAAAACCAATAGCAAAAAGGACTTCTGAGACTGTCAGAGCACAGTCATGGGGCTGAACCAAACGACTCTCCCTGTGCTCCACGGCCTCTGAGCAAAGGCAAACAGCTGAACAAGAAAAGAGGAGTGTGGACATCCCCCAGTGTGGGAGACCCTTGCATCAGGGACCAGCAGAGCAGCTTCCTGAGCTCCTGCAGCTCCCATCCCCCATGGAGATCCCCCTGCTCCCGTAGTCACCTGGCTGGCTGGACTCCCACCAGCATGAGGACCCGGAGCGCAATCCTGCGGTGTAAATTCCACTCCTCAATGGCTGAGGCCATGATCAAGCCACTGAGGAAGAGGAAATTGGTGTCTAAAAAGTATTGTGGGCAAACTTTGTTAGATGGGAGGATCCCCAGGAAGGGAAAGAGGACGATGGGCAGCAGAGCCGTCACGGCCAAGGGCAGCGCCTCCGTGCACCAGTACAGGGCCATCAGCAGGATCACGTAGAGACATCTTCCTTCCTGCAAAAGGAGGGGGGGAAAAGTGAGGTGTGGCATTACAGAGGCACCTCATCACTTAGAGACACTTAGACAAGCAAAATGCACCAGTTACTCCTTCAAGGATGTAGTATTCCTCCCGAATCATTTCCATCAGGTACAACATTTTCCCCCCTGGATTGTGTAGGCATTCAGGACTTGCATTGACTCCCTGAGATCGCATCAAAACCCAGATCCTCCTTGATTACCTGAGCTTCCCCTGTGCTGCAGGGTGGCAGTGCACAGGGGCATTGACCAAGGAAGCTCTGGAGAGCCATGTTGAGTTGGGGTCTAATCCCCAGCAGGCACTGCTGATGACATCCTTAGGTGTCCCACTATCTGCCCCATGCCTGCTCTGCATGGCCATGGACAAACCGCCCCGGGAGATGCACGTTCCCCCACATCTGCAACAGGCAGCACACAGAAAGGTTCCTTCTCTTGGATCGGAGCCTCCCAGGAGATCTGTGAGAAACCATTCCATGGCAACCCATCCCGGCCCCGGTGGGAATCGGTAAATCAAGCGGTGTCACAGCGCTTCCTGAGGGCAGGGAGCTCGCCCTGCCCGGCACAGACCAAGGCTGGCACAGCCCCAGTGCCCCCAGGCCACAGTGGGAACCCAGCCCGGGAGGCACAGACTCGACCCAAGCCATTGCCCAAAATAACGAGCCGGGGAAGGAAGTCCGGGAAGCGGCCCCAAATCCAGGAGGGGAGAGCTCAGCACGGAGCTGGGGCTGAACAGGGACATTGTCAGTGCCCGTGTGGCAGGGTGCCCTCAGCGCTATAAATAACGGCTGGGAATCCTTCGGAAGCCACAGAACTATTTATTTTATCACTTTGCCAGCTTGCTGAACAGGTTGAATTGCTACTCAAAGGCACCTCTGTCCCTCTGCTGGGACCTTCCTGCCCTGGACCGGGTCTGGGCTTCTGCGAGGGAGAGGATGGCTCTGCTCCCTGCCATGGCTGGGGACTGTGGGGAGCTGAGTTTTGGGGACAACGTGGTCTCAGCACAGCCACCACCTGCCTGACCACCTGTGAACAGCCCACTGCAGGCCTGGGCTGAACGGGGTCAAAACCAATACGGATTTGTCCTTCAATACATCTGCAGTCAGGGCGTGAAAAGTGGCCAAAATGACAGAATCTGTCATTTGCTTTCAGCACTCGGGCTTTGCATTTACAAGTGGTTCTGCCAGTACTGCTCCAGCACTTCAGTGCACGTGGAAACGTGAACTGAGTGTAACTTGATTTTTTTTTTCTCCATACATTAATTATGGTGGTGCCAAAGCTGCACACAAAGTTCCCAAGATCTAAAGATTTCAAGACCGCTTTCAGACCTGATTTTAGATCGCAGTAAAATGACACATTGGACAGTGTGAAGTAAAATCCTCAGGCTCCCAGCTCAGCCCTGGCAGCTTCACTTCCCCCAAACCAGCAGGGCCAGGGCAGCCAACCTGGCAGAGCTAAACTTTGCAAAAATAAGGGATCATGTTTTAAAGTGTTTGCACACTAGATTAGTGATTTCATCCCTGTGGCAACTGGTAATTCCTCTTTACTCTGGTTCTTTTTATACACCAAAGAAATAGCTTTGCTCTCATTAAGCCCTTTTCCATTTGATCTCTTTAAGGGCTGTATAAATAGGAGTTTTTTTCTCCCACTGGCAAAATATGCTTCCGTTTCCTGGAAGGAAAGTTGCACCAAAGTCAACTTCAAAATAAAGACACTTTGCTTCTTACAGGGGTAGAGCAACTGAAAATATTTAATGACACCTTGATACAAGAGCATATCAGTGAAGGCTTTAATTGACATTATGAAACACATGAAGCACAATTTAGAAAACTAATTATAAATAATGGATATTTATTCTCTAGTGTATGGAAAATGTTCTGGAAAACACTGCAATGAAACACAGCATGAATCTAATAACTCATCTTCACTGGAAGATCAAAAGCCAAGGGGTAAAACTGAAACAGGGCAGAAAGAACTGCTACTAGGAGGGTTTCCCTGAATTTCTGAAGCCTGTATGGATCATCAGCAGACCACTTGAAGAAAGCTGCAGTGCTGTTTCTCCAATTTATTCTGCTCCAAAAGATGACAAATTGCATATGCAAAAAACAAATTTTTAATTTAAAATAGGGCCATTGTCAAACAAAAAATGAACTTCAGAATAACTTTGATTTGGACCAAGAACTCCCAAAATAAAAAAAAAAACAACAAAAAAGTAAAGCCATGAATAAAATTGAACCAAACTCCGTAAGAAATCGAAAGTTTTTTGCTTTCAAGATATTTTGCAGATGTTAATTAATTAATGCCCCCAGTGCCCAGCGTGTTTGTTTAGTACACAGGTAATAAATGCTAACAAATGTCAGGAGAATGGTCCTTTAGGGGTTTGGGCACAGCTGCCCCAGGATGAGCTGAGCTGCAGCTGCTGCTGTGAGTGGCACCATCACCCCCACACCATCTTTATCCTTCCAGCCCTCAGCTGCATCCCTCTCATGCTCCTTCTACTTCTCTCATCTCCCTGAAGCTTTGAATTTATTTTTTTTTTCAACAGTTAGTTTATCAAAGTTCAGGGGGGGAAGAAATGGTGGCACACACACGAACTTTAAAATGGGTCTTGTGATTGGGTTAATTTTATAACCATTTAATGATTGCCAGGGAAGTGCTGATGGCTCTGGACTGCAGCAGCCCCTCTTCCTGTTGCTCAAGAGCCTTGGGATTGACCTCTGCCCCTCCAGACACAGATCCTGTCTTTGCTACACTGAAAGCACTGGGGATTTTCCACACTGGGGGACCTGCTGAGCCGTGGCAGAGGAAGCCAAGCCACGAGGTGATCTCCTGTGGGCAGGAGAGCTGGAGCTCTCCGGGAAGGGCAGGTGAGGTGCCCAGGGAAAGGAGGCTCTGGCAGGGAATGTAGGTCAGATAAGGCGAGCTGGCTCACCCAGGCATAGCACCAGGACATGCATGGGCCACCAGGCCCCTCTGCCAGCCAGCAGGATCCTGAGCTGGACCTCGTTCTCCATCAGACCCAGTGCCCACAGCTGCCCCACCAGGCAGGCTCAGCGCTCAGAGGAGCCCTGTGGGTCATCACAGCCTCAGCATCCCCACCCAGGCTCGCCCAGCACCCCCTGACCAGGCAAAGGAGCAGCAAACAGGGCTCCTCCAGGACCTTGATCCCAATACCAAGAGAGAGTTTGGATGAACTGGAGCTTTTCAAGCTCTTTGGTCCCACCACTACCACAGAGGACCGTTCTACCTGCACCGTACAGAACTGCCTGGTGCAGAGATTAGCGAGTGTTCTCAAGTCACAGCTGGGACTGTGCTAGTGGCCCCCTCGCTCCCACTGCCTGCTCTCCAGTGGGATGGATGTGTGAATCTGAGCTCTGCCAACCCAGCTCCTGTAAACATTATGTAATCTGGACCTAACCCAAGCCCTGTTTGCCAGCCTAGCTGCCAGTGGAGTCGTTTCGCTCCCACTGGCTACTTCCAGAGTGGCTAGAAAGGGGCCAGTAACACAAGGCCACAAGCTGCAGGAGCTTCAGGGCACCTGTTTTGCTCTGCTAAAATTACATAAAGCTTATTAAACACTTTTATTTGAACTTCTCGAAGTATTTTTTAGTTTATAAAAAAAAAAGGAGAATTTTGTCTATTTTAAAACAAGACAGCTGAAGCTCAGATAAAGTGGGCAAATTGAGTGTGTGGCAAAAAGTCACTGCCCCAGAAAATATCAGGCAGTCCAGCTGCTGTGTTCAACTAATTACATGTTGAACATATTACACATGTTCAGATATGATATCTTTTTGGAGCCTACTTCCCAACAGGGAGCTACAAATCAGCCATGGTCAGCATTCCTGGTGATGTCCATCCACCCTGGGGCTTGTAGAAATGCACCCAGTTTATTGGTTCACAGAACCTCTTTAGGCTAGCTCTTAGGAAATTATTGTATAAAGCTACTTAAACCTGTAGATTTTAAAGTAGCCAGGGTTGGGCATATGTACTTCAGCTTCTCTCAGGTCACTGTCACAGTAAAAACATTTCATTGTCAGTCAACTTCTCATGCTAAAGGGCTGCACTATGAGTGCTTTGCTGAGTGCAGAACAAAGATGATTCACTGAATATGGTTTTTTCTGCATCTGGCAGTAGATTACCATGGGTTGGATTCCTTTGTACCACACCATTCTGCTCATCACCCTCAACACCCTGTCCAGGGTGTTCTTCCTCAATTCTTCCTTTCCACAGAATTATAGAATCGTTGAGGTTGGAAAAGACCCTTATGATTGTTGAGTCCAACCACTGCAGATGCATGCAGGAGTCAGGTAAGTTCTGTGGTCCTCAGCATCCAATTAATGTTGGCTCTTGTCCACTTCCCTTTCTCCCCACCCAAGTTCATTGCTGCTTTCACATCCTCCTTGTGCTGCCTTGCTCTTCTCCAGGCTTGCCCTCCCTCCAAACTGAAGCTCACAGTGTGTGTGACAAAAGGCAGTCACCCCACTTTCAGTTATCACCCCTCTTTCCCCACTGAAGTTCTTCCTCTCAGCTTCTAGCTGACCACTGGCTCCAGTTTTGTGCAACTGGTCTCTCCAAATCACCAAGCACATACAGAGCAGAGGTGGGCTCTGCGTATGAAATGTGTAATCAGGCTGCAATCGCCTGGCTCTCCTGCCAGGCTGCTCCCTACGCTGCTCCCTGCCTGCCTGTGCTCCTGCTGTGCTCTCCAGCCCAGGATCCAGTTGCACTCCACCTCACAGGACACCCCACTCCCACCTGCCTACATTTGCATCCCCCCTCTCCCCACGGAGCCGCCCTTCACAGTCTTTGCTTGCCCGTGCAAGCAGTGTAATTTTTCTTCTGGAAGTTCCTAAAGTCTCCTTGTTCTGACCAGGAGGACTCATTACATCCAAGTTAATTTTAAATTGCTCTATGGCCACCAAGGAAGTCAAGTCTGTTCTCTGAAGGCACTGGGCCCTATTTGCCTGCTCAGAGCTCCTTTTAGCAGATTTGGCTGCCTCAGCTGTTACCAAGCCAAGAGGCCATAGACATTGAGTTCATTAGAAGCTGTTGGAACAAGCTCTTTGCACAGCTCATTAAAAGTGCCCCCCATGCCCCTTCCAGCAGAACAGTTCCTCCAGCCCCTCCTGCCCTGCTCCAGGCTCTTTGCAATCATTCACAGCCCTCTGAGCAGGGGGGGTCGCAGGCACTTCCACTCACGGGACAAATATTCAGCCATTTCAGCAGCAGCCAGAGCGGGAGGTGACACACAGACCCTCGTGCAGAGAAGGCTCCACACAGAGCATTTCCTTCTGCTGTTTGATGTGGCACACACACAGAGGCCACTGTGCCAGCCAGGGTTTGGGGAGCGCACCCTGAGGTCTTGGCAGACCCACCCGCAAAGCAGAAATTTCATTTTGCTATGTGAGAGAAAGGAGGCTGCAGAAAAAAAGCGCTTATGCAAGTCTCTCTGCCCACAACTGCAACCTACAAAGGGCATCAAATAAAAACAAGGGCAATTAACATCACATCAGCACCGGTGCCAGCCCTGTCACCGTCCCTCTGTGAAGGGACTCACACAGAGATCTGGAGAACAACCACTGCAAGGGGAAAGCCAGCCAGAGCTTTAATTGCAGCTTGCAGATGTGAATGCTGGAGTCCATCTGCAGTAAGCAAAACCAGAATTAATGGATGATTATTTTTCAAAGGAGTTTTTTGTCCAGGGAGAGATGTCACCTGGGTGCAGGTTTCACTGGAAGACCCAGTTCTCCCACACCATGGGGTGTCACTCAAAAGGACACACTAATGCAAGAAGCCACATCCTATTTGTGGTTCTCTGTTATTCCAGCTTCAAGTCAAGATTTCTTGATCTCCAGATCCAAAACACTGCCCTTGAATCCAAAGCTCAGCTGCCTTTTCATGGTGGCAATCCCTCGGGGAATGAAAATTGCTGAGCATCCCAGTGGGGAGAAGAGAAATGGTGGCACGACATGGGAATATACTTTAACATCCCCAGAGCAGGAGAGTACTGTGGAGGTGCCTGTAAGATACCTTTTCACAAGGGAAACCTCACTGCTTCTCATCTCCCACCAGCCTCTGTCGCACCCTGCAAGGCAGCACAGCGACCATCCCAGCAGGAACACGGGGTTCTCCAGCCCGCCCAACTCCCCCGTGTTTCAGATGTGTGAGCATTTCACAGCACCACGGTTGTTACGGTGACCTCACCTCACCCAGCAGCTCCTCCTGCCCCAGCCTGCTTCCCCTGGACGCCCTGGCCTGGGCCAGGCTCCCAGTGACACCAGCAGCAGCCCAGCCAGTGGAGCACCTGGAGCAGCTCTTGGCAGCGCTAGGCTGGCCTCGAGCCCCGCGCTGGGACAAACCTCCTGACTCGGGGGGCGCAGCCCAGGGCACGCGGCTCCCATCACGCGCCAGGAGAACGTCCACACTCTCCCGGCCCTGCTCCCCTGCCTGCTGACCCCCCTCGGTGTTTTCACACTGTGGTTAAAAGCGTAACCTGCTCCTTCCTCTCCCGCAGCCCCCCTCGGGCTCGGGCTGTGGATGGAGGGTCAAGCAAGCTCCAGACGTCAGAACTTAATCCCTTGTTGATGCAACAGCAAGTTTCCTTTCTTGCTGAACAAGTGAGAGAGTTTAGTGTTGAAACTGTGGATGAATCATTGACCCCTGCATATGAACAGATACAACTGTGTCCAGCTGCTCACAGCTACAGGTTCACCCCTACTCCAGACTCTGGGATAGCTTGTGGAAGTTGAAGCTGGACTTGCTTGAGACATGGTTAACACCCAAGGGAGCATGGGAGTTAGACAGGAACCAGCACAGGTCCAGAGAGTCTCACTGCTCCACCTGTAATGCATTTAGTGTCCATGGGCAATAAAGAACAGATCCCTGAGGGAGTGGCAGAGCAGCCAACCCTGCCAAGGTCTCCTTCCTTGGCCACAGCTGCCCCACTGCTTTGCCACCCCCTCAGCTGCAAACATTTCCCCTGTCCCAATACCATTTTTTCCTTTGATAAAACAGCATGGATCAGACTGGATTGTGCATGAGGTCCTCCCTGGATCACACCCCAGAGCTCATGGTAGGAACAGAGCAGGTGTGAACAGCACTAGCAGTGATGTTTTCTTCTCTACATGTGGAGAAATCCCTTTCCTGAACACCCAAGTCTTTCCACAGCCTGTGTGACACTCTACACTCCTGTCAATACACAGAGCACTTAGATCTTCCCCCAGCATCGGGTTCATCTGTGATTTGTTCTCAGAGTTAGCCCCTGCACGGGCCAGACACAAGCCTGCACTGTATGATCAGTGCATCTCCTCACCCTCTAACCATATCTCACAATTTTACAGTTGCCAAAGTCAAATAAGATACCATTAAATACACTTGACGTCATTTGTTCAGTTACTGTAAAAGAAATGTAATTATCTATCCACTTACGAATTGGCAAAGTAATTAATTACCTCTTGTGCAATGTGCTTTCTGCTCTTTGAGGCAGACATTTAATACAGTCCTATTCAGAACTCGGCCAATAATGTAAAATAGAAAAACAAAGGGAGATTAAACCCAAGGGAATTTCTCTTTTAATATATGGTGTCATTAAGTAAAGCACGATCATTCCAAATTATTTTTTAATTTTGGAGGTTTATTTTGTATCTCAGTTGAAAACGTTTCACCTGACAAATGCTGTAGAGACTCAGTGCCAACTTGGTATCCTTACAGCTCCTGAACTACCCTGTATTCACTAAGTACTAATCAGTACTTATTTTCTGATGTAAACAAAGTCATTCTCAAATGGATCTGAGTCAGAAGGTAAGAGTGAAATCCTGCCTGCACTGAAGTCAGTGGCACAAGATTCCACAGTGACTTCACTGTCCCGTGGACTTCCACACAAGGCTCAGAGGCTCCTGGTGCACAAGGGCTGTGTACATGGGACAGCTGCAAAAATCCTTCAGCCTGCAGAGTTTTGCAACAGGTTGCTTAATGTGCAGCCTTGCACACATGCTAAAGTACAAACCTTAACAGGAGAACCATCTTTCCATGCCTGCAAAAAACCCTCAAATATCTCCCTCACAAAACCTTTCCGGATACGGCACCGAAGGTCCCCCAAGAACCACCCAGAGGGGTGCAGGTGGCACTCCTGGCTCCCTGGCATTCCCCAGCCCTGCAGCACAGGCACCCTTCCCCAGCTCTGCAGGTCCCTCTGCCCCTGCCCAGACCTCTGCCTGGTGCCATTCCCACCCCCAAGGGGATGGGACAGCGATGCCAGGCAGTCTCAGAGTGCCAGGCACTTACCTTCTACCCCAGCTCTGCCAGCCCCTCTCCAGGGGGTGCTGGCCATAGACCCGCCTCTCCTCACTTTCCCCAGCTGCCATCTGGGCACCACCAATAAAAACTTCAACAAGGCAGCAGGGGACCAGCAAGCGATACTAGTTAGTGCCACTGAGCTTGAGCTGGCGCTGAACCCCAAGTTCGTTCCACCTGCCAGTGTCTGTATGAGCAACAAACAGCTCACATTATCTATCCCTTCTTGCCCCTAAAAAGCTGAAGTAACCGCAGGATGCCCCCTCCATTCGCACTCTGAGGTGGTGCGGGAGGGTGAGGAGCTGTAGCAGCCCCCAGGCTTTGCGGTCCCCTCCCTCCTCCGGCAAACCCTGGCAGGCAGGAGGGTGACCCTCTCTCGAGCCGAGGCAAGGGGTGGCACAGAGCACCCAGGCTGTGTCTCCGGTCCCCAGGGCTGAGCTCCACGGGGTGTAACGCTGGGGCACACACTTGGTCCGTGTCCCGAGCCAGCGCCCCCAGTTTGTGCTCCTGGTCCGGGGCCCCGTTTGGTGCCCCCTATCCATCAGTGCATCCCACTCGGTGTCCCTGGTCAGCGCATCCCACTCGGTGCCCCCTGCCCGCCTTGCCGCGGGTGTCCCAAGCCCGCAGTGCCCACCCAGGCTCCCCGGCCGATGCCCTCCCTCCCCGCGGGTGCGGTACCTTGGCGGGCAGGCTGAGCAGGATGGGCACCAGCGCCAGGGGCGCGCAGAGCAGCACCACGAACCGCCGCACGCTCCACGCCTTCTTCACCAGCGCTCCCAGCGCCGCCATCCCGCGCCCATCACGGCGCCCGCCGCCGCGCACCCGCTTTATCCCCCGGGAACGGCCGGGGCGGAGCCCCCTCCCGAGGGGAGGGACCCCCGCCGCCCTTCCCCGTCCCGGGAGGGGCCCCCGCACCGCCCCACCGCAGTTCGCCCCGCTACACCGGCCCCCATCCCCGACACCCCCTCTTTATATGGCCCTTTTATCCCACCCTTTTGCCCATCTCAACAGTTTCCCAGCCTTTTTTTCCTTTCTTTCTTTTTTTTTTTTTTCATTAAAAATAAGCGAACACAACCAAACAAAAGGTCAGCGGTGCGGAGCGGGATGGAGCCATGGGAAATAGCGGAAAAGCAGGAGGCAAAGCCTTGGCTCACACAAGTGTGAGCCCCAGCAAGCAAGCGAGGAGCATATGATTATCCCCTGGGTGTCCTATCAGAGTGGACCTTAAGGATGCTTCAATCACGAGTCGAAAAGAAAACACAAAACCTGCCTGATTTGAACTCTGAGGGCAGGTTTTCCTGCCAGCTCTGCCCTGTGTTGGGGTCATAGGAAAGGAAATGTGGAGTAGATGGGACAGGACAGGATCTCCTCTCCTGGAGCACGGCGAATCCAAGAAAACACTGAGGAGGTTGCTGGTCTCCACCTGGCTGCAGGGAATAGAAAACATCCCAGGAGACAGAGCTGCTGCACTATCAAGATGAGCAAGGGATCAAAGTCAAGGGAGCTGGGTTTTCTCTCTGTTTTTTGCATCTCCTGGATTCTCACAACTGGAGGCTCAGTGAAGCTGGGTCGTGAGGAGAAAAGTGGGAAAGCAAAACAATATCCTTATTACTTCACCAACATCCTTTGAGTACTTTCAATATTTGAGTGCTTTCGTATTGAAATCTTGGGTAAATTGGCCCTGTATATATGAAAGATGTATAGAACTCACCTTCAGCAGAAAAACTCTTCCCTTTCACAATCAATCAGCTCTCTGAAGAGTTGCTACTCCTTGATCCTGCTTCCTAGAGCATCAAGGAAGTTGGAGTCAAATGTATCGGACAAAAAAGCAGACCCCAGAAGGGTCTGTCCACTTTATGCAAGCGGTGGATCAGTGGCACAGAGGGGACAAGACATTAAGAGAGGAAGAGTGTGGTGTTACAACCAGCATAAGACAGGACTGTGCCCTTGTCTGAGTGGATTCTTCTCTGTGTTTGGATCCGTTCTCCTCCCTTTCCTTAACGGCACACATATAATTTTGCACAAATAGCAACAAACCAGTTAATCCCCACAGCCACCCCGGGCAGGGGCTGAAGGGTGAGGGCATCAGCACTGCAGCTCTTTTCAAACAGCAGAATGGGCACAAAGGCTTTTGCCGGGCACTGCCGGGGGCCGCTGGCAACGCCAGGATCCGGCATTCGCCTGGCGCCCGGCCCCGCGGCCGCCCGGCCCTGCTGGCAAAGCACCCACCTTCTGCCAGGGCCCAAGAGAGCACAGCACCGACCCAGGGAAAGCCATGGGGGGGGTTATCTTGCCTTTCTTGAACTGCTCAGCAAAGTGAATAAGAAGTTATCATGACTACAAAAAAAAATTGTTGTGCTGCCTCAGTGCCGCTACAGCGGGCTGGGCCAGCACAAGCTGCTTCATCGCTCAGGTAGTGGTGTGTGATGGAGAGGATGGGCAGATGGATGGCTGGCTGATGACCTGAAAGCAAAATTGAGGCCATTAAAACAATGGAACTGCCTAAAACAGGTTCAGCTTACCCAAAATACCCCTGAGCCAGAGGCTGGGAGCCCATGTACGAGTGTGTGTCACATGCCGGAGCAAAGGAGCTTGACAAAACTTCTTCTCTCAGAATCAACCTTGCAAGTTAAAAAAAGCTTCCAAAGAATGATAAGCTGCCAGTGTCACAGTCTGTTCCTTCTCTTGTGAGGATACAGACTTCTGGCAGTGTGGGGGGCCAGGGGACCAGCAGCACATTCCCCTCCAAGACACAAGTCACGTCCCTGCCTGGACAGTCCGATCCCACCCGGCCCCTCTCGGCTCAGCAGGGTGGATGCTGGCTCAGCCCCCAGTGCTTCCCAGCCGAGCACATTGTGCAGGGGCTACATGCTGGTTCACTCAGCTTTTCTGGACTTCAGCTGGGAAAAAACGTATTATTAATTTGTTTTCTTGTGAGCTCCATCTCTATTACCCCCATTTCCAGTGCCAGCAGTGGCTGCAGCTGCCCTGGCTGTGCCCTCCCTGTGCTCCATGGCCATCACTGGGATCAGACCTCACTGCACTCCTGGGCCATTATTCTCTGCTAAATAAAGTGCATTTGATTCATTAGCAAAAGAAAGAGGAGCTGCATAGTGGCCCAAGGGACCACTGTGGGACACGGTTTGTGCTTGGGCCAGGGAGAAGTTTTATTTATCTGTAGTGACCCTCACGGAGTGAACCCTGGGTTACAAATGAGCTTTTATTGCACTGACTTGGTTTCCTATCAGCACTGATGGGAGAGGAGGGTTGCAAAAGGTTATCAGTGTTTTGCATCTTGCAAAATTGGAAAATATCAATTTCCTGCAGACATCAAGGCCTAGACTGAAAAAAAAATTCACAGCAAAAAGATACAGCATAGAGCCTGTATGCTCAGTTTTTATATCTACACACAGTGATTATGGGCACAGAGCTGCCACTGTCCAAAAGCCAAGGCAACAGCATTCCCAGATTATACAACAGCATCTTCATCCCTGTTCCTTGCTTGTATGTGTTTGGGGTTTTTTTCACATCTCTTTTTCCTCTTAGTTCTCCTATAGGTCCACAACTCATATTTATCTCAAAAAATCCCCTTAGTTCAGTTCTGCCCTCATGGCATCAGTGGGCAAAACACAGATTAGCATCATTACCCCAAATTAAAGTCAGTTTGGTATCCATGAGCTTGCAGCCTGGAAGCCCCTGGAAATGAAGCTGTTCCTGGCAGGTCTGGAGTTGGTCCCCTGAGACAACAATCTGTTCTTCAAAGTGGAAAGATTCAAGCAGCAGAAGGACCCAGAGTGACCAACTGTCCATCCAGCACACAGCTGTAAATACCTTCTGTTCAAAGATTTTCCCTAAACATACAGATTTTCCCAGTGCTAGTGATGGTGGCAGAGAGACCCCCAGTGGCTGGGTGCACCATGAGCCATCACCCTTCACATTCCACGATTCAGGGTCCCCCCAAAGGCAAGCAGGAAGGTTTTGGGGGGCCAGGACAGGACATCAGTTCTGCCAGTGGATCTGTAACCATCCTTGGTGTCCAGACCCGCACTCTGAAAAGGGTGGGACTGACTGTCATCTTCCCATTTCCATTAATTTACCTCTTTCCAAATATTATTGTTTTGATTTCACTTAATAGAGTAGCTTTTATTTTATTGGTTCTCCAGTTAAACTCAAATGAGCTAAACTGGGTTGCACTAAGCTGCTGCTTCCCTGGCTGTTTCACGGGGCAGTTTTCATCCAGTGAACTGCTGCTGCAGGCACAGAATCAGAATAACCTGAGTTGGAAGGAGCCCACAAGAATCATCAAGTCCATCTCCTGATGGACTGGTGGAGTGATACAGCTGAGGCTGCAAGAAGACGTGGGGTGGGCACTTTGCAGGTTAAGAGTGTCCTCTTTGCTGGACAAGCACCCGCTGAGATTTTTCCATCCTCAAACAGCAACAGCTCAGCATTCACTACAACAAACCAAACCACACATCAGGCTGATCAAGAGGAAACATCAACAAGCCATAACACAGATGTGCAGAAAGTAACACTTACATAACGGGAAGGAGTCGATCATGCAGTGAGAAAGCAAAACATTTTTGCTTTTCATGACCAGTAAAGTTCTGCTTTGTTTTGAAGCTCCATCACAGAGCTGATTTCAGCAGAGGCCAGTTCAGCAGTCGCTGCTCGAAGGCCAGTCCCACGCACCAGCTCCCCGAGAGGATTGGCCTCGCCACGGGCTGCCGGCCCCGGCTCAGAGCACCGTGCCGGCCCTGAAAGCTCCCCGCGGATCAGCTTTGTTTCTGCTCCGCTGTCCCGCGGGGAGAGCTGCATTTTAATAAACACCACGAGAGTCAGAAACAGGCTTCTTCAAAGGGCTTTGCAAACAGAACTCAATCCTGGCATCGCCGGGAGACAGCGAGAGCGGTGTTTGTACAGATGGTGCCGGAGCTCGGGCGTGCAGCCTCCTCTGGCACGGGGGGCTCGGCTCAGCCTCGTTAGGGGACTCGTTAGCTCGCATCCACCTGCTTCCCCCCGCGCCGCCAGGCCCCTCTCCATCAGCCCGCTTCGAGTGACCGTGTGCGGGGCAGTCGCTCTCCAGGAAGGCAGGAGAGCGTTCAGCAGCACCCGCGCTGCTCCCCGCACGAACACGCGGCTCTCCCTCGCGGGCGAGCACGGCGGCGATAAAAACGGGCTGGCTGCGAGCGGCAGCACAGGGTGTGTGTGGCTGGGCGGTGGAACCCGCACCCCACGCCGGGGCCGGGCACTCGCCCAGGCGGCTCCTCTGGCAAGAGGTGAATGCGCGCCGGGCACGGGCAGCCCGCCGCGCTAGGACACTTGCGGGACGCGAACCGGCGTCTTAGGGGATGGGAAGCAGTGATGCTGCGGCGGCGCCACCGCGCGGAATGAGGGCGAACGTGCGGAGGCGCCTTGTGGTTCGCAGCGCACCCGGCTCCGCTCTTAAACAGAGTCCCAAGTGGGTCCCGCCGGCCCCGACCCCTGCGCTGGGCTTGCTCTCAGCGTGCAGGAAGAAGCCCTCAAACCCCTCCCCTGCCCGGCAGAGCAGCTTCTCGCAGCTGCCTTCTCCTCCACGGGTGCAGATCCGTACAGGACACATCCATGGATGTGGAGGGGTGAGGCACACTCGGCACCCTCTTAGCCATTTTCAGCCAGAGAACAGAGGATCTTCCCGATGGGTAAAGGCTGCCCAGCACAGCAAATGGCTCAGGGAGGAGTTCACTGTTTCTTTCCCATCACTACCTGCAGTAAGTGATGAATCTCACACACTCAGTGAGGGCACAGCTCACCTCCCGATCTGCTCATAGCACAGAGGGCCAATTATCTTTGAACCCCCCAGGGTGTGTAAGGCTTTTCCTCTAGGACATCTTACATTCCACGTTAGACAGAGTAACCCAAAAAAGAACTGATATAGAGGAAATACTACAAGAAAGGGTAGTACCATCTGCCTCTGCCAACTGGACAGTCCCTCTTAAAAAGTGCCAAAACCAGAAATTCACAGCTGACTTCTTGCTTAAAGTGGAAGTTCCTCAGCAGAAAAGTGTTCTTGATTAACAAGTTTTTATTTCCTTAAGGAAGTACTATGGACTGAAAGGGGAAAATTTAAAGCCAAAATTACTACCAAAAGAAAATAAACCCAGGTTAGGTTTAGTGCTGTATTTCAGCATTGCCCATGTCCTGGAATTCAGGTCTCCCAAAAATGTTCAGCATGTGTAGAGTAATTTATACTGGAATTAAATGCCTCGTTTGTAAAGTCTTCTGAGAATAACAACACATCTTTTAATTAAAATAACACATTTCTCTTTCTCGGTTACCTTTTATAGATGCTCCAGCACCCCCAGTAAGAACCTCCCACAAATTCATGCTCTGCAGGCTGAGCAAGATGCCTCTGAATGATTCTAACCACACAAAGAACACGAGTGGAATGACACTGCAAACTGCTTTGTAAAAGAGATACTTAACATTTAGGAAAAAAGTGACTTTTAGTTGTTTCTCTCTTGGCTGTGCTCCCATCTCACAATTACTTTGGTTGCTTTACGACACTTAAACTCATTCAGAGTTATTTATTTGAAGACACGGTTATCAAAATAGTGATATGCAAAATAAACCCAACTAGAAATATAAATAACCCTATTTGCAGAACGTAATATTTCCCCATCCCCAAACCTGCCCTCTCCTACCCAATCATGGATCTCTTCCTTCCCCTCAGCCGCACCTCATCCAGCTTTTTGATGACAGGACCAGATTTTTTAGATGTGGCTGCATAGCTCTTCAGCAGAGCTTTAAACATCACTTCAGTATCTGGATGAGTGCTAATGAAGGCTTTTTCCAGAACATACAAATCAACTCCTTTATCCTCTGGAAGACCCGAAATAAAACTGAGTCCAAAGTCTATCAGCACCAAGTCCAGCTCCTCCAGGGGTGGCCGCAGGAGGAGATTGGCAGTTGTGAGATCCCCGTGGATAATATCTTCATCGTGCATCCTTGCTAACAGCTCACCCATCTTCTCTGCTAAGCTCTGGAGGCTGCTGGCATCATTTCCACTCCGCTGTACAGAGTAAATATGATCCTGAACTGTAACTGAGTCTACGATATCTTCAAGATATATGGAGTTGGTGACATAATCCACGAAGTACACGGCTGGAGCTGGAATCCCTATTTAAAAGGGCAAATCAAATGCTAACAGTTAATTTACATGATCCCCAAAACACAACCAATAAAAGCCTTGAACAGAATTTCGGGTTGAGAACACCCCTGGCCACCGCCAACCCACACCTTGGAAAGGCCTTGCCAACACTTATTCCCGACCCACCTGCACCGGCAGCCTTTATAACCCGCTGGCAGCTCCAGCTGGGTAACAGGATCAGCCCCTCCTGGGGTGAGAGTCCCATTGTGGGACACACCGAGGACAAGCTGCGTTTGGACGAGCAGAGCGGGTCACCCCGGGATGAGAAGAACCCCCCGCATCCTTCAGGGTGGGCGCTGGAGGTGCCGAGCGCCTGCGATCTGCTCTGAGCCGCGGGCAGAGCCGGGGAGCACCGGAGGACGTGTCCTGCGGGGGCTGCCCCGGGGTGTCCGTCTGTCCCTCCCCGCTCACCCCGCCCCGGGGTGTCCGTCTGTCTGTCCGTTCTGCCGGGGTAGCCCCCCCCGCTCGCTCCCCGTGCCCACCTGCCCGCCGGCAGCGCAGCAGCGACCGCGCCTCCTGTGTCATGCGGCGGCGGCTGAGCCGCTCCTCCAGCGCGGGGTGCCGGTAGCGCTTGGGGACGCGGAGCTTCGCCACGGCCGCGCGGCCCAGGAACAGCCCGCGGTACACGTGCGCCTCGGCGCCCTGCTGCACCAGCCGCAGCCCCGGCAGCGGCGGCGGCGACAGCTCCTCTCCCTCCCCCGCGGCCTCGCGGTGGTTCCCGGCGGGGCCCGCGGCCCCCACAGCGCCCGTGGCGGGCCCGGCCGGCACTGAGGGCTCCCCGCCCGCCTCCGCCGGGGCCGCCGCCATCGCCGCGACAGCGCAGCGCGCCTGCGCGGGGCGCCGCTTCGGCAACGCTCGGCGATCTCCGGACATCTCCGGACATCTCCGTCAGCGCTCGGTTCCCCGGGGCGGAAACGGCCGAACGCCCCAAGCCCCGCCCCCGCCCCGCCCCCGTGCCGCGCCCCGCCCCGCTGTGTCCCTGCGGTGCGCGGTGTTCCCTCTTCCAAAAACCCGCTCTGTGCTTGCTCCCCATAAATCCTGCTGCCCTGAGTACCTGCAGGATGGTGGGATGGCTCCTGAGCCTCCCCCAGCCGGTGCGTTCTGTGTTTCTGCCAGTGCAAGACCGAGTCCGGCAGCTGTACCCGGGCTTGTGAGGGTGATGCTGGATGTGCGTCTTCCCAAAGTAGCAGGTGGGATCTCGTGTCTCCCCTCCGAGGTGTTCCCAGTGCCACGTCAGAGCCCCCTGCCACCAGGATGCTCCACCACTGGGGCATCACCACAGGGACCCCACCACTGGCCATCATCCCCCCGTCACTGGGAAAACACCACCAGGATGCTCCACCTTTGGGACATCACCACCAGGATGCTCCACCTTTGGGACATCACCACGACGACATCAGCACCAGGGTGATCCACCACTGGCTCTTGGCCCGTCATGTGCCAAAGCCTCTGCTGGAGCCCGTGCAGATCCGTGCCCCATTTGTGGCTGGGGAAGAGAAGGGATTTGCCCGTAGGCTGCAGGGAATTGCCAGCCTGCAGCAGGGCGTGGTGTGACCTCAGGTCCCCACGCTGGGCAGCACCAAAGCTTCTGCCCCAGGTCTGTCACAGGCTCCTCAGTCAGTCAGCCAGGTGACTCCCCCTTCCTTGAGCAGTCAAGCCCCACATCTCCATCTTAGTAGAAGGTGGAAAAACCTCATTATTAGTTGGAGCAGTATTTGGTTTTTTTATGGCACCCTGAAAACCCACTGCTCTACTGGCTGATCTGCACATGCTGCAATTTACATTCCTCGGAAGATAGGCAAGAGAATTCAGCCCAGTTCATGTAAATATGTTTTCAATTGTTGCTTTTGGAGGTGTCACAAGTCCATTTTGCCCTTGTTTTCAAATCCACAACATTTGTTTCCTTTTCAGAGCATTTATATTTTATTAACACATTCCATACAGCTTACTTGTCATTGCATGGTGGGACCATGCCTGGCAAATATTTATCTTGCTTCAGTAACAACTTTTAAAGAACCTCTCCAAGTTTTCAATGATACAGATAATCCAATCCCTCCAGTCTGGCCACCCGTGGCATCCTCCTTCAGCTGTCCTCACTGTGGCAGGAGATTGACAGCTTGGCCAGGAAAAGAGGTGCATTCCTGGGCTCTGTGGCTGGAATTTGCAAGTGCCACAAACACTCAAATAACGAGAAAGGTTTTCCCCATGTTGTGGGCAGATTTTATCTAAGCATCCGTGCTCAGATGCCCCCACAGACACTCATATATAACCTATAAGCAAGTGCACAGAGACACCCTCGGTTCATTATTCTGGAAAACATGACAATCTCCGCTCATGCTGGCCAAAAACATCCTCCAGAGCTTTCAAAATACCAACGAAAATATTTTTGCTTTATTTTCCCATTTATTTTATTTATTTAAATTTTATCTTCCCCGTGATTTCACTTATTCTTTTCTCTTTGAACGCAAAAAAAAGCAGTTGACATAGCCCTTGGAAACCATCTAGAGCCATTTACAATATTTATGGTATCACACAGTATTTTTACTGGAAGGCTGAATCACCCCAGAGAACTGCACTGAAGCCACAGACTCTGCTAAATAGTTTAATTATGTAACTTTGTTCTCCTGGTGACAAGAGTTTACAAACTCTCCTTTCACAAACAACGTAATTAAGTCAAAAATTGCAGCTCAGCAAACCAAGCTAATGGAAACCAAGGTGGGCTCCTTCCTCCCTGCTGTCCTGTGGAATCCCTGGCCCTACGAGCAGATCTCCCATCACACCCCCCCAGCTGATTCAAGGATGGAGGCTGCCATCCTCAGAGCTCAGATGGGAAAAGGTGAATTTGGGCTACATCAGGCCCGGGTGGCTCCTCGCGCCCATCTAAGGCCCTTGCTGTCTCTGAGGTTGTGTTTGTTGATAACTGAATAGAGTTTGGTCAGATTGGTGCCTCAAAAGCCCTTCCTAAGGGTCATTCATAATCAGAGAGACGGAGCTCGAGTGTGCGGTGAGCCCTGCTGAGCACCGTGTCTTCCCCTTACCAGGATGGCTTTCCTCCTCCCGTTGTATTTGTATTCTAACTTGGGATTTTAAAGCCTCCCCTATCTGCCCAGAGGTGGAGGGTAAGGTTTTCCAGCCCTCACAGGCGGGTTGTGTTTCCACACACAGGCTGCCGTTCCAAACGCCGGGCTCTCCGGGCGGCGCATTCCTGCGGCTCAGCCCTGGAGTTGCGTTCCAGGCAGGAACGCTCCCCGCAAGCCCGGCAGCCAAGAGCCAGATAAGGATCAGATGGGGAAGCAGCACTGCCAGAGCACACGGTCTGGAGGGGAGGAGAAGGAGGAAGGCATCGAAGGAAAGAGTCAAGATAGAAACGTGCCGGCACACGTGAAGGGTTGGTGGATCCACCACTCCAGACCTTCTCATCTGTGGAGCCTCGGGACAAAGACACTGACTTCAGCAGGCCCAGGATACCCATTGATCATAAATGGTAGATAAGAAAGGTGTACTTTAAGAACCACAAAGGAAGATTTCCCCTCCCACACCCCAAATTATCCCTGCTGTACACCACAGCAGGTTTGCACCTTTGTTCCCAGATGACCATAACCCACAGCCACGCACAGTGCCGACGTGGCAGCTGCACTTCTGTACATACTGATGTCACCTTTTTGGCCACCTTTTGTAAACACACCATAAAGCTCTGCCTGTGCTCCCCAGGACCTCACCTCCTTGTTGTCTGTGCTAATAATAATTCTTGCTCTGTCAGAGACCAGGAAGCCTCCAGAAAATGGCTGGGCAGGTAAATGAAAGCTGAGTGACCATGGAGAAAAGTGTAATTTCTTCCTTCTCACACTGAATTAAATTCAGAAGGAAGGAATTGTTCAGGGAAACTGCAGATCAAGCAGCCAAGGGTGGGTTTGCCCAGCACCTGATGAGGACTCTGGGTCCTCTCTGGCTCTCTGCATAGTGGGGAACCATGCATGGATGACATCTCCAATTCACAACACAGCTCATCCAAAATGTCAGTTTGAATCAGATGCAAGGTTTTAGAAAACATATTTTTACATAATTTATTTCCATTGAAATTAGAGGATATGAATGGAAAGCATTTATTTAACCTGCAAACCAGATAGATGGTTTGAAACACTTTTCAGGTTCTCTATAACTTGGAGAAGGAACAAAACCAAAATGTTTCATCAACTGCTGCCCATGTTGCAGCCAGAGATCCAACAGATTAACACTGAAAGGATACATGTGATCCAGTATGGCCCATCTCAAGCATCCCAAAACTATGAGTTGGAACAAAAAAAGAGTTGGTACCACTGGTCTGCAGAGCAGAGACAAGAAACGTATTCCCATACTTGTATAATAATGATTATTTAAATGTTTCTCCTAAGTGCCCTATTAAGTCAAAACGTGGGGGGATTGAAAAGGCTCTTAAAAAAAAAAATCACAGGTTCTTGTGTTCTTTATTGTTCACCCAACCTGTTTATTTTTGCCTGTGTCAGAGGGGTGTGCCTGCACCACAGGCACGATGGTCACGGGTGCAGACCTTCCCCAATTCAGCTTTGTACTGTGACAAAAAGTTTGACTGCTGTTCTGAAACTTGTCTGGTTATAACATATTAAATATTAAAATTGAATACAACTCTTAAATGAACCTGCAGTAACATGCCAGCTCACAGTGCAGGTTTGCAGTCACTTGCACCTCCCCTTCAGTGGCAGTCCCTGCTGGATGGCTCTGGGGAGGCTGTCCCTGCCTTCCCACCTGTGACACCACATCTTCCCTTGCTGGTCCCCAAGCCAGCTGGGTCACAGCAAACTTCTGAACATCTCGTGCACCTCAGCACAGCTCAACCCGCCCAGCAGCTGCTGTTTGCACGAGCAGCACCCAGGGAGAATGTTTGCATATTGTGGTAAAGAGTTTTGAAAGCACTTCGAGGTGTATCAGGTTTTGTAAAACCCTCGTTTAACAAACTGGACTTTGGGATACACGGAATTAGCCTCAGACTCAGACAAAAAAATCTTGCATCCAAGTGCAAGCCCCAGTGTCTTTTATGCAGGACAGCAGGAAGGTTCCTGTTCCACTCAGCAGAAAAAGAATGTTAATTGCAAGGGAAGCTGAATACTGGAATGCTTTGTCTGATGGAGCACTGTGCAAGGGGAAGGAGATAAGTGAAAGTTAAGAGTGCAAACTTAGTCATAGAATCATAGAATCAAAATCATAGAATGTGCTCAGTTGGAAGGGACCCATTAGGATCAAGTCCAGCTCCTGGCCCTGCACAGGATACCCCAAGAATCACACCATGTGCCTGAGAGTGTTGTCCAAACACTTCTTGAACTCTGTCTGCCTTGATGCAGTGACCACTTCCCTGGGGAGCCTGTGCCACTGCTCAGCCACCCCCTGGGTGAGAAACCTTTTCCTGATATCTAACCCAAACTTTCCCTGCTGCTCTTTTAGTTTTAGCTTTGAAATGGTCTCCCCTTTCCTCTCAGGCTCCTTGGGCTTTCCAGCCGAGCTACCTCATTAACAAACTGTGAATCTCTTGTGGGCTTACTAGAGGCTTTCTCGTCTGGGGTGGGGGGGAGAAGCTCTGCACAAGAGCGGGTCAGCAGGCAGCGAGGAGATTCCTGTTCCTGGCTCAAGTGAGACAGAACGGGGACAGAGTTGTCATTCCAGCCACGAAAGCCACATCCTCGTTCCTAGACCGACGAGCCCCGTAGCCCCGCAAAGCGCCCCCGGCCAGCCCGCAGCCTCCCGCGGGAGGTCCCACGCCCAGCCCCGCTCCCCTCCGGGCTCACCCATCCCGCGGGATCAGCCTCCCGCTCCCGGCCCTCGCCATCGCTGCCGGGCGCGGTGCGGCTGCCCCGGCCCGGGACTGCAAGCCCCAGGCTGCCCGGCCGGGGGCAGGGCGGCAGCGACGTGGCTCGGCCCCGCTCCGGCTCCGGCCCCGCTCCGCTCCCGGCCCCGCTCCGGCTCCGGCCCCGCTCCGCTCCCGCAGCCGCGGAGCGCGGGGGGCTCAGCCCCGCCGGGCCATGGGTGAGTGCGGCCGGGGCCGGGCGGGGGGCGCGGCGGCCGAGGGGGATCATCAGGTTTTGCTGCCACAGCCCCTCCGGGGACGGGCGGGCCCCCCTCCCCTTCCCTCTCTTCCCCTCCCCTCCCCTCTCTTCCCCTCCCCTCCCCGGGCTGGGACGGGCGCGCTCTGCCCCTCGGGGAAAAAAGTTCCCGAAAGGAAGAAGAGAAAAGTTTTCAACTTTTCCTAAAGGCTGGGGCTGCATCCCACGCCCCTTCCTTTCTTTCTGGTTTGGTTTTGGGGTTGTTTTGGTTTTTTTTTTTAGCGCTCCCAGCGGCGCACACAGCGAACGCGAGAGCCAAGGAATTTCCTGCGGCTCGGTCCTGGGGCCATCCCGGGAGCGCTCCGGCGGCAGGGAGAGCGGGGCACAAGGAGTGTGGAGGGACCGGGATTTGCTGTGGAGCGGGATTTGCTGGAGGCAGCGGTCTGGTGCTCGCTGGCCTTGGCGTTGGTGTGAGCAGAGTCCAAAATCAGCTCAGTCCCAGCCCGGCGGTCACTGCCCCATCCTGGAGCACGGCCCGATGAGCAGTTTGCCATAGGCAGGGAATCGCCTCCTCCCGAGACCCACGAAACTTTCCTCAGGTGGAGATCTGAAGACTCCTCGAATTTCCCAGCTATGTCAGAATAGACTGTATAGAAACTGGATTTCAGTCAAAGTTCCTAATCTGATCCTTAAGTTAACAAGAAATGCAGCAAAACCTGATGAAATCAGCTGTGGTATTTATAGTGGGACTCTCTGTGTCTAGTAGAATTTGTGGCTTGGAACTAATGGGATGGGCACTTGAGCCTTTTGTTCTCAGCAGATAATTTTCTAATTATCTGCATAATGTGTGCAAGGAGTGCTAAAAGCAGTGTGGGTGGTCACACAGAGCGTGGTGAGAGGGACTGGGGTAACTGGGATGGCGTAAGTAACACAAATGAAACACAGAGGGTTACAGAATAAATACAAACATTTGTATTTATGTACAGCCATCACTGAGAAATCTTTATTGCTAGCTGTAATTAAAGGCCAAACAGAGACACTTCCTATTAAACACAGCTTGCAAGGGGGAAAAAAGCCCTTAGGCAGGGTGAGAAAAGTTTCCACGCTCTGGTGGTTGTGTCCACATTTTTTCCACATGCAGTCTACAGAAAATGTGAATATTTCTAATTAAACAAAAGAGTACAGATAGAATTACATGCTGGAAACCAGCACAAACCTCGAAGCTAATGCACTCTACCTGTGCTTCAAAATTGCAACTGGAGGGGAGGTCACTGCCACTGCTGTTCCCAGAGATCCCTACATCAGTGCTGGCTCCTGCACCAGTGCAATCCCTGCTGCTATAACATGGCTCATGGTTCTCACATTGTCACCCTTTCATCCTTTCCCCGTGGTGAAAAGCATGTTCAGGCAGCACTTTGGTTTTGTAGGGTTGTTTGGGCTGGGTTGATTTTGGTTTGGGTTGCTTTTGCTGCTGGCTATTTATTTTATTTTATTTTAGCTAAACCTGTATGGGATGGGCAAGGTCAAAAAGTGGCTTCTTGTATTTGGGGCTGGCAACAGTGAAGTTTTCAGCTCATGATGAAGCTTGTCCTGTGGTTCTGGACCAGCCTGAGGAGGCTGTGTGTGGCTCGGGGATCCTGTGTGCTGTGGGCTGTAGAAGAGCAGATGAATAAATCAGAGCCACCCCTCAAAGTCATGGCAAGAGTGCAGGATTAACTGGGAGAGAAACTTTTGTGAGAAGGGCTTTTAATGCCAAGGTAGGAAGTGAGAATGTAGAGGCTACAGGGAGAGCTGGTGGTGCCATGTGCACTGAAACATGAAATAATGCAGAACAACTCAGAACCTGAAAGCAGAAGCTGCATTTCCTGCCCAGAACAGGTTTTGTAATTTGAATCAAGGGAGACCACAGAGGATACCCCTGTACAGCTCCAGGCACTACAAGTCACTGCCCTCCACTTAAAAACACATCTTAACTTTGTTAACGAAGTCCTGATTTCACAGTTCTGCACGCCAAGTGAGTGCCCCTGCAGTGAGTGGAAGCCTGGTGGGTTGTGTGACTGTCTGCAAGTGTCTCTCTACGTGTGACCTGGTGACCAATGGGGAAATTCCACATCGTGGCTTTGTAAATGGAAAACTGTGGGTATCCTGGGAGAGCTTTTTCCAGCCTGTGCATGCTCATAGCTGCCCTGCCAGCATCAGAAAACTGAACTTAGCATCACTTTCTTGTGTTGCAGGTCGTGCAGCGATGGTCCTGCTCTTGTCCGCAACAGTGTCGCTCCTGGGCGGGCTGATATTTGGGTATGAGCTGGGCATAATCTCTGGGGCACTGCTGCAGTTGCAGGTGGACTTTCAGCTCAGCTGCTTCAGGCAAGAAGTGGTCGTGAGCGCCGTCCTCATCGGAGCGCTCCTGGCCTCCCTGGCTGGGGGGGTGCTCATTGACCGGCACGGCCGGAGGAGAGCGATCCTGGTCAGCAACGTGGTCCTGCTGGCCGGCAGCCTTGTCCTCACGCTGGCCAGGTCATTTACGGTGCTGGTCATCGGGCGCGTGACCGTGGGCTTTGCCATCTCTGTCTCGTCCATGGCCTGCTGCATCTACGTCTCAGAGATGGTGGCTGCTCACCAGCGAGGGCTGCTGGTGTCTCTGTACGAGGCCGGCATCACCGGGGGCATCCTGCTGTCCTACGCGCTGAACTACGTCTTTGCCGACGTGGAGGAGGGATGGAGGTACATGTTCGGGCTGGCCATCGCCCCGACAGCCATGCAGTTCCTCAGCATCCTCTTTCTCCCAGTGAACCCTGTGAAATTAAGCTCGTGGGACTCAGACTGCCAGAAGGGCCTCATTCCGTTGCAGGACGCTGAGGACAGAGTGGCAGCGAAGCGGGAGCCCTGTCAGGAGAAGCATTACTCATTCCTTGACCTCTTCAGGACCAGAGACAACATGAGAAGGCGGACTCTGGTGGGCCTGGGACTGGTGCTCTTCCAGCAGTTCACTGGGCAGCCCAATGTGCTGGGCTACGCCTCCAAAATCTTCCACTCGGTGGGATTCCAGAGCAACTCCTCGGCAATCCTGGCCTCAGTTGGGCTGGGAGCGATAAAGGTGGTGGCCACGCTGGTCGCAATGGCCCTGGCAGACAAGGCTGGCAGGAGAGTGCTGCTCATGGCTGGCTGTGTGGTGATGGCCATCTCGGTCACCACCATCGGCCTCACCAGCCGTGTGGCCCCACTGGCCATGGCCAGGGACTGCAAGGCACCCACCGACCCCAATGCATCCCTCAGCCTCTCTCAGCACCTCCTGACTTCTGCATTCCCCCAGTCTGCTGTGTCACCCATCCCACCAGCATCAGGTGCCGTCAAAAGTCGGGCAGCCCCCACCACAAGGAGCCTCACAAAAGTTTTTGCCGGTACTCAAATCAAAGAGGTTGTTCCCAGTTCTTCCCTCATGCAGAAAAGGGACTTGGTAAGTCAGTCCACAAAAGGGACAGTGGAAAGCACGGGCCCTCCTCTCGCTGGTGCTCCCTGGGCACAGCATACGGTCTTAAATTGGATTACACTGCTGAGCATGATGGCTTTCGTGAGTGCCTTCTCAATTGGATTTGGGCCAAGTAAGTGTGGTGTTTACATATCCTTGCACTAACCCAGAGAATAAAACTAGGGCTGACCTGCAAGCTGCCTGCTGGAAACGTTCCTTGTGTGTCTGCTGCACCAAGCAGCTCAGTGTCCGGGAGCTGGAAATGTGTCCCCACCTGCCCACTGAATCACTTTCCAGCACTGCAGTTATGCCAGCTACAGGGCTGGTACAGCGCTAGAATAACTTCCTCTTCCATGCTATCACTACCCTTGTAATAGTTTTTTTTGCTGTGAAGCTCATTGCAAAAGCAGAACATCCCATAAGAGCTTCACCCCTCCTGGGGAGGAGAAAAAAAGAAGGCTAAGGGTAGAGGGACTGAGGGGCTTCTGCTGTGTGATAATGAAAGGCAGTGCAGAACTGGAAGTGGAACCTCCTTGAAAGTTTCTCCATATCAGTTTAGTTGTTTTCTTGGGTTTGTTTGTTTGTTTGTTTGTTTGTTTCTGAAATCATTATTTTTCATTAGATGGGATTAAAGAATAGGTCTTGCTTCCATGTGAGCTCTACTATTTTCTGACATTTAAATGCCCTGATGGGAGAAAACAGCATCTAACTCAAGAGAAATATATAAGTGAGCAAGTCTCGTGGGTTTGACAGTGACCCTGCAAATTATTTCAACCTAAATAACCCCGGGACAGGAGAGGGCATATATTGCTTTAACCCTGATTTTAGCCCAAATGCAATGTTGTCTCCCTAATTCTGCCCTTTCTCATTTCCTTACAAAGAGCGTGTGAGGACACCAGGTCTGTCAGATCTATTCCACCTCCTATGAATGGAATGACAAACTCCCCCACTTTCTTCTTCACTCCCTGGGCCTGTTCTTCGCTGTTTCCACTCCTGGAGTGCTGACCACAGGAGGGAGGTTTGGAGTGCTCTGCTGTGCCCTGTCTCTGAATGTTTGACACCACCACCAGCAGTGGGCACTGAGTGAAGCCAGAGTTTAACCCCCCTGCTGAAACCTCCCTTGCCCATTTCCCAACCAGATTGATTGCTTAACTCTCACACTGCCTTTCTGATCTCTCTAATCTGTGCAGTGACCTGGCTGGTCCTCAGTGAGATTTACCCTGCTGGGATAAGAGGAAGAGCCTTTGCCTTCTGTAACAGCTTTAACTGGGCTGCTAATTTACTGATCAGCCTCTCCTTCCTGGACCTTATTGGTAAGTAGCCACTGCCCCTCCCTCCACCTCCCACAGCTGGTTAGGGAAGGGTGGCCACCACGAGCCATTTGGAGATTAGGTGGCATTTTGAACCCTGGGGACTTGGGGCTGGAGTAGCTGTGAGCCTGCTGCCCCTGAGAGCAGGAAAGCCAGGCACCAGCAGCACTGTGTCAGCTGTTTATGAAAGTCACCCATTGCCCACTGGGCTGCACTAGAGCACCACAGTATCAGGAAACCACGGAGTTTGCAGCTTCCATGCCGGCAGCTTTACAGCATTCCTTTCTAGCAGAGCCCTCAGCTGAGGCACTCGGTGGGCACTCCTGGCCCTGGAGCTTGGCTGCCTTCTCCTTCTCTCTGGTGCTGGCACAGCCTGGCATGAACCAGCCTTTTCCCTTGCTGGTTCCCAGTCCAGGCCTTCAGATAAGCAGTTTCCCAGACCTACTGAAGGCTTCACAAAATAAGATGCCCATCAGGCACCAGTGACCACCTCACAGTAAATAAACCAGTTTCCTTTGTATCCCATGATGTGACTGACCTCCTACCTTCACACTCTTGACTCTCTGCAGATGCCATTGGATTCTCTTGGATGTTTCTTCTCTATGGACTGATAGGAGTGATGTCTGTTATATTCATTTACCTTTTTGTTCCGGAAACAAAAGGACAGTCCCTAGAGGAGATAGACCAGCAGTTCTCCAGGAAGAGGTGCGTGGTTGTTGCCCTGGTGGGAGCTTTGGGAGCTGCCCATCCGTGGCTCCTGAGGTCTGTGGGCAGCTCAGGGCTGTTACAAAGTCTGGTCAGTGCTACTGAGAAAGTAGAAAATCTCAGGTTTGTGGCAGGGTTTTGGGACAAGCCGTGAGAGCTGCAATGCTGAGCCTTGTGGCTGTGCTGTGGGAGGGCACTGGTGGCACTTGGGAGGAAATGGGCTAAAAATCAGGGCTCGTGGTTGAGGGGAGGAGAGCAGGACCACAGCGTGGGACAAACAGGTCAGGACTGGGAGGAGACAGGAGGGCATGATAGTCCTCTTGTTTCACCTTAGAATGGCCTTGGACTGATCCTTCTCCTCCGGGCCAGAGGCATCCCCCGGTGTCTGAAAATTTTCAGACAAAGTCTGTAATGGGTTAGGGAAGATCAAAAGGGGCTGTGTGCCATCCTGGCTGGGATGGAGGTGGCAGGGCAGGCATTGCTGGAGCAGGGCGAGGCCCGGGGGAGGGAGCACACACCCCTGGGGGGGCAGGAGGGGTAATTGTTGTGAGGCCCTGCCTGGCTCCCCGGGCACAGCACTGACCTGCACCACTGCCCCGCAGGGTTTGGGAAGGAAATGTGTTCAAGCAGAGACGTGGACGAGGAGCGAGCTGCACACACGCACAGTACCAGAGGGTGGAGCACACCAACAGCCCATGAAACCATCAGCGTGCCTGCAGCATCGTGTGTGAGCAGCTTTTCCAGGAGAGGAGCAGGCTGGGCCATCAGGGCAGTTCTTTTCCATGGCCTTTAACTGGTGAGCTCTGCTCAGAGACAGTTCTCCCTGCAGTGCCTTAGATGTGGGGACACGTGGATAGCTGTCCCCTGGGTCCTTGGAGAATCGCTGTTCCCCGGCAAGGGAGCACGTCCTTCCTTTGAGACGTCTTTAATTCTTCATCGTTTGTATCTCCTATCACTTAAGACATTAATTTTTTTTTGTACGCGGGGATTAAAGCACAGTTTTTGCCGGCAGTGCTCTCCCGTCGGGGAGGTTCGTTTGTGAGCAGGGTGTGGTTTATTTTGCGTTTCTCGGATCCTCGGGGCTGCACCGCGCCGGACCCGCCGCCGGTGTGTGCCCCGGCACTGCCGACAGAGCCCCCACCCCAGAGCCCAAAATCTGAGCCCACCACACCCCGCCGACCCCCCTGAAGCCCTCGGACAACCCTCCCCCCCTCACTGTGCCGGGTGTTGGGGGTGACAGTGCCAGCTGTTGGGGGTGACAGTGCCAGCTCTTGGGGGTGACACAGCTTGTGGGAAGGGAGCAGTGAGCCCGAGGTGGAGAACTGTCACCTCCATCACAGCAGGGCTGGGCTGATGGCACTGAAACGAGGAAAAGCCGTAAAGGAGCGTTCAGATGAAAAGCTGGTGAAAATTCAGTGGGTGTTGAAATTCAGGCTTGTACCCCTGTGAAAGGACGTGGCCAGGATTCATGGGGAGAGCAGCAGGGAAACCAAACGATGCAGCTGCAGTAAATAGGGTAAGTTTGGCCAGGTAGGGTACCAGCAGAATCACAGGAACATTATGAAGCAACCAAGCACAGATGTGCTTCTGTGCCTATTCCAGAAGCTTGAAAAATATGATAATGCCAGGCTTTCTAATCACCATGAATAACAACCCCAGTACCAGTACAGATTTCTTGAGATGGGACATCACAAATACCAAACTAAAAAAAAAAATTAAAAAAAAAATAGAGCCAGGACTGTGTTACTGACTCCTGATCAGGATAAAGGCAATGAATAACAAATATAAAATGGGATTAGAGAAGTTAGTCAGCTAAGTGATCCACCAGGAAGGAATAAAAACTGGGTTTGGATACAATAAAGGGTCTCCTGGACCAAGCAGTGCTGGAAGCACGAGAAGGGCTGCTGCTCTGGGTTTGGTAGGGAGCAGTGCACAGGACCTGCTTCACAAGGTGTTTGTGGGAGAGCTGTTCTCTGCTAGTGACCACAAAACAACCTTTAATGCTGTAGTGGGAGAGAGCACACCAAATAAATCCAGCCTGGGGCTCTACAATTTCAAGAAAGGGAACTATGAAAAAAGTAAGGTGATTAGTCAATAACAACAAACCCAAAAGGAGCAGGCAGAAAGCAAGGAGCCTGCAAGCAGTCTGGCGGCGATTAAAAAAGGCTCCATTAAAGCCCAAGTGAAACATGTGCCACAGCTCAAAGAGAGCTGAGAGGTCCTGAAAAACACCCTGCCTGACTTGCTGCTAAGGTTAAGGAGGTATCACAGGGAGAAGGGCAGTGTTTTAAAAGTGAAAAGGTTTCCCACTCGAGAAGGAAAACCCATAAAACATAGCAAGTGTAGACAGAAAAAAGAGCTAAAAAAGAGCATGAAGAAATTGAAAATATCTTACAAATACTTTTTGAAACTATTTCTTTAAATATATCAGAATAAAGCAGCTGGCTAGGGAGCCATTGCTCAGTACAAAGGTGGAACGGGGTACCAAGAAGGATAGGGCATGATGAGGCAGCTTGGGCAGGACTGTGTTGGTCTACACCGCTGCAGGTATTTGGAAGAACCTCAGCCCCAGCAAGTGAGGGGAACTGGATCAATGTGACTTCACAAATGGCTGCTGTACCAGAGGGCTGGCAGGTTGTTAGTGTAGTTCCCACATAAAAACCAAGCTGGGAGCTGCAGGGGTGAGTGTCACCTCCGTCCCTGCTGTGCTGGTGGGGTCTGCAGGCAGACAGGCAGCTGGGGAAGAGCCAGCAGACAAGGATGCTGAAAAGGGAAAGCTTGCCTTGCCAGCATGTGCTGGGAGTCCAGGAACGTATCAAGTGTTCACACGGATAGGGAGGACCCAACAGACGGAACAGATGGATATTCTCAAAAAGATTTTGCCAGAATTACTTTAAAAACCTTTACATTGCTGTGGGATTGGAGCAATGGCTCTTTTATGGATTGGAATCTCTTTAAGGATATTCCTGTCTTGCAGGTAGCAAAGGGCAGGGTTTAACAGATAGCTTTTGAGGATAAATGAGATTCAGCAATTGGGTTGCCCCAGAATCTCTGTTGGTTCTGGTTTTATTCAGCACCTTCGGCTGTTGTGTTGACAAGGGAACAGACAACAAAATCTCCGGGTTTGTGGATGACACTGAGCTCTTTGAGGAACTAAAATGTTTTGCCACTGACAAAGGGCTCCATAAAACCCTGGCAAAAAGAAGGGTGTGGGCAAGAAGGGCAGCAGGGAAGGCTGTGATAGGGAACACTGCAGGCTGGTGCCAGAGCTCCCAGAGGGCTGGCTGGGGTCAGCATGGATGGGAGGAGTCCTCGGCTGGGTGAACTGGTTCCTTCCATCATCGTCATCTAACTGGACAAATGTGTCCCCACTCCAAATTTGGGACCCATTAACATAGCAACAGACTGTTTCTCTTTTCCTTTCCCCTGAGGCTGAGACCTCATAAGACTGGAGGATACAGAAATGCTTGAGGCAGTGATAAATCTTCTTTAGTGGGCCTTTATTTCCTTTTCTTTCACAATATTTTCTTTAGTTTCCTAGCCAAATTTTTTCTAAGGAAAGATTTCTGACTTCCTTTGAGCCACAGCTCAACATCTGTCCACATTGGGGGCTGAAGTAATACACTGTTAAGGGGGTTTGATGTCAAGCCCAAAACCCCACCAGGGATTTATGCGGCTCTCCCCTTTCCTCCCTCCTCCTCTTCAAACAGCCTTTCATTTGCTCTCACTAATTGTGCTGTCATGCCTTTCTTTTTCCCCCGGTTGTGCAGACAGCCTTTCATGCAGACAGGTTTCGGTGACAGATGCCTGTGCCCTGAGCTTCCCGAGGAGCCGGGTTGTGCTCCGAGCGCGCGCATCGTCCGGACGCGCCGGGCCCCGCTGAAATGAGCCAGGCACACATCCAGCCCAGGGAAGGATTAGGCAGTGGCTTCTCTGCCTCTCCCCCCAGCCCTGAGTTGCTGCTGGATAATCACTGCTCGGCTCGGGGGGAGCCCCACCAGGCCCAGCCCACCCACAGACATCGCTTGCTCCTCAGAGTGGGCAGGAAAAAATTAGCAGAGCATCTCCTGGAAAAGGGAGGAGGAGATTCTTCAGGAGGGTTCGGGCTGGGCAGAAGGACTCTGCAAAGCCTGGTGTCCCAGGGGAGGTGGCTATCAGGGCAGGCTCTTGAAAAGCACTTACAGGCCACTCTCCACTCTTACACGTTGTACTGTTCTGTAATCAAAGTCTGAATGGTGTGAAAAATAAGTACAAACCTTGGCTTGTCATTGCTGGTCCAGAGTGACTTCAGGAACCAGCTTGTACGCAGGTGATGTAAAGTTTGAGTGGCAGCACGTAGCATCCTTGAGCCCTTGATCTCCAGCTGTGGTAACATGATCTGAGTGATGGACTGAACACAGAGGAAGGTGTGAGTCCCTGCTGCAAATATTCCCACAACTCAGCAGAGAAATGTGGGATATGAATCCATATCCCGCTTGTGCATGTGAAGGCAGCGAGCTCAAGGACTGGATCCTGCTTAGTCTGTGCTCGGGGGGATACAGAGCTGGGATGAAAGGAACCAGAATGCATGAAATACGATAACTGGAAAAAACACAAACCAGAAGATGGGTTGTTTAATGCACTACAGATCCAGCAGAACAACCAGAGCCGAACAAAAACCAGTCCTCATATGGGAATGAAGACACCAGCTCAGCCCAGGGAGAACCTGGAGGGAGATGGGTGTGTTGAGCTGTGTTTTGTTAGCTTGTGTGTCTCCAGGCACTGTGTGGATCAGACCTGAGCCTGAAACGTGGGGGCTGCTTCCTCCTTCCACTGCATCTCTCCTCTCCAAAGTGCTGCTTCCAGCTTGAGCACCTCCAGGCTCTCCAGGTTTGCTATCCCTTGTTCCTCCTGCTCTACCTGGCCTTCTTCCTACTGCTCCTACCTCTGGCCCAGCTCCCCCAGCCCTGAGCTCTAATAGCTCGATAAGCAGATGGAAGAAGGAGAGTTGCTGTCACTTTTCATCATAGGAGTAAAGCAGGGACAGAAAGAAGGTCTCCCTCAACCACCTGGATGCTGATGGTTTGCAGAATGAGTTGTTCTGACAGGTCACCCATCCAGAAGAGCTTGTTGTCTGTATGGAGACAAGATACCTTGGGCTGGGCTGGCGTGAGACCTCAGCACTGAGCAGCACAGAGACCACTGCTTGTCTCCTGGACCTACCAGGTCAAGTTCAATTTCTACTTCACCAGGAATCACATCATTACCTTTACTAGGGAGTTTTTCCAGTTGTCTCCAGGTTCTTTTCAGCCACTCTCACCACTGGGAATCATTTTCTCCATGCCTCAATGACAGGAGCTGCAAAGAGCTGTTTCCCCTTGTAAAGGTCCTCTGCAAGGGTCAGGGACAAATCATCCTGTTCAGGTGCCTCAGTGCCACTGTGACAGTCCTGGCACCACACCCATGACAGTGCCTGAGCTCAGTGACAGCTCTTGAGGGTAACAACCCCCCTTTTGTTCCCACTCAAGCTCACAGCTGAGTGCTGGTGCACGATGTGACCTCCAGCAGCAACACAAATAAAAATGTCAGTACCACGACTATTAATAGTGTTTCTATTCCTGCTGCCACTACGATGGCTTTTGCTACTATTAATAATAATATTTACATATGCAAAACCACAGATGCAAAACAGATGGTTTGGTTGGGACCTCCGAAAAAAACTCGTCTCTGCCACACATATTTATGACAAAGACGGAGGGTTAACCACACAGAGTGCCATATAGAGAACAAATAGATGGGGAAAAGAATGAAATAATTCCTTCCATATTCCTAACAGAAGCCAAAACTTATCCATTCCTTCTCTCTGCTTCTCTCCTTTCCAGCATTTGAGACTTTTCCAATACCAGGCCAGGGATGGTTTCCATATTTGTTCAGACTTGTCTAGTTTTATTTTCCAGTGCAGCTATTTTTTCAGATGCAGCTTCTCCTGATGGATGGAAAATACAAAAGGAATCGCTCATCTGCTCCCTGCAAGCCTTTTCCTGACCGCTGGGAAGCTCAGGCACTATTCCAGGCCTGGAGTAAACCTTGCCTTGTGGAGAAAACTTGATCCTCGTTTGCTGAGTTCACACGTCTGGGAATAATTTAGGCTAAGGGGAAAAGTAAAAGTGAGAAAGACAATTACTATCCCTGAGCCCACCTCACTCCCTCTGCCTGGGAGAACAGCCACATCTCCACAGCTGGCCAATGCTGGAAAGCAAGAGAGTGCTGCCTCGGGGCAGGGCAAGAGTTTTGGCAGTTTCATTCAAAGTTTTTTTGCAGAAACAGAAAAGAACAGAGTCTGCCAGCATCATGGCATCCCCCCTGCTTTCATCAGTGGCTGCTGTAGGGCTCAGGGACACAGCCAGAGCAGGGACTGGAGGGGCTTGGCTTGGGTGGCCAGCTTGCTCTTTGCTCCTGGTTTTCCCAGCAGGGTGAGGAGCAGAAGAACAAGGCTGACACAAGTATCTCTCTTGAATGTATTGATAAGTAGCTTTGAACTGGGATTATGCAGAGCCCCAACAGCTTCCCCGTGCTTATGCTTTGGTCCCTTGTCCATGTACTTAGAGCTGTGTGAGCACCAGACACTCCCCTGCATCCACGGGTGTCATGTTTGTGGTCAGTGGGACTCCCAGTCCTTTTCTACTGAGAAACACCCTCAGGGATGCCCTAATATCCGTGAGCAACCCCAGACCTGGCTGCTCCTTCCATAAGCAGGAGGAGGAGGAGGAGGAGGAGGAGGAGGAAGGGTGGATATGCTCTGCAACAACACAGCAATGCTTAAACAGAGAAAGCCACCAGACAGAACAGTAACGAGAACAGCACAGTGTCCCTGAGCTCTAATGAGTAATAAAGTGCCCCACAAACCAAAGAGCCCCCAAGTGCTACTGAGGACTAAGTAGTCCCTGAATACTCACATCTCTCTCAGGTCAAATTCCACTCTTTAAACCAACCCCCATTACGTTTTACACATTGGGCTGTAGAAGGCCTCGGAGGGGCTGTTAGAGTCTATTGTAGAGGAATAAAGCAAGTGTCAAAAAGACTTTTAATGCCCAGTTAAAAATGGCCAAAATACAGTCTGCAGTTACCTGATAAGCTGCAAGGTCTCTGCTGGGAGAAGTATTTTGGTTTTTCAATTGCCTCAACCTTTGCACACTTGCAAGAGGCCGGCCTTTGCTCTGAACTAAAGCTTTGTCAAGTATGTTAAAACATTATTAAAAGCCTGGCTTTTGTTCCATAAAGACTTTTAATGCTTGTTGGTTTGGCTTTGGATTTTTTTCTTTATAATGTTTATGACCAGTAATTATTGGAGATACCAGATTGCTGCTGACTCTGTGGGCTTTGCAGCACCAATACTTTTCCCAGCAGAGTGGCTGTCCCGTCACTGCCATCCCCACTGTGCTGGTGTGGGAACCATTAACATCTCCAGAAATGCCTAACAGGGCAGTGCCAGAGCCAGGGGACAACACCTGAGTCCCACATCCATGGACTCTGCTCCTTGCAAGAGAAAAAAAATCACAGTCCTCTCTTAGTGCAAATTACCTTCTTTATAGGGAAACTGGGGAGATTGCACCCACTTAATTCAACTAACCTTTTCATTAACAGCTACCTAATGCCTATGGACTGTTCCTTGATGACCATGTTGGTACTTATTCTGTGTGTATTTGGACATCAAAAATTTAGATATTTGAACAGCCAGACGTTTTTTTTCAAAACAGATCTGTAATTCATCCAAAGAATCAGTCTCAGAATGTCAACAGACAAGAGCTGCCAAGCTGCAACAGGGTGTTTCCTACCCTCCCATGTTGTTCCTCTGCACTGTAAGGGCTCTTCAGGGTGGACCAGCCCCATGGTGCTGTTTTGGTGCCGTGGCTGTGCTTTGGGAAGGGGGTTTGCATGGTAGCCAGAGAGACCAACACACAAAATGAATGACATTTGAAGTTCAGTGCAAGTCTTGAGTGTCAGGAACGCGGCATTAAAAACAAAACTTCAAGCTTCCATATTGCAAAAACCTATTAACTGCTTTACCGTTTTTGCGGTCGTGCCAGTTCAGTCATACTGCAGCTTTTACCAAGGCATGACAGCTCATTTGTTTAGCTTGGGCCAGGCTTAAAGTTCTGATGAAGCCTAATCTTGTGACCTGTATTTATTTTGGCCAGGGATGCTTTTTTACACAGACGACTTCCTATCCTCCCTAATCTTTCCCGCAGGAAAGGAGCTGGGAGTTACGAGGCAGGGGAGGAAGGCAAAGCCAACCAGACATGCAGCAAGAGAGAAACAAGTACTGCACATGTTGGTGAAGTGGGCCAGGTTCAGAGACCCTGTCTGTTAAGGGGAGGAATTAAAGGGGGAGTCAGCACCTCCGCTGTCATCATTTGAGATGCGTCAAATCCATCAGCCTTTCTCTGGAATTTTACCCATCTGGAAATATGGCTGCCTGCAACTGCAAAAGCTTCCCTGCTGAAGGATGGAAGTGCCTCTTCTTGGCTCGAACTCGTCAAACCCTCCACTGAAAGAGAGAAGGATTTTGTGGGTATAAACCCCCAGCAATCCCAGGGGATGTGCCACAGGTTCCTCGTGGCTGCCAGTGCCCCACGGAGCAAACTGGCTCTCAGCAAAGCTCCTGTGGAAGGAGCTGCTGCCTCCTGAGTGACCACAGAGGGAGGATGGACCCTGTGTCAGGCAGCAGTTCCACAACATGAAGTCCCTCACTGCTCAGCTCCGTTTCTTCTAAAACTAACCCAGCCTTCCCCTTTGCCTCACCTCCAGTTACCATAAACAGTAGCTGTAAGATTAAAGACAGAGGAAAAAAAGAGAGGAAACCCCAGCACACACACTGGGGGTTTTCCAAGGGAAAACCAGGACCCCACAGTGGCACTTGCCCAGCTCTGGAGGCACAAGTCACCTGGGACATGGCATTGTTTTTCCTCTGGAAGGCAGATGCACGAAGTACCAAACTGCTTTCTAAAAATGTGGTTTATATCATGTTTCAAAGCAGTGTGGTGAGCTCAAAGCTGCCTTTCCAAATGCAGCAGAGAGACTCTGTGCACCGTGCTGGCACTAGAGGTGCCAGTGACCCTCACAAAATCCCTCCTTTATATCAGGAAATAGGCCTCTGAATGCAGAGCCACAACAATGGGGCAGAGGAGGTTTTTTTGGTGAGGACAAAAGGCCAGGCAGGTTTGGTTTTTGTTTGATATCTTGAGTTTGACCAATTCCCATGAGCCGAAATAAAAAATTTCTGAGTAGCTGGAAATGTTCACCAGTTTCATTCCCACGGAGGAAAAAGTACTTAAAAGCATTCTAAGGTTAATGGGAACGTGATGAAAGAGCCATTTCACAGAGCAGCATTTGGAGTGTATGCCTCCTTTAAATGCATTTTTCAAGCATTATGGCAGAAAAATTTGGGATAGAGTTCAAATCTCTCTCAAACTTCTGGAAGGCGAGTGGCGAGGAAACCCTCTAGTGCTGCAGAGATGCTCCAGGACAGGGCTCCAAGGCTCTGCAGGGGCCAAACTGGGAGTCAGCACCCACAGGAGCAAATCCCCCCCTGAGTGGGAGACAGAGCACCCACCTGTGCTCTGATAGAAGCCCTGAAAGCCAGGGCAGCCACAAAAGGTGTGGCCCGGTGCCTGCAGGGGTTTGCCCCAGAATGGCATCTTTCCAAGGCTGGCTGACAGTTTTTGCTTCACAGGGGAAGTGTCATCCTAAAGCTCTAGTAATTAAGCAGCCAGGGAGTGTGTGAGCATGCTGCACACCTAATTCCCACCTGACCACCGAGCCAAGAACAGGGATTTGGGAACACTGAATTTCATCAGTAAAGGGGCACACTTGCCTCCTGGTGTTAAGCAGCGTGTCCCAGAGCTTTTATAAGGCACTCAATTTTAAATGCCCTGCCAAAGAGAAACGCTGATCTCACCATGGAGGTGCCCTTGTCCCCTGTGCTCCAGTGCCACCCTGCCTGCTCGTGTCCCATCCCAGAGGTGAGGGCAAAGCATTTCAAACCGATTGCACACTCCCACGTTATGGGTGTCAGCAGCCAGGCTCCCCCTGACCCCTCACCTTTCTGCCATGGGAAAATGCTGGGAGACTCATTTCCCCCAAGAACCATCAGCAGCAGTTTTACATCGCAGGACAGCATCCTATTGAGGAGTGTGTTTCAGCACACGGGCTCACTTTGCAGTGCAGTTAGGCTGTTGTGCAAACCACCGAGCTACCGGCGAAGTTCTCAGGATTCATCGGGCTGGGGGAAATAAGAGAAAAGTTTTGCATTTCTGTTGACTTAGTGCCACAGAATGCTCTGGGAAGGGGGATGAAAAGAAAGGCTGTGGCGATAGACTGGTCAGCTGAGTTACTGAGAAGCAATCAGAGCAGAGCAAAGCAAACAGAGAGGCTGCCTGCGGGCAGCGGGGCCGGGGGGCTGTGCTGGCCTTCCTGTTTGTGTTTATGGGACACAGCTCCTGCCATGGCCACACAGTGCTGCAGTGCCAGTGATGGATGGCTTCTGCAGAGACCCTTTGTACCTGCCAACAGGCCGAGCAATAAACAGCCCGAGGCTGCACCCACTTCCTTCCCATCACAGGACTTGTGTCGTGCCCAGGGTTCAGGCCCTGCACAGGAGCCAACTCGTGCTTGTGTCCAGGTAGCTGCTTCCTGCAGCTCCTTCCTTCTTCAAAGAGAGGTGACATAAAGCCAAAAGGAGAAGGTAATGGGTATTTTACCAACAACCTGTGGATCACTGGCTGTTTGCCTGGAGAAAGACAAGCCTCATCAGGAAGCCGTGTTTGTGTTCAGGCCCTGCATCACCTCTAAAGGCCACCAGCCAGTCTTCTTGGCTGGTGATGCCAACCCTGAGCACCACTGGTGCTGAAAGGGTTTCCAGGACACAGGCACCACCTTGCAGCTCCACGTGCCTATATCTGAGAAGGGGCAGGAAAAGGATTTAGAGCAGCTGAGTTCAAGCATTGATCACCAAACTGTCTTGATGTAGGAAAGGGAAGAGGACACACACCCCCACTTTGCCCAGCTCTCGACAGTGGGCATCCAGCTGTAACCAGCGTGGTTGGCTCTGTGCATGATCTCTGATTTATCATCAACCTTGACCTGCACAACACCCAGCAGGGAGTACCACGGTGTGTGACCTCAGCCTGTCCCAATCCCCGAGCCCCCCCAGCCCCAGGGCTGCTGCCCAGGGCAGTGGGAGCTCCCTGCACCGAGCTGCTCCAGCCTCAGCCCCCAGCACTCCAGCTCGCCAGCGTGTTTGCAGAGCAGAGCGTGTCACACTTCTAAAGAGTGACAAATTACCAGGAAGGGCCCCCCCGCACCCCGGCTCTGCTCTGCACAGCCCAATTCCCCCGCGCCGCATTAACAGCTAATAAAACAATAGAGCTTTTAGTGCTGGACTTCAAAGGGTTCTCAGGCAGATGAATGAATTTCGCATTTCTTCACTTACTGTCAGCACTGAGGGAGAGAAGGGCAGGCTGAGGTCGAAGGCTTCAGCAGGCAGCGGCAAACAAATACAGCCTGGTATTCGGGCTACTGCGGAAAATGGGCTGGGAAAGCAGCTAAGCAGTTAGCAAGTACCAGGTTTTTCTTCCACTCAGTTCACCCACTTCAGCTGCCTTATTTTCCTTTTTGGTTTTTCTGTGCTACATGATCAGTACCAAAAAAATAAAAAAACACTATAGAAATTAAAAAATATTCCATATTTAGACCTAAATCATAGGCTGAGTCAGCAACAGCTCATTGCAGTGTGTAGAATCTTTAGGCAGCCTGACCCAAACTCAAACAAACGTAATTATTTTCAGCAACACAGATGTATTTGGTGAGTGTACCTTGAGGTACCACATCTAATTCACAACTATGTGTCCATCTACAAAATCATTTCTGCAAACCATTAGCTCATTGTCATGTACAGCCACAATGAACACCTATATGAATTAAACTAGGAATTGTGTGACTAAGAGTGGATTAAAGTTACTTAAAAGGTAGCTACCTTTTAGGGGATGGAAAAAGAAGTAAAAAAAACCCAGGAAAAGTGGAGAGAGAAATATTTATCTCAGAAAGCATAGCTCAAATCTCAGAATCATGTAGATAGACTCTCCAGCAGCTTTCTCCCACATGGAGCAAGGGAAACCAGGAGCTGAGCTCCATAAATTGCACCCACAAGAGAGGTACTTTCTGGTAGAGAAGACAGACAAAGCCTCACAACTCCCACCAGCAAGACTATGCCAACCAAACCTTCCCCAGGAAGGGAGCCTACAGGTCAGTTTGGAAAGGATTAAGGATTTAAACAGATGAAGCATCATTTCATAAAACTGCCACAAGCAACTTGGCTCAGTTGCTTCTATTTCTCCCCTATATTCTGACTGACATTTTTTAAGTCATGGCCTTTACTCCCACACAGCATCTGAGGAAGGAAAAAAAATTCTGATTGTTCTGTGCATGGCTTTTTTTTTTTTTTTTTTTAAATCCTTATGTAGCACATGATACCCAAAACAACAGGAATAAATTATCCTGGTTTTCAGAGCTGGCATGTTTTAGCCTCTCGAATGCCATCATGTATATTCTTCCTAATTTCCAAGTCCAGCCCAAATGGCTCGTTCTGGAAGGCAACTTTAAAGGTTGCAATCATTTATGTCGCACCCTCATCTGCTGCCAAACTTTCAAAGCGTTCTGCGTTTGGCTGTGCTGCAAAACGCGCCTGCAGAGGACGCTTCCCGAGCGCTCCCCGTGGCCGCGCAGGGACAGCGTTTGCAGGCAGGGAGCTCCCAAAAAGCAGGCAGACAGCCTCCTGATAACCGAGCTGACAGCTCCGAGGCTCTCCAAAACCAGACCCTTCCAAGAACGCCCTTTGTTCAGCAGTTGCTCCATTCAGTCTCTCTCCCCGTTTGCTTGTAATTTATTCCTTCTAAAAGCCTTGCCCTAGGCTAGCAGAAAATTAAAACAAGGAGCCAGATTTTCTCTCTCTCTTTTTTTTTTTCCCCCCTTCACTTTTGCTCTTTCATCAAGAACAGCGAAAATTTGGCACAGCCGAATATTTTGTTCAGCTCTTTCTTTCGGTCTTTGAAGTCCCCTAATGCCTTGGTAGGAGTCTAGGCTTCCACTCACATCTGCTTTCCATGAAGCCATTAACCGCACTTTATTCGTGCCATATTAGATTTTTCAGGACAGGGACAGAACTAACGAAGCATTTACATTCCTGGGAAAGTGGCATGTACACAACTACCACATTACCCTGATAGAAACAAACTACAACTGACATATTTCAAGTTCCCGAGTGAGGAGCCAGTGTCGTGCTTCGGGCAGCCAAGGGTCCCAAGCTGTTGGGTACCTCTTTTCTTTCCAGTTCTTGTTTGACAACAAACACCCTCACTGCATTTTTAGTTTACACAGTCATCAAGAGGTGCTCTAGTTCCTGGAGGAAAATGAAGGGCACAGTTCTATAAAAGGGGGAGCTTAGATGAAAGCTTAATGAAAACAAATTGTGGCTGAACAGAAGCTGCATCAGAGACAGTATCAGTGACACAGAGCACTGTCAACAAGATAATGGCATCACGCTGCTAACGAACTGCTAAAGCATTTCTTTTACAAGCAGAAGACTAATCCCCTGACAATGCTCCATTCCAAAGACTTTATTGCTATCAGAGCTGGGAGGGGATGTTGACTGAGCCTCTATCAGAGGGATCCTGGCGAACTGTAAGGGATTACTGATTATCCTGCTGTTTTCTATTTTGCATTTCTCTCTTTAATAACCAAACCCCTCCCCTAAGAAATATTTGTCCACTTTTTGTTACTGTGGTGGTTCTATGTCAGAGGTGATAAAGTAGCAACCAAAAAAAATATGCCTTGGAGAAGGGAACATCAAGAGCCCAGCAAGCTCATCCTTTGAGCACAATCTCCAATGGCCTTCTGAGCTTAATGAGGGGGAACTTGTTAAAAAGCCAACTGGATCTTGGAAAGTCCATCAGAGGATTACCTACTCAAGCTCATCACAGCTCCAATCACTGAAGCTCATGGAAGGAACAATGATTTCTTCATTTCTTTCCATGGAAAATGTTTCCAAGGGTGGAGGGTACTGAAATAACCAACGAGACAACCACTGCAGTTCCCAGACGATGACCAGCCCCTTGTCTCTCCCATCACAAGAGGTGTCACGTTCCTGTGGGACGCCCTCATTGCTGCCATGGATTTTGCTATCCAATTGCAGATGCCTCACAGAAATACTGAGATACAATTCAGGTGTTTAAAGGATCCCAGAGCCTTCCCCATCCAGGGAAGGGGATCAGGTGCCCCAACACTGTTCAGGTCTCCCTGTCCACAGAGGCCTGGCTCTTGCTGGGAGGTGTTTGCAGTCACTGGAGCAGGGGCTGTGGTGGATGTCAGGAGGCAGGGGCCCAAGAAAGGGATGCTTTTCCTTGCTGCACCAGTGATCTGAATTATTTCATGATGGCAGAAAACTGGGAGAGGAAAAAACCACAGCACTACGTTAAAAAAAAAAAACAAACCAAAACAAAACATGATTTTAAAAAGTGCTGTGCCAGGTAAAACTCCTCTGCTTTGTTATTATGAGACTTCCCAGTATTGATAATTTCTCCTAGTTGCTGGTTTGTAAGTCACTTCTGAGTAGAAAATTCAATTACATGGGCCAAGTCAACAATAATGTTTTTCCTGGCAACGGTTCATTTTGCCAGTGGAAACATTTTTCCCCCTCTGCCTTTCTGGATTCAGCTCTGCAAAGTTGCTAAATTCTTCCAGATCTCTGGTCTGATGTGATCATAAATATCCTGATTGTATTCGACTGATTGACAGACTGGGGATGGATTAAGTGGGGATTACAGCCTGGAATGATCAAAATGTGCTTTCATGGTCAGTAACTCTGCAATAAGTCATAGTTCCAATGTACATTAACTATATAATCTAATTAACATGGCTGTTTATGTATTTAATATTATCCCTAAAACTTTTTAATAAAAGAGGTTTTAAGGAGAATTAAATGTTGTTTAAAATATAAGAACCTGGTCCTTGAATGTACAGTAGTTTGGGGTTTGCACTGTCATTAAGATGACTAATAAAACTCTCTCTTACTATTAAAATGAGATTTGAGCAGCATGATGGGCCTAATTCTGCCCTCACCGATGGGTGGGTAGAATCAGGTTTTCTCTGTTTTATTTTAAGTTACTTCAGGTGTAGCAATTCAGGGCAGAATTTAGTTCATTAGGATTAAAAGACTACTTTTTAATCAACTGAGACTATTAAATCCATACAGGTACATAACAAAATGCACTTGAATTTTCTAAACTGCTCAGCACTCACAGGTCTCACAGCTGTCATTATTTACTGGGTAGGAGCAGCAGGAATTAGCCCTATGGGTACAAACCTTGGGTGTTTTACTGCACAGGTTAACACACACCCCATCCATACCAAATGATATCAAACCAAATGAAACAAATCATCCAGGCAAAACTCCCAGCTACAGCAATGTGTTCAGCAGCTGCACTTGTGAGTATAAAAAGAGCTGGCTATTTGATTGCAAGGGCAAGGAATTATAGCAGAGATGTCATGCAGTTGTCCATAAAAAATGAAATCTGGAACGATTAAATATTTTGCAGGACTGGGGATTCTCTGCTGTCCCAAATCCACCAGCCTCAAAACCAGCATCTCAGAGCTGTGAACCACATTGCTCTGGAGCTGTACCTCTCCCCCAGGGAAGTTTATCGTGGTGTGTAAATAGTGCTGAGCAACGTTCACGAGAGCCAGGGTGAAAGGGAGCCCTTCTGCCCTGCTCTCTCTCACACCCACGCTGGTCTCCTCCCTCCACCACGTGGCCAACCTCTCACAGTCTTTTCCTGACCTGAGACCTTCTAAAATAAAAAAGGAGCTGACAGCATCCAGCTGTTGGCCTCTGATGTCCCTCCCTGCTGCCCTCCCAGCTGGAGAACACGCCTGAGGGACTGCTCGTCCTGGTGTGTGGAACCAGGACCAGGATGGACACCACCTGACCCAGACCTTGGACTTGATCTGGAGATCAGAGGAAGGGTCAGCCCCGTGCTCACCCCACAGTGGGGTCCTGGCACAGATCACAGCTCCCCAGGCTGTCCCCAGGGATCAGGGATGGCTTGCCTTGAGACTGACCTTGTGCACGAGTCAATCCATCATCCCTGGGACGAAGCCCACTTCATCAAGCCACACAGAAAGCTCTACCCAAAGCCCCTCAAGCGAAGCAGGAATGTTTCAATTTAAAGGAATTAAAAGCATTTTTAAAATGTGATGGTTCCCATCATCCCAAGTCCCTGCACCGTGCACTGCCCGACAGGCCTGATTATTCTCCAGCCAGCCCTGGGCTCAGAAAGTATGTGGAGCACTCCAACCATTTTAGGTCCCTCTGCACTGTACATACCCAGAATTCAAGCAGGGTTCACATTCGAGGGCTTATAAAAACTTGAATACACTCCAATAACTTAAATCACTCAGTGAGGTTTACAGTGATTTAAAGCCATTGGAACTCTCCACGTTCGGTGCACAAGGGCTCCAGCTTGGAAAAGAATCAAGGCATGTTCCAGCATGGCAGCTCCAGGCATATTGAATCAATTTCAGCATGTAAAAATAATTAACAATGATAAAAATACATTAATAATGCTGTAATTATAAGGCCAGACCAAAGTTTCAGCCTGAAGAAAAAAAAAGAAAAGAAAAAAAAAAAAGGAGAATTTCAGCAAGGTTTGTGGACTGGGGGTAATGAGGGATTTCAGTGACAGGAAAATAAATGGAGGCAAATCAAGGGTAAGGAGCAAAGGAAGATCACATTTGTCAGTAGTTTAAAAAGTTATACTGGCCTGAGCTGCAGGACTTGCTAAATTCTGCCCTGGAGCTGTGCCAGCACAGCACTGCTGGGCCAAGGGATCAGAAACAATCCAAGGTCCAAGTTCTCACAAGCCATCAGGACAAGGATCAGATGCCATATATCACGGAGCTCCCTCATAAATCTCTGCTTTCTAGTAGCATATAGGAGGGAGGCCAAATGTAGCACCTGTCTGGAAAGGATGCCACAGTGTCTGAGAGAGGCTTTTCCTGAACCAGCCCAGTCCCTGTAGGGTGATATCAAACCCCCAGGGGACAGCAGGGCTTTGGCTACTTCTGCGTGAGCTTTCTGGCACCTGGTACATCAGCTTCCAGCCTGGACCAGCACCAGGAAAGGCCTGAGGCTGCAGGAATAAATGCTGCCAGGTATATTAATCACCAAATGACTTTGTCACATCAAACAACTGATTTGTTTCAGTCAGCAGTCCGGGCTTGGATTCTCCCGTCCCACTTGCTCTGTACTCAGCCCTCATGCAGGTGCCTCCTTGAGCCTTTCAATAATAACCCAGCAGAAAAGTTTTTAAGATAAACTAACAGCACAAAGACTGTGGGGGGAAAAGAAAGTACAATATAACATAATTTCCACTGCACGTTGTTTATAGAAAAGGATTGGGCATAGACAGGTGATGTTCTTTGCTGTAGGTGAAAGACATGAACTGTAATTCCCTTGGCAGAAATGTTTTCTCATTGTTCATGTTGAGTTTCTGCCCACAGAAGATGGGAACTGCGCTTCCAGAGCCACCAGTAGAAAAACAAAACTGAATCTTATGTCATTATATCCCCAATTCTACTGTGGTTTTGAAATTAACCTTTTGCTTTGGCACGAATTCCCATCTCATTTTCTGTGAAATACAACAGAGCTCGGGACAACTGCAACCAACAGAGATTTCTATGGGAGAAAAAAAAAAAGGGCCTGTAAATCCTTTACTATCTTTAATCATGAAAATAATTCAGTTGCTGCAAACCTGATATTCATGGCTGGGGCCCAAGGACCTTGCAATTCACAAAAGCACTGAAGGGATCCATAAAAAGTGGCTGGCCATGAGGAATTTACACTTGTTTTTTAAAGGGAGTAAAAATGTGGCTATAGCAATTTAGGAGAGTTTATGTATTCAGGCCTCAGAGAGGTTTAAATCACTCAGTTAAGAGAGGGATGCATTGGTGCATTAGTGAGCCCTCAGGCAACGCAAAAGGCCAGAAGAAATTATATGACAGAAGCACTTCTGGGCATAAACGGGTTCCCTGACTCACACCCCCCATTCAAAGCATCCTCCCAACTCCCCCCACGTCCCTTCCATCCCCAGTGCCACCAGTCAGGGCCCTTCACAGGGGCTCAGATCCCCCAGCTCCCCTCGAGCAGCCCCTCACATCATCCACCCTCTCTCGGCTCCGGGGGGGTCCCTCACCCTGCCCAGTTTTGGTCCCCTGGGATGCCCAGGAGCCTTTGGCCAACAGAAACATCCCGGGTGGGGAGGCCCAGCAAGAAAAGTGCTTTCAAAGGGCTCAAGATAAGACGTGGTCTTTGGGAGATAATGACAATCCCCAGCCTCACAGCATGCAGGACTAATTGCAAAGCCCATCTCCCTGACCCGGGCTTCCCACTCTTAAGCCCTTCTCCGCTTCTCATATTCACTTGCTAATTCTGTGCAAGGATTTTAATCCCACCGACTGCCAGGACAGAAAAATAAGAACTTGCTGTTTGGAAATGAAGCTAGTAAAAATACAGGAGTGCAGTGAGGGGAGAGCTGCTGGTGTGCAAGGGCTGTGATCTCTGGGTTTGGAGGGTCTCAGGGCCCCTGACCTGGATGCCCCGCACTGCCCTCGGGCACCTGGGGGAGATGCTGTCCCTCTGCAGTGTGGGATCAACACCACAACTGTTCAAGCTCCCTTCCAGTGTCACACAGCTCTTGCAATAAACACCATCAGACGCTGCTCCCTCTGACAAAGATTTTCTGGCAGACAGCAAGAACTCAGGGCACAACATTCCTGCTGCTCGCAGGGGTGGTCACACAACAGTGCCCCTCCATCCTGCAGCTACATCACAGACACAGGCAAGAGGAGCTGAGGGGAAATGTCTGAGGCAAAGGCACTGAACCAGGCCCAACACAACACTGACAAAAACAGCTGGCACTCTCAAGCAGCATGAGCTTCGCAGCTCAAAGGGCCACAATTCCACCTCTGCATCTCCCAAAGCTGCCATGCCAGGAAAATCCCAGTTGGCTTTGCTGTCTAGTCACACCCCCAGCCTTGGGAGCAAGCGTGGGGAAAGGCACTTCTCTTGTTTAGTTTCGGGTGTGTGTTTTATTTGCCTTGCCTTGGTGCCCTCAGGGTGGTTGTTGGCTGTAGTAGATGGTGGGTTTTATTTTTCTGGCTTGTTGTACCCCTCTTGAGAGAAGTTGTTACAGTTGTAGTTGTATTTTTCCAGCTTTTCCAAGCTTACCAGCTCCCCAGGGTGCTGTTTGCCTGAGTGGTTTGGTACAGTTTTATTTTTACAATAACTATTACACTTTTAAATTTTATTTTTGTATGTTAATTAAATACTTTTTAATCACAATGCAGACGCAGTTGCAGGGGCCAAGAAAAATACATAAACAAGAAGAGAATCCAAACATATATCTGCCCAGCATGGTACAGAAAAACTTTCCAAACCCAAGTTCAGCCTCCCAGCCCAGTCCTGGATCTCTGCATTCAAAGTTTAACAGCACAGCTCAGCCACCAGTTCTGCTCTTCAGTTCTCTGCAAAGCTTTTCCTTGGATTACCAAGCAGGAAGGTAAAATGCCCAGAGAGCAGCCCGTGGCACGGCCAAAGCCACCCCTTTAAAGCTCCAGTGCCGTAAAAATCCTTGCCACGCCTGAGAAATGAAAGGCGAGATTTAATTTAAAGCGAGAGACGCTGGAAGGGCGAGCTGCAGGTGAGGAGGTGACGGCACTTCTTTGGCTCGGGGCCAGGAGGGTAGGAAAAAAAACCAGGAGAGATGCATTTTATCCTACACACCTTGGCAGCTCAGCAGAGTGACACTCAGGAGCGGGGGCAGTGAATGGCAGGGGAGTGGCACGAGGAGCACTGTAAGAAATTAGAGCTGAAGTTCAAAAGCACAGGAGAGACAAGGCCAATAAAATAAAAGAAAATCCAGCAGCAGCTTTTGTATGATAGTCAGTGTAGTAGGTATGCAATGGAAGTGGAAAGGATATTTCTTCTGAGGAGCTGTGTGTGATCCTTGCACACCTGTCAGCCCTTTTTTTTCTCCTAATGTTTGGCTAAGTGGTGATTTCTTTGGTATCTCCATGCATCTTAATCATGTAAGTGGTGAACACAGTGGTGCTGGGTTAACAGTTGGACTTAATGACATCAGAGGTCTTTTCCAACCTGGATGAGTCTATGAAAGGCTGGATGTAACAGCTAAGTATGAGGACCTCTTGCCCTCAAAACCAGGTCTTTTACAACACTCCCAAATTTACCCGATGAAAACCACAGCAATGGATTTATCTGGGTATGTACAAAAGCCACATGATATTATTTCAGGTGTTTGCATGCCTTTCTATTGCAACCACCATGTCACCTCCGTGGGGAGTGAACCACACTGGGCACAAGCAGTGGGTGACTTGTCCCAGTTTGGCTTTGCTGGCAGGAGCAGTGGCTCCCTGGGCTGGGCAGCTACAGACCATCCTCAGCCAGAGGCTTTCTGAGGAAACTGTACTGCTTTCCATGTCTGTTGTGGGCCCAAGGACCTTTCCAACCACTTGGAGAACATCTGGGGCTGGGCCGTGTTGGAAGGATGTTTTCCTCTTATTAATTATGATTACCACCAAAACTACATCTGCTCTTTAGCTTGAAAGGTCAGTTCTAACAAACGTGTCCAATCTCTCAATTTTAAAGCTGGCCAGAGAAATTAAAAGCACCTTAACTTCATGAAACATGTTTTGATCAAAATAGATTGCTTTGTAGTATTACAAAGAATATTTGAATATTTGAAAGACAAGGGTTTCTTGGAAATGCCTGGTTTTAGTTATTTCCCACAATAAAGTTAATTCTAAATTTGTGCTTGTTTTCTTGGTGGTGGGGAAATACAGCTGTGCTGCCCCTTCAGCAGAAACCCTGCAGTTATGAACTTACTGAATCTGCTGTGAATACTTTTTTTTTTTCAGTAATTTATAACCATTTGATTAGAGCATTTCTGAACAAGCAGTAGCTCTTCCACTCTTACAATTTGTCCAAAAAGACAACCAAAAGGCTCAGCTGCTTGGCTGCCAGGCAGAAAGGTCAAATTACTGACCTCTGTTTTGGGGTATCAGTTACAGCCACCTCAGCACTCCCCCTTGCCTGCTGCAGTTGTCTTCTAAATATAGCTGCTCTGAGTTGCAGGATGTTCTCTCCTTGTGTGCCATGGCAATACGGTTCATCACTCCCCAAAAAATCCCATCACAGGATACTGGCAGTTATTTATCATTAAAAGTTACAGGCTCTGTGCTATCTTGTTTATCAAGTGTTGACAGACTTTGATGCTGCTGGTACAGCCAAGTAAAGACAGCCCTGTTTGAACAGTTTAAGCTTAAAACAGCAAAGCTGGGCCGTATAAGCTGCTCCAAAGAAAGCTGGATGAGTCACTCAGCAAAATCTGAAGTCATTTTGCACAGAGAAATTAGGTCCATAGGTATATTCTACAGTGAAGATTATTTTACATTGTTTTCAATTGCAGGAGTCCAAGCTGACCTGAAACATATGATTCAGACCAGGCAAAGAAATGCAGGACTGGGAAATAAGATCAAGACAAATCCCCATGGAACAACTCAGCTCCCCATGAGCCTCCCTAGCACAGCAGATGGTGGGGACAAAGCCAACCCTAGAGCTGCATTCTGGCTTGGCCTATTTTTAGACACAAATGTGTTACTCATAAGAAAGTCTTGGGGTGTCTATGGGTTTGGGAAGACACAACACAACAGCAGGAGACTGATCCATCTTTCTTCAGGGAAAACCCACTGGTGTTTGCCAGCATCCCACAGCCTGGGGTGACCAGGGACTGAGCAACACATTCCTTCACAGTGGCCTCCCTTTCTCTCCTGCTACAGCAACATAAATGTATAAAACTTCTGTCCCCAGAGGATCTTTATCTTTGACTAATAACTAGAGGAATCCCTTAGTACCAGCAGTTATCTACAGAGCTCACCCTGCAAGGATAAACACCAAGGGGTTTCACTGCCTGTCTTGTGGGACCAAGGTTGGACTTGGGGGACAAAGATAAAAGTCTCTGAAAATATGCAAGGGATAAGTGAGCAAGTTTGGCTTGCACCAGGCATTTTTGACATTCCCTCATCTCAAATGTCCACAGCTTAAACACAAACAAAATCAGTAGAGATTTAAAGAACTTTGACCCTATATTCTTCTTGCCTTTCATTTCAAAAAGAGAAGCCAACAGCCCCTCATGTACGCTTGCAGGCACAGGCACTCACCCAGCACCCTGGCTCAGGCCATCTTTCCTTCTCTTCCAGGGGGATGAATCTCCCTGCTGGAGCCTGGCCAGGCTGTCCAGGGCACGTTGTGCTTGTTTTCATATCTGCAGTCTCAGCAGAGCAGTGAATAAGTGCTGTCAGGAGTGTTGAACAAACACTGTACTTGACTTTTCACTGGGCTCTTGTGGGCTCAGAACAAAAGCCTGGACCTGAACCCACAGAAACTTTGGGGCATTTCAAATCTGGATCCACATCTGAAGCTTGTGGTTGGACTTCTATCTCTAGGGTTTCAGCTGGAGCTCAGTTCATAAGCACTTCTGCCATGGCCTTTTTCTGCTTTACTCCACCATGAATCAGGAGTTGCTGCCATGAAATTAAGTTAGACCTGACCACAAGTGGGAGTAGAGCAGAGTTTACTCACGTCACCAGCCATACCTTTTTGCTTTTTCATTTCTGGGTATAATAACACCTGGGTGAAAGCACAGTGGTGCAATGGCAGGAGGAGGTGAAATTAAGCAGGACAAAGACTCAGCAGGAACACACAAAGTGTTCAAAAGTGGGTGTAAATATTCATCTGCCTCTTTTGCCAAATGATCAGCACCAGCACAGGTACAGGTAGAAAGCTCCTGAGCTTTGCTTGTCATTCACAGCAGGCAGGAGCCACACATTTGGGACTTCAGCAGGCAAAGTGCTGCTGTGCCATCACTGAAATAATAAACACCTGAACACAATTTCATAAAAGCTGCCTATGGGCTTGTAATAGTAGAACTCCAAACCTGCACCCCCTGCTCCAAGCGTGTTGCTGTAAGAACCAGTGAAGTTTTTCTGCTCCCCTCCCATGGAGGGGAGAATCTGAACTGGGAGATGCTCCCCACTCTGCCACTAAAGCACTGTGGAACGATGAGCCCAGAGGACCAACACCCTGTCCCCTGGACCACAGGAGTCCAGAGAGCCAATGGTTCTTTGGCACAGGTTCCAGGAGGTGATGCTATCACCCTTCCTTCTCCTCCTGACTTTTTGCTGCTGGTGGCCCCATTCCTGCATCACAATTTCCCCAGCACACCGAGGGCTCTGTGGCAGGAGGTCTAACAAGGGCTTCATTCTTGGCTGATCATTTTCCTGGCATGATACCTTTTTAATGTTAAAATCTGTTAGGTAGATACTTCCTGCAGTTAATGTAACATGCTTATGCCTTTCCTCTAGGATCCAATAGCTTCCCTGCACGCTTTGGTGTGACTGTTAATTACCACAAGTGAGGAGTATTATTTTCTATTCACAGAAGGAAAAGAGAAAACGAGCTGACGGTGGGGGGAGCAACCACATATAAAACATCATCCAGTTTATCAGCTAACTTTTCACTAACCCTTTGCTTATTCAGTGCTTCAGGGGTTAATAAAGTCTCTTAGAAAGCAAAAGGTTTCCATCTGTAATTGGATCCTTTGTATGTGCTTTCCGCTATAGGAATCAACTTAGCATTGACATCCTCGTAAAAATTTCCATTAGATCGAGGACTGAATGCCCACTAAGGCTCTGTGTGGTTTTGCAATTGATTCACTGAATGAAATCTTATCTAAAATCTTTTTATTTTATGCTATTATAGGCACAAGGGAAAATAGTGATGTAAAAATTTTCGCTGCCTAGTTAATGCACAGTGCCTCTTGGAAATGGCCTTCAGGTTAGCTAAAAAGATTGCCATTTCTATTTCCCACTATTTTGTTTCATATTACCAGTAATTGAAAAATGTTTCATTTCTTACTAAGTTACATATTGACACTTGGAATTGAATTCAGGGCCTTTATCTTTAATCTTCTCGTTAGATCACCTCAGACAGTGGCTCATTCTGTCGAGGGCAGGAAGACACAGTTCATCAGCTGCATCTTTTTCAGCAGGGGATAATTTTCAGAAGGCACATGTAAGACTGTTCTCATGCTTTGAAGATGTAAAAAGCAGTCTGGCCATGAAGAAGCCACGAATCAGACCTTATATTGCCAGTGTCCCTGCAGTGGTGGTGCTCTCTAGAGAAATGGAGGTCAAAATATTGTTCACAAAACTGTCAACTTTTTTACTTCTCTAAAATGCTGCTCAGTCAAGAACAGGGAGAACTGAAGAGGAGGAACATTTTGTCCTTGAGATCTACAGGTATATCTGTATTAGCTACTCCAACATCTTTTCCTTCTTTATATGCTGTGAAGAATAATCACCCAAACCAAATTCAGAAGTTCTGAACGTGGGAATTATCAGAATTCTTTGCAAATAGTTTTTATGTTCTCCCAGCCACCCAGATTTAACATTCCCATCCATCTGCTGCAGCCACAAAGAGAACCAAGTACTTACAGCAAGCACTTAAGAGTAACAGGTTTTGCCTGGGAACACCTCATGTCCCAGGAGCAGCTGGAGCATCCCTTACTGGGAGACATTTGGGCCACTGGGTAACACCACCCTGATTTAAGCAGGGAGATCCTCATGGTCTGCTCTTGTGCACATCACAAAGCAGACAGGAATAACATCAACAGCAATAAGGATAAAGTCTGTCTTTGCTTTCCTGCCTCTCATCTCAATCGCTGGAGGGCTTTGCAGTGCACAGAAATGAAAATAAAACCATTTGTGGTGTCTGGAGGATCCCTGCCTGCCCAAGCTTCTCCACAGGAAGAATCTCCACTTTTCATGCTATATGGTTCTCTACACAACACTTGAAGATAACTGGGAAATACCCCAGCAATGCCATGTTGTCAACTATCCAAGCATTTATTTCAAGCTGAGCTGGCTGGAAATTTTGTAAAATTTTTTTCTGAAAAAGCTATTTTCCTAATATTTTTAGATAACCTCAAATTTTTCTTTTTTTTTTTAAAAATAGTTTGGATTTCAAAATTAAAATGTTGAGCTTTTACTTGGAGTGTGATGAATGCTCTCCTTTCCTCTGCCTTCCCTCACCTCCTCAGGGCAAAAACATGAGAAAGTAGAACAAGACAGCAGGAAAGGAAGGGTGCAAAACCAAACAAAGGCAGAACCAAAACCATAATCTCAAAATAATTTTTCTTGGGTTTATGTGTTTTCTGCTGAAGATGCCAAACCCAGTTCCTTTTCGCAAAACAATTTTTAGAGCTATACTAATGAAAACAGTCATTTTTCCTAACAACTCACATCTGGCCTGAGTAATCCTGAAGGCACCTGACATCAGATGAGCCCTGGGACCGTTGGCTCAGCAGTGATATTTGTCATTAGTCCAGGGAGAAACCTCAAACTGGCAGAATTTTCATTCTCCGCATACGCGAACACACACAGCGCGACCACAGCCTGGAAACTCCCCAAGACAACAAATGAGCTGAATCCCAGATTTCATTTCAAAGCCAACCTCAGAATTTCCATGGTGAGTCGAGCCCTCCAGCCCTCCATCCAGAAATCAATGAGGTGACACTGGCATAGAACAAAAATAATGTAGTGATGAAACAGGGCCCGAAGTACTTTGCAATGACATTTTCAAAACTGAGTACCATGTGAAAAAAAAGAAATGAAGCCAAATGCCCCTTAATCTCCATAACTCTGTAGTGTCACAGTCCAATTAAACCTTTAGCCTTCTGCCAAGTGAGGGCTACACCCACTGACAAAGAATGCCCTGTGATAGGCATTATAAGGTGACCCCCTCCATCCCAACATCTGTGTTACTGCCCTCAGCCCTAATGAATGCACGTGCTGGAAGAATGACGGGATTTCCTACAGGCTCAAATTCACCCCATAAAGTGCAAAGCGTTGCTAATGTTTCTGTCTGTCCCTCTAAAATCCCATCCCCGGATCAGACACGCAGAAGAAACGAGCTGGACCCCTCGGCTGAAGCTCTGAGCAGTTCCCTTAATATAAATCTAAGGCAGAAATAACAGCAATTTGTAACTCGGGCAGCCAGAAAGCAGTGAAATGGAGCAAGCAGCCAGTTAATTGCCTCAACGGTGCTTCTGAGACTGAAATGCAATTTCTAGCCCCAGAGGGTGCTTTTGGGACAGAGACACCACCTTTCACACATTCCTACTGCACCCCATTCCTGTGCTCCCAGCACCCAGACCTGCTGAGGCTCACGTGAAACTCTGCCCTTTGGCTGTGGCCTCTTCCTCATCCACCTGAGCAAACCAGGTGCAAGGGGAGATGCCACAGAGCAGGGGACCATGATGCTAAAATGCTTCACTCAGCACCCTCTCTCCCATCACTGGACTTTTGGGGACACGCCTGTCACACGACTTGACACCATTTCCCTGCTGTCCCCATCCGTGCCTCTTGTGCAGCTTAAGAGCTCTGCAATATTGCACCTTAAAGACCAGTAATATCAATGAAATTATGACTAAAATGGCCATCTCTCTGCTGAGGAACCCCTTGCCCATAAGGATTAAATGCCCACCTGGTCTTACTGGGCATGATACCAACAGGAAACAGCTCTGCTTGTTTCAGACAGAAAAGGACATATTTGTCCTTCTCTCATGTATTTACCAGTGAACATTTCTGCTACTCTGCATTCTCATTTCCCTTCCAGACCATAAATGCCCCATATTGTGCTAGACACCACTCAAATACCTTGCACAGAAACCTTAGAAAGAATAAACAATAATAAAAATGTGTTAAAACACAGCCCTGCTTGCAGAAAAGATCCATAATCACAGACCACCCCAACACAAAGATCTCACAATCCAGTCTGAGACGTTCCCCAGGTCACACAGCAAGTCAAGAATGGACTAGAGAAGATTCTCCTCCTTCAAGTCAGGCCTGCTCCAACTACCTGCCCGTCCTGAGGCCAAGCTGCCTCTCCCAGAAGGGGAATACACTCAGCCAGCCAGCCCAGGTTGCTGAGAGCTGTCAAAAAGTCAGGCTCTCTGCACCTTTTTGAGGAAGAACCAATCTGCAGCAAGCAAAGACAGGGGCAACAAAACAACAAAGAGGGTCACACATGCAGATGGGACCATCAAAGAGGATCATTCACTGATGGGCACACCAAATGCATCCTTATCCTATGAATATTTGACAGTCCAGACAGATTTTCAAAGCTGTTTCGGAAGCTTGAGCCCCAGGTTTCTATCAGAGCTTAGCTCAGTTGGTTGGAGCCTGGTGTTGATAATGCCAGAGTGGTGGGTTTGATCCCTGCATGGGCCATTCACTCAAGAGCTGGACTTGATGGCCCCTGTGGGTCCCTTCTAACTCAGAATATTCTGTGATCTCTTTCAAAAATTTTCTTTTAAAGCAAACCTCCTCACCTGGCTCAGCAAAATCAATGTCCTTCACCATGTAGGTGCTCCCAGGCTCCTTCTCTGTGCACTTCTTGGGGGAGGAGGGCACTGAGGGGGCTGCAGAAGGAAGGAACAACCCACAGCACCCAGCCAGGTCTTTTTATTGCCAGGAGTGGGGCCCTGGGACAGCGCTCTGGGGCTGAAAAACAGGAACCTGTAGCTAGAAAGCACTAAAGAGCCGACTTCTGTGCTGGCACCACTTAAGCAAGAAGAGCACACGAATCCACAGACCACACTGCTCATGATTTACACCGACAGGAACATGATCAGGACCAGGCCCTCGTGCTTTGTCATGACAGTAAACACGACAGGGAGCTTTGCCTCCCCTCCTGGGGGTGTGAGCCTCCCCCACGCCTTTGTGGTACCAGCACAATAAAGAATGCATTCCTGGTAAAGGAGGTCCGAGGAGCTCTCCATAAACAATTCAGGGTTTCTCCTTTAAAAACCTCTGGAATAGTTTCTTCATGCCCGAGCCATGTAAGTCATTAGGGTTCTGTCAGTGTGCTCAATGCATATGGATGTGCCAGAGACCAGAATCCTGGTGGAGTCTGTACTGCAGGACATCTATAAAAGAAAATTGCAGTTAAAGTGTCCAAAACAATGATCTGTGGGTGGTCCTCTGGTTAGCAGATGGGTTTTCAGAGTTCACATATAGCTATTAGTAACAAACACCTCCTTGTTTTTGTCTTGGTAGTCTCACACGTGAGGAAAAGGTAGTGCACAGAGGATTCACTGCCTCCAGATTAGCAGTTCATGCATCTTTGTTGGACAGAGTGTGCAACCCTATCTAGGCAGGTCTGAGAGCTCCAATAGCATTCTCACTCAAAATGGAGCTACTTGGAGACGTTTATCAGCATAAACTAACAAACAAAATCTGACACACGTGCCCTCACGTGGCACGATGTCTTCCACAGGAAGCCAAACCAGAACAGGTAGGATGATAAAGGGAAGTTAAAACTCCTTCTTCCTCAGATCCATGGAGATCCATGCTCCCAGCCTCCTCCTCTGTGCACCTCTGGGGGGATAGAGAGCACTGGGAAAGACCAGCCCACAGCACCCAGCCAGGTCATTCAATGCCAGGAGTGGGGCCATGGGACAGTGCCCTGGGGCTGACAATGTAGGAACCTGTAGCTGGAAAGCAGCAAAGAGTCGACTTCTGTGCTGCCCACATCACCCTGCCAGCCCTGCCAGCCCTGCTGTTCCTGCCCCACAGACTCCTTTAAACTGAGCAGTACAAAGGGTAACAAGGAGTTTGGTGCAGAAGCTCTGCTATTTCCCCTGATAAAACACTGCTGTATTATAGCTCTGACCTGGTAGTGGGTGGCTTCAGAGATCATCTCTGGCCAGCCCATAAAGAGCCTGTCGTCCCCAGACCCAGGAGCTGGCTGTGCCGTGTGGCTTTTCGGACCATAATTACACATTAAGGAGAATATAATGAAAGATATTTTGCAAAAGCTGAAGAAATGAAGCAAATGACAGGCTTCTGGAGGAACTGGAGCTGCCTGCCTATGAGGGCTCACACCTGCTGGGGAGAGCCAGGAAGGAGGGAGAAGGGTTTAGCCCTCACGTGCTCCCAGCTAGATGGCTGACAAGGGGCCATAGCATCCCCCAAATCCTCTGCACACCTGGGAACAGCCAGGACTTTTCTGTACGTGGGGAGAAGATGGGGCAGATGCACCAAGCCCTGTTGTTCTGCATTTTCATGTGGAAACGTTGCCTTTCCCAGGGCTTTAGAAAATTCAGCTGAAATTACCAACTGGCCTCCTGAATTTTTCCTTCCTGCCTCTGTAGTTCTTTGAAGAGTAAAAATGACCTGGGTAAAAATTAACTGATTCTAGTGTAGAGTTCACTGTAGAGATAATCAGAGATTACTTTACCTCTCTTGGCTTTAATTAGGTCACAGAGATCATTGTTGGAATGGGACAATTTGACCAAAAAAGTACTGAAATTATAAATGTTTCAAAGCATTCACTCCAAAGTGAATTAGTTCATAAGCACTTCCAAGGAACATGATGTTTCGTCCTGCAGAGCATGCCTTAAATTTTCCATCTTGGTCTAAATCCTAGAAGAAAATGTCACCAGTCAGTTCTGAGAAAGTGAGGGTGTCATTAGCATGTTGCTTTAATTGTGTTTTAAATATCATATTAAACAATTTTTTGTACATTTCCTAAGAAGAGTCTTCTTTCATGAGGTGTCCCAAGTCTCATGTCAACTTACTGTGGCTCAGATGTGTACGAGAAATCCAATTAGCACATTCCAAACTTCATTTCCACTGAAACACAATCAATTGTAACTTATTTTTGAATCATGCTGCTTTCTCTAATTGTTAGCTCCAGCCTCTGCTGAATAGGTGGTTAAGCAAATTATTCCATCTCACATATGAAAATTGTGCTATTTATGCTGGCAGCTTTCACAGTTACTGATGAGGTTTCTTGAGCTAATGAAATAATAAAAACACAAAACAGATTTACCTTTCTTAATAAGGAAAAAGATAATGAACTAAAATTAAAATTGAAACTCTCACTATACACAGAGTTACTGTAATATCGTTTCTGTTTTAAATTAATGCCCTTGCTTTATTTTATTTTTTACATGCCAGTGACAAAGCTAGTTAAAAACCCACTTCAACCATGGCAGTGTAAAGACACTATTACTTTATTGCATTTTTTAATAATATTATGGCACCTCCAGTTTTGGTGACTTTTCTGTGTCATCAGGCGTGCACGAAGAAAGGGCAACACTTTGATTAGACTCTGTGCTGGGCTTCATTGAAGGGCAAAAGGGGGGGCTGGAAGAAAGTGGCTTTTTGGTCCCCACGAGGAGGTCAAGGACTGGCTCTGTGGGACTGCAGCTAAAGCCAGGACTGTGCTCGATGCCACCCTGAGCTGAGCCCAGAAGGAGCCTGGCTGATGTAACAGGAGATACCCCCTGGCACAGCTTCAGAGCTGGGAGGCTACAAGTATGCAGTCCCTCTGGTTTTGGAACATGTATTTCCAGAGCTTGGCACCACTGGTTCTGATTGCAGAGAGATCTTGGCTGGGAATGCAAAATCTGAGAAATTGGGTGCAGGGCAACCGTCAGGACACGTCGGTGTTTCTGTCAGATAACCTGGACAGCAGGTCCAGGAGATGCTCCATGCACCCCTGCCTTGTGGTTGGGGTTTTGCAGCATTAGCAGCTGGATCCTGAAATCCATCATTCCTCAGACCCTTGTCTGGTAGGAGTGTCTTGTAGGGCAGGACAAAGAAGAGGAGCACCAGCAGAGCCCAGTGCTAAGGGACCTGCCTGCCTGAGGGCCTCAGTGCTGGCACATCAGGCAGTGCCCTTTCCTTGTTGTACCAGGGAGTGGCTGCTAAAACCCCTCAGGCTCGCTCTCCCTCACTGAGCCCTCAGCTCACACATCCCTTCCCCACGCTGTAGCACCCAGTGTTCTCCTCAGCATAAAACAATTACACGTTTTCTGTCAATAAATACCATGCCATGAATTAGCAGCCCTGCTGGCTCTCTGCCCACCACTGCAGGAGGAAATGGCCTCATAAATATTTGTGCAAGACATCAATAAATTTGAAGTGTTGACTCGAGTACTCAGCTTCCCTATCTGAGACCTGGAGCAGAGCTTCCGGAGTTCACGTGTTCCTGCCAGTGCTGGAGGCCACAGATATCCCCAGGATGCTGAAACTGGAGATGGAGAGAGAAACCCCACATAAACTCCTCTAGCAAAGTCCCTTCGTGCTACTGATCCGGGGGGAGAAGGTCCTTGCAATTCAGACAGGGGAGGTTTGGGGAAGGAAGGGGTTCCTCGGTCCCATCGCCGCTCCTCGCTTTTTCTGATTCTTCCCATTTCCACATTTTTACTGGTCCTGACCACAAAAACACCATTGTTGTAGAGCTTTACGTGGCCACTGAGCTGGGAAACACCCTCCAGAAAGGCTGTTTTAGGCTGTGCACAAGAATCAGAGGACGATGGGTCACTCTGAGTTTACTTTGGGCTATAAAACCTCAGGACTCAGGGACATCGACGTCAGGGGCCCCCCATGCACTTCTGAGATCAGCGCAACTTAATCTGGGTTGAAAACACTTTTTGTGAGCTACTTAGGAAACCAGTTTACAAAGCTTAGTAGACATCTGGGAGTGAGGTAAAAAAGACATTTATTAATCCACTGGCATTCTCAGGTTTGCTAAAGCGATTGCTTTATCTCTTCATTTCCTACGTGTTAAGACACGGTTGCTGGAACACAGACCCAGAGACACTCCCCACCCTGCCTAGGGTTAGCAGTGGCAGAGCCAGATGAGAGTCAAGGCACCATTTGCTGGTGCCCAGGGTGGCCCAGGGGCCAGCCCATTCCCTGCAGTGCACCATGGCTGGGTCAGCAGCTCGTGCTGGTGCCGTTCCCAGCACACACAGCCCCTTCTCCTGCCAGCAGAGCATTCCTGTGTTACACTGGCTCTGTGCTCATGGATTGTTCATGGGTCAGTGTTTTCCCCAGTCCAGCCTGGCATCCCCGGCTTCTGCACTGGAATTTGCCATTTTGCTTCAGCCAGGAGCAAAACATCATATTCCCTCTTCCCTGTTTGGGGCCTGGCTGCAGATTATTCTTTCTGTGTTCTTTTCAACACAAGAAAGAGAGCTTTTTCCCACCCACAAAAGAGGAGAACCAGGATGAAGGAAAAGAATTCCTCCAAGTTTGGGGGAGTCTTTTTGTTATTTTGCAAGAAGACAAGAGCTGGTATGCAGCAATTGGGCTTGCTCCCCTTCAAGTTCAAGTTCTGCTTTATGAAATTATTATTTTAGAGAATAAGCAAAGCACTGCTGGTGAGCTGAGACCCTGAAGAGGCTGTGGAGTTGCTTTTTGGGTAGATGTGTGTACCTCACAGCCAAGATTTCACCATCAGCAACCTCGTTCTCAGCATCTCCCCACCTTCATCAGCAAGAGTTCAACCCCACCAGTCAGCCCTTCTGGCTTTAAAACTCGGATGTTTATGACCCTCATTCAGATAAATGCTACAACAAATTGGGCAGCTACACTGAAATTGCAGCTGTAATAAAATCAACCTACTACACCTACTGAAATAGTGGCAGCTGGGAAAGAAGGCACGTGAGGAGTCCCTAAAATAATTTGCCTTAAATCTGCAAACAGCCATCAAGCATCACCAAACGACTCAGAGAAGATGGTAAGGAGATGGCATTTTGTTTTACCATCTACTTTTGCCTTGCTTACAGTGGTTTTCTTTGCCTTGTTAAACATTTGTACTTCGTTCTCTAAAGAAAAGCGGAGTGTTGCGGAGCAGCAACATTCATGCACGGAGGGAGAATTGCTGACTAAGGGGATTTGTGCTGGCAACAGAACACACAAAAGCGATTTTTTTCAGAGGGGAAAAAATGTCCACCACACTTCCTTGGCCATCAGAGACCACTCTCCTGACAGGGGATACGTTCAGCCGAGCCCATGGGGAGGACTCTCCCCCAGCTGCTGGGAGGAGTTACTGGCACCGCACCTGCAGCAGCTGCCTGGAGTTCACCACTGGGAGCCCGGTGCCAGACCACAGAGAAAGGCAGAAAAGGGCAAGAACAGCCAGATATTATGCCTAACTCTGGTGACTCACTGGGGCTCCTATTCTCAATTTGCTGTGACCTTTAGAGCCGTGGAGCTGATCCTGAGCGAACAATGCAGCTCCCCACTCGCTGGGAAGCCCCAGCTCCTGCCCTTTGCCTCTCTCCGAGGGGTTTCCTTGGTCCTGCCAGCCCCCCACACACCACCCAGCCCGGCTGGAGGAGCAGGGATGACGCACCAAGTCATTTTGATTTGTGGCACCTCCCTGAGTAAGATGTGCAAAATAAAGGCAGATGGTAATGGATGAACTCCAGCGGCTCTGAAGCTGCCACGAGCAGCAGCTCCCACGCTGTGCACAGCGCCCTCAAATGAACTTCCCTGTGGCCCTGAGCCCCTGTAACACAGAGATACTGCAGCCCATCTTTTAGTAACAACTTCTGTGCCATTTACTCTTTTACCATCTTGGTTTGCTTTCTATTTTTTTTTTCCCCCCAACCTCCTGACATTCCTATTAAAAGCCACCACTTTCACACATCTTCCACCAATCTCCTTCCAAACCCAGGCTTCAAAAAGCCACAGGAGCTGGGATGTTTTACATGTGTCCCCATCACGAAGCACTGAGATGCTGATTCCTCGACATCATAATCTCCCAGGATTTTTGCAGTGTCACCAAACCATGCTGAACCTCAGCAGAAGGGTCTAGGTGATAATCCAGGCATCTTTCTGCCATGGGGCAGTTTGGCTTCTCTCTTCATGTCACCTCTGAGCTCAAATGCCTGTGGTCTGCAGCTGGCATGTGTGTTATCTCACCCAAAATAAATGCAGGCACATCAGTGTTTTCTGGTGCTTGTTTCCTTAAACATATCAATAGCAATTGACCACTGATGATCTTTTCCAGAAGTGCAAATATGAGGCAAAAATAACCAAAGAGCAAAACTCATTCTGGGGGAGAATTTTTATAAGGCATCTCAGTGGTTTTGGAGGCTGCCTGTTATTTTCAAAAGTAATTTTTTCTACCAGGGATTCAGGTCAGTTTTGAAGAAGAATTCCACCTTGCTTACATGCCTTTGCAATTGCTCCTTTCAGCCTTCAAAGGTCATCTCAGCACCAGGTACCCAACCCAGGAGGGAGAAAACTGGGAGGGTTTCACGTAAATTACAAAATCTGAGCCTTTTATGAAAAAAAAATAAAAATATGGAAATGAACGATACAGTGAGGACAATAACCTTTGTGGGGTTTAGCCTGATTATTATTAATGTGGAAGACATGATGAAGGAAATCCCACACATTTTTTTCAAAGTCCAACAGAGAACAACCTGGGTCTCCCCAAGTCAGCCCCCTGGCCCACCTGAGGCTCAGTGAAAGCCCCTGGTAGTCTTAATAGCAGATTTCCAAGCCACTCTGGTGAAAGCAAAGAATTTTCTCATATGTGCAAACATACCTGACGATTGGCATAATCCCAAGGAACACACATTAGGTCAGTTAAAATATTCCAGTGTATTGACATTAATTCCAGAGCTCAGACCCAAGATCATGTTCTCATTTGTCCGAATAACAGAGCATTTAAATATTTAGTTCAAATATAAAGACTTTCAGCTTATATATAGTAGGGGGGAGGTGAAATCCAGGGGACAAAAGTTTTCCTTGTAGCCTGCCCAGTGCTGATTTCCAAACCTTGGCAGCCACAGCCACGGCAAACGTCTGGCCAAGACAAATCTATAAAATTTAGGCTGAACATACACCCCCTCCATGCATGAAGGGCTAATAAGCCCAGATACTTTCTGCCTCTCCAAACAGTCGAGCTACAGAGGTTTCCCCACGGATTCTAGCGGGGCCAGGAGCACGGAGACTTTATTATGTAACAGCCCACGTTATTTAGTGCAAATCTGGAATGCGCTTTATTAGCTGGGCCTTTGTTTGGTCAGGAAATACCTCCAGACAAATGTGATGACACAGGCATTTTTAATTTGCCACTTCACGTTCAGAGCAAATTAGGTGATTTTCCTGGTTGTTCCCGCCATGAGAAGCGACAGGCTGCAAGGTTTGCAGTTTCCCTCAGAAGCTCTTGATGACATTGCAGACACGCAGAGAAAGCACGAGCACATCAGAACGAATTAAGATCACCTCCCTCGCCTATAATCTGAAACACTCCATGTGGTCTCTCTTAGCATCAGTCCCAAACGCCAAGGCACTGGAACAGCATGTTGGGGGTGAGGGAAGGAGAGGTCAAATTCTGTGTGCTTCGTACGATCACATTTGTGGTATTAAACCAACAATTACCAGCGAAGTGGTGAGTGAAAAACAAACGTCCTATCTATTACCCAATTTCAAATGCCAGTGTGATGCCCCCAGGACTCTCAGTCCTCAGTTATTTTTTTGACACATTTGGTAACGTGTCAAGTCTTAATACCTGCTCTCAAACGGAGCTGGGTTTTTCCATTTGTGAGCTCGAAGTCACTTTCATTTCAGAGCAGACTTTGAAAAAGGCTGGTTAGACTGCTGCTGAAGTATAACTGGAGGATGTGTTCCTCTCATGGATTACACTTCTGCTTAGGGTAAATAGGAAAAAACGTAGGAGAAATGATGTTAAGTGCAAAATATTTAATCTTGACTGAATATCACCAAAGCAGCTCAGTGCAGACCCAAGGGAATCGCTGGTAAAGAAAAAGAAATGGGGGAGGAAGCAATCCTAGTTTTCTTACAGTGAGGACTAGGAACTGAAACGTGGCCAGCATAGGAACATGCACTTTTGCTGGACTTCAAGCCAGATAATAAAGGAAAAAATAGAGATTATGTGGAGCTGGGTAATAAAGAGGTAGCAGTGGTGAGTCTGCACCGGCAGGTTTTTTGGCTGCCGGTTTAATGACCGAGCCTGAAGATCTGCCAAGCGGAGCTGAGCGGGACTGACGCAGCTCCTGGGGTTTGCCTGAAGAGGGGAAGCATCAGTGGAGGTCTGCAGGCTGGCCGTGGGGAGGGGCTGGGAGCCCTGCACAGGCCCTGCTGCTCGATGCATTAGCGGTGTGGGACCCCTCACCGGCACAGTTCCGGGGGTTTGTGCGGGCTGGAGGACACCGGGCGGGCCCTCCTGGGCTGTTTTATGGCCAGGCAATGCCTGGGGTTTTGAGGAATACCAGGTGTGTGTTGGGGAAACCGATTTCCACGGCGGGAAAGCCCCCGGCGCTCGGGCCCCGCTGCCTGGCTGGCCCGGTGGGTGGCCCTTGGTCTGCCACCACCATCCCCAGCAGAGCAGGAGTGCTCCCCAGAGCTGTCACCTGAGCCTGATGCCACCACCAGCCACTGGTGCCATGGGGCAGGGAGCCAGCAAGGGAGAGGAGGAGGAGGAGGAGGGCAGAGCTCCCCATGCAAGTTGTCTCTCAGAACCAGGAGCTGCAGACTTTGATCTCTTCCCACCTCCTAACAGGGCTCAGAGCTTGTGTATATGGCATTTTTCCCCCCAAGCTGCTCCAAAGTTAGGAGTCTAAAAGGGTCGGTGAAACTCAGGTTTCAACACGTGAGGAATAATCTGGCTGGTCCTCACACATGTATTTGAGAAGCACTTCCACAGCGGGTTTTGGGTGCATTTCTGCACGCTGGCTTTATATGCTGTTACCACAAACACCTCAGTGGTGACTGGGCAGAGGTGAAAAGTTAGAGAGAGATTTTTTCCCTTCAGGTCAAGCAAATTCAGGCAGTGTTTGTAATCACTACATGCAGTTTTCAGGTGCTGGACGGTCACAGACATTTAGAAGCAAAACATCATTTCAGAATTCATTCCAATCCCGAAGAGATAATCCCATCATCTCACTAGCAAGGCACGGTTCCTCAGAAGCCACCCAGCAGATGAGACACAGGCAGTTTGCAGATACTTCCCCTCAGCTCTCAGACATGCATGGTGTGCAGGTCAGACCGGTGTGAGTGCAGCAGCGAGCACCTGCTGCTCTTCCTTCTGCCAGACCAGGTTGAAACGCAGGGAATCCCATTCTTGGGTCTTTTTTTTCCCCAGCATCAGATGAATAACTTTTATTTTCAAAGCAAGAAGAAGCACCAGATGTATGTTTGGACATACCTGCCCTGCTGTCACCATGCCTCACCCCCTTGACACCACCACTGTGAGGTGACTTTGTCTGCCCCGATGTGTTTTAAGCCCATGGGTAATTGCTGAGAAACCCTCTCTACCAAAGAGCCAGAGGAGACTCTTACTTTGTGTTTCCTTTTTGCTCAGAAGGGGCTGAAGCAGCAATCTTGACTTAAAGGCTGACTCTGATTGGAAAATAAACAACTATAAAGTACAATAAATCCCATTGAAGAGTCCAGTCAAAACATCCCAATGAACAGTTAATGCTCCACTAACCAGCTCCAGATGTCACAGCCTTGTCTGGCACTAATTGGTGGACTGGAGAGTGTAACTGTGTAACCTGAAGGAAATCTCTGCTTCTTGCACTTGAGATGAGTTGCTAAGGAAGAAAATGGTTTGGGTTTGTTTCTTAATTTCCAAACTGCAGAGGAGTCACAGGTACCTGCTGATAGCTTCCCAATTTTAGGGTCCTTTAGACACCTCAACAAGAAGTTTCTCAAGAGCTGCCTCTGAACATCTGATGTTCCTCCATTCCCAAACTCTTCTGGGTTTATTTGTTTAACCAGAGGACATGCCCTAGCAGATTGCAGCTAAGTTCTTAGATAAAGGTAGTTCCAAATTCCAGCTGGAAGTGCCTGAAATACCAAAAGAAATTTAAAAAACCCACAACCACCAAAAAAAACCAACAACAACCCCCCAAAAAAACCAAAAAGCAAAGAAAGCAATTGCCTTCAATTATAATTAAAACACATAAAATCAGAAGATTGGAGATGAGTTTGGAAGCAGAAAATAGGTTTTTAAATAGGATTAGACTGGTGCACCCTAATTCCTACAGGCTGGAAATTCCACGTCTGCCTGCATGACTGCACTGGCAGGGGACATACAAAGTGGCAAACCAGGATTTTCCAATGGGTTTTTTTAGCTATATTTGACAGGATCATGTTATATATTCTGTGTAATACCACAAAGCAACATGGGTGCCTGAAGGTATCCTCTCCCTTTTAGCAGAATACTTCCCAGTGCCATGATTCTGCACACATTTACTTGCATCATTTACCTTCAAGCAAAGATAAGTCTTGGCTTCAGAGGCTTCCATGACATCAAGAATTACTATTCATAATTCATTCTTGGGGTTCTAGTCATATCCTGAGAGGGTGCTGTGAAAGACCTTCCCAGAAAGTTACTTAATAAGATTCTGTTTAAAAAAAAAATTACTGTTCATATTCCTTAGCACTTTAGGTTAGTCTGTACAGTAATTTTATCTTTAATAAAAAAATTTCATCAAATGACTCACATGAATTTTAATAAACATCTCCCTTAATGTCACTGACATGTTGTTCATGCTTTGTAAGACCACTTTAGAACTATGTAAATTATCAAGCCAAAATCTGATGCTGAGCTTCTGCACTGTTTTTTTAGTGTTTGTAAAAAAAAAAAAAAAAGAAAAAAACCCCACCAACCAAAAAACAAGCCTACAACCCATTTCTCAATTGTCCAACCCATTTTTTTTCAGTGGAGCATCTGTTTGGACACGTTCAGCCGTATCTTTCGCTCCTGATCTGCGAGGGAATAACACCGGATTTGAAACACAGTAGACACTTGTGCAAAGCATGAACAATGCAAATTACATCCAGCCTTTAATCCAGGGGATTCTGGGGCTGAGCTCAGCCTCCATGGCTATACATATCCATCCTGCCTTTAGTTCCACATATTCCAAGGCTGGATGTTTCCCTGGAAGAGTCACATGGGAGCAGAAGTGGGATTAAGTGGCTTTCTCTCCGTGTTTTGCTATTAGCATTACACATGTAATGTGCAGGCACACAAGCAACTGTGCTGCACAATTGTCAGCCATGAAACCCATTTCTTCCAAGACACCAGAAGGTTCTCATGTTTCATTTATTTTCTTCATGGCCTTGGGAGAGAAGGGATGGAAAAGAAGGGGGAAGTTAATCATACACCACACATTCAGAATCAGAAAAATACTTCAGTAAATCTTCCTCCTTCAAGCCTGAGTGAAGGACTCTTTCCTGCCAGCAGGGCTCTGGGTGTAAAACTGGTTCCTTCACCAAATCTCTCCTTTTTGTGCTTTTAGAACTGCCAGAAGCTGACCTGACTTTGGCAATGGGGACACAAGGGAGGGTTTCCCTGGATGCTGAATAAATAAAACCACCAACATAATAAATAAATAAAATAAATAATATAACAATTATATATATATATATATATATATATATAAAACAATAAATAAAACCAACCAACGTAAATAAAACCACCCCCTTACTGGAATGAAGCAGCTCCTGTTCTCAACCTCACAGAGACTGAGGACCAAGCAAGGTCCTCCAAGGACCAGCCCCTCTACTTGGTGTATAATTTGGCTTCTTGAAGGTCTCAGGCTGGTACCTCTCAGCAGCAGGGATTAGATCTGTAACCTCAACACCAACAGGGATTTGTTAAAAAGCGTGAAAACACCGGATTGAAGTGGATGGGGATTGAATTGCTCACTGTAGGGGAAGGGAATCAATTTTTCTGGTCAGTTTTATCTCAGAAGTTCCTACAAAGAAATTGTGGGACATTAGGAAGAAAATGCACATGGAAGTTAAATTTCTGTTTCCATTCAGCTGAGTTAATTAGATAAAACTGGATAAATTCTGAAAAAGGTTTGTTGTGATATTGCAGAGAATCAGTGCTTACTGACATTCATCATTAAATGTCTCTGTTTACCACCAGCCACTTTAGAGCACTAAAGAACATCTTTAAAAACCAGCCTTCGACTTTGGTAGCAAAGCTGTCTGTTAAAAGAAACTGTTAACATTCAGTTGAGTGGCATTTGGAAGAGAACTGGCAAAGTAAACTCAAGGGTTAATGAAAGTAAATGAGATAATCCTCATTGATCCCCCATAATCCCCGTGGTCTGAGTGCAACTGTCAATCACTGGGAGAGACTTTTTCCTAATCTATCCCTCTGTGAATAGGTCATTCCAAACTGAGTATACTTTATACACAGACATATATTCAAACATACACACAGATGCTGAACATATATATAAAAAAAACTTAGCAGAGTAAATTCCAAAATGGAGAGGAAAATAAAGCGTAGCTAAAAATATGGTGCATAAATTTAAAAAATATAAAGTTTCTTTTACTACTTAAAATATATTCCAGCTGTCTGTTCTTACTAACTCACTGTTTCCCATGTAAGCTGGTAGCAACTAATGAATCTGTAAAATCCCTCCTCCATAAAGGAGGAAAGACTGTTCCCATAAAATTAAAACTTACTGTTTAACAGATTGACCTAAGCAAAATACAGCCTGGAACATAAAAGAAATTATTTCAGCCTTTTTCAGAGAACTACTGACATAAGAAATGTATAAAATTCCACCATGCCATAGCTGAGGTTCAGAGGACATGAAGCAGGAGGAGCAGCGTGTGTGAGAGAAGGGCACAGAGAGCTGTGCCCATGACTTGTCCTGGCTGCCTTCAGGTACTTCTTTGGCCCTTCCATGGCAGTGCCAACCCCACCAAAGTTGTCTCTTCTTTTGGGAAGCACATCACTGCAGGGCTGTGGCCACATTCCCATGGTGTCTGGACACCTGAGCTCATTGTCTCGGGATCAAGAGCTGCACTGATTTCAAAGATGCTCTGGGGCACCAGTGTCTTTCCTAAATTCTTGTTTTGCTTTGGTCCTTAACCACCTGAGCAGTGCTGTGCTCCTCCTGCACTGCACCAGCCAGGGAGGGATGCACAAGGACAGGCACCAGACGTGGGGAAGGATCTGGCTCAGGAGGCAGCGTGATCTGGGGAGGTGAACACATCTGGATTGTGAGGGCTCTGCAGTCCAGATTGGCCACAAAAGCTCAGCTGTAAATCCTTGCTGGATTCTGTGTGAAATCCGTCCAAGATGCCCAGTGCATCTTCTTATTTACAGCATTTATAAAGTATCTGCTTATTCTGGGAAATTTCCACCTAATACTTTGCATCTGGAATTCTTGATAGTGTAGACATGGCACTTAGGGACATGGTTTCGTGGTGGACTTGGCAGTGTTAGGTTTATGGCTGGACTCAATCTTAAGGGTCTTTTCCAACCTAAATGATTCTACATTTCTGTATTATAGCAGTCACTTACAGAGGAACTGTTTGGCATTTAGAAGAAAGCCAATCTTTCTACAGAGCGTTCAGACCCACCTGTAATAACGTTCCTACTAATGCTGCAGAGGAAAAGGAAATTGTCTGTCAAAGGTTTGGGACAGAAATGTTTCACACTGCCCAAAGGTACCTCTTGATAACACAGTGCAACAGCCATTTTCCTCCTGTAAACACTCAGAGCAAACTTTGCTGCCTAAGCCACCGCCTCTAACCTGAGGCTGAGTTGGAAATAAATGCCCCACTCTCAGGTTCAAAGGAAAACCAGCTTGGTAGCCATTTGGCCTGCAGCCAGGATTAAAGTGTTAACTCCACGTCTGTCAACCTGTCACTTAAACATTTACCAAACTACTGACCACTTCTATTAGAAGACCATTAAACCAGGATTAAGCTTTTCCAGAGTTAAGCTGATGTAAAAATGCAAGGAATGTCACACCAAGGGCAGCACATTTTATTTGTATTGTAAACAGGGAGAAGTTGGAGGATAAAATGTGGCATGTTTATTAAATATGGGGATACACCCCTGCTTTGCATTTTGCCTTCCTTTAGCTTCCTAAACCCCCTGGAGGGCAGATGTGACACCAAGTCTTAGTCCTGGGAATAGGACTAAGCAAGTCTGCCTACATTGATATGACAAAATTGGCCATCCCCAAAGAGGGAGGAGCTCACATTTAATGAGATTCCTCCCCTTCCCCATAGCCCTCCCCTCCATCTCTAGCCTGTTATCTGTATGAAATACAATTTTGCTTTCAGGAAGTATCTGTGACACTTCCATCTGAAGCAATGCTTCCAGTATTTACAGATATCAAAGAACTGGTCTTAATTTCATCTGATACTTTAAAAAGCCTTTTATTCTAAAATGAATTATTGAAATGTGGTGTTGGTAAAAATGGGCTGCTCCAGTAATGGATTTACCTTGATGGTGCAATCAATTTCAGAGATTGGATTTCAGGATAGGAACTATCCATCACTCTCCATGTCAAGGCAGGGTTTACCCTCACACTGTGGTCACCCACTGCAGTTCATGGATACCAAGGGCAGAGGAGCAGTTTAGTCCTGGAGGACAACAAAGATGGGACTTTTCTCCACTTATTTTTGCTCCAGAGAGTCCTCTGTGCTTGTATTAGCATAAATACATATTCAGACTCTTATTAGTCCCTCTTTCTCCTTGCTACCAGCCCGGGAACAGTCCCACAACCCAGAGAGGCTCCACAAAGCCCCACAAAACACCATTTGCCTGCGGTGTCCTGAGCTATCAGTGGCAGCAACAAATGGCACATCTAAGCCTCGTGACATGAAAAAAATGAAAGCTATTTTTCCATCCTCATCTCTAATGAATCTTGTTCTTCGTTCCTAGAAAGCAAAGTCAGCTCCATAAATCAAGAAGTCTGTGGATTTGGGGTTTTCCATTAACACCTTCGTTCATGTTTTGCTGTGACCTCTAGGATTAGGGTGAACTATTCTACTGTGCTGGGAAATGGCAGCTCCAGAGCCAAATTTAGCACCTAGAAAATTTCTCTTGGCTCCCAGATGCCATAATTTTAAACCTGACTCCCTCCTCAAAGACAAAGTCACGTCTACATTTGATTTCAGGTGTTACACACAATAACTGAAGAAGTTAAATGGGGACCCAGCGAGTTTCTGACTGTGGTGGGGTCTGGAAAATATTATTTAGAGCCAGAATTGCAGCTTTCTTGGCTATGGTCTGTACTCTCTCTACCAACCTCAGCTCTGCATTTAGTCTTTCAGTGACTTTCTCAAGTACTCCAAATGAGGAAGTTTTGCTAAGTTGGAGAATAACCATCAATAAATGCAGCTGGATTGGAATAACTAATGAAGGGTGAAAACCAGGGCTTGTTATTTATAATTTATAATGCCTCTTATTTATAATGCCTCTTATGACAGTTAAAAGTAACTGAAAAGTCTCTGGAGTTTTAAATCTTTCTTCTCACTCCTTTCCACTACTTGCACTCCTCATTTGCTTAGGAATATCAACAGACAGGAAATAAATTAAACCCAGAATACTCTCTCAGCCTCCTTAATCCACTGTAAAAAGGGAAAAAAAAAAAAAAAAGGATACAAGCACATTCAGCAATAACCTGTAGAAAGCCTGGTTAGTGACAGCTGGAGTGGAGGACACTCCCAAGTTATCAGTGCTGTATCAGATATATCACAGCTAAGCAGAATCAAGCATTCTCCAAGGAAGCTCACAGAGCCATGGATCTCAGATTATGATCAGACTCTGCTACAGTGCCACAAACACATTCCTCGGGATCTCACAGCCGGGCACCTGGTTCATCTCTGAAGAGATGAGATCTCAGCTCTTGCCTCGACGAGCCAGCAGTGCCTCCTGCTGTACTCCAGGCTGCATTTATTCCCACGCTCCCAGCGATGTCAGGTTTCAGTTACCAAGGAAGCTGCAGCTGGCATTTACAGAGCTGCAGTGAGTGATGGAAGATGTGTCTAAAGGGCCTCAACACCTCTGGAAACATCAGCCCGTGTCCCAGCAATGCCCCCTGCCCAAACCAGCGCGGGGAGCCTGAAACACCCGAGAGATGTTTTGCTCAGAAACCAGATTTAATACATTTCTGAGTGTGTTTGGGTGTCACAGCACACCAGGACTAATCCCTGGCACCCAGAGGGTTTCAGCCTTCTCAGCCATGCTCCCCTCCTCTGGCTTTCACACATTTCAGCACTGAACTGCAGGAAGCTCTGCTGCAGCACCTCGACCTTGTGCTGAACAGGCTTTCACTTGTGCTGACCCATGGCAAACCAGCACAGTTGGGGAATGCTGGCTGTGTCACAGCCCACGTGAGTGCCAAGTCTGGCTCAATCCAAAAACATCAGAGAAAGGAACTTGGGGTCAATCTTACTTGAGGAATGTGCAAAACTTCCTGGAGGTCACAGCAAGAGAACAAGCCCAATGTTTCACCTCTGAAGCTGAGAGAGGTTTTAAATCCTTTTTGAGTTATCAGCCTGCAAAGCAAGGTAGGCTGGCAAAATAAAAGAGGGGTTTGTCTCTGCTCTGGGCTGTAACTGGGAGCCTTTCACTGGAGAGGGTTCTTCCTCCCCCTCGGGGTGGTTTTCTGCATATCAGGTAGAAAATCTCCTTGAAAAACAGTAAGTCAGATCTTTCAAAACAATCATTATGATAACAAAGAAGAAGAATAATGTTAAAGACTGCTCTGCTGCCACAGCATCCACCCAAAAGGTTTCTGCAGGCTTTGCAGAAGCTGTTTATTGAACCTCAGTGCAGGGCAGCTGCCTCTGGGGAGGAGCAACAACAAAGCTCCTCCACGAGTTGGTGCAGTCATTTCTCACTGCAGCTGGAAGAGCTTTTGAAGGTGAAATGGTACTGATGAAAAGGATGTCTGTCTGTCTGTCTGTCTGTGCCACCCTCCCAGCTATTTGAATCAGTCCTGTTTGCTGACTTCCATAACACTGGGGCCAGGAACATCTGCAAAGCAGTCTGAGATGCTGGATTCAAAGATGCCACGTGTGCAAAGTAAACTCTTCTCATTCCCAGGCAAGTCTTGGACAGCCATTAATTTTCACAGCCCACCTGGGACACTTCTACATTTTATGTTGGGAGAAACTGAGGCAGGAGGTTACACAGTTTTTAAAGGTCACCAAATGAAACTATGAGAGTGCCAGATAACTCTTTAATGATCTGTTCCATTATTAAAAATCCCTTTTATATTGATTTTCCATGAAGGGTGGAGAAATCTGCTAATACTCCAATATGTGAAAGCAGAGATGGACAGTTACACCTGAAACAATTTTAATCAGTTCCTAAACAACCTTTTTAATGCAAGTCCCAGTTCAGTGACAGGGCAGGAGGGGACACTGGACCTGAAAAGCTGTGACACCTCCCTTGCCAGGATGGCCTGTGCTCCTGCCAGCCTGGCTCTGGAGGCTTGTGCCAAGCCCAGCTTTGCTGCAGTAATCCCCTATCAGCAGCCTGGCCAGGAAAAATGTGCTCTGCAAGCCGTGATGCCAACACCACTGGAATGCTGAGCCCTGGGAAGGAGTGCCAGGGGAGCTCAAGAGCTGGCTGAGCTGTGGTGCAAAGCCGTGGGAGGAGGGATGGCCTCAGCTGGGAGGCAGGTGAGAAAAGCACACAGGGAATTTTGAGGCAAGAAGGTACCTCTGAACATTGATAGAGTTAGTCCAGGCTTATCCTAGGGTGAATGAGGGGAAAATATTGATCTTGTGCATGCACAGTCAAAAGGAAGTGTATGCAAAACCTATTTCTACTCACCTCTTTCCCCCTATAACCATTTCAAAGCTCTTTCCTTTTTCTGTATCCCAAAGCTCTTTCCTTTTTCTTTATCCCAGAGGAAAAGCCTGAGCCATCAGTGGGCAGGCAGTTTACATGTCATTTCAACTTTGCTTGAAACTCTGTGAAGAAACACTTTTCCTTAGAAAATTATCTGCTCCCTCTGCAGACCAAAGAGAGCATCATCTCCTGAGCATCTGTGCAAACAAGCCACCTTCTAAGTCGTTGGAAATTCAAAACTCACAACTCAAGATGCAGCATAAAACTGAGCTATTTCAGTTTTTTCACAGCTGTTACTGAATTCTTAGAACACAGCAAGCCCTGCATTTGGGCAGTCATGCAAAAATATTAATTTGCATTGTTAAGACACCTCTCTTTAGCTTCATTGACTGTCTGCTTTCCAAAATTGTCCTTGGGGGTAAGTGGGGTTAATCAGAACAGTAATCCTTCTGACATTAATAGGGATGTGAGCACGTGCCATCCTTTCTGAAGTGAAATAGCTGATGCTCACAGTCAGCCAGAGGAAGGAAGATGCACAGCATCCACCTGCATCCTGATCACAGACATTCTCTGCACAGCAGCAAGAAATGCTCACAGTAGAAGTTTCTACAAGGGAAGAGGAGCGAGGCTTCTCTACGTCACACACTAAGGTCTGTCAAAGAATACTTGCAGAAGGGAAATTTAGAATTCATTTAGGGAGAACTTAAAAAGGAAGTATAATGCCAAAGAGCTCCTCAGAGGCTGAGAGACTGGGCCTGTGTCAGTGACCCAGCACAGACTCTGCAGCTTCACAAATTCATTACTCCCACAGCTGATGGAAGGAAGGAGCTTGCATGAGGCTGCTGCAAGAGAGTTCAGGAGTATGGCCTGGAAAATGTTAATTGCTGTTAATTTTGTGATTTGCTTTATCTGTTCCACCGTCCTTTTGCTTAACTCTTTTCCACTTGCTTACCTGTTGAATTTAAGCATCCCAGTTCCATTTCCCAGGACAGCAGTTAAAAGGCCTTACCAGAGTAGGTTCCTTAGTTCTGAACAGTAAGGTAGGACCAGGTGTGATTGCAGAACTCCATTTATTGCCCACTGCCCAGCCAGCAATTCCATCTGATGGACTTTCTCTCTGCCACAAGTCTTCTAAAGCCTCCCCATCTAATCAGAGCAGCAGCTTCTGTGCCAACCTGAAAAAGTTCCACCAGGCAGTCAGGAACTCAGACTTTGCATATGATATTCTGCAATTTTTTTTTTTTAGATGAAACAGCCCAGGTTTTGGCTTTCTCTGCAGAAACCAGACCTTCCCTGAGTCTTTTTCTTTCATGCATATTCACAGCTTTGTGCCAGGATCTAATGAGAGCCTGAACCAAAGCTGACACAGTCAGTCTCAGACAGAATAATCTCTTCTCACCTAAGCACTTTTTGGACTGCCTTCCTTTCTCTCAGACAATTACAGGTGATTTTCAAGAGACAGATTTCAGATTCCTCCTTTGTCTGACAGGTTTTGTTTTGTTTTGTTTGTTTGGTTTTTGTGATTTGTTGTTGTTGTTGTTGTTTTGGTTTGGTTTGGTTGGTTTTTTGTTTGTTTGTTTTTTCTTACCACTGTCATTTCTGAGGAATAATTTAAAAGTTGACATTTCTGGGGGACTTCACAAATTTCTGACCACACTCACCATGGGGTGGTGTTTCAGCATAAACCCCCAGTCATTTCCTATTTTTCTGTTGCAATCAGTAAACAAGCACCCCAAAAGATGAGCACATATAGGGAGGAGCTGTGGGTTAATGCAGTTAAGTGACTGCAGTTAAGTACAATTTTATGGTTATGAAGAAGTCTCATGAAAAAAAGACAGAGCTGTTTCTCCTACTTACTGTACACTTAAGAGTGATGTCCAGCTGAGCATTTTATTACAGTCTGATAGCCAGAAACATCCTTGGAGGGATACAATTACCTCTTACAACCCCTATGAAGTGCCTGGCAATTAGAAGCAATTAGAGATCCCCCTTAGCCTTCTGTACCTGCCACCCAGCTCCTTGCTCCAACCTCCTGCCCATCTTAGTGGCTCTTCACTGGCCTCCCTCCCATTTATTTGTGTCCTGAACTGAGGAGCCCAGAACCAGCCTTTCACTCCAGGAGGAATCACAATTTCCTCCAGCCTTCCCTCTTCTTGCTCATCTCCCTGTGAGGAGATGAACAGATTCCTGCAATCAAAGGTAATTTTAATGGGTTGTTTAATTTTGCACTGTGCAAAAATCAGATTAATAAAAGGAGGTGCTATCGATTTTACAGTAACATCACAGTTTTTTGGAAAAAAAGTCAGTCTTAATTTAGCCTACTTTGCAGATACACTCTGAGTGCAGGAAAGCCTGAAGGAATTGAAATGGGGCCCAAAACTGAGGGCTTGAGCAAATGTTAGACAGCTGCATGCATCTTTGTGAAGTAAAACAGATACTGAATGTAGCTGCTTGGAAATGAGGATTTTCTGCTTCTGCTATGCTTGTCATCCTGCGAGTTCTTCTTGTTTTATTTATCAGTTTGGATGCACCTGACCTTGTCTGTTCCGTCCTGAAAACCTCCTTGTGCAGAAACAGCAGCTGGGCACCCACTCACAGCCCTGAGCAAAGCAACCCCATGACCCAAAAAGTCTGTCTTCTGTTTTGTGATGGGCGTTTTTTGAGCAAAAAGAGGGAGGGAAAGAATTTAGTTGAGCTTCACCAACCTTCACCAGGAGAGATGCAGGAGGAAACCCCCCTGGGTTCTCAGTTCACTGCCACTGCTGTGCTGTGCTCCTCTGACCTGACCACCCTCTGTCCTTCCTCCCAGATGCCCCTTTCAATGTCCTTACCTATAAAATCCTCTGGGTAAAATAAACACCTTGTAGTGTCTGTCCCATCAGAGAGAAGAGCCTGGCCTGAGCCACAGCTCCTGCACTCATGTCTGTCACCAGCTGGGACACCATGGGGACAGTTCTTACCCACCCTGCCACCAGGGCAGTCTTTTACACCAGAGAAAGTGTCCAAAAAAATGCATTTAAAGCAGAATAACAACAGCCCACATCCGCTTTGCAATGGGGAAATGAAAACACGAGCACTGAGGAAGCAGAGGATCAGTCCTCTCGAGCACAGTAAACAACTTCCCCACCTCCAGGATCACTTCTTGGCTCCTCTCTCTTTAAATCATCAGTGTCACAGTGGAGAAACCAGAAGGACGCAGTCCCTCAAAGCTCTTTCCTCTTTTTGCCTGTTGTTTAATTAAATTATCCTATAATGAAATCTTTCCCTAATGAGTCAGTGTTTAATAATTTATCAGCCACTGAAGCCCTGCTTGGAGTCTCATCAATTATGTATCACAGCACCAGGCACTTTCAATCTCTCTTTTTTCATTTCTCATTCACTTCATTAAAAGCCCCAGCCTTGCTGCCCCTGGGTTTCAATTCACTTGCTCAGACACAGAGGTCAGTTCACTGATACTCATTTTGCCCAGTGCTCACCAGGAGATGTGTGTGTGCCTGTGCTGCTGGCCTAAAATTACAGCTGTGGACACGTGTGTGCCACAAACGTGCCAGGGAAGGGGTACCCACCTTTCTGCCCGGGAGCAACAACGTGCATTTATCTCAGATTTACAGAGGGTCTCACGGAGGGGCACACCTATGTCTGTTTGGGGAGTTATAAAATCCATTAGCACTTGTGCAGCTACACCTGTAAGATTAAATTTGTTCACCTTTCTGTGCAGGAATGTATCAGCACTGGCATTCCTGCCCAGGTCTGGGTGCCAGCACGCTCCTCTGACTGCAGGGAATGAGTTTGTCTTATTCCACTTATCCTTTTTTATTTTTGTTCTCCTTGAAACAATAGCACAGATAACCTGCAGGAATCAGTCAGGAAATATTATACATGAGCAGTACAGATATGAGTCTGCATCTACTGAAGGGATTGGGAAGGGAATGCCAAGCACACATTGCTGCAGTACTGACTGTCACTCACAGGGTAATTTGGGGAAGGGAACCTGCCTTTCTGCTTAGGTTTCCCATCCCACTCACCATCAGCTCTCTGCACTAAGTTTTCATATGGACCAAGCTCCCTTAGCCACACACAGGTAATTCTGGAGTCAGTAATCCCACTGCCTATTTATCATAGATGAATTTTTCTGTGAAGAGTTGTGTAAAACACACTGCTATTAAAAAAATTAGTTTGGGAAAGTTTCTGCAAAGAATGGTTGACCTTGGGAGAGTTATTAAAAAACATTGCCCCTTTGCCCTGTCTTGTTTTTGGGTCAGGATTGTTCAGTTACCAGAAAAACAAAACTAGTGTAATCTCCATTCTTGGAGTGGAGAGTGACACTCAGTTGTGTTAATGTCCTCAGTAATCCTGATGTGCTGGAAATCTGGAGGTCTGGGGCAGGAGAAGCAGCTGAGCTGGGAGCAGAGCTCAGGGACACTGGTAGTAGAAGAGCAGATCTGATGTTTAACTGACCTGTCCTGGAGAGGGAAAGAGTTCTTTGGTTTCTTCGGTTTCTTTGCCTGGATCTGAGCACACTGAAGCACCACTGACTTATCACGACGTTTTACAGTCTTTGGGTTGGGATTCTCCAACTGCTGTTTTGGTAACAAAATTATGCTTTTTGCAGTAGCCAGTTTGAAAAGAAGAGCAGAGAAGCTTTTGGTGCTGGCTGCCTTCCACTGGAGTCAGATTCTGACTTTGTCCCACTTCCCAGCTATTCCGAGAGAGAAAGAGCCCCCCAGCACAGGCACTGGGTCACTGAATGTTCCCAGTGACCACACTCTGACTGACCAGGGGAAGCCTAGAGCAGAGTTAATCCCTTCTTCTCCTCTCAACAACCAGCACAACCTGGTCCTGCTCCACCTGACCACTGCCCCTGGTAGATCAGGGCTGCTCCTGTCCCTGGGGACAGCGCTGGTCCATTCTGCTGCTCCCACTTCCCAATGTTCCCGAGGATGGGGAAATCGCAATCACTCACATGTACATGCATTTGCATTTTGAATACTTAACTAGACAGCTGTGCATGGGAAAGATTTTTTGATCAATTTATACCCCGAAGCACAAAATTTGATTTTCCTCTTAATTATCTTATCAAGCATTTCTAGAAGAGCTGTTAGCTGCAACAATCTCATCAGGCCCTTCAAAAAAATCTACTGAGGGTCTTTCTTTACCTCAAATTGTTTCTTTCAAAGTGAACACTTCCTCACAACCATAGCAAGAGACACCAATAAAATGCATTTTACTAAGTAAATTCTTTAAAAAAAAAAAAAATAGAAGGGATGCAGCCCTCCAAAACAACCCTGTATTGGAGTCACTGGAACCCTGTGTTGCTCATCAGTAAATATTCTGTGTCAATAGGCCATTAAGTATTAATCCCAGTGCTGGCCATTTGAGAACTTTACATCAACACTCTTGTTATTTTACACATTGCTCCTCATCTTATTAAATGGCTCGTGCATATGGACAAGGGCACAGGCTCACAAATGAGCCCACGTCGATAACACACGGGGCAGCACCTCTGACAAGGAGGGGAGAGAATCCCAAGAAAATGAATATGTCTGGGGCTATCACGGGTATTTATTTACACTGAGAAGAAAGGGAACCCATTCTTGAAGAGCTTATTGTATTACCTAAGCTGAACTTCCAGCATATGTTCACTCTCAACCACATCCTGGCTTCACATTTTTTTTTTTTTTTTTTTATCCGTAAAAGCAAATTTGGTGTTAGTGAGAGATGCCAGACTGACAAGCAGAGCTCCCCTCTCACCGCTCAGGCTGCTGCCCAAATGTGCTCCTCTCCAGGCTCAGCTCCCTGCTGCTACCTGATGCAGACAGATGATTTCCAGGGTGAGAACTGAGCTCGCTGATCCAGTCCTGTAGTGCTACTGAAGAGTTTCACCTCCAGAAATGCCTCCTCCGGAATGAGAGAGGCAACAAGGGGAGAGCTGAATAGTTTTGATTTTTACCCTTTTCTTCAACAGTGTTGTGCAGCTAAAATGCATTAAAAGCAAAAAGCAGGAGCAGCAATTTAATGGTGAAAAAATGGTGAATCAAGAAACAGTGGGTTTTTTCAAATTATTTCAATATGCCCAACACTGTTCCTCCCAACAAATTCTCTCCAGGCTCCTAATTTACGATCTCAAATCAAACCTTGACCTGTTGATTTTAACCTGATTCTTCTGTAAATCACCCTAGAAATATTTTGATTCCCCAACTGGCTTTTCACTTCCTTCCAAGTAACAGTCATGCAAGCCCACAAAGTTACTCCAGGCAATTATTCAAGAGGACAAACTAAGAAATACAATATCCTGTATCCAGCTACTAGAGATGTCCCCACTGAGTATTCCTCAGGCTGTTACAGAAGGTGACTGACAAAAGTTTTGAAAAGTCCTATTAGTGACATATGTGGTGAGACTGAAGGGGAAAAAAATACTCACTCCTTGTTTTCACTCCAGGAGAGAAACAGAAGTGAGGGGAGAGCGGGGAGCAGAGACTTGCAGGAGGTGTCAAGAGCGTGCAGCAGCCGGACGGACACACGCTCACCCCGACAGGACTGAGTCACACCGACGTGGCAACTGCCCCTCTGTGATTGCACAGCTCCAATTCCTGGCATTTGGCTGGTCACAATTCAGCAGGAATTGGTGTGTCTTTGACAGAGCGAAATGATGACAGTGCAACAGCTGTGCTCGCCAGCAAAAACTGCGTAATGGTGCTCAGGTTTTATGGCTCTCTGGTTTGATTCCCAATAGCAACTATCCTATTATCCGTGGTCGAGACAGGTTAGCACCTGCTAAGAGCAATTTCTCATAAATTAGTCTGTGTCAGCTCGTGAATGGCTGACGCTTAAGCCGAGGGTCTGCATGTCCCGCGCGGCGGCGGCGGCTCTGCTGGTGCAGATGGTCCCCTGTCCCCACACAGCTGTGCACCCGAGCCTGGAACAATCAGGGCAGTGTGAGAGCCCTGCCAGGGTGTGCACGGGCACCCACACCTGTGCTGTGCAGATGGTGCTTGTGCTCCTTCCCTTTGGGGGATTGCAGAGGAGGAGCATCCGAACTCGGCTATCCTGGCGTTTAGGAGAGGGGTCCGGGGCTTGGTTCACCACAGCAGGCAGAGCCCACACTGTGCACAGGGTCCATGAGCAGCCTAAGGGAACTGTTCGTGTCTGCCACTGGGAAATGTGTCATCTGTCAGGAGATCCATGACTTGATGCATAAAGTGGAGCTCACCCATCCATGCTGGATTCACAGAATCACAGAATACGCTGAGCTGGAAGGGACCCACAAGGACCATCAAGTCCAACTCCTGGCCCTGCACAGGACCATCCCCAGGAGTCACCCCCTGTGCCCCAGAGGATCATCCAAAGCCGTCCTGCAGCTCTGGCAGCCTTGGGGCTGTGCCCACTGCCCTGGGGAGCCTGTTCAGTGCCAACCACCCTCTGGGGGAAGAACCTTTCCCTGAGATCCAACCTGAGCCTGCCCTGACACAGCTCCAGCCATTCCCTGGGGGCTGTCCCTGTCCCACAGAGCAGAGCTCAGTCCCTGCCCCTGCCCAGGTAGTTGAACTGCAGTGAGGTCTCCCCTCAGTCTCCTCTGCTCCAGCTGAACACACCAAGTGCCCTCAGTGTCCTCACACAGTTTCCAATCAAGGCCCTTCCCCATCCTTGTTGCCCTTCTTTGGTCACTCTCTAACAGCTTAATATCTTTCTTATATTGCAGTGACCAAAACTGGACATTAGTCATTGTTTTTACATAACTTATATCCCAACCCAATACTCGAAGGAATATCCTGGGCTCTCCTTTACCAAATATCTGAGGCCAAACTCAGCTCTAAGTTCGTGCTGCTGGGAAGAGTTAAGAGCATAATTTTAATCATTTGGCCGTAGGTCTGCCCCCAGTTCTCCCTGTCCTTTGGCTGCTTCGTGCTCTCTGCAGAGACCCACACGTGTCTCTTTGTGCCCACTCCATGGGCAGCTCCAGAGGTGGCATCAGACAGCCTTGACCCACCCAGGCTGAGCTGCCAACGCTGACCTTGGCGCTTGCACACACAGATGGAACATTTCCTTGACACAGACAGACCTTACATTTCACAGGGTCCAGCAGGTCACTGTAAGTGCTTCGGATCAATGAGGCACCTCAGGAGAGCCCCATGCAGACTGGGATGAAACCTGAGCTCGTGGCTCAATGTGTTAGAACAATTTTTCAACTGCACTGAAAACAAGGGGCTACAGGGCAAGCAGTCGTCTCTCTGGAGGGAACAGTGAGAAAAGGATGAGGTTTACATGAGGCACGTTAAGGATCACCAAACAAAAATTAGCATTTATGAATAGAGGGGAGCAACAGAACCTGAAGCCAGTCAGTTGACTGACAGTGGTCAGAGCTCGAGTGATCAGCACGACACACTCACCAGCCATGGCCATTCCACTGACTTGGTGTTGTGGAGCAGCACTTCCTGCAGATGCCACAATTATCACATTGCAGACCACGGATCCTTGTTTTTATGTGGGCTACTGGGATCCAGACCTTGTCTTCCCTTGCACAAGGTCCCATCTCAGGCAGTGACTGCTGCAGGAAGCCAGCACAGGCTCCCCATAGGAGGCACAGGGATACTGGGGAGCACTGCCCTTCCCCACCTCCCTTATCACACCTGTTTTTACTCATTTTATAACTCTAGACTTCCTTTTCTATTTCTGACAGGGTTTTTACCATCTTTGTTTTCATTTCTGGTGGGATTTTTTTTCCATATTTTCCTCTGTGTTTGTTCTTCCTACACAGCCTTTCTCACTTTTCTTTTCCACTCAGTCCTCCCATCTCCTGTGCTCTTGAAACTGTACATTTTCCCAGCTCCTTCTTCATGTTTTATTTGTGGGTAGCTTTTATTTTTATCACAGGCATTTCTTTAGCTGTTGGATAATGTTCTAAACCCTGCCCAGAGATTTAGGTTTCCACACAGAGGGATGCTGAGCAGACCTTTCACCCCTCCTTGGGGGCAGTGATAACACGACACACTTTTCAAGCAAAACATGGATGTAAGCAGTTTCAAATTCACATCAGCTAACAAGCAAACGGGACTGGCACACCTTCATCCACAAAAAGGGGTAATGACTCTTGAGAAAAACATTAAATATCGTGTTTTAGCAGTGGTCATGGAGCAGACCCGAGTCCCATTTCGGTGGTGTGGGTATGCACAGCAGCAGAGCCCCAGGCAGCCACCCCTCCTAAAAAAGAGCATTTCCAACACATCCAAGTTCAAAATTAGCAAGCAAACAGCATGGATGCTGCAGAGTTAGTCACAGGGACAGCTGCAGCCATCACCCAGGAGACTATTTGCCATGTCTCTGAACAACAAAAAGTAACATGGAAAGTTGGAAAAAGCCAGGGAAGGCAAGGGAAGAAAGTCACGGTCAGCAGGAGCATAAAGACCTCAATTTACAGCACCAGACAGGGAGGGGGAAAAGTCAAAACCCACCAGAGTCAACTTCATCTGTCATAGCCAAGCTGATTGCAATCAATAGACACTTAATGGTCTCTCAGAGTCCCATCTGGGCAATTAGCAATAGCATTAAGCAAGCAAAGACGTATTGTAAGGCTGTTTCTTCAGTGGAAGTGACAGAGAAGAGAAATAGGAAACCAAATTACATCTTTAGATCCAAATTCTCCTCTCATTAATACTGCATGAAACCTACTGCCACGGGCAAAAATGGGACAAAACTCCAAGTTTTGTTTCCTTCCCGCAATTTTCTGCTTCTTTTTTTGTTTGTTTGTTTTAAATTCCAAGCATTCAGTCTCAGCCTCGAACTGTAATAAAACCTATCAAAGTCAGGAGGTAAATATGAGTGCCAGTGAAGGAAAGAGTGGCCTTTGGAGTATTTATTTTACCACCAAATAAATCAAAAATAACGATTTTGAGTGCCCAAGCTTCACTGAAATCAAGGAGAAGCATTCATGTTTTCCCTTTTTCAACCCTAAAATGCAGCAGGCATCCTCCCAGGCCTTCTGGGGATAGAAAACAGCACTAGAAATAATTGGAAAGAGTAAAGTTTTCCATACATCTTTTACTTTGTTCATGACAAACACTGAAGAATAAGGATGAAGAACACTAATCAGGCAGAAGGACTTAATGTGCTTTCAGTTTTATTAAATATGACACTGCTGCATTATAAACGACAAAAACACATATCTACAAGTCATGTAACTAAATTACTGTCTCCACTGTGATCTCAGGACACTTCTCCTGAGAAATGGAGCAGATCCAGTGCCCTGCACAAATTTAGTTGATTGTCCTAAATTTTTCTCTTGCAATTCATCTGACCTGCTATTGTGCAAATTTTGACCTGTGATTTCAGAGAAAATAAAGGCTAAGGTTGTTGTTGGACTGGGATAAAACTTTCTATCGTAAGTTGTGCTCTCTTGGTCTCTATCAATCCAGATCTTCCAAAACTAACAGAGAAAGTAAATTATGAGTATGGGAAGATCCTGTGTGAGATGTGCTTAATTAATACTGCACAAGTAAAATGGGACTCTCTGCACACAGCTGGCAAATTGGGTGCACTCTTGCATTAAAAGTAATTACCTGGTTTGTGTGCCACCAGTGAACTTATACGGATGATTAAAATTATCATACAGTAGTCAAGTCTGTAAAAGAAAAAAAATTAATTTTGAATGCTTTTATCAGCTCAAGACTTTAGAGAGCCTGTCAGAGTTGGACTGGGGTGTTAGACTCCATAAGTTTTGGCAAGTTCTTAGCACCTTTCCATATCCAATAGGGGTTACTAGGATCAAATTTGCAGCAGATGCCTTTAAGTTAGTCTGTGGAATTTTGCAGACAAAACAGACAAATGACACAAATGTATGTCAATTTGCCAACAGAAAGTCATATCCTGTCTATTCATGAGTTCTGCTGAGCAATTAAAAAACTAGTGAAATATGCATTTGCTCTGTGGCACAGCTATGAACTGAAGGTAATAATCTCAAAATGACAGAGCAGGAAAATCCCCCAGCCCTGGGCATGCTGACCCTGTATTATGGTAACTTAGAGCATCATTTACCGGTGTAACAGAAACTCCTCGGAGCTCAGTGTTGATCCCCTAAGAATCAAATGACATTTTAAACCTGCAGTGCTACTATTTTTCTTATCTTTGACCTGCTGTGGGAAGCAACTTTAAATCTGTCCTGAGTGGACCTGTTCTCACCAAACTTTTCAACTCTTGCACTGGTGGTGAGCTCTGATCTGCAGAAGCAGCAGCTCACTTGTAAATACTCAGTAAATCACTTTACCTGGAAGAGCTGCCAGCGAGATAGAGCCCGTGTTTCATTGCAAAACCTTATCTGAGAAAGAGTTCTTTCTGATGGCTTTAATAAGTGCTGCAGAAGTGACAGACATAACAACTGAGCCACAACCAGGTGCCAGGAGTCTGGCCACGGTAGCAATTATATTTGGCTGGATAGGTCACTGAATTTGGCCTCTACTCACTGAATTTCTTCTTTCAAACCCCTTCCTTTCTTCTGCCATAATGAGTTTAGCAAACATATCTAAAAGATGGCACTGAGACAGCTTGTAATGTATTGACTGGGTTAACCAGGTCTGCCTAGGAGGGTTTTCAGTAGGAAAGTGATCCTGAAAGCAATGCTGGATCCTGGCTGCTCGCTCCTAATTGATTTACAGAAATGTTTATGTGACTCTGGTTTCATAAACATTACATGCAACGTTAAGGGATTTGCAGGACAGATTTTTACAGCTCTCCATTTGGTCTCCATTTATCAGCTGAGACAGAGATCAGACAGAAAAGGGCCAGGAGGAGAGGCAGAGGAGGACCAGGAGATTCCAGGGTCAGAGGTACTATCCATCACATTAAGTTTATAATTTCTAATGGGCTGTTATTAAATGTTTCTGGGGCTCCCCAGTACAACAGAGACATGGACTTACTGGAGTGAGTCCAGCAAAGAGCAAGAGAGATGATGAGGAGACTGGAGCATCTGAGAGATGAAGGGAAGATGAATGCTGGGAACTGTTCAGCCTGGAGAAGAGGAGCCCCTTGGGGAACCTCATTAATGTGTGCAAATACCTGATGGGAGCTGGATGAGAAGGTGGCTCAGGGATATCCAGTGGCAAGAGAGTGGCAAGGAGAGGCCATGGGCACAAAACCAAACAAAAAAAATACCATTTAAACTTATTTTATGGATAGAGTGGTCAGGCACTGGGCCAGGCTGCCCAGAGAGGTTGTGGAGACATCCAAAACCTGAGTAAGCAACCTGCTCTGGCTGACCCTGAGCTGGGGGCTGGATCTCCAAAGAACCCTTCCACTTTCAGCACTTCTGGGGCTCTGCTGTGTGGGTGGGATCCAGGCAGCAATAAACAACCTCATCATCTTGACTTTCCCCATCTGAAAGGCTGGACCTGTAGCAAGGTGCTGAAGGAAAAAGTGGTTCTTGTCACAGTCTTGAATCTGTAGATCGATTTGGTGGCACACAAAACCACATCATAATTTGTCATTTATTGCTGCCAAACACAGTGGCAGCACTGTAGCTAATTATTTTTTCTCTGAACACGCTGTGGGTGTCTGTATGCAAATGACAATATCCTGCACCTGGGTATAATTGTCATTATTAATACTGACGTAAATGAAATGCTAATTCTTGCTAATACATCAAACTGTGAAGTGCTTTAAGAGCAGAATTGCTATAATAAAAGCAATTGGGTTGTTTCTTTGTAATTTGATGGCCCACAGAAGTGCAGAAACATGTCTTATGGCTTTACAAATCTGTGATAATTTCCTTCAACTTTTCCTTTTATTGCCTTGTCATTAAATTCACATTGAGTTCTTAAAACAAAAATGTTTAAAACAGATGTGGCTGTTAAAGTTACAATATGAATTTTACAACCTTAAATTTTATGACACTGAAAGAAATTTCAGCCACCAAAGTGACAAGAATGGAAGTAGAAGGCAGCTCTAAGGGTGACAGATCTCCATAATTGACAAAAACTTAAGCTAACATGATGCATACATTATATTCTAATTGTGTAAGGCAGTGTTCAGAAAGAAAATAATTCAAAACCCCATCAATTATCAAGATTTGCTATTCAATAGCAGAGAAACAAAGGGGGGGAGGGAGAAAGGGAAAAAAATAAGGAAAAAAATGAAAGAAAAAATGTCTTGGTTCCACTTCTGTCCTTTATCAGTTTTCTCTGTGGATCTAATTTATGGGACCTAATATTTCATTTCACAGTGATCCACACATTGTCCTTCGAGCAATCCTAGGGCAAGGATTCATTCTAAAAAAAAATATAATAATTTTCATGACATTTTGGAGAGGAAATTCAACTTGCATTTAATCTGTCTATAAAAACCCCGATATCTGATTTCACCAGAAGTCTCACTGCGGGTAGACAGACAGACAGAAATGTAGACAGGGTCTCTTTATGCCCTGAAATAATCCACAACAAGTGTAGGAGTGACCCCTCGCAGTACATTATCCCACACAATATGTTTTCTGATCTTTCATGTGAATTGCTCCACGCTAATTCCTCATTTCCTGGATTTAAGTCTGCGTGCCACAACCCCTCACCAGTGTGTGTGCACGTCTCCTTCGCTCCCTTTCAAGAAACATCTTCTCACATTGAAGTTTCTCCCAGGGTGAATGTTCTTCTCAGTTGGTTGCAGCAGGATTCCATCAGGATTATCCCAAGTGAGAAAGGTAAAAATTTGACTTCAGCCTTACTTCTTGTTTTCTCTTTCTTTCAATTTTTATGGCCTTTTTGCAGTTCTGTGGATCTCTAAAGCTTTGATCCTCCTAGCAACTGTATTTTAGTCTTTTCAATGGTCATTTGCTAAAGTCTGTGTTATTTCAGATATGGACTGGGTGACCCTCTTTAAAATAAAACATCCGTAATTTGGTTTTAAACCTGCCCTCTTCTTGTTGTTTATTAAGTTCTGCACACTTCAGCCTTGTAATCAATTTTAGCAGTTTTTAGTGAGGGTTTGAATCTTACTCTCGGGGAAACTGAAAATTCCAGCCCAGAATAATCTTCAGTGAGACTGCACCATCTCCCCCTGTGCTGTGAGAGCAACTGTGCAGTTCTCCTGTTGGCTTTCAGTGGGATGTGTGTTTAAAAAAAGACTGCTATAACCTAATTAACCCATGCAATGAAGAAGCTTCAAAGATTGGGGGTTTTACTTATACACTCCCCAAGTTTAATGGCTCAGTGTTGTTCTTTAACCCCCGTGAGCAGCGATGTCCCCGCACCACACTGCTCCCTATTCCTTCTCTGCAACTCTCCTGCAAGTGAGCCCAGCAGACTTTTTCCTCTTCCCCAACACCTTGTTCTTGCTTATATTTTGCAAAGGACAGGGCTGAGGCTTTCCAGCCTTGTGCTGGTCCTTGATTTACTGCTTTTCCTCCCGTGCCCTTCCCTGTGCTCGTTATTCCCATAGTATCAAGCACGTCCTAGAAAAGGCAGCTCTGTCACTCAGCCACATGATGACGTACACTTTTGGCTTCAGCAGAGAAAAAAAAAAAAGTTTTCCTCTTCCAGTCAGCCCCAGCTCCAGCTCCTCTTCCCCAGCAGCCACATTACCTCACAGTTTCGGCAGCCCTGCCTCTGATCTCCCCCTTCTCTCGTGACTGATCTCAACGCTGGCCAGGTAACTTTCCATATTAGCAGCTAATCTCCCTGCTCCCATATGGCCGGGGTCAGTCATCATTTCCATGACTTATTTGTTTCAATATCCGTAAAAAGTGAGGAAGTCCTTGGCATCAAGTAGCTTTAAATGATGTCAGGGGTCAACCGTGCCTTTGTTCCAGCACCGTAAATGTTCCTCCGTGCCTGCGCTCACCTCTGAGCGCTGCCCCGCCGTGAGCTGGGGGTAACACAGGTGTCCTTCCATCCCCTTTGATTTACTGCAGACATTATTATATTCTATCTGTAGCAGTGCAGTTAAAAATGATATGGTCCCTTTTCTACCCAGCCAAGTTGTAGGAGCCTGAGAAACGTCTGTTAGGAGGGCAAGTCTGGTTCTTACGGGGAAATTGGATAAACCGCTGTCTCATTTCCAGCATCACCATGTCAGCAAGTCTCAAATCTCTCTCGAAATCTGTATCATCCATTCAAGGTCACAAGGGCAAAAGAGGGCAGAATAGATCTTTAAAAATTATCTTAAAAAAAAAAAAAAACAAACAAAAACAGGCACCTGAGATACCAGAAGGTCCATTGCTAGGGGAGGATGTGTCTTAGTTGACAGCTATCAGTCCATTTTGCTCAGGCCTACTAAACTTCACCTGGTTTAAAAATATTTTCTTGTAATTCTTCACTTGTTACTGTGTAAAACCTGTTAGACCTATATATGCTTTTACAAGTAAAGCATATATATCTGCCAGCATCTTGGCTCCTCCATCATCTAGACATGTTCAGAGTGGGATTGAATATCTCTTTGATTAATGCTAATGCTTGATTAGTGTCCTAAAGCTCTCATGGACTGTAATACGCCACCACATGGGAGAAAGCACTATGGGAAACGTTTAGAGACTGGCATGAGAAGATGATCTAATAGCTCTCTAAACTCTTTGTTTTATTATTTATTGTAGCTAACTTTTGCATGCGATAGCACAGTGTTGTCATTCTTTGAAAAGTCAGAAATCTCTCTGATGTTAAGACACTCATGTTCATACACACTGAATTTTGTACCTAGCTTACAGACATCTACAACCTGGCTGTTGCATGTAGCTCCAGAAAAGGCATTTCTTTGCTGAAAGCATCACCACCAGTTCCCATGCACAAATAGTTTGGACGGGATATAACAAAGACAGTGCTCCAGCCCAGGCAGCCCCCAGGTTTCCCAGATGTGCTGTGGGACTGTTTGGGCTGGGCTGCCATCCAAGCAGTGATTTGCTCCCCTCAGAGCAGCACAAAGAGATTTCACCCAGACAGCCAGGCCAGCTCCTCCCTCGGACTGCAGAGCTGTGTTTGTCAGCACTGACCTGCGTGTTTTCAGCAGCAGCAGCAGAAATAGATGGGGCATCATCCACAAGTAGAACCAGCTGGGGGGATCCCTCGAGCCCAGCACTGTTTCCTTTTGTGCTTGGGGAAAAAGAAATGCACCGAGGAACGATGGGAATAAATTCCACCTGCTGCTTAAGGACATGTTCAAGAGCTAATTAAGGCTTTTCCAGTCACAAGCCAGAAGGAATCAAACAGGAGGAGGAGCTGAGGGTCTGTGTAAGGTTCTCATAACATTAGGAAGCTCAGAGTGCTGCTGTTTAGACCCTGACATCCCGACCCACCTGGGTGATGCCTCTGAAGCTTAGAAATCACGTGAAAATAACAACCTCATGCACATTTCACTGAGAAGTTGTTGCCTCCTCCCTTCTTTTTAGCAAGGGCTTGACGTTTGGTGGTGTGGGAATCAGTGTGGTGCCTGGATATTTTGCAGTCCCCAGTGTGACTGCACCTCTGCCTGTGTCTGACTGACTCATGCAGCTCAGAAATGCTGGTCTGCAGACACTCCTCAGAGGCTCTTGGAAGCCAAGCAGCTGTCTTGTCTGCTTAGTTTGTAAAAGGGGGATAGTGGAGGCAGAAGTACAGTCTGGCTCTAAAAACACCACCACGGAGTATTTACTCCTTCTCACTTTGATTTCCATATAAAAATATACATGACATACAACTAAATACTGTTTAATAAGAGTTATATTACCAAGACCAAAGTCATGGTTTCTGTGTGTGAGTTCTTTCTGCCCTATACCTTTATCATGCATTTTTCTGTAGGTTAAGTTAGAATCTCAGCAATGTTCATGGTACCTCACTGCCTTAATGGGTTTAAACAGTTCAGTTTGGATTTATATAGATTTGCTGATTCTCCATTGGTCCTGGTTCTTTCAGGCTAACTGAAGGGAAAATCAGTACAAACTTATTTTTGGCACTAGAGGCAGTGGATCTGACTGAAAACAGAATAACAGGAGATCTGCTGAAATGGTTCCATTATTACATGGTCATTTTGAATGTTGAACTTCACTTTAAGCCAAAGAACATGCTAAAGAAAATAAAGCTTGAATATATTGTTCCCACATTTGCAAACCACTAACACAGGAATATTTTTGAGCATCCTAAATATTCACCATTTTTGGCTATGACTTTATCTCAGTCACCATCTCCAATGCCAAGTTTATTTTTAAAGAGCAGTCTAGTTCCTGCTCCTTCAGGTTTCTGCAGACAGCTGTTTTGTTTTGCTCTTCCCATGCTATGAAAAATCTGTCATTCGGTATTTAATTCTAGCACCTAACTGGCTCCCTTGAGACAACAGAGGAGCCTCCAACAAATATGAACCCATCAAGATTCCCAAGCAGGATAAAAAAACCCCAAAGTGAAGGCTAAAGCAAAACAGCAGGTCAGGAAGCTCAAAGGCTTGTAGCATTGATTTCTTTGGCACAAAAAACACCGGTTGAGTCCAGTCTGTCCTCTGATTTAAAAGGAATTATCCTGAGGTAAAAATAAAGGAATGCAGTGGTGAATCAGGCTCATTGTCTAGGTTTAGTACAAAGCTGAGATGAAGGAGTTGGGCTGCATGTGATGCAAGGTGTAAATGAACAACACGCGTGAGCAGGGCTTGATCCGTTCCTTATGGCACATGTGAAACTTATCCCAGGTGTTTGTCTGCACAGCTCCTCAGGCCACATAAGACTCTTCTGTTTTCTAATAAAAATATTGTGCTGATACACCAAGACCTTGAAAAACCACTGGAGCCAAATGGCCCAGCGAGACTCCATCATTTCTCTGTCAGGATCTGGAAGAAGCCGCTTTTAACTGGGGAGCGTTTCAGGGTACAGGGTTGTGATTGTCAAAATGTGCCTGGGAGAGATTTACTGTCCTTGATTCTACTCCTTCTCTGTGACTGCCCTTGATTTCTTCACCCCTTCTGAAGGTTTGAGGGCTGCTCCTGCTGCTAGTCCTTCTCTCCTCCTTGCTATCTAATAGCTGTTCCCTGTCCTGAATAACCTGCAGAAAGCAGGGCTTTGGCTGCCCAGTTGCACTGACTTCAGAGGTTCAGGTGGGAAGAGGCTGTGGGGATAAACCAGGCTGGGGAATAGCAGAGCTCATAAAGTCCTTAACACAGCTTTCAACAAATATTGCTCTACTGTGCTTTATATCCCCCTGGAAAGTTGTTGTCAGGCGACTCAGGCTGTTTTAAACTCTGCACTCTTGAGCATCAAGCACCAGCACAAGCAAGAGGTTCATCAGACCTTCTGGGTGTCCTGTAACAGGACAGTCACATCCTCACTAAACAAGGCTTGTCAATTAGACTGGCATTTTAGTGAATTGCCACACACATTGAGCATTTCTTGAGGGGGGACAGAGACAACCAGGGAAGCACCCACTGGAATATGCAAAGCTTTTGCCCAAACACTGAAGTGTTTGGAGTTCTCTTTAAAGCACCAGCCCTAATGGTATATCTCTAGATAACGAGATGTGACTTCATTTTAAACACATGAAGCACATAGAAAATCACAGTCATGAGGACAATCTGAACTCTTACAAGCTCAAAGAGCACATCACGATTGCTTTAAGCACCAACTGACCTTTCCTTACACCAGTGAGGGAACTCCCCTGTGACGCTGGAGCTGTGGATTAGCAGCACTGTCAGACTCACAGGGACCACGACCTGGGTGTACCCGAGCCTCCCAGAGAGCCAAGTGACACTTCTTGAAGCAGCTTCCTGCCTTTACCTCTTCTGGAGATTTTCATATCTCGCTACAATCAGCCTGAATTTTAAACAGAAACTCAGCTGAAAAGGGGCTTCTGACTGTGTTTCACAATACCTGGCACTGACTGCTCCAACAGTGAGCACAAACGCCCTAAGAAAAACACCAGTTCAGCCATAATTTCCTGTCTTTCTGTTTCTGCTTTTCGGGGTTATGCATACCATTACCTAGAGCTTAGCAGTGTTGTGAAAGACACTAACCAAGTGTAATGACTTGGGGAATTCAGCTCACTTTAGAGTTTCCAGAAATTTTTCTCCCCCAAGAAGTTTTTCCAGCTATTTTATAGGCAGCAGAAGGAAAAACAGTTTGCCCAGACAGCAGCAGCGTGAGCTATCTTTGGATCCGTGCTGTCAAATGCAGAAGGCATTTGCTGGGCAACCCTCAAAGTGTGCATACCACAAGATTTAATCAAGGAAAACTCAAGTTCATGTCCTATTTTGCAAGAGGTATATTCCCCAAAAGGACTGGGCAGACCTCCAGAGAAAACTCATCGCTGCCATGGAGCAGGATTGAGATGGCAAATGCTTTAAGGTTGGAAACATCTGTGTGCTGCTCCTGCACTGCCTGACAGCCACTGGCACACAGAGCTGAGACCACAGACCAGGCATTTGCAAACTGGGGGGCACTGGCACTGCTTTCAGCACTGTGTGCCTGGCAGCAGCCCATTCAGAGCCCCTTGGTGGGGCTGCTAAAAAACTCAAGAAGGTCCCTCAGGTTGGCCAAAAGTTGCAACAAGTATTCTTAGCTTGCTTTTTTTTTTTTTTTTTTTTTTTTTTTTTTCTTTTGTTAGGCAGATAACTTTGATTTGGAAATGTCTGTTTAGCTAGGAGACAGACTAATTTGGGAAGCCTGTTCTGTTCCACAAATGACATTAGGGTTATACCAGCCCTGCTAAAAGAACTATCAACAACTGAGAGACAGATTCTGTTGTCTTTTCTCACCTAAACTAGCACTTCTATAAAAATAACCCCATGGAAGCTGACAGTTATTGAATGAGAAAAAGATCAGTATTAAAATAACATTCAAATGGCATGATAATCCCTCTTTTATAATACCAAAATTAATGGCAAGTGTGATGATGATCGAGACTAATAAGGAGCAAAATATGCTTCTTTTTAAAGGGAAAACATCTGCTCTGCTTTGTTTTTTCCCTGAACACTGTGAAAATAGTTGGTTTTGCCTCAGGAGGTAGAAAAGGTTTCACTCCTCTAGCAATGCCTTCATTTTTCTTCTGACCCCTTGGATCATTTAATTGGGCTCCTTTTTAAAGCCAGTCTGTAGGTAAACTGCATGCAAAATTAGCCAGCTGGGTCCCCTGCCAAGAGTGTGTCATTTGGTATCTGTGAGTGCCAGCAGGGTCAGGCATGACACATGGTGCAGTTCTGAAAAGCAAACAACCTTCAGGTCTCGTCCATAAAACAGGGAACACGTTCAGGGCTGTATCGGGCTCTTTCAGCAGTTCCTCATGCATGACCAGAGGTGTGGATTTTATGTGCAACCCATAAAGAAAACTCGCCAATTTGCACGCCACAAGCACTAGCAGGTGATGGCTCAGGGTAGCAGAGGAGGTGAAAAAACTTTGGCAAAGACATTAAAACTGTGTCTGCATGTAAAGAATACTCTTTTCCATTTAGTGCAGGCAGCAGTTGCCATGTGAGGCTTAAGGAGCTAAGCAGCAAGTTAAAAATACTGTTGGGAATCACTGCTTCATATCCCAGCAGGACTAGCTCAGCCCTTTTGGGTGAGGTGAAATTTTAGGAATCTACTTGTAAGTGCATTTTAATTTTAATCAAATGCCCCAGCAGGACCCACCCTTTTCTTTCAGTTCAGAGGTGATGCTTCAGAGAGCCAGCAGAGAGTTAATGGTGCCCTGGTCATGTGGTTGCTGGCACAAAATGCTGGGTGGATTTTGCAGAAGGGTGTGTGTAAACGAGCTCCAGGCATCTCTGCAGCCAGTTGGAAAGCCCTTGTAGTAACAGCATCACACTGTGCTGGATGCTGTCTGTGGTGATTGGGTCTGCAGCAACGTGACAGGCGGAGATTTATCTGGATCTCAGCAACAGAGAAACAGTTTCCTGACCAGAGTAGAGCAATCTCATCATTAATATACCATCACTTCCATCAAGTCACTCTTACCTGAAACATCTGCCTTGCCTTCCATTCATTTCCTTCCAAAATCCAGCTCAGACTCAGGCATGTGATGAAGTGTTACCTGCCTGCACACAGTGAGGAGCCATCAGACATCATCTGCTTCAAGAGGCTCCTGTTTCCATCAGTTACCTTTGCTCTTCCCCTGGGTCAGTTGTGACCCTGCCACCCCAGTTATCCACTCCTTGAGCGTGTGCTGCCAAGTCCTTTGTTGCTGAATAAATGCATTTTTGAATGAGAACTTTCCCACTTCATGCAGGAAACAGAACATGGAAAACACTCATAAAACCAGTGATTTAGACAAGCAGTGACATTTATACCCTGGTCAGGACAGGCCCAAATTCGAGCCCCAGATGTGGATCCCAGCAGTCCTGTATTCATCAAGCCCTCACATTGTGCCTCCTCCCTGCCTCCCACCAGCTCTGTAAAACACACCCCCAACACCTCCACGTTTCCAAAGCAAAGGATGAGCAGGGAATCTTTGCAGGGTGCAGGGATCCCAGGTGCCCACACCACCTCTTCCCACTGACACTGCTTTATTGTGGCTGCTTCACAGGCCACAGCTGTCATCTGCTGAGCTGTGGACAAACCTGCAGGTTCAAAACATAAATATCTCCCGGATCTACAAAACCAAGAACTTTTACTTCTTTGTTTTTTCGTATTTGAGTCTTTGGAGTCTCACTTCTTTTGTCTAGCAATGCTAGAAGTTCATCTCTGGGCTTGTTTATGTAAAGGACGTGGAAATACTGACAGATTCACTGATTCCAGAAGCTGGAGATGTAAGAAAAACACGAGGTATTGTGAGACTCTCAACAGTCATAAGACTTCAATGTTTTGAATGATGGAGTTTCCACCACTTCCACTGGAGACTGCTCCAAGGCAGGTCTCTGTATACTCATGTTGCTGTTACTCAGCAGTTTTGGATTTTCACTACAAAACCACTCCTTTCATATCATTCTTGACATCCCATACAGAGGAAATCCAAAGTATGGAGGTTTCTCAATTCCCCCATAACACTTAGGAATATGAGATTAATCCATTCATGTGGTCCACTTAAGGTTATCACATGATTGTCTCCAGGAAATGAAAGGGGCCAGAGCTTTTACACATCTTTAAGCGTATACAAAAATAATTATTAAAAAAAGAACAACTCTCAAATCTTCTCGTTTAACAAAGAAGATATTGTTTGGAAGATAGAAAATAAATTAATTTTCTACTATGACCTCATTAAGACTGGATTTGAGTTCCAACTCAAAAGAATTTTAAGACAACATTAGTCTCCTGCCCTTAAATCTCCATCTATTGAAGCTGTTCTATTTATTAATTTCCCCGCTGGAGAGCATATTTTGACTGGCCTGCGAGCTGAGCAGACAGTCTCTCCCAAAAGCTCACACACAAGGGCCATTTCCTTATTCATTTCTTCTCAGTAAAAAGGGTGTTTCCAACCATATCATTTTGAATCAAAGCACCCTTGACTCAGACACAATTGTTCACGTTGATGGACAGATGGGGATTTGATCCAGACCCAAGAAAACAAAAAAGCAGAAAGGGCAGTGCCTCTCTTATCTTCAGTGAATGAACAAGATTAGCCATAACCTGTTCTCTTCTCACCATACAACAAACCCAGTGTGTGCTCCCAGCACAGCCACAGATTCACATCTTGTAATTTTTAATACAAGACATATACAGCCTGAGGGAACAAATTACTCTTCTGTACTCAACATGCTTCAGTGCCTTCAGAGGACTGTGCTTGAGAAATACAGTTACTTTGCTTGGCAGGGAAAGCCTTTGAAAACAAAGGAGAGGGCTCTCTGCGATGAAAGTCAAGTTCATCCCAAAAGCAACAAAAGAAAGCAGTTTGGGAAGTTGGACGGGCTCTGGCGGAAAATTGTCAAGACACGAGTTCTCTTTCTAAGTGGCACTGTGCGGCAAATTGGTTTTCTGTGCAATCCCAAAGCATGACTGTCTTAAAAAACCAACCAAAACACAAACCCCACGGTTTGAAATGGGCAGGGCTCTGTATCCCAACCTTCCCTTCGGGAACCTGGAGCTGCGCTGACAGAAGGTGGGAGCCCCTCTCTCCCCTCACCCCTCTCCCCTCTGTCTGCTGCTCAATCTCAGCTCCTCAGGAGAGGCACTATTTTCTCATGTGAACGTGCAGGAGGAAGGGGATCTCAACTGCTACTGAAATAAATGTTCCAAAAGGAGATGAAAAGCGTGTGGGTCTCTATAAATAAGCCCGAGTGGGCTCTGTCTGATACCCCTGGCAGCTGTGCCACCCCTGTGTGCACGAAATCAGAGCAGTGCTGGGCTCCACACCCACACCAGCGAGACTCACACGAGAGCCACGAGGAGATTTTAAAAGCTACAAGGTTTGAGAGATCTTGTTTCATTCGGCATGAGTGGGTTTGAGCCTGTGAAGGCAGTGAAAACTTGCTGTCTCAAAAAAAAAAAAAATTTAAAAAGAAAAGAAAGAAAGAAAGAAGAGAGATTTGTGTGTAATGGCCTGACTTAAGAAACAAAAACCCACAAACAGTAAATGTATTTTTACCGAGCAAGGAGCAGGGAGCTTTTTTATATTAAATATTTAAACAATCACATGAGATGCTCTATTTGAATTTCCTTTCCCCTGGGCTTTGCCACATGAAGATTTCTATAGGACTGTAAATGTCAAATACAGAAGTTGTTTCTATTTCTCTGCCTGCAGTACTCCCTGCTAACCAATCTATAGTACTTCTACTTTTTTTTAATTAAAAAAAGGACTCTTCATAAGCAGCTTTTTCAAGAAAAATCCGACTACAAAGGCTGCTGCTCTTCTGTTTTCCAGAACTGTTTTCAAATATGATATAATTCTATTTCCACTTTAAGTGGTCCGACTGAAAAATATCAAAATATTACTGCTTTATGCTGCATCCGTTCAGAACATAATTTCAGGTTTTGGCAGCTGAGTATTTTTGTTTTCCACCTCTGCTGGCAGGGCAGGAGGGTTTCCAATTTCTTAACTTTCTCCCTCTCTACAAAAAAACAATGGAGCTTGTAAGGAGCATGAAAAGAGAAAGAAAAAATGTAAAAACCCCTGAAAGAGTGATATTGCTTTGCCTAGGGATGTAAGTTGTGTTTATTTACCCCCTTTCTCTCTTTAAATCTTGATAAAATTTATTAGAATGCTATTTTCAGATATAGTCTTTTATTATTATTATTATTATCATTATTGAACTGAGATTTTCTTATGCATTTCAGTCCAACATTTGAGTCCAAACTAAAGCCCTATTTTCTCTTAAAAATGTAACCTAGTTCTAGATGCTTCTCCTCCTAAACAGTTCCGTGGGTTTGGGAACAATGCAGGTTGTATTTTCCAGTTTACAAGTAATAAAGTGTAACTTCCAGGAAGGAGACCTGGGATAAAGTATCCTGTCATCTCTCTCTGTAGAGTGGCTGGTATATTCATCTGCAGAATGAAGTATGCAAAAATATAAACAGACAGCAAATGTCATTTTATTACAGACACAATTGCCTGGGTAATGGCAATACCTTTGTCGTTACTTTGTGGGTGTGCTTCTGTTTCTCCAAGTTCAGTGTTTTCCAGCCCACTCTGAAAATCTGAACTCACATACAGACAAATTCTACTGAGTATCTTTCTTGATAAAAACTGTCATCACAACAAAGAAAAGGCACACTCAAAACTTTGTATACGTGGTGCCTATTAACATCGACTCAAAAAAAAAAAACCAAACAAAACACCCAAAACACCCTTTCAAAAACAGTATCTACCCTCCCTGCAGCAAATCTGATTTTGTCTGGCCTGTAACCAAAGTCCCTTGATACCCCAGTTTTATGAGGGTGTGATGTAGTGGCAAATCAGGGCCATACTGATGATCTAAATCAGAATAACCAGCATGTTTTTCATTTCAGGAGAAAAAAAAAAAAAAAAAAAAAAGAAGTTTGTGAGAGAAAGTTTGCCAGTTTCAGCACTTCCTGGCCGCCAAGAACATTTACTGAAAATCAATGGGCTGTCCAAAACCTAATGTGAGCAGGAGTTGGAGTGCAGCTGTTCAGAATCTATACCGCTTCCTAGGCAGAGTTTCTAAGCCCTTTCAGGCCTTTAGAATAATAAAAATGATTAATGGTCTCAAACACTGTGAACCAAGTGTTTTGAAGTGTAACCTGCTACTTGTAATGCACTCAATATTTCTGATCTTGCATCGTGCTGGCATACGGCGCCTCTGGAAGTTAATGCTGAAACGGGCAGTGTTTGAAAGGACTGAAGAGAAGCTCACGATGTCCGATGGCAAAATCATTTTCTCCCAAACCAAGGTACTGGTTTTCATCGGTCCACAGAGGCAAAAAAAAAAAAAAAAAAAAAAAAAAAGAAGTGAGGGGAAATATATATAAATATCTGTTATTTTCTATAAGCGTGTTCTAAGGGAGCAATATGGATACCTCACAAGACCTTATCAGCAAAATTGTCCATCTCACTCAGTGCTCTGAAGGGACATCAACCTTGTCAGCATCCATCACTGCCTGTGCTGGAGTGGCACTTGGGTCACCTTCCCTTAGGAACCTCTTGGCATTTGCTGCTCCCTGAAAAGCATAAACTTTAAAGGAAAAGTCACTAGAGGTGGAAAACCACCTACAAAATACAGTGGAACAGGAGGTAGCTTGACCACTGATTGGCTCCTCAGGATCCTGGCAACCTGTACTTCTCTCTCTTCTTGTTGGGTGCAAAAGAAGCTTGGGAAAGGAACACTCAGTTAACATTTACAGAGAGGTAACGTGCCAAGTTCTTTTATGAAGCTTCCAACTCTAAATTTACAGGCCTTATATGCAACATTATTTTGGGGACAGCATATTGTATTCATTAGATATTTAAAATGGTATAAATAAGGCGGTAGAAGTACTCAAATTGCTGCAAGCCAGATGGAGATCTTACCATGATACCTCCCACAATTTGGGATCACTTTTTTTTTTTTTTTTTCCCCAAAAGCCCCAAGTTATTCTGCTCCCAGCCTGGTAGATGAGTGAATCTCCTGAGTCAGCACTGAGTAGGGCAGGGATTTTCTTGTCCCCTCTCTCTGCCAAGGAAGGAGAGTGCCTCCAGCCCAAGCACTAATGCACAGGAGCAGAAGGTGCATGTAGGCTTAAACAAAAACAAAGTGCAGAAAAATTAGATCATGCAAAGTCACATTTCTGGAGCATAAGGGAACATTTTAGTCTAATTATCTTCTTGAGCACAGAAAGAAAAGGAAACATTTTACCAGAGTCAGTTTTTAAAAGAATTATCCTAGGTAAATTGATCTGCAGAGAATTGCTCCCAAAACTATAAATCATATTGATTTCCTTGCTTTACACTTCTAAAGGGTGACCAATGAGTTATTGGAAGCGTGCACAGAGCCCTCGACCTCACAGATTGAGGATGTGGCTTATTCCTGCCTGTAATATGGATTTGCAAGATGCAAATGATCTCTGTCATAATAAACACAAAGGGAATTTTTGTGTTCTTGACCAAAAAAATTGAGAATAGGCTATTAGATTTCCTAGCACTACCTGACTAGATCTGATTTTCTTGACTTTCACAGTATTTGCACAGGAGTTAGGAAAGAACATTTATTCTTTTAACTTGGGGTGCACCTTTACAGCTTGCAGTCCCATTCAACCAATAAATGCAGTAAAAGATATAAAAACATCTCCTCTGGTACTTTCCAGTTCTTCAGCATACAACTGTTCTGCCCTTCCACTGGTTTGTAAAACAAATTTAAAAGTCCAGCAACTACTAATGATGAGAATGCTTTTATGCAACTATTGTATCCTCGGGTCGTTTTGAAAGACTTAACAGCCAGGGTTTGGAGCAATTCTTAAAAACATGATGTCAAATTTCCTAATTAAAGTTTTGCAGCAGCCAGATTGACTTATCTGGACAGAGTGTGGCAGGATTGACTCATGGTCATTCTACCTGACGGCGTTCCCTTTTGTGGGAATGTAACCCTCACTGTGAAAATGTTGTACCGAGCAAACCCTCGTTCCGCTCGTAAATCAGCCCGATGGAAGGTTTGAAAGCCCGTTTCTATGGCGCAGTTAAATTACATTCAAACTGCAACTGAATTTGGCCCTCCTTTTCTGTCAAGTATAATGTGACTTAAAGAAACCTTCCCTAAAGATAAGGGGAACAGTCGAGAAAGCCAGATGAGAATTCTTGAAAGAAAGTAGATAGAACTTAGGTAAACATTCTCCAGGTTTAAAATAACAGGCTGAAGCATTTGTCTTTGATTATCAATTTTAATGTGCATAATAATGAGGCTCGTTCCCACCAGGACAGGCACGCTGGAAAAGAAGTTGTGGAGCGCTTGCATTCAGATTCCTAAAATCAAACTCCTCCTTGCAGTCAAAATACTGCAATGCAAAGCTGGAAGAAGGGTGGCTTTTGATTCATGTGTGAATGGTCTTCCCAAATATTTGCAATTCTACAGGATAAATTAAATGGGGGATTTCTGGAAGACCAGTCAGGCTCTCTGTACCAGTGGTGCTGCTGCTGCCACAGCCAAGGCACTTTGATGCTCTTGTATCAAAGCCCAACACCGGTGCCTAATTTGGAGCCCACCCAAAATCCAGCTTTTTTTGGCTTGCTATACCACCAACTACCTGGAGACAGATGCAACTTTATATGGGTCAGAAGCAACTTCAGTGATGGCCCCGAATTACGTTTGGCCTCCCGCACACTGCTCCAGTCACAACGAAACACAGCCAAAAGCTCTCATTCCTGAGCAGCTTTGCCAGTCTATGGAATTCATAAGTCTTCCCTGAGGAGGAAGCTGATATCTACAAAATGTTTCACCTGATGGTTTTAAAAAAAAAAAAAAAAATAGAAAAGAAATAAAAAAGCCAAGTGCCCGTGAGAAAATATCTGTACAAATGCCTTCCATTTTCCTTCCCAGCCCACATGAGTGGGCCATGTGTCTCCCTACCACAAATACGTAGTATTTTCGAAGGGAATGTGCTTTTATTAAAATTTAATACAAGTTTTGCTAATCTGATTTACAATGCACATATTGATTGTTGTGCAACTGAAAATTGGCCATTTTCCAGCTCTGCTGTAGTGTAAAAAAACCCCCCCACAATCCTGCACCTCCTCTCCAAATGGATCAATGTCCGAATTCTTCCCAGCGATTTTTATCTTTTTTTTCATTGCTGGTAATTGAAATAACATCAAGCTTTAACTTTAAAATACTGTTCCAACTGAGTGTCAGGTTTTCAAATGTCTCCTGCAGACCATCATTCCTTCCACCAGCAGAGCCACGGCCATTCCCATACCCAGAGCTGGGTTCATGACTGCACATGCTGAAGTGAGTCAGCAGGACCCGTGTATTTGCATTTAATGCTTCATGCAAAGCTAAGAAAGGCAGCACAACACAGGAATTTTGCTTTCCCATTATGTTAGTAAAAGAGGTCTTGGAGAAAAAAAAAAACAAACAAACTCTTAAGAAAAAGATCAAAATGGTCACAAAACTTACTTTTCATTTTAACAAAAATTTCGTTTTAACATTTTTCCATGCAAACTGATTGTTATGCAGCTGCGCTCACAGGTGAAAATCAGTTTATTCCTATTGTCAGAGAAGACTGCAATAAGAGTGGTAAGATCCCAGCCTGCCACAAATCATACAATTTCTTTCAATGGTTGTGTTATTTGTGAAATTTCATTGTCTTCATGGCACTAAATATTTTTCTGCTACAGCACGAGGAAACAGGAAGGATGGAGTAGAGGGATCTTTTGTTTCTACAGGAGAAATTCCAAGCAAAATAGTGGGAGGGTATTTAAAAAAAAAAAAAAAATTCTGGGTTTTTTTCATTTCAAGCCAGTAGTGAAAATTGATTAATGAAGCCCGTCTGCAGCGGGCACAAAGGGCCAAATCTCCAGTCCATATTAAATAGCAAGCTTCTACTTTTGAAAACCAGAAGGAGGAAGGGGACTTAAAACCAGAAAACAAACAGGCACATTTGATCATTTAGTGGCGAAGGGATCAGGCGCTCCTCAGTTGCAGGGTTTTATTTTTGTGCATTGTGCCAGCGATTGGAAACCATATGTTTTAGGACCAGCTTCAATAGTATCAGTAGCTACAGTCGTCCTCTCGGATTACTTTTTACTGCCTGCCTAATTTTGAGCTTTAATAGCTAACATGCACTTTGTTTATCAGTTACAAATGTTCTGAATGTTGACGAAACAGGCTAAACAACACCCACTGGCTTATCACCAGTGCTAAAGACTGAGATAAAATGTGTTTAATGTCCTGGCGTGGGACTTTGTGAAGAGGGAGTTCCTAGAAATGAGAAGAACCATCTCCAAATTGATGGCTCTGGTTCTGATTCCTGAACGGGGGATGTCAGCCCTTGGATCCTGGCACAGCTCTTGAAATCCCCAGGAGAATCCATCCCACAAGGTGCTGAGCATTTTGGCACCAAAAATGCAGCCAAATATTGCACCACTGAGCCCCCTCAGACGGCACAGCCTGTCCCATAGTAAATGCTTTACTGCACTGAGGGCAGTCTGGTGGTATTCAAATTAAATACAAGTTTAAAGTCTTTCCAGAATCAGATCCCTACCACCTTGCAGGCCTGAGCACTCATACACAAAATAGCTCGTTTTTCAGTAATGCTGTTTAGCTGTGCAGCAAAGAAATTAAAAGTAGTCTCTAGCTTGTGTTATTTGTCCTCTAATTACTTGAGGACAGAGTACCTCTCCTCTGTTTTAAAACACTGCATAAATTAATGATGTCCTAACAATAACAGCAGCAGCAATTCTGGGCATTTACCAGAGAGGAAGCAACCATTATCCTTGAGAATGAAATTTCACTGCAGTCCACAAAATAATGTGTTAGGGAACATTACGGTTGCCAACTTTCGCAATTTTGTTGGAAGTCTTCTAAAATGTGAGGGTTGGGGTGTTTGGGGTTTGTTTTTGTTTTTTTCCCCACAAAGCCTGAGCTCTGGCATCATGTGAAAACATGAAAATGTGAGATTTTCTGTTATAATTTTAGAAGACAAGTAAGTTACTCAGCATTGTGGTTGCAAAGAGAAATTGAAAACATGAACCCAAGGGCCAGAGAACAATTAGTAAGAGCCCAAAATGCATTGCTTTTGAATTCTTACACTTTGTCAAGCGACTTCTGACTCAGGGTGTTCCTATGCTTGGGGTTAACCATGTTCAGTACCCTAATAAATCCTCTATGCCCTTTTTGAGAACTTCTCACCTTGGTTTGTGCCAGACAGTGGCATCACATCTCAACCGTCAGGGTGGATGGTGAAGTTCAGTATTGGCTCATTTCTTGGTTTTAAAAAAGAAACCAGTTGTTTGTACTGATGCAGTGACTCTGTTCATTTTGATGAGGGGGTCAACAGCAGAATACTGGTAATACTCCCTCAAGGGAAATACACTTTCCATAGCAACTAAAATTTGGGGTCTAGCTTCTCACCTCCTCCTCAGAGAGGCTGTGTGGCTGTAGGGTCTCCCACACCATGGGATGAGCTCTCTGCCAGAAGGTTGTATCCCAAGTGCCCTAAGGAAAAGGTATGGGCTAGCTGCTCAGGTCCCCAGGGGTGCCCAAGAGGACCATAACTCCTAAATCTGTCCAGGACATTGTCACCCAGCCCAGTGATTTGGAGCATTTCCATTTGGTGAATATGTGGAGCTTTCTGCACCATTTCCATTTAGCGTCTCAGTACAGGAATAAGAACAGAGGAACAAGTCAAGCAAAGCCCCTTCTCAACCTGCCTTGGTTTTGGACCAAAACAATTCCACTGCTCTGAGAAATCCCTGGCATTATATGCCTGCTGATGCTCCAGCTTGATGAAATAGAGACTTTTATCAAGCCAACTGCTAGGACTTGCTCTTACTCTCTGGTCTTGCAGCCTGTACCCCGTGCACCCCAACCCATAATCTCACCAATGGGGCAGAAACCATTTTGTTACCTCACCTTTCTAGATGGCTTTTAAGAGCTGGAGGTATTTTGCTGGATAGTAACAATGATGAAAATACTTAAAATTCCTAATTGAAAACATGTCCTTTATCTTCCTCTTTGCACCCTTTTCCCACTATGCCCTAATCTGCTTTTCTAAATATTGCATACAATGTTTTCAGTAAATAAAAAGGATATTAGTGTAGACAAATAATGTTTACTTACCAGCTCAAGAAAGGTGTTTTTGGCACCAATTCACAGCTTACTCACAACTCACAAAAATTACTTATACTGAAAGGGACAAGGAGTGTCTTTTTGTGTGCAGGGTGCTGTACAAACAATGAGGTCCTGGTCCCTGCCTGGCTTGCTGTGGCATTACCACAAACAATACTAATTCTTAAATACCTGCCTGACTTTAAGCACTTAAGTAAATAATTGTGTTGATTGTTGTAGGACTATTCACATGCATAAAACTAAGCATATATTCAAATATGTTGTGAAATAAGGGTCGGGTGAATTTTGCAAGCAAGGCATTTTTAGATGATTAGTATATATGAACTTACTTGTTAAGACCAGCCTCAAAAGGAGCTAATGTGGCAATCAGGCTTTTGGGCAGGGCAGCTGGGGGGGGGAAAGGAAAAGATTTATTTTCAAGATGGATCTAAGGACTTTCTTGTGCTTCTGAGAGTCCTCACCAGAACCACAATTACAGGTGAGAAAGGCAGCAAGGAAGTCGTCCCCCCCCCCCAACCAGTGATTGCTCAGAGTTTAATGTGAGAGCAGTGTAAACTCAGAACTGCAGATAATCCATGGGGAAATCAGGGGGTTAGTGCCGAGAACTGATGGGGAATAACAACTGAAAGAGCTTTGGTTTTTCTAGGCTGGCGGGAGGGAGCTCATGCTAGGAAGCCTGCCAGCTCCAAACTGATGCTGGGAGCTTTGTCTCCTTTGGATTGTAGGAACACACTTTGCAGTCAAACTGATCTGAGAGATTTTGATAGTAAAAACAGCTGTCTCGTTGCAATGATGGTTTTGTTCCATTGTCAAAATTTTGAGTTAAATCCATGAGTGGGCTGCAGCTTGTTCAAACCCTGAACTCAACACCCTTTGTGCTCCTTTGGCTTTTCCACTGCGGTTCATGGGATATCTCCTTCCTGAGGAAAGGGCTAGGTGTAATAAAAGCCGTCGGGGCGAGGACTTGCAGGTCTCCTCCGATGCTTCCCCAGTGCTGGAGAGACAGAACTGGAGAGCTGAGGTCTGTCCCAGGCTGGTGAGAAGGGGGGCATAAGGAGGAAGAGAAGTGTGTGGAAATGAAACGCTCCAGTGCTGCTGTGGCCAGGCTGCATCCCCAGCGAGCAGGTATGCCAGGGGCAGTGGGCAGCTGTGTGGCACCTGAGTGGGGCTGAGGCTGGCAGGGGCAAGGTGAAGCTGTGGGTGTGTGGCACAGCACAAGGGAGGGTGCATGAGGTGGGAGGCCCCAGCCCCATCTCCCCAGCATGAGCCATCTGTCGCCCCTCTCTTGGATGCGTGGACAAGCAGATGACGTGCCTGGTAAAGGCACCCAGCACACGAGGCAGGAGCAGAAGTCCCCCTCAAGGTGCACAAACCAGAGACTGCCTCTGTTTCTGTGCTGACATGGGAGATGGGGCAGCACCTCTTTTATGGCCACAAATCCATTCTGGCTCCCTTGAGGAGATCAGAGTCACAGGCAGGATCACACCGGGAGCTTTCACCCTCCGGGGAGCCAGGAGCTGTGTGATGCTTTGTGTTTGTGAGTGCCAAGGGGTGGCTTGTGTGAGTGAAGCTGCTTCTGCAGCTCCGCAGAACCTACGGCTCTGTGGCACCGCGTAAGAAAACCAGACGCCAACAAGAGCCCTTCTTTAAAAACTGGTACTTAAAAAATTGTCACTAGAGATCCGCAGCACGAGGACTGTAGTGAGAGCGCCTGTTTTCACGCAAGCAGAGCCTCGAGACGAGCCGGTATTCGCACGGCATCCGCGGGTCCGAGTTCTACACCGCGAAATCTCTTTTAAGGACTCGCAGCTCGACGTGCGCCGGTAGCACCGACACACATACACACCCCCACCCCCAAACCCGCAGCTCCGGCCAGCGAAGCGCGTACCTGCCGCCGGTGCCAGCTCCGCCACAACCCCGGGGGGCTGCCGGGCTGCCCGGGGAGCCGCGGGAGGCTCCTCCTCCGCGCCGGCCCCGCGCAGCGCTGCGGGGCGCGGGGAGCGCAACGCGGCCCCACGCGTGCGGTAGGTGCGGAGCGCGGCGGTGCCCCCGACGGCGGCAGCCCCGGGGGGATGGAAGCCCCGCGGGATGGAAGCCCGGGCTGCCCGGGGGGAGGGAGGGCGGGTGTTCGGGGCGATCAACAGGTCGGGTGAGCCGCGTAAAAACCGCGCGAGCCGCCAGCGGGTACCGGGGGTGCGGGGATGGGTGGGGGTGTACGGGTGGGTGTGGGCGCAGCGCGGGCGCGGAGCCACCGCCCCGCTCCGCTCCCCTGCCCCGCACATGCTCACTGCGCCCGCGGCGGGAGCGCGCACTCCGCGGCGGGAGCGCGCCCTGGGCAGCGCGGCGGCGGCGGCTCCGCCGGTGAGTGGGGCCGGGGGTGTCACCGCGCCCGCGGCGGCTCCGGCGGCTGCGCTGCCGCTCCGGAGGTTTGGAAACGCCTCCTCCGCGGGCGGCGGGGGGTGCGCGGAGCGGGGCGTTCGCCCCCGGAGCCCGTCGGGGGGTCGGCGGAGGCTCCGGCGCTCCGCGGGCGCGGAGCGGCTTTGGGCGAGCGCGGCGCCGGGGGTGTCCTGCGTGCGGAGTCGCGACCGAGAGAATTAGCAGAGGTAGTTAATTGCCGCGCCGCGTGCCGTTTGATTTTTTACCTTAAAGCCAGCCTGGCTTATTAATTACTTTAAAAGCTGAAGCGTGCGTTTAAGTGAAATGAGTTACTGCGCTTCCCGCGGCTGCTTCTGCGAGGAAAAACTTGTACGTGATTTATGCAGTTTAAGTAAACTTTTTTGAGTGTTAAATTGTGCTGGAGCCCAGTGAATGGCCTCTGAAGGAAATTATTCATGATATACAGCTACTGTTGTGCAGACATTTCAAATAATGAAATATTCTGTTGTATGAAGTCGTGATTGCTAAAATACATATGGTGAACCAATAAACAGTTTATTGGGCTATATCAGATATTAACAGAAATTTTGTGCAGCGCGGTATCAAATTCACACGTCCCCGAGCGCTGTTAAAGGCGGTGGCTGGAATGGTTTATTGTTTAGTCTCTGTTGTGGACTTCATTAATTTACTGAGAATTTCTTATCTCTGCAATGTTATCCATAGAAGGGTTACACCCCCCCCCCCCCCCCCCTCCAGTTTATTGAGAAAGCATGTCTAAATTTCTTTCTGCCTGTCCCCATCTGTGTGTATTAGGGCAGTCTGGTCCACAGAAGATGACATATATTTAAACTAGTAGCTCTGTGTCTAAACTAATGTTCCTTAGATACTTTCATACATTTAGTGTTGCACTGTTTTGTTATTTGTTTGCTACATTCAGGATAAATATTTATCCTCGTCCTTTTTTGCATGAATGAACTGTTTCTGTTTGTAAACAGAGCTGTATTTTTATTTCTACTTTGAAATTCAAGGCATTGTGTGGCCTCAAATGCAACAGATTCAAGTAGGAAAGACTTGCAGTACAAATGCCTTGAAAATAATCAGTGCTTGTAGCTTTGGAGACACTCCAGAAACTTTTGAAGCACGTTTTGAAAATTCACTTGAAATGGCACAGCACCTGATAACTTGATTTAATTATTCCAACTTAAAATTTTTAATTTTTAAAAAAAAAAATCTAAATGCATGGGCTAAAATTGAATTGTGAAGCTGTTGAGTCAAATGGTCCACGTAATTCTTGTGCCTCTTCTGCTGACCCACCAACAGGTCAAAACATTTGGCTAAATAACAAGCAGTGTACGCTTTTGGTTTTGGGCTCATCGATTTGTTTTGCTTTGCTTTGTTTAGCCCGCTCCCCTCAGCTCATTTTCTTTTAAAATACTGCATGAAGGCTTGATTCCCACGACTCGCTAATCTTATCACCATTATTTGGTGGAAATGTTTGCAGCGGGCTCCTGTTTCAAATATCTCCCAACCTCGGTTCTTGGATTTCATTAGAAAAGCTTCTTTGGGGAGAAATAAAAATGTTGTTGATAATTCCCCCCAACAATAAGCCCCATGTTGGACTCCACGGTGTGCGCGGGCTCGCCTTGAATTAGAAGAAGGAATTAAACTCAGGTATTCATCCAAAGAACCTGATCTCAGGATATCACTTGAAGAGTCTCCTGTGTGGCTCTGTGTAGCTGGCTGATATGCTCTTTTTTTTATTATTTTTTTTTCTCCCCTGAAAATGTAATAATTGAAGTATTAATCCTGCAAAGATTAGTTGCATGTTTAACTTCGAGCCTGCAAGGCATGGCGGTGGCTGTGTTTGTGTGTCAGTGTGTATGTGTACACACTGCTGACAAAGAAAACAATTAAAGACGTTCGTAATTTTCTGCTGTCTTCCCAACTGTTATTTATGATGTGGAGCAGTAAAGCAGCTATTTCTGAAATCAGCTATAATTCTCTGCAGTAAGATTTGTTTCTTCTGTGCCAGATTTTGCAGTAACCAGATGGTCTTAAGGTGTCTTCAGCCGGGGAACAAGCATGAACAGTGCTGAAGACTAATTATTCCTTGCAGTAAATTCCTTCTGCAATAAATTCACAGGTTGTTAGACCTAATCTGTGGAAATGATTGTTAAGATTACTTAGGCAGTGAAAAATGCTTTTATAAATTTGTGAAAGCTAGCAGAACTTCTTAGAACGCTAAGAAAATATTTTTGAGTTACTTTTGCCTTGCGGGGGTAACTTTTATTCGGGACAGACTGTTAAATGAGGTTGCAAATTCAAATCCCTTTTATAAGCCATGGAACAATGCAGTTTTAATATGAAGATTTTAAATATATCATGTAAGTGGAGGGCTCATTTGGTAGATCAAGTGGGGAAATCTCATTCTCTGTTTCCAGTGTGTGGTTAGTTACCCTATACATGTGTATTTTTCACAGCAATAGCAATATAAACTTGATTAGTGAATGATGGAGTCTCCTGGACTAACAATCAGGTTCTTTTCATTAAATTTCACATTGTATTGCAGGGGACACAAAAATAGTTATACCAGGAAGGAACAGAAAATATGTTAAGATTTATAAACAATAGCATATACAAAAGTAAAGCCATTCAGGCTTTAAATACATCTTACTTTTCAGTGGCTTAATTTAGTAAAAAGTACAAGATTTATTTTTTTTAAAATGTATGTTTACTTCAAAAAAAATACAAGTATTCAAACCTCTTGGCATTGTATTCACTTTGGTATGAACAGGGAGAACTTCTCAAATCTTTTTGCTTCCTTTTCTGAGACCAGAAAGACCATCCTTGTTGGGACTGTTCATTAAGAGATCTCATCACAAAAGAATTGTTCATGGCAGTCAAATTCTTAAAACAATACTCCATCTTTATTTGCAGATCTTAACTCGGGTAATGATGTTTAACAAACACCTTGTTTTAATCAGGTGAGGATAAGCCCCTCAATTAGGATGCAAATAATTGCTCTCTCGATTGGGTCATTTGGGGCCTGGAGGTGCTGCCATTTCTTGGTAGTTTTGGTGCTGCCAGAGGTTTGAAGCAGGAGAGAGGAGAAAGTGGGAATAAGGATTTAGGACTCTGCAGTCGTTGTGCAAAATATTTTTTTATCATGGTGTCCAAAACCTGATCCGGTTCCCTTCTTCATCAAGCTGTTCAGTTGTTCTTGATTTACTGCTGCAAGAGGAAAATTGGATCCCAAATAGTGTTTGCTGCAGAGCTGGTTCCAGCGAGTGCTGTCACAGAGTGAATGTTTAATTAAAAATAGTCAAACCTCCTGTCGCTCAGTCTTTCTACTTGGGCTTTAATGATGTATTTGAATTATTTCAAAAGTGTGTAAAATGAGATGAGAAAGATTACATGGGCATAATCCTTCCCATTTAAAATTATTTGTCTGCAGCTGCCTAAGTCCCGGCATTAGGAGTCACACATAAACATGTTTATTTAACATCAGCGTTATCTGTTAGATTGCACATGGTTCATTAACATGGAGAGAATACTTTTTGTTTAATAGTGTGTGTGGGAGCTGCCAGAGGTCAGGAGGGGTTGTTTGCCTGAAGTCGAGATGGCATCTTGGCTTTGCTCTGGTTCCGTTTGTCACCTCCGCCGTGCGCGGGAAGTGCTCCCTTAGTGCCGTGCCGAGGTGTTTTCCCCCGTGTTTGGGCAGAGGGGCTCTGTGGAAAGCCAGGAGCCTGCAGGGCTGAGGTAAGGTTTATGGGGAGGGGTTTGATTGTTTTAGTTGGGGTTCCATCAGAAAAGGAGGCTTGCAGAGGATGGGGCGGGAGGGGAGCCCCGGACGCCGCTGGGGTGCCCGCAAAGCGCGTGGGGCCGTGAGTGGAGGTGTTGGAGAGAACTGGGCACACAGGACATGGACTTGGGACATTGAGAGCGTTTTGGGTGCCAGGGAAATAGTGTTTTGGTGGTGTGGCTGGGTCAGGGTTGGACTCAGAACAGCTGGACCTGGTGGTGATGCTGGGCTGAGCTGTGAGAGGTGGCACCTCGTCTGCAGGATCAGGCCCTTCTTCCTCCAAGAAGCTGGTGGGGTGTTCTCGTCCTCCTGTTGATAAAAATGTACTTGGATACGTGAAACTGTATAGGGGACACTGGAAATACAGAAGTAACCATGGTCTCGAGTTTGAAAAGGTTACTTGAAATGTTTTAATATGAGTTACATGTAGAAACTAATAGCCACTCACTGCACCCAGTACTGGGAGAGAGATGTTCACACACATCTCTATGCACAATTTTAATTTTTATTTCAGCTTCTTGAAAGTGTTTCTGACAAGTCAGTGATTTTCTCCAGCCTGATTTGGATGGTGGGGGCTCTTTGGTCTTCTTGTGCCTTTGAGGGAGGAGAAGATAGTTTGAATTTCCATTTGGAAAAAAAAAGAAAATTAATTTCTGTGATTTTTATCAAGCAAGAACCACAGGCAGATAATAACCAGACGGTGTTGAATAAAATGAGCATTAGTGTAGAGTTCAGAGTGCTGTGGAAGATGCAATGTGAGTGAAGTGTACCACAAGTTTTTTTAAAGCATAACAGTAAAAATAGAAAGGCTTAAAAAAAATAAACTGAATTTCTGTGTGGATTATAAATTGTAGCTGAAGCAATCTGAAGGCCTGGATATTGTTTTTAAAAAGCCAGCAAAACAGCTATTTCTAAAAAAATAGTAAGACTCCCTCAGAAGGGGAGAGAGAGAACAAAAATAAGTGTTATCTTGGAGGAGGGAATGTCTGGTGTAGGATTTTTTTCCTTTGAATTATTTTCAACAAGTACTTACTCTGTTCTGTATTTTTAAGAAATTATGTGGACAGCAATTTTGTTTCTTTACCAAGGCAGTGAAAACACCAAGAATCCTTTTTACAATTTGGAAAGAATGTCAAAAGAATGAAGTAGTTAAACCTAAGTGTATTAGATCATACGCCTTAAATGCATAAATAAGCATAGCTGCAATCACAGAAACCAATGTTTAAAACCACCAGGAAAACTCACCCACCAACCGTAATGACTTAAAGGGAATGACCTCAGCCATTGTGAAATTTGTGCCCATTTGTTGACTGACATTTATTTGGTAGAAGCAGGGAGCGTGCTTCGTTGGGGTGTGGGATTTTGTTGTTTGTGAGACTGCTGGGTTGTTGTGGGGTTTTTTTGTTGTTGGGTTTGTTTTTTTTTTTTCTGTTGTTGCTGCCAGGTTTGAATACAAAGAGTGAAAATAGGATTGAGGCCGGGAGAGCCTGGATATGATTTGGGCGATTTGAAAGGCAGGTGAAGGGTTTGTTACTGATGCACAGGGAGCGGTAGAAACGTACTGCAGTTTGCTGTTCAGATGTTAGAAACTTCCCTGATGATAGCCCACTTCTAACTTATTCCCAGCTGGTTTCCTCTTAAGGAAATGAAGGTTTAAAGTGTTTGGTTACAAACCTGAGGTTTCTTCACGTCCGTGTCTTTGAGTGAGTGCTGCGTGAAATGCTCGTGTCATTCATCTCCCCTCTGCTTTTGGGGAGGAAATTGATGCACGAGAGAAGCTCAGCTTGCCTTTGCTGCAGCACCACTTAATAACTCAGGGAAATGGAAGTCTTGAATTATTTCAGCAATAATAGACTTCTTTGGGAGTGTTTTTGCATGAACCAGCACTACGAACTGCAAGCTTGGCCAGAGCCACGTCTCTCTCTACAAACAGGTTTTCTCTCTGCTGCCTGCTCCTGGCTGTGGGCTCCTACTTCTTTGGGTTGCAAAATGAAACAAGTTCCAGATTCAGTTGCCCCTTCTTAGATGTGCAGAAAGGCTTAAGAAAACGGGTAATTTCGTGCTGTTTGGTTGAGCGCCTGACTCGAGGTGCTCAGTCTTGTCCTGCAGAAATTCTCGCTTGCCACCGCTGCTTTTGAGAAGGAAAGCAGCCCAGCTACGTAAATAAATAACCCTAAATAAAAAGAATGATTTAATACTGGTCAGCCCAGGTAGTAAGTGGTTAACCCACCGAGAGCTGATGCCTCTCTCTGGGCTGGAAAGGACAGACCTCAAGGAGAAACTCCACCAGAGCAGCAAAGCCGGGTACTTCCAAACAAAGACCGGGGGGACGTGGGGCGAATTTCTTAAACTCAGCAAATGCCTTAAGAACTAGAAATGCCTCCAAGATTACTCAGGCACCCACAAGAAACACTGAGGGGAAAGTGGGGCAGGCATCTGAAATGTTTTTGTTTTTTAAATAGGTTGGGTAAGCAGAGCGGGCTGGGGGCCCCAGTTATTTACAGCTCTGTCTGTGCACCACGCAGGGAGGCTCATCAGCTGTCTGAAAGACAAGTTTGGCATCTCTTGCAGATCGTGGCTTTTGGTGGCACATTTCGTTCGTCTGTGGTGCCCTGTGATTGTCCTGCAGCTACTTGGGAATAACTTTGATCAGTTTTGAATATAGATCTGTATCACTGGTTTGGATTCCCCCCGGTACTGCTCTTCTGTGGTCACTTGCCATCCTTACAGTAACTATCTGACAGTTCTTTGATTCTAGGTCAAGTCTAAATGTATTTACAAAATACTTTACTTTCAGTAAATGTTGACAGTGTGTACTTCAGTTTTGTAAACGATGTAAATTTATTATTTTTCTCCATTACTGTGGCTGAAACAACACAAAATCTTGTCTAGAATTGAGCAACACTTTTTATTTGAAAAAGAGAGATTGTTTTTTCCACCCTTTAACAAACTAAAAAGCACCATTTCTTTCTGAAACATGACACATTTTAAAGTAAAACATGTGAACGTTCAATTCACTGTATCCAAATTTCCCCCCCTTTTTTTTTTTATAGACTGACTTTATTTTTTTTGAGTTTATAAAGCCATGGTTTTTGCTAGCTTACATTTTTAAGTGCTATGCTAATACTACTCCTCTTCACTGAGATAGTTAGGAGTAAGTCAGCCTCGTAGCAAAATAGATAAATCTCCTTCCTTGTGTTCCAAATAATTTCACCCAAATAAATTGGACCCTTATTGAGTGGGAGCAGTTGAAAATCTTCTGTACTTGTTGCACAAGGCCATTTTTAGTTTTCTTGGGTTTTGGGGGCTTTTTGTTTTGTTTTGTTTTGTTTTAAATCCCAGCATGGTTATGTGCTGCCAGTGCAAGTCCAACTTATTTCTTCAGTGCCTGAGCCTTGCAAAACGGGGCTGGGAATCACCATCTTTCTGTGCTATGCACGCTCAAAGGCCTCTTTGCAACCTGGCAAAGGTTTTCAGCAGCAGTTAAAAAAGCTGACAAATCCCAGTTGTGTGGGAAGGTCCCTGAGAGGGAGGTTCTGCAGCCCCTGGGGATGGAACATCCTGCACTGAAACCCCTTTGCAGTGGTGTGACTTGGTCCTTGGTCTCACACCTCCTCTGACCTCCTGCCCCTAAGGGTGTTGGTGGAAAACAAGGCAGGCACCAATTTTCTTTTTATTTATTGAAATAAAAATATTTAGTTATTTATTTATTGAAATAAAATTACAAGCTCGTGGTTCTGTTTAGCCTCGGTAGCCTGTTGTGTAAATATCTGCTTTAGAGGAATCTTGGTTTTAATAAAATTCATTTATCTCTGAATGAGAGGCAAACTTGGGTCTCTGACCTAAAATACATGATCATTCAGCAATGTTATAAACACGTGTAACCCTTGCACAGGGCAATGTAAGATTATCTTCTGTGTGACCACTTTGACAGACCTTTGCTGTCTCTCCTAAAAATGGCTTTGTCCTCTTCAGTGTCTCTTCACCTGAAAACCCCCAAGTTGTGGTTTGCAGGAAGGCACATTCAGCCTGTTATGTATGATTTTGTTTGTTTGGCAACCATCCTTCCTGCTTCCTGCAGCAGATGAATATAATTTGGGGAAGAGAAATGGATGGGGAGGGGGACTAAGGAAGCCAGCTGAGTCTCCTGAAAAACATTTGAGATGCAGCAAAACTTCTGGGCTGTGTGAGTTTTGAAACACCACTTATGCCCCCCTGCAAATCAGGGGTGTGGAGACAAATGCTTGGTTTCTAATTGAAAGTAATAAAGGATTCTACTGCTAAAAGTCAGATGCACTGATGCTGGAGCCTGATTCTTTCCTTTCCAACGCCCGGTGCTTCTCCTTCCCCCAGTCCCCCCTGCCACAAATCAGGATTATTCAATCCCAGTGGTGGTTTAACCATAGCTGTGGTGGAGCAGGATGGTTGCTTAACGATGCACAGAAGCATTGTGCCCTGGTTTAGGACAGGAAGTGGAGAATGAATATTGTTTTGAACTTGAACTTTGTGAGCAGACAGAAGGTAATTATCGGGGCTGGAACTCCCCCGGGGAGAAGCTGGGGAGTGATGATGCTCTGTGCTTGTCAGAAACACTCTGGGGTCTTAAATATCTACTAGTGTTTAACGTTCTGGTTTTGCATTTCTGCTTTTTAATTGATCTTCTGCTCCTCTCTTTCCTTGGCAAATAGAGGAGGAACCAACTGGATGTAGACTTGGTGTGCTGTATTTATTGATAGACAACCTCCCGCCCTCCCTTTGCTGTGGGGCAGGACTCTTAAATTTCTGGCTTGATCCTGGTGTGACTTTCAGTTGTAAGATGAACCTTTTTGGTGCTGGGTTACTTAATGGACCCGCTATAATATGGAAAATTAACTTAATTGATGACTAAGAGCACATAATGGTATGTGAAGCCAATTAATCAGAAGCTGTAAGCCACTTGTGTAGTGTTTAGCTTTAAACTATGGAGGTTTATCTGTCTTATAAAGCCCCACTGAAATGACACAAAATCTGCATAGTTGTGAAGTTAATATTTTGAGTATCAACTTTAAAATAATATATTATTATTTAGATGTTACTGACCACTTTCTAGGAAAAAAAGAGGAAAAGGTAAATCTCTGCCTCCACTGAATGTTTTGCTGTATTTGAGTGGCCTGTGACTTGAGTGAGCTAATTAAGTGGGTTTGGTGGGTTTTTTCTCTATTTTTGCTACTACTTTACAAGTTCTTCAACAAAGAATAGCCAGTTCAAGATTTGACCTTTTCTTACAGATTGTGTGGTATTTTCTGTAGATTTTTTAAATGCTGTTCCCTATTGAGATATTGAAACAAAGAAGGGAAAAGATTTTTTGCTAACTTCTACCTATGGTAGGTCCATGAGTTTTGTTCTCAGGAAGGAATAACTCTGTATTTTAAAAATACCATTTAAAGTGTGAAAGTAAAACTACATTAATTCTCAAAGTGAAATTAAACATGTGCTATTTATGACAACGTGACCCTGACCATGTTCACCAGACTATTTTAATCTTACATTAATACAGTTGTGGGATTCCTTATTCGTGATGAAGTTTTAAAGGTAGTAAAATTAAGTCACTTTAAAAGAAAATTATGTGATGATTTATTGTAGCAGAGTAGGTGAAATTCCTCTAGAGATTTTAATATCTTCCACCTGGTATAGAAATGAAAAGAAAATATTCTCTAGCTGGTGACTAATTTGTCACTAATACCCAGGGGTTCCTTCATTACAATGCAAAGATGTCAGTTTTAAGAGAAACGTACAGTGAAAAAACCAAGTGCAGCTTCCTGTTGGAGACAGCTACAAAAAAAGGGGGAAAATAAAGGGCTGGAAAGCAGCCTGAGCGGGGTGAAGGAAAGCTCTAAAGCTATCAATCAGGGCAAAGTGCTTGGGGAAGGATTTTACCTGCAGGCTTCGGTGGAATTCATTAGGACACGTTGGAGGAGGGAAGTCACTCGATAGGACTCCAGAGGAGGAGCTGTGACACGCAGCAATACCCAGGCTGACGCTCAGTTCCCCTCCCAGCTGCACGTCCTGATCGTTGGAGGAGGAACTGTGTTGTTAAAAAAATAAATAAAGAAAAAACAAAACTCACACTCTGCTCACTGATGGCTTTTACACTTGATCACGGTGTTAAGTGAACTGAACCCGGGACTCGCAGCTCAGATGAAGAAGCTTCGAGAGGTTATCTGCGGCTGCCGACAGCTCAGACCTGGCAGCAGAGGTTCACAGGCTCTCTGCCACATCAGGGCCTTGACAAGTCATTTTTCCCTGCAGAAAAGCGTTCCCATGTCCAGGCACTTGCGTGGTGTCATCACTTTGCCTTTTGCAGCAGTAGCAGAAGTTGGACTCTGCTCCTGCCCTTCCATTCCTGCCGCTTCCGACAGCTCGGGGTAAGGAGGGGCAGCAGGAGCCCTCACGGTGCCAGGGGAGAGTAGAGTAGGGATTTCTCCCTCTCTTAAAAGACAAGTTGCTGACCCTGCAGCAGCAGCAGTCTTGCTTCTTGAGGGCTTTCTGGTTTACTCTTCCCCTACATTTAGTGCAGCCCCAGAAGTTGCTCAGGAAGCGTGTTCACAGCAGATGTCTGTGGCACAGGAGATGATTCAGTGTTAGGACCGCAGTGATGGCAGAGATTTGGGAAGGAGAAGTCAGTACAGCACCACAGAACGTACATGTTGGAAGCAACATGCCCAACAGCTTTGTGGTGAAGGGGGTTATGTCACAGGGCATGCCCTGCAGACTCCAGGCCGTGCTAACACAGTTGTGTTTCTTGCTGGTGAGTAAGATTTGATCTCAGCTGTTCTGTGGTTAGTTGGAGAAAAGGAAGATTTTGTGTTCTGTCAAGAGCAGATTGTTGGAAAGGGTAAATTCATGGGGTTTGCTGCATTTCTTTCGTTTATAGGGTGTTCTTCGATCAGAGCTCTGAGGTGAATAAGAAACAGTTCTGCATTTGTGGTGGGTCGACCTTGGCTGGATGGAAACAGCCAGGGCAGTGATCTGGAGTGACTGCACATCCCATCCAGCAGGAACTGCTGCCAGATATAGCACCTTGTATGATAGGGAAGGGTGACACAGAAGGTCAGTCAGCCTTGCTTGTCCTGCCTCCCACCTGAGACCTAAAATTAGATCCACTTCCTCAAAAGTCTCTGAGTTGATGGAAAAAGGCTGTTTGGGCATCTTGTAGGCACAAATGATTCTGGATGAAAAAATGAACTTGTACTTTACTGATGTTTGAAGACTTGATTTTGATGGAAAATAATCTAATTGCACTTGTATAGTAACATGTGGCTACATGTGCTGTCTTTTATGTGAATGCCTGAACAGGGGACACATTTTTTTGCATGTCCAGGATCTTACATTTCCTAGGTCTGTTTTGTTAAGAGCGGATTTTTTTTTTATTTTAAACTGCCATAAATCTGTGACTGCTCTGAAGATGGGAAAGGCTGCTGTAGGTCACCTGTCCTCCTCCCTGTCTGTCCAGAGGCCAAGTCTCTTATAAGTTTGGGGTTTTTTTGCGTGTATTCTATTAATATTCATATATGAAAGTGTAGAAATGGGTGAGATGGTCATGCCATCAAATGCTGATGATCAGCAGTCAGCTCAGGAGAGAGCTCTATGTAAGCATTTTTATGCTGAACCTGACAAGGCAAAGTCTTGCCCCAAAATATTGTCTGCTGCTCTGCAAAGAAACTGTCAGTCCTTCATTAATCACTCAGGGGTCTTTTAACTGCACAGTAAACAAAACCAACCAAGGCTGCTTGCAGCCAATTCTCTTTTGCTCAACACCTCGTGGAGAACTTGGTTTGAAACCCAATCTAGCGAGGTGCTGCCTCCCCCAGCAGCCTCCTCTTAATGGCCCAGCTGTCCCTTTAATGACAGGGGTTTGTTGTGCCAACAAGATGCTCTCTGTCTTTCCTCAAGTGGATGCTCTTTGTGTTGATGCAAATACCATTACCAGAAGAAGTAGCATGGAACCTGCAATCCTGTGGTCTCTGGAACTCAAAATTCTGTGATCATTCTTGGCATAAACCCTTAAAGGTTACTGTATACTGGGGTGTTTTTTTTTTCAGCGTCACTGAAAATCAAGCTCCCAGTTGTGTCATGGGGTTTTTTGTAGTGTCTGAAATGGCTGATACAGCCTTGTGACCTTTGGGAGCACAGTTTGGTTTGTATTCTGCAAATTAAATATTAGTGAAGGAGAAGTAGCTGGGATGTGACTTGTTGAGGTGTTTTTTCATGTGGTCCCCTGACAGCGCTTAGATGTTGGTGTGTAACTTATGCAAAAGGGAAGCTGGAGTTTAGTTGCCAAAATTTGACTTCCTTAACTTGAGAGCTGACAGAGTATAGGTATGCTTTGCCCTTTTGCCCTGAAGCTTTACCCTAGAAGTTACACAGCAGTTCCCAACACTGTAAATTTGAAGATTTCCAGGCTCACTTAAGTGCTGTCAACCAAGGCTTGTGTTCAGTCTTAAGCATTTTTCACTTCAGTTAGGAGAGCCCAAAATAATCAGCTCTTGGAAAGGAAGCTGTGTTATCCTGACGTGAGTTTAACAGAAATATTTCTCCCAGACTGCAAATGTCCAAAATACTCTGCTCAGATTTGTTCTGCTGAATGTTAACTCACCACGGTGAAGGTAAATGACTGTGAAGATAATTTCCATCTTTAGTTGTGTGCATGATTCGTGTGTGTTTTATTGTGGAATTCATTTCAGTTTCTTGCCAGACTTATATTTTCATGTTGCTGTGGATCTGTGAGTGTGTATTTCGAGGCAGCACTCGTGGGGTGATGGCCACCAGCTCTCATCTCCCACGAACATCCTAAGTGCGTTTTTGATCTGAGGATTTTGACTCTCCAGATACTGGCAGATACAGATTTATTATATTTTTTTTATACAAGGGTGATACAATCCAGTTGTCTTTAACAATGTGTGTCACCTCAGAAGAGTTAAAACCCAGTGCTTATTCATTAAAAAGCTCTTCAGCAAGGAGGAAAAGAACCTGCCAAGCTTTCTTCAGCTCAGAAATGCTTGCAGGTACCCTTGTAGCCAACCACTGTGTTCTGTGATACTAAACATCAGTGAGCAATCTCCTGCCAGTTCCTAAATGCTATTTAATTTTCTAAGTGTCTAGTAGAGTTTGTTGGCTGTTTTTAGCTGCAGTAAATGACTGCCAAGGCGTAAGCATGACATGAAGTAAACCCCCAAAGTGCTTTGGTACCCCTGCAGATAGGAAAGTGCTCAAATACCTAGAGGAGGTATCAAGACTTGCAGACTCAAAAGTCTGCACAAAGTGTAGTTTATGGTTTAGGTGGGGTGAGCATAGTCCTCAAAGCCATGTTAAAGTAATCTGTTGGCCAGTTAACATCAGAATAGTAAAAGTGGTGCCAACTTCAGCTCTCTTGGAGTATTTAATTGTAATCCTGTGTTTACAGGGAAGTGCAGGTAGCTGTCACCTCAGCAAGGGACTCATTTGGGCAGATTGTCTTCCTTGGCATTAGAACTACAACTGTTTCCCTGTGAGGAGAGGGACCCTCCTTAAGCAGTTGTGTTGATAGACTGTAGGTGTGGTTTCCAGGCTGGATTAATCTGCCTGAGGGCTGTGTCCTCCTCAGCCTGGCTGCGTGTTCTGTCTCCTCCTCTGTGTTGGTGCCTTTGGACGTGCTGCAAGCTGGATCCACTCCCTGATCCAGCTGAGAGGAGAAAACCAGAAAAAAAAAAAGGAAAAGAAAAAAAAAAAAAGGCGTGTTTGGTCAGGCTTGGAACAGATTCATGTCACTGCAGGAGCTCGGGCTGGGCTGGGGACAGGACAGGGCTGCATCTTTGGTCAGCAGAGAACTCTCTGAATGTTTACAGTGATTAGAAGCTAACCAAATCCTGAGATAAATGATGATGCACTTCTGCAATTACCCTTGATAACTTCCCAGGCAACAATTTGGGGAAGAAGTCAGTCTCCAAGGCGGAGTTGTTGAGGACTGATCAGCTTAATACTTCAGGCATTTTTTTTAAAGTTTTCTTTTATTTATGCACTTAGTTTATAAAATTTCAACCCATACCTGGCTTGAACTTCCAACAGAATGTGCCAAGTCCTGTCCTGCTCCTTCACCTGGTTCCCAAGGGCACTCTTAGGTAGATATTTTTGAAATGTGCATCTCAAGCACATTCCAGAGGAGGTTCTGAGCAAGATGTGGAGTTTACTGCTGCTTTCTTTTGTAACAGCCAGAGAAGGTGGGGGGAAGTCATGGTTATGTGTTGAATGATAAGAGCTCTTGCCCCAGTTGTAGGAAGCCCAGAATGGATTTCCTCCAGGTGCATTTTGTGTGTGACATCCTTAGTGTATAATAACACACTGATCCCGATTTAATTCCCATTTGGAATCTTGTCAAGTGACTTGCCCAAAATCTAAACCCATGTTAAGTAGGACAGTGATGAAAACCAGGAATCCTTAATTTCTGGGTTTCTGAAGTCATTGGTGCATCACCTACTTAAAGACCTCACTGAAATGAGCTATAGCAACCCCAGTTTTTTGGTTGCAATTTGGAAATCGTATTTTAAAATAGCCTTAGCTCTTCCTTTCAGTAGGGTTGCTGGGACTGACTGACAAACTATTTTAATTACTGAATGTAGATTATATATACACAAGAAAAACTTCTCTCTGACAAAAGCATATTACATCTTGGCTCTTAGTGCTTACCAGCTCAACTTAAATTTCACAGCTTGCTGCCAACAGCTGCCTTACAATGACACAGGGCTCATAATAAATGAAATTTCATGAAGAAGAAAAATGAAAACTTTGTTCCAGCTGGATTGTAAAGCCGGTTGGAGCATTTCTACGCTGCATGTAAAGCTGCCATCCACATAAACATTGCAAATTACTTTTTCATTTTTAATAATCAGGATAAGACCTTTCCTTTACTATTGAGGCAAGCGTTGGGGTATTAGAACCATACAATTTCATTCAAAGCCCATTAGTTATTGAATCCTGTCCAGAGTAAAGTGTTTGGGGTGTTTGGGGAGAAGCTCACCTTCCAGTTTCAGGTTTTCAGGTTTCTGACAGCCTTGGATGAGGACCCAGCTCTCGGAGGGGCGTTGGTCACGTCACTGGCTCTCGGAGCTGGTGCTTGTGTGTTGTTGAAAGCCCTGCAGCTGGTGAGTGCCTGCCCTGCCTACCAACAGGAACCTCACTTGAATTATCACACACCCTCCCTGCACATGGAAGAGATTAATCCTCACAGCCACAAACAGAATGAGTGCTTTGTACTTAGTACCATAATGTAAGTTCACGCTGAAATGCAGTGCCAGTAACCAAGCCCTTCACCAATAAATTCACAGCTCTAATAACCATGTGTTTTTACAGCATCCTGATCCTGGAGGATCAAAGAAACGTTGATTTATTTAGCTTTGGGTCCCATCCCCTGTTGTTCTCGCTCCTTCCCCTTGCTCCCCATGAGCTCCAAAGAGCCATAGATGAGATGAAACCCAACTGTGGGGGTGTAGTCCACAGCAGGGAGGGACACTCTGCAAAACCACAGCAAAGAGCATTTCAGCCAGCAGAAGTGACAGGCAGTGCTGTGGGCAGACAGAACAAAAACACTAAAGCCTGCTTTGGCCAGGGGTCAACATCAACCTGTCTAAACTTCTTTGAAGTTCTTTAAATGATGATAAATGGATTAAAAGTTTAAAAATTCAGCGTTTAAGAAAATTACCCTGTTTACAACTTTGCTGCTGTGTAGAAAAGTTTATTAAAGACAGAACTGATCTGTCCAAAACCTGGTTGAGGATGCAGCTGGCAGTGTTAGTTCAAGACACTGAAGCTGAGAAGTGTTGGCATGAGTGCCTGATGAGGGAGTTATGCATTGCCAGCAGCAGAAGTTGTGTCCTTTAGTTGGGTAAAGGTGAACAATGCTCTCAAGGAGCATCACTAGCCTGCATCTGAGCTGTTCCTCTGTAAAGGCCCCTTGTCCTGGTGCAAGTGTGTGCTAAGACATTGTGTAACATCTCTCCTAAGTAGTCCCTGGGAGCTGTTGGGATTTTTACCTTCAGGGTTTCCAGAGTTGTAGGACTGGCTGATGTTCCTTGTCAAAAGGCAGACTCAATACAAGAAGGTTTCCAAAAACTTGACAGAACTATTCATTGTGCAGTACTGAAATTACTTTGCAAACAGGTGTTTTATTGGTCAGACAGTATTTGGTGCTTGTTGATCACAGCAGCAGGTAGAGTTCCAAAACCTACTCTGAATGTAGATGTAATAAAGTGCTTCTTGCCTCAGAATATTTATTTCTCATGACCAGAGATAGAACACTGTGGACACAAGATACAAATTACCATGACCAAGTCATTATTTTGTTACGAAATAAACCAAATGTTTGGGGTTTGCCTCTGAATTACAAAGCTTTGGGAAAGCTTAATAATTCCTAGTGGCTGCATTCTGTTTTTAAGCCTACAAATCCTACTCCTGACTAAAAAAAAAAAAAAAAAATTTTTTAAAAAGAACCTGCAGTTGAGTAGCTGCATCTTTCACTGTTTAAAATATTTTTCCATCCCATTTCAGACAATTAGAGATTGCAGCCACTACTTGAAGCAGCATAAATTTTTGTTACCAGCAAGAGTTCAGAAAGTGTTTTGGGGAGGGATGGAGAAATGACATGTTTTTATGTTCAAGACTGTGTTTTGTAGGTGTTTTTGGAAAGAGAAGGTCCAACAAACATTTGCTGCAAAAACCGTCTCTACTTTGTGTCTTTGTGGATGAGAATGGCAGAATTATGTACATAGGTCTGGTTCTAGAGGGAGAATAATTGTTGGAAGTGTTTAAAAATAAGAATGATTGAATAGCTAAAACTGTTCCTGACATATAGTACAAACCTTTTTTTGACATTTGATCTATACTGTTCACAGATCTTTTATATACACAGAGGGATTTACTGCTTTGTAATCAAGCTGCTGAAGGAAAACGTCCTTTTACTCACTGGGAATGACTGAAACAAATTAAAATGGTTTCCCATTAGCCTTCCCTACTTAGCTGAACCACTTAAAATTACTTTGGACTTTGCCCTTGTCCGACCTCCTCACCTTTGCTCAAACATTTCTGCTTCCAGGAGTGCAGCACTGTTGGTCCTGGAGCCTTGCTCCTGTGATGGAAGTTCCAGCTCACTCCAGGCTGGAAGCAGAGAACCAAAGCAGAGCCCAGAGTCAAAAGAAATGTTTAGTTTTCAAAGCCTCGTGCTCAGCAGGTGCTCTCTGCCATCACAGGTAGTGCCAGGAGCTAATTGTGGCTTGATTGCATGCATATTTTTCAGTAAGACTGTGTGCATGCAGATGAAGATAGGTTGTTTCAGTTTAAGGTGGGGTTTTTTGGATTTTTTTTTTATTGCTCCTGTGAGGTTTCTGTGGAAATAATGGCTTTACCAGCCTGTGGACAGAACTGTAGACTTGAAACAACCAAACCCGAGACTTGTCTTAGCATAGAAGTACCTTTAAAGTAATGTATATAAAACTTTACATAAAGTATGTGCAAAGTTCTCTCTTTCTCCTGTTTATTAAATACAACCAGAGTTACACATGATTTACAAAACAAACTGCAGGCTTGAAGCTTGTCATATGTACAAGTCTTGTTTTATAACTGACACTGCCCTGGTGCTTAATGCTGGGAAACACAAGCTGATTGCAGATGTTGCTTGAAGAGGAAAAGCATATCCTGTATGTCATTGATCAGAGTAATAAAATGATACCTGGGGGCAGCTGAGCTATCACTGGTGTCTTCTGGTCAAGAGGATGCTGGGACTGGGGTAATTTGAGGGGTCATATTTTTGAGTTTCTGGTGCATTGTACAGCATAGGGAGTGTCTGGCAAAGCAATGAGGAAAACTACTGAAGTTTCTGAGACTATATTTGGAATTCCTACTCGTGTGTTTTGAGCCCTTGGGGTGCCAAGGGCAATATTGTGAGCATTTGAAAAAAGGAAACATGTTCCCTAGTTTTGCAATTGCTGGTGTGCACTTGCATCCTGGGAGGAAAGCAGAGCAAGCAGAGTGTTTGCCCAGTGAGGCTTGTCTGTGTTCCAAAGCACACTCTGGGCTTTTTGCATATGAAAGTATGCAAGAATTCATAATCTGACTCTCTGTATTATTTGTGTGTGCACATAACCTGCAGTCCATTACAGAAATCCCTGCTGCAGCTCTGCACTCTCTGGGAGTGAGGTGGAGTTGAGAGCGGCCTTAGCAATTTCGGGAGGTTTCGTACAAAACCACCAGCTCAGAAGAGCTTATCGCTGGTGAGAGAAGGATCTCTGGCATTTCATAAATCACCAGCAGTACTAACATGCTGTTTGGAGATTTGTATCATTAGCAAATCAGTCATGTTCAGGAACACTCCCGTAGCAGTGTTGGATGGGACACTGGCTCTGCAACGCCTGCCTGCCAAATCAGCTGCAGGGAGAGGGGCCTGGGGATGGAATGGGAAGTGGAGAGGAGAAGCCAGGCTCAGCTTTCACATTACCTCAGTGTTGTCCTTGATAGAAGTCTTCAAAAGTGCCAGCCTTTAAAAAACATTTAACCAAAATGACGGTGAAAAGCTTCTTAGCACCTTGCCTTGCTCTTGGCAGAATATGAGGATGGAGTGATTTATGGTTATGATATCTTTAGTTTCTCTCCTCGTGAGAAATATCCACAGAAGTCTTCTTGGTTGCCTCCCAAGCTCTGCTGTCCTCCAGCCCTGCAGTGCACGTGGTCATCAGGCTGCTCTGATGCTGGGAGGAGTGGAGATGGCAGGAGGTGCCACAGGAAAACCCCCTTTGGGAATGAAATTCCCCTGAATTTCCACCCACCTGAGCACTCCTGTCAAAAACCATAGAGCTTTTCTTGGCACAAACTCGCGGTTTTGGTGTAACTGAGGGTAATTTTGCCAGCCTTTCTAGAATTTCATTTGTGTACTCAGTTATTAATAGATTCACGCAGTATTCACATAACTCTGGTTTTCCCTTGAATTCACTGAACTTCAAATGTGAATTCTAACCCCAATTAGCAGTATTTGCCATGTGCTGCAGTCTCAAGTACATACTTAGATATAAGTTTCCTTACAGCCAGTGATGCTGTTTATCCTGCTGCTTCTCTGATGTTATCTCCTCTTCCCCTTAAAAAATAAACATACACAAGGAAGCAGAAAAGTGTTGGGCTGTTAAGTCGTGCCAGTTTTCAGTTGCTGGCTGTTGCCTGTAAATTCGGTTCCATAGCAATGCAAAAGACCAACAGAACCATTCTGTATCTAGATATTTGGTAAACTGACTTGTATGTAGCCTTTATCTGGCTTTTTTTTTTCTGTTTGTTTGGGTTTTTTTGACTGCTCTTTTTTTATTAACCAAATTGGAATGCTTCCTCTAGAAAGCAAGGCAACTAATTTCAGCATCCTGGAGTCAGGAGTGTATTTTGGGTGTTGCCATACATTGCATTTGTCTAGAGGCCACCACTGGACTCATTCAGTGTTCTGGTGTAAGTCAGATAACTACTCTTAATGACTAAACCCACGGTATAAATCTACTCTGCTTCCAGACAGCTGTTAGATTAGTTCTCTCAATTCTTCTGCTGTGCCAGTGGAGGCCAGCAAGTTTCAGATTTAAATGCTTTTTAATGCTTTGTACAGCACTGGACACATTTTATGGAGCTGAGTAGGAGATATGCTATATTGTGCTTAATAAACTACTCTTTAAAATATCCATGATTCAGCTGCTTGCCTGGAAAAATGTATGCTCAGCTCTGAGAAAAATCTTAACTCTTGCAGCTCTCTGTCAGGCTGCTTTGCTTAAAACCTGGACTTTAGCTTAGGGTGTGTGTACATGCTTTTAGAGGCGTTTTTCCCACATATTTACTGGGAAAGTGGTGTGTGACAGGACAAGGAAAAAGTTGCCTTTTCCAGTTAGATGGTGTTAACCTTTCCCCAACAGGCCAGCAACTCAAGTTCTTGGGGGCAGTCCACGAGAATGAGAGGGAAACAGATGGAGTGTAATTCTAGCAGAAACCTACCTTGTTTGTTTATGAGTTTTGCTGAACGTTTTTGTGGGGTTTGTTTGCTTGGTTTTTCCTCTTATCCAGTGCACAGAAAGGAACAGAGATTGTGTTTTTTTCAGTAGGACTCCATAACATTTCAAAAGGCTTTTCTCAGGCACGTGTCCCAGGAGCTTTTTACTTTTGTGTCACACGTTCTTCTGATTTTGTGTTATCTTCTCACTGATCTGTGTCTTTGTGAGCTTCCTCCCTGCTGACACCTGCACGTGAACACTGAGGAAGTCGTTCCTGGACCAGTTTTAGAGGTGGAGGTTCTGGCACAGGTGAATTGCAGTTTGGGATCTTTGCACCCATTTACTCTGCACTATCTGTTGCTGAAAATGCACCCTATTAACCTTCAGGAACTGTGTTGGTAGGGAAGGATTCAGGATTTTAAGATGTTGGATGATCCCCTGCACTCATTTGTGGAGAGAAGCTGAACTAAGCGAGGCCGGTTCTCTTAATTGCGGCATTTCAATCCCGTGCTCCTTTGCAGCTCAACTGAATGAACTCAGTTTGCTGGGCTCCCAAAGAATCAAAATCCTCCAAGGAGGCACACAGGCAGCCTTTGTGATGACAGGCTGTAAAAGCAGCAGCTGTCCAGGGGTTAGCAGATTGGCTATGCCTCGTGTGAACAGAAGATGCACGGCATACCTGCCCCTCTCGCTCCAGGGGAGGAGCAGACCCACTGGGGTGAAGTGACTGGGGCAGGGGAGCCACGCAGCCAAATGTGAATGAAAGGGAGAATTTAACCGTGCAAAAGTTGGGTGTTGGAATGAGGAGGGAGATTATGTGGTCTGGGAGGAAATAGGAACGTGAGACTTGGGCTTCTGTTCTGTGCTGACAACTGCAGGCAGTGCCTGCTCCCTGCACGGGCACGAGAGCAGAGAAAGGTTGTGAAGTAGCAGGCAAAAGTCAGAAATAACTTGCTTTTGTGGCATTTTTATTAGTTGTAGTGTTCCTTTTCTGTCCTTGGCACTCCTATAGTTTTCCCCCTCGTGCCCCTGTGCTGACTTACCCGAGTGCAGCACGTTGTCTTTGTTGTTTTGAGCTCAGCAGGCTCACAAGTGAAAAAATGCAGAAACCCCTGTTTTACAGAGGAGGGAAACAGAGGCAAGCAGGTTAAATATGAGTTGGCTTTGTAAACTACTGCGGTAACAGGAAACCTGTGGCTGACACAGAACTGAATCCAGGTCTCCCTGAGGAGAGCCCTAAGCCAGGACTGTGGCATCAAATTTGCCATCTCTGACAATTTGACTCAAGAAATAGCAGGTTGTTTTTCTAATAGCAGTTTTATTTGTGTTAGTATTTTAAGGTGGCTCTCTAATTAGCAGTTGAGAGAAATTAATGTGGTACTGTAACTTACCTCAGCTCAGACACTTTTGCTCCAATTTTTATATTACTCTATTTATATGCACTAGTATAAAAAAACCACTCTGAAATTAGATTTTTACTTGTTTTTTACTAGAGTTACCAGGTTTTCTGTGAAGAGGGATGGACTGGTGATCCCAAGGGTAAGTGGTGTATCAGATGATAGGAGGAAACTGCTCTTCAGTGAAACAAAGTGGACCTTAAGATGCTGGTTTTGTCATTGAAGCTGTAAACATCTTCTGGTAAAAGATACTGTGATTTGTGGTCATTAAAAGTTGCCCTCTGTTTTCAGATTTGATTTTTTTTTTCTTCTTTTTGAGGAATTTGAAGCCATCAGGGAAAAAATTAGGTTGCCGTAATCAGATCAAATGGTTTTTTCAGTTTGTTTGATTTTTAAAGATGGGGGAAAAAAGCCAAGTTTTCACCAATTCTTGCTTTTCATGTATTGCTTAGTTAAGCTGCAAAAGGAGGCTGTAACTTCTGTATGGCTCTCTCCTCAAACACCATGTTGGATATCCCAGCGGGAGTGCTTGTTGGTACTGCTGATGAAAGTTACTACTGAGGGTCAGATTAAATCACTTGAAATCTGCTTTGAACGTCCTTATGTGTTTTAGTGCTAACAAAATTGGCAAAAAGCTGTTACAGCACCACACATGCTTCTGACTTGTATCTGCCTGGTGAAGGTGCCCTCTAATTGGAGAGTTGACACTTAAGAAATTTTAAAATTTGATGAAATTTGGGATGGAATATGGGAGTTTTCTGCCAGGGAAAGAGGTGGTGTGGGTTTTTGTTTTTTCTTTTTTTCTAAAAATAAAGTAGCAATTGAAAGATGCTGCAATTACATGGCTGTCGAGTTGTCTGCTGCAATAAGCTGGTGGCATCTGTCCAGTTGCAGGCAGATGTCCACATCACAAATCATCAGACCCTTACATGGAGCATGGAAAATCAGCCCACACTCTCTCAGTTCAAGCCGACAGGGACACCGTAAGGAAAACTCACGTTTCTCTTCTGTTCCGTCTGCCTTTAAAAATTAAAGGAAAACCCACACGTGCATCTCTTTCCAGAGCACTGTTCCAGCATCACTGAATGGGAGCAAATTCCCTCCTGGGAAAGCATAACTGGAAGGGGGCTGGAAAGAGAAATTGTTGAGACAGATGTGTTCTTGCGTGGGTCAAGTGTTTCTCTTCGAATAGCCGGGTGGAACTTGCAGTTGTGCACAGAGATTGTCCTGCCTGACAGGTAGCTGGCTGGGTTTTTTTTTTTAGGCTCAGTTGGGCATGATGGACACGTGAAAGGCACTTTGGTCCTTGATACTGCCCTTAATTTGGACGTGCCGTTGTAGAACTCTTCACCTTTCACATGTGAGGAGGTGCTACATTAAGTGGTTACCTAATGGGCGTCTTTGTTCCAGCAGCAAACTCACGGTCTCTTTCAGCACTTTTCCATTTACTGCCCTGTCTGCTGTTTATGGCAGCAGTGGCAGAGCACTCTGCCTGCCAAATTCATTTTAAAGACCGTGGTGTTTGGTGCCAGCCCGAATCCCTCTCGCTGCCAAACTCTGCTGCAGCAGCAGTAGCTCCACATTGTTGTTCTTTGTGCAACAGTTGCATTACATCATGGTGAAAGGAGGAAGAGGGATTTTAAAAATTCCACTTATTCAAATGCAATATTCACAGTGGGGGGGTAAAACAGGACGGCAAACAAAACTCCTGCAGTTCAAATGTCAGTGTCCCTCTATACTTGTTGTTCGAGGTCTGTTTAACGTCGTAAAATGGCACTTTCAGGAAGTGTTTTTCTTTATCAGATCGGGCTTTGCAAAGGAAAACAGGGACGTTTGTGTGTGTGGCACTGGGTTGGTGCATTTGTCATCTGGTGTTTGCACTTCCACGCTGCCCTGCAGGGTAGCAGTGGCTGGATGGCAGGATCTCTGCAGAGCTCTTCTTTGTTTGATAATATCCTCTGGTCATTTCTGCAAAAATCCCTTCCCTCTGTCTCGAAAATAAAACTAACAACTAACAGCTTTGGGAGCTTGGGCCCAAAGTTAACGTTTTGCCTGAGTTTAAAGAAAGAGCTTCAGCCTCTTGTCACACCAAAACTCTTGGGAAATCAGACCTTAGCCCACCTGAACATACAAAGCAAATCACGCTGTCCCATTTGTTATTCCCATGTTGTTATTTTAGCCTGACTCTCAAATATCCACAGAAACAAATTATTAATGGAATTAATATCAAGGAAAATGTTGTGAGCATTTGCTCTGAGTAAATTCCTTCTCCTCTTGGTTGTTTCCACACTGTTAATTGGTGTGAGTAACAAATTAAAGTGCAGTTTGCTCAAACATTGCCCTTGGTTATTGTCCTTTTTTCTCCTGACATTCACAAGATATGCAGCTATTAGATTGTGTTACTTTTGCTCGCTGCTGTTTTGCTGGAGCTCTTTAAAATGAGAAATCTGCTCCACTTTTGTTTATGAACTATCATCACCAGCCAGTCTCCCAATTCAGAGGATCTCTTTTGAACCTTCCAGTTACAGATTAAATCCAAAACAAAAAGAAAAGCCCATCTTCCTCCCCCCCACCGCCCTGAAAACCGTAACCCAAAAATCTGTAGATGATGAGAAACAATTAGGGAAGCCAACTTTGGGGTGGGTGACTGTGTTATGTGCCAGAGATTTTGTTCTGCCTCATGTAATAATGGACTACCACAAAGATTTTTTTTTTTTTTAATTTGAGGAGCTGTGGGAGGGTTGGGATGCTGCTTAAATTCCAAACTGTGAAGCCAAGTCAAAGCAGTAAAGGGTTTCCAGACACACTGTTATATCATATTATACTTCCAGTTTCCTAGAAAAGGGTCTTCAGTTTTAGAGAAGCTCCAAACTTTGTCATGTTTCCTTCTGGCATGTAGGGCATCAGTTCATGTTTTCCCTCATCAAGGCACTTCGTAAATAGATGAAACAGTGTAGGTATAAAACATGAGGAATTCACTGCTGCTGAATCCCTGAGAATGATCTTTCTTGGTTTATTCTTCCAGAGAGGTGGGATGGTCTTCCCTTCCCTCCCCTCACTGGGGGCAGGAGAAGACAGTCCCAGTCAAGGATGTTTTCAAGCTTCTACACATACAACAAACACTTCTCTTTGCTGTCTTCTCTGCTCAGAGAAAGTCTGACTTGGGGGATTTAACCGAGGAGAGAGTGCGTCATTCTCACTCCAGCCTCACCTGTGCTGCTGTGCTAGACTTTCCCCTCACATCCAAAGTCCTGTTACTAACTTGCATTTCATAGTTCTTTTCCCATAGCTCTTTCTGAATTATTATTCCCCGAGTGCTACTCCTTTACAGGCTGAGAATGGAGGTGCTGACACAGGCCTGTTGTAAAGGGGCAGCCTTGCCTTTCCCAGTGGGTTGCTGGAGCCATTGCAGGACTCTTGACAGGTTTAAGAAGTATATCAAAAGGGTGAAGAAATTCTCATAGTCTGGGAATGGAGAGCTTTTGGACCAGAAAGGAGGGAGAGAACATGCCCTGAAGGACAGCTCTCGTGCCTCACCTCCTCCTTGGCCGTCTCACGTTCAGGTTGGTCGTTGTTCACTGGCATGGATGTCAATGCTGCAGCAGCATAAGAGATTTCACCTCGAGATTTCAGAGCGCTTTCCAGCCCCTAAAAAGGGCTCAACTGGCAATTTGTACTGTATTTCCCAGATTTACAGAGCCCTTAATGTAGTCCTGAGAAACCTGCCCAGGGTGTTACTGTGACAGAGCTTGGGAGCAGAACTGGAGCTGCAATTCTCAGCAGCAGTTCCTGGATGTTTAATTCTGCTTGTGCAGTTGCTTTATGCTGCAATACATTGATGGAAGTGTTTTACAGAACAAGGCCCTGCAAACACACACCTGTGGTAACTCCTGAGAGTGGGATTTTTGCTTGGTAAGACCAGAGTTTCACGTCCAAACGTAGATGCTGCTCTTTCCTCACCGTGGCGTGGGAGGAGAAAGCAGAAAAACCCAGTGAGGGCAGGGGGTGGAGAAAAAACCTCCCAATTTATATTTAAGTGAACTTTTAACCCTTGTGATTCTGAAGAGGAGGAGTAAAAAGCAGAGTTCTTCAGCATGGAAAGTGGTGCCTAAAGGAGTGACAGGTCTCATGAGGTGGACCCTGCAGCCCCTGCTTTGGGAAGCCCCATCTCTGGGGGCAGCTGTTTGGTATTACGGGCCCCAGTTCTGCAGCTGGAGCTGCCAGAGTGGTTCTCTGCAGTCACATGTCAGGCCTGGCACGCCTGGGGGACCTGAATAGGAAGAGGTGTGACGAAGTTAAAAAGCTTGTGAATGTCAAGGAGGAATGTGGAAAGTGAAGGAGATCATTTATGTACATTTGTATGTATGTGTACACGTACAATTTTATTTTTCAGATGGCTGCAGGCTATAAGCTCGTAGTGTTTCTTTACCAGTTTTTGTGTGGTACTTACTTGTTCGCAGTAAGAGAGCTGAGTAATTTTATGCTTTGGCAAATAATAAGATCTTTTGCCAATGCTGTTCTACTCAGCAAACAGGTTCAACAGACCAGAAAAAAGGCATTCTGAAAAATTCACCTTCCTCATTTTGGCTTAGAATAAGTAAAACATTATTGACTCAAAGCAGTTTCATGATGCATTTCTGCTGGAAGTCTGTGTTGTGAGTCCTCATCACTTGCTCACCTAAATTTTCAAACTGCCTCTCAGACAGATGGTGAAGATGCCTCACCTTGTTTGTTTTTATGTGCACTGAATCCCCTTTACTTTGGGCTGCTCAGCCAGAAAATGCTGATGCTTCCCCTGGTCTATCTTCCTTCGATCTCTTCCCGAGTTAATCGCAGGAAGTGGGGGAATCTCAGCCCCCTCTTGCTTCTCAGCATCCTCTGTATCTGCAGAGGCGGGGGCGTCAGGAAAAGAGCACCTGAAAAGGCAGCAGTGAAGCCTTTCTAGGAGGAGGAAGAACATTTATTTATATTTATTTATTTAACATTTATTTATTTATATGAAAACAGCCTGCTTTTTGTTTGTTTGTTTGTTTTGTTTTGTTTTTAAATCAGCAGATCTGAGACAAGAAAGAAACGGCACATTTAAAGAAAAATCATTGAAAAGCAGTTTGGAAAAGCAGGTGATGAAGCCTGGTGAAGCAAGCCAATGCTTCTGGAAATTCAGGACTTCCAGGGAAACAAGGCATGCAATTATTTTTGCCAGTTCCAAGCACTAAAAAAAAATCTTCAGGCTGACTTTCCTTAAAAAAAAAGGAAAAAAAAGTGAATTTGGCTCGAAAAATTCATGAGGCAGGAATTTTCATCTGTTTTTTACTGTCTGGTCTATGGGTTAGAGCAAGACAGGAAACTTCCAGTGAAAGTAAAAAGTTGATCAAAAAGACTGTCTCATTTAAAAAAAAAAAAAAAAAGACAAAACACAGAAACCATGTGGGGAAGGATTTTAAAGCTGATGGAATACTTTGGGTATTTTCAAACAATAGCTGTTTCAGAAGCGTGAAAGAAATGCTCTGTTTTGTTATTTTTCTCAGTTATTTTTCTTGAACTTGTTTGGAATTAACACATTTAATAAGAAATGTCTGATTTCAGCCTGATGTGCTTTGTCTCTTGCCTGTCCAACACGTGACTTTTCTCTTGCTGCTTTGCCTGAGTCGGTCTGTGCTGGAGACTAAAGCAGCTCTGGACCCCCATCCCAGGTGCTGAGCCACAAGGACTGTGAGTCCTCTTAGTTTTGTGCCTGAAGCAGGCTGGGCAATGATAAATCCAGGCAAGCACTGCTGCTTTTATTGTCCAGTGACATCAGCAAAAGGCAGCTCTCGGGAGTATAAACAGCCCGAGGCACGGTGCCCTGCAGGTCACCTTGAGAGGATATCTTGTCATCAGGGCTGTGCTGTCAGTCTTGGACACGAGCACTTATGCCAGCTCAGGTTTAACTTTGTGCCTGTTCAGGCCTTTTCCTGCACAGCTCTCTCAGATGTGCTCGTGGGGGAACTGAGGCTCGTTCTGGGAGAGGGAAGAGCGTCGTGGTTTTCACCTGCTGAAGCGTTCTTGAGTTCCTGAAGTGGAAGGAACAAAGGATCTATTATAGGTGGAGAGAAAAGCAGTCCAAACTGCGTGAGGAGGAATGTACTGACAGAGGAAATGAAAGTGCTTCTGAAATGTGTGGAGGGAAGTAGCCAAAATCTTCACTATGGGAGATTCCCTATGGTTATACCATATGGAAGGTGGCTGCAAGATAATAGGGTTTTCCTTGCTTAGGAATGATTCCTTTTTTTTTTTGTACAGGAGCAAAGCAAAATAGGGAAGATAATTTTGCAACCAATTAGTCCTGGCAAAGCTGTCTAAGCTACAAAGCTTCCCATGGAGCTAAAATAGTAGAAGCCTTAATTCCCAGTGAAAATGGATGAGGCATAGCAGGTGCTTTTGAAAATCTTACCTGTATGGGGAAAAAAATTACAACTGATCTTGTATTTCCTAGGAACGAAGAAACAAACTTTTTAGGATGGAGATAGGGTTTGTTTGTTTGTTTTCTTTGAATCAGAGATTGAGAAAGCCATCTTCATGGCTTTTTGCATGGGATTTGCTTCTGATGTGAAGTGGGGAATCAGACTGTCTTCTTTTTCATGGTGAGTACCACTGGAGTCATAAAGTACTGTGTAGTCATCTGCACCATTTTTTGAGGAGATGAAAGTAGTTGATCAAGTAATTAAAACCAGATAAAGCCATGGAAGCAGGACGAAAATGCTACTCTTGCAATTAGGCTGCAAGCTCTGTCTCTCCTCCTCCCCTTGAAGGCAAAGCTACAAGCAGAGGACTTGGCTTGTAGCACTCCTGCCTCGGGCTCTGTGTTGGCACACACACATGTTTGGGAAGATCTAGTGGTTTGAGCTTGCATTTGGCCCCCAGCCAGACACAAGTAAAAATTCTTGGGAAGATCATTGCGTGGCGTTGTTGCGGGGAGAGTCATTTCTGGATTTACCTCTCCCCTCGTGGGCAAACTTTTTTTTGCAATTTGTCACTCCCTTAAAGTGCTTGTATTTCCCACTGTAGGTTTTTCCCAAGGGGAGGGAGGAGTTCTGTCTTCGTTTCTCACCTGCAGGGCTCCCAGCTCATCGGTTCCTCCACTGATAGCAGATGTAGAGCTCACTCTCTTTTTTTCCTCTCATACCCATGCCAGCTTTTTCCTCCCCCCATACTGTCTTTTACTCCTGAATATCCTTTATGAACTGTACCATCGACCTCCTGTTGCTCAGATGCCCTGCTGCAGATTGCTGTCAGTGTGGGGCAGATGTTCCGCTCTTCCCTGCTCGTATTCCCTCTGAAACCTCTTCATTGCTTGGCCACTGAGTTTACCCTGGTACTACATCCTACCCAGGTGTCTTATTTACTGCAAATGCCCTGGAAATTCTGCTGTGAACATTTGTTCCACTTCATGTACGTGTCAAAGCCAAAATTCTGACTTCTCACCCCAGACATGGAGTCGAGACAGGTGAAAAGTGCAGACCCCCAGGAACAAGTCAGCTGAGTCCTCAGTGGGGATGGAAATGCCTGTGGTCCCCAGATGATGCTCAGTGGTTTGATCTTCAGCACACATTTGGGTGTCTTGAGTTGGGGTGCAGAATCACTGCCTTAAAAACATCGTTGTAAGAGAATATGTGATCTGTAGGTTGCCCCAACACCTCAGTTGAAAATTTGAACACTTACATTGGGATTCCTAGCTTCATAATGGCTGAAAAATAGTTTTGGTTCTATTTTTTTCCTTCCTAAATCTTAAAGAAGTTTCTGTTCTTGGCAGAGATTTTGTGGGTCAACTTTCAGGGCAAAACATTGGGTTTTGAGTAGGGGATTCTAATGGAAAAGCTGAGCACCAAATTCACACAAAGTTCTTCTTAATTATAGAAGCCAAAAGCTCTTCCAGATGTCTGTCAGCCCTGCATGCTAGATGCTGCCATCACTGATTTTAATAAAAGCTCATATTCAGCAAATTTTATTACTGATTTACTGTACATTACTTAAGCCAGAAAATGTTTTTGCTCTAAAAAGCAAACAAAGCTCTGATATTTTCATCAGTTGCACTCCAGCATGTCATTTACTGTGTTAAATACCAGCCCTGTTCCATTACTTGACTATTTTCTGTGGCTTGCCATCGTTAAAACTGGAATTTCAGAAACTCTTGTCAAGAGTTTCTCATAAGTGAGAAATGCACATGAATAAATCAGTAAATGGTGCGTGCAAAGCCACTGACAGCACACAGACGTGACAGGCACAACCAGACAGGCAGTCCTGTGACAACTTACCTGTTTGTACATGCAACTAGTACATACTCTAAAGAAAAAACAGGGAAATGTTGTAGAACAAATAACAGGAAAATGTGACTTTGTGAACACAAAAGTGAACAGAACAAAACCAGCAGAAAAATCATCAGTCGGAGAGTGGCTAATGAAATCTCTGAACAATGATGTAATTAAAGAGCATTAATCATTGTAAAAAGATCGTTTCCCTTTAAACATCTGCTCCTGTTCGCTTGGCAACAGCCTGGGCAGTGTCATGAATGATGGGGTTTGGGATTATGCTGAAGGGCATGTGTTATCTGAGGAACAATGCAGAACATCCCCAGCTTGGCAGGATCTGGGACAGCAGTGCTTTTCCTCAGGTCAGGTAGAGCATTAAGGTAATAAGGGGAAGAGAAATGGGCTTTGCACACAGTGGAAGGGAAAAGCTGGTGCAAAACTGAGCCCTGCCTTCTCAGCTGGTGCCAGTGGTTTTGAATAAAGCAATTCTTCTGGGAAAAAAGCCCCTGTCCTGTTGTTCAGAGAATCTTAAGAGCCATAGCTCTGTAGGAAAGACCTTGTTCTACCCCACTGAGAAGCACCACAAAAGTCTTCCTGAGCCCTTTGCAGCAGCCTGGTTGTGCCAGCAGAAGAGTGAGATGTTTCTCCTGAGCCATGTCAGGAGAAAAAGCGAGCATAGCTTCCCCCAGTGCTGTGAGGACTGAGCCAAGTGTCTCATTAACTGTGTTTTATTTGGGGTTAGGTGAGGAGTTTTGGCCCTGTCATTGGACTGTCTCACTCAGGTAGGATTTTTTTTACCCCCAGGGACTTTTTTTTGTGTCCTTGTGTGCGTGCGACTCTTTGTTGCATTTCCATGCAGTTGGTGGCATGGACACTCATTGTGGGCACAGTTGGTGGCCCCTGTGCTCCTGCATTTTCAGCCTTGTGTCTAAGGCAGGGAGGGGGAGTCAGTTGTGCTCCCCTTACAGGGACACATCTGAAGGTGGAACCCTTTGAGAACCACTAGCAACGAAGATGCAGCTGCAAAGCAGCCCTGCTTTTCATGCTGGTCTTGTTTCCTTAGAAAATCCGTAGCACACAGCAGATGGATCTCACAAGTGTTGGGTTCAGAGCACTGTATTTCTACTGCACTGGTCATTCCCTGCTGACTTAAGGTCTCCCTGGCTCAGGAAGCCTTTGCCAGCCCCTGGACTTGAGGCTGTGTTGGTCATGAAGGTGCATATGCCCACGTGGATTTCCAAGGGAGAATTCACACCAGATCCCACCTGGAGAAAGGACATTGCACGTGGTTATGCCTCTTCATACCCATTTTTGGCAGTTCTGCCAATGCACAGAGGATTCATGCACGTTCTGCCTGGGCAGAGTGCCTTCCCAGCTGTTAGGTGGGAAGGTGAAAATGAGCTCAGCTTTGGTGTTTGCTGTTTGGTTACAGGTGAAATACTTAATGTGGCTTGTGCCTGTTGGTGACAATCCTCACCCTCCCTCACAGGGACTTGCAGGCTTTGTGAAAGTGATTGGGGAGGGGGTGCAGATAAAAATTATGGGGTTTGTTGTCTGCTCTTTCTCAAAACTGGTAAAGCCATAGGGTGGTATTTAAACAGAAAATCGAAACAAACCTCCTGGCTTCTCCCAGAACTGCACAGATTAGTATTGCAGGAGCCCAGCCGTCAAGAGTTCAGGTTTATGTGCTGTTGTCTTTAGCTCCACCACGTTTTAGCTGTGCTGGGGGTTGTTACCATGGCCTGCTGTTGCTGTGCCACCTGCTGCCTGTTTGGTCCAGCTCCTGAAGGAGCACTGAAAACATGAACAGACCTACTGATGCTGTGCAGGGAGTCTGAAATGATGATTTAATTCTCTTTTCTGGGCTGTTTGTGTAATGCAGAGGTTCTAAGCTTCTATTAGAGCACACGTAAACATGTATGTTTTTCTCTGGAGACTGAAGGTACATTGTTAATTTGAAGTTTTTGAGGTTGTTTCTGTGAAAGGGACTGTCCTTGTGTCACTGCCACCTAATGGCCAGGACACTGTAATTGGGTGCCTGGTTTGGGTGTCCCCTGGAAAACTGATCCTGTCACCAGTACTAACTTTTTATTATCTTAAAAGGTTTAGATAATGGTGCTCACTGCCCTCAGCTTAATTTTCAACCTGTAGTAGTGTTTTCTAGAGCCTCACTGGACACTGGTGTGAACATTCTTGCTTTGATGGCATATGACAAATCAGGAATTTAGGTTTTGTATGGCAAAATCCAGGAAGAAAGGGAAAGCATTAATCAGATGGGTGTAATCTCCAAGGAAGCAAGTACTGCATTTTAATTCAGCATTTCCCTTTGATGAAAAACTTTAGTGAATGTTATTATGTGGAATTTATATGAAGCCTGGGTTTAGGTAATCAGCTTTAATATTTATACTCTTAGGGAAAAAAAAAATTGAATCATTAGTAAGCATTCATAATTAATGAATAAATTGTATTTTTCCTTTGTTTTCCTTCAGGTATAAGGAAATGCTAGATCTAGTGATATCACCCAGTCTGACTGTAAATAGAGAGTGCCCTGACAGACTGAAGCTTAACCTTTCTCACATTTATGCCACGGCTCCAGATGACATAGAAGGTAGGCTGCTCTTCTGCTTGATGTTTACTGGCTATAACATAACATATATATATATATATGTATAATCAAAGGGGACTGGCCACTGCAAGGCCCCTTCTTTTGACAATTAGTTCTACAGTATAATGAGCAACTGAGATTTTGGGTGTTTTTTGTAGACACTCCAGCAGTGGATGAATCCTTTAGTTCTGCAATGGTTTGAATGCCAATGGAATAGAAATATCTCATGTGTAGATACATGTCTCTGGATAGTCAGTGCCTGCATGTACACATGTGCATGTTGTATGTGTCTGTTCCACTGGTAAAACTGCAGGTGTAAAACCTATTTTGTGCAGACCTGGTGGTTTCTGTTTGGACCCAGTGGAGTGAACGTGAGCCCTGGGCTTTTGGTGTCTGTGCTGCTGCTGCTGTTGGGGTGGGGAGTGTGGGGGCTGCCAGGCCCAGCAACGTACCAAGCAGCCAGAAAACATCTTTCCAAAGCAGCTCTGTGGCCCAGTTTGCATCGCTCTGAGATTCCAAGGTCATTCCTGCCATCTCCAGAAGGTTAGCCCTGCTCTGGAGTTTCACATTTGGCAGGTACCAAGGACAAATTCTTTCGGTGGCTGAGGCTCTGATGGAAATTTATCTGCTCTCCTCCTCCTCCACCCCCCCGCCCCATCACACTGTTCAAGTGAAGGAAATAGAAGAATGTTAAATCTGCTAAAAAAATTATTGGCAAGTGATGCAGCTGAACTAGTTCTTGCTAGTACAATCCCAGCTATTGTTTGCTGCGGTCAGGATCTGTCAGCCTTCCTGTTAGAGGGGAGTTAGGAAAAGGCACTGGCTATTATGTTTTAGTAGTGTGCTTAACCCTTCATTTATAAGCTCTTAGAAGCCCAGGAGATGTTTTGTTTGCGTGTTTGCTGAGGCATCAGGAGTGGCGTGATTAAATCACGTACCTGGTGACCACCTGTTTACAAGAGCAGGAGAAGGAATAACAGCCTAAAGAAAACATCCTTTTAAATGTACCTGTTTGTAGAAGAGATCAGAGCTAGAAATGATTTTTCAGTACATCATTTTGTAAACATCTTGGTGCAGGAACTGTTTTTTTATACTGTGATAGAAATGAGAGCTGACACAGCGGTTGTGCTGTTGGACACCAGTTTGCCAGTGACAGCTCCTGCTGGTGTGTTTCTTATAGAAACATGATGGTCGTTTTGCTGCAGGATGATCCCTTGTGCTACCAAGACTGTGCTCTTTCCCTTGAAAATAACTTCTTGTTAATTGGAAAGAGTCTCAGACTGACAGAGCTCTTAAGGCAGTAAATGCCCACAAATGTATGCTCTGTATTTCACATGCATTTTTAAATTTAGCAAGTCTAGTCGTAGCACTTACTCACTTAAATCTCCATGTAGCTGCATGGCCTGCTATTTTCATGGGTGTTTATCATGAGATGTGCAGTTATACTGTAAAAATGTTTTAAGTTCACGTTTTGCCTGTAGGATTAACTTTGCCTTTTCTTGTCGATGGCAGTAACATGTTGCATGTTCACACGCAGTAAATTCCTACTTGGCATTCTTGGCAAAACTTATTTACTCTGTACTTAGTCTTTCAGAAATAAAAAGTATTGAAGCTGTAGTCTTTTTCAAATAGAAAAGAAATTAAGCTTATGCACAAACTGCCTGTTCTGCTCTTTGTCAGTGCATTGTGAATTAAAGGAATGAATTCTGTAATGTCTGTTTCTTCAGTGCAGTCCTGGTAATTTTGGTATATGAGGGACAGACAGAAATTGTGTAGCTCTTGTTTTCACAGTCTAAAAATCTAATTTTCTAAATTGTTTTCTTTCAGGTAAGTCAAAGCAAATTTTTCATAGGGAATTTGAAGGGGAGTCAGGTAAGCCCAATTTTGGATTTAAAACCTATCTTTTCTGTGTATGTTTAAGTGAATATATGCCTTTGTATACCATATCCTTTGTCAGTTTTTTTAAACTAAAGCTCTCTGCCTGTTGCTTGGGAAATAGGTTACTGCAACACATTTTATAGGGGAGTGAGTTTTGCTTTTCTAATGTGCCAGTGAGTTTTAAGAACGAGGAGTCTTTATGGTTTTGTTTCTGTCAGTGGTTAGGGCTATATAGGTTTTATGGTTAATTATATAAATTAACATTCAAAAAAAGAACAGTGTCCAGTAATTCATATTTTCAGTTCAAGCTCATGATGATGCATTTTTTATTGAAACTCAGTCTAAAAAAGTATCAGATAAAATGGCAGAGTTTTTAAAAGCAGTTTGGTGTAACCTCTATGTTATAATGAAAAATAATCAAACCATGGAAAATGTTGTGAAAAATACAAAAAAAAAAAAATACAGTTTAAATATTGAGTTCACCAGTGGCTGAGCAAATGAAGGTCTGTACAGGTCTGTGCTGAAGGTGCAAATCCATCTGCAGCTCTGTGGGAACGTCCCTGTCCCACATGGGAGGGGCAGCCCTGCCTGGCAGCAGCGATGTCCGGGCACGGGGGGCACTGCAGGAATCTCCCTTTCCACCCAGCCTGGGCACCTGCAGCTGGGAATCACAGAATCATGATGTCGTTACTGATGATTGTTGAGAGTGTTTTGGCATTTCTAGCACTGCAGTAACAACTAACAGCTCCAGCCAGGAACTGAGGAGCAAAATTGGGATGGCACTGTGGAGGCAACCTGCATAATACTCCAGGTGGCATTTTGGTGTGGTGTTTTCAGTACAACTTGCAGGTTTTAATTTAGACTCTTTTTTTGTTCTTGTTTTCAATGAAGTAAACCTGAATTTATCCCTAAATAAAGCTGGTGGAACATTTTTATTTGGCAGTGTTACAGGACTCGACTGTTCGGTCCATTGGAAGGCATCCTGCACATCTAACTTGTGTGATAGGTTTTCTCCTGGTTTTTTTTTGATTGCTGGCAGGTCAATAAGGTAGGCTATAGTTAACTCAAAAGATTCAAATTAAGGAGATTTACAGTGTTGTATTTTTTAGTATTTTTATTTTGATTTGATATGTTTTAATGAGCTTTAGGGAAAGTGAGTCATGGTCTAGGAAAGTACCAAAAAAAGCAAAAGAGCAAAAAGTGCAGTGAGCTTAAATCACTTCAGCCATCGTAGTAGTTGGTTTTATAGCCTTGAGCATATGAGTCATCCCTCTAAAGCCCAGCCTCATGATTGATACCAGTCCCGTGAGAAGAAGAAACTGGTAGTTCAATCAATTGGTATCACCCTCAGTTTAAAACTAAACCTTTATTTGTTGTTAAGTGGAGAATAGCTTTCTAACACCTCAGTTTGGGGAGATTCACTAGAAACAAAGTCTAATCCTAATCCCTGTGTATTTTTCTCAAACCAGCAGTGGTAAAAACAGTTGTCTCAGCTTGGCCATAGAACAGGACGTGATGAAAATCTAAGACCCTTCAATTTTTGTTTTCCAGGCAGCAGCAAAGCAGCACCACAGTGTCCTCTCCATCTGTACACCACAAAGTGAGTGCTCGTGCCAAGTGCTGTGATTTAAAAACCGTGTTCTGCTGAACAGCCATTCTGTGCAGATTTCTGTCACCTTAAAAAACATCTGCCCTAAGCCCATCCACCTGTTCCCCCCCACGTCTCTGGCACGGGGAAGTAACTGCTTCTTAATCTTCTTAGATGTGGAGTGAAATAAGGTTTGAGGTACTGTGCACTGTATTTTCATGCCCCTGGGAACCCAAACCTTATCAGTTTGAGTATTGTTGTGTTTATGAGTGGCCACAGGGGGATATGTTGAAATGTCAGAGACTTCCAGTCACACTCGCTTGTTTGGCAAACTCAAAACATGAAAAAGCAGTGTTGATTTTATTTTATTTTATTTTTTTAACTTGCATATATTTTGCACGGTCTTAAAATCCCCATCCCTGTAGGCAGCTTATTTTGATGGCTCAAAACAGGAGCCACACACTGAAACAGCCTTTTGCACCAGTCTAGACAATTCCAAGTTCCCCGAATCATCATCGTGGTACTTTGGATGTTATCAAGATGTCTAGAAGTGTTCCACTTGTGCTCTGGAAGATCATGTGCTGTAACTATTGCCTGAGACCCTCTGTTTTCTTGTTCTGAATAGACATTATCCCCATATAGTGACCGTCCCATCCTTCCCAGCAATGGCAGCGTACGGACAGGCTCAGTACAGCACGGGAATCCAGCAGGCTGCTGCCTACACTGCCTATCCTCCTCCAGGGCAGCCCTATGGAATACCCTCCTACAGTGAGTACTCCCATGCTGTGGTAGCTTTGAGGGACGTGGTGCTCTTGCTGCCAGCAAAGTGTATTTGAAGGTTCAGGCTTTACAGGTGAAATGCCGTTTGTGGTGCAGCAACGTTCTCCCTTTGGGCTCAGGGGAGAATCTGAGTTGTTTAAGAATGTTGGATTTACTCTGAACTTTACCCATCAGCTCTTTGTATCGTGGACTGTGTTTTTACAAACTAGGTAAAGTGTGGGGCCAGTCAGTGGTAGGGTATGAGAAGCTCAGGTTCAGTGGGATGTGCCACTTAGGAGTAGTAGCTGGTGAATGTTCCCATGACTCACTGCCAAGGCAAAGTCTCTTGCAGTAAATATGATATTTATGTAAACTACACTTTGCTTTCCTTGATTCTTCCTGAAGTCTCAATGGTACAAGCTACTTTAAGAAAAACTTCCTGTACATTATTACAGAAGAACCAAGACACAGAGCAGAACAGGACATGGGTGAGGAGATACAGCGTACTTTGGTTTTGGAAGGTGGTTTGTGTTTAAATGGACAGTCATGAGCTGTAGGTGCAGTAAATGTTTCTAACCCCAGTCAGCTTTGTTCCCTGCTTTTCTGCACAGCCTTGCCAGCAGCTGTGGGGAGACAGTGCTGGGCAGGAGCAGCTGGGGATTCACACAGGGAACTAATTAAACCAGCACTCCTGACAGAGGAATGCCTGGTAAACCGAGCATCAGCAGTGTCCTCAAGCTCTTGAGGGAGCTGAGAAGTTCTTTCCATTCCTAAGGACCAAAGAGATGTTGCTCTTGTTTAGGTGCAGCTCTTTTGTGCTCTTAAACACCTTAGTTTATTTGGCAAATATCTCTTCCCAACAAGAAGCTCTTGTACAGCCATTGACAAGGCTTTTACTGAAGGGGAGTTCAGTGCAGCAGTCTGGAAGATCAGGGAAGTGAGCTTGGCAGAGCTGGAGCTCTACCAGGATGATGAGAGGAATGTTTTGAGACCCTCTCCTGGAGCTACTTGTGTGTCTGCATCAGCTGGCTGATTTCCAAGGCAAACTCTGAACAGTTGTCCTGTTAGAGCAGGTGAAAGTAGAGCCATTTGCTACTGCCTAGAGGCTTTAGGGCATACATGTGTCAGGCCCATATGCTGCTTATAAATCCTGTGGATGACCTCTTAGCATCCTTGAGCAGTGGTTTCCCTCCCCCAGCCCCTACACCCTCTCTGAGATACTCAGCACAGCCCATGAAAAACTCCACCTGGCTGGCAACCAAGAACAATGAAGCAGTATTGTTTTTAGGCACAAAAATAAAACCGGGCCAGTTTCTAGACAAAACAGAACATTGTGTGGAAATTAATTTGGTGCTAAGTTATTTCGCTGTCTGACAACAATTTTTAGGCTTCCAAAAAGGCCCGTTGGCTGAAGATGAATTGTAACCGGGGTAGGTGGAATGCTGGCATGCAGAGTGCTGATGGAATTGAAAAGCATGGGATGTGAGGGAGAAGTGGCTTCTCTGTGCACACTTTGCTTCCCCAGCAGCGATGCAGCCAGAATTTTGGACCAACACCGTCCAAATAAACGTCCTGCCCTTCACTGTGCAGCATCATCATCTTCTGGCTAGCTTGGGCTCAAATTGCATCACAGCTCTTCTCACCTAGGGCTAAAATAAGTGATTTTTATTAGAGAAAACAGGATCTGGGAGAACTTATTCCAAACCTGAGCAAGCTCAGACTTGGTGCTTTTAGGAGTCGTTCGGCTGGAAAACAGCAGATTTGGGGAAAGGCACCTGAATTCCACTTGCCTTTTGCTGAAAGATGACAGCAGCCTGGGAAGTGTGTAAATCCAAGCCCCAAACATCAACAGGGTCTTTGTTTGATCCCATCACTTGGGGAGTGTCCAGTGGCCATTTTTTGTTGTGTGCAAATAGACATGCAAAGGAGGGAAGGATCACGCCCAAAGGGTTCGTAATAAGATGCACCTTTGAGCTGTTTATTTTAATAATACAGCTGTACAGCCTCAGCAGCATCTCAGAATAAAATATCAGCCCCTTTCATTACCAGCCAGGGTTTCATCTTGCAATGTTTAATTCAGCTATTGCTGTCTCCCCCTGTAAATTGTCAGTTTAATTGCCTGGGTTTAGAAATTAAAAGATTTTCGTGGCTTCAGGGCTTACCTATTGCTCCTGAACTGTATGTTATATCTAACTGAATAAGTGATAACCCTCCTGTATGACTTGCAATAAATGTTTTGATATCAAAGCTGAAAATACAATGCAAGTAAAAAAATAACTCTGTGGAGAACAGAAGTCTTGAGGTTATTTCGCTGAAGGTCCTGTTGCTTCATTAATCTTTGCTTGCATCTGATAACTGTTCAGAAAGTTCATGAGTCACTGAGTTTGTTTGATTCTAAAACCAAACTATTTGTTCAGAAATTGTTCTGGAAAACAATATTCTTCACGGTTGTTTACCTACCTTAGGAGAAGTGCATTCAGGTATGGGTACAGGACGTAGCTGACTCAAATATTCTTTGTTATTTGTTTGTTTGACTGTTATTTAGGAGACCTGTTAGGGTAATGCATGTAATTAAATACACATGTATTTAAACATAAATATATAAAAGAAAGAGTTTAATCAGTTAAAATGTAGCTGGAAAATTGTTAATTGCTAAACTTTGCTTTTTCTGCACCTTTCTGTGGCAAACACTCACGTTCTGCTCTTGGTTCCCACTGCACACCCCAAAGGCATTAAAACAGAGGACAGCCTGAGCCATTCCCCGGGACAGAGCGGCTTTCTCAGCTATGGATCCAGTTTCAGTGCCCCGACGGCGGGACAGGCCCCCTACACGTACCAGATGCACGGTGAGTACAGCTCAGGGGCTGGCAGGATGAGCTGGGAGTGCTCAGAATCTCACACCCCCACGCTGGACCCATTCTCCATCTGAAATTACTCTGGAAAGCTGTAGGCAGTCAGCACAGGGAAGGAGGTGAGTCTGTGGTAGATCTGTTTTGCTCATCAAGGCATTGATTTCTGGCTGAGGGACTGGATTAACACCAGTTTACCCTAGCAGAATTTCACATAAGGTCAATATAAGCTTTGTCTTTCTGCAGAAATGGCATTTTCTTTTTTTTTTTTGTAATTAGTTCTGTGACTGCATACCTGGGATTGTTGTGTTAGTGTGAATTCCTGCATTCTGAGAGGAAGCAAAACAAAAAGGTGGCTTTACACTTCATGCCAACAATCCTGTCAGTGTAATGCTTCTTTCTGCCTTGTGCTGACCTGAACAAGCTGCTCTGTGGTTAAACTGCTGTATACTCTCTCTACTAATTCTTTTTTAAGAAGCTGATACCTTGATACTAAAAAAACCCTCGAGTGACTCCACTGGAGGAAGGTGAATGCACAAGGATAAACCTCTCCCTTGCCTTTGTCCTCCCCTTTAGAGATTTTCCAAGGGTTGGAAATACCTCATGGCACATGCTGGAGACCTCTGGGTTGAATGTGGCACAAAAAGAAATCAGAAAGGTAGCCTGTGGGTTTGGGTTTTTTTGTCGCAGTGACTCCTGCAGGTTTCACCTGTCCCATATGTGCTCTCTCGTAGCTTACTGAGCTGTTTGAGAAGGCAGAGTCTTGATTTCCTTGGGACTGAAGTTTTTAAGATGACCCCTTTGTTCAATCAGGATGTTTAGACCAGCAAATTTTGTGCATCAGCACTTGAAAATGTTACACTTGAAAACAACAGTGACACAACCACGTGCTGTACCAAAACATGCTGAGAATGATGTGGATGAGCCTGACTGTTCCCTACGGCGATGCTTTGGTATTTGGTGAAGTCACTTCTTCTCAGATATTTATCCCAGGAAGATCATTTCAGCCACTTCACTAAGCCTTTAATGCAAAAGAAAACAGAGGAAAACAGTTTCTGCAAGTGGCAGGTGCTCACTGCAAGGCACAGGGGGCAGGAGCAAATGTGTCTTCCTGTAAACAAGTATTTCCACCCTTCTTCTCCTTGCTCCTGAGAGGAACAGTCTGAAGCCCCCTGACCATATGGTTTATTTACCTTGCTGAGTGCTAGTGAAAGGTTTGAGTGAGAAGCCAGGAGCCTTCCTGTGCTGAGTGCTGCCGAGGAATGTGGGCTCAGTGCTTTCCCACGCACAGCACTGGGGGGTGGGGAGGTGATCGCTCCCAGCTCTCCCTGCCAGCCACCTCCAGGACCACCGAGACTTCTGCCAAGTTCACATCAGTCCTTTTGGTCGCCCTGTTGCTGGTGATGGGCTGAACCAGCTGAAAAGGGCAAATTTTTATTGATACACTTGATCTTGGATCACAGAATATTCTGTGGGAAGGGGCTCACCAGGATTCTCAACTCCAGCTCTTAAGCAAACAGCCCAGGGTGGGAGAGAACCTGCAGCCTTGGCATTATTAGCATATTTTTATAAAACCAGTTTCAGGGGGCTTTGAGTGAAGCTCTTAACCCTCACTTCAAGGACAAAATGTTTGTTGCATCATGAGGAAAGATCATGAAGAGGGTGATGTGTAGGGGACCAGCAAGGAGCGGTATCTCCAGCAATGGGTGCTGCTCAGAGTTGTGTTTTAAAGTGCAAGGAAAAAAAACCCTTTTCTTAAGCTGTTCTCTGCAAGTGTTGTAAGGTGGTAATAGCACAAGTGCATAAGTGAAATAACCTTGTTTTGTTTGCCTCTGTGGAGGAGCAGCTCCCAGAGCAGTGCAGTGAACTCGTCTGCAGGTGGGTGCAGGTGGTCAGGTCATGCAGCCCGAGTGATCCCTCCTCACTGTCCCCTCAGTTATGAGTTACATGGTCCAGCAACAGGTCAGTCCCCACTGTAGGGGTGTTAAAATCATCACCAAGGAGTAATTGGCCTCTTGGGTGACAGAGCTTTGTCTCACAGGGCTCTAGGACAAATCCTGTCCTTCAGCAGATGCCCACATCGTTGGTGCTGGTTTGTGCCCTCTCATGTTTGCTTGGCACCAGCCTTCGCCTCCCTGCTGGCTGTGCTCAGTGAGCTGGTGCTTCTGAAGCCAAATTCTGCTCCCTCTTAAGGGCTGTTGTTTGCATTACAAACACAGGTGATGCAGGTGGAGAGGGGGGTAGCATTCAGCTTTTCACCTTGAGCTCCAATTATATCCTGGTTCTTGAGTGAGAACAGGATCCACTGAAAAGCAAGACAAGCATAGAACATTCTTTTGGTCATTAAGTGGTAAAGAAAAAGAACTATTTTACAGCCAGTCAGAAGGGGAAATGTATTTTCGTGCTTCCATAGCATGAAAATAAATTAAATGTGGAAGAGTGTGTAAGCCAAATAGCTAGTGCAATGTGTCAAACATGTATATAAATATAACAGATGAGATTGGCAAGTTCCATTGCTCATAAAAATGACAGGAAACTATATTGCAAAGGTAATGTAGATTGAAATAATGATTTTAATCACCATGTAACAATGGATATAATAGTATATCATCAAACTTCAGTTAACATTGGGACTGAAATCTTGTATTCACTTATTTGCTCTGAAAGTGACTTTTTCTCCCCCTTTTTTTTTTAACCAGTGCTGTGTAAAGTGTTGTTTCATGTCAGTATTTATTTTAAAAAATATTATTTGTTTCATAATGAAGATATTTGAAATATGCATGTGGCCAGTCTGGGTTTAGAGTCACAAATCTCAAGAGGAGGTAACAGCTTGCATGAAATTCCTGTCCTCAAAGCCATAAATCTGTAATGCTGGTAAAAAAAAAAAAAGTTGCTTCAAGGTCTGTACCATTTCTTAATCAGTCCTCATGTAAGTGGTTTACAATTGCAGGACCAAATAGCCAAACACAAATTAGAAGTATATTGTGATTTTTAGCACGTGTTTCTCCAAGTTTGCAATTTCTGACCGTCTAGCAGTTCAGTGGTTTGCTCAGACTTCTGGTAAAATTATTATTCAGTGATAGAAATTGAACAGGAGGCACAAAGATTATATTCCAGTTCTGCCCCAAAATGTCTTAACTGCCAGTTGAGGAGACTGCTTGTTACTGAGGGGGGAGAAATCTTTGGAATACAAGAAACTTAGCATTTAGTGAGCTGTGTAAAACACAAAGAGAAAGCTGTGCCAGCATATTCCCTAACACAGAAACCCAGCAGTTGTGCAGGGAGTGCAAGAGCAGCTTATAGAGCATTTCCTGTGGTTGCATGAGCATGTGTTACCCCTTTATTGCACATCAGGCCATCTCTTCTCAGCTTGTCATTAATTCCTAGACAATGCCTTGCTCTTCAGTTATTACTGCTCAAATGACAGCTGGTATGAAACTATGAAGTTGCACAACAGTTAAAAATGGCCAAGGACCACTGTGGATGCTGTCACTGGGCAGGAAAACATTGGACTGCTTTTTTGGTGTTTGTTTTTTTTTTGTATGTTTTTTTGTTTGTTTGTTTGTTTTTTGGTGTGTTGTTTTTTTTTTTAAATATCCAAATCTATCTACCCACAAAATACTTTTTATGTTACAAGGGAAAATTCAGTTATGTAACTGGGATAACTTTCCTTTGCCAAGGAATTGCAAAGCAGTATTGAGTTTGGTACAGAAACAAATTTGGGACCAAAGACCTGTGCAGTGAAATTCTTTGCTGCTGCTAAGCTTTTGTTTTCTTTGTAGAGTCCTTCTGATCAGCTGTCAAATAGTGAATAAGTAAGAAAGCAGCATTTCTTTTGTGCAACACTGATTTAAAATGGACTAATTATATATGTTGCTTATGTTTGTGGAATGAATTGGTTATGGATTGTTTTCCTAGCCTGAGACCAAATAAATTCTGAATAATTAATCAATTAATTATATTTTTTCTGTGCTGGAAACATTTTGACCCTTGTTGATACCTGGATAATCTAGACAAATTTTTTTCTAAGAGATGCCTGAATTTCTTGCAATTATGTGCCAGTTTGTGTGCTACAAATTTAATATGAGGTCATAAATAGCTATCTGGCATCATTAATTACCTCTACCTCCATGAATTTTGCAAAGAAAGTGGAGGTTTAATTTTAAGCTTGATTTTTTTTTTTTAAGTACTTGGTGATGAAAATAGCGATGAAATTTCAATCTACACCTGAGAAACGTGGAGCACACCTCAGCATACAGATAGTGAATCCATAAGAAGTCCCAGAAAATAAGGGGGAGTGACAGAGCACGTTCTGAGCAAGCTGCCACTCAGGTGCCTTAGATTCATCAAATTAAAACGTCGGTGGAAAACGAGCAGGCTCTTTCAAAAGGTTCTGCTGCACAGCTGGTTTGCATTAATTGCAGTCCAGTGCCGTGGCAGCAAAGCTGAGCTCCACTCCAGGGTGAGTTCAGCAGGGAGAGGCCTCTCTTCAGGAGGGGTCAGACCTCGCTTTTTGCAGTGTAAATACAGGGTTCCTTAGCATAACAGCACAGCCTCCCTTTCAAAGATTTTTAAACTCCAGGGGCTGACTGTGCTCCACTGACTTTGTTTTAAAACCAGCTCTCTTCCAGGAGAGGGGAGTCAGGGGGAGAGGCAGAGGTGTTGACAGCGATGCTCTGTGAGCTGCGGGATCTGAGCTACTGCTGCCCACGGGGAAAGCTCTGCTCTGACTCCTGCCACGGAGTGCAAATCAAACATTAACTGGGACAGTCAAAAATGGGAGCCTCCTCTAAGACAGAGAGCGTTTACTTTGGAGGTATCTCGTGTCTGCTTGAGTTTTGTGTGTCTGACTGTCAGCAGGCTTGTGGGAGGCGACACTGGGGAGGTGGGACCAGGTATGACAGTCATGAATGAGAGAGAAGAATAGGAATAGTAAAGGGACTGGGTAAGGAAAATACAGCTTGTGGCGGGGTATGATGAGGGAGAGTGAGCCAGGAGAGAAGAATGCAGTGATGTTTCCCTAACCTGCTGCTTGACTGTCTTGGGAGCCTTTATGGAGGTCAGGTAGAATACTCAGAACTGTGGGCTAATGAGCAGAATCAGCATAGAAAACACTCACAGAGATGTTTGGATGTCACAGAGACTTCTGTTTGTGGATTTTATTTTCATCACCTCTCTAGGATGTAAAAAAATCCAGAAGCATAGGATGGTAACAGCTTGGGAAATTATGAACTTGGCCTTGATTATTCAGCTTATAGTGCAGTTGGCAAAGAATATGCTAAACTGTTATAGAAGCTTCACTGAATAACTGATTCAGTATATCTAGTGATGTTTTCTTCAAAATACCTAGGAGGCAACAGAGGAGCTAGTGTAAAATTACACACAAAATTCTGTGTCAGGAAACATCATACCTGCATAGTCAAGCCCTTGAAGGTTAGGAAACATCAGATTCATGATGCTGTGCAGTATTGGTACTGCTTTTGGTGGATCTCATTTCCAAGCTCTGTGTGAGGTAATGCTCTGGTGGAAAAAAATAGAATGTAATTATATGATGAGAGGCTGGGATGATGTTTGTGGACAAGCACAGTCTGACCCTGCTTCAGTCAGCACAGGCTGTGCAGCTCAGGAGCTCCTGAACTGCTGTGCTGGCACAGGATAACACTTGTATGAGCCTTTTTATGTGTGATTTGGATGCCCTTTCTGTTTATATTGGCAGGGCTTAAACAGTGACACTTCTGCACTGCAATGCTGTGACCTGCAGAACTATGAGAATACCTGCACTGTCTGAAGAAGAGTCCATTGACAGATATTAAAGATAAAAAGAGGAGGGTATAAAGTGGATTTAGAAAGGCTGTAACTGCAGATTAATTGAAGCTGACAAGGCAATACCAGGGCAAAGATCACTCTGCTGTTGTTTTTCTCACACTTTTCTCTGAGCATCCTCTGTTGGCCAGTCTGGCTCTTCTCCTGGAGGCCTTGCAGCACTGGAACAGGATGTAGAGGGGCTGGAAAAGCCTCGAAGCAAATGCCTGACTCTAGAGTGTTCAGTTGAGACTCACAGGCATCCTAAGTAGTGGATCAGAATGTGGAGGCATGCTGCCCAGTTCCCTCTTTTCACTGGTATTTAGAGATTTACTCTGCTGAAGAAGAAGAGAATTGCTAAATATGTAGCTATGCTGACAGGGCATATTTTTATCCCCAGTAGCAGATTTGATAAGGCTCGTTTGATTTTAATGCTGAGCTGGGAACTGGAGTCTTGTGGCCGCTAATCAGCATTGGAGGTGGCAAATCCAGCTTTTCTTTATCATATCTTGTGATCTGTCAGAGAAGGATTGTGTCCAGGATGAAACTGCATCTGGAGGAATCTTTACTCTTTGGTGTCCGTGGAGTCACCCAAATAAAGTCAGGTTTGCTGGTTGTTTTCTCCAGCAAGGGGGATTGCACAGAAACAGTCTGCATCCCACTGTAAGCATGTTTACTTGTTGGCCCAAAACATTTCCTTGTGATTTGTTTTTGAAGACGGTCCAGAGTGGTTTCCTTCTGTAGCTGCAGCATCGTTTGATAGAAGTGGTTAAAAACACTTTCTCGAAATCCAGTAAAATCTTAACTGCTTTCCCATGGCTCAGATCCTGAGAGTAGCTATAAACCAGCCCAGCACTTTCAACACCATTGTCGAGCTGGATTGAGCTGCACAGGTGACCAGGCTCAAAAGGATGGTAAAAGCCAGCCCTTAAAACTGCTCCGGTCATCACTTGTTAAAGCTCTTTGAGGCTCTGTGGGCTGAGCACTCCCAGGAGCAGCAGCAGGGGAAGAGCTTTGGCTCAGAAAATCTGTGCCTTGAAATGTGTTTTATATCACTATTCAGAGTGCCCTCAAACACCTGGTCAGGCCCACAGGCCTGCCTGGGATTGTGGTGGGGGACAAATGGACATACTTTGAGTGGGTTGGGTGTCTGAGAGTGTTATCTGCAGGAGTTGGATGCTTCTGGGAGCAATGTGCTTTAACAGACACTGCTGATGTCAAGTGCTGTAACGTTGTAGAATCATGCTTTCCACCCAGGTTAATACAGTGTGCTCTTCCCTGCACTGTCTGAGCCCTTCCAGACAGAAATACAAGACGTTTTGGGGAAGGGTTCATTACGTCTGATGGCAAACAGTTGAGCAATAGGCTGCAAAGTACATATGGGTTGAGTTTTTGTTCTCCTTTAACAGCTCAGATAGTCTTGAAATACCTCCACAGCTGACAGCCATGCAACATTTTATGAGTCTTCTTGCCCAGTAAATGCAGGCAGATGTTGTAGGATTTGGAACCTTACAAGGCACTGGAGTATAGCTGGTGGGAGGTAATTCCGATGAGTGCTTAACCTCTCACTAAAAAAGTAGCAGCTTGGAGAAGGCAGTTATTTACTGCAGGAAACATTAGCTTGTCAGAGAGCTAAAGCACTGCAAAGAACCCCTCTGAGTGACCATGCAAGTCTTTTCAGCCAGATGTTCTTCCCAGCACAGAGTAACACCACCCTGCAGGGCCTTTGCCTGCATCCCTCACAGGCAGCGTTGCTTCCTGGAGGAAAGCAGCTTGCTGATGTCAGAGTGCACGAGCCATTATATGCAGGCTTTGTAAAATGCCATGGAAATCAGCTGACCCCTGCAGGCATTTATTTTATTAGTCCTAAATGATCAAATAATCCTTTGAGAGAACTCTCTGTGGAACCGCTGTGCTGTTCATCCACAAGCGAGAGGAAATGCTTGGATCTAAGCTCTGTTATTCTGGTTTTTGGGGAAGGTTAAACCATGGCACAAACATATTCAGAAGTGCCTGTGGTAGTCACCCTCAGTGTTCCATCTTCTAAGTAAGTGTTCCTGGCCTCCCAGTTGCTGCTGGCTGTTCTAGAGAGTTGTGATAAACCCTCAGACTGTCCTCCTGTGTTGAACCTCCTCCTCTGACTGTTGAGTATTTCACTGAGTGCTGGAAGAGCAAACCATCAGTTTTTCTAAAGATAGAAGCTTATTCCAATTGGAGCAGTACAGGAGGCTTGGAGAACACGTCCCTGATGTCAGGCCCATCCTGTCTCCATGATCACCACTCCCTAAGGCACCACTATTCCTATATCACACTGTGTTATTCCTAAAGTGAAAGAAAACTTTCCTTTAGCAATGCCAGAGCTTTGTTCTGAATGTCCTGAAAATAATCATGAATATTCCCTTCTTTTCTTTACTTGCTCATACCTGGCAAGGAGGGGAAGAAATTCAGTTATTGCAGTGACTGAAAGACAAATATAGGAACTGAGAGGGTGAGAAGCTGGCATGGGAGTTTTTGCAGGGACACAGGCCAGATCACACACCATTGAGAGCGTCACTGAGCATGGCAGAGATTTTTAAAATGCTTGAATTAAAAAGTGAATGAAGGGGAAATGGCAAATGAAATCCATGTGTATGAGAGCAGGGCTATAACATCAATCAGCTCACAAAGGGTTTCTCTGTACATGTTGCCCTTGGACACTCCTGAAGAGAAGGGCCACATCTACTTATCAAGGAAAATTCGTGGCACTGAGTATGCCTGGCACATGCACAGCTTTTGTGGGGTGCCTTTCCAGGCAGGAGTGTTTGGGATAGACACAGTTCACAGGAACCCTTACAGAACTGTACATCTGAAGGGCTGTTCTACTTTAGAGTCCAGATTGTTTTATTATGAGCTAAATGTTCTTTAAGCTACCTGTGAATGAGGGCATTGTGACATTTAGCAACTGGCTTGATTGAAGGCAGATGTGAGCCATATTCCATATGGAGAAGATCCAAAGGGAGAGATCCTAGGCTTGTTTCTGATTTGCTAGGAGGAGTTTGAATGCAGTTGCTTGATGTTGAGTTACCAAGATAGATGGGAACAAATCTCTTGCTCAGGCATCTACAGTACTGGAAATGTAAAATCAGCCCTGAGTTTGAGATCATGGGCTGTCTTCTGATGTCAGGGAAACAAAGTTGCTCTATGTGAAAGCAGAAGTCCTGTGGAAATGGGCAGTATCCCCTCAGAAATGGGAGGGAACCAGGCATTTCTGTACTTTGCTTACCAAGAGGCTTCCTAGAGATGCCCCATTCCACACAGCACTGCCTTCTGATGTCATTCCAGTCTGTCTCTGAATGTTACAATTAGTGTTAGTACCTGGGAAAGCATTTGGGGGAAAAAAAAAGGTGATTGCATGAGGAAAAGGGCTGAATTGATGGCATGCAGTGTCTGTTGATGGTTTTCCAGTTTCTTGAGTGTAAAATTTACTGATGCAAAAGTGAAATTGCTCGTGGCAGAGTTCATTTTGTTATGGAAGTGTTTATTTCTTATCAACAACTTAGAGAAGAAAAGCAAACATTTGGGGCCAGTTCTGATACGTGTTCTGAGCTGCTGAATTCTACAAAACTGTTCACAGAAAATGTGACCAGCAGGCTTCATTCTCTGCTCCTGGAGTGAGAGGGTTTATCTTTGTCTTCCTTGCCTGTGGCACTTGTTTGTTTTCCAGGCATTTGAACCGAGGGTGCTTTGTTGAAAAGAGTCTCTCCAGTCTGGCCTGTGAATGGCACAGGGACTGGAGCTACAGCAGTCCCCAGGATAGAGGCTGATGTTGAAATGGAATATTGCTGAACCTGAATCTTTTAAGAACTTTCTTTATGCAGATAATTGATTTTATTTTATTTTTCTCCCAGTTTTGCCCCCTTTTTCTTGGGAAGAAATTTGAAATGTTTACTAACTTGGGTTGTTTGGTTGTCTGGAGTGTCCTTATCTGTAATTATTCTGCTGTAACAACACTGAGCTGCCAAGATACAGTGAGCTTATTAGCTCTCAAGGTGTACCCCGGGGAGAGGTTTCCATCCTTTGAATGTGGTGTTGTAGGGCAAGAAAAAGAGTTGTGTTTGATCTCAGTTTAGACAAACTGTGCTCAAGTGATACTCCTTCTTTGTCAGTGTACAATGACAGGAACAGAGAAGAGAAAAAAACTGAGTTGCCAGGCTTGTTGAACTTCAGTTTATAGGAAATACCAGCCTTAAGCACTCTGGCAAAGTATTTAAGTATGCAGGTAAAAAAAAAAAGAAGTCAGGAAGTTTAAGTTTCTGTCTCTGCACCACAGTCCTTCCTTTGGAAAATCCCCTGGGCAGGAGGAGCCTGTAGGGACACCTGAACTTGGGTAGTTCAGCTAAAATGACAAAAAAATGTTATACAAAACCACAGTGCAAAATCCACCAGGCTGGGTCTGGTCACTGAGGGAAGCTGTGGAGCAAGAGTCAGTCCCCATCCTCTCAGCCCTGCATTTCCACCCTCTGCTCCCTGCTCACTCACCTGCCCTGTGTGTGCATGGACACACCCGCCCTGCACAGCTTGGTGCAAAGTGCAGATTAAGTTAATTCCAACTGTGCAGATCTCTCCTTTTTCTAATTCTCTCTGATTGTTTGGAAACCAGGACGCTACAGTATCATTGTGTGCAGGTAGCACAGCAATAAACATGTTCTCATCACAATTTACACATAAAGCGTGAGTCCCTCGAGGTAACTCATCCCCCTCTTGACAGCTTTAATAAAGGATGATGGATTGTTTCTAAATGACAGTTCAGGAAAATCAAAAATTCCCCCCTGTATTGTTTTGAGCTCTGGTGTACAAGAGCTGTTTTGTCTTCTGTGGAAGTTGTTTCTGCCTGTAAGCACTGGGGCTCTATTGCTCTCCTTCACAGTGGTGAGGAGTGCTCAGTTACCACAGGAATAAATTCATCCTGCTGCACAGCCCTGGCTTTCTGAAAAACTGCAGAAGCCAAGCGTGGGTGGGGAGTGGGGAGATGCCAAGAGCTGAGCGTGGTGCTGTCTGCAGGGTGCTGCCCTGGGCAGTCCCCCGGGGTGGGTTGTGGGAAGGAGGAGGGATTGGACACTGATCCACCCAGAGCTGCCTCCAGGGCATCACCTGAGCCCACCTGTGCTGGCTCAGCTCCCCAGCCAGGGTGTGCAGGGGGCCTCCAGGTACCTGGCAGTCACCTACACTCTGTTTTCCTCCACCCTTTTCTTTTTAAAGGCCACATGTGTCAACAAATTAGTTCTGGAGGGCAGAGCCTCTCTCTCTCTCATTTCTTTTTGGCTTGAGATTTATTTCTCAGTGCATGTGCTTTGTAGCTGCACTTGGCAGAGTGGAGTTTGTTCAGCTGTCCATTCCCCAGCTAATCTGGTGTCCTAAAATAAAAACAAGCAAGTGGATCTTGGGAGAGTGGCTGCCCCATGAAGACGTGCAGAGTGTCAGATGGTTCAGACAGCACTGCTCAGTCATTTACATGGTGAGAAGCCAGATAAGACAAAAAAAACCTAAAAAGGCTGAGGGCCTGAGCAGGGCTCAGTCTGATGGTACATTGAGGTGATGGAATGAAGCCCAGACGAGAGCCCAGAGCAGCCATGCAGCACCAAAGTCATGAAGGAGCACTTGTGGGAGGTTCTATACGTGATCTGAGGGGTTTTCCTACAGATGATGATTAAAAAAACACTATTCGGTTACTTATTGGAAAAAGAAGTAACTGGATTTTAAATCCTTGTGTCCCAGCTTTGTTTCCCAGCCCAATAAGCAATGTTTTAGTGTATGTAATGAATGCCTTTCAATCAGCAAACCCCAGTAGAGCCCAAAGTCTTTACAGCCTAAGATTTGTGCCGTACTTCTCTCTAGTGATCTGGTACTTAACTTCCTGTTGGAAATTATTTGTATTAATGCATCCTGTTGCTTTAATTGCTGGTGTGTTTCCTGACTGTGATATTCTTTCCCTTAGGCACAGCAGGGATTTACCAGGGAGCCAATGGCCTGACAAATTCTGCCGGATTCAGTGCTGTGCATCAGGTATGGTTCAACACCTCTCACTGGCAGCCTCGACACTTGTTTTAAACACCTGGAAGATTTGCAGATCAGAGAGATTATTCCAGGGTTCAGGCCCATTTCAGGGAGGTATTGCTGTATATTTTGCTGCAAACCATTCTGCTCTACTCCTGTATTTGCTGGACTTCTGGATATGTTGATTAATTTGGAGATGTGTGTCTCAGTACACCCAGAGTGCAGTCCATGCAGGAGGAAGATGCCCTGGTGGTCTCTTGCTGTGCTGCTGTAGCAGTGCCAAGAGTTTCATCATCGTTCTGCCATCTTACAACTTCCAGATATGTTGTCCATCCCCTGTTTCTGCAGTCCTGTCGTCTGCTGTCTTGGCACTGTGCAGTAAATACAACAGTTTGAAAGAGGCTTTTGGCAGGTCCTGATGAATATTGAGCCATCTGAGCTGTCTGTGCACTCCCTTCTTTGAGAACACACCTGTCTGTGGGCTTCATGCCTCAGATCCCTTGATAAATGTGTGTGTATAAATAAACAGCGTGCACATATACACAGGACAGATGTTTTCCAGTAGCAAATGGCTCTTCTTGTTTGGCCCAAACAAATGAGTGCACCGTCCCAGAAAATGTGTTTTGGTTGGCCAGTAATTTCAGTTCCTTGTTTGGAAGGTGATTGTTGACTTGTATTTTCAATGGCAGCAGTGGGCAATTTCTTTATTGCTTCAATTTGGCCAAAAACATCAGCATTTGCTGATGAAAGTGCATTTGATTGAAGCATGGAAGGGAAAAAATACCTAAAAAGGGAAAAAAATAATTGGGCTGTTTTCATTATTTTATGATGTTCTGCAAGGGAAAACAATGAAATTATCTCATTTCTTTTGCAGTCTAATTGTTCTTATGACAATTTGAGTCTTTGCTCTTGAGAGCTCCCTGGTGACTGAAAGTTAATGAAATAGCTGTGCCACAGATAAAGATGTAAGCTGTTAAAGGAGGAGAGTGCTTTTAGTCTTTCTACAGACTATTTATTATTTAATTTTATTTAATACCAGAGGCTAATTATCATTTCTGAGGATATAAAAACCTTTTACTGAAAGGCAATGCTCAGAGCATGAACACAGTTCTCTATCTGGAAAAGCAAATCAGTGGACGAGAGCAGGAGATGCAATTAAAATATAAAGAAAGATATTAACTCTTTTATGCTTTAACTGTACAGAGGTAAGTTTTATAATCTATTCCAGTGTCCTGCTTCTTTCAGAAAAAAAAAAAAAGCTACAAAGGTAATAGATGTGGAGTTTTTTGGAAGCCTTAAAATCAAAACAAAGGGTTTTTTGATACCTCAGCTTCCTGAGATCACTCACACCTTGTAATTTTTGTTCATTTTTCTGAAGGTAGGGAAGATGACTCAAGCATTTAGTTATTGCTGAGATAGTTGGACAGACTTTTGTGAGCATTGCTGCAAAACAATTGCTACTTTCTCTTCATATCTTTAGTTTAAAAGCTGATCAGAAATTGTTGCTGATCATGGGAAAATGCAGCCTGTTGGCTCCTTCCCTCACCCAAGTTATTTGTTCTGTTCTTGCAGTTTCTTAGGTAATTTGTTGTTTACAGAGATTATGTATTCCAGCATGGAATTCAAAGAGCCACCCTACTTCACTCTTACATAAAATTGCTAAACTCTGTAATGCAAAATGTGTCAGCCCTGATAACTAAAACCCTGTGAAAAAAAGCAGAACTTGCCAGATTTCTGACCTCCCGTTGATCGACCGATCCCAGTCAAATAGGAGCACATTTGGGAGAAGCAGAAATGTCATTTTTTTTAAGTGAATGAAATACAGTCCTTTTAGTGGAATATTCCTGAACTGCTTCCCACATAGCACTGCTTTTGTGGTGCCTTACTCGGTCGAAAGATAACTGGCACTTAACTGTGTGTTTTTAAGACGTTCCTTTTTTCCCTCCAAGGAATATTCATCCTACCCAAGCTTCCCTCAGAGCCAGTACTCCCAGTATTACAGCTCGTCCTACAACTCTCCCTACGTGTCTGCAAACAGCATCAGCCCCTCGGCCATCCCCACCTCCACCTACTCCCTGCAGGAGTCTTCTCACAACATCACCAGTCAGAGCACAGAGTCACTCCCTGGTAAGAGCATCTCTTGTGTCTCCAGTCTGCCAGTCTCAGCCACCTGTAGGCATAAACACTATAACCTTGTTGGTGGAGTATTTACATGGGTAACTCAGATTTCCTAGCCCTTAACAGTTCTGCTTGCACAGGGGCTTGGGAAGAGATTCAGACCAAGCTCCCTAAAACCATCCTGTGTTGTTTTCATGAGTATGCAGGGTTTGATCTCCTCTAAAGGTAGTACAGGAAGATAAAACAAGCCCCAGATGCACACTGAGGGCTAACATGGATAGCAGTGAATTCAAAGCCCCATTTTCCTGCATGTCTGATGACTTTTCATCCCATATCTCTGTCAAGATTTGTATTCACCTCTTACAGCAACAAGTAATTTGTGCATTCATAAATAAGCTCATTAGGAGAGAAATGTACACAAACCATTTGTCTAAGTTGCAAGTTCAGGGTGGATTCCAAGCAAAAAACCAAAGCTTCAAGATTTGTGGCCTCTCTTAGAATGCTTAATTTTTAAAATTTTAAAGCTTAAATGGTTTATGGAATTACTGGTGGATTATGGTCCTCCAGTGCACTGTTGAAGTGCAGTCTTCAGTTATCACTTCCCTACCAGTTTTCATTGGTGTGCAATAACATTTATATAAAACACCACACAACTTGTGGATGATCACCCAACACACCCAAGGCAGGGCTGCTGACTTCTGAAACAAATCTGAACATCTGTGGTTGCTCTGAAAGAAAAATAAACTAATAGTGTTTTTTAAAAAGAAGTGATCACAGACAGCCCTAAAAGCAGTTGGAGGATTTTCCGTTCCTTAGATCTTATCTCAGCCCTTTTGAGAAAGGATGATTTCCAAAAGGCTTGTTAGGCACAAGCCCAGCTTCTCTGAAGAAGAGGATGGTTATTTTAGGAAGCTGCAGCGGCCACAGCTTAGCAAGGTGAAAAGAAAAATATCTTTGAAGAGGATTTGTAATGTAAGGGAAGTGAAAACCAGACAGGTTTAGGAAACTCAAGCCAATCAAAACAGATACTTTATACATGGGAAGTTCACCTTTAACTGTCTCTTCTCAATTATTTCTAAAATACTGTCCTCTGTGAAATGCAGTAGGGCTCAACAGGCTAATTCTGTATTTTTAAATACAAGTTGATGTGAAAGTATATTTTTAATCATGAGCATTCGTCATATTTAAAAAAATATATATTTTCAGAAGTTGAATTCTTTTTCCATTGCCTTTCTAATTTCTCTCTTTGAAAAGAAGTGGGGAGAGGAAAATTCCAAAAGGATTTCTTATCAACAAAAACATGATAGACGTTTTTGAAGTGACACATCCTTTTTAAAGTGTTATGTGTGTGGTCTTGGTGATCTTTGAAATTGCTTTAACAAACCTTAGGAATTAAAACTTATTTCTCCAACAGTGTTAGCTACTGACGTGGAAAGAGTAAGATTTTCTGTCGATGTTTTCATGGTGTTTCTGTTGCTCTCCATTAGAGAAGATTTCGTGCTTTAATTATAATGGCACAGTGCAAAACTGAAGTTTTTGCAATGGAATTTCTTTTTCCTAACAGGGGAATATTCAACAACACCAGCAAAAGATACAGAAACAGAGAGACATCACAGAGGGTCAGATGGCAAAGTACGAGCCCGGTCAAAAAGAAGCAACGATCCTTCCCCTACTGCTGACAGTGAGATTGAGGTAATAACTTGAATTTATATTCCCTTAGTAAACCCAGCAAAGATAAACAGTTGCATCTCATAGCAAATCCCAGAGACAGGATAAAATCACATAACTGAGAGCTGCAGTCAAAACAATCGCTCGATTCCTGCGTTAGGAGCGTCTCAAGCTGTTCTTCATATGTCCACTTCTTTTCCTTTGGGCTTTTTCTGAGTCTGCTGTTTTGTTCCCCTGACTTGATATGCAACGAGGGATTTTGGTGGTGGTTGGGAGAGCAGGCTCTCAGGATCAGCAGCACACACAGAGTTCCAAAATTCCCGATGTTTCCCTTTGCCCGCTCGCACAAAGCATCTCCAGTCAGCGCTCCAAATGGGCTGGAGATCTTAAAAAGCTCCACAGTCCAACAGGACATATTTCCTGACTGAACCTATTCCTGCAATTGCCTAATATGTAACTATATTTCTTTTACTTTTTTTTTTCCGCCCCATCTGTCACCGCAGCGCGTGTTTGTGTGGGATTTGGATGAGACGATAATCATTTTTCACTCCTTACTCACGGGAACCTTTGCATCCAGATATGGGAAGGTAAAATTCAATTCTTTCAGCGTTACTGCTTGTCCAGCCAGATTGCGTGGGGAGCTGTGGGGGCAGCTCACGAGGCAGCTTCTCCAACAGGTGCTTTTATTCCGCCGTGTTTGGGTAAATGTGTCCTGTGGTGTTTCCTTGGAACATGTGAGAATTTAATTTGCCTCCCTTTCATGGTGTGAGTAGCCCCTTGTTTTTCAAAAAGCTTGTCCTGCTGGACAGGATGGGCTTTCAGTGTCTGTCTCCTGCAAGGAAGAGCATCAAGCAGCCAGACAGAACTTTAGCCTGAATGAGGTAACACATTTTTTGTTGGACCAGTGTTTTCTTGTGAGTCTCAGATGGCTTTTTAAGAGTGATTTTGTGTACTGTCAGTCTGGGTCGTCATGAAGAACACTGGCTCTGCCTCCCACGTAGCTGCTGAAGCTGACATTTTCAAGGGGATTTAGGAACCCTATCTAGCTGGCCTTACTTTAGATACCCCCCTTGAAATGCAGGCAGTTCCATTTTTTTTTTTAGTAACTCACTCTGTGGCTGAACAGACTGAACTTGGCTGCTGAAGAGAAACCCCTGGCTTTTGGATTTAGTACCAGGTGCTTCAGCTTCTTCCTGAGGCAGCTTTTTATGATAAACACTCAAGTCACTTTGAATTACAGAACGTCAAACACTTTGAAATGGGTGGGAAAGAAGACAATATCATTACCTAATTAAAAGTGGGTGACCTAGTTGGCAGCTGTTTCTACACATGGCTTTGAACAGCCAGCTCCATCAGGAGACTGGAAAATAACCCTGCTTCTCCCAAGAAAGCAGAAATATGATTTGACATCATTTCATGGCTTTAGCAGCTGTACTTTTTTACGGCGGCCCTAACAAGCTGAATGTGTAATTAGTGAGATAGATTTATTGTTGGCTGTTAGATGTGCAACAGTTGTGAAGGACATAAAGTTGGTGTTTGTGGTGTGGAAGTCTACTGCAGCACTTGGAATGCTGCTAACACTTCTAACAGCACCCTCTGGAAACCCAGCACGTGTTTTCCAGGCAGGGATTTGTTCCCAGCCGTGTTGGACGGGGTGATTGAAGGGGTTGCTCTTCCCAGGGAATGCAGTGAAAGAGCTGTACCTGTGTCAGCTCAGACCTGCAGAAACCTGGAGGAATTAGGCAGCATCAGGAAACCAACTCAGGCTGCATAGCCTTGGAAACGCTGGGAATTGTCTGCTTTGGGAAACCTCTAAATCTGTAAAATGACAGAACTTCTGTTGGCTGTTTCTTTTATGGCAATTTAAATGATGATACAAACAGGAATATATCCTCTTGAATGAACCTTTTACTATGAAGTTACATCAGGCTCCTTGGGAAACTTCTTCAGAAGGATTTTTTTTTTTTTTTTTTTTTTTTGGTAGTTCTTCATTTGTTTTGTCACTGTTAAATTCCTCAGGCCTTTCCTATAAGGGAAATGGTTGTGTTATAAAAGTATTATAGTCTAGTGGCTTGATCCAAAGACAACCAGAAGGTTTGGTGGGCTTTGGAACAGACCTTAAACCAAGAGGGAAATACAGCACATTCAGACAGGCTGTCCTGGGAACTGTTAAATAGTAACACAATTCAAATATATCAGGTACAAGTGTAACAGAGTCAGAGGTTAATAGTTTCATAATCTCTTCCTTCAATAGCATAGGAAGTGTTAATCTCAAAGTAAATTAAGTATCAAGACCTAAACTCTTATTTTTTTGTCCATGACTGATCATAAAAGATTCACATGCCTGTAATTAGACATGCACATGCTTATAATTGAACCTCAGGATGTCTTCCTCCAGAGAACATCTGTTTATAGGATCATGACCATTCCCCTGACCAACATTTATGTCCCAGTGTCATCCTGTAGAGCTGCTGTGCAGGTGCTCAAAGAATTACTCTGTGAAGTTGTTCAAGCTGAAGAATAACACCTCTTTCTGCTTGGCCCAGTTGAGGACAGGACATAAACATGATTTTCTAGCCTTTAAGCAAATGCCATGGCTGCTCTGTGCTGGCTGGCTGTGAACTGGCCTGCCTTGTTATGATTTTCTGGATCTAGGAAACCTCATTCCTCAACAGTTTCACTGACAGTTATATGTTCTTAAAAAAACGTTTTCCTTTAAATGAATTATAATTTCCAATTTTTTTAAAAAAAAGAAAAAGTCATTGAAAAGTTCCTCCTTGGCTCTACTGGAGATCCTTGTAAAACCCTAGGTTTGATTTTTTTTTTTAATTTCTTGGGGTTTTTTCCCTACTTTTCATTGAATGCTTCAAGTAGCTTGTGCTTTTCCCTGCTTTGTTCTCTCACAGGACCCTAAAGCCAGGACCTGATTGGAACACCATGGGGATTTAATCAAATCTGATGGTGATTCATGCTTCTAATGGCCGAGTCTGTCCTTTACTGCTTTACAAACTGAGAAGGAATAAAACCCCATTTTATTGCCCGGCTGTTAAAAACTATTTGTAGAAGTTGCTAAGGTTCAAATCAAAAGGGGCCTCCCTTGAGAACTATTAGTTAATTCTAAGTGCCATGGAGTCGCTTTTTTCCTTCTCCTCTCGCTTGAGATGTGGCCTTATATCATGACTGCTGTTCAAACATCTGAGAGTTTTCCATTCCTTTGACAAACATGAGCCAAAGTGCTTAAGGACATCTGTTTATTTTATTTCTTTAATGAGAAAACCTTCCAATTTCTTCCTGGCTCAGCTGTGTTTATTTACATTTTGTTAGTCATATGTGTGGGGCACCTTGGGACGTTCAAAACCTGCGGAGGCCTCTGCTCGCCGGCATCCTGGGCAGAGAGGCAGAATAAGCCCCTTCCTAAGGAAAACACAGTCCTTGGAACTCCATAAAATAGATTTTCAAAACAAATAGAGCCTAATTCACTCAGTAGATCACGGATTAAGTCAAGATGAATACAATTTGGAAAGGATTTTCTGAGGAAGTTGGAGATTTTTTTTACCCACTGGAGGCTAAACCTTGTGTTTAATGCCTTTTTAAGTGAAATTAAAAAAGCATTCAATCACTGCAGGTAATAAAGGGGCCTGTGACTTTAGACATGCTGCTATATCAATTATTTAGCTCATTATTGGAGAGAAGGGAGTAAATAATTCCGGCCACGTGACTGTTCCAGCCGTGGATTTCGGGAGCGGGCGTCTGCGTTTGTCATCTGGGGCGGCTGATGGGGAGCAGCCAGAGCAGGTGGGATGGTGAGCACAGGAGATGCTCAGAGCTCCTGTGGATGTAACCTCTTGTTCTGCAGCTTAGGAGAGCGAGGGAGGGGCGGGGGGTCTTCTGAGCAAAGTGCACGTGTGGCATTTGGAACTATTAAAGGATTTTTTCTGACGTAAAATACGTGTCGGAAACAATGCCGGGTTATTAACCAAGCACAAGGGAAACTTTGAAATCCCCCCCCAAAAAAAGGGAACCTGCTTTCCAGCTGGGAAAAATAGTTAACAAACAAACAAACAAAGGGAGCTGACTTGTTTTAGGAAACTACATGAGCCAAATGTGCTGTTGTGCTGAGGGTTCCACTTCGTGGTGTTTTTCCACCAAGCTTTCCAGGAGTTTTGTGTTTTTCACAGAGCTATCAAGGTCTTTCATATCAAAATTCAGTGATTTTCCTGTGGGGAGGGGAAGGAAATGAAGATCAGTTTAGTTTAAATTCCACTCCCTCCTCTGAAATGTATGCCATGCATAGTATGAAGAAATTATTTTTGGTCATGAACATTTTGTATTACTAAATAAAAATAATTGCCATGTATCCTCAAGCATCGTGGCCCAGCTTTTAACCTGTATTTAAGTACAGTACTGCCACAGGACTGGAATCCATTTTGGATTTTGTGAGTTGAGACATGGGGTAAATTATTGTAGTCATTGCTGCCTGTCCATGAGCATAGTTCCTTTAGGAGGAGAAGCTTTTCAACCTCCATCTGCCTTTGAATGGCAGGATTTTGTGACCTACCTGCCCATTTGCTTATTGGAGTAATTTCCAAGGTGAACAGATATATGACAGTAAAGAGAGTACTTCAGTAAATATTGGAAGCACTCCTTTAAATCACAGTAAGGGTGAATATGAAAAGGTATCTGAAGAAAAGGGGTTAAATTATATTTGCTGTCCATCTAGCAAATACCCACTTCTTTACTGGAAAAGCTCTGAGAGGCTCAATCTGGCTCTAGCCTGTGTTATTAAAAAGATAAAATTGCAAGCTTAGCTACTTAAGTGTAGTCAGTGAAAGAGGTAAATGTGTTTTCTTCCTCAAAAAGACATGGTCTTACTTGAACTAGAACTGATACACATGGTTAATATCCCATTATTATGGGAAAGTCTTGTTCATGCCTCAGGTTTTCACCAAGGTATAAAATGTTACAGCAAAAGAGTGATTATTCTCACAGACCCTTTTTTGTTCAAACATGTGGCCCTGGTATTTGTATCTTTTGCTTTTTTTTAATTATTATTATCATTTTTATACTACAGCCAAGCTGGTCCACTTTCCAGGAGTTTCCAAGTAATTACACCCAATTAAAACTATTAAATTCTTTCTTTTGGTGACAACTTCATTACTAACAGCTACCCACAAGGAGGAGATTTAACTTGGAAAGCCCTTGATTGTGTACTAATCCGTCTCTCACCTCTGGCTGACACCTGTGGCAGGTAAACCCTGGAGAATAGGAGTCTGATGAATACTCTTAATTAATACTTTCTTCCTTGTAGAAAAGTAATTATTTGCTCACGGCATAAATAGGTATTTGGCAGGGATTTAAAAAGACTGATTAGTTTAAAATACCAGGGCTTTATTTTGGTGGGGTTTTTTTTTAAGGGAAGTGGTGGTGTCTGAGTCCAAGATCCACGCTCAGAATGACTTTGTCCCGGCAATTTGACTGTCGAGTTAATTGTCACGTTGCTGAATGGAGGCAGAGCCAGACAACAAGCTGAGTTGTTATCCATCTCAGAGGAGCCAGTTCTGCCCCTTTGCTGATGGCCTGCAAGTCTGAACAGGGGACCTGCAAGGCAGAGGCTTGGAATGGGCTTTGGATGCAGGATTGGAGGCAAGAGTGACTTGCACTTGAGAGATTGCCAGAGATAAGATTGCTTCCCTCTTCCTTTCAGAATTCCAGGGTACAAGAGGGGAGGGCTGGCTGTGCACAGGCAGCCAACTGGATTAGTGGGAGCTGCAGGTGTTAACAAATACATGTCTTTTCAATGCATATTCTAGGGCAAGAATAAGCAGTTTGTGAATTCTCTGTGTTTCAGGAGAATGTTGTAATAGGGAGCCTTTTGGGAGGATGCTGGTGCTGCAGTCTGAGCCGGCTTCTGGGCAGGGTAGCTCCTGAAAAAGGATCTAGAGACCAACACAGCCCATTTTGGAACGTGCTGGCAGCTATTTGTACCCTAAGTTGGGTGTGCATGCACATCCTGCATTCCCTTTGCTCTGCTAAAAAAGTTTCTCATGGTGAAACTTTTTAACTCACCACTGTCATGGGGAAATATTTGTTCTTTGCTCACCTCCAGTTTTTGTGGAAATCATCTTTAAGCACAGACAAGCTGAAGGCTGTTCAACAAGCTCCTTTTAGACATCTCCTGTCATAGTTACCTGGAACGAGGGGTCAGAATGAAAACAGAAATTAATTTTAGGCAAGGTGTTATTAGCTCAGAGGACGTCCTTGACTTCAAATCGCTGTTCAGGCCGTGCATTGGAGGGTCAGGAATGCCTGGTCATGTCTGAGCACCAGAGGTTCACACTGGAAGTGTTTTAATTTTGAGCCTCAGGGAAGCTCCAGCATCGGTGCGTGGCAGAGGAGAGGCAGGTGGGGATCCACTGTGCTGCTGCAAGTTTTATTTACAGAAGGAGTTTATTGCCTGTTTTCCACCCCTGCCTCCCATTGTCCCTGTTTGTGAGAGCATGACTTGTAGATCAGCAGAGGGAGAACCTCACTCTTCTAGAGTTACTAAACAAGCACTGGGGGGTGAGTTTTTAGATTAATCTGTTTTCACTGTAAGAAGTGGTTCCTGGAGGAGATTTGATTTCAGGCTGGCTGTGGTCCTTGGGCTTCACATGCATCAGGAAACACTGGCTGGGTCTGTTAGCCAGGGAGTTTGTTCCCAGAGCTCCAGGGCATGCTTTTCCTACGGAAGGACGTGTTGGCAGGGATCGCTGGGACAAGTGTGGCAACAACTTTATGTTGCTCTGCTGAACTCACACTGCTCCTGCAGAGCCAGTAGCATCCCCAGCAGCACAGGGATGTCCTTCAGTGGCACAGGATTTCTGTGCCTGGCAAGAGCTCTGTGTCAACATCTGCAGGCAAATTTCATCATCCTCTTTCGGGTTATTTTACACGCTGTGCAGGGAATTTGGACAACACATTGATTGATACACCTGTCTCACGTGGGTGCTCTCCTGCCAGTCTGATTTTCCTGTTTGTTTGTAGTTGAATTGACAGCTACAGTGACCCTGTCTTTACCCAGTGTGGGTACAACCTGTGGCACAGTGGGGTTCCAGTCTGGGACCAGTGCTTGTAGGTGCTGCAGTAATGCAAATAAATAATGGCTGGAGGAACCCTGGGCTAGTGCCTCTAGACACCTCTGTCATACTGGGAGTGCTGATTGGCCTCTTAACTTTATCAGCCTCTTTAAGACTTGGAAACCTGCCTTGCTGGGGAGGAAATGTCCATACTGTGAAAGCAGTGGTGCCAAATCATTTCCCCAAACGACTTCCCCTCTGGGTGGTAAAGTGCATTTTTCTGTTTTGTTTTCATTCCATCATATTCTGTATCTCAAGAGAAAGGGTGGTGGTTTTTTTTTTCTTCCTTCCCTCTCATCTGCAGTTTGGTTTCCATATTGTTTAGTTTAAGAGAAGGTAACTTCATACACTGTGGAAATGTTTCCTACTCCCCATTAGTGATTAATACCAATAAAGCTAAAGACAAAGCTTAGAGGATAAATGACAGGTACCCAACCAATGAGATTTCCTGAAAGAGTTTTAAAGGCTAATGATCCTTGAAATGTACAAAAATAAATTGCTCCATTAAAAACTATTTTACAAAATAATCTCTTCCTAGCAGCGTATTTTCTTCAAAACAGTTCCCTGGTGTAACCACACCTGGGCAGTAAAATTTGATTCAGTGCTCTTTGCTTGGGGCCACAGTCAGATGTCCTGGTTCCTCCTGTGTCCCTGTGCCTCGTCAGGGGAGCAGCTTTGGGGCTTAAAATTAGAGACAAGGCAGGGCTGTTGGATTTTGTTGCTTTTTGCCCAGAGGAGACAGTACCCTTCCTTCTGGGGCAGCAACAGTCACGTTCAAACGGGAGTGACAGAGCTTTTCCTTAATGGGCACAGTGCTTGTGAGTCACACACATGGCTAAAACCACAGCCATTCTGCTCTAATTAAAGAGAACTACACCAAGAATGCGTAATAATTAGGTTAGTGTGTAATACACCCTCCATGTCAACAGCCTCTGCCACAAAGGTTGATTGAAATGTGCCCATCCTCCCAACACTGTGCTCCCTGTTAGGGCTGCTCAGTTAATTCATTACTGTCCTCTCAGACAATAACAGGACTCCACAGAAATCTGCAGAAAATTAGAGACTACATAAAAATATGCCCTGCTTTTAGCATGGCTTGTGACTTCAGTAGAGGAAAACCACCCACTTGAACATAAAGATGAGAGATCCCCAACCTTAATGAAGAAGAATTAACAAAAAAAAACCCTGTTGTGGGAATGCCTTTTTTTTTTTCCCCAGGTTGTCTGTTGTTGTTTAGCTTGAACAGGCACAATGCTTTTGAGCTGTGAGTGTTTATCAGATTGACCACAGACTGGTTTTGCTTATGTTTTTGGAGGATTTAATGAATAAAAGAATTAAATGAATGCTGGTAACCTTGTGTGGTAGGATGGGGTAGTTTCAGCTCTGCTGATGCTGTTCAATAAGTAGGCAGCTTCAGTGGGGATGAAATGACTGGTTTTGATGGACAGTGCAGGAAAGGATCACCCTCTGTGCACCCTGCTGCTTGTAACTATCCCCAAACCTTCCACTAATGATGGGAACCAGTTTTTTTGTCTAGCCTACTGAAGCAATTCTTATATAGTTTCAGGATCTTCATATCATCTGAAGTATGTGGGCTGTTTTTGGTCAGGGTGAGTTACAGACATCCGTCCAAGAACAGAATTTGTTCATCTAAGGAGAGCAAAAGAAAGAATGTGAAAATCATGTTAATGTTGAGATACACTTGGGAAATGAAATTACTTTAATAAATGTAAACAGGCATATGTTTGCTTTAACATATCCCACCCCTGTCCCCCCGAAAAAAAAGAAAATCAAAGTGAGTGATAAAAACCTGATTTTCTCCTTGCAGGACACCACGACATCCGTGCGGATTGGTCTTATGATGGAAGAAATGATCTTCAACCTTGCAGATACACATCTGTTCTTTAATGACCTGGAGGTATGTGGCTGCTTATTTTATTTAACATCTCTCTCTCTCTAATCATTTGCCTGTGATCTACAAACTTGTTGGTTTTTTGGGCAAGAAGTTTTTGGTTTTGACCCTAAAGAAATGGGCATTAGGTGGCTTATTGGAAGCATTCTCAGTGGGTCCCCTTGACATCTTCAGTCTGTTAAGGAATTTTTTGCTAAATACACAGTAGCAATGATGGCTTTTGGACAGGTTTGCTAAATCTAATAATGAGGACGTTGCTGCTGCTTCTCCTGAAATTTGCTATTTAATCATTTTGTGAAGGTAAATCAGCACAGATCCTATGGGGCAGGCAGCAATCAGCTGTGAGCCAGTGCAGGGGTTTTGAAAGTGGTCCTGTTCTTGGAGAAACTCATTTGCACTGCACTGCAGGATGAAATTGGGGAGTTGCAACGTAAAAGACCAACATAAAATCCCTGCACCTGACTGTCTCTTATAGGAAGCAAAAACCCCACCCTCCTCCTTCAGTTAGGATGATAAATAAAAGTCAGGTTTGTGTATTCCCAAAGTGATAGTTAAGAATGATACATCTTGTAATGATACATCACTGAGTCCTGGGCTTAAAGAGAGTGCAGTGAATGATATTCTTAAAAACAACCAAAAAAAAAGAATTGGTAAAAACCAGCACAGGAGCAGCTTCAGTTGAAAGGCCCACAAGCATTACCATATACATTAGCACCATCATGTGGTGTAATGCTGGCCTGTACAAGACAAAATAAGGTAAAACTGCCCAGGGTTGAAGCCATTTCTGACCATCTTCTGTGCTGGGGCAGAGTGAAAGGGGCTGTAACTGAGAAAGCAGCAGGAGAGCTGCCCATTCGAGACCAGACCAAGAGTTCTTTTACCAGGTAACACTACACACAGTCAGCATTTCTCTGGCACAGATCCACAGTTGGGGTGGCTGGGGGTGTCCAGCAGATTTCACTCACCAGAGCACGGCTGGCCTTGGTGCTGATGGTGCAGCCAGGGGAGGGAGCAGAGGAGATGCTGCCCAACCCCTCCAGAGAGTGGTGGTAAATCACAGCTTGTAAATCACAGTGGCTGCAAATCTCAGGGAAGTTAAAATACAAACTCTGGGCTTTCTAGCTGTGCTTTTCCTCCCAAGATGCCTTTTGTTGATGGTATACTGATGGCTGAAGAGCAGCACCTTCCACCCCCAGTCCCTCTGGAGGTATTATTGACTAACACTCTGGGAAACAGGTACTGAGGACAGGAGGACTGACAGGGGGATGAGGAATTAACGAACAAGGGGATTAGTGTGTTTACAATTACTGCCTTTCAGAGCCATCCCTGGAGGTTTTGTGTTGTTGGGAACTGTTCCACCCCCTCTGCCTAATGAGGGGTGAAAGCTCCACTAATCAGTGAATCAGATGGTTTGAAATCTCTAGCACAGCTCTGATACACAAATGGAACACGTGTGTGCTCATCAGTTGTGTTCATATGTGCATGAGACATACCTTGGGAGTACTCAGAGGGAGTGTGAGGGAGAACAGAAGCAGCTCCTCCTTGAATCCTGGAAACAGCCTGTATTTCCCAGGGAGGCAGCAGAGGCTTTGTCCCAGCCAGCAGTGCCATTTCAAAGCTGCATCAGCTCAGGCTCCTTTTCACCTGGGTTCGAGGGTCTGGTCCCACCTGGAGGGAGGTTGAGCACCCAGAGATACCCCAACAGTCCAAACAGTTCAGTGCCCAGAGCTGTGAGGGTTGAGTGAGGTTTGAATCAGTCACAGGCATCATTTCAGAACATCAGGGGCTGTGAAAACTGGGATATGTCCCCATCACAGACCTCCATTCCAACAATCTGGACCTTCCCTTCAGCGGCCCAGATATCCTGCCCTGACTCCCTTGCTCACTGAGATTTCAAGGAAATTCTGCAAGGATGAAAAATCAGTCTTGTAACCAAGTAGTAAAACATGGTCCACGTCCTTGCTGCTGCCAGTTCCCCCAGTTCCCCCCAGTAACACGAGAGGCTCAGCCAGAGGACTATGAGGTAGCGTCTCACCCAGTGTCATGGTATTTTATTAACTTGGAAATGTGATAGCTACTGTTGTCACACTTGAGTGTACAGAACAATTCATTCACAAATGAGAAAAACAGATCCCTCCACAAATACCTTTCCCCTGACTTAATGCCCTGCTCTGTACAACTGGAGTGGGGTGGGCTGCATCAGTGTTATCCCAGCCTGGTTCACAGCAGCTATTGGGAGAGGGGCTTAAAGATTTAGGGGGGTGGAAAAGAGAGAGAGAGAGAGGTGCCAGCAGAGATCTGCTGTTCAGCTGCTTGGCTCCAGTTATGTGCAGAAATATACACTCCAGTGATAGGTTGATAAAAGGGCTGATGAGATGAGAACAAGATAAAATTGTGTGTCTTTTCTGAGAATTATCTAAAATAAGTGGTGGAGAAAATCTCCTCGTTATGGACAAGAACTATCTGTCGTGTTTTGCCATTGATAGCAAGTTTAGTTACTTGTTTGGGCATTTATTCTTTTTTTTTGAAAGGGGCTGGTTTAAAGTAATTCATCAAACTCACAATTGTGTAAGGGAGGTGAAACAAATTCTGTGGTTTACAGAACACTGAAGTGGGGAAGAATTACTGTGTCTTGGTTAGGTGCAGTTGTTGTTGTTGTTGTACCAGGTGCAACACCTTTCCACCTCTGTTGAAAAATCAGCCAAAACAAGAGGTGGTGTTCATCAGCTTGCAGGCTTTGTGTTGTGTTCTCACCTCCCAGGGTCTCGGAGAAAGGAGAGTTAAGGTGGTGGGGGAACCTTCCTGATAGGAAATGGACCAAAGGAATGACATTTCTCACATTTTTGAGGCAGGGCCTCCCCCATTCAAGCAGTGAAGAATTTGGGAAGATAAGATCAGAGCACACAACTCCACTGCAGGCCGAGCTCCAAGTGGATATTCTGGTTGAGTGTCCTGTGCACAGAGTTCCTCACTGCTGACTCCCAGCATTCCTGAGCTGTGGCTGGGGCAGTGAAAGGATGCTGCTCTCAGTGCTTCAGCCCAGCTCCCCTGCACAGCACGGGCAGCTCAGCCCCCTCAGAACAAACTGGGAAAGCACTGGCAGGACAGGAGGCTCTGGAAGTTTCTTTGGGACGGATCCTCTCGCCCTGTAATTTTGTGGGCACACACCTCCTGTCTGAGGCAGTATTCTCACAGGGGGAGAGGCTGCCAGATTTCTGCCTTATCATGCATGCAGAGTTGAAAAAAACCACAGCTTTCCTGGCTGAAACACAAGCATCTCTCTCCCTCCTGTCTGCATAGGAAGGAGTTCCACTTACTGTGTTTTCCAAGGGCTGTTGTGCCCTTAGATAACAGCAGATCTCTCACACACATTCTCTGTCTGTTCATGTTTTGTGCTATGTGATACTTGTCCCTAGCAGTTAACTGGCTAGACTAAGCCAGACAATACTAGCAATATGTAAGATCTTATCTCCTTAATTTTTAAGTAGTTTTGCATTATATTACTTCATTTTTTAATTTTTTTCTTTTTCAAAACATTTTTCCTCACTGTATTTATTTTCATACTCTTCCCAGGACTGTGACCAGATCCACATAGATGATGTATCATCAGATGATAATGGTCAGGATCTCAGGTATGGAATCTCTGGAAGCTGCAGCTCTGGTAGACCCCAGCTGTTTGGAAATAGTGGGGGGCTGGCCAGTGATTCTCAAACATGCACTCCCATCCCCTCCCTCCTTGTGCTGTCTGCCTTTATCAAACAGAAGCACAGAGTCCCCTTCCTCACACTGCTGTGCCTTCTGCCAGGCCTGACTGCTCTGAGCTTTGAACCACTCTGGGAAATACATCTAAATTAGGTTGAACACCACCCCAGTTTCTGGTATGATTTGACCAGGCAGGTGTCACAGATGTGGCTGGAATGCTTCAAAACCAGAGTGAAAGGTTTCCCACTGCCCCATCTGCAGGGAGGAGCTGGACTTTGCTGTGCCAGATGGTTTCACTGGCAGAAACTGGTACCAAACCTGCACCAAACATCTGTGTAAGTTAGGTCATCCTGTTCACAGAAACTACTTCTGTGCAATTCCCTCTACCTTTCCCAAAGTGGTGCCTTCAGAGTCATGGGACAAGAATGAAATGAGCAGAACTCACATAGAGCCTTGTCGTTTGTGGTTTTACGGATGGTTTACTGTGAGAAATTGGTGCAGAAAAAGGAACATTTTTCTTTTTTTTTAGATCTGTGCTATTAATTGTGCTCCAGATGAACTGTACAGCATGTCCTGTGTGTGTCTCTGCTGCCACTTGTCTCCCCCTTTCTTTTCAATTGTCTCCCCTCCCTGCTGGCGCTGCACAGCCTGTAATTACACTGACCTCTCCCCTTCCCTCCCCCCTCTCCCAGCACGTATAACTTCTCTGCAGATGGCTTCCACAGCTCCACTGCCAGTGCAAACCTGTGTCTGGGCTCGGGAGTTCACGGGGGAGTTGACTGGATGAGGAAATTGGCCTTTCGCTACCGTCGGGTGAAAGAAATGTACAACACCTACAAAAACAACGTGGGGGGTGAGTGTCTGTCCCAGCCTGCCTTTCATCCTCCCAAAAAATCTTCTGCCCCTGCAGGGACATCTCTGGAGGAGGTGTAGGGAACCTCACAATGGAAGTGCTTCACGGGGAGCTGAGGAAGTGTGGTCCTCAGGCATCCTTTAACACACCTCTGTGCAGGTTTGCAGGACTCAAACTCAAATACCCAGTTTAGGGGTTTGAGGGGGACTCAAGTCACGAGTGTGGGACTTTATTTTGTGATTTATTTGGCAGGAAAAGCAACCTTCTCCAATTTTGCAGAATGTTTAGTAAGCAAGCAGACAGTGAAAAATGAAATATTATTGTTTTTCCACAGAACCCATGGCTGGTCTCTGTCTGAGGCATTCTTTAATGTCATAACTGTTTGTTTTTAACTCGCCCCAAAACAATACTACTGGATATCAGGATGCCCTGGGTTCCTTCATCTCACCTTGTCCCAGACAGCTCTTCCAAAAGGCTGCTCTGCTTCTCTTTCAGAACATCAGTGCAGGTCTCTGATTAGAAAGAAGCCAGACTCAGAGTATCACCACAGCCTATTTTTTTGGTTGGAGGACAAGCCTACCCCACATGTGCTGGTAATGGGACGTGGCTTTTCAGGAGAAACAAACCCACCCTGGCCTCAGGTGTCTCTCTGCCCAGGTCACTGCCCACATTACCCAGTCCTTCCATCCTCTTGCTCACTTCCCTTGGAAGCTTTGTGCTCACTCCAAGGAAGGCATTCCAGGGAGGTCCTGCAGCCTGTGGCTGGCTGAGCCCTTCCCCAGGGAAGGAGGGAGCTGAGCTGCTGCAGCCCAGGAAAGCAGTGCCCAAAGGGAAGGAGGTGGCACCAGGAGCGAGGGATGGGCACTGGGAGAGCTCTGAGCACAGACAGGAGCCCTTTGGCGTTCTGCTTTACAAATCCACGCACTTCCCTTCCTGTGCTTCTGCAAAGACACTTTCCCTGCCTACAGGTTTAATAGGAGCTCCTAAGAGGGAAACCTGGCTGCAGTTGAGAGCAGAACTGGAGGCGCTGACTGATCTCTGGCTCACACATGCTCTGAAGGCGCTGAATTTGATACATTCCCGGTAAGAGCAGCTCAAAGAATTGCCCACAGGTTTGATCCAGGAGCTCTTTTGCTTCCCTTGTTTTCCCCCCTCTAAACAAATGGGGACACATTTATAGGACTTGGCCGGCCAAGCCTGTGGGAGGCCGGTCTGCACATGTTTGCCAGGCTTGAATTATCAGGGCTTGGGGTGAGCTGGGGATGATGAACTGAGCAAAAGAGAAACTGGCCTTTTCCTTGCCTTTTCCTTGGCTCTCTCATCTGTGGCACCGTTTTTGTGAGAGCAAGATTTACAAAGGAGGGAAGGGAGAAAAGAGCCCTTCTGTCCCTGAGCACCTTCACTCAGAGAGCCCAGCACATAGGATGTTACTTGGTGGTGTTTAATTTCCCACCAGATAGATCCTGGCAAGTGTTCAGTAAGGCTCCATCACTGCTGCTAGTTTGGTTTATGTTTTTTTCATTCTGCTGAGCTGATCAAAAGGCATTTCTGGTACTCACATTATCTGCCTCTGGCTCTGCATAATCCCCCCCTGGCTTGGGAACTTCCAGTGGCAGGAAAGGTTTGCTTCCTACCATCTTTCAGTCCAGAGTGCAAGAGAGAAACACAGATTGCCCCTTCCAATGACTACTTTTGTTTTCCAGGCCCAACTGTGTGAATGTGTTGGTCACCACAACTCAGCTCATACCAGCTCTTGCTAAAGTGCTTCTCTATGGACTGGGCACTGTCTTCCCCATTGAAAACATTTACAGTGCAACAAAAACAGGTAAGAGCAAACCGATTTAGGCCTCACCAAAGACAGGCTGAAATGTCCAGCACCTGAATGTCAGCTCTGCCTGCAGCGTGTGTCCAGATGAGAAAAATGTGCCTCCTCTTGTGTTGCTTAGGGAAAGAGAGCTGCTTTGAAAGGATAATGCAGAGGTTCGGCAGGAAAGCCGTGTACGTTGTAATAGGAGACGGTGTTGAAGAGGAACAAGGAGCAAAAAAGGTACAGTCTGTGAATGGCATTTATTTGGCTTTGCAGGGACAGGAGCACAATTTGTTAATGGCAAAGGTTACTTGCAAGGTGTCTTTGTGCATCCTGGGTCTTGTGCTCCTGGTGTGACTGCAGAGGTGTGCTGGAGCTGCATTTGCTTTGGGAGCGTTGCACAGGAGTTGGGATGCAGGAACTGACTGGATGAACCCCATCTTCAGCAACCTAATTCATTTTTAATGGTGTAGCTCAGGTGAGGTGTGAAATATTGTATCACAGGAGCTCAGCTTACACAGCTGAACCTTGTGCTGGTGTCACATTTTGACTGATCCTGCAAAGACTTTCCAAGCAAATTTGAGCTTTTTTGGTTGCATAAACCCAGGAGCAAAGGGATCCCAGCAAATAAGGTGATGGGCATGTGTTCTGTCCCCAGAACTGTATCTCAGGTTGCCTCCAGTGCAGCAGAAACCCTGTTTTTCACAGTGGCCAACTGAAGCAACAATATCTGGACCCACCTAGGAAAACTGCCTCAAACTGCAGGTGGTTCTGTAGTTCATGAAGGGTTAAGGAGCTGTCAGGGAAGAGTCCAGAATGCATGACTGGGGCTGAAGTGGTAATGGGCTGCTGCTTGTGACAGCTCAGTGCCACACTTCAAAGGCAGTGGGTCAGTGGCCAGGACTCCATCAAAGGCTGCAGGGGCTCTCTGCCTCCTTGGGAATTTGGGAAGGTTCACCAGCCTCCTGTGCCAGGATTCCAAGAGCCTCTTGCTCCTGTCTCCTGTCTCAGCAGCTCTCCCATTAGTAGAGCACATTCTTTGCTGGGCTGTCGCCTCCTTTGATTGATGGCACTCATTAATCAAAGCTTCCACACACCTGAGTTTTATACAGGGGAAAAAACAAACAAGAAAGGGAGGGGACAGGCAGAGGCCTTTCGCTGGTTTGCCGACAGCACTGATAATATCTCCGCTTTTGGGAGTCATTTTTCTTCACCTGTCTGATGAGTGATAAATCTGTAACTGCTGGACAACAGGAGGGGCTGGGAGGCCAAGATTTCTTCTGGTTTAAGAAAGAAGAATAGCTAATTAAATGGAAGGGGTTTAATAGCAACCAGGGGAGTGAGAAGGAAATAACTTTTCCCCTTAAAGTGAAATTGCAGAGCAGTGGATTTCAGTCACTTCAGCTGTCTGGGTTTGTTTGCTCTCTCTAAACACACTGATAAATAACTGGAAGGAAAGATTTGTTTACTGATAGGCAACATACCAGAGGGAAGCTTGAGTTTTATTTAAACATTAGACCCTCTGTTACATAAATATCTGGAACCATTGAGAGTTTTTTTTTTGTACACGAGTAGGTCCAATAGGAAAAGGAACATCTCCATCAGAGTCATCTATCTAGGAAGTAGATGTTCTTTGAAGCTTTGTGGAAGCTGTTTATCCAGAAGCAGGGTGGTTACAGGTGAATTCTTAGTGCTAAAAGACTCTCAGGAGTGTTATTCCCATGCTGGAAGGGACTAAGTGCTGTGGGAACATTCAGAAAGTGAGCTCACATCCCCCATCATTTGTGAGGCAGGAGGCTCCTAAATTGTAAATATGTCCTCCTGCAGAGGAGGAACAGAGCAGCAAAAAAGAGACTCTTCCCACCCCCTCCCTCTGTCCCTTCCCTCCCCTCTAAGATGAGCCTCTTGCCTGTGGCACCGTGACAACCTGGTGGCCAAGCACAAAGCTCTGTTCCTGAGGGTGCAAACTAAGCAAGTTGTTTTGATCTCAGTATTAATACGGAAAAACAAAACCAAAAAAATCCCCTCTTTTGGTTTCACTCTAGCACAACATGCCCTTCTGGAGAATCTCTTGTCACGCTGACCTGGAAGCTCTTCGGCACGCCTTGGAACTTGAATATTTGTAGCAGACCCCAACATCTTAGCACTGGGAGGGCTTCACTCAGACTATTACAGCGGTTCCACCTATTCCTCAGCATTTTCTCAGTTTAAAAAGAAAAAAAAACAACAAAAAAAAAAATCCCACAGCAACTGCAGTTTTTCTTTTTTTTGAAGGAGAACCCTTTCAGTGGAAGCCTTTAAGAACTTGCAGCCAAAGAACATTGTCTCAAGTCCTCCTTCCTTTGGACAGAGGAAAAACCTTCTGCTCAGTCGCTGGGATGCTGCAGTTGCTGGCTCAGTTGGAGGCACAGAGCTCTAATGGCCTTTTTGCCATCAACAACAAATGCTACAAAGTCTGGCCCTCCCTGTCAGCTTTCTTGGTTTTGAAAGGGGAAAAGGACACAGCAAGGAGTCTCTGCACAGTCCATGACATCAAATGGGACCTTCTGAAAATAAGAGTGAAACTGTTGATTTTTTTTTTCCTATTTTTTTAATTTATGAACTAATCTCATTACTCTGGTATTAAGCTCTGTACCTGTGTTTTTAATCTGGCTTTTCGGGGCTGGGGAAGGGGGGAGGGTGGGGAAAGTCTTACTGTTCTAAATTAATCGTCCGTTTCTCCAGAACGAGCTCTGGGGGAGAATCATCTTGTGTACACGAGTAGTAAGGACACATGGCACTGTTGGTGAGAACTGTAGCTGTGTTTTTGAGCCTTGCCAGGATGGTGTGAGCACCGTGCATGTGTCTGCACGGTGCCTTACGCTGCCGTCTTGGGGTCGGGGAAAAAAAAAAGTACCTTGTGATGAGTGGAAAGGCATTAAATAAAAACATGTTTACATTTTGGGGGACTAGATTACCTGCCTTTTCTGCCACCACTGCTGGGTCTAGAGGTATGTGTGGAATATGTTTCAAGGCTGGGCTGTTAATTTTGCTGCCAAAACATTTTAATTCTCTGGGCCCGCATGAATGTCTCATTCACTTTGAAAATTGCTGATTGTTGCTGGCTGTGGCACCAGACAACCTCAGGAGGACCAAAGCCTCGCTGGAACCAGGTGGCAGAGATGCAACAAGTGCTACAACACCCTCGTCTAATGAGATCAAACAAGTAAGGCCTGCACGAGTTACAGATCCGACACAAGTGCTACACAAGCCTGAGGGATCCTCCGAATCTCTACAAAAACATTTAGAGAAACCCACCACTGAGAGGGGATTTTTCTGCCAAACTAAAGCAGAAAATCTGATCTTAAATTAATCCAGTCTCAGTCTTTGGCTCAGAAGGCAGCAGCCACACAGCAGCTGTGAAACATCAGCCCTGTATGTCGGGAGCAACAACCCAAACCCCTGTACCTGCACTGGGGGGTTTGTAAAGAGCACAACTCCATCCAAAATGTCACTTTTCTAGCAGAGGTGTTCCTGCTCTCAGGTGTGGTGGAATTTTTTTTTTCCCTCAAGATTTTCTTGCTGTAAGAATATTCATGCCCTGATAGAGGGCTGCAACTGCACTCACCATGACAATTCCCCATTTCTAACCCCCAAAACCACCTAACAATGACCTGTTATCAGTCCAACCCCAATCCAGACAGTGAAGAAATGTTACTCAACAAGTGATGGACCTTTGCTGCTGTTAAAGCTGAGAGAAAACGTCTCCTGCCGAGTTTTACACATGAATGACTTCTTATTTAGAGAATGTCAGCGCTGCTTTGTTTTAGCTCAACTTTGGCAGGTGTTCTGAGACAGAAGATGCTAAGGTAAGTGATGTTACCTGTGATCTGGAGATTGTGCAGAAGTGAACATTCCTCCAGACTTAACCAAAACTGGAAATCCAGGAACACAGAGCATTTTTCTAAAACAGTTTAATAAAAAAATTGTGACGTTTCTTGGAAAACTGGAGAAACCCAAAGCATATCGTGTGTGTCACCTGTCTTAATCACAAAGAAACACAATTGTCAAAAAAGATATTTAAGTTTAATACAAATTTTATACAAAGAAAATGTGAAAAAATACTTCCATATGCTAAAAGCAATTATGCTTCACAAATAAGGCCAGCTAGGCTAGTTTTGACACAACTGCAATTAATGAATATTCTGTTCTCACCTTTTTTTTTTTTTCTTCTTCTTCTAATACTTTTTTCCCTCTAATCTGGGGACTAGCTGGAGACTGTACAAACCGCATTCTTATATAAACAATGGGAGAAATCAACATGACTAAAAAATGTACAACAGAATGTACTGGAATGATATCATACAGTTAATTTTCTCATATACATACATCACCTTTTGCTTTGTTCAATGCTTCCGTTTTACACAACATACAAAATGGGACTACAGTCTCAGTGTAACAAACAGCATCTGCAGGGGGTGCTTCCTCTCACACTGCACTGCTTCATGCTTACAGAAAAAACAGAAATGCCATCATATAAATAAGACATGCTCTGGCCCAGCATCGAAAGTCCTTTGCCCACGTTTCCTGATCCGTGTTTTATCTCCACACCTGGTTCTTGTTCAAAGTCCTTCGGGAGAATTTTTTTAAAAATAAGCAAACTGTGAAGCACGGGAACAAATTTTACTTTCCTCAGTCTTTGATATCAGTGATCAGAAATCATTCTACAACCAGCTGCTGTTACAATTTCCAACTTCTCTGATCTTAGCCTGAATGAAGTTTTAAATCAATTTTAACCTGTAAACAACATTATATTGTTGTCAGTGTGGTTGTTATGAAAAACAATGTAAATCTTTGCGTTTCAGATCCACAGATTGGAAATGTCATAATTTGCCTGATGCAATCAACTGAAAAAAGGTATCCTTCATCACTTGGTTGTTCAAAGAAATTCTACAAGAGCTTCAAAGTGCAGAAATTTTTTTCAATCCAAATGCAAAGATAGATGTTCAGATTCTTAGTAGTATTTGATGCACAACTGCAGTTTCCCAAGACCAGTTTTCAGCGTTAGGTTGTGATAAGGCTGTTTTAAACCCTTCCTTTTCCAACTTCAAACACTCTTTATAAGTTAAAGTCAATACAAATATAAAAAGGAGATGGTACTCTAATGACATCCACAAATTGTACATTATTTACAAAAGAAGCATAGATTTAATACGGATCTTACCTGTCCTCAGCTTTTCTAAGCCAGCACTAATGCTTTACATTAATGTAGTGTAATTAATGCTTTGTACACATACACAAAGCTAAAGTCTGAACCTTTGAGGTTAATCCAAAGAACTGTGTTTATTTTTTTCACATTTCTATTAGACTTATTTATTCCAACAATTGTATGGACTTCTTGTTAGCAGTTAGACTCTTCGTACTTGGACTGGCATTGTGGTCTGAACATACACTGTCCCAGCAGAAGGACTTACCACTACAGGAATGGTCTGTGGATTAAAACCAAGAGAAAAAACAGATTGTTATGTTAAAGGTCACATAAACATGACCACAGAAATAGAGATTTATTTTCCAGGGGAAATCCAGAACAAGTGCCAATTTTGTGCAAGAACTAATACCTTTATTACCGCAGTGTTACCTCGTTCCAGGGGAGAAAGGAGTGTTTTAACTTCCCTATAGCCAAGAGTTTTTCTGTGTTCCCGTTACTTGCTACAGAATTACAGGGACAGGAGGTGCTATAGGGACTGTACACACTGGCTGTGCTTGGAGAGTGAGGGTTTCAGAATTACATCCAGTTACGTATTTTCTGCAAACTAACACATGGGAAGAGGAAAAAGGGCTAAGAAAATCCTCTGTCACTTGAAAAAGTCTTGACAAATCAAACTGGAGTACAAAAATACCCTTGTTTATAAGTATATTCTTGTTACACATTACTTAAATCTTTTTCCCCAAAAGGAACTATTTCCCCCATGCATTCAGTCTACACAGAAGAGAACAAAGAACATCCATCTGAACAAAAAAAAAAAAAGTACTTAAGTTAACTTTTGCACAAATCAATAGCAAAAACATCAGCGTTACTGGGAACTGTCTTACACACCCTGTAAAAATATTAATATAGAATAAACTTTTCACTTCCATCATACAGATCATGATTTATACATCTCGACAAATGGAGTTTCAGGACATCTCTATAGGTGGTAATTGATTCTACAGATGCAGAGACAAAGGCACAAGAATGTTAAACAATCTGGTCAAGGTCACATCACTCTGGAAGATCTGTAAAAGGATTTATTGAACCTTAAGTCTGTATCTTAGCCTTCCTCCAAAAACGTGAGAAAGTCTAGAAATGTCTCTACCATACAAACTGCGAGTATGTTCCGATACAACTCCAGTGATGCACAACTGGTGATCAGACAAACGCATCCATTTCAGTTCACAACATCTTGTGGAAGAGACAGGGAGGGAGACTCTGAGGAAACCTGAAAGGGATGCACAGATCTTCCCCCAGTGGTAGTGTGACATTCCAAAGAGAACACGGAAGAAGAAACACAAGTTCAGTGAAGCCCAATGTTTCCCCACACTGATTCAAGAAACCACACGAGTGTCTAAATAGTATTCCACAAAGACAGAGTCTGTGCCTTCCAGAAGCCTACTCATTCCATCCCCTGGAATGCAAAGATGATGGACTCGTATTTTTACATTATTTTAACTGCAGGAAGAATCAAAACCAAACATGGAACCGATTTTCTAAACAAATCCCAGATTGCTGCCATTCTGTAATGATTTCAGATGCGCACACAGGGTTCAATGGAAATGCTACCCAGAAGATTCACTGGGAGTTGCTCAGAGGAAGGAATTCCTAGTCGGACACAAAGTGCAAACTGAACCCTAAAGAAGCCATTATGTAAGTCACTGTCAGTACTAGAGGTGGGGAAACTAGGGTTGCCACAGTCGCCTTTTAAATACACACACTTACACACATGAAGATAATTTAAAGTTTCAGTTCTTAGCGCGATCGGAATATGGAATGTGCGAGACTCCTTACATGTGTTAAGATCATTCCCTGAGAGGTAAATTTTCCACCTCTGCCAGTTTTACACATATGTACATTTTGCATACATATTAAAACATGCACTAAGGTTTAAAATCACTTAAATTGCACGTGCAGTCATTAGAATTACAGAGGTGTCTGTCGCTGTGCAAGACTAATGCAAATGTGTACAAAGTTATAAACATGCACAAATAAAGTTGGAAACCTTTCAGACCTTCCCATTCTGCTTTACACAACTCGGTACACTTTGTGTTACAGAAAACCGATGAAAAGTAACTGCCATTTTTCTGAGTACACAAAACCACCTTAGGATCTTACAGCCCTCGCAGCTATTCACCCAAAAAAAAAAAAAAAAAAAAAAGCCTAACGTCTTGGATGCCTGCTGTTGGACTTTGAAACACATATAAAACCTTGTTGGTAATGGTAGTTCAGTCCAAGCAATTCAGGGCCAACGCTGCAAAGGTGCACAGTGCTCTCAGTTGAGACCAAGTGAGTGGAGTTAAAATGCTGTGAGGAGTGTGGGATGGCAGGATCCCCACTAAGAGCACGATCCCCACTAAGTTGGTGTGGAATATGATGACTGTGAAACACTCTCTGTCCTCGTGCATGTGGTGTATTCACTGACACACACACAGGGGTGTGTCCTGCAGCTGGTGGGGGTGTGCACAAGGAGAGAGACAGAGAGAGAACTTGGACAGCACATCAGGCCTCCCAGTCACAGTGTGGTTACGGTACACTGTTAAAATACCGTTAAACTGTTAAAATAGCACATAGGTACTGTTATAAATCATCTGACTGCAGTCAGAAGTGAACTGATGTTCCCCACACGTGGGCTCCCCTGCTGAACCCCACCTGAGGCAGCGCCGTGACCAGGGCAGTGCCAGCTCAGGCCACACTGACTGACATGAGCCCTGCAGAGCACAGCCAGCTGAAATAATGGGCTATTATGGTGCACAAAATACAAAAATCAAACTCACTTCTGTCCCATCTCCTGTGACTGACACTAAGGAATTCAAGTGTCCTTGGTTAAGCCTTTGATGGGAAAAAAAAAAAAAAAAAAGATCTGATTCCAATGCGATTTCTCATCATTTTGTAACACTAATGTGCAAGACTCCATGGCAGAGACACTGCATGACAAATGCATATTCTCTTTTATAGGTACTGAGATGTCACAGGAATATCAAGCATAGCTCAGAAATAATTAAATCTCTATAGGATACCATAGACAAAAAAAGATATTTAAAAGATATTTAAAATGAATTCTATATATTTACATTGATGATGTCATCAAGTATATACATGAAATAAACCAATAATGTGAAATGGCATCTGCCTGTCCTCAGTGCCTTCACCAGACAATGATTTCTGGATCCTTGCAATCCTGAATGGAATGAAGGGGTGGAATGTTGCACAGCAAAAGAAAACATTTTGCACTGCAAGTTGAGACTATACCAGTGAATTCATCTCTTGATAGGAGAGCAGACAGAGACAACCCCCCAGAGATACTGAGCAATTTTAATGCCAGGCACGGCACTGCTGCAGACTTCAAATTATGATGATGTACTTACAATTGTGGGTTGAGTAGTTGGAATATAGGTGGTGGTCTGCAGTACCTGGACCAGTTTTATAGGCTGGTTGCCTGTCACACCTGTTGCTATCTGCAGAGCAGCAGAAGCCTCAGCTTTTACATAAATTCCACCTAGGTGCTGTTATTACGATATGAAATTTATGTTGGATGTTTTCTTTGCATTAAAAATCTGCGTCTTAATGAATTCACAGGTCACTCTTTTGTTAATGAAACAGAATTCAAACTGTGAACATGATCCATGTATGCAGCATGATGTTTCAGGTAGAACACCTACGTGAAAGCAATCCCAGGTTTGTACAACTGGAATATTCCCTGGCAAGCTCTAGGTCTCACATTCCCTATTTCCCCGGTAATACAAAGCTTGTGCCGCCAGAACAATGCAAACAAACATCAGCCAAATGAGCCAGAGTTTAACCAACTTCACCAAAGTATTCAAGTGGAACAGCACATCCTTCTTCCCCCTCTTCAAATCCGTTTCCCCAAGTTACTCCCTTAGGTGACATGTCAAGCCCAGAGATCTAACACCAGACAGTAGCAAAAGTGTCAAGAAATGAACACAGCTCTCTAGATTACTACGCTTCCCAATTCTACAGGACTATCTCAATGAGACATCATGCTGGAATCACAATACTACAAAATTAGTTTGCTTTTAATATTTTAAAATACATCAAGGCTCCTACTGATGTGGAGGATCACGTGTAAAGGGTTTGAAGGATCAGCCCCCCCTCCCCCCACTAAAATTTTTCGTTTAATAAATCTTGCAAGGGGAGGAAAAAAAAAAAATGATGCCGAAATTGCTAATAGTCAAGCCCTACCTATAAAGCAGAATCTTCTCTATAAACATTTTCTATATATGCAATGTTAAGTCCCTTTTATTTAGAGCATTTTGCTCATCCTTGCCTACTGAATACTATGAGAGTAGGTGCTATGGAGGATTTCGAAACTGCTCCGTTAACCGTAGATCCAGGTGAACTGCTGTATCAGTGTTATGGAACATTGTGGTACCCTAATGACAGTCTGTGGTGATAAAGTAAGTTGATTTGAATGCAGGTCTTGAGCTTGGCCTCTGAACCCCCAGGCAAGAAGGGCTTGGAAGTGCTGCAGTCAGTATTGCTTATCAGAAGGCAACTTGTATCGAAAGATCCAGACCAGAAGCTACACTGATGGATCCTGGAGAGAGAGAGAGAAAGAGGTCCAGTCCCCTCTGGCTGGAAGGATGAGTCAAGCCAACATAAGGTTTTACTGGGAATAAAAGAAGGGGAAAGGGTGTTCCCAGAGGACAGAAGGAGATTGGTTTTTTGGTTTTTTTTTTGATAAGATGAAGAATAAAAACCACAACTCTCTCTGACTCCCCAAACACACACTTTGAAATATGCAAATGGTCATAAATTCCTGGCTTATCCAGGGAAGCCTTCAGGGGTAGGTTTCAGAGAAATCTTAACACATTATTTTTGTTTGAAGTGATGATACTCACCGTAACACTCTCTTTGCTTTTATCAGCTGAACCTTCCTTTTCCTTAGGGGTGCTGGCTGTTTCTGTGGGTGTAGACTGCACACTTGAACTGGGCTGGGATGATTTATTTAGTGTTTCTGTGCTAATTTCAGTATCTGTTTCTTGCTGTGTCGCAGTAGCTAAAATAAAGGAAAAAAGAGAAAGTAGCCATTACTCCTGTGCACAGTCCAGTCCCTCCTCACAGGCACCCCTGCAGGTGAAGAAGGGGGTCCCTGTGTACCCCCCCAAACCCCTGAGGTGTGAAACAGGCAGCCCAGAGCATCCTTACCTGACTGCGTGCAGGATTTCATGTGCTCAGGCCAGTGAGCTTGTTGGCAGGGGTAGTCACAGTAGCTGGTATTCCAACAGCAGTAAAAGATGGCCTCTTTCTTGCAGTTGGCACACCACTGCTTCTTCTTGGTTTCATCCACTGCTTGTTGCTTTTCCAGTTCCAGCTGCTTCTTCACCTCGGCAATCAAACGGTCTCGTTCCTGCTCCAGGCTCTGACGCATTTCAGCCATCGTCAGTTCTGCTCAAAAGGCAGAGAAAGGTGGGTTTGCATTCCCCACCCCACAACAGCAAGGTGCAAACCAGTAATATTTCATGAGTTGAAACACAATTAGAGCTAATAGTCAAAATATTCCCTGAGTTTGGGCATCTCTGTTTCATACCTACTCAACAAATGCAAGACTTCCACCTTCTTTTCTTATTCTGGCACCAAGGTTTTTACCCTGAACCATTTACCTTCCATTTGTTTAACACTTTAGTTCTACATGTCCCACAAGGGACCAGAATCCAGCATAAACACAGAAAGGACATATGCAGGTGCTAACAGACTTTGCCTTTACAAGCCTAAACTTGTTCTGCTCCAATATTCAGAAAATTATATTTATTCTCCTGTCTCACGTGTTCATTGTATCTTGGTTTCTGTACAAAAAACCCTGAAAGTTCCAAGAGGGACACCAACAAAGATGTAACAACTCATGGCTACATGAATGAGGTGGTAAATTTGAGCCTTTAGGATTGCTCTGAGAGTCAGCCACTACTGATGCAGTTATAAATTGATATCTCAGTCACCTGGAGTGAAATACCTTAACAGAATCCTCACAAAAGTAGGCAAATACAAATAAAGCATTCCAGCTCCAGCCACCTGGACTCAGGGTGAATCTTTGGCTCTCAAGTAGACATACTTTCCAAACACTGTTAAAGTTTTGTACTTAAATCAGGAGCTTAAGACTGGTGGCAAAGTGTTTAAAGAATTTTCCTTGTATTTCTGAGCACACTTAGACATTCAGCTCTGTGAATTCAGCAGATGAGTTGCTGCCATACCCAAGTGACTCTGAAGAATGTTATCACTGGACAGCAGCAGTGGAAAAACTGGTCTACCCTGATTTGAAAGAGCAAAATGTTACTAAATGAACCAGAGACACGAGTCTGAATATGGAGTTATTCAGCCCTTAATGCACTTCCAGATGTGCTCTGCAAAAAGGAGAGTCTAAAAATTGGACAAGGACACTAAGGCTGTTTGGACTGTGTGTAGATTAAAGGAGACTTGGATCACACAACTGCAACCTCCTTCCTACAGTCAGTGCATTAAAAAAGATAATTTAAGAAGAATCACATTTTAATCAGGGTTTCATTTCCTGCCAGTATGGCTGAGTGAATGTAGAGATGAAAATCCCCCTCCTAGGAGGAATATTCTTTTATCTGTTTAAGGGAGCATTTTGACCTCATTCCACTGACAGTCTGGCACCAAGATTGAGTCAGGGTTGTCTATTCACTTTCAATAAATAAATAAATAAAGTCTATACTCCAACAGCTGATAGGAACAAAAATGCCAGCTACAGTCTGTAAATTGGCTATATTAACAGAATTTGGTTCCTATGAGAATTAGCACAAAATAATCAGCACAAAATATCTCATGAAGAGGATTATCTAATGATGCATAAAACAGTCATTCTGCCCATCAAAGGCTTGGCCTGAATTTGTCTCAGAGGGCTGAAAAACCTGGTCCTTCTCCTGCACAGATAAAGTAACTTTGGATTCAGACTCCAAAGGTGTGCACTAACATCAGCACAGGACATTACATAAGGTTTTCTGTTCTGTCAACAATTTGTACCATCATGTGATGAAGGTAACACACACAGTTCAAGCATTTCCACCTTCTGTGTAGGACAAAACCTGCCCCACTGTTTTGGACTCCATTTTCATACCTAGGTTATGCTTCATTTCTGAGAGCTCCTGTTGATGCAGCCATTGAAGTTTTTCTATCTCAATCCTCAAACGCCGAATCTGAATATTAACAATTTAATAGTCAGTAGTAATAGGGAGGGTATATAATAATTATAGAATAATAATAATTATACAAATAATTATACAAAAACCCAGGCCCAAAAAAATGAGCCTGATCATCACTTATATCAAGGCTTCTTCACATTAACATGAGGACAAGACCATAACAATCCCCAAACAAAAGTCTGAAGTGTTCTGAATATTTGTCTGCTGCATTTGCTTATTATAAAGAGCACAGGATTGTCTGAAAACAAAAAGAACTGTCTGTGAAACTTGCTCTTGCTTCCTCTGAAACTGCCAGGTATTTTAATTTCTGACTGGAATCTGCTATTTTTTCAGGTCTTTCTCTACCACTCTAACCATCACTTCTGAAAGATCACAGAAATTAGGATCTCTTGCCAGTCTCCATATATATAACACTTTGTAGATATAGTTACATGGCACTTTTATTTATACCTATAAATAAAAATACTAATTTGCAACTTTCAAAAGTTAAAATGCAAGCTTTTTTTTTTAATGTTACACTGACCTCAGCTATTGTACTTCCAGTAGTATTTTTTGAAAGGTCATTATATATTTCAGTCATTGTTCCTTTGATGGCATCCATCATCTGAGAGATAAAAAGAAAATATATATATTTTTAATAGATTCCCACTTTCACTTCCTTTCAACCACTCTAATGTGAGCTTATATTGCTATCAACAATGTTCTATGTATATATATATATATATGTATTTATCAGGGTCTACATTTAGAGGACTATGTAGAAGGTAAAACACAACAGTTTTGATCAGGACTGATTTTTCTGTCCTAAACTGGTGAACTGCTTGATCTTCTACATTTCTAGGAAATTGCTATTGATATAATTTATGAACAAAAAAAATACATAACCATGAATTAGGGGAAGAAATGCAATGTAAAAATATATAGTGTTCACAGTGATTTTTTTTTAAATTAAAGATCTAAGAGAGGATATGGAAAGCCAATGTCTCTTCCCTCACTGTCATGACACAAATACTGCACCACCCCTTCTCTTCAACAATTTAGTGTCTGTTTTAATGCATGGACACACATTTATGGCAAGTTACCCACTGATGAAGTTATACAGTGCTTTAAAAGAAAAGTACAACTCTGTATATGTTGTACTGAACACAGATGAAAAACACAGAAAATGCTCCAAACCACAATGTAACATGAATAAGAAGCAGCAGAACATGAGAAGGAAAGGGTCTGAAGTGCCTGAGCAGCTGAAGCCCCTCTCACACCCTCTGGCTTGGAATGGCAGCATTAAGCCAGATCTAAATATGTGGTTCTGCACTCTCACCAAAATCTGGCTGTTCCTACCTAGTAGGGTGAATTTGCAACATATGGCAACCTGAAAATGAAGTTATTTCAGAATCAGTTCGCTTCAGAATCAAATCTCAAGGAAACCTTACTCAGGAACTTACTTTGCTGGTATATTTAGCAATATCTGCAGCCACATCAGCTGAAGCTGTTGCAATTGGCAGGTCTGTGTTAAGTGAGGAAGAAAGTGTACTTGCAGATCCAGAACTGGTAACCATAGAAATAGGCTGAGTGCTTGTGACTAAGGTTATGGTGGATGTGGAAGTGCTCTGGGTGATCTCTTTTTGCTGCACAGCTAAAAAAAAAAAAAAAAAAAAAGAGAACACTGAGTGGATCAATCACATAAGAAATTATGAAAATAAATGGGCAAACTTCTAACTTCAATATCAAACTAAACTGTGTGCACATAACCATTTCAGACTTGTATTACTTATACAATGGTGCCATCTAATGATTAATTATACAGTGCCCAGCCACTGAACTTGTACATAATTGCAAGGTTTGAAGGTAAAGAAGCAAATGTAACTTTGAATTTAAATACTTGTGATTTTAGACTGGCCAGTGCAAAAGTCTCCCTCAGTTCTGTTTTACTCCCATCCTCGGACTTTTCTATCCCACTTCCTATGAAGCCCCTTCCTGACCTCTCAATCTGGAAAACTCCCTACTAATATCACACATATAAGGTAGACTTCGACACTTCCATATTATTAAGGTGTGAATTAAAGTAGGATTCTATTAAAAATGAGACTTCACCAAGTTTCCCATTTATTTTTCCTCACTGAATATTTTTCTGTGTCATATTTGTGCAGTCTGCAAGCAGGAAGATATCACTTCCTCAGCCCTGCTGAAATGGCAGCCACAAAAGCAGTTTGGGACCAGAGGAATGAGCCTCTGATAAACATCTGTACGTGAGCCATTACCTAAACCTCTCTTCTCTATGAAGTCACCACAGTGCCAGTGGTTTTAGCAGAGGGGAGAATGCCTATTCATCAGGCACAGCAGTAAACATTTCAGTTTATTAACTTGAAATTACGAGTGAAGCTAATTTACATAAAGCTGCTGTTCTGTGAAGTGAAGCAACAGCAGCATGGGCTCGTGTTACCCTGTGCCTGCTCTTAGTGAAACCTCAGGCAAAGGGATGGTAAGAAAACAGTTGAGAAAACATTCTAAATTTCCAGGGCTGTTTGTTCAGTAAACTACCATCAAAGTCTTGTTAAACAATGGGGATTTCAAAGACAAACAGAGCCTGGGTAATTTCATTGTTGTCAAATTATACTCTGAAAAACTGTTCAGATCAGCTTCTTGTCAGATAAAACTGGAAGCAATTTGTAGATACTGAGTGGTAAACATGCAAGTGGAATAGTTAATGGTTTTATCTTACAGTCCAGAACATAATTCAGTTCACTCTTCCAAATCCCTGATGGCTAAGAATAGCAAAAATATTTACACAGACACATACACAAGTTTTCTCTCATTAAAATAAAGAGCCATGACTCTAAATACACACCAGAAGGAGCAGGTATGGTGAGTAAGCTGCTGTACTTTAAAGTCACTTATCAGAGCAGAACCACACTGTGAGATTTTGTTTATATGGAAGAACTCCTGGTTGGGCAGCCTTGGAGCACTGAGATCACTACCGGGGAATTACGGCACCACAGGCACATTGGGTTAGAAAGTGTGTACCTTTCACTGCTTGTCTTGTCTGGTATCTTGTCCCTTGAGAGGACTGAGGCTGCTGTGACTGAGCCTGCTGGCTCTGCTGCTGTTGCTGCTGTCTCTGTACCTTCTGCATGTGCCATTTCTGAGAAGACGTCTGGAACTTATTCGAAGAATTCCACACCACCCGCTGCACAGCAGGGGCGGTTTCCTTGGGCAGCAAAGGCCTCTGCTTTTTCACGGGGCTCCCTGTGGCTGCAGATGGAGCACTGGCAGTGGAAGCAGCACTGGTAGTTGCTGTCACACCAGCTGGGGGGTCTGGGCTGCAGAACGGGTGAGTACTGGAGTTTCTGGGAGAGGCTGGGTGCTTGCGCTGGAGGAGGGTGGAGTTTTGCCTACGACTAAACAAACAGAAAGTGGTACACCAGCTTTTACAAACATCTGATTCATAATCCTCCATCTTATTTCTGGAAGAGCCATATATACCTTCCAGTCTGCTTTGAATGAATTTCCTCAGAAGTAACTGATACATTACAAGTAAAAGTCATTTCAGCCTAGTTGAAGTTGGTGGCAGTTCAGATGCATCAGTAACTAAGTAAAACAAAACCAAAAACTACAAACCCCAGAAAAACCAACCTGACCTCCTCTGAATTAATGTGAGAGGTTAGCACTTGACAGGATGTTTTTGGATTCCCATTTACACCTGTCATCCCAATTTCTATCAGGAGAAAAATACATTCTAAAGTATCAACGACTGAACAGTAAGTGAAGGAATAGGGCACTAAAAACATTCTATAAAAGAGTGAACTGGCACTGACAACCACATGAAGATGACACCAAGTTGGGTGGGAATGTTGATCTGCTTGAGGGTAGGAAGGCTCTGCAGAGAGATCTTGACAGACTGACTGGAGTGATGGGCTGGGGACAACAGCAGGAGGTTCAATAAGGCCAAGTGATGGGTCCTGCCCGTTTTCCATAGTCACAAAGAATGAAAAATCATTCCTAAAAATTTGGTTTAGTACAGATTTTTATCTCAACGCAAAAATAAAGGTAACAATTCTGTCTTAGGTAACAGCCTTACAGAACAGGAGACAAAAAAAAAGGAAGGAAAGAATTTCATCCTACCATCTTGTTTGGGAGAAGGTTCTTTAGATTCTTTCTTGTTTTTCCTTCCTTCACGAGCACAATGATCATCTCCTAGATCGATGACAAGTTCGCTCTCAGAATCAGAGTCCAGTCCTAGATGCACAGTTGGAGAGTCTGTTTCATCTTTACCTTTCAGCTTTTCCTTTGCAGGGTGCTGTAAACTTTTTCCCTTTTCAGAAAATTCTTTTTCAGTGTCTGAAATGGACTTTTCCTTGACCGGTTCTTCGGTTTTCTCCACTTCTGGACTTGTGCTTTTAAGTTCCTCCTTGTCTTCATTCTGTGCTGGGGGCTTAGGTTTTTTTTTCAAGCTCAATGATTCTTTGTCACTTCTTGTACCTTCCTTGTCCTCACCATCTTCTTGATCATTCTTTGATTTCTGATCCTCATCACTATATTCGCTGTCACTGGTGTCAGATTTTTCAGAATCTTCAGAGTCACTGTGTTCTACTGCAGTATAAACAGCTTCAGATATTTCATTTATTCCTAATTGTGGGAAGGAAAGTACATTCCATGCTGACATCAGACTGACTGAAATTACCAAAAAAAAATACTCTATATGCTGGAACAAAGTGTACACACCCCATTATCTTAACTCACAGTTCTTAAGCTACAAACATAGTGCCCTGTCTCAGTACCACAAAAAATGTGCAAGAATCAATCTCCACATACTTCAATTAAGATTTGTATTTCATTCAACAGCCCTCCTTTCACTGCTTTTTTTCCACCACCTGCAAGCTCTTTTGTTCAACTCAGGACCCAATGCCGGCAAATATAAAGAGGAATTATTTTTTATCCTCAAGAAACCAGCTTAAAAATCACTAATACTATTCACCTGATGACATACTTACTTACTGCCTTGCATCCTTCCTTATATATATGACTGACTTACATCCTAATTTGTGCAGCTGACAAAATTTGGGTACAATCCTCGAATTTTTCAGTTTACAAAGCCAATAGTAAGACTATAATCCTGCCACACTACCTACATCAGAATGGTACAAAAACAGATTAAAGATGAAAGCTTGCTGACACAAATTTGAAACCTCAGGTCACACTGTTTTAATGTAAACCAGTTCAGTGCATTCCACTTGCCCCAAAGATTTCAAATATCGTCTACTCTTCTTTTAACACATAATTTAAGGCTTTACTAGTCCAAAACTTATTTTAAGCTCCACTCCAGGATTTCCTCAAGTGTATCCTTCGTTTGCCCACCGTGCTCTTGAGGGACACTCACCAAGTTGTGCTTTGCAGCTCTCTATGGTCTTGTCCAGGTTAAGCTGGAACCTGCTCCGGATCTGCCGTTTTGGGGAGATGAGCTGCACAGGAGTGCTCTGCTGCTGCACCGACTCACTCAGCTCCTTCAGATCCATCTCAGCTTTGCTACGGTCTAGAAAGAGAAACAGAGGACTGAGAAAAGGATTTGACAAAAGGAGCAGAGATCATTCATCCAGGTAAGGCAAATTTCACTGAGGACGATCTGAAATGTATTTCACTTCTCTTAAAATTATGGGTTAAATGATAATTCTAAAATGACCTTACTGCAAACAATGGATTCTCCCTCTCTGACACGACGTATTTCACGCACAAAACTGCAGGCATCAATCACATGGACATTTTCCCCATCAATGTGAAATTGTCAAGAAATCATCATTCAGGTCTGTAAGCTGTCTGACAGCACCCCTACTAAACCGCTGCTGTTATTTACAGTATTTTCAGAGAAAATTAAATAGAAATAATAATCCTTACAATCATCATTTAAAATTCCAAAGTTAAGTCATGAGAATACATTTAAAAATGTGGATCATTGCACTGGATAGATTAATAAAGATAAAATAATACATTTTTCAATATATGTCAGCAAAATCTTGAGTTTTCATCTACAGGTAGAGAATTTTCACTCTGAAACACACATAACTGTCTGCAAAGAGCACATACTAGAGTGCTAAAGCTAAAACTGTCTTAGCAACTAAGTTTCACATTTTTGCTTCAATTTTTCCACTTCAGAGACTGTATTCCTGTGGCACAGTCCTATCCTGGACTCTCTGCCAAGAGTGCTGACACTCCATCAGTGCTCAGGGCACTAAACCAGCTGGAGTTGGTTGGTGGAAGAGGAAGGGCACATGAAGAAGGGGGAAGGAAAGGAGAGAAGAATTACATTTGGCGAGTTTAACTCTTTGAACTGGCTCATGGTAGGACCAAAAGAGCCAGTGCCATATGCTGGGAAAGGCCATGGAGAAGACAAAAGGTAACACTGGCACAATGTGCATTTGTGCTTTGAAGTTTCATTCCAGAGCAGTTAAATGTGGCACAGCATCGCCTTATTTGACTTTAAAAAAAATGCATATTTACAAGACATGCTCTGTTGATGTACAAGTCAGTGAAATGAATAGGAAGGGCTGAGCCAATGACTGCTCTGAGCAGGCATCCTTTACAAGTTTGAACTGCAGAGTCCTCCCAGCACTCTGCTCAAGATACAAAATGTCTTTGTTTTCTGGACTTTCACTTCTGTTTTTGCAGAGAGAAACCACGTTCACGTCACACAGGACAGTGAGACACAACAAGTTATATCACAGAATCATTAGAGATTCACAGAAGAATCCATGTCTGGCACAGCTGATACAAATGAAGAGGGGCTGCCATTTTCACCCCTATCATCAGAGTATACTTAGCAAAGGAAATTCCCCAAAGCTGAAAACATAACTGATACTCTACTTGAAAGCACTCAAGCAGCTCTTTTATGATATTGCTCATGGACCATAACGTTTTACTCAAAAGGTTATATGCTCCAGCTGATGTCTCCCACCTGTGGCTCAAACAACTGCAGCACTACAGAATTCCTGACGTTTTCCCAAATGCAGTGTCACCCCAGATGAGATGACAAACAGCTGCAGTGCAGCAGAAGAAATTAATTCTGTGATTATGTCCACACAGACAGATTAATGTGCTGAAAAACAAGACTTGTGGGCTTGTACCTACAATCAGAATATCTGTAAGGCAGTGAAGACATAATTCAGCATTTGAACTCAAGCCTTCCTGAAATATCTGGCCAATTCTGAGGGGCAGAATCCCGTTTCTCTGGGTAATATCACCTAGTAAATCCCAAAACCCAAAGATCATAAGAAAACTTTGCCAGCAATTCACCTGAGAGACTGATGGGTGAAGAGCAGCAGTTTTCATGTAATTACAACCTTTAGAAACTTACCCACTGTTTAGAAACATTCACTGGTACAGTTCAGCAAAAAACCCCCACAAACATCCTTTAACTGCTTCTTATCAACACAAAGTAACAATAACAGAAAATTTCTTTAATAAAACAAAACAAAAACACCCCCCAGCAAATCTGATGAAACAATAATTACAGATGTGCCTCATTTAAAGACCTTTGCTCATTTAAAGCCACATACCAGCAAGTTTGTTCATATTACGTTGCACTGACACCACCACAATTTGTTCAGCTATAAGAGTATTAGGTTTTCAAAGGTCAAGACTAACCAAGATTAAGATTCAGAATGCTTCCTGGAGTGGAGGTTCTTTCTTGCTTGGAAGAAATTGGTGTTGATGCTTGAGGAGAGAAAGGTTTGGGGCTGCCTGACAAGCTCCCTGCTTGACCTGTTCTCGTTGGTGCTGGAGAAGCTGAAAAAGCACAAAATTAATAAAGACAGATTTAAAACTAGAATACCTCCTAATCATGACAATTCTAACTCTTTGTATTAACTTCTACTCTCCATTTTGATAATTATGACTATTTTCTGCTATTTAAACTGAAGGACTTTGGTCGCTTTTCCAGATTATTTATTAATTCTCAACGTGACACAGAGAACTGATGTTTCTTATCTGAGATACTGGAAGTTAAACACCTTTTTTTCTAAAACTTCTTCATAACCCAAGTCATAATGCAGCCTGTCTTTAAAGAGTACATGGAGTAGAACTAGTACACCACAAAAGTCTTGTACTCCATTTTTTTTTTTACCTGTATTTTTCTCAATAAAGTCCATGGATTCTTCACTGGCACTAAAATGACTGGAAGTTGCTTTTTTCTCTGCATCCTGTTCAACATCAGATCCAGTGTGAACGGATGAGTTTGTACTCATTGGTGACCGTGGCATATCTGTCAGTGAAATCCTACGGCCTGTGCTGCTGCTCAGCATAGACTTGCTCATCAGGATCTTGGGTGAGGCTGTCATATCAAAGTTCAGTTTGATTTTCTCTTGCTTGTCTGTCTTTGCAGTTCCAGCAGTTGGGTTTGCAGGGTCTAACAACATTTGGTATTGATTGTTGGGAGTATATGGTGTCCGGAAAGGGGCGTAATTAAATACTCCAAATTTTCTACGAATGTTATCAACATAAACCTCCATTTCTTGCATTGCACTATTGAAGATGCTCTTAGTCTTTTTCACAGAAAAAGGAATTTCTTTAGACATGAGGTAGCAATTATTTATTGGAACCCAGGCCCTATATATAAAACAGAAAAATAAAAGACAATATAATTCACACCGTGGATTGACACTGGCAACTTTTGCGCACATACTAATTTATTTTAGCCTAATCATAAAGATAGGCACACCTCAGATCATTTCAAAGAACCTACAGTTCTCCACAGCACACCACCAGACACAGGAATTAACCTGCATACTCACCAGACTGTGTGTGTACCGATCTTACAGACATCATGTAAGGAACTAAAATTGTGTATGTCACATTATTACATAGTTTGTTAAGGTCAAGGTTTGAAAACACAGGAGACAAAAAACTTTTAAGAGCATAAAATCACCACCACAGGAATTTTTTAAGCACAGTCAAAGGCATCCTTTGGTTAAACTCCCACCTGTCGTGTTGGCCAAAGAAACGGGCATCGACTTGCCCGTCTTTATCCCTCAGTGCTTTAGCAGGCCAGAATGGAAAGCCTTTGAGTTTAGCCCAGACCAAAGGGTGGGGATTGCTCTAGAGGAAGAGGCAAAATACACAGTCAGAAAATGCAAGCAGTACTACCTTCAAATCTGGTCATAAACATGATTTTTTTCTTTTAATTGTATACATTACTTAGGTGCAGTAAAGGTCCAGCATGCTCAAGGCACTTGCCAAATACAAGAGGCCATTTTACTACATACAAATAAATCCCGAGAGGACAAAATTATAAAATTATATTTAAAAAAATCCCAAAACATAAAACCTCACATAACTCAACTCAATGCAATTGCACTTCTTTATTCATTTATTTTTGATTAGTCCCCTCTAAATGTGTAAGTTAGGCTAAGGCCAATCTTTGAAATGCTCTTAATTTTCATGTAAGTTTGTGTCCTGGCAGAGCACGAGACACTGCAAAGTCCTTGACTTAGGTAAGCACTACTTAGCAACAACCAAAACATCAGTGTGTTATCAACATTATTCTCATACTAAACCCAAAACACAGCATTGTGCCAGCTACCAAGAAGAAAATGAACTCTATCCCAGATGAAACAAAGGGGATAACAGGAACAGTGAAATGAGAACTACTACTTCAATGTAGCAGCCAGACTACCACAATCCTTAACTTACACAAGGCTCACAAAACCAATTTTCTCGTTTTTGGCAAGCAGCTAAATAACATTCCGGACATACTTCAATTTCATTCATCTGAAAACAAAAAGCAAAGTTATTGGAGAGATTAAAGAGAGTCCCAAGTACTATTATGTTAGCCTGTCTGGTTTGCAAGCACCATTTTCCCACCAATTTGTGGGTATAAATCACTATTTCCAGGTGGCCAAGAAGGCCAATGGCACATCAGCAGTATTGCGGCCAGCAGGACCAGGGCACTGACCACCCCCCTGTGCTGGGCACTGCTGCAGCATCTCAAATCCTGTCTTTGTGCAGAATCCATACATCCACGGTCTTCTCTTCCCTCCCCTTCCCAGAATTTTTAATTATAAATAATGCATATCCTAATGGAAAACACATTAGCAATGCCCTTGCCAGACACCATTCTCCAGGCCATGGATAAGAAAGCCTACAAAAATTATAGTTCTGCAACACACAGGTAAGAAAACAGATATTATTTCACCCAAGAATACATGAGATTGAACACAGAACAGTTTAGTTAATTGGGGCACTCATACCTCATGCTCACAGATTTTGATGATGACTTTTGCTGTCTGTGTCAATTTGTGATTTCCTGAGGAAACAATGAAATGCTTTAACCAAGAAAATCGTCATGCTAGCATTATGATAAAATCAACAGTTTTCAGATTTAAAAGTTAGTGATAAAAACAAAAGAGAACATCTAAAAACAATGTAAAAACCTACGTATAAACTACATGCTTGCAAAAGCAGGACATGAGCACTTTTCTTCTCAACGTAACATTGTAATAATCTTTAAATGCTCCTTTTCAAAGCCTACTGCAGCCTCCCCACCACCAAGGCACTCTTTCAGTGAGGGATGTGCTGTATGACCTTCTCAGGTAGGTCTCCATGAAGTGCTGCACAATATAGGACTTGCTACAGCAACTGGGGGGTTGAACCAGGTGATCTTTAAGGTCTGTTCCTACCCAAACCATTCTATGATTTTAACTTATGTGAATTTTTTCTTTCCTAAGGTGGAATGAGCAAATGACAGCACAGGTTGTATTTGGCCCTGCAGTTTTATGCATGCCAATTGTTAAAAAACCCACAAACCTGTTATTGTTTAGGAATTATGGTAATTAACAAAGATACTTTCAGCATTTACCAACTAGAAGTCTACAAATGGCTCCATGGCTTTACCAATTTAAAAGTTTCCTATTTGAGGACATAAGTAAGTATCAATACTTACCCCCATTGTAAATAATGCAGTTGTGCAAAATCCATTTGGCATCAGCCAAAAATGCTTCAGTGCAACCGTACATTTTCTTTTTAACATTCTGTAAAGAAAAAAATTAAGAATGTATCAGGAAACAGAAGTGAGTAAAAAGGGGCAGCTTCTTCCTCAACATTGTTTCCTATCAGTTATACAATTAATAAAACTGACCCCTGGAACTGTTCAAGCCAGGCTGGACAATGCAAGTCCCATTATCCACCTCCTGACTGTTTCTTTTTCCTTTTACACCTCAGTGCAGTGGAGATCACAGTATTTGCTGAATGATCAGTAAAATGAGTCTGCAATGACCCCTGGATATACACCAAATGGTCTCAGATTAATGAACCAGTGATCCATAAACAGCTTACAAACATGATGATCAAATGCAAACCCTGGTTAAAGAAGTCTCTCCTGGAGATCATTCCTGGAATAACAGGAAGAAGTCAGCAGTGCAAGCTTGTCTTTTACACACTGTTTTTCCTGAGCATTTACCAGTTCAGACAAAACAGTGTCACTGTTGAGCTGGCATGGGATTTAGCTGTAACTGAATTGACTTTTACAGTAACAAAAAAAACCATCAAAATAATTTCAAGCAACTTCTCTCCCCCGCCATCGAACACGTCAGAAACAGCAACCAGAGTCAAGGAACCTGCCTCTGTCAGCTTCATACAAACCTTCTCTAATGTACAAAGGTCCATTGGATGAAAGATATATTCTGCATAATCTGGGTGTTGATCCAGTGAAACTGGCTTTTGAAATGGCTCTGTCTGTTAGGGGAAATAATAAACCACACTGCTTACTGATATGGAACAGTTACAGCAATGACACAATACTCACTCATTTTCTAACACTGCTTCCAACTGTGTTATCAGAGAAAATTCTTCAAAGGTAATTATAAAATGTTGTGAGGAGGTAAATTATTAGCAGAACAACAGGAACTAAAAGGTCTCATGTGACTGATTTTTCATATGCTGGACATAATGAACTGCAAAAATTAGAGGTTTCTTAAAAGGTACTGTTACAATTTGCAGTCAGGGTTTCTTTTGTGTGGAGCTTTAGATGAGGTTCAACAGAGCATTTTTAGAAGCATAAAGACACTATATTTCCAATTCACAAGACTCACAAATACCTTTTTCTGACTCTCATTAGAATCACAACTTTCAAAACAATGATGGCTTGGTAATGCAAACACAATCAAACTTTTTTCAGAGGGACTGCACACTCTATCTGCCAATGTGGAGGGACTGCAATTCTTGGACCAAACCAATGAAAGGACTTGATACCAACACAACAGGTTAACAGTAAAATGCCTGAAGGGCAAAACATCTCAATAGCATTCATTAGACATTAGCTTTCTAACCACACTTCCAAAACACTTTGTGAATTCAATACAAACAAACACTGACATTTTGCTACTGAAAAGCTGCATTAAAGCTTCTAAGGGCTCCATCTGATAGTATTTACCACTGCAGAGGGAAAGGATTTGAAGAGCCAAAATCTGTCAGTACCCAGAGTAAGAAGTTGTCACTATTGTTCTGCTAAAATACTTGTCACAGAGAGTAAGAGACGCAGAGAGCCCATCATTCTGCACATATGGTTTTCCCAAAATACTCCACAGTGACTACAACACTGCAGGCACAGAGACACCCTCTCTGCTCCTCTAACTTACACACAGGAGAGCAACAGGAGTTAAGATAACTCATCACATCACATTTTGATTAACTGTTATCTTCACACACGTGAAAACAAGGCACAGCCTGTGTGGCAAAGAACAAGTGACCAGAATTGTTAGAATGAGTGTCTGGAAGAGCTGAAACTTGGAGGCATTCTGATTTTGAGGAGTCTGAGACAGACACATGGGGGAAATCCAGTTTTACCTCCATGATTCAGAGAACAGCAGCCTCAAGTGGCATAGGCACTACAATTTCTTCAGCATTTTAGAAGTATATGATACAATTAACTTTTGTGGCAAGAACTGTTTCTACTGACAGATAGAAGCTATGTTCTCAACAGGTATAATCACTAATACAACAGTGTCTGGGCCTAGGGCTCCTGTCCACACAACTGTATTGGTAAGAGATCGTGTCTCCTCATTCCCCTTGTACCTCAGAGACACCACTGTCTGCTTTCAGAGAGAGAAACCATGTTCCACTGGAAAACCACGTTGTATTTTCACTACACCCACTGAAAATACATCCAGAAGTTACACCAAAACTGCATTTTAAGTGCACTCCAAAACAGTGTCAAGAACCCAAGCTAATCTGTCTGTTCAGGGCAGGTGGAGGGCACCACAGAAATTCACATACAATCTGATAAACTAAACTGGGTTCATCACCCACTAAAGGAAGCAAAACCCAGGATTATGACAAACACATGACCCAAGTATTTAAAGAAAAGAAAAAAAGAAAAATTTCCTTACCCCTGGCTGTTTCATTTTCTGTAGTGCAAACTTCAGTAGATATGATAGCTGTTCGATGGTGAGCATTGTCATTGCTTTACTCTGTGTTTCTATGCATTCTGCCACTGTGATTTTCTACAGGTTCAGATTGAAAAAAAAAATTTGTCAGCAAATATTTCTAGGTAAATCCTTTTCCACTTAAACATTCTAGTATTCAAATGGACTGTAATAGCTGTTTTATACAGAAAAAGCCCTTTCTGAGGATGCAATGTAAGTACTTCAGATGCTTGTTTTACTTGGTTTTTGTTCTTGGTATGTTCATCAAAAAAAAAAAAAAAAAGGAAAATAAAAAAAGGAAAAGACCAGAAAATTATCTATCATCTTCAGGATCACACAAAGTAAAGGAGTGAATACATAAAATTTCCAAATACAATGTGGGTTCACAGCAATGTGAACAAGTGAGAAGGTCACCTGGGCTCTAATATAATAAGTGATCAAAAAAAAAAACATGCAATAAACAAATTTGCTTTCATTATAGATATCTGGATGCTAAGTATCCTCTCCCCAGAAATCTTTGGAGAGAAATGATTAAATTCTTCCTCAGCACCTCAGCAGAAAGAAACTAATAAAATACCCACTTGTTTATGTAGACCCTACAGTGCATTTTTTTCTGCACTGCTGAAAAGCTGATCAGCCCACTAGGAGAAGCACAAGTTAAACTAGAGGAAAACTGCAGAACGTTTTCAGAATTAGTGGTGCCTGACGAAGAGACCACCCTTTGAAACGGTGCTTCTCCAGAGCTGGAAACACAGAGGAGGCTGAAGACTCGTGGTAAGAAGGCAAACACAACCCAGGCACACACGGACAACAAGTGGTGAAGCAGAGCCTCTCCCGTACAAACTTTTCCGGTGCCAAAGAGGCGATACGGGAATAAACCAGCAACATTTCAGCACACACAAAGAAATGCGCTCCTTCCATCCCACTGACCTCACACTCTGGGCAAAACCAATCCCCCTCTGGTTCGGCTGTCAGTTTCAGACACTTAGCATGATAAACCCGAGGACAGAGTTCGCAGCAGAGGACTTGGCCTTCCCGATGACAAACCCAGCAATAGAAATCATTCCGTCCATCCTGCGGTACAACATCAACAGGGTCTGTGGTGAGTGGCTGCTTCATATAGTAAAACGGACCATGTCTTAGTTCTGACTGAAATGTAGGCAAGAAAAACAGGTTTGGTTTCAAAACAAATTTGCATTTTTTCGCATCGTTAACATTCATAAATATATAAGCAAACAGCAATTAACAGAGTCTGATTAACACGTATGCAAGCACAGTATCTTAGTCATCGCACAAAATCAGTCATAAAGGAGTTTACTTCTTATTCAGATGTCGAATGACAGTTTGCACTCAAGACCAGAAACAAATTTTTCGTGGCAAGTGAGGGCGTCGAGTGCAAGACATGCAGTCCAACAAGAGAGAGCAAACACTTGAAGCTTCGAGAAAGAAATATTGCTACAGAAGCCATTAGCTCTTCTGAACTTGGAATTTCACGGGGCTGTGCAAGCTAAATACTGAGACATTTAGTGGTGGCTAAACCTGGGACAACTGAAGAAGTTAGTCCTGGAACAAGGAGTAGAACACCATGCAAATCTGGGCTAGTTTGCAGCAGTTCACAGCTTTGCACCATGAAGCAAGCCAGCACCAATTCTGATTAATAAGGCAAACTGTAGAGAAGGGTGACAAAGGAGCGAATTCACATCCTGAGCAGCCACCTCCGCTACAGGAGCAGGAGCACTGGGAGGGATTTCATTCGTCATCTAAATGCATATCAAAATTTAAGACTCACAATCTCCATTGCTTTGCCTGCACTAGAAAGCAGAGTTAAATATGTAACCTGCATGAACTGGTCTTCCACTTGAGCCCGACAGCTCAGAGACGACACAGCTGATGCCAGAGCAAAGAAGTGAAGAGCCTGGGAGGGTTTAAGTAGGTCCACAGATACCTAAAGTTTGTTATATCAGCTTTGAAGAGCTGCTAACATGTATTGGGAAACTACATTCTATTTATTAACGACAAAGGAACTTCAGTTCTCTGCTTGGTATTAATTACAGGGGTGGTTTGCTGAGGAGGGCACAGGGGGAAACAATCCCGAGATTTCAGGCAGTTTGTCTGATGTAAAACCACTTGCTCATGACATCACTCAAGCATCCAAATGTTTGTAGTCTGCAAAACCATTTTGTTTGGTTCTCAGGTCGTTTTGCATGTGTCCTACATTCACACATCTGGAAGGTCTGAGATCTCTGGGCTGTCACAACCCCGTGTGATTTTGTACCTCTGGGGCATCCTGTACAGAATCAGTCACATGGGGCATAAATAATGTCACCAAAACCAACCCACATGCTACTTTGAACCATGATATTTTTAGATATCTGAAGTTAGAAAGGATGAGATCTAATTATTTGCATGAATAAAGGACCTCCAAGGAAGAAGTGACAACCCAGCTGAAGATGTTATATCTCCAAAAACACCCGGAAGAGGTATCATCTGCAGTTATCTAACAACGCATAATATTTTAGGCAAAGAAAGGATGGTACCTGTAAACATTCTGGTATCTAAAATTTCACACAAATTTCTGTCAGTTTTGGTGGGTTTCATTTTCTATTCTACAGGTGATAAAGCCTCAAAAGACACTTTGTTCCCACCACAGAAATGGGCAAAATGACACTTCTGTACTTTCTATATATATATGCACATTTAATCCTATAATATGACAAGACTTTCAGAAGGAAGGTTCTTTGAGACCTTGAGGAGTAAGTGGGACAGCACAAGGGATTAACTCCATTTCAGTGTATTACTACTACAACCATTCAAACAGGTACAAAGGCATAAAGAAACACAGAATGAGGAAGGGAATTTCCAGTAATTTCCAGTGTAATTTCCAGTGCAGAAACATGTTCTGTTTGCAGCTTTATGCACCACAGCTGTGAGACCAAAATCTCAATCTTGTATACGTGGAGATGGAGCTATGGGGCATTTCCTCCACTGCAGATAAAGGAAATCACCAGAAGAATTTAATACATATTCTGACTTTGAAGTAGATATGAGTAGTATGTGCACACTTTGTAAGATTCAAAGATTCAGCTTTAAGAAAAACGTAGAACCTGTGAAACTGTCCCACAGAAATCAGCTCAGAACATCCAAACTGAAGAGAAGTCCTTTTTTGCTGAAGCACAAGAAGAATCAGTTTTCTGTTCAAGGATGCTTACACCATTTAGACATCTATCACCTTATTTTGCCTAAGCCAAATTTAAGAAACGAAACAAAAAAAAGGTTCAGAGACTCAAAAGAGGTTTCCAGGGATGTTGTGGTACCTCAAAACAGATTCATCAGCCAATCAGAACCACAGCTATCATCTACATTACACTTGAAACATAACCTGAGAGCAAAACTTCACTCACATCTGCTCGGCAGTAAAAGGATCTCTAACAACTCCTGCTACCACACAGAGCAGAATTTGCACCTACTTCAAACACAACAATCTTCAGGCCCACTTCAAATTTGACATGCAAGACAATATGAGAAACAACTTGTGGAAGCTGAACGAAACTAAACAGATGATATTTTCTTGCTGACTTGTAATAAACACAGCAAATTAAGCAAGTCTGATTGGTTTCTCTTCATTATTTATTCTATCCTGTACATTTCAGGTCTGAGATACCTGGAAAACAGAAAAGGATTTACCGAGGGGAATGTATCACGTTCAACCACTGCAACTGTGTTTTCACATGTATTTCTAAATGCAGGAAGAAAAAGTGGAAATTAATACCCTAGGATTCAATTCCACTGTTTGTAAAATTATCTCTACGCTGCACAGGTAGAAGCTCAGACTTCAGTGGGGCATCATCTCCCCAGAAAACTTCCAGGATGCAGAGGAATAAATCCAGCCTGAAGTGAAGCTCAGCAAAAGCCAAAGTGACCTCAGTGCACTACTGCAAGCACATCTCCACATGTCAGACCTCCCAGTTATCCTGAAATAAAATAGGGTTGACACTGGTTTTCAAGGCCCGATTTATTCACAGGCATTGTTGCAGCACAACTGCAGTGATTAGGAATTTCATTTTCCTTCTTCACCAGTGCAATTGTGCCAGGATAATATCTAATGTGGATGTTGTTATGCCAGGAAAAAGTGCTTTTAAATGCTCACAACTTAATCCCGTGTTCATATGATCCTGGCAAAAAAAAAAATACAGTGACTGACACACAGAAGAACTTTGGAAAATACACAGGTATGTCATTGTTACATTAGACATGAAATAATTTCAGTAAGGCTGAAGACTGCCTTCATGTAATCTCCTCTAAGATGATGCAGATGCTTTATAGCATTTGCTATTCAAAACATAAAATTCTTTCACGTGCATCATACAATGAATCAGAAAGTGTCAAAGTCTTCCAGAGTCAAGTTCTTCCAAGGATTACAACAAATGCTGTCAATTCAGTATTCAGAAGTCACCAAAAATGAGGTTTCAAGCATGAAGGCTGAAAAGTCAGTGTGACCCACTGATTCACCTCCCATTGGTAGGAGTGGACATTGCCCTGAAGTTTAAAGGAAGGGGAGGGAATCTGCAGAGAACCAAGGATGGAGTTGACTTTTGTTAATAATTCGTAGTAGGACAGGACTGAAAGCAGATGAGGAACTTCCACTGACATTATGAGATCCTTCTCATCTTAGATATCACACCACTGAGTATTTCCTTTTAATGGTTTTATTTAGTAACAGCGATTGTTGGTTTTTTAATTGTTTTTACATTTCTTCATAATAATTCTGTTCAAAATTACATTTATTCTTTATACATCTTAGTAGCTTTGTGAAATCAGTAAGCAGGACACAGGTGGTCTTCCTCAAAAATAATAAAAGAACCTTCAAACCCAAATGATAATGTCAATTCCTACCCCCACTGCAGTCAAAAATTAATAACCAACTTCTTAAGAGTACAAGAATGGAGCTTCCTAAAGAGGAGTGAGCTCCAGATCAGTGGCCTCTACATCCTTTACTGTTTCATATTCCAGCATAACAAAACCATGACTTCTCTTACCTGCTCTTTATTATTACTGTTCAATAGACCAGGTTTCTTTTTCTTTTTTATAGGACTTGTTGATGCATCTTGTGGTGAGTGGCCATTAGAGGAATGTGGAGGGCTGGGAAATTTCCTTTTTTGTGCTGTGCGCTCAGCAGAGCCAGGATCTACAACAGATGCAAACAACACAGTTAAAGAGTGCAGACTGATGAAAAACATCCCAACAAGGTTATGGTTTGTCATCCAGGCTGTGCAAAGATTTTAAATTCATCTTTCTAAAGTTAAGAACATTCTCTCAGAACAAAATTTAAATGATTTCTAATGCTCAGCTCAATTATAAAGAACCTACTGATATTTTTCAAAAGAAACAGGTGTGTAATGAGCTGTAAAGGACAATCATAGAACAGTGACATGATCTTGGCAAAATACAAGTGGAAGTTCATCAGAGTTGGTTTAACATGTTTAATTTTTCCCTAAGCTTTTAATGCATGCAACAAACAGAACTACAGTTAAAACCATAAGGATCAGAAGTCATCCACACCACAGAGAAATAACTGAACCATCCCCAACACACAGAAGTGCACAGGAAAACAAAAAAACTCAGAACTGTGGGTTTCATGAATCTGGAACAGCTGCACCAGGCTAACAACACGAGTCATTGCAACAACTGCAGGAAAAGTGTCTGCCACCAGTCCTGTAGGCACAGCTGCTTCAGCAGTGCTGCCCAGCACAACCGTGGTGTCAGCTCGCAGGGATGCTTTTATGTTGGCAGAAGTGACAAACCTTTGGCAAAACACAGTTAAGCTGGTTTAAAGAAAAAAAAATGTTCATGTTTTGAGTTCTGACACTAGGACGGGACTTTTTTTCCTCCCCACAGACCACTCCCCTTCCACACTTGTAGGCAGCACTTAGGACCAGTTATCTCCTGACCAGTTATCTCTTGACCAGTTATCTCCTGACATGCCCTGGGCTGGATTCAATCAATATGATGTGTCTGAGGCCACGATTGCTACTTGATGTGTTTTGATTCAAGCAAACCTGCCTGCCACTCCTTTTAGCCCAAAATTTGGATTGATTCGACATTCCAGAGAACTGCCAGATAAAGTATGTCACCTGTATGTGTGTCTGCTTCCTCCCCTCCGTGAGCAATTATGACAGTACAAATCCTAGCACAGTACAACTCTGCTGACAGGAGGAGGCTCAGTGGGTTTGTCAGTTTAGCTGATTGTGCACAGAAGGTGGCAGAAGAACTCCTTGGGCTGGGATTTGCTTCCCATATCCCAAGGGAGCTTCGCCAACCCAGCTATGCTGGAAGAAACGCTGCAGCATCAGTGTCAGCTGAACCAAAGCCCACAGCTAAACCAAAGTGATCAAACCTAAAACCAAAAAAAGCTCTGAATTCTATCTTTTTTTTTCATGAAAGTAGAACAGAGCTTATTCAGCATGGGAACTGTTTGCACCCAGTGATCTGCAAAACCAGCATCATACCATATCTTTTCTCATCTTCCCATCACCACATTAAGTCTTTGTTTCTTTATTATAATTTGCAGTTCCCAACAGAGTCTTTCCACACATTACTAAAGACAGTCATAAGAAAATTACTCTCACTGTCAAGTGCTGATCATGCCTTACTCTTTTTTTCTCAGAGCAGGGAGATGAGAGAATTGTCTCTCCCTACAGCAAACAACATCCCCAAAGGACCTGCAAGGATGTCTGAGCCAGAGTTTCTCACCAGCAAATAAAGCCATTACTGTAACGCCCTCAAGAGACTCCGCTTTTATACCCTGACTGTACCTAAGCAGGGACAGCTTAAACCAGGAGGGAAAAGGACAGCATAGTTTTCTGCCCTTTGGCTTCCATTTCTTACCTCCAGGCACAAAATTGCCACCAGTGAAGCACAAGAGTTTCCTTTCAGCTCCTCAGCCCCAGATTGTGGGGATTATCAAGAAGCTGACTGTGACTCTGCACGCTGTGACTCAGCTTCAAGTATGAAAAAGAAAATCAGCTGTAAAGTTCCTGCCCCCCATGATGTAATGCTTTTCATTTTTAAATGCTGTTTCTTCCTAAATTAACTGATTCAATGTCAGGAAAAGGGTTAAACTGGTATTAGCTAAACCAGAACTGAATTACAATTCAGTCACAGTCAAATCCAATCTACACTTCAGCAGAAAAGGTGCTGATTCAATACTGACCCTATGAAATGGTTACACAAACAAAGATGCTTGGGTAAGTGATTTGAAAATCTACTTTAAGCAATGTAATTCTCCTCTGTGCTTCAGGAAGCCTGAGCATACAAGGGATTCTCAAATAAACTAGTGGTGACTCATAGACAACCTACAAAAACTGACCTGAAATAAACTTCCTTTTTTGCAACTGGCAAGTCATTTTCTTGAGGCAATGTAAGATGTAACTGGAAAAATTAAGGAATAGACAGGAAAACAGCAATGCACAGGCATCTTCTTTCAGATTTAGCTGTGCTAAAGGACCAGACCCATGTCTTTAACTATCACAGTGTGTTGCCAATTTACCGATCTGTGAGGGACCTAATAACACGAACAATCTTTTAATTCAGTTTAAGTAACAAAAGAATGGTAGCACCCACTTAAATCTTTTGAGTTATATCTTCCAATTGCAATCAAGATCAAAAAAAAAAGCTAAAGTTGCATTTTGTGTGAATTTCTTTCAACATCTCTTCTCCCTCCCTGGCTCTTGCAGCTGTGTGAGCAGAGTTTGAGTGGCTGAGCTGTGAACCAGATCAAGAACCTGATTCCTGTTAAAACAAGGAGAAAAGTTACTTTTTAACCTGAATCATTTTCCCGGTGTTGTATTACTTGAAGGAAGTGAAACTAATCTGAGAGGACTGATCTCTTTTGTTCTGATTTAAACTCTGCAATAACTTGGTGACTCCGTTACCTCAGAGTTGGATTCCAGTTTCTGCACCAGAAAGGAGCAGCAATAACTCGTGTGATCTATGACAAGCAAATATTTTTTATTTAAAGTGTTTGATGAGCAAGAATGGTCTCACTTCTCACTTGTCACCATCTGGCACATACCCCTGCCATCTCTCTGCTCCTTCTGAACTCCTTTCACACCCTGAGCACCTCAACCTGAACCAAGCCTCAGATAAGCACCAATTTGTGCACCCCCACAACTTTCCAACTGAGAAAGCTGAGATCAGGAGCAGTTGCTCAGCACTCGGTTAATAATAAGTAATGAAACGTCCTGTGTACTAAATGCAGGGCATTACAGCAGAATAAATTAACATTCCATTGATAAACCACTTGCACTCACAAATTCATTTGCCAAATTAATTCGCCAAATTTACTAAAAAATTAAGTTGGCCCAGCAAGCTTGGTCTTCTTATTTCTTGACTTCCTGTGTGATTTTTGCTTTCTTAGCACCATTTCAAAATTCTGCTTCCAGCTTAAGTGAAGAAATAGACACCTGAGATAAATTTTTAAACTCTCATTAAAGGATACCTAGTTTGACATCACAAGGTTAGTATTAATTGGTCTGTGATGTTACCAAGGTTGTCACTAAGCACCTATGAGTGCTCTTGCAAACCACCCATTGGGGAACAAGAAGCTCACCTGAGCTTCACCTGAAAATTAAAATCTTTGTTTTAGTATGCCATCATGTGATTAAAGCATTAGTAACTAGTGCTCCTAGGAGACAGACTAAAGCACACTTAAACCCTAAAGCAACTTAATTTCACACTTTAGGGCGATTTTAGAGGGACAGTTTTATGTGATGGCAATGCAGTTTTCGAGCAGATAACCACGATAATGGTTTAATACATTTTAGCTTGGGAAAAACTACAAAAAAAACCCAAACAAAACTATATTATTTATACCAAGGATCTTATCTGGCTGCAGCATATGGAGCACAGACCATAACCAGACCTTTTTATGCTCTAAACATTGCCAAGTGCTGCACTGTGAACACTTCACAGCAGTGATTCCTGACAACTCACTGAGAAGTCTCGTTTTTCTCAATGGAAGCAGGTGCCAACTCAGAAAATGTCTAAAAGTAGGATGTTGTTTTCCTTGCTTTTCCTGTGATGCTCAAACGTAATTCTTCTTGAAAACAAGCAACATCAACACGCCTTACTGTCAGAACACAGCACAAACTGCTAATTGACAGTGATGTCTCTTCTTTCTTTCTTTCCATACACCTTTTTTGGGTTTTTTTCTAATTTAAAAACTTATACTAAATACAATCAAAGCAATTCCAGACTAAAACCATAATGAAATCATGTCTACATATGTATTTCTAGGCAACTCTTATATTTGCATTAGTTTCTCTACCAGTAAGATCTAAGTTAAGGCTTCCCAGCTCCCCTCCCACAGAGAGAAAAAGGGAACAAATTGTTTCTCTAGCACTGTTGTTTGTTCACCCAGGAAGCAAGACGGTTTGGAAAACTGATATGGACTAAAGAAATAAATAAATAAACACTTAAAAATTTATTTCAGCTGGATGAGCACAGCAACAAGTCCCAAAGCTGAAAGCTGCCAGAATGAAGGAAGAGGATGGAAATGTGGTTGACAGGAAGGAGGATGCCAGCGTGGCAGGTCTGACCTGGATCACAACGTGTTGCCTTGGTGTTGTATCCTCAACACAGTGGATGGCAAGGCAAACAAGTAAATCAGAATTACAATACCTCACGATTTTAAAATTCAACCTCACAAAAAGTGAGGCAGTCAAAACAAAAGCCTTCCCCAAAAGTGTGGAAACTGCAGGATAAAAGCTTTTACTGTCAGCAAAAGATTTACCCTTCTTTGGGATAGGGTATATCTGGTGAATGGGAAGTAAATGTTTGCATTTCAAAATAAAATACAGACAATAAAAAAACTGTCTTAACTCCATTAGGTTTCCTATACTTTCATTAGTATTACTTATTCAAATTCTGTACTTAATTTTCTTTTATTTTAGACACAAATTCTATGAAAAATGAGCTGGTTGCTGCTTGTAGAGCAGAACTTTTCTGTTCTGGCCATTTTCAGAAACACATTTGTTTAAACAATAACAAAAAGAAAATTAAAAAAGTTTTTCAATATGATTAGTGACAAAGATGGAAAGATTGGCAGTCATTTTGGTTTTCCAGGAGCCAGCAAAAGTAATGTATTTTTTCAGCATTATTTTAGTCTCCCAGGAGATATCAGTAAACTGAGACAGAGCTACACCAGTGAATTTTCTGTAAGTAGCTTTTTGATATCTTAATGCAAGTGGGTCAAACATGCAAAATTCTGAATAATGTTTCCAACTAGAAACACAGTCAACTGTTCCATATAAGTCAAACACTCAGCAGAAGTGTCACTTAAACAGAGCCAGCCCAAGGCTACTTCTGTTAACATTAATTCCCCAATGCCACAATATGCCTTTTATTATGACACCCAGAGTTCTGCCAACATTTGGTGAACCAAATCAAGGAATTAAATTTGATGAAATACAACAGAACAAAAGAACGAAAATTTAATGAACAGACTTTCATGAAGAATTCATCTGATGGCTGTAAGAAACAGCTGGGCTGGCTTAAAAAAGAAGGCAGTGTGAGAGAAGGTACAAGAAAACAAAGGTGACTGAAGACTTCTTAAGCTGTCACTACTCCCCAGAAATGTGTATCTATGCCTTCAGAAGGAACAAGAATGAAACCAGAAAACTGACTTCCACCCAGACTGTCACTCCTCTCTTCTTTCCTCCTTCTCAAAATCTCTGAATGCCTGTACTTTAAAATGGTATGGAGAGTAATCAGTGAAGAAATCTGCAAGAAAACATAGCAGTACTAACTCCAGTTCAATTTGACAGAGCAGGTTTCAATTAATAATTGATATGAATTCCTGAATTGTGAAGCCTCCCCATTAAATTTATTTTCCTGAATGGTCATGAATAGATTTAATGATTTTTCAAATCCACTACCTATACTACAGCAAGGTTAATTATCTTCAAAACACCTAACAAAATCATGGATAAATCTCTCAGAACTTCCACTCAACTTTGAGCCATTTCAATGTTCTGCCAGAATTCTGAAACATGATGCAACTGCAATCAACCACTAAAGCCCTGTTTACATTCCAGAAACATCAACCGAGGTAATTAACCCAATCCAGTTGCCTAATGTAATAAATGAGCAGAGGTCAGCCATGGTTGTGGAAATTCTGGTGAACTCCTACTACAGTTACAGTTTTGATAATAATGGCCAGTCTTCGCGAGCGAAGATCCGGGGAAGGTCTTTCCACCTTCCAGCCTGCGCATTGGATTTTTTAGGTGAGACACAGTGTGCGCGGAACTGAGCCCACCCTTTAATCCTAAGGTTCATCTGCCGGGGCCAAGCGAGCTTGGACGGTGGCAGCGAGGTCCTTAGGACGTAGGTGGGTTGCCTTTAAGGGCTAACGAGCCCCACCTGCCCGGGAGTGGCCCTGACCGGGAATCGAACCCGGGTCTCCGCGGTGATAGCGCGGCGCCTTTACCACTAGACCAGCAGGGGCTCCAGTTTTACACAAGTATAAAAAGACACTGTTACTTGTTTCTTCACTGTAGGGCTTTTTCCAACAACTTGCAAGGTAAGGAGCTGTGAGGTGTGGAGAAGCTGGAGCCTGGCTGTGGGGGAATTGCTGCCAGTGAGGGGAGCCCCCAGGACCAAAGCCTTCAGCACCAACTGCTGCAGTGAGAAAGCTGTAAAAGTCACAATCCTCACCATTAGCCAGGATATGATTTTATGCCAAGCTAAGACCATCTAAACCAGCTGTCCCAGCCTTGTCCAACATCTGTTCAACTCCCCAGTAATCAGGTTCAGGGAGACAAGTAGGAAGAAAACCACATCTATGTCCAAGTCCTTAGCTGACTGAGGAGTGGCAAAGAGGCAGCAGAGATGTAAAGGCAGTGTAAGAGATGTGTGACTGACGATGGGTAGAAGAGAGTCAAAAAGCTCCTTTTGACTGGGCACTAAACAGGGAATGGTTCCAGTACTAGGCTGAAATGCATGAAAACCTACATGGAAGTCACAGCCCAGTGGAGAGTTCATTCTGTCCAAAGAGAACGGGTACAAGTGGAGGCAGAACTGCACCAAACAATTATGTTTGTTATTCTGCTGTGCAACCACAACCTGGAAATGCTTAGGCATTTATCCAGAAACCTTGCAAGCCCCATCTTGAAATATTTAATAAACAAGGTTAAAAAGTAGTCCACAGGGCTGGAACAGAAATACAGCAAGATGTTAATGTATCATACTCAGAGGACAAAATATAATAATATTCTAATCCACGGCACTTCTCCTTCATCAAACAACAACTCTGTTGGCTCCATTTCATGTTTTTGGACTCTGCATTCTCTTTAAGCTGTTGTTTCCCAATTCCAGTTCTCAGATGACTTGCACCTTCTTGTTCTCATCAAGAGAGCCAGAGCATTTTAAAACCTTGCCTTTAGCAAAGCTGCACATGTACAGCTTATAAGCAGCTCTAAATTATAACTGCTACAGTAACTCTACTCCTCTTCCCTTTCCCCCCTCATCTGTCCCCATCACTTTTTGCAGACAGGCACTTTAGTGTATTAGTGGGGTTAATGAGTTCATGATTCAGGCAAAACCGGTACTACAAAAAATGATCAGTTTTCTGCTAGATCAGCTGCTTGATACAGCTGATTGTGCAACAGCAGAAGGCCGAGGAGAAGAGCAGAGAAATGCAGCTGAAGATAAACCACAGGGCTGCACAGTCCTGACCCCAGCTGTGCACTCACTCTTGTATGTCCCATCATAAAGTAGTAATGCAAGCTTTAAGCTCTGGTTTCATGACAGCCTAACCCCATCCAAGTGCTTGCTAACAAAGCCCTGCACTTCCTGCACCCATCTGGTGTATTCCTGCCCTCTCTCTTAGACCAGTTCTGGCAGTCTACTGAGCTGTTTCAAAGCACACTAAGCCAGCAGAAAACTGTTCATGTTCTCTGGTTCAGTTAGCTTCCTGCCAGCTTAGGTGTGGAAGGAAGTGGACAAAACTGCTGCACCGAGCAGCTTGACCAGCTTAGGCTGCTTTGAAACCACCACGTCACTCAGAGCCGTTCAAAGGCCGTGTTAACACCCGTGTCACAGATTAAACAATGCACGGTTTGGTTCAGCCTAAACTCAACTGGAATCGATTTACAGCAATTAAACTGCTTGTACCAAAACAAGAATGCTCATGAAGAGGTCTGCAGCAGGCTAATTGGTTTTAAAGCAATTAACTTTCTTTTCCTACAACTTTTCTTTGGACGCAGTCTCAAATGAGCTGCAGGAACAAGAGCAGGGCAAGTCGGGTTACAGACTTGCAGCACATCCGCTTCTCTAGGCCCAGTGTGAAGTTACACAATAACAGGGATTGATCTCTTGCACAGGCTTCTCAAACCACCAAAAAGAAACAAACAAAGCACAAAGAGCTGTGTGCTCCCCTTCAGGGTAGTCTATGCAGGGTCAACTTCCTCATCTACATCCTTTCTCAAACACACAAGGCAAAACTCTGCACAAGAGAATTGCTACAAGTGGAGACACTGCTGCCACTATCCCACTAGTTCAGAACTTCTCTGTGTTTTTTTCTGCCTAACACAGAGTATTATAAGTTTTAAAATTCTGCATTGTAACTTTGCTGCAGAAACACTGCACTGAACTGACAGAGAAACTTGTCTCAGTCATTTAACAGGAGTCCAGGAAGATTCATTATACCAGGCCAGCTCTTGGAGATGACATTTATAGTTCTTTTACTTTCTGTGAAAAACTACATATTCAACTATTATAGCTCTACCACTAATCCACAGGTTAGGCCGCATACACAACAAAGTGAGATGGCTTACAGGCAAGTCTCAAGATTTCTTTACAACCCACACTGTTCACTGAAAAAAAATAGAAATCTGTAAGGGCTTGCAGTGGGTGGTTATTATTTTTGTCCTTAGAATGGTGCTGGTAAGGGTTTTATCAACATACATGCCAAATTCAACAAATCAGCTAAAGCAAATCTGTATCTGGTTTAATAAATATCATTTATCCTATTAGTATTCTTCATGTAATTTAACCTCTCTTAAGTTTTATCTCTACTGTGGTACCGTACAAAGGCCACTGAGACCACTCCCACTGGTATTTAAAACACGAAGAGTCCTCCTACCTACTGCACTAGCGAGTGGGCCAAGGTCTTTCTAAAGAGAAATGAAGGCGAGATTTCATGGGCAGAAAAATGCATCTAATAACCCCCACTGCCTCTTATACCAAATTCTCTATTATCAAACTCTTTCACAAACAAACTGGTCACTACAACAGCAGAAAAATGCTTCAGTTTTGAAGTTGGTTGGAGAGTTCAAGTGGCTGGGATGTGACAAGTACCACAGAGGAGGTAAGTGGTGGGAGGGCAGAGCTGGGAGCTTACCCCACTCAGTAGCAATTCATTAAAGCAACAAAAACATTTACTTTCTGCTGGCTTAGAAAACTGAAATACAGAGAGAAGGAAACACCAAGCAGTCCAATGATGGAGACTGACATGCAAGACCAGGAGAGCAGGGAGAAAAGGACAAGACGAAGGGACAAAAGGAGGAAGTGAATCTTTTCTGAGGTGCTGGATCATATGAACCATCTCATATAACTGTACCATGAGAACTGAAACAAGAAAATCCACTGTCTGTTAGGGCAAATAAGACCTGAATTCAATGTTATAACCACGATACAACCACGAATGCAGATGATCTGTGCCACCCTTTCAAGACAATTCCATCTGCACGTTTTGGAGTTAATTCAACTTATGACCCCTGTTGTGTCAGAATTTTAAAGGGATGGTAGTAGCTATTGCTGCTATTTTACAGAAATGGTTTCCAAGTAAACTCAGCTGCAAAGTACTGAAGGAGATGGACAGGCAGCTGGCAGTGAATTACAGTGAACTGGAGTAAACAATTCCATGTGAGTATTCTGACTGAAGTGTCCCCCCACTCCAAATGACAGTGGGAATATTTACACTCACACAGGTGGTTACAAATTTAGCTTTCTTTATACTGAGAGATAAAACTTCATTTGCCTGTAGTAACTCATTCACAGGAAAAGCACCAGAAACCAGGACAGAAATTCTCAGACACCTGCAATTCCACCAAGTTTAATTCATGTCAGGAATGGACACATGAATGCCCATGAAATACATACTGCTCAGGGGACTAGTTCCTGTGCAAACAGAAATGCTACTGTGGTTATTTATTCTTAGAAAAAAATAGGATTCTTTTCTGTAGGAAATACTACCTTATTATTTTTGCTGTGCTACTACCAGCACTATTTTCTCCTACATAGCAAATCTAAAAGTACTTTAAAGGAAGCCATGATAAGTGAGATAATACAAGAGGTTGATGGTTTTTCATAGTTTAACCTTAGTTATTCACAAATCTGAAATAACATTGAAATATGTATGTGTGTAGGTTTGATGTTTAATGAAAACCAAGCAAAAATTGAAACACTTCCTAACACACAACAGTCATTGTAAAAAATGCAGTGAATCTTGAGCCTTCACTCAAGAGCAGCTTCACGACACAGTCTCAGTATCCCGGTTTACAAACAGTTGTGGGGTAGAACCAAGATGAAACACTCCTCTTACTCACCTTTGGATCGAGTGGAGATGTCCATCCCCTCCACCACCTCCTGCTCTGCCTTTATTTCCTCTTCAGCCAAGCTGCAGGATTCAAAAAGGTGAGTTAGAATACTCAGAGACTGTACTGTTCTCATGTCTAACTTCCATCCGCGAGGGTCAACGTAACACCGTCAAACACAACTATATTCAAATTTCTGATGAAATGAAAGGCCTGCTGTTTGCCAAAGTATACACTGATGACACACGTTGGGAAACAACACAGGTACACATATGTAACTGCAAGTTACCAATCACAAAAGTCACATTTTCATACTAACAACAGTCTTGTAACATGTGGTGAAGATTATGGCACTGTGTGTATAAATTGCATGTGTGTGAGAGAACAACAGGAATTCTCTTCCCTGGAGCTCCTAACCCAGGATAAACTGTGTGGACAGATGCCTGCCAGCATTTAAATGTTCATCAGCATTCGTGAACAGATTAGTTGAAGTAACAAGACTTAGCAACACAGAGCAACTTGCAAAATTAGAAGCTAAAGTGCAATTTTAAAAGCTATTACATAAATAATGTAAAGGATTTTGAAACTAGACTACGTAACAGAAAACTGAATATTTATAATTTATTGGCAATACAATTCCAATAATTATTAACCATAACAAAGAGTAAATAGTACAGAGTTGTTACCACTCAATCTTAACATACTCAGTTTTCAGTTGCTGCAGGCAGGATTGAATTATTACAAACTACATCCGACATTCTGATCACACTTTCAGAGTGATGCCACATAAGAAGGCAACTCAACAAATTTGACTAGTTAAGTCCCTTTGGGGAAAGAAGGTGGAAGGGAGAGGAAAAATGAATTAGAATGAAGATTGATTTACACACCAGTTTTGGATATCTGGCTATGGTAGATGCGAGGTAAAAGAAAACATACAATGTTGAAGTGAACCCAAATTCAAAATGATACACAAACAATGAGGTTCTGGTGCCTCAAGCAGTTATCACAGTGTTCACCAGAGCACAGCAGCCATGGGGGATGCAGATCCTCTCCTCTACAGTGACAATTTACTGCTCAGTCTGCTCATGGAAGTTTGCTGCCCCTTTTGCACTGACATGGCAGGTTATCAATTCCTGCTGCTATGGAGTGGACTGAGGTTCCATTCAGCCATCCCAGCTTTAGGGACAGAGGCCAAGAGGACAGCCAGGGACCTTGGCTTTAGCCACTGTGTATAAATGTGCCTGAAACTGCTCATCAGAGCTCGGAAACAACAGTGAGGACTTGGTTACATTTACATCAGAGAAACTCTTTAGCCTGACAAACAGTTTATATTAGCAGGAGTTGTGTTAGGGGTGTAAGTTAAAAGATATTCCTAAACAAAGTAAAACTTAACAGCAGAAGGACTTTTTAGTCTGGTCTTTGACAAAACTACTTTTAATTAACTATTAGCTACTGGGGGTTTGGGTCGCACTTCCTTTCACACTTCTAAAACAATACAGTTATGTCAGCAAAAAATTTAAATACAAATTAACCAAGATCAATGTATGAAAACCCCAAAGCTGAGAAGATCCATGAATTCCAGAAATCATAATTCTCCACTTGTCATTTGTATAGGGAAATAATTTACAAAGTCACAAAACACTGAAGGGAGGTTCTGTTCTACCAGCATCCACCTCATGGTCCACCTCACGGACTATTCTGATCCTTTCAGGAGCAAGGAAAGGCACCCATAGGACTAAAATCGGGGTAAATGTGTAGCACAGTTGACTGTAGCACAATGCATCTCAGATTTATTTTGCATGGGCAGATTAAATGCATAACATAGCTGACCATCCTGCAATGCTCACCCATTTACTATGCATGGGCAGATCAATTATCCTGCACATTCGCTACACCCTTTCCCAGGGGCCCCCAGCAAAGAAGAGCTGGCAGTGGGCTACAGACACCAAAACATTTCATGCACCACTTGCCTCTGCCCATTCCTCTCCTAAGCAATGGGAAGGGATGGGCTCATGGGATGGGTTCATTGTTCTCTCCCAATGCTGCATTGTTTGGTTTTTTCTTCCCCTCCCTCTTTATAAAATCCTATTTCAATATCACCAAACTGTAACAAACCCCCTATTTTTATAAAATCATGTATATCTGATCATTAATGCATACAGGCAAACATGCAATCATACACAGGAACTCTGTCAAGAGTGAAGTCATTTGGCAGTGCACATTACCTGCTTCTAAAATATGGATCCAGTTTCAGACCCAGACTAGGACACACAAGTCTTTACAAGACTCAAGTTGAAGACTTAAGATCATTTTACACAGCCTGCTACTAAAAGGAATGGCTTCCCCAACCATTAACTTCATGTTCCAAGAAATCACATCTATTTTAACTGAGTCAGTTCTGTGATGTAGCTCCCTGGGCAGTTGGACATGTGGAAAATGGGAGAGTACCACACATGAGGATGGGGGAAAAGGGCAACATCCTTTTAGTAGCAGCTGACATTTAAGTTACAATAAAGCAATCATCTTATTCCAGACTCATCCAAATCCATCAAGTGCGTTTTGTTCAAATCACAACCTCAGGGGAACATGATACAACAACAAAGATACAGTAGTTGCTCCAAGTCAGTATTAAAATGCAGAGTTGTACATGAATCTTGGATGAGAAATGGGAGTGGTGGATCAATACAGCAACACCAGAGCAGGAACTGTTCCTGCCTCCCTGACCAAAGTACCAGGGGAACTTGCAGGCTGACTGAGGATGTTCTGTGCCCTGGGCCCAAACCCAGCCCTTCAGGGGGTTCCAGGGCAGGATCCTACGGATTAGTTACAACACAGGAGGGGTTTTCAGCTCTAAATCTGTCTCTCCCCACACAACGAGCCTAATCCAGGAACCTGAGCCGTCACCATTTCGAGTGTTCTCGCAATAGATCTACAGAGGCAAGAAAAAGATTCCTCATGAAGAGTTCCAAGATGAACAAAGTATCTGAACCACATCTTTGATACACTGAATCATAGAACAATAGAACAACGGTTTGGGTTGGAAGGGACCTTAAAGACCACCCGGTTCCATCTCCCCTGCCATGGGAAGGGATGCAAACATCACAGACAAGATGCCTGAAGATGGCCTTCCCAAAGATCTGACCACTACAGTCACCACTGCCACCATTCAAACAACGTCACGTTGTGCAAGTCATTATACATTGCAGCAAATAAAACAAGGTCATCTTTGACACCCAAGTCCGTAAATACATTATAACAACTCACCAGCAAGTTTACAGTAACTTTCCTAAAGCTGACCTTTGCACCTTATAAAGCACAAACTTCCAAATGCAGATGTTTCGTTAGCAAGAGATTTCCAATTAAACAATTCCAGAAAAACAGGTCCTAAATCAGAGGTACCTTACTGTTACCCACAACAAAATAAAAGGAAAATTAGGACCAGCAGCAAAATAATTATGAACAAACATATGGCTCTATGGAAACAGCAACTGTGTGATCAAGTAGACTATTCTGGAGAGTTTTATTTTGAGAATTCATTTTTGCAGGGCTCAGAGCAGTTATTTCAGCCAGCATGCATTACTGTCATGCAAGTATGAATGCAATGGTCTGAGGCTGCAGACCAGAAACGATACTGGAATATACTCAACTAAGTACCCAGATGAATACAATAAATTCCTGAAGTCATTCTGAAAGCTGCTCTTAATTCCTCATTAAGGTGAATGAACACAGAGGAACGTGTTTTAAGAGCACAACTGAAATTTAAGCTTTGCCAGTTTTCCTGTCAATTGAACAGAACACCAATTAATCATTTAAAACTTCCCTACTCATACTGACAAAACTTACAACAACAACAAAATTGTCTTCTACAATGTTAAACTGATTTGTTCCATACAAATCAGTTTAACATGTCTGAAGGAGGGTAGAAGGGGTGGAGGTTATTCCTTTGGGGAGAGTTGGGCACAGAAAGAAAAAAAAAAAAATAAGGATTGCAAACATACAAGACTTATTGGTACTTAGGTAAAAACAGAAAAATAACTTACTGCCTAACTTTTAAATATGTTCTCTACTAAACTGAAGAGAGGGTGAGTTTTTTTAATATAAAATTCAGTTTCTCAAATTTCACACCACAGAATAAAATACTGGTTTCTCTGTTTAGGAAAATCAGCCCTTTACTAACAGTAGTACTTACCTTGAAAAATGTCCATATACAAGAATATTTAAACCTGCTCTAACCTATATTAACTACGAAGAGCAATTAGAAGTTGCAGATGAACTACTGCACCTTGACATTTAACCAAGAAAAACTGACAGATATGGAAAACCACTCGAAACAGCTAATGCCCACATACACAATCTAGATTTACATCAGGGAATAACACATTAATTCCAAATCAAAAACTACGTATTTCTGGACTTAATTTCCTTTTAATTAACAGAAAACAAAACAAAAGCCAAACCCTGATTTAAGACCATAAGCACTAAAAACTGAGTTTCATCCTTAAGATAATTCCTGCCTCTCCTACATCACATTTGTGAGCAGCAATTCTAACTAATGATTTCCAAAAAACCTTGCATTCAATAAAAATTTAAAAAAAAAAAAAAGGAAAAGAAAAAAATATTAGCATGCCATTGCTGAATAAATAGCAGCTTTGTATAAGCACTCACCTATAACAGTCTCTTACTCATCGGTAGCTATGCTATTTATGCAGGGTTCTTAAAATGGCGTCTGCCAGCACTGCACTGCCTCACTCCTGGACTGGAGCTAAAATGGGAGCACTTTGTTCAATACCAGGAGCTCCTGTTTACACAGCAGGGCAATATTCAAAGCAAGCATCTAAATATCAGAAATGGTAAAGAACGACAAAAAGGACACCTGACATCCGAGTGTTTAACTGAGAAGGCACAGGAGAGAGGGAGATTCGTGAAGTCACAGGTTACTAAGGAAATCACTCAATTTTAGCTTCGCCCTCCGGTTTGAGCACCTCGTGTTTTACGTTTCCTTTTGTGGAATTCCCTGCAAAATGCCTCATTTGTATTAAGCAAATAACATTTTGTATTAAGCAATTAACATGCACAAAAGGCTTGCTCACATTATCTGTGCACAGCAATGTTTAAGCTAGTTACCTCTGATAACGGGCAAATAAATCTATTTCTCATTTAGAGAACGTTTAGGTTCTTTTTAAAACCTTGCTCTAATTCAGTGTCCATTCAAAATAGCTGCACAAAAGAGAAAAATCGGGGGAGGGAGGGAGGGAGATCCTTGGTGTCACACAGTCATCTTTAAGACTATAAACTAAACAGCTGAGGCCCAGGCAAGGCAACCAAACAGCTACGGATTTCAGAGGCTAAAAATATAAATTGAGATCAATCACGTTTGAAAGTAAAGGGTTATGCTGGCTAAATTAAGAGTGTTAACATCCTGTTAGAGGATGGTTTTAATCTCACAGTGTGAAACACAGATGCTATGACAACAGGCAGTAAAGGGTTAACACCATGACAGACAACTCTCAAATAAACGAAACTCAGTTCCTATGAAGCTGTTGCTAAATTAGACTTTAACCCATGAATACAAGGCATGTTTATTAATAAATATATTTAAAACACTTTCTGCATACAATTTAAAGGGCCAAGCTTGATGGCCTACTATGATGGTTTCCAGTCTACAGCCCCTCCAAGCCAGTGAACCACCACTAAGGGGTTTGCAGGCAATCACCAAGTAAATCAAACCTGGTCTAACAGGCTTAAATTCACTCTAATGGGATTCACGTGCCCATGGGAAAAACACTGGGGAGGGGGGTCCACAAATAACAAAACTTGAGAATTGCTGTCTACTACACTCTACGTGAGGAAAGGTTATGTTCAAATTTCAAGATATTTAGGAAATTCAAATTAATACCCTGAATCCCATACAGAGAAGAGGAGAGCTTTTACTGAGATTTATAATCCTTTAACCAATTATGCTGGAGTGGTACCATTACTATGGAAAACTGACCATGACCTATCACTTTTCAGCTACTGGATCCACAGGGCCAGTAGCTGAAAAGTGATACAGTACAATACACTTGAAAACAAAGCAAAAAGGAGAAAAAAAAAACAAGAAAAAATAAAAAACCCACCACACAAACCAACAACAAAACAAAAACTCAAGCAAAAGTGATATCACAAAATGGAAGACGGCTCAGGAAGATGAGCCAACTGAAGTTTATGGACACTGATCCAAAGGGCTACATTTGTAATGTAATCTACCTATTAATGAATTTTGAGCATGAAGTTCCTTTTATTTCATGCTTCCTTAGCAGCCACGTAGATTTTCTGCTACGTTTCAGTACTCCTACCTAATGGGGGGGGTGGTGAATGTCACATTTGGAGTGTTTTATACTCCGCATTTTTTTCATTCCCAGTATGTTAAGTAGTGTCATTTGTTTAAAGAAATTACTCAGCTTTTCCCTAGCACTATTTAACTTCCAACTAAAACAGTTTGCCTGCAAAGAATGTAGCCTGCAAAAGGCTTTTAAAAAGCTACTGTTTTCACCATGATTTATAATCCAGATCACTCCTTTGTTTTCCCCCCACTGCATTCTTTGTCCAGTTAATTACAAAAGTAACTGGATGTTGGCACTAAATAATAATGGCTAATCATATTCATCCTGGGCAATTCAAATTACTCTTTAGTAGCCAGAAAACTTACAGTGCAATTACATGATTAACTGCTAGTTATATTAGAATAATGGCCATTTGCTAAAAGCTGAATAAACCTCAGCTACATTGCTTCATACATGTCCTGTCTAATTGTGATATTAACAGGATCCAGTCCAGCAAAATCTTGGGGAGAAAGCATACGTTCTTTTTCCCTGGGTCTGTCACTCAAACAAAAAACCCACATTCCATTTCTGTCCTGAACAGAAAAAAACCCCCAGCTTTATAAAGTGCTGCTTTATTACGCAATCTGGGAAAAGCGAGTGATAGCACCGTACCTTGACAAAGCACCAAAAAAATACATGAAACTCTTCAGCTTGGCTGAATTTGCCTTGCCTAGATGGAACAAAGATGGCAGAAATTTCCAGAAGGCCCTTCTCAGCCCTGCCACCGCAATTGTCAATCTTTAACCTGCCCGCTGCAGCAATTGGCTCCGGCGCTGGCGGAGCCGCGCCATTGGGCTGAGCTGCAACACAGCGCTGCTGTCCCTACCTTGCCTCAGACATCTTGCTGCAATGCAGACATTTGTGGGTTGTTGTTTTTTTTTTTTTTCCTTGCGAACTATAAAGGAATTGTATTTGCGTGATTAAAAAGAGTGAACTTTTTTAAACGGGCTCGCGACGCCCCGTTCCGTGCCGCGCACGAGGGCAGCTCAGACAAATGTGCGCTCCGCTGTCAGCAGCGCGTCTGGAGGTGCAGATTTGAAACAGATCCTGCTTTAACAAAACCTGGGGGAGCCATTTTGACACGGGCTTTCTGATTGCAGATCACTTGCTCCTGCCTCCTCGCATTAAATAAATATTATGTTGTTCGCTCTTCGGGACTGAGAGTGAACTGCTGATGTGTAGGAACTGCTGTTAGGAAAATTATGGCCGAACGTAATTTTTGGTCATTTAGCAACTGAAGAACAAAAAACCAGAATAACTTCTTAGCTGTGTCAGCACTTTTTGTGTATGCTGAAAAATGCACTAAAATTGCACACGAAAACGCTATGACATGAAATCCACTGGTACCCCAGCAGTGTTTCAGGTTGCAAACTGAACTAGATATTTTTATAATCTAATCCTCGGGGATGGGAGGAGGGGTGGGGGGCCCAGCTGTTAATCAAAGTAAGACAGTCAAAGTAAAATACTCATACTGGTAAACAAGGAACCAGAGGTAATTTGATATGTTACAGAATGTTATAAAATCCATGGCAAGGGTCTAGGAAATGTGCATGTACTGTGGCTCAGTGCAGTCATCTGCAAAGCTAGCCTAGCTCTCAGCTCTTCCCTAAAATCATGGATGCATGTGGACTGCTAAAACAAGTGCAAAAATCACATTAAAAGCACAAAAGCGCATCCTTCCTCTGCTTTTGTAACAGCCCTGGTGATCACTGAAAAACAGCTTGTTCAAACAAGCACGCAAGTGCTACAATTAAAACCTGCATAAAGGGCACAAAATGTTCTAAATTAGTTATAAATCGAGCAAGTTTGTCTGAGATTACCCTTTGTATAGTATCAGAAACATATGCTCATTAAGCATTATTTACTTTACTTCCTAAGGTCACTTCGTTGCTGAGAACTAGCACTTTCATCACACTGAAAAGCCCAAGGAACGGCAAAAATGCGCTTTACCCTGCAAACACGGTAATTAATGATCTATGACCAAACAGCAAGTACAATATCTTTCACTGGCCTGAGGTAAACAGGAAGTAAAAGCTTCAAAATTTAGAGACAAATCATTAAAAAAGCCAGTGCATTCAAATTAAACAGCTTACACGTACAAGTCCCTTAAAATGGATGCTAAGCAAATCTCATTTTTTATATGGCTAACCACTAACATTGCTTCATCTACTGCACTAGCTGACCCAGTAAAAACAAAATGTTTGGAAAACTATTAAAAATGTTCAGAGAGTAGCATGCTGCTTACTTACCAACTGTTCAAGCACTCATCTCATTTTTCCAGTTAAGAAGATACAACAGGCTGGCAGATTTGGGAATTGATCAAAAAGGAATTTCTTGAAACAATTACGTAGCATTAAACCAAAAGTTAAAAAAAAAAAAAAAAAAAGGAAAAAACCCAAGAAAGAACAGCATGTACTACTGTCATGAACCACACATGATTTTATATCTTCTGGACTCCACAACACAGAACTGTGGCTGATACAATACAAAACAAAAAGGCACAGATAAAAGGTACATTAGTTTATTTGAACTATGTAAAACAAGAAAGCTAACAGTTCAAAAGCATTTTCCATAAAGCATCAGATTTGTAAACAGATGCACTGCTGCATTTTACTGAGCAGCACCCCATTCCCAAAATCTGCAGCACAAAAACTCCCCTTTAAAGGAACAAAATATTAACCATACATTGTCCTTCTGAAAGAGAAACGCGTTGTATTAATTACTCCTGCAAGAGAAAAGGTTCAATAATCATTTCAAGTTAAGATAAGCTGCATAAAAAACATGATGCAACAGCACACCACCACCTAGGCCCAATATCTACAATCTGCCATTAGCACTTTTTGCTGATGCCTAGGTTTTCAAAAATCCCACATTTTCTCAGAGATAACTTATCTTAGCTGTTCCATTCACTGTTTAGAAAGGTAAACTTGCCTGTTCTTCTGTCTGCCATTATCCCTGCTTGACTCCCTGTAGGGCAGTTAAATGCATCTGCTCCCTAGCTTCCATTTTCTCTCCAGCAGGCATGTGACACAACAGACAATAGTGCTGGCAAACTGCTCAGAGACAGAAAGCTCCTTTGGAATACCAGGACCTTGATAAACTCTAAAAACACCATCCTCCTGTGAAGAGCTAGGTATGCCAAGGCTTTGCCAGCCTGCAAAACAAAGCTGTGGCTAATGGCTACTAACCATGTGACCCAAGAAAGCTAAAAATTTTAAACAGTTCCAACTCGATACAAGTGCCTGTGGTGTGAGTTTTGCACGAGAAATCACGGAGAACCACGCTCTCAACCCACAACTCATAGGCCTCAGAGAAAAAGCAAGGTAAAAAGCAAGGCTTACCTCTGTGGATGCATTGTTAACACAGTGTTATGTCAATACTTATAAAACATGGAGGACAGGCTCTCAGTACTCGGGCAGGGAGGGCTTGGCACTCCGGCTTGATCATCTGTCTGCCGCATGAGAGCCGCGCCCGGATTGGCCGCCGCGGCGAATCCGAATGTAAAGCGGCGGGGGATTGGCCGAGACACTTCCTGAGCGATTATCTTTGTGCGGCTCCCGGAGCAGGAGCCATCCCGGGCGCGGGGCAGGCCGGGCGCGCTAGGCCCGGGCCGCCCGGCAGCGCCTCTCGGAGCCCCCCGGGCCGCCCTCCCCACCACACCGACTGCCCGGCAAGGGCACAGCGGGGTCCGCCACACTGCCCGGCCCCAGCCGATGTGCCTCGGCACGGCCGCTGCTTGAAGGCGCTCTCTAAACCTGGAGGAGGGAAGAGTTCGCCCGGCTCGCAATAAAAAAAAAAAAAAAAAACAACCAAACACCACACACACACAAGGAAAAAAAAAAAACCAAACACCGCAGCCGTCCTTTTGTTGTTCGGCGCTGAGTTCGCTTTGCTGGTGCCCTCACGACCAGAGCAACACTTACCCAAAAGTGAACATGCTCAGCGGGGGGACTGAAATTAGTGGGGCTCGGAATTCACAGAGAAGAAGAGTTCTCCTGTTCCAGAATTTAAATATGTTAGCGTGTGCCGCTGCAACCGCATACCTACACCGTGATTTCTCTAGGTAAGCTGAGCCTGAGTAGGGAAAACGAGGCTCAGACGGGAAAATTCACATCTCTTCCCCCCCCCCCCCTTCAAAAGAAGCTACTGTGGAATAAAATCGCCTTGTCGCGGAGGGGCTGCTGCCACTCGGCGTGTGCCCTGCCCGTGTTTAAAACGCTGCGGAGCCAAACCAAAAATACCAATGTCACCCCAGACACCGAGGATCCACAGTGTCTGTGTCCCCCTCTCCCCACCCCATCCACCGTGGCCCCCACCTCCCGGCCTGCTCGGGGCTGTTACACAAAACTGACTTCCTTAGGAGCGGCTGCAACCGCAGTTTCCTGTCCGTTAACCCTCTAGGACTTGGTGCTTTTTAAGGTTCCACGCGGGCCCTGAAAACAGAGGTTTTTCTCGACGTGGCAACTTATCTGTCTGCAATTCCTCCCCCCCCCTCCTTCCCCCTCGCGAAAGCACGGCGTCTCAGAGGGGTTTTGCTCTACCTTTTTATCTTCTGCTAAAATGCTGCGAATGGTACAGAACGACAAAAAAATAATAAAAAAAAAAAACTGGCGTGTGAGCCACCAGTTTGATCTCGGGCCAGTTCCCAAGCTTTTCATTAAAAAAATGGGATTCTCTTCTCTTCCCTGGTGCAGTGAAAGTGGGAGGGTTTATCACTGTGCCAGGAAGGAAGAAAGTCTTAACTCCAGATGAAGATTTTAAAGGTTAAATCTTTAGAAAGGGCCTTCACATTGTTGTTCAACATTTTGCATCTGTATTATATAGCTCAGTATTATCCTTCTATAGCCATGAACAGATTACAGTGGAAACCACAGATGAAAAGGTGATTCTGAAGCATATTGCGTATCATCAAAGGGTTATTTATTAAACAAAAACCAAAAAACAAATGAAGCTGTAGAGGGAGAAGCTTAATATTGGAACAATAATTACTAAATAATGAGCTAAAATAACCAAAGCAAAATAAACATTCTTCCAACACAGCATGCAGGACTGTGCAAAACCAACTGCAGAAAACTCTCTTGCATAAATCTACGACAAGACTGCAGACAGAATGTGCACTTTGCTCTACCTTTACTCCGGTGCTAACGATCCCAGAAACAATCACTGCAAATAAAACTAATGCCCTCCCTTACCTCCATCCGGCACCTCTCATGATATAACTACTTTACCACACAAACCTCTCTGCTTGAGAGCCGACATGACTCACAACTGTGCCACTCAGTAAAATTAATCATCCTGCTCTGCATTGTCCCACAGTGCATTCAGATTATTTCTTGAGATAGCATTGTCACAGGGAAACTGCCAAGCCAGCCTATCCCTGTGCTTACAGCTTTTGTCTTTCTGCATTTTAGGCTGCAACAGCGGATTAACAGCCCAGAGTATAAATTATCATCTCATAAGTAATTCTGGAGTCCCTGCTGGAAGCATTTTCTCTTTTTAGATTTGGCAGCGCTTTTCAGGGCAGGGAGCAGGAAGCCTCATGGATTACACTGGCCGTTTGTTCTGGTTTAGGAATGTAGCAGAAACTAGGGAGAGTGCTGCTATAAAGGGAGTCACACAGCCCACTGCAGCAGCAGGAACGCACTGGAAATTCATGACATTCAGTGCATACTTGCATCAGTTTTAACAGTTCAAACCATTCAAGACAGGTTTCTTTTTAATTGCACACCTAAAGGCCTGTGCTGCTCAGTTATCCCCCCTAACACACAAACATCCACATTTGATTCCTCCTGGCAGTAATCGTGAGGATTGTCAGTCATTAACATTTATGCTCATTTGTTTGACTGCTCTATTCTAACATTATTCTATTTAAAAAAAAAAAAATCCTAATCCCTATGAAGTGCAGGACGAGAACGAAACTAAACACAGAGAATTTGTCAGTGCTTTGTGCTAACCCAGCCCCGACTCCGGGAATGCTGTAATGCTGATGGTGCCTGGGAACACTGCCAAGCTGACACACTTGGGCCTATCAGCAAGAATGAGCACACAGCGGAGAGGGAGAGGCAGCAGCAGCCTCAGGAAAGGCCCAAGGTCCCCAGTCCTCCTGATTCGAGGAAATGGTGGCCCAAGTACAAAAGAAAAATGTACAAACCTTCCAGTCATTAGCAAGAACAAAACGCTGGAGAGCACATCAGGCATATAGAGCGCGTGTATCCAGGCTGCTCTGCTAAAACAGACAAAAGAATTCTGTCAGCAGTCAAAGGGGAAGCTTGAAATTCTCTTTATTCTCTTGTACGCACACTTATTTTGCAGCGGGAGGTACAATTGTGGTTTAACAACAGACAGGTACAACTGGAAAATACAGATTTTTGTTTTAAGTCGCCATGATTGCATGTCCTGCTGCAGCTTGACCAGTTCTTTTACATAGGGGAAGTGATTGTTTTTGGAGGGGGAAGGGAAAGAAAGCTAGAGAGAACAGAAAAGAGAGAGAAGGGAAGCTAAAAGCTTTATTAAAGCAGAAGGGAGGGTGTAGATTAGATTAGCTTCTATTTATTCTTTTTAGTGCTTTGGAGATGTTAAGGGAAAATAGGACTGTGAGGCAGGGGAGAAAAAAGGGCTAAACAGAGAAACCAAAAGAAAGATGGAAAGCACAAATTCAGTCGAAAGGAAATTAAAAGACAGCAATGTGAGAAGCACAACCCACTATATTTAGAGTTCTTTGCGAAGAACTCTGCCCGCTGTGCAGCATTTCCAGAGGGCACACACACACATCAAGCACCACAGTGTCACAGGGGATTGTGCTGCAGAATATACACTGAAAGCCTCCAAAATTAAACAAATACCAGTGAGGAAGAGGTCTGGCTCTGTGACAGAAATGAGGGGTTGATATGTACCCCTCCCTATAGGGGGTGAATCATCACTGACAGAGGGAACAGGAGGTGATGGACAAAAGACAGAGCATTTTGAACAGATACACAAATGGAAATGGGAAACATCATAATTTCCAAGGATAAAAATAAATAAATAAAAGCAGGGGAAAGAGGCTGTGTTAAAGGCTTGTGGCTTGCTCACGGATTTCCAGGTCATGGACTGATAACCCCAATTTCTAGAGGAAGAACATGAAATGCTGTGATTCATTGCCTTCCAAGAGCTTTTTTTCTATTTTCCCCCTTTTATCCTGAATCAAAGCATCAGTAACTGCTTAAAGACCAGAAGCCTGCTGTCTGTTGGTACAGAATGCAACAATAAATGTCTATAAAAACAGCTCCCGAATTTTTAAGAGTCGTCTGGATGCTAAAATTAGTGACCTGTCAAAGAGGGTGGGTAATTTTGTAAATTATCAGAAACTACTGGAAAAGGTGTCCATGCACAGCAAGGCAGCTGATTTGCCCATGAGCTTAAAAGGCTTCATAGCCACATTCATGCACTGGCCCTTCTGAACAACAGCCTTGAGTACTTCTGGTTGGCATTACTTGTTCTGGATTACAATGGTCACTCGTTGTCTGCAGATGGAAAGCTGATCTGGTTTGTACTACACAAACTGAATATCTGGTACATTATGACAGTTTCTCTCCACAGCCATTTTTAGTGTGCTGGGCGATTGCCTCACGTAGGTTTCCTTCTAAAGGAAATCTCCATTCATGTTCAATCATCTGCCAAAAATACCTGGGGAAAATAAAAAAGAAAAGCATCTTTGAGCCCTTTAACAGCTGTAGCTTTTTAAAAGCTGATGTTATCCCAAGGCCTAAGCCCATATATTTCATCGCCTTCACCCCCACTTTGAGCCAGCCTCTCCACGATTAAACAGCTGGGCCGTTGAATATCCTGTATAAAACAGGATTTTCATTATTATGTATCTAAATTATACGTTCTGCATTAAAGGCCTAACAGATCTAATTTCTTTCATGTTTCATATGCAGGCAAATCCTTTCTCAGTTACCCAGAAAGCAGCTGTGAGGCACATGCAGACGTTCTGCACGTCAGGCCTGAGGGACACCCACCATGCAGGTGAACAGCACCTGTGTAGCAAGTGGATTTATCACCCCTGCTCTGTGAGAACACGAGTCCAGCTCACTGCTCATGGAAGCTCTGTGGCCATGGGAATATAAATATCCTGCTCCAAACCAAATTACAGAATCCTGAGAGAAGTCTCACCAAGGGATTCTAATGCCCAAGTGTGAGACATCTTGCATATAGCACTTATTGTATCACAAGATCCTTCCAAGAAAGCAAAAGAAAGTCACTGCCATTAGGGAGCAATTATTTAGGACTAGGTCTGGATAATGCTAAACTCTAATCCTACTACTATAATTTATTTTTCTCTTCCAATATTTTCACATTCAGGAATTGGTTAACAGTGATCAGATACATGACTTTTTTCCCTGTTTTGGTCTGTTGTTACTGTTTGTTTTTTTAATAAAATCTGATGATCTCCCAGAAGGCTTCCCCAGCTAAAGGTCATACTAAATATGTGAAGTGATGGAGTTACAAAAATAAAGTTATTCATGCATATAAAAATAATATTATTACAGTAATCTTTCCTAGGCTTATATCTTATCACAACCCACTGCAAATTCAATTCTCACTTTTAACCTCTTTCATGCCCCTCCACACACTAAATTTACAGTTTGGCTTCAGCTTTCAGGCTCTATGTACTCACACCTTTCTATCTGCTATTCCAACTGCTATTTCATCTCATTTTTGTGGTTTGCCTCTCACCAGCAACATCTCCTTCTTTCTTTTTCCACCACAAGCGTGCAGTGCAATCACTTTCAAAAAGACTTCACCCTAGTTTCACCAACTTGGTTTGTTTTTGTTTTTTTTTTTTCTTTTTCAATCAGAGGGACTGGCTTAAACATCTCACCCTTCCTTCCAGCCACAACTCTCAGCTCAATCACACTTCTACCAGAATTATCTGTATGGTGACATGGGGAACAGGATCAGGGAGTCAAAGATTTGCTGTGATAACTTTCACCAGGACAGGCTCCAGTTCACACTGGTTCACACCTCTGTAGTGGCACAGCTGAGAGCAGGCACGAGCGGTTCCAGGTAATTAAACAATCACTGCCACCACGAGAAGTTTCTGTGAAACTACGTGGTCAAACACTGCATCCACATTTTGATCACATTTGTGTTATTAACTGGGCTTTCTTCCTGTCCAAATGACACTGTAGATCTGTCCTTGTCTCCTCAACCTTCGGAAAGGACAGGAATAAAAAAAGCCTTTGAAATAGAATCAGGTCCCTGAAAAGAAGCAATGCATTTTCCAGCTGGGGCCTTGCCTTCCAAAGCCAGGTGAAGCCCTGGCCTGTAATTAGCACACTTCACTCACATTAGGCAACATTTGCATAGACTGTTGAATTCAGTTTAGCACCTTTACAGATTGTTATTTTTCATGCACTGTTCCACTTTGAGCTGATGTTTACCTAGTTCCCCTTATCAGGTGACAGTGAGGACACCCCTGAGCTAATGCCACCATAAAGTTGTTTCCAGCAGTTGTTTTACTTTGCTCACTGTGAAGAAATCAACACCCACATCAAAAAAACCTTACTTCTGAAAGAACAGAACAAATCGTGCTGTATTTATCCTACTTGCCATTAACAAAATCCAATCCAACTGTTAGGTAAGTACACAAATAAGTCCTTCAAACTAGTCACATAGTTATTACATGAACTTCAGTACTTCTTTTAAAGCCACAATAACCTCATATGACATTAGAGTGGGCAGATGTCAGAGATAGGGAAATCAAAAGTGAAGCTCTGTGCAACATTTCAACCCCACTAACAGCAACAGAAGTACAGGCAAATAAATAGATTTCTGTGTCAAAGGTACTATAGGTCCAAAAGGAACTCAAACACAAACATCCATTTATTTTATAATGCAGTATTCTGCCTTCTTGTACAATAGTCTTGCTTAATCCTGGATTTTAAAGATATGTTGGAATATAAGACTCCAAGCACTGCAATGCAAACTGAAAAACAAGTCATGATGTTCCTCTGCATTTAACAGTGTCATTAGTAATTCAGGAACTACCAAGGTGCCTTGCAGAGAAGGAAAAACAAATCTCAAATATTTCTTAAGCAACTCTGTGCAACAATCATTCACATGGGGAACATAAAATTAGTTCTGTGACCCTCGTTTTAGTGTCTCTCTCTCAATCTCTCAGCTGTATTTCTCTTAAAATCACCCAGATTCCAGTCCTGCAACCTGCACATTTTTAATCTTTTCTGTGCTTTCAGATAAGAGGTTGTTCTTTCAAGGGATGCAAGAATGTTTTGAGAAAATAACCAATTCTGGGCATTAGCACTGTGCAAACTTTTAACACAACAGAAAAACATTATCTATGGACCAAAAAAAACCAAACCAAACCAAAAACAAACAAACCAAAAAAAAAAAAGAACTTTCTAGTTGTTGCAATTCTGATTTACACTGTATTTCTCTTTGTCTTTACATGATAGCAGAAAGAGTACTTAAAATACAAAAGGCAAAATCTGTACCAACAGTTCTAACTTCAGGATGCAAATCAAAATTTCAAATTACACGCAAAAAATTGTACTGATGTTTTTTCTGATGGAAAAAAATGAACAAAGTGACTGTACAGCAATCAAATGCTTGTGCAGTAGTGTAAAGAACTGAGCAGCCCTAAGACAGGGCTCTCAGCAGAGACTTGAAATGCAGCTGTCTGTATAATTTAACATATACAAAACTGGTCCTGTTTAGCTCATGTACAATAATTAAAATTCTCTTTAGCGTTGCTTCTATTTGCAAACATTTGTAAAGCAAATGCTGTAACAGGCAATTTTTAAAATAGCAATTCTTTGAAAGGTAAGGTTGGCATTCCTGCTCCTTCCTAGTTTGTTTTTTTAATTGAAATAAGTTATCTACATCCACTTTTCCATTATTTTGTTCTTCACATTAAAAGGTGATGAAAGCTTACATAATTTCAAACATTTAAATATTTCTACTTTGTATAGTTTTTATAAGCACTTGAAAACAATGTAAATTATTAAATTAAAGCAATACGTTCTAGTGCAGAACAACCAGCCTTGCTCTGTAACCAATTTCAAACCTGCAAATTGTTCCATGTTTGTTGTCAAAGGGCAGTTTCTACAATTTAAGTCCTGGACTAAAGATCTCTTTGTCTATAATGTATCTGAACTGTTCCTCACCTACTTCTGCATTCTACTGAACTGGGATCCTGACCTTGATTTAGATGTTTCTACACGATAGATATTTAAAAATAAATCTCTTTGCACACACATAATAAGGACATTTTCCCCCAGACATTTCGTAAAGAGTTTTAAAATCATCTATTTCTACTCACTTGAATATCTTCCAATAAAACACCCTTTATTGCATCAAATGACCAAAAGCTGCTTTCCCTTCTCTGCACGGAAAGAAAAGGTCCTAATCCACAAATGTGGTGGGAAATTGGGTGGGGTTGTAGCACCCCGTAGCGGTCATTTGTAGGATATTACACTGCCCCCAAAAAGCCACTTGTTAGCGAGGTCACCGCGGAACATCTGTCCTAGGATTTGGTGGGGAAGAGGAGCTCGCTAGGGCATGATCCTCCTCCATCCACATCAAATGCCTCCTGCGTGAATTTAATTCTGTGAAGAAAACAAGCAGCTGCAAAGCGTTTGAAATCCTTGCCGAGTCTCAGTCCAGAGGGGGTTTTGCCAAGCTCCAGTGAAACAAATCTTAGTCAACGTGGCTAAAAAGACACAGGCTGGAAGAAAAACTGGTGCTTGTGTGGTGCAGCAGCACACAGAAAATCCTGAAGCAACCAGGACTCCTACAGGACTGCCCAAGGCACCAGGGACACTCCCATAACCCCCAAAAATATACATTAAAGACAGCTCAACATAGCCATGGCAACACTCTGAGGAAAGGCAGGGACAAAACCCACCTCTAAATTCATAATAAATTATGGCCAGATTTCTTCAAGGTTTTGCCAACACCCAGGGACACTCAGAATGAATTGTCTTGCACAAAGCACACGTGATTTTTTTTCTGAGCTTTGAGAAGTCAGACTGAAACTCAGCTTGCTGTAAAGCTCACTCAAATCAGGCATATCTGACTGAGGTTTTGGAGCTTTCAATTGACATTAAAACTTTTAATTGACATTAAAACCAAGATGTCATTCATTCTGAGCTCAGTATGCTCCCTTATACCTTAGAAACGCCAGCTCTGCAGGTCCCCAAGCCCTTTGTTAGGCAAAGGTGGGCATCCATTCCCAGCTCTTGCCTGGGGTTCCAGGTGTTTTCTACCATCCAAGGCACACCCAGCTACCTGAGCTTGGGGTATTTCTCAGCATGGGCACAGGGAAAGGCTCTCCTTACACAAACACACACTCTCTTAACAAATAGGAGGGTTATTAAGCATCCCAAACAAAGTAACCTGCTAGGAATGCCAGGAGCCAAACCACAGCCTATTTTAATGCAATTCTTGTCTGTGCTGGCAGGCCAAGGCTACACCTCTGAAAAAAAAATATTAGCAATAAATCACAAAAAGCTCCATTCAAATGAAGCAAACCATTGCAAACATGAATTAATCTTAGAGTGTGAAGGGCCAACGAAGGCTGCCCTGAAGTTTCCCTCCTCACCCAAAGAGCGAGCTGCTTCTTCCAGTCCTGTTGGTACCACAGTGATTGCTTTTGCTTGGAGACACCTGAGGGAATTTTACCCTGAAAGCAGCTGGGAAGAGCGAGGAGGAGGGGAAGGAAACTGCTCCCTGGAAGGAGCAGGATAGGGCACCTGCAGTACCACGCTGGGCTGGGGGTCAACAGCCCCACAGAGCCAGCTGGGACACCCTGAGGGGGACACCAAGAGGGTTTGGGGTCAGGGAGAGCTCCAAGAGGGGAGTTCGGGAAGCACGTGGGTGAAGGTTTGATCCAACCTCAAAGCACTGCAATTCCAGTGCTATTGGAACTTGCTTTCACTTACTTTGTAACAGTCATTCTCCCATGGTACCAATGAACATGAAAAAATCCTTATTAGAAAGATATTTCCTTGTCTCAGGAATTTTAAGGTAAAATTTTTTACAGTTGCATTTTAATTCAGTGAAAGCTGCAGCATATTCCTAATTCCAGCTCCATTACAATCCTTTCAGTAACTTTCATTGCAGTCTGCTGATACCAGCAAAGTTATCTTGCGCTGCTGTGAAAATTTAAATTCCCCTAAAGCTGCTTTAAACTGGAGTTGAAGAAGCAACTTTTAACCCACATAGAGCTTTAATCTTTCTCCCATCTATCTGTCTTCCCATTTCCCCCATCACAATTCCTGGGGGAGCACTAATTGAGCCCTACTGCAATTGATCTCTCAGCTTTATAATTTGGACAGTTCTCCCACTTCCTCTTCCGTAGCCTCGGTCACTCGACAACCACCTACCGAGGATAATAACTTGGTGCCTGGTAGCTTTTAAAGGATAATGCCTCATCACACACAAATATATGTGTATGTATCATACTTGGCATTACATACACAGACCTGGCACCACACCTCGGGGAGATACTCTCCTAGTCACCAGAAGAAACTTGGTTTCCCTTGTTAGGAGATGGAGGCAGCTTCCTATCAGATCTATTTGATTGGATGACTTTAGTTTGATTGTGTTTGTCTGGTGTCTTCAGCTCCAGCCATGACAATCTAAAAGCCAAGCAAGGTATCTTTCTGTTTTGACAGGTGAAGGCAGGATTACAAACAGAATCATCTGAAGGAAGGCCAAGCAAAACACAGGTAATGAGAGTGACAGGGGGAAAGTGGGGGACAGAAATAATGAACAATTATTCTCAGTAGTTATCAGAGTTAACCAGGTTGGAACACTTTCTTGGGTAGGAGATTCTGCTGATAACAGGGTTCTGCTAAACACGTCCACGGATCTTCTGTCTGTTATCTTTTAACATTTGCTGTCGTTGGCTTCATCTCTATAACAAACAAACTTCACATTTCATTTGAACTGAGATGCTGGTTAATTTCTGTATGTGTTTTGGTTTGTTTTTTTTTTTTCCTTAGCATGATGGTGAGGTTTTTTCTGGTTTGTTTTGTTTCCCTCAAAGGAAAGATCCTAATACATCATTGACCATCACTGCACTACAGGGTTAAAATTTTGAAAACATGAAATACAGCAGTTAATCTTTGGTTATTAGACAGGTAGGATCATCATCTTACAGTCATCTGCAACATCTTCCATAAAAGATTGGTTTTATTCTTGTTCAATATTATTCTACTATTTGATATTGTCTCTCAAACCCTCAGATAAACATTCTTGACACCCAGCACTCTCAGTCTTTAATTGCCTGCAATGTAGGTGACATTTAATGAGCTTCCAGGAACTGTAGGCCATTATTCAACCAAAACCAGATCTGCAGGTGAAAGAGGAAGGTAGACACCCTCAAACAAAGCTACCAGGACCTCCATTCAGAAACTCCTCTTACAAAGGCACTGTTGTTATTATTGGGTGATGCTCAACAGAGCAATAGCACATGAAAGAGCATTGATATGTTTACAGTCATTCCAGAGGGTTCATCTCACTGTCCCCCTTCCAAAAGTGTCCATAGCATTGAGTTTGGTGACTAAAAAGCCATGAAAAAACCCAAGTACCCTCCATGCTTTAACAAGGGGGTGAGCTGGTTGTACATTGATGGGCTTCCATTGGGAATGAAGGTTGTTCTGTCAGAATGAACAGCACAGAAATCCCTCCAAGTGCAATTTCAGTGTGGCAGGTACAGACCTTGCCTGGGATCCTCTCTGTATCTTGTCACCTCATCTGTGTGTCCTCGTGTTCTTTCAGAATGCAGGGATTTGTAACAGAAACATTAAGCATGACAGTAATGGATTACCTGTAAAAACACATGTGTGAAAGCACCAGAAGAAACAACAAGAAAGGAGAAAAGAACAACAACAACAGCAGGTCACTGAGATCACGGCCAGAGTCCTGAAACACAGACTGGGAAAACACAGGACAACCTAAAATTAAAGACAGTCTATTCACAGAACAGGCTGTCAATCAACAACATTGCCTGATGACTCACAGACCTGGTTCCTGAAGGGTACAAAAGGCACTTCCAAATTGAGCATGTGGTCACCCAGCAAAAAGAACCCAGAAAACCTGATGACTCCAAAACTGGAACCCTTTGTCCTCTGTTGAACCACAAATAATCCTGTTGGACTAGCCAGACATGCACCTGAGTCCTTGTTAAAAGGTGGGTATGGAAAACAAGTGTGAAAGACTGACAATGAAATCTGAAGGAGAGTAAGTGTGGGTGACTGAAATCAGTTTTGTTCAGAATAAAATCACCTTCCCCTTTTGTGCAGTCTCACATTTAGCTTTGCTGCATTTCATTTTACATCAGTGGCTGCTCGCAGCTGATTGTTTAAAAATTTCAATGAAGCCTAATAGCATGTGCTTACAGAAGAATGCCAAAGGAGAGAGCTATTTAGGGAAGTGAGGACACAGCAAGCTTGAAATGGCTTGTGTTTTTGAGGCAATACTTTTTCCCCCTTTTGCCCAAAGGAAGGGACATGGCACACTTACAATTTCTGCTGTTACACCAATAACTTCTTATTTCACGGTTCACAAAGAAGAAATAACTGTTAAAACAAGTTGGTTTCTCAAAACTAGTCCTGAGTATGAAATGACAGGAAATTTCCTAAACATTTTTGGACAGTGACACATCCACAGCTGTGCTAATAGGAGCAACCTGAACAGAGGGAGTGCCAGGAAAATGAGGATTTCTGATTACCTGAATACACAAGGCTTAGAAACCCGATTTCAAACACAAAAACATAAATTGCAGCACTTAAGGCCCTGCAGATTTCATGGCTTCTCAGAATTTTGCTGAGTGTCTTACAGTGAATGGAAAGAAAAAAATCCAGAATCACTTGCAATAGTCAGTGTTGTTACTGTTATTACCAACAGCAGTAGTTTAAAGTTGGGAGGATTTGGTACCAGTGACCTGTGTAGCCAGTGGTTATACTGCCAAACACAAAGGATAAACTACTACAGTATCATTTGTTAAGAAGTTATTTGCTAAAAACATTCCAAATTCCCATTCTGTTTATAGGACAAAAGGTCTGACTGTGATGTAGCAGGATGAGACTCACAATAGCACATTATTTACAGTGCCAAGTCACAGCACCTACCTTATGGTCTCCCCAGCTGTAAAATATGAATTCTACTCCCTACAGATGCTACTGTTAGGGAGGAAAAAAGAAGAGTTCAGGATAAGCTGATAGTGTTAGAGAAATTATTATGTTTTCAGGGACACAAAATGGACTGTGTCGAAGCATAACGTGTCACCTCCCCATGTCCTTTCCCCTCTTTCACAGTTAAAAGTGGCTTCAGACTTTCCCAAGTAAATCCTGTCCAAAATATTGATGTTAAATGTGTCTCATGGCCACAAATGACAGCAGCCACCATTCTCTTGCAATGGGAAGCACTTTGCCTTCTTGTGAGTCGAGCTACAGAGGCAGCGCTGGGGTGCAGTGCTGGGTTCTGCAGAGCAGGTTTGGGTGCTTCAGGTTCATTCTATGCCAGTGACTGGGGAGAAAACCTTCCCAAAACCATGAGACAGTGTTTGTAGCCCGGTAGACTGAGGGCACGACCTGATTCTTGGCACTTACACATTCCAAAGAATTCTCTTCCAGAGCCAGCGTCAAGCACAATTATCCACTGTGGGATACACGATGAACTCTAACCTGTCTGGGTACAGCCCTTCTGAACCTGTAAGTGCTTGTCAGGCTCTCTCTGCTGCAAGAGAACAGAATAAGGAAAGGGATAGAGATGTGGGGAGTGACCAGGAGAAAAGGGAATGCTGGTGCAACAGAGGTGTGGATGGCAACCACTGCTTCAGGAAGAGGCATCCCCTGGGCAGCAGGAACAAACTGTCGGGACTTTGACGCCAAAAAGCAGACGTCATTTTGCTGACCCTCCAGCAGCCTCTGTCCTTGGCAGTCCCCTGCTTTGCAGAGTGCAGAGTCTCACCACTCCACTGCCAAAAGGTCTGGAGGATTGTGGAACATTCCCTAAAACACCCTCGTTATGCACAGCCACGGCGTGCAGTGCTCCGTGATTTGCTGCTGAAAGGAGAAAACGCCTACCTTTGGGTCGAAGGGTTTGTGGGCAGAGATGTGAGCACTTGGCCCCAGGGCAAGTCCTGCTTTAAATCCTCAGCACAAATTCAGTGTTGTCAAAACACCAAGGCTGTTCTAGCAGTGCTGTTGCTGCAGCTGCAATGGTCCAAGGTCACACGACAAGCCAGATTTGCAGGGATAAACAGTCGCTTATTATGCCAGCAGCTGCAACTGGAAACCAGGGAAGAGCTGTGGACATGTGTGATTTCTTCCACAAGCCCTTGCTAACTCTGTTTTAGAGAGCACCTTGGATTTCAGTACAGTCACTGAAATACAGTATTTATATATATGCTGATTGTTTGGTTTTACTCATTATCTTCTCACTTTTCTTCCTTGATTTGGGCTTTGATTCTTTCAAAGCTTCCACTGCTTTGTCCCAGATCCTTTTTCTCTCTCTCATGCTCATATCCCTGCCAACTATCCCAATGTTAAGGATTCCCCCCATACCTCCTCCTGATGACATTTCCTCAAACTTCATTCTCCTCTTCCTCAGTTTTACTCTTCTTCCACTCTAATAAATACCAAACCTCCATTCTGGTTCAGTTTTCTCCATCTTTGACTGAACCCTAGTTTCCTTCATTTCTGTGATAATTTTCTCCTGCGTGGAGTATTTCTTCCATGAAAAAAATATCTGAATGTGTGGTTTTCTTCTTCCCCTTAACTGTATTCCTGCCTAACTTTCCATCTTTATTTTCTCTATTTCTCTCTGGTCTCAAATGCATCAATTTTTCATCTTCCTCTTCACTTCCTGCTGTGCTCTATCCCAGTTCCTGATCTCCTTAATTCTGCTCCTTGGTCTTAAACAATTGTTTGGCTTCTGTCTAATAACAATATTTTCTTCCCTCTCGAAGAATTGATTCCCTTGCCTTTCCAGCTATTGCAGCATTTTCCTTGCTCCCTGAGCACACCATTTACAAATCCTGTGCCAGTTCATTTCATACACTCCAATCCTCTCCTTTTGCATTATGGATTTCACACATCAGCTTGTTGTGTAGCCTCTCTTCACACAATTTCCAATACCCCTGTTTTTATCTATCCCTACAGTTAAACATCTTGTTATTTTAAATATAAATATAAAATAAAGCAGGGCCTTGTTATTTTAAATCTTATTATGACACCATTACTTTGTAAGGGATGAACAAATACCATCTTTTGGGCTGAGCTGAGCAAACGCTGAACTAACAAATATAAACAAAAATACCATTAATAAAAAAATAGATCAGGAAGTACTAAAAATTATTTTCACCAGTTGATTAATAGTGTATTTTTCCTGCAGCATCATATTCAGTTCTTTTTCCTTTATGTTAAAAAGCATATAGAAGAAACTGAACAAGTTTCAGTTTGACATATTCAAACTGTGGCATCAGCAGGAAAGGAGACTGAAAAATCTGATGTTAGGTAATTTGGAGGATTATGATATCATAAGACATGATATTAGAGAGAAATACAAAGCACTGAATAATAAACAAATAAAGTGAAGCAAAGCCTTGGGTACCTATTAACCCTGACAATGTAAGAACCAGTGGATCGTAAATGAAGAAAGGGAATGTTTAGGACATTATTTACACAACTCATAATTACCATGTGAAACACATTGCTCTAAGGTACAAAAAAACCAACGAACTTAAGTGGATTCTGAAACAGAGGCGGCTTTTCCTCTGCACAACAAAAAGATGGGGCTGTTTTCAGGTCACTGTAAATTCCTTCCTTCAGGGACCAAGTGACTGAAGGTGGGACAGACTTTCCCTTCACAAGACAATCGAGAAAGACTCTTGTGGGGCTTCCAGGTGATGTCTGGAAGGGGCTTATCCTGGCAGAAACAGGAATCCCACACAGTGCTAACCTTCCTCTGTCTTTCCACAGAAGATTCTAGCCCTCCTTTGAAACGAGCAGCTCTCAAGCTGGATGTGACTCGCAAAAAGTCTGCAGGCTCATGTGTCACACTGGGGAGGAACCTGGTGACCCTTCACCACAGGGCACAGGGTGAAGTTGATTCACTGTGGGCAAGCCAGTCACAGCAGTGAAGCAAAAGCAAGGCAAAGGAGGCTGAATCAACAGGGGATGCAGAACTTCACCTCCCTACCGAGGTGCTCTCTGCATCGCATGGTTCAGCATCAGGGGCCAAGAACAAGCAACAGGGGGGAAAAAGTGGCACTGTCACAGCTCTGACATCAAAATAAATGCCCCAAGGGCAACTCTGCTGCACACATATATTATCCCTGACAAGTGTGTGTTCAGTCTACTCTTAATCTCCAAGGAAAAAAATTAAGTTTCACAACCTACCCAGAGGGTCTAGCTAAACACTTTCCCTCCCTGCCAACATTTCTGTTTTATGCTTCACTTCAGTGTCTTTTGTCAAAGAATAAAGGTTTTAAGACCATGACTCCTCAACTGGCCTCCTCTTTCTATAACCACTTTTCATCCATATCCCTGCAGTTGCCTCTGTTTTAGACCGATCCAACTTGATTCTTCTAATTTCTTTCAAGCTCTCCATTCTCTGTATTTTTGACATTATCCAGCTGAGCTTAGCCCTGGGCTAGCATAGCTGAACAACACTGACAACAAAGAGCATATTTAAAATGTCACAGCTCCAAGGCAGCTTTTAGTGGCACGTCAGCCCTTCCAGTTTGATGGTAGACCACTGAAACAGCAGCATTTGTTTTTTTTAACAACAAGTTATGCAGTTAACTAATAGAAATCTTGTGTAATCAGTGTTTCCAAAGTCTGCTTATGAAAATACCCTGTGGTATCTTGTTGCAAATCAAAGCCAGCATGTGGTGATAGATGACAATTCTTACTTCTCCTCTGCTGTAGTGATGGGCTTGGCTGACTTCTTGGCAACTCTGTCCTAGCTGTTAATCATCTGGAGGCTAAGAAGTTTATTTATTTCAGTGTTTTCCAGGAATTTTCATCAAACTAGCTGATGTCAACTGCAATTCCTCAGCTCTTTCTCGTGCCTCTTGCCCCATTTCATCCACAGACTGTGCTTGCCCATTTCTGATCTTATGAAATTTCTGCCCTTCAAGTTCTTCAGGGTAAGCACTGACATTCCTGGGATTGCCTCAGTCCCTTCTCATCACTGCAGATGAGGGAGATGAAGTAATAATAAAGAGACAAAATACCTCATTCAAATCTGTGTAAGGAAATGGAAGTTCCTGTATGTGGAGGGAGGAAAAGAGAGAGAGATCCACAATCAATTTGCTAAAGGACTGGTATGAAAAATGAAAAATTAGCCTGGGAAACAGAGTTATTGTGAGGCCGTGCTGATAAATTCATTTTCTTTGTATCTGTAAAATGCCCCATACGTGCCAGTGAAAATATTTTAACATTTATTGTTCTCTCTCTCTCCACGGTCAGAAACTGGATGAGTAACCACCATCGAAGCACAAATTACGGTCGTAATTTGTACTTGCTACAAAATGAGTGTTTTATTTTACGAGGAAGAAGTTTCTCTCTGTGCAGGGAGAGTTTCCACTCGAGACCCACTCATCACAGCTACTCAGTGTTCAGTGGTTTGTCAGGTTACCAGTAGCTTACATTACATTTACAGCATTCATGCCATTAGTATAATTCACAAAGGCTCTAAGGAGGGGCTGACACAAAGGCATTACTGTGGTGATCCCCAAAAAAGGACTGATGAGGCAGATGAAAAGTTCAGGGCTTTTTTTTCCAGACTTATGAGTATACACTCACAGGGAGGGAACCACCTGAATTTTATTATGAATGTATACTTTTATTGCATGAATACTCAACTTTGGATCATACTGGGAAGAGATTTTAATTTATACTGACTCAAAAAACATCCCTTCCTGAGTGATGCATCACTGCATGCGAAATCCTGGATTCCAGGTATGCAATTAAATGCTCTGCTTTTCTAAGCATCTCATCAACCTTCTGGATAAATGGCCTGAATTGCATAAGTGCAATGTCTTAAAACCTGTGAGCTAATATATGGTTACTAGGAAGTTTACATGACCACTGGTATGACTTACCTGCCTCACTCACCTAATGTGAATTATAATTGGTTTGAACATAAGGAGAGGCCTAAAGTTTTCCCTATAAATGCTGCCACACAGCCAGAGCTCCAAGTCTTATCATATAGGTCTACAGTTGCTCACAGAAATACAAAGTCCAAGGCACAGAGGAGCAAAGAAGCATGGCTGGTAAGTTTAAAAAAAAATAAAAAAAGTCTCTTTGTTCGTGTGGAATGGGAAAGTGAATAATGTACCATGTGTTAGCTTTCTCTGGGGGGATCTGTTTGGTGAAGGGCTCGGAATTGCTGCAGTACACTACATTTTGAGATCATGCATAGGTTGTTTCACCATTTTTCTTTTCTGGAATTTCCAAAATACACAAGCAAGCAAGAGAAGATAATACATCCATTACCATACTGGAGTTAAATATTATAAATACTGTAAAACTGCAAATAGAATGGAAGAAGTAACTGCAAATTCTCTGTCAGAGTGGAATTTCATGACTGAATGCAATGGGCAGGGACATCTGCAACTAGACCAGGTTGCTGTGCTGGCTTTATGTGAGACAGGTTTGAAAAGCTGGGGAAATGAATGGAAAGCAACATTCCCCAGAGCAGGGGGCTGAGGGCAGCACTGACACACTTTGTTTTCCCTCCTGCAGCTTAAGAGGGGCACAGTTACCCCATTCTCACAGTTTTGGGAGAGCTGATTGCACAGTCCCTTAGGACACGAGTGTTTGTGCATATGCTATTGTTTTAAATAATTCATGTTGTTGTCCTGACCTTGTGCCAGCATCCCTTCAAAGCCTGATGGTGTGACACCCTCTACATATCTACTTAAGAGCAAAACTTGGGCTGGGAGGGAATTGGGTCCATACAATGGGCATAAGGCTGTTGATTCCCTCATAAATCTCCTCCCTTGAGCAGAGCTTAAATAAATGGTGAAACACAATTTGATAGGTGATGCTGAAATATTGGACTGAGGAGAAAAACTCTTTTTTTAACCAAAGAACTATACAGCAAAGTGGACAGTTAAAATCTTTATCTACAACAATAGGGAAAAAAAACCCCACTAACCAATTGTTTCTGCATTGTAACACTTCCTTTTAAGCAATGATTTGCCAATAACTTAGCCAGAACATTTTAGCAAGGTGATCTCTAAAAGCTTCCTCTTTAAATTTCAGACAGCAGTCTGTGTGTGACAGTTTTCTTGTCACACAAGATGCAAGAAGCAGTAGCAGCATTTAGCTGGTATTTGCTGATTATCATCAGCACGTGCTTGTGAAATGCCCAGGGCCCAACAAATACCCAAGCCCAAGTTCAGGTGGAGATACCAGAATTGCACAGGGATGCTCCAAATATTTCCAGGAACAATTTCTATGTGAAAAACTGAGAGGGGTTTTATGCAGGAGCACAGAGCTGGTTTCAGTCCTTCTCTCTTTCTCCCTGCTCCTCCCACCCCCTGACCCACATCCTGCAGACAGACACACTTCTTTTTTCCCCAAAAAATTTTTATGCATGTGTGGACTTGCTTTAACAGAATCCAGAAGGCTGTGCATAAAGGAAAGGGAAAAGCACCTAAAAAGATCCTAAAAATCTGCCAGCATGATTTTTTTAAGGGTTCTGATAGTCTGCAGCACCACTACTGCAACTAATGGTTTGATTCACAGCCTCACACTCAAAATAATTATCTCAGCTTCTGTCACTTTTGAGCTTCAGTGTCATTACAATTAAGGCGTGAGTTACACCTGCAAGCATCTTGTTTGTGCATCAGCATGAAGAGTGGCTGTCCACAGAATGGGACAACCTGCTGGATTCTTGTAAGAAATGAGCAGAGCAGGGTAGTGATGGGAGCCTGAAAAGAGGTGATCTTTGGTGATGAGTGGGCAGCAGTAGCTGGAAGTTAAAAACTTCCAAAATAACATCTTTTCTCAATTCCCACACCACTGTTCCAGGGCCCAGGTGTGGGTTACAAAGGCAGAATAGCTGTAGAAAACCACTCGACTTGCTGTGTCTCGGATAGCAGGAGGGGGCTTTGCTGGGGAAGTTCCTTGCCTAATTTTTCAACGAGGGAATGCGACAAAGAGACAGAGCAGCCCAGATTTCTCAGGGTACTGAATCACAGAATCATGGAATGATGTAGGTTGGGAAAGACCTGGAAGATCACTGGGTCCACTGAGGCGGTCCCAGTGAGTCATGGTCTCGTGGTTGGAGCGTGGTGCTTTGGGGATATGTTAAGGCAAATCAGAAAGAAATAAAGGAGCAGATTGACTATTCTAGGGACTAATTTCCCATCCTGAGCAAAGACACAGTTAATAATAGGTGACATTTAATGGAATTCAAGCGTCACTGCGGGTTCATAAAGAGTTGGTGTGAAAGAAAACAGCAACACAAAGAAGGAGAGAAAGTAATACCGAGGGGAATAAATGTGTTATGAAATACATCCTTCACTGTTCAGTGCTGAAACTCTTAGTCCTATATAGCCATTTCCTTAACATTTACTGGAGTGAGGAAAGAAATCTGGGTATTACTGTAAAAGGATGTTATGAGTTATATGACTGAACTGGTGATTCTAATATAGCTCATTCTGGGTACATGAAACAAAATACAAAGATGGCTTGCAGCTCCCATTTTCTGAGGTTCAAAAGAATCTTCTCTTGCTATCCACAGAGTTTCAAGCACCTTCCTGTGTAATCCTTGCCTTTCCAGCCACTCTACAAGCTCTGCAAGCATTACTTGGTGTACAGGAAGCTGCTTGGGTCAGATGCACTCTGCTTGACGAGTGCTCTGACTACTGTTAATATTTCTCATTAATTTAGCCCTCATTCTCAACCTTTGCCCATAATCTTTAATCCAAAGGTCTGGTATGTATCATTCACCTGTTTTACAAACAAAGCACAAGAGAGGCCTGCAAGGCAGCTTGGAATAAACACCAGGAGCTGACACAACAGCCACAACTTGTTCTTCCTGACGTACTGTCTGCCAGCATAAATGGACTGTTGGGGTTTTTCTTTCAACATAACTAACCTTTCTATCAGAGAAAAACAACTTGCTGAGTATCCAAGGAGAGGCTGAAATCCTAAATTATCATTATTATTAGGAGTTCTGCTATTCCTGTAATTTTATCATTATAACGAAAAGCAACTAAATGTTGAAATTCTTCTAGCTTTAAATACATTAAGAAACTCTTAACAAGCGGCCAGACTTTTAGGGATAAATATTGTCCAAGCTTCAGATATCAAGTTGGAAGGACACAAGGTCAGGTTGTGAGAGTGAGAAACGAATGGAAGATGAATCCTCAAGCCCCGCTGGTCAGATCAGGGCTGGGGGCAAAGGCTCCACCCCCACAGGAAATATTGCAAACAAACCTTAAAGAAGGGAAAGGCAGCAGCAATTCCTTCAGCCAAGAGAAAGAGAGGAGGGCCATTCAGAGGGAAGTTTCAGAAGTTGCTCACAGAGGACACACCGCTCAGAAATGGGCCAAGGTGAGCAAGGACAGAGCCCCTTCCGTGGCGCTGCTCGTTCTTCCCTGACACCCACCCAGCATCTGCAGCTCTGCCATGGGCTCTCAGAAATCACTGCTGCTCTAGGGAGCTTTGACCCGAGAAAGGATAGGAAGGGAAAATTCTTCCACTGAGAGGATTTTCACCAGAATTGCATTTTTTCCGCCCGCGGTTTGTGTGGGAAAAGTGAGAGTCGGGCAAACAGGTGTATTAATGGGTATAACTACATTGCATTTTGCAGATGGGAAGGAAGGGGAAAGTCTGCAGTTGTACTTGAAGTTGTCAGGCAAGTGCAAATGAGAGACTGAGCAGCCTGGCATAAGAGAAAGAAGCAAAGCAGAACTTCAGGAATGTATCATTCTGAGGAAGGCTACAGCGAGAAGGCTGAGCTTGTAGTTAAGACAGACAGGATACAACAATTTAGGGTTTTGGTTTTTGGTTGGATTGTTGCAGTGGTGGGGTGGTTTTTTTTTTTTGCTCACATGCTGATGTTTCTACATGTGCAAACTGACCAGTTTATTACAAATGGTCCCATGTTGCTTTTCCAACTCCTGCCTTTCTAAAGGCAGATCTCTCTGAGCCCTCAGCTGGTTCTGCAATAGATGTGCTTCACTGCTAAGTTTCTGAAGATTATTTTTTTTTTAAGTAGTATGTGCTGCTTGAGTCAACACTGTAAAAAAATGGGTTCCTCCCCATTTGAACTGTGACTACATTGCTAAGACAACTAATGGAATTATTTCAAGGCTTGTCTAAACTTGATAACCTTATGATCCTGCTATACAAAATTCCTTACACTAATAAATCTGGTTGAGCACGGGGTAATGATTCTTTTACTCAATAATGGCACAGGACAACTATGTTCCACTACTAAGGACCACACTCCTACGCTTTCCTATTCTCCCTCTTTGCAGGGGGAGAGGGAATGAAGAATAATAAAAATAATGAAGAGTAAGAAAAAATATTTAAAAAAAATGTTCTGGATTTGGTGGAAACCTCACAAACGGGTACCAGTTACCTGTAGAAAGTAATAAGCACTTCTTCAGAGTGTGTTTGTGCTTCTTCCTCTTTGGATGAACCCTCAAGTTTTCTTGCTCTTCTCACTTTTCCACAGCTGCAACGCAGCCGAGTATCAACTGGCACCTGAAAGAAAACGCAAGAGAACACCACACAAGTAAATTTTCTGGTGATGAACTGGTTGTGAGGAGAGGACAGGCCTTCACTATCACCTTCAATGGAACAGAACATCCTGAGCAAAACTTAACATTCATTGCAGAAACAGGTATGGCTCCCAGCTTCCTTCAGAGAGAGTAATTCTGCCTCAGGATGTTCTTTTGGCCTGGCCCACACTAGAGAGCAGCAAGATCACCCCTCAGAGACAACGTGCTGGTTCACACAGTCATGGAACTGTTTGAGGTGCTTGTTGTGTTACCTCTGTCTCAGTGAGCAGTCACAGCTTCCTTCACTTTCCAATACAATGCACAAATTCATCTGAGGGGAGGGTTTCATCCCTGCTGGGTGTGTTGATGGCTAAATCTCTATTTCAGGGAAGTGGGGAAAAGAAAAAAAATGTTTGTTTGTTTTTTCCTTAAAAGGTCCAAAACCCTCAAAGGCAACTAAGACTCTGGCCACATTTGGTACCTCCAGCACAGCGAGCTCAGAGGGCTGGAGTGCAGTTCGACAGTCCAGCAGTTCCAACTCTGTGAGCATCTCCATCTCCAGCCCACACAACGCCATCATTGGACGTTACAGGCTGAGTGTTCAGAGCACTGCAAGTGACAGCCCCTCAACAGCAAAACTTGGCACTTTTGTTCTGCTTTTCAACCCCTGGTCTTCAGGTATGAAACGTGTCAAATTTCCCCTGAAAGAATTAAGTTTCTTGTAGCTTCGTTAATATTTGCAGCATTTGATCTATATCTTAACACAGGGGCTGAGCATTGACCACACAGAGTATTAATGAAAAAAACAAAACAAAACAAAAAACATTTAACAGTTTCTTAGAACCTTCTGGTCGATAAAATCATCTCCATGTCATGCACTTACTGAACAGCTCCTTGCCCTAAAAGATTAAGTTCTGCTTTTGACAGTTCTGCTTCTGCACAAGTTTAGAATAGAGTGTCTGCCCTCTGTAGAAGCAAGGAAAGAGTCATATTTACAATCTTCTCACAGATTTGACAGTGTCATACCTCCATCTTCCCTCCAACACCAGCCACCTTTTTCTCCAGCTGTAGAAAATCATGAGTTCCGTTATCTCTTTATAACAGCAAGAACAGCAAAGGGTAGATATCTGCAAGCATTCTTATAGATGGAGACCAAGACTCCTGAAGTTTTGCTTTATTTTGCCTGCTGTGGTTGTACATACCTCTGTGTTGCTTTTTCAGGTGATGATGTGTTCCTGCCTAGCAAGGCTGAGTGTGAGGAATATGTGCTAGAAGAATTTGGCATCATTTTTGCAGGCAATAAAAATCACATCAGCGGCTTTGGATGGAACTTCGGGCAGGTAAACGTGGCGCCGAGACACCAGGCATTGTTTTGTGTTCTGGTCTTTGCATGAACTGGCTCATTTGCCTTTTCCAGTTCGTTGCACACCTCTCTGAAGAGCAGGAGTCTGGTGTTGAAATCAGAACTTGTGCCGAGCCCTGTTAACATTGATTAATGAGGATCTTTAATTGATTCATCAGTGCTCTGCCTTGGGGGTGCAGCCAGCACAAACCTCTGTGTCTTTGCTAAGACACTAAGTAGCATTACAGTAGTAAAATACTGTAGGAGAGGCAAAGCCCTGGCCTAAAGCCCACAGATTCCAAGCTCTGTGAGTTCTGACCTTCAGAGTTTACTGTGGCCACGTTTTAATACAGAAATTCCTGGCTGAGCTACAGCACTTCACTTGGTGATTAAAAAAAAAAAACGCCCGACATTCAATGCTTATATGGCTCTGAGTAATCTGTGCTTCCAAACCACTGATTTATTTCTGTGCCACAGTTTCAGGGGGATACCCTCGACATCTGCCTTTCCATAATGGATCGGAGCTTGTACTACCGTCAGGATCCCGTCACTGATGTGTCTCACCGGCACGACCCCAGGTACCTGGGCCGTGTCCTCAGTGCCATGGTAAGGACCGTGTTCCCAAAGTCCAAACCACTAACCGCCCTTTTTGAAGGAGTTCAGTGAAAGCAAACATAAAGACATTTCTCAGACAATTTTAGGCCGCTGTCTGTATGCACCAGACAGGGTGGGTGGTGAAATACAGGCCTGAGAAAACACCTGGGTGGTCATCTGGTCTGAGCCTGCTGGATTGACCTCATCTAGAGTATTTCTGTTACATGTGACTTCGATGTCCAGCAGTCAAACCTAAAATATAAGATGTGGGGTGGCATGTTGAGGGTCCCGAAGGTCTTTAGTCCAGTTGCCCATTTAAAGTGGAACTACAGTGCTCCCAGACCAGCTCAGCCATGGGCTTGTGAGGCTGCTTGGAAAGTCTCCGAGGGAGGAGGTGTCCTGGCCTCTCTGGGTGACCAGTCCACAGCTGTACTGCCCTCTTAGTGAGGAATTTTTCCTCTTATGTCAAATATGATTTTCCCAAGCCACAACTTTCTGCTATTGCCTTTGTTATATAAGAGGAAGATTAGTAAGAACACACATTTGGTGTGTTCCATTTGTAACCCGGTTTTACATTTCCCCTATCCTCTTAACCAGACTGAACCAGCCCGGTGCTCCCAACCTCTCCCTGTAGATTTTGTGTTCCAGGTGCCCTGACCACCTTGGTAACCCTCCCTCCTGAGCCCTCTTCAGTGTCTCAACATCCCGTTGAACCCAGGGACCTGAAACTAGAGACAGGATTGCTGGCCCAGCCTCGCCAGGGGTAATTAAAGGGTGTGAACAGCTTCCCTCAACCTCCTGGTGATCCTTTTCCCAGTGCAGCCCAGCACGGGCTTTCCCTTTATGGTGTTGGCTCAAATCCAATATGGCATTTGCTGTAACTCCCAGGCCCCTTTCAGACAGGCTGTAAACTCTTAATTTACCTCATCATAAATACAGTGAATGCCTTTTCAGGTCAACGCCAATGATGACCAAGGGGTGGTGCTAGGAAACTGGAGTGGAACTTATGAGGGTGGGAAAAATCCGACCAGCTGGACTGGAAGTGGTGAAATCCTGCAAAGCTGGAAGAACTCAGGATTCAAACCTGTAAAATATGGACAGTGTTGGGTTTTTGCAGCAGTGCTGACTACAGGTATGTTTTGTGTCACGCCCTTAACTGACATGGCAGAGGTTGCATTAAAATAAGGATCAGAAATACTTCCTGCATGGAATTATTTCAAACCACTACTGTGTGATACGAAATTGCCAGAAATCCTGGTTTCTGACTAAGGTTTCCTATTCACCCTTCAGTACTTAGATGTCTGGGGATTCCCACTCGGACAATCACGAACTTCAGCTCTGCCCACGATGCAGATGGAAATCTGCGTGTGGATGAGTTTTATGATGCAGAGGGAAATCATTTGGAGAGGGGAGCTGACAGCATATGGTAAGGCTCAATATTTAATAGTAGGACTTATCCAATGCCTATAATGTCTTCAGGTGCAGAGCAGAGATTCTAATGACAAATGCTTTACCTTCTTCTTAAAAATTGCCTTAAAAACAACTACACACACACACACAGGATCAATTAAAAAAAATACAAAATAGTGCTACAAAAGTCGGTGTTTTCACTCTTTCTCAGTTAAACAGAGAATTGTGACATGAATTGCAACAGCTAATTGAAGCCAGAGCAGGCAAAGTTACAGTTATGACGCCACAGATAATTGCAGTATTGCACTGGAAACATCAAATGGTGGAGACTTCACTTAGTTTGAAACTATTCTTCAAAAACAGCTCATGTTAAACTGTAAAAGTTCAGCAAAACCAGCTTTGCTGCAGGTTTTTTTTCTTCCACTGACATAATTTCATGTGAAATATAATTTATCTGCTGCTGCTATTAAGCATCAAATGCAGCTCAAACAGGTTTGCAGTCAGCAAAGAGCAGAAGTTATCTAGATAACATAGGCAGGGTCAGAGTGCAAGTGGTGAGTCTCAGATAAGAAACTGTGCAAATTGAGGCATTTAATCCATTTAACTAAGATGGCTGATTAAATGATGTGAAGAGGAATTCACAAACACATACTGGTAGCTTACTTTGCTCGTTTTTGCATGTAGGAATTTCCATGTCTGGAATGAAAGCTGGTTCACACGCAAGGACTTGGGCCCCTCATACAGTGGATGGCAAATTCTGGATGCAACTCCCCAGGAAGAAAGTGGAGGTACACAAGTTTTATTTCTGGAATAATGTTGAAAAATTGCAAATTCACTTTTAGAGAAAAGGAAAAGAAAAAAAAATTGTGAAAGTAATTTCTTATCCTGCTAAGAGATGGTTGCAGAAGAGAATCCTTTTATCTCTTGCATTAGAAAAGCTTCAGATCATCTGTGGATGCCAAGAAAGAAACTGGGCTTCTAAGAGCAGTTTTTCCACATTAATTCCCATATTTTCAATATAGGCATCAAGAGCTATTGAAAAATAAGGGGTAACATAAAATAAATCAAGTGTACATTCAGAATAAACAGAAGATGCACTGATGACTTGCCTGGCCTGAGGGTCTGTGTGGATAAAAGGGCTTGAATGGGACATTCAGGAATCACCGATAAACCTCTGCCTAGTAATGTGCCTCCTGTCAAAGACTTGGTGATGCCTCAGTGCTTTTTTTCTGGATGCTGCAGGGATTTATCAGTGTGGTCCTGCCTCCCGGAATGCCGTCAAAGAAGGAGAGGTGGATCTGGAGTACGACTGCCCGTTCGTGTTTGCAGAGGTGAATGCAGACTGCATGTACTGGAATTATGATTCAGCCACTGGAAAGAAAACATTAATATTGTCCAAGTCTACTGAGATTGGTGCATCCATCAGCACGAAGGCTGTCGGCAGAGATGACCGTGTGGATGTCACCAGGGATTATAAATATGAAGAAGGTAAATAAAAACTCTGGTTCTTCTGTTTACGCAGCTGCTTCATCCCCCCAGCCATATAAACTTCGGGTGAGGAGCCTCTTAGTGGGCAATTCTGTGCACCTACAAGGTAGGAGCAAAATTTATACTCTATTTATTCAGTTCTAACAGAAAAGGGAAGTGAAGGTAAAGAGTAAAAAATACTGCCTTGCCCGTTCTGACATGGAGTTGCTTTATGGGATTTCAATAAGGCAAGTCCAAGGATCTCCAAATAAAACATTCACTGCTCCATCTGCCTGTTGCTGACATGCACTGCCTGCCTCTGCTTGGTGAGAATTAGGCTACAACCCAGTTATTTGTCTGCAGGATGAAGGGCCTGTTACAGAAACCTAAGCTAAAACAGCGCTTAGGCCCACGAAAATCAACTCTTCCAAAAGATCAAACAGCTTGACAACTTGTCAGACCTTTGGGTCTGATGGTGGGCTCATGACTGTATCCCTCTTTTCCTGTGTTCAGGCACGGTTTTTCTTTCCCTGGTAAACTGCCATTGTCTCAATCCCTGAGTCTCCTCACCTCCCTTCTGTTTTCTGCCCTCCTGTGGAAATGGGGATTGAGGTGCTGGGTGGATGTTTGGCTGCCAGCCAGAAACACCACACGGTACCATCAGCCCTCCCTTACTTTGGGGGCCTTTTCTGTATTAGCAAATTAAGAATTCACATTCCTAAACATTGCAGCCATAAAAAGGGGGATAGAAAGGGGGAAGAGTGAGAAACTTTGGACTCAGGATTTTGTGTTCAAAAAAAATGCTATTCCAGGGACAGCGACACCACTGATGCAGATCCAGGAAATGAGGGAGGGCTGTGGAAAACAGAAGGTCTCTTCCTAAGCAGAGACACCACGTTCTGCTAGCTTGTCTCTAGCAGCCATAAGAGGTGAATGTTAAGGACAATTTTCATGGTTCTCTCTGACAGGCTCTACAAAAGAGAGAGAGACTTTTAAAAAAGCCCGTAAGAAGCTGGGACTTGAGGATAAATTTGATCCTACGGCACCGACACAAGAGGAGATCGAGCAGAAGCCTGACATCTCAGGGAAATTCAAGGTGGCTGGCTCTCTGGAAGTTGGCAAAGATCTCAACCTACTTCTGGTTCTTGCAAATTTACAGTCTCATGCTAAGACTGTTCATGTAAAAATGACTGCATGGAGCACTCTGTACACCAGAAGACCAGTTCGTGAGATCTGGAAGGACTCCATGTCTGTCACTCTGTCTCCTAAGGAAGGTAATTTTTCGAACAACTTTTAAAATCATAATTGTTTTATCAGTAAATGGGCACTGGAAGCTGCTCAACTTGGGTAAAAGAGCTCTAAGAAGCTGCAATCCCAGCATGTCCCATAGCAAATGGAGAGGCACTGGTAAACTCTTTAAACTCCAGCTGTTGAATCTTCCAAAGCAACTGGGAAGAAATCAAGCCAAGCAATGCAAGAGTAGTGAATGGAGAAGGGATAACATTGAATAAATCACTGCCTCTCTAGAGCAAACTGATAGATTTGCAGGAATTGAGTTTGGCAGTGATGGCTGAAGGTCCTCCTAGTTCCAGACACAGCATAAAAGGGAAACACTAACGTTAGGTATGAGACTCTGTGGGATTATAAAAGTGTGTATCACTTCCTTTTTTTTTTTCCTCCTTCCAGAAAAACAATTTCCCATTAAGATAAAGTATAATGAATACCAGCAGCAGATAACTACAGACAAAACAATCCAGGTCACAGCTATATGTCACGTCGAAGATGGGGTTCAAGTGCTTGTGCAAAGAAACATCGCCCTGGACAACCCTGCCATCGACATACAGGTGAATTGCTGTCCCTTTGCTCCAACTGCAGTGGCACAGGAAAGGGAAAATCAGCTCTTACGAGTACTTTCTTCCCTGAAAGAGATGTTCTGCTCACGTTCTGCCATGGTTCATCACAGCATCTCTTACTATCTCTCCTCTTCTGATGCCTGAGGAGGCCTGGATAGAAAAGAGCACAGGGAGCCTGGCCTGACAAGCCTTTTCTTTGCACAGGTACTTGGTGAAGCAAAAGTGAATAAAGAAGTGGATGTGGAAGTGGTGTTTACCAATCCTATCGATACAGAAGTGACGGGCTGCGTGCTGCAGGTCGAAGGCAGCGACCTGCTGACGGGAATCCTTGAGTTACGGTAAGTCCAAGAAATGCCTCCTTCCTGCTATTAGAGACACGTGAGCAAGAATTTAGGCACGGATGACTTGGAACCAAACAGTGGGATGAGACATCCTCCTCTTCTTGCTGCAAGCTGGGAGGCCAGCCAGTGTGACACCTCGTAATGAAGCACACAGGGATGAACCAGCTCTTCATCTAAGCCGGGCTTTGGCTCCGCAGTTTGGGGAGTCAAATAATTGCTGCCATAATTGGGCAGAACTTGTTTTCCTGCCTATCTAGCAGGTCAACACAGTTCCAGAAAAAAAAAAAAAAAAAAAGATAAACAGGCTTATCCAAGCTGTAAATTTTGCTGAGACTGCCTATGCTGCTGTAGGCCAGACAGCTTGAACCTTCTTGCTCTGATCCAAGGGCCAGCAATAGGATATGTGACTGTTTCTGTCCATGCTCACCCAAAATTACAGCATATATTAACCAGGACTTTCAGGCAGGCAGGAAGAGAACAGGAAAAATGGTGAATATTACAATAAAAGACTGGGTGGTGGTTTTTAATTAAAAAAAAAAAAAAAAAAAGTTTTTTCCAAAACAAGAGCTACAGGCACACTAATTTTCAAGCTCTGCTTTCAGAAGTCTACAAAAGAATTATCTTAGGAGATTAGTAAACAGAGTCAAGAAACTATTTGATGATGTTGAGACAGTGATTGAGAAGACTGGAATAAAATGGGTTCCTTTTACTAAAGATCCCAGGTTCCTATTTTTATGCTTTGGTGACTTTGCATCTTGTCCTGCACTTTTTTGTTCAGTATTTCACAACTTAAACAGAAAGGTTAAATTTTCAGACTGTCCCTCATTTTGCACAAACACAAAATTCCACACAAATTTCAACATATCCTCACAAATGCAGTTATTTCTGAAAAACACCTGGGATGGGGAAGCGTGCTCTTTAACTGAATACACAGACAAACAAACAAACAAACAAACATACACAGCAACCCAACATTGCCATTTGCACACAACCAATTAGGAACGGTCCATCCCATAATTTATGTTCTCCTGAGGGAATTCAATAACCTCGTGTTGTCTCTCCCATCCAACTTTATCCTCGGGCAAAACAAGGCAATATGAGAGGGTAAGGGAAAAACATAAACAAGAGCTTCCAAGAATTACAAGATACACCAGGGTAGAACACCTGAACTTCCATTCAGAACATCCTGCTCCGTAAACACTGAGGTTTTCTGGGTGCTGTAATCTATTCTAATTCAGGAGTTGGGATTAACATTCCTCACAGTCTCAGATTGTGCTGTTTCAGTAATTCAGTGATGTGTGTTACACCCTCTTGTTCTGTGGAGTCTTATCTTGTAGGATTTAATTTTGTCCCCCTTTGTGGGCTTATCTGGGTCGCTGCATAATGAATTTATGGAAGATCTTAATGCCTGGATTTGAGGGTTTAAATACTTATCAGATAGCCAAGTCCTGTGTGGTCTCTCCGTGGCCACCTTGCATTGAACTGACAGGAATTCTTATTTAAGGTGTAAGAAACTCAAGCATGATGCACAAGCCTGTTTTCAACTTGTATTTCTCCCTTTTTTTTTTAGCATACCACCACTGAAAGCCAGCGAGAAATCCAGTACCAGGTTCAAACTCATCCCTTCTGAGGCGGGTCCCAAACATCTACTTGTTAATTTCTCCTGTGATAAATTTCCAGATATCAAGACCTTTAAGATGGTGAATGTGACTCATTAACATGAAGATATTCAAGGAATGGTCTGTGTGTGTATAAATTGAATGTGATAAGAAATCTTGGATACTTAACAACGAGATAATTAGCAAAACAGATCCTCACTTCCTGTGATAAGGGGATCACCAAGATCATATCATTGCAATTTTACACTGTAATTTTAAATAAACTGAGGAATGGCTGATTCTTCATTTACTGTTGTGAGTGTCCATGTTATTTGGAGACTGTTTGACTTCTGCCTGGCTTTCTTTGTGAATAATTCCTCCTGGCTCCAGATTTCTCTGCACAAACCTTCATAAACTCATTTTTACATATTGAAAGCTTCATACATTAGGAGTTCCAAGGCAGTGTTTCTCCTTACTGCAACTGTGGTACCAGAACACAGTGAGGATGAGCTGCCCAATTTATGTCATTTAGCTTTGTCTTCTCTGCTACAGAGCCTGTACTGACATTCTCCCCACTCCTTTCTTTTTTTTTTTGGTAAATCACAGTGACTGAATAAAGCCTAGGAAATGTTCAACAAGAATTTGGGTGGTGTCCAATTTGACAACCATTTGGCAAACACATTGGGATAATTGCCCAGCTCAACATACATATTTTAGCATGTTGATATTTTGTACTTGCTGGAAGTCTTCTTTGGGAATCAAAGGGAGGGCTATCTCAAATCTAAGGATATTTTAACTTGGGAAGAGCTAGGAATTCTTCACTACAGATTATGTGTCAGGAAGTCATCTTTTAGAGTTGAAGTTTAGTAAAATTAACTTGAGCCCTCCACCACACAACACAGGGTACCAGTGACCCAGACACAGTGTCAGGATGAGCCCACACTGGGCATGGGATGAGCTACAGAGTGCAAATAGCCCCCCCAGGGGTGCCCCCTCTCTTCTCCTGGTGTTCCTCAAGGCTCTCCTTGTGTAAATCACAGATTCAGAGAATGGTTTGGGTTGGAAGGGACCTCAAAGACAATTCAGTTCCACCCCTCTGCCATGGGCAGGGACACCTTCCACTAGCCCAGGTTGCTCAGAGCCCCATCCCACCTGGCCTTGAACAATTCCAGGGGTGGGGCATCCTCAGCTTTCTCTGGGCAATCTGTGACAGTGTCTCACCACCCTCACAGTAAGGAATTTCTTCTTAATATCTAATCTAAACTTACTCTCTTTCGGTTTGAAGCTGTTCCCCCTTGTGCTGTCCTTGTCACAGGCCAGGACACTTGTAAATAGTCTCTCTCCATCTTTCTTGTTACCCTTCAGGTACTGGAAGGATGCAATGAGACCACCCTAAAGTCTCCACTTCTCAAGGCTGAACACTCCCAACTCTCTCAGCCTTTCCTCACAGGAGAGATGCTCCATCCCTCTGATCACCTTGATGGTCTTCTCTTGAGTGCTGCAAAACACCTTAGAGGTTCAGTCTGTAGCACAGCCTTGGATTTAGAATGTGAATATCCACTTGATGACTTCTTTTTACATCTCAGGTATGGGAAAACACCCAGACTGTGCTAAAGTCAAGTGAACTGCACCAACAGAAACGAGAGAAGCCTTTAAACCAAACCTCTGGGGGAGTTAAAGGGAAGGCAACACCCTTTCCCTGCAACGCTCCAGGTGCACATAAACTAATGTGTCAGATTAAAAGTGACACAACTTAGACCCACAGAACACATTCTGCAACTTTGTGGAAGCGATGCTGCTCCCCCTTTCTAGAATAAGGTAGCAATAACACAAGTGTAAGGTGCAATTTGGTTACCCTGGGGGTATGAGCAGCAGACAAAATTATTCATGAGATGACTGAAATCAAAGAATTCGTTTTTCCCCTGGGAGTTAGCAAACTGCACTGCAATTTCAAGACTCTGGTAACAAGGGGAAAAGGAGAAACAAGGTATTTTGAGCCATTCTGAGGAGGAACAAAAGTATTCTGAACCATTTTGGATGATGGGCGGTGGGGGGGGGGGGAATTGAGGTAGGAAAACACCTGTGGCAACATTCAGTCGTTAGTCACTCAGGAACCATGACTGCAGCATTCCAAAGGGATTACAACAGCAGCTGCTGGTGCTTTGCTGTGGTGAAGGCACCGATCAGCAGGTGCCAGTTTGGGATGTAGGCCAGCCTGAGAGAGGTTCTGGTGGCTTGGTGAGCGCGGCTGTGGGCGTGCCTTGCAGAGGCCAAGGAGGTGGTTGCAGCCAAGACAGAAAAAGTGTTCTGGGATTTAATTACCTCTGCGAGGAGCGAGGAAGAAGAAAGGAAACAGTCAAGTGCCAGTGGGAGCAATGTGTAACGTCTGAGGCAATCACTGTAAGTACCGAGCGCCTGAACTTAAGAACTGGTCGATGCGGTTTGTCACTGGGGCTGTGTGAGAAGGCCGGGTAACATCAGAGGCTTGTGGCTCTTATGGTTTCCAAGGAATATGAATTAAGGAAAAGAGAAGAAAAGACCAACTGAGGCAGCTTTGAAGAGCAATCAAACCCATTTGAGGCGATTCCTGGAACAAGTCCTGACAGCTCGAACATCCCGGAAACTTCCAAGAGAGGGAAGCGCCGCTGAATTACAATGTAAGTGGAGGCACACTGTGCCACACACCCTGCTGCCCAGTGGGAATAGTTTCAGGGTTTCTCTCTTGGGGTAAGGCTAGCATGATTGTCATAATAGTAAGTACTCTCTTAGTCTTTGGTAGGAAAACAAGGTTTCTCAAAGAGGTGCAAGAAACCGACTTTCCTGTAAAATCAACCTGTTGGAGCTTAACTCCTGCTTTCTCGGTTTCTTTTTCTCTCTTTGGAACTTGAAATTCAGACTAATTTATTTTGAAGTCTTTACTGAGTGCTAGAACATGATCAGTGGAGCTGCAGAATCTTAAGCAGATGATCCTCCTCAAAACACTGTCAGTTTATTACCTGTTCTCTTTTAAGTGATGGTACAAAACCTAAAAGAAATATATTCATTGGTGTTAAAATAGACAGGCTTAGAGTTTGGGCTGATAAAACCCACTCATATTTAATATTTTGGGAGTCCTGTTTGAAATAAAACTTCTGGGCAATAGTAGAATGGATCTAACATAAGAGGTAAACAGACATTTGTTTCTGGTGAGAGCTCATAATTTCATGTAAGTCAGAGGGTGCTGGAGATAATGTGAGACTAAAAAAATCCCTCCAAACCCAACTCACAGCCATTGGACAGAAGCAGAAGTGATAATAACCAACATGGAAGTTAAGTCATCAGGAAATGCTCCTTTTTCCTTCAGATGGCTTTTACGTCCCACCACGCTCCCCATTTCCTCACCCTTGAAGATAACTCATTCCTGGCACACCTATTATCTCTGTAGGAAGTTCTTGCTGTCCTGGGATTCAGGAGCATGCATTTCCTCTGAGTAAATAATTTTGGTATCTCCTCCCATAATTACACCCACATTGAGTAGGAACTTTGGCATTAGACATCCCCATATTATAGGAACCAGTTAATTCGTTTGACAAGTCTACAGGCATTAATAACAACTGCTAAGTACCTCTCCCTTCTCTCAAATTTCAGCTGACAGCACAAAAAGATTGCTGGGCTTTTTTCTTTTTATGATTGATGTGACTTGGACAACCTTGAAGGCCAAAGCAGAAGTTGTATGCAGTTCTCATAAGCTGAGGGAATGGCAGGTGAGTTCTGCAAGTCATTTGCTTCCCTTCAGCAGGTACTTTCTTCAGGACTGTTTCCTCAATATACATGCCCTGTAGGTATCTGCTCAGATTTCTTATCTGTAGGAAATTCTATACTGTAATTCATTCTTGCACTTCATTTTCAGAAGTTTTATTGTTGTTATTGTTGTTATTGTTACTGTTTGAGAATAGTTTTTAAGGTAAACAGAGAATACCAGGGGCAGGGAAGAGAAAAGAAATTCCTATTACTTCAAAAGACAGCATTTTTTAAATGGTATTTCAGAAATGTGTTATGCTTTGCATTAAAAAAGAAAAATCTGTGTAATCCATCCTAATGGATCTGTGAGCACAGAGCCTATAGATGGGAATTCAAATATGCATTAAAACCCTACCAAGGAAAGCAGCAGTGACAGTATCTCTGCTTTTTAAAGTTTAAGATGATTGTTGAACTGGACACTTGCAAAGCAAGGCTTTCTCTCATTTAATAATGGAACAAACATTTACAAATCAGTTTTTAAAATGCTGCTTTGCAGGGAAAGCAGCACTAACTGCAGTTCACTGTTCCAGATACTTATACTGAGGATTCTCCTTTTCAGCCCATCAGTGCTTACTCACTTTAATTCTTTATGGTCTTAGACTAGGAAAAAAAAATCCTTGAATTTATTTATGGCACTTTTTGGGCATAAGTTAGTTTTTACTTTTACCCCCTCTTCAAAGATCAGATACAAACTGTAGTTTAATTTGCAGCTCTACTGTTTCAGATCTGACTTAGTATTTCATTGCTAAGTTTTTGGTATGAGATAGACCTGGAAGCTTGTTTGAAGATCCATGCAATAACAGCACAGGCCTTAATCCATCCTTTCCATCCTATTATTTTGGTTGTTATTACTGTTTTCTTTTGATTTCCCTTTAAAATGGTGGTGGTTGTGTCCCCTCACTGCTTCTGTGGCACTGATAGTAATTAAAAATGACTTGGAAGAATCTTCACTGAGGTGCTTGCTCTGAGCATTTGCCAAAACTTTCTACACCAGGTGGACTTGGTGGAGTCTCTCAGGTCAGACAGAAGCACAGAAAGTGGCTCTCAGCACTCCCAAATGCAGTAAAACTGCTCGGGTTTGAGCAGGGCAACAAAACCCGAGCTGTAGGAGGGAAAACAACCTTTCAAGGAAGATCATGTACATGCTTGCTTGCCAAAAAGGCAGTTCAGCATTTGAGGTGGCAAGAACCACTTTCTGGGTTTTAAACCACAGACCATAATAACAGCAAATGTGCAGGAGGACGTGATAATGGAGAACTGCAGGAAAACTGCAACTCATCAGAATTCAACAGAACTCAACGGCAATTCCAGTGGTTCAGTTGTCACTTTGAACACAGCCAGATTCAGAGAGAGTGATTTCTTTGTCAAAAGCTCCAGTATGTCTTCAAATACCTCTTGTTCATCCATCTCTCACTGTGCATTTTACCTTTGCATCTAGGCCAAATGGCATCAGGATTTAAGCAGGAAAAGTAAGATGTCCTAATAGCCATTCCCTGGATCCTAAAAATACATATGTTTAAAATGTAGAGGGGTTACAGGCCACTTCATTTGGTGCTGATAATGAAATTACTCCAATTTGGCCCTGTAAATTTTCTTTTAAGTCCAGTAGTAAAACAGCATCCAGCACTGTATAGGAAATATTTAAGTCCCAGTGTATGACAGCCCTGTAACAAAACCTAAGCAGGACTTTCTGTTATTGACCACTAAACTTAACTTAATGGCTCATCTGCTTTTTAGCTGCACTTCCTCCCACAGAAGGTAATTGCTCTTAGCAGCCTCATCGTGCCACTAAACAGCAAATTGCTTCTTTCCCTGCTGGGCTGCTTCTTCATGGCTTTTGTTCTACAGATCTGACCCCAACACACATCAGCTGGCAGCCATCAGTGAATGCAGCCAACCACCACACGGACAGATATGCCAACACCGAGCTGACCGTGAGGCGAGGACAAGCCTTCGTCATCACCCTGTACTTCAACAGACCGAGGCAGAACGGGGAGAGCCTGGCGTTTGTCACTGAGATAGGTAACACTCCCTCAGCTCAATCCATGTTCTCAGAGAACTGTCATCTTTTCTCCTTGCACTTCTCTCCTTATTCTATTTAGAGATGCAATTTTTCTTCCCGTGTTTTTAATGCTTTTAAGTGCTCGGCATTTCAACGCTGCTCAGCTTCAAGGGTGAGGTTAACGCTGAAATCACTCTCTGGAATGGAAACCCACTCTCCCTTCCTTCTGGCAGGGCCATACCCCTCGGAATCCCACCGCACCAGGGCCGTGTTCAACCTCTCTGAGGCCGGGCCCAGTGGCTGGAGCGCTGCCCAAGGACCCAGCGAGTCCACAGCCGTGAACTTCGTGATAACCAGCCCAGCCAACGCCGTCATCGGGCGATACAACCTCACCCTCCGGGTGACCTCAGGGAACAAGATCTTCTCCAGGTTCCTGGGGCAGTTTGTGTTGCTCTTCAACCCTTGGTGCACAGGTAGGTGCCAACACCTTTGTTCTTGAACGTAGCTGACCTTGCTGCTTCTTGTCTGCAGGGAGAGCTGCTCCCTCAGGCTGGCTCTCTTTGGGTCATCAGTGGCTGCTGTCTCAGTGCTCAGAGATCTGGTTTTACCACGTTAAAAAGCTGCTGCCACCCCCTCTTTTTTATCCTAGCAAAGTGTTCTACGTGGGGTTGTATCACTGGCTCTTTAGAACTGAGCAGATCACTCTTTCTGTGGACAAAGGCTGACAGGCCATACAGTCCATGTACCTCTCAGAACTTGAACCAAGGATACAGTAACATCCTTGACTTGTACCTAAATCAGGTGCAATTCTGCCCTTGTAGATGTTAACTGCAAAGGCAACGGCTCAACTAACTTCATAAAAACTGGGAGGGCTAAATGTGAAGAAGACTGGCAATTCACAGAATCACAGAATGGGTTGGGTTGAGTTGGGAGGGACTTCAAAGACCATCTCACTTCAACCTCCCTGCCATGGGCACAGGTGACACCCACCAGATCAGGTTGTGCAGGGTCCCACCCAACCTGGCCTCAGACACTTCCAGGGCTGGGGCAGCCACAGCTTCTCTGGACAGGCTGTGTCAGTGCCTCACACCCTCACAGTGAAGAAATGCTTCCTAATCTCTAAGTCTCTCCTTTTTTTAGTTTATAACCACTCCCCCTTGTCCTATGACTCTCTACCCATGTAAAAGGTCGCTCTCCCTCCTTTTTTAAATCTTCTTTGAAGAGCTGGAAGGCCACAATGAGATCTCCCCAGAGCTTTCTTTTCTCCAGATGAACACCCCCAGATGTCTCAGCCTGACTCCAGAGCAGATTTTGCAAATATGCAATAGTCTAGAAACCTGGATTAGCCCTAAAACGTGACACTCCAGAGTTAAGAGAGCTCTTAGCCAGCCCAGTGAGTAAACAGCTTATAAAAGAAAAGTAACCACAATCATCCACTATTTTCCTCTGTGACCATATGTTAGTCAAGGGCCACTAAGAAATACGTTAAGAGCCAAGATGAACAAAATAATTCTAATTAGCTCAGCAAGTCCTGGAAGTCAGAAATAATTACAGAAGTATGTTCAGGAAACTCAAGACTGTTCCTGAGGGGAAAAAAACCTCCCCAGAATCCCCTGAAAGATCATTTGCATGTAACTTGTAATTGATGGAAACCACACTGCAGGGACAGCAATATCTGACAGCTCCTGAACTGGAACACCAGAGTAGGTACTCCTGAGACCAGACAAACACTTCTGGGATGACAACAGGAAAATTAAGTTGTACCATTACAATTTAAAAATAGTCATTCTGCAGAAGAGCCCTCCAGATTTACCAGATGATGCAACGACCACTGACAGATAAAAGGGAGTATCCTTGAAGGAGGATGCTGGTGAATAAGTTCTACAGGGTGGAAAAGCTCCCTGATCCTGAAAAACAGGACCAAATTCAGTTTGAGTGTATGTTGCCACTATGGTAAGTGCCAGAGCAGAAAGGAAATAGAAAATTTATTTTCTCAGCTAAGGATAAATGGCAGATCTGGCCTGTAGATGTGGTTCCAGATGCCATTGTACGAGGTGATGAAATCTCATTTGGAATTTTCTTTCAGTTGATCTTTCCTGAACAGGAATTATTAATTAGAACATGCTCATGGACCACGAAAAAAAAAATCTAGTTTTGCAAGTCATAAAAGTTTGTCACCTTTGGGAGAAGGGGCAGAGAACCAGCTCCCAGGGCAGGAAGGATCCTAGAAAGTTATCTAGTCCCACACCATCCCCAAGCACTTAGGTCATTCCTGACAGGTTTTGAATTCCTTCCTAATGATCAGCCATTAGGGAAGCTCCAGGACCTCCCCTGGAAATTCCCTCCAATAAAACACCAGCCTTTCTATTAGAAGTCCTTCCTAGTAACAAACAAATCTTTCTTGCATCCATTTCAGCATATAATTTCCCATCCTACCTATGATAGACACCAAGAATAGATTTCCTTCCCCCTGCCTCATCCTGTTCACAAGAATTTCTGGAATTGGCTACCATGCTTGCCCCATTCCTCACCCCCATTTTTTTCCTACCTTAAATAATTCTGAGTTAATTCACAACTTAGGTTTTCAGGATTGCTCAGCATTCCCAGTGCTCCTCCCACTCTTTCCAACTGGTCCACAGCTGGAACTGCACACAGGTTTCCAGGCCCATGCCACCCCAAAAGCTTAGGAATCAACAATGATGATATTATTTAAAAAAAAAAAACAAACATTGACAGCAACCGCAAAAATAGATTTATATCACATGATATAATTTTTTAAATAAATTGCAATCTTTTTATTTGCAGGAAGGGAAGGATGGGAAGTTCCTATAGGAAGGTAAAGAAGTTGACTCAATAAAATAGAAAAGCTGAATTTTTTTTTTTTTTGTATGTATCTCCTGAAATCCTGGAGCTTTCAGAAAATATTTTTAAACATTATGATATTACACACAGAGCTAAGCAGATATTGCTACTTAAAGAGTGATGAAAACAACCTAAACCTCTGTGGGAAGCCAATGCTTTCATAGCAGCTACATACTGGGCCATAGACTTGGAAAAACAATGAGGAACAATGAAACCCAAGTGAATGGTTGAGCAGGCTTTCCTAATAACTGGAAAACATAAAAGTGTCATCTGTGTGTTTCTTTTCAAATGTCTCTTCCAATTCTAACTACCCTGAGAAGACAGAAAAATTCTGTGAGCCTGGACTTTTCTCACAAAAACACAACATTTAGGGGATGTTTAGATCATACACAAGGGCTATAATAAAAGTAGAGGATAAAAGTTAAGTAATATAATATGGATGTTTTGGCTCCCTGTCCCCCCAGGACATTACCAATAACAGACATTATCACTGAACTGTACATGTCCATGGAGCTGTAACAATGTGCTCTGCAAATAGCAGTTTTCCCCTTGCTAAATCAAGTCAACAGTGTTTTTGAAGGGTTGCTGGTATTGCAGCTTTAAGCCTGCCCAACTTGGTTTTCAGGTGATGACGTCTTCATAGCCAACGAAAACGAGAGGCAAGAATATGTTCTAAATGAAAATGGAATAATCTTTGTGGGCAACGCAAGGTACATCGAAGCAAGAGCATGGTATTATGGACAGGTAAGGAATTTATTTTGACTCTCATTCTGTCCCCAATAGCATTTCTCTTATTATTTGCCTCTCCAATAGTCCTGTTTATATGAAAACTGAAAGACCCTGGGTCACCTTACTTTGCTCACAGTGTGTCTAACTGTTCCTCACTGTCCCTCTCACCTCTGAAAGGAGGAACTGCAGTAGAATCTCCTTTAATTCTGTTTGGAAACCACCTGTTTTCTTTAAAATCTATCTTGTCTTATCACAGTTTCAAGACCTTCTCAACATCTGCCTCACCATGCTGGATCTGAGCCTGTACTACCGTCAGGACCCAGCCATGGACGTGTCTCGAAGGGGAGACCCTAAATATGTGGGCAGAGTTATCAGTTCCATGGTAAGAAATGGACAACTTCACCCAAATCCCACAAAAACTGAGCAGAAAGCATTGGTTATTTACCAGTGAGACTCAGCCACCTGCATCTTATGCAATATAATTAACTGGAAGGGGGTGCATTACACACATCTCATTTTGTGCTTTCTGTCCGCTGGCCCATCTTTAGATCAATGGAAATGATAACGACAATGGAGTTCTCCTGGGAAAGTGGCAAGGAAGTTTCCATTCTCATGAGAATCCATCCAGGTGGGATGGCAGTGTGGTCATCCTCAAGAAGTGGCGTCAGGACAACTACAGGCCTGTGCAGTACGGCCAGTGCTGGGTGTTTGCAGGCGTGATGTGCACAGGTGAGCCCTGAGAACAGAGCACTCTGGTGAGTTGTGACCTCTGGATTAATCCAAACTACAAAGCAATAAACTCTACAAGAGCAACAGTGCTGTAAAGAACCCAAATATTTAGACCCCTAACTGTGCTTCTCAGATGTTTGTAATCATTGAACTGCATGGGTTGTGTTGTACTCGTTGCTTGTTTGTTTTGGTTTTTGTTTTTTAAAAATATATTTCAGTTCTGAGGTGTTTGGGGATCCCCACCCGTTTGGTTTCCAATTTTAACTCTGCCCATGACGTGGATAGAAACCTGAGCATCGACAAGTACTATGACAGCTCTGGAAGGAGTCTTAATATTGGCAAGGATTCCACGTGGTAAATATAATTTTTTGCACCTCACTTATAATAGGGAGGGGATTTAAGAGACTTAAAAACATGAACACTAGTGGTACAAAATCAACTGAGTGGACAAAATGTAATACAACTATCTAAATTAATACTGTAGACATCCATTTGGAAAAAAAAGAAAAAAAAACACCCAGACAACATACTTTCTGGTTTTCTCCCTCCCTGCCCTGAGGTCTAGACCTCAAAACCAGGCACAAAATCTGTCCTTTGAAAGAGGCAGTGAGTTGGTGTAACGAGACAGCTTGCACCTTGGTTTGGAGAGCCTTTACAAGCCAAAATCCACTGCTCCTTTCAAACTGGAAGCCTGTGTGACTCCACATTGCTTGTGCTTTCTGGACACTGTCCTTTGTCTGCAGGGATTATCACGTCTGGAACGAAAGCTGGTTCATTCGCCCGGACCTGGGAAGGTCATACAACGGGTGGCAGGTTTTAGATGCGACTCCACAGGAACAAAGCAAAGGTAACGTGAGAAAGTCACCGGCGTGACTTCACAGAGCTTCTCCCAAAAAAACTGAGCACAGCCAGTAAAGCTGGACCTTTTTTCCCCCCACACACACACACTCCAGGGATTTTTCAGTGCGGCCCTGCCTCCGTCGTGGCCATCAAAGAAGGTGACGTGGACCTGGATTACGACACCCTGTTTGTGTACACGGAGGTGAACGCCGATTGCAACAGGTGGATCGTGTACAACGACGGCACCAAGAAAAGGGTTTACTGCGATACCGAGATCATCGGCAGGTTCATCAGCACCAAGGCCGTGGGCAGCAATTCCCGCGTGGATGTCACCGCTAACTACAAATACCCGGAAGGTGAAGGGATTATCACGTTATCTCCTTGTTATCACGAGCATCTCCCGCCCGAGTTCTTGGTGCTGGGGGGGGGCAGGATGAGTAACCTGCTGTGTTTGAGCATCTCTCCCCTTTCCCTCAGAAAAATATTTCTGCCAGTGTTCTCAGATTACTTCCTAAATACAAAGGGCACTACATTTCTGGCCTTGTGCATTTAACAGTTTCCTCATTAAGGCACAGTACAAAATACACTTTAGTCCCTTACACAGAAGTATAAAACTTAATGCATACAGAAAACCACCCAAGGCAGACAAAACCCCTCAGGGTGTCATAACAAAACATCTCGAAATTGGGTCCACTGTGTGTCATGAACTGTGCACAGGTCTGTGGTATGGGAAGCTACAGGTCACTAAGTACTAGTTTTCCAACATATGTGCCAGAGGGAGTGGGGCAACAGTCAAACCACTAATCCAAAACCTTAAGCTCCAGTCCTCTGCACTGTCTCCCATATGGCCATCACCTGCCCAGCCATTCAGTGTTTGCACTGTCAGTGGACTCTGTCTCCACAGCACTGGATTCTGGAATCAAAACTACTAGGAAAGAGTAAAGTGACTGTCATTCAACTGTATCTAGGAAAACAAAGCAGCAAAGGGTAAGAGCTGCAGAGACATTTGCTCACAGGAATATTTTTTTTATCTTCCCCCAGAAACTTGGTACCCAGGTTTTGTGGGTTTTTTGGTTTTTTTTTTCTTTTTTAATTTCGGGTTGTTGATTTCGCTTAATAGCTTGCTTAATATTTGTGGCTTAAAGTCTTAAAAAAAAATGTATTTCACTTGTTTTAAAATTTGCCATTTGGAATCAGTGGCCATATTTCAGTGCTTCACTCCTCAGTGTTTTAGTGCAACTGTATTGAATACAGAGGCTGGCTATCATCAGATCAGCAAAGTGAGCCTTAGCACACTACTGCAAGCTCTGACCAGAGAAATCTTGCTCCTTTAACAAATACATTATATTTCATTTTAGTCATTTATTCACCTTACAACAGCGTATTTACTACTTCCCTGTGAAAAACCTGAGCAGAGGCTTAATGGAGATATGGGGAACTTTCAGGTGTTGCATATGCAGAGCTGATGCCCTGTATCACTCTGAAAGCCTTCACACAAAGGAGGTGCATTTGTAACAGAAGGAGATTTTTACTTGGTTCTTTTCTTCCACCAGGCTCTGCCGAGGAAAGGCGAGTTTACAAAAAGGCCTTGGCTAAGATATTTGGAACGAGCGTCACAGAGGGACGCACGGAATCTCCTGATGGAAGACCCTCAGAGGCAGTCAGAAACCCTGGCATCGCTGGCAAGTTCAAGCTGGCTGAACCTCCAGTGTTTGGCAAAGACATTAATCTGATCTTGGTTCTCAACAACCTCTCCTCCGACCGCAAGACCGTGAGGGTGGACATGAGCGCATCGACCATCCTGTACACCAGGAGGACAGTGGCAGAGATCCTGAAGGCATCCACTTCTGTGGAGCTTGGTTCTAAACAAGGTAACTTTTCGTGGCCCCAAGGAGCCAACCCAGCTCTCTTCCCAGCCACAGCAGGGCAACTGGGAGGAAGAAACATCAGTATCATACCTAGATCAGCCTTGTAGTGCATCTGCTCCTTCCATCTCTTAATAGCATTGTGATTAAATTGCACATGATTTTTTCCCCCCTCTGAAAACTTCCACTACTTCAAGCATGAATTGAAGGTCTCAGACATTGCACAGAGGGCTACATTTATGTTACAGCTCCAGAGGCAACACTATACACGTGTGTGGCAGGATCTATATATATATGTGTGTCTGTGTGGGGATGATTACATGTGCATACCTCACTCTAAACAGATTAAAGAAGTCTGATGTGTGCTTTCCAGCACTCAATAGGCAACACTTTGAAAAGAAATCAACTAGGATAAAAGTTAAAATGTTACAGTGACACTCTGTTTTGAAGAGTCAAGGCTATGGAAATTATTATAGAGATCTTTTGTCATCCCCAGGGGCTTCAAAGTTATACATTTTTCCCCATACACAGCAGAGAACTTGTAGGACCACAGTGAGCAGCTGAGCAGGTCACTTGAAAAGGATCTCTGTGAAACTTGACCCAAACTGTCTTCTTGACTGAGGTAAAATAAAGAGGGAATAGATTAAAAAAATAGCTCTACCTCTAATTGTAAGAAGTACAAAGGGTCAGGAATGCAGTGAAATGCAGATGAGAAGACTCCCTCAGTTTCAGACCAAAATCCTCTATTCAAAACTGTCAGGGTCAAATGAATTAAAGTAGAAAATAATCACCAGAAGAGGGAAATACACAACCAGTCTCAAGAGAAGGAAATACAAACAGACTCCAGCTGCCTTATCTTTTTTTCTCTTCAATAAAACAAACAAACAAACAAAAAACAAACAAACAAGCAAAAAAAACCACAAAAAAAACCCAAACCAAACCAAAACAACTCACTATAACTCTTTTCTTTAGCTTTCTTTGAAAATGTAATGGTTCCTAAACACATTGTCTGTATTCCAGGGAAGCACATCCGCGTGAAGATCCCTTATGCTCATTATGGAAAATATCTGACCACTGACAAAAGGATCCAGGTCACCGCCCTGTGTGAAGTCATGCGTGCGCACGGCCTCAAGTTGCTGGTGGAGAAGACAATCATTTTAGAGGACACAAACATCATCATTAAGGTAAAAAAAGTTCTCTCCCTTATGTCCCACACACAGACACTAAAGGATCTTCCTGGAGGTCAGATCCTAAGGCGAGAAATTGGGGATAAATGAATTCATTTAGGCTGCCGTTTCAGACCTTGCTCCAAAATCCTGCTGCTGAAATTGAGACAGCAAGGACGTGAGAGGCCAGCTCTGAACCTTGGCCTGACTCTGCCCCTGGTTCTTCAGAATTCTTTCCCAGTCACAGCACTTGTTTTCATCTCGTTGTGTTCTAGTTACTGGCAAGTGCTTGTGCCTACTCCCAAAATACAGATTTAAACCCTTAATTCCAGTCATTGTTTCAACACTTCAATCCTAATCAGTGATGTGCCAAAAAAGAAAAAAAAAAAAGCCACTCAGCAGCCCAAAGATCAGGCAGGTGTCATGGGATGTGTCTGTGTAGTCAGGGCTGTGTTTCGCTGAAATTGTGCACGAAATATTGCAGACAGCTCCACAGCACTACTTAGCTAGGCCAAATCCAGCTTCAAACACCAGGAAAGCCATCAGCTGAATGCCACAGCTGAGTTCTGACTCCAGTGACTGATCAGGAGTGTGCCTTTGTCCTTCAGCTCCCCCGGAGGATTGTGGTGAACAAAGCTGCGACTCTGGAGATCTCCTACGCCAACCCCCTCCCCGAGCCCGTGAGCCGCTGCGTCCTCCTGGTGACTCTGATGAACCAACAGGTCAAGATAAAGTAAGTGAAAGCTGCAGCCTTTACTCAGTGCTTCCAACATGACCAACAGCAGGTCTCATTTCTCAAAAAGAAAAAACCAAACATGCTTGAATTGTCTTTTTTTCTATTAGGAAAACAAAAATGCCACCAAATGTATATGGGGATATTATTATTTCTTAATCACCTATTGTTTGCTCCACTTAGGAACATCTTTAACAACTGAATGCTATTAATATTCTTCTCCCCTGGGAAAGCAAATGTTCATGTCAAATTCTTCTGTCTCTCTGAAGTTTACTCTACAGCTTGGCTTTGTGTTTCTGTTTTTATTTACAATGCCTTAACACCACAAATATAACTCTGAGCTAACAAATCAGACACTACCATAGCTCCCCTTGCTTCAGCCCAAACAGAAAGTTGCTCTGGCCTCCTTTAAAGCAGGAGAAAAACATGCCTTTTCCAAGCATAAACCCATGATTTTCTTTTTCTGGACTCTGCTGCTTTATGCATTAACTCACTGTTAAGTAATAGTTTGTATTTCCTAGAGCTTCCCTTTATTATTATTATAAAAAAAACATGACTCACTGTGGCTCTAGAACTCTTTGGATAAAAGAATCCATAAAAATATGGAGAACATTATTCCAGTTGAGGACTAAGCAAATTTAGGCCAAAAGGAGGTAAAAAACAAAGCACAATGGCCATTAGGAAACCCACAATTATTGCCAAAATTGATATGAACCAAGCAGGCATTGAACAGATCTTTGGCATCAGAGCTTTCCTATTCTGAGTTTGTGTTGACTGCCCAAATTTGCATCCAGCCCTAATACAAAGGCCTGATGTAGCACTTCTCATTTCCATGAGTCTATTCAAGAGTAAATGAAGATGGCACTGCCCTTTCTCATTTCTTAGTCTACACAAAGCCTCAAACCTTAAGTAATTCTCAAAACCCAAGGCTGGGGCTGAAGTAGCTGTTGAGTCCCTCGCTCTCGTCCAGTCCTGTTTCTTGGGAATCTCATAACAGACAATGTAAATCTTAATTAATTGATTCTTTTCTTTTTTTTCAGTCTGGCACGACTGGCACCAAGGGAGAGATCAAAGATTTACTTTGAATTCACACCTCGGAGGAGTGGGCCCTTACAGCTGCAAGTAGACTTCTCTTGTGACAAATTTTCACACGTTAAGGGATTTGTAACCATTGCAGTAGCACCTTCATAACGTGATGGAATCAAACTCCTGTTTCAGCAGTAACATGACAAGACATCCTCCCCTGGATAGGAAAAGTGAAGACAGAAAGGAACTTTCCACGAAAATTGTTGACCTCTTCCATTGCAATAGAATCAAGTCTCCTACTTTCACAGTGCTTAATTTAGTCTCCAATTTTACTTCTTTTTCCCCCCCTCTCGAATTCTTTGTAGAAATAGTTTTGCTGTTTTATCAAATCTCATTCTGTTCAGCTCCCAGTGTTGACTTTTCCATCAGGCAAATAATACAGTCTCTTTTTGACCTCATTCTAATTGTCAGCAATAAATGAAAATCATTCATCACCATGCTGTTTTATAATGAATTTTACATTCCATGGACTTATTACAAGAAGCACAAGGTAACCAACACTTTTTGCCCACCAGTGTAAAGTCACTGGAGACAAAGGCTTTGTCTTCACACCTTCCCCACGTGGCTCATCCACGGGCAGCCCCAGCTCCACCCCATCAGTGTTTGCAGACAGATGTCTCTTCTGTGGGTTCCCAATCCCAGCATTTCCAGGTGCCAGGTCTCACTGAGACACACTTTCAGGTGGATTTAAGGATTCCCTGTTCCAGCCTCTGCTGAGACAGGTAATGACTGACCAGGCACAGGAGCCTCCAGGTCACACTCCAGGGTGTGGGGCCATCAGGGTGTGCAAACACCTCTGCCAAGCCTCAAGATTTACATTTGCTGGACAACTTGCTTTAAATTAAAGCTGAATTAATGAGGCCAGAATTCTGAACCACAGAGCTGTCAGTTATGGATATGAACATCTCTTTTTCTGATAGTATTTCAGAGAGCCTGAGGCATCCAGATATAACAAAACTCTGGATTCCTTTTTTAAAAAATACACTTAAACTTCAGGCAATTAATTTGCGTTTTTGGTTCCTGGCAATCTTGATATGAACGTGGAAACAAAAGAGAACAAAAAAAAAGTGCAGAAGCGTAAAGGTGAGGAAAACCACAGATCATCCCTCCTCCCCTGACACCCCTTACTCCTCATCACAAGGCTCAGAACAGCATTTAAGCAACTCTGGGGACAAATTAGCAGGGCATGTTTGTAGATTAACTGTGGCACAGGATGAGGGAGGAGGGAACTCGAGGGAGCCGCAGGAGCTGAGAGCGCCTGTAATTAAGAGTGGGCAGGGCTGACACCAGAAGAGCAGCTCTGCAGCTTCCTCCAGGGCCCGACTCACAATGCCGTGCCAAACAGCTAGAGAGAGACTTTGTGCACGCATTATGAACCCCAAAGCATAAAGAAAAATTATTATTAGAAGGAGAGGCAGCCATTTAAGCACTTCTCTTTATTTAACAAAAGTCTCTGATCACAGCTGACTGCGTGGCAATGCCCTCTCTGTGGGACGTGTTGCTTCACACAGAAGAAATGCAGATTATGGGTAATCATGTCAGGAACAGATAGTAAGAATGCACAAGTCTATTGCAAGAAAGAATGAATTACATGCAGTTATGTGAAAGATCTTCAGGCAGACCTGTCTTAAAGTAAAAACAGAGTGAAAAACCCCCCGAAGTACTGAGTGACAGTAACACTAATTACTACAGATCTACTTTGATCGCTCCATGTCCCAACAACAAAGCTGTACAACAGCTACATTTGTCTGTACTTACCCTCTGTACATACATCCTCCAAAAACCTAAACTGGCACAAACCAAACCATCCAAAATTCTTGTGTCTACGATTATATTTCCTTCGTTAGATCCAATTTGGGATGTTCTCCTCTCTAAGACACCAGAATACCAATTATCATCTTTCCTCAGTCATTCACCACTTTTAAATAAGCATAATTGGATTCAAGATTGTGCAATTAGAGCAGTCATCAGTGGATGCTCACGTAGGATATCACTACAAAAACACTAACTACCAACCACAGGTCACACCCAGCTTGTATAAACTCCAGCCTGGGTAGCCAAAGTCCAGTCCTGAGCCTTTCATTACTGGTGCTGGTGGAAGAAGATTTAGGATGTTCTGGCACACTTTTGTATCCATAACCTGAACTGCACACAAAGGAAAAGAAGAAGGAAACCTCATGGCGGGTAAGTTCATACTGATGGCTCCAGACATCACCCTTCCTACCCAGATGAGTGACATTTGCCGAGGAAACAAGATGAGTTACATCTAGCTGTTCCCTCAGCAGCTTAGTTCTTTTTGGGTTTAATGTATTTATGGGTTACTCTACTAGAACTGATTTTATTTTTTCTTTTCTTTTTTAATATCGTGGGTCTTGAACATATTCTTTTTACCTGTAACACAGAAAAGTAGATTAAGAAAATGTTTTTTCTATCATATCAATTAACTATTCAGTGCTTCTGCAGCCATCTAATCAACACTGTTGGTTAGTGACTGGGGCATCCACCTGCCCCATGGAAGTCCCAGGCTCTGATATCAAATGATGTCTGGCCTCAAACAGGTCACTTGATGGACCTCTGGACTCCCCCATTCCCCTCCCTACAGAGGGGCCATGGCAGCTTGTCTGTGTGCTGTTGCACTGACTCTCACTCTCCTCATGAGTGGAAAAATCTCCAGTTAGACAGATGTGCCATGCAATACATACAGAGTTTATCCACAGTTTAGCCTAAAGATGTTTTTCTGGTTCAGCTTCAGCTTTCAGTCAAAGGCAAAGAGAGCCCTGTGCACATGATCAGCAGTGATCACCAATTCTGCAGGCTTTTGCTTCTGAGTTTGCTCCCAGCGTCTGTCCCTTACAGGACAGACACCAAAAGAAATTTTTAGAAGTTTGTACCCTGACGGAATTATGGAAAATATGTTTTTCTAACAGACACTTAAAGAAGAAAAAGAAATTATAAGATTTAAACTAACACTGTGAAGATCAAAACAAGGATAAATTTGAGTCCATATGGACAAAGAACTGGTATCAGGCTTTACTGTGCTCTTACCCCATATACAAACTGATTTTTTGCTGATGTCTTGCACATATTCCCTGGAAATGCCTGTACAAGCACGGACTTTGCAAGGCAAATCAAACCATTAATGCAGGAAATTCTTAGAGCAAAGCACTGCTAGCCACTGCCTTCTTCATCTTTCCAACTTCTCCACACATCCCCTCTGACTCTGTTGGACACTCCTTTGCCTGTGACATCCCTGTGAAAGCCTCTCCATGCCCCCTGCCCTGCAGAGCCTGAACACTGAACCTGCACAGCTCAGGACACACAGGGGGGAGGTGCAGCAGGACTAAATAACTTCTTTTCAAACCCTGAGGCCCTGCAGAAACACGTTTCAAGTCACTCTTAAATTAGAGGACTTGGTGTTCAGGGTGATGCTTTCTGTGGGTCCCTTTCAATTAGACATGTTTAAGTCAGGAAAACGAAGCGATGACGCAAGTGAGACGCTTTCTAGACATTTCACGTCACGTGGCGCAAACACAACGCTCCTGCCAGGGGAATTTTTGTCTCCAGGTGACACACCTGAAGCAAGACCCCTCAGCTGAAAGTGTTTGAACATGCTCAGCCTTACAGACTAAGGTAAAGCCACCCTCACTGCAGCCTCAGAAATGCACATTCACATTTCTTCCAAAGAGCTGAGGAATGAGGACAGTTATGGCTTTATGAGGACTTCACAGAATATAACTCTCTGCTGCAAACACAGCAGAAAACTCAGATCTCACCCTCTCCATCCCTATGGATTCCCTTGGATATGAGCCACTTTCCAAGGGATTCAAAGTGGTGCTGAAGCAAGTCCTGTGTCCTGGTTCAGTGAAAGGATGGGAGTGTTGCTCACAGCACCATCAGTCTGCAAAGGGTTAACGTGCTTGAGTCACAGCCTCAAGTGAAACTCCTCTGAAATACACTGGGAAAGGCCACTTTACACATATTTTCATGGAGGGATCTGTGTTTTTTCTGCTTTTTTTTTTCGTTTGTTGCCGTCATTTTTTTAATTCCCCGAGGAACGAGAGAGTTTGAAAGCTTTTGTAATCTGTGCTTCAGTGCCCCATTTTCAACAGTGACAACCTATCATGATACAACAGCACTGCCTCAAGATATGCCACTCCTAGTGCTACCATCTGTCCTCTGCTGGTTATCTTTTCCCAACAGAGTGTGAAATAACACCCAGCTTCAGGCAACAGGACTGCAAATTAACTGAGATACAAGATACACGAGAAGATAATGTACAAGCTCCTCAATGAAGATACCAACCTTCTAGTCATCATCTGTCAGGCAGTGCTTCCACAGTCAGGCTTGCACCCGCTCATGAGAGTTTTGATACTTCTCTCTGTACATCTGTAAAGCTTTCTGTGAACTAGAGGTCCCCACAGGATCTCACAAGAGCAGGAACGTGGGGAACAGAACAGACTCTTCAAACTTTAGCAAAGTCTTATCTAAACAGAGCAGGTTTTGATTTTTTTTTTTTAATTAAAGATTAATTATCTGAATGGGTGTTTTTTCTCTTTCAGAAAGTTGCCTGCAGAAAAGATGCTTTAACTGTTCTTCTAGACTGGCTTTTTTGCAATTTTTAATAATAATGGATTTTTCTTTCTCCTAGAGCACATAACACCAGCTATATATAAGTAAAATAAAACTACTACAGTAGACATGATGAAGAGGTGCACAAGCCTGAAGGAAAACCTTTTTTAATGAACACATCTTGTGTCTTTCTAGCCCTGAAAATAACAAAAGTCAATTGGCAATCCAAACTAAATAAAGCTGCCCACCACACCTCTGATTACAGCAGCACAGAAGCAATCTTCAGGAGAGGGCAGCCTTTCCACATCTCTCTGAACATCAAAACAACAGTGCAGTCTTGGGACAACTTCACCTTCATTGCAAGCACAGGTAATTTCCCCATGGCACTCACCTCATATCCGAGTTGTTCCAGCTCCAAAATGCAGGTGTCCAAAATACAGATCCATGTGGCCCATTCCTGAATCATCAAGTTGTGTCCTGTTTCCTTTAGGATTCACTGTCCTTTTAGGTTTAGGAGTTCCCATTTTAAAGTTTGATCTGCAGCTTAAGGAAACACAGAGAACAAAGGTAATAATTAATAGGAAGGTGGGTACCATTCTCATCCTAAAACCAAGCCTGTATCTCTGCTCCTAAGGACCTACCTGGAACACTGCAATTTATCTTCATTCTGGTCCCTGAACATATTGCAGCCCTTCCTCTCACAAGGCACCATCCTCAATTCATCTTCTCTCCTCCCTTCCTTCACCTCTTTTAAAATCCCCTCGATTAACTTCATGTGTTCCCTATTACTAGAACAGCCTACATGAACTAATTCATAAGAACTCCCACCTGCATCTTCCCTAAAAAATCCCCCAGGCAGCTACTAACTCTTCCTGACCTGTGTATTAAAATGTGTGGCTCACCCTGCTTACATATTTTCGAACTGTCAAGTTTTCAGGACAACAGACTTACCTAGAATAATTAGGGGTGTGCTCACCTATGGAGTGAGTTTATATCGAATAAACACTTAATCTGACAACCCACAGCCTTTCAGTGTGGGTTTCCCTGACCCCAGGTTTGTCACTCACGGCTGCCATTCAGAATTGCTGTCCCTGTTCTCTCTGGCAGGACCATCCCCAGCAGAATCCCAGCAGACCAAGGCCATCTTCACCCTTTCAGAGGAGGGTGCCAGTGGCTGGAGTGCAGCCCAAGAGCCCAGTGAGCCTGGCTGGGTGAACTTCACCATCCTCAGCCCAGCCAGCGCCGTCATCGGGCGATACAAACTCAGACTCCAGATCCTTTCTGGAAGCAAGGTCTTTTCAAAAGTCCTGGGCCAGTTTGTGCTACTCTTCAACCCTTGGTGTCCAGGTAGGCTTTGATGTATCCCATCCTTCAAATATCTCATTGTCTCAGTCAGGAATTCTGGGTGTCTCTACCTGACAGTCACAGCTACAGAAAGTTGGGGTTTTTTGCTCAATATCAAGGATCGAGTTTTGCTCCTTCTTCAAAGACCCCAGACTTTTGCTTGTAGGATAAAAGATCAGAGGCAGGAAATACTCCAAATATTTATTCTGGAATTTTTTTCCCTCTGATTCTGGCATTCAGTTGTAAACCAAGCAACATCTACCAGTAAGACACACAGTGAGATTAGTGAAGTTTCCCCTCAAAGGAACTTCATGCTGATTTTATTCACTCTCTAAACGATTAGAGAGGTGTAGCAGGGAGTCCTAAACCTGAACCCAGGGGCAGCCTGACCTGCTCCCTGGATCTCCCCTCTGTGTGAGACCCTCCAAGTAATTTCCTTTCGGCCATCATGTCTCATTCTGCTCTTAGATGATGATGTCTACATGGCTAATGAGAAGGAGAGACAGGAGTATGTCCTGAATGACAGTGGAATCATATTTCAGGGACTGGAAAAAGACATTCAGCAAGAAGCTTGGAACTATGGACAGGTAAACAGCATCACCTCTTCCAGAACTTTCAAAATAGGAACAGTGGGTAAACAGGCTTTTCAGGAGAGAGAATCATTATCTCAGAGTGTAAGAGCTCAGTATTCCTTGCTGAGTATTCTTCACTTCAGATTTTCTTACAGAAAAATTTTCTTACAGATGTACAGCAGCATCAGGATCATTTCTGCTGTCTGGCATGTGCTAAGACAGAAATAAAAGAAACAAAGCACAATTTTATTTTTTCTTTTGCCCATTATGCAAAATGGTGAAATTGTACTTCATTTTTTGACCCTTGTAAAGGGCAAAGAAAGCCACCAGGCATTGCAAAGCCAGTACATCTAAATATTTACATAGTAAATATACGTAGCGAGATATTACAATAGTAATTATTTACATAGTTAATACACAGCAAATATTTACATAAATATTTACACGCTCAGCAACGGGGCAGACGCCACTGAAAGGATATCCCAAATCTACTCAACTGAAACACTCAAACTGGAATTTTTGAAAAGGGGGTTGGCCCTCCCAGCACAACTGCTGCAAACAGAGCCAGAACTGCAGCCCCTCTGCAGCCACACAGCCATCCTGCAGCCCCCCTGCAGTCCCACAGCCATCCTGCAGCCCCACAGCCATCCTGCAGTCACACAGCCATCCTGCAGCCACACAGCCATCCTGCAGCCCCCCTGCAGCCCCACAGCCATCCTGCAGCTCGCTGGGCCAGCCAAAACCACTCCTCACATCCACCTCATGCCAACTGCACCAGCAGTGGCCCACACCCTTGCCTGGCCACATCAACAGGGCACTCTCTGGGCCCAGAGCAGCATCTCTGTGACCCTAATCCACAGTGATTATGTCTGTGGGCTTTCTTTCAGCTCAGCTGATCTGCTGATACGAGGTGCAGGCAGCCCACGAGAGCGGAGCTTTCGTAACAGAAGGGTTCCTGCGTGGCAGGATGTGGCAGGGTGGGAATCCTGCTGAGCCCCACCTGCAGTGGTCCTGTGTGTTCCACCAGGACACGTAATGTCCTCGTGAATGCCAGTGGCATTCACCACACCACTCTCACAGACATCTTGTCTTGAAAATCCTGTGGAGAGCCAGCAGCCTAGTGCTCGTGTTTCCTTCTTGGCCCTATTTTCTTTAACAGTACAGAAAATACCTCTATTAACAACATTATCCTGTTGTGCTAGGAGAAGGAAAATAGGTGGGGAGTTTATCCCAGGGTTTGCTTATGAAATTAGCCTTGTTTTGATTTCAGTTCGAAGAGGATATCCTTGATATCTCTCTGGCTATACTGGATCGGAGCCTGAAGCACCGAGAAGATCCGGCTGTTGATGTATCCAACAGGAACAACCCTGTCTATGTGAGCAGGGTGATCAGTGCTATGGTAAAGTTGCATCACTTACAGCTGTACATGTGCCTTCTAACAAAACCCCTATGCCTGAGTGTGAATGCCTCAATGTTTTATGGGTGTAGATAACTCTTCTGCAACAAAATGGCTACAAAGGAGGTAAAATACCCCAAAAGCTTAATTTACCTTCTTCCCAAGAGTTTGCTCATAACTGAAGGAACAGCAAAAATGTAAACAGGCCATCAGCCAGTACATTTGGGAACAGTTGCACTGAAAACAAGGCAGGTTTGATTCACCAGACTCTACAATCTGATCTGGGTTTGGTCCAATCATTGCACTTGAGCAGGTAAAAATCCTAAGATTCAAATGCTGGGTCCCACCACCCACTCAGTGAGAACAGTGGCACCCACAGGCTCAACTTCTGCCCGTTTCCCTCCCTCCCTTCTTCTGTAAATATCTGAATTCTCTCACGAGAAGAGAATTCTCACGAGAAGGACTCTTTCAGGTCAACAGCAATGACGAGAAGGGAGTGGTGGAAGGGAAGTGGACCGGGAAGTACCGCTCGGGAACAAACCCCCTGCAGTGGAGCGGCAGCGTGACCATCCTTCGCAAGTGGTACAGGGGCAGGTACAGACCTGTCCGCTACGGCCAGTGCTGGGTCTTTGCAGGAGTCACCTGCACAGGTATGGAGGGATGAAGGAGGAGACCAGGACGATGTCAGGAAGGAAGCTCACTAGAATTGCTGCAGTTTGAACTTTCTGGCAGTATCGTTGAAGTCGTTTCAGCTCTGGCAGAGAAAGTGGAGCACCTCTGGCTCCCCACGTGTGAAGGGTCTGTTTTAAACAGCCACAGGTTGCAATCCTGCACCCCAAACAAAAATCAAAGTGGTTTGCCAGGTGAAAAGAGCAAGGTTTCCTGTCTCACAGCCAGGATTCAAAGAATATCAGTGATCTTTTAAGCCCATCTCCTCATAATCCCATTTTCTACTGCTGTGTCTTACCTACTGCTGACACAAAACCAAGTCACAATTCTAAGGACCTGTAAAAGGAGCTGCAAGTCAGGAAAAGCATTTCTTACTAGCACTTTCCACTCAGAGCTGCTCTGAGACACAAGAGCTTCTTTGGGGAAAGGACAGAGGAAAAATAATGCAATTGAAAGATATATCTCAGAAAGTAAGAGGAAAAAGAAGCAAACAACAGAGGAACAAATAGAGGGAAAATGGGGGAGAGAACAGGGGGGAGAATCAAAGATTAAAATAAATGGGTGAATCTAACTCTTGTTAAAAGGACATGGCAGCTAAGAATGTCATGAGAGTGGAAATATCTTCTAAGCAATTGTGCACAATGAATTGTATCATATCTGGAGGAAAATTCCTGGGGGTTTGTTTCCCCACTGAAAACATACAATAGACTGTTTTGCCAAGAAAAAAAAAACAGAAAAATACTTTCTAAATGTGTGTAAAATAGGTTCACAGAGCTTTTATCATATTCTGTATTGCAGTGCTGAGATGCTTGGGAATACCTACCCGTGTTATTACCAACTTCAACTCTGCCCATGACAGCAATATAAATCTGACTATTGATAAGTACATTGACATGTCTGGAAAGACCCTGCACTTGACTGAAGACAGTGTGTGGTAAATATACATATTTTTTAATTATTTCTTCCATTACATTCCCCACTAATTAAAAGAATCATGCTCCTGGAAAGCTACTCCAACCTCACACTGCCAGTGCTCTAAAACCCCCCACCAAAGAATCCACAGAGTGTTCAGAAATTCAGTAAGCAGTCAACCTCATGATTTTGAAGAGTTAACAAAGGAAATGCTGTTTCACCTCAGAGGAGCTGTTAAAAATTGTTCTTTTGACAAACAAGTGCACAGAAATTCTCACACTGCACAGGTGGGTTGTACTGCAGCACCAGTGCCTCAGTCACCAACACAACACACCACCTGGACTGAATGGTGACATGAAGTAGAAAGAAACTGTGAGTTAAATACCAACAGATAGCAAAGTGCACAGGAGACCTTTGGTTGTTTGTTCTGCAGTGTCCAGATTTGAATTCTGGACTCTGTGATGAATTATTTTCAATAACATTTCTTTTTCATAACGTCCCAACATTTCTCAGAGATCTGAACATAAAAGTATGGCACAAAAGGGGAAAGAGGTACTCATGGAAGGAGCCAGCAGCTGCTCTCCCACAGTTTTCATTCACTCAGGATTATTTTTTGCATTGTATTCATCAGGTATTCTATTTTCTGTCTCCCCTATACAGGAACTTCCATGTCTGGAATGAAAGCTGGTTCGCAAGAAGAGATCTTGGTTCTTTTTATGATGGATGGCAGGTTCTGGATGCAACACCCCAGGAAAAAAGCAAAGGTAAGACTGTTGTAAGCATAAAAAAAACCCCCACAGATAGTGTTATTCCAAAAGATTGCCACTGAAATCTCAGGACAACTCTCTTCTATATATTCCCTGTAGATATAGCATTAATTTTGGTGCACAAGAAAAGCAATATCCACATCAATCTCCAGTAGGCAGCTTTTCTGTCAGCCTCTGGGTTGCTTACCAGCATGTCAATTCTTCCTTTTTTTTTTTTTTCATTTTGGTTCTCTGCCTCCACAAAAGGCAGCACATCTTTAGTTCACTTATCCTGCCCTGGCTTGGCTCAGCTCTTCACACCACACAGCCTTTGCAAGAGGCAGTTGTTTAACTTCTCCCTCTCCAATACAGGCATCTATCAGTGTGGTCCTGCCTCCATCAGAGCCATTAAAGAAGGGGATGTGAACCTGGACTATGACAGCCCATTTGTGTTTGCAGCAGTGAATGCTGACTGTGTAACTTGGATTCGCTACAGCAAGAAAAGGAAAGAGAGGATTTACTCCAACACCAGGAAGATTGGGAAGTGTATCAGCACCAAAGCAGTGGGCACCAACTCCCGTGTGGATGTCACTGCTAATTACAAATATCCAGAAGGTAAATTCTTTATTGGAGTTGTCTTGTCACTGGTGATCAGAAGTGAAAAGAATTTAGGCCTCTGTGGGACTGAGCACTGACTTAATTTCTTTACTCCTTCTAGAGCAAAGTAGCTGTATTAGATCTCACTTTCTCCTCTTGAGTATCTTTGCCCTTCTCAGCCTTCCTAAATTTCTGAGATCAGTCCTGGCTCCCCTGCACTGTATCCAGTACACACAGGCTCTCTGACCACGTTATCTTTCCAAGCAGGATCCTCAAAAGAAAGGCAGGTGTACAAAAAAGCACTGAAGCTGCTTGGTGTGAGAAGAACTGGGAAAAAACCCAAAATTAGAAAACCTAGAAGACGATTTTCAAGGGCACAGCCTGCACAAACCCCCAGCATCTCAGGGAAGCTGATCCTCGATGCATCTCCTGTCATTGGCCAGGACATCCTCCTTACCTTGTCACTCAGAAACTTGATCTCAGATTTCAAGACCATAAAAGTTAAATTGAAGGCTTCAGCCATTCTCTACACAAGAAGACCAAAGGCAGAGATTTTAGAGCTGTGTAGGTCTATTAAACTCGGATCTGAAGAAGGTAATTTTAATTTTATTACAGCTTTTATTACAGGACAAGACCCAGTTTTGGCTTGTGGTCAAATCACAAAGGAAATAAAGAATGGCTCAAGGAGTGTATGACCTGCAATCAGCTGGAGGTTCAAGGCTATTCAGGGGAAGAGAAACATCCATATTTCCCTGTCTTAAGCATTTGTTTCTGGGCACTGTCAGAAAAGATACTGGGCAAGGTGACCTTTTGTCTGACCAAGCAGAGCTACTGTCAGTGCTACTTTATGACCTTTTTTGCTAAGAGAGAACAACTAAGAGACATGCACTGGACACTAGGCAGCCATCCACATATACCCACCCTCACATCTGTCCAGCTACCAAACTGTCCCTGATCATTCAGTGGTTTGTGTGAATGTCAGGAGAAGGCACTTCTGAGCATCATTCCCGTCCGTGGGTGTCAACACCACAAATGTGCAGCCCCAGGGGGACAGTGTACATGCTCCTTAAAATACAGGGATCTCACAGACAGCAGGCACTTAAAAGTAAGAATAGAGGGAAATTTTGTTTCCATTTCCATTCCAGTGAAAGAGTTTTCCTTCGGGATCCCCTATTCCCAATACAAAAACTCCCTGATGGATGACAGGAAGATCCTGGTGACTGCTGTGTGCCAAATCAAAAAGGGAGCCTCGCTCCTGGTTGAGAAGGATATTGTACTTCAGGATCCTTTTCTCACCATCAAGGTAAAAACAAGTCCCCCCTGTGACCCTTGGGAGACATGCTGAGGAAAAGCAACTAGAATTCCTACTCCTCCTCGTGGGAAGGAGTGTGGGAAGTGAAATCCTGCCTGAGGATGACTGGATCTTGTTGCTCTGGTAATAGGCCATGTGACACAAGTGAAATGAAATAATGCACTAAGGAAAAGCAAACCTTTCCATGGCATAGCTGTGGTATTCCTGCCAGTGCTTGTTAAACCACTGATAAAGGTCTCTGTTACGAGAGTTACAAGGCAAGCTTATCCACAGAGAGACAGCACAGAGGGGGACAGAGAAATCTGGGCTGTATTTAGTCCTCCACTTTTGCTAAGGGAGTCTGATCAATCTCTTCCAGTTTATTTAGGAAGGCTGATTTTTACCAAAGGCATCCTCACTGACCAGCTGATAATGCCTGGGGATGTGAGGCTTTTTTATTACTAATATTCAAGGAGGTTCTTTCACTGAATCAGGAAAAGAATCACTTTCCACCTTCTGCAACATCTTCCCAAATGATTAAAGAGAACTAGAGGCTTTTTTTTCTTTCCACTTAAGACTATCACACAAATGTTGTACAGTGGATAAAAAGCAGTTCTTAGTCTGCAGGAAACACCTTGCACTTGGGAGAGTCCTGGATTTGCATGGCCCATCATGTCCACATGAACAAGTTTAACTGGTTTTGGACAGCACACTCATGTGCTGTATCACACACGGGATCAAATGCTGTCTGCCCATCCTGCTGTAAACAGCACAGGGGGAATATGGTAATTTACAGAGTCCTCCAGAGCCTGCAGACTCCATCAGCCACCCCAGACCACTACGGCAGGACTGAACAAGAAAAGCAGGGCAACACACAGGAGCAAAATGTGTGGATTTTTGTAGGTCTGGCCATTGCTGAATACCAGGTTCTAGTCAGATTTTGTACTAAGTCTCTGTGCTGACCCACGCACGTAACAGGGTCAGCTGCTGTAGGCAGGCACCAGGACTAAATGACTTCAATTCAGTGACTAAGTTTTGAGAAGTGTTTCTGCTTCTGCTGGTTGAAACTCCTCTATAAACATACAGACAGTAATAGAGAAATGCAATTGGGGTAAAGGACCTCTCCATTATGTTAACTAATATTACATTATCTACAAAGACAACCAGATATGACACTTCCACTTTATCTCAGTCAAAATAAGGTAATGAATATATTTACTTGCTAATTTGCCTTTTTTTTTTTTTTTTGCCTGAGACACCACAATTCACACCTTCATTTAGCCTAACTAAAGCTAATTAAACATAAGCTGCCTCCAGTAGTTAGCCATATCTGCCAAGTTAATACCTGTATTCTCAGTCTGTTCTCACTGACAAGTGCCACACACTGTAAATCCTAAGAGGGCAAATGGCTTGAAATGGGGAGGAAAAGAGAAAAGCACGAGAAATAGGTGAGAATAATGCTGTGGCTGAGCAAGATGTTTCCTCTCTGCAGGTGCTTGGTCCAGCAGTGGTACACCAGGCTGTTGATGTGGAGGTCACATTTACCAACCCACTGTCTGAAGAGGTGACAGACTGTGTGCTGAGGGCTGAAGGTAGTGGCCTGCTCAGAGAGCAGCTCAGAATCAAGTATGTAAATGCTGCTGGCTGAAAACTCATTCGCTCTGGGCGGGAAATCTGGGTTTTAAAAAGTGTTCTGTCAAGCTCATGACTTTTGTTTGCGCCAGCCTTGTACAAAACACCATCATGCCAGTACTCTCCATATACCAGCTGGAGTTTTTTACACCTCTTTCACCAAGCTTTGAATTACAGGATGCTCAGGGAGTGATGTCACACTGTCTTAGATTTGGGGATCTGAAGAACGCACAGGCAAGAAATTTTCAGCTGCTTGACCTTACAGATGCCTTCTCTCTTTCAGTGTGGCAAGAATGGCCCCCATGGAGACTTCAACAGTCCGGTTTGAAATCATTCCCTACAGGAGTGGCGCCAGGCAGCTTCAGGTGGACTTGGTTTGCATCCATTTTTCAGACATTAAGGGATTTGTGACGCTTGACGTGGCTCCTGCTCAGTGATACAACCTGTGCATCAGTTCAGCTGTGCCTGTTTATGGGGCTGGAGCTCTGTCCATCCATTATTATGACTGGGAGCACAGAAATGCAGATTGCTCAGCCAAAGCAAAAAAAACTATGTAATGTGAGAGGGAACTAATAAAAAGGTACCACACGCACTGTGCTGAAAAGACAGCGTCACCTTTGTCAATCCCTAACCTGTTTTATGGACCTTCACACGTACAATTACCAGTGGAAATTATTATATAATTTAAATTGAAGCAGGGGATCAAGTGTGATGGTTTTCAGCATTAGAGCCTGTAGCAATAATAGCAGCTGGATTTCCAAGGAACATAATTTAAAATCACTGGTTTCATAAGCTCCGTGGAATGTAATTTAATCATCACAGAATCACAGAATGGGTTGAGCTGGAAGGGACCTTATAGCTCATCTCGTTCCAAACCCCTGCCATGGGCAGGGACACCTTCCACTATCCCAGGTGGAGTGTTTTAGTTTATTCCAGGTCAGAAACTTCTCACTTTACTATCAGGAAAATTGGCCAAGCTTGTCCACAAGACCACTTGAAAAGAACCCTATGACAAATATTTTTGTTCTGTACTGGAACCACCTTCAAGGTTGTTATTTGCCAGTGGCTGCTGCCACTCACTACAGCCCTTTCCCTGTCTCTTACAAAACCATTGTATCTACCCTCCTAAATTATGTCACAGGGAGTTCCACCTGTTTCCTTTCCTACAGGTATGACAAAACAGACAAGAAAAGATTTCTCTGTTTGCAAAGGCAGATATTCTTCACTATCAGAAGTGCTCAGGCTGGGAAGAAAAGGTGCAGGACAATACAATGAGAGGGACGTATGAAAATTCACATTTAACAATCCCATATCCTCATTCTGCAAAGCTGCTTAGAGCAGATCATCATTCATGAGGAACACTCTGAGCCACCCATATCTAAACCCCTAAATGTGTCCATTCACTCCTTGCAAAGTTAACAAGCCAAAACAGCAAAGATCTGAACGTTCCTCTAAGAGACAATTTGACTTCTTCCACTTGACACCAAGTACAGCAATGCAGCCCCAGAAAGAATGTTCCATGCACACAAACTGACCCTGTGACACAGGCTGAGGTCTCATTTCAACTTCTTTGATTCAAGGCCAACAAAATATTCAAAACATGTAAACTCCTATTTTATTACATCAATGACACTGTTTTGCCACCCACACATATACTCAGAGGGGACGTGGAAGCTGGTTAAAAACTAGTCAGCCCAGAGAGACTGGAATGAAGGTTGAAAAGGACACACACACACATACAGGAATTCAGATTTCTCCAGGCAAAGAAGAGGGGAATAGGTAGCTTTGCACCTATCAATTAAGTCTTGCACGATCTTGGAAATTCAGGGTATAGGATCCTCTACCAGCCTCAGAGAAGGCCTTGAGGTAGTGATGGTATTTCACAAAATCTCATTAAATCTTGCAAGAATGCAGACTGTCATTACTTTTAATGCACAATGCAGCCAAGCCATTCCAATTCCTTCAGTATTCCTTCTTAAACACAATCCAGGCAATTATTTCAGGCAGTATTTGTCACGAGAGCTTGGAATGACCTCATACTAATTATCTGCAAAGGAAGCCTGCTGTTCAAAGGGAAATCAGCTGTAAGGCCCGTGCCAAGTTCCAAGCTTTGCAACACTCGTTGGGTTTTCACAGTGTCAGCGTTTTCATCTGCCCTCAGCAACCACACCCAGCTCAGTTTGAGTGTGAAAATGCAGATCTGGCCACTGCCACGCATGAGAAACACATTCTTCCTGCATGAGGATAAGACAACTGTTCAATTAAACTAATGATTATTACAGAGAAAAACATGCAAGTGCCCGAGGAAAGGTTTAAATAGCTTTTGTCAAGCCTACAATCTTTACACAGCCCTGGGTCAGAAGTCACTGGGAGTCAGTGGAGTAAAATATGGTTAATTGTCAGTATTTTTCTTCATAAATGCACAGTTCAAATGTGAGCATGCCCAAGAGGCTGGCCCAGCCAGCCCTCATTCCAGTCTGATCACTCAAAAAAAAATCCAGGGAGCACTGGCTGATATGACACATGCTTACCAAAAACTGATCTTGAAAGACATTGGACTCAGCCTCCAGGGGGGTGAGCGTTTCTCCCCACCATCCTGTTCTCCTGCTCTAAGGTTTTAGAGCCTTGATTCAGGCAGTCAATGAAATTACTGCTGTTTTACAGATTGAGAGAGATGCTCATGTAACAGTTTAAGCTTCTATTTTTAGAGGTAATAAAGGCAATGAAGATTTTTATGGATTTATGTTTGGACCTGTAAAACAACAAGAGTCCCCACGCACTGTAAAGATAATGACAAAGTGCATCCCATGCAAAAATCTTACTTGCAGTTGCCAGTTTGACCAAGAGATGGTACTGTGGGTATACACAGCCATCACAAGGCAGTGCTGATGGGACAAGTACCTGCTTGTATCTAAACCACTCTGATTTAGAGGTTCATAAACACCTACGTTGCAAAGGTGCATGTAAGAACAACTCCGAGGTCCCTTCCAACCTCAGCCACTCTGCCATTCTGTGAAAGTGAATCCCTATAATGAAGGCTGTGCTGTAAAAGGACTAAAACACAGAGAGTTTTTATGTTTAGCTTAAACGATGCATATAAGCAAGTGCTTGTAAAGTCTAATATGGACTAATACTAAGAAAAACACCAAGTTCTCTGCTCTAATATTGTGTGATTGGCCTCTCAAATTACTCTTGAATTTGTGGAAGATCATAGGTTTCTGCAAAACTATTGGTGACTCACTCCCCAGGGAAAGATGTTCATTTCTGAGATCTGATTTCCTTTTTTTTTACCAATTATTTATCAATCCAGTGGTGTCTCTTTAATATTACAGCAACTTCAAGAATGCACTTAGCCCAAATCTGCAGTGCAATACTTTTAAATAGTCTGCATTATGCTACAAAAATTCTGCTTTTTTTAATAGCTGCCTTTGGCACCTTTCCTCATCTTGAAGAGGTTTCACTTTTTTGAATTAGGCACAGGAGCAATGGATGTACTGACTAATTAATTCTTTTTTTTAACTCCTTGAAGGGTTTAGGATCTAAGGAGCTTGGGGTCAGCGTTGTAGAGCAGCTCTCCAACACTTCCATTTGAAGTGCATTTTGTGCATTATTTAGAGCCATAATGAGATTTGCACTTCCTACCCCGGGGGTTCCCAGTGCTCAGCTTCCTGAAGGAATTGTCCCTGTCTGTCTCTAAATGCTTCACATCCCGCTGCAGAATTTGACCTCATCTCTAGGGTGTCTTCAGCGTGGCCTGGGAGATAAAAAGAGTCCTTGACATCTGCACACCAGACCAACAAGATAAAGCTGGAGAGGTGGCACCACCACGTCCCACCCTGCATAAAGGAATCAAGCAAACAGCTTTGCAAGAGGGCAGTTTTTGGAGACAGCTGGGGGAAGGAGCCGCTGCCTCCCAGAGCGAGCAGGAGCTGGAGACTTTCATGGTACGGGGAACCAGCCATGGGCCAAGGTAAGCAAAAATCACTTTGGTTAATTCCAAGCATTTGCAAGCTGTGTGACAGGAAAAAAATAACTCTTCTTGCTCCAAGACGGTGCTCGTGAGGCTTGTAGAAGAGCTGAGCTTACAGGGCTAAGGGAGCTCTAAAGGCTAAGAGAGTTCCATTTGCATGGAACTGCACAAAAAGGCAAACAAAAGCTGGTAGCAAAGTCTAAGAGGAGTTTGAGGAGCAGCAAGAAGCAGTTAAGGCAGAGAGGTGAGAGTTTGGAAGCAAAGGCAAGTGAGGTATCCTCAACAGAGGGAGTGGTGGGAGGTGAACCAGACTATAAAACTGAAGCAGAGAGATGTGCAAGTGTTTTAGCCATGGAGCAGGGAGAGGGTCCAGGTTCCAAGGAACCTTGAAGAAAATGAGAGCAAAAAAGGCATTGGCAGCTCAATAGTCACTTGACACCAGAACAACCAAGCTCAGGGTGAAGGCTCCTACAGTTACTGGTCAGAAAGTCTCAAAGGCAGGGAGGGAATGTCTGAGTGGAGAAAACACTTGATCAGCTGTTTGTGTGTCTCAGAATGTGGCTCAGGGCCAGACTGCAGGCAGTTCACAGCCCCAAACTCATTCTGTATCTTCTCACACTACAGGTCTGAGCGTCAAAAAATGCGATTTCAAGATCCCCATGAACAACAACAACCACCACACGGAAGAAATCAGCACTGAAAGGCTGATTGTGAGGCGGGGGCAGCCATTCACCATCACTGTGAACTTCTCAGCTCCAGTGCACAACTACCTGCAGCGGATGAAGAGGACCTTCCTCATTGCACAGACAGGTAACACCACTGCCAAAATTCTCAGAGCTTGGCTCCTCCACTCTCCTGAAGAGCAGAGCTGGTGGCAGGAGCCATCTCCAGAGCTGGACAGAGCTGCCCACATCTAGACATGGGGCAGTGAACAGTTTACCTAAGGCAAAGTAGAGTCTCCTGCTGCTGCAGGGTCACAGCCAGATCCCTTTCCAGAAGGGACACTGCAGCACAATAACCAATTCAGGTTCACTACTCCATGATTTCAAAGTTCTCACAGGATCTCTCCTGGCTTTTGGTTTAGGAATGGTCAAACTTAGGTAGCCTTAAGGAGTGTTTCCTACTGAGACCCCCTGAGAAGGGCATCAATGTTCAGTCCCAGCCTGTTATACCAAAAAGCGTTTGGCTGTCACTTTTGTTCTGGCTCAATTCCAGGAGCAGCAGATCTGCACCATTGTGGCAGTGAAGGCACTGCTTTCTACAGATCTATGAAATGCACACCTCACTTTCAAATGGGGAGGCCTGAGTGCTGCACTAACCTCAGGAAGGCTCACAAGGCATGAAGGTGCTAAAGGGTTAAGACTGTCTCATGAGGAGAGCTGTGGCTCCAGAGACAGACAAGGTCCCTGCAGTCTGCACAGGTGAGGAATAAACACAGCGTTTGCAATAAACACAACCAGATCTCTTTGGCTGCAGGACCACATCCTTCCAAAGCAGATGAAATCCAGGCTGAATTTCCCATCTCCAGCCTGGGAGACCAGAAGCAGTGGAGTGCAGCACTGGAAGAACAGGACCTGTGCTCCTGGACCCTGTCTGTGAACACCCCTGCCAGTGCTCCCATTGGCCAGTACACTCTGCTTCTACGTGCCTCCCAATCTTCCCACCTCCTGGGAAAATTCACCCTTCTCTTCAACCCCTGGTGCCAAGGTACGTGGTCAGAAAGAGAAAGGCAGGCTGGGACCAGTCACTTCCCAAAAGCAGCTTTTGAGCTCTGGCCCTTTGCCCCCATGGAGGCTGAGGATGACTCCCCCAGCGCTCCCAGCCACTCCTGCCCTGCTCCTCACAGCACCTCAGGGCAGAGGAAGGGGCTAATGAAGCTCAAAGGTGCTACCTCAGCACTTCTGCCCCGTTCCTGGAGTATTCCACTGCCAGAGCCCTGCCCCTCTGCTAAGGGAAAAATGTTTGATGAAGTGTTTCCTAGAACAAAGATTTTAAGATGAGTCAAGATTGTACTTGGCCTGATAAAGGCCACTGTATCTTTCTTAGTATTAGAGAAGTTACCAGTCAGGAGAGCAGCAGAGCCAGCAGGTGCAGCTGCCTGGGTCTGGAGGAACTTTTTGAACAAGGAACAGAGATTACAATGAAATGCTTTTTTGCTGTCTGATTCACAACCTGGGGTATTTTTCAAGGCAGGATGCCAGGGACTGCTGAAGTCCCCGGAGTGCAGTGGGGTCTGCTGATGTCAGAGAGGTGCAAGTGCATCTGAGACCAGGAATGCTTTCTTCCTGATGCTTTCCCCCTCTGATCTAGATGATGAGGTGTTCTTGCCCAACGAGGCACAGCGCCAGGAGTACATTTTAAACCAGGAGGGTGTCATCTACTGGGGGACTGAAAATGCAGCCGTAGCACAACCCTGGGACTTTGGTCAGGTAAGCCAGAGGTCAAATATAGCTGTGCCCTCTCAGAGCCACCAGCAGAGGAAGGGTACATATATCCTGTGTGTACAGGATGCTGAGAGTCTTATCCATCTCCATGCTGTGGCTCTGAGGAAAGACCTTCTCAGGCTGTCCTGTATAAAGATATGCATTGATCTGTATCTGTGTGCCTTCCTTTCCACAACAGGTGATAAAAGCATTTAACAGAACTTAGTAATACTGTCTCTATCTCACAGGTAAAGTAGACCTTTCAATTTGCCCAAGGCCACCTGACACAGCCAGTGATTAGAACAGGATTTTACTCCTCTTTAGTGCCAGCAGATCACAAAAGTACTTCTGTGCCAACCTAGAGAGCACTCCAGAAAAGCATCAATTTCCCTCAGTCAGGGGATGCAGTATCATGCTAATGCATTTCCCACCTTCAATAAAGCTGGAGGTCTGTCTTCAGTTTGTTGTGCTCCCCCTCCAAATCTCTGCCTGGAGCTCCCCTCCTCGGCCCACCATACAAGCAGAGAGGGAGAAATAACCTGCACAGTTACAAACTGGGTGGGGGCTCAAGAGAACAAAAGTGCAGGCCGGATTTCCTGAAATGATGTGCTCTTGTTTCAGTTTGAGGAGGGCATTGTTGACATCTGCTTCACACTGCTGTGCCTGGGTGAGCACCACCAAGGAGCCAAGGATCCCACCCAGCGCAAGAGCCCTGTCCACGTCTGCCGGGCAGTGGCTGCCATGGTAAGGAGAGCAGACAGCAGCCCTGGCACTGGCAGGGTGCATCTCCTCAATCCCAGCTCAGGGCAACCCACTGATCAAAGAGGAAGCCTGCCCAGGGCTGTTCCAAACCCCACCTCCTGCCCATCTCCAGCCTGTCCTGATATTCCCTGCAGTGCACAAGTAGTGCTGCAGGACTTCTAGCAGTGAATTTACTCACTTACTGAATAAATCTCAGAGGAGACTGCTGTGCTTGTTCTGCTCAGCCACAACCCTCATGCTTTGCACCAAAAAAATCCTCCTGGTTTCATCAGCCCTGGGAGCAGCTTCGTCAAACAGGATTGGGCGGACCTGCCAAAGAGAGGCAAGTCCTTAATGCACCTTTCTCTCCTCCTTCCCTGCAGCTGAACTGCAATGAGTTTAAAGGAATCCTGGCAGAATGTGAGGCCGGGCAATACAGTAATGGGACACCCCCTTCCAAGTGGCTGGGAAGCAGCCCCATCCTCCGGCAGTGGATTGCATCGGAGTGCCGGCCTGTCCGCTACGGGCAGTGCTGGGTGTTTGCTGCAGTCATGTGTTCAGGTACTTCAGAGCGGTGCTTCAAAGACCTTCGTGTTGAGCAAAGCCTTACTTGGTCTGCAGGACCTCTAGCATATTCCTAAATTCCTGGATGAACACAGATCCCAGTAACATATCCTGTAGTCTTCAGGTGAGAGGCAGATCCCCAGAATTTCCTCAGCAACACTGAGCGTTACTAGCTTTGAGATAAAAGAGTATCAGTGCATCCATTCACTGAAGGCATCAATGAGATCTTATTCCCTGAAGGGGCAATAACTCTTGCAAAGTCCAGACAGCGGGTCTGTGCCATTCCTAACAGTCCAGGCACCAAAAAAAGGCTCTACACCCATCAGCAGAGGCACCCTTAGGGCAGGATGCACAGCTGAATCACAGCTCTCTCTTCTGCACAGTTCTGAGGTGCCTGGGAATTCCTACCAGGGTGGTCACCGGCTTTACGTGGGCTCACAACACCAAGAGCAGCCTGAGTGTGGATGAGTATTACGATGAAGATGGGACACTGCTCACACAGGACAAGCGTGCTCGGGTCTGGTAAGAGAACGTGGCAGGGCCCAAGCAAGAATTTGAGACAATACCTGGGTGTAAAAGTGATAGAGGGGGGAGAACAAAGAGGTGAAAGAGCTGCAGGGAGGTGGATAGGAGACAGCTCAGCTGAGATCCTGTCTACATGAGCTGTTCTTGACAAACTGGGCAACCCAAACTGAAGAGTGCTTTATTACTAGAGCCCACAAAGGAAGAATGATAGCCCAGTTCAGCCAGAGAAACTCCACTCGTATCAAAAAAACGTGCTCTCTGCTCTCCTCACCATGCACTGAACTCTTTCAAAGGAGCACTGACCAGCTGTGGTTTGGCTAAAAATTTGCTGTACCTCAGGGCTCGGTGCCTTGGTGACGATGAGCTCGTGATGTCGTCTCTTGCAGGACCTTCCACGTTTGGAACGAGTGCTGGATGGCTCGGGCTGAGTTGCCACCAGAGTTCAGCGGCTGGCAGGCTCTGGATGCCACCTGCCAGGAAAAAAGCAAAGGTGAGACAGCAGAGATGGGCTTGAGAAAGGAAGGAAGAGGAGCAGGGAGCAAATAAATTAATTCAGTATTCCTCCTTTTCCTAACTTCCAGTGGAAAGATGCAACAGGACAGGGACTCACCCTGTTGACTTTAGGCCCAAAATCATTATTTGTCTGTTTGGTTTCTGCAGCCTATGTAGCTTCAAGAGCTCTATCACAGCACTGCTTCCTAATATGTATAATCAGTATATATCTAAACTAGGGGTGGTTTTAGCTGGTAAAGCATCTGAATCTTAACTAGGCCACATTTTCTCTTCAGGTCCATCCTTCTGTGGGCCAACCCCTGTCCACGCCATCAAGGAAGGGGACACAGAAGTCGATTATGATGTCTGCTACTTCTTTGCTGCCATCAATGCCAAGTGCCAGGTCTGGATACAAAAGGCAGATGACACCCTTAAGCCAGCTTTTGGTGGCACAAAATACATCGGTAACAACATCAGCACCAAGAGTGTCGGCAGTGAGCGCTGTGAGGACATCACACACAACTACAAGTATCCTGAAGGTATGGGCTGGGCCAGTGGCTGAGCACCTTCCTTGGCAGTGTCACAAGTGAAGAGGCAAAGACTGGAGAGCAGAGCCAAAGCAGAGCACCAGGGTCATCCACTTATCACTACTTCCCCCTCTTCAGTGGCACGAGAACACCTAAACTCTGTCTGCAGAACCAAAGCAGAGGTCATAGCCTAAATTTCATCTGCTTAATTGGATTAACCAGGTCTGTAGATGGCTGGGTGTTTCTTTACCAGGCACTTTCATGTCTGGAAAAACTTTTCTGATTTCTCTTACCTCAGTAGTTAAAGAGGCCACTGCCCCCTTTACTCTGACAGATGTTAGCACCAAGGTGCTTTAAAAACTATGACAACTCTTCCCAAGTAGAATCTGTCAGATCCAATGAATATCCTGTCAGCTGAAATTCTTGAGCTGCTCCAACCAGAAACTCAAAAGGATATCTCTCTATGCTCTTAGAAACAGTTCTCTACAGTACTGCCAGGATAAATCAATGCCATTCTCCTGCACTTGCTGCTAGTGAACTGGAAAGGATACTAAAATATGTGTTCCTTTTTGTGACAGGCTCTCTCAAGGAAAAAGAAGTACTTGACAAAGCCTACAGAAATACAAAGAAACTTGAGACAGCCACCAGCAGCAGCTCAACACAGTTTAGCTCCATTCCTATTGCCCTTGAAGAGCCAGTTAACCTCTTCATCCACCTCCAGTCAAGCAGTTCTCTGCAACTGGGACAAGATATTCCACTTTCCATTGAAATGTTTAACCACAGTGGTGGAGAAAAGGCTACTCACCTGGTGGTTGGGGTCCAGTCTCTGCATTATAATGGTGTGCCCATTAGCCAGCTTTGGAAGGAAGACTTTCATTTTAACCTCCAAAGCAATGAAGGTAAGGACTCTGCTGAGTGCACGGCTAGAAAAGTGTATCTAGTTCTCACTTCAGCAAAAAATGTTCCTAGCCATAAGTTTACAAAAGGTTGGCTGAATAGCAGATTGTAAGTGATTGCCCAGAGAGGTTGTGGAGTCTCCCTCATTGGAGATATTCAAGGTCCATCTGGACACAATCCTGTGCCCTGTGCTCTGGGATGACCTTGCTTGGGCAGGGAGGTTTGACCACGATTCACTTCCAACCTCACCCCTTCTGTGATTCTGTGAAATACAACACTTTGGCAACATCACCTTAAGAGATTTTCAATCACTTGAGCATTTAAATGCTGCAGCTTTCAGTACAAGGTTGGGCACTAAACACTCCGAGGTGTCACACAGGCAAAGACCAGCCTGTACTTATCATCTGTTATTTCACCACTCTATTCCAGTCCACAACCTGAGGATCCTTGTGCCTAACTCGTGGTGTGGAAAAGAGCTGGGGGAGAACCACCTGCTCAGGCTGACTGCTGTGCTGAGAGATGAGGATTCCTGCTACATATACCTGGCACAGGAAGAGATCAGCATTTCTGATCCCCTTCTCACTATTGAGGTTAGGCTGGGCTGTCATTCTGTCACTGCAGCAGGGAGAAAACAGCTTTCATAGTCATAAGCAGCAAAACAATTCTGCTGGTTCAGTGGCTCTCCTCATGCTGTGTTCTTTCAAAGTACTGGGATTTCAGTTTGGGAAAGGTGGGTCAGGCCACTGTTGTATACAGTGCTCCCAATTCTGCCTTTTCTCTGTGTGTGTGCATGAGGAAATCCTGATGACTCCTAACTCACTGACCAGTCTGGAAATCAGAGGCTGCAGAAGGAAACTAGAGCAGAAGAAACTAACCTGCATTTTGCCTCTTCTGCCAACTGGAAGCTCAGGCTAAGACCTCTGGCTCCAAAATTATGCATCTCCCTTTAATCACAGAAGAATCTTTTTCCTTCTCTCAGTTTCAGCTCATTTCCTTCTTTCAACAGCTTCCAAAAACCATGGTACAGTATCAGCCCAGCACAGCAAGGATCAGCCTCCTGAACCCTCTCCCTGAACCCCTGGAGCAGTGTGTGGTAGCAGTTGCAGGGCGAGGGCTCATTTACAGACAGAGGAAGTACAGGTAAGTGCAAGCTGATGGATCTGAGAACAGCAGATGGAAAAAGAGACACAATACAAACTATAGAAACCCTTGCACAGGAAAGGCTGTCCCCAAAAATAACCAGGCAACAACATGGCAGGAAGACACTGCTTTAGCACAAAAGCCCCAGGCATCCCATCCTTTATTTACAGATAACACAGAAGATTTTCACACTCTAAAGGAGAAGCTAACAGAACTTCCAACAGATGTGTAATGCATAAGTTGAAGCCAATATGGCATCTGTGAAAGCTTTCTTCTATTTCTTTTTTTTCCTTTCTTTTCTTTTGGCACCACACTCCTGTCTAGCACATGCATCTCCCAGGCCCAGGGAACCAGAAATACAAAGAGATGTGATTCCTGTATAATCCCCTCTCACCTTTCAGGTTGGGATCTGTGCAAGCTAAAAGCATTCAAGAGCTGCAAATCCCATTCACCCCCACCCGAGCAGGGCCCAGGAGACTCACTGCACAACTTACCTGCCCTCAACTCCAGAACCTGAAGAGCTACAGAACTACTGACATTGCAGCTGCCTGAGCCCAGCTCAGAACAGGTCCTGCTTACAAAAGAGTGGTCGTGATCTGTGCCCTGATCTTGGGCAAGCATAGATGTTAATAGTTGAATAAAAGTAAAGTTTAAAACCATGTCTGATTTTGATTTATTTGCATAAATTCAACTCTCTCCCATCTGCCACTATGTCCACTCTCCAGCTGCAGAAGTTGAACCTTACTGTGGCAAAGATGGGCTGAAGGCTCAGGCAGATACCTCTCACCACACACAGGTGCTGAACCCACCACTGCTCAGGCATTTTCCCTCCCTGTGGAAACAAAAGGATATCCTGGAACTGTAAAGTGATCATACATGCAGCAGTTCTCTAGAGATACACCCTTCTCCCCCTGCAGATCCTTGATACTAATAAAGTGGTAAACAGTATTTTCTGCTGCTTTCTGAGGAAATAAATAATAGAAAGCTGTTCAGTGCTCTCTAAGGTTAAACAGGAAATAGCAACAGTGCAGCATATTTTGTAATGGTTCATTGGGCTGCTTGCAAAAGAAGCAAGCCCCTTTCCTTCTGTATATATCCTCTGTCACCTGAAGACAGATAAAGCAACTAATGCAAATCTAGCAATATTTTATTGTTCTTTGAACCCCACAGTAGCTGTAATGTCTCAAGAACGGGGCAGGTTGAGATGCAGCACTGCATCATCCCACGAATCCAAGTAAAATGACAACTTCTGCAATGGCAAAGAGCAACTTCCTGGAAAAGTTTTTCCAAGTGGCAGTAAGGTTCTCTCCTAGAAACATTGTTCTCATCATCCTCCGAGCAGCTGAAGAACAGCAAGATTCGCTGGAAAAGCACATGCCAGAGCCAGTGGCAGCAACACACGTGGGCACAGGAGAGCTAAAGTTGACCCTGAGTGAAGTTCTTGATTTTGTTCATGTTGTGATCTACTGCACCATTTAGAAACTGCACCCAGCCTTCCTCTGCCGGTGGACACACGTGGCTTGTCCTGCAAAAGTGGAGGAAATTCATTAGGAAACCCTCCTGGGTGTCTTTCACCTCCACATCCAGGCAACACAGGGGTACTGTGAGGTGCTGAATAACCACAGCATTAAACAGGGCTGCTACAGCCCCAGAGGGCTTTGAGCAAGGAAGTCCCAAACCTTGACACAAATGTGTGTGTCCTCAGTGGGAACCACTTTCATCCCTACCACCCTTCCCTTAGTCCCATCCCTCTGTGCCTAGGTAACATCACAACTACTCCAAAATGCCAGCATTTACTGTCCAGAAATGAGTCATATTTGACATGAGGCAGAAAGGTCTGAACTTTCATAGCAGGGAACCCACACTTATAAAACTGTGGCTCATACTCACTTTGCAATCTCTAAGACCTTCTTTAATACTGAGGCCAACTTAGCAGCCTAGAAGGAAAGAAAATGGAAATTAAATGAGCCAAACATGAGGAAAAACAGGGTCTCAGCAGTACTGGAAAGGAAAGAGAAATGCAGGCATTCTCAACAGCCAAAAAAGAGTAAAACTGCCACCAGTCCTGATGCAGAATGGAGTTATCTATCACTGCCACGCTGGAAGTGTCTCCCAGCCTACTGCTGGCTGGGACAGGTAAAAATAAAGTCACGTATGGTTTTTAAAGCACACATTAAAATGCTTTATAAAAAAAAAAAAGACAAGCCTATTAGAAATTGGTAACTGATATTAAGATATGAAGTTACAAGTGACTGACTTTAATGCAATTTGATACTAAGTAATACTTTCTTTTTTATTCCAAAAAAATCAAGCCACAGGCTAAAGGCATGAAACCAGTTTTGTCACTGGACATCTCTATGGATTATAGTTCAGAGTTAAAGCTCCAAGTGGTCATGCCCTTCCCAGAGGTGGTAAAGATGAGGAATGTATTTCCAGCTAAAGGAAGCTAAGTGTGCAAGAACCAAAGGGCACTCTTCAGCCCTAAGAAATCTTTACTGAGGCAGTCACTAACACCCACCCCTCCCTGACAGTCACATAACCCCTCCAATTTGATTTCTCCCCATTCTCTACAGCCCAGTCCCACACAGAGGCTGCAGATACTCACATTAAGTCGCACAGCCAGTGGGTTCACAGGCGGGTACATGCTCAGTGCCAGCTCATCAACACTAGGATAGAAAAGAGGGCAGCAATGGAAGAAAGGTCCTGCCAGCACAACATATGGATCCTGATCAAAGCCCACACCCAAGCCTGAATGCAAGTCAGGAACAGAAGTGCATGACAAGGAGACATCAGTCCTACCCGTGGGATGTGCCCCTCTCACCACAGTGAGAGATGTGGCCACAGCTCCACCCCAAATGCAATGTCTGTTCCCCTCCTGACCTGCACAACTCCCAACAGCTTATGCCAGAATAGTCTCCCCACCACCTGCTCACAGCCCCAGTATCACAAAGGTTGTCCTAATCCATTCTCTAGACCTCGAGAAAGACCAGGGCTGCTCCAGAGCAAAAAAGCAGCACAGGGAGAGACCTGCTTACCTTGGACTGATCTCATTAGCAATGTCTGCAAGGTCATCCAGCTGAGCAATCTGCTCTGGAGAATCAGCTTTGCCATAGGCCTTCACTGCACCCAGGACCTTCTTCAGGCACGCTTTGGAAGCCTTCATTAACCCCATGCAGGAGCTGAGCAGCTGCCGGTCAGCTTCTGACCAGTATGTGTCCCTGTTGCCCCGAAAGCCCAGCTCTTCATCTTCCATGATGTCACCATAGGGATCCTGCCCTTCCACCAGTGCCTGAGAACACAGATGCACTGAAAATCCAGAGCCTGGCATCAATTGCAATGGAGGAAAGGGAGAACATCATCTAGACATCGTGCAAATAATTAACGGGGGAAAGCTCAGCTGGTTAATCCTAGAACTGGATTAAGATAAACTAATCCCCTACTCTAATTCAACAGTGCAAACAGCATGAATCTGGTAAATAATGCCATTCCTACATCATCCTAAACTTCCTCCCACAATCCCCCATGTCCTGCAGTTCAGGACACGGCTTTATGGAAACCTCATATCAAGTAAACTCGGTTTGAGGCTAAAAACTCATTAAAATCCACACAAAGAACAATAACCTAGGTCATATCACAACAAAATTAAAACAGTCCCTGCATTCCATCACTGAACCACCACAGAGGGTGGTGGGGCATTGGAACAGGGCAGTGGTCACAGCCCCAAGCTTGCCAGAGCTCAAGCATTGTTTGGACAATGCTCTCAGGCACGTGGTGGGATTGCTGGGGTTGCCCCGTGCAGAGACAGGAGTTGGACTCCTGGTGTGTCTCCTCCAACTCAGGATATTCTGTGAGTCTATAATCCACCACTGCAGGTTCCTCTGAGGCTTAGGGGCTTCCTTACATGTTCCATCTCCTCCACAGCATCCTTGACCACACCTAGACACGCCGTCAGAGCTGATGCAACTGCTGCCTGGTTATCTGCAAAAGGAAAAGGATGTAAACCATGACACCCCATTATTTCAAATCAGTTTGCAACAACCTTCATCTAGGTTTGCCATCATTAGATCTGGAGACTGCAGGATCATGCTTTTTGCAGAGCTCAGAGCTGCACTTGTCATGCAAACAATCTGGCCCCCTTTCAAAAACAGCTGGGTTTTGGAGAATGAGTGAGCCTTCCTTGTACCACCCAGAATACCTTTGCAAAGGCTATTGATATTCCAAGACAACACATCCCAGTTCTGCTGTTCTGCATTTACAACACTCACCTCGTGGCAGGTTGGACACTTGCTCACATGCCTCCCACACGCCTCCAGTCGATATGAGCTGTTCCTGAGACAAGCTGAAACAAAACAAAAGCCCCCAAATGTAGAACTCAAGACTTTCCAGCTTGAAATCATCCCTATGGGCTTGTCTGATGATCTGACTCTCAAATGAATCTCACCACCCTCATCAGCACTGCCTTGCTCGCTCAGATCTTGGGGAACTGAGCCTTTGCTGAAGAGGCCACTGCCCCTCCCTGATTCCAAAAGTGCTCTGCTTCTGTTTCCCTCCTTCCCTTAGGAAGCAGTCTGCACTTGCTGCTTCTTAACAAGTATACTTGCAACTTTTTCTTCCTTTTATTCTGGAAAATTATCATAAAATCATAGAATCACGTGATTAAAAATTACCTCTCCACTGGAGCACTGAGAATTGTGTCTGTGAGCTGGATCATCCCTTCCACTACTTCAGTGGTAGCATCTCGTACTATCTTCCGAAGAGTAGTGCCTGGTTGAGATTGAGAAAAAGCAAAAAAGGTGCCACAGTCAGCACTGACAGAAAGCAACTGCTGAGAAGAACACACAGACTGCTCTGTTTGTGTGGATACACTGTATAAATGAAGCTACAGCTACTTGGAAGGAAGCAAGATGCTTCCCAGTCCCAAAAGGACTCTGGACAACAATTTCAGCACTTCATAAATACCAACACTCAATCAACTACACAACTTCCTACATTATCATTCTTCTGCAGGAGTAGACAGACAAGTAGTTCACTCATAAACATGTTCAAAGTCTACAGAACAGCTGATAATGCGATAACCTGCTAATGAAAATCTGCTTTCCTGCAGATGCCACATCTCATACTGGGCTCTGAAATACTGGGTTTCTTTATACAGTGGTGGCTGCCTTGCTGTCACTATCTCACCTTGGCCCTTGGGGAGCCAGTAGTACACTGTGGCAACTGCAAGAATGGCGTTTTGGACATCTTCACTCAGCTTCTGGCAATCCTGAAAACGGACATGCAAAAGGATCAGCTTTGGGTCACCGTGAGCAGCACACAGCTGCAGCATCTTTAGAAAGTCTCACAAGCAATCACTGGCTTTCAGACTGCTTTGAGAAAAGGGAAACATAATAATGGCTGTCCTATTTGAGAAACAAATCCAGCACAAGAAGAAAATACAAATAAACAAGCTGTATGCATCATAACATGACCGGGTAACAAAACACACCCTGGCGGGGTGGTCACACACCAGAGAGGAATAAGTAGCTTAGATCATTATTCTGGAGATTTTTTATTCCTGTCCTCCAAACACAGGTGTGATAAAGTTCTCCCAATTAATAACAAAAATATTTCATATTCTTTATTGGATCTAAGGTCTGTATTCTCCAATATTCTGTTTCTATCAGCAACTAGCTGCAGCTGCTAAAGAATGTAAGAACACTTCTAGTAAGAATGTCTCCTTAGCTTACAGAAATTAGTTCTCTGGGCAGCTCTTGGGTTGTTAATGCACTCTACAATAGTGACATCCCTTGTTTGCACTGAACCAAATCGTTTCAATCAAATGAACCAAGAGACACCTGAACCTTCATACACAGGGCAATTTCACAGTCTGTGGAGGCTTTCACTCACCTCTGCAGAAGGTAGTGGAGGCCTTGAGAACGCCAGACTCAGCTTTGTAGCTTCCTGTGACGTTACTTGGAATGTCTGACCTAGAAAAATTCAATGAGAGCAAAAGGAGAGAAAGTAACTTGGGTAAAAGATAAAACAATAGAGCAACTTGATGAGTGACATCTCTGTTGCTACTGCTTGATTACCGTTACTTGATTATCATTACTTCCTTCCAAGCCACACAAACGCATACACCAAATCCCACCCCAAGTAGAATTCCACGGTGCCATGCACGTAGCTTGTGTCCTACGCCTGCTTTTTTTAACTCTTTTTCTTTTTACATGGCTGGCAGTGATATCCACAACCCCGGTTCGCATCTTGGTCCATGACCCCTTCACCAGGATGTGCTGGGAGGCTTCAACAGAGACCAAAGGCTCTATAAACCTTGTTGTACGAGGGGCTACTGCTTTGCCAGGTGACCACTGTTAGGGTGGCCAGGCAATGGAATAGGCTGCCCAGGGAGGTGGTGGAGTCACCATCACTGGAGGCGTTTGAGAACCACCGGACCTGGCGCTGCTGTGGTTTAGGGGTTACAGAGGCAGCGCTGGGTTGATGGTCGGACTTGATGATCTTAAAGGTCTATTCTAACCCCTGATGATCCTACGAACCCACGAGCGGAGGGTACGTGCCAAGCGCCGGCTGGAGACCCGCCGGGGCTGGGAGCCCTGCCCGGCAGCCCCCAAAGCCCACCCCAAAGCCCGGTCCCTCCGCTCCCCGCCCGTACCTAGCGCGTCCCAGAAGCGCGGCAGCTCGAACGGCTCTCGGCCCTCGCCCGGTTCTCCCTCTGCAACGGCACAGACACAGCTCAGCCCGCGGGGAGCCCGGCTCGGCCCGGCCCGCACCCCGCCCGGCCCCGGCCCGCACCTCGCACCCGCGCCAGCACCGCCCGCAGCGCCTCCCGCACGTCCCGCAGCGCCTCCCGCGCCTCCATCGCCCCGGCAGCGCCGCCCGAGCGCCCCGCGCGTCACGTCCGCTCCCGGAGAGCCGCTGCACCGCCCCTACAGCAATCCCCATCACAGAGAGCCGCTGCACCGCCCCTACAGCAATTCTGATCCCAGAGAGAGCCGCTGCACCGCCCCTACAGCAATCCCCATCAGAGAGCCGCTGCACCGCCCCTACAGCAATCCCGATCACAGAGAGCCGCTGCACCGCCCCTACAGCAATCCTGATCCCAGAGAGCCGCTGCACCGCCCCTACAGCAACCCCGATCCCAGAGAGCCGCTGCACCGCCCCTACAGCAATCCCCATCACAGAGAGCCGCTGCACCGCCCCTACAGCAACCCTGATCCCAGAGAGCCGCTGCACCGCCCCTCCAGCAATCCGGATCCCAGAGAGCCGCTGCACCGCCCCTCCAGCAACCCCGATCACAGAGAGCCGCCGTCACCGCCCCTCCAGCAGCCCCGCTCCCAAAGAGCGGCTGCACCGCCTCTCCGGCAGCCCCGATCCCAGCCAGGGGCTGCACCGCCCCTACAGCAGCCCCGCCTCCCCCCGCCAGCCCCGCCCCGGCCCCAACACACACAAGGACCGTCCCAGGTTGCGTCGAAGCAGTTTATTAGTGAGGAAGGAAGCGCGGAGGCAGTGGGGTGTGCCGGGGTGTGCGTGGCTGCGATAGGACCAGGGGCTCACGCCCCTCTATATCAGCCGGCGGAGGTCCTCGAAGTTGAGCATGTTGTTGGCTACATCGGACCAGGCTGCGTGGGTCGCGCCGTCCATCTCAGAGGCCAGGCTGTTGGTGCTGTCCAGAGCGTGGTTTGTGCCCCCGATGACTTCATGGCACTCAGGGCACTTACTCTTCTCCATTGCCCCTCCACACTCCCCAATCACATAGACATGTCCATTTTTGCACTTGAACCAGTGGCCACGGGGACAGGCAATAGCTTGGACAATCTGCACGCGCTCAGCATCAGAAATCCCCAGGCCTGACACAGGCAAGTCAGTCTTGATGTTCTCCATGTGAGCCTTCACTGCAGCCTCATCCTCCTCTGTGAATTTCTTTGCCCCTTCCAGGATCTCACGTGCTCTGGCAATCTTTGCCGCCAGCACTGGGGAGATCATCCTACTTGGAAGGTTGCACCTTACCAAGAGGTTCAGCAAATAACTCAATCTCTGGATCTCAGACTGCAGGTCAGAGAGCTCCTGTTCTGTAAAAGTGATGCGTTGCTTATCCAGCCATGCCTGGACTTCACCCAGGCGCTTTCTCAGCCCTGGCCTCTCATTCTCAGCGGTTTTGCTCACAGAAGCTGTTAGCTCTGCTACACGTTCGTAGAAGTTCAGCTGGTTCTCAATTAGTCCAATTCTCTTTGTGGACAGATCAGAAGCTTCCAGCATACTTTTCAGCATGAGGTACTTCTCCTGTAGATTGTTCTTCAGAACATCATTCCTTGCCAGTGCAGCCTTCAGTCTTTGTCTGCTAGACTCAATTTCCTGTGCTGAGCCTTGAATTTTCCGTTTCACCTGTTCTATCTCATCCACCCGCCTTTTCACACTGGTGCCGTATCTCAGATTCCTCCTGATGGGTTTTTGACACAAAGGGCATACCTTCAGCTTGACCACGTCATCATCTTTATCCATATAATGGTCAAAGCCTTGGGACTCAAAGATATGGCCACAGTCTTCAAGCTGTACAAATCGAGCATCTGGGTCATCCTCAAAGCCAAAAAAGATCTGAGTGAGTTCCTCGTGGTTACAAACAAGGCACTTGTTTGGGCAGGGCTCTCCACAGAATCCAGCACAGGGATGACCACAGGGCAGTAGCTTGGCACATGGCACGTTGCAGCGAGGCCTATTGCACGGCTCAGAGCAGAGATTGGTACACTGGTAGTGCTGGCACTGCCACTCACATGGCTCAGCACAAGGAACACAGCTTTCTCCACACTTCTTGTTACACTTACTGTGAACACAGTAGTTCTCGCATTTCATCTCACAGGGAGGGCATTCTGCAGTACAGGGCTCCTGACACTTGTGGGAGCAGATCAAGAAGCGCTTGCATGGCTTGTTACACGCCATATGAAATCTCCCTTCAAAGCAAGTATAACAGGAGCCTGAACATGCATGACCACATGCCAGTGTGACAGAACACTTAAAAGAACATTTCACAGCCATCTCAGGTTGCTTCTCTTGCCTCCTAGCGATCCAACATTCAACTGCCTGATTGTGGCCACATTTCAGAGTGGTTCTGACCCTCTCAGGACACTGGTTCGTGCATTGCTCCCCACAGGAATTGCTGCATTTGTGCCCACAGTTCAGTGTTTTCTGGCACTTTTCTAGGCACGTAAATTTACTCTCTGGAGTAGAGCACGGCACCATCTGCGTGTGGCCACACTTAGAAATAGTTTTCTCGACCTTCACGAGGCATCGTCCGCAGGGCACATAACACAGCTGTGGACAGCGGTGCCCATCTGCACAGAGCACCTTCTGACAAGGCTTCAGACACCGGAACTCTTTGTGCTCCATGTCATAGGGGTGACATGCCCTTGTGCAAACATGTCCACAACTCAATCTAAACTCACAGGGACGACTACAGCCTCCCTCCGGGACTTTGCTGAAGTCTGCAGCTGTGGATACAGGCGTCTTGGTTTCGGGGTGGTTTTGACAGCAAAGCATCAGTGAGTGGCCAATGTGATCTTTCTCCCGAAGGGTGTGAATGATCTTGCTCCAGAGAGGAACCTTGCCAAGCATTCTCATGTTCCCAATACAGTACAGCCCTTTCTTAGCTCTGGATAATGCTACACATACCCGATTAGGAATCTGCAAGAACCCAATTCTCTCCGCTTTGTTGCTCCGCACCAGTGACAGCAGAATAATATCATTCTCCTCCCCCTGGTACTTATCTACTACATGAACCTTCACACCTGTGAAGATCTTTGCTGGCATGAGCTTACGCAGACAGAAAAGCTGTCCAGTGTAAGTGGTGAGAATGGTGATCTGAGAAGGTTGATAATCCTGGTACAAGAAGTACTTGCACAGTTCCACTACAAACTGGGCCTCATGTGGGTTCTGGTGGCTTTTCCCTTCCTGGATCTCTTGCTCAGGAAAGTCATGTTCCACAAAGAAGAGGTTAGATGAGACGCCCTGAAACAAGAGAAACGATGTCAAAGAGAATTCTACCTTCTCTCCCCCCCAGGCTGTTTCCATGTCCCGATTATCCACCGACAGGAGGACTCTTAAGGAGAAGACTACAATATGTTTGGTTGGATTTTGGAGTGGTGTTTATTTCCAGGGTCCACCATCACTAATCCCAGAAGAACTACAAATTCCTTACCTGATTCTGTACCACACATTTCCTTGATTTGGATCTAAATTTCAGTAAGTGAATTTGAGCTAAGAATTTGAAATCCCTGAGCACCATATTTTACAGAAACTCATTTAGCCTGTAACAGGGGACAAAAGCAATTGCTTGGACTTCTGAAAACTCACTTTTATGTTCTCATAGTTGAGGACAGAGGGATGGTTCTCCAGCTCCTGGTATATATGAGGACTGATAAGTCGGGCAATTTCAGGGCGCATGCGGTGCTGAAACACAAAGCAGCTTCGTCAGTCTTGAGGAAGGAGCACCATATTTCCCTGGCAATACCCTGTTGTTCCACTCTATAGACTGTGGCTGAATACAATGCAGGGATGACTTTTCAGTAAGAGGCAAGAAGGGAGCACTTCCCAATCCCTGCTCTCCCCTGCCCCATTGCTGATACCACCATCACCTTCGGGAGCAGCAGTAGCAGAACACCTTCAAGGCAATCACTTGGTGATTGAGTGCTGGTTTTCAGTGCTGGTTTTCAGTGCAAATCTAAGAACACTTACTATAGATAACAAAAGTCAGCATGTCACCCTAACCACTACTAGGTTACTACTTCTAGGTAGTTTTAATACAGGAGTCCTGGTGGTAGAATTAACTTCTCTGGGCACGAACAGAGATGATTATAGAAATTTAGCTATAAATATCAGGAAGCATCCTGGAAAGAACTGAGCTGTCACTCTCTAAAGTTCTGGAAGTTTCAGATGCCAGAAGAGGCTATTTTCTTTGCACTAAAAGATATGGAAACTACAAAGCTGTGGACAACATGAATAATTGGAAACATACTGGAACACTGTTTGTGGCAGTTTGACAGCTCCTACCATTCTTCTCAGAAATTAAATAGTACATTCTTTTCTTTTAGGCTTCTCTTAGAATAGAAATATAAACTTTAGTGTATTAGAAACTTAATGCAACCTAAATGCAAATGCAATGGAGGTTTTTTACAGCTCTTCCTTACTTGGTATTTCAGACAGACAAAGGGGAAATCCACTTTGATCAGCCGTTCAAAGAGAGAGATTTCCAGACTGAAGTTCTTGGCCAGGTCATATACATTTGCACTAGGCTGCAACTGAAAGAGAAGGGATAGGAGGTCCACGTTCAAGCACTTTTTCTATGTGTTAGTACAATTTTTTCACTCATTTTCTGTCATTGGTCCCCCACTGAAAGACCAGAGGCTGGATTCTTGCAGAAGTGCTAAATATCAAAGTTAGATACAGTCACAATTGAAGCACATATAAAATTGTATCAGTTATACTAAAAAAGACCTATCCCACAGGAGCTCTACTCCAAAACTACAGGAGACAGGGCCTGTGATATCTGTGGAAACGGTGGAGCAACAAGTCTTGGCAACCTTTCCCACACGATGCTTGGCTGAAAGGTTCTAGCTCATTTGCACAGCAGTTAGAGGCATTAGTCAGGGAAGTTACCTGCTGGTGGTCTCCAATGAGGATGAGGTGCTGGCAAGCTTTGCTCAGAGTAGTGATGGTGTGAGCCTCGAGCACCTCTGCCGCCTCTTCTACGATGACAATTCGCGGCTCTACTTTTTGCAAGATCTGACGGTATTTGGCAGCACCTGAGCGAAGACAAACATTAGTAGAATATAATTACATGCAAGCAGTATGACAAGAGTTTTCAGGGAGAGGCATAGGCTGTGTCCCAGAAAAGGCTGAGTTCTTACCAAGATTCCCCATTTTCAAGACTCGGCTTTTTAAATTCTAAAGCAGGGATGGCTTTGATAGGAAGTGAAAGCATGTGGGGATTAGTCCTGTGCCTGCCTTGACCCATTTTCAGTGCTTTCTTCAGGCATAAGATACCCTCAATACATTGATCTACACATATAAATAAACCTTAAATTGTCTCTCCAAAGGGACATACTGCAATGACCTTAACACTACCATCACCAGAGAGTGCTGTGGGGATAGCAGTGCAGATATTAGCTGTGCCTCACCCAGGCAGAAGTGGTGCATTTCTATCAGAAGAATGCTGCTTGAGATGGGGGGAGTGCAAGAGCGCACAGAAACTGCTCGTGCCACTGACTGACAACTCTCACAACGGCCACATTTGCAAAGGGCTAATGCAGAGTCTGACAGGCAGTGAAGCAGCACATGATACCAATCTTTTGGCAACAAGGTTCTTTAACCATTACTGGAAGCAGTGCAATACTGGTTTGCTTCCTAACTGCTGTGCACCTGTAGTTGTCATCCCCACAATTTTGGCGTCCTTGAGAATGCAGAGATCTTCCTGAAGCTTCAGTTCTTTCAGCCTTTCTGCTGCCACCTGATACTGCTGTTCATGGCGCAGAATCCTCCGTCGAATAAAACCCCGGTAAGTCTGCAGCCAAAGCCTGAGAGGAAAGAGCCATTAATTATCACAAAGAGCAAGGAAAACAGGGTGGAGATGCAGAACTTCCAAGTGGATTCAGTTCAAAACTTCCACCATGTCTTTTGGGCAACAGGTTATTACTATCTGTACTTAGTCCTGAACACACACACGCAGAGGGGGGGTGACATCACTGCCCGTGCAGTGCAGGGAAAGTAAGAACAAGCATGTTCAGACAAGGAGCTGAACAGATATGGGCAGAAACACTGTGTCTTGACAGAGTTTGCAGACTGGAATGATCCTGAGAAACACTTGCCTGACACACCCTGCAAAATAGCTTTGTCACCTGTAAAGCCTCCAGCGGGAGCTCAGGTCAAGTTGCCACACATCCTGAATAGCCTCGGCCTCTGACTCTGCCATTGCATCCTGCTTACGTAGCTCAACCTTCATCTTCTGTTTCATTTTCCTCCTCTGGCCAGGAGTGATCTGCAGAAAAAAATAAGCAGCTACAGCACAAAGATTCTTCTGTATTAGCACCCCCATGTTATTCTTTACACAGTCAAGCAGAGCCAGAGCATGCTAATGCAGGCAGTTACCTCCCACTGCATGGTCTCCTGTAGTGGTTGAGGTGTTCCTTCTTCCTGGTCCTCCAGCTGCATAGCCAACATCACACTGGCTAGTCTGTGAACAGCTCTGTGATCTTCCTCCTCCTTCCTCCTCCAAGGCTTTGCTGGCTTTTCATCCTCAATCATTCTCTCAGCTTCAATCAGATCAGCCATCTCTGGGATGTTCAAAAGATCCTCTTCCGCTTCATCTTCCCACTCCTCCTCTCCCTCCTGCTGACCATCTGTGAGAATCACCAGTCACATGCAGTGAGCCACAGCCACTCTAGCAGAATCACAGTGCAGCAGTCACTATATGGAAATCAGGGTTAATCTTCTTTCCACTCCCTTACAGTAACAAATTGTTCTGTGCCTGTTAAGCAGGAGTGTCTCTTCTGGCACACATGCATTGCTTAGGCAAACACACCTGTAGAGAGGATGGGGGTGGGGTGGTGTCTTTTTGGTGTTTAGTTTGTTTTGGTTTTTACCTGGATTTTCAGCCCATATATTCTCTTCAGCATTCTGGGTAAAGACAGATACACCGAGGCCCAGCCACTCCAGAATCATTGAGTGCTGTGAACCACTGTAGTAAAACTCCTTGTCATCCTAATATAAGGAAAGTCAAGTCAGCCAGGCCTATTGCACTTCAGAGTCTTAGGATGATGCCAAAGCAGCACCTTGCAGCAGCAGGCAACTAGGACAAGTACCCCTGAGAGACCCTTCAGAGCTAGAAAGTCCAAGCAGCCCCAGACCTTCAAAAAAAAGCACCCCTTCTCCCATTCAGTTTAAGGGACTTTCATGTGGGTACTTGTATTTGTATGCTGATAAAGATCACTTAAAATCTCTGCAGTTTAAAGGAGCAAAATTTAAAGCCCCTGCTTGCCCTGCCTGATCTAGACTACTGTCATTTGGCACAGCTTGCTATTCACTCCCTCACTTTCCTAGTGAGCCAAGGGAAGCTAAAAGGATGCGTCCTTGGGGAACTTCAGACTCATTAGCAGAAAGAATAGTAAGCAAACACTAGGACTGCTTCACTCAGAAGAAAGGAACCTCTCTTACCATTCCCTTCATCAGACTGGCCCAGTGCTGGGGCTCAATGTAGGCCTCCAGGTAGCGCTCATGCAGAACTCCGTAGGTTGTGCATTCCAGCTGCTTTGCTCCTACCTGGAGCTCCTTCTCAGTCTCGGCCATCTCACTGGTTATCTGATCAGGAGAAAGAGAAGGGAGGCAGGGTCACACTCAGAGGAACAAAGTTCAGAAGCAGCAGGACAAGGAACTGACAGAAGAATTGAGAGGCCGACTTCAGCGTAATGCAAGGTGAAAGCCCAGGTGTGCAGGAGGTTTAGTTTTCTCCTCCAGTGCAACCCAGTCCATCATCTCCAGTGAACCCTGCACGTACGTTCGTGTAGGCTCTGTAGAGGTGCCCTGGCAAGTCATATCTGAAGTTGCAGTGCTTCCTCAGCTCCTTCAAGGTGAACTGCTGCAAGACCTCACTGCTACTCCTGCCCCCAACACGCACTATCCCGTTTTTCTGGAATGAGTATATTCCTGTGAATGAAAGAGAAATACATTAGTACTAAAAGGGCAAGCTCTATTTTCTGCAGCAGGAAAAGATATAAACACCCCTTGACTGCAAATGCTACAGTAGACTGGTCTGAGTGGTTTTTTACTTTGTATCAATGAGGTCACACAAAAAAAAAAAATCAACAATCACAATAAAAAAAAAAAAAAAAAAAAAAAAAAAAAAAAAACAAAAAAAAAACAGCTAAGCAAAAGGGCAGGTTAACGTGCCATAAGATGGGCAGACTAAGAGTTGTAGCATAATTTCCAATTACAGGTTCTAATAACAGGTTGCCCAGAGAAGCTGTGGATGCCCCATCCCTGTGGGTGTTCAAGGCCAGGCTGGGTGGAACTTGGAGCCACCTGGTCTACTGGACCTGCCCACGGCAGGAGGATGGGAACAGATGATCTTTAAGGTCCTTCCAACTCAAACCATTCTATGATTCTACCTGACCCTCTGTCCTATTTGCAGGTACTCTTACCTTCTAAGAACTGATCCAGTGCGTGGTTAGTGTAGCAGACTATAAGGATGGGACGTTTCTGGACGGTGCTTTGCCACACGTGCTCATTAGTCAAAAGAGCCTGAACAATCTTCAAACCCACGTACGTCTTCCCTGCAAAGCAAGCTCAGAATCAGAAAAGGGTAATCTACCTCTAATTTCTACACAGAAATTATCAGAAATAGATACAAGACTGCCTTCTAGGCTGCCAATGTGGTCTGTACCAAGAGAAATGACCCCAGGAGTAAGTAGCTTCTGTCTGTAGCTGAGCAAGGCCATGCTCTGCAAGAACGTTGTCTTTTGGATAATACTCCAGATCTGGACATGGGGTCTTCTCTGTCACTGCATTCCCCAGCCTGCTCTGAAAATGGCTTCATACATGACATTTGGCTGTACATGAAACATCCACATGCTACTGGAATGCAAGCACTGGTGCTGCTGAATTCAGGCACCATTTAAAAGAATTAAAGTTAATCTTGTAGTATTTATTCACACATGGGTTCATGGCTGAACACTCCCGGTGCTCTAACATGCTGTGAAGATAAACAGAGTGCTGCACAGCAAGAGGTACCATGTTCTCAAAGGCGATTGACAATTTTTTCACCCCCTTATACAAGCAGAACAACAGTGCAATTGGGGTCTACTTGCATCCAGGTGGGCAATGAGCAAGATCAGATAAAGTATTGAGGATATTACCTGTCTCCACAGCTCACACCAGCTGGGCCACTCAAATATTGATTAGGCACAGGACCAAAGCTTTGGAGACAGTACAGATGGCTTTCTCTGAAGTTAATCTCCCTACATGGGGGAATCAAGGAGAATGCCTTAAATTACAGAGACTTTATGCAAATATTTCTCACCAGTCCCAGGAGGTCCTTGGATAATAGCCAGCTCCTTGGTGAGCGCAAGATTCAATGCCTGCATCTGAGACTCATCTAATCTCAAGGCTTCCATTGAAAGCCACTGCTTGGGATCCAGAACGCGGACGCTTCTCAAACTATCAGGGCACATCTCTTCATCCGACGTCTCCACCAAGGGCGCCAAGTTGTAGGCAGTATCCTTTGTCAGGTACGCTGGTTCCTTCACCTGTGCATCGCATTCCACAATGTACCTCTGGAATGGGATATCCTCTTCCTGCATTTCCTGCAACCCTTCTAACACGTGCCGATAGGCCTCAAAGTAGGCAGTTGTCTCCACCATGAGGAAGGAGTCCGAGGGCTGAACCTCTGCCAGCAGCGCCTGGCTCTGTGCGTCAAAACAGAGCTCCACAACCCCGTTGGCGAGTTCTGCAGTGTCGCGGTTGGAAACAGTAGCAAATAGGAAGGTTTTGAAGCGATCTTTGGACATGCAGACCAGCGATCCGTAGAGCAATCGTTTAGAATTCCGCCACTGGACAAACTTCAATGGTTTTGTGTCAAACTGGACCTTGTACACGATGCCAGTCGAGGCGCAACGTGGGGCAATAATGTGTGTGTCTAAATAGATCCTGATATCGTCAAATTTCTTCTGTCTCAAACCTCTGTCGCCAAAGCTCCGCAAAAGCTCCAGGATACCTTCCCTTAAAGGCCTCACAAAGTCTTCTCTCAAAAGCCGAAAATGGGTGTCAAGATAAGTGCCGGTGCTCTCGTATCTTCCAGAAACAATATTGGGACGTAGAAAGGGTTTCTCGTGACCGTGTACCTCATTATGTGTTGGATAAATGGCTATGGTACGATAGTTTTCTTCTTGACCATCAATCTGAGGCTGCATAAATGTACAGTTATCAGCCCTCAGTGTGCCTTCACGTTTCTTCTCCTGCAGATGCTGCATGAGCATCTGGACTTTACTGAGGTTCTTCTCTGTCTCTTCTGTGATGTCCACACCAGAAGCTCTCAGGGCATTTATGGATGCTGGCAAGATTGTCAAGAGAATGGAGACTTTCTGCACAGAGCTGGCTGGGAAAGTACCGATCAGGTCCTGAAGAAGTGAAATGATGTTGTCAATATGCACTGGGTACTCTTGCCGTACAGCAGGATCTACTTCTGTTACCATCTCAGACACATACTGTGGCAGACAGATCTTGAGAAAGTTGGACTCCTTCACCAGTCCAAGAAGCTGTTGGATACTCTGCCTATCCATTCGGGAACTGCATGCTTTTCGAAGCACCTGGCAAATGAGCTGAAGGAAGCTGGGTTTCATAGCTGTTTGGGAGAGAAGTTCCTTCAGACCCGAATGGGAAGCAAGCGTGATGACAACTTCTGAGGGGTCTTTCTCAAGGAGACTTTCCAGGAACTTATAGCCAATCCTTCTGGCTTGCCGAGGCTGCTCACGGAGGTGGGCACCACGTGGGGTAGCGTGCTGGGAAAAATGAGGATTCTCACGAGGCTGCATCCTCCTTTTGCTACCTTCATTTTCCCATTCATTCATCAGCCCTCTAGCTCCTTCTTGAGCTCGTCCACCTTGATACCTCTTTCCCCTGCTTTCATTTTCTTGCTCATTCCAAGGTCCCCTGGCCCTCTCATGTGCTTGTCCGTCTTGATACCTCCTTCCCCTGTCGTGATTTTCTTGCTCATTCCAGGGTCCTCTGGTCCCCTCATGTGCTTGTCCAAGTTGATAACTCTTTCCTCTAAATGCACCTTTTTGCTCATTCCAGGGTCCTATGGCCCTCTCATGTGTTTGCCCACCTTGACATCTCATTCTCCTTCCCTCATTCTCCTGTTTAGTCCCAAGTCCCGTGGCTCCACTGTTGGCCTGTTCACTTTGGATTCTTAGTTTATACTTGTTTGATTGAGGAACCCTCAATCTCTCCTCTCTTTGCCCAAGTAGAGGATTATAATGACTGTCTTGGGAGCTTTCCCCTAACTGAGCTGTCTGGCCCAGTACATTATGTGTTCTGTATCTGCCTCTTTCTGTAAAGCCAGAGTTGTGATGAAATATACGCCCTTAAAAAAAGAAAAAAAAAAAAGAGTCACTGCTTAATTATCAATCAAACACATTAATCTGCCTCTAAACACAGATGCATGAGCATATTGACCTGACAGTCAGAATACTTTGAACATTTAACATCAAGTTAAAAAGCTACCATTATATTTGCACACAGACTTTCAAATTGTTGTCTCCTTTGTACCCCTTTTTCTAACTGCTAAAGACAGTGACATGCATAGAGTTCACCTGAACTGTGAAAAGACTAAGAAGCGAAACCGCTGTCAGAGAACTGAAAGCAGAATTAAGAAAAGACAAGGATGAAGATTCCTGCTTAGGACAGCATTTCCTCGGGAGTTAGTCATCACTGAAATAATGATAGAGGCAGCTGACTTGAACTGACTCTATATGGTACATTTAAAACATGGAGCTTCCAAACAAAGTCCAGCTTCTGGGAGCAGTGGGAAACACAGCCCATAGACCCTTCGTCAGGCTCCCCAAAGAATGCTCAGGGACAATCACCACACCACTTCCTCAAACGGGCTCCAGGGGCGACCAAGGAAATGCTGAAATTTAGCATTTAGAAAATCAGAAAAAGAGTTCGCCGAAGGCAGGAGAGGAGCAGCGGCCCCCCTGTACCAGCACCACCCCTCCTGCCAGGAGTGACCCTCACCTGTCGGCCCAGCTCGGGGCCGCCCAGCGCCGGGCTCCTGCCCGGGACCCTCCATCGCTCCTCGGGGCTCCGCTCCAGCTCTCCGTGCCCAGGGCGGTGGGGCCAGGGCGCTGCTGCCCCTCGCACACGGGCAGAGCCGCGCTGCGCTCCCCGCACGCCCCGCCGAGCTTCCCTTCCCAGCTGCCCGCGAAGTTTCACTTTTCCAGTTCCCCGCAAGTCCCGCCCCGCAGCCCCCGCCCGCTCCCGGCCCCTCTCCCTCCCTCCCGAGGCAAGGGGAGGGGAAAGGGGAGGAAAGGAGAAGGGAAAGGCAGACAGCACCCTACCAAACCCCCCCGGCCGCGCCCAGCGCCGCCGCTTTCGTTTTTCTTTCCCGGCTCTGCCCTCCCACCCTAAGCCCGGCCCCGCTCCCGGCCCGGCCCCGCTCCCGGCCCGGCCCCGCGCACGCGTGTCCCGCGGGCACGGCCATGGCCACGCTGCAGAGCCTGGGCCTGGTGGGCACCCTCGCCGAGGGGGACGCGGGGCCCGAGGAGCCCGAGTCTGACGACTCCGAGGATGAGCAGGTGGGGCCGGGCGGGCGCGGGCGGGCGCGGTGGGGCCGGCTCGTGGCTCACGGGTGTCCCCGCAGGAGCCGTGCCGGGCGCCGGGCCCCAGGCGGCGGGGCCACAGGAGCGGCGACTTCAGCGCCGCGTTCGTGTTCGGCGAGGCGGAGGCCGGCGGGGAGGACGCCTGGGCGGCGGCGCTGCGGCAGCTCCGCGGCAAGGTGAGCGCCGTGGGGCCGGCACGGAGCTCGGTGCGGCGCCGGAGCACCGGCAGTGCCGGGGGCCACCGCGCCCGGTGCTCTCCTGGGCTCCTCTTACAGCTCCTCTCCGTGATTTTTCTGCCTAGAGAGCAGCTACGACGCTGGATGAGAAGATTGAGAAAGTGAGACAGAAAAGGAAGCTCCAGGTCAGGGTCTTTCTCATTGCTGAAAAGGCTGGTATGTGTTCGGCCGCTCCTTCCGTCCAAAAGCATCCTGAGGCACAGCGCTCGAGGTGCAGCTCATCACCTTGGCTTGGTTTGCAGCCACACGTGATGTGTTGCTGAACTTGTAAGGATGCAGAATTATTAATGGTTAAAGTTAGGCAAAACCATGGATCTCTGAATGGGCTCGTAATAACAAGTCACCGTCCCTGGAAGTGTTTAAGAAAAGACTGGACATGGCACTTAGTTCCATGGTCTAGTTGCTGTCTTGGTGTTCAGTCATAGGTTGGACTCAATGACTTCAGAGGTCGTTTCCAACCTAAATTATTCCCTTATTCTGTAACAATAAATGCAGGCTCACAAAGAATTGAAGTTCCTTTTTTATCCTTTATTTTTTAAAGCTTTTCCTTTTTTAAAATCTTTTTTTAGGAAAGGGAAGCTAAACAAGCAAAAGTGAGAGAGGAAGATGCGGAGGCTGAGGATAATCAAACCACAAAGAGGGAATGTGAGGATTTTAGTAAGGATGACGAAGATGTGGAGTCTGAGTATTCAATGGATGATGAAAGTATCTTCACAAAAGCAGGTACACAGAGCAGTACACAGAGCGATGATCAGGAGCAAGAATCTGACAGACTGCTGGCTCACTGGAGAAAAGTCTGTAGTGAAGGCTTGCTGGGAGTGGGCAAGAACCTTTTATATTTTGTTGTCTTCCTTCTGCAACATTCCTTCTGATTTTAATCAAGCTTATTTTGAATGGTAGTACTTTAACTGAACTCATCCCTTAGGAAGGATCATTTACTCAGCATTTTTACTCCATTGCATGTCTCTACTTGCTTCTGAGGCTTCTCCCTCAGTAGCTCAGAGCAAAAAGCATGAGGTTAAGGTAGTCACAGTATCTTGTTTGGGTGTGCTTGTTAATTTCTGTCACGTTTCTCTTCCTCTGCAGATAAGGTCAAAGTGAAGGAACGGAGGAAATCAAAGAAGGGACAAGTGGTAAGTGTTGGACAGTAGTAAAATTCCTCCAGCGTTTCTTGTGGAGGAATTTGCTTTGGTGAACAAACTGTAGCTAAAGAAACATCCCAGAGCCCTTTGATAACTTGCTGTGTTGCTGCCTGTGTTGTTGCAGTTTTGTTGTTGTTCCTGTTTCTAGGAAGCAGAGACCTTTTTTGAAGATGCCTCTCAATACGATGATAACTTGTCGTTCCAGGACATGAATCTTTCACGACCTTTGCTAAAGGTATTTACCTAATTTGTTTGTTATATGCATCACTCTAAAGAGAGTTGTACAGCCTTCCCTCCACCAATTAGAACTTTCAAATTCCTCTTCTCCTTGCAACCACTCTGAGAAAGAAATTATGTGGGAACTAGTGTGATAGTCCTGTAGGAGCCATTGTTACAAATGAATGGAAACTGTTATTTGATTTGCAATGTGTCAACACGGTCTTGAGCTAGACTTGTCACAGAATGGTTGAAGTTGGAAGGGACCTCTGAGGTCATCTTGTCCTCACGGGGAAAAGGTGGTTCCTGGTGTTCAGAGGGAACCTCTTGTGTTTGGGTTTTTGCCCATTGCCTCTGGTCCTGTCCCTGGGCACCACTGAGAAGAGCCTGGTTTCATCCTCTTTCCACCCTTCTCTTCTGCCAGGTATTTATATACACTGACAGGTCTTCTCCAGGCTGAACAGTCCCAGCTCTGCCAGCCTTTCCCTGTGTGTGAGGTGCTCCCAGGCCCTTCATGATCTTCATGGCCCTTTGCTGGTCCCTCTTTCCAGCATGTCTGTGTCTCTTGTTCTCAGGAGTCCAGGGTTGGACACAGTACTCCAGGTGTGGCCATACCAGAGTTTAATTGCTGTATTTCCTTTGTAGGCAATCACAGCTCTTGGTTTCAAGCAACCAACTCCGATTCAGAAGGCTTGTATCCCAGTGGGTCTTCTGGGAAAGGATATTTGTGCCTGTGCTGCCACTGGGACAGGTGAGGGCTTGAGCAGGGCACCAGAACCATGGAGAATCGGCTATTCGCAATAGTTGGTAATTCTTTTTAATTTTTTTCTGTAGGTAAAACAGCTGCCTTCATCTTGCCTGTCCTTGAGCGCCTGATTTACAAACCCCGTCAGGCTCCAATAACACGGGTATTGGTTCTTGTGCCAACACGAGAACTGGGTATTCAGGTGCACTCTGTCACAAAACAGCTGGCACAGTTCAGCAGTGTCACAACCTGCCTTGCAGTAGGTGAGTATTAAGTTGTTTATGTGAACTGTACAGTTCACTGTAAACCACAATAGGGAACTGGGAATTCTGTGTTGTGAAACTGGAGGCTGTACAGTTATTATGCTTCTAGTAGATACGCTGTGGTTTCACATCTCACTTTCCAATATTGCGCTGTACTTGTTTGTTGGTTTCTGAGAAGGAAAACGTGGGGTCACTTCTGTGTGTGAATGTGGTTTAATCTGAGTTGTTTCCCATTCCTCAGTCCATTTGCATCCCTGTACTGTGCTGCAGCTGCCCAGGGGATCAGCACTCTGTGTTCACTGTCTTTCAGGTGGCCTGGATGTGAAGACTCAGGAAGCAGCTCTGCGCTCTGGGCCAGACATTCTTATCGCCACTCCCGGGCGACTGATCGATCATCTCCACAACTGCCCTTCTTTCCACCTGAGCAGTGTTGAGGTGCTGATTTTGGATGAAGCGGACAGGTAGGGTCAGCAGGACAGCAGGGAAAAACATGGTACTTTTCCCCTTCCCTTTTCCCGGGCTGTAGGGCTGTCTTTGTTGCCCTGCCTTAAGTAACGTTTCTTAGCTACGACCTGTAAAGCTGCCTTACCTTGCTGTTTTTCTTCTGTGTAGGATGCTGGATGAGTACTTTGAGGAACAGATGAAGGAAATAATCAGGTTGTGCTCCCACCACCGTCAGACAATGCTTTTCTCTGCCACAATGACAGAGGAGGTAAGAGAAGCTTCTCTGCATATTGAGGCAGGAAGGTGAATGGGAGTTTGTCTGGTCTTTTACTAGAAATCACATGGACTTTTTAACCTGTTTTTGTAGGTGAAGGATTTGGCTTCTGTTTCCCTGAAAAATCCCGTCCGAATTTTTGTGAACAGCAACACGGATGTTGCGCCTTTCCTGCGGCAGGAATTTATCCGGATCAGACCCAACCGAGAGGGGGACCGTGAGGCCATTGTAACAGGTCAGTGATGGGCAGAGACAGGCAGGAATCACTGAGTGACTACGAAGCAGGATCCTGAGGGGACTTTCTTTTAGCTCTCCTGACACGAACATTCCGAGATCACGTGATGCTGTTCACCCAGACCAAGAAGCAGGCCCACCGAATGCACATCCTGCTGGGACTGATGGGGCTGCGGGTTGGGGAGCTGCACGGGAACCTCTCCCAGGCACAGCGGCTGGAATCACTCAGGTATTCATTAGCAGGCTTAGCTGACAGTCCTAGGCTAAAAAGAAGATCAAAGTTGGAAGTTTTAGGGCAGAAGCAGATTGCTACTCGCATTGCTAATGCATTTGCTTTCTCTGCTCAGGCGCTTTAAGGATGAGCAGATTGACATCCTGGTAGCTACAGATGTGGCTGCACGTGGACTTGATATCGAAGGTGTTAAAACAGTGAGTATTTGCAGTGCTGAGGTTTTTAATGGTGTTTCCTTTAATGCTGTTTCCCTGCTAACACGGTTTCTGTGACAGGTTATCAATTTTACCATGCCCAACACCACCAAGCACTATGTCCATCGTGTGGGTCGCACAGCCAGAGCGGGCAAGGCTGGGCGTTCAGTCTCACTCGTGGGTGAGGAGGAGCGCAAGATGCTGAAGGAAATTGTCAAGACTGCTAAAACTCCAGTGAAGGCCAGAATTCTCCCCCAAGGTACACACCTCACCGAGGTAAAAAGCGGGAGAGCAGTGCCCAGGGAATATCATGGTCCAGGGGGACACTGAAAGAGGAGCTGAAAAACAAGAGGGACTTGACGTGAGCTGCCTCTGATGTTCACACGGTATTGCTTTCAGATGTCATACTAAAATTTCGAGAGAAGATTGAGAATCTAGAGAAAGATATCTATGCAGTTCTGTGCTTGGAGCGTGAGGAACGTGAGATGCAGCAGTCAGAAGCCCAGGTAAGCATTTTTTTTAAGAAATTTTTTTTTAGGTTAGGATCTAGTGTAGATATAGTGCAGAATGAGGTTACCCTAACTGTGCTTAACCTGCCTACTTTAGGAAGGAAAGAGACAAGTATTTTTTTATCCACCGTGAGCTCACTTCTTTCCCTGAATTATCTCAGATCAATAGGGCAAAGAAGCAGCTGGAGACAGGAAAAAAAGAGACTGGGAGTGAGAGTTTGGAGCGGAGCTGGTTCCAGACCCGTGAGGAGAGGAAGAAGGAGAAATGTGAGGCATGACACTGCTGCCATGTTAAGTTCTGTAGCTGCAATTGGCCTCTGCTCTCTGCTTTAGGAGGTTCTTTATTCTGGTTTTCTCTCTCTTTCCAGTGGCTAAAGCCCTGCAGGAATTTGACCTAGCATTACGGGGGAAAAAGAAAAGGAAGAAATTTATGCAGGACACACAGAAAAAAGCCCAAATGACTGTGAGTACATTTATGGACAAGTGGGACCCTGGGTGCACTCTCAGAGTTTTCCCTTAGCAAAACCTCACATCACTGGAAACTTGCATTTTAACGTCTTTCAGCCAGAGGAAAGGTCACAGTTTGAGATCTTGAAATCCCAAATGTATGCTGAGCGTCTGGCCAAGAGGAATCGCCGGGCAAAGAGAGCCAGAGCCTTGCCAGAAGAGGAACCAGCAGCAGCACCAGCAGGTAGAGACTTGTGTTTTACAGCTGACTTACCTTATGTCACTTCCTTTGCTAGAAATAGGTAAATTATACTAGTTTGTGTAGAGGGAGGCACTGCTCTTTGAGGGCTAATTGTTGTGGTCAAGAGGACCGGGATGATGCTGTGGCCTTCCATTTACAAGTATTGTTCTGAATATTGTCTCTGTTAGGTCCCAAGAAGAAGAAAAAAGTGTCTGTGTTTGATGAAGAGCTGACCAACACGAGCAGGAAGGCTCTGAAGCAGTACCGTGCTGGGTAAGGTCTTAGCAGTACTACCTTAGTCCAGGCTTTAGGAGATGAGATTTTTGCATCTCTGGACTTTCTCAGGGATACTTTGACTCATACTGGAGGAAAAGGTGGGCAGGGTTTTCAGAAGTATTGTGCTTGATACAATTCTTACTGTTTTACCTCTCATCCTTCCCCCCTCTCTCAAAAGCCCATCGTTTGAAGATCGAAAACGCCTGGGTATTGCCCAGCGTAGGAAAGGAGGAAACTTCAAATCCAAGTCCAGGTATAGCTCCCTTTACCTTCTTACTCAAGTTTGTTGGTTTTTTTTTTTTCCCCTGCTTGCTTTTTTCCTCTTCTTGTGATTGCTTTAAGGCCCTTGCTAAAAGGTTAGTTGGTTCTACAGTACCTTACCCTTCTACTTGGAGGTCTGGGGGCAATCAAGGGCACTGCCTTTAATAGCACATTCCTAGGCTTCTACTTGGGAAAATACTTTACCTAGGAAATACTCAGTGCTGCTCCTCATCTGTCACTGAGAGCTGGGCTGGAGTGGAATGTCATTTCAATTATCTTCTCTTTCAGGTACAAGAGGAAGTAAGAACTGGTGGCAGTTACCAGACAGGTACTTTCAGACGTGCTCTGTACAGAGCCTCAATTTCTTTGTACTGCAAGGAGACAAGTTCAGTGAAGTTTTTCTTCAAGCTCTGGAATGGCTTTGGGATATTTGCCAATACTTGGTTGAAGACCCTGTGTGAAGACATCTGTAGCAGCCCATGCAATAAAGAATTATTTTTCTTTTAGGTTTAATCTGTTTTATAGCACAGCTAGAGCACCTGAGAGCTGGGATCTGGTACATCTTTCTGTCAGACTTCTAGAGCTCCAAGAGGCTGCTGTCTGAAGGAAAGATTATGTCCAAGATGGGCAGAGTGGGCAGCTTCCTCCTAATTCCCACTGAAACCAGCTGTAATCTGAGGCAAAATGGAAGACTATAACCAGAATGGGGGCTGGTTTATTTTATTGTATATAATGATAGGTTTGCTCATCCTGGTTTTTGGTGTTTTCTTTTTACTAGAAGCAATGCAGATCCTCCTATAAAGACCAAACTGCATCTTTGATGCAAAACATCATAAATCACTATTCTTAATCCAGGTTCTTTGTGGATAAAGCAGGGACCATTCTGAGCAGTAGCCCATACTTAATTTCATGAAAGTGTTAAATCTTTCTTGGAATTTTCACCATCTCCACTATCTCAGCACAGACCAACTGTTTTGTTTCTGAGCTGTCTATACAAACTGAGCTTTTTGCCTCAAACATGCTTTTCTGGGCTGACCAAAAAACAACAGCTACACTCCTGAAATAAACAGAGCAGCACAACAGTGACTCCCAAGTACTGGGTTTTCTGACTTTATTAAAAAGGGCAAAGTTGACAAGCAGTAAATATAAAATATACATTACAAAGGTTTGAGAGGTGGTACTGCTCGATGTATCCCCTTACTTGGGTCTTCTCACAGTTCAAAGGTACGTTGTAGACTAATCTCACGGTCTTGGTGGACGCATGCCAGGTGGAGGGGGCCCTGGGAATAAAGGAGAAGAGTTGAAGAGGACAGAAGCAGCAAGGCTAAACCAACAAACCATTTTCCCCCTGCTCAACATAGCCTTAGGTCCCCTTTTTTTTGGCACCAAAGCATTTACTAGCATAGCTAGGGAGACATTGGACTGCATCACCCTTCAAACATCTTATAGCTTCTTGTATTTTCTAGGCAGGATAACCTCCACTCACCTCTCATTCCTGGGGGTGGTGGTCTCATTCCTGGTGGGGGCATTCCCATAGGAGCACCTCGGCCAGGGGGCATTCCCATTGGTGGGCCCATGGGTGGTCTCATGCCCGGAGGAGGTCCCATCATTCCTGGAGCCCAAGAAAAACCAAAGCACGTCAATCCAGCTGAATATTCAAGGCACTAGTTGGACATCAGGATATCCTCCATCATACCAGTTCTTCATCAGACTAGGGTAACTACTTCTTTTGTCACCAATTCTGCCACAGAACATGAGCTCCTTGCTACCCCACTGTCCAGAGGGATTCCTACCTGGAGGAGGGGCTCCTCTGCTCATGGGTGGGGGAGGACCCCCACGCCCTGGCGTGTACTGAGTTGGGGCTCCTGCAATGCTGGCAGTGGCTGCTGCAGCAGCAGCTGCGACTGTTCCACGGCCCTGGGGCGTCATCACCTGCAGGCAAAACAAACGGGCTCACAGGAAAACAGCGCAACATCTGCTTTGTATTAATAACTAAAAAATAAGCAGCGCTGAAATTCCCCATCAGAAAATTACACCAGTCTCCTCTAATGTATTAAATGATGCTACAGACCTATAATACAAGTCAAAGGATAGCACTTGAGTTATGTGCAAAAAGCTGCACTTTTCAACCCTCTTCTTCATCATATAAGAATGTTCCTACAGCAACCTAGTACCAAAAAGCCTCACTAGGCTCAAACTTCATGGTATCACACTGGGACCAAAAAATAAAAGCCATGTGCGTCACAGCATCTCACCTGTTGGGATGGTCCTCCCACTCCTCTGACAGGGCCAGCTAATCCTGCTGGAGCCTGGGGCATGGGAGCACCAGCTGGTACTCCCCTCCCTGCTGCTCTCCCAACTCCAGGTCCTCCAGCAGCACCAGCAAGGGGAACCCGTGCAATTCCAGTCTGAAAAGAGACACCCCCCCCAAAAAGAAAGATTTATCAAAACTAAAGTCCTCGGGTCCTAGGGATGCCCACAGCCCTCCTCTGTCCAATTAAGCATCCAAGCCCACAAAGGAACTAGAGCTTCTGGCAGTGAAATTTGTTGGACCTTGTCACAACAGCACCTGGAAGTCTAGAACAGCACAGCAGTAACATTCTCCTGCAAGGAAGCAAATTTATCAGATATCCCTTCTCTTTTTGCTTAGTTCTGTGCTCATTCTTACGTCTTTTGGAGGTGGTCCTTCAACCGTCATGGATACCAGGTTTTCCCCTCGCAGCAACACAAGACCAAGGACTCGTTTCTCTTCCCGCTCTGGCTGTTTTGAATTTTTAGGTCTGGTGAGAAGAAAACATTGAAAAACAAGAGAATTAAAAAAAAAAAAAAAATGAACGAATGATGCTCCTTGAACTTACAGTAGAATATATATGACTAGGCTGCTTCTCCAGAGAGGAGAGCCCACCATAAAAATCACGTTTTTATATGCCTCTAAGTAAGCATATGGAGAACTCTAAACCGCTACAACTGGCATCACAGAGAAGTATATTTTGGTTATTTGGAAAGAAATGAAGCAAAGTGCCTCTTGAGCGATGATAGTTTGGGGATCTGCCAAGTACGACTAAACGCATGAGTGTTTAGGCAAGGATGCTCCGGCTTTCACCCCAGGACGGGGGCCGGGCTGGGGGCCCCGCCCGCCGCTCACTTGATCTTGCGGAACTCATCGCAGTCGCAAAGGATGAGGTTCATGTGCTTGTCGAAGGCCTTGAAGGTGCCGATGAAGACGCGCCCGTCCTGCAGGATGCACCGCATGCGGTAGTCGATGTGCTGCAGCATCTTGCTGCTCTTGCCCACCGTCTGCAGAGACACCGCCCGGTTAACCCGCGGGCCGGGGCTCGCCGCGCATCCCCATCCCCATCCCCGCGGGGCTCACCATGGCTGCGGCTCTCGGTGCTCCCTCCCGCCGCCGCCGCCGCCGAAGCTCCCGCCGCCCTCCCTCGCTCCTCGCACACGGCGGAAGCTCCGACGCGAGGCCTCCGCGACTTCCTCCCGCCCTGCCCGAGCGCCGCCCGTTCCGGCGCGCCGCGGACGCGCTTCCCGGGGCGGGGCGGCACGGACGCGGCGGGGCGGGCGCTGCGCGGAGCTCCGCGGCCCCGCTGTCGGGGCGGAGGGAGCCGAGCGCGGCCGCCCCAGAGCCCCAGAGCCCCGCGCCGGCCCGAGCGCCCGCCCTGCATGAGCCCCCGCGGCCCCCGGCGCTCGCAGCCGCGCCCCGGGGGCGGCGCTCCGTGGGCTCGGGCAGCCGACGCCAGCCCTCCCGCGGCGGCCCCGCAGGCGAGGAGGGACGGGGGGCGCTCGGTCAGAGGAGCTGGGGAGGCGTCCGACCCGGGGTGCGGTGCGGTGCGGTGCGGTGGGAGGGGGTGCCGCTGGGGGTGGCGGGGCCGGCGGGTCGTACCGCTGCGGGCGGGCTCGGGTCTCCATGTTCTCGTGTTCTCCATGTTATCCATGGGCTCCGCGGTCTCCATGGCAGCGCGGCGGGCGCAGTGACGCGCCCATGGGCGGCGCCGGGGCGGCCGGAGCGCGGAGCGGCCGCGGCGGGACCGGGTGAGCGCGGGCGGGGATGGGGATGCGGATGGCGAGGGGAGGGGATGGGGAGCCGCAGCCGTCGGTGCAGCGCCTCGAACCTCGAGTCTGCTGCCTCCCCAGCCCCTGCTGCCTCCCCCGCCCACCGCCCTGCCCAGGCTCCGGCTCCGGGGGTCGCCCGCCCGTCCCCGCCGCTCCCGCTGCGCATCCCCGGCTGGGCCCGAGGCGCAGCACGGACGGCGCTTTGCAGGGAAAAAAAAAAAAAAAAAGTCGTTTAGCGCCTTAAATCGGGCTTTGGCCCAAGCTTCAGGAGGGGCCGACTCACTGTCGGCTTTCAGCTCACATGACTGATTAAAAATAATTAAAAAAGCAGTTCTCTTTTTGCCTGTTGCTGTCGGTTTCTGTCCTTGCCAAGAGGTGGCCTGTGCCAAGCCGTGTTGGAATGTGCATGACCAGAGCACGTAGGCTTAGTGTTTTACAGCCGTGGAAGGCCTTTGGAGGAATGTGGTATTCCAGAGATGGATTCTGAGCCCTTTGGTTCCTCTAGTGAAGGATGTTTCTTATTGCTTGTTATGTGAAGTACCATAGAAAACTGTGTAGCCCTCGGGTTGGACTCTGCTGCCTACTATTCTTTCTTGCTGCTCGGCCAAGGTGTCTTCTCTACACACCTGTCCAGTTAGTCCTCCTGCCAGCGTCACTTCCACCTTTCCCTTGGCCTGTTGGCTCCATCTGGGGACTCTCTGAGATCTGACTGGGGGTGTTTTGTTGCATCTACAGGTTTCAAAAACTGCATCTATTTGCTTGTTGACTGGGTGATTCTACCAGGCAGCTTTTCTTTTTCAGAGAATGTTCTTTCATCCTCCTCATTTTCATTCTGTGTGCAGCACACTTTGTTCTCTATCTGTAATGAAAAGAAGATTGAGTTTGTGAATAGGGAAGTTCTGCTTAAAATACTCCAGTTGTTTTAGCTTGCAGCTTCTCAGAAGTCTCTTGAATAGTGTGGTTTTAGGGATTGTGCTGATTTCTTGCCCTGCAGCTACCCCTGCACCACTGCTTTGTATGACAGAGCTCACTCTGCAGAAGCAGAGGGAATTAATTTTTGATGGATTTCAGCTTGGCTGCTGTCTCCCTGTATAAAACTGTGGGAATTGTTTACATGCTGTTGTTGTAAAGAATGTGCTGGGAGAGACCCATAAGTAACTAATAATCACAGTTATGCAAAATCACAGTCTGGGCTTCACTAGAGAGATTCTGAACAGTCGTTTTATCAGCTCTATCACTATTGCACTGCAAAATATCCAGTGTAAAACTGAACATCTGACGCTTCCCTTGTCTGCAGACATGCACTGAAATCTTCTCAAAGCATGTTTTTGGCAGACAACCTGGTGCTAAGAGGCTGACCTGAAGTACCCTTTGTATTCATAGTCCACTCTTGATTTCCTCTTCTGGAAATCTGCTTCTGCTGAGCCACTGACCCGTGTAGGTCCTTCAAAGGATTGTTTGACCCAGACTGTTTGAAGAGTTTTCTACCTTTTTTAATTTTTAATTCTAACTTCTCTGGGTTCTACTCATTCAATTCCTCTCGGTCTTCAAATCTCTGCCTTAGGAGAGAGATCTGTGGTATCTGTTCCCTGGTGCTGCTGCTGTGCAAAGAAACAGTCTTTAAGCTCCATTTCTTTCACTGTGTATTTGCTGTGCCTTGAATACTGATTGGAACATGGTTGCCAGTCGTGAGTGGGTGCTCATTTATGGAAGAAATTTGGGGCAGAAATAGTCTTGGAGATCATGGCGAATTGCTTTGCGTTTGGATGCAGCTGAGAGCTTTTTTTTTGAGATACCAAGGGAGTGCAACACAGCTTGGTTGGTCCCTGTTTTCAGTGGTGAGGATATCAGGGAAGCTGCAGGTGGGGAGCATGGATTCTAGGAGCTGTGGGCCAACCTCTGCAGCACGTTTTTGATGAAAGAGGACATTTATGTGACATTTAGGGACATGTTTTAGTGGTGGACTGGGCGGTGTGAGGGCTACGCTTGGACTTGGTAACATTTAGGGTCTTTTCCAGCCTAAATGATTCTGTGATTTCTCTGGAATTTCCCATAATATCAGTGTTTCTGTTTTAATGGGCACTTCCTCTCTCTGAATGAGGAGTGGTTTTTTGCATGGAAAAAGACAAGTTAGAGATTTGCAAAGCAACTACCTGTAGTAATCTGTGTGTCTGTTTTGGCATATAAAGTACTATATTTCCTTTTACTGTTCAGTAGCACCTTGCAGTGTAAGTCATGGTGCAAATAAAAGGCTGTGACTGTACTGCAAGAGGCTGAAGGGAGAAGTGGTAATTAGATGCTAATTACTTGTGGGTACATTAGTTTAAAAGTTGCAAATTCAGTTCTCAATACTCCAGGAAGTAATCTTTGAGCCTTGTCTCTTCACTGGGTATTTGCCTTGCCTTGAACACTGAATGGGTTTGACGTTTTCTAATTGCAAATTGGCTCACTCGTGGGAGCAGTAATTACCTGTTCAGTTATTACAAGCCAGTCTAGTTAGTGGAGAAGGTGTGTGTGTGCTTCTGCACAGGACTAAGGTTTCTCAGGCTTGTCAGATTTGGGCCATCATAGGCTTTAATTGCAGAATGGGGAGCAGTGAGTAGAAATCACCCACCTTTTGGGAACTGCCTGTCTGTTTCTGGATCTAATCCATGGAAACCTGTGTATCCTGCAGATCTGGGGGTGTCATACAAATTGGGCACTTCGGGGAGTACGTACAGAACTACTGATTGTGTGCCAGTAATTGCCAATGTATACTTAAAGATTTAGTTGATCTATTGCTGCAAAAGACATTTGAAGGATTAAATTATTTTAATTTTATCTTAGTCTGTGTGTAATTTGGGGAAAAGGAAGTGAGGAGGACTGATTCATATTTTTCTGTTGGGTTCATCTGCCTTATTGCAAGACAGCAGGGTTGTGTAAGCTCTGATTTCTTATGTCTGCTGCTGTGGAGTGCATTGGTTCAGCAGGCTTTCTTGGTTCTGCCTTGTCTCTGTATTACACTGTACTTGAATGCTAGAGAGAGTATTTTTGGATCAGGAGGGACTCTTCTGACATGCCATGCTTGGCACACTTTTCCTGTCCTCAGACATATTGACCACTGATTTGTGAACAGGCTGAAGAAAACTGGTATGAGTAATCTTGCATTGGATACCCCAGTAGTAAGTGCTGAACAGGGGGCTTCAGCCTTCTAAATATATCTGGGTTCAAAGCTTTCCTGTCTTTGTGAAGGTTCCTCAGTGCTTTGCTCTGCTTATGCATTGAGGCAAGGTACAGTTCTTGGTCCTGGTTCCTTATGCTTTATTGCCTGAATTCCTACTTTACTTTGGAGAACAGAAGATGCACTGCGTCAGGATGAGCGTGGAATAAAGGAGTAGAGCCTAAATTATGGATTGTAATGGATGGGAAAATAGCACCAGCAGCTCTGTATGTGTTCAGGGTTAGAGGCCCCTTGAGAACATATTTGCTGCAAGTTCACATCTCTGATAGCAAAGAGTAAATTGTCTGTTTCTGTCTTGGAATGAGAGAATAGAGAGCTGGTAATCAAAATTTGAGAAGAAATCTGTGATAAGACATGCTCATGGGATTTGGAGGTAGCGTTTTCCATAGGACACCATAGGCTCTGTGCTTTCTGTTTGTGAATTAGCCTGGCTCTGTGGGCTGTGGAGGCTTCTTTGAAACACTAATTTAATTGAAGCCCCTTATGAGCAGTCTTCCTTTGTGTGGCCTCACCTTGCCCAACCCACGGGAGGGAGGCTACCTGGACAGTGTGTTTCTGCTCCCACATACTGACAGCAGCCAGGCCTGGGGAGCAATTGCTTTCCTCCCCCTGTAAACTGGCCTGGCAGTACAGATGGTGGTGGGTGGTCGATGGGGCTTTGCTGAGCAGAGGGACCCTCCTTCTCGTGAATGCCCTGCCAAGCTCTCAGAACTATTCTAGATGATGAGGCTGGACGTGCCATTTCACAGTGTGCTGTTTTAGTGTGAGGCCTTGATCCCTGCTACACTGGATGTTTTGTCCCTGTGAGGCCCAGGAAACCATAAGGCTGATCCTGTCTGGTGTTTTGAAGCTTGATGTTAGATCCAATGTAACAAATGAAATAGCTTTCAGAGAGATACTCACTATCCTTTCTCTTCACAGGTGTGGAGGTGTATGCTGTTGTAAAGGCACTTGGAGGAGTCTGGAGCAATGCCACCGCCTTCAGACATTGTGAAAGTGGCTGTTGAGTGGCCGGGTGCCAATGCCCAGCTGCTGGAGATAGATCAGGTGAGACCTGGTAACCAGATGGGGGAGGAAAGGCACCACAGCGTTGATACTGCAATGTGGGAAGCGTAGAAATGGGCAGAATTCCTTTCTGGTTGAGAGGGACATGGCTACTGAGGACTCTCTTTCTGTTCTAGAAAAGGCCTCTTGCATCCATCATCAAGGAGGTCTGTGATGGGTGAGTAGTTCCCTGGGAACCCTCGTGGAGAAAGTCTGTCCCGCTGACAAACCTTGCTGGGGTACCGTGGAAAGTCTCTGCTGCTTGTTAATAATGTGCTGCTGGCACAATCCATGCTGCCTGCTGCCAGTTCTGGCCGTGCCATGGGCTGGGTTTAAATTGTGGAGAAAAGGATCTCCCGGAACACGAGGGCCTTGGGTCTTTATTCCAGTTCTCAGTGTGTGCCTATGTGTGCCCTAGGGTTGGTTTCTCTGGGCATTGGCCCATCCAGCTCTTACTGAAGTGTAGGCCTCCTGAGATGTCCCACAGAGTTGATTTAGAGTAGGCTGGAGTCCCACATTCCCCTCAAGAGCAAGGTGTTTTCTCTCTTCTTCAGGAGACCTAATTTCCCCTGCTAAAGCTTTGCTTGAAAGTTCTTTTGCACCCTCCTGGCATGGAGCTCCATTTCCTAACTGAGGGCCAGAAGAAAGAGGAGGAAGAAGCTTATGTGTCCTTCTTCTTCCTCTGCCAGGTGGTCCCTGCCAAACCCTGAGTACTACACCCTGCGGTATGCTGATGGTCCCCAGCTGTACATCACAGAGCAGGTCAGTGTGAGAGGCAGCAGCCTGCTGGTACCCTGGGGGAGAGTGCAGAATGTCTTGGAACTGTGGATGAAACAACACTGGCACTAATCCTTGAGGGGCAGCGTCTCTGGTCTCAGTCTTGAATGGTGTCATTCAGCTGAGGAGCCTTGCACTTCTCCCTTTGCATGCCCATGGGTGTGGGGGCTCAGCATCTCAATTCCAGTGCCCTCAGTGGGGTTGTGTGATGTAAGAACTCCTTTACTCATGCATACAGATGTGCACTGCAGATCCAACTGCTTTCTTTCCCCCCAGCTTTTCCACGGTTTAAAGTCTGTGTTTTCTTTCAGACTCGCTGTGACATCAAGAATGGAACCATCCTACAGCTGGCAGTCTCCCCGGTAAATGCTTCCTCACATCCTTCATTCTCAGGAACTGTCCATGGAAGACAGGCTGTTTCTTGCCTCTTGGCTCTTCTCTCTCCTCCCCAAATTGCAGGGGGATTCCCTTCATTCTGCCCAATGAGGCAGATCCATGTCTGAGAAATCCTATGGAATGTCTTGTGGATATACAAAATGTTCTTGTGCTTCTCTTTGAATCTGAGACTTTCTTTTAATATTGTATTTCTTTAATGGTGTTGCTCTAACTTGTAAAATAGCATTTTGCTCACCTCCTGCTGGGCTGTAACTGTTGCTGAGTGCAGTCTGTCTTAGCTGACTGCTGCTACTGAATTTCTGTTTGCTGGTGTCTCTCTACCCTGGCTCTGCTCTCTCTGCCCATCCACGGCCTCCTGACAGAACGCTGATGCTGGTCTCAGAACTCAGGCTGCAGGTAACTGGTCTGTAACTGGCACCATCCCTCTTCCCTGCCAGTCTAGGGCAGCTCGCCAGCTGATGGAGAGGATCCAGTCCCACAGCATGGAAGCACGACTGGATGCCATGAAGGAACTGGCCAAACTTTCGGCGGACGTGACCTTTGCCACGGAGTTCATCAACATGGAAGGGATCACGGTGCTGACACGGCTCGTGGAGAGCGGGACCAAGCTGCTGTCCCAGTAAGTCTCCTCTCCTCCAGGGCTCTGAAACAGAGGGCCCCAAATAAGGGGCTAGTTTTGCTTGCTGAAGTGGCATAAAGCTACTCACCTCACAGCAAAGTTGAACTGTTTAAACAAAGTTGTTCTTGTCCTTGGCTAAACCTCGTGAGGCAGAAGGAGTGGCTTGGCCAGTGGTGGCTCTTCCTGGAGCTGCCTGGCACTGGCTGTGTCTGGCATGGGGCAGCCTCAGCCTCTCCTCCCAGAGGCTGCCCTGCATTTCTTGCAATTCCTGCATTTTTTGCAATCTTTACCATTCTGTCTTGTGGTTATATTCTAAATTTTCCACAGTTCATGCTGTGGTCTTATTTTATTTCAAGTCAGGATCCCAATATTTAGGGAAGGACAATTAATTTTCCTTTGTTTCTCTCTGATGTTAAAACACGCTTGTTCCTTTTAATAGCCAAGTGCTGATGCAGGTTGTTGCAAGTCTCTGGTGGCAGGACTAGGGACTTATTGTTGCTATTTTTAATTTGTGCCTGTCATCAGGAAAAATAAAATGTCTTTCTACAGTGTATTTCTACAGAACAGTAAAATTGTCTGCATAAATGCATATACTTTATTGCTCCTCCAGGTGCAAAACTGTAGCCTGTTTTATTAAAAGGGGGTGACATTTTTCTCTTACCCAGCTTATTCAGCTTGGACAGGCTTTTTTCCTTGCTGCCAGATCTCTTTGTAACCACATTCTTCGTTTTCTCAGTTACAGTGAAATGTTGGCTTTCACCCTGACTGCCTTCTTGGAGCTCATGGACCACGGCATTGTCTCCTGGGACATGGTCTCAATCACCTTCATCAAACAGGTGAGTTTGGGTGGAGGGGGTGAGTGGATACTCTTTCTTTTCATGCTTTAAGGCAGCTTCCAGGAAGAGCAAAATGACTGTGCTGGTCCATCTGTCTGTAGATCGCAGGGTACGTGAGCCAGCCCATGGTGGACGTGTCCATCCTCCAGCGGTCCCTGGCCATCCTGGAGAGCATGGTGCTCAACAGTCAGACTCTGTACCAGAAGATTGCAGAGGAGATCACCGTGGGGCAGCTCATTTCCCACCTGCAAGTGTGAGTGTCCACCAAGCAACAGTGTGATTTGTCGCAATTTTATTGTGTATAATATAATATTAAGTATTACCGATGTGACACCTTCCTTGAACTTTGACATTTCTAATGGATTTGAAAAAAAAAAAAAATCCTAGAAAAATATGTTCTGTGTTCTGGAAGCACTTGGGGACGTGAGTATATGTCTTGAACAAAGATGTTCTGCTTAAACAACTGCACAGGTGTGTTCTGTGTTAGAACCAAACCTGTGTTTGGCTAAAAACAATTTCCCAAACCATCTGCATCCAGTCATCTGCCACCTTCACCCCTCTTCAAATTGTCTCCACTAGAATCTAAGAACTCATCTTCTTCTGGGTTTTGTCCTGCATATTAAGGAAGAAAACAATTGCTTTTCTTGCTTGAAGGGGAAAAAAAAAAAATCCTTTCATCTCCTTCTTCTCAACAAACTGACAAACCGACAAATCAATATCTGTCTCTTAGGGCTGTTTGTCTAGGACAGCTCTACTCTTCCATAAAAGAAAAAGAAGCATGTAATTGTCAGAGCTTTGAGTAGGTTGGTTATTTTTTTCTCAAGCCTTTTAATTCTGCAAATGTGGAAAAGCACTAATTGTGGATATGACGGATATTCCTTAATCAGTGAGTAGTTTAACAACATGATAGGGCAAACAGGGTACTGCATCAGTGTCACTTTGGGCTCATACAGCCTTAAGGTGAGGGTGGAAGGGTGTGATTGGCATTTGGAAGCTTCTTGCTGTGATGTTTTCAACATCACAAGTGCAGCCACGTGCTGTTTGTGGTCTAGAAAGGGAATAAGGACCCTTTACCTGAAGAAGCTCTTCAGTAAAAATAAGAAGTGGGGGGTTGGGCCAAACTATTGAGGTTGGAAGGCAAAGCTGTAAAGAGAGGTGTGATTTCCCCTTAGTTCCATTTGCACTTGGTGGCTTCCCTTGGCACAGAGGAGAAAAATTACTTGCTCCTTACAGGTTTCAAGCTGCATCCATGTAACAGACTGCAGTGTAATGAGGTTTTACAGAGACAGTTCCAGCACTGGAAACAAGCTGTGGTGGTGCTGGGCTGCAGTCTGCTCTGTCTCCTGGTTAATGGACCCAGCAGACAGAAATTTCTGTCAGCTTTTTGCAAGCCTTGGGAAGGGTTGGACATCATGAACGTAGATTACATGAGTCCTGCTTGTTTGTTGAAATGCAGGACAGCTGTAATCAGTGTTCTCATGGTGCAGGCAGAGCACCAAGCTGTAATGTTCTGTACTGCCTGTTCTCTTATGATCCTCCCTTTCTTTCTTTGTGCAGCTCAAACCAAGAGATTCAGACATATGCCATTGCTCTGATCAATGCCCTCTTCCTGAAGGCACCTGAGGACAAGAGACAGGTTTGTTCTGGCCTTTTGGCTTTAAACCTGAATAATGGTTGCTGGCCGTTTGCTTTATGCCTCAGAAATCATATTGTCTGGGCAAGGTAGAGCTCAGACCTTGCCAAGAACTTATGTGGCTGTTTCAGTATGGCAACACTGGAGAAAAAGTACCATCCCATTAATAATGTGTCCTGGAGCACACATCTCTATCTAGGAGATGCTCAGAAAGGATTTTGAAAGACCTTGAGAGAATAGAAGGTAATCCTCCAGACAGCAGGGGAAAATTCCCTAAGAAAGTTAATTGTGTATGGGAGAGGTAGGCTGGGTAGAGTCCTTGGGTTTGTATGTGCTTCCAAAACAGACACCACATCTCTCCCTCCCCGCCAAAGGGGACCTTCTTGAAGTCACAGGGGGATATTCCTGCTGGCAAATGTGAGAAATGAATCACCCGTCCTGCTCTGAGGAAACCCCCAAGGTCCCAGCTACGTGCAAGATGTGCATACGTGTGTATTGTGTAGCTTTGCTGTGTTGAGCCTTCCTTCTCCAGTGCCCCGTTTGTGCCTCGTTTCTGGACTCTGAGCTAAATCCTGTCTGCTTCTCTTTGTGCCTTTTTTTTTTTTGCTTTCTGCCAGCAGGACAAGCTGCTTAACCCTCTAGACCTGCCCATCACTGTAAGTAACTCGAGCCTGGGGGCTGGTCATGCGGAGCTGTAGGCTGTGTTAGCTTCCCTCCAGCTGTGCCTCCTTGTATCCCAGGGGAGATGCACCCAGGCTTCAGAGAGGGGATGAGCCTAGGGAGAAGGGTGGGGATATCTACTCAGACTGTGGAGGGGAAAAGAATCAGTAGCAGGAGAAACCTTGAATGACTTACTGTGAAAACAAGATCATACAGATGATCGTAAAAGGGAACTGGTGACTGATCAGGTGAACCAGTGGTAAAACTGGAAGCAGTTCTTTAGCAATCTGAGTCTCTTTTAACTTTTTATACCCCAAATCTCAATGACAGTTTTATATCCAGCTGTGTCCTTGTAAAGATAGAGCTGTTGTTTGTCTGTGAAGAGCAGTCACAAAATCTGTTGCTGACTGGGGGCTAGAGCATAAATTCTGCCTGATCTGTGACTTCTCCCTCATGGGAATTGTAGTATGTTTTTTACCCTGTGCTATCTCCATGGAAATCACCACTCTTGTTAAGAGGTTGATTTGCAGCCTTCTGTATCTTGAGGTTCTGGTACATTTTTTAGATTTTCTGAGTGGCACAGAGGATGTTCCACTTTTGCCAGGATGCAGCCCCTTCAGAGGGGAACCTGCTGTCTCAATAAATGTTACATAATTTCTAAAATTAATAGATATGCATAACACAAGAAAATAAGAAAAATCATACTCATCTATTGGTAAGTCAGCCAAGATACAAGCAAACAAGCAGCAAAGTGGGCCCTGTTGGACTCTCAGCAGAACATAGACCCCTTGGCAGTAGTTAGACTGTGTGTGTGTACTCATGCTTCTTTCTATGCTGTTTAGAATTGTTTAATTGTCTTTTTGTCTTTCCCCCTTTTTTATCTGCTTCAGTCACTTGTTACTTCATCCCATGTACAAACTAATTCCTTCAGAGTAAGGATTCCTTGTGCCACATGCGTGAACAAATCCCAGCAGCAGGCTGCTCTCAGTGCTACATCTCACAAATTGTAGTAAAAAATAATGACTCAGAGGGCAGTGTGTTATCTCTGAAAGCTCTCCTATTTCATCTAGATACTTCATAGATATCTTCCACTCAAGCACTGACTCACTTTGCTTGTCACACAAATGCCGCTGAACGTGCAGCCATCACAGCTTGGCTGCCAGTCAGTGTTATCACTGTCTTGGCTTAGGAGGTTTCTGTCTGGATCAAAAGTGATAATAGGAACTTGGAAAAAGGTTAATGCACACATTTGACCAGACTTTTTATAGTCTGTCAGGAGCAGGGTTGATATGAGCAGTTGGAGCAGTCTTGGATTGCTCAGAATGCGCAGCTGATTGAATGCAATTGTCTGAGACTCCACATCTGCTCCCAACTCTCAATCTGCACTGCAGAGGAATGCGAAGAGATCTCTGACTGTCAGATCTTTTGGACCTCTTCCAGATGATATAATGCCCAACAGATTTTTCTTACCCAAAGACTTTGCTTGCAGCAGCAAACTCGTGATAACGTTCCCATTTGACATTAGCACTTGTGCCACTCTCCTTGCAGGTGTAATGAGATCCCTGCTATGTTAGAAAGTGCATCTCCACAATTTACAAGGGAAGCACAGGTTAGGTTTTTGGAGGTGCATGTGTAATTGGTGCTGGAACTGAAGGCATCTCGCATCTGCTGTGACTGTTTGTCATCATTACTCCATGGCTGGGAAACCCTCCTCACCTGGGGAGGGAAGCCATGCAGTAAAGAGGGAAAGTGGAAGCTTTCCTGTAAGCATGAAAATTACTACCCTGCATTTTTCTAAACTGAAATAAATGCTTCTGCAAATTGTGCTTAAACTGACTTCTGAACATGTCTTTAGGAACTGGGACAAAGGAAATGTAAATGTCAGAGCGGGAGGAGATGTGAAACCTGCATCCTCTAGCCCTTGTTCTCCCGGGTGTACCTTGGTGCAGAAAGCTGTGAAATGCTAATTGGAGGAACCTCTTGTAGATGACAGATTTTTCCTGGGCAACCCACAGTATGCTCCCTGCTGCCATACCTGAAGTATCCTTAGATGTCCAACGTTAAGCTGAATTTGCTTCTGTGCTTTGACCACAGCAGTGCCTTTCTCCACATTGATGTTTTGTAGGGGAGCCATCTCTGAGTTGTGCCATGGTAAAGATGACCGTTGCATCCCAACCTGGTGCTTGCTTTGTGGTGAGAGGCCATGCTAAATTGACAGTCTGTAGTAGAAGCACTTTGTTGTGTGCCAGTGCTATCTCCAGTCCATAGGCTTATTTCATTCTCTCCTTCCTGCACAATGTGGGCCTTTTGTTTTTTATTTCACTCACGTTATTTCATCTCTAAATTCCACAACAGGAAATGGCTAATGCATTTGCCCAGAAGCACCTGAGGTCTATAATCCTGAATGTAAGTATGTCTGGAATAACACAGTGCTTCCTAAAGTTCCCTCAGTAGAGGTGTTTCCCTTGTGCATAGTGTAAATTCACCTGTCCTCAGGGCACTTGCTGAAAAGTGACTCTTTCAAAGGTGAAGCTGGGGTCACTTGTTCAAAAGGGAGTTATCAGGATGCTACTTTCAGCTGTTACAGAGCATTATCATTATGCTTCTGGTGGAATATGGAGGTTAAACAGCTGAACCTTCACACAGAGAGATGGGCATCTAGCCTGGCATATGCCTAGAGCTACTACCTAAGTGTTTATTCGTACTCCCTTCATTTCTACCCTGTCTGTTATTTTGCAGCATGTGATCAGAGGAAACCGCCCCATTAAAACAGAAATGGCCCATCAGCTGTACGTGCTGCAGGTCCTGACCTTTAATCTGCTGGAAGAGAGAATGATGACCAAGATGGATCCCAATGATCAGGTGACTGTTAGAGCTGAGTAAGATCTGATGGAATAGGATGTACAGGGGGCCTTTATTCCCAAGCTCCTTTAGCTCTCTAAAATTTGCAGTAGGTGGTGCATATGGTTTCAAAACCACCCCTCACCTTGTAGTCCCTGAGATCAGGGTATGCTCGTGATTATCCTGCTGCTGGCTGTGGGATTTTGAGATGTAAGTGGTCACTGGAAGCCATATGCTCCTTTCTTGGCCAGTGTGATGCCAGCTGTCAAAAACTGATTACTCCCCCTCTATGGAGGGCACATCATCTGATCCATTTCTTTGCAGCATATGAGGAAAATGGGCATTTTGAAGGTGTCTGTTGCTCAGTCCTTAGGAGCATCGCAGTCTTTAGTGAGAAATGCCTTGGCATTATCTGAAAGCCTAGAAATTGCCAACAAATACTTTGCCTTACTCCAGTGGACTGAAACTTGCAGATTTGAAATGCGTTGCCTCTCGTTTAGTGCGAATGACCTTGGGCATTTTTCTGTATTTCATTGTTCGGGCTCTGAAAGGAGTGGTAGTTCTGTGCATTGTGTGAAAATACTGCCCCAGGGATTGATCAGGTTGCCATTTCCCTGCCCCCTCTGTCTTTCAGGCACAGAGAGACATCATATTTGAGTTGAGAAGAATCGCATTCGATGCAGAGTCCGACAGCAACAGCGTCCCGGGCAGCGGAACAGAGAAACGCAAAGCCATGTACACCAAGGACTACAAGATGCTGGGATTCACTGTATGCATCTAGAGAGAGTGCTGGCTCTAAACCATGTGAAGGCAATCTGAACAATCTCCATTGGAGCTGTGGGGAAATAAGGAACAGGAATAGCCGTTTGCTTTATCAAACTTCTGCGTCTGAGTTTAGAAATTCAGCTACACTCAGGCTCCCAGGGAAGGCTTATGAACTTGCTGATTGGTTAAATGCCAGGGTTTATTGAGCACATTCTGTGGAGGTATTTGCTTACCACACGCACCTATTCTATGAGGAACGTGGCATCAGCCTCTCTTCTAGAAAGTTTGGATAGCATTGTCATCCAGGGTTACCTCTTGGATAGATGTGAGGGAGTGCTTGATGGGCAGGCAGTTGTGAAATTCATTCAGAAAATGTTCTCACGCAATTTCTTTGAGCTAATTTGTTTGTATTCTTTCTACGCATTCTTTTCACAGAACCACATCAATCCAGCCATGGATTTTACTCAGACTCCTCCAGGGATGTTGGCACTGGACAACATGCTCTATTTGGCCAAATTTCATCAGGACACCTATATCAGGGTGAGTGAAGCTGCTGCTTTTTACAGATGCCAACACCTCAGCAGGTCCTCTTATTGCGTGTGTGGCACCTTCTTCTTGTAGATTGTTCTGGAGAACAGCAGTCGAGAAGATAAGCACGAGTGTCCCTTTGGGCGCAGTGCCATTGAACTTACCAGGATGCTTTGTGAGATCTTGCAGGTTGGGGAACTCCGTAAGTACCATTTATTTCCCAGCTTTACAGATTGCTGGGCTGATGCTTCTGGAAGTAGCTTTACAGGCTGACCAGCGTTCACAAGCATTTGAACCTTGATCTTACATCTGTCCTGTAGGGAAAGGGGCAGCTTGTTGGTGTCTCAGTGTCAAAATGAAGTGAGAAATTTCGTGTTTGTGTTCTCTGGTTCTCCTGAAAAATGGACACAAGCAGAAAGTTTCAACTTCCTGAAACTTCAGTAGGGTGCTGTATAAAAAAAATAGTCTAGAAACCATCGTGAACTTGAGAAAAGTTTATTAGTGCTGCCAGTCTCAACAGAGTATTCCTAGAAAATTAACCACTGTAAGAAATTCTGCCAGAGGAAGGTGGGAAATGTTGCAAGCAGTCATTTTTGGGGAGTAGGATGAAAAGGGTACATGAATCACAGAGGTTTGCGTGGTGAAGCACAGGGATAGTTGCTGTTCCCAATAAACTGTCTTAATCTCTGGGAGTAAGTACTGTTGTACACCATCAGGAATCTCACTGTAGTGGATTTTAGTTACCCTTAGTACCTTTTGTACAAAATGCTCACATGGCTGTGGTTTGTTTCTTTCTGAAGCCAATGAAGGCCGGAATGACTATCACCCCATGTTTTTCACCCATGACCGTGCATTTGAGGAACTATTTGCCATCTGCATCCAGCTGCTGAACAAGACCTGGAAAGAAATGAGGGCGACAGCAGAAGATTTTAATAAGGTCAGGGTGGAGAAGAGATATTTTTGTAAAGTCTTTTGCAGATCAGCAGGTGTTCACTCAGCTTGTACAATTCATTAAAGGGTAGGGCACAGAAGATGTGACAGGGCATTGATGTGGGCTGTAAGGGGGATGGCCCGATTTTTATCTAGTGTGACCTGAGGTCATTTTTGGTGGTTCTTCATCTTCAGAGTCACTGTGTTGATACTCCTGGCCCCACTTATCCCGTGTCAGTTCTGAGCTGTGGCCTGGTTCTCTGATGCCAGTAAGCAGCAAGAACGTGACTTGCTCTTCCCTCTGCCCCACCTCTTTAGGTTATGCAGGTTGTGAGGGAACAGATCACACGGGCTCTCCCTTCTAAACCAAACTCCTTGGACCAGTTCAAGAGCAAACTGCGCAGCCTGAGCTATTCAGAGATTCTGCGGCTACGCCAGTCTGAGAGAATGAGCCAAGATGACTTCCAGTCACCTCCTATTGTGTACGTGCCTGACAAAAACACTGCCTTCTGTGCTTGCTGCTTTCTCCACTTCCTGCTTACTCTTCCCTGTTTGATTGCCAGGGAGCTGAGGGAGAAAATCCAGCCTGAGATCTTGGAGCTGATAAAGCAACAGCGCCTGAACAGGCTTTGTGAGGGAAGTAGCTTTCGAAAAATTGGGAACCGCAGAAGACAAGGTAAGGGGACAGTGTCTGCTGCATTTTTTTTCATGTGAAGAACTATAGCAAATAAGATCTAATGAAATAATCCACCAGCAGGCATGTTGCTGAAAGAAAGGCTGGTTACCTGGGCTGTCCATATCAGCCAGTAGTTTGGGATGGCACAGATGTGCATTTCTAAGAGTCCCTCATGAACTAAAGCTGTGCTGAGGAGCTGGGGGAGCAGATGGATTGGGTGGAGAGGCTCTAATGTAGTAACTGTCAGGCTTCCTGTGAATGATCTTGCTCAGCTTACTCTGCTTGGTGTGTGTTCCAGAAAGGTTCTGGTATTGTCGCCTGGCTCTGAATCACAAGGTGCTACACTATGGAGATCTGGAAGATAATGCCCAGGGGGAAGTGACCTTTGAATCTCTACAGGAAAAAAGTAAGTCCTGATTACAGGCTGTGCACTGTTCTGTGCTCTGCTGTCTAGAGGCTGAGTATAATCCTAGATAAAGATGAAAGAGCTGTGGCTGAAACCCTGACTGAGATGATACCAACTTTCAGTCCTTCCCAAATTCTTGAAGTCTTGGAATTGCTTGGTATTTCTTTTTTAACAGCCAACTGCCAGGATGTTACTGGTAATGTGTTTTGGAAAACTGCAGTAATGAGCCAAAAAAACAAACGATCCTCAGTTTGCAAAGACAAAAAAGTTCTGTCTTTTCCTGGTTAGGATTGCTTGCTCAGGAGTTTTACTTTTTCACTGTTAGTTCCAGTTGCAGACATCAAAGCCATTGTCACAGGGAAGGATTGTCCACACATGAAGGAGAAAAGTGCACTGAAACAGAACAAGGCAAGTGCTCTCTTTTTGCCTGTCATCAGTATCTATTTCTGTAGCACTGAAGTCTGAAAGAGAGGAACGGGAGCAAATGGTCTCCCACAATGCAGAGGTGTTGTTTACAAAGCCCATCTCCTATCTGGGCCTTTTCCTAGTATTCCTTTGTGACTCCTGGGAGCTGTGGGCACTGTGTGGTTGGGCTGTAATCTGTTCAGAGTTGTTCACCAACATGGGCAAGTGTACTGAGCTGAGCAAGGCAGCTCCTCTCGGGTTGGCAGGCAGAACGTGCTGTAATGTTTTGTTCAGTTGGTGACTGAAAGATTCTTTTCCATTCAGGAAGTGTTAGAATTGGCCTTCTCCATATTATACGATCCCGATGAGACCCTGAACTTCATTGCACCTAATAAGTATGAGGTAAGAAACACAGTGGTCAAGCAGTAGAATATATAGCAATTAGCTTCAGAGATTAAGCAGAATCAGTTGCTTCTCATTAAAGACTTGAACAGGCTGTCTCCCATTCATTCTTAGAATATGTTGCTGATGCTTAATGTGAATCATTGTTTTTGTAGTTACTTAATTTCCCCTAGTCTGCACTGCTACTGTCTTTCCTTCTATGATGCCTAGAATAGGTTTGCTTTTTCTTTTGTTATGCCACAACAGAAACTCTTGGCCCTTTCCCAGAGCCAGGAGGTTACACTTAACCTCTAGGCTTGAAACTTCCATTGTAAATCTGTGGGCACTGTTTTGGGGTTGGATATGGTTTGTTTTGGTTTTTTTTCCCACCAGTGTTTTCTATTTTGAAGCAGTATAGGAGCATCTCTAATTGTTGCATGGATGGAAAGATTCACCATAACCTCTCATTTATGCCTGCAGTTGTGAATTACCCTTTCTTTCCCACAGTACTGTATCTGGATTGATGGGCTTAACGCTCTCTTGGGGAAGGACATGTCCAGCGAGCTGACCAAGAGCGACCTGGACACGCTGCTGAGCATGGAGATGAAGCTGAGGCTCCTGGACTTGGAGAACATCCAGATCCCCGAAGCGCCGCCGCCGATCCCCAAGGAGCCGAGCAGCTACGACTTCGTGTACCACTACGGCTGAGGCACCGCCGCCGGCACCGCCCGGGGCGCGCTCGGCACCGGCACCGGGACCCGGGGGCGGCCGGGGCGGGGGACCCGGCGCCGCCCGCCTTTTGTATCGGTTCAATAATAACCAGTAGCGCTCCGAGCCGCCGCCGCCTCCGCCTCTTTCCGCCCTGCGCGGAGCGTCAGCGCTGCGCGCCCGCCCCGCTCGGGCACCGTCTGGGCCGCCCGCCCCGCCCGGCAACGTCACCGGCGGCCCCGCTTCCCCCGCCGGCACGGCCCGCTCGGCATCGCGGCCCCTGCCCTGCCCTGCCCTGCCCTGCCCTGCCCCGCCGCGGACCCCTCACCGGCATCCCCCATCCTCCCATCCCCGCTCCCTCCTCGTCCTCCTCCTCCTGCTCGCCGTGGCTGCCGGCGCGGGGCCGGGCGCATGGCGGCGGGGGCGGGCGGCGCGGCCCTGGGGCGGGCGGCGCTGGCGGCGCCGCTGGTGCTGCTCTACTACGGCTTCTCCATCGGCATCACCTTCTACAACAAGTGGCTGATGAAGGTGCCGTGGGGTGGCGGGGCGGGCGGCGCGGGGCGGCGGCGGCGGCGGGGGGGCGGCGGTGACAGCGGCTGTCGGTCCCGCAGAGCTTCCCGTTCCCGCTGCTCGTCACGCTCCTGCACCTGCTGCTCATCTTCGCTCTGGCGGCGCTCGCCCGAGCCCTGGCGCGGTGCCGCTCCGGCCGCCCGCGGGCAGCGCTGTCCTGGGCCGACTGTCTGCGCCGGGCGGCCCCCGCAGGTACGGACGGGACGGGACGGGAGGGGAAAGGGGCCGGGGGCGATGAGTTGTGGGCACACCACAATATGGAAATTAAAAAAAAAGGCGTTAAGCTGTTGGAGAGCGTCCAGAGAGGGGCCACGGGGATGGTGAGAGGTCTGGGATTAAGGCTTATGAGGAGCAGCCGAGGGCGCTTGGCTTGTTCAGCCTGGAGAAGTGGAGACATCGATGTGGTCTTCAGCATCCTCATGAGGGGAAGCAGAGGGGCAAGTACCGATCTTTTCACTCTCGTGAGCAGTGACAGGACTCGAGGAAACAGCACGGAGCTGAGTCAGGGGAGGTTTAGGTTGGATATCAGCAAAAGGCTTTTCACCCAGAGCGTGGCTGGGTACTACAACAGGCTCCCCAGGGAAGTGGTCACAGTACCAAGCCTGTCTGAGTTCAGGAAGCATTTGGACAACGCTGTCAGGCACATGGTGTGACTCTTACGGTGTCCTGTGCAGGGCCAGGAGTTGGACTCTGATCCTGGTGGGTCCCTCCCAACTCAGCACATTCCTGCAGCGCTCTGGCCTCTTCTGGAGCTTTTGTCGTCCTGGGATGGTCAGGGCCGGTCCCCTGGGACAGGGTGAGCCAGGGGCTGCAGCTGTCTCTCCAGACCCTGCTTTTCCCTACCAGGTGCAGGGCAGGTGTAGGTGCTACCTGGAGCTTTATCTTGAGGCGTGCTACCTTCACTGCTCCTTACAAGGAAGTGTTAGTACAGGGAGAGGCCACACAGAACGTATCTTTGTGAAGGAGCCACTGGCACATGAGAACAAACAACGAGAATCTTCTGCAGTACCTCAATAAGTTGTTTCATGTAACATTTTCTCTTCAACATTGGTATCAAGCCATGCATTTATGTTATTTCAGCGGCTTTCTCAGGTTGGAGCTTGGTAGAGAAGCTCATCACACGTGGCACACAGAGCTGTAGCTGAGACCAAGGAGTGAAGCTCCTACTCAGAGCACAGAACTGTAACTACTTCAGCAGTTCTTTGGCTGTATGTTATGTTGGCTCCCACAGAACAGCATCTGGTCTAAGATCTCTGGCAAGGTTTGCAATGCCTTACGTAAAATGCCCCATGGTTTCTGGAAAAATGCTTTCTCCACATCTGCAGCAATATTACTTTTCATCACAGCCTGCCCCTGGATCAGCAAAACTGTTTCCTGTGGTAGGAAACTTATGTACAAGGGATTATAGACGGTAACAAACGCTGCACCAGGGTTAAGGGGGTGTGCTAAGGATTGTTACTTCTTCAGGCTTCTTGCAGTGACCCTCAGACTTACCAGTTACCGTGTTCTGATACATTCAGAAAAGACTTTATGCAAATCTCCTATGGCTTTCAGTCACAGGGAGGGCAAGAGTTATTTCTGGCGTTTTCACAGTCCTTGTTCAGTGAGTGCAGTGCTGAGCCCAATGTAAATCACAGGGAACAAAACAGAAACATAAAGAGCTGAGAATGTCTGAGCTATGTTGGTACTGAAGAGTTAACATGAGGAAAACTTGTGGGTTTTTTTTTTCCCCCTGGTTCTGCTCTGCTCTCTGTATTTGTGGTCAAGTAGCAGGGTTTTGTGGTGGGTTTTTTTAGGCAGTGGAAGACAGTTAACATCAGGATTTTTTCATTGATTCTTTAGCTCTGTCAACTTCATTGGATATTGGGCTGAGTAACTGGAGCTTCCTGTACGTCACTGTCTCCCTGTGAGTACAAACATCACCCTGCCTGGGAACCTCTGGTGGAGTTTGAAAGAGCCTGCTTTGTCAGACTCTGTTTTTTGAATAGGTGTTTGACTCGGTGGGGTCAGCATGCAGGGTCTGATAGCTTGTTGGTAGCAATGTAGAAGAGGGTGATTGGTTTCTAATAGTACTTTGATGGGAAAGACTACACCGGAGGGGACTGACAGTGCATTTTGGTTCTTGCAGCTACACGATGACCAAATCCTCTGCCATTCTCTTCATCCTGCTTTTTTCCCTGCTCTTCAAGCTGGAGGAAATGGTAAGGATGCCACACAATGCTTTATTTAGGGAGAAGGTCAGGCCCAGGGAAACAGGCAGTGCATGTAGAGGAGACATGTAAGCAGAGGGAGAATGCAGTTGTGTGGGTGAATCTGAAAAGCAAGAGGTGTCTGTGTTGTGTTTGATCTCACGCAGAGGGTGACGTTGCTGCTGGTGGTTCTGCTGATCGCCGGGGGACTCTTCATGTTCACCTACAAGTCCACGCAGTTCAACGCCCAGGGGTTCATCCTGGTGCTCTGTGCCTCTTTCCTCGGGGGCATTCGCTGGACTCTCACACAGATCCTCATGCAGAAGGCTGAGCTGGGTACGTAGGGTGGTGGGAAGGGGGGTGGTGGTGCTAGTAGTGGGGAGGGGGATAAGGAGGTGGTAGCCCTTGCTGCAGAAACAAAACATCTCCTGTAAGGGAAGGTGTTTGAAACCTGGGCCAGGGGTTATCTGTTGATGGGTGATGAAGGTGGCTTGGTATCTGCAGCAGCACAGGGTGTGTGTCTGGGAATGGTGCTAATAAAGGCTCTAGGAGCTGTTTTATTCCCTGGCTTGTTGCTACCTGGTCTGTTATTGATTCTCCTCTTTCAGGGCTCCAGAATCCCATTGATATCATGTTTCACCTGCAGCCGCTCATGTTCCTGGGGCTCTTCCCACTCTTTGCTGTGTTTGAGGGTGCGTGAGTTAATTAGAGAAAGCAGGGATAGCTCTATAGAGTGGTTGGGGAGACTGCTTAGCAGTTTGGTATTTGAGATGGTTCATTTAGATAAGTGAACAGCTGTGAACTTTACAAAGTAGTTAGAGATCTGGAATTACCTTATGCTGGCAGATCATTAAAGAGTGCATAGGAATAGTAGCCTGCCACACTTGTGGAAATAAGGGCTGTGAAGAACTGGCTCCACATCCTCCTGATACTGGAATGTGAGCAGCCCACCCCCATCCATCTTGTTGAGAGGAATCCTGGGAGTTGGGAAAGGTATTCTGCTACTCACTGTCTTGTTCCTAGGCCTGCCTTTGTCCATATCAGAGAAGCTCTTCCGTTTCCATGAAGCAGGAATGCTGCTCTCTCTGGTAGGGAAGCTGTTCTTGGGTGGAATTCTTGCCTTTGGTCTAGGCTTTTCTGAGTTCCTCTTGGTTTCCAGAACATCTAGCCTCACCCTTTCCATTGCTGGCATTTTTAAGGTAAGGCATGGTTCCTGTGCTAATACTAGAAGGCAAGTAACTGAGTCATCCCTGTTGGGCCTTATGTGATGGGAACTTCCCTTAGATCCTTAGAAATGATTGTTATTTTTGTTCTCCTTGCACAGGAGCTTGATGCTTTGCCTTTCAGTCTCTGCAGTGAAGTCCCTGACAGCAAAGGGCCAGAGACTAGTGGCTGTTTTGTAAAAAATACCATTAAGTGACCAAAGTTCACTGTGATGTGGGATAGAGTAAAACACGTGGGCCTCGTGAGCGATGGATGGTGCAGAAGGGAGGAGGGGTTAGAAGGGCAGGCTCTTGCATCAGACCTGTGTGTGAACAAACCACTGGTTTGGGCTATCTCTGTAATCTGGTTTGGCACATCCTCCCCTCCTGTTGGGAGTCCAGCACACATAACTTTTGAGCTGAACTCTGACATGTGAAATCTGTCTGATCCAGAAGCTGGAAGATTCCTCTGTAACCAAGCTATGCAGTCAAGATGACTTAAAATCCCACATCCCACTTTGACAGGTTGTTTGTTCCTAGAAACTGTTTTTAGAACTCCATGCGCGTGAAAGAATGCGCTGATGGAAATTAGAGCAGCCTGGCATCTTGATCTGGGCTCCAGCTGTAAAACATGTCGTGCATACCTCCTCAGGTCCTGCCCTGCCACTTGTCACGTTTTTTTTGTTTCCACAGGAAATCTGCATTTTATTCCTCGCCACACATTTGCTGGGAGACCGCCTGAGTCTCCTGAACTGGCTGGGCTTTGCTGTCTGCCTGTCGGGAATCTCCCTCCACGTCGTTCTCAAAGCCCTGAATTCCAAAGGTCATTGTTTTAAGTCGCTCTGTGTTTCTTTGCAGGCTTTCTCGTAGCTTCACTGGGAGTTGGGTCTGGTTCCAGCTCCTTGCCAGCGCCAGGTTTGGTGTGTTCTCCAGGTTTGTCACTAAACAGGCTGTCTGCACACAGGTGACAAAACACTGGAGCCACACAAAGAGGCCAGCTCTGACCCTGACCTGGAGCTGCTGCTGCACCACACTGAGCATGGGGAGAGGGAGGAAGAGGATGTTGAAACCCCACAACAATGACTGAACATGAAGCGCAAAGTCCTTTGCTCTGTTCTTACCAAACCTGCCTGACATCCCTCTAGGAGGAAAGTCCAAAAGTCTCTGTGACCACCCAAAGGAGAGCCAGGGCCTAGTGAGAGAATTCTGCTGCTGTGCTGCAGTGTGGATCTGTAAATGCTGCACAAGAAACAGGCAAAATTCCTTTCACAGGAACTTTGAAGACGAGCCCTGGCTCAGTGGACATAGAATGGCCCATCCAGGAAGCCTGTGAGGGGATCCTGAAGGCTGAATACTGAGAGTGTAGACCATGGGCTGTAGAATGAGTGTGGACATACCTGGACTGCAGGCTGAGTGGTTCAGGGATGATTTTACTGTTGTTTAGGCTTTGGCTTCAAAAGAGAAGGTAGCTGTACCTTCCCCCTCTTTTGGTTTTTTTTTTTAATGTTTCTACAAAGTAGGAACTTCCATCCTGGTGGGAGCAGATGACTGTATAAATCCTTAGACTTGTCCCAGTGAGAGGGACCCTTTGTGCCTGGTGACCTCCATGTTCTGTGTGCACAGTGAGGAGAGAATTAAATGCTGGTATTTGGGACCAATTGAACCTGCCAAATGATGTTGCTTGGAGGGAGGATAGGGATGCAGGAGTACTTGTGGTGCTACAGGCCAAGAGGAGAGAGAGCTGTGTCACAGGAGGCCTAACTCGAGCAATAAGCTTATCAGAAAGTATGTGGGGTTTTGAGAGGGGGATTTTTTTGTTTTTTTAAATAAACTGTTTTTCTGATTCCCTTTTGTCTGTGCACTATGTACCCATGCTTCACCAAGCAGAGGTCATTTGTCTTCTGAACTCCTTTCCTTTTAGAGCTTCACTGACCTTGCTGCTGCATGCCAGATTGTTTTTGAGGCCTGGCACACAAAATGCTTGAAACCTGTGAACAGGATCACTGATCTCTAGAACCAGAACTTCCTGCAACCTCTCATATTTATGCCAGCCAAGAGAGCATACTGACTTGTCTGCCTTCGTGCTCTGTATCCGAGGAAGACTTTTAGTATTGTGGCTTCTGTAAGGATCTTCTCCTTTGCCACACTGGATTGGATCAGTTAGTGCTGCAGACTTGTCCAGGAAAGAGGGGGTTTTAGGAGGATTTAGGAGGTTTTTAGGAGGATTTAAGATGCCTCAAGTGATGGTGGGCAGGTGGCTTGGCTGGTTTTTTGCATGGCGGAATTTTCGCCTCTTTGAGAGTTTTGTTCAGTGCTACCTCTTTTTAGTTTTTGGAGTGGAAATAACTTGAGAGAGCTCCCCCAAGGGATAACAGTGTGATCTTTCTCCTGACAGGAGCTGGGCATTAAAGGGAACTCCTCATATTCTGTTCGAGATTTGAACCATTTTGACTAGACTGTCCCTTTGTAATCTTGCTTCATAGTTTTCAGTTATGAACCCTTGATGACTTTAATCAAGAGCATACCCTGCAAAAAAAAAAAAAGGTTCTGAAGAAGAAAACTTTTGTTATTAGTCATCATCTTTGATGATGTTCTGGTAACTGCCTCCAGAGCAGACAGCAGGTGGTGCAGCTTCCTCATGTAAAGCTACTGAACCAGCACTTCCATGCCAGGCTGGCACACCAAGGTATTCTGTGCATCAAGTAGAATGCCTGGAGCTGAGAATGACTTGGTGTGTGTCTCTAGCTGGATTTTCCAGTGGCTGGGACTTGTGATGCTTCCAGCAGGATTCACCCTGTTTATGCTACCCATAGGTGTGAGCCCCAAGCATGGGATGCTCTGTCCTTGGTGCGGGGCACTGGTGCTTTCTGCACGTGGTCTGTGTTCAGCCAGATCACAGCTGCTTTTTGCACTTCCCCTTCTACTCTCCTAGAACTGAACCCTGGGCATCCTTCTTGTATATAACTCTCAGGCTGGGATTTCAGGTCCCTGTAAATGCCAAGGTAAAGGCAACCATGTTCCCAAGCCAGAGTTTGCACCAGGTATGGTGCTTGAAGATGAAATCTGATTGTGCTTGTGAACTGTAAAGCCCTATAGTCTCTTGCTTGCAGTCTCATTTCCTTTTTTAAGGCAGAGGTGATGCCCTAGAACTCCAGCTCTGTCCTGGAGCTCTTGGAGCCAATCTTGGTTGCCTGCAGCTGGATGCACCTGACCTTGCAGGCTCAACTGGTGCAAGCAGCACAGTCTTGCAGTTGATAGTGTTGAAGTGCAGACTGTAGGCATGAAGAAGTAGGGTTGGAATCTACTGAGGAGACAGGATGGGAGTACAGGGGATGGTAGTGGGAGCTGGGAGTACCAGTGGATTCTGTTTGCCCCTGGAAATAGCCCTGGGTGGCTTTGGAGCTCCTCGGCCAGAGGTAGTCAAGGCCTCTTGGTGTGGGGCTTGGATCGATGCAGTGGGCTTAGGGTAAACCAAATTGTGTGTGCAGGCACAGGGCCACATCTCCTGCCCTTAAAAGATCTCTTTGTGCCACCCTGTGCTCTCTGGGGCCATCTGAGAGGGGTGGTGAAGCTCATGGGTCGTGCAGACCATTTTCTGGCAAGGCCTGAGTCAGGAGCCGCTTTAGGGGGCGGGAGAAGTCATTTGCTGTACAGACAATCATCGTGTGCCACAGTTTTTGGTTCTGCCCCCCACACACACACCTTTCATCGAAGGAGGGGTGTGAAGGCTGAATGTTCTGGAGCTGCTCTGGAGCGCTGCAGTGCTGGGGAGGGCACACACGTGTGTTTGTGCTGCCCAGACCTTCCCCGTCTGCGCCAGCCCACGCGCTGACACACAGCCGTGCCCGGGGAGCGCGGGGCTGCCGCTGAATATTGATGGTGTTTGAACTAATTAAGCGGCGGAAGCAGAGCTGAACGAGTCTCGGAGGTGCCGCGCTCCTTCCGAAACTCCGCTCCTGCCTGTAAGGCCAGGTGTTCACATGTGTGAGGATTCTGCCTCTGTACCCGCTCTCCTGGGAGGCCTCGTTATTTGGAAGAACAGATGCTCGGCTTCCTGCTAAAATTTCAATACCATAAACATCCTGAGGGCAAGGAGAAAGTGTCCCTGCAGACCCCTCTGCACTCCTCTGGTTCTCTGCCCAGCAAACATCAGCAAGTTACTGTGGGGAAGCCAGGCTGTTTCCAAAACACCCAGGAGCAGCAAGGCAGAGCAGCAACACAGGGGCCGGTGCCCAGCAGTAGGGCTGCCTCAAGATGTGCTTCATCTCTTCTATCAGCTGAACATCTCAGTAGGTTTTTATTTTGAGGTTTGTGGTTGGTGCCTTGTGAGGTGGGGAAGGGGGAGCTCGGGTGCAGATGGACAGAAGGCTGGTTACCACCAGCCTGGGGCTATGAGGGGCTCACATTCATCTGCAGTGTTTGCAGTGGCAAATAATTGCCCCTGACTCCATCCCCCTGCATCTGCACTGAGGCTCTTCTTTTTTTCATCATTGTGGTGTGCAGATTTTCATGTTCAGAGCCCTGCATCTCTGCAGGTTTTTTCTGGGAGTTGCATCCCCATCACAGTGACACTACCATCAGCCACTTCCACACTGCCACATGACCCCTAGGAAGGCAGTGAAAGGGGAGGGGTTTGAGCAGAGAAGAGGGGAAAAGGCAGCTGGCCAAGAAGGGTGGAGAAACATCAGAAAACAAGAAAAGTGAATGGTTGGAGATCTCCATCACAGAAAGACTGAAGTTGGAAGGGACCTCTGAGGTCATCTTGTCCAAGCCCTTGCTCAAGCCCAGAGCTGCTGCCCAGGAATGTGTCCAGGTGGTTTTGAATTTCTCCAAGAGTGGGGACTCCACAACCTCTCTGGACACCCTGTGCCAGGGCTGGGTCATCCTCATTGGAAAAAGGTGGTTCCTGGTGTTCAGAGGGAACCTCCTATATTTGAGTTTGTGCCTGCTGTCTCTGAGCACCACTGAGAAGAGCCTGGCTCTGTCCTCTTTCCACCTTCCTGCCAGGTATTTATATACACGCTAGCATAAGTAGCCCTTCCGTCTTGTTCTGTCCTCTCCGGCCTTGCAGAGCTGGGTAATTGCTTTATCTACCAGAGCTCTTTGCATTAACAGGCAGTAATTGGCACCTGTGTTAAAGAGCCTGGTTTCAACTACTGCTTGAACGCAGCTCAAACTCCAGAGCTGGGAGATTACGTGGGGGAGGAGCCACAGTGCTCACGTTTACTCTCTGTCTTTCCACCAGGTGCTCCTCTTTCCCCAGGGATGAAGCATTTTTTATTTTTTGGTTTTCTTTGCGTTTCTTGCGTGTGCCTTGAATCTGCAAAGCAACCAGCAAGGGCTGCCCGGGGAGCGTGGGGAGCACAGCGCAGGCGTGGCTGGCACGCTGCTCCTCTCTGCTCTTCCCCATGTGGATGATTCTTATGGAATCCTCTACACAAACCCAAACTGAACGGTGGGGCAGCGAGGTGCGGGGGGAACTGCTCTTTGTGGATGGTGGCGTTCCCCCACCCGCAATCCTGGGAGCTTTCCCGGCCTCTCCCCTCAGCTGCAAGTCTCTCTCTCTGGCTTCCACTGCATCAGCTCTCCCCGGCGTGCTGGGCCCAGCCCCCTCCTGCTGCCATTCATCATTTCTGATCCAATAAATTACAGCACCGTAAAAGTGCGCAGGGAATTGTTTTCTGTGTTTTAGAGCCACGAGCCCTTAAATTTCCATTTGTTTAGGGGGTGATGAATAGACAGTTGTGGTTGGTGCTGGAATCATGCAGAGTGGTGGGAGAGCTCTGGCTACAGGGTGACTTAGTGCTCCCTCCTGCAAGCTCAGCGCCAGGGGCCTCGTGGGTTTGTGAGGAAATAGCTGCCTGGGGCTCCCCTTTCCAACACAACTCACCGATTCAGGTCATGAGAGTGGTCAAAGGTGGGGTTTGGAGAGGCTAAACCAGAATGTCAAGTCTCCCTGATCCACAGGGGTTTCTGTGCCAGTCAGTCCCTCTTCAGCCAGGGCACTCTGCTGCATCTGTGCTGCTCCTGCCTTTCCTCTCCCCAGTAACCTGGAGGCTGCAAGTGCACCACAACACCCACACTGTGGAGATGGGGACACAGGGGGGCATGTGGGGCAATGGCCATCCCTGCACTGTTTGCTTCCTTCTTTCTGTAGGTGCCTGTGTTCTTGCAAATGTAGTTTTAAGTCAATCTTGCAGCACTTTGGACCTGTCTAAGGTTTTGACACTGGATGTAAACTTAGCTGTGTGACTCGTGCCACAGTTGAGTCTAAGTCCTGCCTCGAGCAATAATAAATTCCTGTTCTAAGCTGCTCTGCCACCACTGCTGATGCATGTCAGTTATTCCCCTTTTCCCTGTCTCTTCAGACTTCAGGCCACTGGGAGAGGCCTCCAGCTCTGTTCTGCTGCTCTGGGGTACAGCATAGGAGTCATCCCACTGCCCTGTACCTCCAGCGCTTGCATAAGTGGCAGGAGAAGGCACAGAAGGAGTTAAACAGTGCTGGAAAAATTGGTGTTTAATCCATTGCTGTCCCTTCTAGCAAACCTAGATGGGAAAATGCCTCCCTGTTGGAAATAGTGCCTCTCAAAAATGGAAATGCAGGATGGCTGGGGATTAGGGTGCCTATCGCTGGAAATGGGTTTCTTATCATCTCTCTGAGCTGAATTGGTGGGACAGCCTCTGAAAATTGAATTGCCTTCCCTGTTTTGGTCTCTGCCATTGCATCCCTCCTGTGCTCTAGCTTTGCACCCACCTTCCCAGGCTGTGGCCTCCCTTGTCCCCATCCTCAGCAGAGCAGACCCCTCTGAGAGGGTCCATGCCTGTGGAAAGGGACTGTCCCAGCTGGACGGTGGGCAAAGATTCATCCTTTGGATTCTCATCCATCTGGGAAGATTCATCCTCTGGATTCTCAAGCCTAGAAGGATGTGGTCCCTTTTCCCAAGCCTTTCCTCTGACCTTGCAAGGACAGTGGTGATCTGGCAAAGCCTGGTTTAGGACAGCATGAGTGAAGGTGTGAAATGATCAGAAGAGATCAGCACTACTGGAAAGGAACACTGGTGATGAGGAGCTGGGAGTGGGGCAGGTGGGAGGCAGAGGAGAAGATGAGGGGAGCTGGAACAGATCAAGGAGAGACGTTGAACACACCAGAGCAGTAGTGAGAGTGATTGTGAGGTGATGGGCAGCCTGAACCCTGGGTCTTTACTGTGCCAGGTTCTGTCCTGGCATGGCCAAGGCGGCTCTTTCGGTTCCTCCTCGTGATCTCTGTGGTTTGAAACACGACACACCACCAGCCAGTCTGTGCCCAGCTCTGTCCCCATAGACCCTGGGGGGTTCCCTGCTCCCCAGGCCCAGAGCAGGTGAGGTTGAAGGCAGATCAAACATTTTCCCATGGTGCAAACTGCAGGCCCCAGCCCAGGTGTGGAAGTGCCAGCGATGGGTGTCCAGGCACAGTGCAGGCACTTCTTTAAATGTCTTTTTTCTCCAGCATTCAGCTGGGGATAATTCTCTTTTACTGAGCTGTATTTTACCATAGGTTGCCAGTGCCTGATTTAATCCTTGTCTCTGTCACAGTATTTTTTTTTGGAGGAATTTCCCATCTCTTGTTAAAGTGTGAGCCATAAGCACAAGAGGTGCTGAGTGTCCACACGCTGATGGCTCTTCAGTGCAGCAACCTGCAGTCACGGTGCTGCTTCTACACACAGTTGCTGCTCTTGGTTCTTCATCTGCCAAAACACATTGAGTTTGAAAGTAAAAATTATTTAGGACTAATTGGGGAGTTTTTGCTGCTCTTACAGAGCTACCATCCTCGGTTAATGGAATCTGAAGCAGAACTCTTTCAGAATAGCCCCTCTGCAGTGAGCTGGAACACATCAAGTAATTGCTGGCTGTCAGGGTAAAGCATTAGCCAAGGGCCTGGTTCCTCCTGGAAGAGCATGCTGTGCTCGGGCTGCAGGGACTTGCTGTCTGCCCCAACAAAGAGAAGTCCTCCCTTCTTACTAGGGTGCTGTTCTTGCCCTCTGCTGAAGGACTGACTTGAACTGCTGACAAATAATGGGAAAAACTTTACTTTTAATCACAAGAGTGCTTGCTTATGTGCTGAGGGGCAGCCATGGCCAGGTCTACGCCCATCAGAGGGGTGGGGAGCCTTTATCTCTGCAGAAAGGAAACTGTGGCCAAAGGCATTATGTTGTTTGAAGTACCTGCTAAAGAGCTCATTGATCCCCAACAGCACCCACACCTTCATGGGAGGACACACCAGTGTGCCTGGCCTGGATGTGCAGGGAGCCCTATGGGGCCACCACAGCCCCCTGGCTGTGCTCATGTGTTTCAACAGTTTGTCCAAAGCAACTTATTATTTCATTTTGGGTTAAAACTGATAAATCAAGGTGACTTTGGGGAGAGAAATAATTCCTTTTGCAGGATTTGCATAATCCTGGCTGGTGATATGATAATGGTGTTTGTTAAAGACAGAACACAATGAATTAATACTGTTAAGTTGCTGCTGCAAAATGCAAAGCAGGTAATCTACTGTGGGTGCAAAGAAGAGTGTGAGTACAGCAGGCTTGGCAGTGGAAGCAGCAGGTCCAGAAGACTCCTTGCCACAGGTCCAGACCCTGGCACAGTCAGCAGCAGGTACACCCTGCGTTCTGCTTGGTCCTGGCTAAAGGTTGTGCTCAGCTTGTCCAGGGACGGATTGCCTGTTTCAGTCCCTTTTCCCACTGTCTCCGTGGGGCCAGGACCTGCTTTGTCCCTTGGATCATTCTGGAGAGCCAGCCATGCAGGGCCACTCCCTGCTGGAGGAGGGACAGGGGAGCTGAGGGTGATGTGTGTCTGATGGGTCTGAAGGGATCTCTGGTCACAGAGATGCTCTGATAAGGAGATGAGCCCTGGCACTGGTCATCATGCCACCTTGGACACCCCCAGGAGCCAGGAGACTCTGGAGGCTGTTCAGCCCCAAAGAGGTTTTCCTCCCACAGCGAAGATGAGGGCCCTGGGGTGGGGTCACCAGCCTGGAGACTGTCCTGCTCCAGCCTCAGCCCTCGGCTCCCACCCTGCTCAGCCGGGCTCAGCTGTGGGAATGGTGCTGCAGGAGGAGCAGGAAGAGCTGGTGTGAGGCAGAGGTGGAGGGAAAGGTGCATGGGTGCCTCACTCATTCCCTGGGCTGGTGCTGCACTTCCAAAGCCATCCTCGCTGCCAGACCCCACTGGAATCCTAATGCACTGTTTATCTCTGCAGCTCCACGGCTCTGTGAGAGGGAGATGCTGTGCGGGAGCCAGAGCAGGATTTCAGGCTAATTGGATTCTGTGTCTCCGTGGCTTCCCGTGTAGGCAGGCGACTGGGATTAGTGCAGTGTTTCTGAGGAGTGGAGGAGAGCAAGGATGACCTGCATAGGGATTTCCTCCTGCACAGCCCCTGCTGTCAGCTTCAGGAAAGGACTGTTTTGGACAGGCTGTTGAGGTAGAAGGGCCCAAAGCAGCGTGTCCCCACTCCGTCCATATCGCTCCTGCTCTTCCTAAACCTTTGAGCCAGGTGCAATCCCCTTCCCAGGGAAGGAAACACCGCCTGAGCCAGGGGACTGGTCTCTCTTGCTGACTCCATGTGGGGGGAACCAGAAAGAGAAGTCTAAGAACTGGTGGCTCGTGCCTGTAGCCAGCCAACTGCCAGGCTGTGCTCCCCTCTCCCTGCCCAGGCCTGGCTGCTGGCTGGGAGCAGCGCCCGCCTGAACCTTCTCCCTTCCCCTCCACATTCCTTGCTTTGTCTCGGAGCCTTGTCAGGGCAGGAGCGGGATTCACCTCATTAGCAGAGATTTATTCCTGTATAAACATTTCATTCCTTTAATTGCCAGGCGCTCGTGCTGCAGGGAACAGCGGTGACGGCGCGGGGGACACCGAGCCAGGTGTGTGTGTGGCGGCACACGTGGCTGAGCACTGGCACAGCTGTGACACACCACGGTGCCCACCTGTGGGAGCATGTGCAGGGCCAGCCAGCCTGGGTAGGTGTGTGCCCCCAGGCTCCCTGCTGGTAGATACCAGCAGGTCCGTGGGGTCGTAGAATCCTAGAATGGCTTGGGTTTGGAAGGGACCTTAAAGCTCATCTTGTTCCAGGCCCCCTGCCGTGGGTAGGGACACCTTCCACTAGACCAGATTCCTCTCACCTGGCCTTGAACACTTCCAGGGATGGGGCAGCTGCAGCTTCTCAGGGCAACCTGTGCCAGTTCCTCGCTGACCTCACAGGGAAGAATTTTTTCCTATTATCCCATCTAATCCTGCCCTCTGTCAGCATGAAGCCATTCTCCCTTGTCCTGTCACTCTGTGTCCTTGTCACAAGTCCCTCTCCAGCTCTCTTGGAGGCCCTTTAGGCACTGGAAGGGGCTTGCTTGGTTATGAGTGTGCCTGCTGGGTTATGGGAGCAGGGGTGGCAGGTACTTACCAACCTGCTCCTGCAGTTCGTGGTCTCTTCTCCCACATGCTCATCCAAATGTTAATTTTATGGATGCCTTTATAAATCCTGTGGCTTTCCCCTGTCCACAGGCTACATAGATTTCATCTTGTTGAGAGGTGACACTTCTGGCCTTTGGTACCAGGCTATCAATTTGATATTCTGAGAACAGTAAAAAATTTGGGACCATATTAACTCGTGATTCCTCTGCTGCTCCCTCCTGTAACTCTTTCTGTGCCTTCTGAAATTCTAGGGCGATGAATAGGTGCCTCAGCTGCTGGCAGAGCCACAGGCATGGAACAGCAACAGCCAGGGCCAGCCTCCTGCCTGGAACACCTCCGTGGAATCCAAACTGTTGAGCTGCTGTTCTCCTGCTTGCCAAGAAGATGGAGGTTCATGCCCACCTCTCTGTTAGACCTGGCAGTCTATCCCTACCTCTGAGCCCCTTCCATGTGTTCTGAGCAGGGCACACCTGCAAGACTGCCAGACACACAGCACATTGATTGGCCAGGCTGGAAGGGAAGGCTTTTGCTCTGCTCGCTGGGAGACAGCCTTGCTGCCGCCAAGCCTGGAAGAACATGCTTGGGTCATTCCATCAATGTAAAGGTTAAATGTTTAGCTGCAGCTATTGAAAACAAAGCAACAGCAGCAACACCACCACCAGCAAAGGAATTGGATGCCTTTTCAGCGTCTGGATTTCAGATCTGCATCTGAGCACCTACCAGGTACGGTGCACCGAGGTCCCCAGCGTGCCCTGCCCCGTGTCAAGGGTTCTGCCTCTCTGCACTTTGCCACCCGTGGGCAGCTCTGCAATGGCTCAGCCCCACTTCACCCCAGTTGACAGCTTTCCAAAATGGATTTTTGGCCTCTGATTTTTGCCGGGGAGTTTTGAAGCACCTGATTTGCTCTCTCTGCTGATTAAGAGGGCTCTGTGTTGTAGCCTTGCTTTCAGCCACTCAACCTCTGTAAGCACACCAGTGACCTACTCTAAGAGTTATTTGAATACAGGTCTTTTGTTGAGTAAATAAGGACCTGGAAGAGCAGTTTTTTTCCTAACCTGCACATCTCCTGTTTCAGTAAATCAGTAGACAGCTCATACATTTAACTCACATTGTTTTGCAGAAAAGCACATCATAAGCTTCTGTTTTAGCACCGTAGGGCAGGTTCTTAGGGACAGCATGGCTTGCAGCTTTCACAGTTCCATACCAAGTTGCAATATGCGTATTATTAAAAGACAAACTAAAACCTCATCATGATGCAATATGCCTAAAAGTCCCACGGTGCCTGAATTCCCTCTTCCTGTCACATCTGTGGGCATGTCACAGCAGCTGTCCTGCTGCCAGGCCGCTGTCTCTGGAGTCTGGGCTCACCCTTTGCCTGGAAGACCTGCAGAGCCCCAGGGAAACACAGGAGACACAGACAGAGGTCCTGCTCCGTGTGTATCCCTCCCTGTGCTCTGTCTCTGTGTGCCTGTTCTTGTCACCCTGTCTCCCCAGGGTTGTTGCTCTTCCAGGCTGTTGCTGGCAGGGTCAGCTGGTGATGGAGCTGTCTGGGCTTGAGCCAAGCTCCCATCCCACAGGATGGCCGTGTCCCATGGCACAGGAGGGGCTCAGGGGGATGGTTCACTTTACAGTCCTGTCTGGAGCATCCAGAGCAGCACCAAGTGTGTGGACCCCACTCCTCCATGCCCAAGGCTGACTCCTTGCTCCACGCAGGAAGCAACAGCTCCTGGCAGCACCTGTGTGAGGGCCTGGCAAGGGCTGTGCTGAACAGGTCTTTGTGCTGTGGCAGCTGGCATCTCCTTGGGGACGGTGCCAGGTGCTGTCATTCTTGGTGCAGGGTGTTGGCATTAAGTGCTGGTCTGTGCAAACCGCTTTCCATACCCTGTGCCCCTTTCCTGGCCCTCTCTGGCAGTTGCTGCCCCTGTTAGGTGTGGGTATGACCCACTGGAATCCAGCTGGCCCTGGTGACCAGCAGCCTGATCCATGGGGGGACTTCATCAAAAGGCTCAGTGGGGAGGAGCTGTGTGACTCTGCTGAATCCTAAAGTGAGCTCTGGTGTGATGCCTTGCCCCCCGTGCTGCTGGACATCAGCCCAGCCACAGGCTGCAGCTGAACGAGGTGGGTCTGGGGTGCGGGCACCCAGTGAGCACCCAGGTCTCTGCTGGGCTGTCAGCTGAGGAGCAGCAGCAGATGGATGTGGAAAGCCTTTAAATTCAGCACATGATCAATACTAAACTGATCTTCTGGAGTCTCTTATAAGATTACCCCAGCCTCATGCATCCAATTGCAAAAAAAAAAAATCACTCAGCACACCAGGGAGATGTGAGAAACGCTGCGGCCCCCGTTTAGGCTGCACAGAGCCAGAGTAAGTGACTTCACAGTTGTTTATTGCAGTAAATAATTCATCCTCTTAACGTTTAGTTTTATTGCTCCCTCCATGCCCCCACCTCACTTCCTTTCTCTCAGTTTCCCTCTCTTGTCCTAAAATTCCCATGCTGGGTCATTTCTGTTGTCATGATTCCCCACCACACACACACACACATGTGCTCATACACACACAGAGACACAGATCTGCCCTGATCCAACTTTTGCTGACTGCCATCCCAGGGAGAGCAGTGCTGAGGCAGAGACAAAGCTGTTTCACTGCTCAGCTCAGTCCATGGCCAGGCCTGGCTTTGCCACCTCGGTCTCTGCCCCCAGCGCTGCTTTCACACGGTGCCAACGTGCAGGACTGTTTGGAATACATTACCATTGCTAATAGTGTTTCTACCCTGATTAGTAATGACATCTGAACAAACCCTGGGACACAAATTATCAGCCAGCCAGGTGTGGAGGGAGGGCTGCAGCTGACACGGAGTGGCAGTGAGGGGGTAGATGCTGCTCTGACGTGGGGACCCAGCTGGGGCAGGTTCACCTCACCTTGCACCTCCCTGAAGCCCTGGGAGCCAGGGGGGACAAGGCGTCTGGATGGCCCCTGGTGTGTGGGGCATGCAGCAGCTGGGTTTGGGTGCCTGGAGAGCTCTGCACATCCCCATCACACAAACTTGCCACCGTGGACTCCGGGGGGGCTTGCCGAGCCTGTCAGCTCCTATGTCAGCACAGGTTTTTTTCAGCTGCTAAAAACAGGTTGATGGGAGCCCCTGCCATGGGATGAAGCTTTCCTAGTCCTGTCAACTGAGACAAGATGGTTATATACATCTCTGAAGCCCTTGGCAGCACGCTAGCTCCTGCTTGTGGATAGTTTTGTGGAAAAGGCTGAGTATAAATTGGCACATGTCTCTCTAAGTGGAAAATTGTTGGAGTCTGGGAGAGTGTCAGGAAGAGCATCACACCTGCACGCTCCAGGCAGTTGCTCCTGGCCACTCTGGAGACACAATACAGGCTAGAAGGACTCTTGGGCCAGACTTCTGCTGCTCCCTGCAGAAATCATTTTGATTGTGTCTGGAGCCCTACAGGCACCTTCCTAGGAGTGCTGTCATTTGCACAGGTGGGTGGTGTGAGGCTCTAATCTCACCTCTGGTTCTGTCCACTCCTGATCACTATGAAGGGCCAGGAGTTGAGGTCATGGTGGCAGTGGCCTGACCTGAACTGCATCTTCAGGGATGGATCTTCCTTTACAAGTGCTGCCCAGACATCTCCACTGGCTCTTTTAACACTCCTTCCAGCGAGGCAGCAGGTGACCTTTTGGAGTGAAATGATCCCAGCATCCATATGGTACTTTGGGATCTGTAAGCATAGGCCAAATCAGTGTTATTTTCATCCACTGCCTTGAGAGGTGGCAGCAAGATCTCACCATCTGGGAGGCAGTGGCTGCTCTGGGTGTTTTGACTCCAGGACAGAATCCCTGAAATCCCTTGGGGTCATTTTTTGATGTGCCCCTCTGGGGCCCCTCCTGGGCCCTGGTTTGTTGGGGGCTGGAGGTCCTCAGGCATGAGCTGCTTTGCCAGTTTTTGAGCCCTGCTGCTCCTTGGCACAGGAATCTGTCTGCAAAGGGGTTGTTGCCCCTCCATGAGGTGTGAATCCAAGGCCTCCAGTGCCTTGGGCATGCAGAGCATTGCACTCCCAGCAGCTCAGGTAGGAGCTGCAGGTCATGGGTGGTGTCCCCAGGAGCGACCTCTAAGCTGTGCCAAGGGTTCTCCACCTGACCTTGGCCTGAGGTTGCCCATTATGTCACATGAGGGAAAGCTGGTTCCTAACCTGGAATTGTAGCCAGGGTGGGGAGGGTGAGGATGTGTGTGCACAGCCCTGCCAGCCCCCCACCACTCTGCTGGCTGCCAGCACATGAAGGGGGGTGGAGGAGCATGAGGCAGGTGCCCAGCACCTCTGCTGGCTCTGGGGCCAGCCCCTGGAGCAGAACACTCCAGATACCCCTGCAGGTGACAGCTGGTGGCACTCGGCACCTGTGGAGCCCTTCTGCAGGCTCTGAGTTTGCTTTCCATTCGAGGTGTGTGCCTCAGCTCGACCCCGCACGCCTCCCATGGGTTTTGGCATGCTGTGCCCTTGGGGCTGCCTGCTGACAGTGCTCCTGTGCCAGCAGACAGCAGCTGGGGCTGGGGCTGCACTCGGCCGCCTCAGGCTGAGCTGACAGGCCTGGTGTGAAACAAGATGAATGGGCTGAAGTTGGTGAAAATTATTCTAATTTATAATCTGCTGCTTTGTGGAGCTCCCCAATTAATTCTCTCTAGATACATAAGTAGGCCACATGTTTGCTTTGCTTCAAATGTAATAAACATTACACTCTGTCCCCTGCTTTTGGTGCTGGTTCCTGTCAGAGCATTAGTCCCTGTAGCTAATTCCTCACACCTGTCTGCCAGGCTCCTGGGACCCAGGCTGGGCACAGGGCGGAAACGCCAGGCTCCAGGAAACTTGTGGCATGGAGAGATAAATTGCTGATCAAAGGGCTGGTGCAGAGTGCCTCTGATTATTTAGTCTCAGGCAAGGCAGCGCAGCCCGCTCGGGAGAGGGCTTTGTTCCGACGGCAGCCGGGGTGGGATGGGGTGCTGGGATCTGGGCACTCCCAGGCCACAGGGAACTGCTGAAGGGGGGTCCATGGGGTGCAGCAGTGATGGGGAGGCTGCTCTTCACAGCCCTGCTGGGGGCTGGGTGTCAGCACAGGGCTGCTGCAGCACCAGCCCTGGGCAGGGAGAGCAGCCTCTCTGGCTGGTGCAGAAGTGGCCCCCCCATCCATCCTCGGGGAAGGGAGCTCTGCTCCTGCCCTCCATGGGACTGCTGAGCACAGCCCCTGCCATGGATGGAGCCTGGCCAGGAGCTGCAGCCCAGTTGCCCAGAAATCCTGGAAAAGGCAAGAAGAGGTGGAGAGGGTCCCAGCAGGTAGCAGGGAGCCTGCATGGGACATTCATGGCCCTAAAGTGCCAGGATGCCCAAGGAAAGGCCTGTACTGCCTCTGCAGCCAAGGGCAGTACTGCCCAAGAGTTTGGGCACTGCTGGCCCAGGCAGTGTTGTCAGGGGCAAACAGAGGTCATGGGCAGCCCTTTATTCCCTCAAAGGACTCATAGGCAAATAAAATAGAATCAGTTTTGCAATGCCTTGCTGATCCCTCTCACCTCCTTCCTTACCTTCGAGGGATGGAGGGTGATTCCAGATTTGCTGATAATAAAGGTGCAAATAGGTCTGCAAAGAGCAAAAGCCCTTGCCTGCTCTGGTGCTGTGTTGAGCTGTGAAGAGCTGCTTTGCTTGCTGAGGTGCCTCTGGTGGAGGGTGGATGAAATGGGGTTGGTACTTCCCCCTGGTTTGATGCAACAATGGCTTATTGATTGCTGTGCAGAAAACTGGGGGCAGCTTACTTGGCACTTTGTTTTCACCATCTCCAGAGGAAAGAGAACTTTAAAAATGAGTTTAGAGTGTAGTTCAATAGTGAGTTTCAGCACTGCTGCCACTAGCAGCTCTTCTCTCTCACCTGACTTTACCTCCCACATCCACAGCTTCTCTGCTGGCATCTGAGTGCAAGCAAAGGACCTGCCTGGCCTTTGGCTCCTGTCCTGCCCTGGGTGGTCCAGAGCCAGCCACTCCATGTCCTTCAGTGAGCCTTAGGGCAAGGACACATTCCTGGAGCCCTGGTAGGGGAGAGGTGCTGGCTTCTGCCCCAGCACCCAGTTCTGTGCTTGCTGTAGGATGCTGAGGAGCATCTGCCAAGTGTCTGATGGGGGTGTCTGCCAAGGGGATGCACTTCCCACCTGTCCTTCACGGTGGGGCTGAGCATTCCCTCCACACTCCCATGCTGTAGCAGGAGGAGCTGTGTTGAGGGCTCTCAAGGACAGAGATGCCAGCCTGGCCTTCAGGCACGTGCCCCCCCTTTTCCTGGAGCCCCAGACACAGGCACTTGTGTGCCCCACGCAGGCCTGCCAGGGAGGGGAGCCAAGCAGCAGCCGTTATCAGGCTCACACAGACCTTTCCCATCTGGCTCCTGTTCTGAGGAGCGATCCGTGTTCCCTGCAGGTGCCGGCAGCCGCCACCATCGCCGGCGGTGCGGCCAAGGCGGGAGGTGCTGCTGCTCTGTCTGCAGAGTCCCCCTCCAAGCCAGGCTGGTGCAGCCCTGGCAGTGCCTCCAACCCCTTCTCTCCCCTCAGTTAGGCAGGTGGGAGCTGGCAGAGAGCCCTGGGATTTGAGTCGGCTCAGGCAGCTCGAGCCGCGTTGCAAGAGGATGGAAACAAAAAGCTCAGTCTAGGTCTGGATCCAGAGCACTGGGGATGGAGAGCTGGGGGGCAGTGACAAGAGGATGCACGAGGCCCTTGAGACTGTAAAGCCACCTCTTCTCCCAGGGGCTGTGAGGGCCAGTCCTCTCCTCAGCCCCATAGGGGTGTGCCAGGGCACTGGACACTGGGACACAGGGATCTGCTGGCAGACACGGTCCTTGTCAGCACCGATGCTTGTTGTTGTCCCCACAGCCATTTGCAATGTGCCACTGCCACTGGCAGCACAAGGAGGTGAAGGGAGAGCCGCCCACCAGGCTGGAAGGAGCTCAGACTGAACACCTTCCCTGTGGTGTTGTCGAGCCCTGTGACTGCAGAGCCACAGAGACTGAGCCAGGACATTGTCACCTCTCCTGTCCCCTGAAGCTACCCCCAGAATTTCTGGGAAGGGCTGAGCTGAGTGGGTGCCCACCCACCCTGTTGTCACAGGCTCTTGCTTTTTTGCTCAGCCTGGCCTGAGGCAGAGGTGTGGGGCTGGGATGGGCTGTGCTGTGGAGGTTGAGCTGGGCTGCAGCTGCACTCCTGCACAGCGCTGGGAGAGCAGCAGTCCCTCGGGTGCCTGCTGCTTGCTCAGTCCCTGGCAGACGGGCAGGGGTGCTGGCTCTTGGGGAGCTGTGCCAGGACATGCTGCCAGGCCTTAGGTGGGAGTGTTTCTCCCTGGTGGATGCACTTTGCCTCAGAGGTGATGGAGCACTCGCTGCAGGAGCAGACCAAAGCTGATGGGCAGAGGGGCAGCCAGGCTGGTGAAGCGAAACACTTCAAATGCTTTTCATTCCAGCTCTCTGCAGCCCATGCCTTGCCAGGAGCTGCTCTCTGTTTTCACTTAACTTGGTAACCGCATCAGGACCCAGTAAACAAGCTTTCCAGGGATGCTGAAGGAGCCAAGGCAGTCCCAGGTGTCTTGGTCACGTCCCTGGGGACAGCACTGCTGAGTGCTGCTGGCACTGTGACACAGCTGCTCCCACATCTTGGCTTTGGGGATCCCCAACACCTTCTCTGGTGATACTGAGCCAGGGGCCTGAATGCACAGAGGGAGAGAGCAGCCCCTGACTGCATCTCTGGAAAGGACTGCTCTCAGCCTGGGTTGGACACTCCAGCACAGCCCTACCCCCTCTGAGTATGTTTCCTGCTCTTTTGTCCCTCCACCTACACCCACAAAGACAGGACAAAGGACCATGAGGAGTTAGAAGAGGCAACAGAGCTGAGCACTGAGAACCACCAAGCCTCATCTTTCACGGTACCCCACTCACTGCACACACTCTGCCTGCACCCAGCTTCCCCATCCTGCTCTGGCTCCTGTCCTGAACATACTTTTACCTTTTTGTGACTCTCAGAGGTTTTTAAATTTAATGGGTTCCTTTTTTTTCTTTCTTCCTTCTTATCACCTGAGCTGGATCCTCTCTGAGCTGCTGCCAGCTCCAGGGATTACAAGTGAATAATTTAGGTCTGATGGCACGTTTGAAGTTTAAGAAAAGGAAATGGAAAGTGTAGCCTGCTCCTCATCCCTACCCCAGAGCCACGGTGCAGACTGCTGTTGTTTCTCCAGAGGTAATTTCAAGGATTCCCTAAGGAGCCAGACTCTGCACATGGCAGGGCCCTTCTTGGGCATGGCCATCCAGATCCTGGCAGCCTGGAGGTGAGGGCTCCCAGGGCACCACAGGGGCAAGGGTCACCAGCCTGTTGTCTCCAGGTGCTGGTGGAGGAAGGAGAGCCTGGCAGTGTGCTGAGCAACGGCAGCACGGAGCTTTTGGCTGGTTCCCCCAGCTTTGCTGAGCACTGACACACTTCTGCTTGACTGACCTGCACAGGCTCTGGAGGCAAAGAACTCCCTCCCACGGCCAGGGCTGTGCTGCCAGCGGTGGGCTCTGGGCTGGGCTTGCACAATGCCAGGCACGTTGCTGGTTCTCAGGACAGGAGGCACAGGAAGATACTCTGGGAAATTATTTTTACCTCCCTGCGACTCACTCTTCGGAGCTAAGTCACTTTTATCAGCTCTGGTTCAGCCCCAATGAAGGCAATCTTTCCTCATACATACACTTCTCTCTGCAAGGTGGCTCTGACAAAATTTAAATATGAACTTTAGTGGTTTCCAGGAGCTCTTGGAAGAACTAACAAGCGTATCACAGGGTCCAGCATTAAATCCTTCCCTGCTGGGATGCAGTAGAGAACGGAAACTGTCAGGCAGTTTGAGATCCACTTAGCAATTAGTGCAGATGAAAGAAGCACTAAAGCGAAAGCCCCGGTCTCTGTGCTTCTGGTGGGAGGAGGAAAGAGGAACACGACAAAATGTGACTGTGTATCCCACAAAACAATGAATCATTTTAACATTTCCAGTCCTTTTCATGCAGGCAGGAACTGTCGATCAATACGTGACAGAATTAAAGACCTGCAGTAAAAACCTCGGAGCTGAGGATCTGTGAGAGCTGTGAACACAGGCTAATCTGTGTAATTCCGAATGCAGCATACCAGGAGAGACCAGCAACTCCACAGGAGTCAGAAGCTGCAGCAGTAGAAGTCTTCTGGGCAAAAGGGCTCCTCTGCCCACCCGGAGGAACACCCACTGGAGAGGAGAAACCATCACTGGCAACGGATGTGGAGCAGCTACAGAAAGCAGGAGTATTTCCCAGAAAACTCCAAGCTACCACAAATGTGGCCCTAAGCCACGTCCTTGTAAGAGCCTGCAAAATGTGATTCAGGATGTGTGTTCACAAAAGCTGCAGCCATATCCGTGGCTCTGGAGGATTTGGGGCCGGTAAGAGCATCTCACAGGCTTTGCACTCTGAAGTGGTGAAAACAGCCAAGAGATGCCGTTCTGTGACCCTGTGCCACAGCTAACTCCAGTACAAAGGCAAATTCCAGTTAGGTTAGTAGGACAGTATCCCTGGAAGGAGGAAAGGCAGGCATGCAACAGCTAAACAGGGGACTAGTTAGTTGTGTGCACAAGGGATGTGATGAACTCTGTTTACAGAGTCTGGTCTAAAAATATCTTTACTGGGCCATTTCAAAAGTAATAGGGAAGACACAAGTGCACAGTTTGGAAATACTAACAGTTTTAGAAAGTTAAAATCATTCTTTGGTAATTGAGTGAGCACAGGAGCTCAACATGATGCACTTACAACATGCCTTTGGGGAGGTTCAGGTTCCAGCAGCTGCACTTGGGAAAAGCTGTGGAACCTTGTCATACACACAGAGAAACCTTCTAGTCAGAAAAGCAGGACAATAAATGGCACAAGGGAAGTGTAACTTTAAACTCAGTGCTGAGGGACTGCCAGGAGCTGAAGGAAGCCAGGGAACTGGCTGTATGTGCACATACATTGTCAGCTGAAAGCAGTGGATCTATTGGTGGTGGTGGCTGAGCAGGATTTGCATGTGTGTGTCCTAGGAAGAGAACAAGAGGAGGCTGTATCATGTCAGCTAGCCCTGGTCCTAAGCTTTCCATCTACCTGGGATCCTTGGAAGCAGCCCAGACCTGATAGCCTGAACCTCTGCCTTTCCTCATTTCCTTTGCCCTGTTGTTTTTTTTTTTATATATTGCATATCCAGGGCATAGCTTCAATGCAATGCCTGGGTGGTGAGCTGTGCATCCAGGTGTAGTTCTAGGGAGCAAAGAACTTGGAATGGTGCCCTGTGCCACTGAGGGGAGGGCACTATGTGAACAGGTCCCACAGTAGGGGTCATTCTCCCTCGCTAACCCCCTGGGCACTCTCTGCCTGCCCACTAACAGAGCCAAACACTTGTCTTTGAGCTTTCTTCAGGCCATAGTCTGGGACTTGTCCAGCAAAGCAAATCCTGAATAACTGCCTCAAATAACTGCCCCCAACCACTAATTTTTCCAGGCTGAGTGGCAGCATTTCACGCTGGGCACAACAAGCAGAGGAGATGAAAGCTCAAAGCCAAATAGACATCACAGAGCCAGTACAGATGTGATTTATTAAAGAAACGTCTGGATTGCAGAGGAAGCAGAAAGGTGCATCTTGAAAGGAACTTTTAACGTCTGTGAGTGAAAAGCAACAAGGGCTGGGAAGCAAGGGAAGCTGCCAGGGGCAAAAGCTAATGGACCTGGTCCTGGGGTGTGTTGTCAGCAGGGAACATGTGGCTGGGAGCCAAAGGATAAGCTGTGCTGCTTCGTCTGTAACCATGAAAGCAAGAGCTGAGCAAAAGGGCTGCCCAAGCTGAGCTGAGAGGCAAGAAAGTGCTGCTGGAGAAGGGGATATCCCCAGGCTCGCACAGGGATCTGATGCGCTTTTCTGTAGTTTGTGCAGAGGAACTGATAACCGTGCCTGCGTGTCAGCAGGGCACGCTGCACCTCTGCACCCTCTCACGCTGGAGCAGGGATTCCAGCTCCCACCTTGTTGTCCAGATCCAGTGCCTCAGCTGCCAAGTTCTAAGCAGACTCCCCATCTCTCCCTCCTTTCCCAGCGTGCTGGCACAGCTGCTCCAGGCTGGTTCCCAGCCTTGGGTCCCCCATCCCTGCAAACAGGCCTGTGCAAGGACGAGTGTCCAGCTTCCAGCAGCTGACCAGGCCCTTTCTCTCAGCTGTTCATGCTCTGGCCAGGCTGAGGTACCTGTGGGGGAAGCCTCAAGCCTTCCCTTTCCCATGCCAGCCCCTGCTGCCCAGCCTGTCCGTCTGTGCCAGCGCACAGCTGGGGCACTGCCTGCCCGTGCTGTCCCCAGCCCTGGAGCCACTCTGAGCAGCACAATCTGCTGCATTAGGTCGATTTCAAGAGCCCCTCCAGGTCAGTTAGCAATTACCTGCACCAGATACACGCTTGGAAAGGAGCTTCTGATCTCTTCAATGCACTCGTTTTCCTCTTTCAATTTCAAATTCGCCTCACTGGAAATAGGCACTTCAGCCTCTTTTACAGACCATGGTAAATTAGGATTTCGTCCAGTTCTGTTGGTTTTGCTGATATAGATGTTTTTCTGTGCAGAGGCGATGCCATGGCCAATCCGAGGTGTGTCCAGGCTCCCTCTGTTCAGACTCTTCCAGCTGAGCCTGTGGGTGATGTCATGGTACACAGAGTGTTTCTGCACAGACCAGTGGCCCCAGAATGTGCTGAGCAGCCTCTCCTGGGATGGGCACCCTGGTCCCAAAACTCCTGTTATCAATTCAGACTGGTGTTCCATGTTGTTGAGACATGGCCAGTGAGGCATTCCCTCTCTTGGAGAGTCAGCTGCAGTGCAGGTTTCCCGTCTGCACACTCCAGTCTTGTCCTGGAAAGGAAAGGACCGGAAAGAAGGAAATCCAGTGTCTTTGCATCTCTCCTTATTTTTGTGCTGAAACCTGACTGCCATCCGCTTGTCACAATGACATTTTCTACAGTGACATCCTTCATGCTCTCCCAGCACAGCGCTGGCCACACCGTGGGGATGCTCCAGCTGGTTTGTTCTGCTGCTCAGCTGAGGAAGACACATCTCCTGCTTGTGCCCGAGGACACGTTCCCAAGGGAAGTGAGGCTCACTGCAATCCTGCAGCTGGTGCATCTGCAGCAGTCTCTGGGGCCAGTGTGGAGCCTCCCCTGGCACCCCCAAACAGGCTCAGTTTGGGGGCCAGGGCCAGCTGGCTGCCAGCAGGCACAGGCTGCTGGGGAAGGGCTCTGGATTTGCTGTTTGCCTCGTCATGGGGTGCCTGCAGCCCGACGGGGTCACACCCCATCCCAAAACCAGGGTTCAGTGCTCAGAGGCAGAAGCAATTTTACATAAAGTTCAATTAAATATTTGCTTTATAATTGCGCAACAAATTATTCATAAAGGCATTGGAATCTAATCACAAGGCTGACACCGCCGAGTCTGCAAATGACACAGTACTTGGAGAGAATAAAGATGGGGAGGGCTGCCAGGTTCTGGTGACAGTGGGAACGCTCCCAGGAGAAGACCCACAGCAGCACCAAAGAGGCTCAGCAAAGGCAGAGTAAGTGGGGTGGCATGTGAGAAATGGCCCTGGGCAATAGTCTGGGGGTTTGGCTCATGTGTGCCCAGCAAACAGGGGAGCACTGGGCTGTGTCCCTCCCAACCACGTTGTGTCAGCTCCATTTTTGTGTGGGCACGCTCCACAGTGTGTTATGGAGCATTCCCAGCCCTGCAGGACCTGTGTGAGCGCGGGATTGCTGCCTTCAGCTCTTGCCTCTATCTCCAGCAGGAATCACGGTGCTGCACATTTTAGGGGGTGCACAGACCCTCCCATAGCCCTGGGGTGTGAAGAAAGTCGTGTGGTGCTGCCTGCCCACAGGGTCCATCCTAGACCTGTGCCAGAGCAGCATCCAGGAAAAGGCAGGAGCCAATCCAGGCAATCCCACAGTGCAGCCCTCAGGAAACAGGCAGGTGAGGCAAGGATGAGCAGCTGGCAAGAGGTGCTTGGTAAGCACAGCGGGAGCAAACGGGACCAGCCAGGGACCCCCTGCAGGGAGTTTGGCAGGGGTTCTTGCTTCCATGCAGCCTTCATGGCATCCTGAGCTGCAGCTCTGTGAGCCAAGCCCTCTCTGCCAGTCCTGCCACCCGACGCTCAGCTCCTTTCCGGGTGAACTTCGGAGGGCAGCAGACTGAATCCTGCCCCCACAAAGAGCAAGGGTGGTGGGACTGAGCTGTGTGAATCTCTGTTGGTTCTGCTGGGGTGAGGCAGGGTGAGGGGAATGAACACAGCTCTGCTGGGCAGGTGCTGAGTCCAGCAGCCACTGCAGCCAGGTACTGCTTTGCCTAACAAGTACCCATCCGTCCCAGATTCTGTCCCCTGCTGTGACCCTGGGCAGTGGGCTGCAGCCTGCCCTTGTCCTGCCAGGAGGAAGCCCTGCAGGGCACCCAGCGTTGGGGAGGCTCTGACTGACAGGGGAGCTGGATCCTGGACAGAGCTGGACTGGAGATGGATTGCCTGCCTGCCAAATGTGGACATTAGACAGGGAGTTAGATTAATGGGAGATGGCTCTGCCAACAGAGAGGTGAGTCACAAAGCTTGTCCTGTGCTGAATCTGTTTCTCCAATAGGGAAGGAGTAGGAGGATTTAGCAAGATTAATCTCTCATAGAGTTGTGAGAATAGCCAGGATTCATGGGCTTCTCAGCAACAAATTTCCAAGTAAGCAGACAGCACTTTGGCTTGCTTCATGTGACACAGCACAGATCTGTACTGGCAACCCTGGTTTCCCTGCCACTGTCACAGGTAAGACCAACCATCCTCCCCTGCTCACACATGAACCCTGCAGAGCACAGGCTGCACAGGAGCACCAGGAAAAATGGATTGAAAGCACCACTTCCCTACGGTTTCCTGAAGTGGTCTGCAGCTGCTCTACCCCAAACAAACAATGCTGGACCCTGCACAGAACACGAGATGGAGGTAAGAAAGAACTCCTTTTGGCAGCTGAGAGGAGCTGCTGACACATCAGCTGGGAGAGTTTGCCAGGTCTCTGCCATCTTTGCATGAAGAAGGAGTAGGAGCAGGGCTGGACAAGAGCCAGAGCATCTTTCCTGGTGTGACCAGCTCTTCCCTCTGGCTAGCAGATTGTGATACAGCAGGACTGACACACCTGGCAGGACCTGATAGCCAAGGGGGGAGGGAGAGAGGGTCCATCATGGCTACTTTTTGGCAGATGATGGGGAGCTCTCAGACACTCCTGTATCTGCCCCTTTCAGCACCGAACACACCCCAGAGGAGGGTGAAGCCAAGAAGAGGAAATCTTGGTTAACAGGTTTTATGTTATGTTTTAAGGAACTGTGGAGAGAGAACCTCAGTGTTAGTGAACCAGGGAGATTTTTTTTTTGGAGAAGGCAGATTTTCATTCCTTGTTGGGAGTCCTGTTTCATTCTGATATTTCTTCAGTTGTACATGTCATGGCTCTTCAGTCTGAGCAGTTTTACAAATGTGTTGTGGAGATGAAAGCACCAGGGAAAGCTGCTCAGGATCAAGTTGGAAAAGCTTTTAACTTTCAACTCCTTACAGACAAAGGCACATAGAGGAAGGGGGGGAGTGCAAAGACTGGGAAAAGGAAGAGGAAGAAGCAAAAAAAAAAAAAAAAAAAAAAAGATAAGGAGAATAGATGAGTGAAAGGGACAGAGCAGAGAAGACAAATCGCAACAAGAAAAGGAACAAGGCACCAGCAGAAAGAAAGGGAGAGATAGGGAGAGAACAAAGCAAAGGGGCCTGGAGCTCAATGAGATGGGGAGAGTGTATCAGAATAAGGGAACAGTGCTGCAGGTAGAGGAGAGCTAAGAAATACAAAAGAGCTATTTGAATGCTGGGATAAAGCAGTGGTGGGAATAAGAAGAAAAGACAAGCCAGACGAGGACTAAATTCCCATGAAGATAAAGGGGACGGCAGCAGAGTCAGAGGATAACCCGGCCATCCTTCCGTCACTGAAAATACCAGACATGACGTGAAAGCCACATGTGGGCTTCTGAGAGAGGCTGTGGGATGCAGCTGTGGAGGCTGCATTTGGTGTTCACGCACGTGGGGAGCCATGCTCATGTCGGGAGTGATCCTGTCACGGGTGGTCCTTTGTTCTCCTGCTTTGCATCCTCCATCGTCCCTTCCCCACGGTGCGTGGGGAGGCTCCTGGTCTGTGCTGCCGTGTGACCTGGGCATGCTCTGAGGCACTGCTGATTTCAGAGCTCACACAAGCACTGCCATGATGTGCCTTCTTATGGTGCTCTCTGGGGCTCCTCTGTGAGCTGGGCTGGGGCAGCTGCCTGGACTTATCAGCACCCTGCACGGCAGCAGCAAGAGGGCATGGAATCATTGAGTCATGGAATGGGTGGGGTTAGAAGGGACCTTTAGAGGTCCCTTCATGTCCCTTCATCTACTCCAACCCACGTGCAATGAGCAGGGATGTCTTCAACTAGATCAGGCACCGAGCCTCTGTGGCACAGAGGGGGTGATGGCTGGAGAGACAAATCTTCCCTGTCTCCAGGATAAGGGGGTCTTAGCAAAAACCAGTTGAAAAAGAGCACCATGACTACAGACAAGTGCTGGAACCATCCCCACCCAGTATCACACCAGGTTATTGGATGATTTCAGCCAGGTGGGCTCAGCTCCATCTGCGCTGGGAGGGGTGACCTCTTGGCTGTCCCAGGGAAAGGATCTGGGTGTTCCCAGTGCCAGTGTTGGCACGAGAGCCTTGCAGCTGTCCTAGGGCTAGGTTGGCATTGAGCACAGGGGCTGTGTTTGCAGACTGTGTTAGCAGTGGAGCAGCTGTGCTCCAGGCTTTGCTCCTTTCCCTGCAAGAGCATCAGGCTCAAGTGGGATCTACTTTGGCAGCAGTGCTTGCAGCTGGGAGGTCTCTCATTCTCTCACTGGGATTGAGGACATTTCTAGATGTTTCCATGTCTGAAGGGGCTGATATGCAGCATTTCCTAGGTTGTCCTCATTGCCCCATTGACCTTTGAGGGTGGGAGTCAGGCAGCAGTATGATGGTGGGAAGCCTTGTGCCAGCCAGTGCAGAGGTGGGGAGGACACTGCTGGAGCCTGACAGTGGATCTGTGCCCTGCTTGTCTTCTGGTCCTGGAAAGGAGGAGCCACTCCTCCTGGATCCATGCTGGGGTTATTAACCTCTCTTTTGCTTGCCATCCACCCCTCCCTGACCTGCAGGCCACCTGCCTGTGCAGGAAGCACCAGGCTCAGGTGGTTTGTGGATAACCTGCCACTGGGTTACCACTGTTTCTTAACTCATACTGGCCAAGCAGAGGATTTGTTTGCCTTGTACAAGGTGCTGTACACACAGAATAACAGGGCATTCTCTTTTCTGGTGTTCTCTCTTGCTCTTTTCAGGGCCAAATTCCAAGGCCCAATGCCAGAGAATGCTGTGGGCTCAGGAGAGCATTTTCTCCAGGTAAGAAGTGAGACCCTGGACAGTGGAGACTTGAAAATGTCCCGCTGGCATCTGTTTGCCTGAGCTGTGGCTAAAACCTGACTCTGCATGATCAGATTTATCCGTCCCCAAATAATATTGCAGCCCCACCAGCCTTGAGCTTCTTCCCTGCTTCCACCTTCCACCTGTCCTGATCATGGCCAAAGTGTTCCTCAAACCCAGCACTCTGCTGTGGGTCCTGCTGCTGCTGTGTGACCCTACCATAGGCAGCAAGGTGTGCTGCCACTTCTGCCCCTGCCAAAGTGCTGCAGGGCAAGGACAGTGCCCAGCAAGCTTCAAGCAGGGCTCTGAAGAAGGCACCTGAGACCTGAGATGGGTGCTGAGGACACCAGCTGCCACGGCGACCCCTGTGCACAGCAGGAGGGGGTCTGACAGGCCCAGCCTTAGCCCCGGTGGTGCCCAGAGCCCCTGGCACAGCTCCTGCCTCGCTGCCACTGGGCCACCGAGGTCTGGCACCATTCAGAGGCTGGGGAAGAATGGGCCGGGGTCTCTGTCCCTGACCTGCCAAAGCCCCGGCACGCCAGTTCAGTCCTGCATGCCATGCACTGAATGCGTTCTCAGCCCCGGGGTTTGGAGGGGCGCTCTGACCGGGGGAGGGCAGGTTTACCCTTTCCCCTGCCTCTGCCCCTTCCCCTGCCCCAGTCCGCGCCCCGCTCCCGCCTCCGGGGCGGCGGGGACGGCACTGCGGGCGGCGGGGCGGGGGCACCGCGGCGTGGGGAGCGGACCCGCGCTGCGGGCAGCGCCTCGTCACCCTGCGGGGACCCGCGGGGCTGGGGGGCTGCCACCCCCCGGGGCCGGGGCCAGGCGGCGTCCCCAGGGCGGGTCCCCAGGGGAGGCCCCGGGGCCGGTCCGGGGCGCGGACCCCGCGCTGCATTCTCAGAGTCTCCAGCAGAGGCTGGGCTGGGCTGGGCCGGGCTGGGTTGGGCTGGGCTGGGCTGGCAGGGAAGGAGGGGAGGCAGGCAGGGAGCGAGGGGAGCGAGGGGGAGGAAGGCGGCTCTCGCCGCACATGCAGCCCCCGCCGCGCACCCGCCGCCCGCGCCCCGCCCGCCCGGTGCCACAGCCCGCTCCGCTCGCCGCCGCCGCCGCCGGTCGGGCTGCGATCCGCTCCGTGCCGGGGCTCCGCTCCCCGCTCCGCGCCCGGCTGCGGGGGCTGCGATCCGCTCTGTGCCGGGGCTCCGCTCCGCTCCCTGCCCGGCTGCCGGGGCTGCTGCGATCCGCTCCCTGCCCGGCTGCCGGGGCTGCGATCCGCTCTGTGCCGGGACTCCGCTCCGCTCCCTGCCCGGCTGCCGGGGCTCCTCGCCGGTGCCGCGCAGGATGCCGCGGGAGGCCGAGCGCCCGGTGCGGGGGGGCCGCCGCGGCCGCCGCCCCAGGTAAGAGCGGGCTCGGGGGGGCGGCGGGGCGGGCACCGCGGGGCAGCCCAACTTCTCCGTCCCTCGCCGCGCCGCAAACTTTGCCGCCGCTCGGCGGGGCTGCGGCAGGCGCTCCTCGCGGGTGAGCGTGGGCTCGGCCCGGCCCCTCCGCCCGGCCCCGGGGTCGCCGCCTCGGGCCGTGCAGCCCCGCGCCCCGGGGTGCCCCGGGGTGCCCTAGGTCTCCTCGGTGTCGGCGGGAGAAGCCGGAGGTTCGATGCCTCTTGGGCGTCTCTGCCGGGCGCTCAGCGCTGGCACCGCGGGCTCCAGCGCGGCTCCGCCAGCGGCGGGTCCCGGCGTAGCCTTCAGTTCAAGCGCTCCGGTGCTCGGAGAGCTGCAGCTCCTTCTTTAACCGGTGGCATCTTCAAACACCCTCCTCGGGCTCCTTCCTGCACAAGAGCCGTCTCCCCGTTTCTCGCAGAGCCCAGAGCCTTCGTGCCCGTTCCGCATGGGCTTTGCCTGGGGTGCGTGTGGACGTGTGGCTGCGATGCCTGAGGAAGCCCAGCCCGGAGCCCTTAGAGCCGGCCGGGTAACATCTCTCTTCGCAGAGCCACGGTTTTTTTTTTTTCTAAGAACAAACTAAAAATAACTGTTCTAAAACTAGCACTTCCCTCATTTAAAATGTGGTTCCCAACTGGCTGCGCACGGGCCTTGTGGGAGCAAGAGCTGCAGCCGCGTCCGCTCCCAGCGCTGCCATGCCGGGTGCCTCTCGCTGGGCGTCTGGGGAGCCCAGCCCGTGGCATCTGGGCTCCTGTGGGCACTGGCAGTGGGTCTGGGAATGGAGGGACGCGGTTTTGGTGCCTCCGCTCTTCTTGTTTAATTTCTGGCAGTTGTAGCGTCCCGCGCAGTCCGGGGAGAGCTGTCCTGTCTTCTCGTCTAACCTCACTGTGTGCATGAACAAGGCCAGTTGCAGGGGTGATGGTGTGGGCAGCAGCAAGGAGAGGCAGGCTCAGGAGTTCAGACATAACTTCATAAGACAGTGCAGTGCAGCTCAGGGAAGCCTTTGGACCTGAGAGGGGTATGAAGGATGGATGCCTCCACCAGAGCTCTGGTTCTCCAGAGCTTGCTTGCATGGCTTGAGGAGGTAAATGGGGGATGTGCCTCTCTGTCCCTGCTCCTGGGTTGGTACTGCACTGTTAAAATGCCATGTGTTGCAACGTAGTCTTGCATGCCACTGAGGAAATCTCGGCTAATTGCTCCTTTCTTTGGGACCTGTTTCTATTTCTTCAGAGTGCCTGATGCTCAGAGCATGGCTGTTGCCTGCAGTCTCTGTACTCATACATTTCGTGCCCAGCTCAGAGCCTGGGCTTTGCCAGGTTTTCCCTGTGAGGCTGGTGGATGCTCTCCACCCCTTTCATGAGAGCACTGGGTAAGGAGTATTTGCAGCAAACAATTATCAAGGTTGGAGATCGTTGTCCTGGTACCTCAGTTTTCAAATGCTGAAAATAAACAGCTTCTCTGGCTTTGAATCTGAAACGGTTTTCCCTGTGCTGGTGCTGTGTTTGTTTGTTTTCAAGGCCAAAGGGTGGTTCAGCTGCTCATTGATGAAATCCCGAAATGTTGACAGTACCCTGAGTGTAGCACAGGGTAGAGCCCACTGAAATCTGAATAAGCTGGCCCAGATTCTGCGCTGACTTTTGTATCACGTAGTCTGTGCTCCGGTGAGGTGGGGGTCAGAGCAAGTGAGGCTTGGGCTCTGTATGAAATGCCGGTTGCTGAATAATACAGAGCTGAAATTGGTGGGCTTATGAAAGAAAAAGTATGTGCTGTTTCATAGGTAAAAAGAGCCAGCTTTGTTCCTGCCCTGAAAAAAAAAATATATATATATGCCCTTTGCTTTTTGGTGCATTGACACTTTATAATACGATATGGTGATTTCATACCTATGACACAGAAGTGGCTACTGAAACAAGGTCAGTTTTAAAACTCTTTTTCAAAAGAAGCTAGCAGGCCTCCAGACAAAAAAAAAAAAAAAGAAAAGAAAGAAAAGATTGCCTTTAGCTTAAAAATAACAGTTAAAATCCTATTTTCCCTTGCTTCATATCAAATAATATGATATTTCCATGCTTTAAATGCAATGTCATGATTGAAAAATTCATGGTTCTTGCTTGTGTGTAAGGATTCTGAGAAAAAGGGTCATAATTTACTGTCTGTTGTGGATATTGTCTGATTAGCTTTTTGGGGTTTTTTTACACATTGAAAATCATATTGGGCTAGCAGCGTTTTTTTGTAGCAAATTTTACTTTTGTGCTCCTAGTCACTATCCCACAGTAGTAAAATCTGTCAGCAAACATTGCAGAAGGAATGTTTGTTTGTTTGAAACCCCTTTTACAACCCATGAACTTTATCTCGTTAGAAGAATGAGATTGTTCAAGGAAGCTTTGAAACAAGACTGGACTTCAGGTGGGATTTAATCTGATATTATTCCCTTAAAGTACAATTACATATTTACTTTCAAGTAATTAGTTTTTATATTGTGAAAGCCCCTATTTGGAAAGTAAAGAAAAACAAGATTGAAAAAGAAGGAGCGTGGTGACACTTGGGTTCTTTCAACACCAAGTCACAAAACATTATTTGTACGTGAGAATAGAGCCATGTATGAATTTGTGTCATTATCCTTTAACCATGTGGTTATGCAACTGTGTTTGGGTTTACAGGCAACGACACTCCTCTGCAGATAAGTCCATACATATCCCAGGGCCCTTTTGAGTGATCTGCTTTCTTGAAAAAATTACCATGTAAAGATGAGGTGGGTGTGAGTCCCAACAAGACTCCTTGCCTGAGGTGGTAGGTGGACACGGTGTAAGCTCCCGTGGGTTTGGCTACTCCAGCATCCACAGGACTCATGCCTGCGTGTCCCTTGTGTTACTTGAGGCACAGTCCCCCAGCCACCCCAGCAGAAAAGCCAAGTCTTTTGGTCTGGATTTGGGCAGCAAATTGATGCCTGTCAGCCTTCTCTGCACCAAGTGAAGACTCAGAGTACAGGGCTGAACTCAGACTGGGACTCACCTGTCACCTAACATGGGCTGGGGGCATCTATCTCTGCAGTTGTGTCTATTTTGTGGGTTAGTTTCTGCTTCAGAGAGCTTTGGAGGGGTCAGATGGGGGGCTCTCTGCTCCTGCTGGTAGCCACTGCAGAGACCCATCCTCCCAGTTCACGGTTTCTTTTTCATTTAGTCATCACTTTCTATTATTTGCAAAATCCATAAAAGGAATACAGCACATTACAGTAATTTTCAGTCTTACCCTTTGCAACAACTCTGCTTTGAGAGACTAGTCCAGACTTTACTTCAGCTTGGCTCTGTGTCTCCTTCATTTTCTTTCTTTTCACTGTCCTTTGTGCTGAGGGGGAGAAGAGAGTTCTGAGTTATCGTGTTGAGAAAGGGTTGCTGGATGACATTTTAGTGCTGGTTCTCCAGGTCAATATCTGGGTAGCAAAAGGGGGTCTTTGTCCACCAGTCTCTGCCTTCCCTCATTGCCCAAGGCTGACTGGGACTCCTGCAGAGGGTCTGGGTTCTTTCTTTTCTGATGGAAGCTGTGTATCTTCTTGGTGCTGCTGTTCCTCTGATCCTCTTGCAGTGTGGTTGGAATTCTTCCTGCAAGTGTGCATTGTCTCAGCTCTTCAACAGCATTGCAGCACCTTCTCTTCTCTCATTTGAGGGCCTGTGGGCAGGTTGGTAACTGGCAGCTGCAGAGCTCCCTGTGCTGCTCGAGTTACCTGGTGCACACAGAGGTAACGGGGATACAGGACTCTGCTGGGAGGTAGGGGCATGAGAAGAGGTTGTTCACAGTGCATGGGTTGTCCAGGGCTGCCTGTGCCTCAGTGGCTGGGCATGTTTTTTTCCATCAGACTTTGGGTTTCAGTGCTGCCTCTGCACTGGGTTGACCCGACCTATCCACGGGCGCCCAGCATGGGGAGTGCGGTGGTGGTGAGTGTGCACACCAGTACCACCTGGGAACAGGTCTCCCCAGAGGCCCTAGAAGACCTCTGAGCAAAAGGGGGAAAGGTGGGGGACAGACCTTGCTGAGCTGAGGCCCCTGCCTTGTTCTTCTCGAGAATGGGGGTAGTTGTGCCCTTGGGCACAGGAGAGGCAGCCAGCCCAAAGCTGGTCCGTCTGCTCCAGCCCAATGGCTCGGTTTGACTGGATCATTCATTGCTGCTACAACCACAGGCTGAAAATCAAGGTGCTTTTCAGAAAGTGTGTCCTTTCTGCTGGATGCCAGATCTCAGGATAGCTCACCAAACACAAGGGAAGGTTACAGTACTCGTTGCAACCTCATGACATTTTCTCAGCTAATGGCAGCACTTCTACGTTTCCAGTCCTACCCTGCTGCTCGTCTGGGAAATCTGCACTTGCCTTCTCTCTTCCTGCTGTGTCCTGTTCTGCTGCCCTGCTTTACTCACTTCCTTGCCCCTCACTCTGACTCCGGCAGTGCCATCCTTGAGCCTGGAAGGAAAAGCCCAGTAGAGCTCATTCAGTTTTGACTCCTCTCAGTGCTACACTTCCCAATTTCAGATCCTAGTGAGAGAGCCATGCCTTAGCTCACACTCAGCAGGACTGAGGCTCTGGGCAAAGTGCCTGTTAGCACTGCTGTCACACTGTTGAGGGCAAGGTCTGCTCCCCAAACAGAGCAACCTTGGCTGTCTCACACTGTCACTGCTGTCACCTGTGCTGAATTTGGCCCTGAGTGGGTGATGATGGAAGCTGTGGGTACGATGGAGGTGATGCTGAGTCTGGTGTTTGTCAGCAGGAGCCACAGATCTGTGGCTGTCCTGTGGAAGCATTTAGCCAGGTATCCAGCAGAGCTGGGGGCATCCTGCCCCTGGTTTGGGCAGTGGTGTGTCAGGGCCAGTCACTTCATGGAACAAAGCGGTCCTTTGCTCTGGCTGTGACACTTTTGTGAGCCTTGCTGGTTGGGAATCATGATAACAGAATTGTTTGTTCAACAACCTTTTGCAGATACCCCTTACCCCTCTTTGTTGCTCCTCCCTGAAACAGAGAACACCAAGGGGAAGGAGATGTGGGCTCACTCCTCTTTGCTTGCTGACACTGCCTCACTCACCAGTGCCACATCAGTCAGGGTTTTGTTAATCTCCTCCTAATTGACTGTAGCCAGTGGCATTAACTGCAGGTGACTTGAAGCTCGAGGCCCTCAACTCACCTGAAGCTGCTGATGGCCAGAAGCTTTCTGCAGCCAGTGATGGGATGTGAAGGGAGTCGCCATAGAAACATCTTGGGCAATAAATGGAGCCTCAGAAGCTCTGCCTGCCTTTTGGCAGGAGCCTGTGTGTGCACGTGGGTGCAGGTAGTGGTGTGCACCCAGCAGACCAAGGATGTGAGGCATTTGGAAGCAGCAGCTGCAGGAGCAAGCACGGGGTCTGAGCACTGCTTTGGTAAGCTGGCGTTTCCCCCAGGTTTTGATTGCAAAACTGAGCCAGAGCAGGAGGTGTGATATGGTCCTGAGACTGGCCTGGCAGGAGTGGGCTCATTCCCACAGCTGAGCTGTGCCCAGTGCTGTGCAATATTCATCCCCTCCTGGGCTCTGCAGCCCCAGCCTTGGGGCAGCCCCATGCCCTTGCTGTGCGTGGCAGCACTGGGGACCCAGCACAGCCTCTGTGGGTGACACCCACCTGTCCCTGGGCTCTTTCCTGAGCACTGCTGCCCTTCCCTGTGGTCTGGCACTCGGCTGTGTGCAGGCAAACCCCAGCAGAGGGAGGTCTGAGGCCCTGTGCCCACCCGAGAGATGTTGGAGCTGGGTACCATGGGGTGTGTGTTCCCCAGGCCCTGGCCTGGACCTGCTCCCTTGATGACCCCTACTGCCTTCCTGGGCAGAGCCTGGGTGCCCCTTGCTGGCCAGGGAGCCTGGGCTTCCTGAAGGCTGTGGGGCAGGTGGCTCCTCTGGCTCTGAGTCCCCATGGCAGCCAGAGCTGGGGAGGACAGATAAGGTTTGGCTGCTCCTGAGGCTCAGCCCCTCCTGGTCTGGCCATCCCAGGACAGGAGGAGTGCTGGGAATCCTTGTTCTGACATCCTCCTTCTGCTCTGGAATGGCTGTGCAAGACATAACTTGTGTGTGTGTGTGCCTGGGGATGCTGTGCTCCCTTCCCCAGTCCTGCTTCCTTGCGTCTCTGTCTGTCACACTGGGATTATCTCCCTCTGCTCCTACTGCAGCTGCTTCCCGGAATCCCAAATCCCCAAAATGCTGTTTCTCCAGTAATCCTTGTCATTGAAAGTGGCTCCTAAGCTCAGAGCACCTCCTCCTGTCCTCATCACCCTCTCTAGAGAGGAGCAGTTTGAGATGTGCACATACTAAACGTGAGCAAATGAGTCTGTTATCCTGGAACAGAACACTGTTTGTCTCCCCCCACCTCAAACTCCAGAGTTACCCTTGAACCCTTCTGGATTTTCACTAGTCTGTTTTTCAGCAGTGTGAAGATGTGCTTTCTCCCCTGTTGTGATGGCCCTGACAAGGCACGTGGCTGTTGGTGCCAGTGTCGTGCGTGTGTGGGAAGAGGGAATTGTTTCCCCTGTCACTGGAGTCGAGAAGGTCGAGGACATACAGGTGAGGGAGGGGGTTGCTTTGGGAGCTGGACTTCACCAGCTTTGTGAGCTTGGCTGCCTTCCCACTTATGAAATACAGCTGAACCTTTTGATGGCAGGTAGGAATAGCTGAGCATCAGCAGAGTCCCTAAGAAATTACATCCCTGCTTAAACTTTTAAAAGTCAGCTGAACGCCCGTTCGCTCCAGCCCTGCCTGGGCACGGTGTTTTCTGCCACAGAACTCCTGCCGCAGCAGCACGGACCGAGGGCAGGGCACTCTTTCACTGGGCATCCTCACCTGTGCTGCGGGAGACGGGGACTCTCCCCGTGCCGGTTTTGGGATGCCGAGGAGGCGCGAGGTCAGCTCTGCCCAGGGCTTGTCCCCGAGCCCCCGGGGTGGCCCAGGCGGGGGTCCCCCGGGGGCTTGAGGGGATGGAGGGCGGGCGGGGGGCTCCTCCTCGGGTCGGTGCCGGCAGAGGGAGCCATCCTTCCTCCTTTCGTATGCACAGCCCGGCGTGCCAATTAACCAATTAATTTGAGAGGTGCCGTGAGAGGTGAGGTTAGAACCAGGATCCTCCACTGGGCAATGGCTCCGATCGTCTCGCTGAGGCTCAGGAGTGAGTGTGTCTTTCCCAAATCCCTTCTCTCTGCTTTGCCACCCAGGTTCTCCTCTCAGGTGAACCCTTGGGCGGGTTTCATCTGGTCCAGCTTCTCGTGGGCATGCGAGACAGGAGCAGCCTCCATGGCAGGTATGGTGGAGGCTGATGGCAGTGCCTTGGTCAGCTGGGGGGGTGGGCGAGGGATGAGCCTCAGGCATGCAGTGAACCAGGGCTGCAACTGTGAGCCCCCATGGACTGTGGGATGAGTGACCAGGGACTGTGGCTGACCCTGCAGTCGTAGAGGTGGCCTTGCTCTGCCTTGCCCAGGAGTTGGCAATGGATGAGCTAAGGCAGACAAGAGCTTGTGAGCTGGAGCTGTGAAGTCCTGCCTAGAGGACTGGCTGTTGTGCTGGCAGATGATGCTGCTCCCCCCCTTCCTTGGTAATCACTAAGTGATGGAGGCGTGAAGTGAAGTGCAAGCACTGAACCTTCCCTGGCTGGAGTAGCCACCACAGGTGAGCATTTATGGATTTTGTCTGAAAAAGCTGTTTACATTTTTGTGCAATGGGAGACCCGTGTCTGGCTAGGAAGGATGTTGGAACCATCGGTTGAGGCTTTAATTGGTTTTGCTCTTAGAGTGCTAAGGTGTCTTAGTGGATTAGGTGGGAGGTGGGTGGTGCTCCAGGACAGGAGATACGAGCTCGTGTCATGGGGACTGAGGGGCTCAAAGCTTTGTGCAAGGAGAATGGCAGTTTCTCGCTGTGCCATGGCTGCTGTTTTTCTGTTTAATGCATTCAGAAAGGGTCAGTCTGACTTCCTGTGCTCTGGCTGTGAACCTGGCCCGCTGTGGGGCTGCCGTGGGTTTTGGAACTGCTGTGGAATAACCTAGCTGAGCACCACACAGCCACTTGTTTACTCCCTCATTCCCAGGTGGGGCATGGAAAGAGGAAAACTTGTGGCTTGAGATAAAAATGATTTGATAAGTGAAGGAGAAGTGAAAGAAGAGAAAAACTAAAACAAGGGATGCAAAGGCAAACACTCACTGCGTTCTGTAGGTGGACTGATGCCAAGCCAGTTCCTGAGTTAAAGGTGGCTCACTAAGCTCCCTGTTCTCCTTTTTATTGCTGAGCACGGCATTAGATAGCTTTGTGGTTGGTCTGGGTCATCTGCCTGGTTGTGTTCACTCCCAAACTCTTGTGCATCCCCAGTGTGTTAACTGGGGGTCGTAGTGAGAAGCAGAGGAGGCTTTGACACTGCATTTTGGCAGCAGCTAAAACATTGGTGTGTTATCGGCTTGGTTTTGGCCACAGATCTGAAACTCAGCACCATATGAGCTGCTGTGAAGCAAATTAACTCCTTCCCAGCCAGACCCAGTCCAGGACAGTTAAACACCTTTTAGTGCCCTTGGCAAAGAGCCCTCATCAGACCTGGGCAGTGGGAGATGGGGTTTCTGTCCTGTGGATCAGATGGCTGAGCCACACTCAGGCTGTCCAGGGTAGAGGCACAGCACTGCCTGTGGTGCTGCCAGAACATGGTGTTTGTTGGGAGAAGCTAGAGAGACACCAGAGTGCTGGAAAACAAGCCTTGGGAAGCAGGGCTGGATGTAGGCAGTGAGCTGCTCACTCAGCTGCTGTGAATTAGCCTCAGTTCTTCAGAGAGCTGGAGCTGGCAGGTCAGGATCTGACCTGTGACCACTCTGGGGCTGCTGCTGAGTATCTCCCTTCAGTTCCTGGGCACAGACTCTGGTCAAGTTTGCTTCTAGGGAGGCATTTTCCAGACCTTGGGCTGTCCCAGAGGCAGAAAATCCTGCAGCTGAGCCCGTGTTGTTCATAGTAAGCACTGCCTTGGTTGTGAAAAGCTGCTGTGAAATAGAAATGAGAGGGAGGGACCACAAAACCCCATGGTGGAAGGCCTTTTCTTTAAACTGCAGCTGAGCTGGGCTTAGGCAGAGGTGGGACACAGTGTCTGGTCCTGGTTTCCACAAGGCAGCACGTGCGTTTCCCTTGTGAGCGATGAAAGGCTGGTACTGAGACTCGTCTCTCTCTTTTTTATATCTAGTCCATCACTGTGCTATCTGGTGCTTCCCAAGTATGTATAGAAATAGCAACTACAGATTTTCTTTGTCCTCTTCTAGCCAATGGGGCCTGAAGTGATTGATAGGTTTACATGTTTTTATGTGTGAGTTCTGTCTGTGCACCCGGACGGGGGAAGCTGTCTCATGAACTGATGCCCTTGGTGCCCCCCACCCAGGGGCCCAAGGACTGTGCAGGTGCAGTGCTTGTGTCTGGCTTGGTCCTGAACCTCTCAAAAGTCTGGTGTCCGCCCTGCTCAGGGCAGCTGTGTCTTGTTACTCAGCTTTGGAGTCACAGTGACTGCATGTTCAGGTGTGAGGTTTGGTGTCAAGTCACTGTGAGGTCTGATGGGAGAGGTGAGTGGCAAGACATGTACAGCTCTGAGGCCAGCGAGGGGGAGAATGGCTTCTTGGCTGGACACTGCTTGGCTTTGGATGCCCAAACTCCGCCTGAGGCTGCTGCCAGCCCAGCAGCCCGAGAAGGGTGGCGGTTTGTAGGGTAGTACACAAAGGAACACGTTTTGTCTGCAATGCAGTCCTCCCTAGTTGGCTCCAGGCAGTCCAGTGTCTATCTGGAGCAGTGGGGGCCTGGAGGATGGCGTGGCAGCACAGAGGGGATGTTTGTGCAATTTGGGATTTCAGCACTTTTGCAACTGATTGCATGGATTGGGCTCTAGACTGGGGACTTTGGGGCATGTGAATGGGTTCTAAAGTGACTGCCATCAAACAAGCTGGAGAAGAGTGGAGAAGGAGGAGGAGGTGAAGCAGCCCAGAGACAAGGGGAGAGTGAGCCCGGAGTGACAAGGAGTCTGCAGTGTAGTGACAGAGAGCAGGATGCAAACAGTTGAGGTGTGTGGGGGTGACAAAGGCAGAGAAAGCCACAAAGGAAAGTGGGAGTGTGTCTGTATGTGTGTGCTGCCAGTTCTGCCCCTTTTTCAAGTGTGGAACTGCTTTGGGAAGATGGGGTGGCCTTGATGAGCGTACATGAGTGTCTGTGCATTTTTTTGGTTCTGAGGATCTTTCAGCAGCACTGAGTGGCTGTTGGACTGGAGGGAGAAAGTTGGGTCATGGGGGCCCTGCATGTGCCTGGGGGTGTTCCTGGGGAGGCCCCTTGCTGGGGCAGTGCCAGGCTGCAAACCTGCAGCAGGGCTGAAGGACTCAGAGCTGCAGGTGGCTGTACCTGCCTGTGTGAGTGTCTGCACCCTCCCTTGCATGCACGTGCTCACGTGTTCCAGCACGATCCTGCCTGCTCACGTGGGTGTGGATCTCCTTGGCTCTGTTCTTTCACATGCACTTTGTCCATTTCCTTTTCTGTCCTCCCTGTTGCTGCTGTAATCTCTCTCTCTCTTTCTCCCTTTGTTCCCTGGGCTGCTTTGCAGCCTCCTACTTCACCATGTCCCTCTTTATTCCTTTTGATAATAATAACATTAGAACCTACATACAAGGCCCCAAGGTCCCTGCTTTGTGCAGATACATGAGCAAAGACCCTTCAAAGCCTGTGTGCTGGGCTGAGAAGGTTCTCACAGTCTTACTGTAGCCAGGAGTGGCAGAGGCAAAGGACTTGGCTGTGAAATAAGGCCTGTGCAAAACCCCATGCTGCGTCCTCTGTCCATCCTGGAGTGTCAGAAGTGAAGGCGCCGGTCTTGTTTGATGGAGTTTTACACCAAAGCCCTGAGCCCTTGTGCCTGATGGGAGGATTAATCTCCCTTTATCACTTGTGCTGAGCGGAGTGGTTGTTCCCCAAGCTCCCAGTGTGTCCCTTCCTCATTGTGCCATTGGCGTGGTAGTGACAACGAAGTGAAGCTGCTTGCGGATTCCGCTCCAGCCTGCTGTGTTCACGTGCTTCGAGCTTTCAGAGATGTTCTCCTTTTCAGCTGCAATTTGCACATTTGGCCTCTGCTGAGAGGTGATGCTTCAATGGGATGCTGAAGTCTGGTGGTTGGAAAGCAGCACTGCTCGTTTTGCATGTGTGGTACCCCCTGCATTTCCTCTGCTTGGTCCTGTGTGTGGCTGCTGGATGCTGGTGCCCATCTGCAAATACGATGCTGGAGGGGGTGGAGGAGGAAGCCAATATTTTTTTCTCCACCTGACAAGTGGGTCAGAGTTTCTTGAAGAGGGAAGATTATTACTGTATCTGGCTTGCAGAATCGTATCCAGAGACCTGTTGATTTGTCACAGGGATGTGGCTCTGGTGTGCTGGTCCACCCTGATAGCAATGATTCAGAGCCTGGATAGGGAAAGGCTCTGAAATCCAGAGATACATTTAACACTTTGTTTTTTCCCCCCTTGAAGTCCTCCAAGAAATGTGCATCCAATTTGGAGTGGTCTCTTTCAGCTTTTTTCAGCCACACTCCAGTTTTCTGATGCTTGCTTCCACTTTGGCTCTCTTATAGCTGAATCTGTGTCCTGAAACTCCTTGCTGAGAGCTGGATTTGGGAAAGAGCAGGCAGTAAAATCAAAAGCCTTCACCTGTTCCTGGAATTTGCTGCTGTCTGCAACCCTTTGGGTTTATACACAGCACAGGTCACAGAAGCAACAGGCTGTTCTGGCATATTTGCTTCCCCTGTGATTTCTCTTTGAGCAGCATGACCTGTGTGTGGGGTCATGACTCAAGAACAGTAAAAGGAGACTGGGGGTGGGCTGTAGCAGCAGGACTGTTCTTGTCTCTGTGCAGTAAAAAGCAGAGGGGCTGTAATGCCCATGCCAACCTCTTGCTGGGCACGTGGACCACCGTGGAGCCTTTTTGCAGGCACTTGTGTTGGTCACTGTGCTGTCAGCAGGATCAGCTCCTCCTTTCTTTGGGCAAAGTGCCTCAGAGCAGGGAAAGTTGTTGTCTGTCCAGCACAGGGCGTGTCAGACATTATAGAAATGGAGCAGGACCTTGTCACCTGTTGTAGCATTTACTGGTGTGTGTTGGAAGAGCCAAGATGTGCCCTTGCTCAAGGACTGGCCCAGGGAAAGGCAGAGGGGCTGGTGTGCCTCTCTTTAAACTGTCCCATCGCTCCTGGTCTGCAAACTCTCCTCCTCCTGCTAGTTAATATTAGTATTCCGTTTGTGGAACGGGCGATGCAATTAACACAAAGGTACAGTCATTCATTCTGACTGGAGGACTCATGGGATCAGATGTACTGGGGATAGGAAGCGGAGGCTTTCTGCTGGGAAAGAATGTCACAGCACAGCGGACACAGAAATGAAAAGCTATTAATAATGATCCCGGAACTTCACTTCCATCAGCTGTTTATTTAAAGGTGCTCCGTATTCAAAGCCTCCTGATTTATGTGGGCAATAACACTCACAGTCCTGGGATCACTTTTTTAAGCAAGGCTAATGGGGTGAAACCATCATACTGCGACAGTGGAGATCAAGCTGGGAAAATGATACTGGAGAGAAAAATAAACTATTGCCTAGATAATCCCGGAGCTACGCCGGGCTGGGAGCTGGTGTGAGCTCCCTGCTCTTCCAGCATTTATTAAGGCTCTTACTTCTTTTTCTCCTTGGACTTTGTGAACAGAATTTGCTGGGCATGGAAGGATATGAAAATTTGATTCTACCAGACAGGATGCTAAAATGCTGCTTCCCTTGCATGCAAGTGAAGCTTTGTCTGTAGTGCAGCTGCGTGTGGTTGTTTGGCCACGCAGCGCCCCGGGCCAGGCAGCCTCTCCATCTCTGCCTCTGGGGCTCCCATCCTGTCTTGGTCCCTCCTTGAGGCACTGGTTCCTCTGGAGAAAGGGGTCTCTGCTCTCTGCTGTGTGGATTTTGCCTGCACAGAGGTGGTACAGGAGTGCCTGGAGGGGCAGAGGTGGGATGTTCTGCGCCGTGGCACAGAGGGGAGGGAGGGCTGCGCTGCACTGGGGGAGATCAGGTTCTGTGAGGGTTCTCTTTACGGGGCTGTTTGTCCTGGCAGCATCAGGCAGGGCTGCTCGGTGAGGCCCAAGTGCTGGGCCATTGACCTGACCCGTGAATTTGACACAAACTCGTGGTGGTTAAACCAGTTAAACCACAACAGGAGATTGGGCTCCAAGTGCAAGAAGGGCTCAGGGCAGGAGGAGTGCCTCTGGAGGTTGGGCAGTGTGCTGGAGTGCCAGATGTTGGCCAACAGAGGATACATGACTTGTGCCACTTGCAGGGCAGTGAGCAGCTTTTGGCAGAACCTGCATGCTCTTCCTGGGGAGGTGGAATAGCCCCGAGGCCGCCGTGTCTGTTGCCCTGGGCAGCAACCGACTCCTGGGACGCGACTCCGAGCGCTGTGCGCCGTCAGGAGCTGCTGCTGGTGGTGATGTGATTAGTAGGATGAAGCAAATGATTCCAAATAAATAATGCATCTATCATTAATGGCTGAATGCAGAATTCAGCCTGTTGCTGTTGTCTGCGAGTTGCTTACAAGGAGGTCACGGTGTTTTAGTCTGCTGTAGGCTGGAGCAGGCTGTTCTCCTCAGCTCACTGGAAATGCTTCCCTTGGAGGATTCCTGGCCCCCTCTGCTCCAATGTGTGGGTCCCTGGCCCAGCAGGAGGGTCCTGACTGTATTTTGTGAGGGGGAGGTGGGCTTTGCTTTGAATGGATCTCTACCAGGGTGACCATCCAGAGGCTCCTGTGGGGCTGTTCTCAAGAACATCTCGCTGCTGGCCTGGCTCTGCTCAACACACAGCCTGAGGAGGGACCCAGGGAGGGACCTGTCCTCTGATCACCTGGACAGCCTCCAGGGGTGTGCAGGTGCCCAATCCTTGCTGTGCTCCTCTTGGAGGTGTTGACTTTCAGACAGACTTGGCCGAAATGTACCATCTGCGTAGGAGACTCAGCTGACAGGGGTTTCTGCCAGCTGTGGTGAACTGTTCTGTGTGATGCTGTGACTTAGACATGTCACATGTTTGCTTCCTGTTTAGGGGATGAGGATGTGCAGTGTTCCACTTCAGGTTCCTGAATTCCTGTAGTACCCAGATTACTTCCTTTCTTCCCTGTGTGTTTGCTCAGGAATTCCTGGAGAGCAGAAAGCTTTGGGCCTGGAGCCTCTTCTTCCACACACCAGGGCAGCCAGAGAGTAGACAGGGCAGTGTTGGATTTAGCAGGATGCTGCAACAGTAATTTTCTTACCCATTATACCATCTTGTTTCTAATTTTTATTTAATGAGCTCATCTGAAAATAAGAAAATCATTGTAACAGTTTTCTTAAATGTGAAAGATCAGGCTGAAATTGGCATTAAAGAGACTAATTACGCTCATTCTTCCACCTTTCTGACAGCTGTTTATTGCTGCAGGCTCATCCTGAGGTGCTGAAGAAGCCACTTATCTCTTCAGTTGCCTTTGGCCCAGGGTATCTGCTAGAGAGAGTTGGGTGCCTGCTTGTAATCTGGGCTGTGCACAACTGGACCATCCTGTTACACAGGACAAAAGTACTGTGGAAGCTGTAGGTGTGACACCTGTGCTGCAGCCCCACAGCTCTGGTCCTGGTTTTTTGTCCTCCCTCGTGACTTCCCTGCCTCTTCAGAGAGGATCCCGTGGGGACCTGGTCTGAGTCTCAGAATGACAGTGTGATGGAAAGGGACTTCCTTGCTCTTGTACTTTCCATAAAGGGGAGTTGCATGTCTCCTGTCAAGAAGACTGAGGGATTTCCAAGGACAAAATTGCTAAGAGGATTAAGATGTGTGGGGAAGAAGAGTGAGGAGCAGCAAGAGACCTACCTGAAAGTGGCATGTGCCTGCCATAGTATTTATTTCACCAGAGGACTGAGTCTGAGCACGACCTTGAACCCTGAGAAGCAAATTGAGGGAGGTTTCTTTGAACCTTTATGGCTCAGTATAATACCCACTTGAAATTCTCTGTGGGAATTTGGGGAGACTTTCACGAGGGGTGGAAAGTTGCAGACAAAGCTGTGAACATCTTCAATTTTCCATTTAATCACACAATATTGAATGATAAATAATTCATGCATCTGCCAAACATTGGCTTAAAAGAACCCAATTCCCTCCACATTTGTCAAAGTGGAAGAATTCCATTTTGTGCCTTTTTTTTTTTTTTATTTTACTTCGTCCTTTAACTCCTATCCAAAAGCCCTGTTGTCCGGGCCATCAGCTTTGATTCCACTTGCCCTGTTTGGGACTCGTGCCTTTCCTTTCTTGTCTCTTCTGCTGTTCAGGGCCCAAAGAATTGGCAGCAGGGGGGTGACAGTGGTCCCTGTGTGTCCTTGGGCTGTGCCAGGGGTGCAGCCCTGGCAGTGGAGGCTTGTGGGGAGTTCTCTGCCCTGCTCTGTTGGGAGCACTTCTGGCTCCTCAGGAGGTGCTTAGGCACAGAAGATGTGAATCTTTTGGGAGTGCAACTTCTGAACTCTCCACAGGGTGTTTGGAAGGTGACTTTCAGATGTGGCCCTCTGTCCAGATCCTAAAATTAAAAGACTTGCTCTGAGCTCTGGAGCTTTCTCTCCACAGCAGGAGGAACTCTGTCCATCCCAGCAGTTGTGACAGAGAATGCTGTGATGGCTGCCTCCACCTCCTCTCAGGGATTGTTTTTAAAGACGAATTAAAAGTATTGTATTCACGTAGACAGGGCATGAAAATTCCATATTTGGAAAAGAATTGCTGCAGAGCGAGACGGTTATGGCTGTAAAACCCTCTTCCCTAGGGCAAGCATTGAGATTTTCTTTGCAATTAAAATTTCTTTGAAACTTGGACCAGAGAAGATTTGGAGGGGGAAAAAAAAAAAAAATCTCCTGAACTTTGAAAATACTTCTTTGCAAACAATGCTTGGTGTGAGAGCTTTAACAAATACTGTTCCTCCCAGCATGTCTGATAGCAGAAAGTGACTGAACATGAGAAGTCAAAAGGTTGTGAATAGCTCCTGCTCTAGCACTTGCCTCACTCTTCTATTGGAATTTCTCAAGGCAGCATTAAAGGGGACAGTAATTATACCTTAAAGCAACTTAAAAAGAAGGGACAAGATGCATGTTTAGTCATACAGTCCTGAGCATTGCATAGATATATATATTCCTCTGCAAGAACAACTTTTCTGGGCTGTGTGCAAGTTTATCGGAGAAGAAAGGCAGATGAAAATGTTCCTTGCTGGGAAAATAATTCCAAGGAAGCAGAAAGAGGAAATTCAGAGATTTACTTCAAGAAAAAGCATGGCTAAACTTTTACTATGGATAATGGGCTTTCTGCCCTGTTGTCAGAGCTGAGGCTGGGGTGACATCAGTGAGAGAACTTGATTTTTATCACTGCCTGCCTGTCTTCTGTGCTCTTTATCAGGGCTGAAGACTTGCTGAAAGGCAGGTTGCTACCAAACATTGCTTTGCACAGTCGGGGCCTGCACTTGGGATATGCTCATCCAGCAACTGGTTACACCACCCTTTCACTGTGTAAGTAAAAATAAAAGTAATTTAAATATCCTGTTTCAAAGGCCTCCACAGTTTTGAATCCCTTGGCCACTGATCTCCAGCACTGGTAACACTATGATGCAATGTGCCATCCAGGTCGTCTCTAGCCACCTCTCACGTGATTGTCAAAATGTATTGGGCTTCTGGAAATGGCACTGAATTAGGATGTGCCTTCTGCAGGATTCATTTCAGTGAAGGGATGCAACAGGGGTTCCAGAGCTTGTAGTGGCAGAAACCCATCTAACTTGCAGTTGCTCTCTGTGACACCAGTGCTCTGATATCCTGTCCAGCTTTATCTGAACCTTGTGTCTCAAATGCCACTGATGGGATCTGCTGTGGAATGGGATCTTGTTGCTGTGTGTGGGCATCCCACAGCTCTGCTTCCAGCTGTGCTGATGTCCCCTGCAGAATTATTAGCCATGTGTGTTCGTGTATTCCAGCTGAAGACACTGGTTTGTGGGTGCTGGAGCAGAGCAGAGGAGGTTGGAGCAGCAGCCAGGTTGTGGTGTTGGTCCCTGGTGTTTTAAACCTGCAGAGCCCTCCCTGTAGGGCAGAGGGCTGGATGCCCTGGCCATTCCATTGTCCAGCCCAAAGGGGAAATCATGGGATGCCTCTTGGGTGCTAAAAAGAGCCATGGGAAGCTGTGGGGATACGAGTGGGTGCTTGGCCACGGTGCTGTGGTCCAGGCTTGGTGTGGTACTGATGTGCATTGTCAGGGGGCAGCTTGTGGGGTGTTGGAAGCTTGCATGGGACACACTTGCCTGGTCTGGAGTCGACACAGTCTTATGTCTGGCGAGATTGCCTCATCCCTTGTCTCTAGATTTTGAGGAGAAGTTTATAAAAGAAAAAAAAAAAAAGTATCTGCCTCATCTTGTCTTACAATATCCAGTAGAGAAAGTGAGCTCCAGAGAGCTTGAGTTCATGTCTTAGCCCTAGGCCTGGAGATTATGAACCATCTTAAAGCTTTGCTACTGCCTTGCCATGCTTGTATTACCTGCACCCAGCAGATATGGGGAGTGTGCTGTATCCAGCCTGGTCCTTTTCCCGGGAAGGGGAGAATTAAGCGGATTTGAATCCTGTTTAACAGGAGGAGACGTGGTCACAGGCTGCGTGCTGCTGCACTGTAGGCAGTGCTAGAGAAGAATTGCTGTTGAAGTAATTGCAGGCTTTTTCCTGCCCTGACTCCCAGCAAGGTCTGTCTGAGGCTGGGCTGCCGTGCTGCCCACGCTCTGGGATGTGAGGCAGGGGGGCTGCCCATGAGTGCAGACTGAGCTGGCACTAGTGTGGTCCCCGGAGCTGCCCCTGTGCTTGCACGTGGCCTGTTCCCTTGTGGTGGCACAGCTGGCACGTGTGGATGGTGCTGGACCCGCTGCACACCCTCTGAGCTCTCAGGGAGCTGCTCTTTCCTTGGCTTTGCTGTGTGGTGGGTCTGGAACTGGGTCATGGATGCTCCCAGTTTGAACTCATTCAGAGCAGCAAGAGGACCTTGGGGATCAGGACTGAGCTATTGTTTCTGACCAGCCACCCTCCCGCTGCAGCCTTGTGCCCTCTGGGCTGTGGGCATGCCATGGGAAAGCAGGAGGAAGCCCAAGCTTTGGGAGGTCCTGTCTTGTGTTCATTATTCATTCCGTGGTTCTGCCTTCTCGAGGGTGGCACAAGTGGTGTCTCACTCTTGCCTCGCTCCTCAGCAGCTTTTGTAGCATCCTGGTGGCTGTTCTGAACAGCCAGAGCAGTCCTGATGCTCCTGACAGTAGCTGATGCTGTTCTGCTGGGAGGAGTGAGGAGCCAAGGCAGCACATTCAAGCCCACATTGGCTTAGACAGCAGGCTGAGGTCGAGGAGGGGAGGGCTTTCCTTCCCCTCTGCTGCATCTTTCGGCAGCTGGTGGGCAGCTCTGCATTTTCTGCCGCTTATTAGAGCTTGTCTTGGAGGAGCAGTGCTGGTGTAGCCAACGCTTCCAGTGGAGCTGTGGGCATGAGGAGCACTGCATGAGCTCCTGGGTTGCTCCCAGGCCTCTGGGTGGGATTGTTCTCCCTGGGCTCCTGGGGCATCGCTGGCCCTGGGACTCCAGCTGTGTTGGGCAGTAGTGAAGGACTGTGATGGAATGGGCAGTGCTATCCTTGTGTGCTGATGCCTGCGCATGTGTTCCCCCTCCCCCTGCCTGCTTTCTCCTGCATCAGCCTGCATTTGTAAAATGAAATAAATATTGACACGGGCGGGATGCTATTCAATTTGTCCTGATCACTGGGCTGCGGTGAGTTCTGACAGAGCACAGTGTAAAACATAAGCTCAGGATGTAATTTCTACTGTCAACATGATGTACAGTATAGCTGTGCCAAATGCACACCAACAAACTGCACAAGCTCGTGTGGGAAGGGGAGGGGGCGAGTCGTGCTGATAATTGGGATGCAGGGGTGGCAGAGCAGCAGGAGAGGGGACATCACCCTGGGCCTGGGGCCGTGTGAGGGTCTGGTGCTTCGCTCTGTGCATGAAAACCTACTTGGCTTGGCGAGTGCCTGGGCATGCTGCCACGTGGGTGCATGTGTGCTGCTGCCTGCTGGGACCCTGCAGGCTGGGCTGGCTGCAGCAGCAGCTCCCACTGGTTATTTATGGCCCCGCTGCTCACGTGTGGCAGAGAGAAGTGGCACTTCCAGCTGTTGGTGAGAGGTCTTCAATAACACAGGGAAATAAATTTAGTGCTCCTCTTGGTTCCTGTGCACAGGACTTTCTGTGGTGCCTTGATTCCTGCTGCTGCAAGGGCACGAGCAGGACTTGGGGGTCTTGGCTTCACAGCCTCTGAAAGGGGTCTGTGATGTGATAGCTGGAAAAAGGGTGTGCACACTGAGAAGAGACATGACCCTGCCCCTAGCTGTGGCCTGAACCTCTGACAGAAAAGACACAGGTGAGAATTGGTGGGTGGAGAAGGAGGGTCTGGTTTGTGGCAATGAGCCTGGCTACAGATGTGTTTCTGGATCAGTGTTTTGAGGTGGCTCTGGGTGTGGGGGCTGGAGGTCACCATAGGTTGTGTAGATGGGCTTTGCATCCTGGGCCCTGGATGAAGAAAATCAGGTTACACCACCTCCACCTGTGCCCACGGGAAGAGCACACAAACAGCTCAGCTGAGTGCAGCTGAACTTTGGACCCGTGAGAGAGCCACCAGCAAACCACATTAGCAGTAAGAGGAGAAATCTGTTAAATATAAAAAGCAGCATAATAGCTGAGACTCTAAACACAAGGTTGTGGTTCCCACAGCAACGCAGCCCAGCCCATGGGTGCTCAGCAGGACTCTCCTCTCTGTGGCAGGAGCTGCTCTGTGGAGTGCTCAGATGCAACAGGGCTGAACAAGTTGCCTTGGGAACTGTGGGCCAGCTTGTCCGCCAGCCAGGGAGCAACTCAGCTCCAGTGGAGCTCACCCACGGCAGCATCTTCTGCCCTCGCTTCCTCTTTTCTGCCTTACCTGCAGACTGTGCTGCAGCCAGGCTAACCTGGAAGGCACAGTGCCCGTCTCTGACCAAGGAGCAGGGCCAGCCCTGTGTGCTCAGCGCTGTCTGCAGTGCGTGCCTCAGGTAGTGGTGTGGTGGGGGAAATCAGCTGCCACTCAGGTGTGAAATGCTGTGATGAGGAGAACGAAGGTGGCTCCCACTGCGTCAGGGAGCCAGGGCTGGTGCTGTGTGCCAGCTGTGTGCCCTGGGCACCGTGTGCTGCAGGCGGTGGGGAATGTGCTGCCTTTGTACCAGCTCGGTCAGGGCCCCCTGGATGCTGATGTTACTTGTGGTGCCAGGACTTGCACCATTGGACTGGCTTTCTTTCAGCCTCCCTGTGTGTTCAGAAGGCCTTTTGGTGCTGCAGAACTGCTCCCTGGCAGCCTCACTGCTGCTTTGTCAGGCTTCTGGCAGGGCTTTATAAACCAGTGTGGATGGATCTGGTCCTGGATGGCAAGGAGAGGGTGCTGGGTGGGCAGAGTGGCTGGTGGCTGCCTCTCCCTAAGGCTCTGCTGATGTATTTGTCCTGAGAAATGGAATCTTTTTTAAGTTCTTTTTCTGGTAGTTGCATTTGCCAGGTACAATTAATTTGTACTCAGACTTTGGATGCATATGGAGGTGTTGCCTTCAAAAGTACTGCAGAGTGGCAGAGGGCAGAGATGCTGGATGTGTTCTTCCCACACTTACTGTTTGCCTTGGGTACTGACCTGAAACTCTTGCTCTGGCACAGCTTGTGCTGTTCAGTTTGTTGACATCTCTTACTGTCTGCGGAGCTTACTCCAAAATAACCACAAATCTCCCCGATGTGAGAGTTTGGAGAGATGCTGTTTGTGACGGTGGTGCTGTATCTTGGTTTATATATCTTGTTTAAATGTGATAAAGCACATTTACAAGTGTGCTGTTGTTGTGAGTGTCTTGTTCTGAAGCCTGTTGTGGGTCAGGCATTAACTCCATTGCTCCAGAGCAGGGACCCTCATCTCTGTGAAGTTACTTTACCCTGTGAGTCTTCTAACAGTGGGAAGAGATGACTCAATCCATCACCCACTTACAGGTCACCTCATTTCCCTGAGTCTCCAATATTAAAAACTCTGGTGTTTGATAGGGCTCCTCACCAAATTGGCAAGTGTAGCTCATCCTTTGGGAGCAGGAGCAGGAAGGGCTTCTGCATGGGGAGGCCTGGCTGCAAGAGACAGTCATGGCACTGCCAACAGCCTTACCTGGCTGGTGCAGAAATGTCTTAATAACAAATGGGCTGGCAGGGAGAAGGGGTGGGGAGGAATGTTAGTGCTTCTGTACCACGATTGCTAACATAAAAACACACTGGAGACCCTGTGTTCCTTGGAGCATGAAGCGCACAGGGCTGGCACATGTGACAGCTGATGTGCATGTGTGAGTGGAATATAGCATGTGGACATGGAGAGGAAATGTGTGTGCACCCAGATGAGGCACAAATACAGGCAAAAGAGTGCCAGTGTGTGTGAGTGATCTTAGCTGTGCATGGGCTGGAATGTGTGTGAGAGCCCTTTTGGTGAACAGATCTGTGCACGTTGTGTGACACACTACTTGTGAACCGTGAACAGGCAGTGCAGAACAATGCCTGGCACTGGTGCCTTGTGGTTCTCAGTGAAGTCAGTCCAGACAAGTGAATGCAGAAATGGCAAGGCAGCTCAGTGGATGCTTTGGGAAATGGCCCTTTGGTGCAGTCACACAGGGGAATGGCGAGTGTGGGTAAGAGCTGGGGAAATACTTGGGAACTGTCCCTGCTCTGCACTGCTGGGGCTGTTTAGATTCATGGGGGGGCTGTGAAGAGCACAGTCCAGCTCCCTTTCTACAGGGAATAGTCCAGGAACATCTCCCTCTCCGGTCATCCTCTTTCCCCCTCCTATTTAGAGAGACAGGAGATTAATTCTGCAGACTGGTGCATGTTTCATGAGTAGCTCAGGCTGTGGCTGGTATCGCAGAGCTCCGGTGGAAGCTCAGGGTGTTGGTGCAGGGAGAGATGGATGCTGCCTGCCCACCTCGTGATCAGGCCTCTGCTCCCCAGGTGCTCATGGACGTACTGTACTCTTGGCCAAAGGCCTCACGTCTCAGTCCTTAATGCCTTGCAGGTGGCTTGAAACTTACCCTAGAGACCTTTCTGAAACTGTTACCTTTAAAGTCAGCCAGGTGGGGAGATCTTAACAGATGCTTTTCTCCTGCCCATGCCTGCAGAAGTGAGAGGACAGCAGAGCTTCTGCAGGGAAGGGCCTCAGGAGCAGCTGGACAGCCTGCCCTTCCCACGGGCAGGCACTGGCATCCCCCAGCATGAGCTTTGTGTGCTGTGGTCTGGTCCTGCGCCGGCAACGGGAGCTGTGCAGTGCTGGGGGTGCTGCTGCACATCTCCTGACAGTGTGGGCAGCAATGACCCCCTCCAGGCACAGACCCTGCTCCCCTCAGCAGCCAGGGCAGTGTGGTGAGGAGGTGCCCTTGTCAGTGGGGTCCTTGCTGGAGCAGATGTCTCACAGTGCTGAGAGCTCTGCAGCCCTCCCTTCTGTGTTCCTGCTCTGACAGGACCTGTGGGACTGGGTTCTGCTGTGGGGCACCTGGGGCAGGGCAGGGTGGGGACACTGACCAAGGCTGCAGGAGCAGCACGGGGGTGGGGGACATGAGGCCCTGCTTTCACACTGGCACTGACACCTTGGCCTTTTCCAGGCTCCTGGAGACGCTGTTGGCCACCCTGCACCTCCCCGCGTGAGCCAGCGGAGGATGGAAGTGACCGGGATCAGCTGGGCAAAGGACCCTTCCCCGGGTGCTGGGGTGTCGTGCCCCCGAAGATGGGAGTTACAAATGTCCTCCTTGTGAGCTGCTCGTGTGGCTCAGGCGCCTGCGCTGCCAGACCCCTCGCACAGTAACCCAAGGCTGCCCCAGGACAGGCGGGCTTTGGCCACAGCAGCTCATCCTGTTAACTCCTCGGTGAAAACACCCGTGGAAGGAGCTTTCCTTCTCCTCCCGTGAATGACGGTTGCGGGTGCCCGTGCCCGCCGGCGGGGTGGGCAGCAGGCCGAGCATCGCCCGCTCCCCAGCGAGCCCGGCGGCACTCGAGCTCGGAGCCGCGCAGCTCTGCCCCTGGGCACAAATGCCAGCTGCCAGACTCTTCTCGGGAGACCCAGGAGCAGCCTGTGAGGCACCAGCGCTGACTGCTCCCACGCTGGCAGGGGACCTCTCCTCACGGATGTGACTCGTGGCGGGACAGGAGCGCTCCGGCCGCGGGGAGCGGCATGCAGCAGGGACGGGGATGCTCTGCATCGACGGGGCAGCCTCACGCTGCTAGTGTGGACTTCCCTCCTGCTCTTCCCTAAAGGATGCCGGCTGCCCGTCCGAAAGCTCCTGCTCATGCACCCTCCTAGAGTGCCATGGCGAAGGGTCTGCAGGGCTTCTCGTGGACCATGCTGCTGCTGTTCTGCGCCATCCAGGAGCTGGGGGCCTGGGCCAGGCACACGGCGGTGGAGGGCCCTGGCCTAGGGCAGCCAGGGGACCCTGCGCTGCTGGCCGGAGGGCGAGTGAAGCGTGGCTGGGTCTGGAATCAGTTCTTCGTGGTGGAGGAGTACACGGGCACGGAGCCGCTCTATGTGGGGAAGGTAAGCTAGCCCGGAGTCTCCAGGGGGCTGAGAGGGACAGTGGCAGAGCAGACGTGCTGGCAGTGCAGGGGAGAGAGAGGACCCATGTCCTGGGGGACCTGGTTAGAGAGGTACTCTGTGGACTGGGATGGCAGGAGCCCAGTCCCTGCTGGGGGTGGGGAACTCAATGTGCTCCCAGAGACTATGGTAGGAGCACTCCAGAATTCATGTCTGTGTTCTTCTAGTCATGTGCTGGGTTCCTGTGGTGCTGGGGGTGGGTGCAAAGAGCTCCATCTCTTTGGGAGCTGCTGGCAGGTGACAGTGCCTTGCTGGGTAGAACTGGGTCTGTTGGTGGGAGCTTGTCACTTCACTGGTGTGTGACCTCCTGCGGAGGCTGGACATGAACCTTTGCTCCTTTCACTCCTCGTGTCTTGAGGCTAAAAGAGCACTTCAACTTGGAGTTGCTGGGCTTTATTGTTTCCTGGGAGCTGTGGAGAAGCTGCCTTTGTCTCCCAGGCATTGGGAAGATGTGTTATTTGTATAGTGGTGAAGGCAGTGCTGGCTGTTGGGACCAGTCGGAGGAGCACAGTGCAGTCCAGCTGGAGCTGGGGACACGGGCTCACCCCAAAATTCCCACGAGCAGGGCTGTGTGATGGCCTCGGCTGTCTGGCCATGAGTCTGGAGGAGGCTTGAAAATGGGTTTGTTGGCCGGGGGCCAGCTGGGATTTCAGCGGTGATTTGTGCCCGTTTCAGCAGACACTCCGAGCCGTGCTCCTCCGCTGCCCTCGGAGCAGGCACAGCTAATTCCTGGCTCCCCTGGGAGCAGCCGAGGCACCGGGCCCTGCCACGGGCCTGGCACCGCCTCGGCTCCGGATGAACCGAAAGCTGCAACTCACCCGTTTTGCAGCCTCTGCCCACATCGCCCACCACGTCACCTGCCCCGCTCAGAACAAGTCAGCTCTGAGATCACTCCCTGTGGATTCTGCTTCCCAGGGCTGAAAGCCACCAGGGCTTCTCCAGGGGCTGGGAAAAAAGATGTGGTGGCCGCCCCGGGGGCAGCCAGGGCTGGGGTGGTCCCTAGCAGTGTGGCAGCCCTCCCGACACAGCCCGTGGATCTGGAACCTTCCTGCACAGGGGGGACCCTGCAGGGCAGCAGGGTCTTGCCCTCTGTGGATGCCTCTCACACACCTACGTGTGCTTTCCGAAGGGCCGATACCATTTCCATAAAATCTGGGTTCTCTAGCTAATCCTTCTTCTGAACTGTAATTTCCCCTGAGGCTGCTGTCAGTTTGATGTGGATTTCTTTGGGTTTTTTAAATAGAATTATGGGGTCAGCACTAGTTACAAACTTCTGCATGTGGACAGATCTATTTTAGATAGAGGAGAGGATTAAAGGGAAAAAAGCAGATTTAATTAAGTTGCTAATATTTAAAGAAAATTGATGAACTCGGGCTTTATGAGTTGGAGCAAACAGAGTGCGCCTTTATTACAGGCTAGTTTTTATTTGATTTTCTTTCTTTTCTAGCCCAGGAGTCATTTTTTATTTGTGTATCTGTGCTTTCTGTTTAATTGCTTTTAATAAGGAATGTGCACCTCTGTTCACATTTAATTTTGATTTAATTATTAGCATGTAATTAATGGCTTCGTAAAAATCCCGGTTGTAGTCTTTTAGGACGAGGAAACTATTTTCCTGTTCAGCAAACAGGACAGATCAGCCTTTTGTCTGCCCTCTGGACGCCCTGGTGCTGCAGGCACTGCTGTCCTTGGCTGGGCAAGGGGGGTCCCCCTGCTCCCGGGGCACAGTGCTGTTGGCATCCCCAGCCAGCAGTTCAGTGCCAGGGCTGTGTGACTCTGCTCTCCTGCCATGCCTGGGGGTGATGGGATCCCTGGGGCTGCCTGGGAACATGGTGCTCCCCAAGCAGTGAGGCCAGGAGGGGAGAACAACCCTGGGTTGTGGTTTGGGCCCTTGGCATCTCCCCTCGGGTGTCTGTAGTCTGCAATCTGGCCCTCCCCCATTAGTTGTTGTTTAGCCAAGCAGCACAGATTTAGCTCTTTTAATCTTCCCTTGTAAATCAATCTCTGCAGCCCCTTGAGCCTGGGCTCCATTTTTCTTCCTAGCATTCCGGTTTGCAGGGATGTGCTGGTGTCTGCTCCGAGCACTCAGTGATGAGCAAATATGTGAAGAGGATGTGCTGAGAACTCAGTGTGATGCTGGGAAGAGGTGCTGGGTGCTTTATCTCTGCCCTAATTATTAATCATGAGCCTGGTGTTCAGCAGAAAAATGCATTTACTTGTGCTCTACCGACCAGGTGCTCCTTCTTCCTTCTGAAAAGCTCGTGGAGTAGCAGTGGGAATAATAAAGTGAAGAGAGAGGGCAGCAAGTTCTCCAGCAGCCAGCAGGGAGGGCTGGGACTTGGTGGCCAGGGTGGGATGACCCTCCCCAGAGGCACATCCCCAGTGGCACTGATGTTCCCAGACACTGCTGGGCTCACAGCCCTGGTTGTGAGCTGAGGGAAGGTCTCCTTCCAGGCAATCCTTGGGAGATGTGTCACCATGGGCAGTAATTTGTGAGTGTGCTGCAAAATACATTGAATTGTCTAACGTGTGGGCCCCTCACTCATGAAATAAATATATAAACTGTATCTAACAAGACAAATATAATGAAGGCATCGTAAAAAAGAGGCAGCTCTGGTATAAATTCTTGCTGGTGGAGCTGTATGTCTGAAAGGTGGGTTATAGAGCTGCAGTTTGGAAGATTGAATGGCCCATAAACATTTTCATATTTCATTAGCCGATTAATGGACAGCTTTTTTCTTTTTTTGGAGGGGGCAACATGGCTTTGCTGATTCCAGGCAGAAATTGTAGGAAACAAATGAAAGCAGCTGATGAAACCTTTCCGGGGGCCTGTCCCGTTATGGATTGTCCCAATTAATGCCTGTGCTGCTCTCTGTCAAGATGCATTCTGCCTGTCCAGTTACTGTTAATAGATTTCTCATAAGTGGCTGGATTGTAAAAACCTCATAACTCAGTTTAATGCCACCAATAAAATTATCTCTGGACGTCTGGCCTGGATTCCAGTCAGCTCCTGGTCCATGGGGATCTGCTGTTTACCCTTTCTGTTCCTAATTTCAAACAGTGTCTTAATTAGAAAATGAAGCAGAGATTGGCTGCAAAAGCGTCTTTGGCAGGGTCTGGTCGTAGTCCTGAACATGAGCCTGATTTGTCACACCCTCTGCAGGCTTTGCCAGGGTGGGGCTCTGCATGTGGTGTTGGGATGTTGTGACCCCCTGCTACCTTGCCATGTAAACCCAGCACAGGCATGCAGCGAGTGTGGGAGCTCTCAGGCAGGGAGACTTGTCAGCACCAGCTGCCCAGATCATGGAGGGTGGCTGTGGCTGGGGCAGAGGGGGCAGATGAGGATGGACTTTGGGCAGCTGGATGTGTAAGGGGGGATGGATGCTGATGATGAGGTACCTGTGCAGCTTGGGAGAGGTGATCCCACACTGCCAGAGTCCTGGCTCCTTGGCCACAGGGAAATCTCTTTCTTTGGAGTGCAGCTGAGTTGTCCTTTCCTTTTCCATCATCTCCTAACCCCTTGTTGATGGGGCTTGTCACTTGGGGTGTGGTGTGGGTGGGCACCAGCAGGATTTCTGATCTGCAGAGCAGGGTGAAGTTCCAGTTTATTGGGTCTTCCTTCGTGCACAGGAGTTGTCTGGTGGTGCTCTCTGTCACCCTCCAGCCCAATGGGAGCAGAGGGGCATCACTCGGGCACTGTGGGTACCTCGTGCAGGGGCTCCAGAGCCCTGCAGTCTTGGCTGGAGTTGGGCACAAGCACGGCCCCAGCCTGGCTCCCACCCTCTCCCTCTTTCCCTGGCAGATCCACTCGGACTCGGATGAGGGAGATGGCTCCATCAAGTACACCATCTCCGGGGAGGGCGCGGGGACCATCTTCCTCATCGACGAGATCACGGGTGACATCCACGCCACCGAGCGCCTGGACCGGGAGCAGAAAACCTTCTACACGCTGCGGGCTCAGGCCCGCGACCGGCAGACGGACCAGCTGCTGGAGCCCGAGTCGGAGTTCATCATCAAGGTGCAGGACATCAACGACAGCGAGCCGCGCTTCCTGGAGGGGCCCTACATCGGCAGCGTGGCTGAGCTGTCCCCCATCGGTAGGTCTGCCGGGGTGGGGAGGATGTGGGTCGGGAAACCTGCGCCTCTCTCCCCTCAAAAAAACCTCGAGCCCTCCTGTACCCCATGAAGCCACCGGCAAATCCCGGGGATTCCAGTGCTGGGGAGCCAAAAGGGAAAAAGAATAAATAAGGTGGCTTAAGAAAAACAAGTGGATAAATCCTCTGAGCTGATTGCCAGCCTGTGTCTGAGCACTCAGTCTCAGCCCTAAGCCGTGCTCCAGGGACGGGGTCGTGGTGGTGCCAGCTGCCCGCTGTGCATTGACTCTGGCTTTGCACAGCCCCCCTCCCTCCTAAATGCTGGGAGGTTGGACTAAGCCCTTGCATGCCAAGGGGCTCGTGTCTGCCTGTGGTTCAGATTAGCCTGTGTGGTGCTTTTCCCCCTCCTCAGGCCATCCTCTGTGTGCTGCTTTCCAGCTCTTCTGAGCCCTGTGGCTGCCCAGCCATCATCTCTTGTGTGTCCCCATGCAGCAGTGCCAGGCCCCTCTCAGCTGGATCCATCCCTCCTCTGAGGGGCCAGGATTTGTTGGCTGGGATTGAGGAATTCACATCCCTGTGACAGGAGTGTGGCTCCCTGTGTTACCATTAGCTGCCCCTCCCCTTGGCACCAGGCCCCTTTGAAGTGTGTAGATGATCAGCCTCCCTGAAGTGCTGAGGGCCAGGCTGGGATGTGTATTATGAGGCTGCAGAAGTCCTTCCCCAGGGATGGCTGAGCAGGACAGTCACCTGTGTGCCCAAGTGTCAGGAGGGGTGCAGGGAGGTGATGTGTGAGCTGCAGGGCTGCTGCCCTTGATCCTATGCTGGCCTGGTGCTGGATTCCCGTGCTGCTGAGCACAGCTGGCGTCCAGGAGAGTGGCTGGTGCTGCACTGCCCATGCTGTTCCCAGTCCATGCCAGGCTCTCTGTTACCCCACTGACAAGCCTGAGCTCATAGTAGTGTGTGTGTCGGCATGTGCTGCAGGCAGGAGCTGTAGATCACCGTTCCCAGAGGCTGCATCCAGGTAGAAGACAGCCTGTGAAAGACTCACATCAAAGATAAGGCAGGTCCCCAACAGTGTCAGAAAGGAATGAGTTGGCACAGGGGACAGGAGTGGTGCCAGGACTGTGGTGAGACCCCCTGGGGCAGCTGAGCTGCACCAGGGCTTGACAGGTCAGGTCAGGTGAGCTGCCAGATCCTGTTGTGCTGCTGCAGGAAGGTCTGGCTGCAGAGGCATCCTGGAAGCAGAGCTCAGGGATGGTGCTCAGGTCTGCACTGCCTCAGGACAGAGCTCTGTCTCTCCGTGGTTAATGTGCAGCATATTGCAAAGCTGGTGTGTGGCCTCCAGCAGGTACAGATGTACAGGAATTGCCCACACCAGAGGAGCTGCTGCTGCCTGGGTTCTGCTGCTGTATGGAGAACAAGCTCTGCTGAGGCATCCCAGGCTCTCCTTCCTCTTCCCGTTACCTGCACAGAGAATGACCCCTTGAACTGCAGCCACGTGCTCCTGGAGAAATGAAAGACAGCATGTGGGCACCAAAGCAGGAGGCATCCTGTTCCCAAAGGGAAGAAAGAAATTAAATTAATCTAATTTGCTTGAACAACATTTTAAAAAGCAAGGAATTCTCAACTCTGAGTATTAGACTAAGGATCCCAGTTCTTTGAAAATCACTAACAATTATGGAGCTGCCTGATCAGACTGATGTGAACAAGACATATCAAAGGAGACAGTTTCTATGCGAAATTGGAGATCAGAGGGAGAAAGAAACACGGTTTCACAACATGAAAGGAGGCGATTCCTGCAAATTAAAACACTCGGAAGTTAAAAGTGAAGAGAAGTGCTGTGAACGGCGTGGGCTGTGCTTCCAAGCTGCATGGAGAGGGGAGCTGGAGCCAAGAGCCTCTTCTGCTTTCCGGGCTGTCTGCCTGCGACAGCCTCAAAGCCCTCTGCAGCCTGGCCATCCTGGGGAGCACATGGGCTCCTCCAGAGCAGCCTCCCCCTGGAGATGGCCCAGGGAGAGCCTCACACGTGGTGGGAGTGCAGAGCTGGGGGGTACCCACATGCTGCTGCTGCTGCTGCTGCTGCAAGTCCCCAACTCCCTCCCGCTTATCCCTCGGCTTTGCCCAGGAACAGGCAGCACAAAGGACAAGGTGGACATGTCCTGTGAAAGCAGGCAAACCTGACATGGAGCTTTCTGCTCAACCCCCTGAGGTTCAGCAGCTGGGAGGGAGATGGGGCTGGTCATGGACCTGGGGTGTGAAGTTCAGCTCTGGACGCTGTGGGAAGGGGCTGAGGATGCAGGACATGGGAAGCTGCCTGGGCCAGGGAGGTGAAGTTCAGGGTGTTCTCGTGAGAAATGCCCTGCCAGGACCTTTTTGTGTGGGAGTGCTCCTTTTGTGGCATCAAGTCTGGGTGCAGCTGTGATCCTGGCTTTGTTGTGGTTGGCACTGGTAGTGATGTCTCTAAGCTGGACAGATCACCTTCCTTAGACCTGTGGGGTATTTTCACAAGAGTGAATGGGGAGTGTGCCTCGCTGCCTTCCTGAGTGTGGATGGGAGTGATCCCAGCTTGGTGCTGGCCAAGCAGGGGCAGGAGGGCTGGAGAGCCTGGGTTGGCTCTTAATGTATCAACGTAAAATCCTGGGGACCCGCAGGAAAATGTGCCTGCTCTCAGCTCCATTTGGGTCCAGCTGTGCTCTGCTGGGGAAGGGGCCACCCCAGGGGCAGGGCTGCTTGTTTGTAAAGAGCTGCTCATCCCCTGTCTTGCTGTTCTGAGAGCCTTTGCTCTGCAGCCCAGCCTGAAAAGTGAAGGGTGACCCCTTCTTTCTCCTCTCATGCTCCTGCCTTCCCAAACCTCGCTGGGGTTTGTGCTTGGGTGGTTTTGTTCTCACTCCAGGCAGCTCTCAGCTGCACTCTCCATTCCCTGCCAGAAGCAGAGTCCTGGCTCCCAGAGGTGGGTGCCTTCCTGGGGCGTGAAGAGGAATAAACCAAATACAGTCAGATCCGCTCTGTGACAGCAGGAGCAGATCAAAGGACATTATTTGCATAATGAAGGAGTACTAATTGGGAGGGAAAGTCATTTGATTTCCTAGTGTCTAAGAGGGAATAACAAATGAGAGAACTGCACAAACTCTGAGAGTAACTGGGAGTGCTTTGCAGCACAGCTGCCCCTTGCTCTGCGCTGGGGCCAAGGCAGTGTGTTTTGATAACATATTTGCTGCTTGAGACTAAGTCAGGGTGGAATAAAGGCCTTTTTGTTCCAGGATCTTGCCTTGACAGTGGTCAGAGTGCACACTTAGGGAGGAGGAACAGCATATATGATGCTCCTCTCAATACTCTCCCAGCCAGCATCTGGTTTCAGTTTGTGTATTTCTTCAGGTTGGTTTCTGTCCTGAACTTATCCAGACTCACTGTTAAACTCTGCAAAGGGAAAAGAAAAGGGATTGTTGTTACTGATGGATCAAAAGTGGCAGATGCAGGATGGTCGGGAAGGTAAGGCCGGAGTCTGGGATTTGTAAAGGGCAGAGGTGGTGGTTGGAGACAACCCCAGCCCGTGAGCCAGGCTGGAGAAGTCAGTGTTTCCTACACACTGAGCTCCTGCACTTGGAAGAAGCACATCCAAATGGAAGCTGACCCAACAGCTTTACCTGGGCTCCCTTGGCACGGCAGGAGCAGCTGCAAAACCAGCCTGCAATTGGCTTTTCTCTAGAAACCCTCTGTGGCCTGGGGCATCAGGAGGAGTGGCTGCAGCAGCAGGGCCCAGAGCCAGTGCAGGATGCTGTTGGGATGCAGAGGAGGCAGTTGGACCTGGGGCTGGCAGGGAACACAGCCAGGGCTGTGGTGGGGTGGAGGGGTCCCTGCTCAGCCCCCCGAGGGAGCAGGGCCAGAGGGAATGCACTGGGGTCACCCAGGCTGAAGAAAGCAGGGGCTGTTGATGCTGCCTGGGAGCATTTTTGGTGACTTCCCCCCTTGCCTGCTGCTGGGGAGCAGTCTGTCTGCAGGAGGGGGCCTGAGCTGCAAACCCTATTTACACCCCCACTGCTGCCCTGTCACCTCGGGTTTGCTGGCCAAGAGCTTCCAGACTGCTCTGTGCTGGCACCTGAGGCTCAGCCTCTGTGGGTTACCCCGATGTGGATCAATCCAAAACATCTGATTTGAGCAGAATCCAGACCTGCAGCTGCTGAAGGTAGGATGGGACCCAACCAACTGCCTTGGAACTGCAGGAGCTTCACCTTGTTACAGGAGATGCTAAAATTAGCAGTATTTTGGGCTCCTTTCCTGAGCTCCCTGGGGTCTGCTTAGCAGCTGTCTGCTGCTCTCAGGCGTGAGCCCAAATCCAGCACACGGTGCCTCCTGCAAGACAGCTCTGTTGGTTGCACAGGGTGGGTGTTAAAGCCCAGACCTCACTTCTGGGCTGTTTGGGGAGCATGCAGAGCCTGCAGCAAGGGGCATGCCAGGAAACACATATCCTTTCATCAGAACATCACTCTTCCCTTGGTGTGTTTTGCTCTCATTTCTCTCTGTAGCACCATGTCCAGATTAGAGATGATTTGGCTGTACAGACAGAAACTTGGGGTCAAGCCCTGACTCTAGCACAAAGCTGGCTGAATGCAGAAGTGATTATTGTGAAGAGAAATTGTTTAATCTCCATGCTGGAAGCAGAGAAAAACACTTTGTTTACCATAGAGCCAGAACGCTTGCAGGCAGTCTCATCATTTTTTTTATTTTTTTTCCCTTGATAGAAAGTGCTTAAAACACTTGGGTGCATCTGGAATGTTTTGGTTCGCTCCCCAAGGTGCCACGTTTACCTGCTTGGGGCCAGGGCTGGGGTGCCTTGTGCCCTGGGTTTCTCTGGCCAGACACCCCAAAAGATGTTTCAGAGCAGCACATTTGAGTGTTTGCACCCCTGCCAGGTTAACGCCCTCGGGCTTGTCCTGCGGGGTGTGAAGGCTGTGTAGTGAATCTCCTCTGGGTCTGGCTTTCTACCAAGTCAGAGTGTTCACAAGATTGCAAGAAACTCACTTCTGCTCCAGTAATTTTTAAGCTTCTCTAGTTCATTTTCTTCCCTGATGTCCTGCCTGCTTGTTTCTGGGGGTGCCTCAGCCACTGCAGGTTTTGGGGGCCAGCAAAAGCTTTAAATTGCATTTTTTATAAAATAAAATCCCACCTGTCTCCTGCCCCACGGCACCCAGCCCCCTGGGATGGGAGTGCTGCACGCTGGCATCAGGCCAGGGCACATGGGTTTGCATGACACAGTACTCCTTGCAGGGTTCCTGGTGTTCTGCAGAGCTGAAATGCCCAAGTGCTGTCCTGGAGCTGGTCAGATCCACACAGAAAGGGCTCTCAGCACTGCTGGAGAGTGTCCTTGGGCCCTGTCTGAGCTGGAGATGCTGGCTGGACCCCAGAGTTGGTCTGGAGAGCATCTGGAGGCTCCTGGCTCCGCCACGGAAGGGTGACTGCGGCCGTGGGGAGGGATGGTCGATTTTAGCAAGTGTTGGCTTTTCCTGCTGCTCGTTTGCCTCTTTGCTGGCCCAGAGCCCGGCTGTACTTCTGTCCCTGGGGAAGTGACAGGTCCCAGTGGCTTGCTTGTGGATTCAGTGCAGGGTCTCTCTGCTTGTGGACGTGTTTGGAGTTTACCTGTCAACATTTCTTTTAGCTAAACGTGTTTGGAGTGAGTGGCATAGCAAGTGGGCTGGAGCTAATAGCCTTCTGCATGCAGGGTCGCTGGAAACGGTCCCAGAGGCTCCAGGTCCTGTGGGAAGGTGGTGTTGAATGCTAGGAGAGGTGTGCATTGGTATTCCAGAGGTGTCCTGCAGAGCCTGGGACCTGTGGACTCCTGTGCATCCCAGCCAGGGCACTGGGCATGGCAGGGTGGCTGCAGGGGCTGAGCTCTGCACTCACGGGATGGGAGCCTGTGCAGACACAGCTGAGGGGGAGGATTGCTCTGGAACTGAGGGTCTTGCTTCCCCTTTCCTCTGAGGGGAAACATTTGGTTTGACCCACTGTGCCAGATCATACCTTTGCAGAGGGAGAGTAAGAGATGAGTTCTGGCTCATTAATTTTTATGTAAAACTTGGTTTCCTCTGGATCTGTGGGGTGAGCTGGCTAGGGGAGGAGCCAACATCTTATCTCATTTTACATGTCTAATTATTTCTCTGGATAGAAGCTCAGGCCTCTCGGTTATGGGAGGAGGGTGATACAGCACATGATGGATGTTTCCATTTTATTTAGGGTATCTTTTATGGCTGAGGCACGTGCCAGAAAACTAAATAAAAGCTGTACATGCTGTACTTGCTGTGGGCAGTGCTATGCTTGGAGAGCAGGGACTAATACTGAAGCATGGTGGGAGCCAGGGAAGGCTCGGTGGGAAGGAGGGGACCAGGGTGCTCTTCACATTGAAAAGGGGTAAGTGAGGTTTAAGAGAGGAGGCTGGAAAGTTGAACTCACAGGTCCTGATACCCAGGAGGTAACCTTGAGCAGGATGCAATGCATCTTCACAGACTGCAAGTTAAGGCACAAAATGGGGTCAATGTTCCCTACCTGCCTGTTGTTGCTCATTTGTTAATGAGATGCTGTGAGGGCAGGTGGGAAAGGGCAGAGCCTTCCTCACTGCAGGGTTGCTGGGTGCTGTCCAAGGGCAGTGTGCCCCATCCACTGCTGCCAGGCTGTGCAGAGGGGGAGCCCTGTCTGTTTTCAGGGGCAGACACTGCTTCTTGTGGTTCTCAGGCTTTGGCACCTCCAGCATCCCTAGGAGGCTTCTCTGCTGGAGCTGGGAGCGGGATGCTTGGAGAACCTCATGCCATTTCCCTTCTCCAGTCCCTTTCTCTGCTTTCTGATCAGAAGCTTCCCAAGGGAACACACCGGGGTATTCTGCTGGGGTGGGGGTGATCTGCCTTGGCCCATGCCTGCTGAAGGAGCTGTGTAATGGCAGGGAGAGGAGGAAGAAATGCAGCACTAGTGTTCCTTGAACAGTTGTCTGCAAGGCAGAGAGCCAGTGTTGCCGTGGTGTAATCTGGATGTGCCTGGCAGGGATGCACCATAACTTCACTGGAGACAGCAAAGCATAAATAAGTTGACTCGAACTAGCTTGTTGCTGAAGACCGATGAGGAGGGTTCTCCTGTTATCAGCAGAGCTGCAGCTCTGAGAAGGCTGCCAGGGAGAATGAAAAGCAACCATGGTAACTGCTCGTTTTCTTCAGTGAACACCCTTTCCAGGAGATGGGAGGGAACTGGGCTGGGGGGAGCATGTGCATCCCAGCTGCTCACAGCAGCACTGCTGCCTGCACTGTCTCATCTCCTGCCCGAGCCCAGCCAGGGCTGGTGCAGGAGCTCCCTGGCTTGCCTGCAGGCTCTGGGCTTGTAGTCTCCTGACAAGGGAAGAGAAAGGCATCAGGGATTGGAGCTCTCCATCTCCATCTGGATCGCTTCAACTCCTTTTCTGCCCGATGCAGATGTGGGAACGGAAAATGCTTCTGACTTTGACTGGTGCCAGTGCTTGACCTGTGGGGTAGGGATGCACTGAATCTGGTGCTAGAGGTGGGACTGGGTAGCCTGTTCTCACAGCACTTTGGTCACACCACCTCCTTTCTCAAGGTGTCTGTAGGTAGGATTAGGCTTGCTTTCCTTCCTCCCTTCTGTTGTCTCTGTTGATCTCAGCCCCTTTGCTGCTGCCCCCATCCTCGTGTCCTGGGTCCTGCTTTTGTCAAATTGAACATGATGTCGAATTAAAGCCATCACAGGGGCAGTTGGAGTGAAGTACCCAGTTTAATGAGGCAGCCCTGAAAATCAATAACTTAATTGCAGACATTTGATGGACTTTTATCCAATTTATAGTCCTCCTGCCCTGCTACGTGTGGAGCATGAGGAGGTGGTGCTGTGTCTGGCTCTGGGCAAGCAAAAGCCTTTCCTCTCCCATGGCTGTTGTCCCTGTGCAGGTCTGCCTGCTGCAGTGTGGGTCAGGCCTTAGCTGGGAGGTTCCTCTGTGGGCTGGAGGTGACCATGTTGCTCTGTGTTGACAGGAAGGGCAAGTGCATCTCATCCCCAGGTGATGGTGTAGCATCTCATCCCCAGCTCCTTCCTAGATGGTCCAGTAGAAGTCTACTGGAAGAAAAACTCCCAGCTCTTCAGACCAGTGATCTCCTGGAGAGCAGGACCTGCCCCGAGGTGGCCCAGGGTCCTGCCACCCTGCAGCATGAAAGGGGCAATTGCAGCAGTGTCTGGAGTCCTGGATCTCAGGCTTTTGTGGGGAGGTGATGCTGCATTTCCACCCACCTGTTCTTGCTTCCCTCAGCATTTGCAAGCAATCAGCCTTGGCCCCTGCTCTGAGGTTTGTGCTGCTCTTCTCAACTCCCTCCTGACTTTGTTTTCCTCTCTGTCCCCGCTGCAGGCACCTCTGTGATGCAGGTGATGGCCTCTGATGCTGACGACCCCACCTACGGGAGCAGTGCCCGGGTGGTCTACAGCGTGCTGGAGGGCGAGCAGCACTTCACTGTGGACAGCAAAACAGGTGAGCAGCACCCAGCTGGGCTGGGGCAGGAGATCCCACCCTGGCCACACATCCTGAGCGTGGCTGTGAGCCAGCAGGTCTGTGCTCCCTTGCTGGTTGCTGATGCTGGGTACCCATGGCAGGGGTGTTGGAGAGGGAGCCCAGCACCCCTGCGAAGTCCTGCCCATCTCCACGCCCTGCCTGCAGCAGGCAGGACCCAGAGCTGCCAGCTCAGAGTGCCTGGTCTGCACCTGCACTGGCAGAGCTCATGCTCCAGGCTCTGAGCTCTGAGGACTGCACCCACAGGCACATAAAAATCTCACTGTAGAAGGTTTAAATACTACCAAAGGGGCCTTACCAAAGGCTGCCTCGTTATCACCAGGGCTTTGATTAAAGGTAACACTTTAAATTAAGGATTGGTTTATAAATGTTCCATTAATATTTAATGAAAGAACAGTAGAAGCTGCTCCATTCCTTAATAACTTATAATAGGGGCTGTTGTAAAATGCCTCTGTAATAAATCCCTGGCAGATGATGCTCTGACATACTGGTTAGAGTAGACCATAACCAGGAGATGTTGGGGTATATATTCTCCTTGCCTCCCAGGAGTGTGACTCTCATTACCCTTAATGGGAGCCTCACAAGCTTGCTAAGGGGTAAGACACTCAAATGCTAATAAGAGATATTTAAGGCACAAAGCATGCAGTAAAGTGCCCACAGTTCAATGAAAAATTGTTAAAGGACGAGCAGGCTGGGGAGCTGCAGCTTGTGTTGGAAAACTGGACAGCAAAGCCCCTTCCACCCTACTGCTGAACCATAATGAGAGGCTGAGATCAACCCCTGGGCTGAAGTGCCAAGGCTCTGTCAGGCTGATCTGTGTCTGCCCTGATAGATATTTTCTAAGGCTATTTTTAAGTAAGGCAGAGTGAAATTTATTTGGAGACTCTGCTGTAGAGAGAGTGTAAGGAAGGTCTGTGGGCCTGAGCCTCTGCATCCTCATGAAATTGTGCACCTTCTGACAATGGCTTGGTGCCTGTGGGGAAGCTGGACACTACCCTGGGTGTGCCACCAGCCCTGGGTGTCCCACCAGCCTGGCTGCCACTGGAGGAAGGCTCAGATTTGGGAGTTTGGGAGCTCCTCCAGCACCACTCGGGTACGTGGGGGGGAAATGCCTTTGTCTGGCCAGAGGCTGGTGCAGTGCAGAGAGGGCACAAGCAGCAGATTGGGGCTGTACCTGCTCCTGGTTCAGGAGCTGCTGCTACAGCTGGGCTCTCTTCTCTCCCAGATATGCTTTGTTTTATATTGTGTGTTTATGAACAATAGGCTAAACTCTGGAAATCCAGGTGCACGTGAGATCCTGTTAATCTGAGACAGCTTTGTGTGAGTGAACGTCTGGCTGCTAGAATGGAGAGGGACCACTGGGAGCAAGCTGCACAAGCCAGAACGTGCAGGGGCTCAGCTTCCTGCCACATTAATGCTCTGTATTAAGGCATAAACTAAAATGTGCCCTGTGGGACTGCGGTGAGAATTAATGTCACTCTGGGAATCCAAGCTTCTTGATTCCTTGACTTTTTGTGTCTTAATTCTCGAGCTGGCTGTTTCGTACACTGGGGGGTTGATTTACTGTTCTATTTGCTTGTAATTCATATCAGTGAAACTGCTGACAGTCTGCAGAAGAGTCCTCAGCCCCTCTTGAGCATGTCTGTTCCCAGAATGTCTGGCCGCTAACGCAGGTGTTGGGGCTGACTCTGGCGGTGTCTGAGCTGCAAATGGCCTGTGGCAGCTGCCTCTCCAGGGCTGCAGGAACTCGAGGGGCAGCTCTGCCTGTTGGCCTCTCAGGTTGTGGCTGCAGCCTGTCCTGTGGCCTCGTGCCCCTCTGTCACAGCCGGCCCACATGGACGTTTCTCCGTGTCCACCCGAGCACATCCTGCCCTGCTCCCGCTCTGTGTTGGAACAGGTTTTTATGCTGCCCATGGGAATCCAGCTCTGATTGCCCGGGGTGGCCCAGCTTCTGCCCTGAGCATAAGATTTAATTAACCATAGCAGCAGCATAACTCTCAGAGCCACCATTGTTATTAATGGCCATAAAAAGAACCATAAAACCCTGGCATGTTACATTTCTTATAATATATGGTAATGAAGAACAATTTGTTTTCCCTATTTGGTTTTGACCTCCTTCTCTGCCTTTCCTTGCACGTGCTCCCTTGCACACCACCTCAGCCCCTGGCTCCTTCCAGCTCAGCTTGTTTCTTCCCTCCTTGTCTTTGCAAGCAGCTCTTTTCACACCCTCCTTCATAGCCCAGGTGTGGCATGAACAGGAGTGGTTTGCACACTTGAGGACAGGATATGGACCAGGTGTAGCTTTGTTTGTCTCCTGTTCGTGGATGTCACCAGCTGTAGTGTTCAGCTGGGATTTCGTATTCAATGGACCTTTCACAGGCAGACCCAAACTGTCTGGATGCCTTGCTGTGCCAACTCCTGCCATTCAGTAAGCCCTGAAAGCCCAGAGTGCCTCAGGTGTCTTTTTGGAGGGAGATGAGTAGCTAAATGGCTCCCCTGGAATAGTGGGTGTGCAGCACCGTGGCATTTGAGCTGTAGGAAGATTCCAGTGTTCAGTGATGGTGAAGAGAAAGCACAGTTGATGCACATGAGCTTCTCTTCCTTTCATATACACCAGCCTGTCTCATGCCTTGAGGGTTAAGTTTCAGAGACTGAAACTTGTGCTGTGTACCCCAAATCAGGTTCAAGAACTTCCTCTGTGCGTGTTGAAGGTCTGGGCTGGCTTTTTTGGTATGTTAGTGAGGAGCTTTGTATGCACAAGCTGTGAAGGCAAGACTTTCTGTGTCAGCTGTAAGAATATTCCAGTGGCTTCTTGCAAGAGCCTGCAGGCATTAGTCCTGTGAAAGCTTTGTGCTGCCTTCCTCATTCATTCTCAGTCTGCACATGGGGTGCAGCTGATCTTCAGTCCTTGCAGCAGGTGAGCTGCAGTGCCCAGGCTGTGGCTGCCTTGCTCTGCTGGAGGAGTCTGTGCCCTCACAGAACGAGCACACCCCACTGCTTCCACTGGGAAACAGCCACTTCTGCCACTCTGGTGGGTGCTGGCTCTCTGATCTAATCTGATGGCAGAGCCCCCCTCACCGCTGCTGGGCCACAAGCCCAGCTCTGCCCAGAGGGACACGGGGCAGGAGGTTTTGGTGCCAGCTCCTATGACAACTCCAGGAATCTCATCCTCACCAAGGTTTTTCAAGCTGACATCTTTCAGATGATGCAGAGATGGGCATGTGAGCGTGTGGCTCCCAGTGCATTTCCGTGAGAGGAGAAATCTGTGCGCTTAAATCTGCAGGCCGTGTTTTCATGTTGCTTTATATCACCCTGCACTCTCTGTACCTCTGGAGATTATTCACCTTTATAGGGGCAAATCTCTCCCTTGGCAGGCAGCTGTGCCTGCCTGCTGGTGTCTGTTCCCACGTCCTTTGCAGTGCCCTTTCTCATCCCTGGGCATTGTGGCTGCAGACTCAGTGCTGCCCGTGATCCCTGCCCACAGCCTTGGGAGGGAACCTCAAAATGCTCAACACCCAGGGAGGGACACAACCTGGTGTCCCTGTTTCCAGCAGTCTTGTTCATCCCTTTGCAGGGATATTTACTGCCACAGAACAGTCACAGCACATAATACCGTAGGCCTCATGATATTCGGTGCCTTCCTCAAAATCAAGGGATTGTCAGTTCGGGAGGGCGCAGAGAAACCTGGTTTTTATTGGAAGGGAGAGGTTATTCATAAAACTTGTCATTCTGCTGGATGCAGGGAAAAAGCAGAAGGACTCAGAGGGTAGCTGAAATGCAGTCTGGCATTTGTGATGGCTTAAAACAGCTCCTAAGTTCTAGAGCCTGTGTCCTGATTGAAAACTGAGCCTGTAAGGGCTTAGCGGTTCTTATGCCCGGGAGAGCAAGCTGGAGATACCGGCCTGCTGGGATGAAGCTGATGGTTATTTGGGTGCAATCAATAGTTGTTTCATCCCCATCAGCCTTGCCCTTTGGAGGCTGACCACAGCCCTGCCCTGGGGCAGTGAGGCTGGGCTGGGAGAGGCTCTGTCTGGGAGCATGCAGCACGCTGAGCTGGGCTGATGAGCCGTTGGGTCTGTGAGATGTGGCGGTGGCAGGCAGAACGTGTTCCTCTGCTGTTGTTACCAATTTGTTAAAAATGGTCCCCGCTGCCTGAAAACACAGGTATATCAGTATGTGAGTGTTCTCCTGTGAGCCCAGGGGGTTGTGCAGGTCTGTGCCCCATCCCCATCCTTTATCCACCAGAGCTGTGCACAGGCATGAGGGACTCTGAGTGTGGGGCATGAGAGTCTGCAGAGAAATCACATTTATTTAAGGGGATTGCTCTTCACAGCAAGACTGAACGTTAACAGTCCTTTTCAGAGACTGGTGCAGGAACTTCAGGTGTTTTGGGACCAAATTGTACGTTTGGTCATCTTGAGTGTATCTACTAATGTGCCAAGGGAATTAATGTTAATTGATGAGGGATTTAGCTGCTAAAAGAGGGGACAAAGGAAGGGTGAGTGTGCTGGCCTGTCTGTTGGAGCTCACTGTGGGTGCCTCCCTCTGTGCTGGCATGGGCAAGGCTGATTCCAGCCTGGAATGAGCCCTTGTTGGGTGCTCCTCTCTGAGAAGTGGCAGTAGCTCTGTCTCTGTAGGTGCTGCCCTGGAAGCCACAGGGCACACTGGTTTGAAAACCACTTGGCCACCTGCTATGAAGGGTGCAGTGTTAGAGATCCCCAGCTGCAGCATCCCTCAGCCCCAAAGGTTCTGCACCCTTCCAGGTAACTGTGGTTAGCTTGGCTCCTGCTGCTGAAGCCGTGATGTTTCCATTTCTGGATCTCAGCCCTGTACCTTATTTGCTGAAGAGCCATGAAGCTGCTGAGCCCTTGTGCCCAGTACCTCGCTCAGACCACCTGCAGTTTCTGCCTCCCAAATTGTGCTGAGCTGAAGGACAGGAGTGGGGGCTGTGCATGGAGGGCAGGTGAAGTGCTGGTTCTTGGGGCTAAGATCCCTTCTGCATGAGCTGACCTCCTCCAGGATGTGTGCTTTCAGCAGCACTCGTGTCTTGGCAGGTATATTGATATTTCTGCGTCCCTGCGGGCAAGTGAGGGCACAGGTGAGGAATCTGCAGTCTGTTGGCAGGTGCCTTGCCACTCCTGGCCTGAGGCAGAGATGGGTTTGCTCTAACTGACCAAGCTGCTGGGAGGAATGAACCTGTTTTATCCAGCTAAGTAGGACGGGGTAGAGAAGGCAGACCCAGATTCTTCTTAGTCACGCACAGTAAAAAGACACAAATGGCAGGACAACAAGGCTTGTCACCATGAAGGTGGCACTTCCGTCCCTGGAGATACTAAAAACCTGACTGTCCATGGCCCTGGGTAATCTCATCTGCCTGCTTTGAGCTGTACTTGGACCAGGAACCTCCTGAGGGTAGATCCATGTTTGTTACTCCATGACTTTCTGGCTCGTTGCTCCTCCTGCCCTCAGCTGGAAGGTCCCTTGTCCAGATGCTCTCTAAGGATGTGGACATCTGACCTAGAAGTACCTGAGAGCAGAGCAAAGCCCACAGTGATGGGATTCCTGGAAGGCAGTTACCTGCTGAGTGCTTTGTCCTGCTTTGTTTTTATTACTCAAAGAGTGTCTGCTGTTGGAGCAGATTCGATGGTATTTATGTGATTCTGTGAGTGTCCCCTTGCCTGGTAATTATACTGATTAATCTGGATCATGCTGGAATGCCACATGTGCCTTGTACCAGAGGGTATGCCACCACACATCTTCACTAGTCAGCTCTAACAGATGCTGACAAGAACTGGGGAGAAGAGTCTGAGCTGGAGGTTGTTCTTGCTCTCTTAGCAGAGTCTGGGAAGGACAAGGTTTGTCGGCGTTTCTGGTTGGAAAGAAGGTGAATGTTGGGAGATGATAGCAGTGACTTTTCCATGCTCTGAGTGCAGAGGTGCCTGCCCCTGCCCTCTGTGCCCCGAGGACAGGTCTGTCAGCATCCCTGGCAGCTGCTTTGCAGAGTCCCTGAGGGTCAGGTTTTGGGAGCAGAGGCTGTCCTGGCTCTGGAAGGTGGGAACATTCAGGTTTGCTGCTGGTGGGTGTTTAAGGCAGTACCCACAGTGCCACATTCAAGGAACTGATGTGAAGCACGTGTGGAGACCCTGATTTGTCACAGCCACAGGCAGATAGTGAGTGGTACCTTGGCCTAGAAGGCAAAACTAGCCTGACTCTTGGGGTGGTGGCCTGGTGTGGCCCATGGAATTAGGAACAGCCTCCCAGTGACAATCCTGCTGGGGCACAGGGCAGTTCATCTGCAGCAGACCCCTGCTTTTCCAGGATGGAGGGACACATGGCACCATGAGAGAGGGAGTCTCTGATCAGTCTGCACCGCTGCCAAAGGCAGGGATTTTGTCTGCCTTGTGCTGCTGGAAGAACCAGAGCTGGCTGGGGCCATTTGCCCTGCTCTGCACATGCCAAACAGCCTGGACTTGCTCCCCACTGGGACGAGTGACCTTGGAGGTGTTCTGGGAAGTGCTTGAGCACTTTCCTCCCATCTTGCATGGCGTATTATGAGCTATATCATTACGAGCAGCTCAGTTAAGTCATTACAGCCTTGGTGAATGCATGAGCTTTTTTCCCCTCTCATCCCAATTCATCACTATTGTGCTGACATGAATCATTTTCATTATAAAATGCTTCAGACCCCGTTAATTAACAGAATTGCTTAAATTTCAATGAGATAGTGCTTGCCCAGAAATAAGGTTTTGTATTCACAGTGGAGTGGCAGGAGAGGCCTGTCAGCAGAAGCAGCTGGGGCTGGTCCCTGAGCCCCCAGTGCTTGTGCAGGGCTGATCCTGCTGCCCGGATTGGGAAGAGTTCCATCCTTGCTGGGACAAGTGCCTGGAGACATGTTCTTCCCAGCCTTTCCTGTGTCCCCTTGGCCCCTCTGTGTGAGGTGGGGTGGGACTCCTTGTCAGATGGCTTCCTCTGAGCAGAGCCAGGAGGAACGAGGGGGTCAGAGCAGACCCCGGGCCCCATCGCAGGGTAAACACCCACTCCCTGATCTGTGGGGCTGAAGGCAGAGGAGTTCAGGTAATTACAGAACTTGAAGTGACAGAGGCAGAAAGGAAGCTGAGTGAAATTGTGCCTATCCATGAGAGCTGAGGAACGGCAAGGATCTTAAATGGTGGTTATGTCTTTATAATAAATCCTAACAATGGTAATCATTGGAATAATTGCTAGTTTCAGAAAGGAAGGAGTGATAAATGTCTCCTGAACCGTGTTGCCCGCTCCTGCTGCACCTGTAATGTCATGTAAAGAGCAAGGGGGGGAGGAATTTCATCCTGCCAGCTCGGTGGCATTTCAGACTGCCTGTGGGCCACTGCAGCAGTGACTCTGTGATGTGAGCCCTTGTCGGGAGGTGCACAAGGTCACGCTGTGCACCCGAACAGGGCGACTGGCACCCTGCTGGCTGGGGAGGGCTGATACCTGGAAGCCTCAGGGTCCATCCCTGGAGCCACATCTTGGCTCCTTGCAGCCCATTTTCACCCAGTTCTCCCCTCTGCTGCGCTCAGGTTGCGCCGAGGGCTTCCCAGGAGCCAGGGGACTTGGGGCTGCAGTGCTCTGCCCCTGCTTGCTTTGCTGCACTCAGCAAATGGCTTGGAAGGTGCTCAGAGCAACTGGGTGGTTCTCTGCTGTTCACTGCACAAGGGAGGAGCTCCTTGTTCCCTTCGGGTCGGACCCGTTCCAGCAGCCCCCTCCACCATCGCCCCGGGCACCGGCCAGGATTCCTGGTGGAACAAAGCAGGGATGGATTTTGCAGTTTACAGCAGGAGGAGATAAAGCTGGTAGTTAAACAGAAAAGGCTGGAAGAGAGAGGAATCACAAAAACATAAACCAATATCTAAATCTGCGGGAACACTAAAAAACTGAGCTGGAGGGGATTTAAAGCTGATTCCTAGCTGTTCTGGGATGCTGCTGGCACAATGGGACTGGAATGTGGTGCTAATGACCTTGTATCCGTGTAGGCACTCCTGTGTGCCCCTGGTGCCACCTCAGGGCACAGTCGTTTCTTTCTTTCATTCTCAAAATGTTTCTTTTCTGCTTTGTTTCCATGTAAATGAAACCCTCCTGGGTGACATAGGAGGTGCTAACTTTTGCCATTCACATGGTTTTCGGGGGTTTATTGCTTTTTGTTTCTTGTTTTATGTCCCTTTATGTTTCAGTCCTGGTCAGTTCCCCCAAGTCCAGATGAATACCGGGGACCTATAAACACTGTTTTTTAAGAGACTTTTGTAAGAAGTACTGCCACACCATACATTTTTTTTTAAGCTCCAGTGCATTCTCTGACACAGAGCCATGTGTATTGTTGCCTCTGGTCTCCTTAGAGGGACGCTTGAAAGTGAGGAGTTTCTGCAGACAGACTTTTGGAAGGGCACTGTCCCCATCGTTCTCCAAACACACAGGGAGGGCCCCCCGAGGCGTGTTTGGGCCATGGCCCCTGTGAGAGAGAGGACACTCATCATCTGTTAGGGGTGCTGCAGCAAGCCTGGCTCCTGCTCAGCAGATCAGGATACGTGGGCTGCTGCAGAGCTGTGCCAGAGGGGTTTGGTGACTCAGCCTGCAGACCTCGAGGCTGGCCCCAGCACAGCCCCCGCATCTGAGTCCTCTTGTTCCTGTGACTCCAGCTCCCACCAATCCTCTGGCCCCCACAGATCTTCCATCCAGCTCCCAGCCTCCCTGGAGAGAAGCACAAGCCTCCTCTGTGCCAGGGTTTAACGCTGTGGGAGCTGCCAGCAGCCCACGGGAGAAGGAGCAGTTGGAACTCTTTCATGCTTCATGGGGAGACTTGCTGGGAGCAGGTCAGGCCTGTGGCTATTCCAGGGCATTGGAGGGGAGGGGGATTTTGGGGATGTTTCTGCCTGGCTGACAACCCCCTGGGCTTGTTCTACTCTCCAAAACCCTTGTTTTCCCTTAGTTGGCTTCTACTTATGTGACCTCTGTGAAGTGGACCCAGCAGACACTGTGACCAGCAGCATGTCCCCAGCAGTCAGGGAAGGTGACAGTCCCCTCTACTTGACACTGGTGAGACACAAGTGCTGTGTCTGGCTCTGGACGGCCAAATATGATTCTAATGGGCATACCAGAGTGAGTCCAGGGAAGGGCCACGAGGGCTGGTGAAATACTGGAGCATCTGCCCTGTGGGAAGGGGCTGGGAGATCCAGCTGATCCTGTTCGGAGCTGGAGCTTGCCCAAGGTAATCTCCAGCGGCTCCTTCCAGCCTCACCCCGTGTGTGGCTCCTCAGAGCTGTGTGACCTGCCCGTGCTCAGGCTGTGTCCTGCTGGTTCCCAGGTGTGATCCGCACAGCCGTGGCTGACCTGGACCGTGAGACGCAGGACCGCTACGAGGTGGTGATCCGTGCCACGGACATGGCGGGACAGCTGGGCGGCCTGTCGGGATCCACCACGGTCACCATCGTGGTCACCGACGTCAACGACAACCCCCCGCGCTTCCCTCAGAGTGAGTCCTGGTGGGGGTGGAGCCGGGTCCTGGTTCCCTGTGGGTGGTGGGATGGAAGCTGCAGGCTGAGCCAAGCACAGCTCCTGGCCTGGGTCTGAACGTGTCCCTGCCTGGCAGGGTGATGGAGGGGCGGCTGCCTTGACTGAGCTTGTCCAGGGCCCCAGGCAAGACTCCTGCTCTGGTGGTGGTTGTGGGAGCAAGCAGGACCGTGTGGTGGGAGAGCACCAGCACGGCTGGCCCTTTCCTGTGGCCTCTCCGAGCAACAGGGAGAAAGCAGCCGGGTCTGCTGTGCTGCTGTCCCCTGGGAGCTGGAGCAGGGACTCTCTGTTGGCTGCTGGCCTGGCCCCTCCTGGCTGCTGCATCAGAGCTTGGCAGGCTCTGGCCCGGTGCAAGGCGCGGTGACACTGCTCATGGACTGCAGCCTGGTGACACACGGCTCTGTTTGCCGAGCTGCTGCTGGTGGCCTGTGGCTCGTGCTTGTGTGTGGGATCTGGGACCCTCCTGAAGCAAGGCAGGGGGCGGTCCTGCTGTGAGGAGTGGGCTGTGCAGTGCACACCAACTATGGAGCCTGGCAGCTCCTGCCTGGCAGGCCAGGGAAGGGGCTGCAGCTGGAGGAGGCTCAGCTCTTTGGCTGTGTCTCCTAGAAATCAGAAATGGTAAAAGAATCCTCTCAAGGCATCAGAGAGCACTGATTGCAGGGCAGTCTCTGTGTGAAGAAATCAGCCCTTACTTCACCCAGCACATCAGTGCTTCCCAGTTATCTTCCCTCAGCCCTTGTTTTTGGCTGGGATATATGTGTTTTTCTCCTGGTGGGAACACTGAGGGACTGTAGACACAGTGGAGTTTGGGCAGCCCTCAGAGCCCAAGGGTGCCCCAGGGAGGTTTGCAAAGGGCCATATTGGCCTGGGGGGGTTTACAGGTGGAAGCAGTGACCCTGGTACCTATTTCTCCTCCAGAGATGTATCAGTTCAGCATCGTGGAAACGGCCCCCGTGGGCACTGCCATCGGGAGGGTGAAGGCTGAGGACTCCGATGTCGGGGAGAACACGGACATGACGTATCAAGTGAAGGATGAGGAAGGGGTGGAGATGTTCAAAGTCACCACAGACAGCAATACCCAAGAGGCTGTCATCACGGTACAGAAGGTGAGAGATGAGGAGGGCTGGTTGGGTAGGGATGGCACAGGTCCCTGGGAGGGCCCCTTCCTTTGGGGACTGCTGCAGTTGCATTTGAGCTGAAACAAATGCTCTTGTGAGTGCTGCTCCTGCAGCAGCAGTTGCATTTTTGTGCCTGCTGATGCAGAGAGAGACCTGGCAAAATACAGGGTGGCGTCTGGCAGGAGGGACTGAAAAGGAGCAGCACACAGTGCCTGCCAGAGTCCCCCGGGGTGGCTGGAGGGTGGCAGTGAAGCAGAGAGCTGTATGGAGGGGACACCGTGGGTAGAGCTACAGAGACAAGTGCTTACAGCTGTTATTGATAGCACCTGTTAGGAGAGAAAAATGCCCACCTAATTGCTATACCTGACCAACAGCACTTTGACTGTATCTGCTTTTGGTGGCAAAAACAATCAAGCAAATACTTGGTGCAGGCAGAAAAGAATGATTGTTCTCCAAGGCCACAGTATGCAGCTCTCCTCCCCTGTAGAAATAAGAGTGGAGTGATTAATGATCAGAACTCGCTCATGTGCAGTGTGCGCTGTGCTGTCTTCCCAGTGAATCTCGGCTGCCCACACCATGTTGAGGGTCCTGGGGGAGTGGGCTGAGGGCTTCCCCTTCCTTCTGCCCCCTCAGTGTGGGTGCTGCTGGCTGGAGGGCAAAGCAGAAGCCCTGCAGAGGCACTGCCTGGGAGCAGGTGGCTTTAGGGGCCCTAGTGCTGCCCTGATGTCTCTGGTGAAGGAAGGGGCAGCAGAAGGGCTCCTTGGGCTGGCTGTGTCTTACCCTCTTCCCCTGTGCCAGCCTCTTGACTACGAGTCAAAAAAAGTGCACACTGTTGTGGTGGAGGCCCTCAACAAGTTCGTGGACCCGCGGTTCGTGGACCTGGGCACCTTTCGGGACCAGACCATCGTGAGGGTCTCGGTGCTGGACGTCGACGAGCCCCCCGAGTTCCGGCCCCCCTCCAACCTGATGGAGGTGCAGGAGGACGCACACGTTGGCTCTGTGGTGGGGGTGGTCACTGCCCTCGACCCGGACACAGCGAACCACCCTGTCCGGTAACGCATCTGTCCCTGCCTCGCATCATCCCCCTCCCTGCGGCGCGCCTGGGGTCGCTGCGAGGGACACGCGTGGCCTGGGGGAGGGGGGTTGTGGCCGTGGCTGGGGTGGAGGAGGCAGGACAGTGCAGGTAAAGGTGGCAGGTACTGCACGTGTGGCCAGGTGTGTGAGAGTCTCGTGGGACAGGCAGGTGGCAGGTGAGTGGCAGCCTGTGCACAGGCAAGCGCAGCCGCCTCGCGGGTGACAGAGACATCGCTGACAGGTGATGGGTTTGTGAGGGCAAGGGAGTGTCAGGGAAGGTGGCTTGGGGGATGCTTGTGTGTCCTTGCTGCTGACAGCAGGGTGTCTGCAGTGGTGCCTGACACAGGCCAGACTGTAGGAGTGGCAGGAGGACAGTGGTGAAGGATGATAAATGAGGTGAGGCTTGGGAGGTGCAGAGCCACAGCCTGGCTGTGTGTGCGTGCATGTGTGCACAGGATCAAAGATCAGAGGAGTTTATATTTGGGCAGGGGACATAATCCAGGCAGCAGCTTATCTGCACAGGACATTTCCCATTTCCATTTAATTTGTGGCTAAAGAGATTGTTACCTTGTTAAATTGTTATTACCTAAGGCACAAAGCAGCCTTCTGGCTCTGCCAACTGGCCTGAGTCACGAGCAGTTGGGTTGGAAATCTGGTGTTCAGAAAACATCCTCAACGTGTGGAAAATTTCCTTGAAATGTGTGTTCTGGTGCCAGGTGCCAGTGGGGCTGCAGGCGCCCGTGGAGCCTCTCACTTCCAGGGAGCAGCAGTGGCTTTGCACTGAGAGCTCTGCAGGGAGAGGCTGGGAGGGACAGGGATGTGAGGTGGAGGGGGGCCAGGCTGGGGAGGGCTCAGTTACAGCACTGGTTGCTGGGTGCCTGCTCAGGGCAGCTGTGGGTAATGCACCGTTTCACAGTGGGGTGAGGGAGGATCTCCTGATCTTCATGGAAACGGAGACTGAGATGGTTAGAAAGCTCAGAAAAGGATTTGCACATGGAAAGCTGCCATCCACAGATGCCTGGCAGCTAGCAAGAGAGTACTGTGTCACAAAGCTGGATGCTGGAAGTTGACTTTGGGGTGAATGAGGATGAAATCAGCCATGGCGTGCCAGGAACTGTGAGTGTGAGTGCTGCACCACTTGCACTACTGGGTGCTGACTGTTGGATGTGTTCTCGGCATTCCTCTGCTCACCTTGTGTGACTCTCCAGTCAGGCCATGTGTCTGACTTCTTTCTGGCCTCTGAGCATGTGGCTGTCAGCTCACACCCTTCAGGAACATGGTCTCTCCCCATGTCTGTGTGTGTGCACGTGTGTGCATGTGCTTTTTCACTTGGCTGTTTCTATCAGTGCTACAGAACACAGATTTTATTTTCTGACCTGTAATTGTAGGAAAGGGGCCTTGGAGACAGAACTCTTCTCATTCTTGTTTTTTCTTGTTCTTCCTGCTGCTTCCCCGTGGAGCTTGCTGCATTGTTTGCAGACAGACCAAAAGAAAGCAGGAGAGGGAGGCTCTCTACTGCTGTGCAGATGGCTATGGGGACTTGAACCAGAGAGAAGCAGATTCAAGTACTGCACAGGAGCAAGATGCTTAGAGCCCAAACTTTGCTATGGGAGTCTCTCCTACGGTGAGCTCAGTGCCAGACTAGGCAATGCCTCGTGCTCAGGCACAAAAACCCAGCCGACAGGATTCCCAGGCATCTGCTGCAGCTTGGGAATTGCTGTGTGTTTTCCCTTGTCAGGCTTGATGCATTCAAATACGTGTCCTCCCTCCAGCTATCCCCAGGCAGGTAGCTCATCCTGTGTCCCCCCGTGCTCCCCTGGGACACTTGGTCTCTCTCCGTCCATCCCTTCACTCCCTCTCTTCTGGCAGTCCCTGCTGTCAGGAGCAGTGGCAGTGCAGCTGGGTGAGCCTTCCCAGCCATTTTAACGCAGGCCAAGTGCAGAAGCAGGTTGATGTTGGTCGTGCTGATGCAGCACCAGTGCAGGAGGAAGGTGCAGTTGAATCTCTCCTGCTTTCCTGTCCTCTGGCTATCCAGGCAATTTAATAAAATACTTTGCTGCGTAGGCAGCTGTTCAAAGCTTCAAAGTGGTGTGCAGACCATTGATGCCAGCACCCTGCAGCACCAGGATGTGACAATAACCCGTCAGCAGGAGACGGCAGGAAGTCACCTCGCGTTTCAAGTGTGCTGCTCCGGAGTACAGTCACAAAAAGCCAGCACTTGTACTTCACCTCTGATACGTTGGAGAGCAACTGGTCCTGACAGCATGACCAGCATTTGATCCTGGGCTCCTTGAAGTTGGAATGAACCCTTTGAAGTTGCTGCAGTTCAGTGGATCCCTTTAACTTCCTGCTCCTCATCTGCCAGAGGTGGGAGCAGCGGCACGACTGTGCTTCTGCAGTGGCTGCTCTCCTGGACTCTGCTCTGTGTGTTGGCTCTGCCTGTAAATAGCGGAGAGCCACAACCTCCTGTCATTTCGAGATGCACTCTCCCCTTGAGGAAGGAAAGAACAAGGATTGCCAGAGACAGCAGAGCAGAAATCAGCTCTGTCAGGGTTTCCAGGTCCTGCTGACACCAGGCTGCCAGTAACGAGGTTTGGGAGGTATTTTTAGCCAAATGGGAAGGGAGGTGCCCTTGTCTCTTTGTTTTCAGCCTCAGGCCTGCAGGAACAAGGCTATGTGATGCCTACTGTGATGCCCAAAGCCGCTGCCCAGAGGCACATTCCAGCCTGGTGGCTCCCCTGCCCTCCTGGTGATCCCACAGAATGTGGTCACTTGGTTTGAGAACAAATCCCATCCCGCAAGCCAGGCTGGGTGGCAGTGACCTGTTACAAAGATGTGAGGGCTGCAGAGGTGTCCAGCTTCCCTGTTCTTAATGGGCATCCCTGAGGCACTGCCTGCTGCCCCACTCCAGCTGCACATGGCTGCAGAGCCCCTGGCACCTCCTTGCCTTGGGCAGGAGGAAGGCTGGGGCAGCCAAAGAGCACCCCATATCTCAGAGCAGGCCACCCATCAAAGGGAGCCGTGCTGAGCTCAGCACGGCCGAGGGGCTGCGCGAACCTTTGCGGGGCACAAACCCCACTGTGGGTGTGGGAAATGCCCTTCTGAAGGTCCAGTTCCTTTTATTTTACTCCATCCTTGTATTTTTTTGGCCTATCAAAAGCTGCAACTGTTCCTTTTCAGAACGAATTTAGTTTCCAGTTGGCTTTTTGGCTTTAGCTGTGTATTTTCCGGGCGTAGTGCAGTTTTTCTCAGCTGAGCCATTGTATGAAGTAATACAGTGATAGACTGTCTGTGTATGTGAGGCTGTTTGTATGGGAGCCTTTTGTTTCTCTCTCTGCAGCGGGAGCCTGTGCTCTGATTGTGTATGTTCCAGGCTTTATCAGCACTGGGAAGATGTTGCTTGGGATTTAAGGTTCTCAGAGATATTCTTGTTTGGCGTTCGCCAAATCCGGAGACACGTGTTGGACATGGGCATTTTATAGACTCCAAGAGCACAGCAAGAACTACAACCTGCTTCAACACAAAAGGGAGAGGAGGAAAAACCAAACACAACAAAAAGCTTTTCACACAGTGTTTGAAAAGCTCCCTGTTAACAAAAACACATGGCTTAAAATGTGCTCCTCGGTGCGTTCGGGGGAGAAGTGAAACAAACTGCTTGAGAAATGCATTCATGAGAAAGATGAGCACCAAGAAAGCTGTCGAAATTAAACAGTCACTTGTAGCATCCAAACCAACAGGCAGTGCCAGCAGGAAGAGAGGGAAATGGAGTACAAGGTCCGCATCCCAATCAGAGCTGGGGACTGCGGTTCCAGATACGGAGCACCAGCTGCAGGAAGGATGAGCACAGGTCCTGTCTCTGAGTGTCTGGAGGATAAGGGATTAAGTGCTGCCTCTTCCCAGGTGGAAAACACCTTCAGTGGGACCGGTGAATATGAAGCTGGAGGAGCAGAGGTGGAGAGGCTGGTTGGTGAAGGTCATATTGCACAAAATGATGGGAATGAGTGCAGCGGGATGAGCCTCCGTGGCATTTGGACCCGCAGGGAGCTGCAGACCCACCTCCACAGACACAGTGCGTGGCAGCAGGCTCAGCCCTGCTGCCATGGCCAAGGCAGCACACTGAGCTCCATCTCCTTCCCCAGTTCATGCTAAGGAGGTGGCCATTCTTTGTGGCAGTGGTGATCAGATCAGATTTCTGGTTTGGTCTGTGCCTGGCCACGAGGTACAGGCAGCCTGCCCTCAGTAGACCATTCAGAAGCGACAGAAGATAATCTTGACAGCAAAGCAATGAGAAGCACAAGGACAGGTTCTTGGTGGCATGACATGGAGTGCTCCCTGCCATCCTCCTGCCCTCCAGCCAGGCGGACAGACCTGTCAGATGTGTCTGGGCTTGGGGTGTTTCCCATCACTAACTGGGTTTTAATGTGTCTCCCATCACTAACTGGGTTTTTCTGTGTAGATATTTTTCACAGACATCTCTTTTAATGCAGCAATGACACAAGAGTGATCAAAACAGGCATGTGCTTACTCAAGAAACTGGGAAGTCATGGAGAGGAGGGTGAAGTACCATCTTGAACTTAACAGTATGAAAAAGCAGAATGGAAGGCAGGACGTGTTCGAGGTCGGGTGATGTGGGAGAACAATGAAAGTGGTTATGTAAATACATCAGTTATGCTATTGGAAAGGTATTGGGTATTGTGATCCCAATTTCTGTTCCTCTTTCCAGCAGAACACCAAACTGATGTACAATTCAGAGTAGCTAAACCTCTTCTTTCCCTGTGCAGTGAGCAAGCTCAGAGTGGATGAGAGGCTGTGGTACGTGCCAAGACAGTGTCACTGTCCCTTCTGGAACTGGCTGTGTGCCTGTAGAGGCTCTATTTCCAGCTGGGAGTTGGGGCAGAAAACACAGGCAGTCCCTGGCAGATAGCTTGGAGATGCCTGAGCTTGTACCTGACTTTGTGTGACAGATGTCCATCTCCTCGAAATGCCAGGGGGGAGGAGGCCACATGGGTGCAGAATGTGCTAGAATGTGGCTGTGTGCAAATGCAGTTTAGATAGTGACTTCTGAATGTCTTTCTTTAGCTACAAGCAAGTGCTGTTGTATTTTCTCTCTCGTTCCTCCATCTGTCTGAAAGAGAGAGGGCTAGGGAATGTAACAAGAAACTGTATAACACATTAAACAGCATAGAAACACCATTGTGTGTGCCTCCATCAGAGACAGAGCTGTGTGGATGGACAGGGGCTTTGCAGGAAGCACTCCCACCTGCAGAACAGCACAGGGCCATCAGTGGTCATCCTTGCATGCAGAAGGTGAGCTGGTGTTCCTCAGCTGTGAGCCACGTGGATGATGGACCCACAGACCACAGCTGGACTCTGGTTGTCACACACAAGCCCTTGGGAAAGCTGCCCTGCAGCATGCAGAGCACTTCTCCCATCCTGAACCTGCTGCTGGCCTGGATGGAGCCTGTCCTGCTCTGCTCCTGTCCAGTGGGGCTTCTCAGAACTGTCCTACCTCATCAGCTTTCCAGTTTGCTTTGTCCCTACATTTATCTTCTTCTGTGGCTGAACATGTGACTGAAGGCTTTAATTTATTCACAGCCCTCCTTTTGGTAATTTATCCTTTGTACTCTTTGCTGTCTTGTATTATTTAATTCTATGAAGCACTCTGGGATTCAGTGTGTGTGAAAGATGCTGTACACAATAACATTATGCTGTATTGTTTGTGATTTGCAGGCCTTCTGGATTTCTAATTCTGATTGCAGTGGTGGTGTGTGTTATTTGTGCTATGGCTGTGCTCAAGGGCCTCAGCTGGATTGGACTTCCCTTCCAGCCCCTTCCCCCAGGAACTCACATCTCATTGTGCCCTGATTTAATGTTGGTTTGCTTAATTCTGTGTGTAATGGTTGCAAGTGCAGGACATGCCACTTGGACAGGTGTGGGTTTGTGGTGAGGGCATGGGACTGAAGCTGGTGTGTGACTCCTTGTGAGCTGTGGGGTTGCCCTCAGGGAGAGGTGGGAATCTCCAGAGGTGGCACAGGGAGCATCTGGGCTCCACCCCTCAGGGAGGGGGTTGTTTGAGGCAGCACTGGAGCAGCTGAAGGAGAAGAGTCAGAGCTGCCTGTGAGAAGTCTCTGCTGAGCAGTTGGGGTGGAGCTCTTCAGCCTGTTCCTTGTGGGAGTGGGAAGCTCAAAATAGGGCAAATCTCGGGGCTGCTGGCATGATGTGCTGTGTTGATGGGGGGATGCTGACTGCTGCCCACCTCTCTGCTGCCAGGATCGCTGCACCAGTTGCACAGGTTCGGTGTGGGTGCAGAGGAGATCTCATCCCTTGTGCCTGCTCTTGCTGCAGTTCAGGGTGTTCACGGGACTGGCTCACACGTGCTGCTGTGCTGCACTCCAGGTCTCTCACTGGGGTGGATGTGGTGGCAGGATCAGCAGAGAGGGCAGTAGGTGAGGTGCACTCCTCGAGCAGGGGCGCTTGGCTTCATTTTGGGTTTGTGCTTTTCCTTAACCCGCAGCTCTGGAGCTTCCCAAAGCCATGAGTGAAGTTACAGCCCACGATTTCTGTATCGCTCTGTCTATCCAGAGCATAAGGTTCCCATCAGAGCAGGTTTTTCCCCTTGTCCACAGTCTGTGCATAGTTCCACTTCATGCACCGAAAGCCACGTTTTCATTTGACTTGAGAGCTCTGGGCTTCCAGCCTGGTAGAAACATGCCCTTCATGTACCATCCTGCATCACAGGACGGTGAGAGAGGTGAAGGAGGGCCTGTTGTGTTATATTCCAGTACTTCTGGGGCTGATGGCCAGGGTGGGCTTGGCACACCCAGCTGCTCACGGTCTCCCCTTTTGCCTGGTCACAGGTACGCCATCGACCGCAGCACGGACACCGAGAGGATCTTTGACATCGATGCCAAAACAGGTGCTATTGTGACAGGAAAGGTCCTGGACCGGGAGACGGCAGGGTGGCACAACATCACTGTCCTGGCGATGGAAGCAGGTGAGGTGGAGGAGTGCTGTGTGGAGAGGCAGAAGTACGGGTGCTGTCACCGCAGGGGTGGCCAAGGCGCGAGCGTTAATCAACACTGAAGTAAAAAACATAAATGCAGCAGCACTGAGTCTGACATCTCCCTAGACAACCTAAAAATACTCTTCCAGACTCGAGCATTAATAAGGGAGCATGGTCGAATAGTATATTTGATGAACACTAATCAAATTTGTGTTATCTGTGCGCCGTCTCTGCCAGTCATCCCTGTGCAGCTCGTTCCCTGCAGTCACACCTGCTGAGTGGCACTGGGGGCTCCCAGGGGGGAGCTGCTCACATCACCTGCATCCCCCAAAACAAGTCATATACTGCCTGTGGATGCCCCACCAGCTGGAGCCCTGTGACACTGAGTGGTGTCAGCACTCACTCTGCTGGGGCTCACAGTGCCTGGGATTCACAGTCTGTACCTGCCCCTGGGGTTGTAGCTCTGGATGCCTCCTGTGCCCTTGGGGTAGTGCAGGCTTGGCACAGAAGGAGTGGATGGGAGGTCCCAGCACTGCAGCAGTGGGAGGGGACTGTGGGGACAGAGTGTCCCAGGCATCATGCTGGGAAACAGAAAGTCATTGCCATATTCTTACCAAGTTTTCCATATTTTGGATGTGCAAGTCACCAGGGCAGTCTGGGCTCTGCTGTGCTCTGCCTCCCACCCCACAGTGGGTACTGGGCACGTCCTGATGCCTGCTGGTGTGTGCCAAGACCTGCCTGTCTGTGGGTAGCAGCCTTACCCAGGCTTCACTCCAGGAGATTCTCAGAAGTTCTGGTTCTTGGTTCTTTGCTTGTTCTTGAGCACTGAAGGTGCTGTTCACGTTCAAGGAGCTGAGTCAGGGCCTGACTTGGATCCCAGAGGTCAGATCTTGCCACCCACTCCTGCAGGCAACAGCACAGGCCCCGTGGCCCAGGGAGAGGAGGGTCAGTGGCCCTGGACAGACCCCGCTGCCTGGGGGGATGTCTCTGGCTCTGCCGTGTGTCACTGTGCTGACACTCTGTGCTGGCTGACCGGGGTCACCCTGCACTCTCTGACTGTGGCACTGTCGTGGCCTGGAGATGGGTGGGTGTGTTGGCACTGCCTGGCCATGTCAGAGGGAGGGCAGCCCAATGCTGATCCATGGCTTGTCCTGGGGGCTCCACGGGGAGGCTCTCCTGGGAAGGGGGGATGGCGGCATTGCAGCACAACTCAGCGTCCAGAGGAAACGTGAGGTGACAAGAATCAGAAGGACAATATTTACACGCAGTGGCTAGGATTTCAGAACAAGTCAGTAAATGCTGTGGCTCCCCTCTGGCAGGGAAGCCTGTCAGGCTGGATCGCTTCAAAAACCAGGGAGACTCTTCAGTGCTCTGACTTCTCCCGTGGTGAGCTCTGACTCATCCGTTTTAACTGCCCAGACATCCCTCCCAGTGACATTATCCTTAACGTTTTGTAATCATGAAATATTAATGACTGATATTGAATTTAAAATACAATTTATGTCTGAATCCTCTGGCGGAAAGGGCAGTTGTAAAGGTACAGCCTTCTGAGTGATGGAGGGGTTTCGGAGCGGGGCTGTGCAGCAGCTGTCAGGCTGTGCCTGGTGAAGTGGGGTCAGCCACAGCAGTGGGAACGTGGAATGCAGGGGGGCTGGGAGTCTCCACGCTGGCATCAGCACAGCCAGCAGTGCAGTTCCTGGCAAACAAGTGTCGGGGTGCTCACCATGGGCATGCAGGGTCTGCTGCACCAGGCTGGACCTTACCAGCCACAGCAGAGGCAAGTGGTGAAATATTCCCTTTCCTCAGTGAGATGTAAACTTGGCAGGAGGAATGGAACGAGCCAACTGGGTGTCCTGCTGCCCAGACTCGTGCCTGGTGCCCCAGCTCATTGGGGATGGTGGGAACCCGATTCCCACAGTGCCAGGCTCACTTGATTCCCGCAGTGCCAGGCACAAGATGTTGCATCCCTGTGGCCGCCTCGAGCTACCCTCCCAGTCTGCTGGCAGGGCTGTCCTGAGCAGGGTTTGACTGCTGGTGGCTGAAGGACAGACGGCCCTCTGGCAGCACCTCCTCCATGCAGGAGCTGTGCCCCGACCCTGGAGAGCCCTGTCCTGCAGCAGAGACCGTGTGCAGGGGCACATGTCCCACCTGCAGACATCACAGAGTGCATTTGCCTCTGAGAGCAGTAAGAAAAGCTGCAGAAGGTGCCTGGCTGTGCTCGTGAGCCAGTTGGGCTGCTGCTGCTGCGGGAGGAGTGGGGGCAGCTCTGCCCCCCAACCAGGCACCCCCAGCATGAGCTGCCTCAGCCAGCCAGGGACCACTGGAGTGTTTGGCCTCGCAGCGTGGCAGCTGGCAGGAAACATGGGGGCTGTTCAGCTAATCTGGCCTGGGACCAGGCCAAGCATTTCCACAGATAAATCTTCATCTTGCTCGCAAGCTGTTTACCTTCCTTGGGCTAATATTAGTGATTCTCTTCCTGTTTTCCTCTTTGCTCATGTAAAATGATGAGGCCTTGACTGCTGTGTCCACTGCTGGTAATTGAGATGATAAATCTTCCTGCTGGAGACTGGCTTTAATCAGAGCATTGTGTTTGGATGCGATTTAATGACTCTCATGCTGCTGAGTTTGGGCAGGACTCAGGAGAGGTGAGAGCCATTTATGTGTTACTTGGCTTAACTGCTGCTTCCACTTTGTATCCCCTCAGCTGGGAGCCACGTTCTCAGCTCCAGCCTCTGATGCAGCCACCTGTCAGAGGAGCCATACCCCTGGCATGCCCCTGCTCTGTCCTTGCCATCAGAGCTCTGCTTTGCAGGCAGGACCTGCACCAACAGCTACAAACCCACCCTGTGCTCCACAGCCGTGGCATCGGGGCTGGAGAGCAGAGCGGCCCATCCCAGTCTTCTGTTCTGCATTTTGTTTTCCCAATTTGCGGAGGTAGCGAGGAATAAATTCTGCTCCTGCCTCTTCTGGCTTTCCTTACTAATGTAAAAAATTTGAATTCAGGGTATTGCAGCGATTTGGTGTTGACACAGGAGAGCAGGTCGTCCGCTGTACCCAGCAGTGTCTGGGAGCTTGGCTGCCCCAGGGAAGCTGCTGATGCCCTTTGGGGTGTGATGCCCTGCACGGCTCTGTGCAGGCAGGAGGGCAAATGGCACGTGTGCCTTGGCAATGGCTGGATTTGGAGCTCCACGGGAAAGGTTTGGGGGTAAAAATGCAAAGTGCTTTACTGTGAGTTTGTGTGTGGGTTTGGAGGGGTAGTAGCTGGATCCCAGCACAGTAACCACTGAGCCCTCCTTTCCTGCCATGACAGGGGTGGCTGAGCATCCCTGGTCCCCTCCCATCCCTGTGAGCAGCTGCTGCAGAGCTCTGGTGTTGGTGAGCAGTTGCCCAGGACTGCCCAGTGTTGGTCCTGTCAGCACTCAGTCGCCCTCAGCTCAGGGAGAGGGCAAGTTGGCATTTTGTGTCTGAACGTTCAAGATGAGAATGTCACCCTGTTTGGATCACTTCCATGATTAATTAAATTGAGAAAAATACTTCGAGATGTGGCTGAAGCATTTGAGTGTTGAGCCCGAGTGTTGCCGTGCAGCAGGACTGTCACCATCTCCTGCTCCAGAGTCCCAGCACTGCCTGTCCTGTCCCAGCACTGCCTGTCCAGTCCAAGTGCTGCCTGCTTTGCTGTGTGGCACCTGGGCATGAGGGTTCCAGCTGGCACTCAGTTCCATGCCCTGAACCATGCTGGTAGTTGAGTTGCAGCAAGTGCAGATGCAGCAGCGTGGAAGCGCTGGGCAGGATTCCGTCCCCCACCCACTGCAGCTCCAGTGGCTCTGAAATAATTCTTCCCATGTTGGCAGAGGCAGCTGCCAGTCACCAGCCTGGATCTCCCCTACTGCACGACTGTGCTTCCAGCATCTCCCTCTTGCTCTGTGTATTTTCCATGTCTCTTTCCTCAGTCTTTTCAGATTAATAGCATACCAACTCCTGAAGGAAATGCAGAAAAACGGCATGTTTAATTTTAATTTAGGAAAGCGTTTAGGTAGCAGCCTCGTTTCCTCTCTGCTGTCAATCAGGTTTTCTCAAGGCTGACATCAATTAGTTTAAAAATATTGAATGTAATTTTGCCTGACACAACATATTGCAGCCACTGCAAAATATAATTTATTTTAGAAGAAGAAATAATTAAACTAATTTGCATGTCAGTCAGCTGAGCTGGAATACCGAGGAGAAACGCTGCAATGGAAGACGGCTTTTTAAATTTCCAGTTTGCCCTCAGCCTGCACGTGCCACCCTCGCCCTGGCCGTGGGGCAGGTGCTGCTTGGCAGAGCCCTGCGAGGGCAGGTTGCCGTGCCACCCATGCAGATAGCTTCACCCACCCCCTGTGCTGCCCCTCCTGGCACTAGGACCTGCTTGCTGAGCCTTTGCTTGTGTTCTGGAGCACGTGCTGGGTGCGAGCACACGGGCAGAGAAAGCGCAGGTCAGAGTTTCTGGCCTCGCAGACTTGAAGCCTGCATTAGCCAAGGGCTTTGTTGCCTTTCATCACAGATGTACTCCAACAATCTTGATCGCACTTCTTGCTGTCATAAATTCAGTTTGTGCTGCGCAGTTACAGAAAACATATTTCAGATGTTTTGAAGATAACTTTTATCAAATACATCCAACCATTTTTCATATCTCCCACCCATGAATCCGGGTAGTGGCTCAGAGGAAGAAGGAGATTGATAAAGCATTTGGGGAACCTTTAAATATACACTGTACAGCCAAAATAAAAAGCAGTGGATGTGGGCCTCGCTGGAAAGGTAGACAAGGGTGCAGTAGTTGCGTTTTTAACCTTGACACGTCAAATTTTAACCCCGTCACTGACCCAGGAGTGAGCGTGAGCCTCAGGCTTCAGCAGTTTTGGAAGGGCCGAAAGGAGAGCTTTTGTATGACAGGGTGCATTAAGAAAGGTCGCTGTGCTGTGCCCAGGGGAGGTAAGGCTGTGCCCAGGCAGGGTGGGGGCAGGTGCTCAGCTCTGTGCTGAGGCCGTGGGTGACTCTGCCCACATGCGCGGCACAAAGCGCTCCCGGCAGCTGGAGCTGGAGCTGTGGAAGAGCACGGACCTGTGGTTCTTCTTGGCTCTAAACATGCTGATCACATCCCTCCTGAGGGGCGTGGGGAGGTGGTCTCGAAGCAAAGCTGCCGCGCTCAGGCTCTCCTGGGTGCCCAGACCTGGCCCTGCGGAGCCTTCGTGACACCCAACGGGTCCTGAGGAGTGTTTGGCAGCACTGGGATTGGCTCCTGCTCCCAGCTGGCTCAGATGCTGTGGGGCACTGAGGGAGGAACCACTGCTCCTCTGGGCTACAGTTAGGAAGGTGAAAAGGTAGGATCTTGGTCTCTTCCTCCCTTCAGGCTCTTCTTCCTCCCTTCTCTTTCTACCTTTCCTCATGTTTTGGTAGTGCCAGCTTGCTCCAGAGCTGAGCAGCAAGGGTGGTTATCCACCTTCTTGTGGGCTGAGGAGGGGGTGATGAGATGCTGTTGTCCTCCTCCTTGCAGGAATTGGACCCTTTTTCCTCCTGCTCATTTGTGGGCACCAGCCGTGCACCCCTCCACCTCCCCAGGCTCCCTTCTCGCCCTGCTGCTCCTCCTTTCTCTCTCCCTGAAAGCAACTGCAGTTTATTTCACTGCACCAACATGCCTTTTAAAATAACACATAGTTCCAGGCTTTTAGTCACGACTTCTGCCTCCCTCCCCCAAAAACAACCATCTAATCACCAGAGCAGCTGGTCTGGGTGAGAGGGAGTGATAACATGAGAACGGGGTGAAGGCAGCTCTGGGGAGGGGGCTTAGATTCCCAGCTAATTATGGAGCAGTGCTAAATCTCCTCTCCCCTGGGTCCTCCCCCACCTGATCTGCAGGGGACAGTATTAATGTTATAGACAAACAGGCAGCAGAACTGCTGCCCGGGCATGGAGAGAGGCATTAGTTCTGTCACAGGTGCAACCTCTGGGTAAAACAAAGGAGGTGGAGTAAGAGGGAGTTCTCATTTCTGGACATGTATGAGGTGCTTCAGCAAGCATCAGTCCCTCCAGAGTGATTTATAATCCTGTGGCACAGTCTCAGTGTCCCTTGGAAGTTGTGCACAGGGTTGTGACGCTGCAGTGAGTGGAGGTGTAAATGCTGTCCCTGTCCCACCTGTGAACTGAACCTGTCCCAGCCAGCAGCTCTGTGCACCCCAAGGGAGGAGGGGAGTGGGCTGTGAGCCCTCAGTCTTACTGTGTGACTCCCCTCATGTCAGCTGGATGATGGTGCTGCGTTCAAGTTGAAGCTGCTGATGACAGTACAAAAAACAGTCTCAGCATGAGAGGCCTGTATCCCTGGGCAGGAGCCCTGTCCTCAACAGGGCACAGTCACCACCAGGTCACCTGGGTGTAGAGGAGGTGGAGGGACAGATCTCACCACCACCCTGTGCCCTCAGGTGATCTCAGCTGTTTCGCTTGCCAGCTCTGTTCACTCAGCTCTCGGATGTTGCTGCCAGCCCCCAGGGTTAGGATCCAGGTCAGGGGGTGATGTTCTCCCATCCAAACCTTCTTGTCCCCTCTCTCTGCTGTTTGGCTGCAGCACAGATCCTCACCAGTGGTGACTGACCCTTATGGCCAGGACTTGCTCCAGGCTGTTCAGCACTTCCAGGGGTAGATCAGGCCAGCAGTGATGTCTCGTGAGTCCTTGGCACACAGCCCAGCAGTTGGGATTCTTTACAGGGAGCAGTGAGGCTGAGTGATGCTCTGCAGGTGCTGCTGTCCTGGAGATGGTCTGTGCCACAGGCAGAGATGTGGTGCTGTGTGACCCTCAGTGCTGAGTGACCCTCAGTGCTGAGTGACCCTCAGTGCTGAGTGACCCTTGGTGCTGGCTGCAGCCACACAGCTGCCAGACGGGGATGGGGGGTGTTGCTCACTGACAGCAGTCAGCAGTTTGTGCTGAAGCTCTGCTTCTCTTCCTGTTCCAGATAATCACTCACAGGTGTCAAGGGCCTCTCTCCGTATCCGTATCCTGGATGTCAATGACAATCCACCTGAGCTCGCCACCCCGTATGAAGCCGCTGTGTGTGAGGATGCCAAGCCAGGCCAGGTAGCGAGTGTCCCCCAACCCCAGTCTTGTGCTGCAGGCAGTGCTCTGGACCAGTGCCAGCCTGTCAGTCCATCCCCTTCTGCCTGAGACTCTTCCCGTGCAGCCCCTGCCACGCTGGGGATCACTCTGCCAAAGTCCCACAGCTGAGCCCATCCGCAGGGGCAGAGGCTCATCCCACTGGCTGGACCCTGCGTGCAGGGCCCTGGGAGAGGCTGCAGAGGCAACCCTGGTGCTCACCTCTGCCTTCTCCCCACAGCTGATCCAGACAATAAGTGTTGTGGACCGGGATGAGCCTCAGAGCGGCCATCATTTCTACTTCACGCTGGCGCCTGAAGCCACCAACAACCACCACTTTTCGTTGCTGGATATCCAGGGTAAGTCCTGCTGCGCCCCTGGCCCATCAGCCCTTGGGCTGAGCGGCACCTCTGGCTGTGGGGAGGGGGATGGGCCGTGGGCTTAGGGTTTGTCTGTGCCCGGTGGAACTCCAGGTGCTTTGGGCATGCCACAGGGCTTCTTGCCGACCTGAAATGTGGGACTGGTCAGCGAGCAGCTTGGATTTCCTCAAGGAGGCTCTGCCAGCTTTATTCCCTGCTGCAGGCAGCTCCAAAGCTCCTCTCGTGCTGTCTGGTTAAGCCTTTGGTGTTTTCAGGGCTCTCGATCCCTTTTTTCTCGTGGAATCTCCAACCTGCCTGCAGGCGAGGAGATGATGTGGATTTATAGATGAACACTCTCACGTTTTGAGCATTATGATTTATCCCTCTACAAGGTAAATCCTGGAGCATGGGTCATCCTGGGGCTGCCGTGTGGGTGGGCAGCCCCATGCCCCTGACAAACAGGCAGTGGGGTCATACCACAGCCAGCCCGTGGCCGTGGTGGGTTCTCTGGGATGCATCTTCACAGCCTGATTCCCTGTAAGATGACAGCTCCAGGATGCAGTTCCTCTGCATTTCCTGAGCCTCATCCTGTCCTTTGGGACATGCAGCCAGGCATGTCTGTTCCTCTGGGGTTCTCTGTCCCTGGGCTCAGTGGCATTTGTGCAGACAATAACAATCCAGAAGAGTAGTTATCAGGCTATTTTTGACTGGTATTTAGGGTGAATTTAGGTGCTGATTGCAGCAGTAGGTAGAGTAGGGAGCCCTGCAGATACTGGGACCTTCTCCAGCCAGATGTGCACGCACTTGTCACGGAGGCCAGCCCTGATGGAAGCTAGCAGATCACATTGAAATTCCTCTTTGGTTTTGGTTGGGTTTTCTTTTAAAACCATTTTCTGTCTCTGCTTTTGCAGCTTCATCTGTCAAAAGTCTGGTTTAGTTTGTTCCAGGTTTATCAGAGGAGCCTTCTGCTGACGTAAGATCCTGCTTGCTCAGTTCGGTTCTGCGTTATTAGGGATAGTCAAAATGGAAAAGCTTCAGATATGATGGTAGAAGGGCTGGGTATTGTTTTGTGTCCTGAGAAGCTCGGCTGTCCCTGACCTGAGCCCCTCCCCCTGTGCTCGGGGGGCAGATGTTTACAAGACCTTTGCTTCTTATCATGTAAGAAGGCTTTAATCCTCAGCAAGATTTTACCCCACACCCAGCGATTAACTTCCCTCACTTTCTCTGAAGGACCTTATGAAAATGTGCTTGAGTGCACTGAGCTGCACCCGGGTGTCCATCCCTGCCCAGCCCAGAGCTGTGCTCTGCTATGGCCATCCCAGAGCCACCACTGCTGTGCTGCTGGTCTGGCAGGACACGTGGCCAGGGGTGGCTGGGGTTTAGCAGGGGCTGCTTGGTTTCCCAGCCCTATGTAGGAGTCACACCCTGTTTGGGCCTCTGGGGTCCACCAGCAGTGACCCAAGAGCTGGCATTGTAGTAGGTGCAGGACAGGGGCTTGTGTGCCACCATCTCCTCTGGAGCTGCTGCTCTCTTGAGTGGGACGAGGCTCTCGTGGCACGGGGCAATCCTTTGTGCTAAACGATCCCTCGCGCTCTGCGTGTGGTGTAACACTGCATAAAATGAGTAAAAGCTGGCATCACCTCCGCCTCCTGCTCTTGGGAAAACAAATGTTGTTGCTGCAGGGTTGTTCCCAGAGTGTTTGCAGACCCTCCTGATTGCTGAGCAGTGCTGTCTTCCACGGCAAGCGGAGGTGGCTGCCTGTGCAGATGGAGACACCCCTCATTTCTAGCAGGCGTGTGTCTCGGTGCCATCTCCCTCCCTTTGATTTCTGCCCCCTCCTTCAATTCTTCAAGTGCCCTTGAGTACGCTCGCCTTTGCCCCTGCTCTCGCAGGTCCCCTTGCTGCATCCTCCCTTGTGTTCCTCCGTTGCTTCCCTCTCGTGCATTCACCCCTCTTGCACTTGTCTCTACTCCCCCACATAAATATCAGTGGTGACAAACTGCTACCACCGGCCCATCTGTTTCTTTGTACAAATTTGTAGCCAGTTTTGAAACGTGATTTATAAATATTGCTTTTGCAGCCAAGGAGTGACACTGATGGATGTCAGCACAGATGGATTTGCTAAGCTCTTGCTTAAATCCTCTCTTTTCTATTGCACCTACTCCCCTCGGCAGCAGAAAGCCACCTCCAGAGGTGACTTGTCCTCAGCACCCCCTTGGGAGTGCTCCTGTAGCAGTTGGTTGGGCAGGGTAGGAGAGGCCGTGGTGGGGCTGCTCAGGGGGAGTGTGGGGGGCTGTGAGCTGCCAGAACAGTGTTGGGGCTCCCTCTGGGTGTCCCTGCTGTGGGATCTGCTCGGGCAGGCACCTTGCTGGGCAGAACTGACCCCGAGCACAGCTGGGGAAGCAGAGCAAGCAACAGGCAGGTAAAGGTTTGAGTCCAGAGCCCTGTCGTGCATGTGGGAGCACAGACGTGCAGGGTAGGGCCATAGGGGATGCTGAGCACTGCCAGGGCTCTTCTGAGGCTCCTCCGAAGCAGTGCCATTGTCCTACTGGTATCTCTCTACTGGTATCTTTCTTTCCATGCTTTTGCTCTGCCCGAGGGACTGCTCACACACTTCCCAATTCATCAGACAAAGAACAAATGTCACCTGTGGTAACAGCAGTCACGATCCAGAAGGAAGATGCCCAGCAAATGGAATGACTAAAGGAAGAGATGGAATTAGAGAAGCTGACCACGCTCGGGTCCAACTGGTGCCATTCCAAAGGCATTTGCCATCCTCTGTCTCCTAACTCGCCTTTTGCTGGGCCTTTCTGGTCTGAGAAAATTGATTACAGAAGGATCAAAGTCAATTAAAGCCTGAAATTGTGTTCTCCAAGAAATGCTAATTGTGTTGGAAGGAATGGTAGAAAGCATCCCAGCCCAGCAACCTGGAAGGAGTGCTAGGTAATGTGGAGTGACACATGGAGCTACTGACTCCAGGGCTCAAGGGCTCGGCAAGCAGATGTCTGAACTCTCTGCAGGTCTCATTAAGAGCATGTAATGGGTGATAGAAGATCTGAAAATTGTAACAATCAAAAGCAAAATGTTAGGATTTGAGGACTGCCTGAGGATAGAGGAAGCCTCTTCCAGCCCCGCAGGGATGCCGCTCTCAGCACAAGCAGCGCAGATGCCGATTTGGCCAGGGGGTGGGGTCTGTGTGTACAAGAGCATCGAACCTCCACGGGGCTCAGCAAACAGTGCAGGAGCAGCAGTGTTGCTGTGGGCTGGCACCCAGAGAACTCAGGAGAAGGAAGAGGCAAAAGGGAAAAACAGGATGTTTCTTCTACCAGCTGCACCACCTGGGGCTGAAGGGGGTCTGTTCCCTTTGGGCAGCCCTGGCAGCAGCGTGCCCACGGGCCTGGAGCTGGTGTGCCTGGGCACTGCTGCAGCAGGGCAGCTGCTGGAGAAGGGGAAGGCAGATGCTCACAGGGCCCTGTGAGTGTGGGAGAGGGCAGGGACATCAAAATCCCTCCTGCTCTCCTAGCACTGTTTGAGATTGAGTTATGAGAAGGATTTATTAGTTCTGTCTTTGAGGCTGCCAAGAGCCTATTTGGAGAGGGAATCTGAGAGACTTAATTGTTTTATTATTCCTAGTGATGTTAAGCTCCCACCAGAGTATATTGTGTTTCTAAACTTTCCTTTAGGGCAGCCTTGATGGGTCCCTGCTCACTCAGCTCATGTTGTTTCCTGCCTTGTCCAGTGACTCGTTCCTCAGGCGGACAGAGGGGCTGTCTCCTGCCTGTCACACACGGTGATGTGATGTGACATGGGATAATGTCACTGTGTGATCAGGGAGAGGGTGGCAGAGGAAACCTGCAGAGAAAATGTCAGTTTGTGCAACAAGATGGCAGTGATAGCAAATGGTTTGGCTGGGGCATCACAGGACACTCGGCACAGCCTTTGGAGCGGCGTGACCGCGGCAGAAGGTGCAGCTTTGCGGGGACTGGGCAGGAAACCAAGTGTGGAGTTGTCTGTGCAGGAAAGCTGTGGATTAACGTCTGCTCCCATTCCAGTGTGGGCAGCCGTGCTCCTCAGCGTTGTCACCCCAGAAATGGACTTGGCAGGAAGCTGCTGTGGAGGAAGAGACGCGAGGGCTGCGGGGCCAGGCCTGCCCGGGCTGTGCCGATGCAAACCGATCTGCGCCAAGGCACATCCTGAAGCAGCTGCTGTGGGTCAGCTGACTGTAAAAGAACAACCAAGAGAAATTACACTGTTTCGTAGGAGGTTACTTCGGTTACATCTTCCAGGATACGTTTTCCCAGATCCGGGCAAAATTTTCTTTGCTTCTGTGGTCAAAGGGACTGCAGTTGGCATGGCAGCAGCCCCGCTCTTTTTGGAGTATCTCAGAGGGGAACACAGAAGTTTGCAAGTAACAGGAGTGCAAACACTCAGCAGACAGTTGTCCGTGGTTCTGGAGAGCCTGGGCACAGCTAGGGGGCAGTGGGGAGGGCAGCAGAGCCATTTCGGGTGCCCAAGGCAGCTGGTCCGTGCCAGGCTGGGCTCTGGCTCTCCAGCCGTGGTGAGCAGTGTCACAGGTGCAGATGTGAAATTTCTGCAGATCTCCCTCCTGCAGGAAGGGCTCATGTCACCCTGTTCGGAAGAGAAAATGTAGTTTCATGATGTTTAAAATAGTGTTTGTAGTTGGGATTTTTGTTGCTCCCTTGCATCAAGTTTTGGATCACAGAGCAAACCCTCAGCCCCTTCCTGAGCCGAGGTTTCTCAGAGCAGAGCTGTCTATCATGCTGCTCATAGATTTAAGTACTGGCTGCTTTATTGTGACTCGGTGGGTTTGGCAGTGGCAATATTTCTCCTTCCTGTCCCTGGAGGTGGGGGCTCGGTGGTGCCACGCTGCCTGAGCCAGCTCAGCTGAGCTAAGGTTGGTGCCTGCCTCTCTGCCACTTGCATGTGTATTTCCCCTTGGTTTCTAGAGACTGTTTCTAAAAATACAGCATGGCAGGTCCCTAACAGGAGCTGGAGCTGGCTGTAAACAGAAGGGAGTTGCCAGCCTCCTGCTGCATTTCTAGAGAGGTTTGGAGCTGGTGCTACCCCTGCATTTTCACAGTGCTGAAAGGGCAGCTGGGAGAGCTCCCAGGCACTGTGTTCCATCAGACCTGGGTCAGAGATGGGCTGAGGTGCAGGGCTGTGTGCTCAGGGATCCTCCACGCCAGAATCTGACCCCATGCCCAGGCTGGTGACCTGACTGATGTGCCAGTGCCAGCAAAGGAGACTCTCCTGGGCTGTGGCCAGAGCCTTGCTCTCTCACAGCACTTTGGTCTGTCCTATTGGTCCTGTGACTTTATCACCACTGGATCCAGGTGTCCAAGGCTTACCCTTAGCTGGGCTAGCTAGGAGTTAGTCCTGGTCTCTTGCTGAGATGGTACCATTAACATTATTTATATCTCCCTGCTATGCTGCAGCAAGGCGGGGGGAGCAGCACCAAATGAGATCTCGTTACCTTTGTGCAAACGATTAGCATAACAATAATTTTTTTTTTTCCCTAGCTCATCCTTGGTAGTCCATAGGCAGCCCTCAGCAGCCTCCCTGCACCCAGGGGCTGATGCTCCCCAGGCACCTCTGCCCAGGCTGGTGCTCCTCTGCTCCAGGAGTCTCAGCCACGGTGCCGGGCGTCCTGCAGGGCAGGAGATGAGCTCTGTGCTCTGCTGTGCCCCGACTGCCCTGCAGTGCCTCCAGGACCTGCTTCCCAGCGGGCCAGTGGGTCTTCCCCACCCTGCACTCGGTGCATGCCCCTCTCCTGGCTGGCCTGCTGTCCCTGCCGTGCCCCGGGTGCTCTCATGCAGCACCCAATCCATACGGCAATTTCCGCGGTGGCAGCAGCCCAAGGGCCGGAATTATAGCAGGTGTCTTTTCCAATCGAAGAGCTGATTCATAGGGAAAGGGGCTGCTCCGGCACAAATCACGCCCGATGAGGAGAGTCCGTAGACAGCAGCACCTTGCTGTGAGTGGGCCAGTGTGTGTTTTGTCAGATAAAGACTGCAGACAGTCGGCAGCGGCTTCTGCCTGTGCCGCTGGCAGCACCCCTGAGCAGGGCGTCGATCCGAGTGTCAGTCGCTGTCCCTGCCCCTCCCTCCCTGCTCCCAGTCACAGCAGCTGCTTCTTGGGTTCATTGCTGGCACCGGGGCCCTGGAGGGTCCCGAGAAGTGGCCGTGTTAATGGGATCGTAATGGGCTGTGCAGGGCCAGCTGAACCCCTGGAGCAGCAGGGTGTGAGCAGATGGGGAGGAGGATGGCTGACTTGGCTGGGAGGATTGGAAGGTGCTCTGCCTGCTCCTTCAGGAGTTACAGAGGATCATAGGGGTGTCTGGCCCTCTGGCTAAGGCAGGGCCCTTCACATACAGCTCTTGGGTTTGGAAGCTGTGTCTGCTCCTTCAGGCTCAGTGCCACCTGCAGACCCTGTCTGCTCTGGTATCCATGTCAGCAACTGATTTTTATCCAGATTCTGACTCTGTGCCACTGTCAGATGGTCTTTTGGAAGGTTTTCCCCCTCTCTGCTCTGCCTGCATTGTTTGTCAGCTCAGCTCAGACACTCACCTGCTGCTGCTCCTGTGTGAGGTTCAGTCCTGGGTGTGCTGACAGGGAGACACCAGGCTGGCCCCAAGGTGCCAGCAAAGGCACATGTGCTGGAGCAGAGCTGGGCACCTTCAGTCACTCAGGCTGCAGTGCTGGGGAGCCACGAGCTGGGTCCCTGCAGTGGAGCAGAGAGAGGCCCCAGCCTCTCTCAGGGCAGCTGCTGGATATGATGCACGAAGAGCTGCTGTTCATCCAGAGCATGGAGGAGCTCGTGGCGGGTCCTGCAGGCTGTGACTTGGGGGTGACCTCACTGTGGGTTTGCTTGCTCCCTGCAGACAACACGGCGGCGGTGCACACCCAGAGAGTGGGCTTCAACCGCCAGGAGCAGGACGTGTACCTGCTCCCCATCCTGGTGGTGGACAGCGGCCCCCCGGCCCTGAGCAGCACGGGGACTCTGACCATCCGTGTCTGCGGCTGCGACAGCAGCGGGGCCATCCAGTCCTGCAACAGCACGGCCTACGTCGTGTCGGCCACGCTGAGCCCCGGCGCGCTCATCGCGCTGCTGGTCTGTGTCCTCATTCTGGTTGGTGAGTTCCTGCCTGGCCCCCCGGCCCCCCATCTTGTCGTGTCCCAGCTCCCCTCCAGCAGCATCACATGAGCACGTGGCTGGTGCTGTGGGCACGGAGCAGGCTGCATCTGTCTGATCCCTGGTAGCTGCAGCGTGGGAGGGCAGGAATCGCAGCCCTCAGGCCCTGGGACTGGCTCCTGGCTGGCTCCAAGGGCTGTCCAGACACCTGTAGGAGCCAGCGTGTTGTTTGGTGAGGTCTCCTCTGCTTGGCATGGCTCCACTCCCCGTCTCCTGCTGCAGCTCCATTCAGAAAACCCTTTCCCACAGGGTGCACTTTACACTGGTTTCATTTTCCAACGCAGCGCAAACAAATTTCTGCCTAATTGCCCAAACGAATAAAGTGCACATCGGTGCTTTAAAGGTGATGGGCTGAATGGATGATGATCCAGGACACAGCTGCAGCTCACTGCTCAGGCTCTCTGCCATCTGCTCCACGCTCACCCACCCAACATTTGGCTGCTGCTGTGATTCATGCACCCCCTTTTCCTACTCATCTTCTGCAGAACCCATCCGTTTGTCTGTCCCGCCGTGTGTTTGTCCATCTGTCCCTCCTGTCTCGGTGTCGCGCTGCATGGGAAAGGAAGCTCCTGGTCTGCACTGGAGCCCTCTCTCCAAGGCATTTCACAGCCCGGCTGCTGCTCCATGAGCCCGGCTGATCGGACCCGTCTGGCATTCCGGCGGGGCTCCCCATGCCAGGGGGTGCTCTGCGCCTGCTGCCGAGCAGGAGATGTCCTCGCCCCCCGGGAGCACAGCTTCCACGAGACCCTGCACCCGTCTGACCATCTCTTCCTTTCCCAGTGCTGGTCCTTCTGATCCTCACGCTGAAGCGACACCACAAAAGCCACCTGACTTCTGAGGATGACGAGGACATGAGGGACAATGTCATCAAATACAACGACGAAGGGGGTGGCGAGCAGGACACGGAGGCCTACGACATGTCGGCCCTGCGCAGCCTCTACGACTTCAGTGAGATCAAAGGTGGTGATGGAGGTGGGGGGCCAGGAGAGGGGGGCCCTGGCAGAAACCCCGCCTCTGAGCTCCATGCCCTCCCACAGTGGGTGCAGAGCCCGGACCTGGACTTCGCTGTGTTCAGAGACTACATCTGCAGGAAGGTGGAGCAGGCGGACGAGGACCTCTCTGTGCCGCCCTACGACTCATTCCAGACCTATGCCTTCGAGGGCTCGGACTCCCCGGTGCCCTCCCTGAGCTCCATCAACACCTGGTCCAGCAGTTCGGAGCAGGACTTCTCGTACCTGGGGGGCTGGGGGCCGCGCTTCCGGCAGCTGGCAGCGCTGTACGCTGGGCGCAGGGGCGAGGAGGACGGCGAGGACTCGTAGCTGCCTCACCGACCCCTGCGAGGCTCCTGGTGCCTCCTGGACTGCGGCTCCCGCGCCTCCAGGTGCCACGTGGGGACCCCGTGCTCCTGGGGCCTGACTCCAGGGCTGCCACAGAGGGGGCTGGGGGCACGGGGCGACTGCTGCTCTGCTGCTGCCTCCCGCTCGGAGGGGCTGGGGAGCCCAGAGGAGCCCGGCTGTGGTGTCCTCATCTCCTCGATGCCAGTCTTCATTAAAGCACTACGCATTAACTTAAGAAAGAGAAAATCTAATTCAAGAGAGTTTGGAGACGATTTCTCCCCCCGCAAATTATCATTTAAATAGATCTGTTCGGTGAGCCCCATCCAGGAGAGGAAGAGCAAACTGGGAGCCTTTTGTTGTCTAAATTGTTTTTGTCACTTGAGTCAGAGTATTTGAAGAGCTTTGATTTCTTTAAGAGCTTTCCTTGCAGAAAGAAACAAGCTTTTAACTTCTGTTCAGATTTTTCCCCCTTACGTTCACTCGCTTTTTTGGAGTCTTCCTTCTCTCTGTTCCCTGTGGGCCTCACAGCAGCCCCCAGCTGCCAGCATGGCACTGGAGGGAGTGTGCCATGCTGGGATCACATCCTGCACAGAGTGGCCGCTCACCTCAAACCACACTTCACCCCTGCATTGCAATTGCTTCGCCCCCCTCTCTTGTGGTCACAGAGGTGCTGGTGATGTGAAGGGGCTGTCCAACTCTCCCTGCACAGCAGACACTACCTGCAAGGTCCTGGTGTGCCCCACAAGCCCTGGTGACAGATGGGGACATGCCACCCATCACCAAGGCACGGTGCTGTGGCCTGAGCCGCAGAGCAGTCCCAATGCTGGGGAGCACCACTGGAGGGGCCCAGAGAAACACCCGCAGTGGGCTCTTCCAGCCCCTCACGTGGCACCTGGGGTTTGTGGGGCTCTCAGTCAGGCACTGGCTGTCAGCAAACAGTGTGAGCTGCACAGGGCAGCAGGCAGGATGTCAGTGCTCCCTGGCCCACAGCAGCTGGGGAGAGCTGCATCCCATGGAGGACCATGCAGCAGGGTACGAGATAACCCCAGCCCCTGCTTGGGAGGAGTAATTCCTGCTTACACCCAGCTGACAGCAAAGTATCATCACTGATGGCAGAAAAGCCATCCTCAGGAGACATGCACGAGGCCAAATCCTGCTTGTCCTGCCCTGCCTGCTGGCTGCAGGCTGGGCAGCAAGTCTGTGACACCTTTTGGTCCCTGGGGTGTCACCACCCCAGCACAGTGCCCTGCAAGAAACCAGCACGAGCTCCCACAGTGGGGCTGCCTTTGCATGAAATTCCCGGGTTTGGGAGGCAGATCAGGAGGATGCCAGTGGGATGTGCCATTGCTCCTTGGGCTGCAGATGATGCTGGAGGAAAGCACAGAGTGCCCTGCAGCTTCCCAGCCTGCCAGCTACCCTGGGGGGAACAGAACAGCGTGTGGAGTGATGCCCTCGCACAGCATCTCAGGCAGTGCTGGCTAGTGCAGCTCCTTATCTGTTCGTGTTGGGAAAAAAAAAATCAATTATATCATTGATAGGCAACTGATAAGGTCTCCCAAGACCTGACACATCCTGGGCTTATCATTGGGTTTGTCCTTTTAGTTTAACCACAGTGTTTTCTCTCCTTGGAGAAGGTTTAACTGTAAATGTACATGCGTGTTCATTTTTTTACTGTGTGTTGCTTCCCGGCTGCTGGTGTTGGTCCTTTGGCTGCGGCGTGAGACCCGACAGTGGAGAGGGACAGGACCTGTCTTCGGTCACAGTGCCTGCCCTCGGCTGCTCCTGCCCACTGCTGCCACGGCCACCTGTGCAGAGCCCCAGCTTGGCTCATACCGGGACCAGGAGCTCCTTTCTCCTTAGGGGTCTCTCTGGTCCCCCCAGGGAGGCGGTGGATGCCATGGCTGGCACCCAGCCTGGCGTGCTGCTGGTTCACTGTGATGATGCTGGGGAGGCAGCAAGGCCCTGGAGTGCCAGCTCTGGCCACGCTGCCTCAGGCAAGTCATGCCCTGTACCACCCCTTGCCCCCCCTCCCCGTGCAGGAGAATGGAGAAAGCCCTCTCTTTCCTCAGGAATGTGTTCGTGTTTTCCCTCTGGGCTGCAGATCCGTGCCCGAGCCCCTCCGGCACTGGCCCTCCCTCTAGCCGAGTGTTGTGCAATAGCAGGGCTCTGTCCTAGGAGATGGGGTCTGACAGGGTCCGTGTTTAGCAACCCTCCCACCGGGTTCCCCCCATCCCTGCCCGGCGCATGCACGCACGCTTGCGTTTTAGTTTCTACCCCACGTGTAAATACGGGAGGAGCGCGGGTGCCAAGCCCCCTGCCCCTGCACCCGCGGGGGGAGCCGGCAGCTGCCACCGCGTCTGATGGAGTCACACTTCAGTTTTTGTTTCTCTACCCAGATGAAATTAGAAGGTTGATTTCCTCACCCTTGTTATTTTTTTTTTTTTTCAAGGTCTTTCTGGGACCTGGAAATAAATTATTTCCTTGTCGTCCAGCCTGGGGTCTTACGTGCTTATTTTGTCTGGTTTCCTTTCCTCACGTTGCACTGTCAGTGTGGTCCCATTGGCACCTTTCCAGAGGGGCCAGGTGCCGCCTGTGGCAGGACAGGCTGTGGCAAAGCCCAGCACAGCCCGTCCACCTGCTGCCCGCAGCGCATCCCCACTGGCAGGATGCTGCATCTCTGGTTTCTTCCCATTTTTCATCGAAATGCTCATCAGAAAAAGCTGCTTCAAGAGAAGGGTAATTTTTTTCTGTCTGAATTTGAAGGAAATGATGAAAAAATGTGCCCTTGGCTTTCTCTATCCCTGGGCCCTGAGGCACGTGGCTGCAAATGCTCCAGCACCCCTCAGAGTGACGATGGCCACAGAGGGATGGAGCAGACATAGAGAGAGGAAACAAGGCTGAGCTCATTGGTGGCCTCAGTGTGGGTCAGCAGGTAGAACAGGCAGACTTTAAACTGCTCTGTAAAGTCACAGTCATTTAAACAGCAACTTGCAGTCCTGGCTCCAAACCAGGATTATTGATCCCCCAGGTCTTTGAGTGTTTCCATATCCTTTACCATCCCCGTGCCTCCACTCCATCCTGCTCCCTTGATTATTCACTAAATGTTATGGAAGAAGCATCTGGTGACCTTTGGTGACAGCAGTTAGTGGGATGCTGTGACAGAAGGGGGGAGTCTTGAGGCCGGAGGGTTTTCCAGAGGCACAAGGTGTGCTGTCAGACCTCAACATGCGCACAGTTTTCCTTTTCACAGTTCCAGTGAGTGTCTCTACGGCTGCCAGCCTTGAGGAGGCCTTTCTGCCAGCATCACCATTAATTACCCCCTCACAGTGAGTCCGTCAGCACTCTGCTTGCAGCCACCTGCTCCGGCAGGTCTGGGCACTTGGCCCGTTCCTGTTTGCAGAGAGCTGATGGTTGCTGTGTGTTCCCACTCAGGTTTCCAGCCCAGGCCCTTGACCACAAGAACTCTCATCCAGCTGCAGCCCACACAAACGTGTTTTCCAAGTCCTGCTGTCCCACTTCAGGCACCCAAACACCTTGGGACTCTGGAGGTCAGTGCCTGGAGTGTTCTCAGAGCTCCATGTTGAGGATGAGGCGTCTGCAGTCAATGTACTCCTTGCAGTGACAAGGTGACAAGTGCCTGGAGTTGAGTAGTGAGCCTGGGCTGTGCAGAAGGATTTGCTTCTTGATATTGTGGAGAAATTGAGAGAGCTCAAAGCAACGAATTGCCAGCCAGAACTAGGCCCTTCACTACAAAAGAGGAGGATTATTGAGAGCTCTGATTGCAGAAGCATCTTTGAAGATGCTTGAAGAGCTCCATGCCTCCTCAACGGGGTCCCTTCTTTGGAAATTTTTCTGTAGTAGCTCTGTCTCTCCAGCAGCTGCACAACAGCCTCATTGCAGAGCAGGGCAAGGGCATGTCCCTCTCCTCACCCTTCCACAGGAGAGGAAACCAATCCTGCTCTGCAGAAGATGGGACATGGCCTGTGGCTGTGTGCTGGGGGTAGTGGAGGATGGTGGCACTTGCTGCTGTCACATTCTGAAGGGTCTTGCAGGACTGGTGCTGCTCTCCCCCACTGACCACTGGCTGTTGCAGCCCCAGCACGGGGGAGGCTGCATCAGTCCCCTCCAACGCCTGCGCTGAGCCACGGCGAGCTCCAGAAGGCAAGGTGTCCAGGCCTCCTCCAGAGAGGTATTTGGAAAAGATGGATGTGATCTGCTGGGATCATTAAGGGGAAGTGAAAAAAGGGCAGTGATACCTGCACCCTCAGGAGGGAAATCCATCTCCGGTAACTGAGTGCAACAAGGCTGCGTCAACCTCCGCCTCCCGCTCCCAACTGGCAATACGCTGCTCGGGAAGGTGATCCCTTCTCCCCCATATCCTCTGAGGAAGCTCTTTATCACCAGAAAGCTGACTCCTTTAACCACCTCCACTACAGCTAATATCCCAGCTCCCTACGTCCTTTCATTTACCAAGCCCTTGAGCTTCCTTCAGGGTTGGTGTCAGACCGTCCCTGCTCAGCAAAATCTCACTTCTACATCTGTGCCCTGTGCTCGGTGCAGGCAGCAGCTCTGTCTTGTCAGGGCTCTCTTGCTGTGCCACAGTGCTCCAGTTTGTGCTCTCTACTTGCTGTGGCTCAGCTGCCTCCCAGCCCATCCCAGGAGTGTTCCCAGCATCTGGAGATGACCTGGCCTTGTGCTGGTGACTGGCAGCAGGTCTTGCTTCCTGGTCACTGGCAGAAATCGAGCAGTGTTCCCAGGCAGCTGTCATGGCTCTGTCACCACAGTCAGAGGAGTTGGAGAGAAACAAAATCATTTTATTTCATGTGACCCTGGAATCCTCCTCCTGGGCAGTCCGTGGGGCTGAAACCACCCCTTGCCCTGCTTAGCGGCCAGACCAGTGTGGTGGAGATCTGTTCCTGCTGCCACCAGGACTACATCCATTTGAGATGCTGGTGCCGCGCCGAGCAGCCATCGTCTGTCACTCACACATCCCAGCCTGGGCTTTCTCCAGCCTAAAGATCCCTTTTCAGATGAGCGTGGATTTAATGACTGTTCTTCAAATTCCTAGAAAAGGACCTTGGGCTTTGCAAAGCTGAATCCAGCACAGGTGGGCAGAGCCTGAAGCAGCTGGGATACACAGGCAAGGCACAAACAGGGGCCCTCACACAGGGGTCACGCAGTCCTGGCTTTGCAGAGGGCCCCGTCCCATCCCACCTGTCCTCACCACTGCCCTCACTGATGCTGGAACACAGCTGTGGGGATTTAACATCACAACCTTGGGCAGTAAGGAAGGGTCAAAGCAGGAGCAGGAGCCCAGTGCCTTGGCATCTGCCTCCCCTCGAAAAGGTCACCATCCACCCGCCTCTTCTGTTGCTGCATGCGCTGGTCTGCCATGGTAGGGAGGCCAAGTGGTGGTGCTTAGACATCCCTCATCTGTTGTCAGTGACAGCGAGTGTTTGTGGCTCTGGGGTTGTTAACTGCTCGTGTCCAGCTACACTCTGGGCTTATGGACATCCGTTTTTCATCTCTTCATCGCTGCCGTGGAGGAGCTGCTCAGGTGAGCATGAACTGGTCCAGCTGTTCGCTGGGGGAACAGCCACCAGCCATTTCTAAGCAGAATGCATCCCTTTAGCTAGTGTTTCTACCATGGTAATTCGGGGAGTTTTAATCCCTTTTCTGCTGGAGGAAGCACACGTTGCCATCCACCCCAGCAGAGCCAGCCCATGGCAGCCTCCTCCGCGGTCAGCAGTCACTCACCTTTAGCCAGGAGCCAGGCAGCTGCTGAAATCCCTTCACACTGCACACAAATTAGGCATTGAAAACACTCATTACAGCCAACATGACACGCCTTCATTATTCCAGAATAATTGTCTGAAAGGCTCGGCTTGGAGCACAATCTTCACTTGGTGCAGGAATGTGATAAAAAGAAAACAGGAAGTGCAATCAATGCTTGTAATCCTTTTAAATAAAAAGGTACTTGCTAGTAGCTGCCAACATCTTTAAAAAGCTGTGATTTCCCCGGAGAGAGCCCTTATCAGCTATGACTGCGTGTCATTCTGGCTGTCTGTCAATCCATCAGACTTCAGTGCCACTGACATTAAGAAGCCAGGCGTTAAGATTATCACATTTACCCGTAATGTAGCACAGATTGTGTTGACATTTGGGAAGTATTCCACCACAGGAGCCATTTGACTTCAATGCTTTCTTTCTGAAGAAACAAATGCTTTGAAATATTTGAGGGCAGGAGCCTGCTCTGCCTGCAGGGTGCTGGCGTGGGGAGCAGGAGGAGGGTGAGGGTGTGCGGGCGATGACCGTGAGCAGGAGGGGTGCTGACCATGCCGTGGGTGCAGGGAGCAGACCCAGGCTCTGAGGGGGCTGTGGTGGGGCTGTGTCTCAGGAATGCTGCTCTCCTGCACCTGTTACAGAACAGTCAGGTCCTTGGGTTGGTTAAGGAGGGTTCCCCGTGCCCACCAAGGACAACCACAGTGCAGAACCCAGAGAGCAGCACTGTCCTTCTTCCTGCTGGCACTCCTCCTCCCAGGAAGGCCTCAGCTCTGTCAACAACAAAGAAGGGGATGTTCCAGGCTAGACCATAGAAACAATGGTAAATGACCTGAAATGAACTGATTAATCTCTTTAAATAACTGTGAAACCGTTCTCCAGAAAAAGTTAATCTACTCTAAATGGCTCTGCTGCTTTTCCTGGGCTCCAATCAATACGTGGTCGCTTGCTTTTCATGTGTAATTCACAGTAATTGCAAAAGAGCGTTTTCTGAAGAAAATGACACTCTGCAAGCAGAAATGCAAAGGGACACAAGGACCAATTGTCTTTAAATCCCAGCACAAGGCACGCTGTCGGATGTGCTGGCAAGCTGGAGGTGCTACAGCATCACAGCTACATGTCCTGGGTTTCTCTCTGGGAAGCTGCTGGAGGTGTTGGAGTGTGTCGTGTCCAGATGGTTTAGCTGGAAAGCTCAGCTGCTTCCAGGTGTGGCTGCCAGGACCTTGGCCTGTGGACCCCCAGCCCACCAGCTGCAGTGAGAAGGTGGCTGCGGGATTACAAGTTTAGGTAGACCAGCACTGCCTCTGCATAGCAGCATTCTGCCATCACCCAGGGCTTCTGTGGCCCAGGATGAGCCCTGTGTGCAACCCAGCACAGGTCACATCCCCAGATCTATCCTGTCCCCTTCATCTCCTGCTCAAGTTTTCCCCAGACTGAATTACCCCACCCTTGCCCAGCCTCGAGCCGTGTCCGCCTGACAGTAGGACGGGCACCCCCTTCCGAGGTGTCCATTGCTTTTCCATCATACGCTGTAAAACCAGAGCACAATTTTCCAGGATGTCATTCTAATTCTGGTGAGAAAGCTTATTACTTGTGATTTACCCACAAAAAAGCCCGGTGAGCTGGGCCGGTGTGTCTGTGGGTTTGCGCATCAATCCATCCCGGGGGCTGCAGGCTCTCCACAGGGCAGGGGAGCGGATCCAGGGGCTGAGGTGAGCATGCCACTGTGATTGACACGCTGCTTTTACCAGCTCTAAAGCCTCTGACATATTCCTTTTGGCTCGGTGCAGATCTGCACTGCTGAGCTCCAGCACAAATGTCATTAAAACATGTTCTACCCATGGTACCTATAAATAATTGAGGCGGCAGGTCTGCGCTGAGCTCTGTGCTGCAGCTCGCTGCTCCTCCAGAGAGGGGGCCGGGAAGATGACCTCTCCTCCCACTCACTATCTTTGATGTGAAGGAGCACCTGGTGTTTGTCCCCTCACTCATTTCTCTGCTGCATTCCCAGGCTGTGCAGGAGCTCCCAGGGCTGGGGGGTCTGGGGTGCTCCCTGCAGGGAGGTGAGTGCAGATCATTGGGCTCCAGACCTTGCCTTAATGGGCCATGAACAGTGCCTGGCTCCTGCCCTGGGCACTGCTGTGTATGGGGGCATGGGGAGCACCTGGCAGCCAGGTAGAGGGACCCCAGGACTCCTGGGGTGGCTCCTGGCTGCCAGTGCCCACCACTTCCCAAACTGCTCAGAGTTCCAGAGCTGCCCAGGGTCTCACTGCCTGCAGGTCTCACTGCATCAACACACAGCCTGCACTAAATACTATCTGAAATAGCTTAATGCACTTGGATGCATTTCCAATACTGTCACTAAATGTGTGGGAATTTCACAAGCCTGGCAGGGAAATCCATGGCTGATAACGTTTGTCAGTGCTGTGGCTTTGGTGATGCAATCCATCCCTGAGCACAGCTTTCCTCACCTGGCCAAGGCTGGTGGGGGCATCCTGTTTACCTGTGTGAGACCCACCACAGTGTAGTACCTGCTACCCATCCTGTTCATGGTTCGCACCACTCCAACCTTTCTGCAAGTCCTGGCACAGAGGGTGAGTGCCATCCTTGACCTGGGCTCCTGCAGGCCAGCAGGGATGGGCCGTGGGCTGGCAGATGAGCTTGCAGGCAAGGCAGCAGTTTGGGACACCTGCACGGGACACCCACGTGGGACACCAGCAGGTTGCTCTGTCACTGGTGAGAGGGGCGAGTTCACACCTTCAGCATCAGCCCCCCTGCACCTCCTGTCAGGCAGTTCTGGCTCCCTTCATGCCCACAAGCAAGTTTTTACTTTCCTCCCTTCTCATGACAGCCACCGGCTCCCCCGTACCGGTGGGAGTCATTCGCAGGCACTGCGCTGGGAACTTGCAGTATAAATATGGAGTGCCAATAACCCACTTGGCTGCTTTGGGAGCAGCAACCCCAGGGTGATGCTGTTCCCCTGGCAGCCTGCACCCATCAGCCTGAAGCCAGGTGCTCCACAGCTCCTTCCAGCTCCCTGGATTTAGGTGAGTGCATATGGGATGGAGCTGTGTCATGGCCACACACAGGGGGCTCACCTGGATTGCCCGGCACAGAGACATGCACAGAGCCATGCCAAGGCATTCTGGCAATGGAAGAACCCCCTCCTGTGCCAGTGGCATGTCCTGGGCTGGGCTGGCTGCCCTGGGCATCAGGGCTGAGCGTGGCTGTCCTGCCTCTGCACACACGTGTGCAGGGTGGTGGGCACGTGCAGAGGCAGGTGCTGTCTGCGTGTGGGGGCGTGCAGCCATGCAGAAGCATGTGTGTGCTGAGGCAGACGCTGCGCTGTGCAGCGTGTGTGTGCCCTGACAGATCGGGAAGGTGTATTAAACAGCAGCTGTCGGGCTCTTCCCGAGCGCAGCGGTAACACAGTTGGGACCACTGTGATGTCTTCTTAATTTAAACTCCTGTTGTCTTCCAGCCACGTGCTAATGAGGGCTAATGGGGAGATCAGCTTGCTGTTTGCCAGCGTTGCTGTGTGCATTGCCATGGCCCTGTCACTCCTGCAGCCTGCCTGACCTCACTGGCCAGGAAAGCCACACTGCCTTTCCCTGCCTTGCTGCCCTGATGGGAAGAGGGACTTGGAGTCTGCTAGCCCAGAAGAGAACTCTGATATAGCCAAGTTCTCCAACCAGAGAGCAGCAGGACTAATATGTGGAGCTGAACCTCCTGGTCCTGTTCATGAGCAGCCCTCAGGGTCTCCAGAGCTTCCTGGAGGGATGGTTTGTCCACACCTCAGTAACATTTTGTCCCCCTGCGTGCCCGTCCTGGCTGGCGTGGCCGTGGTGCTGGTGCCTGGGGATGGAGCATCTCTGCTCTGCTCCACCGGGCTGCTGTGGGCTTCACGGCCAGGATGGGGCTCCAGGAACAACCTGGGGCCCACCATCCCTCCCTCTCCCTGCCTGTTCCCTGCTCTCCCTGCTCCACAGCTGCAGGTGCCAACTGTGCCTCAGGACCCTGTCCCGGGGCTGCTGGACGGGCCACCCAATGGGTGCCAGTGCCAACCTGTTGGGGCAGGAGCAGGGCACAGGGAGCTCCATGGTGGCAGCATCCCTGGAGCTGCTGCTCCCAGCACTAACCCACACATTTATCAGGATTAATGAAGCGTACAACAAACGGGTCGGGGAGGCAGAGAAAGCAGCAGAGACAGAGACAGCGGGCTGGCAGCGGGCAGGAGGGAGGTGAGGGGGTGTGCTGTGTTGACAGGGGAGCAGTGGCACGAAGCCACACGTGCACTGGCTGGACAGGGCTGCACACAAGCAGTGCAACTCCCTGGGAACGTGGTACCAAATTCCTGCACATGGGAATGCTCATGTTCGCTCATCATTGTGCACACAGGCACGAAGAAAAGAGAGACAGTCTTACCAGAGATCAGCCATCAATGCTTGAAAAAGGCCATTGAATACTAACACAGCCACTTATGCCATATTTGCATACTTGCTTAATAAAAAATTATGGCCGTTCAAAGCCCAATCATTAATTACCCAGCATATTTTTGTTTAACTCCCTCCCTTTTTTATTACAGCCTAAGCTGTTTTCCTGCTTATTCAGCAAAAATTCCCTACTCTTCCACCAGGACGAGACGTGCAATAAATATGTACTTATTAAGTGTGCATTACAACTGCATGAGCTGGGAGAAGTAATAACAGGCCCAACATAAAGCTGAAGTATTTATGCATGTACCTAGGGCCACTTTAGCTATTTATTTTCACAAAGAAATTAAATTAGATAGTTTGATAGCTCTCAGTGTGGTTATGGTGGGAATTTACATAGGGCCCAGCCTGTCAGCTGGGGGGGGTGTGTGAAGCCCACAATGAGGACAGGCTGCAGACATCCTGCCAAGCCAGGTGTGCAGGGCAGGACCCCCTGCCAGGAGGGTCAGTGCCCAGCCAACCTGCTCTGCCTCCCAGCCAGGCATCCGCTGGGAACACCAGGCAGGCTGGATGGACACCAGGCAGTGAGGATGGACACCGGGCAGGCAGGATGTGGCTGCTCACTGCTGGGACCACACAGTGGCTCTTTGTGGGAAACGTGGCCCTTGGAGAAAAAACGTGGGGATGTGAAGAGAAGTGAGTTTTCTCTGGAAAATTGCTTTTTCAAACCCTTCTCACTTGAAAGAATCCCAGTGCCTTTGTGAGTGTTTAACGCCCACTCTCCACAGATGCCTTTGACAGGAGACATGACACCTGGCCCAGACAGGAGAAGGGATGGGGAGGGCAGGGCTACCCCCCTGCACCCCCCAGCTCTCACCACCCTGCGGGAGGCTCCATAATTAGTGAGCGACCTGATTAGCGCTGATTGCACACCCGCCGCCCGCCGCGGTGAGAGCCTGCGGCAATGCCTGCGGCGCTGCCTGCAGCGTTGCCTGCGGCGCTGCCTGCACGGCTTCCACCTCTGCCCTGCCATGACCCCACACCACCACGGGGGCCACCCCAGAGCACAGCAGAGGGCACCAAGCCTGGGGGCACCAAGCCTGGGGGCCTCCCAACTGTTCAAATGGGGCTGGGGCCACCTGCAGCCCCCCCTGCTCCCCAGGGAGTGGCTTCCCCTTGCGCTTGTCCCCTTGTTGTCTGATGTCCCCCCGTGTCTGTCCTGCAGGTTCCTGATGTCTCCGAGTTATTAAAGATGGGATTTTTAAATAGCACGGAGGATGTACAAGTTTTGCGGTGTCAGCACGGGGGAGTGACAGGAGCTGCTGGGAACCAGCCCAGCCCCTCCAGTGACAGTGCCCTTTAATTACAATTGATGGTCTGGTGTCTGCCTTCCCTGGTGCTCACCAGCTCATTGCCTCGCAGCAGGACAGTGGGATCCCAGGCCCCATCCAGCCGTTCCCTGGACTCAGGCGCAGTCTGCTCTGCTCCTCTGATTGCACACACTTTGTCTAATCTAAATGAAACATTGGCAAGATGCCTTGCCAGGAGGCAGAGGTGTCCCGGAGAAATGCCCTGTGCCTGCCCATCCACCCGTAACACGGCATCATGGTCCTGGTCACCCTGTGCCCTCCAGCCGCTGCTTCCAGTGGGGGCTTTTAGAGAAACCAGCAGCTGCCAGACACTGGATGGTGTTTGCTGGCAGAGGGAGTGAGAGGAAAACTGCCTCTGCCTGGGGCACGGCTGGGGTGGGAGCACACGAGCTGAGCACCAGTGCTGACCGTGGACGTGCCTGCTTGCCAAGAGGAGTGTGAGAACCGCGGCTCGCTGGCGGAACAGGAGGGAGCACAGCTCAGCAATTACAGCACAATTAGCTCAAACAGCAGGTTGATTGTAAATTGCAGCTCTGTGCCAGCTACAAGTACGGAGCGAATGGCTGGCGGGAGCTCTCCCGCAGCCCGGCTGTCTCTGCTCGGGCCCGAGCCAAGTGGGAGATGTAGGGCCATGGCTCGCAGCATCCCCTGCGGGGTCTCCTGGCACCTGGCCCCACACCCCACCCCCTCTCTGCTGTGGACACGGGAGAGGTGGTGAGGAGCCCCGTGGGCTTGCTGGGGCATGGTTCCTCTATGGAAGGCTGCCAGGAGCTGCTCCACAAGCAGGAGATGTTTGCCCTTCCAGAGGCTGCAGGGTACAGGAGCCACACTGCCTTCCCAGAGCATCTCTTGCCCCAGCAGAGCTCCTGGGCAACCCCTACTCCATGCTGGGGCTCTGGACTGCTGCTGGCTCAGGACCTGGTATGAGCAAGCCAAACCAAGTGTCCAGGGTGTGGCACCCCGATGGAAAGATGGTAGCTGTTACACTCCTCCTGCACCCCGTGCAGGGAGCAGTCATAGGGGACAGCACCTTGCAGAGGGGGTCGCCCAGCCCGGTCCCTGTGGGGTCAGGGAGGGACAGCTGGGTTCATCTTGAAGGAGAGTGCAGGTGTTGTGCTGCCAAGGGGATGATGGCAATTAATGTGTGCACTTCTCCTGGGAATGACCCTGCCTCAAAGCAGCCTGTTCCCTGCACCATCCCCTGCCATGCTGTCCTGCCTGGCTTGCGGAAGGCCCTCTGCGGGATGGCTCACAGCCAGCTTTGGGGACGGACCATGCTCTCAGCAGAGTGTCCTGTTGGCTCTGTCCCCCACACTGTGCTGGCAGCGTGCTCGTGGAGCCGTGTGCTCGTGGCAGCAGCAGCCAGACGGTCACTGAGCCTGTGCCGGGGAGGGGCAGGAGGGGCCCCTGTACCCCGGCTGTCCCTGTGCGTGGGCTCCGGAGGGGCCTGGGGCGGGCGAGGGGCAGCGCCTGTCAGCCTGCTGAGGCTGATGCCTTCCATCTCCGAGTTACTGGCTCGTGTCAGGGCAGAGCTGGAAATGTCAGGGACTGCTGCAGGGTGACCGTGCAGAGTGGCAGATGGTCAATGATGGATTTGTCACTTCAGATTCAGGCGGTTTTTAAATATTCAGCAGAATCGGAGGTGACAGCTCATGGCAGCAGGCAGAATTTCTGTACGTCTCGGTAAGACCTCCTGGCCCCCTGGGAGGGGGGGGCACAGCAGGACAAATCCTGGCACCTCTCGGCAGCGGCTGGGGACAGCACAGCCTGGGACCGTGCCATGCTTGGCCAGGGCTCCCTGTGCTTCCCGTGGCTGGTGACCCAGGCAGGTGGCGCAGGCAGGAGGCTGGTGCTGTGCCTGTTGTGCCCCAGCTGCTCCCCACGAGCTGGAGCACCCATGCAGTACCTGTGCTGCCTGCAGCCACCGCGCTCTGCCAGCACCAGTGGGCTGGGGTGTCTCCAGGGCACCAGGGGCTCCCACTGGCTCTGCACAGGAGCTGGCACACCCCAGCCTTTGGTGATGGCTGTGGCAGCCACACTCTGAGGAGAGGCTCAGCGAGTGGCAGTGCAGGAGGCTCCTGGGCCAGGAGGACTGGGGGTCTGGGGAGGCCGGGGGTGCTGGAGGTGTGGACAGAGCCAGCAGCAGGCTCAGCTGAGTGTGCAGTGTAGCCTCATCAGGGGAGAAAAATGCAGCTCAGCACAGCCTGCAGAGCCACCCTCCAGAGAGGTGTGCCCCTGGACAGGGAATGGGGCACTTGCTGGGGCACATGCAGGTGCTCTGCAGATTCACAGGGGCCAGTCCTGCTGCAGCAGGTCAGGGCTGCTCAGGGGGCAGCAAGGAGCAGACTATTGAGATAGACTCCTTCCAGAGCTGCTGGCAGCAGCACAGATCCCACTGATGGTTACAGGGAGTAGTCGCCAGCCACTTCTCCTGGCTGGTACTTCTTCCAGCTGCACAAGTCATCGTGTAAAGACTGCCCTGTACCTGGCCCTTGCTGGATGTGGGAAGGACATGGCCCAGCATGGGAAGTGTCTCCCGTTGCAGGAGTCAAAGAACCAGGATGGAGTGTGGACCCTGGCTGATCCAAGGGACAAGGCTTCCCCTCCCTCAGGATATGCGTAGCTACTGACACACTACAGACAGCGGCAGGAGGAGGTCAGTGTGGTAATGAACACTCTGGCCTTTGAGGGCAGACAATATGTTATTGACTCTGCATCCCCTGTGCCTGCTGCCTCGCAGAGAGCTGTCTCATGCCAGCTGGATGGGCTCAGCTGTCCCCGTGCTGCAGCTCATCGGGTGGAGCCCTGCTGAGGGACATGAGCAAGGGGACACCATGTCCCCACTGCTACCCCTCTGCTGCAGGCAGGTCTGGGCAAAGCTGAGCACCCAGCCAGCCTGGCCTGAGCAGAGCCAGCCCCAGGAGCACCTTCACTGCCAGGGGTGAAACTGCAGCCCCTTCCTGCAGCTGCCTGGCCCTGCAGAGCCTGATGTCCAGGAGCCTGATGGGCAGTCCACGATTAATGCTGAAGTCAAGCCTTTCCACCAGCTCCAACCTGAGAGTGCTCTGCAGCTGCACTGCAGCCCCCACCAGGGAATCCCGGGAATGTTCATAGAGCACCCCAAATGCTGCAGCTCTGCAGCACCACTCACTCCACAGAGCCAACTCCTCTTCATTACTGTGTCTGCTGTCAACAGCCTGTGCCTGTCTCCTGCACGGGCTGTGTGATCACAGCAGCTTCCAGCAGGGCCCGTTCTCTGCAGCCCAGCCCAGTGCCAAATTCTTCTTCTCTTAGGTGCTTCTCTGATCAGCAAGCAGAAGGCAACTTGCTGGTCAGGCTCTCCTGGAAGAGCTGAGCTTGGCTCTGGCTCCAGCTTGCGCTTAGAGCAATTTAATATCAGCAGCAGGAGGGGATGGGGAATTAATTTTGGTTGCTGCCACCCCTTCAGGCCACACCTACGTGTGCTGGGTAATGCAATGCACTGGCTCCCTCCTTCCTTCGCTGGAACAGCTGCTTGAATTTCCTTGTCCTGCCTTCATCCCTCCTTGCATTAACTGTTTCTCATCACCATACACTGAAGGGCTGCAGCCAGCTCTGCCCAGCAGGCTTGGCCCTTCTGATGATGGAAATGCATGAAGCTCTCAAGGAAAGCACAGGCCATAAATCAAGGGCAGCAGCAGCATCAGGCAGCCCTTGGCTCTGAAGAGGCCATGCAGGGCTTGAGAGCAGAGCTCCAGGCAATTTCTGTGGCTGCAGAGTCCAAGCTTTACAGGGAAGCCCCACACAGCAGCAGGGTGTCAGGACACAGAGCACCACACGCTGTGCCCCCATCCCCAGGAGACAGGATGCGCCCCTAGGGGGGTGGTGGGGCCAGAGGGGCACTGCCCAAGGCAGTGGGGCTGAGCACTCACCCTGCAGAGGGGCACGAGGCTCCAGCTGGCTCTGAAGAGGTTAAATCTTTTTAATCGCTCAGTAAGACCTTCTCTAAGAATTTATCTACTTTCTGCCTTCCAAGAACATATGGATAAAATCCCCCTGAGCGGGACTTACATTTATAGCATCTATTACTGAGATCAAGGTTAATCCAGAGTAATCTAATGGGGTGAAAAGGACTTTATATAAATCTGTTTTAATCTATGGGACATGATAGCCTGACAAGGCCATCAGAACACTCCTGTGCCACTGCTGGGGCAGGGACAGGTGCCAGGGTTGCTCAGGGGATGCAGGAGAAAGAGCTGGCTCATCCAGCGCTCACCAGTCCGAGCACAGCAGGCAGTGTCAGGAGACTGGCAGGGCGGGAATGCGGCTGCCGGGCCAGAGCCAGGCCAGCTGTCCCGGTGTGCAACTGCTGGTGGTGATCCCAGAGAGACTGAGTGGCTCTGTCCCACTCAGGATGTTGTGCCATGAGATAGGGAGGTTGTAAATGCTCCAGGTTGTAAGCTGTCCCTAGCAGGTGCAATTTATCCACACTTAGAGAGAGGGGATTCAGCAGGGAGAGACAGAAGGTGAACTTCATACATCTCCCAGCACTGCAGCCACATCCCGAGTGCATGCCCGTGCTCGGGAATGGTGCTCTGCCAGGACCTGCAGCACGTGCACAGGGCATTCCAGGCATGCAGAGTGGAAGGAATGCCCCTGCCAGGATGTCACACTGTTGTCCCTTCTGCACCCCAGGCCAGCACACCCACTCTAAGCTGCCTAGTGCCAAGCACTGCTCCCGCTGCTCCCGCTGCTCCCACTGCTCCTGCTGCTCCCCATCCCACCACTGGCTCACTCCAGTCTGAGCTCTGACACCGTGCCTGGCACCTGGGGATGTGCTGAGCCCCAGCCAGGCCCGGTGCCGAGGGCAGTCCCGTGCTGTGCTGCCTGCCCGGGCAGCGAGGCACAGGAGTGAGTTCTGCAGACAAGGGAGGCCAAATAAGACAGTTCTCCAGAGCACGGTGTGTCGTTTTACATCTGCTCAGATGGAGACTGAGTTATCCAGGTCCCTGAGTCCCAGACCCGCCAGAAGACAGTATCTCAGCTAAACGATGCAAAAATGATTTAATGGAGGGAACTAATCAAGGAATCCAAGAGAGACTGCTCACCAAGGGCTGATGCAAGATTCAATTAAACTGCAGCCTTTGTGGGTTCACCATTTTAATTTTCCACAAATTAGCTTAAAAAAGGTATGGAAATGAAGATATTAGATTTTTTTTTAAGTCAAAAGGAAAAATCCTTTGAGGATTATATTAGCTATTTCACTTTAACAAACATAATTTCTATACTCATTTTCTTGTTTTAATCTCAGCTGTTGAGATACTCTTTCCATTCCAGCGCCGGCGTCGGTGTTTTGAGAACAAGATGGGGAAGGATGTTAACCCTTCCTGGAGCAGGTCCTACAGCCCGGCTGTGGCAGCACCCAGCTCCACTTTTATGACTCGGGTCATAAAAGTCTCCCAGTTTTATCACCATCCATGGTGCCAGGGCAAGGGCAGCACGATGTCCCTCCTGGGTCAGCTGGGTGCTGGAAGCACCAAAGGAAGCCTTGCCGTCCGGCTTTGTTGAGGGTCATGGCACCAGCAGGTGCAGCTCAGCTCACAGTGGGACCAGCACAGCAGCTGAGTGTCCCACACTCTGCTCGGGACCCACAAAGCAAACTTGTCCTTGACAACGCTGTGTCCTGTGGGCAGCCCCCAGGTTTGTTAGTGGGAGGAAGCCCAGCCCCACAGTAGTCAGTGGGCTCTGCTCCATCCTTGCCTGTGCTTGGCTGGCTGGGCAGAAGGCTGGTGTTCAGTGATTCCAGTGTGGAACAGGGCCGTGGATCCACTCAGGGCCGCAGCAACGCTCAGCTCCAGCCACCCCACATCTCCTGTAACTTCACCTGCTCTTGCCCTCAGGCAGCTGGAGATAAACATGGAGTAACAGTGTTGTGTGTCAGCTGTGATTTGTCTCGTGCAGGAGCATGTCTTGCACTAAGGCTCTCCTGTGAATAACAACAGCTGCTGTTGCGGCCGTGCCTCTGCTGGCACCCCCCAGCCTGGCATGGCCAGCCCCTCCCTGCCCTGTGCAGTGCAGCCCTTCCACCAGCTCCTGCTCCACCAGCAGCTACAGCACTGGGCTTGGCCGGAGGCTGTTCTCTGGCAGGAGTGGTGTCCTGAAAGTGTCAGGGCTAGTGGCTGGCTCACCAGGCTTTACCTGGCTGGAAAGACTGCTCCCTGCCCTAAGGAACTGTATTCCTGTCCCTGGGAAACTTGCTCATCAATAGGAAACAAGTCCCCAGTGGCAGCATCACTTACTGGGGCTTGAGCAGGACCACAGTGGCTCTGGCTGGGCTGTCCTGGCCAGGGCTGGCATGGCTGGTCCGTGGCTCCAGGCATGTACCATGATGCTGAGGAGCATCATCCACAGACCCCCTCCTCCCTGCCTGTTTCTTCCCAGGGTGGGGGCAGCTGCTCAGCCTTTACTCCCACCATTGCCTGCCCCTCTGGCACTGCCCACTGGGTCCCACATCCACCATCCCACACTCTACTCTCATCTTCCTGTCCCGCACCATCCCTTCCCGCACCCCCTTTACGCCGTGGCAGCGTCATCTCGCCCCTGGGTGACCTTCAGCTCGCAGCTCCTGGAAACACCTCCCTGTCCCCTTCCTCCACGCCTCGAGCTGGAAGGGAGCTTCATTTGTCACTGTCTCTTTTAAAAGGTCCAATCTCTTCTGCGGGGTCACCTGGCTGCTCTGCCAGCAGCTCCTCGTGCTGGCACAGCTCTGCTGCAGCCACCGCAGCTGCCAGTCCAGGATGCGTCATCTCTGTCCCCTTGTCCTTGGGGTCTTGCTGTGGTCCCCCCTTTGCCCGTGGGTGAAGGAGCAGTCAGAACCCAGCCCAGGGGTAGCTGCAGCCCATAGCTGGGGCCCAGGGCACCCCATCTCCTCCCCAGCTGTGGAGAGGGGTGGCAGAGCTGGGAACATGGGGCCTCACCCTCTTGGAGATGCTCCCAGAGCAGCAGGTTGTGCAGGACCATCTCGGCCCTGTAATGTGGGTCCAGCGACACAGGCTGTGCCCAGGACCCTCCCTGCCCTGCACACACTGAGCCCTGAGCGGAGCTCAGTGCAGAATTAATTTGTCATATTGACACCGATCGTTTATTAGGGAGCAGAGTGGAGCCCATTCATTTGAACAGAAAACATTTCATCTTATCTCCTGCCTTTTCATGCCTCAGCTCTCACTCTTTAACCTTGGACAACGAGACATTCATAATTTCCTCACTGGCTCTATGGCTCTTCTAGATAAGAAACTTATTTTTTAATCTTTCTTTCTATTGAATTTTAAACATGTTCCATTACAAAACCTGATGCACATAACAACATGCTTCTCCTAGCAATAATGTGGCCATGCTGTGTCCCAAACCAGGCTCCTGGCCCAGCCATTCCCTGGGGACCAAGGGTCAGGGGACTGGCACTGCTTTCCCAAATGACACTGGGGGCTCTGGCAGTGATGGAGGGGCAGGCAGGGCACAGGGGACAGTGTGCACACAGGGGTGCTCCAGCAGCCATGGGGAGAGTGCACAGGGCTCTGAGGCTGGCTCTGCCCTCTCCAGGGATTGCAGCCAGCAGGACTGCAGGGGAGCAGGCACCATGAGAGGAAGATGCTGTCAGCAGTGGATGATTTTCAGCAGTTCCCATTTGTTCTGAAATGATCTGAGCTTGGGGAAGCACTTCTTGTTTGGGGACAGTCACCGGGGAGCCACCACATGACTGGGGGCTCTTGCAGCCCCACACATCAGCCCCACTGCAGCCCCAGCCCGGGGCCACACACAGCTGTGGAGGGGTTGGTCTCATCTCCAGTCCACGTAGCCACTGCCTCAACAGCAAAAAGCCTCACCAGGGCCCCTGCAAGGAGAGGCCATGATTGCTTTCCGTGTGCAGGAGAGCCACAGAGATAAGGCTTTCACCTCCAAGGCTCTGCTGAAAAATTAGGGATGGGAGGTAGGAGGGAGCAAATTGAGATAAATGAGTGTGCTGCATGGCATCCTGCCCGCAGGATGCTGAAATAAAAAATCAGTAAATAAAAAATCACCAGTCTTTATCTGGTCAGAGCCCGAATAGGCTGCGTGATAACTATAACGGATGAGCCTGCCGTGAGGGCCTCCGAGAGGGACCTGCTGCCCCTTGTGCCGTGCGGGAAGGCACCTGCTCGTGTTTGTTTGCTGGGGATGTGGCAGTGGCGGCGTGAAGGGCTGGGGAAGCAGCTCTGCTGTGGCACGCCAGGTCCTGTCCCTCCGAGTGCACCGTGCTGGCTGCTGCTCCGATCCCAGGTGACTCTGGGAAGGGCTTGGCTCTTTCCTCGGCATGAAATACACTTTTCCAAGTCGTCCTTCACAGTGAGGGAAAAGGCAGATCAGATGCCGAATTAGCCTGCAAGAGCCGTGTTCCCGTCTCTCTTATCTAACTCACTGTAACAAGCTCTTTGCATTTATTCTACCAAATGTGCTGCAGAATTGCGTTACAGCTCATGGCTGCAAGCCATCTGTGGAGAGAAATCCAGTTATACCTTGTATAATAAGTTCCTGACAATCTTACAGAGGACTCCGGGTCATAAAAGTCTCCCAGTTTTATCGCCAGTAACAGACACGGAGAGAAATTAAGTTGTCTTATCAAATTTAGATAATATATATCCCTCTGGAGTGGAAGGTTTCTGATGGATCTTTTACAGTATTAGAACGTTTAGAGGGGTGAACAGAAATGCACAGTGGGGGTGGGAGTGCAGTGGGGCATGGAACACCCCAAGGAACCCACGAGCAGGAGTCTGGTATCTGCCGGGCACAGCCGGGCCTTGGGGAGCTCCTGGAATGAAAGAGGAGGAGAAGGCTGTTTGCAGGCAGGAGCCGTGCTGAGAAGTGGGCTCTGCTCCTGCCTGGCTCACCTCGAGCACTCTCATGCAGCTATTAATGAAAGCAATAACGCTCCAGCATCCTGATAGGCACACTCCTTCCAGCTGCCTCCTGCGCCAGTCACTGCAGGGAGAAGGAGCCACGGGGTGTTTGCTGAGTTCCTGGGTCCTGGGCTCTGCCAAAACCGGGATCCAAGCCCTGCAGGGAGGCTGGACACAGGGCATCCCCACCATACATCCTCTGCAGGCAAACCAGCTGGCACAGGGAGGAGTATCTCTGGTGCCAGAAGGGTCCTGCTCTGTCAGCCTGCACTGGGTTGGTCCTGCCTGGGCTCTCCCTGCTGTTGCCAGCGGCAAAAGGAGCTCTGCTCTGCTCAGGCAGTAATTTTAAGCTCCCTGGAGAGGGACCCTGCTGATCTCACTGCCTGGGGCTTGGCCTGATCCCTCCTCCCTGGCTCTGGTGGGAAGGCTCCTGCAGGCGGGTGGCTGGGACAGGGATGCTCACCACCTGGCCTGACCTGTGGCCAAGTGCTCACTCCTGGGGGCCTGGCTGCCCACGGGGAATGTGCTGGTGGCTTGGGAGGGCTGGGATGCTCGGCACACCTGCTCTCTGTTCAATATTTAGTTTCTGCAGAGGCAGAGTGCAGTAGCCATGGCAATGCAGCGGGCAGGCCTGGCGTCGCCGGCGTGCCGTTTATTATGAGCTGAGCAGTCTCAGGCACTGGGGATGCAGACACATTCCTCCCTCGAGAACCCTGTGCTAATAAAAAAAATGAATCCTTACTTACTGATCTCTGTATTTTTAAAGATAGGTTACTCTGTCTTTTCCTTTTTCATTCACTTTTTAAAAATCTATCTTCCCCGTCAGTGCAGAATTATCTGTTTAGTGCCGTTGCTACTTTAATCACAATTAGCTTTCCCACTCCATTAATAAGACTCTCGGTGGTGCTACATCATGGGAATATGCCTTCACAGCCATCCTGGCATTCTGCCGGGTCTGATGCCCAGGGCTTGTTCTCCCTCCAGAGCTGGGGGTTGGTGCTGTCAGTGACTCCCCGTTGCCTCTGCGCTTCGAGGGGTGCTGAGCCCCAGGGAGGCCCTGGGGATGGGCAGGCACTGGCATCACTTCCCTGGAAGGCTTGTGACTGGGCTGGAGCTGTGCCCGCTCCTGGCAGCGGGAGCAGAGAGGCTGGGAATTAGTATTTAACCACAAGAGTGGGTCAAGAGACTACCTCGCCTCCCCACATCTTTTCTTCAGAGCATTTGGTGAACAATGCGCGCAGAAGGCTTTTTATTTTTGTGTAGAAACGTGTGTCTAATGAATTAGCCACGGATTGGAGCCTAACATGGGTAATTTACACTGAACATTCGCTCGCTCAGAATCATCCATCAATTTTGTACCACATTAAAACCCACGTCCCGCCCTGGGAGCGAGTGGCTGGTGCTGCAACCCGAGACTGCCTCCCAGCACGCCCCTCGGTGTGGTGTGACCGCACCAGTGGCCTCTGTGGAGAGGGGGACCAATGTGCCACAGGCTGTGTCACAACAGTCTGTCCCATCCATGGGCAACAGGCTGTGACTTGCCCAGGACCCCCTGGCACAAAATGGGCAGGCACAAGCACAGGAACAGGCTCCCTGTCCTGCAGCCTCTGGCCCCAGCGTTCCCCTGAGGCTGGCAGGGAGCCGTGCTGTGTGCTCAGCCTCCCCTGAAAGGACAAACAGCTTTTCTGCTGGGAACCACGACCCCTCAGCTTACAGTGCAGCACGAGACTAAATTGCTTGTCTGGGGACTGGCACCAGAGCCAGGGAAGGGTGCTGCCACCAGAAGCCACCATGGCTGGAGTGTGGCACCTGTAGCACCGTCAGGGTGGTGTGGTGGCACAGTGGGCAGCTGACCCCTTGTTTGGCTGTACCAGGCCACCTCCTCCTCCCCCTGGCCTCCTCATCACTGCAGGGACACCCCCCCAGGGGGTGGATTGCACAGGGGGAATCTCTGGCACCGGCATAATTGCTGAGATAACTGCTGATTGTGGAGTTTGCAAACAAAAAATAGAGTGGCCGGGGTCAATCATAATTGGTAAATATTTGTCTATCTAATCAAAAGGGCCTTTTAATTAACAATTTTCTTCTTGCAACAGGTTTAATTTTTTTTTTAAGAACTTCTGCAGGAAGTCAATTAGACCCAACAGATGGTGAAGAACATCCCAGCATCAGCACATCCTGCCATCTGCCACCTCTGAGAATGGCAGCCCCACCAGAGCTTCGTGCCCTGTGGCAGCTCCCCATGGGACAGGGAAGCCCTGATCCACTTGCCCTCCCCACGAGCTACAGGTAGGTGGGATCCCCTCAGAAGGAGCCATGTGCAGGTGCTGGGGGCAGTGGAAGGGCTGGGACTGCTGGAGCCACATGCTGGGGCCTTTGGGGTGGTAGCTCTGCCCTGGGCACTTTGCATTTCCCCAGGCAGCTCTCAAGCCCCATCCTGAGAGAGCAGGGGGAGAAAAAGGCAGCTCTGTCATGACATGGGCTGGCTCCTGGCAGCACCAGCGGCTGGCACAGCTTGGAGTGGGCATGGCTTGCCCTGCTGATAGCCCTGCCCTGCAGCCAGAGGTCTCCCTGCTCCTGCCCATGGGGATTCCAGGATTGTCCCTGTCAGGCTGGGGTAGAGCTGCCCGGCCCTTGGCAGAGAAACGCCTGCAGGGACACTGGGCACTGCTGTCTGGGGACACAGGGCTCTGCTGTTTGGGGACACAGGGTACACACTGTCTCACATCCCCACTGCCCTCCCGCTGTCCTGCCCTCCACCTCGGCTGGCAGGGCTCCTCTCCGCAGGTGAGCTGGCAGCACCCGCACCTGCTGCTCTCCACAATCAGGAGATTGCTGTGCACAAGAGGCAGCTGACGCATCTCTTCCTCAATCAGCTGCTCTTCAAGCCCAGCTCCGTGCCACTCGCTGTGCCACTCGCCGCTGATTGCCCTTTGTCTCCTGCAAGGCCACGCTCGGTGGCAGCACGGGCAGCGGGGCCAGGGTGCTCCCGTGGCACTCCCCTGGTGTGGCTCTGCCCTCCACTCACCCTGGCCCCGCAGCTCCCAGCAGGGGAAGATGCTGGGGTTTCCTAGTTTCAGGGGCTTATCCCAGGATGGGCTTAAGGGGAGCCCCTGTGATGGGCTCTCTTGACAGGTGCTGGGCTTTTGGCTCGATGTGGGGCCCTGCTGCTCCTGCCCTATTCCCTGCCCGCAGGAAGGTGGCCAGAGAACCTGTGGCCAGCTGGGTCTCTGGGTCTGTTTGGCAATCAGCCAAGGGGCAAAAGCGGATGGTCCTGCAGCTGGCAGGGCAGGGGGAGATGTGGGTGAGTGGAGGGGTGGGCTGAGAGCCAAGCAGAGCACCCCGTGCCACAGGGCTGGGCACGGGGCAGGAGAGGGTACAGCTTCCCCTAACTGCCTGGCAGCGCCACTGGAACCTCTCCAAAGCACCAGGGAGCAAAGCACCTAAATCTCTCCTGCCAGGCCCTCCGGAGATGTCCCCCTTTATTCACAACTGCTTTTTAATTGCCTTTTGTCAATTACAGCGAGATGGATCGGGTTCCTCGGGGAGGCAGCAATTAGCGCAGGGATGAATGCCGAGGCAGCCAAGCTCCCTCTGCACGCAGCAGCGGTGATTTGTAAACCTGTCACCCAGGCACCGAGCTCCGCTCCCCGTCACGGCCTCAAGGCAGCGGGAGCACCGTGCACACCTGCCCCGGAGCGACAGGACCTGGCACCCACCCCAGCCTCTCCCTGCCGTGCCCCCCTCGCTGCGGCTCCAAGGAGGGGGTGTCCAGCTGGTGTGTGTGCCCCCTGCCCATGGATAGTGGGGCGCATGCAGGGCTGGGGGGGTGAGGACAAGGACAAGAAGCTGGGGCCAGTGGGGAGCTGGTTTGGACAGGCTGGGCAGCAGAAGCCCCTCTGGATGGAGCACCATCCCTGCCAGAAAGAATTAACACCTACAGTTTCCAGCTGGCTGTGGCCAGCCTCCTAATTAGGTTTGGTGACAACGGCAATTAGTCATCCGGGTTCCCCGGTGCGGTGCCTGTGACGCGCAGGGAGCTCTGACCAGGTCGCTGCTCTCCACCCTGAGATTCCAGGTGTCCTGCCCATGGCTCAGTCTGCACGGACACACTGCCTGCTGCTGCCCAGCCACCACAGCCTACTGTCCTTGAGCTCGGGATGCTCTCATTCATCCCAAATCCATCCAAAATTCATCCCTCCAGATAATCTGGTTGGTCATGGGACATCCTGGGCAGGGGTTGTCTTGGTTGCACCCAGAGGCACAGCCTGCCAGGGACTTGCTCTCCCTCAGTCCTGTTGCTTCCTGGCACTCACTTGTGACTCTCACCATCCTGGTCCCAGCTCTGCAGAGCTTTGGGCACCAGGGACATGTGGCCATCAGCCCATGCTGGGCCTGCAGCGACCACTGCCTGTTGTCCATGAATTCCCCCTGTTCTCCCTCTCTGCTTCATGGCTTTTGTCTAATTCCCTACGCCCCTTTCCTATTTTTCTTCTTGACAGAAGCAGCAGGCTCGTGAATCCAAAGACTCCAAAGCCCTTTCTTGTAGCTGTAGACTAAATTTCCCAGCTTAGTGTCTGCTGGCCTCTGGCTCAGTCACTGGGCACAGGTGTCCTCCCATCCCCAGGAGCAGCAGGCAGTCCTGGTGGTGCTGGAGCCTGGGATCCACACAGGGGCGTGGGGCAATCCCTGCCAGCTGAGCTGAACCTAACTGAGCTGAGCCCTGCCAGCCCCCCAGGCCATGACAGGCGAAGAGAAGGGATGAATCTTGTGTGGCCCAGCAGTCAAACTCTGCCGAGCGTCCCCCAGCTCCTGCTTCCCTCGCTCTGCTCCGTCCTTGACCCCGGGGAGGGTGCAGCATGTGGAGGGAGCCCGGCTGCTCTAATTAAACCATGTTTGCAAACTCCCATGGCAAGCATCACTAATTATAATTAGGGAGAGCAGATCTGCCTTCCCTGCCTCTTGGACACGTGAACAAACTCCCTGCATGCCGACCAGGCTCGGAGGGCACTGAGGGCCAGCACACGGCTCTGCTCATCATCTCCTGGGCTGGGCACATCCCAGGGACAGACCCTGCAGAGCCACAGCACCATGGGGGCCCTTGGGCCAGGGGTGCCAGGCCTGGGGCAGAGCACCACAGTGCATCTGGCACCAACCCCTCCACCCGGGCATGCATGGCGTGACTGCACCCCACTCCCTCAGCACGCACTCTTCATGCTTGAACCACTGGCCTAACGATTTCAGGTTTTTTCCCCATTTTCCTGTATTATTATTTGTCGTCGTTCCTGTTGCAGTTCAGTGACCATGAATTATTGAGCGTCTGCTTGCTCAGTAACTCTTTACTTCCACCTCGGCACACTGCCGCCTGCGCGGGACGGCCGCCAGCTCCTGCCCCCGGCCCCTCCTGCTGCCGCGGGACCCCTCGCCACGCTCCGCACGTGGCACAGCCCCGCACACTGCCAGGGCTGCTGAGGAGGGGCCACACCGGCCCTGGGTCCTGCAAAAGGCCTTTCCTCAGCTCCCCTCTGTTGGTTTTGGGGGGATGCAGGAACCTCTCAGCCATGGGAACCCCATCTGGGGCATGGGATGCTCTGGGATGCACTGGGGGGCTTTGCAGTGAGCGCTCGTGGGGCAGCGCTCACACGCACGAGGAGGGATTGCCTCACACCTGTCCCTGCTGTCAGGAACTCCGTGCCCATCCCTGCACAGGACATGTTGGCACTTGCTGAGCTGTCTCGGTGCTGGTGGCAGGACAGGGGCTGAAGCCGGAGTTTTTCCAGGAGCGAGGAGGCTCCTGGTGGTTGATAGTGCCTGACCAGGCCACCAAGGCACAGGGAGGGCTCAGGCAGAGCCTGTTGGTGCCCCACGGCACAAGCACTGGGGATGACCAAGGGAGGCTTGTGCCAGCATCCAGCCCATCCTGGGATGGTAAGACTGGGCTTTCCCAGGCCTGAGGAATGTGTCCCTCCCCTGTGCCATACTCAAGATGCATTTACCAGGGGAGGAAGGGAGTCCCTGGGTTTAACAAGCCCTGTGGGCAGCCCTAGGTGGGTGCAAGGACACAAGTACAGCCTGTGCCAGTGCTGGCAGCACTGGGGCAGCCAAAGTGGCTATGTCCCGGAGCTGCTGCCCCTGCAGAGCTGCTGCTTTCCCTGCACTGCTTTTGTAGTTGGGGCAGAGCTGAGAAATCTCTGCTGGTACTGTGGGATTTCACAGACATGAAGGATAAAGTCTCTGCACTCCCACAGCTACCTTTTCTGAGCAGTGCAACACTCAGATACCTCTGAACCGCTATTAAGCACCTGGTGCTGGTTTGTCTTTGCAACCGTGTCCCCTAAATAAATCCCTTCCCCATGCTGAGCTGTGCTAATGGCCTATTGTTAAATGGCCAGTCAGTGCACTGTAAGCTGAAGTCATTATTTTTCCGACTCATCACAGGAAAAAAATATCTCTCCAGTATCCCCCTTGTAGGAGAAGACAAACTGGGAAGCTGCCCCTTGCCCTGAAACATCAGATGGAGGTCCTCAGGCCTCAGAGGAAGCAGCAACAGTTTGCTGTTATTCAGTCACACCAGGAATCTCTCTGGTGGGACAGGATGGCACCAGGGCTGGGGAGCAGCGCCCTCTCCACCACATGGCAGCAGCTCCTCTGTCGGGATGGTCTGGCAGCACCCACAGGACACATGTGTGCCTGGCACTGCCTCCTGCCCGCGCCCTGGCCTGGCTGCTCCCTGACCCCCGCGCCTGTCTCCGTCTGCCGCCGTCTCGCACGTAAGCGGCTCCCTGGGAGACTCGCTCCATTTTTTTCCTTTAACCTTGAAATGCAATTTCCTCCCCAAAATACCCTTTTTCCTGTAAACAACATCTCTTTAGTGAGATTACAGCAGAAATCCCTGAGCCACCGGGTCCTGGGCGCTTTATCAGCCGGTGAGCCCCATCCGTCACGGCCACGCGTGTGTTCCCGGCGCCCCGCCCTTGCCGACGGGTGATGGTCTTTTCATCATTTTTACAGATTTATTTTACAATAATTTAATTTCATCCTCAGCCCTGGGAAGACGAATTGGCCCCTGATGTGACTGGGGATTCAGAGCCAGTCTCATAAATTTGCCGCCTCTACACAAAGCTCTATTTGGAGTCTCCACCGCAGCTGTGAGCAAGAGTCCTTAAACAACGGGGGACGGGCTGTAAATCCCACATGTGGTGGAGGGATGCTGGGCTATTCCCTGAGTCTCAGCCCAGATTGGTGGCTCTGGGTGGCTGCAGGACCAGCACAGGGCACAGGGCAGGGCGTGGGGCAGACAGGAGAGGTCTCCCGCAGCACAGCGTGCCAGCAGTGCCCGTGTGCTGGGGCTGTCACTGCGCTGCCAGGGTGCCATCTGCCCACACAGGCACCACTGCTGGTGGCCCCAGAGTGGCGAGTGCGCAGGACACATCTCTGCCAGCACATGCCTCGCTTCCTGAGTCACCAGAGCCGGTGCTGTGCCGGGCACAGGCGTCAGGGTGGTGCCACTGGCCCTGCCACCGAGCTTTGTGTGTTCCTGCACATCTGTGCTCGACGCATCTGGGACTCACTGTGCTTTCGCTGCAAGAGGCTTGCCAATGTAATTAAACTCGAGTGACTCCCCTGCCCTCAGGCACAGCCCCTCATTTCCCTTTGATTTATTATGTCTTCTTAATTTATTTAAATGAGCCTCGGTGTTTGCACAGGCTGGGAGGGGGCTGGCTGGAGCTCTAATTGCCGGAGCGATGGGAAGGTGGCAGGAGGGCTCCTGGGGCTCAGCCCAGCCCCAGACCTGCATGGAGCGGCAGGGTGATGCACTGTGGGGCAGGGGGCTTGGCCAGACCCCCAGCTGAGCCCCAGGCATGGGAAGTGCCTTTGGAGTGAAGCTTCCCTTGCGTGTGGTGGTGGTTTGGCCCCCCAACTGTGCCAGTGCCTGGGGATCCCCTCAGTGGGGCTCTGTGGGAAAGGCTGAGCAGCTTTTGGGGTCAGTGTAGGGGCACCCCCCTGGGGCACTGCAGGGCAGCGTCAGAAGAGCCTGTGGCACAGCTCCAAGGGGTCAGTCTGTGCTTGAGGCCAGTGGAGGTTCCTCTCACTCCCTCCATCCGTTCCTCCTGCTTCCCCGTGGCCCCGCTCCCCCGGCTCCTGAAGGAGCTCCGGGTGAGCAGGCAATGCTCCCCCTGCCTGCCCCGCGCCTGTGCGGCCTCATGCCCGGCTGGGCTCCGTGCCGCCGGCCCTGCCATCCCCAGCCTGTGTTTGCACAGCTGATTGTTCCCGGCTCGGCGTACTGCCTTGCACTTGTCCCCGTTGAATTTCATCCTATTTTTTCCAGTCCATTTCTCCAATTTGTCAAGATCATTTGGAATTCTAATCCTGTCCTCCAAGATACTTGTAGTCCCTCCCAGCTTCATGTCATCTGCAAATTTAATAAGCACTTTCTCTGTTCCATCATCCAGGTCCTTAATGAAAACATTGAGCAAACCAGAACCAGGGCAAGCCCTTCGCCATCCGAGCAGCCCGACACGTTCCGTGCTCACCGTGCTCTGCCCAAACGTCTTGGGAAAGGGTGCCAGACCTTTGCCATGCTGGCTGTGCCTCACTGCATCCCCCAGCTCACGTGGGACCTCTCTGCTCCGCTGCCCTGGAGTGGTGCTGGGACCAGTGTGTGCTGCCCACATCAGGGAGCCGGTGTTGGGCTGAGGCTGGGAGGGGACGGGGGTTTGTCTCCAGGAGGGCTCCAGTTCAAGCTGGCACTATCTGGCAGAGTGCCAATGCCTGGGGCCAGCCTCCGTGTGCTGAACACCACAGGGCCATGCCCTACAAACCCTTCTGTGGGACGTGCCAGCAGTGCAAGGAGGGTGCAAGGAGGGTGTGTGGAGAGGCAGAGGTGCATCCTGAGCTGGGGTGCGTGGCAGTGACCATGGCTACAAGTGGGGTGCTGAGGGGAACAGGTGTCCAACAGTGGGAGGGCAAGAAGCCCTTCACCCAGGTAGTCAGAGGGGGCCCAGGGGCAGCAGAGCAGCCCTGACAGGGCCGTTCTTCCCCCGCTCACAGCTACCCACCTAAATTTCCTCCAGGTGAGGCTCTGCCCAACCCTGCTGTGTGGCAGGGACCTGAAGCCAGCCAGGAGAAGCTGTCTCATGTGCCACCCCTGGCCACAGCCATCTCCTTTCTTTAATTGATTGTAGAAAGCAATTTACAAAATACAAACTGCTGCCTGTGCCAAGCCCTGCATGTCCAGGCAAAGCCTAATTTCACAGTAAAATTTCAAGTGCAATGAATGGCTTTTCCCAGCACCAGTCCATGTTCAAGCCAAGAGCTTTGCAGGCTGCATGGACCGCACTGAGTAGCCCAGAAATGGCTCTTCACTGCCCTGCAGAGCACACAGCTCCCCAAGGCTGGCTGTCCTGATGGCCATGGCACCTCTGCCAGCACTCACTGGACTGGTGTGGCTCTGTGGGACCACCATGGCTGCAGCTTGGTCTGAGGAGACCCACAAGCCCCAAATCTCCAAGCAGACAGCTGGATGCCGCAGGCATTCCGCATGCTCCGTGTGGCCGCCGGGGAGGTGGCCCAGCAGGGCTGGCCAGTGCTGCGGTAGTGGGGGCTCAGCTGAGAGCTGGTGCTCCCAGCCCTGGCTCCTTTCATGTCAAAGTCATAATTTCATGGTCAGGGTCTGGGAGGCTTGTACAAACAGATGCATTAATTCTGCATTTAGTGATACAGGAATAATTGGTGTCACATCAATTAGATCGGTTCTTGGATACTGCAGTGATAAGTGCTGTGCAGAGGCCCCTGGGCTGCAGGATGTGAGGAATTCCAGCGGTGAGCGAGGCTGGTGGGGTTGGCAGCAGTGGGCAGAGCGGGGTTGGCAGGGATGTTGGGTGCCGGGAGAGCAGCAGAAGCTTTTGGCCTTTGCAGGAGAGTAGTGAGGCTTGGGGCTCTCACAGTAGTCAGTGCCTAGAGCTGCTGTGCTGGGGGACACTGAACAGCCTGGGGGTGCAGGGGGAAGGGCTGGTAACGTGGCAAACCTCTGAGCATAATGCCCCAGTCGTCCCATCACGGTGCTCCTCTGTGTCAAGCCACTTGCTGGGCACCTAGTTCATCATCATCATCATCCACTGTATCCCTTATCCCTGTGGGGGAACAGGACTTTGCAGGCATGGTGGATTTTACTGGCTCGCTGCTCCCCATCCCACCAGCTAATGGGAAAAGGCTCAGGTGGGTCTCAGGCAGCGTGGAGACCCCCTGTGCTCACACTCCTACAGCGCAGATCGGCACTGTCAGCCCCATCCCCTCTGCGGATTGTAGGCAGAGGTAATTTGCAGATGACAAATATCCCTGACAGTAAATATTTTTCCCACCCTCATCTCTCTACAAGCAGATAAGGTGGCAGCACTGTGGCAATACGGTTGCTGGAGGGAGACAAACTCTTTGGCAGACTTAAAAGTCTATTGTGTCCCCGCAATTATTTATAGATAAAGAGAAGAAAGCCAATAAGCAGAGAATGGGGCTGCACAGCTGCATTTGTTATGACGATGATGATGATGTTATCTCTCCCTCACACCCACGCACACGTATCTCCAGTGTGTGGAAACTCGCTGTTGGCAACAATCAAATCCCTATCCGGGACAAGGCAGGACAGGCTGGAGGCTTCGCCCTCTCCTCACTGACTTGTACCCAGCCTGTTTTGCACCAAACACACAACTCCAGCAGCTTCTCCCAGTGAGCCACGGAGCCACAGCACCCACAGGGCCCTGGGGTACCCATGCCACAGTGCAGTCCTTCCTTGGGGCACCCTGAGCTGCTGCCTCTTTGTTCCTGGCTGCAGCAGGATGTGGAGACCACGAGGCATTCACCTCGTTAAAACAGCCCCTGGGGTGCTGGGTGCCTTGCAGTGAGGGTCTGGGGTTTTGTGCACGGAATATGGGACTGTCTGGGTCCTCACCAGCTCGTGCAGCAGGACTGCAGGGTGTGGGTGCTCCCCGCTGCTGGGCAGGGTGCAGGGGTGAGTCTGTCACCTCTCCCTGCTCCACACAGCCAGGACCTCCTCTCCCATCCTACACCACTGCTGAGAACAGAAGCGGGGGTGTTTGGAGGGATTAACTGACGTGGCAGGCATGGGCGATGGAGGTCGCTGCCGGTGAGCAGTTTCTGCAGCCGGTGGAGCAGAGACACCCTGAGTGAGAAACATTGACTGCAGTGTGCGAAGGGGTCGGGAAGCACCACGTTCTCCCTGTTCAGTGAGTGCTGCAGGAGCCCAGGGAGAGGGCCAGGGGACTGGCAGGGCTGGATGCACAGAAGGGAAGGGCAAGGAAGTCGCGTGCTCAAGGCCTGGGGTGCAGGGCACCGGGGTCCACGGGGAGCTGTCATGCGTGTGGCACTGGCACCCTTGACTAGCCCGTGTCTCCCCATGTCCCAGGGTCCTGTATGGCATCACCTGGCTGCTGCAGGGCCAGGAGCCCCACCACTCCCCCAGGCACGCACAATCACTGCTCCACCCCAGGACTGGGACTGCAGGAGGGGTGTGCACCCCTGCCAAGCGCTCAGCCCTGTCTCAGTGGGATCCCCATCCTGGGAAAGCCCTGGGCCAAGCTCTCCAGCTGCAGACAGCATTCAAGACAGTGACTGGGAGCCCTTCACTGGACTGGAGAGAGTGGGATGATTTTTCATTGCTTCCTCATAATAAGAGGACAGGAGTAAGTGACTAGTACAGTCCGTTCACTCGGTAAAGATTTATACAATCACTTCATCCGGTAATTGGTATTCTGGGGAGAAAGAGAGCTGCAGCTCCAGCATCCGCCTCTATTTGTTTTATCTCTGTCTTTCTCTCTTTCTCTCCCCTTTTCAGAATGAGTAATTCTGTCCCTCACAATCCCATTTAAACAGAGCATTTGCAGAGTGAATAATTAGTTACATTCAATTAGGCCTCACACGCTCTCCCTTCTCACTTTGGGGGACAGACAGGCTAATGAGATGGCACGTGTCTGACACGCAGGAGTGGACACCGAACACGCTGTGTGCCAGCAGGGAAGGGTCAGCCCTGGGGGAGGTGGCCCCAGAGGGGCCAGCCCACCACTGTGGGGAGACAGTCCTTAGGGGGCCATTTGGGGCCAAAGGCTTCATGTTTGGGGCCAAAGACTCTGCATCTGTGGCCCACACGACACCAGCCTGCTCAACCAGCAGGGTCAGGGTAACACCTGTCCCCAGGAGTGGGTGTTCTCTAGGCTGGTGCCAAGGGAACGCTGCCCAGGCTGGGAGCACCCCACCAGCAGTGCTGGGAACGCTGAGCCCTGAGAGGAGGGAAAGCTCCTGACATGCTTTTATCTCCCTTATTAAACCTAACATTAGGTTTTAAGAGGACCCTTAAATAATGTGCCACTGCCTGCGCAGGCAGTCGCTCCATGTTCCAGCTGCTCCTGCTCTGGGATTTATGGCCTTTGCTCTGTCGTGCTGCCTGTGCTCAGGTGGCGGTGGGTCATGGGTTGTGGCTGCTCCCGGTACCTGAAGACTGCAGTGGGCTTGGTGCCACTGAAGTCCAGGCCACAGCAGCTCTGCTGCTGCCCCCCAGCACCCTGCAGTGGGATGGACCCCACTTGTACATCTGCTGCTGGAGCAGCGAGGCGAGATCACAGAGCTGCCTGCTGCAGGCAGCCCTGTCTGCACCCTCGGTTCCCCGTGGGCCCAGATAGAGTGTGCTCCTGAGTTCCTGGGGCCACCGTGGGGGTCAGCACAGCTAGTGGAGGCTTTCCCTCTCTCCCCTGGTTAAAGCATCTGTCTTGGGAGCACCTGCTCCATCCCCCGAGCATCAGACCTGGGAGCGGCGGTCCCGGGGGCGCTGGTTGCTCACTCATAGGGGGTGAATAATGACGTTTAATCACAGGTTTTTGCCAGCGGTGGGTGGAGGGTGACGGAGCGCGGCCGCTCCCGCACGTACCGGCGGGTGCGCGGGGGAGCCGCGGGAGGGGGGCCCGCACTGGGCAGTCCCGGGTCCAGTGCCCCCCGAACCCGCCCGGAGCCCACGCGGGGCGGGGCGGGGGCGGGCGGTGCCGGTGCCGCCCCGCGCAGCCCGCGCCGGTCCCGCAGCACCATCTCCCGGCCGCCGCACGCCGGTGTCCGCGCTCCGAACCCGAACCCGACCCCCGCCCCGTCCCAGAGCTGAGCCGCGGGCCCGCCGGTTCATCCCACGGAGCCCAGAAGCGCTGGGAGGCACTGGGGGACCGAGCCGGTTCGAGGTACCCGGTGCCCTGCCCTGGCAGCAGCACCCGCCGGGCCCCGCTCCAGCACGGGTGGCACTTCCACAGCCCCCTGGACAGGCGGCTGAGCCGTGGTGGTCCCACACCTGCAGCCCCCACTCCTGGCCATGGCATGCCCAGCATGCAGGGAGACTCTGAGCTGCGGTGTCACCATCAGCTGTCACACCCTGCTGTGGCAGCCCTGGAGGGTGCACCAGGCTCTGCCAGGGGTCAGCAGGGGAGCAGCCACGCTGGGCTTCACTGCAGCACCTGGTTGGGCAGCAGGATGGGACAGAGCCTTGTTCCATGTCCCTGTGCGGGTAGCCAAGCCTCGCTCCACCAGGGCAGCCCTGGGCAGGTGGCCAGACCAGGCGCTGGCTGTGGCAGTATTCCCGTGGGGTGGTCGTGCCATGGTCCACTGCAGCATCACATCACTTGCAGCCAGGCCAGATGCCAGATTTCCTCCCCAGCTGGAGAGGGGACAGAGGAGATGGTGCTGTTCCCAGTCTGTGCTCCTGCTGGATGGTGCGCCCTCACACCATCTCCTGCTCCGAGATGCGGCTCTCCTTGCCATCCTCCTGGGCCACGGGCTGGCCCCTGAGTAGGGTCTCCTGCACAGGCAAGACATTCTCATCCACCTCCGTGGGCTGCTGGGTATCTGCGTTCTCTCCGGGCATCCCAGCCTTTATATGCACAGGGGAGGGGTCAGGGGCACGCAGCTACATCCCCCCCACCTCTGCACCTGTGCCTTTCCACAGGCTCCTGCTACACTGCCATGACTGCCACAGTGTTGCTCTGTGTGCGTCCCTCCCAAATGCTCAGCACTTGCCAGCAGTCCCCCAGGGTTGCCCCAGCCCTTGTCCTGCCCCCAGCTAGGCAGCCCAGTTCAGCCCCCACCCCTACTGCCCTGCAAAGCCACAGCCCCTGCTCTGCTGATGGCACATCCCCAGCTGCGCCCAGGAGGGATCCCAACCCACCCAACCTACTGCTGAAGGGGGGCTCTGGGCAGACTCACCTCCTTCTGCACCCGTCGTCTGGAATCTGGATGGAAAGAGGGACAGAGAAGGCTACATTCAGCAGGGAGCACTCCAGCCTCCAGGGAGCTTCCCGGGGTCAGAGCCAGGGCTGGTGCTGCTGCACCACAGGTCCTGCAGCTCACTCGTTGTGCTTGCTCCCACTGCCAGGCTGGGGGGGCTGGGGACCACGGCAGGAGCCAGACTGGACCCACAGGGCACCACCGCTGTACTGGCTCGGGCTGCAGCCGTGCCAAGGCGCCTGCTCCCCAGGACAGAGCCCCTGACCCAGCAGGGCAATGGGCCTGGGGAGCCCTGCCCTGGTGATGTTCCCAGAGGGGCTGCCCTACTCTCAGCAGAGCTGCTGCTGTCCTCCCCTGCTCAGCCCCTCAGCCCTGTATGGCCTCTCTGGCCAAGGCACTGCTTCCCGTGCCCCAGCCCCTCACCTGTGTGGACCAGGCAGTAGATGCAGACGCCCACGAGGCATGTGACGACTGCGGCCGTGATGGGGATCAGCACCGACAGCGAGGAGCGCCTGCTCGACTCTGCGGGGGGAGACGGGGTCAGTGGGGCACCCACGGGACACCCACGGTGACACCGAGTGCCCCAAGCTGCCTCTGCACCAGGCCCAGCCCTGCAGGGATCCCTCACGGGGACAGAGAGGCAGGAAAGCATCACACCAGCCATGCGCTCAGACCCTCCTCTCCCAAAAACACCCAGGGGCAAGGCCAGCTCTTCCGAGTGTTGCCGGAGCCCTGGGAGGTCTCTGCTTTGCACCAGGTGAGCCCTGGGCACCGAGCACTTACCACAGATCACATCCGAGGTGTTTGTCCCTTCCACCTTCAGAGCCAGCCCCTTTTCCTCGCAGCTGCAGGGAAGAAGAAGATCATGTAACCACAGCAGCAGCCCAAACATAAGGAAAGCCCCCAGGCAGGAACAGCTGGGGCTGGGCAGGCACCCAAGCTGTGCCAGAATGAGTCCTGCACTGAGCCTGCCTGCTCCAGGGTGAGTAGCCAGGGACCCCCCCTGACACAGCATGATGGGGACAGCAGGCACACAGCAGCATACCAGCCTGGGATCTTGGTCTGGAGTTGCTGAAACTGCTCAGGATAGGAACAAATTTAGGGACAAGGCACAGGAGGGAGTCAATATTTGAGACCTGCCTGGTCAGGGAGGCCCCAGGGCTTGGGCACTGCAGCTATGACAGAAAAGCTTACAGTGGACTTGATGACAGGCTACAAGTGGCTCCGTGGGGAGGTAATTTCTGGGCACAGATAAAAGCAAAGTGAAATCCAATGGCTGGCAGCTGAAGCAAGACTAATTCAGCCTGGAAACAAGGCTCACGTTTCTACCAGGGTGTACGATTAACCCCTCAAGCAGCTTTCTAAAGACAGGGATGACGTGCCAGCCCATGGCATCCTCAAAGCCAGACTCCCCACGGAGAGGGCTTGTGCCTGGGCGATGACTACAGCCACAGAGAGTGCTGGGAAGGAAACCCTGAGCAGGGAATGAGGCATCCCTTTCACTCCTCATTCCTTGCTCCCAGCACAGATGAACAGGATGGATACCCCTGAAGAGGCGAACACTCTGTGCACATACTGAGGGACAGTCTGGATGTCTGCCTCGACTGCAGCCATGCTGCCCTGAACTTCACCGTGCTCCTAGCCCTGCTCCTCTCGCTCCAGCCCTATGCCAGCCAAATGCTGTGCCCCTCAGAGACCAGCCCAGCTACCCAGTGCTTGAGGCTGCCGAGACCTGCAGCAGAGGATGTGCTAACTGGAGCTGGGGGAAAGACGTGGTCAGCACTCAGACGATACCTTGTCCATGGATGGCACGGCTCAGTTTTAGAAGAGATGCTGGAGAAGGTGCCTTCTGCACAGGGTTCGCAGGGGGATGTCTTCCTTTCCATGGCCTTGGCTGGAGAGGAGCAGAGGTGGCAGGAAGGTCAGTAGGGGCTGTGGGGGGCAAGGGGCTGCCGAGGCCAGGTGGGCAGCACGCCCTGTGGCGACGCTATCAGGTGTGGCAGCAGGTACAGCCCTCCCAAAGCCCTGCCAGGGGCACCTTGCTGGGGGAGCCCCTGTTCCCTGCACCACCTGAGGTCGGTGCTGCCAAGGCATCAGACTCACCTGCCACGAAGCCGGAGCCGGGCTGGCAGGGCTGGTTCTCCACGCAGGTCTGGCAGCTGGTGTCCGAGCAGTGCGTGCCAGGCTGGCACTGGCACACCGTGTTGTGTGTGGCATTTCCATGTGTCTTCACGATGAGCCCGGCGTCTGGGCAAAGGGAGAGCAGGCAAGGTGAGACAGCCGGCAGGTGAACCTGGGAGGACGTCAGCCCCTGCAGTCCCCACAGGTTGGGACCAGTGGGCACAGGGACCACTTACGGTGTTCACAGACTTCATGAGGAGCACAGTGCTTCTCCTTGGTCCAGCCCTGCTGATAGTGCCCGTCCTCACACAGGGTGCAGACAGACTTTTCTGTTTCACTGCACTCAGAGACCAGCTTTTCCCCTGCAATAGATGCTTGGTGACCAGAGGGTAAGGGGGCTTCCCCTCTTTTTAGGCATCATCTCTGCCAGCAGGACAGTGGAGTGCTGGTGGCTGTGGGCACTGGGTCTGCTGTAGCATTGTGCTCAGTAGCCAGGACTGCAGGAGCCAGTTTGCCTGCTGGCTGTACATGCTGAAGGGGCCAAGGCAGGGAGGGAGGGCTGTGGGGGCACTCGAGCACTCCAGGGACTGGGGAACAATCTGACAGTGACAGCAGGAGCTGGCAAATGCCACCACAGTTTGCTAGTGCCAGTGGCAGCACTCTCACAGCAAGCCACCTTCGCCATGGGGTCCTGTGGCTGCAAGAGTACAGACAGTCCCAAGAGAGCTGTGGCAGATTTGGTGAGGTCCAGGGGGTCTCCTAGAGTACCCACAAGGTCCCAGTTGCTCTAGCACTGAGATGGCACAGGGAGGGGACGCTGTCAGCACTGCTGGCAAAGGGGTGGAGGGGCTCAGTCACACTGAGCTGGGCCCTGGCACAGCCCAGCCACAAGGTCTCCAGCAAGGGGTTTCCATACCTGGCTGACACCGGTTGCAGCACCTGCCCTTGTACTCATACTGCTTATCAGAGCACGTTAAGGCATCACCAGGCTCCCAGCACTGGAAGAAACAGGACCTGTGAATTCATACCCAGCACTCCCACACCGCTGCGCTTCCACAGGCACTGTGCGTGTTAACCTGCACCCCGAGGTGAGGGTTTCCTCACACCACTCTTCCCACGCCTGCACTAACCACAGACCGCAGCAGCCACCCACTGCCTGATGCCATCAGTGCTCTCTTTGAAGTGGAGTGGCAGCAATTCCGGTAGGATGTCCCCACGGTTCCTCAGATTTCCTACTAGATGGTGATTGGTACATAACCCTGCGCCCCTGCCAACAGCGCTCTGGTCACAGGCTGAGGGAGCAGCATTCACCCAGCTTCCGTACCCAGAGCACTGACAGCCCCTTCCCGAGGCTGATGCACTGCCCCTAAGGGACAGGAAAGCCCCAGGCAAGCGCATCATCCATGCAAAGCTTGCCAGGGCCTGGCCTTGCTCCTCCTGGCAGGGGACTGCCCGCACAAGGAAGGGTGGAGAGGGAGCAGGGAATGAGCCCTTGGGCCAGCTGGAGTGCAGGAGAGCACCCAAAGCACCGTTCCTCGCACAGAACCAGCCCCTCGCTGCCCACCCCCAGTATCCCGGCAGCTCCCGGTGGACCCGCCTGAGCCTGGCCATCCCGGGGAGTGCGAGAGGGCTGCGGGGCGGTGGGCAGCAGGCCAGGGAGAGCCGGGCCGAGGGTGCCATGGGCGAGAACCCAGCACCACCGGACAGTGCCGACCCCCGTGAGTCCCTCGAGCGTCCCCACCTCGGGGGGTCAGCGATGGGGCCGCGGGGGGAGTGAAAGGGGTGCAGGCAGCCGGTTCCAGCGCCCCCGCCCGCCTGGGGGTCCCGACCGAGGATCCCGGGTGGGGACCCCCGGGCCGGCTCCGGGCTGGGCTGGGCTGCCGGGCCCGCGCCCTCGGGGCAAAGCGAAAGCGCGTGGGAAGGGGGACCTGGAGAGGAGCCCGGCCAGCCCATCCCGCTCCTCCGCCCCGGCAGGCCGGACCGACGGACCCGACCCGGCCCGGCAGCGCTGCCGGTCCCGCCGCCGCCCTCGCACGGCCCCGGGACTGCCCGGGGAGACGGGCTGGAGAGGCCAGACGGGTCCCCTTCCCGGAAAGCCCGCCGGGGAGGGAGGGAGCGCCCAGCCACTGCCCCTATCGCGATCCCTGCCCCGATCCCGATCTCCCCGTCGCGGCACCACTCACGCCCAGCAGCGCCAGCGCGGAGAGGAGCCCCAGCAGCCCCGGGCGGTTCATGGCGCTGAGCCCCGGCCGTCGCCGCCGCCCTAAGAACGGCCGGGTCCGTTCCCGCCCAGGAAGGGGCGTTGGGCCGCCCTCCCCGGGGCTTCCCCGCCGCCCCCGAGGCCGGGACAGCTCTCCCCGCCCGACCCTCCCCAACCGCCGCGCTGCCCACCCGGCCCGCGGGCAAGGGCAGTGCCAACCGGGACCCCCGGCCCGGGGTCACGGGCAGGGGCAGGAGCAGGGGCTGGGGTCGTCCGCGGGGAGGGGAGCTCCTGTGCAGACCCCTCCCCCGGCAGGACCTCCAGGTTTCACTTCTGTTTTCCCAGCAGCAGCTCAGAGCTGCAGGCTTTGTGAGCACCTCAGAGCTGTGGCCCTGGAGAGCCCCCGTGGCTACGAATCCGGAGGGCCCCCGCAGCTGTGACCTGGCTGGGACCGCGAAGAAATGCTCGGGCTGCAACCCTGGAGAGCCCCCACAACCACCACGAGCCATAAACACGTCAGCCCTGAAAGGGGAAGGGGTGACAGCACCGAGGCTTGGCTGTTCTTCTGTCTCGGTTCCCCAGAAGGGTTTCCAGCAGCCCTCGGGGAAGTTCCAGGTTCCTTGCCCGCTCTGGAGATGTTCCCTGGACTCCCCTTTCCATGGTGGTGGCCAGGCAGTGAATGGCAGCTCCTCAGCATCCCTTGGTGCCCCAGTCACACACAGCGGTGCCACCCTGTCCCCAGAGCCACCCTGTGCCTGCTCTGTCGCGGGGCCTGAGAGGACACACCACAGCAGCCGCTTCCCTGGTCTCCCGGGCTGGCAGACACATGTGGCCATCGCCAGGCCGCAGCTGCTTCCAGGGAAATCGGGAACCAACCATGTGCTCTGGATTCCCCAACTCCCTAGACTGATGTCACTTCCCAGAACTGACTCGCTCAGGAGCACAAAGGGTCCCAGGGGGAATCTGGAGGGCAGAGGGTGGTGGCAGTCGCAGGGAGGGGATTTTTGGGCCCAGTTCCCCTGGGCCCAGCCTGGGAAGTCCCCACGGCCCCAGGTACTGGCTGGGCAGGATGCCCTGTGGCCCCAGGCTGTGAGTGCCCCTTGCTTCTGGTCCTGGGTGGCAGTGGGACCCGGTGCTCCTGGGCGGCAGGAGTGGCTCTGACAGGAGCTGGTGCTCGAACAGCAGGGCAGAGCAGCGTCAGTGCTGCTGCTCAGGGCAGCCCCGGGACTGGGGGTGCAGCACAGGGACCCCGACCCCTGAGCGGTCTTAGCTCCAGTCCCCGTCTGATCCCATCCCCGCCCTCTGGTCTGATCCACAATCCCAGTCTGATCCCAATACCAATGCTGGTCTGATTCTGGTCCTGGTCCCAATCTGATCCCAACCACAATCTTATCCCGGTCCCTGTCCCAGTCTGATCCCAATCCCAGTCTGATCCTGATCCTGCTCCCGGTCTGATCCCAATCCTGGTTTGATCCCAATCCTGCTCCCGGTCTGATCCCAATCCCGGTCTATCCTGGTCCCAGTCCTGGTCTGATCCCAATCACGATCTGTCCTGGTCCCAGCCTGATCCCAGTCCCTGTTTGATTCTGGTCCCAATCCCGGTCTGCCCCCAATCCCACTCCTGTTTTGATCCCAGTCCTGGTCTGATCCCAATCCCGGTCTATCCCAGTTTGATCCCAGTCCCGGTTTGATCCCAGTCCTGGTCTGATCCCAATCCCGGTCTATCCCGGTTCGATCCCTATCCCGGTCCCGGTCCCTCCCCCGCGCAGGTCCGGTAGCGCCACCCAGCGGCCGCATCCTCCCGCCGTCCCGGGGACTACAACTCCCGGCGTGCCTTGCGGCGCGGCCCGCGGTGCACGCGGGATCCAACCCCTTGCCTCGGCAGGCATGGCGGGCGGCCCGCCGCCGCGCCGTAAAGCGACGCGCGTCGCCATAGCGACCGCGCTGCCCCCTCCCCCGGTTTGCGACGGCGCCGCGCGGCAGCGGCGGGTGGCGCCTTTGTCCTGGCGGCGGCCTGAGGGGCTCCGGGACCCGCGGGGGGTTTCTGAGGAGCTCCGGCACCGGCGGGGAGTCTGCGGCACCGGCGGTGAGTCTGCGGGGCCGCGGCCGCGCTGCACCGAGCCCCCGGGGGCGGCCCGGTCCCTCCCGCCCGCCGGCTGGGGCCGGGCCGGGCGCGCCCCGCGGCCTGCGGGCGGTGCGGGATCGCCGGGGCTCGGGGCGGGCCGGCAGCGCCCGAGCCCCGCGGACGCGCGGGGGGAGCGGCCCGGGGGGAAAGCGGCCCGTTCCCGCCGCTCCCGGAGCCGCGGGCGGCCCGCGGTGTCGGGCGGGAGGAAGGCGGGGGCGCTGCCCGCGTTACCGTGTGCGGAGGCCGGGCCGGGGCGGTGCCCCGGGAACCTCTCCTGGGTTTTGGGAGGGTCGGCCCCGAGGGGAGCCCCCCCCCGCTCCTCGGCACTGCTGCCTTCTGGCCTCGGTGCCGGCCGTCCCTGCCGGGCCCGCGGGCTTCTGGCGGGGTTGTGTCGTGTTTCGCTTGTGGCAAATTAGCTCCAGTGCCCCACTCCGGCAGAGCCTTGCTTCCCGAAGCTGTAGCGCTGCTAATAAACAACTTTGGGTTTAAGTGTAAGGGTTTTAGAGATGTGGCTTTAATTAACTTCCAGAGTGTTTGTTGGCACGGGAGGTGCCCTGGGCTGTCCTGTCGTAGTTCCTCCGCGGGGAATTGGCACCTTTAAGCTGCCCTGGTGCCTCTCTGGCTGCATCCATACCAAAAGATCTAATGTAGGAATTATTTGTTCACCTGGTGTAACGTGGCCAGAGCTGGGACAACAACATTCATTTATTCTGGTCTTATGATCGCTAAACGGCCCTTAACTCTGTGATCTGCTGCGTGGGAAATGGTAAGAGCCAGGAAATGCTCTTGAGATGGAAGTTCTGGAGTAACTCAACTCATCTGAGTGTTGGGGATTTATTGATTGAAGTGGGGAAAAAGGCTCCCTGTTTTAATTCACGTGGAAAGCTCTTGCACCCTCTTCCTCAGCCAGCCCCACCCTTCAGGAAAAGAAAAGGGGAGGTTTTTTTACAGCTTTTTATGTTGGAAGTGGGATGTCCCACCAGCAGTTGGGGGCCTGTTTGACACCTGTTCGCTGTGTGTGTCTGTGACATCCCGAGGCCACCCGCACAGATGTGGCCCCTGCAGGGGCTCTGTGTCCCCATCCCTGTGCCTGGTGGTGCTCAGAGCTGGAGAATCCATCCTGCTCCTCATGGGAACTCGGGCCAGATGGGTCCTTCCATGTTTTGTTGCCGCTTTGTCGTCTTGGGGGAGTTTTGAAAGCTTCTTTCCCCTCAGCTGAAGAGAGCTTGAGCTGCAATAGTGGAATAGAAATCCAGTGCTTCCATACAGGAAAATGTGATGGGATTTGGTCCTTCTGATGGGGAAGGTAAAACTGTGTGTCTGTGTGCGTGTGTGTGGACAAACTTGCAGGAGGATTGGGGCAAAAGTGATAGAGAGAATGAATTTTGTTGGATTTTGGGTTGGGTGTTGGGTTTTTTTCCTCCTCCTTGTTCTGGCAGTTGATTTTAAGAAGTTTATTAGACAGGGAGCCGTTCTCTGCCTCCCATTTCTGCAGGGTTTCCCCAAAAAAATGGGAAGAGTGATACAAATGTGAAACTGATCGATCTTTAAAGAATAAATAAATAAATTTTATGTCTCAAATCTGGAGTAGATGTATTTTTCATGCCAGTTAAGTGTTGTAAAAGTATTTACATGAAGCTGGGTTTATGTTTTGGGACATTTGACTCGTTTATTTAGAGATGACTTTTAAATTGTATCCTCTGGGTTGCTGCGAGGGATTGTGGTGGTTGTTGGCACCACGTGATTAACAGGAGAAGTTTCTGTTGATACACTCAAATTTCATCAGCTTTCCTTCTCCAGGCTTCTTGCATGCTGCAAGCAGAAAATCCCATCCTGCATTCCTCTAGGTGAATGTTTAGGAAGTAGGACAACTTTATTAAATAGTTTTCAAACTTTCAAGTTCATCTTGAAAGTTCCAGGGTTATCCATTTCCTCGAGCTTCATCTGGTGGTGGATTTTAAACCAGAAAGTCTGAATTGTGGGGGTGGTGTTTTTTTATTAGCTTGGTGGTGTTTGTTATTTTTTTTGTTTGTTTGTTGGGGCGTTTTTTGTAATTGTTTGGGTGAGTTTGTGCAGTGAATGTTGCTGACTGCTCCAGCTGTGTGCAGGGGTGTGGGCTAAGGGACTGTGCTTTTGCTGCATGGGGGAGGTGAGGAAGGGTGCAGCGTTTACCTGGGGGGGTGGGATTAAATTCCCAGCTGTGGACCCGCCTGCTGTGGGAGCTGCCACCTCCACGGGGACAGGGGTTTGCTGTCTAACAGGGGTGCGGGTGAGGAGCTGTGCTTTCTGCAGTTGGAAAGCTGAGGTTTCACGTTTGGTGAAGTGATCCAGGTGTGGTCACTCAGGAGCGTTTCAGCAGTACTTCCTGATGCCTCATTCCGAGCCTTATTGGAATATTTGGGTGCTGTTATGCAATGTTGCAATGAGTGTTTCCTTTCCGCTTATTAAAATATTGCATAAATTTCAACGCTTCTTGGCAGCGGATTGAAGAACTAGATGTGACAACAATGGGTGTGTTGAAAAGCTTAAAGTTAAGGCTTTTTAGTGGAAAATTAGTGCTATTTGTATCTTAGTTTGGAGTTAAACCATTAAAAACCTATCTGCAAAATAATTAGGTTTGCCACCTTTCGGTGTTACAGAAAAGCTCAACCAAAACGCTGCAGTGAACGTTTTTTGCCTGACCTCTGTGTCCCTCGTGTTAAGATTTCTCTGGAGTGAAGTTTGCGTCAAGCAGACCCAGTTGGCTCCTAGTCTGCAAAGCTGTTAAGTTTAATCTTGTTCCAGTTTAATTTTTAATGTCATGGATTGAAATTATATGCATGGCCATTTTTCTTTTTTGCGAAGAGTTGGATTTGGAACGAAAGCAAAATGGCTCGAGGACGCAAGAGCAATAGCATCAAACAGAGCGACTTCACTAACAGCACCAATCCTCAGGATTTAGAGAGAAGACTTTTTGTCGGCAATTTGCCCACAGACCACATGACTCGTGAAGAAATGGAAGAGATATTTTCAAAATATGGCAAAATCAGGGGTTAGTATATTATCTTATGGCTTTTTGTGGCAGGGATTTCAGTGAGAAGTATCCCTTCACGCTTGTCAAATGCTGTTTGATGGTGATGAGAGGAGTGACTAATGTTGTTCCTAAAAAGTGACCTTTTAATGATAATTTTCTCTGGAAAAGCCATTCCTTCACTACAGCTCAAACGTAATGCAAATCTATCAGCTATGTTTTAGCTGTTGGGGTCACGGTGTGATGCTACAATGCTCTCAAGTGACTTCATAGCCTCTCAAATCAAATCCTGGTCACTTCATGGGCTGTATTTTGGTCACTGCCTTGTCAGAAGGGAGTGTATCAGAGCCTTTGAGCTCTGCATTTTGATCCTGGTGGATTTGTTTTTTTTCCCAGGAGGTGGGTAGAGCCCCCGTGGGAGTTGAGCTGGTGGGGTTAGGTGTGGGGCGGCACTGTGGCGTGGTTGTAACCGGTCTTGCCCTGCTGTTAACTCTTGCAGCCCTCAGCATGTACCATGGCTATGGGTTCGTGCAGTATGACCGTCTAGAAGATGTCCAGGCCGCTCTGGACGGTGAGAAGGGTCGCCTTTATAAAGGGTATAGATTAGGTAAGGAAAACTGCTGCGCGCTCTGCGGACCCCCAGCATGCGTTCGGGAGAAAGAAACAGTGCTTTGGTTTTAAAGCTCCCTCAAAGTTGCCCGGCCTCAGTCTCAAATCGCTTTTCCTCAGGGTGGATTTGCCTCCTGAGTTCCCGCTCTGTGCTTCACCTGCAGGGTGAAGGCTCACCTTGCTGCCTGGGTCTTACTCTGATTTTTTTTTACATATTAGTGCTCGGGAGGCTCTGTTACCCTGGGTAAGAAACTGTGCAACAAGTAAAGCCCTGGAAAGCGATCCTTGAAACCTCCAGCACAGTTTAATAACATTTGTAAACTAAAACTGGGCTTCATCTTGACATGCTCGGAGAAATTGGTCACAGCACTTAGCGGTTGGTTGGATAAGTAACCTTAACTCGGATTTTTGCCCATGTGGAACCAGCCTGTTAAGCAGTGCTATAAATACTGAGTACTTTAGAAAGGACATTTTCATAAAGATGAAGATAATTCTGCTAAATGTGCTGGGAGCAGACTTAAATGGCAATGAATGGTTAGAAATCCACGAGTAATCTTCTAAATGGAAGGAAAAAAATTACTTTGAAGTAAGCCTATGCTAATTTGAAGCAAAACAGTTTGACTTAGAAAAGAATGAAAGGAGCAATAAATAGTATCCTGTGGGAAGGTGTGTGTACAGTAAAAAATAGGAGCCTGGAGATGGAAATGGAGGCAAATAGACGAGGAGGATAGAAGGATACAAGAGGAATTGATGTCCAGCATTGTCCAAGTGTAGTGGCTGTTTTAGAAACTAAGGGGTAACTGACTGGAAATGATAAAATTTCTAACTGGAGAGGACCAGTTAATGTTTCTGCTCTCTGTTTTTGAAGAGGCAGATGGTGTGTTTAATATAATTTCCATTTCAGTAGCAAAACAAAGGAGGTAAAACTGCAGATACCAAAACTAGACCTCTCAAAAGAATTGACATCTCTGAGGCTCAGTGAAATGCAGACCTGCCTAGGCTGTTACTGGTGTTTTTCCACAAGCCTGGGAAAGCTAGGGAGTTTCCAAGGAGCCAGTAGAGTTCTGCAGGTGAGCCAATAGGCAGCGTAAATGGGATGAGCCTGGCACCAGCGCCTGGAAACAGAGGGATTCTTTCACCTGACACTGGTGGGAAGGGAATTGATTAGTACCAATTGATTAGTACCAATCCAAAAATAAATCTAACTTATAGTAGTGCAAGCTCTGTGGCTGGAAGAAGCAGATGTACAGATTGCTATAAAGGGTTTGATTTGATAAGAAACTAGAACAGTTAAAACCAACAGAGTTAAATGGATCTCACGTGAATCTCAGTGTGACATAGATGGGATTTCTCAGTGCTTTGAGCCATGGTCTGGAAGAACTGATTTCTGGCCGTACAGTGCTTTTATAGGTGACTTGGAGAGAAAATAGTGTTTTAAAAAGAGGATGAAGTAATGAGGATTGAGTCACTGATGGTGAAAGGGCCTGGACTTCTTAAGCTGGATGCAGACAGACATGAGCTTTCAGTGAAGCCAGAAGGGAAGGTCTGTGCCCGGCCAGTGCTTTGGACATCCTTGGCCCTACAGAACACAGGTGTGCGAGCAGGCAGGTTTCGGTACCTCCGGGGTTTTGCTGCTGGAATTTTGTGTTCAGTTCTGGTTTGCTGTGTTCAAAAAAGGATAATGCTGAATTGGAGAAGCCTTGGAAGAACCTGAGAGAGGTTTAGAGTTAAAGAACAAAACTAGCAAAAGCCTCAAGAGGGAAAGGAGTGATGTGATCTGTGTGTTACAGGCAGACCTGGAGATGAGGGAGTTTTAATCTGGTAGGCATAGGTGTGACAGTTCCTTAAATGGGAATAAATAGTTTTCTTTAACAGCGGAGTAATTGGCTTCTGGAGTAACTTATTGGAGCTGTGGTGGTTTCTGTGCTCTGAAGATTTTTAAATTGGAATTTGATGTTTTGCTAAAAGATAAGCCCTAGTTCAATGCCACTGCTGCACTTGAGATAGGAATGTGATTCCAGAAACTCCTGTCACCTGTGTTTGTTCAGAAGGTTACACTGTGATTACAGTGGCCTTATCATCTCAAAATCCTACAGGATAGAAGATTTTTGTTTTGGTTTTTTTTTTCCTGAAGTTTTGTCAGTGTTCAAATACTTGACTTGTAAATGCTATTCGCATTAAATAAAGTGTTATTAAATCTGTTTGTTTTGCACAAGAGAAGGATCCCTGTCAAAGGTGCTTTTTTTTCTTCCAGTTAAGTATTTTTGTGCAGAATTAAATACTTTTTTTTTATTTGAAATAAATGTATTGAGTGTAAACATCATAATAGGTTTCTGCAATGGCATCTTAAAACAGAAAATAAAAATAATCTTAAACCAAAGAAAGCAACTAGTGTCTTACTTAAAGATAACACTTGACTTTAAGAGGAAAAAATTACCAACTAAATAATAAATGCAAGGAGAACAGTTACTTCAGCCGTGCAGCCTGAGTATTAAATATAATTGCTAATAACTCAACAAGGTAGAAGGTTTGGGGAGAGTTTAACTCCAGTGTAGCATCATACAGGTATTCCCACAGATGCACAGAAGTATTTTCCTATCTTTAATGACTAAAACTATGTAGAGAGTAAATATCCTTCACATGTAGTTTGTGACAGTAGAAGCTGCAGCTCTGTTTGTTCCTGGAGAGATACTTTGGGGTCCTGTGAAGGTTGTTATGCTGCAGTTGTAGTTAATGTTCAGATTGTTCTCATTTTTCTCCCCCTGTAGAAAGGGAACATGCTACTGCTTCATTGACAACAAGAGCAAAAATTAGACCTGATCCCTTAATTCCAATTTTAGTCTTGAAAATGATAGAGGATAGTTTGGGAAGTTACAGCATTAAGACTGAGTCTGCCTAAAGACATTGTGGCATGTTTATTCTCTTGCAAGGGCTTGAGAGTAGTTAATGCAAATAACTCATCAGAAATGTTAATTGTTGATAGATTCTGAGGGAGCAGATAGGGCCTATGTTTGGTTTGTTCTTTTCCTTAAAAGGCTCTCAGTAAAATGTCCAAAGTCACTTCTGTTTGCTCTTGCCCCACTCCAGTGCATTCTTTCATCTCCAGTCAGCTGTCATGGGAGACTTTGTTTCTTAACAGTAGAACAGTGTGGGTCCCTGCCAGTTCTGGGCAACTTCACTTTTGCTGGTTGAGAACAAGACTCTGTTTCTTCAGCTCTCTTAACTTCTTTGTGTTTCACTTCATGGTGTTTTTCATGGAGATGTTCCGAAGCCAACCAGTTTTTCAAATTTCCCATCTGTTGCCTCAGTTTGCATCATGTTAACAGTGGTGTTTTGAGTGCACCATGTTGACTTCATAAGGAGCTTGTGCTCCAGGCTCCCGGATCCCATTTCTCGGTGGGGGCTGTGCACCTTAACTGCAGCAGTCCCTGGGAAGGCAGTTGCAAGTGCCACTTGAGAACCCTTGGATTATTTCCGACAAGGGTAGCAGCATGCTCCGTTGAACAGGATTGGCTGTGAACTTAAGACTGTGCTGGCCATCAGACCTTTCTTGGAGGTTTTCAGACTCTGCTTTTTCTCCTAGAGTCCATGAGTCGCTTTCTGCTCGCTCATAGACTGCAGAAGAAAGAGGTTCTCTTATGGAACGACGAGTCTGGATGTAGGCCTGAACATGCAGGGTTAAAACTTCACCCAAAGCTGTCCACCCTATTTTGAAGTCAGAGAAATCCATGAAATTTTCATTATGTTGTACTATCTAAACTTAATAAAAAATTGTCAAAGTGACAATGTCTCTCTGCTGAATGGATTTTCTTGCACCATCTGGGTGTTGTTGAGCTTAAGTTGCTTTCATTTGAATTGTGCTGATGATCTTTTTTTTTGTTTCATAGCATTGAACAGATGGGTTGATTATTCTTTACAGATATTAATAAAGCAGTGGAAAGAAGAAATATGAATAAGGCTTCATCAAGGTCCAGTCCGACACGAAGGTAAAGTACCTGGAAGCAGTGAGTTGTACTAGGAATTCAGGCCTCCAGGGCATGAGCCCAGCGGCCTGTGCTAAATGTCTGTGTCTCTTCCCCACTGCCACCTCCCCACTCAAACAGCTCCGGGGAGACAGTTGGAACGTGGCTGCTCCACCTCTGGGAGCCCTTCTGGCTCTGACACCTTGGGGGGGCACGAGGGAAACCTCATGTCTGCTGCTCTTACTGCAGCCAAGCGTTAGGTTTTGCAGCACAGCCTGTAGGAGACTTGTGAAGAAGAGTATCCTTGATGTCTTCTCCTACCTCCAACATCAGAGAAGCCGAGGCACAGCTAAAGAACACCAAGGGCTGCAGCACAGTAGCAGGAGTGCTGCAGAGGACTTCGGGGTCTTGCCTCTTCTGATGGTGAAAGCTTCCAATGCAAGAATGAGACTGGAAAGAGCACTTCAGTGAAGCACAAGACAGAGCAAAATGTCTCTTGCACGGTCCTGCCTGCACCTGCACTTGTGTTGTCTGTGCCTGGAGCCCCCTCTGTGCAGTCACTGACGTGTACCCTCCAGTTTCTGGTTAACTACCCCTCGGTGGGCACAGTGCGACTTCCCTCTGTGTAGGAAGTCACAGGCAAGGGAAGAAGACATGGACTGACCTGCCACAGGAGGACTACTTCAGTTTCCACAGCATTAATAGGGAGCACACAGAGACGTGCTGTGGTGTAGTTTGGTATAAGGCATCTGCCCTGTGTGCCTGTACTGTAAAGTTTTCCACACAAAGGAGTGATTCTTGTTGAACTTGAAGGTAATCAAGCTCCCACGTGTCTGGTGTTCTTTACTAACTTGACCTGTTAAATTACCAAAAATGAGAAAAAAGTGTGACTAGCAGGACATCTACACCAAAAAAAAAAAAAAAAAGGCCCAGAGAATGAGTAGCTTCAATTCTTGGCACCATTTATGTTTTTTGTGTGCTACACTTACCCTGCACAGGGCCAAATGTGCCTGCAGAGAGCAGTGGGTGGGTGTCAGGCCCAGGAAGTGCTTTGGGCACAGAGCTCTTGTTCTGTGGGTTCCTGGGACAGGTGCAGCAAACCTTGGGCCAGGCAGAGTCAGGTGTGCTCCGTGCCGGTGTGAAGACCTTGGGAGTACATGAGCAGCAGGCGCTGATGGCATGTCTTTGGCCCCCGTGCCACTGATGGCACCGTGCAGCACTGCAGGGGTGAGGGGCAGGCGCCCGTGCCTAGAGCATTGGTCCTCTTGGACTGTGCTGCAGAGGGACAAGCAGCAGGCACTGATGCCATGGGCATCGGAACCTCTGTCATCCTGCCTCTGTGACATGCCCTGTCGTGGCCCTAAGGAGCACTGGAGGTACGTGAGCCGTGGTGCTGTGGGCACCAGGCTCTGGACTGAACTGCTACGCCTGCCAAAGGCTTTGGTGCCACTGTGACAGGCACTGGATTCCAGCTGGCACTGCAGACACCGTGGTCATCCCATGTGGTTAGCACCGCGTCCCAAGCAGAACCACGGACATGGGTGGCAATGAGCTCTCAGTCGTCAAGTCCTGGGCATGGCTGTGGGCGATGGAGTGTGGCCCACGCCGTGGCCTGGAATCACAGCTGTCAAGCCGGGATGCTGAGCCCTGCGCTGCCGGGATGGCGGTGCCGCGTCCCGAGCAGATGTGGGTAGTGGTGCCGACACTGCAGGAGTCGGACCATGGGGACTGAGGTGTGGAAGCAGAAGGAGCTGTGCCTTTGTGCTGCCACCTCCCTGGAGCCAGGCAGCCACGTGGGCACGAGAGCCGAGGGGAGCTGTGCCACGTCTCTATTCCTGTCACAGGCGTGCGTTGTTCATTCCGGATCTTCTTGTCTCTGCGGATAACGAATGTGGCCTGTTCTGGTCACCCCCACTCCAGCGGAATAAATGTCATATGCCAAACAATTCCCCTGCATCTGGCTGTTTTGCTAAATGGTCTCACAGCTACGGAAAGATCGACCTCCATTAGAGCAAGTCATAAGTCTGCCCTGAGCTTCTGCCATCGTTCATTGTAGGTTTGGGGGGAAGGGGGCCATGAGTCTCACAGGATGCGGTTTCAATGCAGATCACAAACAAAAAGCACATTGCCTGTCCAAGAGGCTGAGAGAGTTTGCAGTTGTTTGTCTGCAAATAACGTGTCTCTTACAGGAGGAGGCTGTTTATGCTCTTGGGGGCAACTCTAGTTTGTCCTAAAGTCTGACTTGTATCTGACACGGGAACAGAGAACGCCAGCACTCCTGTGTGCCCCCAGCACAGCTGGGTGTCCGACTCCAAAGTCCGTCCACAGACCCTGCTCCTCCATCTTGTTCCTGTCCACTCTGCCTGACCCTGAGCTTGGGCACATCCAACTTGCTGTTCTCTTCAGGTGACCACTACATGATTGCACTGCAGTAGACACAGACTTACCTTCTGCTTGTCTTTCATAAACTAGATTAGGCTGGTTGAGAACTGTAAAAGTCTTGTCAAGTTCGGGAAATAAAAAGATTCAAAAAGCTGGTTTTTTTTCCTGATGGTTGTCAGTATTTTGGGGAAAGAATATTCCAAACACATCAAGCTCAGTAGTTTCTCTGCAAGTTTTTTTTACGTTTGACTCTGACTACAGTGAAGTTGTGGTTTTTTCTGGAAAACAGAGTACAACTTGGAAAAAACACTACTGTTTTGGGAAAAGATGAAGACTGGAACATTATTCTTCCTTGGCTCTGAAGACAGTGCAGTACAAAGTCTGAATGAGCTGGATCATTCAGATCCAACAGAGAAGCCTGTTGCGGCTGCTGAGGATGCAGTGCTGGTTGGGTTTAGTACCCTCTTAACGTGTGGCATCATAAACATAAGACTGGCTTTCTACGGAAATATCCCTCAAATCCAGGACACGGCAGTAGCTGTTATTGCTTTCTGTCAGCAGCACAAACACAACCACAACATGGAACCTGCAGTGTCTTTGGTCACAAGCTGCTCCTTTTTTAATCATACGCCAGTAACGTTATGTCAGGTGTTCTGCTGTCACTGAGGAGTGAATTTAATGGATCCCTTGAACGCTCCTGGCTATCACATATTTGTAGGTAGTAGCCTACATCACCTTAAATTCTCTCAGGGAATTTGCAAAACATGGTTGATGGATGATCTGTGGCTGACATTGGAGGACAGAGGCCTTGAAATCGTGCTTTCTGAAGTGCCTGTTTGCTTCTTCCACAGGTGCTCTACACTTTTAGTGATGCTCCATTAAGGAGCTTTCTGGGTCTTGTTTGACTGTGAATGAACCTTAGAATTAAGAACCTTCTCCAGACTTCTTCAAAAACACGATTTTTGGGTAATTTTTGCTGTTGTGGGATAGGAGGGAGGATTCAGCTGCTGAGAGAAGGGTCACTTTGGCACCTCAGGTAAGAGATCTAGGGGTAACCGTACTCGTGTGGTTAGCAGGCTAACGGAATTTCCCTGGTGTTTTCCTCAGAGAGCCATATGCCTACGGGGATGGCCGAGATGCCAGACGCGACCGCTCCCCTCTTCGGGGGAGCCCACGGAGGGACCCCAGGGATGGCAGGGATGGCAGGAACGGGCGAGATGCCAGAGACGCTCGAGACATTCGAGCTAGAGATATGCGCGACGCCAGAGACCACAGGGACCCACGGGACCTGCGAGACCCGCGGGATATCAGGGATCCGAGGGACCTGCGGGACCCGCGTGATGTTAGAGATCTTCGCGACCCACGGGAGCCACTGTACGACCGATACCGGGATCCGCGGGATATGAGAAATGCGCGAGATGTGAGGGATCCGCGGGACATGAGAGACCCTCGAGACCCTATGTACAGGTAAGCTCAGCCGGATCGTGTTTGCAAATGAGTTCTTACGGTGTTTCTGCCGCACTGGCTGCGCTGGTTTGGGTGGTGTCCAGTTTTTGAGGAAATCGCCCTGGCTGGGAGAGTTGTGCTATGGGGAGTGGGTGGGTACCTCTGATATTAAACTTGAGGACGGTGTCTGTGGGATGCGCTGCCTGAGATTGTGCTGGAGCATGGAAACCTTTGCTGTGTCTGTGAACGTTGCAGACGAGATGAATCTTACGACCGTTACCTGCGCCTTGAGGACTATTACCGGCGCAAGGACGACTCTTACTACGACCGCTACAAGGACCATTTCGACAGACCTCCAGTGAATTCAGATGGTGAGTGCCTGGAACGCTTTAATGGGAGGGTGCAGGGGTGCCGCAGTGCCGACCCTGTGGTGTTCTGTGCCCCTCTGAGCAGGTCTAAAGGGCATCCCTTGTTCTGTCCCTGCGGCTCGTTTCAGACCGTCTGAAGCGCGAGGAGCGGCGCCGGGAGGAGCTGTACCGTCAGTACTACGAGGAAATCAAGAGGCGTTTTGATGCAGAGAGACCTGTGGATTGTTCCGTGATAGTGGTGAATAAACAGACAAAGTAAGCAAATAGTTACAACAGGCTTTATTATTGCATGGTAGAGGAGAATGGATGTAAACTTAGTCCTGCCTTGAGGCTGTTTGTCTTATGGGTTGCTCTTGAGAAATGCGGCTTTAGAGCCCCCAGAAAGCTGTAGCTCCTTGTTGCTCTTCCGGGAATGTATGTTGATGAGGTGTGGAAATGTATCTTGTGATTGCATTTATTTCCCCCTTGTTACCTATCTCTGTACCTTCTCCTGATACTTTTCCACCCACTCTTCATATCAACCTGTCATGACAGGCTGAGTTCTGTAGGTTGGCTTCTCTCCTCTCTATCCCTTGGACTTCTGCAGGCATAAATTTCCTCCTTTAATGAGTTCAGTTTAAACATGTTTGTGTGAACAAATTTTTAATAGTGTAAATCCCTTTGCAAACACTCTCTCTTAGCTAAGCCAAAGCTTGATTTGTAATTTATTTCAGTTAAACTGAAATGACTGATTCAGATCAGAATAAGGGCTTTTCTATTACTGTAATGGGATTGCTTTAGTACTGTCCTGATAAACATAATGAAGTCGGGCAAGTCATCAGAAAAGCGAATCTGAGATGGAGGAGAGGGTGAATGTGCCAAGGCTTCTGTTTCTGTGTGTGACTGGCGTGTTAAACTGCTGGCTTTGCTTTGTGACAGGGAGTACGCGGAGTCAGTGGGACGGAAGGTGCGGGATCTGGGCATGGTAGTGGACCTGATCTTCCTCAACACAGAGATGTCACTGACGCAAGCCCTGGACGATGTGAGCAGAGGAGGGTCTCCTTTTGCCATTGTCATCACCCAGCAGCATCAAGTTCACCGCTCTTGCACTGTTAACATCATGTTTGGCACCCCACAAGGTACTGAGGTCTCAGTAGGCTGGGAACTGCGTGGTCACTCTGAACCTTTCTTTCAGGCAGAATCACACAGGACAAAGGTCGTCCTTGCTGTCACACAAGTAGTTATTAATGACTTGACACAGTGTCATAAATGTGAATATCATTATTTACAAGCTCCCATAATACTCTGTTTGCCCTTTGACAAAAGGACTGTGTAATTCCTGCCAAGAGGGAATCTCAGCCGTGTTCTTGGCTTCTAACACTGCCAGCCTTCCTGTCTCAGGAAAAGTCATGGACCCCAGTGCTAGAAATGGTTGCACTGCTCTGGGAGATCTCTGAGTAACACCAGCCCAACCTCAGTCTATCACTTGTTGCTCTCAAAGAGAGCCTATTTGGAATGTGACAAATTACAGGACAGATTTCAAATGTATTTTAATAAAGATTTGGTTAAGCTAGAGATCTCATAATGAAACTGGGAGGAGTTAAAAAAAGAACTACAAAGTGTTTGGGTATATGCGCTCTACTTATTAGAGCCATTACACTTGTCACATCACTTTCCATCTCAGGGGGTGACTTGGTTGTTGCATGAGGGTGGGTGTAGGTATTAAAAATGCCTTGTAATCTGGGAAAGCAGCCTGTGTTCTGATCATAGGCCTGTTCATATACTCTGTCTGCACAGGTGACTGGTTCGACTGACATTGAGCTTTCAAAGGTTATTTCTGCTTTACTGTGTTCCCAAGTAATGTTCTGGGAGATCATCTGGGAGAGGAAACGTCTGAGTGCACAGTCAGTGGTTGGTGTGTGCTCACTGACTGGAGAAGCCCAGTTTCTTTTAACAACAGATGCAGATGTGATGGGAGGGTTCCCTCATTTCCTGAAGGAGCACAGCTCACGCACACTGTCTCTGGGCTTTCCACTGCCCTTGGTTTTAACTCTTAGCTCCTTTGGTTTAACACCTGTTAAACCTCTGGCAGGAGGCCAAAGCTGCTTTTCTGCACAGGATCTGCCGGTGTATCAGACCTGGTGGGAACCCCAGTCATTAGTTCACCCACAGCTCATTCCAGAGATTAAATATTCTCACTTCAACCGCTTGTGGCCACCTTTCCCTGCGTGGTTGTTTCAGGGAACTCTTTCACAACCTGTGCAAAATGAACCCCAGTTTCCTGTTAGGTGGAAAAAGCTGGCAGGATTTGATGTTCTACAGGTATGAACAGTGCCCTGCCCAGAGCTTTGGGCACTTTTTGGAAGATAAAGGCTCTTTTGATCTCCATGCTTAAATCTGTGTTCAGGGGAATGTTTGCCTGTGTGCTTTGGGACGTTGAAATAATGACCTCAAAACACACTGTTGGAATTGGCCATTATTCATTTTATCACAGAAGAACTCGATTGCTGCTTGTTGTCCCAGAGTGGTGAATGTGAGCAACCATGTGACACTAAGCCAGTGCTGCTTCCTCCCCACCTGCACGAGCACACACAGTGTTAAGGTGTTGGCAGTACAGAAACAAAAGTGTTCCCATGGCTGTCCTCCTCTGGAAAACCTATAGCCTTCAGAGGGCAAGTTTTGGGTCTGTCCAAGGGTTTAGCAGTCAAGTGACTGGAACTGTCTCCTCTTGGAGCGCCAAGGATTTATGTGAGAGGTAGAGGGAGCTGCTTTCCCTTTTAAGTGGTGAGAGGCGGGAAAGACATTTCTGGGATGACAGGATGTCTGCATAGAGCTTTGGGCCTTGGAAGGAAAGGCTGGCCTTGCTGGGTGATAACTGTGGGCCTTTTGTTGGCCTTGGAAATGTAACTGTTTGCCTGTGCCTGGGAAGCTCCCAAGTCTGCACTGGCACTCCCTGGGCAGTGCCTGCTGCTGACTGTGCTGTGCTGGCGATTGAGGGAGACGGCACTTCCCTCAGTGTCACTTCAGGTCACTCAGAGTGTTTCTTTCCTTGTGCAGAACACCGCAACATGCCCCAAGCTGATGCCATGGTGCTGGTGGCAAGGAATTACGAGCGCTACAAAACAGAGTCCCGGGAGAAGGAGCGGGAGGAGATCGCCCGGCAGGCTGCCAAGATGGCAGACGAAGCTGTTCTGCAGGAGCGGGAGCGCCCACCCCCCATGGAGGAGGGTGTCAGAGGAGGTCACCCTCCCGGGATCCAGGCTCTCCTGAACCTGCTGGCAGACAATCGCTACCTGACTGCTGAGGAGATAGATAAAGTCATTAATTACCTGAGGGACCGGAAGGAACGGTTACTGCGGGGCAGCACTGAGTCTCTGCAGGGTGAGTCTCTCGGCCCCAGGCAAGGTTTATCATGGGGTTTGTGGCCCTCGGGGCTGGGACAGGAGGAGAGTTCTGGGACCGCAGAGGAGCCTGGGAGCACGATTTTACTGAGATGGATGTGTCCTTGGGAGTCCTGAGACAATTTAGAGTTTTCATGTGGAAGACCTTTTATAGTGGATTCTCTCAGGGCACTCAGGGACTGCCATAACTGGTTGGGCTGCTACACTCAGTTCTGCGGTTTTGGGTTCCCAGAGCTGTGCAGCTCCGATCAGAGGGTGGGTGTTCACTGATGCTGTGTAGCTGTTTCACGAGTTTTCTTTAGATGCCCCTTTAAGAGCATTTGCAGAGCTTTAACCACCTTTCCTTTCTTTCCCAGCACCCATGTCAAGACAGTCTTTGGGGGCACCTTCAGGATCATCACTGGGTAATCAGTCCAGCCTTCCAAGCTCTCAGACTCATCAGGGTTCACAGCCTCTGGTCTCTACTCCTTCTGTTCCAGTGTCCTCTTCTAATCCTCAGCAGGAGCTTCAGGCAAAAATCCTCAGTCTCTTCAACAGCGGGGCGGCAGCAGCGGCAGCCGCCGTGGCAAACAGCAGTCCTGCCGCCCCCGCGGGCTCTTCGGGCAGCACTCCCAACCAGAACTTTGCCAACCTGGCTGGTGGGCAGCCCCGGCCAGCACAGATGAGCGCTGGAAACCTAAACCAGGCTCAGCAGAGATTGCAGACTCCAAGCGCGCAGCTTCCTGCTCTGCCGGGCCCTTCGAGAAACGCGGGTCCGAGGCCTGGGGCTCCCCCACAACCTCAGCCGCTCTATGGTCAGCACCAGACCCGCCTCCCTGCGCCTGGCAGCGTGCCCGCTCAAAGGCCGGTGTCTTCTGGTATCAACTTTGACAACCCCAGTGTACAGAAAGCCTTGGACACCCTTATCCAGAGTGGTCCTGCGCTCTCCCACCTCGTGAGCCAAACTGTGGCCCAGGGGCGAGCAGGGTCCTCAGCCCAGCAACCGATGGGCTCCTACCAGCGACACTATTAGAGCTGAGCTGTGAGGCCTGTTCCCCTTCCCTTTGCCATTCCATACTTATAGCTGTTTAAGGAGTTTCCCATCCTTGACCCGGGACAGATGCCTGGACATGCATGTCCTCTCCACTCTGGTGAGAGCATACCCCCCACAGCATTACTGTCGACGGTTGCTGGTGCTGCCCTCCCTCTCCTTGATCTGGTTAGCAGTGTTTGGAGCAGAATGCTCGGTTTTCTCTGCAGCACAGTGTTGGATCATTGGTTGTGTTGTCCCATCCCAGGTATCAGTCCTGCTGCATTTTCCTCACTCCCAGCACCTGGTGCACCTTCCCACTGAGGTGCAGTCTGGGCTTACTGAATGGTCTCAGTGTAGTTTTGGGTCAGTGGTTTTGAGGAATTAAGGGACTGGACACAGTGTTATGCTGATGGGCCTTGGACACCCACTGCTGTGGAATGGGCACTATTTTTCTTTGGAATTTTTTTTTTTTTTTTTTTTTCTTTTTTAATGATGTATAAGCCAGCTGGGAAGTACAGTGATAACACTAGCAGCAGAAATTGTGAAGCACATGCCTGACCACTGCTCAGTAACCAGGACTGTGCCGTGCAGTCCCTCCATGCTGGCCTGCCCTGTCCCAGCAGGGAGGCACGTGCTCCTCACCTCACCCTGGGCTGAGCACAGATCTGCAACACAAGAACTTCCAGCCAAGGCAGAGGCTTCAAATGGTCTGTCAATTTTCCTACACCAAGTAATCAGTGTCAAGATCAGTCTGTTAAATTTGGTGTATAAATTTCCTTTTCTTACAGCCTTTGGGACGGTTGTTAGTGTAGCTCAGCTGCAGCCATGCTGATATGCTGCTGGCCCCCCTGGGAATACCCAACACTAGGTACCAGGGGGAATCCTGCTCTCTGAAACCTCACCTTGTTGTTCTGAGGGGTGTTCTGTCCATCTGAGGAGGAGAGGCAGTGCCAAGATGCAATACCATAATTTTATAGTTTTTTTTAACGCTTTGGTAGCTGCAGCGGACAGTGGAGTGGAAGATCAGGCAGTGATTCTTCACCGTGTTTTTAACCGGTAACATACTTTGATACCAGAACACAAAACATCTCTTAACTGTGTGGTCCTCCCCATCATGGCCTTCTTGGAGTCTGTGGGCTTCCTGCAGGAAACCGAGAGACACTGAGGAAGCAGAGGATTTACTTTGTCCCAGGTGGTTTTGTGTTGTAGCATTTATTTTCTCTCTGTGCTGTTAACAAGAGGACATTACTTTCTAATAAAAGGCCGTAAAAATTAGTTGTTGCATTTTTTGACACCTAAGTACTCCTGGAGTACGTTACTCTGCTGTGTTTGCTGTTACTCTCCTCTCCTGGATGAGCTGTGCCAGATGCTGCTCCGTGCTGGATGCTGAGCAGAACACGTGCAGACCTCCACAACCCCACAGCTGGGTAAAGCACCTCTGCTGGGGTGATCAGAAACTGGGGAGAGGCTGTTCCTCTCCTTGTGTTGTGCATCCTCTGCAACCTGCTGCTCCCTGTCAGGGCTTGCTCTGTGTTATGGCAGTGGTGCAAAATAGCTGTGGAGACCTGGAAGCAAGTGAAAAGTCCCCGTGCAAGTAGTGAAGGGTGTAATAAAATCATTTATTGCATTTTGTGCAGACAGGAGTCTAGAAAAATGAATACAGGTAAAGCAGTAAAGCAGTAACAGGGAGCATTCAACAGCCGAGGAGCCACTCCTCCATGGACACCTGCACAGAGAACACGGGGTCTGCACCGAGGCGGCCTAATGCACAACACTGAAACACGCACAGAAATTAAATGCAAGCCTAATACTTCTCTTTTTTTGGTTTGCAACCTGTTTTATTTACAAGGTTTTAAACTTAATTGCATTGCTCTGCACACAGATTCTCTAAAACACAAAGCATTCTAGGTCACTACATGTCTATTGAAATATTGCACTCGAATAAAAGTCACTTGAATGGACGGAGAACATCTAGCTACAGTGATTAAAAGAGTATTGAATGAACCGACTTCGTGATAACATTCATAACAAATATATTGCACATGTAGCACAGAAAGTGTTGTAACCAGCAAATCTCAGACCTTTCGGTCTTTCTGCTAGTTTTTAGTCCTGCTACACAGAGGAGGGTCTTGACTCTTCTAGTGCAACTCTTGCCTTTGTGCGGTCTCCTGTCCTTCCTCTCGTCCAGCCACGGACCAGCACCCGCCCAGGCTGGATGCTGCCTGTGCTTCCCATCCCTGCTGCCCTGTGGCTCGCTGCCTGTGCTGCGTGGTGGCCACAGCGACCTGAGCTGCCGCTGCCACTCGTGGGGGCCAGGGCTGTTGGCACCCCCGCAGCAGGGACCGGAGCACACGCCACCAGCGCTGTGCGCTGGCCCAGCGCTCCCCGCCTGCTGCGGCCACGCTCCAGCCCACCCTCCCGCGGGTCGTGCTGATCAGTGCTGCTCCCAGCAGCAGCCTGCCTGTGAAACAAACTGGGGGGTCAAGACCTTCCTGTCTGGAACAAAAACCGGACCGTGTCTGCTCATGTGCCAAGGAGGAACTTGCATGTCTACCAGAGGAGGACACTGTCTTCACCACGGTGGAGCGGCAGAAGGGTGCTCCATGGGGAAACTGAACACTCACAGAGGCCAAACGTGCAGGGCTGGGTTTGTAAACTAACATGCAGTGCTGTCTGCTAAAACTGGCCCTCTCCAGCGGACGGCGAGGGGACGCGCTGTGGAAACCAGCTCCTGTCTTGCCACAGCCAAACTGCCTGGCAGGGGTGTGGGGGCAACCCTGGCTCTGTCCAGAGCTGTGCCCCTGCTCTTGCTGGAGGATGGGGAAGGGGGAACGCCTTTTTTCAGCAGTAGTGACCGAAAGGGCTGGCCTTCCTTCTCCCTGGCAGAGCCGGGACCGTGGCTTTGCCGTCAGGGTGGAAGTGGTGCTGAGGGGAATGGGATCCACTGACGATGCTGGGGGGACGGAGCAAACCTCTCAGCAGAGAAGCGTGCCCTGGCTGCTCTCACGTCACTCCCAGCTGCCCTGTACCTGCGGCCGATGGAAGAGCCCCTCACGTGACACTGTGAGGGTGGGTGCTGTCTGCGTGTAACCTGCCTCTGCCCTCTGCCCTCGGCGCTGACCTGCTGGGGCAGGAGGGGACCGGGCTCGCTGCCTCAGGCCCAGCAGGGCAGCAGCCAAGCTGCAATTAAAGGGCGACTGCAGGGAGCGTGGTGGCATCTCGTGAAGAGGCAGAGCAGCTGGCAAGCGTTCGAGGCCCAACAACGCCACGCGAGCACATGAGCCGCGTGGGCAGGCTGCCGGGCCTCCCCCGCTGCTGCAGAGGTGCCTCAAATAATTTTGGGAGGCTGGAAACAGCACGTGAGCCTGTGTGTGGTGGTGTAGGGCCAGCTCCAAGGGGCAGAGCAGCTAGATACTGGCAAAGCCCTGGTTCCCATGGGCTGCCCTTCCCGAAACTAAAGGAACTTTCCACTCGCAGACTCCCGCCTGCTCTTCTCACGGCTGAGGCAGCGGCAGGACCGGAGAGTGCTGCCCTGTGCATCTGCACCGTTCATCAGCCCCGAGCTCCTGTGCTGAAACCAGGTCTTAGCTCAGCCTGACGGTCCCCCTGTAAACACTGAGCTCCCCATGCCCATGGGACTGGCTTCCACAGCAGCATCTGCGACGCAGACCTGCAGCCATGCAGGCAGCCGAGCTACCCTGGCAGAAACTCTGGCTGTGGCTGGGACTGCTGCTGGAGACAAGGGAGGCACTTTGGGAGTGATGGAAATGTAGGAGCAAGGTACGAGCAGGCACAGATGTGCAGCTGGGGCTTGGTTTTGGTCTAGGAGTGTGTCCAAGTAGTATCTTAGAGAAAAAAAAGAAAATAAAATCCAACATCAAAAAACCCACTTCTTTTTATCCAAGCATCCCCAAATAGCTTTGGCCTGGACCTGGAGGAGTAGAGGAGTTCTGCAGAGGGAGCGGGGGCTGGAGTGTCCAGTGCAGAGCGGGTTTCCTGCTCTCAGGGAGGCGGGAGCCAAGGTTGGCAGGGGGACGAGTGGGCAGGGGGCTGGGACCAGTCAGGGCTGCCCGTGCCAGGCAGGAGGCAGCTGCTGCCTGCATGGACACCCATGGGGATGCTGCTGCAGCACCCGCTCCCTCTGCACCTGGTGCAGTGCAGGGCAGCACTGGGGAGCTGTCTGGGGGGCTGAGGGGGCGAGTGCTTCAGCGTGGGGGCTCAGCTCTGGCCGAGGACGAAGTGCTGCCTCAGGGGCCAGGCTGGCACAAAGCCGCCAGCGCTGCCGGGAGAGGGCAACTCTTAGCAGGCTGCACTTTGAGTGGAAGCTCAAATCTGCTGTGAAACAAGTTCAGAAAAGTCTGTGACTTCTTTTCCCTGAAAACTCTTTAAGAAGCTAAATTGAGAAGAGAATGAACCTGCGACCTGGCCCTTTCCCAGGGGCTGCTGGTGGCTGGGGAAGGCTGCAGCCTCCACCACCGCTCTGGAGCACTCGGTGCAACGGATGGGCTCCTGGTTCGTGCAGGAGCAGCCCGGCTCAGCTCCCTGTCCCTGCGGCCTGGTGCTAGCAGAGCCCTGCATCTCTCAGAATAGATATAGATCTCTATATATAGACTTCATCTGGTTCTATTAACATAAATATGATCACTTTAAAAATACACGTACTGTATTATGTACACTATGTACATGGGGCTGGGGCGGGCGCCGGCGGCACCCTGCTGCCCTCGCACCGCTTCCTGCGTGGTTCCTGGAACCGTTCACATTTGTTAAAAGCGCCTCAGTTTCTCTGCTGTGAGAGATGCTGGGAGGGAACGGTGACAGGGGCGACCCTGCAGCTGCTGCCAGAGATAAGAGGTGTTTGATCCTCCCCAGTGGGCCCTGCTGCCCGCGCGCGGGGGCTGACGCTGCGGCATGGCCGGTGCCAGGGCTGCCCTGGCCGGCCGGGTGAGGGAGTGCCGAGATGCTGGGGGACAGTGGGACCCCTACAGCCCCCACTGTGGGGTCTGGCTGGCCAGACCAGCAAACAGCCTTTGCATATGTTAAAAATACACACAGACCTGGACTGTCCTACAGCCCCCGGCAGCATCTGCGTCTGCCAGGGGCCGGGGCCCGGTTAGCAGCGAAGCCCTGGGGAGCAGCAGGGAGCACAGCGGGATGGGAGGGACCTGGACACACGTGCAGGTGCTGGGGCCAGCCAGGCTGGCTGGTGCTGGGCCCTGAGAGCCCCCAGTGCAGTGCAGCAGAGGGGCGGGGTGGGGACGCCCCGTGCCAGGCCAAGACCAGGCACTGGTGCCTCAGGGGTCGGCAGCACCCACGCGGCTCCAGCTGCCGGAGAGTGGCCCCGGCTCACGCTGCACGTGGCGAGGCCTCTGCATGGCTCCCAGCACCGCAGCTCCACACCCTGACTGCTGCACAAGCACCTGGAGAGTGTCAAGGCGGAGAGAGCCTGGAGTCAGCAGTGGGGGGACAGGGCGCACCCCACAGCCACCCCAAGCCAGGGCTCCTGCTCTCACAGCATTGCCGTGCTCCAGCACCTCGCAGCCACCCCCCACCCTCTGTCCCCTCCAAACCATCATCTTGCATCTCTACAAGCTTGGCCCATGACCTCCAGAGACGACAGTGCCGAGGCAGCGGTGAGGTGGGTCTGTCCGGGCCCATGACGGTGAGGGGCAGCAGGGGGACAGTGCCGTGGGAGACAGCCCCAGGGAGCTGCTGGAGGTGGGGAGAGGAGCGTCCGGCGAGGGGAGCGTGGTGGTGGCCTCTGTCTTCTCCCAGCGCCTCGCAGGGAGGCACGGCACAGGCGGTGGGCACAGGGCACAGTCCAGCCGAGCTCCACGCAGGGGTAGCAGCACGGTGGGGCCGAGGTCCGTCTCGGCACAGCCGCCCTCCTGCCCGGCCGGGGGCTGCGGCGGCAGTGCTGGGGCTGGCGGCGGGGCTGGCCCTGCCGGGGCGGGCGGTGGCGGCAGCGCCGGGCTCTGGTGCTCAGTCCGCGGTTCACTGTATATATTTATATATAAACAAGGACAGCAGTGCTGTGGTGTTGCAATGAGGAACAGCTGCTCTGGTGCTGGATGCTCCCGGAAGATCTGGTGCTGCAGTTCGAATGGAGAGATCAGGGGCACGGCCAAAGCCAGGTGAAGGTTCTGCGCACCGGCTGCCATCCGGCCTTCCCTCCTCCCCTCCGGGAGCACGGTGCAAAGGGGTGGCGGGGCTCTCAGTGTGCAGACAAACCTCTCTCGTGCGTCTTTCAGGAGTAGATGGTGATGACCTCTCGGCCCCCACCACGCACCAGGAGCACTCGGTCCAGATGCTCCGTCAGCACCTCCAGGAACTCCATGTCTGCACGGCTGTCAAGGAAGAAAAACTCCACACTGGAGCATGGGGACGGCCCTGCTCCATCCCTGCCCAGCCCCTGCCCTGCAGCACTGACACCCCCACACCAGAGCCAGGAGCTGGTGGGGTCAGTCCTGAGCTGAGGGGCCAGGGGAGCCCACCTGTGCTGGTGCCACACAGTGGGGATGGTGGCTGAGCCAGCAGACAGCTGAGCCCTGCGGATCTCTGTCAGGCCCCTGTTATGTGCCATTGCACTCATGCGTGCAGGTGCAATGTCGTGTGGCCCCATCACCCATCACGGTGCTGCCAGAGGGGCAGGATGGTGCCAACAACACCTGTCAGACCCAGCCAGGGGCAGGAGAGATGGGGGAGTCCTGACTTAGGCACTAGACCTGTGCATCTCAGCACTTGCCTGCAAAACCCACCATTTTTGGGTGAGTCACAGACCCCGGCCCTTCCTGCAGAGAGGGCTCTTGGTGCCTGGCCCCACAGGAAGGATACAGTTCTCATCCCCTTTCCGGTTACGGGGTGGTCCTGGCATGTTCAGCAGGACCAGCTTGGCGTCCTGGGACTTCTTCACGATCACCTCATTGAGCTTCACAGCCGTGTGCATCCTCCTCACGTTGGACTGGTTCCTGTGGGCGACAGCGCGTGTGGGCACAGGGCGGGCACAACCAGCCTCCATCCCCACACTGGGCCTGAGGGGACGCAGGGCAGGCTGGCCTCCTGCCCCAGAGGGGCCCAAGCTGGGCTGTGGCACAAGCTTGGGGTGCAGCAAGCTTTGCTGGGCATGGTGGTGGCCACTCTGAGCCCTCATCTGTGCCCGTGAGCCGCAGGGCTATGCGTGGTGCCCGCGGGCAGCAGCACCCCATGGCTGGTGGGGGCCAGGCCGTGTGGGAGCGAGCAGGAGCAGACAGCACGAGTGTCACCGCGGGTGCCGGAGCTGAGGCTCACAGGGAGCTGCCGGCACCGCGACAGGGCAGACGGGGAGGGCGCGGCGCGGGCAGCGCGCGGTGCACGGGGCTGGCAGCCACAGCCCCCGCGTGCCGCCCGGCTGAGCCGTCTGGCACGGCAGATGTCACGGCTCACTGAACCGCCCTCCTGCATGGGGGCAACCCCCGAGGCTCCCCATCCCCAGCACGTCCCAGCCCTCCCCACCCCGGCCCTGGCACCCTGCCAAAGCCAGACTTACAGGTTCTCCCACTCCCTGCCAGGAGCACGATGGGGCCAGGAGACAGAAAGAGAGACAAACAGACAGACAGACAGACAGAGAGCAGAGGTGAGTACCAGGTGTGCACCCTGAGTCCCTGCAGCACATGCAGCCTGGGCATTCCACCCCTCTCTGTCACCTGCACAGGGACCACTCGCCACCTCCCCCCCCAACCCCTCTGCAGGGATGCACTCAGGGCACCCGGGCTGCCCAACCTCTCCTCAGGGCAAGGACTGAGCTAGTGCTGCCATAGTCCCGCCTGCACCCAGTCTGGCTGGGGCAGGGAGGGACAACCAGGGACACAGGGCACGGGTGGGATGGGGTGGCAGCGTGGGGGGCCGTACGGCTTCATGTTGAAGAAGTCCTTGATGCCCTCAGGGCTGACAGGGCTCTTGCTCTTGTTCTTCTCGGCGACAGACTTCTCCTTCGTCCAGGTGAGATGAACCTTCTCGGGGGCGGCCTCTACCTCATCACCAGGGGACTGCGAGCTGCTGGAGAAGGTGGTGGCATTCTTGTCATGGATGAGCTGGACCTGCAGAAAGGAGAGGGGGGATGACGGGCAGGGACTGGGGCCAGCTGCCTGCCTGACTCTGTCTCAGTGCAGCCCCTCACCTCCTCCTCTGGCTTCTCCTCGCCATCACCAGCCTGCTCCTCGGGGACATTCAGGCGCAGGCGCGTGTTGGCCGGGTTCTTGCGCCGGATGGAGCCACGGGACTCATCCGTGATGCTCTGGATCTGTGGAGGACAGGGTCAGCCAGAGGAGCCGGGCAGAAGAAGGCTTGGCTGGGCAGAGCCTTCTTCTTCAGAGACTTCTTGGCTGGGGCCTGCAGCCCCACATCCCGGCAGGAGGAGCACACAGAGCTGCAGGGCAGCTCGGTAGGCAGTAGAGCCACCACAGGGGTCACAGCCCGCCCGGCCTGTCCTGCAGCCTCACCTCCCGCTCACGCTCATTCTTGGTGAGGTGCATTTGCTTGAGGATCTGGGAGCGCTGCTCCATCACCAGCGTCTTCTCATAGGTGTAGGCAGAGATGTCACTCTCATGCTGTGGGGGGAACAGGAGAAATGTGGGGCAGGGTGAGTTGCACTGACTGCTCCCAGCACAGCCCAGCATGTCCCTGCATTGCTGTGCCCTCCCATGGGTTCTGTGTCCCACTGTGGAGCTGCATATTCCCATGGTGTTGTGTGTCCCCCCACTTAGTGCCACATCCCCTCGTGGCAGGGTCTGTCTGGCTCTCCCATGCACAGCACCCCTGACTGCAGGACACACCCTGTGCCAGCACTCACCATCTCCACCACCTCCACCTCTGCGGTGATGCGCAGGTGGTACAGGAAGGTGGTGAGGTCCTTCTTCATCTGGATGCTGTTGTCATCCATCTGTGCCACCGTGAAGATGCGCATCTTGCACTTACGCCAGACCTATGAGGGAGGGAGGAGTCACGGGCACGGCTCGACTGGGACAGCACCGGCCCCAGCCCCTGCCCCAGCTCCGCTCTGCAGGGCCCAGCCTACCTTGTGCTGCCGCAGGAGGAAGGGCAGCAGCATCAGCATCCCCCCATCGTGGACAATCCACCAGACGTCGATGTGGCCCTCCGAGAACCGCTCCTGGTTGCCCGGGAACATGGCAACATTCTTGGCCACCAGCAAGGCCAGGTGCCCAGCCGTGGTCTCTCGCACCAGCTCTGGGAGGGGAAGGGCCACGTCAGCCAGGGCGGTTCGGAGCCCCCCAGCCCGTCAGCGCTCGCCCTCCGCGGTGCCTACCGATGAAGTTCCTCCAGGTCTGGTGGTCCTCTTTCTGGCGCCAGCTGCGGGGCCAGCCCACCAGCACCGTGTTGTGCTGCAGGCCCCCCAGCCCGCTGGACTGGATGAGATGGGACATGCCATCCCGCAGGTTGGAGGAGATCACCACCTGGCAAAAGCCCTTCACCTTCTCCGCTTCCATCAGGCGCCGGATGGACTGCGAGGGAGAGGGAAGTCAGAGACCTCAGGGTCCAGGAACAGGCACAGGCCAGAGGCACGGCAGCCACCAGCCCCAGCAGCAGCCCCCTGGCCATACTGGGGAGGGTGTGGGGTACAGGGTGCAGGCTGTAGGGGTACAGTGCACAGAGTGTGGGATATAGGGTGCAGGCTGTGGGGTGCAGAGTGCAGGCTGTGAGGTGCAGGTTGTGGGATGCAGGTCCCCACAGGGTGCCCAGGTCTCCGTGCCCCATGGCAGCCCGGTGGCTCCGGGCCAGGGGGGTGATGCCCAGCGGTGCGTGGAGCTGGCACGCAGCTCTGTGCCGTGCAGAGCAGAGGGTGTCCCTGTGCCAGGGCTCTGACGGGCGGTGGAGCAGCAATTAGAGTTATTTACTGAGAGAAATTATAACATGTCTGCATGGGAGAGAAACTGTTTGCTTCCGAGGGCTTAATCTCATTAATGTGCCGCGGGGGGGTGGGGAGGGCTCTCGCTCTGGCAGGGAAATGCTTCTGTCTCCCACCCTGCCTGGCACCAGGACCACAGAGACCATGGGGAGGGCTGAGGATGTGGGGTCTGCTCAGCTCAGCAGCACAGCAGACCCTGGCCAAGCACTGTGCCGTGCTGTGCCAAGCCCTGCAGCAGCTGGCCAAGACTGGGACCAGTGTATGGCTGGTGCCAGCGTCTCTGGTTTCTTGGTGGGGGAGAGGGGTCTGGAGATCCCTGCGGTGCTCTGAGCACTAGTGAAGCATTGAGTCCCCAGGCTCTGCCCAGTGCTGCTCCAAGGTTCTCTGGGCCATCCAGGGCCACCAGTCCTGGTCACGGGGCAGGAACGACCCTGGGCACCTGGGGACCATGGGCACCTGCTGCTGGTAGTGCCCGTCCTGTGGCAGGCAGCTCTCACCTCCTCCGCCCTCTGCGCCTGTGGGTGGTTGTCCAGGAAGGTCCCTTCCAGCACAGAGGCCACAATGGTGAGGCCCTTCCCAGCCTTGAGCTGCGACGTGAAGGACAGGAGCTGCGGGTGCACCACGTTCTGCTCCTGGTCCCCGCGGACCAGGACCAGCAGCTGCGGCCTGGAGGGAGGGTCCTGCAGTCAGTGCCCGCACCCAGCTGGTCCCTGCCCCAGCACCCCCAGATCGCCGTCCCCCGCCCAGCCTCACCTCCAGTTCTTGGTGTGCGGGGGCCCTTCCTCCAGCCGCAGCAGGGCATAGCGGGCCGCGCTCAGGGACAGCCCCCGGATCCCATCGCCCCACTCCTTCTCTGCCCTGCGGGAACCAGCAGCACGTAAGGGAGGGTCACAGCTCCAGCCACAGAGAACCAGGCTGGCACTGTGGAGCGTCCCAGGACGAGCAGCCCAAGGGAGCTGAGCAGCCCACGCAGAGGGGCCATGGGGGATGCCCAGGGTCAGTGGCGCCGTGGCCGCCCTTACCCGCGGTACTCGATGTATTTGTAGATGAGGCCGGCGATCAGCATGGCCACCAGCGCATAGTACCAGGAGCAGATGAACATCAGCGCCAGGCAGAGGCTCATGCCCAGGAAGGACAGTGTCCTGCAGGGAGCGCAGCACTGTCAGTGTGCCATGGGGTCCCTGGCCCGGGGTGTCCTGGGCGGTCCCTGTCCCGCCTCATCCCGCCCCAGCTCACCAGTGGTAGTAGCGGAAGCGGGGCCGCCAGTTGGGCGTCCGCAGCAGCGTCTGCACCGCACATGCCAGGTTGACAAACATGTAGCACATGAGGAAGAACCTGCAGGAGAGAGATGGGGCTGAGTGGGTGCACTGTGAGGGACTGGAGCCACAGCAGGGCCCTCAGCACCTCCCAGTCCCAGGGTGGTCAGTGCCAGAGCGGGCCCCACTGATGGACAGGGGAGCAGGGCCACGGAGCAGCCAGGCCCCAGTGCTGGCCAAGAAGGAGAGCCTGGAGTCCCTGCAGGACCCCCTCCTCCCAGACTGGGGCCAAAGCAGCAGGTGTGTCCCCCCACCCCGAGGAGCAGAGACCCGCCCGCGACACCCGCTGCTTGAGAAGGTGCAGGTGGGACAGCACGCTGCCTACATGGAGAGGATGGGAGCCACCTCGTCCAGGGAGGCGATCAGGATCCCGATCTCGCAGATGCAGGCCGTTAGCAGCAGGGCCCATGTTGGCTCCCCGTTGGCTTTCCCGTGGCCAAACACCTGAAGCAGGGAGAGAGGGTGTGTCAGGGCTCTGCAGTGCCCTGCAGCCCTGGGCATGGGTCCTCAGCACGATGGTGAACCTTTCCATATACCCAGCCCTGGCGGGAGCAGGGAATGGGAGCACTGGGTGCCACAAACTGGCACACGTCCCGAGCTGGATCGTGCCAGGGCAGCTGTCCCAGTGCTGGCGGGACTGACTCCTGCTGACTGACTCCTGCTGACAGTACAGCCCCGTTCCCCGTCTGCATCGTCCTCCTGGCACCCAGCACAGCCCCTGTCCCCCTGGGACCCCCACCAGGGATGAGCCCCAGCTCAGCCACAGCCAGCACAGAGTCGGGCACTCTGTGTGTGGGCTGGACACTCTGCTGGGGGAGAGCAGCCCCTCCTGTGGCTGTGGGGATGCGGGGGGGCCGGGGGCGCGTGTCCGGACGCATTAGAGGGTGCGGGCGGCGCGAGAGAGAGCTTGGGCTGGGGCTGGCAGGGTGAAGGAGGGAGGATAAAATTAGCCCGCTCTTCCCTGGGGGGAGCTGTCGGGTTGGATTTGGAGAGATGAGGTTGTGGGAACGCGTCTTCAGAGAGCAGATAAAATATGAAGCGGCACGGCAGCGTGGGGGAGGGGATCCTGACCTTTCCCGGCACTCTCCTCCCACTGACACCGCAGCCAGAGCCACCACGGCCGCCCACCGTGGCGCCGGTGCCAGTGGGACGAGGGCAGGGCAGCAGGGCTGCTCTGGCAGTGAAGGCAGTGTGGGTGCCCACCAGTCCCTCATGCTGGTGGGAGCCACGGCCATGGTGGGCGCTCAGAGTGGGCAGCACTGGAGCCGGGGGACACCTACCCTGAGGAAGGGCACGATTCCATCCCTGGAGATGGCTTGCAGGAGGCGGGGGGCTCCGGTGAGGCTCTGCAGCCCAGCCCCACAGGTGGAGAAGAAGGAGCCGATGACAATGACCCATGGGGACGGCCATGCCAGGGTGCCAACCACCAGGTTCCCATTGACAGCCTCACCAAACCTGCGGGGTACCAGCATCACCTGTGGCTCCGTCCCGTGACTGAGCCCTGAAAGCACCAGCACCACAACCCAGCGCCCCACAATGACACCACCTTGAGAGGATGTGACAGGACCCAGGAGGGGCCCACCCGCCAAGAGGAGCCAGCAAGGGAGCAGGGTCTGAAGTCACCAGGGGCCTGCCCCCACCCCTGCACCCGTAAGCGTGGCAGGGACAAGGGGAGGTGTTGAATAGGACTCCCTGTCCCTTTGCCAGAGGGGGTTGATGACGCTGCATGCAGTTGGATCATGTTTGTGTTGGTGCTGGCGACCCAGAAGTGTCACCTGCCGCGTGAGGCGAGCAGGGCTGCCCCAGATAGGCAGGAACACGAGCACGGGCAGCCCCAGCTGTTGACAAACAAGCAGCTGCCTGCAGCCCCAGAGCAGGAGGAATGCAGCAAAACATGGGGCGTCAGGGCACACACAAGGCCCCAGTGCCTGTTACAAGCTCGAGCTCCACCCTGAGACACCCCCAAACCCTCCAGTGCCACTGCATTTGCCAGCCTCCCTCCATGCCCCCCACAGCCCCGGGACACTCACTTGTCACGCAGGACGACCCCCTCGATGCACGCTCCGAAGAGGACAACGGAGCTGATATCTGCCAGGTGGTCAAGGAGCGCCGGGAGGATGTGGAGTCCTGCCTGCCTGCCCAGTGTGGCACTGGGAGCTCATCCCAGCCCTGCAGAGCCAGCCCACCCACCCTCAGCCCCCAGCCCAGGCTCAGATAAGCCCTGAAGGATACAGACCGCGGAGGTGGTGGCAATGGCCAGGATGGTGCCCGTGGGGATGGACTTCTGGGCATCCCGCAGGTCTCCAGAGCGGTTGGAGCCAGCCATGATGCCTGGGGAAAGAGGAGACGGTGACAGGGGGAGCAGAGCTACAGCCCACACCCATCCCAGACGGCAGCATGGTTCATGCCAAGCACTGTGTGAGCCCTGAGCACATCGGGGCACTGCTCAGCGTGTGCCAGGCTGGGGAGTGGGCATGGCAGGCAGGGGAGAAGGCACTGCTGTGGCCTGCTCCTCTGATCCCCCCAAGCACTTCCTCGCCCCTCCTCAAACCCCAGTCTGAGGCCACTCAAGGATTAGGCTCAAAAGCTCTCAAGTGCCTTGTCTCATCAGCCCTTAATTAGCTCAAGCAGGGACGGTGACTGCAGCAGGGGCACGGACAGGGTCCAGCCCCGACGCTGCCCTGGGAGGGCAGGAGGTCACTCAGGGACACGGCTGGACACGGGTCTGGCACGGCCCGAGGGGATGACCCGCGCTCCGGCCACAGCAGGAGTCAGGGCAGGGCAGGACCCCACAGCCCGCGACACCGGGGGACACGTGCCACGCAGAAGCGGTAAGTGAGCAGCGGGAGGGAGGGCAGCGGAGGCTGAGCGGCCACCGGGGACCCCGCAGCGCCGGACCGTCCAGCGCTCGCCATGCCCGGGAGGGTCCCGCCGGCCCCGGCCCCGGAGGAGCTCCAGAGAAGCCCCGGCGGCCGCGCCCCGCTCGGCTCCGCTGCGGGACTGGGGCGGTGGGGCTCCTCCGCCCCCGGGGAGCTAAAAATACCCGAGCGGCGGGACGTCAGCGCGGCACCGTCAGATCTGGAGCGCGGGCGGTGCGGGGGAGGCGGTGGCGGCGGCCATCCACCCCCGCGACATCACCGCCACCGCCGCCACCGCGGGGGCGGCACACGCGGGGCTCCGCGGAGCGCGCCCGGAGCCACGGGTGCCCCACGGCGCCCCGTGTGCCACCCGGTGCAGCGGGGCCGGGGGCGGCTCCCACCTGTGACCGAGGGGAAGTAGATGCCGACGAGCAGGGTGAAGTAGGAGGTCATGTCGCTGAAGACGTAGGGCTGGTCCATGTCCACTGGGGTGTCGGGGGGGCTCACCGAGGACATCCCCCGCTTCTCCACGATCACGCCCTTGGTCAGGTACGAGCTCCAGAGGTTCTCTGTGAGGAGGCAGGAGACCGGCGTAAGGAAATGCCCACAATCCCCCACACTCGGCACAGCACCGCCCACCCTGCAAGGACGGAGATGGGGGTGTCTGGTGCTGCCTCACCCTCCCAGGCCTTGCTGAGTGGTTGGCACAGTCAGCAGCTGGGGCCAGGGGCATCCAGCAGGCAAGGGACAAGGTCTGGCAGCACAGGTGGGCAACCAGAGCAGGTCATGATGCTGCTGGCAGCATCCCCACAGGATACCGGAGCAGATGACATGGGATTGCAGTAGCAAATAATTAAGAAGGTAATATAATTAATGCTGATCAACACAGGTTTAAGGGAAGTGGATCGTGTCAAAGTAACTTGATAATGTTTTTGATGGGATTACGAGTGCAGGGCTGATGTAACAGGCTTAGTGTCCCTCCGTGTGCTGCCTTGGCCGCAGATCGAGGGGAGAAACTGGAGCAGTGGAGAGCAGCCAGCACCGGGCACGTTGGGCAGAGGCAACCGCCTTCAGCATGGCACTGCTGGTGGGCTGCTGAGAGGGGCAAAGGGGTCCTGAGCCCCGCTTCCCTGGCTGCTTTCAGGTGACAGATAGGGCTGGCAGCCCACACTGAACCTGCCCCTCTTGTCCTCCCAAAAATACCTTTCTCCCTGCAGGGAGACCCCTTGCCTGGGGCACAGCGAGCCTCTGCCACCTCTGCCAGGGCCATGCAGTGCCACCCATCCCAAGGTACTGCCAGCCTGGTCACCCTCACCACCAGCCACTCCAGAGCAGGGTGCTGGCTCTGCCCCAATGCCCCCGATGCAGGAGCATTTTCTGCCTGCTGCCCTGACAGAGACTGGCCGGGTTGGGTGGGAGTCCACGCCCCCTCCTCGACAGCACCATCACCAGCAGGAGCAGGCTGTGCCCAGCAGCCAGGGAGACCTTATCTGCCCCTCAAGACCTCAGCATGGGATGCCATCAAGAGGCTCCCAGCCACCCAACAACTGCACTCCACCAACCACAGCGACAGTCACAGCCCCAAGCGCCACACACTCAGCCAAGTCTGAGCTCCCGCGCCTGTGTCCACATGGCCACCACAGCAGGATGGCTGAAGCAGCCCCACCAGGAAGGACTGATCCTGCTCATGGCTCTACTGCACTCCTGAGTCCCGACAACTGCTCTGGCATGGAGGTCTGCAGACACCCTCTTAGTGTGGCACAGAGCATTGGCTTTGCCACCCACTACCACACGTGAGCACCTGGCAGATGTATCAGCATCTCCAGAAAAAAAAAAAAAACAGGTCAGAAGTGGCTCCTCCCAGCAAATTCAGGCTCTTTCTGCAGCCCTGGCCACTCTCCCAGCACGGCCGTGGCCGCAGCAGCAAAGTGCCCCCGAGGGGCGATCGCTTCTCGCAAAACCTCAGATCAATAACAGCCTTTCCAAAGGCCAAGAGGAAAGAGAGGGAGGATTTATTCCTCCCCAGCCTCTGGGCATCATTCAGAGCCACCCTGCTGGCTGACACAGACTGCGCGGGTGGCTGCAGTGCCCTTCTCTGTCACCCAGTGCCGGAGTCTGTCCCACTGCCTGGCACGGTGTGGGCACAGCTCACTGTGCCCCAGGGCAGAGCAGCCTCCAGCAGGGATCACCCACAGGTGTTCCTACCTGGACCCAGCACTGCCCGCCCACACAATGCTTGGCACGGCACAGTGGTCACCCTCACACCCTCACAGCAACAGCACCGACCCCTCCACCAGCCCTGCCAGCAGAGATGCCCAGCAGGCACGGCCACCGCCCCACCACAGCTCCCCTGGGCTTGTCCTGTGCTTCCTCCTCCATGCTTCCATCCTCATGCCCCCATGCCCATGTCCCCATGCCACGCTCACCTTGGATGAGGCCACTGGCAGCGCCGGGGATGCCCTCGATCTCGGTGACGTTGTTCATGGTGAAGTACTCGTCGCAGGTGGCGTTCAGGAAGCGGGAGGTGCAGAAGAGCTCCCAGAGCTTGGAACCCACTGTCTCGTTCCCCTCCACCACCGTCTTGGTGCAGAGGTCGAAGCCGTGACGCGAGAGGGTCCTGTTGCCCAGGAGGCAGATCCTGGGGGGACACAGGCACTCAGCCGTGCGCCTGCGCACCCTGGTCCTGCCGCGGCCCTGTGGGACCCCATACTCACGGGAAGCTGGGCGGGTCGAAGGCTGATTTGATGACACCGGCATAGATGGCGAGGATGGAGAGGATGACGCAGCCCAGGAAGACCAGGGCAAACTTGTTGACGTACTTGACCCCCACGAACACGACGGTGGCCATGCAGGTCAGCACGCAGGTGCCGTACACACGCATGTTGTTGAGCATCGCGGCCGCCTCCCCGCTGGCGTCCTCTGCCTTGAAGATGGCCATGGCTGGGAAGATGTAGGCCTGGGAGAGAGTCGTGGCATCACTGCCTGGCTAACAGCCTGCAGGGGGGACCCTGGGGAAGTGTCCCTCGGCCCCCTTGCAAAGCCTCAGTACCCTGATGTGCCATGAGGAGTGGGCAGCGTGGGCAGGAGAGGGCAGAGCCACCCTGCCAGGAGCTGAGCCCTTGGCACTGTGAGGAGCAAGGACCAGGCACCTACCAGCAGGATTTCGATGGTGCCCAGGATGTACATGGCGCCGGCAAAGGTGGTGCCCAGGTAGAAGCAGAGCCCCACGGCCCCTCCAAACTCAGGTCCCAGGGAGCGTGAGATCATGTAGTAGGAGCCACCCGCTGCCAGAGAGAGCAAAAGTGGGTCCCAGCCAGACCCCAGTGGCACCCCCAGCCCTGTCAGGTACACCCGAGGGCAGACTGGAGCCAGGACAGCCCTGGGCCCAACTCCAGCACTGAGCAGGATGCAGTCCCCAGGGCCCCAGAGCAGCAGGAGTCACCACACTGGCAGAGTCATTCCCCAGAAACCCAGCTGCCAGGTGCAAAGGGATGGCCAAAGGGACATGTGTCCCCTGGACACCAGACAGGAACTGGAGCCCCAGAGACCTGGGCCAGGCCCTGCTCCGTCCTCCCAGAGGAGCTCTTAGAGCTGGGCTGCCGGGATCGATGGTCCCGCTGCGGCAGCAGGATGATAAATAGCTTTAATTACACCCTGCGCTGGGCTGTCAGTGCCGTGCCCAGCCCGGCGCAGCTCCCGGCTCCCCAGGGATCTGCAGGGCCAGGCGTGCTCTGGGGGAGGCATCCAGGGCACCCTCCCTGGATGGCAGAGCCCCGTGGGAGGCAGAGCCCGCACACGGCAGCATCCTTGTGTCCAGCGGTGGGAGACACCACCCCACCACCCAGCCCAGGGCACCCAGCACGGCCCGGCTCGCATCCTCCTGCCGCGCGTCTCCCGGCTCCCCCCGGCCTCGCCAGTCTGGCGGAGGGAGGAGCCGCGGCTGGCGGCTCTCGCTGCCATCTGCACCTCGCGGCTCTGGGGACGGGTGGCGGCTCCAGCGCTGCGCTCCCCCCGGGCCGTGGGGATCCCGCGCGGGCTGGTGGCGGGAGGCTGGGGAGCGGCTGGTGCCCCCGGGGGATGCTCTCCGGGAGGATTCCCTGCAGGCACCCGACCCGGCAGGGAGCAGCGCCCCGCGCGCGCGGCACATGCATGGACACGGGCTGGGCTGTACCTGGCACCACGCCGTTGGTGGCGATCGCGCTCATGGAAATGGCCGTCAGCATCGTCTGCGGGACGAAACACGGTGTGGGCACCCGGCAGAGCTGGGCCGAGGGACAGGGGAGTGGAAGGGAGGGCTGGGGCTGTGAGGGGACATGGGGCTCCCTGGGGCCACGATGAGATGTGCCACAGGGTGGGGGCTGCCCAGGGAGGATGGATGGAGAGACGTGGAGGGTGGATGGGCAGTCAGGGCTGCTGGCCGGCAGGGCAGCTGCAGGGGCTGAGCCCCTTGGAGGGATAGGCAGTGCCACGGGGAGCCTCAGGCTGCACAGGACACTGCCCAAGGCCAGCCCACTCAGCCTCTGCCCTGGGGCGACTGTCCTGGCGGGATGACTCACTGCAGCACAGCAAAGTGCCAGGACAGGGGACCCCCAGCACATTCCCCTGCATGGCAGCTACGATCTGGGTCACTGTTTGAGCACTGTTCCACTGCTGATTCCTCTGGGAAGCTGAAGGCCTCTCCTCGCTCTAAGTGGGGCAGGAGCTAGAGCAGGGTCAGGGGCAGGGCAGGGGAAGGTGGGCTGGCAGATACTGAACCTCTCCACAGCCCAGACAGGCCCCAGGCGAGGCCAGTGGGGACACATCTGGCTCTGAAACTCACGCAGGAGCAGCAAAGGAAGACCATGCAGAAGGACTCCATGATGCCGGCGATCCCCACCACCCAGGTGAGGCGCAGGAAGAGGATGACCCCAAAGATGTTCTGGAGGCAGGGCAGGTAGACACCCATGAAGGTGCCCATCCGTGGGGCCTGTCAAAAGAACAGCAGCCATCAGGGCTCACGGGCCTGGCTGGCAGAGGAGCAAAGGGTCCTGCTCCTCCTGCAAAGCAGCCAGGAATCCCAAATGAAACTGCCCCCTGGTCAAAGCCAAGGGACTCTTTCCCTAGGGCAGCCCTTGGCTCAGCACTGCACAGGCAGGGGCTGTGGAAGGGGCTGTGTCCCTCCTTAGTCCTCACCTGCACCGGCTTCTTCTTGCCCCCATCGTTGTTCTCAGCCTCCTCGTGCTCCCGGCTACCCTGTGGCAGGTTGGTGTAGTTGGCCAGCCCACTCAGCAGGGACGAGACCATGGGACTGGTGTCCATCTCCTCCTGTGGAGAACAGAGCCCCACGCCGTGAGGACAGTTCCAGAGGGACCCCAGCCAGCCCCAGGACCAAAGAGACCTCATCAGAAGCCAACCCACATGCCCACCCTGCTATGGCAGCAGGGTGATCCTGGCCTGGGGCACTGGCATGTCCCAGTGCCACAATGCAGGTCAGGGTGCTGCAGGACAGCTGCCCAGCCTGGCCCCCTCCCCAGCACCCTCCCTGCCCCGTGCATGCACACCCTACCTCGAAGAGTGCCATGTTCTTGCCATCGTACTCTTTGCCCTTCTCCAGGTCCGTGCTGTTGATGAAGGGGCTGCTCTCCTTGGGATTGCCATCGCCTGCAGAGACATCACAGGGTCAGTCAGGCAGCCCCTGCCCCTGCCCACACCAGCAGAACATCCACCCCACAAGGTCACCGCTGAGAGAGGTCACGGCTGCCCACAACTCCCACAGGGGGGCTGCCAGGGCTGCGGGCACCATGATCGCACCCAGTCCTGGCACAGGCAAAGGCAGCCCCGGCATCCCAACCTCCAGCATCCCCTCCCACAGCACACACAGGCACGGGTCGTCCCCAGGAGCCACGTGCTGCCCTGCCCAGCCGTGCTGACGCGCAGACCCGCCGGAGCGCATCCACGCACTGAGGCAAGCGGACTGGATCCAGGGGGAACCCTCCGGCGGGACAGCTGGAAGCAATAATTCATGGCCCCAGGTGCCCGTGGGTGAGCACACCGGGGCTGCCCGCAGCACTGCGTCGGCAGGGACAGGATCCGGCCGGCTGCTCAGCGCCAGAGCAGAGGGGACGGTCCCGGCACAGTGCCTGGGAGTGAGGCGAGTGGCCAGGTGTCTGGTCCTGCTCCCAGACACACCACAGGAGTGGGGGCTACAGGGCGGGAAGGTGTCCAGCAGGGCCGCCACCAAGGGCAGGTGGTGCCCGGGGTGGCAGAGCCACCCACAGCAATGCAGGCCCCACAGAGCTGCCAGGATGGGGCCACTGCCGCTCTCTGTATTAATGTCCTAGTGCAGAAGAAACACAGAGTTGGTTTAATAGTGAGGAAAACAGCTGAGCTGCAGAGCAGCAGAAATAAATCAGGCTGGAAATGGAGCAGCAGTGAGGGCGGCGCTGCCGGAGCAGCAGAGCCCTGAGTAAAGGCCCAAAGCGGAGAGGAGCCGGGACAAAGGCCCAAGAGCCAACGGACACCGTGCTGGGCAAATGGTTGGGTGGATGATGGTCCCCATGGCACAGGGAAATGTGGGCAGGCGGGCTGGTCCCCAGCTCTGGGCATAGAGAGAAGGGCTCCCTGCCACACACACTTGTCCCACCACTGTGGCCCTGCAGCCGGAGCAGTTGCACTGCACCACTGGGCAGGATGCCTGCATGGGCAGGGTCACAAACCACCTCCACACTCTGGGGCCAGGGCAAGAGATGTCCCCTCCCCTGTCCTTCAACATGGAGCCCATGAGCGCCTGGGGGCAGAGGGACAATGCTGGGACAGTGCAATCACCCACTCATGGGGACAGCCCCAAGACAGACCCTATGACCCTTCGGAACAGCCTGGTCCTTTGAAGAGAGCCAGCCTCCTGCCAGTTGACTCATGTTCGGGATCCTGGGAGCCAGTGTGCAGCAGTGATTCACCATCTGCAATTCTCTGCCAGACTGACCAGGAGGTGAAGCCCCGAGTGCCGCAGGTGACACCAACCCGTGGGCTGGCCCCCACCTCCTGCCATCCCTGGGCTCCTCCAGTGTGAGGCAGCAGGGCAGCAGCATCCCTAAGGGCACAGCCAAATCCCAGGGCACAGCCCACAGGTTTCTTCTGCACAGGAATGGCCATGGCGGTGGCACTGGCACACTCCAGCCCATGGAACCTGCCAGCCTCACTCCAGAGTCCCCTTGGACACACACCCAGCACCGCAGGCTGCACCACCAGCATGTGCCCTGCCCCATATCCCCCCTAGAGGATCTCAACACGGACCCAATGTGCTCCTTGCTCCAGGTTTGGTCTAAAGTCCTAATCCTCATTAGGTAACAGCAACAGTGTGGGCTGGCACCCACCCGCTCACCACAGCTCTCGCCCACCCGCAGCGGCTCTGGGGACTGCACTGACGCGAGACATCCATCATGCCAACAGGACAACATCCAGGCTAATGCTGGGACCATCCCCAGTGTGGGGGCACAAGGACACAGGACCAGGGATAACTGGAGCCCACCTCCCCCTCAGGACCGAGTGGGGCTGGGTGGCACCCAGGGGGCACGGGCAGCCTGGCAGGGGGACGCGCTCGCAGCCTGGCAAGGCTCTGGGACCCCTCCGGGGGAGCGGAGCCCGCGGGGGCCTCGCCTCGCCGCCTGGTACCCAGCCGACGACATCACCGTGCAGGTTTCCATGGCAACGGCGAGCCACGGCCGCCTCGGCTCCCGCTCTTATGTAACGGCGCAGGCAGCCGGACTCTGGCCCCACATGGCACCCGCGCCCCGGCCCACTGGCACCCGACGGATGGCGCGGCCGGACCCCCGGCCCCAGCCCACCCACCACGACCCCGCGGGACTGGCACTGCCCGGCTCCACACGGCAAGCGCCAGCAGCACCCTGGGGTGCCCACGCTCCAACGCACGTCACCACAACAGCACCCAGAACTCGGATTCCCTCCACCCCCACTCCTGGCCGCCGCCCCTTGCGCCGGGACCGCGGCCCGTGCCTGGCATCACCCAGGCTGCCAGGACCGGCCTGGGGCTCGGGAGCCCCTCTCCTGGTGGTGCCGCTGGGAGGACCGGCACCGGGAGAGGCCCCGTGCTGGTGGGAATGAGGATGCAGCACTGCTCGGGGGGACCCCCGGCCTCCCGCCTCGCCCCGGCCCCGCAGGCTGGAAGGAGTTAAGCACCAAGACGCGGGGTCCCAGGTGACAAAGCGCTCCCGCTCCTGCTCCTGACGGAGACCATTTTGCCGCAGCGGGGCTGGTGCAGCCTCTTCCCGGCAGCTGCCACAGACCCGTGGTCTGCAGACAGGGGCAAACAGGGCAGGCAGGAGCAGGCAGGGCAGGAAGGACAGGAAGGGGCACTGCACCCGTCCCCCACCTGGCACCGCCACGGCCAGCCCTGTCCGGTGGCACGAAGGGGCTGCTGCCTCCTGGCCCTGGGGACACGTGGGACACTGCCAGCCGCCCCAGTGCCCGCGGACCGGGCCGTGCCCCGCTGCCCCAGTGCAGCCGGGGTCGAGCGGCAGTGGGACGGGAGCGCTGGACGGGGCTGGCAGCACCGAGGGCAGCAGCTCAGCCAGGAGAGACAGTGTGAGCTGAGCAGAGCCAAGCCGTGCCAGGCTTCGATCCCGGCGCTCAGCCGCCCCCCTCCCCAGGGATCATTCAACATGAATCGGCCTTTTAATTTGCTGCGGCGCCTGGAAGGGCTGGCGGCGGGATCGCTGGCAGGAACCCGCAGCCCCGCCGTGGGCACCTCGCAGCCCCGCTCGCAGTAGGGTTTCCATCAATCTGCCTGCCCAGGGCAGCCCAGAGCCGACACCGGCAGCCCGGGGCCCCAGCGCCGAGAGACCATCACTACACTCCCGTAGCCCCCCAGGGCAGCGCTCGGGCAGAAGCCACAATTTGATCTTCTAATGGCTTTTTACTTAGCCCTAAATTGGGTTGGGAAGCGTCATGTCCCTTATCCCAAATCCTCCCTAATCGCTTTACACGGCGCAGGGCACCAAGCACTGGCTGGGGGAGCCCCAGCAGCCACCCCCCACGGGCTAATTAACCAGCTCTGCTGCCGGGCCTGCTGCCTGCTCCTGTCCGACCGCGGCCGGCCCGTCCCCTCCGCAGCATCCAGAACACGGTGAGCCCCAGCCAGGGACATTGGGCGCCGGGGCTGCGGCACTGGCCGGGAGGAGCACTGAGTGAGGAGGGACGTGTTGGGAACAGCTCCGGCCCGACACCCCCCTGCGCCTCCGTCTGTGCTCCTGCACAGGGCTGCTGACAGCGCCGGAACCCCCTGCGCCACCCCCCGCCCCGGTCCCCCCAGCCCCAGGGGCAGCAGCAGTGCGACGGCTGCTCAGGGCACTGGGGACGCCTCGGGGCTCCCCTGGAGGTGCACAGGACACCTTGACTTTTGCCACAGGACACCTTGACTCCCGGGGCCCTGCCTGCAGCAAGGGGCACCCCAGGGTGACCCCAGCAGCCCGGAGAGCACATGGGCGAGCACGTGGCCCTGGCTGATGTCCCCAGCTGCTGCCGTTTTGCAGGAGCTGCTGGCCAGGGAGGCCACGCTGCTGTTCTGTCACTCCCAGCTATCAGGGGGACTTGGCTGCACAGCCACTGCCTGGCCCGGGGCTGCCGGCCTGGGCGCCTAAGGCAGATGGGGATGGCCAACGGGCCTTATGGTGATGGCACCTCTGCACCCACCCAGGCTTGCTTCTCCCTTGCACAAGGGTGTCTGACAGCTGCCCTGGGAGGGTGACCGTCAAAGAGGCCATGCAGCCCCTGCGGCCCCACTGAGGCAGAGACCACTGGTGGCCAGAGCAGTGCTGGCTCGTGCTGGCAGCGTCATGGCAGTGCCAGCTCCGGCTGCAGCACTGTGGGGGGGCAGGGGAGGGTGGGGTCGGGTGGGAGAGTGGAGTGTGGGGGTGCGATGCTCCCCCTGCCCTGGGGCTGCACTTTGCCCCTCCAGACAGGAAGCACACTGAGTGGCCTTTTGGGCTGGATTCCTTCACTGCCTGACCCAAATTGGACCAACTGCTACTTCAGACCTATCCTCTTCCTTCCTAAACCCAGGATTATCCTCCCTTTGATCAGCCGGCCCTGCAGCGCAGGATTTCCAGCACAGGCGCTTTGGCTGGCTGCATTTAAACAGCTTCCCAGATTCTCCGACAGCCCAACTCCTCCCTTGGAAATGGCTGTGGACACAAGTTCTAGCAAAGCTCCCGGCCCTGGCTCTGCCCTCCTCGGACATCCCAGTGCCCCTGGGCTGGGCACCATCACTGCAACATGCGATGGGGCTGCAGCTGACATCCCCACACCCCAACTAGAGCAGAGTGAGCTGCCAGCCTGGACACTGCAGGCTCCTGCTCCCCACTCCCACCACCTCCCCAGAGGGTCTGCGCCAGTCCAGCCATTGCTGGGCTGCTGGGGCTGGAGCCCTTCCAGTCCTCGTCATGTGGCTCGCACAGGCTGTCCTGAGCGGGACCTGAGCAGGGACATTGCAGGCCTTTCTGACAAAAATGGCTTAAGTGGCACCCAGGGTTTCACCAGCTGTGCTGGTCTGGGCAAGTTGTTGGATGTCCAGCACTGGAGCAGCCGGGACATGTGGAGGGGCCTGCTGGCATGCAACAGCTCTGTCACCCCCAGGTTGTCCATGGTCCCTGCAGACAGATCTCATGCTGGGAGTTCAGTGTGACCCTTGGCACGGGGGGCAACTCAACTCCCCACAGCAACTGCCCTTGTCATGGGTGTGGAGGCCTCTGCTGAGCCTCTTCTTACCCCTGCTGTCCCAAGCCCTCCACACTCCTGCTTCCTCCAGCCCTTCAACCACCATCCCATAGGGCACCATCTCGCCAGGCTCAGCTCCAGGGACAGTCTGCCTGCTCCATCTGTAGTGGCACTGTGTCCAGCCCTCCTGCCAGACCCCGGGAGAGCAGAACGCCGCCGGCACTGCCACAGTGGAAAACGGTGAGTGGGGGAGAAATCCTGGTGCTGCAGAGGGCAAGGGGAGGGCAAGAGCCCAGGGAAGGGCACGGTCGGGGGCCAGTGCAGCAACCCCAGCCCGGCAAGGTGCCCCGAAAAGATTCCTGCCAGCCCTGACCTTGAGTGGAGCCACAAATAAACAAGCAAATAAACAGGCTGGGGTCGACAGAGCAGAGGAACATGCAGAGCCTGGCTGTGGATGTGCCCAGAGCCCCACTGTGGGCAGCTGGGACCCCCACAGACACTGTCAGAGCTGACCCTGTCCTCCCGGCTGAGGCTTTGGCAAACCCCAAGAGGGGACGTGGGAGGGGAACCTGGTGGGGTCTGTGAGGATCAGAGGGGCAATGCAAGTTCCTCTGGGCACATACTGCATCCCCCTGGCTCCAGCCCATCCCTGTGCCCTGGCGAGAACAGGGCCTGAGCTGCCTGGCTACCTGGGGTTGGACGTGGCCCCGTGGGGAGCGGGGACCCTCACACAGCTCAGCAATGCCGGGTGCCCGGTGGGTCGCTTCAGGCCGAAGCGACAGCAGTGATAATGCTGCTGGAGGGCCAAGCACCCCTCAGCCGCGGCGAGCAGTGGCCCTGAGCCGGGGCTGCGCCAGGGCTGCAGCGGGACGGGGCACGGTGCGGCACGGTACGGGCTGGACCGGACCAGCTCGGCATGACCGGACTCGGTTCGGCTCGGCCCCGGCCGAGCGGCTCCTGCCGGCCCCGGCTCAGGGCCCGGGTGGCCGGTTCAGCACCGCGGACAGCGGCGGCGGCCCCGGGGGGCGGCGGGTGCGTGGGGGCGGCAGGGACGGGGGCGTAGCGGGGAAGGGAGCGGGGGCGGCTGCCCGGGACGGGAGGCGGCTGCCGGAGATGCGGGGGCGGCAGCAGGGAAAAATGGGGGCGGCAGCGGGGGTGAGGGAGGCGATAGGGAGGGCTGGGGGCGGCAGCCGGATATAGGGGGTGGCAGAAGGAAGGGCTGGGGGGGCTGCAGCGGAGATGCGGGAGGCTGGGGGGCGGCAGTGGGGCGCGGGGGTCCCTGTGAGGGTCCCGGGCAGGCGGGGACAGGACCGGCGCGGTGGCCGGCGGGGGCTGTCCAGGAGGCAGCGGGACCGGCCGGGCGGGATCGCCCGAAGCTCAGCAAGCTGCCCCGGCCGGGGAGGAGGGTCCCCGGCCAGCCCCGCATGGCTCGGCCGCGCCACCGCTTCCCAAGGCTGCCGCAGCGGCGGGAGTGCGGCCGGGGCTGCGCGGAGGCGCCGGGAGCGGGAGCATCCCCGCATCGCCCGCCGCAGCCCCGCGGGGCCGCGGGCCGTGAGCTGCCGTCGCGGCCGGTGTCGGTGCCTGTGCTGCCCGCCTGCCCCGCGGCGGGGCACCCCCAGCCCCACCGGCCCCCGGCTCCGCGCCGCTTCTGCGCCCCGCCGGCGCCGAGCCCCGGCCCTCGGCCCGCCGGGAGCGGCCGCCCCGGGGCTGCCCCGCTGTCCCGCTCGCCGGTGCCAGTGCCTCACCTTGGCTCGCGCCGCCGTCGCCGTCCTCGCAGTCGGTCAGGTTGTTCAGCATGGCGCCGGTGTCGCGGCCGCTCGCTGCCGCCGGAGCTGGAGCGCTCGCTCCGCAGCAGCCGCGTCCCCGCGCCGCCCCCGCGCCGGTGGGAGGGGGCTGCAGTGCGGAGGCGCCCGGGCTCACGGCTCACGGCTGCTGCCGGCGGAGCCCAGCCCGGCCGCCCGCTTCATCACGTATGCGGGAGGCATTGCCCCCGCCGCGGCGGGGAGGGAGGGGGCGGCGGCGGGGGGCGCAGAGACGAGAGAGAGGAGCGGGGCCGCCTCTCGGCTGCGCCAGGCGTGGGGGGGAACTAGGGCAGCGCTGCGGGCCCGGCTGGCGCGGGCGGGACGGGACGGGACGGCCCCGCAACCGCATCGACCCCGCACACGCCCCAACCCCGAACCCCGCCTCCAGCCCCCGCAGCCCGCACCGGTGCCCACACTTTGCACTGGCCTTCGCACCGGGCCCGCACCCCGTCGCCAGCCCCCGCACCCCACGCCAGCTCCTGCAGCGGACCCCGGTGCAGCCCCGGGACCAGGCACACACTCGGGGTGTGCAGTGGGACAGAACCTGTGTCTGCGGGACCGACGCATCTCTGAAGGCGTCTGAGGCCCGAGGTCAGGGCAGCCCCTCCCCGGCCGACCCCGGCAACACCCTGCCCTGCAGGTCCCAGGTGGGGGTGGTTCCCGGGTGGGCAGCACCAGTCAGGCAGGGGACCCTCTCCAGGCAGTAAGGCCCCAGCCGGCGGCCCTGTCCCAGCAGCAGGACCATCCAGGGCACCCACGGAGGGGGAGGGACAGGCAGACCACCCCACAGCAGGGCCAGGGGAATGGCAGAGGCAGTAGACCCCTGCAGCACGGAGAACGCTGCCCACAGAGGGGAACAGGTTAGGTATGACCTCCCTTAGTGCCCAGGGGGCCAGGGTCACATCCAGAAAAACCTTCCCAGACTCACAGGTCCAAGGCTGGCCCTGGAGAAGGGCTGAGATGGGACTGAACCCCCCGGGTCCTGTGCTGCTTGTGAAGCCCCCACCCCTTGCAACCATCCCCCACAGAACCAGGGGCACAGGCCACCCTCTGGCTGGGGGCTGCTGAAGGACCTTGCAGCTCCCTGTTCTCTCATGCACTTAATCCGGGAGGATCCCCAAGCCAGAGCTGGCTGCAGCTCCCGGCGTCTCCTCCGGCGCGGTCTGAGATCATGACAGCCCGCTGGCCTCCGTTACTTCTTGACGGCTGTAATTAATTGTTTACTTTCTCCTGGTGCGGGGCCAGCTGCTCCACAGCGCAGAGGCTCCCCGGCCTGACCTCGCAGGCGGGAGGGAGACCCAGACCCCTTGTCCCAGCCCAGCAGGACACACTGATCCCTGCCCTAAGGTTGCAGCCAGGACCCCCGGACCAGGCTTCCCTGGAGAGCTGCAGTGGCACAGCCCCAGCTCCATGGTAAGTGGCACAGGATGGCAGCAGGGAGGGTGGGCAGCTCAGGGTGGGCACCCCCCACCCAGGAACCTGCGTAGCAGCCCCTGCATGGGGCTGCCCTGACCAGCCACAGCAGCACCAGCCCCTCACCCCTGCATGCCTTGGCCCTGAGCAGGAGCCAGCGCTGGAGCAAGGGGCTGGCCCACTCCCAAGGGATGGGACTGGGAGGCAAGGGCTGCAGGAAGGATGCAGAAGGCACAGCTACACTCGCAGGTGGGTCTGGGGGGTTAGCAGAGCCTTCTCCCGCGTGGAGGCTGTGGCTGGGCAGAGGGGCAGCGGGCTGGGGTCCAGCCACGGTGAGTGCCAAGAGCCGGAGGGTGGTTTTTTGCAGGAGGCCACAGCGCATGGGCTCGGCACAAGAGGGATTTTCCTGCTAAAACAGATGGGGGGGAGGGAGCACGTGAAAGACCACTAATCCCCTAATCCCTGGATTATGGCTCCATTTCAGGGGTTGGGATTTGACGGCAGCACAGGGGGCTATGCTATCAAGACTGCGTTGGCTTAGCCCATGCACAGGGTGCCACTGGCATGGGGGGACAAACTGAGGGTGTCTCTGAGGCAGAGCAGACCGAGGGGGCTTGATCCCCAAGCAGAACACTGACCTAACCCTGGCCCAAATGCCCAAGGCTGGGGACGTGGTGCAGTGTGCTGGGAGCGGGGAGGTTTGGCACGGTTTGGGCATCACCCATGCCCTTGCATTGCCTGCAGCCCCACTGCAGGCAGCGCATGTGCATGGGAAAGGAGGAAGACAGACGTTTTTCCCTGGCCATGGAGGGGGGGATCAGCTGCAAGTGGCCCCTGAGCCTGAGTAGCAGGCAGGAGCCTGGCACTGGGCCAGGCAGAGCATCAGTGCCCCACTTAACTGCAAGAGGCTGCCCGGGAATGATGACGGAGAGAGGCATGACTCCTCTGCCAAGCCAAGGAGCATCCCTGCAAAGTGTCCTGTACCCCTGCAGAGCCTCCTGAGAATGCCCCAGACTCCGTCACATAGAGCCTGGGTGTGGGGAACCATTCCCACAGATATTCCCAGGGCCAGCATTTCAGCCATTGGCCACACAGCCCTAGCCTGTCCTGTCACCGGCAGCGGTCAAGCCTCCCAGGAGTGAGACACGTGCTGGAGGTGCTGGGAAACCTCCTGAGGGCAGGCAGCGGGCAGCTGGCAGTGTGCCACCCAGGAAATAGGGGCAGCAGTGCTGTGGAGATGCCGGTCAGCACGGCTGCACCACCTGCTGCGATCCCCGGGCACAGTCCACCTGCATCCTGCCAGGATGGGACAGCAGGGGCTCAAGGGTGTGAGGACAGGCAGAGGGCCTGGTAGAAAGAACAGCTGTGGCAGGAGAGACCCCAAGAAGACACAGAGGTGGGGGGAGCCTGGAGATGCAGTAGGGCAGGAGGGCAGTGATGCCCACACCCAGCCAAAGGTCACGGTGGAGGGTTTGCATCACAGTGTGCCCCACACCGCTCTGTTCTGATGGCCCTATGAGTCCAGGGGAACACGTCCTGCAGCACCTCAGCAGGACAGAGTGGTCTTGTTCATCCCCATCCAAACAGGTCAGGGCCCTGCCACCAGCACTAGGGTGACAACAGAGCCCGTAGGCAACATGGACACCAGCTGGGACCTGCCACCAGCTCCAGCAGTGGGACTGGACACGGAGGGGGATGGTGTCCTGTGGGGCTGGGAGAGGAGCCACGGGAACCACCGTAGCTGCTTGAGGCCAAGAGCAGAAGGGCAGCAGTGGGACAGAGCGGGCAGGAGGCCATGGGGCAAGGCAGGAGTTGTGAGCTCCTGCGTCATACGAGCCCAGCACCACGCGCAGCTGGCGCAGCGTCCCCAGCTGCCCTTGCCCAGATGTCTTGCCGGCGGCAGGGCCGTGGCAGCGGGCGGATGGGCAGCCTGGAAGAGGGATCAGCAGTGGAAGCGGCCTCCTCCTGCCAGGCCCTGCTCCCAGCGATGCAGTTGAGGAGCCCCCAGGCAGCCCCGGGCCAGCCACAGCACACTGGGGATGCCAGGCAGGCCCTGCCAAGCAAGGGCCAGAGGGCCCAGCGATGGCCAAGGAGCAGCTGCACAGCCACTGCCAAAAGGGTTGGGTGTGGTATCAGCTGATGAGGCTCTGGAGTGTCCCACACGGCACCCCTCACCCAGTCCCACAGCCTGTGCAAAGGCCCCCACCCTGGCACCCCACTGGAGCACTTGTGGTGGGTTCAGTGGCCCAGAGAGGCCTTGGGAAGGTACTGCAGGCAGCAGATGGGGCTTCAGCTGCTGCAGCCCCCCTGACAGCATACCACCCCCCCATATCATTGGCCCCTCCATGGCACAGCCCCTTGGTGCTTCTAATGACACCCCAAAGGCACCCGGTCCGCCACGAACTTGACCTCAGTGGGTGAAAGGGGAAGCCAAGAGCTGAGGGAGATGGGGGGCCAGGGGAGCCTCCTTAGTAGTCCCCATCCCTCACATGCCCCTCTCTGTGCCTTGTGTCTCGAATCAGGGCCCTGCCCCATCCCTGGCACTCTGGCCCTCTTGGCAGTGGCCCTGCATAGGGGTGCAGCCAGGGCTGGTGGGGTCCCCACTCTACCCAACCCCCCCCAGGAGCCCACCTCCTGCCCAGAGCCAATCTCACATGGGTGCCCCACACAACTCTGTCCATCACCCACGGCCCACGACCCCATGGCCCCACATCCTCCAACTTAACCCCCCAGCTCCGAGAGTCACGGAAGGGATGACACCGGGACCGGTTTCCATGGCAACGAGAGAGGCTCCTAAACGGGTTGGTTGCCATGGCTACTGCCACCGAGTCCGGGTGCTCGGGACACGGAGAGGCTTCGCGGTGGCGATGTCCCGCTGCCCCGCCGGGCCAGGGCGGCTGCCCCACGGCCCGCGCAGCGGGCACGGGGGGAGCAGCCCCACGCCCACCGTCCCGGGTGGGTGGGGGACCCAGCCTCGCGTTGGGTCCCAGGCGGAGCCCATCGATCCCCTGTCCCGCGGGGGCCCGGCTCGCTCCGCCCCCGCGGCGGGACCGGGTTCCCCCGGGGCGGCGGCACCGGCGGGGCCCGCGGGCGGGGCGGGGCGGGGTCTGGAGGGACACGCCCCCTACCGGAGCCGTCCCGTCCCGCTATCGCCCCCTGGCGGCGTCGGGACCCCGCGCAGCCCCGTCCGCCCCCGCCCGCACAGACCCCGCTCGCCACGTCCCGTCCCGTCCCGACCCGACCCGACCACCCGGGCCCAGCCGCGGTCCCGGCCGTACCGCAGCAGTGACCTGAGCCCGGCCCCGGGGCCCCCGTGGCGGCGCGCTGCCTGTACCCTGCCCGCCCCTGCCCGGCACCGGACTGTCCCTGCCCCGGGTCCGCACGGGGCTGAGATTTCTCCCCAGTAGCACCAGCGTGGGGCCGCTACCGAGCAGGGCTGGCCCGGGAGGTGGCCCTGGGCCTCGCAAGGCGCCCTGAGCAGGGCACCAGCTCACGGACGGGCTGAGGGGCCACAGGCTGCCCCGAGAGTCCCGGCACCGGCAGCACGGCTGGCTGCAGACCCCGCCCGCGCTCGGACCACCCTGAAGTCCCCGGGATTTCCGTTGCTCTGAGCCACCAACAGCCCCACGCGCGACACTGGGATGGGGCCAGGAAGCACTGAATGCCCACCGAGGGCCGGGTCCCTCGTGGCACCACTGCTGTCCACAGCCCCCGCCAGCCCCACGCACTCCGTCCCACCCACCCCCACGAGACAGCATAAACGGCCCCACACCATGGAGAAATGTGGGGCATGACCTGGGGCAGCCTGGAGACTCCCTGCACGCTGCCCAACCCCTCAGTACCCACCCTGCCACAGCCATGACCACCCCACGAGGCAGGGTGGGCCCTGGGCACCCCTAGCAGGGTCAGTCACTGGCTGTCCTCTGGGAGGGCACAAGGTCACAGCTCAGCCAGGGGGATGTGTCCCTTGCTCCCACTGTGGCTGCTCACCATGCCCACCCCATCTCCCCTCACCCCCACACCAGCAGACTGGCTGTCAAGCCAATGAGCTGTTCCTGGAGGGCCACAGAACTCAGCCACAGCTCCAGCTCATCACTGTCCACTCTGACTCAACCCAGCCCACGGGCCAGGCCCAGCTGCCCCAGATGCCACGGGGTGACAAATGGCCCTGCATCCCCTTGCCACCGGGTCCAGCCCTACATTGCCCACCACGGTGGGATCCCAGACAGGGGCCCTGCGGGCCGGAGCCCAGCGCTGGGGGCACAGCCCAGCCCGGGTGCCGTGGCGCCCATCCGGCTGCTCGCGCCTCCCACCCGCGCCCTTCGCCGAGGGTGCAAGGTCACAGCTCTAGCAGCACGGTGCTGCCGTCGGCCGGTTTTCTGGGATCGATACGGCTCTGGTGACAGCACAGCCCCACTGCCACGTCCCCTGAGCACGGTGAGGCGATGGCTGCTGGCTCCAGTGCCTGAGCCCACGGCAGCCTGGTGGCTGCCATGAGCTGGCCACAGCCTGCCCTCCCCACACCCTCGCCCTGGCCTGGCCACAGCCACCCTCCACCGTGGCTCCCTGGGGAGCAGTGTGGCCTTTTACCCCCAGCCGACCCTCAGCCTTAACCCCACTTCATCCCGCTGCCGGTCCCGCAGGAGCAGGGCCTCCTCACTATGACAGCCCCCAGGACAGGGACAGAGCAGGGGAGGTCCCAGGGGAGAGGGGCTGACCCTGGGATACATGCCGGGATGAGGGGTCCTGCCCAGGCAGCCAAACCCCACTCCCCACTCTGCAACCCCCATCTCCCGTGTCCCAGAGCTCCACGCCATCCTCGTTCCGGGGGGTCTGCATCATCTCCGAGGGGCCCGACAGACCGACCGTCACTCCACAGCCCCCCACGGTGTCCCGACGGCCCAGCCTTCCCCATAGACCCCCCCGCGGACCCTCCCCACGGACCCTGCCCTGCCCCACAGACCCTCCCCACGGACCCTGCCCTGCCCTACAGACCCTTCCCACGGACCCTCCCCGCGGACCCTGCCCTGCCCCTGGAGCCCCCGACCCCTTGCCCCCGGCGCTCACCCCCGCCGCCGGTGACGGTGAAGCGCCCGCTCATGGCCCCGCCGCCGCCACAAGTGTCTCCGGCCGAGGCGGCCGCCGAGCGCGGCCCCGCCGGGCGCTGACCGGGGTCCTAGTGCCCGCGGCACCGCCCGCCGCACCGCCCCCGCGGCCACAGGGCTGGCTCCGGTCCCACCGGATCGGCCCGGCCCTGTTCCGTTCGGCTCGGTTCCGCCCGGTTCTACCCGGCCCGGTCCGACTCGACGGGACGGGTCCGCTCCGCTCCGCCGCGCCCGGTCGGTCCCGCAGCAGCCGCAGAACTGGGGGTGCTTGGGACCGTGCCCCAACGGGACGGGAAGGGAAGGGACGGGACCACGCTCTGCCCCCGCCCTGCCCGGAGACTCGGCCACTAATTACAGCTAATTACGGCCCTGGGGCTGCGGCCGCCCCACCCTGCCGCGGACCCGGGCACCCCGGGCATGGCCCCGGCCCTGGCCCCGCCGCCAGGCTCTGTGGCAGCGCAGACACAAGCCGGGGCCGGGGGGCTTCTGCGGGGCCAGCCCGCGCTGGGGTCCCGGCTACAGGGGGTACTCCGGTCACACGCTGTGCCCCGGCCATACGCCGTGTCCCAGCCGGTGGCAACCGCCCTCTCCTCATCGCAGTGCAAAGCCGGAGCGCAGGGGAGGGCAGCGGGGGGCGGGATATGCGGAGCCACCGCCTGGGGGGCCTGAGAGGGGGCTGTGCCTGGCATAGGACTGGTGGCGGGTCGTGCTGGGACCAGCGGATATCCTCCCCGGTGGGACCCAGTGTCCCTCAGGGATCCACAGTCCTTAGCACAGGGGGACTTGGTGGCAGCCCCCCACCCAATGCCCCCTTCCCCACAGGTGCTGGCACACCCAAGCCCAGGGGAGGGCGATGCCCTCGGCAGGAGGGGTTTCTCTGCACCGTGGCTGCAGCCGCTGATGGAGCACTCGAGGCTGTGTCCAAAGAATTGTCTTTATTACAAATGGGCGGGTGTTTGGCAGAGCAGGCGGTTGGTGGAGTGGGCAGCGGGCAGGAGTGGTCAGACCCCTGTGTCCAGCCCCAGTGCGTCCCCAGGCGCCAGCTCCCAGTGGGGCTCAGCCCGACCTGGCACCGCTGGCTCAGGAAAAAGACAAATTTGTCTCAAATCCATTTGCGGTTTGCACCAGGCAAACGCCTCTGTGCTGTGGAGCCAGCGCTGGTAGGGGCGGCACGATGCCAGCTGTGGCAAGAGTCCTGCTCCCCATCTGGGGCTCCCTGGACCGGGCAGCTCCCAAGAGGTGAACCCAGGACCCCCTGTCCCTTCCTGCCAGGGAGATGGTGAAGCCCCCTCCTCATCTGGGGCTGCCCACAGCCATGAGGCCCCCAGGGCTCAGCCTGTGAGATGGGAGCCCACGGGTTGGGTGTGGTGGGCAGGGAGCAGCGCTGGCTGAGCCAGCGGCTGGTCGGGCCCTCAGTGCTGGGGACACTGCAGGATGTCATACTTGATGTAGCCCACCCGGTCCACCTGGTAGCGCGGTGTCATCCTCCAGTAGAAGTCGCCCCGGCAGAAGTGGTACTTGTCTGGGCAAGGATGGGGGCAGAGGGAATGGAGGGTCAGAGGGGGGCTGGCCATGCAGGGACCCATCTCAGTGGCTGCCCAAGCAGCAGAGGCACCTGGCACCCTGCACCTTGCTGCCCCACCTGCCAGCCCACTGCAAGGACCCTCTGGAGCTGACGGCATGCCCTACTCCAAGGCCATTCCCCACACACCCAAGCCCTCTGAGTCCGGTACCAGGGTAATGCAATCCCTGCCCACAGGAGTCTTGGGGCAGCCTGGGGGTGTCCACGTGGCACCCACCCACCAGGTTCCACTCACCTTGGTAGAGGAACACGTTGTGTGAGTCAAGGGGGACACCAGTGAAGACGTCGTCGATGGCACGAGGGTAGCCCTTATCCACCCTCTGGACCTTCACATCCAGCCTGTGGGAGAGCAGAGCTGTGCTCAGGGCTGCCAGGAACCCCCCTCTCAGCCCCTTGCCAGGGGCACGGGCAGGCACTGCTGCTCTCTGGTGCCTCTCACCTCCAGTAGTTCTCCCCACTGAAGAGCAGCACTTTGCCGCGGCCCCGCTGCAGGGCCCCCGAGATGCGGCCGGCTTCCTTCCCTATACCCAGCTTCTCGATCCCCCGGGGGCCCAGCATGCTCTTCCCAGAAAACACCCAGAACTGCCGACCTGCGGTGGGAGATAAGTGGAGGTATCAGCTGGTCCTGGGGGCACCCCTGCTGACTGTGGCAGAGGGGCCAGGAGGGGCGGCGGCAGAGCTCACCGGCGAAAAAGAAGACTCTCTTGGTGAGCAAGTCCTGGAAAACGGCATCAATGGTGGCCGGGAGGCCGGGCCAGGTGTCAGCAACAGAGAAGGCACCCTGGATGCCTGATTTCCAGAAGGATGAGTGGGTCCAGTATTTCCTGGTGGGGAAGGTTAGGCATCCTGATCAACCCTGTCTGGCACAGCCCAGTGTCCCCTCACACCCCCAGCACAGCCCCCTGCTCGCCCACATCCATTCATCACCCCTGCACTGGTCAGGGAAGGAGGTGCCAGGTGCTGCTGCTCACCCATCCTTGAAGAAATACAGCTCCCCGTTAATCTCCGTGATAGCGTCAAAGTTCCTCTCCATGCAGGCGTCCCGGCTGGGGTCCACAGGAATGGGCCCAGCTGTGGGCTCTGGCGTCTCCTCCTCCTCCTCCTCAGTGGTGGAGGTGCTGCCAGCCTCTGTGGGGAGGGGCTGGGGCTCCTCTGTGGGCACTGGCTGGGGTTCCTGCGTGGGCAGGGGCTGGGGCTCCTCGGTGGGGGCAGGTGCAGTGGGCTTAGGGCCAGAGCCACGACCTGAGCGAATACAGGGGAGGGTGTGAGGCTGGGGCCAGCCTGGTGCTGTGGGCCCCACACTGTGCCCAGCTGTGGCACAGCTGCTCACCGTAGAGGTACTGGATGCCCTGGACGTCATCAGGGTGCAGCTGGAAGTCCTGGATGTAGCTGTACATGGGGTACATCAGGGCCTCGCGCACGCTGGAGTGGTCCAGCCCCAGCGAGTGCCCGAACTCATGGGCAGCCACCAGGAAGATGCTGTAACCTGGGGGAAAGCACTGGCCTCAGTGTCCAGTGGGGCTCATTGGGACAGGACATGCTATCCAGAGACCACGGGCCCCACAGTGAGTGCAGTGCACGGTGTGGGTCTGGGGGGCAAAAAGGGCAGCACAGGCATGAGGGACGGTACCTCTGTCAGGGCAGAAGCCCCACTTCTTGTCGGTGTCATAGTTGCTGGTGGTGGCACACCAGAGCTTGCCATCCTGCCGGCCCTGGCTGGTGCAGGAGCTGTAGGACTGCCCCAGGAAGGTGAAGGGGAAGACACAGGGGTCCCCCTGGGAGTTGCCGCCGATCACCGCCGTGTCTGCAGTGCAGTGTCAGTGGGGCTGGCTGCGGCCACCCTGACAGCCCTGCGATCCCCCACGTGCCCACCCCCTGCGTGCCCTCCTTCCCCCCACATCCCGCTGGCACCTCGGTTGGGGCAGAAGCCGTATTTCTTGTCCTGGTCGAAGTTGGCGGTGGTGGCACACCAGCGGTAGCCGTCGGAGCGCCCGTCCGTGGTGCAGGTATCGTAGGAGGTGCCGTCAAAGACGAAGGGGAAGACACAGGGAGCCCCATCACTGTTGCCACCGTTGGTGTAGAGGACTGTGGGGCAAGGGGAGTGAGGAGGGCCCCGGGCACTGCGGGGCTGGGCAGGGGCTGTGGCCAAACTGCTACTCACGCTCGCTGGGGCAGAAGCCGTATTTCTTGTCCCGGTCATAGTTGGCGGTGGTGGCACACCAGGGCAGCCCATCCTTGCGTCCCTCTGTGGTGCACCGGGAGTAGGACTGGCCCTCGAAGATGAAGGGGAAGTGGCATTCGGCACCGTTGGCATTCCCGTGACGGGTCTTCACCACTGCGCAGAGAGAGGCAGCTCAATGCCAGGCCTGGGGCTGGTGCCATCAGACCCCCCAACCCACCATTCCCTGTCCTTACCTAAGCCGGTTCCCAGCGTCCAGAACTCGTCATCATCAAAGTGGGCATCACCCTGGATGCCTTTGCCCGGGGGAAAAGCATGGGCCAGGAGCCCGTCCTTGCCATCGAAGGGGTATCCGTCCCCGTGCTCTGCAGGGAAAAGCACCCTCAGAGCTGGCCTTGCCAGAGGAGCCCCCATGCCCCTGGTGTGCACACAGACCCCCGAGCCCTGCCAGCACATGTGGGGGCAGAGGGGCCCTCTGCAAGGAGATGTGGGACAAGGAGGGATGTGTCACCGGCCCCCTCCTCATTCCCTGCCTGCCCACGGGACATCACCTTGGCTGCCAAACATGATCATGATGTCTGCCTCGCCACTGTATATCTGGGTGAAGGTGAGGGGGGTCACATCGCTCCACACTTGGAACGCCCGTTTGAAGGCGTCATCGATCACGGCATGGTCCAGGTCGGGGGAGTAGTTTATCACCCTGCCAGGGATGCAGTGGATCAGTGCTGCCAGGTCCCCTCCTCATGCAGGAGTGACCCTGCTCTGGGCAGGAATGTGCCCCCACCCCGGGAGGGGACAGCAGCACTGGCATGGCTGGGCAAAGCAGCCACCACCACCCTCAGTGCGGGGCTCAGATGCTCTCCCAGACATCAGGGAGCAGATGCTGCCTCTGCACCAGCTTGGCCCCTACAGCGCCAAGACCCAGCTGTGCCAGCAGCACCAAGCCCAGACGAGGGTTGAACAGAGGCTGCTGCCCACCTGCTTCCTCAGGCTGTCTCCATCCCCCTGGGACCATCGCCCTGCGGGCAGAAGGGTTCATCTCCAGGGCAGACTCACCGGTACGTCAGGTCCATGTGGTCCCACTTGAGGTCCCCCTCAAAGGTGAGGAAGGTTCCCACGTCAGGGACACCACAGCGGGGAGCTCGCATGGCCTCCAGAGTGGCAGCATCCAGCTCCCCCGTCTCTTCCAGGCCCAGCTGCTTCTGCATCTTGCGCAGTGCTTTTCCCAGGGACACTTGCCTGCTGCCGGTCTTCGCCTCCGCCTCCGTGGTGTAGCCAAACTGCAGCAGGTAGCGCTGGGGAGCAAAGGCAGCCCGAGGGTGAGCGAGCTCCGGCAGCCTCAGGCACCCATCCCAGCCTGGGCAATTCCCAGAGCTCAAGCAGGTAGACAGCTCTCAGGCTCTGCCTGCATCCCCTCGCTGCCACCCGGGGAGCCCCTTGAGAGCCTGGGTGCTGGGAGGGGACCATGGGGCCACGCTCCCCTCACCTCTGCCAGCTGCAGATCCGGCAGGGTGCTGACCAGATCCCCCGGGAAGGTGACAACTGCCTGCGGCTTGCCCTGGAGAGGGGCGGCATAGCAGGAGACAGCCAGCAGCCCCACGGCCAGCGGGGTCAGGAGGAAGAGTGCCATGGTGTGTGGGTGGCAGGAGGGCTCTGGCTGTGCTGGTCCCCGCTGTCTGCTCTGGGTGATGCCGGGCTCCCCGCTCCTATTTATGGGCCAGGAGGGCAATGAGTCACCCTCAGACCCCTCAGCGCCGATTCACTCCCTTCCCACGGTGACGAAACACAGACTCAGGCTCCTCCGATCGCTGCCTTAACTGTTTCATCACCTTGTTTACCAAACACACTGCATCCTGCAGCCACGCAAGGACAGGATCGTGGGAGGGTGGCTGGGCAGTGACTGGGTCATGGCACAGCATAGCACAGCCACCCTAGGGCTGCCCTGCACAGGGCACTGCCCTGCTGGCCCCAAGACCGTGGTGGCTGTGGGGACAGCAGGGGGTCACTGGGGGCTGGCCAGGTGCTCAGGACTCTGCAGCTGGGTCATCAGACTGGCTGACACTGAGCTTGGCTGGCCAAGGGCTGATGGTGCCAGAGACAGACCCGTGGGGTTCTATGTGGGCATGGGGGCAGAACCAACAGCAGAACCCCTGCCTGAGCCCAAGAGCTGGGAGCTTGGACCCCCACCAGGACACTGCATCCATCCCCCCATGTCCTCACCGTGGCTGCATCGCCCCAGTGGGCCAGAGTGTTTCCAGCACTGGAGATCCCCATGGCTCCTCTCCCCATGGTACCTCTAAGTCCACAGGCCAACAGCCGAGTGGCAGAGCCCCAGAGGACCAGGGGCAGTGCCTGCCCAAGAGCAGCTCTGGGCACAGGGACAATCCGCCTGGTGCCATGGGACATGGGGGTGCCCTATCCTCCCTGTTCTGCTCTGCAGGGTGCTGCTGACTCAGATTCCCACCCAGCACAGCACAGACCTTGCCATGGGATGGTGTTTTCCTGCTTCTCCCAAAGTGCCGACGCTTGTGGGAACAGGAGTGGTGAAGGGGAAAGCAAACAGGGATGAGGAGCGAGGGGAAAACAGATGGCAGAGGAGAAGGCGCAGCGTCAGCGGGGGGGAGGGAGGGCTGCTGCAGCCCAGCAACGCTGCCTGAGACACAGGTCCCAGGATGGATCCCCTGCCCCAGCTCTCACTAACCCAGGCTCACAGGGCCCCAGGGGCTCCTCAGCTGGCTTTGTCAGGAGGATCTTCCTGTTCCCCCCAATCCTGTTGGTACATGTCCTCCCAGGTCCCAACAGCCCCAGAGTGTGTCCCAGCAGCCACCCGCTCCCCTATCACCCCAGCTCTGGCTGAGCTGAACCATCAGTTCCTGGCCCAGCCAGAGGACAAGCAGGTTATGTTGGCGCCCAGCACAGCTGGGGATGGTGAGAGGAGGGAGCCACACTCCCTGTGCCCTTGCAGAGGGCACATGTCCAAGGGAGGGATCATCCCTGGGGCAGTATCACCTGCCAGGTGCCCAGTGCCGGCAGGATGCAGCTCAGGGTCATGGCTGGCCAGGCACAGGGAGCTCCCAGTAGTGTGAGCCCTGCTGGGAGGAAGCAACAGTGAGAAATCAGGGGGTTGCCTCACTCCCCACCACAGTCCTGCAAGAGCAGCCCCTGTTCCCTGGCGCAGGATGTTGCTCCACAAGCAGCCACCATCCTATACCCAGTGTGAGAAACACATCCAGCCTAGCATCCCCCACAATGGGACACAGCCCAGGGACCCCCACAGCCTCCTAAATCGTCCTCCCATTGCCCCCTCCAGCCTGCCCCCCTTGCCCCTGTGCTTGGCCCAGCTCTTTGCCAGGCAGGAGGCAGCGGCTCCCTGTGCTTCCTGCCTGGCCGAGGCAAGGAGGGGGCTCTGTTGCAGTGCTCCAATAACCTGCTGCAGCTGATGGATCCTGAGGCATGTGGGGAGCAGGCACTGCTCCACATCCCCCACTCTCCAGGCTGCCAGGATCTCAGCCCACAGCACAGAGCTGTTGATGGAGCTGGGTGCTAAAGAACCCCCAGGGCAGCTCAGGAAAGGCGACATTTGATGCCAGCTCCCGGATGCAGGCAGAGGGTCAGATCCGGCTCTGTCCTCCCCAGCGCTGTGGCAGATCCCTGGGCCTTTCTCATGCGGTTCCCATCCCTCATTTCCACCACACGCAGGAGCCACAGCTCCCCCAGCGTGGGCACACCGCCACGGCACCCCCACAGCACACCACAGTGCCTGTGGCATCCCACGGGCAGAGCCACGGCCCAGCACCACAGAGCAGCACTGGCAAGAAGGGGGTTGGGAGGGGAGCAAGCGATGGCAGGGGGAGCCAAGAGCCAGTGCACCCCATCCTGGCCAGCCCTGGGGCAGTGGGAGCCCCAGTGGGGGGTTGCTGACCACAGCTCTGCCCTCGGCCTGGCCGCTCCCACTGACTCACGGTCCTGCTCACCAGCTTCCTCCTGGCACCATCCCGGGGGATTTTCTGGTGACTCTCTGGAGGCTCGGCAGGGAGCAGGGCCAGGGCAGCAGGGAAACCCCCGTGTCTGGCAGTGCTGGCAGCCTCCATACCAGGCAGGGAACTCCACGGGATGGGCTTGGCACTGCTGGCATGAGCCCCACGCGAGGCTGCCTGGGCCAGCTCGGCTTGTGAGCCTGGGCAAGGCACAGTTCCCTTAGCACGTGTGGAGGGATGCTGTGGATGGCGGGAGAGGAGGGCAGCGGTGAGCTGGGGTGGTGCCACAGGCAGGGGAGGGCTGTGGCTGGCAGGGACCCCAGGAGCTGTGCCCATCCTGGGCCGCCTGTGGCCCTGTTTACTCCCAGGACCTCCGAAAAGACAAGTGAGATGGAAAAAACCACGCGGACATCCTCCATCCCAGACACTGCCCGGGCCACGAGGGTGCCTGTCACCACCGCTGCTCCCAAAAGGGGAAGGAACAGCCACCACAGCCCCTTCCCACGCCCTTACTCACAGCCACCCTCATGAAGACCCTCTGTGGGAAAACTGGTCTGGGACCCCGCAGGGGGCTGGTTGCCTGCCTGGATCCCTGCCCAGGGCTGACAGGACACAGTGACATCTCTGTGTGGCTGCAGGTCTTGGGAATTGCTGGTTGGGCCAGCAGTGAGAACTGGGGAGATTGTATGGAGCCAGAGCCTGGACCCTCCCCAGCTTTATTCCTCTTGTGCAGGCAAGCAGGAGGGGGATTAGCCAGGGAGGGAACATGGCACCAGCTGGCCAGGGAAGAGGTTGAACAGCCACAGCCACAGGGTGCACCAGGGTGACAAAGGTGTTGGAGAACTGAGGAGCTGGGGGTGGGGGGACACGAGGCTGCCACAGTCACTGCAGTCACTGCCTCCCACCTGGCACCCTGGGCAGGGCTCAGGGGGGCACAGGAGCAAAGGACAGACCCAGGTGTGTGGATGGCATCGGGCACTCTACCAGCGTGAGGGGCCGGGCAGGAGCGCGGTGGCAAGGGGAAGTGGGGTGGGAGAGAGTCAGCATCTTGTGCGGGTGAGACAGCAGCGGGTCAGGCAGACCAAGAGCCGGTTGTGGGGGAACACAACCTGTGCAGAAGGAAGGGAGCAGTTGGACCTGCCAGGGAGAGTCAGTGCCACGGCTGCCGTGGCACAGCCATACCCCCCAGCCGGCAGGCAGGGCGCCAGTGTGTGTTCCCAGCCAGGCCAAGCAGCTGCCAGGCCCGGTGCCCTGAGCCCATCCCTGCTCCTGTGCCATGGGCTCTGCAGCACTCGGTGCCCAGGGAGCAGAGCTGGCACCCAGCACAGGCTGACCCGGCCTGTGGTGTGCATGGTGACCTGAGCATGGGGATGCTTAGCACAGGACCAGAGCATGGGGATGCTTGGCACAAGAGCAGGGCAGGGCACAGGGAGCAGCTCTTGCGTCAGAGGCTTGGAGCCCCATCACTCCTGCTCAAGGGCTCCAGACAGAAACAACATTCCTGCACACACTTCCCATATGTGCTGCCGCGTGGGCTGGGACTGCAGCCTCCAGCTGGGCCCAGGACCCTTCCTGGCAAACCACCCCACGTGCCACGGCCCAGCAGCGCTCCAGCACCACCGGTCCCCAGTCTTGCACCCCTTCCCTGCCTGCCCCAAACTCTGTGGATGCACCTGCTCAGCTCCTTGCCTGTCCCTGCCTGTCCCTTGCCTCACCTGGGGAACTCCCCACCCCTCAGCACCAGTTTCTTGCCGGTGTTTCATCCCTGTTTGCCTGGGGCAGGAGGTGCTGTTCTGCCCCCTCAGCTCCGCTGCCCCCAGCCCCGGTGCTGCTGCTCCCACAGCCTCTCGTCTGGGTGAGGATGACGTGGCCGGTGTCACCGGCCGGCTCACCCCTCCCTGCAGGCACTGAAACCAGCGCTGCCGTGTCACCACCCCTCCCAGCTGCAAAACACACATGACAGATCCCCTGGCTGCCACACCTGCTCCGGGCACACAGGTGGGTGGCACAGTCACCTCCCTGCCCTGGGCTGGCACATCGCCCTCCGTGCCCTCCCTGGCTGCTGCACACCCTGGAACCCCTCCCCGGGTCTGTTGGGGTCCCACCCAGAGCTCCATTTACCAGGCACCAGGGCCAGTGGCCAGCACAGTGACACAGTCAAATGCTCTTGTGCTTCAGGACTCGCTTTGCTGCAAACTCTGTCCCATCCCTTGACCCTCCTCCTGCCTCAGCTTCTGCCTTCCAGCTTTGACCAACCTTTGCTCTACCAAACTCTCCCACCCGCCGGGAGCAGGAGCGCAGGGTGGTCAGGCAGGTGAGAGGGGCGCAGGGTCCAGGCCGCCCACGGTGCCTTTGGGAAGGGGGGGGGGCTCGTGGGCTCCCCCTCCAAGACTGTCACCCCCCTCTGCATCCCCCCTGGGGTGACCTGCAGGATCAGCCCCGTGGAGGCACCTCATGGGGGTGAGGCAGGAGCTGGGAGATGAGCGGGACAGGACGGGGCTGGGCGGCCGCCAGCTCCGGAGGGCACAGCTGCTGCTCTGAGCCGTCAGGGGCACGGCACAGCACGGGTGGGCAGCGCTGTGTGCCTGACAATGGTGACACAGGCACGGCAGCTGCCTGCTAAAACAGGGGGAGCAGCAACGGTGACAAGGACGGGGAACCTGCCCGCGAGGGGACAACGCGGCGCCCGGGAATCCGCGGCTGCCAGAGACGGAGAGGCCCGGGAATAAGGAGCGGGGGTTTGTGGAAGGTGGAATATGGGCAAAACTGGTGGTATTTAATTGTAAACTGCGCGAAGCAGAAGGAAGGGCGGTGGATGCAACACGCTCGGGTTTCAGTAAAACATTTGACAACTGTTCTAGAGCTTGCTGCCAAATTAACTCAGAGAGGCTCAGTTGTCAACACAGGCATATGGACAAAGCCCAGGCAGCCCGGGAATGGCACACACGGCCTGGCTGCCCTCCGGGAGCTGCCACGGCCACGCAACCTTTCAAAACCAGGCATCGTGGAAGGGGAAGAAGGCAGCCCCTGGGCTGCAGGAGCACCAGGATGGAGAGAGCTGCTGTGCTGCCAGGGTGGAAGAAGGGTTGGAGAGCACCTGGCTGGGAGCTGTCATGCCCCTACAGGGCAGGCAGCGAACCCTAGAGCCTGCCTGCTCGGCCCTGGAGTCTAACGACCCCCTCCCATGGAGCGGCAGGGAGGGGGACTGAGCAGAGCAGCCCCCAGGACCAATCATGGGCAGGGCTGCAGGGCTGGCAGGGCCCAGGAGCCCCAAGGCAGTGCTGGGTACTGATCCCCCGCTCAGGGGAGCTCATCCAGGCAAAGCCCCGCGCAGGGGGTGAGCACAGGGAATGGGAAGAGCCCAGCACAGCACATACCCGAGGCCTCGGGGGCCCTGCAACACACACAGCTCTCTGCCCACCTTGTTTATTTTACTTATATTTCAGTAATTTGCTGATTACCATTTTTTAACTAACCAGCAGTGATGAATCAGCAGCACGGGAGAGGGTGGAAGCCAGTGGCCTTGGACCGTGGCTCCGAGGTCTCAGGGTCTGGGAAGGAAGCCACAGGTTCCCTCCAGAAAGGGGAAAAAAAACATCCAGCAGCAGGAGCAGCAGTTCTGGCAGGCACGGAGGAGCCAGCTGTTTGCATCCAGTAGCTCCAAGCGCATCCTGGAAAGGCTGTTGATGATCCCAAAGCCTTGCGGGAATGGCTCCGGCGCGGGAGCAGGGCAAGACACTTGGAGGAAGTGAAGGGTTTGGAACGGCCATCGCTCTGCCAGTGGGCAGGGCAGGCACTGATGGTGCAGGAGGCCGTGGGGCAGACAGCTCACAGCAACCCCAGCATGGAGAGATCCCCCAGGAGCGCCCCGGGAGCCTTCTCCACGATCCAGCATTGCTGGGAAGGCACAGAGCGGTGAGGCAATCTGGTGTGAAGAAAAACCATTTCCTGCAGCAAGGGCTGCTTTGCTCAACGTTTTACAAAATGTGCTGATGCAACCGCCCTTCCCAGGTGGGATATAAATACAAGCCTTGATGTGGATTCGTGCCCTGCAGCTACACAAACATCGCAGCAATGTTTTCTTGGAAAAGAAAAAAAGGAAACAAGGAGGAACAAACAAGCACAGATGACAAAATCACCGGCTGGTGGAAGTCAGGGGCTCGGGTTGCAGGGGTGGGGGGAGAGGCTGAGGCTGTGCCCTGGGCACTGTGCTCAGCACAAACTCCTCTTCTGGGGTGGTGACCGAGGCCATGAGCTCACGGAGGAGCTGTGGTGGCTCAGCAAACCGTGCTGGGGAGGGGCAGCCCAGAGCGGCCACGGGGCGAGAACGGGACCCCAACCAGGGTCGCCCATCAGCGTGTTCTCACCGTGCCCGAGTGGCAGCTTGCCCAGCTGTTTCTCTTTCCAGTGCCACATCTAGGCTGGAGAGAACAGAGCTGTGACCCCTCCCAGGGCCTGGAACCGCCTGTCAGCACAGCCCATCCACCAGCCCACCAAAACCAGCCTCATATCATACCCCACCCGAGCCCGAGCGCTTTGTCCTGCAGGCACAAGCGCTGTGTTGTCTCCTCAGCCCGTTCCCAGAAGGCCCTTTAACCTGCTGCTCCCCCCGCTAAGGTATTTGGATGCGCATCCAACGCGTGGTTTTGGATTCTCTTAAGCCTCTTGCTGAGATTTCTTTTGTGTTTTCTTTGGCTCTGAAGTGGTTTCAGGCTCGGGGCTGCAGCAGCAGAGCATTATCAGTGAGGAGCTGTGCTCTGCCTGCCCTGGAAATCCCCCGCTCACCCGGCCCGGGGGCACACGGCGTTTTTAAAAATAGCAGGTTACCCATCGCAGCAAAGCTCTGCTGGGACAATGCTCCGAGACAGAGGACGTGGGGCACCTCTGAAGGGCAACAGGGAAGCTCGACGCAGCTTTCCATGGGCCGAGCCAGCACCGGGAGGGCCCCTGAGGCCCCCCGGAGCTCGGGCTGCTTTGCCCCGGAGCCACCACCCGTTGGGAAAACCCTTCACTTGTCTCACAGGGCAGTGACTGAAGGCTGGAAGAGGGAAATCAGCTGGGCTGACACAAATCCATCCCGTTCCCTCTACCTGGGAGGCAGCCTGTGCCAGGGGTTCCTCCGACACCACTCCCTGTCCCCGACAGACACAGAGAGCTCCCCCTGAAGGGGAGCACAGGGACACCCCCAGCTCCAGGCCACGGCTGCTCACAGGCACTGTCGGGCTGTGCCAGTGTGAGCCACGAGACTACGGAGGGGGGACATCAGGCCCTGGAGCCCTCCACGTCCTCCCTGGCTCCGCTTCCCCCACAGGGCTGCTTTAAAGAGCAGTAATGGAGAAAAAAAAAACCACAACCACCCCTCAGCTGTCTCTCTCGGGCTTCTGGCGTGTTGGTGACGGCAGCAGCACGCAGGGACTCAGCCCCAGGGCAGCGGGAGCGCTCACCGCTGCTGTCTGCGCTGATGGATGAGGGCATAAACCTTTCAAGGATGCATTTAATTAGCTAGAAAAGGAGCCGGGAGGCAGGGCAGCTCCTCCGCCGGGCACACGGAGCCTCCGGGGCAGCACTCGAGGGACTCGCAGAGCCCCCCGCAGAGGAACCCAGGGCTTGGGGGGCTGGACTCTGCCTGCCCCATCCGGGGACAGAGCACCAGGGCCGAATGCTGCAGAGCGCTGACCCAGTGCTGATCCTGAGGGCTGATCAAGCCCAACAGCCCCCGGATCGGATTTCTGGCGGGCGACGCCAGCACTCGCAGATGAGACACCGTCTGTCCTGCTGCGGCTGGCACCGCCTCAGCACCGGCCGGCCTGGCCAGCGACACGGTGGCACTGCCCACCCCGACCTGCACTGCCCACCCCGACCTGCACTGCCCACCCCGACCTGCACTGCCCACCCCGACCTGCACTGCGGGCTGGCTCTGTCCGGGCAGCTCTGAACTCCCCTCGCCCGGGGGACCCCGCTCAGCAGCCAGGCTCAGCCCAGCAAAGTGCAGGCATAACACAGCTTCCTTTCTTTTTTTTTTTTTTTTTTAAATAATCGGGATAGAGTCGTTCTCAGAATAGCACTGCAACACGAGAAACATTAAACACCGGGGTTGGGTAAAAACATCAGCACGGAGCAGGGCTTCACCCAGAGGCCGAGCCCAGGCCAGGCACAGCTGAGCTCAGCTGGGCGATCTGGCACAGCACCGCGCTCAGCTCCGAGCTCATCCCTGCGGGAATGCCGCGGCACCAGGAGCTGGCCCTGGACAGCCCGGAGCAGCCCCCCCACCGGTGCCCCCCGAACACGGGCAGACAGGGCAGAGCAACCGGGCGTCCTCTGCCACCTGGGCGGGGGGAACCGCCGGGGGAACGGGGGGAGCGAGAGCCCAGCGGAGGCCCCGGGCGAGGGTCGGCTCGGGAATGGGCGGCGCCCACCCAAGAGGCGCGCCGGTCCCAGCGCCCACGGCGGGCTACGGGACGGGAAGCGGAGCGGCGGGGCCCGCCCGGGGTGCGGGCTGTGCAGGGCGGGCGGAGCCCCCGCCGGGCCGGGCGGGAGCGGAGCGGGCGGACCGAGCCCCGGCCCCGCCGCCGCTTCCGCCTCCCTGTCACGTGACCAGCGCAACCCGGCGCGACGCCGACGCTCAGGGCCCGGGCGCCGCTTCCTGACGCAATGACGCACGATCACAGCGCCGCCGAGAGCCCTCCGCGGAAAAAGTAGTCCCCGGCGGGGAGCTGGGCTCTCCTCCCGCGGGAGGCGGGAGGCGCCGTTCGCCGCCGGAAGGCGACGGCGGCGGCGGCCGGGGTGAGGAGGGCGCCCCGGAGGCGGCGAGCGCCGCGGGCGGGGCGGGGGCCGGGCGGCGGTAAGTAGTCCCGGCGCGGGGGCCCGCGCGGCCGTATCGCTGCGCGGCGCGAGGGCGGGGGCCATGGCGGCCGCCGTGGTGCCGGCTCCGGCGGGGGCGCGGTGGGGCCGCGGCGAGCCGGGTGAGGGCGCGGGTCGGCGGGCGGGCGGCGGCGGCGGGGCTCCTCTCCCGGCGCGGCGGCGGCTCCCCGCCCCGGCGGCACCGGGGCCGCCCTGCCGTGTGCGCGCGGAGGCGGCGGGGGACCCTGCGGCAAAGATGGCGGGCGAGGGCCCGGCGGGGCCGCGGGGCATGACGGGACCGGGCACCGGCGGCGCCGGCACCCCCGGGATGGGCCCGCGGCCGCTCCGGGACCCCCGCGGGGGGTGCGGCCCGCCGGGAGCGAAAGGCGGGCGGCGGCGGCGGCGGCCCTGATGGCGGCGGTCCCCCCGCAGGTCGAGCGTAGCGGGCCCCGGCAGGGCGGGCATGGAGGAGAATGCGGTGGAGAGCAGCAGCGACGCGGCCCCGCAGGCGGCGCGGGAGGAGCCCACCGAGAGCGGGCTGGGCGTCGGCAGCTCGGACGCCGTGTCGGCGGACAGCAGCGACGCCGCCGCGGGGCCCGGACGCCTGTCCCGCGGCGATGACTCCGGCGTGGGGCAGAGCTCCGACAGCAGCGCGACCTCCTTGGTAAGCGCCGGGGGAGCGGCCGCGGTTCTGGTTCCTGGGGGTTTCTCGGGGCGTTTCTGACAGACTGAGCTCTGCGGCCTCGGCAGGCGCTGTTAGGCCTCTGGTGCCGTGTGTGCTTGCCGGTCTGAGCAGCAGGACTCCCCCTGGTAGCAAGGACAGCCCTGGATGTCCAGGTCCTTGTCGGTACCAAAGGATTTGCTCTCGTGCTTTTCCTGGCAGTTCTGCACTAATACACCTGGTCATTTGCATATGTTGGCTGCCCCAGGGGCTTGGTCTGGCAAAAGTGTCTCAACTGAGCTGATCTGAGCTGGACTCTTTTTCTTCTGCTAGGAAGAGGTCTCGGAGAGTAGCTCCAGCACAGAAGTCGTTCCCCGGGTTTACCTGCCAGACTCATCCTCCATCGCCCAATCCACCCTGGTCTCCAGTGTCTCCACCGTGAGCCAGTCCATCATGGTGTCACAGTCCCCACAAGTCCTCGTCCACTCCAGTGTGGTCACTGATGGAGCCACAGTCGTGTCAGACTCCACTGCATCCACTTCCTCAGACCTGGGCTCTGCCATTGACAAAATCATCGAGTCCACGATCGGACCAGACATCATCCAGAGTGAGTGTGTGCTCCCAGCTGGAGGTGGCCTGGGGGGCTGGGAGGGAGCTGCTGCTGTGCCAGAACTCGGGAGGTGGAGGGAAATATGGACATGGAATTATTAGGGTTGGAAAAAACATCTTAAGATCATCGAGTCCAGCAGCTCAGCAGGGTTTTCTCTTCTTGCCATGCTGGAGCGTAGCTGGAGGGTTTGATAAGGAGCTCATGCTGCTGGACAGCTGCTCCTTCAGCCCAGACAGGCTCCATTCAGGGAGCCAGGCCCTCCTCACACTTTCCTGCTTGTGTCTGAGCTGGGAGAGCCCCAGTGAGCCCCAGTGGCCCTGGGGCCTGGCAGTCACCTCTGTGCTCTCCCTGCCAGGCTGCATCGCCGTGACCAGCGCGGAGGATGGAGGAGCAGAGACCACACAGTACCTCATCCTGCAAGGCCCTGATGATGGTGAGGGAGTACCCTGGGCTGTCCATGTGGAGCCACCCCTGAGCTCGTGTTCAGCCCTGAGCCCCCAGTGCAGCCTTGGGTGCAGGGGAGGGTCTGCCCCTGGGCTGAGTGGGTTTTGGTGTTTCAGGTGCTCCCATGGTGTCCCAGATGGCCACGTCTGCTCTGGCCAATAGTTTGGTGATAGAAGCTGTTGCTGATGGACCTACCTCCACGTGCCTTGAGCAGCCTGGCCCTTCAGACCCTTCCAAAGAGCTGGAAGTGCTGGAGCTGCCCGTAAAGCGAGAGCAGGCTCAAGAGGCGGATGGCGGGGAGGAGCTGGACCAGCCGGACATGGAGACCCTGGAGGAGATGATGGAGGTGGTGGTGGTGCAGCAGTTCAAGTGCAAGATGTGTCAGTACAAGAGCGTCTCCAAGAAAACGCTGATTAACCACATGAAAGAGCGTCACTTCCAGCCTGGTGAGTGCCAAGGGCACCTCACTGCAGATGGGCTCTGCTCTCTGGGGAGGAAACGAGGGAGGAGTTGGAGCATAAGGGTCTGTTCTGGCACAGAGTCTGGTAAAGAGCTATCACCCTGTTCTCTGTGGCAGTGGGTTCAGCTCTGGCTTTGAAGAAAGGGCGACCACGAAAGGGGGGAGCTGCTCAGAAGGCAGAGGAGGAGGAGGCCCCAGAAGAAGAAGATGATGATATCATGGATGCTGGTGCTATTGATGACCCTGAAGGTAGGACTTGTTCTCCCCACATCTTAAGTAGCTTAGTCTCTTGTCGGTCTGACATTTTGGGGTGCTTGCCCTCAGAGGACAGCGACTACAACCCAGCTGAGGATGAGCCCCGGGGGCGACAGCCCAAGTACGGCCGCATTGTCCCCACGTCCAGCGAGGAGAGGCCGCGCCGGCGCCCGGGGAGACCCCGCAAGCTCCCTCGTCTGGAGAACGCGTCTCAGGATGTGCCAGAAGGTGAGGGAGGTGGGAGGCAACAGCAGTACTGGGGCAGGGAGGGGTGCACAAGGTCCCGGAGCCCACAGCGGGGGTGTGACAGAGCTGTGCTGTGCTCTGTGGAGCAGGAGGGGAGGTGGAGCCCCTGGTGACATCCCAGAGCACACCGAGCCGTGAGCTGCAGAACTCGGAGGCAGCCAGTTCCTCTGGCCTGGAGAATGGGACCGGCGAGAGCCTGGTGGAGCCGAGCATCAGCCAGTCCGACTCCGAGAACAAGGACCCTTCCTCCAACACGGGTGCTGAGGAGGCAGACGCCGTCCCCCGGCGGCGCGGGCGGCCCTCCCGCCGCTTCCTGGGCAAGAAATACCGCAAGTACATGGGGCACAGGTGAGGGGGGTGTGCTGGGCCCTCTGGCCTCTGCCCAGGGCCGGTCCAGCCCGTTGGCCACCGCAGCTCTGAGTCCTGCTGCCGTTCCTGCAGGTACTACTACAAGTCCCCCAAGCCCCTGATGCGGCCGTACCTGTGCCGGATCTGCGGCTCACGGTTCCTCACGCACGACGATCTGCGCTTCCACGTCAACTCGCACGAGGCCAACGACCCGCAGCTCTTCAAGTGTCTGCAGTGCAGCTACCGCTCCCGGCGCTGGTCCTCCCTCAAGGTGAGCTCTGTCTGCCCTGCCCCCGACCCACGAGGGTGCCCGGCAGCCCCAGGCCTCACGGCCCTGCTCTGCTTCTCCCAGGAGCACATGTTCAATCATGTGGGCAGCAAGCCCTACAAGTGTGAGGAGTGCAATTACACCAGCGTGTACAAGAAGGATGTCATCCGGCACTCCACGGTGCACAACCGGGACAGGTGAGGGAAGCGCAGTCCTGGGGACTGAATGGCACTGACGCTGTTCCTCCTGCCCTGAGAGGGCAGCTGTGGCTGCCCCTTCCCCTGACCTCTGACCTTTTTCAAATAGGGGAGTTTTGGTGTCTGGATACAAGACGGCTCAGACTTGGGGTGTGGCTCACACAAGGGGCTTTTCTTCTTTTTTTTTTTAGGAAGAAGAGGGCTGATCCGGTGAGTTTGAGTACTCTGTTGGCTTGTTTCTCAGCACTGTTATGTGGGAAGAGGCACATCTGGGTCTTCCACAAATTCTCGATGCCTTGTTGAGGGCATTGTTTCTGGATCTCTTGAGGAAAGGCAGCCCAGGTCCTGCAAGTGGGGGAGAGGGTAAGGAAACTGGTGAGCCTGTCCAGGTGAGCTCAATTTAATGCTCTCCATCCAGCCACCAAAGCTGAACTCCTTCCCGTGCCCTGTCTGCAACCGTGTCTACCCCATGCAGAAGAGGCTTACGCAGCACATGAAGACACACAGCACGGAGAAGCCTCACATGTGTGACAAGGTGAGGGAGACACGGCCTGGGGAGGGGCTGGCAGCGGGTAGGGCTGGGCAGGAGGTGAACACTGCTCCGCTTTGCCCCACCACAGTGCGGGAAGTCCTTTAAGAAGCGCTACACCTTCAAGATGCACCTGCTGACACACATCCAGGCCATCGCCAACCGCAGGTGGGAGCCCGGTACAGCCCACGGCGTGCCCTGGCAGAGCCCGTGTCCCACTCCCCCTCAGCCTCTGTGACAGGCAGCTTGGTCCTGGCAGGTTCAAGTGTGAGTTCTGTGACTACGTCTGCGAGGACAAGAAGGTCCTGCTGAACCACCAGCTGTCACACATGAACGACAAGCCCTACAAGTGCAGCGTCTGCAAGTATTCCACCTTCCGGGAGGACTTCCTGGTCTCACACATGGCAGTCAAGCACACAGGTGAGAGGGGCCCAATGTCCTGCACCCCCTGTTTCTCCCAGAGAAGGTCAGAGCCTGCCTGCTCTCCCTGCCATCCCTCGAGAACCCTGTGCCTGACTCCCCCTCCCTGGCCCCGCAGGAGGGAAGCCGTTTGCTTGCGAGTTCTGTCACTTCACCACCAAGCACAAGAAGAACCTGCGCCTGCACGTGCAGTGCCGCCACGCCGACTCCTTCGAGGAGTGGGCACAGCGGCACCCCGAGGAGCCGCCCTGCCGCCGCCGCCCCTTCTTCACCCTGCAGCAGATCGAGGAGCTGAAGCAGCAGCACAGCCAGGTGCAGGCGCCGGCTGAGCCGGAGGCCAGCCCAGCGGTGAGTGCCGTGCCCGGCCCCGGCTCGTCCCGGTGCTCGCTGCCTGCCTTGCTGTCAGCTCCCTCTCTCATGCAGGCACCTCTTGTCCCCATCACCTGCCACGCGGTGCAGGCTGTCGCCGGAGCAGAAACTCCTGTCCTCTCACAGAGTTCCCTGGAAGGGGCCACCATCATCTACGAACAAGGTCAGTGAGCTCCCGGGAAGGGGTTGGAATGGGGAGGAGGTGGGCGAGCACCTGCCTGACCCTCCCCATCCATCCCCCCCAGATGTGGCTGGATCAGCAGAGCTGGCCACACAGACAGCCCTGGATCTGCTGCTGAACATGAGCGCCCAGCGAGAGCTGGCCACAGGCTCGCTGCAGGTGAGCGGGGCCAAGGGGGGCCAGACCTACTGGGGGTGGCAAAGGGAGGCTTCCCAACCCTGTTCCTCTGCAGGGTTGTCTTGCAGAGCCTTGCTCCCCTCAGCTGAGCCGCTGTCTCACACAGGTGACAGTGGTGAAGCCAGATGACCCAGGAGAGACACCAGGCCCCTGTGAGCCACAGACACAGGAGGAGGAGGCAAAGGTGGAATCAAAGGAGCAGCAGCAGAAATTGGTGATGCTGCACGTGGCAGAGCCCGGGCAGGCGCTGGTGCAGGAGGCGTACAGGGAGGCAAGCCTGGGTGGCTCGGAGCTGCAGCAGATCACCATCCCCTTTGGAGGGACAGCGGAGTACAGCATCATTGCACCCATCAGCGAGGAGATCCAGGCCCCTGGAACACTGTACAGGTCAGCTGTAGGGGAGGAGCAGGGAGGTGGAGGCGCTTCTGCTCTCCAGTGAGGAGGAAGAGGCAGGGCCTCTCTGACCCTGTCCTCTCTGGCAGTGAGGAGGAGAGCCCTGTGGAGACCTCCCACGCAGTTGTGGTGAGCGGGGCTGTGATGACAGAGGAGGCTCTGAAGGACCATAACAATCATTACATCATGTCATCCAGTGTCCCAGGGAGCCAGTTCCAGACCGTGGAGGTAAGGAGCTGAGCCTGCTCCCCGTCCTGGGCAGCAGTGTGAGCAGGTGTGACTGGTGTTTCTCCCGCAGCCCCTCAGCGGGGATGCTGCAGTTCCTTCGCCTGTGGAGGGCCAGGAGGCTCAGCCCGCCGGCATCAAGTGGCCCCTGGTGCAGTGTGTCACCAGGCAGCTCCAGAAGGACTCGTCTTTATCCCCAGCCTCCGAGGGGCAGGAAGTCTCATCCCCAAAGATGAAGTGGCCTGCACTCCAAGGCATGGCCAAGAAGCTCTCGTGCAAGGTTTCCCCAGCCAAGAAGCTCTCGTGCAAGATTTCCACAGCCAAAAAGTTTTCATGCAGGATTTGCACAGCCATGTTCACAGGGAGGGCAGAGATGGAGAGTCACAAGAGAGCCCACATTGGGCCCAGCACCTTCAAGTGTCCCGACTGTACCTTCACTGCCACTCTCTGGCCGGAGGTCCGGGTAGGTTCCCTGACACAGAGCATCCCTGGCAACAAAGGGCTTGGAGAAACAGGTTTTCTGACCTGGCTCTTGTCCTCCTGTCCCAGAGCCACATGGTCCAGCACGCCAGTCTTCGGCCACACAAGTGCCCCCACTGCAGCTTTGCCTCCAAGAACAAGAAGGACCTGCGCAGGCACATGCTGACCCACACCAACGAGAAGCCCTTCGCCTGCCAGGTCTGTGGGCAGAGGTGAGTGATGCAGCAGGGCTGTTACTGCTTTGGGAGATCCCACAGAGCTCTGCAAGCTTCAAGAGGAGAGACAGGATCTTGCAGAGCTCACTGTGCCAGCCCTTCCCCAGCAGCAGCCCCTGTTAGAGGGGACTCTGCCCTTGGGAACAATTCCTGCTGCAGGTGGGCCCAGCTTCATCCCCAAGGAAGCTCTGCATGGTGAGGTTCAGTACCTGGGCACTGATGGGAACATGCTAGGAACTGGGATGGGCCATGCTGTAGGGATGTGCCTGTGGTGCCTGTGGGCTGTGTCTGAGACAGCACAGGGTCCCATGGCAAACTCCACCTTGCTCTGCTCCTCCTGTAGGTTCAACCGTAAAGGGCACCTCAAGTTCCACATGCAGCGTTTGCACAGCTCTGAGGGGAAGGGGCCGGGACCTGCTGCTGCCCAGCAGACCATCATCCTCAACAGTGACGAGGACACCCTGGCCACCCTGCACAGTAAGATGTGTCCCTGTGACCAGGGCTGACCTGCAGGTGTCCTGCAGCCAGCACCTTGTGCAGGATTCACCCAGCCCATGGGCCAGGCAGGGCTCAGTGGGGTCAGGGTCAGGAGCAGCCTCTGGGGAGCAGGGCCATGGGCAGCCCCTGCAGTGTCCCCACTGGTGTCCCCAGCAGCTCTCTCTGCATTGCAGCAGCTCTGCAGGCCGGGCAGGCCGTGCTGGCTCCTGAGAGGCTGCAGCAGGCTCTGGGGCAGGAGCACATCCTTGTCACGCAGGAGCAGAGCGTCACCAGCCAGGTGAGTCAGGCCCCTCAGCCTCAACCTCCCTCCCAGGGGACCATACCACTCCCCTGACCACACAGGGCACTTCCTTGCAGGAGGAGGCAGCCTACATCCAGGAGATCACGACTGCAGACGGACAGACAGTACAGCACTTAGTGACTGCTGACAACCAGGTGAGGGGACACGGCCCAGCGATGGTGACTCTGCCCAGCGGGACTGGGAGAGCTGGTGGCAGTGGGGACAGCAGGGGTCAGCAGGGAGAGCTGGAGGCACTGGGGTGGTGAAAACAGACATAGGAGACAGACAGATCTCTCTGTGGTGGGAGTGGGGTGGACAGTGGTGATCTTTGCTGGGTCTGAATTCTTGTGTTTGCAGGTTCAGTACATTATTGCCCAGGAAGGCGTCCCTCACTTGCTTCCCCAGGAATATGTTGTTGTCCCAGAGGGACATCACATCCAGGTGAGCTTCACAGGGTGGGTGGGGCTCACAGGGTGCCACATGTGTGGGGCTGAGCCCCCTTGGGCCCCCTCCAGCTTACTCACTTCAGGTCACAGCTTTGCTGGGGGCCTGGACACCCACAGTCCCTAACACACTGCTTGTCCCCAGGTACAGGACGGTCAGATCACCCACATCCAGTACGAGCAGGGCAGCCAGTTCCTCCCAGAGTCGCAGGTAAGGGGCCTGGGAGGGGCTGCTGTGAGGTGATCCCTGAGCCTGCCTGGAGAGGGCAATGTGAAACAGGGTGCTTATGGGCTGGAATCTCAATGCGGTGACTGTGGGAAGAGCAGCTCCAGAAGGGCCCCTTTCCTCAGGCCTCCCCTGTTCTCTCCTGTGCAGATCCAGTACATGCCTGTGTCATCTGAGCAGCAGCTCGTCACCCAGGCACAGCTGGAAGCAGCAGCACACTCAGCTGTCTCAGGTAGGAGCAGAGCCCTGGGCCGAAGGGGACAGTCCTTCCAGGGTTTGGAGTGCTGGATTTGCCAGCAGTGGTGGTTGGGGCTGGCAGGGAGCTGTGCAGCTCCCTGGGCAGGAAGGGCTGGGAAGGCGAGCCTGGATTGCTGTTGTGTTGCCAAACCGTGGTGTCTGAGGGCGGATCTTTCCTGATCCCAGCCTGTCAGTTCCGGAACAGGGTTAACCAGAGCTGGGCTCCCTGCTCCACAGAGCGTGAGCCCCACAGGAGCGAGGTGGCCATGTGTCCCTCCCCTGGGAGCAGGTGGGGAACACGGAGCGGGGACCCTGCAAGGCGGTGCTGACCCCCCTTTCCCTGCAGCAGTGGCAGATGCAGCGATGGCCCAGGCCCAGGGCGTCTTCAGCACTGAGGCAGCGGCGGAGCAGATCCATCAGCTGCAGCCGGGCATCCACTACGACGTGATCGCGCTGGCGGAGTAGCACCGGGCAGGGCTGGGCACCGCGCTGGGCAGGCCACGCCAGCAGCGGCCCCAGCCAGCAGTTGCCTTATTGAGTCAGGGCTGCGAGGGACACACCTGAGCTGGAGCGACACGGACACGCTGCCGCTCAGCCCCATGCCCGTGGGGGCCTGTGCATCCCCCAGAGACTGCTCAGCAGCTGCAGGGGCAGCCCGTGTGTGGACGGTCTCTTTGCCTGTTGCACTTGATGGTCTGAAACCCCTTCTCCTGAACTGTCTGTGTGAGCAGACACGGATCGGTGTCTGCCCAGCACATGAGGGTCCTGGGGGAACCATGGGGCCAGGCACAGCTGTGTGGTGTGATGTGAGAGGTGTGTGCAGCCACAGCCACGTGCTCCCTGCAGCCATAGGGCCTGTGGTCCTGCTGTGCCAGCATCCGGCCCTCCCATGGCATCTCCGGCCTGCAGGCAGGCAGCAGCAGGGCTCTGGACTGGAGAAACCTGAGGAGGAGGAGGCAGAGGTGGAAGATGCTCTATTTTTCTTCTGAAGAGGGGATGGACTCTGGCGTTGGTCCGTCGGTGGTTGTGGGAGAGGTTCAGCTGTGACATTCTCAAGCTTTGACTATGCTTATGAATAAAAAGGGATAGAGACCTGGGTGTGTGCCTGCCTGGGAGTCCAGGCTCCAGCCAGCAGGGACAGGACAGCCCAGCATCCCCAGCACATCCCCTGGGGCTGCAGCACAGGGGTCCCAGAGCCCAGCGCTGCGCCGGGCCCGTCACTGCTGGCAGACGCTCCGGGCTATCAGCTGCCTCCCGCCCGAGTGACCTTGACTCCAGGGAAGTGAGCCGGGCAGCTGGGACAGCGGTGAGCTTGGGGCTGGAGTCATGAAATTAATCGAGTGGTAAACAGCCTAAATCCCGTGTAACTCTGTCCCGAGCCCCACACCGCCCTCCTGAGCGGCTTGTCTGGGCGTATTTACATGTGATTATAACAGCTAATCGCGGAGTTTTAGTTCTCTGCTCCTGCATTAAACTGATTATCCACAGAGGGGGAAAAAGGCCGGGAACCACCCAGCCTTGGGGAGAGCCTCTGTGAGGCCCAAGCCCCACAGCTCTGGGACCAGGGCAGTGCAATCCCCAGGCACTGTGGTGGGCTCTCCCTGTCCTGCTCAGGAAGGGGTGGGGGCTGTGGGCCGGAACCCCTGATCACCAGGGCAATGAGGTGTGTGTGGCCCCCTGTGGTGACCAGCCCTGGCTGTGGCTCTGTCCCAGCTGTGGCTCCATCCCAACTGTGGCTCCGTCCCGCTGTCTTCACACCAGCCTTGTCCATGCCCAGTGGTGCTGGTGCGTGGCTGTGCCTGCCCAGCTGTGGCTCGGTCAGTGTCCAGCTGTGTGTGCCGGCGACTGGCTGTGGCCCTCCCTCTCCAGCTGTGCTGAGCAGGGTTCAGGGTGTGCCTCAGCAATCCACAGGCGCTTTCCTAGATTACAGCCCCATTATCTAATCAAGTGGAGCTGCAGCACTGATTAGGGCTGGAGGAGTCCCATGGGGACAAGGTTATAGGGCCACTGCAAGGCCGTGGCCAGGGCAGGTCCCAGCCAGCCACCAGTGTTCAGTTGTCCTGTGGCTTCCACACCTGGGGCTGCTCAAGGGCACAAGACCAGGCACGGTGGGATGGATGGGACCAGAGCTCCAGCTGATGCATGTTGGGAGCTCCAGGTGCTGCTGGGGCTCTGGCCATGGGGACGCTGCAGGGGCCTGGGACCCCTTGGCACTGGCCCCTCAGCCCCGGGAGCTTCTGCTGTTGCTGGGGCCTGCAGGGAGCCGGGGACGTGTCCAGGCTCATTAGCACCGGTGACCTTCGCCTTCCCGTCCTGGCCAGCGCTAAGCGGGTTTGTTACATATTTAATATCCTGAGAGCGTTATTAGTCGGTATTTAATGACGGATACAACCTGTGGGATAATCCCAGTCTTAGCGGGGAGGCGCGGCGGCAGGAGCGGGCGGCTCGGGGGGTCGTGGGCTCTGGGGGCCCCTCTCACAGCTGCCCACCACTGCCCTGCCCACCCGCTGCCCCCACTGCACCAGCCACACGAGCCCCCCCCCAGTGCCTGCAGGGACCCCCAGCTGTCCCTGGGGCTGCAAGACCCTTCCCCTTCACTGCTCTGCTGCCAGGAATCCAGTGGCAGGCGTGGCAGTGCTGGGGTTTGGGTGAGGACCTGGCCAAGCCACAGGAGGAGCAGGACAGGGCAACATGGGAGGTTGTTCTGCCAGGCATGAGTCCACCTGGCCCTTCAACCCAGCCCACCACAGCATGGGGGTCTCTGCCGACCCCCGCCCCAGGATCAGGTCAGGGCTGGGGTCATGGGCGGGGCTGATGCTCTTGGCACTGCAGTAAAGCCCCAGGTGTGTTGTGTCCCTGTGGCTGTGGAGCTCATGTGGATCCCGAGCACCAGCCCCTGGGTGCCACTGCACCCCATCCATGGGGGCCGTGTAGGCTGTGCAGAATTGGGGGGCTGGGGACAGGGTCCTGGCCAGGGGCAGGCAGGCGAGGAGGGCAGTCCCTGCCAGTCCCTGCCCAACAGTAGCAGGGGGGGTACTGGGTGCCCCAGATCCTGCTGCTGCTCTCATGGGTGCTAATACCCCCTAATCAGCTGTCAGTCACTGCAGACCCCAGCAGCTATAAAACACCCAGGAGCAGCTCCCCAGCTCCTCTCCTGCAGCATGGCAGCACCTCGGAGCAAGAGGAGCCCAGGACAAGAGCTGGGGAGCTGCGGGGGGCCTTGGGGGACCCTGCAGGGACCCCCTCAAGCCCTACTGCCCTGCCCCTACCCCTACCCTTGCCCCATGCTGGCTGGGTACAGCCTCCTGCCACCCCCTGTGAGCCTCCTGACACCCCTGGTAAGTACAGGGCTGCAGATCTGGGGGAATGGGACATGGGACCCTCCCAGGACCAGGAATGGGGCTGTGTGGGGTGGTTGGGGTGGTGGCTGGGGACCTGCTGTCCCGAGTCCCCTGCACCTCCCCAGCATTCCCCTGCCCCCCCCCCGCACCCCGGCACTTCGGGATCCTCATGGGAAAGGGCGAGGACAGGAGGGATACAGCTCTGCTCCCTCCCACAGTGATGTAGGAACCCCTACATCCCTCACCCTCTCTCCTCTGGCCCTGTTACCCCCCCACCCCATCCCACCCTGACACCCCTCTGCCCCTCCAGGTCTCCCCACCCTACGAGGTGCCGCTGGGGCTCCCCGCGGAGCCAGGCCGGGCGAAGGCGGCGGCAGCGCGGGAGAGCACCGGGGCACTGAAGGCCTGGCTGGCTCGGCACCCCAGGAACCCCTACCCCAGCAAGGGGGAGAAGGTGATGCTGGCCGTGGTCAGCCGGATGAGCCTCACCCAGGTCTCCACCTGGTTCGCCAACGCCCGCCGGCGCCTCAAGAAGGAGAACAAGGCGGGCTGGGCTGTGCGCGGCGCCTCGGACGGCGAGGACAGCGAGGGCGAGGGGGGCCCACCAGCTACCGAACCCATTCCCAGCTCCAGCCCCCTGCAGGATGGGTGTGGGGGCAGCCCCGAAGTAGGGCCAAGCCCTGGGCAGGGCAAGCAGCCCCAGAAACCCAAGATCTGGAGTGTGGAGGCGATGCTGGCATCTCCCCCCGACAAGGACGGGTGCCCGCCGGGGGTGCCAGTGGTGCTGGAGCAGGTGTAGGGCTGGGGTGGTCGTGTCCTGTCCCCAAGGACATGGCAGGATAGATGGACATGGGATCTGGCAGCTGCCCAGCCAAGAAGAGTGAGAGATGTTTGCAGGGAGGGACACACAGTGGTAATAAACGTGGCTGTCTTGGGCCTCCTGGTGTTGCCTGTCTGTTGTGGGAGCTGTTGGGGGTACTGGGAGGGATGAGGGGTGTTGGTGGGGATGCTGGTAGAGATGCAGATGTACCAGCAGGGATGTGGTGAAATTCAGTGCCAGTGGTGCTGCGAGCACTCCCTGGGGGGCAGGGCAGATCCAAGGCAGAGAACAAAAATAGACTTTTTTCTTCTCAATAAAGTAATAAAATGGTTAGCAGTGTTAAATTAATCCTTACAAAACAAAACCCAAGGAGGTTAAATAAAGCCCAGAGGCTCTGCATAAAAACCACAATGACTACAAAACAGCTGCAAAGATGTCTTTACACACCAAAGAAACTCCTCTCCTCTGCTCCTTCCCTCTCCAGGACACAGTGTCGGCAAACACGGGACTCACACATGGGAAAAAAACACGGATGCGATGGGAGCAGCCCCGCCAGGAGCGTGGGCGCCACGGACAGAACTATTTACACTATGGACACGGAGCCGTGCTGGGGCCGGTACAGCTGCAGGAGCCCCTGGGCTCTGCCCGTCCCTGGCACTCAGCCCCCAGCACTCACCCTGCCTCAGCTGGGATCAGTCTCTCGGCTGCTGCTCTGCTCTCAGCCCAGCTCCTGCTCTTTGTCTGCTGTGGAGGAGGAGGATGAGGAGCTGAGGGTCCAGCTCAGCCGCTTGTAGGCTGCAATGAGCTCCTGCAGCCACTCAGGTGTGGGTTCCCACATGGAAATTCCAGTGCTGTTCTGCACAGGAAGGCACCAGGCACTGAGCTTCTCCTCGCAGTCCAGGCAGAGCATGCTGTGGATCAGGGAACACCTGTACCCCAAGGGAAGACACTCCAAGGAACCCAAACCCTCCTCAACGCAGGCACAGGGGTTGGCCTGGCAGGGTCAGGAGTGGGGGAACCCAAAGACCTCCAGGCACAGGCACTGGCAGAGGCTGTAGACAATGCAGAGGAGGAGGGTGGAGGGCACAAGGCTGACCAGGATGATGCCCAGGCTGTGGTGCTCAATGAGCAGGAGGTAGATGCCGAAGGGCAGGGAGCTGAAGTAAAGGAGGCAGAGGACAGCCAGGATGAAGCGGGGGACGGCTCGCCACCCCCAGGAGCGGCACTTCTGCCCAGGGCTGTGGCAGGGCAGCGCACCCAGGCTGGTGGGGCGGTACAGCCGCACCACCTCCAGCCTGCCCAGGCTCTCCGGTGGGGCCACATCCTCCGGCACCTCCAGGATGGTGACAACCAGGCAGTCGGGGCTGGGGGTGGGTTCCAGCACGCCAGGGCAAAGGAGGACCTCGGGAGATCGGTGGGGACCTCGCTTCTTGGCCCGTTCGCGGCCTGTCAGCAGCGCCAAGGCCTCACCATCATCCTGCAGCTGCTGCACGTCCCCGCCGGGCACCGGGCTGTGCTGGCGGCAGAAGGGGCAGCGGAGCTGGGGGGTTGATGCATCCCCTGGAGACACCATCCTGCGCAGGCAGCGGGTGCAGAGGCGATGGCCACAGTGGAGCAGTTTGGGCCTGCGGGCGCGGGCGTCGAAGCGGCTGTAGCAGATCTGGCACTCCAGCTCGGGGGACACGGGTGCCACAGGCGAGGACCCCGGCTCGCTGCCCGGCTGGGTCATGGCTCCTGGAGGGGTGCTGGGGGCTGCCCGGGCTGCGGGAAGATGCTGTCAGCCAGGGCTGGAGGCAGGTCCTGGGCCTGATGGCTCCCACGGGTGGGTTCCCAGCCCTGCTGCACCCCACGGTCAGTGTCCCGGTGGGCCCCATGGGCTCGGTGGGGGAGCAGGGCCAGGGGAGAGGGGTCCTCCCCAGGCCAGACTCCAACCCCCAGTCAATGCCACCGGTGCTGGCACTCGCCCTCATCCCGGTCCCCGTTTCTGGGGGGTACATCACTCCCAGGGGAGGGCACCGGCATGGGGGGGTAGCTCCCGAGTGCATCCGTGGCCCTCACGGTGCATGCCAGTTCCCTGGCTCCCCGGGGCAAGGACGGCTCCGGACGCCCGATCTGCCGGTGGCGAGGACATCCCCATTCCTCATCCCCCTCCCTCTCCCGGGGAGAGCAGCTCCCGGTCCGCACTCCCCGCCCCCGCTCCCGGCCCGCACCGCATCCCCTTCCCGTACCTGCGCTCCGCGCCGCGGCTCCCGGTGGGGACACAGCGGAGGGTCGGTCCCCAGCGCCGGTCCCGGCGGGCTCGGTGGTGCCGGTGGGCTCCGCGGCGGCGGGCTCGGGCCCGGCAGCCCCATGGGGGGAGGCGCGGGGCGCTGCCCGCCGCGTTGCGGGGGCGAGCGCGGCGCAGGGGCCGCCGGCAGCGCCGCGGCGTTGGCCCGGTAACGGGGAGCGGCGAACGGGGGGGGATCGGATGGGCCGGGCCGGGGCCCCGCGGAGCCGCCTCGGGCAGAACCGGGCCCCGCCGGGCCGCGGGAAGACAATGCAGGGGTCTATGCAGTGCTCGGTGCGGGATAGGTGCAGCTCCCTGCATGCCGCGGTCCCCTCCTGATCAGCCCTGAGGATGCTCCTTCCCGGCCTGAGGACTGCGGCAGCGGCCCCTGGGGTCCGGCACTCCCTGGCAGTCCAGTCGGGGGCACTCGGGGGACGCAGCACTTGACAGGGTCGTGCTGGGCACGGCCGAGCCCCAGGCACATCCCGCTCTGCAGGTTGTGTCTCCCCAGCCCGGTCAGATCCGCCCCCAGGCTCCTGTGCTGCCCTCACAGGAGGTTTCCAGCAGCCCCGGGGACAGCAGCACTCAGGGACCCCCCACACCTCCATCCCTCCCGCCAGGCAGGACAGCAGCAGCACCAACCACCACGGGGGCAGCGTTAATGAGGGCCTTTCACTTCAAGCATCCAGGTTTGGCACAGTCCAAGAACTTTTAGGCCAGGGGTAGAGCTCCTGGTGTGCCTTGTTCCCCCAGCCCTGCCCATACCCCCCACCACTCCCAACTGCCCACCTCAGCTGCCCCTTGGACAGCTTAACACACTTACTTGCCCTTGAAACTCCCAGTGTCAACCTGACACACCCTTCTGTCTGTCTCCTGCTCTGTTTGGATTAAGGACACGTTCTAGAAGCAGCCATGCCACCGGGCTGCTGACCACTGACGCCACTTACACCTCCCCTGTGAGACCACGGCCACTGGATCCTTAACCAGGTAACAGTCCCTCATGTGAGGGAGCAGCAAAGGCCTCCATGTGGACTGACTGACCAAGGGGTGGGTTAGGGACACTCCCAGAATCAGCACGTCTCTGCTCACCTGCACCTCGGGAACATCCAGTCTTGGCTCAAAACAATGAATGAAAGGGAAAAAAAGGCTTTACAAACTGCCACTTTGCAGCCAGCGTTCCCAACTGTCTTGAGAGTCCTTTAAGTACAACAAAGCTCTCCTCACCTCTGCTGAAAGAATCTTTGGAGAGCTGCAGAGCCCCTGGGAGCAGGCAGTGTGTGGGCAACTCCTGCCCCTCCAGAGAGGCACTGGCACTGCTCCAGCACCAGCGCTGCTGTGGCACCAGCACTGCTGTGGCACCCCACAAGAGAGGTTGGCTGTGCTGCCCTGAGGGGTCCAAGGGCAGTCCAGTTGTCTGCGCTTCTTGAGGGGAGAGCACCAAAACCACACCAGAGCGGCCAAGAGCAGGATGGTCAAGCTGCTTCAGGTGTTCAAACTGGTCTTCAGGAAACAAAACTCACCAGATCACGGCTATACAGAACAGGGCAGATGCCAGATCATCCTGAGAAAAACAAAACCCAATGTTTTTCTACCTTCCACCCAGGCAGAGGCTGGACAGGGGGTGAACACAGACCCTCGGTGCCAAAGAAAAGGGATGGACACAGGCGGAGCTGTATGCTGGTTTTAATGTTCCTAAGAACTAGGAAACAGAAATCAAAAATAGACTTTGCTCTTCTTGATAAAAGTAATAAAATGGTTAGCGGTGTTAAATTAATCCTTACAAAACAAAACCCAAGGAGGTTAAATAAAGCCCAGAGGCTCCGCATAAAAACCACAATGACTACAAAACAGCTGCAAAGACGTCTTTACACACCAAAGAAACTCCTCTCCTCTGCTCCTTCCCTCTCCAGGACACAGTGTCGGCAAACACGGGACTCACACATGGGAAAAAAACACGGATGCGATGGGAGCAGCCCCGCCAGGAGCGTGGGCGCCACGGACAGAACTATTTACACTATGGACACGGAGCCGTGCTGGGGCCGGTCCGGCCGCAGGAGCCCCCGGGCTCTGCCCGTCCCTCTCCTGCCGGGGCCCCTCCGGCCGCGGCGCTCAGCGCCCAGCACTCGCGCTTGCCATCCGTCCCTCCATCTGTCCCGCCGTCCTTCCGCCCAGCTCTGGCTGCCCCTTCCCTCGGCGCTCTGGCGTCGCGGGGCTGCCGGTTCCTCCTGCCGCGCCGCACTGGGCTCCCCTGCCCCCGGCGAGGGCTGTGGCGGAGCCTCCTCTCCGACGGGCGGCCGGGCGCTCCCGGCTCCTGGGGGCCGGCGTGCAGTTCGCAGAGGGGAGCAGGCGCCGTGGAGCTGCTGCGCAGGAGTCCCGGGCCGGTGCTGCACACTCAGCAGTCTCTGCTGCCCCGGCCAGCCCCGGGGCCGCCGGCACCTCCCCTGCTGCCTCGCACCTCTCCTTAGTTGGGATTAGTCTCTCGGCTGCTGCTCTGCTCTCGGCCCAGCTCCCGCTCTTTGTCCGCTGTGGAGGAGGACGAGGAGGAGGAGGATGAGGAGGAGGAAGACGAGGAGCTGAGGGTCCGGCCCGAATGCTTGTAGGCTGCAACGAGCTCCTGCAGCCGCTCTGGCGTGGGCTCCCACTTGGCAAAGCCGGCGCTGTTCTGCAGGAAGAGGACGGCTGTGTTGTGCACAGCCTTGTAGTACATCTCCTCTCTGCAAGGGAAGAGCACAGGCATCAGCACCTCCCCTGGCCCCCAGCACTTGGCACCTGCTCCTTCTCTTCCTGCCCACCATCCTTAAGACAAGTATTTGCCCCTGTCCTTCTTTTCATTATTCTGAGAAAAAGTGGAGGCATAGTGCAGCCTGGGGCAGTTCTCACTCAGTATGGCAGAGGCTCCTGAGCTTTCAGAGGGAAGCACTCGTGCTGCAGAGACCCACTGCTCTCTGCCAGCATGTGCTGGGACCTCACTGTCCCTGCCGAAGGGACTCAGCACAGTGAGTCATCAGTCCTAACCAGGTAAGGAGAACTTCAGTTTTCATGCACTTGTTGCTTAAACAAGCTGTTGCTCAAACCTGTTGCCTCAGCAGCAAAGCAGGGGTCAGCCTGCCCCACTGGGGACTGATCCCCCACTGCCCCTTGCCTCTGCTTCCCCCAGTGACACCCAGCTGCTGTGGCTCAGCAGCTCACGGGTCCAAGGGCTGGCAGAGGAGCACAGATCAGCACCACAGGTGTGAACTGCTCCGGCTGTACTCGTGCCCAAGGCACGCATCTCTCACAAGCTCTGCTAGCAGTCATTAAGCAGACACGGAATTCACAACGCTGTCTGCTCATCCTGAACACCCAGGGTGATGATGCGCTGCGTTTGTCCTTGCCTGCTCCCTGCTTCCCACTGATCTCAGCCTGGGAGAGGATATTTCTGTCACACGGCTTCAGAGCCGCGTTCCCAGAAGGATCTGAGAACAAAGCCTACTTTTTGCAGACGTGCTGGGACCCGCTGCGATACTCGTGATCGAAGGCCGGCAGGATGAGCTGGTGCCGCTTGAACTTGCTCTGCTCCATGCGGGTCAGGGCCGGCGTGGGGGGGTCCCGCCACTCAGGGATGAAGACAATGAAGGAGAGTGGCTCACTGGAGCTCTCCAGCAGTTTCTAGTGCAACAAGGAAAGGAACAATCTCAGCACTGGTTAAGCAATGACGTGTCTAATGAGCCCTATGGAAAGGAAACGCTTCTGCTTCCCGAGTGGTGCTGCAGCCGTCACCGTCCTCTGCCCCTGCCCTCAGCGCTGCCATGGGGAGCACAGGACGGATGGCACAGCTCCATCCCACACCACCCCACCAGTGAGCAGATGTACCTCAAAGTGAGAGACCATGGCATCCATCAGCTCCTCACAGAACGGCGGATTTGCCTCGAAAGAGCCACTTATAGGGAAGAAATCCAGGCACGGGCTGGAGAAAGAGGCAAAAGATCTCTCTCAGTTTGACCTGAGTCATCCATGGGCACTCACTCACACAGACACAGAGGAAGAGAATGTGAGACTCACCCCCTGGATCCAAAATACCCGTCTGTGTCCAAGAAGGCCGAACAGTACTGTTTAAAATAGCAATTCAGGGGCGAGGCAAAGCATTCAAAACTCACTCCAAAGAGCTTGTGGAGGGCTTCGAAGATGTGCACGGGAAGTGCCCCTTGCAGACCAGTCCCTTCATACAGCCCCACACCGAACATCATCTGAGGAGAGCAAACCCCGGTGAGCTGTGCCTGGGCTCGCTGTTCCTGCTGCTCCCCTCACTGACCACGAACCCAGAGCCACACATCCATGCACCCCCTCCTCTAGGTACGCAGGGCCCCCTCGTCCTTCCTCAAATTCGTGGAGGTCCCTCCATGTACCAAGAATGCTCTTCAGAGATTTCCTCCAACTCTGGCCCCACAAACCCATCATTTTTCTTTTGTACCCCCATGAGCCTTCAGCTGCCCCTCAGAGTCAAGAGCTATTGAAGGTTTCCTTCACAAAAATCTTTACCCTCGTGTTAAGACTACAACCACTCCCCAGACCACACTGTTACCTCAGCATACTGGAAGCAGACAACAGACCCAGTTTAAACCCTGTGTTGCTCCGGGCTCCCAGAGCCATGTCCCTTCCCCAGAGCAGGACAAGTTCAGTTCCCAGTGCTGCCAAGGCTTTCTGATGTACAGCTGTGGTGAGACTTTACCTGATATCGACGGAGAAGGCACCAAACCCTGGGCAGGAACTTTTCAAAGCCCGAGTCGTCGATGCAGCTGTACCGATAGAGAAGCCACTGGAAGAGAAAGCCCAGCCACTGAACACACCAGGAACAGCCAAGGAACGGGATACACACACGTTGTGACAGGGAGAGGGATGCTGAGGAGCAGGTGGGCTCCGCAGGGAGGTGTGTCAGACATCTGCTGTCACTGTGTGAGCCACCAGCTCGTCACCAGCATGAATGAACCCCCACACCAGCACATGTCTCTCGGCAAGGGCTGCCTTGCTCTGAGTACACAACATTCTGGCTGCACAGCACGTATCCAGAGCACACACCCCACCCCTGGGAAACGCTCCCAGCAGGAGCCTGACCCCGACTAAGGTGAGAGCAGCTGCCCCCTTCCCTGCAGCAGCGTCTGACAGCTCTGTGGGGTCAGCTGGCCATCCTCTGCCCCGCCCTGCCCTTGGAGGTGAGGCTGCCCCAGGTGGTGGGTGCAGTGCCCAGCCCTTACCAGCTTGCTGAAGTAGTTGCGGCTCACTTTGACCATCTCCCCCTTGTACCGCACACACGCCACGTTGTTCTCCATGTGCATCTCCACGCTGGGGAGCGGCGGGGAGGGGATGGCCAGTCTCACGGGGTAACAGTACACCAGCCTGTCCTGGACCTCGGGAGCTTCTACCTCAGCTACGGAGAGCAAAGAGAAAGGCAGCCCGTGAGAAGCCAAGGGCATTCGGGACCAATCTGCCTTCCACCTCAAAACACACAGTGACCTCAATCAGGCTAAAGAGCAGGGTGGTCCTCCCAAAAAACACTGTGGTGGTCCCTCACTGATCTCGTAGGCAGCTACCTAGGTTCAGTGCTGATTCCCCAAATTAATTCCACCTCCCACTGCCAGAGCACAGAGAAGACCCGCTTCACAGCATTTCTGCATCTCTAACCCAGCAGAGCTGCAGACAGCACACAGCCACCCCAGCGTCCTGAGGCACGTTCCAGACACACAAACACTCTCTCTGTTGCTACTGTTTCTATTTCAGTTTGCCCCAAATTCATCCAACCCACAGCAAAAATTCTGAGGCTGCCAAATGCAGAAGGCAAAGTAATCTCCCTGCACCTTGTGGTTACCCATCGCCTCGGCTTCAGGGAGAGCTCACAGGAAAGGTCAGCTGGAAGGAATCCCTGACTCAGTGGGGTTAGAAGATAAGCAGCAAAAACAATGGCAAAAGGCAGACACTGGGACCTGAAGGGAGTCTGATGAGGGCCAAGACCCAAAAGGGAAAAGGTCTACAAACAGTGGTGATGAAAGAAGTGGGGCCCATGGAGGAAGGAAATACAGACATGAATGAGCAAGGAAGAGCCAAGAAAAGATCAAGGAACATGAACTCCCTGCAAGGAAAGGGTGCACAGTGACATGCTGGGAGGTACAGGGGAGCACACAGTGCTCAGAACACTAGAAATGTGGCAAATGAGAATACAGAGAGAACACTCAGTCTTAGGAAGGGGATGTCAGCTGTCCCCAGGAATTCATGGAGCAGAAGAGCAAAAAGTAATGGCCCAGGGAAATGAACAAATCCCCTGCTCAGTGTCACAAGCTCCTAACGAGCTACTTCATCCTGGCAAATCACACATTTATGGTATTTGATGTCACAGGCAGTCACAGCAACTGAGGGAAGACAGTCTGTCACTGCACAGGCACTGTGTGACTGACAGCTGAAGCCTATGCTGGACAGGCTGTTTCTGACTTTGAAATCCCACCCCGTGGATGCAGAGCTGCCCTCCCAGCAGGTGACGCTCTGAACGAGGACAGACCACAGCAGGAGGCCTTTAGCTGCAGTGCTGTACCCCTACAGATCTCCAGAGCTGGCCGCGTACCAGAGATATTGTTCTCTTTGAGTATGGCAAGATGCTTCTCCCGGATCCGCTTGACGTATTCCAGGGATATGTAGTAAATCTTACTGCAGATGCCTTCGACGGAGTCCTTGGCTGCAGCAGACACGTGGGGCCCGCACTGTTTGCGTAAGTGCTCCAGGCGGTCCTGCGGAACCAGAGAAGCAGAGTCCCTCACACAGCCACCACCGGCTCCCCGGGGGCACTCAGCGACTCCAGGCTGCCCTCCCACAGCACACAGCGAGGGGAAGCAATGGCAGCTGTCTCCAGAAGGACCTGCACCTGTTCCCTTGTGCCCCCCATCCCCGGCTCCCTGCTCCCAGCAGGATACTGACCATGTAGTCCTCCTTGGAGGCGGAATGGTCCCGTCGCAGCCAGCTGAAGGTGTCCTCCACGTTCCACTTCACCACCTTCCTGCTGTCTGGGGAAGCACTCCTGCAAAAACAGAGGCAAAATGTAACCCAGGGCTGCACAACAAGGGATTCCACCCCGCTACAACGTTCTCTGCCAGTGGGGAATGTGGCCACTGACACTTGATCAAGGCCCTGCCCTGTCACCCCCTTGCCCCAGTTCTCCTTTAGAAAGTGCTTCCAGATGTTTACATGACTAGAGACTGCCATGCTTTCTCCAAAAGTCAGTGTAGCTGGCTGCTGTCCTCTCTGCAACAGGAGAGGCCCACAGAACTTCCATCTGTCATGGCAATGGTCCATTTTGATATTGCCTTTAATTTTCAAATATTGCTAGGAGTTTGTGACTCTAAGAAAACTACCCTGTTAACAAGGTTTTTCTTTTGCCCCATAAAGATTCTCCCCACAATCTTCCTCAGTTCTGTCCTGTGGCAGAACTGGCCACAAAACCCCCCCCTGGTATACAAAATGTCATTCTAAGCTTGTTGCTCTGTAATAGCAGTGAGTGCTCAAGCGCTCCTGCTTTTATCTCAGGGATGACAGATAACTTCACTGACCCTCACTTGTCTCCACGCACACTCCAGCTTCCCAGCATTACATTTTACAGTAATGTCACTACCAAAATATGCCTCCAACATTACTGCTTTTCTTCTCTATGTTCCTAACATTGCTTTTCCCCAACAAGATTATGACTAGCACTGCATAAGGCAGGATGAGCAGCCCCTATAATCCTTTTCTCTTTTCTGAACGTGACAAGCACCGCAAGAGGAGCTCCCACCTGGATTCAATCAGGCGTTTCGCAGCCTCGGCATACTTGAAGAGCAGTCTCTTGGCTTCCTCACGGAACTTGATTCTGGATAACCTGAGGTAAATTAAATTCATATGCATCAGTCTCACAAAGGCATGGAGGCCAGGTCCAGTTCCCCTGCTTTCCATCACCAGCATTCCACCACTTCATCAGACAAAGGGAAGCACCACAGCACAGAACCATGGCAGGTAAATCACCAGACCAGACCAACACAGAATGATCCCAGTAAGGTGCCCTGTCTGTGAATGGTACCTGATGGGAATGTCATTCATGATCTCTCTGAACATGGAAGGAGACACTACTGGCTCGCAGTCACTCGGTAAAAGAGGATCTGTCCCTTTATCAACCACCTTCCTCTCCAACATCCAGCGATTAAAGGACTCCCTTGGGGGGTCAATCCCTGGAGACACACAGAAAAACAGTTTAATCAACACAATACAGAGATGCCCTGAAGCTCTGATAAGGATCATCCCACGGAGTTCAGCCTAATCAGTTCACAATCATCACGAAAAGAGACCACAGGGACAAGACAGGCGTAAGCCAAAAGGAAGATCACAGCACAGCAGGAGTGAGAAGGAAATCAGGGAACCCAACAGGAACTCACCTTCTCTCTGCTGGCAGAGCTCACGGTAATGCTGTCGCAGCTTGAGAATAAGCTGGGACCGAAGCAGCTCCACCTCGGGGTGCGGAGAAAGCACTTCTGACGGTGCCCTCTGCTTAATCACTGCGTTTGTCTGAATGTCCAGGTCCCAATATACTCTGTGGCAGAAGCAAATGTCATCAGGATGGCTAGATCATTGTATGACTATCAGACATTACTCCTAAAGATGCTTCCTTGGACTTTTTCACCAGCCAGGAAAACAAACTACCAAGACTCCTGGCAAAGATACAGGGGGGTGTTATATACCCCAGGTTCTTCTCCAAAGATGTCTGTAACCCTCCACTGGGAAAGAAACAGAAGACAAGTGGAGACAACTCACTCAGTTGGTCGTAGAAGAGCTGCCTGCTGTTTGTCTTCAGGTGAAACACACCATGCCTTCAAAACAGAGGTTCCTGGAATACTGGGAGAGCTGGGGACTGGCTGAGCAGCTTGGTTCCCAGGGACATCGGTCTGTGTGTGGGAAAGATGAATTATTCCACCACAGACACAGGTAAAGGGGAAGCAGACTGGTAAACCAAAACACCATGCAGGAGACCAGTGTGAACTCTCCAGTCCCCTTCGGTTTTGGGTTGCACACATTTGTTTCACAGCACCAGACGCACCTTAGGCTTTTTCACACTGTTGCCACTTGGTGGAACCTCCTCCGAGAACCTCCTCTTCCTCTGCTTGCTCTCCACAGAGGTATCTGCCACCCCACCTTCCAGTGGCATTGGAGCCGCGTTCAATCCCAGAGGATCTGACTGTGAGAGTCCAAACAACAGCAGCACACGTCAGCCCACCCGCTGCCACCACGGCGTCCCAAACAAAGGCAGCAAGCTCTGAACTTCCCATTGCACTGCTCCTGGCTCCCACGTGGATGGAAATAAGGGCACCGCTATTCACACCAGCACAAAGCTAAAAGGTTCTCCTCTAGACCTGTGTCTGCACTCTTTTTTTAAAAAGACTTGGATGAGAAAAGCACATCACAACTCCCCCACCTGAGCGTTCTCTCAGCAGTGCACGCCTGGAACAGCACCACCTGAGGGTGCACCTGAAGGAGGAACATTTTGCCAACACCATGCTTCAGAGTGAGGAGCTCTGAGCACAAAGGGCCCTCCCACCTGTAATCTGAAGTCCAGAGACCATGGCCCCTGCTCCTGCAGAACACACCAGTGCTGGCACAGCCCCCCGAGGTGAGTGTGTACTTACGATGACATCGTGCTGTCCCAGCACAGGCATTTCCCACAGAGACTGGTTCGTGAAGCGATTGAAGTAGTAGGGGCGGTTCTCCCGCTTGCTCCAGCACTTCTCCCAGCCAGCCTGCACCAGCTCATCTGAGAGGACAGTGGGAGTCAGGAGAGGAGCATCCTGCACGACAGCCCTGCCCCGCAGGTCCCCGCTCTGTCCCAGCACACACACGACACACATCGTTCCCAGCCTCCCTTGGCGGCCCCGCTCCACCCCTCTCCCTGCTCCCAGGGCCCTGCAGAATTCCTGAGGGCAGTCGGTACCTGGCAGGTCCTGTACCAGGCGCATGGGTTTGGGGGAGCTGGGCTGGTTCTGGTTGGAGGTGCCAGGTGAGTGACTCATGAGAGACGCTTCCTCCGCAGGGCTTCTGTGATTCTCATTGGCCATTTCTCAGCAACCACTCTAGAAAAAACGGACATAACACCCAGAATTATAGAAGGAATGATCCCAGATCCACTCGACTGCAGCACTACAAGTTCATTCTGACAATAAAACAGGGATTGAGCCAGTACACACAAACAGCACCTGAGCCCTGAAAAGCACCTGTTACCCTGGACACAACCAGTTATGAGGAATGCTGAGTGTTAAACGGGGCCAGCCAGGGTGTTCTTCAGGCCAGCATTCAAAATATTCACTTTTCATCTAGGTCCTCCTAAGAGTGGAGCATCAGGACTGAGAGTTTAAAAAAATAACACACACTCCTCTGTGATTATGAGCCACCTTCTGCCATGCCAATACCACCGGCCATGTCTGATCTGTTACCCTCAGAGACAGTTTAAATCAACACTCACCCACACATAACTGCACATCATTTAAACAAAAGGCTTTAATTAAAAAAAAGTTCTGCTACATAAAATAGCCCTGGAGCTTCACTAACAACTTCTGTGGTTCAGAGAACCGCAGGCTGGGCGTTGGGACCTCCCAAATTATTTTCCTCCATATGTCCCAGGCCCACAGTAACTGCTCGGCCTCAGCCAGACTGTTTTGGCCCTTGGTGCTTTTTCATCTGCATGACAACAGTTATGCAAAAGAAGGTCTGTTGGAACAATAAAGCTCCTCTTAATCATAATCTAATGTTGCCAGCTGGAGAGAAACAGCCAGGCTTTTCCTCTCTTAGTCACCACTCTTCCCCCGGGGAAGTTTCTGAAACAGCTCCGCAGATTGCTCCTCTCTGGCATCCCGAACACACTGGCAATGAACTAGGGGGGAAACAAGGCATTTTACGTAATTCCCAGCTACCTCGGATACCAAACTGTATTCAGGCCTTGGAGACACCCGACAGGACACACCAGTACAGTCAGGGTAGCAGTAAAACAGTGCTGTGCACAGCGGGCTCTTCACCGGAGCACGGCAGTAGCCGGCACCAGGAGCCGCTTATGGCATCTCTTCAGTAAAAGCTCTGGATTTTTGTGGGCTAAATCACTCGGATTTAATCACCTTTGCTGCCTTTCCTGTGCATAAAGCCCACAAGCTACTTCAGCAGAGCAGAATGGCAGCAGGCAGCAGCTATCGTAGCTCCACTGCCCACGGCACTGGCTGTGGAATCAGAGTTGAGGAACTCAACCCTTTCAGCCCCTCAGATGCTTCTTTTCCATCCTTCCAGGCAGGGGATGCAAGGAAAGGTGTGGGACACTGCAGAGCCTGGCTCTCTGCTGAGGAGCGGGCAGGTGACAGTCCCTGTGCCTTCTGCAGAGCACACGATGCAATCACCAGGCCTTTAACGGCCTCAGCAGGTGAACGTTGCACAATTTCACACTGAACTCCAACCCCGCTGTGCCCTCACAGTCACTTCACAAAGGTGCCAAGGTGAGCCAGGCCAGTGGCAGAGCAGTCAGGGTGGCAGTGCAGTCAGGGTGGCAGCCTGACTCCTGTCAAGGTAACAGGACCTACAGGGACCCCAAGCTGGAGGCACCACAAGGCAGGAGCCTCACCCAAACCCCTGAAGGATGTTTAGCCCCTCCTTCTCCTACTCAAACTAAAACCACACGTGCACAGGCACCTGCTGCTGTGTCCTGCACGTCTCACAGAGCACAAACCGCAGTGAACTGGTCTGTACTGGGGGCACCAGGGCTCCCAGAGTGATGGAGATCAATACACAGACGGCGCTGGGCACCGAGCCCTGCCCAGCCCGGATGGCACACGCCAGCTCCAGGGACCTGCCAGTGTTTTTCACCACCCATCGCTCAAAAGAGCTGTCAAATAGGGTCACTGGCTCTGCCTTCTCCCATTTATGGATAAACTGGAATGGTGGAAGTAGCCAAGAAGCTTTATCACTTGATCAGTGTTGACGAGTATTAAATCCAAGTACCCTCAAGGTCTGGGAAAAGGAAACAGCCAAACTAACAGGAATCCTGGCAGAAACAACTCTACTTTTATGTAACTACACTGGGACTTAAGACAGTGACAGGGATCCAGAGGAAGCATTTTGTGGTGATTACGGAATGTTTTTATACACCATGGCAATGCATACAGTGCTTCACAGACACGGTACAACGCTGTCCCTGCCCAGAGAGCTTACAACCTAGAGCAGCAGCACAACCAGAGACCACAGCGAGGGGGAAGGAGACACAGAGTAAAGAAGTACAGCAAACAGGACCGGTATTTGTTTCCATTTCACCGAGGTAGGATTTTGTACAAGGCAACAGCAAATGCAGACAAAGGAGAGCAGCGACAGCCCCTCGGGACACCCCCGCTTCTCCCTCATCCCAGAACCGCGGCTGCTCCAGGAGGCTGGGAGCCAGGCCACCGCCTCCCCCGCCGGTACCATCCCCTTCCCGAGAGCGGGACCGGGGCGCCGGGGACCGGGGCACCGTGTCTGCGCGGGGGAAGCTGCCGGGCAGCTCCCGCGGGCTGCCCTGCCGGCGGCGGAGACGGCACGGAGCTCCTCGGCGCGGCGGGCCGGGACCGGCGGGCGGCCACGGGCGCCCAGCGAGTGCGGAGCGGAGGCGGCGGCGGCGACAACTCTGCAGGCTGGCCGGGAGCGGTCCGGGGGCGCGGCCTAAGCGGGGCGGCGGCCGGCCGGGCGGGTACTTACGGTGGCGGGCTGCCTGGCGGGACGCGTGGCCGTCGCTCCGTGCTCGCCGCTGGCGCGCCGGGGCCGCATCCTCATAGCGGGGCGTCCCGCGCCTGGCCCGCGGGGGCGGCTGCGGAGACAGGAGCCCGTTACGGCGCCGCGGGGAGGGGCCGCGGGGCGCGCAGGCGCGGCGGGGGCGCGGCGGGGGAGAGCGGCGGGAGCCGGCGGCGGCGGCGGCGGCGGCCGCGCTCTAAGATGGCGGCCGCGGGCCTGCGCCGCCTCCCCTCCGCCGCTCGCCCGCCCGCCGCCGCCCGCCCCCGCCGCCTCCTCCTGCACGGCGGGCCGCGGCCTCGCGGTCGCGCCGCTTACCTGGGCGTGAGGCCGGGGGCTGCAGGCACCGGGCACCGCTGCGTCCGCCGCCGCCGCCGCCCCACCTCCGCCTCGCCCGCCCCGCCGCCGCCATCTTGCGCCGGGGCCGCGGGCCGCGGGCGCGGGGAGCATGCGTGGAGCGGAGCCCGCGCTCGGGGGAGCCGCGCGGCGCATGCGCTTCGGGGGAGCGCGGTCGCCCCGCCCGGCCCGCGCCATGTTGGTGGCGGCACCGCCCCGCGGGGGGCGCGGCCGGGCCCGGGCCGGGGCTGGGCTGGGCTGTCCCGGGGCCCCCCGGCCCCGACCGGCCCCTCCCGCCCGCCGCGGGTGCTTCCTGGCACCCACAGGGCGCGGCCGCGGCGGTCGCCACCAAAGGGTCTTTGAAGCGCAGCGGCGCCGGGGCGGGGCCGCGGCCGGGCCGGGGGGGCCGCATTGATGTGCGGGCGCGGCGCTTCCGCCACCCGCCGGGCACAGCGGCCGCTCCTCGGCCCGGGCCGGCCCCGCCACCGCTGCTGGGTCCTGAAGGTCCCGGCGGTCCCTCATGATCCTGGCAGTCCCTCGGGTGCGGCGCTCACGCGTCCCTCCCCACGCCGCTGCCGTGGCCGTTCCCCGTCCCGCAGATCCCGGTGCAGCGCTCGCCGGTGTCGCTGCCTCGCCCCGTGGCCGGTGGCTGATGCTGCTGCGCAGCTTGTGCTGGAGGGTGACACGGGACGGATGAGGGGGACGCGGCTGCCGGGCTGTCCCTGGAGGGCTGCGGGAGCCGAGCCCCCGGTGCACCCACCCTGCAGAGTGTCCGTGCTGCCGATGGCTGGTGCTGGCCCACGGCCCCCGTGGAGAGGGGCAGGAGCAGCTGCGGGGCCATCACCCCCAGCCACAGTCCCTCTTCTGCACTTTCCCTCGGGGGTATCCCCGCTGCCCGGCTTTCCAAGGGGTTTCCCATCTCCCCATCCTACTCGCTCTCCGCGGAGTCCTGCCCTCTGCTCCGGGAGCACCGGGGTCAGTTTAATGAGATAACGCTGGTGCAGCAGTTCTGGAGGGGATAAGTGCTGTGTAAGCACTGAGGCTCCTGCGCTGGGCTCCCTGCAGCCCGGTTCTGCTGCCCAGAGCACCGATAACTGCTCGGGGCGCTAAGGGCCGGCTCAGACCGACCCCCGGGGGCAGAGGGGACTCTGTGGAGGGACAGTGTCCTCGGAGCGAGGCGGCTCAAGTGGCCGAGGGGGTGGTGAGGGCAGGGGCAGCCCCTGGGCATGGCTTGCCCAGGCAAGATTTTTGGGAAGAAGCCCCAGGCTGAGGACAGGCTCGTCCTCCCCGTGACGGGGGTGGAGCAGGACAGTGACAAGACCAGCCAGGGGCACGTCCTGCAAAGCCAGAGCTCTGCCCGGGTGGTCGCAGGAGCCTGGGCAGTGGCTGTGGGGGCAGCACTGAGGGTCCACAGCCTCAGTGAGCAGCTTCTCTGCTCAGGCTCATGTCACACGTGTGCACAAACCAGACCCCGGCAGCACCCCCGGCCTGGGGCCACAGAACCTGTGCTGGAGCTGGGGGACCTCAGCACCGGCAGGGGTTTTATAACCACAGACCCTCCGGGTTCCCGTTTGCACGCGTGCCCCTCGCAGGGGTCACCCCCCTGGGCAGGCCTAGGGCTGTGGCTGCGTGTGCGGGAGATGCGAGGAGCGGTGGTTTTTTGGGGGGAAGGAGGCTGCGTGGCCAGCCTGGAGCCGGGTGACCGAGCGAGCCGCTGTCCTGCCGGTGCTGGCAGCGAGCCGGGCTCGGCGGGACACGGACCTGCATCCTCCCCGTCCGTCTGTCCCGCTGTCTCCTCCCAGCTGTGGGCCAGCAAGGAGTGGCAACTGGGGGATATATAAAGGCAGGAGAACCTCAGCCAGCTCAAAAGAAACTCCTGGAGCTAGTGGTGTTCTCCCCCCTCCTGCCTTCACGTGATTCAGCTTCCCCACGCCGGGAAGCCGAAGAAATCCTCGCTGTAAGTACCCAAACTGAGCCGGCATTGTGCGGGGGAACCCCCCAGCCTCGGGGCAGGACGGTGGCTCCGGGCCCCGGGGACGGGGGTTCAACATCCTCTCCCTTTACAGAACTGGGGAAAACGCTGTGGGGCAGCCCCGTCCGACCCCACAGCCCCGGGGAGAGGGGTCCCCCATCCTCTCCTTTCACAGAACTGGTGGAGAATGCAGTGGGGGAGCCCCGTCCCATCCCACAGCCTTGCAGGGAGCTGTGCCTGTTGCTGTGGGATGGACAGGCTCCAGCTCCCGTCCCAGCCCAGCCTGGAGACAGGCGGCACATCTCGGGAGGGCAGTGAGGACCGTGGGGCGGCCCCGCGGGCGAGGGGTCTCTCCTCCGTGGGGTGCTGGGGCTCCCCGCTGCAGCGGCACGCACGGGGCTGGCGCCCGGCCCAGCGGTTTGAGGAGCGGGCTGTGTTCAGGGCGGGGAGACTGCTGGAGTGGGTGTGCCCAGGGGATGTGGGACCCCCGGGCCCCGCAGGGCCACTGCTGGGGCTTGTGCGCAGCACCCTGAGAAGGGGGCTGTGTCCCTCGTGGGCTCCTAGACTGGGGGGTTCAGGCAAAGGGGACCTGGGCAGTATTGGGTTTTGGGGGAACAGCAGAGCTGTGGGGTGTTCCTTGCAGCCATCCCCTGCTCCGGGCAGGTTGGGCAGCAGCCACCTCCCTCCCAGGGTGACCGGGAGCGCCCTGTGTGGCCCGCGGGCCAGCCCGTGCTGACCCCTGCGCACCCTGCCAGGCCAGCCCGTGCTGACCCTGCTCTCTGCCTCCAGGTGCGAGATGGCTGCCGGCAGCTGCCTCCTCCTCCTCCTCCTGCCCTGGCTGGTCACAGCCTCGCACAGCCCCCCCGGCTGCAAGATCCGGATTACTTCCAAGGGGCTGGACTTGGGTAAGGGGCCGGCCGTGATCCCGGGGCCTGGGAAAGAGGGAAGTTGGACACCTGGCTCCTGGGGTCTGCACTTGTGTTAGGGCTCTGCCTGCACTGCCCACCCGTGGGGTGGCCAGGGAGGAGCAGGGGGCTGGCGGGGGCGATGCTGCCGGGAGGGCAGCGCAGCCCGGCTGTCCCAGCCCAGGCTCGCTCTGCCTTGCAGTGAAGCAGGAGGGGCTGCGCTTCGTGGAGCAGGAGCTGCAGAACATCACGATTTCAGACCTACACGGGAAAGAGGGGCAGTTCCACTACAACATCAGCCAGTGAGTGCTGCCCGTGCCCACGACTCCCTGGGTCCATCTGTCTGTCTGACTGTCCCTGTCCCCTCCCTGCAGGGTCAGGGTGACGGATCTGCATCTGGCGTCTTCAGACCTGAACTTCCAGCCCCAGCAGCACCTCGTCTTCAACATCAACAATGCTTCCATCAGCCTGCGCTTCCGCAGGCAGCTGCTCTACTGGTTCTTGTGAGCTGCCTCCCCTCCTGCTGCCCGGGCACCAGCCCACCCCACAGCTGTGCCCGCTGGGTGCCACGGGTGCCTCGCTGCCCTGCAGGTGGCAGGAGCTGTGTGCTTCTCTCATCCGCTTCCCTGGCTTCCAGCTACGACATCGGGTCCATCAACGCCTCTGCGGACGGTGTCCACATCTACACGGTGCTGCGGCTGGCCAAGGACGAGGCTGGGCGCCCCAAGATCTCCAACATCACCTGCAACGCCTCCATTGCCAGAATGCACGCCGGCTTCTCCGGCACACTCAGGTACACCCGACCCCTGTGCCCGGCTCCCTGACCTCCTTCCTGGGGTGCTTCCCCAGCCCAGCTGTGTTCTGGAATGGGGACGGAGCCGCAGGGAGGGCAGGCAGTGCAGAGCTGCTCTCGTGTCCTGCAGGAAGGTCTATGAGTTCCTGAGCACCTTCATCATCACAGGGATGCGCTACCTCCTCAGCCAGCAGGTAGGGCTGAGCGCAGACAGGTGATGGAGCCTGGGGGAGCCAGGCCTTGCCCTGCCTGTGTAGCTTCTCATCCAGTCCTGGGAGCGATTCCCCTCAGCCCAGCTCCTTGCTTTGCAGATCTGCCCGTCCCTGGAGCACGCCAGCCTGGTGCTGCTGAACTCCTTGCTGGACACGGTGCCCGGTGAGTGTTGCCCTGGGACAGGGACTGGATCCTGCTCGCCCTGGGGCAGGCAGGGTTGGGCATCGGGCTGCTGGGCAGCTCTAGGCTTGGTCACGCCAGCACATCTTCCCTGGCAGTGAGGAACTATGTGGACGAGCACATCGGGATTGACTACTCCCTCCTGCGGGATCCATCCATCTCCAGTGACAACCTTGACCTCGACTTCAAGGTGAACACTGGATCCTGCCCTGCTGATCTTTCCCATCTCTGTGGGAGTGGGCTGGGCACGATGGGCTCCACGGAGCAAGCGGGGTGTGCTTCCCCATGGTTGTGGGAACCTCTCCTGCTCTTGGCCCAGGGCATGTTCTTCCCCCGGGTGAGAGAGGACCAGGAGCTGGAGAACCACGCAGTGGAGCCGGTGATCAAGGAGACTGAACGCATGGTCTACGTTGCCTTCTCCGAGTACTTCTTCGACTCGGCCATGCTCTCGTACTTCCAGGCGGGAGTGCTGAACATCGAGCTCCAGGGGGAGAAGGTAAGGAGCGCCAGACACTTGGCCATGCACAGGCAGGAGGGAGGGCTGGGCTGTGCCACGGAGCAGAAGAGGTGCAGTTCAGGGAGCGGCTCTGCTGGGACCCACAGCAGCACCTCGCTTCCCCCATGGTGGTCTGTTCTCCCCACAGGTGCCCAAGGACCTGGAGGTTTTGCTGAGAGCCACCTTCTTCGGGACCATCTTCATGCTGGTGAGGAGCCCCCGGATGGGGTGGGAGGCACAGGAGAGCCTGGGGGCAGAGCACAGCCCTGCCCTGCTCCCTGCCTCCAGCTCACCTGCCCTCCCCAGAGCCCCTCCGTGGATGCTCCGCTGCAGCTGGTGCTGCAGGTCTCGGCTCCTCCCCGCTGCATCATCAAACCCTCGGGCACCTCCGTCTCTGTCTCTGCCTTCCTGAACATCTCACTGGTGCCCCCGGACCGCCCGCCCGTCCAGCTCTCCAGCATGGCCATGGTGAGGGGGAGGCCAGGGCTCTTTGTGAGGCCACTGTGCTGCACACAGGAGCATCTGGCCATCCTGTGTGGGAAGGCACCGGTGTCCTAGAGAGGGACACTGGGCCAGTGGGGTGAGAGGAGCTGCTGGCCTGGCCTGGCTGTCCCTCTGCCTGCTGCGAGTCAGCCCTCTTTCTCCCCAGGAAACCAAGCTGAGTGCCAAGGTGTTTCTGCAAGGGAAGGCACTGCGCGTGCAGCTGGACCTGCGACGGTACGTCTGGGGTCCCGTGGGGGCACGGGGAGAGTCCTATCTGCACCCCACTCACGGCTGCTTCCTCCCCTCCAGGTTTCGCATCTACTCCAAGCAGTCAGCGCTGGAGTCGCTGGCGGTGAGCGCATGGTGATGGCCTGGGGACCCTTCCACCCAGCCACAGAGTAGGGTGGGCTGGGGAGGTGCTGCCCACCCAGGACTCCCACTTGCAGTCCTCCCCGCCCTGGCTGGCAGCTCTGCCTCTGCACTGACCCCAGCTCTTCTCCCACAGCTGTTCTCCCTGCAGGCCCCGCTGAAGACCCTCCTGCAGCTGACCATCATGCCCATCATCAACGGTAGGCACCTCTGCTCCTGTGCAGCTTGGGTTGGGCAGGGGCTCAGCAGGGCTCAGTCTCACTCATCCTATGTCTCCCTCCCTGTAGAGAGGACAAAGAAGGGAGTGCAGATTCCCCTGCCCGAAGGCATGGACTTCACCAGGGAGGTGGTCACCAACCACGCGGTACGTGGCGGGATGAGACAGTCCAGGCCCCCACACTCTGCTGGGCAAGGCACCATCACCTCCATCTTCACACTGACCCTCTTCCCCCCGCAGGGATTCCTCACAGTGGGAGCTGATCTCCACTTCTCCAAGGGGCTGCGTGAGGTGATTGACAAATACCGCCCTGTGCCCACTGCCGCTGCCTATCCCAGCTCCCAGCCCGCAGAGCCCACAGAGCCCAGCCTGGACCCCAGCTCACTGTAGCTCTTCTCCCCGGACCAAGGGCAGATCCTGGGCTGGACCCATAGACTGTAGGTAGGAAGCAGCTTCCCTGGTTACCACTGGCACGTCCTCAGGGTGCCCATGCCCTGGAGGGGTGCAGCAAGGTGGAGAGGGACGCTCTGGGAAACCCTGCTGCACCCATTCTTGTTACACTAATAAACCACTCGCCTCCAAATGTACGGCCCTGTTGTCTGGAGGATGTGCCTATGCGGGGCGCACGGCACGGAGGTGGGAAGGAGGCAGCCAGCACTGCTGCCCAGCTCTGGTCCTTGGGAGAAAACAGAGCTGAGAGTAGTGCCAGAGGGCTCAGAGTGACTGTACTGCTGCTGCTCAGGCAGGTCACTTGTTTCCAGGCTGCAGGGACCCTGCCGAGGGGGCAACGCCCAGAGCTCCCTGGCACAGGGCATTGGCACTCACTGGTGCTCCTCAGCAGAGGAAAGCAAAGCAGGGGCTGGCACAGGGGTGCGAGGAGGAGCAGAACCACCTTGGTCAGAGAGTTTATTGCAAGTTCCTGCACTGTGTGCCCTGGCAGTGGGATTATCGTGGTGGTGGTTAAGCCTCCTTCAGTGGGAGCAGGGTGGAAGGAGCAGGGCCCCTGCTGCTGCTCCTCAGAGCCCGCCCAAGCCCCGTGTGTGCAGGGCCCAGGGGAAGTGCCAGGACTGCTCCCTGCCTGCGAGGGTAGCAGCTGCTGCTACAGACAGGGAGGAGGCAAGACAGAAAGCCACAAGCGAGGCGGCGGCTGCAGCAGGTACATGACTCCTCTCCCATCGAGGACAGAGCCCTCAGGACTCAATCCCATGCCCCCCACCCACAGCAGGCAGCCCTGTCTGGCTGGGAGGAAGGCTGCAGGTGTGACAGGTGTGTGGTGTAGCCGAGCAGCAGCGAGGACTGGGCTGTGCGAGGTGCCGGCAGTGAGGGCAGTGGGGTGGGCAGGGCAGTCCCCACAGTTCCTAGTAAGGCTGGTTCTTAATGAAGCGGCAGAACATGGTGAAGGCAGCGAGCGGCCGGTCCGTGGGCACCATGTGGCCAGCTCCCTGCAGGAAAAGGGCAGCAGTGGTCAGCATGGCCGTGGTGCTGCCACAGCCTAGCCAGCACCACCCCACCCTGACCACAGCCTTGGTGGCCGGCACACCCACCTGCAGCCCTGTCCCTGGCCCCCAGAATCCTCAGCCCTACCTTGACAGTGAGGAAGGCGATGTTGGCGAATTCCTTCACAAAGCCCCCGATCTGGTTCTCACCATTTTCAGTGTAGAGCCAGGGCCGTCGAGCCACCTGCACCTGGGAGCGATGGCAACGCCCTCAGTGCCTGGGGCCGGCCCTGCCCACGCTCCCACCGCAGCCAGCCCCAGCACACAGCCTGGAGCCAGGGCCTGGCCTGGCCTGTGCCCAGCCCAGTTACCTTCTGGCACAGGGAGTCCACAAACCACTCATCCCCGAGGAAGTTGCAGGCCATGTCCACGTCCCCGTTGTACACCAGGATCCGGTATTTCTGCAGAGCAGACAGAGGGGGTGAGCCCTCAGCCAGGACACCAACCCCAGCCGGGCAGGAGGCTGGGCTGGCAGAGCCACTCCCAGGGTCCGTAGGCTCCCCCGCACGCACCGTGGTCCCGAGCAGCTTCAGGTACTGCTCGTTCATCTGCATGTACAGGCGCTTGTAGTTGCGGTTCACGTCGAAGCTGCGGAGGAAGTGTCGGCATCATGCAGCTGCTCCTGCTCGGGGTGCTCCCTGCCCGCCCACAGCTCTCTCACCTGCACACCTCCCACTCCGGGGCCTCGGGGGAGATATGCAGAGCCTTCCGCACCTCCGGGGAGTTCAGATACATGCTGGGGGCTGTGGAGTTGGTGCAGGGCGGGTCCATACGGACCTTCTTCCGGGCGACTGGCATTCGGAACAGGTTCTGGGAGAGGCAGGAGAGTCATTGTCACAGCAGCACCACTGAGCAGGCACGGGCTGCTCTCAGCCCGGCAGCACAGGCACCTCGGCTCACCTGCCGCCAGGAGAACCTCAGTGGCATCCGGATGAAGGAGTTGCCCAGGTCGTGCGTGATGAGATAATCACCCTCGTACCTGTAGCCAGGATGAGCACGAGGACAGGCTGAAAGCCCTGGGGAAACAAGGGCTCAGGGCCCTCCTTGAGGAAGTCCTTGGCAGAAGCCAGACACCATCCACCTGTCCCAGAAGGACCCCTTGCCCAGCCCACCACGTCCTTCTGCCAGCGGGACCAAAGTGAGCCGGTGCCTGTAGGCCCATTTTCCCTGGGGCTGCTCTCACCTCATGCTCCCAGGGACGCCTCCATCACACGGGGCATAGAGGTTGTAGATATTGAGGCCAGACTCCTCTACAATCTGAATCATCTCCCCCATCTGCAAGGAGCCACAAGAAGGGCTTGGGACTCAGCAAGACCCTCTTGGGATCGTGGGCCCACCCAGAGCCAGGTGGGTGCTGCTCACAGACACTGACACTGGGCACGTGTACAGGGGCTCCGCCTCCCCTCACCTTGAGCGTGCAGTTCAGGTTGGAGTTGTCATGGAAGTTGCACTTCCCCTCGGAGCAGCAGAAGGCCTGGAGGTCCTTCCACAGCCTGTGGGGAGAGACCAGGGCTTGGACTGCACTGCCCAGGCAGCAACACCACCAGCCCGAGCCCTGACCATGCCCCACTCCTGCTCGCACAGGGATGGCACACCGAGCACTCCCCCTGCTCTTACTCGGTCCCCAGCAGCCCGTGGTAATAGGCAAAGTAAACCAGGGAGTTGTCATTGATCTCATAAGATGAGAGGCCGTTTCCCACAGCGATTCCCTGCGGGGCAAGAAGAAAACAACCCTGTTGTGTTCCAGCTCCCCTGCGGGGCGGCTGCAGCACAGCGGCCCCAGGCAGGAAGCAGATGTGGCACTGTTTACTCTGCAGAGGGAACAGGGAGGGTCGGGGGTGCCTGAGGACGCTTCCCCGGCAGCAGGGATGGACACGTCCACCGGCAGCCGCTGCCAGCACCCCAGGAGGAGATGAAAGGCTGCAGGGCCAGGCCCGCCCTATGTCCTGGAGGGGGCCCTGCACGCTGAATGCACGGCCAGTCCCCACCCTGGCACTGGCTCAAGGGCCCCAGCGAGGCTGGGCCGAGCCCTCTGCTCCCCAGCAGAGCCCAGCACCCACCTTCAAGTTGAGACTGGGGTCCTGCATCACCCACTCTGCCAGTGTGGGGATGTAGACCCCCCCATAGCTCTCCCCTGTGAGGAAGAGATCATTCTTGGAGTACTCAGGGAACAGGCGGAGGAAATCCTTCAGCGCCAGGTAGTTGTTGTGAGCAACCTGCGGGGAGGAGGTGGCAGGGTCAGGTGGTGAGGCTGGACCCCAGCCAGGGGGCAGATGGGGTCAGGGCCTTCCCAGCACGCTGGTCACTCGCCTCTGTGTCGTTTGTGCCGTACTTCTTGTCATCGGAGTACGAGAAGCCGACGCCAGCGGGAGACTCCAGGTAGAGGATGTTGGCAATCTGCGAGGACAGCAGAGGAGCCGGCGATCAGGGGACACCCTCCTCTGGCTCAGCGAGGCCGAGGGCTGCTGGCCTCGCCCACGGCAGCACCCACGGGTGCCCGGCCCGCCCCAGGGCTGTGCTGGGGTGGCCACATTCCTGTGCTGCTCAGCAGACTGGAGAAGAGGGTGTGTTGGGCGGGGGGGAGCGGCAGGAGGTTTGGCTCCGTGGAGAGGGCAGGAGGAACTGGCTCAGGGCCACCCCATCCGGCAGCCACAGAGGGCGGCAGTGCCTGCGCCCGTACCTTGTTCCAGGCGTACTCGTTGTACTTCAGCGTGACCCCATCGGGCTGGATCTGGGGAAGCAGAAGGCGGTGACCGACGGGCTGAGCCGGGCTGGGGACAGCACGATGGCTCATGCCACACAGCTGGTCATTCCCTGCACCCCCCAGCCACAGGATGGCAGTGACTACTAACCAGGAAGGGGCCATGCTCCTTGAGGAAGCCTTCCATGGAACTGCAGCCGGGACCCCCATTCAGCCACAGCACCAGGGGGCTGCCCTGGGGGTTGCTCTGGGCCTCCACGAACCTGCGGACGCACAGCACGTCAGTGCCCGGTGCCAGCCGATGCCCTCCCAGCGCCAGGCGCAGCCCCACGTACCAGTAGTGCAGGTGCTTGCCCGGCCCGGCGCACAGGTAGCCCGAGAAGTGGCGGAAGGAGGGCTGCTTGTGCAGCCCGGGCAGGTACGTCACCTCGTGTCCCGGCGGGGCGGCCCGGCCCAGCCCCAGCAGCAGCAGCATCAGCGACGACGACAGCAGCAGCGGCCCCATCTGCGCCGGGCGGGAGGCACGGTCAGGGCGCTGCCGGCCGCGAACGGCCGCGCCCCGCGAGCGCCCCGGCACGGCTGCCCCGGCCCTGACCCCCGTGCGGGGCTGCCCCCCGTGCCCGGCCCGCTCCCCCGGCGCCGGGGCCGTGTCCCCGCTCCCCCCGTGCCCGCTCCGCCGTGCCCGCTGACCGCGGCCGCTCCCGGCGCAGGTTCCGCTCCCGCCGGGCACATGACACGCGCCCATATGACCTGCGCTGCTCACGTGCGCGGGGCGGGGCCCGCCCGCGGCCAATCAGCGCCCCGGGGGGCGGGCGGCCCGGCCCCGCCCCCGCCCGCGCACGTGGGACCGGGACCGGGACCGGGACCGGGGGACAGCGGGGTAATTGGGGTGGGACTCCCGCACTACACAGCCGGGCACCACCGGTTGCAGCCGGGTGTCACCCAGTACTGCTGGGTACCGGGCATTGCTGGGTACGGCCGGTACCGCTGGGTACCACCGGACACAGCTGGGCGCCACCGGGCATCACCAGGCACCGCCAGGCATCTCCGTGTACAGGCAGCACCACCGAGCACTGCTGGGTATAACTGGTACCGCTGGGCACCACCAGACACTACTGGGTACAGCTGGGCACCACCAGGCACTGCCAGGCATCACTGGGTACAGCCATGTACAGCCAGCACCACCAGTCCCTGCCGGGCATCACAGGCACAGCCAGTCATCTCCATGTACAGGCAGCACCAGGCAGGCACTGTGTGAAGTCTCTGTGTGTCCGGATTGGGCCCAGTTGTGCCCCAGCAGCAGCAGGGTCCCCCCACTGCCTCCCCTGTGGCATTAGGATCCCTCTGAGCCCTCTGGTTGTCCCTTCCAGACAGGCTGTCACCACCTCACAGCAGCTGTGACAGGGACAGCTAAAAATAGCATCGGCAGCGATGGCTGCCCGGTGCCGGCTCGCCGCACGCTTCCACCACGTCCACGGCACCAACGTCCGCCTGGACGCCTCGCGCACGCTGGCCACGCGGGTGGAGAGCTTCGCCAATGGGCTCTGCTTCAGCCAGGAGCCGCTGGCGCCAGGGCAGATCTTCCTGGTGGAGATCGAGGAGAAGGAGCTGGGCTGGTGCGGGCACCTGCGCGTGGGGCTGACAGCCCTCGACCCCCAGAGCCTGGAGGTGGTGCCTGAGTACTCTCTGCCGGACCTGGTCAATATGGGGGACACCTGGGTGTTCGCCATCACCCGGAGCCACAACCGCGTGCTGGTGGACGGGGAGGAGGTGCGGGCGCGGAGCCCGCCCTGGGAGCCCTTCCTGCTGATCGAGCGGGTGCGGATCCCCCGCGACACGCTGGTGGGGCGCAGCCGGCCCGGCCGCTACAGCCACATCCTGGACGACCTGTACAGGACGAACGTGCTGCCCGCGACCGCCCGGCGCAGCCGCATCGGGGTGCTGTACGCGCCGCAGCCCGACGGCACCGCCGACATGCACATCGTCATCAACGGCGAGGACATGGGCCCGAGCGCCAGGGGCCTGCCCACCGCCCGCCCGCTCTACGCCGTCGTTGATGTCTTCGCCTCCACCAAGAGCGTCCGGGTGATCCCAGTGGATTATGGCTGTAGGTACCTGCCCCCGTCCCTGCAGCACGTGCAGCATGGGCCAGGAGCAGGGGGACTCTGGCAGGGTCACCCTGTGGTCCCCAACAGTGGGAATATCAGAGCGTGACTCTGGGCAGAGGGACATGGGATACAGGGCACAGGAGAGCCCGTGGCTCCTGTAGACCCACAGTGCCGCTGATGGGCAGTGTCTGCTGAAATCTCTGCTGTGGGGGCTGTGCTGGGCCCAGGGGGAGAGCCCCCCCTGCAGCAGACCCGCTGGGCAGCCTTCCTGAGCCGGGCGACGAGGGTGGGTGTTTGGGGCTGCCCCAGGGCTGTGAGGATTCGCCGTGCCCAGCCTCACCCACACCATGCGGCAGCCGGAGCCACCCGACGTCCTGCCCATCACCAAAACACCCACCTACGCCCACCGCCCACCCTGGTACAGCACGCTGCACCCCCGCGCCTGCCACGTGCCCAGGACACGGCGTTCCCTGGGCAGACATCCCATGATGCCAGCAGAGCCTGGGCATTATCCTGTGTCCCTTGGCTGGATGGGAGGGGCCAGGCTAACGAGGGCTAATTAGCGCTGGAAAAATCAGCAGATGCTGAGGATGAGGTGAGACTGAGCAAGAAGGAGAGCGAGCATCAGGGTACCAGCTCCCACCACAGGGAGCCACTGCTTCACTCACTGGTGCCAAGGGCAGCTGCTTCTGTCCCAAGGCTGGGATTCTCCATGGTTTAACACCTGAGGAAAGCGTTGGCCACAGCACCTGTGCTGCGGAGCCACCTGAGGCTCTGGGAGGAGGAATCCCACAGGGTGTTGTGTCACAGGAGCAGAGCCAGGCAGAGCCTGGGCAGGCACCCAGGGGAATGGCTGATGGTGGTCTGTCCCAAAAGCACAGTGGGCACTGTCTGTGCAGGCAGCGCAGCCCTGGCCGGTGGGTATCCACCCGCCAGCCTGGTGCTGGTGCCAGTGGAAGCAGATCAAGGGAGTGGGATGTAAGGGAAGCACACTGTGGGCACATGAGACCCTGGGGAGCTGCTCAAGAGGCGCCAGAGAAAGAAATGCAAACAAGCCCCGGTCATGCATAGCTTGGGCGCATAACTGTTTCTCAGCCTTCCTCCTATTAATGGATAGAGCTTTGCTGCCTGGGGCCCTTAAGCTCCCAGCCCTGGGGCAGCAGCCTGGCACCAGGTCCTGCACAGCCAGCTCGAGCCTGGGGCAGGATGATGCTGCAAAACAAAGTCACCCTATCACTGCCCTTAAACCCAGTGCCTCTGAGGAGCCCCAGGCAAGCTCCTACACCCCTCTGTGCTCAGCCTCACCACTGGCTCGCCCAGCTCAGTTGCTCTCTCCGTTCTCTTCCAGTTCCCTCCCTGCAGACGCTGTGCCGGGTGGTCATCCAGAAGCACATCGTGCACCGCCTGGCCATTGAGGGCCTGGACCTGCCCCCACTGCTCAAGAACTTCTGCCAACGTGAGTGAGGTGTTGAGGGCACTGCTGGGCTGCCCCCACTGCCAACAGCACCCCGGTGTTGGCTGCCTGGTAGGATCCATGCCCCTTGTGGCCCCCTCGCCCCGGTACGTGCTGCCAAAGGGCCAACCTGAGAACAGGCAGCGTGGTGTTGGGATTTTCCACACAGGGACAGTGCTGCAGGGCCAGAGTGTGAACAGGGAGCTGATGTGGTTCAGAGAGAGCAATAAAACACTTCCAGACAAGAGTCTGTCAAAGGAGGTTGGGGGGCTGAGACCTCCCATGGTTCAGCAGCCACTCGTGGGAGCAGTTCCCCGGCAGCAAGGAAAGAAGCACGGGCCACACACAGCCCTGTGGGGCTCAGGAATGATGCTGGGATTGCCTGGGTGGATCAGAGCGAGTGCTGGGGTGGGTGGAGCGTGGGAGGGCATTCACGTGGAGGTAAATTACAGCCAGACGCTCGTCCTGGCCGGGCAGTTTCACTCTTGGGAAATATGTTTACACGGAGAGCGATGAGTTATTTCCTGTGTGCTCAGCTGGGAGGGGGACGGGGGCGGACGTCGGAGCACCCAGAGAGCAGCGCTGGCAGCAGCCCTTGCTTGGGCACGTGCCTGTGGCCACAGAGCCAGACACGGTGACCCTGTGCAGGGCCCAGCCATCCTGCCTGGGGAGGGGAGCCCAGCACTCCTCTGTGCCCTCAGCCAAACCCTTCATCCCCTGGCCGGTGGGGATGGCAACCAGGATCCAGCAGCACCCGTGCTGGGCTGGAGAGGGGAGGCAGGGCAGGTAAGAGTTGTGCAGAGCAACAGGGTGGGGAAGAGCCTTCCAAAAACCAGAGGGGTACCCACAGGTGCCAGAGAGACGGTGAGGGGGCTGGTGGAGCCTTCCAGGCCTCTTCCACAACACGGCCAAGGGGGGCAACAAGCAGCTCCCAGCTTACAAGAAAGGTGTTTTAGGAAACACGATGCTATATTTAGTTAGAGACTCGATAGTATCAGATCATGTTACAAAACTCTGGCTCAAAGGAAATCCCCAGCCTGCAGTGACTGCCGACTCCATCAACACCAAAGTGTTAATGAAGGGAGTGCTGATAGGGGAAAAATGGATTGTGGCCAAACCATAGCAATGGGAGTGAGGTCTCTGACATTCCCTGCCATGTCCCACCAGCAGGCTGGGAGCTGCTGGAGCTGCCCTGGCTGTAAGGGGGCCGGGGAGCTCACCCACCCCAGAGCAGCACCCGTGGGCCAGGCGTTTTCTCTCCGGGCTGTTTTCCCTCCCCCTCCCGTGTGTGAAGCCTTTGCTCCCCCACCTCCCCCCGGCGTAATCTGCCCGATAGTGACCCCTGCACACGAGGGTGGGTTCCTCTTTCTTGAGGAATTGAGAGCAGCTGCTGAAAACAGATAAACCACTCCCCTTCTGTGAAGTGGGGCTGCAGCGCAGTGGGGCTGTCACCCTCAGGAGCTGCCACCTCCCACCACCTGGGGCACTCTGGTGGCACAGGACCACCAAGCAGCACTGCCCAAAACCCTGCCCGACCCCCAGCACTCCATCCTCTGGGCAGGGAGGGGCATCTGCAGCTGGTGCAGGGACAGAGGCAGCTCCCAAGCAGCACAAGGCTGATTTATTGGCTCTGTTGCACAACACCCCGCAGCTGGATGGTGCAAGGACCTGTGGGCGCTGGCCACAGATGAAATAATTTTGTCACATGTTGTTATGGGGCCAGATGGGATTCATCTGAGAATCCTCAAAGAACTAGCTGATGTCATTGCAAAGCCTCTCTCGATGGTTTCTGAGCAGTCCTGGAAATCTGGAGAGGTCTCAGCTGACTGGAAGCTGGCGAACGTTATCCCGATTTTTAAGAAGGGCAAAAAGGAGGACCCCAGAAGCTACAGGCCTGTCAGGCTCACTTCAGTACCTGGTAAAATCATAGAAAAGATTATTTTGGGAGGTCCTAAAAAACACCTGGTGTTTTTGACATTGTTGTTGACATTGGCTACAGCCAGCATGGCTTCGGAGGGGGAAGTCCTGCTTGTTGAACCTGATTCCCTTCAACAACAGGGTAACTCACCTAGTTCACCTAGGAAAGCCAGTAGATATAGTCTTTTTGGACTTCAGCAAAGCTTTTGATACTGTCTCTCACAGGATACTTCTGGACAAAATGTCCAGCCCACAGCTGGATAACCGTATTATGGGATGGGTGAGCAACTTGTTCACAGGTCAGGCACAAACGGTTGTAGTGATTGACATCAGATTGCTATCTGGTCACTAGTTCTGCAGGGTTCCATCCTTGGCCCAGTTCTCTTCAACATCTCCATTAATGCCTTGGACATGGGACTGGAAGGAATACTAAGTAAATTTGCCGATGACACCAAATTGGGAGGAGCTGTTTACTCCTTCCAGGGCAGGGAGGCCCTGCAGAGAGACCTCGACAAATCAGAGATGGGCAATCACCAGCTAAATGAAGTTTAACAAGGGCAAGCGCCAGATTCTGCACCTGAGATGGGGCAACCCTGGCTGTGTGTATAGAGTGGGAAACAAGAGGCTGGAGAACAGCGCTCTGGGAAGGGACCTGGGGGTCCTGCTCGATGGCAAGTTGAATATGAGTCAACAGTGCCCTGGCAGACAGGAGGGCCAATTCTGTCCTGGGGTGCATAAGGCAAAGCACTGGCAGCCACTCAAAGGAGGTGACTGTCCTGCTCTGCTTGTCCTGCTCTAATCTGCACTGGTGCAGCCTCACCTTGAGTCCTGTGTGCAGTTTTGGGCACCACAATATAAAAAAGAGACTAAGCTACTAGAGAGCATCCAAAGGAGGGCCATGAGGATGGCAAAGGGTCTGGAGGGGGAAGCCTTATGAGGAGTGGCTGAGGGAACTTGGTTTGTTCAACCTGGAGAAATGGAGGTTAAGGGGAGACCTCACTGTGGTCCTCAATATCCTCACGAGGGGAAGCAGAGAGGCAAGTACCGATCTCTTCACTCTCGTGACCAGTGACAGGGCTCAAGGAAAACAACATGGAGCTGAGTCAGGGGAGGTTGAGGTTGGATATCGGCAAAAGGCTTTTCACCCAGAGGGTTGTTGAGCACTGGAACAGGCTCCCTAGGGAAGTGGTCACAGTACCAAGCCTGAGTTCAGGAAGCATTTGGACAACGCTCTCAGACACACGGTGTGACTCTTGGGGTGTTCTGCGCAGGACCAGGAGTTGGACTCAACGATCCTGATGAGTCCCTTCCAACTCAGCATATTCTATGGTTCTATTATACCAGTACCTCCCACGCCACACCACCCACAGCTGGCTCCTGGCCACAGCTGTTAGCCAGGTCAGCAGCTGTCACCCTTCCCACGGGATCAGGAGCTCCCAATCCAGTCCCTCTACTGCCCTGTGAAAGAGGTGATGCCCACTCAGCAGATCAAGGACCCAAACTGCCCCTTCCATGCCAAGGAAGTGGCAGCCTGAGGGGAATGAAGGTGAAAGCCAGGACATGAGGGGAGCACCCAGCTCAGCTCCCGCTCGGTGCTAGAGCTTCACCTCTGATCTCCACCATAAGGAGGGACACCACCTGGGATTTATCCAAAGATTTGTTCCAGGAGCTCTTCAGGACCTCCAGGAGGTCATCAGCACTGTCTCACCCGACCTGATGGGCATCACATCCCCTCTCCCACAGTCTACTGAGCATCTCTTGCTGCGAGGGCTTCCTGTTTGAATGCAGCACAGCCAAGATGTGCTGGCAGGGCAGCTGGAAGGCCTGGCTGAAGTGGCAAGTGCAGCTGCTCAGGCCTTTCAGGTCCACCCTGTGGGCATCCTCCAGGATCTGTATGCTGAGCAATGGCGCGTCCTTCCTGGTGCCAATGAGCTGCGTGGACTTCTGAACCGTGGCCAGCTCACTCAGGCACAGCCTGGCAGAAGGATCTGTGCAAATGTCACTCAGAGACTGTTTGATGCCTTCTTCAGTCCTTCAGTTAACCTCCTCCCTGCTGTCATCCTCTGGGGTCTCTGTGGCCCCCAGTTTTACTGTAGGAGACGAGGGATATAACAGGGAGTGAGGGGTCATGGGTTCACCCTGGAGGAGAGACTGGGAGGTTTCAGGCTGACACTGAAGAGCCTCAAGGAGCTGGGGAAGTGCTAGTAGACTCTGGAGAACAATCACAGGACTCCTGGCAGCTGCAAAAGAGGCTGACAAGAGCTGCTGCTGAGCTGCTGTCACAGTAGAGGAAGCCTGGCTGGAGCTCTGGGATGTGTTACCCTGGCACACCAGAGAGTGCAAGGGGCAAGCTTTGGGGAGTTCCTGAACAGCACAGTGATCAAGTGGGCCAAGGTGGTGATGCATCTCTCCAGAGGGAACCCACCACTGAAAACCTGGCTTAACCCCTGCATGACAACCTCCATCTCCATGAAGTAGCCGCTGCTCTCCCCTCAGGTGCCCTCCCTGCGCGCAGCCCAGATCCCGTCATCGAGCAGCCGGTGGAGGTGGAGCTGAGGCAGCAAGTCCGGCGTGATGAGGTCCCTTGGGAAGGAGAATAGCTCCAGGCGGTCGCTGTGGTGCTCCAGGTCCAGCTGCTGCAGCCACTTGCAGAGGTGGAACAGGGATGCGCCATCACCAGTCCCTGTCCCGGTCCGTGTCCCGCTCCGCCAGGAGCATCATCGCCGCCGTAGGGCTCGACCCCGCCCGCCGCGGCGGGACCGGAGCGCTCGGGCGCCGCCCGGAGCGGCCGCCGCGCATCGCACCGGGAGCGCACCGCGCATCGCACCGGGAGCGCACCGCTCCTCGGTGTGTCCGGCCCTCCGGCACCGGCTCCTGCCGGGCTGCCTCCCCCGGTGACCGAGCCCAGGTGGCCGCCAGCGCGGAGCTGCGCTCCTTCAGCTGCTCCCCGTCGCTCTCGGGCCCGCTGCCCGCCGAGCCCCCAGCACGGCCCGGGAAGCTGCCCCCAGGGTGATGAGGGGTGCCGGTATCGCCGCTGCCAGCACGGCTCCCTCCGCACGCCCCCCGTGCTCCGGCAGCACGGCCAGGATGTGCCGGTAGGGCAGCTGGGAGCGGCGGGGGCAGTAGCAGGTGCAGCTCCGGCAGTCCTGGCTCACCCAGCGCACATCCTCCGGCTTGCGGGCCCGGCAGCGCTCCCCGAAGTCCTGGAAGCTGCGGGACCGGGCGCTCGGTTCCCCGGCGCGACCCCCGGGACCGCCGTTAACACCGGAGCTCCGCCCACACCCTGATCCTGGCCAATCAGCGCCGTTTTCTCCGGATTGACAGGAGACAATCCAACCAGCACAGAGAACCGTGCAACCGTCCAGGTGACTGACAGCTCTGCTACCCAATCATCTGGCGGTGCGCGCCCCGTGGGCGGGCGGTGCGGCCCGCTCAGCGCGGCGGGCGGAAGTGTCGGCCGTCAGGGCCGCCGGTCGCGGGGGCGATGGAGGCTCCGGGCGGCACCGGCGGGGCCGGCGCGGGGCCGGGGCGGCCGCCGCCGCCTCCCGGGGATCTGCGCAGCGTGCTGATCACCAGCGTGCTGAACCTGGAGCGCCTGGAGCTCGACCTCTTCAGGTGCGCTGCGCGGGGGGCGCCGGGCCGGCGGGACCGGGGCGGCCTGCCCGCACCTGCCGCTCACCGCCGCTCACCGCCGCCGCCTTCTCCCCGCAGGGGCCGGCACCACTGGGTGCCCGCCACGCAGCGCCTCTTCGGCGGGCAGATCGTGGGGCAGGCGCTGGTGGCGGCCGCCCGCGCCGTGAGCCGCGACGAGCAGGTGCACTCGCTGCACTGCTACTTCGTGCGGGCAGGTGCGGAACCGCGGCCCGGGGGGGCTCGGGGAGCCCGCAGGGTGAGCAGGCGCCCCATCCCGACCCCATCCCGGCAGGGAGGGTGCGGGTGGCACCGCCGGGCTCGGCCCCTGCAGGGCAGGTGCCCTCCGTTGCCCGGCGGCAGAACGTCCCTGTGCTGTCCCAGGGGACCCCAAGGTGCCGGTGCTGTACGAGGTGGAGAGGACTCGTACAGGGAAGAGCTTCTCCGTTCGCTCCGTGAAGGCCATCCAGCACGGAAAGCCGATCTTCACCTGCCAGGCGTCCTTCCAGGTCTCCCAGGGGAGCCCAGTGCAGCACCAGTTCACCATGCCCACCGTGCCGCCCCCCGAGGAGCTGCTGACACAGGAGGAGCTCATCCAGAAGTTCCTGCGGTGAGTTGGGCAGAAGGGGCATGTTGGAGATGCCCCTCTTTGCAGCTGGGACAGAGGGAGGTGTGGGGAGGATTGTGGCGACTGCCTGAAGATGCAAACATGCCTGGGAGGGGAGCAGAGGGGCAGGACAGGAGCCATGCCCCTCCTGTCTCTGTGTGCCTCTGGGTCCCTGGGCTGGAGCCAGCAGGACCTGCCCCTGCCTGCCTGGCATTAACCTCATTTCTCCATGCTGGACTGCAGGAATCCTAACCTGGCTGAGAGGTACAGGAAGCATCTCACCAAGATCCAAGCCGAAGATGTGCCGATTGATATTAAACCCGTGAACCCACCGGATATATTCAGCTCAGAGCCACAGGAACCAAAGCAGCTCTTCTGGGTGCGAGCACGAGGCTACATAGGTGGGTCCTGCTGGGAGGGTGGTCCAGGTGCCTCCTGAGCTGAGGGCTCGGGCTCTACCTCACACTGTGGAGCGCTGTCACAACAGAATGGGCTGTAATTTGAGGGCTGCCTGCGCCCCAGCCTGTGGGGAAGCCTGGGCATTTTGAGGCTGAAATGCAGGTGTGGGTGAGGAGCATGAGGTGATGCCCTGAGCTGTGCTGGAGGGCAGGGGGAGCTGGTCTGGAAGAATCTCAGCTGTGCTTGGCCAGCAGCTGTCCCCGGGGGACTGGGGCTCTGTGCCCCAGACGTGTCCCACGGGCACCCACGGGACAGGCAGTGCTGGTTGCTCCGCAGGGGAGACGGACATGAAGGTGCACTGCTGTGTGGCCGCCTACATCTCCGACTACGCCTTCCTGGGCACGGCCCTGCTCCCGCACCGGCAGTACCACATCAAGTTCATGGTGTCCCTCGACCATTCCATGTGGTTCCACGCACCCTTCCGAGCTGACCACTGGATGCTCTACGAGTGCGAGAGCCCCTGGGCTGGTGAGTCCTTCCTGTGCCAAGGGCAGCCCATCCCTGCAGCAGGCTGGGACACGGCAGGGGAAGGTGCTACTCTGGCACACGTTGCTTCTCCTTCTCACTTCTCCTGCCCTATCCATCCCGGGGGTGGTGGATGGACTCTGACAGCTCCTCTCTGCAGGCGGGTGCCGGGGCCTGGTGCAGGGACGGCTGTGGCGCAGGGACGGGGTCCTGGCTGTCACCTGTGCGCAAGAAGGAGTCATCAGGGTGGAACAGAGACAAAACCAGAGCAAGCTGTAGCTGAGGAGCCTCCACAAGCTGGGGCTCAAGCATGCCAAGAGAAGGACCCTGGCATCAAGACAGGACCTGGACAGCGGCAGGAAGGAGACCAGGCTGGATCCAGCCCAGTGGGGAGTCCGAGTGCCAGAGGTGTCTGCGATGGATGGTGACCCACAGAGCATCAGTGTGACCAACCGGCTGCTGCACAGCGTGTAACCACACGCTGCCATCAGCCACCCTTCACCCACCTTAAAATAAAGCCATTGGGTGAAGAGCTGGACTCTGTCCCTGGAGTTTGTCCCCTTGGATCTGTGACTGTGCTCGCCCAAGGGCGGGCAGCACTTGGGTTAATGGGGGGGCCAGCTCTGCCCCTGGCGCAGGCTGGGTCACAGGAGGGGAACCTGTGCCTCGTGTGCTGCTGTGGCACACGTTGCTTCCCTTTCTCACTTCTCCTGCCCTGCTCGTGCTCCGGTGCCTCAGTTGCTGCTTCTGCTTGCCCTTGGGCTCCTCCCCAGGGCTGGCCTCAGGCTTGGGCTCAGCTGGGAGCCAGGAAAATGGGATGAGGCAGCTCCCACATCCATGTGGAGGCTTGGGGCCTCCCACTGATGGTGCCCTGGGGGCATGGGGTGGAATAGACAGAGCAGGCACTTTGCTCTTCTTCCTGCCAAGACTTTATTTAATAAAGTCCTTTTTATTATATAAGTTTTATGGGAAGTTCCCGGCAAGAGCCCCAAACCCTGCCAGAAGCCTTCCCGTTCCCTTGTGCGCTGCCAGTACGTCCCAGCTAAAGTCCCAGCCACTCCAGGATCCCCCACAGAGGGGGAGTGGCTCCAGCAATGTCACTGTGGGTGGTGGACCTCCGTGAACCCCTGTGAGCACCCGGTCCCACCAGACAGACTAACCACAGAGAAAGTGCATTGAAGAGGCAGCTCCAGGCATGGGCCGTGCTGCCATGGGAATGTGGTGCTGCCCCCCTGCCACATCCCCACTCGTGGCATTGCCCTGCTCCCGGTCACCATGGGTGCGAGCCCCCGCAGCCCCTGCCCTCCTGCCCATGCAGGCACGGGCTGCTTCACTCCAGAGGCTCCTTGATCAGGCACTCCTTCAGGGAGGGCTGCTGCTGCAGGGGCAGCCCAGCCTCCCGCAGGTCCTGCAGCCGGGCCTCCGAGCGCCGCTTGTCCTTGCCCACCTTCCAGGCCAGGTGGACGTGGGCCTGCAGGAAGGGCCCCAGCAGCGGGTGGCTGCCCTGGGCCTCCAGCAGCTGCAGCGCCTGCTCACAGCAGCTGTGGGCCTCGCCGAGCTGGTCCAGCTCCTGGTGGCACACGGCCAGCCCAGCCAGCGTCAGGAGGAAGCGGCCGGAGCTGCAGACCCCCAGCCGGTCCTGCAGCCGGTAGGCGTTGGCCCAGGTGGCCAGGGCCTCGCGGTACATGCCGGTGCAGGTGAGGCGCTGCGCGGCCCGCAGGTCCGGCAGGAAGAAGAACTCGAGGAACTCAGGGGAGCGGCGGATCTCGTCGATGGAGTGCAGGTGGGACAGGAACTGCTCGAAGGCTCGGCTCCGCTTGGCGATGGTCTCGGCGGTGAAGTTCCGGCGCAGTCTCTTCCTGGGGAAGGCGATGCCGGCCATGTCGCAGCCGAAGCGGCAGCGCAGGCGGCGGTTCAGCTGCTCGAAGTCCGAGTAGCGCCGGGCGATGGTGGCGGGGGCCTTGTCAAACTGGCCGGTGCGGATCAGGTAGATGGTGTAGAGCTGCAGGGGAGCCGGGTGTCAGCCCTTGCCTCGGGCATGCTGCTCCTGGGGCCGGCAGAGCCGGGTGTGTGGCCACAGAAGGGCCGGGGGGGTTTGCCCGGGCAGGAGGGAGTGGGCTGGGCTGCCACAGCACCCACCAGTGATAGTTACCTGAGGCTCATCTGAGCCGCCAGCACCATCCAAGCAGCACGGGGAAAGAGAGAGAAATAAGCGCCAGCCCCTTGGGACCCCTGCCCCGGGGGAAATCCAAACCCACACCCACCCTGTGCCCGCCCAGCCATGCCGGGCTCACTCACCACGTACTTGGAGGAGCGCTCGCTGACCACGCTGGCGCTGGTGACCTCGAAGAGCAGCCGCTGCGGTGCCAGGCTGCCCCGCGACCTCCGCCACAGCTCCTGCAGCTGCCGGGTCAGCAGGCTGCCGCCGGGGCGCTCCGCCGCGGGGCCCCACTCTGTGCCGGGAGAGGGGTGTCACTGCCCAGCGTGGGGACAGGGCTCTGCCAGCCCCCCGACACCTCCGGGCTGCCCGGAGTGCAGCCCCGGGGTGCTGCTGCCCTGGGGAAGCGGGGTCACCCCAGTCCCCCCAGCTCACCGCCCCAGCACTCGCCTCCGTCCTCTGCGCCTGCTGCCGCCCCCTGCGCCTGCGGCGGCTCCTCCAGCTCGTCGCTAGCTCCGTCCTCCTCCTCCTCCTCCTCCTCGTCCTCGTGGCTGGTGAAGCTCAGGGTGCCGCTGAGGCGCGTCGACAGCCCCTCGGTGTCGTCCTCCAGCTCCGAGCTCTCCGGGCAGTCCTCGGCCTCGCCGCCGCCTCCCGCCGGCTCCTCCCGGCCGCCCTCGCCGGCCAGCGCGTGCCGCAGCCGGTGCAGGATGCGGGCGGCCATCGCTGCCCGGGGGTCCGGGCCGACTCCCCGACACGGCGGGGCGGGGGGCTGCCCACCGCGGCACGGCCCCGCGCGGGGACAGCCCGGCCCCGGGGCACCCCGCGCTGCTGCCCCCGCCCCGCTCCCTTCGCGCTGCCCCGGACCGGGCCGGGCCGAGCCAGGCGGTGCCGAGCGATGGCTGCTCCGCCACGGCTCGTCCCGGGATCCTCCCTGCGCGGCTCCGCCTCCGCCGGGAACCCGGATCGGGGTGGCGGAGCCGGCACCGCCCGGCACGGCCGGGATCGGGATCGGCCCCTGCGGCACCGCCCGGCACGGTCGGGATAGGCCACTCTGGCATCTCTTGGCACGATCGGGTCAGAGACAGGGCTCAGCCCGGCGCTGCCCGCAGCCCCTGCCCGCTGCCGCAGCCGGTGCTGCCGGGTGTCCGCGATGTCCCGGTCGGACCGAGCCCCTGGTACCCGCCCTGGGGCCACAGGAGCCCGCACTGAGGTGCCCATCACTGTGGGATCCCAGGGTCTTGATACCCCATATCCTGGTACCCCAGTAGCCTGGCACCCCAGTATCCTGACATCCTGGTACCCCAACGCCCGTGTACCCTGGTACTCCAGACGCAGGCTCCCGATTCCCCTGGGCTGCTGCCCAGTCGGACATCCCCCCGGCCACCCTGGCACCCGCCACCCTGGCCCCAGGCAGCCTCGCCACGCGCCCTGTGGTCAGGCTTCACCCTCGGTGCTCGTCCGGCCTTTTTTAGTGCCCGCCCGCTCACTCCTCACCACTTCCTTGGGAATGTCTATTAATATCGAGGAAGCAGCCCAGCTGCTGCCATCACTCTGCCCTGCTTGCCCGCTGTGCCCTGCTCCAGCACCCCGGGACCCCTGCGCTCCCCTGGGCAAGGTGGAATGCGCGGGGGGCTCGGCTTGTGCAGTACCCAGGTCTCACCCAAGGAATGGGGTTCCCAGCAAAACCACAAGCCACAGAACCCCTGTGTGTCCCTGTCACTGGGAGCTTATGGGACAGGAATCTGTCAGCCTGACCCCACTGCAGCCCTGAGGCTCGGAGCACCGCAGGGCACGGGCCACTTGGCTAGTGTGTCCCCAGGGCCACCAGCCCCAGCCGGCCCTGGCAGCGGTGGCTGGCACGGGATGCACGTGTGGGGGCAGAGCCTTCGAGGAGGCACTGGGCATAATTCCCACTCCCCTGAAGCACGGAAAGACAGAGCCTTTTCCGGACCCAGGTGCCAATGCGCTGGAGACCCCAAACCACAGGGCTTATTTTCCAAAATCCTCCAGGGACTTTGTGCCCCAGGTCCCACTGGGGATCCTTTCCTCACCTGGGGCAGGGGGTTACAGCATGGCTCTGCCTTGGGTCCCCAGAGCAGTAAATGGGGGTGCAGGAGAGGGATGCTGTTCCAAGGAAGCCCAGGTTCAGGCTGGGAGCCTGTCCCAGGCAGGGTTGCAGGTCTGGGGGGGCACTGGGTGATGGTTTGTGCCCCCCCGGGTGCAGGGGGGACCCTGACCCCCTTGCCTGGGGGATGCTGACAGCTCCAGGGCTATTTTTAACCCCCTCATTGCTGAGTTGCCCCGGGCAGGAGGTGCTATGGGGGTGGGCAGAGCCGCTCTCCTGCCACAGCTCCAGTGTCCCTCCTGGAGGGCTTGAATTTCCATCCCAGCCTCAGCACCACGTTAATCCCAGCCCTTGGCCAATAAAGCTTTGGCTAAATTAGGTAAAGGCGCCAGTAGCCAGTGAGCAGAGCCGGGTGCTGCCAGGTGCTGATAGGCTGGGAGGGCCGAGGGGCAGCAGCTGGGGGCACAGCCCACAGAGGGGACGCTACAAATTGGGGTGCCAGGGATACCTCGGTGCTTCTGGGAGTTCCTGCTGCAGGAGCCGGCGATTCTCTGGGGGTGGGAAGCACAGTAAATTCCCACGATGGTAAGAGCCCCTGTGTGTTGTGTGCTTTGTGCTGTGTGCCAGGATGAGACCTGATCGGGCAGGAGGCATCAGGCACCGCCTGCTTCAGGGGATCTGGGCTGTGGAGGTGCCTCTGTGAAGGGCAGCGGGGAGAGAGTCCCCAGGGCTGGGCTGACCGTGGCGGTGAGGGCAGGAAGGCGTTGGGGAGGTGCAGGGTCCCCCCAGGACATGCCTGGGGGACACCGTGTGGCTGCCCAGGGTGTGCGGGTTCCCGGGGACTCAGTCCTGTCCGGAGCTCAGGGCTGTGCAGGGGTGGCAGTGGGTGGCTGAAAGCCGAGCGCTGGGTCATACGACACGGTGTCACCGACACGGTGTCACCGCCGGCTCCACGGCCAGCCTGCGCCTCCAGGAGAAACTCGATCAGGGCCGACAGGTGCCGCGGCTCCAGCTCCGATGAGCCCTACAAGGGGAGCTGAGGAGATCCCAAAAATAGCGCTGCGTGCCTAGGATGCCGAGGCTGCACAACAGCGACCATGGCCCCTACACCATGGAGCCCCCCACATGGTGGGGGACCTGGGCAGGCGGCTCCCTGCAGCCCGCCATGCTCATGGATACCCAGGAGGCACTGTAACCGTGGGGATTGCTGAGGGCTGTGGCTCGGCCAGCACAGCATCATCCTGCAGCAGGGCAAGGGCTCTCCCCACAGCCCCACGCTGTCAGGCCACGCTGTGCAAGGGGGCTCTGGCCTGATGACCCGATGGGGTGGCCACAATGTCCCCTTCTCCTTTGTCTCACAGACGGACCAGCAGGCAGAAGCCCGCGCCTTCCTCAGCGAGGAGATGATTGCGGGTGAGCGCAGGGGCAGTGGGGAGAGGGCCCAGACACGGCCATGGTGTGCGGCCTGGCTCTGCCCCACTGCCTGGCCCTGACCTCCCTCTCCACAGAGTTCAAAGCCGCCTTTGACATGTTTGATGCTGATGGCGGTGGAGACATCAGCACCAAGGAGTTGGGGACAGTGATGAGGATGCTGGGCCAGAACCCCACCAAAGAAGAGTTGGATGCCATCATTGAAGAGGTGGACGAGGATGGTGAGCAGCCCTTGGTGGTGGGTGGCAGGGGTGAGCACTGAGCACTGGCTGGGCAGCCTGACCTGTGCTTGGCTCCCTCCCTGCAGGCAGCGGTACCATCGACTTCGAGGAGTTCTTGGTGATGATGGTGCGCCAGATGAAAGAGGATGCCAAGGGCAAGTCTGAGGAGGAGTTGGCCAACTGCTTCCGCATCTTCGACCGGTGAGTGGGGGGGTGAAGTGGCCGGTCCTGCCTGCAGAAGTGAGCAAGGTCACATCTCACCCTCTCCCTCCTTCAGGAATGCAGATGGGTTCATTGACATTGAGGAGCTGGGTGAGATCCTGAGGGCCACCGGGGAGCCCGTCACCGATGAGGACATAGAGGACATGATGAAGGACTCAGACAAGAACAACGACGGCCGCATCGACTTTGATGGTGAGCAGCAGCCCTGGCCGGGCGCCTGTGCTGTGCACTGGGGCAGGGCTGTGGGCTGAGGCTGCCCCTCTCTTGCAGAGTTCCTGAAGATGATGGAGGGTGTGCAGTAAGGGACCAGACATTCCTCAGGCCAGCTGCTGCACCCAGCCCCGCTCCCCCCCTGCCCAGGGAGCAGCAGCTCCACAGCACCTGGCCCCCGGCACCGGCTGGGACCCTGCTCCGTGCCAGGGCCTCGGTCTCATCCCACCGCCGGCGGCTGAGCTTTTCCTCCCATCTGTCACCTGTGGCTTTGGTTCAAGCCTCAATAAAAGAGGAAAGGCTTGAGTTGCTGGTGCAGAACTTCACTAGGGGTGCATGGGGACAGGGCTGTGGCACTGCATCCCTGCCCTGCTCCCCAGGGAGGGGAACATGCCTGGCTGGTGCCCTATGCCCTGTGGGCAAGCTCATACCAAAGGCTGTGCCAGAGGGGCAGCAGAGGGCTGTGGTTCCCACGGGCTCTTGGGCAGGTGCCAGCACTGAGCTCAGAGTTTCCGTTCAGAGCAGCTGGTTCACACGCCAGCGGGTGAGGGAGCACAGCCCCAGCCCCAAGGGACCTTCTCTGGGGACGGACTGTGGGACCACAGGGGTTCTAGGGAGCCACTACCACCTGCCCCACTGGGACCCGCATCTCCCACCCTAAGGACTGGCTTACAAGGTGGAGGGGCAGTACCAGCCCCCTCTCTGCAGGGTCAAGGGGACAGTGGAGTTCTCTGCATCTGGACAGGCTGTGCCAGCCTGCTGGACAGCACAGCTCCCTGGGGACACACCGGGGCGGAGCACAGCAGGGAGGGGATGAGGGGAACACAGTCCCCAGCTAGCGTGGGTGGGACCGTGGGACCATCAGCAGTGCAGCTGGCAGGACACAGCTCAGAGCCAGCGCAGCGCTGTGGCACAGGGAAACTAAAACCCTAGGAGGGCCAGAGACCACCCTGGGCATCCTGACCCTGCCCTGTTCTCACGGGGAGCGATGGCACCAGGCAGAAGGGACGGGTGTCGCGGGTGGGGGGCGGTCGGGACATGTGCAGCAGCACAGGCTGCACTCTGCAAGGCCACAGCCGGACACCGGCAGCTGGTGCTGCAGCTTGGGGGCAGCGCTGACAGCCCTCGGCTGCGCGAGGAGCGGCGCAGGAGGAGCACAGAGGCTCGTGAGCTCAGCACTGGTAAGGAGGGGGCTGCTACACGGGGCAGCAGGCACAGAGCCCCCCTGGATGCCCCCCTAGGGCCACAGAGGGGCTCTAGTGCTGCCGTGGCTTAGTGTCCCCTGTCGGGCAGGGCTGCGGCGGGTGCTGCTGGCAGGGGTGAGGCAGGCACCAGCGAGCCCCCGGGAGCGGCGGGAGCTGGAGCGGCTGTGGGTGCTCTTCCTCTCAGCTCTGGAGCTCTTCCTGCAGGACCTACGCAGAGCCCACCACCTCTGTCAGCTGTTCTCCATGCAAGAGGGTGGCGTGGCCCCGCTGCGCACTGGGATGGGGGGCTGGGGGCTGCCTGGGCGGCGAGGGGGGGGTCCCACGCTGCCCCCAGCTGCCCAGGGCTTAGAGGAAGAGATCGAGCAGGTGAGGGCCATGCTGGCAGAGATGGAGAGCGGAGCCAACATTCCACCATGGACGGTGGAAGCCACGGAGACCACGCAGCCAGCAGGGATAGGTGGCACTGCAGCCAGGGGGGCTTGGGCAGGGCCCTGCACTGGGCACTGCTGTGGGGTGCTCTGAAGGGGAGGCCAGGAAGCAGCAAAGCTGGCACCCACTGTCACAGAGCTGGGTACAGGGTTAGGGTTAGTCCCCAGCCCCCTGTCGGTGCATTGCTGGGGGCTGCCCCTACCCTGCAGAGGGAATGGGACCACTCCGGGCTCCCCAAATGTTGATAGAGCCCATTACTTGATGGGGGGTCACATCCCTGCTCACACTTGCAGAACCCCCTGCAGAAGTCATAAATGTGCATTTATTTATACATTAACCGTGGCTCGGACTGCAACATTAATTTAAAAACAGCCTATGATACAGAACGCGGGGGGCGCTGGGCAGGGGTGGGGGGGATGGTGGGAGGGTGGTGGTGATGGTCAGGTCTCCTGGCCCTTGGCCTGCTTGTTGTACGTCTCCCTCACGTACTTCTTGTAGGCTGAGAAGAGAGGGGGCACATGGTGATGAGGGTCCCGGGGCAGCTGCCAGGGCTGGACAGGCAGTGGGACACAGCAGGGCTGGGGGCTGTGCTTGCTGCCCATCCCAGTGGGGAAGGGGTAGGGAGGTTCTGTCCCAGGCACTCACCGACTTGGTTCTTCCAGAGCTCGGCTGCGTGTGTGTTCAGGGGGCTCTCGATGTTCGGCTCTGAAAACAGGGGCTGGGTCAGCCGGTGGGGTGACTCGGACACCTCAGAGCCCTGCTGTGGGCAGGGGATCCCCACCCCCACCATCACCCCAGGGCAGTGCAGTTGTGGGACCCACCTGCCAGCAGGCTCTGGACAGAGAGCAGGATGGTGCGGACGTCGTAGAGGGCCGACCACTTTTCCTTGAGGATGTCGAGGCAGATGTTGCCCTGGGTGTCGACGTTGGGGTGGTAGCAGGGGGTCAGGAACCGCACGGTGGGCGCCGTGTAGGGGTACCCGCTGGGGAACTCCAGCGACAGCTTGTACCGCAGCTCCTCGTAAGGCTGCGGATGGGAGTGACAGGGGCAGGAATCAGGGGGGTGGGGGGGGAAGACTCGGGGGAAAAAGTTGCACAGGGGGAGCAGAGGACTGGGACCATCCTCATCTAAAAGGAGGAGGGTGGAATGGGGTCAGCCTTCCCCCCCAGCCCGGGATCCCGCCTCTCACCGTGCCGGCGGCGCCGTCAATGGTTCCAATCCACTTGAACAAGTTGTCGGACTCGGGGAAGGCGGAAATGCCTTTGTCACCGGACATCTGCGGGGCAGCACGTCAGGGCGGCCCGGGACAGCTCGAGACCCTCCCGCCCCGGCATCCCCAAACCCCGACTCGGCTCCAGGACCCTCTGCGACCCCACTCACCATCAGCGCCATCAGCTCCTGCTGCAGCCTGCGGAGGAGGGAAGAGCACGTTACCGGCCGGCCCGGCGGGGCAGCCCCCGCCCGCAGCCCCGGTTCCCATCCCCGCTCACCTCTTCCCCACCGCGCCGCGGGCCGGCGTGGCTCCCGTTTCGGCCGCTTTGCGAGCGGCTGCGCTGGACACGGCGGCGGGGTCGGCGTTCTGCGAGGCCATGGCGGCTCCGGGGGCACCGACGGGCGCACCCGCCTCCTCCGCCGCTGGGTTACGAGCTGGACGCGGCTCCCCCTCCCGGGCGGCGCCGCACCGGGGTCTGCCCGCTCCCTCCTTCCTGCGCTCGGGGCAGGACTCGGGCCCCGCTGCGGCTCTCCCGGTGCCGAGCGGTGGCGCGGGTTCTTCCAGTGGAACTCACCGGTGCGGCGGCGCTCGGGGCGGTGCAGAACGCTCTGCGGACACCCCGGTGCAGCAGCAGCGGCTCGGCCCCAGTCCCGGTCCGGTCCGATCCGATCTGATCCGTCCCCGGCCCGATCGTCCCGCACGGCCCCGCCCGCTCCGCGCCCCGTTTGAATGTGTCCGCGTGCGGCCGCCCCGCCAATCAGCGCGCAGCCCCGTTCGAGCCGCCCAATCACCGCCCGCCGGCGATGCGGCTCCCACGGTAACGGCCGGCGGCTGCTGATTGGCCGCCGGGTCCGACGCACCGCGCCGTGATTGGCCACTGCCCGCCGAGGGATGGGCCGCGCGTCCCGTAGACCCTTAAAGGGCCAGACGCCCCTCCCCGGTGCGCAGGAGGCGGTGAGGTGGGTGCGAAGCGGATTTATTGGGAAGGTGGGGAAAAAGATGTGCTCGAGGGGTGCGAGGCCTCAGGGCTCGGGGGGGTCCTCGGGGGGCGGCGCGTCCCCCCCGCGGCGAAGCGTCTCCATGTGTTTCTGCATCTTCTCCGTCATCCAGGCCGGCGGGATGAAGGGCTTCAGCTCCTCCAGCCGCAGGTCCACCGAGTCCCTTGGGAGGGAAGGGGGTGAGGCAGAGGGAACCTAAACCCACCATGGACCCCAACCAGTACCAAGCCCAAACCCACCATGGACCCTGGCATCCACTATGGACCAACCACAACCAGTACTGTGCCCAAACCTACCACAGATCCCCAAACAGCACCAAGCCCACCAACCCTTGACATCAAGCCACCCAGCTGGCATGGAACACGGTTCATCCAGCACATGGCTCCCATGCAGTAGGGGAGGGATGGTGGGGGCCCCCAGGGAAGGAGCCCCAGGCACAGCAGCATCTCTGCTTTGGTCCTCACCTGTAATCCTCACTGGCAGCCAAATCCCGAATGTCCTCTTCGATGAGGAGATAAGCCTGTGGCACAAGGTGGGGGACACCTCAGGGCACCCGCGAGGGGTGGCTGAGGCAGCACCTCCCCCTTCCCACCTGGCCAGCGCTGTCTGATCCAGCTGTGCCCCCCAGGGGCAGGGGATGGACCCCGGGGGCAGCTGTGCCCCCGTGCCCTGCCTGACCTCGTGCCGCAGCCGCCTGTGCCGCGGCTCCTCTGCCCGTGCTGGCCCTGCGGCGGGCCCTGCGCCCGGCCGTACTCACCATCTTGCCCCCAGTGGCCCTCATGTGCTGCTGCTCTGCCAGCCAGTGCTTATCCTGCGGGTCGGCCGCGTACTGCAATAAAGCAGCGAGGGCCGAGCTGAGCACGGGCTGCAGACCCTGGGCTCAGGCCCCCCGTCCTGCGGGACGCTGTGCCCCCCACGCGCTGCCCGCCGGGGGAGCGCTCGGCTCCGCTCCGCCTGCCCCGCTCCAGCCTCAGCCCCGGCTCCGGCAAAACCCGCCGCGTCGGCTCCCGTTCCGCGTGCTAGCCAAGACCTTGGGAATGTGATCCGAGATAACAAAAAACGAGGGGCGAGGGGGAGGGAGTGAACGAGTGAGCCAGAGCGCGCGCGCCCCCCGTTCCCATGGGAAACTGTCCAGCCACGGCGTCTGACCTTAAAGAGGTGGGGATGCTTGATGTAGAGCCGCCCTCTTGTTCCTCCCATCCCGAGAGCTCTGCAAGAGGAAGACGAGGGGTGTCAGGGCTGCTGGGAGGGCGGCTGCAGTGGCATGGGGACACCCCTCTCCTCCCCAAGCCCTTCCTACTGCTTTGGAGGCAGAGAAGCGAAGTGACGGGAGGAGTGCCACGGGCTCCTGCCTGGGGACACCACCCTCCATCGACAGGGCCGTTCCTTACTTGTTTGCTCGAGATCCCAGCACAAAGGTTGTGGTTTCAGTCAGTCGGGATGGATCCCACTACAGAGCAATTGGAAAAGGGGCAGCATTAGAAATGAAGCTGGTGCCGGCCACGCTCCATGAGCCTCAGCTCTCGGACAGGGAACCTCAGAGCTGCTCCTGGCCTGGGAGGTAGGGAGCTGGCCACAGACCTCCAGCCTTCCGCAGGGCAGAGACGTTACATTCCATTCTGGGCTGATCTAAGCAGTTTCCCTTGTGGGAAACACTTGTGGGATTCTCCTGGCTACTCCTGCTCTCCCCAGGTCTCCCTCAGCAGCACCACACTGCACAGCTACAGGCTACGGTGCCTGGGGAGACCAGCAAAGGCCTCCGGGCACTTCGCTCCTCGTCTTGCCCCCTCCCACCACCCCAGGGCCCTGTCGGGGCAGAGCACAGCCTGCATTGTCCTGTGCTCCTGCAGCTGCAGGCAGGAGCAAAGGGGAGGAGAGGGGGAGCCCAGCAGCGTTGGCCAGCCAATACCTTTGGTCCATCCCTTCTCACAGGCTCAGAGACTTTGAGCTTCCACCTGAGGGGAAGAAAAATGGGGTAAGAACGAGGCCCTGCAGAACCAGCACAGTCACCACCAGCAGCAGGGAGTGAGCCCCAGCCCCTCCAGATCCACCCGTGTTCACACCTTCCATCCCCCCAGTGCCCAGCTCTGGACCCTCAGCTCTGATGCACGTTCTCCTCTCCTGTCTGCCCAGATCCCACCCCTCCTGTGCCTCACTGCTCGCTCTGAATGGTCCATCTGGATCTTTTCACCCTTTTGGACCTCTTTAAAACCTTCTTGAAGGTCTTTGCCTTCTGGAGGGCCGCACCTCAATCTAAGGCCCCTCCCTGCCTCCAGAACTCCCATCGCCTCTCCGCAGGAGGGAAGGAGATTATGGGGTTTCTGTGCCTCCCCCATTTGGGCAGCCTCATTCCCCCTGCCCTCCCCGAACAGGGGCTCTAGCTCAGGACTGGTACTCACGCTGCCATGCCCGAGACCCCGCGGTCGTTCGACAGGCTCTGTCCTGGAGGCCGCCCCTTTCTCTGCATGGAAGAAACCCTTCTGTGACTCGGCTGTGCTGGCTCAGGGAACCCTCTCAGTGACCCTCCCCATCCCAGAGAAGCTGCTCCTTTTGTCACAGGCACAGAGCAAGCACTTCCCAGGCCTCGCAAACGCTGCCTGTGCATCTGCACGCAGTCATACGGTGGGAATGGCCAGGAAGGAGGACCAGACTTGCCGAAACATAAAATCCCTCGTGCAGAAAACCCTCACACCTTTTTGGGAACGGGACTCCCTCGACGGCTCAGCTCCTCATCCATCTGTCGGGCACGCTGGAAGAGGAAGGGCAGTGGGATGAGAAGGGCCCTTCTCCCCTCCTGGTCGTGTGGGGCCTCCTGCATCCCAAAGGCCAGGTAAATGCTGACCCCCTCTCCTCTGCAGGTAAACACTGATCCCAGCCCATGATGGTGAGCAGCACCACACCATAAGCAGCACCTGCACCTGAGCTTCTCCTTGCCCTGCACTCCCTCACAGCCCAACATCCCCTGCTCTGCCTCTGAATTGCTGTGCTGGAGAACAAGAAGAGGCAGAGAAAAAAAGGGATTCCAACCCTTCTCTTCCTCCCAGCTCTTACAAGTCATTTAAGCCTCCGGGTACAATCACAAAGTTTACCTTCGTCCCTGCCTGCTCATGGGGCAACCTGGGAACCACTTTTTTGCCGTCGGAGAACAGCAGTTTGGCCTGCAAGAAGAGAAAGAAGGTTCCAGGGATTCTGGGCTCGGAGAGGGCCCCACCAGCAACCCCCATCTCCATGTATCTGCCTGAAAGCCCTGCACCAGCTCTGCTTTTGGAGCGCTATTAGGCCGTGTTCCACAGATGGCCAGATGCAAAAGCACAATCTGAGCATCATAACTCTGGTCAACTGGCAAAAGAGCAAGTTGTGAAAGGAAAAAAATCCTCCCTCGCACCACCAGGACCCTCTGATGGGTGCTGGGGGCTGGTCTCTGCGGGATGTCTAGCTGTGTGCCATGTTCTGACAGCAGCAGTGAAAAGTGGCAGCATGAGCTGCCCAGCCCAGACCACTCCCCTCTTCCCAGTGAGAATGAATCCCAGCACAGCAGCCACACAAGGGCTGTGGATGTCCCCTCACAGTGATAGCAAAGCTGTTGAGAAGGACACATCCTGGTCAGGCTGCTCTGCCCAAGGAACCCCTTGCCAGCACCCACCTGCTCCAGGCAGCTCCGACAGGTCTCCTGGATGAGCTGCTCTGGGTCCACCTCCTCCCCAACATTATCACGCACGTTGATTGCTGCTGTCTGGAAAAACTGGAGAGGAGAAGGCAGGAGAGGGTGAGAGCCTGTGCAGCCAGGCAGTGTTGGGGCAGGCACAGGGCCCAGCTCCGCACAGACTGGTGCGACAGCCTCGGTGACAGCCCAGGTGTCCCCGCACACCTTCATGTCCCCACCACCGTGCCCTGCACTCACCTTCATGTACTTGTTGAAGACGCCCCGGATCTCCTCGTTGATGCTGGGCTGCAGCACGGCGCGCAGCAGGTCCATGGACACGCTCGGGTCCGTGAAGCTGCGGGTGGAGGGGTCAGGCGGGGGGCGCAGGAACCCCCTGCCCCATCCCGCTCTAACCCAGATCCTCCCCCCGGCCCGGTGCCCGGCCCAGTCCCGCTGTCCCACCCTTCCCCTCGCCCCGCCGCCTGCCCTGCCCGCCCACCCCGCCCTACCTGGTGGTCATCTGGGAGCGCCGCCCGCGCCGCTGAACCTGCCGGTGCTTGATCATGATGTTCCAGGGGCTCTGCGGGACACACGCGTCAGCCGCGGCACCGCCGCCCCCCGGCCCGGCCCGGCCCGGCCCGGCCCGGCCCCCGCCTCACCGTGCTGACCACCTGCTCCTCCGCATCGCCAGGGCCCTCCTCGCCCGGCGGCCCCGGCTGCTGCTCCGCGTCGCGGGCGGCGCCCATGGCCCCGCTCCCGGCTGCGGCTGCGAGCGCCGGATGCGCGGGGATCCCGCGCTACATCATCGGGCCCCGACGGATGTGACGGCGCTGCCCCGGCAACGGGGCCGCTCCCAGCTCCCAATCCTCGTTTCCCGAAGCCCTAAACTCACCCTGTCCCACCCTGAACAGGACCTGTGGAGCTGGTGGAGCTGGTCGCGCGTGGCCCCTGCCCCTGAGAGCCGAGTACTTGAAGCTGCAGGAGAGTGAATGCTGCTCCTTCCATGATCTTTGTGCTCCTTGTGTAATTTTCCACCTCTCTCTCATCTTTCTGGAATCTCATTGTTTCTCTGAGCAAACACCCCAAACCAGCATTTCCTCATCTTGTTTAACCTGTGCAGAATAGTCAAAACAACTTGTCTGTCGTTTTCTAGATCATCTTACCTCCTGTCATGGTCAGTCAGAAGCTTTTCTGTTGGGTCAGCTGGATATCAGTTTGCATTAAAAGGCATTTGCTGTTTTGCTGGTCATGTTTTTCCTTGTTCCAAGATGATCTGGTGAGATAAATGAAGCAAAGGGAATTTCCCAGAGTGCAGGATGCCAAGGCTGCTCATGGTCTTGCTGTGCAGAGCAGAGGTGTGTTCCAGCAGCCGTCTCCGGGTGCTGTCCCTGTCCTTGGAAAGGGTGTCTTATGGAAAAGATGATTGGGCATTGAAATGGGCTGCCCAGGGAGGTGGTGGAGTCACCATCCCTGGAGGTGTTTAAGAAAAGACTGGATGTGGCACTGGATGTTGTTCCCAAGAGGAAGGAGGAGCTGCCGGGTGAGCACGGGGACAGCGGCAGTCCCGGGGTTGGTAGGAGCCCTGTGATCCCTCAGGTTGTTCCAGATGGTTTTCCAGGTGCGTGGAAGGGAGTCAGCAGGGTGTCCTGCTCGGCAGGGATTACCGGCCACAGCAGCGCGTGATAAGCACCGGGCCGGCGGGTTCCGCTGGGGAGCCATGAGGTGTGGAGCACTGGACCTCCGGTGGACATGGGTTCTTCCTCACAGAGGAACTGCATCCACCTTGAGTCATGGCAGGAGAAGGATGAGCCTGTAGTTAAAGCATTTTTTTGCCAGCACTTGCTTGGAGTCATAGAAATAACGTCGAGCTCAAACCAATTAATTTCACTCACCCCGCAGTTGCAGATTTAAAGTCTGTCTTTTGAGCCAGCAAGTCTGACCCATTCATGCTTGGTGCTGATGTGTCCTGGGCAGACCAGTCCTTAAGTTCTCCTATCTTATTCATTACACTTTGGTTTGTGTGTAATTCAGGAAGAGATAATTAAATAGGGAAGGAAAAAATTGAAAAATCAGATTCCAACTAGCACTCTTGGGGGACTGGAGAATAACTTAGTGTAAATGGTTAGTGTTGACAGAATTGAATCTTAATTAAGCTTAATCTGCTCTCAAACATACCAAAAACTCTGGGCCACAGGGGGCTGCCCCGTGATAACGGGGCACTTGGGGAGGCCACAAAGCAGAAGGACAGTGGGGCCAGGGGACAGTGTTAACTTGCTGAGATTTTCAGCTCGCTCATTTGGGTGCCCAGACCTAGCAACTGACAGCAGGGACACTGAAAGAGCTGGAGCTCCGGGTGCTGCTGCCAGGTGGGTGCTTTTGCCCTGTGCTTGTTCTGTCTGGGATGGCAGGGCCAGGTGGACTCCTGCCTGAAGCAGAGCCCAGCACTGGGGCAGAGCCTGGCATTGGGGCCACTGCTATTGACAAAGGTCGTGGTGGGGATTCCTCCTGAGAGGAGCAGTGAAGAATCTGCCTCTGTGCAGTCCTGGTTTCTCCTTCCCTCCTCCAGTCCCTGCGCTGTCCTACTCGGCGGGCAGCCAGCTCTGGATCCACAGCCTTGGCTGTGGGTGGAGAGAGGCAGCTGGAGTTGCTCTCCAGTAAACAGAATTACAGCCAAAAGTGGGAGGTTCCTGAAGTCACCTGTGAGCTGCCTCCTCCCATTCCTGGACCCGGGCTGCCTGCAAGGCACTTTAAATTGCCACCTGGCACAGCCCTGGACATAGACTTCGGCAGCAGGATGGCACGAGGCACCCTCCTGCTGGGGCTCCTCGCCCTGTGGGCAGAGCTGCAGGCAGCACCCATCGCAGGCAAGTACGGGCGGGTGGGAACCCCGGGCCTCTCGAGGGCTTAAGAATATTTTTCCTTTTCTCATAGAATCACAGAACAGTTTGGGTTGGAAGGCACCAAAGCACTGGAGGTGCTCTGCAGGTGCTTTGCAGGTGCCAGGTTGCCACCTGTGAGGGCCAGGGAAGCTTTGTGGGAGCGGGATGGGATGAGCCTGGGCATGTGGGGCTCGCTGCAGTGCCAGGGTGGGCTGTGGCACAGCGTCATCTCTCCCTGCCTCCCAGATGCAGCCACAGGCACAGGTGGGTGCTGGCCCTGGGACAGAGGTGCCCAGGAGAGCCCCTCAGGCACTGGTCCCACCACAACTCTGCCATGTGCATGGTCCTTGGGCTGAACCACTCTGGCTGTGAGGGTGGCAACTGTCGGGCAGAGCCCTGAAAACCCACCAGGAGAAGGTACAGAGGAGAAGGCAGCCACAAACCAGGCTGCTGGGTGGGAGGGCAGCACAGCAGGGCTGACACTGCTGCTTTCTCCTTCCTCCAGAGTTCCATGGAGCAGCTCCAGCTGGGTGGCCACCACCAGGGGAGCCCAGAAGCGCTCTGCTGGGTGAGAGCCATGTGCCTGGGGAAGAGGCCAGTGAGGCGCCTGATCCACAGCCTGGCAAGGTCGTCTCATGTGGGAAGCAGGAGTTGTGTGCGGAGCAGGTGGGTAAGGACCAGCTCCTGCATGGGTCTGTGCCGACAGCTGCTGCAAATCCTGCGCTGGGGAAGCTGGACACAGGGAAGAAACCCAGTTCAGGGGATAAACCAGCATGTGGGGGAAAGACTGAAGCTAGGGAAAAACCAGAGGTTGTAGCGAAGCCAGAGACTGGAGAAAAACCAGTGGCTGGTGGGCAGCCGGAATCTGGAGAGAAAACTGTGCTGGGGGAGAAGCCAGAGAGTGAGGGAGAGCCTGGGGCAGGAGAGAAGCCTGGATCCAAGCAGGATGACAGCAAGGAGGATGATGTCAATGATCACGATGACGGTGATGACAAGGGTGATGATGGCGACATTGACAGTGACAATGATGGTGACAATGACAGTGGTGACAGTGGTAATGATGGTGATAAAAATGAGCTTCATGATGGCAATGACAATGATGATAGTGACAACGACAGCGATGATGACGGTGATGATGGCGATGACGATGACGATTCCAACAGCAATGAAAATGGTGATGATGGCAACAGTGACCGTTACAATGACAGTGATGATGATGGTGATGATGGTGATGATGGTGACAACTCCAGAAACAACGAAAATGGTGACTCCAACAGCAATGAAACCGATAATTCCAACAGCAATGAAAATAGTGATGATGGCAACAACGACCGTTACAATGACAGTGATGATGATGGTGATGATGGTGACAATTCCAGTAGCAGTGAAAATGGTGACTCCAACAGCAGTGAAACCGATAACTTCAATAGCTATGAAAATGGTGCTGATAACGGGTATGAGTATTTTAGATTGTAAGGGTATCATTGCCCAGGGATTTCCAGGGATTTCTAGGTCCCTCTTTCGTGGACACACAGCTGGGGCTACCAGATTTTGTGATTGACCTGTGCCAATAAATGTATCTGAGGGAGATGACAGCTTAGTGTCAAAAGTTTTTTTACCAGTTTGGCAACACAGATGGGACACTCGGTCACTTGCCCATTTCACTCCTTTTAAACTCCAAACATTCAATTCCCAGCAGTGGGTGATTACACCCAGGAGTTCTGGAGTAAGAAAGGACTGAGTGGTGAGTGTTAAATCTCTACAGCAGGTTCAAGTCCTGCCTTCTAGGAGTTTGAGTTTTGTGGTTTTGTGAAAGATGAGAAATGTACCTGGCATAAAGAAGGGGACGCCCTCAGCCAACATACCACAGAACTGGGAGAAGATAGTTGGCACTACTAAATGATCTCAAAAGTGCACAGTAATATTATGTTAGGAGGAATGGCCACATATTACTCCACGTGGGTATGGTCCTTCAGCTCAAATGCCAGCCCTAACCCTGACAGAAATCAGGAGGCTACAGTGTGTGTGCTCTGTGCAGCACCTGCACTCACTGAGTCAACCATCACTAATGTACCACAACACCCAACTTGTGCTGCAGCACAAAATGGGATTTTCACAGCCACACGCCCATGGGTGTGTTCTTTATGACCCCATTATAAGAGGAGGATAAAAAGAAATTTGCATTTCCTTGGGAAGGAGCAATGTTCCATTAGCAAACTATCACAGGGGTATAAACACTCACTAAATGTTTATAGTAATGCCCCTGGAAAGAAAACCCAAGTCAGGGAAAAAAACAGCACGTGAGGGAAGATTGAGACTAGGGAAAAGCAAAGCTGGAGCTCTGGCATCTGCTCCTGCCCAGCGTGGGCTTGGCAGGGCCCCCTGCACAGACACATGCCTCTGTCCCCCATGGGAGACCCTCCAGGACAGCCCCAGCCAGGCACCTGCCAGGGACCTGCTGAGCATCGCTGGCAAGGGAAACATCCTCGTGATGCCACCTCCCTGAGGCTCACTGGGGAGAGCTGCTCCATGCCCAAGGCCCCCAGCATCCTCCAAAAGCAGCTGCCATGGCAGAGCTTGACCATGAGCCACAAGGACTGGGACCCCATCCCTCCCATGGGGACTGAAGATCCCACAGAGGCTGGCAGGGCTTGCCAGGAGACAGAAACAGCAGGAGCCAGACAGTGTTCATCGCAGACTGGGTTTACTGGGAGGCTGGGGGCACGGAGACCCCCATGGTCAGCACAGAGCTGAGGGCGAGGGGGTGAAGGTGGGATCAGGGTGCTGGGTGGTTACCCAGCAGCTGATGGAGCCCTCCATGGATCGCTGTCCGGCTGTCCAGCTGTTGTCTGTCTGCCTGGTGCACACTCTGGGTCCTCAGTCCAGGTCCAGGTAGGGGCTAGGTGAATTCTGGGGAAAGACAGGAATCTGTGTCCAAGCCCTCACTTTGTGGCATGTCAGGGCACAGCTGCCAGCCCCACAGTGGGACCCTGGGGGTGAGGGCTCCAGAGACCCCAGACACTCCTCCCAGGGAGCTGTGGGGGGTTTGCCTGTCACTTCTGCAGCATGCAAGGATGTGGGGGGGACAGCAATGCTGTGCAGGATGCTGCACCCCAGCCACAGCCACTCTGGTCCCTGTGCCCATGGCCACACACCCTCCTGCCATGCTGTCCCACTGCTCCCACATCTGCCTGTGCCCACCCATGCCCACCCGTGCTCACCTGCAGACACCAGCCGGGCCCAGAGGCAGCAGAGCCCCAAGAGCAGGAGCAGCGACAGCAGCCGCATGGCATGGACGGGTAGCGTGGGGGCTGCCTCTCTGGGCACAGGCAGGGTTTTAAATCCTCCTGGGGCAGAAGGTTGGTCCCCATGACCTGGCCAGTGCCCCAGCACCTGACGTGCTCCATCCGAGCGTGAACACCCCCCAGTCCCCTCCCTCCTGCTGCTGGACGAGCCTCAGGGGAGGCACGAAGGGTGCTGGGCCCTGTGCAGCCCTGAGAGAACCGTGCCGTGCCACACGACAGGAGCAGCCAACAAAACTCCCTGCTGCGGGGCACAGGTAGGGGACAGGTGGCAGCAAGGGCCAGGGGACCCTACCCGGGGCTGGCCTGGCCGAGGCAGCAGAGGTGGCTCCCTGGCCGGGCGCTGTGGAGCAGCCCGTGGTGCCCTGGCAGCTCTCCGGGCATTGTTCTGCCTCTGGGAACAATCGCTGGTTCCTGAGGGACGTCCTGTGACCGGACACGGTCCACAGCCCCGCACTGCCACCAGCCCCTCAGCCCTGCATCTCCCGGCCAGCCTGGAGGCCAGGCCAGGCCAGGGGGGCAGGGGGTCCTGGTGCTGGGAACAGGGAGGGGGAGGCTCTGCGTGGGCACCAGGACTGCAGGGCTGGAGCACCGGGTCCCATGGCCTTGCCAGAGGCAGAGTGGGTGCCCAGATGCCTGTCATGCAGTGCTGGAGCTGCCTCTTTCCTCCCGCTCCCTCCCACGGGGCTGATGGGATCGGCCACCCCGGCCACTGCGAAGTGTCGAAGTGTCGCAAGGACGGCGGCACCGGAGCTGCCGGGGCTTTCCCTGACGGCCCTTTCCGGGAGCGCCTGTCCCTGGGAGAGGCAGGAGGGCTCCACACCCCCGCCCGGGCAGCCGCCTGCACGTGTGTGTACATGTGTGTGCACACGTGCCGCGTGTTCCAGCTCCGTCCCTCGGCTCCCCTGGTGCCTCTCCTGCCGTGCATCCCGGCCCGGGCAGGAACATCGTCCCGGTGGCACAGCGCCGCCCCTGTCCCCGTCCCACCTGGGCATCCGTCCTGGGAGATGCCACATTCCTGGTTGCTTCCCGAGAGCCCCGGTCAGTCTTTTCCCCCTGGAGAAGATCTGGTTGGTGGCTCTGCAACCCTGCAGATCCCTGGTGACAGGGAAGGGCAGAGGGAACCTCTGGGGGGGTTTCTATCAGGTGCAACCCCAACGTCTACCTGGGGACAGCACCCCCTCACACCCGCCGTGCCCCAAACCCCAGCAACCCCCGGGACCGGCTCCGCATCCAGGGCGGTGCCCCCAGCCTGGCCACGGCGATACTGCCGGTGCGAGGACAGCCGGAGCTGCTCTGGAAGTTTGTCAGTCGTTCCAAGGATCATCCGGCTGTGATTCCCTGCGGAGATAGCGGGAAAAATGCAGCCCCGGTGGATTCTGGCGCTGTGGCCCTGCCCTCCTGTGGGTGCGGGGCTGGGAGTTTCTGTGCCGCCGGGAATGTGCCGGATGGCTCAAGGCAGTGGGAGACGTACCGAGGGTGGCCGCTGAGCCGCGGGCCCGGGACCACCACGGTCCCTGCGCGGGGGTCCCTTTCCCACTGCCCATCCTGACCCTGCGCTCCCTCCGGCTTTGCTCCCGCCCAGCTCAGGACTGGACACGTCATCGTGTCTCATGCCTGGGTTTCTGCCAGGATCTCGTTTTGGGGCTTTAGAGGAGAGGCAGGAAAGGCTGCGGTGGGGCGTGGGCAGGGGGCGCGGGGCGGCACCACCCCCCAAACCCCACCCGGAGTCCGATTTTCCTCGCCCCTCCCCACGGAGCTGTCCTCTCCCTCCGCTTCCCCCTTGGGACAGTAATTACGGCAGTAATTAGGAAGACAATTATTCCTGCTGAATGGAAACAGCTTAATCTGTTTCTCCCTCCTTTTGGCAGGTTTCACCCCACGCCCGCCCACGAGTGCCGGTGGGTGCCGCCCAGCCCAGAGCTCTGAGCCTTGCACGCTGTGGATCCGGACCCCTGGCTGGAAGCCTGGAGGGCTGTGAGCCATATCCTATCCCCAGGGAATGCTCCCTGCACCAGCACGATGAAGCTGCTGGACCCTGACCTGCTGCCAGGAGCGGGGGACTGCTGGGGGGGCACAGGGCACGGCTCAGGGTGGGCAATCCCTGGCAGTGGGGTGGGTGAAGGGAACATCACTGTGCTGTGGGACCTTCAAGAGCCGCAGTGGCAGGCAGCGAGGTGGTACCCACAGGCTCAGCCCCTCGTGTAGGTCCAGCCCACCTGCGATGCTCTTTGTCACCTGTGAGGGAGCACAGGAGAAAGGGGTGAAAGGGCACAGCGCTCTGCTCTGACACAGCCTCTCCCTGGGCCCTGCACTGCAGGGAGTGCAGGGGAGTGGTGCTGCAGCGTGTCGTGCCCCAGCCCTGCCCTGGCTGATGGCTGCGTCAGAGTCGACAGCTTTCCATGCCCTGGCATGGCACTGCCGTCCTTGCTGGCAGCACAGAGGCCAGTGCTGACCTCCCCATGCTCATCCCCACCACAGGTTTGTCCCCAGAAGACTGCAGCTGCTGCCGGTGGTGCCCCCAGCCCAGCCTGGGCACGCCACTGCCACCCACCTGGGCTCCCCGAGGGCCACTCTGGGACAGCTGTCCTGTCCTACCGGTCCCCCTGGCTCCAGGGATGTGGCCAGGATGCCACTGGGGAGGCTGGGCCCTGCCTAGGTGCGGCTCGTTACCTGCATGGCAGGAATTACCTGGGCTCAGGCGACAGCCCTGCTCCCTCTGCCCCGCCCGCGCACCTTAAATCCCAGCCCACCACACCCAGGGCCAGACCCGGCCATCCAGGGCATCATGGAACTGCTACCTGGCTGCCTTCTCCTCCTCCTCCTCCTCACTGCCCTGCTCCCCCTCACCACGCGCTCCGGCCCGGCCCCACACGGACATGGACGACTGGAGCTGGGGATGGGTGAGTGTGGCCGGGGCATGGCCTGGGGACAGGGACACCCGAGTGCCGCTCTTGGCCAGCGCTCCCCACTGCCCGCTGTGCTGCCTGCAGGGGTTTGGGACTGTGGGTGCCCGGGGTCCAGCCCTGGGGCACTGAGGGGCTGCTGAGGCCCCCACTCTGTGGCTCTCCCCACCATTCTGGCCACTGTGTCCCGCAGCAAAGCCCGGGTACTGCTACCACATCTCGGAGGTGGAGGACCCGCCGGATGAGGCCTGTGGCGCCTGCCGCGTGGACGCCTCCTGTGCCCGCTGCACCAGCGATGCCGACTGCCACGGTGCCACCAAGTGCTGTCCCAGCAAGTGCGGCTACACGTGCCAGGAGCCGGTGCTAGGTGAGGCGTTGGTGCTGTGGTAGTGGGGCTCTGGAGTGGGAGGGCTGTTAGGTCACATTGGGAAGCAAACTGGGAAGGGAGGTCCCTGGGGTGCTCCCGGGGTCTTGCCAGGTCCTTGCAGACCACGAGGGGCACCACGCTGTGCGGTGGGGGAAAGCCCCAGCTGCTGGTGCGTGGGGCCGTGGGCTGCTGGCACAAAGGGTTTGGCAGTAGGAAGGGACTGGAACTGTGCAGACCTTTCCAGGGGCCTGGCAGCACTGAGAGTGGCGGCATCCCCGTCCTGCCCCTGGCTCAGCCTGTCCTCTTTGGACCATGCAGACTTCTGCTACCTGCCCTCAGTCTGTGGGAACTGCAAGGCGCTCTTCCGCCGCTTCTTCTTCAACGCCTCCAGCCAGCAGTGCGAGGAGTTCATCTACGGTGGCTGCGGCGGCAACAGGAACAACTTTGAGACCAAGTTCGAGTGCTCCCAGGCCTGTTCCCACCTCGGTAACTAGCAACGTGCCGTGGGCTGTGTGCCACAGATGGAGGCTGCTCCTGGTCCCGCTCCTGACACCCCATGTCTCGGTTCCAGGTGACTGACAGTGCTGGCCCGGGGGGTGTAGTGGCCTCTGCACGGCCCCAGCCCAGGGCAAGGTGCTGCTGGTGGGTCACATCCCCGACCCTGGAGGGAACTATTCCCTGTGGGGCTGGTGGCAATGAGTGCTATTGGCTGGGGTGGCCATGCTGGGGGGCTGTGGCTTGACTGGGGATGCTCGCTGGCCTGAGGACAGGGACATGTGCCCCATGATGACAGCATGGCTGCCCCTTCCTGTGCCATGATGCCTGACCAGAGAAGCCCATCCCTCCCCTCAAGCTGTGACACTTCAATACAAGGGTGGGTCCTTGGATGAGCACGTCTGGGTCTTGTCCTTCCTGCTGGAGCAGGCAGTGCCCATCCCTCTTGGCTCCCCTCCCTCATGGGGGTGATGGGTGCCTCCAGCAGCACAGCATGGTGGCCCTGGGGCTCACCCAGCCACCACCCTGCAGCTCCCACTGCCTCAGATGGGCTCCCAGCCCAGCCTTGCCCTTGAGCTGCCGACATGACCTGGCTGGGAGCTGAAGCCACTGAATGGAGAAGGAATGGCCACCAACTCAGTGGGTGCCTGTCCCCAGCCTGCCCTGACCCAGGTCTGTGTCTGCACTGCTTCACTGGTCCCATGGCACCAACCCCAGCAGAGGCTGAGCCCCCTGGCCCCGGGGACGCTCCTTCCCTGGGAGCCACAGTTGGTTCCAGGCTGCTCCAGGAGCATGTGGGGCAGCTGGAGGTGGCCAAGCACACACTTTATTGCTGGAGGTGGAGTGGAGGGGACAGGCCAGCTGAGGCCCATGACTGTCCCACATCCCCTAACGAAGGAGTCTTCCTGCTGCAGAAGAGCTGCTCTCCCATCACGCAGCATCTGAAAAGGAGGACATGCTTTTAGGGAGCCACAAGGCTGGAGAAGTGAGGGACCAGTGGCCATGTCTGCAGCCATGCTGGCCAGCTCTGTGAGAGCTTCCTCCTGCTCCGTGTCACTTGAGATCCCCTGGCCCTGAAAGTGCAGCAATGGGTTGGCAGTGGGAACCGGCCTCACGATGATGCCGAGCTGGGAGCATGCTGAGGGCTGTGCCCTTCACACAGAGGTCTGGTTTGACACCCTGTGTGACCTGGTGCCAGCCCTGGTGCTGGCCCCATCCTTACCACTGGGCACCCGTATGCAGATGTGGCCGCAGCCGTTGCTGCAGCACTTGTGGCCCCAGGGACAGTCCTCGTCGAGGCTGCACAGGTCCAGGCACGACCCGCGGCCCCTGGGCACAGGGCACGCTCCATCTCTGCCTGCAAGGCAGAGCACCCTGCCATGGGGCACCCGGCTGGGACACCCCACGTCTCCCAGGGCAACACCTGGCTCCTCCATCTCACCTCCGGGGCTGTCCTTGCAGACGCGGCCACAGCTGGTGCGGGTGCACCTCTGGCCCCAGGGACACTGTGAGTCGGCCTCGCACTGCTCCGTGCAGGGCTCGGCACCGCTCGGCACAGCCACGGCATCACGCTCTGCAGGCAGGGCAGGACGGTCACCTGGTGACTCTGAGCTGAGGCTGTGTGTGCTCATCACTTGCACAGAAAGAAGGGGAGGCTCGGGAAGAAGGACAGTGGCTGATCATATCCCTGGAGGTTGTGGGACCCCGCGGGCACAGCCATCTCAGCAGACCCCACACGGGTTCACGGCACGGGATCCTCATTGGGATCGGAGGGCCAGGATACCCCAGGGGGTGGGTGCTGGGGGATGCTGGGCTCCATCCCCACTGGGCAGAGGGTACAAGAGGCTGACCTTGCAGAGAGGCTGGTGTGCAGACGTGGCCACAGCCGTTGCTGCAGCACTTGTGGCCCCAGGGACACTCCTCGTCGAAGCTGCACAGGTCCAGGCATGTCCCCCCTTCCCTGGGGATGGGGCACACTCCCACTCTGCCTGCAAGGCGAGCACCCAGCTAGGGGGCACCTGGCTAGGGCACCTCAGAGAGGCCCTGCATGGTTCCCAAAGGGCCTGGCTGGCTCTCACCTCCAGGGATGTCCATGCAGACGTGGCCGCAGCCGATGCTGGTGCACCGCTGTCCCCGGGGGCACTGTGAGTCGACCTGGCACTCCTCCACGCACTTGCCATCGGGGCTGTCCTGGCTCTCTGCAGGGGCACAGAGACCCACTGTCACCTGGCTGCCCTTGGGGGGCTGGAGCCAGCTCCCCCCGAAACAGGCTGTGCCTGCTACCTCTGGGCACGGCCACGCACTCCCAGCCGCAGCCCGTGTCGCAGCACTTCTCCTCTCGCCGGCAGACGCTGTCATCCAGGCACTGGCTCCTGCGCCGGCGCCAGGGGTCCCAGCATGGCTGTGCCCGGGGACACTCCCCAGGGTGCTCTACCGGAGGAGGGGACCTGGGTGAGGGTGGGGGGCCCAGCCCTGCTCTCACTTTACTGTGCTGTGCTGGTGGCCGGGCTGCCACGCTCACCTCGGGCAGGGCGGGTGCAGCGCATGGCGCAGCCGGAGAAGCAGCACTTCTCCTGCCGGGGACAGTCCCTGTCGTGGGCACAGGAGTCCTCCTCCTTGCACGGCTCTGAAGTCTGCTGTGGCCTCACCTTTGGGCACTCACCAGGTTTGTCTGAGAAGGGCAGGAAGGGGCAGCAGGGGCAGAGGGACCACACCGTGCTGTGGGCACCCCCTTTTCTGCAGCCTCGGGGCACCCTGAAGGCTGCACCCTGGGGGTCTGAGCACCTGCCCTATGGCAGCACCATCCCGAATCCTGCCCCCAGGAGCAGGAAACCTTGTCCTGGTAAGCTTTTCCTCACCTGGTTCGGGGGCCAAGCACACATGGCCACATCTACTGCTCCTGCAGCACTTCTCAGCACCCGGGCACTGCCAGTCCTGGATGCAAGTGGTGCCACAAGGGGACGTGGCCAGCAGAGCCTCCTCAGCCAGCGGGCAGATGCCTGGCTTTTCTAGGGGCAGGAGGAAGCGGAGCTGGGTGTGCAAACAGCAACAGTGGGTCTTTCCCACCCAGTCCCACAGTCCCTGGAGCTGGAGGACACTTCTGCCTGTATCTAGTACCTTGGGACGGGGGCAGGCAGACAGAGTTGCAGCCACTCAGGCAGCACTTCTCCTTGCCAGGGCACTCGCCATCGTGCCAGCACCAGGCTCTGCAGTCATAACTGGGGAACAGCCCAGCACGGGCTGGGCAGAATCCGTCCTTCCCTGTGGACATGGCATGGGCTGGCTGCAGTGCCACTGCTTAGAGGCACAGCCATGGGGACCAGGGTGCGTGGGGTTGTCGAGCCTCTGGGGCAGCTCCTGGCTCCCTCACCTTGGCCATTTGCTGGGCACTGCTGGCTGCACAGCTGGTGACAGCACACATAGGATGGGGGACAGTCCTGGTCCTGGAGGCACCCCCACTGGTGTGGCAGTGGCTGTTGGGTGGCTGGGGCAGGGCTGGTGTCCTCTGCACCGTGGACCAGGCGAGAGCGGGATGGTGACCTCGCCAGAGGGTGGCCTCACTGTCCCCTCTCCCCTCCAGCACCCACCTGGGAGCTGCACAGTGAGTCCCCACCCCAGACCTGGCAGAGCCCACCCCGCTGAGCATGAGGAGAGGAGCCCCTTCTGTGCCACAGCTCTGTGGCCCCACAGCATCATCGCTGATCTCTGAGCCACGTCCCCGCCCGCACTGCCCCTCCTGTCCCATCCTGCCTCACCGGCTGACGCTCCCGGCAGGCACTGGTGGCCACAGCTGCTGTTGCAGCATTTCTGCACATCGGGGCAGTCGCCATCGCCTCGGCACCGCTCCTGGAACGGTCTTGGCTGCACCACGGGGCCCTCCGTGGGCTTGGGCTGGGCTGGCAGGGCAGAGTGGGTGCAAGGATTCAGCCACGCTGCCCACCCCGGGGGTCCCCAGCCCTTGCCTAGTGCCTGAGGCCAAGTCCTGGCACTGGGTTTCCAGGGAGCTGCTGGTGAGGGGAAGCTGTGTATGCTGCCCCAGAGGTCAGGGCAGCAGGAGGTGGTAGATGTCTGTGGCACAGAGAGTTGCCGTGGTGAGCCAGGGCTCCCAGCCGTCCCTACCAAGTCCATACCTGGTGCTGGCTCCAGGCAGGCAGAGCCACAGCCCAGTGGGCAGCACTTCTGCATTCCCAGGCAGTCCTTGTCCTCCAGGCAGGGGAAGGAGCAGGGGGCAATGAGCCTCTCGGGGGCTGCTGCCCTGCAGGCACCAGGCTTCTCTGCAGTGCCGAGGGGCCAAAAGGTGAGGCTGCACCGCAGTGTCCGAGGGCAGCACTGGGAAACCTGGCCCTGCCAGACCCTTGTGCCAGACCCTGCTTGTCCCTGGCTGGACCCCACCATGTGCCCCATCCCAGACCCCTCCACGCCTTAGGAGCTGTGGTCAGGGGGCTGCCAGCAGTGCAGAGAGAGCTACTCTGTAGCAACGGGAATGGCAGAGGGATGTGGACAGGGATGGGGGAGAAGGATGCCAGCTGTCCTGGGACAGAGGTGGTGCTCTACCTTCTGCCGGGGGGATGCAGCGGAGCCGGCACTCCCAGGGGCAGCACTTGAGCCCAGCGGGGCAGCTGGAGTCGTTGGCACAGAGCGGGGGCTCCTGGCGCAGGCAGCGCATGAAGTCCCGTGGGCACCTCCCCGGTTTCTGGGGGTCCCCTGAAGAGGGATGGCAGTGTCAGGGCAGCACCAGCACCAGAGCCCCTCATCCTCCATCCTCGGGGAGTGAGGCATGGGTTTCCATGCAGGGGACAGGGAACTGGGGTGGGGATCACAGCCCAGGGGGCTGGAGACTCGGCTGCAACGTGGCCCGGGGCTGCTGGACCCCCACATCAAGACCTGCATGGCACAGCACGGCACAGCACATGGCTGTGTGTGTGCCCTCGCGAGGCAGCAAGTGCCATGAGGATTGTCACTGGCCCTGCAAGGGCACACCAGCTGGAGGTCACAATCCACCCCTGATCATCCTGCTGCCCCGGGAAGCTTCACTGCAAGCAGCACACCCCACGCCACTGCTGCCTCCTCCTCTTCCTCGTCCTCCTCTTGGCACCCTGTGCTGGGAAAATCAGGACAGCCCTGCCTCTGCTACAGGTGAGCTCCAGCTGGGGCCTGTGCCCAGCTCCTGCTGCCAGCCGGGGATGCGTTGGGAGCAGCCGCCCTGTCAACAGCCCGGCCGGCTGCGGCAGGGCCGCATGTTTGGGCTGCAAACAGACGCTGACGGAGTTTCACTGCAAACAGCAGCTGTTTGGCTCAAACAAAGAGGCACTGCCGTTGTCTCCAGGTGGGCAGAGCCGTGCTGCAGCTGGGCACCACCGCCCCTGGCATCATCCTGCTGCAGGGGGCTGGCATGGGGCGGGGGGGGGTAGGAGGGTCTGCACCCAGAACGTAGAAGACACCCTGCCCCATGTGGCACCCCTGAGAGCTGATGGTTGCTGTGCATGTGGGGTGCAGGGGGTGCACAGGGGGTGCAGGGGGTGTACAGGGGGGTGCAGGGGGTGCACACATGCTCCCAGGGTCCCTCAGGCAGCAGAGCAGGTGCTGCAGCCGGCTGGGACATGGTCCCTGCCAGCAGGTACCAGGCAGGGACAGAGGGGATACGACAGTGGCAAGGGGAACTGGGGGGGGAAGGAGCTGCCCCCAGGATGCCCATGCCTGGCAGCTGCCAGGTTTGTTACCCGGTACTCACCGCCCTTCTCCTCTGGTGTCACGCTTGGCTCTGCCCTGAGGATGAGGAGCCCCAGGAGGAGGAAAACTCCCAGGCCCATGGTGCTGCCAGGGATGTTGTGTCTGGAGCTGAGCCGGGGCTTGGTTTGCAGTCAGTGGCAGGGGTACCGAGGTGCCAGGGCAGCCGAAGCTGGGCTGCTGGCTGTGGCATCTGGCTGTGCCACGGGCAGGAGGGGCAGGAGGAGCAGGAGGAGGGGCAGTTCCCAGAACCCACCGGCGCCCTGCCAGCCATCCTGCTTATCTCTGGCCGAGCCCCGCTTTGGGGTCAGAATGACCCACGGGGCTGGGGAGGGCAGCTGGGGTCAGGCACTGCTGTCCCCCTTGGTGCACAGCCCTGTCCCTGCCACAGCTGGCTGCCACCCCCTCCCTGGGCTTCTGCCCAGCCCTGCTTGCCCCTCGCCTCCCTGGAGTGGGGACTGTGGATAGACCCCATGGGTTGGCCCTGGCAAGGCAGTAGGAGCAGCCTGAGGAGCTCTGCCAGCTCTGCTGCCATGGTGCTGCCCCTCAGCCAGGTGTAGCCTCCATGCATGGGACTGCTTGGGATCCAGCACCATGAGCAAGCAGGTCCTGATGTGTCCCCTTGGAGGTCGGTGCTGCTCCCTGCCCCCTTCCCTGTCCCGGTGCTCCACCTGTCCTGACCCATGACTGCTCTTCCCACCAGGTTTTTACACTTCAGGATGCAAATGAGCCCTTCCTTGGAGCAAGGAATCCGAGGGAACTGGTTCTCCAGTCCATGACTGCTGAGGGTACATCAAGCAGCCCCCAGGCCCTGCAGGTTGGTCACCATGGGGTGATGATGGCTGGAGGTCACCCACGTGGAACTGGGACCCTCTCCCTGCCCCGGGGCAGTGCCTGCCTGCAGGGACAGCTGCCTGGCGCCTTCCTGCACCTCCCTGCCTGCACACAGCCCAGGCTGCCAGTGCCTCTGGGAACCAGAGCAGGGAACAGGAATGGTGACCCAGAGCAGAGGTGGCCATGGGGTGGTTTATTCTCGATGCTGTGGAGCAGCTGAGGTCAAAGGGTGCTCAGCCTTGTGCCAGGCTGCCAGGAGCCTTGGCCATGGGGTGGTATGGGTGTTTGTGCAGCCCTTGATGGCACGGCTGGGAGCAGCTGGGGGTGCCAGTTACCCCAAACAGAGCCATCACTCAGTGCTGGTGCCATCCTGCCAGCGGTGCAGAGGGTACAGCACAGGGGGCAGCAGCACCTCTGCTCTCCCCATTGGTGCAGTGGCAGAGGGGTGTGAGGTGACCCCAAAAAGGCAGCTCCTGGTGCAGTTCTTCCTGGCCAGGGCTAGGCTGTGCCTGGAGGAGACAATTGAGGTGATCAGTGAGGATGGGTGCTCCCTCTCTGATGGTCCTGGGGTGCTCCCACCCTGGGCCCCCCTTGGTCCCCTCCAGGCTGGACCTGAGAGGCAGCAGGCTGGGGGTGAACATACCCCACAGCGGGGGGACGCAGACCCGGCTGCAGCCCTGCTGGCAGCACTTCTGGCCGGTGGGACAATCCTTGTCCTGCAGGCACAGGAGGAGGCACTTGTCTGCCCGGTTGCCATCTGCTGCGGGGGGACAGAGCCCTGGCCACACTGGCACATGTGGAGAGAGGGAAGGGTGAGGGGTTCAGGGCACCCCTCCAGCGTGGGGGAGCTGCCCTGCCTGCAGGCATGAGCTCCTCCCCCAGCTCCTCCCCCATCAGCCAGCACCCTCCCGTTGCCCCCAGGAAGGTCACAGTAACAGGGTGTGGGGAGGGCACAGGGGTCTTGGCCCATGGCTTACCCTCGGTGGGTGGTTTGCAGACGTGTCCACAGCCGGTGGTGCAGCACTTGTCGTCCCCAAGGCAGTCCCTGTCGGTGTCACACAGCTCCAGGCAGGGACCCAGGGAGCCCCGCAGCACCATGGGGCACGAGCCGGGCTTCACCGAGGCCTGGTGGCTCCCTGGTGACAGCAGGGATCGTGGATGTGCTGGGATTCTGTGTCCCTCAGCCCCGCTCCTGGCACAGCCGTGGTCTCCATCCTGTCCCTGTCTGCCCCTCCATCCTCCTCCGCAGTGCTGCTCTCAGTTGCCAGCCTCACACCCACACCAGTCTGACCCAGTGAGACCAGTCACAGCCCAATATGGGATGCCAGCTGATAACTGGAGTGGTGAGGGACAACCCTGGCTGTGGTTCCACCAGCAGGCAGTCCGAGGAGGGTGCAGGAGGAGGGTGCAGGAGCAGGTTCAGCCCTGTGCATGTTTGGGACCATCACCTGCCCATCGTGGAGGAGCTGGGTGCAGGGATCCTGAGGGCCAGCTCTTGCCCAGGGGCTCACGAGGGCCTGGGCTGGGACCAGGGCGGGTGTGTGGCACCGGGAGCCACAGCTGGTGTGGCACACGCTCCCTGGGGCCTGGAGGGCTGCCACTGGCTGCACACTCGGCTGGGCATGGCCGCTGCAGCTCGTCCGGCAGCATGGCCTGGCACACGCCGGGCTCCGCAGGGGAGGGAGAGCCGTGCTACCCCCAGTGCAGTGGAGGGCTGGACACAGGGATCAGGGAGGGCTGGCAGGGCTGTACCTGTGTGTGGAGAGGCACAAGCCAGCCCACAGCCGGAGAAGCAGCACTTGCGGTCCCCAGGGCAGTCCCGGTCATCGTTGCAGCGGTTGGGGCAGGCGGCACCGCTCCTCTGGGCGCGCTTCCGTGGGCACAACCCGGCTTTGGCTGGAGGGAGGGCTGAGGTTCAGTGTGCGGCAACCACAGTGCCCAGAGCTGCCCTACAGTGTGATGGGGGCTGCAGACCCCTGGGGCTGTCCCGGGGTATCCTCAGCCTGGCACGGGGACCCCCAGGCCAGCTCACCTGGCTCGGCGTGCACGCAGCGGGTGCAGCAGCCGCGGGTGCAGCACTTCTCCCCGGTGTGGCACGCGGTGTCGTTGTGGCAGCTCACCCCGCAGCTCGGCCCGATGGCGCTGCCAGCATGGGGGCAGTAGCCCGGGCTCTCTGCAGAGGGAGATGCTCCATGTGGCCACGAGCCAGGGACCGGTGCTCGTGCTAGGGGCACCCACACAGGCACCAGCTCCCCCCCCCCCCACATCCCACCTGCCGCCCAGCCTCTGTGCTGGCATCCCTCAGAGGGAGCAGGGGTACCTGTGGTGGGCAGGAGGCAGGTCCAGACCTGCCCGCTCTGGCAGCACTTCTCAGCACCAGGACAGCTGTGGTCGGAGAGGCAGTACAGCCCGGGGGGCCAAGGGGCTCCAGTCGCCCCCGCCGGGCACTCACCCACTTTGGGGGGAGCAGGCGGGGCAGTGGGGGTCCAATGTCCCTGTGGGGCCGCGGTGAAGGCAGGAGCAGTGCCCTGGTCCCCGCGGCTGTGCTGCTGGGCCAGGGCGAGCAGCGCCAGGAGCACCAGGAGGAGGCTGCGCTGGCCCAGCATCACGCTGCGATCGACGCTGTGCTTCTGGGCGATGGGCTGGGATTTAAACTCTGCTGGGGCGGGGGCTGGCCCAGCCAAACTGCTCCTTCTCATGGCAGCAGGGTTTCAGGACCGTGGGAGTGGCAGGCATGAACAATTCAGCTCGGGGGAGACTCCTGGGGCAGCACTGGGCCCATGGCCCGTGGCTGACACATCCTCCGCAGAGCCCTTTCCAGGTCACTGATGACCCGTGAGCATCTGGGCGAGGGGCCGAGCAGCGCTCCCAGAGCCCCACCATTGTGAGCAGGGGTGGGACACAGGGGCAGTGTCCTGTCCCCAGTCTTCAGTGCCCACCAGGGCCCTCCTGGCACACATGGAGCAGGGAGAGTTGCTGTGGAGCTGTGGTGCTGTGCTGGGGTGCACCAGCCTGCACCTGCATCATGGTGAGAGGGGGAACTGGCACTGGGCATTGGGCAGTGCTGGGCAGAGTGTGGGGCTTGTTCAGCCCCGGGGGGAGTTGGACTGCTCTGTCCTCTGTCAAGGGTGGGTGCTCTGGGGGTGCTGGCCCTTCCCAGGCAGGAGGGACACTTGCTCTGGTCCCAGGGGCTGGGAGTGGGAGCAGGGCAGGAGCAGAAGGGACAGGGCCCCTGGAGCCCTGTGAGGAGCAGGAGATGCCAGGAAGAGCAGGATAGGAGCAGCAACCCAGCTCTGAGCAGGTGGGGAGGGGGCAGGCATGTGGCAGTGGTGTGTGGGTTGCACTGCCCAAAGCTCCTTCAGGTTTCTGCCGTGGGCAACTGCATGGGGCAAGGAGGGGTTTGGGTGATGCTCATGTGAGGGCACACACTGCAGCCTGTTTGTCTCCTGGCCACTGTAGAGCCAGTTGATGCTGGTGTTTGTGTGGAGCCCTTCCTTGCTGGAGGCATCTCCAACAAGGGACAAAGAGGCAACCAAGGATGGGGAGGTGGCCATGGAGCAGCAGGGAAAGTTGTCCACGGCGCAGGATGGAGAGGCAGCCATGGCGTGGCAGGGAGAAGCTGCTTTATTGGAGAGAGTGCAGGGGGCTGTGGCGTGCCCCGAGCAGGGGACCCTGGGGAGGAAGCTGAGGCTGAGGGTTCTGAGCCAGGGGGATGATGCGGGGCCACGGCCAGGGTGAGCGGGATGGGTGTTGGGCAGCAGCTTCCCTATGGCTGGGCTGGCAGGAGGTGGCTGCACCTGCAAAGGAGCAGAGGCCGTGAGCAGGACGGGTGCACGGGTGTGGCGGGATCCCTGGGGCTGGCATGCACCCAGCTGACCTCAGTGGAGGGGCGTCACGCAGGAGACCTTGCCGCAGCCATTCCTGCAACACTTCTGGTTCCCGGAGCAGTTGGCATCGGTCTTGCACTGGTTGGTGCAGATGCCCAGCATGGGGATGCCCGGGCTGACGGGTGGGCAGGTGCCAGGCTTCTCTGAAAGGCAAATGGACATGGCTGAGACCTACTGGTCCTGGCATGGGGGGGCAGGGTCCCCCCTGCAGCTCCTGGAGCTGCAGGCATGGCCCTGGCCCCTGTCTGCCATAGAGGAGGGACCATGGCTGCCAGCATTTCCCCCATCCCATGGCTTTGGCAGCTGATGCTCCGGCCAGCTGGACTTGGTGGGAACATGTCAGGGAGACCGCGTGGCATGGTGGTCCCCAATGGTCCCTGTGCTCAGTGGTCTCGCTCAGGGACACATGGCTAGCACAGGATATGCAGGTGTAGAATGCCAAATTGATGGTGGCTTTGGCCCTGCTGTCCCCCACAGCTGCCAGGGATGGCCCTGGCCCTGGCCATTTGTTCATGGCATGAGGGTTCAGCCCAGGCCTTGACCGGGACCATGTGCCCCCAGACAACCTGTGCCTGGCAGTGTGGGGCCCCTGCCCCGCTGTCCCACTGCCTGCCACTGGGCTCCAGCTCTGCACCCTGCTGCCTCCACTGCAGCCAGGCCAGTGCTGCCCTGCAGGAGGCTGTGGAGGTACTGGAGCCCCCAGGTCACATCCACATGTCTGCAGCTGTGGATCCCAACTCCTGAGCCCATCTCTAAATGCTGCTTGCCAGCAGGACTGGCATGGTGAGTGTGCTCAGCTGGACGTCTGCAGGGCTGTGGCCAGTGCAAGGATGGGAACGATGCCACTGGGAGGGCAAAGTTGGAGCCAGGACAGTGCCCACATCCTGGGCTGGCAGCCGCCCACGAGGCCGAGCAGTCAACGGGTGCTGCAACGAGAAGCGGCGCAGACTCCCACCCTCCACCCCAGCCCCAGCATCATTCAGGATCACCCACTCAGCCCCTGCATCGCTGAGAGGAGGAAGGGGTGAGCACGACCCAGCAGGAGCACACCCCAAGCCTGCTGGGCTCCTACACAGACCCTGGTCCCCACGCTGCAGCCGGACACGCATTGGGCTCCCAGGCCCTTGGCCACCACCGCACCCTGGAGCACCGATGCTGCCAGCCGGGATGGGCTGGGATGGGCTGTCGTGCTCCGAGCAGCACGACCAGGAGCAGGAGGGAGCGTTACCGTCGGGCTTCTGGCAGGCCATGCCGCAGGCCGCCGGGCAGCACTTGAGGGTGCTCTCACAATCACCATCGGACTGGCACCCCACCGTGCAGTTCACCGCCTCCGTCGCCGGGTCCGGGCACACGCCGGCTTTTGCTGCAAGGCAAAGGTGGGGCCATGGGCGCGCTGGGGCAGCCGGCCCCGGGCAGGGCGAGGGCTGCCTGCCATGGCAGGAGATGCTGCCACCGGCCCCAGGGCTGGGTCCAGGGATGCTGCTGAGCCCAACTGCACCAGGCATGGGCTTCTGCTCAACCCAGCCCCCACTGCAGCTGCCCTGGGGCTGGCAGAGAGGGATGCTGCCTGCTCGCCGAGCGTGCTGTGACGGGCCGTGCCGGGCCGTGCGCTCATACTCACTGGTGACATTCTGGGCGGATGCTGCCGGCAGCTCTGCCCAGAGAGCCAGGAGCCCCGCCAAGATGAGGACGCTGCGGGCCGTGGGCATGGTGCAGGAACCGGCTGCGCTGCGGCCGCCCGGCCGGCCTTTAAGCTCCTCTCCAGGTGGGGCTGGCGGGCTCGGCCTTCCGGGTGGTTCCCAAGGGCCGGGCAGGGCCAGGCTCCCCCTTCGCGCTTGCACAACCCGAGTATCAGGTATCTGCCGCTCCTGGCTGCCGACCAGGGAGGGGGAGCCTCGAGGAGACCGGGCGGCCATGCTGAGAACTCGCCCGGCAGGAATGGCAGCCAACCACCACCGGCTGCAGCCCCTGCACGCTGGACCCCAGACAGCTCCAGGCTGATCCCACTGGAGTGCTGGGCTGCCACGGCCCCACGCAGGGATCAGCCATGGGGATGCAGTGGTACTGCTCGCGGGCAGCGCAGCAGGCATGGGTGCACCAGGGACAGGGCACGACCTGTCACCACTTCGACTCACCCTGTGTCGCCCTGGCCACAGTCACGAGCTTGAATGGAGCCCCTGGCCTGGGTCACCGATCCCCAGAGGCCGGGAGGAACTGGTGGTGCAGACAGGGCTGCAGCTCGGCTCTGCTGCCACTCACCCAGTTCCTGCTCCTGTTCCAGACACTGTTCTCCTCCAGCTCTGGGTCCTCAACTGAAGGGCCCTCCAGGCTGCCTGTGCCTTGGGCAGGTGCCCAACCCAGGGCTCCCCTGCACTTCCCCAGAGCAGCCACGGGAGCTCTGCCCAGCTGCCATCTCATCCCATGGCCTCCATCATCCTTGCAGTCTCCCACAGCCCTGGGGATGTGGACAGACCGTCTGGCAGCACCAGATGGGCAAGTGGCTGGCAGAGAATGAGCGATTGGCATGCGCACCCAGTGCTCCAGAGCTTGATGCTGCTGGAGCTGCACCACCCCAGACTCCCTCGGCATGTCCAGGATACCCTGCCCAGAGCATGTCTGGTGGACCAGGACACTTCATGGTGCCTGCCACTGTCAAGCCAGGGCTATCCCAGTTCCGGGTAGGAGCATCCTGCAAACCTGCATGGGCCAGGGGTGCATGGGGCTGGGACATGATCCCTGCCTGAGTCACGAGCTGGTGTCTGCTCTGCCGGGGTCTGTCTCCAGGTAATTTAACCCCACAGTCAACAATGTGGCACGGTGGCGTGGCAGTAAATCAGTAACTGTTTGCCTTTGCCTGTGGTCCCCTCCCTGCCTGGGTGTTTATGCAGGAACAGGAGCCGGCACTGACGGCTCAGCCGCCTGCCCCACCGCTGTGCCGCGTGTCACTGCAGCAGGAGCAACACGGGGCAGCGAGGAGATCAACGGGACAGTCTCTGTCCCTGTGCCCTCCAGCATGGGGACCTGCCAGGCCACTGCCAGGACCTGGCCATGCTCAGCTGGCCAGGATGCTCCCACTCTGGGCCCCTCTGGTAACTCTGCTCAGAGAGCTGGGTTGGGCTGATTTTGGGATGCCAGGAATGAAGGCGACTGTGCTGCAGCCCAGTGGCCCCAGCACCAGGGTTGGGACATGGTTCTGGGGTAGTGGGGTGGGATAGGGGTAGTAATGTCTGGGAGGTGGGAGTGATGCCCACTGGAACAGAAACTCTGTCCCTGCGTGATGATGTGCAGGAACAGAGCCCACCGGGACCCAGCAGCAGCTTCCCTGGAGCAGCAGCCCTGCTGCCATTCCCACACTGCACACCCAGGGTCACTGTCCCCAGTGTCAGGGAGGGGCTGCCCCAGTGTCCTGCCATGGCTGGGCTGCGGTTCCCATGCCAGGGTTGTCCTTGAGGGTCATTGTCCTGGTCTGACCCTGTGACAGCTTTGCCCCAGTGCGGGGTGACCTCAGCGTGGGGTGACCTTGGTGCTGGCGGTGAGCAGCTGGCACTGGGAGGGTGTGAGGGTGGATGTCTACAGTGGAGCTGCACAAGACCAGCTGGACAGGAGCAGACAGGAGCCCAGAAATGGTCCCATGGCAGGAGATGAGGGGGAAAGCACAGAGGAAGATGAGAGCTGTGGGGAGCAGTGTGGAGCCAGTGGGTTTGCCCACGGTTGCACCTCGGTCCCAGGGTGCCTGGGTGGCTGCTGAGGGGACGATCCAGCTGGAGCTGCCCCCAGCCAGCCAGAGCAGCTGCAGTGAGCATGCTGGTGACAGGGCCAGTGGCTCCAGCCCACGCAGTAAGCATCACCTTCCGGGAGACAGGAATGCTTTGGCTCCTGTCCCCAGTGCGTGGCATTCAGGATATTGCTGTCCCCGCCCTGGCTCTGCCAGGTGCTTCCTCAGAACAGGCTGAGGACAGCTTTGGGAACGCAAGGGTCTGCCAGCATGGCTGCAGGCGACTGTCCCCATGGCTAGAGGGGGATCCTGGCTGAGCACATGGGCTCAGCAGACCTGAGCATGACCCCAGAGGCTCTTCCCTGCCACATCCCTGGTGAGCTGTGCCCACCACCGCTAAGCCTGGTCATGCTGGCTGCGCCCAAGCCTTGCAGGTGACTGTGACTCCTCCATGGCAGCAGGGAAGGTGCCAGAGTCACGTCTCCTGACTGCTGAGGGAATGCAGTCAATGATTAAAAGGGGCACCTGAGCAGGGACCCAGCCTCCCACTGCTGGCACAGAGCAGGGACAGCAAGTACAGGGATAGAGAGGGACATCCCATCCTCTGGAGATGCTGGGCCCCTCAGCTAGGAGTGCAGGGTCCTCACACCACAGACATGGGCTGGGGTGTGGGATATCTGTCCCCTCGGGTCCAGCTGTGCACCTACCAGCAGCCAAGGGCTCCCACAACACTGGCACATCCTGCCAACACCGAGCCCCTCCTGCCCACACAGCGCAGACCTCGGCAGTCCTGCTCCGAGGCATGGCCACAGCCTTGATGGCGCGTGGGTGCTCTGGAGCTGGGTAAGTGCCTGACTCCAGGCCAGTGGGATTGCCCCTACCTGCTCATTTCACCAGCACCCTGGCCTCAGTCAGCCCCGCAGTGCTCCTGGAGCCACCCCGAGACCCCCAGCACTCACCTTCGCCCCCGGCAGGAGCTGCCTGCAGCTGGGCACACAGGGCCAGGATGCCCACGAGCAGAACGACGACGGTCTTCATGGCAGTGCCACAGGTATGGATGGGCAGCACAGGTTGGTGGGGTTTATATCTGCGTGGGGCCGGGGAGGGGCCACGCACAACCTGCGTGTGCCGAAACTCTCTCTGCTGCTGCGTGCCACAGCTGTGCCCGAGGCGGTGACGGCCACGCAACGTTCCTGCCTGAGAAATGATTTACCTGGCCCTGTCCAGCCCTGGCAACCAGGCTGAAGGGTGGGGGAGGACAGCACCCTCAGGACCCTCATGGGGAGAGGGAGATATGGCCATGGGCTGGGGTCACCCTATAGCCACAGGGAACCCAGAACCGCCCAGGTGTGACGAGTGATTAGATGAGTTTGTGGGATGGGAACTCACAGGGGACTGGTCAGGAGGATGTTCTCTGAGGGCTGCTGTTCTGGCAGTGTGCCAGGGGGGGTGTTCTGGCACAGAGTAGCTGGGGGTCTGTCCCTGGCTGTGCCCATCCCAGGGACCTGGCGCTGCCTGCCCCAATCACGGCCTGGTGCCCACATTCTGCCGTGTCTGCCTGTGGAGCCGCAGGGGACAGCTGGCTGGGCGAGCATGGCCTCAGGGGGAGCAGAGCGTGGGAAGCCTCCACAATGTGCCGGGCTGGGCACACCCACTGCCCTGCACCGAGCACCATTCCTCCGTGGGGACAGGCCGGTGGCTGGGTGCCGGCACGTCACTGCCAGCAGATGTGTCCCAGCAGATGGGTGCCATGGAGGGGTCAGCACCAGGGCTGTCTCACCTCACTTTGCCCCAGGACTGGTGGGAGGTGACCCTGGGATGCCCAAGGTCGATGGTGCAGGGAGGTCACAGGGAGCCCAGCACAGCTGAGAGTGTGAAGGGTGAGGTGCACTCCCTGCTCTCAGAGACCCCATGGTGCTGGCACTGCCATGCCCTGAGACCCTGCCAAGCAGGACCTTTCCTTCCTGCACCCCATCCCATGCAGGCAGGGGCACAGTCCAGGGGCTGCAGCTCTGCCAGGGGGCTGCTCCATGCTCCTCTCACTGTTGAACCGTGGCCATGCTGGCAGAGCTCTCTGTGCCTTGCCAAAGGGCACCTGCAGGTGCTGCTGGCAGGTTGGGCAGAGGCAGCCTGGCTTAGGGGGCACAGCAGGAGACTGGTGGGGCTGCAGCAAGGCACAGTGGGCAGCTGGGGCTGAAGGGGATGGAGAGGGGAAGGACCAGGGTTTTTGAGGGCTGGTGAAGAGACTTGTCCTGTGCTGGAGCTGGAACTGGAGAACTGCCTTGGCCGAGGTCCTGCTATGCTGAGGGGCACCAGGGACACTCCCTGCCTGAGGGGTTGTGACAAGGCCAGCCTGGCTGGACACGGGCATCTGTGCTGAGGCCAACGTGACCTCTGTGACCTCATGCAGGGTTTTACAGCTCAACGACCGTATTTCCCCGCTTGGAAATTCCTGTGTGCGTCATCCCCACTCCGAGCAGCCAAATGCGCTTGTTGCTGCCAGAACTCTGGCTCTGAAGCAGAGGGAACCATGAGCAGGAACCAGGGGCTTTGAGAGCAGCCTGGTCACATGCTGTCACCTTTGGGTGCCACCTTTGCCCCAGCGTGACGTGTGCTGCAGTGCTGTGGTGACGATGTGAGGGGTCACCAGCTTCTCCCGAGCAGCCCTGGCTGCTGGCAGCTCTGGTATCTGTGGGGTTTTGGCCTCGTGCTCTTCCTCCCCCTGGCTGCTCTGTGACTGACGCGTGTCACTGGTGTGCAGCCGCATCAAGGATGGCGTGTGCCAGTCCCGCGGCACATGGCGATGTGAGCCTGGCGTGCCCTTCTGCCACGGGGGTGTGAGGAATGGACCCCCTGGCCTCAGCAGCCCCCTCCCCACTTGTAGCCCCTCTCTCCCGCAGCCCGTCCCCGCCGATGCCGGTGCCGGTGCCGGTGCCAGTGCCGCTGGCGGTCCGTCCCGTCCCCTCCCGCCGTGTCTCCGCTCCGGGGGCCGGTCCCGTCCCAGCCCCGGCTCCGATCGCGGCCGGCGGCCGGCAGAGGAGGCTGTTGCTCCGCCGGAGCGGACCGGGAGCGGGGCCGGGCTCCGGCAGCACGGCCCCGTTCCCATCCCTGGATAAGGCACCAGCCGAGCCGGGATCCCAGCGGGTGCCCAGCATAAGAAGGATGTGGAGCTGCTGGAGCGGGTCCAGAGGCCACGGAGATGCTCCAAGGGCTCGAGCACCTCTGCTAAGGAGGCAGGCTGGGAGAGCTGGAGAAGAGGAGGCTCCGGGGAGACCTTAGAGCCCCTTCCAGTGCCTAAAGGGGCTCCAAGGGAAGGGAACTGGAGAGGGACTTTGGACAAGGGCCTGGAGGGACAGAATGAGGGGGGAATGGCTTCGAACTGAGAGAGGGCTGGGTTAGATTAGAGATTAGAAAGGAATTCTGCCCTTCGAGGGCAGTGAGGAACTGGAACAGGCTGTCCAGAGAAGCTGTGGCTGCCCCATCCCTGGAAGCGTCCAAGGCCAGGTTGGATGGGTCTTGGAGCAACCTGATCTAGTGGAACGTGCCCCTGCCCACGCAGTCCACGATGCACCTCCGTGTGGGGCAGGCTGGAGGGTGGCACCCCTTCGCTGACACCCCCTCCCTGGAGCTGGTGGGGTTGTGACCAGCACGGTGAGGCCCAGACGAAGTGGGGGGGCCCCGGGCTGGGATGGCACTGGCAGCTCCCAGCTCTGCGTCACGGCTGGTGCCCGGCTGGTGGCACGGCCACGCACGGCGCCCGGCTGGCGGTGCGGCGAGGCGGCCTCCCAAAATGGGGTTTTTATTACAGCCATACATCACGGCGGAGGCCTGATGCGGGCGGACGGCGGTGATTTTTCTTCATGGTTTACAGACAAATGAGGGGAAGGAAAATTGATGTGAACTTTGCTATAGCGAGAGGTCGGGCGCGGGCAGGGAGCTGGTTATGGATGAGCCAGGGACTGCTGGGGCCCCCTGCTCTGGGCCAGAGGGATGGGAGCGCTGGCAGCAGCAGGGCTGGGAGTGTTGTATCCAGCATGGAGACTGTGCACCAGGGGGTTGGAAGAGCAGGGCTTCCCATCCCTGTCTGAGGAATGCCTGGAGGGATGCTTTGCTGTTTGGAGAGGAGGGAACCCATGTGGGCAGGGTTGTGTATTCCAGCACGGTTTGGCCTTGCAGTGACTGGAGGGCTTCTGTCGCCGGCTGCTGGCGAGACCTTGGCTGCTCTCACCACAATTAAAGTTGCCTCCAAATGCCGCGGTCCTGCCCAGTGCAAGATAACAGCTAATATCCTCCAATAGCAGCTATCAAGCTTCTCCATGCGGCCCATAAATATTAATATAATTCTAATCAGTTCCTTTAAATACATTGCCTAAATTAAGCGTTTCCAGGGCAATAAATCAGCAGTGGGTTGGCTGCTCACCCTGCTCACGCCCATCCCACGCATCACCAGCGACTGATAAACCCCATAGCCCTCCTCTTAGATCCAAGGAGGAGAGGCAGCCAGGTACAGTTCGTGAGCAGGGAACGCCCTCTGACCCTCATCAGCAGTAATTCTTTAATGTATTTTCCCAGGTGTGCCTGGTTTGCATTCCCAGTGATTTGTTCAATTCTAGGGCTGCCCGTAGCTCACCGTGGCAGCCAGTGCCTCTGGATTGATGTCCTTGTGCTGGTGAGCTCCTCTGGAGGCTCTACTCCAGCTTCAGCAGTGCCACGTGTCTTCCTGGCACTGGGCAACCTGTGACCCACAAGGCAGGGGGATCAGGCCTGGGGGTGCTGGGTGAAGCCAGGACCTGGCATGTGCATGAGCCCAGGTGAGCCCACTGCTGCCTCCCTGCAGCCTCTGGCCTTCATCCCCACCTCTGATTCTTCCTTCTCCTTCTCCAGGGAGGTGGCAGCACTAAGGATCCTGCTCAGAGCTCTTTCCTGAGCTGGAGGAGATGGGATCCCTTCAAAGGTGCTGGGTGTGAGGGATGAGTGTGTGCACAGGGGGTGTGCAGGGGGATGGAGCATGGGCTGTGGTAGCACATCTGCAGGGGCACAGTGTCCATCCTTCTGGCTTTGGTGGTACCAGAAAAGAACAAACACCAAACTCATTTGCTTGAGGGGGAATTCATACAGTGTGGAGCATGTAGTGGGTGATTTAAGAAGTGAATTTAAAATCTCAACACAAATAGATTTTTTTTTATAAGGTCAGAGGAAAGATTAAATGCTACAGACAAGCACAGCACTTGCCATTTCCAGCATGGCTTTCACCATAAATATTTTGGACTAGTGCCACGTCCCTGAGCTGCCCACGTGGGTCTGAGCCTGCTCGCTGTGGCAGTGCTGGGTGAGCTCCCTGTGGAGAGCAGGATGCCTCACCATCCCCTTCCTCACCAGATTGCTGCTGGCACATGGGAGCAGCCAGTGATGCTCCATAGTAAGAGGGAGGAGAGGTGGTGTGTGGGGTTATGCTGCTGGTGGCAGCAGAGACACCACCTGTAACTGCCCCAGCTCGGGCAGGATCCGTCCCCAGACCCCTCCGGTGCTCCTGCCAGCCTGTGATGGGGCTGGTGGTGTGGGGGGAGCCCAAGCTGTGGTGCCCACCTGGCACAGCATGCACCCACTGCCAGCTCCCAGCCCCTCCTCGTGGTGCCTTGGCAGGGACCGGGATTGATGGCAAGAGATTTGAAAGGCTCCAAATGCGGAGGTTATAGCGCTGAGCCACCCCCATCCATCACCGGCCGTTCATTACCAAGTAACACCCTGCACACTGGGCTGATTTCACACCTTATCTGAACCCAGCAGCTGTGCCCTAAATCCTGAGTGCCGAGACTGTCTGGAGGAATTCGGCTGCCTGTGCTTAAAATTAGTGTTAGCATCTATCATTTCCCTACACCAAATGGCTTTTGTGTCGGCACTTGGCAGCGCTCATCCGTCACCGGGGCTCCGGGCTGCCCAGCGCCGTGCCCTCTCCGTCACTGTCACAGGACCCCTCGTTGGCAAAATGTCACCCAAAGGACAAGTGCAGCAGCTTGGCCTCTTCCTGCAGCCAGTCTGCTTGGCACTGCCAGCAGTGTGGGCATCCTCTGTCCCCTCAGCATGGCTGGCACCACCTCTGCTCTCTCTGTCCTTTCAGCCTCACTGCAGCCAGGTACTGGCACAACCTGACACCCCTCCCCAGGGGTCTCCACCTCCTTGCTGCCTCTGGCAGCACAAGGTGCCAGCACAGCCGCGGGGCCGGACCCCTCTGGCTGCGGTGCCCACAGCCATTCCTGGTGAGATGAGACTCTCCTGCCAGGCTGGTGCCGCCGGAGCTGTCGGCGTGATGAAAAGCCTCCCGCAGCAATGCAGATAACATACAAGCACAGGTCAGGCGAGGCCCCTGTAGCCCATCCATCAGGCGCAGCAGCTACAGGCGCTCCTGGTGCCACCATCTGATGCGCGTTATCCGGCACAAATGTGTTTCTTCCCCCAAGGTTAAACGGATGAGTGAGGTTCAGGCGCTGACAGCTCCGCCTGCCCCGCGCCGGCGATAAACGAGCTGCAAGAACCACAGAGGGGGAAAAAAAAAGGTTTGTTTTCTGTCAAATGCTCCTTTTGATGGTGCTGGCACAAGGAAGGCGGCAGTGCCAAGATGAGTGCGAGGATGGGGATCCGCTCCTGGCGTGACTGCAGGGCAGGTGGTGATGGGCTTCATCCAGCTGTGCTGGGTGCCACTGCATCACCAGTGGTGACAGGCAGGAGCAAGGGCTTGGTGAATGTTGGAGCACCAAGAGGTGCTGGCAGCAGGCAGTTGGTGTGGCTGTCAAGCCATGCTGGGACTGGTGGGAATCGGGTGGCATGGCAGAGAGCCTGACCCTTCCCAGGATGCCCACCTGCCCTGGGCACTGCCTGCAGTGCCCTAAGGGTGCTTTCAGGCACGAGTCCCCCTCCCTGTGTCCACGGGTCCCCGCCAGGCTGCTGCTGCCCCGCTCAATGTCACACTGGGGGCCTGTCAGCACCAAGAAAGGCTTGCAGGCGATAAGCGATGGGGCTGCGGCCGCGCCGCCCGCGCATGATTTACTGCGGTGGCGCTAACGGAGCGCAGATTTTTCTTAATCTAAATTGAAAACTACTCAAGTAGAAAAATAATTTCATTGCTTCATCGGGAAGGGGCGGGGGGAGAGGGAGGGGAAGAGCTGTGCCAGGGCAGGCAGGGCTAGGGCTGCTTGCATCCCCGTGCCACCAGTCCCCAAGGCCTCGGGCAGTTCTTACGCTGCAACAACTGCTCTGGGTCAGGCAGAAAACCCGGCTGTGTGGGGAGGGGGCACCTGCCAGGGCTCGGCTCTGGGGCAGCAGGGCACAGCCTGGCTCTGGCTGTGACGCAGGACCCCAGTGCCGGTTGATACCGGCACAGGTGGGGATGTGCAGGCTGGCAGAGAGGTTGGTAATTTGGAGCGCAAGCGAATTCTGGAAGCATTTGCTGAGCTGGATAATAACGTGCCCAGTGAGCTGCATCCCATGCATGCCGCCAAATTAAAGAAATTTTTTTCCCCTTTAATTTAAAAGTCACCGTTGGGAAATCTCCGCTGGCCGCAGCCGTGATTTCCCCCAGGCTGCCTGTCTGGAGAAATCTTTAATTTTGATTGTCACACTTTGTGGAGTTTAACTCAGCAAAGCAGAGCCATAAATAAGGTGCTCCTCCAGCACCTTAATGGCTTCAGCTGAACTGGGACAGTGAGTGGCACTGGCACGGGTGGGGAGCAGAGAGAGCCTGATCATGGCCACTCTCTCCCCCTGCATCCATCCCACCCCCGTCCACCCTCTGCTCAGTGCCCAGCCTCTTACAGCTTGATTTCACAGGTCAGCAACCTTTAATTACCCGTGTCAGTCCTCACCCCACCCACCGAATGATCCGCAGGTTCATGAAAATCTCATTAACCAGTAATGCCACCGCTGGTTTCTCCTGCCAGCATTGGCCCCCTCTGGCCCCTGCCATGCTGCAGGCTCAGCCAGTGGTCTGCCTTATCAGCTGGGAACAAGCATGCAGGGACCCTGGGCAGGAGCTGTGCCAGGCTTTCAGGGTGGGAACCAGCATGTGACCCCAGCAAGGGGCCTGTCCTCCCCCTCCTGGGGCCTGACAGGGGTACCTCCCAGCAGCTTTATGAGCAATTAGGAAGAGAGAAGGGACGCAGGCAGCTCCCTTTGGCACAGAGCTGGCACAGCAGTGCTGGGTGAGCTCAGGAAAGGTTACACCATTTGCATTTTACCCTTCAGTAATTCCACACTTATGGGTGCAATTAAGCAGCAGCCTGGCATTATGAAGCTATCAGGGTGGAGAGACCTGAATCCCAACGAACTCCGTGTGCGTGCCCATCCCAGACTGTTCCATCTGCCTGCAGTGACACCGTGGTGATGCTGGTGGGCTGCAGGGATGGGCCTGGACTCCATCAGATGCCTGTTTTTCCCCTGCCTGTGGCTCAGCCCTGTCCTGGCACCCGGGTGCTGGGTTTGGTGCTTGTGGTGGGTGTGCAGAGATGCTGTGGAAGGGACTCACATGTTGGCAGGGCAGGATGGCAGCCACAGCAGGAGCAGGGCCAGGCTGGTGCTGTACCTGTCAGCACAACAAAGCATCTGATCTGATGCTGCCCTGCAAAGAACAGCCTCTGGCCTTCTTTGTTTTACAAGTGAACCACTGGTGCTGCAGTGCTGGTCAGACCGAGATGCCTGTCCCAGCACCAGCATCCCTCCAGGATCCCATCCTGCAGGACAACAGGGGCTCTGTGGCTGCTCTCCCTTCCCTCTTTGGTGGAACACCGGGCTGGGAGAACCACTGCCTTCCCCTTTAAGCTTCAGCCCAGTTTAATTCAACATTTTTGAGTCCCAGCTCATGATTTCTGCAGCAATTTGGGTTGAGATTTCTCTCTTTCCCTCCATTATCCACTCTGATTAACTCAGCTGGCCCTGTCAGCTCCCATTCCGGCGCGGGGAGCCCTGTGAGAGCCTGTTAAAATGCATGAGCCTGTGGCAGTCGCTCGGCTGCCCAGCAAGGCTGAGCCGAGGGAAGGGGCTGCAGGCAGAGGGGCCACAGTGGGGGAGTTGGGGGCTGCAGGGATCTGAGGCCGGGGGGAAGGTGCCTTGGAGGTGCTGGTGTCCCCCTCTCTGTGCTGGCAGCACGGGGGTGTCCCAGAGGGGAGCTGAGCCAGGTAGGGACCCCGTGGGGTGCAGGGCCCAGGTGTCCCCATGTGCCAGGCTGCTGCATCTTCCCCCTGTGAAGGCTCGTTTCCCATTCCAGCTCTGCCTTGTTCCCTTTTTTCTCATTTTAATAAAGACGAAAGCATCCGGAAACGCGGCTGCACCCGCCAAGGAGCGAGATCTGACATAATTAAAAAGTGGCTTCAATCAGGCTGTTTTCCTAATGGTTTGTCATATCAGCCCGCACGGCCCTGCACCCCCTGTGCTCCCAACCCCCTGAGGCATCATTTACATTTCTTAATAACCCCTCATTAATATTCATGACGTGGGGAGGGTAATAACGGCTGAGTGCACACCACTAATTCAATTTCAGCGAGCCTCAGTGTGTTTAGTTAATCACCGGGGGACCTGGGTTACTCAGTACAATTATTTATTCGGAATTAGATCTCGAGGCATCTGGGTTGAAACCTGAACTCGGAATAAAATTAAGCCAGGATTCTCCTCCTCATCTCTTCCTCCCCCCCTTCCCAGCCGTGGTTCTGAGCATCCCCTGCAGCCCCGCCGTGCCGGCGTGAGAGATCAGTGTTTCCATACTGGGACTGTGGCACTGCCTGGGGCTTATCCCCATCCTCAGGGAGAAGGGTCAGGAAAGGTCCAGGAACATGGGCAGCGCTGGGGATGAACCCACAGCCCCTGTGGAAGGTGGGTCCCCCGGGGACACGGAGCCAGGATTTCCGGGGTCCTCACTCTCCTGACCGAGGCAAGTGCCAGGGTTTGCTCCAGCTCCTGGCCCAACTTTGCTGCTTGCTCCAGCTGGGAAAGGCTGGTGCCATGCAGCACCCACCATGCAGGGTGGCCACTCATCCCCACCCTTCATTTATTTCCTTGAGAGCTTTTTTAATACTCTGATTTTGCTCCCGGTTTCACTTCTCAGTTCAGTAGATTGTCCCTGTGCTCCAGCTGCCCTTATTGGATAAAAGCCCCATTATCGAATCCTGCCCTGCAGGACAGGGTGAGAATTGGGTTTCCTGGGTAGCAACGTGGCCTCTCAGTTCCTAAAATTCCTGATTTTGGTTTTTTTTTAATGTCCCCTTCTGGCCTTGAGTCCTCCCAGGGAGGTGAATCGAATGTTTTCTGCCCCTTGGTCTAACAAGAAGCTTGAGGTGGGAGGTGCTGGCCTTGCTGGCCACACTCAACTTGGAGGTTTTCTCCTAGCTGAAGATCATCATGGTTGTCTCTAGGAGGGGAGGGTGTCAGACTTCCCAGTAGCTGAATCCTGTTCCCAGTATATACCAGTACCCCTGGAGGGTCTGCCAATTTGGTGGTTTCACAGCTGGGGAATTATCTGAACACTCAACACCCCAAAGCCAGATGAGCCCATAATTATCTTCTATTTATCTCATCTTTAACATGCAGATTTGTTGAGTTAATTTTGCCATGACTGATCTCCTATATTTTCTTGAAACAACGGGGGGATGCGAGGACTCCTTCGAAAACATTATATATATTTTTAATTTCCTGAGTGTTCTCAAACCAGACTCCTGCTGAGATAACTGCGTAAATGCTGCGATCGTTATGAAAAACTCCTTTAGCTCGAAACCGTTTTTTTTTTTTTAAGCGCAGCTGAAATAAATTCAGGGGGATTTTTGGCCGAGTTGACGCTCTCTCCTAATTATTCATATTTGTTAAATTGAGAAATGCCTCTGTCTGCCCGGGGTTCTGTGTCTTTTGTGGAGTTACAGGACGGTTTGTCACGACCTCAGCGAACAGAGGGGCCGTCACGTCCCTCCTGCCGCACTCAGAGCTCGGTTATTGGCCTGTTTTCAAGGTGACAGCGGTTAATGACGCTGGGTATAAATAGAAATGTGTTGTCAATAAACGCTGGCAAACGGCCTCCTGCATTCCCGAGCCTGGCTCAGCCCCGGGGAAGCATTTTTTAGAAGGTTATGGAAAAACGCGTCACGAGAAAGCTCCGATTTTGGGTGTCCCCCTGGGGCAGCTCCAGGGGGGCTTTGTTGGGTATTTCAGGGACAGCAGCTCCAGTCCCAACAGTGCCTGGCTCTGGATGTTGTCCACAAAAATCGGGTTCTTTACCCAGTGTGCAACAAGCCAATAATTAAACACTCGAGGGAGACACTGATTGTTTATCCCAGAGCTGCACAAGCCTGGCTGCCCCGTGGAATTCCACGAACCAAGCACACACCGACTATCTAAAGTTCTTTTATTATATACACATTTTAGCAAACAAAGGAATTGGTGTTCATTGGCTGCGAGTTACATAGCTCTCTTGTTAATTAGTGTTCTGTTTGGTGGTTAATGATTCTCCTGCTAATCAGTCCCCATGCCCAGCCTTGCTGTTCTTTTGGGGTCAGGGGGTTTCTTGGGTCACAGCCTGTGAGTGGGTGGTCACAACATCCCCCTGCCAGAATCACCTTTCACCCAGCTGGGGCTGATTTCATCACACTTGCTGAGTTTGGGTCTATTGGTTTCTTCCTCGGGAGCTCTGCCAAGATGTCCCATAAATTCCGCATTCTTTGTGACCGCTCTCCTTCTTTCCCGAGCTTTGCTAACCTCCCCCTAGCTCTGACGCTGCTGGAGCACGTCCAGCCCTAAACCTCAACAAGGCAACTCTAACAACAAGTAATTTGGCTTTGTTTTTTAACAGCTGGACATCACTCGGAGCCCGCTGGCCGCTCTTTCAGGGATTAAACCTCCCTTCTTGTCGATCAGGCTGGGAAGCTGCAAAAGACCGAGCATCAAAGAACAGCCTTTATTAAGAAAAACTCTTCCACGTGCCACACTTTGCAGCAAGGGGGGTGGCACCGCCGGGGTCGGGACACGACCCTCGATCCCCCTTGTGCCCGTGGGGCAGGGAGGGTCTCCCAGGGGTCGGGGTCACCGAGGGGAGTGGGGGTCCCACCCTCCTCCTGAGTCCCCAAGCGGCACCAGGGGCCTGGCGGGATGTCCTGGGGCGGCTCCGGGGCCGGGCCGTGCCCTGAGCCCCCGAGGGTCCCCAGGGTGGTCCCGGCCCGGGGGTCTCCCGTCCCCTCTGCTCCCTCCCTTTTGCGACATCCCCGCGCTGCTTTACGGCGGTGTGGCACCCTCCCCGCTTAGCGCTTTGCAGCAAGGCTGGCCAGAGTCGCTTTACGGCAGTGTGGCAGCTCCCCCCCCGCCCCGCCGGCGCTGCTTTACGGCAGAGTGTCGCGCGGCCCCGGTGCTGGGCGGGCGGTTCCCGGTGCGGGCCCGGCGGGAGCGATGGACGTGGGGGAGCTGCTCAGCTACCAGGTGAGCGCGGGGGAAAGGGGCGGGGCGGCCCGGACGAGGGTTGTTAGGGGTCTCCGTGGCCGCGCTGCGGTGGCAGCTCCCGGCCCGGTGCCGCTCCAGCCCCGCCGCCGTGCGGGGCCTGCTCGGTGCGTTCGCACAGGATCCCGTTGCGGCCTCGCCAGGTTTTTGGGAGGCTCTCCGCGCCCTTGGGACCCGCTTACCGGGGGCTCCCCCGAGGCCCCGGCTCTTCCTGCGCCGCTTCTGCCGCGGGCGGGCCGGAGGGTTCCCCGGAGCGAGGCCTGAGCTCGCTCCGCGTCCTTTCCCTCCCCGTTTCACGACGAGCCCCACTTAATTTCATTTTTACCGAAGTCTCTTTTGAAAAGTTTCCCTCACAGAAGTTCCCCTCTACTCGCAGCGTTTTGCTCCTCTCGCGGCGTGGCCTTTGGGTGTTCTCTGTGTGCGGGGTCTGTCCGTGTCCGCTGCGGGGATTTATTGCCCCGGGTGGGGGAGATTTGGGGGTTCCCCGTGGGTCAATAAGGAGTTTGCCAGTTTGCGGTGGCGTTTTGGTGGTTTTGCTGTGGTGGTGTTGGTTGCGGTTCGGTTCTCAGCCCAGCTGGAGCCGTGGGGTTTCCTGGGTGAGGGAAAACACCCCTGGAACTGAAAACACCCTGGTGACCTCCCTCCCCCTGGGGGTGGGAGTTCCGTGGGCAGTTCTGCCCTTGAGCTGGGAGCACGGGATTCCTTATGGAGCTCCCTGCTCCCAGCCCGTCCCGGTGTGCCTGCGGGACACAGGGGTGGAAGGAGCAGTCCCTGTTCTGGGGGTGTGATGTTTTGAGATGCTCAGGGGAAAGAGGGAAAGCTGCAGTTGGGTTTGAGAAGTTCCTCATCGTTTTTCCCAGTGGTGTCGAAGTGCTCTGGAGCTCCTCTGGATTCCTCCTTGATAATCTCCAGGACATTTCCCACGTGTTACTCGAGCATCCTTTCACATCCTTCCCCTGCTGCTCTGAGATCTGCTCCACTTCTGTGTTTCTCTTATCATTTTTTTTTTTTTTGTGATTTCTCCGTATCAAATTAGAATTGTCATTCCTCATGTTCCTTTAATCCTTTAGCCTTCTCCAAAGGGTAGCAATGTCTGGGATGCAGGTTGAGGCACAGGGAGGCAAACTTGGACTTTGAAATTCTTTTAACCAGGTTCTGGTTTGGGGATTTGTTTGTTGGCTTTTTCTCTCGCTCTGAGAAGGTGACAAATGTGTGTGTGCAAATGCAAATCAGACACCTCTGTTTTTTAAAGACTTCTCTGAGTTGTTTCTCAATTTATTTATGATGGGTTATTTTTTTTACATATGCAAGAGAATGTGACATAAATGTTGGAAATCATACCACTGAAGAAAACACCTGAGGAAATCTCCATTGTTACAAGGAGATACCATGGAACACGTGGTTTAGCTAAGCAAATGTGCACTTTTAATGTAGGTGGTCTTCATCTGGAAAATACCTGATAATACAATATACAGCTCCCACTCTGGAGGGGGGGGAGTGTCCCTCCTCTTGCCTTTGCTCACTTGGATGTGGCACAGCTTCCCCTTGGATGAGCTCTGAACATGGCAAGGGCTGATTGCCTGTGAGAGCAGGGTCTGTGTTCTGTGGAGGTGAAGAAATGCTGCTTGGCTGCCGGGGATCTGAGTTTTAATTTCCTTCCTTGCTGCTGAAATCGTTCTTAGCCATGAGGAAAAACATTCTGCGGCTTTCCACCAGCTGCTGAAATGGGTCCTGGAGGGTTAGCCGTTGGATTGGGGTGTTGTTGAATTCTGACCTCCAGGACCAGGTGAAATGGTGATTGAAGGAGCGGGAGGCAGGTGAATTAGCTCTGGTTCTGAGAAAATGAGATCCCCTCCTATGATGACATTTCTGGCTGGGAGATAGGGAAAGAAATAGTTGGAAACAGCAGATTTTCCCATCCTGTGGGTAGGGTGTCTGTCTTCGGGGAGGGTGGCATGAGGAAGATGGCCAGGGGATGGTGGCCAGAGGAGGGTGGCTTGGCAGCTCTCCCAGCAGCTCCTGGCCCACTCCAGCCCTGGATCTGGGAGCTTCCCTGCTCTGGGCTGGCTCAAGGTGTCCTTGTTTGTCCTCACTGCAGGAGTGGCACTGGCTGTTGGTGGGGGGGTGGTGTGGGCTCCTCAGCTCTCCTGATTTTAATCTCTTGCTGCAAATGAATTGGGCTTCTCAGCCTCCCTCAGCACAACCCAAAATAATTGCTTTTCCCTTACGCTGTTTTGAATTTTCTCCTCTAAATGTGTAATCTGTGCCCTTGCTTCAGCAAGAAGATGTTCTCCCTCGGTGCCGAATTTGGCGTGGAAGACTGCAGGCACTGTGCCACCGATTCAGCACCAAGTGCCTGCCAGGACGGGAAAAGGAACCTCTTGCAACAAAAAAATACAATTAAACAGCACCTGGCAGTTTATACAAAGCTCAGGAACGCATAAACTTTACGTGTTGCAGCAAAACAGTTGCAGATGGTCTAAAGTGATGATTAAATATTGCTGCTGTTTGCCCAGATCCTCCGTGTTAGGTCTCAGATTCTGGAGGGTAATTAAGGGGACAGAGCCAAATCCGGGGCTATTCAGAGTCCTCTTTCGGTTGTCTTGGGAGGGAATAAGGGAGATTATTTGAGTTCTCATTAAAGGCAGACTTCATCATTGTGAGTGATCGTTGCAAATTGCTAATTTTTTTTTTTAAAATGGGATATTAGTCAAATCAAATAGCAGGAGAAGCAGTAACTAATGGGGTGAGGTCAGACTGCGCCGGGCTGGGTGATCTCCCCGCTGTCTGAGTGGGTTGAGTGCAGCGCGTGGATCTCTGTATCCATGGAGGCACATCATCATTTCTGCTGCTGGTACAGATAATTTACTGTCAGTTTGCAGGGTAATGGATGCGTTTGATGGCAGGGGCAGCGCAGCTGAGCAGGTCATTGACTACTTACAGCATTATGACTCCAGTAACTCCTCTCCTGCTGGCAGGTTGAAACAAGGAGCTGACACCAACTCTGCTCCTGGGAGTACAGCCCCACGCTGCCAGACTTGTCTTGGTGCTCTCACAGGGTTACAAGTGAATCTTTAGTTTACTTCCCAGTGTGTTGTCTTTGGCCACCAAAGCAGAGCGTTGTAAGCATCTGTCAGGGAAGATCCTGGTCCTGTGCCTTCCTGAGGGGCTCCTCAGGCAGTTTGGAACCTCATGATCGAGGCTGGAGGACACAGGGGTTCTGTGAAATTGATAGTCTATGTCCATGTGGGTACAGTGTGCACCTGTCATTGCATTTGCCTCAGTTTGTGTGATTTTGGAGCTGTTGAATCTCACAGAGATTTCTGGATTTTCCTGGTTCCGGTTCCTCCAGGTTTTAGCGCTCAGATCCTGCACCACTGAGAACTGTTGTGCTTCAGGAAGGAAAAACAAGGGAAAGTGAGATTGATGGTAGCCTGGTTTATCACAAACATTGGAAACAAAATTAGGAAGTTATTGAAGATGCCTCTGGAGATTTGGGCTTGTTTTTAGGATTCCAGACTGACAGCTGGTGCGTCACTTTCGGAGCGGGCTGGGACGTGGGCAGAGAAGAAACTGCATCATTTATGAAGATTTATTTCAGATTTCATTAACAAATAATTTCTGAGCTTCACAGTAACGAGGTTACTTGCAAAACAGATACCTTAGTAATATGAAACTCCTGAGTATCTCCTGAGTAATATGAAACTACCAAGACTTCTCTAAACCATTCCTGATGTTTTGGTGAAGGCTGAGGCAATCAGGGGCCTGAGCAATGTGTGTTCAGGTTCTGTGGGGTACTTAACTTGATATTAATGTGCAGTCACTGCTTGGAGGGAGCCCAGGGGCCCTGGCAGGTCATTGTGCTTTGATTTAGGACGTTTTTTTCGTGTCTCTCGTGGCACATGAGGCTCTGCCTTACCTGGCTGTGCACAGACCAGGACCAGTGTCAGGAGTGTTTTTGGAGAAAGTCTGTGCCCAAAGGCTCAGCCCCAGGCAGTGACAACTCAGGGTATATCAAGTAACAGGCAGAGCCACTACAGCTCTGGGACTAGAAGAGAAAGGGAAAGATAATTCTCCCTTTCCCGATCACCAGCTTTTGTTTATTTTATCATATTTTATAAACAGCAGCTTTTTTTTAAACCCTTTTGTATTCATTGGTTTTTGTGTGGGGATATCAGTGTTAGATTTAAATGAAAATGGCTTCTGAATAAATCACTGTGAATGCCCTGCATTCAACAGGAACAGAATTAAGCTTAGCTAACAAAACAATTTTAAAATGCTTTTCTTGTGCATTTTTTAATGAATTCCATCTTCTTGCCAGGTTCACCTCAGCACAACTGAGTACAAAACCCCACATTTTCTTTATCAGATGATTAACTTTCTCTTTTCTACCAGGAAGGCAAAAAAAACCCCTTCTTGTAGATATGTGTGAAGCTGTGGAATTGGTTAAACAAACGTGTTTGGACACAATATATGTGTTTGCTGAGCGAAATGCACCAGGCAGGGGCTTAATTCTTGCTGGCTGGTAACAGCCCTTCGGAAAACACAAATGCAAAGCCAAGATGACAGTCGATGAACAGGAACTAATGCCTGCCTTAAATCAGTTGTTCCTGACTGTGGGATGAGCAGGACCCAGGTGTTCTGCTTCGGCCCTGGTTTTTGCGGCTTTAATGGCGCTGGTTGGGAAAAGGGGAATATTCTAAGGGAGGTTTTGCATAACATCAATAAGGAGAGAGGCAAAGCCTTAATGCTGCTTAATAGCGTTTGCCCGGAATTCAATTACTGCCTATTGCCGGGCTGCTGGCAGCGCTAATGAGCGCACACGGTGATTGATCATAATGACTCTGTTGTGTTCCAGAGCCTCCCCCAACGAGGCATAAATACAAAAAAAAGGGGTGCAGTAACTGAGGTGGAAGCAGGGTGTGAATCCTGATACCGAGAGTTATGGAGGAAATGGGAGTGGGTTTCGTGGTGGAGCTTTGATTGGGGATTTCGTCCCTTCCTGTGGCACGACTTTGTGTGTCACAGACTCCCCAGCTCCTTCGGCCTCTCGTGACACCTCAGGCTTACCGCGGCTTTGGTCCTTTTTGGCGTTCAGGAATCAGAGTGAGGAATGAGATTCCGACTCCCCAGACTGGGAACGTCCAAGGCAAATCTTGTTGGGATTTTGTGGTGAATTTCAGCACTTTATGTCACTAATTGGTGAATCTGTGTGTGTGGCATTAATCTGTCAGAGGTGGTTTACGATGAGTTGGGTGTTATTGAGGAGTGAGTGGAAGGGCATAAGAAGGGCAGGGATCTGTGTGCCATCGAGGGCACTGAGGAAGGAATATGGATTTCTGAAGCTTTTTCCTTAGATTGTATCATTTAGAAGAGCACCTTTCTCGTTGTTCTTTTCTTTATTGGGTCGCTGGTTGCTCAGGAGCGTTTGAATTATTGGTTGTTGTCAATGGCACATTTGTTTCCAAATGGATCCACGTGAAATTATTTTTTAATGTACCTAGAAGATAAGTAATAGGAATATGCTTTAATAAAAAAAAAAAAACCAAACCCAATCCACAAAACCCTCCTAGCAAATAAATTTTTCATTTCACAGAATCTCCGGGTATGCTTCCACATCATGGCTATTGAATTACGAGCTGAGTAACTGCTTTAAAAGTGCATGGAGGCACTTTAGAAGAGTTTTAAGTCAGGAATGTACCATCTGTAATGGAAATGGCAGAGAAGATGTAGGGGGAAAGGAGACAGATAACAGGGCTTGAACAGATCTGCCTGGGAGAAAGCAGCTAGAGCTTTGATTTGTGCTAATGTGTTGTCTGGGAAACTTGATTCTGCATCTTCCTTAAGGTGATGACAACGTGGTAACCCTGAAAACAAGGTGATCTTGGCCAGGCTGCTGTCCATTTGCTTCTTAATTATAATTAACTCCTCAAGGGCTTTTAGGGGAGTATTTGTATTTTTTTTTTAACATCCAAAGCAGTGTTTTCTTGGACAAGAGCTTTCCTTTGCCAGCTTGTCCTTTGTATTGCAGTAAATCCCTGGATGAATGTTCCCTGGGCTGTGCTGCTGGAATTGCAGCAGGATTCCTTTATGAACCTGGAAGGTTTATTGCCCTCAGCAGCACAAAGGTTCCCAACCTGCCAGGGAGCTGGAAATTCCCATCATGATGCCCACAGTCGTGCTGGGCCTGGCAGGACAATGGCACTGTCACCTATTCCCTGTGCATCTTTCTTTGGACCAAACTTAATGTAGTTTTTGAAGGGAGAATTTTTTCTTCTACTGCAAATGCTTTCGTTTCTTTCTGCCTAAATTAGAACATGGGATTGGAGTTAATGGACTTTTTCTTGTCCCTGGCGAATTACCTTTAATTTTGTCAATCACATAAAATAGTGGAATAAAATAATAGGTGGTTCCAAGCAAACCAAGGCAGTTTGGGCAGCGTTTAATCCCCTGCCAAGCCCCTGCAGAGCTGCAGCCAGCAGCAATGCTCCTGACCTGCCCACGCCGAGTTGGGCTGATTCTGCTTTCACTGTCAGCAAACTTGAGACAGAAGGATGGGGGTGAAATGGGACACACACAGGAATTCAATAAAACCCCATATACGTCACGGGTGAAAAATTATCTCTCCCTGCTGTCTGCTGAGCGTGTTGGTCTGCTGGCTGTGACATGTGGGGTTGTCTCAGCTGAGTCAGCAGATTTGGGGATCCTGATGACCCCACTGAGCGGGGCCGTTCGACCACTCCTTGTCTGTGCACTCCTTGTCCTTGCTGCCTATGAAGATATTTTCCCATGAATCACGTCCATTGATCAAACAAGGTAGGATGTTGACACAGCCCTTGGCAGAGGCATTCATCTACTCATGTGATGTTCCACTTCACTAAATTAATTTCCTTTCCAGTTTTCAGAGTTGTTAAGCGTCGTGTAAGCAAATGTTTTAAACAACTTGTAAGAATTTCCTCTGTATGGTTTGTGATATTGGTGTCCTGGTTTGCAAGGGGCCACCAAAGTCTCGTGTTCATTCATTTCTCTGACTTCAGCCCAACAGAGGGACAAAAAGACCCCGTGATGAAGAGGAAGAGGAAATCAAAGCGCGTCGGAAACAAGCCAGTGCTCGAGAGCACAGTCGGCACCGGGAAGAGGAGTCTGCTGCACTGGAAGAAACTGATGATGAGAAGAAGAAACTCCTTCAGATAATTGAGAGGGATGGAGAAGAGGAAGATGAAGAAGTAAGTCCTGTGGGAAAGGAGAGGCAGTGAGAATAACCAAACTCTTAAGCCATGAGAGAAAAACTAAACACTGAACCACTTCTCCGTGATTTCCATTTCTTACCGTGTAGATGATGAGACTAATTTGATTTTCCTGTACCTCACGCAGCTTAAGGCTGTGGTTTTGCTTTCCTGCCCTGAAGCATATTAATTAATTTCAAATTTCTCAAACATATCAGCTGAAGGTTTGAAGTGAGAGCAAAAGAGAGGGGGCTTTCAAGCCTCATCTCTGTTTTGGTCTGGGAATACCCAAATCACCTTCTAAAATACATTTTTAAGCGATATTTCTGTGTTCTAGCCAGTTTCCTGACTATTGTTCTCATCAGTACCCCCAGCCATGCAGCTTCTCCCCCTCTTTGTAGCTGTGCAGCAGCAGCAAATGAACAAACATTCTTCTCTACAAGAAAGGTCTTGGGTCAGAGGAGGGGGGTAGCAGCTGTCAAGGGTAAATGATTTCAAGCCTCAGAGACAGAAATCCAATGCTGCATTGGCCTTTCTGCCAAGGGCCAGGGAAAAGATCACTTTATAAATGTGACACATGGATTGGTATAAATCTGGGAGATATTTGCTTCCTGCTGCCCGTGTCCTGTTTGATAAAAAAACAAGTGATATTCACCACTGCAGAATCATGTAGCTTTGTAAAATATCATTGTCCTCTGTATACAGCACTGCCAGCATCCATCTCTGAGAATCCCCCTCGCTTTTTTGATGTTGAGCTATTGCCATGGCAGTTGTTGCTGATAGCAGGGAAAGATAATGCAGGATTTCTGTAGCGTTTGAGCTCCAGGGAGGATGGATGGACAGAACCAAGAGTCCTCCTGACTGGCTGGAGCCTTGTGGATTCCTGCAGCGTGCCAGTCCCTCGTCTTTGTCAAGTGGGGTCCTCCCAGCCAGACATTTTAAAGACTGGAAGTCAAAGGTTTCTTTAGAACTCAAATCTCTCGTTTATTACCTTGGACTGCAGTTAATATAAGTGCCATTAAAATGTGCTTTGTCCCAGTAAATTTGATGGGAAGAAGCTAATCTGTAGGACGCTCTGAGACTGAATGCAAATGAAATACAAGATACAAAGCTGATCCTAATGGAGATATTGTAGTGATACATGTTAGAGGAAGCAAAAAATCAAAGGGAATAGAGGAAAGCAGTGTCAGCATGTGTGGGTTGAAATCCCATTGCAGGAAGAATGTGCTTTGGGCACTGTAGTATTGATTCCCTGAATGGGGTGGTGACATGAGTGGGATGGCAATGAGACAGGTTGGGCAAAGGAATGAAGGAAATCCAATAACAGCAGAAGGCCTGGACTGGAGTTGTTATTGTAATGGGGTTTGGGGAAGAAATGGAGTTTTTTCTCTCTCGTAGCAGATTGCTGCTTAGAGTCACTGACCAAAGAATCTTCAAAGCCAGGAGCAACTCTTGATTTAATCCTGAGCAGGAGGTGGACACAAAAACTGGCTTAAGATGTGAGGGGGTCTGGTCTGGCTTTTGTTTTGAGAGCCTCTCTTAAACAGTGGTTGTAATGCAGTCAAACAGAAGAGAGGGAAGAGGTTACACAGGAAAAATCTATATCATCAATTTTTTAATAAAAGAAGTGCATTAAAATCATAAAACAAGGAAAATAGAGGAATGATGCTTGTAGTTGTCAGAGAGGCAGCTGAGGTTACATTAATGCTGTACAGTAAATATCCAATGCCAACTGACAAACACCTTAGGAACATTTACAAAATAAAGAGAAACTACTAGAGTAAAATATTGATTGATTTCTTTTTTCTTTAGAAAAAGGCTTTAAAATAGCAGTGAAAGCTTATCCAAGTGAGGAAAATGAGAAAGAACATAAACTCAGGGCAGTTAAATGTAGACTTACAAAAAGCAATAGCACAAGGGACTCCTGCAGAGAAACTCTCCGTGGGCACAGGCTGCCAGCTCAGGTTTGTTCTTTTTTTTGTTCAGAAACAAAAAACCTCCATGTGTTCTGGTGGTGCCAGGTAATAAGTGGTGTAGAAGAGCAGCTTTAGGTCAGAGCTGGGCTAAGTCAGTGGGTAGTGATGGTGTTTGACGTGTTTGGCAGCTCCCTGCCGTGAGACTCCCAGGGGTGGCCGCTTGTTCCGAGGGCTCTGGGCCCGGCTGCAGTCCCACCACATCCCTGTAAATTGCTCCAATTCGCTCACTTTTCTGCTTTTTCCAATTTGGTCAGGAGGAACCTTTGGATGAAAGTTCAGTGAAGAAGATGATTCTCACCTTTGAGAAGAGATCTTACAAAAACCAGGAGCTGCGGATCAAGTTTCCTGACAATCCAGAGAAGTAAGATAGTGCTCAGCTTTTTTCCTTTGATTCTAGGTTTCAGCCCTAAGTCAACTTCTGGAATATACAGACATTTGCAGTTACATAAGGCTTATGTAATAGCAGGTATTGCCACGTAGTTCTCCTAAATTGATGTTGTTAATTAAAGATGGCATTATTGAGACTCTGGTGTGACCAGAATATGGCCACCAGCACGAAGAGGATGGTTGGCAATAATTAAAGGTTTCATCCCATCATTTGATGTGAAGATGTTGTGCTTGCATATGAGCCAGAGATCTGTGTGGGGAGGAAATAATTTCATGTCACAGAATTACGTGTGCTGTGAGGAGCAGAATGGGCACAGAGAGCCAGATGTGTGTGTGTGTTCTAGTGAGCCTCTTCCTCCCTTCAGGGTGTTATTCAGGTTAAAGGGATTTCTTCCTACACTTGAGTGCCATTTTATTTTGTCCAGTTTGCTGTTCTTTCCCCTTACCCAAATTATTTTTAAGGACTTCAGTCTCATGCTTCAACCCACATACTAATGTGTGGTAACTAGGGAAGGTGCCGTGCTCTGCAGAATTTATTTTATATGCAAGGATTTACCATGTGTAGCTACAGCATCTCGATTTTGATTTTTTTTAATTGAAATTCTGCAACTGATTTGCAGAATTGGAACAAATCTGCTTATTTACTCTGTGTAAATTATGTAGCAGAAAGGCTTATCCTGCTGTGGGATTAAACTTCAAGGGGCTGGTGTAGGACAGGGAGGATCAGAAATGCCAGGGCCATGTGCCCCTGGGGTGGCAAGTCCTGCCTGGTGTCTCCTGGAAGGTAGTGGTCTCTTCTTGCACTTTTTACTGACCATTTTTGTCTTGCCTCAGGTTCATGGAGTCGGAACTGGATTTGAATGACATCATCCAGGAAATGCACGTGATCGCGACGATGCCCGGCCTGTATCACCTGCTGGTGGAGCTGAACGCTGTGCAGTCTCTGCTGGGGCTGCTGGGACACGACAACACAGATATCCTTCAGCTCTCAGGGCAACTCTCATGGGAGAGGCTTTCTACAGACTTTTCTGTAATCTCTCATATCCACTTTCCCAGGCTCCTGTAGGTGTTTTTCTCTTCTTCCCACCACACTGAATTTAGGTGTTGGTTGTCTTTTTTCCCAGTGAAAGTCTTCTTTGTTCAAGTAATATTGATTTGGAATTTTTTTCAGTGCTGTTATTCTCCTTTCTTGTTTTATGATCCTTTCATCTAGTTTTGAGTGGTGGTGTGAGAGTGTGAACAGATGAGCAGCAGAGGAGAAGTTGAAGGCCTGGGCTTAGCAGTGATAACCTCAGACTGTACAAACCATGCCTGGAATAGCCCCAGTGAAAATTAAACTCATTTACCCCTTTTTGATGAGAGCAGAGCTATCAGGCTGGCAGCTCACCACATGCTACACCTCAGTTTGTAAATGTGACAGACTCTTCACGGGCCCATACCTTTAGTTTGGTGTGCACAGAGCTCGAGGCTGCAGGTGGCCCCTCTGATTAAGTTCATATCCAGAGACACCTCCATGATCAGTGAGTTCTGGTGTCACTGAATCTGATCCCTATGTGCACCTGGTTCTCATATCTCTGAAGATCTGAGGACACCTCAGAGACAGCTTCCTGTCTCTACTGTTGAAGATATTGGTAGTTTTAATCAAAAACAACGTCATATTTTTGAGTATCCTGGTGTCTTGATCCTCAGCTGTCAGCTGATAACTGGAACTATGCCTGGCTCACCACTGTGGAGTCTGTTAAAGCAGAGCTCAGCCCACATTGCTTGTAAAATATTCTGCAGATTAAGCTGAAAAATTGTGGCATGACTTGGGAGATCCCATGTCTGTGACCTGACAAACATTAGTGAGTGGACGGAGCACTGAAGCCCCATGGAAAGGGCACTAGATGTCGACTTGGGTCTCCAGCAGGCTTTTCTTTTTCCCTTTTTATTGATCCATGGCCTTAGGAAAGTCATTTATTCCTTACTTCTTTATGTGCAAAGCAGAAGATAACACTTACCAGCTTTCCTGAGGTGTTGTGGAATATACAATGTGAAAAGGCCTGTTAGTGCTGAACGTTGTGGTCTGATGCACAGATCTTGGTTTTCTTTTTTAGCACTTTTCCTCACAGCACTGTCTGTTGAGAATTCATAATTCATTCTTTCTAAGTGGGTGCAGTGATCAGAAGCTAAAACCAAAACATAAATATTTCATTGCTTGCCGGTTTATATTAGAGAGCACTGCTTATGTGTTTGGGTATTTTAACATGCCATCTGTTGGAACCTTGATGTGGTGAGTGTTGGTCCCTGTAAAGCAGCAAACCCCACAGCTTCCCTTATCCAAGATCTGTAAGGAAATGGCTCTCCAGTAACCGTTAACAGTGGATGTTGTGCTGGGGGAAGCTCCTCCCATGCAAAACCAATTTCGTGGCTGCTGTAGTTTTGTTACTTACTTTTTACCAGACACCTCAGAGTTTTTATGTACTATGCACTGCTATACTGAATTTCCCAGTCACATGGAAAAAATGAACTGTGGGAATATTGACTGGGATAGCAGAGCTGTTTTCCAGCTGAAGTGCACAGCTTGCTTTGTCCTGTCAGCCATGAAAAGCTGTGTCCTGGGGTCACTGCTGCTGTCAAAGACTTGTCAGGGTTTCCACTGTGAACTTGTTTTTTTATTTGGTTTGCAACTTTCCTGTCAGTGAGTTTAGGGGTAGGAATTTGGCCTGAGAATTGCAATTTTGGGAAAAGTATATTTCTTGTTGTAAAATTACTGAAGTGTTTGGAGATCCATTGGAAGCAGGTCAGAGATGTAGTTGTGCTTCTGCTGCTTATATACAGAGTAGAAGCACTATTAAAGTGAAGCATCTAGACATAAAACCAAATTGATGCAGCTCAAGTTTTCTAATGATGTTTTGTGTTAAAACAGATGGGAAAATATTTTTAAAAGGAGTTCTTCAAGGAGAGAGCTAAACAAATGGCTCTTCAGATGCCATTTAAATGTGGTGTCTTGAGGGACTAATGCAAGGAGACAAAAGCAATGTCCAGGGGGAGCAAATAATCTGCTGAATGATTCATGCAGTTTTGAACAAAACATGTGAATGAAAGATGATCACCAACAAGATTTTATTAATGGAAGACGGGAAAGCTTCAAGCGAGGCTTTGCTTTTCTATCTCCTTAAATTTTATAGGGCAGCTGATACTCTCACTGCAAGCCTCAACAGAAGCTCCCCAGACAGGAATACCCTGTGAGATGAACCCTGCTGCTGAAATTCTTTGCTGTGCATTGTCAGAAGAACCTGGTTCTGCTGTCTTTGTAGCACCCAGGAGGCAGCAGAAATCTTCAGCTGCTTCCTCCCTGAGTCTTCTCTTCCATGAGTCGATCAAACCCCGTTCCCTCAATCAATCCTCATCCATCGTGTCCTGGGCCCCTCTGACCACCTCAGTGGTCCTCCTCTCTCCCAAGCCCAGCGTATCAAGGTCTCTTATTTATTGGGAAAGCCCATACCTAAACAAAATACTCTGCAGGTTGCCCTTTGAGTGCCAAGGAGCAGGTAAGAATTCCTTCTGTTGACTTGCTGGTTTGGCTCCTGCTGCTGCAGTGCAGTCTGTGATTAGCCTCCGTCACTGCAGTGTCACATGGCTGAGGTGACACTGGTGACAGGGTGGTGACTCGCCTGCAGCTTGTGCAGCAGAAGGTCCAGGCTCTCTCCTGCAGAGCTCACCTCTCCACCAGCCCCACTGAACCTCACTAGCAAGAGACAGATGAAAATACTTTTCCTGTCGCTGCTTGTGTGTCTGAGCAAATGCACAAATAGGAGACTTGGGAGCTGGTTTGTCAGCCTGGGCACTTGAGAGAGATCCATCACAGAGTGGTTATTTAGGACATGCAGGAAACCACATCTCCTGTTCTGCCCCTGGGACGTGGGCAGGATTGATCAGCGCGTCTGAGAGAATAAGGAAGTGGGTCTAATGAGCTGGAATACGTCTCGTCGTACACGGGGGCCGTGCAGCAGGCAGGGGAGCTGTGTGTTGTGCAGCCTGGAGTTAATGAGTGAAAATTGGGCTGGCAGAAGCTCTGCTGCTCCTGCGAGGGCTGCGGTTGGAGGAGCGCGCTGCCCTAATTGGGCCGGGCAGAGGGGGGTGATGGCTCCTGCTGCCGGCGGTGCCCTCGTTAGGGGTGTGTGCGTGTGTCAGGTTAGCAGGGCTATCACTGAGAGCAGAATACCCAAATCACGTTATTATAACTCGTTCCTCTTTGCCCGTGTTCAATCTTGACGAGGCAAGATGGTTGCCTCGTTATAGCAGCTCCAGCGTGTTTGATTGGAGAAAGAAAAAAAATAACTACTGCGAAGAAACAGTGAAATTGCCTGATACAGTAAGCACAGAGTCACATTTGTTTTTATGATTCCTAATTGTTAGGATTCCATAATTTTGGTGCTTAGGGGAGGGTCTGCTGCAGTAGTCTCTGTGCTTTTATCCCTTGACATCCTGTGCCCTGCTGCTGTAGGACTGTAAATAAGTTGCTAATGTATTGCCAGTTGTTTGGGTCGTGTCATGAACACACTGGCCTAAGAGCCATCTGCTTTTGATATTAAATGTGTCTGCCTCCCTGTTGGTTGTCCTTAACACCCAGCACATGTTTCCATAGCTGTGGTGGACTTGCTGCAAGAGCTGACTGATATAGATACTCTCCATGAGAGTGAAGAAGGAGCTGAAGTCCTCATAGACGCTCTCGTAAGTAGGAAACTGCAGATTGTTTCAGTGCCTCAGAGTCTGCCTGTCACAGCCCAGCAGTGAGCACTGAGCCACCCTGCATTCTGCAGCTGTGGGTGTCTGTGCTACCAGCATCACCATGGAGGCAGCCAGGAGGAGTGCTGTTCTTCTGTACCTGAGACCTGTGCTGAGGATCACCATGGGTGTTTTTGATGGAATGCCAGAGTCTGGGGAGTAGGCGGCTTTTGCATGTTGCTACACCACTTCTTTGTTGGAAGGAACACTCCCATTACAAAATTTGGGTAGGCTGGGATATTTTCTCATGCAGGGAGGGAGAAGGAAGTGATAATATTTGTGACTTGGGCAGCGTCCTGTTGAAATCAGGAGCTTTGTTTGCATTTTCCTTCCCTCTTGCAGAAAAGGGTGACCTGTGTTCACCCATGGAAAACTGAAGTTTGTGGCAGTGACTGTTACCTGAAGGACAGTGATGCCACTGTGATCTTTCAGTCTTACTTCTTGCACAGGAGACTGATTGGTTTCTACCCAGTAACTCTTGATTCAAACCCAAAACTCTGTGCTTGAACTGGGACATCTGTTGTTGCAGCACGGATGGGATTTTTCTTAACAAGAAGTAAAAGCTGAAAATTTTTCATGTAGCAGAGCTAATGCACTTTAGGGGGAAGGAGGTTTTAGACATAAAGATGCTTTTTGGTGTGGAGATTGAACCACACCAGAAAATTACCTACGTGCAGTAGGAGATGCATTGGTTGATATTGAGTCCTCCCTGCACTGTTAACTCTCCGAGTGCCTCTTGGCCTCTGTAGGGGTGGATTTCTCCTCTTTCTGGTGTTTGTGCTGGTTGTGTCCTGCTCCCCAGCTGTGGGAGGTGGATGCAGAACCAGGCAGAAGCCCTCCAGACAAGTGATGCCCAGCCAAACCTGAGATTTGCAGGTTTGTCCTACCTTGGGGCAGCTTCTGCTGACGAATCGCTGCGTTTGTGGGTCGCTGTGGCTGTGTCTGGGTCTGTAACTATTGTGTTGAAATTGGAAGACAGGGAATTACAGTTTTTCTTTTGTTTGCTTTGTTTGGCTACTCTGTTTTCTCCTACAATCCTTCTTGTCCAGTCACTATAATGTTACCTTCCAAGGTTAATGACAGTGCCTGGAGCCTGTTTCCTCCAGCTGGCCTCTGGGCTGTTGTTAATTACTGTGCCTTGGTGGGGAGATTGCTGGGTGAATGAAATGGGAGAGAGGAGCTGCTAGAGAAGACATTTTCAATAAAATGTGCAGAGAGGTACTAAATCAAGTGAAGTTCTTTCTCTGTTTTCCTTGTCACCAGCCCACTGATAAAAGCCAAGTTTTAGAGTTTTCATTGTCCTCTTTGAAAGAAACAGGTCAGGCCTATCTTGGGAGAAATGTTTAGATATCTGCTTTTTAGATTAATTTTTTTTTTCAAAGCAAGTAGGTGTAAGGTTGTAGGGTATCACTGAAGATTGTGGCATTGTATTCCACAGCAACCCATACTTGTTTTTTGCCTCATGTTCACTGGGTCCCAAAGCTGGTTAACAGTGTTGGAATTGGAAATGTTATTTTAACTTCCAAGCTCATATCCACAACAGAAAGTTCGTGATTCAAGCTGGACTCTGTCCAGTTGAAGCTTTAAAGGTGTATTTGTGGCTCTGTGATCTGGGGACTCCCCCTTGCCCTGGGGCTGTCTGGCTTTCCTTAGCTCATGTAAGTCCACTTGGTGCATTCATCTCGAGGGGATTTAAATGCAGGACTTCAGCTGGTGATTGTTCAGCTTTTGGGTTCGGAGCTGAGGGTGTGAGTGTTGCTCTGTCAGCTTTTTGTACCTGTTAGGGTGGAAGGTACAAGAGCAAGGTAGGCAGACAGCAGTGACCAGCTGAGAGTGGAGCTGCTCACAGAGCTGACAGTTCTCCTGTCCACGGTGGTTTGTGCACCTCATGCTTGAGAATTCTGAGGGATTATGAATCAGTCAGGCTGGTTCAGGAAATAAGACTGTAACAAGGTGCAAGTTTACATCCTGATGGTTTTCTGTTTAATCTGAAACACAAAAGTTGTTTAATTAATTAGGACAAACATAGCCACAGATTTACTGGATGATTCCTTCGCTTCCTCTGAGATTTTCCAGCAGAGTTGTTCACGTCTTCTGATCGTGCCTCTGGCAGGGTGTTTCAGTAGGGCTTTTTGATTTTTATTATTTATTAACCCCTCCTGCCATTCTTGCTAATTTATCTTCCTTTTTTCAGCCTTGTTTCTGATCTTTTTGTGTTTCCTGTGACCCTGGGGATTTAGGTGGAGGGCCAGGTCGTGGCCTTGTTGGTCCAGAATTTAGAGCGCCTCGATGAAAGTGTGAAAGAGGAAGCTGATGGTGTCCACAACACCCTGGGTAAGTGGCTGCTGTACAGCCCCTCACTTCTTTCTGTGGTTTGTGATAAACTCCGCTCCCTGGAGCCAGAGTTTGTCCCTTGGCTGCATGAAATGTGGTTCTTCCCAAACTAGTTTTGTTGGGAAGTGCACATACATGGATGAAACAGCACTGCACCAGGAATCACAGAACTGTTTAGGCTGGAAAAACCCTCTAAGATCAGAGTCCAGCTATTACCCCAGCACTGCCAAGGCCACCACAAAACCATGTCCCCAAGTGCCACATCACACAGCTTTTAAATCCCTCCAGGAAGGCACTCTGCTGCCATGTGTTTACTGTGTACATATCTGGGAGCTGTGCTTTGTTTCTGTTTTAGCAATATATTTAACTTTTAGGTAGTAAAACATTTGCATTTCAAGGAAATTGCCTCCCTGATCTTTGCACAGCACAGAACCTTTGTTTGCAGGGTGTTGTTGGCAGTCAGACCATTATCCACTCCTTGCACTCATTCAGGATTCTAATCTCCCCAGACTGGAAGAATGAGAGAGACCACAAACACAGGGTTTGGAATTTTTGGTGGGGAAAAAAATGTCTTTTTTCTGTGTTATTCTTCTCAGGAATTGTGGAGAACATGGCAGAGTTCCGGCCAGAGATGTGCACCGAGGCTGCACAGCAGGGCCTCATGCAGTGGCTGCTCAAGAGGCTGAAGGTGAGCTGGTTTCCCACCTTCCTTCTGCAGACCAGTTAGCACAAACTGAAATCATCACTTAAAATAAACCAGTTTTGCTTGCATGTGCCTTGTAAAAAAACAAGTTAAGGACAAAAAGTTATAATTCAGGGTTTATGTCCTCAGATTTTTTAGTTTAAACAGACACGCTTCTGTCTTGTCTTTATGAACACCTCGCAGTACAAGTTGTCTCTCTTTTCTTTTCACATGGAGATTCTTGTAGGGTGGATTTCCAGTCCATGGCTGAGACGTGTAGGAATATAAAAGCTGACCAGTGAGCAGGGACACTGATATTAACCATTTAATGGCCTTTGCTTCCCATGTTTCTCACTCTTTTTGAGTTTTAAGTGCTGCCTGTGTTTAATTGCTGCTGGGGGCAGCTTTTGCTTTCAACTCATCTAATTGCCTTTTGAATTAAAACCTACTTTTCGTGCTCTGCATCCTGTGGCAATGAGTTACACAGTTTAACTCTGTCTTGTGTGAAAAGATGCCTAAACATTCCATGGAAAATGCTGTAGGAAAGGAATGGGTAGTTCAGCTATCTCACAGAGCTAGCAAGGGAAATTTAGCAAACAGATTCTGGCTGTTCCCTAACCCTGTCAGTAAGGCATTAGTACTTCCATGCTTAAACGTCTGCATGATTAGAAAGCCTCTGAATCCCAGAAATGCTCCATCAGCTGTGTAAGTGCAGGTGCCCTTCTGTGCACCTCACATCCTTGTTAGCAGAAGTAACCTGTAATTTCTCACTACAGGCAGTAACGTAATTACATTCTTTTCCTAAAAAAAAAAAAAAAAAAAGTGTAGTTAATTTTAGTCCAGGCAGATAGGAACTACTGCCTGCCTTGGAATTATTCTGGCAGATGAAAGACTGAGGAACTTGGACAAGCAAAATAATCCCAGCTAGGATTCCCCTGCTTGGTGCCACAGAACATGAATGCTCAAGAGGATTCCAAGCTCATGCAGGGCATGTCTGTCCTTTGCCCTGGCTGTGTTATCCCTGGGTTTGGGATGGGGGATCAGGCAGGGCTTTCTCTTGCCTGCATGCTGTTGTGGGGAGCTAATGAACCCCTCTCCAGGCACTTTGCTCTTGGCAGTGCTTGGTCTCAGATCTCTTGCCCTGACAGATGTGATTGGGATTAACCCAGGATCTTGGCAGCTGGGTAGAGCATTGTGGGATGTCTGTGGGATGAGTTTTAAGATCGGGGTTCTGTCTGGATGGCAGTGAGGACATCTGGCACACAGCACAGAGCATGAATTGCTGTTTTCTGACAACATTTCAGGTCACATAATTGTATTATGACAGTCAGAGGTGCCTCGGAAAGCTCGGGTGGAGAGCTCCTAGCTGGCTTCTCCAAACACAGGCAGGGTTTGGTGATGTTGGATGCAGACTTGGGAGATCAGAATGTTGTTTCCCAGCACTTGCAGGGCAGCAGTTGGTCACCCCATGACAGAAGCTGGCAGAGCTCTACAGCACTGAGCACCTTCCCCTCTCCTCCAAGGGCTGCTTACAGGTGTCATCTGGTTGCTGTAAATACTGTCCTCTGCAGAGCAGTTTGGGGTAACTTATAATGAAAAGTTTTATTAAAAGTCAATAACTTTTGGGATTTGGGGTCTTCCTGCTTTCCATGTTTCTGTGTCTTGTGCACTGTGCCCTGCTCTGTGGCAGCAGGGTGGGATGATTGTCCCCGGAGTCCTGCACAGGCAGGATTGTCCACTGTGCTGTGGAGAGCTGTGTGTTTGGGGAAAAAAATTTGTTGCTTTTTTAAAGCAACAAATTAGTTGCTTTAAGCCTAGTTCTTCTGCTCTTTCCCCTCCTGACCAGTGGAATAGAAATAGCTGTTAACTGATGATTTTTAAACTCGCTTTATTTTATGAATCCCCTCAGTGAACAGGTTTGCATTATTATCTGATTGGTTAACGTTCAGTCTGTTTCTGTAGATGCAGCAGCTTTGGCAGCGTGCAAAAACATTGGATCCAGTTCAGGACCCACTTCAGGGATTTTTTTGTTCAAGTTCAATGTTTTGATTTCATTACGATTTTTTTTTTTTTAGCGTATTTGAGTATGGAGGGAATGTCTGAAATGGAAGTTATGTGACTGTGCAGGCGAAACCCATCTCGTGTTCTGACTGTGACACTGACCCTCCTACGAAACTCTGGCAGTCTCTGTTTAGTGTTACTGTGATGTATGTTCTGAAATTCTGGTTTTGCTGACGGGTGCAGACTTTCAGAACAGGGATCAGCCCCATGCACCCATGTAACATTGTGGAAAATCTGTCACAGGAAGGAGATTCCATGTTGCAAACAACTGCAGGCTGTTCTCAGGGGTTTTGAGCCAAGTTGGCCAAACCTACTGCAGTAGGGAAGCAGGAAGGATCACAGTGGAGATTCTACACATGTGCATGAGCTCACAGCTGACCCCCATCACCCCTGAATCAGAGAGAATTATTACTCCTGTGTCACTGAGGCAAAATGCAGACTTAGTGCTGTTGTGTTTTGCCTTAAGTGTTGCTCATACCTTTGGTGATTTGATTAATGTGTTCTTCAAATCAGTGAGACATGGAGAGCTGTGCCCTGATGGGTCTCTTGTTCCTTCCCCCACAGGCTAAGATGCCTTTTGACGCCAACAAGCTGTACTGCAGCGAGGTGCTGGCAATTCTGCTCCAGAATAATGATGGTGAGCCATGCCCGTGGTGTTGCTGTCTGTGGGGGCAAGATCCAGGCTTCTCCCAGATCACAGCAGCCCTTTTCTGCTTCCAGCTCTCCTTTGCTGACTCTTTCTGCCCTGTGTGCTCCCTTGCCTCTACCCTCTTTCTCTGCAGCTTTTGTGCTCTGTCAAGCTGTATTGATTTTGTTTGCTGATGTATCAGTGTTAGATGGCTGTAAAATCTGACAGTTAGCTTCATTTTTCTCTCTCTTTTCCCCCTTTCCCCCCCCCCCCTCCGTCTAGACAACAGAGAATTGCTTGGGGAGCTGGATGGGATCGATGTGCTGCTTCAGCAGTTATCTGTGAGTAATTCCCACACGCCCCCTCTGCCACAGGGAGACTGGTGGGCTGGGTGGGAGGGGTGGAAGGGATCCAGGGTGGCAGCGCTGTCCTAGCAGTGCTTCATGTGTGGTGTGGCACAGTCCCTGAGCGCCTTCCTTGCAGTGTATCATCCACGGTCAGGGAGGTTAATCCCTGTTTGAAAGGTGTTAACATTGAGGTACACAGAAGTTAAGTTTCTGTGTTATGGTTTCATGGTAAGTTGGAGATGGGCAGAGTTGGAATTTGGCTGTCTCCAGCATTCTTCACTCCGAGCATGGGGCTGCACTGTGCCCATGTTTGAGGGAGCTGAAGATAAATGTTTGTAGCTCACCTGTGCTTCTTAGGTCATGCTGCCTGCAGATGCCCTCTGGTATGGGTTGTGCCCAGGAGTTCTCTGGTGATGAACTTATCCACATACTTGTGTGTGAGTTTGCCCTTCCTCTTGGAGGCCCCATGGATAGTCCTTTAAATCCTCCACCAGACTACTGCACATTTGTGAGTGCACAATCAGGGCAGCAGTTACAGAGGGGATGCAGCAGTGACCTGGGTGATTGCTGGCTGACACCTGCCAGGCTTGCTGTGCAAACTGTTGGTTGTGTGTGCTCTGCAGCAGCAGGACCCAGCATTTGGGGGTAGCTGTGCTTTCTTTGTCATGCAGGTGTTTAAACGACACAACCCGAGCACAGCAGAGGAACAGGAAATGATGGAGAACCTGTTTGACTCCCTTTGCTCCTGCCTAATGCTCAGCTCCAACCGTGATCGCTTCCTGAAGGGGGAAGGTCTGCAGCTGATGAACCTGATGCTCAGGTGCCCCATTAATGTTGTGATTTTCTTCCTGCTTTTGATGTACCAACACATGTTCTGGTTAGATAATTGTGGTTTTCCATTTGTTAAATTTCTGCATTAGGATATTTGACTCTCTTCTCTTTATTTTTTTTTTTCTCCCCAGCAAGTAAACTGGACCTTCTCAGACATGGAATCTCCACCTTTTGTCTTTAGCTTTGTTTCCTGAGAACTTGGGGGTACCAGTAGCTGCTGGAAAGTAGCAGTGCAGATCTTTCATCTGGATGTTTGCCACAGAGAATGCTGTACATCAGGCCACTAATCCTCTAAGGATTTAAAAGACCCCTAAGAGGGCAGGAGAGAACCTTTGGATGTCTCTAGGGAAAGCATTTTTCCCTTTGTTCCCCAGTTGAGGCTCTGTTGTGTTGTGTAGGCTCTGAGCAGCTGAATTTTTGGGGCTGCTGATACAGGAATTGCTTTAGTGAGTGGGGCATAAGTTCACATTTCTTGTGCCATGGTTTGTCACACCCTGAACCTCTGGGGCTTCTCTGCTCCCTCTTCACTTTTACTTGCTGGCCTGGCAGCGAGCTGTGTCTGCTGGGCTGTCTGGCTCCCCAGACCTGCAGGAGGGCACAGTGGGCTCTGTCTGGCTGTCCCTGGAGTGCCAGGCTGTGTGCTGGCAGGTTGGCAAACACCAGCCAGGAATGCTGAGTTCCCACAGGGCTGGGGAATATGCGGCAGCAGGGAACTGAATAAATAACCCAACATGGATTATTCAAATAGGAACACTGGGTTTTCTGGAGGCTAATTAAGGAAAAGCTCCAAAACCAAGAATGGGAGGGAGGCCTCCCTCTGCCTGGAGTCCTAAGCTGCTAAGCCAGCCTTGCAGAACTAATTACTTGGAGTTCTTATGCCATGTGGGTGGGACTCCAGTGTTTGGATTTTTAATAGCTTTTTCCCCGTTTTTGGACTCTACTGTTTACCACTCTCTGTACTGAGATCCCAGCTGGAAAATTATGACAACAGGAAAATTTCTCCCTGGCTGCATTTTGCCCCCTGCAGTAGTTGCAAAGGGCTTGAGAGGGGCAGAGCGTGACTGATCTGCAGCAGCAGCTCTATCTGATAGGCAGAGTTTCCAAGACCTCAAGCTGTGGATGCTTAGGACCCAAACCCACTGTACAGTTTAAATGGGGTTGGTAAAGTGACAGTGGGGGAAAAAAATAACATTTCCCAGAATGTGTTCCAGAAACTTCTGTCACTATTGTCCACAGGCATGGGCTATACTGACAGTGGATTATTTTCCTTTTTTTAAACTCTTCTGATATAATTCTGGTGCTCAGAAGCTCTCACAAGTGCTCAGTTTTTGTTGGACAGGGTGTCTTAGGTGACCACAGTCTGATGTTGTAAATAGGGAGCGAGCCTGGATAGTTGTGATCTGGAGCTGCACCGCGTGTATCGAACATCTGTATCTTCTTGATACCTTCAAGATAAACAGCAGAGAACAGGTGTGCCATTCAGCTGTGATTGACCACCTCGCCCACAAACAAGGCAGAGTATTTTTCTCTCCTGTCAGTGTCCTCTGAAGGCCAGGGGCAGAGATCTGTTATGTTTTGGTTTTACTTCGGAGGTGGTTAATCATTGTACCACCGTCTGTGCAGATGAAAGGACAAATAGGCAAAGTTGAAAGTGTATTGACATGATGTGAGATAGATAAGCTGTGTGAGAATAGAGATATCAGGCTTGAATCTCCATTACTGTCGTAGGGAACACAGCCTTCTGTGTCTGGTGCTGCCCAGTCCATCCAGCCGAGCCGTTCCGTTATTGATGGTCGTGCACACAGACCTGCAGAGAGGTGCATCAGCTTCTGGATGAGTATTTAGTGTGCTCCTGATATTCCTAGAGATAGTCATGAGAACAGGATGGTTTCTGCTGTGCTGAGCCTTAAAATGCGTGGCCAACAACGAAAGACAATGTTGTGTCATGTGAACTTCTCCTTGTTTATGGGGAGAAAGTGGTAGTGCCTGAAAATGAGCCTGGTGGGGCTGATGTGCCTCATGTACATGCCCATGGCCAGCTGGGTCCTGGTCTCATGCTGTGGTCTGGGACTTGCAGTTGGCCCTGAGGAATGGGGCTTCACTGAGCAGGTACATGGGAGGGGAGCAGAGGGTTTGGGAGAAGAGCAGGTTGAGAGGGGCTGAGTCGACGGCAGCAGAACTGCAAGTGGGAAGTTTGGAAGTAGGATGAGAGCATGGGTAGATAAAGTTATTTGATTTACACCTCTGCACCAAGGGAGGCTCATCTATTTTATGTAGCATCTTTATCAGAAACAAGATGGTTTACCAAGGTGGTAGCCGCCAGTGGAAAGTTTAGAAATGTCCCGTAGAGTTAAATTAAATTTTCTTTTTAGGTCAGGAAGCACTTCTTAGTGCTCAGTCCCTCGGCCTTGCCTTGCTAACCCAACTGCAGTGTTACCTTCCAAGGCCAAAAGAGAGGAAAACATGCTTGTCCTGTCAGCTGCTGGCCCACACTGACGGGCAGCTTATTGCTTTGGCTGTGGAACTGTGCCGGGTTTGAGGAGACGCAGCCGCGCCACTCCCGGGGGACCTGTCAGGGAGATCCTCCGTGAAAACAACGTGTGGCTTTCCCAGCTATTAACTGAGGAACATGTGTATGCACAGGGACAAAGGCAACCCAGGGAGCTCCCAGGGACCTGTGTCACTTGGGCAGCACGCTGTTGTGTCCTGCAGCTGCTCCAGGGCTTTTCTTGACCCTCAGTAAAGCTTTTGCTCCTGTTCAGAAAAACAAGGTGAAAACAGTCAAGTCCACACAGCTCCCTGAGGCTTGGCTGTGGCTATTTCAGGGTATCTTTTTTTTTATGATTATTAAAATCTTTTTATGTTTTCTTGTCCTGCTGTTCCTAATGACCCCGTGAAAACTTAGGCTGTCTCTTTACTAAATCTTCTGGTTAATTAAACGGAACCATTTTATGCAGCACTTTTCCCAGGAAATCAAGTGTTCTGGTTTAGCCAGGATTTTGGAAAGTGAGAGGCTGTGTTTTGCCAATGTGAAAAGTCCAAATAATGTCAGCACCTCTTCTTTTTGAAATAATAGATTTACCAAAGGAGTTCTCTCAGATATAAAGGTGTTAAAAGGAGGAAAACAATGGTTAGTGAATAAAGCTGTAAGTCAGAGTTCCCATGAAGGCTGAGGTCCCTCCCCATTTGGTGATCCTCACATATGCTTGTCTGTAAATTAGTGTTCAGCTAAAAGTTCCCTCGATAAGCACAGATGAGACTAAGATAAACTGCTTGCCCTCCAGCAGAATAAATATTTCAAATAAAATCAACTCCAGACAGTCCAGTCAAGCAGCTATTGATCTCTAAAAGCCTGAACTTAAACCCAATGAATATTCCAGAGCTCAGCCCTGCACAGCCTTCCTAAATGCTGATCAATATGCAATTACTTCCCCTGAAAACATTTCTGGTGTCATCTGGCCTAAGGAGTACTTTATTTTTAGCTCTCAGTAGCAGGCAGGTGGGGGTGTTGATCCACCCTCCTGCACAGCCTTTCATTTTTGGGGAGGACTCAGACCCCGGCTCCTCCAGCACCGCATTGTGCCCCTGTGGCTGCACTGGGCAAGGCCACTTTCTTTTAGGCTGGGGTGTTCATATATGGATTTTTTCAGTTTGCATGTTGTTAGGGGTTCATTAAGTTCAGTCTCTGCAGGGAAGTTGTTTTCCACAGTGCCCTGGGGGCCTCGAGGAGCCCCTGCTGGTGGGCACGGGGTCTGTGTGGCTCAGTCTGCAGATGGGCAGAATTGGAAGCGATTGGCTTGTGCTTGGAGTGGAAAATGGTGGGGCTTGGTCCTGTCCTGGAGGGAATGTCCTCCTGACAGCCCTTTTTCTCCAGCTGATGTTGGCTCCTGCTGACATTCCCTGGCCTGGTGGTTTTATGGGCTGTGTTAGCGACCGGTTTTACAGTTCCCGTTTCACAAGATATTTTAAATTTTCCCCTGGATGAATTATAAATCCCTGCATTTTGGTTTGAGAGGTACAGGGCAGCTGGAGATAATTTTCAGACCATCTCTGTGTTATTGGTGTGAATTACCACCATCAACATTTTGAGCAAGCACTAAAACAGAACAGCCCAGAGTCTGTCTGTGTCCTTCCACACGTGATTTCTGGTTTTTCATTATAGCCGACCCAGCTGTGCTTACCAAACTTACTCCTTTATTAAATCAAACTATTGCTAGATCTAAATCCTGATTTTTTTGGTGTGACAGTATTTGCCTTGTGTATCCAACCCAGCCTTCCCTGCTGTTTTGTGCCAGTGTTTCTAAGAGATTGAAGAAATAGCTGCTTCAGTAGCCAAGAAATAAGAAAATAGAATCGTAACAGTAAAATACATAAAATGGAATTAAAAATAAAGTAGAAAATAAAAATAAATAAAATACGTTAAAAAGGAAATAACCAAGACAGTATTCTCAGCTGAAGTTTTGAAAAGAGTATTTGTCGATATAATATTTTGGCTTCTAGAAGAAAAACCTTCCTTAGAGCTGGTGCTCAGACTCTTCATCCTTTCCTTGTTGTGCTTCTTTCCCTTGTCTCTTTAAAGTAGCATGTCCCAAACTCCTCATGTCCCTGTACAGTTTGACTTGCCCCTTTCTTTTCACAGAGAGAAGAAGATTTCCCGCAGCAGTGCCCTGAAGGTGCTGGACCACGCCATGATCGGACCAGAGGGCACAGACAACTGCCACAAGTTTGTGGACATCCTTGGGCTGAGAACCATCTTCCCTCTCTTCATGAAATCACCCAAAAAGATAAAGAAAGTTGGAACAACTGAAAAAGAACATGAAGGTAGGTGTGTTTCCAGATCCTTCTTATTGCCATGGAGAGGGGGGGATGGATGGCCAGTGTCTGAAAAGTGCCTGCAGTGAGGAGGGAGAGGTGCAGCACCTCCTGCAGCTTTGGGTCTGGGTGTTCATCCTGCTGCTCCCTGTCACAGCTGGCTGTTGAGGGCACACTTGTCCTGCTTGCTTTGGTGTCAGCAGCTCCCGGTGATTCCATTTCGCATGCTGGTAATAAGTTATTTTACTCCTGTAGGGTCTGTTGTTTGAAGCTCTCACTCTGATGCAAAACTCTTTTGAAAAGAGTAATGAGGCAACTACAAATGTCACCTCAAAAGCAGTGTTTTCATGGCTCTGAGCGCTGAAGTGTGACTGGATGAACATCAGGCACTGCAGAAATAAACTGCATTGCTTTTGAAGTTGCTTGGTTTTTTTTTTTTATATGTTTTTTTTCCTCTCTCCCCTGGAAAACTCTGCTTTAACAGAGATCTGCTGTGGAGTATTACTGCAGTTACTGTGGGACAGCTCACCCTGAGCTGAGTCTGGGGTCAGTCCTTGCTGTTCCTGCATTGCTTGTCTTGGGTAGATAATGGTGAGGAGGAAATGGTGTCGTGTGGTCTGGGGTTTATGTAATGGAATTGCAGGGATAGGTTTGGTTTCTGTAGGTTATGTAATAAAATTGCAGGTTTATGTAATAAAATACGCAGTTGCACTTAGTTGGATTTAGGGGATGTTTTGAAATTTTCATTTGCAGTATGAAAGTGAGGTTGTTTAATTCTTCTTACTGAGACAACGCTCCAGCTACAATAGGAGGTTCTGAGTAGAGGTCTGGGTGTGTGGCTCATGGCACTGACTTAATTTTTCAATTTGGGAAAGTGAGCTAATCTCTGTCTCATCTGCTTCTTCTGGAGACTGCAGATCATACCTGTGTGCAGTCCTGGCTACTGTGAGGATTAGTCTGGAAAGCTCTGACAGGGTCCATTCCTCACTATTTCTGTGGTAGGGTGAAAAGCCAATCTGCCCTCAGGAAAATGGATCCATGCAAACAGGCTTTGTATCACACCTCCGCCTCATTAACATGCAGAAGAAATGGAGAACATTAAGATGAGTCCAGAAATCAGCTCTATTAAAATAAACTCTCCCTAAAAGGCTGTGGTAGTAAGTCCAATTTTCTTTGTTTTGCATCACTGGGCAGGTGAGTTACTGAATTTCTAACAACGGGAGTTAATGGAGATGTTTAACAGCGTTCCCTGGAGCCTGTCACGCCGCTGTCCTGACGTGGGTGTCAGCAGCACAGTGTGTGCTTTTACTTTGCTGAGTGTTTGCCCTAACCCTGCAGTAATTGCACCTGGGCAGGAGCACAGCACGGTCTTCTGGGTGCCTCTGGCTTCAAGGGAAACGGTGCAGGTCTGGCGTGGTGGAGTTGGTGCCCTCTGTGCTCTGCTGGTCCCAGGAACACTCTGCTTTTTGCTTCTCTCTTTGTTTATTGATCGGAAAGAACGCTCGTGTTCAGTGTGCTCTTGTCATCTTTTCTCATAAAAACTTTATCCTGTGTACAATCTGTTTTAAAAAAATTAATCAGAACAATCTTCTGTTAGGAGACCACTCGTGTGTATGCCAAATGGAGGAAGAGATTCCTTGGGAGGAATCACTGGAATGGCTTTGCAGCAGGGCCATCAGTATTTGATAAAAGCAGCTCTGAGGAGCTGTGCTGTCCCTGCCCTTGCTGTGTTGCTGCTGGGACGGAGTCAGGACAGACACCCTGGGCTGTGCTGCAAAACACAGAATCCTCAGTGGACTCTGTACCCTGGGGCCTAATTACAGCTGCTTAAAGGGGAGCCCTGCCAAAATACTCCAGCATTGGTGAGGTACCAAACAGCTCTGCCAAAGGGTTTGTCCACCCAGTCCCTGCAGGGGCCAAAGTGCTGCCAGGCTGGGGGTCCTGGCACCCACTGTGGCTCCAAGTGCTTCACCTCCCACAGGGCATCCAACGCTCCATCTCTAGAGCACCAAATCCTCTGCACGTATCTGATGGTTGTAGGAAAATATCCCCTTGTCTTTATTTTATAGCAGTGTTGCTATTTACATAAGAGATAGTCTATAAAACCGTGTTTGTTTTATTGTCTCTAAGGCGATGTTCTGAATGTGACAAAATAATAAATACCCTGGTGAAAAAAAAAAATCTCAATGTGACTTGCTGAGCTTTTATTTATTACAGAAATTTATAATCCAAATTAAATTTGATAAAAGTAACTTCTCTGTAATGTGTTTCTCCCTTTTTAAACACTAGCATAAAGGTGTCAGTGCTGGTTAGCTACATTTTAAACACTGTCAGTGTTTAAAAATTATTTTACTCTAGGGAGCCTGTGAACAATTTAAATCCAAGCTGCACGTATTTATGCTTTATGTACACTATGTAATTAGGAGAAGAGAAAGGGAAAATTTCTTAACCATCTTTATGGATGATCTGAGCCTGAAGATTGGGCCTGTGGTGTCTAACTGAGTACACATTATCTACACTTGAATTTTGCCTGCATTTGTACAGATCATTATATTAGGATATTAGGTTTGGGAGAAAAATCTCATTCAAAGCAATTTCCCTTTTTCTGAGGCAGTGAAGCAACTCCAAACAGAAATATTTTGCCGTTGAGGACAGAAATGGCTTAGAGTTCTTCTGTGTCTGTGGGGTCACAGTGCTCGTGTGAGTGCCCAGCCGGGTTGTCCAGCCACAAAGAGACCCAGACAGGTGGTGTGGGAGGTGCTGTGTCGTGGATTTGTGCTGTGAGGTGGTTGAACAGCATTAGCTCTTCCCCAAAACCCTCCTGTTGCAGAGCTGAGGGTCAGTGTGTCGTCCCTGTCCGTGAGGGTGCAGCAGCTCTTGGCACAGTCAAGTTGCAGTGTTGAATGCTGACTTGAAATTCTTGAACAGTCTCAGTGAGCTAAAAATGGAGAAAACACAAATTCCTCCTGAATTAGAGAGTCTGTAGTGAAGCAATCATAGCTGGCTCGACAGGCTGTATATCCTCCTGCTCTTTCTCAGGATGGTTATTTGCAGCCGAGTTTTGCTCACTTGGAGAGTCTAATGAACTATAAAAGGATGTTTGTCCAATTCATCTTCATTTAAATGCTTTCTCTTGTCTTAGATGTCAGTTTTACTTAGGAATGCTTAATTTGATAACCTGAGAATTAGTTCAGCCAATTTCCAAAGGAGAATTCCTATTGCTGGGGTGTTTTGCCTGTTCACCCTCTATCAATAACAAAGCCTCTTTTGGAGATCCTCAGCTATACCCTTCCTTTAAGAACAACAACAAAAAACCCCATTTCTTAGTAAATATGCTCTTACTCCTTTGTGACATAACACAAAAGGCAGTAGAGCCCTTGGAGTGAATCTCTGCTGCAAAACCAAGTTCCCTGGGCATGGGGAAGCGAAAAGGCAGCAGCAGAAACATGGCCTGGTGAAAGGGTTATCAGTATTGACTGAGCACCCTCTGCCAGCCAGCAGAAAGTGTTTTTCCTTTGGTGGTCTTCAGGAGTGAGCACCCAGGGAAGGCATCAGTCTGTTTAAACAGAACTTTATTATGCCAATTTGTTATTTCACCATCCCCCTCCGACAGGAACCCATGATTTGAGTGAGCCACGGTGCTGAGAACAGAGTTAAATTTGTCTCAATTAAAGTGAGCAAGAACATTGCAAAAACAAACTTTCTCGGTCAATAGGGAGAATTTTGTTTTATGTTCAGCCTGATGGCTGGGTCCAGCTCACTGGGGCCGTTCTGTGTGGAGCTTTTCCAACCCTTCCAGGCCCCACTTCACCCATCAGTAAAATCATTGTTTCTTGTTGTTGTCAGTGGTTTAAGATAGGATTTTTCATGGCAAAATATGGTGATACTTGAGTGGGTTACTCTACTAAAATGCAGATTGTTGGTTCATGTGAAAACAGGATATGTTATCAGATGCTACCCCGTTGGAATGGCACATCCCTGGTTCCACCTGTAATCCTGCCATGAACCGAGCCAGCAAACAGCCATGAAGCCAGAGTTGTGTGCACTGGAGGGACAGAGGTATCTCGAAGAGCTGGCTTGGTTATTTTCTACTCTTTTTTCTAGTATTTTCCTGCTCCTCCTAGTGAGAAACTACAATTTTTCTTAAGGCTCTTAAATGTGCTGGGTTCACGTGATCATCCTGCTCAGCCTCTGAAGGGCTGCTGTCCCTGACACCCAGAGCTGCCTGCCGTCCCCTTCCTGCAGGATGACTCTTGCCTCCTCTTCATCACTGTTGAGCTTCCTCCCCTGCTAGGCAGATGTCCATTATAATGAGATGTAAAAAAAAATGGGGGGGGGGGATAATAAAGGCAGGGAAGTGTAATGTTACAGCTTGATTTGACAGGACCTCCTGCTGTTGCAGCTGCCAGTGCCAGCCATGGAATAGATTAATCTGTATTCCAACACGCCAAGCTGAAGTCAAGATCGATCTAATTAGGGTGTTTTAAACACTGCTTGCGTGCTGAAGTCTCCGTGCCTGTCTGCAGAGGGAGAGGATCCTGGGCTAAGCAGGACCCTTGTGCATCTGGGGAGCACATGTGAGGTGACCTCCCAGAGCCAGGGGTGTGGCTGGCAGGGTGCCCTGTGGTGTTGGGATCGTGGGGAGTGGCACGGCCTGCGGGTGAGCTGGCCATGGGGCAGCAGCGGTGCAATCTGTTTTCCCATATCCGTGAATTTATGGGATTGGGGGATTTTTGTGTGAGGAAAGTTGTTCCTGATGTGTGGTAGATGCCAGCTGGTACCTGTTATTTGCGTGAAGGCACCTTTGGGGTGCTGAGCACGGCTCAGTTTGGTGTTTGCTTCTCAAAGGAATCTCATTTAGTCATCCTTTGAAATGGGGCTCGGCAGCAACTTCTGCCTCTGGCCCTGTCTGTGCCCTCCCTGAAAGTGATGCATTTTGTGCAGGTGATGTGGACTTTGGCTGTGGAGAAGTTCCCAGAACATTCTGTAGCAGGCAGGCTGCCCGAGGCTTCGCCCCGGGGTGATGCACAACCCACGGGCTCTGTGTGCACCGAGATCAAAGCAGGGCAGCTGCAGGTTCTTCATTCCAGGGACTCAGCAGCACCAGCTTACTCATCGTTCCCCAAAGGATATCCAACCCTGAGCAGATATTGTGATTGCAGCTTTTAAAATGTGGCCTGTGTGAGACGGGGCAGTCCATGGGAAGACAGAAACCCCTTCCATGGGAACCTGTGCCCCCAGGTTGGTGCCTCTCGCTTCCGATGGCTTGTGCAAACACTCTTAACAAACACTTTAATCCACCAAATCGTGGATTTGGCCCCTCAGCCCATCAGTGTTCACCCTGATTTTGGCTGGTGTCCTTACATGTGGGTATTGGTGTTTATGGGGCCAGGACTTGTGTTGTGGCATAACCTTGATTTTGGGGAGGGTAGAAACACACTAGTGTTTTGTGTTTGGTTTGTTGTTTGTTTGTTTGTTTGTTTTTCAGGAAGCTGATTTAAAAAAAAAGGTTTAAAAATATTTCTGTAAAATATATCTTTGAATGTTTTGACCACGCAACTAAATAGTTCCTGGATTTTCTGCAGTCATATGTTGAAAGAATAACCTTGTTCTCAAAATCCCTGTGTCAGCTCCTTTAGACTTGTCAGTAGTTTTAAAGATTTTATTGATAAAATGGATAAATATCTGCATAGGACTGCCAAAGCAAAAATGATGGCTAAAACACATTTCCTAGTAAGGGAATATTGGAAAAAAGCAATGAAGATAGATCATTGGTGAGAATATTGCTACTAAAGTGCTGTGTCAACACTTCCAAAAAAAGAAGGTTGGGGGAAAAAATAGTGTGAAATACAGAAGGCTGGCTTCTTCCTAAACCAGCAGAGCACATGCTGGGATATATAGGGGGAGGGAAAAAAAAAATCTTCCTTTTGTTGTATTTTTTTCACCTCAAGACAACAGATTCTTGCAGGGACTCGGAGGCTTTTACAACACTTTTTAATGTCAGCACTTAATTTGGCATTGGCTTTTTGTGGAATAACAGTTTCTGTGCGGCGAGAGCGTGCACTGACACCCCCGGAGCCATCCTTCACCCCCGTTAGCCTGTCGGAATGACGGAGCAGCCACACGGTGCGGCCACCCGATAAACCTGTTATCTGCCTGCTCCTCCTGCCGGCAGCGCTCCCAATCTCCTTGCAACATGAAAAATTGACACCACCTCAGGCAGAAATCTGTTTCGAAAAGGAAGCTCCATTTATAAGTAGCTAATGAAATGGGGTGGGGGTGCGTGCGCCTGTGCAGCCTCTCCTCTTGCTGCCCTTGTGCAGGATGCAGATAATCCGTGCGGCGGAGAGCACAGACACCCTGGACAGGGTGTGTGCCTTCGCCTTCCAGGGCCCAGGCAGTGGGAGAAGGAGCTCTTGGCAAACGTGGTGGTGTCACTTGTTCTTTGTGTGCTGGAGGGATCGATCGAGGCTTGCTCGTGGCTCTGGGCTGGGCAGCACTGGGGAAGTGCATGTTAAAATGGTGACAGCAGTGAGATGGTGATCCCTCTCCTCTGCACGCTGCACTTTCCTCTCTGAAAATAACAAATCTTGAGGCTCCTTCACTCCCCACCACTGTGAGCAAGGAGGTGTTTACAGCCGTTAACTTGTCATCTGTCTTAATCAGCAAGATAACGGTGAGGGCATCTTGGAGAATCTGGGGTGTCTAAACCACAGGGTGTGTGTTTGGTGCTGACCTGCAGGCAGGAAGCAGTGCCAAATGACTTGGAAAGGGAGAGAATCTGAGCCTCAGCTCCTTTGCTTTGCACCGTTGTGCTTGGGCTTGGTGATGCACGCTGGCACAGGTATTCCTTTCTCCAGTTCTCCTGTTTTGGTAATTGTTCCTGCTTTGGTGACCTGAGGGTCATTTGGGTGACAGTGCTTTGGCCAGGGCTCCTCTATGCCTAAAGGAGGAGGCAGCATGTGGTGCCTTTAGGCTGTGATGGAGGGTCCCAAAGCGTGTTTGCTGCTGGGCAGGTGTGTGGCCTGGGGAGGAAACCAGAGTGGAACTGGTGCTCTATGTAAGGTGCTTTTTCAGCTCCCTGAGGCAGAGGAGGAAGACACCTCATTGGGTGGGCTGGGATGAGGTGGCTGAGGAGCTCTCTGTGCTCCTTGTAAACACAGCTTGTGGCTCTCACCACTGCTCTGTCTCCCCTCACCATGGAACCAGGGTTCTGCTTATCAACAGCTACACGCCGGAGTGCTAGTAGTAAATTTAATGGCATGTTACAGAGGAAAATAAGCTCCTGTTTCTGATCTTGGCATGCAATTTTCATTTTGTATCTCTAGAACATGTCTGTTCCATCCTGGCTTCCCTTCTGCGAAACCTGAGAGGGCAGCAGAGGACACGGTTACTGAATAAATTCACAGAGAATGACAGTGAGAAGGTGAGTGCTGAATATGTGTCTCTGTCTCTGGGCTGCCAGGCTTGCTCAGGACACTCTCTCAGAGCAGGGTGCCTGTGTGCACTCGCTAAGCTATGAAAAGTCATCATCATACCTGCCTGCAGAGAGTTGTGCTGTCACAGACCTTCGCTCTCTCACTCCCATTTTATCTACAAACTGGAGAACCGGACATGCCTTTAGTGCTTGTCCTCCACATCACCTGTACTCTTGTTTTCTGGTGCTCCTGCACATGGTAGTAGTGATTCTCAGTCCTGAGTTGTGCCTCTTCTGAAGCCTGACCATAGAGGACAATATCTGGTATTACACTGTGCTGGCTCTGAGACCAGGACACCGTGGAAAGGTGCCGTTGTGTCTGGTGAAGCTCTTTTGCAGAGAGTTTAGGAATCGCTGTGGTACACATTTAACATTCCCCACTCCTCTCCTAGAATGTCTCACTTTAGTGGTGTTTGCTCTTGGAAATTCTTTCCAAAATATTTACATGGTGGTGGATAGATCAAAGCATTGGAGAAGAGAAATAGCAGCTTCTGCAAACTGGGAATCCCAAAGGATTTGTAAATTCTGCCACTGGGAAAATACTGGTTTCTTGGTATTCCTCATTAGCGTGTTTTAAAAGTGTTTTTCACAACCTGTTCTACCAATTGCTGAAAATTGCTGGATAGTATTTCAGTTGCCCTAACACAGTTCAGAGGAGAGCAGGAGAGCTGGAACATCCAGCACAGAGAGAGAGGTCTGCTGGGGAAACAAGGATCCTGGAGAGCCTCAGCACAGAGAGAGTGAGCTGGGGACACATCTGTTTGCTGTCGTTTATCTGCTGCTGATGGGACCGTGTTCCCATATGGGGTTACATCCGAATGCCTGCAGCCTCAACGTGCTCATCCAACCAGCACTTGTACCCTCCTTCCGTAACATGTTCCTGCCCGGGAGGGACAGAGTTCCCTGTTGCTTTGTGAAGGCTGGAGCTGGGAGGAAAACAAAATTGCATGAAGGATTAAAGATGATTGCATTGTTCTTTTTTCTCAATTATGTCTCTCTCTTCTGCCCTTGCAGGTTGATAGGCTGATGGAGCTGTATTTTAAGTACCTGGATGCAATGCAGGCAGCTGATAAGAAGATCGATGGGGAGAAACACGTATGTATTGCTTAAGTTTCTCCAGGTCATGTCTGTAACACCTCTGCACAGGACTCCTGGCTCAGCCAGCTCACTCTTCTCAGCTCTGCCCTCACACCTGGGCTGTTACCTCCTAATTCCTGTTGCCCCACTCTCCAGTGTCCAGGTAACCTCAGAAAAAATGGGCTGAGAACTTCTCTAAAGCAAGTGCCTTCTGGCTGTCTCTTAGAGTGAGTTTTACTAGAAGGGCCCAATTCCCTGCTTCAATTTGCCTTCATTTTTACCTGGCTGCAGTCCTGCTTGGTTTGGCAGATGGAGAGTAGGTGAAATGCAGAGAGACAATTACATGATAATGTCCTACCCTGGTCTGTAGAGTTCTGATGAGCAGCGAGAAAGCGTCTGTGTTGATGAGTTAGCTGAGGTGCAGCCAAGGGCTGCGTGCTCTCTGCACACCAGCAGTGAGTGTTTGAGTGACACGAGCCTTGGTACAGCACTTTCTTGGAACTGAAGCTGGAACAGACCTCTTGAAAGAGAACGAGCTGCTGGAGTCAGGAAGCAGCTTGCAGAGCTGTTAGCGAGCTTGGCCAGCTGCCCACAAGATTATCTGTATCAGCACCGAGGAGGGTGTGAGATTGATTAGCGCTGACGGAGAGCAATGGCTGCAGCTGCCGTCCCGCATGCCACGGGCAGCAGCCCCCCACCAGGCCCCGACAAACAGCTGCCTGCCCGCTGCCAAGGCTGCTTCTCCAGCCACTGCCAAACATTCCGAGGGCAGCACAGCGCTGCTGCTGCTCAGAGAGGCACGGGAGGGAGTGATGAATGGAGCTGCTTCTGCTGCCAGCACTCAGGCTCCATACGGACGGGCAGCAGCGTCACCACTGAGCGGTGGCCTGGAGAAAAACGGCGTTTACCCTTTCCTGCTCCTCCCTCCGTGCTCTGTCCATCCTCCTCAGAACATTGTTTATTCCTTACTTCTTGCTGTTGGTGGGGGGGTGTTTAAAACTCAAAAACCAAAATGGATTTTTCTGGGTGAGGCCTCGCGATGTGTTGGAGCTGCTGTGCAGAGCCTTAGAGTGTTGTGTGCAGAGCAAGGGTATGTGCCCTTTATCCAGGAATATCCTGGAGCAGCCTGCAAACGTTAACATCTGGAGCAAACAGCCAGCACAAAGCAGGGGTGGAGGGAATTTGAGTGGGGAGAGGCTTGTGTAGAAGGTCTGTAGTGAATAATATTAACCCATTTGTGTCTACCAAAGCACACGAGAAGAGTAAGGAACCTCAGGTTTTCCTCCTGTATCTGGAAGAAGTGGATCTTAATCCTTCACCTCCTATTAGAACTAATAACAGGATTTGGCAGAAACATGGATGCAATAAATTGGGCACAACATGTATGAAATAGGCTACTGAAATTCATTCCTAACTTGGAACACTCTTGGAAATATCGTTTGCTTTATTTTTTATCTTTCTCAGATGGTCAGTGGTACACGGTCTCCTGAGACCTGAAGTGCCTCAAGTGTTTTCCCCACACAGGAGTAGGCAAAAGCCATCATTCTGTCTGTCACATCATGGCAGTGTCTGGCTGTGACAGGATTTATGGAGCACTTTAATGTTCCTCGTTGTGGCACATGAATCACTGAGGTGGATGGTATGAACGCTTTAGAAACCGTGCTCTGTCACTTGGGGGCTTTTGACCTTCCCCTTGCAGTAGAGGACATAGTACCCCAAAACCCTGATGTACAGATCCTCACCTTTCTCTCTGTCCTACAGGAAAATGATACCTGGTGAGGTTTTACAGATTCAGTCTGTACTGTGAGATTCGAGTGTGATGGACAGAGTATCCTGGTGTAAGTCTTGCATTACAAGGAGTGAAAAGCTGATTACACAAGAAATGACTGAGTGCTTTATCTTTAGTAGTGCAGCTGGCATAAGGAGCTCCTGCTCTTGCAGTTCTCCTCCTTTTTATTTCTTTTAGCTTGGCTTATTTTAGTGATCTGGTTTATAGCCCTGTTTTTCAGCCCATGGCAGTGAGTGTGGGGGAATAGTTGAGGGTAGAAGGGAGGGAAGGAATTTCTGAAGCCAGCTGTTTTGGGTAGGAAAACTTGTAGTCAAACTGCACCCTTAATCTGGACAGTAAAACAGAGTGAGATCACTGGACCCTTTCTCAGTGTTACCCCTTTCTTTGCTTTGGTAAAATCTGTTCAGAAAGGATCAGAGGTGATAGCTGGGTGATTATCCTAATTACCATGTGAAACCCAGGAGCAAAGTCCACGAGAGCATTGTTTCCAACACCTGATGCCTGTCATAGCACTTTTCTTAGAGTGTTAAGGTAATGAAAATATCTTGTTCTCCTCTCAAATTCTGTAATTATTTCTGTAGGAAGTGGTGCAAAATCCTGTGGCTTTTACCTCCCTCTAAAATGAGGTGTAATTATGGGTGGCAGCAATAGCCTTGGCAATCTCTAAAGATGGTAGGAAACGACAAGAGGTGGTTTAATATTTTTATATTTCTACAGAAAATTATGCTCAGCAGGTTTATTCAATAAAATATTCTCACCAGACACTTTGTGCTATAATGACTTACAAATTACATGCTAATTGTGCTACAGTTCAGCCACTCCATCCTTGAAAGGGAGAGGTGGAACTCCTAGGACGAGCAGGGTGTCCACAGGTGGGGATAACAGTGTCAGCCTGTCCTTTCAGTTTGGTGCAGAAAGACTGAATTGCCTGGAGCTGTGACGAGGGCAGGACGGGGCATCCTGGCAGGGACTCAGTGTGCAAGGGACAGGAACACGCTGGTGTTCCAGAGCACAGCTGGGTTTGCACTGTCAAGCTTTCCCAGCATGTGGCCAGCAAGCCCAAGTAAGCCTTGAATGTTCTTTCAGAGGCTGGTGGGTGTTTTCAGGTGACTGCCCTGACACAGGTTGCATTTCTTGCTGCTGACGTTGAGCTTGGAGCAGGAGCCTCTGCTCTGTTCTCTGCTCTGCTCTGTAGCAGCCCCAATGAGCTTTTTTGGCTCTTGCAGGCTGGAGGCTCAATTTGCAGAAATTCAAGCGTGTTTCTGCTTGTAAGGCAGAAATGAACAAAGTCCTTCCCATGGCAGAAGGCTCTGATGGTTTCTTCTGTGGTTCTGAGAGCTTTTTGGTCACCTTGGTGTGACCTGGATGCTGCTGGCTCTCCTGGCTGCAGTGGAACCTGTGCCTGACCAGGTTCACTCCTGACATTCTATGTTTCAAGGAATGTGGTGGTCAGACTGTGGAAGGCACTGTGTTGTCTGCAGTCTCTGTGAGTGAAAGAGGCTTCTGGAGACATCACTGTCATAGTGGTGAGCTGAGAGTGGCTGGTCCCAAACAGTCCCTGTTACCTCTTACCTTTACCTAAGGCTTCTGCTTGCTCCTCTCCTGTACAAATGTCAGTGCCCATCTCTTGCTTATCCTTCTTGACCCAGGGCTCAGCAATCACTGTGAGTTTGACTTTTAGCCTGTGGTCTGAGCAGGGCTTGCATCCCTTGCCTGTCTTGTGCACAGCCACTGGGAGCCGTCCTGTCTCTGACCGGCCTGGACTGGCCTTGCTGTCCCACCCAGTGAGGATGTAAAACCAGGATCTTGGAGACATTTGTTCTTGATCAGTGCCTGTTCCTGTAGCTCTGCCCAGCTGTGCTGTGCGTGCTGGAAGGTGGGTAATAGGTGAGGAGGGATTCAGAGAATCTACTCCAGTGGCTGTGTGGAGCAGAGACGGATGTGATCTTTGGTACCAGCGCTGCCAGATCCACTGCGTCTTTAGGTTTGGAGTCTCTACTTGACACCTCGAGGCCTGTCAGTCCTGCCTCATTAGTGTGAGAGAAGCTCATTTTAGCTTCACAGAAGCCCATCTTATTGCTGTCTTCTCCCATCAGCAAGGGGCATCTCAGTACATATTGCTGGCAGATTAGAAATGGCACCTGAGCGCTCATTTGGAGGTTAGCAACTGACAGCTTTGAAAGAGGGACCAAGTGGGAAGGGGGCTGTTTGGTGCTGTACTGGAGGCAGATTAGCATTGAAAGGGTGGCTGTGGTTTAAAAAAAAAAAAATAATTAAAAAAGGACTGTGAAAAGGCACCTTAAAACTGTACTTGTCTTCTAATTCATATCTGCTTAATTTACTGGCACAAAATAATCTTCTCTGCCGAGAGGGGCTGTTGGAGCTGCTGCCGCTGTGTAATCAAGACTGCAGCTGCCTGGATCCAGCTCCTGTGATCTCTGTGCTCAGATCAGAATACAGAGCAGACCCAGCCTTTGTTTCCTGCTCTGGAGATTCAGAGTCCTGGCCTGTGGATGTTTTTCTGCTCAGGAATTTAGCACTATTGAACAGAGCAGCCAATGAGCCTGTGTGCAGTGCGGAGGGTGAGTGGTGGTTCAGGAGTGAGTGCCTTGTCTTTCTTGAATGGGGTTTTTTGATAATTCAGTCAGTATTCCACTCTCTCACCAGCCAGACTCATCATTGTTTAGCTTTAGAAACCAGATTTTATCAGATTCCTGCCATTTGGCATGGATGTAGGGTGAGGGAAGTCATTCGTTGCACAAAATTGGATTTTTCTATTTACTGGCAAAAGCTTGCATGCAGGCTTTGCCCAGTCACGCCTGTGCCCATGATTTTGAGAACCTGGAGTAAATGACAGTTGTGCATGTGCTGGAGCATACAGGATCTGATGCTATAGCATCACATGTGAGTGTAGCCAAAGCAGTTGACTTCATGGCACAAGTGACGGGGAATTTGCTTTTAAACTTAATTTGTTCTTTCACTGGCAAATTTGATTTCTAGGAGGAAAGGAGAAGTATTTCATTACCTGAGCTTTCCTCTCCTTGTCAGGAGCCAGTGGGAATCAGCTGTCCTTCTAAGTCACTCCCATCAGGTTTCTGTCCATGGAGCATCCATTGCACCCCTCCAGGGAGAGGTGCACGGGGCTCATTTCCTTCTTGTGCCCAAATCTCTCGACTTACCATACAATGCCAGGGCTTGGCTTGACAAAACAGCAAAATTTGGCGGGCTCAGCCAGCTCTGGTGCTCGTGACCTTGTGTGTGTGTGTGTGTATGTGCGTGTGCCTGGAGCACGTGCGCCCGCGGAAGCGCGTCCTGCAGAGCGTTGCGGGGACGGAGCGCCCGCAGGTGATGGCTCTAATGAGGAAATATTGCTCCGCCGGCGCGTGCCCACCTGCCAGACGGCTGCGGAATAAATCACAGAGCTGCAGCGAGCTCGCAGGGCCCGGCAAGCCGCTTCCTTTGTCTGAGAATGTAGCCAGAAAAACGAACCCCACAAGTGCGGAAGGTCACGCGCGACACGGCCGTTGGGGCCCGTTGGTCCCCACGAGGGCGGAGGGTGGGCTCGTGCCGTGGCCATGGCCGGCACAACTCTTGCTGGTGTTTTTGCTCTGTCTGGATGTGAGGGATGGAATGGAATGGAGGAATGGAACGGCCTCGTGCGTTCTTCCTCCGCCCTCCCTCTGGGCAGGTCTCGCTGGAGAAACCCACGTGTGCAGAGGAAGGATGGACAGTGGGTTGGCATTCTCATGAGGAATCATCACTCTTTGGCTAAAAAACCCTGGCCTGGGTCTGCCCTGGCAGCATCCCTCACAAACAGAGCTGGAAGAGCCCAGCTGGGCATGGAAAAGCTGTCCTTGTGCGGGATTTTCATAGTGTTTTCTCATCCATCAGTTGATAATGAAGCTGGAAGCTTGATAAGTCTGTGAGTCTGCTGGAGTCATGTTCTGCACTGCTGAACAGCACCCTCAGATGGCCAGTAAAAGAGCAGGTTTTGTTCCATTCTGACAAAGAACTTGTAAATCACGGGTACATGGGTTTGTTCCATAGTCACACTCCCTTACCACTCGATGTAGAAATGTAATTTGTATGTTTAAATTAAAATTTTAACTTGCAGATGGACACACTTCACAACCAGCAAAGGCAAAACCCTCTTCAAAACCGAATGAAATGTTTCCTGAATTTAAATGAATCATTAAAAGTACTTATTTGGCGAGAAATATATGGCTGGTAATGTTTCGTGGAACAAAACGGTCCTTAAACCACAAATTTCACCAGTGTTTTGCCACTCCTGGTGGGAAGTGCTCTGAGACAATCCTCACACCTTTCCTTTCGTGGCTTTGCAGGACATGGTGCGTCGGGGAGAGATCATAGACGACGACATGGAGGATGAGTTCTATCTCCGTCGCCTGGATGCCGGGCTCTTTGTGCTGCAGCTCATCTGCTACATCATGGCTGAGATCTGCAATGCCAACGTTCCCCAGGTAAAGCTGTGCACAAGGTTGGCAGATCATCTGTGCTTCCATCCATGATGCAAACAAGGCTCTAAATCCTTGCAAATGCTGCCCGGTTGAATAATCATCTCTTGAATTCCCTTTATGGGAGGAAATCTCCTGCTTATTGCACTTGTGTCCATACACCTCCATCAAGTTGCAGCAGTTGGGAGGGCATTAGAGGGGACAGAAGCTGATTGTTGTCACTCAGTTCATACAGTGTGTGTGAGCAGAGGTCAGGGTTTGAAATGGAAAAAGGCCCTGTCGGTGCCACTGCTGAGGGAGCAGTGGAGGGGGACCTGCTCTCAGGAGGTCTCAAAAGGCACAGCTACAGCAGGTGACTTTGCTTGATCTGTGCAAAATGCTGCACCTTTCCTGCTGTGAATACACAGGGGTTTGTGAATATGATCTGTGGCCTCTTGTACCTGTGCCATGTGCCTTCCTGGGTGTTCCCGAGTAGGTGCTCTGGGACTGAGGACTAGCAAGGCTGAGTTGGGTTTTGTGGTGCTCTGGTCTCTGCTCATCCCTCAAAGGGGGGAAAAGTGGGGCTGTGCATGGATTTGTGTTTTATTGAAGATCACTTTCTTCTCTTTCCTACCACCCTATCAGATTCGTCAGAGAGTCCACCAGATCCTGAACATGAGAGGCAGCTCCATTAAAATTGTTCGGCACATCCTGAAGGGTGAGTTGTGATATCCCTGTGCAAGTGTCTCATCTCTGCCAGGGACAGCTTGGTCACTGCTTTGTGGGATGAGCCTTCACATGTAATTCTCCTTGGCTTCATGCACATCTCCAGGCAGCAGCTGAGCAGTGTTCCAAGGTCCTGGCAGGGCTGGGATCACCCTGGTTAGTGGCATCCTTTGCTTTGCCTCCGAGTTAGGGCACTTGCTGTAGCTGCTGTCAGGGAACGGCACATCACTTCACGCTTCCATCAGCTCCAGCCTGGCTGGGACTTGCTGCTGACATTAAGGTGAAAGTAAATATTTAAGGGAAGTGTACATGCATGCTAGAGGGAAGAATAGTGGAGTCTCATCTTTCATTAACATGGCCCTGCACTTTACCATCTGCACCGTATTAGTACCCGTGGTGTATTTGTCTTGTTCTTAGTGTCAGATTAATATGGATTATAGCATTAAAGTATCCTCCGTAGCTTTAAAATGTAGCTGTTGTGATTTGCAATCCCAGTTTTAAAGTGCTGCTTGTTATTTTTAATGCTTATGTTGAATTAGAGCAATGCCTGTTTGAGCTGTGGCCCTGCTCTGCAGCCTCCTGTCCTTCACCAGCAGCAGCAGCACCCAGTGCTACTGGGGGAGAGGAGGGCAGGACTTGGGCTCTCCCCACAGCCCCTCAGAGCTGTGAGGCTTAGTGGGAGCAGCTGGGAACCTCCTGCCCAGGGAAGGTGCCTCCTCGTGGGATGGGTCTTCTCCTGAGGGGTTGTGTTGATTTTGGTGAGGGACGAGGAGCCTGTTTCTCTTCTGGAGGCAACAATTATGTTCTCCTGGCCTTTTCTTCCCCTCTCTTCAACACTGGCAGGTACTGGCAGCTTTTTTCTTAACAGAACCTGTCGGTTTTCTCCCTTCTAATATGCAGGAAAAAAGGGATCAGAAGGATGGCTGGTATGACGAAATTAAGAGTGATTTTCTGACAGTGTGAGATTACCTGCAGCTATAGGCAATCTCTTTGGCTCTTGTCCTTGGCCACCAAGTGCAAGTTAATGCCTGCTGATGAGCAGGGGCGCTGGATAGGATGTCTTTTCTGATTTTAATTATGATTCTTGACGATTCCTGCCTCCAAACTGCCCGTTCCGAGCGCAGAGCGTGCCACACGTCCGCGTTCAGATTCCCGCTCTTGCCCTGGGCCGTGGGTCCCTGAGGGAGTTGTCTGCACACCCCGCTGGATTTGCACACCTCACGGTCACGGCTCTGGCTTGTTGATTTACATACCAAGCTGAATTGGAGGGCAGCTGCATTAAAATTTCATCCGATTCTTTCTTTCCCAGACAGTGCCTTGCATTGTGAAAGCTGCTCTGCGGTTGTATCGAGTGCTGCGAGCCGAGGGTGGGTGCCCTCAGCAGCGCCGCGTTCCCTGCCTGAAGGGGCACACGTGGCTTGTTAATAATACAGGGGGGGGATCCAGAGTTTGGGGCTCTGGCAGCAGCTTTCCCCAACTCTTACACTTGCCAGTTTTAGAGATTTTTGCCACCACAGTAGTCAAGACCTCAGCGATAAATTTCCTGGTGGGCTCTTTGAAATCCCACAGTGGGGCTCAGCAGATCCTTACAGGCAGGAGCAGCTCTGGGCTCAGCTGCAGTCTGGGCTCTGAAATTCAAGTTTTTCTGTAGTCACTCACCTGTGTCCACAGCCATGGGCAGTGTAGATTCACGAGCTTTTAAAAGAAGTGGCACTAAGGACAAGCACCTGCCACTCCAGGGGAGTCAGTCTGTTGGTCACAGCTTCCCACTGGAGCAGAGGTTTGGATGTGGACCCTGCAGGGGGCTCCCATGGGGCTGAGACCAGCAAGGCACTTCTGAAACTTCTCAGGAGTCAGAACTGCAAGTGACTGAGAGATCAGGAGCTTGAACCTTGGCTGGAATGTTTCCAGGGCACTTTCCAACTTGCTCTCAGGACAGATGAGGGCTGGTTTATTTTTACTTTTCGTTCAGTGTTTTGCTCTTGTTCAGTTTTTATTTTCTATTTTTGCATACTAATTAGGTGCTTGGGTTTTTTTGGTTTGATTTTTATGGCCTACATATTCTCCATGTTTCTCTGGCAACCTGACAGCTGATGGATCCCTTGGGGTGGCTCAGCATTACTTACGATGCAAGCAAGGAAGCAAGACTGTTTTCTTGTGGTAGGGCTTTCAAGGGGGAGGAGTGGGCAGGAAATAACAGGAGGCTCATTAATGCATTTCTGCAGGCTGACCCGTCCTCCCACACTTCCCTTTTCTTGAATATCAAGCATTTCTTGTAACGGGACAGTTGGTTTGTGCTTTGGAAGGAAAGGACTGAATGGTGTGTGCCCTGGCTGGGGGGGATGTTTTGAGGGTGGAGGGTGGGTTCAGGACAGTGAATGGTGTCTGTGTCTTGGGGCAATGCCTGGTCTCCATCTCTGGCTGGCAGTGGAGTGAGGCACAGGCCTCTCTGAGTAGTGATACTCGGCTCTGGGATGGCAAAGCTCCCTGTTCCTCCCTGATCCAGAGGGAACTGGGCATTGGTCCTGGCTCCTTCAGGCAGCCCCTGCTGAGGCCCCTCCCCACAACACCTGGTCACATACCTGGTGTCAGGTGAGCAGGCACCCTGGGAGCTGGGCAGGTGGAATCCAGCCCAAAGCTGTTAGCACAGGTAAGCACAAAGGAAGGGTCAGCGTGCTGTGAGGGCAGAGCTCGGTCTGGCTCGCGGCTCCTCCGTCTGTGCAGGCTTTGGAGCTTCCAATATCCATTACAAGCCTCAGTATTTCCCAATTGATTTTTACTGTTCTGTAACCATTGTATTTTGTCTAATGAAGCAGAAACCAATCTCGGGCCCTTTCCCTTTGTGTAGCTACAGCAGTGTGTAAGCTCTGGTTAACTGTTGGCAGGGGCAGCTTACATTTGATTTTTTTTTTCCAGTCTCAGCGAAGTGTTGGAATTTTAAATAAAAAAGTAAATACATAAATTCTCAGTCAGAGATTTATTTTTTTAAGCCTGGTTCTGGGGGCTATATCTGGTCTTTTCAAATGAGCATTAGCAGCTGTCGGAACCCAGTAAACAGTCACTGGGGCTTTAGTCTTGCAAAGCCTAAATGTTAAGAGGGAGAAATGCTGAGCTTTTGGACAAGATTAGAGGAATTTGTGTCTTGCTTTTGTCTGGGTGATCTGGCTGGGACAAAGGAAGGGCAGTCATTAGTGGCACTCAGCAGTTCTTTGCTTGAGCCGTAGTCTGAGCACTCTGTCCTTAAGCTGGGAGTGGAGCAGCCCCATCCTTCTCCAAGGGCAGAGCTGTTGGAGATCACAGCCTTCTCTCAGCTGGGCATGGAGAGGCCATGGCAGGTGGGAAGTGCTGCCCCTGGGCTACGATAAGCAGCATTTGCAGCTGCTGTGGCTGTTCCAGAGGCACTTTCCCTGATGGAGCACGGAAAGGGCTGCTGGGGACAGAGGCAGCTCCTCCTCTGGCACGCTGCTGACAGAAGGCTCTGGTACTGCCTGAGGGGACAGGGGAGACTGAGCTAAGTGCCAGCTTTGGCTGGGAAGGCGACCCCATCCCTGTGCACTGGGACCATCTCCTGCCTGAGGTTTGGATCCCCGATGCAGCAGCAAAGCCCTCAGCCCAGGAGTGCACAGCGGGGCTGGGGCCACACTGCCCCACAGCAATCAGCCCATACAGGGAGCTGCAGGGAATCCATCCTTGTAGGAGCTTCCTGCTGCCCTTAAGAGTGGTGGAGAGCAGCTGGGAAGGAGGGAAGGAGCTCTGAGCTGGTCCCTTTGCCAGGACTTGGGGTTTACCTGCAGCAAACCTCAGCATTATCACCTGCTCCTGTTACAGGTACTGGAACGGTTTATAAATATTAAAAGGATTTCTCCCAGAGACCTGGCAAAGAGCTCTTGTGCTTCTATGTGGAGAGTGAGAGAAAGTGCACGCAGGAGGGAAGACTCCCACATCATCTAACTTCTCCCTGTCCTCACTGCTTTCTGTGCTCTTCTAACAAAGGCTTTGATGGAGCTCAGAGCTTGTAGCAGTGCTAAACGTATAAATATTAAAGCAAAGTTTCTACAGCAGCTTACCATTCAGAGTTGAATACAAGCTGCTCTGTTTGTTTGGAAGAAGGGAAAGAATGTGAGCAGGGAAGTGCTGTCTAACCAGCAGCCTGCTCTTGATTTCCTCAGATTTGTTCAGCTCCTTGCTTCTGCAGCTCAAAACCTGCTTTTTTTTGTTTTTTCTTTTTAAACCAGCTTTGAATATGCAGGTTCTGGTGGCAGGAAGGAGGGAGCTGGTGTGGGATGAGAGCTGCTAAGATCCAAATGAATGTCAGGAAGGAGAGCTGCAGAGGGAATGTTTGGTTCCCCTGGTGTCTGGCTGTGTGCATGGATGGGCAAGATCTTGGTCAGGGTCTGGGGTCCTATGACTTGACAGCAAGGAGTTTGGTTTGTAATTAAATCTGAACTGGTGGGTTTTCTTCTGTGTGGGTAAAAGCACTTGTAGATTGGGGAATTGGGGTCTCCTTGACAAAGATGCCCTTCAGGACGCTTGGACAACAGACAGGTTAAACCCAGGACTGGGAATGTTTAATGGTTGTGTAGCTGCCTGTGACTGACCTTTCCTGATGACACTCAGTGTTCAAAGGGACCCAGAAAGCTGGTGATGTCTGGCACTGTTTGTATTTCTTGGGAATAATACATGATCCCTGTGCCAGGGAATGGGTGCTCCTGGGTGCTGGTGTTTGCCTGGGGCAGGGCATTCTGTTCGCTTTGTCTGCCACAAAAGCTTTAAGGAGGGTCAGTGGGTGTTTGTTATGCAAAACTTTAACCCTGGGGGTGGGCAGGAAAACCATCAGTGCTCCTTGCGTTAATTCCCACTGGGCTGTTTGCAGTGGATGTGGATGTAGGTTCGTGCTGTGGTGTCTGCGGGAGCTGCTGCCCCTCGTTCATTCCTGTGGGACTGAAAGCCTGTGTCCCTCTGCTCTCTCCCTGCAGAGTACGCAGAGAACATCGGGGATGGGAAGAACCAGGAGTTTCGGGAGAGTGAGCAGAAGCGGATCCTGGATCTGTTGGAGAATTTCTGAGGGCCAGGAGGCCGAACTCTGTGTCAGCCACAAGGACTCGATGCCGGTTCTCCCTCTGTGTCTGCCCACGAGGACACGGCCCCAGCTCTCCCTCCTTCTGCCCCTCCTCCAGCCTTGATTGCACGATGAGAGTGATGTTTCTATGAAACTGCTTCTAAATGGGATTTGGGAGATATTAAAGATAGTTTCCTTTTTTTTTTTTTTAGCTCCTGGTTTGTTATTTAAGCTGTGTGCTGTGAGCAGGGCTGCAGCCATGTATCTCCCACCAGATCATCACGAGGTTCCCCTTTTTTTTCCCTTTTTGGAAGGAGGGCAGAGAGGAAGCCCAGATGGCTCAAGAGACTGTTTGCAAGTTATTCCAGCCTGATCCATTAATGAAAATGTACAACCCCTGCTCTGATGGGAACCAGGGAGGCTGGGGCAATGGTGTGTGTCCAGTTCAGCTCTTCTTCAGTGGCACAGGGGATCCAGGGATTGGCCAAATCAGCCATTCCTGTTAAATCTTCCCAAAGGCAGGTCAGAATCCAAGGCAGGTTCTGACACAGGTCAGTCACTGTGTCCCCTCCTGAAGGGCACATGGGAGTGAGTCTGTCAGGGTTTACCCAGAACCGGGAGGGAGGGGAGGTAAGCAGTGACATGCCCAAGTTCCATCACCTTCCTTTCACAGTCAGTTTGGGTCTTGGCTGTGCTTGTTCAGTAGAAAAAGAGTGTTGTGGTTCCTGCATGGGGAGCAGGGCTCTCACAGCAGCAGCAAGTCCCCCAGAGCAGAGGGACAGCCCTGCTCACCCGGTGCTGTGGGGCTGCAGGGAGACTGAGGGCATCAGCAGCTGCCTGCCTGCCCCAGGGGAAGGGGCCACAGCTCATTCCTGTCACCCTCTGCACCACACGGTGATTTTGGGTGTCACCATCCCGGCGCTTCCCTGAGCCGGGACTCCCAACCGGGATAGGAAGTAGCTGAGAATATTTTCCTGCCTCCTCTTTGCTGCTGCTGAAGTTAATGACTGTCATCACAAACCATCGCGGCTCCCGCAAGCTGGGCTGTGCCTAATTTAGAGAGATTTGCATGCTGGCAGCATTCATTTTTTATCTCCAAGAAAAATGCATTGTCAGGGAAGCTTAAAGTCTTCCTTCAATCCTGACTGCGCAGGCACTGCTGGCCTGGCGCTCTAGAATGCTGCTGTTTGGGGGATCAGCACCGAAGCCGTGGCTTCAGCAGCCACAAAAAGCTGTAGAAGTACATTTTTGGTGCAGAACTTGTTTGAATTCCCCGTTTCTTTCCTCTGTTAAAGGTGTTCTTTCCTTTAGCTTTCAGATGTGTTTAGGTTTTCACTTGAGCCTGGGAATCCTTCCCTTTCCACGCCATGGCCAATGAAGTTGTGGTGAGAGCTGGTCTCTGGTTCCCCCTGTAAGGTGACTTGGCTGTTCCCTTACACTGTGCTTGTGTTGGAAGAGCTGAGGGGAAAGGGAGGGATGTGAGATGGAGGGTTTGAGGCAGAGCAGGAGGGGGAACTTAGTGAGCACGAAACAGCTGTGGCTGAGAAGTGGGGCCACATATCTGTGGGAGAAAAGGGCACGGAAGGTCTTGACAATAGTGCAGTAAATTGCCTGAGGGCAAGGTAAGTTTATAAATGTAAATGTAAACCTTTAACCTGATTCTCTCTGTTTGCCACACGTGTGTGTGTGTGTGTGTGTGTGATCGTTTCCCTGCAAGTCAGGTGAGCTGTGTGGGGGTGCAGTGCACGATCACTGCTCCAAGTTGGCTCCTCTCAGGTGGGGAAATCCTCCAGCAGCATCTGCTGGGAGTGAAATCTCAGTCACTGCCACAATGGGTTGTGCCTCTGAACTCGCATTGGAAGCACCCACTGCAAGGGACAGGGGCTGGAGGAACCCAAAACGTGGTGCTGTGGCGTGTGGGTTTCCTGGACTCCCAGGGGAGCAGGGAAGGGTCCCAGCACTGCTCCAAGTGCCAGCAGTCAGTGCTGTCCTGGCTCAGGAGAAGGGTCACAATTTCCCACCTGGAATGGGGACAGTGGGTGATGGAGTGAAGTTGATGGGGCTCAGCATCATCCTGTGAGCTGATGGTCCCTCTGCAGGGCTGGGGATGTGGTGTCACCCCTGCACTGTCCCTTGTGGTTCCTGTGGTCGTGGTACTGCAGCTGGGGAGCTGGAACACCTTGTGCAGAGTGTTTTCACTTATTTGAGTCTTCCCAAGCCAAAGGAGGTATTGTGGAATTAGGGAATGGCAGCGTGCCCATCCCGCCCAGCCACTGTTGAGGATGCTCCAGATGTTGCCATGGAATTCGTGCAGGGCTGGTTCCTGCAAGTCAGGCTTTTGCAAGGCTGATGATGAATTATTCTTTTCTTCTAATTTCCAAACTCTTTCAGAGGGAGGAACCCCACTGCTCCAAAGGGAGGATCCTCTGCTGGGGGGTCCCGATGTGCTGGAGGGACTGGAAGCAGCTTCCTGCCCTCCTGGGACACGTGAAGTCCCTTATCTTGTACAAAACCCTGGTAAAAAGCATGAAAAACCCCTCATGATGTCCCCAAGGCCTGTTGGGTGCTGCAATGGGGTCTGGCTCTCCAGGACCCAGGACAGATGGGAGGTTGGAGCCCCCAACTCCTGCCTGCCCCCGCCATGCTCCTGGGATCATCCCTATACCAGTGCTGGCCTCTGGGCTTGCACTGCCACTCCTAATGCTTGTGCCTGAAGAAATCCCCGCTCCATAAATGATTTCAGCAGATAAGAAATGAAATTTGGTGAGGAGGGGGAGGTGGCCTGAAGGATGGTGGTGCCGAGAGATTTATGATCCCGGTGCTCACCCACACCCTGGCCCCACTGCTGGGAAACACCAGATCCTTGCCTTGGTCCCTGGGATGGGCTGGGGGCCCACCTGGGCCCACTGTTATTAATTAAGATAATTATTCAGCTTGGTGTGCTGCTCCTGGCCAGCTCAGTTGCGCTGTCGTGTTGAGCAGCACAGAGAAGCCTTGGAGCTGTGAGGATGGGCACCCTGAGCCTTGGCAGCTGTGGAGAATGTTGTTACTGTGGTTGGGGGAGGATTAAAAGGTTGAGCTAATAACGGATTTTCTTAAGGAGGCATCCATAGGCTGTGGACAGGGGGATTTGTGCCCTGGTTTAACGGTGGTGGTTTCTGTGGCCCTGGGGCGGCAGCATCAGTGTTGGCTTTTGGGCTAAATGTGGGGTTTGGGAGGGTGTGTGGGAGCAGTGCAGCCCCCAGGCAGCTCCCCCAGGGCTCCAGGCTGCTGGCAGGGATAGCAGGGACATCTCACTGGGTGACAGAAGCCTGGTGGCTTTGGCTCCTCTGTGAGCCCTCCTCAGGTCAAGCCATGCACTCCCCTGCCCGCTCTGCACTCGGGGCAGGGGGCAGCAGAGTGTGCAGGGACAGACACCCCTCCCCATCACATCCCTCGCTGGGCCCTGTTTTCCTGTCTCTGATTGTAAACAGATTTGACTAAAGAGGTAAATGAGAAGGTAATTAGAGGGAACATGATGGATGAGGCGCTCTGGTGATGGCAGGCAGGAAACTTGCCCTCCAGGAGAAAGGAGCGGGGAGGGTGTCCTTTGGCAGGAGCATCTCCCCTCACCCTGCAGTGTTCCTGCTTCCCCCTGCAGCGTTCCTGCTTCCCCCTGCAGCAGGATTCTGGGATGCAGTGCTGGGGGCTCTGACCCCCAGGGATGCCCAAGGCTGTGGGCACCGGCTGCTGCAGGCAGGGGTGAGCCTGTCATCCAGACATCCCTTGGTTTGCCAGGGCACTGATCCCAGGTTTGGTACAGGATGGACAAGGCTGCTGAGCACGAGCACAGGATTTAAAAGCAGGAAAAGCAGCAAGGGATGGAGGAGATGCTGTCCACAGTCTGTGGGGCCATTGGCTTCCTGTGCTCCGTGCAGATGGAGTTCGGGGTTTGGTCGGACTGAGGCCGGGCTGGGATCGGCTGGGGTGGGTCCTGGGGGATCCAGTGTGGGAAGGGGGAGTGAGAGGGATGGTGACACCAGCCCCGTGGTGGGTGTTGGGGTGGGAGCCCTCGTGCTGGCGCTGGGACGGTGTTGATCCCAGCAGCAGGAGCGCTGTTTTCCTCCTGCTGGGAACGGCGGGAGCTGATGGCACTTCCCCCTGGCCATGGGAGGCAGGCACCGTCCTCGCTGTGTGTCCAAATCCATCTTCGGCTCCGCTCCCGACTGAGCCTCCCTAAACGGGGAAAATGAGTGTAAATCATGGCTGAGGAACATCTCCCAATATCCCAGTGGAGGGACCGAGGCTGCGCTAAATACAGCGAGGGGCTGTCAGTGCCGGCAACAAACCGTCAGCAGCGAAATAAGTCACTTACGATATTGATTTTTTTTTTTTTTTAATATTATTTTCCTTTAAGGCCTGGCTCTCAGGGAAAGCTTTTCTCCTGGGGCAGGAAATCGTCTGGCAGGGGGAAGGGCTGGTTGGTTTGGGCGTTTTTGATAGTTTTTTACATTTAATTTTTTTGGTGCTTAATGGTTTGGAAAGAGGGAACTGTTCCACAATGACGGACACCTGTGATGGTGCTCCCCTCCATCGGGAACCTGGCAGTGGGTTCTGCAGAGGAAGGAGTTAATGGTCTGGAAACGGGCTTGAGTTGTTCTCTGAAGAAATAATTCTTTTCAAGTCATTTTCCTCTGAATTTTATGCTTTAGAGACTTCCCTGTGTGGGGGCTGCTCCGGGCACAGGAGCCTTTCGCTCCCAAAGCCTCCACGTGCCGTGGGGGTTCCTGCTGCCTTCCTCACATCATGTTGGGACCCCCGGGGCTCCCTGGGGTGGGGTGCTGGGGTGCAGGGCTGTGACCCCTCCAAACCAGGCAGGGGGGTGGAGACACTGCATATCCCTTCCCCTGGGATGCTCCCACTGCTCTCCCAGCCAGGTCGATGCTGTTGTGTCTTTCGTGGAGAGGGTTGGTGGGTTGTGTTTCCTCACCTGTGTTCCTGCCAGCCGCCTCCCTGGCTGCTTCCTGCACCGGGGGATGCAGACGGGCTCTGCCTGCGTGGCTGGCTGCGCCCGGGATGATTTGTGGAGGAGCAGGCTGTAATGCTGCCTGGCGGGAGCATTGTTTTCCTGCGGCGCGCGCAGACCTTTGCAAATAATCTAATAACGCAGGAATGTCAAACTTCAGCTGTGGAAGGGAATCCTTTTATACAGGAATTGTCAAGTCTCTAAACAAGTATCAGAAATGAGCTCGGTATCAATGTGGAGGGTGTTTATTCTGCCCGTCAGAGAGATGAACAACCCAATTCACTCTCCCAGGCAGACGCGGATTTGAGTGTTGGTTCCTGGACCTCAGGAGAGCTCAGTGCTGAGCCTCAGGGTGCCCCCACACGAACCCTTAAAGAGGTGAATTTCAAAATAATGCACAAGACAGCCCCCTGTGCTTCGGCAGCTCCGGGGTTTGGGGTTTTTTTCCTTCCAGTTGCTGGGCAGCTCTGGCTGCTGAGGTGTGGATGGCATCAGAAAGAGCATGAGCAGACCTTGGGAGCCAGGAGGAAAGGACCAACCCTCTTGCTTTCATTCTGGGTGTCCTTGGGCAGTGCCAGGCTGGGGCCATATCCTTGGGGGATGGTCCGTGTGCCCTAGTGAGCAGATCACCCCAACTGCCCCACAGAGTCTGGATCCTCCTGGAGCTGGTGCCCCATGAGATGCTGCTGATCTGGCTGAACCCCCACCCCCTTCCAACCTCATCCTGCTCTTCTGAGCTCCACTGCACCCTCCAGCTTCCCAGGCTGATTTTGCCCTATGGACAGGTGTCCCAGGAAACCCACACGTGAACCTCGTGGGCACACCAGCTGTGACCATGGAGGATGTGGTGCCACTGGGATCTTTGTAGTGTCACAGCACGGACGCAGCCACTGGATTGCCCCATCTGGCAGGTGCCCCCCTGAGCAGAGCTGAGCGCTGGGCAGGAACCTAGCCCTGGCAGAGATAAGGAGCGTTTCATCCTCGAGAGTGAGTCCCTGGGCCTGTTGTGCTGGAACAGGAGCCCTGTGAGGGAGGTGCTGGCTGTTCAGAGCAATAACAAGTGTGCAGATAAGGGACCTCGTTACACAGCGGGTGCCACATCTATGCCCCGGGAGCCGCTGGCTGTGCTCCCTCTGCTGCGGGCGAGCGGCCTCCCCCCGTGTCCCTGTCAGACTCTCAGGGCTTCATTGGGGCTGCGTGGCTGCACCCACAGGCAGATCTGCCCGGGGCCTCTTCACCAGCAGATTAAAATAGAGGAGGAAAATGAAACAAACCTTCACAGTGTGCTTGAGACGTGCAGGCACTGACTCTTCCCCATCCGCCCGGCCCTGCACAGCCCCGGCGCCCGTTTGTCATCCGCTGCGGTGGCAGAAAATCAGCTGGAAATGGGGCTTAATTCAGGCTCTGCCTCTAGAGGTGTTCCCGGCTCCAGGAGGAATTTATGCTCTTTGCTTCCTCCTGGCATGATTTAAATATCTCTGATGGTGCACGGGCAGGTTTCAGCCCTCGAGGTGCAGCTGCGCAGCCTCGGGTTCCGAGTGGGGGCTGTGCCACCCTTGTGTTGGGGGGCAGGAGCTGGGCTGGGGCAGGGGACCCTCCCCATATGTGGGATGCACCATCCTCAGTGGGGGATGCCTCCAGCTTCTGCTCTGGCTATGCCCGTGGGATGCTTCACAAAGTGGGGTGCCGGGTCTAGGGGGCACAGGGTGTAGCTGCTGTTTCAGTGTGGGCTTGTTGGTGTCCCCTCGCTGGCCGGTGGCAGAGGATGGTCCCTGCACCAGAGAGCAGCCACGAGACTGAACCCAAAATGTGGGGCACACGAGTGCTTGGCCTTTGCTGCTTCTCCTGTTGCACTCGCCCCTGTGCATGAACCCCATCTCTTGGAACATGATCCCTCTATTTTGGTGCGTGGGTTCTGCCTCCACACGAGCCTCTGGGGGATCTGATCTTTTGCTTTATCAGGATCACACCCAGAGTCGCTCCCCGAGGCAGCCCTGTTTGCTCAGCAGCTCCAGGCAGCTTTCCCTTGGGAAGTTTGGAACCCTTTGCTGCTGCTGTCACCATCCCAGAGTGGGACCCTCTGAACCCAGCAGGCCACAGGACCCTCCAAATCCAGTCATCGCCTCGGCGCCCATTTGTCTGTCACTGCCACTCCCTCCTTCCTTCAGCTTTTAACTCCAGAGGGAGTAATGAACTTGGGCAGAGATCAATGCTCTGCTCTGAGCTGGGCTTTATTCTGACATGCGGCAAACGCTGCAGTGGGTACAACTTTTTTTTTAAATTATTGATTAGTAACGCTGGTACGAGGCAGCTCAGCTCCTGCCCAGGGACCTGCCTTGCTGGGGGGAATGGGAAGAACACCCCCACTCTTTCTGCTGGAGCCCTGCCGAGGGAAGGGCAAGGAAATACAGTCAGTATTTTCAAATCCAATTTAAAGAATCTCTTTGTAGCAAACATCTGTCATCTCGTGGCAGAAAACACCTGAAATAATCTGATTTTGACTGTTTATCTAGATAGCAAATATCCTTCACGTTGCTCTGGCCTGCACAGATACTCTCGTGTGAGTGATGTGTGCCCTGTGCCTCCCCCAGTGCTGAGGCCGGTGTGTAGGGCAGGGATGTGGCACCCCTGGGTCTCTCAGGGCATTTTTAGGCTGTTCAGAAGAGGTGTTGGAGCTGCACAGGGGCTGGTGCTGCAGCTCTGACCTGCTGCGAGGGGCAGCTACTGGTGCTGTCAGGGGGTTTGGCCTCGAGATCTGTGGAGCCAAAGGGAGACTGGGATCCTGCCCATGAGTTCCATGAAATGCTGCTCATGGCAGGAGCAGGGTGGTTGTTCCAGCCCTCTCTGGAGTGGGAGATCCCTGCCTGGCTGCTGCCACTGGCCACGCTGCACTGTGCGTGAGCCCGCACCCACCCCGGCCCCGGGGTTTTCATTTCGAGACAAATCCCTCGCGGTCTGGGGCAGGGATCGGGATACGCGGGGAGAACCGTGCTCTTGCTCTTTCCTTCACGCTTAAAGACCCCTCAAACCGCTCCCAGACGGGCCCCGGCCCCCGTCAGTGCAACCGGAGCCCCGGGCAGCGAACCCTCCGGGCACCGCACCCCCGGCACGGCGCCTGCGGGCGCTGGGGCCGTGCTGGCATGCACTGGCCCGTCCTGGGCTGAGCTGTGCCGGGCCGTACCACACCGGGCTGTGCCCTACCGGGCGGGTCGGGCGGAGCCCCGTACAACGCCGGGCGCTGTCCCGGGTGCTGCAGCCGCTCCCGCCGGGACCGGCGGTGCCCGGGGGTCTCGCCCTACGGGGAGCGGAGCCAGGGCCGGCGGGGAGAAACCCGTCCGGGGAAACCCGCTGTGCCCCGGGAGTGTCGGACGCCGCCGGTGCCCTGCGGGGCGGTGCGGCGCGTGCCGGTGGTCCCTGCGGGGCAGTGCGGGAGGGTCCCGGCGGTGCTGGGGGTCGTGGCGGGGCGGGCCGTGGAGGTGGCAGCGGTGCCGGGGGCAGTGCGGGGTCGGGGGTCGTGGCGGGCGGGCCGAGGTGGCAGCGGTGCCGGGGGCAGTGCGGTCGGGGGTCCGGTGGGCGGGCCGTGGAGGTGGCAGCGGTGCCGGGGGGCAGTGCGGGGGTCGGGGGTCGTGGCGGGGCGGGCCGTGGAGGTGGCAGCGGTGCCGGGGGCAGTGCGGGGTCGGGGGTCGTGGCGGGCCGGGCGGTGCCGGGGGCAGTGCGGGGGTCAGGGGTCCCGCGTGGGCGCGGCGCGCGCGGCCCCGCCCCGCGCACTTTGAGAATGAACCGTGGGAAAAAAACTTGGGGGGTGCGCGCGGGCCGGGATCCCTCCGCCGGGCGGGGGAGGCTCCGGGCGAGCCGCGGCACCGCCTCGGCGCGCGGCGCCCTCCGCGCGAGGGAAGAGCTCCGCAGCGCGGCGGCGCCGGGACCGCGGCGCAGCCCCGGGGACAGGGCTCGGCCCGGCGGCGCCGCCGCCCCCGGGACGGACGCGCCCGCGGCAAGATGGGCGCCCTGGCCCTGGCCCTGGGGATTTTCCAGTACCTGGGGCTCTACCTGCAGCTCGGCGCCGCCTCCCGGCACCCCCCGTGGGACGCCCCGGCGACGGGCAGCGGTGAGGCGGCGGCGGCGGCGGCAGCCGGGGCTCGGGCGAGGGGCGGCTGCGCTGGGGCGCTCCCGGGGTTCGGTGCCCCGCGGGGCTGGCGGCGGGGTCGGGGCGGTCCCTGCCCGGGCAGCGGGACGGGTGCGGGGCTCGGGGTCCCGGTTGGGCTCCGCCGCCGCGGGCAGCCCCGCGTCGCGGTCCGTCGCGCCGGTGGCGCCGAGGAGCGGGGGGCGGCCGGGGAGAGCCGGGGCTGGGCTTCGCCGCTCGCGTCCCCGGGGCCCGGGGGGCGGCCTCTGCCTCCGCCGCTTCGCTGACGAGTCCGGGGCTCTGCGCGGTGCGTCCCGGTGCCCGCCGCCACCCGCACCCCGTGTCCGTGAGCCTCCCGGCGCCGCCACCGCCCGCATCCCGTGTCCGTGAGCCTCCCGGTGCGCCTCCCGGTGCCCGCTGCCGTCTGCACCCCGTGTCCGTGTGCCTCCCGGTGCGCCGCCCGGTGCCGCCGCCCGCCCCGCCGTGCGGTGCCCCCCGCCCCGGCAGCGGGGCTGCTCCGCCGCCTCCCGCTCCGGTGCGCGGTGGCTCGGCGGGTCGCTGCTGCCGGGTCCGCTCGGACCCACCGGAGCTGGGGAACGGGAGCCTGTTCTGCATCCTGCACTCTCCCGTGATGAACCTGTCCTGGCGTGGGGGCAGTTTCCCTGTGGGTGCCGAGAAGGGGGTAGGAGGGGACCGAGCCCCCTCTGAGGAGGCTGCCAGGACCCTTCTCGCTCTCTGTTGGGGTGACACGCGCGGGGTGAAATACGAGCCCGAGGAGTGACCACGGGAGCGTGCTGGGTGCCCGGGGTCCCAGCTCTCCCCCTCGCCCAGCTCCGGAGCCTCCGGCATGCAGAGGAATCCACTCTCTGCCCCAAGGAGCCTCCAGGCACGCGGCACCTCGGGCCGTGCCAGGGGGGAAGGTGTGAGGTGTCCCGCCGTTTGTGATGTCCCTCGGCGGTGCAGCGTGCGTGGGCCAGCAGGTACCCTCCTGCCCAGGGAAGGGGTGATCAGCCTCTGCATTGGGGGATCGTTGCGGGAGAGTTTCCAGACCTGCCTTCCTGGCATGCCAGAAGGAGAGGTGGGTGAAGAGCCTCCATTAGCCGCCGCCGCTCCCCTCAGAAATTCAGCAATAGGCAAATAAATAGTGAAATGGTCGCTGTGAGGGAGCAGGGAGCCAAGGAGAAGAAATATTCTGGGAGGGTGAGTGCACTTTGGAGCCACATTACAGCTTGCTACTCGAGCAGTTCTGCAGCAACTCACTTAATCACAACAGAAACCTTTATTAACGATACTGAAAAGCAGTGAATAAGTGGGTCATGTATAATAAGCCGTTTGTGTTCAGTAGGTGAATACCAATTTGATAAAAGCTGTGCGTGCTGGAAACCTGTATAAATCGCTGTTTAGCAGATTGGAGATTGATCATTTCATTACAGGCTGCTACAGCTTTCCCTCCGCACCGAGAAGAGTCCGGCAGGTCGGGGATGTGGAGCGGGAGAGGAGGCAGGGCCAGTGGGATGGATTTGGCTGTGGCTGGTGGGGTTGGTCAGGTCCTGCCAGGCTTTGCCCGCAGCAGGCAGTGCCCGGAGCTTGCCGCCATCTCTGCCCGGGGCTGGCGGCCTGGAGGAGCCTCCACAGCGTCGCGAGGCTCTGGCACAGCCCGCGAGTGGCTTCGCTCTTCCTTTTAACTTGTTCACAGTGAGGGAATTGAGTGGGAGCAGCATGTGCTCCGCAGGCATGGGCGGGCGATCATGAGCACCCCTGGGGTGCGGGCAGCTCCCCCATCCTGCCACCCCACAGTGGGCTCTGCTCACAGGGCAGCCAGGGCTGTGGGGGAGAGAAAAGTCACAGTCAGATAAAGTCCTTTCCCTGTCCCCACAGCAAAGGCTTTGCCTTGGGTAAGGATGGAGCCAGGATGGGCTCCATCTGCCCTGGGAGAGCGCCTGAGCCGCAGGATCCCTCCCGCCATCCCTCCCCTACCCACAGCGCTGCCTCTCCCCCCTCTCTCCTCTCCTCAGGCTGGCGCCTTCAATTATTCATGCCCCCCGTTGCAGCCTGTGCACGCCGGGCTGCTGCCATCGGCTTTCACACGCGCTGGCTGGGAAGCTCCAGCCACCTTCCCAGCCTGCTAGCTCTGGAGCGGGGCAGGGGAGCCGTGCGGTGGGGAGGACAAGCCGGTCTCCTTCCCAGCATCGTGTGCAGGCGGTACCTCCTCGCCGTCAGCAGAGCCGAGGCTGGAGGGAGCGGGGCCCCGGCTCCCCAGGGCACTGCCCTGCTCCGTTCCTGCACACCCCGGTGATTATTCTATCAATTACTTTCATAAACACTTTGCATTCTGCCGGATTTTTTCACACTTCCTGATGGGAATTCTCCACCCGATGTGTTTTTCCTGCTGCTGTTCGTGCAGTCATTCAGCGCAATTACATCTGACACCTCTCCTCATCAAACGTCTGGGCTTTCTCTTCCCTTGAAGCGGCTGACAGACGACGGGCCAGACACTGGGAATTATTACATTAGGACAGTGACAGCTAATTTTAATCATAACGTTCCCCATGAGCGAGGGGGGAATCAGAGCAGCAGCCGGCACGGCTGTGCCCGGCCTGGGAGCCGTGGGCAGCACGGCAGGGCTGGAGTGAGGACCTGGAGGGGGCCAGGGAGCTGGATAATCTCCACTGCTCCCCTCTTCATCAGAGGACAGGCAGGCACCTAGGCAGGGAGTGCTCTCCCCTTCATAGCTCCTCTGGGATTTTGGTTCACAGTCTGAGTGGGACTCGTGAGCCTTGGGACAGACAGCCCTTCCCAGCCCCATTGCTGATGATTCTGGTTCTCTCTGAGCTCCTCTTCTCCATGGCCATATCCCCTCCTGCAGGCTGCTTTCCTGCCTGGCTGCCCACTCCCTACAGCTCCATCTGCAGTGGGTGCCCAACTGGGCACCAGGGATGTTGGTTGGGCTCGGTTGTATTGGGTGAATTGGTGCCTTGTAGCGTGTGCTCCGTGTGGAGCTGGACTGGGATGAGCCCACCAGTGATGGGCCTGGCAGAACTGGGCAGGAGGGGGCTGTGTCCGTGAGCACCAGGTGCTGCTGGCTCTGTGGGATGGTACCAGCACTGTGTGTGGTGTGGACAGCTCTCAGCAGTGGCTGCCAGTGCCGGTGGCTCATGTTTTGGGTGCAGGGTGTGAGACCAGGGGGCTGATCTTCAGCAGAGCAAAGCTCTGGTCAGCCCCATCCCAGCTCCTGCCTGCTGGGAACCATCCGCTGGCAGAGAGCAGCACCAGAGCGAGTGGTGGCTGCAGGATGGCTGCACATGCTGCTGGGGTCCCACTGGGAGCTATCAAAACAGGCCATTTTAGGGCTTTGGTACTTATGCTATCAAATAACAGCTCTTCCTTGAGCCCCTTGGGAGGGAATTGTCTGAGAACTGCGACTCCCCAGGAGCCAGCCAGGAGCAGTGAGTCCCCTTGCCTGGGTAAAGCTTCACGTAGCAGGGGCCAGGCTGGGGAACTCACCACTGGCAGCTCTCCCTGTGGTGGCTCAACATCCAGGCAGCAGGACGTACCGGGGGCAGGAGCTGGAGCATCCAAACGTGTTGGGGCACTGCTGGAAACACCTCCTGGTTTCAAGGTTAATTCCATCTTCCCGGTGAGGTGAACGCTGGCCTGATCACAGTCACTGAATTAGCTGGATTTTTTTTTGTTGTTGTTTTTAATTCATGCTGCAAATTTGAGCTCCTTCTGCTGCTAATGTGACAGTAAGTAGGGGCAGAGCAATCGCGCTGCCACCCCCAGCGTGTGGCGGGAGCCTCCTGGCCTCAGCCACGGCCACAGCGCTCCAGCCTGACGTGTCTCGTGGGAAGGGAGGTGGCTGGATCGCTGGAGGAGAGCAGTGCTCACTGTCTGAGCCCTCTGCCCAGCTCAGCGGCCGGAGCCAGAGCCCCCTGCCCTCTCTCACCGGTGCCGCCGTCACGCCGTGTTTATGCAGCGGTTTGCACCGTGATGTGTTTTCGGCGCCCTGGGGTCAGCATCCCTGCCCGCAGGCTTGTCAGCAGGAGATGCATCCACAGCTGTTAGCGGTGGTGGGAAGGAGAGGGAGGCTCTAGCCCGACTTGCGCAGCAGCCGCTGGCAGACCCGGTGTCCCCGCGGTGGGGACAGTGTGGGTCACACGGCCGGTCCGCTGGGTAGTGCCCAGGCCTCTGCTCCTGGATCCAGCCAGAGGGTGCCTCCTGATCTCCTGGGGTGTGTCCTGCTCAGGCAGCCCGCAGCAATGGGTGGGGGCTCCTGTGGCACCCAAGAGGATCCCTCCTGCTCTGGGTCCCTGCTCGGTGTGTGCCGGGACGTGCCCCGGGTGCCTTTGCTCAGGTGCCTTTGACACGGTGCTGCTGCAGCCGGGGCTGTCGCTCCGTTAGCCACACGGGTCAGGGATGCCTGGGGAGAAGAAGGTGCTGGAGGGGCCGTGGGTGCCTGGGGAGGGTGCCAGCAGTGGCGGATGCTGTCAGGCACGTTTGTTTTTCCTGCAGTGGTGCAGCTCAAACCGAGCAGGTCGGAGCCGGCCCCGTGCCAGGGATGCAGGGCAGAGTTTGGATGGACATGTCAGTGGGCAGGAGCGAGTGCAGAGAGGCCCCTCAGCTCCCTCAGCCCCTGTCCGTGCCCAGCATGGGACAGAGCAAGACCCCAGCCCCACTGTTTGCCAGGCATGTGCCACCCCACCAGCCCAGCTGTGGCTCTGGTGAGGGGCTCCAGCTCTGCTGGGCAGAGAAAGAGGCTTCCAACTACCTGGCACTGCCATGGCTTAGGGGAAAATCCCTCCTGGAGCAGGCACCTGTGCTGACCGGGTGATTAACAGGCGTTTGCAAATGTCCAATGCATATTTAATTGCCCTCCAGTACATGTTTGCACAAACATTAGCCTGAGTGCGTGCCCACGGCGCTGCTCCAGCCGTGGGTGCCCTTGGTGCCTCGTGAGGGCTGTGGTGGGGGGCCACTGGAGCTGGGCTCTGTGGGTCATTTCCAGGTACTCAGGGCAATGCATGAGCTGCCCTTGCCCCAGCACAGGGAAGGTGGGGGCTGCCCCATCCCCGCTGCCCACAGACCCCCTCCCTGTGGTGTGGGACCGCGGTGAGGGACGGTGCCGCCGCAGGGAGGGAGCACACAGCCCGTCTGCCTCCGGTTTATGAGAGCACCAAGCTGTCCCAGCAGGCGTTTTCAATTCCGTTTATCTGTGTTTCCCCATTGAGTTCATTTTATTTCCCCTGATTTTTGTTTCCTGGAAGATTTATCGATCCTGGTGTTCTCAGTTTATGACAGGTAGCAGGCCATAAAGCACGCGGAGCAGCGGCCCCCAACGGCCCCCCCCTCCCTCCACCAGGACACCGCACCAATGTCAGGGGGAGGAGAGGGACAGTGCTGGGTGACAGAGGGGCCTGGTGGGCTGGGGGCTGGGGTGCTGGAGGGGTCAGGGCACTGACCAGTGTTGGTGACCTGTCCAGTGTTGGTGGGAGCAGGGTCCAGGCAGCTTGGCCTCCCCTTTGCAGGGTCCACGCCCAGCCAAGGGCTACTCATGGCTGGGGGCTGCTTGGTGGGGTCCTGATCCCCTCTGCTCATGTGGGGCCGGGCAGTGCATCAAGTCCTGTCCTCACCACATCACCTCTGTCCAGGCACCTGAGGTCCGAGGCATCCACTTGGGAGGGCACACGATGGGACACATCTGAGAGACCTCTGTCCCCAGCAAAGGTGATGACCCTGGTCATCCATCTGTGGGACCTGCCCTCCTCTGGATGCACTTGAAGGTGGATGAGCCCTGGAGCATATCAATACATATACTTCTCAATTGAAATCAGAAAGAAAGAAGGTGCTTGATTCAATCCAACCTTTTCTCTGCTCATCTGCTGAATTCCTGTCTGTGGGAGCAGATTTTATTTGGACCCAGCTGGAGCCCTCAGAGGCTGGAGCTGTGGGGCCTGTGGGGGCTGGCACAGCCTCTGCTGGACCCGCTGGCTTTGGCCATCACTTCTGCCAGCAGGAATCCTGTGGGGCAAGAGCCTGTGGGGCTGCAACCAGGGAATGGGTGGGCGAGTGCTGCTTAACAGCTGGACACAACAGCCTCAGCACCACCGGGGTGGGAGCACAGAGGAAGCCTTTGCCCTGTGTCGAGAAGACCCTCCTGCTCCTGCCACAGCCCTTGGCCCCTGGAGCTGTTCCTTCACTGGCAGCTCCCTCCACTCACCAACATAGAACCCAAATGGCTGCTGGTGCTGAGTCCTGGGCAAACGGGGTGTGGGAACAGCACTGGGAACCCCACCAGGAGACCTGGCCTTGGTAAACCCTGGTGTTGGGTATTTTCCTCAGTTCCCTGCTGAGATGGATTAAAGGAAAGCGATAAGTGGATGGGATTTCCACGCGTCCAGAGGGACGGGGAGATATTAGAGGTATTAACTTTTCGTCTGGGCTGATAATAATTGGTTTTCAGAGGGATCAGGGCTGGTGAGAGCGCTGCTCCCGGCAGGCTGTGTGTCCCAGGGGGCTCTGGTGGCACCGATGGGACCTCGCAGTGGCTGTGAGCCGGCAGCGCCGGCGGCAGGAGGTGGTGGGTGAAGATGAAGAGAGGAGTCACAGGGCAGCCTCTGCAGCCACGACAGTGATGGGGCATGCAGGGGGCTGGCAGCCCTGTCCCGGTGCTGTGCCATGCAGGGGCTGGCAGCCCTGTCCCGGTGCTGTGCCATGCAGGAGCCGTGGCAGAAGCGGCGGCAGCGTTCGGCGGAGCCCTGCACGCCGGGGCTGTCTGTGCGGAGGAACAACAATCTCTCCAGAGGAGATGAAAAGAATTCTAATTACATCTCCGAACAATATTTGTTTTGAGTGAGGAAAGCAAACCATATGGCGTGTGGGAGCCTGTTTGGGGCCGCATTAACTGAGGATTTGTTTTTCATTTATGCCCTGATCTGAGAGAGATGCGATTGTGCTTTATTTGTTTATCACGCCTCGGAGGCACGCAGGGTCCCGCACTCACTCTGGGGCAGAGGTCCCAGGGGTGCCGTGGGAGTGGGGGGCCACAGGCTCCTGCTTCCTCCCTTTCCTCCCACTGCTCTCTGCGAAGTGCCAGGGGCTGGGTAGGCCGGGTGGTTCTGCCGGGGTTGGGGACGGGTCACCGGTGTGGGTAGGGGGAAGCTGCAGATGACAGGGACCTGCCTGCTCTGCTGAGGGGATGGGGTCTGTTTGGCTGGGGAAGGGTTCAGGCACTCCTGGTGACCTCACTGGCGTGGCTGGAGGCATTGTCCTTTGCCGGGAGGGTGTTGTGCCCCGGCAGGCGCCGCAGCCCTCGCTCTGTGTCCCGCAGCCCTCTTCACCGAGATCCCCCACGACATGACGGCGCAGGCGGGCGAGGACGTGGAGATGGCGTGTTCCTTCCGCGGCACCGGCTCCCCCTCCTACTCCCTCGAGATCCAGTGGTGGTACGTCCGCAACCACAAGGACTGGACGGACAAACAGACTTGGGCTTCCAGCCAGGTAATGCCCCTCATCCTCATTCTCCGCAGCAGCACGGAAAGGCAGAGCCCTTCAGGCAGAGCCCTTCCCTGCTTCGCCCAGGGGAAGGAAGGGGGTTTGCCTGCAGCCACTGTTGGGTTTTGGTGGGGGACTCCATACCACAGCAGCATACCCAGTGCTGACTGGACCTGCAGAGCAGGGTCTCACCCTTCTCTGAACAGACAGAGAGAAGCCTGGGGGGTCCCTTGGTGCAGGATCCCCTGCTGCACTGAGGGTGCTCTGGGGCCAGTGGGGCTAGGCTGTCCTGGTTGCCCTTCCCAGCCCAGGGACCGCCTGGCCCATCCCTGTGACCAAGGCAGAATCTTTGTTTTTGTGCTTGTGCCTTTGCCTACCTCATCACCAGCTCATCCCTTGTGGCCCTGCACCCTCCATCCCTCCCTTTTTTCCCTGTTTCCCTGTGTACTGGCCCAGCAAACAGCCTCTCTTTATTTCTCTCTCTGTTCACACAGAGATAAGGGCCAAAGAATGGGAAGCAGCTTTGGGGATTTTAATGAGCCTTTATTGTCCTGTCTTTGGCAGAGCTGCTGCTGGTGTTGCCATAAATTGAGAAGCCTCGGGGCAGCGCTGCCCAGGGGAGCATTGCCAAGGGCCAAGGGTGGTGGGGGCACTGGGAATGCTCAGCCAGTGGGAAGGGGATTGTTGGTAGCAATGGGGGCAGGTGCTGGCAGTGACTGGGGATGGGGTTCCAAGGATGTGGGGCACTGCTGCAGTGGTGATGACACAGTGATGGGGGCTCCATCCCCAGTCCTGGATCATGGGGAACTCCTGCTGGCGGAGCTGAGATGCAGGAGGACCTGTGGGTGATCACCCTGTGCCCCCTGCCCTCTGTGGTGCTGCCAATTCCTCCCATCCCAGGTGCCTGGTGTGCCTCCATCTGCCCTGGGTGCCTGCCCCTTATCCCTCTTCCTCCTTGCTTTGGGGCAGCCATCCTGGGGGTGGGAAGGTGTCTGGTGGCCTCCTGCCTTCTCCCAGCTGAGCTGACCATTTCTCTTCCCTCTCTGGTCTCTCCCCATGCTGCTCCTCCCACAGCTGAAATCGTCACCACCGGAGGAGCCCGGGAAGGACGCCACCAAAATCAGCGTGAGTTTGGGCGATGGTTCTTGGGGGGACTGCACTTGAGGGCTCACTGGGGTGTTCTGCTGCCGTGTCACAGGCTGGGAACAGCGGGGTGGGAGGGCTGGGTCTGCCCTGGTTTGGTGCTGGGGGTGACCTTCTCTCCCTGGCATCAAGTGGCACAGCCTGAACCCTGAGCCCTGTCCGGTATCTGAGCGACACATTAATGCCAGGGATAAAATAATCCAATTGGCTCAGCGGATTAGCATCCCAAAGCCATTTAGGCTCATGTGAGCAGAATGAGGAGTCACTAATCAGTTAAATACAACACTCTTGGCCTTCCACTGCCCAGCACCTGCCCCTGGCTCTCCCTGCCTTGGGGGGCTTTGTTTTTGGGGGTGCCACAGACACAGAGCAGTGTTGGAAAGTGCTTCCCACCATCACCCCTGCCCTGCCAGCCTCTCCTGGCTATTCCATTTTTCCCTCGTTGAGCAAGCAAGGGGGGATGGGGCTGGCCAGATGCCCAGGATCAGTCCCTCATCCCCAGGAAAGGACCAAGAGTCTTTTACAAGGAATACAATGCCAGAACCCTTCCTGATGGAGGGCATCACCTCTTAGTGCCCAGCACGTGATTCTCTTGCTGGTAAGGAATCCCCCTCCAGGGGCCATGTCCCCTTTGATCAATTCACACCCACAATCCATATCCAAACCTCAGCAGGTTCCTCAAGGATCTGTCTCTTACAGGAGTGCTGTGGCTCTCTGTCCCACAAACACCAAAGTTCCAGGGCTGCTGCTGGAGCAGCCGCAGCCTGGGCTCTGCCACGCTTTGCCAGACCCTGCCTGCAGGCTCAGGGTGCTGCTCCCCATGTCCCACCCCAGCCCTGCTCCCAGGGCAGGAGGGGCCAAGGCAGGTGCATGGAGCCATCCTGGGGCCAACACTCCCTCTCATCTCAGCATAATTAGGCAGTTAATTGCACGCTGGGATGGAATCAATGTGTGTGCGAGCGTAACTGGGATTTATCTTGAACTGCTAGAGGTGCAACACCTCTGCTGCCTCCTCCAGATCCAGCCAGCAGGGAGAGGCTGGAGCTTCAAACCTCTTTTGTTTGTTGTTATTTCGAATGTCCTTGATCATGAAGTGTTTACAGAATGGAGGAGGTAAATGAACACATGTGGTTCTGATGGAACTTGTGGTACTGCCATGGCAGCGGGTGACTGGGAACAAACAGCAGCACCAAACAGTGAGGGCTGATGTCAATCCCACTCAAGAGCCACCGTGCCAGGAACCCCTTGGCCGTTTGTTATCCACCAAACACACCTGGTGCTGGAGGCACCGGCTCTGCCTGGAGCCACTGCGCTTTGCGGGGATGAGGAGAAGGGGAACACGACGGGTCTGGGTTTATTTTTTACCCTGCACAGCACAGGGCTGAGCTGGGGCTGGGCACGGCACATCTGCCCATCCCGGCTGTGCCAGGGGCTCTGCCCTGTTCCCATGGTCAGTGAGGGCCATCACTGCCCTGTCTGTGCTGATGGAGCCACAGGAGTTATGGATGCTCATAAAATCCTCCCTCCCGAGGCTCGGTGACCTGTTGGGCAGCGGCTCCGTGGCCACTGGCGGCACCAGCAAATTGGGGTTTTATTTTATTCGTTCTAAATTTCCCAGCCATTAATTTCGGTGACTTCTGGCTCTCCCAACAAAGAGGTTTTTTTTTTCGAAACTCCTTTCCCATGACAGCCTCAGCATCTGGACATGCTCGCACTGGGACCCGGCAGCTCCTGCCCCCCTGCCTTGTCCTGTTCAGACCCCCACTCCTGACAATTCTTTATTGGGACTCACGGCTGCACATGGGGTCTGAGCAGCCCCGAGGTGCCCTTTGGGGTGGCCCTGGCCATGAGCTGTGGCATCAGCTGCCTCTCAGCAGGCCATGGTGTGCAGGGCAGCCAAATACAGCAGTGTATGTGTGTTCATGTGTGCTCATGTGTGTGCAGGTGTCTGCATGTGCCTGCATGCGCTGGCTGCCCTCATGTTGTGTGGCTGTGGGGACACTAAGGGGTCCTGGTCCCCACACTGCCTCCTTTGCCATTTGGGGCAGATTTTGCCTCTCTCCGGCCCCGTTTCCAAACACCATAAAATCCTCAGCTAACAAATGCAGCGGTGAGTAGAAAAATGGCCTTTGCCATCCAGTGTGATTATAGGGAACGGAGCCAGGGGCCTCGGGGCGGGTTATAAATCTGATTTATTGACCCAGCCCAGAGCAGCCACGGCTCTGGCTAGTGAGTAAGTCTTAAATTTCATTGGGTGATAAATACTGAGAGCGAATCAATTTGGTAGAAAAGCTAATTAGCCAGCGTGGTTCCGCATCGATCTCCGAGCCCTGCGTGGCTGGGTGCGAGCCAGGGCTTCCATCATCCCGCTGGGTCCCCCCAGCGCCAACTGCCCGGCTTTGCCCACCCTCACCATGTCCTGCCCGGAGCGTGGCCAGGCCGTGGAACAGTGGCACGCGGTCGGAGGTGGCACTGAGCCGGGTGTCTGGGGGGACAGTGGGAGTCCTGGGGACCACCTGACCCGCCACCTGCCCTGCTGCAGGTGGTGAAGGTGGTCGGCAGCAACATCTCCCACAAGCTGCGGCTGTCGCGGGTGAAGCTGGAGGACGAGGGGACGTACGAGTGCCGGGTGATCGACTCCAGCGACGGCAAGGCGCGGCACCACAAGGTGAAGGCGTACCTGCGGGTGGAGGCGGCGGGGGGCCCGGGGCACCCCCAGGACACCGAGCTGCGGGGGGCCCCGCTGGCAGAGCTCGCCACGCCGGGCTCAGCCCACGCACACCACCACCACCACCACCACAAAGCCGGGAGGGAGCTGAAGAAGCGCTCGGCAGACACGTCCTGTGTGCTGTAGGCGGGCGGTGTGGGGGGACGCTGGAGCCCCCCCCCCCCCGCCCTGGACTCAGCGGAGCCATCGAGGGTCCTGCACCCCCTGCCAGAGACTGGTCCCACCGCCCCACCTTGTTCACCACCCCCCACCGCCTCCCTCTCCCACAGGCCGCCGCAGGTTTCTCCCCCCAGCCCTGCGGTGCAGCGGTGCCAGGGCTCGGTGCGGGAGCAGGACTGTGTCCGTGCCAGGGGCGCATCGCTGGGACTGTGCCCGGGGCCAGGCCGTGTGCCCACGTGGTGGTCCTCATCCCCACAGCCTTCTGCGGGTGGGCGCCTGCTGCTTGATGCCACCGCAGTGCCATGAGCTGTGCTGCGCCCGAGCTCTCCACCCAGTGGAGACCCCCCTGCCCACGGTACCTTCCCTGCCCTCCCTCGTGCTTTGCAGAACCAGCCGCCTTTTCCCGTAGGTTGCCCCGTTTAGTTGCTCCGTTCCAGCCCCACAGTGCTTATCTAAGTTCCAGCCTCCACCCTACAGCCCGTGTGTATCCTGTCCTGCCCTGCCCCTGCCTGCCCCGAAGCCCCCCAGCACGTCAAGGCCTGAGCTCAGCAGAGGAAGGACGGCATGGCACGCTCCTGGCACTCTCCTGGCACGCTCGGGCATCGCTCAGCCAGGCAGCTGCCCGTGCTCCGTGTGTGCCCAGGGAGCCGTGCCGTCGGAGCCAGCCTCTTGCAGCCATCGCTCCTCCTGCCCTTTGCATCTGATGGAGGACAGGGGCTCATCCGCCAGCCCCGCCTGCCCTCCCTCCATCCCTCTGCCCGTGCCAGCGAGGCTCTCGTCCCCTCCTGCCAGCTGAGCATCCCTCCCTCCCATGCCAGGCCACCACGGTGCCCTGGCCAGGGTCTGGCTCACGGACAGAGCCTGTCACCAGTGCTCCTCGGGTGTGCACTGCCACTGGGGACAGAGCTGTGGGGAGGGGACAGGGGGGTCCCGAGCCTCCCTGCCCAGGGGCTGCTGCCCTGCTGCCCCCGCCCGTGCCGCCCAGCCTGCCGCCACCAGACCTGCTGCAGCTAATAAAGCTCTTTAAACAAAGCCTCTCAGGGTCTGTTGTGCTCTCTGTCTGTGGCACGGCGAGGGGACATGGCTTTGGCACTGCCTTGGCTAAAATGGGGCTAGTGGGGCTGGGATTGGGATGGGGATGGGGGTGGGCATTGACACGATCACCTGCAGCTGCAGGCCCAGAGCATTTAAAAGCTGCAGCTGGGGAGCTCCTGCCCAGCCTGGGAGGAGGTTGCTGCTGCTGCTGCCACTCTGAGTGATGTAGGATGTGGCCAGGACCCAGGTGAGCTGGGGTTGCTCCGAACTGGGGGTGGCTGGGCACCATGGGGTGCTGTGGGGTGGCTGGGTGGGCTGCCGTCCTTGACACCCCCCTGGGAGCCCAGACTAGGTTTCCAGTGTAACAGTCCCAAAAGCTGGGTGCTGGCTGCCCCTGGGACCTGGCTCTGCCTCTCTGGTGGGAAAGCAGCTCCCAGCACTGGCAGTGCCCAGCCTTGCTCCAGATGCCCAAGTCCCCCAGCTCCCTTGCAGCTTGTTACTGGTTCCTCTCAGTGCTGTGAAGGGGTAAGAGCAGCTGGCTGGTGTCAGCCTGTGCCAGGGGCAGGAATGGGCACAGGGGGCTGGTGCCTGTGGAGCCACAGTCATCTTTGCCACCTGGAGAGCTGTGGCCTTGGAGAGAATAGGGCATAGGAGAAAAACGTTCAGGTGCTGAAGGGTGAGAGGCTGCTGGTGCAAAATTCCACTTTGCCAGGAGCAATAATGGTGGCTGTGCCACAGCAATCCCTGGGGTTGGGTCTGTGCTTGGCTTCGCCCAGTCAGGGAATGGGATTGCTGGAAGGAGAGGGATCAGGGGGCATCGTTCACTGGTGCAGCAAAACACAGTCCACAGGCAGAGGAAAAGGAAGAGCGAGAGACATGCCAGGGAGGGCAGGAGGCTGCAAATCACCTCAAAAGGGGAGTAAACAAATTGCTGTGCAGTGTAGTGATTTGTAAAACCCGGAGGTGAGCTTTAACAATAACAGGTTTTATTAGAAGAGATTAATTTTGCTGAGCTTATACGAAGTCTTGGGAGCAGGAGTTGGAGGAGAGGACCCTGCGGGGTCCGTGTGTGGGGCCCAGCAGTGCCTGGTGCTGTGTGTGGGACTGTGCCCCTGGGTCTGGGGGTCCCACATGGTCCCATCCGGGTTTGTGCTAGAAAGGAGGCACGGAGGAGGTGGCTGGATTTGGGTTTTGTGGCTTCTTCTCCCTGGGGAGAGTGGGTGGAATGGGGTGAGCCAGGGGGTTGTCCCCATGTGGGTCCAGATCCCAGCGGGTTGGGGGTTGCTTGGGTGCCTGCCTGGGGAGCAGGGTGCCAGCAGTGAAGCCCCTGGGCTCGTGAAGGGGCTGAGCTAAATATGCAAGTCACTGCTGGGGAGGAACCGGCCTCATGAAAATGCCATTTCCACACAGTCTCTCTCCCGGCCATTATCCTGCCTCAGACAAAAGCAATTTACTCTGCCTCCAATAAAGCAGGGGCGATAACGAAGCTGAGAGGAGCTGTGACAGGTGGCTGTGTGACAGGCAGGCCAGCCTCTCCTGCCACCCACACCCCCCGCTGAGGCCAGGGGGGGAAGTCTCTGGGAGAGCACTGGGAGACACTGGTGCTGTGGCTCTGGGGGGGTCTCGGTGCAGTCAGCTGTGCCAGAGCCCAGGCTGGGGGATGTGGCTGGTTCCTGGGCACTGGGCAGTGATGGGACAGCGCTGCCCTCAGATCCTGCAGGATGGTGAGCCCTGGCATGGGCAGGCTGGGTCCTCTGAGCCCCCACTGCTGCAGAGGCGAGCAGAGCCAGGCTGGCTTCAGCATCCACACCTGATGGATGAGTTTTATCAAGTGCTACAACAACCCAGAAAACTGCACCAGCCCCAAGGGCGCTCGGAGACCAAAGGCAGTATTTCACCTCCCTGCCTGCCCTGTCAGACCCGCTCTGAAGGCTCCTTTGTACAGAACCCAACCAGCGTTAAGCACTGAACAGATATTAAAAAAGGATAAAGCTGACCTGCAGCCCTGTCCTACTGGGTAAAAAGCCACTGACTTGTGTTGTCCCTGGAGAAGCAACTAGGAATAAAGCCTGAATAAAACCAGGGAGATGAGGGGAGGTAACCTCAGCTGAGGCAGGTGGGCAACAGCAGCAGTGCCCTTGGGCCCCCCAGTAGGGACATGTTTTGGATGCTCACCCAGGATCCCCAATAATGATACACAAAGCCTGCTCCATGTAACAATCCCTTTATTGCTTTGTGTTTTCTTTTTGTTTGTTTGTTTGTTTCTGAGCTTGCTCCTGAATTTACAGTCAAGATCTAATCCTTTTGCTTCACTTGCATACAAGTTCAGGTGTTAGGAGGCAGCCTGCTGCCAGGAGCCACTCGGGTGAAGCTGAGGGATCCAGGAGTCGGTGAGGTTTGTGAGCAGCCAAGCAAAGCAGTGCCTGTGGACAGGTAGATATTTCACTTAATCCTCCTTGTGGGGGGAGATGGGATTAGAAACGGCCTTAGAGAACCAGGTGACCTGGGCACAGGAGAAGTTGTAAATCACTCCCAGGTGTAAATCAGGGCTGGCTGATTCTCTACAGAACCTCACAGATTGTGAGATGGGGAGCAGAGCACGTTTAGCAGTCTCCAGTCAGTCTCAGCGAACTGCAGCTGTGAGGAGCAGCCCCAATGCTTCTGAGAGGACGTGCTGTTCTTGCCAGTAACACTGGTGAGAAATTTATTGGGAATGCACTTTTTTTCTGAGATTACCTGGTGTTTAAAAAAGTCAGGTTTTTAGTGCACTCCAAACCACATTGTCTTGAAAAAGGGTTAAGGCAAGAAAAAGCTTTTGCTTTGACCTAGCAGTCACTGTCCAGCTGAGAACGGGAGGGATCATCACAGCTGGTCAGAGGGGTGTGGGGCGTGCTGAAGGGGCACTCCCCAAGGATCAAGGGTTGGGAAGTAACTTCTGGAAGATGAATCACTCTTCATACTGAAGAATTTGAAACAGATGTGCTGTTTTCTCTGCACATGGTGCTGGAGAGGTACAGGTCAGGAGGAGTCAGGGTCATGTATCCACCTCATCCTCAAAACACTGCTTCAGAAAACAAACCTTCTGCCGTGAGGTGCCTCAGCCAGTGCCCCGGACCGGGCAGCCCTTCCTCTGCTCCTGAACGACTTGGCGCCTCAAGGACGGCGTTTTCCCAGGTGAGCTGTATCCTGGCGGTTCCTCTCTCCCCTCCCAGCTGCTGTGTGGGTCTGTCAGGGGGGAGACGCCTCCGGAGTGCTGGCCCCTGGCGCTGTGCTCTCGTGCTGCTGCAGCCTGTGCAGCAGGAGCAGCGCGTTGTCGGTGAGCTCGTTGCGCGGCCGCCCCATCCCGCCGAGCCTCACGGGCCGCAGGCTGGCGTGGGGCGGCTCCCAGGGCTCGGGGCAGCACACCTCGCTCAGCAGCAGCCACGTGCTGTCAGGGTCCACCTGCATCAGGTGCAGGAAAACACTGTGGGAAACAGAAGGAAGAAAGGAAAGGAGAGTAAGGAAGAAGGGCTCTTGGTTGGTGCCCGACGGTCGTGAGGAGCTGAGGAAAGCTTGGATGATGTTGGTGGCCTCTGGCAGCTGAACAGGCTCAGCAGCTCGTTACAGAGCCTGGTGCAGTGGCCTCTGTGCCCAAGAGAAGGCAGCTCTGTCTCACAGCTACAGACACATGGGAGAAAATATTGACTGTGCTCCACAGTCAGTTATGGACATCAAACAAGCAGCTGGTGCAGAACTGACCCAGGCTTGGCCCTGGCATGCTGCTGGCACAAGCCTCTCTAAACCAGCCTGTCCCACATGGAAAACCCTGCAGTCACCTCCCCAGCACGTGCTGCTCATGTCTGGGATCTTTTGGGCAACAGCTGCTGCAGAGATCTTAGAAGCAGCTGTCTGTTTTGTTCACCACCCCCTCTGATATTTGGGGAGAGCTGCCTGGGCTGGACCCCAAGGGAAGCTCAATGCTGTATTTGAGGACTTTGTGCTCAAGTGAAGTCTCCCTCCATCCCAAGTCCTTATCAGCTGCCTCAAACTTTCTTCTTTCTGCACAGCACACCTTTCACAAAGCAGGATTTTAAAACAAAACACAACCTTCGTTAACAACAGAATGAAGGAAAAGAAGAATCTGCAACTTCCTAGAGGCTTTAATGCTGTGCTGATGGTTTTCACTTTGCATTTCAATACCCAGGGAAGATGGGATTTGCCTTTCCAGCATGCCCTTCACACTGGGCTCCAGCTGAGCTGCTGGGACACAGCTGCTGCTGGAGAGCAGGAAACTCGAGGAGCTAAAGAGCAAACTGCTGATCTGTGTGACCTACACTTACCCACCCACTCCTGCTCAGGAGGTGTGGTGGGCTTAACTGGTATTAACTTCTCTGGCTGTGCCATGGCCAAAATTAGATTGGAATTTGCAGGCTGCCCTGACAGCCCTGCAAGGCCTCTACCTGCCTGGTGCTGAGTGCTCTGTGAGCACCACTGGTAGTCAGCACTCCACAAACCTGCAGGACAGCTTTCCAAGATTCCAGTAAAGCCCAGCCACAAGTCTCAGTTCTCCAGTTTGCTCTGAAATCATGGGAGACCAGCACTGCTCAGGGAGGTAACGGGAACAGAAATCATGCTGGCCTGTCTCTGCTCCCCCAAGAAGCACAGGACTGAACCTCCTTCTCTAAAAGCAAAGATCACCTGCTACAAAAGCCACATAAAATCTGACTGCTGCCCAAACTTCTCCCTGAAGAACTCATCCCTCAAGTGAGCTTGCTTCCTGTGTAAAGCAGGGAGAAATCCCTTTGAGAAGCTCTCCTCTGAAAGGGAGTGTGGTGCCACGGGCGACTTGAAAGAGCACAGAATTGAGATGAAGGCGCGAGAAAGCTCTCTCTCCTCTTCACAGCAACCTTGTGGATGTGTGACTCGTTTTTCCACCAGTAGCCAAAGCTGCTGCTTTTGCCTCTCTGCCATTTACACCTCGCCTGTCCCTCAGGGCGGGTCTCTGAACAGCAAGGGGGGAGATGTCACCACTGAAAAGCTGTTGGCAGCATCCCCTCCCAAAGGTGCAGGCAGTGCCTATCTGCCTGCTCCAGAGGAGCCAGCAGGAAATGTGCTCCACGGTGATAGCTGGGCTTGGCAACAGCTGCCTCGACAAAATGACTGTTTTTCTGTGGGATGGGGTGGCCAGATGCAGGTGAGCTCACAGGACTCCTTGCTCCCCTGGCTTTGTTCCTGCAGCTCTGCTGACTGGAAGGGGAGGACTGGCCCGACTTGGTGCCAAATCAAGGCTGGCTGGCAGGGTCCAGAGCTCACACCACTGATATCCCAGCTCCAGCTCTCCAAGCCCTGTCCCTGGCGCTCATTTGGCTGTGCCAGCATGAGCACACAGCTCTGTCTGCCAGCAAACACCGGATCCCAGAGGTTCCCCCCAGTTTACCACAGGCTGCTGCTGGTGGGCAGCTGCAGAGAGGAAATCCTCACTCCTTACAGCTGGGAAAGGGCTGGGCAAAGGTGGTGAATAGCTGGGAAGTAAACAGGGGGATGTGGAACACTGGCTGCTGCTCCCCAGCACATGCACAGCTGCACCTCTTACACTCACAGCACAGGCACTCTGCTCTCCAACCTCTCCACAATCAGCTGCTCGGGGGGGAGAGCGACCCTCAGAGATTACCCAGTCCTTGGAGCACTGCTGCCTCTGCTGCCCATAATGGCTCGAGGCTGTGATTATCTCTGATAGCCTGGAGTGCTCTGCAGCTTAAAGAACAACTTGACTTTTACATTTTCAAACTAACTCTGGGGTAGTTTCCAAGCAACCTGTTTCCATAGCAAAGATTCCTGGGGTTAATCCAAGTTTGTTTTCTCTTGTTGCCTTTTTCTTTTTTTAAAAAAATATCACTTTATTGAATTTTGCCTTGTGCAGGTGGCTGTTCTGGTGTGCTTCAGCCCAGCCTGGGAATGACAGCTGACAATCAGTATGCTGCAAACCACACAACCAAAACAAAAGAGGTAAGCTGCATAATCAACCTTGGTATCTCAAAAGGTCCCAAAATAGCTCATATTTGTCCCAGGTGTACTGAACTTATTCCACTAGCACAGAGCAGTTGGGCTATTCCATTGTCTTTTCCCAAGCTCTATGCAAAGCCACAGCACAGTGACTAGGCTGGCTGAAGGACAAGGCTTTTCATCCCTGCTGAATGTTTAACTGGATACAGCTCACCACAAGGCTTCAGTGAGAACTGGGAAAATTATTTCTACATCTGGGGCGGGGGAAAACCTATTCCTGTCCAGACTGTTGACTGAAAGGTCAAACATAAACTTCACAGGCTGTAAACATTCAGTAGGAATTAAGTGTAAATTTTGAAACAGAAAGAATGGAAGACTACCTGTCAGTCTTGACAGAGGCCAATGGCAATTTCTTAATCTCTTTTCCTTCAAGGTTTTATTGCCCGGATTGAAAAGCTTGTCAGGGATGATGCAACTTCACGAATTGACAAGAAGCTTAAATTTACACCCTGGAACTTTCACCATCTCCCCTGGCCTTGTTCCCAGTGCTGAGGTCCCACAACCCCCATTTTGCTGCTCAGTTGTTTCTGGGAACTTCACCCACCCTTGCACTGATTCATCTTCAGTGAAAGCAAAGAGTTATTTAGTGCCCCCTGGAATTTCCAAACTGTTCTTCAGTAGGTTTGGTCTCTTTGGGGATTTTACATTTGGTTTTTGTTTGTTGTTTGTTTATTTTTTTAAAAAGCTTTGGATAATACTCTCCTGGAATACTCCCAGCAGTCATCTTCTAGTAAAGCCTATTGTTATTGTCCCATTTTTTCTTCCTCAGACATGCTGGAGTTCTTTTTTTCCCCAGCATCTATTTTTGCCTGTTGAGTATTGCATGAAGCTGCAGTTACAAAAAACCACTTACTCCCACTGCTTCATCTAATAAAGCTACAGGGTCCCATAAATGGGATTAAGCAGCCTCCTTGGGGCATGATAACATCCATGGATGACAGCCAAACTTTTTTTTCCCTTTCCCTCCCCCCTCCTTTTTGGCTCCAGCACCTTGGCCAAAAATTCCTGCTCAGCCCATTGCATGCCTACAAAATCCTCACAGAGTCAGTGCAAGGTGTTTGGAGCTACAGCTGACCTTGTTCTTGACAGGTCACAACCCATCAGTTGAATAAGAATCCAAAGAGCTGAGCAAAGGCCAGTTAGTATAAATCACTATGGCAAGCTGATTCCAAACATCCTTTTACCTCGTATGATTTCTGCAGTGATAAAGCTGAGTTATGTGACGTACACTGGCACTCAGGCTGGGGCCAAGATTAGTTCTGGTCTATCTGTTTTTAGAAGCATTTAAAATGCAGAATTTCTCATGTATCAGGCTGATAACGTTGCCCTTGCCTAGATGGAAAGGGCCTCATGTGTGACAACCTGTGTCAGTTTGCAGGATTGCTTTCAGGCACGTGCAGAGGAAGGAGAAGGGCCAGAACTTACAGGAATGGGGTGGTTCAGCAGCTGCAGAATGGAAATTGAAGTGTGGTGAGAAGTGATTTTTATCCAGGTGCTGGAGCTGATTGTTATGGTGCAAACTAATTTTGACTTTCCCAAGCTGAAACCTTGGTTTAGAGTACTGTAGTTAAAAGTGAGTGTGATACCCTTAACTCTGACCCATCCAGGCTCCAAGACTGGGGATCACACAAGACTAAACTAAAAAAATAAACCCCAAAAGAAGCCCCCAGGTGCTGCCATGTGCATGGTTACTGTCAGGCCAGACATAATGCATGCCTCAGTGCATACATGTGCCTAGTTTAAGAGGAGAGAGCAAGGACTTCAGTGAGCAGCTTGGTTCAGTGACATTATGTGAGATACGGTGCATCAAAGGCATGGGGGGAGGAGCAAAACATACGGCATTTTTCCCTTGAAGTAGAATAAAAATAACGTGCAGGAGAAAAACGCTACTTGCCCTGAACTTCACTGCCCTTTTCCTCCAACAAGTGAGCTCGCTTCAGCGTGCAGCTTCTAAAAGGGCTCATTTTGTATTCCCTCCACCCCTGCTGAGGGGGGGAAATTGCACAGCTTCTCCAGCTGCTTAGTTAATGATTTAAAAGCCTCAGATTCCAAATATCTAGATGAATCGTGGTGCTCTGCTTTCCATCCAGCACAGACGATGCTTTATTGCAGCGAGGGTCTGCATGCCCACAGAGCAGAGCCCCCCTCTGCAGAACAAAACGCCGCTGGAGCCTGCTGTGCTGCCGTGAAAAGCCTCGGAGGTAAAAATAAACCTGCTCCCACCCGCTCGGGGACACAAACAAAGGAACGCTCCAGCCCCGGGGAGGGCTCGCTCGGATCTGCTGCCCGGCCACACAAAAGCCGCCGCGCCCCCGGGAGCCCGGGCTTTGTGAGAGGGAACGGATGGGATGCCCTTCCCTCTGCTTCCCTTTCCAGCAGCCTGCCCTGGAAATCTGGAAGCTGCAGAGCCTGCGGAACCTGCTGGCTTCCCCCTCCCCTCAGGGCAGGGCCACACAAGAAGAGGGGGTTGGCTTTTGCCCCCCCTGTCCTTCAGCAGAGGGGCCCGGGTTTGTGATTTATGTCCTGTGTTCTGTAACTGGACTCGCTTTGTCTCCTGAAATCTCCGGCCTTGGTTCCAGGTGACAACATGTGACAACAGTGATTTCTTATCCTGACAGCAGGAACATGCTGAGGAGGATTTTGTACACCAAGCAGCAAAATAACGTCTGTCAACACTTTATAGAGCTGGTGTGTGTTCACCTAAACTGTTTGTGCTCCTTCAGACTCTCCCAGCCTCCTCAGAGCAGCAGTGGTGCCAAGACTGACAGCTTCCCAAACAAACTCCGGTCCACCTGGCATTGCCTGGGTTGGTGTGATCACAGGAGCCCAGGGAAAATGGAAGGATAACAGAAGTAAATCCCCCAGCCTGCAGAAGGTATTAAGTGATAAAATACAAGGGAATGCCTGGCACATCTTCTTCCATAGCTGTCTTTCCTCTGCAGTTTGATGCCACCAGTGGGCCAAGAGCCCCAAGTATTCAGGCATAGGAGGTGGTTAGGGAAAAGGCAAGTAGCAAATCTTCCCCTCTGTCCCCAAATGCACTGCAAGGTCACCTGAAAGCCAACTGTAACTTCTGAGCAAGCTGACAGCTGACCTCTCTAGCTCATTCTGGGGAGTAAAGGATACTTCACCACTGAAAACTTCCACGAAAGACCCTGTTGTACAGGACTCAAACGTGCCGGAGGGAGGAATGAGAAAGGTGCAAAAGGAATGGGATGACCATGCTCCCTCTGTTCCCCATTATCTGTACACCCAACACACCTGCATTTAAGAGACATTACCTCTGGGCAGCTTCTTGCAGTTTGACGGGTTGCTTGGCACTGAGGTAAATCAGGCAGGCATCTGCCACTTTATTCAGGTCACTCTCGCCTGCAGAAATGGAACAGGAAAGAAGGGTAGGAGGTGACCTCCTCAGCGGCTGCTGCCTAATGGAATCAGCTCCAAATTGGCAGCAAGAAGCTTCTGAGCCTTTGAGCTGTCTGACCCGGAGCTCTTCTGACCTTGCCTCTTAAGCATCTTGCTGCAAAGCCAGGAAAGCAATCAAGGGCACCGAGAGGAAAAGAGCAACTCGCCAGCAAAGCTTCTCCCTCATCAAAGTCAGCTCCAGAAATTTAACTCTGATGAATTTCTGAGAGTTTAATTCAGTAGAAGAGTGTGGTGTGCTGGACTTGAAGGGTCACCCAGAGAGATGCCCCAAAGTGGAACCAGTCGAGCTGGTCAGAACTCTTATCCAGGCTCCAGTTTGTCAGGTAAGAACAAACTATGGCCCAACAGCAACCCAGACACTCCACTGCACACCCCACTTCCCATGCCCAGGTTGGGATGAGCAGTCAGATTTTCACATGTGCTGGGAACCTTCTCTGCTGTTTGTCTCCTGGGGAGTAAAGACTGCCCAGCACCTCTTCACAGAGCTCCCAGGAGGACAGACTCAGGCTGCAGAAGGATCAGGGAATCAACCCCACGGGGCAGCAGGAGGAGAAAGCAGCAAGCTGAGATGAAAGAAGAGGCAAGGCTGGTAGAGATCCACCCAACCTGTGCTCTCCCTGGTACTCACCCATGTCCAGGCTCTCGCAGAGAGAGCCCAGGCCCTGCAGCACAGCCAGCTGCAGCTTGAAGGCAAGAGTGTGGCTGTACACGGGCCCGGCTCTGGCACTTGCTGGGGCCTGGCTGAGGAGGGAACTGGTCAGCTTGGGCAGGACATCTTTGGAGAACCTCTGCCTCAGGAAATCCCCACAGGTTTGAGCCAAGGTACACAGCACCTAAGAGAGACAGCAGTTACAGGGGTGCAGGGCACACGAGGGCCTGGGAGGATGCTCAGGGGGTTCAGGCATTCGTTCCCCTGGAGAATTTCTCTTTTTTTTTTGCAGGAGAGAGCAATGTGACCATGTCTGCTGCAGCTTCCCCATAATGAGCAGTGGGTGAATGTTTGAGAGGCTGAGTGAGCTGCACCCTGCTCTGCAGTGTTCACCTGTCTGACCTCCTGGGCTGCCCTTCCCTCATTAGCACAGTAAAGGTAAGAGCAGCTGTGCAGTCTTACTCAAAATTACTGGAGGAGGCTCTGATGGAAAATGCCATTAAATATCATCATATCATTAAATCCCCTTCGTGGTGCAGACAGCCCATCTTTCCAAGCACCCAAGGGAGCAGAAAGGCCAATGGGCCACAGCACAGGGCACCCAGCACTACTGGAGTGTGCCCAGGATCAAACCCAGACTGGGTAGAGAATGGCCCTAACTACATGTAAAAACAAAAGGGGATCCATGGGGCCAGAATGCTGATTTCTCCTGAAACTTTACTGAGATCATGGTCTCAGTGTGCAGGACTGAGATGCTGGTTATGTTGTGTTTGCCTTACACTGATAAGACACTTCTTGTCTTGGAATGTAGGCAGGAAGACACTCCAAGGGGAATTCATACCAGAAAACCCAAGCTGGGTGCTAATTGTAATGATCACTTGAACTTCTCAAGAGTTAATTAGTTTTTGTATAGCAATCTCTCCCTTCTTTGAGGGCAGGCACATGACAGATATGGCTACTCTGAAACTCTAGTGTGTGGCTTCTTGAATCTGGGCAATCAAAACTCTCTTTATTCACACTGAAGGATTCTACAATGAATCTCATTCTGCCCAGCAGATGAATCCCTGTGAAACCCTGGGGCTGGCAACCTCTGGAAACGTGCTTTACTGGCCATCCTGTGACTCAGGAGGAGACTGTAGCCAGCTGACGAGGTCAGGAGCTCTTTAATAATGTCATTATAAGGCCAAGTCTTTGTTTAACCTCTCCCCTCCCCTGCCAATTCCTCAATCGTGAAATATTCCCTTATCTTCAGTCTGAGACCTCCAAAGAGGGTGCTGGGACTGTGGCTCCAGCAAGGCACTGTACAGTGCCTCTGACAGCTGCTCAGGCTGCAGAACAGTTCTCCTTGTCCCTGCAACAACCACCAGCACTGCTGCTTCCCCCAGGAACGGTGCCAAGGGTTCACCTGTGGAACAGCTGCAGTGGGAATGGTACGACCCCACCCACTGCAGGGCGGTGATCCCATGCTCCAAACCACATTTAAGCATCACTGCAGGAGCTTGGTGCTCCTCTCCTGGGCTGCAGCACTGCCTCAAGCCACTTCCCTTCCCAGCCCCAGCCTGAAGGCTGCTGGCAGTCCCTGCCATACCTTGAAGGCTCTGAGCACTGCCAGAGGGTCGTCACTGATCAGCCGGGTGACGAGAGCTGGCCAGACACGGTGAGCCATGGGCAGCAGATGGTTTCCGTGAGGATGCAGCACAGTTACACAGAGCTCCAGCACGTCCAGGACCTGGCCAGGAGGGGAGGGAACAGACTCTGAGTGCTGCAGTGCCAGGCATTCAGGTGAATCCCAGCATCCCACCGGGAAGCTGGGAGGGTTTGAATAGCAAAGGGTGTGGTTTTACTGCAGCAGGAACTGGGACAAGTGAACAGTGCTCAGAGCACAGGACCTGTTTGGAAAGGCACAAGTACTGCAGTGATGTGCTGGGTACAGAGTTGGGCTGGGAGCAGGGCAGGACTCCTGGCCTGAACTGCACATTCAGATCCCGCAGGGGCAGCAGGATCACCTGGCAGAGCTGGGGCCTCTGGGCTGAGAATCTGGGTTATGCCTCACTGCTGCATTTTCTGTCTCGCTTTGCACTTTAAAAGGAGGCCACCTTCAAAGGATTTTCATAATTACAAAAAAAAGCCAGGCTTTTAGCCCTGCTTATCATCACCCCAGCAACTTCAAAAACATTCATCAGCCTGTGCACTGCAGCCTGAGGAAGGGGGATGGGAGGCCAGATGGGAGGAAGATGCTTCTGCTTCTTCCACCAAAGGCTGAGGAACAAGACTTTAACTGTCACGAGCGTCAAAGGAAGGCGCCCAACACAAAGCCCCCCTCAAGATGCTGTTCGGCTTGGCTGCCATTCCTAACCCAAACTGCTCCCAGAAAACCGTCTCCCTTTTTCTTGCCAGGCTTGGAGGATCTGTCCTGCTCGAGCATATGGCAGCACGAACCTGGGGATGGCAGGGAGCCCGACGTGCACGGTGCACACGCTGACGAGCTCCCAGCCCCTCCGTGGGCACCATCTGTCCCCTCAGAGCCGCCAGCACCGACCTTGAGCCGCACCCGGAGGCTCCCGTCAGACAGCAGGTGGATGCACCTCTCCATCACATCCCGGGCCAGCTGAGCGTGGATCGGCAGTGCAGCCTCTCCGTCCGTGTCACCGTTGTTGGGCTCCGTCTCAGCAAGCGGGGGAACCTCGTCTGGAAGACAAAACCATTCCTGGAGCTACGAAAATGACTCGGGAGCTCTGGGAGATCGCAATACCTGCCCACAGCCACTCTGAACACTCCTGAGTGAGGCCTTTGGCATTTTTTAGTGTAATTAGGCACAGTCAAGGCTATTCTTGAGTTCTGTGAGGTAGTGTCAGGTTCAGATAGGATGGTGGGGCCAGGGAAGGTTCGCTTGCTTTACGGGACAATGCAGTTGCTCTGACATTTGCAGTTTCTTCTCACCATGGACTTATTTCCCATTGATTTTTATTAAAAATGAAAAGCCTGGGTATTTAAAGATGAAGTATTTAAAGGTCAGGATTGCAGCACAGCCCAGTAAAGACTAAAAAGTTTCCTGTATGAATATCTGCAGTACCTGCCCAGGCCAAGTGAGAAGGGAGTGGTGGCATCATTAGCCAGGAGAAAATGGCACAGGGGTTCCCAAGGGAACATAAGGAGGAAAACGCAGTAGGATCCTGGAAAGAGGAAACTTCTGGCCCTGAAGCCAAATAACCTGTTACAAGGTAAGGAAAAACAGTGTGCTTGTGTCTTAGAGCTACAGCAGCCTTGATCTGCAAACGTTTTGCTCCTGTCCTCACAAAGAACGAAGCAAGAACACCCAGCAGCACCTTACACGAACCAAGGGCATCTCAAAGTACACCTGAGACTGTCAGCCGGGTCCCAGGTCCTCCATGTGACAAAAGGACACCTTGGAGGTCACGCTCTCTCTGCAGGCTGAACATGCTCCTCTCCAGCCACGCACAGTACTGACCTGCCTCCTCCTCCTCCTCCTCCCCCGTGTCAGGAACGTCACCCTCTGCAATCTGCTTCTGCCTCACGTAGTCAAGGAAGAATCGTTCCACTTCTTGCCTTGTCGTTGGCACCTCGTGCTGCCCCTGGGACTGAGCCCCGCTCTGCCTCTTGCCAGTCCACCCTTGCTGGTGTCGCTCAGCGCTGCTCATTCCAGACCACTGGACTGCAAAAGAGGAACCAACGCGTCACTGAACGGCCACGATCCCCTCCTGCAAGTCAGCTGTGATTCCCTGAGAGAAGAGCTCGCCTCTCATGGGACAGCACTACAGACCCAGGCACCTGCTGTCACATCCCTGATGGTATGGGAATGTTAAAACCAAAAAGCAATACGCTCCATGTACTCCTACAGAACACTTATGGGGAGCAGGGAATCCTTCCTTTCTCACCCACAAAAGGCCCATGTTCCTGCAAGGCTGCAGGCCAGACAGAAACCAGAGAGGGGAAGCTACTGGTGATCTTTGCTTGAGCACTGGCCACCAAGCAAAGTGCAGGTGCCATCATGCTACAGCACCTTGGCTACCTGAAACCTCCCCTGGCAAGTGGAAAGGTCCAAGACAAGTACCCTCAGTGACAGCAGGGCTGAGTTACACAAAGTAAACATCATTTTGGTACCTAGAGCTGTCATGACTGAGTGGAGGACCCCGAGGAAGGTGGAAGCCTGGTTGCTGTAAGACTGATCTAGGGCAGACAGGACATCTTGGATAACGTCTTCTACCAGTGGCAGCAGGCTGGCATCTGAATGCCTCAGCATTGTGTCCAGGACCTGGGAAGCATGTGACTGATGTGCCAGCTGGCGCAAATTCAGGGAAATCCCGTTCACCAGATAGTCAGAATTCTCATTAATCAAACACTGCACCGAGTCGTAACTGCAGGCCTCGCATATGTCTGCCAGTGTCCCCAGTGCTGTCTCGCTGATGAGCAGAGTCCTGTCTCCAGCCTTTTCCAGCACAGGGTACAGAGCTGAGAGCAGCAGGAGCCGGAATTCCTTCCCAAGGACGGCAGCAAAGCAGCCAACGCCCTCCAGCTGGATGCAGATCTGCCAGATGTTGCTGTTCATGGAGCGGGTGGTGACCTGGGGCTCCGGGGATGGAAGGAGGACGCTGCTGCACGGGCCCCCCAGACGGGCAGTGAGTCCTGAGCGCTGCAGAGAGTGCTCAGGGCTGGCTTCTTCCGTGTCAACGCTGGTGATCAAATACCAGTTCGCCTGGTCGGTGTACTCATCCAGAATGGAAGTTATGGACCCTTTGAGATCATCCACGCTCGGCGGGACTTCCCTCTCCTGCAGGACATCCACTCCCAGCCCGGCAGCTCCCGTGACCAGCTCGTTGAGGACCATGGCTGCCTGCTTTCTGTACAGGCTGGACTCGCTGTACAGCCCCATGAAGTGATCCACCAGCAGGTAGAGGTTCCCGTAGTAGCCAAGAACACGGCACACCTGCTGAAGGAGCTGGAAAACTCTCTCCTCTGTGAAGAAGCGGAAGTATTTCTTCTGGCACCTGCCCCTCTGCACACCCTGCTGCCAGCAGCCCGGCGGCCCCCAGCGCCGCTCCTCCACGATCTTCACGTCCGTCACGTCCAGCTCCAGGACCTGCACCAGCGCCCGGGACAGGCGCTGCAGGTGGGACACGGAGTTGAGGACGACGTTGATCTTGGGGCCCAGCAGCTTCAGGTAGCCCAGCAACAAGCTCAGCGTGGACACCTTGCCCGTGTCGTCCTGGGAGTTCATGAGGCGAGGAAGCGCCGTGGCCAGGGAATGGAGGTTCTCGGAGAGGACGTCGGCGAGAGCCCTGCTCTGTGCCACGACCCTCTGCTCTGCCATGCCCCGCAGAACCTCGTTACACCTGCTCTGGACCTCGCTGCTTTCGTCATTAACCAGCCCAACCAAGGCCTTTAGGAGGTGACTGAATGAGTCCACCAGTGACTGGCTGCAGTTCCTCAGTAAGTGGTGGACCAGTTCCACCAGCTCCAGTCTCACCTTCCAGTGAGGGTGAACTGAAGAAGATTCAACCACTTTATGCAGGAGGATGGAGAGTTTTTGAGCAGTACTTTTGCTCCAGTCGGGTCCTCTGTGGACCATTAGCTCCGATATTCTGCTTTGTTCCACTGGCAGCTTTTCCTTACTCTTTGGGATTCTGGCTAGCTGTGCATCAGACATTACCGAGCCAACAATCAGATAGAAGAGTCTGATGGCAGAAACGGTGGTTTTGTGACCTTGTTTGATGTCTCCAGTAATAACCCGAGACAGCGTAATGGAAATCCCAGGCAGAAAAGAAGCAAACAAATCCCCACATTGCTGTGCCTCCTCTTCGTCCAGGTGTCGGTGCTCGTGGCAGTCACACTGCAGAACCAGGACCTGTAAGCACTCCAAAGCAGAGATCTTGATTTGCTTGGCTTTCTCTTGCTCCGCAAGGCCCAGAAGCAAAGACACGGCAAACCCCAAGAGCGGGAGGGCGGAGGGTTGGTACAGGGACAAGACAACATCCCCATAAGCCGAGTGCATCAGGGTGTGGAGCGCCTGGATCACGGCCAGCTTCAGCTCCTCGGACAGCGGGGCGGGCTTGCCCGAGCCGGGCGGGGGAGCCAGGCAGGTGCAGAGCTCGGAGAAGAGCTCCTGCAGCAGCTCCCGCTTCCTCACGCACGTCGCCGCCAGCACGGAGGAGATGCACTGCACCAGGCTCTGCACCAGCCGCTCCTGCTTGGGGCCCGGCACCCGCAGCGCGAAGCGCAGCGGGAACAGCACGTACTCCTGCAGCTCCTGCAGGGCCGCGCCGCTCACCGCGGCCAGGTGCGCCTGCAGCCGCCGCACGTTCTCCACCGTCTGCGCCCGCGTCAGCTGCACGCAGGCGGGGCGCAGCGCCCCGAAGGCGGCCTGCGGGGTGTCGAACACGGCCATGCCGGAGGGCCCTGCCCGGCACCGGCACCGGCACGGCGCTGGGGCCCGGCGGCCCTGAGGGTGCCGGAAGTGACGCGGCGGCCCCGGCGCTGGCGGCGCCACAAAGCTCCCGCGGGCGCGGGGCGGGCGGCGCGAGGGAAGTCGCGGCTGCGGGCAGTGCGCAGGCGCGGGCGATGCCCCGGCTCCCTCCGGCGCTCCGTAGGCGGCCGCCCCGCGGCCCGCGGCGGGGTCAGGGCGCGGGCGGCCATCTTGTGGCGGCGGCCCCGGCGGGTTGTGCTCGGTGAGGCCGCGCCGCGCCCCCCCCCGCGGGCGGAGCGGCCCCGGCCCCATGTCCTCCTTCTCGGAGTCGGCGCTGGAGAAGAAGCTGTCCGAGCTGAGCAACTCGCAGCAGAGCGTGCAGACGCTGTCGCTGTGGCTCATCCACCACCGCAAGCACGCGGGGCCCATCGTGGCCGTGTGGCACCGGGAGCTCCGCAAAGGTGCGCGGGGGGAGGCGGGGGTGGCTGGCCCGGGGCGGCCCCGGGGCCGGTTCCTCCTCGCGGCGGTGTCGGGGCTCCGCGGGGAGAGCTCGGTGACCCGCGAGGCGCGAGTTGAACGCAGCGGTTGTTTAATAAACTTTGCGGGGAACGACCTGTGCGAGGGGTGTTTCCCGGTGCGTGCTGGTAAAGGCGGGGGACGGAGACGCGGCGAAGTGTGGGGTTGAGAGGATGCTCAGGCTCGCTGCTTTCCGGGTGTAAAACAGAAACGTAGGAATTACGTTCGAACATTGTGTTATGAACTGTGTGGTGCTCGGCTGTTCACCTTTTGGGGTTTGTTTTTAAGTTTTCGAGTTCGAATCCATACAATTCGCCCGTTATAGAATTGCATTAAGGGGAGAAGAGATAAGGAAAGAAAAGGTGGCTGTAGAGATCTACACGTATACTTCGATCTGTATCTCTTTGGTGCTATCATCCAGAAATACTTCGAGGTGTTTTTTTTTTTTTTTCCTTGCAGGTTAACTTAACTGGAGTTAAATTAAGGTAGTTTTCCGGATGGCAGTGTCAGTGTCTGGTGGAAGGTGTCCCTGCCCATGTCAGGGAGTTGGAATTAAGTGTCCTTTAAGGGCCTTTCCAACCCAAACCATTCTGAGATTCCGTGTGAGTGCCCTGTCCCCGAGTGCAGCTCTGAAACCAGCCACTATCACCATTCCCACCCCTGGCACCAGCAGTGTGAGCCCTTTGGAGCAGCTGGGGTATCTTGTGTGGGACTGATAGTTGTTGCCATTTTAGTCTGTCTCTGAAGTTTTGGAAGATCTGACCTCGACCTGCTGTAGAAATGAGCACTTTTGTTTTCTGCTTCAAGCATGTTCTGAGGAAACAGTGAATCCCACTGATTCCGACCACAGGGAAATAGAAACTGGTGGTGTCAAAATAGGAAAAGTTATGGGATGTGGAGGAAATTCAATGTTGCTCTGTCACAGCGTTGTTTAGAAAATATTTGGGTCTCTGCAATACTTTTCTCCTACAGTTTCACTCTTCTGAATTATGGGGTTCTATACCAAGTATTTTTCCTGAAGTTAATGAATGAAAAATTAAATCCATTGTTTTATTAATTACTGGTAGGTTAGGACAGCTTTTTTTAGTCGTGGGATTAAAATTTGTTTGTTACGCAGCTTTTTTCAGAGTCGAGGTGTCACTGTGCACTAAAAGGATTAAACTCATGTTTGTGTTATGAATTAGTTAAAAAGAGGAGAAGTGAGGAGATTAAGAACTACTTGACTTCAAGGTCCCTGATTTGCCTCGGTAACAGAGAAATATTTTGAACTTTGTTTTAGAGTGCAAATCTATTGGCAGCTTTGAAAGACATGTTAATGATTGTGGGTGAAAGAAGTGAGAAATTAATGGAAACTCTTTCCTTCTTTTTTTTTCCCTTTCTCAGCAAAATCCAGTAGGAAACTTACTTTCCTATATTTAGCAAACGATGTCATCCAGAACAGTAAGAGGAAAGGTCCTGAATTTACCAGGGAATTCGAATCTGTTCTTGTGGATGCATTTTCTCATGTTGCCAGGTATGTTGCTGCATTTCTTCAACTTTCCTCTCTAGGGATTTGCATCCTTCTTATTCAGAGTTTAATTCAACTGGATGTTGTTGTTTGTTGTTGTTTTTTAAAGTTTCAGGGATGCTTGTACCCTGTCTCTAGTAGAGATTGGATTCTGACTGCTTTGCAGCTGGGAACTGTTTAGTGTTGATACTTCTCTTTAGGCAAACTTGTTTGTGTGTGAACCAGCCCTTCACACTCTCTGGATTTCATTTGAGTTGTTCCCAGAAGATCTGGCAGATCTGTTCATGAGCAGTGAAGACCGAACAGTTGGGTGTGTTTATTAAAGCCAGGCAATGAATGGCTCTGCCCCACTGTGAGAAGATGTTTTGGGTCATTGGATTCTCACTCCCCCCCTGCTCTGAGCATGGTTTCTTTGTGTGTTGCTTGTTCTAATGGTTACCTGGTCAGCAGTGCTGGAGGAAGGAAGGATTTCCTACCTAAGAGGGAAGAAATGATGCAGCCACCACCTTATCAGAAATGGAGTGTGGTTTAGTTAAGATTTTCTCTAAATAGCGTAATAATTCCTGTTATCTCAGCTAAGCAGCATCAATGCTCTGGGTGTTTGATGTCTGTTCTGGAGGGCTGTCTGATGTCAGTGTGCTCTCTGACTGCATTTAAGTGCCTAATGATCCAATCAACCTGCTTTTAATTGGAATGTTATTGACTGAAACAACTGTTTAAAGTTAATACTCTTGAGTTGTAAACATATCAGCTTGAGGGTATTTTATAACTCTTCTTGTAAATTCTGAATGATGGCAGGTTTCTTCCTTCACAACTTTTCCTGCCGTTCCTTTGGGGTGGGAATGTGGGGCACTTCCAGGCAATCTTTAGTTCCAGTAAAGGAATAAAATTGGCCACAAATGTGTTTGGCACAGTTTGTCTCAAACACTGTGAGAAAGATCCTTTCACACGTGCACGTATCGCCGTGGGTGCAGCTGGTAGTTTGGAAGGTGCTCTCTTAAAACATCAGGAGTGTTGATCAGCTGAGCCATGACGATTTCCCAATCTCTGAACAGAGAAGCAGACGAGGGCTGCAAGAAGCCCTTGGAACGATTGCTGAACATCTGGCAGGAGAGGAGTGTGTATGGCAGCGAGTTCATCCAGCAGCTCAAGCTGTCTATGGAAGACTCCAACAGCCCCCAAACGAAAGGTAAGTGCATATTGCTGGTCACGTGCAGTTCGTTTTTAAATGGGCGTGTGTTTCACTGGAAGCACCACGAGGAGTTGAGCTCTGGGCTCCTTCAGTTGAGTTGTTGCCCGAGCTGGTCGTGGACGTTCTTCAGGATTGTCTCAGAGTCTGATTTTTGTTGAACTTGCAGGTTGTGGTTTGCAGGTGTGTTGCCTTGGGAGTGGTGGCTGGCAGTGAGCTTGACTCGAGGTGATGTCTGATGCTGCTCATGCAGACAGAATCCTCCAGGGCTGCCTTTTGGGGTGAAGGCAGGTCAGTTGTGCAGGGAACTGTTACATCCACCTTGAGTCAAGTGTCCCACTCTGCATCTCTGAGACTGGTCAGCTGGGTTTATTATAATGGCTTATTCAGTGTTGTTTCATTCTCGTGTTAATTGGTTTGTTTTGCATAGTTACTGTATTTTATTATGAGTCAGCAAGAAGTTTTTAATAATTGAAGTCTGGAATATATGCCCAGAAGCTTGTCTGGTGTCTTTTTTTTTTCTTGCACTGACATCATTTGGGGTTAACTTTGCATCATTTACCATCATTAGAACATCACACTTATAACCTTATTACTTACATGAGAAACTGAGCATAAGCTTGTGTTTACTGGGCTTTGATACTGCTTTGGCAGTTCCTGCTTCTTTTGAAGCACCTGGAAGTGTTTCACTGGTAGTGCTGCAGTGGAAAGAGGGGAGCAACAGGATGCTTAAGCTACGAAAGGTGAGGCTTGTTAAAAATCAGGAGTGTTCTGGTCAGGGGAATATTTGTCCACTTTGCAGCTAAAAGAAGTGGATGCTCCATTCGTGGAACTGTTCAGGTTTGGGTTGGTTAGGGCTCTGAGCAACCTGGTCTGGTGAAAGGTGGCCCTGCCCATAGCAGGGGGGTTGGAACTGGATGATCTTTAAGGTCCCTTCCAACCCAAGCCATTCTGTGAAATGTCAGTGTCATCAAATGAGCCTGAATGACGTGGGTACTCTGGTCATACTTTGTTCTGTTACCCCCAGAGGTGCAATGCTGTGAGAGAGTTGGTTTGGTCATTAGAAAAGGGCTCTTTTACCGTACTTAGGTGGTGAAAACAAGGTCTGATGGAGTTGGTGTTTAGTGCAGAATTAATATGAAGATGTGAGCATTAATGAGACCTGGATGTGGCTGTAGCTTTGTGGTTTTTCACACACTGCTTCAGGCAGAACTGCTGGGTGGGTGCCTTAGGAGCTCCCACCAGAGTCCTTCCCCCTGCCTCTGATTGAGTTGTGACTTCTGGCAGGTGTTGCCATTTTCTCCCCAAATGCTGTGAGCCAACTGCCCTGACCAAAGGAGTTGTCTCATCTGTGTGGGGCAGAGGGAGTCTGTTCTCTGAGGGGTGAAGGTGAACAGTCTCTGCATGAACTGGCTCATGTTGGGGTTCTTCTTGTCTGGGTGCAATGTGTCAGGCACCTGTGTGTCATCAAGGGACAGAATTTACATGCCTGGATTCCCGCTGAACTGATTAACAGGGGATTTGAAACTGTGAATTTAATGCACGTGGGTAGGTGTTTCACGAGTGTTCAACTTTGAATCCAAACACATTGATAATTGATACCCTGTGCTGTATTTCCTGGTCACTTGGCAGACAGCTGTTGCTCAGTGTCCTCTCCCTCTGGCTGATGGTACCAATCCCTCCTGCTGCTGTTGTCTTCTCAACTTAAAAGTGTTTGTACAAAATCAAACCCTTCCTAAGTGTGACAGACCTTTGTCTGTGGGAAGCAGAGTGAAGGAATACAAATGCTGTAAGAACTGCTGTGTGCACAGCTTCACTTGGCAAGGAACTTAGCTGTTGTCTGGATAATAGGAGATATTAATGGAGTATCTTCTATTTGAGGGAAAGTTCAGGCCTTTTCACGAGTGTGGATGTTGCTGCCTTGTCAATTCATTGTCGAAAAAACCCTGAGATTTTTAACCTAAGGGAAAAAGAATTTTGAAAAATTCAGCAGAGCTGTCCTTCCTCCTTGTTTTGAATATCTTTTTTTTTTTTTTCAAATTAGCTTCTTAATGAGTAAGAGCTACTTTCATCTGGGATTTTTGTGGATTTCTAAGATAAAGTGGTGATTGAGTTTCTGTTGGGTGTCTTATCTGATTTGCAGAAGGCTTTGTTGTAGTTACTGTATTCTGCTTTCAAACAGGTGAACATAAGCAAGATGGAGGTTAAAGTTTCCTGTTTTACAGCTATAATGATTGTCATAGATGTGCAAAACCATAGTGCAGTGCTCATCCAAACCCTTCTGGCTGCCTGCATTTGTGTGCACCCAGGGCAGACACAGCTGAGGCAGAGGCATTGTTAATGTCTGCAGATTGGTTCAAACTGTGCTGTTAAAATGTTGGAGCTCCTTAAGAGCATCTGGTGCTGTTGGTAACGAGTACCTGGTGCTTTTCTTCAGCCCACGGAATGGCAACAGGTCAGTGCAGGTAGTTAGTTCTCTGTGGCTTTTTCATGTTCCAGTGTCTGAAATCCCTGGGCTGGTGGGTGCTGCTCTCTGAGCAGGATGGCTCTGCTTGGCTTGAGAGCACCACGGAGTTGTGAAGCTTGTCAGAATGAAACAGAGTCCTGTCTCAGTGAGGAAAGATGCCTTTAAAGCTCATTGGGGTGTGTTGCAGTAGTGCAGGTTGTTCAGTGAGTAGCAAGGCCTTGGGTAACACAGTTCCCTTGGCTGCACATGCTAAATTCCTTCTGTGGAGCAGAGCTGATTGCACTGATAACAAAGCATTCCCTTCAGAGAGGCAGAGAGGTAAAAGAACTGGCCCTTTCTAAGCATTATATTCCCTGTTTTGACTCCTTTAGTGGTGACTACCAGACTTTTAGTCTTTGGAGTTCCTTAAGGAGATCTGCATATACATGGAAATGAGCTTTTGAATATTGATGTATTGTTTTATCTCTAAATGTATTCGTTAAGCTTGCATTTGCTTTCTCATTAATCTCATTTTTATTGGAATGTTTCTTTTCACAAGCAATAGGGAAGAGAAGAACCACCCATTTCTCTCAAAGCCTGGCAAAACTAGGTCTTAGAGGTTTGATGTGAAACCCTTCAGGCAATACAACCGATCTAGCTGACGTGTTTTCTTTTTGTTGTCTTTGTAATAAGCAGTTGAAGGAGGTCCTTGAGCGTGCTGTGATGTAGGAGTGTGTCACTCTAACACAGAACTGAGCTGCTCTCATTGTGTTTATGTTGAAAATTCTGGCACAGGAAGTCAGACCTGTATTAAAAAATAGAGAAGAACAGAGGAGGAGAAGGCAGGGAGGCTTCTGAGGGCAGCTGAAATAAAGGCACCTGGGGACAGACAGGTCTGGGTGTGGTTTTGGAGCAGGACCACCCCAGGTACACTTGGACTAGGGGAGACTACCAACAAATACATGTTGTAATGAGGACTGAAACAATGACACAGTAATCTACCCCCAGAGAAAGAAGGAGTTAGAACAGTTGGAGGGGGTGCTGGGCCATTAGAAGCCTGTTTACCTCTAAAACCCAGTCCTCAAGAGGTGAGAATAAAAAGGTAAGCACCTGAGATGGGAAGCTCTCCCAGGTTTCCAGCTGACAGGAAAACTCATACATCCTCAGCAAGGTCTTTGACTAACCTTCCTCAAGCCACTGGAGATGGCTTGAAGACTGAAAAGTTGGTGCAGAAATACTTTCACAGGTCTCTGTGGATACTCCCAACAGCAAGGTAACAGCAACCTGGAGTGTCACTGCAAAGCTGTTAGGAGAGCAATTGTCTGTTGTTTTGGAGAAATGAAGTGCTTTACCCTGTGGAGGTTTCTAGGGAGTAGTTCGGTTTCTGAGCTGTGGAGAAGACCCCAGTGAAGCAGGAAAGCTGACTTCATTTGTAGTAGGGGCTTCTCTCTTTTCTTTAAGTCCATTCAAGATGGGCTCTTGATTTTCCTGGGTGGAGCTCTCAGAATTCTACGACAATCTCTTCTTTGTTTTAGGTACATGTTACAGTCTGATCAGTCCTGGTTGCTCTCAATGCTTGCTTTCCCTTCTCTGGTTGGATTTGACAGACTTTTCTGGAAGCACAGGCTGTGATGGTTTAATTACTCCTGGCTGGCAGAGTTTGAAAGCTGCCCAACCAGGGTGTGTTATAATTTGTGCCGTGCTTCTGTTCTCTTTTCTGGGCTCCTTTTTGCTCTGTTTGTTCTTGAGTTTGAAAATAAGTGTGGGTCTTTTTCTATTTTGATTAAATTGAGGAGTTGTGTTTAGGATTCTCCAACGACTGGTGCTTAGCAGGGCTGCAGGTGCTCAGCACCACCTCCTTCAGAGTGGTTCCAGTCAGACTCACTTGGCCTTGCTCAGATGGAAAATTCAATGAAGTTTTGTGTCCTGTGTGTTAGAGTGGTGAGCAAGTGTAATGTGTCTTGTGGTAAACAGTTGGCAGCACAGCAGGAATAGCTCTTCAGCAATTTGAATCTCAGCTCTCTCTCTCATTTTAATTTTCACTTGTGTGCGTGCTGTGGTCATGTGTTCTTCTGTTGGTTACTGTGCTTATCCCCTGTTGGTTAATTACTTTGTGATAAGTGCACACAAGTGATAAATACTGATGGCCCGTTGTGTTGGGCTGGGTAACTTTAAATGTTCTCTTCAGCCATTTTATCATCTGTTCAACCCAAGTCGTGTCTCTTGCAGACCTCAGTGGGCAGCAGCTGTTTTCCACATTGATCTGGTGTCTCACTGGTTTGTCAGTCAAATTATCCAGCACTCTTACATCAGTTGGGTGACATACAATAATTAGACTGTCCCTCTTTCTAACCAAGACAGCTTTACTCTAGCAAACATCAGCAGTTCATTTGTGTTAGGGTAACTTTTCTGTGCTGCTTTGTCTTCCTTGAGTGAGTCTGTTCTCTAACAGACGTGTTTGTGTCTGCCTTAGGAAGGTCATTCAGCTCTTTCCCCACCATGAGCAGGCTGTACAGCATCTCTGACTTTCTCTGGATTAAAGTAAAATTTTCTCATATATCCCACCTGACAAGGCAGAACTCTGCATTTAAGGACAGACCTTTTTGTTTGCTTCCTCGTTAGAGTGGGACAGGCTGGTTTTTTTTAAATCAAGTGATGTTGGATTTCCCTGTGAATCAAAGAACGTGTAGATTCTATCCTTGAACTGTATGATTATCTCAACAAGACTTGATTCCACTGAAGAGATGTTCTCAAGACTGTCCAAAGCTTTTGTACCAATTACTCTGGATCTTATTAATTTTGGTGGCGAGCCTGAAGAATGATCTGTCCTCTGAAGGTTCTGTGGCTGGATCAAAGGCTGTGTTAAAACTTCTGACTCTTTAAATAAGCTGTCTCTTCCCTTTCAAGCTAATGTTTGCCGTGCTGAGGTTCATTTAAACAGCAGTGTCTTGCTTTATGAAATCCCTGTTTGAAGTGTTACAGGTTATCTGCTTGGAGACCGGTCCATGCCCTGCCCATCACTGTTGTTGCTGTCACATCTTGGAGTTGTAGTTTCATAGAGCTGTCCCAAAGGCTTTATTTTGATGGAAGAGTGGAAGGTTGAATAACCAGCAGTTATTTTGTTGATTGTGGGACCACAGTGAGCACGTACTTGATGCAAAAAGATGACTTGAAATTCTTCTGTGTGTACTTCGCATTGGTTCTTTGTGTCTGCTGGTAGAAATCCTCACCTGCACACCCAGGGCATCTAAGCAGGGTTGAAATCTGTCATTTATTGATAAGTGGCACATTTTTTTGCCTTTCCTACTTTCGGTGTAGGAGGCACAAACATGTATGCAGTGCACACTGCTGATGTCTGTTCTTGTACTGGCACGTACAGAGCTGCATGGGGGGGCAAAATCAACCTTTTATTGCTGTTTTACATTTGAGTGTTTGGAATATGATGCCAGCTTTAGAGTCCAGCTGTGGTTGTCCCTCTCTAGAGAGCTTAATCATCAGCGCATCTGGTACAATTCTTTTGAAGTAGGAAGAGTTAAGGTGGGCAGATCCGGCATCCAAATGAGTTGTTTCTTTGTCTTCAGTTGCAGAGGAGAAGAAGTCTCTAAAGAGAACTTTCCAGCAAATACAAGAGGAGGAAGATGATGATTATCCTGGGAGCTACTCACCCCAGGACCCTAGTGCTGGGCCACTGCTGGTATGTGGGATGGGTTGAGCGTGGGAGGAGCTCTGGAAGCCACATGGCCACCTCCTCTGTGTCCCCTGTGTCCCAGTCACATCCCCTGTGTGTCACAGCCACAAGGTGGAGCTGACAACAAGTGAAATAGATTTAGCTGAGAGATGCAGTTTGGGGTTGAGAAGTCCATGTGAAATGCAACAGGTTCTTTTTATTCCTGTTGCAGCAGTGTGCCACTTGAGAGCAATTCCAGGTAGTCTTAGGCAGTGCTGCCAGGAAAGAATCTGAGAGGACTGCTAGAAGAGCAGACCACATTTTAAATTCTTTCTAAGATCAGTGTGTAACCCCTCAAACCCCAAGTTGTACCACAGTTAAAATGCAATTATTTTTTTGTGGACCACTTCTTTCAATAAGCTGTTAAAAATGTTGACCTTTGATAGGTTTGTATGGAGCTGGTAGGAGAACCAGCTCTGAAGACTTTTTGAGGGTCAAATGTTAGGGGTGTGGAAATAGCTGGAACGATGCAGAAAATCATTCTGGCCATTTGAGGCTGCAGAATGAACATATGTTAAACCACAGTCTATTTGAAGAGGATAAAAAATTACACCATCCATCTGGTAAACTGTAAACATCGAAAAATAAAAATAAATAACAGTTGTCAAGGAAATAAGTGAAAATTTTGTTGTTCTTTTTACCTCCAGATGCCTTGCAGCTTATGGTTTCTCTTGCTGATAAACACTGTCTCTGTTACAGTTGGAAATCATTTGCAGTTTGCAAGGAAGTAGTAAATATTAGGTAATGGACTTTTGTTTTCCAGATAAAAAATATTTATTTAAAATTTGTCAGTGTTTTTATTAGTTTTCAAACTATTGAACTGTAGTTTAAACATCAGTGGTTGTGTTTACAGGGCTGGTCTCCCCTTTCAGAAACCTCCCATGGAAACTTCAGTATTTTTAAAAGAAAGAAACAACACTTTGTTCTTCCTGATTAGGGAGTCTCTCTTTCTCTTTTTTTTTTTTTATTTAGTCATTTTTTGGAGCAAGGAGGAAATATGGCATATCCTCTTCAGGCTGTCCTCACCCACGTCTTTTTTAAGCTGGGATACGTTCTGAGTGAATTCATTCAAACTGACACGTCTTTCCTCAGTGCACTAAAGCAGCTGAGAGCCGAGCTGAGGGGAGCCCAGTTCAGCTGCACAAAGCTGTGTCCTTGCAGAGAGCTGGGTGAGGACAGCCATGGCTTTGCAAAATCAGGACATTGTAGAGTTGGCTTTAACAGGAAGAACTTTTTACCATCATCGGAGTTTATGGTTGATAACCAGTCACATGGTTCTAAACCTTACCACGAAGGAAATCTGATCCAGTTTTGCTTGGACTGATAGAAATTTGGGGTTAGGTATTTTTGCTCTGTCAGAATGTACTTTTGGAGCAGGAGAAAAAAAAAAAAAGGTGTCCATAGAGTCCTGTGAGGCAAAGAGTCAGTGTCAGAGATCCTTGTGTAAAAGGTTCAGTCCCACCCTGAGGCAGCACACAAGGCTGGTGGCTGTGTCTCACACTGGTGTGGTTGTGTCATCCTCAGCTATGTCTTAACATGATCACTTCTCTTAATTGGAATGAGAAGTTTTCCACTGCAGAGTCTGGAACAAGCCGACCCTGCTGTAATTATGCAGGAGTTCCCACACACTGGGACAGTGTAAACTCACTGAATGCTCCCTGTGTTAGGAAGCAACGGTTTAAAATTTGTTTGAAGAAAATATTCCCCAAATAGTGGCTTCCAAAGGTAGGTGAGCTCAGCTGCAGTGGCCCACATCCCTGGGAAATGGATGTGGTTAAGGTTACCTGGTCTTACTGTTGGCTCACTTGACTTGTAGACCGAGGATTTGATCAAAGCCCTACAAGACCTGGAAAATGCAGCGTCAGGAGATGCGACAGTGCGGCAAAAAATCGCTTCCCTGCCTCAGGAAGTTCAGGATGTTTCATTACTGGAGAAAATTACAGGTACGAGACCGGTAGATGAATGAACATGGGTCCAAAGAGTAACTTAGAAATCAAAGTGCGTGGGGTTTTTTTTTTAAATAATCATAATGGTGGAGCGAATTCCTACTTGCTTTGTCCTAGCTCCAGGGTAATTAAGAGATAGCAGTCCCGTGAACTAACACTGAAGATTAAACATACGTAGCTGCTTCTATTTTTTTTGGCTTGGACCGAGGCTTTTGCACTTGGAGAGCATCAGCAGCATTTTGCAGGGATATGAAGGAAATTGGGCCAGAGTTCTCAAATGAGTGTTTGCTTTTGAACACCGTGACTGTTAAGATATCTTGGAAGTTTTATCAGACTATGCTGAGTACACACAGACTCCTTGATTGATATATTTTTGAGTTCTATCAGACTGCTGAGTATACACACGCTCCTTGATTGCTGTGGGAAAGGAAACTCACTACCCCCATTAATCTGTCAGTCTTTGTTTAAATGAACTTTTGCAATTACATTTGAAAAGTAATTTTAATAGAAGCATTTAAAGGTTGAACTGATATGACTCTTGTTCCTGGAGGTAGTTTTAATTTAAAACTCATTATGAACTATCACTCTTACAGTGTCCAGCTTGACTGTGTGCAGTTCCTAGGTTTGTGCCAGGGGACTGGGAGTTATTCAGATAAAAGAGGAATTAACAGGTGCACACTGTTTAAATATGGAAACCACTGGAGCTGTGTACCTGAAAGTGCTGCCTAACGTTTTAGTTTAATTAACCTGTTCACAGAGGCTGACTTCATAGACTTATATCCCCTCTTTCCTGACATGTCTGCAAGGATAAAATGCAGTCAGTCATGTCAGTGTCTAAAATACCGCCCGAGAAGGCAGCGTGTCCTGTTTCCTGTACATCCCCTGTGATAACAGCTCTTATTTTCCTGTCGAGCCAGAAGCGTATTTACAAACAAGACGCCGTTGTGCCTGCGGCTGGTGAATTGTAAAGGACTGGAAGTTTTTTTAAACTTTGCCCTGTAAATCACCCAACGCTTTGCACGCAGACAAAGAAGCCGCCGAGCGGCTCTCGAAGACGGTGGACGAGGCGTGTCTGCTGCTGGCCGAGTACAACGGGCGGCTGGCGGCCGAGCTGGAGGACCGGCGCCAGCTGGCACGGATGCTCATCGAGTACACCCAGAACCAGAAGGATGTGCTAACGGAGAAGGAGAAGAAGCTGGAGGTGAGTGCGGGGTTACCGGGGCTGCCAAGCTGATTGGCTCACCAAACGCTCCTCTTTCACTCCTAATCTGTGGGTTTCTCCTGAGGGAGGGGGTGGTTCTACTTGTTACCTTTACGTGTTATTCTAGGTGTTATCTTTAAGTTTGTTTCCAGGTGTTATTTTTATGTTTGATTCTAGGTGTTGCTTTTACATCTGGAGTAAAACGCACAAGAAAGCCGTGTAAAATCTGGAGAATGTTCTCGTGTTCAGTCTAGATATTTCAATGGGCACCTGGAAGGCCCAGAGCTCTATACTTTTTAAAATAAAATAGACTCACCTAAAACAGTTGCTTCAGATTTATCCTATTTTTTCATGACATGCCCCTTTTTCAAAAAGTCAGCCTCCGTTTACCATAATTAGCTCAGGGGATTTTATATTGCCTGCTTTTTAATTATTCTTTTCCTTTTTAATGAGTGCCCCTCATCTGCCTGCTTCATAAGGGGAAGCAGTTCAAGCCAGATCAACTCTCCATCCTTGACCATCCACCTGTCACCTCTGTGGTGGAGTTTAAATGGGGCTGACAGTGAAAGGCAATGAACTGCATTTCCAGCTCCCTTGAACAAGGAGGGCAGGACCCTAAAGCAGCACGGGGCTGGCTGGGCCTGAGCCGAGCCCCCCTGCACGGCCCAGCACCGTGTGAGGCTGCACAGCCAGCTGTTCGCAGCTGTTTATCCAAAACGTGCTCTCTCCATGGTAAAGTTCTTTCGGCACCACGTCGCGGGACTAGTGTGGAGTTTAATTAATGGCTGTGGTTGTGTGTCACTCTGCCATCTGCTAAACTGCCCCTCGGCGGCACATCAAGGGCTCCTCTGCACCGCGGTGCTGGTGATGAACAGCTGCTGCGGGGTGGGACGGGAGGGGACGTGGAGGACAAAATCTCCTGGAAGGAGACTCTGCTGCAGCGATTGCAGGCTCTGTTTACTGTCATGGCAGACCCTGTCCGCTGACAACTCAGCAGCATTGCTCCCAGATAAATTTCACTGGGAGTGTTTTCTTTGCTCTATGTTTATACTAGAGTTTCTCAATGCCTTGTGACTGAATTTCTTCAAGCCTAGTGTCAGTCGTGTGACTGACTCGGTAAAAAGCACTTTAGACATGGATATGGATAATGCCATAAACCCAAATCCTGTTTGGCACCTGATTTATTTGCTGTGGAAGTCTTGGGTCAGGTCTTGGTTTTTTTTCTCGTTGAAAGAAGGGCACCTGTCTAGTAGAAACATAAATGTGTATATGAAAAAATCATAAATGATAGACATATTGCTGTTTGGTTTAAGAAGGCAAGAAGTAGGTAGCAAAATGTTGCACACTGATGTTCTAAAAGGCCCAGAGCAATCCATAAATTTGAGTCGGTTTGAGGCTGTGAAACTGAGAAATGCATAATGACAACATGAAATTAAAATTTCTAATGCAGTAGCTGAAATGTTGTGACAATTGTGGGGTTTTTCTGTTTGAAAAAATACCTTTTTTGTTAGGAACGTTACTTGAAAATTATAACTCTGGTAGAGGCAGAAATGTAATCCTGAAAATGAAGTGTTTCACTGGCTGAGCTGCTTTGTTAATGGGAATAATCCTGCTGATGGCAATGGGACAGGCTGCTTGTTTGCTGTTAGGTGTAAACACAGGTCTTCACTACATTGGAGAATAAGGAACGATCTTATTTGAATATCAGGATGTTATTAAATATCTATTTAGATTAGCATCTCTGTCGTTCTAGCAGACAAGGTGCCTCAGTGCTCTAACAACCTAAACGGAGTTGCAGGAAATGCCACTCTAACACTGAACAGGAGGCATAATTGATATTCGTGTCAGCTCTCAAACCTCAGTGAGGGATGTTGCCTGATTACAGCGTTCCATTGTTCTGGCCTTGTAGAGGGTTAATAAACAGTGGAAGATGCTGGTTGCAGATATGGCAGGCCAGATCTGCTTATCAGTTTTGTTTGAGACTTTGATGTTCTCACAGTATTGATAAGCCTGGATTTTCCTTTGTAGTGCTAATAAGCATTTTACTAGAAGGATCTGAAACTCTTGTAGCAATTAAAAATGAATTAAAAAGCCAAAACATTTACTCCTGGCAAAGTCTGAAATGAGGAAATAACTTAAAACAATCTAATTTTGCATATCTTCTGATTGTAGGCTTTGCTCTCTGGATGTATCTTTTCCACAATCTTTAGTACTATGAGTTTTTCCTCTCGTGCTGTAAATTTCCTGACTCAGATGAGAGGGTGTTTTTGGACAGAAGATGGATTGTTTACTTTGCTGTCCTGATCTAGCCGAGGCTGCTGGTTTGGGGAGAGGGGCTTCTGATAGTAATGTAAGTTAGGGCTTTATTTTAAGATGTTGAAATGTCTAATGTGGAAGTCACTCTGGATTTTTTGTATTTTATTTACTCACAAAGTCTTTCGCTGTGATAACAATGAAAGTAGCTAATCTGTGTTTTTTGAAAAGCAGCTTTTGTGTTCTAAGGAGCTGCAGTTGTTTACTAATCCTGTTAATGCTGTCCCTCATGAAACAGCAGATTGTCAAAACATACATAAACTCCTTGTGTTTGCGTCTGGTGGGCTAATGCTCAGAGTACTCTGTGATGTCAAACCCCTGTGACACAGCTCCTGTCCTCAGGTGCAGAAAAGCTGTTAAATTGAGGGATGCTCTGCTGAGGAAGGTGGCTTTGGAAAGGGATTACACATCAGCATGGATGCAAGCTGGTGTGAGTAAGGGCTGAAACAGCGAGGGGTGCAGAAGCACTGGTGATGTGAAGGGAGAAAGCTGGCACAGAGCCTGAAGATCATAACATATGGACCAACTCCTGTTTTAGGGTAGCAATGGGAAAAAATTGGAAGTGTAATAATTAGGATTTCTTTGTTGGGAGGGGGTATGGTGATACCTTGACTGTAGTCTAAGAGTGCTTAGAAGGAGAAGGCAGAGTTCCTTTATTTCTGGCAATCAGCAAAATCAGCTGGCCCCCAAAAAAATGCTGCAAAACACCTACAGCAAGGTGTATATTTTTCAGGGTAAATATTCCTCAGGTTAACTTACTGAAGGGTGTGGTGGATGCTGCCGTTGAGCAGCTGAACACTGCATTTCTCTTTGAATGATGTTTCATCTCGCTCAGCAGTTGTGGGCTCAACACTTCAGCTGCTCTTTGATCATCCATGGCTGGGCTGGATCAGAGGTGGCCTGGCCTTTCAGAATAGCAGGTGACAGGAAATAAAATCCACTTTCAGACAGGCGTAGAACCAAGAACTGTTGTTTCTATGAGTGTGAGATGTCTTTGTATCTTCTAATGAAAGTTTCCCTGATTTGTGTTATTTTTGGCCGCTGCTGCCCTGTTACAATTGCAGAGCACAATCAACTGGGGAGGGTTTTGTCCTCCAGCACCTGAGCCTGCACAGCTTCAAGGGGAACGGTTGCCTTTTGAAGTCAGTGCGCTCCTGTGGAATGCAGGGCAGGCAAGGAGAAAAAATCCAGGGAATTAGTTTGTGTAAAACTGAAATGTAGTGGCGAGATATCAGGGAGAACGTTCCATGGTGGTGTACCAGGCAGCTGTAAAATGAAGTCAGGTAAATAGATGGGACTGGAAGAACCAAGGGAAAGCAGTGCTAGGAAATGGCAAATTGTGTGGAAGCTTTATGGGTACCTGAAATAACTACTGACAGTAGAAAACCTGGAGTAAGTGAAGGGAGGGTTGTTTTTAATCTCCTGGGGAAAAGAGGCAGAAAAAATAGAGAGATGATTGTGCATTCAGAATTTCTGTTTTGATTTGCAGTCAGTGAAGGCAGTTCTTTCACATACCTTCAGTCTCTGTGTTTGTGACAGGAGGAACATACCATAGCACAGACAGTACATGTATGTAGTGCAGTGTTATGAGAGGGGTGGATACACTCAAATAAGTGTGTTTGCATGCCTGCATATATAAATATAAAGAACATACTGCATTTAAGATCCACTTTAGGGGAAATGTTCTGACTCTTGGCTGCAACTGAAAAATTGTGACTTAAGAGTCCTGCTGAGAGCTGTGGGGGTTTTTAGATGTTTGTGGGTTTTAATATTCATGGCCTCAAGGCACCTTTAATAAGGTGTTAAAGCCGTGCCCACACGAATTTGCAAGCCCTCTTTGATAATGCATCTCTGAGGGGTGAAGTACACTCTCACTTGAGGTTTTCTGGGCTGCCCAACACTACACATTTTCTCGAAATACAATTTGGTTCAGTGGGTTAATAGGCAATTTGTTGCCGTGCTGCTTCCGCTGCCTGGCTTTCTGCAGCATGTCAGTGTTGGCATGGCTTTGTGCTTCCCTCAGACAGGAATTCTTGGGTTGTGGTATATTCATCTCAGTGGTTTGTGCAGTAAAACAGGAGGTGAACTTCTAGTTGTTCTGCCAGGGAACAGAATTGTCTGTGTTCCACATGCAGGGAGTAGCAGGAGCAGCTGTGGGAACCATCCTGAGCAGGAACCCCCAAAAACGGTGTCCACAGGGTCTGTAAAACCAAACTGGTGATTACTGGGACCAGAAGTGCAGGGCTGTGCACCAGTCCTGCCAGCTGTGAGCCAGTGGTGCCTTTGGGGCTGGGACAAGAGCACAGGATGCAATTCCACGGGGAATCTGGGTCTGCTGGGCCGTGTATGGCTCGAGGCAACAGCTGTGTTTCTTTGCATGATGCCATAATACAATTTCTTCATTTTGTAGGTGCTTGTAGTCATTTGTAACTATAGTAGTGCTGCAAATGGAATGATGCTAAACAATAAAAGCAAATAAAAATCATCCAATATTAACTTAAAATGTTTTTATACATTTTACTGAAGTAACTGAGTGTATTACCACTCTTGCTTAGCTGTAAAAGCATTAAGATGCTTGGAGACGTGAATGTGTAGCTGCTTACTTTTACACTAAATGATGATTTTTGCTGTGAATATCAAATGTACCCTCCCAGTTTTTATTTTAGGAAGGGCATTTTGCAAATGCAGCGAGTTTTAATGTCCATCATACAGTGGCAGCCTGGGCCCTTTCTGAGAGCTTTTGAACGTTTCAGAGGCCAAGGCTTCTCCAACAGCTGGAGAAATGCTCTGTGGAGGCTTCTGCTGCTGGCTCTTCTGTTGTCCTAAACAAAGAGGAGAGCGAGCAGACGAGTTGCAGTTTCAGAGTGTGTAATTCTGCCACGAGCAGAAACATGGTCTCTGCTGAAGCGTGATGAATGATGCCACAGAAGAAAGAAGCCTTGTCAAATTTAAAAGAGCAAGACTGAACAAATTTAAGGTCTGAAAATGAACTGGAACTCTGTGAGGAAATACATCATTCAAGCTCTGATTCCTGGGCTGCATCTTTCAGATAAAAACCTCAGATTTACTGGTTTGGTACTGCTGCAGAATGAAGAAACCTGGCTTCACTTTGCTTTTGAGGTCAGTTCTGCTGCACTGAACTTGTGAAATGGCAGAAGTTTCCCTTTCTGTTCTTATTCCAACATGTTTTAATGAATGTATTTTAAGAATACTTTACAATAATTTACTTGCCACATAAGTGGCAAAGAGCACAAGCTAAGGAATACCTAATCAACCTGCTAGAGTAGTGTGGTATATTTAATGTTTATAAAGAGAGGTTTTACCTGATCATATAAACACATGCCTGTCAGACCTCTCACTTCACTACACACTCTTCAAATTTCTGCTGAGCCTCTGGGGCATTTTTTCCCCTGAGTGGTCTTTTGCTTTCCTACAACTGGCTCAAGCTGCAGCCTATCAAAGCTGAGACTGGCTGGCTGCTCTTGGTAATCTCTTTCCAAATTCTCATTAATGACTGGATGTTTTTCAGTGGATGCAATTGCTGTGATGACTTACAGCATGTTCCTGCTTGACCCTGCGCAGGGATGGACGTGTCCAGTGCACGCTCTGAGCCAAAACAATCCGAGTCCGTGCTGTGGGACTCGCCAAGGTGAACCCGGTCACGCAGCCGCGCTCAGGATGAATTTCCTGTCACGTCGATTACAGCCACTTCTGTAACGTTCAAGCAAGGCTGCTTCGGAATGAAACACTTGTCAGATCCGTTCAGTGGTGGTTAATTCTGATTTTGCATTTGTTTCAAGGACTGAGCGTCTGATTCTCTTGGTCACTGAGGACGTGGAACGCTGCGTGCTGGAAGGGAATGTTGATTAGCGAAAGCATCCGCGTGGCGCAGTGCCAGCTTTTTCTCTGTCATCCTGAAACTCCTGCTTACAGCAGAGATCTCATTATTTCGTGTGAAAAAAAAAAACAAATAGCATCCAAATACTATTAATCTTAATATAAGCCTACCGTGCAGGGAGACAATTAACTCGACACACGGAGTACAAGCGAAGGCCTCGGAAAGCAGCGGCTTCTTTGAACTGCACTTGGTATTTGTTCAGTTTCGTGGGATGGAAGGACCTTTATGCAAAAATCTACAAGTTGCAGTTCCAAAGCGTGTCATGGGCTATGTGAAAAACGTGGTTTCCCATAAAACTTGCTTCCAGAATATGGCCAGAACCTGTGGAAAAAACAAAGCCCTCAAGCTGGAAGGGGGTTTCTTGACTCTGCTGGTGTGCATTCCCAAATGGAGCAGCCAGCATTCCCTGTCCCAGCTCTGGCTTCCAGTCTCTCAGCTCCTTCCATGAGTCAGCACAGCTCAGGATCAGAGGGATGGAGAGGGTTAAGCATGCAGGGGACAGTTCTTTCACGCTCTGTGTTGTGTAGCCAATCCAGTCCAATCAGTTCAGTAAGTATTCATCTATTCTAGGAAATCTTTGGTTCCTGGATTACTCCCTTAGTTTCCATTCCTGAATTTAGTAATGTTTTGTGAGCCAGAGTTTTTAATGGTTTGGGGACTGTTGTTGCCTTTTCCTTGTACTTTTTTCTCTCTATATAATGTTTTTTTAGTTCGTCTTCTGACAGGTAAGATTTAAGCCTTTTGTGTGGACTAGTTAAAACTGGCATTAATCTGCTAGTAAGGTGGAATTACTTAGAATAGAATGGAATATGGTTCTCAAGGTGACTTGATTTCTATTTTCTTAGTCATCACATATGTACAAAAGTCTGTCTTCTGGTATAGAATAGCTCAGTGTTCTATGTGGCTCTCAGAGTATCCCTAAAAATTGGGATATTTTCCTAAACATTTGAAACTGCTGATTGTAAATCTGAAAGCTGTTAATATGCAGAGGAATTGCTCCTGAGCCTGTGTGTTTGCCGTCACATCACCAGAATAGTGGTGTGGTTTACACACACATCTTGGTGGTTCTTCGTTTGGCAGTGTGTTTTCTCAGAACTGGAAAGGCAAGGCATTGGCAAGATTCCCACTCCCCTAAATATCTCTGTTGGGAAAGGAGCGTTGTTTGCATTTAATGTAATTGTAACAGTCACGCAGATCCTCTTCAGCTCAAAACCCATCCTGACTGTCTCTGAGACATGGTGGATCCTGGTCCTCTTGTCAGATTTGCCCTGGAAGTGGAAGGACATTAGTCTTTCCATGGAGGTTTTTACATAATTGTTTTATGTGGCTCCATAATTGGATCCATAAATCCATAACTGTTTTGCGTGGATCTTGGCAGTTCAAGCCATACTTGAAGTATTTTTTTGGCTTGCACCTTCTGCCCATTTATCAGACCTGGAGGACTTGCCAGCTGCCTTGCCCTTCTTATTTCTTTCCTATCTCTAGTAAGTATTTTTACAGAAGAAAGGAACACCTGCTGATACTCACTCTTGACAGTTTGGCATTCTTGAGGAAGCTCTGCCTGTTCTTTCCTGGCTGGATATCCATAACTCCCTGACAATGGCCTGAATTATGATTTTTTAATTTTATTTTAAGTTTGTTGTCTCGGGATGTCTGAGTGCAGCCTCTTCCACCTTCTGTGAGCATTTGGAGTACAGGAACACAGTAGATACTCCTGTCTCCTGCCTCGCAGTGCTGGGGATGTGCCAGCCCTGAGCAGAGCAGTCTGGGCACCATCTCTCCCTTTCCCCAGTGTTGTCTCCCACATTCTCTTGGAGAAGAATACCAGGTGTTGGAATGCTGGGCCTCCATGGCATCCCTCTTTATCTGCTGCTGTTCTCTATTCATGCTAAAAAATCTGGGAGTTTGTTTTTGTTCCTTTGTCTTCATCTGGCTTTCTCGACTTGTTTCCCTCTTTAAGAATTCCCCAAAGAGTGTGACTAGGGATGTGGGTGCATTCTTATTTTGATCCTGATTCTCTGTCTTTCATTAAAACAAGACAAATCCCTGCAATCCTAACTTAATGTGTCACCTTCTCTTGATTTTTTGTTTTGTTTTGTTTTGTTACTGTTCTCTAGCCCTGAGACCCACATCCTGCAGTTCAAGGAACTGGGAGGGCTTTGTTGGGATTATTTTGGTGTGTATCCCGTGTGTGTTAACAGATCTGTTTGGTTATGATGGTGTATTAACTCACAGGGCCTCATAAAGGGCTTAAGTTTGAGATAGGCTGTTAAAAGACACTCTCATTTGGTGCTGGCAGGAAATTTATGGGATTTGTTTACATAGTCATTGCAGGGAGTTGTTGCGATTGACGGCGGCTCTCACTGTTCTAATTCAAAATAATGAAACACAGAGAGTGTAAACTCCTTGCTTGTAACCCCACAGGAGCTGCTGTGCTTTGATGTTTGGAGAAGGTGAAGAGAATTTCCATCACTGAGAAGGTTAGAAAGTCTGGATTAAAGTTGTAAACTCTTCAGAAAGATGTTTTGATTAAACATGTGCCTAGTTTTATTTGATCTTCAGAGATATAAATTTCTGTTCTCTGGTAAACTGTTCTCTTTGCCAAGTAATTAAGAAATGAAAAGTAAGTTGATATTGAAGCTGGCTTTGTGGGAGCCTGGTCTCTGCATGATTTTTATCTTAAGCTCAGTGTTTCCAGCATTCTGGAGGTACCACGTGAAATAGGCCGTGTGTAGCTGTGTAAAGACTGGCACATTCCAAAAGAAATCATGTCATACTGGGGTTTTATTCCTTCAGTTTCTGTCTCCTGTTACATGAATGTTTAGAATCACAACACTTTGAAAATTACATAGCCATCAGTCTTTAGTTGAACTTCTGTACTGGATAACTTAGATGTGTGTTGGGCTGTTCTTAAGTGATCTCTAAACAGAATTAACCAAGGTATAGTTCTTTCTTCCATTTTCAGGGTCCAAACTCCTCCTCTCTCTCCTTGACAGATGAGTCAGTGATGTCTCTGAGATACAGGGAGATTTCTACACATGGACAGGGATTTCTCACTGGACTTCTACTGCCCAATACAGACCTTATTTGTGGAAAAACTACCTGCAAGTTTCCTCTTCGGGGATTTTTAGCTTACTGTTTTTCTCCCTTTGTAATAAAATTCAGAATCTTTTAGTGTCTGTATCCAGTGTGGGTGTGTCTTTCCCGGGTTTTCACTCAGTGATCCTGCCTGTGTTTCCATGCCGGTCTCACGGCACAGCCCCTGGGGTTGTAACGGGAGTCGTCCAACAGCTCACTGAGGAGACCCTGCTTGACAGCCAAAACCTGGGTTTGATTTAGTGACTTGAAAGGGAGAATTGGATTAATTAAATGTTCAAAATCGATCAAGCTTGAAAGGAGTGAGTGCTTTGGCAGCATTGTAACACCTGTGGTGTGCCTCAGCCTGCGGCCTCCGACAGCAGAGGAACACTGGCAGCAGGTGAGAGTCAGTCTTTGGGTGAGAACACAGGGGTAGAGATCTCTGCAGTGAGACTTGTCTCAAATGCTCTATCAGCCCCCAGTGGGGGGGGCATTTTTCTTGTAAAATAAGTAAGGCAGGGCAGGGATATTGGTTTAGGGATGCCAGAGGCTGTGGGCAGGCTGTGAATTCTGGTGCAGGTGGCAGGGTCTGCAGTCACGCCAGCAGAGCACCAGGGCCTGGCCTCCCTCTGTGAGTCCTCACCTGGAAGATACTCCTGGCTTAACTAACAGCACTGTTAATTAACCTGTGCTTAATCTTTGTTCTCTTGTCTCTTTCCCTCAGGAATACAAACAGAAGCTTGCTCGGGTAACCCAGGTGCGCAAGGAGCTGAAATCCCACATCCAGAGCCTTCCAGACCTGTCACTGCTGCCCAATGTCACGGGAGGTCTGGCACCTCTGCCGTCTGCTGGGGACCTGTTTTCAACAGACTAGGACAAACCCCGTCCCCCAGTCTCCATTATTACCAGCAGAAGTAAGAAGGACTCTGGTGTTGGCTGGAAGTCCAGTCTTCCACGTTCTGCAGTAGGAAGGAACTTGCAGACCCTGCTTTCAACCTCTTGGCTGCTCGTGCTCACCCTCTCTCTGTGTACACTGGCTCATGTGAGGGGAGGAAGAGGAGTGAGTTTTCTGAGCTCTGAAGGGAGTTGGGGTGGTCTGTATGGGCAAACTTCCCCCAGTCTTTCCCCATGCTCCTTAGTTGCTGTTTGCTCTTAGCACTTGCTGCCCCCACAGAAGTGGTGAGAATCATGTACACACATGCCTGGGAAGCTTTCAGAGGAAGGTTGACCACGGGGCATCTTCCCTCTGTGCAAATATTGTGTTATTTCTGAATAAGTCTTGTCTGTTCTGGTTGGGTTTCTGAGCCTCACCTCTGAGAGCAGTGGAGCCTGCAGTGGCCTCGCAGGGGGGGTGTGTGCACGTGGCTCCTGTGCCACATCAGCGTGAGGGGAGGGCATCTGCTGAGCAATGGGACAGGGAAAGGCTTTTCCTAAACCTGCAGTTCCTCATTCTGCTGTGAGGATATCGTGAGGATAGTTCCCACTCGGCAGGGGCATGAATTGAAATCACAGGCAATAAAAATAAGCAGCTTTTCTTTGTGAATTAGAGATAGACTCGAGTTACACTGTGCTGAGCAAAGCAGAACTGGATGTGACCTAAGTGGGAGTGGAAGTAAATTTTGTTTTAGCTACCTTAGATTTATACCACATTTTTCCTCTTCATTATACAAAGTTAGGTGGTGGTGGAAGCTTTGGTTTAATGAACTGAGAGCCTGGAGTGGTGTGTGGCATCTGCTGGTGCCCCTGTGACAGGCACTGTCTGGTCTGCTCTCAGGATGGTAACATTGAAAATGCAATGCTATAAACTCTCTCCATAGCTTTAGTGAAGTTGTCTGATGCACAGAAGTTAAATGTGGTATAAATATTTATTTATATAGAGAATAGACCCATATATATGCACATATCCTGTATGCACATGTACCATGTCCATGCATGTAGATATTAGAAGGATGTACTTAATTTTGTGTCACAGATTATTGTGAGTTGATTTTTATAATCAGGAAAAGTGTAAAAAAAGAAAACCAACAAATTTTAAAAAGCTCTTAATTCCATTATGTTGCCGGCTACTGTTTTAGCTTCCAGGGGTGTAGTTACATTTCAGTTTGTGTGTTAGGTCTGACAAGCTGGACTCTGATCACTGAACCATTCCAATTTGGATACAATTCTGTTTAAATTTAGCACCTCTCACTCTGAACAGGTTAAATTTCTGGAGACTCTTGGTCTGCTAACGCAGGTTTTGCAGCGCAGAGGCCGAAGTGAGCTGAGGTGCTGTGTCTGTGCCTCCCCGTGCTCTCGAGCTGCTGGTGTCAAGCAAGGCCAGGAAGGGAAACCTGCCGAAACACAAAGTTCTGCTCCACGTTAATTTATTTTGCAGGGTGTTCAGTAGCCCGTTCAGCACTCAGTTACAGCAAACAACACGGCATCTTTTGATCACCAAGTTGTTCAGAAGCTCACGTCCTTTTCCTACTGACAAGTACTTCTTTTAGTCCTTTTTTAACGCTCCTTGCACCCTCACTGCCCAGCCAGGAAATGTGTTTTTCGTTTACAGGAATTTTTCCAGTGGCAGAACTGTCTGTTCCCTGAGTTGGTTTGACTGTGCAGCCTTTTATGGTCCAGACTTTAGATAAAGCACTGTAGATTCTCTCTGCTTTTGCCAAAAATGAAAAACAAACAAAAAAAATCCCACCAAACCAACCCCAACCAAAAGACTCTTTTCCATCCTGACTCAACTCATGGAGTTACCCCAAGGCTGCTTAAACCAAGTTATTTTGAGCATTGATTGAATGTGTATCCATTATAGGACAAAAAAAGCTGTCAAAAAATGATGTAGACAAATGTGTTGGCATCTCACACTTGTGTTTCAGGCAGATCTGTAAGAGAGTTGTGTCTTTTTTTTTTTTTCTTTTTTAATTGAAATGTTTTGATTTTTTTTTTTCCCAAATATATGTGTGTGTTTTATTTTGCTTAATTTAAATGAAGTCTTGTGGGTTTTAATTTTATTTGTTTTACTTTTTGGGCAAAGGGCATCTGGTGAACTGGGTGACATTCTCTCAAGGTTAAACAGATTTCCCCACGGTGTGTCTTTTTTTAACAAAAGCTTAAATCTGTATATTGAATTGACTTAGGAATTAATTTAGACATATAGGCTGCCATTTGACAGCAGTATATTCTGAAATGTCTCATAGATATCTATTTTTGAATAAAGAGGGTGTCATTGAACAGTAGTGGCTTTACTTTTTTTTTTCTTCAATGCTCTGGCACCCACTGAGTTTTGTTTGGGGTTTTTCCCCCCACAAAAGCCCAGGCAGTGACTTGGGGAGATCTTTGTGGCAGTTTTCGATGCAGGATGGAAATGTGGGATTCCTGGGAAAAATACAAATGGAAGCCACACCTGGAAGGCAGGAAGGTGCCTCCCTGCAGGAGCACCAGGAGCTGCTGTTCCAGCTGGGTCAGTGTGATCGAAGCCTTTTGTTTTTTGGGGTCTTCTCATCACCCTGGGAGTTAATTCTGGGGGGGTGCTTAGGGCTTCTTCAATTAACTGGTCTGCAGCAGCCTCTGTGGGCAAACAGTAATTGTTTTGTGTGCCTCAGAGAATATCTGCAAAGCGGATTATGTTTTATACTGATTTACAAATCTTCCCTTAAAGGGACTATATTTAGCACTGCTCTCAGAGCCTCGCAGGGGTTGGGCACGTGACGCTGTGGGAGCAGGAGGGAGCTGGGGCCCTTCCTCCCGGTGAAAACCACCTTTGTGTTGCTGGGGTAGGAACTAGGGTGGGGTTTTCAAAGGCATGAATGTGACAGGGTACTGGCTGTCCTTCCTTGCCTTTGAGAACCGGGTTTTTGTTGATTTTTTAAGAACTGGAACAAAAACATTTGGCTGTTAACGCAGCTGTCAGTGCAGTTTGGTGTCTCAGCGCGCTGCTGCCTTCCCTTCGCTGCGTGCTCAGCAGGGATTGCTGTGTACCCAAAGAACATTGGCTTACACACCTGCACAAGGTGAGAACTCACTCCTGGCTCACCAGCAGGTCAGTCTGTGAGAGCCCAGGTTGTGATGGTCGTCAGGAAGGGCTGGCAGAGCCTCAGTCAGTTGTGCTGCCGGCATTTTGACGGGGTGAGATGCTGTGGGCTTCGTCCAGCTGTTTATTTGCACTAAATGTTGATATGTTCCTTGGTCAGTGCCAAACTTCATGTGTGTTTATCTTTGGGATTAGATAGAAAAAAGCATAAAATGTGCCTCATGCCATCTGAAAAAAAAAATGACCTGGTAAAGCACTGGGGTGAAATGTCACTGCAGACACGGCGCCGGTCTGTTCGACTGAGGCCGGGACATGTTTGCCAGGGATTCTGCTGGTTGTGGGAATGTGCCGCAGGCATCCACTGCCTCTGTCCTGTCTGCTGGAAGGCAGCAATAGGTAGGAATTGGTTTCTTTATTTGTATTTTCAGTAGTGGCTTTACATAATGAAAAGACGTTTTTTCTTCACCTTACACTATGTCAGTGTGTATCTTCACAGTTTTTCTGGTGTTCTTCAAGGGAAGATTAATGTTTGTCTTGGGAGACTTGAGTAGCATCAAACAGGTGTGGTCTGTTCTGACCAGCCCAACAGCAGCAGCAGGGAACACCCAGGATCTCCTCTAGGAAACCCCAGGAGCGGGTAAGGGATTCCAGGGACCAGCCAGCACAGTCCCAGGATGGGGATGTTTAAGGAGAAGGAGCACTTTGGGCACAGAAATGCCCCCTCAGCACCGAGCAGCCTGAGGGGCTGGTGTTCTACAACCCATCAAGGCTGAATTCCAGGTTTGCAAATCCATGTTCCTTGGCTCAGGGCTGTGATGGGTTGCAGCCTGGCTGTCTCGTGCTGGCCAAGTGTCACACTGCTGCTGACAGGGCAAATCTGTGTGGCAACTGATAGTTAATCATAAACAGCTTTAGGATCTTGTCACTTCTTTCTGGGAAGAGCTACGTCTTGTTTCTTCTTTCTGGGAAGAGCTAAGTCTTCTTTCTTCTTTCTAGGAAGAGACAAGTGGCTGACTGTCAGCACCTCCCTCTGCTGCCAGCACCCCACTGGCTCTCACCAGTCCTTAATGGTTTGTGTGTGTCAGCCCAGCCTGCTGTGAGGGGCAGGATGGGGATCCCAGGGAGGGATGAGCCAGGGGCTGCTCCCCTGGGGGGCTGTGTGAGGCAGGCACAGAAAGGCTCTTGGAGTTATAACTCCATGGGATGGCTGTGCTGGAAGAGGCATCTCTCCATGGTGTCTCCTGCACATCCTGTGGCTGTGGAGGAGGAGGTGGCTTCCTGCAAGGGCAGAGCGGGACCTCCTGCCATGTGGGGTTTATTGGGTCTTTCTCTCACTGTTTGATGGTACCTCAGGTGTCTCGTTGGCTCAAGGAGGTTAAAAATGTGTCCATGTGTGGAGGGAGGAGGGAGACCTTTGGATGAGCAGCAGCATTTGGAAATCCCACAGATTTGTTCTTGTGGAAGCTCTGATTTATGGGAGTTTGTTCTGGTTTCGATCCATCAATGAAGGTAAGTTAAAGGTCCTCAAGTCTAAAATGAGTTTACAGTCAGTTCTTGGCAAGTCAGCATCTCCAGCGAGCCGAGGGGTATCCATAACCTCCCTGACACGTGAATGCTCCCGCCTGGCTTTGGCACTTGGGCCAGTGCTGAATTACAAACCCTCCCGTGCAGTGGATGCTGGAAATATTTAATTCATAATTTATTGCTCGCGCAGCGAGAGCGTCAGAGGGTTTGATGGATGCAACGTGAGACCACATCAGTGACCCGGGATGGGCACAGGGAGGTGGATGCAGCGCAGGACCATGTCAGTGATCCAGGATGGGCACGGGGGAGCCGACCCCAGTTCTGTGGATAACAGAGGACAAACCTGAGAGCCGACCCCCGCCACCAAACCATAACCGCAGCGTTTGGAGTCCCTTCCGAGCTCGTTTCTCGTCGGAGCAGCCTTGCTCTGCCGAGGCTCAGATGGATGGGAGTGACCTTCAGGAATAGCTGTGCTAATGTTTATTTTATCAGGACCCAGCTCCGAAGCGGTGGAGCTGCTGGTTATTTTTAACCCAGGCGCTGAGCAGCTGGAGGCCTGGCTCAGCAGGGCCGGGTAACAAATGCTCTAAAGCGGGGCCGTGCATCATTGCTGGGCTGAGGAATGTTCCTGACAGGGAAGGCAGTGCTGGTTCCTGTCATTAACTCCTTCGGTTGCTCTTGGGACTGCTCTGGGGGTTGGTGCTGCCAGAGCTGGGGGCTGGTGTGGCCCTCACTGCTCGTCCTGGCTGCAGGAGAACCCTCATTCCCATCTCTCCTGGAACTCCTGCCCTGTCCCCCTGCCATGCGGTGGCCATTCTGTCCCCTGGGAGAGCTGCTCATCCTTCCTCATCGCTCACTGGGCCAGACCTCTCCTCTGACCCGCTGCACCCCACGGGGGTCCCAGCCTCCAGCTGCCTTTTCTCATTGCATTTGAGAAAGGCAGGACAGGGAGATGTGGTGGTTAAAGCTCCACAAGGTGAGGGGAGATGGATCACATGGTCCTTTGGGAGGGTTGTCTTGAAAGGTTTTGTTGGCCAAGTGATGTGCTGCTGTTTGTGAAGCCTGGGCTCAGCAGTGCCCACCCCAGACCAGGGGTGCCCACTCCAGTCCTACACTTGGGAGCAGGAGCTGGGGCTGGGGCTGGGGCTGGGACAGAGCTGAGATGGGTCTGAGCTTGGCCTCCCATGGGGAAGCAGAGCTGGGGTGTGGGGAGTTCTGGCCATGAACCCCAGTCTGGCTCATGGGAGCAGCAGCTGTGCCTGGAGTGCTGCATGTGGAGATTTTATCTCATCCTAAAGATAAACAGAAAGGGAAGCTGGAGGACGGGCTGTCCTGGGTGGGAAATGCTCCCAGCTGCCCATGGATCATGGCTGGGATTTGAGATGCCAGGAATGTCAGGGTGACTGGGACCATTCATTGTGGGCAGGGTCCCCTTGTCCCACAGACCATTTCCCTGGGCTGGTGCCTCCTCTCTGCTGGGGCTGTGGGACCCTCAGCTGGAGACCACCAGCTCTGTAATGTTTTTGTGGTGTTTGTTTACAGAAGCAGGGAGGCTCCCACCCTGTTTGTGGGGAGCAGGCTGGAGGGCTGTTCTGGCATGGGAAATGTTTATCTTCAGCAGAGCCTTGACCCCAGTTCCAGGCGTGAGACAAATCCACACTCACCTCCTTCATCCCTGTGCTTGATCCAGCTGCCCCTTCAGCTGCTCCAGGCTGGGTGGACAGCCCTGCCCAGAGCCTGGGTGTGCAAAACCCATTGGTTTGATCACCCCGGGTGGTTATCAACAAGTAATCAAAGAGTTCTCTCTCCGGTTCTCTGTGCACAGTCACAGCATGGAGCCATTCCCGACCCGAGTCGTGCCATGGGACCAGGAGAGCCACTGGGGTCACCCCTCTTCCTGGGCACGACCCCTGAGCTGCAGAGCAGCCCAAGAACACCAGGCCAGGCCGACTCGGGGCAGAGGGGGTGGCCAACACAGGACTGCAGTGCCAGCCACGGCAACAACCCCCCAGCTGGGTAAGGAGCAGCTGGGTGCCACTGTGGGGAGAGGAAGTGCAAGGAGAGCCGGGTCTGGCTTTAAAAGTGAAAAATAGAATTTTTATTCAGTGCTTGCAGGGTTGGTTCACGTCAAGGCAACGTCCCATCCCTCCCTGCAGTCTCTGCAGTGCCAGGATGGTTCCAGAAACCAAGGCCTGGCTGTACCCAAGCAGCAGGTTATTTGCAGTACGTATTTATAGATTGGTTCTGTATGTATATATGGTGCATAGACAGCTTTGTGCTCACAGTATACAATCTCTCTCTACCGAGCTGCAGTCAGAGAATTGCGACGGCGGGTGCAGTCGGGGCTGGAGGGGGGCGGTTCTGCTGCTGCCTCCATGAAATGAGCTCTGGGGGGCTGGGGGTGCCAGCACAGCAAAGAGGAGGGGGCTGCTCTGGGGTCCTGGCTGTGCCCGGGGCTGGGGGACAGGCAGGACAGGGATGTTTTCACCCCACGGGGTGAGGGAACAGCGGTGAAGCGAGCAGCAGCCACGGGAGCCCCCCAGTGCCACCAGCTCCTTTGTCCTGTCCCTGCTCCTGGGGAGGAGCGTGGGGCACCGCTGGGTCGGGGTCGGGCTGGGCTCTGGCAGTCCTTCGGTTCCCTGGGACCATCTTGGGCTAAAGCGAGTGGGGGGCCAGCAGGGCAGGGTTTCTGCAGCTGGGGGACCACGGCAGCTGCTCACATGGGCTGGGGCGCGATGATGACGTTGCGGTAGCCCTTCACCCCCCTCAGCTGGTCGCTCTCGAAGTCCACCATCAGCTTCTGGAGCCCCGACTGGTGCGGCATCAGATCCAGACGGAACTTGGCCTCTGCCTGCGGCTCCACCGGCTCCTCACTGCGGGAGGGCAGGGGGTCAGCGGGGCCCCTCACCCTCCTGGCCCCCTCTCACCCTCCCTAGGCCTGGGACCCCTGTGGGGTGGCCGAGCCCCTTCCCCAGTGAGGTGTGGCGTAGGGATGCTCTGAGTCCACAGGGACCAGCACAGCCCCACCTCCCGCTGTGCCCCAGGACCACCCTCCCTGGGGGCTCGAGGCACAAAAATCCACCCCACTCTCAAAATTCCAGCCAAGTGAAGATGGAAAATCTCTTACAGCTGCTTGACCCGCTGCCCGTGGGTGAGGCCGGAGCCCTCCACCACGAACACGCAGTTGCTCAGGGGCACTTCGAGGGGGTTCACCATGCTGATCTCCGCCACCAGCTTCCGATTCTGCATCGGCTCTCCTAAAATCTGCAAGTAGGAGAAGTTGGACCCCCAGCACCCACCATTCCTGGGGGCCACGGCGCTCCCCCTGCCCTGAGCCTGGTGGGACAAACGCAGGTCCCAGGGGGTGCAGCCCTGCCCCCCAAAACCAGCCTGGGATGGGACACTGGACCCTCACCCTGATCTTGATTGGCGGATTCTCAACATAGACATCCCTGACAGCCACCATGACGTCGCCGGTGTGGTGATCAGTCAGGAGAGCCACCACCTTGATGAGGTTGTCCTGGGTCAGGTTGTCCTTGTACTGCTCGTACAGGATGCGCATGGGCACCCTCTTCTCTGGAAGGGGAAGCAGAGCAGGGTCAGCACCCCCAGCCCTGTGCTGACACCCGCCTGCTGCTGGGATGGTTTGGGCTCCCCAGGAGCTTCTAGAGGCTCCTTGCAAGGATAAGGGAGCTGGGGTCCCTGCAGGATTGGGACTCCAAACCCAGGTGCCAGAAGGGATGTTGAGGGTGTGAGGAAAGAAGGAGCCATGTCCCACAGCAAGGCCCCAGGATTGTGCCTGCACCAGGATCCCAGAGGGACTTTGGCAGCCAATGTGGGCAGCAGGAGACAGCCTGGCTCCCTGGCAGCTGCCTTCACTCAGCCCTTAGCTGTTGTTTATCCCAAAGTCCTTGGGGGATGGAGCTGTCTGGAGCTGAGGGGGGAGGAGGCTGAAGGCAATCAGCTGCAGAGCTGCTTTGGGCAAGGACTCCTGAGCGGCCATGACCATGGAAAATGGAGCCTGGCATTCCGGGGGCAGGACACGAACTGCCGTAGCATCACATGAGGCCATGGGGAGAGGAACAAGCCTGGCTCCCCACATCAGCACAGAGCACTGGGGGTGCCCTAAAGGATGCAGCCTGGGGAATCCTGGGGTCTGTGTTCTGAGACAGCAGCTGGGGGCAGAAGCTTCAGGAGCTCGTAATTAAAGCTTCAGAGAAAATTATGTTGGGTTAACTTTTGGACAGGAACGTTAAGGACCCCAAAGGCCAGCAGTGCTCCTCTAGCAGGGTGGGCACACGTGGCCCCCCCACCCTCCCTGTCCCCATCCAGCCCTGCAAAAGGCTCTGAGCAGGCGCTGGTGCCTCTGCCAGCACGGGCAGGGGCACATCCCACTCCACTCCACGGCGTCGAGAGCTGAGAGCCGGCCCATTCCTCATTCCTGTAGCGCAGCTCAACACCTGGCAGAGCGCTGAGCTCTGCGTGTGCTGCGGGCCGGTGAGGGGCAGGGCTCGGCGCAGGGTAAACAGCTGGCTGTTCCAGGACAGCAGATGTGTGGCCTTTCCAAGCCCCAAAGGGTCTCTGGCAAGCTCACATAAACCCAAACTCATGTTTAATGAGCAGATGACGGTGTTCACGTGTGACAGGGGCGAGGGAAGTTCAGAGGCTGTGCCAGGACAGCTCCGTGGCTGAGTGCCCACCCAGGGAGACATCGAGAGCTTCGGCGCTGCTGGCCAGTAAACCCAGTGCCGCCCACCTCCTCCGACCTGGGACTGTGTGCCTGGGGCTGACCTGGGCCAGTCCCACTCTCTCTGCAGTGGGAAGATTCCCCCTAGCCTTGAGGCGTGTAGGAAAGCAGGAGGGATGCAGAGAAGTGCCATGGAGTGCCCGGGGGGTGAGCCCAGCTCGCTCCCTCAGCACAACAGTGGCAGTGGCTTGTCCAGCTCCAAATGCATTTACAGCTTCTGCCTCAGCAACTTCCTCATCCTCTCATAAAGATTAAAAATCCGCAGTGGTAGATAGCTAAGGGGGATGTCCCCGAGGGGCACAGCATTCTGCTGACCCCACACCCAGCAGAGCAGCCCCCTTCACTGCAGGGGGGTCCCTTACCTGACCGGGGCTCGAGGTCAATGTCGATCAGGTCCGTGAGGCCGCACTGGGGCCCGGTGGTGCCGTTGTAGCTGGTGGTGCGGGCACACAGCCTGACGCTGCACACACGTTCCACGTCCGTGTTGTTGTTGATGACGGCAAAGACGTCGAAGTCAGAGCCCTTGTTTGCACCCTCTGACACCTTGATCTTGAGGTGCAACGCCTCATCCTCCTCCGGGACGGACTTCTTCTCGTGCTCTGCCTTCGCAAACACCCTCCGCTCCTCCTCAGACCCTGCGGTGCACGAAATTCCCGTGATTCCCAGGGACGTGGGGAGGGCACAGTCCAGGCTGTTCTGCCCTGAACCCTGGGGCCCTCCTGCTGCACTTGTTTCCCAACAGCCACATCCCCCTCTGGGTGTCTCTGCATCCCCCTGCAGCTCCCCGTACCCTCTGGATATTTGTAGTTGTGGGTGATGTCCTCCCGGCTGTCCTTGCCCACGCTCTTGGTGCTGATGTTCTTCCCCACCACGGAGGACTGGATGCTCTGCTTCTGCATCCCATCGCCCTGCACCACCCAGTACACCACGTCGGCGTTCACCTCCGCGAAGATGAAGGGGATGTCGTACTTGAGCTGCATGTCGCCCTCTTTGATGGCTTTGACGGGGGCCGGCCCGCAGCAGAAAACTCCTGCAGGGAGCAGAGCCACTGTCACCACGCCCGGGGTTCAGCCACTGCGGTGGCCAGAGGTGGCTGTGGTGGGGCGGCCCTGCCGTGCCAGGTGAAGTGTGGTGCACCTTGTACCTTCGCTCTTCTCCTGGGGCGTCGGATCCAGCACCTGCCACCCGTCGTAGTCCCCCGCCAGGTCTGGGCGGGCCATCCAGGACTCCACCCAGCAGTGGAAGTTCCTGCAAGGGAAGCCAGGATGCAGAAGCCTCAGCCTCTCCCCCAGCATCCGCCGGGCTCCGGGGCAGGGGCAGAGGCGGCCCTGAGGATGGGCAGGCTGGGGTCCCGCCGTGCTGCTCACCAGATCTTGTCCCAGGACTGCCGCTCCTGCCCCCCCTTCTCGTTGAGGTAGTGGTCGATGGTCAGGTTGGCATTTGTGTCGTGGGCCGAGTTGTAGTTGGTCACCACCCGGGTGGGGATTCCCAGGCACCGCATGACTGTGGGGAGTAGGGCAGGGTGACACAGGGGCCCGGATTTGCACCACTCCTGTCCCACAGGGCCTCAGGTTCGCACGGCCCCTGTCCCGTGATCCCCAGTCCTGCGTGACTCCTGCCCTTCCCGCTCCCTGCCAAAGGGGTGCCCAGGGACTGATGCCCGGGAGGGTCTGGTTCCCACACCCGCTGTGCATGGGAGAGCCGGGTGGCACACGGCTCTGACAGCCTGACGGGTTTGATATTGCGGCAGAAAAAAAGGCACAAAAGCGCCTGTGAGAGCTTTGGAGGGAGAGCGTGGGCAGCCGTGCCGAACCCCGGATTTCATCTCCCAGCTGTCTTTCACTGCTCACGGAGCTCCCCGGGGAGCAGGGAGGCAGTTACTGCGCTTCAAAGGAAGGCTATAAAACTCTGCGAGTCACTGAATACCCACTTTAGCTTTCTCCTATTTCTCTCCTCTAAAAAGGGTCTCATCTGCCTGTGAAACATCAGAAACACAGAGGCAGCATTTTTTCCTGAGGCAAAGCAGCACGAGCACGTGTGAGTGTTTCCCAGCAGCAGCCAGTCTGGAATTTTTCGCCTCTTTTTCCCCAGCCTGCCTGACCTGGTGGCCGTGACATTAATTTGATCTCGGTGGATTCGTGACTTTATTGCAAACTTGGCCTTAAAGCCACTTCCCTCCCCCTGTCCTGCCCCAGCCCCTCCCTTGCAGCCTGGTCAGGCAGGCAGCGCTGATGGAAAAACCAGAGCCCTTTTCTATAATTTTTTCCCTCTATTTCCTGACAAATTAGAATAACAGAGAGCTAATTGCAAGGGAATCGTTGCAGGCTGATTGCAACCAGCCCCAGCTCTTCCCTCTGGACACAGCACCGGGAGTGGGTGGAGGGCAGGGGGCCGGGGTGGGAGATGGCAGGGACATGGGTGACCCCATCCTGTGGGGAAGGGGAGACCAGAGGTGTCTGCTCTCACCAGTACATGCCACAGCAGCAAAGACCCAGCACTGGCCATACTTGACTGGCTGGCACCCAAAATCCTTCCACCTCTTGAGAATATCCACACTCCCAATCCAGGACATGGGGTTCGTCCCATCGTCGTAGGGGTCCTTCCACCGCCCCGCCAGCACCCCCTGGTCCTCGTCATTACAGTTTACCTGTGGCAGGAGAAGAGAGGATGAATGGGTGGATGGATGGATGGATGGATGGGTGGATGGATGGGCAGGCAGGCATGAGCAGGCTGGGGAGGGACAGAAACAGCTTTTGCCCCATTCACATGCCTGTCACCCACATTAGCATCCTGTATCCATGCGAGAGCTCACTGGGATGCAGTGCTAATCAGGGATGAATTTTAGAAACAAGGCCTGGGAATTTGAGTGTGATTATCCCAGAGCTGCTCCTGGGATGGTCTGGGACTACCCCTGCTATTCCTCTCCTCTTAAAAGGCTCTTATACATATAGGAGCAAAAACAGAAGAGGATGTAAAGGGGAGGAGGAACACCACAGAGAAGGAAAATGGCCTGAGTGGGGGGGATGGCAAATGCCAGGTCTCTGTCACAGCTGTAGCTGGAGGGTGTTTACACCCCAGGGAGTGTGGGGTGCTGGGGACACCCTGCCAGGTGCACCCTGGACTCACCATGGCGCTCACCACCCTGCCGATGTACACGGGGTCATTGCGGCGGGAGCAATCCCGGTTCCGGTCCCTCAGGTGTTTGGGGTTTATGTCCAGCATGTTGAGGCAGATGGATAGGATGTCATCCTCGAACTGGTGGACAAAAGGCATGTGAGGTCCCCACGGGGGCTCTGGCACCTCTCTCCTCCCTCCCTGGCTCACCAGGATGCCCCTGCAAGCAGAACTGCTGGGGACATGGGGTCACACCTTCCCAGGGTCCCCTCCCCAGCCAGCATCCATTGAGTGATGTCCCCACTCAGCCTGCAAAGCCTGTGAATGAGCTCCCGCCCTCGCGCCAGGGCTGGATCCGGCTTCCTGCAGCCGCCCAGGGGTCGTGCATGGAGCTGACCTCTGTGAAAACCACCTATTTCCCATCACAGCTGAGTCACAGCCCTTCCTTGAATTGAGGCGTGGATCCTGTGGGTGTCACAGGATCCGTGCCCTTGCTCAGGGAGGGTGGCTGAGCTCTCCCAGGACAGGCGCTGCCTTATCAGCACCCCCGGCACGGCACCGGGGAGCGCGTTATCAGGCAACGGCTCCGTGGCACAGCAGGGCCACCCTGACTGGGGGCACGTGGCTGTGGGGCCCCCAGGAGCCATGTGGAGCCCCTCCCCTCACCCTGCCCTGCTTTAATGTCAGCACATTCCCTCTTGGAAACCAGATTCTGGTTTCTTTGACCCGCATCTGCACCCTGAGGTGCCGGCAGCTTTTGGGGTGCATGTTCGGGGGGGCACACACATGACACCCGTCCCTGTGCCCCTAAAGCACTGGGGCTGCACAGGCTGGGGTCAGCTGGGAGTCCCAAGCATCCCGGGGGGCCATGCCCACTCACCTGGCCAAAGTTCCAGGGGACAGAGAAGATGTAGTCGGAGGTGCCCTGGTAGATGAGCCCTTGCTGGGACAGCACATACTCGCGGCGTTCGTTCTCGTCACGGAGGAAAACCGTGTCCTCTGTGGGGAGAGCAAGTGATGGGGACAGGGCTCTGCCCCGTGCCACCAGCCCCTGATCCCCTCAGGGCTACCCCTCCCCGGGGATGTATCCGGTGGGAAATGAGGCAGCAGGGGCTGGAACTGCTCCTGCCTGAAAAAACTGCTGAAGAATTTCAGCCCAGTTTGATTTGAGCTGATGGGAAACTTTCAGCGGGTTTGTGGTTTGCTCTTCTTCATTCTTTCTCATTTCTCTGTCTTTCCTCCCTTTTATTTGATGGAGTTGGGTCTTTTCCCAGGAGGGGAGACCTCCCTGGGGGAGCAGTGAGCAGTGGGAGCCGAAGCCATTTCACTCACAGCAGCTACTGCTGTGAAAATCAGTATTTACTGGAAATGTTTGCAGAAGGAAACCCCAGATGTCCATTCCCAGTGCTTGGCACAGTTCAGGTTGAGCAGAGCTTCCTACAGCTCCTTATCTCTGTGGACCCAGTGTGGAGCATTTGAGATCCAGGAAACCGGCCAGTCCAGGGGCAGGGGAGGGACATGGCAAGAGGAAAATCCCAGAGGTTGTTAAACCTTGCAGCACTGAGCTGAGCCTCCCCTCTGGGTCCAGTTTACCAACAGAGTGACATCCCTGTCACTGAGACCTCAGCTGGGTGCCTGGGTGGGGATGGGCCAGATGGGGACAATTAGGGACAACTGGGGGTAAGTAGGTGTGTGTCCTAGGGTGGGTGACAGTGCTAGTGGCCCCAATCTACTGCAGAGATTGGGTGGAAATGGAAGCAGAGTGGGGATTTCTGGTTAGACCTGAGCTCAGGGCAGGGCTGGGGGCACTTGGGGTCTGCAGTGGGGTGAGACCTGCGGGGACGTGCAGCCCCTCAGAGCTGAGGGGTGGCTTCTGCTCAGCTAAACCCAGGAACCCCTGGGCTCAGGAAGGCAAAGCCTCACCTGGGTGCCAGGCGTTGAAGAGCAGGATGAAGTGGCCGATGTGGAAGCTGGAGCCCTGGTACTCGGTGCAGGTCTCCAGGGTCAGGGTGTAGCGGCCGATGCGAGCGCTGGGAGGGGAGCAGAGCGACACAGAAAGGGACTCCCCGTCCTGCTGCTGCATCACGGCGCTCCAGCTCGACTCCTCCGGGCAGTCAGTCATGGCAAAGTGGGACTTGGTTCCTGACGTCTCACTGGGGCAGGGCCCTGCCAGGAAGGAGGAGGTCAGCTCTCTCAGTGCTCTGGGGACCCTGGGAGCTCCCAGCATGGGGGCTGCACCAAGGACACCTGCCTCAAGCCCCCTGTTCTGTGGCAGCTGCCTGAACCTTGGCTGGCATAACCTGGGAGCATTCAATGTGTGGTTTTTCAGGCACTGGGAACACAGGGTAGCCCAGCTGTGGGGGGCTCAGGCACATCTCTCACTGTTTGGGGCAGGACAGGCTCACTCTATGGGCACCCCTGGGCCAGCAGAGCACAAGGGGTGCTTGCCCTGGTGCCCAACCCAGGGTCAGGTCTCTGCTCTCAGCTGCACCCACTCCTCTGCTCCAAGCAGAGCTGCTGAGTCCCTGTGCCCTCACAGCCCAGTCCTGCTGCAGCCCAGGGCGTGGGGGGCTGGCAGAGCCCAGCCATGAACCCCAGATCCCTGTCACTGGGAGCCCCACTACGTGTGTGCAGCCTCAGGCGTTGCTGCAAACATCCCAGGATTAGAGATGACCTCAGTGGCCAAAGCACCGAGCCCAGGACAGCGTGATCCCTGCCGGCCCTTCCAAGTGCAGCCATGGCCAAGCCACCTGCACTGAGCCAGCTCCAGACCTGCTCCCTGGAGCGGTGACACCCAGCCCTGCCCAGCAGCTCCCTGGCCCTGGCTGGCAGCCGGGGCAGTGGTGCCACTGCCATCCACTCTCCCCCACCAGAGCACAGCCCTGGCTGGTCCCCCGCCAGCCCTCGCCCACAGTGTGGGCAGGGCGTCAGACCAGTCACCAAAAATACTCGTGAACTCATGAGAGTGACACAGTTTCTCCTCCCGGGGAGGCTGGGCTGAGCTCACAGTGTCCTTTTGGCAAGGGCCAGCCTGGTGCTGCTGTAGGATGGGCAGCACGGGAGCCTCCTCCTCTTCCTCCTCCTCCTCCTCCTTCTCCTGCCTCCACAGCATCCCCCAGGGCTCCAGCAGAGCAGAGCTCTGCTAACCCGGCTGCTGCAAAAACACAGCTCTATTCTCACTCTGTTCTTCATCCTCTCGTTCTCGTGGGAGGTGGCACGCAGCCTGGGTGGCTTGTCCCAGGGTGGGGGGACAGTCCCTGCCTTGACAGGGCTGTGGGTCCCCGGTGAGGAATGTGCCAGGGCCATTGCCAGTGGGGTGGCACTGCCACGTGCCTCTGCAAGCACCAAAGCACCTTTGCCCTCTTTCTTCAAGAGCTGGGGCCAGGCTGCAGCCCAGAGGAGCCTCTGCCAGCCTGAGCCTTGGCCTGGAGGCTGCGCCCAGGGCTGCTCCTCCAGAAAAAACACCCTGGGAATGCCTGGCTGCAGCATGGCCTGAAGAAACCCAGGGGGTGGGAGAGGGTGGGCAGCCCCTGTGGGACTGCCAGGGCATGGGGAGAGCTGCTTGTTCAGGGTGAGGCTGAGGTGTTCCAGGTTTGGGTTTGCCACCAGAGCTTTTGATGTGGAAAAAAAGAGAGTCTGCAAGGAAACCTGGATGCAGTTGTAGTTTGAGTTCTGGCTGGGTTGACTCAGCAGGACGCTGCAGACCCAAAATAGCTCTTGCCTGAGAAAGAGTTTCCTTCCCTTTGCTCTGAGCTGGCGGGGCCGAGCCCCTGCCTGGCAGCTGCACCCAGCCCTGGCAGCAGGAGCAGCGGCCACATCCCTGGTCCTGCCTGGGGGCTGTGCTGGGGGTGCTCCACAGGAACATCTCTCCAGTGTTTGCACTTCCCAAGCAAACCCCTCTCTGGGGAATGTCTGAGAGGCAGCAGGGCTGGGTGTAAAGCCCATCAGCAGAACTGCTGTGATACCTCTGGCTGAAAAAATTCACTTTGCTGATGTTTCCCAGAGGGGCAAGAGGGCTGGGCAGGTTCCCAGCTGCAGCCAAGGCACTTCCAGGTGAGCTGGCAGCTCCAGTGTGCCCCAGGTCTGGCTCGGCCATGACAGGAGGAGGAACAAGTGGTGGAGATGAGTTTCTACCTACTTTTCTTATTGTGATACAAAAGCTGTGCACAGTGCCATCCTCTGCCAGGCAGGAACAGGAGGACAGGGACTGTATGAGATGAGTTAGGTCCCCTCCCTGCGGGAGCACAGGTGAGCCCTGGAGCAGGGGCAGAGGGTGGTGACATCTGCACAGCCCTCCCTCGTGGCACAGATGGGGGGGCACTCACCTGTCTCTACGTTGAAGGCGAGTTTGTCCACCCCCTCCTCGTAGCCCCGGCCCGAGAAGTGCAGGGTGATGGTGAAGGGCTGCCCCCGCCGCACCACCAGCTGCTTGCACCCCATGTCTGCCGTCCGGTGCTCCCGTCCATTGCGCTCCAGCTGCAGGTCCCACGTGTCCAGCACCAGATCTGTGAAGGCAGTGGCACGTACAGCTCTGGGACCAGTTGAGACACGAGACAAAGCCCCCAGGGGCTACAGCCCACCCTGAGCCCTGGGTTGGTACTTTGGAGAGGGATCTGAGCCTCCCCTGCCCACACTGTCCTGTCCTGCCTGGTGTGCCCGGTGCAGCCCTGAGTGCTGTGATCGTGCTCTGAGCATCCCTCCAGGAGGGCTCTGCAGGCTGGGCTTGCATCGTGTGCTGCCAGAGGGGCGCAGCTTTGGCAGCCGAGCTCACAGCGACGTTCTGCCTTCCTGGCCCAGCTTTGTGCTGTGTTTGTGTGCCGTGGAGCTGCCTCCGTGCTATCACCATGAGCTGCCAGAGCTGTGCCAGGCCCATGGCTCAGGGCACCCAGCACGGGAGCAAAGCCCAATGCTCAGCTCTGCGCTCGGGGGGGCTGTCACCGGGGCTGCTGTCTGTGTGCCCCCATCCCAGTCACACGCTGCTGAGCCCAGGAATGCCAGGGATGTTCCTGTGCCTCAGCCAGGCCTCCAGCAGCTTTGCTGTGCTGCGACCGCTGACAAATTGGTGAGAGCAAGTGTAAGTTCAGTGACAGAGGTGTGTGATGCCCCAGACGTACGCAGGCTGCCCTGCTCTGATCCCAGCCCAGGCAGAGCCATGCCCCCCCCTGCCCCAGGCGCCACTCACTGGGGAGCGATGAGATATCGCTCATCATCGCCTGGGGCCAGTGACCCCTGACTGCTCTGCAGTGACGCATTAATCACTAGAATAAGCAAAAGCATTCCATGCAGGAGAGCACACAGCAAGCTCAGCGCCAGCCAGGGACCGGGGCGGCTCAGTGGGCGATGCTCAGCTTGCAGCCCTGTGCCACAGCTCTCCCTGGCCGTGCCCTTCCCTGGTAGTCACAGAGCCCTTCTGGAACCACTGCAAAATGGAAACAGTTGCCCATGAGCTCGCTGTTCCCAGAGCTAAATGAAAGCGCTGCTCCTGGCTCTCTGGAGAAGGGGGCTCTGCAGTATGTGCCCAGTGGAGACAGTGGGTTTGTCACCATCCCCACCACGCTGCTAGAGCTGCTGGGACTGTCCATAACTAAGGGCACGGTCCCTGCAGCCAGTCCATGGAGAATGTGGATAGAGCACAGAGAGGTCCTTTCCCTCACTGCCTCCCCCTCTGTGACCAGCACAGCTCTGTGCTACAGCTCATGGACCACATGAGTGGAACCTCCCTGACATGGAGCCAAAGGCATTGTGAGTGTGTTCAGAGAGCAGGACCAGGACTCCTCCTTGCCCCAGTCACCCCAGGGTTATCATCCTCACCACATTTAGCAAACAGCAGATTTCTCAAAGCACAGGTGCCTCTACCCAAACGGATGGGTGCCAAGAGACGTGCAGGGAGAGGGCTGCGGTGCTGCAAGCAGAAGCGGGGTTCCAGACACCCGGGAGCAGGAGCTGCCCAGTGTGTTGGTATTGCTGTGGTGGTGCTGGGAGCCGGGACAGCCTGCGGCACTGTGGGACAGCAGGGCACGGTGATGCCGTCTCACCCAGAGGGCCCCGTGCCCGTGAGTATCACACGGTCCTGTTTCCTGGGATTCTGGGGGCAGCTCTATGGGAGGCAGGGGCTCTCTCTGCCCTGAAGGGCTAGGCGTGAAGGATTCCCGAAGACCAGAAGCTTTATTTATGCTCGAGCCTCCATAAATCCCCTAACCCTGTCAGGACGTGGGCACACGCTCCTGGCCCAACCGTCCACTTTCCTTTCCCGGGGAAGCTTTAAATAGCACCAAACTTCACTCCTACGGGTACTGGCGTCACTCGGGCCAGCTGAGAGGCAGGAGGGAGGGAACGGCGCAAACCCGCGTGGACCCCGCACCGACCCCGACGGGCTCGTTGCCGTCTCCCCGGCTTAGTCCTTCCCGTTCCCCATCGCCCTTGACTCTGTCTGAGGATCGGGGAGCGGCTCTTGCGCCCAGCGAGCAGGGAGCGGCGGGAGGGCTCCGAGCGCCGGCTGGGGCGGATGCGGCGCGGCCGGTCGGGACTCCCCGCGGAGCGGGAGCGATCCTGACACGTGCGGGGGGGATCGCCCCGCGGTCCTACCTTCGGCCATGGTGCCGGCGGGTGCGGGTGCTGCCGGTGCCCGTCTCGCTCCCGGTACCTGTCCTGTCCCACTGGCAGCGCTGCCGGTGCCGATCCTCGTCCTGGTCCCGACGCCGGCGGAGCTGCCCCCTCACCGCCCTCCGAGCGGCCCCACCGCCCATCCCATTTTATCCCGCCCGCCCCCCGCGCTCTCCGCCCCCGCGGCCAGGGCCGGCGGAGGGAAGAAAGGGAAACAAAGTTTCCAGGAAACGCGGCGGTTTGAGGTCCCACCTATTGAAAATAACCACTCCAAAAAAAAAAAAAAAAAAAAAAGGAGGCGGGGGGTGGGGTGGACAAAGCCGCTGGCCCCGGAGCCCCCCGAGCCGGCCCCCCCAGAGTCCCCCCGGGACCCCACAGCCCTCAGGCAGGATCTGGCCCCGCTGTCGATCAAGAGGAGGGGAGAACTAGGGGGCGGAGAGGGGCAGTGCGGCTCCCAGTGAGGTGCCAGGACTCAGGAATGTTTTCTCCTTATAAAGTTCTCTCCCTCCTCTGGCCCCGTCTCCATCCTGGCCGGTCCTGGTGGGATGCCTCTGCCGGGAATTGCAACTGCATCCCTGAGAGATGGAGTCTGGAAGGAAAATGTGCTGAAAACTTTGCTGCTGGACAGCAGATATGTTGGAAACTGGAGCTGTTAGATCTGGGACGTGAGAGTGTGCATGTGGCAGTGATCGGCACATTCCCTGGCAGTCCCTGCCCCATCCCTCTCCTGCCTGGGGCTCCCTGCCCCGTTACCTTGCCAGTGGTACTGCCTGGGGCTGCTTGGCCTGGTCTAGCCCTCCCTGTGTGTCCCAGGGGTCAGCCAACACACTAGAAACCACCTATCAAGGGCAGGGGGCTGAGACCCCACATCTCCACGGGCTCTTGGAGTTTGGGAATGCACCGGTACCTGAGCATGGCTTGTTACGAGCAAGGTCTTGAGAAGTTTCTGGACCTCTGGAGTGACTTTGTTCAGTTACTGGTTTTCCTTTGTGTGAGTTAAACTGCTCAAGACCAGGATCCAGGAGAGGGGGTGTTTCTGGGAGAGCCCTGCACTTACCCTCCTCATTTGGTCCTCGGACTGGTGTGGGACACTGCAGCCCCTGCACTGGAGGCATCTGCACATTGGGGATCCTCCTCACCCAGACCCCTCACCCCCTTCCCCTCCCAGGTTTGGTGGTTGGTGCATCACTCCAGGGCTGCTGTGGGTGATGGGACCTTCTTGTGGTGCTGATGTCCTGCAAACAGTTGGGGTCCATTACTTGGTGTACCCAGGATCACCTCACAGGGCCCACATACAGGTTGTGCCCTGTCCCAGTGTGCCCCATCACCCAAGCATGTGGTGCAGCTGAAACTGCTCTCCCCATGCTTGAGGTGGTCCTGGCAAGGGGTTCCCCAAAAGTGTTCGGTGCTTTCTGCTTGGGCATGTTGGGTCATTGTGCTGGGAGGGTCTGCAATGAGACAGACACCTCCTCCAGCTCTACAAAGGGGTTTTTGGTACCAACGGAGCTGGCAAGGTCAGAGCACAGACCAAGGGCACAGACCAGGAGGAGCCCCATGAGCAGGGGGCTCCTGGTGTGTCCCACTCTGGGGGCACATGGCTGGTTTTGCAGCAGCACTACCCTGCAATACAGCCATGGCCAGGGGAGCCCCCTCCTCCTTCACCATCCTTGAGGGAGGCAGGGAGAGAAGTTGGAGTGGGAGCAGCAAATCCTTGCTGAGAGAAAGCTCGGGACAGCTGGTTTTAATGGAAACAATTCATGTGCTCCTCCACTGTGTACGTGCACAGGCTGGGGGTGTGCAGGTGGTGGTGGTGGGGCCTTTGCTCATCTCACCTGCACCCAGGGCTGCTCCCTGGGCAGAGGAGCCTCTGCCACCCGTGTTGACAAGTGCCAGTGTGCCTTGGCTCGTGCTGGAGGGTGCTGGGTCCGGCTCTGCCTGCACAAGCCCGCTCTTCCTCCCGTACCTAGCGCGAACTCTGGATGAACTCCACGGCCGTGGAGGCCGAGGAGCTGCGTTGGAATGCATCATTTGCTCTAGTTAATGTGTGACAAACTGCAAGGACACCACTGGGTGCGGAGCTGTAGGAAATGGCCATTTCTCACCCGGCTCAGAAGCGGAGCAGTTTGTTGCAGGGAAGGGTGCTGGGTTGTGTGGGATGTGTGGGATCAGGCAAGCTGGGGGGGCTGGCACTGGGCAGGCTGTTGGGACTGTCTTCTGTCTGGCTTCTTGGCCAACCACAGAGCAGGAGTGACTGACAGTGCCTATCCCTGCTCTGACACCTCAGGCAGAAGTGGCAGGAGACAAGTGCCTGGCTGTCCCCCAGTGCTGTGTTCTGGGCCTGTCCCCCAGGGTTATCCCTGTAAGTCTGTCCACTCAGGGCTGTCCTTCAGGGGCTATCCAGGGAGCCTCAGACTTGGTCCCAGTACCTCAACAGAGGAAACCTCCCTTGTTTCCAGCTTTAGTGCCCACTTCACTCACCAACACATATCACAGAGGCATCTGTCTGCCCAGGCACTGGAAAATGTTGCCCACACCACACTGCCGGTGTTGTGTTATTTTTACTCTCCTTACTAAGACAAGGTTGCATTAAGAGGGTGTTTGCACTGCTGAAGCCCAGAATAACTCCTCATTTGCTCAAGGTGTTCAGTGCAGGGTTGCGACTTTCCTTGCCCCCGCCCCGCTCCTGGAGCTGCTTCAAAGCGTGCCGGTCCCTGCCGTGCCGTCCCGCACAGGCAGAGCCGCTGTTTGCTCTCCTGGGTGTGTGCTGGGGCAGCTGCAGCCCCCAGCGCCCGCACATCCTGAGTCAGTCCCTTGTGCAGGCAGATAAACAACCCCTGAAAAGGGACAGTGTCTGCTCTGAGTCGTCAACCGACTTCAACAGCTCTGCCCACCTCCTGTGGTGCCTCCCGCCCCGGGTGTTCCCCAAAGCACAGCCCGCAGCTGCTCCTGCAGCTCCCTGAAGCCAGGCAACCTGTGTTCTCATGGGTGGGGAGCTCAGCATCATCCCCCCTCTGTAAGGGGGCCGGCAGGGCTGGGATGTGACTTTGGGAAAAGGTTAAAGGGTGAGACAATGTCTTGTGCCCACGATGACTGGGCCAGTGGGGAGCACTTTGGGGCTGGGGGTGGGGATCCTGGCATCGAAGAGGCTGCAATTACCCTTCCCATGCCAGAGCTCTGATGTGTGAGCATGGAGAAATATTTCCAAGCTGTGGGGGGAAAGACCTGTAGCCGCTCCATTTGTGGTTGGCTGAGCCAAAGAGCTGGGCAGCCACCACAGACAGGTTCTGTAAGGGCACTGCAGCCCGGGGTGAGGGAGGATGGGGTTGGTGATGGCACCACGGGCAGTTTGGGCCAGGTGAGCTGCTGGCTTGGCACTGGCATCACTCCTAGTTTGGGACTTCAGTTGCCACAGGCAGCTCTGGCGCTGAGCCAGCAGCTTGAGCAAGATGGGCTTGGTGCTGCACAGGGCTCCTGGGACACAGGGGTTTGGAGCTGGCATAAAGGGGGGCTTGTTCCCAGCTGCCTGCCAGGAATGGGGCAGCCATTCCTTTGGGAGGAGAAGTGGCTTTTTAAGGAAAAGCAGGTTGTTTAACCACCTGGCCCCGCAGGAAGGCCCGGTGTGCTCTGATGTGGCAGCCACAGGGTAGACACGGCCCTGTGAGGTTGAGGCGTCCTCTGTTGGAATGTTCCAGTGGTGTCAGACACAGTCCTGGGCTCTGGCTCTCTGCTCACAGCACATGCTGAGCCAGAAGCTGTTCCCGAAAAGTGCAGAGCCTGGACCAGCATGGCCCAAAGGCCCAGACCAGCAGCTGATAAGCACGTTCTCTAGGGAGTCCTGGGGCAAGGCACCCCATCCCACTTCTGGGGGCACTCAGGAGGAATTTGTTATGTCACCATCTTTTTTCTTAGGCCAAGTCTGTGTTTTTATTTAAAAGAAACGAGAAACAAAAAAACCTCTCGAAGGTCTCTTGGTTCATTTGACCTCCAAGCTTGGTGGGGGCAGGAAGGATGGGGGGCTTCCCTTGCAGGACTCCCCAGAAAGCCCCTGGAAGATGGGTCCTGTGTCAGACAGCAGTGATACGTGCTGGGGAGTTGGATTCTCCAGTTGTGACAAGTGTTTCTCTTCTGGTGCCCCCAGGATGGCCACAAGGCCAGTCTCCCTACAGCAGGGTCCCACAGCGCTCATGGGTGGGCTGCAGTGCTGCAGGATGGGCTTGTGTCCAGGGCAGCCAAGAGCCAAACACGATGTTTTGCAAGCTGATCTGGTTGTACCTGGTGTGAGCTGAATTCCAGCCTCTGGCTGTCATTTCCCAGCAGTTTGTTGGAAAGCCCCCAGCCCTCCCTCCATGGAGCGCCTGATCCCCCAGGGCACCGCTCCCCAGTAATCCCTCACTGCCTTCAGAGCATGCAGGTTCCAGTGGGTCTGCAGGGGGAAACAAGAGGGGTCCGTGCTCCCCAGCTGGTGCATAGCATGTTTGTGCTCCTCTGTGAGCGCACACGTCCAGATTTCGTGCCTGAAGCTGGAGATTCCCCCAGGACTCCCACGTGAGTCACGCGTGGCCCCTGCTCAGAAGGTCTCCTGTGCCTGATTCTCCTGTCAGAAGCTTCCCAGGGGTGGGTGCCTGCCAAGCCCCTGGGCAAGCACTGGCACTCCTGTATTTTCCATCCATCCCTCGGGATGCAGCACAGCTGGGATTTTGGAAAGCAGCTGGGTTGGCCTTGTCCTGGCCAGCTCAGATCAGGCTGAGTTATGTCCAGCCCTCAGAGTTTGACCCTTTGGCGTTACCCTTCAGTCTTCCTGTTTTTCTCTGGTATTGCTGGCTTCGTTGGTTGTCCATTTCTTACAGCAGTCCTGCAGCTCCCCAGAGCACCAGCAACCTCAGGTCAGTGATGGGTGAGACCTCTGTTTGCTCTGCTGGAGCTGGGGCTTGGGGATAACAAAGCAGACATCTCTCCTCACAGCCACTTCCCAAAGCCAGGACAGAGCTGGTGGCTTTGTGCCACAGCTCTGCTCCCTCCTGCACCCAGGGCTGCCTTTATATTTACCTGCTGAAACCAGAACCGCTGCTCTGGCTGCCACCCAGGAGGACAAATCCAGGCATGATGGCACTCCTGCTGTGCCATGGGCCAAATCCCTGTCCTGCACTTCTGAACTCCAGTGGCTGTTTGAGACTGAGCCTTGATGCCGAGGACTGCCTGGACAGGAATGGACCCACAGCAGCTCCACTCCAGCCAGAGCTGCTGGGGGGCCCATATGGGGAGCTTTGGGATGTCCCACATGCTGTTGTCACTGCATTTTTGCCCATGTCACCCATCACCCACGTTTTCTCCTTGTCTGGGAAAGGGCTCAGCCGTGGCACTGTCTGAGAGCGTGGCAGCCCCAGTGACTCTTGCTCTCTTGCTCTTCCCATTCTTTCCTTCCTCTTCCCTCTGTTTCACCACGATTGAACCCAGTGACTCTCCAGCCCCCGCAGTCTGTGGGGCAGGGCTTGATGGGAATCTGGCAGTGAGGGGGAGGAGGAAGAGGAGAAGGAGGAGGAGGAGGAGGAGGAGGAGGAGGAGGAAGAGTGCAGTGGATCAGAGCTCCTGGCTCAGTGCCAGCCTGGGTACCAGCTGCTCTGCTGGAACAGGGTTTGAGGAGCCATGGGGGGGATTGTTGCCCCAGGAACTGCTGTGGGAAAGAGGAGGGTTGTCCCTGGGGCTGGGGTCTGTGCCTGACTTATGGGCCCTCCCCTTCTCCAGGCTGTTTTTTTCGTCTTCTGCATCCAACATTTATGAATGTCTTTCCTTTGGAAAAAAGTACTTCCTGGGGCCTTGTGGGAGCTCCTCTCCAAGGCTGGGCTGACTACAATGCCCTGAGCCCCAGCACTGCTGGACCCCCACCAGCCTGGACCCCTGCCAGCCCCTGACAAATGATTTTGCCATTTCATGGGGGGAAGGAGACGTTGATTAACTCCTGTACTTGCCTTTCTGGAAAGGTTATGGCTTAATTGGTCAAACTTGGAGCCATAAATCATGTGCTGAAGGATCAGCAGAGATAAGAAAATTTTTGCAGAATGTTGCAAAACACTTTTTGGTAGGTGGGATCCAGCTGTGCCCATCCAGCTGTGGGGGCTGAGGGCAGCCAGTGTACAGGGCTCTTCCATGGAAATGATTCACCCTCCAGCCAGGGGCCGGAAATTCTCCCCTCTGTTATCAGTTAATCTCAGGACTTGCAAAAGATCCTTTTTTATTTCACTTTCGCAAAAAGAAAACAACAGGAAAGCCATTGTTTGCTTTATTCAGAAGAATCATAATTCCATCTGGTTTGAAGAATGGTTCTGTTTCTCATTGGGGAGTGCTATTCCCCCAACATAAAAACTGTAATAGGGGGGAAATGCAGCAGATCAGCTCCCAGCAGAACAGAAAATCGAGTGAGGGAACTGTCAGGCCTGGCTTAGAGTGATGCTGAAGGGAGAAGAGATTTCTGGCTCTTGTGATGAGCTGGGTGCCATCCAGGCAGGCATGGCTTGCACTGGCCACATGTGCGGGGATGGGGAGTGGGCACGTAAGGCCGGCACAGGGGTGGGGGACAGGGACATATCATAACATGAAGAGGTGAAATGTCCTGGCTGGGTGACACTGGTGCCACTCAGGACGTGGCATTATTGGAAAACGGGATGAAGGCTGCTGGCTCATCCAGGACAGGACATGCAGACCTGTTCAGGGTCTCTAAAAAACCTGACTTTTAAGCCAGAAAGGAATGGGATGGGCTCAACAACCACATCGGATTTCAGTGGAGGAGGGACAGAAGTGCCAGTAGTGAAATCAGCGCTGAGCTGGGGAAGATGGAGTTTAAAAGAACTGACAGAAGTAAAGGGCAGACAATGGGTAGGACTAGGAGCGGTGACAGGCAGGAAGTGCTGTGACAGTGCAGGGCTGGGGTCGATCTTCGTCAATGGTTAATGATGCATTACCAGACAGGAGGAGCACGGTGCCGAAGCCTCCAGAGAGGAGCTCAGCGGGGCTTGGCTTTGGGATCTGGCAAAAACAAGACTGAGGGGGGTATGAGTGATGCTCAGCCAGACTGGGATGGGCGAGTGCCCTTTGCCGAGGCACAGCATCCTGCAGGGCGCGAGCCATGACCGCACCGGGCTGGGAGGAGGAGAGTGTTTTCCTGGAACAGCCTCCAGGGGAGAGATTTTCTTCTCCTCCTCCTCTCTTGATTAGCTCATGCTGCCGCTGCCCTGGGGGCGGCCGGCCAGGGCCTGGCCCCGACCACTGTGGTCCCACCTGCCTTCGCCCACTCCCGGGTGCCCAGACAGGCGATGGGATCTCTGGGGACCCCAGCCTGCTTTGGCCTGGGATCGGCAAGGTCGCACCCAGCTCGAACGGGTCCCCAAGGCTCCAGGACAGTGCGTTCCCAAAACAGAGTGGGGAGGCTGGGCAGGATGACACCATCACTAAACGTACTGGGAGGGGGAGCCAGAGACTGAGGCACTTAACCCTTACAAAAGGGTCCTTTGAGCAGGGACAGGGTGCTGGTGGCAAAGCAGGAGAACCAGGCTGTGGGTGCAGCCCATGTGGGGGGCACAGGGTGCCTTCGTGGTGGCACTGGCTGCCCATGGGCTGGGGTGGTTGGAGCATCTGGAGCCCAGGTGAGCAACCCAGCACCTGGCTCTCAGCAGGACATGACTTCTTTCTCTTGCTTCTTTCTCCACAAGGACCACCCCAGGCATTTCTCTTCAGGTTTATTAACGTTAATGGCGTTAGTCCCGTGTTAATGAGCACACAAACACAGGGCCCATCACTGGGGCTGCAGCAGTGGTGCAGGGGATGGTAAAACCACCCGGAGGAGTGGGGAGCACAGTCAGTGGCAGGAACGCCTCGGCACAGGTCTGTGCTCCCCTGGGATGCTCCAGGCACAGCTGCTGACTGTGGGAACCTTCCCTGCTGCTCATGATGAGGCTGGCACTGGTAAGGATAAAGGCACTTTATGGGAAGATTGCTACACACCTGGTAAATCACTAACAAAACTTGCGAGCTGGCGATGGAATTACTGCAAATCCACGGCGGGGAGAGCACTAAGAACAGGAAACCAAATATTCTGGGACTAAAGGTTGGGTAAGAGTCCCCAGCATCCCACCTCTGAGCATGGGAAGTCCCATCCAGTTGGTGATTGAGACTTCCACAGCTGGACAGAAAGAGCCCCAACTGGAGGGACTGGCTACTTGGCATTTGCTTTAGCTAGGCTGTCAGTGTGGTGGTTCTCCAGGTAAACAATCTGAGGGGGCTTTTCAGAGGGGCAGGGTGGTCTGGGACTCTGAAGATCCTGGGGCAAAGCCGAGCTCACTGCTGGGGATTCTTCCATGGAGGTCTGCGAGTCTGAGTCCTCAGAGGAGAAACTGCTCTGGCTGGAAATCTGAAAGTACTGGGCAGCTTCTGCCCGTGGCCCCGGGGATGGGCCAGGTGTGCTGGGATCCGAGGCAGTCCCGTGGGGCACAGTGGTGGGACATGCCTGGTCAGCACCTGGGAAGCGCATCCAGGGAGGCAGCGTGAAGGGACGCCTCCGAGTGGGTTGGCTGCGCTGCGGGGCGAGGTGTCCTGCCCCTGCCGCTCCCAGGCTGGCTCCACTCTCGGGTTTGGGCAGGGGGGTGTCAGCAGAGACGCGGTTGTGAGAGGCACGGGCACCCTCAGGCCCCAGCTGGCAGCAGGGCTGTGGGGAACTTGGCTCTGCACCCAATGTGGGGCCAGGAGTGGTGTTGGCCCAGGGCTGTCCTGGCCCCTGGTGCTGTCCTGGCCCCTTGGGGCTGGGCTCTGGCTGCTCTGCCACCCCCTGACCCCCCAGCACCACAGGCTCAGGGCTGGCAGCTGCTCTGCAGGCTGGGGCTTCTGTGTGAGGGGCTGCAGACTCTGGGCTGGTGGGGCTGGGGGAGTCTCCCTGCCTGTCAGCTTGCATTCCCCAGGCCTCCTGCAGCTCCGCCAGCATCTCCTCCAGGATCTGCCGGGTCTCCTGGTACCTGTGCCGTGCCTCTGTCCAGGCTGCCAGCCCTTGGCTGCTCTGCATCCTGCGCACCTGAGCTTTCATCTCCTGCAGCTTCTCCAGGGCGAACTCCACTGAGAGCTTCTGGAAGGATCTCTGCAGGCACCGCAGTGCCTGACCCTCCCCACGCTGCACCCGGGCCGAGCACTGCCGGCAGTCCAGCTTCAGCCCCGTGACCTACAACAGGAGGTGAGAGCAGCTGGTTTTGTGGTTGCCAGCAGCACCAGGTCCTGCAGGGGAAGACCCCCCGCACCCACCTTGTTGGAGAACTGGACAAGCTCCTGCAGCAGCTCCCATTCTGCCTGCCGCCGCTCCAGCTGCTTGGAGAAGCTCATCAGCTTCGTCTGGAAAAGGCCTGCAGCCACCTGGAAGGCGTCTGCCTCGGGAAATGCTGCGTCTCGGACCTCAGCCACTTCCCGGCACAGGGTCAGGCCGTGCCGGTACCGAGCCTGCAGGGATGGCAGGAAGGAACAAGCTCCATGTTTGGGAATGGTGCTGGCCTGGGATGTGTGTGCAGGGTGATGTACTGCAGGTCAGCACTCAGCATCGCCATCACAGCTGGATGGGAAACACTTCTGGGCAAGTGAGAAGAAGCAAAGGGAACAGAGGATCTCCAAATCTCTGCTCTGCCCTGGCTTGGCTCAAAACGCTCTAAATGCACCTCCTGTCCCAAGTGGGATAACTGTGCCTTGTTCTCCCTGTGGTGTGTGAGACTAAAGGGCCCCCACACCCAGGGCAGTGTGGGGAAGAACAGGTCCTCATCACCATGTTGTTTGTTGTCTGATGGATGCCCAGGCTCTGTGGGATGAGGGAGCTGCATGGATGGAGTACAGCAGGGACTGGGCACAGCAGTCCCAGCCCAGCACACACCAAGGACCAGCACAGCCATCCCCTCACTGGAGTAGGGCTGCCCAGAGTCCTCCCTGCAATACTGGGCTTGACAACTGTGGCTTGACAACTTTGGTATGACCCGACAGCACAGGGACAATGCCCAGAAGCCTCATTCCAAACCCAGGGAACACATGTTACGGAAGAGCCCCTCCAAGCATACCGTGGCCTGGGCGAGGAACTCATTGAAGTGCTTGGCAGAGCTCTGGCAGCTGTCGGGGCTCCACTCCTGGGTGCCCATCTCCTGCAGCCGCGCTGCCGCCTCCCCGTCCAGCCAGCACCCCAGCTGTGAGAGAGAGGGACAGGGGTCAGGGGGTCAGGCAGGACTGGCCACGGCAGCAGCGTGTCCACGGCACCTCCCCTTCCTGCCCGGGCATCCCAGCCCAGGCACAGTCACGCACAGTCATAGTGAACATCAAAGCTCAGGCTATCCTGCTGTTCTCCGGGCTTCCGTCATCATCGGAAACAAAGGAAACGTGCCCAGAACACTCAGCCACGGAACACCACAGAGGACAACTGCAACTTGCAGCACTCCAGGAACGCCCAGCTCACCTTGCTAAACTCGGTCTCGAGCTCCCGGACCTTTCGGAGGAACTCCAGGCGCTCCAGGCAGCTGTTGGACTGGGACACCAGGTCGTGAAGCTCTTCCTCCAGCTGACTGTACAGCCCCTCGGCCAACTCCATGCCAGTCCTGGTGGATGGGAGGAGAGGGGCTGTCAGTGCCAGGTTCTGCCAGGTGGGCTCAGGGATGCGTGAGGTGGAGGGGAGCAGGTCTCTTGGTCAGCTCCTGACTCTGGTCCTGCACACACCTGGGCAACTCCCCATCCCATGGAGCAATATGGAAAGCAGGGACCACAGGATGGGAAAGCATCGCCCATCAGTGCAGCCCAGCCCCGCGGAGGGAAGGGAGCGGGAGGGAGCAGGGGGATTAGTGCTGCCAGCATGCATGGACAATAGACTGGTGTGGAATGGCTGGACCAGTGTGGCATCACCAGATGAGTCTCACCAGCAGCATCACCCGGCAAGTGCGACATCACTGGATGAGTATGGAATGACCCGATTACGACATCGCTGGATGTGCATGGCACAGCCAGGCGAGTGCGACATCACCGGATGAGCACGGCATGGCCGGCCGGGTGCAGCGTGGCCGGGACTTGGCCCCATCTAGTGGCTTTTCCCAAGCCCAGCCCAAGGCATTGCAGCACAGAGAGAGATGGATCCATCCTGGCCTGGAGCAGGAGACCCTCCCAGGGATCTGGCACCTTCCCCAGTCAGGAAGGGGGGAACACTGCTGTGCCAGGTGTGTGCTCTGGGCGTGCAGAGCAGGAGGGAGCACGGCAACAGCTTGTGCTCATAGGGACGGAGCTGACCCTGGGGAGGTGGCTCTGTCAACCAGCAGAAGCCGAGGGTCCCCACACTGGCACCCCCTGACCAGTGAAGCCGCCCCCTCGTACCTGACGTGGTCGGAGGCGCGCAGGCGGGTGGCCTCCCTGCGCAGCCTGGCCAGCACAAAGCCCCCCTCACGCTGCACCCGCACCAGCTGGGGGTCGCTCAGCACCTTCTGCATCAGCTCCTGGTGCCTCCTGATGCCCGCAGCCGCATCCTGAGGAGGGAGGGAGGGAGGGTTGGACAGGTGTCTTACCTGGGACCTCAACTGGGGCCTCAGCCAGCACAGGAGGGGTACCTGGGGCTGCTCTGAGGGATGCGCAGGGAACAGCCCCATGGCCAGGAGCAGCCAGTCTGGGAGTGGTTATGGCAAGTTTTGGGCAAGCGGGGTGAAATGTCGCTGTGGCTGCACTGCGGATGGGAACTTTGGAAATGTCCCCAGCCTGTGGTGCCACCATCCCTCTGACCTGTGTCCCTGCCAGCCCGTCGGTGCTCCGCAGGTCCTGGATGCAGCGCTGCAGCAGCTCCGACGCCCGCCTGAGGCCGGCCGTGAAGGGATGCAGCTTCTGTTGGGGGACACAGGGTGGGTCAGGGGGAACAGCCTGCCCATGCGGAGAAGGAGGAGGAGGAACATCAGTGACAGGCCAGAGTAGGGAATACTGTGAGGCACTGGGTTAAAGCTGAGGAGGAAGGGAGCGTGGAGACAGATGGGCAGCTGCAGGCAGGAGCAGGCAGCAAGGAGCTACCCTCCTGTGCTCAGAGCTCTCCTTTTCCTTCCCCTCTCCCAGACCTTCCTGTTGCTTTTCCAGGGATGTGTGTGGGACGTGTAAGACGCGGTGGGGACAGAGGGGCAGGGGGGAAGGTGAGGCGATGGCTAATGGCGTGGTAACAGACACCTGGAAGAATTGCACCCACTCGCCGTGGCAGTAGGGGAAGGCACCATCCAGCTCCGAGGGCAGCTGGGAGCTGTCGACATGGCGGCCCAGAGCCTTCAGCGATGTCAGGGTCTCCACCTGCGGACACAGGGCTGAGAAGGCTGGTCCCTCCCCAGGGACAGCCTCGAGCAGGAAATAACCCCCTCCTGCCCCAGCCCAGGGAACAGGGACAGGCTCACCTGCACCCCAGGCAGCCTCTCACGGTGGGCAACCAGCTCCTTCTCAGCCAGCAGCAGCACAGTGTGGATGCAGCCCGGTGAGACGCTCTGTGGGAGGCAGGCAAGAGTCACCAGGGCAAACCCCACACGCAGCCCTCGGACTCGCCGTGGAGCCCATTTCCCAGTGAGCTCAGGCAACAGGCACTGGGAAATGGGCTCCACAGTGACAGCCCACTGTCCTGGTGGGGACACCTGCCCCAGGCACAGGCATGCAGAGCCCAGAGTACCTGGATGGAGCGGAGGGCCGAGAACAAGACGGGAGCGGGCGGCTGCTTCCTGGCATCCACCACGACCGTCAGCCCAATGTCCTTCACTTCTCGCCTCTCGCCATTCTTCGCTTCTCGCCTAGCGAGGGGAAACACAGCAGGAGCAGATGGCACTTGAAGTGTGGGTCCTCCCCTGGGGCAGGACCTGCTCAAAGCCCTCTCCCACACCCTGCACACCCAGGCAGGCAGGAGCCCACAGCCACAAGTGGTGAGCTCATCCCTGTGGGATGCCCCAGCCAAAGGCTCAGAGCGTGTGCCTGTGGCAGGGGCACAGCCCAGGGTCCTTGGGGATGTGCCCAAACCAGAATTTGCGGGATGCTGGGCATCTGCCTGACTTGGCCCAGGAGCCCCGAGCCAGGCAGCAGCTGGGGATCACTGGCAGGTCCTGCTGGCCCTTACCTGGGGAGGGAGCAGAGGTAGAGGATGAGCCTCGCCAGCTCGGCAGCTGAGCACCACGCAGCCCCCCAGGCGCTGCCACTGGTGGTCACCAGAAGGAGGGCCCTGCCCAACCTGTCTGAGCTCCCTGCAGAAAAAGGTGAGTGACCCCTCTGGCAGCCACCCTCCAACTCTGAGCAACCCACAAGGGGCCAGGGCACCCACTGGTGCTGCCCCAGCTCAGCTCAGGGTCTGCCATAGTGCAGCCCCTCTGGTCCTTCTAGAGGGGAAGAACCAGCCTTGGGGGGGGCTCTGGACATGAACGCCTGGCATTCCAGAGTGCTGGGGACGTTTTTTCCTGAGAAAAAGATGAGGTTTGTTACTGTTTTTCAGTTCTTGGGAAAAGGAAGGAGCCAAATGTTTAGTGTTTGGCAGCTAAAGCTGAACAGCTTCACTAGAGAGGAATGGTGTGGGAGGGTTCGGTGCGGCTGGGACCGGGGCAGCTGCTCTGCTGCCTGCATTTATGTTTTTAATATTTTTGCCCAGCTGAAAGGAAATTTTCTGCTTGGGGGATTTCTGGCCTCCAGCAAAGCCCTGAACCTTTCCTCCAGCACACCCTCTCCAGCAGCCCACTGTTTCCCTCTGGAGGCCTCTCCCACCATCCCCCAGGATCGCGGTGCTGGCAGTACCTGGCAGGCAGATGATGCCAGAGCGGAGCAGCCCCGCGTGCAGGTCCAGCCAGGTCAGTGGCTCCCGCCCAGCAGGGCTGGTGCCAGGCACGGAAGGACCGTTCTTACAGCCGGTGCTTGCCAGGGAGCGTTCCTCCACAGGGGCAGCAGCAGCTGCATTTGTACCTGTGCACAGGGATGGAGGAGGGAGGAGCTGGTGACATGACACGAGGCAAAGGAATGGCCAAGCCCCAGCTGTGCCTGGTCAGGTGCAGCAGCCCCACGGGACGGTACCTTTCCCAGCGGCCCTGGCTCTGCCCATCCTGGGCGAGTAGATGGCTGACATCTTCTTCCAGGCCCCCTCGTGCTGGCTGGTGGCTCTTTCATCTGCGGGAGCTGCCCCGAGCCGAGCACCCTTCAGGAAGGAGAACTTGTGGCTGGAGCCTGGGGGAAGCCGGGGGCTGCCCCGCTGCGCCAACACCTCTGCTGGCACCCTGGGAGTTGCTTGGCGGGGCTGGCGGCTGAGGAGTGTGGGGCTGCTGGCCCCTTTCCCGTGCTGGGCAGGGGTCTCATGGGGGGCAGCAGAGGGCAGCTCAGGGCTGGGGCCATCTGGCTCCTCCAGGATGGCTGCCATCAGCCCAGGGCCAAAGCTCACTGGGTTCTGCAGCGCAGCCAGGTAGGAGTCACGGTGGCGGCACCTTGGGCCGTGTGGCCCTGGCTCCTGGCTCAGCTTCCTCCCCAGGCACGGGCTGCAGGGACTCTCCTCTGAGCTCAGTGCCCCCCCACAGGGCCAGGTGTCTGCCCCCAGTCCCCCATTTTCCCAGAGGAGCATCATCTCAGCCCCAGCCCCCGTTGTCCCTGGTGGGCAGATGGGCAGCAGGGGCCTGGTCAGGACATGCAGCTGCTCCTGGGATTGCTCCAGCAGGTCCACGTACTCCCCCTCCAGGTTCTGGCTGATGATCTCGTAGAGGCTGGGCACAGGTAGCAGGGACGGCTTCTTCTGCAGCCCAGCCTGCTCCACCTTGATCAGTCCCGGGTATCGTCCCTGGCTCGACTTCCAAGAGGTGGCCTTGCAGCCTGGGATGGTGCCTGCAATGTTGCTGCAGGGCGCAGGGACGTTTGGTGTGCTGTGGGGCATGGGCGTGCCGGGTCCTGCTGGCTCGGGTGCGGTCTGAGGAGCAGGTTCTTGCTGGGCACCTGCGGGCACACCATCGGCTCCAGCCCGGGGCCTGTGGATGAACTCTGGCGTGGCAATCCGGCTCCACGGCAGCGGGGTAACGCCGTTCTCGGTGGCCACCAGGCAGGTGTGCAGGGGGTCCCCAGCCCAGCTGCTGTTCACCTCCTCCAGCCACGCGTCAGTGAAGAGCAGCGCATGGGCAGCCTCCGGCACCGGCGTCTCCTCCACGGAGCGCAGGTCCAGGGAGAGGTGCTTGACGGTGACGCGCGCCGAGTGCTCCTCGCAGGGCTCCGCTTGCAGGTAGAAGTCCCCGGGGCGCAGCAGGAGGGGGTTGAGCGGTGCCAGGTGCACGACCACCTTCTCATGCAGACACAAGGGCCAGCCTTCATGGAGAAAGATGCGGTTAAAGTAGGGAGCCTGGGAGGGAGGAAGAACACAGCGCGTGAGCGAGCCCTGTGTGAGCCAGCCCTGTGCCCGCCCAGCCGCCCCACGAGCTCTCGCTGCCCAGCTCTGCTGCCCGGCTCTGTTCTTCCCATTGTAGGGACAAGGGATCTCAGTGACACAATGGATGTCCCTCAGCCAAGCCACCACAGCAGAGCTGTGCAAGCCCACCCCGATCCATGGCTATTCCCAGGGTGTGGAGTCTCCCTGTGCACTCACAGAAGGAAACCCCCTGCTTGAGCCTCTCTAGCAGCAAGGCAAGGTGACCCCAGAGGGACTGCGTGTGCTGGTGCCATCCCAGGGAGCTGGGTGTGCATGGTCCCCTCTGCAGGGAGGGGATGGGACAGGGAGGGGGCCATGCAGGCAGGATGCATTAGGACAAATGCCCAGTGTCCAGAAGCAGGACTCGGGGGCACCGCGGTGGGATCACGGGGGCTTACGCAGGCTGCCTGCCGCAGGCGCTCGAAGAGCCGCTTGGCCGGGATGAGGAACTGGAGCAGGCAGCAGAGCCCATCACCCTGGTAGCTGGTCTCCAGCAGCCGAAACACCTGGCCCAGGACAGTCGGGGCTGTGGCTTCGAAGGGCGGGTAGAGGGCCTGGAGGGCACTCTGCACCGCTGCATCCAGCGACCCGGCGTCCTGCGGGAGGGAGGAACGCGTCACTGGTGGGAGAGTGGTCCCGCAGTGGGGATGCTATCCCCCTCCACACCGGTGCCTCTGCCCACCATCCCATGCTGTGCCACACTGCTGCTGGGGCCCTGGGATGCCCACGCTGGCAACGCTGCTGAGCTCGGGGGGCTCCAAACCTTGCTGGGCTGGAAACGGGAGGAACTGGGAGTGGAGCACAGTGAGCACAGCGCAGGCGGGGTGCGCAGCGTGGCGGGTCCATTTCCCAACGATTGAGGAGCCTGGGATGAGCTCCCGAAGGCTGCCAGCCGCCTTGCTTGGCCACCAGCCATGTGGAGGCGGAGGAGCCACAGCAGCCGAGGGGTTAAGCGGAGTCAGAGCAGACAGAGCGTGGGGATGTGCTGGGCTCCTCAGCTCGCTGCAGGAATGCAGCAGATGGGAGGAAGGACAAACATCTGAAGATGGATACGGTGTTTTGGTCCAGACTCACTGCTGAATTCGCCAAACTCAAAATCACTCCTGCAAGCATTTTTTTGGGAAGCCTTCTGCTGCGTTGCAGCCCCCTGAGCTGCCCCAGACTGGGTGAGGACACTGGGTCTGTGCTACATGTGAAACAGCAGTTCCCAGTTCATTCTCTCAGTGCTGCAGGAGCTCTTGGTTGCCTGGACCCATCTGGCACAGCTGGTACATGAGGGAAAACCATCTCACAGCTCCCATGACACCCTTGGCTGTGCTCCAGGCAGTACGAGGGTGACTCTGGCACAGTTGCCAAAGGGACCCCATTGGTGAGTGGGGAAGAGGAGCATCCTCCAAACATCTGGGTCCTGCACTTCAAGCAGCTGTAGTTCGCCATCATCCCCATGCTACTGTGAGGGCACCTGGGAAGTCTGGTGGAATTAGCTGAAGGTTGGATTAGCTCAAGGTGAGCATTAGTATCAGGCAGCTAATCCCTGGTCCAGGAGCCCATGCAGAGACAAAGGAGGCCCGGTTAATTCAGCTTAATTAGCTTTAATGCACTTTAGCTAAGGCACTTTGCAGTCACACTCGGTTAATTCTTCTTGACTTTTTCTCCGTGTCTGCATGCAGGAATCTCCTGCCCTTGCACCTAACAGGAGAAGCCACAGAGCCAGGCAGAGCAGGAGGAGAGCCAATCTCTTCTCAGGGCCCTGATCTATCAGTGCGTTCCCTGTCAGGGGTTTCTGCCATTGGACCTTTCTCCTCACGCTTGGTCTTACCACGCACAGTTCCCAGAAGGCACTGGAGACCTTTCTCTGAAAAGTCTCTGCTGCAGGGCAAGGCACCCCACTTGATGCTGCTCCAGTGGAGCCCTGGTGCAGCCACCTGGTCCCCAGTGCCAAGCACAACTGGGCACACACCTCCCCTCTGCCCAGCACCGCTGAGCTCAGCTTCTTCCCCATCCCAACACCGAGGTGAGGAGCCACCATCTGCAACAGCACAGGGGGATCCATCCAGCTCCAAACACTGCCAAGAGAGATGAGCCAGCACTGCCCGCCCTGCCTCTGACAGTGTTTTAAATCCTTACAGGGATGGTGACTCCACCACTGCCTGAGCAGTGTTTGCCCAGAGCTTGACAGACCTCTCAGTGAAGAAGTTTTTCCTAGCATCCAATCTAACCCTCCCCTGGCACCACTCGAGGCTGTTTCCTCTCGCCCTATCACCCAGGACTTCATCCAGCAGCAGGGACTGCATGAGCCAATGTCAGGAGAGAACCAGGGACTGATGGAGGCACCAGACACAGGCCAGGTTGTGCTGGGGAATATTTTGGCCTGGAATGACTGACTAAAAATGTTTTCATGGAATGTCACTAAGCACTTCATCACTGGGGGAGGTTTTTGGGGTAACCATGGTGCAGCAGCTCTGCGTTCGTGGGCGAAGCTGCATCTGGGCCGGCCAGGAGCCCATAGGAATCCCAAAGCAGCCAGTTATCCCAGTCCCTCCACCCGCTGTGAGGGAGCGGAGCTGGAACAAAGGCATTAGGGAGCATAAGGAGATTTACATTTGCAAAGCTATTTCCATTTTAATAAGCCAAAGTGCTGTTAAATAGAGATTGATATTTCTCCCCAAATACCCATATTTTTAAAGTGGTTTACATCAACAAGTCAGGCTGGGCTTTGGGGTTTTGGTGCGGTGAAGTTGTTTAACCCGTGCCCAAAGCCACAGGGTGACTCAGCTCCAGCTCCATTCTGCCCCCCTGCTCAGGAAGGAGCAAGGTTTGAGCCTGGGACCAGTCCTGAATACCAATTCCTCTCCCTCTCCGGCAGCTCTTGCTGTCACAGACTTTGGCAGGACGCGATGCAGGCGCCCAGCCTGGCCTGGCGGAGCGGGATCTCTCTCAGCACATAGCCCGGGGCAACGGCACGTGCCGGCTGCGGTGACAAACGAGCCAGTCGGGCCCGGAAGGGTCTGCTGAGGGCCCCCCTTCCCCCCAGTCACTGGCACGACTCAGGCAGCAGCACCCGCTCGCTGCCCCCCATCCCCCTGACAAACTTTGCAGGGAAGTTTAAACATAGCGGGAGGGTGGTAGCCCCGCACACACCTGCCCAAGGGGCCACGGCCACCTCCACCACACCTGATCTCCAACCTCGCACTGACCTTCACCTTCACACCCAACCTCCACACCTTCACACCCACCTCCACCCTCATTTTCACACCCAACCTCCACACCTTCACACCCACCTCCACCTTCACACCCACCTCCACCTTCACACTCGTCTTCGCATCCACCTTCAACTCCACACCCACCTCTGCCTTTGCACCTCCTTCCACCTTCGCTCCCGACCTCCTTCTGCTGTCGCTCCCCGTGCCCACCCCGTGCCCACCCGGTGCCCACGGGGAGGGGCAGCGGCAGGGAGAGGGATGTCCCAGGAATTACCATGTTTCCTAGGAAGTGGCGGAGGGGCCGGGGGCCGCGGCACCGACCGTCCCGTCCCGTCCTTCCTCCTCCTCCTCGCCGGGGCTCTCCGGCCCGGGGCTCCCGGCCGGTCCGCGCTCCGCGGGCGGCTCTTCCCGGCGCCGGCGCCTCCGGAGCCGCGGGCGGGGGCGGGCAGCCCTGGCCCCCCGGCCCCTCCGCCCGCCGCGCCTCTTCTGGGGAAAAAAAGAAGAAAAGAAAAGAAAAAAAAAAAAGAAGGGTAAAGAAAGAAAAGACTAAGAAAGAGCGATCGGGGCGGGGCGGGGGAGGGGAGGAGGGGCTGGCGGGGGCGGCCCGGGAGCGCCGGGGGCCGGGGGCCGCTCTCCTGTGCCCGCCGGAGGGAGCCCCCCGTGCGCTCCCGAGCTGCGGCTCCTCCGGGGGGGCTCTCCCTGCGCGCCCCCGCCTGTGGTTTGGGGGCGGCCCCCGGCGGGATGGGATGGGATGGGGTGGTGTAGGGAGTGTAAGACCCCCGGGGAAAGAAGCCCTGGAGGGTGGCAGGAGAGGCTGCACTGGGGGGCCTCCCACAGCCCACCCAGTTACCCAGCCCCCGAGAAGCTCCAGGCAGGGGGTCCTGGAATACACCGGGAACATGCAGAGCTGCATGTGTGTATGTATGTGTGCAGTGTGTTCATACGAGCAGTGTCTGGGGGGATTTCCTTCTTTTCCAATCCACCCCAGCCAGGCAGGGTTGGTGAGATCCCCAGCACTGGTCTGCGTCCCATATGCATCCCATGGTTCCTAGTTCCCATTCTTCAGCTACCCCAAAAGCAGAGCAGCAGGACAGTGAGTGCCTCTCGGGGGACTTTGAGCTGTTCCAGGGATGGGAAGGACCTACTGAGGAGCAGGATCGTGGGATTCAGCAACCAGAGCTGTACAAAAACAACCAGCGTAAGAGCCAAAGCCACAGATTTGGTGTCTCCTCAGGCAAAGTGCTGCTCTGCACAGCTCTGCCAGTCCTGAGCACAGCCAGCCCTCCCAGCCGCAGGCATGGCGGGCACAGGGCTCCCAGCTCTGCCAGCCCTCTTCATGGTGTCCAGCACTCTTAAACCCTCTTGCTCAGGCTGGAGTCATTTCCACTGTCGTGTTCATGGGAATGGGCTCAAGGCCGGGACTGGGGCTGGGAAGGGAGACAGGACAAGGGTGGGTGGGACGGCCCCGGCGTGGGCTGCAGGCTGCCGGGGCAGCCTCGCTAACGAACATTTGTCCAGGGATCAGTGAGCGGCCAAAGGACGGGCTGTGAAAACAAGCTGAGACGGGAGGAGGTGCAGCTGGGCTGCTGGCGTGTGGGAGGGAGGACGGCGCCAGCGAGGCCTTCGCGTTTGCTTCCCATTTCCTTGGGAGCTGGCGAGAGCCCTCCCGTCGCCCATATGGATCACGAGTGCTGCGAGGGCTCAGGCACCAGGGGTTGTGCAGGTGGGCAGAGGCTTGGCTGTGGGGACCGTGCTGAGCTCACACACAGCTCCCTGCAGGGCTGGCTCTTGGCTCCCAGCCTCCTGCCCGGGATCCCCAATGCCAGCTGGGGCCAACTGGGCAGCTCCCCCTCCCCACCAGCAGCCAATCGCTCCCGTAATTGTGCTGGTTCACTTACCAGCTTCAGGCTTTTTGTAGTTCCTCTGAGAGCAGGGGAGCATGAGCTCAGGGCTGTGACCTCCTTTAATTGTGTAGTCACCTCTGAAATGAGCCCAAGAGCTTGCTTTGGCTCTTGCACCTCCTGACGGGCACCAGGCTGAGGGCAGGGAGGAAGGCAGTGTGACTGACCGGGTCGTGGCACCAGCACAATGGATCAGTCCCACTCTGGCACTGGCAAGCAGGAGGGGACAGATGTGGACCTGAGCCCAGAGGGACCCCACCACCTTGGCACCGAGAGCAGCAGCTCCCCACCTGCACCATGGAGTGCCTTTTGCCAGCTGTGCTCAGCTGGGCCACCCTGTGAAGGCACTGAGCATGGCTATGTCCAGCCCTGCATCCCCCAAAGCAGCTCCCCATGCCCTCCTGCAGCCTCAGACAATGAGGCTCAGAGCTGGGAGTCGGGGTGTTGGGGAGCAAGCCTGCCCAGCAAGAGGCAGAGCTCTTTGGGGCCTCATGGGTGCCCCTGCCCCCTGGGCCCCTGACCCAATGAGCTCACCCTCCTCTGCTGCTCCCGTTCTCCATGTCCTGTTTGTCCCGAGCAGCTGCTGGGACAGGCTGCATGTGGCCTCCTGCCCTGCCCCTCCGCCGGCACAGAGCCACCATTCAGATCCCCCCGGGCTCTGCCCGAGGTCACCATTCCTGCATTTTTATTTTTACTTTTCTGCAAAATCAACCCTCTTGGCTCTCTGCATCCCCCTTTGTCTCCCATGAGGCTCCCAGTCCCTGTGTCATGAGCTGGCGTGCTGCGAGAGGAGCCCGCCTGTCTGGGGGAAGGCAACCCTTGGTGGGGGGAGACACACCGACTGCAGTGCCGGTCCTGGGGGTCCCCTGGGATGTCACTGCGATGTTGGGGTGGAGGGAGGGTCAGGGCGGTGAGCCCAGCATCAGGGTTGGTCTCTGTGGCTGGGCTCCTGGTGGACCCTGTGCCCCCACACCCGGGGTCCTTGCCTGCTGCTGGCCATGCCCTGCAGGGCTCTGGCTGTGTGAGCTCTGGGTCCCTGGGTGTCCCCGCTGACTGTGTTTGATGAAGCGGTCAGGGCTGGCGTCAGCAGTGACCCCACGCTGGCCTAGAGCCCTCCCAGCTCCAGGAACAGCCGTGGCTGGGTCACGCTGAGCCTGCAGCTGGGAAAACAACCACGGAGCAGCCCCCACATGTCCCCCAGATGTATTTTTAGATGCTGCTGGGTCAGAGGCTGTCAGGGACGTGCAGGTGACAGCGGGCAGCATCAGGCTGGCAGTGACACCACAGATGAGGCAGTGGGCAGGAGCCGCAGCTCCCCACACCTCGATGCTGACAGTGTTTCTCTGAGCTCTGGTGAAGTCCCTGCTGGTCTAGGGACGACCACAGTGGCCACAGGTCCTGGTCACAGCTCCAGTTGTGTTGGTGACAGTGAACTTGTCCTGGCTGGAAATGGATGTGGGAGGTTTTATTTTGAGCTGCTGACTTTTCTTTCCAAGTTCCCTCCAACCCCAGCTGGGCTGCTCTCACTTTCCATGCCGAGTCCCCGGGTTTTCCCCGGCGTTTCCCCAGCCCACACGCGCCTGCCCGTGGAAGGCTGGTGAGCAGCAGCAGTGCTGCCTCTGGCACTGGCACACGCCCTCTGGGGAATTCCCAGGGTGCTTATGGCACCGCGGGACACAGATGTGTCTGGATTTCCTTGCGGATGGAAAACGTGCCAGGATGTCCTTGCCCACTGAAGCAGTACTGCCCTAGCCCAGCCCCTGTGGTCCCTGGGGAATCCTAGCACGTGGCTGCAGGGCAGTTTGGGCCATTGTATCACGGGAGAGATGTGGAAAGAGCTGGGGCAGGATGGGGAACTGCCTGCACGTGCCGAGGAGTGTGTGGGGCCTGAAGGAACCCTGACCTGGGGAGCAAGGGGTGTCCTGGGGACAGCAGGGAGCAGTGTCCTGACCTGGGCAGGGAACAGTTGGCAGCACAGGAAAGGGAATTCCTGCAAGTTCCTGCCCTTCTGGGCTACTGGCTCCCATCTGACCATGGCCCATTCCTTCTGCAGCAGCCTGGGGGGACTGGCCTTTCCCCAGCAGAGGAGCCCTTGCACTCCTGGAATGGGCAGAGCAGCTCGGCAGGAGAAGCCTTTTCCTATGTGAAAGGTTGAGTCAAATAGGGCAGGATTTCACGCTCAGTTGCTTCTGTCATCCCTTGCAGGAAGCGCTACGAGGACCAGCCTGTGTGTCAAACTTTAGATGTGGTTTTGACTGTTCCTTGCCAAACACGGGAGTGTTTGGTTAGGGTTTGGCTCCTTGTAGGCTTTTTTCAGTTCAACTTCAAAATTTGCTCAGACCCAAAGGGAAGGCTTCCTGGTTTTGCTTCCTATCTGTGCTGCTCCCTATAATATTTTATTTCTCCTCATGGAAGATGTTCTGATTCCTCAATGCTCCTCCTGAACATCTTGACTGCTGGTTTGAAGTAGCCCTGTTGAGGTGGGGTGTCACCATGGGAGGTTTGGGAGCTCCTCCTCTGAAACAAGCCAGACCCAGCAAAGAGCTGGTGATGGGTAACAGGAAGGGTCACGGTGCTGCAGAGGATGTGAGTGAGGATTTTGCCTTTCACCCTTCTCCTCTGCCCTTGGTTGCTTCTTTGGGCAAAAGGAGCTCTGGGCAAAAGGAGCTCTGCCCACAAGCTCCTGGCTCCCAGGGATGGATTGGGCTGGCACTGGGGATCACAGACTGTGGATGGTGGTGGGCACCTGTGGGACACAGCCCTGCCCTGGACAGTTTGTCCCTCTCTGAAGGTGCCATCCTTGCCATGTCCCTTCCTCCCTGCCCTAGGTCTCAAAGCTGACAGTGACTGCAGTGCCACTTTCCAAAGCTGTAGCCACTCATACAGGCCTGGTGGGCATTTGCTGGGTGCCTGCCAGGCAGCCTGCAAGTGACCTCACCAAAAGCTCATGGGAAGAAGGGCAGAGGGTAACCAAGCGCACTGTTCTCTCCATCCCTGCTCTCCAGAAACTCCTCTGTGCCAGGTTTCTCCAGCACAGACACTCGGTGCTCTGTGGCCCCATCCCTTGGGGTCTCCTGGGGCTGCAGCACTGGGGGGACAGCCATGCTGTGCCAGTGGCTGTGCTTGAGCAACAGCTGCATTTCACAACATCCTTGCTTGGCTCAGGGATGTTGCCTCTGGCAGCCAGGACTTCCCTGGATCCAGCATGAGATCTGTCTGCATCAGCAGCTGCGGGTTTCCTGTGCCTGGACCCCAACAGGAAATGAAAGTAACTGAATCATTTCTTCTTCCCTCACCTCTGTCCTCCAAGGAGAGACCAGCCAGCCCAGCTCTCCCAGCTGAGGGCCACGGGGGTGCTCCCCCCTTGCCCCTACCTGCCTGCACCCAGCTCCTGCCCCTGTCTCCAGACATTGTGACAAGAGCTGTGACCTGTCAGGGCCCCAGAAGTGTTGTCTCTGGGGGTTGATCCTGGAGTGATGGATGTCTCCTCTTGTGCATGGCTGCCCTGTGCCAGGGCCTTGGGGTGCAGGAACGTGTCTCTGTCGGGCTCTGCTGCCAAACCCAGCTCTGCTCCACTGAGCACCTGCTGCTGCTGCCGCACGCAGGGACTGCTGGCACTGACAGAGAGCTGGAAACTGGGCTGTTGCCTCTCAGTTTCCACTGCCCCTGCCCTGCCTTTGATAAGAGGCACCAGCTGTGCCGCTGGGTGCAGGTGCCACGGTGCCAGTGGCACAGAGGAGCAGGGTGGTGGCCAAGCAGGAAGCCCTGGGGACCTGGGGACGTCCCACGTGGCTCCACACGCCTCCCTCTCCAGAGGTTCCCGTTTTGGCAGGGATATAAAGGTGGTGTGGGCAGGGAGAGCTCGGCACTGCAGGAAGCTGGGATGGGAGTGCAGAGCCTGGCAGTGGCTTGCAGGGTGCTGGCCTTGTGCCTGGCACTCACCACAGCCACCAACCCCGGCTTTGTGGTGAGGATCACCCAGGCAGGCTTGGACTACGGTGGGTTCTGCTTCTGATTTCTCTCCTTGCAGGTGCCCTGGTGGTAGAAGGGCGGAGCTGGGCCTCCTGTGAGAAGTGCAAGGTCCTGGAGCAGGATGGGAATCCTCAGCCATGGGTGCCCATGTGGAGAGCACAGGGTCCTGGGTCAGGATGGGAGAATCCTCAGACGGGGGTGCTGAATGCGCCATCGCTCAGGGCTTCCCCTTTTACACCCATCTGCCCCCCTCACCCCCAGAGCTTGATGGAGCCCCTGCAGAGGGGACCAGACCTCTGGGGTCTCAGGGAGCTGCACCCAGGTGTTGAGGGAGGGGCTAGTCCCATGGCACATGTCTGGGCAGCTGAGCCATGAGCCCTGGAGGAGTGAGCTGTGGAGGAGAAGAGGAGGTGGGGAACTGCAGGGGAGGGCAGTGACAGAGATGGATGGGTCCTGTGCTGGTTTTATCGAGGCAGGCAAAGCCCTGGCTCCAGCAGAGCACAGTTATGGATTGAAATACACTGTGTGAGAAACAGCTCATTTACCCAGCAGCTCTGCCAGCCATGGGGGAGAGGACGTGACTCTCCTTCCCAGCCAGAGGCAGGGAGGCATCAGCACCCACTGATGCTACTCTTTAGGACATTGGCTCCATGCAGCTTCTCCTGCTGGCACTGAGCACGGAGCAGCCTGGTGCCTGGGACCTCCTGCACTCCTCACACAGTGCACAGCCTGGAGAGAGAGGACTGGGGCCTCTTTCTCCTTTCTGTGGCCACCACCTTGCCCTGGGGCTTGCAAGCAGGACAGCAGGCAACATTGTCTGGGTACCCACAGGGCTGGCTCTGTACAGGGAGACTAAAGCCAGTCTGGGAGGTGGAAAGCATCACCTGGACGATCCTTCTGCTGCACACCCAAAGTGTGCTCCGGCTCCTGTGGCAGCGGTGGCAGTGATGCTCTCCCCGTGTCCCTGCAGCCCATCAGCATGGAATCGCGATCCTGGAGAAGGAGCTGGCCCAGCTGACACTGCCAGACATCTCGGGTGACTTTCGTGTCCTGCGTGTGGGAAAGGTGCACTACGAGCTCTCCAGGTGAGCCCTGCCAGCGCGCCCAACCCAGGCGATTGAGCAGGAAGGGTGGGGAGGGCAGGGACCCCCTGGAGCAGTGAGGAACATCCTGTCCCCTCCACAGCTCCCTGAGAGGTTCACCCCCTGTCCAAAGGGAAAGAGGGAGCTGGGGTGATAGAACTATAGGTGTGGGTGGATTTTGTGAAATCAAAGTCCAGGTGGTGGAGTTGGCCTTGCTCGTGGGACTAGGGCCCCCCATCTCCACACAGAGGAGGAATCCAGCCCCTGTGGATATCCCAACTCCCTGCTGCCTCTGCTCCTGCTGCACAGGTTTTGGAGCTGCCATCTGTGTGGCTGCAAGGACCATGCTCCCAGAAGCACCACTCTGCTCTGTGTGCCCATGCCAGGCATAGCCTGGCATGAACTGGAGCTGGGGCACTGCAGTGACTCCTTGGCTGTGCGTTTGTGAGTGAGCCCCCCTGTAACATAACTTTCTCTTCCTTTTGTTCATTTATTTCCAGACTGCGCCTTCGCAATTTCCACTTGCCGTACTCACGGATTTCCCCTGTCCCCAACGTGGGCCTGCAGGTCTCCATCTCCAATGCCTTCGCCGAGCTGGATGGGGACTGGCGGGTGAAGATGCTCTTGTGTGCGTGCCCAGCTCCTCCTCTCCCTGCTTGGGTGCTCAGTCCGTGTCTCCCTCTCTGGATCTGGACGGGTTTTTCCTCCTCTCCCTGTTCCGTGTGTTTCGGGCAGCTGTCACTCTGCTGCCCCAGATATGATGGATAAAACAGGGTGGGAGGCAAGAACAAGGCACATGATGGGAGAGCTGTGCATGGACTCTCAGGTGTCTCTTCCACCTCCCCTACTTGCTCTTGGTCTCCTCTATTTAAAGGTTACCTTTCCTAGTTTATGTGCCAGTGGAATTTGTTTTCCCAGTCTCCTCTGGATGCACCATACAAGGAGGAGTCTGAGTTAGACAGATCCATCCCAGAGTTGATTTGAGGTCGCTTCATCAGGCCTTGGCACTGAGAAACATCCCATTCTCATCCCCCTCTCCCCTCAGCCGGGACCACGGCTCATTTGACCTGAAGGTGGAGAATGTCTACATCAAAATCAGCCTGAGGCTGGGCAGCGACGCCGCTGGGAAACCCACCATCAGCACCTCGGACTGCAGCACCCGCATCTCCAAAGTCCGGGTGCTCTTTTCGGGCAAATTTGGGTATGTAACTTCACTGGGAGGTCTGGAAATGCTGTGTGATGGCCCATTTGCCAAGATGTTGGTGTATCTGAGCTTGCCTGGTCTTAAATCTGGCCTGAATTTCTCACAATTAAGGGTGTTGGGGGTGGTTAAGGCACATACCAGACTTTTGTGGTTTACCAGCAGGTCTGTTTGCAAATGTAAATCTTGAGGCAAAGCCAGATGTCAAATTGGTGTGGGAATGATGTTCCCAAGGTCCCACATCTCTAGGGTCTCCCTTTCCTGGGCACATACTTCTGCAGCAGTAGCTGAGCTAGAAACAAGGCTCCTCTCTGTGTTTCTCTGCAGGTGGCTTTACAACCTCTTCCACAGTGCTATTGAGTCCAAGTTCAAGAAGATTCTGGAGAGTAAGGTACGTGAGCAGTGGAGGGCAGGGCTCTGGGTTTTTCTGATGGTCTTTAGCCCTCACTTGTAGCTGATGTGCTGGAAGGATCAGAGCAGATTAGGGATGTAACTAGAACCAGAGCACGGGGCTGTGTTGCCAATTTGGTGAAAACCAGAGGAACGGGCATTGCAGGCTCCGTAGCACCGTATGTCTCAGGCTGAATTTGAAACCTGAAGTCTTTGCCAAAGCACAGTAATTGGTTCCTAATTAACAAAGACTTTTCTTTCCATGTGGTCAGTTAATTAGATCTTATGCCTCAGCCAAACTCACTGTAACAGAGGGAACCTGATCAGAGCTGTCCTTTAACCAGCCGTGCTCTGGAGGGCTTTGGGGAGCACTGGGGGGCAACTCTCACTCCTGGATTTCAGGCACTTGCTGTTCTGTTTTACGGAAGGGGGTCAGGGAGCCTCGGTACCAGCGCCTGGTACAGACGCTGACACGCAGGAGACCTGCAATGAGACATGGAAACAAGCTGTTAGCAATAATTACTACAAGGATAACTGGCATGAGTTACAGCCTCCCTGGATGTGAACCTTGCTCGGGAAGGAGGCAGTTGGAGAACAGGCAAATCCCACTCCTGAGGCAGATCCCACCCTGCCCAGGCACTACTGCCAGTACCAGGCAGTGCCTTTCCCAAGGCCCCTGGGGGCTGGAGCAGCAGATGGCCTGGCAACAGGAGCCACACTGGGACTCAGAGGCCTTTTCTGCTGCTTTGCCCCCTCGAAGGAGGGCAGCTCTGGGACTGTGAGGGGACCCTGCTGCCCTCTCTGCCTCCTCTGAGCACCCTCTGCCCCACACACATTCCTTGGTGTCTTTGTGTGAGTGATGGCGTGAGGGGCGAGGGGCAGGAGAGGGCAGGGGCTGGGAGTGCACTGCACTGGAACAGCTTCCCACCAGCACAGCCCAGTCGTGACCCAGCCTGGGCAGCTCGTGTCTGCCTCCTGCTCTCACTGCACATGCTTGGACAGTCCTCATGACCCCAGTGCTGAGGCACCGTTCCCAGGGAGATCCAGCTCACAGGGAAATCCAGGTCATGGGGAAATCCAGGTCACAGGGAGATCCAGGTCACAGGGAGATCCAGGTCACTGTGACCAAGGCTGTGTTTATGTCTGTCTGCAGCAATATCCTTGCAGGCAGCAATGGAGCTTTTCCAGCACAGACAGACAAATATTGCTGGGCACAGGGAAGAGCAGCAACCTGCTGTCATTAAGGCCATGCCCAAGGCTCTGTCCTTCCTCCTCCCTGGCACTGCCCAGCCAGCAGCTACATCACTGTCAGCGTGGTCCCTGCCCCTCCACAGTGCTGCATCTTGCCATCAGCTCTGTGGGCTCCATGCCTGGTCAGAGAGATGATGGCTGGATCCTGCTGGTGGTTTCTGTGATAATACAGGGAAAACACTGGAAGGAGCTTTGCAGATTTTCTCAGCCACCTGCAGGACTGTGCCCTGCAGTAAATTTCCTGGGTTAAATCCTCACTAATGCCAGGGCTTCAGCCGGGTGTGACAGCAGCAGAGGGATGTGCTCTTCTGTTCCTGGCAGAGAGCTGTAGGAGCTCAGGAAAGCTCAGCTACAGTGCAATCAGGGCTTCTGCCCCTGTGGGGGAGGTTAACCCCTTCAGTTGCTCTGCTTTGGCCAAGTCCTGGCAGCTCATGGTTCATTCTCACACGGGCCGAAGGAAAAGACTGAGGGCACACGAGAGATTCTGTCCAAGGGCCTCCCTGGAGCTGAATCTGCAGAGGGGAAATTGCTGCAAACAGATGCTTTCAGGTGTAGACCCTGCTTGTGTCTTGGACACTTAATGTGCTGCCTGATGAATGGAGGCAATCATCACTGTGTACTCTTTCATTTAAGCAGGCTTTGTTAAGGAATAAACCCAGCAGCAGGCAGCAGAGCAGGGATTGTGGCCTCAGCTCTGATGGGGGCTGTGACCTGGCTGCCCCTGCTCAGTTCCTTTCCCTCACACAGGTCTGTGACAGCGTGGCCAAGTCTGTGCACAGCGAGCTCCAGACGTACATGCAGACCCTGCCAGGTACCAGGGGGCTGCATGGGAGTTTAGGACCAGTTTTTCCTAGCCTTTCCCAGCCATGAGGACAGTATTTTACCCTGTGCCCTCTCCCTGCCTCCTTGTGTTCCTGCACCCAAGCTGGGAGCTGGGGAGCACCTCATCAGCAGAGACATGTCACTGTGCACCCACTCTGGCTGTGGAGACCCCTCCAGTAGCTGTGCCCCAGGACTGGCAGGGGCTTGGGCTGCCCTAGCAGGGGCACCCAGGCCATTCCTCAGGTCCAGGAGTTGGTTTGCATGGCTGAGAGGCAGCCAGGAGGAAAATGGGATTTTTTGCTTCTAAACAGAAGCAAGCACACGTGCAGCTGGTACTGTGCTGATGCACCAGCAAGCCCAGGTGCAGCACTGCCTGAATGCCAGTCAAGGTGATCTGCTCCCAGATTTCCACACCATCTCCCTCTCGCTCACCTCTCTGCCTTGTGTTTACAGTCACAGCCAAGATAGACGCCAGGACTGGCATTGATTACTCCTTCGTGGCACCCCCAGTTGCTACTGCCCAGTCCCTGGACACAGGCCTGAAGGTGAGAGGCTGCCCTGGGGAGACTTGATTTGGTCGATGCCGTTGCCACAGGCGGGTGGGTAACGAGGATTCGGTACCTGCTGCAAACGCTGTTTGCCAGCCCGCGTCAGCAGCTGAGCCCCACCGCTGTTTGCCCTCCTCCTCCAACTCTCTCCCTTCTCCCAGGGTGAATTCTACTCCCTGGCCCACCGCTCCACTGCCCCCTTCTCCCCGCTGCCGCTGTCCTTGCCCTCGGATCACGATCGCATGGTTTACTTTGGGGCCTCCAGCTACTTCTTCAACACAGCCGGCTTTGCCTACCACACCTCCAGGGCGCTGGTCTTCGAAATCACGGATGCCAAGGTGAGCGGTGAAGGTGGGATAGGGCTGGCCCCGAGCCCCTGGCAGGGATTCCATCTGCTGAGGAGCTCTGGTGGCAGCCAGTGGTCTTGGAGGACCCCCAGGGGAAGGGCTGGGGGCTGTGGGATGGGGCTGGGCTGGGTGGGGACGGGTGGGCTCACCAGGGCTCTGCTGTGCTGCATTGCCCCAGCGTGACAGTCCTCTCCCCGCAGATCCCAAAGGATGTTGACTTCCACTTGAACACCTCCACCTTCTCAGCCTTCGTTCCCCAGGTGAGCAGTCCAGCCCTGCCTCCCCAGAGCACCTGTACACAGAAGTGTTCTCCCCCCAGGAGCTGAGGTTTGTGCCGCTGTCCCCACCCTGTCCCCTCTCCCATGCAGCTGGAGCAGATGTACCCGAACATGCCGATGAAGCTCAGGCTGTCCACCCTCACTGCCCCGTTCCTGAACATTGGACCGGAAGGAATCTCTCTCAAGCCCGTTGTGGATGTCCAGGCTTATGCCATCCTTCCCAACTCCAGCCTGGCTCCTCTCTTCGTCCTCAGCCTGGTGAGTCCATGAACAACCCGCAGCAGTGAGGCAAAGACAGGAGTCTGAGCTGTGCTCAGTCCTGTTGCCCAGCTCCTGCCATGGGAGGTGCCACGTGCTGTGCAGGCTCAGTGGGAGTCCCCAACAGAGCAATACCCAGCTGACAAATGCTGTGTTTAATGCTGGGTGCAAACATGCCCCTGTATGGGCAGCAGTTCTGCTGTGTTTCAGCTGGTCAGAGCTGTTTCCTGGGTGCCTGGTTTGGGGGGAGGTGGGATGAGCACTGCTGGAGCTCTGTGCTCTCTGCCCAGACAGGGAACGTGTCCGCTGTCATCGACGTGAGATCTGGCCACATAGTTGGGAGCCTGAATGTGGGAAGGTACAGAGGGGAGTGGCCACTGCTGGGCAGGGGGAGGCTGGGGACGTTTCTATTCTGGGCTCCCAGGGACAGAGAGTGGGTGGGGAGGTCCCAGGGGTGTGGACCTGGTGTGGAGGGGATGAGCTGAGGCTGGAGGGAGCAGGATCTGCATGGCCATCAGTGGATGGAACTGCTCCCTCCTTTGGGACATCCCTGCTCCCTCCATTGGGACATCCCTGCTCCCTCCATTGGGACATCCTCCACAGCACCACTTCTGTCCCTGTGCAGGATCAAGCTCTCTCTAAAGGACTCAGTTGTCGGCACTTTCCCGGTAAGTTATCCTTGACCATGACCAGAGCCCCCAGTATGGAGTCGGGAGCCTGATGGGGGGGCCAAGGAGAGAGCTCATTGCCCCTGCCCCATGACACAGGACCTGGGGGTGCACTCAGGACCCCACACTGATCCTGCCTAAGCCTGCAAGGCTGGGAGAGGAAGCAGAGCCAGATCCATTGCTGCTCTCACCCCTGCACTTCCTACCCTGCCAGTGTGGCCAGACAAGGCCTCTGGTCTCTGGCAAAGCATGTGCCCATCCCAGCTCCTCATCCCTTTTTCTTTTCCTAATTATCCTCCAGTGCCTGCACATCTCCTGTCCTGCAGGCTAAAGCTTTTCCTCCCTCTCCCCGCTCCCCAGGTGCGACTGCTGCAGTCCATAATGAACATCTTTGCTTCTGAAATCCTGCTCCCCCGTCTTAATGGTGAGAACCTGCTGGGGGGAACAGGGGGTGCCGGAGCAGCCTCACTAGTTAAATCCCTGTTGCCGAGGCTGATCCAGGGGGAAAGCCCCCAGAGTGTGCAGGAGGTGGCTGGGAAGCGGTGGGAGCCTCTTGCCGCTGTGACACTCCCAGCAGCACACGCAATGGAAAAAATGAGCCCTGTGCATATCTTAATGCTTTCCAGACCCTCTTCCCCACTCCCTGTTTCCCCTGCCTCTCCAGCAGTTTGGGCCTGGAGAGCAGGGCTGGCGGCTGGAGGGGCCCAGGGGGCTGTCATGGCACAGCACGCAGTCCCCAGCCCTGCTGTGGAGCTTGGGAGGAATTTCCTCTGCCTGCCCTGAGAGCAGCAGGGGGCAAGGAAGGGGCTGGGGGGAGGAAGTGGCTGCCTTCTCTGCGTGGCCACTGCTCCCTTCGCTCCCCTTCCCATCCCAGTGCAGCTGTGTGCTGTCTTTTCCAGCCCGCTTAGATGAGGGTTTCCCTCTGCCACTGCCAGACAGGATACAGCTCTTCAACACCTTCGTAAGGTTCCACCAGGTGAGTGAGGGGGAGCACCTGGGCCCAGCTGGGCACCATCCTGCCAACCCTGAGCCCCTGCCAGCCACTAAATTAGGCACAGGGGCTGGCAGGTGCCGATCCCTTCTCCCTCCTGGAGTGTGATGGGTGCTGGGCAGTGCAGCTGTCAGGGCTGGTGGCAGCCCAGAGCTTTCCTCTTTCTCCCAGAATTTCCTGCTGCTCGGAGCAGACGTTCACTTCCAGCCGAAGGTGTGAAGATAAGGCCACGAGGGACCTCCAGCACTGAAAAAACCCCCTTGGCTCCTTCACCTTTCCCTGCCTCTGGTCCTGCTGCTGGAGCCAAACCCACCAGTGTCCTGCACCACTGCCTTGGCCTGGACTGTGGCCAGGGCAGCAGCACCTCCAGGGCTGAACTCCCTGTCCCCTCACTGGGTCCTCACCCAGTGCTACTGAGAGGGGTCCCTTGCCCCCAGCCACCCCTTCCCTCCCTCCCTCCTCATCCCAGGGCCTCTGAGCAGCAATAAAGGCGCTGGCGCCAGGGCCGTGGTGTCACTGTCACTGTCTGTGCCTGGGGCCACACTGGGCTCTCTGCACTGGGCCAGGCGGGAGTGGGGGCGGGAGCGGGACCCCCGGGCTCGTCTGTTCCCATTGCTGCAGCTGCAGAGAATGACTGGGGGGGCTGATCAACAGCGGCTGAACACGAGCCAGAGTGTGCCCAGGTGGCCAAGAAGGCCAGTGGCATCTTGGCTTGCATCAGGAATAGTGTGGCCAGCAGGAGCAGGGCAGTGATTGTCCCCCTGTACTGGGCACTGGTGAGGTCACACCTGGAAAAAATTCCATGTCCAGTTCTGGGCCCCTGATTTCAAGGACATGGAGGGGCTGGAGCATGTCCAGAGAAGGGAAGCTGGGGAAGGGTCTGGAGCACAGGTCCTGTGAGGAGCAGCTGAGGCAACTGGGGGGGTTTAACCGGGAGAAAAGGAGGCTCAGGGGAGACTTCCTCACTCTCTACAACTCCCTGAAAGGAGGTCGTAGCCAGGTGGGGGTCGACCCTTTCTCCCAGTCAAGCAGCAATAGGATGAGAAGACCTAGTCTTAAGCTGCACCAGGGGAGGTTTAGGTTGGACATGGGGAAGAATTCCTTTGCAGAAAGGGTGATTAGATATTGGAATGGGCTGCCGTGGAGGTGGTGGTCATTGACTCGGGAGTGCTTAAGAAAAGACTGGACGCAGCACTCAGTGCCACATGGTGGTGTTCCATCACAGGTTGGACTGGACGATTATCTCAGATCATCTCGATGACCTTTCCCGACCTCATCCATTCCGTCATTCCGTGGTAGCAGGGGAAGGGAGGCCGGAACGGCGGCGGGGCGGAACGCGGCACCGAGGGGCAGGGGGCGGCGACCGGGCCGCTTTGCTGGCGCACGGCGGGGCCGCCCCGTGCCCGGCCGGCCGGTCCGTCCCCCAAAGCGCCCCCCCAGCCGCGGCCATGCTGCCCGGGGCCCGAGCGCTGCGGGCGGCGGGGCTGCTGCTCCTGCCCGGGGCCGGGCCCCGCACTGGGGCCGGGCCCTTCACCGGGGCCGCCCGCAGAGCGCGCTGCGGGCCGGGACAGCGGCCGGAGGGGCGCAGGGCCGCGCTGCCCGCGGGGCCCGACCTGCGGCACTTCCTGAGGGCGGCGGCCGGGAAGGAGCCGGGGCCGCCTCCCGAGGCGAGCTCTGCCCCCGGGGCCGCGAAAGGTCTGTGGGTCCGCGGGTCTGCGGGGCTCGCGGGGTCGGCCAGGCCGGGGGAAGCGGGTTGTTTGGGAGCTCTGGGGGCCCTGAGAGGGTTTCGGCACTAGAAGGAATTTAGTCCTTGTCTCCACACTGGTGTGTCTCCCCCGTCACGGATCTGGGCAGGGAGCAGGCTCTGTGTGTGTGTCCCCATCACGGAGCTGGGCAGGGAGGGGGTTCCTGGGCTGGGCTGGGCTGTCAGTGGGGCTGTCAGAGCCCTGGCTGTGGTGCCCTGGGGAGGGGACGGTTTTCATTGCACTAAGAATTGTATCTCAGTAAAGACACAGTAGCTGCAGCCCACGGCCCAGACCTGTCACGCTGCAGAGCCATACTCTGAACACACGGGCTTCCCAGAGTGTGTGTTTTGGTTATCCTTTGTGGGCTGCAGGTGAAGGCAGCTGCTTCCCTGACTCCAGTGTGGGATTGAAGGCTTCTTCCTATAGAGGAGGCCACAGAACAGGCTGTGGATGGGAGCTGAGCAGGTTCCTGCCTGTGTTGCAGTTTACCTGGAGACCTACGGCTGCCAGATGAACGTGAGCGACACGGAGATCGCCTGGGCCATCCTGCAGAGGAGTGGCTATGCCAGGACGAAGGAGCTGGATGAGGTGAGGCAGCACCTTGGCAGCTCTCCTGGAGCACAGGGCTTTTGGGGGCCTCACACCCTGGCTGTGCCTGCAAGTCCCAGCTTCCTCTGGAGTGCAGTCCTGCGGGATGTTGTGATCTTTGCAGTCTGAGTTCTGCAGAGTGGAGGAAACTACCTAACAAGTGTGGTGGAGAGCTGTGGGTTGTCTTTTTTCTTTAAACTGCTGGGCTCGCTCTCAGTTGGAGAAGGATTGGACACAGCAGGGTCCTTCTGACTCATCTTTGAGTTTACTTCTGTCGTTTAGTGAAGGACTGTACTTCTCTTCTCTTACTTTCTTGCACCTCTGTTTGTTGAAACCCGCTGTGTGCTCAGGCAGGTCTTTTTCCCTGACTTAAATGAGTTTTGTAGTCTGCCTCTTCAGGTTACCCAGGCAGGGCATGAGAAACTTATCATTTGGCTTTTATGAATTCTTGCCTTTTTGTTACTTTCAATTTAGGCAGATGTGGTTCTCCTTGTCACCTGTTCCGTGAGGTAAGGAACCTTTTGTCACTCCTGGTTTTGGACAGTTTTTAAGGAATTTCCATTTGAAAACCAAAGCAATAAATGTGATGTGTGAGGAAAGGAGTGTGCAGGTGTGAAAGTGACTGTTTAGCTGAGGGTAGAGCTGGCTAATGCCATGATTTACGACATTATTTGTGCTAGGAATTGCTTTTCTGTGTAGTGAGAAGTTGTTTGGCTAGTGCAAGCTCTGTGTATGTGCCATGAGCAGTGAGAGACCTGCACAGTCAGTGCTTTAATGATTTTATTTTTTCGTATTCTGTTTTCTCTTGAAGTGGGTGTCTAGTACAGGGTCTGTACTTCAGAAGTGTGAGAATTTGATATAAATACAAAGGGAACTTTGCTTGCTTTTTTGGAATGGGGAGGATCCTGAATTGTCATTGCTCATTTTCACTTGCAGTGTAGCTCGTACTGTGCCTACAGTACTTTTTCTCCCCAAGAGCTTAGCCTGTTGTTTCTGCAGTGTAGATGCTTCCAAGCAAGTAAAGTGATAATAGATAAGATCAAGTTAAGACATAATCCCCACACCACAAATGGCTTGCCATCGGGTCCGTCAGGTGGATGATTCCCTCCCTTTAGCTGAATTCTCCTCAGAAGGCGCTTCAGGCTGGGGCACTGTTAAAGTGCAGCAGCTGGAAGAGCCAGTTTTCCTGGCTCCCCAGGGAGAAGGCAGAGCAGGCCATCTGGAACCGTCTGCAGCACCTCAAGGCGCTGAAGGCCCGGCGGCAGCAGGCTCGTGTCCCCCTGCGCATCGGGATCCTGGGTACCACCATGCTGCAGCCACTGCTCCCCTCTGGGGGGAAAGCAGCTGGGAAGGGCTGCTGGAAGGGGGTGTAACGGGGTGGGCACTGCCTCATGAGGACCCTTCTCCTTTGGCTGCAGGATGCATGGCTGAGAGGCTCAAGGAGGAGATTCTGCACAGGGAGAAGCTGGTCGATGTCGTGGCAGGCCCTGACGCCTATCGCGACCTGCCCCGGCTGCTGGCCGTGGCGCAGTCTGGCCAGCAAGCTGCCAATGTCCTGCTGTCCCTAGATGAGACTTATGCAGACATTCTGCCTGTCCAGACTAGTGCAGGTGGCACGACAGCGTTTGTGTGAGTACCTTTTCCCAGGGCTCGTTTCTGTGGCTCCGGTTTGGAAATCTGCTGTGCAGAGCAGACGTGCCGGTGACAGCAGCTGCCCAGGAGATGCAGTGCCTTGCCGCACTTGCTCCCGGCAGCCCAGAGGCATGAATTTACCAGAGTGTGTGTTTGCTGCTGCTTCACTGTGTGGCTGAGTCCTGGAGAGCCTGCCCCGAGCTCTGGCTGTCATGGACTTCTCACCCTCACCTTTGGGAATGCTGAGTGTCTCAGCCTGATGCTGCACTGAGTGATTTCTGTCCCACTGATGTCTGTGCATCTCTCATCCCCTGCTTTCTGTCATGCCCTGCCCTAGGTTATGCTATTTATTCTTCTAATCCTCCACACATTGTAACTTCTGTTGATTTTATTTCTCTTTGTTTAGTTTTGATAATAAAACTCCTAAACATGAAACCACACTGTGCTCTGTGTGGCCGTGGCATACGGAAGGACAGCATTGCTCTCTGCAGGACAGTGGGATGCAGAAGGACCTTTGATCACTACCAGGCTGCAGTGGAAGTCTGGGCCTTGTTCTTTCCAACTTTCTTGGGAATGTGCATGAAAAATCAGGATGCTGTTAGCTCAGGGCAAGCCAAAAGCAGGGTGGGTGGAGGAGAGTGTGGGAGTTGTGCCCAGAGCTGGTCTGTGTGCAGAGCTGGCTGGAGGCAGCAGTGCTGGGCACAAAGCAGGGCAGGATGCAGCATGGATGGTTCTTGCAGAGCAGTCACAGTGGTGTGACCTGTGCTTTCCCTCCGGGCAGGTCCATCATGCGGGGCTGTGACAACATGTGCACCTATTGCATCGTGCCCTTCACCCGAGGCCGGGAAAGGAGCCGCCCCATCGCATCCATCCTGCAGGAAGTGAGGATGCTCTCGGATCAGGTGAGGCAGAGCCTCCTCCCCCCTGTCCCAAACCGTGGGAGGAAGGGTGGTTCTTGGTGGCAGTGTTTTCAGTGATACATTTAACCAGTGTCACTGCCTTTGCCAGCAGAGGTGAGGTTACCCTGGGGTTCCACCACTGGTTTTTTCATTCTTGTTGTAATACTCCATGACAGACAGGGAAAGGGGGGCTTCCCTTGGAAACTCCTTTGAGTAAAACCATGACAGCCCTTGCAGCTTGTCCATCCTGCCTGGGCTATTTCTTTTCCTCTTGTTTATTTTGTAGGGAGTAAAAGAAGTGACCCTCTTGGGTCAGAATGTCAACAGCTACAGAGACCTGTCTGAGGTGCAGTTCCAGTCTGCAGCTGCCCCAGGCCTCAGCCGTGGCTTTAGCACAATCTACAAAGCCAAACAGGGAGGTTTGCGCTTTGCACACCTGCTGGACCAGGTCTCTAGGATTGATCCAGAAATGAGGATCCGTTTCACCTCTCCACACCCCAAGGATTTTCCTGATGAGGCAAGTGTAAAATAAACACCTGGACCTCTGCTTGCAGGCAGGGAGGCAAGCTCTGAACTGTGAGATGTGGGCTGTGCTGTCTTCCCAAAGGGGATGTGGAATCCCAGCCTGGGAACAGCAGCTCCTGGGACAGGGATGCTGGGGCTAAAGCTTGCAGGTTTGCAGTTTGCTGGCTTTTACCCAGGCACTCTTGGGACCCTGGTAGAGTTGAGCTGTCTGTGACATCTCCTGGTCACTTACCACAGGTCCTGCAGGTCATCCAGGAGCGACACAACATCTGCAAACAGCTGCACCTCCCAGCCCAGAGTGGGAGCACACGAGTGCTGGAGGCCATGCGGCGAGGGTGGGTCACCCCGAGGGGAGCCCTGGGCCCTGCCCTCTGATTTGGGGTGCTGGTTTCTCCTCACCAATTTGTGGGTTTCCAGTGAGCGAATCCATGTGCTGTTCATTGCAGATACACAAGAGAAGCGTATTTAGATCTGGTGCACCACGTGCGTGACTCCATCCCAGGTGGGCGTTCCCTTTGGTGTCATCTGAACTCAGCACAGCTGTATCTCGCTGTCCTTTCCTGAGTGAAGCATTCCCCTCTTCCATGAGGGAAGTGTACAGCTGTGTCTCTTTCAGGAGTGAGCTTAAGCAGCGATTTCATCGCTGGGTTCTGTGGGGAGACAGAGGAAGATCACCAGCAGACCGTGTCCTTGCTGAGGGAAGTCCGCTACAATGTTGGCTTCCTGTTTGCCTACAGCATGAGACAGGTGAGAGCAGGACCTGGTGGAGAAGGCTGTTATCTCTGGGCATCTCACCTAACTACTCAGTGCTATTTCTCACAATAACACAGTTTTTAAAAGCTGTTGAAAATCATACCCAAAGACTTGGTATATTGGTAGATTTTTTTTCTCACAGGCAGGACTTGTAGGATGTGTGGTTCTGCAAGGGCTTTTGTTGTGCCTGGGAGGCTTCCAGCTCCTCTGTGGAGTGTCAGGGTTGGTTACTGCTTGGTGACCTGGCTCTGCAGATGCTCCAGAGTGATTGCAAGGAAGCAGCTCTGTCTGCAAACTCAGCTGCTGGTGCATTATTTGCTCGTGAGGACTGTGCTGATGAAGCTGGGCTGTAGCCCAGCTATAGGGACTGTCAGTTGAGTCAGAAGGTATTTCCATGAGAAGAGTGTATAGTAGATAAGTCCCCATTAGAATGCTCTCTAGAGTGTATGATGCTGGTGGGAAGAGGACAGGAGGTTGGGAAACATAAGGAAGCAAAAGAATATAGATCACGTTTCAGCACATGGGCCCAGAACTAGAAGAATCCATTGCCTGTCCTTGTGGGCAGACAGGCGTGGGCACATCCCACACAGGAGCTGCAAAACTGTTTCCCAGCCACTGATACTCAGTGCCCTACGTCAAACCTTCTGCCTACAAGGTGGAGCAGAAAGACACGAGGGACTCAAGGATGCAGCTGGTGCTGAGCACCTGGAATAATTCATTTGTGAATACAAACATACACACGTGGGAAGCCGCTGGTGGAAGAGCAGCAGAGCTGGCTGGGGTCAGCCAAAGCTCTGAGCTCAGGATGGGTGTTGAGGGGCCGCACTGGCTTCGTGTGTTTGCAGAAGACCCGGGCGTATCACCGGCTGCAGGACGATGTGCCCGCGGCCGTGAAGAGGCGGCGGCTGGAGGAGCTCATCACCACCTTCAGAGAGGAGGCTGCCACGGCCAACGTGGCGCTGGTGGGGCAGGACCAGCTGGTGCTGGTGGAGGGGGTGAGTGCCTGCAACCAAGTGGTGGTCCTTCCCCTCTTGCTGGCCCTGTGCAGAGCAGTCACCACTTCTGCCCTCCATTCTCACTTTCCCCACGTAATCCCAGGACTCCCAAGGCTGTTTCTTCACCCTTAAGCAGACAGCTTGATTTTTCCAGAGCACTGAGCTGAGCACAAAGGATGGGATCGGTTAGGGATGTGTCTCTGGCCAAGCACAGAATTAGTGTGTGAGTGTCACCCAGGAGCTCTGGCCAGAGGGCTCTGTTCCAGGTGTTGCTTAACGGCGTGGAATGTGGGTTTAACACCGTCAATAGCGCTCAATTAATTCCTGAGGCAATAAAGCCCAGCAGTGAATCGGAGCGATTGCCATGCAGGTAATGTTCCCTGTCCTCCTTCCAGCCCAGCAAGCGCTCTGCCTCGGAGCTGTGTGGGAGGAACGACGGCAACATCAAGGTGATCTTCCCCGATGCTGAGCTGGAGGACGCTGCGGACTGCGGGGCTCCGGGCAGAGCCCGGCCGGGGGACTACGTGGTGGTGAAGGTGACCTGCCTGCAGTGCTGCTTTCCTTGCACAGTGCTGTTCTCTAGAGCAGCTTCTGCCAGAAGAACCTAAAATTAGAGTGGATCCTCCCCAACCTTCCCATGCCTGAGGACCTGTGCTGTTTCTTTCAGGTGACCTCTGCCAGCTCGCAGACCCTGAGGGGAGTTGCGCTCTGCCGGACGACCCTGTCCCGTGCTGCTGCCTGTCGCTGAGGGTCCCTGCTGCCCGTGCATGGAAGCAGCACATTTTCTCCAGGGAGTGTTGTCAGGTGGAGATGTGGTAGAAAACAGGGAGATGTATATGTATATTAAAATATATTTGTGAAATAATAACATACATATTTCTGCTTTGGCTACAACCTACCCCTCATAGATGCGTGCGAGTTCGTAGGCCAAAGGGGTGGAAGGTGTGTGTGAACTTGCCAAGCACAATTACTGTGAGACTGTGTGTTTTGACTTGCTCTGAGGCTTGACCTCACAGTGCTGCAGGTCAGTCCTCTGACTGCAACCACATCTTCTAACACAGCCCAGCCTGAGAGATGCATGTGCAGAGCAGGTCCTTCCTACAAGCTGGGCTGAATATAGGAGCTGCAAAAGCTGGTAGTGCCTGAAAAATACAGCTCCAGTATTGGCAAAATGCTTGGAAAGGGGAGGCAAAAACCCGCACCATGCTCGTGTGGTGGAATGCCATGCTGGAATATGGAATGTAAAATGGTGTTTAGCGTGCACCAGTGAATCTGATGTGTCTGAGGCTGAGGGAATGCAGCCTTGCCCTCTGGGGAAGACTGGATCTCGGCTACAGAGGTTCTCCTTGTCTCCAGGCCTGGGGGATGGCATGGGAAGAGCTGGCTGCCAGCCAAGGGTCATCTTCTGGCCTCTTAAAACTTGGGGTGCAGCTTTGTAATCCAAACATCCCTTTGCTCACTAAAGAAGTGGTTGTACCGATTTAAATAGCCAGTAAGTTCTTTAAGTGCATCTGACAGCTCCTTGTTTTCATCAGCCTGCAGCTGACCCCAGCTGCACTGTGTCACATTCCAGCCTGCTCTGCAAAATTCAAACAAGGACCTGTGACCTGCACTCATGAGTAAACTGATACGTGAGAAAGGATCACCCCTTTTCATACAGATAATCATGTCATTAGGAAAAAATCTTGTGAAAGGCTCTATCCAGTGACCAGTTTTGAAGGAACAGCTGGTAACAGAGCAGTCTTACATGAATTTGCAGAATTTTTAAATAAACATGAAAGGGTTTTGCTCGAAAGCCTTCTCTCCTGCTCAGCTCTTTCTGGGCTATAATTGTATCTCTTTGAAAACAGCATGGCTCACTGAATATTCATTAGATTTCAAGAAACAAATACATTTTGCTTATTATCTCAGTGCTGAGTCCCTTCTCCTAGAAGTGAATCTGCACAGTCAGCACAGTCCCTGTGGGCTCTGAGGTGCTGACAGGCACACGGGAAAGTGTCTTCTGCCCAAGTTCACAAACCAGGGCCTGTGCCTCTGCTGCCCAGTGAGGGTGAACCTTTGGCACAGAGGTTTTTCAGGGCGAGGCAGGAGTTTTGGTTGAAATCCCAAAGGGAGCAGCAGGATGTATAAGCATCACCCCTCAGAAGTGACCCGTGCTGAGGCCAACATTTGTGTGGCTAATTAACCCCGCCGGGTAGTGGCCCAGTTTGACTGCCCTTTGGCAGCTCTTCAGCTCATATTTTGCAGGCATTTTGGGACCGTGGTCCTGACATTCACCTTTCCCTGCTCATTTTGACCTTCTCCCCAGGAGCACCTCTTCCAAGTGGGAAATTCAGACCTCGGTGTGCCCTCCCCCCTCCATCCTGCTATGAGGCCATCTGCGGGTCGTTTTACAATCATTATTTTAAGAGCGGGAGACTAATGAGGAGGAGAGCTGGGTTTTACATTTTGATGAGGAGGTGATAATGCTCAGTTCGCGGCCTCCCCAGGGAGCCGTAGCACTCACCATTTGCTTTGCCTTTTTAGTTTTTATAGGCCTCGGGAATGAAGACTGAGGTTTTAAGGCAGCAAAGCATCCATTAGGAAGTGCTTACGGTGACCTTGGAGACTGAGTCAGTTCTTTGGCACTGCCTGAAAGCAGGCATGTGTTGTTTTTCTTGAGGGCTGGAGGTGGGATGCAGTTTCTGTGTCTCTTGTCAGATTTGCTCCCCGAATCTGGCTGTTGGGAAAGCTGAGCTCGCACCTCGTGCTCATTCTTGCACGTTTCTGTTCCCAAGGGACGAGAGCCCTGAACTCCCCCGGACCTCACATTTCCCACGCTGATGTTCACCTGTGCCTTCTGCAGGTGCAAGTGTTGCCCTCCCAGCCAGTCGTGCCCTGGTTACACCCATGGGCAAACACCTACCGAGGCATTTGGCGGATCAGGTTTCCCAGCACAGACCTGAAGTGGTGGGATGACATTTACTTTCCAGGCAGCCGTGCCCCGAGGCATCTCCTGACACCGCGATTTCGTAACACACGGCCTGTGCTTTCCTTTATGCTGGCAGGGTGTGTAGGCAAGGCTGGACATCCCCCTCACACACAAATAGCTTCACCTGGCAGAAAGGTCGCTGTCAGGGAGAACAAGAGCTTATTTGTTCCCTGGAGCCCCTCAGAGAATGAATCTGTTCGTAGTGGGGGAGCAGAGGCACGGACTGCAGCAGGCACTCGCAGCCAGTCTTCGCTGCTCATCACGGGCATTTACTGGCCCGAGGACAGTCTCAAAATCGATGCCCATCGTTGCCTACACGCCCCTGCCCAACCTTGTTCCTTTCTCCAAGGCTCTTGAAGCAGCCTGGGCAGAGCACTGGGCTTTTCCCAGCGTCAGAGCTGGCCGGGGTGTGTCACGTCCTTCCCCAGAACCCCCAGAGCTCTGCAATCTGATTTCCCTCTGCATGTCATGGTGACGGTGGAGGGAAGGATGGGTGATTTCCCCGATGGCAGCCTTGGCAAGCACAGTTTGCTTTAAGTCGGCCAGAGCCTTGCTCTGCTGAGGCAGTGGCAGGTGACAGCCATGCCAGCAGCCTGCCAGGCTGTGCCAGGGGAAGTGCTCTCCTCCCCTTCTCTCATGGGTTTTCACTTCAGCAGATAGGCTCCCTGTGCCTGCCAGCCCGTTCCCCCAGGCCTTCTCCTCCTCACTGCACCATGACTGCTGTGGGTTGGGGATCCGGAGAGGTTTCCTTCAGTGCCTTTTCATCACCATTTCTGAAGCCAGTTCTTGGCACTTAGGGATTTAATGCAACATAAAGAGCTTTCAGAAATGTTTTCCTCTTCTAGCACCAGATCTATCTTTAGTTCACTCCACTCTGGAACTGGCAGTGGTTGTGTTCCAGCGGGACAGGTACAGCTGCTCCTACAGGTTCCTCTGCAGCCAACAGCAAACTCTGTGCTGTGCTGGAAATGCATCAGGCCCTCCATTGCCACTGCCTGGTGCACCCCTAGAGCAGCCCCAAGCTGCCCTGCAGCCCCCCCAGGGTGGCATTGTCGTCTGTCCCCAGACTCTCCCCATGTCCCTGCGCCTTCCTGGAGCACTGCGGGGCTGTGACCTGCATGGCAATGACAGAGGCACTGGTGGTGAGTGGCAGTTTGTAAATTCAGAGGGTATCTCACAGTCTGTCACAGGCTCTGCTACTCTCTAGGGCCTAGGAGTCCTGCAGCTTTCCCTCCTCCCTTGTGAGCTATTTATTTCCTTTACTGACAGGCAACTATTGACTTCTCGTTCTCCTGAAGATGAGATGTCTTGTCTCATCAGGTTTAAATTAGTTTTATCTTTAGCCTTTCCTATTAATAAGCTCTCATCATGGTGTCATTACTTGATATCTATTTTCTGATGTTTTTCATTAATGGCTCTATATCTTCCAGATATTTTTTCAAGTATTTTTTCCCCTGCTGCTGAGTTATTTAACAGTCAGGCACAGATCAGAGATGTGAAGATGGTCTGATGCTGGTCAGGGACAGCGTGGAATGGCCCAGTGACTGCTGGGTGAGTTGGGCTGTGGCCAGGCTGCACTGGGGCTGTCAGGGAGCACCACTCACTCCCTTCCTGTCTCTCTGCATCCCTCTGATCCCAGGCTGAGCTCTGACATGCCTGAGGCTCTCAAGAGCACGAGTCAATAGAGTAATTAATATGCCTCCTGTGAGGTGAAGGTGCTGCAATTCCTTTGGACAGCTGTATCTGTGAAAAACAGAGGACTGCTTTCCATGCTTTGTGTGTCTGGCAGGGGGTCTTCCCCATGAGCAGAACTTCCGCTGGGAAATGTAGAAGGGAATTATTTCACATTATTTCCCTGTTTCTGCTGGGTCAGAGCCACCTTCCTGGGCAGCTGGGCTGGGGGAGCTGCCATTGCCACCAGGAACATGGAGAAGGCAGAGCTGCCAGCACAGGCACAGGCAGGGCTGCCAGTCTGGGGACAGGCAGGGCTGCCAGCGTGGGGACAAGCAGGGTGGACAGCCTGGTGAGCACCTTTGTGTGTGGGGCTTTTCTCATTGTGCCTTCAACGGTGTCAGGAGCAAAGCCCATCAGTGCCGAAGGCACCCAAATCTCACTCAAGTCTCAGTAAGACCAGGGACATTTGTTCCTTGGGCTTCATTCCCAGGAGCTGCTTGCATGGGGCAGGGATGCAGAGCCAGGTTGGCCTCGTGGGGAGAGAATTAATGCAGGAACCAACCTTGTTTCCCTACGTTTATTTTCTCACATTAACGAGGAGGAGAAAGGTGCCCAATTCCTTGAGAGTGCCCAGTTCCTTGAGAGCAAACCCAGGGATGACAACAGCCTGATGCACAGTGACATGTTCAGTAGAGCTGTCAGGGTGCTCAGGGACACTGCTGGGGGGTGTGTCTGGTGCCTGCACAGCCAGGTCAGTGCAGGGATCCCACGTGTCTCACATGTGGGAATTACAGAGAGGCTGCAGGACCAGTGATCTGCAGCAGAGCCTCCAGCACAGGGCTGAGGGTGATTAATATTCAATGCACTGCTGTAAAAATGAACAGCCAGACAGGACTGTCCTCCTCCCCTTCCTGCATCCATGAGGGCAGCGAGGGGGATGTCTGGAGCACGGGAATGGAGACAAGATTCACTTTTGATCAGGCTAATACAGGATTTTGAGGCTAAACAAGATGCTTCATTCTCTTTTGGGTTATTTAGTGTCTTTTAATCTGTTTCTTCCTTTTTTATTTAATTACAGGAAGTTTAAAAAAAGAATAGTAGGAGGTCTTGGTTGAAGCTATGAGAACCAAACAGGAGGCATTTGCATAAAGCAGTTGCTCTCGAAAAAAGGGAAATGTTCTGATGTTTCATAAATAAAAAGATTCATCCCATAATTTCTTATCAAAACTGTGGTGAAAAGCCCTTTCACTGTTGGCAGGAAAGCTTTATCCCCATGCCATGCTCAGCATGGCAGAAGCAGTGGCAACACTAACAGCACCCAGGATGCTCCAGACAGTGGACAGGTGCCCTGGGACTTGGGAGACAAAACTCCCACAGCTGGTGACATCCTCAGTGCTCGTCCTGCCCAGACCCTGCCCCTTGCCTGGCATCTGCCCTGCCTGGGGATGGCTCCTCCATCTTCCCAGGGCTCCTTTCTTCCCCTGTTGGGTGGAGAAGCTTGGAATAGACTCAGACCGGCCAATCCTGTGTCCTTCCAGCAGTGAGCTGAGCTGGGGCTGAGAGCTCTCTGTCACCAAAGCAGCTGACAACAGAGAAAAGCGGAGCCACAGGCACAGCCAAAGCCACTGTTTGCCTTCAGGGCTTTGGTTCTGCACCGACCTGGGCCAAGGCAAACCCTGGCTGGTGGCCCCAACCCTCAGGTTGTTGTTCTGTTGTGCAACCAGCAGCAGGGAGCTCGGGGTGGCTGCTGCAAAGTGATCCCTGTGGGCAAACACAGCTTGGGGTGCTCTGGGCAGGACAGCTGGCACCACTCAGAGCTGTGCTTGGACAGGCACCACCAGCCCCGAGCCAGGCTCCAGCCACAGGGCTCTGCCACAGGTGCCTGCAATGTCCCTTCCACCAGCCCTTCCAAATATCCCAGCCACTGCAGGAGGACTTCGTGGGGTTTAAAGGAACCTCCAGGTGCCCCCAGCTCCAGAATAAAAACATCTGTGCCCTTGCAGCCAGGACTTGCAGAGATCTGGGGTGTTCCAGAGTCACCTGTCCCGGCACACTGGGGCCAGGAGGTGCCAGCAACAGGGACATCTCCTGTGGCACCATTTTTTATTAATACTGGTGGGTCAGACCGATGTGGGTGCTGCCACTGGCTCTGCAGGTCTCATGATGACTGATGGCTGCTCATCCCTCACTCCGTGACATTGGGATCCAGCCCAATGGCACTGCAGCACCTGGAAGGGTTTGGAGTTTGGCCTTTTGTCTCTAAGGTTACTGAGGGAACATTTACACCTCTCTTTGCAATCATTCACAGCCAGTGAGCCTGGGATGGGAGCTGGCACAGTTCCTTCATCCTCCTCCTTCTGTTTCCTTAGGAACTGGAAACCAAAGGTGCCCAACGAGGCGTTATGGATTCAATAGCTTGGGCCAAGGCACTGCCACCCCTCCTGTCCTCCCCCTCACAGCCATCCAAGGGCACCCAGAATCTGCTCTTCATCTTTGTGCTCCGAGCACATGCAGCTCATTGGCATCAAGATCCATTTCCTGGAGCCCCCACCGTGTCGTGTTGGTGTTACTGCAACCAGAATGAAAGGCAGGGGGGATGCACCCAGTGCAGCTCAGTCACATCTCCTGATGACCACACCTCCTGATGACCACATCTCAATAGCATTGCCACCTCTGTGATTATCTGGCAGGGCAGGGCTGACATGGGGCTGCTTGGGGTATCTCTTGCTCACAGGCTGCCATGGTGAGGTAAAGGGAGTGGGGAGCAGCAGGAGAGGCTGGGCTGAGGTCCCAGTGACACCTCAGTCACCCCATCACCTTGGGAAAAGAGTGGAGGGAACCTCCAGGGTTTTTAGAGGAACTTTTAGCTGGAGCAGGAGCCCTGGCCATGGGAATGAGATACCAGGGAGGTGCAAACTCACAGCCAACAGCATCAGGACTCCCCATGGGGTGGGGCCCTGGAGGCCTGGGCAGGACCATGATGGGCAGAGGCAGAGAAGGGTGTTGGTGCTGCCCACCAGGGATGCCCAGAAGGGCCAGTGTAGGCACTGGGAAGTGGCTGGTCACACATGGTGCTGTGCCAGAGGATCCAGAAGCTGCAGAGCTCAGGAATCTGGCCCCAGCCCCAGCAGCTCTCTCCATGCAGCCATTCTGCTCTGGGGCTGTGGCACAGCCAGCCCCAGGATGAGGTTTGATGCCACTGCAGCTGGGGGTGAGCTCCTGTGCCTGAGAGCTTGCAGGCTACTGCTGCCTGCTCACCCAGGGGTCCTGGGGGTCCCAGCCCCAGCCAGGCAGGGACCTGCATCGATGGGGCACCAGGGATGTGTTTGTTCATGTCAAACAGCTCCCAGCTCTCTGGCAACAGGCCGGGAAGCAGGAACAGGCACTGAAAGAATGAGCAGCTCAGGGACAGGGGCAGAATAAATCTGCATAAATACAAATGAGGGGAATATTTATTTCCCACATTGACCACATTTCTGTAGGTACTTTAGGCTGTGAGAAGGGGGGCTCCAGCAGCCTGGGTAGGGCTTGGGCTTGACTCAGACCTGGCTCTGGGGCTGGAGCCGCTTGTGATTCCCCACCTTCCCAGCAGACTCACCTATTCAATATTCCTCGCATGTGAGTTACTCCTGTAGCTGATGGGAGAGATAAATAACAAAACCCTTACAAATGCAAAAATGCTTTGGCAGTTTGGAAAGGAACCAAGTCACGTGCTGAATGCAGATGAAGAAAAACCCTTTTTATTGTAAGGAGTAACAGAAGGGTGTGAATCAGCCTCAAATCCACCTCACCCACAATGCAGCACATCCAAACCCACTCGGAGATTACAAGGCAGGATAGCGTTCGCTCTGATCAGTTCAAAGCGTCGCTGTTTGGGAACAAATCGGCTGAGTGTGCTCCTGGATTAGACCGGGGGCCTTTTTGCCTCTTGAAATCACTGGAAACAGCAAAATTCCCTTTTGAAATGGTAAGCTAATCAAGGAGCAGAAGGAGAGCAAAGACAAAGCGTTTACAGCTTTTGGGTTCGGGTTCGTCCCTTTTCTCCCTTCCCTTCTCAGGGGTTTGGTGCAGTTGGTGCAAACTCCTGAAATTCCTGAGGGGTGGCTGTGAGGGGACCAAACTCCTGCCTTCAGCCCAGGTGTCTGCATCCAGCACCTGGAATATCCCCTCTGTGCTGAGCCACTACCTGACCCAAACTGGCGTGAGAAAGAAACAGGGGGTGAAGGTGTTCCCTTCATCAGTGAGTGCCATAACAAGTGGCTTGTGGCCGTGAGAACCAGGAGAGCACAGAGGCAAGACCTGGGGCTCCTGCCTGTGTAGTCACAGTGTCATCAGCATGGCTAACCACCGACACAGCTAACCACTGACACGGCTGACCACTGGCACAGATAAACCTGGGCTGTAAAAAGACACCTAAGTCTGAGAAGTAGAGCAGAAGAAAATGTGTTTTCTTGGTGGGTTTTCTCCATTTTCATGTCTATTCTCCACGCATCAAGTCATCTTCCTCCCTTCCCTCCTCCTCCTCAGGAATCGCCTGTGGAGGCACCTGGAGAGATGAGGTTTTTTAGAGAGCCCTGTGCTGTCCCTGTCACCTCCTGCTACCAGGCAGCAGGGTCAGGACTCATCCCACCCAGCCCAGGCACCAGCGCTGGCAGAACTGGCAGCAGAGCTCTGAGCCAGGTCCCCAGGCAGCAAATCCTCCTTACCCCACGTACTTCCAGCCTGCAGCTATGGATTGCTCCCGGGATTGACACCTGCGGCTGGGGGAGAGACACCCAGGTCAGTGCACTCCCTCCTCCAGGCCCCCCCAGCCCCCCAGCCCCCTGGCAGACCCCACTGCTGGGCCAGGCCTGGCAGTGCCCGACGTGCCAGTGGCCCGAGAGGACTCAGCTTTATGGGCAGAGATGATTTAGTGCCCTGAGGAATATGGCTCTGGAGAGGCTGGGACGGCTTCCAACTCTTCCTTCCCTCCCCTATATATTAACTTTCCATGCATATGAAGCTGAAAGCTCTTCCAATCACCTCTGCAAATATTAATTAATCCTCGCAGCATCCTGAGGACCATTATTCACTCCTATTAAGCAAATATTATTAAATCCTTTTATAAGAGGTGAAGTGACTTTTCTGGGGCTGTGCAGGGCATAAGTAGGAGCGCACAGACTTTCTGTGCTGCAGCCACTGCTGCACAATGGCAAAGCTGCTCACACCTGAGCTGGGGGATGTCTCTGAGGACCAGGCACTCCAACCACCCCCAGCACCTCTGTGCTGTGTGGGGTACAATTGCTCTGTGGGACTCTTCTGAGATGCTCCAGCACCCAGCAGCTCTGTCTGCAGCCCAGAACCTTGAGGACCCCCCCTTCCCACTCTTGGCCACCACCCAAGATGGTGTTCCCCTTTCAGCTGGCCTGTTCTGGCTCACGGACACCAGTGGGGATGCCCAAAGTGACACTGGAGACAGACTCACTCTGGAGGAGCCAGTCGATGAAGGTGCTTGGGAATGGGGAATCCTGCAAAGAACAAGGAGGTGTTAAGAGTGTGTGAATGTGGAGGGAGGGCAGCAGCTCAGGGACGTGGGATGGGACACGGGATGGGACATGAGATGGGACAGGGCCGTACCTGCAGATCCAGCTCCACGAAATGCTCGGATGTCACGGGCAGTTTGGAGAGCGCAGAGTAGATTTTCCCCAGGAGCCCGAAGGAGACGACGCCTGGGGACAGGGAGAGGCCGTCAGGGCTGGGCAGAGCTGGCTGTGGGTCCCAGAGCCTGCCAGCGCCCTCTGCACGCAGCGTCTGGCAGAGGATGGGAGAAAATCGTCCTGCCCATCACGGAGTAAAACCCCTCGTCCTTCCTGTGGATCTCAGAACTCCCGGGGTTCTAAGGTTCCCATGAAAGCTGCTGCCCAGGAACTCCCAGATGCAGGTCCCACCACAAGGGGAACGCTGGGGGTAAAATGGGGACAGCTCTGCTTGCAGTGAAGCAGCAATCATGTCTGTGTGAGATTTGACATGAACAGATGCTGGGAGGGAAAACCCCACCGGTTCTGCAGGGCTGCAGCAGGGGGTCCTGGCAGAGCCACCTCTTGGTGGCAGCTTCAGCCTGTCCCTGGTTAGACAAACACCCATGAGAAGAGCAGGACTGTGGTGTTTGGCAGTGGTGGTGAGCCAGGACTGTGCCACCCACAGTGGCTTTGCTGGCGGAGCAAAGCTGCTCCTGCTCCATGCAGAGAAACTCCTGCTCCCATGGCTTCAGCTCTCCTCGGGACTCCTGCTGCCCATGGAGGTGACTGGACACACAAAACCCAAGTGTCACTCAATACAGAAAAGAAAATTTAATGACTTACGGTTGAGGAATTGTAAATTAATGTTGATGATGCGGACCCAGAAGTTGACTAACGGGCAGAGCTGCAACAGCAAAGAGTGGCACAGCCTTGGTGAGAACACTGTGGGTGCAGCAGCACATCCCCCAGCACGGCTTGAGTTTCACAGACTTAAATCAGGTTGGAACAATCGGCTCCTAGAGCACAGTTCCTCCATGGAGAAAGAGCCATATGACTTTGTTCAGCCCTCTTCTTAAAACAGCACAGGTTCTACTGAACAGGATAAGAGATTCTCTAACAGGCCCCTTTGCTCTAAGCGGGGCTGTTGCTTCTGCTCATCCCCCCCTGCCAGGGGAGCAGCTGAGTACAAATTATCCCATAACATTGCATGATGGAATTGAAATTACTCCTGACAAGTAAATTCTGACTGTAAGGAATATCAAGGAATTTTGTGGAATTCACTTATGGGCTGCAGGCATAAATATATATTGTATGTATATTGTGGATATATATCGTCCCTGACCATGGGAGGGGGGTTGGAATAACTGATGTTTAAGGTCCTTTCCAACCCAAGACATTCTGTGATCCTCTGTGTGCATGTATGTAAATCTTCCAGAGAGTTCTGGCAGGAGCACTGATTGCAGCTGAAATGCATCTTCACAGCAAAGAACATTCGGACACTCACCAGTGCAGGGACAAGGGACTTGAGAGTAGAGTTCAGCATTCTGCTCACCAGGTTGGTGAGGAGGCTGGGGAGGGAAAGGACACACCAAAAATTACCAGGGAAGTTGTCAAAACCTAGGACTTGACATCAGGACAAAACAGCAGCTGTGGAGGAGCCCCCCTCGTCTTCTCTCCTCTTGCGTTAAAAGATGCCGCGAGCCCACAGCTCCCCCAGGCTTCAGCAGGAACTACAGATGCTCAGGACTTGGTTATCTGGATCCCGTAGTCTGGTTGTTCTGGGAAGTTCTGCCCCAGTGCAAACTCGCAGGAGCTCACCCACACACTCACCCCTTCCGCAGGTTGATGCTGGAGCCGCCGAGCAGGTTGTTGCAATCCTTAACCACCAGCTTGAGGTCCCCGGGGGTGTCCTGGGTCACGGCGATGTGCGACGTGATGTTCGTTTCTACCGAGGATCCACTCAGAAAGTTAAAAATCCTGGGAAAAAAAGGGAAGCAGCGTGGAGGGTTGTGAGGGAAAGAGAAGCAGATGGAGCTGCAAGCACAGGCTGGGCTGGGACAGGACTTTAGTCAACCCGGCACCACCACCGTGTTCACCACTAAACACGTCTTCTAGTGCCACACCCACGGGGTTTTTGAGCACTTCCAGGGGTGGCAGATAGCACCTTTGGAGTAAGGACAGCCAGAAATGGCTGCAGGGAGAGGCAGCAGTGCAGTCCAGAGCTTTCCTCACCTGCAGATTTGCTCAGCATTTGGGGGTGTTTCTCCAGTGCCAGGGAGTGTCCCACCCTCCCCAGTGCCCTCAGGCCCCCATGGCCTCGATCTCCAGCCCTGCTTACCCTGGAAAGCGGAGCACCAGCTTCGAGTACAGGTTCAGCACCAGTTCACTCCCATGAAGGACCCTCCATGACACTCGGGCGTTCTCGAGGTTCAGCACCTTCAACCTGGGGGTCAACACAGAATCAAACCCACCTTGAGATGGCAGGATCAGCAGGAGCAGACCCTACAGTCCCATCTCTTCCTGCTCACTGTCTGAGCTGTTATCCATTTGGATATTCCCAGGTAAAAGTGAAGGTGGGGAAGGACCAAATCCCTCGTCCAAGAAAAGCCAATCTCAAAGCAGGGTCAGGTTTCTCAGAGCTGTGTCCTGCTGGGTCTCAACCACCTCCAAGGGTGGAGATTCCCTGACCTCCCAGACTGCCCATGGGGAAGACATTTCCCATTTCTGGTTGGAATTTCCCCTGTCACAGATCCTCATGTGAGCTGCGAGCCCAGGACTGATGGTTTGTATGACAGGGAGAGTCTGATCCCCTGGACACTACTGGTCACCCTATAGTGAGCCCCACAAAGGCTTCCGACTCACCAGGCATAGAGTGACATCTTCTGAGAGTTTCCACCACCCAGAAGTCCTCCTGCTTCACCCAGAAGACCACTGAGACCAAGTAGACTTCCATTGCCTGGGAGACCTCCTTTCCCAAGCAGCCCTGTGCCAAGCAGACCTTTATCTCCAAGAAGGCTGTTATTGCCAAGGAGGCCATTGCCCAGGAGACCATTGTTGAGGAGACCATTGCCAAGGCCTTCCCCACCAAGAATGCCTTTGCCAAGTCCTTCTCCACCAAGGATGCCTGTGCCAAGCAGACCACCGCTGCCAGGTTGTCCTCCTGCAACAGTCAGAACTCTGTTACTGTCCTGGCCATCCCTGCCCAGCAACCTTCCTCTCCCAAGCACTCCCATGCCAAGCAGACCTTCCTCACCTAGGAGGCCTGTGCCAAGGACCCCAGATCTGCTGGGTTCATTTGCTGCTTCAAGGGGACCTCCGCTTTCTGCTCCACTTGGACTTGCCTTGCCCAGGAGGCCGGTGCCAAGCAGTCCACCTTCACCAAGAGCACCTGTGCCAAGCAATCCGCTTTTTCCACCAGTGAGACCAGTGCCAAGCAGACCTGCACCAAGGGAGTCCCAGTTACTAATCAGACTTGCAGCACTGGGAAGATTCCTTTGACAAGGAAGGTTGGATTGGCCACGTTAGGTTGCTCTGCTGGTGGGATCTCACAGGGACCCCTGAGCATCCCTGAGCAGAGTTCCCCACAGAGATGAGCCTGCCAGGAGGCAGCTCCCTGATGATCAGAGGGACACACTGTGAGCCCAGAATGGCACAAGACTGGGCCATGACCCTTCCCTGGAAACACAGAAAATATCTGAACTCACCACCTATGGCTTGCTTTGGGTTCAGCAGGTTGAGGAGGCCCTGGGAGGGGGGCAGGAGGCCCCCGAGAAGGATGAGACACCAGAAGGGTGGCATGTCCTGACCTGGCACCTGTGGAAAGACCCACATCAGCCCACACAGCAGTTCCAGCACATGGGTACAGGCAGCCTGAGTACAGGTACAGCTCCCCATCCTTCACGTGCACTGCCCTGGGGTGATGGGGGAGGTTCCCACTGGACATACAGCTTCCAGAAACCATCCCCCAGTCCCCAGGGGATCAGCCCAGGCCTGCAGCACCTTCTTCCCAACCAGGAAGGTTGAACCACTGCTGTTTATCAGGTAGTAGCTGGAGCCCAGTGCCACACTGCTCCAGAGCCATCGACGTCTGGGCTCCAACACTGCAGAGCTGGGTGCCTGATTCCACAGGGAAGTGAAAATGCCATCTTAAGAGAGGAAGAGGGATGGAGATGAGGGAGGATGACCTTGTGCTGAGAGAGATGGATGGCTTTCAACCGCTCCGAAATGGCCCTGAAAGCGGAACTCTCGGAGGGGCACGGCCGGATAAAAAATGACGAGCGTCTCAGCCGTGTCCTTCTGCCCACCGTGAAGAGCACCCTGAGTTATTACAGCCCAAAGCACAGCCAGAATCAGACTCACTTTCCTGTGGTCACATTGTTTGTTTTTCTCATCTTGCTTCACTCAGGCAGTGAAAAGAGCCCGTTTTCCCTGTGTTTGATCTGCCCCGAGCCAAAAGAACAGCGCACCTTCAAGGACCTCCTGTTCCTGCCCAAACTCTGCCTCTCAGGGTGACAATGCAGGCTGGGCAGTGTTTGTTTATGCACGGAAAGGTGTTTGAAAAGAAAGGAGAAGAGGCTCCTGCTGCAGCACTGCCCTGGGTTCCAGCTCCAGGAGCTCCTTCACAGCCCCTGTCCCAGATGGAAACCCCGCCTTGTCCCTCCTGAGGAAAACAACGTGCCAGGTGCAGATGGCAGAGGTTCAGCATTGAGAAATAACATTATTTAGGTCAGACTGAACAACTTCTTTATCTCTTCCAGATACTTTTAAAAAAATCCCTCTATGACAGTTCTCGGCACAATTAAATTAGACTTTAATTCACTCGACTGTCTTTTACATTTTCCCTTTGATCAGCACGTAATGATGCACAGCTCCTGTAGCCACGATTATTGAACAGGAGAGAAGGAGAGAGGCTCGAGCAGCTTCTATTGAAAATCGTGTCAAATAAAATCAGTGGGATTTGTTGGAGGGGCTCTGCGAGACGTGAACAGCATTGCAAGAGGGTGCCAAAATGGATGTCAGGGCTCTTAGAGGAGTTCTTAGAGAGAATACGTGACCAGGCAGGCAGCTATCTCTGCGGTTATTAACAATATCTATCGGGATGCTGCTCCTCGGTCACACACATTTCAGCGAGCTGAGCATCTTGCACATGCAAAAGGCACGTCTGGCTCTGCAGATAAACGCTTATTTTACACCAGCTGAGGCGAGGTCTGGAAAGCTGAAAATTGCTCTGAATTCTGGTCACCGAGACCATGAAAAAGACTCCCAGTCCTTTTCTGCCAGCTTAGTCATTATCACAAACTTAACAACAACAGGAATAAACGTGGAGTTTAACAAGGAAGAGCTCTGCTAGCTTTAAAAATTAATTTTCATAAATGATTAAATGCTGCTACAGAAATCAAAGGAAAACATCATTAAAATTCCTGCTTCTCAAGCTGAGTTACACTGCGCCGTAGGTTGCCTGATGGAGCCGGCACGGTGGCCACGCTCCTTCAGTGCCACTTACCTGGACCCTTTGATGTCACAGTGGAGCTGCCCACGGTCACAGCTGCTGGCAGTGGCTTTTATATACCCGAGGTGAGGAATGAGGAAAGCCCAGGGAAGGATGGAGAGGGGACGTTTCCTCTTTGCTGGCTGTGAAGTGTGACTCCTGCACCAGCTTGACCCCGGGTGCTGCGTGTAGCAGTGCCAGGCTGTGGTCAGCAGCATCCAGCCAGCCTAGCAGCTCAACCCCTCACCTGAGGCTGGGTGCAGTGCCCACTGGCTCTCCAGGCTCGCTACCATCCTGCTCCAAGGGCTCCTCCCGTCCTACACCCTGTGCATACCTGGGCAGATGTGCTAGGACTAAGGGTGAAGCCAGGCAGCCCCTGAGTGCTGGGCAGGGGCTCATGTCCCTGGGCAGGGGATGCTCTGGGTCAGGCACATCCAGCCCAGTGCCATGTGGCTCCTCAACATGGCCATGGCTGTGGCCAGGGCATGGGCTGTGGCTCAAGCAGCTGTTGCTGCTCACACACACACAGGTTCTCTCTTGATTTGCTCTCCCAGAGTGACCCAGAGCAAAGCAGTAGTGTGCTGGCACACAACAACCCCCAACAACAAATCCTCCTCCATACCCAGCCCCACTGCAGTTCCCCCTGAGGGCAGTCACTGGGGCCAAGAGTGTCTCAGGTGCTGGTCTGGCCATGGTGTGGATGGTGATGGGCTCTGCCAACAGCACCAGTTCCAGTCCAGGGCAGCCAGGTAGAGGTTTCTTTCTCCCCACTCTCCTCTCTGCAGACCCCAGAGCATCCCCTGAGCATGGTGGTGACTGTGAGCCAAGGAAACACAGGTCAAAATGTTTGCAATATTTGCTGTTATGGTTAACTTCATATTCCCTACGTGAGAAATGGCTGCATGCACGGCCTCGCCAGGTCAGGCCCGTGACACTTCCTTCTCCAGAACTTCATGAAACCCAAACCCTGCTGCGCTCTCCCATGACAGTGGTGAGAGCACCCCACCCCCTGTGGTGTGCACCCCACCCCCTGTGCACAGATGGAAGGAGAAAATGCAGGACCCACGTTCAAGTCCACCTCAAGGAACTGGCTGATTACCAGGGGAAGGCTGGACTTGGTGTACTGGATGCTGCCCAGCAAACCCAGGGGCACCAGTGCTGGGAAGAGAGGAAGGGAGTGTCAGTGTTTCCCTGTTGGACTCAGCTGCAAATCCTCCCTTCATTGCCCGGCAGCTCCTTTTCCTCCCTGGTTTGTAGGTTGTGCTCCGGACAGGGAGCTGCTGGGAGTCCCTGCTCCTGGCACAGGGCAGATCTGGGGGCAGGGTAAATGGAGGGGTTTGGTCTTTCCCCCCAAGGTGCAGCAGCAGAGTGAGGGGTGTCCCATTCCTCTTGCAGCTGGAGCGGAGGTGACACATGGTGCAGGGCAGGACAAGTCCCAGCTGGTCATTGACAAGTCCCAGGGTGATGTCAACCACCAGGCAGAGCTGCAGGAATCAGGGTGGGATGGTGAGAACCCATGTTCAGAGCCAGAGAAGGACACTCAGCCCCATTTGGCTCTGCAGGGCTTCCCCTGGGCACGGGAGCACCGGGCACGTGGGATGGCACCCCTGACGGGGACTCCACCAGCTCTGGGTATGTCCCTGGGCACTGTGCCCTTCTTCAGACAAGTGGGGTTGGGATTGGGGCCCAGGAGCCCCATGGGGGATGGCTAGAGAGACCCTGTGGCTTTCATGAGGGAGGAGAGACTCCATTAGTCTGTAACGGAGCACCACTGGGAACTCCCAGCACTTGGGCAGACGTCGTGTTGAGAAGGAGGGACAAGCTGAGATCTCCCAGGCTGCTGCAGACAGGGTATGTATCCCTCACTAATCCCAAGCCACTGGATGGGTGGATGCAGCAGCCCTGAATAGTGACTGTGCTCCTGCTCTGAGCATCAGTGATGCCATGGGGAGCTGCACTGCAGCTTTTCAGACTCATCATTCCTTCCCAGAATGTATTTTTTTTTTTCTGATTTACCAGATTAGGAAGAAGTCTGTTCAGGACACTTGCCAATAAATTATCCACAATTGGGAGCAGGCTGTGGAAAAATAAAGAAGCACCATGAAAACAACCTGCTGCAAAGTAAATGGGTCTTGTTAAACAATTCCCTGTGAATAGCGCCGAGCACAGACCTCCCGGAGCAAGGCAATTGCAGCAGCAAAGTGAATCGTTTCTGCTTGGATTTTGCATGAGATAACTGTAATTTGCATCCCAAAATAGCCAGTGGGAAATTTATTGCTGCCTTTTATCTACTAGTGTATAGTCTCCTCAAATGAGCAGAAACAACCTCAGCCAGAGCGGCTCCTACGATGTACACACCACGTGCTCACGTCTGAGAGACCCCACGCCATGTCAGCTAAAATGACCTGTGTACGTGGCACATGGGACAGAACTGTCCCAGGGGACTTCTGGGAGAGCACATCCGTTCACTGTGCCTGTGTGAGGGGCTCACAGAGACCACCAGCTCTTCATCCAGCCCCGTGACGCTTCCAGTGAGTGGCCGTCACCTGCAGGGATGGAGGGATGGAGATGGATAACAGGGAAGTGCCTTCATTTGTTTGTCATTTGTAGGGGTGGGGTTGTCAGAGGAGGACACCACTGTCACTCATCCACTCAGGAGTCTGATTTTGATGCCACCAAAGAGCGTGTCACACCTTTCTGTCACCAGGTTGGGGCAGCCCGTGCTGACCAGCCTGACCCTTGCTGGGATGTTCCCCTCCATGGAAATGTCGGGCGAGTCAGAGACCGGTTAGACCAGAAATGGCAAAAGATACCGAGTTTTCTCAGTTATTTCCCTGTTTTAGTTATTTTCCAGTTTTGTCAGAAGCTCAGTTCTTTTGCTTTATCGTGTTTTTCTGCTTCTGCTGGGCTTCAAAGCAGAGTTAAACGTGTAGGCTGCGGACGGGAGTGTCGGTTCGGCAGCAGCCACCAGCGTGCAGCTCTTGCACCCTCTATGGGCAAACACCTCTGTGCTGCCGCCTGCTCTGCCCTTCTCTGGGCGGTTCTTCTGCGATGCAAACCTGCAGGATTCCCAGGCAGCTTTTTATCTCGTTTCTCTCAAAGCATCGGCCCCAAACCAGACCCGAGCATCTACCGAAGCCCCACCACTGCTCCCCCAAAACAGCACTGAAGTTGTTCCCCTGCAAGGCTCCCGGACGGTGCTGTCCTTACCTGGTGAGCCCCTGGAAGGTGCTGTCCAAGCCACCTTCCCCGAGGATGCTGAGCAGGCTGCCACCTTCCTGTGCCAAGAAGGACACCACCACCAAGTACACCTCCTATGAGGCCACCCAGCAGGTCCCCACTTCCATCAGTGCTGGGATATCCATTCTGGAGCAGCACCTCTCCCAGGGCACCTTGGAGGATTGTTCTTGCCCGGGCAAGCCTGTAAGAGCTGGACACACCACTTGCCACCAGACCCCACACAAAGCTTTCTCCTTTGAGGTGTCTGGCCAGTTGAAATTTTAATTACATAAAAAAACCTGCTCCAGGCTCAGTTTGGAGCGGGAGGTTTGCTCAAAAGCATTGTGCTCTTCCCTTCCATGCACAATTCCCTTCCAGGAGGGCAATGCCCAGGGCTGATGGCATCATGAGTTTGAGCCCCATTGGGCCACTGGATCTGGGGACACACAGGGAGGTGAGGGGACATCTGGACACCCATCTGCAGGGAGGTTTCCAGCCAGCTCCTGCCCACCCCAGCTTATTCCTATTTATGGGCACCTTGGGCAATGGCTCCTTTCCACCCCTGGGCACTGTGGCACCATTAATACAGTATGAAATGGTTCCTCATAACCTACAGCCCAATCTGAGCCTCCCTTGCCCTGGGGGGAGGTGTGCAAATTAAGGCTCCAATTATATCAGTGACTCACGTTGGCAATAAATCCTTTCTTATTAAAATGGCACATTTGAACCTTATAATGATAAAAATAACCAGAACCTCAAAAGGAGATTGCTACACAAAACCTCCCAAAAGTTTTTTGTCAAATGAATGGGTTTTTTTTTCAGAGAAGGGTTTTCATTAGCAACCTTCTTTTCTAATTTTTCAGGCTAGTCACTAAATATAAACCAGAATTACTCACCTGCGTTCCTACTGTTAGTGGTTTTATTCACAGGGGAGTTTTTTTCTGGCTCACCAGAGTATATCATAAATTTTGGGGGTAAAATGGGAGTGCTCAGCTCCTGGCCAGGGTGAGACCTTATGCTGGTGTTTGGGCACTTCTGTGGGTCCTTATGTAGTGACACTACTGCAGGAAAAGTGGAAAGATGCTTAAATTGTCAAAGCTGGGGTGGTGGATGGAGGGCATAAAGCAGCATTTGGGGTTTCATCTATTCCACTGTAAATAAAGATTTGTAAACCAGGGAAAAACATTGAGCAAAAGGTCACTGGGCACCCAGCATCAGGCAGCACCGTTACCCCAGAGCCCAGGGCTAAAGGGAAGGAAAAGGAGCCCAAGATTCTGTGGCTGTAACAGTGAGGCTGTGCTGATCTGAAAGAGCCATGCTGGGAAATCATCTTATTCCAGAGAACTCCCTGCTGACACTCGCACACCAGCTGGCACACACAACTTACCACATCAGGGGGAATTTTTTAGCTTTCCAGCAAGCTCATGGGGAGGCTTCGGAAAAGCGCCAGGAGATTTTTCTCTCCTTTAGTGCTCGAGGAACCTCCAAGAGTGGTTCCTGAGGATTGTCCCACCCACCCTGCAGCTGCCAGCTCCTTCCCAGCAGACAATACTTCCACAGCCTCCAAAAAGTCCCTGTGCTTGCTGGGACACCTCCCTGGCCACTCCAGGCTACAAGGGCCCTTTTGTCCAGGTGCCCTCCACACTTAACACCTTTGTGAGATCGAATGTGCTTTTTTTTTTGGGCAACCTGGTGCATCTTACACAACAAGGGGATAATATGCCTCCAAACAAAGGAGGTGTGAGCTCGGGTTATCCCTGCCTGGTTCTGGACAGGGCCTTTCGCAACAAGCGCCCTCAGGCTCCTCGTGGGATCTGCTGCCAGCAAGAGGCTGGAACGAGGGCTCCAAGGGAGTGGGAGATTCAGCAGGAGCTTTGTTACATCTGTTCCAGTGCTGCATAGCAAGCCCCTCTCTGCCCTCCATCAGTTGGGCACAAGGGCACCCACCTGCACCAAACCCAGCGCCCCTGTGAGTGGCTGTTTCACCCCTGGTGTCACAGGCTGAGCTTCAGAAATGCTCTCTGAAGGCACCAGTTTCTTGGTTGTAGGTGCAGCCTCCTCACCCCGCTGTGCTACCCCTCCGTGGGCCGTGTGGCAGAGGGACACAGTGCAAACAGGTGCTGGCAGCCAGAACTCATATAAATAAATATCCAAAAAGGGAAATACTGAGGCAGCGAGGGATTTTATTGGAAGAGTAATACAAGAGTAATCTTTCTGCCTAAGGAAGAGCTGTGGATGTTCAAAGGGGCCACAGAAGCCCCCCAACATCCACCAGCCTAGCAGCTTTCCCACCCCGATGCCAGCCAGAGGCAATTGCCTGTCTTGCTCAGGCCACACCCACAGCACAGGGCAGTGCTTGAGGGAAAGGAGCAGGGAGGGAGTGGAGGAAGGCTCGGGGTGCATGATGTGCTGCCTCAGAAAGGGAACAGCATCGAGGCTCCTCCCGAGCAGTATCTCTCCAGAGAGGTCTGGCCGGGAAACTCATCCGCCTGGAAAATGCAGCACAAAAAACTACTCAGTTTTCTCATTCCAACTTTCACCTGTGTTTTCCTACGTCCCAGGTGAGGTTTTCCTGTGAGTCCACACCAGCAGAGAGGGACCTCCTGGAAACTGGGAGCAGCCCAGGGGAAATGGGGTTGGCCAGGGTAGTGTGGGGCTGTACAGGGATCCCAACCCCAGGTGGGCACATCCCCCCTCCCCAGGGCACAGCGTGGTGGGAAATGCAATCCTTACGTCAGTGATGGTGACTTCAGCGTTCCTGAGGCTGGTGTTGAGGACGTTGGGCAGAGGGAGCGACACATGGACGGCATCTGCAAGAATAGGTGAAGGCATCTTGTCACGGGGAGGAAACCCTGAACACAGGCAGCAAGGGGAGGGGCAGCGCCCCAAATCTGCCTGAGTCTGAGGTAAGAGGGGACCCCACCCCACCATACCATTAACACCAGGTACATATACAGCCATGAGGATCTGCTTGAGCCATTCTGTGAGCGAGGAGACCTGCAGGGAAGAGGATGTGTCAGTAGCAGGAGAGAGTAATGGTTATTGAGCTGAAACCAGCCATGGCAGGGTTATCAATTGAGTCCTACTCAGTTTGCTATGGAACACAGATTCTGGGAAGCTTCCTTCAGTGAAACCTTTCCAGGACTGAGGTGAGATCTGCAGGGACATGCTTTTGGGGTAATTTCTTCTTGATTATTCCTCTTTGCTTTCCAGCACCCCCACTGTGCTGCCACCAAGTGAAGAGAGACACTCAAGTGTCATTGCTGTAGGGCATGGGGGATTGGCAGGGCAGAGAGCAATTGGCCTCTACCAGGGGAAGAAAAAAGGTGAGGACTGAAGAAGAATTGGATTTTGGGTTTTCCTCCCCTGCACAGACCCTCTGGCCATTGCATCACTCACTGCAGCACCCCGATCCAGTGCAAGCACTTACGGTGGAAGGGTCGAGTTTCTGGGGGAACCGTGTCACCTTGATGCTACAAAAGATAAAAACAAGGCAGAGTTGGGGTGCATCAGGTACACCCCTTTTGTGGTCTGGAATTTGTCTCACCCTCAGAAAGATACTGAATTTTAAAAATAGGACAACTTTTTTTACAACTGTCTCATCACTTCAGCCGTGCTCTTGGTCTGAGTTTGGGGCTGGTAGGAGGCAGGAAGGCTCTGGCAGCCTACCATGGCATCTCTACCATGTCTGCATCACTGTCCCCCATCACTGCCCCCAGCCCCATTTGTTGGTCCCCAGGCAGAGCCCTGCCACCTGCAGAGCTTGTCTCTACCTGTCAAGAGCCAGGGAGGTTTGCAGTTTACCATCAGAGACCGATGGGGTGACGTTCAGAACAATGTCCTGGAAATGGAACAATGAAAGAAATGAGGTTATTCCCCTGCACAGCTCCCAGGACGGGAAAGTGTATTTGTAAATTACTCATTCTAAGAAAAAACACTTGTCTGTGCCTAGAAGCCACATTTTTGTGACGGATGGCATCATGTATCTCTCTCCCCAGGGTTCACCTTCCTATCTTTATATTATGTTGTTCCTGAAACATTTTACTTACACTTTGTGCTTGGTTACGAGCGTGCTTAAAGGACTGAGCACCACCGTTTTGACGATGCAGTAAATTCAAAAGCACAAATACCGCAGAGCCAAGGGCAGGGCAAGCCAGGAGGATGCCAGCAGGCAGCCAGCCTCAGCCAGTGCCCTGTTCTGTGGAGATCTCATCCCCCAGAGCTCACTCACCAAGTCGAGGGAGAAGAGGAGCCCCTGGGAGGTCTGCAGGGCAGGAATGAGGACGTCAACAGCGGCTTTGAGGGTGACGGTGGCTCTTCCATCCCTCACAGCCACCACCGGCTCATCTCTCATCCGAACACGCAGCTCCAGTGGCAGAGAGCCAGGAAGGGCCTGGGCAAGCTGCAGGGGCAGAGGAGGACAGGGTAAGGGGGTATTTGCATGGTTGGGGTGGGTGGAGGGGTTGGAATCAATGCACACAGGGGAAGTGACTGACCTGGGGGATGAACGGGAAAAGGGCGGACACGGACAGCGAGCCGCTCTCGGGAACCTGCAGGAACAGCACCAGGGACATCATTGGCCAGGAGGGTTTGTGCCAAGCCCACGCTGGGCTCAGCTGGACCCCACAAACACAAGCAGCCACCAGCGAGCATTTTGCACCCAAGAGCAACCAGGACACCGACCTGGCCTTGGAGAGGGGATGGGCTGCTCATCGGCCAGTTGGTGATGCTGAGGTTGAGGGCTCCCTGCCCCTGGACCTGCTCCAGCAGGGTGCTGAGGGTGTCCTGGGAGAGGCTGAGCCGTGGTGGGCGGCCAGTGGCCAGCAGCAGGGTGGCAGCGAGTGGTAGCTGCTGAGTGGAGGCCACCATGCCACCCTCGGCATTCCCGGAGAGGAGCTATATGGGATAGAGAGGGGAGGGGTGTTGGTGGTGCTCAGAGGGTTGCACTGGGCACCCTGCCCACCCGTGGACCTTGTGGAGAGGCTCACACAGGGTTTGCTGGCACTTTAATGAACACAGGGCTGCTCCAGGCTGCTCTGGCACAGACAAGGCAGCATCTGCTACACCTTCCCAGTTAAAATGCTGCAGTGTCTCCCAATTGGAAAGACACACTGCTGATATTTTTGGGTCTGATTACGGTCCCTATCAATTTCCAGACTTTGACAAACCACTTATAAATAGAACACTCCTGTGAGCAGTGACTGCTGCTCCTGCATGAAATTAAACCTTCCTGATTAACAACGACGAGAGTGCTACAATTATGCTTAACTAATAGCTAATGAGCATCAAGCCGTTCTGCCTCATGCCACCATCAAGGATTAACAGGTAAAAAAAAATCAGGTAGAGACACAGCAGTGGCATTAGCAGGGACCAGGCAACATGGGGGCACTTACGTTCAGATCCAGCTGGATGGAGTCACTGCTGAGGATGGAGAAGGGGGGCAGGTCCCCCAGAGCCCCAAGCGGGAGCATCTCTGTGGACACAGGGAAGAAAGTCCTTCAGCTGCAATGGCAGGGATCACCAGAAGCAGAGGGAAAGGAGATGCCAGCACTTACGGTTCCTGGAGCCAAGCAGAGAGTTCACCACGTTGAGCCTGGCACTGAGGATGTTGCAGCCCTGGGGAGGCAGAGGGAAGTGAGAGGGTCCTGGGACCTGCCTCAGCAGTGGGTGATGTGGCACCAACACAGCCAGTGGCAGCGGGCTCTGAGGGGCTGCACAGGCGGGCAGAGCCACTGCGGGCACTGCTGGGTGGGACATCCCATCACACAGAACTCAGCATGGGGTGGGTGAGTGGCCCCTCTGAGCCAGCGTGGGTCTCACCTGGGTTAGTGGCTGCTAAACCAGCACCTGCCTCAGGAATCTGTTTGCCAGCAGAGCCTGGCATGGGGGATGGTGCTGGTGTCTTGCAGCAGGGAGGACAGGCTGACCGCCCCAGCTGAGCCCACAGCTGTGCAAACAGCCACATCCATGGAGCAGCCTGGCCCACTGCCTGCCCTGCCTGCCCTGCCTGCACTGCCTGCCCTGCCTGCACTGCCTGTGCTGCCTGCCCACCCAGCACTGTGCTGGTGGCTCGTGTGAGGATGGCTGTGCAGACTCACCAGGTCACTCAGGGCATCACTAAGGAGGCGTCTCAAAGGCTCATCCAGAATTGGCACTCTGGGACTGGTAGCAGGAAAATAGGAAATAACAAGGGACATAGGTGAGTACTGGAAAGTAAAAGTGTTTGACACAAGGGAAACATGAGGCCTCCCTTGCATTGTCCAACATTCAGAGCCAAAACATTACCAAACCCAATCCCTCTGAATCCCACCCAAGGCCAGGTTCCCAGCACCCCGAAATGTTCTTTTCTTAGCCCAATTTTTTTTAAAAAGGGTGGTAGTTTCCCTCCAAGCCTGGCAGATGGGTAATTCACCCACCAGGGCATCAGAAAGGAGAGCACTGCCATCGATGTCCGACAGCACCAAGGTGTCCCACTGCCACAGGAGCCACGGGCACCCCACTCACAGGGGTGTTACCTCACACCTGATTCCTACCTCACGTGGATGCTTATGTCAACAGTCCTGCAGTTCATATTGCTCTGCTGAGCTGTCCACGTGTCCTGGACCAGCATGGTCGCGTCTACCTCCACCTGCTCGCAGAGCGGCTGGCCCGGCACACTGCCCGGGGGAAGCACAGCGTGCAGGTCAGGAAGTCTGCTGACCACCTACTTTCCAAAGAAACGATGACCCCCCCGTCCTGAGCCATGCCCCAGATGGATGGGACATACCTGGTGCTCTCCACCAGCAGCTGGGTGTTGAAGTCCACCTGGTGCCCAAAGCCTGGCAGGGAGCGCAGGCTAATTTTGGGGAGAGTGTTGTTCACAATCCTCAGTCTGGGTGGTTGAAACAAGGAAAAGGCAGTGAAGAGCACATTTGTACAGTGGGTGCCCTGTCCCCTCAGCCCCCAGCACTGTGGCTGATTTTAGAACCATGTTCTTGGGGTCCTCTCCACCCTGGGCCATCAGAGATCCCCAGCAGCCAGGAGCAGCCTGTGGCCCATACCAGGCACCCTGACATGGCAGGCACAGGCAGAAACTCCCAACAGATGAACCTCTACTTAAAAACCTGCCCCAGGAAGGGAAAGAGGGGGCCCTGTGCGTGCAAACAGCAGGCTCCAAACTAGAACCTCCTTTCCCAAGGATGGCCCAGACACTCTGGGCTGCTCAGGGCCATCCATCTCCCACTCTCACTCACCCCATGAGTTCTTCACCATTTCTCCCAAGAAGGCTGCCAACGAGACCATTTTTGCCAAGGAGACCATTTTTGCCAATGAGAAGTTCGAGGACAGTGTCAAGGAGAGTATCAACGAGACCGTCTTTGCCAAGGAGACCGTCAACGACACCGTCTTTGCCGAGGAGACCATCAATGACACCATCTTTGCCGAGGATACCACCAAGGACACCATCCCTGTCAAGGAGACCACCAAGGAGACCATCTCCACCAAGGAGACCACCCAGGAGACCATCTCCACCAAGGAGACCACTTCCACCAAGGAGACCATCCAGGAGACCATCTCCACCAAGGAGACCCCCAACAGCTCCATCTTTGCCAAGGAGACCTCCAACAACTCCATCTTTGCCAAGGAGACTGCCAACAGCACCATCTTTGCCAAGGAGACTGCCAACAGCACCATCTTTGCCTAGGAGGCCTCCAACAACTCCATCTTTGCCAAGGAGGCTGCCTACAGCACCATCTTTGCCCAGGAGACCACCAAGCAGATTGCCACCAAGGAGACCACCCTGAGGCCTCTGGGGAACACGTCCAGCTGGTGAACCTTTAAAACCTGAAAAATAGGATGGGAGGTCACTGTGAGCTACGTGGACTCAGCACACAAGTTGTGCCAGCCTGGCTGTTCCTTCCCCTCCACTCTCCTTCATATACATGACCTGATGGCACCAGCCACTGTAAAGTGTCTGAAGAGACATCTCCAAAGTGCTTTATAAATGCAAATTACCAGCATTGCCACTACTGCTGGGTGGATCTGGACCAGCTTCTGATTTTCTGAGCATCATCAAGAGACAAAAGGAGCCAAAAAAAGGAGAAATTCTGTCTCCTACATACACTTACCATCTGTATCTCCTCTGAAAACCAAGGATGGCAGTATAAATCCTTGTGAAGGGGCCAGCAGACTGCTGAGGAGGAAAACAGTCCAGAATGCCGACATCTTCGGTCCTGATAACTGTGGGAAGTGATTGCCATCAGTGCAGTGCTGGGAGAGTGAGCACCAGCCCATGGCAGGAGGAAGGAGGAGGAGGATAAATTCTAAGAGGCAGAAAATAATTTTTAAAGTTTTGGTGTCATTGAAATGTTTCTGTGTGACCTAAAACTTGAAGTAGCTTCTTTTTTTTTTTTTGAAAAAGAACTAAAACAAACTTCATTGCCCCAAATCTATTTAAATGTAAATAGCTCATCAGAAAGGGATCAAAACAAGTGTGAGAGGTCTGATTCTCCTTAGCTAGAAATCTATCTCGGATAATAGAGTTGTACCAAAGATAATTTAAGTGATAATTGTTTATGAAAACCCTGAAATACCCTTTCCTCTGCAAGGACTACAAATCCAGTGAACATGCACATCTGTTCTTGAGAAACCCTCAGTGAAAGGCACTGCACATTTGACCTGTTGGAGCATAATTCAGGCAGGCAGCAGGCAAGAATAACAATTTTTGCTGAAAAGCCAACGCTCCCAAAGGAGTATTGAGGGTTTGCACAAGCAGGAGGAGAGAGCACACTTTTTGAGGAGTAAGTTTGCTCTTACCTGACCGAGCTCTGGAGGATGACGGCTCTCTCCAGCCGGTGTCCCTGTCTTCTGAGGATGACCTGCATCAAGGATCTTCATATATAGAGCTTCACAATGGGAAAAAAAGCAAGTGTTGTCACTTAGGACATACATAATAATTGATGGGGAGCAAAACAAACAGTATTTGGTTTCTGGTGACTTCCACTGCAAATATTTCCTTGGAGATATTAGGAGTTAGGTAAATCATTGAGCAACGAGCTGTAGGCACAGACTCAGCCAGCTCTGGGTGCCTGTTTTGGTACATCATCCTTTCAGCCTGTCAAGGTGTGGACGTGGCCGAGATGTCATGCCCTGATAAAATACCTTTATTTTTTCTCTTTTTTTCCCAAATAAAATTGAGGGTTTGACTAAAATATGTGTCAAAACACTGGCTACCTCTGCCTGTTAAGTATTTCTGCAGTTTTTGGGGCTAGACTACTGATCATTAAGCCCATGAGTGGGGATGTGCCACATATTGTGGGTGATAAATGAAGGACCAGGCAGCACCTTTCTCAATGTGAGGACAGGTAGAGATAGTAACACAGACAGGTATTTGCTGTCCAGGCCAGCAGGACATGCCCAGCACTCCCATCCAACCTGCCTCCAGCCTGTGACTGAACCCAATATTTATTAAAGCCAACAACCCCTGTCCAGGGACTGGAACAGCTCATGATCTGTCTGATAACTGAGGAAAGGAAGTTGGGAAGGAATAGTGACACCATGACGAGGTGCATTGATCAGGTGTCACAGCCTAGCAGATACCCTGAGCTGACAGACTCTTCAGAGACTGGAAAATGCTGCCCTGTTCTAACTGGCATGTCACTGCTCCCAGGTCCATCTCCCCTGCTCAGAGCACTCCAGAGGACTGGAGCTGGGATGCTTTCACAGGGAGATGTTGTTGAGAGGCTGATGGCACTGCTCACAAAGCCAGGGAACTCCCAGGCCAGAGCTGGCTGATCTGGGGTGTTTTTGAAGTCCTGGAAGGGTTGTTGATCCCTTGGGCACACCAAGAGAGGCACCTCCCTGCCACACCACCCCATGCAACAGATGTCCTGCAGGGTCTTCTGCCTCCTCCCCACAGCTCCCTTCAGTCCCCTGCCCTGATTGCTGCCCAGGACACACAGAGCCACTGCACCAGAGCAGCAGCTCTTTGGGGCAAGGAAAAGAAACCTTCCTCTGTGGGCCCAAGACCAAATGTGGTCCCCATGCGTGGAGCACATCCTGACCTGCATAGCAAAAGCTGTGGGGGACAACACACCAGCCAAAGGGGACAGGGGTGAACTGTTCACTCCCCAGTGTCCTCACTGATGACAAGGGTGGATGGGAATGAATGGTTGCTCCCCAGTTCCGATGAAAAATAGTCCAGAAAAACCCGTGCTGAGAGTTAATACTTTCTGCAAACTTGGAAATAAATATCTCCAGCAGATTAGCCAGCTTTTGTCACACATTATTACCAGCTTTAAAAAAATGTCTGAAATAAAAATACCTTGGTTACCTGAAGGCCAGGGTAGGGGTGGTAAAGGTGTCAAAACACTGAAGGAGTTGTCACTCTCCTTGCAACCCGATCAGCCAGGACCTCCAGAGCACAAAGCCCCCTGTCATGGCAAGATCATGACATCTGATAAGATGGAAGACAGCATTAACAAGGTGATATTACGTTATCATCCATCATGAATCACTTTACGCTCGGGGCAACCACCATCCGAAACCTGAATTATCATAAAGACAGCCTTGATACTGGTCAGTGCACAGGGAAGGGGCAGGGTGGCATCCCCGGGAATAGCTCCTGTGCACTGACCTTTCAGGCATGACAGTAACTTGGCCTCTCCCCAGCAGCTGCTGAATGAAGAGGTCTCTGACCATTCACTGTTTTGGAGAAGCCGAGGCAGATTCCAGTAAAGAGAATGACGTGCTGATGTCCAGGTCTCGCTGAAGTGACTTTCAAAGCCCCCGAGGACACAAAGCCAAATCACCGAGTGAGGAAGGAAACATGGAGCAAACCAGAACGGATTTGGTCAATGGGAGAAGAATAGGAGTGATGTGAACAGACAGGTTCACATCAGCTCTCCCTGCTTGGATCACCTGAAATGGAGAGGTCAGGCAAACAGTAAGGGACACGTAACCCCCAGAAGCATCTGAGACCTTGACATTAGCAGGAGGTCAGCAAGCTCTGACCAGGACAGGCTGGGTGAAACGTCTTGAGCCATGGCTGGAAAATGAGGTGGATCTGCTGTGCTCTCCCACTGGTGGCATCATTCCAACCTGACCTTTCTGCCTTAGCAAACAGCCTCTGTGGGGATCTGTGAGCCAGCACAGGCTGGCTTTGCCCTGTCATCCCTCTGGGACCACTGAGGTACATCCCTGCTGCTGCAGGATCAGGGCTGCTGGGTCTGTGTAGGGCTCCAGGGGACAGCACTGGATAAAGCTGCACCTCCACTAAGTGCTCCATGGCACCAAGTACCAGTTACATGATAGTGGAGTTGTTCCAAGAAAAATTAAGTAGGTGGCCCCAAAGATTCTCAGCCTTGATTTCCCTAGGAGGGCTGCATACAGATATTTGGGTTCGTTTTTTGTTCTTCTCAAGGGAACTGAGTCTCAATCTGTTCAACTGTCTATTAGCTAATGCAAGAACAATTAGGGAAATCTCTCTAAAATATGTGCTTGGTACTGCTCATTTTTGCAGCAACATGAAGAGAGGCACCATAAACCCCAGTTTTCATGGGGAGTTGGTTTTACAGCCCCTTCCTCACTTCTGAGGGCCCCCAAGGAGAATTATTCCTTACAGGTGGTGCAGAACAAATCACTGTGGGTCTGGCAGGTCACAGAGAGAACAGGCAGGATCCTCAGAGCCTGCCTTCCCGATGGGTTTTTGTCAGGGCAATTTCTTAAAAATGCAACTGTCTTTCCAAAGACATCCTCAGCTCTGCACCAGCTCCCTGTCAATAGGAAAAGATGCTCAAATCATGTTGGCTCAATGAAAGCAGGATCGAAGCTGTTTATTGACTTGCTAATGACAAGGAATTATCCAGCAGTCAGTGAGCTATAGGCTCAGGATCAATATCTGTGAAGCAGCTGATAAACCCCGACACCAGCCCGAATCTAACTCATCCTGTGAGTCCTGGCTTGTCCTGAGGTCCTTCAACTGCAGACACACTCCCCACCCCTCACACACATGCACCCTGTGGAGCAGGGGGTCCCCTTCTTGCACCCCCCTCCTCCAGGAGGTGAGGATGTTGCATCCTGATGGTGCAAATGTGGTTTATTTAGGGATCAGTTCCTTCAGGACAGGTGGCCTCTGCCCAGCCATGCCCAGCTGGCTCTGACAGTGCAGGGCAGCACAGCCTCACCAAGGGGTGATGGAGTCTTTTTTGTTTTAGCTTGTGGGTGGAAATTATTAATTTGCTGATGAGGGTGATGTGGCAGTTCCTGGAGCTGAACCTGGGGGTGCCTGCGGTGTCCTGCCCCAGCCACCCTCTGGCTGTCAGGTTTGCAGCCAAAGCAATTTCCATGTTTCCTCCTATAAAGCTGCTCAGAGCAAAGCTTGGTCAGCACAGGACAAACCCAGGGGGTGAGCAAGTCCCCCAGCCCTGCTGGCACCAGCTTCCACTCACCTTTTCCCAGGCATGGTCATTTGGATTAAGACAGCCATGAAGAGCCCTGAGCCTGGGGAGAGCACCAGCGAGATCACCAGGGAACAGAAACCTTTCACCTTCATCCTGTGGGAAAAACAGGGGAGGAGAGCTGAGAACAGGAGGATGTCAGAGCCTATGCCTGGGCTTAGATGCTTACAGTGCAGTGACCTCTCACTGATATCATAACCTCTTCTCTTCCCTTCTTGTTTAAACTTTCCATTTAAAACTGCTTTTAAATTTCATAACATGTTTCTTCCTAGCAAAAACACCACAAAGACCAATTTTGAAAAAAAAAATTGGCAAAAAGGTGTTACGGCATTCAAAGCTTCTCCACGCTCCCACCCAGCATTGATCTGGAGGCTGGAGGGCCAGCTCTGACCCCCCAGAAATTCTGGGGTTCCCTCAGGACAATGTGGACAAAAGCTGGGCACCCCAACTTTGGGAGCCAACCCCCAGTTCTGCAGAGCCACGACATCCACCCCAGCCGGTGCCGAGGCAGGAGCCGACGCGCTTTGTTGCCTTTAAGTTATAGTTTCTCCTTGTGTTTGTAGACACAACCATGCAGAAAATCACCAGCTTTAATATCCCTCTTGTTAGTGGGGAGTGATTCGTGGCTGCCTCCAGGCTGACACTTCCCAACCTCCTACTTCTGTTTGCTTGTCCCCGGTTCTGGTGCGAGGCTGCAGCTCATCACTCACCCTGAGATACCTTTGATGGTTTTGACGTTAGGCTTTTTTTTTTTTTTTTTTTTTTTTTCAGCTTCCTCTGCTTCCATTTTCTGCAGAACATCCCTTCCATTCAGAGCAGCAGAGAGTTTGGAGAAACCTAAGATGGGCAATGGTAAATCCTGCTTTTGGGGATACGCAGGGACTCTCGGATGAGCAGCTCCCACCGTGTAAAAGTCCATGGAGTTGTAAGAACACTGAGGGAAGACAGAGATCATCTAAGGGATAACCCACTGGGAACTGTGATAATCTCAGTAATATTCTTACTGATTTCAGGCAGAGTTGGAGAGAGGTTGAAAAGAACCTTTGCCTGCTCAGAGAATGGTCTTCTCCTCCCCAGCCGAATCCCCGTCCCACTGTGGAAGATCCACACATCCCACTGGACTGCAGACAGGCTGCACAGAGCTCTCCTCTGGCTGGTCATGCTGCTGTCACTGTGGCTGCCCCTGAGGTCACCACTGTGCCCTCACCTGTCCCTTCCTGGCTATCCCACCCAGCAGAGCCCAGCTCTGGGAGCTCCCCCCCCATACGGCACTGCAGCACCGAGTAATTTATTTCCTCTCTTCACTTCTGTATAAAACGTGTGATGAGGTTTAATCTGTCATTACCTCCCTCCCAGTGCTGTGCTCGGTGGCCTGCTGCTAAGCCCAGACAGGGAGATTTACATCTTATCTAACAGGAGTGCAAGATTTATGGATAACTCCCAACAAGGAGCACATCATGCCAGAAAGACACTTTTGTGCTAGTAACTTGATCAGTCATTATGCTTTGAGTTGACATCTAATTAAGCCTCCACAGGCATCATCAGGTCCAGAACAGCTCTTCAGGAGGAGAAAATCCACCTCTAAGTACCACGGTGGCAGCTTATCCCCAACCTTGCACTGCTGGAAGTGATAATAACGCTCCCCAGAAAATCCCCAGTCTCAGGGAGAGCTGCTGATACCACTTGAGCTGGAACAAGGAATCACAGGGGCAAATTCCCAACTGCTGCTCTAAAACACAGCAAAGACTCATTTCTCAGAGAGTTTTCTAGGCCGTGTCCAAGTCCCTACCAAAGTCAGATCCCATGAAACACCTTCCATGGCCCCAAGGGATTAATCTGGGGGTTACAACCTCCTCAATGGATTTACTTTTCTGAACACATTTCTTGCCTCTCAGTGGGCTGTGCACATCAGTGTAGAACTGTAAATCCTGCTCTCCCTTGGCAGGCTGCTCTGTCTTCATATTTTCTCTTGACACAGCTCTCTGGATGCCTTCAGTGGAAATGCACAATGTGGCTGGAACTCTGCTTTTCTTGGCATCTCCCTGTCAGGCTGAGCAGAAAGGCAACACAGCCCTGGGGAGAGCCAAGGGCTTTGAACATGTCAAAATGCACCTGGAACCAGCACCCAGTACCTCAAGTCACCAGTGCACAAAGGACAATGGATGCTGCCCAGGCAGCAGGTGTTTCAACAAGCACTGAACACCTCACCCTTCTGCCAAGAGAGCTGGACTAAAATGGGCAACTCAACCCTCTCTGGAAGGCTGGTCATGCCTCAGAGTTGAGATCACAAATGTCAGGGAGGCATGGGAAGTCCCAGTGCAGAGCACAAAGGAGAGCTGGTGAGACCATGGAGGATGTGTGCACATGGTGGTCCACGCTGTCTCCTCCAGGCCAAAAGGAAGCCAGGAGAGCACAGTGGGCTCAACACTGGAAGGAAAGGAATTCTGATTCCTTTCCATGAATGCTTTCACTGCTTGTAAGAGATATTATTGAAGAGAGTGGGTGTCACCCGGCATTTTAAATACCAGTCATAATAAATATTGCCAGTGGCTTTTGGTTAGTAATGGGTTAAAGAGATGAAGAAATTATTGCACATGGGCCATTCCATATCTTCCATCTGGTCTAAAACTTGCTGAACCCAACAGAAACACTCCCATTACCTTCAACAGACTTACCCAGGCCTGATGGAAATGGAGAACTTCCTTGATGAATTGTCAAGACCTCCTTCAATACAACACATGCAGATCTCATCCCCTCTGGTCTGATACCTTCCACTAGCCCAGGTTGCTCCAAGCCCCATCCAACCTGGCCTTGAACACTTCCAGGGATGGGGCAGCCACAGCTTCTCCGGGCAAACCTTCCCTCACAGGGAAGAATTTCTTCCTAATCTCTAATCTAACCCTGCCCCCTGTCAGTGTGAAGCCATTTGCCCTTAACCTGTCACTCCATGTCCTTGTCCAAAGTCCCCCTCCATCTCTCTTTGAGCCGCTTTAGGTACTGGAAGGGGCTCCAAGGTCTCCCCAGAGCCTTCTCTTCTCCAGGTTGGACAATCCCAACTCTCTCAGCCTGTCTCCACAGCAGAGGTGGACATGGAGTTGGTTGTCACTGTGGGGTTCAGGACAAAGCACAGCTGCAGAGCAAGGAAACCCACATTTGCTTTCTAACAATGTTTGATTTCTTGGCACCCTTCACCCAGAGGCCTTTCTTTGTGCTCCTCAGGAACACCACAGTGAAGACAAGCTGCCCCAGCACCTGCTGTTCAACACTTCACCTCGCCAGGTCAGCAGCCAATGTAATCAACTCTATGGGGAAACAATTAAAATGGTACAGAAATCAAAGTGTCCCCACAGTGTCCGTGTTCCCAACCCTCTTTGCCAACTCCTGCCCCATCAGCCTTGGTTGGAAGGATATATAAAGCCAACTGAATTCCTCAGTGTGGCCACGACAAGACACGGACCGAGTCAGAAGAATGGGAAGACTGGCCAGGAGAGGTAAAGGTGCATTTGCAAACTGAATAGCTTGATACAGGCATTGCTTCTACTTACTTTTGTGTGTCTCCATAAGGGTCAGCACTCACCAGAAGTCCACTTTCTGCAAAGACTGAGATAAATATGTATGTTTTCTGCAGGTTAAACTTTCTGAATTTCTTGTTTTCTTAATATTATAGGAGCACTACAGACATTATAAACGATTCCCAAATGTATTTCAGAGACAGATAACACTTTCACCTTCTCATTTGACTTCCATAACTTCCATTCCTTCCTCTATTAATTTTAGCTCCTGTTTATTTGGTGGTTTTATACCAGTTGTGGCTGTTCTGTGCTCTTCAGCAGCTGTGATATCGCTGCAGGCACCGTTCTAGCTTACAGGCATGGGGTTTCTTCAAGGCTGAGCATCTGTCAGTGCTTTTAAGGCAGAACACAGGAGCTCTGGGTTGTTGTTGCACCAGAGCTGGCATGCTCTGCACCACAAGCCCCATCCAGAAGTGGATCTGTGGCTCTGTGCCTCAGTGGTCAGCCCAGGCCACACTGCTCTGACTGGGCTGCTGTGGGTGCCCCCCTCCTCCTCCTCTTCTTCCTTCTCCTCCTCCAGGTGCTGGCATGGCAATGCTCGGCACCCTGAGCATCCTCCTGAGCCTCCTGGTCCCGGCTCACACCATCAGGTCACCCGACTGTGGGGGCATCCTCACCCCATCAGGACTGAAATACCGTAAGTCCAGACCCACACTGGCAGTGGGGAGGGGAGGCAGTGGCATCTTCAGTGATGAAACATCAAACTCCAGCACCAGAATCTTGTGGCACTACTCAGCTCACCTGCATCACCCCCTGCCCACTGCTAACAGCAGGGCACTAGTAAGGGATGGAAGTGTGTCACCTGGGTGGGTTTCAGTCCATCCATCAGGACACAAGCTCCAGAGGGTTTCATGAAACATCTGTCCTATTCCACAGTTGCTGAAGTTTCAAAGCCACACGCAGAGTCAGTCCTCAGGCAAGACCTCATGGCCCCGCCCGCCCCAGACCCATCTCTCGCCTCCCCAAGCAGGTGAGTTGCCCTCTCTTGCCCAGGCTTTGCTGCCATACCCCTGGTTTATGATGGTGTCTGAGTATCACCACAAAAGGCATTTTGGCAGAGAGGGCAAAATTCCTCCCGGAGACCGGGAGATTTAGGAACCATCTCCTGGCTCCTCCACTGGGGTGCAAGGGTAGCGGATTCCATGCTGCCCTGGGAGTGTGGATTTACCTGTGCAGATCTCATGGACTTTTGGGGCTTCTCCGGGACTGCACATTAGTCCTTGCTGACCTCCCAAAACCTTCATTTCTGCTCCAGCAGGAACCAAATTAACTCCGTAAAGGTTGACGAGTTCTCCCTGACGCTCGTCCCCGACACCGGGATGCGGCTGAGCATCGACGTGGACCTCGGCATCACATCTACCCCGTGAGTGGTGGGGCTGCATGGGCTGCAACCAGCCCGAGCTCCTGGCTGGAGCGACAAGGATCCAGCACCTGCAGGAGCAAGGGTTGCCTGGGGCGAGCACGGCCAGGAGCACCCCCCGGCTCCAGCCTCCTCCTCTCCTCCCCGGCACAGCTCGACCACCAAGGAGATGCAGCTGTCCATCCTGGCAGACCTCCATGTGGAGATGAACCCTGAAGGGAACCTGGAGCTGGTGACCTCTGCCTGCAAACCCACCCTGGAGGAGCTGCAGAGCACCGAGGAGATGGACAGGTCGGCCCCACGGTTTTCCTCCTTGTGGGAGCTGGGTAGTGGGGGGAAGAGGAAACTGAGGCAGAAGCATTTCTAGTCAGGAAGGTGACCAGACTGAGACCTGTTCACTGAAAGCTAACAAAGCCCAACACAAAAGCTTTATCTTCATGGGAGGAATTTTGCTCTGCTTTTTGTGGGGATTTCCCCTTTGGAGAGAATTTTATGCTCTCACAAGGGAGCAGCACTTTCAGAACTGTGCAGGAGGAATACTTTTAGTTCAAGTCCAGTGGCAATTCTGAATGGTAATCATAGCTTAACAGATGGTAGAAAATAATGCTAATTGTCTCTGGATGCCTTTTGGGTCAGATAAAACACACTTACCCACCCTTGGCTGAGCTGGTTCTCTCCTAACGTCTTCTGTTCTGTTGTTTTCACCCAGCACGTCCTCAGGATCAGATGTGGACAAGCAGATCAATGTAGAAAAGGTAAGATAAAGTTTGTAAAGGCACAAGACAGCGTTGTACAGTTCTGTAAGAATTACAGATCTTTTTTCCAGCTCTACCCCACAATTCCATGCTCACTGGACACTGCCATTGTCCCCTGGCTCCAGGCTGCATTCCAGACATCTGGTGCCAGAAGACCCCCATGTTCACCTATCACCTCTCTTTTTGCTCTTCATTCCATAGATTTGCCTGGAAGTCTCCAAACTGCTGCTTTTCCCAAACGAACGTCTGATGTCTCTGGCAGGTGAGCACTTGGCTTTCGGTCCCATTGTGGACTGAGGGCTTCAGGGATCGTTTTGGAGCAGGTCGTGAGGTGGGACAGACTCCTACCCCGCAGCAACAGTGACTCTGCTGCCATCATCTCCCCAGGGACCTGCTCCCTCTGCCCGGCTCCTTCCCTGTATGCTTCCCAGAGCCAATCCCTGCCACTGCTGCCCTCCTCTTCCTGAGCATCCCTCTGCTCCATTTGCAGCTCCTTTCCCCATCACACCCACCTGCCAGGTCCGGTACGTGCCTCTGGCTGCCCCCATGTACTCCGAGCAGGGAATCGTCATCTCCTTGCAAGTAAGTCCTCCCTTTCCAGCTCCCACAGGTGGTTCCCTTCCAGTGCTACAACTCCCTGAGACATCTCAAACTTGTTTGGTCCTTGCCTGTGTCCCTGCAGACGACTTTCCAGGTGTCAGGGACGGCGATCCCCCTGCCAGTCAGCCCTGTGCCTTTCAGCATGCCCGAGCCAGCAAGATCCAGCCCTTCCCACCTCACCTTGGCTTTCTCTGAGCACTTCTACAACAGCCTCTTCTTTGCCCTGGAGATGGCTGGAGCCTTCAACATGACCATCCTGGTGAGTGGAGAGAGCAAGGAAGGAAGCAGTAGGAGATACACACTTGAAGGGACAGCCCTGCCCTGGGAATGGCTTGGAGGAGACACGTGCCTTGCACAGAAATTAATTAGAGTGTGTCTGAGCTCCCACAGGAGTCACAGCCCCATCACCCTCACTCTCCCAAAAACATTATTGGACTAATGGGGTTTGCCACGTAACATGTGCACTGCTCCTGGCGTGAGAAGGGCTCCATGCAGGGGCTGCATGGCCATGCTGGACACAACCCTTGGAGCAGCAGCATCACCCAGCCATTAGTCTGACCACGAGCTGTGCTTTGTCTTTCAGAGCCCACTGACCACTACCACCCTGGTAGAGAAGATCACTCAGGTGTGTGGCTGTCGCTGCCACCCCAGCTCAGGCAGTGACCCCCAGCTGCCCACCCACCACGCAGGGGGTGCAGGGACACCTCCATGCCCAGAAATAACCCCGTTCCTTCCTCAGATGGGCTCCCTCTTCCAAGAGGACCTACCAGTGGTGCTGCAAGCTGCGACCCGGAGTTCGCCTCACGTGGTGCTGGAGGAAGGCAGAGCAATCCTGAGGCTCTTCCTGACTGCCCAGATCGGAGCAGTATCATCGGTTTTCCAGAGCTTCCTGAGCATGAACGTGGTGAGTGTGCCCTGCAGTGACACTGAGCTCGGGAAGTGGCCCGTGCTGCCCATAGGCACTGCCCTTTGCTCTCAGCCCTGGTCTGACTGCAGCCACCATGGGGGCTGACTCAGCCCTTTCCCATCACAGTGCTCCCAGGACTCCAGCAGCTTTTGCCCGTGTGGCATCACGCAGGGAGCACGCTGCAGGTGGCGAGCCATGGGTGGGTTCATCACAGCCCACTGTTCAAAGCCATTTCCTCACTGATCCTGCCCTCTGCTCTCTCCACAGGACGTGTCTGCAAGGCTCCACCTCGGCGTCACGGACACAAGGATGATAATCTCTGCAGCAGCGATAGAGTAATGAACACATCTGTGCTCTGGGTGCCTGAAGGGGACACGTCCCAGCCACAGCAGGGAAAGGAGAGGCAAACGGGTCCTGGGAAGTTCTTAGCTTTCAGAATTTGGGCATTGCAGGGGTAGCTCCTTCCTCAGGGAAACAGTGAGACACCAGAAACATGGTTAGGGAGAAAAGTGGGAATTGCACCTTCTGTTCCCTGCATTGTTCCCGAGCCCAGCCAGGGGATCTGGGGAAACAGGGAAGTCACTGCTTGTTACAGCTCAGCACCAGCAGCTCCTGAGCTGCTCTTTGTTTTCCAGGGATATCAAGCTCAGCCTGGCCGCCTCTGACGTGGGTCCTGTGCTGGTAGGTGCTCCTGACCCCAGCCCTTCCATCCATCCTGGGCAGTGGGTGCCAACAGGGAAACACAGAAATACTGACTTTGAGTCCTTGTTACACCTGGTGGAGAGAGCTGGGTCCTTGTGGGATGGGGAGATGCCCAGTGAGCATCAGGACCCTCTCCCATGGGTCTCTGCCTCCTGCTTTAGTCCCACACAGTGAGCTGACCCTGGTTTTCCCCCACAGGCTGCCTTGCTGGAGGAGTTATTCTTGCCCACAATCCGTGAGGAGGTGCCAGCCCAGATTAATGGTGAGGAGATGGGAGCTGTGCAGGTGCTGCCTCACAGGATGCTCAGCACAGACCCAGGCAGCACCCGGCCGGCAACTTTCCCTCTCTCTTTTCCTAGTGGTCCTGAGAGGAGGTGTTTTCCTGCCCCACATCGCCAGTTTCACCTACACCGATGTCAATGTCACAGTTCACAAGGTAAGAAACAAAACCTTCAAATTGCTCCCTGCTGTGCAGTGCTAACCTCCCAACTCTGGAATAAATCGGTCTGCTCCTCCAGCTCTGGTCACCTGCAGAATCAAGTTTTGTTGCTTTAAATAGGCCCAGCCTCTCTTTAGCCCCATGGACACAGGCCCTGGCTGTGTCAGAGGGGCTCTGGGTGGTGGTGAGCCCTGTGAGGGCTGATGGAACCACATAGGCACCATTCTCAGCCCTCCTTCCTCCCCTGCTCAGGATTATGTCTTGATCCCCTGCAACCTCCAGCTAGAGGAGAGGACTGGCAAAGCAACCACCCTGGGCTGAAGTCTGGTATCTGGAGTAAAACAGTGGCAAAAGCATTCTGTCGACTCTCACATCACACTCTGTGGTTTGTCACTGCTTGAAGTGTTGAAAATCTTCTTTCTGGCCTTACTAAAACATCATGGTGTCATATTCAGGATAATAACAGCATTGCACTAGCACCTTTCTCTTCCAGCCCTGCCCCTGGCACTTCCGTTGCACAGAAGATGGATTGTAACAACGTTCCGTGCTTTAATTAAACATTTCTCTTTAATTCTGCATTTTCTGGTGTGCCTACTGACATTTTTCCCCCTCAGCAATTTGTACCCACAAACAGGCGAATTTTGCCTTGCTAAGAACTGGTACCAGTACAGATGTCCAGACATTTAATTAAGGGAGCATGAAGATCCCACTCATTTACAAGGATGCAAAGCAGCTTCCTGCCTTCTCAGCTGCAGGATAGCATGGCCCCTACCACGAGAGATCTTTCATCTGCCTTTCCTCCATGTCTCGTGTTACTATGGGAACATTACGGCTGTTGGGTTTCCTGGGTCAGAAAGAAGAAGAGGGGGAGGAAATCAGTCTGCAGAATGGTTTCTAATTTTAGACATGAAGGCAGTTATATTTTCAACACTTGGCTGCTGAGAAAGCTCATCACAGGGAAAGTGCTGAATGAGAGGTGACTGCAGGCGTCAGACTGCGCCAGCGCCACGGCCGTTGGCATTGGGATGCTCTTTCCTACTGACCAGATGTGACTCCAGGATGTTCAGGAAACTAAAGGGGGAAAAAACATCAACAACAGACAGGAGCATCCAAAAGGGAAGGGTGGGTGGTAACAAAGCTCCAAAAGCTCCAAAAGCTGCTCCAGTCACTGGCTGCTGCTGGCAGACACCCTGGCCAGGGCAAGCACATGGCTGATGCCCAGGAGGAGCATCCTGAACCCTGACCATGCAGCTCCAAGCCCAGTTCTCCTGTGGTGATGCTTCACATAACGCCCCAGCCATAAAACCGTATTAATTACATCTACATCTGCTTTCACTTGCCACAGCTACAGCCATCATTTCTAGCCCCTGGCGCTGCTGAAAAACACTTCAAAACCTCATATTTCAGAGGCTCAGAAAATGGGAAGGCAAACAAAACAAGCCAGGTTGATTTACTACAAGGAGTAAGGAACCCTGAAGGTTTATGTGCCCAGCGTGGGGACCTGACTAATGATGTTAATGCCCAAAATTGGCCATAGCAGGAACTGCTCCTAAAAAAAGTTTCCTGGTAGAGCTGCAACCATTATCCTTTGACTAATATATCTGAAACCAGTTTCCCAAAAGGAATAAGCTACAGTAGTAAAGAGATGTATTTCTTTGCCAGGGGGATATTCTGGCTCTAGGCTTCACTGCGTGGTTCTGCCTCTCCAGTGCAGGGTTGAGGTCTCAGGAGCTGCACCCCCCAAGCCCCAGCCCCACATCCCACCTGAGAGCAGCCAGAGGCTTGGAGCAGAGCTGGTTTATGCTGGAGAACAGGGGTCTTCTGCTTCTCCCTCCAGTCACCCCATTTACTGAGCCCCCCCAGCACAGCTGGGCCTTCAGCAGGCAGGCAGTGCTGTCCCCAGCTGCCACTTTAGGTTAACCTGGGAAAAGAAACACTGGAAAAAGTGTTTGTATGAGCATCTTTGGCATACACAAGATCCATCACTTTCTGGGCAGTCCTGCAGGAAGTGCTGCCCGGTGATATTTGGCTTCCTTTGCCAGTGGCCCATGGAGCAGGATGCACCAACAGAATGGTTCAAATGCTGATACAGTGGGGACAAACCCATTCTCCAGCCCCCACAGAGCAGCAGAGGGATGAAGCTTTGCCAGGGGCACTCCTGGAGCAAGAGCTGGAGAGCCCCAGTCCCATGCACTGCCGGCAGCACAGCCAGCTCCTTTCACCCCCTTCTGCTGCTCACCCACCAAAAGATTTTCCAGCCTGTCACGGCTCCAGTATTAAGGAAATTTTCCTAGACATGATTGTCCCAGAGCTTATTGATTCTGAATTGTAGTTTCCTGCTCTGGGTATACTCCTGAGCTTGCTAGAAATTCAGAGCCTTAGATGCACAAGTTGCAGAAAACTGAGAAGATGTTGCCCTTTCCTTTGGAAAGGGCTCCTCTGCTTTTTCCCACTCAGCCTCGTGGGATGAACGGCATGATGGAGGCCAAATCCCAGGAGGAAAGGCCATTTCCAGGGGCACGAGATGAGTTTTCCACTCTTCTGTGACCCTGGGCTCGCAGCCCTGCCCTGGCTCCACGCAACAGTGAGTTCTTATCACATGCATCCCACTACCTTTTCTTTCTCAGGTTAAGCAGAGCCCTGGGACAGTGACAGATCACAGAGTGCTCCATAACATGCCAGGGAAATGAATCTCCCCCAGCAGGGCAGAATGCACACAGAGGTGATGGCCAAACGAGTGTGAAAAGAGAGGCTAAACTTTACTTACTGTCCAGAAGGTGTTTGCTCAGGAACCAGAACAAAACCTTGTGCAAACACAGCCTGTTCTGCCAACCTGTGGGCAGAAAGGATGGATGGAGACGCCAAGCCCCAACAGCACAGGAACCCCGAAGTGGCACAAAGCAGCTGGCAGCACATGTAGCTGGGGCTGCTCATCCTGCCCTCTGGGTAAAAGGGTCACACAGACCCCTCTGCCAGCTCCATGGGCACGCTGGTGTCAGAGAACATGAGCAATGGGATCTGAGCTCCCTGCTCCTGAGCACAGCCCGATGCTCCACAGCTGTTCACACTTGTTGGCACCTCGCTCTGCAGACACCCCTCACTGCAGAGTTCTGGCACTGACGCTGTACCCAGCCTGCTGCTTAAACGTGGAGCCCTGTCCCCTTCAGGCAGAAATGTGGAGTGGAACATTGCCCCACCCCTCACCTGGGCAGTGCCAGACCCGTTCTGCAGCAGTGCCATTCCACCACCGGCTCTTGAGGACACCAATAAGAAATAACAGGCTCATAATCATGTCCAGTGCTTGGCAAAACAGGTGTCAGAGAGGCCATTTAAAACTTCAGGTTTATTTTTTTTTTCTTTTTACCCAGAACAATTTGTTTCTCTGCAATCCAAAATGCTGTGATTCTTGTCCCTGTGATGTGCAGATACCAACAGATTGTGACATCGGCCTAAGCAGATGTGGCTCTGGCAGCCAGGCGGGTGTGCTCCAGGGCTGTCAGACCTCTCATTTCTCTGGTAATGAAGTTTTCCCTTCAGATTCTATCAGGAAATGCTTCGTGACCTTTGAAAATTCGATTTAATTATGATTTCTGCTTGTGGATTAGCATTTGGTCAGCAGGTTACCAAGCCAGGAGGAGTCACTGAAAATCCAAGTATTTTCTTTTCTCAGGAAGTTTGAGTGGGAAGAGTTTTCAAACCCAAAATCAAAAAAGCAGATTCCAGAGTGGGGGTAGGACAGAAGCTCTCCTTGAGAAGCATCAGAAACCAGAACCTCATTCTGAGCACTAAAAAAGTAGGAACATTTATTGAAAGAGTTACATGACAAATGTACCCTGAGCTCCCACTCAGCACTTCACACCCTCCCAAACCTGGGTGGGGATATTCACTTCAGAAGCCACATGCAACAAGTTCACTTCTTCTTTCTATCAGGAAGAGCTTGACCTCAGAACAAATTTCCCAATTCCACTGCAGCATCACATGCAGCTGCTGTGACTGTGACCCCAAAAATCACACCAACTTCTCTAAATAAATATTGGTACACAGAGCTGCCGATCGGGTTTGGCTTGTGCAAGTGTCACTGTACTCACAGGAGCCAATTCACTTTAGAGTGTCTTAAATATTATCAGTAATCTTGAATCAAGTTTAGGAAAGCAAAGTAGATCATGCTGGCCCTGGTGTTCTGTCCTCGCTGGTGTCTTCCTCTCTCTGTCCCCGCAGACTCCCCCGTGCTTTGTGCTCCCCAGCTCACACCAGAAGCACGATCAGGCCCTGGAGGGGAGCAGGGAGAGACACATCCACGTTATTTCCCAACTTTGAGGGATGCTGGTTCACAACAAAAACCAAAGAGAAAGCCCTCCTGCAGGAATCCTCACGTCCAGTTTGTAATAAGGAGGGAGCAGAACCCTTTTGGAAGTGTCAGAGGACATCCCAGCTCTTCTGGGACACCTCCAGGGTGCACAGGGCTGGAACTCAGTGCAATTCAAGACACTTTGAAAGTGCCACTGGAAAGGGCTTACATGACCCCCCCAGATCCACATCAGAGCTGCTTCCATCAAGTTCTCCAGAAAGGAAAGAAGGTTTGGACGGGAAAACAGGACCTGCCCCGGGGTCTGAGCACTGTTCATGGCACACTTGGGTCCATGTGTGGGCATCACACCCTCAGGCAGCATTCCCTGATCTGAGGGAAGCCAGACAGAGCAGCTCTTTTGACCTTTCAGGGGTTAAAATCTGCAGCTCTTGTCCACACCACCAGCTCTGGCAGGGTCCCGCAAACATCCCCGGTGTGCTGTGCTGGTTCCTTACCGGAGGGAACAGCCCATCTGAACACTCACCGCTAATATCTGAACATCCACCTTTATCAGGGGAATGCCCAGCACGTTTGGCAGCGGGATCCCGATGCTCAGGGCACCTGCAGGAGACAGACAGGTCCTTACACACCACCAAGGAGTGACCCAGCTCATGCCCCACAACAGAGCTGCTCAGGGGCACCAACTGCAGCACCACCATGCACTTGGCTTTCTTTACATTCTCTGCCACTGACTGTTGCCAGGACTGATGCTGGGGTGGGATGGTGCAAGAGTAATGTTGGATGTTTAACTCCAGCCTCAGAATGGGGATCAAAGAGCTTTAATTGCTTCCACTCTCCTACCAGAGCTTCCAAACACACACACACATCCCCTTCTCCCCTCCTTCCCCAGAAATCCAAGCCCTCCCAACATCACAGCCACCCCAGTCACCTTACCATTCAACACAGGCAGTAATGTTTCCATGAGCAAACTGCTGCAGTGGGGCTTCAGGATCGAGATCTGAGCCAGAGAAGGAACAAGCACATGAGGGGGCACTGCCTGCCCACGACAGCAGAGACCCCATCCTGCACTGACACAGCAAAAGAACAAACAATCCCTCTTCTCTTTAAAGCAAATCTACTTCTATTCCTCAATTTGTATTCAATGCTTTCCCTGGGAAAATTTCTACCTGGTGACACTCCTGCTGCAGATCTCTGTGAGCTTCGCCCGAGCAGGGGTGAATGAACAAACAGATTTCAGCTTTACCTTTGCGTTATCAGGAAAGGCAGAAGGGAAAAAAGAACAGCAAAAGAAGAATTGCTACAGCCTACACCACAGAGCAGCTAACAGCTATGACTATCAGCAGGAGCAATCCATCACAGCATCCCACAGGCATGGCCTGGCTCCCTTCTTCCCCCTCGAAACCACAGGGCACCATTCTCAAGCTGGCTCTGCCCGCCCAGTAAAGCCCAGAGTGGTACCAGAGACTTACATTACTGATGCCAACATCAGAGGACTCCAAGGAGAGGGAAGTGCTGCAGGCAAAGGAAAGCAAACAGCAGGTCAGACATAAGGCACTGTCCAGAGCTCACAGCCAGACCCTGGCCACTTCCAAACACAAGATTCTTCAGCCCATGGGCAGGGACCCCTGTGGGGCATCACCCACAAAGGGGTCCCTCCACTGTAACACAGAAAGACTTGCAAGACAGAAAATAAAACAGGAAAATAAAAACTTTAACCTAATTTTTATTTGCTTGTCAAGGAAGAAGCACTACAGCAGGGTACACACACACAGCTCCTGGCTGCCCCTTTCCTCTCCCTGCACAGGTTATTCCCCTTCAGAGAGGAGTCAGCTCCTGACAGCTGAGAGCAGAGGTTCCAGAACCCCGTGGCAGGGGGTAGGAACTGGGGGATCTTTAAGGTCCCTTCGAACCCAAACCATCCTGTGATTCTGTGTAAAAGCACCCTGACTGGATTTAAGGACCTGGAGATTTTGCTACAGCTCCTCATCTATCAGTGCGATCACACAACTACTCATACCTAAAATGGATGCTCTATTTCCACTTTCAATTTCTCTTTTCTACTTCTATTGAATCTTGTTATACCTTTGTCTATTGAATTAAAAGCCTTTTGATGCATTTCTATTCCCTATATCACTGCATACAAGCTATGCCAATTTTGCTTCTAAATCCAGCTCTTTGACAAGCTAAATAGCCCAAAATCCTCAAACCTCCTGCTATAAGGAATGCTTTCCAATCTTTAATCATACCTTGACTGGCATTAATGACAGCACTTTCCTTTACTCTTTTATCACTCATGTCCAATATCAGGCATTTCTAACCACTGCCCAGGATCAAAGTCAAGCTGACAGTCTTATAATTATTCAGGTTACCTCATTCCTCCTTGTTATAAAACTGACACACTTTCCCCCCAGCCTCCTAAAACTTCCCAGCTGCTGTAATCCTTCCTGAACCGCCCTGTCCACCTCGTGCCATCAGCCAGGTATGAAAATCCCCGGATTCAGAGAACGAAATGTCTGGTTCACAGAAATGGAAAACTGCTTCAAGTCAGTGGCCCCAGAGCTACAGCTGCAACACAGAGGATGTCACCAGCCAGCATGAGGGGGACAGTTCACCTGCCCAGGGCCAGCCTACCTGCGCAGGGCCAGCCGCAGCACCAGCCTGCCCCCCACGATCGACACGCGGACGTTTAGACCGAGGTCCTGCCGGCAGAGAGGCAGAGGCTCAGCACATGGAAACATCCCCCTCCCAGCCACCAGCCACCCAGGTGGCACCCCTTGGAGGTGACTCCATCCACACTTACAGCCTTCAGCAGCAGGAGGTTGAGGACAGATCCGTCTGGGCGGTTAAGGAACACCTGGATCAGGACCGAAAGCTCGACACCGGCTTTGTTTTCTTCCAAGAGGATGAGCGGGTTCCCACCCAGGGTCAGCCTGATGTTCAGAGGACTGGTCCCACGGCAGGTGGAGCACTGTGGGAATTGGGAACACGTGGAGGTGGCTTCTGGCACCGCACACATCGGCCAAGCAGGGGACTCAGCAGTCCTCATGAGGACTCTCACAGCCCCGTAGCTGCACAGGGCCTCCTGCAGGGTCACACACAGCGTGCCCAGGAAATGGGAGATGCCAGACATTTATCAACTGTCTGTCTCTCTGTGTCAGACACTTATCAGCTCTCTATGTCTCTGTGAGCTGTGGGAGAAGACTCTCCGCTGTTCAGGGAGAAGGGAGAAGGGCAAGGGCTGCAGAGGCTGGGCAAACCCCCAGTCCCTTCACCCAGTCCAGGTGCACCCCTTGGATGGCTCGGACCCGGCGAGGTTTTCACAAACCCTCGTGCCAGAACCAGTTACTCACCCCAGCAGGAGCGACTGTCCACAGGGCCTCGTGCAGACGGGTGGCACCAGAGAACTGTGGGAACAGAAGCACCAGCAGCCCCGATGGGCACTCCAGCTGACTTCAACAGCGCCCATCCTGCCAGGGCCACCCCATTGCACAGCACCCTGAGCCACCCACCCTCTCCACTGTTCCTCAGCTGTTTGGGTGACTCCCGGTCGGTTGTTAAGGCGAGAGCACCCAGCTGTGGAAGGTGTGTCCTCCAGAGGCTTTCAATACCTGATAGCCTGTGGAGCCCTAACATTTCCCACTGGAAGTACAGATTGGAGGCCCAGGAGGTGGAAACACCCAGGTAATGGCACTGCACACTAACAGTGGCTTTTCTCAGTGACATTTTGCAGGTTCCTTGAAACGGATCACAGTCTGCAGGAGTCCGTGGCACAACCAGTACACAACTGGTCTCCACAGGTGTCCCTAGAGTGCCCATACAAAAACAGGTACAGCTGAGCAGTGCAGATGCTATTACAGCTTTCTGAGGAGAGCAGGAAGGAGGCAGCAGTGAGGCTCCAGCCTCTGCCAGTGAGCACAGGCACAGGGACAGGCACAGGGACATGCAAATACAGTCCTCCCCGAGCAGACCCAAGGCCAGGCTGATGCCTGTCCCTTGTCACCCACTGTGGCACGAAATACAGGTGCTGCTGCACTCACAACATCTGGCGTGCAGGGGAAGGTCTGCGGCGGCATCCGGAGCAGGAGGGCCAGGATGGCATTGAGGAAGCTCTGGCGCATCACCAGGAGCAGGAGCCTGTCCATCAGCGGCGGCAAAGCGGAGGGGGATGAGTCATGGGGGATGGTGATGCCTCCCACCTGCTTCACCGCACCCTGCAGGGAGAGGTGACACGGACATCAATCAATCCATCAATCCTGTCCTCAGAGCCATGGGGCCCAGATCCTCGGGATGGGAGGGTGGGGCTGGTGCCAGCTGAACAGCCCTCTGCTTGCCAGAGCTCCGGGAAAGCACCGGGCTTGGAGCAGTTCCCTCTGTGTTCCAGAGATGACAGGAGCTGATAAAGTCTCGTGTGCGTAACTGAGGCCCTCTCGGATAATAGCGTGCTTTGTCCAAACCACAGCTCACTGCGTCAGTTCATCCCTGAGGTCTCACTCCAGGCACAAACAAGGGGAGACAGTGCTGCTGCCAGCAGCCCCAGCCCTCCCACACCCAGCCAGGCATCAGCCACCCTCCAGCTCCACAGAAAACCACAGTGACACCATCTACTTGCTAAGGAGACCAACTCTGACCATCCAGAGTTCTTGGGGGACAAAGACTCATCCCTATGAAGTGACTGCTCCAAAACCAGTGCAGCAGCAGGGTTTCACAGGCTGCAGTGTTTGCTATCAGTGGTTGCTCCTCTTTAGTGCTCATGTCTCAGTTGCTTCTCACCAGCCACTTGCTTTTATTTAAGCTCTCCTGTTGGAAAGTAGTTTGTTTTTTTGCTGCTTTCCCCCCCCCCCCAGTGAGATAGAAGTGAAAAATACATCCATTAGCTTGGTTTAGCATTCACCCACCACAGAGACTGAACAGTAAAGGCAAGAAATACTAACACCAGGTCTGCAGGGTGGAGGAGAGGAGGAAAATTACTCATCCCAAGAGAAGGAGAGCTGCTCATCCCAGCAGCTACATCCAACAGACAAACAGACAGAGCAAACTTGGAGAAAAGCACACACAGTTGCTTAGTGGTGACTTGGATAAAGATCTAAATACTTAGGAGCTGGCATTTCCAGGACAAGTAATTAGCTCAACTCCTCCACAGGATTCTACAACTCCCACGGGATGAGGTGAGCAGACTGAAAGACAACACACAGCCATACTCCCAAGGTCCTGCTGCCCAGCAGTAACTTACATCTAAATCCAGCCCAAGGAACTTGCCAGAGGTATAGGGGATGCTGGCCAGCTGGTAGTGGATCGTTCCTGCTGTGCCAACTGGGATGACAGCTACACACAGGAAAAGGATCATTACAACATCAGGAAATAAGCAGCAACAGAGCCTCCTCCCCTGAGCCCATCAGTCCTCCAGCCCCCACACCCACAAACAGTCTGAGATTCAGTGCTGCAGGGTGCTTGCTGCTACTCCAAATGGCCAAAACTTCCCCAAATTTAGCTTGTTGGCATCTGCCTTTAGGATATAGCCCAAAAAGAGCATCAAAGAAAATAAGCCAAATCCAAGGGAGATGCATAAAACTGGTATAAGGAGGGCCAAGGTGGGAGTAGATCACTTGAGTGTTGGGGTGTGAATTTGGGGTTCATCAGCAGCCCTGTAGAAGTGTTGGAATTCTATTGATGCCCTGGTGGATTTGACATGGGAACGGCCCTTCCCACTGTGGGGAACGTGGAGAAGCAGCACCTCATCCTCCACGAGAAACTCACCATTGAGAGTGCCCAGGAGCTGGATGTTCACGAGGTTCATCACGATGTCAACTACGGGGCAGAGCTGCAACACAAAGCAAGAAAGCGACCGCTCAGCCCCCCTCACCACCGTCACCCACAGCCTGCCCAGACCCCCTCCCTGCCATCTAAACCCCCATGGAACAAGTGCTGCGTGGCACCAGGCACAGCTGGGATGCTGTGAAAGACCTGGGGGCAGGGGAGCACCCCCAGAGCTGTGGGACCAACCCTGAAGGGGAACACTTCACCCTGGGGAATATCTCAGGTATCATCCCGCTGGCCGCAGCCCTCTGGAGCTGCCAGGCTGCCCACAAACATTCCTGCCTCGTGGCACGTGCCAGTGACGTGGGAGAGCTGCACAGAGAGATGGTGCAGCTGGCTGTGACCTCGTAACATATTTTTCCCAGTGCCTCTGTGTTTCAGCTGGGAAAGGAGGGCAATCTTCAGCCGTACCAAAGCGGGCAGAGTTGCGGTCAGCTGGCGAAGCACCATCTCATTCACTGACAGGGTGAGTAAGCTGGAAAGGTCAGAAAAAAAACTCCCAATCAGTACCAAAAAAAGCTCCAGGACAGGACACCAAAGGATCTCCAGCCTTCATCAGGGCCACTGCTATGGCTGACATTGGCCAGAGCAGGGGCTGGACAAAGGGACAGGAGGCAAAGGGGCCGCTTGCCCCACTGAGGGGAGAATTGGGCTCACTGCTGACAATCACAGCATCATTAATGTTGGAAAACACCTCTAAGATCACCAAGTCTAACCATAACCCAGTACTACCACCACATTCACCCCTAAACCACGTCCTCAAGTGCCATAACCACACGTAATTTAACGCTTCCATTTAATGGTGTCTCTACCACTTCCCTGGGCAGGCTGTTCCAGTGCCTGACAACCCTTTCTGTGAAGAAATTTTTCCTTCAGCAATTAGAGGGCACAGATATCACTGCACAAAAAGGAGCGAGCCTCTCACAGAATAACCTGTGTTTCGTGTCTCCCTCTGGTATTTAAATCAGCGCTGTAGTTAAGGGAAGAGGGAGCTGTTAGGAAATATCCTCGTGTTAGTTACCGGGAACAAACAATTTGCATCTGGAATAACAAGAGGAGAAATCTGCTGTGTGACATTTCCACACTGCTGCTGAACAGCTCACTCGGGACGTGCAACGCCTGCAGCAGCACAGAGCCAGTTACGTCTCATGATCAATATATTTCTGGACTGTTGAGTTGGCAAGCCACAGACAGCAGGAATTCATAGAGCATCTTGTTATTTATGCCGAAATTCTACCTACAGATGCATCTGAGGAGCGGCCATGAAGTCAATCATGTACATCCACGCTCCCTTTACCCCCCCTGGGAACTCAATTCCCGCACACCATCGCTGTAATCCTGCTAAAACTTAAAACATGACCCCCGAGAGCAGGTGAGCCGTGTTCTCCTATTCACTCACACAGCATTTTTCAAAGCAGCTGCTGCACTGATTGAAATATGTAATGCATAATGCAAAAAAATAATTAGGAGAAATTCAATGAACCTGAAAAGTGAGTAATTCAAAAGCAATAAAAGAAAATATTTCCCATGATCAATTTACTGCTGCGTCCATCAGTATGTGAAGTCAGCAAATTCCTGCTGTCAAGAATTTAATAAGACTGAGCAAGAGATGGGACATTTGCATGGAATTACACGCATCCACAGCAGTCAGAGGGAAACTCCACATGCCCAGCATTCATCTGGAACAGCAGCCAAAGGCAGAGTGTAAAACCAGGGGAAGCAATGGTTCTGTTTTCCTAGAACTCTCCCTGCCCTATTACTTTGGATATCAATTTGGATTACATTTGGATATCAATTCACTAGCTGAGTCTAGAGAAAGTATGTTGGAGAAGGTACCAAACCTCACTCTTCAGATATTAAAATTTCCACAGATAAACAGGGAAAATTAATCCTCATTCCATTTCCACTGAAGCAACTGGCTTTGGCAATAGGAAAGAAGTTCCATCCCTGAGGCCTGGCTCTGTATCAGCTGAGCACCGCCTGTGTCCTGGCAGACTGTCCATACTGTTGGATAAAGAGGAGAGGATTGCATGCAATGGAAAACATAAATCCACAGGCACTTACCCAGAAAGGACCTTGATCTTTATGGCCCCAAGAATGCAGAGGCAGTCTTCAGTGACAACCTGGACCGTGCCAGATTCAAAATTCGTGCATTTAATGTTCGCGGTAATGTTCACATCCACTAAGATATCAATTAGTTCTGAGAGCAGGCCAACCAAGCTGCAAAAAAAGAAAATGGGATGAATTTCATCTCTCAGCCTCTACACTGAGAAACTCAGCAAAGCCAGAAGGAGCAGACTGCACCTCCTTGTCCTTCAGACCATTACCAATGTCACAAAACCATCTTCTGGTGCTTGTTTTCCTCCGTGACTGTACTATAAGGTAAGAAACACCCCAAAACCCATGAAAGATGCAAAATATGGCAGAGTAGGGGTTCCCCTCATCACCCACCGTGTATCCCCCCACTCACCATTTACCACTGAGCTGCAGCTTTGCTCCAATGGTCAGCTGGACCCCGATCCCTGGCAGCAGCACCACCGACAGCCTGGGCAGCCGGACCTGGACGAGGTGCAGGCTGTGAACAACAGTAAAGGCTGGCACAAATTAAAAACATCTTCCAGCAGCTGAGCAGCTGTACCCAGTGAGGAACCTGCGGCAGCTCCAGCACCACAGCCACCTCCAGCCATAGGCACGAGGATAAGGGACAGCTGAAAGCCAGGAGAAGGCAGCCTAGAACAAGACTGGGGTGGAAGCTGAGTTTGTAGAGCTGGCAGCTTTTTCCCCTCTGTGGTCCCTTTTCCCTCTCTCAGTGCTGTCAAGCATCTCAGACATCAACAGCCACCATCAGAGCTGTCATTCTGCACCCACACCCATAACCTGCAGTGCACCTTGTCACCTGCACTGCTGTCACACAGACAGCTTCAATTGGGTCAGAATTTCAGTATCATGACGAAACAAGGGTAACAGCCTGGGCCAACCAACCACACCACCAGCAGCTCAGCTTGTCTTGCTTCAGCTGTGATGGTGAAGGTGCACTCACAGCAAAGCACTTACCCCGTGATGCTGGTGGGAGAGTTCAGCAGACCCCCTTCGCCCATGATGTTGGGGAGCACGAGGCCCTGCAGGTGCTGCTGGAGAAGCCCGTTATGAATTATGGCATCTGAGAGAACTGGAAAACATCCGTGTGTGAGGACCAGCACGGGCGGCAGTGACCTCTCCCTACTCGGTCAGATCCAACCTGATTCTGTGATCCTGTCCTGGCAAAGATGGGGCACAGCGAAGCCCCTTTGCTCCCCAGAACTCCTCATGGAGTTATCAGAGCTCCCAGTGGTGAATTAACATCCCAGACCCCCCATTTTGGAGGGCACGTGATGGCTGTGCACTGCCAGGAACACCAGCAACCCCACTCAGAGGTTGGACTTCCACCCACAACTCATTTTCCATTTGTCTATGGGTTTTGTTTGTTGATTTTTGCCTGCTTCTTTTTGCTTTGGGGTTTATTTTGGGTTTTTGTTTGTTTGTTTGTTTGTTTTTAGTAGAAGGAACTTGAAATGAGCCAGAGCATTGCAAATGTTATCATGGCTGCTACTTCACAGCAGCTATTTGTCAAACATCAGGTGCTCCAATATGGAAATGAGAAACTGAGACAAAAAGAAGAAATAACCCAGATCTAGCCCTGAAATTCAAATGGTTGCTTGGTACTGAAACATGCCCCAGTTCTGGAGGAGAGATTTCCCTGACCTGTGAACCTAGCAATGGCTCTCAGGGGCTCTGAGCAAAGTCTGCAGCCCTGAGGAACTATAAAATAAAGATGAAGACACTCAGGAGGTTTTATTCTCCTTCATGATCCCACAGAGCTTTCAAAACAAACACAGTTCATGCTTTTTTTGTAGTTACCATTCTGCATTGCCCTCGGACTGACAGCGCAGGACAGACCAGACAAGACTTCCTGAGAGGGCGAGAGGAGGCCACAGAAAAAGATGATTCCAAAAAGCTTCAATACCGTCATCTCCAGAAGATTCCCCTGCTGGCAAAGGAGACATCAGAGGGAACAGTGGGGGGAAACACTCTCAGAAGGATTTAGGAGGTCTTTAGTAGGAAAGAAGTCGAGCAAGAAATCCCTGCTCAAAAGAAGCCAAACTGCTTTCCCCCAGCCTGATGTTTAAGTTATTTCTCTATCCCTGTGATGAGCAGTTGCAGGTGTTTCAGTGAAGGCCTTTGCCAAGAGAAGCATCTGAGGATTATCCTTGTTCTAACTTCCAAAAAGCAATAAACTGAAGCATAAGTGATTAAAAACAAGCTAGCTAAAAGTTATAATTTAATAATTATCCACATCAAATTTCATTATGAAATGGCAGACACAACTTGGTGCCCAGCACAACCTCCAAATGATGCAGCCAAGCACCAGGCACACTGCAAGGAAAGCTGTCACCCTGCCACCACACAACCAGTGCACAGAGGATGTTACCTGAATCAGCCACAGCCAGCTGAGACAGGGGCTCGGCTCCACTCAGGCTCCTCTGGGCTCCTCAAGGCTCTGCGATGTCTCTTTTTTCCCCTGCAGCTGAGATGAAAGGAGTCACCCTTATATAAAACCTGCAGCCAAGCAGACACACCTTTTCCTTGCAGCTTCCCTGGCCCATGAGCAGCCATCCCTCTGCTCCTGCTCCTTGCAAGCAACACCCAGCTGCCACCTCTCTTGATTTACACAAGGCAACGTCAGCACTGACTTGACCGGCTGCCATTTCCCTCCGTGTCCTGGATCACTCGGATGCCCCTTTTTCCTCCCACAGTCTGTCATGAAAAGGATGCCCTGCAACCTTTGCAGGGATCTCCATGCTTTGAGAAAACCAACTTATTTAGGATATCTTGAGTTATTGAAGCATCTGAACCCGACAGGAGGCTGATGGGGCTGGCTGTGGAGGGAGGCAGCACACAGAGCACACGAGCTTGGGTTCAAGGAGGCTTAAAGCAGGAAACTATCTGCTTTTGCCCATCCCTGAGGAGCTGTGGGACTTACAATGCTCATGTCTGTTTCAAGTGCAGTCCTGGAAAAGATTTTCTTGAGAAAAAGCAATGTGGAGAGGTTGCAGAGACCTGATACGTGTTGGCTTTTTTGAGAACAAGCTTCAAACTGATTTCAGTTGGATCTGTCACATGTCACAAATTGATGGTGAAAAAAAATGAAATTGTATCAAAATGTACAGAGGCAACAATACATACAATTTTGAATAAGCAATGCTTGTGGTAACTGCATGAGCTGAGGGCAGCACGAACACGGATTTCAAAGGAAAAATCTCATCCCGCAGGAATGAGAATCTCACCCCTCAGCAGATGCCTTGGCCGGGCTTCACGGAAGTTTCCATTGTGCAGGGCCCCAGGAAGATCTTATCTGGGGACTTTGTTCGGGTCTGGTCACCCATGTTCAACAGAGACACATTTTGGGGGGAACCCGGGCGGCAAAAAGGGCTGCCGGGACAGAGGGGGAACCGCAGAGGGGCCGGCGTGCTCGGCCTCACGGAACACAGAGCAGCAGAGATACGATCGTTCTCCACAAACATGGGAGAGGAGAAGGAGAGAAGGGGGAGAGGAGAGCTGCCCAGGCTCAGGGACAGCGTTGGCACAGGAACAAACACAAGCCGATACGTTGAGGTTGAAGTTGGGAGAAAGCTGCTACCACCACAGTGGATTTGGGGCTCTCTGTCTCATGGGAATACAGAAGGCTGCAAAACCAGCCTTAGGATGCTCTTCAGCACAGTTAGCCCCTCTGAGGAGGCTGGAGCAGCAGAGTGAAGTAAAAAACACAAAACATCTCCCCTGGATGATGCAGCCCAGCTGCCTGCCAAGATGGTGATTGCAGGAAAGAGACACAGAGCAGCACTGCAGTCCACCCCAGGCTCCTCATGGAGTGCACAATTTGGAGACACACAAGCAGATCCTTCCACAGTCTACCCCCCTCCAGTCCATGACACTCTCACATCCCACCACCAGCTCTCATCCCACCTTCCCCATTTTCTCCCCAGTTGACTCAGGGTGATTTACACTCACTGTTTTTATCTCTGGCTCTGCTGCTTGCCCCAGTGTGCTTTTATTGCCTGGGGCAACCATTTTTTAATGCCTTTCAAAGAGCCTCGCCCAAATGTACAGGGCCGAGCGGTCTCCATGAACACCCACAGTGAAGCGTTGATGAGGCTGCTCTGGCCTTGTAGAGGCTGCAGGAGCATTGCTGCTGGCAAAAGCCAGCTGCTGAGCACGTACAAAGGTGGATTTCCAGCTGCTTTCAGAGATGCCACTGCATGTGCAATAAATACCTGAGTTATCAGGTACGTGCACTTGCACAGCATGACTACACGCTCACATTGGATCATCTCATCATTTCATGGCAAGAGGCAGAGATCTGTGTCCACACACACATGTCCTGTATCACAGCAGCGAGCAGGAGCTGAGGAACACACTGTTTTACACACCCTGTCCATATTTCTCCTTGCTCTGCGAGTTTTTCTTCCTCAGTCTCATCCTTTGCCTCCCTCTCTCGTGCCCATATTTCATCCTCTCCACGCAGCAGTGATTTAGATATCACTTTCCAGGAGGCTGGGTTCAGTCCTGCAGACAAGGGAAGATGTATTGAAATAAAGCATTGCAGGAAATTCAGGAAGAGATTATCTCAACACAAGTGCTGGAAAGTGGAAGGGCTTACAGGAAGACCAACACCTGCAGAGGAGAGATGCTCCAGAGCAGCTTCTGGCATCCTGAGCTGACTTGAACTTGTGGTTCTGTAAGATGGCAGGTTAAACAGCAACAGGATCTTTGGAAGAGTAATATTGAAGTATGTAAATATAATAATTCATTAAATATGATTAAATTAATGGATTCTTTTCTCTAGTGTTGGGAACCATGGAAGCCTGGAAAATCTTAGGAGAATTGCACTAAACATGAAATAAAATCAGAACTTTTCCACCACAATTTGAAGAACAGCAGCCACATTTTCATGACAAATGGTGATTTTGAGACATTACAGAGGTTTACAGGCTACAGAAGCACAACTTCTCTTCATTGTTATGTGGCAGATGAAAAAAGAAAAATATTAAAATATTTTAAAAAAGAGAGCAACCTCAGACTGTAAAACTTCTTTAGTGGGCAAATAGTAACTCCTTATTAAGATTATACATAAACTGAATTCCGTCTCTCGAGGCGAAAAACCTAAATCTGGTGGCAGGACTTGCAGCCTGTGATGGAGCTGCTTTGTGCAGATGTTCAGCCCGTTCCCTCGCAGGGACACTTCCTAGGAGCCAGTGACTGCTTCCAAATGGATGCTGTGAACATTAATGAACTGCTCAGCTCAAACGTCGATGGAAAGTAACTCCCTGATGCCAACAAGAAGGCAGCAGCTTGAGGGGAAGGAGAGAGCACTCAGGGAGGAAAATGACACAGCAAACTTCAAACTGAGTTGGGCTGCTAGAACAGAAACCAGGAAAGGAAGGGGGGAAAACAAAACAGGTTTTAAGCACTGACTGTACTTGGGCTGTGAACCACCAGACTGGTCTCTGAAGAGCTGGAGTTCAGGTGATGAACTGTTTTCCCCACCCAGCACTTTACTGGGGAATATGGAGCCTGGGAATATGGCAATGCAGCTGGATCTGCACTGGAAGGAGGTCGGGCACATCGGCCAGCGGCAGCTCAGGCCAGAGTCTGGAAAAGAAATGCACAGAAAAGTGTCACTCACTGCTGTGCTTCTTCTGCCTCACTGCGAGCAGGCTTACTCAGGGGAGATTTTTTTCCCATTCTTATTAATGAAATTGTTCAGGGAAGTGGAAAGAGGGAGTTCTCTCTGAGCTCCTCAGTGCAGTGTACCAGGCTGAATTCAGCACCAGGACCACAGCGCTAGTGCAGCCCTGTCCCTGTAGTTACCTGTGTTCTGGTTGGTTTGGGATGGATGAATCCTCCTCAAGCCAGGCTCCAAAACTAATTTCTAGCAACAGAATTTGCCAAAACATGAACCGAAGTCTCCTAGAAAGGAGCTGGAAGGTTTTAGTAAGAACCGAAGGAATCAAATCTTTCTCAAATCTTGGGACTGGACTTTAGCCCGGGATTGACAGGAACCCACAATCCCCAGGGCCAGATTTACAGCTGATTTAGCAGCTTCCATTGTCAAGCAGCCCAGGAGGGCAGAGCAGCTTAATTAATACCCATCACTCCTGTAACACAGCAAGCAGTGCCAAGCCGAGCCCAGGCTCACGCTGACCCAGGGCTCCTGCTTCGTGCACATAGCCGGGACTCACGGCACGGTGTGCGTGGGCACACGTCAGAACCCTCCTTTCCAGCTGTACCCGTGTCTGATCGCTCACCCGTGCAGTTTCCTACACTGGCAACTCGAGAAACAGAAACATAATCTCGGGGGAGGGCCCCACAGAGAGCCTGGGCAGGGAGAACAAGGAGAAGGACACAGACAGGCGGGCAGCAGCTCCCAGGAGCCGCCTGTCAGGAGGAGGGAGAGCAGCAGCATTGATTTCTGGAAGCATCCGCAACACCGAGCGTAAACAGCGAGGCCGAGGAAAATCATCATCACGAGATAACCACAAATCGACGTCTCCAGGAGTTTTATAGGCAGGGAACTTTATTCCTCTGAGGTGGGAAGGGAAGCAGGAGGAGTGGAATGTTATCAGCCCCCAAAATGGGACAGAATTCATCAGTCAGAGGCAGCCTGATGAGCTGCGGTGCGAAAATGAGGCACTTGTGCAGATGTGTCTTCAGACCTCACCCAGAGCTCCCCAGTGAAACACTGACAGCAGCACAGGCTGGAGGGCTCTCATGGGCACCAAGGCATGACAGAGAAGCCTGGACAGCCCAAATCCCTCCCCAGCTGCTTTAGGCAGGCGCTGGCTTCACTGAGTTTTGGAATATTTTGTCAGTGTGTGTCACTGCCAGGCTGAGGTGAAGTCAAAGTGCTGCCCTGAGCACCTTTCTGGGTGGGTATCTTGTCTCTTTTAGTTCTGGCCCATTCCACGTTTCCCCAGGGCTTCCTTTCTCACCTGGCCCCACACAAGGCACACTTGGTGTCCAAAGGTGGTGTCAGGTGAGCTGAAGGGGCTGTGCCCTTCCTGCAGGGCTGCCAGAAGCCTCCAGTGACAGACCATGAGACACACCCCGGCTCTCTGCCCCACATTTGGGGTGCCTGGCCAGAGCCACCCCCACGATCTGCCAGCCTGCACCAGCACACCTCCATCCTTCCCTGCCTCCCTGCTGCTGCCCAGCTCCCACCTGGCAGAGCCACAGCAGCCTGGGTTCCTCAGTGATTCAACATGCACCTCAGAGTCAATTCCAGTCCTATATTTTAAACAAATGAATCCTTCTCCTGCCTTCTTCCCATCACTTCCAATCACTCGCGCTGCGAGCTCCGTGAACGCCTCAATTCCTCCTCACTCTTCATTCTTCCAATTTATTTTTTGCCTTCCTTCCAGCCTGGAAAATGGATTTCTGTCCATTTTGTTGTCTCGGAAAGTGTCGGCATCGTGGTGCCAGCAGAGACTTTTTAAATAAAGACAGCTAATTCCATTTGACTGAAGGAGAGCGACACAGACTCAAAGCCATGTTTCTGCCTTGCCACAGGTTTGGGGAAGCTTCACTTTACAAAAAGAAAAGCAGTATTGAGTGAAATTGTCCTTGATAGTCTCCATTAATCCCTGGGAAGAATTAGCAGCAGCTTTATATTACATTCATATATCTTCTGGAAGTGAAGATTTCAGGCTTTCTGTCCTATTCTCAGCTTTTAATAGAGACGACATGGTCTCTTTGGACACATCATCAGCACAGGTGGCAGAATTAGTGCCCTGCTTTGTCCAGATGCTCCTCGGGGGATAAATTACGGTCCTGCAGGCAGGCAGGGTTTGGAGTCAGCGTTATGGAAATAAATGCTTATACCCAGGAACACACCAACTGCTCTAAAGAAAATGCAGCTGAAACCAGAGAGCTCACATTACACAAACCTTGCTGATGAGTTCATTATCCTGAGAGCAGGGCTAAGGTCTAATTCAAGCATGTGCCATTTCCCTTCCATGATCAGTCCGGTGTCAGTGTGTGGATCCTGTCTTTTGGCAGAAGCATCAAAACATGAGGGTGATGCTGAAAGGAGACCAAGAGGCATTAAAGAAGAAGTCCAGAGCAGGCTGGAGGGTGAAGAACAGGGTCACACCAGCCAGGCAGGCAGCTGTCCTGCCTCTGACCCTGCTGGGCACAGTATCCCAGTTCACACCTACAGCTGATGCAGATAGTTGTGAGCATCCAGCTCCTGTCCCACGCACCGGGGAGTGCAAGGCAGTGCTGGGGGCCCAGAGCTGACCTGAGGCCAGGCCTGGAGCATTCTCCCCATGGGCTGGTGAAATACACCCACGCACCGCAGAGGAGCACAAAGGAGAGGTCTCCGGGAGCACGGCGGGTGCGGGGAGCAGGGCGGCCCGGGGGACACACCCAGAGCGGGACTCGAACCCGCGACCCCCGGAGCTCGGAGAACGGCCTGGGCTGTACCGCCCCCTGCTGGCGGCGGGCGGGACCGCCCGGGGACCCGGAGCCCGAGCCGGGACAGGGACCCCCCCTTGCCCCCGGTGGCGATGGGAAGGGACTCACGGGGTCAGGGCAGGGCGGCAGGAGGGCTCTGCTGGAGCAGCTGGGGCTTCTGGAGCTGGAACGGAAAATGGGAAGGTTTCACAGGAAAGGATTCCAAAGGCACGCAGGGGATAACGCTCCTTCAAGCGACTCCTGGCACGGGCAGATCCATTCCTTTGCAACAGATGCAATACAGACAAAAAAGAGAGGGAACATCCAATTCCCCTTTCACTCTGAAGGATTATTTGACGCCTACCTGACACATGTCGAGGAATGCAGACTCAGCCCAGCAGCCAGTGCTGAGTACTTCACACTGCAGCGTGACAGATACGCACTCAGAGTGATGGGGACAGACTTTTTTGCAGGACCTGTTGCAGGACAAGGGGTAACAGCTTTAAACTCATCAGCAAGATTTAGACTTTTACAAAGAGGTTGGTAAGACACTGGCACAGGGTGCCCAGAGAAGCTGTGGCTGCCCCATCCTTGAATGTGTTCAAGGCCAGGTTGGGGTCAAAAATGTCCCTGCCTGTAGCAGCGTGGTTGGACTAGATGACTTCGAAAGGTCCCTTCCAACCCAAACTGTGCTATGATTCTAAGTTATAAAAATAAAAATTTAAAAAAAAAAAAATGGTTCAAAGCCAATTTCACTCACTGACACAGTAAAAACAAGACTTTGATAGCACAGATTGATCCATTAACAACATCCACTAATGAGCTCCACAGCAGAGCTCCTCACATGCACAGTGGGATGCACTCACTGGCACAGCCATGCCAAAGGCCCTGGACACCTGAGAGCACTGCAGGAAAGCACCTCACACCCCTCACTTGCACAGCAGCAAAAAGTGAGTCAGAGTTTAAAAACTCACCGCAATACCAATCAAAACCTCAATGAGGTTCCACACTTGCTTTTGGTATCCTGTCACTGAGCAAGAGAGACCCTTCTGTAAACATTTGGGGGCAAAGGTGTTCACAGCTGGAATTTGTGCATGAAATCACCGCCTGCTCTGATGAGGTTATTTTAGCTGGATCACCCCAATACCCAAACACTGAACCACAGATGAAGAATGGGATTACTGAAGGCATCACCAGGCTCTGGTAATTTCCAACGGCCTCTCCTGACTGCAGATGCTCAGAGCGTAAATAATCGCTACACAATTTCGCTGCCACCAGATATTTTCTTGCCCGAGGCAGCCGCTCTCCATCCTGCCTCCGAGATAAGGCTGGGGACTTTCACAGGGTTTGGGTGCTTTCAGTGGAATCTTCTCAACATCAAAGTCCCAGTAGGGTTTTTTAGTGAGGCTTCAGAACCAAGTTGAGGATTTTTAATGTGCCATGCAGCACCCAGCATCAAAGCGACAGCGGCTGCGGGGACCTGCTGTTAACAAAGTCACCGATAGCACGGAAATACAGCTGAACTAAACAGCTTTATCACCAGCATTTTGAGCAACTTCTATGTACAGGAGATGAGCACTCTGGAGGTTTGCTCTGAGCAGAGAGTCTGAATGAAAAAAAAAAAAACCTGACTTCCCCATTTGCCGTGTAAAATTAGCCAGATGGAAATGAGGACTTGAGAATCTCGGAGCTTGTGCTGCGCAGCTCGGTGTAAATATTCTCACTGAGTTATGACACCTCGCAGCCCTCGTGCACAGAATCAAGGTCACCGCCAGCAGTTGGCAGGAGAGCTCTGCTATTTTCAGGATACAACTGGTTTTTCTTTTCCAGCAGAAGTTATTGTAAGCAGGGGCTAGCGGGGCTGTCAGGGGAGGGGCCGTGTTCGGCATGGCCATGGGCGACAGCAGCGTTGCTGCGTGGAAAACACAACCGTGCTGCTCAGGAAACAAACCCCTGCTGCTCAGGCTCGGCCTCTGGTAACACCAGCAGCCTGCAAATCCTTCTCTCCTGTGGCTCATTCCTTCCCAGGAGCCAGAGCACTCTGTTTCTGCAGCAGATTCTCCGCGTGCCGCCCAGACCCGGCAGGGAAGAGGCTCGTGGTGGAACCCCAACAACAGGGGGTGATGGTGCTGCCTGGGCTGAGTGATGGAGACAGGGCAGGGCAGCGACTGCACCTCCACCACAGCCAAGAGCATGGGTTTGGCAGCCAAACCCAGCTCCCACAGAGGAATCCAGCCCCGCTCCTGCAGTGTGAGCTGGAACACTCTCCACAGCACAAGCTGCTTCTCTGAGACCTGGAGCAAATATACATTTTCCGCCAGTTACCTCTGTTTTTTAGAAAACAAGGAAGATAAACAAGGGCAAAGCAACGTGGCTGTGACAGAGTGGGATCCACGGCTCCCCTCTGCAGCACTCCACACCAAACAGAGGTGAAACACCTGCTGCCTCACCCAGGTGAGCAGGGATTAAGGGCATAACACAGCAATACAGTGACAGCTTCAGAGCCACAGGATTCTCATCCATTTTTGCCAAGCCCTGATGCAGGGAGGAGATAAGACATCTTGAGACTTAATTTTCTAAGGAGAAAAGCAGAATCCCGATTAGATGCTTGTCCCTGTCAAAGAAAACGCGTGCCCAGCCCCACACTGCAATGCTCTGCCTTCCCACCCCTTTGCCTGTTTCCTTTCTTATTTTTAAAGTAACAGCCTCCAGCATCTTTTCAGAGCAGCAGGCACCCTCCCTGCAGATGCCATGACCTCGTTGCTGAACGTTGCCCTGATTACATTCGTGCAAAGCAGGAGGTCTGAATTCAAAAGCTTGGGGCAGCCTCTGAGCAGCCACCCTGCTTGGCCAACAGCAGATACCTGCTGCACACCAGGGCTGGGTGGACACAGGGCCCCCAGCTGCCACACAGCCGAGAAAATCAAGCTAATATTATTAAGTTAATGCCAGCCCTGGGTGCCTCCACCAGCGATCAAAGCCACCTTCGGCTTCACCGGCACGCAGTGACTTGTAAAAGGCTGAGCTGAAACAGTATTTCATGGCTTGAATTGCTTCAAATCCCCCAGGAACAAGTGTCAGGGCTTTCAATAGCTATAGCGCTAATAATAAAACAGGGACTTCTTCCAATATCACAGCGCAAACAGTAGTTATTTCTCTCTCAAAGCTTTGATTCCTAAAACCTTTCTTACATTCAGTTTGACATCAAAACACCCATCTCATTCACTCAGGCTGTCACAGGAGAGTTGTGTGCCGCTATTAGAAACAGCCCTGAGGTGAATTAAGAACAGCCTGTAATGATGTTCCACTGCAGCAACTTTATTTCTACCAAACCAAATAAATGAGCAATATTTTATCTGATGTGCTTTGGCTCGGCAGAGAGCGGCAGCTGCTCCCCATATGATTTATTGAATGGATGTTTTCTAAATAGCCAGAGCCGGGCTCTGAAGCCAGCCACAAAATTTCACGTTCCCTAATAGCCGAGCAGAGATAGAAGAGGAACGTTCAGGTTCTGGATAGTGGCAAGTTTGGGCATGAACCATTTTATTTGCAGTTTTTCCCCCTATAAACAGAATGTGCATGCAAGAAGCTGTATAAAAAAACCAAAACAAAACCAACCAACTATAAATATGGATGCCCAACAACTGGCAGTAGTGATACAGGGTACAGACAAATCTCTCACTGTACAGCTGCAGAAGCAACACAGACCAGCACAGCCAGGGGAGCTTTGGGTGTTCAAAAGTGGTGCCAGGAGAAAGGGATAGAGGTAAGGAAAGGGTGGAGGGAGCAAGGAAAGATGGACCTTGGTGTGTCTTTGGGAGTGGTACAGGCAGCACATCCCAGCACTGCAGCCACACCGGGGTAAGGCACCAACACCCCAGAGCAGCAGCCCTGGCACCACAGCCAGGTGAGCAGAGAGAGAAGGGAAATAAAGAAATCACATAAGCACCAGCCCTCCAGCGAGCAGGACTGCAGCAGACACAGCTAAAGAGGATCTGGGGCTTCTGGAGAACTGGCAAGAGGAAATGGATGTCCACATCAGCTGTTAAAACGTGGGGTGTTCTGCCAAAGGACATGGCCGAAGCCAAGAAGTCAATGAGATGCAAAACAGGTCGGGACACTCACACTGAGGACACAGGGAAGTGTGGCACTGAGCAGTTACACATTCCATGGATAAAACACTTCATGGATAACACACTTTAACGGGATCTGACTCCAACTCCCAGAGATGCCAACACCACAAGAGCGAGGGGAGGCAGGTGGGTGCTGGTGCCTCTGAAGGGCCTGACAGCAAGAGCTGCCAGCAAGGAGTGACAGTCCCAATGGATGGAGATGATCCATTCAGGATATTTTCATTCTTTCAATGCCAGAGCCAAGGGAAAAGCTGAAAAGGGCAGAGCAAATTCCTGACCGGGCAGAAAGTGCCCAGCGTGGGCAGTGCTGGGATTCCTGCCCCGAGAGAGGAAAAGCACCCCAATATTTATAACCTGAGCAATGCCAAACATTCATTTCCACACACTGGCTGAATGTTTGCTCTGGGAGCAGAACTGGGAGTGAGGGTCTGTCGGGATGAGGGAGGGAAGGGCCTGCCAGGGTGATGGAGTGAGGGGCCCCCCAGACCGTGGTGAAGAGACACCAGTCCCAGGAGTTCCCGTCAGTGGAACTGCTGGTTAAACAGAGCCAGGCTGGGGGAAAGCTCCAGAGTGCTGCTTTGTTGGTGTTAGTCAGCATGTCAGCCCTGTCTGATGAAACATCAGGGAAGCTTTAAGGGAAAATAGCTTAAAACCTCCACAAAAAGCTCACAAAGGCTTGTCCTGATGCCAGTTTGAGTCCCCGTCAGCAGATTCCCAAACCAAAGCAGCCTTTGATGCCAGTTGGGCACACATTCCCCACAATATTTCACTCCAAGGCTATAAAAACAACAACAAAAAGAATTTCTCTGATACTTTGCCCTTGACTAATGTGCACTTACTGAAATAAATAACCACCTGGTCTTGCCATTGAAGAGCAGCACAAACATTGCCACAAGCAGATTATTGACCAGAAGTACAGAAGCCGAGTTATAAACAGGTTCATAATTCAATAAACAGAACTGTAAAGCATTTCCAAACAGACCACACGAACCTCGCTCTACCTGCACTCCAACAAAGGAAGTCAAATATCTATTTATGAGATTCTAACTCCCTATTTTCTATGCCATTCAACACAAAGAAGAAAAAGAATCAAGATAAAGAGAAGGCATATTTTAGCTGTACAGGATTTATTCGTTCAATTTACATTTGAATCAATTATCCAGGCGAAGCCCCAGCACTGCCAACCGTGATTTAGGTGGCTGAACACACATCATAAATAGTGCAGCATTCAAGTCATATAATCCGTGCCTGCCATTCCTGGATCCCTCCATGAGCAGGAAGAATATCCCGGCTCGCAGCGTGCCGTTATTTCCGAGTAGCGGTGTGCTTGGCTGCAGTTCAGAACAGAGCCTCTGAAACCTCTCAAACAAAGCCCTGACTAAAGTCCAGCCCTGTGGATTAGGGATAAACCCCTGGAAGGCTGGGCCAAGCCCCCCAGCTCGGACGGCTCTGAGCAGCAGCTGGAGGGGCAGGAGGGCAGGGTTGGAACCCACCTGGCTGAGCTGGACGTTTGTCTCCCATTTAAGGAGCACCGAGGTCATTGATGGCCCCTGGGGTGGGAGAGCCCCTCGCTGGTGCTGTGCCCACAGCAAAGAGCACAGGGCATGGCTGCCTCTTTGGGGTTGTGACAACTCACCCTGTACCTCAGGATTTCCTTTTTCTGATGGTTGTTACAGCACACAATGCATCTCCCTGAAAAAAAAAAAAAAAAAAAAAAGATGAAAAAAAACTTCAACTGATTTCACAGCCTCTCCTCTGCTCAGCTTTTCTCTAGTAGAACATATCTACGCTGCACTAGAGTTTAGCCTTGTACCAAATGCAAGAAGGGAGACAAAGAATTATGGGGCCGTGTATCCCATTAGCATCCAAATGCAGCTGGGGAGACAAGGGGTTTTTCCAGAGATAAGGTGTTTTTGAAACAGCACTAGGAGGAGGAAAAATTTCTTTTATGAAACACATTTTTCACAGGCCTGAAATCCACAGCGCGTTATAAAACTGAATTTGTTGATGTTGGTTTTACTTTACAGCATTAATCACTAAAGGCTTGCCTGGGTGGGCAGGAAAAATCCATTTCCCATTGTATTAACTTCACACCATTTTAGAAGCCTTTCAAGGCCCACATAAATGCAAGTAAACACTCCCAATTCTGGCTGCTCCTGCGCTGGCTGAGAGCACTGGCTGGATAAGAGACCACTTAAATTCTGACAGCTCCATCACCCAGTACTTGATTTAAATGAGCATTCCCTGGACACTGTTTTCTCTAGGACAGAGAACAAGATGAGATTCACCCTCTATCCCAGAGGATTACCTGTGCAGGGGGGCAGCAAATGCCTCTGTGTGTCAGTCCTGGGATCCTGAGCATTGGGATTTTTCCAGCACTGAGATTCAGTGAATCAACAAACATAAAGACCTCACACCCTTGGCCTGCCCTGTCTCCCCATTAAGGTTTCATGAGAACCAGTGCACAAGGTGAAGGGAAGTGCCAGGAAGGTTCAGTGCAGATATTTAACAAATCTCTTTTGTATTTGCTAAAATAGATGTGCAGTTACAACGCAGGGCTGTTACCCCAGTGACAACATGCTGCTTTCAGTCACTTCTTAGTAAAATTATCTTACTTCAGTGTGAGGGAACAGATGGATTTGGTGCATAATCTGGAGATAAACAGACCCAGGTCAGGTGTAGGCAGAAACACGATTCAGAGCTTTGGAATTTTACTGTTCAGTCCCACAGACAATCGCATCTTGATACAATATATATGTACAAACATTGCTTTGGCACATGAACAGCACAGCCGAGGAGCCAAACTGATGGTTATGGATATGTGAGGTTCATTATGCCCAGCTTGCCTTGTAGGAATCAAAACAAATGCAATGTGCGATTGCTCCAGCAAAGAACAGGCACTTGGACTGTTCCAGAAGAGGGAGAAAACACAAAACCAAACCAAACCAAAAACAATAGAAGAAATTACCAAAAAACCAAACAAACAAAAACCCCCTAAAACAAGCACAAAAAAAAACCCAACCAAAAAAAACCAACCAAAACCAAAACAAACCTCTTGGCTTGTATAATTTGGGTTTTGAGTAAGGAGCAATCAGGAAAGAAAACATCCCTGTGGACTTGCAATTGATTCCCGGAACAAAAGCTCCCAAGGGGATCCCGAAGGAGGCCCATCTGAAAAACAAAAGATGACCTTCTAGGACAATCACAAGAACACATTGCTGCAATCCTACCCCCTGTCACATCGTAGGAGAAGAGATTTCTGCAAGGAAGGCTTCGCACATCATTGCCACGTTAGCAGGGCTGGTGTGAGAGCTGTTCTGGCACTGTCACAGCTCTGCCCCAGCCCCTGCGAGCTCTCCCACAGCTGCTGCAGAAACTGTCAAGAAACTGCTGTGAAACTTCAGCCTCGAGACAGACACTGAGCCCGCATTTACCTCCCGAGGCATTTCAGAGGAGTAATTACGGGTGGCTTGGGCACACGTGCTTTTGCCTTTCTCAAACGCAATTACAGCTGCAGAGCAACAGAAGGAGATTTATGGAGGGAACACCAGCAGAATCAATGTATCAGCCCAGGTGGAAGAGCGTGATTTTGAGCTGCTGCTGAACTACACTAAACCACCTAAATTAACTTAATTAGGTGTCAAAACAAGTTTACTTGATACATAAAAGACTTTTTTTAAAAAAAATTTCTCAGTACAGTTTAAAAAAGGGCAGGTTTGGCTCCCACTCAACACAGCTCCTCCGGTGAACTTCTAAAGACTTCATGTGCCATCAGGCACAGGCCACCTCTTCTGGCATTTTATAGCTCAACTCAATTTCATATTTAGATAACCGGGATCAGCAATTTACAGACAAAAGCAAATCAGAAATAACAGCCAAAAACTGTTTCTAGAGAAAACAGGGAGAGAGTTTAGCATGAAAGGTAACCTTTGCATGCCTAAGCTTCAGTGCTGTCACCCTTAGCTGTTCACACATCTGACTGGAGACAGTCATGGCAGAAGACATTTTATTTATATATATATATTTATATATTTATATTTATAAAGCTTTGTCCATTCCCTCCTTCCTCCTTTCCCTTTTCCGTAAGTTTTTCACTTCCCATACATTTAGGGCAGCGTTTAAAAAGAGAGTAACTTCTCCAAATAATCAGTGAACACTCCCACCATGGTAGGCTCTGTCCTGAAGCTTTTCACAGAGGTGTGTGCAGCTGGAACAGGCACACTGCAAACGGGGTGCCCGCAGTGTTACAGCCCACAGCAAACACCCAGCAGATCAGGAAAGCACCAGAGCACCTCCCCACCAGCATCATCAGGGGCACAAGGACACTGAGAAGGAACATCACTGAAGAATTTCTATGATACAGCAACTGCTACGCCCAGTGGAGAAGCAGCTAGAAACATGAGAATGATCTTGCATTCCAGGCTCAGAGATTTAAGCTTAAGTCAGGGAAAAACCCAGGCCTAATTGTTTTTCCTTTAGAGGTGGCAGATTCTCACCCCTGCTGTCACACATCGTTTCAGAGATGCTGTTGTTCATTAGCAGAGCAGGACCGAGCAGAGATCTCCTCCTCATGCAGAGCAGGAGGGCACAGAGGGTTCAAGGTGTGACACACCTACAGCTCACCCTGCATCCTGCCTGCTGCAGCCCCGGGGAGGTGACAAGCTCACGGCCAAGGAGGTAAACCAGGTTCCAGCTGGGCTTTGCCAAAGGAGGACGTGCTCATCATGGAGCTGAGTGAGGAAAACCCCTTTTTCTCATCCTCGTGGCCCCAGGGAAAGTCATTAGAAATGAGCTGTGCCTTGGTTTGTAGCTCAAACGGGATGATGTTGTTGCTTAATGTGCTTCCACACTGGCATCGATACTGCTGCAGACAAAATGGAACTACTGTGGAACAAAACAAACCATTAGCAGACGAGAGCAATTAGAGAAATAAGAGCAATTAGAGAAATAAGATGATCGCCTCCTGATCATCAGGAGACGATTTGAACCCAATTTAATGGTTTTAAGTGCTGCCTCAGGAGAGGGCAGCCTCAGCAAGCAGATGGACCCCACTCTTCCCCCATGAGAAGGGAGCACACAAACCACAACAGGCTCCATTTCAAGGCTCTCCTGTCCAGCAAGGATCACAACCAAAAAGCTGGTCCAAATCCTTGCCAAGAGCCTTCTGCCAAACCCAGGGTCCAGACCTGAGGAAATCCCAGCTGCCAGCAGTGCCAGTGCATGTTCCTCCTAAGGTCCATGCACAAGAGCTGGATTCCCCTTTTCTCTAGAATAATCCACCCAACATCACCGATTTCAGGGACTGAAATATTTTACAAGGCCATTCCAAGCTGCTCCTCAATTCCCCAAACCATGAAGGAAAGATCATTATGTACAAAACATTCATAGCAAACACAGCTGATGTTTTAAAACACTAAGGACCTCGCCCTGCTGCTTTACTCTTCCCTCTAGCGATGAGAAAAATGTGCTCAGTGACGAGAAGGGGAGTGATGAGACCTGCACACAAACACCCCCACAAGCACAAAAGCTGAGGAATGCAAGAGATCAGAAAAATGCCCCAAAAGTGTTAGGAAAAGTAGAATGCAAGGCCCGTGAATTAAAGCACTGATGCACCTTCCCAGAGGCTTCTCTCGGGCCCCTCCTTCCTCCAGGCAAACACCTGCACTGAGATCACCTGCAGATCTCCCTGGCTGCACCACCCAGCCAAAGTCCTGCCTTCTCCCAGTAAAATGAGCAAATAAGGATGAATTAACAAAACACCAAGGCAGACTGAACAGTACACAGCATTGTTCCACCACTTGTGTTTACCTTCGTGTTCAACACGGGCAGTAAAGCTCAGGCTTAGGTTAGAAAAAGCAACATCAGTGCCTTCTTAAAGGCATTTACAGTCATCCCTTTATTTCCTTGCTGCCACATAGATGAGTTGGACTCCCAGGGTGACACTGGGCCCCCCAAAAGCTGTCTCTCTATGCCTTGCTGGGGAAGCTGCTCCCCTTTCCCTTGTGCTGCCCCCTCCACAAGCTGCAATCCAAGCCTTGCTGGTGCTCACAGCGATGATGTAGTGGAAGCTGCCACATGTTTTAGCTTTCCTAATTGTCCCCTATGGCCTACTAAGTATAATTACCAAATAATGTCTGTGAACACGACTGTGTCCTTGGCAATTAGGGCCACCGGCCCCCCAGTGCCTCCTGCTGCAGGTCCCTGGCCACCCACCCTCATCATCTCCCAGGCATTAGCAGAACAGCACCAAACACTCCACCTTCCTCTCACCAGAGCTGCTGACAGGCAGCTGCTCGGGATTTTTAGGCAATAAAAGTAACAAACTGTCGGTGCTCTAAGGATCAAGAGCTCAGAGGAAGGATGATGAGCCCGTACAAATGGTGTGTTTGCACTTCACGCCAGCTGCTCCCCTGTACAAATGTGTCTGGCCAGGTCTGTTCCCCACTGCCCTGAGTCTCACCTGTGGGTCTCATCTCTCAAAGCCTGTGGCTCCATCCTGCTCCAGAGCCAGTGGCATGGGATGGAGCTGTGGCAGAACCACTCTCGACACCTGCAATGCCACAGGACCAAAAAGGAGGGGCAGAAAGCCAGAGAAGACTATAAAGGAGACATTTTAGCCATTGATAAAAATAACAAAGCTCATGCATCCTTTTCTTGCTCTCACATCCCTGCTCTTTCTGGCAATCCTGTACCTGCCCCCAGCAGATTTCCCCCTCAGATGGGGGCAATGACACGTCCACACAATCAGCTCTGAGCAACCTGCTCAGCCAGTTCTCCATGAGCTCCACTTTCACCCTCGGTGTTTTTAAACGATCTATTTCAGGAAACTTCTCTGCTTTCCCTGGGAGTCTGGGCACACCCACAGCAGGCACCTGAAAACCCAGCCAAGACTGGGCAAGGCTGGTGTGGCTCCTGCCTGGTGGTGCTGGCATCCTGCAAGGGGAACATCCTCTGGGAATGGCCTGCCGGTGATGGGAGCTCCAGAAACCCACCCCTGGGCAGGGTACATTCACCAACACTTACAATGATTGCCAGCAGGAAGATTGGCTGTAAATATTCCTGGTCAAAAAATGACAACATGAGGTGACAAGAATTGCAGCATTTTCACACTGATTTTAATTGTATTTTAGCCAGGCTGAAGTTAATTTTTATTTGCTATAACTCCAAAATTTAAGTGTTTGCCCCTAAAATTATGCTGAACACAGATTTGTTTGATCAAGAGCACAGATCTCGCAACATCTTAGGAGATCAAAAGCTAGAGGCCAAAATAACTAACTCTTTGGGGACATGGCAATTAAAAACAGACAGAGATAAATATTTATGTGGGTTTTTTTCTTTTTAAAACCTACTGTAAGATCTGTCAGGGACCCTTCGGAGAAAAGGGCTGCTCCTGCCTCATTTTAGTGCTTCCAGGGTCTGCACAAACCCTGGATCTGCTGGCACCTCACCTGGGCTCCAGTCCTGCTCCTGAGCTCCCACAACTGACCAAAGACTGCAAGTGTTTAAGAATTAAACCCTTTTGGTAGGAGCCAGGCTTCCTCACACACTCTCAAATAAGAATATACGGAGCACAAACAAACCACGGGTTAATTATAAACCTGGTCGTAGCAGCTAAGAAAACACTGGAAGGTAAATATCTGCTCAGGTGTGAGATTATTCTGCCACAGAACCAAGGTCCTGCTCCACAAAAGGCCAGCTCACATTAACAGGGGAGTATTCCATGGGGTTGTACCTGCCTATCTCCTCGAGAGCTTCCACTGCCTGACACTGCAGCTGCTGCTCAAGTAATGATAAGCCTGAGACTTTTTACATACAAAATGTGAGATACGTTCTTCAAATGACCCTCCAAGAGCTCAGGAGCTCTGAAGGGACCAGGGTTGAAATGCAACCACTGGCAATCTGCTGAACAGATTAAAAATAAAATGAATTCATGAAGATTTTCACTAAGGACAAGCTCAACAATTTCTGGGGGTTCTTGTCAGTTTACCCTTTGCGACTCTAAGAAATTGCACAGAAGTTACTGGGGGGGAGGGAAGGGGAGGAAGGAAAAAGGGGAACTTCCATTGCTTCAGGGATGTGGACAGCAATAACAAACCACTGTAGAGTTCAGCAGTTCCCAGCAGATATTAGATCAAAATTTATGGCTCTCAGGCACAGCGTGGATCAGCTGAGCGTGCTCTTGTTTAGAGATTTGTCTGATATAAAGTCAGGAACCTCCTGAACGATATTTCTGATTCCAGTACAGGTAAGCACTGGAGTTTAGTTTCCTCCTGAAGATACTCTAATTCTCCTTTAAAGTCCAGGCAGGAAGATTCAGCCCTGAGCACCTGCACTCCCCTGCCCTCCTTCTTCATCCACTGATGAAGCACAGCTGCAGCCTTCATCAGCACTGAGGATGAGGATGGTCATATCAGGATTTTGCTCACATTTCTGTTGCAGAATCACCTGCAGAAGGGAGGGCACAGTGACTCATGTGCTGTCTGCTCTCCTTCCTCTGTGCCCAGTATGTGGGCTGCAAGCAACAGGACCAACACTGCCCACCTTTTGTGCAGCTGCTTCATCGTTCCTCAGATCTTTCTGCCAGTTTTGCTCGTTTTGTTTTTGTTAAAACTTAAAATTTTAGCAGCAGCTCTCTGGGTCTTGAGAGAATCAGCTCTTATCTTGACATTTTCACCTTCTGCTGGTGAGGTTTTCTGCAAATGTCAGAAGCATCATCACATTCCTAAAGCTCCTACTCTTCAAATCACACCCCACGGACCATTACAGCCCTGCTTTTATCAGAAGTACATTCAACACGTTTGAAGTCTGACAGCACTTCTTGAGGGGCATTGCCTCTTTTCAAGATTAAGCACAAGAGAAACGTCGTGCAAAGGCAGATTCTGCGGCAACTTTACTCAGATATAAAATAATCAGAATTAGAAAGTTACACTGCTGTCCAAGACAAGGCAGGGAGAGAAGCAAGGACACCAGGAGGTGATGGTTCCTCATTTCTAAAAGAATCTGTTCCCTGGGAGCAGGATTCATGGGGAAGCAGCAACAGTGCTTAGACAGAGAGCAGAGTTTGGATCGAGCCTGACTTCGCTCCAGCTCTTACCCAAAGCCCAGAACAATGCTGGCCTGATGTCCTTTTTGGCTTGGCCAGTGTCTTCTCCTCTGGGCTGTTTTATGACCAGGAAAGCAGATGCCAAGTCTGCAAAAGGAAAACAGGAAATGGGATTCCCTCCAGCACCTTGAGGCGCTGCTGAAGCCTGGCTGTGCGAGCCCACCCAGCACATGTTCCTCTCGTCAGCTGCACTTGCAGCTCGCACAAAAACTCTCTGTTTCTTTTGCGCATTTCTCATGGATTACTCTGGATTCTCAGTAACTGTCTGACCACTGGAAATAAGTCATGTTTCACCATGAAAGCCTCTATTGTTGTTTGTTTGGGGTTTTTTCTACTATCTTCCAGCATACTGCATGAAATACCATTCATTGGCTCCAAGAGCACTGAGAGAAACAGCATCCACCATTAGAAGCGCTTGGAAAAGTCAAATCACTTGTTTAGGGACACTCCTGGCAGGATGGCTGCCACATTTCCATTGGAGTCAACTTCTAATGGCTCCACTGGGAACTGGACAGAGCCATCAGCTCAGCACAGAATAAGCTCCACATCCAAGCAATATTCATCAGAATACCAAGAAGATGAAATGCCCTCCCTACTTCCCCCAAAATCAACTGCTTTGAGAAACTTAGGGCAAAGAGCATGATGCATTTGCAAACAACCACCCCCCTCAGGTACTGGCAGTGCCTCTGGAAGCTGGAAGAGATTCTGAGCATCAACATGGAAATCAGAGCATTGAGTCATGATCGGAGCTTTAATCTAAATTTGTTCTGTTGATGTGGCAGGAGATTTGTTCCACATCAAGCTGTTTACGTTATGATGTGCAAGTGAGTAGATTTAGCTCATGTTTCAGTCTGCTAGAGGCCAGAGTATTTCTTAGAAACACGGTCCATTTAATTCTGCATGTTTTTTACTGCTGGAACACTATTAATATGCACGCTGCCTTTATTTGGATAGCTTTCCCATCACTCTCCAACTACTTTGTAGTGGGCACTTGTCCAAAACTGTAATACCTCTACAAATATTCACTGTGGTCCCAGCCCAGGGAAGGCCAGAGAGCGCCTGGACTGCAAAACTGTGATAAAGCATAATGTAGCAAAGCCCATCTCCATGTGTTAATTAGCACTGATGAGAAACAAATTTAACTTTTTAAAAATCTCCTAAGTGACCCTAAGTGTAATTCGATGAGCTGGACAATATGTAATTGGAGTGTCTGAATCCACCAAAGCCTTCAGCAGAACAGGTAACATCCCAGCCCAGGGAGGGAGGGAGCAGGTACCTGTTCACACCCAGGTCTGGGATGTGTGTGTGCCATCAGAAGTGGGGTGATGTCGCCACAGACCTGATTCCAACAGGAGATCAGCTCCCCCCGTGCTAACAAAGGATGCCTTGGCATCCCTGACAGGTCATGAGGCTGGGGCTCAGGTGAGCTGTTCCCAGGAGGAGAGGGGCCATCCAGATCCCACCAGCTCTTTGTAACATATGGCTTCAGAACTATTCATTATGCAAATCGATAACTGTGGACAAAGAGCAACCCCTTCCCTGGCTCTTGCTGGAGACAGGCTGTGATAACCATCAGGCAGGTGTAGCAGCACGATAACTGCATTAGGAGATCCGTAAATACGGCTTGTTGGGACTGAAGCCTGTTATGATTTTAAAGGAGAAAGGAAACAATGCCTTAAGGGCATCTGCAGTGCCGTGAGAGGAGGGAGAGGCCGCTAAAACCCAGCACATTCCAAAATACTGGTCATGCAGAGTCTAAACCATTATCTCCTTGCAGGCACACACTGAGAAGGATTTCTCCTCTCATCCACGTCCCTCTCCCACCAGGAAGGTGTGGCACATGAAGTTGCTTACTATACTGGAAGCAGCATCAATAACAGGACAATGATCCACCAACATATTCCTGCCAGGAATTATTTGCAGACAGAAATGATCCATCAAGTTGCAGCCCAGTAAAATCGCATTAACATGCAACATTGCGAGGCCAAAAAGAGGGGGAATCAAGAGGCAGAAAAACTCTAATTGCATGAAGGTTGCTTAATTATTTTTAAGGTTACAAGAGAAGCCTGACAGAAAATAGGCTCAATACAGCAGACTTTGCAGGAATTTCTATCAATCCTATCACAATTCCGCCCTCCTACTGGAGCAGCACAGTCATGAATGCTGACCAGCATCAACCAGCTGATTAAGACACAAATCTCAATATTACTAATAAAACAGCAAGTGTCAGAAATAATAGCCACTGTGAGCATGTACAGTTTCATCTGCAGAATGGAGAAAAAAGAACTTTTATGGTGTCTTGCCAATAAATTTATCTCTGGGGAACCATCAAAACAGAGGATGCCTTTCTGTAAAGCAATCACTGATGGCCTTCCCAGCACAGAAAATATCCAGCTCTGCATGACAATGACAGTGGTGCATGAGCCAGGCAGCAGATCCTCAGCCAAGGCTGTGTGGGACAGGTCTGTGTGTCTGACAGGCTGCACAGAGGAGACAAATTCCAGGGCAACCAAAGAAGGCTCAAAAGAGAAAGCTATAGAAAAAAATCAGAGAATATTGAAGAGGAGAGATTGGATTTAAAAACAGCAGGACAAAGAAGGGAACAGAGGAGAGACTTCTATAGAAGTATCCAAACTTTGAACCTCTGCAAAGGTCACAGGCAGAAGTTCCTGACCTACACAGATTTAGACAGTGAAGCTCAATCGATGAGATCCATATCCAGGTAAAACAAGATTTCAGAAGAGCAAGGGCCGTTGCTGGCCTTCATTCCATGCAAAGTCAGTGCTACATGCAAGTGCTATGCAAACCCTTCACTCTGATCCCAGAAGGAAAACCAGAAAAACCTGGTACAGAGCTGGTCCCTTCACTCCTTTAGGAGAAATAAGGGAGGAAGAGGCAATCTCCTTTTGCAGTGGGAGGCAGTAGGATTTTTAAGGATGTTTAAGACTGCAAAGGGGAAGGACAAAGGTGCATGATCTCATGATTCATATAGAAAAGGCAGCAGAGAAAAAGCTGTGGAAAGGGCAGCTCAGGAGAGGGACGCTGTTGCTCTTTCCACAAGCAGGAAGAACTGGGAAGCACAAATCAAGTGCAACTGCTCTTCATACAATCCCTCAGACAGCAGAGCAGCCAGGACTTGGCTCTGGCAAGTCAGTGATTTACAACCTAAAATCAGAGTCCTAATAGAAAAATAACATCCTGTCAGTGTAAGTGATGGTGCTTGCAGAGACCTGCCATCCTCCTGGAGCAGCTGCTCACCATGACCTGCCAAGGAGTGGGAATGACCAGCAGGAAATGGGCTGTTCTGCCATGAGGGATGGGGGATTTCACTGGTTTACAGGTCCAGGATATCCCCCCTGAGCAGGGAGCTCAGACACGCAGCAGTGCTCTCCAGGTCAGCAGCACCTGGTTCTCTGATGGAAGAAACACAGTTTCTGCTAAAAACTAGAATATTGGTGAAAAATGAGGTGAATGCTGCGAGCACAGGAGGAGACAGGAGCACAGGGCCGACTGACTAAACACCAAGATCAAATTTTGGCTTTAAAAAGGGGCCCAGACAAGAAGCTCACACCTTGGCCATGTATTAAAACACCTGGAAATCAGTATCTCCCTGTACAAGAGAAAAGTGCTTTGCAAACAGGAAAGGCATTTCTAAAAGAAACCTCTTTTGGCCTGATCTCCTCCATTCCCTTTCCAGGTGGCTGAGGAGCAGCTCTGACCCTGCAGCACCGTCCCAGGTTTGCTCAGCTCCTGAAAAAATTAACACAAACCAAGCGTGGTTCAAAAGGATCCAGGCACAGGGATTAACAGCAGCAACAGCCCCCCAAAGAAACAGCTCAAACAACCAAATTCTGCATATTTGTAAGTAGTCGAGAATCTGCAAGCCTCTCGTGGGCTGAAATTCCCTCATATGCAAAGCTTCTGTGCAAATAACAAAACAAACCCCCAAAATTCCGCAGAGATGACCCAGGTTAATCCCACCCTGTAAATCCTTCCCTGAAAGCCGCACACAAATCCCGGGCTGGTCACAGCACAAAGCAAAGCCCAACATTACCACCTGGTGGAAATCCTCTTTTGCTACAGCCACAAGCAGAAAAAAACCACCAAATTAATTCAGTTTTAGGCAGTGGCAGAGTCTTACACCAACCTCGGGCTCAGTCCTGCACACCGAGGGACCACCAGCAGCTGTGGGTTTAAAACCCACAAGTTTGGCAGCACAGAAAACTTCCTTTCTCTGGGAGAAAGGCAATGAGCCCACATGCAGAGCAGTCTCCACATGCCCACGCTGTTTCCCTTCATTTTACCTACAGATGCCACAGAAGATGCATAAGAAGAAATTTTATTTTTTTTTTTTTTAAGATAAGACAAAATTTACAGATTGATAAATTGTGACAGCCACGGATGACTCAATGTTACCCTAAACACCAACATCAAACCCAGCCACTTAGGAGCCCAGGTGCCAGCAACAGGGATTTTGGACTCTTTGAAGCAGTAATTCAATATTCACATCTTTTGTCGTTGCCGAATTGTTTGAACCCCTGTTGCAGAGACCCCCAATTCCCAGGCAGACGTTGTTCAGCCTGCATTGCTGAACAGCAGAGCACAGCCCAAAGAGGAAAAACAGGGAGGAAAGAGTGACTGCTGAGGCTGAGAAAAACCAGCACAAACAATACAGCTGTAGCTAAAAAAAAGGTCATATGTCTTTCAACTTTTTAGCAGCCCAGATACAGAACCCTGTTCGGGCAATCTCCAGCCTGCTGAACAGTAACCACGGGGCTCTCTGCTGGACCCATCAGCATTTGGGAGCTGGTGGATGGCTGCCAGGCTAAAGGCATCAGGAAAGCAGAGAAGGGGGGTGGGAGAATGCAGAGCTGGAGAGGCGAAAAGTGAGAAACAGGAATGAGATGCAAATGGAGACACAATCAAGGAGTGTGAACTACAAAAAGAAAGAGGTGGGACGAAAAGGAAAAGGGAAAATTAAATGGTGGGAAAGTAGAGTAATGGCTGTAAGAAAAGGCAGAGAAATATAACTGGAAGGTAAAATGGAAAACGGAGAGAAGGGACTGACCAGGAAGACTGATGTGTGCAGGTGAGCAAGGCAACCTCATACACCCCTGCTGAATCAGCCCTTCCCCTGCTCCACTCATTTAGGAAGGCAAAGTCCATATCTGTACCTCTTCAGTACAATCTCCCTTCTCTCTGACTGGAGACCCAGCACCTCAGCCCATCTCCCTGCAGACACCCACACCTGTCCAGATTTCCTGAGCTCCACTCAAACTCACTGAGAACCTGGGGCCTGTGGCAGCTCAGCCTCTCTGCCCCAACCCACCCTCCAAGCCAGGTGAAAAAAAAACAAACCACAAGACATAACCCCCCCCCCCATCACCACTCAAATTTCCCAGCACCTGAAAGGGTGGTGCAAGCATGTTTGACGTGGCAGGAAGATAATATTAAAATCCCAGCAGTGCTGCCTGTTACCATTGTGCAATGGAGAAATCCCAGAGCTGAAGCAGAGACCTGTCCTACCAGAGCCTGCCCTGTGTGATTTTCATGGGAGTGAGGGAAGTGCCACGGCTCTTATCAGTGGCTGAGCAGGAGGCAACAAGCTCCAGCTCAGGAATGAACTTCATCTGGTGGCACCAGTTCCCAAGGAGTGCCTGCAAGAGAGGAAGGATCTCACTTAATGGCATTGTGGTTTGAGCCTCAATGTGTGTTACTGAAAATGCCTTGCTTTTGGGGGAGGAGAGGGGAAATGGATCCATCCAGTCTAGTCCACTGCTTCTGCTTCTTCAGGAGAGTCCAGTGGAACACAAACAGCACAGGGTGAGACTGAGGGGAAGCAGAAAACAGGAGGGAGTGGAAGGAACTGGACACAGAAAGAACACAACAACAAAAAGCCAAATGAGGATAGAGGAGACAAAGCATTTCTGTGCATAACTGTGGTTCAGGGCAGCCTGAGCACTGAGGGAGCATCACTGGCACTGAGGAAAGGCCACGAGAGCACCTGAACTGCAACAAGCACAGCAACACTCCCCCAGGATTCTGCACTACGAGGCAGCGAGCAGAGGTTGTGTGAGGATGCACGAGCCTCCCAGGGCAATGCTGGGACTAGGCAGAGCCCAGAGCTGAAGAAGGATCACAACCAAGCCCCTGCTCTCCAGAGAGCTGGCCTGGGGGTGCAGCCACCGTTCCCCAGGGACTCGGAAGGGATGGGAGCATCAGTAGCCAAGTACAATTCCCATTTTGATATGGGAAGGCACAAGGCAAGGAGCGGAGTAGGAGTGCCACTGATCCACTGTTATCAATATTTATACTATGCCGGTAGCTTATGAGCAATGAAAATATCCAAGGACAATTTTATAGGCCAGATTCACTGCCCACTCGAGACACAGCCACAGCAATGGTTTGCTGCACTGCCTTGCACAGAAAGGCTCTGAGGTCTTCCAAATCCAAAATTCTTGGAGAGATTGATAAATGCATTGCTGGAAGACCTGGAAGAGACCTGGTAGAAGTGATGTTTAATTGTTTCCACCCACCACTTTGCAGTGAGTAGTAACAAAATTAAATAAAACATGATGAGGCCTTTTTTTTACTACTTGCCAAACGTGGATGAGAAATGAGTGGGGACCTGAAATAATCCACGAGTAAGAAATTAGCGATAACCTGGGACTTGCCACTGTGACCACATTGCACACAGCAGCCACACTCAGTCCCATGAACTGGAAGAAAAAGCTCCCCCCACAGCACGGAGTAGAATCGTCAGAGAGTGCTGGGAGCAGAGTTCCAAGGAGCTGAGAGCATCACTCTACACCAGGGAGTGCAACCAGAGCTCAGGGCACTGGTTTACCCCCCTCAGGGACCCCTCTCCCAGGAGGGAGGCTGACCCCAAGTCCTGGTGTGAAGGAGGCATTTACCCCTTCGGAGCAGCGTCCTGCCCGTAACCCAAGGCCGTGGCACAGCTGTCCCTTCAGCGAGGGGAGGGATCCCCACACATTTGTTGTCACCGATATCAAGGAATTTGGTGCCAGGTCTGCACAGAGGGATCCCGTGACACAGGACCAATGACACACTGCTGGTACTGCGGCTTCACACGCTTTCAACCTCAGGCACCCGCAGCCACTTCAACAGGCACACGTGGTATTGGAGGTGCTGGTAACATCCCCAAATCACAAAACAACTAGCAGAGGCAAAATTGCTTTGGCTTCCAAGAAAAAGACACTGTGTGCAGCCCCAGAACAGGCAGCAACTTTTGCAAATATCACAGAATCACAGAATGGTGATTCCACAGGCTGGAAAGGACCTCAAAGCTCATCTCATTCCACCCCCCCTGCCATGGGCAGGGACACCTTCCACTAGACCAGGTTGCTCCAAACCCTACCAGCCTAGCCTTGAACACTTCCAGGGATGGGGCAGCCACAGCTTCTCTGGGCAATAATTCCCTCCAGCAAGCTGACATTGCTCAGACCCACAACTGTCAGTGCAGTCCTGGATTAATCTCTCCAAGCTGCAGAGAAGAAACAGGTTGTTTTCAGAATTTCAGAATTCAGGCAAAGGCTGCCACCATCTGCCTCTCTAGACGTCACTGTCATCCCAAGTGACAAACGGGCTTCCTCGTTCCTCTGCTCTTGGATGAGCTCTGTCCCAAAAGAGCTGCAAGTCAATTGTTTTTCAGCCACAACAACCTTTAGGGACAAACAGAAAAAACCTCCATAAACCATCTTAGCCTACAGTGGAGTGGAGATCTTGATCCTTCTGCTAAATGTCCATCAAACTTCTTCAATTCCATCAGAAATTCACACTCTACTCCTGTCCTGCCATTAGTACTAGAAAGGACAAAAAAAAATTGTCTAATATGGAGTTTAATTCCATGAGTTTTTTTCACCATGGGTGTGGTCAGACTTCCTTTTGCAACAGCCTCTTACAAATTTAGTCTCATCCTCCAGCCTCGGTTCAGTGTCTCTCCAGGTTGGATTAGGCTCAGTTCTTTTAATCTTCCTGAATAGGCCATTTTACCTCTGTAAATCCAGAAGCCATGAAGGAGAATAGCTGTCATAACTTATATCCTGGTTGCCTTTGTAACAGGCACAATCCACTACATTCATGGTTTTACATACAATAGCCAAACCAGACTGATTAAACCCAAAAGAGAACACATTTAAAGGAGCCATTTATCACTGAATCTATTACTTTATAGGAGACATTCTTAAACGAGGACTGGTTTATTAGGCCAGTTCCATCAGAGGGGATGCTCATGTTTTCTGTTTGATGGAAAACTGAATGCTTAAGGGGCAGACACTTTTCAGGGCAGCACAGGAGAAACAGTTAATTGGAAGCAGCTCTGAACACAGGATTGAGCCTCAGAAATACTCTACAGTCAGATCACTTTTAGGGGCATTCTGGAGAACTTTCCAGCATGGGATCCCTGAATTTGGGTCACACATAGTCCAGATCCTTCCTGCAGGACAGACAGTCATGTGCACAGTATCAAAGGGAGCAGAATTAATTACTGAGGTTCTGTAGTGCTGACAGAGAGGAATTGTGGAACACAGCTATGAAAATAAACACTGCCTACCACCAATAACAAATGGTGTTCCCTTTCTTTCTTCCTCCTCCCTTTTTTTTTTTTTAATAAATCAGGAAATTACTTTTGCAACTGCTACTCCTTTGCCCTCATCTTTCATCCCAGAGGACAGTGTCATTACCCAGGCTGTGAAGCATCACAGGCAATGTCAGCCTTCAGAATGTGTGTCATTGATATCTCTATTGTTAATATTACCTATAATTTCTTTCATTGCCTGCAGAACTCACTCAAATCTGTGAAAACAAGCATTGCAAATTCAGGCCTGGACTCAACCAGGTAATTCATAACTGAGAAAGGAAATCATAAACATGGCAGGCTGTAATAGATGCATCAAAGGTGAAGCCCAAAAGAACCCTGCAGCACACTTCCAGGGTTTCCAAACCAGCAAACACACTTATTGGAAGCCTGAATGGTGCAGTTCATGGCCATTACACACCTGGACAGATATGGCATGAAGTTATTTTTAAATTTGGACATGCTGCTTTCCAGTTTGCACATATACCTGCAATGATTTTGCACACAGAACAAACCACTACTTAACTCTGAAGTATTAAAATTCCACTGTGATTATCACTCCCTAATCAAAACTTCCCTAAATTGATCAAGAGGGAATCACAGGTTGCAGCTGTTACCTTGCCTTACTACTGGAAACCTCTAGCATGAATGCTATTGCCTTTAAATATCCAATATTTGAAGGAGGAAGCAAAGGAACATTTTTCATAAGAATCATGTCATAAATTAGGAGGTGATGGAATTCATTTCATCAAGTATTTCCAGAGATGTTTCCCAGTCGGTTTGTTGTTTACCTTAAGTGATCAGAAATAGTCTCTTCCACTTGTTGGGCACGGGAGGTATCTGTGAAAGGCCATCTTTGACGTTTGTCTGACAATTTCCCGTGCTGAAAAGCAGTCTGATTCCCAAATGGACCACGTGGAGCTTTTATATCACATCGAGGGAGGAAGAGTTGCAGCCCAGTAAATGCACTGGAAAAAGCCTCGAGTCATGCCAGGGGAGGTTTAGGTTGGACAAGAGGGAAAATTTCTTCCCTCAAAGGGTTGTCAAGCTCTGGCACAGGCCACCCAGGACAGTGGGGGAGCCACCATTCCTGGGGGGGGATTTAAAAAGACATGTGGCCCTTGGGGACATGGTTTGGTGGCGACCTGGGCAGTGCTGGGATTGGACTCGATCTTAGAAGGCATTTCCAACCTGAACAATTCTGTGATTTTTACAAGGTCACTATTTCTGACACTCTCTCTGTAAGAAACAGCCTCTGTTTGCAAAGTTTTACCACCCCTGGTAACCCCCTTAACAGCTGGTGCCAGTGTAAGCACAGCTTTCCAGAGTCCAGCCTTGCCTGAAATGGAAAGAAACCATTTACCACCAGCTCCTCGTGTCCCACCCTTCAGCACTGTGTCAGAGTCAGGTGGTTGTCACTTGCTGTGGTGCAACTCCCCCTTGGAGCAGCACATTCCATCTGCTCCCACCTCCCTGTGCATCTGCAGCTCACAGGGTGACAGCCCCACCTCCCAACCCCTGTGTGGGGCTCCTGTGGGGCTTCACTGTCATCCTGACAGCCACTGTCACAAACCTCTCTGGCCATTTCCCTCCTCACTCTCTCACAGAAAGCCCTTCCTTCAGAGAAAGGCCAAGATTAAACACAGGTTTGTATTCGGGTCTTGAAAATGGACTCACCTCCAGCATCCCTCATTTTAACCTCGCCTGCTCATCACTCCATAAATATCAACCTGCAAAGCTCCGGACATGTTGCAATTTAGATCCACGCTGTCCCCTGAGATTTAATGCCTCCTGAATGTCCATTCATCCTTATGCATCCCCTGGGGACAATATCAGAGCCAGAGCTCTATGAGAAGATTGACAGGCAACCATTTTATGAAATATTTTCCAGTGAAAAATGTCCGCAGAACATCTGTTGGACTTTAAAACGAAAATTACAGCAGCTCATGTGTCCTACACTTCTGACAGGTCAGATAAAAGCATTTTTAGATATAAATGTATACATTCATATACAAATAATATAAATGCCCATAGCTTAGTTAGATATAGTTAATATTATTGTATGTTGTCACATTGTTTCAATACTTCTACACTGCTTAAATAAATATTTATACATATAATAATATATACCAATGTTAAATATATCATTTAAAGGCCACAGTTCACAAAGCCAGCCAGCTGTGTTGAAAAAGAGAAAAGGGCAATTTTTACAGAGAGTGGCCTTTGCCCAGAGCTGGGGCTGCCTTCTAGAAACTGCCTTTTTGGTCTTAGAAAGTTTCAGAAGTTTAGTTTAACTTTGTTCCTTATCGAAAAGTAATACTTTCTTGGAAGATAAAGACTGTCATAAGGATGGCTCAAATCTGAGCAACCTCAAAAAGAGCATTTTCTTCCAGAGAGCCTGATTCTTCAGCTTAACAGGCATTACTCAACAGAGAAACCCCATTTGTTTTCCCTTTCTTTGGCTGGACTTTGCCTGTATCAAACCCAGCTCCTTTCCTGCAGCACAACTGCAGCCATCAGTCCCCTTTAGCCACAGAGCAGTGCCCTTTTCCTTCCCTTCCTTAGGGGTGTTCTCCCACATCAGGCACCTTCCCAGTTTTCCCTGCCCAATTCCACGGCATGATTTTGTTTTTATGCATTTATCCTCCATCACTGCGACCTTCTCTAATTTCACCCCCCCTCCTTTGGCTGACTCCAGGCCCAGCAACTCTCCAAACAGGATTTCTGTGAGGAACACACCACCTCTTCCCAGGAGATCTCACCAGTTCATCCAGGCCTCCTTCCTGCAGATCATGCCTTGGATTTTGCTCCCTGCTTTCCAAGCATCACCAGTGCCAGGGCTGCACCCACCGCCATCCGCTGCCATTTCACGTTCCAGCTAACCAGAAGTGGTTATTATGAATCTGAAATGGTTCTGTCTCTCCTTGCTCTCTGCATCAAAAGATCAGTAATTGCTCAGCTGTCCTGACACAGCACAGGAGCCCAGACACAAATTCCCTCTCCTCTGGCAGGAACCTGGGATGGTCCCAGCCCTGTGGTAACAGCCCCCGTTATTATCCCCTTTTCCTTGCACCACTACAGGAATAGAGGCACAGGCTGTGCACCACCAGACTGGCCTGGAATCTACAGAACAGCCCTCTGAGTTCACACACCAACTTGCAAAAAATATCTTTCCCCTGTGAGCAGCCTTATCCTTGGCAGGATGCTCCCAACTCCCACTCCTGAGCGTGTTCCCGTGGAAGAACATTCCACCAGACTACAGGATGACCGAGCGCTCAAGCAGTCACACTGAACAGCGATATGATACGACAGCAAGAAAGTTTCTGGCCTTTATTTGAAGGCTTTTACCAGTTACAGTAAGAATTGTCATTGCAAACCAGGAATTTTTTTAAAAAAACGAATAATAAAAGTTAAAAAAAAAAAACCAAAAAACATCCACGAGGTCACCTGCAAGTAAGACATGTTGGTACAGAAAGGAGATGTGCGCTTTTGCTTCTTCCATCCTGTTTGTTTTTCCAAGAACTGATAAACTAAGATACTAGGAAAGGTTGGATGCTATTGGAATCATTCCAGCAGGTGAGCATTTAAAATTAACAGCATATACTGTACCAGGGTAACAGAGTAGCTACGTTAAGTCTATGGGTTTGAGTTGGGCTTATTGTAATTTGCTTCCCAAAAAAGGACATTAAAAAACAGATTATGCCAAGGTATCTATAACAGAGGCATAAGTTGACTCTGTGAGTTTGTCCCCATTCTATTTATAACTCATCTTGGTAGCAAAGAAGTGATGTAAGCAACTGGAAATCTGAGCAGCGTGTGACTGACCAGATTGCCACCGCAATTCAGCTTTATAATGCACGTCCAATATGTCCACACATCCATCAGCCTCCCAAGGCACACCAGCAGGAATTCTGACTCAGCATTCTCCTAGCAGGGAAGGCTATTTACTTGCTTTGTCCAAAATCAACCCATCTGATGACCTGGGTGCTTCCCAGTTCCACGCACACAATCCTGTCAGAAGGAGATTCGAAGCAACCAGGTCCCAGTGCACAACTTCTGACCTCTCAAAAAGTCATCTTCACCTTCAGCCACATCCTGCTGCCATCTTTTGCTTTGAGTTGCTGGAATAATGGAGTATTTAGAGTCGAAAAAAAAATATGCTTCCGACTTCAAAGTGAGGAAGTAATGGTAGAGAAGATTTTATGTGCATCAAACCCCAGTCCTACGTCTGCGCTCGTGCCAGTCCAGCCCCAGCTGTGCCACACCAGCAGGCAGTGCCAGCAGTGCCTGTTCTCCAGAGCAAGGCACCCACAGAGCCCTCAGGGGCAGGGAGGGTGCTCCCCAGCACGGGAGCAGCCCTGCAGGGATCGCTTCCCCTTCCAAGGTCAGATAAACCCCATGAGTACTTCTCTGCAGATGCTGGTCTGTGCACACAGCTGAGACAGGAAAATTGAGGCTCATCTATGAAACGCACTTCAAATCAAACAAATCAACTCAGTTTACAGTCAAGTCTGCTCACAGAGCCTGTTGACAGAAACAATTAACATCTCATTTGTTTATAACTAATAAACCAGTGTTTTAGCAGTTTTAAAACACATTAAACACACACATGTGGCAGCATTCCTGTTACACAGCCCCATTCCAACACCACGAGGAGGAGGAAGTCAACACCACACTCACATCCCATCCACTTGTGGGAGGGAAAAATAAAGAAGGGAATAAAAACAAAAACGAACTCAAACAACCATTTCCCCCCAGCACACTCCAAAGAAAGTTCCAAGATTACTGTTACTGAGGTTAGCAATGCCTGGGGCTGGAGAATGGAGGCTGAAATTCCAGGTCCTGCAAGCTTCACCACGAAACTACCACGAGCTTCAGCTCTGCCTAATTGTATCTGAAAGCACGAGAGACTCCAGCAGACATGACACTCTTGAAATACAGAACTTTATTTAGAAACTGCTTAAAATAGAAAAACCCTGTCAAGAAAAATCCAAGTCAAATATGGTTTCTCAGTAAAATGGAGTTTTAGGGCAACAAAAGTCTAAAAGGCCACAAGAGAAATAGCACCACTGCAATTTTAAACAATGGCTAGATACTTGCATTTTTGGCATTCACTGAATTTGGGTTTTTCTCTGAACTTCACAAAGATTCATGCACTACACAATTACCATAAAATGCTCTCCTACACACATTTTGGGACAAGCTACCACCAGAAACAAATGAATACAAGCACAACAGGACTGATCAATCTCAGTAGTGAAGGGGGGTCAGAAGTCTTGCAGGATCTTGCCAAACACAACAGTAATGAGGGGCATGATAGCAAAAAAGGACAGTTAAGGAAAGTATTTTAAATATTAATATTTAAGTTAGTCTCAGTACTGTATTTTCTGCAATAACATTAGCTCTGTTAGCCAGCATCTTTTAGTTTTTACCCCAGAAGACTACTGAACTGGCAAGTATTATTAATATGCCCTGGTTTGAAGGGGAAAAAAAAAAAAGAAGAAAACAGAAAAATATCATCCTCATATGCTCAATTCACTTCCATTCAGAGCCAGTTGCACAGTGCAAGTCCTGTTACAACTTATTGGGTGTGATCAGCATTCCTTGGGATGGGACAGGGAAAAATGAGAGACCAGAAAGGATTCCAACGGAAATGAAAATAAACAGAACAAATAGAAACAAGAGCCGGGAAGAAAAATTATGTCTGAAGGACATTTTAGGCAGTAAGACTGGATGCCCTTTGCTTTGTTTTTCTTACAGAAAACACAGTACGTTTTGGCAAAGCCACAATGCCACAGAGAAAGGCTTCAGCACTCTTCAAGGTAATTTATGTGTCTCAGCTGTTCATACTCCCTCTAATCTTGTGACAGGCAACGTTAAGGCCCATTTCATCGAGAACTAATCACTTAGTAAGCAGCTTTACATAGGAATGGAGTTTTGTTTTAATAGCCCCTTTTGAGCACTTGCTGACACAGTGAGATTGCCACGCAAGGCCTCTCGGACAGCAGTGAATGGAGTTAAACAAACGTCTACCCCAATATGAAGCACATAAAATCTCCCATCACATTACTTCAATTTGGCATATGGAAGCATATTTTAAATACTCTTAAGGCATTTATTATAATTTCTGTGCTGCAATTTCACATTAACTCAATCTTTTCTGTGAGTCAGAGTCTTTAATTTCTCTACTGCACACCACCTCAGATACAAAAAGAGTCTTCCCACAAACCAGTGTTTTACCAGCAAACCATTCTGCAACGAGTTCCAAATATTCAGCCTCTTGCTCCCTAAATATACCACCTCGATGTGAATACTGCTCTGCTACAGCGTGAGAAAGAGCTCCTAACTCAAACCCACTGTAAAAGTGAAACTTCCGCAAAGTGCACTTTAAGAAGAGGTACTTTTTGCTTATGAAAAGAAACCAGTGAGTCCTCTAAGAATAAAGTGGAGTATTTTACAGTTAAGCACATGATCTGGGGCAAAGAATTCTGATGTTGCTGCTCTGCTGGTACAGTATGTGGTCTGTTAATACTCTTCTTGTTCCTCCTGCGGTGCTCCTTCGTCAGGTATCACAAAGCCTTCCTGAAGGGGAAGAACACAAGTGCTTTAATGAAAATCTGATGTCAAACCAGTTCCTAGCTACTCTGTGTGCCTTTTCTCCCTCTTTTACTTCAGATAGATACCCCTAAGTCACTATTTACAGTGTCAAGATGTATTACCAGAAGTATTTTCCTCATCTTTGATCTATTTGTTACACACTTCTCATGAAAGGCCGACCTTGTTTGCTGCCTGACTATAATTATGCTATCTGCTCCTTTATTACAGGAAAAAGCTAGGCCATAAAGTCATGGAAAAAAAAAAAGTAGAACTAGAAGGAGCCCTGGAAAGCAAACCAGCTTCCAATTACAAGAGCAGGGAGGAACTGTGCAACCCAGTTTATAACAGATTACTTACATCTGTGGCATAAAGAATTTCCACAATCCTCTGCAACACTGGATCATTCTCCCCTTCATTCTCCTGGCAGATCAATTCAATGTTCCTCAATTTGCCAAAGTAGAAGTCTCTCTCTTTCTCCAGATCTTCAACAGTAAGTTTCAATACGTTGATCTGCCAAGGGGCATCGACAATAATTTATCCACCAGAGACAGAATTCAGTAGGATCTATGCAAAAGGCGGGTCCCCAAAGTTCTCAGAAGGGTGTTGATATGCAAAGCACTTCAGCAGTAACCAAGATATGGGGGGAGGGGGACTGTGAGAGGAGGAAAAGGGCTATTTCTCAAATTGTAATATTATAATATTATTGCCACAACAAGCATCCAGTCCAACACAGGCAAAGCCACTTGGAAATTCTAAAGGCTGAATCCATGAAATAGGTAAAGCACCGCCTGCCTGCAGTCCCCCTTGCTCACACATTCTTTCACGACAACTCTCCCGCTGACAGCAGTTTCAGTTGTGTTGCACCCAGGATTTCAGTGAGGGAGCAGCTGCTCATAGCTCTGCTGGAATGCTGTGAGAGCTGCAGCACAGCTGTGGAAATACTTACAAACCATGCTATGTGTGACACGGCACACACTGGGGTTAAATGTCTGGGCACTCGTGTGCAGGAGGGGTTTCACTCCCGTCAGGAGAGCAAGACATTTTAACAAAGCCTTCCAATTACGTGATTTTAAATGAGCTGACTGGACTCAGAGAGTTTTCTTCCGTTTGCCCAACCCAGACATTTCACACTGTTGGAGAAGCAAACCTGCACACAGCTCTGCCAAGCAGAGGTCACTCACAGGGCTGTGCTGAACCCACCTGCTCGATCAATCCGGCCGATTCGTCGTCTCCTCCACCCTTTTTGACCATCCCAGACCCAGCCTTGGGAGCTGCTGGGGTCCTCTGTGCAACGATGGGCCTCTGTGGGGCTGCAAGATTAATTCACCAATTAACTCTAATTAATTCTCCGTCCCATAAAGCTACTATCTCCCCTTCAAACACGCTTAGGCATGTGAGAGTTTGAAGATATGTATGTTCCTTCCTTGACTCCATGTGTGTGGGGGTTTGGCATGTCTCAGCACTAATCCTTGCCATTTTCTCTTTAGAGAAGACTGTTCTTTCTGTAGGCTCAACACCTGGGCACTGCAGCAGCCTCAGTGTCTGAGCCTAACCCTTCTGAAACAAGATGCAAAATACTATAAGCCCATACACTGATTTTAAATAGGAACCCAGCCTTCATTTCCCCAGAGTTTCTGATGATCTAGATAATCCTTTAACTAGTTTCTCTACCTGCACTGCCAGTTCCAAGAGATTTCCTGGGTTTGTTCATGACTGGAGCAACAAGGTTTGGTGCTATTGTGTCTTGGCCTTGTCGAGCAGCAACAGGATCATACTCCTTCCCGTCATAGTTTGCATCAAAAAATTTTTTGAACCACTGAACAAATTCAAAGTTGTCCTGAAATTTTCCTTTCACTAGTTTGTCCACAGGAATTATCTGAAGTAGGGGAAAAAAAAAAATAGTCAGACTCATGTTAAGGGTAAAGAACTTCTGTATTTTTATATAAAGTTTGAAAATGAATACACTCAGAAGGCATAAAAATCTAATTATTGTCCAGTCTAGAGGAAATCCTCCTTGACCACAACTATCTCAAATAGTAGGATTTTTGCTAATAACTGGAATGAAAAACAAATCAGGCTCACTGTGAGAGTCCAAGTAATTTTAAATAATTCTGCAGCAAGGTTTCTGCTACACCAGGCTCACACACAAATCTTCCTGTCCACGTGGAGCTGGCTCAGGCAGTGCTGGGGCTGACAAATATGAACTGCTGACCAAATCCACAGCCTGCCAACACACAGAACTGCTACAAGAGCAAAACATCACCTTTATAGCAGATTCCAGCTCCTCTGGAATGAGGTGTGTAACTGAAGGTCATTAAAAAGATGCAGCAAGTAGAGAAGTCTTGTCTGTAGGTCACGAGCTGAGGGACCATGACCTGGCAGGGACCAGGAGCCACGATTGTTACGTGTCCACAGATTCACAGAATGGTTTGGGTTGGAGGGGACCTTAAAGCTCCTCTCATTCCAACCCCCTGCCATGGGCAGGGATACCTTCCACTAGCCCAGGTTGCTCAGAGCTCCATCCATCCTGACCTTGAACACTTCCAGGGATGAGGCAGCCACAGCTTCTCTGGGACACCTGTCCCAGTGCCTCAGCACCTTCACAGGAAAGAGTTTTTTCATAATGCCCACTTTCCAAATGACCATTCAGCATTTGGAAGCCACACTGGTTGTCCAGATGTGGACAGACTGCACAAGCCACTGTCCCCAAGCAGAGACTGACTCTGTGTTGGAGCTGCTGCCAGCACACAATGAGATGTCTTCTTAAAGAAGGAAAAAGCTTTGACACAGAAGTTCTACATCCTACCAAACAAACAGTTTGTCACTAATATCTGGATAAATCCCCCTTCCATAGGCAGAACTGTCATTCAATCTGAACGAGCTTTTTCACAGATCTCATTTTCCCTCACTAAGAATCACACAGTTTAACATCTGGAGGTATTTAAAAGCTGTGTAGATGTGACACCTGGGGACATGGTTTAGTGGTGGCCTTGCCAGTGCAGGGGGAACAGCTGGAATCAATGGTCTTAGAGGGCTTTTCCAACCTCAACAATTATACAGTTCTATATACTGGTAAAGAAGAACTTGAAATCCTCAGGACTATCACAGCAGTAGGTTATGGGAGCACACCTCATATAAAGATGGTCCAAAAAAGGAAGTTCAAGCAAACCTTATCTCAGAGAAATGTCAATATTAGTCTGTGGCACATAAGTTGCACAGAATTAAACATTCACCTCATCATTAGGAACTAGAAACCTGTCCTTGGCTGGAGTAAAGCAGATCATGTCCTGAATGAAATGAGGAGCCCAACGCAAACCAAAACCAAGAGTTTTGAGATTTACAAACCAAAAGCACATTCTGCTCCCAGATTTAGTCAACTCTAAATCTGAAAGCACATCCCATCTACACTGGCATTAAGAGCACAGAGAAATCAGTCACAGCCCAGCTTACTTTGTCAACACCCATTCGTTTAAAACCTGCTTGTAGAACCTTGAAGTTTTGAATGTACTCATGTTCCAATTTTGCTTGAAACTTCACTTTCTTGAGTGCTACAGAACCTGGGAAGAGCATGTCCATGAACTGACAGTATGCAGCACCTGCCAAAAGGAAAAGAACACAAATCCTGGGGTCAATTAAGTCAGCTCAGCTCACTAACCTTCACAAATTACTTTGCAGTTAGATCAGCAAACTGACCTGACTCACTCCTCAGCTACACAAGCCCTTAAAGGCAACAAAGGCAAGAAAACAGGAAGCTTCAGTCTCCTTTTTTGTGCAGCATGGCCACAGATAAGCTTATGGGAGCTGCAGAACCACACTTTTGGGCTCTTTACTTGAAGTCTTATGAATTAGAGCAATCCTGCCTCCACAGTTCCAAGGTAAAAAGAAAAATCCAGTGAGTAATTTGACTTTCCTTTCTTCGTGGATATCAGTACAGATCTGAGATGTTACATGTGTCCAACAGGCATGTAATCTCCTCTTAACAACACTAATGGAACTAAACCAGAAAAAGCATTATTCTAAAAATTGTATTTCACCATTATCCAAATAGTGATACATTTACTTCCTACAAATAGAACCTATACACAATTCAAGGTGCCCTCCAAGATAAAAGGCCAATTAAACTGGATTATATTTAAAACAGGCCTTAATCAAAGAACTGAAATAAGATAGTGTTTCTATTAATTTTAAATCCTTCATGTCCTCTAATTCAGCTCTTGTTGTAATAAGAGCAAGAGAGGGATTCAGTTCAGCCACAAAGGGCAGACAATCGCCTCCAAAAATTAGGTTTTGTAGAATATACACACACAGTAAAAAAAAGATATTTTTAAACTAGATCCTCACTCTGAAGTGATGATACACAAGCACGTGCCACTGAAAACATCAGCACAACATCTGGAGCACTATTCCCCCACCAGCATGAATGAATTAAGGAGTAATGGGAACCCTAACCTAAGCCATCAAACAGCTACACAACAAGCTTTTGGGAGCATTGCCCTGAACTACTCTATTAATCTCAACCACATCCTATAATAGTTCACTTTCCCCCAAGATGTTTTGCAGGGGCTCCCACTTTCACCTGCTACCAAAAGACTGACATCATCCACTGGTGCAAATTTAAAAAAACAAAAAACAAAAACAACAACAAAACCCAACACCAAAAAAACCAATTCTTGCTGTTTGCTCTCCACTGTCTCTCAGTTCACTTGCTGCATAACTCCAATCCCAGCTCAAACACAGAGGACTTGCCAGAGACCAGGGGTTTGCTCACTATTGGCAGTCTGAGAGATAAGCATGATCAAAAGAGGGATCACAGCATAAGCCAAAGGTCATCTTTTGTGCATTTATGCAACCTCAAACTGTTGCTGTTACTACTGCCCTTGCCAAAGGCAGCAAAGCCAGCTTGGGAACTCCTGCTCCCCCAGGACTATGACAGCAAAAGCCACTTCATACCTGCCGAGGCACAAAGCATTTCTGCAGACACAGGAAAGGGACGTTACTCAGCGTGTACATCAACAGCCCTCAGCCTTTCCCTCAAAACAGGCGAGCTGAAATTCTGCAGAGCCAGCACTAATTACCCTCACTTCAACAGCACAGGGCTCTCACAGCATTCAACACTCACACCAGTGCACAACCTCTCTGCTTTGCAAACCAGCACTGCACACAACAGGGTTTTAACCTGCCTGTCCGAAAGCAGACAGTGCTGATCACTTCCTTCTGTGGCTGTAGATCTTCAGTTCCTTCACCCTTACAGCTTTCTCTCCATCATCACATCAGACAAAAGCCACCACAAACACCTGTTCAGATGTCCACCTTGAGTCCCCTGCTACTCTGCAGTCTTTGGGACTGTTTTTTCCAGGTTGTATCAACAGTCCCAAACTTATTTTTAATTTGTTCCTCCCTTTATTCCCATGAGCAACACCTTAAGTCAAAGTCACTGTATGAGCTACACTTCCACTTTTCACTGAGTGCCTGTTGCAGCTACCCAAATTATCTCGTACTCAGGCTGCATTTTTAGCCTTGGGTTTTTTTCAGCTCTACAGACTATTATCTTTTATTCATTCCTACAAACCTCCTCCTTCCACACTCCCCTCCCTGCTATGACACTTGAGTTCATTTCTGTACCACAACAACTTCCCCTTTTCTGCCTATAATGTACATGAATTTCAGCTGCGCTGAAGTCGGCTCAAGATCTGTTGACACAGACTGACGTGCCCTGGGACCAGAAGGAGTTGCAAAACTCCTGCAGGTGACCCCACAAGTCACCAGTTAGCCTTCCTCACACTCCAGTGCTCTTCCACAAGAAATCACGATTGTTTTTGCTAGTTGTTTAGACATACTCTACCCATTGAGACTAAATGCTTAATTCCTCATGGGAAAGCATCCTCTTCCTCAGAGTCTTTTTTTCACATTATAGCCCATTCCTTACAGCACCTATGCTGTAGTGAGTCAGGAGAGCATGCCTTTTCATTACACTGACATTATTAACAACCACTTCAATAACACTCCAGCCATAACTGGCTCATAACGCTGACCACGGATCTGTTCACACCAGGAACTAAGCCAGGAGCAGGGCTCCAGCAGGGCAGCACAGAGGGCTCACACTGCACAGCTGCACCTCTGCAGAACCAGGGTGCACATCCCATTTGGGACTCTCTTTGGGACACCGACCCCTCACCTGAGCACAGCTGTTCGATCTTGGTCAGCGTCAGCTGCAGAGACTCATTGATCCACGCCAGCATGTCATGTCGGCTCAAGTTATCGCTGGTCACTGAAGTAGAATACACATTCACTGCCATTTTCTGAAAGACACAACCAGAGGTGTGAGTGCCGCAGGCGCCGGGCCCCCACGCTCGGGGGCTGCGGTGGAGCCGCTTCCTTTGGAGCCTCCCCGACACAGCAGCGAGTGCATCGCGACGGAGCTGCCCGCCGACAACAGCTGGGCGGACCCTCCCTGCCCGCGGCCGCCCGGGGCTCGGCCCCGCGATCCCCCAGGAAAAATTCGCACCGAGGCGCTCACGTGGGAACCCGCCGAAAAGGAATCACGGCCGCGGCAAGAAGCTACTCATCCCCTCTTTTCCCGGGAGCGGCCGGCACGCTCCCTGCCCGGCTCAGGGTATCTCCGAGGGATCAGCCCCGAGCGGCCGCTCCCCGCCCAGCCCCGGCGGCACAAAGCGGAGCCGCCGCCGCCGCAGCTGCCGCCGCGGGGCGGGGCACGGCCCGCTCATACCCCCCCTCCAACCTCCAACCCCCAACCCACCCTCAGCACCCCCCGCCGGCCGCTCCGCTCCGCTCCGCCACCGCACCCCCGCCCGCCGAGGGGCGCGGCCCGGCCCTGCAGGCCTCGCGCCGGTCCCCTCACAGCGGCGGCGCCCCCCCTCGTCCCCCACCCCGGAGCGCGGGGGTCTCCCGCCTCGCCTCGCCCCGCTCCCCCGCGGCGGCCCCGAGCCCTGCCCCGGGCCCGGCCCCGGTACCTGCGCCGCGCTCGCCCCGTCGGCCCCGCGTTCAAACCGGCCCCGCCCGCCCGCACCGGGACCGCGTCACGCGCTCGCTGCGCGCCTGCGTCACGCGCGCGTCACGGCCCCGCGCGGGGAGCGCCGCGCGCCGGGACGGGCCGGGCTGAGAGAGGGAGGGGAAGGGCGGGACCCGTTGCTAAGGGGCGGGGCCAGCAGCAGCGTTGCTACGGGGTGAAAGGCCACGCCCATCCGCCACGCCCCCGCCCCCGCGGGCTCGCCCGCCATTGGCGGAGCCGGTGGCCCCGCCCACACCGAGGGGTCCCGCGTGCCCGGGGGGTCGAGTGGGGATCGGGGACGAGGGAGCGGCGAGGGGTGCAGGGACCGACCCCGGGAACAGCCGGGACAGACCCCGGTACAGCCGGGACAGACCCCGGTACAGCCAGGACAGACCCCCGGTACAGCCGGGACAGACCCCCGGTACAGCCGGGACAGACCCCGGTACAGCCGGGACAGATCCCAGTACAGCCGGGACAGACCCCTGGTACAGCAGGGACAGACCCCGGTACAGCCGGGACAGACCCCGGTACAGCCGGGACAGACCCCGGGAACAGCCGGGACAGACCCCGGTACAGCCAGCACCGACCCCCCAGTACCGACCTCTGGTAACAGCCAGTACCAACCACCTGGTACCGAACCCCAAGTTCAACCAGCACCGGCCATCCAGTACCAACCACCCAGTACGGACCACCCGGTACAGCCAGGACCAGACCCCAGCACAGCCCAGCCCAGACCGATGGGCTCTTGTATTCCAATCTAAAGTTTAAGGGCATTTTTTCCTGAACTGGTAGAATTGTGCAGTCCTGCTGCCGCCCGTGCAATCCCGTCTCGGATGGATGGCTTTGAACTCGTAAGACACACATTTGTTTTCAGTTATGTGGTAAAAGCTGAGAAGTCAGGGTGAGGGAAATTATTATGCCTTGCTTATTTCATGGTTGAGTCCTCACCGGTTCACCAGATCTTTGGATAATGAGACACTGATTGCAAATATTTTGGAAAAACAACCTTAGTGTTAAAAGGAATTGACTATGTGTTGGTCAGATCTGATGGGGCTTTGAACAACCTGGTGTAGTGGAAGGTGTCCTTGCCCATTAGGTTTTATCCCCATTTGGGACAGGCTACATCTTCACTGAGTAGCCACAGTTGATTCCTGGCCCAGCCAGGGATCAGACTCCCCTCTAGAGCCCGACCTACCCAGCACAGCCAGCACCTGATGCCTTGGTGTCACTGGGCATGACCTCAGCAGCAGTGGGGAAGGGGCACTCCAGCTCCCCAGCTGTGCCCCTCCTCCTGCCGTGAACCCCTTTTTTTTTCACCCAATAAAAATGGTCCAGCCATACAGAAATACTCCTTTTTAATCAGACGTGATAAACGGTAAACTGCCAACATGGATCCCCTGTCTTTCCCACGTGGAAAACAGTGGAATCATGTGGACAAGGCAAACTTGGGAGTTTCCACACTCCGGATACAAAAAAAAAAAAAACCATGTAAAACGTGTTCAAAATGATACATTTCTATCATTTTTAGAAGATTGTACAAAAACCCGCAACATGTTCAACAATAAAAATCCTTAACCTAAAAAAATAGCACCAGGGAGTTAGAAACCTTTAAAAAGTATTAAAAAGGCATTTCTGAAATCCCCCTCCCTTAACAACATTTTATAAACACATAATAAAAGGCAGTTCTTACAGGGAAAAACATTTCAAGGAAGACTTGTCTGCTACAATTCTCATCAAGTGAGCTTAATGCCAAGACAATTCTCATTCCTCTTTTATCTTTGTTTACCTTCCCCAAGTCCTTTTTTTGTTTCCCTCATCTATTTGTTTTCCTTTTGATCAGATAGGAAAGGATGTGAGATCTGGAGTATAAGATCAGGGATGCTGTGGAGTGGAGGACACATGTTTGCTCAGTTTGGAAAAATCAAACCCACCAGAGGGGTCCAGAGCAGAGCACGCCTGTCACCCACAGGCCCCATGCTGGGCTCTGAACGGGAACTTCAAGGAGCTGGGATGAGGAATTAGTGTTGTGGCTGGGCTCCAGCTGGACACAAGGATCAGAGGTTGGCGAGGGGTCCAAAACCAACCGGCGCAGCAGTTGGCAATGCCAAGGCTTCCTGAACACCCTCAGCACACACAGAACCCACCCTGCCATCTTCCCAGCCCAGGGTCGGGTGACAAAACAGTGCTACATGTCCCCAAGAAGTGACAAGGAGCACCTCACTTGGCTTTCTACAGCGTCTTCTTAACTAAGGTGTGGGGCTTGAGCACATGTCATGGAGAATGAACCCCTCAAACAACACTTAAAGAGTAACCTCCAGGTTAAAACAGGGAAGAAAGCCTTTAAACTACCTGGGCTTCCTTTTCTGCCCATTCCCAAGTACAGCCTTGGGGTAGAGATCAAGAGAAAATGGTCCTCGGAGCTGGGGTGGAAAGCTGCACACAAGGGTGGAAAATGGGAGGCTGCCATCCTCCACCACCCGGGATGGGGTGCCAGGAGGTCCCAGTGTGTCAGAGAGGTAGAAGGAGCTGGGAGAGAGGCTCTCACTTCCCACTGATGCTGTACAACACCTTGCAAGACAGCCTGGCATCAATCAGGGGGGCGGGATGGCCCGTGGTTTGGACCCAATAATTTTGAGAAGGCACTGAAGGGCTCTGCCAGAGCCAGGTGAACAGCAGAGGTAGGGGAGGACAGAGGAGAGGGGGAATGTCACAAGTTGTCTCAGTGCATTGAAATGTGCATTGGGATTCAGAGTCTTTAGAGAAGCCTGCTGAGGCAGCAGCCCATGGGGCTGGGGATAACCTGTAGGGAATGGAGGCAGGCACCCACACCTCCCTGGATGCTGGCTATGGGCACAGCACGCCCAGGGCTTCATGGACAGCGGGATAATCAGTCTGGCACAGGATGGGCACAGATAAGAGCAGTGCTGCACTCCTGGACCCTGCACCCCCACAGGGGGTTGGGTGGGATTTTCCCTGTAAGGAACCCCCTGCCCCACAGCCAACACTCTGCCACCACTGCTGGGGTTCATGACACAGTATGTGACATTTGGTGGCGGGGGGACTGCAGTTTGAGGATGCCCTTGACCACTACGCTGTCCTGCCTGCTGACATACCACATTCATTTGGGAAATGGATGCTCCAAGAACATTTTCCTTTACAGACACTGGAGCCCAAATCCTCCCTGCTCCAATTACTGTGTAAAAGCTTTCAAACCACTCAGCAGGATTGTAAAATGTAAGGAAAGGTTTTAGATGCTTTAAAAAGGAAGTAGTGAATATTTGTAAACTACAGCCAAAACATATAAAACAGTATTTCTTTAGTTCTAGCTAGAAAAGTAATTCTATAACCTCACAGTTCGGTTTCAGCTACATTCAGGTCTATGAATCTCCACATTCTTATGTAATGCCTTAAAAGCAGCAACAGACATCAAACCAACAAAATTAAAGTTTATAAAAAAAATAAAAATAAAAAAGATTTGGTTTCTATATGATCCTGTGTTCAGTGTGTAACCTGAGCAGGGTCCCCTACACCTGCTGCTACGGCTTGGGGGTTTTGGGCAGTTGCTTCAAGAGGTTTTGTTTGTTTAGGAAAAGCAGTAACTCACTGTAGTTCAGGTTTGCCTGCAGCACCCTGGCAGCTGCCCCCACCACACTGACTGCTCAGCAAGTGGTGACTTCCCAGCTCCAGGCTAAACCGGAATAGTTAATGCTGCGGAGGAGACTCATCAGTGATGCATAGAGCTCCTGCATGCTGGGCAATTAAAGCTCCTTGTCCATCATTTCCTATCACTGCCTGTTAGTCCCTTTAAAGAAGTGACCCTGCCAGGTTCTTTGGTTACAGACACTTTCCCCGCGGGGGCCAGGCTGCCGTCCTGCAGCGCGTGGCCGGGGAGGGACGGGGCCGTGGCAGCCTGGCGGCCGTGCCCGTCCCTCTCCCGCCACGCCGTGCACCTTCACCAGAGAGACGAGGGGCGCTCGGCTTGCTATTCACAGGCAAAGTAATCCTTGAGCGGGGAGAAGAGGTGCCGGATGACCGGCACGCTCCACGATTTCTCCAGCAGCTTCTGGTGAGCCCCGCGGCCGATGTTGGAGACGTCCGCGTAGTGGAGGGGGAAGCCGAAGATCCTGAAGGGCAGAGGCAGGAGATGGGGGGTCAGAGCAGAAGGAGGGGCCCCTTTCGCCGGCCAGCTCTGCTCCTGAGCCACCCAGAGGCACTGAGCATCTGGAATCTCCTACGGGAAGGGCGCTCTGCTCCCCAGCATGGTGGCCTGAGCGGTGTCCCCACCGTTCTGAACGGGGATGGGCAGTGGCAGCCCACCTTGCCCTGTGCCCTCCATAGCTTTTCCTGGCAAGGCTTTTGGAGAAGCCCTGTGCCAGTGGCATCCCGCCTGCCTCTGCTCAGCAGCACCTCTGCAAGCATTGCCCCAGGCTGCTCCATGGAGACAGGACTGAGTAGCTCTGGGTAGCTCTGAGTCACGGGCTGGGCACTTCCAGTACAATCAGATGAAAGTCCAAGAGCTATTTCACATGACAAAGGCTCGGGAAATTGTTATTTTACTTTCAAATGCCTTTAGCTCAGTGTTAACTTCAACAAATACAGGCAATTTAAATAAACAAACAAAAATACTTAACCTCAGTCTGTGTTTACTGGGCCAAAGCATCCGCTATGCAAAAACTTCAGGTTGTCACTAGGAGTATTTGGTGTGCAGGACTACTCCAGCTGGATTTTATCTACTCCCAAGTCCTTCTGATGATTTTTTGCCATGAATTCAGGGTGTGAGTAGGGTTTGGAGGAGCACAGTGCTGTCATGCTGGTGCCTCAGCAGCTGCCTGCTGCAATGTGAGTGTTCCCATGCCACTACACCCAGCTGAGCCCCAGTGGCTGCCATACAGCACCCCCACATCAGCCTGGGCCTTACACCAAGGCTGGGGCACATGTGCACCCACCACACAGCACCCTGTGCAAGCCCCATCATTCTTCCTTCCACATGCCTCAGGTCCAGGGCATAGGACGCCACTACACTTTTCCCACAGCCATAGCTCATTAGTAAGTGCATTAATTATCATGTGCACATCACTGCAGGGAAGCTGCCCCGTGCGGGAGCTGCAGCTCCTCGCTCCCAGGAGCTGGGCTTTGAGCCAGGGAGGCAAAAAAACCCACAGGAGCAGCACAAACCAGCAAAAACTACAGCAAGAGATTCAAGAGGACAGCAAAGGACTGATTGATTACCTGTCCATCCCCGGGAGGTTGCCCCAGAAGTAACGAGCTCGGTGGGCAGCTGATATCTTGATCGCATTAATCATAACTGGGTTACACTGGGGGCCAGAGAGGGGGAGAAATAAAAGTTAAAGGACATTTGGGTTTAGTCCTCTCCTGCAGGAGAAGCCCTTCCCACTGCACTGCAGGGACTTAAAAGTCTCCAGCAAATCCTCCTAAGGATGTAGCCCCCACAAATCCTGTTCTACACCATGGCACATCCTGGTTGGCCACAGGGGCTCCCGGGTCATGGCCATGGCCAGCAGCTAATGACCATCACAGGGTGCTCAGTGCTGATTCCCCTGGGCCAGGATCAGAACTGTCAGCCTCCGATGGGGGTTTTACACCAGGGTCCCTCCTGACTCACAGCCCGTCCTGGCTACCACAGAGTTAAAAACCCTTCCCACTCCCTGACCTCCCTCTCCCTGAAAATAACAGGCATTGCTCTGAACAGATGCTTTCTGCCAGGCTGGCAAAACCCCTCCCCCAGAGGACTAGTGCTTGGGTTTGACCTGCTGAGAGCCAGAGGGGAGGATCCAGAGCCAAGACTAAACTTGATTCCTTGGCATGTGCACCAGGCAGGGGGTTTTCCAGCATTGAGGCCACAGGAAACTCACAGCCCGACCCTCAGAGCTACCACACCCCGCACAGCCCAGCAAGTGTCACCTGCTCTGACGCCTTTCCCACAGCCAGCAGCAACGCCTACCTCCAGAAACCGGGAAATGTCCCTCTTGTCATTGACCCTCATGGCCACCACATTCTCAAACATCCAGAAGAAGGGCCGCTCCTCGCCCTCCTTGGGACGGGCGTAGTTGAGCAGGTGGTAGAACTCGAAGAACAGCCTCCCGCTTCCTTCTGCAGGGAAAAAGCAGAGCAGCAGGTTGGGACCAGCTGAGGCACTGGGAATGGGGTGCCAGCGGGGGCCTGGCTGCCACAGTGGGCATGGAAACAGCATGGTGCCACAGGGAGCCACCACCAACACAGCCTGGGGCTGAAACACTTCCCTGGGCTGTAAAGTGGCTCCATGACCCAGGAACACCCCGGGGTACCCAGCCCATCAGAGGCAAAGCAGCCTTACCAAACAGAGCCTTCCTGGTTGGATTGACAAGGGAGAGGTCATCACAGGGGGTTCCACCGATCACCAGGTCAAAAGGACCCCACTCCTCAATCTGCAGCGAACAGACAGACCAGCCCATTAGGAAACGCCACGGAAGCGCGTCTCTCATTCCCGGTGGGACAGGGGACAAGCCAGTCCCAGGGCTGGTGGGGTGAGACCCACACCCCTGTGGTGCCACATGCCCCGGCTCCCCACAGAAGTGGAGCTCACTTTTCTCTTGGTTATGTTCCTGACGTCGGGCACGTAGGTGATGTTGCCCTCGGGCCGCACGGTGCCCGCCGCGACGGGGACATCGCCGATCTCCGAGGCGATGTACTTCTCCACTTGGATGCCCAAGTCCTTCAGCACCATGTACCCTGCCAGCGGACAGAGGTCTGAGGTGGCACTGCTCTCTTTGGCCTCCCGGTCTCCTTCGTCAGCAGAGCTCGATGTGGCCGCTCCTGGATGTCCTAGGTGGGGGCAGTCACACAGGACTTCAGGATGAGCAAACATTTTTTTTGACCCATTCCTCCAGGCACTGTTTGCTCCCAGAGAGCAGAATGGCAGAGCTGAGTGAACTGAGCCAAACCAGTTGCCCTCAGGCACTTCACCAGAGGCCAGCTTACCCCAGCAGTTATTCCCACTACTCTGGCTTCTCACGGGAACCAGCCACCTGAACCTCTGTGAGCAAAACACCCTCCCTCCTTCCATCTACCCCTCCCCTTCCCCACAGCCCTTTCCAGTAGGAAAGGAAGACCCTGCCCTCATCCCTGCAGATGGGGATCCCTCCTGTCTTCACCCCCTTCTCCACAACAAGCTTTCAGAGACATGTTTGAATCCATGGAATGATTCATCCCTGATTCCCAGCGTTGAAAAGCCAGCAGGCAAGTGCATCCCTACAGCCTCACCTGTTGCTATCCCATCGAACAACGAGAGCACTCGGATTGGTCTCCTCTTTGCTGGTGGGACTGTTGGGTAGATTTTGGGTGCAGCCTGAAACGGGAACAGCCATGAAGCCCCAGCCCTGGCAGTGCAGCATCACCTTATAAGGCCAAACTTCAGCTCTGCAGGCACCACCTCTGCCTTCAGGAGAGCATCTGCAGGGCCAAGAGCCCAGCACCCTTGGAGAGGGTGGATGAACAAGACCGAGGCAGAGGGAAGAGGCATTCCAAGCTGCTTGCCCTGGCCTTCATGACCCTGTTCCCCACACCCCAGCGTGCCAGGCTCCCTGCCCACAGCCCTTACATATTCCTGTCCCTTGTCACTGGTGAAGAAGTCCAGCAGACGGGCGTTCCAGTCCTGCCGGCGCTGCAGCAGCCCGTAGTTCTGCTGGGGCGAGCACATGTAGCAGTTCCAGGGCTCCTGCATTTTTGCTCTGGTCGACGTCCCTCGCCCCACCAGCACGTCCAGACACTCCACACAGAAGCACCTGCCCAAACCACAACACCTCGTGCTTGTCACCTCAGGGACCCCTGTGGGTCACCTCAGCCTCTCCTGGAATCTCCCCTGCCATGCACCAGGGCCCCTGGTCTGTTTAACAGGATGTTTTTCCAGGCAGTACCTTGGTTTTTAGGGCACAAGCCAGTGACCCAAGGCATAGGTAATTCTCCTGCCAACCTCCCCAGGGTTTATTTAAGTGTTGCCTGGCTCAGTAGGGAGAGGTAAGCTGTGCTGGGACATGCTACATGGCAGCCAGCTGGGGAACAGCACAGCACAGCCCCTGCACCCAGGCTCATGCAGGATCCTGCTCCCCACAGCTCCCAAGAATGATGCCAGGGCCACAGCCCCAGGAGCAGAGACACAGGGCCCACCTGCAGCAGCTGGAATTGCTGCAGAGCAGCAGCTGCTTCCCCGCGCAGCAGACAGCACAGTAGGACTGGTAACCATCTTCGTCATACATGTAGAAGAACTCCAGGAATCTATCCTAGTGAAAGGACAGCCAGGAGGAGAGAAGGACAGAGAATTAGGAGCTGTGCTCAGACAGTGAAGAGACAATGCAGCTTTGGTCCATCCCTGGTACCCGCCCAGAACTCAGAGATGCACATCCTTGGTGTTCCGGGTGGCAAGAACATACCGAGGGACAGCCCCGTGGAGGACACAGCGTGGCCAAGACCTGGTGCAGCCACCCCCTGTCCCAGCAACACTGCCTGAACCATAGCCCCATCCTCCAGCCCCAGCACTGCAGCACTTACCCTGCACGTCTGGCAGAGGCCTCCCTTGAACAGAGGGTGGAAGGTGGCCGGGTTCCTCCTCCCGCAGGACAAACAGCTGTCTGTGGGACAGGCAGAGCTGCGTTCACCCAAGGCACGGAGACATCAGGGCAGGGAGTCCCCAGACCCCCACCCCACTTCAGGCTGCAGAGCCTCCCCTTGGAACAGTGCCTGGATAGAGCCTGCCCTTGGAACAGCATCCGAATGGGGTCTGCCCTTGGAACCTCATCCACGGCTCCCCATGGAGGATCTGCACAGCACCCTGTTCCCCTCAGCACAGGGGGACCCCAGCACCCTGCAGTCACTGTCCCCCCTCCAAGATGGTGCTGTTGAAAAGGAACCCACAGGCCCTTGCTGAGCACTACCAGACAGGATCCCCATCACCCCACACCTCTTCCCAAGGGAGACAGGACCAGTGATTACCTTCCAGCTTCCCGTTGTTCTTCGTAACTTCGGAAACCATTTGTTCTTTATAATTAAAAAAAAAAAAAAGAAATATTTATCATTCCTTACACTAGAAAATTTAAGTGAATTCTGCTTACAGATGCCTTTTTTTCTTGCATATAGAACTGCTCCAGCTTTGCTGAGCATCACATGGAGAAGGTTAGAAATTTTGGGGCAAAACCCACATCCTTTCACTGAAGGAGATATTAGAGCTCAGCATAGCAGCTCATGGATAATACCCAAGCTGAGCCATTAGTGGAGCCCAGCCCCTGTCTTGCAGCTGGGTTTGCTGGTTGTCTAATAAGGCACAACTGAGCACCATGGGATCACAAAAGCTTTTGCCTTCAGGAACCAAGTTCATGGACACCAGGGAAGAGCCAACCCCTTTCCCAGAATGGTTTTCCAGTGCTCTCAGGGTGCACAGCCCAGGCCATGCCACTCCCCAGCTCTCTCTGTTGGTTACCTCGAGTCTGGTCCTCTTCCACTCGCTGCTCCTTGCCATTGTTGTAGGGGTAGCTCTTCAACCTCTTGGTGGGGGGATACTGCTCAAGGGACAGCACCTCCTCCGTCCCATTCCTCAGCACCCCATTCTCTGCAAGGGAAAGGCAGCTCCCTGGGCACAAGCCTCCAGCCCCAGGACCACCCCAGGGCAACGGGAGACATCTCCTGTCAAGCCCTCTCAGGTCCCACCCCAGCCACAAGCAGGACCCTTCCTGGCCACCTGGGCTCCCCACCCATGGCACAAGGCTCAGCCAAGTCAGATTTCCAGGAGCAAGGGCATGGACAGTGCTTTGCTCTGGCTTTTTGCAACAACACTGTTAGGGACCCAGTGAGAAGCCCCAGGACCACTTTGGGACCAGACTGGCACGGATACAGCACAGGGTGAGCAGGCTCAGCCAGGGCCAGATACTGGTGGCTGCTGACCACACCAGCCCCCCCTGCCAGTGCCATGCCAGCCCCCAGCCAGCTGGTGCCACTGCCTCACCTGAGGTTTTGGGTGGCAGCAGTCCCTTGAGTCCCAGGGGTTTGAAGCCAGTGATTGCCCAGTCAATCATCGGCTTCAGCTGCTCCTCCAGCGAGTCCCTGGGGCCAGTTGTAAACGTCTTCCCCGACCGGCTCCGGGCAACCTGCCGAGAATGGACAGCGTGGGGCAGGGTGATGAGGTGGTCTCTGTCTGGGGAGCAGCCACACCCCTGCCAGGGCCACAGCCCAGGTCCCCTCCCCATCCGACACACACGGGTGTGGGGTTTGGCAGCCCTGGGATGGCGGCAGCTGATGGATTCCTGCTCTGGGTGTGCCCTCGGCTGGGCTCTGGTGCCTCCATCCCTGCAATGAGCCTATCCATCCATCACCAGCCTCAATGGAGCCAGGAGCAGGGACAGCCCAGCTCTAACTCTTGCCCAGACTCTGCTCCCTGGCAAGTGACAGGAAGGCAGAAGAGGTGCCTGTGGATCTGCAGCCCCTTATCCCGGTGTGCGATGCATCCCCTGGATGGGAATTGGACACACAGGGTGCTGAGCACCAGCCCTGACTCCAAAGGGCACCTGGCACTGGCCCAGGACGCCCCTGGCCAGCCTGGCATTGCCCTGCTGCTGTGATGCTCCAGTGTCCGAGACAGTGCAGGGAGGCTGGCCTGGGGATCTGGAGCAGCAGCAGTTCCCCCTGAACCCCCATGATAAGCAGAGTTTGGCCCCATGGCTGCACTTGCAAATAATCCTAGCAGAGAAAGGACTATTTTCCTAAGTCACATCCTGCTGCCTCCAAGTCCAGCTGGTTTAGCTGGCACCTCACCCACCCACCCACCAACCCCTGGTTGTTACCTCCAGGGCATGGTAAATGGCACGGCGGTAGGAGACCAGCTTATTGAACGTGGAAGAATTGAAATGCTGCCTAAAGGCCATCAGTCCCACCAGCTTGTCTGCAGAAACCTGTGGGAGAGTGACAAGAGCTCACCAGGGGGACAGCACAGGAATGTCCTGCCCGGTCATTTCCCCTCCCGCACTGCATTCCCAGCAGCCAGGGGAGGAAGCCCAGCGGCAGCGTGACAAGGACGGGTGGGTTGCACCCTCTGCTGGCACTGCCAGCAGAGTGACACCAGCACAGAACTTCCCTCCCTCCCGCCTGCAGCATGGGAGGGGTTGGATGTCCTGGTTGGATATTAGAAAAAGGTTCTTCACTCAGAGGGTGGTCGGTCACTGGAACCGCCTCCCCAGGGAAGTGGTCATGGCATTACCCTGCCAGAGCTCAAGAAGCAGTTGGACAACACTCTTGGGCACAGAAAGGGATCTCGGGGTTGTCCTGAGCAGGGTCAGGAGTTGCACTCAATGATCTCCATGGGTCCCTTCCAATTTGGGATATTCTGAATTTGCGGGGGGTGATGGGTCTCTGATGGGACATCCCTCACCAGGCAGGGCTCCTGGGCAGCCCTGGAGCCCAAAGCCTGGACCAAACCTTGCACAGGGGCCAGGCATATGTTCCCACTGCTGGATACTGTCACCAACCTACAGTGTCCATTCATTAGTTAGAGACACCAGAGCCTTGAGAGCCTGCCAAGGCCTGGCTATTGAACACCAGGGTGCCTGCCCAGGGAGGCTGCAGGGTACACACACCCCCAACAGGCAGCCCCAGGAGTGGGGCAGAAATGTGCAGCGGAAGGGGTTTGGGGCTGGGCACGGCAGGCAGGGGCAGACAGCAGGCTTACCTCGGAGAACTTTCCATCTCCAAACCACTGCACCCACCGCATGCCTGACACAGCCTGGCGCTTGGCCGTGGCTTTGTGGGAGACAACAATCGCAGGCCACCAGGAGAAACCTTTGATCTTCCCCCAGACAAGCTCCCCAATTCCAAACTCCTTCCCATCCTGAAAGAAAAAGATGACAACACGGGTCTGCCAAAAGCACAAAACGCCCCATTTCATCTGGGCAGCTCTGCAGCAGAGCCCTGGAGCACAGGGGATGGACCCAGAGCGCCTTGAAGAGCTGCTCCGCCACATGTGTCACATGTGTGGATGTCTGCACAGACAGGTTGCACTCCCTCCCTCAAGCACCCGGCCCAGCATCTCCTGGCAGCACTGGCTCCCAGCCCTGCACCACGACAGAGCTCAGTGGGGAGGGCTGTGTGTGCCAGCCCCACGCTGAGCCCATGCCTGGCACACGGCACGGTGCGTGCTCCGTCCTGCGCAGCCCTCCTGGCACCAGGCCCCGTGCGTGTCCACTCCTGCCTGCCCTCCCAGGGTCTCTGCAAAGGCTGGGAAGCCTTGCCCCAAGGTTGCTCCCAGGGTGCCCCGAGCAGATGGGGTTCCTCCTTGGCACAGGGCAGCCTGTTCACAGGGCTCACAGCTCAGCTCATTTGGCTGCAGCCCAGGGAGAGGGTACCCACCCACCCCCTCTCTTGTTCCCACTGGAGAGAGCAAGAAACAGGGCAGAGTGACAACAGAGAGATGAAAAAGAAGAACCAAGAATTTTGGGGTGACCTGTTGAGGAGGGCCACGCTGGGTGCTGCACATGGGGAGGGCACCTCGCACAGAGCGGAGTCACCTCCGCCTGCAGAGCCCTCCTTTCCAGCTTTGTTCTGCAATTAGGCACCTAATTATGCAGCAAGATGCAATTGCCCAACTCCTGCAAGTCTGGGGCCTTGCCCTGTGGCCCGCAGGCGCTGAATCCCGCTCTGCAGCCCCAGCAGCTTCAGTTCTCTCCAGCATCCCCGACAGAAATGTTTTCTGCACAAGCAACTGCCTGTCTCAGCGGGGCACAGCACGGCAGGGCACATGCCACGCATGCGTGTCAGGGGGGGCCTGTGTGTGGCACCGACGGCAGCTTGCCAGGACTGATCCCCAAAGTGCCTGTCAGCTGTAAGCTGCCCCACAGCCTGGGAACATCACACCTCAGCCACACAGGGAAGGGCAGGCAGGGAAGGGGAGACAGGAGAAGCAGCAGTGAGGTTTCCAGAGGTTCCCCATGCCTGCAGGCTCTGGCACAAGCCAGGGAGGTTCATCCTTGCCCCGCAGCATCCTGGGTGCAGGAGCAGAGTTCAGCCCCTCCGTACCTGGTATTCCAACGCCATCCCCACGTCTCTGCTCTCTGACTCCTCGGCCCCCAGCTCAGCAGAGCCATTCTGCCCCTCCTGGGAGCTGCTGCCGGAGAGTGTGCTGCTGCTCTGGGATGAGTCCCGGGAGTCCTCCTCCGTCAGGTCGATGATGGGCGGTGTGGACACGGCTGAGCGACGCCTGGAGCTCTGCATGGCAGAGGGAGAGGAGTGTCAGTGCCACAGGGAGAGGGGCAGGGGGGAACAGAGACCTGCCCTGCATCATCCCCCAGCCTCACAGTCGGGTTTGGAGAAGGGGAGCCAGTGACTGAGGGCACTCAATCTGCTGCCATGAGCAGAGAGGAGAGCCCTTAAGAGGAGTTTCTGCAGGAGAACTGCTCAGCTTTCACTTGTCAGATGCAGAGCAAATGGCACACCACTGCTCTCTCCCCTTTTCCTCTCCCAAATCCACTCCAGGGTGTTCAGCACTCACAATTCATAGAAGGGGCAAGAAACAGCACACTCACTCCTATCTACACAGGGGAACCCAAGGCCCTGAGAGGCTGCACCACATTCAAAGTTGCTTGTCCAAGGAGCAGCAGGAGTGCTGGTCTCTGGAGCCCCAAGGAAGCCCCAGGGGAGCCGTGACCCCACGCAGACCCTCAGACCCTCACCCGTGCAGGAGTTCGCAGGTCCCTGAGAGTCTCCACGCTGCTTCGATTCTTGATCCTCGTCTCATGCCGGGCCTGCCCTGCCTGGAAGATGAGGTGGACTGTGGGCTTCTGCCTGAGGCTGCTCTCCCACCCAGCGCTGCCCCGGGGCTGCAGCTGCCACCACAACAGAGAGGTGCCGTGGCAGGGGTGCCCTCCCCACGCAGGACACGGACAGCCTGTGGGGAACAGCCTGTGCTTCACGGGGCCGAGCACCAGCGGCACCGGAGCCCTGGGGAGAGCAAGGGGAGGGCACCTCGTGCTGAGCCCCTCTGGGCAACCATGCACGGCACAGCATCTCTGCAGGGTTCAGGAGCACTCATTGCTGCAGCCCTGCATCTGGCAGGGCCGACAGCAGCAGGAGCCATAGCCAGGAGCACTGGATGCCAGGAGAGCCACAGGCCCCAGTAGAGCATCCATCCGAGGCACGGACCCACTCCCACACCCATGGATGCCTTCACACACCCGTGAGTGCTTCCTCTCACAGCTGGCCCTGCAGCAGCACCCAGGGCAGCCCTTCCTCAGCAGTCACAGACACAGTCCAGCCCAGGCATGTTTCCTGCATCCGGCACAAGCGAGGCTCAAAATTAAATGAGATTTTGCAGTGAAGAGCCCCTGAACCAAACATAGTGGGAAAGCTGAGTTTGCACCCACTGGATTTATGGCTTTTTCTTTTGGAAGCTGCCTCGTCTCAGGCAGATCTCCAACCTTGGGTTTTGTTTCTAACTCAAAACAATAAAGCAAGCAGGCAAAAATGCTTCCAGATCCTGGAGGTTTGTCAACCTAGTCAACAAAAGAGGGTGGGTAAAACTGGGGTGCAGCCCCAAGGCAGCTGAAAGCAGCCCAGCCCAAGAGCAGGAGACACGAGATGGCTCCGTCCATCAATACAGACAAGACTTTTTAAAGAAAATATCAGCATAATAATAATGGTAATTATTAGGCTGCTGCAACACATTGTGGGCATCACTGCATCCCACACCACCCCCTCCTGCTCCTGTGGTCTCATGTAAATCAGGAATTTAAAAATTACAGTATTACTCTGGTAAATGAGTATTGCATCCTCCACTGGACTGCTTCCCCAGCACTGAGCACAAGAACAGCCCAGAGGGAAAGAGATGAGGATTCTGGCACTGGATGCCCCCACAGACAGCCCCTGAAGAGCAGTCTGGGTGATATCCTACCTTCTGCACCCGCGCCAGGCCAAGTGGCCAGGCCAGGTCCTCCTTGGAGAGGTCTCCATTGCTGTCCTTCTTGTTCTCCAGAGGCAACAGTGCCAGGTCCATGGGATCTGTGCAGGGACAAGACAGAGCAGCTTTAGTCTCTGCGAGCCCTCCTGGCCATGCTCCCACATGCCTCAGCCTCCTACTGCCCCCAAGAACTTGTCATGATTTGGAGAGACCAAAATCTCATCTTGGAGAATTGTGGCCAGGAGCAGAGACAAGTGGTGTTCCCAGGGCTCCCCATCATGTCACCACACCCCAGGATTACCACTCTCCTGTCCCCAAAACTGGGAAGGACCAGCAGTAAGTGTGGTGCCATTCTTATCTGCCACTTTGTTCCTGAAATCTCAGGGGCACAAGCCAGCTGTTCAGGGCTTGTCACCAGGTCATTTAAAACAGGACCTTGTTTACCCAAGAGGTGGGATTTGGGAACCCCAAACTGGAGCATCCCAGAAGCAGTGGCACCCCTCAGGCTGGTGGGGCTCCCCCTCTTCCCTTGCTCCAGGGGGTTCAACTATCAAGGGGCAGAGCCAACCTCCCACTGTGGCACCCATTTCCACAGCCACGTCATGGCCTGGATGTGCCACAAGACCGCAGAAACCCAGCAGAGCCACAGAGGGACCCTGGCCATGGCTGCAGCACTGCAGCCCCCCCACCCTGCAAAGCCTCAGGACAGTGGCTGGGAGACCCCAAACCCAGGTCATCCTTGCACATCCCAGGCACGGTTCATTCTGGGCACACCGTGGTGAGCCTCACCTGGAGTTCCGGGCTCCCCATTCGCCTCCAGTACAATGCTGGGTGTAGCGGGATTGGTGCAGCCCCCGTTGAGGAGGATCAGCTTTGCCCTGCAGTCTGCCTCTTCCTGCCTTTGGCTCTTGTCCTGTTTCATGGTCGCCTGTGGAAGCCAGAGTGGAAAGGAAATTCAGCCACGAATTTCAAGACTCAAGGAGGGCAAAGCAGACAGTGTGAGCTCCTAGAGCCAGCCACGGCTTCATGCCCTTAGCAGAGGGGTCTGACTGGAGATGCATCTGGATGGGTACTGGGAGCTAAACAGCACTTGGGCAAAACCTCCCCACAAATGTGGTGGCCCTAAAGATCCACCAGCCCCAGCTAACAGAGGCTCCAGACACAACCCACTCATCTTTAGGGAACACCAGGCTTTTCCCCACCATCCGTATGCTGTGGAGCACTCCTGCGCTCGGTGCTGCCCAGCCCCACCTCACTCTGCTGGACCCCATCTGGAGGGGAGCTGCACTTCCCTGCCACCCTGCAGAAACCAGGGGACAGCCCACCCCAGGGGACAGCCCACCCTCGGGGCAGCAGCCTCCCTGTGCTGCCCAGCTCGCCCCGGCGTGGGTGGGCTGTTCCGGCAGCAGCAGGACAGGCAGGCAGCCCGCCCGCCATGAGGGGCAAAGTCCTGGAGCCTGCAGCCAGTTCAGCTCCCCCAAAGGGAGAAAAACTCCTCCTGCCCCCCACTACCAACTCAGCTTCCCTGCCCCAGGGCGAGGGGGCAGGGCAGGGGGCTGTGTCCCAGCACCCCGTGCCCTGGTGTCCCCCTGCATTGCTGGGGCTCCCCTTGCCTGAGCTCAGATGCCTCCGCCTTCCCCTGGGTGCCCTCCCCGGATCCTGTTTTTGGAAGTGGAAGCTCCAGCTCTCCTAGAGGCAACCCGGACGCCGTGAACAACGCTGCCTCATTGCTGGGCTATGGGTCTGTGCTGCAACTTGCCCCTTCAGCAGCACAGTCATTTCAGGAGCACGCAACGCAAGAGCTGAGGAGCACACGGGGCTTTGCCCACCTACAGCCCTTTTAGGAAGCCAAAGCAACACCCCCCCAGCCTCAGAGAGACCCACTGCCCCTTTTGCATCACTCTGACTCCACATTGCCTCCAACCATGGCCCTAACAACTGAGATTTCTGCTTTGAAATCATCTGTCAGCACCTCTGGCAAACAAAGACCAGTTGGGGTTTGATGTTTTGGATGCCGACGGCAGAGTTAGAAAACCTGCTAACACCCAAACACAAAAGAAAACAGGTGTCCAGCACCCATGTCCACAGGCAGAGACCCCGTGCATGTCCTGCCTTCCCCCTCAACAAAGGGAGGGGAGAAATTGCACCAGACAGAGCCTGAAGCTGCATAACCCCCTCACAGATGTGTGGGGGATTTCTGTGTGCAGAAATCCCACTGCTGCAGACCCGGAGAACAATTCCTGGGAGCTGCCCAGACTCGCCGCCTGCCCCCAGTCCAGGTGGACGGTCCCACATGGCCCCAGATGCAGAGATCCACCCCAGCACAGCACAGCTGGGTGAGTTCCCCCTGGTCTGCTCCCCTTCCCCAGCCCACAGACACTGCAGAGCAGCAGCAGCCACGGCCAGCAGTGATGCTGCCACCAAAACCCGCAGAACTCACCAAAAAATAGTGTATCTCCCTTGGGAATCCCTACAGGGAGGTGTGAGAGGATATACTGCTCTCCCAGCATGAGGGTGACCCAGAGGGGACAGGCAGATGAGGCAGCACGAAGCAGGTAAGATTCAGGGAGGACAGGAGCAGGCAAGGCCACTGCCCAGCCCTGCCAAACATCTGCACCCTCAAAATCCCAGAAAACCCCTGCATTCAGTCCTGTGTCTGGAGCCTGAGCCCAGGAAGTTCAAACCTGCACCTCAAAATGTCTTTTCCTCTCTCAGCTCCAGGGCTGCCCGATGCCCAGCATGGCCAGGGCTCGCCAGGCCACCAGTCAAGGGTGGTGTCCTGCCAGCCCTGTGACAGGGAGGCGGCAGGGAAGGGTGACACACTGGCCGGGTTTCTCCTGGAATGGGACACAACCAGGACTGACGCACCAAGCTCAGCTCTGCCACGTGCTCTGGGAGCTCCCACAGTTGTCTTTGTTCCAGTTATAAAGCGGGGAAAAAGGAGTTATCCCTTTGGAAGGAACTGCCCCCTGGCAGAGCAGAGGCAGGTCAGCTCACTGTTTGCTGCGTGTGCCCTTCTCCAGCTGCACTGCCCTAGATCACTTGAGGACATCCCCATCACCATCCCCTGACAGGAAAGGGAACAGCACGGCCCAAGCTCTTTCCCAAAACCCCACACCTATGCAGCAGGACTGTAACTCCCATCCTTTCTCCTCCTACTGCTGCCGTTTGCACCAAGCACTGGAGCCGCACACCCAAGCCCGTCCTGCTGCTCACAGCCCACCCCGGGTCCCCCCACAGGAGCCACGTCCTTCTGAGCTCCCCTGCTCCGGAGGAAGGCTCAGCTCTTTGTCCTCGCCTCCCTTGCAGAAACACACCAACATGTGCACTCAGGGCATTACGAAAATAATAAGAAACAGAGCACTGCCCTAACATGTGCTGTCTCACGGGAGGAGGAGACCAGCCCTGCAGTGTTTGCATTGCCCAGCGCCCTGCAAACACACCGGGTGCTCCGCAGCCATGCGCTCCAGATGGGAACCCACGAGGAGGAAAACAACACAGAATTCCAGAGTTGCCGAAAGCTCCCCGAGAGCCTGGCGCCAGCGGCAGCCCCGGCACTGCCTGGTGACCAGGACGTGCCCTGCAGCCAAATCCCACCGAGGAGACAATGAACCCGCTGACTCTGGAGCCCGCCCTCATTTTGCAATACCAATTTCTTTAAGATTTGCCAAACTGGTTAAAGACCATGCCACAGTATTAACCGTTCAGAGAGAATTCTGGTCCCTGTCTGGCCATGCTTGCCAGCCAGCCTGGAACAGGCAGAGCAGTCAGAGTGGGCAGGACAGCTGGACTCACCTGGCGGGTAGGGTAGGCAGGGAAGGCAGGGCTCACCTGGCCGGGCTGTGCTCTGGACTGGACCCCTGCCCCTGCTCCCGGGACTGCTCCCCCAGCCTGGCCCGGGCTGGTTTCAGTTTTCCTTGCTGGGAAAACAGGCTGCCCTGTTATCAGGTGCGTGTCCCCAGGAGGTGGGGAGGTTGCGGACTTTGCCTCCAGACAGGGGCATGCATATCAAAAGGCTGGAGGGAAGCTTTGCTGATGGCTGGGATGGAGCCATCGCCCAAGCCCTGTTTGAATAACAAAAAGAAATAAAGGACCCTAATGGCCGGGCTGGCTCTGGGCTGTGGCGCACACTAATGGCCTTTAAGTCTCCCCAAACCGAACATTTGCCTCTAATCCTGGAAAGAAAGGAGTTGCTGGGTTGGCAGTTCCGTAAGAAAGGCGCCCATTTCGCAGATGTGCTCGCTGGGAAGGGCAAGGGGCGAAGGGCAGGCTCCCCCTGCCCGCTTCCTGTGCCTGGCCCCTCTGCTCTCCCGCTCCGGCACTTCCCTCCATTTCCCCCGGTTTCCTCCTGCCCCGCTCCGCTCCCCCCGCAGCCCTGGGCGCCCACCCGGCTCTCCCCGCTGCCTTTCAGCAAAGCTGGGCTAAAGAAAAGAAACAAAACACAAACCAGCCCCTCCTCTCCCAGTGTAGACCAGGCTGGAGACCTCTCCGGGACAGCCACCATCCCCGCCAACCGCCGCTCCAGGCTCTTTACCATGCTCATCCCGGTGGGATCCCGCCGGGCCGGGCCCCGCTGTCCTCCCGAGCCCCCCGGCGTGGGGCAGGGGCTTCCTTCGGGCAGGGCTGGGAGTTGCAGGCAGGGAGCTGAGGGCAGGGCTGGCAGCTTTTGGGGGGCTCCGGCGCACAGGTGGGTCCCGCTCAGCGGTGGCGGGACCTCTGTCCGGAGCAGTCACTGCTTCATCTCTCCCCTGCAAAAGAGGACGTAAAGACATGACCATGACACCTCGCCGTCCCCATCGCCCCCCCGCGCAGCCCCAGAGCCGGAACTGGGATACCCGGGCTCACTCCCCCACAGGTCATTAAAAATTCTCTGGAAACTTAGGCAGGAAAGGCGAGTGCTGCTCCGGGCAGCATGTTCCAGCCGCCCCCTGTTTCCCCTGTCCCTTTCCGAAGGAGGTCGGTGTAGGACCCACTGCTCGCCCCAGGACCACCACTTGCCATGGGGGTCCCCCCCGTCGCTCCCCTCTCCCGGCTTCCCGGTATTTGTGCCCCACGTTGTGGCCACTCTGATGTCCATTCCTCCTTCTCCTATGCTCTACTGCGCCCCGACCTCCCCGCCACGGGCTCGACAGGAGGCGGATGCCAGCAGAGCCCTCTGGTCGGTACCTGCCCCGGCCGTCCCGTCCCTCCGGCCCGGCCCCGGGGAGGCTTCGCGCCTGAGGCTCCGCCGGGAGCTGCTTTTCCTGCCAACAGAGAAGGAAGATGAGCTGTCAGATCCCCGACCAAGAACCGAAAACAAAGGTGTTCGGCCCGATCAGCAGCGCCACCGCGACCCGGTACCCCCGGCAGTTGGCCCGGCCTGGAGGCGGCGCTGCCCGGGGCCGCTGAGCCGAGGAGGGGGACCTCGGCCCCCCCGCACCACCCCCGCCCCGCAGCCATCACTCGCCGTGTCAGCGAGCGGACCCTCCCGCCGCAGCCTCTGGCTCAGCCCGGCCCCGGGGGTCGCGGGGGGTCCCGCACCGGCCCCGCTGTGACAGTGCCGGGACGCGCCCCCGGGGCTCGTGGCGCCGCTGCGGGAAACTCCGAAAGTTGCGACGGGACCGGAGGGGTGGGCGGGACCTGGGGGAGCATGCCCGGGGCTGTAGGAGCACCGATCCCCTCAACACGCCCCGGAGCCGAGCGCCGGCAACAAGTGGCGGCAGGACCCACCGCCCCCGCCCGCTGTCCGAGCCGCGAGCCCTCCGTTAGCGGGCACCGGGGCAGCCGGACCGGCCGGGGCGCTCCCGCCGCTGCGTTCCGGTGCGCCCGGTGCCGAGTCCCCGCCCGCCCCATTGTCCCCCGCCGCCGCCTCGCACAACAAAGCCGCCCACGAGGATGTTCCGCGGCTCCAGCTCGGACCCCCCGGTTCCCCCGGTCCAGCGCTCACCTGCGCCGTGGCGGGACGCGCCGTCCAGCGGGGCCGCGCCGCCGCTCGCCGCCTCCCGCGCCCCGGCCGGCCCCCGACAGCCCCGCGCTCCGGTTACATGGCGCTTTAACCCTGCCCGTGCTGGGCAGCCCCTCCTCCTCCTCCTCCTCCTCCTTCGCCGCCCCATGGCGGGGGAGGGGAGCGCGGGGCCCGCACCGCCACCGCACCCGCCCGGCCCCCCGCGCCCCCCGGGCCCGCAGCCCTCGGGGTCCCGCATTCCTTCAGGGCCCGCATTCCCCGGGGCGCCGCATCCTCCCCTCGCCGCTCCGCACCCTCGGCGTCCCGGTGTGTGCCCTCCACTGTCCCGCATCGCCCGGGACTCCTCATCACCCAGTGCCCCACATCCCCCGAGCCTCCCAGTTTCCCTCATACCCTCCCCGGTGCCCTGCATCCCCCTTCCGGGGCTCAGCCTCCCTCTCCCGGAGCTCCATACCCTTCTGAGGTCTCACACCCTCCCGGGGCTCTCCAAACCCTGGTACCCGCCGGCGTCCCGGTGTGGTCCCCACTGCCCGGCATCCCCCTAACTCTCAGCATTCCTCTGGGGCTTGGTCCTCAGAGCTCCCCGCAGCTCAGCCCCCGAGGCAGAGGAAAACACCCCCGGGGAGAGAAGGCGAACGCCAGGGCCGGGCAGAGCCCTCACCCGCCCAGCCACCCCTCTGACCACCAGTTTCCAGCAGCGCCATGCCCCACACAGCCCCGTGCGGCACAACCCCGCGCAGCCCAGCGTGGGCAGACAAAGCCTCACAAGTTTTACACTCAGTTTTTGTTTGTTCTTTCCCTTTCCCGTCCAGAGGCGAGACACTTGCAGGGCTGCGCCGGGGCCAGGGACACAGCCCGCGCCTCTCCTGCCCCAGACAAAGCATCCGGAGTCCACGTGGGGTATAATCTTCTCTGCTCGTTTGTTATTACTTCTGGATCCAGCAGAAGAGTATATACCAGTAAGGAAAGGAATATGATTATCCTGGTGTGACAGAAACGAGCTTTCAAGGTCAGGAGGAAAACTTACTTAGCCAAAGTGTCTGAAATCTGCAGGAAGCACGTGGCCCAGCCCCAGGCCTGTACAGCAGGTTCCCCCAAACCACCCCTCCATCCCTGCAGAACACAAAAATGCAAAAAAAAATTCTGCAAATGAACAGGAGGAGCTGAGAAATCGGCTCTGGATGAGCCCTTGGGGACACTGGACATCACCATTCAAACAAACATGTATCGCATAAACCTAAAGCCAATTCACAGCTCAGGGGAGGAGATTAAAACAAACACACAGATTTTACTCCCGTTTGTTTTTCTGGATTTGGGAAAGGGAAATGCTTTTTCGGGCTGGGTTGTGCTCATTAGAGTTTCCAGGGCACTGTGAGGCTGGAATCAGCCCTTCCAGCATCCATGGGCTCCTCTCCCTTTCTGCGGAAACCTTCCTGCTGCTGTTGGCCTCGCTGACCTGCCATCAATCTCCTGCCGGCTGAAACGCCCTCTTTCCCTCTCTGCCCCTCAGTTATCATTTAATTCAGGAGAGGATGGCTGTGCAAACTGCTTGTGGGAAAGGCCTGGTACCAGACAAAGCAGCTCTGCCAGAGGATGAGCCAAACCCTGATCCTTACCCTGTCTCTGCTAAACATACCACAGAGACATGCTGTGAATTTATTAACAATCAAGAGAATTTGTATGTAATTTCCTGGGAAACAAGGTACCTCTACAGAGGATTTTATATCCAGGCTCCTGCCAGACATTCCCAGTACCCCACACCAGGCTCTGAGCAGCTCCTGCTGAACCAGGGCTGGCAGCAGCAGCCTCTGCCAGGTGGATACCAAAGCAGTTCCCTTGCTGCTCCCCACCAGCCCTACAGCTCTCTAGCATGGACCAGCAGCAGGATATGGCTGTGGGGGCAAAGCTCCTCTGCTCCTTTGCTGATGCAGCTGCAAGGAGCTGGGCAGAATGGCCAGGGCTCACGTGAACAGGGAGTGAGAAGTGGGCAGTCCCTCCCCATCCCTGGGCTTAGGTGGCATATCCTCTGCATACCACATCCCTCCCCATGATGGAGGAACTCCCACCAGCAGCAAGGCGGGGCTGCCCAGCTTCTGCAAGAAATCATTCCAGCAGGAACCATTCCCCCACCTGGCTGGCATCTCAAATCCGACCAGCTGAAGAAGCCATTCCCTGTCACTGTCACACAGCTGGGATTGGCAACATCCATTCACATCAGAAATGACTCCTCATCTTTCACATGCTCCCCAGAGACCGTGCCAGCCCTCCCATGCATCACTCCTCACTCCCAACCCTCAATCCTCCTCCTCACCAAAGGCTGCTCAAGCCACTGTCTTTTCTGAAGTGCACCTGGGTTTTGGCACCAGGCCCAGCTCCTCTCTGTCCACCCAGTTCCCCCACTTCAGATTCCTTCCTAAAATTCTCTTGGTCAGGCAAACCAACACCACTCCCTGCCTACAGCTCTGCTCTGTCTCCCACCACCTCCCGTCTCTTGCTTTGCACCCAAGCCTTTGAGTCAGGTCCTGCTCTAGGTGTCACAGCAGCATACCTGGAGACCCTCCACAAATAAAGTGATGGAGCAAACGTGTAATTACCTAGAGCTGTCAGCAGTGCAACCTTGTCACCTCCGGATCTGTGGGTCCCAGATTCCCAGGTCTCAGTAACGGCTGAGTTCTTGTTTAGTCTTCTCGCAGGCAGGGACAAGCACCAGTGCCATTAAATCACCTCAGAGAGTCATGAGCCAGGGCTGGGAGCAGGAGGAACTTCTCCTTTAGCTGAAGTCAGTAGTGATGCTTCTGCTGGGTTCAGGCTTTGGGGTTCCCATGTCGGTGCACGCACAGCTCAGCGGCTCTTTCCCAGCCTGCAGTAACATCATTTTCACTGCCCAGCATTCTTCACTGCAAGACCTCATAGGATCATGCCCCACAGGATGTGTCCTCCTCTTCCATGAGCTTCTCCATGGCCTAAGCCCTCGCCCTCGCCCCAGTCCTGCACTCTCCACCAGCTCCACCAGTGCTGCTCCATCACAGCTCCCAGAGACCAGCTGCTCTTCACCACGCCTCCCCAGAGCAGCTCTCCCATGCCCAACACTTCTCCTGAGCCTTGGGAGATCTGTGCCACCCAACAGGGTTGCTGGAAGCAAGATCTGTCTGTGCTGTGGGAGAGCCTCATCCTGCTGCCATATGTGGGAACACAGCCCCAACCTCCCTTACAGCTGGGCTGGCTTTTCCCATCTGGGAGGAATTGCTGTTTACACAGAGATAGGAAGTGTTATCCCTCCTACAAGAAGTTTCTAGCCCTTCCTGTGGGCTGGCCAGGCCCACATGATACAAACCTCTAATAAAAATAAGGTTAAAAATAAGTGTCATCCGTGTAACCAGAACATCTAGAGAGTCTGCAGCTACCCGCCTGTAAACTTCAAACGCAAAGGCACACAAAGAAAAATCTTCAATGCCTCTCTAACAAAGCTGGCCACAAAATCCTCTTTTTCCTAGAAAACAGGATACGCCTGCTACAGACTAATCTGAAGTGACGAGGCCTCCCCAAACCACCCTCCTGAGCACATATACTTTTATGGAGAGGAACGCTGCTCCCGGGGGGGGGTGGCTGCCAGCAGAGCCCCCTCCCTCTGTGCCACGTCCAGAGCTGCTCCTGCCTGCCTGGGTCAGGGATTATGGTCCCTGCTCAGGGGCAGGGGAGCCAGTGGAGGGAGGCAGGGGTTTTTGCCTGTGGTTGCAAGGCCAGGAGCGTGCCAGAGCCCAGCAGTGGAGCTCCCAGCTCAGCTCCGCCTCTGCACGCAAGGCTGGCAGACAGTTGGTCCTGCAGAGGTGCAAAGGGTGAGAGGTGTGATGTGGGAGAGGAAGGGGCATTAAACTGCAGGAGAAACTGGTCTCAGTGGTCTCATATATCCCATGGGAACAGAACTAGCTCCTCCAAAGTTTCAGCTGGGCAGCAGGGAGGAGTCACAGCATCCCTCAGACTGTGTCCAGAGACCTTCTCTGAGTGCTTCCAGCCCAAAGCAGACACTGCAGGCAGGCAGAACACCCAGACAGCGGGTGGGCTCAGACCAGCCTGGTGAAAGGCCTCTGAGCTTTACCCCTGGCTCCTTCACACACACTCTTACCTTTTCCAGGCCTTTCTCAGGCTGGCAAGTGCAGGCAATGCTCCCCACATCAACTGCAAGGCTGGCCTGGGAGCAACCACAAAGGGCTGGGAGAGCTTGGCATAGAGAGTGGCATCAGAGAACAGGATGGGGACACCTGAGGATTTGATCTCTTGGGAATACATAATAAGGACACTTACCAAGCTAACACTCTTCGGGTACTGAGAAGCTTTTCGTGTTTGATATGTGAAATGAAGCTAAAAAGGTACATGAATCCTCTGCTCAGATAGGACAGCACCATTTTCAGACCCTATTTCCCTGCATGTGTGTCTGTGTGAGTGTGTCCCCATTGCTTTGTGTTACTGCTTTTGTTCTGGTGTTTATGGTGAACAAGGGCACATACCTGCAACTCCAAACTGTCCTTGGCCCTCCTCAGCTCTGATGAGTCCATCAGCAACATGTTCTGCATGAGAATGGCCTGGCAGGAGCACCCATGGGCTGATGGCTGTCTGCACCCCCAGAGCAGCCCTGGGGCTCTGCCCGGGACACCGGTCACCATCCCCCACCAGGCGCACCCATAACTGTGGCCATCACCCTGCAACCTTCTCTTTTATTCGAGTAAATCCTTCTTGATTTGAGAATTAAGTAAATTCTGGCATCACAGACCCACTGGTGCCCGTACCAGGGCTCGTGGCACTCACACGCCACACACATGCCCCAGTGCAGTCAGCTCATATTCCAGGAGGAGGGACCACCGAATTTCCTGGCGATTGTTTGAACAGGATGTTGTGATCACGCAATTCAACTGAGACGGCTCTTCTTCTTGGATCCTGTCACTCAACTTTCCTCAAGAATTTGGTTTGCTGCCTGAGAAATTGTTCAGCAGCGTTGGCGTCACCGTCCTGCCGAACCTCCGGCGTGCTCGCACACGCACACACGCGAGCACCCAGACCGTCCTTAATTAGCTCCCAAAGCATCACCCTGGGAAGACAGGGAAGTAAAGATCCATCACAAGCTGCTCCTGCACGGCTTACTCCAGGTGCAAACCAGGCACAAAACTGCCTCTTGCCTGGTTTCAGGTTTTTGGCCACACGGTACCAGGGGGGGAAAAAATTCTGGTGGTTATAAAAATGTGCGATAATTAACTGCAATTGCTAATTTGCACTTAGGAAAATTTTAAAGCCAGAGAGGAATTTCGTGCTCACACACACACACTGGTGTCTTGTGGTACCCACTCCATCCATCTGCCTGAAGGAGTTTTAGCTCAGATTAACTCGATTTTAGAGACATGAACGGTTTAAGGTTGGACTGTTCCAGTTCACCACAGAAATGGATAAATTGTTCCAATATGAACAACCTGCACCATGTTTTAAGGTGTCCTAAATATTTAGGGTCAAATCCTCCAAGCACCTTCATAGTCAATTTTTTCACCTCAAAAATCGAGGTGCACCTGGGTCTGTGAAACAGAAACTCTCCCAGCTGGGCCCGGTAGAGGGGGAAGAAAAGGAAGCTGGATGCTATTTCCAGCCAGACCACCAGTAAATATCTCTTAACTCCTCATCATTAGTGGTACTTAGCTGCTTATCTCCTTGTTTATAAACTGCTGCTGGGATAGTCTTACAATGAAAGCGCTATAAAATTTCCTATACTCTCATTTGCAGTTGCAAATGCCAGTAATAAACCAGAGGCCTCTGTGGGCTGCTGCAGTTTTACCTTCCACAAAGGCTTTTACACTCTGTCCTCTGCCCCGACAGCCAGGGAACACCTTCCCTGATAAAATGGATCAGACGCTTTCACACTGAGAGTGGAATCCTGGGAAGCTCCTGCTCCTGCCCAAGGAAAGCTGTAAAATAGCAGCTTAAGGTGAGGGAGGTCTCTCAGGATGGGATCAGCTCCATTGTTCGAGAAGGTGATTTTCCAACTCCCCTGTCTTCCTACACGTCTCTGAGTCAAGGAGACCTCCTGCATATGGGTTATGGTGAGAATCAGGTTAAAATCTCCTGATGGAACCCTGACCCCATGGACATCTGGGCACTTTCTGCCCATGAGCTGGCTCATCCCAGAGCTGCTGCTTTCTTACCCAACACCTGCCCATTCCAGGGAGCCCACAGATCCCTGCCATCAGACGTGGGCTGTTTGACCCCGGACCAGCCATCACCCCGAGCCCGTGCCAGGCTGGGCAGCGCTTGGGAGCAGCAGCTGGAGAGGGAAGAGCACCCCCAACTTTCCGTTCCCAAGCGGAATTTTCAGGGGAGAAAAAGAAAACCACTCACCCTAGAAACTATGGTTTATAAACAATTTTTATGGGGGTTTTTCTTGTACAGTAAAAAAATCCTAACACTGCTCAGCCGCCAGCCAGACCTCCAGCCCGCTGGCCACCGACCCCCGGCCCCGCTGGCCGCGGGCGCTCGGGCTGCGACGGCCACGGGGCCACCCCGGGGTGCTCCGTGGCCACCGAGTGCCCTCAGCGCGGGCCCGGGGCCGGTGCGGAAAGTGCGGCCGCCAATGCTCAGGCTGAGGCGGCGGCGGCGGCTCCGCCCGCCCGGCCCGGCCCCGCCGCCGCCACCAGCGCCATGGGGCTGCTCAACTTCACCCGCGACCCGGTGCCGGAGGCGGTGAGCGGCGACATGCACAACCTCAACCAGCTCAGCGCCCAGGTGCGCCGGGCCGGGCGGGGCGGGCACGGGCGGGCGGCGGGGGCGGCTCCGGGGGAGCGGGACCCGGCCGGCACCTCAGCCCCGGAGCGCCGCCGGTACCGGGCCCGGAGGTCCCCGCGGGCCCCTCCCAGCGGTGGCCCCGTCGGGCGTGTCCCGGGTTCGAGGCTGGGCGGGCAGCGTGGCCCCGCGCCCGGCGCCCGGAGCTGTTTGCGGGGTGTTCGTGGGATCCCAGAATGGCTGGGCCGTTCTGGAAGGTCCCTTCTAATCCCCGGAAGGGACCTTAAAGACCATGTAGTTCCTGCCGTGGGCAGGGGCACTGGCGGAGCTCCTGGTGGAGGGCTCAGATCGTGCCCGGTGGGCAGGGGGGCCCTGCTAAGCACTGGGGTTTCTGGTGCGACCACACAGTGTTCGGGTTGTGATTCCCACCCAAATTCCCGCCCCACGCTTCCTGCCCCAAGCCGATGCTCCCAGATCACTGACAGACCAGGAGTGCTTTTGAGGCTGAGCAGTTGGTTCTGCGTGGGCTGAAGCTGTGGAAGCACTGACGCTTTTCCGGCCCAGCTTGCCCAGAACCGAGGATGTCAGCCCAGTACCATCTCTGTTACATGGCTGAGGATGAGGGCAGGGCGGGAGGAGCCACTGCAGCAGCAGCCAGCCATACCCAGAAGGTCATGGCTGATGCTGGTGCCAGCAGAGGAGGGTGCTGGTGGTGCTCTGCCATACAGGCAGCCTCTCCAGCCCTGCCAGCTGCACCCTCAGAAAGCTGAAGGCAGCAACTAGACCCTTAACCTGTTCTCTTCCTTTCTCGAGTTAGTCTGGTTACCCCACGGGGTTTGTGAAGCATGAGGGTAGATGTTCACAGCTTTTCCCACTCGCAGTTTTTGGATTGCACAAGATACAACAGCAGCTTCCGATTAGCCACAAGTCACAAAAGCCCTGCGCAGTGCCAGCTGCACAGACCCTTGGAGAGGCTCTGAAAAGCATCCATGAGCAAATCCCATCCACAGGCATCGCAGAATGCCAGGGACGGGGCCACTCCATCAGCACGGGAGGTCCAGCTCTGGGACCAACCTGCTGGAGGCAGGTGGAGCTGGATCAGGGTGGTACATCATGGTGGTGATGGGGTGCTGAGGTACTGGGTGGCTGATGCCCAGCTCTAACACTGTCCTGTTTCTTCGCAGCAATTCTCAGCGCTGACTGAAGTGCTTTTCTGCTTTCTGACGGAGCCCAAGGAGGTAAGGCAAGAGCTCTGGAGGTGTGTGAGTGCAGCTCTGGCCAGAAAAAAAAGATTGTGTCACTGCTCTTTTTCTTGAACAGGTAGAAAGGTTTCTGGCTCAGCTCTCAGACTTTGCCACCATGAATAAAATCAGCTTGGGCCCCCTGAAAAACATTGTCAAAAGTATTCTTCTGGTACCCAACGGTAAGTGATGCATTTGCATATGCTGCCCTGAGGCCAAACTGTCCCATCCATTCCTGCATGCTGCTAAAGTGTGTCTCAGAACTGCGGGGCACAATAAGTGTTAATGGTAGCTAATACAGCACTTAGGACTTAAGAATCAAAACTTGGCCTGTTTGTTGACTCTTTGTATTCTTTATGCCCTGCCTGCACACACATTTCACAGGCTTAACTACACTCCCTTAAATACCTGTGCATTAAACGCAGCACAACACTGTGACAGTGCTTGGTTTAACCTGTACCTCTAAATCCCTTTGCCAGACCAGGGCAGCCTCCTGTTAGCACTGAGTCTCTGCAGGAATTTCCACTCAACTGACCCAGTACTGTAATTCCTCCAAGGACAAGTGCTGTTGGAGACAGATAAGACAGTGCACACTCGTTTGGAGTGGGCTGGGGACTGGTGTAGTTCTAGGCCATGTGAAGGAGACATCTGACCTTGTAGTCTTGTTTTAGAGAAACAGTTAATGTGTCCAGCACTTTCTCATTCATAAGCAGTGGGGAAGAGGTTTGGGGGGATTCCCCTGGAATACCCCAGACTCCAGCACTTTATGAGATTATTGTGATGTTGTGGCTGCCATTTGACATGGTAATGTATCAAACACTCCAAGGCACGGTTATCCCATTGATCCTTCCTGTTATTAATAGTCCCTTGCTATTACACTTCAGCCCTGGGCTCCCTGTAGCTTCCTTCACAGCCCTGATGCTGAGCACAACTGTTTTCTGAATTTGTTCTAATCTCGTTCTGCTACTTGAAGCCATTTTTCCTATTCGGGCGTAGCAATAAATAATTCCCTTTCCTACAACCGTCCCAGGGGGATTTAACGCGGAATCGGCACTTTCTCCCATCCCAGTCCTGGCCTTGGTGCCCTCATCTCATCGTTCCTGCTCACGTGCTCTGGCTTCAATCCCCTTTGTGACTTTTCCTTACCTCTGGGATGCCACGGACAGCATCAGAACGGATCACAGCAGATAACTCTGCCTCTCTGCTGCACAGCCGGAAAGCCACGTGGGGCTGGCAGTCTCCTTGAATTTATGAGATTCCTGCTCTTGGCTTCAGAGAGCAGAATCCTTGTAAAGGTCCCTGAGCTGCCTGTGCCCCAGAACAAAGGGGAAAGGCGCAGCGGGGGAAAGTGTTATATGCACACGTTCACACCCATCATCCCAAACACAGCAGGTAGGTCAAATTAGTAGCCCGCCAGCCTTAACAGTTCTCCTTTAACAAGCAAAGCGGCTACAGGAGAGAAAGCAGCAGCTTCAAAACACAACCGCTGCAGCTGTTCCCATGGATACCTGCAATGGGATCTCGCCCTCTCCCAGGCACTCCCAGAGCCCGGACTTTTAAAGCGCTGGGCATCTGCAAAGATACCGGCAGGCACGACTGGGTTTCCGATCTCTGAGGAGCTGTGGTTTGCTTCAAAACACAGCCTAGAAACAGAGGCTTTCCATCGCCAGGCGCCGTCCCTGCCTCTATTTGACTCGGTAAAGATTGGTTTGACTCAATAAAAGTGATTTTTCTTCTTTGTGTTGTTTATTCAGGTGCCCTGAAGAGGAATTTGTCTTCTGAACAAGTCAAAGCTGATTTTATTGCTCTAGGTAGGTCACCTGACTTTCACGAAATAAAAGATAATTAATATTTATCACATATAGTAATCTCATATGGTCTCTCCCACAGGCCTCAGTGAAGAGAAGGCCAGTTATTTTGCAGAACAGGTATTCATATATTTTTGCTTGTTTCTAAGCTAACAAAATGTCAGTCTCTGAATGGGAACTCATAAAACCCTGCTCTGCTCCTGAGACACGTCGGCACTTTGGGTATTTTCTTCAAAAACCAGCTCAGGATTTTGAAGTGAAGATCCCCAAAGAACTAATAAGGAGCAGTTTGTCTGATGATTCCTCTCATTTGCCGTGGCCTCTCCCTCATCAGTGTCACAGTTCCTGCACTGCTGTGTGGCTTTCCTGTGATGTTTTCGTGCTTCCCATGCTTCGAGCCCCGAGGTCATGCAGTTACATGAACACATGGCTTTTTGCACAGATATTGTTACACTGAACCAGCTTTAAAACAAAACCAGTGAGTTTCATTTACAGCAGGGACAAGGCAGATGGAAATCCTAGCAGGCCTCAAACACCTCTGAAAGCCATCCCACCCACGTTAGTTCTCCCCTCACTCTGGGCTTCTGCCGTCCTCTGCCTCAATTTTGACTCTTGTTGAAATTTCAGGTACAGAGACCTCTCTGAATTAATTGCTGGTGTCTTTTGCTCTTGCAGTGGAAGGTGAATTCCCCCACCCTAACACGCCTGGCTGTGGGTCAGACGCTGATGATTAACCAGCTGATAGATATGGAGTGGAAGTTTGGAGGTAACAGATCTACAGCATAAACTGACTGGGTCGGGAAACCCACCAGCAGCTCTCAGCTAAATAACTTTTTATTTCACCGTTTAACTAACAGATTATCTGCCTTCTCTTCTTTCTGACTCACAGTGACTGCTGGGAGCAGTGAGCTGGAAAAAGTGGGAAGTATCTTCTTACAGGTAAATCTCCCACATCAGAGAGTTCAGGTTGTAGTGCAGTTAAGGAACAAGCTCCAACCAGGCATGTGGGAAGCGCTGGCTGTGAGGGGAAGGGGAGGGAAGCTGGGTCTCATAGGAACAGGCTCTGTGACTGTATCTGCTTCAGTCTCCAAGTGCCTCTGCCAGCAGAGAGCAGGGCATGCTGCTGTTTGTTTCTCCTCTGAAGACATGAGGTATCACAGAGGTGTGGCCCACTCTGAAAACCTGTTCAAAAACCTCACTCGAGCAGAGGTCAGGCTATCTTGGGGAGGGAGGGAGAATGGGATCAAGGACTTCCAGAGATCCTCCCAATGCCCAGGGAATCTGTTCCTACAGTGACACTTCTTGAAAAGCCCGTCAAAGACGTGTGTGCTTGCAGCAGTCTGAAACTCACAGCAGACTCCTGCTCCTGGTGCTCAGATACAGATCTCTGAACTAAAATACCTCTATTTTTCCTCCCCCCAAGCTGAAGCTGGTGATTAAAAAAGGGAGCCAGTTGGAAAACGTGTATGTCGGTGAGTTAACATTCTGGACAAGGAAGGAGGCACGGGAGAGCTGCGCGGCACTTGGGGGCTCGGGTTGTGACTTCTGCTCTGTCAGAGCAGAACAGCAGAGGAGGGAAGTAAATGATTCCCAAGTGTGGAGTGCTGCTGGGAGATCCCAGCCCAGCTAGTGTAAGGAACCAGCTGCTGGGAGTCAAGGTGGCTGATTCTGCCCAGCTTAGGTGAACACGAGTTGCTCCGTCGTAGCACTGGAATGGCTTTGCCAACATTGGAAGTGCAATCTGAAATCTAAGGTGGCTTTTTTTTTTTCCCCTGCAGAGTTAACTTTGCCCCAGTTCTACAGTTTTCTGCATGAAATGGAACGGGTCAAAACCAGCCTGGAAAGCTTCAGCTGAAACTGCAGAGACCTGAGCCGACATCTGTCCAGGATGTTTAATTCCTCCTCGTGGGCCTGCAGATCTGCTCTTTCCCAGCTGACGCTCACACCCTGATAAGAGAAGACAAGCTGTGCAGTGAGCAGCAATGTCATGGCCCAGCAGGACCCATCAATCCTTCAGAACTTGAAACTCTGGCAAAGTTTCAGCTTTTTCAAAGCACCTACAAGTCCATACATCTCTTTTTTTATATATACTATTATAAGAAATTGTGCTCAGAAATACGTGCATACTTGCACTAAAATAGCAAAGAAATAAACCCATTCCCATCCCGCTGTTTGTATCAGATTTTGATTTTTGTAAGAAAAAGAGAAACAGGAGTTAGAATAATTTCCAGACTTAGAAGAATTAAGCAGGGAGGACAGGGGAAGCAAGGAGAGCATCTAACATGTTGAGTCACTTCATGCTCCTTTCAAGCCTCTCCCTTCTCTCCTATTTAGAAACACGTTGATTAGCTCCTTCCCAATCGTGCCTCATTATGGAAAAGTATCTCAGTGGTAGATGGTTTTAAATCTTAAACAACCAAACATCTGCCTCTGTGCACAGAGGGAAGACATCTCAGGGGGGTGACTAGATAAATCTCCTTTGGATGTGCTGCTCTTTAATCTGCAGCTTGTGTGACAGTGCACAGTCAGATCCAGTCCGTTTCCCGGTGGACATATGTCCAAACCCCATGAAGTACCATTAGCTCAAGGCTTCAGTTGTCTGAGGGCGAGGATGAGCTCTTCATCAGGAAGCAGAGGGGTGCCCAGAACCTGACCTGGGGCAGTGGGTGATGTTTTAGTCACCGAGATTCCTCCCACATCCCGACTGTTGAGTTGTCCAGCAGCCTGAGCTGGCTGAAGCCTCCTCCCATGGCACAAGGCTGAACAAAGCTCCTCTTAACAGCTCCTTCCACCTCCAGGATGTCCTGAGGCACCTCTGTGTCCCTGGCACACTCGGCAGTCGCAGTGAAGGGAATAAACCGCGTCACCAGGGGAGATCCCAGTTAAGAGACTCACTGTTTGCAGCCTCCACCTGAGGGGATTCACTGTCCTGCGGCATCCTGCGAGTCTGCTGTGAGCCTGCAGCTGCTTGCAGTTGAACCCATCCCAAACAGACCGTTCCTGGGAGAAAAGCGTCACAAAACTCCCTGCAACTCGCAGCTTCACCCGCGGGTTTTCAGCTGGGGCAAAGCCAGCGTGTCACTGCATCGCATTTCCTGTGGTGCTGTGGGAGTTGACGGGCACCGACAGTGGGGCACAGGCTGAGCCATATGTTTGGGGAATGGGAAATCCTGCTGGCAATCCCAGGTGTGGGATTTATTCTTTTTCCCGGCATATCAGGCCAGTCACAAGCACTTCAAGCTTTGTCACATGATTACTGTAAAAATTAAAAAAAACCCCAAACACTTCTGCAATAATGTTCTGCAAGATACTCCCATCTCCTTTTTTGGGGGGCAGGAAAAGCTATTTCAGGAAGAAGCAGTCCGAAGGGCTGCTGCTTTCTCAAGATGAAAGGTTATTTCTTTTTTTCTTTACGTTTTTCTGCTGCCTGTCCCCATTATTTCTCCTCGCCCTCCCGGTGCCAGGGCGGCACCGCTCAGCCCTATCCGGTTACGGTGGGAGGTGGGCTGCTTGGGGCTGTGTGGAGGAGATGCCAGGCTCAGTTGTGGGTCAGGAATCCGCCGTCCCCCCCGCGCTCCTCCCCCTGCCCGGTTGGGATTAAGCCGCTCGGGGCTGACGCACGCCGCGGCCCGCTGACCCCGAGCGCAGGGGTCACCTCTGCTGCTGCCCCGCTGTCCCCACGGGCAGCTCTGATCGGCGGCATGTGTGGCGTGGCGTGACCTTCCCGCTGCCACCAGCGCTCCCGGGGACCCGGCAGCGCCCTTTCATCCCACGCACTTGGCTGTGCATGAGCCGAGCTGGCAGACCCGTGGGGAAAGGGTGGAGGGGGGAGCTGGCTCCCACGGCACAGGGTGATGCCAACCACGGGGGAGCTGCGTGGCCCTCCCGATCAGGCCATCCAAGAGCAAGCGGGGCGCTGGGGAACGGCACTGCGGCCATGCCTCTGCTGCACAGCTCATTCCCAGCTCCGCCGCCAGCACAGCGGCGTGATGGCGAATGCCCCCTGTGCCAAGAGCCGGCAGGCAGCGGGCACAGCCACGGGGAGGGCTGAGCAGGGACCGAGGCACAGCGGGTGGGAGGGAAGGAGCTGCTGTGGTGCCCACTTTGCCCGGGTTTCCGGGCGGCCCCGCGGTGCTCGCGCACGCGGCCCCTTCCGCCTGCCCGTCAAGCCCAGCCAGCCGAGAGCTAATCTCGGCGGGACAGCGGGCGCAGGGGAAACAGGGGCCCCTCACCAGCCTGGGGTGCAGCTAACCGTACTCCTGCAGCCGTTTGCCTCCCCAAGGGCTCTCCCGGCCCATTTCCTCAGCACCCCCGTCCCTGGCCCGGCTCCTGCTGCGTGAGGACACGTGGGCCCTCCCGGCTGCAGCGTGGCCCCGAGCGTGGGGCTGCAGCGGGGCAGGGGCAGCTCGGCCATGCTGACACCCCCCTGTCTGCTCAGATGCCTCTGCGGCCCCACTCGCTGCAGTGGAGAATCTGCCACCTCAGGGGTCACCTCAAGCTGCCAGGCAGTCTCTCCTGAGCCCGTGGGAGAGGGCAGAGTGGCCCCAGCAGCCAGGTTGCAGTGGAGGTCCCGTGCTCCCAGGCATCCCCACACTGATCCCTGCCAGCCCCCACCAGCCACAGCAGAGCAGCAGACACAGGGTCTGTCGCTTCCCAGCACGGGGAATTCCAGGATTCAAGGCTGTTGTGATTCTCAGCCATGTCAGATGCTAATGGCCAGGGAAACTGGGATGTTTTTGGATGCAACATTTTCTCCCCACTGGAAATGCCAAGGCCGCTCCCTTCACGCGAGAAGGAGCCCTCCAAACCCCAAGAACAAAAGCCTCAGCAGCGCTCACCGCCCTCCCCCTGCTCGGAGGGAGCAGAGCAGACATGGACTCCACTCCTGCCTGCGAGCCCATGGGCTGGCAGGGAAGGAAGGAACCAGGGCTCTGCCTGACCTTGAGCAGGTCGTGTGGGAACTGCAGAGCTCCCATGGGACCTCCTGGATTTCCCAGACCTCGCCAGGAGCCACTCCATGCTGAGGGTTTTCAGCTTGGTCTGTACCCCTGTCCCAGCTTTCCCCTTCGCAAAACAGGGTGGCAAATCTCGGGGTTGGCCAACAGCTGGGAGGGAGCCGTGGAAGGTGAGAGGAACCAGGGAGCAGAAATGGCAGATAATGGCCCCAAAGCAGCTGGAACTCAGCCCAGTGCCAGGCAGAGACTGCAGCTTGCCGTGCCTGGTCCGGCTGAACACCAGCTCAGGAAAGGCACTGCCTCCATGGTGGTGTTAATCCCACAGAGCACAGCGTGGCATGATGAAGCCAGCCCTGCCCCTCTTCACCCCCTGCTGCCCTCCTCCCCAGGTCCTCCAGGTTTTGGGGTAACACAGCACTCAGCAAAAACACCAGGAGTGAACTGCAGCTCCCCAGCCTGCTTTGTCTGCCTGGGAGCAGCAGCCCTGAGCATATCAGAGGCCCCAGGGCAACACCACCACCCTGCTGTGCCACGTGAGTCCCTGGGGACAGGGACCTGCAGGGGCTGTGTGGGGCTCCCTACGGCTCCCATGGCCCTTGCTCTGGGAAGAGGCTCCTGATCCCCTTACCAGAGCAGTCGTGTGAGTGCAGCACTCGGCACAGCACCGTGCCACAGCTAAGGATACGCTCCCAGGAATGAGCCTTCAGCTTGTCTTGGGACAGGATTCTGCATCCATCCTGCTTGGGACAGGGAGAAAGCATCCCACCCTGCCCGAAAAACCGAGCTGCTGCCTCCCATTCTTGCAGTCCGGTGGGGGAAAAAAACTGGTGGTGTCCAAGGCAGTGGAAATATTCCTAGCATGTCCTCTGCTCCTAAGCCTTGCCATCTCTCTAGGCAGTTCTTTGTCCAGGCACACTGGGAACAATTGGGGTTGCTCAGCCAGACCGCAGGCTGTCGATCAGCAGAGGGAGTGAATGCTCCAGCATACGGAACCCATCTTCTCCCACAGCACGGGGAGGTGGCCACCAGAAACCGGCCTGTGGCACAACAGCACAGGCAGAAACAATGCCCGGGCACCCACGCCAGTGCCAGCCCCGGGAAGGAGGGGTGGGAGCTCCCCAGCCCATCCGAGGAAAAGCCAAGCGGGAGGCAGTGACTGGGTATCCCCAATCCCCACCCGGGGCTGGGGTTGGCATGGTTGGCACAGCAACGGTGCCAAGGTCCCTGCATTCACCCATGCTGCAGGCAACCTAGGAGGAAGAGCTGAGTCTTGGGGGACAGAGGGGAGACCCCCAAGCTTTGGAGTTGAGGCTGCCCCTCTCAGCACCCAGGGACCTCAGGGAGTCCTATCCAGGGCGTTTGCCCCCTTGCACAGCTCCTCAGACAGTGTCAGGCCTTGTGATGGCAAACGCGTCCTGTCCTCAAGTGCCCAGTCCAACTTCTCCCCTCTGTGACACCCTGAGTGGCCATGGGCTGGTGCACGGTGGGGGGAGCCCACCGAGGCAGCTCAGCCCATTTCCCAGCGCTCAGCTCCAGTTTATAGGGCTGCTCTGTCCCAGGGGCATCGCTGCCACCGCTAACGAGGTTATCCCAGACCAGGCACCGACAGAGAGGGAAAGCGGGGTTAACCCTTGTGCCGCTGACACATCCCACAGCACTGGGGAACAGCTTTGCTTGGAAGTGATCTTTTAAGTCCCAATGGCGATGGGTGGCTGTGAAACACCATCAAGGACCCTCTTGCCATTCCCATGCCAGCCCCTGCACCGCAGCATCCCTCCCCTCGGAGCAGCCCCACACCCCTGAGGTCAGCACCAAGCCCCGGGGCCACATCAGCGCTCACCCCCGGTGCCCACGGCATAACGGTGCCATGCTGCAGCCCTGGCAGCCCTGTTCGCCCGGCTCAGCAGCACCGTTCGGAGGGGCCTGGGGTGGTGGTCCCCAGGCAGGCCCCCCGCTCCCCCGCCACTGCTGAGTCCCGACAAACTCACGGCACCGCAGGGCTCTGCCCTGCCCCGCCCCCGGTGCGGTGCGCAGTGCGGGGCAGCAGAGGGAGCCAGAGCACCGCGCAGCGGCCCCGCAGCCCCCCCGCGTCCCCCATCCCTTCTCCCCGCACCCACCCAGTTCCCACCCTCCGGCACCCCCCATCCCTCCCGCACCCACCCAGTTCCCACCCTCCGGGCACCCCCCAACCCTCCCCGCACCCACCCAGTTCCCACTCCCTACACCCGCATCCCTCCTCCCCGCATCCACCCAGCTTCCACCCTCCGGACACCCGCCCCGTGCCCTTCATCCTCCGGGCATCGCTCCCGCATCCACCGCTCCCGACCCCCGCCCTCTCTCCCCGAGGCATCCCGCCCTCCCTCCCCCAGGATATCTCCCTGCATCCTTCATCCCCAGGCATCCCTCCCTCCCTCCCACCTCCTCTGCCTTCGAGGCATCCCTCCCCTCGGCCCCTCCTCAGCCCCAATCCGCCTCCTGGCCCCACCGACCCTCCTCTCTGCTTCCAGCAGGCGGTCCCCCACCTCGACCCCCGCGCCTCCTGCCTCCAGCAGCACCATCTCCCCCGCAATTCCCACAAGCGCTTTCCCAGCCGGGAGCCCCGGAGCCACACTTTTCCCTCCCCACCCCAAAACCGAGCGTCGAACCCAGACACCGCCCAGCTGGGCCATCCCATCCCAGCCCCCGCGGACTGCCCCTGCAGCAGCCCCAGCTCAGAGCACCGACCCCCACCGCCCCCAGCAGAGCCCCCCGCACCGGTTCAATCCCGGCTGGGGGCAGAAGTTCCGGATTTATTCAAAATGCAATAAAGCTGAAACCCAGCAGTCCCTGTTCCCTGCTGTTCTGTGGGGCTGGTGCTGGAGAGAGCCCCCCTCCCACCCCACACACCCACAGTGCGCCGGGTGAGGCAGTTCCTCAGTCGGGCTGGCTTTGATAAGAGCAGATTAAAAATAATAATAATCATAATAATAGTAATAATAATGAGAAGATCCCTTGCCTTTCTGGGGGCCACCTCCCAGTGCCTGCTCCCAGCCAGGCAGGCTGGGACTTTCAGCTTCTGCTGCTGAGGAATTACTTGCATTTCTGTGCATATATGTGTATTTACATTACCCCCCACCTCCCTCTATGTGGGGTGCCGGTGGGTGCCTGTTCCCAGCTGTGGCCTCTGCAGGACCAGGTGCTGAGGGAGGAGGCATTAGGAGTGGGGGATGAGGGAGGGCAGATGCCCACAGGACAAGGGACACTTCAGAGCACCCTCAGTGCAGAGAGGGGAATCTCGAGCTCAGGCAGAGCCTCATGGGCTGGCTCAGCTGCTTGGAGTGGGACATGAGGCCTGGGGGGTGGGGGCAGAGCTGGATCCCCCCCATGCCAGGCTGCAGGTGCGGAGCAGTTTGGCAGAGCACTGCTGGAGCAGGTGAAGGAGAGGGGGAGCACCCGCCTTTCCATCAGCTTTTCCACTTGCTCCGTCTCACATATAGCGAATTCTGAGCACACAATGCAGTTATCGAATAAAATTATTCTTTTTTTAGTACTTGTATGCATGTGGGTTTTAAGGCTCTGCCTAGAAACCAACCTCTGAGCCAGGAGCAGAGAGACCGGAGGGAAAAGCCAGGCCAGCCCTGGCACCAGGCTGGAGGGCTGTGGGACACAGGGATGCAAGCGCAGCACCACCAAGGAGAGCAGCTCGCAGGTGGCACATCCATCCCACGCAGGTGACGTGCCCATCACTCCTGCAACCCCAGCAAGGAGGAGGAAACGCTCCTGGCTAGGGCAGGGATCAGCAGGGACAATGGCCACCACAGCCAGCCCAGGGCTGCCTCTCCTCTCCTCTCCCTGTCACCATCTCCATCCCCCATGGCATCAGCTCTGTTCCCCTCCCACAGAGCTCTGCCTGTGCCCGCGAGGACGAGTCCTGCCTCCCCTCCGCCATCTCGCTCTCCCTCCAGGCAGTGGAGCCGAAGCGCTGCCAGCTCCATCTGCACAGTGCAGCGAGCACCGGGCCAAGGGGCAGGACCCACAATCACATTTCCTTGGAGCACATTGCACTCACGCCTTGCCGAGGGTGTTGGAAAGGGGTGGCTGTAATCATGGTGCCGTGAATAACTGCAGCTCACTCACCACGGCCTCCGAGCCTGCTGTGTGCTCCAGCTCCAGCCTCATCCTCTCTCAAGGCCGTTCCCTGCCATGACGTGCCCTGGTTTCCAACCTGCCTTATAACCTCCTGCCTCAGCCCAGGTGCCCGCAGTCCCCACTCCCTCCCTCCCTCCCACCACAGACTCCCATCAATGCTTCCCCCATTGCATCTGGTTTGGCTTTGACCTGTGTTCTCTTCCCAGCAGGATTCCCATGGGCTGAGGACACAAATCCCCCCAAATGGGGGCTCTGCTGCCCTGTGACAGACAGCGCTGCCCAAACACAGTGCAGCACAAAGGGCTCACGGAGCTGTTGTTGCTGCTGATCCCATGTGGCTCCCCCAGACCCGCCTGGAGCAGAGGCTGCCCTTGGAGCTGGTGCTCTGCAGCCTCCCCAGGGCCCTTGGAAGGGTCGAGGCACAGCTCCCCACTCCCAGCCGCGGCAGCCCGGCCGCAGGGCAGCAGGTTCTCCTCTGCCACCAAACCTGGCTGAGGCTGCGCTGGTGCCATCTGTTCGTCAGGCACAGCCCCGTGTCACGCTGTGCTGCGGGAGCCATGCCAAAGCTCCCGGACCCTGCTGGAGCACCCGCACTGGAACCGGGCTCCGAGCGCCGCGACCGATGCGATTTGCAGCCCTGGTGAAAAGATGAGGGCACGGATGCCAGAGGCGTTCCCCGGCTCTGGAGATGAGCCCTGTCGGGTGGGGCTGTGGGGCAGCCCGACGGGGGGTGTGCCAGGGCTCAGGTGGGGGGCAGCTCACCAGACCACCCACCAGCTGGGGAGATGGGTGTGCCCTGTGGAGTCCCAGCAAGGGCACAGCAGTCTCAGGGTTGGAGTGGCACTGGGAAGCCTCGTGCCGGGCTCTGTCCCGCTCCGCTTGCTCAGGAGTGAAAGGATTTGTCAACAGGGAGCTGATGAGTCCCGCGGGCAGCCAGCCCGCCCTCCTCCCAGCACCCCCTGCCCGGCGGGTGGGCTCCTGACACCACACAGTCATCGAAAGCACGCTGGCCCCGAGTGCCGACTGCACCAGAGGGACTGCACCCACTGTCCCATCAAACCCCCAGTGTGGGGGCTCTGAACCCACTGCCCGGCCAGCACGGCAGCTCTGGTGGCTCTGACCCTCTAAGGTGTTTCTGCAGGATGCTCAGAGTGACCCGGGCAGTGCTTGGCACTCGGAGCAGCCACACGCCGCGGAGACAGGAATATGCTTTCACCAGGAGAACAAGAAGAGCCTCTGATGGCTGCCATGTCCCTTGTAAACACCAACTTTGAGAGCATCAAATTACAGCCGCTGCCTCGGCTCCAAACAAGATGGTAATCGGGAGCACAGAGGCACCCTGCCTGCATCCTGCCTGCACAGCAGGGCGCACCGGGGGCCTGGTGGCACCGCAGAGGCCATGACACCCTCTCCTGCATTGCAGGAGAGATGGTCCCACTGCGGCCCGACCCCACCAGCGCAGCGACCCAGCGCGCCCCGGGGCGAGCGGGAGCTCCCGCCTCCTGCCCGCGGCCGGGACCGCTGTTCGCTTATCCCCGGGGTGCAGGCGCAGCGGAGGAACCGGGGGGGGGCACAGGGTCCGCGTGGCAGGGAGGGCACCGCGGCTCGGTGCAGCCCCGCTGGGACACACCACAGCCCGTCCCCCGCAGCCGTGGGTGTGCGGCGGCGATATCTCCCACCCAGGGCTGGGTGGACCAACCCCCGTGGTCCCGGGCTCGCTGTGTTGCTGCTGCCGCCCTCGCTCGTGGCATCCCGGCTCGGGAGATGCTCGGTCCCACGGCCGAGCCCCCCCCCGCAGCAAGGCCGGTTTGCGGGCTGCAGGTCCCGCCCCAAGGAGAGCTCGGGGAGGGCACAGCCGGGCAGGGCCGGTCCCGGGGCCGCAGCTGGCGGGGCTGGAGGCAGCTGCCCGCAGAGCGGGGCCCCCCCTCGCCACTCCCGCTGCTCCCCGCTGAGCGGTCCGGGCTGCGGGGAGGGGGCAGCCCCCGCTCCCGTCCCCTGCCCCGGCCGCGGGCAGGACCGAGCTGTTGCTCCCGGCGCCGCCCCGCCGGTCCCGCACAGCGCGGGGACACCGGGACCGGCCGCTCCCCCTCGGCCGGGCCGGGGTGCGCGGTGCCGGGGGGACACGCGGGACCGCGGCTGCGCCCACGCTGCGGCAGCTGGAGGGGGGCGGCGGGGATCAGCTGCGGCCGGGGATCAGCTGTGCCCCGCACCGCCCCGCCGGGGCCCCCCCGCTCCCTGGGAGCGGCCCCGGCCCCGCAACGCCCGCCCTGCCCGCCCTACCTGCCCGCCGCCCTCCCGGCCCTCCCCGGGGCGGCTGGCGGCCGCCCAGCCCGGAGCTGCCCTGCTCTCTCCTCCTCCACTCCTCCTCCTCCTCCTCCCGCGGGCACAGCCCTGTCTAATCCCACGGGTGTCAAATCCACGCTGCGGCTTTGGCCGTGGAGGGGTCGGAGCGATGGGGCCGGAGGGGAGGACGCGGGAGGAAGGCGCGGGATGCTCCGGCGGGGGGACCCGGCCGAGCCCCCCCGCTCCGCACTCCGCAGCCATGGCAACGGCGATGGGCTGTCCCAGCCCGGCCGCAGCGCAGTGAAGGCGAGAGGGACGCAGGGAGGGAAGGAGCCGCCGGGCGATTCCTGAGGGGCTGGCACACACACAGCCGCTGGAAGCGACCGGAGCCAATCCCCCGGCTCCCTTTGTGATGCTTCCTGACACAGATTCCCTCTCCATGGCTGACTTTGCAAGTTTCCCCATCCTCTTCCCCTCCTCGCGCGGCTCCTTTTCATGCGACTAAATTATACTCGAGAGGAGGGACATGCTGGAAATTCTAGTGACAAAATAGAAATGAGCAGGTTTGCGCAGGCGGCTGCAGCCCGGCCGCCTCCGGGACTCCTGCGAGCCGAGAGGGACCGGACCTGGTCCCAGGGCAGCAGCATTAAAGCCCGTGAATTCTGAAACCACCAAGGAAAAGGCTTTTCCTGCGGCAGCAGAGGAGTGCCAGCGTGTGGAGCAGGACCGCGGTGCGTGTTGGGACTGCGGCCCCTCCGCACACAGCGGCTGCTGTCCCAGCACACAGCACCCCGGGGGACGGCAGGCGATGCATTCACTTCCCCTGAGAAATGTCTTGTTTGGGAGCCAGTAAAAAATATGCAAATCTGGCAGGGCTGGGCCTCAGCCTCTGAGCAGCTTTTCTCCCCTTCCTCCCCTTCCTCCCTATCCCAGAGCTCCGTGGGGCGAGCTGAGGCTTGGGAGGCCGAAGGAAGGAAAAGGGCAGGGCCAGGGGGAGCGCGGGGGCGGCGGGCGAGGCAGTAGGATGAGATTTGGGGTGTCGCGGAACAGGACGGGGAGATGTCCGCGGGATAGCGGCTCCTCCAGACCGCGGGCATGCGGAGAAGGCTCCTGCTCCCGCAAGCCGGGGTGGGTGGAGCGTGCTGTCACTTTTTGGTGCTGGGCAAGCCCGGCATCGCTGTCGCAGGATTGCTGCCTGTGCTCTGATGAGTCAGGAGCAGCGCTGCCACGTTTTCCTCCTACAGGCAGCGTCCCGTGGCGGGTCGGTCGTGCTCCGCACCGGGACGCTCCCGCACACGCGGTGCTGGTTCAGCTCCGATGCCACGTGGGTGGGTGAATCTCCAGCAGCGCCTCTCCGGGGAAACCCCTCTGGAGCAAAGGATGAGGACACCGACCTGCAGCTCGGACGAGATGTGGAGCGCCTGGCTCAGGCAGTGATCCCATGGGACACGGGCATATTCCTGTGCCTGCGTCCCACCTCCTCTGCCAGACAATGAAACACTGCCCTCCTTCCCAAGTCGCAGCAGAACAAATAAAGCAAGCGCCATATGGTGCCAAGACACGTTGGAAATGGGGCCAAGCCCAGGAGGTAGGGGAGGTGGCAAGCCTCCATCCCTACACCAGTCCCCATCACCAGCTCCAGGCCAGGGCTGTCCTTGGGGGAGCCCTGTGCCCGCTCCTCCTCCTTCCCCCTGCAGCCACTGCCCCGCTGCCAGGCACAGCTCTGCATTTCAGCTGTGGCTTTGCAGTGACTCACTTGTCGTCCTCCCTGCCTGCAGGCGTGGGGAGCACGGAAACTAAAGGTGTCACCGAGAGCCCTCCTTCCTCTAAGGGCTGGGCCAGGGACACGGGTGTCACTGCTGGACTGACACTGGGGCACTGGCAGGAAGGAGATAATGCCCTGCACCCTGACATGGGACAGGGCACCCTGCTATCCCTCCTCCAGAATTGCAAACAGGAGTGGGCACCACTGACAGCTTGTCCCCTAAAGTCCCTGCAGCCCAGGAGCTGGAGGAGAAGCCTCCCCAAAGCTCCAGGCCACCACAGATGCAGGATCCTGCTGTGAGCAGAAAGTGGTACCACCTTTCCGCCTGCCAAAGCAACCCTCCTGCCTGGATCCTCCCTACAGCTCCTGGATACCCTGTGTGTTTTCAGGCCAATCACCTCCAGGGCAGTGAGGTACCTCCCAGCACAGCTGGGTATCCCCATGGCAGGGCTTTCAGAGGTGCTGAGCATCCACAGTTCCCTGCAGCCAGCTCTGTGGACACAGAGCACATCCTTCCAAGCACCCAGACTGCCCTGGCTACCCAAGGCCAGGGCCTGACCCGGGACAGCAAATCCCAGATCTTCCTTGGAGGCAGGATATGACAAGCTCCTGGGGGAAGGAGCTAACAGACCTTCTGCAGGTGTGGCAAGCAGATGCCAGCCTTGCCCATGCCTGGGAGCTCTGTCACAGAGCCCCTGTGACACCCACCCACCTTCCACCCTCAGTCACCCCATTCTCTCTGCAAGGGCCTCTGGGAGGGAAGTGCCTGGCTCTGTCCTCCAGGCTGAATCAAACTGAGGATCTCTGGGAGGTTTTGTAGCCACAGGGCTCAACTCTCTCACTGCAAATGTGAGTCCATCATTTGCACCTGAGTCACAGAGATGAGAATCAAGCAAGTTGTGCAAGCAAAGGAGTTTGTTGAATCATACACAAAAATGTTGGGATGATAAGGATCAGACAGGACCTGGGAGTAGCCCACAGGTCTCTCTATCTCTGTGCCATCCTCCTTCCTCCTTTAAAGAGGTAGCACTGCCCGATGGAGTGTCCCATGACCTGGCCCCATCCCTACCTGCCACTGGAGCCTCTGGGAATGCTCTGCACCAACGAGTGTTTGCAGTTGCTCTGCAGATCCAAAACACTGTATGAAAATATTATTATTTACTGTCAATGTTATAGATAATGGGAAAAGCAAGAGGCAGCCTTGTCCTACATTGCCTACTTAGATTCTTGTGGAGTGAACCAGGCAGGTCTAGGCAGAGGGTCTGGGCAGAGGGTCCCAGCTGCAGTGCTGTTTGCTGGCCAGTAGCTGTGGGTCTGCACTCACCGTGGTCCCAGCTCCACTCGGGCTTCCTACCCACCACGTGTTGATAAACAGAAAAAAATGTACAATGGCTGCATTGAAGTTCCCAGTTCAACAGAACAGCAGTGGCTGATCAGAAGGGGAACTCCTGTGTTATCTTTTGCTCTGTTAATTCAGAGGTGGGACTTGCAGAAACAGGGTCAATCCACAGGGCACAGGGCAGGATCTGGATTTCTGAACACCCCCAGAATGAGAACCAGGGCAGGGTTAAATGCCAGCAGGCAAAACAACAACAGCAACCCCAGAAACAAAGGGTCCCTGGCTGTTTCAGGGCAGGCTGACTCCTAGGAACAGCAGCAGGAGTTGCTGGATCACCAGGTACTGACTGGCAATGGGCTCCACCAGAAGCCAGGGATCCTGTCTGGATCACCAGACAGCCGGGCTCTGCCAGAGGCTGGGGATCCAGCACTGGCACTGCAGGACAGTGCCCAGGTGCTGCAGGGTGAGCAGTGGGCACAGCTGGGCAAGTCACTGAGCTGCAGACAGCATCAGAGCAAGCAGGGAGATCAGGCAGAGAGACCAGGCAGGGAGAGCAGGCAGGGAGAGGAGGCAGGGAGCTGCAGGCAGGGAGAGCAGGAAGGGAGAGGAGGCAGGGAGTGCAGGAAGGGAGCACAGGCAGCAGTGCTGGCAGCAGCAGCAGCCTACTCAGGAGAGAATCAGGGGATGCCTTGGATCCATGCTGGGACCTGGGACCTTGCTACTTCCCAAGTCCCTGCTGGCACGACAGTCCTGGGGATCTGCACCCTGCTTCGTGCTGAGTTGGTGGGGTCCTGCTCAGCAGCAGCCAGGTGGGATCCTGTGCCTGGAGGAGGCATGGCAGGATCAGCCCAGAGCAATCTGTTCGGATAGAAGTGGGTGGTAAATTAAAGGCAATGGAAGAACGACTCCCTGGCAGCTCCAAAGCGGGGTGTCAGCAGCGAGCCGGGCTCTAACGAGCTTCGAGAAGGCTGGAGCCCTCCGTGCCATTTCATCTCTGCTGCTCTGCGTCGGATTTCCCAGGAGCCCTGCAGGCTCGGCCTCATTAATTATGCAAATGAAAAGGTGATGCCAACGCGCCATCCCTCGGTTGGGTCCCCGAGAGTGAAGTTGGGCCTGAGCAGCGGCCACTGCCCGGGCTGGGGCAGGGAGGGTCCGGGAGCACATCAGGCAGGATGGATGTTTGCAATAATTATCCAGTCATCCCCTTCAAGTGTACTGCAGCCATAGCAACAGACAGATGTTCTGTCCCAGCCAGAGTCCACAGCGAGCTGGGGAGGGAAGCACAAAATTTAACCCGTTCAGCCCTAGGATGACACAGAATCCTCTTTATTCTGGGACCAGCCCACACTTCGACATCCCCGAGGAAATCAGGCAAAACCCCAGTCCCACAGTCCCCAAATCAAACCAGCAGGAATTGCCCCAGTGCTCCCTTGGCCACCGTTTGACACAGGCAGCTGAATGAGGAGCAGCAGCATCCCACAGGATGATGTCTGGCTCTGCGAGGGCTCTGCTGCCTCTGTCCTGCATGGAAGTAGCCTGGCTCAGGCTCAGCATCCCCTAGGGGTGATGCTGCAGGTGAGGCCCTTCAGCTCTGGTGGTAACAAGCCTTTGGAGACGGATGGATAGCACCAGGAGCTTGCTCAGAGAAGCCACAAGCAGCACACGTTCTGTGGTCAGCACACACACAGCACCCACAGCACTGACCCCACTGGGCACCCAGCCGGGCAGGAAGGGATGGATGAGCCACATGGACCAGCACCCATTGCTGAGTTAACAGCTGGGTCAAAGCAATGAAAGTATCCGGAGGTAGGATGCAGCCAGACCAAAGAATAGTTGGCATTTCGTTATCCTGCTGCTGCACAGGTTTCCAGGATTCGGCCTGAATCCATTAAATCCCACCCAGAAATATCACCACAGGGACCCTCATGCCTCCCAGCACACTGAAAATGTAAACTCAGCTTCTCCTGGGGCCTGCTGAGCAGGCAGCACTCCCCAGGCAAAACATCTTTTCCCCACCCGCCAGCGATTCCTTCCAGCACTGGCATTTAAATGTTGTAGTGTAAAGGCCAGACCCCTGTGGACCTCACAGATCCCTTCTGGAAGGAGCAGAGCTGCCCACTCTGGCCAGTATTTGCTTGTTCCCTCCTATGCCAGCCATGCCCAGGGGTCCCAACAGAAGCAGCAGGGATTCCTCAGAGCCCAGAGCAATCCCCTGACCTCAGAGCTGGCTCATGGGAAAGCCCTGTCCAGATGTTTGCAGCTGCAGATGCTGCTGGAGTGCACCCATGGTGAGGATTTCAAAGGAGGGTTAAGGGGCCGGGGAGGACAGCCAGAGCAGATGTGCCTGGAGGGACAGATCACACCTGGAAAAATGAAGAAGACCCTCCTCTGGGCTGGTGAAGGAAGACAGAACCCCCAGCACAGCGAATCATGGAATCACGGAATTGCTAAGGTTGGAAAAGACCTCTAAGATCATCGAGTCCAACTGTTAACCCAGCACAAGTGCGAGAGGTCACAGGAACAGTTTTACTTCTTAAACTGTATGACTATTTTTGGTTCCTATTCCTTCCCTCTTGTCCTCTGCCACACAGACAATGAGATCTCCAGCTTGCAGAGGGCACCCCGGCTGCTCCCGGCTGCTCCCGGCGCGCCTGCTGACAGCTTGTGCCGCCTTAGCACAGCCTAGCCTGGAAATCTGCGGTCTCCTGGTTGGTTTTTTTTTCCCTTCTTTCTCCTGAAGGAAAAAAAAGCAGAGAAGGGTGAATTTGCTGGTCTTGAAGCTGAGGGAGACGTGGCATCATGTGCAGTCGCAGAGGATGTGGGCAGGTGCCATCAGCCTTCCCCACGCAGCTCTGGGAATGGAGCTCAGCCCTGCTCTGCAGCTCCCTGGCTGTTCCTGCCCGGGCTCCCACACAGCTCTGGCAGCTGCTGGGTATTTCAGTCCTTCCCCACAGCGCCAGGCTACCCCACTCCTTCTGTGGCTCTTCCTCCAAGCACATCAATCCAGCGGCCACGTGGTTTGATTCCCAGCCTGCTGAAGCCACGCTGGAGACAGAATAAGAAGGTGGGAAAAATGTCTATTATTTCCACAAATCTCCACTCAATTTGTGACTCTGGTTGCTCTGCCTGACTCAGTCCCAGGCCTCTCCCAAGCAGAAGCCACACCAAATGATGTTTGGGGCTGTGACACGGACAGCAATCCAACAGGCTCCAGAAGGAATTCTCGCTCCTTGCTGACTTCCCTGAGCTGCTTTGACTTATTATCTGACCTGGATCTAAATTGGGTTTTGATTAAAGTCAAGAATAATTCTACTTGGGAAAACCTCATTGTTTAGGCTCAGAGTTAGCAAAAACTAGAGGAGAATTAAAGCTGATTTCTCACTCTGGGGACAGAGACCACCCATGGGACCCCTGACTGTGCCCAGTGCCTGCTGTGAGAGGCAGCCACACTGGGCCACATCATCCAGAACCCAACCAAGCTCCTTTTTGCAGCCACCAGGTTCTCTCCCCAATTCATCTCTGAGGTCAATCTCTTAGAGCCTCATGGCTCTGATGCTTCATCAGCATCTCCTCATTTCAGACATGGGGTTATCCATGGTCTGTGCATTCCTACTTGTCTTGTACCAAGGGGGTGGCCAGGGTTTAGCCTGTGTCCCTCCCTGCTGTCTGTCTCTGGTTGTCCACAAACGTGTCTTCTCTCAGCATCCATTTCTCTGAGATCAGGGAGCTGAGTCATCTCTGTAAGACACTCTCCTCTCTCCTGAACAATCCAGCAAACTCTCTCTGCACTAGTTTCAGGCTAAATTTTCTCAGCATGGCTTACTAGAACCAGGTGGCAGTCCTGAGCATCTCCAGAGCCTTCGTCCTTCTCTGTGCCTTGAAATGACTCTTCCAAGACATCTTGGGATCATTCCCCTTTTCCATCCTACTGGTGGATCACAGCTATCCAGTTGATGGATCACAGTTCTTCCCTTGGTGGATCACAGGTGTCCCATCCAGCCTTGGCTGAACGTCTCAGGCACAGACAGACACACGTGGGCTCCCTTTGTGTTTGATGGGAAGAGTAAAAGGCAGTTCCAGCGAGTAACTCATCTCACTGCATGGGGAGTGTTCAGAGCATGGGAATGAATGGTTTCTGGAGGTGCTCATTGTCATACACTGACTGTAGAGACAGTTGAGACACCCACGTACCTCTGGCTGTCCAGCCGCGAATGACTGAAGTTACAAGAGCCAAACATCATCCACAGTGATCCCACAACATTCTCTAATCCTCCCCAAGGAAGTACTCCCAGCTGCCAGCAAAAGTGACAGTTATTTACCCCTGAGCTCACTTTGTGCTGCTTGGCACTAAACAATGTCCATAGCTGGGTTGGGTGCCCCTGTGCCCACCCCTCTGCCTGCCTCTGATCCCACCCAGGGGGAATAGGTAGATAGCTCCAGTTTTGGCTCTATTTGAGTGCAAATCCAGATGCTGAACAACGACATCAGGTGTTCAAGGCCAGGTTGGACGGGGTTTGGAGTAACCTGGTCTAGTAAAAGGTGTCCCTGCACATGGCAGAGGGGTTGGAACTCAATGGTCTTTAAGGTCCCTTCCGAACCAAACCATTCCATGATTCTATGACCTCTTGAGCACCTGATGGGATGTCTCTGGCAGCACAGCAGGATTTCATCCCTTGCTGTATGTTGCAGTTTCTGACTTCTGTAGGTGCCAGCTCCTTCGTCCTGTGCATGTCCATCCCCTGGTCCAGCTGAGCATTTTTGTCAGAAGAACAAAAATTTCTTTAGGACAGAACACAACTTGAAGTCAATTAGAAAGGCACCTTGACGAGGAAAGAGCAGCAGAGTGCTCAGGTAAAATCCAAACCCAATCCTTTCTGCATACAGCATAAATAGCTATGGACCTAGAGTCACCACCTGTTTGTCTATAAAAAATTTGTCAGCAGTGCTGAACACACCCAGTACCTGCAGCCAGAACTGACAGCTGAAGGTCCAGTGCCACCAAAAAATTCTACTTTCTTTTTTCCCTATCTTTAAGGACAAGAGCGGCCTCAACATCATGCACTCCAATTTGGTGTGTCATGAGAATGCTCATGCAGTGCAAGGTAAATACTAATTGAATCCATGCTGGATTGGGACGTAAAACATTGATCTGAACACTCAGGATGGTGCAAGTGGTCTGCACAAAATCATCACTCAGAGGACATCGGTTCTTGGCATGGCTGGCCTTGCCTTCCCAAACTAGGGAAACTCCTGTCCATTCTCACCAGAGGGGGATCCTCTGCATTGCTTCCTAAGTGGACCCCAAACCTTCCAATAGGTGGGCTGAGGTAGGAGAAGACATCTGCCCATGCCTACAGTGGTGTGAGAGGACATTCCCTTTGCTCTGGCTCTTCAGCAGTTCAACTGCAAGGTGGGGAATTCGGTGGTGACCTCAGCCAGGAGGTCTGACCATGGTGAAGAAGGCAGCACCACCCCTGGGTAGAGGAGCTCCTCAGCAGAAGCAAAACATGCTTTTACTCCCGTCCTCACTCAACATCTCCTGCAAAGTGTCTGGACTCCAGCAATGAGAACTTCCCTGGCACTCACGGACATCCAACTGTCACCACACCGCCCACACCACTGATTCACTGAGTTCTCATAGGACCCCGTCCACGGCTCCCCCTGTACCAGCTGGCTCTGAACACCAGCTCAGCCAGTCACTTTATTCGGGGCAGGTGGATGCCCAGGGGCTGGAGCTGGCTGAGAGCTGAGCTCTACTTCATCCACAAAGTCTTTGTCAGAAAGTTGCCCACTGAACCCAAATTCTGCAAAACATCCTTTTCTTTTCTGCTGCTTCCGTCCACTCACTGCTCCCCACAACCACCCCTGGAGAAAGCCATGCTTCCATGGCTGGCTGAGGCTTCAGAGGATGTCCATCCTGTTCGTAGTGGTCATCAGAAATACTGCAGCACACCAGAGGGTTCCTGCAGGCATCCTGCAAAACGTGCCTTGGGGTGAAAATCGAAAACGGGAAAGACCTTCTGTACTCCTGGAGTCCCTCTCCAATGGCATCACGTTGGGACCTGTGCAAACTGGATGGGGACACTGGGAATTTTTTGAGGTATCCAGGTATCCAGTGGGATAGGGAAGGTCAACAAGATCTACAGTGGCATATTGCAATAAGTAATGCCAAGGCTCCAGTGTCATGGACATCCCCAGGTTTCACTGTACCCTTCTGGCATGGCTAACCTACGGCTCAGCTCCTGCAGCATTCCATTTCCACCTCGAGATCTGTTGGATGGGCACCATGCAACTGGCACAGGGCAAGGGGCAGTGAAGAAAACTGCCCTTCAGCCGTGAAATGCCCTCACCTTCCCCCGTGTCTCCAGCCTTGGTGTGTGGTACCATGGCCAGCTGTGTCCTGGCTGCTCTGCTGCCACGCCCAGCACCTCCAGCACCAGCCTCTGCCAACTCACTGACACATCGAATTCCTCTTCCAGGTTCCCACAGACTCCCAACCCCTGCTCCTACACCTCATGCCAGCCCTAGTGCTCCTGAACACACAGGCAGCCCTCATATGCACCTATGCCATGCCACTGGCTGGGATGCAGCAGGTGAGTGGCTCTGCTGGGTGGGCATGGAACACACGTGGGACACTGATGGACAGACCAGGAGCACATCCGTGGCACTGCTGGGTGGGCACGGAGCACATATGTGGCACCAATGGACAGAGTGGGAGCATGCACGTCACTGATGGACAGGGAACACAGGTGTGGGACCGAGGGACAGATGGAGCACACGCATGGCACTAATGGACAGACTGAGACCACATGTGTGGCACTGATGGACAGACTGGGAACACGTCCTGGCACCAACAGACAGACCAGGAGCAGACACGTGGCAGTGTTGGGTGAGCATGGAACACGCATGGGGCACTCAAGCACAGACCAGGAGCACATGTGTGGCATTGAGGGACAGACAGGGAACACATATGACACCAACAGACAGATCAAGAGCACACACAGGTGACACTGTTGGGTGGGCATGGAACATGCTTATGGCACTGATGGACGGACCAGGAGCACACGTATGGCACTGATGGACAGGGAGCACATGCGTGGGACCAGTGAACAGACCGGGAGCATACGTGTGACATTGATGGGCAGGCGAGGAGCACACGCGTGGCACTGCCGGGTGGGCATGGAGCACACATGTGACACCGATGGACAGACCGGGAGCACACGTGTGGCACCGCCAGCATCACGGCACATGCGTGAGAGCGCCGGGCAGAGCCCGAGCCGCAGCCGCCGGCCGGGACGGGCCGCCCCATCTCACCCCCTCGGGGCCCGCCGTGGCCGCCCCTCGCCTCCGCCTCCTCGGGGTTGGAGCAGCGGGACCGTGTCCCGACCCCCCCCGCTCGCCCCGCAGTGGCGGCGCTCGGTCCCGCCGCGGGACAGCCGGGGCTGCGGGGCGGATGCGGAGGGCGGGGGAGCGCAGAGAGGCACCGGGGCCAGGGTCTGGCCTTTGTCTCCCGCTCCAGGGGCCGGCAGGACCGCGGTTGCCCCGGGGCCGGGCTCGGGGCGGGGTGCGGCTCTCCCGGTCCGGGGGGACAAGCCGCAGCCGCTCCGGTCAACCGAGGGCGCTGCGGGACGATCCCGGTCCTCCCGGCGGGTGGCGGACCCCCCCTCCCCACCTTCCCCCTGCCGCTCCCGCTGCCCCCGCGGCTCCTCCCCGGCTCTGCGGCGGCTCGGCAGGTGCCCGCCTCCGCCCCCGCCGGCCCGTCCTGCCGCACACGTGCGCCCGCGCCCCGCCGGCCCTTTGTCTGGGACCGGCACCGGGACCCGCGCCCACCGACACCCCAGCCCGCCCCGGCCGTGCCCCCTGCCCCCCGCTGCCCCGCTCCCCCGCTGTACGGGGCCGTATGGCCGGGGAGCGGGGAGGGGAGGAGGAGGGCGGCCGAGCCGGGGAGCGCATCCCACCGGAGCCGGGGCGGGGAGCGGCAGCCCCGGGGCGGGGGTTGGAAGGGGGCCCGTCGGTGGCGGCGAGGCCGCTCCTAACAGGTGGGATCCCGCTGAGAGGAGGAGGCGGCCGGAGGGGGGCGGAGGAGGCAGGGACGGGCGGGCGGGCGGGCGGGCGGAGGGAGGGAGGGAGGGGGACGAGCCGGAGCCGCCTGTGATCCTGTGACAGGAGCGGCTGCTGCTGCTGCTGGCGCCGCCGGTGCCTCCCTCCGGTCGCTGTCCGAGCCCCGGTGCTTCCCCCCATCCCCGTTACAGCGGCCGCCACCCCCCCTGCGCTTCTTGCTCCCCGCTCCATCCCGCCCGTCGCCCCCGCAGCCCGTCCCGGGAGCGCCGCTGCCCCTCCGCCCGCTCCGGGACAGGGCGCGGGGCCGGGCGCCGCCACCGCTGCTGCTACCGCCGCCGTTACCGCCGCCGCCGCCGGTCGGGCGATGCCGAAGCCGCCGTTACTGCTGCGGGGGAGCCGCCCCGGGGACAGCGAGCTGGGGCGGCAGTTCCGGGACTGGTGCCTGCGCACCTACGGGGACTCGGCCAAAACCAAGACGGTGACCCGGAGCAAGTACCAGCGCATCGCCGAGGTGCTGCAGGGGGGAACCGGCTCCGGCGGCGGCTCCGGCGGGGGGGAGAAAGGCAAGTTCCAGTTCTGGGTCCGGTCCAAGGGCTTCCGCCTGGGAAACGGCACCAGGGAGGCGACGAAGATGGGTCAAGTGGTGGTTTATGTGCCGGTGAAAACGGGAACGGTTAGTGCGCTCCGTGCCCCGGGGGCTCTGTGTCTGTCTGTCTGCCTGCCTGTCCGTGTCTGTCTGTCCTCCCCGGGGGTGCGGGCAGGGAGGGGGGTGAATTGCCCGGGGCGGGGGCGGGCACCCCGGGGCCGCGGTCCCCTCCACCGCCGCGCCGGCCCTGTCCCGTCAGCACCGGGCGGCCCAGCCCCGCCGGCCGCCGGGAGCGCGCATGCCCCATGCGGGGCGCGACGCGGGCCCGGCCGCTCCCGCAGCCCCCGCCGCTCCCGGGCAGCCGCCGCGCCCCTGCCGCCCCGACCCGCCCGGGATGCGGATGGGGAGAGGCGCCCGCCCGGAGCCTCGCACCTTCCGCCACCCGCCCCCCCAGTCCCCGTCCCCGTCCCATCCGGTGCTGCCGCCGTCCCCGGGCGCTGCCGGCGCGGGGAGGAGGGCGGCGGTGCCCGCGCCCGCCGCCGTGCACCTGCCCCCGCGGGGGGCCGCGCCGCCGCCCGGTGCGGGCCCTGCCGCCCCCCCGCTCTGTCCGATCACGTTCGCCCGGCATTTCCCATCCGCCCCACGGCCGGGGACAGGGCTGCAGTCAAGGGCAGCGGGCGGCGGGGAGGGGGCGCCGGCACCCCCCGGCCCCCCCGCGCCGCCGCCGCGCCCTGCCCGCCCCGCCACCGCGCCGAACGGAGCGGAGCGGGGCGAGTCCTGCCGAGCGGAGCGGGGCGAGCCCGACCGCCGCGCTGAGCCCGGCCCCGGCGTCCCGCGGCGCTGCCCGCCCGGCGCGGCCGCCGCAGCCGGTGCCCCGGGGGGTGCGGGCAGCGGCAGAGCCCGGATTAGGGCAGCTCCCCCCCCCGCCTGCCCGCGGGCCGCCGTCCCGGGAACTCCCCCGCTGGAGCCTCATTGTTCGCCGCCCGGCCGGGCCGGGGCGCGGGGCACCGGCCGCCGCCTCTCTCCCTCCTCCCGCCGCCGCCCGGGGCTGCCCCGCCGCCCCATTGTTCCCGTCCCGAGCGTGTCCCGCTCCCCGGCGCGGGGGAAACGCGCAACTTTGGCGGCCCCGGCCCCGCGCAGGGAGCGCCCGGCGGGCTGCCCCGGCCCCGCGCCCCCGCCATCCCCCGCGCCCCCCGCCGCCCCGCCGGGACCGCGGGCACCGGAGAGCTCCAGCAGGGATTTTTTTTTTTTTTCTCCTGTCCCTCCCCGCCTCTCCCGCTGCTGCTGCTGCTGCCGCTGCTCTGAAGGGTGCAGTGTTTTCTGTGCACACAGACTCCAGCATTGATGTGGCTGGAGGATGCTTCCATTGAGGGCAGCCCATCTGTGGCAAATGCTTCTAAACGCACTATTTACCTCCCATCTGGTCCGCCTGATTATTGGGGGGAGGGGGAAGGGTCATTATTTCTCCCTCTCCCTTCGTGGTGCTCAGAGGCTCCTTTCTTTCTCCCCTCTCAGCCCCCCTCCCCCATGCCATGCCCCAAAAAAATTCTTTGCGATTTTTTTTTTTTTTGAGACCTTTTAGCAACCCTTCTCTCCCACTCCCCCCCCCGCTCCAGGATCCCCTGCGGAGGGCGGATTAGGAGCGGTACCCCCTTCCACAGACCCAGCGCTCCCCCCAGGTCCTCTCCATCCAGCCGGCGACTCTATCCCAGATCTTCCAAATGCTGCAGAGTCATGGTACCCCAGAGAGGCCGAGCCAGACTCCCTCGACCCCGCTGCTCGCTAGACGCCCCCTCCCCTTTGTCCAGGAGGGAGTCCCAAGGGTCAGCGGCTCAACCGGGCCGGCGCAATCCCATATATTCCCAAAGGGCCCCTGCACAGATGAAGTTTCAGCAAGGAGAGTGCCTAGGCCCCCGCATCTTCCCTGGCAGAGTCCCTGCAGGCTACAGGCAGGAGTTACACCCAGGCTCCCCTAAACCAGCAAACACTGACAGGCATGTCCTGGGGGACAACCGAATTTTCCAAGGGGCAGTACAGCTTATTTCCCAGTGCCTGGATGCCCACCGGACGTTAGGGCTGGGAGCGCTTTGCAGAGCCACTGGCTGTAGGGAAACCAGTCATCGTGCTCCCCAAACCGTCCAGTGTGGGGTCTGTAGAAATTGTTGCCTCCTGATCCCTTGGTCCTGGCCTCCCTGGCCTCTCTCCACCACGTGGACCGTTTCAGATGGGTGCAGCTGGAGTTTTGGTTTTGCCTGAAGTGGCTCTTAAATTTAGAGATAACTTGACAGGGGTTTTCTTCAGCTCCTCGTAATTCAGTGCTCTCCTCATCCCTGGTGGTTTGGGCTGGGTTTGGGGTGTATTTCATTGCTCTCATGCACACAGTCAAATTATTCATGAAGATGAATTATTATGAAGCTTTTGCTGGACAGTAACGCCTGGATTCTGGTTTAATGCCTGTTCAGCTGCTTTTCCCAAATAACTTCTGGAGCGGTGTTTCAGTTGCTTTCTCCTGGCTGTGCTCCTCAGCTACCTGATCTGACTCATCCTGTTTGCTCTCCCTTCTTTGAGCACATCTGCTGGGTGACCACCGTGCTGGGGATGTCCCCTGCTGCAGGGACAGGCAGAGCCCCCAGCCTGGGTGCAGTGAGGGGGAGGATCTGCTCTTGCTGCAGGAAATCCAAGGGACTGTGAGGGAAAGCTAGAGGAGAGGTGGTAAAGAGTGTGTAGAGGGCAGCAGTGGGGATAAGATTTCCTTTCCCTGTCAGGGCTGGGGCCACTCCTCCTCTGGAGAATAATAATAGTAATAATGATCCCAAACCCCCCAAATTACCCGCCCCCCAGCAAGCCAGTAGAGCTGTTCCTTTTGGCTTATGCACCCTGAGCTGGTTTATGTATTTTCTGCGCATCTGTAGTGAAAAATTAATTAACATGTGGTTATTATTTTCTCTCCTGAGTAACTTTCCCTTGCCCTCCTCCAGGCCTCTCATCAGAACAGGCCTAATCAGATTTGGGTGGCTTGAGAGCGGGGACTGTGCACTGAGAAGGGGGCATCTGCCTTAGGTGGTGGTCAGAGCAGATGGTGGTCTTCTCAAAGAATGCACTGGGAATAGGAACAGCAGTGCGGACGGATGTCTGGCACAGAGACTGTTCACATTTCTTTTTCCCAGATGAACGTCCCAAAGATGCTGGACGTTTAACACATACAATTAAAAAAGCCCTACGCAGATAAACACGGGCGCATTAGTGGTGTAGGACATTGTTGCCTGACAGCCCTATTCATGCACGGGCTGGATGCTGCATCCTTTAGGTCAGGGAGTTGGAAAAAAATACATTTAGGCTGTTTCGAGGAGGAGGGTATCTTTGTGTCTGCAGCACAGACAATGGATACAGCCCAAAGTGCCCAGATATGCCCTTCTTTCACGTGGCTGAGGAGCACTAAGGTGCGAAGCCCCTCATCGTCTGTGGGCTGGACCGAACCCTGGCACTGGATGTGCAGCCCTCGCCCTTCTCCCCATCTTTGCTAAGAACTGTGGGAGAATTTGCCCATGACAAGGTGCTAAGATGCAGTTCATTATAATCTCATGTCCCTCTTGTCCTAAGCATTTAGCATCATTTAGACAGCGTTTCCCAGACAAACGTGGAGTGAGATGGAGCCACGGTGCAGGGAAATGGGCAGCGCTGGGTGACAACCGGCGGAGCAGATGGCTGTGGCCGGAGCAGCGGGTGTGCAGGGGAGGGCTCTCCTCAGACCTGGGCCCGGGCGTTAGCTGCTCTCGGGATCGATGCTGTACTTGGCCGTGCGTGGTGGGAGCTTGTCACAACTCCGGCGCGGTGGCCAAGCCTCACAGGACAGATTCATGCTGGCAGGCCGTGGTGCAGGCTGGGGGGCTGCAGGATGAGCAGGGGAAGCCTGGCGTCAGCCCGGCCCTCCGGGGGCTGTGCGGAGCCGTGGGGACCGGGCAGGCTCTGCAGCGCTGCCCACGTCGGATTCTGCTTCCCTGCTCTCTCCCCGTCCCCCACAGCGCTGACACGAGGCTCGGGGGGCTCTGGAGGTATCACTGACAGCACGAGGGCACTGCTGGGTGCGTTGCTGCCGTTGTGCAGGTACAGCTCACCTGTGCTGGCACCCCCAGAGCCAGATGTTCAGAATTATTTTATGGTTGTGCCCGGTGAAACTCAGCCAAGGAACGGTGCTGTGCTGTCATGGGGAGAGCGCTAGAAATAGAAATGGTGAGTCCAAAATGCAAAATGGATGGAGGCTTTTACCGACAGCAGGAAAACCATCCTATGGGACAGTGGATAAATCTCATAGTACAGCCTATCCCTAAATATGTTTTAGCTCCAGAGACTGGAGTGTTGTGATGTGAAAGCTGCGGTGCCAGGCCGTGGGACAGCACAGCACAGTGGCAGAATGCCGGAGCTGAGGAGCCAGGCATGTCAGAAAGATGCTGCTCCAACAGCTAATAGAGGCTACATTTTTCCTGGTACAAGTACCCTTCAATGCCCATATTCAGTGCCCCAAAAAGCTGCACATCTATAACCTCTAAGAACATCAGTCAACAGAAGGTTTTCACGGCGTGAATAACCACTCAGACTTTCTGGGGACTTCAAGTGATAAAAAAAAATAAATCAAGACCATTCAGAAGAGCCTTAGACAAGGCAGATGGGCCTGAGGGTATTATCTGAGAAATTGTCTATTACTCCCATTGCACTAGCCTTACTTAGAGCACACAGAGCCTTCACCTGCAGAGAGATCCCACTCCCAGCACATGGGGCAGCACCAGCTCTTCCAAGGAGTGGAACTGATGGCAAGTTTGCATTTAAGTGTGTGCTCAGCAGACTGGTACAGTGCTGGCCTGGGTGCATGATCCCCTCCAACCCCATCTAGAGAAAATCCCCCACATCACCATCTGTTCCAGATTCAGCTCCAAGTTTGCACAACATCAGGTGCAGATTTTACTTTTGAAGGTGCTTGTGATAAGAATCAGAGCAGTGACACCCAATCCCCTGGGCCCAAGAGCTGGCTTAGGCTCACCAGGCATCAGCAGAAGCCTCCAGTACCTTGGCAAGGTGAATTTAAAGAGCTCTGACGATCCACAGTTACGCAGCCTGGCAGAATGAAGTTCCTCACTGAGCCGGGAGCAGAAGATCTGCCAGCAGAGCCCGTTCCCAGCTCCTGCCCACTCCCACCCCTCGGGACAGCCTGCTGAAGCTGCTTCTAGGGATAAGGGGGAAACCAGCATCTAATTCAGTTCTTGCTTCATTTCTGCCAAGCCTGCAAGCCTGATTAAAGGCAGCCCTACTGTGGTCATTGGTACCACAGTAGGGCACACGTGGCACAGCTCCAGCAGGAGATCCCACCATCCCAGCTGGCCTCAGCATCAGGCACTGGCTTTGGTCACTTGGCCCTCATGAGACCTGGAGCCCCATCAGCAGAGGTCCCAGTTCCCAATACATATCTGACTAAATAGTTTTTGAAAAAATAACTCCTTGCCATCTACACTGCTCATCCTATATGATTCCAGAAACAGGAGCAGCATTTTTCCAATAACATTAATCTGATGGCTATCTCCTTCACCCACAGTTGTTTTCAGATTTGTGGTTCTTAAGGGGTGCCACTCTGAAGAAGGTTGAAAAACAAACAACCAAAGCGCAGCTCTGCCAGGCCTTGCTCAATGAGGCTGAAATGGAAAGAACCCCAGGTCTGATAAGGGGCTGTTGTTTGGACACTCCAGGTTATGTCCCACCTTTGCGCAGAAAGAGGGTCCAAGCGCTCAGGAGTGAGTTAATGAGGAGCAGAAAGGACTGGCTGTAAAGACAGTACCTAGCTGTTCTCAGCTCTCCTCACGGGCCATGGCTGAGAGGGGCTTGCTCTGACCACGGGCAGACAGGGGAATTCAGTCACTGACTAAAGACCACAGCAGAGCCCAGAGAGGCAGCCACACTCCTGTCAGTGAGAACTTTCTCAGGACCATCCTCGGCAATAATCTCCTGCTGATGTAATTTCTTTGGTTTTGGTTTTACCGTTACATTAGGCTTGGTATGAGCAGTCTGTGAACTTACACTGTGGACAAGCAAATGGCAGGGAAAAGCCCAGAGGTGTGGAGGAGCGTTGGTGGGGTGTCCGCTCACCTGGCCCACACAGATGCTCTGGCATTGCCGTGACAGAGGGATGCATATTCATATCGCTTTCTTCAGTGCAAATTAGTAATTATCTTTCCCTGATCTCATATCAGCTGTGCCCACCTCTAAAGAATCACATTGAGATGGGCCAGAGCCACCCCTGAGTTTTGATGTCTGGTTTAATTAGTTGATTGTAGCAAGGGCAGGTACCTGTTGGCCAAAATCACTGTCTTTGTTGGAAAGCCGCTGACTTCCACTTTTACGTCTGGTGCCAAAGAGTAGCAATTTATTTGAGGAGAAATAGCTGCAGACTGTCTGTGCAGTGTATGGGATCAGAGAGCAGAGCAGAGGTTTGGGTAACAGTGTCTTTGCCGCGTGTCTGAGGTTAAGGCAGTGGCCTTTGGAAGTGAAGTGGAGGCTGGTTGTGTCCTCCTGGTACGGAATGACAGCTGGGAAGACAATGCTGTGTGAGTGGTTTCTCTCTGTCCTTGCTCTGCTTCAGCTTGGCAGCCCTGGAGGATGTGTTTGCCTTCTGACAGACGGGCATAGGCAACACTGGTGGCTCTGAGGGATCTGCTCTTCACCAAGAGGGAAGGGGTGACCTGGGAAAGATGGGGTCACTCTGTGTCTCACGTTTGGGCTCTCTGGTTGGGGGTGGGTGTCTCTTATGGCAGTGTCTGGCCTGAAAATCCAGGCTCACTGGGCTCCCCCCCAGGGAAAAGCAGACTAAAGTTTGGGACTCCTCTCCTGGCTTGCATTTGAAGGAGGGATCTCAAAGCAAACCCCGAGTCATCCACTCATCCACACTGTGATGACGCCCAAAACCTCATGGGTGTTGGTACTGCGAGTACCACCCGCCCCAGTACCCACGGGCCCCAGGGTGTGCCAGTTTGCAGTCTCACAGCACTGGGACAGGCAGCCAGTGCAGGGAAGCTGGTCCCTTGGGGATGCTCTTCGGTTTGTCATTCCCATCATCAGATTGAAGGCCGGTTGTGTGGCTGCCCGAGCTGGGAGGAGGCTTGGGAGGAGGCCTGCCTGCTCCCGCTCACCTGTGCCGGGCGTTTGGATCCGGCAGAAAGCCCTTGAGCTGGTGACAAAGGTCTGGATGTGGGCTGGAAAGTACAGTCCTGTCTCTTAGCAACTGGTTCCTACCTCTGAGCTCTCGGAGCCGTGTGTGGGACAGAGAGCATCAGTCACGCTCCCGCTGCCGCAGCAGCGACGCGCCGAGGAGGGGATGGGGGATCAGGCCGGCTCCAGCCACCGCCGAGACGCCTAAAGAAGCTCAGGCATTTCTAGCACAAGCAGTCATCTGTGAGCCCAATCAAAGCTCCGGTTTAATTGCTTTCCTCGTGCCCTTCTCTGCCCGGCCAGCGGGCGCCGATTGGCTGCGGCGGCAGTGCCTGCCGGCACCCAGAGCCTGCTCCCCACCATTTCGGTCACAGGGTGGGGACGGGGAAGGGCGGGGGAGGAGGAAGAGGGAGGACCCGGCCTGTGTGTTTCTAGAAAAATTAGATGTCATCGGGTCCTCCCCTGAACTCCTCCACACAGCACCTGGGAATCCCCGTCCTCTCACAGACATTTGCATGGCTGTTTTCTCTCTCAGGGCTCGTTCTGCTGTTTCACCCTCGTGTTTCCTCTCCCAGCCCGAATCAGCTCCTCTCTGGTGAGCGTTTCTCAGGGGCTCCCTTGCCAAGCACTGTTTCATAAACATTTTCACGAATCCTCTGCTTTGTCCTCCTAATTAACCATCCAATTGGCCCCCAATGGAGCCTTCACCTCTCCTGTGAAGATCCTGCTTGCACAGATTATAACCTGTCAGCTGCCAATTTATTTCTCATGCAGAGGGCAGGTTGTATTAATTGTCTGCCTTCCCTGCCCTCTCGGTTTGCCCCCCCTTTCTTCTGCTCTCCCAGTTTGGAGACACAGACCCACAGAGGACCAGAGGGACCCAGATGTGAGGCCACTCTGAATGACCCACATGTCCAGCCTGCAGTGATGTGGCACTGAGACCAGATGTGATGGGATGATGGGTCACACCTGGGAGAGGGATCTCTGTGGATGGATTACCATGATAGAGCGTTTAAGAACATGCTTGACTTCTGCTCCCTTCACATGTAGTCTCAGTTAAGAGCTCAAAAAAATTCCACTTGGTCATCCCAGGTTAATGGTGAATCCTTCCTGGTCTTATTAAAAGTCGGGGCTTGGCTTTTGGAAGAGTTGGGATCCACCTAGAGTGTATATAGTGGATATGAGTCAGAATACAGAGGGAGGTTACCTGAATGCAGGGGAAGGCCAAACAGATTTCCATCAGTGTCTCTCCCCTGTGCCCCCCACCCCAGCTCCCTGTATAGGACCCTTCAGCCTTGCAGAGCCACACGTGGGCCCAGAATAAATACAAGTACCTGCTCTCACTGAGGGCAGTGGCTGACTGTTTTCCTGGGTTCCCACACTGGGAAAGGGGCTGATGGAGTCCAACATGACCCTCGTGGTTCTGCGCTGTCCCCATTTCTTGAAGCCAGCATGTGCTCACAGGGAGTTTCCAGGCTCTGGTGTCAGGGTTGGGCCGTGCTGAAGCTCTGAAGTGGTGAAGTGCAGCTCAATCCCTGCCTCGCCCTGACCTGGCAAGGAGTCTGGTTTGGGAGGTGAGGGTGTGCAGCCCCTTAACCCCCCCCAGCATCTGCTGAGCTGTCAGCATTTCCCTAGAGGCACATTATGCTGTTCCTGTGGGAGTCTCCAACAGTGGCCCACATACTGGGAACTGCCAGAGTACAGGGAGCTGGCACCAGGATGCCACACATCCAGGGCTCAGCCTCTCAGCCCAGCCTGACCTTGATTCACTGTAGCATCATTTATAACTGATTTGACATAATTTTGCTTACCACTGACCAGCTGAGCTGCCGCCGCTGCTCTTTACCTCCTCCTCGGTTTCATTTTGACATCACCGTGTCCTCGCTGCGTGTGATGATGTCACCTGGCTGCCCTGACACTGCTGGGTCTATTCCCAGGCACAGAGGGGTCACCTTGCTGTGACAGGTCACCTCATCACTTTTTACAGTGCCTTGGCCCCCTCCGACTCGAAGGATTTTGCTTTGGTGGTGATCTTTATTAGATTAGTGCTCAGCGCTGGGGAGATCGCTCACAGTGATAAGTTACTTCAAGGAAGAGCCAGCTCTAGGCATGTTCTGAGTTTGTGCTACAGCTATGTGTTATCAATATTCTTTAGACTTCTGGTTTTACTTTTTTTTTTTTCCGGATGCTATGGAATATAAATGCTCTTCTGATTGTAAATTCAGTTTATCGTTTCCCCCCTTTTTTTCCACTCCAGTAGCACGCCCCGTCAAATCACCTAAACCAAGATCCAAATGACATTAAGAAATTGCTACCTGTCTTTGCAGATTTATTAAAAAAAAAAAAAAAAACACCAAAACCCAAACTCACATTTTAGAATCATAGAATCCTAGGAGGGTTTGAAGGGTCCTTAAAGATCATCTTGTTCCAAAGCCCCTGCCATGGGCAGGGACACCTTCCACTAGACAAGGGTGCTCCAACATGGCCTTAAGCACTTCCATGGATGGAGCAGCCACTGGGCAAACCCTGCCTATTTCAAAATAATAGGAAATATTGCAACTTTATAACAATCCCCAAATAATAATGCCCATGGTCTCTTCCCTGTTAGTGTCCACAGCGTGGCCCTTCTCCTGCTCAGGTCCCACATGCTGTGGAGCAGACTGGATTGCTCACCAGCTGAAGGAGAGTGGGAAACCCATGGCCCCAGGGAGTGATTCCCCAGGCAGGTCAGTCGGGTGCTCTGCTCGTGCAGCCTTTCTCACCAAACCCAAGCGAAGCAGTGCTCAAACAGCAGCTTGGGCTGCCCCACGGCACCCAGGATTTTGTTACCCCTGAAAGAGCTGGTTCCCCGTTGCTCCTGGCTGGGGGGTGTGGGGTCACATTTATTTGGGGAGCGCTGTGCTTGCCTCTGCCTGCCAGATCCAGCTGCTCCTGTGGCTTCCCCGCCGGCACAGCCCGGTGCTGGCAGGGAGGCAGCTCTGCTCTCCTGCGCCATGCAAAATGTCCTCTGCCTCCCGGGCAGAGCAGGCATCCGAGGAGCCTCTGAGCAGCCATCAGAGCAAGGCTCTCTGCCTGCTGGGCTTCTCCAGGCAGCCCCAGGGTGGATGGCAGCCCCATTCCCTGAGCGCCCAGCAGACCCCACGCCCACCCACCTCCCCTTGGCACCCGGCACCTGGGCCCTCTCCACAGGCTGGAGGCAGGGCTGCCATTTCCAGGCTCGCCCCTCCCAGGCCGCTGTGTTTTCATTCCCGGGCCTGGGAGCCGGGAGAGGAATAAGCCGAGGTCAGAGCAAAGGCCTGGACCCATCCCCATGGCTCAGCTGTGGCTGCTGAAAGAGTGGCTCTCTCTGAAGAGGCGCCTGTGCCCCGTGAAAGACACACACCTCAGCTGTGTTTGCCGGCTAAAAATAAAGTGCCCGGCTCCCCTCACGAGGAAGTATTTACTTTGAGGGAAAAAAAAAAAAAAGGTATTGTGTACAGTTCTGGGTAGAGAAACAATGTGAATGCCCCCAGTCCCGGCCCGAGCCAGCGTGGAGCGTGGGGAAAATGACTTCTTCTTTATGCCTCGGTTTCCTCAGGAGAAATGAACCCTCCTGGGCTGGAGCGACTCTCAGCTGCTCAGCAGGGCTGGGGCTGTTTTCGCTGCAGTGGGTAGAGCTGGAGCTCTAAGTGCAGGATGGGGCTTCATGTTTGCGTGGTGCAACATGACACAGAAATGCTCAGTGCAGGGAAACAGCATCAGCATTTTAGCAGCCGCTTTTCTCCCATTTTTCAACCAGAAATGATCAGAAAAATTTCCCAGCAAAGTATTTCCAGGAGAAAAAAAGAGCAAAATCTGTAAGTGAGATCAATTCCCATCGTTGTCTGGTGGGTTCTTTTATTATGAGCAATACAACTGATATTGTTCTTAGCCCAGCATCTCCCCAGTGCCTATTCCTGAGGCACTCACTGTGCCCATGGCATGAGGGGCAAGAGGAAAAGGGAAGTTCGAGGAATGTAGCTCCTCTTTCTCCTCGCAGCATTAGCAGAGGGAGCCTGCTGTGGTTTAACATATCCCCCGCAAAAGCTGCTTTCATCCTACACCTAAATACCATGAGGAGTGAACTTCCTAAAGCCCTGGAGAAGTCTAAATATAGAAGCCAATCAAGGGCTGACTTCCCAGAGATGCAAAGTACCGAGAACAGTTTCTTGATCAAAAGTTGTAAGAGTCCATATTGAAATAAAAGGTCTGTTTTGGTACTGAAGCCTGTGCAGGAGGAGTAGTTGCAGAGGTGGGCTGTGTGCCGGTGGTGTCCGCAGCAGGAGGCCATGGGCTGCCCAGGGAGATGGACTTGAAGAGTCATGGTGTTTGGAGGAAGTTCTTTGTGGTGAGGCCCTGGCACAGGTTGCCCAGAGAAGCTGTGGATGTCCCATCCCTGGAAGTGTGCAAGGCCAGGTTAGATGAGGTTTGGAGCAACCTGATCTAGGTGGAAGGTGTCTCTGCACATGGCAGGGGTTTGGAACAAGATGTCTTTAAGGTCCCTTCCAACTGATTCCATGATTCTGTGATCTCTCAAGCACCTGATGGGATGTCTCTGGCAGCATGGCAGGATTTCATGCTATCAGTTTTGACCTCTGTCCACTCCCTGGTCCAGCTGAGCATTTTTGTCAGAAGACTGAAAATTTCCTGAGAATAAAACACAACCTGTAGGAAATTAGAAAGGCACCCTAAAGACCACAGAGCAGCAGAGCGCTCTTGGTAAAACCCAAACCCCACTTTTGCTCATCTCAGCACAGAGATGCACCTTTGTGCCTGCAGCAGAAGGAACCACCCAGGACTGGCAGAAAGGGCAAGGGATGGCTGAGTGCCACAGGGATGGCACTGCCAGTGTGAGCTGTGGAACCTGTGCCCATGCAGTGGGGTGACTCTAGCATGGGACAGAGGAACCCTGATCCTGACCCAGCTGGGAACAGTGGCTGTGTCCCTCAGCCAGTGGGCAGCAGGAGCGCAGGCAGAGCAAATGGCACGGCCTGTTTCTGTGTGCAGTGGAGGTGACCTTGAGGGACAGCTCGATATGGCTGGCCCCAAACCTCCTGCTCCACTGTCCCAGGGATGAGGGTGAGAGTGGCCCTTCCAGACAGCAGCAGGAAATTAGAGTTTAACGTGCAAGAGACTCTGTACTGGGGCGGGGAGATGCTGTGGTTGGGAGATACAGAGGGGAACGCTTTCATGTGGGAAGTGCAAGGAGAGGCGAGGGCAGAGGGTCTGCTCCCAGGCAGAGAGTGGAGTGCAGCCATTATCAGGCAGGGCTCTGCTGGCAGGAAGCGGCTTTTGACTCACAGGAAGCTGAATTCGGCTGGTATCAGCCCCTCGCGTGAGGGCCAGGGCAGTGTTTTATCTGCTGTTGAGCACAGCAGATGGGGAAACAGTCGGCACTCCCTCCCAACCCACTCCTGCTCCAGCAGCCCCTGACTGATGGCCCTCCAGCGTACCCCCCTTGGAAAAGGGATGCTTCCCTGTGGAGCCACGAAGCAGGGGCAGCTTCACAGGCCCCAGGAGAGCTGCCAGCCCCAGTGGAGGAGGCAGAGATTGTCCTGCCAACTGGTGCTAGGGCAGAACCAGGACCCTCCAGGCTGCTGATCCCAGAACAGGCAGGTACCGGGTCCTCCAGCAGAGTCTACCCCAGTCAGTATGAAAAGGAGCTGGAAGCATGTAGGCCTTGGAGAGCCGGCTCTCTGGTTTGAAGCTCAGATTAAGTCCTCCCAGGTTCTCCCAAATCCAAGTCCACGATGGGGAAGGGCTTGCAGGGTTGGGGAGCCCTGTCATTCCTTGGCCTCTCTAGAGCTGCCCAGGCTGGGAGTCTGGTTTCGCTCAGGGTGGTGGCAGCTCGCCGGGGCTCGGGGTGGAGGTCACCGCAGGCAGTGTGGAGGGGATCGGGTGGCAGCTGCTGGCCATAGACCTGCTGCCCTGTGGAAAACACAGTTTGTTCCTCAGTGCTGCAATTTAGCAGTGAAAACCTCGAATTGTGGCAGTTTTCACACCCAGGCTGGGCTGCTGAGGAATGGCCGCAGGGGCCAGTGGAGACACAGCAGGTTGCTGAGAGTGGAGGGAACAGGGTGGGTGGAGGAGGCTGGTCATGGAGGTGGTGCAGGTGCTGCTGCCGGGCTCAAAGGCAGGGCAGGTCCATATGGGAGCCACGGCAAGGCTGTGGGAGCCATGGCAGGTCCGTGTGGGAGCCATGGCAGGTCCATGTGGGAGTCATGGCAGGTCCATGTGGGAGTCATGGCAAGGCTATGGGAGCCATGGCAGGTCCGTGTGGGAGCCAGGGCAGGACCGTGTGGGAGCCATGGCAGGTCCATGTGGGAGTCATGGCAGGTCCATGTGGGAGTCATGGCAGGTCCATGTGGGAGTCATGGCAAGGCTATGGGAGCCATGGCAGGTCCGTGTGGGAGCCAGGGCAGGACTGTGTGGGAGCCACGCGGGCCTGTGTGGGAGCCATGGCAGGTCCGTGTGGGTGCCAGGGCAGGACTGTGTGGGAGCGATGGCAGGGCTGTGGGACCTAGGGCAGGTCCATGTAGGAGTCATGGCAGGTCCATGTGGGAGTCATGGCAAGGTTATGGCAGCCAGGGCAGGGCTGTGTGGGAGCCATGGCAGGGCTGTGTGGGAGCCATGGCAGGGCTGTGTGGGAGCATGGCAGGACTGTGTGGGAGCCATGGCAGGACTGTCGGAGCCATGGCAGGACTGTGGGAGCCAGGGCAGGTCCGTGTGGGAGCATGGCAGGACCGCGGCAAGGCTGCGGTGGGAGCTGAGTGGAGCACAGCGCTCGGGCGGGATGGCGGTGCCAGAGGGTGGCAGGAGCCCGCCCCGTGCTCCGCCGCCGCCCCTGCCCGAGTCCCGCCCGGCCCGGGCTCGGTGAGGTCCTGGACCGGCCCTAGCGGGGCCCTGCCCCAGGCCGTGCCTGCCCCGGGTCGGTCCGCGCCGGGCGGGGCGCAGCGGGCACGGGGCGCGGGGCGGCGGCGGCGGGCCCGGGGGAGCGGATTACCGCCGGTTGCCGTGGTTACCCGCTACCTGCCGGCGGGCCCCAGCCCGGCCCGGGCGGGGGGGGCTCGGCCCGGCCCTCCCTCCTTCTCCCTCTCTCCTTCCCTTCGTCCCTCCCCTCCCTCTCCCTCCCCGCCGCCGCGGCAGATGTCACCCCGCGCTGCCGCTCCGGGCGGCCCGGGCGCTCCCCGTCCCTCCCGCCGCACCGCCCCCGTCCCGGGCAGGGCCGCCGAGAACAAAGGTGCCGGGGCTCGGCGCTCGCAGCGCCATGGCCGGTCCGCAGCCCGTGGGAAGCGCTGCCCGGCCCGTGCCGCACCCGGGACAGCGCTGCCTGAAATGGCTGTCGCCGCCCGGTGCCCGGCACGGCTCCCGGCGACCCCGGCCCGCACAGCCGCCCCCCCGGCGCTGAGCCCCGGGCTGGGAGGGATGGGGCAGAGGGCAGGAGGTGCTCGGGCAGCGAGGCCCCCGGGGGCTGTGAAGGGTCGGGGGGGGCTGTCCCGGGGGGTGCGGGCGCTCCGAGATGTGAGGAGAAAGCAGGCAAAGAAACGTGGGACTAGAGGAGATGGGGAAGACAAAGGACACTGGGGAGGGAAAAGACCCGATGGAGGAGAGGAGGTGAGAGGCGCTCACAGCGCTGGGAAGGTGGGGAGGAGGTGAGGAAAGGGAGGCGAGAGCTGTGGGACAGGGTACACAGGGACGGGAAAAGAGGAGAGACCGGGAAGGGGCAGAGACAAACGACTGCGGGACAAATGTAGGAGAAATGAGGATGAGTGGAAGGTGGCGAAGGAACTCAGCACCTGAAATGCCACCCACTTCTGGAGCGCACATGTCAGGGCTGAGCTTTGCTCCTGAAATCTTTTACTCCTTTGGGGGCAGGTGACTTCTGATAAAGCCCCCATGCCAGAATAGGGTAAAAGCATCCTTTCTTCCCATTCTGCTTCCCAACTGATTTTTTATTGCTATTTAAACCTGAAGGTTTTTAAGCCGTTCTGAGATATTATGGGCTCTGACTCATGCCTTGAATACTGGTGAGCAATGCTGGGTGTGGAAGGAGGAACCCGAGGGGCGTGGGCCCCTCAGAGAGGTACTCAATAGCACACGTGTCCTCTTAAATCCTCGGTCAACATTTGGGTATATTGCCAGACATAAACCTCTCTAATCCTGGAGGTACTGACTTGATACAGCTTCTTATACCCATTGCCTCTGATACCGCTTGCATCTCACCTGCTTCCCAGAGCTAAATAATCATCACGGGGAGAGCAGTCACAAGGCTGAGGAGGGGATGGAGAGACGCAAGGAGTCAGGGGAGGATCGCTGCAGGGAGTGGGATGCTGAGGAGGCAGCTTCGGCATCCGGCATCCAGCCGGTATGGAGAGGAAGGCGCTGCTGGGTGTGCAGGGAGGCTGTAGCAATGCCCAGACCCTGAGGTTACCTTCATTCCTTCTGAAACGGGGGAGGAAACACGGACCTGCTGGCTGGCTGTGCAGGGAGGAGGGCATTAGCTGGCTGGAAATAGTGATTTGCATACAGGGTTGGTTACAACCTTAATTTTGAGGGCTCTGCTCGTTACATCTGACTGTGCTTTTCTCCTGCTGCATTTTCCTTTGTCCTGTTTCTGTAATTATCCTCATTTCAACCCTGCTCTGAGGATTATTGGTCAGTAGGAAGCCTCCTAATGCCCGCTTCTCCTTGGCAGGGGAATACCCATGCCCTCGATTAAACTGAAACTCTCCGAACGGTGACAGAAGAAATTAGATCTATATTCCTCAAAGACACTCCCTGGGGCGAAGTTTCCCGACCCCCACCATGCAGCCCTGCCACCCTGCCCCTTGTGTTCGCTCTCAATATTCTCTTTGTTACAGCCACCTTCAGACCCGGCTCAGGGCTCCTCCGGGAGGGCAGAGGTGGTTTGTGTTGGAAAATCGTCGTGCCCGTGTCCCAGTTGAGCTCACCGACTGTCCTGCTGTAGTCCGTGCCCAGGACAGGGAGTCTCTGTTCTGAAATTGGGGTGAAGAGCCAACTCTAATAGGCAAGCACTGTACATTAAACCCTGAGATGCTGGGTAGCTTTAGCATAAGGTGGACCCACTAAGTGATTGATTTTTGAGAGGCCCTTGACTGGTGGCTTAAAGAACAGCATTTATTCAATCTATAGACTGTGTGAGATACACGGAGCCCAACCAAGGGCAACACAGGTTAGGAGACTGGGTGTTCCCTTTGCTTGCAGCCCCCTGCCAGCCCCTGCCTGCCCTCAGAGATGTGTGAATGCAGGTGACAAAGATAGTTTGCAGGTCGTTTAGATGTGCAGGTTGCTGCTCAGCAGCCTGGTGTGTACCCGCTGGACACCATCCATGCATTCCTTTTGGAAAGCAGGCCTCAAAGGGACATAGTGTGTGTATATATATGTGTGAATATATATATATATTTGGGGGTTTTTGTTTGTTTGGTTGGTTTTTTGGGTTTTTTTTTTGCCTATGCAAAAATGGCATTTTTTCCTTGAGCAGGCTAAGTGACCTCCCAAAGCCTGGCCCTTTTTTGGTCCCCCCTGCCATTGCGGTAGCCACTGACCACCTCCCACTAGCCCTCTGCTCTCGGGTGCTTTGTGCCGAACACTGATAGCAGCTGCTGGGTCCCAAAGGCTGCCTCCCCTTCCCACGGCACTCGCTGCCAGTGTGAGCTGACACCGTTGGTGCCAGTCAGCTCGGAGGAGCACTGCTCCCCACACTTCCCACTCCCATCAGTCTGTCACCACTGCCGTGTGGCAGAATTACTGCCTCCTGCTCTCCAGCACATCCGAACACACAAAGAGCTGTGCTGCTGCTGCCAGCGCTCAGCTGCTCTGCGTCTGTGAGAGGGAGGGAGCCTTGGAAAGGTCAGTGCAGGGAAGGAGGGGATGTTGGCTCCTTCCCTTAAGGGGCTGTATCCTGGCATCACAGTGAAACCTTGTCCTGCTGGCTGATCCACGCCTGCAGGGACTGCAGCCAGTGAGGGTACCCCACGTCTCAGGGCTTCCCAGGATGGTTTAGCACCATGTGCAGGTCCAAAGAGCTTCCCCTTGCCTGTTCCCCGCCTAGCAAAACCATCCCACATTATGGAAATTGAATTTCTTGATCGGCTGTGGCTCCACTCTGGACCCTTCTCTTGTTTTTATTCCTGGCCCAATTTCACTGCCAGCTTTAGCAGCACAACAGCAGCAGCCGCCACTGCCCTGGCTACAGCAGGATCCTCCCTGGAGCGCTGTTTAATTTATCCCCCACATCCCCCGTGCCCAAGGCAGCCCGAGGCGGGAGCACCGCCACTCTGCCCCCTCCAACCGCATTAGCCCCGGGCCGATCTCGTCACCCCTGTCACCCATCGCTGACACTAACTCAACTTGCCTGCACTGTTGTAGGGGGCAGATGGACTGTCGGAGCCCGAGGGCATCTCTCTGAAACGCGTGGCTGTGGTGGAAGATTTCTTTGACATCATCTACTCGATGCATGTGGAAAGCTCGTCGGAGCCGGGCAAAGCACCCAAACATGCCGGGCAGAAGAAAACCTACCGAGCGGTGAGAGAGTCCCCCCCGTGCCCCGGGCATCGAGGGGGGACTGGAGCGAAAGGGCTGAGGGGCTGTGGGAGTGAGAGTCCTGTGGGGATGGGGACGAGAGGGCAGGTAGAAGCAGAGCCACTGGCGAAGGCAGAGGCGAGGGAGAGCCCAGTGTGCCTGTGCGGGGAGGCGTGAGGAAGGAGGGGTTTAAAGGCAGAGCAGCTGTGCTTGGGGACGGGAAACGGGGCTGCAGCGGCAGCGCAGCGGTACGGCCGCGGGGAGAGGAGAGACCAGGCCAGTCATACAAAGGCACCGTACACGTCTGAGGGGAAAAGAAAGAGAAATCCTCAGTATTAGTGATGAGCGAGGGGATGTTTGCCCAGTCGCCTGCACACTCCAGGCCATCTGCCTCCCTGTCTCCCTTGGCCAGAGGGAAATGTCTCGTGTGGGCCTTGGAGGGCAGGAGCAGCCGGAAAAGGGGACTGGGCCATGGCTGCAGCCCCTCTCCTCCTCCTCAGCCTCCCTGGCGGATGCTCCCACCAGCCCATCCTGGGTTTCCTCAGTAACAAAATGGAGGCAGGCACAGAGCTAAGTCTCATCAGGTGCTCTGTGGATGCTGAGAACCAGCTCTATCCATCCTGAAACCACTCTAGTTAGGTCAGGAATAATTTAGCTTGAAGTGTGCTTCTCCAGGGAGCTTGCTGTTTCTCCTGACTCTGCACAGCCCTTCAATACAAACATTTGGGCTCTCCTTTTACAAGAAGAGCTGTCCAGAACCAAGCTACTCCCTTGATTCCCACAGCCCTAAGGACCAGGTCGCTTAGAGACAGGAGTGGCTGGCTGGCAGCTCAGCTCTCTGGTGTATATGTCGTCTTAGAGAGGTCTGTGCAGGCTGTCCTGGTCTCGGTGATGATGCCTGAGGTTCTGCAGAGCTCATTGTGCTGCCAGAGCTGGTGCAGGGCTGGAGTCTGTCCTGACTGTCCTGCCTACGGATGTCCCTGGTCCAGCCATGCTGTCATGCTGGCAGTGCTGGTGAGACAGCCCAGTGCCCTGCAGCCTCCCACACATGGTGGGAGCCTCCAGGGAGCAGGGCTCTGAACAGAGCTCATGGCATAGCACTCAACTCCTGCCCCTGGGGCAGAGCGTGGGGCTGGGGGCTGGGGCACACACTGACCCTCCCTGGCCAGGGGCAAGTGACCTCTTCATGGTCCAGAGGGGGCAGCCCCACCAGCACGACCACAATTCAAAAACTTTCTGCTCATTTCCCCAGCAGACCACTCTGACCCTCCCCTAATTCCTTCAATTCAGCTCTCTGGAGGACTAATCTGTGCCCTGCACAGCCCCAGGGGAGCAGGCTGGATCCGTCTGCTTTCCCAGGCCTGCTCCCAGCAGTCAGAGAGCTTCACGCTCCACCCCTCATCTCCCTCTTGAGCTGAGATCATCACATTAGCAGTGTGTATCCCCTCCTGACCTGGCAGGACGCTGCTGGCTGGGCTACCCGGCCTCACTCCTGCCCTCACTCCCCAGAGCGCCTTTGCAGCCCGGGCTGGAAGGAGAAATGGTGCAGAGCACACGCCGTGCCTGGCTCGGCTGTACAAAGGGATGCTGCTGGATGGCCGGTTAGGAGGCTCCAGGGTCCCCTGTCTCCTTCTTCCAGCTCCCTTTCCCCACCGCTTCTGATTAGAGGCACTGGAGAGTTTGCCCTTGTCCATGACCTCCGGAGGGAGGCAATCAGAAAGGGAGTTTGGATGGGAGATAACTCATCAAGGAAGCTGTCTGCTCTGCAGAGCATCAAATCAGCTGAGAAATAACAACTGTATCACTAAAATTAGCTGAGCATTTGCAGCAGAGGCTGTGGGCTTGCTGGAGCAAAAGAGGCAGGGAGACGGCTGAGCCCGGCGGGCAGCGCGCGGGGACGGTTCCCTGCCTGCGCCACGACACCACGGCTGCCACCAGCAATTTTCAGGCCCCTAATTTCAGCGTTTCTGTGGGAGTCCCTCATGCTTGTGCATCGATAAACATCGCACAGAGGCAAGGACCGAGCTGGCATCCGCTCGGTCGCAACAGAGCTCGCTGGGGCCGCAGCTAAATAGGAGGAGAATCCCATGAGGACCAGGCACTGCAGCCTCCATTTGAGCACTGGGACAAGGTCCCCGCCTGAACTTTCCACCCATCTGGCATTCTGTGCATGTGAAAGCCCGGGCTCTGCTGCCGCGCAGTGGAGATGGATGCAGATCCCTCCCACCGCAGCGGCTGGGGCTGCCTTAGCCACGATCCCGCGAACCCTCTGCCCCTGCCCTACTGCTCTGCTTCTCCAGAGCAGGATTTTAATCCAAGCTGAAGCATCACCGTTTTCCTGGAGGGTAGGAAAAAATGCTTGGAATTTAAGTATTTTTGTATTTAATACATATTTATATAATTTAGGTATTATTTGTTAACAACGTAGGGTGGGAGGATGACACCCACCAGCCAGAGGAGGGGGAGTGGGACATCCTGGGCCGCCCTCCTGGCTCCACCCCGTCACCAGCCCTCACCCACGAGGTGTCTGGTTGCAGCCCCACTTCCCGTCCTGAGCCCCACTTCTGCCGGGCTCGCAGCCCCGAGGACTGGCACAAACAATTGAATTTCTGTCTGCTTTATGACCCCACTTGTAAGAGCTGTGACCCCTGTGGGGGTCACGGCCCCTGGTTTGGGAACAGCCGTGCTAGGACAAGTCACTTAGACCAAACAGGATGGGTGATTAACCGTAGGAACCAGCCCCAAACTAAGAGGTGGGCTCTCCACCTCTTAATGCCTTCCAATTAAGACCAGATGTCTTCCTGGAAGATGTTTTAGGCAAACCACAGGCCACTGGGCTGCAGGAGAACCTGGGTGAACATCCCTGACTTATGCTACATAGGTCAGACTCCAAGATTTGATGGTCTTTTATGGCCTTAAAAAAGTCTACATTAAAATTGACTAATTCCTTCTCCAAATAACCTTGATCTTTAGAAATACTGTAAAATTGCTGCTGGCAGGGATTCATTGGAATAACAGGACTCTGGGATTGCCAGGCACCTTCTCTGGGTGCTTAGGTCTGGCTCTAGTGTTTTAACTTCAAACATTGAAGTTTTAAATATTTATCCTTATCTTTTCCTCATCTGTAAAATACAAATATCCCACAAAGGTTCAGGAGACTTAATTCATTACTGTTTGTAAAAATGTTTTCAATTCCCTAGATAAAATATGTCACAGAAGTGCAAAGTATTATTAACAGTAATTGATTGTCATTGTGGGAAAAAGTGACCTGCCCTTACAAAAGATTAATGGATTCTTCAGGTTACTGGTGTGATGGTAATTAACAATGCAAACAGAGCTGACAAGACCTTACTTTTGCATTTGATTCTTACACATCTGTAGCTTCACTCTTCCCAGACTCCAAGGGGGAAGGGGAAGGAGTTTCTGGGAAGATAAGGGTATGGAGGGTTTCCAAAGGTCTGTTCAGTTATGTATTTGTGCCTCTCTGACACACCAGTTCCCCTCCCAAAGCGTTCCCCCATTAATAGCTGCTCTGGAGGGAGGGATTTGGGGCTGAAGGGAACAGTGTGTGGCTGTGAGCTGCTGATGTTCTCAGTGGGCTGAGCAGGTGACCTGGGAGGGTGCCAGTGCTCCTGCACTCCCTCTCCCAGCACATTCAGCTCTCTGTTGTTTCCCCAGATTGCAGAGACCTATGCTTTCCTCCCGAGAGAGGCTGTGACCAGGTTCCTGATGAGTTGCACCGAGTGCCAGAAGAGGATGCATTTCAACTCCAACGGCCTGGAGCCCAAAGGTAAGGGCCAGTGGCTTCTGCCAGCAGAGCTGACACTGCATTTTGCACCAGCACCACCGACAGCTGCCAGATACTGCCCCCACCAGCAGATACATATTGACCTAAGGAATATCCCAACCCCGGTTATTTTTTCATGCACTTTTACAGCCAGGATGAAAGAATTGCTTAAACCTGCTTTGTCTGTCACTGCTTTCAGCTCAGGGAGCAGAAGCAGCCTGGCTTTCTTTCCGAGCTTCCCCAGTAGGTCAAAAATATCACAGATATGGCTGCAATCAGCCCATAATCATGTGTGGGTGGAAACTTCAATGTCTAAAAAAACCATGATCCAAAGTTTTTCCTTTGAACTGTTAATTTTGTATTGAAAGACACCGGAATATGTCTGAATGGCTGAAGTTTCTGATAAAGAAGCAATTTACACTAATTAATAGATAAGCACATGATCCCTGGGTTTGATAATGGCAAGTGTTTTGGCAATCACAGTTACATTGTGCCTGTGTACCCACCCAATTAGTGTGATGGTTGACTCGTTATGGTTCAATGTGCAGCTCTTAGGCCTAAGAGAGAAGCAGTGGGAAGAGGATGGGATCAGGTTCTTTTCCAGAGGAGATGGTTAAAGTTTGTGTGTTAATGTTTGTGTGGGTTTTTTTTCTGAATTACAAACTTGTGATCAAGTGCAAAGCATCACACTGATGTTGGTTTCACCCAACAAAGTAATTTCTTTAAAAGAAACCATAAGCAAATTGCAAAGAGTTTGGTCTGTTTCAAATCTGGGAAGGCAAACTGGCTCATTTGGCTGCTCTTATCAAGGAGGGAAGCAGAATTTAAGGAACGAAAGGCCCAACAATAGAAAAATTCTACTATTAAATACTGATTGCCAACTGTTTACTGCAGGGAGCAGAGCTATAGACAACCCAGAGGTTCAGTGTAAGTGGATTATGTGCCAGTTGTCCAAAGGTAGTGACTGAAATGCTTTGTACTCATTCTATTTTTTAGAAACTCTCCCAAATAACCCCATGGGGGCTTTTATTAGCTGAAGCTCCATTACTGCAGCACTTCCCACTCTGCCAGCTAAGGGCCCAATCCCTGTTTCCAATTATGCCAAGAGAAGTTCTGGCCTTTGGCCTCGCTGGGAGCAAACCTGACCTTCACACCCATTGCACTGCATCCATCACGGGTGACACTCCAGGCACTGCAGCGCTCGGCTCAGTGGACGGGAGGGATGATGGGATGAGTCAGGCCAAGAGGGATGTGGCCTGTTGGCTTCACCCAAACCAGGACACCTTCCAAAATGCCTGGCACAAGCAGAGCTGCCAGACTCAGAGCTCAGGGTCCTGTTTCAGGAGGCAGCTGATGACAAAGGTTGTTTCCTTCATGGAATCACAGACTGGTTTGGGTTGGAAGGAACCTTAAAGTCCATCTCATTCCAACACCCTGCCATGGGCAGGGACATTAAAATAGACCAACCTGGTCTTCCTTCAGGGGCTCCCACCCACCATCCTGCATCTCCTGTGCCTCCCCAGCAGCACACACCCATCCCAGTTCAGAGGCAGCTCAGAGAACAGCAGATGCTGGGTATCTTTCCCAGAGCAGTCCTAGCTATGGGAACCATAGCCAGCTGAGAGCTGGCTGTCCTGAGCAAATTTATAAATTATTATCAATTAACGATTTATTTTCATAAAGCTTCTCCCCTTAGCAGTTCTCTTAAAAATATGTCAGTCAGGAAAACAAAGGATCCCACATGTAAAAAGTCCCACTTAACCACCAGGAATGAAAGGACAGAAGTGCTTTTCTGCTCTGAATAGCACCTAAATAGTGACTAAGTACATGTGAAAATGCGTTGAGTAGATTAGATAAGGTAACTTTTACTGGGGAAAAGTGTCTGATTTCACTAACACTTATTCAGGAATTTATCAGGAGCAAATCACCTAAAAAAACACTGGGGTCATAGAAGAACCACTGAGGTGTATGCACATGCATACACACATACAAGCATATACAGGTAAAGTTTAACTCAGTAAGATGACAGAATTTGAGTCATTCCCATCTCTTCCTACTTCTCTTGTCCACGGAACAAATCTCAACACATTTAATTTGTGATCACAAAAGTCCCTAATTAAACATGTCTGACATCAAACCCTGCAGGGCACCCACATCATTCATAAAAGCAAATTGTCTTGCTCATGGGAAACTTTGAACGTCACTGGACTTCTCTGGGATCTCTTTACAGTGTTACTAAATTAGGATTAATTCCGGTGGAGTTAAACAAATGTGGAATTAGGATCAAAACCATTTTACTTTCAACCATCCTGCTTGTTCCATCTGTATGTCCAACATGTGGGGCATGTGACAGAGATAACTGTTTGAAAAATGAGCTGAAGGGTTCCAGGAGCTTCCTCTTGTGACATAGGATGTGAGGATTGTTCCCGTGGAGCCCCCCAGGCCTTTTAAAACAAAGGTTTTCTTTCTTTTCCAGATAACTTAAAAAAGGGAGGGAAAAAAGGGTTTGGTTTCTTAGGCTCAAGCCCTTATGTGCTGCAGTTGCACAAATTCACAGTTAATTTGTGGCTGCTAATGGGATTATTCCAAATTTACATCAGGATGGCTTCAGGCAGAATCCAAGCACCACAGATCACTTACCTCCCTCTTCTTCCCCACCTGAAGTTGCTGAGCTGCTCCTGTTCAGCCTCATTCATCTCTGCAGCTCTGAGCAGTGGAGTGGGGGATGTCAGGAGAGCAACTTATCATCCTCAGAGGTCCGAGAAACACTCTCCTCATCCGTGCCTGTGCTTCAGGAGAGAGTAGCTCTATCTGTATTACTCTTAGCAAATGCTTTTCTAAACTCTTCTTAAGGACTCAGCCAGCTGAGGGCGGTGACAGATTCTGTCCCTGCAAGAAGGTCCCCTTGCACTGGGATTTTCATTATGAAACAACATCCTTGTACAGCAGAATAATGGGTTATTTTGGGTGGTTATTATGTAGAGGTGCAGAAGTGCTCCTAATTAAGCTGTGGGTCAAAGCATGACAGAGACTACTGACATACAGCCATAAGAAAAGAGGAGGAATCAGTTTACAAGGTTCCCGAAAGCTATGGACCTTCGTATTTGGGCAGGTTGGTGGCCTGAGGGGCTTTGGCTGCTCTTTCCTGCATCCACAGCCAGGAGTGCTTCAGCTGCCATAGGGCGGACTAGATGGACCTGGGAAAAAAGCATTATATTGCCATGGAGCCAGTCAGGGTCTTGGTAGAGAAGATTTGCAAAAACCTGTGTGATGTTAAGTCACTTACAGCTTCGGGGTCAGGTCATTTCTTAATCAGACATGATAGATCTGGTGTTTCCAGAGGAGTGGAGCGTCTTCAGGTCCGCTGAGTTTCACCGTGATTTTTCGACACTCAGCGTTTCTGAGCAGCAGGCCCATTACAGTTGGGATGATGGGTTTTCCGAGGGGCTGTAAAACATTTTGTGAAGGCTCTTTTTCAAGGGGCTGTGTCAGAGGTGCCTGTGAAACCAGTGACCCCAGGAAATGCAAGCCAGCCATGGAGATTCCGAACCAGGAATGGAAACCTCCCACCACCAGCTCACCTTCAGCTCCTGGAAATCCTTCTTCCCTGTCCATTGTTGCTTAAGCTTCCTGTCCAGGGGACACCACACATCCCTTCAGCATGTGCTGGAAGGCTGGATTAATTCTCCACACTTGCATCTGCCTGTCCTGAGGACAAAGGAATCTTCTTTGTAGCCAGCAGCCATCCCTGTGGACAACAGCAGCTTTCCTCCTGGACAAACCCACTGCATGAGCCTGTAAATTCAGTGTTAGAACAGATCATTCTGGCAGCCTTCGTGTCCTGTGTGGAGAGATCACAGGCTCTGCAGTGCTTGTGGCAGAGGAGGCAAATCTTTGAGAATTCACAGAAATCACTGAGAATTTGCTTTGTGGGGTCTCCTTTGGCCTGGCCACACAGAGCGACCTGCAGGAGTGTCCGAACCCAGAGCTCAATTTGATGCAGCCAGAGGAATTAATAGGAACAATTTAAATTAAAGATCTTTAAAATTAAGTTTGTGCCTTAATGAGGATGTTAAAAATAATCTTCATCATCAGGTACAGATACTTAATACGTTGCCTTAATGTTAACTCCTACCTGAGGGAATCCCAGCAAAATCAGCGAGACTTTGCAATGCTAAAGCAAGCTGCAAATAGATCCTTGTTCATCACCTTCCACATAAATCCCGTGTGCATGGAAGCACTTCTGAGGCACAGGCAAGAATCTGCTTCTTCCTCTGGTTTGGGGGACGGTGAAAAATTACATATTATGTGTAGTTTTTTCCACAGGTGACAGCAATGCTTGTTTGTTTTTTTTTTTTTCCAAGACAACATCTGTTCTGTAATTATGTTCTTGGTGGGGTCACGCTGTTAGAGGAACCTTCGCTCAGCGGGCAGCGGCTCTCGCCAGGGATTTGAAGTGCTCCAAAATACCCAAGTGTAACAGTTATGAGAACACATCACAGGTCCCTCATCTGAGTAAAGTTTTTTCCTCTGTTCTCCAGAGAGCGAGCCACCTTCCTCCCTGGTTTCTGGGATCATTGACTACAACATGCCCCTCACCTCGACTTACCTGAAGCAGATGAAGCTGCGGGTGATGAACTCACAGGAGCAGGTGAGTGGGGCGTGGGGCGGCATGAGTGGCACTGTGGGGCTCTGCCCGTGCCAAAGGGCTGAGCGGAGCGACTGCTCCTGGGCACGTGGATTTTTTGGGAGGATGTTTTTGGGAATGGCTGGTTTGTCCAAGCAGGTCAGGCTCTGACCGAGCACAGCTGGTGCATGGAGGCTGAGGGGCAGCGTGTCCCGGATCTCCTGGCCCAGAGGAAGCACTCCAGGCTGTTTCAGTGTGGTGTCAGTGGGGAGAGGCAGAGATGGGGTTGATGCAGTTCCTGCTTATAACAGTCTGCTAGTTCTTTAGGCGTACGGTTCTTCTAAGAAATTGTCTTAAAAAAATAAATATGGCAAATAGGAATTTGTTTCTTTGCCTCCCTGATTGCTTGGGAGCTTTAGCAGACAGTGTCTGAAGCCCAGACCTTGCTTTGGTGCTCTGGTCCTCTCTTAAACAGCTCAGCAACTTGAGGGGGTTCAACCACAGACGCTCAGCTCCCATGTCAGAGTGGGAGACGGCTCCGTTGTTTGATGACAGTGTTAAGCCACTGGATTTTGCTTTGAGGATGTATGGGGCACCCTGCCACAGGATTATACCCAGGCTGTGCAATTTTCTGAAGTTCTGCAGCTGCAGAATTAGCTATGGGAACCTCTGTGCACCATGGAAACAGTCTATAAAAAGAAAAGTATGTTTTACTTGCTCCCCACAATCTGCACTGGAAGCCAGTGCTGGATTTTCTTTCCAGCACACTGAAACCTGAACCTGATCTCACACATTGCTGCCAGTGGCAAAAAGTGACAGGGTTTGCATCTGCTGTGGTGGAAAACACTGCTGGGAGCTCGAGCTGTGAAGCTGTGCCCAACGTGGGCTTTTATCCAGCAGCTTCCTAAAGGCACATGGGTTAGAGCATCACTGCCAGGGTGTAAAGTGCCAGGTGTGGGTTTGCTGGAGAGATTCCGAGCTCCTCCATGGCTTCCGCTGTGAAACCTTCTTGCTGGAGGACAAAATGGCATCTGGTGGGAAGCATTTCTGTGTCTTGGAGCGTTTTCCTTTATGCTTGTTGGACACTTGAGTGGGTTGAAAGCTTTGTGTTAGGTTTTGAAAGGTGAAAGGCTGTGATGTGTCAGGTTTTGTACTTGTGGTGGGCTGGGCAGTAGAACAATGAACAGTTTGGGGGGGTGACCAGGCTGGGCTGGAGACATGGGGTGGATGGATGTGCCCCTTCATGTCATCTGATCACTGCTTGAGGACCACTTCTGGATAAACAGGGTTGGGAACCAGCATGTTCCAACCACCTCTGGGTTGTGCAGAGTGTTTGCTGGGTCTCAGTGCATCTCCTGGCAGAGCAGCACTGGGATGGCAGACCTTGAAATCCCGTTCTTCACCAAGGTCAGAGACTCAGAGGCCATGAAGGCTGGCTGTGCTTTTCAGCATTTGAGGTGGCTGTTTCACGTTAAGTTTGCTGTATACAAAAGGATGGTCTGAGTGGTTTGACTTGTCACCATTTATGCATTTTCAACCAGTTCCTCTTGGCTCTGAAGCTGCTCAAGGGAAGTGTGTTGTGAAGCTTCATTAAACTCCTGTACCCAGTTTCTACAGGTAGAAAACTGGCCTTGCAGTTTGATCTTATTCCCAGAATAACAAATCCCCCCAGAAGCTGGCAGGCATCAGTACTGGATCTCGAGTTTTGGAGCTGCCTGCTTAGGGATGCTTGTTTTGAGAGCTTTGGTTGGTAATTTAGGGATTTTAGTTTCTACCCTGAGTGTTGGTGTAGCAGTTTGCTCTGGAACTGTCACTAGATCGATATAACGTGCTGCTAACATCAACCCTCCTGAAGCTTGCAAAGATCGGAATAGAGGCGTGTGTCATGTGGGAACAAAAAGGGACCAGCTGAGGCAACCAGCAGTTGTTGGTTTAGATCATAAATCAAATGGTTTGATGTTATTCCCTGCCTCTAAAGTTTTCCTTCTCCTGCGCTCCTGTCGGTACGTTGCAACGCAGCTTTCGAAGCTTTTCAAGCCGGAGCAGCCAGGGGAAAAAACCTGCTTGGAAGAAGTAAAATTTGCCATTCAGTGTGTTACTGAAACTGATTCCTGAGAGCAAAATAATAAAAGGTCATTCCTATTGCTCAGATTTCTGAAGCGTTAACACTTCCCATCATGGTGACAGTCTGGAGAGGATGCAGGTGGTTGGACCTCCTGGGGAAAACACAGCAGGACTTGAGTGCTGTCCATTCCAGTATGGGACACTCCCTGGATTCCCCTGGGGAATCATAGACTCATTTAGGTTGAAAAGATCTCTAAGATCATCAGTTCCAACTGTTTACCCAGCACTGCCAAGCCCACAACTAAACCCTGTCCCCAAGTGCCACATCTAGTGTTTTTTAAACCCTTCCAGGAATGGTGACTCCACCACTACCCTGGACAGCCTGTTCCAGGGCTGGACAACCTTTTGGTGAGAAAACTTTTTCTAATATCCAACCTAAACCTCCTCTGGTGCAACTTGAGTGAAAAACAAGTGCCATGCTCTTGGGGCAGCCGTGGCTGGACCTGGATCTGCTAACACCAAGGGTATGTGAAGAAAATGTGTGTAATAGTGCCAATACCAAGGTTAAGTTCCCTCCACAAGCATTCCCTTGCTATTTTTATGCCATCCTTTTTTTTCTTTTTTTTTTTTTGCTGGAGGATCCTGGCAGTCTGTGTGGAGCATGGGCTGTGTGACATGGGCTGTGCAACACAGGCTGCTGCTCTCCCTTCCCCAGGGTTAGGGTTAGGGTTGCAGAGTTTAGAAGTTGCAGCTTTTGGGGTTCCAGGTGTGTGCCAACCAGAAAACCTTTCTAAAGATGATAGAAAACCCTGACTTTTCTACAAATGCAAAACAGGGAGAAAATTCAACCTGCTTTTAAAGTTTGCACTGCACAAATATTGTCTGCGTGGTTTTTTCTACCAGCAGCTTGAGTGATGCCACTGTGCCACCTCACTAACATTTGATGGTGATAATAGAAATAAATTAGGCAACGGACTCGTGTTTCACTTGGCTCTGGCCAAAAGCAATTATTTGTATGCAGCAGCACCAGGAGGAACTCGTTTCACTTGGGGTAACAATGAATGAATTTATGCCAAAGTGGCCTTTTAACTTCATTATTCAGGAAAAACAGTGTGTGCATGTAAGTGCAATCTATTAGTGCTGCTAAGCACATCGGTATTAGGGCACCAGTGTCTCCAGAAGGAAGCACAGCCAGAACCTTAGAGAATGCATTTTATCTCTGCTTAGGGACAAAAAACTGTCTGAAGAGAAGCTCTTGTGGTTGCTCACAAACTGAAGAGTTCTTGCAGAATGTATTTCTATATATTTCTTGGAGTCAGAACATCTGTTCTGTTGTGGTGGAAAGCAACAGCGACCCATGTTGCTTATATTGGGTTCACTGGGACGTGCAGGAGCTCCTGGGGTGGGAGTCTTCCTTCATCCCCATTCCATATCAGCTCTCATATGTGTGAGAAAAATCAGGCCCCTTACTCTTTCCAGAGTGCTGAATTAGCCCCATTTCAGGGTGTCTACCGAGGCATTAAAGCACTTCTGAACTGCTGACCTTCCCAATCTAGCAGCAAAAAGGAATGAAAAGAAGATATTTGATATTTATCTATAATGATCCTTCCACCTCATTTTCAAATGCTAAATATTAGCATTTTTAAATGATTGGTTATTCCATTGCAGTCATTTTCCAGACAATCTTTCCTGTGTTACTCAACCCCAGCCTCGGATTTATTTTTCACGCCGCACTGTTGGGCAGGATTTCCACTGGTTACTGGTGGAATAGAAAGATTCTGAGAGAACAAAATGAGAGCACTGACATGCCAGGCTCTCTCTCTGCTCTGGAGCTGTTGCTGTTACCTTGGCAGACACAGTCCAGGGCCGAGTAACCGGGTTTAAATGATACTGAAACGTTTTCAAAGATTGCTTCAGCGGCTGCTGGCAGAAGGTCACGCAATCAGTGAATGGCAGGAAGCTGCTCTTGGATGGGAAATAAGAGGAGCGTTTTTCTTGTTGCTATGGCTTTGCTGCACTGACTTGTAAGTGTCTGAGAGGGACAGAGCCTTGTCCCACACCGTCACACACTCCATCCATCCAGTAAATTCCCCGTAAGCCTGGAGTGTGTGATGGTGCGTGGATGTGAAGTGGTTTCCAGAACACAATTTCGAGCAATGTTTTAACCCAGACAGTGGGGTAATCCTGGGAGGGGGGTGCAGGGGTACAAATCCCGCTGATGTACCTGGAGTTGGCTTTGTCTGGTGCTGGTGAGGATCAAGCCTTTGCAGGATTCGGGAGCTCATGGAGCCTCGTGACCAGAGGCTGGTTGGCAGTGTGAAGTCTTCCTTCTTACACTCTCCTCTGGTCCACCCATTACTGTGCTTGCTCACTTCAGTGTCCCAGAGGCTCTGAGAGCAGCTGAGATGCATCTTGCCCTGGCAGCTCACTTGCTTCCTGCTTTGGAGCCATCTCCAGACAATCCTGGGGGTGCAGAAGGCAGGGAGGGGAGCCTGCAGTTTCAGAGGAGGGCATTTTCAATCTGTCAGTTCACTAGTAAGAGTTGCAGGCTTCTCATTTCACACAGTGCAGAGACCAGGAGCAAATCTGGCAGAGCTGGCAGCTGCTGGGTGAGCTCTGGGACCTGGGTTTAGCTGTCTGAGTGTTTCATGAAGGCATCCTGAAGAAATGCTGTGTGTGTTCACAGAGGTGAGGAAGGCAGAAGCATGCAGCCAGTACTTGGAAGGAAGTGGGATGATGTGTTTGCATCACATGAGGATGATAAGGTACTTCCCAGCCCATTAAAGAGGGTGTTAAACATCTCTGTGAATAAATACCTCTAAATCAACCTGACAAGAGAGCTCTCATTCAAGAGGCTTTGTCTTGGCTTGGGAAGATCTTTGTTTCCTGATGTTAATTTTTAAGACGGTTTGGAGCACTGGAGGAGTTCCCTAAATGAACCCTTATGCACAGAAGGGACCATTGGCCCTAGGCACAAGGAGGCACTGAGTTAGAAACTGATTTCATCGCTGCTCGACAGCACAGCCCTCTAGTGGGGACGGAACTTCTGCCGCCGGGAGCCGGCTTTGCCTGGGAAACTTCAGTTCTGCCCTAAAGGACACAGTTAGTCCAGGCAAAGCCAGGTCCAGCTGTCACAACCATTTTTTACTGGCAGAAATGTTTTAGCAAAACTTTCGTCCTTGGCCTGGCGGCTCATGAGATGCAGGAGGTCAGATGACCAGCCCATTTAGCCTGGGTTCAGACTGGTGTGAATGGGTCGCTTTCAGTGAAGGGCAACTCATCTTTGTTACTGGGATTAACTCTGATGTTCCCAGCTAGTGAAATCTTGGGAGCTTTTATTTCCCAGACCCACTGTGTGGATCTGTCAATACTTTTCCCACTGTTCCAGGTGAGCTCTGTGTTTGTTCAGTGTGACGTGCACAGCGAGCAAACAGTGTGAGACCGACTGGGGTCCGTCCTGCCACCGCAGCTCTTGTCTTCAAAGGACATGTGATGAAGGCTCTGACTCTTTGTACTTCTGGGGCTAATCATGTTATTTTCTGTAAGAAAGGAGGTGGCATTGCCTGATTCCAGTGGTGCTGGGCACAGTTCAGCCCCTTGAACTGCTCAGGTGTATTTAGTTGTTGCACGTGGTGGCTCCGATCCGTTCTCCTTGCTGGTAGCTGTGCACTGATGGGGAGAAGCTGATCCCTTCCCCACTCTCTCTTCACTTCCCTGTGATGTTGTGCAGCTCAGCTAAGGTCCTGGAGAAGTGGCTGGAGGATGTTTAGAAGTTTCCCTGGCTCTTGGTGGATCTCTTGGTTGTCGTGCTGGCAGCAAGACTCCTCTGTGCCAGGACTGATCCCCACCCCTGGGGAACTGGGACTAGTCACCCTCCACCATGCACACCTATCCTGGTGCCCATTACCTGGTCTGAGAAGCCTTCTAGAGCTGAGCTGCTTGAGCCTATGTCTGGGGACACTGAATAAGGAGGGCCAGAATCCCCACTATGTGTCTTTAATTCCTTATTTCTTCCCACTACATCCCCTGTTTGGTAAGGAGAGCTGCATCCCACTCCCTGTGTGTTAACAAGGATCAAAGGCGGCTGTTCCCAGCAGAACAAGATTTTGGTTCAGAGCCTGTAAAGTGGGGCTGGAAAACATTCCCGGGGGGAAAAGTAAAGATGTCTAGCTCAGGGCGATGAAAGCACTATTCCAACATCCCTGGAGTAGTCTCATGGATCCAGTTAGATCTATCCTGTACCTGTGGAAAGCTGTGCACAGTGGGCTGTTCTGCATCGTCCCCAAGCTCAGGTGCTGACGTGCTGTACGTTGACTTTGATCAAGTCACACAAATGGCTGTTTCTTAATTGCCTTCTCCCTTTAAAAAGGGAATAATACCTTAGAGAGACTTCTGAGGTCTCGCTCACTAATAAAGCTCTTCAAGAGCTCGGATGGCAACTACTTCGAGAGCGCAAACTGTTATTAATGATTTCCGTTATTACGGAAGATGAAGCTGTGTGGTTCAGCTTTTTAACCTTGAATTGTGTGCTTGCTTTTGTTTCTGCTGCTGTTAAACCTGTGTGGCCAGGTTTGCACCTTGCCTGACTGCACAGACCCCTCAGACCCGCATCAGGGGTCAGGTGTGTGCAGAGGGTGCGGGTGTATCACTGAGGAGTCAGTTTTGCTCACAAAGATGGGTTATGCATCACGTGGCATGGCTTGAGAATGGCCAGAAATGGGGTTAGTGGTGGTTCTGTTTATATTGATTCATCTCCTGGCCCCCCAAATCAGAATTAACCTGGGAAGGTCGTCCTCAGTACATAGAGCAATGCAGACATTGCAGCCAGAGCGGTGGATTTGGGCTGTAGAAAGGAATGTTAGAGGATATTTAACCACCATGGACCTATCTCTTCTAACACTCATTCCCTGTCCTCCGGAGGAATAAAATCCCGCCCACAAAAACAACTCCTTTCCTGCTCCTTTTTTTTGGCAGTGACTGGTGTACCCTGTGATGTATGGAGCTGTATTTCCTTTTCTTCTCTTGTCTTGGCTCCTGGGAGAAAAAAAACCACCTTTTATTCATGCACATGCCAGGTGCTAACTACTGCTGCTTCTAAGGAAGGAGGGACCAGGATGAAGTGAGAACACAGCCCTCAGCCCACAGCGAATCTGGTCTATAACAAAAGTTTCCCAAATCTTTACTCTCCTTTTTTTTTTTTTCCCTGGCTCTGCTTTGGATGGCAAATAATTTAAATTCAGTGTGGATAAAAGCTGTGTCTCCCCCTCATGCCATGCTCTGGGCCCTCCTTTGGTCCCTCCTGCCCCCCCTTCCTGACTGGCCTTGCCCCGGAGAGATTTGCATTTTACTGCTTATTCCTCAGCAGGGTTTGATGGTCACAGAGGACCCAGTGCAAGAGGTCCCGTTTGTTATTTAACCTACTTTTCAGAGGCACAAGAACATCAAGTGACTCGCACAAGGTCGCCCATGAGTCAGTGACTCCTCTGGTGTGATGGCCAGACCCTGCAGTCCCTGCTCCCACCACTAGATCCCTGTGCCCACACTCCACAGCACCACAACCATTCAATTAAGCTCCTGCAGCGCCTTAAATGTCGTTTATTCCTGGGTTTGACAGCAGCCCTGGTATTCTTGTGGAGCCTTGCCTTAGGAAATGACAGCGGATGAGGTCAGGGCATCGTTAGCGATGCCCTTGGAAGCATCACTGCCTGGTGCTCAGGCAGGCTGTGTGGTGTGGGTGCTCTTAGGCAGGATGTGGCTCTTCCCAGGACCTGCAGCTCGGCTCTGGTGGCAATCTGCAGGATCCTGGCTGGACCAGCACAGACTGTTCTCTGCACGGGCAGATCTGTGTCCATGTGAAGGGGCTTGCAGGGCCCAGAGGTAGTGAACACATTGTGAGGAGAGAGGGAAGGAAGCGACTTATAAATAATATATTTGATGTATATTATATATATAATATAATAACAGCAGCACTGGTTTATTATGGCCTGTGTTTTTTTAAGATGTAATCTCGTAAGGCACTTACCCCTGTTCCTGACAACTCGATAAATTATTATTACCAATTCCATACCTAATTGCCAGTTATTTCCCCCTAGACAATTTGAATCCAAAAAATCCCCACCAGGAAGGTGCTTGGTATGCCGTTTCCTAGAGCTTCTTCCCTGGCTGTTCCTGGAGGCAGCCCCTCTTCCGCCGGTGAGCCCCACTTTGCCAGCCTCGTGACCCCGCACACTGGCACAAACAATTGCATCGCTGTCGGGCTCATGACCCCACTTGTAACAGCGGTGACCCCCCTTGGGGTCAGGACCCCTCCCCTGCACAGGGAAAAGCTCCTGCCCAGCAGCTCTTGCTGAATGGCTCTTCCTCCCTCGCTGCCTGTGTGGACGCGGCTGTTCCGCACTAAGTTTGCCGATGTGAAATTTAGGTTAATCCATTTCCAAAGTGGATTAAGCTAACCCACACAAAGGCACTTAGTATAAAATAAGAGTGTCCACATGGTGAGGCAGCACGGAATAGTGACTGTGCTTCAAACTCGCATCCTGGCCGGTTTGTGTCCCCTGTGAGCTCTCCAAATGGAGGGGCAGGCGCTTCAATCCTGTGGGATGTGCTCTCCCAAATGGCTTTAAGCCGATCTAGCCCGAAGCTGAAGGAAGCACAAGGAGTAAACAAAGCCCAGCAATGGGAAGGGGTTAAAGCCCGCTCCGCTGAGGTCCTCGGCAAGGCTCCTGTTCACCTTAAATGGTCAGGATTTTATTTTAGCTTCAGGGAGGAGCAGCAGCCATGGAGTGGGAAGGGAGCCCTGAACAGGCCCTGGGGGCTCACAGCCTGCTGCCCTCCTGGCCACCCATTTCCTGTGGAAGGCCCCCAGGGCTCTGCTCTCCTTTCAGCCTCTGGCTCCATGGATCAGCCTGGAGGAGATGGAAATGTGGCGCTGAGTGATGCCCATTTTCACCTCTGGCCTTGGATCTTCCTGAGCCGCCCTTCTCCCTTGTGTGCCTTCCCTGGCAGTGAGGTGGTTAATGCTGGAATAGATAACATCATAATTGGCCATCCACACTAACAAACCATAAACCCCAAACCTGGCAGTTCCCATCCTGGCTCTGGCACCATTTCTGGCACTGGCCTACTGCAGGCTCCACGCGGAACCGCTACACTTGGTTTATTTCATAAAAATTTCCTTTGTAACTATTAAATAGCAAAACATGAGGTGGACTGAGAAGGGGGATGCTGTGATACTGGTGCCCATCATCGGGATGGGAATCACCATCCCCATCATGGTGATCCCATAGTGGATCAACCACTGACCCGCTGCCCTCAGGGCCCAGCCTGGCAGCAGGTACCAGCCTGGGGGATGCTGGGGTGCAGCATCCCCATCCTCCTGGCCACCTTCTAGCCGGTGCTCTGCCCAGAGGTGTGCAGGGCAAGCCGCTGGTTTCCCAACAGCCAGCTCCAGCGTTCGGAGGCTGCGGCGGGTGGGTCATGATGTTGCCGGCAGCGCGGGGTCCTCCTTCTCCCGCGGAACGAGGGAGAATCATCGGGAACAAAAGGATTCGGCAGCGGCGGCAGCGCGGGGCCCGACACCGCGGCACCCACCGCGCAGGGAAGGGGCTGCGGGGACCCACCGCGCCCCAGGGCTCAGTGCGAGAGGCCGGCACTCGCCCCCGCGCACGGGCAGCCCCCGGGACGGAGCTCCCGGTGCTGTGCCGAGCCGGGCGAGCTGTGGGTGCCCGGGCCGTGCCGTGACGGGCGGCAGCCCCCCGGTGCTGTTCCGAGCGGAGGGTCCCCGGATGGGCTGCAGCCCCCCGGGCGGTGCGGAGCGGAGGATGCTCGGGCGGGTTGCGGGGCCCCCCCCGTGCCGTGCCGATCCATACCGTGCCCCGGCCGCGCATTCTCGCGCTCTCCAGCAGGCGCCCGGCCCTGGACATTGTCTCCTCCCGGGGAAGGGCCCTCCCGGCCCTCCACAATGTGCTCTTCCAGGCGCGGCTCCGCGCCCCCCGCCGCGCCCGGCCCGGTGCGCCCGCCCCCCGCGGCCCTGCTCCTCTCCCCGCCGCCCCTCCGCCCGCGGCCGGGCCCCGCTCGCCCCTCCGCCTCCCCGGCCCCCCGGGAGCCGGGAGGACGCGCTCCGCAGCGCCGGCCCTCTCCCGGGCAGCAGCTGGCTGTCAGCCTCTCCGGAGCGCCGCCAGCCCGGGCCCCTCCTCCGTCCCTCCGTCCCTCCGCCCCGCGCTCCCCGCCGCGCCGCCGGGCTGGCGCAGGCCGGCAGGCCCCGGGCTCCGCTCCAGGTAGGCGCCCGCCCGCGGGGGGCTCCGGTACCGGCCCCGGGGCGTTGGGCGGGGGATGCGCGGGGCTCCACGCAGCCGCGGCGCTGCGGGGCGGAGGGCGGAGGGGGCACCGGCGGGCGGGGCGGGCGGGGCGGGGGCGCGGCGGCCGCGGGGCCCGGCCCCAACCTGGGAGCGGCCGCCCCGTGGCCCCGGAAGCTGCGGGTCGCCCGCCCGGCTGGCCGGCGGCGGGGGAGGGCGGCGCGTCCTTCCCCGAGCCCGGCGCGGCTCCCCCGCGCCCGGAAGAGCACAAAAGCGCCGAAGAAAGTGGGAGGAGGCGGCGGCGGGAGCGTTCCGTCCCCGGCTATCCCCGGGCACCGGCCCCAGCCATTCCCCGGGCACCGGCCCCGCGCCGCCATCACCGGCCCCGGCCCCGGGCGGGGATTGTGCTGGAAATAGCCGCCTCCCTGGAGGTAAAGCCCTACTTACGTGTCAATCCTCGCCGCACGCTGAGCCCCGCACACGCGCGGGCAGGGCTCCATCGCGGGTGTATCTATTTACCTGCGGGCGGGGAGCGGGACGGGGACGCTCGCCCGGCTCTCGGCATCGCGCTGCTGCAGGGACACACGCGGGAACCGCGTCCCACCGGGGAAACGCCGGGTCCCGTGGCCACCGGGGAGGGGGAGGACACAGGGACCCCCTCAGCCCCCAGCGCTGCCCCCGCCTCCAAAGCCGGGTCCGTTCCCCCACCCCCCGACACCCGCTTCCCGGTGCTGGGGGAAGAGCAAAGTGCCCTTTCACACCGCGCGGTATCGGGCACCGTCCCCGCCTCGCGTGGAAAAGCAAACGCCTGGGAGCAAGTTCAGGTGCGGGGGAGGCGGGTGCGGGTCTCCGGGGTGGTGGAGGGAGTCCTGCAGCCCTGTCCCCCCTGCCCCGCGTTCAGCACCTCCCCGCTGAACAGCAGGAGCGGGGCAGCGGCTGCGGGAAGGGGCTGCGGGGCCGCCCCCCGCCCGGGCAGCTCGGGGTGGTGGGAATGCTCGGGGGGGTTCCCAGAAGAAGAGCTCCTAGAGAAGGGGGAGGGGGAGGAAGGGATGAGCCTCCCTTCCTCTTCCATTTGCCGTTTGCCTTTGAAAAATTAACTCTCTTTGCCGATTTTCGGGGGCTAAATGAATACTCGGGTTTTGCCTGGTCCCGTAGAAATCAGCAGAAATTGCAGTAAATAAGAACGTAAGTGACCTGACAAAGAGCGCCAGGGATGTTCTCTTTGGTGTGGGAATTGCACACACGAGTAGGCAGCACAGTCACAGCTCACCGCCACCACAGCCCGCGTACACCCGTGTGCTGTGAGGCTTCCCGGGTCTTTGAAGCAATGACCACCACAGCATTTGTGGCTGCAGTATCAATCTTTGACCTGGAGTGTTTTATCTTCCATTAGTAAGCCTTTCTCTGCGCTGAACTGGTTAAGTTAGGGTCAAATCTGGTTCAATACCTTCTTGGCATGCTCAGAGGGCTGGGTTTAAACAGTGGCTGAGACGAAGATGAGGCTGCCTTCCTCAGAGAGCTCGTCCCCGTGCGCCGCTGCTGCTGCTGCTGCCATGGGTCATGGCACGAGGTGCTCTTCCCTGGCCAGGTTTAGCAGACCTGGGGGCTGCCTGTGCCGGGCAGGTTGTGCATGGCACCGGCATGGCAGTGGAGCAGCTCCGGGGGCTGGCAGTCACGCGTTGCCTTTTGTTGACTCTAAAAACACGGCTGGTTCTGGTGGGAAGCTGAGCATGGCTGTGTGCTGAGGAGGTTGCACAGCACACAGCCTCAGTTCCTGCTCCATGGAAGGAAGTCCCATCAGGATGGTAGGCTGTGGCGTGAAAGGACATGTTTTAAAATAAAAGGACTCAAAGAGAGAAAATAAACCGTCCTGAGACTCGGAGCTTGGAATATTAAACGTGAGGCACAGCATGTAAATGATGGGAGAGAGACTTGCAAGGCAGTCCCCGAGAAACTGAGCCTGGCTGTAAAATAAGCAGGTTACCGATAGTCTTGCATATATTTACGAGGTTATAAGAGTAGCTTCCCCCCCTGCCCTACTCCAGCCTGTACTATGGGAGGTTGTTCTCCAGGAAGGAGAGTGCTGGTGAAGAAACATTGTCTAACAATTAGAGCCTTGCAGTCCGGAGGGCTTGATTGGGTTCCTGGACTGACCAGCGACTCGCTGTGTTCTTGGACCAGCCAGGCTGTCAGTACCCAGAGTTTCCAGCTCTATAATAGGAAGAATAGTTTTCTAACTCAGAGCGGAGTTGGGAGGCTCAGCGGACGCGTGCAGGCGTGGTGCTCGAAGATCGTGAATGGAAAGTGGGACAGAAATGTGGAGTGTGAGCCCTACACATGTGAGTGTCTGCTGGGTAGAAAGTATTGGCTGCAAGTGTCTGCAGAGCAGCTGTGAATGTTGGACTGTAGATAAGCAGCGGAGCGAGGATTTTGTTTTCCAAATCCTGCGCGGTGCCGGGAGCCCTGCTCTGATGTTTGGGTGTGCCCTGTGAGTGCAGCAGCAGGATCCGACTTCCCCTTGCAGAGAGGAGCTGCACGCACACTGCCTGACCCTTGATCGCTCAGTCCCTTGAACATTGGAAACAAAGCGATGGGACTTTACTGCGGGGTGAGGAGATCTCTCCAGAGAGCTGGGAAAGGCAGGAAGGAGGAGGGCGGCAGCAGCAGTGCTGGGTTTCGGGGTTTGGCTCTGGGCTGGCTGCTTGGGGCGCCACTGGCACTTCCATCTGTGCCACGAGTGGTGTGGAACTGGGGAAAAGGCAGCGGGTCCTAAGACAGGCACTTCTAATGGATTGCATTCTGTTTTCTAATGAAAGTTTCATTTGAAGTTTGTTTACAGGAAAGAAGAAATTAGCAGAGAGAATTCTCCTGAGAACCCAGAGAGGAAAAAGAATGAGCTGCCTGACTTGCAAGCCAAAAGAGGGTGGAAGGGTAGATTAGATTTACCGTATTGCTCCGAGTCGTGGCTGTTGCTGCTGTTGAGAAGCGGTTCCTTGTTTGGCTGGGTGAGGCTCAGCCTTCAGCCAGATTACTGACATCCAGGGAGATTCAGAGCTCCCACTCAGCCAGAAATTTTGATCCTGATGGATTTGAGGCTGGATGCGTGCTGTGCTGTGCTACTGTCCCCCCTCTCCAGCCCACTGACACAGGGCTGCTCCTGGGCTGTGGCTGGGCAGCCAGTGCTCTGGGCGCTGCTGCCAGGGCCTCCCTCCCTGGGATTGTCCCTGGTATGTGAGGAGGCAGTGCCAGCAGTTGGCAGGCAGCACTAGGAGGTCACAATGCTCAGCCTTTGGTCTCTGAGGGGTGTCCCAAAGAAGGAGCTTGCTGGTGGCCTCTGGTGTCCCAACAAGCAGCGAGGGATGCAGCAGAGGGGCAGTGGGGGATGCCAGAGCTGGGGTGACAGGGGAGGACACAGCCACGCTCAAGGTCAAGGCCTTTCTCTTTCTCAGGGAGGAGGCACAAAGGTGTGAGCAGCTCCTGGGGTGGTGTGGGCAGAGCAGGGGGTCTGCTCCGAGCCAGCAGGCAGCGGATGCTCTCTCGGCAGTTCCCACTGCCGGCTTTGGTCATTTCCTGCTGCCGTGAATGGTTCACCTGCTGCCACCTGCACCGTTGGCTTTGCATTCCCTTGGGATGGGCTGTGTTATGGGAGCTGTGTGATGCCGGGAAGTCTGTGCTGTTGGCGTTTTGGCCAAGGGTGTTAGTGCTGGAAAGCAGAAAGCTCTGGTGGTAAGCAGGGGGTGACTTTCTGTTGGTGTCTGGATCCTGGACTAGTGTGACAGCCTTGTTTAACTTGAGTCATTTATAGCTTATCAGTTTCTGGTTTGATAGCCGGAGTATTTCTAATAATAGGCGAATGTTATTGAGCCTTGAGAGAATTGTACACATTTATAAAGCACTTGCATTACATGTGCACGAGAGGCATCCTTCGTGTCACTGCCTTTCCCCCGTGTGTGAGTGCACAGAGAGTGTGGTGCTTTCCGGGCTGTGCTTTGGGTGCTGTGGCTGGGTGTCGTCTGCAGCTGAGCCTGAACCACCCGAAAACATCTCAGGTCACTCCCAGGGCTCCTCCTCCTCACCGGACAGGTGAGAGACTGTGGGCAGCAAGGACCTTGGCATTTGCATTTGTCTCTTAAGCCTGACAGTAATCTTGAGTAAGCCTTGTGAAGAAGGCCAGATATTAGGGTGGCTGCCTCCCTGCAAATGCTTACAATAAAGAGACTATTTATAGTTTGCAACAGGGAGACCTTTCCAGTTCTGTTCCTGTACGTACAAGATGGAGTTTCTGGAGAGGTAGGATTGCTTTGTGGCTGGTGTGGCAGTGGAGCTGTGCTGAGCCAGGGACACCATGCCCGTCCCAGCCTCCTGCCCTCCTGCTCAGCTTCACCTGGGCACAGGGGGCTGCACAGGGGCACTGGCAGGTCTGGGGTCAGGGTGTCCCTGTGGCAGGCATGCTTGGGGCTGCTGAGCTCTGTCCATCCGTCCCTCGATCTGTCCCTTGGTGCGTGCAGGGTTTCACAAGCCGTAAATTCCAGGAAACTCCCCGGGAGGCACATGGAGGGAGCGGGCTGGGGGCGGGCGTGAGCCCTGAGCCAGCAGATGTGTCTGCAGGGACAAGGAGCTGGGAGGAAAAGCGCAAACCTGTCTCTAAAGACATTTGTTTGTTCACAATAAAAACTATCAGCCAGCAGAGGCCAGACAGGGCTGTTTTTATGAGGCACAGGCGTAGGTTGGAGGGGTGCTGCCAATTGCTGCTGACACGGAAAGGGAGCAGGGATTGCATTTTATCTCAGGACCAGGGGGAGGGAAAAAAAAAATAAGGGCAGAGAGTTTACAAGCCTTTGAAATGTTTCAATCAAAGGAAAGCGGAGTTGAAAGCGGTTCTGGAAACATTTTCGGTGTTCCCCTGCGCCCCAGGGCTCTGGATGTGGGCTGTGCCCCTGGCTTTGGGAGGGGAGCAGGGAGAGGAAGGCAGATAAAGGGATCACCAGCAGGACTGTGTCCATACGGGAAAATGTATCTGCTTCCTCCCAAGCTGCGTGTTGGGAGAGTTCAGCCCGGGGAGGTCCCGCAGCCCCTCCTCTCATTCAGGATCTCAGTGCTGCCTTTATGATGATGGTTTTGAAATCCTGTGGCTGACCTTTCCGGCGCTGGAAGCGATCCAAGGGCTGTGTCTTGAAGTACTGTAAAGGTTAGTGAGAAGGGAGAGAGGGAGAGAGAAAATGTCCTTTCAGCTGCAGGAGTGGGAGAGAGGAATGTTGTCTATGCCCTCGCTGGGGGGCAGGCAGCTGGCTGGGGTCCCCCGGCCTGAGCTGGGGTTTCCTTGCCTCAGGGGGCACTTCACTCCCCCAGCCCCTTCCCAAGGTGTGTGCTGTCATCTTTGATGGGGGTACAGAGGCAATACCCTTCCAGAGAGGGCTGGAGGAGCAGCCCCTCGGGGCTGGGCTCCAGGAGCCTCCTCTGCAGCATGAGGCAGTGCAGGTCTGTGGGCATCCTTACCTGTGTCCAGGACTGCCACAGCAGCCACTCCTGCTGCTGCCAGTCCCTCGGTGATTCCTCTTTTCAGCAGATTATTTGATCTCAAAAAAGTCTGAGATGTTTTATGGAGCCGTTTCTCACCCGTCCTCAGCTCCCCCACGCCACTGCCTCACCAGGAGCACGCTGGGGTGGATGGAGATTAAAGGGTAAACTCCAGGGCTCAGCCATCCGCTCCTACAGGATGTGAGCTCTTTCTAATTGTCCTCAATTAGAGACAGTGCCATTGCTCAGGCAAGTCTTCAGGCAGGAAGCAGAGCCCTGGTCCCTGCTGGGGCAGCCACCTCACCCTGCGCAGGGAAGGGCTGCTCAGGGAAGGGCCGCTCGACGTGGCCTTGGGGCCAGCAAGCCTTCTCAGGGGACAGGAGCTGCCCAAGGAATTGTTTTTAGGAAGGAGTGTGCTGAGGAGATGTTAAAGCCAGAGAAAGGAGGAAAGGAAATAGCTCAATGAGTTAACCCTTTCCTGCTTGTCTCCAGGATGAGACGTCGGTGAGCAGCGAGGACTTTGATATGAACGACTCCACATGGATCTCAGCTGACCAGCACCTGAACTCCAGCCTGAGCCCCAGCCAGGACGAGAGCATGCGCAGCCCGCAGAACCTGCACGGCCACGAGGACGGTGAGTGCCCCGGCGGGCGGGAAGCGCTCCGCGCCTCTGCCACAGGATGTTTTTGTGACTTTATTAAACATTAACCAGTCCTTTCTGATCAGGTGTCCCACCTGTGGGATGGATTTCATATCAGCTCAGGCTTTGAAGCAGCTCCCAGTCCTTCCCATTTAGCCTCTGGGTTCCTGCTCAGCCAGGGCTCTGTCCGGCTCAGAGCTGATGGTCCTTGTGCCCAGACCTGTCTCCCAGCTCCTCCAGAAAGAGATCGCCAAATCCCCTCCTAAGGCATTGGGTTTTAGTTCTCCAAGTCCTCTCACCAGGTGATGAGGAAAACCCTTTTAGTTCTGAACGCACAGAGGATGCCAAGGCTTCGCAGCACAGGTCACAGCTTTCTGTGCTTGAAAAGCTGCACCTTCAACAGGTCTTGGATCCCCCAGGCAAGAAATTGTGAATAATCTGCAACACCTGACAGCAGTGGTGCGAGGGGTGATTGTGGGTGTCTCCTCCGGTTGGAAGGGCTGAAGGCAGCACATGTGGGCTGGGTGGGAGGAAGAGTCTGGTGAAGAGAGGTGGTGTGTTGTGTCTGTGAAATGTGCCAGTTGAAAATAAAAGAGCAAGTAAATAAGTGGTAGAAGTACAAGTTGGGGTCAGAGTTCGTCTCTGTGATGCTTGGGAGGATTCGATGGTTGGACTGTTACCGGCTTTTGCTCAGGAGGTTGAATCCCTCATTGGCTCCAGCCTGGCTGCTGCTGGGAGAGCGGGAAGGGAGCGGAGGAACTGAGGGACAACCCAGGCTGGGTCAGTGCTGCTTTAAGAAAGGGGACTGGAAAACCACCCCAGAGGAAAGAAAGGGCTTTTGTGCTGGCAGGGCTCCATGGGGTGGCTCTTAGCTGGTTGCGTGGCCAGTGGCAGGGACAGCAGGGATGGCAGGGACAGCAGGGACGCTGCTCTCTTCAGTGCATTGTGGCACTTCAGTTTCCATTGCAAATCTGCAGTTTTGGGAAACTGCTGGTTTTCTCCAAGCAGCCCCACAGCTGGGGGCAGGCAGCCTGGTGAGGATGTGAAACCTGCCTGCGCGGCACTGCATCCCAGCCAGTGGGATGGGCAGGGGCACTTCTGCTTGCCCAGGGCCCCCAGTGGGGCTGTGCCACAGCAGGAGGAAGGGCATTTTGGTGGTGACACAGCTGCTCCCATCAACAGCTTTTGGTTCTTCAGGGCCAGGCTGCAGCCTCTGCCCCAGAGACCCTGGCCTCTCATCCCCGCGACCTGGCCGGGTGTCTCCGTACCCCCTGAACTTTGCCTTTCTCCCACTGGGACGTTTTGGGCTTGTGACTTACCACTGAATTCCCAAGTCTCATTTACAATCTGGAATGACACAGTTTTGATCCCTTTGCCGAACACTGTAATTCAACAGGGCAGTAATTTAATAAGGGACTCACGTATTTCGGCAAATCAAGATGTTCCAGCTAAAGCTAAATCCTTCCTCTCTCTCTGCCCTCTGAGGAATTGCTTCCAATTTTTCATGCCCTGTGGTCTTCCTTCAGAAGCAGGTGTCCTCTTTGGGGCTTTTCTTGGCTCCTTTAATTTCTTTTGTAAGGTTCAGTGATTAGCAGTAGAACACAAATAGTCCCTTTCTGTGAGGAATGCAAGTGTCCCAGGTGCTGGCAGAGGCTGAACCAGGTAGACTTTGGTGGATCAGAAGTGATGGAGTTGAAAAGTAAGCAAGCCAAGCGCAGGGTTACGAACAAAACCCATTCAGAAAAAGCTAGAGATTTGAATTTTCATCAGGCTGCCATACTTCAGGGGCATTTTATGGACTGAGAGGTGGGTTTTGTGCCTGTGGTGAATGTCCGTGGTTTGTGTCTGAGCTCTAAACACAGACTAATGCCATCTCATTTCAGTCCCTCTTCCAAATCAATGCTCCCACTCAGGACTGAAGCATGCATGAGACTGGGAAGGGGAGGGACAGTGGAGCTGGAACAACCCTGGAAGGCAGTGGGTAGTTAGAGGAGAGGAGCATGGAGCAGAGGAGCATGTCCTGAGAAAAAAAGCAAATTGCTGGTGTGGGGAAGGGAATGTGCATGAATCAAAGTGCCGACCACTCTTCAGTTTCCTCTTCTCTTGACCAATGAAAGCTCTTTTTATTTTGGGAGCTAATGTGTTTTCTGGGTTCACACAAGCTTAGTAAGGCTGTGCAAAAAATGTGAGTAACCAGCCTGTGTGAGCTTGTGTGCTCCTTGGAGCCCAGCCGGCCAAGGTGCCTGTGCAGGGTGCTCACACTGGGGCAGCCCAAGTACTCCCAAGCTGGAAGTTTGTCCACATCTCCTGTGCTCAGCTGTCCACTGTGCTGTGCAGCAGCCCTGCAGAGCTCCAACTGGTGCCACAGTGAGCCCCACACCACCCCTACAGCCAGGCTGGGCTCAGCTCCAGGTGTCCTGGCGCTGCAGAGGGGTCTGGTTGCACACCACGTCCTTCAGTTGGAAGCTTGTTCAGAACTGGGTACTCTCCTCCTTCAGGAAAACCTTCTGAGTTACTCAATTGCTCCTGCCTGCTGCCGTCTGATGGGTGGGATGCTTGGAGTGTGTCTTCTGTGAAAGGCTTCCTAAAGTATAAAGTTTTAATGAGGAGTTGCCTGGTAGGAGAGCAGTATCATCTGACACGCTTGTGAAAAAAGTCTTTTTTAAAGGACCTAAGCACAAGCTCCAGGTCCTTCTGAGGCCTGGGAGTAGCAAGTGGTCTCCTATGGCGCAGAGCAGAGTGGTATGAAATCCAGAGGGATGGGAGAGCAGGGAATTGTCGTCCCATGCTTTGACACTCAGGTAGCTGCTAAATCTTCAGAGACCTAAAAAGCAGCTGGGGCAAAAGCCGGCACCTTCTTTTCCCTCGGTGCCCAGAAGCCTCGGCCCAGTTACAGCCGTGCTGCAACCATTGTCAGCCTGGAACTGCAGGGAGAGCAGATTACACCTGAAGACTCTGGGGGGTCGGGGGCAGAGCAGGCACTGTCAGGAGAGCTTTGGCAGCCGAGCCGGGGTTGCTGCTGGGCCGCTGGGCACGTGGTGGGACGTAGGACACACCGGCCGGCTCTGAGCAGCACACACTCGCTCCTTCCATTTTCCTTTGTTACTCATCCTGCGGGCCCCAGCACGGAAAACGTGAAGCTCCCAGCAACATCCCTTCCCAGTCGGATGTTGCTCACAGCGTACGTGCCCACAGGAAGCCGGCGGCTGCCCAAAGCGACAGCAGGATCAACACGAACTGCGCTGCTGCGGCGGAGCTATTGTGCCGGACATCCTGGAGGGATGGGACACATCTGGGGAAGCCAGCACACACTGGGAGCAAAGGGACCCTGAATGCTGTGCCGTCCCACTGTCGGTGCCTGTCACCATCCCCGTGCTCGGCCCTGTCTGGGTGCAGCGGTTTGAGCTGAACTGTGTCCATCTCCAGAGGCTGCTTCCACAACCTCCCAGTTTGGCCTGGTGTGTGGGCTGAGCAGGGTATCCCTCCACAGAGGAGCTGGGGTATCCTGCTGCTGTGACTTGCTGGCAAATGCAGTGCCCTTGAAAGTAAAGCAGACGACAGGCCCTAAATCCCGGTGTGTGACATGGCAAAGCGCTTGGACTCATGGAGAAGATCCTTTGTTTTGCCCTCTAATAGGATGCATCTTGCCTTGTTCCTGGCCATACATCCTGCTCCATTGCCAGGTGCAGTGCTCAGCCCACAGACAGGGCTTGCTGCTCCCCAGCCCGTCCTGCCCCATGCTTCTGAAGAGCAGGGAAAGCTCCTGGGTGTAAGATGTTCTTTCCCTATATGGGGGACATGAGATTGGTTGCTGGCACCGTGATGGACAGATTCCCTTTGGCTGAGATCCCTAAGTGCAGTCCTCACTTGACTGGCAGCGTCCCCGCTGAGCCCGTTCTGCCCAGAGCAGCAGTGGCTAATCCAGACCTTGGAGAAAGGACTTTCTTAACCTACTTAACTGTGAAGACACACACTTCTCAGGGGCATCCCTTGAGGCAGCTGCTTGGGAAGGCTTCTGGGTGTTGGGGGCATCCCTCAGCAGTGCTCCAAGGAGGGACCTGAAGGACATGCAGGCAAGCATTATTTCAGGACACTGTCCTAGGGACAGGTAGGGCCTGTCACTCCTCTGGACACCCTGCCCTAGGATGGCAGGGACAGCACTGAGCCATCCTCAGCACTGCAGTCTCTCTCCTGGTATGGCACGTGTCCTGCAGCTCTGGGTCGCACCGGTGTTATTTTATGAGATGCCCACGGTGTGCTGCACATCACCCGCTTCCCTGAGCTGCTGGCCTGGCAGAGCACTTTTCAAGGAGGACCAGCCTCTTGCCAAGTGCTGACCAAAAGCCAGGCTCTGTCCCCAGGGCAGCCATGATGTCCTGCTCCACAGCTGCACCTCTGACAGCTGTCACCCGACCGTTGGGCGATGGCTGTTCCCCAACAGGGTCACTCACCACAGCGGCGTTGGGTGTCCTGCAGCTCCCGGTTCCCCTCTGCTGCTGGGGCTTTCCTCAGCCAGCCCATCCCTGATCCAGGTGAACACAAACCCCCTTTGCCAGCCCCAGGGGAAGCCCAGCAGACCACAGGCAGCCATCTATGGCTGGCCAGTGCAGGAGCTGGCCTGCAAGCCCTGAAATACTTGCTCAGCCCAGACTCCAAAATCCTCACTGTTTTCCAAATTTCTTGCACCACTGTTGGGTTTCGTCCACCCAAAGCCCAAGCTCAGAGCCTAAACAAGACTAGGATCAGCAGCCAGGTGTTACTACAACTGGATCTTATTTTCCTTAGGGATATATTTCCTCTTCCCCAAGATGTCCCCACGCCATGCTGTCCCTGCAGCAGGAGTCAGCAAGCATGTCCCTGCCTCGCCTCAGTGGTTTGGGCTGGTGACTCTGTTCCCATCACGTCTTCCAGGGGCACATCTGCTCCTCCCGAGCAAAGGCCCTGGCCCATGATAAACACCCTCCTCTCGGTGTCCTTTGAAGGCTGTCCTTCCCTGCTGCCAGGCTGGGGAGTGCAGCAAGGACACTGCGAGGCCGTGGTGGCTTTGCCAGCCTGGCGCACTGAGCTTGGCTTGGGGCTCCCTCACAGCTGGTGCAGGCGCTGCCGAGCCTGTTGGTTCATCCTGTTGGTGTTTGGAGCAGAATTAGGGGGGGTCTCTTTCCTGGTCTGGAGCAGAGAGGGTCACTGGGCTGTGTGTGAGCAGCCAGCTTGGGAACAGTCCCCAAAGGGCTGTGGGTGAACAGCAGGGTCTCTCTTGTGGCAGGTCTGTGCTGGAGGCTCCAGCTCGGTGTGAATCTTGCCAAAGCCACCAAACCCGTTTGTTTGGCGTGGGGAGAGGCAGTGCCCAGGCAGCACAGGGCTGTGGCATGTCCCCTCCCTGCACCGGGATCCGGGTGGCTGCCAGTGGCAGTGGCACAAGGAGAGTCTCGGTCTGTGCCACCTCCTTCCTCACTGCAGACAAGGGCCAGCTCCTGGCTCAAGCACTCCTCCAGCAGTGCGGAGGGAGGGACAGGGGTTGGGAGGAGAAGGGAAAACAGAGGGACAGAGCGTGTTTGTGACAAGGCTGCTCTGTGCAGCGGGAGCTGACGAGCTTTGGTGCATGGGAGAATGTCCAGCACAGGGCCGGCGCGGTGAGGTCCCGGTGCCGGAGGGAGCTGCTGCCTCGGGCTGGGCAGTGGAGCCGGGGGGAGATGGCACCGGGGGGCACCTTTCATGGCAAGGGACGGGGAGGCGGCCGCACAGCACTGCCTTGTCCGGCCAGGCTTGCCTGCAGACGCGCATTGTGTCCGGCCGTGCCAGATGTCTGGCTTGCCGAGGGCTCTGGTCGAGGCAGGGACCCAGGGAGGGAGCGTGGAGGGTGGACACTTTGTCTGGGACATAACGAGGTTTGCGTTAGCGGAGGAAGACAGGAAATAAAGCGTCTTAACTGGACCCTTGCCAGCCCCAGCGCACCGCGGCCCTCAGCCACGTTGCTTTTTTTTCTTCCTTATGCATCTTGGAGGCAAACGCTGGGCAGGACCTGGAGTAAATGGGCTCCATGCTCTGGCCACGTGAATGGTGTGGGCCCAGGGCCTCTCCTGCTGCTCACCTCCCACTCATGGTGGACCTTGCTTACCCCTAATGAGTGCGGCGCTAACACCCGGCTGTTGCTCGCCCCCCCCCCCCACAGGGCCCCGTTCCCACTGGGTCTCTCTAATTTGTATTAAGTATCCCTTCCTCGCAGGCTTTCCTCCTCCCCTTCTTCCCCCTTCTCGTCTCTTTTGTGAGTGAATAATTTATGGCACTTTTCATCTTCCTGGCTGTTGTTCCAGGCGGGCGGCAGTGGGATGCTCTGTGCCCTCCTGACGGCCGCTCCCAGGCTGGGTGTACGGCACCATCCTGTGCCGGTGCCACACTGGGCTGTAAATGGGACAGACCCTCCCAGGAGCCATGGGGGGACTCACGTGGGAGCAGAACCCCTGCCATCACCCCTGGAGGCAGAACAGGCAAGGGCCGTGGCTGGCAGATCCATGGCAGTCCTTGGGGACCAGGGGTCACTGATGGGATGTGGAATGGCTGCAGTGCCCACGGCTGTGCAGGCAGGTGGGCAGCAGTGAGGGAGGGCCACCCCTGGGCCAACTGGGGGTCCCACAGCAGTGGGGTGTGGGCAGGGCTGGGCAGCCCCTGTCCCACCGCGTGGTGCGGGGCTGTGGCGAGGTTTCCGTGGGCTGCTGGCTCTTACATAAGCTCATTGTTTCCTGAGTCAAAAGAGGTTTTGTCTCCGCTCTGGAGATGTGACAGGAGGAGGAACAATTTGCCCCATTCATCTTTAGCTCTGCTCTGGAGAGCGGTGTGGTGGCCTGCGCCGGCAGAGACGTTAAACCCAACCACTTCCCCGCCGTAAAAATCTCCCGGGGAGCAGGTGTTGGAAATCGCCCCTTCCCCTCCTGATCTCCTCAAATCCAGCGCCACAGAAATCAAGGATAATCCAGCAGCCTCTTCAAAATGAAAACGCTGAGCCCTGATTAATTCATTTAATAAGTGACTGATCTCCTCCTCCCCCAGCACCGCGGCCCAAGAAGCCATTTTGCTTCTTGCTCTCCTGGGCTGATGCCGGGGAGATGCTGGGGCTGCAGCAGAGGCACGAGGCTGGTACCTCGTGGCCTCCTTACCAGACTGGCTGTGTGCCTTGTCATGGCCTGGCCTCTGTAGTGGGGCTGGGAAGGGCAGTGCTCTGTGGGCTGTGGGGCCAGTGGCCTCCACTGGGCTCTCCAGGCTCACTGGCCTCACCCACACAGTGCCAGGGTCTGCTCCACCTCCCATCCAGCCCATGGAGTCCTGGCTCGAGGGGATTAAACAGGAGAACGAAATACTCCGTTTTCCAACCGAAAGATCAAACCGGTTAGAAGTGACATTGTTTTTGCAGTTCCATCTGCTTCAATTAGGGCACGGGGGTGGAGCAGGGGGGCTCCCAATTATCCTCATTAGAGGGGCTCCTCGTGCAGCCAAGCTCCAGCCGCGAGCAGGGAGCTCACCAGGCTCGTGCTGGTTGATAATGAATATATTCATGGCTGCACAGCCTGGCCTTGCTCGCCTGCTGCTGCCGGAGCCCTGCTCCTGACATGTGCTTTGGGCACTGCTGGGAGATGCAGAAAACCTCTCCAAGCTCAGGAGCTTGGCGGGTTTTACTGAAAGAGAGCGTGGCCAACACGGCCCCATCACTGCTCAGCACCCTGCCATAGCAGTTCAGGAGCCTAAGCCTGGTTCTTGCGCTCCAGGTGGGAGCACTCCTGCTCCCTCTCCCCCAGGTCCTGCTTTGCTGGGAGGTGTCCCAGCTCCTCTCAGAGTCTGGCTGTGGGCTGGAACTGCCCCAGCAAAGCTGCCCAGGGAGCAGCACTGTCCCTGTCCCTGTCCCATCTGCTCCAACCAGGAGAATGCAGCTCCCTCCCAAGCTCATCTGTTTTCAGACTGGCTGAGGCCATTCTTGCTCAGACCCAAGCACTCACCAGTCTGAATTTGTGGCTGTTTCTCTGCTCACAACACTGAGATTAACCCCACACTTTGTGTGCAGCACTTCTGGGAGAGCATAAGGCGTAAAAATGTGGAAATAAGAAAATATCCGTAGCCCACGGGTTTACAAACCTCATTATTTACGTACGTCCATCCTTGGTATAAACTAAATTGTTCTTTTAGTAGGTGCTGGTCACTGATATTAAATTCCCATTTCATTCTCTTATCCCACCTGGCAGGTTCCTAGAGACACCTTCCTCTTTGTTTGCAATATTTTTTGCCTGTAGCAAACCCAGGGTTCATAAATGCAGCAGCGTTGGGCGGAAACCTGATGTGCAGCTGCTGTGTGTGCTCTGTGCAATACAAAAGAAAACCTGAGACACGGAGAAACTGGGGCGGTCCAGACATCACCCCCAGGATCCTGCCTGATGTCAGCAGCCGGGGATGGGGGGACAGAGCTGGGGGCTGTGAGGAGCCTGGGTGTGGGTGGGCAAGGGCAGAGCAGGATGCCCAAGGAGGAGTGGGGGTGCTTAAGGCATAATAAGGATGCCCAGGGCAGGTTGGGGTTGTTCAAGGCAGGTTGGGGATGTCCAGGATAGATTGGGGATAATCAGGGCAGGTTGAGGATGCTCTCATCCCTGCAGGGCTGCCCGGAGAAAGTTGGGGATGCCCAGGATGCCCAGGTTTGGGGATGTGCAGGGCAGGTTTGGCGATGCCCAGGGCACATTCTTATCCTTCTCCCAGGTGATGTCTCTCCAGGTGCCCTTGCCTGGCAGGGGTTTTGTCACGTGGCAGGCCCCTGGCCCCACTGGTGCAGGCAGCCTAGGGGGTTGCTGAGGAGCTGTGGGAGGTCCCTGCCCTCAGCCTGGTCGTGGCACCGATTGGCCCTGCGGGGCAGCGCTGTTGCTGTGGCTGTGCCCGGGCTGATGGCGGGGCCTGGCCTGCAGCTCGTGCCTCCGCGCAAGGGAATAATTCTCCTTAATCCTTCCGAGAGGCATTGCTGGATGAGACTGGAGCCTCCCTCTGGGAGCCCCATCTCCCCTGGCGCAGAGAACAGAGCTGGGGGAGGGACAACCACCATCCTGGGCAGGGAGGCCTCTGTGCCCCCGGCCACCTGCCCTCTGCTGCTGGGGCCGCAGCCAAGCCAGCAATGCTCCTGCACCCGTGCTGAGGGACAGCAAAACCTGGGGGAACTCAGAGCACCAGACCAGTGCCCTGGGACAGGAGGGTGTGGGGGCAGGAGGTGGCAGTGCCCCCAACATCCTGCCCCTCCAGATAACAGCAGAGCCAGCAGCAGGAGCACATGGGGCCATGATCTGGGGCGCAGCCACCCACTGCAGCCTCAATGCCACAGCACGGGGAGAGGAGACCAGAGCTTCTCTTGGGGTGGTTGGCTTGGAGGGTGCCCCTGGACAGGGCTGGCTGCTGAGCCTCTCCAGAGCCCCACACTCCCTGGCATGCAGCGTCCCGGCCCAGAGCAAGGACTTCTGCCAGGAGCCAGCCCTGTGGTGGGGAGGGTGACGCCTGCTGCCGGCCCGGAGCACCCGGCACATAAACACCACCCCGGGGATTAGGTCAGCTCTGGTCATCGCTCAGACGAATAAGTGGATCAGTGCAAGGGAAAGGAGGGGGAGGGAGCTCTGCTGAGCGGGGAGCTCCAGTGGGGACCTTCTAATTTAGGGGCTCGTGGGGCCAGGAGCCGCCTTGGTGCAGGCACGAGGCTGGGCAGCGAGCGCTGGCGCCCGTGGCGGGGCGGCTGGGGACACACGGCGGCAACCCCGGCCGGCCCCACGGTCGGCTCGGATGCCCGAGTGTCCTCAAGTCTGTTTATTTTAAGGGATACAAAGTCCTGGGCTGCCACAGGGTCACCGCAGCACTCGCCCAGCCTCGCAGTAAAGTTTTCTGCAGGTGCTGGCAGGGGGAGGAGGAGGAGGAGGAGGGTGGGTGGCAGCAGCCGGGCACCGTCCCGCCGCCCTGCGCCCGCACACCTTTGGACCTGGCGGCCCGTGCGCCAGGAGCCATCGGCGTGGTGCCGCGGCCACCCCACAGCCCCGGCCCATTGTCCCGCAGCACCCGGGCCGGGTGTGGGGACGGCCATCTGCTCGTCGCTGCTGCCGACAGCTTCTTTGTTCGCCGCCCGGCGCACGCTGGCGCAGGAAGCGGCTCCCACGTGCTTCGCCCTTTCCCTCTCGCGGAGGCACCTAATGAAATAAAGGATTTACTGCGGCGAGGGGGAGGGAGGGGAACGGGCTGAGCAATTTGAAATGCTGTGCTTGGCCCCCAGGGCTGGGCCCTCTGGCAGGGTGCAGGCGAGGTGGGTGCAGGCAGTGCCAGGCTCTCTGCCGTTTCTGGGCTGTCTTTCAGGAGCCACCACGGTGGGAGTGGGCACAGATAGGAGGATGTTGCCAGGGGCTGTGTTGTGAGTAGAACTGAGTCTGAGCAGGGCCAGGCTGTGCACTGGATGTGTGTGGCACCACCATTGCCAAGCCCCTGACCTGCCTGGGTGATGGGGAAGGCCATGCAGTTGCCTGTGGGGATGGCTCTGGGGCACGTGAAAACAGGGAACAGGAGTGTCCATGTAGGGTGTAGGTCACCTGGGCTTTGAGTGGGACAGGAAGGACATGGTGCAGCCCTGTCCCCTCCCTGCAGCAGTGTGCTGAGGAGGAGCCTTGTTGGGTGGTGTGCCTGCTGTGAGCAGAGCTCCTAATGCTGCTTCCAGGCACCGTGGATTCGGCATTTTCCCTCTCATGAGCTTGTCCTTGTGTGTCATCCTTATGCCCCAGAACTCTGTACAGCAGCACGTCCCTGAGCCACCAGTACTGGAACTTGTCACCTCTCACTGCACCCAGCCCCAAACTGGGCCAGGAGGACGGTGAGGGACCTGGCGGGGAGAGGCAGTGCCCCTTTCTCCTCCCTGCAATGCAAACAGAAACCTAAAAGGACCAAATTCCAAAGTTCTTATTCAAGCCCAGGCACCGTGGCCGAGGGCGGAGGCGCAGGGACTGTCACCTGCGGAGGGATGGGTGGCTCGGGCATGGGGCACGGCAGCGTCCGGTGTGCTTGGAAGGACGAGGGAGTGAATCCATGTGACAGTGTCCCTGCAGCTGTGGGTGCCAGCATCTGTACTTCCAGCTGCTGCGTCCCAGGGCCCAAAGCACAGCAGTGCCAGCCTGGCTTCCAGTGGCACATGTGGTAGCTCAGCCACCAAGTGAGCCCAGAGCAGCCTCAGGAAAGCGGTCACAGGGTGCCACGGGGGTGACCACACGTCCTTCCTTGCAGATGACTCCTCGTCAGAGAGCTGCAGCGGGAATGGCTCCTCCACCCTGAACCCCTCCACTTCCAGCAGCACGCAAGGCGACAGCGCCTTCCCCGAAATGAACGGCAATGGCACCGCGGCCCCCATGGACTTCACCGCCTCTGCTGACGACCAGCCCATCAACCTCTGCGACAAGCTCACACCTGCCCACGTCACCCCTTCCTACCAGTCCGACAGCTGCAGTGCCGACGGGCTGCGCAGCAGGGTCAAGTACGCGGTGAAGACCACGGCAGAGGTACGGCCTGGGGTGGTTCGGGAGAGCCACCCACACCCCACCTGCCCCAGAGCTGGGCGCTTGCAGCGGGCTCACCTCACCCTCACCTTACGGCCACCATGTGAGGAGGAGCCCATTCCTGCTGGGTCCAGCAGTGTTTCCCATAGGATGAGGCAGAGCCATGGTCCCACCAGCCAGAGCAGCCATTGGGCCATCAGGCCATCACAGGCTCCCTGTGCCCCAGGCATGCAGGAGGTGACGCTCAGGGGAGCTTGGCCATGGGTTCATCTCCCCGAGTCGCAGGGGGCTGTCAGGAGAAGGGACAGATGCAGTGAGACAAGGAGCAAGGGCAGGTGCATCAGGTGAGGGCTCCCGGTGGTAACCACTGTCTCCTTTCAGTCCCCGCCGTACAGCTCGGGCAGCTACGACTCCATCAAGACAGAGGTGAGCGGCTGCCCCGAGGACCTGACTGTCGGCAGGGCCCCCACAGCTGATGAAGATGACGATGACCACGATGACCATGAAGACAACGATAAGATCAATGACTCGGAGGGGATGGACCCGGAGAGGCTAAAGGCCTTCAACGTAAGGAGGGCTCCGCGGGGAGGATGAGCCTGCCTGCCTCCCATCTCGGGGTTCCCACCGCCCGTCTTCTCCTTTGCAGATGTTCGTGCGCCTTTTTGTGGACGAGAACCTGGACCGGATGGTTCCCATCTCCAAGCAGCCCAAGGAGAAGATCCAGGCCATCATCGAGTCCTGCAGCCGGCAGTTCCCCGAGTTCCAGGAGCGGGCGCGGAAGCGCATCCGCACCTACCTCAAGTCCTGCCGCCGCATGAAGAAGAACGGGATGGAGATGGTGAGTGGCTGCCCCAGCGCCCTCCTGCTCACCACCACAGCTGGGGCAGCAGGTCCCTGAGCTCTCTCTCTGCTTGTGTCCTGCAGACCAGGCCCACGCCGCCTCACCTGACCTCGGCCATGGCAGAGAACATCCTGGCCGCCGCCTGTGAGAGTGAAACGCGGAAAGCAGCCAAGAGGATGCGGCTGGAGATCTACCAGACCTCCCAGGTATGGTGCTGGCAGCTGGAGGTGGGCGAGAGGCTGTGTCCTGTGGTGGGATGAGGGAGAGACATTTGTGTACAGTTTAGAAAAGAGTTTTTAAAAGTCTCATTTCTAAAAGTCAGCGAGGCTGCAGAACAGAGCCCCATGGTCTGTCCTGAGACTCAGGCCAACAGGGATGGGGATGCTGGTTTGGGCTGGCCATGCTGCAGTCACAGGAGACCAGGCATCCCTGTGCTGTCCCTCCCACTGGCCACAGAGGAGAGCCAGGCTCCTCGCTGGATTAAGTCTGTGTTTTCCCTGTGCAGGACGAACCCATCGCTCTAGACAAGCAGCACTCCAGAGACTCCACAGCCATCACCCACTCCTCCTACTCACTGCCAGCTTCATCTTACTCCCAAGACCCGGTCTACATCAATGGAAGCCTGAACTACAGCTACCGTGGCTACGGGTCCCTGGGGGGCAGCCTGCAGCCCCCCGCCTCCCTCCAGACGGGCAACCACAGTAACGGTAAGTGGCCACAGGGGCACGGGGAGCCCACCCAGCCACTGCTCTGCCCCATGGCCCAGCAGTGTGCAACAGGCTCCTGGCAGCCCACAACTGTGGGGCTGAGCTGGCTGCTGGAGGGGAGGAAGAGCTGCTCCAAAATGCCCTCTTGTCCTGCAGCTGGGAGAGGTCTCAGCCTGGCAGCTCAGCTCACCTCGTCAGCAGATGGTTAATTGTTGAACTGCACTTGGAAGGACGGTCTGGGTGGCACTGGTGGAGGGAAGGAGTGTCACTTAAAAAAAAAGAGAATCTGTACCAGCTATTAATCATTAACAGGAGCGGGCGCCTATCGCTGCCCTGATCTCCTGCTGGTATGAGCCGTTCCGCTCTCAGGGACGGATGGGGCTGGGGGCACAACCTCAGCTCAGGAGGGCTCTGAGGGGCTGGGCACTGCCTGGGAACAACAGCTGGGAAAACAGGACTGATGCTGCAGGACAGGAAGGCAGAAGGAGAGCACAGGCAGGGCTTAAGGTTAGGGGCAAGTGAATATCCTGGGCCTCAGCAGGGCACACAGGAAGGCTCCTATGTGCCTGATAACTCCCTTGCACCTGGAGAGACAGGTATGGGGTGAGGCCAAATGTTCCCTCTGGTTCTGCCCTGCAGCAGTGGTGGCAGGAGGGGCTGGAGTCCTTGCCAGTCCTCATCCCGTCTTTCAGCAATCTCCAGGCTGCCATCGCCTGTCCTGGTGCGCTCTGGGCTCCTGCCCTGCCCCTGCCCGCCCCGACGGGAGCCAGGATTTGGAAGGATGTGATTTCCGGAGGCCTGAGAGATGCCTGTCTGGGATTAACTCTTATCATCCCTTCCTAATGCTTCTTAACCCTGAATAAAGATCCCGTCCCGGCCTCCAGCTGCTGAGACCTAATCCTCACAGCAGTGGTTCCTCCCCAGAGGAGCACAGGCACCCCGACCCCCCGCTGCTGAGCACCCTCCTCTGGCCTGGCCGAGCCACAGGCTCTGGCTCCTCCATGTGAGACAGCAGATGTGCAGGAAGGTCTCTGAGCAGCCTCCAGGAGGAGCAGACGGGCCTTGGGTGCAGCACTCAGCGGCAGCACCCAGCAGCACCTCACCTCGCTCCTTTGCAGTGGATTTCCAAACCTCTGCTTTGCAATTCTTTTTTCCCCAAGCTCTTACCCAGCCCTTCAGAGGGAAGAGTGCGCTGCAAGGAGCTGCGCCTTCTCCTCCCTCTGAGCAGAGGCCTGCAGGGGTTTGCTGCCCAGGAGTGTCTTCTCCCTCCATCCCCCACCTCAGGCAATTCTTGCTCAAGCCCACATCCCTGCTCCCAGCTCCTTCCCCCCTTGGTGAGCTGGGAAACAGGCTCCGTTTACTGCTGCCTTCTCTGTCCAGTGAAATTGCTTTCGCATGAGAGCCTCCTCCTCCTTCTCCTCCTCCGCCTTCTCTTCCTCCTCCCCCACTTCAAAGCACTGGTTCTCCTGGCATGGAACACTTCTGCTGGTGCTATTCCCACAGCGTTTGCTTCTCCAGCATTGCTTTCCTTGGATGTTTTCCATCCTGCCCAGGGCGATGTGCTCCCCTCCCTGCCACCATCACCTGTGGCACCCCCCTGGGCTCAGGGGGAAGGGGGGGCAGCTGAACTCTCCCATCCTGGTTTGCAAATGACCACAGCGCCCAGTCCTTACCTGGTGTCCCAAGGCTGTGTTGGGCCACCCAGCAGGAGCTCAACTTCCCTCTCACTTCTCCTCGGCAGGTCCAACCGATCTCAGCATGAAAGGTGGGGCCTCCAGCACGGCCCCCTCCAACAGCACCAGCCGGGGCATGCAGGCGGCCCAGCTCAGCCCCACGGAGATCAGCGCCGTGCGGCAGCTCATCGCCGGATACCGGGAGTCGGCGGCGTTCCTGCTCCGCTCTGCAGACGAACTGGAAAACCTCATTTTACAGCAGAACTGACTCCCCGTGTCTGCGTCGCTCCTCGGTCGAGAAGACAATTTATACCTGCTAGAAAGAGGCTCCCGGCGATGTCCTGCTCGGCACCACCGTCGTCCTCCCGCCACGCCGCGGGTACATGTAGTTTTTAGAAGGTGGAATTCAAAAGACCTGTTTTCTTTTACACTCCAAGCACCTGGGACTTCAGGCACAAGGACGCGTTTTGGAACCGTACCGACACCCGTGCGTCCGGCCGACCAGAAGCCAGCCCTGCAGCTTGGAAGGATGTGGGACTCTGAAGGGCAGAAGGGAGCCTGGGGAGGTTTGGGGCTGCAGATGTATTTAGAATAACCTTTGTGGACCCAAATGTTAGATTCCCATCCCCAGATAATTTCCAAGTCTTAGGTGAGCTGAATCACATATTTATTGAGAAATGGACCCTCCTCTCCCCTTAGTAATTTATTTTTCTGAAAATGGATTCTTTTGAGTTTGTACAGATTGCCAGTTTTTTGTCTGTCTGATCAGAAGGAATTTATTCCTGTGAAATAACACATTCCATATCACTACACTACTAACTTCCAGGCAGCTCTGCCTGTTTCTCTGGTGAACCCTTGTCCCACAGGGAGCAAGTTTGCCATCCAGCCTTTGATATCGAGGCTGCTCAGCCTCCAGTGAGCGTAGGTGGGAGCTGAACAGCAGCACAAGCTTAGGCCTTCATTCTAAAGGGTTCCATAGCACCAGTGGGGTCTGAACCTCCCGCAGAGACTCGGAGAGCTCAGCAGACCTCCGGCTGGAAGGACATCTCGCACTCATTTTAAGTCACTGCAGATAAGAGAAGGAAGGAAGGAAGGAGATACCTGAGAAACACTGTCTTGCGGTCACCATCCGTACTCTACCTCACACTCCATTGTGGGCTTCTTCCAGGACTGGCCGTGCTGGTCCTGGGGGACGGTGAGTGTCGCAGACATGGGGATCGTGCCGAGGAGGCTGGAACCTCCGGCTGGGGTCCTGCTGTGCCTGGCCATCCACTCCGTCCCATCCCAAACCAGCCCCGGGGCAGCACCGGGAGATAAAGCGCTCGGGGCCCACAGGGTGTGAGGCAGGGCAGCGCCGGGGCTCACCCAGAAGGGGAGTTGGTGCCGTGACCACTCGCTCCTGCGGGGGAGACGGGCAGGATTGAGCAGCAGAACTGACAAAGTCCTCTCCGGGGCCCGGGATCTTTCCCACTCCCTGCTCACAGTCCTGGAACAAGCCCACAGTTCCCGAAGTGTGGAAGAACCGTAGTCCGCTGACCATTCTGCCCCGTTTCCGCCCCTCTCCCCCACGATGCACTTCGTTTTGCTCAGTGCAATACCTACTGCCAGTGCTGCTAACCCAGGGACCTCACCCCTGCCCGGGGTGCCCAGCCCAGCCCAGCAATGCCCCGAGCTCTGGAGCTGCGCAGAGACCGGCGGGGGTCCCGCTGCTCCCCGACCCCCCGCCCGGCTGGAGTCCACACCGTGAGAGAGCAATTCGATAAGTGTGAAGCTGTTTTGTAGGTAGAAACTTCCTCTCTTTGGAGCCAGCTTTTAGCTTATTTTTTTGGCCACTTGGAGCTGGCGAATGGGGCTGCTGCTCCCAAGGGCCAGCGCCACTGACATGGGCTTGAGCAGCGGCTGGGCTGGCCAGGAGTGGGCCCGGGCAGTTCCCCTGTACCCTCTGTACCCCATGATGCTCCACACACTGGAAGAGAAGCAAAACTTTACCTTGCTCTTAGTCTCAGAACAGAAAAGGTTCTGTCTCCTGAGGCCAGCTGTGCCTGGCCCGGCAGCAGAAGGGATCAACCATTGCATTGACTGTTTTTCCCCAAACCTTAAACTTTCCGTAGCATTTGGAGAAAAGGGACCCAGCCCCTGGCCACGGGGTGCAGAGACGAGGTGGTGGCTCATTAGACCCGAGCCGGTGCTGGAACCGGGAGCATCGTGACCACACCCATCCCCTCCTGCCCGCGGGGCGGGGGTCCTGGGGATGCCGGCCCCCAGCCAGGGCTCAGACTCACGCTTTCCCCAGCACTTCACAAGCCTGCTTGGTTTGTCCACTGCATCCTCCCATACTCGGAATTTATGTAAATATTTATTTTTGTGTGAATACCATGAAGTAACAAACCTTTGACAAAACCTGTAACCGCAGCCATTCGTGAAAGTCTTACCGTTCAGGCAGGAGAGGCAGAGACAATCGCTGTCCCGGGATTCTCCCTCTCCGCAGTCTCCCACCCGTGCCGGTGCCTCCGTCCCCGGCAGAGGCAGTGGAACCGTTAGCCATAAGTTTGCCATCAGTGTACTGGAACAGAGGTAACCCGGGAGCTCATGGACAGACCACCAACAGCCACAGCGGGGTTAAGTTTTATTTATCCGAGGTTTAGCTGTCGTTCCCGATCACCTCCGAACGTGTCTCGGCGCGTGTGGAAGTTCAGGAGCTCTTACAGGTGGTCAAACTGCTGTGGAGGACACCGAGGCTGCGTGGGCGTAGGAGGGTGCCCAACACCGCCCTGTCCTAGCACCTGATGTTCATGACCTGCAGCTGAATGGTACAGACTCAGATTCCCCAAGCCCTGGTGACAGCCACATCTGGGACAAGTTATGAAACAGACGGGATTGACTCCGAATTTCTGTCAGGGATCTTTTTCTTTTTTCCTTTCTCTTTTTTTTTGGTGAGCCGCAGCGTTAACGGTTCCTTTGGCATGAGCTCCACAGACATCTCCGTGCTCTGCAGCTGCTCCGTGCTCCGCCACGGCTCCCTGTGCTCCAGGACTGTTCACAGCCACATTCCTGCGCTCTCACTGGGCAGGACGGGGTCAGGAATTGCTAGTCCGGGTTCTCGACGAGAAGGAACGAGCAGGAGCAGAATACACCAGCCTTCCAGATATCTGAGAGGTGGAAGGAGAATGCTGGGTTAGCAAATGGTCTGGATGGTCTTGGGTTCGGTTAAGAAAAGCTGATCACTGGTCAAGAAAATAGATTTATTATTATTTTTTTTAAATTTTATTTTATTTTAACACACCCACCCTGTCCTGGATGTGCGGTTCCCATGACTCTGTTTCTCCATGGGAGAGCGTTCCCGGGGTTGCGAGCAGACATAACTTGTACCTCCCTGATCCCAAGGGCCACTTCCCTCCCGGAGCGGCCGTCGGATTTAGTACCAGTTCATGGAAAAAAAAAAAAAAAAAAAAAATGCTGCTTTGAACTCAGAGGGTTAATATACTTTTGATTTGTAATTTTTTGTAAAACTTTTTACAAGGTAGCATAGTATTTCACCAGACACCAACTACAATCCGTCCATGGTCTGATTTTTATATAATTTAGTGGTGCTTTAGAAACTTTTGTTCGGTTGTTTCGGAGCTGCACAGCTCAGTTCTTCGCCTGTATCTACCTAAGACCAATGTGAACCTTTGTATTTTTGCTCCTAATTTTGGACTCAGTGAAAGTGTACTGTTTACATGTACAGAACTCCCGGCCCCCGTGTGTTCTGCCAGACCTGCTGTTGAAGAGGAAGCTGCCCCTCACCCCAGTTCGTCTGTTTAACCCAGCCACAGCCTCACCCACCCACCGACACGCGCCCGCCCCGAGGGACACCCCACCAAACCCAGACACCCTTTAAGCAATTTTGGGTTTTTGCACAAGCTGTTGTATTTTTTTTTATTTTTTTAGTTTCCCAGTAGTCGCATGGATTGGCTGCAATTCCAGCCGGGAGCCGATCCGGAGCTCTGAAGCGCCAGATCCGGGCAGTGCTGCTGCCTCCCCATCCTCCTCCTCCTCCCGCCTGGACGCTGCCCAGCTCCTCGCAGGGTCCAGCTGGCGCAGGGGAACAGGGGGAAAACACTCCTCAGCAGAATTGGGAATACTTTAGGGAAGGGGTGATCTTGCCCAAGCCTGGACTCTGGTTTGGGCTGGAGGGTGGGAGCGCGGTCCCGCGGGAGGCAGGGGGCTCCCAACGAGGCAGAAGAGGCTCTTTGGGAAGCTGGTGCTTTCCCGAGGACTCAGAAAGCGTATGGCACTTAATCCAGCTTTTAAGGTGACACTTTATTGCTTAATCAATTGATTCCTTTGGAAATGATATTTTTGCAGATAGGCACCTATGCAACTTCATGTGGCTCTTAAGCAGATGAGCACTTCCTCCTCAACGAGCTTGATAAGAGTTATTTGTGTTATATACTGTGGATTTTTCCAGTAAATGTGGCTTAATATTTTAATTCTTAGAATGTGTGTCTATTATATATGTGATGCAACTTAATTCTGTTCTGTTTGTGGAATGATTAGCACAGGCCAACTCCCTGTCCCCTCACTTAACAAAGACCAATGAGCTGTTAATCGAGCTGTTATCTCCATGGTATTACTTGCTAAATGCACTGATTTCATAAGTATGTGGAATCCTTTTTTTTTTTTTCTTTTGAATCTGTATATCATATATAAGACTGAATCTACTTAATAAACACTGTATAACAAAAAGGGCTTTCTCCTCCACTGTCGAGCCCCGCTGGGTGCTGCTGGCCCCAGCGCTGCCCCTCGCCCCAGCCCCTGTGCGAGGGAGGTCAGTGCCATCAGCCACCGGAGCGGGATCTAAATTGGGGTGTTAAAAGAGAAAAAAAAAAAAAAAAAGAAAACCCAACCCCATCTTTCAGTCCTGTTGACATAAGCTGTGCTTTCCATTCCGTAACAGACAGCGCGGGTACCAGAGAGAGCAGCGGTAGCACTCACGTGGGGGGGCAAGGCACCAGTTTTATGCTTAACTTATATTTTGACAAAATTAATTTTGTGAAGTGTCTGGTTTTTGTGAGAAAAAAAAAAAAAGAAAAAAAAAAAAAAGGAGTTTTCATTGAAGTTTGTGGAAAGTTCTCCCTCTCCCCTCATGGAAAATACTGATTTTTCGTTATCAGCTTTATTCACTAAGTATAATAAACCTTTGCATCCATAAACGTTCCTCTTCAAGCGCTGTGTAGATACGATCTCCTGGTTTGACTGTCAGGAGACCCAGAGAGGCAAAGGGGGTTTGCAGCTTCCTTGGAAGTGCAGCTGCCCACGGGTGTGGGGGTGCTGGCTGGTTGGGAGGGTGGGAAGCCCTTTCCTGGGATTTGCTGTGGCTGCAGCCAGGAGCAAGGCCAGCAGGACCCACCTGAACATTTCTGCTTCTAAACCATCACCTGGGATGGTGGCAGCACGTCCCAAATGGAGAACCCCTGGAATTCCCTAATGTCTGGGAGCTCAGTGCTAATGCTCCTGTGCCTGTGACACCGTTGGGTTTATAACTGAGCCTCTGGCTGAGCTTTGCTCCCAAATTTCAAAACCCAGGGATCAGCAGTGCTGGGTTCCCCCAGTTGCAAACCAGTTGGTGGTACCTGCTGGAGGCTTCCATGGCCCTGTACCTGGGCTGACTTGGGACATCCCCTCCATGGGGCCAGGGTGCTCCAGAGCATGGCAGAGCTGGACCCTAACAGCAGTCAGGCTGTGAGAGAGAAAATCTGTTCCTTAGCACAGAAATATCACAGAGAAAAAAACCCCAGTGTATTTGCTCTGTGTGAAATCCTGACTTTAATGGGTTTTACCCTTGAAACCCCACCCTATTCCAGAGGTAACTAATCCTGACACCATCACCTCCCACCCCAATAAAACAGGGAAGGATTGTTTATTAAGTTTTAATGCTTGGCTAAGTAACAACTCTACTCATTTTCTGCATTCCTTATTTTCAGCTTATTTAGATTCTGGGATCTTTAACCATGCTGTGTGCAAGACAACCTGCCTGAGTCAGAACATCCAGTGAACTACCACAAACCAAAAAAAAGCCTTTTTTCTCCCCAAAAGGTGGTGTGGGACCATCCACAGTCCCAGCCCTTGCTCTTGTGTGATGGAAGCACTGTGAAATGTGAGGAAGTCCGGGATTGTATCACCACAGGGATCTCAGCACTCCCACAGCCCCAGGCAGGAGATCCCTGCTCACTACACGGAGTGTCCACGCCCTGAGAACCCAGACATGTAATAATTTGGTATCTTGATATTTCCTTACTGCCTAAAAAAGGGAAAGGACATGGCTATAAAGTAATTTTTCAGGTGGTTTCTATAAACTGTAATTGGCAGCACCTGCTTATGCTCTTGAGAAACATTTTTAGATCCATTTATCCAACAATGAGGGCAGGAACAGCAGGACCTGCCATGACCCTGGGACGAGTCTCAGTGCTGCTGCCCACAGGCATCACCCAAGGAGGGCAGGGATGCCCTGTGACCATGGGGGTCCCCACAGTGTCCCTCAGCCACCCTGTGGCTTTCAGAGCCTTCAGGGTGTCTGTTCCCCAAGAGCCTCACAGCATCTCTGCAGTAGCTGCACCATCTTCAGTGTTCTGTAAGTGCATAAAACTGGATTTAATGAAGCCAAGTAGCAACACAGCCCCCAGTCAGTGACCCCAGCAGAGCTTTGGAACACCCCCAGTTAAAAGAGAGGAAAACCCACATTGCCTCAGCACAGAGGAGGACTTCAGAAAAAAGGACTGAAGCCACACAAGCAGATTTTACAGTGTTTATTTTTCCAATAGCACAAGGGACAGACACGAGCAGGGCCCCCCTCCCCCCGAGGGCTCTGCCCCCAGACCAGTCCGAGCTGAACACTGCAGTGGCCCCCAGGAGGCAGAGCCAGCCCCCCATCTTTGGTAAGCAGGTTCCAAACCTCCGCTCGCCCTCACCGACATCGCAGCCCTGCCCAGGCCGGGGTGCCACGTGGGCCGGGCTCTCGTTCCCATGGGATGAGGCTGTTGGATGCATTAGGGATAAACCATCTCGGGGACTGAACTTGTTGCACCCCTCAGGCTTGTGTCTGAAAAGAGGAACTTGCACGCCTGAAAAAAAGTGCATGGTGAAGGGAGGTAGGATGGAGCTGGAAGAGGGACAGGAAGAAACCAAATGAAAATAAACCCCCTAAAACTCTTGCTACTGCCCACTTGAATAAACCAGCGGCTTCTCCCCCTCCCTGAAGCAATTGACTCTTGATTAGGAATTGCTCTGAAGAGCAGGAGGGCTGCAGTTCTGCTCTCCCTCTGTGGATGCACAAGGACGTTCACCTTCCTGCAGCACAGGCACAGCCATTCCCTGGGAGCTCGGGTGCAGCAACAACCACCAAGAGCTTGGAGGAGGAACTGGTGAACTTGCTGGGGTCGGCAAATCCCACCTGGTCATCCTTGAGCCCGCACGGCACAGTCCACCCGGGCACGGGGAGGCTGCTGGAACCCAGACACCTCTGCGTGGTGAGCCTCACGTCAGGCAAGACAGAACACAGTGGCTCTGACAATAACTAACACCACTTTAATGCAATACTGCTGTAGAGCCTGAAAATCCAAGGGGGGAAAAAAAAAAAAAAGAAAAAAAGAAAAAAGACCCCTTTATGCTCTATGTACATTACATCCATTTACAGAGTTGGCCAGTACTGTGTACAACATATAAATACATGATCAAACAGATGCAGAGAGGATACTTACAGGAGCCAAATAATTCACTTTATACATCCAAGAATGAAAATATAAAAAAAAGTTAAAAAAAAAAAAAAGAAAGAAAAGAAAAAGAGGAAAGAACACTGCTTAAAATGTTAGGTGATGGTCACACAGATGCACAGCTCGATGCCTGCAGGAGCTCAGCTGCTGTGGGGTTCAGGTCCTCACCACAGGGCTGCAGTGCAGAGCTCACTGCCCACAGCCCCGAGCTCCAGGGAACCTCCAGCATTCCACAGCAGTTTGTGGAAGTTGGCCAAAGGAGGCAGGCACAGCTGCTGGGCCAGGAGTTCAGCCAGGCAGTTCCCCAGGCACGCAGCTTCCTGCAGGCCAGCAGAAGGCATTTGCTTGGCACTTGCCCCGAATTTTTTCCCCTCTTCTTCTTGCATCCTCCACATCAGCTCCATCTGGCACACGGTGGGCTGTACACGGCTCCACATCCACCTGCAGGGCACGTCCCTGGGCACCATGGTCTGCTGCAGCATCCAAAAACCACGCAGGACCATCACTGCAGGGCAGCTCTCTGCTTACACTCACTGCACAGCAGCACTTCCCACACAAACCAGGAATGGAGATGGCAGAAGGGGAGAGTGGAAGACTGTAGGGCCTCACCTCGCACAGCCCTGAAGTAGCAAACACCCTCTTCCAGTTCCTTTGGATGTAAGGATTTCCTCCACAGAGGGTCCATGGATTGCCACAGCGAACGGCCTCTCCCCCCGGCATCAGCCTCAGCACGTGGTACCAGAGCACAGCTGGCAACTCCAGGACAGCAGGAAGCAGCAGGATCACTCCCACGGGGCACAGCCCACCCAGAGCAGGGTGTCACAGCGAGCAGGAACAGGCTCTGCATTGTCGATCTCCACGGGAAAGGCAGGTCAACGTTTTCCTCACCAAAACAAAGTGTAACAGCATTTCTACTATGAACAGAGAGTACTTTGTGTACTTTTGTGTACAGGCGTTAGGATCAGTCATTATCAAAATACACACACTGAATATACAACCTGTCCCATGGCCATAATTTATTATCTCACCACAAGGCACAATACACAGAGCTTAGAGGGTCCTATACAGTCGTCGTGGCAGAAGGCGCCGCAGCCTTTGCACATGATCATGGCCTTCAGGCTGCACGAGCACTGGAAGGAGATCTCCTCCACGCTGCTGCTGTCAGCAAACATCTGCACAGCCAGGGCCGTGCCCCGGCCCGCTGCAAAGTTCGCTTTGTGGGCGAGCTGCACCACGCTCCCAGCCAGGCCCCGGGGGAAAGCCGGAGTGTTGGATGAATAATTAAAGCTGGTGGAATTAAGCTGCAGCTTTGAAAGCTTCCCATAAAACGCTTGCTTGATATTGAGCTGAGAGGGGATGGATGAAGGCTCCAAAGGGTGACTCTGTCCTTTCCCTGGATCCCTTGAAAACTTAAAGAAAGGCCAGTCCATGACCAGTGGCTCGCTCTGTGTGTGCCCGGCCAGCTCCGTGGGGTGCTGGGCTGCATCCCCCCTGTTCTCTGCATTGCTCTTGGCTGGGCTGCCACACACCAGCACATTCTCATTTCTGACCCCTCCCGGCATGCTGCTGTGCTGCTTTGAAGTCCATTCCTCCCTGGCAGCTGGGATTCCTTCTCCCAGTGCACAGCCCTTGTCCAAGGGAATCTGTTTGCTGGGCGACAAGGTTCCCACGGCTGAACCGTGATCCAAAGCCCTGGAATGATGCAGCCTCACGCTGGGGTTGGAGGGAAAACCAGAACCAAAGAGCTTTTTGCCTTGACCTCCACTGTAATTTTTATTGACTGATGCACCTCCTGTCTGGTTTGGTCCAAGAGCAGTTACAGCTGGAGATAAAAACCGAGGCTCCGTACAGGCATTCAGCTGCTCCGGGCTCTTACCTGTCATGACACTCGTTAAGGGGTTGTGCTGTGGCACCCGGTGGACCTTGGACAACTCCTTCTGCTCCTCAAAGCTACAGGAAGAAAATTTTCTTTCCCGAGGGCCCACATCTTCAGGCTTCAGAGAGGCACTTGCCACATTTGCCAGTTGGTCTTGGCAGCTTAAAGTCGAGCCGACTTTGGAATGTTTTTCTGGAACAGCCTGGTCCTCTGCTCTAGGCAATGCTGCCCCCGATCCACACGTCTTTTCCTGGGGATCTGTGGAAGATCTCACTGAGTGGATGTCGTCGCTCCTGCTTCGGGCACTTGTCTTTATTCCTACCTCTGGCGAAGATCCTTTGCCGAAGTAGCGACTGCTGCCTCTGTCCAGCTGCAGGGAGAGGCTTTCTGACTGCTTCTCCAGCACTGGCTGTGCAATTTCCAGCTTGATGTCGACGTGAGACACTGGGAGAACTTCTTCCAGCGGAAGCTTCCCCTTCAGCAGCTGCATCACCAGGGGGTTGTTGGTCTCGATGGAGGACGCGGGCCGAGCAGAGCCGGGGGGTCCCCACCTCTGGGATGGGGGTGCAGGAGGGTCCCCAGCACAGGCCGGACTCTTTGCCTCCACAGACGATTTTGACCTAATCCCATTGCACCTCTCACTGCTGCTGTGACAGGAAGAGCCTTTCTCAGCCACCTCCCTGCAGCTGACACTTCTGAAGTGCATCTCCACCTCCGCGTTCTCATCAGCCACGTCCCCTTCCCAGTCGGACGCAGTGTCTGTTGTTTCACTGTGCGTACTCCGTATTTCCTCATCTCCACTTGCCTTCAGCTCCTGCGCCTCTCCCAGGGGCTGGTGGGCATTTCCTGGCTCGGTTCTGGGGCACCTCTCCCTCAGCTGCAGGAGTTTTTCGGAGGTGTCTGTCCTACTCTGAGAAACGAAGCCACCACGCACAGAGGGCTGCGCCAGGGCCTCTGCATTTTGTTCCTCATAACACCGTTTGCCATCACTGCCTTTCCCTGCCTGCAGCTGGGCAGCGTCACATGCCACAGGGATCACTTTCTTCGCTCCAGCAGTCACCGTTTTGGAGGTATCAGCAACACATTTTTCTACAAACGTTTTGGAGTTGTTAAATCTAAACCTAGACACCGTCTCTGGATCATGGCGTTCTGTACCACCCGATGACAACTCTGGCGGAAAAGGACAACTGGAGGAATTTTCCTTTCCATCAGAAGGATAATCCAGCTGTGTGGTGGGAGCACCAGCACCTCCGAGTTCCACCACAGCCCCGTCTCCCGTGGGACTGACCCCTGCTCTCTGTCCCCCAGAACACAGACCGGTCACCACGGGAACTGCACATCCCAGATTTGTGCTCTCCTGAGATGCAGCACAAGGTGGGGGTTCGGTCCTTGGGTCACAGAGGAGCTGCTCAGGGCTCTCCTCCGGCCTCTCAGGAGTCACACTGTCCAAGGGTGACCCGGTCACAGAGTCACAGAATGGCCTCCTGGGCGACCCATCACCGGGCTGAGTGTCCCCTGGGCCAGCCCCTGCAGCACAGCCTGGAAGGCCACTCCCCTCACTCTTTGAGGAAGAGTGGTCTTGTCTGGAAGAGAGGCAGGGATTCACATTGGCCCCCTCAGAGCCAGCCCTCCCTCTGCTCAGAGGAACAGGCGACTGTAGTTGTGCTCGCTGTAGATCTGCCGCACGCTTTCCATGAGCTCTCTTGGATCTCCTGTGCTGGGAACGCCTGCCGGATTCTCCTCCACCTCCTCCTTCATCGGTGCTTCTCCCCCCGCCTGGGCCACCCCCTCCTCCGATGGCGGCGGCTTCGCGCTGGGCTCGGGCTTGCAGAGCACGGGCCTTAATGTCTGCGAGGGTCCGGGCCCCGGGGCGGCCCCGGCCGGAGGGCTCCGTGCTGGGGATGATCCGGGGGCAGATCTGGTAAGTGGGCTGACCTTTAACCACCCAGGGTGGTTTAATACGTGAAAGTTGAATCTGAAAGAAAGGGAAGAGCGGTTGGTTCCAATACTGACCATCTCCGGTGAAACGCGTTTTACTGGCATCTGCTCATCACAGTTCTTTTCGACACAGTTCCTCTCACAAGAACTCAACAAAAAAACCTTCAAATTTCAGCTTAGGAACTACTTTACACAGAGAAGCAGCATGTTTCTGCAACCTCTGCTCCGTGCTCTGTAAAGCTCAGTTCACACTAATATTGTTTTACTGGAGCCCTGCAGGCAAACACAAAGCAAGTTATTTACATCCACGTCTTCAGACATATCAAACTGTTCTCCCCTACACCAGGATGACTACCCTGGAGCTACCAAAATGGGTATCTCTAGTCAAAACAGGAAAAGTCAGAAGAAATACTGAGATTCTGTCCAAAAAATTAAAAGGGAACTGAGGAACTACACAGGATAATGAACACGATTTGAAGGTCTTTTGCTACAAATCAACTCGTCTCAGGCAAAGTGCTTTCTGTATCCACAGAAATGCCAACGAAGGGAGCAAGTCAAGGTTACCCTGTGCTCTTGTGCAAAGACCTTGGGATGATTTTACATTCTTTGCCTGTCTAAATACGACAGCAGACTGTGGCAATCAGAGGCACTTTGCCAGCTCTACCAATGAAACCCTTCGACTCCTTCCCGTAAGGTGGCAACACTTGACATTTTAGCAATGATTTGATGCTACTGAGCACAGCAGACCTGAGACACCAAGCAGCTCTAAAGCTCTTTCTTACCCGGATGGGTGGGACTTTGGGCTCCTCTTTAGTAGGCTGTGGCTTTTCTGGGTGAACACTTTCAATTGTGTTACGAAAGGACTGACGATCTTCAAGCCGGGGCTTCTTTTCGGGGAAGGACGCGGAGGCAGCCTCCTCAAAGCTTTTCCTCTTCTGCTCCTTGGACTCCTGAGCAGAGTTCTCCTGGGGCAAACTGGGAATTCTGTTCCCAGCTGCCAAAGATGGATCTTCCGACTTGCTGTGTGATTTGGAAGTCTCTGGAGAGAGATTCAGCTCTGAACTCTCTGCCTTCAGTCCTGCAGCTGAGGGGCTGGTCAGATCATCTTTCTTCAGGTCTGTCTCAGGCTTTGGCTCTTTATGGAGGGAGGAATCTGGCCCCACAGGAGCAGGCTCTTTGGGAGCCTCCGTGTGCTCGGGTTCCCGCAGTCTGTACAGGCTCCTCCTGGCCCGGCACCGCAGGTCAGCCCGGGAGCGTTTCCGGAAGCGTCCGTCCCTCTGCCGCGTGGTCGGCCCGCGGGGCAGCCTCGCTTCTCCTTTAACAGACAGCTCTGTCCTGTTCTCAGCATCTTCCTGCACCGAATTCTGCTCCTGGGATTCTTCCTGGGTCAGGCCCAACCTATGGGGCAAACACAAAAACCAGCTAAGACCTAAAGCCCAGCTCAATTTCAGCATTACTGAATAGCAACCACCATGGGCAGAGACTCCTCAAACCCTTGTTAACTCACCCTGCAAGGGGAGAACCCGCACATTCACCACATTGCTACCACAGAAAAATAAGAAAATGTAAATATTTGTAATAATTAACTTGTCTTGGAAACAAAATAGATGGGTTACAAAATTCTGTGACCCAGCCAATTCCACGAAGGATTTTCCCAGAGCAACAGCTGGAACGATTCACCTGACAACCTGTATTCTTCAAGGAGTTTATGCTGCATCTGCTCAGGCATTGTCAAACAGAAACAACATCCTGCCACCTGCATAAACATGGATAAAACAAGATAGACAAGGTAAAATTTCTCACTTTTGTCCATAGTAGTCCTCAAAGAACTTCTCTTTCCATTGCTCTACTCTCTTTTCCTTTTCCATCTCCTGCCGGATTCGAACTTGCATCTCGTGGGTGAACTCACCTACATGGAAGCAAGAGACTGAAATTCAGTTCTAAACTAAACTGACTCTGCAAATGCAACCTCTAGTGTTTGGACAGTATAGCAGCTCTATATATGAAGGACAGACTGGCTGCTACCACCCTGCTCCCCACCCTACTCCGGATCCATGTGCTGCCTGCAGCTCCATAAGGATGGTGGTCACACAGCCTCAAATAAGTCTGGAAATAATCATGTTTAACCAGACACAGGCCATCATTTAAGGAAAGATAAGTCTGGCACTACTTTATACCTTCACCGCTTAGCTCTGAAAGTCCCATGGCCCCAAAGGAAATCACATCTTTGATTTTAAAGGGGGGAAAAAAAAAGAAAAGAAAGAAGAAAAGTTGGGGGTGACAGAGCTGCATACGCAGCAAAGCTGAACTACATTTCTGTTCATTAACTGCAAAAGAGAAACAAAAATCCCACAAAATGAGCACCTACTCCCTGGGAAAGCAGAGCCACTCACCGTCGGCGAGCCGCTCTCTCCAGCTCTGCGCGGCGTGGGTGAAGAACTCGTTGTTGAGAGCGCTGCCGCTGAGGCGCATCAGCCCGTCAGCCCCGACCTGCCAGGACACACAGGACACGTCTGCTCCAGCTGCTCCACACTCAAGGGGCAACCAGTGAAGGGAAAACACCCGAGTGCTCGTACCTGTCTATCGACTTCGGGCAGGAGGTAAAGCAGCTGCTGCTGGAAGTGCGACGGGAGCGCGTTAAAGGTCCTGGAGTTGATCAGCGCCCGCAGGTTTGTGTTGACGAGGATGGAGCCAGGGGTTTCAAAGTCAATATCCTCACCCCTGTTCCGCTTCATTTGCCCTGGAGTTTAAGGACAGGCAAATAAAATTAACATTGTTTTATGTAAGTATTTCAGTATGATGGGCAATTAATTTAAACTGCTACGGCAAAAGGAGTAAGAGAGGCGAGAAAGACTCCAGTATGCAAGTGTGAAGAATGACTCCAGCACAGTAATTAATAGACACATCTGGAATTTTAATATGAGGTCACAGTTCTGCCATATTCAGGTACAACTCTCAATGTTTCCTTCAGACCAGGCAAACTTTTAAGCCATTGTCTCACTAAATTTCAGGGTGGAAAGCCTGGCTTGCGACCTCAGATCATCAAATGCCTCCTGGGGAAAGAGATCCTGGCGCTCTTTTCTCAGATTCAACATCACCGATTATTCCTCTACCTGTAACCAGAAGCACATACCAGCCGTGGGCTTTCGGATGCCCCTCAGCAGCTGTGGAGGATCCCTGTTTATCTCTGTCCGACTGCGCAGGCTGGTTTTGCACAAGGCCAAGGAGCTGCTGCTGCTGCTGGATGTGCTGCTGCTCTCTCCGTCAGCGTGCCTTCCTGTGAACCCTAAAAAGCAAACCAACTTCATAAAAATACACAAAAACCAGCCAGAACTCAACCAGGAGGGCAGCTGAACATGCAGGAATTATCTGTTACTAACAGGTCTGCTATTACAGGGTATTGCCCAGGTACCAGCTATTTTGATGGAGTTACACATGCACACAACTCTCAGCAGTCACACTCATTCTCAGCAGGCATTACCGAAATCCTCAGGCAAACAAGGATGACTGGGAGATGGAGAGAGATCTGTGAGGTCAGCAGGAACCCCCTCCCAAAGCCGTGCTCACCTGAGGCAGACTCCATGTGCGCCCCGTTTACTTTCAGCGGGGTTAACACCACCCGTGGCAGCATCACACCCGTCTTTTTCTTCTGTTTGGTTGTCTGCAGGCCAGATAGGAACCAAAAACAAAGAGAAGGAATGAAGACATTAGGGAAGGGTAAAATGATCTAAACAGCATGCTCTTTGGTTAAAGAACTGCCTGGCTCCTAGGCAAATCTTCAGGTGTCACTATACTCAGGACTAGCAGAGAATTCAAGTTTGCCTTCCCGTACATCATCCCTTCCCATCCTGCCAGCTCCTCACCCAAGGAGACAGCCCCTCAGCTCTGAGGCACCTGTGCACAACTAGTCCCTGCCACACCACCCCCAGCAGCAACAAGAGCTCCCCTTGAGAGGCTTCACCCTTCCCATCAGTCCCACTTTTTCCTACCTGGGAAGCGGTTCTGTAGCTCTCCCTGGTAGCAGGTCCCTTGCTCTGAGATTCTGTGGAACAGGAGGCGTTAGAGGAGGTTTCATCAAGAGACACTGAAAGAGATGGGCTCTCAGTCAGACACGGGAGTAGGCCCTAGAGTTTAGGGTTAATGCCACCAGACACTTACCATCATTGTCACCACTCACAGTGCTGGCTTCGTTGGACCCACAGCTTTCTGCGTCCGCTGTGTCCTCCAGCTCCTCCCCTTCTGGCACTGACAGGTTCCGGGACCACTGCAAGGCATCCTTCTAGAGGGGAAACACAACTGAGGTGGACACAGCCCTCCCTCCCTTCCAGACTGACACCAGTGGGAACCTTTAACCTTAATTTTAATCCTCGATGCAGAAAGATATTTTAAAGTACATTTGGGCTCACAGCAGAACAGAAGTCACCTAAACTATAAGCACTTCACAGCCCCCTCCTAGACAAGTAATTCATACCCCCAAAATATCAGGTTAATAATAATTAATTTAATAAAAAGATGAATAATTTGTCAATTTTTTTTTGTAAGTAAGGAGATCCTATTAAAAAGAAGTATCTCATTCTTGCTAAGAAAGAACAGGTAGCATCAGAGGAGCCAAATACTAAGACAGTAAGCTTAGGAGATTTTTTTTTCTACTTGTACAAGCAAATCAATTTCAATGCCATCTATTTTCAGCAAAATAGGGTGATTCAACAAGATTTTCTAACAACAGAAAATATATGGAAATGAAACAGCTGAGATATCTGTTGTCTATCAAGCTGATACTCACACCTGGGAGCAGAGCTCAGCATTTACCTTGAGTGTGAAAAGGCTGATGCGTCCAGGCAGTTTGTAGAAGAGCCCATCCCCTCCCCGGGAATTGGAGTGCAGCATGGCGTTGAGGCAGGCCAGGGGGGACGTGCCACTGGAACAGAGGAAGGAAGAGAGGGAATAGGTTAAGAGATGGGTTTATCAAGAAAACAGCCCCTGATTTCTTGATCTGGTTAAAAGGGCACCATTTAGCTGACAGAGGGGAACAGAGGTGACGTCATAAATTTTATGGGATGGAAGCTTCAGTCAGAATAGTGTCACTGCTTTCATTCTGACCTGTGCATCAGCCTCAGCGCATCACATCAAGCCATTGGCAGCAAACAGGAAATGTGACACCAATTTTAAGTTACCCTCATCTGGTTTTAGACATTTCTGACTTTTATTACCTGTTTCCTCCCCTCCTCTGCTTGAAACCTTCAGTCTTGGATTGACTTTAGAAAAACCCCAGATTTACTCAGTGGTAGAAAGACATAAACAAACTGCACACACACGTGTTACTGGAATGTCTCCCTGACAGGTCACAGACCAAACTGCAGGAGCAGAGCTCGAGATGAAGGCTCTGATGCACTCACTGGTCCTGTGTAACCCCCTGGTTAAAGCCCCATCCTACACTCACACCAATGGAGCTGCTGTGCCACGTAATATTGTGTTTTCCACTCAGTCCCACACGTACAGGCAGAAAGTTATCTGGAAGAGACATTACAGCAGCACCGACTGCATTCTTAGTAAAAGTGAAACTGAAAACTGGATCGAGATAAAATATTTCTAAGAAAATCATCCTCAAATTGAAAAACTTAGAACACTCTGTTTCCACCCCGAATTCATGTTTGGGTTTTGGACATTCCTTCACAGGCCTTGGCAACAGGCAAAGTCTGCCTGTATCACTTTTAGATAATATGAATAAAATTTCCAGCCTGGTGTCCTGTTAGACAGGGCTTTCCCCTCTGTGTTTACCAGATGCTGCAAGCACACTCACCAGCCACAGAGTTCTGTGAAAACATCGAAGTGAGTAGTTCCTCCCCGAAACAAGAGAAAAGCAAGTGGTTAAAACTCTGCTGAAGTAGCTAAACTCAATATGGTGCTGGGCCCAGTGTCCTGGCTCGAGCACCACCCCCATGGTAACATCAGTGTCCCATATGGAACACGGCCCTCCTGGCAGAGCAGCGCGACCCCTGAACTGGGGAGCCCCACCTCAGGACTGATTCAGAGGGAAAAACATCTCGAGGCACTGAGCTATTTCCTTCAGGAAATGGAGTTTCAGGAAGGGCTTCTATACAAGCAGCAGCAAAGCCGGCTGCATGTTGAACCGGGCAGGCTCACCGCCTTTATTCTGTGAACAATCGTGCTCCGAAGAAAACAATCTTTTCTTACAGCAGAGAATTAATGACCGGGGAAGGAAAAGCAGATATCCCAAGGGAAACCACCGACCTTTAAAGGAATTAGTTAGCTTTGTGGGATTTAACCTGACACATGCTCCGAAGTCAGGTCTTTACTTATACAGTGTGACAGGCCACTTGTAAAAACTGGGAAAGCAGAGGATAATTTCTCTGTGTGAAGAGCCCTGCTATTACCTTTGGCAGAGATCTGCCTGTGCACAGAGATCTGCAACTGCCTGCTTAGGTAACAGGACTGATGTGAGAGTTGTACAGGACTGATTAAAGCAAAACTGTATGAAAGTCCTCATTAAAATCTGTCTGAATTCTACTCATGGCTGTGAAACCATTGTCCATATCCAAACCAGTAAAGATCTCCTCAACAAGGTTCATAGAATCCAAAGATGGTTTGGGTTGGGAAGGGACCTTAAAGCTCATCTCATTCCACCCTCCTGCCATGGGCAGGGACACCTTCCACTAGCCTACATTGCTCCAAGCCCCATCCAACCTGTCCTTGGACACTTCCAGGGATGGGCCATCCACAGCTTCTCTGGGCAACCTGGGCCAGGGCCTCCCCACCCTCACAATAAAGAATTCCTTCCTAATATCCAATCTAAATCTACCCTCCTTCACCTTAAGGCCATTCCCCTTTATCCTATCACTATGTGCCCTTGTGAAAAGTCCCTCTCCACCCTTCTGGTAAGCCCTTGGCAGGTGGGCATTCCAACAGCTCCAAATTTGATGCAGTTGCAGACACGGGTCCTGCACCTCTCCAAACAAGGGCAGGTCCCACACCCAACACTTCTGCACACGTCACTGATTTTCACTATTTAAACCACCCCAGCTGTTTCCTGATTTCACACAAATGAGGAGCAGAAACAAGCTAACATTTAGGTCCCAGGAGAAATCAATTTACCTTCTGTAGGTGGGTAAAGTACAGGTTCAGGAAATGCAGACATCAGGGTGGAAAACAGTCCACAGACACAAGGGGAGGGGGAAGCAAGACTAGAAAAAGAAAAGATTCCCCAGGAGGCCCTCCCTGGGCAGCAGCTTTTTCTGTCTCTGGTAGTCAAACTTCCTTTTTTTTTTGGACTATCACAGTTACCCACTTTCTTTGAGCTGCAAGACACTCTGTGTTTCTACTACTGTCATGGAAACAGATGGAAGCTCACAGGAACTTAACCAAGGAAAGCAGTCTCCCACTTCTGCCCTTTCCAAAGCTCTGTATCAAGTTGTTTTCCATATGAAACCCCCTCTGAGATGGGCATCAATGTCAAGAGCCACAGTCATGTGAGTTGCACTCTCTCAGTGCTCGAGAATCTGAGCAGCAGCCAGTGTAGTGACACAAAACGAAGAAGACTGACTTGAGTCTCCCAAAACACAATGTCTGCTCTGGAAATGAAGCATCAGAGGAGACAAAACTTAAACCATTCTCAACCTCGAGTCACAATAGCAGAAACTGCTGGGAGCTACTCGTGAGAGAACCACGCGAGTGAGTGGTAAGTACAGCACAATGCAGGGGTCTGATCTGCAAGAGGCATTTATTTCCCAATAGATGGGTAAAGGGACTCTCTGTGTTGTAAAAAAATCCACAGCTTCCAGTTATTGTCAAAGAAAAAACCCCACAACCTGTGCATAAATGTCTGTGCTGTCATCTGAAATTACTAGGCTGGAAAGAAAAAAAGGGAAGCCAAGTGGGCTGGGGATGAGGCAGAACTGCACGAAGCAACACAAGCCTTCAGACGCTGCCTCCCCCATGCTCCACGCTGGTTTAGGCAGGATCATCAATACTAACCTCATTTCCTTTAGTCCTTCAGCCTCTATGACCTGCAGAATCTGTTTTGGGGTCATGGGAGCATCAGAGTAATTTTCCAGCACCTGAAAAGACAGAAAGACCATGTGTCATTACAGAATTGGCTTCTACATTCCCAGAATTACTCCATCAGCTGTGGCCCAGACCCAATAATGTGTCTCTTCAAACTCGATTCATCTGCAAAGACACACAGTAAAATTTCAGGCTACCTCAGGATCCCAGTGAGCATCACAAAAGGCTTTACCTTCATCTGGTTCCTAATGAACTGAAATACAAACATGGAGGAGAAAAAGCAGCAGAATTCGGCCTTGACCCCAGGGGAAGCTTTACTATAGACATCCAGTAGACTTCAGTATACATTAGACCAAGCTGCTGCCACATAAACCTTCAGAACTGAACATCAGGTCATTGACCTTTAATGATGTAGAGTGTTCTCCTACCTCTCCACAAAGCATCCAGTATTTTCCTGCCACTAAAAGTATTACTGTACAGCCATACAGTCCAATAGTGTACCTTCCTTGGATCACTGCATTTATTTCATCTTTGCTCCATCCCAAGAAGGGAACCAGGGCTAAGAGTCAGAATTTGTGTCAGAGAAGGACAGAACTCAGAAAAGAACAAAATAACAGTAAAGGATTTGGGAAAAAAATATGGCTGGAGACACAAAAGAGATTGAGTGCTTGCCTTTGATAAAAATGAGGAAAATCAGATATTAAAAGGCAATACAATAAATAACAAATCATCCTGCCATATATTATATGAAGAATAGAACTGTCTAAGAACTAAAGAGGTTATTACGTGATTTTCTTTTAAAGCCTGTGGAACTTAAATGCTCCGAAATGTCCAGAAGCAAGAACTCAAGGATTCAAAGAGAGGACCGGACATTTCTGTGGATAAGAAGATTACCCACATAAACAGGAAACAATGAGCAAAAATAAGCTGCAGTAGATGTAAACCACGCTGCTTCTTCGGGAGCAGATTACCCTACAGCTGCCGACCACACGCCGGCTCCTGCCTTCCCCAGCAGCAGACAGTGCTGCTCTCGGAATGCAAAGGCACTGAGCTCCACACACCTGGGGCTGAGTGAGGAAAGACAGGGTGAGACAGGCAAGGGACATGGCCTGGAGAAGCTACAGGACATGGCCAGGAACAGGCCCGAAAAGCAGCAATGGGAATTCACTCGGGACTTTTTTATCATAACTCTGGTCTAAATTCCCCCATGTCACGGCCACACAAGGCACAGCCCCGGTGTTGTCGGTCCCCACGCTGCAGGAGTCAGCAACACGGTGCTGTCTCTCAGTCTGACTTGTGTAGGAACCGACTGGACAGACCCAAACGCCCCATTTCCATCAGCGACATCTCGAAGTGAGTCACCATGGCAGCCACGGCAACAGGGCACGTGCAAAAACACCCCAATTTTCGCCTCCAAACCATCCCCACCCTCCACCAGTAAAGAAGAACCCAACCCATGTCACTGCAGTTCTGCACCTCAACGATATGTTGTGATAAGGCCAGGTTGGACAGGGTTTGGGACAACCTGGTCTAGTGGAAGTGGTCCTGCGCAGTGCAAGGGGTTGGAACGGAGATCATCTTTAAGGTCCCTTCCAATCCAAACCATTCCATGATTCTATAAAAGGAATTTCTTAAATCATTCTCCACCCAACAGGCACTTTGCAGATGCCTGAAGCTCAGAAGCACTTGAGAACGAGGTGAGAACCCGGATGGGGAAGGGAATTTGAGAACTAACCTGAGCTGAGACACAATGAAAACACAAAGAGTTTGAAGGAAAGATCAAAGCGAGTGATAAGCCATATTCGGAGACAGTAAACTAAATTAATTCCATACAGCTCCATCACACTTTTTCCTCCCTCCACAGGTCACAAGGTCTCCGTGCCTCCCTCCTGAGCTGTCACCCTGTCACTCAAAGGCAGCAGACAGCTGACACGGGGAAACGCATCGCTCCCGAGCCCAGCGAGATCCGCCAAACGCAACACGCCTGTTCCAAAAAAAATCAGGGAATTATTCAAACCCCTCTCCAGTGACAGACACAGCAAGCGAAACACGCGGCCCAAAACTGAGCACGAAGGAGCATTTACATACGGATAAAAGAATCTGCACTCAGGGGAACAATTTCCAATCAAGAGCTGTATTAAGTGTACAGAGCCCTTAATGGAAGAACCGGGGGAAGAGAAGATCCTGCAAGCTTTAGACACCAAATCCCAGCCTCCAGAGCCAGCCCTCCATCCTTCTCCAACCTGACACTTCCACTGCCACATCAACCTTCCACCCAGAGCTACAACCTCAGCATTAGCTATTCCTTACCCCCAAAACAGAATTTCCCCCCCTCCACTGTTCATAGCCAAGGAATCCTGTGCCCCTAATTATGGAAGTTTACATCACTTCCCCAATTAATTTACTGGACATCCATCTCTGACAGCACCTGTGGGACAGTGCCATGGCTCTGGGCATCCAGATGAATCTTTAAAGGCTTATTTCAAGGAACGTGCAGAGCTTTGGCTCTGTAGGAGTAGCAACACTGAAAAGCACTTTTGCCTGTGATTCTCAGGAACGTCGAGAGGAATACAAAATACACCAGTGCACATCAGAGAGGGAAATTAAAAGCATTTTGACAGGGAGCATGTGTAAGACTAGTGTGAAATAAAGATCTATTTTTAGTGGATTTACAATCAGTCCTGCAAGCTGGAAGTGCAGCTACGCAACTGTAGGTCTCTCTAAGTGGATAATCTAGTATGAGATCGTTCTATTTCTGGTTCATCAATGGCTCTAAGGTGCTGTTGAGGCTTAGACACCTCATGCACCCACTGTGCCTGAGGTTCTGGCCAGAAGACAGGTGAGAGGAACTGTGTGAAGAGTTCCTTTCCCCATCACATGAGGCTGAGGAGGTGTATTAGGTGACTGCTTTAAAGTCAGGGTCTCATGAGCTGCTTTGGGCAGCAGATAAATACTGATTTTTTTTTTTTTCCACCTCTCAGGGCTCAGGATGTTCGAATGAGCTGACTTTGTGCAAGGCACAGCCCCTGCCCCCAGGGTCACCTACCAGGAAAGCATCCCTGCCACCTGCAGGGACACACCTGGCTCACAGAACCTGGACCCCAAGGAGAAATGCACGATGGAGAACCAACCAGACCACCAGGCTCCCGCAGTGAAGTTCCACAGAGGCTGCCCTAAGCCCTTCTTTGGTTTGCCAAGCAAAGCCACGTGGGTCTAAAATGTTATAATTTACACACAAAAGATGATGCAAGTTGCTGGAAGACAGATTCTTGTCTGATTAGGTTTCCTCCTGGCAAGCAGTAAGAAAACACTCCAATAGCCAAAGAAATCTTACTCAGGAGCACAAAGACTTATCCTCAGCATCCTCAGTACCAGACATGAGTCTCCCTGGACTCACCCACACTGTTCCTCTGAATGTTTATGTGCTCCAAGCCATAACCTGGGCTGGCAAAATCAAAAACACACAGAGCAACAGAAGAAACCAAAGAAAACAACCACCCTCAAGCCCTGTAGATCTGTTTCTACAGAAGTCCATGGGCTACACAGGAGGAACACTGTACTAAACACCACTGACAGGGCTACAGGGAGGAAAACAGGGATCTGTTCACACCGACTGCAGGCAGCTGGATCATCCCTTACTCCATGGACTGGCACTCCTGCACCCGCACAGATCTGTGTCACCGTGTCACTGGGAGAGAATCAACTCTTAAATCAAACCTCTGACCAGCACCTGACTGTAGAACTGAAGTTATTTTTCTTGTTACACTTCCCAGCTCACAACTGGGGTCCAAGACAGATCTGACTCAAACACTTCACAGAGGGAAGTCCAACAGCAGCAGCCTTCCCACAGGCACCACTGGAGCAGGGCTGGGCTTGGAACTTAGAAGACCTCAACAAGGAGATTCCCTAAGACAAAAGGACTAAGACATACCCCTGGCCATGCCCCCTAACCCCAAAAGTGACCAGGGATGTTTAGTTTAGTACAGCTGCTGCTCCGGGGCAGCCCGTCACACGGAGGGAACCCACACCCCGCTAATTAAACCAGAAACTTTTGACAGCAGCCGTGCCCGGGCTCCGGGCTGGGCTCTCTCCAGGGGCTCAGGTTCGCCCCACGGAGCCTTTCAACCATCCGAAAGGAGGAGAATGGACCCGAATGTGTGCCCCCTGGCCGGCACACACTGACCCGCTGCGGGACGGCACCTCCCGAGCCCATCCCGGGAGCCGGGACCGGCGAAGGCCGCGGGGACCCCCGGCAGGAGGGCGGGCAGCTCGCCCCGGCTCCCCCCGGCGGGCCGGGGGCCGCGCTCGCCCCGCGCTGGGGGCGCATCCCCTTCCCGTCGGGCTGGGGAAGGGAAACAAGCGGGCAGGAGACCCCCGGCCCCCGCCTCGGCCCCACGGCCGCGATGGCGGCGGCCCCGGTCCCGTTACTCGGGGAGGCCCCTGGGCCCGGCCGAGCCCCGCGCCCCTTCCCCGGAGCGCCCCCGCCCCCCGGGCCTCACCAGGCGGGCGGCCTCGGCCCACGTGCGCTCCTTCTTCCTCCTCTGCTTCATCTCCTTCATCCTCCTCCTCCTCCTCCTCCTCCTCCTCCCGCGCGGGCAGGCGCAGCGAGGCGCGGACCGTTGGGCGCGCGGGCGGGCAGGCGTGCGGGCGGCGGCCGGGCCGGGCCGGGCCGGGGCGGGGCGGGAGCAGGGCAGGCGCGGCGGGCGCGGCGGGCGGGGCGCGAGGCGGGGGCGGCTCCGGGCGCTACGGGAGGCGGCGGCGGCGGCGGCGGCGAGTCGGGCCCGGCATAACAACGGGGTCAAAGGGCCGGCAGCGGGGCGGGGCGGCGGGGCCCGGCGACGGTGGCCGCGGCGGGACACGGCGGGAGCGGAGGGGCGGGCACCGGGAGGGGGGCGGTGCCGGGGATGGTTTGAAGGAAAACAAACCGCAAGGGCCGCCGGGAGTTGTAGTCTTCGCGGGCGGGCCCGCCGTGAGGGAGAGGCGGCCCGAGGACTACAAGTCCCGGCGGGTGCCGCGCGCCATGGCGGGAGAGGCCGCTACCGCCGCATGGCCGCTGTGGGGGAGCGGCACCGCCCGGGCCGGGCCGGGGAGGGGGGACCGGGGCTGAGACCTGCGATAGCCCCCCGGGTGAGAGCCGGGGCTGTTTGCGTTCTGGCACCTGGGTTATCGCAGAATCGGAATGGGTTAGGTTGGGAAGGACCTGAGGTCATCGAGTCCAAGCCGTGACCGATCGCCGCTACATCAACTAGACCAGGGCACCGAGTGCCATGTCCAGTCTGTCCTCACACACCAACAGGGACAGTGGCTCCACCACCTCCCTGGGCAGCCCATTCCTATGCCTGGCCGCCCTTTCTGTGAAGAAACTCCTCCTGATGTCCAACCTAAACCTCCCCTGGCACAGTTCAAGACTGTCCTCTCCTCCTGTCTGTAGTCACCTGGGAGCAGAGCCCGATCCCCACCTGGATAGACCCTCCTGTGAGGGAGTTGTAGAGTGATGAGGTCACCCCTGAACCTCCTTTTCTACAGGCTAACCATCCCCAGCTCTCTCAGCTGGTCCTCATCAGACTTGTGCTCCAGACCCTTCTGGGCCCATTACAAAACTCACTGCAGTTCTACTCACATTTTACCACTTAGTTTACCCAGAGACTTTTTTTTTTTTTAGGTAAAAACAACACAAGGCTTTGTAAAACACGGAATTGCTGAGCCCTGCCCCAAATTAACGATGAAAACCACACGTTTTGATAGATGCAATAAATCTTATTGACTTTATTACACGTCGTATTTTAGGATCACTTTACATTCCTAGACAAAAGAGATGATACAAATAAATATAAGCTGTAAAACTATGGACAGAACTATGGACAGGTTCTTTTTTCTCTACAGATCACCTAAGAGAAGGTGGAGGTGGGTGTATCTCCAAGGAGCTGAGAGTTCTCACGGACAGCTGCGCCCACAGGGGGACATTCTGCGGCACCTCTTCAAAAACAAAGGGAGCTGGAGAAGGCAGTAAGTGCCTGGGCCCTGGAGAGTCAACCCTCCCCTGCACAGTGCAGCAGGCAGGACCAGCGTTCTCATTTCAGTTCCATCTCCACAGCTAATTATGGCTTTTGCAGGTTCTCTTTTCCAATCTGTTTGAACGCGGCACGAACAGAACCCCCCAGGAATCACACTGAACTGCTTAAAGCCTGGTGCACCTTAACCAGGCACAGGCAGGAGAGAGGACAGGCCCAGGTCCACAGGTGTCTCACTGACTGGAACTCCAGCGCTGCGTGCTCAGCGAGGGCAGAGTTAAAACACCCAAACCTGGCTGAACACAGGCCTGCTCTGATCTGCATAAGGCACCGGCGCAGCCCCAGGTGCTCTGGCAGAGGTATGTGTGTTTGAGAAGATTCAAGCAGCATGCAAATGTTTTTTAAAAAGGCGCTGGGCTGGCTTAAGGATTTCGGAAAGTGCTTTAATTCCTATGCGTCAGCATCACACGGCGCTTGCTCCAGCACCAAGGGCCTGCTCCTGCTCCGTGCCACTTCTTAAAAAAAAGATCCCGTTATACAGATCAGAGCAAAGACAAGGATGTTAAACATTCCTATGAAGAAAGGGTGGCGGTGCACACTGTCCCAGGGCCTCTTCCAGGGGTCTGGCTGGATTTCCTGCCTTCAGTTAACCAGCAGGAAGCCCAGATGGTTCAGATATCACCCAGAGAGGGGCAAACTTGGCAGGAATGTTTCTTAAAAGCTTCAACCCAGAGCTCAGTATGTTTTTGTACAGCTTAAGACAACGTATCTTAACTTAGTATCAGTGCCACTGAGCATCTGGTGAGGGTAAATCCATCAGAATGAGAATCCAAAAGCTTCTGTAAAAGGCCGAGATTGCCTAAGAATACACTGCCCGAATCTCCACCCGCAGCCCCAATTTACATACAATGACTAAATATGCAGATTTATTCTTTTTTCCACCCTACTGAGTTTCTTTCACCTTGCTAATGAATTTCTACAGAGTTAAAAGCAGAGCCTTTCTGACACATCACCAGCTCATCAACATGAAAACAGGTTTGCACTGCAGAGTTCCACGGTACCAGCCCCGCCACGAGGGCTGTTTCCAGCATATGAGTTTCATATAGAATTCCCTATGGAACAGTAGCAACTGAGGAAGAGTGTGCACATGTGCAGACACAGAGGTGTCTGTGTATGCATTATTCACATAAAACATGTGTACACAGGTATGTACAGAGATGTGGTTAAATATTGTGCTGCTATTTCAGGGTTTTAAACCCTGCTTGTTTCATTTCCACTCTCTGAGCACTCACACCATACAATCATCTTTAAAAATGTCCCAGTATAGAAGATTATGTGCTGGAGAGAAAGAGGGAGGAGAGGGCAGAGAAGGTGATGTTATATTATGCAAAAAAAGCCAATTAAAAGGCTCTCTGGACATAAACAGTGCATTATAAAAAGGAAGATTATGCCGGGTTACCATGTTCAGGTTGAAAGAAATTGGTCATGTGCCTGCTCTCTCAATTATTAGCAAAATCCTCCTTCCTCCACCAAAACTAATATATATATATATATTTATATGTGCATATATGTGTATCCATATATTAACCTTGTGGCCCAGGAAAGCAGTCCATGGGTTGCAGCAGCCAAGTTGGTGTTTAGGGGCCCCCCCTGGGCAGCTGGCTCACCTGGGCACCGTGCCTGCAGGATGCAGAGGTGAGCTGTGCTGAGCGCTCGGTTCCTCCCGCTCGGGGGGTCAGCAGAATGGAGTTCTCCAGCCTGGGTGAAGTCACTCCGTGGACACTTAACGAGCACAAGGCAGAGTCCACACATCAGAGCATTTCTACAGCCAGGCAAGTCCTCACACACTCACACACGTGCCAGTCGGGAGGAAGTCGTCAGTGAGGGGAACAGGTAAAAACGTTCACAGGATGACAGCCAAGAGCAACCAGAAAAAGTAACATCCCAAGTCTCAATATACAGTGAACTAAAACTTACAAATGAGCTGTGGGACACTAGACAGGGACACCTTACTCTGTCCTTAGTGTGGAGTTCCACCTCCCTCTAGCCGGCTACACGAGCCTGCGGCATTACAGGAGGCTGCTTTAGTCATAGGGCAGCTTTGCAAGGAGACCGTCAAAAGCAGTTCTTCCTCCCTTGTTTTCAAAGTAAAACCCCTGGAATTAACACCAGCTTCCATCATCCAGCCTCAGTTAGGTCTGCTTTCACTCCCAGTGGGCTCTGCGTGGGCTGGGAGGTGCAGAGGGAAAGCTGCTCAGCCTGGAACAGGTGAGGCACGAGAGGCACCGAATGCTGAACCTCATTAGACACCAAAGGAAGGGGCCATGCTCCCAGGAGTGCACTCAAAGGCAGCTACATGTTCCAGTGCTCTGCCCAGCTTCCAGGAGAGCCTGAGCCTGGCAGGAAGAGCTCTGATCCAATGCTACATTTCCCATGAAGAGTGAGGGACATGAGGAAATGGCCATGTGCCATTAAATATGTCATATGGACACTGGTTTTAAATGCCAGGGGTAAAGTAGGAGGCAAGAGAGAGGAGGAAAGCTGTGGAGCTGGCACTGGCATGCAGAGGTGTTCTTTGACAAGGTGGTTCCTGTTGGTAGGGGTGAGGTCTGTAGGAGGTCAGCTCAGAGGAGCTCTTACTTATGCCTGTAAACAAGGAAAGAACTTCAGATTCTACTGCTGCCTTTCTAGACAGCACAGAGCTGTTTTCAAGACCCTTTTTTGTCCTACAGCTCTAAAGGGAGGCACAGCTGTGTGTTTTTGAGGACACACTGGCCAGCCTGCCTGTTCAGACCAACACCTTAACCCCAGATCTCTCAAGCAGGAAGAGGAAGAACTGTGCACCTTGTCAAGTTCAAACAGATCCCTCTGCTTTTTAGCCTCATTTGGTTCTCACTGTGGAGCTCTGGAGTGATGGTTCTGTTGAGATGACTTTCAACTCTGTCTTCTTATCGCCCAACAGCCAGAAAGCCCAGTGCAGCAGAAGGGCTGGTGCAGGAGGAGGACGGTGATGCTGTGAGGTGATCCCCGTGCTTCCCATTGCTCCTAACACACTGTAACGTACCTCATGCATTTTTGATTTCCTAACTAAAATCCATTTCCCACAGAGGCCAAATGCTGAATTGCAAGCACGGATCTTCCTGTGGCTCAGTGCCCCTGGAACTGGCCCGAGTCAGTTAAACAGCAACGAGGCCATCTCCAGGAAAAGGGGCTGGAGGCTGGCCGGGAGCTCTCTCTGCAGGTTTTTATTTGTCTCTGCTCCCAGAAGGCAAAGGCTGTTCCCTCCCTGGAGAGGAGCTGCTGGTTTTACTTTGGAACCAGCCCTCGTGACTGTGGGTAGAGCTGAGAACTGTGGGAGCCTGCTGACGAGGATCCCGACGATTTCCTTCCAGTTTTCGGCCTAAGGAAGTAAAAATGAAAATATAAACATAAACAAAAAAAGCTCTAACAACGTCGCCTATAACTTTGCAAAATTAATCTTCAAAAAGCCAATTCTTTTACTGGATTTATTCTCTAATCAGTTTTAGCTTTCTCTTCTGTCCAATGTCCTACGCAGCTCCCAGAAAGGAGGTTGGGGCAAAGCAGGGATTGGCCTCTTTTCCAGGGTAACACGTGATAGGACAAGGGGAAACAGCCTCAATTTGTACCAGAGGAGGTTCAGTTTGGATATCAGGAAAAATTTCTTTGCTGAAAGAGTGGTTAAGGAACAGTTTGCTCAGGGCAGTGGTGGAGCCACCATCCCTGGAAAATGTTCAAAAAACAAGCAGATGTGGCAGCTTGTAATACGGCTTAGTGGGCAGGTGGGATTCGGTCAAAGGTTGGACTTGAATCTTGGAAGTCTTTTCCAATCTTAATGATTCTACGATTCTATGTTCCTTTTTTCTCTCTCTCTCTGCTTTGCAGCCAAAGCTTGGCTTCACTTCACTGACAAGAAGTCCTGACATGCAGAGACTGTACTCGCACCTCTCCCCACTCTGCTCACTGGAGACCCCACTCACCTGGGTTTTGATTTTTTATTTGAAGTGCTCTCAAAGGTCGAGGCGTCCACCTGAATCTCATCTTCCTCCTGCAGAGCTGCTTCCAGAGCTGCCTGGACTTTGGGAGCGATGGCTGGACCTTCGTAGTCCCTCGTCGTCCGGCTGGGCACGTCCAGTTCCAGCAACACGATGTTCTCTGCCTGAGACAGCAAAAGCAGGATCAAAGTCTCCACATTTTCACGCCAATTGTAACTTTTCCCTCCAGAAACTTATTTTGAAGTACTTCATAAATACATGCAGGACATTTTACTTCTCACAGAAGAACACTTAGTCCTCTGGGATTCACCTGATCAGGAGGGTAAAGACAAAAAGGTTGGATTCTCATCCAGGCTTACCCTGTACCGAGTCTCTGGATTAATCATCATGGATGTCCTGGCGTGTTGGCTCAGGGGCCTTTTGTATCCCACAGCAGATACTGGTCTTTTCATCATCTGCTGGTTACTAGAGAAAAATAGAAACTCAGTCTGTTACACCCCAAAACCAAAGGCCCCTCTTGAAGTTTATGAGCTACAACATCTGAAAATCCCATGCAGAAACCTGTTTCAAAAGAGCAGAAACTACCCAGGCTGCATTTGCAGGAGCAGGAAATAAATATGGTAGGAATGTACTGCTATTTTAATGGTGAATGCACTGCTACACATATTTTTCATATGATTATTGGGCTCATATAGAAGAAAAATCCTAATCTTCCAAGAATTTTCCTAACTGTACATTTCTATTTTACTGGGCCTCCTAAGAGAAATAAATTGTTTTATTTTATTGTGCAGCAAGACCCTGTGAACTCTAGAGGGCCACTTTAAATCCCAAATTCAATCCCTTGTTCTTGGCAGCTGGAGGGTTTCCTGTCACCTGTAATTCCACTCCCAGAGAAGAGCAGAAGTACACTCACTCCAGACGGGTTATGGGATGCAGTTTCCAGTGGTCTTCCTCTTCATCAAAGAATGATCTGTTCATGATCTTATTCTTTTCTTCCAAGGGGATAAAATTTTCAATGATCAGGTGCCTACATGCAACGACAAAAATGAGAAATACACAAAAAAACGTAATTAGCAGATGACTTTCCTCACTGCTTCTCTCCTGACGATGTAATACAGCCCCCAAAAAGGAGAAATGGTTGAGTTTCCTCATGTTTAAATCTTGTTCCACATGTGCAAGGCAGCACCTTCACTCCCCACCCAGAGAAGCCCTCTCTGTTACAGTGATGGGACTTACTTTAGCTTTAGTTCCCTGGTAAGTTCATTCTGGGTCTGTTCCAGTTCCTGGCGCTCTTGATGTGCTCTTCTTGGAGATCATGGATCTCTGCCTTCACAGCTTGCAGCTTGGAAAATAACTGGAACAGAAAACAAGGGCCAAAATGTATCACTCGCCAATGTTGCTCTCACTTTCACACACAAGTTGATTTTATTCCCAGCCCTCTAGAAAAGGAATCTTTTTTTTTTTTTTTTTTTTTTACCTTTTTGAGTTTTTTGGTCTTTATGTCCACCTCCTGCTGAAGGGAACTGTAGGTCTCCTTCAGCTCTAGTGTTTCCTCATCCCGACTTTCCATCTGTTGTTGGATTTCTCGCTCCCGACGTTTCTGAAGGAAAATAGGGAATTAAATAGGGAATTAAAGGCCACAATTACCTTGTCACCTCCAGCTGACACACATGAAACCAACACTCAGGATGGGTTTACTGCCCTCCCCTTCAGGGCTCTTCCTTTGGCTTCCAGTTCTTCCTATCTCTTGACTTAAAAATACCAGAAGCGTTGACTCTTCTTTGTCCTTATTTTGCTATTTAAGTCAGATGCTGTGAATGAGTGCTCAAGCTTCAATTAAAGGAATGTCATCTTTAGATTTTGATTTTTTTTTACATTTTCTTTTTATCAATTTGTACTAGTCATTGCATTTAAAAATCACCATCAGAAACCGCATAAAAAATAGAAAAAAAATTATAGAAAATAAATTTTTTAACCCAAAGTAAACATCACTCCTTGGAGCTGATGGCTGAACTGGTACTCTTGGAGATCTTACAATTATTTCTTCACTTACAGACAGCTCCAGTCAAAGACAGGACATAAGTCTTTAACATGAAGAGCTAGAACAAAACTATCATAAACTTTCTCTACATATTTCAAACAATGACAAATAGGACACAAGCCCTTCCCCCTTCTTTTCAGATAAATGATGGCCATTAAACCAATTTTAGGGTTAACCCTGGGAAAATCTTCTGATAGTTTCCCCTGACACAATGTTTTATAAAGGTTCCACAGCAAAGATTTTTATACAAAATAACAAATCTCCTTCCTTGTACCTGTTCTGCAATTTCCTGTCGTTTCTGTTCCAGGATTTTCTGCTGTTCATTTGTGTGATCCACAATATTTTTCCCTCCCACCAGGAGCTTGCTTTCCATTGTCTGAAAGGAAAAAACCAAGGTCAGAAGTTTCTCTCAGTGACCGCAGAATGTAACTTTCTCTCCTGTGGATACAACTCCTTCAGGGCAGCTCCCTTATTTAACCTTCTCCTTCAAGGCTACAAGAATTGCTATTTCTTAAAATTCCTATAAAACTGTGGGATTAATGAAACAGTAACTTGCTTAGAATTAGGCACTGCTGCAAGGTGTGGCAAAGCTGGAGAACCAAAACGTGTACTCCCCCTGTAAAGAACTTTTTAATGATCTCTGACAGAATGTGCCACAGCTTGTGAAAAGATGCATCATCACATTCTGTTGTGCCAGCTTCTTAAGATCCCACAGCATCAGCACATAAGAACAATGAAACAACTCATGAATTATTAAAACATGATATTAATGGTGGAAATTTCAACTTCTGGCTAGAAAGAGCTTATTTTAAAATTTTCCAATCTAAACACAAAGTCACTATCCTGGAAACTTTTTGTGAAATATCCTTCCAAATTGGGAAACCCTCCATTCTCCCCAAAGCCTAGAGAAATTGCTTTCAAAGAGTATCACACGGAGGAATTCTACCTTGATTTTAGCACTCAGCATCTCCGTGGCTTCCTTCTCTCGCTTCAGGTCCTCCATTTTCTTCTCCTTCTCTTTCAGCAGCCTCATCTTTTCTTCTGCTACCAAGCTGTGATCCTCAACTATAGCCTTCTTCTCAATCTCCAGCTTTTCTTGTTGCTCCCTCCAGTAGTCATCTTTGTCATCTCCTTCATCCTCGCCCTCTTCGGTGTCCTCCTCCTCTTCCCCACCATCTCTCCTCCTTTCCCTCCTCTTTCTCTTGCCAATAGACCGTTTCTCCAGCTGTGCCTTGAGTCGAGCAATCTCTTCCTGGAATTCTCGTAGCAGAGCCTCCTTAGGATCCTCGTTGACCTGTGGCTTGTTCTTGATGTTTTTGGCACGGTTGGCGTATCTCAGCGTGGTCAGCGTCTCCTCCACGTTGTAGGAGGCAGGGCCTATATTGGCCACCATCACAGTTTTGGCATTGCCACCTAACGAGTCCTGGAGTAACCTGGTCAGCTTGGAGTCCCGGTACGGAATGTGCGTGCTTTTCCCATCTACCAGGGCAGAGATGACGTTGCCCAGAGCTGAGAGAGAGAGGTTGATTTTAGTAGCTTCCTTCAGCCTCTCCCCCTGTGCCCCGGTCTTGGCTTGCCGCTCGCTGCCCGCGAGGTCGACCAGGTTGAGCTTCCCGACTCGGATGTGGTTCTCCCCGTCCAGCCCCAGCTCGCTGCACTCAATGGTGATCTGGAAAATGGCATGAGAGCGGGAGCTGTGTTCGTTCATGTTGGTGGCACCGACGGAGCGGTTCTGGTTCCCCAAATTCATGATGTGCTCGATCTCTTTGACGCTTTTCGTAACAACGGTGGTCAAATCCTTAACAAACACCCCTGTGTCTGGTCTCTCCTTCAGTTCCAGCCGCTTGGACTGATCCTTGGACAACAAGTCTCTGATTTCTTCTTGGTATATTTCCAAATAAGAGGCTCTAACTAGGTATTGCTGATTTTGAGATCTAGAGATGTGGGTGAAGATGTGATCGAACGAATTGGGGATGACCCCTCTCTTCTCGGGATCACCACGCACCCCTTCCATCGTATATGTTTTCCCTGTCCCAGTCTGCCCATAGGCAAAGATTGTCCCATTAAACCCTTGCAGAACAGAGTCCACAAGAGGTCTGAAGGTCTCATCGTAGAGTTCGACCTGTTTGGAATTCCAATCATACACGGCGTCGAAGGTGAAAGTTTTAGGCAGTTCATGAGATGCTCCCCGTGGATTCTTCACCGAGACCTGCCCTAACTTGACATCCACATTAACAACTTTCTCGTAGGAAGCAGTTTTCTCCTTGCTGTTCATGGGCCGGCAGCGCACCACCACCCGCACGGACTCGGAGCTCTTTGGCTTGGACATGACGGCGGCTCTGTGGCTGGTGCGATCCGCTGGGTGGGCGATCCCGTGCTAGAAACCTGAAACAGAAACAAAGCAGGAATGTCTGAAGGCAGTTTTCTGCAGGGGATGACTGGTCACAAAGCTGAAGGCTCGACTCATCTACTCGGGCAGCATTCATTAAAGTTGCAAGGGATTTTGGGGAATTAAAATAATGGACAACATGAAAACTCTGTAAAGGCCTGAACTGAAACAGTATTATTTTACCAAAGCTTGTGCATCAAATGGTATCATTTTTACAAGCTCTGCTGCAAAAAATCGACATCAAATCACATCTTTACAGCTGGTAAAGATCTTTTTCTTGACCCTTAAAAATAATCATAATGCTTTTTAAACTGTTTATAAAGAGAATACTTTGCCATTTATTTTCTTCGCAGCTGGGCCTTTTGTTTTAAATCTCCTGTTTTGAAAATCTAGTGCAGCCTTGCTCTCTCTGGCACACAGCTCTGCTATTATTTTTTCTTTTGGCCTTATCCTTCTGCCAGGATTCTCCACAAAAGCCAGCCCTGCCCAAGCACACTGACCTATGACATCACTCCACGCTCCTGCTCTGGTGTTCCAACTGCATCAGGTTTACAGGATTCAGCATCAACTTAAACCTACATTGCATAAACCCAGTTCAAAGATCACGACTGCGTAGAGAGAAAGGACACACTTGGTGCACTCCCCAGTGACCAGCACGATGAGCTGCCTTTGAAAATGGAACAAAAAGCCTGTGTTCCTGCTAAAGCCTCAGAAGGCAGATCTCAATGGCACAGCTTGGGGAATGCCGTGTGCCTTCTAATAAGCCTTTTTATTCCCAAAACATCTTTCCAGAAGACCTCTGAGGTCCTTCTGTCAACCGGAACTAAGTGTAAAACCAACACACGCTGGGAACCCCAGGTAGAGCTGGCACACGTTCAGGTGTGGCCTCCTCAGGATGTGCTCGCTGTTCCCTTCCCACCTGGATCTGCGGGAAACACGGATTTTGTCCAATTGTTTTTTACTTGATAATTGCACATCCCAGGAGAGCTCCTCAAACAAAGTGACAGAGGACTTCAGAGCTAGAGGATGAGAAAGGAACCACAACGATTCTCGCCCAATATCCAGTCTGGCAAAGAGTAACACAAGAATAACAAATAAACACGGTTAAACCCATGTTTAGTAAACCTCAGTACAGCCTTGGGAATTTCCTTGGGTTTGTGGGAATAAACTCCTTGGTGTTCCCAGGAAAGCACACAGTAGCTATCAGGGGGATGAGGAACATGCACTGAATTAAACAAACTGGACACTCATCCAGAATTCACTTTACAGCCTGCACAGTGAATTCACACTGCTGCAGGAATTTTGGGAAGCTACTGAAAAAAATTATTTCCCTCCTAAGTGACAGCTCCAGATAAAGGTGACCTTCCTGTCCCACCCACAGCAAACACGAATTCTACAGCGCCAGCACAGAAAGAATATGTGAAACGAGGGCAAATCTTGGCAGAAGCACAAAAAGCAACTCTCCCTCTTCTCATCCTCAGGAGTTGTATACACCAACAAACACCTCTCCTACCACAGCTACCGAGGATATTCCTGTAACTCAAATTCACAAGAGACAATTTTTTTTGGACAAGGTCACATGACAGCCACTGTGTGACGTATCTGCATGTTCACACTGGTAAATAACTCGAATTAGGCATCAATTCTGAAAAGCAGAACACAGATTTATTTTATATATTGAATATCCAAAACACCATTCTGAGAAGTGCCACTTTTGTAAGCAACTGTGATAAATATTACATGATCAGAATAAAGTTAGTCTTGCCAGAGGTACACACTGAACAAAAATTATGTTGCACATTTTATGCTCTTCTGGGTGTATCTCCTTAACATGAGCTTGATCAGCTTTTAACACCTTTCCACATTTCACTTGCAAGTCTCTTTTTATAGTCACAAACAACTGATTTTACCCCTGATTTGGGCTATTTTCATAACAACCTATCACGAATCATCTCAAATTATTTTAGCTACCACAGTGAAGTTTACTGGAAGCATAACAAATTATGGTTCTTCTTAGACTTATCCAAGTGTGTAACTGAACAATAAAACCAATTAGTTGGCAGTGTTTGTATTCCCCAGAAACTCCAGGGCAATGTTTGAGCTGGACAGGAATGGCCAGAAAGCTGGGAATGCTGCTGTGCCATCCGCTCTTCTCCATCAAAGAGGGGAATTCCTTCATGAAATTAGTTCAGCCTAAAGTGACCTGGGCCAGGTCCCTATGTCAAGGTCAAGCTTGAGGTGGATGCGCTTGAAGATGTGCCCCAGGTGCCCAAGAGGGGAGGGTGGGCAGAAATGGAAGCATTTTGATTTCAGTAAACACAAGGTTGTGCATGAAAAAAAAAAAAAAAAGCAATGTCACAACCTGAATGCAAGCTGGGGTAGCCACCTCTCCCCAGAAACTTCCAGCATTGGGAGGTGCTGGCTTGGCCGGCTGTGCCCCAGGCACACTGTCCCCAGCCACCTGCCCAAACAGGTCCTGACTTCTCTCCACCTCCTACTTTAAGCTTAAACATCCCAGAAAGATTTCCTTGGAGCTGCCCAAACCCTTCCCTTGCATCTCTGCACATCCCCAGGTATACCACTCAAAACATCCCATCGCTCCTCGCCGTTTAAACCTTCCGAACACTTGCGGGTTCACAAGGCCCCGGTTATGACCCCTCTCCCCAACCCAAACCCTCCCCTGTGCTGCTGTTTCTCCTCTCGCCTGCCCACCCGAACCCTCCGCAGGACGGTCGGGACCGCCACGGGCAGGACCCCGGGACTGCCGCGGTGTGCCCCGGTTACACCCAGCGCCTGTGGTCACCTGTGGTCACCTGTGGTCACCTCTGTCACCGCTGTCACCCCACGGGTGTCCCCTCCCCGCGGGGAGCCGGGACCGTGGCGGACCCACCCGAGCATCACCCGCCGCCCTGGCGGCTGCGACACCGGGCGCCGCTGCAGGGAAAAGGGGACGCGAGGGCGCTCGGGGGACGCGGACAGCGCGGAAGGAAGAGAAGAACCGCGGCAGGGAAGCACCGCCACCGGAGGGCGGCGAGGGGGAAGGAGCACCCACCCGAACGCGGCCACCCGCCCGCGGCATCGCCAGCGCAGCCCGGCCGCGGGCGAGTCCCGCCGCCTCGCCCGCTCGCTGCCCGGGGGCCGCGGCACCGGAGGCGGCCCAAAGGCGCCGGGTTGTGCCCCCTCCCGGGCCGGGCCGAGGGGTTGTGCCCGCTCGGGGCGCGGCGCGGGGCCGGGCCGGACTCACCTGCGCCGTCACCATGGAGCCGCCCGGCCGCGGGCCCGGAAGCGGCGCGGCCGCCCCGCCCGCCCGTGACGCGCTTCCCTGGCAACGGCAACGGCAACGGCAACGGCCGCGCCCGCCGGGAACCGGCACAAAGGGGCCGCCGACCCCCTCCTCCTGCACCCGGCGCGGCTTCAACCACGCCAAAGGGGCCGGGGTTTGCCCCCCCCCCCCCGACCCGCCGCGCCCCCAGGGCAGGAGCCTGCAAACTCCGTCAGAGCTCAGGGATGCTCCCAAGGAGGGAAAGACCACCGTAAATAAAAGGCATTTAGAGTTAAGCCCTCCCTATAACGGCGCTGTCCTGGCCGCAGCAGCGCCTCCAGTGCACTGCTACCACAGCCCTGCTAGCACAGACTCCCGTGGTGGAGGAAGGAATGTCGGGGCACTGCCAGTGAATACAAAATCAAGTTTTTATTAATACAAAATAATTTTTTAAAATTATTTTCTAAAAATACCCCACCCCTAACCTTTTAATACTTCGTCTTCCCAACAGTGCAGGGAAAGGCTCCCCTTGCTCTGCAGCGAGGCATGGCAGCCCTGAGGGCATCGCTCAAGATCAGTGAACTGTATGAAACACTGAGGAGGAGCAAGGTCTCCAGAAGCCCGGCTCCCAGAGGCCCCAAACCCAATGATTTTCCCCCAGATCCAATGATTTTTGAAGCCAGCCTTGAGGAAATAAGAGATGAGTCTTTGCCACCCTGATTCCTGGGGAACTGTCTCAATTAGCCCTTTTTTGCTCGCTTCCTTCAGCCTTCAAACTCCTTGAATGCTCAGGAGTGACTCCAAGGAGGAAAAGACCACCATAAAAAAAGATACGTAGAGTAAAACCCCATAACACCACTGTTTGGACCACAGCAGTGCACTGGAGGCAGCAGCAGCTCTGGTACCACAGACTCACACAAGTGGCATTTTTAAAAAAGGAAGATTTCTGTAATCAGTCTTTGGACCAAAAAATGAAGTCAAAGAAGCACCAAAGGCATGGGTCAAGTTGAGTCTCACCATGTTGGGACTGTCAGTGTTACCAGCACCAAACTGTACTGGGCCAAACGGAGAGGTCTGGGCTGCTGCTTCCCCATCAACAAACAGTAACTTTCCAGAGTCATCTCCCCTGGGAACTGCCCCCCAGACAAGGGTAATGCTCTCAGAGGGGTTATTTTATAAAGTACAAAACCAAAGAGAAACCACTACCATAGACCCAAGCACGACGTACCCAACCCCACTTACTAGCTACTTTAATAATCCTGGCTCAAAGTTTCACTCCTACTACAGACCTCACCGACATCAACAGCTACAAAGCTACGAGCCCTAAATCTCCACCTCTGGCCTGGCTGTGACAGATCTCCTGTGTCCCTGCACGTGCCTTCGCCCACGTCAACGTAGAGGCTGAACCAGCAGCTGCCACTGTGCCCCACTGTGCTCCTCCAGCACTGCTGAAGGGATCCAGGGCCCCCCAGCACTGGGAATGGAATCTCTTTGGACAGGGAAAGGGACACTGAGGCACTGAAGTGACACAGGTCTGGTAAGGCAACAGCTGCCCTCAATAAACTCAGAGCTTTTTCAGTCCTGAGCTTCACCTTGCACGCCCTTTCCAGGGATCCTGATATGCCTGACAATACTTTTGCAATTAAAAGAACCAATTACGGTCAGTTTTGAGCAAGAAGCTTCAAAACATCTCCAGATAAGAGTTAAGATTTGAAAAAAAAAAAAAAGAGGAAATCTGAGCAGCTGCTTCATCACGACTGCTGGTGAGCCCCAAAGAGCGAGAATGGAGAGCTATAAAAAACTACAGCTTAAAAAACTATATGTAGTTTATAGTTCCCTATAAACTACGGGATTTAGAACTTCCATCTGACCTCACGTTGGAAATACAGGAGACGTCAGAGAGAACAGTCTAGAAAGGACCATGAGGAGCGTCAGGGGGCAGGAGCAGGTGTGGGCAGCCCGGCAGTGACTCTGCACGTGGGGGAACCTGCAGCACCAAGGGCTGAGCTCACAGCCCTGAGAACCATAGAGCCTGCTCCTCCTTTGCTCAGAACTCATCCCGTAACCTGGGGGGGTGGTCCATGCCAAAAAACGAGGAGGGTTTCCCGTGGATGTCGCGCTCTCTTTTCACAAAGGCGGTGAAGGAAGAGACGCAGTTCCCGATGAAGTGATCGGACTGGCCAAGGATGTACAGATCAATCTGAGGCACTTCTGGCTGCAAGCTGATAACCTTGAGCTGCAGAGAAACAAGGCAAGCGGATAAATACAGTCAGCTGATGTTACAATCCAATGTCTTGGTGTAATAGATTGTATTAGAAATGGGAATACACAACAGAAAGAGGGGGGTTTGTCTTACACTGCCCTATAACTCATCTATGATTAGATCAGCGTCAGAACATTTTTGAAAATCACTTAGGTTTATTTAATTTAAGCCCTTTTCAAGGAGATACTTACTACCATGCCAGATAATGCTCTTCAACCTCCGGGAAACAAAGAGTTTTACAGGATAATTTTTATTGCTATGAGTCGAATTCACTTTGAGATGGCAATGTTTGGCTATAACCTATTACACACAGCAGCCACGGGCCAGAATCCCAGGGAGGTTTTTAACCCAAGCCCTCCTGCCAGAATGGGTTTCTGGAAGACTCACCTTTCCTTGGAAGAACTGCTGTATTTCCGACGTGTAGGGCTCGGAATCAGTAGCGATATAAATGGATTTAGCTTCAATCTTTGTCACCCAGACCTTGAGAGCACGCTTGATCTCCCTGAGGTCTGGCAGGCACATGTCCATGGTGAGAGGCACCGCAGCGCTCCGGTCGTAGCCCACGCACTGGGGTGAAGCCATGAAGTGAGGCCCGGCTGTCCCATCCTTCAACATATTGCAGGCGTTTTTCTATTGGAAGAGGGAAAGAGAATCATAGAATTATTAAGGCTGGAGAAAGCCTCCAAGACCATCAAGTCCAGACTTTGAATGAAACACCCCCGTGCCCATTAAACCATACAGCAAAGTGTCACGTCTGCCTGGTTTTTCGGACACTTCTAGGGATGGTGACTCCATCACTGCCCTGGGAAGCTCTGTGCCAGTGCTTAACCACTCTTTCAGTGAAGAATTTTCCCCTGATATCCAACCTTAACCTCCTCTGGTACAACTTGAGGCTATTTCCCCTTTTCCTGTCACTGGGAGAAGAGGCTGAACTGCATCTCACAACAACCTCCTTTCAGGTTCAAAGTACCACGTCTGAGTGGGCAAGCGTGAGAAATCACCACCACGCTCCCAGCCTCTGCCTGTTTGTGTGTTCCCAACGGCACTGCCAACACACAGGGAGCTCCTGAATGCCAGCAGGGATCAGGTGGCTGTCCCAGCACAGCTCCTTTTTGGGCAGCTTTGTCCCCACCACAATAGTCACCAACCCACGCCGGAGCCATACCCAGTCCGAGCCGATCCTCAGGTGAATCCCGACGTAGGGCCGGACCAGCAGAGACTGGATATAGGCCTCTCCCTTCTTCACCATTCCATCAGACCACTCCATGTACTTCTGGAGGGGCCGGTGCTCCTCCAAGACAGGGAACTGGGCTGGAGCTCCAGGTAAGGCGAGGACAGGGTGCTCAGAGGGTGGAAACCTGTGGAAAACCAAACCCCAGCAGTCTGAAACACGCCATAATCCTGCACACTCCATCCTGCACTACCACTGAGGTGAAGGTTAGAATGGGAACCAGGAATATCCCAAAATATGCAGCATCTATTGCTCCAAATTTAGATCAATTTTAACCATTTTGCCATCTGACAAAGCTCACTGACAGAAGAAATTTGGGTTGCTGTGTTTTACCTCAGAGTTTTCATCAGACAGACAAAAAGTTAAGAACCTTGTTCACTCAGTGAGGAACTACCCAGCAATGGGAGGTCATATTTTTCTCCCAAACTGGAGCAATTCTGTCACCCAGACTTACTGATAACCACCACAAGTCACTCATATCTCTGACAACATGAGGGAAACAGCAAAATGATGATCAGCAAATGAGAACCAAACGAGTTTTGAAGATTAATTACATATGAATAATAATGAATAAAAACTATAATTAAATATTACTGGCTCAGAAATCAATCTGACCTGGTGAAATCACACCTAATAGTGCCCACAGGAAGAGCTCAGCAAATATTTAATGGAAAAAATATTAAGATTTCTAATTACATTGCTAACTAAGCACCTCAGTTCTCTCCCCCAACATGTAAATTCACAATACACAGTCATGACTGCTTTCATGAGTGACTCTAAATGCCCACAGCAGCCTATCAGCACTTTTCCATCTTCTTGCTACCTTTGGATCCAGTGGTCCTTGTATGCAGGACTGAAGGAAATTCCCTTGAAGAGCTCAGACTTATCAAAATCCACTTGGAACTGATCCCAGAACGGACCGAACGGGTTTCCATCCTGCAAAAGAGAGAAGTGTTTGTTCAGTGCATTCATAGAGCCTGCAAGGCAGATCTAGCAAGATCTTGGAGTGCAAAGCTGGAGTTTTTCTGTTCTGGGAGGAAAGCAGCTGGAGAATCACAGCCTGTCTGTCACAGGTCAGAGCCACAGGAAGGAAAACTACCTGAGAACTACTGCAAAGGCTGTCATAAAGAGAGACACTACAGCCCTCAAACTTGTAGTTAAGAGAGGTTGCTGTAACAGTGGCTGGAAAACTCTACCACAGCTGGGAAACAGAGAGCAGGAGATAAGATACACATCTGTTCTCCTTCCAGTCACAATCAAGTCTGAAGTGATAAAATCTACTTGCACAGACCATCTTCCAGATCCCCAATCGCTGGGAGACAAAGAAAAAAGGATGAAGGGTGAAAAGCAAAGCACCATTTGCAAGGTGGGTAACTCCCAAATTTGCAAATCAACGGCGACCTGAATGAGTCGGTCATTCGCTTCGGAACCGCAGCGCAGACAAGCCTCGCCCGCGGGGCCGAGGAATAACTCACCTTCATGGGACAAGTGCTTTTGTCCGCGCTCCTCTGCGCCGCCGCCTCGAAGCAATAAGCCACCCGCCGCCCGGGCGGCCAGTGCAGGGGGGCCAGGTGCTCCATGAACTGCTCCAGGCTCAGCACGCGGTGGTACCGCCGGAGCGGCTCCAGCTTGAAGTGCTCCGAGTAGGGGACGTGCAGCTGCGAGGGAAGGGAGGGGACAGAGCCCGTGAACAGTGAGCCTTCCCCGCAGCCCGCAGCTCATCCCCGGCACTCCCTTCCCTGGTCCCCCCGGAGCTCACATCCTAACCCCGGGAGAGCTCCGGCTCTGCCCTCCGTCCCCCTCCCGCTCCCTCCCCGCGCCCGCCGGGCGCTCACGTTGGTGTAGGGCGGGCGGTGGTGCCGGTACTCGATCCAGGGCGGCACGGCCAGGGTCCGGTTGAGGGCTCGGGCGAAGGCCAGGGCTCCCAAAAAGTGCTCGGCCTGGTTCCCGAAGCGACCTGCGAGAGGGGACGAGAGCGGGGATGGAGCGGGGACCGCACCGGGGGATGCACCGGGGCGGGGGATGCAACCAGGGGATGGGGACCGGGACCGCACCGGGGGATGAACCAGGGAACGCACCGGGGGGATGAACCAGGGAACGCACCGGGGGATGAACCAGGGAACGCACCGGGGGATGAACCAGGGAACGCACCGGGGGGATGCACCGCGGGATGCGCCAGGGAAGGAACCGGCGGAGGGGGGAATGCACCGGGGAACGAAGCGGGAGACCCTCACCCATGCAGGGGCAGTAGAGCAGGTAACCGGCCGCGTCCCAGGCGGGCGCCGCGTCGCTCCCCGCGGCCGCCGTCATCGGGAGGAGCAGCAGGATAAGAAGGAGCAGCCCCGGCAGCGCCATCGCAGCTCCCCCTCCTCGTCCTCGTCGTCCGCCCGGCCCCGCCGCCACCATCCCGTCGTGCCCCGCGGGGCGCGGCGCTCCGGCGGCCACCACCGAGGCGTGACGTCACTCCCACAAGGCCCCCGCGCAATGGCGCCGCCGGGGCCGGGGCCGGAGCCGCGCTTGGCGGGGCCCGGGGGAACGGGGTGAGCGCGGCGAGACGGGGGGCGAGAAAGAAGGAGAGAGAGAGAGGGGGCGGCACCGCGGAGAGGGGCGGCGGCACGGCCGCACCCTCCCCCTGGGCGGCGGGGTGCCCTCAGGGGGGCAGGGGGGCGTGTGAGGAGGAGGAGGATGAGGTGGGGGGGGAGCGTAGGCCGGGCCCGCCTCCCACCCCTCAGGGCTGGGGTGTGGGGTGGGCGATGTGGTCGCACTCCAAGGGGGCTGCTTCATCCTGCGGGGCGATTGGGGGGTGTGTGTGTCCCTCGTTTGGCTCCCGAGGCAAACGGCGGAGGGGTGGGGGGCCGCGAGTTTCAACTCGCGGCCCCTTCCCCCGGCGCCTCCGCCGTTTGCATGGCGGTTGCGACAGCACCTTAAAACTCTTTATAATTTACTCACAAACATAACCAACACCCCAACTCCGTCTTCTTCCAGGTAGCTTTGAAACTGGCCCAGATGGCCGAGCTCGTTCGGAGGGAAAGGAGCAACCACCTGGCGAGAGTGGCGGAGACTCCCCGGAGACCTGCGGAGCAGGAGGTAGAGAAACAGCTTGGGTTGTTTTTTTTTGTGTTTTTTTTTTAACAGAGGTAGAAATACCAGCTCTTGAGCCACGGGGGTTGAGGAGGGGTGTGGGGGCAAGTTTGTCACATCACTTTCTGGGTCCTTTGTTGTTCCGCTCTGCCCACGTAGGTTCAGACTGCACAAGTCCGTAGCTCTGTTCTCAGCAGGCATTCCCAAACCTCACAGCAACACCCTTTTCTTACAGCCATCCCACTTCCCAGCGTTTCCCACTCCATACTGAGGCTGATGTTTCACCCAAAATAATTCTTATTTCAGCTCTCCACAACGTTCCCCGAGCGCTTTTCTTACCAGGGGTTGGTTTTTTTTTTCCCTCGCAGTTGCACATCCTGCCCACAACTGGCACTCAGTGCTGATGTGCAGCAGGAAGTTCCTCCTCTGAAGCAATCCTGGAGCGAGAAAGAGCTCGAGGGTTTGATGCTATTTTAAGAAGAGTTTCTTTGGCGGCCAAATTAAGCGAGAGAGATCGTTTTTATTTCAGCTGGCTGTTTAACAGTCGAGGTGGTGGTAGAACTGTTCAAAAACATTGCACTTCTCCAACAAGACACAACTCAGGAACAGCTTCTAAGAGATGTTAATGTAGATGTTCATCAACATGAAAGCCAGCAGGGCTCACAGGTTTATTTTTTGAACAGGAAACAGTTTGGGCTTCCATTATTAATGGAAGAGAGTGTCAAAGGGAAAAAAAAAAAAAGGATTAAAAATTGCTCATTCCTGTAGAAAAGTTGCTAATCCAGAGAGGCAGAATCTGCCTCAGAGTCGTGAAGTGAAAATGCAGTGAGTAATCCCAACCATGAAGAGGAGCAGCATCTCTTGCCTTCCTGGAAAAGCTGTGGTGTTGCTGGTAATTGTGAGTTTTATTCCTCAGCCTTGTTCACTCACGTGTGATGGTTCAGGTTGGTTTGCTCAGAGATGGTCCTGCCCAGTGCAGCGGGTTGGCAGCAGAATGGATGTGAAAAAAAAAAACCACACAAAAAACCAAACAAGAGAACCTTTGTTTCTCTGAGAAGCTCTAGGAGGGAATTCCGTGTAAGCAGAGACCAAGAGCAAGTGGGAATATGAAAAAATGAGAAGAGCAATGATCCAAAAAACACATGGGGGAAGGTATTTAGAGCTACAAGGAGACACCTATCTACAGTGTTTCAGGAGAAAATACATCCAACAGGTAACACTGGCTTTTAATAGTTGCAAAAAAAATGTATTTCAGAAAAAGCTTAACGTGCTTTTATTCAGGTAACGGGTCAAGGGAGAAAAGAAAGAAAAACGTGGTGGAGACTGTGTCACGTTCATAATGCTCGTTAAATGCTTCTCACACGTGTCTGTGTGCAGGGGTGAAGGATGCAGTGTCCTAACACCAGCCTTCTGTGATTTCAGATGAAGAAGTGTGGCTGTTAAAGCAGTTTGGTCACAGAGGGCTCCAACAGAGAACTGCACCGGGACACCAGCACAGCGAGCCGCCCGCGGGCTCCAGTTCTGCTTGACATGGCCCTGCTCTACTAGACCTGCCATGACGGCATTTTTTCCCAGTGTTCCCAACTGGATTCAAGATGCAAAGCAGGAGGAGGAAGAGACAGCCTGGAAATTAGTGCCCAGACCAAGAGGTGAAGAGACCGAAAGTCAGGGAAAATGCCAGTGTGAACTATCGGAGCCCTCCTTCCCTCACGTGGACAAGCTGAGAACTCACACGCTTTCCCATTCGGAGCAGAGACCCTACAACTGCCCCCAGCTGCACTGTGGCAAGGCCTTTGCTTCCAAGTACAAGCTCTATAGGTAGGTACCTGTGAGCGCCTCTGCCCAGCACTGCCAGAAAACAGGGGAAAACCCCTCCCCTCCTATGTCTGTGCTTGAATTTCTGAGAAGCTGGAGGAGGGGAAATGCCCTTTTACCTTGCAAAGCAGTTGAGTCCCAGACATTACCATACTTGGCATCTCTTTAAGTGCCTTCCAGAGAGCCTCAGATAACTCTTTATCCCGAGCTTGAGCTGTTTTTCTGTTTTACTAAAGAGGAAATTGAAACAAAAAGTGAAGTTCACAGATTAAAAAAAAGAAAAGCAAGAATAGCATTTGCATTCTTAAGCCCCCAGCTCTGACTTTAACCACAGAGATAATTCCATGGCACCTGTTGCTCCAGCATGAAGAAGTAGAGTTCCTATTTATGTACTGAAGTAGAACATAGAATAATTAAACTGTGATCAGCGGGAACGTGAAATTAGATGAACCACAGTGTCAGAGAGCGTGAGATCCCAAGGTGAAATCAGAGCACAGTGGCTGTCAGCAGACCTGGCCACAGCCTGATCCTCCTGATGAGCTGAAGTCCTTCAGAACCTGCAGAGGAGCGCTTTGTGTCACAAACTACTGAGGTTTTCTTTGCCAGTTGCCCTTTGGCAGCCTCAGCAGAGGGCAGGAGCTGAGGAGAGACAGCTGCAGTGCCCCTGCACGGAGGTGATGTGTTCTGGGGAGGACAGGCACTGCTGGGACAGACTCTGTACCTGTTGTCTGAAACATTGAGCCTGACCTTTAGTGGTGGTAAAACGCCATCTGGGATTTTTGTGGCGTAAAGTGTAGGACGCGAGGAAAATTTTGGACAGGTAGCCTGTGTCCCCTGAGGGGCTGGGCGCTTGCCTAACCTTTCCTGCTTTTCTCCCCAAAGGCACATGGCCACGCACTCTGCTCAGAAGCCTCACCAGTGCATGTACTGCGAGAAGATGTTTCACCGGAAGGACCACCTTCGGAACCACCTGCAGACCCACGACCCCAACAAGGAGGCCCTTCACTGCCCCGAGTGCGGCAAGAACTACAACACCAAGCTGGGCTTCAGGCGCCACCTGGCCATGCACGCGGCCGCCAGCGGTGACCTCAGCTGCAAGGTGTGCCTGCAGACCTTCGAGAGCACCCAGGTCCTGCTGGAGCACCTCAAAGCTCACTCCAGGCGCGCGTCCGGCGGGGCGAAGGAGAAGAAGCATCCGTGCGACCACTGCGACCGGCGCTTCTACACCCGCAAGGACGTGCGCAGGCACCTGGTGGTGCACACGGGCAGGAAGGACTTCTTGTGCCAGTACTGCGCTCAGAGGTTTGGGAGGAAAGATCACCTGACCAGGCACATGAAGAAAAGCCACTCCCAGGAACTGCTGAAGATTAAGACGGAGCCAGTTGACATGTTGGGTCTGCTCAGCTGCAGCTCCTCTGTCGCAGTGAAGGAAGAGCTGAGCCCCGTCCTGTGCATGGCATCCAGAGACGTGATGGGTGGTAAGAGCTTCCCGGGCATGCTGCCTGTGGGCATGTACAGCACGCATCTCCAAACCATGCCAAGCTCAGGCATGCCCCATTCTTTGGTTCCTAATTCTCTTCCAATGGGAATGAGCTATCCTCTGGAGTCTTCTTCTCCCATCTCCTCCCCACCGCAACCTCCTCCAAAGTATCAGCTTGGATCTACCTCATATTTGCCTGAGAAACTACCCAAAGTAGAGGTGGACAGCTTTTTGTCAGACTTCCCTGGCAGCCTGTCTCTCTCATCTGGTGAGCCTCAGTCCTCTTCGCCTCAGCCACCCGCCCTGGACGAGGCTTTGCTTTCCAAGAGCCCTGCTAACCTCTCAGAGGCTCTCTGTGCTGCTAACATGGACTTTTCTCATCTTCTTGGCTTCCTCCCCCTAAATCTTCCTCCTTGCAATCCGCCTGTGTCGTCGGGGGGATTGGTCATGGGCTACTCGCAGGGGGAGGCGCAGCCACTGCTCACCACTTTGCAACACCAACCTCAAGAGTCTCCCGGAGCCGGGGCCTCGCTGAACTTTGGGCCCCTCCATTCGTTGCCCCCCGTCTTCACCTCCAGCTTGAGCACAACCACGCTGCCACGGTTCCACCAGGCGTTCCAATGAGCTGGAAATAGCACTGGAGAACAGGTCTTTCAGCCACCCTTTCGTGGAGATGGAGAGCCTTAAAAACGCACAACTCTTCCTTCCCTGGGGGTGCGAAAGCTCTGCAGAGCTGGGGCGGACGGGAGGTTTCTGATCTCGGAGGGAGCACTTGTAGACTGGAACAGCTGATACCCCATTGTGAGTCCCAGTCCTGTACAGAGGAAAGATTTCAGCTAATAGACTGGATATATTTTATCTAATTTTCAATCTGTGAATCAGGAGCCGCGCTTAGCACTGACCTTCCCTGAGAATCCTGGAGCTGTGTTCCTCTCTGGGAAGGGACTGTCCCCGAGAAGGAGTTGAGGCTCTTTCAACCTGGGCTAAACTTTTGAAGAGTCCAGCTTCCATTTCGTGTTACCACACTGCAATTCTGGCAAACCAGCCAACACCTCCACATGGAGAAGAAGTCAGGATACCCTCTCTGTATGAAGCCAATGGGGAAGAGGCTGTCCTTCCCCACTACCTCTCATCCCATCGCCCAACACAGCTTACTCCACATCAGTGTTAAGCAACAAGCCCGTTTACATAGTGAATTCAGCGTCGTCACCTCATTCTTCTTCAGGAGCCATTAGGTTAAAGTTGTTACAGTGAACATTGTTTACACAACACAAACCTGTTTCTGCCAGCCATTACAAAAATAGGAGGCACCAGAATACACTGGGTTCATCTCTGGTGTAGCTAGAACACTGTTTACACAGCGAAGTCAGGTTGCACTGATTTCTCTTCACTTACCATGTTCTTCCCCCATGGGGAAATACACTGCTCTCGGACCACTTCAGCCTCTGCCCCTGCAGGCAGCAACTTCCCACTTTTTCTCGCTGGCTATTCCATGTGAAGGGGATGGAGCAGCTCTCACAGCTTAGCTTGGTGTGTGGTGTATGGACAGAGCCCTCTTAAATATCTCCCCCAGGAAAAGAGATCTGGAAACCAAAGCATGTGAGAGAGCTGGGTGAGGAGCTCAGGACATCGAGCACTGGCCTACCAGGCGTGGGTGAGAACAGGCTGCAGGCCCTGCTCCCTGGGTTCCCTTGGGATGAGGAACAGAGTATGAGTTTCTGGGGTTCGGGGTTTTTTACCATAACCATTCAACGAGGTCAGCACTCTTTTTGGCTTGTCCAGGAAGCAATCTCGAGGTATATTTTGACCTCAGTGGTGGTAATATCCAAAAATTGAGGAAAAATTGGTCCCACCTTCATGTTACACTCTGTTTGTGTATCTGAAGCATTTTCCCCAACACCAGTAGTTTTAACAAATGCTGAGGGTTTGGGCCTGCAGTCACCCTTTCATTTTGGATTTGGTTCCAGTGGCCTTTTTTGTTCTCCCCTTCTCGAGCCTTCCCTCCTGAAGTTAAAGTCCTCTGTCCCTTGCTCCCTGCCGCACCTCTTAAACTCTCCCATGGGCTGCCTACCTGCCAGGGCAGAAGGGTTACACTGGGAAGTGGCAGCCAGCTGCTGATGTCCTTTAGCATCTGTATTGTCTCCTGCTCCCGTTTTCCTGGGCACTTGTACTGCAGGTGGGGACATAAGGAGGTCACTCACTGTGCAGTGATGCGTGTTTATGTCTATGGACAGGCAGATCTTTGTACCTCAGCATGGGGGAACCATTGTAGGCCAATATAAACCAGGAAATCTGTCAATGTTGTTCTCCATAAATCTAGAAGATGCAAAATCTACCTCTACTCTGTTATCTCAGCTCCTTGGGCAAAGCCAGATGCTGTCCTCCCTCATCTCCCCAGAGCACATCCCCTTCAGTCGATGCAGATTCCTCCCTGCTGAGCCATGATCCCCACTGTGTGACACCAGCCAGGCCTCACTGGCTCACAGGCTTGTCCCTCTTCCGTTTTACTCCAGAATTTTGTTTTTAATTTAGCTTAGTAATTCTTCCCAGAATGACTCTTTAGCAATCCATTGATTCTCCAGGACATAGATCGGTTGTTTTAGGTTAGCCAGCAATGCTGCAAATAAGACTTTTGTATCAAAATGTAATATAAGATTTATTTACCTCAGCAATATCCTGTGGCAATGATCTCCCCGAGTTGAATGCAGTACTTTTTTCCTTTTCTCCACTGGAAAATGTTGCCTTTCCAAGTCCAATGAGTGCCTTCTTGTTCTCTAACCTAGCAAAGGTAAACAGGGCATTGCAGCCAGTCTGTTTACCGGCATTGAATACCTCAGGCCTGTCTTCTATTGCTTTGCTCTTTGCAAATTAAAAGAACTTCACACTGTTACCAGTTATATGCAAGCCTTATCCCTGTCTTCAGTTGAGAGGATTATTATTATTTTTGAGAAATAAATGGTCAGAACTGATCACTCACTGCCAGTGAGGATTATCAGATTTATGCAATGCCATCACACACCTTCTCCCATGCAGAACATTCAGCTTTCTTGCTTTCTGCCTGCATTGTACTCTGAACAGATGTCATCACTGGAATTCCTTTAGCAGTGGTAGCTAAACTTAGAGCCAGGCATCTTTTTCCTACCAGTAGTCTGTCAAAGAATAAATGGAATTCATTTTGCTATGATTTGCACGTGTGATTTGCTTTCCACAGCTACTCTAACAAGCAGAACTGTCATAACCTTTGTCAATGCAAGGAGAGTCTAACCCAGCAAAGGCAACATGTCAGATACAGCACTGGAACTGATTCCAGGAAAACAAATTCCAAGTTCCTGTTCCACAACAGAGTTTAATCTGCAAGTATTTTATCAGCCACTCTAGAACCAGTAAGACTACTTCCATTTGAAATAGCGAGTGTGCAATTCACAGAACACATTATATTATAATTAACTTTTACCTGTTCATAAGAGAAAACTTTGAGCACCTAAGCTACAGCACTTGAGAATCCCAGTCCATTAGGAAATATGTATCAAGCTATTAGGAAAACCAGTGGAAGTCAGCTTAGCCAAGCTCCTGCCAGTGCAACTGGAGGTAAGGGGTAACCTTGGCACGCTGTGAGGGGGATTGCTGCAGCACAGCCTGGAATCTGTTCTGTGCTGTTTGTGCAGGGCTTTGTGCATGAGGCAATGGCAGACACTGTGCTGGTTATGTGATATATATATAAAAAAAAAAAAACTTAATCCCACAAAGAGTTTGGTTTGGGTTTTTGTTTGGTTTGGACCATGAGTTTGGGGCCAGGACATGGCCATGAGTCAGCCCAGCAGAGCCCTGTGAACCACCCCACTGTGATCTCTCTGCTCCTGGCACACCTGGCTCACAGGTGGCACCAGACTGAGCGCAAGAGGAGTGACTACAGCGAGTAATTGGTCAGGAGGGTTTAGTTCAATAAATATTTTAAAGGGTGGCTGACTTGGGGGATGTCCAAGAGGACAGGAATAGGAACAGTCAAGACTGCACTAAATATATATATATATATATAAGATAAAAACCCATAGAGCTCCAGTCAGCAAAAGAACAGGATATGAACTTGCCAGCCTTTATAAATCAGACCCTGGATTCTCAAAAAGCCAAGGACTTAATATCCCACTACTAATAATTATTCCAGCTCACTCGCTAGCAAATAGCCAAGCCATTCCCTGGCAGCAGAGGGTTAACTCACCTGTCCTTCCAGGCTCAGGTTGCCAGAGCCCTGTGAAAGGCTGAAGATCTTTTCCCCCACGGGATTACAGCTCACTTAAAATCCATTTGTAGGAAGGAACCACACGTTATCTTTCTTGCATTTTCTTCCACTGAATTTCACTTGACAGAATACCCACACACCATGTTGTGACAGAGCCCGTTCTCTGTCTCACAACAGCACTGCTCTTTAGCCTCAGTGTTGAAAAATGGTGTCACTTCAGCTGGAATCCCTTTTCTCCCTTCAGTAGATTGATGATTTCAGTACTTTTGTTGTGAGCTCAGCTCTTTGTTCTTTAATTCCTTCCTTGCTGACAGGTGAATAGCAGCTGCTGGGAAGATTTCCTGCAGTTCACTGAAAAATCCCCGTTTCCTTTCTCTGCCATTGCACCACCTTTGCTGTCAGGACAGAACAACCCTGAGGAGGCATTTTCTGCTGCCTGCAATTAAAATTTCCACAAAGAAATCTTCAAAGATGCTTTTCCCATCACCCGACCTTCTTGCTTATCCTCTCTAATCCTGGTTAGTCAGGCTGACTGAATTCTCCCTCAGGTGCCTATTTTTAGTTAATTGCCTGCCCAAGCCCTGGAGATATTCTGCCACCAGAGTGAGGTGGGTGAATGGCTCGAATAGAAGCACTTCAGGTTTCCAACCTCATCCAAAATTTGCTTCTTTCCCATAACTTCTTTTTGGTATTTTTTCCCACTTCTCAGAGATGGGAATCGCCCCGTGAAGCTCTGAATCCCATCCTGCCCAACCCCGGTGTGGTAAAGAGAAGGTGGTGTGGTTTAGTCTGACCTGCTGGACTAGGACTGGAGAAAGCTGGGCTCTGTTTTCACCCTGATCCCCAGCCCTGGCACTTCTCACCCTCTCTGTGCCTGTTTCCCTGTAACAGGGCCACAGCCATACCAAGCCTCCCTCGGGAAGCAGCTGGAAGCTGCCCAGGGAGACAGTTACCACTGACCCAGCTGCCTTACAGGACCACTATTCCTGCTCCCCACCATCACCATGTCCCTGGTGTGAGCAGACCCCTCTGCTGTCCCTGCTGCCCAATCCGTGCACTCATCAGGCTCACCTCTGGCTATTCCCTGCACCCAGGGACAGACTTGCTTCATTCTGCTGAATAAGGGGAATCCTTTAGGAATCCTTCCACATGTTTCAGCCATTCTTGTGGCTCCAGTCCTCTCCCAGAGTGCAGTCTGCCAGCTCCACGTGTTCCCACAGACCACTCGCCACTAAACGCTTCAGACTGGCACAGGAAAAAAAAAGTGGAACTGGTGATCAGAAATGAGACCAGAAAACGGCTCACACTCTGCTTTCTCCACACCAGGAGATGTACTTTCCTGTTCCAAAGCACATTCTATTTTCATGTGCACAGGTGGGCTCCAGGAGGAGCCTGAAACACCTTCTTCACTGTGTGCTCGTGGCTGAAGCTTGGTCTGTGTTGTCCTTTCCACCAGTGCCTAAATATGAGCACATACAAAGTTCCTACATGACACAGAGGGAGCTTCTCTGTATCACAAGATCACAGTGACAAGGAAAGTTAAAGGCATTAGCGAATGATAAAAAATAGGGAATTTGGAATCTGGGTTTTTTAATACTATTAAATAGGTCAGTTCTTCATTTTCAGTTAGGGGAAGAACCCTCAATGTTACAGTGTCTCATTAAAAACCAGCTGTCCCTCACTTTCACAGCTCTCTTCACCTTCAGTCTCACCCTCTGTTCACAAATTGTATCTTTGTTTTAGACTACTATGCAAGTGGATAACCACAGAAGGTACTGAGTGGGCAGGGGATGACTCCAAAGCCTGTGGGACAGGGACAGACACACCTCTGTCATCCAGGTGAACAGACCACACACCTGCCTGCAGCCCTTTCCCTCTGCAGTCAGTGTCTTGCACTTGAAGGTAGCACAAGCTTTGCTCATGGCCCTCAGCAGCACAACCCACTTCAGGGTCAACAGAAGGGTGCGGGAACCTGCAAACTTCAGCACATCCCATAACTTCTGCTAGAAGCCTCTCTGGAGTTTGTGGGATCTCCTCACCCTACTGAGTGCCTCAGCCTTGCTGCTTCGTGGGATTTTCCCACCCGTACCTAGGAACAATTTTTGGAAAGGTTGCTTTGTAACATTGTACCAGTTAAACGAGGATGCTGATGAAGAACGTAAGAGGTGTCTGCCGAGGTGCTCCGAGAGGCACGAAAAGGAACCTGTGGAACCATGAAGACTCACCCCTGGAGCAGCTGAGCTCCAAAACTGCTGCTGGAGGAAAAGCTACTGAGGGACCTTTGCAGCCACAAGTCATGCTGAGGACCCTCTCCCAGGCAGGGCTGCCCCAGCACAAGCTCTGCCATCTGCCCCAGGAGCCAGTGGACACACCCTAGGAAGGTAAAAGATTTGGGGATTAGCCCTGGGAGTGGGTGGAAGAGTTGGGGTGTCCCTCTCCGAGGCTGCTGCTCACGCTGTCCCTTCTTGTGCTGGATCTGGACAGGCCCTGTGCCCTGACCTCCCTCCCTGCAGCTACAGCTGCCAAAGCCAGAAACTTCCCATTGTTAAAGCTCAATTGGTTTTCTAAAAAGAAACTTTCTAGCACTTTTCCACACAGTGAAAAACCTCTTTTAATGGAGTATTTTGGGGGCTGTAAACAAGGTTTTTAAATTGTAATTAAGTGCCATTAGGAAATGTACGGTTCATCACTAAAATTAGCTCTTGCAAATGAAGCCCAAATTGAAAGCATTTTTTTATAATGAAGTTGTTTATTAAAAGCATTTGGATGATCTGCCCCGGGCATCTTCTTGGAGAGGAATTGGGGTTTGGTTGGTTGAAGTAAAGACAGAATCACAAACCAGGTCAAAGACACGGTTCCCTACATGAAGCCACACAGGTTTTTCTTTCAAGCAAAGAATTACACCTCCCCAAAAAAAGACACAGCAACCCCCTGGGGCTGCAGCCACAGCCCAACACTATTATTCCCTGTCAAGGAGAATAATGTTTGTTAGATAGAAAGTTCTGGTCACTTGGTTTCACTAGAATTTCCAGCCCATGTGGCAGCATTTCAGACGAGTCCAGCCCACAACCCCTCCCAAATAACTCCGACATGCTCCACTCCCCAAGGGCAGCAGAACCAGGACCAAACCTTAAGCTATGAGCAGCTGCAGGCACCAGCAAGCATTTGGAGATGAAAAAGGGCGAGGCACACCCTCCCCTCTTGTGAACCTCCTTCAGAACACAGATTAAAAGCTGACAGCCACCATCAGTGTTCAGGTACTTTTCTCTGGGTTCGATCTGGTTTTCGTTCCTAAAGCAGCTGCCGGTGAAACGTGCCCTTTCCTCAGCAGCTTTCCCCCAGAGCTGAGGGCTGTGACAGGACATGAATACACTCAATCTGCCAAAAAATAAGAAAGAAGTTCAGCACAGACTGTCCTGTTGGTGGAGCTGAAGCTTCCTTTGCCTTTTTTAAAGGGAAAAGGGACTGTTCTGATGATTTCCAAGGTCTGATTCAAACATTTGCCTGCTCTGGTCTCGGTCACAGACATTCAGCAGCCCCTGAAACCGGCACCCCCATAACCTGGGGGAAGCACATCCATTGCTCTGCTGGGCAGAACATCTCAGGAAAGAGGAATTCACTCTCCCTCCCTCAGGCAGCATTCCAATGGATGCTGGCTGCTCTCCTGCCATGCATTCCCCCAGCAAAACACACAAGCTCTGGCAATGCTGAAGGCTCAGCTTCCACAGCAGCAGCACACATCCAAACTCCCGTCTGGAAGGAAATGGCAGCTCCCTTCTGAGCTGTCCTCTCACCTCTGCTGCTCTAAAGCACCATTTTATCTGTCCAGCACTGCCACCCAACAGTCCTGCTGCTCTTCCCATCACACATCAAACAACGGATCTCACACGAGAGACAGCTGCTCAAAGGATCTTACCCTGCAGCACATCCAAATGCCTCAACCGGCGGCATAATTACAATACATGACAGCATTCAGGACATGCCACACTGGGAGAAACTTACTGCTCAGTCAAGTTTACCAGGAGAAAAATACTGCAAAGAAAACTGAAGTATTCCAAGCTCTGCTTTTGTCTGAAGCCGCACGTCACAGACCACGTGGGTGTCGAACAGGCCAAGTGTTACAAAAGGAAATTCTCCAGAGGTGGCTTAGGAGAACCCAGGAGAGCAGGATGACAGGACAATGGCAGATTTATTTACAATAGGGCACAAAGAATACATACATTAATTAAAAATTACAAAGAATACAGAGAAAACAGTTCAGGAAAGGGAGAGAAATCAATGCTGGCTGAGCCTCTCCACTGGGGCAGGGGCAGAAGAAAAAAAAAGAGGAAGAAAAAAAAAAAATCAATCAAAATTTCAGAAAAGGACCTGAAATCAGAACTGACACAGGACTCCACAGCACAGCTGGCTCACACATCCCCTGCTCCCTTTTTCCATCCATGATTCCTGGCTGATTGGACTTTGGCATGATGAGCAAGGCTGACGGGAAAGGACACGGGCCCTTGTGTGGACCTGGTGGAAACTTATGACAATTAGGGTTAAAAAGAGCCCCAAAGCCCTCAAGGGTGCACATCAGTGCTGGGAGCAGGGAGGGCTTTGGACAGTTCTGGGTAGGAAGAGTGTGACCTGTGGCAGCTGGTCATCGGGAGACCTTAATACAAGAAGCAAAACTTTCTTAGATCTCACTGAAAAACCTCTCCCCTGTAGCCCTGACTGAATCCAGCTAGCCTGGGGATGTAGAGAGTCTGCACTGCAATGTGGAACCTTTTTACTGATAAACATCATTGAAGTGACCAAAATAAAAAACAACTTTAACCTCTTTTAAAAGAAGAGCTTCCCAAGGGCCAATTCAGGCATCAAGCCATGTGAAAAGAGCCCACATCAGCTGTCCTGGAGGGCTTGCACTGGTTTTTGTGGAGAAGAACAAAGTACAGCTTAGGGGACTACGCTTTTCCTGTTCCCTGGAGGTAGAGAATTTCAGAGGAGGAGCAGAGAGCAGTGAGGGTGGCTGGAGAGGGGGCCAGCAGGGAGACAGCCCCACTCTCAGGCCATGGGCAAGCTCCACAGGGCCACCTGCTCTGTGCCCAGCCCCTTCAGCACGGCCTGCACGCCCCTGGGGCAGCTCAGGCCCAGCACTGCCTCAGATTGCTTGGCACTAACGCCGCAGCACCGCAGCCGTCCCTCCATCTCTCCGCAGGCTCCGCGTGATCCCAGCGGCGTTCCCAGGATGGAGCCCACCCTGTTTCCTCATGCATATGGAGCAGAGCCATTGACAGAACAAACCCTGATCGGTACCTCAGGCGTCCTTCCAGTCCTGTATTCCAGCACAACCATGGAGGTTATATCCTATCCTGCCTTCTGAAGGAGAGGCAATCCCACCCTCCTCCCCTCAGCCCTTCCAGCAGAGGCACCCGCAGCGGCCCGTGCTCTCCGAGGCTGGAGGGAGGGAGCGGCGATGCCGAGGCTTGCAGTTGTCAAGCTCTCTCAGGGTGAAATTGCACTTCCCAGGCTCCAAATGGCACCTCCAGCAAATTGTAAACGAGCCGAAGCCAGGACTTCGGTGGTCGGAGCACGCCGGACCTCCCGCTGGGCGAGCGTTTGGCTCCGGTTATTTTGCCATAGTCAAGCTCCCTCTTCTGTGCAGACACGAAGGCAGGAGAAAAACCCAGTCTGATGCTCGTCTGAAGAGTCTCCCTGAATCCTAGAGCACCCCAGGGGCTGGAAGAAAACGTTTTCACAAGTGTTTCCACTGCTGTTTCAAATCCATTCGTCATCAACATAAAAAAAAAAGGATGAATTAGCAAAAAGGGGGTTTTACTTATACAGAGGGATATTTCTCTGCTAAAAAAAAACTCCCTCAAATATGGAACAGGATAATAAAATGTAAGGTATCTACAGACCCCTTTTCCCCCAGAAGTAGCCCAGAATCCATGTACACTGTGCCAAAAGTTACATTCCAAATCGAAGAGTTAATTATTTCTCTCCTCTCTCTCTCTCTCCCACTGGATTTCGTTTCCTTAAAAAGAGCTGGGAGAAGATGTCCACGTCACTCCCGGGAGGACACGCGTTCGGAGGCGCCTGATCCCTGCTGGGGCTCTGCAGCTTCAGTCGATCTTCACGGCGGCGTAGATTTTCCGGACGAACATGTAGGCTGCGTAGAAGCCGATGGTGCCCGTGAGGAGCCAGAAGGACAGGACCATGAGGGCGGTGTAGCCAAAGTACAGCAAGGAGGGAATGAACTCAACAATATCCAGCTGAAACAGAAGAGGAGGGGAGAAAACAAAATGAGCAACATAACGCACAGAGGTGACAAGAGTCCAGAGCAACGGCCTCTGCAAGGGGACCTTTGTGCCAAAGGGAGGATTTGTTGTCATCCAACTGAACAGATTCCCTTCGAGGTGGGATTGGGAATGCTGCTCTGCACACAGGTGATGTGGGCAGGGACCCAGGGCACCTACAGCCTCCTCTCCCCTCTGGCAGGGCTGTCAGCACTGCTGGCTGCTCAGCTGCCTTGGGCTGACACGGGACAGACCAGGACTCTGCAGTCCCATTATTTCCTTTCCCGAATCCCCCAGTCTTCCCCAGAAAGGCAGCACTTTCATACAGGAGGAATAACAATACCTTGTTCACAAAGTAGAATACAGCATAGATCAGCACATAGAAGGCAGATCCTCCTGACACCAGGAAGGTCCTCCACCACCAGCGATAATCCTGATAGGATAAAGAGCCTCATTATCCCACAGGCTTCCTTCTCCTGTGGGATAATAATCCTTCTCCTGTCTCAGGGGAGCTGTGACCATTCCAGGACAGGGAGAATATCATACATTTTCCTTCAAAGGAAACCCACAATTTGGGGTGGGGAACTGTTTTGTCACAAAAGGGTCTCCAGACCAAGAGGACAGGAAGCTGACAGTGAAGCAAAGCCAGGTCACGCTCACAGTACTTGGATGTGGCTCACCTCTGGCTCTGCATTTGTTTTTGTATGTGCATGGAATGAACCAGTTTCTTTGAGAAGAGATGTCTGCAGAAAACACCTTTCACCCAGCAGAATTCCTGGTATGAAACCACAGTTCCCAGCCTAACAGATAATCCAGGAGCTTCAATTCCTCTTGAAGCCAAGAGGTGTTGGGAGCAATCCCACCCGTGAAGCTGGGCCACACTAATTTCTGCTGAGCAGCAGCAGCATGACCTGTGTGCTTTTCCAGGAGCAAGTACCCTGAGCCACCCAATCTGCAAACATGGAAATCTCACCTCAGCACAGAGCTGGAAGTACACCATGACAATGCTGATCTGGGAGCAGGATACCACCAGAATTATAAACACCAGGAAGAGAAAGCCGAAAAGGTAATAGAACTGGTTCTCCCAGATTGCCTGAAACAAAGACACAGCAGGAATTTGCTTCTGTGCTACTGTGATCAATCAGTGAACATGGGACTAACTTCTGGCAGCCAACCAAGGGAAAATGAGGAGCCCCTCAGCCTCATGTAGATGAAAACACAGATCTGATGTGTCTCACAACATCACTTCAGAGGATTCAGGTTGCAAAAAGGTGCACAAGGACAGCTCTGAGGTAGCTTGTTCATTCCCTCACACCTCCCAAGCAATGGAACAGCAAATTACTCCCTGTCCATACAAGGTGAAAAATGGGCAACAGCTGAAATAGTGACTGTCTTAAGACCAGGACCCCTCCTTGACGTAATGTTACAGTAAATTTCATCTTTAGCACAATCTTTCAAATCACCAGTCCCACAGCTCTCTCTGGAAACTACCGAATGGCCTGGAGGGAACAGCTATCCCCCTTCACTGAGTACAGGAATAGGACACTGCTCCAGTGGAAGCCCCTTCCCTTTCAAAAGCTTTGGCATGAGAGGAATCCTATTCAGGAGCAAAGTGGGTTAAATGCTTACACTGAAAATGAAGAACAGTTCGATGAACATGGCTCCGAAAGGCAGGATACCAGCCATGAGGATCCTACAGAGCCAGAAACAAAAACCATAAGCAGCACAATAAAACTGTTCAGACATTAAAAATTCCTTGTAACCACACAGCACACGCTCCAGAGGCTCTACAGCTCCAGATTACTAAAATAAATTTCACAGGCAACAGCACAGCTGCTCCCACTGCTGAGCACATACCACTGCTACGAGCACCCCCCATACCACGTCCAAATTACCAATATTGTCTCAAGGAACCCCATCTGCCATCTGTCCATGTCCAGAGACCAGCAGAAAGTCATGTTCAGCAACCCAAGGGGACAAAGGGGAGGGGATTAACTCACCGTATTTCCCAGACATTCATCACTCACCCCACGAATTTATTCATGTACCACCTCTGCTCTGGGATCTGCCTGGGAATCTGATTTGTCCGGACAGGATTGTCGTATGGCTGCTTGCGAAATCCGAAGTAGTAACCCAAGTAGACCAAGGGCAAGGAGATCCCAAACCACATGCAGAGCAAGGCCACCATGGTAGGGAAAGGCACCTGGAATTACAAGAGTCACAGAAGTGAGGCCGACAGCTCACCTGCCCAGGAGACTGATGTCATCAGCCAGGCCAACCCTCCAGTCACCCACTGCAAGGACACCCACATTTGGAAAGGTCTGGGAAGACAAGTAAGGCCCTGTCAGCCCACTAACCCCCTCCTACCCAGCAGGCCCCAGGCTGAGGGTGGTACCTACCGCACCAGAGGAGTGTTTCCCCCAGATGAAACAGTTCAGGACGAAGCAGATGCCGAAGACGACGCCCGGGTACAGGGTCGCTGTCTGCAAGAGCAACCACAGCACAAGAGAAGACACATGACTCCATCAGCCAAATGTTCCTCTGTAATGAGCCCATGGCTGGGATAAGGCACATGTGGAGTAGTGTCCCTTTTTCTACAGCATGAGGACACAACTGGGCTGGTGGAGGATCTTGGACAATCCTCTCTGTTCTAGTACGCACTCTGGTGTTTGCCCTTTTCTGTAGAGCTACAGGGACTCAACCCAGAGCAAACCTGAAGCACAGCCAGGCTGTGTCCAGCTGCCACAAACATGTGTGGAGCTTATCCACAGATCCTGCTATCAGCAAACCTGGATAAACAGCACAGAACATCCAAGACTCACACAAAAGGCTCCCTTCTTCCACCGATGGCCTTTCAGAGTCCGGTATAAGCGGCCAGCAAAGAATCCACCAAAAACCCTGGACAGAAACAAGCCAAGACAAAGAGAATGAGCTGTTGCTGCTGGGGAGGTGCAGGACAGCACTGGAGGGAAGCCCTGGAGGCACCTACCCCATGAACATGAAGAGGAAGCAGGCAGTTGTCATCAGCGCGCCCCGGCTCGAAGGCGACAGCATCCCCAGCATAGCAACAACTGCAGAGGGAAACAGGACAAGGAACAGCAGCTCTGAGGTACATGAGACAGGGGCCTGTCCCATCCACAGGCCACAGCTGCTGGAGTCTCTGCACAGGCCTCATTTCCTTCACAGCATAACACATCCACAGCCTCCAGCACTGGCCAGAGAGGAAGCTTTGATCTCAGCTACAGACCATGCCTCAGCCTCGGCTTCCCCAGGGATGGGAGCAGGTGCAGCTCAGCAGGCAAGGCACACCTGTGCAAAAGTCTCTCAGCCCAGTGTCACCCAGGGCTCACAGCTTGGCAACACAAATTATAATCACACAGAGCTGCCTTCAGCTGGGAAATGCCATCGGGCAGCTCAGCAACGCCGAGCCCGGGCCAAAGGAAGCAGCTTTATGGGCCTCAGTCCAGCCCAAGTGAGCACAGGGTGAAGACAAACACCCTCAGGCATCATCCTTACTACAGCCACCCCATGCAGCACGTGCCACTTACAGATGACAATCAGGATCATACAGAAGAGCTGAATTCCAGAACCCAGGAGAGAGCTGAGGATCATAGGATACTGGGGAGGCCTGAAGACATCCCCATGCACAAGTTTCCAACCGGATTCCTCCATGGTATCTTCCTGTAGCAACAACAGAAAAAGATGGTTAGTTAGATATGATATGCCAGAGGAAACTGAAGTCCTATCACAGCCAGACTAAGAGGGTAACTTCCCTGGATGCAGCTCTTCTCCAGGATTTTACCCTCTAGCCAAGAAACTTCTTTCCTCTTGGGCTTAGAACAGCTGAGACCTGAACTGCCAGTGCCAGGGCACACATTTCCAGAGCTGTCTGCAGTCATTACTCAGGTCTGAGGACATCTGAACTGGCAATGTACACTGACAACCAGAGATGTGTGACAGCACGACAGAACAGCCCCTCCCATGGCCAGGGCTCAGAGCAAAACAGGGGCAAGAGAAGAGACTCTGCACAAGAGGTCCCTCCTGGTCTGTGCTTCCCTCCCTCCCTGATCCCAGCCCCATAAACACAAACACATACAATGTCATCTTCCTTGTTGTAGTTGGCGATGTCCTTGCGCAGGGTCCGGATGATGATCATGCTGAGAATCCCTGAAAACAAGCACAAACTGTGTTCAGCTCAGAGGCTCCTACATGGCTGTGGCTGCTCTCACACTGTGCAACTACACGCTGTTCTGTCTGGGAGAGGAGGCCTTGAGTCATCAGCAAAGACAGAAACAAAACCCCAGGGAGTAGGGGAGGCAGCATTCCAGCAGGAGCAGGGCACTGTGGCTTTCCTGTGGTTTTTTTTGTTTTGTTTTTTTTTTTCTTTTAATTTAAATATAAACATGCAAGATGTGCATTCACCACACACTCCCTCAGTGACCCCAGCCAGGCAGATAACTGCCTGACCCCACAGGGCACTGTCTGAACCGGGAGGTTTTAAGTGCTGAGTTTGGTTTCCTGCCCCGTCTGCCCAGGTCCAGACGTGGCCTCATCCTCCTCGAGCCACCTGCAGCTGAGATTCAAAGCAAATTCCCTGCAGATATCGGTAAAGCCCTCCCCACCCCACACATCCACTCACCTGAAAGGAAAAACACGACCACAACTGAGTTGATGATGGAAAACCAGTGGATCTGCACGTCACTCATGGTCAGGTACGTGTCCCAGCGGGAAGCCCACTTGATGTCACTTTCCTGAAAGAACAGGAGCAGTTCTTCTCACATCAGCACATTCCCAATGGCTTCCACAACACCTGTGACACACACCTGGAGCGTCACTGCCAGGCAGCTCTGCAGTACTGCCTTACCTCCCAGTGCACAGAGTAGGTGAAGAGCAACTGGTTCTCTTTAGTGGGATCTATTTCCTGAGGGGCAGAACCCGTGGCTTCGGGCAGGGTACACATGCTCTTCTCATCAGCCTTCAAGTCTGTAAGGGAAAACACGGCACACACAGTCAGCCCTTCCCTCAGGCACCACCTCTCCCACGGAGCATCACCCTTAGGGCACTGGGCTGCAGTGATTCCAGGTACTGTGGGGAAGCACTCGCTGCTTGCTCACCTGCTCTGCAGTTTGCAAAACTATTCTCCTGACCAGCAGTGGAGCACGATTAACAAACTTTCAGGAAAGCTATGCACAGGGCTCTCCTTAACTGGAAGGATAAAAGCCTTCAGAGGTTCTGAAGCCAAGGATCTAGACCATGAACAAATCCTCTATTCCACATGACATGCTGAGAAAAAAAGACCTCTGCAGCAGAGCCTGCTCTGCCAGAGGAGAGCTGCACAGGGGTGATACACACCATAAGAAATTGCCCTTTGAGACCCTTCTCTGACATAGGAATGTTTTTCCCCTAACCATTATTTTTAAACTTCAGTCCCCCTGGACCAGTTCCAACCATCCTGTGTGTCCCTGGACAAGCACGCAGTGTCCCAGTCAGGGAGATCAGCACCACAACAAGAGCTACATGCCAGGCATGCCTCATCATCATGCCAGATGATACAGTGCAAAAAAATGCAACCCCAAAACCTCAAACTCAGATCTTTTTACAGGAAATGATTTTTCCATGGATTGCATTTCAAGGATAGCTCTCTATTGTTGGTACTTCCTTAAAAACAAAGGGGTTTATTCTCACAATTCGGACTCCTTCATTTCTGTGCCCTGTAAAGCAACAACTGGCACCCTGATACATCAGTGACATCCACCTCTTGTTCCTACAGGAGACTCTTCCCCCTTGCTCCCCTCCCCAAGAGTCTCTTACCTTCTAGTTTAATGCTCTGGGGAATCACCTCAAAGCGCACCACCCTATAGGTGTGCTCCTGGCTCTCTTCCACATCCTCTCTGTGGTAGTAAAGGATGAAGGAGAGGTGGTTGTGCAGGTAGAACTGAAAGAGTGACATGAAATAAAGCATCAGCATCCCAGGGCAGGAACAGGCAAAGCTGAGAAGCAACAGCTGCAGAAAACAGCTCCAGTGAGGAAAACTAAAGACACTCCAGCATCAGAGATCAGCCAGCCTTGGGGGCAAAGTGCCTTTGCTCTGCTGAGGGGAAGCCACTGCATGAGCATGTATAAAGTTACACAGTGAGAAAAAGGAAGGACTCCTGGCTATCGCACCAACAGTCCAGCACCCATCCCCTGCTTCCCACGAGAGACCCCTCTCTCATATTTCCACTCTTTATAAAACCTTTAGGTCGCATTCCCAATTCTGATACTCTCTGGCAGACCTCTAACACCCTCTGGCAGACACCCAGATCTCCTCCAGGCACCCTCAGACAGCACCTCAATGCTCTACCTTGTTACCGTCCATAAACCCAAGCCTATATCCGTGCTCGAACTGCACATCCTTCTCCTTCTTCTTCTCCTCTTCCTCACGATTGGAATAAAACTCCAGCCGTGTTGCCACAGGGAGGTTATCAGCAATGCTGAAAACACAGATTTCAGATCAAATTTGTCCACAGCACCAAACCCCCTCTGACACAAACCCACGCCAGAGGTGACTCACAGGTGGACGTAGTAATCCTCCCTGATGCGCTCGGCGATCAGCTTGCTCTGCTCCACTGTCAGAACGACTGGCTTGTTGGGAAAGTTACACAGAACCTCACATTTCTTCTCCACGTTCATGGAAACCTGGAAAGGCGTATTTACAATTCGGTCCCCACGAAGAACCTCGCCTGGAAAACAGGAAAACAGGGGCAGTGTTGGAGACAGCCAGGCTTCCTGCCATCTGGAGGGACCACAGCAATTCTCCTTTGCTACCAAGGATCAGACTGAAGGACAGTTTAGCTACTTTATTGGAAGTATCAATCACCACTTATGAAGCAGGTTACATGCCCGCCTTCAGGAAAGGCAAACCCCTGTTTGCAAACAGCCAGCACACAGTGAATCAGAGGAACCACGTTCTCCTCACAGCTCAGCAGAGGTGACACTTCCATTTGCTTTTAGCCCTGTAAACACCCCTCCCCAAGCTGTGGACTGTGCTGTCTGACAGGTACACACCGAGGTTCTCAGCCTTGTAGGTTATCTTGCTGGGCTGGCAGAAGGGCAGTGAGTAGTACTCGTAGGGCAGCTGGGTCCGGGAGCTGGTCAGCTTCACAGCCTGCGGGAAGAATGGAAGGATCATCCCCAGGAAAGGACTCAAGATCATTTCCTGGCCCCTCGGACACAGCCAGAAGCCAACAATTGAACTTCAAGACCATAAAGCTCACTTTTGGAAGACACTACTACTAATATTTAAAATAAGATGTTCCTGAGAGACCCCTGGCTCGCTTCCCTTTTGCACCATTCCCAGCTGTACATTCCCTACATTACGATTTAGTAGAAATTCATTCACAGAGAAACACTGGTGGTTTTATGAATTCATGTCCCAGTAGAGTCCTAAGAGCTCAAAAAAGATTCAAGAATCGCAACTCATACAAGGTTTCCTCAAAAAAAAAAAAAAAAGAAAAATTCATGTCCCACTGGACTTCCTGGGCCCTGTCTGGCCTCAAGGGCTATGAAGAGTTCAGCAATTTTAATCCTGCAAGGAAAGCCAGAGAGCCATCAGACTGGGGAGAAAGAGGGTTGGTGACAAACCCCAAACATTCCCAGAGAGTTCCCACAAATCACAGGGCACAAGGGAAGTGCAGAGACACACCACAATAGCCAAGGCCACAGTTGCTCCAAAAAACAGAACTGTTCTGCAACACAGCCAAGCTCCTTTATTGGAAGAGCACTGGCAAACACACTGGCTTGCCTTAGCACTTGAGGGAGCATTTGGCTCCTGAAATCCCTTTGAGAACAGCCATTCCAATACCCCCTTCTTCTGGGAAGCTTACTGTAGCCACAGGCAAGTCTCATTTGCTTAAAAATAGCCTGTGTCTGGCAGCCTGTGGCCAAAGAGAAAAGTGTGCTGTGCTCCATGTGGGAGTAGCCAACCTCAGCAGCCCCAAGGGTGCTGGATTTGCTGAGACAGAGGCCACAGCTTTAGAAAAATAAATGAAATGGGCAATAAATCGCTGATGTCTGGGTGGGTGTAGCAGCTCTTGTTCAGCACCAGCAATGCTGCGTGGAAACAGCTCCCAGCAAGGCTGGGCTCTAAGATCTGCAAGGCTCAAGGACAAGCACCTCCACTTGGGAAGGGCCTATCATAGATTTCCCTGGTCCTGAAGACACAGCACGAGCAAACCAGGTAGAAGAGAAAATTAAGAAGGTCTGATTCAAACCACTACTTTATTCCATAGCTCACTATGAAGCACTTTGAGAGTCAGTATAATGCTGGAGAAACTACATTCACTTCAAAGCCACAGTGAAAAAGGGGCTCTTTTCCCACATGGAGCAACATCTCAGGGACTTTGGTGCAACTGCTGAAGGAATTTGGTAGAAGATATCAGGGCAAGAACAAGAATCATGTTGGGAACTGAGTGTAAGATGAGGACAGTGACTACTTGAGGGTTGTCCCAACCACCTGACTCGACTGCTGTGAAACAGAGAAAATATCTGACCCCAACATTTTAGCAACAGGACCCCCAAATTTGACTTTCCAGCCCCCCTTAGCTGCTATGATATAAAAAAGAAAAAAAAAACAAACCAAAAGACAAAGTACCCCAAATCAAACAGATCAACAGCACCAAGTCCATCCTACCTTTATTTCTACGGGATCATTGCGGTGGAAGTTGATAGGAGCCACCCCAGGTACATAGAACGAGTCTGTACCGTGCAGCAACAACAGCAAGACCAGCATATACCTTAGCCTTTCCTGAAAAAAAGGAGAAGGAGCAGTAAAATATAACAGAAAAGGCAGGAACAACATTAGAGATGGGCAACAACACTGGAACCGTTCACCCCAGATATTAGAAAGGCTGCACCGTCAGGTGATCGAACAGAAACTAAACTCCCAAAAGCAATTTGTAGCTTTGTTCTGCGACCCTCACCAGGTCACTTTCTGCTCTGGGTGTCTCTGCCTCTTCATCTGCAATTAGGAAAATTCTGGCTCTGCTCAACCACAAGAAAAATGCAGTTTTTAGCTGCACCACGGGGCACTGAGCAGGCCATTACCTGACTTTTCTGCTCCCACCCATCTGAGCTCCCTACGTTGGAAAACTCCATGGATTAGTAGAGAAGAACCCAGATCCAACCAGCAGCAGCAAACCCTTAATTTATCACACCTTGCTGCCTCCTCAGCCCTTCCCATCACCTCAGGTGACCCAGCTTTGGCACGGGCAGGGAGGCTGTGAAATGAAAATTGAGCTTTAAAGAGTATTAGCCAGCAGCAGCTTGCCTGGATTAACACATCAGCTCTGGTGTAATCTCACAGCACTACTACCTTCACCCCCTCCTCCCAAACTCCCTGCTGGAGTTGTACCAGCACCACTGGAAAACCACACAAAACCCAGAGCTTGGTTTGGGACAACTCTTGAGCTAAAAATATATATAAAAAAAAAAAATCTGTGTTTGTTGCCCCCACACCCCTTCTTCTTCATCACCTCCCTTATTCTGAGGTGAGGAAAGTATGTTTGGATCAGACACCAGCAAGAGCCAACAGAGCATCCAGAATTACTGGAACTCGACAGGATGAAAAAAAAAAAGCCATAAATAGTGGTGGGGTTAAAATCTAAAATGTATTTAAAATGCAATTGCTAGGCACCTACAGAAAATGTTAGTACTAAATCATCAGATACACATGGCCTTTCAGCACCTGAAGGGAGCCTAAAACAAAGATTGAGAGAGACTGTTTTGACAAGAGCAGGACAAGGACGAATGGCTTCAAACTGACAGAGATTAGGTTTAGATTAGGCATTAGGATGAAATTTTTAATTAATTACTTCATTGAGGGTGGTGAGGCCCTGGCACAGGTTGCCCAGAGAAGGTGTGGCTGCCCCATCCCTGGGACTGTCCAAGGCCAGGTTGGACAGGGCTGGGAGCAACTTGGGCTAGGGAAAGGTGTCCCTGCCCATGGCAGGGGGTTGGAGTGAGATGAGCTTTAAGGTCCCTTCCAACCCAAACCATCCTGTGATTCTGTGATCTTTTATGTTGCTACTTGCAAACCAAAACCATTCTGGTGCCACCCTTGCCCCAGAGGGCTTGGAGGTGACAAGACCAGGACAGAACTTCAGCAGGAGGCACGTGAGCACATAGAATATGACATTTTTGATGACAAAAATTTTGCAGACATCAGGCTCTTTGCACACAGATGACGATGATGATGACTCAGGCACCACCAGGCAACAGAAAAGACAAGAGGGCGACTCTGGAAAGCTGTGCCAGGAAAGAACAGTTGGTGGCAAGGCATGGGAATCCTGCTATGGAACAGGTGGGGGAGCTCTGGAAGTGAAATTTGAAGGAAATACCCGGTGCAGGTTCCTGAGCTGGCAGAGCACAGGGAAGCTGATGCTGGGGCTCTTTCCTATCAGGACCTGACAGATGTGCTTCACCTTCTCCAAACGAAGGCATCAGCTCCAGCCATGGCAACAAGGACACCACCCAAAACATCTGTGTCACTCATGGACCTGGCCAGGTGATAATCTCACCTGGGGGATGTCTGGAAGCCGAGTTCTCTCCTAGGCAAGGTCAGAACTTCCAGAATGGAGCTCTGCTTTTGTTCAGTGGTGGAGCCCTGGTGAGGCCCCAACTTCCAGCAGACAGGACACAAACCTTTGCAGCCCTAACCAGTGTTTCAAAACACATGCACCAAACAGGCTTGCATCCCAGGTGCCAGGAAATCACATAACGAAGCAACAAGTAGCACAACAAACAGGCACAACTCCAGACTGAGAAAAACCCAGCTGCACGTGGGCAAAAATAGTTTGGACTGACTAAGCCTGGTTATTTTCCCATATGCAGACATGCAGATAGACCCTCTCTTAGGAGAATAAGATCTAAATAAGAGAAATAATTGCAGAAGCAAAATGACCCCCTCTTGTCCCCCAAATCACTGCTCAGACTGAAAAGATCCATCACAAGCAAAAATCCTACAGGAGGAAAGCAACCCCCTGTCTTAAAAAGGGGGAAAAAAACCGAATTTATTTCAAATGTCCCTATATTCTGTCTGCACACAGGCCCCTGACAGGAGCCACACTCTGAATTCTCTCTCCCACAGGCAGAACATACCCTGGGGAAATCATGGCACGAGCCCAGGCAAAGCAGGTCGCTCTGGGAGCAGCTGGCACGGGGCAGGCAGGACCCTGCCAGAGCTGCCAGCACAGCTCACCCACCACCCCCACGGCTCTGCCCATCCCACACAGCCCAGCACACCCGAGGGCAGCTTCCTCAAGTCTGTGGGATCTCTCCAAAAGATACTCAAAACACATTCCTGTAACCAACTTCAGAACAAAGCACTCGGCTGTAAGAAGCAACTCAAACCTTCCCTGCAGCAACTCTAACAGTATTTCCTGCCCTGTTCATGCACAAACCCTCTCCAAGAAGGCGCTCCTGGATAATTACCACTGAGACCTGGGATTTGCAGACAACTCCAGCACACAGTTTCTTTAATTTATCCCACTCAGAAAGGCTTAAACAACGCTGCCGCTTTCTGTGAATGCACAGAAGGTTCAGGAGCCACGCTGCCTCAACAGAGGAATTATTCACTAAGCCCCAGCCTGACCCAGCAGGGTGAGACCCCACAAGGTGCAGTTATCACCACACACGTGGAATGTGGTGACAGAACGGGAGGAAAGGCATTTGTGGGACGAAAAGAAAAATCCACCAAAGGTCTCTTACGCGTGCAACCTTCATTCTGCCCTCAGGCACCTCAACAGGACACTCACAGTGCTAAAGGCACTCTCTCCATGAGTCACCTCACACCCCAGCCCCGGCCAGCAGCGACCTTTGTATCAGCACACATCCTTTACCCACACTCATGGAAATATCCTTCTGCAAAAGCCATGAGAAAATCCATTTTACTACCACAAGACTCCAAGGCAGGTAAGTAACGTCCCAGCAGCTCATTTTCTCCTCTGTGAGATGGAACTGATGCTCAGCTACCTTTCCAAAGTCCCATCAGGAACACCTGCAGCTCTGCAAGGATTCAGGGAATAATTCAATGATAATAACAGGGATGCTGGGACGAGGGGAAGGCGAAGGGGTTGCTCACGCCCCGGCCCGGCAATTACCACTGAACACCTGTGAAAATCACACACAGCGCAACAGCCGCTTTGCTTGGCACCAGCACCGGGTCCAGGGCGACGCCTTCCTTCCAGAGAGCGGCACAGCGAGGGAAAGGGAATGGGAATGGGAATAGGAAAGAAGCGCCGGTGCTCCCTGCAACCCGCAACGCCCCGGCCCGGCCCCTCCTGCCCAGACCCGCGACACGGTGCCAAATTTGCCGCCGCGGGAGAACGGCACCGGCGGGGCAGGGACCCGCCCCGCTCCTCCGGGCCCCGAGCGGCGGCCGGAGCTCTGCCCTGCGCCGGTGACACCGCCGGGAGACGCGGCACAGCCGCAAGGCCCCGGGCGGCACCGGGGAGCCTCCCGCGGACAGCGGCCGGGCCCGTGACCCTCCCGGAGCCTCCCGGAGCGCCCTCCCCGCGCCCCGCGGCGGGGCCGGTGTCGGTGCGGGCGGGGGCCCGCGGTCGGGACGCGGGGCCGGGCCGGGCCCCCCCGCACTCACCATCGCCGCCGACGCCGCCATCTTGCATCCACGTGTCGGCGCTGGCGTCACCGGAAGCGGCGCGGGGTTGGCCGCGGGGCCGATCGCCATGGCGACCGCGGCGGCCGGGCAGGGCCGCGCCGGGACGGTGCTCTGCGCTCCGCCGGGGCCGCGCCCGCCTCAGCCCGGCCCCGCCCTGCTTGATGGGGCGGGGCGGGGGTCGTCGCTCAGTGCCCAGCGGGTCTCCGGCCCCGCGGAGCCGGTCGGGGATGGGGGGCGCCCTTCGCCGCCATGTTTGCTGAGGGCAGGAGCCTTGGCGTTGGGGGGTGGGCGGGCACGACGCCGCCGCGGCCATGTTTGGTGCGGGCGGGGCCGGGGCCGGGCCGTTCCGAACCACCCGGTCCGACCCCGCCGGTCCCGGAGCACGGGACAGCTCCGAGGGGCGCTCCGGACCCTCCCGAGCTTGGGGCCCGCTCCGAGGGCTGCTCCGGGCCTGGAAGGGTCTGCTCTGCGGACCCCAACTTCCCCCATCCACGTCCCCCAACTTTGTCCCATCCTCGTCCCCCCGTGTGCTCCGGAGCGGGAGGAACGGCCAGGAGAGGAGAGGTTGATAAATAGTTTATTGGTTACGAAAAGGAGCTCACAAAGCAGATAGAAAAGAGCTGAAGCGTCTCCATTTGCCTCTTGGTATCGAAAATATAATCACAGGCCCCGATGTCCCTGCTGTAAGAGGTACAGGGCTATTTAAAAATAATACATTGCTTCCTTCTTTTCCCCAAATAACCTGTCATTAAATACTAAAAATAAACAACAACACTGAGTGAGTGTGCAGGGAGCACCGGGCCCTTGCTGACACTGCAAATACCCCAGCAGACATCAAATCCTGCCTGGGAGCTTTGCCATGGGGGAGAGGGCTCCTTGGGCCATGGGTTTGGGCTGCAGAGGTTTCTCCCAAGGCAAGCAGAGGGGGATCCATCCAGGGACAGCCTGGAGATGCTGTCTGTCTGTCTGCCCACCCTCCTGCACAGCCTCACCAAACCTGTGCTCTGCATGGGGGGGTGGGGGGTGCTGTGAAAATACTGAGGAAGGAAACCCAGGAGGGAGAGAGCAGGACACGTGTCTGTGACACTTGACATCCAAACCCCGGGATCGACATCCAGACCCCCGGATCCTGCGCTAAGTCTAATGTGCTGCATCCCCCGGGAATGCCCCGGGATCTCTGGGACACGAAGGGACCAGCTGGGGCACAGGCACTTCAGGGCATTTCACCGGGGCCAGCGCAGCCAAAGCACCTGGAGAATGGCACGATAGGATCTCAGGGGAATTTTAAAAAAATACTAATCTGGGATTTTTAATTTGTAGCAGAAGCAGGGCCAACCCCATCCCTGCCTCTCCTCCTGCAACCACTGTCCAGCCGGCACATCCCTCGGGCACTCAGGCTCCTGGGAAAGGCACAAGATACAGCCACACATCGCCACATCGCTCCTCTCTCCATCCATCCCGAGCACGGCTCCCTCCTGCTCTGCTTCCTGGGCCACAGTGTATCCTGGGGAGATCCAGGGCCAGGCTGGCAGGGGAAGCAGGGCACGGGTGGGATGTGAAGAGCAGGGCGTGTGTGGTCACCGGCAGTGTCTGCCCCGAGCGTCCCGCGCTAGGGCTGCTGCTGGTACTGGCTCTCTGTGGCAGTGAAGAAATCCTCCAGAATGCTCTGTGTGTACTCGAAGGTGGGACGGTCCTCGGGCCTGCTCTTCCAGCACCTCATCATGAGGTCGTAGAGCTCCTCGGGGCAGTTCTCCGTGCGTGGCATCCGGTACCCGCGCTCCAGCGCCCGGATCACCTCCACGTTCGACATCCCTGGAGAAACGGGGATGGGGGGGGGGGAATTGTGAATACCACACAGGTGGATTTCTTTAAGAGGCATGCAAACCCCACTCCCAAACCCGCTCACCCCGTGGGCAGTGTCACCAGGAAGGAAAAAGAGCGGTTAGAGGGGCTGGGAAGGGGGAACTGCTGCTCCGGGTCAGGGAAATGTGGACAAACGAGGTGCTGGGTTAGCTGTGGCGTGGAGCTTTGTACCCCAGAGCAGGTGGGGTTTATAATCACTTTGTATAAATTTAAAAAGAAAAAATAAAGGCTCCACGTCTCCTTGTTCTGAGTCTCTAATGAGCAATTGCTTCCAATGGAAACAGGTCAGTGTGGGGGCAGAGCTGCTCCTCAGAAGAGCCATTTGTGCAGATCCTTCACGGCCCATTTGTAGCAGCATTTACAGAGTAATTTCCCGTTGAAAAAGATACCAAAGTAACAATTAGTATAAAATAGAGTGTGGTCCCTACTGATAAGGGCTTACAGAGGTTTCCCATGGTGCTGGAGGAGCTTGGATGCCATGGGTGGGGCCCAGAAAGTGGAGTGTGTCTTTTGGAACCAGATTAGAGGTGGCATTTCACCTCCTTACCTGGATAAGGGGTGCGCCCATAGGTAATGATCTCTGTCAGGAGGATCCCAAAGGACCAGACATCAGATTTTATAGAGAAAGATCCGTAGTTGATGGCTTCTGGTGCAGTCCATTTAATGGGAAACTTGGCACCTGGACAAAGAGATACAACAGGAAACATGAACTCGGACCCAAGTGCCGAGAAATGGGTGGTGAAATTTGGGGAACAAGAAACAAACAGAAGAGGAGGAAGTCAAGTAATGCAAATGAGAGGAGCTTCCCTCCTCTGCCCACATACCCAGCACGCCCCTTCCTGGGGTAGGTGCCACGTTGGTCAGTGGCTCTGAGGGATCCCCACAACCCTTCACCCCCCAGCAGCTCTCCCCCCCACCTTCCCGGGCCGTGTACTCGCTGTCCTCGATGACCCTGGCCAGCCCGAAGTCTGCGATCTTGCACACCAGCACTGCTGACACCAGGATGTTGGCAGCTCTCAGGTCTCTGTGGATGTAGTTCCTCTTCTCAATGAAAGCCATTCCTTCTGCAATCTGCCACAGGGGAACGAGGGAAATGCAAAGAGGCTGCTTGAAATAACACACCCCACACGGCGCTGAAGAAGTCAACAGCTTCTGGGCAGCGCTCGGAAAGGGGTGAGAGGGGGCTGAGCCACAGCAGGAGATGGATGTCCCATCTCTGGAAGTGTCCAAGTCCAGGTTGGACGGGGCTTGGAGCAACCTGGTCTAGTGGAAGGTGCCCTACCCATGGCAAGGGGGTGGAATGAGATGAGCTCCAAAGTCCCTTCCAACCCAAACCATTCCGCGGGACCAGGTCCTGCGTGGGAGCCTCGCTCCAAGCAGGGAGTCCCTTGCAGGAGGGGCTGGGGTTTGGGTGACCAGCACAACATGACACCTTCAAGCTGCTGTGGGAGAAAGGCCTTGAGAACTGACACCCAGCGAGCTCCTGTGCTCACGAGCAGGTGACTGTGGGTCTCTGCAGGGCAACACTTAACCACTTCATCCACAGCCGTGCGGATGTGGAGACAAGCATATCACTCTCTGCTCAGGGAAGATGTGAGGCCAATCTCCAAACACATCCACAATGCCTCGAGGGAAGCAGGGAGTCAACTGTCCCCCCTACACAAAGGGATATCAAACGGACTATGATTGCTGCAGCAAGGGTTTGCATCGCAGAGCTTCCCTGGCCAGGGCAGAAAACCACAGGGGTGGCTCTCCTGGGTAGGGTGGGGAGATGCCTGGGGTCTGTGAAGAGTCAGCCCTGCCTGGGAGCGATGTGGCTGTCCTGGCCCCCGACAATCCCCCCCCACCTCCATCCTCAGACGTCTCTGCACTCAGTGTGTGCATCTGTCAGCCCTGATCATGCAGAGGTGACCTGGTGTGTGCACAACCAACCCCTAAATTTGTGCCAAGTTACCCCATGCCTGGATGTGACCAGCATCCAGAAGGTGAAGGGGCTGGAGGGGACAGCCAGAGGAGACACTCCCCACTTTCCCACCACACCAGCACAAGCCAGCCCAGCGTGAGGTGCAGCTCTCACACAGCTCTCCCCACAAAATACAGAAGTAAACAGGCAGTGCAAGAGCGGAAGGATCATTTCCATGACCACAGCTGCAGTTCCACCACAGTGACTCAGCCCCAGCACAGTGCAAGGCTGCTGCCTGCTCATGGCAGCACATCAGCCTCTGCGCCCCAGTGCTGCTCCCAGCAGCTCCTCAGAGCTGTGGGCCAAGCTGGGGGTTGGCATGACCCAGCTTGCTGGGAACAGATGGTGTGCAGGAGTGCACAGCTGATGCACAGACCCCGGCACAGCCCGCTCCAGCAGCCAGTGACCTGGTCTAAACCCCAAGGGTCTGGGCTCCCATCTTGGCTTTCCTGTTGATCAGGTGCCTCTGAGAAATATTTCATCGAGGTACCAAGCTCAGCTCAGAGGGTCCCTGGATTCAGCCCTCAGTGGGGGGCACTGGAGAAGCAGCAGGGACTCAGGGGTTGTACAAATGGTTGCACATTTGGAACGAGGTGTATAACAGCAAATTCTGCTGTGTTCAAAATCAGGCCCTGAAAATATCCCTGAGATAATTATCCCTGAGTCCTCCTGCGTTCATCCTTCTCAGGGGCACAAGGGGGAGCAGGAGCCAGGGAAGGTCCTCTCCTTTCTCACCTGGGCAGAGAAGTCGATCAGCTTCGGGAGCGGCAGCCTGTTCCCCTCATTGCTCTTCAGGAAATCCAGCAAGCTCCCTGCAGACAGGGAATAGTGCCAGGGCTGATGGCTCATCTGGACCCTGCATCCATCCTCCACAGGCTCCAGGGAGCCAAGCAGGACAAGGGGACTCAGGAAACACATTTGATCCCCCACCCTGCTCCCATGGAATGGGCCAAGGTGCGAGCACTGCTGCAGGTTCCTTCCTGCCTTGCTGAGTGTTCCTCCTCATCTGTCCCCTGTCAGGGGTCCCTCCTCTCCCAGCGCTGTCACCACATCCCCCCACCCAGCACCCTTCCCTGGAGCACTCAGGCACACAGTGGCAGGAGCTGGACCTGCTCCCAGTGGCCCTGGAGTTGGTGCAGAGCCCGGGGGTGCAGGATTGCTCCTGCACCATCCCAGGGCACCCGGGTGCTGCCACCTGGCCTGGCCCACAGGCACCGCTCGGGGATGAGGGTGGCACCTTTCTCCATGAACTCTGTGATGATGTAGATGGGCTCCTCCCTGGTCACCACCGCGTGCAGCTTCACCAGCTTGTCGTGCTGCAGCGTCTTCATCAGGTTCGCCTCCTCCAGGAAGGCGTCCACGGACATGCTGCCCGGCTTCATCGTCTTCACTGCCACCTTGGTGTGCTTGTTGTAGGTAGCTGGGGGGGTGGCACAACAGACCATTCCCAGGCTGCACTGGGAGCGCTGGGTTTTGGAGTCAAAACCCCCGGCCCTGCAGACGTAGCTGCTGTGTGAGGGCTGGAGACTGTGCACAGCCCAGAGCTGTCTCCACACACCCAGCCCCGAGCAGCCTCTGCATTAAAGCAAGGTCACCTCTGTGTCCCCCCTGCTCCTCTCCCCTCTCTACCTCTTTCATCCCACCATCCCTCCACCTCCTCTCCCATCCCTCACCCTTCCTCCTTCACCGTCACCTTCATCTTCCTCCCAGCTGCCTCCCCCTCAGTCTCACCCATCCACACTTCTCCAAACTGCCCAGCTCCCAGCTTCTTCTCCAGCCTCAGTGACTCCCGAGGGATCTCCCAGGCATCCTTCTCCCAGGGCTTCTGCGGTTTGGGCACGTGGCAGGGGTGGGTGAGCTTCTGGCACAGCCCGTCGCTCTGACCTGCAGGGAGCAGCCAGGACCATCAGCTGGCCCGTCTCACCGGCCTCACCGTGCTTCAAGGGGGAGTCCGTGGACATTCAGGGACACCAACACCACAGCTATGACAGCCAGCAAGCCACAGCACCAGGAGGAGGGCTGGGAATCCCTGCATGTCACAGCCAGAGCCACAGCAGAAGCCCAGCGGTGTCAGGCAGGAGCCCCTCAGCATCTGCACACCCCTGTCTGCCTGGTGACTGCCTGGCTCAGGGACAAAACCCCATCTGTGATGGTGGGGCTGGGAGTGCCAGGGCTCACCCTGGTAGTGCTGGACCAGCTCCTGCAGCGTGTTGAAGTTGTTGCGTGGGGAGATGTAGAAGCCCCCGCTGTCCAGGGTCCGGATCTTGTAATGCTTCACTGCACCGCTCTGCATCACGTCCCCGTCCCGCACCGACAGCGAGTAGGAGCCTGGATGGGGAGGGGTGAGCTGGCAGCCCCCACAGGGACATATCCCAGCTGTGCCCAGACATCCCATGCTCCTGGCACTCACGGAGCCAGCAGCACCCATCCCACCGTGCTGCCACCACCCCTTCAGCCCCAGGCCAGCTACAGATGTGCCCTGAACACCCAAAGCATCCTCAGCACCCAAAGCAGCCTCAAAGAGGCACATCCCCCTGTCCCTGCCACGGGGCTCAGACATGTGGCAGCACCGTGGGCTCTTGCAAGGACATGGGCCCCCCAGTCCCTGCCTGCAGCACAGCAGAGCCCCCCGGGCTGGGGAGGGATCTCCCGAGCTCCTCTGCCCGGCAAATGTGGGTGAGGGAGGCTCCTTGGGCAGGTGTTCCCCACCACTGAGCTGCAGACACCCCTCTGCACCTTTGGTTGTCTCGCTGTCCCGTATCATGAAGGACCCGATCGTGTTCCCGGGGCCAAGGAGCTGCCGCTCCGCGTCCTTCCGGCTGATGCCTTTGAAAAACCACCTGCAGCAGAACCAAAGGAACCAAGGGACGCTGCTGGTGTGGGGCAGGGCTGGGGGCAGGACAGGGGTCAGAATAGAGACAGTTGAGGTGAGGGAGCGTAGCACCCTGTGGGACCAGGATCTGCCACAGAGGGATGGACTCACTCCTCTGTCTCCAGGGAATCAGCTCGGGCAACGTAATTGCTGGGGATGAAGCCTTCGTGTCCCGTCACCAGAGACCGTGCTTGCCACCAGGCCCCTGACCTGTGACAGAAACATCGTTGGGTTGGCTCATGGCACCTGGCACTGGGCACCAGCAGCTCCTCCAGGGGCCAAGTTCCAGAAAAAAACCCTGACAGGGCCATGTAAACCTTCAGGAAACCCTAGGTGGGGGAATGCCAGCAACACTTACTCCTCCAGCACCTTCAGCCGCTCTCCTTTCTGGAAGCTGAGGTCCCCAGCGTTCATCGCCTCGTAGTCGTAGAGTGCCAGCACCACATTGTCCCCCAAGCCTGCAGCAAGGGAGGCTCCCTGGGCACCCCTCCCCATGCTGGGATGGGTGCCTGGCCACTCCTGCATGAACACTGGCCAGGACATTGGCATGGACATTGGCCAGGACCCCCGCAGCACCCAATCTTCATCGTGTCACGTATGGCCTTTGAGGGGGCCCAGAGCTCCCATCCCCCCAGGATCAGCAGTGTTCCCTCCAGGCTGGAGAGGACCTGGTCATGCTGCCCCCACATGCTCCCACCTCCTGCATCCCCTTGCAGCCCCCTTGTACCTACCATCCTCAGGCAGGGGCACAGCCACACTGGGGACATGATTGTTCTGGAAAGTGGGACAAAACCAGAGAGTGACATTGCAGGTGGCAGAGATCTGTTTCCCATGGGGGTCTTGGCCCCCAACAGCAGTGGCAGGGACAGGAGGACACCCAAAGGGCATCACCAGTGCCACCTGACACAACAACCTACACAGCACCAGTATCTCCATCCCTTCCCAACACCTTAGTTTTTCTCTACCTTTCTCCATAATTCCTGGATTCCCATCAGGTCCACTCTGTGCTTTGTTCCAGTGTGGCCTGGGCTCCCACCCCACAGCCAAGTCCTTGTCCCAGTGCACAGGCACTGCCAGTACCTGCAGCTGGCCCTGCTGTCAGTGCTGGCAGCTCTGTGGAGGAGAGGGCTGAGCCCCCCGTGATGGCTCTGCCCTGAACCCCTGGCTCACTCAACAGCTCCCACTCACCCTCCTGTTGGCGGCCGTGGGGTCCCTCACATAGTGGCCTTGTTGGATGCTGGGACTGGGGTCAGGGTCAGGATCAGTTTTTATCGTCTTCTCTTGGACACCAGCAGCCTTCGACCTCACACAGCCCATGCTGCAGCCGAGGGAGGGGAAGTGAGGCCATTGCGACAGAGGTGAAAGCCCCGCTCCAGCCCCGCTCCAGCCCCGTTCTGTCACAGCAGGCCAATTTTGGGCAGACAACAGCAGCTACCATGGAGCAGCTTCCCGGCCCTTCCCTGATCCAGGACAGGCTGCAGCCACCGGGCACCGTGGCAGCAGAGAGCCACTTGGTGTCTTCTGCAAAAGTGGGGCCCTCATCACGGTGGTCTCCCACACAGCTCAGGGCTCCCCACACAGCACTGCTGGTGCCTGTGGCCCCCCCATCACCACGGGTCTCTGCTCCCCACCACGCTCCCCTGCTCTCTGCTGGGTGGAGCCGCCTCAAAGAGCCAGCCCAGGGTGAAGGCAAATGCTCAACTTGCTCCAGCTCCCCAGGAAATTCAGTGGGAAAAATATGCTGCAAAAAGCAGCAATAGTGGGAAACCCCTCACAAATGAACTTCCCTTGACCGGAGAGACCTGGGTGCAGAGAAAGGAGAAGGTGCTGGTGACGGCAGTGAAGGAGGAAGCTCAGGGCTGAGCCCTCGATGGGCACAGCACAGTTGCACTTCCAAGACTCTCCAGGGACATCACTGTCACCTCAACACCCCATTCCTCATCCTTCCCCGTGTGCCAAAGCCCAGGGCAGAGCAGGAGCAGTGGTGGCAGCCGTGAAGCTCGTCCCCCTCACTGGGCACAGGCTCTGGACTGTGCCAGGTCCATCTTGGCATACCCACACGGCACCTGGGTTAAACTCAGCCGTGCCCCACATGGTGCCATGGCCAGTGCTTGCTCTGTTTGTCCCACACAGGGTCAGGGCATCATGAAACAACCACCTCCGAGGGTTCAAGGGTCCTGCTGGCACCCAGTCTGCACCAGCCGTGTGGCCATGTCAATCCCACTGGCTCCTGTGCCATAGCTGGCATTCCTGGTGTATCCCACCAACGAGAGCCATGTCCCACGGCCTGTGCAATGTCCCCAGTTACTGGACCAGGTTGGATGTGAGTGCCCATGACCCCAGGAGAACGGCTGCCCGCAGCCCCCTGCCCTTGCTGCCCCATGCCCTCGGTCGGGGAGGGCAGCAACAGGTCCTCGACAGACCCCGCAAGGCCACTAAAAGGAACCCCCTCGTCGGGGCTACGCCGTGCCCAGCCGGGCCCCGCTGGATTCCCTGCCATCGCCCCATTCCTATCACCCAGGGGCTGCCGCTCTGAGCGGGACCGTCCCGGCGCAGGGACGGACCCACCGGGCTGCCCGTGCCCGGTCGCGGGGCTCCTCCGCCCTGTCCCGCCGCCCTCGGGGCTCCGCTCCCCGAGCTCTTACCTCTGCCGCCGTCCCGGGGCACGTCCCCGTCCCGCTCCCAGTGCCGGTCCCGCAGCCCGGGCTGCCTCCGCCGCTCCGCTCTGCCCGGCTGTGCTCCCACCTCCCCCCTAAGACCGCGCCCCTCACGGAACGGCCCCGCCCCGACTCCGCCGGTGCTGCCGGACGGGGCAGATGATGCCGATTCCTCCTGTACCGTGGTGGGAGCGGGGACCCCCCCTTTCCCACGCACCGCAAGGACATCCCAGCCTCTCGTGACCCCGCTGTCCTTGGGTCTCCCCGACGGGTGTCAGAGCCCTTCTCTCCACCCACTGCCCCCGGGACGCTGTGAGGGTTTAGGTCCCGGCACTCCAGAGTAGCCCCCGGGATGTTTCCTAGCCTGGTGCGGGGACGTGGGGGGCATGGGTGGAGCACAGACCACGGAGTGAGCCTGGGTCTTCATCCCCAGGAAGAAGAAAAGACACCCCTGAGCATCCCGTGATGGGGAGCAGGAAACGGGAGGTGAGGGGCATAAGGTTTGTGAAGCCCAGCTCGGAGGGGTGGGGTTGTCCCTGGGCTTTGCAATGTCCCAGCTGGCCCCAGTATTCCTGTGCCAAAACTCCTCTTGGTGCCCTGTCCAGCCCCAGAGTGTTCCAGCCTTCACTCTGCATCGCCCAGAGCAGCCCTGAATTTGGGATGGGGACAGCATCAGCAAGGGGACCCACAGCTCTGCCATGCCCCTGACTATGGCGCCGCTTGGGCTTGGGGTGTCAGAGGAAGCAGCCAGGGTGTAAGAGCAACTCACCTCATGGGGGGTTTGCATATGTAAATTTTTAAAGAGAAAAAATAATTTGCTGTGGTAGCCATGGCATCTGCTGCCCACACACCAGTCTGGGGCTACAGCGCTGTCCCACAGTCCCCCACCAAAGAACATCGGCTCGGGGCCATCAGCCACGGGACATTAGCTGGGGTACAGGGGGCAGGGGACATCAGCTGAGGTCCATCAGCCAGCAGGGAGCACAGCCCTGTCCCTCGGCGGCGGAGGGGCTGCAGGGCGGTGCTGCAGGAAGCCGGTCCCGGGGCAGGAACTTCCTTTTGTGAAACACCCGCAGCCGGCAGCTGGACGAGTGTCGCACAGGCCTCACAGGCAGCAATGGGCCAGCTGTGGCCCCTTCTCATCCCAGCACACTCTCACTGGCCCCTCATATTGCTGAGGCAAGCCTGGAACAGCCAGGAGCACCCCAACTCTGGGAGTGACCTGTACGTGGCACTGAAGTTGACAGGTGCCCCAGCCCAGCCCAGCAGTCCCCAGCCTCAGCACACCCCCCCACTGCAGCAGCCCCTGCACCCCGATACAGCCTTCGCTTGGGGAAGAACCTGCTCTGCTCCCAGCCCCAACATTTAATTGAAATCTACAGAAATTACAGGACAAGTGGCTCCCCTACCTGCCACAGCTGCCCTGTGGTTCCAACAGCCCTGCTGAGAGCTGGCAGGGCAGTGCAGAGCCCTGTCCCCTCCCACGGTGACAAATGGGGAGACAATGACCCCCCTCCCAGGTGCTGGGGCAGAGCTGGGCACCTTCAGAGTCTCAGCTTGAAGGTGCAGCACCGCATCGGTGAGCAGGGAGGGGACTGCTGCGTTTTAGCAGTGGCTCACAGGTAGTTGTCCTCTTCCTCCTCCTCCTCCTCTTCCTCATCCCGTGCCAGCGCCTCGATGTCGTGGGTGATGTCCGTGATCATGCGGTTGAAGGACTCGGACTCGGAGCGCAGGGACCAGCTGTCGTAGCTGCGCACGGCCGAGGCCGACGTGTTGCTCATGCTGCGCTTGATGCGGCCAAAGCTGTCGGTGAGGATCCCGCCCTCCCGGATCCCGATGCTCTCCAGGAAGGTCTCAAAGTATCCGATGTCTTGGTCAGGGATGAAGGGCCTCATTCCTGTCGTGGGCACCATAAGCCTCAGGAGGTTGCTGGCAGGGGGCTCATCCCATCCTGTCCCCCGCAAGCACCAGGGTCCTGACACCCTCTGGAGCACACCCAGCACCAGCACCCCACCCCGAGGGCTGCACAGACATCATCAGGGGGACACAGCGTGGCTGCAGACACTCACCCAGGAGGAGGAACTTCCTGCGGTCCCCGTAGAGGCGCAGGAGCTCGGCGCAGTACTCCCGCACCGGCGTGCCCAGCCGGTACTCACGGAGCAGGAGGGCAAACTGCTGGATCTCCTGCGATGACAGCTTGTTGCGCAGCTGCAGTGACACGGGGATGGGTCAGGGTTTGGGACACTGGCAGCACACAGCCCTGTCCCCCCACCTCTTCTCTGGTGCAGGGGGCTCAGACCTGCCTGCTGTCCCCCGCCCCAGCCGCCGGCACTGCTGGCCTGCTGCCCATCCCTGTGCCCATTCCTGTGCCCATCCCTGTGCCCTCACTGTCATCATGTAGTCCTGCAGCTGCTCCAGCCCTGCGCCACTCTGGTCGCTGCCGCTGCAGGCGGTGGCCAGGCTGTGGTGGGAGTGGTGGAAGGAGGGCGAGGAGGTGCCGCTGTAATACGCCTCGAAGGTCTCGTGGGAGCCATTGCTGTGGGAGGATGGGGACCAGTGGGTCCCTGAACCCCTGGGGTGCCCAGCTGCCCTCCATCCACTGCACAGCACCCACCGTGGGACAGGGCTGGGGCACCACTGCAGCTGGGACAGGCAGCCACCCAGAGCACGAGCACCCACCCAAGGGCAAGGGCACCCACCCCAGCCTAGGGGCACCCCCGGGGGGAGCCAGACTCACAAGGAGCTGCAGCAGCTGTAGTCGGCGTCGTAGCCGTACGTCCCATCTGTGCGGCAGCTCTCGCCTGGGGAGGGAGAGGCGAGATCTCACAGTGAGGCCAAACCCCCCATGCAGTGCCCATGCTCCCTGACTCATCAGCCCCACGCTGTGCCCATGAACCCCCACCCATCAGCCCCATGCCACCCCGCTTGGTGTCCCCACTCCTGCCCCCAGCCACTCACTCCTGCTGGAGAGCCAGGGCCGTGTGGGTGTCGAGGTGTAGTGGTACCCGGCACGGTCCACACACTCAATGCTCTGGTCCCCGTAGATGATCTGGAACACCTGGCAGATTAGTGCACAGGACTCCTCACCAGCATCCTGCAGGGTGGAGGAGGAGGTCAGTGAGTGCCGCTGGATGGGGCAGCAGGCAGCGGGTGGCGTGTGGCACACACCGGGGCCGCTCACCCTGTTGGGCACGGCGAGGATGACGAGGTTGGAGTAGGCGTCGGGGCAGGGCTCCTGGGGGTCCAGGGGGTTGCCGCCGGGGTGCCGCCGCTCCCAGCTGCCGAAGCCGGTGCCGCGCTCCCAGCTGCCGCCGGCGGTGCCGGCCCGCCGCCGCTCCCAGCTGCCGCCGCACGGCTGCCTTCGCTCCCAGCTGCCCGAGGGCCGCCCGCGCTGCCGCCGCTCCCAGCTGCCGCCCCGCCGCCGCTCCAGGCTGCCGCCCTGCCGGGCCTCCTGCCCGCCCCGCGCCGCCCGCCAGTCCAGGCTGCAGATGGTGTGCCGCCTCTCCATCGCGCCCCCCAACCGACCCCCCTCCGGCCACGAGCCCCCCGGGCGCTTTTCGGGGGGAAAAGCCTCCGGCACGCTGGCCGGGGCCGCCTCAGGGTGCGCTCCGGCAGGGACCGGGTCCACTCCCAGGCCTGGGGCAGTGGGGAGAGACAGAGGGGTGTGGAGGTGTGTCACGGCAGGGGGGCTGCGCTGCCCACCCTGCCTGGCCCCCAGCCCCTGCTCTGGCACCACTGTCCCACCAGCCCAGTGAGGTGCAGAGGGAGTTGTGAGAGTCCCAGTGGGTTGTGGGGGCAGCAGGCAGGGGATTAGGGGCCACTCCTCAGCTGGAGCACAGCCCCCACCCCGGGGACCCTTCTCCCAGCTAGCAGCTGAGCTGGGGTTTGCGGATCACAGAGCCCGAGCCCCTGTTCGTGTGTGATGGGATGGGATGGGGGGCAACCCCAGCCCTCTGCTCCTGCCGTTAAAGCAAACAGAGGTGGCAGCACAGCTGGGACCGGTCTCCAGGGGAGTCCCAGGCAGTGCCCCCTCCAGCCTCGGGAAGTGAACACCCCCTCCGAGCGGGGGGACACGCTGGATTTTGTGCTCAGCCCGTGCTGCTGCCCTGGATAGAACCCAACCCCCATCACCCCCCAGGGTCCAGCCTCCCATGCTCTGGGTACACCAGGCACTCGGGGCCGTGGGCAGTGACCCCCGGCCCGTGACCCCGCACCGGTTTTGAGGATGAGGAGGTGCAGGGCGTCGTCTCGCAGGTAAGAGGCTGCGGCGATCTCGTGGGTGGGGATGCGCAGGATCAGCTCCTCGTTGTCGCGCCAGGTGAGCAGGAGGCAGCGCGCAGAGAGGCTGAGAATGCTGTCCTGCTCCGGGGTCGTCTGCAGAGGCAGCTCCTTCAGCTGCTGCAGGGGCAGAGTGCGGGGGGGGCGTGGGGCACCTGGCAGTGTCAGACACCCGGCGCCCACCCTCTGGGCAGCACTGGGGGCACCCTGGGGAATGGTGACCCCCCTTACCCTGGCCGTGTCCAGCAGCTGCAGCACCTCATCCCGGCTGGAGGGGTTCAGGGAGGATGTCACCCATGTCAGGTGGCCTAAAAACTGGGGGGAACAAAATCCAGGGCAGCCTGGGGAGCCCTGGGGATGCACCTTTCCCCCTGCCTCCACCCCTAGCCACCTCCCCAAGGGCAGGACACATCTCCCTGGGGGGCAGGGAGATCTTGCAGTGGGGGGTCCTTCCTGCACCCCCAGCCCACCCTCCCTGGCTGTTTGCCTGGGGTGGCCTCATGTCCCCACCCCAAGCAGGCAGTGACCCCAGGCATCTCTGGGGCACCCCTTACCTTCACCTCCTTCTCCACGTAGTCGTGCAGCAGGATCTGGGGGTCGATCAGGTAGTCGGGGGGATAGAGGGGCACGGAGTGCAGCGGGCGCCGGTAGACGCTGCTGCGGAGCGCTGCCCTCCGCGCAGCCTTCGGGAACACCAGCCGCTTGATGGGCGACACAAAGCCCTGGCGGGGGAACGGGCACAGGGAGGAGTCAGCACCGGGCACCCAACCCTGGCACCCACACACAGGGTCGGTGGCACCCAGCACCTGGGGACGGGCTGGGCACCTCCCTGCTCGCTGACCCCAGGTTTGCATTATTTGTGTGGTTTGGGGGGCTGTGAGTGGGGACCTCACTCCTCCCTGCTGCGCTGTGGGAGGGGTGCAGGGCCTTTCAAACCCGTGCATCTCCGCCCGCTCCCACCCTCCCGGCAGTCCCCCGGGTCACCAGCCCCCAGCCCCACGCACCTTCTTTCCCTTCTTGGCCTCGCAGTCCATGGCTGGACGCGGAGCTGCGGCCGCCCCCACCGCCCCGCTCGGCGCCGCGGTGCTTTCCTGTGTCGGAAACTCCACCAGGATGGCTGGGATGTGAGTTCCTGCCTCTCCTGGGGGGTGCTGGGACTGGGCTGGGCTGGGCCGGCCTGGGCTGGGCTGACACTGGGACCGGGTCAGGACTGAGCCTGGGAATGGGACTGGGACTTGGGCAGAAACAGGGGGTGAAGTCAGCTGGGATGGGACCGGAGCAGGCACTGGGACCAGAGCAGGTGGTGGGGGTGCCCTCGGGACCCTGTTACAGAGCAGTCCCTGCCCCTCACTGCCGCAGGGCTCCTGCCTGGGCCTGGGGCTGATTCTGCTTCCCCATGGAGTCTGAGCCCCCTGTGGGTCTGGGGATCGGCTGGGGATCAGGGGCTCTGTCAGGGAGGAGGTTGGCCCAGCAGTGGCCATGTCCAGCAGCTTCCTCCCCAGGAAGCTGCATCCTGCTCATATCCCCCTTCCCTCCTGGCTGCCACACCAGGACCACTGACACTGAGCAGGCAGCACCACCACAGCCACTCTGCTCTGCTCCTGGAGTCCCTGAGCACCCCATGACAGGGAGGCACCATCCTGCCCCGCTTCAGACCCCACCCGTGAGCCGGAGGTGCCAGCAAGGACGGGATCCCACAGGCAGGGCTTATTGAAATGAATTTAATATCTCATGTTGCAGCAAAATTAAAAATATACAAAAAGTTTGTGGTATACAAAAAAGTCTCGGGACGGACCCCGGCCTCCCGCTCACCCCCGCCCGTGCCGAGGGTCCCAGAGAAGAAGGTGGCACACAGAGTATTTACAGTACATGACAGCAGCCGCCGGGTCCCAGCGCCCGGGGGGGGGGAAGGTGGGCAGGGATGTGGCTGAGACCCCGCGGCAGCCCCTGCCAGAACGAACTTCCCTCACTCCCTGAAGCCGGAGCAGCCCTGGAGCTGTGCCCCTCCTGTAGCTGCTTGGCCCCCAGACGTGCCCCCTTGCTGCGGTCCTGGTGGGCTGGTGCTGCCATCCTGGGCAGCGGGGCGCTGGGTTTGGCTGCCCCTGTGGCACAGGCTGGGTGGGAAGCAAGGGGGCATCCTGGCTGAGCCCCAGGGCAGCAGCGGGACCCAGGGGCTCCCCCAAGCCCCAGGCATGGCCAGAATGCCCTGTCCAGAGCAGCCCAGGGCTGAGGGTACCGTGGCTTGAGTGCATAGAAAAGTGTCCCTCTGTCCCACCGGCGCGGCCCTGGGGTCCCCACACAAACCCCGGGGTGAAGGGCATGGGGGGTGCAGGTCACCCTGAACGGTGTCTCTGTCCTGCAGGGGACAGGGAGAGGGGCTGGGGTAGGGGGAGCCCAGAAGAGCTTCCCCATGCTGGCTCCCAGTCCCCATGTGGCTCGTCCCCATCTCTGGTGGAGTGGGACCCAGCAAGGAGCTGTCACCTTCTGGGCACTGCACAGGGGCTGCAGCAATGCTGCTCAACACCCACAGGGATGAGCCCCTGGCCCCCCTGACCGCTGCCCCCCACCTTCCCTGAGGAAAAGAGACCCCCCCCTCCAGAGCCACCCCATGCCTGGGGCTGCCCCAGCATGAACAGCCCCCACTACCAGGATCTGCCCATGATGGTGGTGAAGGAAGGGTACAGGTGCCGGGGGGCCCAGCCCGCTGCCCAGCCCCAGCCATGCTCTGCACCCTCCTCCTAAAGGGTTTCCAAGGTTTCCAGTTAGCACCAGTTAGCACCAGTGACCCCATCGATGGCCAGCCCAGCCGGCTGTCACCCCAGCTACTGAGAAATGGGAAACAAAAGCAACGTGATGCCACCACTACTGCACACACACACCCCCACCCATCATGTCACGGGCCTGGGCACCCACGCCAGCCCTTGGAGACCCCACATCCCAGCCATTCCCAGGTGCAGCTCTCCCATCCCAGCCCTCCTGTCCTCTGGTGCCTCACACAGTGCCCCATGGCACGGAGGGGCTGTCGGTGCTGCCTCTGCTCCCCAGCCCAGGCAGGGCTTGGCACGGTGCCTCGGGGCAGCCAGAGGCCGGGACCCTGCGGGGCTGTTTTGGGGGGCACAGGAGGTGTGGGGAAGGCACAGGGGTCATGGGTGCAGGGGGTGAGGGGCTGGGCCCCTCCCCTGCAAACCCCTGCCAGCCCCTGCACACACACACACACACACACACACACACACACAGAGAGACACACACACCCCACTGAGACAGTCCCGGCCCGGGGCAGGGCACAGGGTACATTCAGCACAGCCCCTCGGTGGGGGCTGACAGATCCGGGCAGGACCAGGGACACATTCAAACCCGGAGCCTGGGGCGCCCCTCTCCTCTGGGGAGGCAGGAGCAGGCAGGGGGAGGCAAGGCGGGGACAGGGAGGAGGCTGGGTGCACACAGGTGAGGCCAGGGGAGGGAGGATCCCAGCTCAGGTTTACACTGGGGAGCTGGAAGGGGCTGATGCCAATGGGGGAGTAAATGCAAAAGCTCCCGGGTGGGAAGTGATGCCAAACCCGAGAGGGGAGAATGGCTGAGGGTGAATCCCACTTTAGGGAACCCAGGGAACGCCAGCGGCCCCACACACACCCCTCAGTGGTGCCAGCCAGGCCCTGCAACCCCCGGCCCCAGCGGAGGTAGAAAATGTCACACAAAACGTCACCATTCAGGTGAAAACAAACCTGATGAGATGAAGAAGTTCCTGTGGGAAGGGTGGGGAGGATGAGGCGCAGCCATCCCAGCCACAGCTCGGATGCCAGCTCAGAACCAGGGGGGCAGGGTTCATGCCCACCCCAGGCCAGGGTTTGTGCCCCACAGGATAGTGGGGACCCTGTGGGGTTGGGGACATGGCTCAACTCTGAGCCGGGGGGACTGAGGATGGAGATGAAGGGGCTCCCCAAGGGTTGGTGCTGCAGGGTGTGGGGGGATTGTGAGACATTGGGAGGGCTGGACAGACCCCAGTTGTCCCTGTCCCAGCTCCCTGCGGGTCACAAGCCCCACGCACACCCCAGTGCAGCCACGTCCCAGCCCCATGGCTCTGCCGTGGCACAGGCACCTGTGTCCCCATGTGCTGCCCACCATGCCCCCCTGTGCCCCACCGTGCCCCCAGCCCAGGGTGCCCCCAGTCCCCACCCTGCACCACTGACACGGGCCACAGCACCCACCGCCTGGGGCTCAGGCACCGGTGAGGTATTTTGGCAAGGACGAGCCCTGGGGGGTGCGGGGGCAGCCGCCATCAGGCGGGACGGGGGTCTGGGCTGCAGGAGGGCGGCACAAGAGGGGCGATAGCACCAAGAGACCTCCCCGGCCACCGCCCGCGGGGCGCTCGGCGCGGCGACACCGGCAGAGCCGGCAAACCCAACGGAAGGCAAATGGGCTGCGGAGACGCAGGGTGGCCGGGGTGCCACCACGGGTCCCGTCACAGCCCCGTGCCCCCGCCATCCTACACGGTGGTCTCGTACTCCAGCAGCTCCTGGGGGGCGCCGGGGGTGCGGTACTGCAGGCGCGGGGTGGTGGGCGACGCGTACTCCAGCGCCAGGATGGTCTTCCGCAGGCGCCGGTCGATGAAGTGGGCGTCCCAGGCCGGGTACTTCTTCCTGGGCAGGTCAATGCGGATGACGGGCCTCTCTGTCCGCGGGGCGCGGGCGGCCGGTGCCGGCGGGGCGCAGGGTCTCACCTGGAAGACGGGCACGCAGCTGTCCCGCTCCCCCGGCGCCCCTTCCCGCTCCCCCCCTGTAGTCCGCGGCAGCGAGCGCGGGGGGCTGGTGACGGCGTCCGTGGGGGACCCTGGCACCGGGGGCGGCGCCTGCCGGAAGATGCAGCCCACGTTGCGGTGGCTGAAGATGGGGCCGTTGGGGTGCAAGAGGCAGTAGTAGATGAACATGAAGAAGATGCCGAGGGCAAAGCTGGAGCTGACCACGCAGACGAGGATTAAGGCGTCGAAGTCGGAGGTGGTCTCGCGGTCGTAGTAGAGGAACCAGAGGATGGTGAGGGCGGCGTTCTCTGACAGCGTGATGATGTAGTAGATGCACATGCGGTAGCGGCTCCGTCCCTCCTTGACGTTGAACCAGCAGAAGATGTAGATGATGCCCACCACCATGTTGTAGATGATCTCCTCCCACTTGGACATGCAGAAATCCGTCTCGCCCTGGATGATCCAGAAGGTCATGATGCACCAGTGGGTGACGATGAAGATGCCGAAGTAGAGCTGGAACACGGAGGCGAAGAGGGCGAAGGCGATGGCGCGGGCGGCGATGGTGAAGAGGTGCCAGAGGATCTGCACCACGGCGCCCTTGTAGGACATGGGCATCTTGTCCTCCCGCGAGTCCCGCAGCACCTTCTGGTAGGACGCGATCATCCAGGCCAGCGAGACCAGCGAAGCCGAGGCTGAGAGCCCTGTGGGGAGCGGCTGTGAGAGCCCGCAGAGGCTGGGGACCCCCTCCCTCTGGCCCCTTCCCCTCCAGGGGGGTGTCCCTTACCCTGCAGCGGCTCGATGCTGTTCTGCTGCACCATGATGCTGAGCTGCAGCACGAGCTGGGGCGCGCTCTTGAGGAAGGCCTCCAGCAGCCTCAGCATGCTGATGTCCGCGCTCTCGAACATCATCCGCCAGTAGAAGTGGCGGCGGCGGTGCTCGGCCTGCCACCGGCTCTGCAGCCCCAGGTACAGCGTGCGGAGGTACCTGCGCGAGGTTGGCAAGGGTGAGACAAGCCCCAGCTGCCCGGGCAGCGGAGCTCACCTTGACCTGGCCGTGCCAGGATTGTTCTCTGTGACTGCTGTTCCCCTGATTTGGGGCCCTGGAAATCCCCCTAGGCCAGGGGTGCCGGAGGCTACAGGGCAGAAGTGATGCTGAGCATGTCTCTGTCCTGCTCTAGGGCTCCAGTTTGTGAAGGGGCAGCTTGTACAAAGCCATCTCAACACTCCTCTGCCCCGGGACATCATCCCACTGCCCACCTGGGGCAGTGCCTACCCAGCCATCACCCCAATCCTTCCTCCCTCGTGCAGGGTCTGGATTCCCCCCAAGCCAGGAAACCCCCTCCCCAGCCCCAGCCACAGATTCGGGTTGCCCTAGCCCAGCACCAACATCCGGCTACTTCTCAAAAGGGATATTTTGGTCCCAGCTGGCATGGAGCCCGCCCTGCTTCCCCCCCGACCCGGCCAGGATGGAGGCACCAGCTGGTTGTGCCGTGCTGCCTGCGGGAAGCTCCCGGCGCTCGTGGCGGCGCTGCCTCGGCTCTTGGCAGGGCTGCGGGCGCGGCCACACACTGGCCCCGGCCATCTGGTGGTCGGCCGGGGGTCAGCGGAGGTGTGCGTGGCACCGACGCACGCCCGGCTGAGTCACCACCACCAGGGACCCTCCCCATGGCACTGGGCCAGATCCGGCACCGCAGGAGGGGACACGGGGCCGGCCAGGTAGGGCATCCCCGGGCAGCCCTGCCCGCCCCACGGCCAGGGCTCTGCTGACGAGGAGGAGGGAGCCTGGTGAGGAGGGGAACAGAAAGGATGTCAGACCATAGATTCCTCCCAATGAGTAAAATCCTCTGGCAGAGCAACGGCTTCTCCATCAGCTCCAGAACGTGCTGCCAGCCGACTCCATCAGCCCAGAGCATGGGAGAAAGCCTGATCCCAGCACTTTCAGCTCATCCGTCAGCAGGAAGAGGCAGGAGCCAGCCCTGCTTCCACTGCAGGGACAGCTGAGTGCTCCCACCCCTGGGCTGCACAGCCCTGAGAGCACAGTGAGGGCCATCAGCTGGGGCCACCGAGCCCCTGTGTCACCCTGCTGCCATCTGCTCTGCCCTGGCCAGCTCCACTCCCAGCCCCTGCTGGCTTCTCTCTTCTCAAAGTGACGCTTTAACCTCCACCTTGAGGGCAGCACCTAATTTTAGCCTTTGCTGCAGCCTGTCCCTCACTGCTCAGGGGAAAGAGGCTGTGGCCACCCTGCTCCTGGCTCCCAGCACAGATCTGCATGCAAGTGCCACCTGCTCACAGCCAGCCAGGCCAGCGCTGCCATTGCACCACCACAGCCACTGCTGGTGGGAGAACAAACCTTGCTGGTGGGGGAACAAACCAGAGGACAGCCCAGAGAGGGAAGGCACGGAGTAGCAGGAAACAACAATAGAAGAAGTGATGTAGAGCCCGGTGTGCTGCAGGGCATCACTGGTGTCCCAGGGCACCCATGCATGAACCAGGCTTGGGTACTGGTGGCCTCATCCTGTCCCTGTAATTAGCCTCGATAACTGGGCTCATCAGAGCCACAATCTCACTGTCTACAGTGCAGAGCATTCCCCACACTTGGACTCCAGAGCTGCCAGCCCTGGCTCCTCCACTGCTCAACAAGTGACCTGCAGCCTCCCCAGCTTTCAGCGAGGGCACAATTATCCTCCTGTCTCCCTGCCAGCTCCATGGGTCTCATTAAAATGAGATTTCATCTCCCATCAACTCGCCCGAATGAAATGTTGATTCTTATTTGTCTTGCATTTGATCATCCCGTGGTGTTTCAGCCCAGAGAATGATCCTGGCGCTGCCAGCGTGGTGGGCGCTCCCCAGCCCCGCGCCGCGGCAGCTGCACGGGAAACACAGAATCAATCACTTGAAAAAAAAAAAAATCATTTAATTTTCAAAAAAACTGATGATGAGGCAGAAACCGACAGCGAGAGCTCTCAGGGCTAATTGCTCCCTCCTTTGTATTGCGAAGAGTGATCCAATGAAATCCCTGCAGCAGGGAAGGTGGTGGCTTGGGGTGGGTGCTGGGTTTGCCAGAGCTTCACCACAGCTGGGTTTGTCACCAGCGTCACCGTTTGCCCCCAACTCCCAGATGCTGATCCCGGTTTTCCGGTGTTGGGAAAAAAGAACGAGGAAAAAACCCCGACTCCGGTTATAAACAAATCTGCTAATCCCCATCCTCAGATGGAAAAGGATGAGGGACCCTCCAGTCCCAGAGCGAGCAATAGGGAATGCAATTTTCCTGGAAGGTAATTTGGGATCTCATCCCTTAATCCTGTATTTAAACAAGGAGAAAATTGCTTCCCTGTTACAGCCATTTTAACCCCTTACACATCCCACCAAGTCAGATCGTCAGGGAGAGCTGCACATGCATCCACATCACCTCACTGACAAAGCCTCTGTGTCCCACCAGCACCACACCCCAAGGTGCCCTGGGTACCCAGGGAGGATGGAAGCAGCTGATGGCACTCCTGCTCAGGGAGAGGCTTGGTCTGGCTCCAAAAAGCCCCTTGCCCTCTGCAACAGGGCCATGTGGGGACACCCAGAACTGGGTCCTGCAGCAGGACAAGCTGACACCCCAAAGCTGAGGCTGGGAGGGCTCCCCCATGCAGGCAGAGCAAAGCCCTGGGACACATGGTGGTGGTGGTGGGGAAAACCTGCAAATCCCAGCTCTGCCACCCCCTGTGAGCCCAGCCAGGATGTCCTTGCCCTCCAGGGCTGCCACTGGGACTGAGGGGTGGCACTGGGTGCCCAAGCCAGCAGAGGATGCGGGAACATGGGTTGATGGGGGCTTTTGGGAAGGACCTGCAGATGTAGAGGGCACCCCGGGCCTGTGCCCAGCCAGTGGGACCCGCAGAGACACCCTGGCCAGCTGCCAGCCCACAGAGGTGGCAGGGGACCCCGTCAGGTTGCCAGGAGGGAGGCACACCGACACGCGCAGCATCCCCCCTGCGGAGCTGCTTTGGCGAAGAAGCTGGTGACTCTTTGTGAGCAGATAACAATTCCCGAGCTGCCAAACCATCCAAGCGCAACCCACAGGCATGGTGGTGGCATGGGACTGGCTGGGGACAGGCCCACGCTGCTGCTCCTTACACGAGCACATGGCCATGCTGCCGGCACTGTCTCTGGAGACCATCCGTGACAGGGTATGTGCATGTGCATTGTGAACACGCTGATGACAACTAACTTTGGGATAACCTCAGAGCCAGTGCTCAGAGCTGCCTCTGCAGCTGGGAAGAAGCTGTATTTTTTGGGACTGGGGGGGTCTTTTTCACAAGTGGGACTCGGGGTTTTGCAGTGGGGTTGGTAGAGGTGAGACCTGCAGAGGTGAGGGAGAAGGCAGGCAAATCAGGAAAGGGGAGATGTTTGGCGAGAAATACAGTGGTCTGACCAGGGAAAAGCCTTGCCTTCAGCATTTACCCAACACTATTCTAACTGCCACATCCACCTGCACCGGATCCAACCTCGCTAATGGGTTTAACGAACTGCATTTAACTGGTCACCAGAGCTAATCCCAAATCCTGAGATTAGAAAGAGCCTCAGCTGCAGCTTGAGACCAACATGTCCTGGAGGGTGAGTGCTCAGAGTTACCGCTTTAATTGGCTTAGGAGCCTCTGTGGTGCAGCCGATCCGAGAGCGGGGCTGACACCCCTGGGAGCAAAGCCCCCAGCCACAGCTCCGCTCCAGCTCGGGCTGGGATCAGGTGTGTCAGGGCTGACTGCAGGCAGGGCCAGAGAGCTCCTGCCCTCTCCCTCACCAGCTCCCCCCACACATCGAGGCAGGGGGTACAGCCAGTGCACCCTCAGAGTGGTCCCAGGGATGGGGGGTCAGGGAGGGCAGGCGTGTTGATGAGGGAAGGGGCAGAAGGCCCCTGAGCACGGCACACGCAGCACTGTCAAACAAAGTTACACACCCCAGAGCCTCCCAGGAGCAGCAGCAAAGGAATGAACGTGCAGACGCCGACAGGGAGCGGGGAGCCTCTACGACAGCACTCGGGAGAGGAAACAGGATGGAAACCCGAGCCGGGAGCCCTGCCTGCTCCAGGCATTGTTCCGGGAATTTGCCATTGTCTGCCCTCATGGCACCAGCTCCTGGAGAGCCACTCGGTGCCAGCGCCCGGCTCTTCCCCAGCACCCGGGGATGGAGCTCAGCAGAGCTGGGAAGGTGCAGGGCTGGCTCCATGGCACAGGAGAGGAAGGTGCCAAGAAAACATCAGCTCAGGCTTCTGGGGGGTCTGCAGGGAGGTATCGAGCTGCCCCAGCCTGCCTGGCTGCCACTTGCCCTGCCTGTTCACTGGCCTGTCCCCAGGACCGGGATGGGGCAGCAGAGGAGCCTGGACAGGTGAAGGGGACCACCAGCACCTCCTCACCCACCACCCCACAGATACAGTGAGGTCAGGGCAGGATTCCCGAGGTGTTCAGGGCCCAGCAGAAGCACTTCACAGCCCCAGAACCCCACTGCCATGGCCAGGCAGGTCCACAGCAGGCCCAGCACCACCCAGCAGTGGGGATGGCAGGGTTGTGGTATCGAGCTGGGCTGCAGCTCCTCATCCACACCCACACCTCCTACTCACACCCACATGTGCCCATGGCTGGTGGCTCTCCCCCACCACTCATCCTGCTGGGGCTGTGGAGGGATTGATCCCCATGCCCTCCTCAGATGGCTGGGCCTCTGCTGCACCTTGCTATCCCCACTCACCCCCATGCCCTGCCATCCCCTCCTGGGGCCTCAATGCTGTTACCGCCACCCTTACCCCTGCTGCACCCTGCTGCTCCCTCCAACCCCTGCCTGGCTCTGTGACCCCCATGTCACCCCTCCCCTCGTACCTCCAGACCTGCCCCAGCTGTAGCAGGCGAATCCAGCCCTGCAGCAGCCCCATCTCAGCCTCCTGTACCCCCATCCCCTGGGTACCCCCATACCTCCAGAGCTGCCCCAGGTGCAGCAGGTGTGTTAGTCCCAAAAACATCCCCATCCCCCCGGTACCCCCATCCCCCCGGTACCCCCATCCCCTCTGTACACCCACACCCCCTCTACCCCCCCCACCTCCCCGTACCTCCAGATCTGCCCCAGCTGCAGTAGGTGGATCAGGCCCTGCAGCAGCCAGACGAAGAGGCGGCAGCAGCCGCGGGGGCCGCTGTCCTTGGTGCCGGCGCCGCTGTCCTTGGTGCTGGCGGCGAAGTCGTAGACGAACCACCTGAGGCTGAGCATCTGCACCACGAGCGAGGGCAGCAGCACGAACAGCAGCGTCAGCCCGAACCACCACCGCTGCCCCCGCACGTAGTAATGGGCCGCCAGCCACAGGTCCGAGGCGCCGTCCGCGAAGCAGACGAGCAGCGCGCAGAACACCCAGCAGCCGTCCCGCAGCCGGTACCGCCGCGCCGCGCGAGAGGCGGCTGCGCCGCACTGCCGCTCTATGTAAACCTCATGACGAGGAACTTATCTTCTCTGTCTCTATACCACCTACCACCACTACCTACCTACTACTTCTCGAAATGTATGTATTTTATTGTGACCAGATATATCATATATAGATCCGACTTCATGACCATGTTGTCGAGGAAAGGGAGGAAAGGAGGGAGCGGGAGAGACTTCCGGAGGGATGGAGCCCGCCCTGGCAGCGCCGCCGCCTGCCGGCCTCGCCCCGCGCCCGCCGCCAGACACCAGCCCCTCGGCCGGCGCCGGGAGGCCTGCGGCAGGTCCCGCCGCCTCCCCGCCGGAAGGGCGGCCGCCCCGCCGCCGGCGCCGCGAGGTCCCGGGTAGAGCGCTCGGTGCCGGTGGGCGCCGCCCCGCGCTGGGAAGGGCGACCGGCCCCTCCCCCGAGCGGCACCGACCCGCCCGGGGCCCCGCCGGGAAGAGCCGCGCCGACCCGCCGAGCACCGCGCGGTGCCAGCGGGGACCCCCCTGCACCCCACCCCGCAGCCGGTGGGACCGCCCGGGGCAGCGGCCGCGCTGTCAGACCACCCCCTCCCCGGCCCAGCGAGGGTCGCAGCTCCCCGAGCAGCTGCTGAGCGACCCCGGGCTCCCCCGGTCACCGAGGCTCAGCCCAGGCAAGACCCTGCCCGTGGGACCAGCCCCGCCTAAGGTGGGATGATCCTCCCAAGGTCTCGGTGGGTGGAGGGGTGGGTTCCTCTGCTCCCCCCGGGGCTGGGGCAGGGCCACAGACCACCAGGGTTGTGCCTGAGGCGGGGGAGTCCCAGCAGGCTGTACATGAGCCCTGCTTTGGAGGGAGAGGCATAAAATCATGGAATGGTTTGGTTTGGAAGGGACCTCAGAGCGCATCTCATTCCAACCGCCTGCCATGGGCAGGGTCACCTTTCACTGGACCACGTTGCTCAGAGAAGGTGTATCCCCTTTGAAAAGACCAGAGATGGGGTTTGGTAGCAGGCTTTTGTTGTTCCTGAAATGAAACTCCTGAAAGAGCTACACATGTTATTCCCCAGCCTTGGGGACACCCCTGAGGGTGGAGTGCCGAGGTCTGGGTGGACCCAGGGCACTGGGGTTTGGGTGCATCAGTGCTCCAATGCTGCCCCACCCCTTGGCTCTGCCCCGTCTCTCTCCCCCCTGCTGCCCATCGGGGTTTGGACACAACGTGTCTGGCAGAGCGAGGGGCTGTACCCCCTAGGACATGTGCTCGCTCGAGGAGCAGCACTGTGCCGGCATCCCTGGCACTGCTGGAGGGAAAGGGCTTTCTCTCCTTTGTGGTGGGTCTCCAGGGAAGGTGACTGCATGCAGGCAGCTGGCTCCTGAAGGCAGCTCCAGCCCCCAGCCCATGGGGACGGGCTCTGGCTTTCTGAGGCTCAGCCCCCGAGGTTCAGCCCCATTTATCTGCCTGCAGAGGAGCCCCACGCGTGGCTGGAGCCTGGCCCACAGTCAGCGCGCCCCGGCACACAGCGAGGGGAGTCATGTTTGATCTGGGGAAACACAGCCGGCTTCCAAATTCTGCCTTGCAGGGCAGCAAGGGGGATCAGCACAAAGAGGGGTGTGGTGAGTCCGGGCTCCTGGGGCACATTCCAGTGTGGTGAAGGTGTTACTCAGCACAAGGGAGCAGCCTCGGCAAGGCTCTCCCTGTGCTGCATGTATTACCATGGGTAATGTGACTGAAACACCTCACCTTGAGATGCTCCTGACAGATCCCCTCCACAAATGCCTGCCTGGGGGAGGGGATGCTCCCAGCATCCCAGAACCTGAAGAAAGGAGCTTGTCATCAGCTACCAGGCAGGGCAGGGCCCCTTCCAAGGAAGGGATCTGCTGGCCAGAGCCCCTGCTAATGCCTGGCCACCCCCCAGACCTCTTTGGGATCAGTCCTTGGGGACTCTCTGTCTTGGCTGGGTGATGGAGCAGAGCCCATGTTGCTGTGATGGTGGCACAGTGCCAGGGAAAGGGGATCTGGAAAACAGGGAGAGACAGACCCACCTTTCTTCCCTGAACCTGAAACACCCCCTCTGAAACAGCAGTTAAAGATCCACAGCCTGAAAACATGGAGACTGTGGTTTGAAGTCTGATTTATCTTAACAACAGGCCCCAGCAGCCACATGAAAAGAGAAGAGAGGAAAAAAAAACCCTATAAACATCCCTGAAGCTTCCTGTGCAGCTGCCAGCAGGCAGGGAGGGTTTCTGGCTGCATACAGAAAAGGGCTGCAAGGAAGAAAAAGGAACATGATGAAACCAAACCTGCTCTTTCCACAAAACACACTGGAGAGCAAAGCAGCCCCCAGCAGTGGACGAGTGGCCGCTCCCTCTGACTGCCCAGTTCCCAGGGGAACTGGTCCAAATGGACCTCTGGTCCCGGTCTGAGTCCAGCTTCCAAGCAGAAGGTCTGCCCCTGGCGCTGGCTCCAGGAGGAGAAATCCATAATGATTGGTGGCTGTCTCAGGGCTTGGCTGGGGAGAGGCCACAGCACACAGCACCAGCCACTGCTTGCTGCCCTGGGAATGTTTTCCAAACGTCCGTGGCTCTGTGATCCCTCAGCTGCAGCTTCCCCCATGCCTGTGCTGACCTGTGCCCCACCTTTCCAGGGGAGAGCAGGCCCTACCCCTCCCTGCAGCTCAGCATTCCCAGAAAAACCCTACCTTCATTGCACTGCCATTGGCAACCCCAGAGTCACTGTGATTCCTTTTGCTTCTGCCAGGACAGTCGGCCTGTTCCCACACCCATTCCCACCTCCATCTCATCCCATTCCCATCCCCATCCCGTCCCTCATGCCCAGACTCAGAAACCTCTCCTTCATCCCATTGTTCTGGGCAGTACGAGGGCTGCTGGGGAGGTGGTGGGAGAAGGTCTGCAGCTGCTGAAGGGGGAAGCCACCACCCAGCCAGGCTACACTCCCCAAGCACCACATCCAGCTCCCAACCCTGCAGCCAGACCCCAGTCTCGAGAGGCTGTGTCCATGTGAGTGCAGCAGGACATGCAGATGGGCTTTCACTGCCCATGGAGCCTTTTGTCACCTGCCTGGAAACCGTGTCCCCTGGGAGGTGAATGTAGCTCCACCTCCAGTTAGGATCCCAGCACATGTCGTGGGAATCAGGAGCTCTTCTCTTGATCCCATCAAAGCAACAGGGATCAAGTGCTGCCGTCACAGCCGGCAGGAAGCTGAAGCCAATTGCTCCATGGTGGATGCTGTGGGGTGAGCCTGCAGGAAAGGAGCAAACCCACATCTTGCATCCTGCATCCCACGTACCTGTCCCATGTCCTGCATCCCACTCTGCAACTTGCCCCCCTGCCCTGTCCTGCTGGGACTCCATGGGAGCCAGCCCTGAGAGGGTGGATGGAAGAAACTGGTCCCCGATCCAGCCCGCAGATCTCCTGCCAGCTGCCCCTACCGACAAAGGAGCATTTCCCAGCATTGGCATCCACCCCAATCCCATTGCATTTTCTGATTGATGTCAGGATTGATGTGAGTGTGGATCACTCCCAGCCCGTGGTGTCCGTGTGTGCACCAGCTCCCGCCGCTGCCCTGAAGCCGCCGTACTTCAGCCAACACTGCCATAGGCGGAGGAGATCTCAGTTTACTGGAGCAAATGACCTTATGGGATTAGGGCCAGTAATCTTCCGATCTGGGTAATCTCCCTTAAGGGATTATTTGCCCACAGAAGTGTGGTGACCACCGGCCAGCCACTGCCTCGCTCCCTCCATCCCTGTCCCCTGCGCTCCCATCCCTGGCAGCCTGGAGGGGTCACATCACTGGGGTCACGACACACCCCTCGGGGAGCTCCTTGTCACAGGAGCCAGGGCCCCCAGCACTGGGGCTTCTCCTTTCTGCCAGCCTGTGCTCACTGCCTCAGGCAGGTCACTGGGGCTCCCTGCCATCAAAGCACCGATCTGGGACAGACCAGAGGGCCCTCCACCATCACCAGGGAAGCAGCAGCTGAGTGGGTGACAGAGGTGACTGCTTGGAGACAGGGCTGCATTTTGAAACCCAAGATGCTATTCCAGGGCTTTGTCCAGAGCAGGGACACAGCACATGAAGACCAGTGTCCCCTGTTACCCACCAGCCATGGGTGGGTTCCTGGAGCCCCTCTCCCACCACAGAGCTCACCCCGTGAAGGTCTGCTGGTCCTTGCCGTCAGTGCTGGATTTCCTTGCATCTCCCACACCCCATTACTCCAGCTCCTCTTGCTCAGGGATGGGTGTGGCATAAAGAATGGGACAACAAAAAACATTTTGAGGGGTAACATGTTTCCCTTCGCTCAGGTAGGGTCATTCAGGGCAGCAGATGGATGCAGGGCATTCCCAAGACTGGTCCCTGCCCAGCACAAACTGGGGGGCACTGGGGCTGGCTGAGGGTGAGGCAAGCTGCTGGGACCACAGCCATCTGTACTCCCTGGGGGTGGCAGGTCCTGGATGCTGAGCTCCGGATGAGCCACCAGCTGCACTAGAGGAAACCTGAGCTCACCACCCCACGCTCTGAGCGCCCTTTATGGCAATCTAGGGGGAAAAGAGGACAGAGAGGCCACCTGATGCTCTAAGGGCCCAGCTGCCAACAGCGGCACCGCGCTGGGAAGCGGCGGCGGGGAAGAGGAGGCAGACGGCGGTGCTGGGGGAGAGGGGAGGGCTGTGACAAGTCATAAATAATTCACTCGCGGGGGGACCGGGCAGGTCCCCGAGCCCCGCGGCGCTCCCGCCGGCGGCCGCCAGGGGGCGCGCTCCCCGGCCCCTCCCGCCGCGGAACCCTCCGGCGCGGCGGCGGCTGCGGCCGGACCCGACCGGCGGCGGACCCGGCGCGGCCCCGGTGGCGGCCCCGGTGGCGGCCCGGCCATGGCCCGCGACCCCGCCTTCGTGCTGCGCTACCTGGCCGAGGTGGAGGAGCTGGCCGAGGACGTGCTGGCGGCGCGGCAGCAGGTACGGCCTGGCCCCGGCCTCCCCTGCCCCGCCCCGCCCGCCGCCGGTAGCCCCGAGCTCCGGCCGCTCCTGCCCCTCTCTCTCTCTCTCTCTCCGTTCTCCCGCTGCAGATCGTGGACCTGGACGTGAAGCGGAACCGCAGCCGCGAGGCGCTGCGGGCGCTGCAGAAGGACCCGGAGCCCGAGGGTGAGGCCGGGCTGGCGGTGCCCGCCGTGCCCCCCGCGTGTCCGGGACAGGCTCCGCTGCCGGCCCATCCCGCTCCCGGTCCCATTCCCTCTGCTCCTCTCCCCACAGACAAGGCCATGGTTTGCTTCGGGAGCATGTTCATCGAGCTGCCGAAGGCGAAGACCCGGGAGATGCTGCGGCAGGGTGAGGCAGCCCCTAGAAAAGTCATAAGGTCATAGAATGGGTTGGGTTGGAAGGGACCTTCAAGATTCAACTCTTTCCAACCACTGTCATGGGCAGGGGCACCTTCCCCTAGCCCAGGTTGCTCCAAGCCCTGTCCAACCTGGCCTTGGACACTTCCAGGGATGGGGCAGCCACAGCTTCTCTGGGCAACCTGTGCCAGGGCCTCCCTACCTACAGTAATTAATTGTTTCCTAATATCTAATCTTAATCTACTCCCTCTCAGTTTGAACCCTTGTCCTGTCGCTCCATGCTCTTGTAAATAGTCTTGCCCCATCTTTCCTGGAAGTTCCCTTCAGGTGCTGGAAGGCTGCAGTCAGGTCACCCCAGAGCCTTTTCCAGGCTGAACAGTCCCAGTTCTCTCGGCCTTTCCTCACAGGGGAGGTGCTCCTGAAAAATGAACAGGGTTCTCTCCAGGGACGGGCTTTGAGGTGGGCAATCACAGGCCGATCTGGCTGTGCTGTGCCCTGGGAAGCACATCCAGCACGAAGCTGCCCACGGGTGTTGAGGGCAGAGTGGGATCCCCAGGGTGGGCTCCTGCACTCAGTGTCCCGTGGGAGGTTGATCTTCCACCCCAGAGCCCACTGCAGCCCTTCTCACTCCCGCTCTCTCATCCCAGACCAGGAGGAGCTGGATGAGGAGATAAACAAGCTCCGGAAAGATCTGCGTGTGAAGGTCAACCGCCTCTACGAGGCTCAAGGTAAATGCTCCCGCTCTGGACCCTTCTCAGGGCCTGACACACGTGTCAGGAAGGGCCAGAAATTCCCCAGCTCTGTGTGTTCCTGCAGCTGCTTGCCCACTGGCTTTGCAGTTCCCTCCCTGCCCCAGCAGCCTCGTCCAGCTCCATGAGGAGCCATCACCCACCAGCACCTTAAACAACCCCCCACTTCAGCTCTTAGGGCTGTCCCTGCCCTCCCTGCAGCCCCACTTGAGTTTAACGTGAACTGCTTTGCTTCTTTTCTGACAAAATCCTGTTTTTTGTGTGCGTTCTCCCAGGTAAACCTGAGCTGAAGGGGTTTAACCTGAATCCCATGTCTGCCGAGGAGATGAAGCTCATCAACCGCATCCTGGAGGGCTGAGGTGGCCGTGCCATTGTCACAGCACGTGTTTGAACTGCAAGCCAGCGGGCTCACACTGCAAAAGCCACAGCCCTCAGGGTTTGCAGGACATTGGAGGGCCCTGGGAAGCATTTGGCTCCTCAGCTACAACACTGCAGTTTCCTTGGATCACAGACACTTCCCTGCTCCGTGCTGGAACTCGGGTGCCAGAGCCGTGCTGGACACAGCACAGGGCAGATGCCCGTGGCTGGGGTGGAGGTGGGATCATTAAAATCAGAGCAGTGGGGCATTCCTGACTCCCATGTGTATGTTCCTTGTTGGGGGTTCATGGGAGCGCTTCTGGGGTTTGGCTTCGGAGCGGCTTCATTGTCACGCCGGGAACAGGAGTAGGAGGGATTGGGAATCCACCACATGCCTGAAGCACAGCAGAGGAGTTGAGTCGTGCACGCCCCGTGGCATTCAAACAAAGCAAAGTTGTAAATCTGAGGCACGTCAGGAATCTCTCTGAGATGTGGAGGGAGGGGCAGGAGGAGGCAGCATCCTTTTAGTCTTGCTTGGGGAAACATATTCCTCTGTTGGAAGGCAAGAGACAACAGAAACGAGGCTTTCAGGACTAGATGAAGGGATAAAACTGCATAGGTGTATTTTAAAAAGCAGCCTCAGGAGGGCTGAGCAGGTTTGTCTTGTGGTAAAAGGACAATTGATGTAACCAGTAATAGTTCTTCAAAGGTTTTTAAATTTACTACACTCCCTGCTCTGGTCTGAATGGGCTTCTCCTAGTACAGTTCTCTTAATTGCATAAGAAGATTTTTGAAAATTAATCACAGAGTTGGACTACAGTGAGTTTGATTTTTTCTGTCTGCAAGGACGTATCTGGGTCCAGCCAAGCCTTTTAGTTTTTGAACTTCTGTAAAGATATTCCTAGAATTTAAGAATTTAAACATGGCTGTTGTCCTTCTTTCTCCAGCTCTGGAAGTGGCTCTCCTGTTCTGTCAAACCTTGCTCGGGTGACAGGGCTGGGCCTGGTCCTTTGCTCTCCTCCCTTCTGCACAGCTGTGACAACTTCAAACATGGCACCACCATTTCCTGGGCTCCCTGACCACCTTCCAGCTTAGCAGGGTCCTCTCCTGCCCTGGCCAGTTCCACACACACTTCAGATTACGCAGAGTTCCAAAAAATACCCCGTTTCAGACCCCTTTTAACCTAAGAACCCAACCACCATTGCCTGGTCTTTTCCACACCTAAATGTGCCTCTGTCCACTTCAGGCTTACGTTTCAGATGCACAGAACTAAAAATAACGCAGACTTACTACCTGGACTGCCTTGCCTGTGGGTTTTTCAGAAGATTGCCTGTCTCCTGGGAGCAAGAGCCAGCTCACAGTGCCACATCCCCAGTGTCAGAGCCGCTCTTACATAACCCCTGTGGTGCAGCCAGTCCGTGGCTCCGTAACGTGATGGTGAGGTTATTTTTACAGTCTCATGGCAACAGGTTTTCTGCTCTGACATGTTTCCATAGTAGTAGCAGGAGGAGGATCAAGTGCCTGCCTGCCCTAAAAGCTTTGTTTTGCTGTGCAGAATGTGTTTAGCCCCTTTGTTTTCTTGCAGGGAACAGAACTGAGTTCTGCAGTGCAGAGGGCTGGCTGAGCAGCCAAGCATCCCTGTGTCAGCTAAAATGCCTCCTTCAAGCCCACTGCAGCTTCCAAACTGGGAAACCCTCAGAAACAAGGCAGGCAGTGGTGTCTGGAGGGAAGTGGGAACTACTGCTGCCCGACACGAGGGGAGAGTGAACTTTGTCCCTGCTGGTCTCTCCCACCCCAAGCTTGGGATCAGCACGACACTTCGTGCTGAGCAGGGAGATTCCCGAAAAGCTGCTTCAGTTGTCTCTTCCTGGCATCACAGCAGCCTGCCAGGAAAATGTTAACAGGGGAGTTCCACATCACCTGCCTCTTCCTGCCTGTAGAGGGGAGGTGATGTTTCACTTTCAGGTGATGCTGCCCTCGTGTTTTGTTAGTCAGACACCACAGCCAGAGACGATTGTGGGCACACTGAGATGTGCATGTCGAAAGGTTACAATGAGGTTACAGTGCCTGTCAGCACAGACAAACCAAGTACTACTTCCCAACAGTAAAATACACAACCAGCTTCAGGTAAGTGCCCAATTAACAGTCACCACAGCCACTGCAGGGTGTTTTCTTCTTTGAAAGCACTTGCTCCTTTTGGTCTCTTAATCCCCTAAGGGCTCACACTTCTCTTGTTGTCCAGCAGAGCTGTGTGCTCTCCTGCTGGCCTGCAGACAGCTTCAGGACTGAGCAGGGCACCTGCCAGCACTGGGTGAGTTCTGCACCGAAATATGTGTTTGCCATGATGCTCTCATTCACCAGAGCACCCAGATCTCCCCCTCTGCTGACAGGCCTGTCATTCCAGATCAGGTCAAAGCCTCCAACATGCTCCTCCTCCCAGGTCAGCCCACAACAAACCCACGGACTGAAGTACCTGAGCAAGGACAATTCCCCGTCTGCACACAGGAATCAGCTCCCAGCCAGCCACACAGCTGAAGAGCTGAAAGCACTGGACATCTCTCTGCTATTAATATCTGGGGTTTGCACAGTTGTAAAGTCAATCACAAAACGCTGTCAGACCAGCTGCTGGGAACAGAGAGCTCCAGCAGTGGCACGAGTGGGAGGCACAGTGCACAGGGACCTCTGACAGAGAGCTCTTGTGCAAGTCCCAGCTCTGACACGGGCTCCAGCCCCTTGGCATCCCCATACTGCCTTGTTTTCCCACTCTGAAGGGCAGGATGCTTCTTTACTTTTCTCTGCTTCTGGATATTCATCATTGAATCACCGTAAAGGTTAGACGGTTACGATCAGTTGCCAAGAGGGTCGTGGAACCAGACCATCCATCCCAAACGTTCTAATAAAACTCCACAGAAAGTGATAAACATCTTCACCTCCCTGCTCTTCCTGTCTACAAAACAAAGTGTGTCTTTGAAAAGATGACACTGGAGTTCAGTCTTCCTGGTTACTGGCAGGAGGGAAGGTAAAGCATTTACCTCCAGAAACCATCAGAGATTACAACAGTAAGTTAGGGGGAAACAGGTCATTTTGCCAGTGGCTCATTAAGAGAAATGCCTGCCCAAAATCATCACCCTGCTAGCAGGCAGGAATGAGTGTGAAGCAATAGGAAATCCAACCCTAAATCTCTTTCCCATGTTCCGAGCCAAAGAACATTCTGAGCTTATTGCAAAGTTTCTATTCCTGTTCTTGATGGTATTAAAGACAAAAAAAAAAAATCCCTTTGGCTTCTAGAAAGAAAAGTGAAAACCAAAGTCATGCTGAAGCAGTAAATGCTGGGAAGGATTCACAGAATGAGCATTAACCCTTTTTAATTGCAGATGTTGGTGTCTGCAGGGAGCAGGTTCCCAGCAGAGTGTTCACATCTCTCTGAGAGCCCAGCAGCACTGCGATGACATCAAGGACTTTCACTCCAATTAATTTCTTTCCTAACCAACTGAGGTTACTCCAGCTCTTTACCTGCAGGCTGCCTAAGCAGTAATTTTGTTTGAGGTTGTGAATGGAGTAGATTGTGCATGTTAGAGTTATCCCTGACCAAAGCTGAGCTGTATTTATTTGCTCATTCGAAATAAAGCTGTCCCCAGTGGCACCATGTGAAATATTGGGCTGAAGCTGACAGGACATAGAGCTGTAACAGATAACACCAGTGACCATGTCTTGTTAGAGGGAAGAGTTAAAAAAAGAAATTATAGAGACAACATTTCATAAGAGAGCAACATCAACCTAAATCACATCTAAGGGAAATTGCCTTACCCACGGTACTGCTTGCACTTTACATGATTAAGGCTGAAAGAATAATAATCCTAATTTTGCTTGTCATTTCTGTAGTAGTATTTGCTGTTTCTGTTCCTCTCAGCTCCTGTAATGACAAGGCAGTTGCACTCTTGGGTTCCTGCTGTTGCAATGCTTGGGTTGCGTACGTAGCAAGATAAAATTCTGAGAATTTCAGCTGAACTTTCAGGATAAATACTTTTCACTTAGTCAGGGAGAAAACCTGTATTTAAAAAAAAAAAAAAAAGTCAAATTTTGTTTTCAAGGGGTTTTTCTTGTTTTGTCACTTGGGGGTTGAGCTTTGTCTGAGCGGCTCCATCACCCACCTGCAGCCCTGAGACATCCAAGCAATTATACACAGCTATTCCCAGCAGATGACCACACATTTAGTCCATGTGATTTGTTTTCAACCACAGCCTCCACAGCCCAGTAAGAATTCTGAGTAAAAGGCCAGAGACCACAAGGTTGGGGCCACCAAGCCCATATGCCACCTAAACTCTCCAGGCTTGCCTGCTTGTACAGCTGCAGGAGAAAACAGTCCCCAAGTCCCCATCAGAAGTTCCCCAGCAGCACTCAACATCCTCTCTGCTCTCAAGGTGCTGGAAAGACTCTCCTTTCCCTGCTGACAAGAGGGATTCATAGAAGGGAGCAGCCCATAAAATGGGGAGTTCAAGACCATCCTCTAACACTGATTTCCATCTCAGATTCACGAGGAATCTGACATGCTATTTAATATTTCCCCCTCTCTCTTCCTCTCAGCTGTCACCTCTTGAGAGGCAGCTTCACAGTGACAGCTGTGTGCAGCAGTGCCAGCCTTGCTGCACCTCTGAGGTCTCAGAGACGAAGGGCTAAGCTGTGTCTGCCTCTCAGAAGTGCACTAACCAGAAAGTTGTTGGGTTTAAAGTCAAAAAGATCCACCCCATAGATGCACATTAAAGCAGAACACTGGCCCGGCCTCACTCCCAATGCTGCTACCAAGGAAATCACGTGGATGGGTGTCAGGAGAGGAGGCAGCACAGTTAAGTGGCTGCAGCACACGTGGCAGCTGGCAGGGTGAGGTCACCTTGCCTGCACCTGCCAGAGATCCCAACAGCAGGCAGCAGGGATAGCCTGCAGGCAGCATGTACCCCTCACCTGCCCGAAGTCAGTCAGGTGCAGCCTTTTGTGCTGCCACCTTTGTGACTGGAACATCTGGGATGAAGCAGAGACAAGGATCCAAGACAAGCAGACACTGCTCAGGCAAACACACAATTCTCACTCCAACAGTTCTTGTGTGCCTCAGCACCAACTAATTATTTTCCCTGTCTGTTCCTAACTTTTTTGGCCCTGTCTTCAGACACCTGAGCTGAAATCCAACACTCCATTATGCCATCTGACCAAAAATTGCAGAAAAAACCCTAAAAATCAGAAGTAATCAAGAGGGGTAACTAGAAAAGGAAAGAGCATTTTCCTGAGCTAGTACTGCACCTCATGGTGAGGTACTGGCACAGGTTGCCCAGGGAAGCTGTGAATGCCCCAAATGCCCCGTTGTGATAAACCAAACTTTGCTTACATAAATTAGTTGAGCCCTTTGATCTATTGTTTCCCTGATAACCTGGGACTGATGTCTTCAACGAAGTGTTTCCAGACAAAGGAAAAGGCCGATAAGAAGCAGATCCTTCGGAGGTGGGGTAATGTTTGTTTTCATGCCCATTTCCTCATCTGACAAGGCAAGCTGCATCTTGCAGTGTAAAATTCCCCTGCCAGAGGGTGTATCGAGGCATTTCCCCCCTAGGACTGAACTTATATAACCTGTGGAAATCCTTGTCACGTGAGCCCCCACTCCCAACAGGTCACGAGTGTGACCATCACTCATGGACATCAAAATTGCAATGATCAAGTCATCACTGGATCCACGGGTGGTGAAATCTTTCCTCTTCACTATCTACTCTTTCCTCAGTGTACCTTGCTCCTAAGGCAGCCTGCTGCACCCCCACTCTGTAAAGGCTTTTGATCATTCAGAGCCAGCATGAACTCTGCTGAACCTCCACAGAGAGGAGTGATGGATTTTCCTGTCTCCTCAGCCATCAAATTGAGGTGGCATACCTTTTGGGAAGATGTGTTAATCAAATGAAAGCTATCAAACTCAGTACAGCAGCAAGTGTGACACATCGGAAATCAAATAGTTCTCCCCCAGTGAATCACCCTGTCCTTACGTTCTGTGAACCCGAGGAAGAAGAAAGGCTGCCAAAATCCAACCACTAACAACAAAACCAGGAGTGACATTTCAGCTTTGTCCCGAGCTGATTTGTCAAACTGACGTTTCCAGTGATCTGGTGACACCAGTTTTCCAATGAAAAAGGACTGGGGAGAGACAGGATGACAACAGCAGCGACGGGACAGCCGAGTCCTGCAGGGGTTTGCAGGAGCTGGAAGTGACAAGGTTCATCTGATGGATCTAATACTGTACAATCCTTCTCTTACCCTTCTGTATGGCACAGACAGGCAGGATACAGCCATCACCTCTGCTATTCTGAGTAAATCCTGCACTAGAAAAGCAAGCAAATCCACCTCAGTACAACCAGGCCTTCAGAGGAATGTACTGGGAGAAGAGGAAACTGGGCATTAAGTGAAGGAAATCCATTATTGGTATAATAGCCAAATAATATTTGCACTTACAGCTGTCGCTAGAACATAAACTCTCATGTCAAACTTTCAACCTATGAAGTGGAGAGAAATCTTAGAATCACAGAAAATCCTGAGTTGAAAAGGACCTACAAGAATTAAAGTCCAGCTCTTAGTGCTGTGCAGGACCACCCCAAGAATGTATAGTATAAATATATTATAAAATATATGTATATTATGTATAAAATATATTTATATTACATATATCAATGTAGACTATACCCCAGTTTCTGCCTGGTGTTTGATGTACCTGAGACTGAAAGTTTATATATAAATATGAAGTGTAAGAAGTAGATCCCAGAGGAAGTATCCATTTTAGAAAATCCACTGTAAAAGCCTTTGTTGTTGCCCTGGGGAGTGGTGAAGGAATATTGCAGGACAAGGGCACAGGAGAACAGACCAAGCCACTGGCAGAAGGAGAGGATGAAATAAAAGCAAAAAGAACAAAATGCCCTTTGGATATTCCTGAAGAAGACACAGACTCATTCTCACCTTCTTCAATCAATTATATCCTTCAGTCTTCAGGAACATTTCCTCACCTTGTGACTTGCCAGCCTACAGATGGAAGAGCAGAGTTAGTGGCGTGAACATTAGCAATTCCTGCGGTTTCTCAGAACTTCAGTGCAGAAGCCCTGCATAACCTGATTCATCCGCTGTTTGTGTGCAAGCACGTTTATTTAAGTTTATGGGGGCAGGGGAATCCAACAAAAAAAAGCTCAGATTTGTGTTTGGAGGATTCCTGGAGGAAAGGCAGCCTATGGGGAAGTCCCACAGCACCGAATAAACAAACTCTGTCACGCGCTTCCAGAAATACACGTAACGCAACATATGTTGTTGGGAATTTTAAGTCCCATTTTCAATTTGTGTATGTTATAGAAGAACTTAATTAAACAGGAAAGTCAAGAAAGATATCGGGGAACTATGGCAAACAAGAGCAGAAAAATCCCAAAGATAGCCTTGACCGCACGTGGTAGAACAGAGGGTGAGGAGTGGCCCGGATAAGGCACCCAAGGAGCACAGCTCTCCAGGAACACCTTCCAAAGCAGGTCCTGCTCCCTGCAGCCCCAGGATGCAACACTGGGCATGTCCTGACCTACTACTGCCTCTGAGGGTGGGAGTGGGCAACTCGGGACATCACAGCACCAGAAGGAGTTTATTTTTACTTGCCTGCGAGTTTTGAGGTCAGCCACGAACTGTTTATGTTGTTGGTATAATTTCAGTAATCACAGGCTTTTCATATATCCTTGTTTACTGTGTTCTGGTTATTTACCGTGTTAATTGAGGTTGTGGGGCATAACATCAGCTTAATATGAGGGTTTTGTTGCCAATTAACACATTCCCATTTGTAGAGTTGGATAATCACTAGCTGCTATCCTCCCGGCTGTAATTCACATGTTAGTTTGCATAATTACCTCCCAGTCACTTCTCACGAGGGTAAGACAAATCCTCCTGTCCCAGCCTCCTCACCAGACCTGCTGCACAAAGCACAGGGACTGCTCACTCGCAGGGCTCACGGATGGGTGTGTTTTTAATCAGGCACTGTGGCACAACACTCAGGACATTAAAGGGCTGAAGCCTCCAGCAGAGGCAAGGCATTTCTCAGTGTTGCTTTGTACTGCCGGTATTTCTAAAGGAAGCACAATTTTTCCTTAATCCCCAGGTCACTGGCTGAAGTGGAACGTGGTGTGTTCAGCACAGCTCCAAGCAGCTGCAGGTTTGGGGGGACAAACGTGATTCAGAGCACAAGGCTGCCCTTCATGTCTCTAACTGCAGAGCTCATTCCAACCAAATCTACCCCAGCCTGTACTCCAGGCTGCTAATGGATGTCCCATCCCTGGAAGTGTCCGAGGCCAGGTTGGATGGGGCTTGGAGCAACCTGATGTAGTGGAAGGTGTCCCTGCCCATGGCAGGGGGGTGGAATGAGATGGTTTTAAAGGTCCCTTCCAACCCAAACCCTTCTGGAGTTCTCTGATATGAGTCTTCTGTAATCTCTTCACATTCTCAGGGTGGAATTCCACTCAGTAAGCTTACAGCAGACTTACACTGGCTGACATCTAATACAGTGGGATTTCCCTAAAACCAAGCGAATGTTTTCATAGCTCCGTCTTTAGGGGCTGCCCTAATGCTCATTAACCAGAAGCCAAATTAACCACCTGCCCTGCACATCGCCCCCCACACACACCTTCTTGCACACCTGCAGCAGAACTGAAAGATTCCAGAGCGTGAACTCGGCCAGAACCCCACAGCCAGAACCCCTGGGAGCACACACTGTTCCTTCACACCGAGCTCTGCACTTTATACCTTCACCACTGAGTTAACTTTGGCTCTGTAAATAAACTGAGATGACTTTCCGCTGCTGAAATAAAGTGTTACACAAGAAGCAGTGTTTTGGTGGTGCATGTTGACCAGGAACCCGGCCAGGAGCACTGCTGCTCCATGGCACCTTGCTTTGCCCAATTCTTCCTGCGGGTTTCCTGCATATTTTCCTCTCCCTCCACAGAACGAAGGCATCCATTCATCTCTCACTTTCCTTGGGAAAGCACACACTCACCAGCTTCATAACCCAAGTGGTGCCAGGGCTCTTGCAAAATTCTTCCACAAACAAGTAGTACTCTGAAGGCATTTTGAGGGTCTTCAGAATAAAGGCACATTTTCCTGCCTCAGGCTTTCCTGCTTCCCTTTCTAACTAACTGCTTCCAAAACCTCTTCAGATCTTTTTTGAAGCAGCTGTTCTGACTCAGCTGGGTAGAAAGAGAAATATAAGATTCAGCACAACAAATGCTCCCACAGTCTGACTCACTTTAATTACCCTCGAGAAGTTTCTGGGGACCAACTGCACCACATACTCTGAGGGGAAAAATAAATAGGGATATCATTGAGAGCTGCTTTTTCTTCATGAAGGAGGAGGCTCAATTTCGATTTTCTGTCTCTCTGCACGGACACGGGGAGCTAGAACAGAGCAGGTCTTACAATCCATGTTCTACTATTCCTACCGTAGCTTTTCCATGCAGCTAGCACCTGCCTCTCCAGGGCAGGCAGTTGCCCACAGGAACCCTGCAGCAGCTCAGCCCCACCACTCCTGAACCACCACAGGTGTCAGTCTGGCATTACAAACCACCCTCAGACTCCATTCACAGAGTCAGAGATGCTTTGGCTTGGAAGGGACCTTAAAGACCATCCCCTTCCAACCCCCTGCCATGGGCAGGGGCACCTTCCACTAGCCCAGGTTGCTCAAATGCCATGGCTGGTGCAGGGAAGGGCTCCTGGTGGGATCACATCCTGCTCAGCTGCCGTGCTGCACGGACACAACACCCAGGACAGGACAGGGAGCCAGCCAGGGGAGTTTTAGGTTGGACATTAGGAGGATGTCAGAAAAGGTGATCAGACATTGGAATGGGCTGCCCACAGAGGTGGTGGAGCCACCGTCCTTGGAGGCGTTTAAGGAAAGACTGGACATGGCACCCAGTGCCATGGTCCAGCTGACGTGATGGTGTTTGGCCACAGGTTGGACTCGACGATGCCAGAAGCCTTTTCCAACCTAATTAATACCGTGATCCTCTGTTACGTGATCCATCTAAACCTGCCCGTAGCTATCAAGGATACTCCCCGTATGAGGTGGGAAGCCCGGGCTTTGAGGCTGTGCTGCACGGGGAGCGGCTGGGCCTTAACACGCTGCCCGGGGGATGTGCAGGAGCAGGGACACAGCGCCGGGAGCCCACCGGGTCTGGCTGCGACCCCCGACCCCGCTCCCGTCCCCATTCCTGACCCCGCTCCCGACCCCCCTCCCGTCCCCATGGCAACCGCGCCGCCGTGCGCCAGGGGGCGCGCGCGGCACCCGAACCCCGACACCGCCCCCCCAAAAATCGGCCCGAGGTCCCCCCGGCTCTGCCCCGACCCCCCCGGGGCACCCTCGGCCCGACCCTCCCTGAGCTCTGCCCGCGGCTGGGCACGGGCAGCGGGAACCCCTCACCCCTAGCCCCCGCTGGCGCGGCCCGCCCCGCTGCCCTGCAAAGTCGCCGGGACTGTCACGCAGGCGAGGCAGGGACTCTGCTGCACCTGCCTGCAGGTGGGCACGGGCGGGGTGGGCAGGGGTGGGCACGGAGCAGGCAGGATAAGGGTGGGTATGGCGCGGGCAGGGGTGGGCACGGCGCGGGCAGGGCAGGGGTGGGCGCGCTGCCGGGCGCTTCGCCGCGCGGCCGCACAGACCTTCCTTGATGGAGCAGGACAAAGGTTTTGTTCTTCTCCCAACAGTGCAGCCTTGTGCGGCCGCGGGCAGCGGCGACAGGCAGCAGCCAGCGCGGCCCCGTGCTCCCACGCCACGGCGCAGGGGGGGAGTTTCTCCTCCTTTGTCTGCTCCCGGCCAGGCAGCTGCCGGTACGCGGCAGCGCCGGAGCAGCCGGGGAAGGGCCTCGGCAGGATCCGTGGAGCACGGCGGCCGCGGTCCCCTCCGCCCCGGCACAGCCACCGGCCCGGCCCCGCCGCGCTGGCAACGAGCAGCGACCCCGGAGGACCCGAGCTCTTCATGACGGAAACCCGACCAGGGAGCGGGGACGGCAGCCGCGCCCGGGGACGGGGAGGACGGCAGCACTGGGGACAAGGACACTCGCGCCCCGTCCCCTCCCCCGGCGCCCGCGGTCGGCCATGGGGAACGGCATGAGCCAGGTAACGGGGGGCGCGGAGAAGGCTGCTCCGCAGTCCGGACGGGGCCGGAGGTGGGAGACCCTCACCTGGCGCCTGCCCCTGCCGTGCCAAGCGGCGTTTCACCTCCCGGTATGGGATCCGGCACAGAGCTCGGCTCTCAGGCAGCTTGTGTACCTGCCAGCAGAGCGGGTAAAACCGGAGGAGAAACACAACGGGACACTGCGCCAGGGCCCGTCCCGACAGCTGCTTAGGGGGTGTGGAGGGCAGGGGTCACAGCGAGCCCCTTCGAGGGAGGGAGGGAACCTTTCCCAACATCTTTAACCCCAAGGAACCAGCTCCAAGCACACACCGGGAGCCCTGTGAGACCCCGATCCTGGTGGTCCCACACCCCCTGCTTGGTGGGGCCAGGCAGTGCATGGAACTCAGCATCACTACTAGGCAGAGGGGGTGGGCGCTGTTTTATTCATGTGCTGCCCCGTTTTCTCCTGCAAGGAGCGGGTCAGCAGGGTGCTGGGGACAGGCACGTGCTGTTTATTCACGGTTCAGTGCCCTGCCCTTGGGAGCTGCCCTTGCTAACTGGCTCTCTCCCACCGGTTCCTCTCAGTGCCGCAGCTGCGAGTTAAAGGCACCCCGTCGGTAGAAAATGGATCTAAAATCTTAGGAATCATTAAAAAAATCCAAACCTCTTTAAGATGTTCAACCGAGAGAAACATTTCCTGATGGGAGAAGTGAGACCAGTGTGAGCCCAGCTGTGCTGGTGGAAATCACCTCCCCTTGCCCTGGGCACCAAACATTGCTGCAGGGAGAAGCTGGGGGAGAACCGGCGGGATACAGGATTGAACAGCCCTTCACTGCCCGGGCTGTGAGTGAGGGAGAATATAAAATAGCTCCGTGTCACAAGGGTTGCAAGGTGTCCTGCTTCTGCATCTGCAATGCTGTTAATAGAGGCCTTGTCAAGTAATTATCTTTTCATTATGAGAAGTGGAATTTCCCAGGGGAAAATGAGCTGAAGGCACGGTGTCCAGAGCAATCTGTGCCTGGGCTGTGAGAAATGGGCTCCCTGCAGTGCAGAGTGAGGGGAACAGAGCTTGGGGCAGGGAGGGGGACAGCCAAATGCCCCCCAAGCATCTCTGTGCCTGTTGCTTTCCTATCTCTCAGGCAGCAGGACTTACACAGGTCATGGGTATAGTCCAAGGCTGTACAGAGGTGTATGCAACTTGCTGAGCTCAGGTAATAAACCCCAACGGTGGATTTATTGATGATAAACAAGAGGAGCAATAAAAAAACTCCATGTCTGACTGCCAGCACCCATTAGGTGCAGCATCAGATGGCTGCAGGTGCCAGGGCTACATCCAGCCCCGGGTCCTGGACGCCAGGGCAGCATCAGCCCTGGGAATACACAGGTCCAGCCTCACCACCACCATTCCTGCCCTGGGGCTGGTGATGGTCACCTCAAATGCCAGGACTTTGGCCCCTCTAGCCAAGGTTGCTGCTTCCCACAGGGGGTCCCAGCATGCTGGGTACCTCAGCACAAGGTCACTGCTCACACTGCCACTTCCCCTTGTGTTCCACAGATCCTTCCCGGCCTCTACCTTGGGAACTTTGTCGGTAAGCGGAACCCAGATGCTGCAGAGATGTCCTCCAGCTGGGGAGTGGGGCTTGCTTGAGTTGATGTCTCCCTGCCTGCAAACTCTGCCTGACACCCTGCCTGCTCCCACTGCCTGCTCCCACTGCCCTGCCATCACCCACCACCCGCTCTGCTCTGCCACCTGGTTTGGGCTGGCAGCAGTGGAGTGGAGGCACGGTGGGGAATGCAAGGCAGAGACCCTCTGCCTTTGTATGGTTACCTGATTTAAAGGCTGCCCTGAGCTCTTCGGACACACAGGGTGAAGGGGCCAAGGTGGGGGGAAAGGGATCCTGTGCTGGGAGCGGAGGAGCTGGTGGTGTCACACCAGTGCGAGGAAGCAGGACTGGGGCACCTTGGGGTGATGCTCCCCCGTTTTGCAGCTATAGGAGGTGGGAGGGGGCTGCCCACCCTCAGGAGGGAATTTCTCCCAGAGGCAGAGTCACCCCTTCTCCCACCAAGTCACTATTCTAAGGGGTTGGCATTACCAGGGAACAATTCATGACCAAGGCTTGGCATCTGCCATGAAAAAACAGCATTTGTTAGTACTCCCACCTCCCTCGTGGGTCCTTTGGCAGCTTGATTCCTGCAGTAAGCTCTGGGAAGGTTTAAAACCACTGGTGTGAATTGCTAAGGAAATGTCACCGGAATGGCAGCCCTGTGCTCCCTGCACCCCATGGAGCACCTCAGGGTGGGCTGGGGTTGGCTGTGGCTTGCTGGGAGCAGAGGGACAAGGGCACCCAGCTCCCAGGTCCATCACGGGGGTTCCTGTGAGCAGCTCTGCTGTGGGGTCTTGGCCTGATGCCACCTGAGCATCGCTCTGCCAAGCAAGCCAGGGTGACAACAAGATTCCAGGCCTGCAACATTAAGCTCAAAGAGATGTTTTCTCTAGCTGGAAGCTTTTTCAGCCCCTGTAAGCTTTGATTCCACTGTCTACTTGCTGTCACTGCCTGCCGAGGGAGATCGGAAGGTGGTGGGTGCTCTGTGAGTCCCCACAAGGGTCCCCACGTCCCTCCCCACATGCACAGCACAGCTCCCCCACGGAGTGTCTCCCTCGAGACTCACTCCTATTAAAATTCACGTCATGCCATCAGCTCATCGCGGTCTGGATTCCCGAGCCAAGGTTTTACACCACGTGAAGTTAAAAACCCCAAAGGAATGAGATGGGGAAATGTTCCTCCTCCTCCTGTCCGGCCACTCCTGCAGCATCCACTGGTCATGGCATGAAAGGGAGACATTTGGAAGTTGCCCAGGAAGAGGAACATGCTCTCCTCCCAGCACAGTAACTGTTGTGCTGCACCAGAGACCAGGATTCACAGCCAGGGTGCTGAAGGGTTAACATGAGGCAGGGCATATTCCCCCCAGAAAGCTGAGGACACCCCATTCCTGTCCTTATGGCTGCAGAGAGGACGCACCAGAGCACTGCTCATGTGTTTTCTACAGAAAACCAAGAGTTGATGTGAATTCCTGCAGCTCCACTTCCATAGTTCACAAGATAAAGCAGATCCCTCAGGCTGCAGCAAGTCCCAGCGCCGGGTGTGTCTGCCCAGGGAGGTGCAGGCAGGGCTCGAGTCTCCTCCCAAACTGGGGACAAGTACAGGCAGGAGGGACACTGCCACAGAGAGTGTTTCTCTGCAGGTGTGAATGCTTCCCCCAAAACATGCAGCAAGGGCAAGTGCCTTTACAGGGAGAGGTCTGTGGTTTGAGATCATGGGGTTTGCATTCCACATTTCCACGTTTGCCCATGTCGGCGCTGCTGCTCGTGGGGGTGGGATGCAGTTGATGTGCTGGAGAAAGGCTCTGAGTGTTGCCTGGCTGCAGGAGCATGGTGGGTGCACTGTGGGAAGAGAAGGGTAAGAAGTGAATACACGTTGATATCTAATTTTATCCTTTAGATGCCAAAGACCTGGAGCAGCTGAGCCGGAACAAGATCACCCACATCGTTTCGATCCATGAATCCCCCCAGCCCTTGCTGAAGGTAGGATCCTGCACCCGATACCATCATGTAGATCCCTGCAGCTCCTTCCATGCTGCATCTTCCTTCCCCCTCTGAGCATCCCACAGCACGTACACCTCTCCCTGGTCACTGCTCCCAGAGGAGCCGGATAGCCCTCCTGGCATGGGAAACTGGCTTGTGACTGTAACCCGGCCTTGAACACTGACAGGAAACAATTTCCAGCTTTCCAGCCTCATCTTGTTTCCCATCCCCTCCCACGAGTTGCTGGTGTCCCCCTGCCCTCCCCTTCACCCAAGGGAGAGTGTGGCCCCATCCCCACCTAGGGGGATGCTGTGCGGGGGGAGTGAAACTCCACAGGCAGCTCTGGGTGAGGAGCAAAGGTCCTGCCAGCCCAGCTGTGAGCACATATGACACCCTGACTACAGTGCCTGAGCTTTTCCTCCTCCTATTGTGTCTTCCAGGATATTACCTACCTCCGCATCCCCCTGCCTGACACCCCTGAGGCCAACATGTGAGTACCCTGAGGAGGCCAGGGAATGCTCGAGGGCTGGGGTCTGCAGGGCAACCAGGGGTGAGGGCTCACAGCACCCCAAGCCCTTGAGGTGCTGCCTCCAGCTCCTCAAGCACAGCCACCCACAGGCTAAAGGTGTGATGCTACAGTGCTGGGGACCACCCCTGAACCCCAACAGCATCCCAGTTCAGTGACCACTGTGCATGGCTCCAGGCCCTGGGGTGAGGCAAGGGGCAGCCCCTCTGCAGCACCCATGGGCAGGAGCAGTGAGCATCCTCCCAGGAGCTGCCTGGAGAAGGGAGAACAGGTAAAGGGTGAGGAGCCAGCCAAGAGTGCTGGAGTAGCTGAAGGTGTGAGCAGCCAACATCCCACTGCCCCAGCACAGAGTCACACGAGTCACAGGGCAGCCCCATCTGTCCCCAGCACAGCATCCCCTGCCATCCCCAGCATGGCATGAGCTGGCAGATCCACCTTCCCTTGGGAATCAACAGCACTGAGATGCTCAGGTCTCAGCAGTGGCTGGCAGAGCCCCTCGGGCAACTCAAACACGCAGAGCTATTCTGCCTGTGGCCAAGAATCCTGTTCCACCCCTGAACTTCTTATTCTGTCTGGTTTATTTTTCCTGCAGCAAGAGGCACTTCAAGGAATGCATCAGTTTTATCCACCAGTGTCGCTTGCATGGAGGGAACTGCCTCGTCCACTGGTAATGCTTCTTCCCCCGTGCCTTCTGCCCTGTCCCCCCAGCTCAGCAGAGATCCAGCCCCTCACTTTGGCTGCAGACCCCTGATCAAAGCCAGCCTCTGCCAGAGGGCTCCGTGCCCACAGATCCACCCAGGATCCACCCTTGGCTGCAGCTTGTGACTCAAATCCGGCGGGATCCAGGCAGTCCTGGAGCCAGGGCAGCTTCTTGCTGCAGCTGAGCGTGTGGGATGAGCGGGGTTTGGGGCAGGCAGCCAGGCAGCAGCCACTGCTCCCATTCCCTGGGGAGGAATGGGTATTTATAGGCACTGATGGCCAGGACCTTGGAAGGGCTCAGACCTCCAGGAGAGCGAGTCCTTGGAAAAGAGGAACTGCTACAGCTGAGGCACAGGGGTGGAGGAAGAGGCGAGCGTGTGTGTTCGGGGTGCACCACCACCCAAGCCCATCTGCACTTTCTCTTGCCAGCCTCGCTGGCATCTCCCGCAGCACCACCGTGGTCGTTGCGTACGTCATGGTCGTCACGGAGCTGAGCTGCCAGGAGGTGCTGGATGCCATCCGAACCATCCGGCCCGTCGCCAACCCCAACCCTGGCTTCAGGCAGCAGCTGTCTGAGTTCGGCGGCAGCGCAGCCCGCAAGGTGGGACCAGCCTCTGCCACCTGTGCTCTGCTCTGCTGAGCCTGCCACGGGTCTCAGAGCAAGGACAGGTCCTGAGGGCACTCAGGTTTCTTCCCCACTCCCTTTTCCAGCAGGCTTGGACCTGCCCTTGGAAACTGGCAGCTTATTTTGCTTCTCGCTCCTTCCCCAGGTCCGCAGGCACCTGAAGCAGAGGTATGGGACATCCCCTTTCAATGATGAGGAAGAAATAAAGGCCTTGCTGCCAGCAGGGAGAGAAGGAACATCCAGGACAGAGGGAGCTCAGCAAGGACTGGTCCCACGAGCCAGAGACATCAGAAGCACGAGTCCCTTCCTGCTGCGGGTGAAGAGGACGTTCTCCTGCATCCCGGCTTGTCTGAAGTGACCCCAGCCAAGGGAGAGCAGCGGGAATCACCCAACAGCCTGGGAGAGATGAAGGACAAAACACAGTGGGATGCGGAGCACTGGGCAGGGACCTGCACCAAGCCCATCTCCTTCTTCTCTTCTGGGCTGGGAGCATGCCACCCTCTGTGTGGGTGGGATTCATGGGCACTGCCGGACTTTGCAGCACACGCTGGGCTCATCCTCTTCGCATCTGGCATGCTGGGGACGCGGGTCTCTGCCCCCAGGTCACTGCAGGCTCCTGCACAACACAGAGGGGGTTTCTCCTGCCACGGGCCAGCACCCAGGTGTTGCCAGCAGCAGCTTTAGCACTTGGGTACCCACTGCACAGGCCTCAGGGTGCACAGGGTGCAGGAGAGCTGGCGCTCCCCTCAGAGCATTTTTCCCACCAGCAGCACAAGCTCCCAGCATCCAGGTGGCTGTGGAGCAGGGACACACCAGTGTGTCAGCAGGTAATGCCACCACGCTGCCTCCTAGGTGAGGGTCCGGCTCCAACCTGGCCAAGCACAAGCCCTGAGCAAGCACTGTAGCTTTAGGAATCCATTGCGCCCCATTCCTGCCCGTCCCAGGGCACAATCTGCAACAGGTGGGAACCAAGCGTTTAACCTGGCCAGACCTCACTAGAGCCTTAAGCCATTTTGCTTAAAGACTTTCTATGTCCCCGAGTAATAAACATCCCTTCTCTGCCGTCTGACTCCCCTGTGGTTGGCTGGGTTGGAACAGGGATGCTGAGGAGGAAGGTCCTGGTGTGGGGTCCCCCTCTCCTCCTCTCAGCTCCTGCTATTCCAATTCCCTCGCTTCCAGGCCAGGGCTCTCTGGCACCCTTTGTCCCCCCAGCACCTGCACCCCAGGACCACACACCTGGGATGGACGTGTGCCTCATGCACAGCTGCACCTTCCCATTGCTGGGACATGCTATGCCAAGGTGCTTACACCCAGGGATTCCCCTGTTCCCGCTGTAAGCCACACAGGGCCCCTCCAGCCCAGCTCAGCAGCACAGTAAAATGTATTTATTTTGGCAGATCTGGTTTGCACAACTTGGAAAGCCCCGGGCGAGGGCAGGGTTAGCTATGAGTTAATGTTTGACTTCTTTTTGAAGCTCATTTCTGCGTGAAAAGTTTAACGGTTAAGCAGCTTCACCTTCCCTGCGCAGGGAGCAGCACAGTGGGGAATCCGGTGTGGAATCCGGCTCCTGATCCTCCTCGCTGATGCCTGGGTAATTAGATCCCCCGGGGTCCCGCGTCACCGCGCGGCTGTCACAGCACATGAAATCCCCGGCCGATAAAGCTTATCCCGGCGGAGCTGGGGCTGGCAAAGGAGCCGGCGGCTGCGATTATCTCCCGGCCTTGAATGTAATCTCTGCAAGCCACTGAGAGACTGTGCAATGACCCCTTGCCATTGCTCCGCTTCCCAAGGCAGAAAGGGGACGTGTGGATCCTCTGTCCGTCAGACCCAGGCCCTTTTCCCGGAACGTGGCCCCCCCGGCACGCCCAGGAGAGAGAGGTGCAGGGGCTGCCTGGGCTTTGCTCTGCATCAGAGGGGCCCCGGACAGTCTCAGTAAGGAGAGAAAACCCCTGCCTGCGTGGCTGGGTCATACACCCGCTGTGGCCCCATGTGCCCTCTGTGCCACGTGGCCATGTCCCATCCCCACGTCCTTTTGGAAAGCCCGCGACTGGGCGCTCTGCCGCTGATTATTCATTTGAGGCTTTGCAGCCCCAGCAGCTCTCAGGAGCCGCGTTTCTCCTCCCTGCGAGAGGTGAATTTCTCTGACTCAGAGCTGGAGGGGCTGCGAAAGGTGGCCGGGGGGGCTGCAGCAGGGCAGGGGAGCTGGGTTTCCCTGCACAGCGACATGGGGCTCTGCAGCAGTGATGGAGGAACCAAGACTAGCGTCACGCCAGGGTGGTCCAGAGACTCAGCCCGTGCCCCGCTGGGGGCCAGCGGGGAGCTGGTGCAGGATGAGTCAGGCTTCCTCCCCGGCCCCGGCAGCCCTTGGCGCAGCTCATCCGCCCTTCCCACCCTGTTCCTGTACGACTCAGGGTACAGAGCCCCGCGGGGCAGACGTGAGCAGAGACGGATAAGAGCAGAGGAGAGATCTGAGAGATGGGAACATGTGACTGCTCACACCACCCTGGAAACCCTGTGCTGTTCCCACAGCTCCCCGCAGCTCCCCGGGATGAGCTGCTGGTTCCAGGGAGGACACGGTCCCTGGGGCTGGGAGGTGTTTAGGTCGTCGAAGCAAGAGGATGGGGGAGCAGGGTCCCTTGTCCCCTTCAGGGAGCAAGTGAGAGTACTAAAAGTCTAAGGGGAGGCACCCGGGAGGGGTACAGAGGAGTTCCACGTGCTTTCTAGTGCCTTTTCCCCTCTCCCGTGGACGCAATGTGCCTGTCCCCTCCCCTGCGGGTGCAGGGTGCCTGTGTTGAGAAATACGCCCAGTGCGAGTATCTCCGTATGTAAACTACCAGTGTGAGCTGCACATTGTGTTCTGGGTGACAGGAAAAGGCTGAGCCTTAGGTAACAGCAGGGAATGGGTGCCCACCTTTTCCCTCCACCTGCGGCACCGGCTGGGCTGGGGGTTCATCACCCAGGACTCTGCAGGAGCCAATGAGGAAGGGGAAGAGCCTAAAATCTCCACTGGTGCACGTGGGTGCCCAGACTGTGAGGGAGTGAAATCCCGGGGATGCCTTTTTTGGGGTCCCTCCCGGCGTCACACTGCTGCACTGCTCAGTTAACTACACCACTTTTTCCTGAACTCGGATGTCGGACACTGCTGCGAGAAACCTGAGGCAGGGAAAAAAATTTAAGATCCGTCCCCTCCGTCGTGGGGCAGCCAGAGCCGGCGGCGCGATCCGGGAAAAGGAAAGTGAAAGCCGGCGCCTCTTTCGGTTTCGCCGCCGGGCCGCGATGGCGGAGCCGGGGTCGCCCATGCGGCTGAAGGAGTGGCTGATCGCGCAGATCGACAGCGGCCGGTACCCGGGGCTGCGCTGGGAGAACCGGCACCGGACGCTCTTCCGCATCCCCTGGAAGCACGCGGCCAAGCAGGATTACCGGCAGCAGGAGGACGCCGCGCTCTTCAAGGTACCCCGGGCTCCCCGCGATCACCACCCGGCCCTGGGAGCGCCGCCGGGACTCGCCCCCGGGGCTCCGAGGGCGCGCCCGGAGCTCAGCATTGCCTGGGGCTCCTCGCTGCTCAGCTCCATGTGCTCTCCACACCCCCCAGCACCAAGCTCCCCACAGCCCCCCAGGACACACAGCCCCGGTTCCCCACTGTACCCCCCCCCTTCGAGCCCTGGTGCATTCATACCGCGGAGGGCCCCCTTGGGCAGCGGAGCGGGGGGCCAGGGTGTGGGCAGCCCCCGCAGCACATGGCACCCTCTGTCCCTCAGGCTTGGGCCGTCTACAAAGGGAAGTACCAGGAAGGGACGGACAAGGCCGACCCCTCCACCTGGAAGACTCGTCTGCGTTGTGCTCTCAACAAGAGCACCGACTTCAAGGAGGTGCCTGAGCGGAGCCAGCTGGATATCTCTGAGCCTTACAAGGTGTACCAGATCGTGAGTGACAGAGCCTGTGATGCAGGTACGTCCCTTTCGTCCCTCCTCTTGTGCCAGATGTGGGGTTGCTGCCTGCACCATAACTGTATGAAGCCCCGTGTCCCACGTGTCACCCTTCTTTCCTGCTCCTCTTCCTCTCTGGGTGTTCTGGGCAGCCAGCTGTCTTCCCTGGGGCTCTTCCTGCCTTTTGCCAGGGGTTCATCGGTTTTTCCTTGCTCTCTGCAGAGGACAGTGACACACAGTCCCCAGGCAGTGAGGACCAGCAGGTGAGCTCACCCTGTGCCATCTGGGCAGGGGAGAAGGTGGGACCCCCAAAACTCCCCTCGTCTGTCAGCTGCTCTCCTGGCTGGACACTGTCCCTGTCTGTCCCATGGGGCATTGCTGAGAGTCCCCTGTGCCACGCAGCTGCCAGACTCAGGCAGGGGATCTGCTGGTGCATGGGGTCCATGGCAGAGGCAGGAGCCAGCTCAGGGACCCCTGCTGCCAGCTCAGCCCTCACTGAAGCCACTCCTACCCCCAGGGCAGCACTGTGGGGAGTCTAAAGAAGGAGGAGAGCCAGAAAGACACGCTGGAGACAGACCACGGATCTCCACAGCCCCTGCACTCTGCCCATCCAACCGAGAGAGGTGAGGAGAGTCCCTGCTGATGGGATGGGGCTAGGGGCAGGACAGCACACACTTTCTGGCAGGAGAGATCCTGCTCTCCTGTCCCCTGTGCAGGCAACACCTGTAGAGATGAAGACAGGGGCTGGGAACTCCCTCCTGACCCCAGCAAAGCCACTTAATCATGTACTTAGGGGCTCTTATGGAGCCCAATAATGAGCAAACATGGTGCAAAGGACCCTGCTGCCCTCCAGGCCAGGAGAGCACCTGGGAGTCCCTGAGGACAACTGCCCACGTCCCTTTACCATCTCGTCTCTACCCTGGTCCAGGGTACCTCTTGAGGGGAGTCTTCTGTGGCTGGAACCCAACCCATGGCCAGCTCCTCCCTAGACTCCAGTCCTACCTCCCAGTGGAGGATGTCAGCAACCCAGGTAGGAGCCACAGTGGTGGGCAGTGCCTTGGGTGGCCCCAGCAGCCCGGGCTGCCTGCAGGCTGACTCTCCCCTCTCCCCAGATTACTGGCTCCACATCCGCCTCTACTACTGCAACGTGCTGGTGAAGGAGGTGACCGCCCGCACGGCCGAGGGCTGCCGCATCACCAGCCGCACCGTGCCAGCCGACAGCGTGTGCCTCTACGGCCCCGTCTGCATGGAGCAGATCGAGTTCCCCCCGCCACAGGCACTCAGCGGCCACGGCCACGCGGCCGCCATGGCCGGCGTGCTGGAGCGGCTCCTGCCCCACCTGGAGCGCGGGGTGCTGCTGTGGGTAGCGCCCGAGGGGGTCTTCATGAAGCGCCAGTGCCAGGGCAGGGTGTACTGGAACGGGCCACTGGCCCCGCACAGGAACTGGCCCAACAAGCTGGAGAGGGAGAAGACCTACAAGCTGCTGGACACACAGCAGTACCTGCAGCGTAAGTCCCGCCCGCCAACCCAGGAGACCCTGATCCCCTCGGGATGCCCTGGCAGGTCCTAACCTGGCATGGCTGCTCGAGGCTGTGGGGACTCCCTGTCCCCTGACAGGGTTGGTGTCTTGCAGAGCTGCGGGAGTACCTGAGCAACGGGCAGCTCATGCCGCAGTACCAGATCCACCTGTGCTTCGGGGAGGAGTACCCCACCAGAGCCGGGCAGCCCTTCCAGAAGCTCATCATGGCCCATGTGAGTACACACCGGGGCTGGTGACCCTGAGCTGGGCACTGGGACCATGGCAGTGGGGGTTACAGACCTGTGCCCACTCTATCTCTCTGTGCCTCCACAGGTGGAGCCGGTGTTCGCACGGGAGCTCTTCCTTCATGCCCAGCGCTTGAGGCCAACGTTGCTCCACAACTCCCCCCAGCCCTGTGCCCCTGGCACCTCCAGCACCGTTATTCATGTTCCTGTCAAACAGCTCTGCCAGCCCTGAGCTAGGCGGGAGAGGAGAGCTCAGTCACCATAAAGTCTCAGAGCAGGAGGCTCTGGTCCCCACGGCCTTACTCCAGCTGCATGTCCCAAGGCAGAGTGCACAGGGTGGTCAGAGTGAGGAATCAGATGCAGGCAGGTGCTGGCCAGGATGGGCAGGCACTGCTGCCCCCGTGAGTGCTGTATTTATTGCCCAGGAGCTCCCCAAGTGGGATTTGCTGTGTGCCTGTTCAGCCAGTCGAGGCAGAGCCGGCTGCATCCTTGCACTGCCGGGACTTGCCGTTTGTGAAACTTAGAAATAAAGGTTGTGTTTTGGTACCAGTGTCAGGGGCTGGCTCTGGTGTGAGGGACTGGTGGCAGCATGAGGGGATCACAGGGGGCTGGGGAAGCCAAATCTGCACAGTGTGGGCAAAGCCAACTCAGCCCCAGATGCAAGGGAACAGCCCTGTTCTTGTGGTGGCTCCAGACCTGTCCTGCCCCTCATCTGAGCGCCTTGGCAGGGCTGAAGGCAGCAGCGAGGTGCTCTACTGACCTGGCAACATGAGAGCCTGTCCCAAAGGCACTCCCTGCCTGTGCCTCAGTTTCCCCTGGTGAGTGAAGTGAGTGGGCTCCTGGGGGCCGTGCTGCACCCTGAGGGTTGGGAACAGTGCAGGGACCTGGCACAGCACAGGGTCTGGCACAAGCCCAGGCTGAGAGAAGGGGCTGAGGCACTGGGGTGGGCAGGGGGCAAATGGGCATCTGAGGGCAGGGCAGCACCCTCAGTCCTGCCAGCATCCCCCCACTGAGCCCCACTCCAGGCCCAGCTGGAGCCTGGCTGTGCACTGTGAGCAGGGCAGGATGAGAACCAGGTCGTGGGAACCTTCCGTGGGAAAAGGGGCTGGGGGAACCGGGGGCTGTGCCCGCCTCTACCCTGGGGAGGCCGCGGCTGTGCCAGCCCCGGGGCCACTGGCTGCCGGCCGCAGGTCTTGGCGGCGCATCCGTCCGTCTGTCCACAGGGACCAGTGCTGGACGGCAGAGCCCCGCTCCGCCCTGGGCGGCCCCTCAGAGGAGGGGCCCGCCGCCCCCTCGCCGGCCGGCGGGTTTTAACGGGCCGTGCTGGGGCCGTGCGGCAGAGCGGGATCAGCGGGATCAGCGGCAGGGCTGGAACGGCAGCGGCTGTTCGGGAGGATGCAGCCGGACCTCCCCGTCAGCGACGCGGTGCTGCGCAGCCCACCAGCCCCCGAGCCAGCCGGCGGCCCCTTCCCCAGCACTGAGGCCACCAAGCCACCCTACAGCTACATTGCCCTCATCACCATGGCCATCCAGAGCGCGCCCGAGCAGCGCATCACCCTGAGTGGCATCTACCGCTACATCATGGGCCGCTTCACCTTCTACCGCGAGAACAAGCAGGGCTGGCAGAACAGCATCCGCCACAACCTGTCCCTCAACGAGTGCTTTGTCAAGGTGCCCCGCGACGACAAGAAGCCGGGCAAGGGCAACTACTGGACCCTGGACCCGGACTGCTACAACATGTTCGAGAACGGCAGCTTCTTGCGGCGCCGCCGGCGCTTCACCAGGAAGAGGGGCCTCCGGGATGCACCAGGCACTGAGGGGGACGAGGGGCGCGGGAAGACTCCCAGGCAGCGGGCACGAGGGCTGCCTGCCACCCCACTGCCAGAGGAGGGGAAGGCAGAGGGGGGCTACACATCACCAGCAGCCACGGGGCGCCTGCCGAGCCCTGCCACGCTGTCCGAGGGTGCCGGGGTGCCAGGGTGTGCCGAGCCCTGTGCCCGGCGTCAGCCACCCAAGGCCACGCAGCCCTTCCTGTACCTGCCGGACTCGCCACAGCCCAAGAGGCCATTCTTCACACCCCCTGAGAGCCGCCCACCCAAGGAGACTGTCTTCGGGGGGCTCCCGGCAGCGCTGCAACTGCCCCGTCCAGGTCAGTACCCGCTGCCCGGCGAGCGCCCGGCCCAGCACCCTGCCCTGCTGCCTGCCCTGCTGCCCACCCAGCACAGGGACCCCCCACAGGACTCACCGGCCACACCAGGCACCCCCCCGGGGCAGCTGGAGGGCGAGGAGACGGCTCCCCCCGGGCTGGGGACAGGCCAGCCATTCGGGCAGGTGCCACCAGCGTTCCCTGGCACCCTCCTGAGCACAGGCAAGCCCCCTCCGTCCTGCTTCCTGGAGGGAGAGGGCTACATGCAGCCATCCCTGCCCGTGTTCGGCTCCTTCAGCCGGACGGGCCCCGAGGCGCTGGGCAGCAGCTACCAGTGCCGGGTGCAGGCGCTGAGCTTCTGCGTGAAGGAGCGGCCGTGCGGCACAGCGCTGGAGCATCTCCTGGCTGCAGCCCCCCCGGCCCCCGCCGCTCCCCGCCAGCCACCCTTTGGGGCCGTGGGGCCACGGGCGGGTGAGCAGAAGGAGCCCTGGGGGCCGGGGGCTGCGATCCCACTGCAGGGGGCTAACGGCTACCCCCTGGGGCTGCCCCCCTGCCTCTACCGGACACCCGGCATGTTCTTCTTCGAGTGAGGGACTCCCCACCCTGGTACGCTCCAGCACCCAATAAAGCGCATTCCCCAATGCTGCCTCTGTGGTCTCTGTGCCTCACTCGAGGTGGGCAGGGGCAGGGGCAAGCTGGGGACCCTCTGCCCCAGCCCAGGTGCTGGCTGGGGGACGCACATCCCCAAGGCCACCCAGCGCAGCTCCCATCCCTGCTGGCCCCTCCACTGGCTGGATAGTAAGGCCATGGGGACACGGGGCACGGCCTGGGTCAGGGCACCTACATCCCTGTGTCCCTGGGAGATGCTGGGGAAAAGGTCCTGACACAGTGTGGGGCCAGGAGCCCCTGAAGGCCCATGCCATGGTAGTGTGAAGGAACATTGTCCCTGGGGGTCAGGGGGATCTGCTGCAACAGAAGTTATCCCCCAGTGGAGCCTCGCTGTCACTTCCCTGTGCCTGGGACCCTTCCAAGTGCTTGGCCTCACCCCGGGTGCCACACATGGCACAAATGGCACCAGCCTCACTGTGAGGCCCTGCTCATGCAGCTGTGTGGCCCCAGAGAGATGCCAGGGAGGCTCTGGGGGTTGTGGCACAGTGTGAAGGCTCTGCTGGAGGGGAGGTCAGGGCTTCCTCCCCTCTCTCTCCCTGCTTGTGGCTGGGATCCCAACTAGTCCCTGCAGACCCTGAGGCCAGGGCACCCCCAGAGATGGGCTGTGCCAGGGGCTGCAGCTCTGGTGGGAACGGCCAGGAAAGTGGATTCCTCTGACCTGAATCACGCTGGGCAGCTGCCAGTGAGGAGGCACTGGCTGAGTCACCGCTGTTGACATCGGGCTGGGCACAGGGACCTGCCCAAGTCAGCCAGGCTGTGGGACACAGGAGCGGGCAGGGGTCCCCATGGAGCCCCAGGATGGGACCTGGCCACCAGCCCTTTCCCACACACTGCTGGGACATCCCAGGTAGCACCTCTGCAGCAGTGGAGCAAGGCCAGAGTGATGCTGGCAAAGTGCAGGGCTGTGCAACTGTCTCCAGGTTGGGAGAGTGGGTTCCCCAGGAGCAGTGACCCCACAGCACAGCCAACCCCAGGATACAGGGCTGACAGGAGCTCTCCATGCTGCTGTGGGGAGTAGAATTGTGGCAGAATCCCCTCGGGCCCCCAAGGCCAGTGGGACACCAGCTTGGCCAATCTTGGGGGGTCTCTGTGGGGGCCATGCTGGCACAGAGGCACAACACTGCCGTCACTCGGGGACCGGGAGCACCGCGGCCGCGTCAGCCCTGTTATCAGCCCCCAGACGGCTGCTGCTGGGCCGTGGCTGTGTCCCAGCCCCGGGCAGGGCAGCGGAGGGGGGCCTCCCTTCGTCATCGGGGACGGCCACTCAACCCTGGGCCTCTCTTTTCTCCCTTTTATTTTTTTCCTACCCAGTGGAAAACAATATTTGAGCGCCTACATCATGCTGGCGTCTCCGGAGCGGCGGGCGGCGAGCTCGGCTGACCTCAGCCCCCTCCTTTGCTCGGTCCCCGGGGGCGCGGGAGGAAGCGAACGCCGCAGCCGTGCCCAGGGGCCGTCTGGTTCCCACGCAGCGTGGCCGGGCCCATCGCCCGCCCCGGCTGGGAACGCACAGCCCCGGCCTCACGCGGTGCCCAGGACGGGGTCCCCGTGCTGGGAGCAGCATGGTGCACCCCATTGCCCAGCCCAGACTGGGGCATGGGGACCCCCGTTCCTCACAGCCTGCACCACCCGGGGCATGCAGATCAGAGCTGTGCACTCTCTCGGTGCTCCCCTGCCCCAAGGCCACCCTGACTCCTGCTCAAGGACCCGCTGCTCTCCCAGCTCTGCCTCCTCCCTGGCTCGCTCCTGGCTCGCAGTGGGTGGCCTGGCCCTCTGCCCACTCGCCCGCTCCCATCCTGGGCTGTGCCGTGGCCAGGACTGTGCTGCACCCAGTCACAGCGCGAACCTGCTGCTGCTGCTGCTGGTGCTGCCAGGTGCCAGTGCCGAGGACTGCCCACTCCCCCTGCCTACCCGTGATGCCTGCAGGGCCCCTTCTTTCTGCGGGCAATGTGGGTGCCACAGAGATGGGGTAGAGGCCCACCTGGGGAATGTGTGCTGCTCCAGGCTCTGGGGATGGATGCTGTGGACATGTGTGCACACCCAGACTGTGCTGTGCATTCATGGGGGTGACAAGGACCCCACACGGGAGGGATGGAACTGGCTGCCATGGCCTGTGCTGAACAAGGAGCAGCCCTGTCACTGTGTCCCTCGACCACTCCACTCCCCAGAGCTTTGGGTCCTCACAAGCTGTCCTGCCTCTCAGCTGGGAGCAGGGGATGGGATCACAGCTACTTCCATGGGTGTCAGATCTGTGGCCCTGCTCATCCAGTCTCAGTGGTCCCATGGTGGGAATGAAGGGGCTGGAGATGCCAAAGCTGGGGTGTGGGGTAGAGTCGCCCACCCTGGGATGTGCTGGTGCCTGTACATCCCTGTGCAGGGCTGTGAGCAGGAACTGATGCCCCAGAGCAGCTTGAGGTGCCAGGAGTGTCTGGGGGCAATGATCCATCTGGGAGCCCCACGGCCACCCTGCAGCAGGGCCCTGCAGCCCCTGTGGCCGGCCAGGGCCAGGACGGGCGATGCGCAGCTCCTGGGGCCAGACAGGAAGGAGACGTCACCGCCGCGGAGCGTAACTCAAACCAGATGGGGCTGCGCTGGCGTCCAGGCCTGCGGGGTGGTCACCGACAGGAACCGGTCAAAGGCTGCCGGCAGGAAGCGGCTGGGAGGGACGCCCGCGGTGGGAGCCGCAGTCCGGGTTCTGGCAGCCTTAACCACTTCGGGGCTGGCCACAGACCCCCTGGGCAGAGGGGCAGCGGCACCCACCAGCCCTTGCCTGGGCATCCCACCCCCTGTGGGCAGATGCTGAACCTGTGAGGACACCTCTGACTCACAACTGACTATCCATCCACCTATCCACCCATTAATCTATTTCCCCTTTCCCCAGCACAGCTCAGACCTGGGGGGTGCAGAGACCAGGACCCCTCAGCTCTGTAGCTGCACTGCCCTCCCTGGGATATACCAGGTGGTCCCCATCCCTGCATACCCTCTCCATCCCCTCTACCCCAGGGATGAGATGCTGCTTCCCATCCTCATCTCGCTTACCCTGTGGCTGCAGGACTCCTGCGGGCGGGAGAGGGGCTTCAGCCCCCAGAATAGCAGGTGTGGGCTGTATGCAGACCTGTACATTTATTTACAAGAAGGCAAGCGCCGGGCAGGGCTCCATCATGGGGCAGGGTCCCACCAGCTGTGGCCCCTGCCCGGTGGGGACAAGCCTGAAGCCCCTTTCCCTGCTGCAGCCAGTGGGGCTGGGGGGCAGTTGTCTCCCTGTGTCTCTCCCCAGGGTTTTTCCAGCGGGCACAGAGGGCACAGGTGACCCCGGAGAAAACACACAGTCCTTGCTTGGGTGGGCTCAGCAGTGGTGAAAGCCAAAATTGAGGCACCCCCTGCCAGCCCATCTCAGGGAGCAGCTGGGGAGCCCTGAGGGGTGCAGGCAGAGGGGACGGGGGTTCAGGGCGAGGTGGGGGAGCAGGGGCAGCATCCCCATCCCGGCAGGTCCCGGGGAGCCCCCGCCCGCGGCGGGGGGAGCTGGCGGCCGCAGCCGGAGCGGCGGAGCGGTTCCGGTGTGTTGGTGGTCGGGTGAGCGGCGCTGGCCGGAGCGGGGAGCGCGGGCCAGCTGCTCTGCATTAGCCCGCCTCGCTCATCGCGATCTGGCGGGGACGGGTGAAGCAGAGGTTGTGTTTTTTCCCCCGCTGGCAGAGGCGAAGGGCAGGGAGGGCAGGAGGAACACAAAGCCTCCTTCTTCCCTCGCTGGCTCCCAGCTGGGGACGCCTCTGGAAGTGTGCTTGCCGCTTCCTCCCTTCCTGTGCGAGCAGCAGCTCAGGGCCAGCTCTGCTCCCACATGCCCAGCCGGCCAGGGAGGAGGTGCTTCAGCCTTGGCTCCGGTGCCAAGGCAGGGTGAGGGTCCACGGTTCCCTCCAGCGTCATCGCCGAGCCACAGAGCTGGGAAGGGAGGTCGGGCAGCGCGGGAACCAGCGGCAGTGAAGGTAGGGCAGGGCTGCGGCATTTACAGGCAGAGAGGGCACGTTTTGGGTCCAAGAGCAGCAAGCACCAGGTGGCCAAGGCAGAGGGATCACGCCGGAATGGCCTTTCCTCCTCCAAGGGCACGGGAAGGAAGCGTGAGCGGAGCAGAGGCGCTGCAGGTCGGGCATCACACAGCCAGGCCAGGGGGGAGATCAGAAACCTCCTCTCTGGAGCAGCCTCACAGTCCGAGGAAATATCAGTGGGGGCATTGGCTCGATGTGAACAGCGTAGGCTGGAGCCCCAGGAGCCCCAGAGGTCCTGAGCCTGAGCCCTCAGCAGAGGGTCCTGAGCTCAGAAACGTCGCCCAGAGCGGGACAAGCTTGGCAGAGCTGCTGCAGGTGAGGATCCCAGCAGGGTCCTGGCCCCCAAGCAGCCCCACAGCTGCTGGATGCCAGGCAGGAGCAGCCGCAGGGATGCAGCAGAGCAGCCTCGTGGTGGCAGTGGCACGGAGTAGGGGTGTGATGTGGGCACCAGAGCAGCATCCGGCACAGCACGGGCAGGGAGGGTGCAGACCACCTCCAGCTCCTGGCCCCACGGTGGGAAGCTGGGACCCCAGAGAGGTCCTGCTGCTGTCCAAAAGCAAGACTGATGTGGGACCCTCTCCAACACTTCCTCTCTGGTCTTAGCCCCCCTGGAAGCCCAAGCTCAGACGCCCAGCGCTGTCAGGGACCCTGAGCTGGTGATCTTCCTGAAGCGGTTGGCAGCACACACCCCGATGAAGTTTTTCTGTAAAAGGGAAGAGGAAAGATGCTCATCCTTTTGCGAGGGCTGTGGCTCTGGAGGCTGAGCCGGACCCCATTCTGGGGCTTGACACCACTCCTGCCCCTAAAAGCGGGTTTTGGGATCCACTCAGGAGAGACCAACACAAAGGGATCTAAGCTTGAGGGGGGTCTCATCTCACGGGCACCCACACAAGGACTCTGGAGCTGGGGAGCCCTCCCTCCAGGCTGCCAGCAGCACAGCAAGACAGAGCCACCCTCCATGTCCCAGATGCCATCCACCAGGACAGACAGAGGTTGGCAGCCCCTCTACCAGCCCCCTCAGAAGGTGTGGACCCTCATCCCCATTGCGGCCCCCCTCACCTTCCAGCGCCGCCGCATGACGTATTTCTTGAGCAGCAGCTGGGACTTGAGGCGCCGGTTGGACTGTTTGGCCTTTTCTGCCAGATTATTGAGCCAGGGATGCTGCAGGCACTGGTCAGCGCTCATCCGGGCACTGGGGGAGAGAGGAGCCCACATCATCCCTGCTCGAGCCCCTCACCCCCAACCACCCCCTTCTCCAGCGGCCCCAGAGCCCCTAAAACCCAGAGAGAGGAAAAACCTGCAGAGAGAAACCAGCCAAAAGGATCTGCCCAGGGACCAGTGGGGCTGGGCAGGACCCCAGGGGATCCAGCTTGTCCTGCTTGAGGCAGGTGTCCCCTGGAGGGATGCAGGACTCTGTTGGGGATGGTCAGCAGTGGGGCAGGGCCTCGTGGGGTTCATTTGGTGCAGGACCCAGGGGAGGCTGCAGAGGCAGTGCACGGTACCCAGGGCAGCTCTGGGGATGCCCACCCCAGGACCCCAGTGGCCCCTGCCGACTTCACACCTTTTATCCTTGATGATGAGGTTTGAGACGAAGTCCTTGGCCTCATTGGAGACGCTCTCAAAGGTCTCCTCATCGAAGTACCAGTTGGCAGCCAGGACGTTGTTGAGCGTCTCGGTGTCGTCATCACCCAAGAAGGGGGAGAGGCCACTGAGCCTGGGGGTACAGCGGGGTGAGGAGCTGGGTGCTTTCAGGCTTCAGCACCTTCCAGACCCCCCAGAATGGAGCCAGTCTGTCCAGGGCTGCCCCAGGGAGGTCATGTGGGGCTGGGTGCCTGGGGACAGCTCTGTGCCCCAGGCAGCTCTGCCCCAGCACCCTGGCCCCCCTGTCCAGCCCTGGCAGCCCCCACCCAGCCCTGACGTACAGCATGTAGGTGATGACACCCATGCTCCACATGTCTGTGGAGTAGGAGACCTGCTCGTAGTTGACCACCTCAGGGGAGAGGAATTCAGGGGTGCCGAAGTTCACCTTCAACTTCTCGTTGGGGTTGTACCTGCAGCCAGGGGGGACACATCAGCAGGAGGGGCACAGGCTGCTCCCCCAAACCACTGCCCCTCTCCAGCCGAGTGCTGCCCTCCCCAACCCTCCCATGCCAGCCAGGGAGAGCTGTGGGCAAAGCAATGGCCTAGAGTGGGTCTTGGGCATCCCAAGGGCACAGAGAGGTGTGGGACAGGAGGAGGGAGGGAGCTGAGGGGGAGAACCTCACCTTCGAGCCAGCCCAAAGTCGATGATCTTCACCATGTGTCCGGTGGCAGAGACGCAGAGGATGTTCTCAGGCTGTGGGAACAGGGTGACCATTGTCCCCCCGCCAAGAGGGGACATCCCCAATGCACAGATCCTGTGGCCGACCTGCACCAGGGCGATGCTGACCCACAGGCATCCCTCCTACGGCTGGGAGGTGTCCTGCTGTCCCCCCGGCCCCTGTCACTGTCACCCCCCAGCCCCGCACCTTGAGGTCGAGGTGGAGGACGTGCATGTGGTGCATGAAGCGGATGCCCTCGCAGATCTGCCGGACAAACACCATGCAGTCCACCTCCGTCAGGTGGTAGTCGTCGTCGATGATCCGCTCAAAGAGCTCGCCGCCCTCCACGCTGTGTGGGGAAGGATCACGAGGTCACCTTAGGGGGGCTCTCTGCCCCAAACCCTCCTCCTGACCCAGCCCCACCGTGGAGACGCTGAGCAGAGCATGGTGGGATGCGTTTGTGCTGGGGTTGGACACCCCCCAGGTAGCACAGAGGGGTTATTCCGGCACCCCTAAGCTGCCCAGTGGTTTGTAGAGTAGAACAGCCCCAGCACAGCCTCAGCCTCCCTGGGGCACATCTGCTGTGATGCATCCCCCATAATGGTGCCCCTCACCCAGGCATCAGGCCTGGTGGGACCCCGCCCCAGCACTCACAATTCCATGAAGAGGATGATCTCCCGGGGAGTCTCGATGGCGTCATAGAGCTGGATGAGGTTGCGGTGGTTCAGCTGGTTCATCACGTCGATCTCCAGCAGCACCATCTCCTGCGGAAAGAACCCCGAGGTGGTGTGGGGTGTCAGCCCTGCCCGTGCCACCAGGACGGGCTGTCACAGCGCCAGGGACACGCAGGGCACGATGCTGCCAGCCCCCACCTCGGCCATGCCACCGTGGCCAGGAGGGCCCCCCTGCCCAGCATCTTTCAGACCTTGTCCTTGGGTCCCTGCTTCCGGATCACTTTGGCTGCCAACTTGAGCCCCGTCTCCTTCTCCGTGCACGTGTGGACTTCACCAAACTTGCCCCTGGGGAGGGAGAGAGGGAGAGGTGCCCACGCCATCAGCCACCCAGTGTTCTGGGGACCCCAGCACTTCCCTGGAGTGTTGCCCAGTGCTCTCCTCTGCACCCATCCTGCCCCAGCCACCCACCCCATCACAACCAGAGGAGTCCCACTGACCCACAGCTAGTGCCCAAGGCTGGAGGGCAATTTGGGGCGGTGCCAGGGAAAGGTGGGCATCCTTCCCCCTCCTGGGGCCCCTCCTTACCCGCCCAGGATGTCCTTGGAGTTGAGGCTGAACTGGGAGCTGACGCTGCCAGGGTGCAGCGTGACGGTGCGATGCACGAAGGGCGCTGGTGGCGGAGGGACATCATCTGACCAGAGAGGAGGGATGGGGTGAGGTGGGGCTGTGCTGGCCAGGCGACCCCACTGCTGAGCACCCCAGGGTGCCCTGGTGTGGGGTGAAGGCGGACACCCAGCCAAGCCTGTGGGTGCAGGATGCAGCTGGGTGGAGTGCTGGGCTGCCAACCAGGGGCTCCTGGCTGGGGCTGCACTGGGGACGCAGCATCCCCCAAAGGGTCCCTTGCTACTGCCCACAGCATGGCCCTGCTGCAAGGCACCCACCTGGCTCTGTGGCACTCACCCTGCTCCATGGCATCCACTTCCACCATCCCATGTGTCACGTTTGCCCTCTCCAGGCCACGCTGCTGCCTGCCACCCACTCTAGGCCACTCCTCCTCCACACCACCACCACCTCCTGCTCACCCTCCCAGGACAGACCCCACACACAGGGCACCCCATGCACTCATTCCTGAGCCACTCTTTCCCTGGAGAGTCCAGGAGCTGGCCTCACAAGGACCCCAACAAGCACTCACTGCCATCCCCACGAGGACAGTGGTGCAGGACACAGGGACACAGTGTGCCCTGCCACTGGCCAGAAGGTCACTGTCACTCCCCAGGCTCCTCTTCCTCACAGTCAGTGTGGCTGGACAGCCCGGGAGGGGACACGACGCATTTAGCCCTGTTTACAGTGAAAGGGGAGCTCGAAGGCCACCAGGCAGGTGACAAGCCAAGGGCAGGAGCTGGCAGCATGGAGGGCAGTGCAGGCAGCAGGCAGGGCCATGGACTCCCCAGTCTGTCATCCCACAGAGAGTCCAGAGGGGGAAGGACAAGGCAGGCAACCTCATGCCCTTACCCAGTATTTCAAAAGGGTCTTCCTTCCCAAAATCAGGGGTGAGGTAGGGGCTGGGGGGTGGCTTTGCCTCTGTCGAGGGGGGCTGCCCTTCAGGTCCAGGTTGCTCTGCAACCCCAGCGGGATCTGGGGGCTTCCCTGTGGCACTGGGCACTGTCCTGTCTTGTGGGGTGCTGTGGGGCTGCAGGTCCCCCATGGCTGGCGGGGCAGGGCCAGGCTCTGTCGGACCCTCTTTCGGCTCCGCCGCCGTGGTTTCCTCTGGAATCATCTCCATCTCCTTCACCTCTGCCCAGGGCTGCTCCTCCCTGGAAGCAGGAGAGGGAGGTGAGCAGAGCCCAGCCAGCAGCCCCCGAGCCCAAGCACCCACCTCTGCCTGGAGGGACCCAGGGCTCCCTGGGGCAGCGAGGGGCATCCCCCCATCCCTGGAGGGTGCAGGTACCTGTGGCAAGTGGCTGGGCAGCTCAGGCTCTGCAGCAGAGCGGGGCGTGGGGGCTCAGGGACCCTTGGTGGCTGTTTCTCTGCCTTTGGTTCTTCCTCCCCTTCACCCTGAGCCTTCACAGTAACCATGGCTGCTGCCTCTGTGGGCTCCTCAGCCCCATCTCCAGCCTCTGCTGCAGCTGCAGGGGCCTCCACCTCAGCAGCTTTCTTCCCTCCATCTCGAGCCTTTGCAGCCACTGGGACCTTCTCCTTTGCAGGATCTTTCCCTTCACCCCCAGCCTTTGATGCAACTGTGGTTTTTTCTACCTTTGCAGTTTTCTTCCCTCCATCCTGCGCCTTCACATCTGCTGGGGCTTTCTCCTTTGCAGGCTCTTTTTTACCTCCACCTTGAGCCACTTTTGCAGCTGGGATTTTTTCTGTCTTTGCTGCTGCCTTCTCTCCCTCCTGAGCCATGGCAGCATCTGGGGCTTTCTCCTTTGCAGGAATTATGGCTTTCTCCTTCACTGGAGCTGAGGCTTTGTCCTTCTCAGGAGCTGGAGCCTTGTCCTTTGTGGGAGCCGGAGCCTTCTCCTTCATGGGCTCCTCTTTGCCTCCATCTGGAGTCTTTTTTACTGCTGGAGCTTTCTCTGCTTTTATCACTTTATTCTCCCCACACTGAGCCTTTGCAGCAGCCGGGGCCTTCTCCTTCACAGAAGCTGTAATTTTCTCCTTTGGAGCCTTGTTATCAGCTGGGGCTTGCTCTGCTTTTGCAGCTTGCTTCCCTCCATCCGAAGCTTGAGCAGTGGCTGGGACCTTCTCCTTTGCAACCACTCTGGCTTTCTCGTTTGCAAGCTCTCCTTTACCTCCATCCTGAGCCTGAGCTACAGCCAAGGCTGCCTCCTCTGTGGATTTTGCCTTCCCTCCTTCAGAGTTTGCTGCAGCTGGAGCCTTCTTCTCTGTGGGCTCTGCTTTCCCACCACCCTCAGCCCCTGACCCCCCAGGGGCTTGCTCTTTCCTGAGCTTGTCCTTTTCTCCATCTTGAGCCTCAGTTATAGCTGGGCCCTTCTCCTCCATGGGTGCTGCCTGCCCTCCTTCAGGCTGTCCTGGAGCCTTCTCCTCCCTGGGCTCATCCTTCTCTCCATCCTTAGCCTTGGCAGCAGCTGAAGCCTTTCCTCCTTTGAGTTCTCCTGCAGCCGGAGTTTTCTTCTTCCTAGACTCATCCTTCTCTCCATCCTTTGCCTTGGCAGCAGCTGGAGCCTTTCCTCCTTTTTGCTCCCCTGCAGCTGGAGCTTTCTTCTTCCCAGGCTCATCCTTCTCACCCTTCCCCCTGTCCTGAGCCTTGGCAGCAGCCGGAGCCTTCCCCTCCATAGGTGCTGTCTTCCCTTCTTTAGACTCTTCTACAGCTGGAGCTTTCGTCTTCCCAGGCTCATCCTTCTCCTTCCCTACGCCCTGGGCCTCGGTGGCAGCCAGCACCTTCTCCCCCGCGGATGGTGCCTGTTCTCCGTTGTGCTGCGCTGTCGAAGCCTCCTGTCCTGGCACTGCTTCTCGTCCATCCCGGGGCTCTGGAGCAGACAGGGCTGTTCCCCGCTCAGGTTCTGGTTTCCCTCCTCCAGCCGCTTTCTCCTGCCCAAGCTCATTCGTCCCCCCTTGGGGCTGGGCAGCCTGGGGGGCGGCGGGGGCTGCGCTGCCCTCTGCTTCAGTGGGGGCCGTGCCACCGGCCCCCCCGGTGTCGGCACCATCCGCCCCACCGCCCCGCTCCATGGGGGCTCTCCGGGCAGGAGGAGGCTGCCCCGCGGCGCTCCCGCTTCGGCGAGGCTCCTGCGGGAGAGAAAGCAGCAGCTGAGGGCTCCCCGGACCCGACTCGCTGCACACAGGGGCACGGCTCTGCTCCGGCAGGGATGAGCTGCTGCCACCCAGCCGGGAACCGTGTCCCCACCGCCCAGCCGGCGGCTCCCGGGCTGGTGGCACCGAGCCAGGGGCCCCACGTGGCCACCATTCCCGGCACCGTCCCATTGTGCCCCGATATCTGCCCCGCGGTGACTGATCGATGGCCTGACGCCGGCACCTGTCACCGGGTGCCTGGGGCCCCCGACGTGCAAACAGCCAGCGCGGCGCGGCCAGGGTGACAATTTAAGGCCACATCCCACCATGGCGGGGCAGGAGATGGCGGCTCCGGCCCCAGGCTGGCGGGTGGGGAGCAGGAGAGGTGAGCATTCCCAGCACGGCCCAAACACCGCTGGCCCCCAAGCCACATAGCCATGCAGGCAAGCCCCATCTGCTCAGGGGCTCTGTGGACCCCCAGACCCAGCAGCCGTCAGCACTGCTCATCTCCCCTGCCCTGGGGTAACCAGGACCCCCAAGGGGACCTGTTGGTGCCCTTCTGTCTGTGTGGGGCTCCAGCCCAAAATCTGATCCCCAAATCGCTGCTCTGCCCTGGGCTTTGCTGCCCTCCCATACCTGGTCACCTCTTCTCTCCCTGTCCCAAAACACCCACCCTGTGCAGCTACCCAGAGGCCAGGCCAGCCCAGCCCCAGAATAAACCGACCAGCAACCATCTCAATAACAGGGAAGGTGCTTGCTGGTCTTACTGGAGCAGTCCCTGGGAGAGCATTCCTAGATCCCACAGCTCAGCCTGGGGAGCCTGAGGAGTCGGAGGTGTTCCTGCCAGGGCTGGGGGCTTCACTGTCCCCAGGGCCTCCCCCAACCACGCCCCAAGTGAGGGGCCACAGAGACCCCCCAGCCCCTTTACCTGGGTCCTGGGCAGCGGGTGGTCAGGGGGGCAGCATCCGCACTGTGGCAGCGCCGGAGGGAGCAGCCTCTTCTATCCCGGGTGTAACGGAGCCGGATTAGTGCAGGCAGAGGAGGATCCTTTACAGCAGCAGGAGCCGTCCCGCTTCGCCTTTCCCAGCACCTGTTGCTGCTGGAGCCCGTTCAAAGGACACGCCACTCTCGCCTGTCCCTCGTGGGCTGGGGACACGCAGACACAGGGCAGGGGATGGGGACAGACCTCCCTCCTGCCCCAGCACGGCACCACAGGGAGGGTTGGCACTAGGCACAGTGGCACCCTGAAACCATCCCATGAGTGTGGCCTGGGCAATCTGGACAGGGTCCAGGTGGCCAAGGTCTTCCAAGGTGCTCACAGGTGACACAAGACAGCCACTGACCAACCTATGGGGACGGTGGCCGCAAGCAGCTGGTGATGGTGCTGGTCCTCTGTGCTCACCTTGCCTGCAGGATCAGGATGCCTTCCCAGAGGATGTGACCCTGGCCGGGCAGGGGAAGGGACAGTGCTGCTGCTCCACATTGCCGAATCCCAGCTCCCAGTGAGCCAGCAGTGTCTGTGAACCATGGGCTGGGGTCAGGCTTTGCCAGAAGAGCTGTGGTTCACATGTGGCATTGAGAGTGACACAAGTCAGGATGGAGTCATGACTGTCTCACCTGTCCCTGCCCAGGCCTCAGGCACCCCCCATCACCACCTTGGTGCAAAAGCAACGCTTGCTCAGTGGGACACAGCCAGAGGCTCCTGAGCAGACATGGTGCTCTCCCACTCCAGCCTTCACACGATTTGTTGCTTCCCTGAGCCCAGCTCCTTTCCCAAAATCCAGGGCAGGACCTGGAATGTGATGAGGACCATCAAAGATGATGCAGGAGCAGGTGCACAGCTCCAACCCCCAGTGCTGATGCAGTCATGTACATGCAGAGGTTGGAGCATCCCCACACCCACAGTTCTTGGGGACTGTGACACCCACACTGCCCATTCCTGTGGTGAACAGGAGTCCCCTCACCTCAGCCTCCACAGGGCCTGCTGTCAGGAATAACCAGCCAGAGACCGTGCCTGGGTAGCAGGGACTCTGCCCACCAACTGTCATCGCTAACTACAGTTTGGAATTGCCTCTGCCTTCTACCGGCTGAGGGCTGCCAGACACCTGGAGGCCACCAGTGTCACTTCAGGCACGTACTGCCACCACTCCGCCAGCCTTCGGCTCTGCACCCTCCCAGCAACCCCTGGGTGGAAGGAGCACATCCCCACAGCCACTCCAAAGGCAGGGGACAGGAGCCCAAGTGCCACAGCTGTGCCCCACAGCTCCCTCGAGCTGTTGGTGCAGTGAACACTGGGATAAAAAAACCTCTCCAAGCAGAGGAGCACCTGCCTGGACACCAGCCAGGCTGCCCAGGATGCTTGCAATGTTACACGCTCCCTGGGAGCAAGATTGGTGCCTGGTGAGGAAACCTAGGGAGAAGTTGAGGAAGCAAAGTCCTGGGAGCAGGTGCTGGTGGCCACGGAAATTGTTTTCCAAAGGTCAGTTGGTGACCAGGTTTGGCATTATTACAGAGAAAATTCGTTTGTGGGCAGAGGGAAATAAGCTGAAATCAGACCTCTCAGCAGAATTGAAAAGTAGGTGGTGTTGCACCCCAGGATTTTGGATGCCTTGGTCCAAAACCCCACACCCCAGGGAGCAGCACAGTGATCTGCCTCTCTGCAAACCAGCCACCACCCAGGGTTCTCAGCCTGGGTTTGGCTTTTTTTTTTTTTTCCCTTCCCATTCAGGAATTTAAGCCAGAGCCTACATTGGCTGCAGCTGGAAAACAGCCTGTCCTGGGGATATCTGGCAGTGCCTCAAGCACGCTGTTCCTTAGCGACGCCGTTGTCACAACTGCGGCAGCACACTTTAACCTTTACGCTTTCCACGGGAAGGGAGGCTCTGCGGGGCCAAAGCCGGCCCCGTTCCCTGGGAAACCCTACACCCCCAGCTAAATCGAGCAGCAGGGCAGGCTGAACAACATCCCCACCTCAATCCCAGCCATGCCACTGTAACACAAACCAGCCAGGCTGCCGGGCCTGGCGGGCACAGCTTAACTGCTGCCATCGGCGCCCAGGGCTTCCACGACGCGCTGCCACCGCGCCGTGACAGGTGCCAGCAAGGTGATGGGGAAAGACGAGGAAAAATCCCATCATCAGCAGAAGGGCACCCAGAGCTACGCAGCACCTCGAGGACAGGAACGCAGCCACCAGTGGCAGCACCAGTGTGGGCTTTGAAGCACCAGGAGCCACCCCCATGCAAGAGGTTCTTACCACACTGGCAGGCAACAAGGTTTCCTGGTAGAGAGGGGAGGGACAAGCAAAGCTGTGATTTGAGAGCATCATCAAGCCTTTTCATAAAGACTTCATTCACTAGATAATCAGATCTTGCAATTCAACATAAAAGTCCAGGAAAACATTGCCTTTTAGTTACAGCTCTAGTCTGAGTTCAGCAAATTACTTTGATAAGAAATTATTTTGGGTGCAGCTCAACTAGAAATGCATCAGAGGAAGATCTTGTATCCAGCTCTCCTCCCCTCCTCTCACTCCTTGCTCTCAAGGAAGGTGCATAAAGGTGATGGGGTTTGAGTTCTGGAATACAAAGGAAAATCACCTGCCCCCATTTCCCTGATGAAGCCTTGATCAAACCCCATCCTCCCCAACATGCAGCTCCTCCAGGACACCCATCTCTTACACATTTTCTACACTAGAGCACTTCTTCCACCATGTCAACACCTCCCTCCTAATTAAGGGGGCAAGTCCCACCCATGAGCCTGTGGGAACTTGATGGGTGACTCCATCTCAGCCCAACACCCCAGATCCTTGCAGGCACAGCTGCCTGAGGTTCCTTCCACTGTTTGAAGTGCATGGGGAATAAAAGAGGCCTTGGCTGGAGGAAGATGTAATGTCTTTTATTAGACCCAAATGATACTATTGGAGGAAAAAACTGCCAAGCTGTCAGGCACACAGTGCCTTCCTCAGGGCAGGAGCAGAGGCCATGTAGGGCCATCAGGGAAATCCAGCTGGTCTATCCTTCAGGGAACAGTGGCTGCTCCAGCTCTACAGCCTCGTTATCCTGCTTGCCTTTACATTCTTCATCAGCTCATCATCATTCCAGCTTTCTCCTGACTCATCATAAATATTTGCTGCTCCTGCTGCCCACACACTGCCTGCTCCAGAGCTGGCACTCGAGGAAACAGCAAGGATTCCCTGACTGCACAGTGGAGGTTCAGCCACGTCCCTGTGTCCGGAAGATTGCAGGGAACAGCTCCACTACAACAGAAAAGGGGTTAAGGCAGGGGCCAGATCCACACCAATCCTAGTTTTCAAGAAGAGGATGCTGACACATCCCTCTTGCTCCAGTCACTCCTGTACATTGTCACAAGCAGCAGTGACAGGAGCTTTTCTGGCTGTCCTGTCACCCTCAGCTCAGCAGCACAGGGCTACCAGCAAAGTCAGAAACAGGTGGCTAAAGGCATCCTAGTGACTGGGTTAACCTTTCAGGTGCAGCTCTGCCACACCTACATAAAAATCCTCAAGGGAAGGAAAAGTGTAGCTGGAGCAAAAAGGAGCCACTGAGCTTGCTGTTTCCAAGAGGCCACGCAGCTCCAGGGTCATTCATCCTTTAGTACCAACAATACACTTCCTCAGCCCTCTGGTTCTCCAGAGTTCCTTAGTTACTGACTGCAAAAAAACCTTAATTTTTTAAAGAACCCTAATATTTCAGCAGGGGAGGCTTTTCCTCTTTGAATCCAAGCAGAGAAGTTTGAGGCTGGTGCTCTTTGAAACACTCCCACAGAGACTCCAGCTGTTCTGCAATGGCATCCCTTGAGCATCACACTTTTTAGAATTCCTGCAGAAACATAATCCCTCAGGTACAATAAGTGTTCATCTTGGAATTTAGCTCTCTTAGGACTTTCTCCCTCTGTTACCTCCCCCAGTTTAGGAGTAAAACAGCAATTGCTTGACATTCTCTGGCAAGGATGAGATGGCACCTCTAACCATCCCCTCAGCTAGAGTCTGACACCCCAAGATGGAGCTCCTTCTCTTCTCCACCCAAAAAGCTGAATAAAAGGCCACACACTCTAAGAACACTTCTCTAATAGTATCCAAATTCAGAGGAAATGAAAGCAAGTGTTTGCCATAACCCCCAAACAAGAAAGTTTGTCCTACCTGGACACATTAATTCTAAGTTTTCCTTTTTTTTCCTTCTGTTCTGAACAGCACAGCAGCAGCAGGCAGCCCTGCTGACGTGTGTCCCAGCAAGATACAAAGGTAAGAAATCAGAGCACAATACTGAGGTAAGAAATAATTATTACATTTTTAATCTAAATGTGACTTCACAACACTGGCAGTTTTGTCCTCTGGCACATTTGAGCACTTGGGCTATATTTAACTCTGCTTGCAGCCCAGACTGGCCAGAGACGCTGATGTCTCTGTAGCCAAGAGACCTGCGCTGGCAGGAGCTGGGGCAGCAGCTCACAGCAAGTCATTTGTCAGTTTAATGGCTCCCCAAATAGAAGGGCTTCAGCTATAAAACAGCAAGAAGGTTCAGTGCTCTAATGTACACAGAGAACTACTTTAAAGCATGGGCAAGATTTATATTGTTCATCCAAACAGCACGAGAAAGGTTCGACCCGCGCTGAGCTGGCTTGCAGGAGCCTCACATTAGTTAATACAATTCAAGCTTAATGCAGAATAAAAGGCTAAAAAACATACACTCGAAAAAAAACACTTAGTGTACAAAGACAAGGCAGCTCTGCCAGATGCACACATCTGTAGGGTCAGCCTTCACCAAAAACTCTTCTGCAGGAAAGGGCCTCAGCCCACTAGCCAGAGACAGAGATCATAGTAGGAAACTTTATTTAGTTAGGTGGGATGCCACGGGCTCAAGTGGAGTTAAACTATTCAGTACAAAGGAACCAAGCGCGGGAGTTCAGGCAGAGTCACAGAAAAACAACTGCTCCCTCTCTCCTACCACGGGAGTGGAGAGGGATGGGATCTCCCTCCTAGGATCACGTGGATGCTCATCAGCACCGGAATCTGTCTGAGAAGTTGGGAGACTTTGGCAAAGTCAGTAACTGATCACTGGGCTTCACTTCTACGCTGCGGTATTTCCGTATTGGGTTTGCCTTGTGAACCTGTAAAATATAAATATAATCAAGGACAAAATTAAACAAATTGTTGCAGTTATGACAAAGCTAAAACCTGCAGGTGAGCCATGGGTGGGATGAAGGCAGGTGTTTGAGCCCAACACACTGCCCCATGCTGGGGTTGTGGGTTTTACCAGGATCATTCTGCTCTGATAAGTACACATGTACAGCTCCAAAACTCAGCCATCTCAGCAGACCTGCCTTCTTTGTTTGGCATTTTATAGGTTTTTGTGGGTTTTTTGGTGTTTTGTTGTTGTTGTTGTTGTTTGGTGTGCTTTGTTTTGGTTTTTTTGGGGAGGTTTTTTGTTTGTTTTTTTAACCAGTTGTAAAGTTAATGAGGACTCAGTTTGCAACAGGGAACCTTGCAAAGACAATCTTAATTCAGACATGAACTCCTTGAGGATATTCCCACATTCCTTTGGGTTGCTTTACAGCCCTTGCTCAGAGACAGCTCACTTACCATTTCTTGCCTTAGCTTAGCAACTTCTTCCTTTTCACGCTCCTCTTGTTCCTGCCTGATCTTCTCCTGGTACCTCTCCCTTACGGCTTCTGCGTCTGCCAATCGCTTTTCAAATTCTTGCCGTTCTTTTGCTCTCCTTTCCGTTGCCAGCTCAAAGCTTTCAGGAACTACAGAACCAGAAAGGCTCTCTAAGTTAGAAACAGAGGAGACAACATTGGTTCAAAGACAGCCAGGTAAAGCACAGAGGTACTAGTGTCAGCAGAAGCCTCCCTTTGGAGAGCTTCCCCTTGGCAAAGGGTGGTTAGGAGATACCTCCAGGCTTCAGGAAAAGAGAAAACCTTGCTCCCAGACGTGAGCACTGTTAATGCAGACGTCACCCCGCCACGGGTGTTCTCATAGGAGGGAGCAAGCACACAATTGTTAGTACAAACAAGTTTTTGGTTGGTTTTATGCCCTACAAAGCTCAGTCTACCCAAGCAGTAGATGCCTTCATCTCATTAGAAATGGGAGGAAAAGAGTGACAGCTCTGCAGAAACGCCAGCTGTCTCTGCAGGGAGCTCCTCACATTCTCTGTACCCTTATCCCGAGCTGGCAGACATCAATCATCTGCCAATTGCAGCAGAGCTGCTAAATACAGCTGCCATGCTGGAGCAGGATGGGGAGGGAGAGGAAACCCCCCTGCTCCCGAGGGACACAAGCTGTTAGGCAATTAGTTGATTAAATGCAAGGCACTATTGGCTGTGCTGATGAAGAAGAGGCAACAGCCAGAAAAAACACCACTTAATTGCATCAGTTCTGAGCTACCCGCCAAGCTCGTGCAGCAAGTACTTGTAACTCCACCTGCTAGTAGTTTATGTTCCTTTTTGGGCATGAAAGGCTCCTGGTACACCACTGTGTTGGGACGAGCTTTAAAACACGCTGCCTCTTTCTGCCTTTTCAAGTCTTCTTGGAGCTGCAGGAGAAGAAAGCACATCAAGTGGCAGGCACAAAGAGATCATAACCCCCTGACACAGACTCCCACCCTCCCAACACACTGAAAGAGCCAGGTTGACTTAGTCAAATCATTTCCATTGAAAATCATATTAAAGCCAAAAAGATGTGTCACTTGTTGCCTGACACTTACTTTGCCAAAAATAACCTGAAGAAAGTTTCAGGTGTCCACTGCAGACTTCACACAAGAAAAGCAGTGTATTATTTGTGTGTCAATAAATCCCCAAGCAGGGAGATGATCAGCAAAGGGATCCAACTGCACAGAGCTGCTGCTTAAAAATCACCCCACAGCTGTTCATGCAGCTGTGGTAAATCTAGTGATTTACCATAAAGTGGGAAAAATAGAAAACCCCAATCCACCAATCTTTAATCCACAGCCCAACTCTCGTGCCAAGGACAGAATAATTCATTGCTCAAACTCAGCTCCTGATTCAACTCAAGCAGGACACTTTCTGGAGTTGACCACAACTCCACCAGCTGCTTCAAGCCCAGTCTTTTCTGTTATCCTTTTTATCCTACCTGATGTTTCCAGCTCTCGAGCTTGGCAGCTCCCCGTTCATCCACCTGCAGATGGAATGGTTCAGGCTGGGTTGGGGCTTTGACCTTCTTCTCTGGCAGTTTGACTTGGTCAAAGTAAGGCAGAGGCTGCGCTTTGAACTTCGGCACCTGAAACAAACAACTTGAAATATTTCTTGTCCTTCCCTTGCATGTTTAACAGACAACAGCAAGAGGCAAGTCCTGCCAAGCACTGAAGGAGTGGAATCCAAGGCAGCTTTAGCTCTTTCTTACCTCTTCCTTCTGAAATTCTTCTATTTTCTTCTCTTTTTGTATTTGCCGCTCTTTGTCCCGGGCATCAAAAGAGAAGGGGCAAACTTCCACATGCCTCTGCTCTGGCATTTTGGGTTTGAAGGGCACTCCATAATGTGGCATAGGGTTAGCTTTGATCACAGGCACCACCTCCTTTTCCTAAAGAGATATTAGTGTTAGGATCTGATTTTTCACTTTTGTGGAGAGCACAAGTCCTGCCAAACAAAGCCATGAAGAGCTTGGAATGAGCTCCTTTAATAAGGGGAACTGTGGGGTCAAGCAAACACACTGGATACTGCAAAAATTAGCAATCTAAGAAGTGCTTATTTAGTGGCATCCTGAACCACAGGCCAGTTCTTCCTCTTTCTAAACCACTCTCATTTCTAGTACTCATCCGAATTAGACTTTAGTGTCCTCTTCACAAGAGGGAAAGGAAGAAGCACATGATGCATTCAGAATCCTGCTCCCCATCTCGGGGAGAAGGGTCATGTGCAATATCTGCCCTCCATGACAGAATAGGGAAGGGCAATGTCCTGAGAAATCTAAGCAGTTCACTTTCCTCCTTCGTAGCAGCAACACTTCAGAAACCTCCATTAGTGCCCTTGTGTTTAAATTTCACTTTGTATGAGAATTCAGTTTCAGTAGAATATGTAGCAGTAAATCAAGATTGCTTGAAGGGAATGGCACAGACAAAGGTGACCACTGGAGTGGAGAGGCTCCCTAACCCAGAGCATCCCACAGCCACAAGCACTGTGGTGGGACCTGGGCCTGGCTCCAGCCTAGTGACAACTGTTACCTTTTCTTCCTCCCTGGCAGACACGCGGGTTCTGCTTTTCAAAGCGAAGGCTGGAGACTTGGGGATCGTACAAGGAAGTTCTTTCTTCTCCGGAACACCCTGTTCAGAAGAGCCAGTAAGGAGTTACCCAAGGCTGAGTGCCAGGAAAACACAACACAGAGACAGCACAGGATGTACCTGTTGCCGTTCTTACCTAATGGCAGACACTGTTTACTGCAGATTATCAAAATACATAATGCAACACAGCTACAGGCACTTTGAAGCTAATTGCCATCTCAGTCCTAACTCCCAGGTCTGGGTGTTACTAAACTTCTTACCACAACATCCTCCAGGATTTTTGTGGGACACGGCCTGGAGTGGAATTCGAAGCGCTCTTCCTCCTGCCGCTTCTTACTCTCACGCTCCTGAATCCTTTTCTCTGTTTCCAGCTCGAAGCCAACGGGCTGGGTGACGTTCCTCACGCAGGGCTTCTTGGGCAGGAGTGGCCCACCCTCAAAGATTTTGTAGTTGAGTTCTCGCGCCTTGAATTTGTACCTACAGAGCAGAGATGGAGGCAGTCACCAATACACTGTACATTACTGTGCAGCTCCAGTTAGCAACTCCTCCTTTGGTTTTGAAACAGCAGGATTAATAAGGAAAACATTATGAATTGCTTCCCTAGAAATCCAAACCTTTGCCCACCAGGAGAGTTTTGAAGTGTGTGCAGGGTGTATAGTGTTATACTGGGTTTGCTTTACTCATCATAAGCTGTGCTGAACCCAAGATCAGCTCTCCTAAGAGCACTTCCTTCAAAATGAATTGGCTACTTTTCACTTCCCTACAGTCAGAGCCATAGAATTATGCACAAGCTAAAGGAATATCAATGGTTTTATGCTACTCATTCTTTTACACAAAAAAGGGTATTCCTGAGAAGTGATATTTTAGTATCTGAAAGATATGTCCAGCGTGGTACATTCCTCCCTTGGAGGACTGGAGTAAACAGAGTAAACATTTACTTACTGTTGAATTTTCTCTACTTCCTCTGCTTCTAACTCTGCTGCAGTTTTGCAGGTGACAGGTCTCGAGCGCTGCTTTGTTCGGAGCACTGGCGTTTTGGCACATGTGAGCTGAGGCTTCACCGACTTGCCTGAAACTTGGCCTGTAAATTCAAGCCAGAGACCAGTAGTTACTGGCAAGGCCTACAGCAGACACAGGCTGTTTGCTCAGAGCAGTCAAAGCACCCGTGTCCATCTCTGTGGACACAGCCAGGACCACTCACCTTCTTCCTCAGGTTTTCTGCTCCTCAGGTGGTAACGAGAGGGTGTGCGTTTCTGGAATGCTTCTACCTGCTCGGCAAAGGGCACGTACTCTGATGTGGTTTCTTCGAGTTTTCTTTTGTTTCCCTGGGACAGATTGAAAGGCTTGGGGACAGTGGGTCCCTTTGGCACTCGGATCTGAAAAACAGACAACCACAGTCAGTATGGCCGTGGCCAAGAGGCTTTGAGGACATTTCCTTTCCCCATCGATGCACAGTATCTGCCCCTTCTCCTCACTTAAAAAAGGTAACCTCTAACATTAAGCATAAGTATTAATACTCTGAACACATACAAGTCATATTGGGAAACTGTTCAAAGCAGAGGATTAAAGCATAAAGTGGAATGACTGGAAGATCTGACATTATAGAGCTCCTTTTTCCACAAGGTTTCTTTGGAGTCTTGTGGCAACGAGACACACAGCGAGCTCACGGTTAGGTTTGCACAACACCTGCCCCTCCTGTGGTAACCCCTCTGTGGGTCACCAGCATGGGTGTTGCACAAGCAGCAAGGAGGTGACGTCAAGAATCAGTCAGCCAAGTGCTGGCAACGCTTTGGCTCTCACCGGAGAAGGGGGATGCTTCCTGAGCACTGCTGCAAAATCCAGCTCCTTGTACTCATTCCCAGGCTGGCTTTCCACATTCTGTTTAATCCTATTCTCCGTGCAGAAGTGGAAATCAATTGGCTTTGTTACTTGACCAACGGGTCTCTTCACAAGTTGTCCTGAAGAAAAAGAACACTTAAGAACTGGAAGCCTTTTGGAGTGGGGTGGGGGTGTAGGATTTGTGGGGATTAAAAAGGCATTTAATATCTAATAACTAACAAATTAGAAGCCTCATCTTTAACCTTTCAAAATACGACAAAACCCAAACACGATTTTTTCCAGGCAGTTTAGGGGTTGATCTACATTAAAGACCTCCTAACATTTAGCACAAATTTTGGAATGTTTGTTTCCAGAGGTACTTGCACAGCTCTGTGCAGCACTTTCCAGCTGAGCCCAGTACAGCTCCAATCTGCAATCCAGGCAGAGCCCACCTGCTCCGGCAATAGCTGCTTTCAGAGACTCCTCATTCTTCTTCCGCAGCTCCATAACCTCCTGCTGCAACTGCTGCATCTTTTCAAGTTCCTGCTCTTCTGTACTCTTCAGCTTGCTAGAAGGTTTGGTCCTCCTGCAGAAGCACATTAAAGGCTGAGATATGCCTTCCTGGTTATTAGCATGCTAGTGCAAGGAACATGCTCATCTCCGACCTCACTGCAGGAGCATCCCTTGTTATAAAATCGTACTCTTCAGAAGATCTGCTTGGATTTTGTTTGCTCAGGAAACCTCACAGCTAGCTGCTATTCTGCAGACCCATTTTCTGTGTGCGTGCTCAATTCATCAGCAAGAACAACTTGTTCCTCAAAAGAAAAGCAAAAGCTTTCCTGTGCACAGGTTCAGCTGGTGAAGTACATTTCATCCCCACATTGTTGCCTCAACCCAGTGTTTACTAAATGTGACACCATCACATGCTAAGTTGAAGCTGGAAACACTCAGCCAGGACTGTCACCTAAATCAACCGTGATTAGCAGACAAGTCACAAGAAAGCCACGTACTTCAACACTGTTGGCGTGGAGGGCATGAATGGTTTGCTTTTCTCTCTCCCTGGGGACAGGTCAGGATCCTGTGAAGGCTCTGCCTTTGTGGATTCTTCTGTCTCCTCTCTGCTGCCAGAACTAAGAAAACAACTTGTTAGAGCAAACCACTCCGATCAACTGTGTTGTAAATGAAAGATCACCTGCGGTTCTCACCACCATGTATAACATCCCAACACCTGGTGAGGTCTAAGGTATGCCAGGCTGGCCTTACCTCACCACACGCCCAGGCAAAGACTGTCCAGTTTTCCCTGGTACTCTAAGGCTGCAGAAGGGAAGATGAATTACTGAGTTTTTGGAACTTTTCTAGAGGAAGGAGTACTGCACTGTGGTACAGCAGCATTTCAAAGATCACAATTTCCTGACCTCAAGCTTATCACCACATGATACCTTAGTGGTTAAGTTAATTTGAGAAATATTTGAGCTGTGACTCTTTCATAACTTATGACTAACTGCCTGATGACTTCCTGATGGATAAGTTAAGACAAATTTAAAACTAACTGGCTGACAGTGAGTAAGGAGTAAGAAGCTGAAGAAACCCACGCTCATTTCATTCACATCTCTACTTCCAAACAGAGCGATTCCTTCAGCTCTTACAGCCATTTCTTGTTTATGAAACCAGTATCAGGAACCAGTTCCAGTCATCACCACCTAACCTTTGTGTAAGAACCCTCTCAGACAAGTGGAAATCCTTTCCAAAGGAACAGTTTTATCCCCATTCCCAGCCCCGAAGGAGAGGACTTTGATGACGTACATTCTCATTTTCTTCAGAGGTGGAACCTCTTCCTTATTATCCAGAGCATTAGCAATTCTCTCTGCTTTGATTCTCCCTGGCTGCTTGCGCTGCTGGGTTTTTCTTGGCTTCGTAGCCGCTCTCTTGCCCACCCTGGAGTAGAACAGAAAACAGGGGTCAGCTTTCCCACAGATCTGAGGAGACACACGACTTGGATAACACTTTTTATGTCAGTGCATCACCTAACTCCACCATTCCCACCATGCAAATTGCATTTAAAACAACAATCCAAACGCAGCACGATTTATTAAAGTTTAGCAATCCATAGACTTAGTGTTCTTTGGTATATGCAAGCATAGAGAGCCCCTTGCATTAATATGAAGAACAAGTTCTGCCCAAGTCAGACAGATATAAACAAAGAAACTTTATAAGCCACCTCAGTTTCAGATATCCTCACATTCCAGAAGCTCCTGGTGCTACCAAGTCTCATTTGACAAGTATGTGAGATACTGCATTACATTTCCACCCTAGAGACTGTCCCTCCAGCTTAGCCAGCAGATCAGCTGTCCCAATACACGATCTCCGTGCTGGAGAACTCCAGCCCCACAGGATCACCCAAGAACTGCAGATCCTGAGAGCAGAGAGCTACTTAGTTACACCATCATCAATCATTTTGCAAACTGAACACAAGGATTTCACCTCTGAGGGGCCTCTGCAGGGGCAGCAGCTCTCCAGGTCGCCAGGGACCCAACGATGTTCTGAGAGACCGTGTGGGTCTGTGCATCCTCTGCTTCACCATTGCTTTCATCTGAGAAGGGAGACAAGTGTCATCTCATCCATACACATTTATAAAGAACACCACAAATTAAAACCATGTGAGACCTTGCAGACACCAGTTTATGACTATGGTCCCACAAAAGCCAGACAGAGGTCTTTCCATTTTGCCAGTGAAAAGCAGGGAAAATTAATTCCCTAGCCCCCAGAGTATGCCAGCTTACTCATTGCTGCTCCTTGTGATGTGCAGATAGACAGAACATCAGGCTTTGTATAAGCAGGGCTGCTCTGTGAGAGCTTTGCCACATTTTCTGCAGGAGGGATATTCTCCATATTGGCTTTTAGGTCTGTAAGGAGAAAAAGAGAAACGTTCACTATGCACAATATCAAGAATTTTTAACAATACATCACAATATCATTATGAGGTTAGTGAAGTCATTTGTCGAGTTACAGATATTAAAGTTTAAATTAAAAAAAAACAAAAACAAACAAACAAACCAACCCCATGCATGATGGATGATGCAGCTAAAAACATGATTAACCAATTGGCACAGAAGCCACACCCAAACCAAAGATAACACTGAGGCCTCATCCAACCAGAAAACAAATCAAGGAGTTGGAAGCAACTTACCAAACCAGGAGTCTGCATTGTGCACATCAGCATCATCCTCATTCAGAGTTGCAAAGTTGATGCAGGGGTTTGGGACATCAAAGGAGTAACGGGATTCTGATCTCGCCATCTTTGCTGTCACACTGTCCCCAGGAGTCCTCTGCCTGCACCACTACAGTTGTTTAGACAACAACAGCATGTCAGTGCAATCACCCCCCACCTCTCTTCCACCATGGGGTTTCTAGGGAGAGGCACTGGGACAGCCTTTTGTACAACTCCCCTTTCTTGCACTTCACACCTTTGGGCAAAATGCCTCTTGAGCAATGCAGGGTTTTATTCTACTGCTGATTGGCAAAGCTAAGGAGATCTCACCACTGTTGACATTTGCAGGTTCAGAACTATCAGGAAGATCAGGTTTTGAGGGGTTTCTTTGTACCTGTAGGTGCTAGAATTGTATTTTTAAGACAAAGTAAAGTGTGAGTCTTTTCCAGAAAGCAACTGATTTGCACTTCCTTCCCTCACCACCACACAAAGAAGAGTTCTTATCATTACAGGATTTACAAAATTGATGAGCTTCACTCCAGAGCACTGTAAAGCACAGCCTGTCTCCCTCTGAAGGGCTACAAACAAGAACTAATGACACAAAGGTGCTCTTCTAGAGAGTAAATTGATTTTCAAAGCAGGAAAATGGCTCTGTAGAGCATTGTTACTGGGCAAAAAGTCAGAAGGAGGGCAGTGTCAGGCCCTCCTGCATTCCACAGCACTAGCCCAAGGCTGGCCAGGCTATAAACAAACCGAGCACTGTGACCATGTCAAACAGTCCCTGCAGTTAATTAATGGAGCACTGACAGCAAGAGGAGTCCCTGTGTCAACAGGTGATATTAAACTCAACGGAACAGGAATAAAGCCAGTGACAAAGTTATAAACTCTGAAATCACATCAAAACCCTTTCGCAAAGGTGCTTTGGCAGTGCCTCGCACAGCTGCAAGGCAAGGCCCACGAGGATGTTATAAAACCCTCCCTGAGGAAATCACCTGAACTTTGCTTTTATGAGCCCAATCAGCTCCAAGGCAGCGTATCTCCTAATCCAGGCAGCCTCAGCCCTAAACCATCTGTCTAGGCAGACCACACAAGGTTCGACCCAGATGGCGTGTGCTCCATGAATAAGGGAATGCAGCGTTCGGGGGTATCACGTCTGGTCACAACCTGAGGATGGCTGCACTGAGAAACCTCCAGCTCCCCTGAGCAGAACTGCAATAGCCAAAGGGAAGAATGGCACTGGAGAAGCACCGGCTACCACGGCTGTGAAGATGTCAAGGTAGGGCCCAAAGAAGGCAAACAGAAGAATCAGAGCCAAAACCAACTGTAACTGAGCTGGAGACATGGCTGGAATCGAATGCTTTCCTACTGCCCTTAATCAAGATAGAGTTTCTGTCAACACTTTCCTCTTTTTTAAAAATCAAATGCGTCATCTGCATTCTCCCCTCACCCCCCCCAGTCAGTTCACCAAGTCAGAGCTCTGGGCATCATGTTTCACAGTTACTTGTGCCCACTGCTACACTGCTGCAGTTCCCAGCTTTTTACTGTGTAAAGTCCATATTGTCCCACAGTGTCAGCACCCTCATCACTGACCTCATCACCGACCCCTTCTCTCTTCCCTTCCCTCCATCCCAGACAGAAGAGAATAGTCAGGAAAAGAAAGAGATTGTATCAATGCCTCAGGTTCATACTCCAAGATTTTTGAAAGAGAGGTAAAAGTTATTGTGACTGAACTCCAGAGGGTCCATTTCAGTCGGATGAAGTCATGGTATCTGTTTCTCAAATCCCTAGGTATCCTCCCAGTCCTGCCTGGTACAGGATGGACAGTGAAACAGCAGTTCACTGAAAGGCATCTCCCTCCTCCACCCACCGACTCAGCTCCCATCAGACAGGAACATTCCAGTGATTTATCGCTCCAATGTGCCGCCACAAAGCTCCTGCCATCCCAACAGGCTGAGCCGGGCACAGCCCGACCCCCGCTGCCCACTCCCTGCAGGCGTTTCAAAACACCTGAGCAGGATTCTGGCAGCACAACCACATCCATCTCAACCCAAAATTCTTTCTCTCCACCGTGGCACTCATCTATCTGAAGTGAGCTGAGGAAATTTCTTTTCATTAATAGGGCCATTTCCCCAATTAGCAGGCACTGCGTGCGTTTCCCTGAGCGTGACTGCAGGCGCACTGTAACCCTACACAGCTCCGGCGTGGATTTAAAGCCTGACCCTGCTCTCCCCCACATCCATCACCTCCTGTGTCGACACAGGTGTCCCCAGCCAGCTGGGGAACCCTCACCCCCGTTCTGCAGGATCAGCTTTCACCTGGTCCGTGGAGCTGCTGGGGCAGCAAAGGAGGATCTGCTCTTCTCACTTTCAAAACCACTTCAAATTCCTTTTATAAAGCAACTACCTGATTAAAACCTTAATTTCCTTTCCAGGTCTGCCCTCTCACTGAGCTAAACGTGCCTCCAGAGCAGCACAGCCATATCCACACAGAGGAATGGGCAGTGGGTTCCTCTGGATGTCAGGTTTCTTTTGAGTAACTACACTCTGGCACGTTCCAGAAGAGTGCCTTGGCATGGTTTAGATTAGTTAGCTTTGAAAAAGGATTAAGCTAAATTGAAACAAGCATTCCTATCCCAGAATAAGACTGATCCAACAGCAAGCACTGGAGGTATTTTGGAATAACTTCACACCTCGCTCTAATCCAAATTAGCTTTAAAATACTGACACGATTCCATCACAGATGTCATCAGTGTCTTTTTCTCAGTGTAGCTGAGAATTTTGTGCCAAAAGCAGGAACAGCAGACCCTGAATGGACAAAGGACCTTCCAGCTGTGCAGGACATTGTGTCAGGGAAAGGATGCAGCATTTCAAGATGAGAAATAGAGGTCAGAAGCACAGAGAACAGAGAGTTTGAGTTTGAGGGAGTAGCAAGGGCCAGACAGGCTATTGAGAGGGACTAATATGTGATAGGACAAAATAAAAGAGGAGAAATTTAGATTGGATATTAGTGAGAAAGCCTTCCCTGTGGGGCAGTGAGGCATAGGTTGCCCAAAGAATCTGCCTCATTCCTGCAAATGTTTAAGGCCAGGTTGGACAGGGCTTGGAGCAACCTGGGATAGGGGAAGGTGTCCCTGCCCATGGCAGAGGGGTGGAATGAGGTGAGCCTTAAGAGTCCCTTCCAACCCAAACTGGTCTGGATTTTAAGGAGGGCACAGAGATATGCTCTTCTCTGCCACCTCACAGTGCAATCAGATGAACTCCTGGTCACCTGGGGATGACACCTCATCACAACACACCAGTGGAGCTTCACAAGCTACAGATGTTACTTATGGCAAATCCCAACAGGATCAGAAAGCAGAAAGAAAATAAGAGCAGACACAAACAGGATATTCCAAACTATTCCAGCAGACAAGTGCAAAACCAGTCGATCCACATGCCTCAAAACCTAAGATGGGCAACCAGGAACAAGCAAAAGAAGCTTCCCCAAGGCTGAGGCAGCTGCACAGCAACGTGCTGAGGCAATTCCAGTGCCTTCTGCTGGGCTCCAACACCAGCTGCTGCTTCCACACAGGACACTGCACTAACCTGGCAGCTTCTTTATTGTCCTCAGACCCTGAGCTTCCCATCCCTTTTTTAGGAATAATAATGCATACAAAGCTCCCAGATGCTTTTCAGTGGTTAATGTGTATACTGGACCATTAGAAAGGGTTAGAAATTGCCTCTGTGTAGCTACAGTCCCACCACCACAGCCTGGCAGGAGCCATCCCAACCACCTCCTGAACTACTTCCATATGATGTCAGAAGCCTGGGAAAGCCGTCCTTGATGCTTGCTTTTCACTGAGCAGGGTGAAATGGACGCTTTTAGCACGCTCTGGATCTGCAGCTTCTCCCTCCTCCCCGGTGCCCCTCCCTCCACTCAGTGTTCAGCTGTGCTTCTCTGCAGCACAGAATCAACACCGGATTCACCATCCCGGGGACAGAACTGAGGCAACGCTGCTGTTCCATCGTGCAGGGTCCAAACTGGGAGACAAAGCCTTTATCTCTCCCCCTCCATCCGAGAGCGGAGCCAGCAGGAAGCTCCGGGGACAAGGGAGGGGCGAGGTGCTGGCACAGCCATCGCTGTCCTAACGGCCCGGACCCGCCCTCACCCCCGAAAATAAACAGCCCCGACAGCTCACCCTCCCTAAAAGAGATCCCACAAGTTTCAGAAGACACGAAGATGGGGCAGTCTAAGAATATCAGTTCAAGGAAAGATAAATTATTTTTAGCCAGTATAACCTCACCTTATTGTTAGATTAAGTTAAAGGTCCACTAGCTTAAAAAAAGCACCGCGCAAAAATAGCTCCCTCGATGCTTTTTCTGTTACTTGAGCCCGGCTTCGCCTGGTTGGCTTCCCTCCTTTTCCTGTGAAGCAGAATTCGGCCTGAGAAGAAGCAGCAGGGTGAGATCGTGAAATACACCTTTCCGCCAGATTTTGTGATGTTTTAAAAGACTCAGAACTTCACATCACTCCCGAGCAACCCACCCAAGCCCAAGGCTTGTCCCAGCACCGCGATCCCACAGGGAGAGCGGGAACGCACCGGCTCGGCGCGACAGCGGCCCCGGCCACGGGCTGAGCGCCCAGAGCCGCCTCCCTCCCCCGCTTACCGAGTCGCGCCCTGGGCCCCGTTAGCGACACATGGGCTGCGGGCGGCGCCGCGTCCTCACAAGCAGAGCGGCTCTGGGGAAGCAGCGCCAAGGCCGAAGCCGGGGGGGTCCCAACCCGAGCCCCCTCAGTGCCCTCAGCGCCCCGCGCGGCGCCGCCGTTAACGCATTTCAAACGGGGCCCGCCCGCCCGAACACACCAATCGGCGCCCGCCCTGCGCCCCCGCCGCGCGCCCATTGGCCGGGCCCGCCGCAGGGCCCGGATGAGGCGGCCCCGCCGTGCGGAGTCGGGCGGTGCCCGCAAAGGCCACTGGGAAATGCGGTGCCCGTTAGAAGTGCGCTACCGAGCGGCGGCGAGATGTGAACCACAACTCCCGCGATGCACAGCGCGGCGAGCTCGGCCAATCAGGCGAGGCGGCGTTTTGAGTGACACTCGGAATGCCCTATCAGCGGCCAGTGGGCGGGTACCGGGTCGGTGCCAGCGGGGCCGGGCGGCAGCTTACCGTGGCCGGCCCTCACCCGGCAGGGGGCGCCACAGCCCCGCCCCGGGCCCGGCATCTTCGCGCCTGCGCGCTGTTCTCGCCGGCCGCGCGCGCGCGCACCGCGCCCCCGCGCCGTCCAACCGACGCTCCCCGCCCAGCCCCGCGGCGCCGAGCGCATGCGCACCGCCTCCTCTCCCGCCCCCTCCCACCCGGCCGCGCCCCCTCAGCCGCTCGGCGGGCGATGCGGGAGGAGCCCCGGCACTGCTGAACGGGGCCTACGCCCGGCGGGCCTCCCGGTGACCTCCGCGGCGTCGCTGCCAGCCGGGCCCGTGGGGCAGGGCCGGCAAGGACGCGGACCCACAGCCGGCCGCTGAGGTGAGGGGCGGGAGAGGGCAGGCCGTGAGTGACGCGCGGCTCAGCCAACCGGGAGGGCGCAATGCCGGGGCCCCGCCCCTGCGGGGGCTCTCGCTGGTGCCGATTGGCTGGCGGGCCGTGCACCGTGTCGGGCCTCGTGCGCGGGCCCCGCCCCCCGGGTACGGCGGCCGGGGGGGGAGGGCCGGGACCGGCCCGGGCACCGAGGGGGGGCGGCCCGGGGGCTTGAGGGGGGTCCGGTAGCGGTGGGAGCCGTCCAGTGGGCTGGGGGGGGCCGGCTCCCCCCTGTGGCACCCCCGGGAGCAGGGTCGGGCGGCGGCAGCCCCCGGGCGGGCCGTGCCTTGCGAGCCCCGCTGGCGATCGCTCGCCCGCCGGTTTCCAGCGGTTCATCCCCTCCGCCCGCCGGGGCCGCGGTTACACCATCAAAGCGGGCCGCGCCGGCGCTGCCGTGACCCTTGGGCAGCGCCGCCGCCGCCGTTGGGCAACATCGGGCCGGCGGAGGGGGCGGGGGCACCGGGCCCTTTAACGGGCGGGGCGGGGCGGGGGCGGGCAGGGGCGGTGCCGCCGCCGCGGCGCTCCGGGACTGGCGGAGCGCGGCCGGGCCGGCCCGCAGCTCCAGCACAACGAGAGCCGCCTCCGCCCCGGCCCGGCCCGCTGCCGGTCTGCCAAGGCGCTGCCCGCACCCGGTGAGACCTGGGGGCTGCTCGGGGCGAGCCGGGGGGGCCCCCGGGGCCTGGGGGTGGTGTCCCGGGAGGGGGGTGTTGCGGTGGGTTCTTCGATGCGGTGGCCCCCCCCGAGATTCGGCGTAGAGCTGCGGGGGTGAGCTCGGTCTAAGGATAAGCTGTCGGTGGTAATGGCGCGGGCGCATCTGAGAGCTGTGGCATTAACCGTTTCGGTGCCTCTCTCCTCCTCTGTGCGAAGGTCAGATGTCGCCATCGATCGCGAGGAAGAGGAGCGGAGCCGGGACCTGCTAAGCGCCGATCTGCTTGTGCCCCGGACCATGGACTCATTGAGGGCGCCCCAGGTGTGAAAATGTCCAGCAGTAACCGGGAGTTGGTGATTGACTTTGTTTCCTACAAGCTCTCGCAGAAGGGGTACAGCTGGAGCCAGCTGGAGGAGGAGGATGATGAGAACAGGACTGACTCTTCGGCGGCGGGGGAGGACGAGATGGACGGCGTCCTCAACGGGAGCCCCTCCTGGCACGTAGTGAACGGGGCCACCGTGCACCGGAGCAGCCTGGAGGTGCGCGAGATCCGGCGGGCGGCCGACGTGAGGCAGGCGCTGAGGGAGGCGGGGGACGAGTTCGAGCTGAGGTACCGGCGGGCGTTCAGCGACCTCACCTCCCAGCTCCACATCACCCCCGGCACGGCCTACCAGAGCTTCGAGCAGGTGGTGAACGAACTGTTCCGCGACGGGGTGAACTGGGGCCGCATCGTGGCTTTCTTCTCCTTCGGGGGGGCCCTGTGCGTGGAGAGCGTTGACAAGGAGATGCGGGTACTGGTGAAGCGCATTGTGTCGTGGATGACCACGTACTTGACCGACCACCTAGATCCCTGGATCCAGGAGAATGGCGGATGGGTAAGAGCTCCTCTCTGCAGTGGTGGTTGGGGGGTTGGTGGCTGCCCGTGGCCTCCCTCGCTCCAGGCTGGCAGTGGGGCCGGTCAGACCGGAGCAGTGTTTGTGCTGGTGCTTGTCCTGGCCCTTGCAGGGAGATAAAGGGGCGTGTGTGGCCTTTCCCTCTCTGTTCTTAACACACTGTCCCAAGAGGGTCAGTCCACCACAATGACACAAGCAGTTTGTGCTCAGACGTGCCCTTCTCCCCGTTTCTTCTCCATCTCCCTGGATGTTACGTAGAAGACCTGTTTTCCTTTGGAAACCTAATGTCATCCAAGCTTGTTCTTCAAGCAGAGCTTTTGCTCTGGGGGATATTCCTGATGTCATTAACAGCAGGGAGCGGAGCTTCCTCCTCTCCAAGGCAGTGCTGTGGTGGGCTGGCTGGTGGTTTCCCGAGGTAACAGCTACTTCTTCATTCTGGAGACAGCACTCTGCCTTGCTCGTGGTGAAGTGAATCCCACAGCAGATCCCAGCGGGTGGGTGGGCGTCTGGGACCGTCTGAGCTGGTGTGGTGGGAGCCCAGAGCTGAGGTGGGGGCAACCTCTGTGCTGGGGAGCTGCTAAACCTGCAGCTGCTTCTCCCTTGGCGGGGAGCAGTGCTCCCAGCCGCCCCAGCAGCAAACCCCGGGAGCTCTCAGTGGTGAGGTATTAACATGAATAAGCATTTCTTCAGGAAGCATTCTTGAAATGCCGGGTCCGGCTGTATGCGGTGCAGCCTGGGACTGCCGGCGGGAGGTATATGACCTACAGATGTCTGAGTTTTCATTTGGCGTCTGCATCCCAGTGATTCCCTGCTGGTGTAACCTTTACCGGTTCCCACTGGAAAAGAGTTCATGCTGTCAGGCATCAGCATCTAAACGGTGGGGAATCGCCTCCTTGCTGGGAGCTGAGGCCTCATGGCCCTCTTCAGCTCACGGTCCATCAACAGAACCCCATATTTTTGGAAGGGGACAGGAGCCTTAGAGCTCAGCATTGTGCTCTGCACCCTCCTGACAGAGGAAAGGCTCTTCCCAATTCCCTGTGCCTGGCCAGCAACGCTGGGGACCCCGGAGAAGAGGGGGAGCCGGTGCACCCAGGGAGAGGGAGTCAGTTCAGGAAGGGTGCAGGAATTCCAAGAATGTGGCCGCCCTGGGGCACTGCTTGGGTGGGGCTGCTCAGGCAAGGAGAGGAGCTTGGTTTCGATTAATAACCCTGGATCTGCTGGCCATTTCATCTGGCTGTATCTGGCCCATTAGCTCTCTCATCCTGCAGATAACCCTGGCCAAATTCAGAGGTCCTTCCCCCTCCCTCTGGCCTTGGCTTTTAAAGCCACAGATTAGTCTTGGAATTGAGTGATCAAATTGAGGTTTCCAAGCTAGTGTGGCTGTTGCTGTTAGTGACGGATTGGGCTGTATCCTGGAGACCTAGGCGATAATGCAATCTGATTTTTTGTAAATGAACTCTCTGGGGGATTTAGATTAAATCACTGGTGGAAAATCACTGGTCCCTGCTTGCAGAGAATGAAATACCTCCTCCCTGTGTTCCCCACCCCCAACCATCACGATTCAGACTCTTCAATTTTTTTGTGTCTGTCTCTAAATTAATTGTTTGGAGCAAATATTTGTTCAACAGATTGCGGAAGGGTCAGGACTCCTCTCTATCTGACCCGCCCACCAGCTCTCGCTTTGAAAATCGCCGTTTCCCACTCAGGGGACAGCCTTGCTCTCTTGTTCTAACCTTGAACCGGGCTTCTAACTTCCCTCCCCTGGCTGTGCTGCTCTGCTGAGAGCTGGAGGGGAGCTGGGCAGGGCGATGAAGGCCAAAGTGGGGGGGATCCACCTCACAGCCACCTAAAAACCAGGGCCGGGCGTGTGGCTGCTGCCAGCCTGTTGCAAACCACAAGCAGTGCCTGTTCGAGGTCTCAGCCATTGCTTTCCCCCACGCTGAGGTTTCACCGTGCCGCTTCTCGTGGGCATCCATCCCAGCCCACGCCAAGGGACAGAGGCCATAATTTCTGCGGGGTGCCTCCCGTGTGGGGTGTGCGTGGGGATGCTTCGCTTCCCTCGGCTCTCGCGCGATTCCAGCTGCAGGGAGGACGCCGCTGGCCCGCTGCCAGCTCTCCCTTGCGAGAGCAGTGCCACCCTCCTGCCCTGGCTGTGCCGGAGCCGTCCCTCTCCCTGTTTGCACAGGGAGTTGTGTGTGGTGCGTCGGAGCTGTTAGAGCCTGTCCCACGCAAACAAAGCGCTCCCGAGAGGTGCAGCGGGCAGGTCCCGGTGAGACGGGCGCAAGTTCTGGCAGGCCTGCTCGGCAGGGCCCAGGTGGTTTGTGCTTTGGAGAGCTGCAGCGCTTCTCTTCCTGGAAAGCCCCTCTGAAAGAGGGAAGGAGCGTGGCTCCATCACAAGTGCTGCACGGCACGGCTGTGTAGGAAGCTCTGTTTCATTCACCACCAGTGGAACAAAGGCAGCATAGGGTGGCTGCGGGGTGCAGGTGCCTTTGGAGGCTGCTGCTGCTTGCTGGGCTGTAGCAGTTCTCTTGAGAAATTGTTTTTTAAGGCAAGGGGGAAACAGTAAATCTCGCTCCATAGCGTTAACCTGGGAGTGTTTTGTCACTGCCTCGGTTTGCCCTCCTCTCTGCAATCTGGCACTGGGAAAACAAACAAACGAGAGCAACCCAAGGGGAACATTTAATAACCAGCCAGAAGAGAGCTGCTGCCTTGGCAAGCCATCAGATCTATAGAAGAAGCTTTCCTGGGGCAGTTGCTTTGGCCAGATCCCACTAGCCGTGAAGTTCAAATGGTGATCCCAGTGGGTATCGGGAGTCATGGAGGGAGAAATCTGGTGAGTGGGAAGGCAGGAGGGGGAAGCGCAGAGCGAGCAGGAAAGAGCCTGGCAGGCAGAGATGTACTGACCGTGCTTAATCTGTTTGAGAAAGGAAAGTGAGCAGTAGTTCCTGCCTGGCTGTGACCCTCCAGTGCACGACAGCATTTCCTTCCAGGCTAAACCCACATTCAGAGTGGGATTTAAGGAGGGCGTTCTGGAGGGGCTTGGAGGTGTATCTGTGGGTGGCAAGTCAGAGGTTTCCTGTTTGTAGGGCCTGTGGTGGGAACCAGTGTGAGGGGGCTGTGAAAGCAAACGGCGTCTTTGTCACCAGTCACATCTGAATCCCAACAAACTGGGCTAGGCTGAAGGAGGATGGACTGCTTCCTATGACTGCGTGGTGCTTCCCGGGCTCTCAGCTGGCCCTGGCCACACAGGACTTTGTGTGCTGGGACATGTGTTGCGTTGCTCTGCAGTGGACTTGGAAGCTTGTGGTTCTCTTTGGGGAAAACCCTTTGAAGATTTCAATATAGCACACTCATTTTCTATCTTTTTAGTTTTTTCTGAATGGTAGGAAATGACTCAGCCTGTGTCATATGACAGAGTGCAGCTGGGATTTCGTCCTGTGCTCTGGCTCCAGGCTCCTCAATGGTTTCAGGTTGAGAGCTACACTTCGATTCTCAGCTCTTGGGAAACATTTCTTGACCTTGTGCCATCACCCAGGTATCCTGCACAAGCTGTCCCTGCCAACACCACGTTACCTGGGAGTGTCATTTGCCAGAGCTCTGCCCTTCTGAGCATTGAACATGTTGGTTTTCGGGAATGTCCCAGCACTTCTAATCCTGTTTGAGATGCCAGCACTTCTAATCCTGTTTGAGACTGGTTTCACGTGCTGGCCACCACACCACCACACAGCAGAGCTGACTGTGGAGGTGACTGAGCATAGCCAAGGCCACGCTTTGCACTCTTGGAGATGAATTCTTTGGAGACAGACTGCGAGAGTTGGGATTGTTCAGCCTGGAGAAGAGAAGGCTCTGAGGAGACCTTAGAGCCCCTTCCAATGCCTAAAGGGGTTCCAAGAGAGCTGCAGGGGGATTTTGGACAAAAGGATGGAGTGACAGGACAAGGGGGAATGGTTTCACACTGACAGAGGGCAGGGTCAGATTGTATGTTAGGAAGGAATTTTTCCCTGTGGGGGTCCTGAGGCCCTGGCACAGCTTGCCCAGAGAAGCTGTGGCTGCCCCATCCTTGCAAGTGTTCACAGCCAGGTTGGGCGGGGCTTGGAGCAACCTGGGCTGATGGAAGGTGTCCCTGCCCATGGCAGAGGAGTTGGAATGAGATGGACTTTAAGGTACCTTCCAGCCCAAACCATTCTGTGAATCCCCTTCGGTGGCCTGTGGAGCTCAGCTGGGCTGTCACTTTGCACTTTGGCCTCTGTAATTATTTTACAGCCTTGATCCCTTGCAGCTGAGACCATGGCCCCATTGTCATCACCTGCTTGGGGTGAAAAAAATACTGTCCTCCTGCCAGCGGGGTCTCCCCTGTCCCTTCACAATCCTGGGTGTTCCTCCCTGGCTTTGGGAGCCACTGGCAGGGTCTTGGCTCAGACTGTCCTGCCTGGAGTGAGCAGCCCAGGTAGCTGCATCCTCACTGAGGGCTGGAGAACTGGGCTCAGCAGAGCCCTGGCAGCTCCTCACCCTGCCTGCGACCTGGGAGGCTTTTCTGCAGTGCTCTCCAGGAAATGCCATTGGAATGACTTCCACTGCAGCTTCCTGCCCGGCCCGCAGCAGCATTCCTGCCACTAGACCGAGAGCGATGCAAAGGCTGATTTCAGAGCTCTGCTCCTCACCCCCTTTAAACTGGTTTTCCTTTCTCTGGGGCCCTGCCTGTTTTCCGAGCTGCCTCTCGGTGTGCGGTGCAGTTTGATTACGTTCCTTAGATGTGTGTTTAGAGCAGGCGCCTGGAAAGCCCAAGCTCCTGCCCGTGGCTGGCTGTGGCTCAGAGCAGCCCACTTAACCCCGGGGTCCTTCAGCGAAAGGGATAACGTTTCCTTTCCTCCCAGGGGAGCCACTGGCAACTCGGATTCGTAAAGCACTCCGAGGTTCTGTAATCCGAAGAGCTGAGTGTCGTTTAAAAAAAGACCTGTGAAATAATTAACAAACTGTTTCTTGCTGCTCTGTGTTCACAGCTGCTCTCGGCAATGTCATTCCGCCTGCTCATCCTGTTCCTCTCTGACGCCAGAGCCGGGTCCCCGGAGCATTGCCCGGGGTCTCTCCCTGTTTCAGCAGCAATGGGGTGTCCCAGTGCAGCAGAAGGGGTGGATGGGAGCAACGTGCTCTCTTCTCCCCAGTGGAAGCTGCAGCTTTCTGTACGTGTCTGGGGTGCTGTGCCTGATTTCTCTGGAGCTTCTGTACGGTTTGTGTCACCCGGGAGCGGTGACACGCCTGCGGCACACACCGGCTGCAGATGAATGGTGGTGTGGTGCTCCGAGACCTTTGCTTAAGCTTCTGTCTCCCTGGGTTTTTACCAAGCAGCTGACGGCTGTGAGCACAGTCCCGTCTTGACGTTACAAGGAGTATTTCTCCAGCAGCTCTTTCCTCACTAGCTGTAAAGCCAGAGTATTCCCAGGAGGAGCTGGGGGAAGGGAGGGGATGGATATCAGTTGTAGAAGTGTTGCAGACCTGCTGAACCGAGAGGCGAGGAATTAATGGTGGCTTCTGCCGTGGGAGCAGAAGGGGGCTGGGGGCAGCTGCTCTGTCCCCTCTGGGGATCCTGAGAGCAGCCGGGATGTTGACCTACCTGCTGACTCAGAGCACAGGTATTCGCTGCGGGTGGCTCTGCCTTGTGGTGGCAGGAGAGCAGCCATGCTCTCCTCCACCCTCTGCTCTCCTCCTCCACCCTCCCGCGTGGGATGGTTCCCTTAAACACTATTGTTCTGAGCCACTAAAGATTAAGACACAGAGTAGAGGCATGAAAGGGAAGCGGCATCCCTCGGTGCCAGGGCACTCCTTGCTTTACTGCCCTGGCCTTGGACCGGGAAACTTCCTCCTCCCTGCTCCTCACCTGGAAGGATGAGCAGAGGGGGTGCTTGGTGCAGGATCTCTCTGAAGTCCTGCTCCTAATCATCCTTGGGATGCTAAGAGCTAAAGTTAGGGAACATGCATTCCAAAGGCGTGGGAGAGGTGCGCCCACGGAGGGGGGCAGCAGTCTCAGGGCACTGGCTGGCCCTGCCGTGTTCAGGTGGGGAGAAGGGTTACTCTCTGCCACAGCAGCTGAGCAGCCCTGTGCTCTGGAGCGAGGGTGCCCAGGGCTGCCGGGAGGCAGAGCCGTTAGCAGATGGCTCCAGCTGGGCTTACCGGGGAGCAGGTGTGGGTTTCGGGGGCAGCCTTTTAAGAGAGATGTCAGTTTTGAACCCAGGGAGGGCTCAAGGGGCTGAGCCGTGGCTGCCGCGACTCGCATGCTGGGGAGCTGTGACCTAGTTGTGCTGTAGAAATGCTCGGTTTATTTTTTATTTTTAGGTATTTTTTTGCTTATTTTATCCTCATGTTTAATTTAGTTAGCACAAAAAAAAAAAAAGAGAGGGAAAAAAAAAAAAGAATCGAGAGGGCTGAGCAGTGCTGGGAAGGACTGCCTGCAGGCGGGAACGCCCGCTGCAGCTCCAGCATCTCTCTCCAGCCGCCCGTGTCTTCTCTCGGACACGTGCTCACGTGTACCAGCCCAGTGCTGTCTCCCAGGATCTCTTTAATGGGAAACCCAGTGCACTCAGCGCTGCTGCCTGCCTGCCTCCGGGTAGCGAGGGAGGGAGGGAGGAGCGGGATTCGGAGCGTTAACCAGAGAGGCTCCCATGGCCACGGGGACTGTTTGAGCGTTGTGCTGTAACTGGTCTGCCTTCCCTCTGCTGCTGGGAGCAGGGAGCTGGGGGAGCTTGGTGTTTCAGGGGGCTTTGGGCTGGTTACTCTTTCAAAGGCTGGTTGCCCCTGCACTGGCACAGCATGCCCAGGGAAGGGTAATAGGCTGTATCTGCAAAGAGGGAAGTTTCAGGGGTCTGTGCAATTCCCTGGGGGAGAGCTGCTTGAATTTATTGCATTATCCTCCTTCCTGCTCAAGCTTGTGTTTCAGCTGTGTCTGCAGACGTAGCTGCTGATTTAAGTAGATCCAATTAGTAGCTAGCTCCTGGCATCAGTATCCTGCTCCGGGAGATGAGCCCTGGAGATGAGGAGCCTCCAGTGGGAGCGGGGCTGGGCTCAGCTCTTGAGCCCCCACTCCTGATCTGGGATGGTCCTGGAGGTCCCTGGCTCACAGCCCTGCACCTGAGCTCAGAGGGCCACCGAGGCAGGTGTCCTGCTCTGTGCTCCACCTGGCCAAGAACAAAGAGCAGGCAGGTTCTCCCTGCCTCTGCTGCTGCCAGACAGGTGCTCTTAAGAGTAAAATCAAACACTCCAAAACGTGACAAGTTGGCAGCAGGCAGGGCTTGGAGCAGGAGATGGAGCTGCTCACACCAGGAGCGTGAGGGGCCGTGGGGCAGAGCCGTGTGGTGACCTGGCTCCTGGGGTAGGACTTGAAAGGGAGCTGCTGGAGCTGGCTGCTCCCTGAAGGAGCATGGAAGGGTTCTCTTCTCTGCAGGAGGGTGAAGGGCTCTTTGGAAAGCTCAGAGAAGTGGTCTGGGCTGGCACAGAGCTGGTTTGGTTTGAATGCAGCTAATGTCACGCTCAGGTGGAGCAGGACAGCTGTCTGCCTGCATCACTTCTCCAAATGATACCAGTCCCATTTGCCCATCTCTCTGGTTTGTGCCACCACTGAGGCTGAGGAAGGCTGGGAACACTATGAGAGTTGTGCAGGGACATGGTTAGTGGCAGTGTGACATTACTCTGTGTGTGTGACTCGCGGTGAGCTGGCTCAGGGTTTGGGCTGGGATGTGAGAGCTGGGCGTGTGTGTGGCCCTGGGTAGTGCCTGTGTGACATATGACTTATGTATGGAGAAAATGAGGTGTTGCTACCTGTAAATGGGCCATAATGGAGTGTTGCAAGTGCCTCCATCCTCTACTGGTATGGCTCACCAGCGTATTAAACTTGCTGGAGAGCTAATATCTTTTAATAGAGCAACTGACCTCATTTAGAAGCTTCCAGTGCACCAGCCAGTGATTATTTCATGCAACAACATGCATGGAAGAGCCCAGGGCAGAGCACAAAGTCTCCTTCTCATGCTGCACCACTCTCTCCCATGTTTGCTGCATCAGCTGCCTACTGTGCTTCCTGCCCTCAAGTCAGCAAGGATTTTGCTAAAAGGGACTTTGTGGCCTGAATCATTTGAGATTTCATGTGGACTAACAGGAAGTGAAAACAGAATGAGCACATCTTCCTCCTCTTCCTGCACCTCCACCCTTTCCCCTTTTTTTTCATTCAAGTGGCATGTAAGAATTACAGCAGCCTCGTGAGGTGCTGGGGCTGAAGTGGGAAGTGGTGAAGCTTGGCCCTCGCTCCTCCGGGATGCTGGAGGACGAGTGGCTGAGGCAGAACTGGGCAGCCGTTCCCCAGGGCCCACCTCCCCTGAGGGCTGTCCCCGCACCCCTGCCCGTTATCCGTGGGCCCTGCTAACGCTGCCATTCCCTTTGGGATGAGGCTTGCGGCGAGGGTGAGGGCCGGGGAGAGCTGTCAGCATCGCCCACTCGTCCCCTGGCGGGAGGGAACGTGGCTCGGCAGCCGGGCACACGTGAGCGTGGCACATCTCCTCGGCACAGGTTTCCCCACGCTTACACAAGGGCGCGATTGCACAGGAGCTGTGACGTGCGGGAAGAGCAGTGACAAGGTGAAAACTGAGCTCAGTTCCCCGGGTGTGGGTGACCCTGCCGAGGTGCCGTCCGTCCGGCACAGCGAGCTGGCCGTGGCACTCGTTGCTCCCGGGCAGATAACCGGGACATGAAAGCAGGAGCCTTCCCTGCCCCCCGAGCGCGCCCCTCGCACAAAGGCTGCTCCGCTGCGGGGCTCAGACACCATCTGTCCGGTGGGGAGAAGCATCAGAGAGACCGTCTTTCCTCGGACTATTCCACTTAATGCCCTTTGGAAAACAATCCCATTCCCAGCAGGTGCTAATCTCTTGAGTGGATCCGGCTCAGCCAATGTGTTCTTCGCTGTGCCTTTGTACCGGGGCCGTGTTGCCTGCCAGCAGTCCCGCTGCCGAGCGGGACCGGTGCCGGCCGGGGCTGCCGCACCTTCGGGAGCCCTCAGCCCGCTTAGCTCTGGGAGAAAACACTGATGAAAGATGGATGCAAGTGGATTAGTCATTCACATCGTCTCCGGCTTTAATACACATGAATGTTTCAGCAGATTTCTGGAACGGAGAGCGCAATTCCCTGCTCTCCATCTCGTGCTGTGCACAGCAGTCTCCCGGGGCAGGGACGGGGGTTACAGCTGTCACCGTAGCCTCTTTCATGTATTTGGAAAACGCTGAAATTGTGCTGAATGGTGTGGGGTTATTGCAGGTTCCCTGGAGCCGGTGATGAAACCAGTTTGACAGGAGGCTGCCACGGCAAGGATTAGGGCTGGAATGTGCTAGTGAGGGTTTGTTTCTGGTTAGAAAAGAGCTGGCTTTGGCCCGGGCTAGGCTGGAGCCCCGAAGGTCTGTTGGGCTTTGGCCCCAGAGGCAACCTCCTTGCTGGTCCCCCCACCCTGCAGCCCCACAGCGAAACCCCTCGGTTAGTGGGAGGAGAATGAGGAGGGGATGTGCTTGTTTAATGACCCTTTTGAATTTATAGCTGCCTCCTTCAGAGTCTCAGGTTTCAGTGAATGGAGAACCCTGGGGTTTGGGCAGGGACAGCACCCCAGCACCCTCAACACCCCAGCACCCTTAGCACCCCAGTGCCACCGGCTCCAGGGGCAGGAGAGGCAGTGGGTGGGTGGCATTCCCTACCATTGTCATGGAGATCAGCAGCTGCTTCCCTGGAGGTCACCATTTGCATAACAGTTAGAACTGAGTCTCTGGAGTATTTGCACCTGCAGCGTGTTGTCCCAAAAGCCCCTTCCTCTCCCCCTGTCCCCAGAGCCCCTTGCCCACCCCATTCCAAGCCTGCCCAGGGTTTGTGGTGGGGACCAGGAGGATGAACTGTGGATCTTCCCTGCCCGTAGAAGGGGATTGGAATTAGATGGTCTCTTTAAGGTCTCTTCCAGCCATTCTAAGATTCTGTGTTTCTGTGGAGAAAGTCTGAGACTTCGGCCTTGGATGGCAGGCCCTTGGCATGCTGCTGTGTCTGGGGCTCACCTTGACCTCAAGTCCTGATACTGCAGGCAGGGCTGTGACTGATGCAGTCACACTGTCCCTGCTGCCCTCCTTTCCAGGCTGGGGGTGGTGGGAGCCACACAGGGATATGGTGTGAGGGAAAGCAGGGCAGAGGGAGAGCCTCCAGGATCTCTTCTCGTATCACATAGGGACCCACAGAGATGTGTTTACAGGATCCTAGTGGCATCCTTTGGGAACACTTATGTTTTCTTTTATTCTTAAAGCTCTCAGCTGCCTCTTCTCCCCCCCTCCCCGTGTTTCACCTCCAGGTTCGCATATGCCAGTTCCATGTGGTGAGCTGGCAGCTCAAGGGGGCTCTGGGAGCAGGTTGCTGTCGATGCAGGGCTTTGTTGTGGTCTGTGCTCTGAGCTGCTGCCTTTCTTTTTCCGTCCTTGTCTCTCTGCTCAGCACAAAACTGTTCCCAGCATCTCATTAACAAATGTCTGGTCATCCAGATGACTCCGCTCCTGGCCGGCGGTTGCTGTTAGAGCTCTGAGCAGGAACACAGCTGTACTTACGGCGAAGGTAAAACAGAAACAGCCTTGTTTTCAAGGGAAACATTGCCTCGTGATGAGAATGCCTGGGTTGGGAGTCAGATGTGTGGCTCACGCTGCTGGCTTGCATACAGCTCTGGGGAAGGCACTTAACCTCCCTGCATCTCTGTTGATCCATCTGGGAACAGCACTGACTTATCCCACGGGAGGTTTTGGAGAACCAGCTCAGTTCTGATGAAAGACACGAGGATCCTTGGGTGGAAAAGGCTGCTGTGCGTGCTGAGGTGGTTGCTGTGGGTGTCTGACTGGGTATCAGAGCTGTGGGGAAGCTCCAGAGCCCCTGCTGGAGTCTGAGTCTCTGTCAAAGTCTGACCAAGTGCCACCAGTTCACCTGAATACTCCCAGTAGTGCCTGGCTCTTCTCTGCTGGTTTTCAGAGCTTTGTACTGGTGCTCTCGATTACCTTCCTACCCTTCAGTGTCCTGTGCGAGGCAAACTTTGAGCCCCCAAACTCAGAGCCCTCCCCTCTCTGCTCTCCCGCCTCACCAGGGGCCAGATGGGGATTCATTGCCCACATCTGCTTCCTTCACCTGCCCTCATGGCTTGATGTCACCGAATCCTCTTTCCCCAAGTGTTGGGGCTTATCTTGAAAGAGGAACCTGCTCTGCTCTGCTCACCCTGAATGGGATCCAGCAACTGTTCTCCCTCCCTTGCAGGCAGCGCTGGTGAATGAAACCAACGAAACCAGTGAGAGCCTCAAATTTTGGGTGTTCCACTTCCCAGGTCAGGATGTGAGTAGTGTCTCAGCCAGTGTCCAGAGAACCTTTGGCACTGCAGAACCTTCCTGCCCTGCCTCTGTGGGGTGGTGGAGCCTGACTCTCCGGGTCCTCTGCCTTGTGCAAGGAGGGAAACCCCCCTCACCTCAATTTCCCCAGCAAGTGCTGGCTTTAGGCTCCAACAAGAAAACGTTTCTTCCTTCTCCAGCTCTGGGGAGGAGAGGCCAGGGCAAGGGATTGCCTCTTGCGTAGGAATAACGTCTCTGCCTCCTCACTGCCTGCCCCAGAGCGTCCTCCTCCGGGACATGTCGGTCACCCGGGGTGGGGAAGGGGATGTGACGGGTGTTCAGCAGTGGAACAGGGTGTTCAGCAGGGGAACAGCCCATCCCCTCTGCTGGAAGAGGCCCACTGGCACAGGGAGAGAGAGCGGCTGGGACACTGACGTGCTGTTGCTACCATAGTCCTTGTGATTGACTCAGGAATTCCAAATATTTCCTCTCAGATAAAGGTGACTGGGGGGAGGCCAGAAATATCTGGACGTGTCTGGGCTAGCCTGAGATCCCAAACACCAGGACAGAGAGGTCAGGATCGGTCCTGGGAGTGCTGAGCTTCAGGTGCGGAGCAGCCGAGGCCCGGGGTGGTGTGGGAACAGAGCAAGCTGCCTTTCCCTAACCTTCAACCCCCCCGGAACAGGCAGGGAGGATACTCCTGCCTGTTTTCCCACTCCCTCCGGTCTGGGATCTGTTTCCCAGGGGACACATCTGGGATCGCAGTTGTGCAGGGGCTGAGCTATCGCAGCTCCTGGGGCTGTTTCCCTGAGGAAGGGCAAGGCGCTCTCCTCGGGTCCCCTGTGGCCCCCAGCTGTGGATCCAGCAGCTGCTGCTCCCTTCCCAAGGGAAGGAGAAGGGCTCATGCCCCCTCCCTGCCCGTGCCGGGCTCTGGCCATGCTGCCCTCCGTCTGTAGCACCCGATAGCTCTGCGTTCACCGTGCGCCATTTATCTCTCCTGCAGCAAACACTTCCTTTTCTTAGAAGTAAAGGCTTCAAAACACGCTTCTTGGAACTGCCTTTCCACAAGCTCGGTGGCACATGCCATGGAAAAAGCAGCAGGGAGAGCCGGCTGCCAGCCCTCCCTGGCTCCCTGCCCGGCCGGGGGGGTGCCTGTCCCATGGAGAGGCCAGGTGGCTGTGTGGCCCTGTCCACCAGTGCAGCCTTCCTGGGGACAGCAGGGACATCCCTGCCAGGGGGCAGGAGGAGCCTGTGGAGATGTGTGGGACTCTCAGTGGGGCAGGTCCTACTGACTCCCTGAGGAAAGCAGGTTTTTCTGGGGAATGCGTTGTGAGGGTGCAGCCTCCTTCCTCCTGCTGAGCACCCTGCAGGACCAGGTGCTGTGTGTGAGTGTCAGGGAGGTGTGTACCAGGGGAGGACCATCCCTGGGGCCAGGGCCCTGGCACAGAGAGAAGGGACCCACAGGGATCGCTGAAGTCCAACTCCTGTCCCTGCACAGGACAGCCCAACAATCCCACCCTGTCCCTGAGAGCATTGTCCAAATGCTCATTGAACTCTGATTCAGGCTTGGTGCCAGGATCACTTCCCTGGGGACCCTGTTCCAATGCCCAACCACCCTCTGGGTGAAGAACCTTTTCCTCCTGTCCAACTTAAACCTCCCCTGGCACAGGTGTTGTAAGGGTGGTGTTTTTGGACAAGGCTGTGCCTTTTGCCCCAGTTCCCTGTGCCCTCCATCCCTGCCAGCCTGCTCTCAGCAAATGCTGCTGCTTGCCCTGCCCTGTCACAGCTCTGTGCTCATCACCTGTCAGCAGAGGGAATTCCTGTGCCAGAATTTAAAATACCCCCTCCTTGGATTTGGGCTTTCCTCCCATCCCTCTCCTGCAGCACGTCACTGGCTGTTCCCTGGGTGAGTGGCCGGGCAGAGGGGCTGGCAGTGGGCAGCAGCCTTCACCTTTCTCCCTGGACAGCACCTGCCTGCAAGCTGCCCATTCCTGTGGGGCTGGGACACCGTGCAACACCTCCACGGATCCCATGCCAGCTGGCAGGCATGGTGGGAAGCGAGCTGCCTTCTGCCACTCCATGTATGTGGTGTGAGTCATGGGGATGATTGTCACATCCCTGAAGAGGACTCTGAGTGAGGCAGCAGCAGTGACATGCCCTGGGGTGAGTTAGCAAAGTCCCAAAGTCCCCGTTGTCCCAACACGCTGCCCTTGGGTCTGTGGGTGCCTCCTCATGGTCACAGGGTGTGGAAGGCAGACGGGGGAGGTGGAGATGCTGGTGTTTGGTGAGAGGTGGAGAAGAGCCTTGTTGGCAGAGGTGGGTGCTGAGTGCAGCCCATCAAGGACCGGATCCCCCGTGGTGGGGAGGCCTGTGGCCATGGAGAGGGACACAACCTGGCTCCCTGGGAACGAGCATGCAGCTGTTTTGTGGGAGCTGGGAGATTGGCACCATGTTCCATGAGTGACACGGGTGCCAACCATGACCTGGGCACCCAACCCCTGCAGTGCTGTGGCCGCAGGCTGTGGGCAGGCGTGGGAAGCAGCGTGCAGGCAGAGCTGCCAGACCGGGAGGGCAGGCAGGGATGCTGCTCCAGTCTGCGTGGAGCCCGTGGTGAGGCGTGACACGAGCACAGCGTCAGCTGGGCTTATCTCTGCTTTCCCAGAGCAGCCGGGTTACTGGAACTGCCTTCACTTATCAGGGAACAGGGGACCTTCTTGGGAAGATGGACCCGAGGTGCGACAGCATCGAGCCCCTGCTGACGCCAAGCTGCTGGCGATCCCCGAGCCTGGAGCTCGCAGCTCCCGCTCCCTCTGGCCCTGTGGCTCCTGCTCAGCCCTGATAAACCTGGGAGATCCTGGGCCATGTTTCCCTGCTTCCTACAGCCTGCCCAGGGACCCCTCCTGCCCTTCTGTGTGCAGCCCAGGGACCCCAGCAGCTCTCCTCACAGTGGGCCAAGGTTCCTGGTGCCTGGGGCAGCAGGAGTGTTGGCAGTGTGCCATGGAGGAGCTGCCTGGGCACGACATACCTGTTTTCAGGAGCAGTTCAACTCTGGTGGTTTCTCTCTGCCCTCCATCTCCCCCAGTCCAGGCCATGGCCACCTGTCCCCAGCCCCAGGGAAAGGGGCTGTGGTTCTTCCTAAATCTTCCCAGCTCTTGCTGGAGATGAAGGGCTGGAGGCAGCCGGCTTGGACGAGCTGGGCCGGAGTGACTGCATTCCTGGCCAAGCCTCGTGCTTGGCCTGCTCTCCTGAAGCCGTGGGAAGGCAGTAGTTTGGCGACCCAGTGTCTGCCTTTGCCACAGGGATTCACGAAATCCAGTTGGTGTTGTGGAGTAACCTGTGAGGGCCAGGATCTGGGAGCGCTCGTCGTGCCAGGATGCAGCAGTGTGGAGATGAAATCAGTGGTGGGATGCATGGTGTGGGCTCACCACTGTGGGCATCAGCCCTGCTGCTGCTTCCCCAGGCCTCGGCCAGGGAATGGAGCCCAGTGTGTTCCTGCTGCAATGATTTCTATCACACTTGGATGCTAATTTTAGAGAGCCAAGAGCACGTGATGCATCCCCTGCCCTGCCTGCGTGGTGTTCTCCTCACAAATCCTTTCTGGCATCCTCTTCTCTCATGACTGGTCCTGTGCTTCCCCCATTGCCCTCTGTGCATGATTCAGAGCGAGGAGGCACAAGGCATCTGTCATCCACCCGCTCCACACCGCCACTCTCCTGCCAGTGCTCCGTGCTCCACTCCCACCCCTCTGCTCACCCTTCCCTCTTCCCGCAGGAGCGCTTTGTGGACCTCTACGGGAACGATGCTGCTGCCGAGGTGAGGAAGGGCCAGGAGACCTTCAACAAATGGCTCCTGACCGGGGCGACGGTGGCCGGAGTGCTTCTGCTGGGATCCCTGCTGAGCCGCAAGTGACCCTCCGCCGAGCCCCCCGTCGCCAGGACGGCTGCGCCTTCACCGCCACATCCACTACACTCCGCTCCCGAGCACCGGCACCGGCGCGGGGGAGCAGCTCCTGGGTCCCGGCTGAGCACCACCCTGCTCCGCGGAGTCGCCTCCCTCGTGCCGCCCAGCTCCTTTTATCGTAGCCCGTCTTATTTACTGTTCCGTTGTGTTTTAAAGGCGCTGAGGCCAATGCAGCACTTCAGCCACCGGCTCCCAGCGCCGGGGAGGTCCAGGCAGCTGTGGGGCAACAGGCTAGAAGGTGTCCCAGCCCTGCAGGGTCCTCCAAACCACGTGGAAGAGAATAAACAGACTTATTTTTGCATGTGTGAGTGCGTGCGTGTGTGTAGATGTGTCACTAATATAAGGTTCCCCAGCCAGAGCAAGGGTCAGGCTCCATGCCCCCGTCTCCATGCTTAGGCACCGGGAAGAGGCAGGCTGCACAGTGGGATGGAGCTTCCCTGCATCCCTGTCCCGTCCTTGCTTTTCCAGGCAGAGCTCATCCCTGTGGTGGGGGGAGCAGGAGGAAGAGGCAGAGGCTGGGGGCGAGGAGCTCTGCCCTCAGTTAGCCCCCCGAGCCCTCTTCTCCCTGGACATCAGCTGCTGGGAGCTGCATCCAGTCCCGGATTGGGATGGTGTACCAGGCCCAGGGTTGTGCCCGGTTGGAAGGGTTCCTTGTCCTCTTCCTCCTCCTCCTCCTTCCGAATGTAGATGGCTGTGGGGCTGTGTTCATCTGTCCCCAGCCTGCTCCTCTGGGCTGGCAAAGGAGGGAGGCAGGCAAGGGGGAGAGCACTTGTCCCTGGCACAAGGAGCTCTGCAGAGAGCTGGGGCTGTGGTGTCCAGGAATCCAGAACCAGGGATTGGAAAGGGCAGGGGAGTGATGTCCTTCACAGAGGTGGCAAAGCCCAGGGAGCAGCCGATCCATGGGACCAGCAGGGAAGCAAGCCCAGAGGAGGTGAGAGAGAGAGAGAGAGGGCTGGCACTGGCTGAGAGCCGTGCTGGCCACTGGGAAGCCTCTTTGGGGACAGTGGGATCCTCTCCCGTGCTGTCCCGTTTGCTCCCAGTCCCATAGCGCAGGCAGATCCCTGGCAGATCCGTGCGTGGCTGTTGCGGGTGCATGCAGTGACTGAGGTGTCTGGCTTCCCTCCCCCTCATCCCTCCCTTGCTCCTGCTGCTGCTGGAGCAGGGAACCTCCAGCCTTTAATAGCTTCCAGAATAAACCCCCTCATCCTTCAGAGCCCACCACTGGCACACACAGCTGTCCACGCGGGCCTGTCGACGTACACGCGCCCGCGCTCCGCTCTGTACAGGTCGAGTAGTTTTTAATTCATTTGTGAATACTCAATGCTATTTTTGTTATCTTGTCTGTCCGTATTTATGTGTGGGGCCATGCTCCCTGCAGAGGCCAAGGTGGGATGGAGGTGGGGGGGGAGAACCAGACGCTCCAGGGGGGCTCACTTGGCCACTGAGCACAGACTTGCGCTCCCCGTGTGGGATCCGCTCAGATCCCCCACGGGGAGCACGAGGACTAACATTAGCCCAAACATTGAACGCTTCGGATTGCAGGTGGAGGTGATCCACTAATAAAGTTGTCATTGGAGCCGCTGGTGGTGCTGTGGTCTTTGCAAGCGTTGGGAATTTGGGCAACTTTGGGCCCAAAGGAGTTGCCTTCGGCGGAATGGGTAGATGGAGATGGGATCCTCTCCGTGCCCAGGGAAGGGGTGGGATGCTCCAAGGACAGCTTCCTGTGGTCTCGAGGGGATGGGGGCATGGGGGAGGGTGGTACTAAGGAGAGATGGGAGCAGGAGAGCCCAGAACAGGCTCTTTGCTGGCCATGGGGTGGTATTTTTGGGGACATGGGCTCAGCATCCAGTCATGTTGGGGTGAGGACAGCAGGGGGCTCACAGCCTCACTGGGACCCACAACCCCCCCCTGCATTCCTGGGGCTGTACCTCAAAAGGGGAAACCTCCTCTCCAGCACCACCCTCCCTTCGTGGGGGACTCATTCTAGCACAGTTTGAACCCCACGTGGGTAGAACCCCACAAACACTGGGGCTTTTCCGGGGTGTCACAAGCGTGGGGGACACCGAGCCACCCCCATATCCCTCCCACCACAGGACGCTCCCTGTGCGCAGCTCAGCCTTCCCCAGACCCTCCTGTCCCTGCCGGGGGACCCCCGGAGCGCGGGGGGCAGCGGCCGGGCCCTGACGGGCTCCATGGGCCGGCGGGATGCGGTGGGAGCCCACGGACACGAGCACCATCCCGTGGGCAGCGGGAGAAGCTGCGCGGAGCTGCAGCCGCAGCGGATGTGCCGGGCGGGGGCAGAGGGGACCTCCATGGCCAACACTGCCGCCAGGATTAGGGGAAACCCCGGTCCCCGAGGGCCACCAGACCCCTTCCCAGCCACCGTGAGCCCCCCACAGAGGATGGAACCCCCACCCCGGCACGGCCAGAGCCCCACATGGCCACGGACAAGGCAATGCCCCATCCCGGAGCTGGGAATGGGACCTGGGATGGGAATGGGGGACACGGCTGAGGAGGCTCCCCGAGACACCCCACAGCACACCGGGCTGTGCCATGCTACCAGATTTAATCCCTGCCAAGGAGGGGGGGCATTTGAGTCCCAGGGGCAGGCGGCTCTGCCAGCCACAGGGTCACAATGGCATCGGGATGGTGACAGGGACACTTTGGAGGGTTCCCGCGAGGCAGGCGGTCTCATGGCTCATATTGCAGGTCCGTGGTGATGAGCACGAAGTCCTGCAGGGAGTCAGGGTGAGAGAAGGGACATGGGGGACACGGGGGACACCAGGAAGAGGGGACAGTGGTGGCACTCACCTCTTGCAGCGAGACCCGGGGCCTGAGCAGGCTGAGGCCATGCGGGAGAGGCAGAGGGATGCCAGCCTGGAGCCACTCTGTGGGGAGACAAAGGCATAAGGGGAGGTGACCCTGGTGCAACAGGGGGAGGTGGGGTGGGGACAGGATGGGGACAGCACTCACTGTTTGCTCGGGGTACCCCAAAAAGCCACAGCCCAAACTTCAGCAGGGTCTCCAGGCGCTTCACCTGTGGGACAGACAGTCCCTGAGCCCGGCACAGAGCGGGTAAAGGGGTCCAGGGTGCAGGCAAGGCTCAGGTCCCTACCAGACTTGCCTTGCACAGGGTCCACTGCACCCCTCCCACCCCCTCAGACTCTGCTCCCAAGGTGATGTGGAATCCAAGGCTCCCCTTGGCTTCCCTGGCACAGCCACTCACCTCCACAGGGCCCACGTTTGATGCCACCTGTGTCACGCTGAGCCTGGAGGACAAGATCAGGGTCAGAGCCAGGCACAGGGACAGGAACTGTCCCTTCCCAGGGTAGGGAGAGGCTGAGCTCCATGGTGGGACTGGGAGCCCAGCAGAGTGGGTTCAGGATCTAGTGCCAGGGTAGCTGGCAGGGATGAGAGCCAGGATGAGAGCAGGATGGAGTTTGAGCAGGCAATACGGGACTCAGAGAGGCAAATGGCCTGAGGTGGAGAATGGGGAGCTCCCCAGGCACAACCCAGGGAGTCCAACTTGGGATCAGACACTCACTCTGTCAGTCTCACAGTCCCCCTGAGCCTGTTCCTGGTGATGGTCGGCTTTCCTGTCACGTTGGCATCCTGTGGCAAGAAGAGATGTTGGAGAGATCATGCCACTGTCTGCAACCCAACATCCCTCCAGCATCACCCAGCGTGGCCCCAGCCAGGAGCACAGGCAGGCCAGCCCCAGCCCAGCCCTTTGGGGTGCCCTGGCTCCCCAAGCCGTGGCAGCAGCAGCCACTCACGATGTTCAGCAGAAAGGCGGGGACACGGGTGGTGTTGGGCAGCACCACGAAGGCCTCGGCGGAGCCGAAGAGGGTCCCGTGCAGGGCGTCGGGGTGGCAGGAGAGCAGGGGCTGCCGGCGGGCCCAGAGGTGCAGCTCCATGGGCTGGTCCCCGTAGCGATCCTGCAGCTGGAGGGGACAGGGTTGGGATGGCACCGAGCCACACTGGCACTGCCACCACCATGGGCCCCAGCCCAAGTTCCACGATTGCCCTGCTTGGGTCGGGTGCAGGCAGGGTGGGCAGTGTCCTGCCCTGCCCGTGGTCCTCACATGCCCATGGCCTGTCCTATCTGTGTCCCATTCTGTCTGCATCCCATCCCATGTCCCATCTCCCCTGCACCCCATGTCCCCTGTGCCTCATGCTGCCCACATACCATCCCATCTCCCACCTTCCCTGCACCCCAACCCCTGTCCTGCCCCTCCCGCATCCCTTCCTTCCTGTGTCCCATTCCATGTCCCATCCACCCTCCATCCTGTCCTATCAAATGTCCCACCTATGTCCCCTTCTCCCCGTGTCACACTCACCTGTGGGGAGAAGACCCCCATGCTCTTGGTGCTCAGCTGGAGTGGGAACCTCTGTGGGAGCTGGAAGGCAGGGAGGGGTCAGGGTGCTGGGGTCAAGGCACAGGTGGGCCCCGGGGACACCCCAGTGGGACCCCAGTGGGGACAGCTCTGCCCTCCAGATGTCCCTACCATGTCACTGGAGATGTTCCTGCGCAGGGCCCCGGCCGTGAAGTACGTGAAGGCAGCCGAGTTGGCAACAAACTCGGTGACAGCCACCAGCAGCATGGGCTCATGTGCCACGGGTAGTGCCTTGGGTGTCAGTGTGGGCACAGACAGGGGCAGTGCCACGGGCAGTGGTGTGGGCAGGGACAAGGGCAGTGCCATGGGCGGTGCCACTGGCGGTGCTGAGCGTCTCTGCTGGTACATGCCCACCCTGAAGATCTCCCCCTGTGCAGACAGACAGATGGATGTGAGGCTCAGCCAGGCTCCTCCATTCCCTGTTCCCAAATCTGTCCCAGGGACGCCTAGGGTGGTATTACCTTGAGGGCAATGTCCCCGTGCTCTGCTGTGAAGGCTGGCGGTCCCAGCAGGGAGTGGTCGATGGCAGCAAAGTTGTCCAGTTGGGTGAACACTGCAGGGACAGGAGGGTGGTCAGGGGAGTTGGACCACCAGCCCCCCCTCTGTCAGCACAGGGGCTGACAGGATCCAGTCCCACAGTGGGGCTGTCCATGTGTCCCTGGGACCACAGTGCTCATCCCTGGTCCTGAGGTCCTCTCACCCACCTTTCATGTGCTTCAGGGCAGCATCCAGCTTGTCAATGCCCCTCTGGAGCTCAAGGCAGAGCTGGAAGCAGAGAAAGGCATCAGCGATCCCAGGAATGGGGATGCCCAAGCCTCTCACTGGGCTGGGGGGGACAGGGACACCGACACCCCATGGCACGGGGGCTGAGCACCCACCTGCTTGTTCAGCCGCTGCCGCAGGGTTCTCTGGAGCAGCGGTGCCAGCAGGTTGTAGAGCCAGCTGTGGGGCAGAGCGGGGTGCTCAGATCACCCCCTGGCACCCCCCAGCCCACCACCCTGGCTGGGGCACCGGGAGTCCCCACATTCCAGGGACAGGACAGAGCGGGGGTCTCGGCATCACCTGTATCCACGGTGGAACTCCACGTGCAGGTCGGTGCCACGGGCGTCACACCCAGCGCTCCACACCGTGGGGTGGCCGCCGCAGTCCTCGCTCACCGCCAGCACCGCTGCCACGGCCAGGTCCCGCATGCGGAGCTCCACGGAGCCGCTGTCCTGGCTGGGGACAGCGCAGGTGAGCACAGGGACAGCAGTGACATCAAGACACCCTGGGCCAGCCAGGTCCCCGTCCCTGTCCCCATGAGGACTCACATGGCTCCCAGCCGGGCTGCCCAGTCTGCGCTGAGCCGGATTTGGGCGCGCTGCACCGTCAGCCTCACCCCCACGTCCTCGGCAAAGTCCAGTGTGGAGTCGTTCAGCTGCAGCTCGTGGATGTGGATCCTGCACAACACAGGCACACTGGGCTCACGGGTGTGCCCGGGACAGGGATGGGGACAGAGATGGGGACAGGGACCCCACGGGCAGCTCTTACCGCGGCACGGCGTAGGTGAGGGTCCCCAGGAGCGGGATGTTGTAGGAGCCTGTCAGGTTCAGCTCGTGCTCCTTCTGCAGCGCCGACTGGAACAGCTCCAGCCCAAAGCGGCGGCCTGAGGCAAAGTGGGAATTTATGGTGACACCAAGGAAGGGTCTGGGGTCCCCAGAGTGCCAGGGGGGCGAGCAGACAGGTCCAGGATGGCTCCTCCATCCCCCATCCTTAGTGGTCTGGGCATCATCCCCCACCCCTGCCCAGTCAGGGGCACAGACCCACCAAACTCCAGCGAACGTCGGGTCAGCCAGGCCTTGATGCCGGGGTTGATGCCAGGGTTGATGCCAGGGTTGGTGACGGTGGCAGGGACACAGACAGGCAGCAGGAGCAGGAGGCAGAGCCACGTGACACCCACAGGACGGTGCTGGCACCTGAAGGCTGGAGCAGAGGACATGTCTTGGGCACTCTCAGCTGATACAGAGACCCCCCCTCCATCTGCACCAGCAAAGCCAAGACTTATATCGGGGACAGGGAGTCCCGGGTGACATCAGCACGTGTGGGGACACCGCAGCACTCCGGCCACCGAAAGCCCGGCCTTGCCCAACATGTGACTCAAAGGGGAAGCCGGTTCTGCCGTGGTTCCCCACTCGCGCCCACCGTGGGAGAGGAGGAAGGAGGGGTCCCCCACCGTCCACTGCCGACCCCCTGCCCAGGGGGTGCACAGGAGCTGGGGCCACCCACCAGGGCTCCCCACAGGGACGTGTGACTGGCATGTGGGGACAGACAGAGACACGGCTGGGCCAGGGTCACCAGGGGCTTCAGCTGTGCCCTGCCCGGGGACACAGGAGTGGGGATACACGGTGAGTTGGTCCTGGGACGGGGGGGCTGCACCGGGGCAAACAGGGCTAGACACACTTGTGCTGGGAAGCAGCAGCTGTTCCCACATTGGGAAGGGCTCTGGGGACCCTGTGTAGGGTCAGCCAATCTTCAGTGGGGATCAGGGTGGCCAGGGCACGGTGACTGCCCCCAGGGAAAGTGGTGGGAAGGTCAGGGGAGTCAGAGCAAGAGCAGAACTGTGGAATCCCCTCTGAAAAGCCCTGGCTGCAGGAAAGGAGCAGCTCATCAATGGGACCATCCCCCAGCTGGAGTGAATCCTTCCAGCTGGACAGTGCCATGGGCTGACAGGGGTCCAGCTGCCCTCCTGGATCCAGCCCGGGGGACTCAGGAATCCCTCTGGGAAGATGGAAAGACCAGGTTCTCATCCCAGCACCATAAGGGAATGTAAGACCCCATGGCAAACCTCACCAGAGGGACCACAGCTCCCTCCATAATGGAGCCCTTGAGAACAGCTGCCCCTTGCCTGAGACCCCCAGTGCCACCAGCCAGGGCTGCAGTGATGGTCATGGCCCCCAAGAACATCCCAAAGGCCAGTGCTGACCCTGAACCCCAGCCTCATGCCCACCACAGCCCCTCTACCCCCGGGTGCCCCCTCTCTGTGCCAACACTCACCATGGCAGGCGGGGAGGCTGCTCCCCATCACGGGGGCCGCAGGTCCCACCATAGGTCCCAGCTCCGCCATGTCCCCGGGACCGTACGTGGCAGCAAACAACAGGGACAGGCTCTGACACCAATGTCCATCCAGGGTCCTGGTCAGACCAGAACGTCACCCTGTTCCCCGGTCCCTAATCCCTTCCGGGATGAATCAGGTCCCACGAAAACACCGAGGGACCGGTTGGAGCGCAGGTGCCCGCGGGCTGGGCGCTCCCTGGGGCTTTCTGGTGAATCCTGGTGCTGCCGCATCCGGCATCCCGGCACGTGTGAGGCGGCTCAGCCGTGCCGGCCTCGCTCCGAGCCCGGGCTGGCTCTGGCAGCCCCTTCCCCAGCTCCCGGCCGTGGCCACGCCGTGTTGTCCCCATGCCCTGGGTGGCAGGTGATGATCGGGGCTGCATCGCGAGGGCTCGGTCGCGGGGTGCGCGGGGCTCGGGCAGAGGGTCGGGCAGAGACGTGGGGACACACAGAGACACGCACGGAGCCCGTCTCGCCGCGGCTCCAGCTGGAGATTCCACGTCTGCCGGCAATGAGCAGATAAGGACGGCACCGGGGAACACGGCACGGGACGAGCCCCAGCGCCTCCCGCACCATCCCCCGCAGCCCGAGGAGAGCCCCTGGCACTGGTTCTCCCTGTCCTGGGACCCTCCGGACTCCTCCAGGAGTCCAGTCCAGGCCGTGCAGTGCGAGCGGACACCAGGAGAGGGACCCACCGCCCCGACAGTGCCGCGCTCCGGGACCGGGAGTGAGCCGGGCGACAAAGGGGACATCAGTGGGGGTGACAAAATGGACCTGGAGAGTGAGGGAGGGGACACCAGTGGGGGTGACAGAGGGGACTCATCCGATGATGGACAGGTTCATCTACAGGAACACTAGAGCCCTGACACCCCGCTAAGTGTCCCCCACTGCTGTGTCACCACCAGGACAGGGCTGGCTGGGCCAGGCAGTGTCCAGGTTCCCTAAATCACATCCCACTGCCAGGGGATCTGCTGGACTGGGGAACCACGAGCAGGCAGGGACACACTCAGAGCTGTGACTGTGAACATGCAAACACACACAAACGCTTGTGCCAAGGCTCACACACAAACACACCTGTGCCCAGGGCAGGTCAACCCCTGCCAGCACCAAACCCCCAGCTTCAGAACCCTGGGGGCCTAAACAAGAGCCCCTCCAGGCACCCCAATTTTCTCCCACCAGGCTCTACGGATCCGGTACAGGAGCTGTGTGGTCCTCGAGGTGTTTGTGAGTCATGGGGCAGCTCAGGCCAGTGCTGCTGCCTGGGGCATCCCCCAGCCCTCGGGGTTGCACAACCCTTGATGCAACTTCCTTCTCCCAAAATGTTTCTGTCTCCACAGGCAGGGGTTGCACCAGGAAGAGCTGGAACCAGCGGGGCAGCACCGGTGGGGCCGCAGAAGGCAGCACCCCAGGACCTGTTCCCCACCTCCCCAGGACACTGCAATGCAAAGCATCCCCTACAGCACCACCCCTGCACCCCAGCCCTGACACAGCAGCGACTGTGGGAGCCCTGGGAAGGGTGCAAGTGGCTCAGTTGGAAAACGGAGTGAGGGAAGCCCACCCTGCAAACTCATCATTGCCCAGAGAGATGGGGACCCCCACACTCCCTGTCTGGACACAGATTCCCACACCTGGTTCCCAGCACTGTCCCCTCCGTGTCATCATCCCATCAAGGTGCCTGGCCAGGGGAAGATGCATCCCAGTGCTGCTGCTTTATCCCACCACAGAAACTGGTGTGCAGTCTTTCCTCCTGTGTCTGCCCCCTAATAGCCCATGTCTGAGCCCAGGGAGTGAAGGAGGGAGAGATATGGACCACATGGGAGCCACTGGGAGAGGCTCTGTGGGCTCTGGGAAAGGCCAGCACACAGGGAATTGGGACCAACCTGTGAGAGACTCCCTCCCCAGCACCACCACGGGGGCCCAGTCCCTGCACCCCACAGCACACCCACCCAGCCCACACTGGTCTGCCCAAGTCCCTCCAGTTCGATGGGGGCTCACATCCCCTGGGCTGAACCCCCACAAACCCCAGGGGAGGGGTGTGAGGGGCAGGAAGAAGAGGCATGCGTGGTCATCAGGGCTTGTTTAATAACAAAACTCCAGCTATTGTAGAACAATATTCTCCAGCATCATTGTAATATACAATACGGGGAATGCTCTCAGCAATCTGAGAAGGAAGGATACGGCCCGCGGCACCCCCTGCCCAGACTGCGGGGGGACCCCCAGGGCAGCGCTGCCGGGGGCCAGGGATGCAGGCGAGCCGTGGCGCTCGGGGTCGGGATGCCGGGGACGAACGAGGTCCGTGGCGGGGCCGGGGACCCGGGGATGTCGTCCGTGGCGAGTCCCGAGCGGTCTCAGCGGCAGAGGATCCGGTCAGCAGCGGGAATACACGGAGCCTGCGGGAAACGGGGACGAAGCTGCCGGTCAATACTTGTCAGAGGAGTTTCGGGGACGGCGGGGGTGGAAGGGGGCAGGAGGAAAGGACACCCCCGGGAAGGAAAGAGGCGGTGTGGATCGTGGGAAGGAGGGTCCGGGGGACGCCGGTGCTGCCCGGCGGGAGCGCGGGACCGGGCCGGTGCCGGGGGGTCCGCACTCACCTCGGGGGGATCCCCGGCGGCGGCGGGGCGGGGGGGCCCGCACTGCAGCGCCAGCTGCAGGTCCCAGATGTAGTCGATAACGTGCTGCAGAAGCTCCACCTTGGAGACCCGCCGGTGCCGCGGCAGAGTCGGCACCAGCGCCCGTAGCCGCGAGTAGCAGCCCTTCATGTCGTACAGCAGCGCGGCGGCCGCCTGCTCCGCCACCCCGGCGGACACTCCCGGCACCGGCCCGCAGCGGGCGGCCTCCCCGGGCCGCACGGCCTTCAGCGCGCCGCCGGCGCCCGCGGGCAGCGGCGAAGGAGCGACAGCGGCGACCTTCATGTCTCGGGGCGGCGGGGCCGGGCGGGACGGGCGGCGCTGGGACCCTGCGGAGGAACAGCCGAGCTCGCGCCCCGCCGCGCCACTTATAGAGTGGCCGCCGACCGGTGGGCGTGGCCGCGCGGAACGCCTCGGCCAATAGCGACGCGGAGCGCGCGGGGACGGCCCCGCCCATCCCATTCAAGCGCCCGCGAAGGGCAGCTCTTAAAGGGGCAATGGCGGGGAGCGGGCGGTGGCGGGCTTGGGCTGCGGGAGTTACGGGGTGCGGAGCGCCCGCTCCCCGCCGCCATTAGCGCGGGTAGTTGGTCCGCAGGCTCCTGGTGTCGGGCTCCCCGCAGTCCCGCTCGCCCCTCGCCCCCTCCCGGCCCCCGGTGCCCCTCCGGGAGCTCGGCCCCCCCGCGCTGCCCGCGCCCCCCCGCCCTCCCCGGCGGCTCAGACCGTGAGACGCCAGGGCCGTGACGTCACCCATTCATAAAACCCCGCGCGCTGTCAGCGCGGCGCCGGGCGGGCGGTGCCCATGGCGACGGGGGCGGGGCGGGGACACACACCTGCAGCCCCCGCGGGGGGCTCCGGGACCCCCACGGAGACAGCGACACCCCCACGGGGACACGGGGGCACCGAGACCCCCGCGATGGGCACCGGAACCCTCGCGGGGGTACCGGGACCCCACGGGAGGCACCGGGACCCCAGGGTGACACGGCCATCTATAACGCTGCTGCTGCTTTTGAGAACACACGCAGGATCACTCTCGAGGAGAAAAGACAACGCAGAAAGAATCGCGTCTTGTCTGATATCACCTGGGGAGTCTTTCTGCTGTGCCTTCTGCAACCGGACTTGTCTATCTCGCATTGGCCTTTTTAGCCATCAGCGTGCTTGTAGCAAGCGTGGGTAGAGCCCTTCTCAAATCTTCGTTCGCGAAGCCTAGCCATGATGATGATGAAACCTACAGAGCACAAACACAACCACAAACAAACAAAGATGGATGCACATGTAGTACACACACACACACACTCACGTGTGTGCACATCCATGCACTCCCATGCACCCGTACACTCCACCTTGCACACCAGCGTGTGTGCCCAGGTGCCAGTGCAGCCCCCCTACCCTTTGTGGGGGTGGGTTAGGGGGTAAACCCTCCCGTGCCTGGCTTTGCCTCCCCAAGCATGCAGGGAGCCGAGGGCCTCTCCTCCTCTTCCTCCTCTGGAGGGGGAGAAGCAGCAATCCTGTGGAGTGTGGATGGCCGGGGGGTAGCTGGATCACTCTATTCCCCTGTCCCTCCCTCTGTCCCTCCTCCCTGTGTCCCCCAGCCCGGTGCGGTGGCGGTTCCCAGGGTGGGCACGGCGCTGGGGTCGCCCCCTCCATTCAGGGCTCGGCGGAGGGCCCGGTGCTGCCCGGTTCCCACCGCGGCTCTCAAAGCTGCTAATTAGCCCCCATCTGGCGGCAGTGGCCGGGCCGCGGCGGGAGGCCGGGGGACATTGTGCGCAGGAATGTCTTTCAGGGCCGCCGGCCGGCCGCCGCCACCGCCAGCTGCGCCGCCAACAATGCCGGGCCGGGCCGGACCCCGCGGGCCCGGGCACCGGCCACCCCGTGCGGAGCGGGACCGGGACGGCCTTCCCGGCCATAGTGGGGGTCACGGCACGCGTGGCACGGCCGCCCTGGCACATGTGGCACAGCCACTCCGGCCGCCCCTGCCCACGGGATGCCGCCGGACAGCAGGACACCTTCGCCCCGTCCCTGAGCGTGTTGGGGTGCTGGGGATGGGGTGCTGGGGTTGGGGCTGCCGGTGTGGCTCCGGGACACTGCTGTGGCCACAGCTGGCCGCGGGGTCCCGGCGTGGCACAGCGCAGCAGTGTTGTCCGGCAGAACACAGAGCTTCATTTCCATCTCAATTCTGGGAACGGGGCGTGCGGAGCGGTAACAGCGGCCTCGGCCATATGGCGCTGGCGGGGCTCAGCCCGGCTGGGGGGGCAGCCGGGGGGCGGCTGCTTTGCGCTGAGCAGGGGTTGCCCGGCAGCCGAGCACATCAAAGCCCCCGGCCGCCCCCTCCTCGCCACGCCGGGACCACACAGGGCACGGCCGCGCCAGGCCGGCGAGGGGCCGCGGGGCTGCCTGTGCTGCTGTGACAGTGGGGACAGGGTACAGTGGGCACCCCAGGACCGGCAGCACCCAGTCCTGGCAGCACCCAGCCCCCCCACTCTGGCATGCAGGGCTGGGAGCAGGAGCAGGGAAGGCAGCACAGACAACACAGGTCAGGCTGGGGGCTCCCACAGTGACCAGGACCCCCAAACTGGGGCTGTTCCTGCCCTGGCTGGGGTTGAGCTGTATCCAGGTCCTCTCTCCCGGTGCCATCCGCAGGTCAGCACTGAGCCTCCAGCCCCCCATGTCCACAGGACGATGCTGAGCCAGGGTTGCAGATGTGCCGGGGCTGCCGGCACAGCTGGAGCGGGGCCGAGGCCTGAGAAAGCCCCTGTGCATTCCCCTCCCGCCTTCTCCCTTCCCGTTCCCAGCTCCATCCGCTGCAGCCCAGACCAGCTGGAGCCAGGCAGCCCTTCCTGGGATTTATTCCAGCTTCCTGCCCCTCCTCGCCGGCAGGCCGGGGCTGGGGCTGCTCTTGGCTGCTTCCTCTCCCCACTCGCAGCCGCCGTCCAGGCGCCACTGCTGGCACCCACCGGCCCCTGGGACTCTGGGTCTCACCAGCACCCACTGCCCCGTGGGACCCCAGCTGTCACCACCATGGCCAGGCATCCCCAGCTCTGCTTCGTGGGGCACGAGGTACAACCGCAGCACCCATCATCCATCACCTCCCATCCCACCAGCTGCATCCCTGCTGCAGTGGGGAGGCTCCACAGGGCTCTTGGGACAAGCAGCCCCAGAGTGGCCCCCCTTACCTCAGGCACCAGCACCCCTCCAAACACGAAACCACCATCCCCCTGCTTGGTATCTGCACCCAGGTGTGCCCCCTGTGCACTCCCAGCTCAGCCCCTCCCACCCCACTGCAATTCCTGGTGGGAGTTTGGCATGAGGGGAAGGTGCCCAGAGGCTCACTCCCCTGGCCAGTGGGCACCTACACCACTGCCTCGAGGGGAGGTGAGTGGGTGGGTGAGGACCATCCCAAACCCCACAGCTGCTGGCAGCAGAACAGGCAGCTCTGGCCCCTGCCCTGGCCGGGTGCAGATAAGTGGATGGAGGTTTCCTGCCGGAGCCAGCACATCCATGTTTCCGCAGCCCCCTCCCCGAGCCAGAAGGATCCTGCGGAGAGGGGAAGGTGGCCCAGCGGAGGTCCAGACTCAGTGGAGCCGCGAGGCCGCGGCAGTGCCGGGAGCGGAGGTGCCACAGGCCCAGGTGCAGCAGGCGAGGGAAGCGGGGACTGCTGTGGCGCCGGCTCTGCTGGCGGCTCCTTCCAGAGCCCAACACACACTTCCTTCCTCCTGGCCAGCCCCAGCTTATCGGCCGGGCAGGGCAAAGGACGACCCTGCTCTCCCCTCCACAGGCCTTCCGCTTCCCTGAAGCCCCGGGAAAGCTCCTGGCCACACTCCCACCACACCTACAGTGGGCACAAGCACCCTGCCCTGCGCTTTGCAGGGCAGCAGAGAGGCAGGAGAGTGGGCAATGCTGGCGCTGGGGGTACCTTGTGCACTCCCCAACCTGCTCCTGCACCCTTGGGGGGCTCTGGAGGCTGCGTGCGAGGCCACGGGGACAGCAGCTCACAGCACCCGAAGCCAGGGAGGATGCAGAGCCTCACAGGACGCGTTGCCAGCCCCACACCAGGGGACACACACCCTCATGCTGTGGTGGGGAGAGGGTCCTGACTCGGGGCAGGGTGCTGAGCCCCACAGCAGAGCCAGAGTCCTCCTCCACGAAACACTGGAGGCTGGTGAAATCACATCTGGAGTCTAGACTCAGCGACTCGGTGGGCCGGGCCTGGCGGCCGCGCTGTGCCCAGGCCCTGCTGCACACTGTTTGCTTAGCTGGAGGTATTTAATTGGAATTAAAGTGGCCCCTCTTGTTTTTGCGGACAGGGCTGTTGGAAAAGGAGCTGTAAGTCATAGAAAACATCTGCAGGAGCCTGCGAAGGGTCATTAGATGGCAGAACGCGAGGCGCCACTTTTAGTGCTCGCAGCCGGCGCGGGGAATAATGGTTCAATACGGCTTTTGTGGAGGGGCTGCCAAGCCAGCAAACACTTTCTATTTATTCTGGCAGTGGGCATGGCCAGAGGGATGCAGGATCCTCCACATGCGGGCCCCAAGGACGGGTGGGGAGGACACTGCCAGTGCTGCAGGACACAGGGCAGCTGGTCCCAGTGGGAGCCGAGGCGGCTGCTGGAGCTGCCCCTGCCTGCAGCTGCCTGAACCACCCCCAGACCCTGCCTGCAGCCCCTCCAGCCCCCATGTCTGCACCAGCATCCCTTGCCCATTCCAGCCCCACGGGGTGCAGGATGGTGCCTGACTCCCTGCAAGGAAGAGGACAAGCCACACCCTCCTGACCCCACTCTGGGGCCAAGTTTGGGGTCTCCCCCCTCTAGCCCACCCATGTGTGCTCCCCCAGGCCGTGGGGGCTCAGCCCCAGCTCTGATGCAGAGCACGTCCCCACCCTGTGGGGTTCTTGCACCCCGATCCCTGCTCAGCCAACTCTGCTCCAGGGCCAGACCCTGCTGACCCTAAATCTGGGTGCTGCAGAGTGGGGGCCAGGCTGGGGGAAGGCTGAGTGCCAGAGGAGCGGGAGGGGGAAGGGGATGGTCACTTGGAAACAGCCAGACAATGGCCACCAGCCCCACTGGGAGAAGGCGGGCGAGCTGGACACGGATCCTGGTGCCAGCTGAGTGGGGGCACGACCAGCACTCCTTCCTTCAACATGGTTTAATATGAGAGAAAGCAAATGCACAATACAAAATTTAAAAACCGGCGTACATCGATACCCCACCTGGGTGGCTGCTCCGACACACACAACACGATGCTCTTGCACAATTGTTTCATCGTCTGTCACTGGCAGAGGGTCTGGAAGGGCCCCAGCCCAGCGGTGCCGGGCATGGCCCACAGGCAAGGTCACTTCTCCTTCTTGGAGGCTTCTGTCAGCTCTTCTTTGGAGGCCCCCGGCGCCTCCTTGGGGGTTGAGCTCTCCTCGTAGCTGGGGACGAGAAGGACAGGAGGGAGGAATGAGTGGGGCCAGCCCCTCGCTGGGGACAGAGCTCTGTGCCACATTGGGACAGCCCAGCCCACGGCCTCCTTGGGGTCTGTTATGGTGCCATGGCTGTGCCAAGGAAGGGGTGGCTCCAGCCATCAGCCCCCAGTGTGGGAACCCCCATGGGGCAGAGCCCAGGCAGAGAGACGAGTGATGTGACTCTCCTGGACATGTCCAGGGATGGGGTGTACCCAGCCAGGGGCCAGCTCTGTGCCCGGGGGTCTGTCCTTGCTCCCGAGAGCACCACAGGATACCCTGGATAGCACACACTTTCCCTGGCTGAGCCCTGGTGCCAGCGAGGCTGGTTAATGGGGGAGCTGCAGCAAGACCAACAGCAGCGATCCCCCCCGGAGTCTCGCTCCTCTGGCTGCAAAGTCCCTCCAGCAACGGCCCCAGGGCTCTGGCAAAGAAAATCCAGGAATGCAGCTTCCAGCAGAAAGGAACACCAGGGCAGAGATGTCAAATTCTCTCGCCCTTCCCAGTCTCCTCTCTCAGACTGGGAGAGAATCCGGCCCATGGCAGCGAGGCGGCAGCTCCAGCTTCTGCCCAGGGAGTGGGGAGAGCTGGGAATGGGGAGAGCTGGGAATGGGGAGAGCTGGGACCTGCCCCTACCTGGCCAGAGCGACAGACAGGGGGCCCCGGCGGCAGCGGCTACATGGCACTGGGGCTCTGCTGCCGGCGTCGGCGGGGACAGGACAGTTTCTGCTGCATGGAATCGGCCAGGCTGGCCGGCGAGCCAGACACCGTGGGGAAGTGGGTAAGCCTTGGTGTGTGTGGCAAGATTTCAGCAGAGGATTCATAGCTGCAGGAGAGAGGAAGCAGGAGGGGAAAGACAAGGACAGAAAGGAGAGGGGGAGAGAGAGAAGAAAGCAGAAGAGTTTTGGAGTGAGAGCACTGAAGACCCACCACCCTGTGCAGGCAGCCTGGCATCCCCCCTCCTGGCTGGCACCCGCTGGTTCGGTCTGGGGCCTCTCCTTGCCTGCAGATCCCAGGGCAGGGCTGCAGAATGGAAAAGTGAGCACTGAGACCTGGGAATAAGGCATCTCCCGCTGGCATGGCAGAAATAGGCAGCTGGAGCCCACGGAGAGCAGGCATGGGCAGTGGGGAGGCAGCAGTGGAACAGCACCCAGGCAGAGCGATGCAGCAGAGCCTGTCCTGCCACTCGAGGACAGCGTGTCCACAGATGTGAGGGGCAGGATGGGTTCCCACTGCCAAGGGAGGCAGAGCAGAGCTTACTGCCTAGCCTAGGGAGGCTTGGCAAGGCTGGGAGCCACAGAGCTGATCCCAGTGTCACCCACCTCTGCTCCATCAGCACCCGCTTTCCCTGCTCGCTCCCACCCTGCCTGCAGACCCTCACTGCTGTGGGACACCACGTGCAGGCAGAGACCAGAGGGAGCTGCCAGCTTGGGGGAGGATCAGAGTGCACCGAAGCGCACAGGGGAGCTACACCTGGTGGGATTCCTGCGGTGGGAGCCACTGCCCTCCAGGCACCAGTCCCATGGAATCCCACTTCCTCTGCCTGCAACTGGAGCCACTTCAAGGGAGGTCTGGACCCCTGGGGCACTCAAGGTTGCAACCTCCCAGCATCGTGCCTTGTGCTGGCAGCACTTTGCTGCTGGAGCAGCTTGTGCTACTGCTCTGGGGGGCACCAGCCCCCGGCTGGCAGGCTCCCCGGGTGCAGGCCGGCCTTGCAGCTCGCCTCTCCCCAGTTTCCTGGCAGGAGGTGCTGCTGCTGTCAGCTGATGAGTCACGGCGCTGGGGAGAGCGGCTGCAGGATCCCAGGTGCACAGGAAGGACGATCCCAGGACACTCAGCGCCTGCAGCAGCGTTGTCAGGAGCAAACATCAAAGGAGGGGCAGGTGCGGCAGGGCTGGGGACCAGCCCAGCTGAGAGCCGCTGGGAACACACATACCTGCATCTCCCAGGGGAGGGGAGAGGAGGGGAGGGAGGGCAGCTGGCTCCCTGCTGCGCCCAGCTTCCCTCTGAGCAGGCTGGGAGCTCAGGAAGGCTCCCGGGCTGGGGCACTGGGGAGGCTAAAGGGTATGTGACCCTACTTTAGGATGTTCCCTTCCCTCCTCTGCCTCCAGCTGCTCTGAGCCACCACCGAGCCTCGAGCATGGCACAGAAACAGCTCTCAGGCAGGGCAGGCCGTGCTCTGTGTGACTCAGAGGGGACAGCGCAGGCAGGAGGCCAGAGCTGCCCACTGACAGCAAGAGGCAAACGCCTGGACAGGCTGAGAGAACAGCTGGAGCACAACAGCAGAGCACAGCCCCCCTTCCTCTTCACCCACAGTCCCTGGGGCAGGAAGACTGCTGCGAACCAGGAGCCTTCAGCCGAGTGGGGAGTGTGGGATGTGCTTGAACCAGCCTTGGCTGCTCTCACAGCTGGCTCTGGCTCCGCTCCTCCCCACCCACGGGCCCTGGGACACAATGACCGAGTATCTCCACACCAGGTGTGCAGTCCCACCCTCCCCTGCCTGCCAGCGCACGGGAAGGGTTTGTCACCGGGGCGGAAAGCAATACCAGGTGCTGCCCGCCCGCCCGCTGGTACCGCAGCACAGCTCCCACCCAGCTCCTGGGAGATGGCTGGAGCCAGGAGCGGCGTGTACGAACACGGACCCGCTCCCTCCGCCCACGCGCGTGCCGGCGCACACCCAGAGCATGCCCCAGGTGAACCCGCCCCTCCAGCTGTGCCCAGGCGTGGGAACATCTGCACGCTCCGTGTGCGCCAGCGCCGCCGGCGAAACAGCTCCGTCCCCAGCTGAGCCTCACCTGAACATTTCGGTTACTTCTCCCTTTGCCAAGGCCACAAGAAGCGGGAATCCGATGCAGGCGGGGACCAGGTACAGCAGAGCAGGCTGTGGGGAAGAAAAACAACTGTTCAACCAAACCACCAATCACCCCTAGGAAGAAATGTGAGGTGAGCTGGCCCTGTGCCCTCTACACCCACTGTGTCTGTCACAGCACCGCACAAAAAACAAACACCCCAAAAAGCAGCCTCGAGAGCCAAGTCAGAGCTGCACCAGCACAAAATTAGACTGGATATTAGGAGAAAATTCTTCCCTGTGAGGGCAATGAACCACTGGCACAGGTTGCCCAGAGAAGCTGCTGCTGCTGCTGCATCTCTGAAAGTGTTCAAGGCTAAGTTGGACAGGACTTGGAGCAGCCTGGTCTTCTGGAAGGTGTCCCTGTCCATGGCAGGGGGTTGGAATGAGATGGTCTTTGTGATCCCTTCCAATCCAAACCATATTGGTATTCTGTGAAAATCCTTGCCATGAGGTCCCACTGGGCCACCAACACACTGAGGGCCCCTGTGCAGACCATGCCATATGGGCCCCCAGGACCCCTGCAGCACAGCCAGGGGGTGTTCAGGGCAGCTTGGCTGCAAAGAGCCAGAAACCACAGGGGCTGCTGCTGAAAACGCAGGATCTGTGCCCCAAACAGGTCTCTGCTCCAGCCAGGCACACAAGCTTTGGGCAGGGAAAAGTACAGGCAGGCACTGGAAAATCAAAGCCAAGAGAAGGAACACATCCTACTTTTTCCTGGCAGGATGCAGGAACCTCGTGGCCAAGCTGGCCTGACCCTCTTGGACGTGCATCTGTGGGGCACAGCATGGCAGAGCTCACCTGGGCGTGCTTGAAGATGTGCATGATGAATATGGTGAGGCCCAGCCCGAAGATGTAGGCCACAAAGCTGGTGTAGAAATACGTGTGCGTGTTCTTCTTCAGGCTGCAGGGAAAGGGAAGAGCCCACTGACCTCAGGTCTGGAATGCCAGCAGCCAAAAATGGAGTTGGCCCAGTTCTCTCATCCATCTGCCACCACTGCTGGGGTGTGAGGAGCAATGCTCTGCCTCTGCAGCCCCCGGGGCCGTGGGAGCAGTGTGGGACTTGAGGGAGGGACACCCAGGTTAGGGGCTGGAGAAGGGAAGGAGACAAGCAATCCTGCTGCTGGATGGTGACTGGGAGGGGAGGAATTGGTGCTGGAACCCAGGGAGAGGGTCTCAGCAGGTGCTGTTTTATCACAGGGCAGGCCACGGGAACTGGGATTCCCAGCAGGTGCAGGCAGGATGTGGGTGGCAACACCAGGAAGAGCTGGCACAGACCAAAGGGTCTGTGCAACAGGAGTGGGGCCACACCACCGCAGTCACCCGTTCCCTGGAGCCCTTCCGTGTGGGACAGCTGCTGCAGCTCGGCCGTAGGTGCAGCTCCCCTGTGTGGGAGGGAGCTGCTTCCTCCAACGTCAGTGGCAACCCGGAGGCAGCCAGCACTGCCAGGCACTGATTTGCATCCACGTGAGCACTTCCCAGGTGCCAGCACGCCTGGCTGTTTCCCACGCTGTCCCGGATTCCTCTTGCTGCCATCCCCTCCTTGGTTCCAGGCAGCTGGGGAGGCTCCCCAGAGCCATCACATGCTGCTGCCTCGACCCCCATCCCTGTGCTGCCTGTCCTACAGCAATGTCTGAACTCAAACCACTCACCCCAAACACCCCACAGAGCCAGCACTGCTCACCTCTGCTCTTCCAAGATCTTCTCCTTACACTCCCCTCATCCCAGGTCCCCACACCCAGCCCTGGAGGGGAGCACACAACTGTGCTTCTGGCTCCCCCTTCCCCTTTTTCCTCTACAAGAGCAGCTCAAATACGCTGGAAGACCCAACCTGCCAGAGACCCTTCCCTGCCGCCCACTCACCTGATGTCAAACCGCAGCAGCAAGGCAATGAAGATCCCTGCAGGGAGAAGGGAACAATGAGGGGCCGGAGGAGCAGAGGAGGCTGAGGCAGGGCAGGACCCGCTGCCGTGCCTGGGGTGACAGTGCCCTCTCGTGGCACAGCAGCACCGGGACAGCACCCGGACCTGCTGGGAGACCTCCAGCTCCATCAGGAGACCCCAAGAGCTCTGGCATAGCCAAGGGCAGAGCGAGGCACCCGCTGAGCTCCCCGCAGCCCCCTCAAGGGATCCCAGTCCTGTCCCCCCTCTTCTGCCCTCACCTGGAATGACAATGTCTCCCAGTCCCAGCATGGCAAAGTTGTCGGCTTCCAGCCCCTTCTCCAGCAGGTCCTGAGGGAAAACCACTGCAAGGAGCAGACAGAGGCACAGTGAGTGGGAGTGTCTCTGCTGAGCAGACCCTAGGTCCAGTGGTCCTGGCAAATAAGGACCAGAGCAGAATAGGACCCCTGTTCCTGCCCTCAGCCCCCTCCTCCCTTTGTTCTCCTTCCTGGGACAACTCCAGGATAAGAAACCACGGGGTTCACAGTCAGTCCTGTGTGTAGGTTTCAATCACAACTCCCAGGACCCAAACTACTGTGTGTTCCACTGCAGCACCAGTTCACCCTTCCAGCTCTTTTGAGGGTCTGTGGGGCTTCTTTGTGGTGTGGGTTTTTTTTTTTTTTTGTTGCTTTGTTATCGATTTTTTTTATGAGCAGATGAAATTGTCCACTCTGGAGGTGCAGACTGACCCAGACAGATCAGCACTCTGCAAACCATCCCTCTCCAGAGACCTGGCCTGGCTTGGGGTTGGTCAATGACAGGGAGTCTGAGGGGTCACTAGCAGAAAAGCTTCCTGCACATCCCCCCTACTCTGCACCATCTCCAGGGGTGGAGGGTCGATGGGGCAGGGACAGCAGCAGAATGGACTCCAGGGAAGATCTACTCACGTTTTATTGGGGCCTCAAATGATTTGGCAACCGTCACCATCACATTGGTGCCAAAGACCTAGGGGCAAGCAGAGGAGTCCAGGCTGACCACAGCTGCACAGGAACACACACACACACTCAGCTACAGCCTCACCCCAGGGCCAGGAGTGGCCTCAGCAGCAGGAAATAGCTAAAAGATGCCCAAATGTGGGCAGAGGAGCCCTGCATGTGAGCCCACTGCCCGGGGGGAGGGGACACAGCATGGCCCTCGGGGAGGTGGCACATCACAGCTATCCTGCTCTCAGAGCAGCACAGGGAGAGCACCCACATGGCAGAGCTGCTGCCCACCCCCAGCCCTGTGCCTCGGTTCAGCTCTAATAAGTGGGCTCTGTCAAAAGTCCAGAAGGAGGGTCCCAGCCCAGGAGCTTCCAGCAGTGACACAAACAAGTGTCAGATCTGCTGTGGTTTGCTCTGAGGTCATTTACTTGCACAGCCCTATCAGCTGTAAATACTGGCAGCGTTTGGGGGGTGGACTGTAAACACCGAGGGCAGCCACCCTGATCTCTGCTCCTCTCCACCTCCAAGCCTCCAGTCCAGCAGGCACAAAGAACAGGTTAGCACTGGGTGAGCCAGACCCTAGAGCCAGGGATTAAAGGGAAACCTTAAAGCATCAGATTAACTCCCATAAGGTGCACCAAGCTCTGAGCACTGCCATGGAGCAGCAAGGACTCCATAGTGGGACTGGGGAAAAGCACCACATGCAAATTCACCCCAAGACTATGTGGGGGCAATAGCATTGACCCACTGAGCAGATCTCCTTCCTTCCTGAAACCTTCCTGGGATCTCACTGTGATTAAATACATGCTAAGATCCAAGTGACTGGTCCCTGCAGAGAGGCACAACAAGAGGGTCTCCACTTCAAGACAGTCCTTCCATAAGGCTCTGACAATACTCTGCTCTCCAGGGAAGCTGAGATGGGAGACAGCCAGCAAGTAGAAACCAGTAAGGAGTGAACTCATTGTCTCCAAAGCACTGGGAGGACACTCACATACCAAGCAGGGCATGAGGCACCAGGTGTGCTAAGGCAGAAGGCTGAGTCCTCTCCAGCTGAGCTGTGTGGAGGAAGTGGCCCACAGGCTAAAAAACCACAGAGCCCAGACTGTTAACGAGCCTGTGAAACAGGGGCAGCACCAGCCAGTAGCCAGGCTTAAACAGGGATTAATCAAGCAGCTGCAGAGCTGCTGGACAGACCTCAAGGTATACAAGCCTCTCAGACATTTGGAAACATGGTGATTCAGAAGGTGGAGGCAGCAGGAAGGGCTGGAGAACATGGACGTTACAAGGAGAAATATTCACCCATGGCTGGAGGGGAGCACACGACTGCACTCCTGCCTTCCCCTTCCCCTTTTCCTCTACAAAAGCAGCTCAAATACACTGCAAGAAATAAGGAAAACCTCAAAATGAAGAAGTCAGGGTGCTGCACTGGCTGAGGGAAAGAGACTGGAAGCATTCCAGGGTCTCTGTCCTCTGTGCAAAGGAACAGAAGGACACCAATGAAACTGGCAGATGACAGAGCTGGGGCACAGCTCACACAGGCAGGATCAGTGTGCCCCAGAGCAGCCTCCAGCCCACTCAACAGCTCTGTCAGGCACTGGGAAGACCACAGTGGGGAACTCAGAACCAGATATGACACACATCAAGTACGCCACAACCACCCTGATGAGGTCCCTGCCAGCCCTGGGCTCTCTGAGCCAGAGAGAAAAAGAAAACCCATTTGCTGAGCCACGTTCTGCCCCTGTGGATTCTGTCATCAACCCCACCACAACTCCTCTGGGCTGAGAAAGTGGAAATCCTGACTGCAAACGTGCGTCCAGCCAGCGTGGTGCCTCCGGGGAGGCGTCGTGCCGGGCACGTGCTTCCATCAACGGCCTGTGGAACGCGCCCATTTACCCAGAACACATCGTAGATGAAGAGGCCCCCAAGCAAGATGCAGCCGGTGCTGACATTGTTCAGGTGCAGCAGCTCCACCCCGTTGAGGGAGAATGCCAGCCCGAAGAGATTGTTGGCAATCCAGTGCTGAAAAGGACAGGAAAAGGAGATTTGGGTCCCACTGCTCATGGGACCCCCACCTTGAACGGAAAGGGGTCCGTGCCCGATCCAGCCCCCTCCCCAGCTGTGCATTGCTTACCTTTCTCAGCAGGTACCAGACCCCCACAACACTGCTCAGGGCCAGGCACACGAGATCCTTGGTGTCAAACTCGTAATTCACTATTTCTGCAATAAAACAGAGAAGTCGGATTTCGGGCAGGAAGGGCAGCTCCCCTTCCCGCGCAGGGCCGAGATGAGCGACTCCACAGCTGGGGAGCACAGTGCTCACATCCCACAGAGCGCTCACGTCCCAAACAAGGGGACTGTACCCATGGGACACACGTGCAAACCACCTGTGAGCGAGCAGCCAGGCCCTGGAAAGCCCAGACCTTCTCCTCCAGCCAGACTCTGCACATGGACAGCATCCGTGATCCTGCTGTCAATAAGGAAATTGGATTCAGGCACTGCCTAAAGCAGTGAGAGGCAAATCTTCTCCCTCTTCCTGTGCCAGTTAACTCCTGCTGGTATCACCAGGGGTATTCCCTTGCCAGTAAAGCTACTGGGCAAGATACTTATTGAAGCATCTTCTACCAGTGCAAAGATCTCAGTCAAAATAAGGCAGCACAAAAGAGTTGGCACTGCACTATGCAAGGAGCTTAAATCAAGGCTGTGCATTTAACAGCAGCCACAGCTCCATCCCTACAGCACTACAAGAGGTGTTTCTGGGGTCTCACTGCCAGCCAGAGGCAGCACAGAGGCACAGTGCCAGCCTAGCTCTGCAGGGACACACAGGGCTCACAGTGTCTATGGAAGTACAGTGGGGGGAGCAAGAGGAGAGTCTCTGAGAAGGTTGTTTCAATGGGCTGAAAGTCAGAAGACAAAAAAAAAGGCAAAAAAAAAATACCAACAACCCCAACAGTAAAAGGCAGAAAACATTCAGGCTCCCCTGAGAGACCGGCGAGCCAACGTACCCTCCTTGCTCTCCCCGGAGCCCTGGGTGAAGAGGAGCTGGTACTGTTTGTTGGGGAAATTTGCAGGGAAGAATCTGTTCATCATGGGGCTGAAACGAGAGGTGTAGAGAAGGGCAGTTCGACAGAAACCCTGCAGGATGTGCTGCCCGGCACCTCTGCGTGTGAGGGGACCCCACACCCCCTCCCCAGACGGGGAAACGCCACATTCTGCCCCATCAGGGATGGGCAGGAGCCACAGCCACACACACAATCTCATCCTCCCCACAGGCCTGATCTGCCCATAAACACTCCAGGGTAACAGGACAGAGCAGCACCTGCAGAAAGGGAGGCCCCACCCCAGGCCCCACAAGCGCCCTGTGGCCCCCGGCAGCCCCCTGGGCACCCAGCACTGCTCGAGCAACCACTGCACAGCTCTGCCAGAGCACAGCAAAGCTCTTGCCCAGCGCCTGTCTAGGGAAAGCATCTGGTCCCCAACACCCCAGACCTCAGGAAACAGGAAACCAGTTTGGCTTTTTCAGTTACTGAAACAGCCTGAGCTTTCAACACCTCGTGCCACGCACCAGTGGAGAGGCCAGGGATGGTCCTGTGAGCTCCAGCTGCCTGTGTCACCCATCCCATAAAGGATACATGGGTGCTGAGGAGCTCTCCCCTCCACAGGGCAGCAAGGACTGTGCCAAGGGAGGGCTAGTTTGGATAAAAAGTGATCATGGAAGTAATCATGGCCCCAAGCCTGCCAGAGCTCAAAGAGCATTTGAACAATGCTCTCAGGAACGCGGTGGGATTTTTGGCGTTGTCCTGTGTGAGGTCCAGCAAGATGCACTCCATCCTTGTGGGCCCCTTCCAACTCAGGATATTTTGTTATTCTGGGCCACAGCAGCTCCTCAGGGTGAGCAGGCCTTGTCCCATGATGGTAACCACTCACACCTCCACAAGCTCTCCCAGTGATTTGTACAAGGTACCAGTTCACCGGCACCTCAGGGCTCTGGTTCCCCCACAAGGAAGGGTTCACAGCATGATCTTGCCCTTCCCACCACTAAGGGACAATACCCTAAGAGGTTGGGCCAACACCCTAAAGATCTGACTCTGCTGTAGGGCAGCGGTGCTCAAAAACCCCACAACAAGCTGAACTGAAGCCTTGGGCAGCCCTGCCCCAGTTACACCCATCCCTGCCCTGTACCTGATGGTGTGGGACAGGGCCAGGATCCCCAGCACGAAGAAATACATGGAAAGCAGAAGATTGATGTACTCTTGAGAGAATATCTGCAAGATAAACCCAGAGAGGGGTTAGTTACCGCAGCATCCTCCCCATCTTCATGCTTCTATCAGCAGCTGCTGTGTCAGTGCTCCAGGGAGATGAGAAGAATAGCTGGAATAACCCAAATTCCTGTGCGCTGAGGGGAAATTTGTTGGAAATAGCCATGTGCTCAGAGAACAAGCACAATGGGCCTGTGAGCTGTGGTGCATCTGTGAACTGCTCAGGTCAAAAAATAACTCCAGTGCTGCTGAAAGGAGGCCAGAGCTTCCCCCATGGAGCAGGGAGCGAGGCACCGCTCCTGGGGCTGCCCCAGCCGGCAGGAGCAGCACCATCCCCAGCCCTAATTAAATGGGGTGTTATTAAAACTTCTACCCTCCAACACACAGGCCTCCTTACTGAATCACATCCTACAACCCATCGTGGGGGGGACCCTGGGGCCCTCTGTGCTCTCCTGGAAGGGGGATCCTGGAGCAGGAGAGCACACGGCTCATCGAAGGTATTAAAAGGAAGAGCCACTGATCAGAGCAACTTTGGCAGGGCCACACTGCACAGTCAGTGTTTCTTCTCCCAGTGTCTTCATCCCAACCACAAAAGGCACTTGAGGAGGTGGGCCTTGAGCTGTGGGCTGCAGGGAAGGGCTGCAGGATCCTTCTAGCAGCCAGAGGGGCCTGGCAGCAAGATCTGGTGGCTGCTCCATCAGGAGAGACTCAGCAGAAGCAGCCTGGCACCTTACAGGCATCCCAGGATAGCACAGCTGGAAGCTGCCACTCACTGCTGCAGCCCCGTGGCTCCTCAGGCCCCTCTGGGAGCTCAGCCACGTGTCAGGCCTGCATGGGCAGCCCAAAGTGCTTTAGGCCAAGGCACCTCCACAGGGCCAAAAGCACCTGCTGCTGGGAGCTCCCATCCGTGACTCAGGTCTCTTGACTCTGCCCGTGGGCTCTGCATGCCTAAAAGACCTCACCTGGTCACAGAGGGGCTCCCCCAGGCCTGCAGCAGACACAGCTCCAGCAGCACAGCAGAGAGGCAGCAGCGTTCACCCCTCAGAGTGCCTGGCACCCTCTGACTCCAGCTTGTGCCCCATCAGGTTGGCCCAGGGAGGCAGGAAGAGCTCAGGGCTGTGTTTGCTCCCCGGCAGCTCTCCAGAACCAACCTGGGCTCAAACAGGCTCCGATTTCCTCCAAGCTGTGACAATTCATGCAAGAACTGACGCCCTCCCGCACGGTGACACCAGAGAGCTCGAGCTGTGCGGCCACCACGGGCCAAAAACAGGGTCAGCCCCGTGCTGGGAGCTCCTGCCAGGCACAGCAGCATGGCTGGCCCTGGCTCCAGTGCCACTCACTTACTTTAAAGAAGAGGTAGAGCCCCAGGAGGGTGCAACTGGCAACAATGGGAAAGCGAGCAGCGTCTCGGCTGGTGATGGTCTCCGGCATCTCCGAGGAGTTCTGGGGAGAGAGGACAGGACAGCAGCGGATCAGCCCCTGCTCTGGCTTCACACCTGACACAACAAGAGGGGCTCTGCGGGGGTTTCAAGAGGGACAAGGCAGTCGCTGGCCCCTGCTGTATGCAGAGGTGAGGCCACGCCACAGGCAGCGCCCGAGATGGAAAACACAAACCTTGCACTTCTCCTTCCCAGGGCAACCACAATTCACTGCTTTTGCCCTCTAGGAGAAGGGAAAGAACCCTGTGCTGGCGTTGCTCCTTTCTCCCCTGCCCAGAGGGGAGCTGGGCTCCCTCTCTGCTCACGCCCAGCCGGCCCCATCTGTGCCACCATCTGCGATCACCCTCTGCAGGACGCGTCTCTCCAGCCACCTTCTCGTCCCTCACCCCGCCCTTGGGACACTCCTCGTGCTCAAAAGCCCCAGATTTATAAGCTTCTTCCGAGACATCTTCACACCAGCTGAACCAGACCCTTTCCAAGCCATTTCCCACAGGAGACCTTCAGCTCTCAAAGGAGGTGGAGGGCCTGTTCCCTGCCTGTTCCCAGCCCAGCTGGCGGCTGCTCAGAGATTTAATCTCGCCCAGGCAAACACCTGAGGCCAGCACAGACCGAGGGCACCTCAGCAGAAGCCCTCGTGCAGCTTGTCACGCTGTGCCCAGTGGCACAAGGGTGCCCAAATTCCTGCTGCGTGAAATGAGAAACCCCCCACCAGACCCCAGCCAGGCCCTGCTCACAGTCCCCAGCTGCCCGGGCTGCCAGGAGCCTCCCTAAAATCAGCTGAACCCTGTGATGTGAGGCTTGAGGACACACAAGGAGCTTTTAAAAATAGCAGTAGAACAGACTGTGTAGAACAGTCCTTCCTCCTGGGCTCCAGGAGCCCGAGATTGGGGATTTCTGTCCAGCACGGCGCAGCAGGAGGGGCTGCAGGGGCAGCACGGGGTGTGCGGGTAGGAGGGCACCCCCGGACCAGCCCCGGTGCTGCGGAGCGTGGGGCAAAGCCACACACGAATCCCCCCCGGCACAGCTCCTCTCGCGGGGAGACAAGGGACGAGTTGTGTTTTGCACCACTTGAATTTATCAGGGCAGCGAATTTATCAGAGCAGCCCCGGGCCACGCCAGCTCCCTCCCCGGGGGATCCCCAGCCTCTCCAGGCCCACCAACGGCTCCGGGGCGGGCGACACGCAGCGGAGCGGAGGGGACGGGGGGGCCTTGAGGGAGGGGACGGGTGGTGTGGGAGCGGGGGGGCGAGGCCTACAGGCCCGTCCGCCCCCCCGGTGGGGGCCGCGGGGGTACCTTGCTCTTGGCGCAGCTGACGGAGCGCAGCGCCCCGAAGAAGATGGGCAGCAGCGCCATGAGGACGAGGCTGCCGTAGGCCAGCGCCATGCCCTCGGGGGTGGCGGGCGGGCGGGCGGCCCCGGGCGCGGCCCCGGCGGCGCTGCCGTTGTGCGCCGCGGGCTCCTCCATGGCGGCTGCTCCCACCGCGGTCCGCGCCGACACGTCCCCCTTACCGGCCGGAAGCGCGTCACGGCGCGGCGGCGCTGAAGCCGGACACGCCCCCCCCCGCCGTTTGCCAGGAGAAGGGCAGAGTCCGGGAACTGCACCGGGACAACCCCGGGACCCTCCCGGGAACCCCTCGGGACCCCCCGCCCCGCTCCCAACGGGGCTCTGCCTCCCGGCCCGCCCCTCCCTGCGCACGCCCCGCCGGGTGGCGATGCCCGGGTGGTCCCGGCTCCCCAGAGCGGGGAGGTGGCACCTCGAGGCCACCCCTGGAGTGCCGTGTCCAGGTCGGGGCCCCTCGGGTCAGGAAGGATGTGGAGGGGCTGGAGCGGGTCCAGAGAAGGGCAGCGAGGCTGGGGAAGGGACTCGGACACAAGTGCTGTGAGGAGAGGCTGAGGGAGCTGGGGTTGTTTAGCCTGGAGAAGAGGGGGCTCAGGGGAGACCTCATCACTCTGTACAGCTCCCTGACAGGAGGTTATAGCCAGCTGATTCTATGGTTCTGTGATGCCATCAGCCTCCTGGGCTGCCCTTCCATCCAGCCCTGGGTTTCCCTGCCCTTGGCTGTTCTCCAAGGGCCAACCCTTCCTGTCTTTGGGAATTCCACCCTGACCTCTCCCAGCCCACCCCAGCAGTCACGCAGGCAAGAGCCCCCTCTGGTAAAAACGCCTCGTAAAGGGCAGGGAATTCTCCCCTCCCCCTGGACCAGGGCCAGGGCTCTGCTGGAAAATTGGCTGAAATGTGTGTTTTCCTCACAAATATTCCCAAGCTACTGGCAGCCCGGCTGTGCCACTGAGCTCCTCCTCCTCCTCCTCCTCCTTCTCCTCCTCCTCACTGGGGCGAGGGTCTGCTGAAAAGCAAAAATTGCTAAAGGTTTGGGCACAGTGAATTGGTGCTGCCCCAAGTTTAGATCTGAGCCGTGGGCAGGGGATGGGAGCACAGCAGGGATTAAAATGCAAGTCTTTAATGTTTTAAAAATGTTTTCTTTCTTTTTTTTTTTCCCAAGTGAAAGGAGTCTATTTCAGGAGCGGGGTGATTCACAGTTCCGTGTTTCAGGCGGAGGGCAGATGGGAAGGCCTCCCGGGAGCCCCTCTCTGCGGGGCTGGCATCCTGCCTGGGCTGCTGCCCTCTCCCTGTCACTGCTGGTCCCACAGAGGAGCACAGGCAGCAGCAGGCAGGGTGCCAGCACATCCCCTGCTGCCTCCCACCCTGCTGCCTGCAGTGGTCCTGCCTGGCACGGCGTGGACTGGCACAGCACAGCTCCTGGCCCCCTCACTGACCCCCTCACAGACCCCTCTGGGTGCCCACCCCACCCTTAAACCCCAGCCTGGCTTGGGAATCCTCACAGAGTGCCTGTTCAGGGAGAGCTGGGCAGTCTAGGGTTGGTGTCCCTCTGTGGCCACGTCCTGGCCAGGATCCAGCAGGGCTCCTGATCCCAGGGAAGTGGCGAGCAGGGCACCGGGGGGAATGGCCACCCAGGGACGGATGGCACTGGGACAGACAGCACTGGGACTGATGGCCACCCAGGGAGGGATGGCACTGGGATGGGTGGTACTGGGTTGGATGACACAGGATGGATGGATGGATGGCCACCCAGGGAGGCATGACTCTGGGATTGATGGCCACCCAGGGACAGATGGCACCCACCCCTGGGTGGGTGGCACTGGGATGGATGGATGGATGGCACCAGGGTGGATGGACCACCCAGGGAGCGATGGCACTGGGACAGGTGGCCACCCACCCACAGATGGGACTGGGGCCCATGGCCACCCGGGGGGCAGATGACACTGGGATGGATGGCACTAGGATGGATGGCCACCAAGGGATGAGTGGCACTGGGACTGATGACCACCCAGCAGTAAAATGGCACTGGGATGGATGGATGGATGGATGGCACTGGGGCCAATGACCACCCAGGGAGGGATGGCACTGGGATGGCTTTGAGAGCACTTGCTGGAGGGGCCGGTGCCACCGATCCCCAGCATTACCCACCCCAGGTGTGGGCCCAGCTGGGGGCCACAGGCCTGGACCCCCCCACCAACCTCCTCCTTCCACCCTCCCTCCGTTTCCCAGCCCCTCGCCGTGGCCCCCCTTGGCCTCTCCTCCCACCCTCCAGCATGGCCACATTTTTCTGGGTTTGAGCTCATTCTTTCCACTCCCCTCTCTGCCGGCTGCCAACTTTCCATCCCGTGGCCCCCCCCGCCGCCTCCTGCCGCAGGGAAACGCTGGCTGCAGCTGCGGGAGGGACCAGCAGCAGCAAGGAGCCCCTGTCCCAGGGGTGCAGCCCTCAGCCCCGGCGTGGCTGACGCCGTGTGAACCACAGCATCGCCTCCGGCAGCACCAGGAACCGGCGTGCCGGGAGCTCCGGGGCGGATCAGCTGGAGCAGAGCAGCAGCAAGGAATGAGCAGCAATGCCATGGTCACCAAGCAGCACGGAAAAAAAGCTTCCAAGGACAAAGCTGGCAGGGAGAAGCCCTCACTTGGGGTTGCACCTCTGGAGAGCTGTTTTCCCACAGGGGAAGGGCACTGCCCAGTTCCAGCATCCCGTTTGTGCCGGTCACAGCCAGTGGTTCCCCACGCTCTGGCCACAGAGCGAGCGGAAACTCCTGACCCGAGTGGGAGGGCACTGCTGATCCTCCCTGGCCCTGGGCCCGGGGTGCTGAGCAGGTTTCCCTGTGGCATCCTGGCTGCAGCACGGCCTAAAAACAGGCAGAGCCCCCCGGGGTCGCTCGCTGCTCGCTGCAGCCAAGCACGTCCCTTCCTGCCCATGCCATCCCTCAGCTCCTGCTCCCTGCCTCTTCCAAGGGTGGCCAAAGGAAGCCCCAGACAGAGGCTCTCCCTGCCCCAAGATATTGCAGCTAATGGAGATGTGGCTGGCCAAGGCCTGGCTAGAGCAGGAGGCAGATGCTCTGCCCTGGCCACAGGTAAGGAACAGGGCTTCAATCCTGCCATGTGGCTCTGGGATGTGGCTCCCCAGGGCAGGGACCCAGCAGAGACCAGCACCTCCCTGCTGTGATTTATTCTGCAGATCGAGGGTTTCCCCGTTGCACCAGTACAGAGACAGCACAAAACCCTCCATCCGAGAAACACTGGTGCCAGGGACACATGGCACAAAGCCCTGGCACAGCAGGGCTGGTGTGCCAGGCGATGCTGCAGGTGTTCCCCTGTCCCCTCTTCCCGGCCAGGCTCCATGATGTCCAAGGTGGACACTGCTATGGTGCTCCCGTCAGACCCTATGGCCTGCAGAGGACGGGCACCACAAGCAAGACCTGCCATGCTCCTGGCAGCCTCCAGCCTTGCACTGGGGCATGGCTACCCCTCACCTCCAGCTCCCCAGGAGCAGCTGGGATCCAAAATCCCACCACCCCAAGCGCAGGTACCTGTCCCACCCTCCGCTCCATGGACTCCATCCCACTTGTCCCCTCTCCTGGAGAGGAAGCATCCAGATCCACGGCACCTCAGCAACCCTCAGCACTGGTGAAAACAGCTCCATGTCCTCAGCATCGCTCCAGTCCTGTCTGGGCTCTCCATGGAGCCACTGGCCACGCTGCTGGAAGAGAGGAGAGTCCCAGCTGGCGTGTTCGGAGGGACGGGATGGCGGCTCTCAGAGCACAGACAGGTCGTGGCAGGACTTGGAGCGGACTTTGAGGGCCCCCTTGCTGCTGTTCCTGGCCACCAGCCTGTCGAGGAAGTGCCGGGCTCTCCTGCTGAGGCTTTCCTTGTGCCTCTGGCCGGGCGCAGGGTGCGGGTGGGACTCCTTTGCCCCGCGGCGCAGGCGGATCTGCCGCACCACCCCCTCGAAGAGCTCGTCCACGTTGTGCTGCAGAGCCGCCGACGTCTCGATGAACTTGCAGTCGAACACGGCGGCGCAGGCCCGGCCCTCTGCAAGGGAAGAGCAGGGAGGGGGCACGGCCCCGCTGGCACCCCGGGCGCTGGGGGACGGGCAGTGCCACCTGCGCGGCAGCAGCTGCACATCCAGGGACGAGGGGACAGATGTGTGGGGGAAGCAGCTGGGCATGCATCCCACCACCCCCCAAGGGGGGTCCTCACCAGCCAGACCCCTCATCGCCCGCTCACCTTCGACGGAGACCTCGCGGCACCGCACCAGGTCGGTTTTGTTCCCCACCAGGATGATGGGGATGTCCTCGGCCTGGCGCGCCCGGCGCAGCTGGATGCGCAGCTCCGAGGCGCTCTCGAAGCTGCCCCGGTCGGTGATGGAGTAGACGATGACGTAGGCGTTCCCCACCTGCAGGCACTGGCGGCGGCTCCGGCTCTCCTCACCCTGCCACCCCATGGGGAATGAGATGTCACCCCTCTGCAGGGGCTGCTGGCAGCTGTGACCACTGCCAGAGGACAGCAGAGCACCCCAGCAGCCCCTGCACTGTGGGGAGCAGACATGTGATCCTATTACAAAATGCAGATCAAAAGGTCTTGATTTTGGGGGGTGTTTGAGAGGTTCCTTCTCCATCAGCGACAGATTGGGGCTGTGAGCTCAGCTCGGTGCTGGGAGCTGAGGCTGTGTCTCCTGGGGCCTTGCTGGGATGTGCAACAACGGTGTTGTGGGAGCTGCACCCCCTATGAGCCAAGCACCAGGCGCTGCTGGACAGGGTGGGAATAATCCGTAGGGGAATGAAATGGCCATTGTCAGGGTGTTAAGGTACTGGAGCATCTGCAGGCAAACACAGCCCCAGCCCATGTGAGTGCTGCCCCCTTGTCCACAGCCTGGGCACTGGCTGCTCCATCCCTGCTCCTGGGGACTGGTGGCACTCGCAGGAACTCGGGGCCCTGGCATGAAGGGAAGGAGGGAGGTGTTTGGAGGGAGGCAGTGACAGCAGCGCTGGCATTTCTGCCCAGGAGGTACCTCATGTGCTGGGCCAGAGGAATGCCCTGTGCCAGGCTCTCAGGGCCACCACTCTGCCCTTGAAGCATGCGTTCTGGCTGGTGGCCCTGTCTCACGTGGATTTACCCAGTTGGCTCCTTCAGCCCCATTCCCAAACCAATTCCACGCATTTCAAAGTGGGCTGGCACCACAGTCCTTCCCCACAACCCACTCTTCATCACCACATGCAAGCCCCTTATGTGAGGGGTCCCTGTGCCCACACTGGTGAGAACACTGCAGGCAGCCCCCCATGCCAGGGAAGGGTGGGCACAGAGCTGGGCAGAGATGTGACCCCAGCCTGTCTGGCCCAGCATGTGGCCCCCGCTCTGCAGTGAGGGCAGTGGTGAGCCCTGGACACGGCCGGGGAGCCCCAGGCTGCCCTTTGCAGTGCTCAGAAGCCTCAAAACAGCAGCTGTACCCGTACAATGTCCCCTGGGCACATCCCGGCTCGCCCAGCCCCCCGCGGCCCCCGGCCCCCCGTACCCGCTGCTCCGGCTCCCAGATGTCTAGCACCAGCAGCGTGGTCTCCTCTCCATCCACGGTCAGCGTGCGCTCGTACGCGGCCTCTGCGGGACACCGGGAGAGCCCGGTCGGTGCCGCGCTGCCCGGACAGCCGGGCCCCGGGCTCTTCTCTGCCTCGCACACTGGTTTCTCCCACCACAGGGTGTCCCGCGGGGGGTGACCCTCCGGCAGATCCCCCCACCAGACACCTACCTCCGTGCTGCTCCAGCAGGTCCCGCTCCTGAACGCCAGCGAAGAGATTGACCAGGCTGGTCTTGCCGACGCCGGGGTCGCCCAGTAGCACCACCCGGTACCGGGGCTCCCGGGGCCCGGAGGAGCCCGAGGAGTCGGAGGACCAGCTGCCGCGGGGGGCCCTGCCGCCCGGCTCGGAGGCGGTGTGGCCGAGCTGGGGGTGACAGGGCTCTCTCCGAGAGGTGGCCCCAGTGCCCCCCGGCCGCGGGAGGGGGGTGCTGGCCCTCCGCCGCAGCGGGCTCCTGTTCCCGGGCTGCGTGTTCAGGGTCATCACCGGCACCGAGGGCAGAGGGGACGGACGGTGGGCGGGGGGGGTGCGTGTCACCCCGAGGGGCACAGGCTCCCGGTAGCTTCCGATCGCGCCGCTCCCGCTCCTGGAGCCGCTCCCGATCTGAACTGGCAGCAACTCGGGCACAACTCCCCCTGGACGGCCGCGCTTCGCCCGCCCCGAACTTTAAGCCCCGGGAGGTGGAGCCCCTCGCCTCGCCGGTCCCTCCCCCGCCGGACACACCCCCGCCCGCACCGGCCCCGGCCCGGCCCGGCCTGCCCTGTCCCGGTCCCCGAGGTCCCCGCGGGGCTTGCGGTGCCGGGGAACGGCGACTTCCTCAGGGATGCATCCCCTCGGTCCCCGGCAGCAGCGGTCCAACAGGGATGCCGCGGGATGTGCTGCCGTGGGCGGGGGCTCTGTCACTCTCCATTCCTGTGTGAGACAGGGTCCCCCAGGTCCCTTTATGGCACCTTTACTGTGCCATAAAGTCATATTAACGAGTGGCCAAGGCACTGAGCAGGGCTGGGGGAAAGAAGGGCTGATGGCAACAGAGGCAGCTCGGCACCTCATCCAAGCCTGCCTGATCCGGGCCCTGGGAGAGGGACCAGTGTCACAGGAGTGGTGTCTCCTTGGTTGGGGTGCTGAGGACCACCTGGGTACCTGGTGTGCACCTGAGAGAGGGGAGAGTTAGGAGGGACAAAGCACAGAGCAAGAACGAGCCGCTGCACTTTGACTGTTTCAGTGTGAAGAGGAGGAGGAGAAGCAGGAGTGTGGTGACTGCTCAGATACTTGGTGCTCAGAGGGGTCCTGTCCCTGCATGGCAGCCCCATCATCAGGGGGCACAAGGTGGGTGGAGGGAAGCCTGACTTGTGTCAGCTGTGCCACCCTCTCGATGCCCCCAGGGTCCTGGACTGGCGTGCAGTGGGGAGGGCCCAGATGCTTGTTCTGGGACCCAGGACCACTCAAGCAGCTGGGAAAGCAGGAAAACACTTTAAAATGGGGTGAGGGTTGTGCGCAGTTCCTGTTCAGTGTGAACCAGTGTCCAGCCCGATCCCCAGCCACCCCAGCAGTAATTTTCTCACCCCTCATGGTTGGCCCCAGCCACTGACCACTCTGATGAGAACCAAAATTGGTTCCAGCCCAAACCCTGCTCTACCACCCTCACATCACCCTCTGCACAGCAGGCTCAGTGCTCACAGGCCTTCCTGGAGCATCAGAGCCAGGCACAACCCCTGGGGCTCTGAGGGGGAGAAGGAATGAATTCAGACACTCTCACTGCCAATCCTGAAAGACAAACATAAGTGGAGAAAGCCCCGTTGGAGCAGCTGGGTACATCTGCTTTCTCGCAGCGAGGACAAGTGCGGTGAGCTGGGCTTGCTCAGAGGTGTCTCATCCATCTTGTCTCAGCCCAGGACAAACTGTGCATCCAGGGAGCCCCAGCACAGGGCTCAGAGCTGCTGGTGAAGTCTGCCTAGGGCCCCTGGAATCAGGAGGATTTTTTAAGGAGGGGAAGCTGAAAAGCAGACATGGGAGGTTGCAGCCCCTCTGGGCTCCCCACACTTCCAGGGGCATGCAGTGGCACAGGGAGGGCCAGCACGAGCCCTGTGCTCCTCTGCACTCTCACACTCCCAGGCCAAGCAACCCGTGGCTGATTTTTCTCCTTCTGGAAAAAAAAATCCGGTGTCTGGAAGCAAAGGGTTAATCAGCAAAACGAAGGGCTGGTGATGTCGTGTGAAAAGTTGCAGGGAGGTCAGTGGGAAAGGGCTGAGGATGGTGGAGAGGGCTCTGGCACGGGCTCCCGCCTGTCAGGGCGGGTAAGCACCAAATGCCTGACTTGTGATGTTACAGAAACTTTCCACTTGGGCCTTCCTGCTATTTTTAACTCTTCTCCCAGCCACCCTCAATAACCCCAGCCCCACCAGCTGCAGAGGCTAATTAATTCCCCTTTTTTATCATTTTTTTAAACATTTAAAAAATTAGGTTCCACTAATATATCATGCAGTCGCTCTCCTCGTTCTTCCTGATGCATTCCATGCCTCCATAGCTGCAGCCACAGCTGTCTTCCAGCTAAAACCCAGACCCCAGTGCAGAAGATCCAGCCCCTTTTGTTGCCGTGGCTCTGCTGGTGAGTGTCTGCCCAACCAGATGATATTTTCATGGAAAATAAGCCTGGTGTGTGCCCGGGGTGTGGAGGAGTTGGGGGCTGGCCTGCACCTGCAGAGGCAGGACACACAGGGAAGGAATGACCCCGTGAGCAGACCCCCTGAGCACAGCCTGCCGCTGTCACGGGGCTCTCTCCCTCCTGGCAGGCTGACGGGAAGATCATCCCCGCAGAGCAAATGGGATTCGTTCTCAGAAATGGAATTGTTTGACATTTATAAGATCAACACAGTGTCTTCAACCGAGTGGGATGGAAAGCAAAGGTAACACGACTGTATAGACTCATTTCACAGTGATGTGAGCAACTCGCTTCCCAGATTATTTTCCATTGTTTTTCCCTTTCCTGGAGCTCTGCCCTCGCTATGTCCAGCTGGTTCTGCCTGCAGTTCTGCCCCACCACCTTCACCCTCTACACAGGGAGAAACCCAGTCACTGCTCATTCCACAGAGCTGGGAAACATCCCCCTGCACCATTCCTGACCTTCCCCTCAGGCGCTGCAGCTCGCACTGGCAGCACTGAGGAATCTGTCACTGTGCCTGGTGCCACCCCTCAGAGAGCTGCTCTAGGGAGCAGAGCGGTGCTCCAGGAGCCAGCTGGAGCCTGGGATGGTATGGACGGGTGGATTTCGGCTGTCGCAGGGGCGATGCTGCAGCAGGCTCGCCCTTTTGTCCCTTTGCCCCCTGGGACACCCCTACACCCTATTGCTCCTCATCATCCTATGCCCCCTGGGGACCCCCATGGCCTCCGGAGACCCCCCTTCACCACGGACCCGGGGATGCCGCGTATCCCGGGCCGGTCTCCACGGCGACAGGGGCGGGCCCGGGGACCGGGCGGGGCCCGCGCTCACGGGACCGGGCGGGAGGGGCGCCCCCTGCCGGCTCCGCCTCGGCTCCGCACCGGGACGGGGCCACCGGGACGGGACCACCGGAACGGGTCGGGGTGCCCGGGCTGGGAGGGAGCTGTGGCAGACCGAGCAGCCCGGCGGGCCGGACGGGGACTCGGCTGCTTGCGGGGCTGCCGGGGCCAGGAGGGAGCAGAGGACCGGCCGTCCCAGGGAGCCCGGGGCGAGGCGGCCCTGGTGCACGGGACCGTGCGGGACCTCCGATTATACCGGGAGAGAGCGGCTTCCCGTGCGAAGCCGCGGTGGATGGTCCTGTGGTGTTCCCCGGGCGGCGGGGCTCCGGGACAGCGTGAGCAGCCGGGGGTGCGGGACAGGCCAGCGGGAGGACAGGCCCCGGGGCAGCCCCCGGTGCCCAGTCTGGCCGCAATGCCGGGGCAGCCCGCAGGGTGGGGAGAGGACACAATTCTCGGTCAGACGGCAGGACCGGGACAGCCCACGGTGCCCGGTGAGGCCACAGGACTGGGACAGCCCGAAGTGCCGCTCAGCCCGCGGTGACTGGGGAGGGTCGTGATGTCCAGTCGTGTCACTGTGCCCGGTCAGCTGTGATGCCCAGACAAGTTGCAGTGCCCGGTGGGGTCACAGTGCCCGGTTACGTATCGGTGCCTGGTCAGGTCCCGGTGCCCGGTGAGGTCCTGGTGCTCAGTCTGCCCCGGTGCCCGGTCTGTCCCAGTGCCCGGTCTGTCCCGGTTCCCGGTCTGTCCCGGTTCCCGGTCTGTCCCGGTGCCCGGTCTGTCTCAGTGCCCGGTCTGTCCCGGTGTCCCGTCTGTCCCAGTGCCCGGTCTGTCCCGGTGCCCGGTCTGTCCCAGTGCCCGGTCTGTCCCGGTGCCCGGTCTGTCCCGGTTCCCGGCCGGGCGCGGCCCCGCGCGCTCCGCTGTCACCACAGCAACTGGCGGCGGCGGCTCAGCCAATGGGCGCGGTTCCCGGCGGGCCCGCGCGCGGTGGCGCAGCCAATGGGCGCGGCCCCCTGCGGGCAGCCCGCGGTCTCCAGGGCAACAGCGCCGCCGCCGCCTCCCCATTGGTGCCGCCCAGCGGAGGGGGCGTGGCCTGACCGGCAGAGGGTGTGGCCCGACCGGGCGGGGCGGGGCCCCACTCGCGGCACCGGGACCGCGTGGTCGCCCCGTGGGCAGCGCGTTCCCCGCACGGCGCTCCTGGCCCCGCTCCCTCCGCCCCGCAGGGAGCCGAGCCCCGGGGAGACGCCGTTGAGACGGCTGGGGGACACACATCCACGAAGGCACCGGTGTTCCCACACCGCGTGGGGCCGAGCCCCAGTGGGCGGCCCGGGGGACGTCCCGGACCAGGCTCTGCCGGGAGGACTGGGGATAGTGGGTGCTTCGGGAGCCCGGCAGGGAAGCAGGGCGGGGTCCAAGAGCAGCATCCCGGGGGAATACTCGGTGTGGCGGTCAGAGCCGTGCCCACGCTCCTGGCGGGCCGCCAGAGGGGGGTGGGGGGGCTCCCGGGAGTGCGGGCGTTGGGGTCACCGGGGACACCGGGGCGCCCAGACCGGGGGGAACAGCGGGTTCTGACAGGAGCTAAAGCATCTCCCCCCGGGTGGGTACCGGGGGGCACGGGGTACCTGTACGCTGAAGGTACCCGGTTTCACGGGGAGTGCTGTGCTGCTCAGGGTGGGGGCAACGGGGGGCTGCACGGGTGCCGTGGGGGCGGTATCGGGGGGGCTGGGTTGCCGGGGTAGCGGGAGGTACCTGGGCGTGCCCGGTGTACCGGGAGGCACCAGAGGGGCTACGGAGTGGTACCGGTGGGTTCCGGGGGGTACCGGCGGTGCCGCCCTGCCATTCTCTCCAGCAACCCCTCTCGGCGGGCGCCCATTGGCTGAGAGGGATGTGCCCCCCCCGCCCGGCGGCCAATGGGTGGCGGGGGGCGTGGACCCCCATTGACAGCCCCGGCGCGCCGGTGTTTACCGGGGGCGGCGGGGGCGGGGCGGCGGCGGCTATAAGAGCGGCACCGGGGGGCGTGCGGCTCCTAGGCTGCCCGCACCGCCCCCCGCGCACCCCCGACCCGCACCCGGACCCGCCGCAGCCTCCCCGCGCCGTTCCTGACCGAAGCATCCGCCCACTTAACCGGGGAAGCATCCCCGGGGCGGCGAGGAGCGGAGCAACCCCGGAGCGAGGCGGAGCCCTCGAGGCGTGCAGCATCACCGAGCCGGCACAGAGAATCCCGGAGAATCCTCGAGCCGGCGCCGAACATCCCCGGGTCGGTGCGAAGCATCCCCGAGCCGGTACAGAGCATCCTCGGACCGGTACCGAGCATCCTCGAGGTGGTACAGAGCATTCCGGAGCATCCTCGGACCGGTGCCGAGCGTCCCGGGTCGGTGCGGAGCATCCCGGGACAAGACCGCTGCAGAGCAATCTCCGAGCCGGAGACCACCGGGCCGTCCCGGGGACCCTCCGTAGCACCACCGCAGCCGCCGCCCCGGCGGAGCCGCCCCCGCCGTGCGCCCCCGGGCCCCGTCGCGGCCGCCTGCGCCCCGCCCCGCCGCCGCCGCCCGCTCCGCACAATGGGGGCGGCGCGGCGCGGCGCGTAGCGGCGGGCGGAGAGGTGGCGGCGGGCAGGGGGGCGGCAGCGGGCGGGGAGGAGGAGGCGGAGGCGGCGGCGGCGGCGGGGTGCCCGGCCCCAGGATGGTGCAGCGCGGCCCGCGGGGCCGGGGCGCGGAGGCTCGGCGGGAGCCCTGCGCCCCGCTGCCCGCCCGCGACACCGAGCCCGCCTGGTGCAAGACGCCGAGCGGGCACATCAAGCGGCCCATGAACGCCTTCATGGTGTGGTCCCAGCACGAGCGCCGCAAGATCATGGACCAGTGGCCCGACATGCACAACGCCGAGATCTCCAAGCGCCTGGGCCGGCGCTGGCAGCTCCTTCACGACTCCGAGAAGATCCCCTTTGTCAGGGAGGCCGAGCGCCTGCGCCTCAAGCACATGGCCGACTACCCTGACTACAAGTACCGGCCTCGGAAAAAAGGCAAGGTGGGCACCGGCGCAGCCCGCCCGCGGCTCCCGGTGAAGATCAAGCCCTCCGTGCTGGGCCGTGTCTCTGCCAGCCGCAGGCAGCCCGCCAAGCTGCCCACCGGCCCCGACACCCCGCAGGAGCCCGCGCCAGAGGTGCCCACTGAGGACTGCCCCGCGGAGCCCGGCACGGCCGCCTGGCACCCGGCACCCGACGGGGAGCACAGCCCCCAGGAGCCCCCGGCCCCCCTGAGCCCTGCCGCGCCCTGCCCGGAGCCAGGGGCGTCCCCAGAGAGCGGGTCCCCCTCTCCCATGTCGGCTGGGTCCCCTCCCTCCTCCTTCAGCTCCTCGGATGAGGAGCTGGAGGAAGAGCTGCTGGGGGTCATGCCCGGGCGGGCGCCCGCCAGTGCCACCTGTGGTGCTCTGGACTGGTCTGTCTTCGACAAGGACCACGACCTCTTCCCGCGGGGAGTCTCCTCGCACTTCGAATTCCCGGACTATTGCACGCCCGAGGTGACGGAGATGATAGCGGGGGACTGGCTCATGTCCAGCATCTCGGACTTGGTCTTTACCTACTGAGTCCCGCACTCTGCAGGTAACGCTTGTTTTTATTTTCACCCACAATCAGGTCAGATAAAAAAAACAAAACAAAAAACAAAACAACCCAGGAAAAAAAAAAAAGAACAAAAAAACAAACAAACCGAAACCAGCTGTTTACATGCAGGAATCAGGTATTTTGCCTTGAAGCTGCTGGAAGGCAGAGACCTTGCTCCCCCCACCCCCTGGCACACACCCACTCCTCATCCATCCGTCTGTCTGGCCCTCACCTTGCGCCCGTGGGACGTGTGGCCGCCCACCATGGTTATTTGCCTGTGAAATGCGTCTCATGGGGCTTTCATTGTCACACCCGGCCACTTCCCCCCATGACCCCGGTGCTGCCGGTCATGGCTGCTCCCAGCCGCTCCCATCTCTGCCAGCACCGTGTGTCCTTCCACTCTCCGGGCAGCAGGAGCATCCATGCCACCCTGGCTCTTGGTGCCCGTCCAACTTTCCCCATCCCTTGGGGAATGGCCGATTCCGTTTGCTTTTTGACTGCATTTAACGCATGACTTCAATTTTTCTCCTGTTTCTCGTTGTAGCCCTTGGGGAGGGATGCCGAGCCATGCAAAGCCCTCCCTTCCCGATGCTCTGTTTCATGGGGGATCCCTGGCTTTTGGGGGTTCGGTGTCCCCACGGCACCGTCTCTTTCCCCGTGGCGCGCGCTCCCCGCCGCTCGCTTTGGGAAGAGTGAAGTTGCACGCACGTGATGCGCACGTGGGCGCGGGAGGTTGTGTTGTTCCTCTCGCCAGGCAGTTGTGCAGGGGAGGCTGTGCCATGTGGGGAGCCCATGCCCAGAGCCACCCCAAAACCTGGTGGGGATGAGCCCCTCCCAAAAGAGCCAGCCCTCATTTTCAGCCTTGGCGCTGGTGCCTGTACAGGACCTGCTCTAGGCCGGCTCACCTGGGCTGGTGGAGAAGAGTCCCACTGTGCCCAGCTGTGGTGGGTGGTGCTGCTGGGATGGCAGGGAGAGCAGGGAAGGGCAGGGTGGCCAGGAAAGGGCAGCTGTAGGGAAATCTGCCTTAAGCAACCACCCAAACGGGGCCGAGAAGAGCAGCAGCCGATGCCGGAGGGGGTGTGGGGTGTGGGTGATGCTCTGGCGCAGGGCTCCTCCACACAGCACCACGCTGAGTCCCGCTGCTGGCTGAGCTGAGAGCAAGGACATGCCAGCAGGGAAGGTGGTGCTGCTGCAGCAGCTCCTCCAGCTGGGATTTTCTTTGCTTTTCCTAATGGCTCCTTCCTGCGACAGCCGCCTCCTCCCACTGCTGGGAGCACGTGGCTGCAGTGCTGGCTCGGCGGCTGCCGCAGGCTGTGGTTGGGGGGGCAGGGGCTGTGCTCGGGTACAGCGGTGCTGGGTGGGGACGTGGCTGTGGCAGGGGCTTGGCAGCGTCCTGAGGAGCTGTACTGGGTTCAGCAGCAGCCGCTGCTTGAAGCAGCCCCTGCAATCCCCCATGGCCTCAATTCCCCAGGGACTCTGGGTATGTTGGAGCTCCTCGGACTCCTCCTGGGCCTTGGGGTGCTGAGGGCAGCGGAACAGCCGCTCCCTGGGAGCTCTGCCTCCCTGTTTTGGGGCTGCTGGTTCTCCTGGTCGCAGGCCACCCCTGTTGCTGTCAGGCTGGATTGAGCTGTGACCAGGTGAAGGACATCCCCCTCCCAGGCCCTGGCATCCCCTCAGGCTGCCTGGGAGCAGGGGACCTGCCTGGCCCCGTTGCTGGAGGTGCTGGTGGCCCTGGCTCAGCCATGGGGATAGGCACTGCAGCGCAGGGAGAGGCGTGTCCCTGAGCCCTTCAACCGGGATGCTCGGTGTCCCCCAGCCCGGTCCCGGGTGGCATGGGGGTCCCGTTGAGGTCCCCCCGCTGGTCAGCCAGCCATCAGCAGTGTAGATGTGTCGGTGTGTAGCGGTAGCTGTGCGTGTGTGTTGGCAGTAGCCACGGTGTTTCAGTACCCCCGTGCGGTGCCAGCCTGCGGAGCCAGGCGGGTGTCACGCATCAGACACGTGTTCCCTGGATAGAGCGCATCCCTTTCCCTGCCTCCCCCCTCCCAGGCCGTTCCCCACTGGACCCAGACCCACCCCACAGAAGTGGAAAAGCCAAATAAGCGCCGGGACAGCCGTGATTCCGGCAGCCTGCTCCCGCCTCACTGCCACCTGGGGGGGTTCTGCCTTCCACCCCCCGGGCAGCCCCATGCCAGGAGCACCCGAAACCCCCTCCCACGTGTGAGCCGGGTTTGGGGTTCCCGTGGGGTCCGGCAGCCCCAGGACTCTCGGACGCACACAGATCTCACCCAGCACCTCGGTGCCTTCTTGGGGTGCACAGCCACCCCACGTCGTGACCAGGGGTTCTCTGGGAGGGCGCTGTGGCTGATGGCCACCTGCCCTCCATCCCCCTCCACAGGGAAGCCAAAGCCCCCAGGTACCAGCAAGGCCTGAGGCCGCAGTGAGGGTCTCGCATCACATGTGTGCTTTTGCTGACCCTGCAGCTCAGGGCTCAGCACTCATTCTCAGTGGGGACACGGCTCCCGGTGGTCCCCTGTGTGCTGTGCATCGCCCTTGAGCCGGGGTGATCCCTCCACAGACTGTCAGGCAAAACGTTTCCTCAGGAGCAGGTTCTGGGTCAGTGCCAGAACCGGAGCCAGCACCGGGGCCTCCTCCGTCCCGGCTGCAAGCACAACACCATCCGCTTTGTCCCCGTCCCCCCTCCCCGTTCCCCTTCCTCGAGTCTCGCCGGGCGTGTTTGTCAGGGAGAACAGTCGTGGACAGTGGTGGAATTTCTGTGCCGTGTGGTTGTAGTGCTTAGAGACCCCCCCCAGCGTGCGGCCCCCTCCCGCTGCGCCCCCGCCTCCCCGCTGCCCGGTGCTGGCTGGCATGCGTGTGCGAGCGTGTGTGCGTGCGCGTGCGACATCCCGTCATCACTCCAGACAAAGCGAATAATAATAATAATAATAATGAATAGTAATAATGATAGTAATAATAAAAATAAACCAAACCTCTCTCAGGAAGCAGCCGCCCCGGCGGCGGCCGAGCGGCCGGGGGTCCCCGGAGTTGGCGGGGCCCCGGCGCAGCCTGCGGACGGGCGCCAGCGCTCGGGGTCACCTTTGTAGTGTCGTGTTAGTGAAGGGTCCCTGTGTCTGTTGTCTTGGAGAAATAGGATTTTAGCTGAGGGGCAGTCGTGACCCCATCCCGGGGGTGTGACGTGGCCGGCTCTTGCTCTGCGGAACAGAACCTTGGCTAACGGTTATCCTGACTGTTGTGATTATGGAATAAAGTGTGTTGGTCTGCTCCCCATGGCTCTGTCTCCTTCTGTGACAGCTCACCCCCCTCACGGGGAAATTTGGGGTTCCCAGGGGTATGGGAGGTCCCCAGGGAGATGTGGGATTCCCAGTGGCCAGCATCCAGCTCCCAGGCATGTCAGCTCACACCCTGAGCCTGGCTTCCCATGGGCTCCCACACCGGGGGGGTTTCACCCTCATCAGTCAGAGTGGGATGGGTGTCCCTGGGAGCAGTGTGAGCATGTGCATGTATGAGCACGTATGTGCATGTGCACACACAGCCCCACCCGTGTGTGAGTGTGTGTGTGTGTGTAGGGAGGGGGCAACCCCGACAGCACCCCCGACTCCATTCAGCCCAGGGGAAAGGCCTGGGGGGAGGACACAGGGGAGGGAGGGGACCAGGGTCGCTAATCTGGCCCCGCAGGAGGGCCCGGGGGGGAAGGGGGCCAAGGGGTCACGTGCCACTTGCGTCACGCGCTCCCTCCCTCACCCGCAGCTGTTGCCACGGCAACAAGAGGAACCCAGAGCATCCCCGGGTACCGCCAGCCCCTCCCACGGCCCCAACACTGCTGAGGACCGGGCTGTCCCTGGGGGATGAAGAAGTGCGGGGGGTGCCCGTGTCCCAGTGACCCCACAAATCTGCAGGCTGCACCCACCTGCCCAGGGTGGTGCCCACACAGGCAGCGATGCTCCAGCATGGGTTGACTTCGGTTGGATCCCTGGCTGTGGGATACACCTCCTGCCCAGGGACACCGCTGGGAGCAAAGACACCGAGAGGCTCCTGCAGCCATGGTCACAGCTCCTGCTGCCATTGCCCTCCTGACCTTACCCAAGTCTGGGACCGTGCAGGGCCAGGTGTTCAGTGCCCGGTGTCCAGTATGGCCTGCACAGGCACACGCACACACTGCCACCTGCCTGGCTCTCACTCGTGTGGCAGCGGCCTCTTGGCAACCCCAAAGGTGCCACATGCCTCTCACTGCTCCTCCTTCCCCCCTGCTGCCCAAAGGATGTTCCTCCCAAAGGGTTCCCAGCGCTATTGAGGAATTTGCTCCTGGAGAAGTCACAAGGAACTAAAAATAACCAGCACGTCCAGCAGCCTCGAGCCATCCGGCCGAGCCCGCTCCCAGCCCAGTGAAAGCGGCTGCGTCAGCCCGGCTCAGCAGAGCGTGTCCTGGGAAGTGGGCACCATGCCTGGGATCTCCTCCCGCAGCCAGGCACCCGGCCCGGGGTGCAGGAGGGGCAGGGAGGTCAAGCTATTTACAGCCCCATGCTCCTGATGGGGGGGGGACACCCCAGAAAGCCGGTGGCACACGCAAGGCCTGGCGCTGGCCCAGGGGTGGGCGGATGGAAGGAGAGCAGTGACCGGGGCACGCACGCGCCCTTTGGCTCCCCTCCTGCTCCTCTTCCCATGGGGCTGCTGGGTGTGAGGGCAGGCAGAGCTGGCCTGGACACCACAGGGAAGGTGCCAGCTCTGGGCCACAGGGCGCCACGAGAGCAGATCTGGCAGCCCTGGCTCAGGGGAGGGCAGGAAGTGTGTTTAGTAACTGTTTATTTTACAGTTTCAGGGTTTGTAGAAATCCGCATTTACAGGGGGCGTGTAAGTCTTTGTACAGAGTGAAGTGAAGCACCCGCAGCGACCGTCTCCTCCCAGGCCCTTCCTCCCCCGGGGACAACGCAAGACCTAAAGTGCATCATGGCCAGGGAGTGGAGGGGCTGCAGGGGCTCCCCCCGGGGGGGTCCAACCATCCCCTCCTTTGGGGTAGTGTACAGAGGGGCCTGGGCCCTCCAGCAGCACCCCCAGGTCACCACACTCTCCTGCACCACTGGTTTCTAAAGTGCTAAGTGACCCAGCCCACTGTCCTGCTCTGGTGTTCTGGGGGGGTGCTGAGGGGCCAAGAATGGGCTCTGCCTTCAGCCACGCCAGCAGGAGCCCCATGACCAGCCCTGGCTCTCTCCATGGGCACTGGCACCAGCCAGGAGAGGAAGGAACAGGCCTTGCTGCCCTGCCCGGGCAAGGGCAGATTCACACGCTCCAGATTTCACCTACAGAGAATTGCAAGTTCTGCAAGAGAACTCCTGCTCAGAGCCTCACGGGAACACAGGTCAGGAATGACAACTGCCCACCCGCCCTCTGGCCAGAAAGGCACAGCTCCTCCATGAGCGAGGGCTCACGGGGCAAACCAGAACATACCCAGGGCAGTTATGGGCCAACAGGCAGGGGGGTGGGACAAGGGGGGTGCTGAGCTTTGCAGGGCATGAGTTCCCTTCTCCATTCCCAAACCCTTAACTCTTCAACCAACACCTCCTTTTCAGGTGTGCAGCCCCTGGGCACGGCACGGATGGCTTTGGGCACAACAGAGCAATGATGGGGAAGCGGGAGGGAGCTGTGAGGGACAGGTAAGGGCACTTGAGGGAGGTTTAGCAGCTCAGGGGAGAGGTAGAGGCATAGAGTGTCTATTGGCTTTGTCTCAGTGGGACACCAAGTTCTCTAGAAGGATTTGCTGCTTAGCTTAGAGGGCAGGGAGTGCTGGGACTGTCAACGGGACTGTGATGCTGACGCCTGATCAACTCGTGGGGGAGGTTTATGACACATTTCCTACTGCAATGACTTCTGTCCTGTGCAAACGTGTTTCACAAGGTGGAAAAAGCCTTTCTCCACGTTAGTGCCCACTTCCAGAGCTGTTAAAGAAGTCTGCAATGTGTGTCCACGGTACCACTAACACTTGTGGTGACGTGACCCAGCACATGACAACGCACAGCCTTGGCAGGGCGAGCACACTCATGTCTCACCTCACTGACCCCAGGTAAGATCATGGTACTGTCAGCACAGCAGTGGCAGTGCCCAAGAGCTGAGTTAAGGTCTGCTCCTGTCCCCTGCCCTCCTCTCCCATGAACAGATCAGGCTGCAAAGATGAGGAAGCAAAAAGAGCCAGGGAGCGTTACACACTGGAGAGAAGCTCACGGCATGGCGCTGATTGGGGTGTGTGAAAGGTTTGGCTCTACTCAGAGGGTGCCTACAGGACAGGGAAGGGCTGGAGCAGCCACAAAGCTGAAGGCAGATCGTGGAGCATGCTGGAGCAATGAGGAGTCAAAGGGCTGCCCTGTTCCTCACCAGTGCAACAGCCCTTCAACCCCACACACGCACACAGCCAGGCTAAACCCTGCTGGGACACTCTCTTGCAGGCTCTCACTCCCACCAGTTTCCCCCAGTGGAGAATGCAGGATCATTTCGGCACAGCCCACATGCGGCTCTCCCTTTGTACAGTCACCTGAGCACAGCCTGAACAGCCAGACTCGTCCGTACCTCCGGCTCCTCCCGGGTCGGTGGCAGTGCCTGTCTGCTCACCCCTGCACGGGGAGGGGGAACAAGGTGAGCACGGCATGGGGAACCGTCCTGCCGGGCTGGTTCCCTCAGTCTCTGTCACAAAGGCCAAAAGCGTCACTGGACGCAGCAAGAATAAAAAATAATCTTCAGACAGGTCGTTTCCGGACATGTCCTCCATCAAACATGAGCCCTTCCCGCCAGGGAAGGATGCGGTGACAGGGAAGGCCATTCCTCCGGCTTCAGGGGAAAATCTGCAGTTCAAACTTGGGTGCCCACTCCAGTGCACTCTTCACCACGGCCAGGGCAGCTGCTCCCAGCGCCACCGTCAGCCCCATCACTGCCAGCTTGACAAAGCGGTTGGTCCGGGGCTTTGTCAAGATGGATTTTGTCCGCTCCTCCCCTCGGAGCCGCTCCTCCCCTCGGAGCCGCTCCCTGAAGCGCTGCCTCAACACAGTGTCTGGTCTCTGCTGCACTGATGCCAGCTCAAAGTCCTTAAACGTGGAAGCCGCAGTTCTGCAAGAGGAGGAACAGGTTAAGCAGTGTCCCCAGCTTGCCTCAGGGCCCAGCCTCTGGCCAGGGAGGAAGATCTCCATGAGGAAGCAAGACCTGGCCAAGGGGGTGTAGGGAACACGGGGGCTGCCTGGCACTCACCGTTCCGCCTGCTGCTGAGCTGCCTCTTTGGCGAGTTCAGAGGGTGGGAACTGGACAAAAAGATCTCCAGCTTTGCTGATCAGAGACTCGTAAGGAAGGTCCTGTGGGATCTGGGACAGGAGGTGGTGGACAGAGGCCATGTCACACTCGCACTCCAGAACTTCCTGCTGCCTGTGCAGCACGATCTGCAGAGAGGAGTGAGGACAGATGAGGAAATGGGGACAACTCCTTGGCACATGCTGGCACTTGGTTCAGAGCCAGAGGAGAAAAAAATTTCACTTCCAGCTGAAAGACCTTCAAGAGGACACACTGCAGTGAAGCATTCACTGGCTGGAAAGAGAAATGCCAAACCCTTCCTTAGACTCTGAGGCCATAGAAAGCCTCTTTCAGGATAGTTAGGTCTGTCTGCTGAGCAGAGCCTGTTATTGGTGGCTCAGAGCCACAGGGAGAACCTCATCAGGGTTTGATTCCACAACTTGCCCTCAGAGATTTGTATGGATCCCCCATAGGAGGATGGGAAGATGGATGCACTGTGCAGGGCTGTCCCCAGCCAGCCAGGCACCCCAGCAAGTGCCCAGAAGTAGGGTCAGCACATAAAACCAAAGAAAAACACTGCACCACGTTGCCTCCATGGCACTGAACTGCCACAGTCTGCTCATCTGGACATCTCCAGGTTGCTCCAAGCTCCCCTAGATCCCACCTGCCCTCTGCCATCACCAAGGACATCACTGACGGGGTGCAGCTGGGGACAGCACCAGCACCGGGTTTGCCAGCTCCCCTGTGCAGCCCCAAACTCCCACCACCTCAGGACAGCGCAGTTAACCCCTGACCCTTTCCAACAACACCTACCACAGCAGCAAAATAAATGGGCATCAGCGGGTGGCAAGCCAGGAAGAAGTCATACAATCGCACCACGTGCCGGAAGTCGGACAAAACGTGGCCGAACCAGGTGATCAGCCAGCTGAGAGCAAAGATGGTTCCCACCTCCGCACTGCGGAGAGAAAGGGCTGTTAGGTCAGCCTGGAAACAAAGGGTTCTGCACCAGACAACACCTGTGAGTCCCTAATGCAAAACCTGGGAATTATCCCCCAAACTAGCAACGAACTACACCAAGGTCCCACCAGCCCCACGAAGTGGTTGTGGCAATTTGGACAACGCTCTCCCCAAATTCCCCAGCCTTTCCAATACGGACTGCAGACCACTGGGATGAAGATGGCACCACCTAAAACCCCTCCATACAGGCAGCACAGGTTTGGGTCTGCTCTCAAATGAAGTGCCACGTGGCTCTGCAGTGTCACCATCAGCTGTGGAACAGTTGTTGACTCCCTGAGGAAGCCGCTGTGGTGGTAACCCAAAACTGGTAGGGGAGAGCCAGGAGGCTCTGAGGGAACATCTGTGTACCTCTGCATGAAGTCGTGCACCTCAGGGTTCACCTGGTCTATGATGGGCATCAGGTAATTTAAAATGTGCTTGGTGTTATCCATCGTTGGGTCCATAAAATCCCTGAGGAAAGATTTAAAAGAAGCTTCGTCAAGCAACCACGTCAGTGAGCTCTCCCTCCAGGGAGGCAGCAGAAGGTAAATAAATGTAAGTGCAATAAACAGCCTTGATGGCAAGGTGGCCCCTGGCCCCAAGGAATTCTGTCTCTTTGGGACAGCCTCCTTCCTGCTTGGCTGGGACTGAAAGGGCTGACCTGCACAGAGAACCCAGATCCAGACCATCACACTGCTGTCAGCTGACAATTCTTACTTTGCTTCAGTGAACACATGAACTGTAAAGCCCTTCCAGCACCCAAAACCTGGATCCCTGCCGGGGAGAGGAGGGAGAATCCCTCCAAACCACACCTCCCAGATGGAAGCTTGCTCTCATTTCAGTGCCCAAACAGCAGAGACACTGCCCAGGTACAGACCACACTGCCCAGGGCTGTGCAAGGATAAGTGGGAGGCACTGCTGAGCCAGCCCCCAGGGCCTGGAGAGGCCCTGACAGCCACAGAGCCATGAATAATGCACGTGAGTTGGCTTTTCCAGCTCCAAGAGATGCTACAAATTAACTGACAGCCTTCAATTATCCCTTCCCCAGGGCACAGCTCCCCCAAAGCCATTGTGCTGTCCTGTGGTCAGGCTGCTCTCACAGCATCCCTCCGGGTACAGGCATGACAGGCAACTGCTTTAACCCAGGGCTCTGCCTTCCCAGCTCCCCTTCCAGGCCAGCTCCACCTGCACAGGTGTCCCCACAGCCTGGGGACACGCAGGTGGCTCCTCTCCTGCCGCTGAGTACCTGAGATGATGCGTTGAGAGCTTCTCCACCAGCGCCGTGGCCAGCCTGTCCCCCACCACCAGGAGGAAGGTGACCACGATGTCATGGTAGCCCTGGTAGTAGTGCAGCTGGGGGTTGCGCTTGAGGACGTGGAGGATGATATCGATGAGCTCCTCCTGCAGTCCTTCCCTCTGGTCATCTGGCATCCCTGTGGGGACAGTGCCAGGCAGAGGTGGGACAGCTGTGCCACCTACCAGTGCCTGCCTTGGGAGCGAGGGTGGCTGCGGTGTGCAAGGAGAGCACCCGTGCGTTTGCCAGCCCACCTGATCCCAAGGGATGTGCTGCACAGGAGAGAGAGCAGCAAAACTGGCAGAAAAAAGTATCCCAAGCCCTAATCCTGCCTCCCAAGACTCTGCTGGCCCAGGGGAAGTCAGCCAGTGGTTAAGGTGTTTAATCTTCAGCGCTGCAGAGCCCCTGCCTGCGAGGAAGCCGCCGTGGAGGATGAGAGCAGATTTTACTGATGTTTGTACAGTGCTGCTTGAGGAGCGAATTGTGCTGTGCATCCAGCATTGCTGAGGACATTTTTAATAATTTTTAATTTCCCAGGAGATCTAGAAAAAAATTCAGCAGGACCCATTTTCACAGAAACTGTGCCAACTGCATCAGACTGCCAGGCCTCCACCGGCCCAACTTTCTATCAATCCCCTCCTAACAACATGTGTTTAGGGACAGGATGTCACAGGGAAAACATTGTTCCTGCCCTGCACAGCTGCAGCCAGTTTCTGGCAGTCCTTGTCAACAGATAAAATGCCCAAAGGCCAAGCAGAGAGTCCCAGTGGAGATCCTGCAATGACAAAGTTCTCCTTTTCCTCTGCTTCACTGATGCGGCTAAAAATAGGCAGGAGGCTGCCATTCAAGGGCAAAAAAATCCGTAGGAGCAGAGCCTTCAGGAATCAGGCCTGCACACAACATCCACGCTCGCAAGAGAACCACAGTGAATCAACTGTTTACACAAAATAAAAGTGGCAGAAGGGGGAAGCAGATTCTGGCCAGAAATAACGAGTGCTCTGCACAGAGAGCTGCTGGATTCAATGTTTTATAAATAACACAAAAAGGCAACAGCCTCCCATCAGAACTAAACAACTGCAAAACCGTTTTGCTTCTGAATGTTCTATTAAATTTGGTGCAAGAACCTGATTTTCAGGCTGTTTTACAGCAGGAATTGTTCTAAGCACTGACAAACCTGCCTTCCCTGCCCCTGAGCTAGACCGTGGCTAAAATAAACTGAAGCAATGGGCACGTTTCTCCATCTGTCCTAATTTCAGCTGGTGAGGGGGACAGGATCCGTGCAGAATTCATGCAGGATCTGACCTCTCTGTGCTGCAACTGTCTGCTGGTAGCAGCCTGTTGGCAGAGGGGCTCAGCAGGGCAGGGGAAATGGAACGTTGGAAAAGCCACATCAAAAAACCATCTGTGCAGAGGCAGCTGAAGGAAACTGATGGCTGCAGAAGGGCTCCACTGCAAGCAGCAGCTGCTGTGAGCTCACAAGGAGAAGGCTTTCTAGAAGTCAGGCTTTTGGAGCAATGGAGCCTCCCAGTGAAGCCTGAGCCAGGAGGAGCCCCAAGGCACTGATCTTGCCCCCACAGAGTGGGAGGAGCAGAATCCCCCCTCACCTGGCGGGAAGCGGCGCAGGGATCGCCGCACGTCCAGTAACACCTGCTGGTAATCCTTGTTGTCCTCTCGCAGCTCCTTCCCTGCTGAGAGAAACAGGAATAGGATTAACTCTGAGCGGTGCAAAGGAACTGGGAAGAGAGAGGGGTGAGAGAGCTGGGAGGATGAGGCTGCACACACAACCCCCAACCCACTGCATGTCCCCTTTATCATGTCATACACCAGCCCTGTCCCCACACCCGCACTGCCACATGCTCTGACACCAACAGCAAATGAGACAATTACTTCTTTAAACAACACATGTTTAAATGTTTAAACTGACAGCACTCCCAGCATTCCCTGGAACACCCCTGCTCCACAGTTTTGCTGTGCAATTCAAAGCTTACTCAGCAGCAGGAAGCGAAATGCACTGTGGAGACCACAATTAATAATTTATTAAATAGAAACAATTCAGAAGAAAACCCCACCCATGGGTAGCTAAGACAGTTAAACCAGAAAAGTTCAGTGAGCCAGCAAACTCTATCTATGCGATTCATGTGAAGTTAAACGTTGTCTTCCAGCAGCTCTGGTCACCTCACACCACCCCTAATGTCACCCAGCTCTTGACTGAGGTGAAGGCACGCTTCCAGATGGCCACAGCTTCGGGAACAACAACAAAATCTGTCCTGGGGGCGGCAACTGTAAAAGCTACAGGAGCTCCTGCGTTGCTAAGGTTTCAAAACCATGTGGGTATTTCCCCAGGAAGGTCATTTTCCCTGCATCTGCTCTGACCAAGCGCCACACCGTGCTTTACGCAACAATCTGCTTCCTGGGAGAGGCACCTCAGGAGGGTTTTGGCCAAGCCAGGGCTCAGCACAGCCACCTCTCCATGGGAGCAACACAAAGTAGGTCTGATTTTTCTGCTGCAGGTGAACTCACACGTGCCAGCTAATGCTCAGGGCCACACTGACCGCGTCCACAGTTGATTTCCGCTGCTGTCACTAAAGGTAACAACAAATGTTGTTTTTAGGAAGTCGTGTATTTCCAAGCCTGCTGTTTACATACAACACTGTGTTCACGCTGCAGTGAGTGCCCTTTTCACATGAGCTTGCTGGGAAACACAACAGCACACACAAGGAAAAGACAGGTCAGAAAGCAAGTCCTTCCTCTGGTGACAAAGGTCACCGGGCTGTTCTTCCCAAGCACCCGAGTGTGTTCCGCACCTGGAAGAGGGGGCAGGTCATCTGTGTTGACACTGAGCAGCTTTGGCCACACTTTGCACCGGATCTCGTCCGTGAGGAGCCCGCCCTCGCTGATTGCCATCCGCCTCAGCGCCGCCACGTCGATGGGGTCACTGTTCAGCGCCTGGTAAATCTCCGCCACCTTTCTTTTCTTCTTAGCGTCGAAGTCTGCGGGGAGATCACAGAGATGGGAGCTGACAGGCGAGCAACAGCCACTCACAGCGATGTCACACACACAAGGGAGATGACACAGGGCAGCTGTCACTGTCACATGCCCTGCTGAGACAGGGGCGACCCTGGCGGTGACTCTCCAGCTGTGTGTCCCCATCTCTGCAGGCTCAGCATTGTGGGCACCTCACAGCCCGCCCGGCCCCCCCACTGCTTCCCTGTCAACCCCTGTGGAAGGCAAACGCTGCTCCTCCTGACGTGGGAGCCACCAGCACTGCCCAAACGGCCTCAGCTCCCTCCTCCCGAACGGATCACGGCTCCATGCGGGACAGGGACAGCCCTGCAAAGCCATCCTGCAACTGTTTGCCCTCTGACGTGGCTGCCAGCTCAGGTGTCAGGTGTTTCCTAAGACCAGGACTTAGGGAAGTGTTCTAAAAAGATTAGGAGAGCGCTCCCAAAACCGTGTTCCTACCGACTCCCGGGTGCAGCCGTCCTAGGGAGAAGCCTGAGCATTTCCACTGACAGCAACAGACACGAGAAAGGACACTGTTATCCCAGAGTGAACCAGTCACGGGCATGTTGACTTCTCTTCCAACAAACACAAACCTGCCAGCTACCAGTACACACAGCTGAGCCAGCAGGGAACAATTCCCACTGTTTTGAGGAGCACGGGAACTCAGGGCAGGGATGGGGAAGGGGGGGGGGACACACAAAGCACACGGTGCTGGGGACAGACACACTTACAGGACATGAGAGCGCTGCCCAGGGAGCGGAGAAGGGACACTATTTCACACCACATGGTGGAATTTGTCACCGCCGCCTCATGGGAGGGAGGAAGGAGAGAGGTGGCCAAGAGCCACCCGATATCCCACACCGATATCCCACACCGGAGGAGTTCCCAGCAAGGAAGGCTCTGCTGAGCAGCTGCGGGGCTGGAGCACAGGATGAGGCCACAAACGCTGCCTCTCCCCAGAGGCTTTTCCCACAGATGCAACGACTCTTAGGCTCCAAACGGGATTCGCCCGATAAGGGGACGTGTCCAAATAGGGTTTGGGGTGGGAGGAATTAAAAGGATTCCGATGGAGAAACAGCTGTTTCCCGAGGCCGCGCCCTCCCGGCAGCGATCGGGGAGCGCGTTCCTCTGCCCACGTGGCACCTCAGCGCTGCCCCGGCCCTCTCCCTGCGAGATCCCGGCTGGAAGTGCTGCTCTCCGCGGGGTCCGGAGGGTTGCCAGGCTGCTCACGCACACGGGCGATAAGTAGGTCGAGCAATGGACGCTGTTCCCTCTCAAAGACCCTTTTTAAACACTTCTTGGATCAAAACAAGCTGTAACAGCCTAGGACAGAGCTCCACCTCCCTCCGAATTCCAAGTTCCTGGTAACACTGAATCTGCTATCACTCACCCAGCGACTACAGTTTCCTTTTATTTCCTTTCCCGCCCCTTGAGCAAGCAGAGTTATTTGCACAACAGAAGCCAGCTCAGCTCGTCCGGTTCCCTAATCCCAGCCAGTTCCCTACCCCCAGCTGTTCCCGATCCCCTGCCACACACTGGGCTGTCACATCCCGACGCCTCCGGAAGGAGAAGACAAAGCCTATGGGAGACAAAACTCCTGTTCACACACAAAGAACTTGAGGAGTAGCGGGGAGGCAGGAGCACGTCCTGCGGGCTCCTCTCCTCAGGTCTCACTGACAAATACCCCAACATTTACACTTTTCAAAGGCAGAGCTGCAAGTATTAAAATTAAAAAAAATGTAGTTCAAAACATGTTTTGTGCTGACACAAGACCTCAAGTGTCAGGTTGACAGCTGGAGATGAGGGCGCGGGGTCTTTATTGCCCCAAAACTCAGACTGGCTAGTCCCAAACCCGGGTGGGTCCGTCGGTGCTCCTGCAGCCAAAGGCGGGGAGCAGCGCTGCAGGGTACCGGGCACCGACACACGGCCCGGCCAGGCCGGGCCAGCCCCGGCGCTGCCGCAGAGCCCCCGCTCACTGCCGGGAGCGCCCGGGGACCCTGCTCGGCTCAGGCAGCGCCAGCCGCTCCCGCCCGCCCGAGCCCGCGGCGGCCACAGAGCTGCGGGGCGGGCCGGGCCCTTCGCTCGGGCCCCGGATCGCCCCGGACACCCCCGGTTTTCCCGGGACACCCCCGGTTCTCCCGCCGGGGCGGCTCCGAGCGCAGCGCCGGCCCCGCCCCGCCGCCAGGGGGCGCCGCCGCGCCCGCAGGGAGCGCTCCAGCCCCCGCCCCCTCAGCGGAGCCACCGCCCCCCGCCCGCCGGGCCCAGCGCGTACCGTGGCCGCCGACGCCGTTGCGCGGCGGGCTCTGCCGGGCCATGTTCCCGGGCGCTGCGGCGCATTCCGGGCCGGACGCCGGGCCGGGCCGGGCTCCGCGCTGCCCGCGCCGTCCGGTCTGGTCCCGTCCGCCTCCGCCCGCTCCCCCGCCCCCGCCCGCCGGCGCGCGGCGGGACGTCACGGCGCGGCACCGCGCAGGCGCGGCGCCTCGAGGCGGGTCGCGCGGGAGGGGGGGGAGGCGGGGGGAGCGGCCGCGCATGCGCGGAGAGGAGGGCGCAGCCCGCGCGTGTCCGGGTATCACTCGAACTGAAACAACAAACATAAAGAAACAACCAAAAACCACCCCGAAATGCCCCCGGCTCGGGTCAGCTCCCAGCGCTGTCCGGGGTCCGTAACGCGGCCACAGCGGTGCGGCACCCAGGGGCTGCTGCCGCCCCATAAAAAGTACCTGTGAACCCCCCCGAGTTCCCTCGGGGCACCCGCAGCGTGGGAACGAGCGCCCGGCACTTCGTGGAAGGGCTTGTCGCGCCCGGAAAGCTCGTTCCACACTCGGGCTTCCATGTGCGAGGGCTGGCAGGCATTGGGGAGCATCAGCCCCTTGCAGTCTCCTCTTCCATCCACCTCATCCTGGTGCAAACCTCCCTCGCTTGGAATAAATGTCCTGTGCAGGTCACAGCCTGGCACAAAGAAGCTGTATTTTGTCACACTTGGTGCTTTTATGTTACAGCACATTGAGGCAACAGTCAACACGGTCCAACTTTCACATCATTTTTAGGATATAAAAGACTTGAGCACAATGCATGTCCACTGGATGACATCAAGGAGGAGAAAGCTACCCTGGTGTACATGGAAAACCCTGTCTCCCTGCCAGCAATCCTCACAGAAGGGGGCTGTGTTCTATGTCCCAGGAGTGGATTTAACCCAGCCTACATGCTCCATCCTAAAATTAACTAAGCAATGTGGAAGTGCGTGGCCATGACCCCAGGGGAGGGACAGGTGCTGGGGACAGGCAGGAGACACAGGCCAAGGCAGCAGCACGTGCTGAGGAATGGGAAGAGCCCCCAGCGCAACAACTGCTGCAATGGCTTTGGCATGGGAGTGACCCAGGACAGGTGACATTGCCCCTGCAGGCACACCAGCCTAGTCCCACAAACAGGTGGCTGAAAAAAAATCACTGAACTCCAATGAATGGCAACACACACAAAAAACCCCTAAGAACTGTTTCATCATCTCAACGCCCCACCATCAGGGCTGAGACACAAGAGGAGGCTTTGCTGGTTTTATGGCAAAAGATGCTTCTCCCAGGAGATACTCTGGCTTGTGACATCTGTGTGAGGCCCCTCTGCGCTGCTCCCCCTGCGTGTGACAGGGACAGTGGCTGCCACCGCTCCCGTCTCAGTGCACCACCACCCAGGGGAGGCCTCTACACAGGGAACTTAAATCTAACCTCGATAAATAAAACCAAATGTTTATTTACACCAAAGAATTCCAACACTGGATCTTTCACATATGAAGGACAAAGTATATATACACAGCAAGGGGTAGCAGGGCTGTAACAAGGGTGCTTTTTCCGTTGTCAATGATAATATTTGTCCACAATTAACTGGTCTACCATTTCAGTTTAAGTTAACGTCTGCTTGCTCCTTCCTCTCAGTGCATATTTACAAGACTGTGAGGTAACTGGTATTCTCACCACATGGCACGTGAGGGAGGGGATGGTGGGTGAAGATGTGGGATCGGACTTGGCGCGGTCTGACTTTTTTTTTGATTTTTTTCCAGCTTTTAAGTAGCCACCAGCTCGAAACCTATAGAAACGATTTAAAAACAATATACCCAATAACAAACTAATTCCAGAGATCCAAGCCAAGCAACGGCAGGAAGAACCCTCCTGTGAGAAAGGGGCTGATCAGAGTAGGGCTTTACTCTACAGGAGCACCTGTCTCGGGAGGTGGCAAGGACTCCAATTGGATCAGTAACCTCATTTTTAAGACTAAAATTACATGCAAGGGGTGAGTTGGCATTCTGGTTGGCTCCTAAGGAGACATTATCCAATCCAATTAGGATTTTGGACATTATCTGCACTTATTCCTTTTAAGCTTATCCCACCTCTCCCTACTGGAATTGTCTCCTCAGTGTACCCTGGCTGGGACATATGCAGGACATGGGGTTCAAGTGAGTGGTACTTTAAGAATCCCCCTCCCCTGCCTCACGAAGACTTGGTTTGGTAGTCTCTGGAGAAGAGCACAATCCCCCAAGGTGTAGGCTCGTGGAGGAATAATGGTGGGAACGTGAAGAGAAGAGATTTCCAGCAGGATGCAAGAGCTTGGAAATGCTGTTGATTCATTTGTTATTAAATGAAGAGTATTATTTTTCTTTTTTTTTGGGGGGGGGGAGAAGTGGGGTGGGGGGGGAAAGAAAAACTGTCCAAGAAATATTCCATCTGTAGGTATTTTCAGGGAATCCCCTGAGTTACGAAAAGTTCAAGTAAAAAAAGAAAAAAATCAGCCTATAATAATTTTGTATATAATGACTGAACTACTATAAATCCACAAGCAACAGTTCAGACACGGTGTCTCCAAAGCGTTCATCCCCTCCCTTCCCCTGCCAGGCACGAGCTGCGTCCTGAGGAGAGGTGGAGGGGGAAACCTCTTCCCCACCTGACTCAGCTCAGGCAGCAGGAGACAGAGCCCGTCACTGCTGGGCGCCCGCAGCAGCTGGAACCGGCATCCCCAGGGTGGTGGTGGCAGAGATGACGGGTGAGCCCGCTAGAGGTCCAAGGGGTGAAGGTGTTGGCACTGAAGAAATCCCTGGAAGAGAGACAGGGAAGCAGGAATTAAGAGTGAAAACAGCACGTTGCCACCCGGGACAGCTCAGCTTCTGAAACCAAGCGGTGGCTTTGCAGGTCGGTTATGTTTTCAGAGCTGCCAAGGAAAGCTGAGATTAAAGATCTGTCACAGTTCTCTGTGGCCTCTGAGAAGGGCTGACTGAAGAGTCACTGATGGGCAGAAGAGTGGCAGGATCCCAGAATGGTTTGGGTTGGAAGTGACCTTAAAGCTCATCTTGTTCCAACCCCCTGCCATGGGCAGGGACACACAAGGTTGCTCCAAGCCCCATCCAACCCAGCCTTGAATACTTTGAGGGACGGGGCAGCCACAGCTTCTCTGGGCAGCCTGTTCCAGTGCACTGTCCTTCAAACTGCTGCCAGGAAATCCAACTGCAAAGCACTTTTTAAAACGAGACCAGAAAAGCAGGTCAGGCTGCCCCAGACCTTACTTATCTTGCTCTCCCACCCACTTCTTTGCAGCCTTCCTTGCCCTTGTCTCCAGTCCCAGGGGATGACCCGATGCCCCACCTGCAGAACTCACCCTCCTGGATCCTCACACCCACCCAGCACACACAAAATGCTTCTTTACCACAGCAATCACCAAGAAGAGCTGAGAGCAGGACTGACCTGACATCATGCTCGCACTGCTGACAGGAGTGCTGCCACCCGGCATGTTGGACGAGCCCATCCGAGCCTGGTCTTTCACAATGGGATCTAGGAAGAGCACACTACCCTTAGGTGCTGTGTTGCCAAAGGGCTGCTGAGGCTCACAGACTGCCCGTGGCCTCTGTGCTCAGCCAGTCCTGGCACATCAACCACCATCTACACCAGAACTCAGAAGTTTACACCCTGTCCCAGTGGAAAGCGCTCAGAAGGTGTGTGAGTTGTGTGATACCAGGGAAAGCCACCTAAACATGATTGGGGGTCAGCAGGACTGCTTGACAGGAAAAGCTGAAGGGAATTAAGGTGAAGTTTGATGTGTTTTCTGTGCTAAGCAACTGCGTAATTGCAGAAAGCCAAACCCAGATCATGGGTGTAGCGAGCAGATAGATTATCACTAATTACAATCACGTGTCACGTCTCTATACACATCTCACAGCAGCTTGTGAGCTGTCAGGAGTGTCACTGGAGCTTGTTGTCTTCTGTGAGATGATCCCAGCTTACTCACTAACTTTTTACTTTCAGCTGCAGGTAAATAATGCTCTCACCTGAACAGGGACAACCCCTTCCTGCCTCCCAGGCTCCCTGTGTCAGACAAGGGAATCCCGAATTTTGCCTTTCCTCATGCTGAGCTCAGCACCATCTGTATCTCTGTGTGGACCCGAATTATTCATTCAACTCCCACATTCCAGGTTTTTGGCTTTACTAATGCTCATACCTGCAAAACATTTCACTGGAATATTTCCTGCAGGTGTAGCATAGATCTGCAGTTTGTTAATTATAGGGGTTGCTTTAGCAGCAAGAAGAAAAACCCACACCTGAACAAATGCTGACATTTTGCATTGTCGCAGCTGTTTCAAAGCCCTAAATATCAATATTTGTGAAAACCAGCAAACATTTAAAAACATTTACCAGTGGAAGTTACATTTTTGCTTGCAAACCCAAGCCCTGTTTCTCCACAAACCAGACATCTCTGGGTTTATCAAAACATCGGAATCCAATCACATCTGCCAAAGGCAGCCCCAAATCACATCACTTAGGTGACTTTCCCTGATATCACTCGCTGATTCATGGGCCCAACACAGGTATCCAACACTGGTTCCTCGGCTGGTGTAGGTGGCAGTGGCATATTTTACCCACCCAGAGAGCGGCAGCCTCAGCTCTGGTGCAATTACATGCAGAGACCAGGCTTATTATTGTTGCTGTCCTCAGTCCCCATCTGCACAACCCATGGGAACAGAGACCTCCCAGAGGCAGATCTCTCAGGGCAGCAGCTGATACTCACAGAAGTAGGGGTGTTCCATGGCTTCTCTCGCTGTGAGTCGTGACTGGTGATCGTATCGCAACAGCTTGTCTAAGAAATCCAGAGCTTCTGGACTCACCAGGTGCTGGTTCTCGCTGTGAACAAAGCGCTCCCATCGCTTACGGGAGTGTCTGTGGGAAAACAGATCCAAATCAGGCCGGGCAGGGGACAGCCACGCCAAAATTCACTCTTTTTAAGGAGCAGGGACTGTGACAGATGTGTGTCCCTGAGAGGGTTGTGGCAGCAGCCGCAGGGCTGGGGTTTGTGGAATGTGAAGCAGCAGTGCACTGTGTATCCACGCGGTGGCAGAGCTGCTGTGGCCCCGGCACGGCCACCGAGGCCACCACAGCCCAGGGACAGCCACCACAGCCCCTGCACGGCAGCAGGAATCATTCAGAATGGATTACAGGCCTAAAATTCCAGGTCCTGCTCTTCTCTTACGCCCCCGACATTGGTTCCTTTACTTTTAGTGTTGCATGAAATAACTCTATGAGGGGAAAAAATGATGTAAATGCCACCTGAAGCAGCACCTGATTTTTCCGTGCTGTAATGCTGAGAAACAGCACTGTTTCCCCCAGGCTGGAGAGAGCATTTGCCCTTCATGCTTTCTGCTCCAGCAGTTCCTTTATTGCCTGGATGACATTTAAAAATCTTTCCTCAGGTCCATTTCCATATAAAGGACTATGGGAAGCACTGGCAAAAGGGACCAAAGGCACAAGGTGACAATTCTCCAGAATTCTGGCTCTGGTTTCTCCCCTAAGTTTTTGTTTGCTTCAAGGTCTGTTGACAAAGCTGTAGCTGTGTCTGGATCTACCCAAGAGACTCCAGACCTTGTCTCACCTGCCCAAGATGTCATTGAAACGTGGATCCAGCTCAATGTTGTATTTGTCAATGTAGTCATACAGATCTTCTGTCCCCAGCACCTTGGCTATCCTCACCAGCTGGGAACAAACAGAAAAAGAAGTCACTACTGTGAGGAGATGATAATGCTGGAGCCTGGGGGAAGATACAGCAGCACATTCCCTTGGGAGCTTGAACCTGGTCTCAGTTCTGAACCAGCTTCCCCAGCCACACAGAGTCCCCAGCACCAGGAACGTGCCAGAGCTCACAGCCAGAGCTCAGTACCCCAAGGCAGCCAGGAGGGAGCCACATACCCTAAAATCTCTAAAACCTGAGACCCTGCAACACTAACTCCCTTTGTAGCAAGAAAACATTCAAAACCAAGAGAGGGGGAAGGCAAGACTAACTGGTCAAAAAAAGCAGAAACTCTGGATCTTGCATGTGAAGGGTGAAGCACCACCCCAGAGAGCTCCAGAATGGAGGTTTGAGAATAAAAGGTCCCTGTTCTGGAATATTTGCATGTCAGTCACATGCAGAGCATGTGGTAAAGGTTTGAGTATAAATATTCTGGCCTAAAGGCAACGCATCAAGGATTTCAGAATCTTGACTGTAAACCTGCAGCAAATGCAGTTTGCGTACAGAGAAGGGGGAAGGTGGATAGTGGCAGGGGCTTTCCACATAACCTCAGGAATAGCCAATCTGTGTACCAGAACACGCCAGCTGTAATGCAACTATTGTTACAGCTTCTCCCAGACTCCTACTGAGGAGCCCCTAAGTACAAAGCTCTGTAAATCCATTTCCATTTAATTGGTTACGTAATCTTGCACACTCGAGAAAAGGAATGTGGCTTCAAACTGAGCAAAGAAGCCATTAGAGAAAAGCTTAAATCCTTCTCCAGATCACTCGACAGAAGCCTAAGCAGGAAATCTTCATGGTGCTAAGAGAACAGAGATTGTACATGACCAGCTCTCACCTGATCATAGTTGTCATGGCCATGGAAAAATGGTTCCTTTCGGAATATCATACTAGCCAACATGCAACCCAAGCTCCACATATCCAGACTGTAATCATACATCTGTACAAAACCAGAAGGACAATTCAATTTCTAATGAATCAAGCAGAGCAGACTTCTAAAACTAACAGGGTCCCCCCCCTCCCTCCAGTGATACAAACAACATGGCCACATTATGCTGGAAACAGACTGAACTATCTTCATGTATCTTGACCCCTAAACACTGTTTAGCTCAGTGTTCCAGTTACTCAAACTGGGATACAGCAATTAGCAGGACAGCAGGTATCCTAGTTCCATCCCTGTCCACCAGGATATTAAAGACCAGTGCCTTTTTCTATTTTCACTGCAGGCTCCAATGTTATGAACCACTGAGAAGTGTGTGTGGGGACGGGAGGGATCACAACAAGCAACAAAAGGCGTGGCCTCCCCAAGGTCCACAGGCAGGTGAGGATGTGCCTTTTTTTCAGAACCAGTACAGTCTGAAAGTCACCAGGAACACTGTGATTTCCATAATGCAATCTGCCATCAGATATGGGGATGCTTTTATAGCTTAATTTAGAAGTTCATGCAGTACTCGCTGTTCCCACAGGGGCTTTGTTTCATTCCTGTACCTTTACTGCAAACATAGCCTTGCTAAAAAAATATTCAGCATTTGTATTCCAAGATCCATGATGATAGTTCTGCATCTCTTCCTCAGGTCCTGAGACTGACTACTCATTAGTTTCTTTAATTCAGAATTTCTTTAATTTTATGGCTGCTTTCTGCCATACATTTTGGAACAGACTTCAGCTTCAACTCTCTAGACATCTGAGTTTTGCGTTTGTTACCTTGAAATGGCACAGACTTTCCATATAAAAGTCAGTGAGAAGTCCTGGTAGTTCTTACCTGATAATCTACAAGGAGTTCAGGTCCTTTGAAATATCTGGAAGCCACTCTGACATTGTACTCTTGGCCAGGGTGATAGAATTCAGCCAAACCCCAGTCTATTAGTCTAAGCTAGAAATGGCAGAAAAGAAAAGAGGCTCAAGGGATGCTCCAGCTCTCCAGAGGCTGAAATTCATTTGATCAGAGCATCTGGTAACATATTCTCCCCAAACCCATATCACCAACCAGTGGGAATAAAATACCTCTCCTTGCAACCCTGTCTGTACATGTGACCCCATAAAAGCTTCAAAAAGCAGCACACAGAAGCTCATTTTACAGTTCTCCACACAAGGGGGTGCAGTGCCCTTTGAAGGGGTCTGCTAATACCACCACACAGGAGTACCCCCAGAAGGGATCCCAGTTTGCCAAGAGAAAAGCAGGACCCCCCTCCCTGCCCCCCCCCAGCCTCCCCACACTACCTTTCTGTGCTCGTGGTCAATCATGACGTTGTGAGGTTTGACATCTCTGTGCATGATTCCCATGCTATGGCAGTAATCTAGAGCCTGCAGGGGACAAAGAAACAGATGCTGGAGTCACAAGGACCTCTCAAGTTCAACCATATTCAGGAGTATTTGCACATACACCAAGTGTAATCAGATGGCAAGACTGCCCAGTGTTACATCCTGGACTAGACTCAGTGATCACAGAGCCCCCCTTCCAAAGGAGGTCCCAGCAACACAAGTGCCCTGACTTCACTTCATGTGCTCCCTCCTAAAAACTGGAATTTCAGAGTCCCTAAGAGCATAGTTACTAGGCACTATTGATCAAACAAGGCTCCCTTTTCCAGGCTCCTAAGGAAAAAAATTACTTGTTTCAGAAGAATGGACAAAGACATTTGACTCACATTACATTAAAGCACAAACCCAGCCAGCAACAGCTTACAGTTGTCTGTTTTCAGAGGCTACACGTACTTCTGATTCAGGATCTTTAAGCTATCTCAGTGTACTGAAAGGCTCTGCTAGCCTCAAAAATAAAATAAAAAAAAAGACCAGCATTTGTTGCAGAAACAAGGCTGAAAAAAATCGATACTGAGTTGACATTTTTCTGCCAATTCTTCCATAGGCTTTCTCTTCCCTTCCCTTAGTGATATGTCACTATCGTCAGCAACATGGAACTATCTCTACAGGATTAGCTGAGAGCAAATCCTAGAAATAAACAGCCAAAACAGCAAAACACCAGCTTACCTTCAAAATCTCATACATGTAGAATCGAATATCATAATCTGTTAATGTCTGGTATAATTGCTGTGGGACACAAACACATCATATCAGTGTTCAACACCCAAAAACCCCCATCACATCCCTGCCAATACAGAATAACCCAGCCCTGTCCTGGGCTGCTGTGGCTCTCATAACCCATATGAAGGAATAGTTCAAGTTTCCCAAGTTACTCTGATCCCACACCCAGCTCTGCACTGCCTTTCTTCTCTTGAGGTGGGTCAGTAGGAAGGGCACAAAGAACCATTTAAATCCCTACTCCCAGAAGTACGAAAGGCCACAGAAACAGCTGTCCAAATTTAAAGTGGTTTCAATAAAGAGTTGTACATATAAAAGCCAAATGATTCAAAAAGACAGGTACAGCAACAGATTCATTTGCTCCCAAGTTTAAATACCACTTGAAATCTGGATCCTCACCTTTTAACTTCTGTGGTAAAATGATACTGAAGGACTAATTACAAACTTCTATCCCAACTGTATTTACCTTTAAGTACAGTTCCTATGCTGGAAGGAAATGAATAAACAGCCTGCCTGCTCTATGTATTTGACTTTCCCCTCAAGAAACAGAATGAGTGGCTTTCAAATGGAAAAAAATGAGAAGTTCACATCCCACACTGTACCTTAAAGTCTGTGTTGTTTACATGTTCAAAAACCAAAGCGGGTGTCCGAGACTAAAACAGAAAGAAAAGTATTCAGCCATGTTATGTTGAGATAATGTTTCCATTTGGTATCATTAATTACACCATTTTTTTCCTCCTAAAACTGCACAAAACCCCTCTGCCTCGAACATATTTATGATTCCCCTCAGACAGAGAAAGCAGAGCCAAAGCCCACAGCCCCCGGCAGCGCTGTTTGCAGAACGAATTAACTTCTCTCAGCTCACTGGTATCTCTTCCTCACAGAGTGAGGGGCTGGAGGGACCTGTGGGGGAAGGGCCCTCTACGAGAAGTTTATCAGATGAAGAGCTGATCTTATTAGCCCATTCAAAAGCAGGATTTAAGAGCAGGGATAAACAAAAACCCGGATCAGAGCTGAAGTCAAACACAGAAACTTCACCCATAAGCCCAGGGTACCCTTTCAGTTGCTCCCATACTCACCACAGGATCTTTTACTATATCTGCAAGGGTGATTATATTGGGCCCGCCTCGCAAGTTCTCTAAGATCTTGATTTCACGCTTGATTTTCTTCTTTTTAACAGGCTGAAGAATAAAAAACCCAAAGTGTAAGATAAAGCACTACAGTAAAGTGAGGCTAATAGCTCAACACCCAGATGACAACACCCAGGTGACTGGGTGTTTTGCAGATCAGCAAAACACATCAGAGCCTTTGCAATATAACCCGGGTATGCATCACTCCAAGAAGGGTTCAAATATCTGCTGTCTCCTTCCTAACCAAACAACCCTGACAGCTATAGACAATAGTTCCATGTGAAGGAAAGGCAGGAAGATTTTTTTTTTAAGGCTCTCTGAACATGATCTGATAGGACAAGTGGTAGGACAAGAAGAAACAGCCTCAAGTTGTGCCGGTGGAGGGTTTAGGTTGGATATCATGAAAGATTTCTGCATGGAAAAGGTTGTGAATGAGAACAGGCTGCTCCAGTGGCAGAGGGACCCCTGGAGGTATTTAAGAGACATATACATGTGGCACCTGGGGACAGGGTTTAGTGGTGGGTTTGGCAGTGCTGGGGCAATGGTTGGACTCGATGATCTTAGAGGGCTTTTCCAACCTGAACAGTTCTGTGATTCTATGATACTCCAAAAATTCTAAACAGGCACGTGGCAAATGCTGAACTGTGAGAAGTCCATGGGCTATTGGAGGGTCACTGAAAGAAGGCCATGCCCATGACAGCATGCCAGGGTCCAGCACTTAGAGCAGGTGAGAATTTTGTAGTCAGCTGCTGAAGCGTTGCTTAGCTCTAGGTAAAAACGCGTTGCACGTGAAGGCTTCTTTAAGACAGAGCCTAATTCCTTACAGGCAGAGATCTGACTTAACATCCAAGTGCAGGGCGAGTATCTGGAGGCTCAAAATGATGGCCTGTTTCACTGAATGACACTCCAAAGCCTGGCTTTAAGGATTTCAGTTTTAGAACATCAAACAGCCCTTCCTGGCCTCTTGATCACCTCAAGACAGATTTTATCTGTTGCCCAATCCCCAGCTCACCTTGAGAATTTTAACAACTACTTTTTCATTATTTGTAATGTTGATGGCTTCAAATACTTCACTGTATTTGCCTCGGCCTAATTTTCGAACTAGCTGGTAGTCATCTTGATTTCTGTGGAGAGAAAAGGTTAAAGTTCCAAAGAGCTCAGTCATTTCCATGACAATGCTCCTTAACACTCAATCACTGCCTCACTTTCCAGACAAAAGGGATTAACCAATGTCTTCTCCTGACCAGGGGGATTAAGAATTCAGAGAGAAACAGGGAATTTCTATTTGCCCGAGTCAGATTCAATCCAGAACTATGGACTGAAAGCCCAACTATCTTTTCAGCATTAGCAAACTCGAGCTATCCCTTCTCCCCATCTCTCCATATTTGGAAGCTACATTTTATTTTGTATAATACTGTTAAAAATCAACAAAGCCAGTGAGAGCAAAATCTTAAGTGCCAGCCTGTTTAAAAACAGACCAGGCACAAAGAAGCACTTATGCTCCTGACGACTGTGTACATTCCAGAAACTGGGAACTGCAGCACAGCTGAGGGCAGAACTCTGCCTGGGCCCTCCACATCCCAGCAGGAATGCAGAGCTGTGAAGCTGCCACCACTGCTGCCTGATTCTGGGACGGTTTAGTCATGAGCTCAATTTAGACACCTCCCTCCTTCAAAGAAAAGCAGCCGTGTCTCTTGCAGTCACTCGCAGAGAGCAACAAGTCACAAAATAGCATGTACCTATTTAAGTCTGCAGAGCCTCTTCACTCATCCAAGCCAGGAGCAACTTCAGTTTGAAAGCCTTTTCACTTCTTTTCAGCCCTTGCACTCAGGGCTGGTTAGATTGTTTCAGAAAAAAGACTTTCTTCCCTCTGAAAGGGGGATGTTTCCTGACTACCTGGCAAAAACTCTTCAAACTTTTAAGGAAGCTGCTGTTCCCGTGCAGCTGAGGGTTTAAAAGTTTGATAAGAAACACTCCTTGAAAGAAACACCACGATCCTAACGCTTGACATCTGCCGAGGAGCGTGGATAAAGCCTCACAGGGGACTGAACTCCCTATGCTCCCGGATCCACGGGGATCGATCCCAGGGCAGGGACATCCAGAGGCAGCCCCCGGACTTACCCCCACTCGACAACGTGCGACTCATAGTCCCAGTACTCGCGGGGTCTGTGTGTGTTCACGTCCGTGTAAACCCTGGCCCTGCTCGGCACGGGTCCCGACATATCAGACAGGTTGGCAGGCGGAAACGAGCAGATGTGAAATCAGAGGCGACCCGGTCTGCAACGCTGCAAGGAGGAGAAAGGCCTCAGATTCCTCCACCTGCAGAGAGAACACGAACCAGAGGTTAAATTCTCGAGGTACTATAAAAGTATTTAGGTTAATCATTAAAAGCTGCTGGGAAGGAGAGGCTGGAGCCCAGCCACAGGCCTGGGATCGCTTGTCACAGCTTGGAAGCAATTTGCCTGCTCTCCCTCACACAAGACGGGTCACTTGGCCCCGCTAACAAAGCCCCCTCCCAAATCTTGCAACTTTCAGCATGTTGCTCCCAACTTCTGGTTGCAGAGATAACTTTCCAAGAGGAAAGAAATGCCACGAATTCTGTATCTGCAGACAGACTCCTTTTCAGCTCCAGAGCGAAAGTAGCAGCCACGGGCTGGAATCTCATCACTCCCCCATCTTGTGCCACCCAAACCAATTCTGCTGGGAGGAGAACCCCTTTTAGTCACGACTTTCTACAGTCAAGGCATTAAATCTTGACTGTCCAAAAGACAGCGGCATCTGTGTTGGATTATGATGCTTTACTCAAACTCAAGAAAAAAATTCTGCTGCCAGGGTCTGAAGATGTTTCTTTGCATCTGCTTGTCCGAAGCACTTGGTAAGCAACTCCAACTGTTTCTCCTTATCTTGTGATCTTTGCAAAGCTTCTGTTAGGTTTTATCAGCATTGAGACTAGTCAAAATCACTCAAAAGAAAGTTACTGTTTGTCAAATACTCTCAATTTTTATCATTTATACCTGAATATCTTATCATCTATATCTGAGTATCTAAGACAACAGTAACTCACTACAATTTTACTTCAGTATTATCCTACCTAAAATAAACGTGGTGCCTTTGCACCTCTCAAATCTTTCACGAGTTGACATATTTTTAGGTGTTTAAGTAAAGAATCTCTTTGTCAGCTTTCAAGATAACTGACAGGGAGGGGAGCTGTCTCGTGGAAGGGCTCTGTTCAGTGTAGGGACACCCAGACCTGTGGATGGGCTCGAGCAGTGGGCTGTGACCTAAATGAATGTATTTATTTGCTATGCCAATCTTACTCCTTCACAAAAAACAGGCAACTGCCAGACTGCAGGAGGAAATAATAGCCCCATTAATCAGTTATTAATGAGAAAAGACCTAGAAATCTGCTCGGAGCAGTTATCAGGCTATCAGGACAATGCAGACCAGATAAAAATTCTAGAAGCAAAATCCCGCTCTCCTGGCAATGTCCTGCTGGTTATTCAAGGTCTGCACTGCTTCAGCTGCTGGGAGGGCCCAGCAAGAACCACTGGCTGTGAAGATGGTGGAGGACCTTGAGGGGCACAGGTCTGATGCCCTTCACTGTGCCACACAACCTGACCAGCAGCTGGTCCTGCATCCAGAGGCAGAAACATCCATGAGGGCTCTCTGGCATGGACACAGCTCAGCAGCTGGGTTATTTTTTGACCTACTGACACACCAGTGGTGCTGGAGGCAGCTCCAGGTAGACAGGCTTGCACTAACCCAGTCCCAAGGTTCAAAAGGGACACAGCACCGTCCCAAAGTCCACTGAGGCCTCACACCAAGAGGGTAAGGATGGGGCACTTCAGCCTGGCTTGCAGCTAATGGAAGAATATGAAGTATTCCTAAAAATACAATAAGCCTATTCCTGGACAAAATATTAGTTCTCTAACAAAACACACTTTCAGAAGATGAGGCAGCAATCATCTAAGACCTCAAAGCATTTACATGGCATGACTCAGACACTTAGAAATTAGATGTATATTCCAAAAAGGTCCCCAGGCATTACCAGAGCATGCAAGTTTACTAGAACACTCTAGTACGGTGAAATTTATTAGATTTCAAAGTTCAATCATGGTGGTTTTGTTTCTCCTCATTCCATGTGCTTCTGGCAGGAGAAGCACTGGCTCATTTCCTCTGCCCAGTACTCCTTGTGTAAGAATTAACTGAACCTATACATGACTTAGCAATTTTAATTTTTTAAGCACAACCCAGTATCAATAAAGCACATGTGGCTGCTCCAGCTCACCCAGCTGAGCGAGATCAGCTTCAGCAAGGCAAAAAGAAAAAAAAAAAAAAGAATAAAAAAGAAAGAAAAATCAATCACATTATCTAAAGATAGATCAAATTTCACAGTGGCTATTTTTTGTCACGTAGCTCTAGCCCAGCTCAAGCAGCACATTGTAGCTGGTTGCTCAGAGAAAGGCTTTTTCAGGAAATCATCGACTGCAGCTTCTAAGAATGGCACACAATGTCTATTTACGAGGGTAGGTATTATTGTCTGCTGTTCTTTATACAGGAAGGGGAGAAAGTCTGCAGAGATAATTTAATTTTGAAGCAAACAAAGTTACAGACACATATAAAAACTTTCCCTGCCTGAAAGGTGCTCACTCACTCTGCTCAAAACAGCCAAGGAATTCGGATAGATTTTTCTTCCACTGCCCCTGGAGGGGGATCATTTTGCAGTGGATCCAAGTTCCTTGGCAGAAGGGAATGACACAAATAAGGACAGATAATGGGGACAGGTGTTGACATGCAAACATCAGTTGAGCTTCCAGTTTTTCAGGCAGAAAATCTACAGTATGAGCAGTGACTGCACCTAGAGAACCGTCTTGAGCTTCTTACAAAAGATGAGTTCTGTTTCTGCAGAACCCAAACAGAATGTTGCCATTTATTAATTCCTGCTTTAATGACAGAATCATAGAATAACTTATATTGAAAAGTCTGCTTAACATCATCTAGTCAAAGCAGATGTGACTAGATCAGGTTGCCATGTCCGATGCAGTCTTGAGCATCCCCAAAAAACCACAATGTCAAAATTTTAATTTCTCTGGTAGAGAAGTGTTTAACTAGGAAACACAACCACGAGCTTTCAGAAAACACACCAAAGGTCACAGAGAGAGGAAGACAAAGCTCCCAGCTACAATCTGACACGCTATTCACTGCAAGGGCTTCCCTGTGCAAGGACACAGAGCAGTACCCTGTTGTCTGAGCAGCTTGGCAAGATTAGACATTTTGTGCCCAAAGTTCAACAAAAGGGTAAAAAGCCTCTCAGTGCTCATTTTAAATCTGATTTTTAAAACAGTTTAACTTAAACCACCGTTACAAACTCCCTCATTTTAAAAAAGGGATGTTAATTGTCCTTAAAATGCACTCTAATTCCAAGGGCAACCCCTGCCCCCATGGGGGATGTGATATCTTGTGAAGGATCCATACTTCCAGCACCTATTCCGATGAGCACAGGAATTTCCTACACCCTCTGTCCTTCCAGACGTATCCACTTACAGCAAGTAGCAACAAAACACAGCTAAGAAATCCATGCAGATTAGTTTGAGAAACACACCTACTTAGCCCCTAGTAACATTTGCCTTTTTTTTTTTTTTTTAGCCAAGAATAACTGAGATACTGGAATATCTTTTTTCTCCTTTAAAATGGACACGTTTTTGGCACCCAGCTTCTCTCGAGCCGAGTTACTCACTGAGAACCTTAAACCTAAGAAGTTGCACCAGTATGACACAGCACTCCCACAGGCTCCCAGTGAGCTGGAAGCCAAGAGCTTCCCGGCAGGCTGGTGTCTCCAGGACCCTGCAAGTGCTATCCAAGTGATGACCTTTGTGGATAAGGTTTGGAGTATAAATAATGCACCCAGGAACACAAGCACCGCTTGACACCTGCCCTCCATGTGAACAGTGTGCTGCCAGGAAGATCCAAGTTCATCCAAAGGGAGAGGAGTGAACCCAGCAAACCACGTCCAACACCACATAACCCTGGTTTTATTAGCAAGGACCCACCTGGACTTGGTTTAGGTGAGCCCACAACAGGCCCAGAGGAGCAGGACAGGACCTGAATTGTCCCAAGCTGGACTCAAAAGAGCCAAGAAAACACTCCCATCACTTTATCAGTTCCAGACAGACTGTCTCAGAGAAGTTCACCTTCCTCTCGAGGAGAGAAGTGAGATGGACAGATCGGCCAAACAGGTCTAAGACTTTGCTCTCACTTGTACTTTCCCCACGTAAGCTCATTACAGCGGCGACTGTGCCAGGCTAAGACTGTAAACAGGCTGAGACAGCAGCAGGTTTGTTGTGAAAGAAGAAAAGCTCTGTCAGTGCAGAAGAGCAGAATTACAGTACAGAGTCTGGAATCAAAAGGTTATTCCTTTCTTTTATCTACAACTGCAAGCAAGATGTTACCTTTCACGGCAAACGGCTTAAACCCGGCCTCCGAAATCACGAGCGTGTAGCGTGATTTCTTAGGGCGAGGAAACATCACAATTATCAGATAAAACTGTTGATGATTTCCTCCACATAGCCCTGTAATCCTCCCAAGGAAGAGAACTTGCTCCTTCAGAGTCTGGAGAGTATCTACAACTGGAGAGACACCACTGAAATTACAAGATCAGGACATGCCTAAATCCTACAGTACAGCCTGGTGGCAGCCAACATCAACCAGCACCCAGCTTACCTTTGAAAGGAGAAGTAACAGTGATCAACTTCATAAAAAATATGCTTTATCTCACAAAAGAACCCGATCTGTGTGTTTTCACGATGCTGAAACTGCAGCAATACGAGCATGGAAGAATGACCTCCAGAAGTCCCTCGCAACCTATATTTTTCTATGATTTTATAGCTAAAATAGAAACAAACCTGGATTAACAAAGCTGACACTTTACATTCTTTCCTGAAGATCACTTCCCTACTAAAGGGGCACCATCAATAGAAGCACAGATTTTAAAATCTGAGTAAAAAGAAAAAGCTAAGGTTTGAAATCGAACTTTTCCCTGGGCACTGTTTTGGAACAGCAGAGGCTGCTCTAACTGCATTTTCCACCAAAGTTATTTTGCAGATTTCTTCTAAATAGCTGGTTGTGAGGAATAACAAATCATGATATCCAAAGGCCTCAACATTCCCTTAAAAAAGAAAACACGAACAGTTGTGATTAATTCAAAACAAGACATGGCCAGTCCTTAGGGAAAGCAGTTGACAGGTTTAGCTATACTGGAAGAAACACCATGGAGTAATTCTGTACTGGAAATATCCTAAAATTTAGATTGGCTCTTCCTTCATCAGCTTGACTGATCCCCTCCCCTTCCAATTCCTCGTGGTTCCTGCCAATGAAGAAATTATCCCTTGTGTAACAAGGATCACAATCCGTATGGAAGTCACAGGACCCACCACGGAACGGTTTCAGTTTTACTGTCACTCCACATTTCACAATACCCTGCACAGTCTTGGGGAAAACTTCACTGTCCCACTTTCCCAGCGCCGAGAGCAGCGTCTCGCACGTCTGTCACCCTCCAGGACGCCCTGGCAGTGCCTCTGGTGCCCACACACCCTCCTGGCAGAAGGTCTGTCACGCTTTGTCTTCCTTTGTGTTCAGACCTGTAACAGCTAAACTGTAGCAGAGCTCTCACAGACCCTCTGTGGGTCTCCACTGCCTCAGCCTGGTTGGACAACTGTCCTTTGCCAAGCGTCAGTGTTGGCAGCAGCACATGGACCTGGATCGGGACAGCCGGGATTTCCTCCAGCAGAGTGATGGGAATGCTGCTCACTCCATCTCCTAAGGGATTTTATCCAGAAGAGACAACCTTTAGAACTCCTGTCTCCCCACTTCTCTCACCCAAAGGCCCTGGACTCTCCCTCATATTTTCAGAGCTAATTTAGTCCACAGCATATGGAGCAAAGGGAAGGCTTTTCTTGACACAAAAAGGTGTCCAAAGGCTGATCTTGGACGAGGCTCTGGGCAGTGACACCAGCAAGACACCCAAGCCCCAGCATTTGAGCACAGGCTCTGCTGCCTCCCCACACCTCTGGCTGCTCCTGCCTCTGCTCCCAGCCTCCCACAGACACAGCGGATATCCTTACTGCCAGTGCCAAGGAATCCTGACACAATCCAGTAAAAATGGCTGTAAATGTAACCAGGAATTGCCAAACTAACCTCCCTGTACACACACCAAACAAGAGGCCTTCTGCAGGCACCTTTTCCCCACAGTTCTGACAGTTCAGGCCGAGCAGGGAGTGCAGGAAAGGTGGGCTGAGTTTTTTTGGAGGTACATCCCTCCAGGCCTGCCCTAAAGCCAAAGCAAGACTTCAGTGGGAAACAGTTCTTTTTTATTCCAAGAGCACTAACAAAACTAAAGCTCCTACTGCTGGAGCTTCAGACAGTGTTCCAGTCACCAAAACTACCATTTCTGAGATCCCAGCCAGGGAACTCTTCCTGAGGGCTCACAAAGGGGAATGTTTCAGCACCGCTACAGGCTCTTCACAGCTGACATCAGGTTCCACTGGCAGCGTCCCCGGGAAAGTTCTACCTCCCTAATTGCTGCTAAGTGACACAGTTGTTTTCCTCATTAATTAGTAGGCACAGAGCACTGCCAGGCCAATTGTTCAGCTGATTTGACTCTGGTTCATGTACAGAGAGGGATTCAGCCCGAACCTGGACAACTGACCTGTACCAACCACCTGCAAAAGCTGTACAGTTCCACCTGACCTGACCGTGTAATTCCCAGGGGCAGGAACAGTTACCAGAGCCAAAGGATAAAGCAGTTACACTGCATGTAACTATTCCTTCAGGAAATCCCTGTGATCAGCTGTTCCACAGAGCGGGTGATGCACCACAAACCATCTCCACTGCTCAGCTGGCATCCAGCAGGCTCAGCAAGAACCACCCGGTGCAAACCCCTGCCAGAAAGTAAAGTTCTGACATAATCCTCTAAAAATTCGTCATTACTGACACAAGATGAACCCAGCTACAACCACCCCAAAAATCAAAAGGGAAAAAAAAAAAGCTATCAAACTCCAGCAACCAGTTTAATAGCTGTTATGCCCTGGGTACCCTACCACAACATCCCAGTGCTGGGTTTAGAAATTTTATATATATATATAAAAAATTTTAAATACAGTTAGAACTGTATAAACCCCAGTGCTGGCTCCTGACACTGCAGGTGATGTGAATGTACCAACCAAGATTTTAATATTTCACCCCAGTGTTCTGGAGATGAACTGAAGCCTGGTGACCACAGCACTTTCACCAGTGTAACCCCTGGGGACACAAATGCTGAACCCACCACTGCCATGCCAAACAACCCCACAGCATCCTCCTTCACACCCTGCAAACAACCCCCCTCCAGCAAAGCCACTGTGCCAAAACCTGTAATTTAATCTTTAAACTGAGGTGAAATGAATCTGGATGCTGCACAGCGAGCAAAAAGCCCCCCCCTTTTCCTTCTGGAGTACAATCAAAGTGTGGAAGAGATGGTGGAATTCAACAGCACACTGGTAACAGGCAGAGAAGCCTGTGACAAAGCCTGGAAGAGGAGGAACATTGCAGGAGCTCTCGCTTTCCTACACTGGAAATTAATCTGTTGTGCGCGTCCACGCTCATCCATTTTCAGAACACTAAAAATAAAGATTTTTCTGACAACTCACACACACGTGTGCAAAGATGCTCTGAGAAAATGCCTTCTCCAAGGGCTTTGGCAACAACAGGCAGAGGCTCCATTTTGCCTCCCTGGACAAGCAGGAGGAACTGGGGGCATTTCTTCCCACCACAGCCAGACCTTTCCCACCCAGGGAAAGCAAGTTCTGGCACATAATTCTGTGTTGGCACTGCACAGCACATTGGACTCTCCCTACACTTGGATTAATTAAAAGAGACTAATTTAGCCTTTGGTTGTTTCAGAAGGGGCAAGGGCAGAGCCTATTTCTCTGCAAAAATGGAGTGAATAACCTCCAATTTTCTAGGACTGCTGTTAACACTCAGAGACACGACTATCCAGTGGGAAACCCGCAGCCAAGTTCTGCCTTGACTCAAAATTATTTTCTGCTTTCATCCAGTACACATTTTATTCACCATTCATGTTTAATAAATTGCCATAATATGATCCAGCCATTACAGGGCCAGCAGCTGGACAGCCTGCTTTAGAAACCGTCTCCCTGCAAATGGTAACGTCCCTTGAAAATTAGAAGTGAGTAAGAAGGACATAACTCTCAGAAATAAACTCTCTGGAAAATTAGAATTATTAATGTCGTAACTTTCCAAATGTGAGTCCGTGGTGGTACCAAGTCCACAAAGAGCTCCAAGCCCCCCTTCTGCTCTTCAGCTTCCCAAAGCAGCAGCATGAAATGGGTAATAAAATCATTTGCCTGAATGAAACTGCCCAGAGCAGTGTGAACACAGGAGCAGGTGAGACTCGTGTCACGCTCCCGCTCCTCTGCTGCTGACACCCGACCAACAGAAGACATCCACGAGCCTCTGATCCCATGGCTACATCAACAATCCCATTTCTCATCGACCTTTCCTGTGGACCCGTTAGTTGGGCACCTTGATGGCGACAGGTTTGAAAAACCAGGTTGGAAAATCACTCTGCTTTCAGACCCAGCGCTGACAACAGATGAGAAAGCTGCAGCCTCCTCTTTCAAGCAGTTTTTGTAGGTCCAAAGGAGAACTCCTTTTCTCCAATTACATTCTGTAAATTCCAGGGAAGTCAGCTCTTGGAAGCCCCTGGAAGGAGACATCCAAGCTCCGAAAAATTATCCAAGAGCTGTCCTACAATCAATGTTTGCAGCCAGACTGAGTCACAGCAGTCCTTCTTGATTCTAAAATTTGGGAGTTTTTTCCCCCCTCTCAGGACCCTTAAGGGACAGTAAGATCTAAGATGGCACCAATCTCATCCAGGGAGTTTCTAAAACAGATACCTTAATGTAAGCAATTCCATAATGGAGGAACAGTGGAGGTGACAGGTCTGGTAACCCAGAAATAAATCCCTGCCTCTTCAGAAATGTGACATGAAATTAATCACACCACCACAATGTCACCCATTTCCTTCTCCTGCCTCCCTTTCCCTTATTCCTCAGAGGACAAGAGGAAAGACAAAAAGAGAAAATTAGTTCTGTAAAGGAGAAAATGGAGAAGAAGAACTGAAGTGGAACCTGTGAGGACACCCACCATTTAATATGGCTGGGAGAAGTTGGGACCCTGTCCTCTTTTATGGTTTCTTTCTCTGTAACTCCACAAACCTATAACCACCTTCCAGCAGCCCGTATTCCACACCGATGCACCCAATTCCTTCAATCCACAAAGTTCCTCCACCCTGTTTCAGCTCCTCATGGGCAGCAGGTGAGAGGCCAAACTCTCTGGTCTGAGTGCAGGACATGCACACCCAGCTCTCCCACCAGCCACGAGGGAATGAGGACAGTAGTTTTCACTAACAATACAAATTATATTACCAGGTATTGCCATCAATCACCAGAGAAAGGTGAAATAAAGGAAATTTCTCCCCATTGCCAAGATGAGAGGGAAGGATCACTGCCCACCACCAAAGATCTACTTCATGCTCAGGGAAAGATCTGCACCTTTACAAAAAGCCCTTCTGTGCCTGGAGGCACCCACAGAACTGGGATTCCAGGTGCAAGGCATGGGTGGATCTTCTCCTGAGGGCAGAGTGCCCTGCCCTGTCCATGGGACTGGACATTCCCATTCCAGTTTTTATTTTCCAGTGTCTCCACAGAGGATGGGCCACTCTTGGTATGTTTTACCCAAGCATGGCCCTGTGCTGGAGGAATCAGAACATTTAGAAACCCATCCCAGTTTTTAGGACTAAAGGAGCTGATCGAGCTTCACATTTTCCCCCAAATCCTGCCTTGAGTCTTCCCAAGCACAACCTCTGCCCTTTTCCACATCCCACCAGCAGGAACAACACAGGGATGAGCAACTCCCCTGCCCCTGCTGATGCTGCACCTGGAATGCACACTGGGACCCACACCCAGCACCCAGGTCCCTCACCAGAACCAAAGAGCACCAAACTGAGCAATTCTGCTCCTGAAAAGAAAGTGCTTTCCAAGAACCAGCAAATAAATCACACCCAAGCACAAGCACTGGGTGTCCACTTCATTCCTGCTGTGCCCAGGCGACTCTGAGCCCTTCTGGGGGATCTTCCCGGGCTGTTTGGGGAGCACACGGAGCTTCCCTGAGGAGCCAGGTGGGCACAGGGCACAGCCCCCTCCAGACACATCATCCTGGCACGGAGGGAGCAGCTCCCCAAGGCCCCAGCCCATGTTTGAGCAGCACAAACCCCAAATCATCACAGACCCCTCTAGGGGGTACCAGGGTTGAAAGGAACCCACCAGGATCGAGTCTAACCCTTGGCCCTGAACAAGACACCCCAACGATCCCCTCCTGTCCCTCAGAGCGTTGTCCAAACCCTCCTGGAGCTCTGGCAGCCTTGGGGCTGTGCCCACTGCCCTGGGGAGCCTGTTCAGTGCCAACCACCCTCTGGGAGAAGAACCTTTCCCTGAGATCCCACCTAAACCTCCCCTTAGGCAGCTCTAGCCGTCCCCTGGGTCCTGTCCCTGGTCACCAGAGAGCAGAGATGGGTGCCTGCCCCTCCTTCTTTCCCTGAATGTTCATAATCCAAACTTTATTGGTTTCACCCAAGGCCCTGACTAAGAATAAAGTGATCTGACACACACGGGGCTCCATAATCTTATCTGACCTCTCACTTACAAAGCACATTTCACAAACAGCCACACGCAGCTCGCTGCCCCCAAGGCACAATGAACCAAATTACAGCGGGGACCAGACCGACCACCGCCGCTTCCAGAGGAGACACGGGCGGGAGAAGCCGTGAGAACGACCTTCCCCCCCGCCCAGAAAGGCCCAGATCGGAGTCCCTGCGCAGCCGGGGGTGGCGGCGAGCACCGACAAACAGGCCTCTCTCTCCCGGCCCCTCCGCATCGCCCCCGCTTCTCCGGGCAGGCCGGGGGAGAGGCGAGACCGGGCAATTTAGATAAATAACACCTACACGGCGCGAACGAGCGAGCCGGGGGCGCTGGGGGGAGGGGACGGCCCCGGTCCCGCGGGGCATGGCCCTTCCTTGCGCGGCCGGGAGCGGCCCCGGCCCGGCCCGGGGGGGGCAGCGGGGCGACCCCTGCGCGGCCCCTGCCCGCTCCCCCCGGGGGCTCCGAGCCCCTCCGCGGGCAGGACGCGCCGGGCCCTGCCCCCTCCCCGCCGCGCCGGGCCCGCCTGCTTCCCGCGCTCGCCCCTCAGCGCCGCCGCCGCGGCCCCGCTCTGCTCCTGATGGGGCGGCCCCGGCCCCAGCAGCGCCCGCGGCGGAGTGAAGGGGGTGGGGGCGGGAGGGGGAAGCACAGGTGGCGCGAGGCGCCTCTCTCCTCGCCCCCTCCGCCCGCCGCCGCCGCCGCTGCGGGCCCCGCGCGGGCGCGGGAGGCGCCGGTACCTGGCGCGGCCGCCGCCGCCGCCGCCGCCGCACGCACACAGACAATATGGCGGAGGCACAAGGCTCGGCCGCCGCCGCAGGGACCACAGCGAGGCGCGCCGGAAGCGGAACCCAGCGCGGCCCCGCCACGCGCCGCGGGGGCGTGCGCAGGGGAGGGGGGGGGGCGGCAGGAAGGAGCGGGAGGGGCGCGCCGCGGGGCGCGATGGGAGTTGTAGTCCACGGGTGTATGTGTGTGTCTGTGTGTGTGTGGGGGGGTCCCGGCTCCGTGTCCCGGTGTGTCCCCGCGGGGCGCGGGGAGGCGGCGGGGGATGTGTCGGCCTCCCCCGCCGTGGGGCCCGGCCGTGCGCGGTGGTGGCCCCGGCCCGGCCCCTCCGCGGGGCTGCGAACGGGGACCGCCGCCAGGGGGCGACTGCGGCCTGCGGAGAGGCCGCGGGACCGGCCCTTCCACGGCCTTTCCACGGCCCTTTCACGGCTTTTCCATGGCCTTTCCACGGCCCTTCCACGGCCCTTTCACGGCTTTTCCATGGCCTTTCCACGGCTCTTCCACGGCCTTTCCATGGCCCTTCCAGGCTCTTTCCACGGCCTTTCCACGGCCCTTCCACGGTCTTGCCACTTGCCCTTTCCCAGCCCCCCTGGCCCCCAGGGTCGCTACAGAGCAGTGGGATCCGGCCCCGGGGTGCAGGAGCCACGCTGCAGTTGGTGGAAGGGGCTCGTCCCTCTGCAGTGTGCACTGTGCCACCAGCCAGGCTGAGCCCTGACCTCTTCCAGCCACCCCATGACCTTCCATCCCTGCCTTTCCCCTTTTTAACCCCAATTTCCTGATGTGCAGCCCAGGGCATTAAGTTTTTTTTCCCCTCAAAGATTGGCCACAGCAGATGGTCCACTGATCCGTGGTGCAGGCTGAGCCAGGGGGGACCCCGTTTTGAGAGGAAACACATCAGGACTTGGCCTGACCCCTCTGCTGCCTCCTCTGAGTCCCCCTGGCTCATGGCACCCTCACAGTGGGGCTGACTGGGGACACACAGGGCTGGTCGCTGCTGTCCCACCACGTCCAGACTCTGGCTCAGAGCTGTGAGCCAGCCTGGAGGGGAGAGGGTCGTGCTGAGCGGTGTCTGCACCCCACTGACCCCCACAGACACCCCTGTGCCCTTTCATACGGGAGCACAGCCAGGCTTCACCCCATTTCCCCCCCCGGTGTGGGTGTCTCCCCCGTGGGAGGCTGCTGGCCCGAACCTGGCAGCCCCTGGCCCCGGGTCACTCCCATTAGGTAAAGGAGCAGCTCGTCCTGGCGGGGGTATCTCCCTCTCGCGCTTTCCTTGTATTGTACGGGCCTGGGTCATCGAGGAAATCTTACAGGTCCTTCTGCTGCCGAGTGGTCACGGGGGAAGCCCGGCCCCCTTCCCCCCATTGTCAGCGGCCGGGCCGTATCCTCGCTCCGAGCCCCGGCCCCTAAAAATAGCTCTTTGTCAGGCGATTGTTCCGACACCTTCGCGGCGGCATTGACGTGGGGCCGGAGCGGGAGAGCGGTGGGGTAGGTGGAGGGGAAGGGCTGGAGGCCCCCCCTGGGACCGCTCCGAATATTTGCCGCTGATAACGGCCCCTGCTGTGGGGAAATGGGCTCCGAGGCCTTCCCGTGCCGCTGCTGCCAGTGGTCCCGTGCCGCTGCTGCCAGCGGTCACCTCTCCCCCACCTGTCCCAGCCCTCCTGCCAGCCCTGCACCGCACCCACCGTGGGCTCCCCACGCGGGGGATGCCTCTGCCCACAGCACACAACCTTCCCAAGACCCCATTTCAGACCCTGCACCCCCCAAACTGGCCCCCTGGAGTGCCCCTGACCTGCTCACCCCGGTGAGCTCAACCCGCTGCTGGAGGGTGGGAGGGCAGCCAGGACCCCCATGGCATTTCAGAGGGGTTAAGCCCAGCCCTGCAGCGCTGTCCCTGCTCCGGGCACTCACAGGGATCCCTGGCAGTGTAACCCTTCCCCATCCCCACTGAGGGCCCCATCTGCAATGATGATGCCTCTCTGGTGGAGCGTGGACCATGGTGTGGGGCCCTGGGGAGCCAGCACCCCTGCAGGGCTGGTGCTGGGGAGACATCCATCCAGGGGACAGCCCCCTCCCTTGTCACCCCCTGCCAGCCACTGCCAGCTGGAGGTGACTTACCCCCCCTCCCTGGGCCCTCTCCTGCTCAGCCACCCCAGCTGCAGAAATAGGATTTTATTTCCCATGAAGAGGTCTGGATTAAAATAACCTCCTGGCCCAGATCCCTTTTCTAGTGTGGCAGGAGATGTTTGCCTGCAGCTCCTCTGGGCACCCGAGCCGTGACCCTTCGGGCTGGTGTCCCCAGGGTGGGGACGTGCCCGTCCTCTGCCTGGCCCTCAGGGATGTGTCCCTCTCCCAGCTGTGCCCAGCCTCGCTGACTCCTGGGCCACTGGCCCTGCTCAGCTGTTGTCCCCAGGCTGGGCTGAGCCCCCCAGGGGCTGCTGGCTGTGGGGCAGGGCACGAGGCCAGCCCCGCTCTGATTACCCCCAGCACCTTTTCCTTTTTTCTTCCTTAATTTACCGAGTGCTAAATCCAAATATTACAACTTCCCCTCCGCGCCGCTGGTTACGCAGGCGGCCCCGGCCGGGCATTGTCTTATTGTTTGCGGAGGGAAGCTCCAGCGGGAGATTAACCTGGCGTTCACCCCGCGCCACGGCCTCACACCCTGTCCCTGCTGCAGGGCCCGTGTCCCCCGGGACCGCGGCCGGCACGAGGTCCCGGTGGGGCGAGCGGCTCTGAGGGGTCCTGTGCATGGGGGGGACGATGTGGTGGGTGGTGGCAGCACTGCAGCTGTGCCCCCTGCACCACTGGGATGTGCGGGATCTCGGCTGTGCGTCCCTTGGGATGGTGAGGATCTGACAGGTGTCTTGGGGGTCTCAAGCAGACCCTTTGCCCTGTTTCTTCCCCAGGAACCCTGGCAGGGTGCTGGCGGGGTTAGTATGGTCTGAGTCTGCCAGCACTGGGAGGCAGTGACTGCCCAGCACCCCAGCCTGGTGGCCATCACGCTGACCACTGGTCTCCCCATCCCATCCCATCCCATCCCATCCCACCCCACCCCTGCCCATTCCTCCCTCGTCCTTTTCTCCACCCTGCCCTGGGCAGCAGAGCCTTGTCCCCCTGTTCCCCTGTCCCTACTCACTGCCATCTAGACCTTGGGGGTCCCTTCCCAGTCCTTTGGCCCCTGGTCCAATTTGAGGGGTGATCTGTGGCAATGGATCAATCTCTGTGATCAGTGCCACAGGGAGGATTCCCCTGCCAGCAAGTGGCTGAGCTCTGAGGACACATTGGGGTCTTCATCCTGAGCTTGTGCTCTGGGGGAAGCCCAGTGAGGACAAGGCAACCCCAAAGGTGTTGCCGAAGGACAAGGCCTGAGGAAGGCTGGATCCTAGCGCTGGAATCTGTCTTTGTGTCCCCCATTCCTGGCCAGCTCCGCTTCTTCAGCCGTCTCAGGCTCAGGCTCAGGCATGGCTTAACCCCACTGCAGCATCCTGGGGGCGGTGGGTCAGGAGAGCAGCGCTGCCAACTGTCTGCAGGCTCTGCCCAACCCCTCTGCCCTCCATCCTCCCACACCCCATGGTCAGATGGATCCCCTTGGGTCCCTGTACAGCCACGGATCCCTTTCCACCAGCGCTGGTTCCAGGGGCTATCAGGTCCTGGCCCCCCATCACTGGGGGTTGAGCCCCAGCCTGACCCCTTGCATGTGACTCCAACAGCTCCTGCCTGGCCAGACATGGCCTCATCCATCCCATCAGCTCAACAGCTCTCAGCACCCACGGGTGCAGCCCTGCTGCATTCCAGCCTGGCTGGCCAGCCTGCAGAGAGCCTGAAATATTTGGGAGGGGAACGGAGAAGGGAAAGGGAAAAAAAAATAATAAAATAAAAATCTATAAAAAGAAAGTTTAAAAACACAAGTTAAAGAAAAAAATACCAGGAGCGGAGTGCAGCTGCGGTTCTGGTTCCAGTTCCCAGGTGATGTCAGGCCTGGAACCTCTCCAGCCCCGGCCCCTCAGAGACGGTCTTTGTGGGTTCAGCACTGAGTGTTTTTCCTTCCTGAGACTCGGGGACACCTTCCTGTCTCAGAGAAAGCAGCCAAGAGCCTTTCCAAGGGTGTCCGCACGCAGGAAGGGGAGAGGATGGGAGGGGAGCGAGAGGCAGCGCGGTTGGGCTCGGCGTGGGGCTGTGGCAGCTGCGGGTGATCGGTGGCCGTGGTCAGAGCACTCACCCCACACGGGGCAAAGGGGCGCCCGGCTCCCACCAGCCCAGCAGGCTCCAGCGCCTCTGAGTCACCGTTTCCCTCTTGTGGTGCTGGGAGGAGCTGGAATGCACTGGGATCTGCGGGCTTGGCACTGGGACACACTGGGACCCACGGCCTCAGTGCTGGGACACGCTGGGATCCATAGCCCCAGCACTGGGACGTGCTGGAATCCGCAACCCCAGCACTGGGAGTTACTGGGTGCGCAACTCCCGTGCTTGGGCATACTGGGATCCAGGGCTATCAGACTGGAGCTTGCTGGGGCCTTAATCCCTGGCACTGGGTGTACTGGGATCCATGTCCCCAGTACTGGGACGTGCTGGATTCCACAGCCTCAGCACTGGGACCTACTGGGATGCGTGGCCTTTATATTGCAGCTGTTTAGGCCACAGTGCCTGGCACTGGGACATACTGGGTGCACAGCTCCTGTGCTGGGACTCACTGGGACTCATGGTCTTCATACTGGAGCTTGCTGGGGCTCTAGTTGCTGGCACTGGAGCACTGGTGCTCAGCCCTGGGAAACACAACCCACCGGTTGGGACGCACTGGGACCAATGCATTCAGTGCTGGGACCTGCTGTGCCCCCAGCACTGGGACCACCAGCCCTTGCTGGCCCCCTGGGGGGCTCTGGAGCCACCGCTTCACAAGGACGGTCCCCTTTCATGTGCGGGTCGGGCTGTTTGTAGAGCACAGCCCCCCCCGCTGCCCCTGCCCCCCGATAAACCCGGGGGCAGGGATTCTGTGTCCTGGGCTGTTTGGAGAATCTCACGGCTGTTTATTGGGGCCTGGGACACATTAGCCACGCTGAGAACAAACCTCTCCCACCCACCCCGGTCCCTGCCTGGGACCAGCTCTCACAGCTGCGCTGCGCTGTCAGCTCCATAAATCAAACCCGGGGGAGGGAGCCTGGGACAGGCTCACCTCGGTGAGTGGGGGGCCGAGAGGTGCTGTGGGATCCCAGTGGAGTCCCCTGCCCGGGGCAGGCTCCAGCAGGACCCCCAACATGCTTCCCCTGCTCTGTGCTGGCTCCAGGTCCCCAGGGAGATGGGGCAGCTCCGGTTCTTCAGCCCTTGAGGGGAGCCCCCAGCCGCCCCATCCACAGCTGCCTCTGCTCCGCAGGACACGCCGGCCCCTGGGAGCCACCAGCCCCGGCACGGCACCTTTCCCAGGCTCGGCACTGCATGCCGCCCAGCCAGCCCAGCCCCTTCAAGCAGAATCCCATGGGGGGCTCTGGCCTGGGAACCCCCCATGTCCCCACCTGACCCCATGCAGGTGCTGCTGCCTGCAGCCCCTCCACGCACGGCTCTGCGTGGTTGTTGTGGCGGCAGGGGCAGTCGTGGCAGCGGTCACAGACCCGGTGGTGGCAGCAGTTGAAGTGGGGATAGTCATGGTGCTGGTGGCAGTCATGGTGTTGGTGGCAGTGGTGGCAGTCAGGGTGATGGTGACATGGCACAGTTCATGATGCACCAGGCGGAGGGAAAGGCACAAAAGCAGCTCCGCTGACCCTGTCCCACTGCCTGAGCACTGTGGCTGCAGCACAGGGTTGGTGGTGCTGTCCCTGTCCTGTGGCACAGCACTGCCTGTGCCGGGCCTTCCACAGCCTTCACAGGGCCAGAGCTGTCATCAGGGCCTGGGAATGTGGGGTCAACGTGTGCTGTGGGGGTTTCACCCCACATGGATCCCACTGTGGCCAGGAGTGCAACTGTGGGTAGAGCTGTGACGGTCGCACCGGCTCCAGGGGCACAGAGCAGCGGTGGAGCAGGGCCGGGGGTCCAGGGCCATCTTGGGGACCCCCACCTCGCCCCACACCGGGGCAGCAGGCAGGCACGGGCCCATCAGAAAAATAAGGTTTTATTTTCCAAGCGGCTGCACGTGCACAACCAGCGTCCCCAGGGCTGCAACACCGTCCCCCTGGAGCGCCTCCACGCCGGCCACACACGGGCCCCTTCCAGTCCAGCCCCGGGGCGCGGGGACCCCCCTCCCCGGCCCTTCCCCATGCGGGCAGCCTCGGCCACGGGAGCGTCCTCCCACCCCACTGCCAGCTCCAGGGCCGGTGTCGGTGTGGTGCCAGCCTGGGCTCGGCTCCCTCCCTCCCCGCTGCGGTCTCTGGGCTGGTGTGTGCGGGCTCCGGCCGGCTCTGCCGCTGTCTCAGGCGGGTGCTGCCGGACCCCGGCTCATCTCCGCGACACTCGCAGGGGGGTGACCCCTCGCACCTTCAGGCAGTTGCCCCCAAGGTCCCTTCGACCGCCCTGCAGAGAGAGGAGGGAGAGCTGCAGGTACCGTGGGGTGTCCAGGAGTGGGCACACCGCTCCTGTCCACTGTTCACCCCACTGACTCCTCAGTGGGGACCTGCGCTGAGATGGCCAGATCCACAGTCCTAGGGCAGCTCAGTGCTGCCTGGGATGGACAGACAGACAGACGAGACAGATGGGGCTATGCCTGATGAGAGGCTGGGTGGACGACTGAGAGGAGGGTGCTGTGGTGGAGCTCCCTGAGGTGGGTCCTCATGGCCTTGTCACCCTGCAGGACACAGCTCTAATGGCTGTTCAGGACCTGTGGCCAGGGCCAGTGCCACTCCAGGACAGACCCACAGCCCCAGGCAGACCCACAGTCCAGACTGGGATGAGGAGGCTCAGCCCCACCTCCCAGTGCACCAGCACAACTTCAGCCCAGTACTGCCCAGTATAACCCAGCACAGACCTGCATGGCCCAGATTTAGCCCAGAATGTTCCAGTATAATCCATCATGGCTCAGCAGAGCCCAGCACAGCCCAGTTCCAGTCCAGGCCGTTTCCAGCCTTGTACAGCCCAGCATGGCCCAGTACAGCCCATTTCCAGCCCAGCCCATTTCCAGCCCTGTACAGCCCATGTCCAGCCTAGCCCAGCCTGGCCCAGCCCATTTCCAGCCCAGCAGAGCCCATTTCCAGCTCAGCCCTAGAGCTGGGAGGCACAGAGCTGGATCTCAGCCCAGCTCCTGCCATTGTGCCCCAGAGTTCTGGGTGCCAGAGATGATCCCAGGCCCTGGTGCTTCTGTAGCACCCCCTGGGTGTCCAGCACCATGCCCGCCCTCTGGATCCAGCCCTGGGGAGCAGCCCAGGGTCACAGCTCAGTCCTGGCTGGAAGGTCCCAGCTGGTGGCAGCTCTGCCAGGTTGGGTGGGGCCAGAAGACTCCCAGGAGGGCTGGAGAAGCTGCTGAGGGAGCGGCAGGAGCAGGGGAGCAATTAAAGAAAGAGCAGCAGAAACCAAAAAAGGCCCAAGGGCTGGAGTGTGACCTGTGGCTGAGATGCCTGGGGTTACACGTGGGACAGCTTGAGGGTCTGTGGGGACAGTGGCAGGTCCAGCAGCCCCCGCTCACAGCCCTGCCAAGGGATGCACGTGGAACAAGGCAGCTGCCAGGCCCTCAGCCTGCACAGCCCACCCTGGGTCAAGGGCACCCAGGACCCTGGCATGGGCAGGAGGATGGACTCACCATGGGAAAGGTGCTCCCTGAGCCTCAGGGTGCTGGGGGTGCCAGCTGGGCAGGCAGGGCAGGGCAGGGCAGGGCAGGGCAGGGGTGCTGTGCCAGGGCCCAGCTCAGCCCCCCGGCTGTGTGGGAATGTGCTGGTGCTGGTGACAGACCCTGCATGGGGACACTGGGTGGGGAGCTCTGTCTGTCCCCATCACATCAAGGAGCTGCTGAGGGCAGCCCTGCCACAGTGTCGGTGGGCTGGCAGGGCTGGGGATGGAGATGGGAATAGGGACGAGGATGGGGATGGGGCCAGCGTGTGAGCTCTGAGCTTCCCCAAGGACAGCCAATTGCCTCCAGCTCTGGGGTGACTGTTCAACCCTCGAGACCTCCCAGCCCGGCTGGACGTGGGGGAGCAGCCCAGCCCTCTGACGCGAGCTGGAGCTGTGGGCGTGCGGCTACGAGCAGGATTTGGCCGGGAGCAGCCAAAACCTCCGGTGGGAGCTGGAGCCAGAGTCTGCAGTTCTCACTGAGCCATGCCAAGGCTCCTGCCCTGCTCAGCCCAGGCAGGGCCTGCTGCCCTCTGTTCCCTGTGGGGATGTGTTGAGCCTCCTGCCCTGCTCAAGCCAAGGCCCCCCGTCCCAGCGCCCCGCTCACCCCTTTCCGCTGGTTGCTGAGGCAGAAGGTGCAGATGCTGCGGGGCTGTTTGCTGTCCAGGTCGCCCTTGGCGCCGTAGATGGCACTGAAGCAGGGCTGCCCGTCCTCGCAGCCCTCGCCCAGCAGCAGCACGTTGGCCAGGTGGGAGATGTAGCTGGAGGCCAGGCGGAGGGTCTCGATCTTGGACAGCTTCCGATCCACCGGCTCGGTGGGGATGAGGGTCCGCAGGGCGGTGAAGGCCGTGTTGACGCTCTGGGTCCGGTCCCGCTCCCTTGCGTTGGCCGCCTGCCTCTGCTTCACCATCACCATCGGCCCCGGCTTCCGCGGCAGCTTGCGGCGAGCCTCGGCCCCCTCGCAGCAGCCGAACGACTGGTCCGACGTGTCGCTCTCGCTGCGGTTCTCCTCGTCCTCCGAGAGGATGCTGAGGTCGGGGTAGAGCACACGGGCAGCCACGGGGCGCAGCATGGTGAAGGCCATGGCGGGGTGCCCGCCCACGCCCCCGGCCCTGCTGGGGGAACCCCCCGGGCTGCGGGGAGCCTTCCCCCGCCGGCACAGCTGCGACGGCCGGCTCCGGACGCCTTCCCGCTGCCGCTCCGCTGCGGCAGCCGAGCAGGGCTGGGACGACTGTCTGCGGGGGGAATCGGGATTTATACGGCCGGGGAGGGGCTGGCTCTGGAGCCCACCCCCAGCCGGCCCCCCGAGCTCCGGCCAGCGGCCAGTGGCCAGCGGCCAGAGTCCTCGCCCCAGCCCCGAGAGCCAGCGCTGGCTCTGGCCACCGGCCTGGCCCTGCTCTGGCACGCTGGCCTGCCCATGGGCACCTTGACCCCAGGGCCAGACTCTGGGTCATGCCCATGGTGGTACCAAACTGTGGCGGTGCCAGGGCCACCGCCTGGCAAAGTACTCCCTGTGCCACAGCCTTTGGCACCTGTGGAGTGATGCCACACGCAGTGCCAGCTCTCGGGCAGCGTGTCCCCAGCCCCTGCCCAGCTGTCCCCTGCCAGCTCTGGGCCCCATGCAGGGTGGCACTGGGCAAGCACGGTGTGCAGAAGCTGGGATAGGGCAGGTACTTGGGAGCAGGTTCAGGGGATGTTTAACGGAGGGGATGCCAGTGGGGGACATGCTGTTCCCCACACCCAGCCATGCCCCACACCCTGCAGTGCCCCACAGGGACAGGGTCTGTGCCCAGGAGAATGTCCAGGGCAGGCAGGGAGCCCTGCAGGGATGCATCCCTTGCCCCCCTGTTCCCAGGGCCTGGCACCCCACCTGCCCACCATGGGAGGATCCGGGGGGGTTGAGGGGGGTGACATGGAGAGGCTTGGGCAGCACTGCCGGCAGCACTGCCAGGAGCGTTTCCTCCCGCCCGGGAGGAAGGTGTGCACCGGCAGTGGAAACACGGAGTCTTTTCCTGAGAGGGGAGAGATGAGCTGGCAGCAGCAGAAATCACCAGTGTCCTGGGGAGGGCTGGGGATGCCCCCCAGCTTCAGGGTGGTTCCCTGTCATTCCTGGGCACTCAGTACCGCAGATGATGGTCACCCCTGCTCCTCCTCACCAGGGAGGTCCGTGTGGGTCCCATTCTGCCTTCAATCCCCCAGCCCCAAGCCCAGCACACCCTGGAGCAGGCAGGGGGGAAGCCAGCTGGGCCAAGTGGGCAGGAGGCTTCCTGCCTGCCTTCCTCCCCTTCCTCCTCCTCCTACACGATGCTCCAGGCATGGTAGGTCCAGCAGCAAAGACACATGAAGGGCAGGACCTGGCTCCTGGTGGATGGCCCCATGGCTACCAGGGATATGGCCAGAAGACTTGGCAGTGCTGGCTGCAGTCCCCACTGTCTGGTGACCCCACAGCCAGAGGGGAATGCCAGTAGAAATCCTGGAGGCTTGTCAGGGCTGGGACAGTGGCCGCAGAATGAAGCAGGCATGCTGCAAAGCCCACAGCAAGGTGGTCAATGGATGGGGGCTGGAGGCTGTGGGATGGGGTGGCATCACGTCCCACAATACCCCGTGGCCAAAACCCCGTGGCTGTGGGACTGGAGCTCATGGTGGGGCTCCTGGTGGCTGGGCTCCCCACGGGGCTCTCCCAGTGGTGCCAGGGCTTGTGGCTGCTGGACCACGGCAGTGGCAGATGTGCTGCCTGGTAGTGGCACCACATCACTGCCTCCTGTCCCACTGGCTGTGAGCAAACGGCCCCTCTGCCCCCCGCGGGGCACAGGCAGCCCCCGGCTGGCGGGACCCCCCTGCCCTGTTTTCCTTCACCATTTGTCTGCCTGTGCAGAGCCTGTAAATCACACGGTGGGGGGAGCAGAGAGTTGGGCTGGGGGTCCTGCTGGGGGCATGCAGGGCTGCACCAGGGACCGGGGGTCCCACTGGGGTTGGGGACATACAGGGCTGTGCTGAGGGCCAGGGAACTTGCTGGGACTGGGGTCGTGGAGGGTGTGCTCTGTGTCCACACTGACACCTCTCACGATGCCTGAAGGACCCTGACTCTCTTCTGTAGCCCCTGCCCAAGCGCAGAGCCCTGCAAAAGAGCATGTGCAGGCAGTGCCAGGGGCAGAAGTGGGGATGGGCAAGCCCCTGGCATGACAGGCACAGAGCAGGCAGGGAGCAGGCAGGTGCCTGCGCAGAGAGGGGAACCTCCACTCTGCCCCCCTCTGACCCCCACATCCCGCTGGGCTGTGCCTGGGGGGCCACAGCCGCCCCCGGCCCTGACAGGAGGCAAGACGGATGGCAGGGGCTGTGTACTCAGCTGCACGCCCCACACATGGCCACCAGCTGACAGGGACAGGCTGGGGGGGTGGGGAGTCACCCAGTCCCTGCTCCCAGCCGACCTGCCCCGGGGCTTTTCTGGGGGGCACAACCTTTCTGTGGGGCTGTGCTGGGGTCCAGGGACAAGGTGGGGCACAGGTAGGAAAGGAGCAGCAGGCACTGGAGGTGGCTCAGTGAAGGGCAGGGGCAGCACAGGCGTGTATGTGCGTGGGCGAGCGGCTGCACACATCTGTGCATCCAGGCGTGTGTGGGCACACGTGCGTGATGTGTGTAATCGTGTGTGCCTGTGCATGGACACACATGACCGTGAGGGTGAGTGCCTGTGTTTGCACAGCGTCACATGTGTCTGTACGTGTGCGTGAGGGGGAGTGTGCAGGAGACACCGAGTGCCACCGCCTCCTGCTGCAGTGATCTCCCCAGGCTGGCACTCGCGTGTGACCACCGCCTCACCAGGCCCTGCACACAGGGGGACGGACAGACAGACAGGAGGAGCCATCAGCCCTGGCTGAGAGACCAACAGGAGCCACGGGAAGCAGGGAATGCTGCCTGCTCCCTGCCTGCCCAGCTGCCTGCGAACACAGCAGGGAGGACGCACGGCAGCAGCCGTGTTTTCCTGTGCTGCCTGGCAGGCGTGTGGTACAGGACGTGCATCCCCATGCCTGGACCCCCTTGGCCCCCCCAGCGCTGCAGCTCTGACTCAGCTGGGCAGCACGAGGCTCAGCCGGGGCTGCGGAATCGCAAACCTTCCGCCGGCTTGAGCGGGTGCCAGGACACGGCAGGGTTTGGCATCGCAGCTCTCCTGGCTGATCCAGCCGAACAAGCTGACCCCTGGGCAGAGGGCAGCACTGGGCTTGCACAGAACCCTGCGTGGGACACGTGGCACGGAGGGGACATGGCCCGAGCATGGGGTTGCAACCCTGACCCCAGTCTAATCAGGCCCTCCCAGGCTGGGGGTCATCATGGATTTGGGGTACTGGGCACCCCAAGGGCTGGGTCCCGCCTCCACTGGTGGGGAAATGCCCCCTGCCCCCACTCCAGGGAGTGTTTATCTTTGAGGTGATACTTAAGTGTAAGAAAATAAACAGGGAGCAGATGGGCCAGAGGCCAGGGCTGCCCCCAGCCCTGTGGGGCCACTCTGGCCCTGCTGGGAAAACACCACGGCCGGCGAGGCAAATGGATTACAGACCTGCGGCACTGCTGGAACATGTGGCCACCAGGACATGGGGCCTGACCCTGCTGAGCCCCAGAGAAGCAGTTCTGGACTGACCTGTCCAACCCCGCCCCATCCCACCATATCACATACATCCCATCTCACCCCACCCTGTCCAATCATGTCCTATCCTACTGCATTGCATGCCATCCATCCCATCATATCCATCCCCATCCCAGCCCTTCCCACTGAGTCCCCCAAGGGCACTGTCTGGCCCCACTTTCCCATAGCCTCTGATCAGCCCCTGGTGCTGGGGGATGTCCAGGACTGGCTCCTCTGCCTGTGGCTCCCCAGTTTTGGGGTTCTCAGGCCAGTGAGGCCACAGACTCAGGAGCTGCCCCATCCCAGAGCCCTGCCCTGTCCAGCTGAGCACATGCACCCTCTGAGTCCAGGTACCTCCCATCCAATGCTGAGCTCAGCAGGGCTGGGATGTCCAGGGGAGCCTATCCCTGCTCCCTAACACTGGGACACCAGGGCTGGCAAACCTGGGAACCCCTGGAGCCCCCCTGGGTGGAGAGGAGCAGTCGGAGTCTCATGGGGATGGGCCTTGTGAAACCATTGGAGGAGCAGGAGTGTTTTGCTATTTTCCAGCATCGGGGCTGTGTCAGGGTGACCCGGTGGGTTCCCAGGCAGTGTGGGAAGCACCAAGCCCCCTCCACCCGCCCCAGGGCTGTACCTGCAGGTCAGGGCTGCCGGTCTGGAAAGCATTACACGCCTGTCGTGCGGGGAAGTCTGTCCCAGTTCCGGAGCCGGGACCCCCCCCACCCGTCCTGGGCTGGGGGGAGCCCACAAAGCGCCTTTGTTCCTGCCCTGGAACGAATGGATTGGAAGCAGCCGGATCGGCTGTCAGCCGGCGACACCGGAGACCTCGCGGGTCAGGCAGAGGGAAGGCGGACAGGTGGAGGACGGATGGATGGAGGCAACGCAGGGATCGTGGGCTCTGGCAAGACCCACTCCCATGCCAACCAGGGGGTTGTGGCACCATCAGCCCCAGCTGTGCACCAGCTCCCGCTGCCCACACTGTGCCAGGACCAGGGATGCACCAGTCAGGCCTGGAGATGCTCACACAGCACCTTGGACACAGTGCCTGGACGTGGTTCCCAGCCCGTGCCAGCAAGCCCTTGGAGCAGAGTCACAAGGCACCTTGGTGCTGGCACAGACCCCTGGCACTGTTTGCAGGGGGTGGGGAGAGGGAAGACCAGATCCTGCAGTGGGCCTCCCAGGTGGAAGAAGCCCCTGTGGGGTGCAGGGAGAGGACTTGCAGGATCTGGGTAGCCTTGGTTTGTTTCCACTTGTGGAGTCCCAGCTCTGCTGAGCTGTCTCTCATCCGAGGGAAGAGGGGCACAAACCTGTGGGAGAGGGGTGAGCAGAGTCCACATGAGACGCCCAGCATTGGGGGCACACAGGACCGGGGCAAATACCGGTCCCTGCCATTGAACACCCATTTGGGGCACCTTGGAGATGTCCCCACTGCCACAGGAGCTGCAGCAGGAGCTGCTGCCTCCTCCCCTCACCCCCTGCTCTCTAACAAGAGGAAACTTTTTAGCACGCCACAATTCTTCGGAGAAATTTATGGCCCATCAGGGAGCCGTGGGCCAGGGCTGCTCTCTGTGAGTGCTTGCAGGGCTTCCTCCCGGCGCACAGCCACTTTGATGTGGCACATGCAGCTCTGCCGTGCCGGAGTCTCCCTCCGGTCCCTTCCCTCGTCCAGCACCCCCAGCCCACCCTGCTCTTCCTCCCCAGTGGATCCTGCGGAAACGCAGAGGCAGCGGTGAAGTGTGCCCTGTTTAATGCCAGCACTGCCAGCTCCTGCCACGCACACCACGCTGCAGAGCTGCTGCCTGAGGGCCATGCCCTCCATCCAAACCCTCTCCCAGCCCATTTCTGCCCTGGGAGGACAGGATCTTTCCAGAGAGGAGCGTGACTGAGGAGGCAGAAGTGTCCGGCTGCGGTTCCTGTCCCAGTCCTGCTGCTGACTCATGGTGTGGTGGGTGAGTCAGTAGCCTTTCCCCTCTCTGGATGGAGGCTCCCGACTTGGAGGGATGCTGAGATGCCCAGGGGATGCTTGGGGCGGTTTTTGCAGCCTGTACACGGGGTGACTATGTGGTGCTTGCAGACATGACAGCATCCCAGCACGGCGGGACCACATGTGCTCCCCCCGCCGGGCCAGAGCTGACTCTGAATTCAGCTGCATGGCAGGGCAGTCTGGCAGAGCACTGTCCCTGCACAGAATTCATCCCCTCGCAGAACATCCATTCCCTTGCAGATCATCTGTCCATGTGCCCACAGCCACTGCTCTTGCTGGTGCCATCATGCTGTGCCATGCTGTGCCGTGCTCCATCACTGCATCCCTGCTCCCAATCCCATGACACCCCAGCACCAGGCCTGGGAGTTGTGGGGCTTTGATCACCTTTATTCCAGGTGCAGCAGCAGATGTCACCACCCCAGGGGTGTCCCCCATGGACAGGGGGACCACGGAATGTGTCCAGATTTGGAGCAGACTTTTCTGGGACAGGCCCAGGGTTCCCCCCCGATCCGAGCACAGGGTGTGCCCAGAGATCGCTGTGGGAGGGCTGGGGACTGTCCTTGCCCGGTTCAGCTGTGCCTCCTCCCGGTACCTCTGTGTCTTGATTGGGCTGTGTCCCGCTTTGCTTCTACGCCTTCCCTGTCCGTCTGTAATCCCTTCCTGGTACATCTGTGCCTCGGACGGGCTGTGACCTGTCCCAGTTCCAGTGTGCCCTGCTTCAGTCCGTCCCGGTTGAGTCGTGCCCCGGTTAAGCCCCTCCTGTCCCGGTTCAGCCATTCCCGGTTGAGCCATGCCCCGGTTCCTCCCGTTCCATCACCGTTCAGCTATTCCCGGTTGAGCCGTGGCCCGGTTCAGCCCACCCCAACCAGTTCAGCCCGTCCTGGTTCATCCCGTCCCGTCCCGTCGCGGTCCCCGCGGTCCCTCGTGGCGGCGGAGCGCGGCACAATGGCACAATATCGCCACCTGCCGGCCCCGCCCCGCCCCGGACACCTCCCGGTACCGGCGGGACCCTGACCCCATCCCGGCTGGAGAGACTCCAGGGACGCCCCTCAGGGTTGGAGGACCCTGAGCCCACCCCGGCTGGAGGAACCCCGGGGGCACTCCAGCGTTGGAGGACACTGATCCTATCCCTGTTGGAGGGACCCTGGGGACCCCCCTAGGGCTGGGGGACCCTGACCCCATCTTCACATGGGGCTCACGGGGCCCGCGGGTGGGAACCAACGGGGACAGTGGGGGCTGCAGGTGCATCCTCGGGGTGCTGGGCTAGCGCAGGTGGGGCGTGGAGGAGCCCAGGTAGGTGCGGAGGTCACTGAGGGTGGAGGGGATGATCTTGGCGGGGATGGTCTCCCTCTGGAGTGCCTGGTGGGCGGCGAAGCGGTGGCAGCCCCCAAAGGAGTAGAAGTAGTCACCGCCCTCGCTGCCTTTGACCCAGAGCACGTCAATGGGGGGCACCCGCTCGGGATCTTCCTGGGAAGGGAGAGAGACATCCAAGAGCAACACACTCCAGCACCCCCAAATCCCCCGGGCAGGCCCCAACCTGCCTGTGCTGGGGCTCAGGTGCTGTGAGCTTCCCCAGCAGTGTCCCCCGGGTGGCACGGTAGGTGCAGAGGGGCTGCCCGGGCACCCCGGGGGGGCTGCACTCACCTGCAGGGTCTCCACCAGGCTCTGCACTTTCCCCGGATCCAGCTCTGGCGGGATGGGCCGGATGAGGACGCGCATGGGCACGTTGTGTACGGTCGAGATGTGCTGTGTGTGAATGCTCCGGTCATCAGGCTCGGCCATGGCTGTGGCTGCCGGCCGGCCTTGGCCTTCCTCCTTCCTGCCCAGCCGAGCCCTCTGCTCTGCCCCGAGCAGTGCAGCGCCCAGCCGGGCCGCTCTGCTTCCTCCTGGCCCAGCCATCGTCATCGTCACCGCCTCCGCCCCGCTGTTTTGCAGAGTCACAGTGAAGGGGCAGGACTGGCTGCCGGGACGGGTGCCAGAGCCAGCTGGCCCGCTGCCTGCTCCTGCGAGCCTGCAGTCAGGGCTGCCCTCACCTCCTCGGCCCCACGGGACACCCCTCGGCACGTGGCAGCTGAGCCCCCCACCAGCTGTGCTGGGGGTCCCTGTCCTGCCCCCCAACATGAAAGATGCCCGGGGGTCTCTTCTCCCAGCTGGCCATGCCGGTGCACTAAGGATTATTCTGCAGCGTCTCCTCTGGGAGCTGGGATGTGCCCCCCACCTGCCTGGCCGTGCCAGGAACACATCCCCATCCCAGAGCTCCCTTCCTGCTATGCTGACGCCTGCGGGGTCCTCGGCAAGGAAGAGGAGGCATGACACAGCCCCAGGGCTGAGCAGCCATGCTGGGATTCTCCACAGCTGGGGCAGGCACCGCGGCATTCCAGCCCTGAATCTTTCTAGGTCATTTCTTCAGACCAGTGTCCTAAATGGGGAGAGGCTTCCAGGAAGAACTGGGTCCCCCACCCCACCAGCTGCTGAAGTTGGGGCACCCTGGATCCACAGTGGGGTTGTGATGCCAGCAGATGGCTGCTCCCGGTGCCCTCACCCTGCCTCCTGGGGGCATGGAGGGTCCCCAGCCCTGAAGCCGACTCAGAAACACACTAGTGATGGTCAGGGATGGGGTTGTGAGGCTCTGGGATTAGTATTTTGCAGGGTGAATCTGCTGATGACTTTGCAGGTGAATGGTTGCACGGATGTCACTGGGAGCACAGGACTCAGCGAGGGCACTGCTGACAAGCTGGATGCCAAAAAAATCTACCCTTTCCCACATGCAGGGAAGGTTGAGGGGAGAGAGGTGGAGGGGCAGGAGCACTGGCTGCCCTGGGAGCAGGGACTCTGCTGGGTTGTTCCCACCACCCCTGACCACATCCCATGGGAGTGGATGCCGGCATGGCAGCAGTTGAAATAAAATCTGCTCACCAAATCCTCCCCATCCAGTGCAGTGGAGCCTCAGGGGTGTGTGAGTATCGTCAGCCCCCCCCGGGCTGCCCCCTGGGCTCTGCGCCCGCTGCTGGGATTTCACACACCGCTTTACTTCCAGGTCAGTGCTCTGCCGGGCTCGCAGCCCCCGGCGCTCTCACGAGCAGGATGGCATTGTAACACCCCCCCTCGTCACGGCAGGGGGCTGTCTGGCTGCTGCCCACTGGCTGCAGGGCTGGCAGGGCCACACGGGCAGCGTGGGATGCTCTGGGTGCCTCAGCCACCTGCTCCCAGCAGGCCACCAGGACATTGCCCCTCAGTTTGGGGCACTTCTCTCCACGGTGCTCCAGCCCAGGATGGGTGTGGGCACAGGGCACTATGGGTATGGGCATGCTGGCAGCTCGTGTGCCACCACCCGCCACCGGCGGCACAAATCCCCTGAGACACGTGGTTAGTGGCAGAAATCCCTTTTATATCCCTGAATTGCGTTACAAGTAATACTGCGGGCGGCCGGATCTCAGCAGACTTGTCGTACTGGGGCTGGCGAGTACAAAAACCTGGCAGAAAAAAATCTATCATGCACGGAAAATTATTGCTGTAGTATCTGCTATTTACAGGAGAGAGGGGCGGCGGCGCGGTGCTCCAAGCCTGCCGGCCGCGGGACTCCATACTCTGTGGAACGGCGCCGGCATGGCGGGGAAAGCCCGGTGGGTGCCTGCGTGGCTGGGGCGATGCTCGTCCCCTGAGTGGGGTGAGGATGCATGACCACTGTGCCATGGCAGCGAGGAGCATGACAGGGACATCCCCACTGAGCCCGTGACCAACGCGGGCACCGAGGCGGCGAGAGGAAGACGGTGCAGGGAGGAAGACGGTGCAGGAAGACGGTGTGTGGGGTGCACGAGTGCGGCCCCGTGACGTGCCGGGCTGAGCCCCGAGGTGTCGAGGACTGGCACAGGGTGGTGGGGCTGTGGCAGCTCGCGGCCCGAGGTAGGAGGCGGAGATTTGGGTCGGGCCCTGCTCCGGTGCACGGTGCTCGCTCGGGGGCCGGTGCGGGGATGCTCCGCCGGGAGGTTGCATAGAGTGGCTGGTTTGTCCCCACCGGGCTGGCACGGGGCACGGAGCAAAGCAGGAGCCCACGGCAGTAAGGAAGACGAAGGAGAAGGGCTTTGCCTTTGAGGGAGGCTTGCAGGGCGTGGAGCCCAGGCTGCCGGGCCAGCTCGTGCCCTCCTTGGGCCCTGCTGCACTGTCCGTTCTCGGGGTCCCGTCCCCGTCCGTGTCACCGCGGCTGCGTCCTGGGCACGGCAGCTCTGCTGCAGCTCTGCCACCTCCTGTGAGCCAGCGCTGGCACGGCCCGGCCAGTCTTGGCAAATAAATAGTGAAAAGCATAAGTTATAAATAATATAAATAAGAACATTTAAATAGACTCACCCAAACTTCACGGCTACTCTGACCCCCTCCTCCTGAGAGCAGGCGGTGGGGTGATGGAGAGGGAGCCGGGAGTTGGCTGGAGAAGGGGCTGGGCAAGGGTTGGGGCTACATGGGGGGGTGGTTGGGGGTTTGGGTGCTGCCTGCCGCAGGGCTGGGTCTCCAGCCCAGCTGCCAGCCCAACCATTGGCACGGCAAGGGGGGCTGCACCTGTCTGGGGGACTATTTCCCAGCCTATCACTGTGGCGGAGCCCAGTTGTGCCTGGCCAAGCCAGGAGCTGGGATCCAATGGAGGACGTGTCCCGTGGATCTCTGCTGGGAGCCCCTCGCTCTTCCCCTGACTCTGAGCCTGTGGAGCCACAGTGCCAGGGTGAACACAGTGCCACAGGGCAGGGGGGCAGCAGGGTGCCCTGGGTGGTGGTCTGCAAGGACCCCAGCCTCCAAGGGTGACTGGTAGCCCTGCCCTCCGTCAGCCTCAGCGGCCGTCAGTCCTGCTGAGCCAGCAGTCGCACCAGCCCATGGTCCCATCAGGGTTAGGGTCAAGGGCAGGGCATGCTCCTGGTGGGGAGCACAAAAGTGTCTTTTCTCCCCCGGGATCCCCCGGAGTGAGAAGCAGCAGCTCTAAATAAATAATAGTAATAAATTAAATAAATAAAGGTGAAAATCACAAGCTGGGGGAGGAAATCTCTCCTGGATCTGGAAGAGGTCCCCAGGTGAGTCCCCTGCAGAGAAACCTGCCTGGCTGCAGGGGGAGCTCGGGGACCCATAAGCTTGGAGCTTGGGTCCCATTGTGGGGTACCCCCTTCCCAGGGAGCAGTAGGGTATCCTTCTCCCAGGTGGGGAGTGAGTCTGCAGGGATGTGTCCTCCAGCCTCAGCACAGCTTCAAACTGGCTGGCTGCAGCTGCAGGAGTGCTGGCGTGGGGACTGGGACGAGGATGGGATGGGGATGGGGGCGGGGTGGGATGTGGATGGGAATGGGGACAGGCACGGGATGAGGCGAGGACGGAGATGGGGATGGGGTTTGGACGTAGGGATGAAGATGGGGATGCGCCACAGGGGGCTGGGGGCCTAGTTCCCTATTGCACAGCTGTGTTCGGAGCCCTTGAAGCAGGCGGACTCGTAGTGCTTGTTGAGGTACGACTTGAGGGCGAAGGTCTTCTCGCACTGCTTGCACTTGTAGTGCTTGAAGGCGGAGTGGGTCTGCATGTGGGCGCGCAGGTTGGAGCGGTCGGCGAAGGCCTTCCCGCAGTGGGAGCAGCCAAAGGGCTTCTCCCCGGTGTGGGACCGCATGTGGCCCTGCAGCAGCCAGGGCCGGCTGAAGGCTTTGCCGCACACGTCGCACTTGTGCTTGAGGTTGTGGGTGAGGACGTGCATGGCCAGGGCGGGCATGGAGACGTACGCCTTGCCGCACGTGGGGCACTTCCTCGCCATCTTGCTGTCCAGGCTGCGGTGGGTCTGCTTGTGCCGGCTGAGGTTGGAGGAGGTGGCGTAGGTCTTGCCGCACTCGGGGCAGGAGTGGCGGTGGCTGCCACGGCGCTGGCTCTCGCTGCGCCGCCGCGACCGCCCGTCCGTGATGAAGAAGGCATCCATGGAGTAGCTGTCTGTCACCGCCGCCTCCCCGTTGAAGTAGCGGGCGGAGAAGCTGGACTGGGGGCTCTCGGGGTCGCTGTACTCCTCGTGGCCGGGGGCATAGGCTGGGTCTGGCGGTGGCGGCGGCAGACCTTGCTTCTTGTCCGTGTCGTAGCCAGCTGGCGCCAGGCAGTGCTGGAGGTACCCTGTGGGAACAACACAGCAAGTTCACCACCCCTCCTGGGCAGCCTTGCCAGGGACAGGGGAAAGGCACAATCCAAAATTGCCCACTGGAGATGGATGACTGGGGTTGTCCCTCCCACGCTGGTCCTGGTCCCTGCTGAGTCACTTGAGCATTGGAGCTGCCTCATCCTGCCCTGGGTCCTGTCTGCATCTGTCAGCAGGATGGGTCCCATCCCGTAGCAGTGGGAACTGGGGATGGGGCCATGGAACTTCCAGCTGTGCCTGCCCTGGCTGTGGGCAGTCCCCAGGGGCCATCAGCCGCCAGACAGCTGTCGGTGCCGGGAGCCTCATTGTTCACCATGGCCGTGCCGGTAATGAGCTCTGCTCCGTGGGCAACCAGGATGAGGGGGACAGGGCCACTCCAGGTTCCCTTTCCCTAGCAAGGGGACTGGGAAAACCATCCACCTCTCTGCTGTCTTTGCAGGGTTTATTCTCTGGAGATGGGGCAGCATCAGGAGGGCAGCAGCACCGGGGTCCTGCGCTCCCACCAAGGAGGGGGACCTACAGCCCCCGGGGTGCAGAGCAGGGCTCGGGTACCACTCCACCAGCATCACCCCCATGTGACATTGGTGCTGCTCAGGACCCCGCTTCACATGTGGGTCTCCCAACCTGTGGCAGAGAGGGTGCCTCACTGGCATCCCGGTCCCTCCATCCTGTCACACGAAGGTCACTGCAGGAGCAGCAGTGCAGACCCCTTCCCACCGGGCCAGCAACTCTGGGGGACACACTGGCACCCCCAGGACCCCCAAACTAGTGTCCCATCAGTCCCCTGCCTTATGCACACTGGTCCTTGCAAGCTGCTTGGTAACAGAGGGTCTGTCAGGGGCCTGGGGTCAGTGCATGGCTGGGCTCACCAGCGTATGCTGTGGGGCAGGGTGCACACCCGCGGCAAAGCATCCCCTAAACCCAGATCCCCGGCCAGCATCCACAGGATGCCCTGCCTGGGACAAGCAACCGCCACCGTTTGTCCCGCGGCTGCTGAGGATGCCTCTGGTGGGGAGGGGGCTGCGTGGTGGGGGCAGAGCCGGGCCCCCCCGTCCCCCGCGCCGTGCTGACAGCGCGGGCTGTGCAGAAAGCGCTCTGCTCAGCAATTTCTCACGCTGCCTCCGAGCATGCAGCAAGGTTATTTCCAGGAGAGCAGCGTCGGCAGCTTCTGCCCAGCTGCAGCACATCCCTCCCCCACCGGCTCCTGGCTCCTGAGGACTGGGGAACAGAGGACCCCCTGGCCAGACTGGTCTAAAACCCCAGCCCCGGGCTGGGGAGCACTAGAAAAGGGGGGACAGGCACCACAGCGGTTGGGCAATGTTGACTTGTGCATGGCTGGATCAGGCCCATTCCCGCATCCAGCTCCGTCTCCCGGTCCCCGAGCATCCAGGACTCCCCAGTCTACGGAATGGAGACCCCTGACCTCCCGCCGTCCCCTCTTCTAGGACAGGTCTCTGGGCCGCCCCATCAGGGGGCTCTGCCGAGCCCGGGGGACTCCGAGCCCACCCCAGATTCCCCCCGCAGGATGGGGCTCCAAGGACCCCGACCACCCCCAGCCCAGCCCTTCGCACCTCTCCCAGCGCTGCGACCAGGGGTGCCCCCCTATTCTCCCCCGTCTACTCCCCGTGCCCCGGGGGGGCGCCGGCTCCCACCGCGTTCCCAGGGGGGCTCGGGGCACCGCTGCGAACAATGAAACCCGCCGGCACGGCGAGGCTGCCGCCCCCGCCGCCCCTCTCCGCCCCCGCAGCCCGGCTGCTTCGTGCCCCCCCCAAAACTTGTCGTGGGAAGGAGCCCGTCTCGGTGCTCCCCGGGCGGAGGGGGGGGCTCGGGGCCGCCCACGGGGCTGACGCTGTCACGCAGGGGATGTTTCCCCAAAGGACCAACTTCGTCAGCGGCCGGTGGCCCCGGAGCGGGGGACGAGACGATGAGGGATGACACCCCCCACCCGGCACCCCCGCCCGCCGCGGGACACAACGCGGGGACCCCCGGCCCGTCCTGCCCCGCGTCCCCCTGTGTCTCCTCCCCGGTGCCCCGCCGGGAGTACAGACAATAGCGGCGGGGGGGCCCCTCCGGACCCCCGGCCCCGCACTCACCATCGCCGGCGGCGGGGCCGGGCAGCGTGTAGGGGGGCTCCAGGGGGGCGTAGGGGGGCGCGGGGGCCCCGGCGGCCGGGAACGCCTCCGCCTTCAGCTTCTTCACCAGGAAGGAGCGGGGCATGGCGGGGCCGGGCAGCGCTGGACACCTCCGGTACCGGCACCGCCACCGGTCCCGGCCCCGCACCGGCCCCGGCCCCCGCCCGCCCCGGCCCCGGCGCTCGGCCCCGGCGGTGCGCACGGAGAGGCGCGGGGAGGCGAGTGCGAGGGGCGGGGAGGCGGCAGGGCGGCGAGGAGGAGGAGGAGGAGGAGGAGGAGGAGAGGAGGGGGGGGTAGGAGGGGGAGGAAGGCAAGCGGTCGTGGGGGGAGGGGGCTGCTTCGCCCGGCCGCGCCTGGAGCCCCCCCGGAGCCCCCCGAGCCGCCGGCAGCGCGGGGCGCCCCGGGCATCATGGCAGTGCGGGGTCCCCGGTCCCTCCCCCGGCTTCCTCCCCCCACCCCGGCCACGGACAATGGGGACACGGGGGGACCGGAGGGTGGGACATGCGGCTGCCTCCCACCGCCTTTGTCTCCCTGCCGCCAGCCCCCAGGGCCAGGGAAGGACGGGGCTGCGGGGTGGGAGTCCCCATCCCCATGCCTGTCCCTATCCCTGTCCCGTCCCTTGTCTTCTCTTGCCTCCGTCCCTGTCCTCTGTCCCTGCTTCTTGACCCTTTCTCTTTTCTCTGTCCTTGCTCCCTGTTCCTATCCCTGTTCCCTGTTACTATTCCCATCCATCTTCCCTGTTCTCATATCCGTCCCCAGTCCCTTTCCACTGACCCCTTTCTCTTGTCCTTTTCCCTGTCCCTTGTTCTCCGTCCTCATATCAAAAACCTAAATTGCGAGCGTGTACAAATCCCTGTTCCCTCTTCCCTGTCCCACCTCCGTCCTGTCCCCATCCCTGCTCACTGTTGCCATCCCTCTTTTCCTGTCCCTTTTCCCACCCATGTCCCTGTCCCCATCCCAGTCCCGGGGAGGCACCCACAACAATAGCCGGGCTCGTGGCAGTGCATTGTTCCCCGCAGGAGACCCCACTCCCACTTCCCCCCTTCCCCTCACGGCTGCAGGCAGCCCGTGGTCCGGCGCTGCTTCTCTCTGGAGTTGTGCTGTCTGAGGGCCAGTGGGTGACACGGGGACCTGGCTGGCAGCGGGCCCTGCTCCCCCTGAGCCCTGTGCAATGCTCAGAGTGTTGCAGCACTTAATAAGGATGGTCCCCCAGCTGTCACTGCAGGCAGAGCACTGGCACGGCTGGCACGGGGCAGCCCTGGGCACCCCCAGCCTCGGCAGGCACCAGCCCCTTTGGTCAGGGATGTGGCACCAGGTCTGGAGGCCTAAAGCAGCACCTCTACAGCTGGCACTGAGGGCCTGACTGCTCACAGCCATGTCTGCTCCTTCAGTTGTGCCCAGAGACAAGGCTGGAGCCAGCCCTGCATTGCATCAGGCAGTGCCCCTGCTCACTGCTGTGTGTGGTAGCCCACAGCCCAGGGCATCCCACAGCATCCCACAGCCTGGAGCATCCCACAGCCCTCAGCATCCCACAGCGTTTGATACCCCACAGAATCCCACAGCATCCCACAGCTCAGTGAATCGCATAGCTCACAGCATCCCCCATCACACAGTATCCCATACCCAGAGCATTGCACACTCCACAAGATCCTAGGGCTGCTCCCCATAAGGTCTGGGGTCTTTCCACCCTACTCCCAGGGCTGTGGGTCCCAGGGCTGCTCCCCACATGGGCTGGGGTCTCTCCCCTCGCTCCTGCAGCGCTTGGCTGGGGCTCGCTGGCAGCACCATGAGCCCCATCTGTCCCCGCAGCGCCGCCCTGACGTCAGGGCTCTGCCAAGTTCAAGGTCACCTCTCCCAGAGGGCTGCAGCCCCAGGGGGACATCGCCTGCCGGGCTGCTCCCAGCATCCCACACACACACACACACACACACCGGGCTCCCGGCCTCTGCTCCCTGATTTATTTATCCGTGCGTGTGCCGGTTCTCTCCTGGAAGGCACGTTTGCAGAACGGATGATTACTTACGCCCTAGTTGGGCCTGCCTGAACACTGCCCGCTGCCTGCCTGCTGCCCACTGCCTGCCCGCTGCCTGCCTGCTGCCCACTGCCTGCTGCCTGCCCACTGCTTGCCCACTGCCTGCTGCCTGCCCGCCCGCCCGCTGCCCTGGGATTTTGTCTCTCTCCAGGCTGCGGTGTAATAAGGGAGGTAATTAAGTGTAAAAGGCAGGAGGAGGGAGGGCTGGGAGGGGGGAGCAGCCCCGGCTCCTTTCGGAGGCAGGGGACTGCGATAATGTATGGTAATAACCGCAGCCAGCCCTGCCGAGCTGATAGCGCTGACGGCAGCGCCTGGGCCCCCCCAAACCTGCCCCCGCCGCCATGGGGAGGGGGGGGCAGCGCCAGAAGAAAGGCTCAGCCTTCCTCCGACGGGTTTGTGCCTTCCCGAGCAGCTGTATGGAAATAATTCCCATCGGAGGCAATTGTTTTCCCAGCAAGAGGGAGGGGTCTGTGGGGGTACGGCGGGTGAAAGGTTTTGGGGGCTCCCAAGGGCAGGAGCATCCTTTTGGGGAGCAGGAGGAGAGGGGTCAGGACTCTGCCTCAGCTCCCAGTCTCCCCACAAGGGACACATCCCACTCCCAGGATGAGACAACCTGCCCTGCTCTGCCCCCACATCTCCCACCGGTCCTCAGCCCCGTGTCCCCCACGGATCCTGGATGTGGGGGGCTGTGGGGTCAGCCGGGAGCTGCCGGGGAATGCCCAGTGGTGCTGGGGGTCAGAGCCTGCTGCCCTCACTCCTGCCCTCTCCGCTGCCTCAGCTGCAGGTCCCCCCACCACTGCCAGCTCGGGAGGCTGCTGGCCATTAGGTATTCCAAGCGCGTCCTTCCCGGAGGCGGCCGGGCCGCAGCCGGAGCCCCGAAGTGGCTCCAATCCGTGGTCTGGTGCTGCCGCCAGCACGGGGAGCAGATGCCAGACAAAGGGCCGGGGACAAAGGCCCGGCTGCCTCGTGCCCCAGGGAAGGGGCGCAGGCGCGTGCGGGGCACGGGCGCTGTCCCATCCCAGAGCTGCCGCTGCCCCCTGACCCCCTGTGCCTGCCATACCCTGGCGCCTGCCTGGCCCCTGACCCGGCCAGCACAGCCAGGGCACAGCTGGGTACCAGGTGGCCCAGCCCTGGCATTGGTGGTGTGACAGCCTCGCCGATGGGCACTGTGCCCACTCCGCTCTGCTGCGGCCCCTCTCCAGCTCTGCTCCCCCAGCACTGCCCTTCTTGGGTTCAGCAGGGCACAGGGCTGCAGGGAGGGATCAGAAAGCGTGGATGGAGCCACAGCAGAGGATGGCAAATGTCAAGCACATGCCCCCAGTTCCACCGTGCCTCAGTTTCCCCAGCTGCTATTGGGGTCCTTTGTGAACGCACTGTGTCCCCCCGCCAGCCCCCTCCCCATGGCCGCCTTTGTCCCCGCTCCCCCCAGCTGGCTGCAAACCCCCTGTCTGGGGGCAGCTGCCTCAGCACAGGGCCGGGAACGCTGCCGGGTGCAGCTGGGACTGTGCCCACTCGTGGAGTCCAGGGGGGCTTTGGGGCACAATGCCAAACGGTGACAGACCCCCCAGGGGAAGGGATGAGACACGGTCCCAGCTGAGAGGTACCCAGGCGGGAGGCACTGGCCCAGGCAGCCCTCTCAGCATGGGGGGCAGCAGGAGGCAGAGGGCTGAGCAAACACCTTCTATTGCTTTCATGTGGTGAGGACACCCTGTAGCCAGGCTGTGGACAAAGCCACGGAGCTGCTGCTGCCTGGGGACCTGGCAGAATCTGGTGGGGAGACGTGCCTGCAGCCATCCCAGTCCCAGCGCTGCTTCCCAGCCACCCAGCCTCGCTGGTTTTGGGAGCTGGTGCTGGCAAGAGGGTCAGTCCTGGGGTACCCGTCCCACCGGGCACTGCAGGCTGCAGTAGTCAGCGGATTTGAAGAGGCCGTAGATGTTGACGAGGGGGAACATGAGCAGTGCCCCGAGGAGGGAGCCCAGCTGCTCCAGCACCCCGTACCACACCAGCGCACCGCGGCTGCGGCTCCGCAGGATCACCCCGGCCATCACCTTCACGTAGGTGAGCGTCCCGGTGAACAGCACCCAGGAGAGGACCTGGCAGCACAGGGGGGAGAGAGGTCAGCAGGGCTGGGGGGGGTCTCAGCTGTGGGGATGGGGGACAGATGCAGGGGTGGCCTCGGAGATGTCCCCGGGTGGGAGGGACCCTGTGACTTACAATGATGGCATCGCCCCACTGTGACTGCTGGAGGAGTGGACAGGGACTCATCACCGCGATGGCCATGTTGTAGGCACCAAAGCCTGTCCCTGCCATGGTGAGGAAGCCCATCAGGGACAGGGACCTGCAAGGGACATGTGAGTGACACTGGGGAACACCACCAGCCCATCCCTGGATAGCGGCAAAGACAGCTCCTTGCTGGCTCCATCCTCCATTCCTGGGGTGTCTGTGCTGCCAGGGCATGGGCACCCCACAGACCCTCTCCCACTCGGTGCCTTCTTCCCAAGCCCCTGCAAAGCAGGGGCCGTTCTTAGAGCAGAATCCCCTGGGGTGCACCCTGCTACATCTCCCTGCACCCCGCTACCCACCTGCTGGGCAGGAACATGGCCACGACGCAGGCCAGGGGGTTGGCCATGGAGCTGAGCGTGGTAGTCAGGTGGTAGGTGGTGTGGCCATAGGGCAGGCAGGAGTAGGACTGCACAGATGGCAGGACCCCGTTTGTCAGGGCGCTCACCCAGGCGATGACGAGGTAGATGAAGGTGAGCTTGGTCAGGGAGTAGGAGACCTCCGGCAGGATGTCCCCGGGTCCCCTGGGATCCTTCGAGCATGAGCAGCTGTTCTTCAGTTGCGAGTCAGCTGCCTCGTCAAGGATCTGGTCAAATGAGTTCAGCATGATGTTGCTGGGAAAGAGCTGCTGCTGGGAGAGCTCCCACACCTTGGGCTGCCGGGTGAGGAAGAAGAAGGCCAGCAAGCAGGTCAGCATCATTGCAGTCATGAGCAGGAAGAAGACAAGGGTGGAGAAGTTGGGTGGGAGGTACTGGGTCTCCAGCTGGAAGATGGTGCTCTCCACAGTCTCATTGCCAGTGGTGATGTTGGCGCAGCGGGACATGCCGGAGCCCTGTCCCAGGGCGATGAGAGCAGGGATCAGCCCACTGAGCCCTTCGCCGATGAAGAAGGTGGTTGTGTACTGGGGCTGCAGCTGCATCATGAAGGGCAGGAAGGTGACGGAGGAGGTGCAGTCCACCAAGGACAGGAAGAAGGTGAGGATCAGGAAGGCGACGCTGTGGGACTTCCCAGCGATGACAGAAGTGTGGTTCCAGAGGAAAGACAGGAGCAAGGAGGCTATGACACCCACAGACACAATCACGTAGATAACAGCCACCTCCTTCAGCAAGCCAGGCCGAAAGCGGTTCATGAGGGTGACGAAGAGTGGTCCCACGTTGGCCATCTGGATGATGATGGTGATGTAGGAGGGCAGGTCCCACTGCTCCGGTAGCACTGTCACCAGCAGAGGCACCTCCACCCACAGCCCATTGACGGCCACCCAGGAGCCTGTGCCGAAGGCGCAGGCGAGGAGGTGGGTGAGCAGTGCCATGGCTCAGGGCCGGGTCCCTGGGCCCAGTGGTGACGCTGCCGTGCTGCGAGGAGAGACTGGGATGAGCGTTGGGGTGAGATCTGACCGCACCAGGCCCTGACCGCGTCCTCCCATGACCCCTGCCTATGTGGGCAGGCAGGCAGAACAGCTTCCCTCCCACATGCTACAGGGGTGCGGAATCCACAGCCCAGCCCAATCTGCCTTTGCCCTCTGCAATCCCTGTGGACCCCTCTGCTCCCTTCAAGTGATGACACTGTGCCCTCTTGCCCTGGGTGTGGAATCTGATGGGCTCCACCTGGTCCCATCCCGGAGGGCTAGGGCTTGGCAGCAGCAGGTGCAGTACCCAGGAGGGCATTGAACCTGCCAGAGCTCACGTCGCAGCACGGCACAGCCTTGAAGGGTTCAGCACAGCCCATCGGGGCCCGGCACAGCCTGGTGCAGGGTAAAGAGGGCTCTCACCTGGAGGCTGAGTGGCCTGGGCAGCTGCTCTGCTGGGAATGGAGGTCTTGTACCTCCCACTGCACGGGCAGGGCAGGGCGATGCAGGGCCCGTGTCCTCCCAGCCTGGTTCCCGCGATCCCAGCACGCTCGGGTGGCCGAGGGAAAAAGGCCCCAGCAGCTCATCCTCCAGCCCAGCCTCTGCTCGTACCAGTCAGCTGAGTCAGCTGTGATCCGGGCACATCCCCTGCCCACTCCCATCCCGCTCCTGGGAAGGACTCTCACGTCCCGTGCCCCCACGTTCCATGCCCCCGCAGTCCCGCAGAGCCGCCTCCAGCCCTCTCCCGGGGCGCTGAGCCCTCCAGAGGAAACTCACGTCTCACGGGGCTGAGCCTGGCGGGCGAAACAACCCACCCATGGCCCCGGCCCCGCGGGGAGGCATCGGGGTTGGAGCGGGAACCGGGAAGGAAGTGGGCTCCGGTCTGACCGGTCCCTCGGTAATCTCCCAAGGGTAACTCACTGCGCTTTGGGAAACCCGGCAGCACCACGCGGGCAGGAGCCAGTCCCGGCTGCCGGAGCTGTGACGTGAGGAGGCGCGTCACCACCTCCGGATGCGGATGGGTGACAGCCTGGCCCTGCTCTGCTCTTCGTCTTGGTCCCAACTGGCAGAGTCTCCAGCTCAGGGGGGTGATTATTCTTGGCGGTGTCCTGGACTTTGCCCTTGTCCCCGCCTGAACTGCTTCCCACCTATCACAGACTCTTCTTGCAGGTGCGAGTGTCGCCCGGTGACGGTTTCTGTCCCCATCGGGGCTCTCTGTGGGGTCTTAGGTTGGCATGGGACCCTCGGGGACCCCCGAGTGTGGAAGCTGTCCCGCCGTGGAACACTGCGGGAAGCCAACTGTGACTCAGCATCTGAGCCACAAGCACCAGTCGGGTGAGGAGACAAACTCTAGGCTACCCCCCGCAGCACCCCCACCCCCCGTCCCATCCCAGCACCCACCGCCCCAGGATGCCTCATGGCAGCTCTTCCCCCAGCACCCACCGGGTGTCGCTGGGAGAGCGGGCTGCAGTCCTGCGAAGCCTGGAGCTGCCTTCTCCCGCCTGCCTGCCTGTTTCCCTACTGTTCTCCCTGTCTGCCCTCCCTGCCCCGCTTCCCTGCCTGCCCTGCCTGCCCTGCCTGTCTGCCTGTGCCTGTCCCTGTCCCTCCGGGGGGCTACTGCTCCTGTGGGAGTACCCATAGCAGCCAGGGCTGTTGAGTGCAGTGGGGACAAGGGTGTCCCCTGGCACTGTGGGGACAGGGGGTGCCCGTGGTGGGGGGATGGTCACAGTTTGAGGTGCTGCTGTGGTTTAACCCCAGCAGGCAGCTCAGCCTTCCCCCCACAGTTGCTCACTCCCCTTGGTGGGATGGGGGACAGAATGGGAAAAGGGAGAAAGGTCATACCTTGAGCTAAAGTCAGTTTAATAGGGAAAGCAAGGATGTCCTACAGTCCAGGGTATCCCTTGGTCAGGGGGGCAGCTGTCCCACCCATGTCCCCTCCCAATTTCTGTGCACCCCCAGCCCTCTCATTCACTGGTGGGCAGTGTGAGGAGCAGAAAAGTCTCTGGTACTGTGTGAGCACCGTTCAGCCATAATCCAACACCCCCAGGTTATCAGCTTTCAACACAATTCACAAACAGTCCCACACTGGCTCCTATGGAGAAAATTACCACTGTCCCAGTAAAGAGCAGTACAAAAGCCCAGGGGACCTGGAAGGCAGGGAACAGGTCCAAAGCACTGGGGGAAACCGGGTGCAGGGAGCTCAAACCGGCCCTGCAGCAACTGAGGTTGCTGTGTGTCCATAGTGATGTGGACAGGGAGGGGATGACAATTGTGCTGTGTTTAATTTGGCAGCACAAAGGAGCAGCCAGGCCAGTGGTGAGACCCTTCCCAAGGGCGAATGGCTGCGGGGCAGGGGCACTGGAGCTCGGGGGGGTGCTGAGTGTGGGACCCCCATGCTGCCCCTTCACGCTCCTCACCCAAATCCACCCGACACGTGCTGCCTGCCCTGCCTGTGCCTTCTCCGCCCCCTGCCCGTGCCTCCTCTGCCCCCTGCCCGCCCCACAGCTGAGCCCCCGGCCCCCAGCCCCTCACCCCTCCACACCCCCAGCAGATGCGAGCGAAGGCCCCGGAGGCAGATGGCAACATTTGGTAGCCGAGTGGTCCCTGCCTGCGGGCCTTTGCTGGGCTGTGGTGACCATCCCTCTGGAAAACCCCCTCCTCACCAGCCAGGACTGGGCACCCCATCCCAGCTGCAGCCAGTACAGGGCAGGGGTTACAGTGGGGACTCCCCAGGCTGGGCATGCTGCCCGTGCCATGGGGGTGTCCGGATGGCGGGAGGGCATGGGAGGATCTCGGCAGGCTGGGAGAGCAAGGGTCAGTCCTGAAGCTCAGCCCTGGCTCGACTCTAATATCTGCTTCCAGCTGGAAGCAGTGGAGGCGGTCTGCCTGGGCAGGGAGGGGCTGCTGCTCCATTGCTGGGGGACAAGGGGGACCCTTTCACCCCAGAGACCACTGTCCACCCCATTTGAGTGGGTATGACCCCCCAGACTTGGGGACCTGCTGGCGGGTTACAGCCGCTGGACCCCGGCAGCCCCAGCGCCATTTGCATCTCATTTCCATGTGAAAGGAGCAGGTCAAGTTGAAAGTTGAAAGGCTGGTGGGGGGCAGCCGGGAAGGGGCCGCTGCCGGAGGTGAGACCCCAACAAAAGGGGCCGGATCCCCAGGGCCCGGCGCTCGCCTGGCCACGGGCTGCGGCCACGGCCCCATGGCAGCCGCCATCTGCGGGTCCGTGCCGCCACCACCGGCCAGACAAAGGCCTCGTGCCCGGCATGTCCCCATCTGTCACCTCCCCAGCTCCTGGCTCCCTGAGCAGAGACCAAATGGGGGGATCCGGGTGCAGGCAGCATCCTTCCCTCTGCCCACGGGGAGCGGGGTGATGCTGGGCAGAGCAGGAGCCTCCCCATCGCGTCCCCATGTCCCTTCTAGAGTGGTTCTGCAGAGCTCTTGCTGGGGAAACAGAGGCAGGAGCAGAGGGTGGTTTGCCCTGGGTCAGGGCATGGCAAGGGGATGAAATAAAACACCAGGAATTAGCAGCTACCAAGATGAAGGGGCTGGGGGCTCCCAGATCTTTGGGGTGCCTCTGCATGGGGCTGCCTACACTGCACTGAGCCCCAGTAGGTGCTACCAGGCACCTGCAGCTGCCTCCACCCCACATTTCCAGGGAGGAATTGGCCTCTGAATGTGTTTCTGCTCATTTGCAGCTGCACTTACCTTTCAGGAGGTCCTGAGAGTGGCACCAGGAATGTCTGTGGGAGGTGAGAGCAAAGGCAGTGCCAATGCCTCTGTTTCCAAACACCGTGCCCTTGTCCCTGGAGCAGCAGGGGAGGTGCTGCACCAGGTGCTGGGGAAGCATTCCTGCAGAAGGTTGCCCTCCCGGAGCATGTCCTGGGATGCTCCCGGGGAGGGCGAGGCACGGGGCGCTGCCTGGCTCCAACGCCCTGCTCCGACGGGCCAGACGTGCCCGGGCAGCTCCTACAGCCTCCTGCCTGCACCCGTGCAGCCTCGGCAGCCGTGGGGGGATGCAGCCCGAGGGCTCTGCCCTCGCCTACCGACCGGGCAGGGATTTTCCAGCCGAGCCCGTTGTGTGGATCTGAGCCTAGGGTAGCCCTCTGGTTCCCAGACAGCTGTTTACTGTGTACTTCCCTTGGCTCTTCTCCCTCCACCAACTCCTTGTGTTGCTCCAAGAGCAGTTTGAACAATGCAGGACTGTAACTGAGCTCATTCCCTCCATGCAGAGCTGACTCCGGTACCATGGAGCAGGAGCCACCCTGGGGCTGGGGTCAGGCCTAGGGGTTCAGGTGGCTGTGGGTTTGGTGACCCTGCTCGAGTGTGTCACCTGCCTGCCTTCCTACTCACCAGATTATTTTCCTACACTTTGGAATTTTTGCTGCCAGGTGCATGGGGAAATAAGGCGAGTTTTCCACATCAGAGCAGGCCCTGCCAGCTGGCCGTGCCGGTGACACGGGGGGACTCAGGTGCCCACAGGAGGGCTGGGAATTTCCCTGTCTCCCTCAAGCCCTGACACAGCACCAGGATCCTCTGCCCGCAGTGGGCAGCGACGTTCAGAAGGGTTTTGGCTGTGCCCGTGTGAGCACCTCGGGCCATGAGCGCATCCGGGCTGCCCAGCCGGCACCGCGGGCTGAACCGGCACTTGGAACGTCACCAGGCACCGTCACGCTGCGTGACGCAGCCTGGCATGGGGGAATGCCCCGTGGTTTCGATCCCGTGTGAGCGCTGAGCTGCCTCGGAGGGCGTCCTCACCCGGAGCTGACTCAGCGGCAGCCGCCGCACGCGGAGCTGCTCCAGCGCCCGCCAGCCACCGTCCCGCGGGGACACGGAGAGGACGTGGCTGGGTAGCAGGAGGAGCGGGGACATTGGGACAACGTTGGGACGCCCTCAGAAAGAGCGCAGGGGGAAGCAGTGTGGCAGCTGATCCGTGCCGAGGAGGCTCCCACGCCGCAGGGCCGATCCAGGTGGGTGGCGGAGGTGGTGCTGGTCCCGTGCCGGTCCCGTGCCAGCAGAGTGGGGCTGGGTGAGCTGGTGAGGGGTGGGTCACAACTGCACCCCTCTGGAGCAGCTCCGTCCAGGCAGGAGGCGACCTGGTGTGCCAAGTGATCCTGGCTGGGCTGCCCACCCCAGGAGGGCAAGGAGCTGGGGCCATGCTGGGTGTTGCCCAACACTCAGATCCCCACGCTCCGGCTGGGCCTGGGGCATGGGATAATATTGGGGCACAGGGATAATGTTGCCGTGTTTTGGGGTCTGTTGGAGGGCGGCTCCACTCGGCTCGCCTTGGCTCAGTGCAGCCCAGCTCAGCGTGGCCGTGCCAGCACAACGGCTCAGCACCACAGGAATGTGGAGCAGCAGGTTGTGCCCGACCTGGCTGTCCGTGCTGGGGAGGGGACCCCACACCGGCCACAGGTGACTGCTCTGAGGGACCCTGTGTCCTCATCCCTGTGCCCCAACAGCCACCTCTGCCATGGCTTGGCCCAGGGCTCAGTGTCTGGCACTGAGCTGAGCTCCAACACTCGACATGGGGACACTTATCTCCTTCACCTTGCCTGGGGGGCACATTTGCATCCTGTGCTAAGCCAGAGAGCCCTCCCTGTGGCTGGCACAGGTATGAGGGCAGCAGGGCTGGACATTGGCATGGGGTCTGGGCAGTGCTGGACCCAAGGGGTGCTGCAGAGGGGTGCAGAAAGCTGCTCCAGTGAGGAGGCAGGAAGATTTGCGCCGGTGCTGGGACCGTCCCCAGCTGTCACCATGCCTGACCGCCCCCCTGCAGACACTTTCCAGGTCAGGAGGCAGCGTGTCCCCCCAGGCAGGGCATGAGGACGAGGACAGGGACAGCCATCCTCCCCCAGGCCTCTCGCCTGTCACAGCGTGTCAGGCGGACACACCGTGTGCTGTGCAGGAACCCTGCTGGGGTGCAGATCCTGAGGGGGCTGGGGCAGGCACAGTGTCACCCCTGGGCTGGCAGGGGGTGCAGACGTGGCTCAGCTGTGGCTCAGCCATGGTTTGGCAGGGCTGTGGGTGCCGGGGCTGGCTCCTGCCGCCTGCGGCCAGTGCTGGGACAGGCTCTGGGCTGCACCCAGGAAGTTTGTGCAGGGAGTTGAGTGGGTGACGTGACAGCTGCCTGCTCGGGGCTGCCGTGAGAACGAGTGGGGCCACAGCCCACTGGCCCCCACCGTGCCCACCACTGCTCCTGGTGAGTGCCGGGGCTTGTTCCCACCTCCTCGGGGCTCACCAGTGCCCCAAATCAGGACCACTGGGGTGGGATCTCAGAACAGCTCGGGAAGGGGGCTGGGGGAGGGAGTTTGAGCCATATGTACCCCTGTGTGCTCTGCCATTGCCTGAGCTTCCTTGGGTACTGGGCCCCTTCCTGGTGTGCCCACCCCTGGGTAGGGGGCTGCAGAGGGGTGCAGGGCTGGTTTGGGTGTTCCCCCCCTTCCTGCTGTGGGCGGGCTGGTGCCTCTGCACGGCCGTTGTGGCAGCGGCTGCGCTCGTTGGGGTTGGCAGGGGCCCAAGGACACGGGGTGCACGGGGCCCCACGCTGCTCCCAGCGCACTGTGGCCGGGGAAATGCTGGTGGAAACCCCCACTCATGCTTTCCAAGGAGCTCCAGGATGGGAGCAGTGAGCATGGGAGCTTGCAAGAGCAGCCAGGGTGTTTGCATAGAGGGCCTAGAGTTGAGGGAACAGCAGAGGGAGTGGAGCACTGATTCCCCCAGCCTGGAAGGGTGGTGGGTGAGGAAACCCTGAACCTGGGAGTAGGCAATGCACCCCTCGGCATGGGTGATGTAAAGATGTGGGTGACTGCACCCCGGGAAGCAATCAGTGCTCCCGTAGGAGCACGCAATGCACCCCTGGGAGAAATCAATGCTCCTCTGGGAGCGGGTGACACATTTGTGGGTGCAGGAAATGCACCCCTTGATGTGGGTGATGCTCCCCCTGGGCACATTCAGTGCGCCTCTCGATGCAGGCGGTGCATCCCCGGGCACAAGCGATGCGGGCAGAGCACGGGTGAGGGGTGCTGGGCTCTCCCCGCCCCACTCGCTCCCCAGGGTGCCCCTCGCCGGGGCCGGCCCCATTGGCCCCGGTGCGGTTTGAAGCAGGCGTGCGGCGCGGATTGGCCGGGGGACGTGTCGGGGAGGCTCGGCGGTGGTGGAGGCGTGGTGTCTGCCTTCAAATAGACAGCCCGGGGCCGGCGGCGCAGCCAGTGCAGCACCGCACAGCCCGGGCAGCCTTTGTCTGCCGCGGGGCCGGGGCGCGGGCAGGGGCAGCATCGGCAGCATCGGCAGCATCGGCGCCGCGCTCACCCCGGTCCCTCTCCGCAGCCGACGGCACGAGAGCCCCTCGCTGCCCGTGGCGGCCGCCCACCCCCTGTCCCGCTGCCGGCACGGAGGATGCCCGTCGAGGCGCTGCAAGCCGGCGACACCATGAAGGGGGTGACGGTGACAGCGCCTTTCACCTCGGTCATGCCCGTCCGCATCCTCCGCAAGGGCCCCGCGTATTTCCGCCGGCACGCCGAGCCGGGGGCCGCGAAGCCCAGCGCAGTGGAGAGGCTGGAGGCCGACAAGGCCAAGTATGTGAAGAGTCAGCGGGTCGCCAGCACCAAGCAGGAGCCGGTGAAGCCACTGCTGCTCAAGCAGCCCCTCTTCACGCCGGGGGTGCGCCGGGCTGTGCTCACCCCCAGCCGCAGGGCACCCGCCAGCCCGCGCCGCGCCGAGGCTGCCAGCCCAAAGGCCTCCCTTGACCTGGAGATCCTCAACAACCTCATCAACCTCTGTGACAGCCCCTTCCCTAAGGCTGAGAACCCACTGGGCAGGGAGTGCAGGTGGCGGGCAGAGGTGCCGGTGGCGGAGGGGCCTGGCAAGCCGCCGGAGAGCCCCACCATGGCCAGGCCCCCCGGCAGCGTGGCTGTGCGGAGGGTGGACGTCCGTCCCTGTGGAGCTCCACGGAGCCCAGTGACACCGGTGCCCGCGTCCCCTGTCCCAGGTGGGCTGCCTGTGACCCCGTCTCGGAGCTCACCCGCCCGCCCCGAGAGCGCCCGCCGGCAGCCGCTGCTGCACCGCTCCAAGTCGGACCTGAGCGACCGGCTCTCGCGGGCCACTGCCGACCTGGAGCGCTTCTTCAACTACTGCGGCCTCGACCCCGAGGAGATGCAGGACATGGGGGCCGAGCGCTTCGCCCGCGCCAGCTCCGACATCGTGTCCCTCAAGTTCCACAGCGTGAGCACGGCCAGCTCGGAGGGCGGGCGCTCGCCGCCCAGCGCCGCCACACTGGAGGGGCGACCGGCCGAGCGTGTACCCTACGGCATCTCCGTCATCGAGCGCAACGCCCGTGTCATCAAGTGGCTCTATGGGCTGCGCCAGGCCAGGGAACCCCAGCAGGTCTCCAATGTGTAGCAGTGCCATGGTGGGCACCGGAGATGGGTTGCTTGCAAGCGGGCAATGTTGGATGGGGACAGAGCCCAGGCTGTGCCCTGGGAGGAGCAGGGACCTCTTGGCTGTGACAGGACCCTTGAACTCAGCCCCCCCTGTGCCACAGCACCACTGGCCCGATGTGGTGGCTGGGCATCCATCATCAGACCCCTGTGGCAGCACTGGCGAGTCAGGCCCCTGCAAGCCTGTGGGAAGGCAGAGGATACGTGTGTCCCTGGGTGTGGGGCTGGTCCCCAAAACCCATGGAACCCCATGTGTGGCTGCCCTGCCTGCTCTACTGGCAGCTCCTGCCTGCTGTGCTCCTCACCAACACCCATGGGTGGGGTGCAAGGGGCTGGTTCCCCCCTGCACGGAGCAGGGACACAGCCCTGGGGAGGGAGCTGCCCCTGTGCAGCCTCCACTGAGGGGGTCCCACTGCCTGAGGTGGGGGCTGTATCCTGGTGGCCCTGTCTTATTGCTGAAGGTCTGGGAGAAACTGGGTGCTTCAGGGGGTGGGGGGCAAACCTGACCCCCTGCTTGGAGCCACCCAGGGCTGTGTGTGTGCGTGTGAGTGTCTGTGGGTGCCTGTGTCCCCCCCGGGCTGCCAGAGGGCCTGCAGCCCACACCATGCTGGACCTGGTATTTATGAAGACAGAAGTTCCTCTTTTCTACTGTTTTTCCTGATGTTTCATGTGTAAATAATAATAATGGTAATGCAGCCAGGTTTATTATTAAATGTCTGTGTTTTGGAGGCTGTGCGTTGTCTCTTGAGGCGGTGGAGGTCGGGATGGGGCAGGGACCCTTGGTGTGCCTGCGGATCTGCAGGACTGGGGGCGCTGAGCGGGTGGGTGCTGGCAGGAGCGATGGGTGCTGTGCTGTGGCGTGTCAGCGCGGGGCCCGGCGGGCACGGCAGGGTGGTGGTTGGGTCTGGCAGGTCCCGGCAGAGCCCCAGTCAGTGGGATTCCCCTCTGTGCCATGCAGCCCTCCCCTGCCTCCTTGCCTCTCTCCAGCAAAGCTTGGCTGGATCCTGGCTCCCCCGAGACTGGGAGATGGGGGTGGTGATAGTGGAGACCTCCCAGGCGGGCTGGGATGAAAGTTGGTGCAGGGAGTGCTTTGAAGATGAAAAGCGCCTCTGTGTTCTCCCAGGGCAGCCCTGCGTGGCTGGGGCAGCACTGGGGCCCCCTTGACTGGGGCTTGCACACAGCACCCCATGAAGAAGCAGTTCCCACCCCAGCCCAACTCCTGCACTGTGCATGTCCACCCAGATCTGCAGCCTGTGGAGCAGGATTCGTCCAGCTCCTGCTGGGATATCAGCAGGGCTGGGTGTTGGGGATGTGCAGGGCAGGATGTTGTGGCAGGACATGGTGACAGGACTTGGTGACAGGACTCGGTGACAGGATGGCATCTGGCTGTGAGTCAGGCTGACAAAGTGCTCTGGGGAAGACACACATACCCGGGGGATCCTTAATGATGGCACATGGGGCACCAGGTGTCTCCCCAGGGAAAACACCCCGGAAATCAGAGGGGGACAAGGACCCCAGGCACCCGCCTGGGGACAGCCTTCGCCCTTGGGGAAATCTCTGAGGGAACCGGATCCCTGCTGGTGGCTGGGACCGGCTGTGCTGCTGGATTCCTCAGCCTGGCGTGTCCCAGGGCTTGGTCTAAATTTGCTGCTATGGCGAAGGAGCCGGGGGGGCATGGGCTAAGCAGCCACATGTTCCCCAGGCACCGCCTGTCCTCGGTGTGGCTCTGCTGTCCCAGTGTCCTGCGTGGCCAGGGCCTGACGTGGCTGTCCAAAGCCCTGTGTGCTCATGTGTGCAAGCATGATCCTGTGCACGCATGTCCAAGGGTATGTGCCTGTCCACGTGCACGCGTGTTTATGTACATGATTTCCGTGTGCATGCGGATGCACGGACAGCAGCCGTGTTCCCGAGGCAAGGGTCTCCATCTGACCTGGCACTCACTAGGACTGCCAGCACAAAACCCCGGCACAGACGTGTCCAGGAGCATGTGCCCCCCTGGAATGCCCCCCTGTCGCCTGTCCCTGCTGGGGACAGCAGGGCAGCTCCCTGCTCCCTATCGCTTTCCCTGGCAGCTGCCTCCCCGTGGCTCCGGTTTCACGGGGAGTGCAGCTGAGCCCGTCGGTTATTCCAGGGAGGAGGGGAAATGCCCATCACTGTCACCAAGCCCCCCAGCCGAGATCTCCCATGGGTGCCCCAAGCGCAGGCAGGAGGTGCAGGCAGCCAGCCAGGACAGAAGGAAAACCGGCAGCACCGCCCCCTGTGTTTTCCATTTTTTAATTATTCCCCACTGATGAGCATCTTCTGGAAGCGCCAACGACGTCACGTGCTTTAATCAGTGTTAATTAGCGGGTGCCTCGGGACAGAGATGAGGGGAGGCAGCAGGAGCCCCCCCGCTGCTGCGTGCACAGCCGGTGCCAGTGCCAGTGCCAGCACCCACCACTTCCCACCCCCAGCCCCATCTTTAACCACAGCCCCCTCCCCACCCGCGACCTCCAGACCCATCCTGGCTATCCTGGGGCTCTGCCAGCCCCCTGCCAGCTCAGTGTCTGCTCACAGTGAGTGCCTTCCAGCACTGGACCATCAGCCATCCCAGGACTGGGCCCCCTGAGGGTCCCCACAGGCACCCCCTGCTCTTTTTGTCCCCTCTGGTGGCCGGCCCCATCCTGTGAGGAGCAGTGCCTGTCCTGCCATGCAGGAAGACAGTGGCTTGAGCCACATGTGGAAGGGATCAGCCTGTGTCCCCCTGCATGGCTGTGCCTGGGCAGAAGGGGATGGAGGGATGCCACCAACCCCAGTACTTGTGAGGATCCCTGTCCCACCCAGCTCCTCTAATCCTGCAGGAAGGCGGGATGGTGCGGGCTTTACAATGCCCAAAACCAGTGAAAAGGCAAAGCCCCCACCATGCCTTGGAGCCCATCTGAATGCACAGTGGTCCCAGAGGTTCTCATCACTGTGTGGGGGGTCTTGGACACCTGTCCCCAGGGCAAACCCCTGAGTCCCAGCAGAAATCTGTGGAGAGAAGCTGAGGTGGGATCAGGGGGTTTCCATGTGCCAGAGCCCACTTCAGCTGGACTGGCTTTGTCTCAAGGCAGGGCCCCCAGGCCAGCTCCTTCAGCACCAGCACCCCTCACCCCTGCCCGCAGTCCCTCCGGCACGGCCATGATGACACTGCAGGCATCTGGAAAATGGGATAAACAAGAGTGAAAAAAAAAAAAACAACTGGTGGAAAAGGTTCCCTGCAGTGGCCAGGGGAGGGGGTCTCAATCTTCCTCAACCATCCCTTGTCCTGGACTTCTCCCTCTGTGCTGGCACCGCTCTCAGTGCCTCCCTGACTGCCGGCACATCAGAAGCTGGTGGGTCGGATCATCATGCGAGTGCCCCTCAGGGAGTAGCTGGGCCCCTGGAAGTGGTGCCAGCGGATGCCGTTGAGCTTGCGGATGTTGTTCCGGGCTGGGTAGTAGATGCCGTTCAGGTTGGAGAGGCCACAGGCGTCGAACCACCATCCTGCGGGGAGGGTGGCACCGTGAGCGGGCACCCAGGGGTGCCGCGCAGGGGTCCCCCCCTGCTCCACTCACCTCCCGAGAGCATCTGGGCACACTTGCAGAGGCAATTGTCGTTGTCGGCGTCGCGGGTGCTGAAGTGGGTGCCCTGCAGGGCCAGGCCACTCTGCTGCCCGGCAGTGCCACTGTAGTCCTGCAGTGACAGCCTGCGCCCAGCAGGAGCACAGTCACCGTCACTGCCGGCTGCTGGGGGGTCACAGAGCCCCCCAGCCCTGCTCAGGGAGGCCGTGGTTGCCACGAGCTGAGCACAGCATGGATGGATGCAGGCAGGGATCCTGCACATCCAGCTTGGTGGGGTCCCCAAGGGTGGAGGCTGTGCTATGCTGGGGCAGAGAGCACCGCGCTCCAAATCTCCTCCAGTCCCCTTCGCTGGGGCCCAGCTCGGTGCATGCATGGGATGGATGGTGCAGGAGATCTCCAGAGTCTGGTCCCACTTCCAGCCCAGCAGGGAAGACCCCAGAGGGCCCCCCTCCTGCCTGTTGCCAGGAGCACACAGTCATGGCAAGCTGGACATCATTAGCACAGCATCCCTCCCCAGACATGGGCAGCCTGGGGATGCCTGGCACCCCCAGGAGTGCCTGGTGACCACGGCTGTGTGACCCCACTTGCCCAAGCAGCGAGCTGCAGTGCAAGTGCCCCCTGCAGCTGCCTGGGATAGGAACTCCCTCTGGGATGGCAAATCCTGCTGCCTTGATGCAATTCTATACATTAAAAATCCGCTTCTCAGGAGTCCAGGAAGAGAAGAAAGAGTGCGAGGTGGCCGCCCTTGCAGTGCCTCTCTCCTACCTGTACAGCTGCCGCTCACTTCCCAGCTGGAATTTCCCGTACTGGGCATACACCTGCCTGCCCTCCCAGTCCTGCAGCTCCACTCGCAGGGCGTAGGGCACCCGGCTCGTCAGCAGGTGCACGGCCTCGTTACCCAGCCAGTACTCCCCTGCTGCATCTCCAAAGCCCTGGGGAACAGCAGGGTGGGTGAGTGCGGGGTGCCCGAGGTGCCCCCAGGGTGTCCCCATCCCCAGGAGGGCACAGACCTGCTTGTACTCCCTCCAGCTCCTCTGGAAGCTGAGGCTGCCGTTGGCACGAAGCTGGATGACAGTCCAGCCCCCTTGGTCCGTCTCCATGTCACAGTAGGCCTGTAGAGGGGAGAGGAGGATGGGCTGGGGATGGCTTGGAACGGGCAGTCAGGGGCATCCCCCAGTGGACTGGGCAGCTTGGTGCGGGCACTTCATGGGTGCCAGGGCTTGTTGAGGGGCTGTCAGGCGTGTGCTGTGCCCAGTGCCTGGCTGGGGGGTCACTCCTCCCTCCATGGCTGTGGGCAGGTGCTGGGGCATGGTGTTCACAGGTGAGGTTGCCTCTAAAATCAGTTTTATCCCTCCATCTGGAAGGCTGTGCCAGCCCTGCCTTTACTGGGTGGGTGCTGCCTCCAGCCCTGAACAGCCCCTGGGGCCGGATCGTGTGGGGAGAACTGCCCTGGGATGTGCCATACCCACCGTGGTCTGGAGCTGGTGTGCACTGGGTTGCACTGGGGTGGGAAGCACCCCGAGGTGCTGCAGGGGTGCCCTCCCCAGGCTATGCTCACCTTTTTGGGCTCGCTGAGGTTGGCGATGTGCAGGGTGTACACGCCGCTGGTGCGGATGCCTGCCCGGCGCACCTCAGCACAGTCCTGGAATTGCTGCTCCTGCCCAGCTGACATGGCTGTGGCAGAAGGGACAGCGAGATGGCAGAAGCCCTGCCAGCCCCACAGCCCTGCCTGGTTTTGCTGCTCTTCCCTCTTCCTTTGGATGCCTTTGTGCCCACGGACTATTTTTCCTCCTTCTGTGCCGTCTCCCACAGGCTGAGCAAGGCAGCTGTGCCACTAGGGTTGCTGCCAGCCTAACCCTGGGGGTTTTCCATGGCTGGGGAGGGAGTCAGGATATGAACACTCCCCCTGAGGGCTCTAAGCTGCTACTTAGGTGCAATGAGTGGCTCATTTTCTAGTGGAAGGTGTCCCTGCCCACGGAACAAGATGAACTTTAAGGTCCTTTCCAACCCAAACCATTCTGCAATTCTATGATTCTTGGGGTGAAATCACTCAAGCTGAGCTGAGCACCCTCCTGAGAGGGGAAGGTGTTCTCCCACTGCCTGTACCCTGCCCACACCCTGCCCCATGCCCTGCTCACCTCTGCCCTGCGAGACGAGGCGCACCAGGCTCTGCACAGACTGGAGGAGCTGGAGCTGCTGGCGCTGGAGCAGGCTGGTGTTGGCACTGGCAGCCAGCAGCGTCTTTTCCAGCTCCTCGATGGTGCCACTCTGCCGGCTCAGCAGCCGCTGCAGCTTCTCCTTCTCCAGATGGGCCCCTGCCAGCTCCGCCTGCTGCTTCGTCTCCATCTCCAGCACCCGCACTTCCAGGATGCTGGGAGGGGGATGCAGCAGTGATGGGGATGGCAGAGCGGACCCAGCCTCAGCTGCAGTGTCCTGGCATGCCTGCGGGGACCCATTGCTGTCCCCATCCCCTGCTGCACAGACTGAATCTCACCCCCACCTCTGGGATGGGCCCAGTCAGGGGAACCCAAAGCCCAAGGGGCCATGCTGGGGCTGTGCAACCCCCAGGGACCCCAGCCAGCACCTGGAGGGGTTCAAGTCCCCTCAAAGTGCAGTGTGAGGTGGGAGACACCAGCCCCCCTGTGGGGTTCAAAGGCTGTGGGCATCCCTGAGCCACTCCAGTCCCTACTTGTTCCTGTTCTGCAGTTTATGGATCTCGTTGGTCTGCAGCAGCAGCTGCTTCTCCAGCTTGGTGGTGGACAGGGAATTCTCCTGGAGCTGCATCTCGATGCGCCAAGTCTGATTCAGCACCTGCCTCAGGAGCAGAGGGAAGCATTGGCATCAGCAGCCAGGACCCCACCACATCCCCTGATGTCACCAGGCTGGCAGGTCCCTGGCACACAGCCCTGTCACCTCTGGCACTGGTGCACTAAACCCTGTGTCACCTCGGGGAATCGCCCCACTTTTATCAGCAGACAAACAGTGCCACCCTCCACCACGCTCTCAGGGTGGTGGGGACGTGGGGACACACCTGGGCCTCCACGTCGGTGAGCTTGCGGCTCTGCTCGGCGCTGCGGTTGAGGAGGGAGCTGCCGATCTCCAGCACGGTGGCCGTCTGGTTCTGCGCCACCTCCGGCTTCACGCCGCCCTGGATGTAGCTCTCCAGCTGTGGAGGGGAGTGGGGATGCAGGGGATCGTTTGGGCACCTCGCCAGGTCCCGTCTCCTCGCCCTGGCCCAGCCTGGCACCGCTGGGCACAGCCCTGAGGCACAGCCCTGCGTGTTTCAGCCCGGCAGGACCCACCCTGGGGGCCCTTCGAAACTTATCAGGGGACAGAGCGAGATGAGCTGCTGCGGGGGAGCCCCCTCGGGCACTGTCTGCCAAGATTCCTGGGCTGCCGTGCCAGCTGGGACCTGGCACGGGCTTGTGTGTGCCCAGGTGTGCTGGAGAGCTGGGGCTGATGGCCAGCTGGGGTGGCCCTGCCAAGAAGCCGGGCAGGAAGCGGCTGGCATTGGCATTGGCATTGGCACTGGCATCAATTCCCAGCCCGCAGCCACTGGTTTCCCAGGGCTGGGGAAGTGGAGGGTGGGAGGCCACCATGGGCCAGAGAAGGTGGCTGTCCAGAGCTTGGTGCTGCCCCACCACGGGGAAAAACCTCTGGGCTGGGAAGGAGCTGGCAGCGGACACAGCTCGGACACAGCTGAGATGATGCTTCCGCTTTCCCAGCCCGCGGGGGAGCCGCCTTTCCCAAAGGCCTTGCTATTTCTGGACACTCTGCCATGAGGTTCCCATTCAGCCCCTCCCCAGGGCGCTGGCCTCGATGGGGGTACAGTCCCTCGGCGGGGGCCGCAGGGAGCGGAAGGGGCCGCGCTGCCGCCCACGCTGGGAAAGCAGCCCCCGAGAGCAGGGGAGGGGGATGGGGCTGCCCAGCTTCCTGCACCTCACAGATCCCACTGTCTCTGCACTGCCCAGATCCTGCTTCCCTGCCCCTGCAGGGAGGGAGCCCCACATCCCCGTGCATCTCGTGGGGTTGTGGACCAGGGTTGGGATGCTGCTTCCTGGGCGGCGTGGCAAGCAGGCAGCGGTGCTGGGATGCTCTGCACCGTGCAGGGAATGCGGTGGTGCCGGGATGCTCGGCATGGGAGCACAGCCAGGAGCTGGCCAGGGCACAGGGCTCTGCACTTGTTTGGCCTGATGAAATCCCACTGACGGTGGCAGGGCCCCATTCCCTCCTCCCCAGCACCAGGCAGTGGCAAAACCATCACCCCACCATGAGCACTCGTGGTGGGGGCAGGAAAGTCCCGGGGCTGGGTGTCCCAGCTGGCGTTGCCCGCACTCGCTTCCCTGGGGATTTTCCTTCGCAGAAATGAGCTCTAGGGGAGGAAGCGGGGAAAGGTCGGAGAGCCGCGTCTGGAAAACATTTCCCCGAGCTGAGGGATTGCTGGAGAGTTTCCCTTTAACCACGTCGTTAATCTTGTTGCTTCACAGGGCTCGGGGAGGCCTTTTCTCCCCCCTCTCAATCTTGCTTTTCTTTTTTTTTTTGCTTTTTTTTTTTCTTAAATAAACATATCTGCGAGCTGAGGGCAGAACATACCCATGGAAAAGGTCAGGCTGGCACAGCGAGGGCTGAGAGCCCCAGAGAGAGACCCCTGGATCCCGGCCCCAGCAACTCCCTGGGAGCTGGAGTGGGACACAGAGAGGGAAAGGCTCTGTGCTGAGGACAGGGAATCTGGGATTGTCCTCCCCTCACCTCACAGGGCTCCCCTGGGCTCAGAGGGTCCCACCAGACTCATTCCTCCACTGTAAGAGTAGAACAGTGGCTTGGAGGGACTGTGGTGCTGTGGGCCACCCCAAAAAGCTGCCCTGGAGCAGGAGGAACCCCAGTCACCCTCTGTCCCCATGCCAAGATCCTGTTGCCCATGGCTGAATGATCCAGTGCTACCTTCTTGCAGCCACATCCCCCACCAGTCAATGTCCCTCACCTGTCCCTGCCCTGGCATTTCTAAACACCCCAGAAACACCGGCTGGGGGGATCCTAGAGCCAGAAGTGGAGGGATAGCCCCCCACCTGCTGCCCACACCCCTGCACCCATCCCAGGCTGAGCAGCACCGGCCCCTGCTGCCCCAGAGCTGCCAACCTGCCACAGCCCCACTTTGCCCCTACTTGGCACCCCATCCCACCCTGAGCCCACCCAGACCCTGTGGCACCATCAAATGTTTGTGTTTGAACTAAAATTAATTCCTCCCAAAACAGGAACAGCCAACATGTCCTTGTGTGCTGGGTCCTGATCACGTCCCTGTCCCCCACAGCCACGGGGGGCTGCACAGGGGGAGGGTGGACCAGCCCCCCAGTGCCATGGATGGGGTTCCTGGAGGAGGTTGGTGCTGGGGCTGCTGGGAAGCCCTGCTGGGTCTCAGGGGACCTCCGAATTCCTCGGCACCCTGCAGGGCTCCCCGTGCCAGGGCAGAGCAGACGGGGATGCGATGTTGTTTACGATCTGTCCCTGAACCCGATGCCTCCTTTGAGCCCTGGTTTGTTTGTTCAGGGCTGGAGTTCGACCAAAACAAGCCTCCCTGGGCAGTTCCACTGAAATTCGGGAAGCCAGGGAACAACAGAAAAAAACGTAGCTGTAAGCTGCCTCTAAAAGGAGAGAGCTGTGCTGCAAGACGGGGTGGGATGGGGTGGGAGAGAGCGGGCTGGGATGGATGCTTGGGATGGGATGGGACAGGGTGGGATGTTTATGATGGCATGGATGGATAGAATGGGATGGGACCCAGTGCCCCACTGGGGGACTGCTGCCACAACTGCCCAGATGTGCAGCCCCACTTTGCCTGTGGCTGCCTGCTCTGGACAGGACCAAGAGCACCTGTGGTGGGACCCCTGGCTCTCTGTCTTGCTCAGCCATGCCCAAAGGCTGCCCTCATGCCGGGAGAAGCTCAGAGCAGGGCTGAGCACACAGGGCACAAAGACACCAGAGCACAGGGACCCCGGGGCTGCGTGTGCCCAGCAGAGCCAGCAGGTCCCACAGTGATGGAGATTCAGTGCCACTGGGTTGTCACTGGCCCCGCTGATCCCTCTGCAACCCCCCGGGCTGGCTTCCAGCAGAGCCATGGTTCAGCGTTTTCCCAGCTTTTGAGGAATTTGTCCTCTAGGATGGGGCAAGGAACAACCCTGCACGTCCCTGCTGCCCACCCTTTCCCCCACGGCTGGGATGGCTGCCCGAGCAGTGTGGCTGGCACAGGCCACCCCCGGGACCCCCACTCAGTGTGTTGGCCCCATCCCCATCCCTGAGTGCTTTGGGGGCTCGGTACACACCTCAGCTGGGGCATCACCCAGGAAATGAGGGTGCAGAGGCACACAGGTCCCGTTGCACCCCAGTGGGACACCACAGGACGTTGGATGTGGCTCTGCTGGGTCGGTGACAGCTGGGGACAAGCCGCTTCCCGTCTTATCAGCTCAGGCACCCAGGCACTCAGGCATGGGGTGGAGGGTTTAGGGGCCCCCCAAGAGGTGTCCCCTGGGATGAGCTATTCCTGGGTCTGACGCAGGCAGCCGTGCTTGGCTGATGGGGGCTTCAGAAAGGAAATGCTGCTTCCTGCCTCAGGCTTTGGGGATGGGGGAGGGAAATCCTCTGAGTACAGAGCCCCTCTGGTGTGGCATCCCACCCTGCCCCCCCCATGGGTCACAGGGCCACCCAGGAGCCACAGGTAACACACAAAGTCTCACTGAGTGCTGGGAGCTTTGGCAAAACCCATAAGAGGGAAAATGATGAATCTGGAGAGATTTTGGTGGCCTCTGCCCTTAGGTCCCTCACTCTGCCACCAGCCAAACCCCTTCCTAGTACTCTGACCCAGAATAAGGAATGCTGAGTTCCAAGAGATGCCTGGCATGGCCAACCCAGCCAGGAGCACAAGGAGTCCTCGTGGCAGGGATGGACAGCGAATACAGCCTCAGTGGGACAAGCTCTGGGTGAGTGATCTGCAGCTCCCATCCCCTCCACACAGACAGTACCTGATGGCAGCTGCACAACGGCAGGGAAAAGCTGACCTGGCCGCTCAGGTGGACACAGTCCCAAATGTCTCCAGCTGTGCTGCCGGAGCAGGGAGTGGCTCGGGTATGCTACATGTGTGTGTGTTGGACACAGACCCCTGCCCACACCACCCTGCTACCTGTCCCCCCCACACCCCACATCCCCACATCCTACCTTCAGCAGCCACCGGGTGCTGTTCTCCAGGATCCTCTCGAGGTGCTGCAGGCGCTGGGCAGCCCCATGCCCGGCATGTGCGGTGCTGGCTGGCGAGTCCCGCTGCAGCAGCACGTTGGCTGGGCCAGGGGCAGGGCCGGGGGAGGCCGGGCAGGGCAGTGGGTCAGCCTCGGGCAGCACGAAGGTGTAGCTGCAGTGGCCGTGCTGCACGCGGTGGTAGCGCCGGCGCCCGCCCCCGTCCAGGGCCTGGCGCTGGGCTCTGGTGGCACACAGGGCCGTCGTGGCGCAGGTCAAGGCCACGAGGCCAAGGCTGAGCGCCCACATGGCACAGAGGTCCCCACGGTGCCGGGGTGCAGCGGCAGTTTGCTCTGTGCCGGCGTGGGTCAGTGGGCGCTCGCGTCGAGCCGCGGCGATTTCGGCATTTCCTCCCTCTGAGCCGGCGCTGGCCGACCCGGCCTTTTATCGCCAGCACTCGCAGGGGGAGAGGGGAGGGAAAATAAAAAAAAGAAAAAAAAAAAGAAAAAAAAAAGAAAAACAAAGGGAAAAATCTGTTTAAAAACAATACTTCTATCTTTTCTCTCTCCTCTGAGCCCACTCTGGGGAGATCAAGTTTCACACGTGATCTATAAATGTCTCTCGCACACAAACACACACACACACACACACTCGCACACGCAGCCCCCCTCCCTCCCCCAGACATTCTCTGCACAGCTCATTGCACCTCCCGGGGTGGGCAGCACCATGGCAGCACCAAACCCTCGCACCCTCTGGCCCTGCACCCAGTGAAACCCCCCAATCAGCCCCCTCTGGGATTTGCCACCCCCAGCCCCCCCCATGCCCGGGAGTACAGCTCCCTCCCCATGTCCCAGCTATTTATAATGCCAGCAGGAGTCAGGCCTGGATTTGGCTGCTGCAGCCTCGGGGTCAGGCTGGGGAGGCTGTGTCCCAGGCAGAGCTTGGCAGGACACAACCAGACTGTGTATGGGGTTTGGGGTGCCCACCTCGCAGGCTGGGGGTCCATCAGGTGCTGATGGGCTCCCACCAGAATTGGGGGTCACCACTCCTGCCAGCCCACGTGCTGGGATAGATCTAGGATGTGTCCCCCAGGAGGGGACAGTCCCAGTGTTGGGGACAGGCTGCCAAGGGGATACCTGAGCATCACAAGAGAGGGGAATTCTGTCCACCAGCCAGAAAAGCCCCTTGGTGCTTCCCAATCCCTGTGGAATGGCAGTTCCAGTGTCACACTTGCCGCTTGCTCCAGTGCTGTCTCGGGCACAGAGGGTTGCTGATGATGCTTTAAATAAAAACTTAAAATAAAATCTTTCCCCAGACTCCCATTGTGCTGAGGGGCTGGGACAGGGTGCTGGGGACCAGGGCAGGGTACCCCTCCATGGGGAGCCATGCTGGGATGTGGGAGCACCACCGTGGCCACAGCCAGCATCCCGGTCCCCCCGCCGGTAGCAACTCGTGGGAATAAAGAAAACGGAGGCAGGAAGGATGCCGGGGGGTTAATCCATTTATTTGCCATGAAAAGATCCGAGGAGCTGCTCCGGCGGCTTCGCGCCGGCTCCGGGACTGGCTCGCTGCTGACACCCAGCGCTCCCGTCCTGAAGGGTCTGTGCAGCCCCCGCAGCCCCGGCACACTGCGGCCAGCCCCGGGCACCGCCTGCCCACGCTCAGGTATGGATGGGGGCTCGGACCCCGGCAAACCCCCAAATGCAGAGCTGCCTGCCGCTGGGGCAGCGATCTGAGCACACATATGGTAAATAAACCGATACAGCCCTCCATGCCTCCGGACACACACAGCGTGGCTGCCGGCTTGGAGGGTCAGAACGGCACGGCGGGGCTCAGCACCTCCCGGTCGTGCCCCCGGGGATGGCTGGGAGGGGGCTGCCCCGCTGCACAGGGGGCAGCAGCATCCCCTGACTGGGCTGGCACTTGCACTGTGTGTGCCCCTGTCCTGGACCAAAGATGGCCACGGTCACCCCAAATTCCTGTGCCCACATCCAGCTGAGAAGGGAAGCTGCTCCAGCCTCTCTGTCTGCCAGGGGATGGCAGGATTTGGCCCATGGGGATGATGAGTGCTGGGCTGGCATGGTGCCCAGAAGGGTTCCCAGTCTGGGGGGTCCAGCTGCCCTCCGAGCCCCAGGGCAGCAGGATTTGGCCCATGGTTGTGCTGGTGGGGATGCTGAGCACCAGGTTGGGCTACTGTGAGCAGTGACATGGTCCCCAGCAGGGTCCCAACCCTGGGGTCTCAAGCCTGGAAGTCCTGCTGCTCCCTGTGCCTGTGGCTGAGGATGGGGGACCCCATCCAGCACCTGGAGCAGCTCAGTGGTGTGCTGTGCCCCCAGCACTCCTGTAAAATAGGGACCCTGTGGGGACAGGGCATCTCCCAGCCCTGGGGGATGGGGTCCAGGCAGGCATCATCTTCATTAGCAGGGTCCAAACCCTTGGTCCAACCCCATCCCACCCATCTGGAGGAAAGGAAGGAGTAGGCTAGGGGAGAGGGAAAAACAGAGGAATAAAGGAGCCACCCCCTCCCCAAGCCCCAGGGCTTTGCTTTGGACACTACAAATTAGATTGTCTGAAAAGGAAATGTTTTACAGGCCATAAATTGTCTCAAAAGAAAAAGGGGGAAGGGGGAAGAGGGGGCAGAGAAAATTGTGCAATATTTTTTTCTTTTTTTTTCTTTTTTTTTTTCTTTTTGGTGGATGGAAAAACAGGGGTGATGTGGCCAGGGCACCATGGCAGGAGCTGGTTGGGAGCTCCCACCATGGTGCTCCAGCTCCTGTGCTGGTGCCTGCTAGGTACCCACATGTCGTTCTGTCTTTGGCTTCTTCTGTCGCTTTTTGCTTTTATTTCTGGGCTCGTTTTTCTCTGGAACAGAAAAAAGGAAGAGAAAAGCAGGGCTGATTCGTTGGTTGGGCAATGTGATACGGCCTGAGCCCCATCTGTGGGATGCTGATTCCATATCCTCCCTCAGGGGTTTGTGTTGGACCCAGTTTCTGATTTTTGGGACCCCAGAGCCCTCTCAGGGTCATGAAACAGCAGTGTGGGTCTGTGGGGGGTCAGGGTGTACTGGTGGCATGGGCAGAGTGACACTAGTGTGTTGTCCCCACAGCTCCCATGATTGGACTCTAAATCCTGATACCCCAAAATCCCCAGGAATGGGCTGGGGCAGCTCAGCCACGGTGGGGGCTGCCAGAGACACCCCAACTTCTCTCTGAGCAAGGACTGGGGATGTCGGAGAGGGACGGTGGCTGCACCAACACCCCAAAAGCATGGCACAGACACACCCAGCTGTGCTGTAGGAACGTGCCTCCCTTCCCTCTGGAGAGGAAGGTGGGAAGATGCTGCCCCATGGGACCCAGGCGTGGACACTGTGTGATGATTTGGGCATGGTGGGCAGCGGGGTGGCCTTGGGGTTCACCCATGCATAGATGCTAAAGCTCCCCCCAGGAATGCTCTCCGTGTGTGGGGGCTCCCTATCCCGGTGGCACAACCGACATGCCAGTGGGAGCCTGGATGCATCCCAGTAAGGCCAACCCCCTGTCAGCCTTCCAGGGACCCAAATCTCTGCTCACTCCAAGGGGCTGCCCCACACACCCTCCAGTTGGCCAAGGTGTTGGTGCTGAGACACCAAAAATGGAGGGATTCAGGATAAACCCCGGGCTCCAAAGGGAAGGGGGGTCCATGCTGGGGAACAGAATGGTTGTCCCAAAAGCTGGGCAGCTCTGTCTCTCCTTCCCTGACTGCATCAGCTCCAATCTGAGTGACGTAGGGAGGGTCCAGTGGTGCTCTCCCCACACAGCCCCTGCACAAGGGGCACAGGGACCACGATCATCCCCGGTGCTGTGTGTGACAGTACTGCTGTCCCACATCCCTTTCCAGGGCTCCAGCTCTTGTCCTGCCCAGCTGTTTTTCAGCTCTGATCTCCCAGACAGTTGCCACCCACAAAGGAGAGGGCACGGCACGCACGCCAAGCGTCTGGAGAGAGCGGGACAGACACCCAGGGCAGATTTACAGTGGTGTGAGGGGTTTGTGTCTCAGCCAAGCGCGGTGGCTTCTCCCTTCCAGCCACCCGGACGGCTCAGAAGTGGTGGCACAAATCTCTCATCACACGGTCAGGTCCGGCCGCCTGCCCTGGCTCGCCCGGGCTGGGGGTGTCTCAGCTGCATCAAGTGAACTCCCCGTCCTCCTCCACCATCTGGATCCCATAACACAGCGCTTGGCCGGGCGGGCAGGAGCCTGGGAGCGAGGGCAGGAACACGCTCTGCCACGGCAGGGACACCGAGCAGCCTGCCCTGGAGCCGGACACACAGAGGGGCCGCCCTCTCCTGCGGGGGCTGCTTGGGGGCACTGATGGGATTCCCTCTGACACGGGTTCCCCTCTGACAGGGGCCAGACCTGTCTCTGAAGCTGATCACAGATAGTGGCCTCGAGAATAGAGTCCTGCCATTTTCCCTGAGACCATTGCCATAGCCTCAGGGCTCCCAGCTTGCAGGAGCAGAAACCTGAGCAGAGGCAGGAGGCCAAGCACTTTTCTGGGGTGCCACTGCCTTCCCAGTCACCTCCCACAATGGGGTGCTCCCAAAACACTGGTGCCACAGTCCCCACCAGTGGGACCCGCTGTGTGCCAGGCAGGGCTGGGCACAGGCACGGGCACGGTGCCACAGGACACGGTGCTCCGGAGCAGCCTGTCCTCCCATGCCAAACTTCTCGCATCAAACTGTCACCAGCTCTGCGGGTCCAGAGCTGGCACAGCCCAGCAGGGAGGGGAACATCCTAAAAATCGATGCCACCTGGCACCCCAAAGATGTGAGTCGGGGCCTGGGTGGGGAAGGGAATCAGCTCCTCAGTGCTGTCAGCAGGAAAATATTACTTATGATTGATGGCACTGGGATGAAGCCGCTCTCCTGGCTTCACGGCCCCAGCCCAGCACGCACATCCCCTGCTATTGCCCCCCTTCTCCATCCTTTTTCTCTCCACCCTCGCAGTCCTGTCCTCCCTCATCCCTGCCACGCTGGCGGTGCCGGCCGGGGCTTCCCACGGCACAGAGCAATCCCGCAGCTCCGAACCGCAACCCTCAGCGGCTCAGATCTGCTGCCAGGCCCTGCAGATCGGTATCTCATGCATCCCCCTTTCTGCCAGTTATTAAGTGGAGATTTATTAGGGTAGCTTCAGTCCAGCCGTCTGCATCCAAAAATGACATCAGCCATGTCCCGGTTCCCATCGCCAGCCCTGCACCCGCGCACGCACCGCCCGGCCGGGCCCGCTGCAGGTCTGGGTGCTGCAGGAGGTGGGGGGATCTCTGAGCTGGGGTAGGGGGAGGCCCAGGAGCACAAGTGAACAGCTGGATGGATAAACCATGAAGAAGGACTCTGCCCTGGGGTGTCTCCCAAAACTTGGGCCATCAGAGATTCCCCTGGGTCACACCCCCCTGCTCCACAAGTGCTCCATGTACTTTTGGGGCTTGGAGGCTTTTGCAGGAACCTCCCCTGTGGCTCTCAACCCTCCCAACTCTCAGCTGCAGTGCACAAAGCCCCATCCACGCTGTTCCCTTCACACTGTGGCAGGATGGGAGCCGGAGCTCGGCAGCCTCATCCCACCGTGGCAGTTCCTGTCCAGCGTGGAAGGGGACATCGGCCGGTCCCAGGCAGTCTCAGGGGCTGCCAGGTGGGAGCAGCCAGCCCTAGGGCTGCTCAGCACATGTGCCTGAGACGGGCGGCTTTCCCCAGAACCAGCCTCAAAATGCCTGGGAGATGACAGCATGGCTCTCCAGCCACTGCCAGACCCCTGCTGCCACCGTCCCGCTCCCGCAGCTCCTCTCGGAGCTCCCTTTGGAGTGTCACGAAGCTTGCCCCCAGTCCCGACACGGCGCTCACCTCCCGGGCAGTGCTTCTTCATGCGGCACCTCCTGCTCTCCTGCCGCGGGGGGCAGGCAGCCCCCTCCTCCCGGGCAGCCTCCGGCACCTCCCGCACCCGCGTCTCCACGCCCCACTTGCAGCCGCAGGTCCGGCTCTCGTGGGTGCAGGCGCTCCATTCGCTCCACGGCCCCGGCTCGCACGTCTCTGCGGGGACAGGGGGGCAGAAGGAGGACGGTGACCCCGCGGCACCAGCCACCCCGGGGATGGTGGGCACGGGGTGAGGGTGCTGCTTACCTTGGCACTCGTGGGTGCCGGGCTGCGCCGCAGTGCTGGGGGGGCACTGCCGAAAACACTGGCCCTTGTACAAGTAAAACTTGTCCTTGCACTTCATGCAGAAGTCTCTGCTGAAGCAGCTCTCGCAGCTGGGCGACCTGCACTCTGCCAGGAGGGACGGCCGGTCAGTGGGAGAGCCCAGGACACGTGGTAGCCCCGGCACCCCATCAGGGCACCCAAAACCTGCGGGGTGCTGGCTGCAGCTCCGGGCAAGGGGAAAGGGGAGGAAGCCCCCCAGCCCGGCTGCCCCCTGGATCCGTGCCTCCGTGCCGCCAGGGATGCTGCAGGAAACGAAGCCATCGCCCTTCCCACAGCACCGGGACCTGCAGGGCGGCGAGGGGAGCAGGGGGGCACCGGTAGGAGCAGGGGGGCGCCGGCTGGCGCGGGACGTACTTGTGCATCTGTTGACCTCCAGACCCCGCACACCGAAGTAGCCGGGCGGGCAAGTGTGGACACACATCCCGTACTGGCGGATGCCGTCCCTCCAGATGAGCAGGAAGAGCCGGTGGTGGCAGGTGATGCAGCCGTTGTCCTCAGAGCACAGGATGCAGCCTGTGCAGTTTTCCAGCAGGCCAGCACTCGCTGGAGGGCCAAATGGAGGAGAGGGGCTGTGGCCTGGCTGCAGCACAGGTGCCGAGGGGCCAGGGACGGTCCCAGCCCCGTGGCAGCCCCTCTGTGATGCACCAGGGTGACAGCACTGTCCTGTCCCCCTGCAAACACCTCCTTACCTCCCTCCACTCCCTAAATCCCCTCCCCACTTGCGCTGGCAGTGTGGGGACACACAGATGCCATTGCTCCACTGGGCATCACTGACAGCCTCCATCACCCCGAGGTCCAGACTGAGGGTTTCCCTCGTGCCCAGCACTGCCCATGGGTGTCAGCCTGAGGCCCATCCCCAGCCCGCTGTGCCCAGCCCGTGGGAAGTGAAAAAACAACCAGTGGGTCAGCGGGTGGGAATATGCTCGGACCTGGATTAATCAGTTTATGCCTGTTAAGTGTCAGGGGACAAAGAGCATTTTGGACGCACTCAAGAGGAGCCGAGATAAAGATGTCTGGTTGCTCAAGAGCCTCTGCCGCCTCCCTGGCTGCCTTCCCCATGATCCAGACCTGCAGGAGGGCAGCTGACCCTGAGGTGGTCTCTCCTCCCTGGGGGACAAGGACAGGGTGCCCAACACCCACTAGTCCATGGAGACACCACCAACTGCTCCTGCTCCCCAAGCCATTTCCCTGCACCTATAGAAAAGCAGCCTGGAGGGATGCTCCTGTCACAGGGGCATTTTGGGAGCTGGGGAGCTAAACCCTGAGCTTAGGGACACTTTGGGAGCTCTGGGGACTGTCTGGGCATCACCATAAGGGGCCACCAAGCTCCTGCACACAGGTGTCCAATGCCTTCAAAGTTGAGCAGTGGTGACAGTACCAGCAGCCCTGGCATTGCAAGCTCAAGCCCTGGGCTCTATAGAATCACAGAATCACAGAATGCTTTGGGTTCGAAGGGACCTTAAAGCTCATCTCGTTCCAACCCCCTACCATGGGCAGGGACACCTGCCACTAGACCAGGTTGCCCCAAGCCCCTCCACCTGCTGGGTGCTGCCTGGCACAGACAGAGGCTCAGCCCTGGCAGTGATGCCTGGCACTGGTCCCCTCTGATCCCAGGAGTTGCAGCAGAAGGGCCCCACGGCCACAGGGCCCGGACAGAGGGGCTGGTGGAAGCAATGGTTGATGATGCTGGAGAAGCTGGGGAGATGCTGGCAGAGGATGCTGGCAGACCATGATGGCACATGTCGACTGGCAGTCCCGTGTGCTGGACCCTGGCACAAGGCAGTCCCTGGTGCCACGGTGCCATGTAGTTGTTGCCAAGCTGGCTCATCCCAGTCCCCTCGCCGGGGCACAGAGGTTGGGGCAGCAGCACTGCCTTCATTAGAGCTGCGTCTGTTGGGAGCCCTAACGAAGCACCTTGGATCCATTAAGTTGTTATGGTCTCCGTTACATATTTACCAAACGCTGACAACATTTGTGTTCCTGGCTGCAGCTGGAGCGGCTTCCCTGGAGACCCAGGGATTTACGAGGCTCTTTCCCTTCCCTAATTCTTTTTGATGTTTTTCTTTTGCTACTCTCCTTCCACCCCAGCCAGAGTAGGGAAGGTGGGGAGCCCTGGGAGGGCTCCAGGGCCTCCTTCCTCTCACTGGCTTTGGAAATAGCCCCGTGGTGTGGAGCTGGGAGAAGCTCCTCCACCCCGCAGGGCTGCCAGTATGGCACACACCTTTGCCATCAGGAGCGACAGCGTGAGCCGCCGCAGAGCTGTGACACTCAACAGAACGTGGCTCACGCCAAAACCACGGGACTGGGGATTAGAGAGAAGCAGAGGGTTCCTCTCCCCCTGCCCAGCGGCGATGGAAGATCCCAGGGCTGAGCTGGGATGGGCACTGGGCGGGGGGCACAGCGGGTACCTGAGCTGTGCTGGATATCTGTGTGACATCCCCATGTCTGCCCACCCTGAGCCCAGCCCTGCCACCGTGAGCTCTGCAGGCACTGGATGGAGTCTCTGGGGCATTGGGCTGCCCAGACCAGACCAGTAGCAGTGGGTGGCTCTGGGGTGCTGCAGCATCCCTCATGGCTCCCAGCCCCAGAGACTGTGCCAGCCCTTCTCTGCTCTTTATCCCAGGGGATATAACATGTTTGAGGTGTGAAGCCATGGCCAGACTGCCAAGCACTGCCAGGACCTGAGGCCCTGGAACATCCCAGAGCATTGGGCCGCTCAGCAGCTGAAGCACCAGCAGCTGAAGCAGTGGCCCCATGGCACTCAGAGCCGCTCTTGGTGCCAGGTTGTTTCCCCCATCCAGGGTGTTTTGGCCGCCAGCCCTGCCACCCACATCTTAACACACACCTACTGCCACCACATGCCTTTAATATGGAACAACTTAAAGGAAATCTGCCTGGGCTCCAGCACCAAGCGCTGGTCCTGCCATCTCCTGTCCCTACCCTGGCCCCCAAACCGAGCCATTCATGGCACAGAGCTGAGCACCAGCCCTGACCTTGCTCTCCTCAGCCGGCTGGCACTACCTGGCACTGCCCAGTGAGGCAACGTGAGCCAGTGCCCAACGGAGGGTGCATGTGCCTCGGCACAGCCCCAGCACACCCTGCCTTTGCCCGGGCACTGAGCAGCAGCTCGGCTGGTGCCTCTACCCAGGGGAAGGACAGGCAGGGGACAGTCAGTGCCTGCCGGGGCTCTGAGCATCCTTCCAGGAGGTTTTACTCCCCACACACTCAGTGCGTTACAGATGGTCTCCAATGAGGCCCGAGGGGATGGGTTGGGGGAATGTTGGTTCCTGGCACCCTCCAGCCCTGGTTCACAGCTCCTGCTTGCTCCGGGCAGGCAGGACAGACAGCCTGGTGTCCCCAAGCCACCCCACAGTACCAGAGCGGGACAAGCCCACCACGCGCACCATACCTTGCTTCTTCCATCGGTTCTGCGTGAGCATTTCCATGGAGCTGATGAATAACAGCAACATGAATATTATCCACTGCATCTGGGCAGGAGTGATTTCGGGCAGGGAAGGAATCAAATCATCCAAGCGGCTGGCGGGCTCGGCTCCTGCCAGAGCCGGTGAGGGGCGGTGGGAGGGCGAGGAGCAGCTCCGGGCTCACACCATCCCACCCCGGGCTCGGGGAGCGCAGCCACGATTCAGAGCAGCATGAGCCGGTGACACTGGGGCAGGCTGGGGCTGTCAGGCCCGGGGAGCTCTCATGGTGGCGGGGAAAGTGCCGGCTGCTCCGGAGAGCTCTGCCTTTATAGCCAGTGTCAGCCCCCCCTCCTCACCCTCCCCTTCAAAATAATAATAATCCTAAAAAAAAAAAATCCCTCAGCAGCAACAAAGCGACTGGCAAACGCCCTGGCTGGATCCCCCCGGAGCGCTCCAGCCACCACCTCGGCTGGGAACTGTCCCGCCGTCCCGCCGCGGTCCGACTGTCCCGCTGCCATCCCAGCGCCGGGGTCACAGCGAAGCCCCCTGCGATTTTGGGGGGGGTGGAGCCAGGCGGGTGACGCGACCTGAGCCAGCCCCCCCCTCCCCCGGCTCAGCCCCCAGGCTCAGCCCCCCGCTCCCGGCCCCGGCAGGGCTGGGGGTGCAGGCGGCAGCCCCCGGGCAGGGCTGAGCCCCCCGGGCACGGCTGAGCCCCCCGGCAGGCCGGTCGCTGGGAGCCCTGGTGGGTCTCCGGCAGCTCCGGCGACGGCTGTGGGTCTGCCCCGGCTGTCCCCAGGATTGCAGCTGACTCCGATTTTCCGAGCGCCTCGTAACTCACCTCCCTCCGAGCTGCGGGAGCGGAGCTGAGCCGAGCCGAGCTGTGCCAAGCCGAGCCGGGCTGCACGGAGCTGTTCCTGGCTCCCACGCGGCTTTCCACACCCCTTGTCCCATGCTGTGCTCCCCAAAAGTCACCCTGGAGGCACGACCCCCAAGGGGGATGCAGGACAGGAGAGGAAAGGGGCTCATCTGTGACACCCCATTCGCCAGGTACCCAAGGTGACCTAGAGAGGCAGGTCCCCATCCTGGGAGCCCCATGTGCCCACATGTGCCAGCCATGTGGGCACATGGGGCTCCAACCAGGAGCTGTGCCCTGGAGCAGCCTGGTGACCTCCTGACCAGGGCTTCAGGGCCACTGACCACCAGTGACAGCCCTGATGACAGCCCTGATGACAGCGCACCCACCCTTGGCACCACCAAATGCAAACCAGCACACGGTACCCCTCTCCTCCCCTTGGAGAGGGCACAGGGGTGTCCCTGGGGCAGATGCTCACCCACCTGTCCATCCCTCATCCCAGCTGGCTGCAGGGCTCCTTCCCACCCGGGATGCTCCAGGTCTGCCTTACCTGGGAGGGACAAACATGTTGGGCACCCCTGAGCACGAGCAAACTCATTGCACTGGGGAGGGCCACCCACAGGGACACAGTGTCACCCACAGGGACACATCCATCAGTGTCCTGGGGTGTCCAACCATGCCCAGGGACAGCACATCGGGGTTACTCTTCTCCTACTCCCCAAATTTCTCCCTCTTTCTCCCCCTCTCTCCCCCAGCTCCCCTGAGCATCTCTCTCTCCCGTTCCCATCGGGCACCGCTGTGTTTCATTCCTGAAGGTTAATGATCAGACAACAAAGGAAACATTTCAGACCCCTTTGGCCTTGTTATAGGAAACTAGGAGTAATAACAGAGAAAACCAGAAGTAATAATGGTTGGAATCACTTTAGGTTTTTTTTTTTTCTAATTATTAAATAAATTGAAAAATTACACATAAAATGCAGGTTTGCAGCCTCTGGCTCAGCCAAAGTTTCCATAAACAACCAAAAGTGCAGCACGGCGTCACCATCGGTGGTCTGCATGGGTTGGGGAGGGCTCTGTGGGCATGGACATGGTACTGCCATCCCAGTGTAGAAAAACAGGGATATGGGAATGGCACTGGAGATATATGAGTGTCTCCAGATCCCAGCTACAGGCAGCTGCAATGGTGTGGATGGCTCTGACCTGGAGGTGACGTGGGTGCCACGGGACAAGGCGCTGCCACAAGCCCTGCTGGGTGCCAGCCCATCTTCCTTGGAGCCAACAGGGAATTTCCTTGTCCAGACCTGGAAGCCAAACGCTGGTCAAGGGCCAGGGAAGCGCCTCATCCCTGGTCACGTTCTCTGGCTGCTGGCACAGGCAAACGGATGTCAGCAGGAGCCCTGCCAGGGTGACCCCTCGCAGGAGAATGCACTAATTAGATAGCTGTCGTTAGTGCTGGATCCTTAGGGCAGCATGTGGCCATTGCTCAGCCCATCCCTGGCTGTGTGGGATCATGGGGGATTTTCCAAAGGCAGCAGCGCCACATCCCCACTGGTGGGTGCCAGGTGTCCCTGAGGGAGCAGAGAAACCCTCTCATTTCCCTCAGTTTGGCTATTTATGACAAACCCAAGTGGTGGTGGGCAAGGATGAGGTGGTGTCCCCTGGTTAATTGGGTGCCTGGCACCCCTCTGTTGTGCTGGGAGACGTTTGGTGATGGTGCCAGGGCAGCACCCGCAGTGACTCAGGGGTGATGCCGGGGAGAAGCGAGGCTGAGCCGCGGGTGCTGCTGGCAGCTCCCGGCTCCTCACGCAGCCCTGCTCCACGCCAGTGCAGAGGGAATGAAATGTTCCTCATCCGCCTTCCAAAGCAGAAGGGAGAAAGTGTCCAGAAAGATAATTCAGAAAGTTTGTTTGACACTTGAGCACACTTTCATCTTGGGAAGAATCTTGGTGACCTTCCAAGGCTGCACCGCCTGCTTCCCGGCACGGCCAGCGCCCCAGGGCACACGCCCGTGGCACCATCCCAGCGGCTGCTTTTGGGATGCTCAGGGCTCTGGAAGGGACAGCGTGGTCCCACCACGTCCAGGGGTCAGCAGGGATGCTGGCACAGGGGTAGTGGTGCAGGGAGGCAGGCACACAGATGTTGGCACAGGGATACAGGCGCAGGGATGGTGACACAGGGATGCAGATACAGCAATGCAGGTACACGGGTGTGGACACAGATGCAGGCGCAGGGATGCTCCTGGTCGAGGCAGTAAAGAAAGAAACAGGAAGGGGCAGGGGGATGGAGGGAGCTTGTGGACGAGGGCAGGGGTTTCTCTGCAGGTGCCATGAGCTCCCAGCAGCCACGAGGGCCAGGAGGGATATTCTCCAGTGCAGGGGCCCTGGTGCATCCCAGTCGATGAATGTGGGTTTGATCAGGGGAGGGTTTGAGCGGATGGTAGTGGATAAGGGAAAAAATACTTGGCATTCCTCTCCCATCATAACAAGCCCAGATGCTTGGACGGTGGCAGCCCACTTCCCACAGGAATGGAAAGTCACAGCCACTCTTGCGCCAGCTTGGCAGAGGCCCTTTCCCTGCTCTTATGAAATGCCGGCTCCACCTCACGCTGCCCTGCAGCCCTCACTGCATCCTGTGACACGGCTGCCTCCACCACCCGGCTCCCTGGCCGTGCCACTGCCCATGACCCCGCGCCGGGGAGGCAGAGCTTGGAGCAGGGAGACCTGCTGGGAACAGCTAAGTGGCAGATTTACCACTGGTGCCAGAGCCTGGTGTGGCTGGTGCTGCTTCCCACATGTGGACATGTTTGGAATACCTGGACGAGCACAGCCCTGAAAGGGAGGAGAACTCTGCTGGGCCGATGCCATGGGAAGTTATCTACTGGGAAGCAGCTCTTGCCTGGCCAGAGCTGGCGGGGAGCAGCTCCAGCCTGCCGGCAGCCCATCTCACCACCTCTCTGTGTTGGCACAGAGCTGGTGAGATCTCTCGGTGCTGGGATGCCATCAGCTCTCACAGACAAGGAGGAAGGTGTGAAGGTGGCTGACTTCACTGCTGATGTCAGCCAAGGGTGTCCTGCAGTATGCTCACAGCAAATTTTCTCTCCTCCTGCTCCTCCTCCTCATGCCATGCTCCGGCCATTCCTGGGTTTGTGCTGCCCGCCACGCCAGCTGCTCCCGGGGGATGTGGCACCCCAAGAGGTTTAAGTTTTGCCACAGATCAAATCCTTTATCCCAGAGCAATCTCTGGAGCTCAGGCTCTCCTCCCTCCAGCACGGCTCCTCTGGCTCGCTCCGGTCCTGGCCGCCGGTGCGACTGCGCAGCTTTGGAGCGCTCCAGCTGCCAAAACAGGAGCAAAACCCAGACAGGGAATTGGCGTCAAGTGGTGCCGAAGGCCGAGGGGCAGCAAGAGGAGGAGAGGGAGCTGGGAGGAAAGGGAAGGCAAGCAGCGAGATGGGAGGGAAGGTTTGGTGTCGAAACCAAATTCCTGCTCCGTGTCAGCAGAGCAGTTTTCCAGTGTTTACTTTATCTCTTTAGTTGAGCCCCTTTGAGGCAGAATATATTAAATGGCCTGACTTTATATAATAGAAATAATTGAAACAATACTCCTGCTTCCAGCCGCAACGTGCCGTGATTTCAGCCAAGAGTGGCCAGCCTGCCTCCTCGAGGTGGTGGGGACAGCCGCCGCCGCTGGCGCTTGTTCGCTGGTTATTGTTGACACATGTCAGCATCGCCTTCCAATTTCCGTACAGCTGTCAGAGCGGCAAGAACACCCGGCGGCTGGCGCGGGGTGGGCTCGGTGCCGGCCAGCACCGACGGGCGCTGGGAAGGAAGGGCATCATCCCAGCGCTGGGCTCCTCTGCAGTCACAGGGTGATGGCTCAGCTGGGATTCCTCAAGGAGAGGTGGCGTTTGGGCAGTGCTCTCAGGTAGCCAGGAGATGAGGGTGTTGGAACGGGGAGAACCTTGGGAGGAGGGAGGGTGCACTGGCTCACTGCGGGAACCATCGTGCTGAGACCTTGGTGTTCAGTGGAGAAGGTGAAAGAAGGAGATGGGCATGAAGGCTGGTGGTTGTTGAAGTCTTTATCCAACTCGTGTCCAGCAGTGAAGGGGACTGGGACAGAGAAAGCCCTTCAGCCCCAGCATCCCTGCGGAGAAAGGCTCGCTCTGAGAGCCATCCTCGCAGCCAACGTAAATCTCCATCCCACGCAAGCCACTGAAACTCTGTCACTGAAACTCTGTCACTGAAACTCTGCCACCACTCCTTGAGTAGAGCTGGATGGATGAAACAAGAGCAAACATGATGGTGAGGAGTCCCCCACGTTAAGCCAGGCCATAAACCAACTCCCACCCCTTGGCAAGGTTCCTGGCAAGAGCTGGCAGGAGGTGAGACTCAGAGCAAAAGGCAGGGGGGCCTTTGGGAAACTGAAACACAGCGTGAAATCTGCTCCAGAATCTCTTCCTGCCATTGCAGCCATTCCCCCAGTTGTGCACAGTGGGGGCTCAGGGAAGGTTTCTCCAAGGAAAGGCAGAAGGTGGAATGTGTGGCGCAGGGCAGGGAGCCTGGGGTATGTGACTGCAGGTTATTTTGCTGTCAGAGAGCTGGAATTCCCTAGGGGAGTTGGGTGCTTCTGCTGCTCCCACTGTACCCCTCAGCCTGTGCACAGCCAGCACTGCTCTCCCAGCAAAGCCAAAGCATTGGTGACCACGGAGCATCCTCTGTGGCAGATGTGACTATCGGCTTCCCTGCAATGAGAATCATGTGTTTGTTACTGGAAGGGAGCGAGGCAGCGGTATTTTAGTAGCTGGCCCTCTTCTGTTCTCCTAAGAACCATTTATGCCAAATTCCAATAGATTTTTTTTTTTTTTGAATATTTGGGCTATTTAAGGAAACTATTGAGAAAGACAGATGGAAGCATCAGTCAGATGGATGTTCCTGGCTCCACGTGAGACAGCACTCAGAAGTCCCATCCTTTTTCAAATAATTTTAATGTGACTACATGGTTCCCTCTTGCACATCATTCCCCAGGAGGGTAAATCCTCTGACTCTGGTGGATGACTCTCACCAGCTGGAATTCAGCAGAGGACAAAGGCTTTGGGCAGGCTCCTGGTTGGGGATGGGGAAATTCCCCCCAGCAGCCGCAGAGCCCGGGGAGGGCCGCGGAGGCATCTGCTGCGCTCGTGGCTCCAGTGCCCTTGGCCAGCCCTGCCCATGCCCCACTGCAGCTGCAGCTCCCTGTGCACGTGCTGCTGGTGAGGGGCTGAGGTGCAGCCAGGAGCGAGTGGGGTGCCCATCTGAGTGCCCTCAGGGAAGGAAAACCTGGGCTGTGTGGCTGCACCTGCACCTCAACACGTGCCAGGGCTGAGAGCCCGATGTTGGTGTTGGAATCGCCCATCTGGGACTCAGCTGCCGAAGGCTGCGATGGTGTCTCTGTCTCGGAGTTTCCTTTTAAGCCATTTTGCTGAAAATCCAACCCCAGTGTGTCAGCTCTGGGTACTGCCCTGGATCCTCTGGCTGCAGCTGAACTTGGACCTTCGCATCATTCCAACCCTTGTGGACCCTGGCAGCAGGATTTGATCATTCCGTGACAAAAGCTGGAGGCTCCTCGGCTCCTGCCTGCCCTGGCCAAAGCTGCAGGGATGTGCTCATGCTTTGGACACCAAGCCAGGAGGAAACGGCGTGTCTAGGAGTTTGTCCTTCTATGGACCCTGCTGTGCTGGCACGGGAATGGGAAACACCCACTTTAAGTTTGTAGTCCACAAAGTGGGAATCAGGGCTTTGGGTGTCCCACAGGGACACCGGTCCCTCCGCACCATGCCAGTATTGGGCTGTGTCCTCACCCTGCGGACATCCCAGCTCCTGGCTCTGTCCCTGTGTCTGCTGGGCACTGTATCCCACCCTTCCCCTCTGGCACAGCCTGGGGATGTGGCACGGCAGGGCCAGCGTGGACCGTGGTCACCAGCCCTGCTGCGGCGACCGGTGCCCCAGGGCCGGCGGCCGTGTGCCACGGTGAAGTGTAAAGGCTTTTTTTTTTCAGAATTAATAACAGGAGGAACACAAACTTCAATATTTCTGAAGTGAAAATAGAGTGATAATTGTATTTAGCCGACATTCAGGAAAATTATTACCACCTGGCAGCCCCATTTGTGGCTGACGTCAAAGAGCACCATAAACCACCGTCAGTTTGGAGAACACCAGGGAAAAAAAAAAGAGAAAAGAGAAGAAGTTGTGACCTTTGTATTAAAAAACTCCAGGATCAGCAGTGCCCTGAGATCCTGGACAGAAGTGGTTCCTGGGGGCTGTTTGCCCTCAGGAGTTTAACTAACATGGAGGGGTGCCAGAGATGTGGTCCTCACAGGTCGCAGGCAAAGTCATGGAGAAAAACATTCCCCTCTCCTTTTTCATGTTTTTTCAGCCTTTTATATCCTGTTTATGCCACTAACAAATTCAATTTTCAGGAGCTGGAATAAAGACAAAGTCTGAGCTGTTTCAAATGGGTTGCGGGCAGTTCCCACTCAAAGCACACAGAGGAGGTTCATCACCCCAAAAAGCACCGAATGGCAAGAGTGGGAAGAGAAGGGGGCTGGGGTGGGAGCTGAAGCAGTGTCAGGGAGGGTGCCAGTGGGGTGTCCTGAGCCTCACTCCTGCTCCTGAGCATCCGTGCTGCTGCAGCCAGAGGAGGGACACAGGGGCACAGTCCCTGGACAGTCCCCAGTGCCATGGCCGGGCGCAGAGCCGTGGCAGCAGGCTCTGGCTCATGGAAAGAATTCTTCACTTGGGGATTTGAGCAAAAAAAAAAAAGATTAAATGAAGTAAAAAATGCATGCCTCACTGTGAAAGCAAAAAAGAAAAAAAAAAGCACATTTCCAAACATCCCCAGCCTCCTCCGCGCCCCGCAAGCGCCCCGGGTGCTCTCAGCTGCCACCTCTCCTCCCCACAGCATGTCACGGCTCCCCACCAGGGAGAGGTTCTGTCTTGGCTCAGGGGAGGCCACAGCAGAGAGGGGCATAATGACCTGGTGCCCTCGTCTCTCTCCATCCATCCCCGCTCTTCCTTGGCTGTCTGGGAGGCTCCCAACAGCACCAACCCCGCCACCCATTGCAATAGTAAAGTCCCAGCACCCTCCTGCAGGCAGAGGGTCCCTCCTGCTGAGCCCCCAGCCCTGGCCTGGGGGTGCTCTGCTGTGCAGAGGGTGATCCTGGTCCCAGGGGAATTGATGCTGCTCAGAGTCCCCTTGGGCTGGTGACTGAACTGGCATCAGCTCTTCGCAGGAGGAGGGATGTTCTTGTGCTAGGCCATACCCAGGAATGGTGTCCCACGAGGGTCACAGCAGGGCTTACCATGGGTGGGGATCTCGGGGGTCCTGGTACAGAGGTGCTTGCTCACCACAGGCCAGGAGCAGGATGTGCCACGGGATCTCGGCTGCTTCCAATCACTGGCAGTGGGGGAAAATCCCATCACACTGTGATGAAAGAGTGATGTGTGGCACGGCCTCCCTGGGTGCAAAATGCCTCCTCCCAGAGGAAAAGGAGATAATTAAAGGCTACTGATGTTTTCAGCTGTTTAACAATGCTGGTTTGCTAATTTGAGCCCCCCTGGAAGACCACACAGCAATCCCTGAGCTCCCAGCCTCTCCCAGCCAGCCCGACGGCAGTGGGGCCAGCAACGGCTCCATCAGCCAAACCCACCCTGGTTCCAGTGCTCCCAGTTCCAGTGGGGCTGTGGGGACATCCGTCTGTCCCCACATGGGGATGAGCCCCACCTCTACTGACAACGGCAGGGCTGGGAGCGCCTGGGTTCGCAGCTGGTTTGGGGTATCCCAGTTTGTGGCCATCCCAATGGCATCACGTTGAGTTCCACCCTCAACCAAACAACTGGAGATCACCAAGACCACAAACAAACAGCGTTTGATTAGATTATTTCTCTTTTTTTACATATTTTTTTTTTCCTGAAAAAACAAAGAGAAGAGAAGGACTCGTATTTCCTGTTCATGTGAAAGGAATTTGCGAGTGCGAGGCGGGGAGAGCGACGCTGGTGGCCTGGAGAAGCCACCACCTCGCGACTCTGGTGGCAAAGGGGGGCCAGGAGGTGGCTGACAGGGAGGCTCCACACCCAGACACCTGCAGAGGGGCACGGGCTGGGGCACAGAGCCCTTGCCAAGGCTGCAGCTCCTAAACCTGCGTGTTGGGAAGGGGCAGGACGGCGTGGCCAGGCCAGGGCTTGAGCCCCAGTGCTGCCAGGGTCTGAATGCCTCAGCAAAGCGGCAGCAGCTCCCAGCCAAGGCCTCAGGAAGGAATTTCAGAAAGTCCTTGGTGTGGCCTCTCTTTTCCTAGAACAGATCAAGAGCTGGGCTCTGCTCGGCAATCCTCTCCCGTCGCTTTGCCAAGTTCCTGGCGGGGTCAGAGGAGCAGAGCTGAGCTGAGCTGAGGAGGCCTCGGCACCCTGGGGCTGGGGAGAGGGTCTGCATGGGCAGGGGGATGTGGTGGGAAGAGGGGTCATGAGGTCAGGGCTTGTATCCCTGCATCCACACATCCCTGAACCTCTGAATCCCTCCATCTCTGCATCCCTGCATCTCTGCATCCCTGGAAGTCTGCACTGTTCCCAGCTTATTCAAACAGCCTGTCATTCTTCCCAGACAGCCAGCGCTGCTGACTCTCCGCACATCCTACTGCACCAGACAACTCTGCAGCCCTGGCATCTTGCTCTGAATCGAAGCTATGCATTCATGGGATTCTTTCTTTTCCTTGTCATTAATGGAGAAATCTTGCTGCATGATTTTCCACATCAGCTCCTTCCCCTCCGCTGTGCTGTGATGAGAAGCACCAACCACGCTGCCGACCCCTGCATGGCTGCAGTGACAGGTGGGCACCCTGGCACTGCAAAGGGGAGTCCTTGTCCCTGGTCCCTTGAGACAGAGGATGCTGTAGCCCTGGGTTTGAGTTTCCCAGTCCCTGGAAGTGTTCAAGACCAGGCTGGATGGGGCTAGGAACAATCTGGTCTAGTGGAAGGTGTCCCTGCCCATGGTGAGGCAGCTGGAACTGGATGATTCTATGATTCCCAAGGCCTCCAACTCCCTCCCCAGAGCTGCTGAGCTGCCGGAGCCCCCACAAAACCTCTGGGGAGGTCTCACCCAGACCTTTGCCAGACACCAGCACAGCACCAGCACCCTCCTCCAGGCACGCCTCGGGCAGGATGCCGAGGGGAAACCACGTCAGAGAGAGGCGGGATGCTGCGTGCCAGGGGTCCCGTGCCAGGCGGTGACAGGAACCAGGCAAAAGCCCCCGGGGGATTGGCAGCAGGACGCCGGTACCATCCCGGTCCATCCCCCAGAATGGGACCTCCTGCAGGTCCTGGGGACAGGGGTGGCTGCAGGCGGAGGGAGCAGCAGTGTCAGTGCACGGCCAGTTCCCAATTTGCACCGCCCTGGAACAATGACGATGACAGTGGCAGAAACAGAGATGAAAAATGTGTCTGTGATTTGGAGGAGCTGGAAACACCCAGTGCAGGGGATGGAGGGCGGCAGCCCCGGCAGCGAAAGGGGTCCCTAATGCCTCCAAGCTGTGGAGCCCTTCATGGGGGGCAGCTTGGCTTTCCACAGTCACAGCTCAGGAATAATTGGGAAGATTTTCATGTCGGGAATCCTTTGCAGGGGAGGGCGGTTTCAGAGCCCGGCCATGGCCTTTCATGTCTGCACTGAACGATTGTGAGGGGTTGGAAAGGCAGGCAGGGGCTCAGCAGAGCTCCACGGCCTCGTGTGAAGGATCCCAGCCCTGCTCCCACATGGGGAGCAAAGGAAAGGGAAAGGCTGAGTGGCGGGAATAACCACAGTAACCCAGGCCTTGGCAAACAGCAGGTCCCGCTGCGGCACCAGCTTTGAGGCAGCAGCCACATCTTTCCCAGCCCTGGTTTTCCAGCCAGGATGGAGTGGGAGCAAGAGGGGACATGTGTGCCATACTATCCCCAGCTCCTGCCATGACAGACAGCAGTGGCTGGTCCCACAGCCAGCCCTTCTCGAGCTTTTTCTCCTTTCCCTCCTGGAATTTTGCCCTTCCTTTTTTTTTTTTTTTTTTTAATATAAAATTTTTCATAGCCTTTTAAACACTGTAAAAATTTAATACAAAGGAAATTAAAAAACCCAGAGGAACTATTCTCAAAATAATTTCACAATACGCACATATCCCTCAGCAAATTGAATTTGTAGGAAATAAAGAACAAAATATGACAATAAAGGGCTTCTAAACAAATCCTAATGCATCACATATGGAAGTGCAAATGCCAGCCTGTGTGCAGGCACTCTGCAGAGGTGGGTGGTGTGGGGGCCAGGGGGCACAGCTCTGCCACCCTCAGCACTGCTGGGAGTCCCTGAGCCCATGGAGGAGCTGGGAGGGTTGTTGGTGCCCCAAACATCACATCATGAACCCTGGCTGAGCTTGTATTCCTCGTGTCCCAGCAGCTCCAGCTCTGCCAGCGATGCTGACAGTGAGTCCTGCTTCATCAGCCTGGATCCTGCCCAGTTTGGGGCCGTTTTCTATCAGTTAATGGGGAAAACTTCAAAGGATGTGGATCAGCCCTGCCAGGGTCCCACTGGGTGAGCTGGGGACCCCCTGCCTCGCAGTGATGCCCAAGGCATGGCATTCCAAGGGCCACCCAGCACTCTGGGGTCTTGGTGGCAGGGGGACATGGGTGCTTACTGCACCCCCATCCTCACATCCCCATCCCATGTGTACCCAAATCCATCCACCCTCACAAAAGCATCTCCTTCCCCAGATGTTCCTTGTCCAGCTGTGGCCCTGCCTCTCCCCCTTGGTTTTTTTCCTCCTTCTATTAATAAACCTGGCACCTGGAGAGGAATTTTCCCTGTAAACACCCAGCCTCACACTTTAGTGACTTTTGTTCTGTGTTTTAATTAACGAACTGGAAAAAATGTCAATTGTAACCCACCACAGGCACGTGTGTCCCACAGGCTGCCAGAGCTGTGTCCTTCCTACTCAGCCCCATGCCATGGTCACGGGGCAGAGCCACCCTGCCCCTTTGCCAGGGGGAAAATAGGGGATATTTGGGGGGTTGCACCCAAATTGCTGTTGCAGTGCTGCACCCACACATGGCACTGCTCCAGGGGGGTCTGGGTGCTCTCCCTTGCCCGGACCCCCCATTCCAGATAGCCAATCCTGCTGGTTAACCACGGTGCAGCCCAGCCCACCAGAACTGGACCCCTTGCGCTTCCTCACCACCCCCAGCCCCACTGGGCAGCACACTGGACCGGTTTCGTCAGGGAATATTCACCACCCTCCGAGGAGCCAGTACTCCCCAAGAACACTGCCTCATCCCAGGCGTGCGTGCCTGGGACGGGGAGAAACGCTGGGGAGCTGCAGAAGACATCAAAAAAATTCATGTACTGCCTGCAGCAGCGCTGGGGCTGCAACCCGGGAGAAACGACCGCTGTGTGGCATGGAAGGAACTGCAAAGGAAAGGGTCTTGTGAGGATAGCGGGAGCTGCACGGCGGGAGCAGGCTGTGCTCCGCAGGCTTCCCACGGCTCCAGAATGAGCTTGGAATGGGACTGGCTCGTCGGCCGTGTGTGATGCCACCTCCTCCTCGCCCCTCTGGAGGGGAGGTGCTGCCGGCCCTGCGATGCTGCGGCGGGGTCCCGGCATCCCTGAGCCCCCGCCTTCGGTGCTCTCTGCAGCCGCCGTGACCTCGGGCATCTCCCTCCGTACCCGGAGCAGGGAGCAGCGCTGCATCCCGGCTTTGCCGCCGGGCCTCGGGCAGCGAGCAGAGGCTGAGCCCGCGTGGGCAGTGCAGACAGGCAGCCCGTGGGCAGGGCGCTGCCCGTCTGGGGCTGGGACACCCCGGCAGCCAGCTGCTGCCCGCTTTGATGTGGAGTCCCTCAGGCTCCGCACAATGCAGGCTGGAGCGGGATGAAGCAAGGGTGATTGATTGCCTTGTTTTGTTCCTCCAAGGCTGTCCTGGACCGTTTGGATTCACAGCCGAGGTCCCTCGAGAGCAGGGGGGGGTGGCAGTGTCCACCCAGGCTGCAGGGATGGGGCTGTGCCTCAGTTTCCCCATCACTGCTGCCCCCTTGGAAGGTGTTGGAGTCTCTGGATGAAACACATCCCATGAAAACGGCCCCCGTTATTCTCAGGTGTGCTGGGCATCCCTGGAATTAAGGCAGGCAAAGGAAGAGCAGGAGCCCCGCCAAGGGTAAAGCTCACTGGGACTCGAGCATGTTGACCTCCGAAAAATGGAGTTTCACTCCATCCAGTTGATGAGTCACGACTGTGTTTGTGTGATGTGCTCCCTGCGAGCAAGGTTTCCACCACAGAACTAACAGGCTGTTCTGGGAAACACTGGGGTTCTGGGCTTCCTAATTATTTTCAAACCCTACTGGCAGCCTCCCTCTGACAAGGATCACGCCTGCTCGAAGCACAGCGCTCGAGCGTGTTCAGAGTCCTGAAGCACTAATTGACTTTAGCTCGGCCTCGCTGCTGAGTGCCGGCTCTTGCAGCCCCAGTCCCTCCTCCTGCCACTGCAGCGAGTCCGCCCGCATGTGGTTTGCATTTCTTCCCCGGAGAAAATCCCCCTTTCTCCTGCCTCAGTGTCATCTTTCCCTGGAATTGAATTTAGGGGAAATGAAGAGGAGGACAAATTTTCATGGAGTGACTACCTACCCTCTCAAGGCAATGGTGGGACCGAGGCGGGAAGCCCATTCCAAGCACCCCTGTCCCATTCCAGACCCATTGGCATAGTGGTTTCAGTCACAATCAGGTGGCTGCTTGTGAGCCAGTAAGCCCTGGGTGGGGGTGGGTGTTGAGCAGAGCGTGGAGGAGCTGCCCCAGCACTGCTGGCTCTCCCTGTTCTGCAGCAAGAGATCCCATCTTTCCCTCCCACTGTGTGCTGGGAAAGTGGTGCCTGCATGGAGCAGCACGGGGATCCTGGCAGGAAACATGGCAGTGCCATCCAGCATCCAGCCCTGATGACTGGAGTGAGGTGATGCCCAGGAGCTTTCCCTTCCATGGGAGAGGAGCAGTAGCGAGCTGACCCTGAGGCAAGCAGCAGCCTTCAACACCTAAACATGAGCCAGGGATTATCCACGGCCCCTCTCGCCAGGCCCTGGGTCACAGCCGGCACACCCAGCACGGCACAGGGGTGAGCCAGCTGCCCTGGCCGCGCCGGCTGCCATTCCCAGCACGGAGGGCTCGCGGGCTGCCAGCGGGGCGGGTGGTTGGGAAATCTGTTTCCTCTTCTGCTCGTTACAACACTGCAGTGGGCGCATGCAACAGGAGCTGTGAGGCAGTGGGAAACTATGAAGGTCAGGGGAGGCTGCGGTTTGTGTGACGGAGGTGAGCCGGGCTGATGCATCCTTCTACCTGCTCCGAGCACCACCGCCCTGCCAGAGCAGCTCCAGACATCACCTCCCCTGGGACATCACCCCTGTCCACGTTCCAGCAGGGAGCAGCTCACCACAGATTGTATACCTGGGTAAAAGAGCGAGGAAAATGGCCAAGGGCAGATTCCCTGGTGCAAGAGCTGGGCACGAACACGTGAGAGGTGTCAGGGCTGCTCCGGGGGCTTTGCTCAGCTCCTGCAGCATCGCTCCCGCTCCCAGCCGTGCTCCAGCAGCCGCAAAGAGGACATGGCTGCTCCGACGACGGCACTGGTGTGCCCGGCAGCCGCCGTGACGCACTCGCAGCACGACCGCGCCAGCTCTGCAATCCTCGTCACCTCGTTAGTGACTTGGCCGCTGATCCCAGCTGGGGCCGGGCCGTCCGTACCTCCCACACAGCTCGCAGGCCCCCAACTCGCATTAGGGGGCTGCTTTCATGTGGCCAGTGGTTTTCAACATCAGCAAGCCACAGAGCGAGCGAGGCGCTGGAGCAGAGGAAGGAGCCAACGGGGAGTCGGGCGGCGTGGGCCAGCGCGGCACTGTGGGCACTGGAGCGGTGGCTTTGATGTAGCGGCAGCCAGCCCTGAGTCCACGGGCTCAGGTACAGGGGGGTCTGGCTGCCAGGAGAGACTCGTGGCAAGGGGATGTATGGAGGCATCCTGCTTTCCCTCTGCCTTGCCCACAGAAGGGCTGCACAGGCCAAGGGGGACGTGGCACCAGAAGTCTCTTCTCATGTGCGGTCTGGGTTACTGACACAACACAGGGAACTAAGAATGGACACGGAGGTGAGGCCACAGGAGGACAACCCCGGGGTCGGATGGGAGCGTGTGATGATGGGCGAGAGGGTAGAGAGCAGATGATGGGTGAACAGGAATGGCAGCAATTTGGATGGGAAAGGGAAAGCTTGGTAAGCACTCGGCAGAGCTTCTGTGTGATCCCACTAAGGCACCAACAGCTCCTGAGGCCACCGGTCCCAAACACCCATGTGCTCTGGCACCTGGAGCAGCTCCGCAGGAAGGCAGGGGAAAGTCCATTAGCAGCACTGGGATACAGGAATCTGGAGGGAGAGCCACAATTTCAAACTCTGCCTCAGGAAGGGGCATTCAAATGGAGCCACTGGTACCCGCCTCACCCACCCAGGGCCGGGCTGTGCTGGGAAAGTGAAATGTGGATGTTGTCAAAGTCTGCAACCACAGCCTCTGCCCTCCAGGAGCGAGCCGAGCCATGGGGTGGAAATGCTGCTGCTGCTCTGAATCACATCCCAGCGATGGAGAAGCTCCGGCTGAGGCATTTCCTGCTGTTCCCAGCACATCCCCATCTGATACCTCCCTCGTGGAGCTCCTGTGCTGAAATCCCAGCCCCGTGGAAAATCTGCAGTAGCTTTCCTGACGTGTCCAGCTGTCTTCCGCGAAGACAGGAGTGGCAGAGTGTGGCAGGAGGTTCGGTGTCTCCTGGTGGTGATTCCCACGGGAGCTGCCGGGCTGCGGTCGGTTGTTCAGCCTCAGTGACTTCTTGAGGGGGAAATGGAAAGAGCGAACAGTGCGAGTTAATTAATTGACGCATAATGAAGTCAAGATGAGCATCCCCAAGGAGCTGGAGCTCAGATTGGGAAAGCAGCAGATGATGGTATTCCCTGGCATGGGGCTGTTTCATCCCAAGCCCCGGCCTCCTGCCAGCCACAGCGAGGACACTGGCTCTGGCCCAAGGGCAGGGCAAATAAGCCTCTGAATAAGCCTCTGAACGCCTTCCAGTAGCAACTTTAATAGAATTTAGGTGTTATAAACACTGGCCCAGAGAAGGGAGTTGTGGACGGGATGAAATAAACCCATCAGTGGCTGTTTGGTGCTTTGGTCCCTTTGGTGTCGGTGGGAAGGCTTGCTACAGCAGCACATGCAGACCCTGCATGGACTCAAAATGCTTTTCTGACTGACAAGGAAGAGCCAGTGGCAGGGAAGGATCACTCTAACATGGAGGCTGCTGGATGGTGCTAAACAAAGACCTCTCATATGATCAAGGAATCCTTTAGGTTGGAAAAGCCCTCTAAAATCATTGGGTCCAACCATACCCCTAGTACTGCCAAGGCCACCACTAAGCCACGTCCCCATGTGCCACATTTACACATCTTTTTAATCCCTCCAAGGACGATGACTCCACCGCTGCTCTGAGCAGCCTGTGCCAGAGCTGGATAACCCTTTCTTTGAAGACGTTTTCCCCAATATCCAACCTATACCTCCCCTGGTATGACTTGAGGCCGCTTCCTCTTGTCCTGTCCCTTGTCCCCTGGAAGCAAAGCCCAACTCGCCTCGGCTCCCCCCTCCTGTCAGGGAGTTGCAGAGCCAGAAGGTCTCCCCCCTGAGCCTCCTTTTCTCCAGGCTGAGCCCCCCCAGCTCCCTCAGCCCCTCCTGCTGCTCCAGCCCCTTCCCAGCTCCGTTCCCTTCCCTGCACACGCTCCGGCCCCTCAATGTCTGTCTTGTCGTGAGGGGCCCAGCAATGTTCGCAGGGATCCAGGTCCCTGCCCGGCCCCGGCAGCTCCGGCGCTGCGCAGCGGACGAGGGCCCTCTAGTGAGGGGCGGCGCGGCCGCGGCTCCGCCCCGGCCCGGAGCTGCCATGGCGGGGCTGGAGCCGCTCTACGCCTGGGCCAGGGCCGCCATCTCCCGCCCGCAGGACGCGCTGCTCTGCGGCGTGCACTGGGAGCTGGTCCGGCACGGCTACCGCTGCCTGGGCACCGGCGACCAGGTACGGGCCGGGCCGCGCTTTCCCCCCGCCCGCGGAGGCCGCGGCGAAGCCCCGGCCTTTCCTAGCGCCGCTCGCCGGCGCCGCGCGGCCCAGCCCGGCCACCGCTGCGGGGCGGGGGGAGCGGCGCGGTGTCGGGGGAGCCCGAGCGGCCTCAGTGCTGCTGTGGGAGCCGGAGCGGGCGGCCGAGGGGCTGGGGGCTGCGGGGGGTCCCCGTGCTGGGAGAGGTCTCGGTTCTGGGGGGGTCCCGGTGCTGGGAGAGGTCCCGGTTCTGGGGAGGTCCCGGTGCTGGGGATTGGTCAGAGCCGTGTTGAGAGATGGGAGGTCCCGGTGCTGGTGGGATTCAGTGCGGTTCCGGGGAGAGGATTAATATAGCGCTTGGTGCTGAGAGGGAACCCTGTACCAAAAAGGGGGTTGTCCAGTGCAGTGCTGGGGAGGAAATGTGCTGCTGGGGAGTCCCAGTGCTGGGGGCAGTGGGGCAATACCGGGGTGCGGGGCTCAGGCTAGTTCTGGACCCAGTACTGAGGTGGGGATCTAGTGGGTTGGGAGCCTGGTGTGCAGCTGGAGGTATTGGGAGAGTGCCTGCTGTGGTTCTGGGGGGGCAGTGGTGCAGTGCAGGGCATTGTCATGGCAGAGAACCCCCCTCAGTACCAGAGGAGGGGACAGAGTAGGGCAGTGCCCTCTGGCAGCACTGCTATGGGGCTGGGAGAAACATGATATCAGCCTTCCCCCAAAGCCAGACAGCTCTGTGTCACACTGGGGAGGTTAGAGGTGCTTGGCAGGGAAGAGCACCATCTCCTCTCTGGGTCTTCTGGGTCTATATTGCCTCCCCCTGAGGCTCAGCAAAGGGTGGTCATGTCCGTCCTGTTCCAGTACAGGGACTCAGGCAGGGCCAGGCTGAGAGATCCACTCCCAGAGACCTCAATCCCCACTGGGGTCTCCCATTGCATCCAGGATAGGTTTCCCCAGCCCTGGGAGGTGGTGCTGGGCTCCTGGGCAGGGTCTCATCAGCCTGTCTCTTCCACTGCAGCCAGGTCCTGATGAAAGGAAGTCAGAGCTGCTTCCTGCTGGCTGGGAAGCCAACAAGGAAGTGTACACACTGCGCTACAAGTCCACGGATGATGCCCGTGAGCTGCTGCTGAAGGCCATCATGGTGGAGGACAGCATGATCCTCAACGTCATGGTGAGCACCCACACCAGCCCCTGTGGGTTTGGGGTCCTTCAGGGTCAGCAGCTGCAAAGAACAGCAGGGCCCATTCCTTAAATGTTTGCAATTGCTTGTCCTGCCTGGCAGCAGTGTTTGCCCCTCAGGATGGGGCAGACCCAGGGGGTGTTTGTGTGGCAGAAGGTGTGGCCCAGCGTGATGCTGGTCAAACCCTGGCTGTGTCAGGGCTCCTGGGAACTCAGGCACAGCACAGGGACATGGCGGGAAGCAAGTGAGCCCCACTGTGTCCCAAGCCCCCAGCTGTGGTTGTACCTGCTCTGTCCCTCATTCCCACCTCTGCCAGGCTGCTCACTCTGTGCTTTGCCTGTGTTTCTCCAGGATCGTGGCTCTCAGAAGGTGGCAGATGTGACCTTGGCAGTGGCCGACTACGTCAACCCAGAGCACCTGGATGATTTCCACAAGTAATCTTAGTTCCCTGGTATTTTCTGCAGGAGAAAATGTCCCACTGGCATGGGGAGTGGGGGAGAAACCAGGCTGGGAGGAGCTGGAGGACTTTCCTACCCAGTACCAAACCCAGGCCAGCCCTGAAATGGAGCCAGAGCTCTCTTCCCTGCCTCCCTGTGTGCTGCTGTCGGGCAGGAGAGATTTAGGGAACAGTGGGACCGTGGGTTGGAGCCCAGTGGAAGGCACCCCACCTGGGAACAGGCCAGGCCAGAATGTTTACTTCCAGAGCACTGCACTGGGTGGACACTGCCCAGGGCTGTGACAGCTTCAGCCACATCCCAGACACCCTGTGGCCTTGCTAAGGACCAGTGCCACGTGCTGTGCTTTCCTCCAGTGCAAACTGGTCAGGCTGGGGCCACAGCAGAAGGGAGTCCCTGGGCTGGGTGACATCTCAGACATCTGAAATGGGGTGAGGGCTTTGGTGCCCCTGTGTGCTGTTACCTCTCCCTGTCCCCTCTGTGCTGCCAGTGGGGGACATGTTTTGTGCCAGACACACTTTGGGCTTCTCTGCCTCCTCCTCACGCCTCTTGCAGCCTGTCCAGCACCTCACGTCCCAGTGCCATGGTCTCCCCAGCCCTGTGCCTTCCCTCTCCTCACTGCAGGGTGTACAAGAACACCGAGGAGCTGAGGACAAGGATCACTTCAGGCATCCTCACTCCCCTCGGGGCCCCCACAGAAAAGGCCAAAAAGGAGCCTGAGTCCAAAAAGGATTTGCAGCGGGATGACGACCCCCTCCGGATCCCTCCCCGGCAGCCGGCGGGCACAAGGGCCCCATCCTGGTGAGTGAAGAGTGGGTGGCTGCTGAGGGCCCTCTCTTAGAGGGGATGTGGTCCTGGCACAGCTCCTCAAACTACACCAGGTCTCCGTGTTGTGCCTGTGGGAGCTGCTCTGCCCTTCCCTGAACATCTCGCTGTGTTGTGTTTCAGGCCTTCCCCCATGAACCCCTTTGCTGTTGGTGGGGAAGACCTGGACCCTTTTGGGTGAGTATGGCTGCTGGAGCACCCCCTGCCCTGCCTTTGGGAGGTGTGGGGTTGGCTGGAGGCCACTGGAGCAGCATCCAGCCAAGTGTCTCCAAGTTGGGGGGTGGCGATGGGACAGTTGCTCAGTGCACATTGTGAGGGACCAATTGACAGTTGCTGAAGCTCAGTCTGGTTCTAATATCCTAATAAGATCCCATCTCTTGCATAGATGATAGGTTGCAATCTGCGTCTGTTTAATAATCAGCTTGTATTCATTTAACAGGCAGTAATTCCTGCAGTAAATCAAAGCTGAATACGTCGTTAAGTGAATGTAAGCCTCCAATTTAAACCGTTACCAGCTGCTGTGTCCCCAGCCCAGCAGCGTGCAGAAGGGGAGGCTGAAAGCCGAGTTCATGGATTCCCAAGTCCTGTTGCAAGCCTCCCAGCTGTCTGAGGCGCTCAGGCAGGGGCTGGGCTGTCTGGGGCACTGAGTTTCACAGATACATCCTCAACCCTTGGTTTGGTCAGGCAAGGAGAACCTGTCATCTTCCAATCCAGTCAAAAGCACACACAGTCAGACAAAAAACAGCTCTTGGGGTTGTTGTGGAGTGTCCTGAAGCCCAGGGGAGTCTCCTCTCTGGAACCAGTCTCCTGTGGGGATGGCATTTTTTCCCCTCCTGCAAATCTTGGTTCTCCGAGGGTTTGGCTAGAAAAGGGACAGCTAAAAATGTTGCTGCCTCCAGCCCTTCATCAGAGATTTCTCTGTAAAGGACAAAAAAAAGATGGTAAATGGAAGCAGATTTGTGTGCTGACACCTGCCAGCGCTGGGGCTGGAGACCCAGACTCCCAGGAATATGCTCATGGGACCTGGCTGTCCTGGGGCGCTTTGGGCAGCTGTTCCAGCTTAATGGAACTCATTAGCACGGTTGTTAATGACTTGTACGATGGCAGCGGTGTCCAGAGGCTCCAGCCGCGCTTGCACAAAGCCAACCACGAGGAACTGCGCTCGCAGCGTGGGGCAGCTCCGAGGAGCCGCCGTGGTCAGCAAATGACTTCCAGGCAGCTCTTTGGAATGGCTCGTGGGAGCCCACCCGGGGCTGCCGGCTCTTGCGACACCACACAGGGCAGGACGGGGAGCAGGGATGGAGCAGTGAGGGCCATGGGGCCGACACCTCCTGGAGGGGACAGCCAGCACCTCTGCTCTGGAGACAGGCTGGGAGAGCTGGGGCTGTTCAGCCTGGAGAAGAGAAGGCTCCAGGGAGACCTTAGAGCCTCTTCGCAGTGCCTAAAGGGCCACCAGGAGAGCTGGAGAAGGACTTTGGACAAGGGCCTGGAGTGACAGGACAAAAGGGAATGGCTTCACACTGACAGAGAGCAGGGTTAGATGGGATACTGGGAAGAAGTTCCTTCCTGTGAGGGTGGTGAGCCCCTGGCACAGGTTGCCCAGAGAAACTATGGCTGCCTTATCCCTGAAAATGTTCAAGGCCAGGTTGGATGGGCCTTGGAGCAATCTGGGATAGTGGAAGGTGTCCCTGCCTATGGCAGGGGGGTGAAATGAGATGAGCTTTGAGGTTCCTTCCTACTCAAACCATTCTGGGATTCGGTGGAGTGCTCTGTCTTTCTGCCTTGGGCTGCCTCACTGGCTTCTCCCAGGAGCTTTCCTTCCCACTGCTACGTGTTGGGTTAAGGCCATGTTGCCATGCTTGGCATTCCTGCAGCAGAAGTTTGGCACAGGGATGTGCTTTATTCCCCTCTCACCAGTGCAAATCTCATCTTCTTCTCTGCCTTTCCTCTCCCCAGAGGTCGGAGTGGGGGAATGATCGTGGATCCTCTCCGATCTGGCTTCCGGCAGCCCGGCATTGACCCATCCTCAGGCATCCCAGGCCGGCTTCCCCCAGGAGCTGTTCCACCCGGTGCCAGATTCGACCCCTTTAGCCCCTTAGGAGCTGGGCGACCCGGGTAGGTCCTTGGCCGTGCTGGTGTTCCAGCCTGCTTCCAGCCTGCTGCTGGATCCCAGCTCATCCCTGCTGCTGCAGACCTGAGCTCTCCTGCTTGACTCTGCTCCAAATTTCTTTCCAGGCCCGATCCCGACCACCTTCCCCCTCCAGGCTACGACGACATGTTCATGTGAGGAGTCACCGAGTGGCTGAGTCTCCTGGGAGGCAGGCGTGCTTCCCCTCTTCGCTCCACATCCGGTGGATTTAGGTCTTTCCAGCAGCGTTTCTCTCCGTTTGGGGTCGCATTCCCATGTGTCCCATCCGCTATAAAGGCTTCCCTGTTTGCAGAACGGAAGAGGAGGCAGTAGGTCCATGTCTTTTCTCCTGCTCCTCTGAGGGTGCTGGGCCGTTTGCACCCAGCGAGGTGGCAGTGTGGGGTGCGGTGCTCTGGGAGCAGCCTGGGTGCTGTGGGATTTCTCCTCCGCTTCTCCAGGGTTGGAGAGCTTGCTGCTGGGGTCCCACAAAGCAGGGAGTGTGAGGAGAGAGCTGGCTCCTTGCTGCTCCTCTGCCAGGCAGCCACAGCAGCCTCGCTGAAGGGGACAGCTGAAGTGGGCTCCCCACTCAGAGGGGGCTTCTCTCTCGCTCTGTATCTGAGCAAGGCACTGATTGAAGGGCTGGAAAGCCCAACCCATGGGGTCTCCACGGGCAGACCCCCCAACAGCAACTGGGATCAGCTTCTATAGGGCTGTGCCTGCTGCCTTGGAAGAGCACTACCAGCAAAGCATTTGATGTGCATGAGAAGAGACACAGATTGAATTCCTGGCCCACTTTGCTCCCTCTCTTCCCTGCAGCCGTGGTGTTTTTCATTCCTGGGGTGTCCATGAAGCCCCACAGGCAGCATCTGTGGGGCTATGGTAGGAGGGAGGGAGCTTTGCAAAAGAGGTTTATAGAACACATTTTGCTACTGTCAGCCTTGTTGTGTGTGGCTTTGCCTGTCTGGCTGTGGGAGAATGGGCGAGATCTGTGTGCCTCAGGCTCCTGAGCTCTCTCTGGAAACTTCCTCCCTTCCCCACAGATGCCCAGCTCAGTTGATTTTGGGGCTGCAGCTCATCTTTCCTGTCAGGGGCTCACACTGTTTTTCTTCTCGTGGTTTGATCTCTTGGAAGGATGTTCGTGAGACTGAAATAAAAACCTGACACCAGTGTTGTGTTGGTGCTTGCTGGGGCGGTGCCCTGCTCCTTGACGGGAAGCCCCAGAGCCCTTCCCAAGGCAGAGGATCCACGCTGGGAACCCGCTTTGTACCTTCCCCTGAGCCAGCAGTGCTTTTCCAAGACGATGTAACTGTATTAGGAAAATGAAGTGGAGAACAGCCCAGCCCAGCTCCTGCAGTAATTGCCTCTCCAGGGCATTAAGTGCTGTCAGAACGCCGCATGCAGCTGCACTGGTAGAAATAAAAAGAGGGAAGGGATCCCCCTATCTATTTCTTTTCCCCAAAGACCTTTTTCCTTTTAAAACCTCTTTGCCTACAAATGCAGCTAATAAAGCTGTGTTACAGTGTGTGCCACCCTGGGCTGTGCACAGGTGGGAGCAGGGAAGGCCAGCCAGAGAAATCTGGCACTGGGGGCAGCTTGGAGCATCCCCTGCATCTCCCATGGGCTCGTGTGTGGACCTCCACACGTGCAGGGGGTGGTTCTAAGCCTAGACCCTGCTGGATGTGCCATCCCAGCTGCACACCTGGTGGTTTTTCAAGGGCAGCCTCACCTGCAGACCCACGGATGGGCTATGGGTGATGCCTATGACCAGAGCAGCATGGGAGAGATGGGAAGAGAGACCCAGGAATCAGTGAGGCCATCACTTCTGCTTGTCCCCTCCGGCTCCTGGGACAGCCTGAACCCATCCACAGCTTTGTCCCAGGAGAACAAAGCCCCAAACCTTTCTACTGGGGTTGAGAGACAGCAGACCCCAGCCTTGTTGCGTGGTGTGTTGGGGGAAACAGCTTTGCCCTCATCAAGGGGCCCCTCTCTGCAGGGGAGAGGCTGCTTTCTGTGCCTGAATTAATCATGTTCTGCAATCTTCCAGGAGGGAGAGACGCAGCTGGCTTTGATGGGGCTAATTAAAGCGAGTCAGCGCCGGGAGAGGCTGCGGCGGGGCCGAGGAACCGGCTTTTGTCTGCAGCGCCTGGCCCCGGCGGGCCCGTGGTGTTGTGCAGCTGGGAAACAGGTGGCAGAGGAGGGGAGTGGGTGCCAAAGGGGACAAGTGCCCACTGCAGGCCTGTGCCTGAGCATCGAGGCTCTCAGGGCTGAGCCATCCACTCTCTGGAAAGGATGGGTAAAAGGAGGCAAGGATCCTCCTCTGTGGGTCAGAGGATGGTGGGATCAGGACATTGTGTAGCTGTCTTGGCTCACACTAAAGGAGACAGAGCATGGCAGAGGAGGCTTCTGAGGGCCAGTGTTCCCAAGCACATTCCTTGTTCCATCTGTAGGGATGGCCAGCCCGGACCGCATTCCCTGTGCATGGTTTGGGGGCAGTCACCCCCATTGCGGGCTCGTACCACAACAGCTGTAAGGGTCAGGTCTCCCTTCAGCAGGAGGGACAGTCCAGGCCCTCAGCCATGTGTCCCTGTCCCCGGCACTGCTGCTGCTACCCTAAGTGGCAGGAAACATTAACATGCACGGGAGCACACCAACACACCCCGTGTTAATTTTATGGGGAGTCTGCGAGGAGCGGCTGGGGCTGGGTGTGCGGTCTTGGCACAGGCACAACCTCCCTCCTCCGGCAGCACCGGGGAGGCACTTCCAGCACACGTTTAAAGAGAGGCACTGGATTATTGGTAATAGCTCAGGATCCCCAGAGAGTCCTTCAGGCCATCTGCCAGCCCGCCCAGCCCGTGGCACCTGCCCACACGCTCCTGATGGGATGGCAGAGCCCCCAGTGCTGCTAATTACCCTGCAGCTGGTGCTCCATCCCTGGGATCCCGGGTACAGGGAAGCCATGCGTGTGGCCCAGCAGGAAAACAAAGCAGGACCCGTTATGCGGAACTGGGAAAGGCACGCTGGGCCCTGCACACTTTCTCTTCCCTGGCACAAGCAGAGACACCCCCAAAACACCGGTGCTGGGGGACTGGAGAGCCAGTGACCCTCATCCCACCCAGGCAGCACAGCATCAACCCTTCCCAGCCAAATCTGTCTTTAATGGCACTCCTTCCTCAACTCAGTTTGCTCACTGCAAATATGTCTTTCTCCATGTAGAGGCTTTCCCCGAGTCCTGCAGGGACTCGAGGCACAGCCCAGCAATGTGCTGACAAAGCAACAACAGCCCCTTCCCACAGACTCCTGAGCAGCCTCATGCCCTAATCCACGGGAGTATTTCTTATGCTCATGTACAGCAGCTGCTCAGCAGCTGTAACCTCCACCAGGCTCAGCCTTTCATCCTGGAAACGCTCCTTCCAGCTTCTTTAAAGCAACAAAAAGGGATGAGGATGATTTCTCCATCTAACAGGTTTATTTTCTAATCCAGACATACAGGACTGGCGCTGAGTTGTGGGAGGGACATCTGCCTTCGCCAAGGGCAGCACCTTGGGAAGACCCAGAGCTCCCCCTTTCTCCTCTTCCTCCCCTTCTTTTCCCTTTGTCCCCTCCCTCCCACATTGTCACCCCTGTGTCCACGCCAGGATCAGCCCCTCGGTGACACAACGGCACTTGCCCCCCCTGCCTTCCTTGGGCCCTTCCTTTGGCCCCGCAGGCTCTGCTCGAAGCCATTCACCCCAGGGCTGTGGGCAGAGGTGATGCCCGTCTGGAGACAGCAGAACACAGCCATACATCTCACCCCAAGCGTGGTTTCATCCCAGGGAGAGGTACCTGTGTGCCAGAACCGTGGGTGTGAGGCCATTTGAGGTTATTTCCTGGGATCCTACAATAAATACAGAGCGTGGCTGGGTGATGTAGTGACGGAGAGGGACACTTGGCCCTTCACGGCAGTGGGAAGAATTAGCTGCAAAGCCTTAGAAATGAAAACACAGGGTAGAGGACACTCTCCAGAATCCAAGGGGACACTGGAAGCCCTGGAACAAAGCCCAACCCAGGCAACTATACTGGGTCTAAAAGTGACTTTCCTCTATGTCGGGCTGTCTGGAGGGATTCGTCCCCGCCTGAGAACGTTTGAAGTTGGTAATTTACAGGATGGATTGAAAACTGGTGGCAGTTCATGACAAACAGCACCTTTTGTGGGTCTGCATTTTCCAGTGGGATAATTATTGCCCTTTTCCAGCACCCTGCTCATACCCATTTCTCTTTCCGCAGAACACTGTGCTTTAATGACGCTTCATGTTTAATCCCCGAGACGCAATTCTGCCTTCCTGCCATGGGCAACGGCCCTTGGATCAGCACAAAGGTCGGCATGGGGACACTCTGGCGGCAGCACTGCCGGGCCACCACATTGCCTCGAGGCACTGGGAATCATCCGCTCTCCTCTGTACAGAGCACCATGATTTTTGAGGAGGCTGTTCTGGGGTTGCTGGTGGTAGTGGGATGCTCAGCACAGTGTGGGTCTGTGTCCTGGCCTTCGTCCTGCTCTGCGGAACGGTGCTGGTGGGGTGTGAGGATAGGGGGTGGCGGGGGGCTGGCCCCCACTGCACGGGCAGTGGGTGTGCTTGCTGCCTCCTCCTCCTCCTCTTCTGCCCAGAGCAGTGCAAGCACCAGCTCCATGCCACAGAGTTTTACTGGGAAATATTGCTAAGAAAGGTCACTGGTGGCAGAAACTGAGGAGATCTGTCGGGAAGAGGAACAGCCAGGTCCTGGCTGTGGGAAGGAGCTCGACCTCACGTCCAGCCCAGACTGCAACCGGCCACGGCGTGGAAATCCCATGGATGCCTTGATGGTACTGCTGCTGCGATGCTGGTGGCAGGACCCTGTCCAGGAAGGTGCTGGGGAGGCGATGGGAGGTCTGAAGGCCACATTGTCCCAGCGCTGGTGGTGGGGAACAGCCCAGGCGAGTGGAGGATCCCAAGCCGCATAACTCCAGTGCTGCCAGATGGGAGCCCCATCCAAAAAGTGTTCAAGGAGGCAAGGATGGTGGCTGAAGGCTGGCACAGGCCATGTCTCACCAGGTGGTATCAGTGTTGGGGTGAGGCAAGGGGACCCCCGCTTCTGCCGGCACCAGGGTGTCCCGGGGGCGTGCACGGCTAGGAGCCGGGCCCCTCGGGGGGCTGGGGCGGGGGGCTCAGCTGGCTCTCCAGCAGCGCCCGCGTCCCTTCAGCGGACACCCTCCGCAGCCGCAGCCGCACCGAGCCGTAGGTGCCACCGGTGCGGCGGGCGGCCCGGGCGCGGCGGCGGGCGGCGGCGGCGGCCAGCAGCAGGGCGGTGAGCAGGAGCCCGCCGAGGGCCAGCAGCGCCAGCCCGGCCACGGTGCAGCGGTCGAGGCGGGCGCGGAGCCGGGCTGCCCGCGCCTCCAGCCGCTCCATCTGCCGCGCCGGCACGGCGGGGTCGGGCCGCGCCGCCCGCGGAACGGCCCCCGCCAGCACCACCAGCGCCGCGCCGCCCAGGGCGCAGCCCAGCGCCAGCGCCAGCCCCGGGCCCGCCGGCACCGGCCCCCGCGCCCGCACCGGCCCCCGCACCCGCCGCCGCCTCGCCCGGGCTCCGCAGCTCCGCCGCCCGCGGGGACGCCATGGAACCGCCGCCGGCCTGCGCGGCCAGAGGTGAGCGGCCGGACCGCGACGGGATATTCCCCCGGACAGGAGACGGGATGCTCGCCCAAACCCCAGCTGACCCCTGGGAGCGGGATGCTCCCCGTCCCCAGAGCCGCCTCCCTGGACCGGGTTGCCAACCCCACCCCGCAGTTCACCGAACTGGGCTGCTCCTCCTGGGATCCCTCTTACCCGAACCGGGCTACCCCTTGGAGCTGGGTCCCCGCCCGGACCGTCCCCCTTCACTGGAGCTTCCCCGGGTCCCCGCACCGGGCTGCTGCCCTTCCCTGAACCCGGCACCTGCCTCCCCGAACCCGGCTCTTCCCCCTTCCCAAACTGGGCTCCCACAACGCCACCCGCCTCCCCGAACCGGGCTGACACCCCCCTCGGGGACACGTGTCCCTCTGACCCCACCGAGCTGCCTCCCTCCGGTCTCGGCTCTCCCGCCGGGCTCTGCCCGCCCGGTCCCCGCTCCCGCACCGGGCTGTGGTCCCGCTCCGTGCACCGGGCTCCGCTCCCGCTTCTCCGCTCGGTCTGCCCGCCCCGCCGGTGCCCGCACCGAGCTGCCCCCCTTCTCCTCCCGGCCCCCCCAGCCGGGATGCCTACCCCCGCCGCCTCCCCGGCTCCCCGGGCAGGTGCCGGTGCCGGTGCCGCCGCGGGGCGGGCGGTGGGTGCCCCGAGCTGCGGTCGCGCACGGCAGCCGCACGCACACGCACACACACACACGCGTACGGGGGGCACACACATATGCACACACATGCACACACTCGGCTGCACACCAGCACCTCCTGTGCACGTACCCCGTGCAACAAGGACCCCTCCGTGCACTCCCCGACAGCGCCAGAACCCTCCCTGGGCACCGCGGGGGTCTGCGTGGGGAGGGGCATTGGAGCAGAGAACACGGTGGGTTTTGCATGGGGTGTGCCTGGGAGACAACCACGGGGCAGAGCTGGGCTGGGGGTGCTGGGGCTGCAGCCTGAGCCCCCTCCCAGCCCTTAAGGCAGCAGGGAGAGCTCCCACCCGGCCGCTACCCACCCTGAGTCCCCACAAGGTTGCAGCCTGTCCCCAAATCCCCAGAAGGAATTGGGGGTTTGACCTTGGTTTATACCAGATATGAAATGCTCCAAACTGAGACCGCCTGGCCCCTGTGGTCCCACCATAGTCTCACTGCAGTCCCATGGCACAGAGTTCCCCCTTTGCACACACACACATGCTGTTTATTCATTTATTCACAGAGACTCACGTCAGTGCCCACACTCTGCTTCTCCCTGACCTGGCACCGGACCCAGGCCCGTGCCCCGGCAGTGACCTGCTGGCAGCCGCAGCTTCCCCTCATTTGTTAATAAGACGTACTCTATTTCCACATTTGGAGCGGTGCCTGGGGATGTGGATGTAAATCCCGAGCGATAGCGGGTGGGCTGCTGACAGCTGCCGGGAAGGTTTGTCCATCACATTGCCATTCCCTTCAACACCTTCACATGCCTCCAACATCTCCCACAAGCTCACCCAGTGCTGCCTGCACAGTGCCAGGGACACAGGGATGCGTGGCCAGTGCCCTGGGCCCCCTGTGCCCTGCACCCTGTCCCGCCCATGTCCTGAACCCTGTCCCCCCTCAGAGTGTTCCTCTGCAGCCACACTGGGCTCCCTGCCAGTCACAGTTGGAGAACGTTGCCCTGTGTGGGGATGTCAGATGGGAGTCTCCTGCCACCTGTGCCATGACAGGGGCAGGGATTTTCTCTGGAGTCTCTGTCAGATGCAGCTAAAAGGGACTGAAAAGGGTCAGAGAGTTTAAGGAGTGCCGCACAGATAAAGAGATGCATCTGTGTTTTCTGAGGGCTAGGCAGGCTCAGCACCCATCCAGGCTCAGCACCCATCCACGCTCAGCACCCATCCAGGCACAGTGCCTATCCATGATGCTGACCAGCATCCACCAGACTGGCACATCCACTCCCCAAGGTGCAGCAGGGAACAGGACTGCAAGGTGGGCTAGGAGAACATGACTCTAAGGATGGTTTATAGTCTCACTTTTTCCCATCTCAGAGGCATGGATACACATTATTTTATTGGGTTTTTAAGTTTGCAGTGGAAGTTTTGTGTGCTGTGACCCACCTGCTCTCTACTCCTGTCTCCTCAGTGTTGAAGGTCAGGCTGGAGGGTGCTGGGAGCAGCCTGGTCTAGAGGAAGGTGTCCTCTGCCGATGGCAAGAGGCTTGGAATGAGATGATCTGTAAGGTCTCCTCCAACTCAAACCATTCCGTGACTCTATGAAACACAGAAGCTTCCCAGCACAATGTCCCTGGGGACTCAGCCAAAAGTGGGCCGAGAAAAAAGCAGAATTAAAAATAAATGTAAGTGCATCCTGACACGTTAACCACATTTAGAGAGGCTTTAGTATCAACCCACTCTGCAGGAAGGCGGGAGATGCTTGGAGACAAGTAGGTCATGGGACACAGATTGTCCCGAATCAGCAGGAAAAGATGGATCTGGAGCAGGCGGGCACATTGCTGTGAACAGACGGGCAGGAGGAGATCTGCTGTCTCACCACTGCCAAATTCCATGGGAAGACAGAACCACCGCCAGTTTGCTCCTGAACAGAGCCCTGGTCAAGCCCTCCATCCTGGAGCACCCAAGCCCTGCGGCTGAGGATGCAGCCAGGGATGCAAAGGCTGGGAGCCCTGCCAGAATGGGAGTCTGAGGGACAGAAGCAGAGCTACTCATGCCTTCCTACAGCGACAGGGCTGAGCCTGCCATGGGGTCAGGGCTCCATGCTGCCTGTGGGGGCTGCTCCTGCACCCCAATCCCCCAGCAGTGCTCAGGAGGCCACCTGCAATGGGTGAGGTGCAGGGACGCATCCTGCCAGCATTGTTGCTGGCTCTGTGCAGCCCCGGGATCCCACTGCCACTGCTGGATGGGAGCTGGGAGGTGACCCCAGGCCTTTGAAGGGCCCCAGGGTAGCCCAAAAACCTTCCCTAGCCTGATCCTGAGGGGCTGAGCCTGAGGCTGAGGGCTGGCAAAGGCCACTCGGTCCCTAAGGCGCTGGCACTGAGGGAAGGGGAGGAGACAGAGACAGCCAAGATTTATGCTGCCAGCACAGGAGCAAAGAGAGGAGGGAGACAGCCAAGGTCAGAGAGAGCACTGCCAAAATTCACAATGAAACTGCAGGAGTGCTGGAGGGGAGAGACAGAGGGCTTGGAAAGAAAGGGAAAGAGGAGGGAGGTGGCAGTCTGGGACATGGAGCAAGGTGAGGGAGCCAGACAGGGCTGCCAGGGATGGGCACATGTCACTGCTCAGAAGAAATTAATGTGGATGAGACAGACAGCAAACAGGAGCCTCAGGCAAGCAGAGGAGGACAGTAGGAGCAGGAACATGATGAAGCTGGGTGGGCTGTGTACCTAGCTCTGCCATCCAGCACACCCCTGTGCAGCACAGCCCGATTTTGGGGCGTGCACAGCTGTCTGGTGCCCACTGGCAGCGCTGACCCCCATCCAGCCCCACCACTGAGGTGAAGCTTCATTCCTGCCTCCTTAGCATTCAGAGCATCCCATGGCAGAGCGAGCGCCCGCAGCCAGCATGGCTCAAGGTGACTCGGAGGTCAGGGAAGAAGCAGCTGGGCAATTTGGGAGCTGCCTCCACACCGTTGAGAGATCCAGCAGTTTGGGAGGGCCAGCGGTGCCTGGCACATCCCAGCCTCTCTGCCTGTCACTGCTGGTCCCCGTGTGACACAGACACAGCACCCCAGTGCTCCCCACAGGGTCGGGGGGTTCTGATCCTGGAAACTGCCCCCAGGAGCTGTTGCCACTGCTGAGGCAGGCAGGGTTGGACGTCAGCCTCGGCACTGGGGAGGGCTGGAGCTGCACAGTGGGCACCAGTGAGGGCGATTTCTCTCTCACAGGGTGTGGAGCGCCCGAGCAGGTTTGGTGCCTTGGCAGGGGCAGTGAACACCTTCTCTGGGGCTCGTGTGAGGTTCCTCCATGTCCCTGTTGGGGATACATCATTCCAAGAGTGGTTTGTAGCAAAAATCCCTCTCCTTTCCCTAAAGTCTGAGCCTTAGTCCAGGGTTCCCACTCTGCCCAAAGGCAGATGGAGAAACAAGAGCCTTACTTCCCACTATGACCAACTGCAGAGCTGGACTGGGAAGAGGCTCAGCGCTTTCCTGGTGATAATTAAGATCTCGTTATCTTCAGCTAACACCAGGGAGACAGGGAGAACCACAGGTGCCTTGTGATACAGCAACAGCTGATGCACTGGGCTGTGCCTGGGAGCAGCGAGAGCCTTGCTGTGCTCTGCCTGAATATAATGCATGGAAAGCACGAAGCAGAGGGTGACAAACTAATTTTTTTCCTGGCTGGTGACACTGAAGTGTGCAAACATACTGCCTTCTGCTCTTGGTGGTGGCTGGGGCTGGTGCAGGTGGGTGGCTGTGAACCTTTCCCCTTCCTCCTCCGAAGAGCTGGGCTTTGGGGGACCTTTTGTGTTTGTTTGTTTATTTGTTTATTTGTTTGTTTTTCTTGGTTTTTTTTCTTTTTCTTCTGCAAATTTGCTTCACAAGGGAGTTTTATCAGACGTGCCTGGAGCCACGCAGGAGCTGCTCACCTGCAGAGAAAGAGATGGATGGGGTGGTGCCTGCAAGCAGGCTCTTAGAATGTCAAGGGTGAAAAGGGCTGGGAGGAGGGAAGGAGAAGGAGAAGGAGAGGAGGGGAAAGAGAGGGAGAGGAGGGGAAGGAGGACAGGAGAGAAAGGAGAAGGAGGAGAGTGAGATTGCTCTCCTCTGTTAGGAACCTGAAATGCGGGGCGCAGCACCGCGCTCCTGGGGATGTGTGGGTGAGCTCCCGGTGAGCCCCGGGAAGGAACGGGGAGTTTTTTCCAGCGGCAGGGCCCCGCCTGGGGGCTCCGGAGCTGGGCAGGGCCGTGGAGAGGGGCACACGGGCCCTGCAGGGCCGCGGCCGGAGCTGCCGCGAACCGTCGGCTCCCAGGACGGTGCCGGGACCCCCCGGCGGAGCCTTCCCGCCCTCGGCTGAGCCGCGGCCTGAGGAGGGTCCGCCCGCCCCGCCGAGCCCCCTCAGCGCCCGCTAATCCCGCCCGATCCCCGCAGTGCCGAGCTGGGCCCCCTCAGAGCTCCTCAGTGCCCGGCTGGGCCCCTCCATCCTTCAGGATCCAGCTAAACCCAACCCCACCCTCACCCCACCACGGCACTGTCCGACCCCCCTGTCCCCTCAGATCCCACTAAATCTCCTCATCCCCTCAGCGCCCGTCTGGGTCACTCCATCCCCTCAGGTCCTGCTAAATCCTCCCATCCCCTGACGGCCTGGTTGGATTCCAAGCCCCCCTCCCCTCAGGCACCACTAATTTCCCCCCCTTCCCCTCAGGGTCCCACCAAATCCTTTCATTCCCTCAGTGCTCTCAGGGTTCACTCGTCCTCTTAACACCCAGCTGGGTGCCCCTATCCCCTCAGGATCCCACTAAATCCCCCTGTCCCCTCATGATCCCACTAAATTCCTCCATCCCCTCAATACCTACCTGGGTACCACATCCCCTCAGATCCCAGTAAATCCTCCCCTCCCCATAGCACCCAACTTGGTCCCCCATCCCCTCAGATCCCACTAAATCCCTAGTCCCACTTGGTGTCCCAGGACCCGTTTCCCGTCGGAGGGAGAATTTCCCAAGCGGAATTTCAGCAGGGCTGCCCTGCAACCCTTGCCTGGGCACCATGTTCTACGTCCATTTGCTCATCAGCAAGCGGGGGCCGCTGGCCAAAATCTGGCTGGCTGCCCACTGGGAGAAGAAGCTCACCAAGGCACATATCTTTGAGTGCAATTTGGAGGCCACCGTGCAAAAAATCATCTCCCCAAAGGTAGGCTGTGCCATGAGGAGCAGCCTCCTGGAAAGCCCTGGGGTGGAGGTGCTCATCTCTCATAGGGAACTCTGTTACTACTGTAACTGTAAAAAAAAAAAAAAATAAATCCTAACTCCTGAACAACCTTTTTTTTTTTTTTTTAACCCTTAAGTTTGCTATAGCTCTGCGAACCTCTGGGCACTTACTCCTGGGAGTGGTGAGGATTTACCACAGGAAAGCCAAGTACCTCTTGGCAGACTGCAGTGAAGCTCTGACCAAGATGAAGACGGCCTTTCGCCCAGGTGTGTTCAAAATTCAGCTCTTTCCCAGCTGTACCCTTTACAGCTCTCATTTTAAAAGTTAATTTTCGGATATTGTTAAATACACGTTATTGATCCCAAAGGAAACTGAACATACTTGTGCCTACCACTGGTGTTTAGTCTGGCTTAATTTAATGCTATTTCAAGTTTTTGACTCCCTTAACAGAAGCAGTGTCTTAAGTGGCCTTACAAGGAGATGCCTGAATTCAGCCTCCATTGCTGGATAATTAATTTTAATTTCTGATGACACCAAACAGCATGTCTAACAGTGTCAGTGCCAGACCTGACAGCATGTTTTGAGCTCTGGCCATGTAGCCAGGGAGAAGGGAGCTGAGAGGACTGGACCCTTATCCAACTGGCTCTATGTTTGTTGTACTTAGGCAACAAATGGGAGGCACTGTTGTCTAAACAAAGGCTGAGAATGGGGACACCAATGTCTGTTGCCAGCTCTAATGTGCTTTGTGACCTGGTCTGTTTGTAGAATAGAGAAAAATTACTCTGCATTATTATCAAAGATATGATTATGGAATCATACACTCACAGAACCGTTTAGGTTGGAAAAGCCCTCCAAAGATCGAGTCCAACCGTTCCCCCTGCACTGCCAAGGCCACCACTAAAATATGTCCCCAAGGGCAACATCTGCCCGTGTTTTAAATGCCTCCAGGGATGATGACTCCACCACTGCCCTGGGAAACCTGTGCCAGGGCTTGACAACCCATTCAGTGAAGAAACTTTCCTTAATATCCAATTGAAAGCCCCTTGGCACAACTTGAGGCTATTTTGGATAGATACGTATAGCAGCTTGCAGGGTACCACGCAGCAGAATAAAAGGACAAGAGTCACTGCAGCAACAGAGACTCAAACTAGATAGAAGGGGGGCAGAAAATCTCAGTGGAAGTGGTAAAATGCTGAAACAGGCTGTCCAGGGATCCTGTGGGATCTCCATCAGCAGAAACAGTCAAAAGTGATCTGACTTTGAAATGAACCCTGTTCTGAGCAAAAGGTTGGGTTAGGCGACCTTCACAAATCCCCTCTCACCCAAATTGTTCCAAGATTCTCTTGATTCCCCAGTTCTTGCAGTCTCAGTACATAATTATTTGATGCTGGAGACACAGGAGAGAAAAGGAAACCACAGTGATTCATTTGCAGTGCTACGAAAGACTCTGGGCTAAATGTCAGCTGGGAGAACCTTCCAGGGACTTAAAGCAACTGCTCAGAAACACAAGTACTTACATATTTCAGGTCCTGTTGCAGCAGGCTCTTCTCTATCTGCCTGGGAAAAACAGATCTTCTAAAAGATGTGGAAAATAAAATTGCACTTTGGAGTGCCTAAGCTTTACCTTGCTGTGATTTAGAATGGCAGCAGCCCCTCCTGACAGGTTTATAGGCTGATTATACCTACTTGGGAGAAGACTACTTTTATTTTATTGATACTTATTTCGTTATGTTGCCTCTTTCTTTCAGGGCTTCTTGACCTTCCAGAAGAGAACTTTGAGGCTGCTTATCAGTCCATTACATTACCTGAAGAATTTCATGATTTTGAAACACCACTACCAGATGTAAAGTAAATGCTTCCCTAGTTTTTATTCCTTCTTTTAGTGTTTTCAGAAGCAAAAGCTCTCCTGGCTGCTATCTGATCAAAGACTCAGATGGGGTTGTTTTGATTTGATAACCGAATTCTCCTGAATTCTGACCTTTACAAAGCTACAGGTACAGTCTTTGTGCTTTGGTAGTTTTCCTCAGCCCTTTCATCAACAGACCTTCACAATGAATTAATGCCTTGAACTTAGACTTCAGGATTTTAAGTTGTCTGAGTGAAGGATGCAAACAGCTTTCTGATCTCAAGAGAAGAGATAAAAGCGAGTACCAGTCGTGGAAGCTCTGGCCAGTAACCCCACTGTTGTACCGTTCCACTGCGCGGCTTCATTTCATTTCTGTGCCACTGCTCTCTGGGGTGTTTTATCAGCAGGAGTCAGCCTTGCTCCCGAGGAAAAGCCAGCCTATTTCTTTGGCTTTTCTGACACAAATCAACATTAATGTAGAAAACTGAAAAAAAAAAAAAATAATAAAGCAGGAGGCCAAGTTATGTTTCTGATGGCTCTGATGCCCTGAAGGTCCAGGATAACAGATTTCCACCGAGGCTTCCTCTGCACCTCCCCATAAATACGGTTTGATGGGATCAGTGAGGGTTTATTACTCTGTAAGTACAGCTGCAGTGTAATACCATTTATTCAAGGGCCTTGGTGTGCTAAGTGTGTTCTGTAAAGGTGCCTTTTCTGCCAGCCCAAAGAGTTGTGCCATTCGGTTTAAAAGATGTTTCAGGAACAAAATCGAATGAGTCCAAGTTTACTGGCAAAAGAGAGTGGAGAAATACAGGGGTTTGTGACAAAATTCCAGGATTGAAGGCTGTTTAGAAACAATTTTCACATTCCAGCTGAATGTTCAATGTGTTTCAGTTCACCCTCTATTTTTATAATTTTTTTTTTTCATCAGTGCCATTGATGTTGCTGAACATTTTACCTTGAATCAGAGCAGAGCTGAAGACATCACACTTACAGAGGATTATGAAAGCAGTATACCTCTCTGTGTCAGGAACTTTGGTGAGAGAAGCTGAGAAATTAGAAATATTCTGTCATACCATCTTGGGCTTAAAATTTTATGTAAGCAATATAATCTGATACCAGAGACTGAGAATCAAAACTAAGCATTCTCTGCTTTTACTGAACTAGCAGAATTGTTTATCCCAACTGAGGTATGGGGTGTCTCGCAATCTTTTAAAAGTTATTTGAAAAAACTAGGAAGTGGATGAATCTGGGTTTCCCAAACTCATGCAGATGAGGCATCAGAAGCTGTGTGTTTCCTCAGAGGAAGAAGCAGATGCACTGAGAAGACAAAGCTTCTTTGAGGGCAGCTTCCTGACGAGCAGTAACAGTCTGGTGGCTGATCACAACTCGGCCAGTGCCAGCGGTGACAAGTCTGTGCTGCGTGAAGATGTGTTCTGCTTCCAGCATGACTGCTTTGGAGATGAGGAGGATGCTGCAGATATGATTGGTAGGGTTTGCAACAGACAAACTGAATCAGTTTCCTCTCCAAATATTTTTATTCTTACAGGCAAACAAACAGGACGGCACCGGAAGTGTTTGTTTTCAAACATAAATTCCATGTTATTTGTTGTTTTCGTGCTTTGTTTTGTTTTCTACTTGTCACTGAATCCATGATCACCTAGACATTGCCAAATTGGTTTAAAGGCTATATTTCATTATTTTAGAATTAAAAGCATTAAATTTATGCTTAATGCTTAACAGTTTATCTTCTATTTTCAAAGGTGAAATAATACAGCATTTTTATCCTTACTGTTGTAACAACAAAGGCAGCAAAGCAGCTTCTACATCGTTATGGCTTAGAATATTTATGTAAACCTTATAGATTTATACCTTCTAACACTATCAAGACCATATTTTTCAAAGAAAAGGTGGAAATTTCAAACTTAGGACTAACCCTCCCCTTTTTGTGCTGTTGCAGACAACCCTACCACTGACAGCCATCTGGGGAAGCTGAGCTTGCTTTCCTTGCAGAGAATTAACCTTAAGTAACATCAGGCTGTATCAGGCTATTTCATGACTAACCAGGCTTAGGATGACTAAAACTATGTGTTTTGTGTTTAAGAAATCCTGTTGAGGGATGAGCAAAATGGCCTGGATAAAGGCATCCTGGATATGGAGGAAGCACGCCCTTTGTCACCAGATCTGCCAGAGAACAGCACAACCAGTGAGTTTGCAGAGTCTGCTCCGGCTCACACAAACCCCTCTGTTCCTGTGTTAATGCCTAAGGTCACACGCATCCAGCTTTCTGCAGCATCCTGTGGCTTTTTCCTTTCTTCATTTATTTTGCCTTTTTTTTTTTTTTTTCCCTAAACTGCTTCATCCACCTTATTTTGGGTAATTTCCTTTGATTTAGGGATTCCAAATTTGTAACCTGCCTTTGCTTAGAAACTCTTTTATGTGGCATCCTGTTGGATATGCTGTTGGTCCACCCTGCTGCTCACGGTGTGATGTTCCTTTTGAGGGGGGAGGAAACCCAACAAGAGTGTGCTGTAACTGTGAACCTTCCCTGGGAGAGCTTAAACAGTCTTTCCCAACCTAAAAAAATTCTATTTCTGGTTTCATATTTCTGTGACAAATGACACTGAAGTAGTTCCTAAGGGTGTTGCTAATTTTTTGGTTTGATGTTGGTGAAATAAATTACGTTTTGAAAAAGTGTTTCTGGGAAATGTTTATCTTAAATCCTTATTCCCCCATCCCAGTGTTCCATTAAAACTGAGAATTCTGGAACAGCTTTAAAGGCATAGAGTGGCTCTTGCCTCTGCTTGTGCTCGTGCTGGTGCTCCCTGTTCCTTCTCTGTTGATAGAAATGTCCACACTGTCCTGCACTTGCCTGGAGCTGCAAACAGCTACAGACTGAAAGCACAGACATTTTCTTTCCCCTGGACACTTTTTCTTGTGTGGGTTTTTCTCCAGATCGGTTCTGCTGCCTCTTCCACCGCCTGGTCCTTCTGGGGTCAGCGAAGGGAAACCTGCAGGGCAGGGTACGAGCAGCAGCAGTGCCAGTGATTACTGCTGATTGTAATTATGAGATTATAAACAAAACCACAGTTGTCCAATTCTCACCTTTTCCCTCTGAGATCCTTCTCAGACGTGCAGCTGAGGTGTCAGTCCATCTTGCAAACTTTCTTTCATTTGGGTTGTTTGTTGGGTTTTCTTGCAGTTGAGTCCAACTGTGCAGACACCACGATGAAGGACGTAAGTCACACAATGAATGAGACATTCCTTCTGTTCAGAGAAGAAGGATTTGTGCTTGAGCCAGTTGATGACACAGGTCAGAACTTGATCACTTTCTTGCTGAGTGTTTGCATTAACTACGTTTGGTTTTCTCAGCAGTCAAAATATTTGCAGAAGAGATTATTCCCACTCCAGTTTTCATCTGCTCCTTCTGTCAGAGTTCCATTTTATGGGAGCTGTTATACAAAACCAGTGTCAGGTCATTTGTCTGATTAGCCCAAGTCTCTTCTTGCAGTTTATTCCATGCACCAAATCAAGTCTTGTTGCTCAGCTGGCACTGCAAGCCCAGCCTGCTCAGGGGTGGTACTGAAATTTCACCTGAGGAACGTTTATTACCAGTGATTTTTAATTTTATTACAGCAGTCACTTTTATGTTTAAAATAACAATCTTAAAACTTTTGGAAAAATGTTGGTTTGTGAACTTTTAACTCTAATAAGACCCAAAAAGAAAAGTATTACATTTCCTCTGTGAGTAAATCTAAACGCTACCTATCACCTTGCTGGCTGTTTGCAAATAAGCACACTCATGTTGACAGCAATATTTACCATATTGGAATTTTCCAATATTCAGGGAGTTATGACTACACAACCAATCTGTGCCTTTCTTTTGTGTTTACATCTTGATGAAATTGCTAAAGGATTAAACTGACAAACACAGATATGAATTATGAGGTAATGAAACCTGTTGAGTGCAGCAGCAGTTTTTGGATCAGTTAACTTCCTGATGGATTAAAGGCAGCCTATTCAGTCTTGCTGCTATATCATGTGTTCTCATTAAGTCCTCCTGTTCCCCGTTCTTTAGCACAATAGTCATATGTCTTCTGTAATTAAACATATGGGAATTTCCTGTACAAGAGTAAAAAGAGCGAAAACTTTATGCAATCTTTTGAAGAAAGGGCCTGTGCACTTGTACTTTGATTTTTTTTTTTTTTTTCAAGTCTGGGCGGTGTTTGGGAGGTCAGCAGCTGGTTTGATTCAAGGGTTTTTTTTTTTTTAATTATTTTTTTGTGCTTAGTGTCCTGGGAATAGACCTTAAGATTTGTTTTTTTATTACTTGCTCTCTGTAGCTGTCACCCCGAGGAAAAGAAACAAAAGAAAGAGGAAGTTGCTGGTGGATGTACAGAAGGAGCTCAGCTGCAATGCCATTTACAACCAGCTCACCAACTGCACAGACATCCTGGCCACGCTGGAGCTCGCTCCCCCAACCAAGAAGACGATGATGTGGAAGGAGTGGGGGGGTGTGGATAAACTCCTGTCCCACTCCACGCAGCCCGTGGTTCACGCTGACCTGCAACAGGTAAAGATCAGCTCCCTGGGGGGTTTGTGGCACTGTGCAGATTCCAGGACTGCTGCAGAGCTGGGGTCTCGCTGACAGGGCTTTTGCAGACTCAGTTCAATCCAAATTCCAGTGCCAGGGGAAGAATTGCTCTGCAGTGCAAGTCAGCTGGACACCCGATGATTATTTTCACACTCAGCACTAATTGCTTCATCATCTCTGGAGTCACAGCCTTAACCTCCTGCAGCCCAACGAGAAGGGAAAAATTACAAAGACATGAGAGCTGGTGTTTCATTTCACACGCTGGCACCTGACTGATCTTACCCTCAGCCAGAGCTTTTTGCATTTCTGTCCATTTCTTTTCTACCTTCTCCTTTGTTTTATTGTTTTCTGCCTTGTTTCCTGTCCATAATCAATCTGAGACACTTCTCATGTCTATCGACTTTAGAATCCTAGAATCAACCAGGTTGGAAAGGACCTCTGAGATCACCAAGTCCAACCCTTAAATGTCCAACCTTTAAACGGACATCAGACTTAAATATTATTATTAGAACACTGCTGATGGATTTGGAAGGGTTCACTGCAGCAGTGCAGCTTCACCACTTAGAGTCCAGCTGCAGAATTACAACTTGCTCTCTAGAAGGATGAAAACTGCAGACATTTGTTTCTTTCATCCTTCCTGGCTTCAAGGAAAAATGATCCAAGCAGCTCCCAAGATTTTTTTTTTTTTTTTTTTTTTTTTTTAATGGAGTTCATGGACAATGCTGAAGCTGCAGAAGCCAGTTACTTCAAAAAGAAAAAAGAAAAAAAAATCAAAACTGCAGATTTTCAGAATGACCTAATTTAAATATGGAAGTTCTGGGTAACAGTAGTTAACATGCAGCTCATATTCGTGCCTTTGTGTTGATGTTTGCAAATAATCTGACGTGGTGTTCTGAAAGCAAACAAAGAAAAAATAATTATTTTCAGTTGTTTGAAAAATGCTTCAAGAGTGTCAGATTTAAGATGAGAGGAGGTGGAGTACAGAGGGTCTCTGAAATGGAAGAAATGAGAAAAGAGCAAGATACCACAGGTAATATTTTAATTTTGTTGTGCAGAATTACTATTTTCTATTCTACATAATGTTTGAGACACATGCATGGTGTTCGTGTGCAGTTTTCTATGAATCAAAGGCCAAAAAAGTTAAATGTTTAGGGAGTTGACTGTTGTTATATACATATATAAAAAAAAAAAGGTTGGTTTGTATGTTTGCTTTTATTCATCCTTTGCTGTTCTTTTGTTCTTTAGAAATTAAATGAAATGCAAATCTTTTTCTTCCTTGTGGCATGAGGAGATATTTTTAGTGTTACCTTTGGTTTCTCTGTCTCTGAAACTGCAGATTTGGGTGGTGTTATTTGGGGTTTTTTAAATATAACAAATATAACAAAAAAAAAAATCTTCCCACTTATTCTGAGCTTAATCAAACTGCTCTCCAGATTTCCAAATTCATGACAACAATTCTATTTCTCTCTGGGAGATTTGTTTTGGTTAATATCAGGAAAATAAAAATGTCATGTTTCACTCTGTGAAAACTAACCTGTGTTTCTGCCTCAGAAATGAATCAACAAACCCACCTCCTGTGAGTCCATAAAGGTCAACTTTTAGAAAAGGAAAAACTCCCTTGGAGGGTTCTTCTTCCATGCTCCTTTTGGGAAAGATGTTTCTTTGAAATTTGCTCATTCTGGCTCCTACTCTCAAAGATTGCAAACTAGGGTGTGATTTTTGGTTTTCAGGGGTTTTTTTAAGGACAGTGACTCACAGTAATTGCCTCCTGAATTCTGGTTTTCTGTTAATACAGGGATGCTGCCAGTAGAAGAGCCAAGTTACCTGCAGGAGTCAGCTCATTCTGAGACTGAGAGAAATATTAGAAATGATTCCTTTATGATTATTCCACCACGGAATGCCAGAAATGAAACCAATGAGAACTGTGATGAAACCATAGTGAGCAGTTTTCCTCAGTTTTAGAGACCTAAGTGTGTTTATTTTGGTTCCACTCTATGCTAAGGTTCCACTAAAAACACATTAAGAAATTACTAATGTTTGAAAAGGAGGCTAAGAGAGCATGAAGTAGCTTGTGTGATGAAAGTTTATTTATAATTACTTTGGTAAGCTCTCACAGTGAAGGAATGGTTAATTAAAATGTCTATTGATCAGTAGAGATTACAGTCTAATCACTAAGTACAATAAATGATAAATCCTACAACAAGGATCCTTCCCAGTGTCAGGAAAGGCATGGTGGAAATAGCAACTGTCAACTCACTTTGGAGAACTTCATTGTAATAAATTCTCTGAGCAGAAGTAAGTGATGAGAATCTCACTGTATGAGTAAATGGTCAGCCCTACTGATTGTCCTTTCCGTGCCCACAGCTGGATGGAGCAGCTTTCTCCGAGAGCTCAAAAACTTCCTTGGGCCAGGAAGCTGAAGAACAGCAGGTGGAGGTGCCAAAGGTGTGTGTCCTCAGAGCTGATGGCCCTGCCTTGTTTCAGAAGAGAACCCTTTCTCAGAAATATTATAGAAAAAAAAAAAAAAAAAAAAGAAAAGGTGGCATCAGAAACTTACAGTGAGTTTTGCTTCCTGTAAGAAGGAAACCACCTTACTGGTTTCTGAACTTGCTGGCTCTGAGGATGCTCAGGCACCCTGAAACCAGGGCTGTCAGAGGTTAAGCCCAAAATCCCAAGCCAAATATTCGAACAGCCAGTACAAATACTGTCAGAATCCCAGTCCCACAGAGCAGTCCCTTGCTGTGGAGCTGCCTCACTGGAACGCCTTCCATGGTGCCTGGCCTGTTGCACCTGAGCTGTCTCTGCGGCAGAAAGCTCACAGGTATCCTTCTTTTCTCTGTCCACAAAACCTTGTGTGAGCACACAGGTGTCAGAGGCACCAGATTCCCTGAGTTTGGCCACCCAGATGCCCAGCTCTGGCTTGGTTTTCAGTCAAGCTGGAACTCCTGTCCTTTCCATCATGGTGTGTGACTCTTTACAAACACTAACCTCCTGTTTACTTCCTCTCAAGGAGCAAAAAAGGATCAAGAAAGACAGTGAAGAAATAAAATGGAGCAAAAGAACTCTTCAGTTACACAAAACTTTACAGGTACCAGTGCTGGATCTTGTTATTAGACACCAAAAGCAGGTGTTGATTTCACATGGACCGTGTCAGAAAAGCTCCTCCTTCCACTGCCCATGTCACTGCCCCCCTGTAACTCTGCTTTTTGGGGTCTTTATGTCAGCATTTTGGGTGCCTGAAGTGGTGCCTCCTCCCACAGCTGCAGGAATCACTAGAATTTTCTGAATGTCACTTTATAGAAATGTATTTGTCCAAATAATAAATAAATACTTAAACCTGTGGTGTAGCCTTTAAAAAACAAGTGATAAGAACACTTAGTTCTTGCCTGTGAGGTCCCTGTGACTCTGTAAGCAGAGAACAGGCTGTGCATGGATATTTAGTGTTTTCAGACACAAACCATGCTGGAAGTGCTCCGTTGGTGTCCTGGAATTCAGTGGAATTGTAGATTTTAGTAACACATGTAGGTACCAGCAATATTGTGGCAATAAAACGTTAAGAGCCATTTCCATAAACACGGATGCCGAGACATCCAGAGAGCACTTCCCCATCCCTGGAAGTGCTCAGTGCCAGGTTGGACGTGGGCTTGGAGCAACCTGGTCTAGTAGAAGGTGTCCCTGCCTGGGGTGGGGGAATGAGAGGATCTTTAAGGTCCCTTCCAACCCGTTCTGTGCTTCCATGATTCCATGAAGGCCGGATCCTATCTGGAGGTGCTCAAGCTGAGCTCTGCCCTCTGGGCAGCGCTCTCTGCTTGGAGCCCGTGGGATCCTATTTGCCTGCTGGGAAAGCTGACCTGACCGCTTTCTCCTTTCCCTCACGCAGCAACTGAGGAGATCGGGCTCGTGCTCCTTCAGTTTTCGGGAGCTCTGCCGGAACAACAGCCGGAAAGAAGCGGCAGCCAAGTTTTACGTCCTCCTGGTCCTGAAGAAGCAGCAGGTCCTGGAGCTGCGGCAGCGCGAGCCCTTCGCGGACCTCACGGCCACGGCCGGGCCCATGTTCGGCACAGTGGGACCAGCTCACCAAAACACACCTTAAGGGACGTCCTTGCAGCAAATGGTTTTCCTGGGAAAGGGGTTGAGCGTCTTGTCAAAGCGTGGGAGCTGAGCAGAGAGCTCTCCCTGTCATTTACACCATGCAAACAGTGGCCTGTGCTGTGCTGCCCCAGGTGCTCACTGCTGGGCTTGGTTTTAGTATTTACGGTTATAGGATGAGTTATAGGATGGTTATATGATAGGTTAATAAAATTCCATTAAATACATATTCTACATAGGGGATTTACATTGTCGGGGATTTTATGCAAGTCCTTAAAGGAATTTTATAAAAGTCCTTGAATGGTTTTTATAGAAGTCCTTCAAAACGTTTCTCGGAGACCACCTTTGGAGATTAAATTATTTTTGTCGAGGCTTGTGTCTGTTAATCCTCTCACACCATCAGTAAGAGACGTCTGTTAACTCCCCTTAGCAAAAAAAATTTGGTCTATTTAAAATTATTCCTTTCAAAGAGTGTTTAGTATTTGATGTTTTAAGATCTAGCAATGTTCTGTCTCCAGTGTTGATTTTGTGTGTTTGGGCAGACAGAGGTTACAGTGGCTCTAGAAGAGTCCATAAGCTTTAGGAATAAATTCTATTTCCTAGGAATCCTGCTATGTCAGATTTCACAGAGCTTGTTTACTTATTAGCACCCTTTATTCACGTGTAGATTTACTTAAAAATTGATGTTAACTGAAATGTTACTAGTTCCTTGTATTTTTGTCTAATTTAAGATAAATTTTACCCCTTTTACTGTTATTTTCTGAAGCTCTTGATTTCCAGTTGCCTCCAACAGGCACCACAGGGGTGGTTGTGTCCCCACTCAGGTGCTCTAGTGCTGTGGGGACATTACTTCATGTGGAATCAATAAAAATTAGATGTTTCCTTCACTTGCTGGTGTTTTTTTCAGAAGGATCAAATCCTGTGGGTTCATCTCAGTCAGGGATTTGGTGATTTTACTTAAAATTGGAAAGGATGGGTGATCTTGTCACCTGGCTTTTGGGTGTTCACTCATCTCAGTGACACCCCTGTGTCTCTGAGCCCTCAAACACGAGTGGTTCCTGTCACACAGGGTTCAGGGGGCTGGTTTTGGTGAAAACCTCTCCCCACAGCAGGTCCAGCCCCCTTGGAGCAGTGCTCCCGCTCTGAGGGTCTGAGCATCCCAGGAAACCAAGCACTGCGGACTGCAGAGGAAAGGAGAAACTATTTGTCTCCCCCAAAAGCCATCAGGAATGACTCTGCATCTCACAGCAGAGCTGCTGCCTGGGCCACATGGTCAGAGCTGCTCCAGTGGCAGCAAATGCGATAATTCATTAATTTTCCTTTCAAGGATAGGGGCTGTGCACTGGATTCACCAGGAAAAAGGGAAACAAAAGGCAGCTGGAGGCGGGCAGGAATAAATGGGAGGTAGGAGATATATATACACACTGAAAAGAGTCTGTGTGTCGGGATTAATGAGGTACAAATCATGCAGGAAATAGCGCTGGAGGAAAGACGGGAATGCATTTACCAAACAGGTTTGTCAGAACTCCGGAATAACCGCGGGGGAGTGACAAAGGGAGCTGGGAATGGCTGGGAAGCACAACGGGCCTCAGGTCCAGACCCAGAGCAGGAGCAGATTCTGCTCCGACCGTGCCGGCACGGGAACATTTCCCTTCTCGGTCCATATGTGGAGACACACACGTCGGATGTCACCTGGGTGTATGTAACACGTGCATCTCATGCTCCTGCTCTCCACGGGGGTGTCCGCAGCCGACCTTGGGCGTTCCCGGCCGCGGACACCGGAGCGGAGCCAGAGATGGAACCTTGCTGCTCCTCTCCCTCCCCCCAAAACCACCACCCACAGGCTGCTTCCTCACAGAATAATTTGGGAAGGTTAATCTCTACAGCTACAGCGGGAAGCGTGTGGGCAGTGCCATGAGCAACCGGGCTGTGCTGGAGGACGAGCCGTGCCGTGCCAGCCTCCAGCCTCATCTCCCAAACCCCCGGACCCCAGGAACAGCCCGGGGCAACAGCTCCCTGTGGCTGATGCTGCTTCTCCACCGCAGCCCCGGTAATTCGCGCTCACCCAGAGCGGATGGAAACAGGGCAGAGAATTCCGGTTATTTATTGATTTTACTTTATGAAAATGCGTCACTAATTTGGGGCAGGGATCTCCTCAGAGCTGGAACGGTTAAGATGAAAATCACGACGCCGGTGGGGCTCCAAGGGCCGGGTGGCCGCAGAGCGGGGCTGCCCCGGCTCCCCCCTCCCCTTCCTCCTCCTCCTCCTCCTCTTCCTCCTCCTCCGGGGTTACGCGGGGCGAGGAGCTCAGCGCCACGGGGAGCAGGGCGCACCCGGTCCGCGAGGCTCCCCAAAACCTGCCTGTTTTCTTTTTTTATGGAGGGGTTACGCCCCGGCTGATGAGAGTTGCCATAGAAACGGGGGGAAACCCGGCGGGGAGGGAGGTGGGGGGAGAGGCACCCGCGGCGCCGTCGCTTTAAGATCGCAGAGGAGGGAGCAAATTACGCAGCTGCACGGCTCATCCCTCCCTCCCTTCTTCATCCCTCCCTCCGTCCCCGCTTCATCCCTCCCTCCCTCCCTCCCCATTCCATCCCTCCCTCATCCCTCATCCCTCCCTCCATCCCTCATCCCTCCAGCGCTCCTGGCCGCCCCGCCGCACCCATGAAGGCCGGCGCAGGTGATGGAGGCGGGGGAGGGCGGGGGAGCGGTACAGGGCACCGCACCGGGCACCGCACCGGGCACCTCACCGGGCACCGCACCGGGCCCCGCGCCGCCGCCGCTCACCGCCCGCTCTCTCCCTTCCCCGGCAGGTCGCTGAGCCCCCTCCGCCGGCGCTGCCGCCCCCGATATCGGCGGGGCCCCGCGCAGGTGAGCGGTGCGGGGCGCGGTGCGTGGCGGGGGGCGCGGTGCGGGGCCCCGCGGCCGCCGTGACTCATCCCTTTCTGGCTGCAGATTCGGAGAGGGGAGGCGGGGGGCGCAGCACGGGTCTGCCGGCGCCGCTCCGCACCGCGGGGGGGACACAACGGGGGGGGGCTTCCCGGGGCACGGGGTTCTCGGGGCGGGTCACGGATTAGGCCCGCAGCGCACCCGCATTGCGTGTGCCAGACCCCCGCGGCACACACGGCAGAACCGTATTGCGTGCACCAGATCCCCATGGCATGCCCCGACCCACACTGCAGCCACCTGGACCCCCACCACACCCACCGGTCCTGCTTCACAACCCCCGGACCCACATTACATGCTCTGGGACCCACACAGCGGCATCGGCCACACGTGGTGCTCACCAGACCCACATCTCATGCACCTGACCCACATCTCATGCACCTGACCCTCCCTACACACCTCAGACCCTCCTTGGGTGCCCCAGACCCACGTCACATGCACCAGGTTCTCCCTGCATGGCCCAGTCCCACATCGCACGCACCAGACCCATATCAGCCCCTTGTCACATGCATCAGACCCCATCACATGCATTGGACCCTCCCTGCAAGCACCAGACCCTCCCTGCAGACCCCAGACCCACATCTCATGCACCAGACCCTCCCTGTGCACCCCAAACCCCCCTCTTCTGCACCAGACCCTCCTGCATCCACCAGTCCCACGTCACAGGGATCAGACCCTCATCTTATGCACCAGACTCTCCCTGCAAGCACCAGCCCCACATCTGCTCGTGCAGCATCCCAACGTGTCTCCGGCTCCGTGGGGCATTGCAGGGGCTGGAGCTGCTGTGCAGTTGACATTTTATTACTTAATGGCTTCGTGCTCCGTCTCCAGAGGGACAACAGAAACACCCGAGTGGGCTGAGCTGGGTGCTCTGTTCTCTCCTCCCCGCAAGGTCAGCGCTGTGGTTGTCGCACAGAACCCGCTGCTGGGCGCCTGTTCTGCTCATAAAATCCCGGCGTTCCCACCCTCCCTGGGCAATGGACACTCCGTGCTGTGACCTTGTGCCAGCAGGTGCAAATCCCGGTGTCCAGGGCTGTGGGGGTCAGGGGGGCAGTGCCCCTGCTCCCGCCTCGGCAGCGCCGCAGAGGGCTGAGGCAGGAGATGTGGTGTGTGGTTAAAGTAGGCCATTCTAGCGGTGCGGAGACCCAGGGCTAATCCCCCGGCACCGCCGTCATTCCCAGCCCTCTCTCAAGGTGGATGGTGGTTAGGGGAGACCTGCTTCCGCTGCGCCGAGGCACACAGGGGAGGAGTGGCTGTTGCACTGGAAGATGGATTTGTCTTCCATGTTTTTGCCTTTGTATCCTGAAGGAGTGGGCTCTCCCTTCTGCTTCCCAGTCCTCAGCTGTGCTCCTGGCAGAGCAGCACCTGTGCAGGATGGGCTGTGCAGTGCGATGTCACCTCCGTCCCATCCTGCGGACCTTCCCAGCCCGGGGGGAGACACGGGGTCTGCATCCTGGGTGTCCTGCTCCTGCTCTCATGCTGCTACAGCATTTGTCATGGAGCTCTTTTCCCATTTCCCCTCGACTCCAGAGGGCCCAGCGAGAGCCCAGACTGTGCCCTCTGATCAGGCACCTTGTTTTTAGCTGGTGGGGACTGGGGTTTGTCACCGTCACCTCCCCGTTTGGAGCTGCAGCCAGGTCAGCTGGAAAAGTGATGAACTGCATAACCCGAGCTTTCCGGGTGGTCTTTGTTTTCCTGTAATCTCCGGGTGGCAACTCAGCGTTTTATAACAAACAGGAGAATAAAAGGAGATGCTCCTGCACTTTGGAATGGGATACAAACACTTTTAGCACCATTGATTTTTCTGGTGGTGTTGCATAAACACCCCGTGGGGTTTGTCCCTGCTTGTGCCCTGAGCACTCAGCTCTGCCCTGAGCTGGATTTAGCGGTGGCCTTGGCAGTGCTGGGTTAGCGGTTGGATTTGATGATATTAAAGATCTTTTCCAACCTAAATGGTTCTGTGATTCCATGATCTCCCTCTGCCCGGGACCCAGGTGAAGCTCTGCCTGCTTTGGGATGAGCCATCTCCGCTGGAGCAGAGGCTCCCAGCCTATGGAGATACCACCACATCCTTGGAATCTCCTGAGCAGGAGCAATGCAACCCCTGTAATCCCAAAAATCCCCCATGGCAGGAGTAGGAGCACACACATGATCACCAGTATTTGCCCCCAGCTGGTCAGCTGGTGCCCCCAGTGCTGACCCTCTCCTCCATCAGGGCTTCTGCTGGCCCTGGCTGCTGGATCCTTCTCCTTCCCACTGCACTCCAGCTGTATTCCTGTCCCTTTTCCATTGCAAGCCACCCCTGGCATTGCTGCTGGCCGGGCACACAGGACTCTGCCCCACATCAGCTGCTGGTAGTTGGCCACCTCCAATTCTGGGCTTATTTTTTAGTGTGGAAAAAAAACAGAGGCAGTGTCAGGAAGGCAGGGAAGCTCCTGTGGAGCCCTTTTTGCCCCGTGGAAAACCAAAGCCGTGGTTTCCCTCCCCGTGTTCCCTCTGCTTTTAACCTTGTTCATCCTGGGAGGCCGGAGATCTCCCAGGGGACACCACGGGTCCTCTCCCAGGTCTCTGCAGTGGGTGAAGCTGCTCTCAGACGCTTGGGCTCGGTGCCACCGTTGCAAAAACGCTCCTCACACAGGATGTGCCAAGGGAAACACGGGGATCCGGCAGCGGGCAGGGTGATGGGAGCCTCGACAAAGGAAGCAGTGAGCGAGAAATCCGGGAAAATGTGGCGGCTGCTGGCGCGGCAGCTTCGTGCTGAGGGCTGGCGCTGGCAGTGAGCCCCGGGCTCCCACACCTTCTCCCGTGTTCCCCGTGGGGATGGGACGAGCTGTTGGGGTGTCTCAGCCCAGCACAGCAGCCGGATCCCTCTGAATCCCACCGGAGTTGAGCTTTGGAAGCTCGTGGGCCTGCGGCCCTGAAACCTTCAGAGGAACGAGCTGAGGAACCGTCGGACACTTCACCGAGCCGATGGTGGGGGTCTCTGCAAGGGTTCCATGGCCCTTTTTCCCACTGGGAAGCACCTAGGAGGGGCAATACCTGCCCAGCCCAGTCTGTCTCTCACTGGAACAGCTGATGGATCCATCATGGAGTGGGGAAGTGGCAGGATTGGTGGCAAAGAGGCATCTCTGCGGAGCAGTGATCCCAAAAAGGAGCTGAGCTGCTCTTCCCAGGAAAATCTTCCTCTGGGGCACGAGGCTGAGCCTTGAGGCGCTCTGCCACTGCTCTGTCACTGCTCTGCCATCCTTTGCCCTTGGCATCAGAGTCATGGTGTGATCAGTGGGTTGGCAGAGCCCCAAGTCCCCTCTGTGGCTGGTGGCACCCACCTGGGGATGTGCCCTATGGTCACCCACGCCAGGACAGTGGCAGTGTGGGGTTCTTGTGCCAGTTCTGCATCCCAGCCCTCCTTGGGGGATCTGCTTTTCGTGCTGCAGCTCCAGTTGTTTCCTTTATTTATCAGGGATTCCCCAGGCTAATTCCACTGCATGGAACAAGCCCTGGTTTGTGCTGTTGTTTTTAAAAGTGCTCCCCTCCTGTTCCACGTGTGCCAGGGGACTCACAGGGAGTTTTGCTGTTGGAGGCTCCAGGAATGTGTTGGTTCTGGTGCCCCCAGTATGGGGACAAACCAGTGCCCCCTGATCTTGCTCCAGGAATTGTCATGACCACCTCTGCTCTGGAGACAGGCTGGGAGAGCTGGGGTTGTTCAGTCTGGAGAAGAAAAGGCTCCAGGGAGACCTTAGAGCACCTTCCAGTGCCTAAAGGGGCTCCAAGAAAGCTGGAGAAGGACTTTGGACAAGGGCCTGGAGTGACAGGACAAGGGGGAATGGCTTCACACTGACAGAGAGCAGGGTTAGATGGGATATGGTGAAGAAATTCTTCCCTGTGAGGGTGGTGAGGCCCTGGCACAGGTTGTGCAGAGAAGCTGTGGCTGCCTCATCCCTGGAAGTGTTCAAAGCCAGGTTGGATGGGCCTTGGAGCAACCTGGGCTAGTGGAAGGTGTCCCTGCCCATGGCAGAGGAGTTGAAATGAGATGAGCTTTAAGGTCCCTTCCAACCCAAACCATTCTGTGATTCTAAACCCCCTCCACAGACAGGGATGCCACCCACTAGACCGGAGTTAATCGTGGATTTCTCCTTGGCTTCCTAGTGAGGCTCCGTTGGTGCTGCAGCTGCTCATCCTGGTCCATGTGACGGGGGTAATTCTGAGTGCAGATCAGTAATTTCCTCAGCCTTCAGGAGCCATGTACCACATGGGAAGGGCTGTGTTCTGCTCTGGTGCTGAGTCTGCCCACCCTGCCTGTCCTGGGCAGCCCTTGGGCACAGTGAGGCTTCCGGGGAGAGACTGAAGTGGCCCATTGATTCTTTGGGAATAAAGGCAGTGCCGGTTTATTACCGGTGATTGAATTCCAGACACCCTGGGCGCTGTGGGAGGCGCTGAGCCTCGGCGTGGGCACCAGGCAAGTCTGCAGCAGTGGGAGGAGGAAGAGAACGAAATGAGCTCCTCAGACATGAGGTCAAATCCAGGCTTCCCCACAGAACTGTTCCTACCTGAGGATGCTGGCGGGGGGTGCCTGGGGTGCAGCATGGGGAGCTCTCAGGAGCCCCAAGGGCTGGACACACAGCGTGCCATCTGTGGGGCTGGCGCTTACAGGGACCCCTGTGCAGAGTGGCTTGGCATGAGGGTGACTCTGTCATGAGTGGGGAAAGATCTGGATGTGGCTGGGGTACCACTGGGCTGATAACAGATATCACTGGGCTGCAGGACCCGGGACACAGGGCTTGGGGCTGCGAGAGGGCAAGGAGTCAAACCCCGGTGGCCACAGATCTCCCTAAATCCCTGCTGGAGAGCTGTTGGAGTGCAGGCTGTGCCGCAGCCCGGCATGGCGCTGCCGGAGGATGCCGGAGAATCCTGGAGGATGCTCCTGCTGGCCACGCTCGGCTCCCTGTGGATGCTGATTCACGCTGCTGCAGCAGCAGAGCTCGCAGCCACTCGGGAGCAGTGATCCAGCAGGACAGGGCGCTGCCTCCCCCTGCCCAGGTCATCTCCTGGCAAATCCATCCCAGGTCGGAGCAGCAGGACCCCCAACTCGTTCTTGCAGTGTCCCAGGGGAGCTGGCACCCCCCTGGCTGGGGCTGGGGGTGCCCTGTGGCTGCATTCTGGGCTCTTCAGTGCCCTGGTTTGGAGATCAGGGAGCAGCAAATCCTGGGCAAAAGAGAGGCCTGGGCTGGTCAGGGTGGGCCTTGAGGCAGCCTGGAAAAAAACACCCTGGGGTGGCAAGTGCAGAAAGCTGCACTGGGGTGAGCTGGCTGTGCCCCCTCTCCTCTCCCGCCTCCCCTCTTGTCCCACTCCTCGCAGTCCCCGGGAGCAGGGCCAGCAGCACTGAGTGTTTCCTGTCACCCATCGATTATGTGCTGGCTGGTCCCATCGCTCGCGTTGCTCTGCCAAAATCTGGGATAAATGCTGGCATTGTGAATGGGCTTGGGGACGGGGAGGGGGGGCCACAGGGTGCCCCCAGCCTGTCCTTCTCTGGCAGAGCGTGAGCCCAGCGGGGATCCCAGCAGTGCCTTGGGATGTTTGGCAGGATGCGGGTGCTGAGCGGATGCTTCCCTTGCTCCCTGACATCCTGCGTGTGCCCGAGGTGCTGCAAGCCTCTGGATCTGGCCTATTTATTTACAGGAAAGCAGGCTCTGTGTTTCCCAGGGGATTAGCTGCTGCTGCCTCATCATGCAGGGATCTGTTCTTCCTCACCTCATGTCACTGCTGAATGCGTGATTTGGACTTAATTGTGGAAGAGCAGGCGCCCATCCCGCTGCAGGGAGAGCTGCCTGCCCAGGGAGGTCCAGGGATGGGTGTCAGAGCCCTTGTCCCATCTCTGCCCTGAGTAATGCCACCACTGCAGGCACCCTCTGTCCCTGTGGCATGCCCTCCTCCTGGCATGGATGGGGCCCTGGAGGAAGGGGGAATCTTGTCCCGTGTCTGGAGCCTGGTGGGAAAGGAGCTCCAGACCATGAGCAGGCAGGCACCTGCTCTGCTTCTGTTCTAAATTAAGAACACCCTCACCCTGTGCCCCCAGCATCCTGATGTGCCCTAGGCATGCTGCATCCCAGCATTCCCAGGTTATGGGAGGCCGGCAGGAAGCACAGCCCAGATGTGCAGGGGATGCTGTCCCCATCTGCCCTGGTACTGGTGGCCCTGGGGACTACACTGATGCCCCGGTGCCAGGGCCCACCTACCCTTTTGCAGGGTCTCTGCCTCCCCGGGGCCATGTTCCTGCCTTCACCTCCTCTCTCTCTGTTGCCTTCACCCGCAGTTCCCCGTGCCCAGGACCCGTGGCACCGCGGCCATGTCCATGCCGGGGAGCAGACGCTCGTCCACGGGATCTCGAAGGTGAATATGCTTCAACCTCTGGCCCCAGGACCGGGCACCAGCGCCTGCAGCCGGGAGGGGATGATCCCCACACCTCCACCACCAGCTGCCACTTCGCAGCACGAACCCCCAGCCCAGCTTTCGGGGGGTTGCATGGCGCTGCCCACTGCACAGCACTTCCCTGTCCGTGCATGTGGCCCCCTGAGCGCTGCACTGCCCGTCCCTCTGTCCGTCTGTGCCACAGCCAGGATCGACCCCACCGTCCATCTGGGCGAAGGCAGGCAGTGAGTGGTGGAGAGCGCTGGGGTTGGGGCAGTGAAACTGGGAGGTGTGTTAGCCCTTGGAAAGTCTCTCCTCGAGCGGAGTGAGAGAGGCAAAAAAAAAAAGGGAGGACAAAAAGCGTTTGTTCCTTTCCGATGTCTCCATGGCCTGGACTGCTGTTATGGAGGTAGAGGCCCAGAATGGGCAGGGAGAAGAGGCAGAGCTGCCCACATGGAGGGGATGCTCTGGCAGACATGGCTCGAGCTCTGTCGGGGCCACGCTCCCAGGGGACTCTCCAGGGGCTCCCGGGGGGTCCCAGGGGCTCCCAAGGTCCTCAGGGTGCATGGATGCTGTACCAGCATCCAGGGGCTGCCACACCAGGGAGGGGGGAGCGGGTGGGCGTCTCCCCCCCCAGCCTTGCCTTTGTACCCGTCACCATGTCCGTGCCATTTTGATCCCTGCTGTTTGTTTTGTCCTTTTGTCTTGTGTGTTCTCGGTGTGGTGGTTGGCAGTCGCGGGGTTTATGGACGGAGTGGCTTTGCCTCCTTCTTTAAGTCTTCAGCGCCCTCAGCCACTCGGCCTGAGACACAGCCTCTTCTCCCTGCCTCCAGGCGCCCCTCGCCCCCCGGGAGGGACACCTACGGCACCTCCTCGCTGAGCAGCAGCAGCAATTCTGGCTCCTGCAAGGGCAGCGACAGCAGCCCCACCCCAAGGTAACCCATCACCCGTGGCCCCAGGGTGGCTGCCAGGTGCCCCCAGGCAGGGGGAGCAGCCCCCCCCACGCTGCCGGTGCCGGTGCCCGGCGGGGACAGGAGCGCAGGGCCCGGTGGAGTGAGGCTGTGCGCGTGGTGGCTGGGGGAGCTGGAGCTGGCAGAGCTGCTGGCGTGTCTCCAAAGACCCTCACTATCCTCCTCCAAACCTCTCCACTGCTGCTGTTGTGTTGTGTCCCTCCCTGTCCCCCTGCCTGCCACTCAGGGACCCCCGTCATCCCCTCCCCTCTGTCCTGCTGTGGCTGTGGCTTGCACGCTGCACGCTCCCTCCTGCCGTTCCCACACTCCAAGGAGCACCTGGATCCTTCCAGACCAAAGGCACGAGAACAAGAACTTCGCTTCCATCCCCTTGTGTTGCCTGGCAAAAGTTTGGCAAGAGCTGGTGGCACCCTGGGTTCTTAGCAGGGAGCTGCTGGTGTGTTTGGGGCACAGGCAGCTGGCACTGATCTGTGGGACGAGCACCAGCCCCAGCCCCTCAGGCACAGCAGCCCGTGGTGCACTGCTCCAGGGAGTGAGGCCCAACTCCTGCCTGTCCACAGCCACCTTCCAGCTCCCAGAGGTGGAGTCAGTCTGGGAGGGTCTGAAGGGCCCGGGGGTGACATGGTGATCAGGGCCCAATGGCCATCCTGCTGCCATGGGGCATTCCAAGGCCACAGTCCTGCCTGGATGCTTCTAACGTGATGCTTCTGTCCCTGGCCGAAGGCTGCTGGGCTGCTGGCCACCATCCACAGGGGCTTTGGGATGGCCCCCTGCCATGCACAGGGAATTCCCACCACCCTGTTGCTGTGCACAGGGAATTCGGTTCCCCCCCTGCCATGCAGGAGCTGCTCATGCTGCTCCCAGCTCTCCACGTGCCTCCCAGCCCACCATGTAGCCCTAAATGTGCAAAACCAGCCTCCCTGAGCAGCCCCTGCTCTCTGCACTGCCCTAGGCTTTGGGCCAGAGATGTCACTTCGTCCACCCCAGTGCCAGTGGTGGCACAAGGAGGGTCCGGATGTGCCGCTGGCCCAGCCTGAAGCAAATGCTGGATGCCCTGGCTTGTTCTCCAGGGGCAGGACAGCCACCATCTCCAGACCTGCTCCATCCCAAACCCTTCTATTCCCCATCTTCTGCCTCCATCCCTGATGGGGCTGATCCCACCCTGGGGTCTCCATCCATGTCAGTCATTCCTGGAAAGCTCACACAGAGGCCTTGGTGCCCACCTGCTCCCAGCTCTGCTCGTGCCCTAGCGAAATGCCCAGCTCAGAAGGCTCAGTGCCCACCAGTAGCACCAGTGGGTCCAGAGGCTGCACCTACCCTCCTGCCAGTGGCACAGCACCTGAGACACCCACCTTGCCCCTCCTGCCAGCAGCACAGCACCCTCAGGCACCCATCCTGCCCCTCCTGCGAGCAACACAGCACCTGAGACACACATCCCACCCCTCCTGCCAGCAGCACAGCACCCTCAGGCACCCATCCTGCCCCTTCTGCTCCCAGGGCTCCTTCGGGATGTGCTGTGGGGCTGCACCCTGGGAGCAGGTTGGTACCCCTGTGCCAAGCCTGTGCCGAGCCTGGCACTGGCGGTGGGTGACACCCGTGTCCCTGCAGGCGCTCGTCCAAGTACAACCTCTGCAGTGACAACCATGGGATAAAGCCACCGACGCCGGAGCAGTACCTGACCCCCCTGCAGCAGAAGGAGGTCTGCATCCGGCACCTGAAGGCTCGCCTGAAGGACACGCAGGAGCGGCTGCAGGACAGGTGAGCACGGGAGCAGCAGGCACTGACTCCCTGGCACGGGAGCAGCCGGGAAGGGTCCTGGCACCGGCCATCGCCACCCGCCGTGGCAGCTCCTGTCTGGGACTGGTCCTTCTGGGGGTCTCGGTTCCCAGCACGGCATCTTGTCCTCGGGCTCGTGCCCGGGTGCCGAGGTCACGGCTGCACTGTGGCATTGCAGGGGTCTGGCACTGCTGCCCATCCAGCCCAGGAGCCGCAGATTAGGGGGCCGTGGAGCCCCCCGTCCCACCTGTGGTGGCTGCGCTCTCCCCTCGCCCCGGTTAAGTCCCTGCCGTGCTTTTGCTGAATTTCAGCGTCAGAGGGTGGCTAATCCCCATCTGCTCCTCTCGGGCTTAGGCATGTCCTCATTGGAATGCCAGCTGCCACGCGCCTGCCCAGGGCACCTGCCCACCCCCATGCAGCCCTCGGGAGCCCTGGGCGCTGCAGCCCCTCTGGGAGAAGGCTGAGCGTCACTTCCAGGGATCCTTGAGCATCACTCCCAGGGGATCCCTGAGCATCAATCCTGAGGGTCCCTGAGCATCATTCTTAGGAGTCCCTCAGCATCACTCCCAAGGGTCTCTGAGCATCACTCTCAGGGGTCCATCAGCATTGCTCCTGAGGGTCCCTGAGCATCCCTCCTCAGGGTCCCTGAGTGTCACCCCCCTGGGGGCCTTGGCATTGCTCCTGAGGGTCCTCAAGCCACTGGATGCAGTCACGAGTGATCCAGTCACCGGGTTATGGGTGATCCAACTCAGTCCTGGGCACACGAGGACGGGGCTGTCCCCACAGCCCCCTCAGCGCCGTGGCGGTGCCCTCCCATCTCCGCAGGGACGCTGAGATCGAGGACCTGAAGACGCAGCTGTCACGGATGCAGGAGGACTGGATCGAGGAGGAGTGCCACCGCGTGGAGGCCCAGCTGGCGCTGAAGGAGGCCCGCAAGGAGATAAAGCAGCTGAAGCAGGTCATCGACACGGTGAAGAACAACCTGCTGGAGAAGGACAAGGGCCTCCAGAAGTATTTTGTGGACATCAACATCCAGAACAAGAAGCTGGAGACGCTGCTGCACAGCATGGAGGTGGCGCAGAACGGGGCGCTGAAGGAGGAGGGGGCCGGCGAGTCGGCCGGGGGGTCCCCAGCCCGATCCCTCACCCGCAGCTCCACCTACACCAAGCTGAGCGACCAGGGGGCCGGGGACCGCAACGTGGGGGGCTCTCAGACCATCTCGCTGGACGAGGGGGCCGACAGTGGCTTCGTGGGGATGGAGGAGGCTCCGGGCCACACGGACCCGCTGGAGGTGGGGGGTGAGCCTGGCAGCCGCCTGCCCCCCAGCAACACCTACGAGAAGGTGCTGGGACTGCGGGGCAGCGTGGAGGCAGGGGTGCAGGCCAGCTGCATGCAGGAGCGGGCCATCCAGACGGACTTTGTGCCCTGCCAGCCCGACCTGGACACCATCCTGGAGAAGGTGATGAAGTCCCAGGCTTGCAGCTTGGGCAGCCCCACCTCCGCCTGGGTCTCCGAAATGGAAGACACGATGCCCGTCCCTGAGCTCGCCAACCCCTCTGGGGCCACGGACATGCTGGTGGCTGAGCCCGATGCCACGACGGCGGGTAGTGGCGGTGCTGAGGGCGGTGTCCCCTGCAACCCCGCGGTGCGGCAGCCCCCCAGCGCCAGCCCCTCGGTGGCCATCGCCTGCGTGGCGGATGAGGAGCTGACAGAGGCGACCGGCTGCGAGAACAACCCTTCCAAGAGCTACTGGAGCCGCCACTTCATCGTGGATCTGCTGGCAGTGGTGGTGCCGGCGGTGCCCACGGTGGCCTGGCTGTGCCGCTCGCAGCGGCGGCAGGGCCAGCCCATCTACAACATCAGCTCCCTGCTGCGGGGCTGCTGCACCGTCGCCCTCCACTCCATCCGCAGGATGGGCTGTCGCCCCGTCGCCAGCCCTGGCCCCGGGGGCAGTGCCCAGCCCTGACCCCACCCCGAGGCCCCCACCCGCCCCCATGGACCCGACTGCTGATTGTAAAACCCTGGTGTGGCACTGGCGGGTGGGAAGGGGTGGAGGGGTCTGTGGGTGCATCGGGGTGTGCTGCCCCCTCCAGCTGCTCTGTCCTGGAGGATGGAAAGGACTGTTGTTGGAAGAGGGGCACTAAAAGTCACCCTTTGCTGATGGACACCCCTGCCCATGCCTCTGGCTGTGGGGGACTGCACCCACCGGGTGGGCTCTCCCTCCATTGCACTTGCTTCTCGGTTGTCCCCAGGCTGTCCCAAGGGCCAGCCCTGACACGGGCAGTTGATGGTAAGCAGCTGATGGCAGCAGGGATCACTGGGGGTGCAGTGGTTCCTTGCTCCAGGTGCAGAGTCTGTCTGTGGGCAGGGGGATGGGGGGATCCTGCCCAGAAACAGGAACCAGCTCCGGAGCGGTTTGGTCCAGCTGCTCATTCCCTAGGAGATGCTCCCCACATGGGGATGGAACTGTGCTGTGGCTCACGCACGGAGCGCCCCAAGGAAGCCATGGGCTCTCCCTCCCTTTGCTTTGCACTATATTCACTTTTTTTTGGGTACAGACTGAAGCCTGGTTGTTGGAACTCTGGCCACCAGACAGCAGGTCCGGGGCCTCTCGTGGTTTTGGCAGCGGTGATGCCGGTTATCCCACCATGTGCTGGAGCTCGGATGCCTTTGCCGGGGTGCGGGCAGCGCCGTGCAGGCAGAGCCAAGCCCTTTGCCCCCCCGGCCCACCCAAATTCCCGCTTTGCTGGTGGCCTCCAGAAAAATGCCTTTTTTTTGTTGTTGCTGAGATGCAAAGACAGCAAGGATTGCTCAGCGGGGCTGTTGGGGCGCGGCACTCAGGGCTCCCCCGGGTGCGCCGCGCTCCCACCCCACGAATGTCTGTGGTTTCTTCGTGACTTGAACTAACAGTGTTTTTCTCCCCACCCCATCCCACCCCAACCCCACTCCCCCACCCACGGGTGCCACTGGCCGGGTGCCCTGGGAGGCGGTGATGCTCCACATGCGCCCCATCCCGCGTGCCCCACGCTTCCCTGCATCCCCCATCCTCTGGCTCTGCCTGTGCTGGGGGGCAGTGGGGGCAGCAGCTCTTCCACCAGCACAGCACCAGGTGCTGGGGAAAAGATCTGGGGAGCAGCAGTGTCCGGGCAGCTGGGGCAGGTGGAAGCGGAGCTGGGATGTTCGCCTCTCGTGCAATGTATTTGTGGATCTGTGTACACGTCTGTTAGACTATCCAAAGCTTTGCCAAGAAATAAATGTAACGATTATATTTGAAGGACAAATCCATATAATATATTTTTTAAATACAGAACTGAAAAAGCTGTAACCCCCCTCTTCTTGTTTCCCCTGTCCTGTACTCGCTCTCTGTGGTGGATGTAATAAATGTCGCTGGGTCTGTGTCTGCTTTGGCTGGAGCCAGCCCTTGGCGTCCACCCTGAGGGGAACTGGCCTGAGCGGGGACATGGGGACCCTGGGACAGGACACCTGCCCCACCCCTTCTGAGGAGAGGAAGAACCACCCAGCAGCCACCAGCCTCTGGAGCAATGAGGAGTTTCACATTAGAAAAGTTTCTTTTGAAGTGTTGTGGTTTCCCCTCAGCAGCTCCTCCAGGCTTCCAGCGTCAGGTCCCCGGGAAGGCATTGATGGCATCACAGGTCAGGGATGGAGTGGTCCATGGACGACTTCACCAGCCCTGATGAGAGCCTGGGCAGAGGGAGAGGGGAGATCAGTGAGGGGAACACAGGGGGCCTTGTGGGGTGTGGGGATCCCTGTGGCCCCACATTCTCACCGTTTGACCATGTGCTCGTAGATCACGGTGGGGATGATGGTCAGCGTCACCACGTTCCCAGCCCCTGCCAGCACCTCCGTGAGCTGCTTATCCTGCAAGAGAGAGCAGGGGGGGTTTTAGGGTGCCCAGCTTTGCTCAGAACCCCCACAGCTTCTCTGGCCACATCCTGAACTCCCTGGGCACATCCTGTGCCACCAGCAGGGCACAGCCCTACCTTCATGCCGATGACGTTCTGGCCGTTCACCTCACAGATGCAGTGGTTGATGAGGAGCCCGTTGCGGGCGGCTGAGCTGTCCTTGGCCAGCGACACGATCTTCCCCTTCTTCACCACGATGCCGACGTGGCCGGTGCTGTCCTTGTGCAGGGTGACAGTGCGCTGGAAAGGCCTGTGGGAGAGCACGGTCAGTGCCAGCACTGCCACCATCGGCACTGCCACCAGCACTGCCACCTGCTCACCTGTCCCGCACCACCATGACGATTTTTTCGGGGTTCGCCTTCTTCAGTGCCCGCTGTGCCTTGTCGCTGCTCCAGCCCGCGCAGTTCTTGCCGTCGATCTGCAGCACCTGGTCCCCGAAGCGCAGCCCCACCAGCGCCGCCGGCGAGTTGGCCTTCACCAGCTGCACGAAGATGCCCTGGGGGCACAGAGGAGCGGTGGCACAGTGCCATGGTATGCTGTGCCGTGGCAGGCTGTGGCATTTGATGCCAGGCGTTGCTGTGCCATGAGACACCGTGCCGTGAGGCACTGTCACGCTTATGCCACGAGCGCACCACGTCACGTCGTGCCACACTGTCCTGTGCCTTGCCCAGCCCCGTGCCAGCCCAGCCCCTCACCTGGTCGACGTTCTTCAGGTGCAGCCCCGTCTTGCCCCGCTCGTCCTTGCACAGGTGGATCTCCCGCACGCCCGGCTTGATCTCTGCCCGCCGCAGCCCCGCGCTGTTCCCGCTCAGGGGGGCGACCAGCTGGCCCGGGGTGGGGCCCACGGGGGTCAGGGCCTGTGGTGGAGCCAGGAGTCAGTGGGAATGGAGGGAACACAGGGCCCTGTGCACCTCAGCCCTCAGGGGATGCTGCGTGCCTTCCCCGGGCAGGATGCGGACCCAAAAGGACTCCCACCATGGCACGGGGACCCCATGTGGGGCAGGGAGAGCCGCCAGCCCAGACACCTACGGTGTTGTCCTCCGGGTGCAGGTTCTTCTGGATCTCCTCGCTGGAGAGCGTGAGTCCCATGTAGTTCTCCAGCTCGGCCAGGTTGGGGTACAGCACAGGTGGCTCTGCGGGACGCACCGAGGGTGGCCTCAGCTCCCGGGGTCCCCAACCCACAGCCATCGCCACCTCCACCCCATGAGCCCCTTGAGACCATGGGCCAGCAGAAAGAAACTCCCAAATTCCATCCTCCGCCCACGTACTGAGTTTTGGGGGGTCTCAGCTGAGTCCCTCACACGGTGTGCATCACCCTCCCCCCACAGCCCCTGGACAGCCAAGCTGGTCATGCCCCACGTTACCGGTGCCCGAGGTGAGCTTTGGCTTCTCCGTGACCACAGTGGTGGGGGGGGTCCTCACCCCGGCAGCTGCCTGTGCCTGCCAAGAGATGGGGTCTGCTCAGTGCTGTGCCCCCCACCCTGTGCACCCTCCACTGGGGTCTGCTCACCCCCCCGAACGCTGCTGAGCTGGCACTGACCTGCAGGACCTGATGGCCCTTCATGTCCTCCAGGGAGGGGTAGAGCGTTGCCATCGCTGCTGCTGCCTGGGGACAGGGAGGGAGCGGTGCAGGGACTCAGACTGGCTGTCACCCAGAGCCTCTGGCATGACTCAAGGGTGTGTCACCAGGGCCACCACCTCCACCACTTCCCGGTGGCTGGGACATGGGTGGCTGCCAGGCACAGGCACCTGGGCTTTGCTTGGCTGGTGGCAGGTCCCACTCCCCGTGTCCACCTGCCCAGTGAGGCCATCCCAGCATCACCCAGACAAGAGAGAGGGATATCCCATGGGAACAGCCCCTGTGCCTCCCATCAGCCCCTCTGCTCCCCATGTCCACCTGCCCTGTGGGGCCACTCTGGCATCATCCAGACAAGAGAGAGGGATATCCCATGGGAACAGCCCCTCTGCCCCTCATCAGCCCCCTCTGTCCCAAGTGCACCTCATACTGAGCCCAGGGCAAGGTTGTGCCCTCCCACCTCTGCCCCATAGTGCTGCATTCCCCAGAAAGTATCATCCAAAACTGGGGGCTAGGAGCCAAATCCAGACCCAGCTGAGCCCTGCAGTAACCAGGCAGGATCCCACCCACAGCTCAGGGATGGCAGCAGCATCCAACGGACAAGACTGTCCAAGCCCAACCCTGGCACCCCTGCACTCACCTGCCAACAGCTCCCAGATCCTTGTGACACCCTTTTCCTGGCCACTGGATTTTATAGCCATGCCCAGCCCAGGGAGGGGCCAGGCAGCCTCAGCTGATTGCACTCCCCCGCCAGATAGGGCATAGGTGAGGAAGAGGAAGTGGAAGCTGAAGGCAACACTGTGCAGGGCTTGGGGACAGGGACTGGGATGAGGACAGGGGTGGCTTTCCGTGGGTTTGGGCATCCTGGAGGAGCAGGGATGGGCCTGTAGCCCAACTCTCCCCTCTACATCACCCCTGCTGTCAAGCCCAGCACATGGCTTGGTCCCCCCCAAGTGGGAGCCCCCCACCACACCCATCCTGGGCTCCACGGCCCCGCCGGGGGATGAAGGGGATGCCCCACTGGGAGCCCTTGCGTGGGCGGTGGCTCCTGCTGACACCTCACTGCCTGGGCACGTGGGGCTGACACAGCCGTGACCTGCACCATTCCAGCTGTCACCTGGGACACGTGCCAGGCGTGACGGCCCCGTGGGAGCCCCACACCACAGGTGGAAAAACTGACCCAGCGTGGAGCTCAGCACGGGGTGGATGTGGCACCCCACTGCCACGGGGACATCGCTGTGTCACTCTGGGATCCAGCACTCACCTGTGACACCCCGCTGCCCGCACTGGGGATGCCACAGGACACTGTGTGCTCAGGGGCTGGGCAGTGGGTGCTGAGGGTGCTCAGCTGGGCCCACAGCCCGTGGCACCAGCCCAGAGCTCTCGGGCTTGGGGTCAGTCCTGCTGTGGAGCTGTGGCCAGGCATGTCCCAGCTCCCTGTGCCTCCGCTCCCTCGTGCCAGACCAGGAGGAAGCATTTTATTTACTGGTGTTATTTTTAGCTGGATGGTCCCTGGCTGCTGTGGTCAGCCCGGGACGAGAACAGCCCGAGTGCCAGCGGTAGGGAGAGTCCTATACAGATGGTTCCCAGGAGTCTGTCCCTTCCCCAAAACCCTCATCCCCCCTAAAACCAGACCTGGAAGGACCTACATCCCACCTGCACTTATTGGCGCTGTGGGAGCCACGCAGGGGCTGCAGGCCCAAGGTCAGCAGGGTCCCACAGGCCTCTCCCCAGCCTTGGCTTTTCCCCAGCCAGAGGCCATGGCACTGCCTGGCACTGGTTAATAATTAAAGCAAAAAGCTTTGCAGGAAGAGAAACCCAAGCTGGCCTCGAGCTTCCGCCCAGAAACAGGCACAGCCAAGGGCAGAGTGGGCTGCTGGTGCCCCAGCAGCTCCCATTCTGCTTCACCGAGCAGCAATTAAGGGCAGTGCTAATTCCTGCACAGCCTGACCCCAAATCCTGCACAGCCCCATATTCCTGGATTCATCCCAGTGGTTGAGCTGCTCCTGGCCCAGGGCCACAGTTCCCTCCAGGCCCTGTTGTCACACACAAACTTTGCTCTGGAGCTGGGACTGGCTGTGTTATCAATCGTGGCTGTGTTATCAGTCGTGGCACACGGATCAAAGGCCGCCAGCCAAGGAGCCGGGCGCTGGCCTGTGCTGGTGCCCGAGCAGCTCCTACACACACAACATCCACAGCTGGAGCAGCCAAGCTCAAAGCAGGGGATGTGCCGTGTCCCACGTGCCATGTCCAGCTTCCAAAATCAGCCAAGATAAATCCAGGGAGATGTGTGGACAGGTTTCCCCAGGGATCCTGGGAACACACATCAGTCTGCCCTTCATGCTCCCAGTCTGGGCTGAATCACACCTGCAAGGGCACAAGGCTGTGAGGGAAACGCTTCAATAGGTTATGGTGAGGCAATTAATTATGCAAATTCCAGCAGGCCGCCATCAGCTCCCCACAGAGCCCAGGAGCCCCAGGCATCCCACTGTGCTCCCAGGGCTGAGCACCTGAGCCTCACACCAAGGCACGCCAGCACAGCACCACAACCCTGGCACGGCACCCACAGCACCCCATGAACCCGGCACAGCACCCTGGGAGCGCAGAGCAGCACCCACAGCACCCTGTGAGGCAGCAACAGCACCCACAGCACACCATGAGCCGGGCACAGCACCCGCAGCACCCCTCAAGCCCAGCCCAGCCCCTGCTGTGCCGAGCGACAGACGGGCAAGGGAAAAACCTCCAGGACACAGGGCTGAGAAAAGCCAGCATAAAGCGTTTTTATTGCAATAATAAACTGGATACCTTTGTGCGGCGGAGAAGGAAGTGACCGGCAGGAATTTCTGTTACCAACGGACTGGGCAGAGCAGAGGGAGGGGGCAGGGGGAGGGCAGCAATGCGTCCTGTGAGACCAGGCAAGCGGCGATGACCAGCATCAGGTGGCAGGAGAGAACGGGCAGGTGAGCTCAGAGCAGGGACAGCAGGGGGTTGATGGTTCCTTTCCCGGGGGAGGGAGGGAGGACAGGGGCGTTTTTGTTGAGTTGAGCCCCCATCGCCTCCCCTGCTAACGGCACCTTCCCTTTGCCCGCTGTTTTCCTTTCTCTTTAAAGAATGCTCCATGCTATGGGATTTTCCGGCTGTGGTGGAGCTCTGATGGAAACCCAACTCTCTAAATCCAAAAGTGGGCTTGGGGGGAAGGCAGGCTCACCCGGTGGCAGGGTGAAGCAGAGGCAGAGCAGCCCCCCTTCCCCAATGCTCCTCCCTGCATGGAGAACAGGGAAAGGCCAGGCTGCTCCCTCACTGTCCCATTCCAGGCAGAATTCCTATGAACAATCCTAGTGCTACCTTGCTCTCTGCATCCCTTTAACCTCAACAGGCTCACTCTGCTATGGCTTTTGCAGCAGCAGCAATTTCTGGTTTGGAAACACCATAAATCTGCACCAAAACAAGTAACTAACGGGATTCCTTTTGTTCAAATTACTCCTATCTAAGGTCAGCCCATCTGCGTGCTACTGGGAAAACGCAGTCTACACCTGGAACCAAAATAAGATTAAGAACTTGACCCAAAAAGAGTTGAGGTTTACGGCGTATAGTTTAAAAAGACATAAAAACACGATACGAGGAGGAAGAGTCAGACGCAAAGCTTAGTGACCAAAGGCATTCAATCAAGGTGTAAGGTTATACAATGAGTGTAGTGGACTATCAGGAAAAGCTCCGTACAAAGTCATGTGCACTCTTCTTGAAGCTGAGATTCTGGATTCCTCCATGTGCCAAACCTGCGGGGAGAGAGCAGAGGCAGCGTGACAGAGCCGTCCAACCCAGAGCCCTCTCTTCTCCAGGCTGAACAACCCCAGCTTTCCCATCCCGTCTCCATAGCAGAGGTGCTCCAGCTCTGCTCCAGCTCTTGGGTCATAATCAAAGCCTCTTGCCCACACCATCAGCCTCGAGCACCATGAGCATGAGAGGCAGCAGGGGGAGCAGCAGCCCAGCCCCGCAGTGCAGCAACACAACACATGGAACCCGAGGCACAGACAACCAGCACCACAACACATCCATGGCACGAACCTGCCCTGCCAGGCTTTTACCACCCATAGTGATCTGATCCCCAGCTCATCAGACCCCCAAGAGTAACTTCTACCCACAGCCAGAAACCTGCCCCCTCCTTCTCCCCACTGCCACCCACTCCTCCTGCCACCTACCCCCATCCCACCTTCCCACACTGTCCCAAGACCAAAGACAGGGGCCTTGAGCTGTCCCCAGTCCACACACTCCCTGCCAGCAGCTGCCCCTCCTTACCCGAGGACAGGGTGCTGGGGTGGGTCATTCCAATTTCATGAGCTCCACGTCAAAAATTAGAGTGGCGTTTGGTGGGATGATCCCCGGGTGGCCAGTGGAGCCGTAGGCGTAATCTGGGGAGATGGTCATCTTTGCCCGCTGACCAACGCTCATCTGGGGCAGGGATAGAAACACGGGGATGTCAGGAGATGGGCACAACCACCAGGTGAGTGACAGAGGAGGGACACTGCTTTCCCTACACTGGACAAGAGCAAGGACCCAGGCTGAACAAACCAGAGGGGCAGGAGAGGAATGGGGAGAACATCAAAGGGAAAGGCAGGCAGCACAGGCTGGAAAACGAGCAGAGCTTGAGATGTCCTTCACGCAGGTGAGGGCAGGGAATGGCAGGCAATTCCCTCCAGCCACTGTCACCCTTGTGCTCACGTCCCCAGCATGGCATGGAGCGGGTGCAGTCACACAGGCAGGAGCAGAGCCGTGCCGTGCCCACCAGCCCTCCCTGGTGTGGGCTCACAGCCCGCAGCTGTGCCGTGCCCACCAGCCCTCCCTCTGCGTGGGCTTCACAGCCCGGGCGGCCGGAGCGCTCCCGCCACGCTCATTTGGAGCTGACTCAGTGGAGAAATGTCACCGCTGAGTCACCGACACGCCGTAGGTGTTGCTGGGGCCCGGCCCGGCTCCATCCCCGCCAGCTGGCAGGTGGCAATGCAGAAGGTGATATTCGCGCCCACACCTCCCAGCGCCGAGGGGGCGGAGGGGTGGAAATCACAGGGGAATAGAATAAAAAAAATAATAAAATAGGGAACGAGCTGCACACAGTGAACGCTGCCCACGCTGCAGCTCCCGGCGCGCGGCTCGGCACAGCCCGGCACGGGGACCGCGACTCTGAGGAGCTCCAGGCACCTGAGCGACTCCTTCCTCCCAGCCGCGGATCACCTCCTGCTTGCCCATCACGAACTTGAACGGCTTGTTCCTGTCGCGGGAGGAATCAAACTTCTTCCCATCCTCCAGCATACCTGAGGAGAGAGGGAGGGAGATGGCGGTGCCACACGGACAGAGCCACGCGTGCCAGCGTGAAGCTGCTGTGACCTGTGACAGTCAACCCTGGGACAGCTCACGTGGCTCTGAGTCAAAGATTTGTCTCAGCTGAGCCTCCTGAAACACCCGCACAGGGGTCCTGGAGGGGAAAGCCCCTGGGGCATCACCCAGCCTGGGGCAGGGCAGGATAGCTCTTGGCCCAAAGAAAAGTGGTCCTCTGGGCTGGGACCAAGGACTGAGAAGGGAAGCAGCTGAAGGGAGGGGAAGAAAACCTTGCCCACCTCACAGCACCACTGCCAGCCGTTTGTCAGGCAGCAGGATCCGACCTGGCACTTCCTATCACACCAGCACACACCTCTCACCCCTCGCCAGGCTTCCACCTTCAGTCATCCAAAACACTGATGATGCTCCAGTGCCCCATCTGGAGGCTTCGACCAGCCTCCAGCCCTCCCATGCCCAGCTATGTCCTGCTGCTCTGTGCCAAATCCCTCCCGGACCCAGGAATGACAAAGGGGGAGAGGTAGCACCAAGTGCTGGATGCGTGTGCCTGGGGCAGCCCTCGTTCCCCAGCAAGAGCTGAGCCAGGCTGATATCCCCAGAGCTAAATATAACTCCCCAACATGAGCTAAGGAGGAATTTCCTCCCCTCCCTTGCTCCCTGCCTGACCTTCTTGGGGAATCTTGGAGCTGGCGCTGCCTTATAGGAGCAGTAACTCCCCTGGCCAGCTCCTATAAGGCAGCTCCAGCTGCCGTTAACACAACCAGTGTCCCGTACAATAAACCCTGTATAATAAGAGCAATATTAAACTCTCTTCCAAATAAATGCTTTTCACTTCTTCGCTTCCCGAAACAGCCCAAAAAAACTCGTTTTCCTGCCTGGAAACTGCATTGTGGTCTTGAAAAACCAAACTTTCCCAGGAAGGCCTAGGGCAGAACAACTTCCCTCTGCCAGGGCACATGGGCAAGGGAATATGTGTCTGTGAAAAAGATGGGATGGGGGATCTCAGCCCCTGCTTGCACTGTTAAACAGAGCAAATGGCACGCAGGGACCGGCAGCCACAGACATGGGAGATGCCGAATGGAAAGAAGAGAATGGGAAAAAATACATCACCTCTGCAGGGGCATCAAGCACTGAGACCTCTGGGCTGCAGGAAGCTTTCTTTCAGGGAGTAGAATTAAGCTTTTAATTTCACAAACAGCAAAAATCCCCTCTCCAAGGTGTCAAGCGTCAGCTCAGCCAGTCACGCTGCAGCCCTGGACTTTGGAATGGTTAAGTCTGGAGTTCTCTCACTTCCTCCTTCCAGGATAAACCTCTTGTCGCCTGAACCTGCTTCCAGCCCCGTCTGGCACTGCTCCTTGCTCCTGTCCCCTGGCCTTCCTCCTGCCCGGCGGGGCCGCTGGCAGCAGGGACACAGGGCAGGCTGTGCTGGCTGGCACCGGCAGCGCTGCCTGGCTGCGCCCCGAGCTGACCCCACCTCTGAGCCCTCCGGGGCTGCAACAAGCCAGGGTGGCAGAGGAAGGATGGAGGGGGCAGCTCTCTGCTGCTCTTCTCCCTGGACACCCACCAAGGAAAACCCCAGGGGCCGTGCAGCACAATCCCCTGCTCGTCACGGCAAGCAGGGACCTCCGGGATGCTCCTGGGGTGTTCGCTGCCTGCTGAAGCACGTCCTGTTTGTTGTCCTGAGCAGGGCAATATAGAGACACCATCAGCCACCCAGGACATGCTGCCAACTTTGCACAGGAGTGGATGGCACTGCCCAACCCTGCTGCCGAGCTCACCTGTCCCAGTACAGCCTCGGGAAGTGTTTTGGAGCTGGCAGCACTCTGGCTGCAGAAGAGAGGGACTGACAGACTAAGCTGGTTGCAGCAGCCCAAGGGATTGATCATTCAACTGCCCCCAGCCCAGGACAGAGGAGGTCACACACGGGAGCCCATCCCTGCTCCCCAGCACGGGGCTGCTGTGAGGCTGCCATGATCCCCCATCATGCCAGCAGGGAAAACAAAGAGGCTCCAATGCTTCAGAGGCAGCATCCTCATCTCAGGCACTTTCTCTGCCCACAAGCCTCCTGGGAGATTTCTCCAGCCCTGGACAAGTATGAGCAACCATTTCCTCATCTCTGCCATCCCTGAGCAAGGAGATAACGAGATCTTAAAGCTATTATGGAGGCAAAGCATCCTCTGGCAAAAGCAGGCACCCCAGCAGAGCCCCAGGAGCAGCAGACAGTCCCTGGCACAGCTCTGTGCTTGCCACCACCAGTCCTGTGAGGAGAGAGACCCACCCGCCCTGGCTCCCACCCTGAAGGGTTTTGAGCCCCCAGAGATCCCACCTGAGCTATACAGACCCCGGGGGGGTTCAGGGAACCCCAGTGAGGAAGAGCACGGAGCCCTGCAGGGGCTGCAGCAGTCGTGGGATGGAGCAGGGGCTCCAGAGCCCCAGCCCCGGCCGGGCAGAGTGGCCGTGCCAGGTCTCTGCCACACTTGGCAGGCAGGAGCTGGGAGATGCCGGTGCAACGTGCGACTTGGCTCCGGGCCCCCTGGGCGGGCAGAGGCGGCGGAGAGCGGCGCTGGAGCAGGCAGAGTCAGCCCTGGGACAAACCTGCCGGGTTGGGTTTTGCTGGGGGTGCAGAGCCCCACCTGCAACCCCTCCATCCCCTCCAGGGTGCCGATCCTTGGCACCGCCATCGCCCAGGGGCTCCCACGTGGAGCCAACTTCCTGAGGAGAGGCAGGGAGAGACCAGAGTAGTGGTGCACGTCCCTCTGCTCCAGCTGGGACAGGATGGAAAACCCTTCCCAGAAGCCCTGGGATACCCAGCACGCTCCAAACCCCTTGCTCAGGACCAGGATGCACAGCTGAGGTTCAATCCTGCCTCTACCAATGCTCCCAGCCCACCCCATTGCCACCCACAGCTGGATGCAGAAGGGGTTTTGTCTCCCGTTCTCATGGCATGGCAGGAGAGATGACCCCAGTGCAGGCAGGGAAGGGGTGCAGGAGATGGTGCTGAGCTGCCACAGACTGTCACAACCCGCGAACCGACAGTCACATGCCTCGGTAGCAAATGTCTCACAACCACAGAGTGTTCGCTGAGCAGTGGGAGAGCATCCAGGGCAGCAGCACCCAGAGCAGTGGGAGAGCACCACCGCCCCACAGGTGCTGGAGAGGATGGTCCCCTCGGTGCCACCTTGCTGCAAAAGATAGTTTTCTCCAGTATCCCTCCCTGCTCCAAACCCCCCCTCCTTCCAAGATCATGGATGCTGGGTGTGCTTTGCCACTCAGGCAAAGCCATTTGGCCAAGCCATGTCAGATGCTCCCACGCTGCTCTCCCATCCCATGCCAGTTGCTGCGAGCAATCCTGAACACACGGGTGAACTTTATCCTTGATTTAGCTCCTTTAAGGGCCCTATGTAGCAGATTTCATATCAAAGGCTGTTTCTGACACCCCATGGTGTGAGCTCTCCACAAAAAGACCCGGGACTTGGGACAGAGGAAGGGGAAAGGGTCCGATTCCCACAGCTCCCCTCGTACATCTCCACCTCTGCAATCCCAGCATGAGCAACTGGCATCTCTCAAGCAGGAGGTCCAGAGGATTCTTAGCTCTCCACCTCCTTCCCCAGCACTGTTCTTCCACACCAGGGCTGTCTGTCTGTCCATCCCTCATGCCTGGGATGCTCTCAGTGGGGCCAGGCCCCACAGAGCAGTAGCTGGGGCACAGGCAGAAGCAGCACCAGCTTCTGGCTGGTTGAGCCGGCTCCCCACAGTCCCTTACCCTTGGATCACCGTTTTTTTCCCCAAAATGGTTTTTACCCAAATCACTGTGCATCCATAACCCAGCACAGGGAGAGCTCCCTCCCGCACACCACAGGCTGGATCTCCCCAGCACTGGAGCAAAGGGCAGCCAGGGACGGAGCCAACACAGGGCTCTGGAAGGAGCCTTGGAGCTCGGCACCACCAGCTCTGCACTCTGCTGCCATCCCTGATGCTGCTCTGCAACCGAGCCGGGAATCAAAGGTTTGTGAGGATTCCCGAGAGCCAAGCCCCACTCCAGCCTCTGGCAGGGCTGGCTGCTGGAGCCTCGCTGCCAACGCAGGGAAGCAGCATCAGGGCCTGGAGGTGTTTGATTCCTGCTGCCTGCCGAGGCGGGTTGGGGGCCAGGAGCTGCCTGCGGACGGAATGGGCGGGGGAGAGGGAGGGGGGAATAAAGGACAAAAGGAGACAATAATAACAAACAAACAAAATAAAGGAAATTAGAGAACCGCTCCCAGGGGCGCAGCGGATCGCTGCTGCTGGGGAGCGCCTGTCGGGAGCAAGTCACCACGTAGCACTTTGCCTGAAGCACCATGACGTGGGGACGGGACGTTGGTGACCCCCAGGCTGCTCTGCCAGGCTGGGGGGGGGAACGGAGCTGGGGAGAGCGGCAGCGCCGCAGGAGGGGGGGAGTCAGCGCAGGGAGCCGGAGGGCTGGGAGCTGGGAGGGCTGGCAGGCGGCAGGACTGGCCCACCGGGAGCCACTTGACTGCCTGCCAGCCTCTCTTTGTTCTTCCACCGGCGGAGGAAACGGGGCGGCCGGGCAGACCAAGCTGCTTCCTCTCCCTGCTGACGAGGGAAGGGGAAAGGACGGGGGAGACGGAGGAGCAGCAGATGGGCTGGATGCCCGCCGAGCCCTCCTGGCAGGCTGGGCTGCCCGGGCCCTGCACAGAGGGGTTCCCCCAGGCCCCCACCATGGCCAGGGAGGCGGAAAGGGGCATTGGTTATTAGCAAAAACAGTCACAAATGAGTCGTTGACTCGTTTTTACCCACCCCGATGAGCCAAAGCTGTACAAAAGGCGGCCGAGGGAGACAGCAGCCCCAGGAGTGATCCCCCAAAGCATTTTTTGGGGTCTCAAGGTTATTTTCTTCCTGCCCCCTGAGCTTGCAGAAGGCTGCTGGAGGACACCGAATGGTATATGACCCTCTCTGGCTTTGGGGAAGCCCCTAATCGAAGCACTACCCTGAACCCCAAACGGTGCCTTGGTTTCCCACACCAGGGTCGCCCCAAAAAAGCCCAGGATGCGGGTCTGGGGCTGCCCCACAGACACCCCCGGTGTCGCCCCAAAAGAGAGAAGGGGCTGGGGCAGTGCCGGGCAGGGGGATTGCACCCCTGCAGGGAGCTCTGGCAGGGGGTCCAGCTCCGAGGCAGCGGAACCTGAAACTCCACGGGGATGACTCGTGGAGCCCGTGGGGGCTCTGGGCTCCCCAGCCCGCAGGCCTCGGATGCCCTGGGATCCCCAGAGAGCCGCTGGGCTCTGCCCTGGGTGCCCCTGCCTGTCCCCCGGGGACCCCACGAGCCGTTCCCCCGGTGAATCCCCGAATACAAGGCGAGATGCGTGTGGGAAAAGGTCCCTCCACGGATGAGGCTGCGGGAGAGACAGAGACAACGGGGCCTCTCCACGGCCCTGGGGCACCGACAGGACCCCCCATCCCGTCCCCGCGCCCCCCGGGAGAACCCCCCGAGGCGGCCTGGACCCCCCCGGGAAGCACCACAGCCCATCCGGGCTGCCGGGCCCGGGGTCCTCGCAGGCAGCCGGGGGCGGGGGGTGGCGGCAGGCCCCGCTCCCTCGGTGCCCGGGCCGGGCAGACCCTCCCGCCCCTCCGCCGCCGGTGCCGGCGGGGCCGCCCCGCACTCACCCGTGTAGTGCACCACGCAGGTCTGGCCGCGCTTGGGGAACGTCCGCCCTGCGGGGAGACACACGCACCGTCACCCCGCGGCACCGGGACCCGCACCGGGACCCGCGGGGAGGGCAGGGACAAGGGAAGGGGGGGGGTGCGGGGGGAGCGGGCACGGCCGCGGCTCACCGTCGCCGGGGGCGATGGTCTCCACATGCACGCCCATGCCGGTGCCGGTGCCGCTCGCACCCGCAGCGCCCGCAGCGCGAGGGAGGAGGGGCCGCGAGTGCGCAGCCGCGACCGTCAGCGCCATAGAGCCCGCCCGCCCCGCCGGGGAGCCCGCCCGTCACCGCCATGCAGCCCACCCATCACCGCCACAGAGCCCGCCCGCCACCGCCGTGCAGCCCACCCATCACCGCCACAGAGCCCGCCCGTCACCGCCATGCAGCCCTCCCGCCCCGCCACGGAGCGGTCCCGCCCCGCCCGCCGCCATCTTCCCCCCCAGCCCCGCCGCCATCTCGGCACGGCGCCGTTGCCCGGGAAACGGGAGCCGGCCGTGAGGGACCCCCGGGCTCGGGCCGCTGTGGGCCGGGCCCGTGTTATGGCCGTGCCCAGCCCCGGGATGTGTGGCCCAGCACAGAAGCACCGAATCACAGAATTCATTAGGTTGGAAAAGACCTCTCCGGGGTCGTCGAGTCCAACCTGTGACCGAACACCATCGTGTCAACCAGACCGTGGCACCGAGTGCCACGTTCCAGGCTTCCCTTCAGCGCTCCAGGGGCGGTGACTCCACCGCCTCCATGGGCAGCCCATTCCAATATCTAATCTCCCTTTCTGTGGAGGAATTCTTCCTGATGTCCAACCCAAACCTCCCCTGGTGCGTCTTAGAATCATAGAATCGACTGGGTTGGAAAATAATCAAGTCCAACACCTTGATCCAACACCACCGTGGTTACTAGACCATGGCACTAAGTGCCACATCCAGACTCATCTTAAAAACCTCCAGGGACTGTGAATCCACCACCTCCCTGGGCAGCCCATTCCAATGTCTTCAGACTATGTCCTCTCATCCTATCGCTTGTTCCCTGTGAGAAGAGCCCGAGCCCCACCTGGCTACACCCTCCTTTCTGGGAGTTGTAGAGAGCAAGAAGTCTCCCCGAGCTTCCTTTTATGGCCCTTAGTGCCATGATATAGTAATTAGAGTTGGATCAGGGGTTGGACTTGATGATCTTGGAGGTCTTTTCCAACCCAATCTATTCTATGATTCTATGATTCTCCAGGCTGAGTCCCCGCAGCTTCCCTGTCCACATCTGCTGGGCACTGCTGAGGCAGCTCAAATCCTGGAGTCACTTTTGGGCCCCTCGCAACAAGAAAGATATTAAAGTGCTGGAATGTGTCCAGAGAAAGGCAATGGAGCTGGGGAAGGGGCTGGAGCACTGAGAATGGCTGAGGGAGCTGGGGGTGCTCAGTTTGGAAAAAAAGGAGGTGCAGGGGGTGACCTTCTTGCTCTTTTCAACTCCCTGACAGGAGGTTGTAGTGAGGTGGGGGTGAGGCTCTTCCCCTAGGCAACAGGGCAAGAGAAAATGCCTCAAGTTGCACCAGGGGAGGTTTCTGTTGGGTATTGGGGAAAATTTGTTCACCAAAAGGATGCTCAGGAATTAGAACAGGCTGGCCAGGGCAGTGGTGAAGTCACCATCCTTGGAGGGATTTAGGACATGCGTGGATGTGGCACTTGGGGACACGGTTTAGCGGTGGCCTTGGCTGTGGTGGGAGAACGGTTGGACTCAATGATCTTAAATGTCTTTTCTGATTAAAATGATTCTGTGATTAATGCAGCTCCCTATGCTGCTCCCCACCGTGCAGACAGGGCAGGGGCAGGCTCAACAGAAGACACACAGGTTTGAACAATCCGACACTCAAAAGGACTTTTTTTTTTTTTTTCCTGGGAAAAGCAGCAACTATTTTCTTTTTTGGTCAAAAAAAGAATCACTCCAGGCACAGGATTTTTGCCTCAAAGTGTCCTATTTCTTTACTTCAAGGAGATGAACTTGAGCCTCCACAAGGGAACAGAGAAGTTCCAAGGACAGCCAAGAGACTAATAAAAAGCCAGGATTCTCAGCAAGTGCATTAAAATGGGGCACAAGAGGAGGAGACTCTTAAAATAACAGATAATAGCATGAAGCGAGTTTTAATTGCTTCTGTTCCTTGCATCTTTTAAATACTGAACTACCAAGGGGATTTTTTTCTTGTTTGATCCATAGCATTGTGTTTTATGTTAAAGCTCCAACACATCGATGGTTCCTGTGGTCCCTGACTTTCCACATCAGCAGGGCGGATGTGTGAGGCCCTGAGTCAAGGTGAAAAACAACAGGGTAGAAAAAGGGGCACATTCTCATCCCTCCTGATTAATGCTGTCTCCGTGGAGAGCTGGGCCTGCTTTCCCTACAAGAACCAGTAGGATGTGAGAGGGGAAAATGCTACTGGATGTAAGCCCACGCTGGAGCCCTCACCTCACTGGTGCAGGCACGCTTGCACATGTCAGACACAGCAGCTCCTGCTCTAGGTGGGGTGTTTTGCATTGTTTTTTTTTAACTTCCTGGCATAACCTGCTCATCTTAACCAGCAGCAAGGGCACTACAACAAGCAGTGCTTCAACAGGGGCAAGGAGCTCAGCCAGGGCTGATCACCCCTCACTGCTCAGGGTCCAGCAGACAGGTTCAGGTCAAATTCTGGTGCCTAAACTCTGGACAAAGCACAAAGACTTGAAACCTAGTGAACTCTGCCCAAACCGCTCCCTGCCCTCTGGATCATCCGCTGGCAGAACTCACAAAGCAATAAATGCCAGGAGTGACCATTCAGATTTAAAAAATAAAAGGGACATTATCTGAGCTCCAAAAGCACCACCCTGGGCAGCAGTGGGCTGCCAGGCACAACACACACCAGCAGCTGCGGATCTGCTGCAGGGCAGGACGGCTCCACAGGGGGATCTGAGCAGGCTGGATCAGTGGGCCAAGACCAGTGGTATGAGGTTCCATAAGGCCAAGTGCACCAGCATTCCAGCACCTGACCGGGCTGAGCCAGGTGATCCCAAAGAAGAGTGAGCCTTCACGCTCCAGAGAACAAAACAACAAAGGAGATTCTTTGTGCATCTGAGCAATGGTTCGGGACCCAGGCTGCTGCAACCATCCTGACGCCACTGTAAAACACAGTCCCTCTGCTGATCGCAGTGTTGCACCACGAGACTTAAGGCTTTGCATTAATTCATCGCACAACTGGGGAGCAATTTGCTCAAATCCTGCCGGTGTGCACCAGACTGGAGAGCTGCAAGGTCAGCCTACGGTCAGATCCAGCACCAGCCCTAAAAATAACCAGCCTCCCTCTCTGCCTCTGCACGAGGATGAACCCAGCCCAGCCGTACAGCCCCGGGATGGCTGATTTCCCCCTCTCCCCCTTCTGCCCCCTCACTGTTGCCAGGAGAAATGTGGGGGTGCCAGCATCTCTTGGAGATGCTGCTGCACGAGATTTAGCTACAGGCTACGATTTAAAAGCAGCTCAGTACTTCCTGACATTGATTTGACACTTCTGCCATAACCTCCCAACCTGGCAAAAATCAGGACAAGCTGCCAGACCCGCCCCAGCTGCCTGACCAGAGGCAGCACAGCCCATTCCCATGGGAGAAGCTCCTGTTTTCCCAGGAGTGACTCAGGTGACATGGCCCAGGCAGGTGGAGGACAGAGCTGGCTCCCACCCCCCTGCTACCAGGTGCTGTTTCTGCTTGAAACCACCACTGGCTTCAGCTTCACCCTTGTTCAAAGAAATTCTAAACCTTTCCCCATGAAAGGGCACTTTGAGCACAAAGACATCCACTATCTCTGCAGCGTTTTCCCTAAAAACCGGTCAAAAATAGTTTCCGCTCAAAAACAACCCTTGTTTGCTGTGCATGTGTTCCCACCAGCTTAAGTGACACCTCCACGCCCTGGTGTGTCAGCGCTGCTCCAGGGCTGGTGGGGGCCCTTCCTCCCAGCACTGCAGTCTCTCCCAGAAGGAAAGCATGGATCTGCCTTGCCCAGATCTTTCAGGACCTGCCAGGCCAAGCCCTGGAAAAAGCTCTGGTGAGGTGGCAGGGCTGGGGCTGCAGCAGGACCCCCTCCCTGTGCCTGCCAGCCGGGAGAGGGTAGGGGGGGGGAGGTCAGGATACAAACCAGGCCTTTGGGACAGGGAATGGGAAACAACAGGAAGCGACGACTTTCCCCGACAGCGGCACATCCTGACAGCGCAGCAAATCCCTGTCCTGCGCAGTGAACTCACCCTCTCCAGCCCAGGCTCATTCCTGGCTGCCACACTCCACCTGATGTGGGTTAAAAGGAACATAAGCATTTGTGAAACCTGGTGAGAAGTCAGACAAGGGTAGGACAAGGGGAAATGGCTTTAAACTGCATCCATCCCTTACTGCTCCTTGGCCAGAGCTCTCCCAGTCTGCACTCCAGGTCCCTTCCTGGAGAGGTTGGCACTCCCCAGCTGGCCGTGCCCCCGTCCCTTGCAGCACAGGATGGTGTGTGAAGACAGTCAGCCCCAGGCACCACGTTCCTTACGGTCATGCAAGTCTGGAAGAAGCAGTACCTGAACAGGTGCCACAGGAATTTCAGGGAGGCGGGGGTGGGACCACATCACGCTGTAGCCAAGCACCCCAGATGGTGTGGAGCTTGCAGCCAGGGGGAGGAAGCAGAGCTGGCCAGATGCGGCCCTCAGATAAGGTGGTCACACTGCTCCTTGCACAAGCTGAGCTGCACAGCTCAGCCAAACCCCGGCCTCCAAACCACAGCCCAGCTGCTGCGGGATCAGGATCTGCGAGAGGAAGCACTAACATTTGAGAGAAAGGACAGCGTCCAAGCTGACAACCTCTTGTGTTCTCTTGCTTAACTGCTTCAAGTCCTTGCCCTGCAGCAGGACCCTAGGGCAGTAATAGCCCTCTACGTGCAAGATCTGCCTGTGGTTAGAGCCTGGTGAAGAGCTGCTGGCACAGCTGACTGCCAGACTCTGTATGTGCCACCACACTGGCCTCTCAGAGCACTGAACCCCTCACAAACCTCACCTCCCAGCAGGGCATCCCAGCTGCCTCCTTGTCCTACCAGTCAAGGAATCTGAGCCCAGCAAAGACCCACCTGAGGCTCCATCATGGACACTCACCATGGGACCAACTTGCTGTATTTTCTCCTTGGGCTCTTGCTGACCAGGAAGCCAATAGCAGGGTCAGTAACTGCATCCGAGGCTCTTCCAAGGAAAGTGATCAAAGAGGCTCCAGCCAGGGGGGACAGGGAAACCACAGGTCGAAAGGAAGTTCTCACAAAATGCTGAGAGCAGCAGCACGATGCAAGTCACTCAGCCCAGCATTTCATCTGCATTCCCTGGAGATCCCTCCAGGTGTTGAAATGTACCAGAAACATCTCCACAACCATCATGTGATTTTTATCCAGTTTGAATATCTATTTCTAATGACCATTCCAAGGGCTTTGAGCCACCCACCAAACTCTACCCTTGCCCCAGACTGCTGAGCCCCTTCACAGATACCCCCATCTCACATGGGTCACTCAGCTGCACAACATCCAACAGGAAGATTTGGAGGGAAAACCCAGGGTTGTGGCCTGTCATCTGGTAGGGAATTGGCCCCAGCAGCAGAGCCAAACCCCATCCCTGGAAGTGTTCAAGGCCAGGTTGGACAGGGCTTGGAGCCACCTGGTCTAATGCAAGGTGTCCCTGCCCACAGCAAAGGGTTGGAATGAGGTGAGTTTTAACATCCCTTCCAACTGTGGGAAGGGGTCACCATTCTGTGATTCTGTGGGGCTGTGCTCTGGCGTGCAGGTCTAGTGGAAGGTGTCCCTGCCCATGGCAGAGGGATTGGAACAAGATAAGCTTTAAGATCCCTTCCGAACCATTCTGTGATTCTGTGATCCCTCACCCATTCCTCCACCAGCCAAAGCCCCAAGGCAAGTGCTGATCAGTGAGCATCTGTCTCATTTGCTCCTCTTAGGCTGGTCTTGTCACCAAGGTCACATCCCTGGTGTTTCCCCTGATTCTCCTCAAGGCATGTTTCCAGGAGATGAGAGGCTGCTAATGCATGAGACACAGATCTAACTGAGGCACAGTGCTCTGCTGAGCTGCTCTAACACTGTGCTTTTCCTGTTCTATTGAGCCACAATCCAGCACTTCAACTTCTGTAACATTAAAAAATACAAATTGCATCAGGCTTAAAGAGGCTGTAATGGAGACAGTGAGGAGAGAGACTGCAAAGGCCAGAGCTCAGGGGATTTCTATAGATCAGCAGGGGAGGCACAAGGAACGTTTCAGTGTGCAGGAAAAGGGCTGATGGCAAAGCCTCTATTTTATTTGGACGTGGTTTGCTTTAGTAAACACCACACCAAGCCTCAAGTATCTGGCAAGTTCCCAGAAGAAACCTACAGCACTGACTTCCCCACAGCCCCGAAACGAACTTGCTGTCGAGCGTGATACACCTCAGCATCAGACAAGACCAGGAATATCCTGAAGGATACAGGGTGAGGCCACGGAGAGAGTGGACAGCCCATCCAGCTTTCCTCTGGAGCAGCACATGGCCTTGGCTGACACTCGCTCTCCCATGAGCAGACTTGTCCTGAGGCCATTCTGTCAGGACAGGGGAACCAATGGTGGGGTCACAGTGCAGACCAGGGCTGACCTCCTCTCTTAGCACAGGTTGATGTGGATGATGCTCAGGGCTAACAGGCTCATCAGCATCTTGGGTTCCTGGTCACACCACGCATCGGCTTTGCCGATTCCTGAGCAGCTCCAATGCAGCTCAGAGCGCAGCAGGTGGGCTCTGTCCTGCACCCAGAAAATCCACAGCTTCTCTGGAAAAACCTGGAAGGCTCCCTTGCCCAGCAGGGCAGATGGCTATCCCAGGCACCTGGTCCTGAAAGGGTTCTAAAGGACTGTGAGCCCTTCCAGAAGAGCCCTGCAGAGAGAGAGGAGGGGTGAACACTCAGCATGGGGAAGCTGCACGAGAGGCTGGATGGAGGGACAGGCTGCAGCGTCACATGGACAACTAGGGGACCAGGAAATCAAGTCAAGGAATGCCTCAAATTCCCACTTACCCTCATGTCTGGTGGGGTGAGGGGGCAACCTGCCAGTTCCCTAGCCTGTCTGGGCCGGGGACAGCTCACTGTGCCGTCAACACCAGTCAAGGTGACAGCTTACCCTCGAGGGATGACAGACCTTCATTGTAATGGTGCTAGGGAGCTGTGTACAAAATCATGGGCACAATCCCAAAAAGCAGCATTCCAGAAGGCACCGAGTGAGTTTCCCTCACGCAGCAATTAGCAATAACTCCTCCACAGCCCATGCCACGGAAAAAGCACTGATGCTGCCATGCCCACCAGGCTGGAGGGCCCAGCTTCTCCCTGCACACCCAGGAGAACAGAGCACCTGCTTTCCCCATGCCAGAATAAGCACAGCAGCCTGCTCCTGCCTCTCACCTTCTGGTCTCAGTTTGCTTTTTGCCTTTTACAGCACAGCAAGGGTCAGGTCCCTTGTATTCCAAATTGCAGGCGTGCAGTCTGAAAGGCTTTGTCCCACGGGGATGGCTGAGGCATTAGGCTTGCACCACCGAGAAGCACTTACTCACACAACATCTTATTTCCACAGCAGTTCTCTTTCTAAAATTACAAAGGCATTTCTCTGGGCTGTACGGTTTTGTGGCAGCTTTTGTTCCCTTGATGCTCTCAGCAGGTAGGACAGCGCTCTGCACGGCTCTGCCCGTTTCACTTTGAAAGCCAGCAACAACCCCCCAACGCAGAGCCTTGCTTTAACAATGTGTTCTCGAGCCTGAGTCATAAACACTTCAAACCACCCCCACAGCCTGCGGCTCGAGCCGGGCAGGCTCCGCGTGGGCGAGCGCGCTCGCGAGGGTGAGCTGCACGTGTGAAACGCGCTCCTGCATGTGAGGAAGCGGCACCCTGGGACACTGATCTTCCCCCTCTGCAGACCACTCTCCTCTGTGGGAGAGCCCCCTCGGGTTGACCTGTGCAGCTCAGCCCAGAGGTGTGACAGCAGACGTGACCCGGCCCTGCAGCAGCACGTGGCAGGGAAGCAGAGCCTTCCTCACCCAGGCTGAGGAAGATGTTGCCTTTGCACATCAAGGAGCGTCCTGGGGATATGAGTGGATCAGAGCTGACTGGAGATTCGGCAAGTGAATGTCCAGCACCTGCAAGGCCACAGAGGGAGCTGAGGGAGGGGACGTGACCTGCCCTGCGGGACCCTGTCAGGGCTCACAGGGCAGCAAATCCTTGGGGCAGTAGCTCCCAGGCTCTCTACAGTCAAGTGGAGAATCCACTGCTGTTCAAAGATCAAGCTGCGTCCAGCATTTCTTCCCCATCTCAGGCTGCTCCCGCAGTGAAGTCTTATGGATGTGGGGAAGAAGTCCCTTGCCTGAGCTCCAGAGCACTACAGGAGCACGCTGGAACCACTCCAGGACTCCTGTCTCAGCACCAGCAACCACCAGCTGCAAAGAACGAGCATGTGAAACCCAGAGCAGGCAGACAAAGTGGTAGGAGCAGGCAGGGAGAGGGCAGCAGGAGCAAGCGGGTTCTTACCCCAGGTCACTCCCCAACACAGCCCCTTGCTCGGATGGCAGTCCAGGAAGAACCAGAACCCCACTCTGGCTCCTTATTCACAGAATGGTTTGGGGTGGAAGGGACCTTAAAGGTTATCTCATTCCAATCCCTCTGCCATGGGCAGGGACACCTTCCACTATCCCAGGCTGCTCCAAGCCCCATCCAACCTGGCCTTGAACACCTCCACAGATGGGGCAGCCACAGCTTCTCTGGGCAACCTGTGCAGGGCCCCACTATCACAGGGAAGAATTTCTTCCCAATATCCCTGTACTGAAACCATTCTGAAACCATACTGAAATGTGCTTTTCAGTCCCCTTTCACAGAACCTTCCTAGCCCAGAGCACCCAGCAGTCTCAGCATCACAAACCAAGAATTACTCCTGCCTGAAGGGTGGTGGGAGCCCGGTTCCTTGGCGCTGGCAGTGTGGGAGCAGCGGCGTTCCCAAGGCAGCAGCGCTCACAGCTCACAGCCAGCACTGCTATGAACACTGGGCTAAGCAAAGCAGAGGGAGAAATCGGCTTCAGAGGACAGAAAGCACAGGAAAAGGCTGGCAGGGAGTGATGGCACCATCACTCTGCCCACTAATCATCTGTTTGGCACGTCTGGTCCCACTGGGCAGCTCTTTAAAAGCCAGATCCTGCCCCGATCTCTGACTTGCCTGCAGCAACCAGGGCACAAGAGAAGAGGCAGGACCCACTCCCTGCTCCCACTGGGAGCATTAAATCTGTGTTAGTTGTCTCTGTACCACCCCTGTACTCAAGGGGAACTGAGCACCCTTTCTGCAAAGTTCATCACAATGCGTCATCTTCAGCTCAGCCTTGCCTTGTCCAGTGGGGGTTAATCTAAACCACTCAAATTTCCCTGGTTGAGTCAGAACTTGGTTCATAAGCCACAGTGCAATTGAGTCAGTGGCATCTCTCCTCACTGCTGTTTTGTTGACATCCCAGATGACAAATATCACTCACACTGGACCACAGCCAGTGCAGGGGGATTCAAATGCCTGTCTCCCTCCAGCATATCTAGGCATACATCTCCATAAGAAAGCAAAATACATCTCTCCCCACCCCAGGGGAAAGGGCAAACTCGAAAGGAAATATCAAATCCTGATTTTTTTTTTTTCCCCCTAGGCCATTTGTACCCACTCACCACACAATTACATTTGGACAGACACAAGGTACTTCGGAAATTGTACTCAGCACTTAATCCTCCAGCTCTTTGGCACTCATTTACTCCCCAGGTGCACTGAGCTGCATTTTCTGCTCACAGACAGGAAAGCCAAGGGCTGACCAGCAGTCACCTCCCGGGAGTAGCTGAGTGGCTCTGGCTCCCTGGCTAATTCAGAGCACAATTATCTCCGACACAGGGAGCCTTTATTTCTGCCCTGCTCGGCTCCTCCCAAAGCCTCTGCCATGCTCTCAGCGCCTCACAGGAGGCAGCGTCACCCGCTGGGGCTCGGCAGGATGTCACCATTGCCAGAGCTGCACGGGGAGCTCACAGCCCGCCCTCTGCGTGACAGCAGGGCTCAGCTTGGTGCTGGAAAGGCAGATTTTGGTGAAAAGCACCAATCCCACTGTTAATCCCTGCTGTACGCTGGGTGAGTTGCTGCAAACAGTGAGCTTTCCAGTGACACCGTGTGCCAAGGCCTGAAATCGAACCAGATTCCCTTCAGCACAGCTGCCTTCTCTTGGTGGAACAGGAGCCAGGACTTCGATTGCCACCCAGATGGATGAGGCAGCAGAGGAGCTGCTGTAGGCCCCACGAGCCAATTAAAGAGTTAATTTAAGGAGGAGTCATGAAGTGTACCTGAGTAAATAAGAACATCTGGAATCTATTCAGGAACTCCCAGCGCTGGGATAGACAGGCTCAGTGCAGACAAGACAGAACAGCAAATAAGATAAGCATTTAGGAATGTAGTAAATAAGTCACAAAATGATAAATTAGTAAATTGAGAGGCGCTTGACACTGGAACTGTTCAGCTGCCAAAGATGTGGGCCTGTGGCATCATTAGTATTGTACTACCCTCTGTGGAATTGTGTAACTGGGAAACACGGGACTTGTTTGGAAAAACTGCTCACAGGTAACTAGAAAGGATGCCACCTCCCATTTCTGTGGAGTCCTGCAGTGAGCTGCTCCCTTGGTTTGACAGTAAACAGAAACGTGGACCAGGAAACATCTCACAGCAAAAGCAGCATTAGAGAGGAGGGGGTAAAGTTCCCAGGAAATGATGTGAATGCTATCAGAAAACACAGGAACTCAACCTTAGCAACGAGGACATGTGAGAAAAGAGGAAACAAAGAACTGCACATGAAGATAAAAAATCCCAGGAAGTCCTACAATTACCCATCTGAGGGAGAGAAAACTGTTAAAATACAGCACTTGGAGAAAAACAGTCAGATACAGCAAAAGACATGAGCTCCAGATAGGACAGCACAGTCCTGAAAATTGAAAAAAAAGTGAGTTTTCACAGGAGATGAGGAGCAGTCTTAACAATGGGGTGTGAAAGGCCAGGAACAGAGGCACAACTTCCTCGTGGGGGAATGATCAGAGGAAAAAAAAAGGAAAATTTTGCAGGGAATCACTTCTCGAGGCAAAGGAGAACAAAGACACTTCCTTGTGAGCAAAAATGCCCGTTTTAGAAAAGCCCAATCTCAGCCTGTAACTGATAGAACACAGAAAAGGAATGACGAAGAGATTTTACTAGAGGGAAAGTCAAATAAACACAGTAACAACCATCAAAAACTACAGGAGTGTCAGAAATAAGGATTTAGGTACTGCAAGGGCACAACACCAAATAGAATCATGGAATCAATGACTGGTTTGGCTTGGAAGGGACCTTAAAGCTCATCCTGTTCCAAACCCCTGCCCTGGGCAGGGACACCTTCCACTAGACCAGGTTGTTTCAAGCCCCATCCAGCCTGGCCATGAACATTTCCAGGGATGGGGCTGCACAAGTGACAAGGAAGGTGATTTTTTTACCAAATCAATAAGTGTCTTTTCACCATCCCCTTTTTCTGTTCTGGTGTGTTACCTCTTCCCCGTTAATTAGCGTGACTTGGAGGTGGAGAGCGGCTTCTCTGCAGCACTGCCACCCTCCGGCTCCAGGGAAAATTCCCTCTTCCTGGCAAAGGAACGCCCCTGAGTCCCTGGATTTATCCCCTTTCCCTCCCACCGGCAAGGAGAGAGCTGGCAGCAAACCTGGATGTGAAAGCTCCCATCGGTGAGCAGAACCTGCACAGCAAAGCCTTGGGATCAGCAGCTGGAGGAGTTGCTGCCTGGCTGCCAACACTCCCTGAATTTGTGGGCACCAGTGTGGCCTGTTTATCCAAATATCACGGACACCAGCTGGCCACCTGTGCTCTGATGCCACTGGCTAACGAAGGCAGAAGCAGGAGACAAATAATTTGTACCCTTTTTGCTGGATAAACTTTCTCTCTGGGTCTCAGGGTGCATCCTATCCAGCATTCCAGAAGATGTTGTCCCAGGTTCCCAGAATGACACGTGTGAAGATCAGGACACAAGAACTCCTCTGAGTAACTTCTCACAAGGCAGCTGTGACTCTGTTTAGCTCCGAGGGAAATCCCCTGTTCTCAATTCTCACAGGTTACTCACTGGTCATAACAAACACCAGCAAGTGATGCAGGCAGGTGAACCCCAAGCTCACCTGTCAGAAAAAAAACAATCTTTAAAAATGCTGCTGAGAGGTTGAACCTCATTTAGCTGAAGACAACTCAGCATGGGATGCCTGCTCAAAGAGCAACCTGAAGATGAGACATCATCCAAAATCCGTATGGCAGCCATATGGCAGCCACTGTTAGAAAGGGTCAAACGCTGCTTTTCCTGTTTTGCGGGCTTTTAATGGCAATTTCCACAATAATTTACAAATCGGTCGTTACGCACATTGTTACGTCCATTCAGTAAAGAAAAACGCGAGTTAATTCAGCTCTCAGTCGAGAAACTGCTGTAAAAATGCCCTTGCCGAGGGCTGCTCTCTGCTCCCGCTGTTGGTTCGTTACTACAGGCAGCCAAGCCAGTTCCTCACGCTGAACCTGCCCAACCTGCCGGCCCCTCCCCTGCACCCCGAGCTCGCACCAAGGTGAGCACCTGGAAGCTTCCCAGTGCTGGGGAAGGGTGGACTCACAGCACGGGGCTCGGGATGGGGAGGGAATGTTCCAGCCCTTGGCAGGGCAGCAGCGTGGGGCCTCTCCCAGGGGCCCTGGTGGCTGGAGCCCACGGCTCAGCTCTGGGCTCTGCTTGTAAGCCCAGGATGAGGACAGAAGCAGCACAATATTCCACAGCACCTCGCGCACGTGACGCTACGGCAGCGCCACCAGTGCCTCGTGTCTGGGCATAAGGAATTGACCCGCAGGATTCTGTTCAAAGGAGAGAGAGATACGGAGACCTGAGCCCAAAACACAAAGAGAACAGACCAAAGCTGGAGAACTCCAAGTGTTCAGCTATGTTAGTCCTCAGCAGAGGAGAGGAAATACATCAAAAGGTACTACAGCCTTGAGTTTTCCCACCTGAGCTGTTGCCATCATCTCAATAATTCACCTCTTAGGATGTAACTTGCTTTCCAGTTAGACTCTGTTTTGTCTTTTACTTCCAGTCACTTCAAGCTGATTCAGCTTTGTACCTTCTTGGAAAGAAGAAGTCAGCAGCAGGGTTTCTCAGAGAAATGCAATACAGCAAAATTAAACCTGCAGCCAGTCTGGCCTGCCAGGGAAAGCACAGGCAGAGCAGGTGGAGACTGCAACGAACGCCCCAAGAGTTCAGCTGAGGGAAGGAAAGCCAGGGCTTTCTCTCCAGAAAAGCCTGGGAAGTGTTAAACCTTGCACCTCAGATGCTGGGAGTTCTCCCCACACTGAGCTATTTCACAAAGTCTTCCCCCATAATACTTTTACAGGAGTGTAACCATTACCCTGACAATCAGATCACCCATTCTCGGATAGTTTATATTTAATGTGCAGGGAAAAAAAAGAAAGTATTTTGCAGCAGTCCCTGGAGGGAAGAGCAAAAGGACTGTGGTGAGCAGTAAACGGACAGAAACTGCTCCCTGGAGCTCCCTTCCCCCTCTCCTTCCACCTCTCTCTGAGTGCAGTAACTCAATCCACAAAGGTAACTGAACTCTCCTGGGAGAATCTGGGGCACAATAGGCTGCAGCTCCTTTCAAAACGGATTCATTTCGTTTTATTTATTTTAAAGTCCACTGATCATCATCACAAAAAAAAAAAAAAAAAAAAAAAAATAACCCCATGGGAAATGCAACTAAAGAGAAAAAAAGTCCAACCAAGACCTAAGAACCCAGAGCTAGGAGCAGATGTGGGCCCGAGAGGCACCGCGCGGGAGGAGACGGCCCCGTGCGCCGCGCCAGGCGTGTGGCCACAGCTGGGGTCCTCTATGTCAACCGCTGGACGATGACAGCGTTGAGCAGGTTGGCTTCCTTCAGGGTCTGGTTCTCGTCAGTCAGCTCTTTGTTGGGGAAGGTGGTCATGAGGACGAAACTGGTGGCAGCCATCGCTGGCCGAGCATCTACTATGAAGAGCCGGATGTCACGGATCCTGTGCAGAGGGATCAAACACACAGCAAGGGTGATCCTGTTACTGGACAGCTCCTGCAAATGTGTGCAGCCTCTGCTGCATTTGCTTCCCAGCTCTCATCACAAGCCACAGCCAGACTATTCTGATTTAACCTGCCCCTCTGTGGGCTCCAGTTTAGTGAAATAACAGCAGCTGCTTTACGGGCTACAGACTCAGCTCAGTGTTCTTTGTCTGTGTTGTCAGGAGGTTATTCGAAACTGAAAGCTTCCAAACCCTTAATGATGAACAGATTTAACAAACTGTTTGACACTTGCTGCTCTGAGTGACTGAGCTTGTCACACACAGCAGAACCCAGAGGATTATGGCTTCCCCGAGCAGCCACACAGTGACACAGGATCAACTTCCTGAACTCAATCATAGACAAAGGCTTTTGTAACTTTTTGCCCTAGGCTTGACTCTTACAGAAATTGGAGGAATGAATATAAACCTCAAATAAGGGAGCTGTGAAGGACTTTAGGAGAGTAGTGTAAGGAAGCAGTGGGGTATCTACGCCAGCTCTGCTCATCCAAGGGAACAGAACTGTGGTAAAAACATCCCTTCGTGCTCCAATCAGCCCAGGGAACAGTCCCATACAGAAGTCTAGAACTGAGGCAGAATAACTGAACAGGTTCCTAATTATCTGACAGTTTCTAAAACCCTTAGAAGAGATTCAGTTTTTTACAGGTGACATGAAGGAAAGTGTTGCTGATAACACTGACCCTCCCAGGTGTGGTACCACTGGCTATAATCTACCCCAATTTGGAAAGCAAATCCTATCCAACAGTTAACGACTACCTTAAAACCCCACAATAATTCTACTCATCTATACAGAAGGATCCCCAGAGCTCCCTCTGGCAGGCAAGCAGGATTTTAACACCTGCTCCAGCTGTGCCCAGTCTGCAGTGACATGCAGGCCTTCCTGGTGTTTCCTGCTCATACCTGTGACTGTGGTTAAACTTCTGGACCAGCCTCCCACCGTCAGCGAGCCGGATCTGGATGTTGGTGACGGGCTCCGACTCATCGATCGCGATGGCAGAACTGGCTTTGGCTTCGTTCTCTGCCTGCTGGGCTGGTGTGCTGGTGCCCATCACCTGGGGCACGGTGCTGGCAACAGGGGGACACAAGGGGAGCTGTTAAAAACCAAACTCACCTGGCTGCAGGGAGCCAGGATCAGGCAGCCAGCTCACTGCCTGCCAGGCCCAACCACCAGGGCTCCCTAGACAGGAGACACCAAGCAAGCTGGAAATGAGAATTTATTAGCCAGTCAGTCAGCAGAAACTTGTCTAGAAGTTCACCTCTACCATCTCCTTTGGTACCACATCACAAGTACTTACACCCCTCCATGGGAACAAGGGCAGTGTGACTTGGACCCCCCTCCTAGGGGGCTTCCAAACCAGGGACCTGCCTCCTGCCAGGGAGAGGCTGAGCCACCTCACAGTACACACCAGTGAGCCTCGTTTCCTTAGAGGAACAGCTCCCATCCCACAGGCACCCAGTGCCTTTCCTTCAGAAAGATGAATCAACAGGCTCCACCTAGCAAGGCTCTTGAGTGACTCTCTCCCATCACACACAGAGTAAACCAGCACTGCCATTTTCTCACCTGCCCAGCTTCTGTCCTTCTCCAGTAAAAGCCTTGAAGACACTTTTAGGTTTCACATACTCCTCATCCCGGTGATCCTCCATATCCAGGTTCACCTGTCCTCCCCGTGCTAACCTGCGCAGCTCAGCCGGGACTTCCCTGCAAAGACAGAGTCCTGAGGCAGCTGCCCGAAGCAGCAAGGCAGGAGAAGTGTGGAGAAAGAGCCCCAGACCTTTGGAATTTCAGGAATCAAGCAAGTGTGCCCCTTGCTTAATTAACAGGGCAGACGCACACCTCCCCCACTGACACACACAAATTAAAGGCTACTTTTCCCTGTCACCTGGAGTGACATGATGCATCGGAAATCTCACCCCAAATATGAACACCTGTTTGTTCACTTCACACTCTCGAGGCCCCACACAAACCAAAGCTGCTCCCTGTTTACCTGAACCAAATGTTCCATATGAAGAGTAATTAATTTCTTACAAGAAAGCTCAGGTGAAACGTGCCATGGATTCAGCAGCCTGGACCCCAGAAACACTTGTGTTTCAGAAAGCAGCTGCTCTTTTTCTCCTCTCTCACTACATACCCCCTCCGGATATCATCAAGGAATTGGGCATTGGATGGATCCTGGTAGCTCCTCAGCTCTCCACTATCCAAACTGAATCCACTCTTCCAGAGCTTCAGTACAACGTGCACCTGCAGCAGCCCCAAACAACAACGATCAGCCTCACTGACCATCTTGGTGACAACAACAACAAAAATTGATGCAAAATGAAAAGTTCCTACTAGGCAGAGGAACTTCCAGGTGCAGAAAACACTCCAGCCCCTCTGAGCTGAGGGAAAAATCCCAAAGCACTGGCTGTGTATGTAATGGTCAGGTGTCAATTCCTAGAAGGAGGCACCACAGTCCCCTTTTAGGCAAATATGGTCGAAGAGCCAGGAGTGTGGTGGGTGAGGAGCCTAAACCAGGTTCCCACCACAGCCTACAAGCACGTCTGGCCATAAACCAAGCACGAGGGAACCTCACACTGATGCTGGCAGCTCCACAGCTCTCCAGTGGATAAAGAAAAGTTAATTGCCCAGTGCTCTCTGCACATTATTTCACTTCTAAGGAACACTCATATTCTTAATTAAAAGTTCATCAGAAAACTGCTTACCCAAGACCCAATCATCTATTATTTTCTACTAGGAAATCCCGCAGGAAGCAGGATTTACCATATTTCTGTCCTTGTGAATTTCTATCAAGCTTTGTAACTCTCAGGGCTGGCAAGCTCTGTAGCTAGAGCAGAGAAATCCCTTGGGTGACATCTACAAACTTGTGCAGACATACTCACATCCTGAGCTGAGTTCTGCCTCCTCTCTCCTGCCACGTAAGCCGACTCCTCCTCGGGAGTAGCCCCAAGGCGATACCCTCCCCCTGCAAAAGGCTGGAAGAGAGAGGCAGGCAAAGTGTTACAGAACCACACAAACCCAAGAGAGCTGCTCCCCTTCCCCACCACCCCTGTGGATGAACAGGGCCTTCGTGGCATCAGCCCTGCAGGCACAGTGACAGCTTCAGCAAGCTCATAAATACGGCACAAGGAGAGCGGCTTTTCTTGCCACTGCGACACACCAAATGGAGCTGCACTGAGAGAGGAGCCCAGACCTGGCTGTCAAGGTAATTCCAGGATTCCTCAGTGCCAAACAGCTGGCACGGTGGAGCCTTAACTGAAACGGGGAACAGAAGGAAGAACCTGGCCCTCCTCACCTTCGGTTTGCTCGTCTCGCCACCGCCCTTGGTCGTCCGATCGACGGCCACCGCGCCGTGCTCCTTGGCTCCCTTGAACAGATCCTCCACCAGCTCGTTGGGACTCTTCTTCCTCGGAGGGCCCACGATCTGCTGGCCACTCCTCTCCGAGCCACCGGCATAGAACCTAACGGAAAGCACCCGGCTCCTGGTCAGACTGGACCCGCTGCCCCTCCAGGACCCAGCGCTCTGGCACCAGGATTCACTTGGTTCGTGCAGCTCAGTGAAACACCTTGGAATCACAAATACTGGATACCCCCAGTGTGTCTCCCACTGCAGCCACGTGCAAGCTCCTGTACTGCAGAGACCTCCTTTTCACATCAATTACTGTAAAATCACCTGTGGATCAATAGCAATAAAGTGGCCACGAGTCTCAGACCTGGCAAGGGGAACAGCCCAGAGGGACAAGCCCAGCTTTGAACACCAGAACCAGCTCAATCACCCGGCTGAACAAGGCTTCCAGCAAGCCTCTGACCCGTCAGGGAAACATCCAGCTGGAATTCCGAGGGAAGGCACACGGTCATGCCACACAAAGGACGGATCTCAACTGGAAGCAATGGATGCACAGCCAGTGAAGTGCAATTAAGCACTTCTGGAAGATTGGGTTTATTAGCTCCCAGATGGCTTGTAACACACACAGAGCGAGCTCCCAGCTGCCTGCAGACCACGGTCCACCCAGGCTGAGCCACCCCTTCAGAGACATCAGTTCCATTCCATTTACCTTGCCTGTCAACCTTAAGAGTATTTAACTACTTACAGCTGACATTGTAGGAGACTTTACCATTAGTATTCTATGTTTCTGTTTTTCTTTCCACTTCCACACTCCAGCACATTACCCTTAAGCAGCACGTCAAAAAACCCAAATGAAACAACCCACAACCAAAACCCCAACCAAAACGAAACCACAAACCCCAAGCAGAAAACCAAACCCTGCACTGTTCTCACATTTCCATTCTCTATGGACACAAATGATGATCTGGGCTGTTTTCTGTTCTTAACCCAAGGCTCCCACACCCTACTTTAGGCTTTCTCTCAGTGCTGAGAGCTGGTGCTTACACAGCTGAGCATCTGCTTGTGCACAGGCTTTGCACCGACAAACCCCTGTCAAACCTCAGGTGCTTCGCCACAGGAACGTCACAGAGACACAAACCTGACCTTAAAAAAAACCTGCACGCAAGCAGCAAGTCCTCCCAAAAGGGCCAGGATTAGCACCCAGGGTTTGAGTCTTCAGCTGGAAACTTACCGCTGTCCCTCCTCCTCTTCATCCTCCTCCTCCTGCGCGTGCACGAGGTCTCTGAACGAGGTTACTCGATGGTCACTGCAAAGATCCAGCAAGAGGAACGTTGGGACACAGCCCAAACTAAAACATTCCCAGCTGAAAACACTCCACACCGAAACAGGCTCCTCCTGCAAGGTGGACTCTGGTCACCAACGCCCGACCCCAAAGCATTTTTCCTTCGAGACACAGCCAGCAACTCCTCTTTGAAACTGGGCAGCGTTCCCTGATTTCACAGGGATTTGGTGAGGCAAAACTCACTTTTGTTTTTGGTAAAACGTTTGACCTGATCAGCTCAGGCCTCACACAAAATCAGAGAATGTTCTTCCCGCACAGACACGTTCTGCTCCAATAAAAGTGTCACCAGCTGACTGTCTTCAACCCCAAAAGACAAATCAAGTTTTTCCTGAGCAACGAGCCAATTTTCCCTAACTGATCTCTGGCTCAGTTGTGCAATAACACCCGTGCTGCTGATGTGCAAACGCTCAGGCTTTCACAATGTCTAGAGAGCCAAACGAGGCGAAGCAAACCTAAACACAGCGCTACTCCCGAAAACTAACACACATCAGTGCTTATAGAGAGAGTTTCCAGGTTTCCAGGACAGAGCTGGAGCTCCCTCCTCACCTGGCTCCAGTGCCTCTGGATATGGAGCTGGGGGCGGGCTGGGGAAGGGTCAGGATGTCCTCATCGCCCCCGTCCTCGTAGAAACTGGCGAGGGCAATCTGCAAAGGGAAACCAGCAGAGCTCGTCAGGATGGGGGCAAACCCTCCGGAGGAACGGCAGAAACACACACAGAGAAAACATCCCAGCTGAACCCTCTGCCACGCTGGACCTCTCAGGGCACCTCTCACTAGAGACACTTCATGCCACTTCCCCCGTTACAGGCCCTGGCAAAGACAGGGCCTTGGCAGGCTGTGCTGTCTGGCTGTGTCACGGCAGGGCAGTCGCTGCTGCAGGGATGTCACCTTCCCTGCCAGGGAACGCCAGGGCCCTTCTCCTGCAGCGCTGGCACAAGGGCCGTGCCAAAACTCCCGCTCTGAAACAGCTGCTTTTGCGCCACCCACGAGCAGAGTTTAACGCAGCCGGACCCTCCGAGGAGCACAGGGGCAGCTCGGAGTGGTGGGGGGCTCCCCCTCGGTTTGGGGGCGCTCGGGTCAAAGCTGGCAGCACCGCCAGCACTCCCGGAGAACCCTCACAAAACCCGGCACACCCCGGACCTCACCGCGCGAGAGAAAACCAACGAGACAACCGGGACGGGCCTCGGCCCCAGCCAGGCCACGGTCCCTTCGCAAGGGCGGGGGCGAGGCCCGAGCCCGCGGGACACCGAGCTGCGGCCCAGCGCTGCCCCGCAGCGGGCGGGCGGAGGGCGGCGGCGGAGCTACCTGGAGGTCCCAGCCCGCGGACTCGAGGAAGAACCGCGCCCGCTCCTCCTCGGCGCCGGTCACGGCCACGAACTCCCTCAGCGCCTCCTCCCTGTCCGCCATCTTGCCGCGGTGCAGCGCCCAAACCCCGCCGGGCCGCCCCGCGCCGCCCTCCGCGTGCGCCGCCGAACCCGCCCCCCCCGGAAACACCCGCGGCGCCGCGCGGGGCCCGGCCCGCCCACAGCGGCCCCTGGCGGCCGGGAGGAGCCGGTGCGCCGGGAACCGGGAACAGGGAACCGGGAACAGGGATGGGCAGCACTGAGCACCGGGAACAGGGCACTGAGAACTGGGCACTGATGTCAGAAATACCTCAAATTAAAATTTCGAAGACGGCCAAATAAAGTGAAACAAAGAGCTTTATTCTCTGCGCGCGCTGGGTGCGGTCAGGTCTGCCTCGTGCCGGGGCCTGAGAGCACACCTGGGATGGGGGGGCAGTTCTTTTTAAGGTCTCTCGGTCTGCATAACTGCTCCCTTGTTCCTCCCATGCTCAGCTCTGCTCCCTTTCTTCCTTAAAAGGCAATATAGTCTCTTTCTTGAGTCCGATTGGGTCTCTCAGGGCGGGCTCACACTTTTCCAGCCCACTGGTTGTTTTAACCAACCTATCAGATTGTTTCCCTGTCCGGGCCGCATGGTCCCTTGGCAATGAGCCCTGGCTGGTCTCATTGTCTTACAGGCTTCCCGGTTCGCCTTTATACAGCAATAGTAAGCAACAGTAACATGATCACAACTATTAACAGGTCGTGGCTGCAACAGAACTGCAGCCACAGGCAACTGCAGAACACCCCTGATCATAAAAACTCCTCATCGTGAGGCAATCATGGAAACCCTGCTTGTAATAAAACCGTTTCATTTATTTCTTACACTGAGCCCTGGGAATCAAGCACCAGGCCCTGGGAACTGGGCACTGAGCTCCAGGAACTGGGCACTGGGAATCAAGCACTGGGAACTGGGTGCAGGGGACCAGGATGGGCAGCGCTGAGCACAGGGCACCGGGCACTGAGCACTGGGCATGGGGTTGGGCAGCACTTGGGCACAGGGCTTTGGGTACCAGGCTCTGGGATGGGCAGCACCGAGCCCTGGAGGAGGGCAGGTGGACGGGCCGCAGGCAGGGCCGGGGGGCCCAGGACTGACGGCAGAGAGCAACCCAGGGCAGCCTCTGCATCCTGGTGCCTCTATTTCCAGGTTCACACGACACGGCTGGTGGTGGCCGAGCCCTGGGACCCGCCTTGAGGAACTGAGGACTGACACGGAGCAGGACAGGGCAGCGTCCCCAGAGCTTCCCTCTTTGTGCGCTTGAAGAGAAAGAGGAGGAGCCCACCGAGGATTCCCTTCTCCAGCAGCATGCCAAGCCACAGGATGAGGAGGCTGGACGAAAGGTTCACACCTGCAGTGGGGAAAGAGGGTGTGAGCAACCAGATCCCAAAGACAGGCATTCCATCCCTCTACAAGGAGCCTTTTCTGGGACTTTGAGCTTTCTCAGGGGGTTACACCATACAGCCACCCCAGCAGGCACCCCACCCAGCTCTGACGCACCACTGTATATCTGGGACCCCTTGTTCTGACCCTGCTGGTCCGGGCTGGCGATCCACAGGATGGCTGACTGGTTGACAGGGGCCTGAGCGTCGTGGACCACCAGGCAGGTGAACATGGACCCATTCTTCTCCTCTGTCGCTTGCACCTCCAGCTGGCTCCTCAGCTCCAACAAGCCCTGGCGGAACACCGGTGGCCGGTAGTTCTTCTCCTTCTTTATCTTCACCCCGTTCTCCAGCCAGGAAACAGCCACAGTTTCTGGGTAAAACCCCTTCACGTGGCAGGTGAATTTCATGGTCTTGTTCACCTCAATGGGGCTCGTCTGGTTAGTGCTCACATCGACACTGGGGGAAACTGGGAAGAGAGGCAGCGCCTGCTGTCTGACGTCCCTGGCTCTGCTGCCCTCAGGGTGTCCTGTCCCCACCCCATGGCCCACTGTACCCACTCCAGGAGCCCCAGCCCCACAGGAGCAGGACACCCCAGCACAAATGCCCCAGCCCTCACCTCTCAGGACTCTACTGAGCTGGTACATCCCCTTCAGCGAGCTCGATGACGCCAAGTGCTGCACCTCACAGATGAGCTGTGAGAGGACGTCACCCTCCTCTAGGACCACTGTCACACTGCTGGACATGTTGTAGGATTTCTCCCGCCATTCAGTGACCTGGGGCAGCTGAGATGAGATGGAGGTCTTGTCCTTGAACCATTTCACACTAATGTTTTCAGGAAAGAACCCTCCAGCCGTGCAGTTGAAAGCCACTGATTGCCTCGGCCCCGCTCTCTGGCTGGGCCCGGACACGATCGGGGGGGAGGGCTTGGCTGTGGGGAGAAGCACAGGGCTGTCAACCTCTGTCCCCCTGCCCAGCCCCGGGTTTGCAAGGAGCAGGGTCTCTACAGGGCATGGGGATAGCCCACAGCATCCTCTCCTGGGACCAGTTCCCAAAGCCCCTTCCCCATCCCTGCTCACCCTGAGCAGAGCCCACTGGGCTGGGCTGGTTCCCCCCAGGAGCTGCTCTGGGAGCCCCACTCACCGAGCACAGACACCTCTGTGCCACTTCCACGCCGAAACATCTCATTCTCACCGCTCAGGGACTTGCGGAACTTCACGCAGTAATAGGTGCCGACATCCTCGGGCTGAGCATCCCTGATGTGGATGGTGAAGTCTGTGTCGGACTCTTTCACTGCTCTCGTCACACGGGTGGAAGCAAAGTCTGTGTCCCCATAGATGGTCCTGTTCTCAGTGCCCCAGCCCTTCAGCCACTTCATAGGACCAGGAACACTGGATCCAGACACGGTGCAGTTCAGGGTGAGCATCTCCCCCACTTTCACCGACACCTTGTCCTGGGGCTGGTGTAGTTTGTAGTCCTGAACCCCCTGGGCACCGGCACCTGGGCACAGCAGCAGGAGAGTTTGGTGTTGACAAGGGGCCCCAGAGCCAGGGCACAGCACGAGGCATCGCCAGACACTGGCACCGAGCCAGGAGCAGGAGAGGTGTTCCTGTCCCTTGTCCCCCAACACTGCTGGGGAGTGAGGGAGGGGGAGAGCCTGGAGCTCCTGGGATTGAGCTGGAGTTAACCAAACGCTTTGTCCAGGGACAAAAGCAATCTGGATGGGAGGCAGCAAGAGGAGAGCCCTGGCTATCCCCAGACAGAGGGAAGGACTGCCCAGCCAGCAGCGTGGGGAAGCATGCGTGGGAAAAGCTCGGGGGCTGTGGGGGCCCCACTTACCCGGGGCTCTGCAGAGCAGGAGCAGCATCAGGCAGGTGAGAGGCAGAACCTCTGTCCCTGGACCCATGGATATTCCCATGTCTCACTCCCTGATGTCTGGGCTTCTCTCAGCTCAGCTTGGCTAGGCTCAACCTGACACGGCTTAGCTGGACTGGGCTCAGCTCGGCAGGGTTCTGCACTCAACCAGCAAAAGGGAAGGAAAGGGGCCAACACTGGCCCAGTTCCTCTATGCAGTGATGTCCCAGTTGTTCCCCAGTGTTCTCGTCACAAGGCTGGTCCGAAATGCTGATGTCCATCCCACTTTCCCCTCAGATATGTGCCAAAGCCACAGCCCAGGCCATGGCCACGGGCACTGGGCAGCCAGCAAGAGGGGCCTGATGCCTCACACTCTTCCACACGTGGCCCCCGGGGCTGAGCACCCCGGGGCATCGGAGGGACACCTATCCTTCGCCAGCAGGATCGGGGGGAGGGCTGGTGTCTCCCGTGGGTCGGTGGTGCAGAGCTGGGCCAGGGGCCCCCGGTGCTCCGGCCCCACACCGAACCGGGGAGGACGCTGAGCCGCTCCCCACCCAGAGCCCAGTGCAGCCCCTCGGGGCCGGGCGGCCCGGGGGTGATGCCCATCAGGGGTGAGACCCGACAGGTCTGATGCCCGGCGCGGGTGATGCGCGGCTCTGCCGCGACCCGCCCGACCCGGGCAGGCACCAAAGCGTTAACCACCCGCTCGCCTCCGTTTCCTGTCCCGCTTCTCCTTTTCCTTCCCAAAGTTTGGGCAGAGCTCATGGCCGCGGCGGCAGCTCCGCTCCTGTTCGGGCAGCTCTCGGGTGAGTCGGGAGTGGAGCCCTCGGAGCCCCCCGCTCCCCTGCCCCGTCCCACACCGGTCATTAACGCGAGCGGGAGCCAAAGAGAAGCACCGGGCTTATCTTGGGAGTTTCTTTCCGTGACCACCTTTTGGTGGCTGCAGAGCCCTGCTCTGCACAGCCGAGTCGAGCCCTGCAGAGCCGGTGCCGAGCAGACCGGGGGATTTGGGCAGGAGCGGTTTGGGGGCAGGAGGAGTTTGGGAATGGAGGGGCTTGGGGGAGAGGAGAGGTTTGGAGACTGGAAGGGTTTGGGGGGGCAGGAGGGATTTAGGGACAAGGAGTTTGGGAGCTGTGCTGGACTCTGGGCTGCACATCCCTGTCCAGAGCCAGCTCCTGGCTGGCTCCTGGCTGCGAACCCCAATTCTTTGTGGAGCCCCAGTGATCCTAACTCGTGTGGAACAGAGCCAGGGCATTAATGTTTAACAGCACTCTGGAGTTTTTCCTGGCAGGAATTCCCCTTAGCTCCCTCTGTACCTCTCTGGCTTCCAGTGCCTGCAGTACCTCCTGCAAATGGCACAACAGGGTGCAGATTTATCAGATCATAGAATCACAGAACCATTTTGCTTGGAAAAGATCTTAGAATCCTCAAGTCCGACCATTCCCCCAGCACTGCCAAGGCCGTCACTAAACCATGTCCCCAGGTGCCATATTTACATGTCATTTAAATCCCTCCAGGGATGGTGACCCCACCACTGCCCTGGGCAGCCTGCTCATTTTTCAGCAGCCCTTGTTCATTTTGAACCCAGCTTCCCCTCTCCCAGTGCCTGCACTTTGTCTCTACCACATCCCAGGATATCTCTCAGCTGCACTGGGGAAGCTCAGGCTGCTCTGCCTGTGGGTCAGCCCTCGCCTCACCCTGTCACTCACCCCCGAACCCTCCTGTTGCTGTGCCCAGGTGCCGGTGCCCAGGGCGGTCAGGACTTCAAACTGCACCAGCCCCGGGACAAGGTGTCGGTGACAGTGGGGAAAACACTCACCCTGGGCTGCACCGTGTCTGGATCCAGTGAGCCTGGTCCTGTGAAGTGGCTGAAGGGCTGGGGCACTGAGAACAGGACCATCTATGAGGACACAGGCTCTGCTCCCCCCCGTGTGACGAGAGCAGTGAAAGGCTCCGACACAGACTTCACCATCCACATCAGGGATGTTCAGCCCGAGGATGCCGGCACCTATTACTGCGTGAAGTTCCGCAAGTCCCTGAGCGGTGGGAATGAGGTGTTTCAGCGTGGAAGCGGCACAGAGGTGTCTGTGCTCGGTGAGTGCAGCCCAGCAGGATGCTGCTCCCAGGGGCCCCATCCCACAGCCCCCACCCTGCCTGCGGCCAGGCCCCGCACTGCCCTGCACCCACCACCCTCTCCCGCTCTGCCTCCGTCTCCACAGAGGCAGCCGTGGTTCCCGGCATGGTGGCTGCAGTTGTGGTGCTCTGCGTCCTCCTCCTCCTCGTCCTCCTCGTCGCCCTTTGCCTGTACAGGAGGAAGTGCCGAGGCAGGGTGGGCAGCCCGTGCCCAGCGGGGCCGGCAGGCGTGGGCAGCTTCCCCCCTGCCCCGCTGCAGTGCTGTGCAGGGACCCCCAGCACCTGCAGGTTTGTACCCACCACCTCTTCCCTCTGCACCCTGAGCTCAGCGAACTGCCTTATCCACCTGCTGTATGCTGGTTTCTTTTCCTCTCTGGAGCAGTAATTTGCCCCAGAAAATGTCCTTCACTGCGCTGTGTTGCTCCTCTCTGTGTTTCACAGGAGCGCCTGGTGGGGGGCACCCGGCACCAGGGAGCTCCCCACAGCCCCTCGCTGCAGTGCCTGAGCCCAGCCCAGGAGCACAGACAGCACACTGCCCCTCTCTGCCTTCAGCATGTTCATCCTGATGAAATTCGGGAGGGGAATTGAGGAGGACTGTGCTGGGTGGGAGGGGATGCAGATTCCTTTAGTTCTAATGGTTGTCCTTCCCTCTGCAGCGAAGTTCTGGATGCAGAGAGCCCACACCTGCCCAGCCAGGTAAGAGCGAGCTGTGAACAGGGGGGAGCACATCTCATGCCGATGCCCTGGCTTGCAGGAACTCTACAAGGCTCTGGGGCCAGGGTGGGCATCGGGTGGGCAGCAGCTGCCTGCCTGTGGTCCCAGTGCAGTCTGCACCACATCTGCACCACGGGGCCACCTCTGCAGCCGTACCACCGCCAACCTGGCTCGAACCTGGTTCTTGGTGTTGCCCCATGCAAGGCCTGGAGTCGGACTGGATGATCCTTGTGGGTCCCTTCCAACCCAGGGGATATCCCACGATTCTGTGAAATGGGGCTAGGGTTATTTTTGCGAGATTTTTCCCCGTGGCGTCGTCCCCCATTTGTGCGTGCGCTTCTGCAGCAGAGCAGCAAGGAGGAGAGCGACATCCACTACGCCGACCTGCAGGTGCTGCCCACGGCCCCGCGGCGCGGCAGGAGCGCGGGCACAGCCTGCACGGAGTACGCCAGCCTCAGGGTAGCTGCCGAGTGACGCGCGGCACCGCGGCCCGCGCGGCCCAGCCGTGCCGGGGAGGAAGCAGGGACGTTTCTGCAGGGCACAGTAAAGAAGAAGTGGAGCTGTTTGCACTGCGAGTGGTCTCAGCTCAGCACACCATCCTCAGAGCCGAGCTCCTCCTCTTTGTTCCCGTCTCAGGGCTGGACCTACTGTGCCAGCTCTCCCAGGACCCAGCAGCCATCTCAGACCACGAGGCCAAGCACCTCTGCCTTGTGAGGGCTGTTTGGTGCTGATGACACCGGGAGGGCCTCATGCTTGCCTGTGCCCACCAGCACAGGCCTCCACTGGCCCTTTCCTGGCTGGCAGGTCCATAATTTCTGTTGTCTTGTCACCACCCTCATTAAAGCCATCAAACAACCCTGCTGTCCAGTTTTACTGTGCTCAGGACAAGAGCAATACTGCCAGTCCTGCAGGATCCAAGGGGCAATGTGTGCCCCCCACATCCCTCGTGCTGCTGCTGGGCTGATGCTGAGCCCCCCGGGCAGCTCCCACCTCCCACCTGCCCCAGGCAGCTCCCCCAGCCAGGGCACCTGCTCCAGGCACATCTGCTCCTTGCACACTCCCTGCCCCATGCACAGCTGCCCCAGGCACATTCCCTGCTCCGTGCCCGTGTGCTCAGTGCCCACCCCCCGGGGAAGGAGTCCAGAGGCAGGGAGCCAGAGGGCAGAGGTGGCAACGGCAGGAATGTGCGGAGCTCACTCCGTGCTGGGCACCCAGCACACCCTGTCACACCACACTCACCCACCCACCCCTGCCAGCTGAGCTCCCCCCACACCACATGAGGCCCCCAGCAACCCCCTTGGCAGGAGGGGCTGAGGCCAAAACGGGCTTTCCAGGCAAAGGGACCTGCTGCCACTGCCACCTGTGACCTTGGAAGCTGCTGCAGTCTCCAGTTTTCAGCTTTATCTACTTTTTCCTGTGAAATCAGAAAAGAGAAGTGAAACAAGACAGCGCAGCCCCGGGGAGTGAGGCTGGCAGGGAGATCCTCCTGAGGACAGAATTGTCACAGGGGGGAGAAGAGCTACAACGGAAATTTATTTGCATGACTGAATATGAGTCCCCTCCTCTGGGGACGTGTCCTGGGGACAGTTTGGGGTCAGTTCTTTCTCAGAGCCAGCTCAGGCACACTCAGCACCCTGTGGGCATGGTGATGGAGGGGGGGAGTTTGCCAGGGCAGGTGTCCAGTGCCTGTCCTCAGCCTGGCCCCCTCAGCACGGGGCTGTGGGGTGGGAGTGCCAGACTGAAGCCTCCCCTGTGCTGGATCCTGAGTGGAGCCATGACAATGCCACGGATCATTTCCCAGCCGAGGCAGCGGCTGCTCTGAGCAGGACAAGGGTTGCCCGGGCTCTGCACGGGGACGACACCCAAACTGGCGGAAATCTCACATCAAGGCTGTGAACAGGAATATGTAAAATATGTGGGTGAGAACGAAACCGGGGATAGACCTCGAGGACCAGGGGAAATGAAATTCAAGGGGATTTAGAGCTTTTTAAGCACTGGGCTGGATCAGGAGTGGGGAAATCCAGTTTGATAGGAGCATATGCAAAGCAGGGAGCGAGCAGAGCACGGTGGAGCGCTCTGCACCTAGGAAAGGGCCCAGGTCTGCAGCTTACTGCCCAGGGGAGGGATTTGGTGGTTATTAAAGGAAAATCCTTTAAGCCACCAGCCCGGGGTGTGCCGGCAGTGAAAGCACAAACAAGCGCCCGAGCACGGACACAAGGTAGGAGCGTGCTGGGGAGCACCTTGCTCGGGGGGCAGAGCCTCACTTGGGGGGCAGCACCTCCCTCAGGGGACAACACCTCACTTGGGGGGCAACACCTCACTCAGGGGGCAGTGTCAGACAGTGCTGGGGTCATGGATTCGCTGTGGTGTTTTCCTGGTTGTCACATCCTGCTAAGTGACCCGCTGGGTGCTCCAGCGAGACAGGCTCGGGGTGTGGGAGGTCGGGAGCTGCCGTGGCTGGGGGGGCACAGGGCAATGCTGGGGTTTGGGGCTGGCACCCACCAGGCTCCTCCTGCCACAGCCAGGCCCGAGTGAAGGGGCCAAAGACTTCTCTTCAGTGTGGAGCTGAGGTGGTGCCTGGATGGGTGGTGGGAGAGGATTGGTGTCCCAGCAGGAAGACCAATGTGTGTGTGGTGTGTGAGCCCAGTGCCAGGACCTCATGGGATGGCAAAGTCAAGCCAAAAAGTGCTGGGGTGTACTGGGATGTGTGTCTTGCCTGCCAGGGGATGCTCAGGGGCTGCCCTGGCATCTGACCTGGGAGGTGGGAAGTGTCTCCTGGAGGTGCCAGTGCGAGAGGGCTGGCAGGGCCTGCCAGGGTGGTGGTGTGTGCTGTGCTGTGCTGTGCTGTGCTGTGCTGTGCTGTGCTGTGCTGTGCTGTGCTGGGGAGCCAGTGTGGGAGGTGTGGGCTGTGCCAGGAGCCAAGGGGGAGCATGACAGAAAACATGGAATAACGGAGAGCAATTAATCTGGAGAGAGTGGCTGATGGAGGAGGCTGGCCCTGGCAGCAAGGGGAGGGCAGCAATGATTTAATTAAAGTTGAAGAAGAGCATGGTCTCAGCTAGTGCGTGGGCTGGCTGAAACAGGGGGCTGCAGGCATCTCCCCGGTGTCCTGGGGGACAGGACAGGGCTGGCTGCACTCGTGGGGAGTGGAACAATGCTTAGCTGTGCTGAAGCCAGGGCTGGGCAAGAAGAAAAAGGGAGAAACAGGGATAAATGCTTCGTGCCCTGCCCTGGGATGCACCGGCTCCGTGATGAGAAGCCGAGTTCCTCCACAGTGGCAGTGTCTGTCACAGGGCCCAGGGGACATTGTGTCTCCTGGAGCCAACGTTGCTCCAACTGGTCCCCTCCAGTGGCTGACAGGGCTGTGGCTCCAGCCAAGGGCCTGATTTGTGGCTGTCTCTGTCCAAGACACCCTTGCACCCCTGCTCTGTCCCCATCCCTGTCCTTTCCACCATGAAACCGAGGTGGGCACAAGCGCATCCCCAGGGAGAGGCAGGCTGGTCCCCTTGCACACCAGCATCCCCCAAACAGCCACGGGTCCAAGAGCATCTGATGTCACAGGAACCCCCCAGGGCCCCCAGGATGCCACGAGCACCCCGTGATGCCAGGGGGACCCCACGCTACCAAGAGGACCAGGCAATGCCATGGGGATGGTGTGCCAGCACAGGGAGCAGCAGGAGGAGCTGGAGGAGCAGCCAGCTGCCTTGAGGGGGTTGAAGAGAAGGGAGAGGGTCTGGGAGACACTTTGATGGTCCCCAAAAAATGTTCCATGGGTCTTGTTTGTGCCCACTGTCTTCCCTGGGCTGGGCTCCTGCCAGGAGAGGGAACAGGAAGGAGAAGCCCTGGAATGCTGCACGGTCAGAACCTTCTCTCTCCAATTCCAAAACTGTTAGCTCACCCCTCTGCAGCTCCTGGTTTCTCAGGCTTTTCCTTGGAAAGGAACGAAGCCGAAGTAAAACGGTGACATGCTTTACACTGGCCCTGATTTATTTCACGTCTTACTACTGAATCTTATTCCCTGGTTTCACGGTTGTTGTGGATTTTCACCAAAGGGGATGAACAGGTCTGGGATTTGGAGTTGTCATAGGAACTGTTTCTGTGCCACAGCCTCACTGCCAGCCTCATCCCCTCCAGGGTTCCTGATGGAGTGAGGGCCCTGGCCAGCCCAGCGGGGGGTTCTCCAGTCCCCCAGGAACATTCCCAGTGACAGCCAGGGAATGGAATGACAACTGGGGTGTTTGGGGAGGAGGTGGACTCCTGGGCACTGCCTGGCCCTGCCCACAAAGCAAACTGGGCCCCCCAGACTGCAGCCCAGAGCTCTAAGTTGAAAAGAGGTGGAGGTGTTTGGAAGATGCTGCTTGTCCCTGTGGATTCTCTGGTGTCTAGCAGGAGGTTGTGCTATTGCAGTTATTGATTGTGGGAACCTCTCTGCCGGACCTGGAGCCATTTTCATTTAATCCATGGAGCAGAACGGGTGTGGGATGGATGGGGGGCTGCCCTCTCACCATTCCTCACCTCTTCTATCACAGGCAGAGAGGGCAGGCAGTGAAAATGAAAGTGTCACATCCTTTGTACCCAACACTCCTTTGGCCCGTTCAGTCCTTCACTGCGGGACGCCACGAGGCCAAGACTGGCAGTGATTAAAGAGGGGTTTCCAGGGCCGTGGGACAAACAGGAACATGCAGTGCTTAAGAAAGACTCACTTTGTGCTTTCGGTGTTGGACGGGACGTTGGTCAGGGACAATCGCCCTCTGGAGCCAACACAGGGAGGGTGGATCCAGCTGCAGTGCTGGGTCCTGCCAGTGGCTGTGTGAGGGTTCCAGGGTGGGCAGGAAGGAGTTTCCTGCCTCCAGTGAGGTGCCAGGGGCTCTTCATGCTGGATCAGCTGTTGGTGGCACACTGGAGTGGTCCTGGTGCCCCCACAGCCTCATGTGTTGCATCCACTGTGCACGTTCCTGGGGATGCTCCAGGTGGCTTTGCCCAGGGAGAAGTGCTCAGGGTAGGGAAAACCTTTGGGGAGCTCCCTGTCCCGAGGGCAGGACGTTGCGGGGTCCCTGGAGCTCCCCGCTGCTCCGGGGAGCGACCTTAAAGTGTGGTTCTGCTTGGCCGTGGCCCCAGCGCTGGCAGCCCCCGAGCCCGGCACAAGCGTCCCTCTGCGGAGAAGAGCAGGGAAAGGGAAAAATATTGAGAGAGGCAGGAGAAGGGGGAAAGCAGGCGCTGCGGGAGGCAGCGCGGCGCGGCCTGAAAGCTCCCTCTCAGCGGGCTTTTGTTCGCCCCGGACGTGCCCAGCGCTGCTGCCAGCCCGGAGGGGCTGTGCTGGCGCCGGTGGCTCCGGGCGATCCCGGAGCTCCGCAGCCTGCCCGGCGCCTCAGCCCAGCGACGTGCCCGTGGGCAGGATGCGGGGACCCCCATCACCCCACCGGGATCGGCCCCTCGCCGCCGGCCCCGGGGTGGGCAGCGCCCGGACCCACAGCGCGCTCCCGAAAATAATTCCTTGTGACAGATCCATTTCTTCCGCATGGTTTAGGCTTAATTTTATAATGGTATCAGTAGCTATGGCAACGTGTAAAAATAACGGATCCCCGAGCCCGGCAAATTCTCCGTAAACAGCTCCGCTCTCCCAGAGCCCGGCCGGGTGGGCATCACCCCTTGCCCACGGCTACCGCGGCCGCCGCAGTCAGTGGCTGGGTTGGGATTCACGCGATGACTAATTAGCAGCGTTAACTGCTTACGCTTTGGGATGATGATTCCATCAGCTAATCCTCGGGGCTAGGCTGGGCTAATTGGGTGGATATCATTAACTCTGGCGGTCAGAGCTGCGGCGCAGCGGAGGCTGGAGCATCCCTCCCGCGGTTGCCTCCTGGCACCCCAGACCCAGCACAGGGCTGGCAGCCGTGGGGGGCCGGGCACGGCTCAGCTCCCGCGGTGTCACCGGGCCACGGGCCCCATCCACACCTCCAGCCTGTCCCAGAGCCGTCCATCCACACGTGTGAACACGCACACCGATGCAAACACACGCAGAACAGGTTTCCCACACGCAGGAAGCCCCCTCAGCAGACATCAGCTGGTGCCAGCATCTGCCGCAGCTCACAGGTCTGCGGTCACCACCGTGAGTGGATAATCCCAGGCAATATTTTCTAAACCTGTTAGACATCACACAGACCCTCTAAATCCCTGATCCCCCTCTGAGGCTCTGGTGGGATGGCAGCACTTTTGCAGCTCGGATTTGCAGCTCCTTATCAGGGCCAGCCCCCTCGGAGCGACACAGTCACCAGGAGCATGGTAGATCCTGCAGAGCTGGAATTAATCCTCCAGCTTTTTGTTGCCTTTCAACTTCAAAAAAAAAAAAGGACAAACCAACACAAATCCCTTGGAGAAGCGTTTTTCTCCACCCAGCTCCCAGTAGCAGGATTAGAATGGCCCCAGCTCCACGGAGATGGGTCAGGCAGTGGGGATGTGCCTGGTCTTAATGGGGCCAAAATAAGGAACCAAGAACTCTGGCCATGAGGCCCTGGAGCCTTGTGGCTGCTGTGGGGACAGTGTGGGGACGGCCACCACTGGGACAGCCCAGCAGCAGGGCTGGGGATGGCCCTGGGGACTGGTCAGCACTCCCCTCCAGGGCTGGGTCCAGCTGTTTCATGGGGCACATCCCCCTGCATCCCAATGTTATCGCCATTCCCTCTGTGAGTCACTGGATCCTGCACTGCCACAAATGAGACCCCAGGGAAGCTCCTGCTGCCAGACCCTTGGTAATAATAGCAATAGGTGACATGGGGTTGTACTGGCCCTCCCGCACCCCACGTGCCGTGTCTCAGCCCTCCGTGGGGCATCTCCCCGGCCCCGGTGTCACGAGTGGCGAGATCCCACAGTGCAGATTCCCCCACTGAGCCTGGACTTCAGCGTCTCCCAGCGAGGGCCCTGCCGAGCAGGAAGCGATGGGCTGAGGTGGCTGAACGTGATCAGTCCCCCGCGTTAGCAGTTTTATTTCCATCCGCAGCTGCCGCAGGACTCTCAGGCAGCGCAGCCTCGATGAGCTCCAGCCGCCGGCCCGGCAGTGCAGCGTTATCTGCTGCTGCAGCCTCGGATGAGCTTTCATGATAACGATTTGCAATCAGCAGAGAACTTGGAGAGGATGCAGAAAAAAAAAAAGAAAAGAAAAACAAACCAAAAAAAAGCAGGCAGAAGAAAACCGAGATGATATCACACCTCCCTCAACTGGGCTCCTCTCCCCACCACAGCCCTGGTGGTATAGCCAAGGGGAGACCAAGGTCTTCTCCAGCATTGCCCCCTGGGGCTGCCTGTGTGCTGGGGGATCTGGGTACTGGCACTGCCACCACATTCCCATGGGCCAGAGCAGTGCAGAGTTTCCCCCTCTGGAGCAGGGAGGGAGGCTTTGGCTCAAACAGCTCCCAGAAACCTATCAATGATTAACACCCAGCTCTGAAATGTTCCTGCATGGCTGGAGCTCTCTGCCTGCCCCTGCATGCCATCCCCTCCCCTCCCTGCCACTTTCTCCTCCACAGCACCACTGCTCCCCAGGCTGGGGAAGGGTCCTGAGGCACCACCATGGCACCGTGGCTGCCTGTGGCTCTGGACCCCACCAGAGCTGAGGGGAGCTCGGTCATGCCCTCCAGACAGCACAGATATCCCACACAGCCCCTGAGTTTTGCAACCCCAGGCACGAGGGATTCAGGGCTGGGGCCACCCTGTGACCCCAATGAGCTGCCCTGGGTGGGGGCTGTCTTGTGCCCTGGTCAGCAGTGACAGCTGGAAAATATCCTGGAGTCCAACTGTTCCCCCAGCACTGCAGAGCCCACCACTAAGCCACGTCCCCAGGTGCCACATCTACACGTTTCTTCAGGGATGGTGGCTCTACCACTTCCTGGGCAGCACCACACACGTTGCAGACCCACAGCGAGCAAACCTTCCTCCAGAGCAAGGGGCAGGACCCTGCCCTCGAGCAAAGGTCGGCACAGCCCTCCCAGCACCTCACTGGACACAGGTACTGGCACTGCCAGCTCTGTCCTTCCCAGCCGACCCTGGGGGACGGGTTTTCCCAGCCTGTCAGCAGTTTCACCCTCAAACCCCTCATCCCAGGTCAGCCAGGGCCGCTTCCAGGCCAGGCACAGGATATAAACCACCTTTCCTGCTCTGACACAGCCGTGAGGAATTCCCCCAGAGCCTGCTGGGCTCCATTAAGGAAGCCCGGCCAAGTCACCCGGTTTGCAGCATCTGCAGGGCACGGCTGCTGGGTGGGAGCAGCCTGGGAGCACAGCATGGCCCTGGGATGGGTGAGGTACACTGTGGATACAGTCCCTGCTATATCCTATGGGCTTCCCTGCTTGCTTGGCACAGTGGTGGATGGTCTGACAGTGGTGGACATTCTGATGGTGGATGTTCTGATGTTGGTGGGTGGTGGTCTGACACTGTCCAGGCTCTGCTGCCACTGCTGAAGTCCAGGGTGACAGCGTGTGAATGCCATGAGGGCACCTGGAGCATCACTCCACACCCCAGCAAAGCCCAGCGTGGGCAGGCAGTGCCACATCCCTCCCTCGTCCTCTCTGAAAGTCATTTCAGGGGCTTGGAGGGAACCAGCTGATCCCAGCAGTGCTGGGGATTAATTCAGTGGCAGAGGGACACAAATTAAGTGAGCTGTGATTCAGAGCCCTGCTCCCGAAAGAGGAGGCAGAAATGGGCAGCAGGGCTGTCCAGTGTGCACAGAGGGGCCCTCCTTGGAAAATCCCCCTTGCCAGGGACCACCTCACCTCCTCCCCCCTTGCCCCCCACACCTCCCTTGCACCAACAAGCCCTGAGAGCTCTGACAAGGACCTGTGAGAGTTGAAATAACTCAGATGTGACTCCTGAATCACCCAATAAAAGCCTGACCAAAAGAATTACAGGCAGTTCCCGTGAGCTCCCCAAAAGGTGAGGGGCAAAGCCCATGCACAGGCTGCTCACACTGCATCCCCCACAACCCAACCCCACCTTTCTCCTGGCAATCACAGCCATAATGAAGCCCCTGCAGCTCATCACCCTCCCCAGGGCCTCTCCCATATAAGGGGGTGATTGGGTGCCCCCCTTCCCCAGCTGCATGGTGTTCATGGTGGTGGGTGCCGTGACAGGAGCATGAGGAGACAGGTAGGATACATCCCCCTGCTTCTTAAATCGGTGTTTGGAGGGCTCTGGGTGCTCCTTCCACGGGTCATGGTCCACGCAAACAGCTCACAGGTCACTTCTTTCTATCCCCGCATTGCCATATTGCTTGTTATAAGTTAACATCAGATAAACTAATTTAAGCTTCCCCTGTACTGGATGTCTTGGATTAAATTGGCATGGTACCTAATGAAGCTGAAGCTCCATTTGTTGTGCTGGAAGCCCTAAATATCAGCAGTGTAATTGGTGCTCCCAACTTCAGGAGACATTTGTTTGTTTTTCTCCCAGCTAAAAGCCCTCTGTGAGTTCTGATTGAAGCCTGAGGGGTGGTGAGGAGAAGCAGGGGGGGCTGCAGGATGTGTCCACTTCGTTCTTAAGATGGAGGGCTCTTGAAATTTGGGGTTGGAGCTGGAGGATGGATGGGGTGAATGTGCCCAGCCCCATGCATGTGCTGGGGAGGCTGTGCTGGTTTGCAGGTACCCGAGCAGACCTCGTGTGGGCTTCGTGCTCTGATGTGGTCCCACATGGTGTTTTGTTGTGGTGAGCTGTGAAAGCAGCACCTCTCAGGGTGCTGGGGCTGGGACTGGGCCAGGATACAACTGGGTGGCTCTGAGCTTGCCCAGGGCAGTGAGTCCCAGCAGCCCCACGTGCCTTGGTGGGGGCGTGTATTGTGTCATTCGTGTTTATTGTGGAATCATTGAGGTTGGAAAATACCTCTAAGATCATTGAGTCATTATCATGGAGGGCTCCCACGAGTGCTGGCTGCTCACTGGTGCTTGGGCACTGGTCTGTGCCACAGCTCCAGAACTGCACTGCTGGCTGCTGAGTTTGGGTGTTTTCCAGCCTGATGTCCAAAGTGTTTTTTCCCTTTATCCCCGATCTGGTTTGGGTTTTGAGTCTGGACTGAGCCCTCTGGGACAGCTGCTGTGCCCTGGTATGGTGTGGTCGGTCAAGCTATTGGTACCCTTCCCACTGCACCATCCCATGCTGGAGTGGGGATCCCGAGGGAGAAATTCCCAGGCAGGAAAAGACCTGCAGTCAACTCCATCCTTAGTGAAATGTGGCTCATTAACAGGCCCAGGTTTGGCTCTGCAGGGTAGGAACTGGAACCTCTTCCATCTCCATCCCCTGTGAATTCCCTCCAGCTGAGTGAGCCACTGCTGTCCCTCAGGGGCGGGGAGAGGATCAGACAGGCAGCTGCTTAAGGGATGAAAGAACAGTCTGGGCAAAACCAGTGCTGCAAGACTTTCCACTGGGATCGCCCTGGCAAGGCTGTAATTGTCCCTGTTGGATGCTGATGGGTGCTGCTGCCCTGGCTGGGGGTCCCTGCATGGGGAAGGATCCTCACCCCTTCCTGGGGAGGGGGCAGATTCCGCCGCCCAGCTGGAAATGGGGGAATGCAAAAGTACACTGAGCCCCTGGTCCCAGCTGGGAGCAGGGAAGGAGAGCAGAGCCCTGCCTCCCCAGCCACCCCCCAGCACCCAAACCTGTGGGAGTGGCTGAGCCCAGCCCAGACCCACCACACAGAGCACGTGCCTTCCCCAGACGGGTGCTGGCGGCGTGACGCGAGTTCCTCGCTGCGCCTCAAAGCTGCGAAAATCAACTTATTCTTGAAAAGCTCCCCTGGAACGCTGCCCCATCCCTGTGCTGGCTGCTGCCTGGCTCCCAGGGCCGGGGAGAGCCAGTCTCTGGAATCCTCCGGGGCCTCCAGAATCGCCCCTGTGGGAGCAGTGGTTTTGAGCTGGAGCACTGAGATGCTGCGAAGCGAGCGCAGCCCTGGCAGCACCGACAGCCTGGCAGTGCCACCCGCCCTGCCAAGCGGCACCACAGCCTCCTGCTCGCCGTGGGTGTTCGGTGCAGAAGGATGGTGGTGATGGCAGCGTTGCACTCCTGAAATTCGGCGTTCTCCCCCCACCTCGGGCGCGCAAGGAGCTGAACGCTCCTCTCCCCGAGGCTCCCCGGCTGGCACGGGGAAGGTGCTGCCCTGCTGGGGTGCACCCTCCAAACCCCCTGTGCTGGAGCAGGGCCCTTGAGATGCCGAGTGGAAGGGCCGTGGGCAGGAGGGGAGGCAGCTGAGCCTGCCCATATGCTTCCTAATGGGGAGCAATAGCAGCTCTTCCCAGGGAAGCTCGCGCCGCGCCATCTGCTCCGTGCCGTACCTTCTCTTGCAGAGCTTTTTTTAAGCTCTAACTTCCCTTCCCGAGTGTTCTGCTGCCTGTGTGCAGGCTGGCTCTGCTCTGCAATCGCCTCCAAACAGGTTGTCTGAACCTTCAACGCCGAGCAGGAGAACAGCCCAGGCAGGTTGAAGGCAGCCAGGCCCCAGGAATTGTGCTTCCATGTAAAAATAACCAGGAAAGGTGGCTGTGAATGGCTGCAGCGTGTCCCTGGCACCTTCCCTCCTGCTGGGAACCCCCTTGCCCTAGGGGTCCCTCCTCCTGGACTTGGGCCCAGTGGGATGCACTGCCCATCATGGGGTAGCTGCAAGGTTTCCACAAACTGCTGCTAATCCCGTGGAATATCCTGAGTTGGAAGGGACCCACAGGGATTGAGTCCAAGTCCTGGCTCTGCACAGGGCAGCTCCAACAATCCCACCTTGTGCCTGAGAGCACTGTCCAAATGCTCCTTGAGCTCTCTCAGGCTGGTGCTGCAACCATTTCCCTGGAGAGCCTGTTCCAATGCCCAACCATCCTCTGGATGATGAACCTTTTCCTAATACCCTACCTAAACCTCCTCTAACACAGCTTCATGCCGTTCCCTCGGGTCCTGTCGCTGGTCACCAGAGAGCAGAACTCGGCACATGCCCCTCTGCTTCCTCTTGTGAGGGAACCTGTGGACTGTGGGGACGTGTCCCCATGTCCCATCCCTGTGCAAGGCTATTAAACCTCATGCTCAAAAGATCAAATCCAAGGGCTCCTCTGGATCCCTGCTCCTTGCTCCCACTCTGGCCAGCTGTGTGAAAGGGAAATGAAGGTTGCCCTGGGCTGCTCAGGAGCAGCACTGGCCACTAATCCTCCTCCAGTGGGAGCAGCGCAGGCTGCAGCCCCTGAGTGCAGCCTCCAGCTGCCGGTGGGTCCCAGGGGGAGGTGAGTGCAGATGCCTGGGGAGCTGCTCCTGGCTCCCAGCAGCGCTAAATTAAGTCTGGATGTGCCCTGTGGGCGTAGCTGGGGCCGAGGGGGAGGCTGGCGGGGCCGGGGATGCGCGGGCGGACGCCGTGCGCAGATTGATGGTGCCAAGTCACTTCAGATATCTCGGCTGTGTGTTTGTGCGAGGCTCTAAATAAAGCCGACAGCCCCGGCGGCTGCCTGGAGAGGGAGAGAGGGAGGGAGGGGGGAGCTGGCAGGCGGTCCCCCAGCACGGCACCTGGTGCGGCCCTCGGGGACCCGGCCCGGAGTGGGAGAGCGGTCGATGTGATCGGTGCTGCTGGGGGTGCTGCGGGTGATGCTGGGTGGGCTGGGAGCTCCTGCTCTGCACAGTGTCTACCTCACCCCTGAGAGGGCAGAGGGGACAGCGGGGTGGTGCTGGGAGCTGCCAGCATTGCATCTTCACCCCAGGTACCTGTCCTGGCCTTGCTGAAGTGCCCACAGGCAGTAGAAGCTGTGACAGGTGCAGGCAGGGGAGAATGTGTCCTTGTGCCTCCTCTGGGAAGGACTTTTTGACAGGGAGAAGCAGGGTGGTGCAGGGACACGCATCCCATGGATGCTGACACCAAAACACCCTCCTCCTCAGCCCTGTCTACCATTACAGCTGCCTCGTCCTCAGGCTCTCGCCCCTCCCTGCCGCAGGCTCCAGCTGAGGGGACATCACGGGGATGTCCCCATGCTCCCAGTGTGCTGTGCAGGAATTTCCTCTCCCTCTCCGTCCTCCCTCCAACTGCCTCTGCTGCACCAGTGTCCCCTCCTTGCTCTGACCCTCGTGGGCCAGAGGCACTTGCAAAACACCACCCGTGCCTCTGCCAAGGGCTTTCACGGCTCAGCCTTGGGTGGTCCCTGGACACTTGGGACTCCCAGGGCTGTGTGTTGCTTGTGCCTCGGCTACGGGCTGTCCTGGCCCAGCCCCAGGTGGTCCCTGGGCGCTCGGGACCCCGAAAGCTGTGCCCCTGCACCCCGATCCCAGCGCAGGGATGCTGCTGGGCTGTGGCCGTGGCAAAGCAGTGGCCACACTGGCAGCCTGTGGCGCATCAGAGGACCCCCATCCCCCTCCCCGCCGCCCTGGGGCCACTGAACCGTCTTTTATCCGCCCCGGTGGAGCGGGACGGGGCACCCCGGGGCTCCTGGCGGGCGGTCCCGGGGGTCCCCTCCCAGCCCACCTTAAGGCAGCCGCACACCGGGGTGACCGGAGAACTCTGCCCCGGGGCGGGCGGGGCTGGTTTCGCCCCCGCCACCGGGGGGGGTGGGAGGGGAAGCGGAGCTAAACCGCGGCTGCTGAGAGCCAGGGGGTTCTCGAAAGAGGGGCCAGCCCCGTCCCTCCCCGGTACCACGGCAACGGCGGCGGGAGGCGGCGCGGCGGCGGAGGGGAGGCGGCTCCGCGCGGCACCGGGGCACGCGCCCGCCCGGGGCCCCGCCGCGGCGGCCCCGTCAGCGGAGCCGAGCCCGGCCCGGTGCCCACGGGCGGCGGCGGGGCCGCGGGTGCGGGTCCGTGTCGGTGCGTTGCGTGTGCTGCCTGCCCGCCCGCCGCGGAGCGGCGGTGGTGGTGGGGAGGGGGAAGGAGGGGGAGCCCGGCCTCCTTCCTCATTTTGGGGCTGAGAACAGCGATTTGCTTCGCCAGCTGCAGTTCTCTCTCTTTTTTTTTTTCCTTTCATTATTTTTTTTTTATTTTTAATTATTTGTTTCCTATATATCAAATCCAGCAGCCGAGCCGGGCGCGGGGCCGCGCTGTGAAGCCGCGGGCTCCGCTCCCCGCACCGATGGAGCTGCATCCCCGGGATCCCGGCCGCACCGCCTGGGCACTGCCCTGCCTGCTGCTGCTCGCTCTGCCCGGTAAGCCATGGCTCCTGCCTGCTTCCCTGTTCCTCTCCTTGTCCTATTCCCCCTTTTCCCTCTCACCCTGCTCCACTGCTCTGTCCTGGACCTCCTTTTCCCACCCTGCTCCTCTCCTCTGCTTTGCCCTGTTTTCCCTTTTTTTTTCCACCCTGCTTCTCTCTCCTCTGCGCTGTTTTCCCTCTGTCCCTCTCGTCCAGCTTCCCTCCCTGCTTTGCCCTGTTTTCCCCCTTTCCCTCCCACCCTGCTGCCTAGCTCTGTCCTGTCCCCCGTTCCCCCTTTTCCCACCCTGCTCCTCTCCTTCTCCTCTGCTTTGCCCTGTTTTCCCACCCTGCTCCTCTCTCCTCTGCCCTGTCCCCTCCTTCTCTCCCTGCCCTTTACTCCCTTTCCCCCATCCTCGCCTCTCCCCGCTCCCGCACACCTCCGGTACGCGACATGACGCCGCCTCTCCGCGCACGGTTGGTTTGACCTTTCCGGGATGACCTAGAGCGCGGCGATGGCCGAGGGGCTCCCGGGGGGCCCTCGCTCCGCGGCTCCTCTCAAACCAAACTTCAAGGCGGGCGGGCGGGCAGGCATTCCCTTTCCCAGCGAGACAGGGAATTCGGCAGGGGCATGAAGAGGCATGTTGTTCCCACCCATTTGAGAGCACCCCCTGCCAGCTATGGGAGAGGCAAATCTCAGCAAGCAGCCCAAATTCCCTCTCGGAGATGGTGGTGGAGCAGGCATGGGGAGGCTCTGGTGAGTGCCGCCTGTCTCCTCTGCCAGGAACTTGTTTTTCTTGCTACACCCTGTGGGCTCTTTCTCTACCCAACTGTTGGTCACCGAAGCGGTGGAATTGCAACATCCACGGGCACCACCCAGCCTCGGGCTACCTCTTGCTCGGGGTTTCCCAGCCTTCCCCAGGGCTCATGTCTCCACCAGTCCCTCATAAACGCTGGGGACTCAGCCAGTCAGAGTGTGCCGCTCCCCATCTGTTTCCCTTCCCTTCTCGGCAGTGGGAAGTCTCTGGTCCCACCAGGAACGAAGCCCTGTGGTGGCAGCTGCTTTCAAGGATGTTTCATTTCTAGGATATTTCATTTCGAGTGTTAATGGCAAAGGAATCGCTCTCCTTCCCGCCAGTGGAGGGACAAGGTTTTTGGGGCAAACCCAGGGCAATAGTGATACACCTCCAGGAGCATCTTGCTGCTGAGCTTTTTGCCTGGTCTGTCCAACTCCCGCCCTTCCCAGCCAGATCCCACTACAAACAGCCCAGCCCAGGCTCCGTGGGGGAAAACCACCTTCTCCCATGCCCATTGGAAATATTTACCACCGAAGCTTTACTTGAGCGAAGAGTTGGATGCAAACTTGGGCAGAAAGCAAATGCTTTCAGCACAACACTCCTTGCTTTGAGTCGCCTGATCACAACTGAGAAGTGTTGGCCCCAAGCTGAAAACTCCGGCTGCTGAGAGCCAAGAAGACTTTGGCGGTGAGCGCGGCTTCCCAGCGAGAGAAAGAATGGCTCCAGCAAAGCTCCCGAGCTTAATGAAATGTGGTCTTGGAGTAAGAACCCCATTTTTATTCAAGCCAGCCATGGGAAAAGAACCACCCCGGGGCAGAAAGCCCTGGGTTGTGGGGTGGTTGGCATCCCTCATTTCAGGTGCAAGCATGCAGGGCGTGCTTTTTTTTTTTTTTCCCCCCCCATATGGTGAATCCCTCCTGGGCCACGGCTCAAACTAAGCTGAACTCCAGCAGAGCTGGCCCGGGCTCCTGCTGCCGGCTGCTCCAACAGCTTCTGCAGAAGCAGAGGGGAAAGGCAAAGGTCCTGCAGGAGACCTTCCTGTAGGGCAAAGGCATTGAGGTCCTGGGAAGCCAAGCAGCAAAGTCCTGTTGTGAAACCTGCGCCCTGCAGAGCCCTTCTCAGAGTCTCCACGGAGGGTTTCAGCTGCGCTTCCCAGAGCCTCTTCCAAAGGGGAGTTCTGTTTGGTTCTGGGTCTCTGGCTCTTGGGATGAATTTCTGCTGATGCTGGAGGAGGGCAGCCTGGAAATGGTGGCTGCGTGTGAGCCGAGGCTTCCTCTGATGTCACGGATGTAAAGCACAGCCTTTACTACAGCCCTCCCTGAGCGCCCCGGGGTCTGCTTGGGGCTTGACTGCTATCCCTGGGGCTCTCCTTGGCTTCCCTAAACAGCAGATTCCAGGCCTTTTATAGGCAGCACCTGTTTGTTTCCGCCACCGGCAGCAGCGCTGCAGGTGAAATTCCAGCAGGATTATTTTGGGGTTCTCTTGCCCATCGGCCTGTTCCTTCACTGAGTGACCGTGGGGCTTCGGATGCCGGTGACCAGCTGCACGTTGTTTCTGGAGCACACGGCCATCCCAGAGCTCCTTATCCGGCTCCTTCAGAGGAAAAAAAATCTATTTTTATCGGGAAGCATCTAAGCAGCCTCTCCTGAATTAAACCCCGGCCTCTTGCAATCTGTTCAGTATCGAATACTTCAAAAGGTGGAATATAGAAAAAAATGTGTCACCGGCATGGAAAACTTGCACTGCAGTGAGAACTGGGATTATTTTACTCCCAAATTAAACTGAATAACGGGAGGGAGGCAGGCTCTGCCAGATCGAGCTCCTGCCTCTTGCTCTGGGCTTGGAAGTGCTCTGGGTCTGCACTGCAAGGGTGCTCCCACCTACATGGGAACTGTCAGGTGATGCTTTTCAGGGCTCTAAAACCCTTGGCTAATTCTGGAGTGTAGGATAGAGCAGATTACAGGGTCAGAGCCCCTAAGTTCCCCATGATCTTGGAGGCGAGAGGATCATGCTCCCCTTCCAGGTAGTTTGAAATCCAAGTCAAAGAAAATAGGGTGGCAGGTGGGAGGCAGGTTTGCCCTGAAAGAGTGAGAAATTGTGGTGTCCCATGTGCTTGTGGCTTGGAGACCCCCAGCATCCCATTCCTAGTGCACAACCCTATTGTGAGCTGCTGGGAAGGGGGCTCAGCTGGGCTCCTGGTCCCACCACCCTTGGGGAGGGAGCCCTGAAAGGGGAAGGAGGAGGGGAGGCATCAGCTGCACGCAAGGAGAAGCTGCATTCAGGGGGAAAGAGGAAAGGAGCTTTGGTGGAAACTTTGCATTTTCTAACTTGCATATTCTGGGGTTTTCTCTCAACTTCCCCTTTGTGTTTTCCCATCGGGGGGGTGGGGGCATTGCTGGGTGCTGCTGCAGGGGGTTGAGGCCATTCTGAGCAGGTGGGGGGGGGTCAGCTTGGTCCTGGCATAGGGTGTTGGGTGCAGGCAGGAGGAAGAGAAGCCAGGTCTGACCAGGGCCTCCTGCTCCTGGGCTGGGAGGTGCGAGCAGGTGCTGTGGAGGTGTTACTGTGGTGGGTCGTGGCTGGAGCTCGTGTGTCGTAGATCAGCAAACCCTGAACAGGGTGGTCTGAGCAGAGATGGGTGGGAGTCTCTGAAGCAGCGTGATGGCTCAGAACAGAACACATGGAAAAATACCCCAAAGCCCCATTTTAGTCCTGTCCAAGAGGCTGCCTGGAGCCCTGAGGTGTTTTGTGCTGTGACCAGTGAAGCCTGAGGGCAGGCAGCCCAGCGTGAAGCCCTTTGTTCCCGATTCCTCTGGGAGCAGCAGCAGTCAGGAAAGCACCTCGCAGCCTGTCAGTGGACAACAGCATGTTCTGTGCCTGCTAATCCCCGGGCACAGGAGGCAGACAGGGTGCTCGCACGCCGCTGCCCGGCGAGGAGGGAACGTGGGCTCCGTGACGTGGAATGCATACAGATCATCCACGTTCCTGCAAATCTGGGCTCTGGGGGAGGCGTGCCTGCTGCCTGCAGGTGTAAATCCCTGTGGTCTCAAGAAGGCAGGACCCTTGTGCCAAGGCAGTGGGGAGCAGGACAGAACAACTGGCCACGCTCAGCTCAACATCCCAGTGCTCCTGTGGATGTTCCTCTGAGACCCATCGCTGCAAACATGAAATGAGCTTTGGGGGCTGAGCACTGCCCACCCTGACCATGCTCTGGTGTTGGGGTCAGCTCTGGGACCCCAAAGTACTTCCCCAGCTCAGCCCCTCGGCACGCATCCTGCCTTGTGTGGAGATGGACAGATGGAAAGCGGGAGGATGAAGAGGAGGCACTCGGCTCGCACAGGTTGGGCTATGCAGGGCGGTGCAGGCAGTTCCCCCTGGTGCAGGGGACCCTCAAGGGGACATAGGGGGTCACCACCCCCAGAAGTTACTTTTACAGAGGAGCAAGGCCTTCATCACAGGGCACAGAGCCCGTGTGGTGGGGAGGGGGCCTGGCCCCCTGGCACACAGGGCACAGGGCCCTTGCTGTGCTGCATGGTTTTCTCAGTATGGTGGAGTGAGCACTTGGTATTGTGACCCACCCCCCAGGTGCATGGAGGGGCTGGGGGATCTGTGCAGTTGTTGGCTGGGGATGCCAGTCCCGGTGCCTGTGGCAGCCCAGTCCCTGCCCGCGTCACATCCTCGTGCAGGGGCTCATCGAGAGGCGGGTGATGTGATGGTGCTTCTGTGCTTTCAAACTTCCTCCCTGTGTTTCTCAACCACTTCTTGTGGAAGGTCTGGGGGCAGCAGGCGATGGGGAAGCTCAGGAGATGGAGAAGTTCAGGAGATGCCGCAGCGTGCCCTGCGTCAGCGCCGTGCTCAGCACAAGGAGCGCGCGAGGCCTCTGCTCCAGGGCTGCTCCTCACAATTTGGGTGTCAATTGAGAAGCCCAGGGTCACCTCACAGGTGGTCAGGCTGCCACTGCTTAGAAGCAAGACCAAGGCTCAGACTGAATGACACATCTGGACATGACACAAAGCAGCTCTGTCCTTTTGTGTTTCATGGGGAAAACATGTTCTGGTGTCAAGTGCTCCTGCCACGTTAACCCTGATGCGCCTTTGAAGGGGAACACCAAGGCCTGAAGATTTTGACTGGGGATGCTGTGGACTGAAAAAGCAAAAAGACTTTAACTGGAGGAGTCTGGAGATACTGCTGGTGGTAATTCCGAACATCGGGATCGAGTAATTCCACACATTGAGGAACAGCAGGAACATCTGTGGGTACGGCACATACTGCTGGGAGTCAGGAGGGATTAACAGCTGCCAAAAGGCAGCTCTGGTCTCTGTGGGAGCCAGCTGTGGCCTGAGGGGTCAGAGCAGCTTGTCCTACAATGGGTCCTCCTGGGAGCATCCAGCTGAGATTGTGTCCCAAAGGCAGCTTTGGCAGGAGTCACTGCCCTGGGTTTCCCTGAAAGGAGGTTGTAGCCAAGCTGGGGTCATTCTTTTCTCCTCAATAACAAGCGACAGCTCAAGAGGAAGTGGCTCCAAGTTGCACCAGTGGAGGTTTAGTTTGGCTACTGGGGAAAATTTCTTCACTAAAAGGGTGGTCAAACCCTGGCACAGGCTGCCCAGAGCAGCAGTGGGGTCACTGTCCCTGAAGGGATTTAAAAGTCATGTAGATGTGGCACTTGGGGTATGGTTTAGTCATGGGCTTGGTAGTGCTCCATTAATGGTTGTACTCAGTGATCTCAGGGAGCCTTTCCAACCTAAAGGATTCCGTGATTCTGGTGTGAGAGTTGTGGAGTGCTGGTCCTTGTGCTCCCCACACTGCTCAGTGTTACCTGCTCAAAGACAGCAGTCTCTGTGGGACCGTGACATGGTTCTGGGTGCCACTGCCAGCTCTGGGGCTGCAGTGGTGAGCCCTGTTATCAGCAGGTGGATCTAAGTGGTGTCCCCACTTCTTTCCCCACGTGGCTTAAAAACTTTGTGAGCAGTTTTGAAATCTTACTGAGTTTTCTTTGCAATAACTCTACTGGCGTGGGAAGCACTGATAAAATTAACCCCTGGGTAACCCATGGATGTGTAGTGGGGATCAGCTGGGATGTTGCTGTTGGTGCAGGGCAGGCAGCTGGATTAGGGAGTGCTGGTGTGGAGATGCTCTGAAGGAGCGGCTCCTTGCAATTGGTGCTGAGCAGGAGCAGTGCCTGCTTGGCTGGCACTGAGGATGGGGGTGTCTGTGCTCCACTGGTATCACCAGGGCTGGGATTCCATGCAGAAATGGGACAGATTCAGGGTAGAAAACAGTGTCACACCGGTGAGGGGCACTCTTTGGAGTGCCTTGTTTTGTGCCCCTGTTTCCCCTGGCTGACAAAGCCAGGTGGCCGTGGGAGGCAGCCCAGAGGTGTGGGCAGCGGGGATTTGCTCCATGATTTAGCCATACAGGGCACGGCAGGCACTGGCCGAGCAAAGCTCCACTTGGCTCTGCTGCTGAGCACTGCGGGCAGAGCACTGTGCCCATAACCACAGGCTCTGCCCTGGGCTCCCTGGCGAGGGGACAGCCCTGTGACCCGTGGTCCCTGCTAACACAGAGGGGTGCTAAGCCTGTCCCGGGACTGGGAGAACAACGGGGCATCTGGATGTGTGGTGCCAGCTGAGACTCGGTCTGGTTTTTCCCCAGGTGCCGGTGCCCAGGGGGGTCAGGACTTCAAGCTGCACCAGCCCCAGGACAAGGTGTCGGTGAAAGCGGGGGAGACGCTCACCCTGAACTGCACCGTGTCTGGATCCAGTGTTCCTGGTCCTGTGAAGTGGCTGAAGGGCTGGGGCACTGAGAACAGGACCATCTATGAGGACACAGGCTCTGCTCCCCCCCGTGTGACAAGAGCAGTGAAAGAGTCCGACACAGACTTCACCATCCACATCAGGGATGCTCAGCCCGAGGATGTCGGCACCTATTACTGTGTGAAGTTCCGCAAGTCCCTGAGCGGTGGGAATGAGGTGTTTCGGCGTGGAAGCGGCACAGAGGTGTCTGTGCTCGGTGAGTGGGGCTCCCAGAACAGCTCCTGGAGGGAACCAGCCCAGCCCAGTGGGCTCTGCTCAGGGTGAGCAGGGATGGGGAAGGGGCTTTGGGAGCTGGTCCCAGGAGAGGATGCCGTGGGCTATCCCCATGCCCTGTAGAGACCCTGCTCCTTGCAAACCCGGGGCTGGGCAGGGGGACAGAGGTTGACAGCCCTGTGCTTCTCCCCACAGCCAAGCCCTCCCCCCCGATCGTGTCCGGGCCCAGCCAGAGAGCGGGGCCGAGGCAATCAGTGGCTTTCAACTGCACGGCTGGAGGGTTCTTTCCCGAAAACATTAGTGTGAAATGGTTCAAGGACAAGACCTCCATCTCATCTCAGCTGCCCCAGGTCACTGAATGGCGGGAGAAATCCTACAACATGTCCAGCAGTGTGACAGTGGTCCTAGAGGAGGGTGACGTCCTCTCACAGCTCATCTGTGAGGTGCAGCACTTGGCGTCATCGAGCTCGCTGAAGGGGATGTACCAGCTCAGCAGAGTCCTGAGAGGTGAGGGCTGGGGCATTTGTGCTGGGGTGTCCTGCTCCTGGGGGGCTGGGGCTCCTGGAGTGGGTACAGTGGGCCATGGGGTGGGGACAGGACACCCTGAGGGCAGCAGAGCCAGGGACGTCAGACAGCAGGCGCTGCCTCTCTTCCCAGTTTCCCCCAGTGTCGATGTGAGCACTAACCAGACGAGCCCCATTGAGGTGAACAAGACCATGAAATTCACCTGCCACGTGAAGGGGTTTTACCCAGAAACTGTGGCTGTTTCCTGGCTGGAGAACGGGGTGAAGATAAAGGAGGAGAAGGACTCCCGGCCGTCGATGTTCCGCCAGGGCTTGTTGGAGCTGAAGAGCCAGCTGGAGGTGCAAGCAACAGAGGAGAAGAATGGGTCCATGTTCACCTGCCTGGTGGTCCACGACGCTCAGGCCCCTGTCAACCAGTCAGCCATCCTGTGGATCGCCAGCCCGGACCAGCAGGGACAGAACAAGGGGTCCCAGATATACAGCGGTGCGTCAGAGCTGGGATGGGGTGCCTGCTGGGGTGGCTGTATGGTGTAACCCCCTGAGAAAGCCCAAAGCCCCATCAAAATCTGGTTGAAGGACTAAATCTCTGTACCAGGGGGATGGAGGGTGTGATAGTGGCAGGCTTCGAGCTGTCCTCCTCAGGGCTTCATGTGGAATTGGGCCAACCCCAGTTGTGAGTCTGCAGGGACTGGGGGTACCAGGTTCCTGGGCCATGGTGACCTTTTCATTCATGTTTCAGTCAATTTGCTCATCTATATTGTGGTGGCCGTGGTCTGCTTGGTGCTGGTCCTGCTGGTGGCTGCAATTCTGTACCTCATCCGGACAAAGCAGATGAAGGGTAAGGGAGCTGAGTGTGTGGCAGGGAGGCAGCTGCTCCCAAGCCCCTTCTTTCTCTCTCTCACATTAGTGCTTGGACAATTCTTGGTGGCTCCTGCCCAGTGGGATGATGGATAGAGGCGCCCTGGCTGTTTGCAGGCAGTAGAGAAAGCTCTGCTTGGTCTGACCCCTGCCCTCTCCTGTAGGGAAAAATGGAGTGAAACTCTGGGGAAACGTAGGCATTTGCCTCTGGGAAGAGATGTGTCCTTGCCCTTGTAGCAGCCTCTGCTCCATGCCTAGGGAAATGGGGGGATTATGTTGTTTCCTGGATTATTTCTTTCCTAAACTATTTCTCTTCCAGCAGGTAAAAGCTCACCAACTGCCAGGTGAGTGCAGTTCTTCTCTAGTCACTGGGTATCCTGTGGGCACTCTGAGCTGGACACCTCTGGCCCACAAACAGAGTCCTTCAGGACTGGGACAGAGCTGGACCCCCAAAACTTGTGAAAGGGAAGGCAGGAGCATGGGCTCTGCCCATCTCCCTGGCTGGGGTTCTGTCCCCATGGTGATTTTTGGCTTGTGGTGGGGCTGAGCAGGCATGTGGGAGCTGGTCTCTGGCCACAGAGAGGCAGCTGGACCAGCACATGAGCAAACATCCTGCTGGGTGTGGCTGCAAGGTCTTTGGTTTGCATCTGACCTCCCCAGCTGCTCCATCACCGGGGAGGCAACAGGGCACTCAGTCTGTCTCTCTGGTTTTGTTCCCCCTTCCAGGTTACATGAGCCGGAGAAGAGCAGCGAGGCCACGACCCAGGTGGGTCCATTCACCCTGTGGGACTGTGGAGGGAGAGTGGCCGAGAGACACCAGAGATGGGAGCGGAGGGTGGTGGTTCCCCAGTGAAACATCTCAGTGTCTCCAGCGGAGGGTGGTGGTTCCCCAGTGAAACCTCTTGGTGTCTCCACACTGTGGCCGGAGATGGAAGGGAAGCTGCCCCAGCAATGGGGTAACCACTTCCCAGCATCTCTCCTGCCTTCGCCCTCCCTCCCAGTAAAGTCTGGGTTTGTGCTGCCTGGAGAACCAGCTGTGCGATAGCCAGCCAGGCTATTTGTGGAGTTGTTTTGCATTCGGTGACGCAGCTGCGAGCTAAATCGTGATCAGCAGCAATCTGTCCATCCCACCCAGGCTCTGCCAGCTCCCGCGTGGGCATTGCTGGGCAGGCTGGCCCTGCTGGGACAGGGCGATGGAGCGGCTTCAGTGGTGGCTCTGGCATTGTGGCAGTGGCTCTGAAGCCCATCCCTCCCAGGACAGGGTGGCTCACGATTTGAAGCGGTAGCACGGGGTAGAGCATGGCTGCGGGATGGTGGCTGCTGGCACTGTTCCCCCTGTGCAGGCAGGGGGACTGAGGTGTCCCAGGACAAGCTGCAGTGGGATTGATTCCAGCATGGAGCTGTGGGTTGGCGAGTGGGTGGTGGGTCCAGGGAGATCCTCGCTTGTCCTCCCAGAGGAGGAACTCTCTGTGTCTCGCACAGGAATCCGACCCCAACAACCTGACCTATGCAGACCTGAACTTTGACAAGGAGAGGAAGACCATCCGCCGGATGGTGGAGATGAGCCAGCAGTCGGAGTACGCCTGCATCCAGACCAACCAGGCCCCCAACGGCGACGACAACCTCACCTACGCCGACCTGGACATGGTGCATCTCAGCAAGGCGCCCAAGCGGCCGGCCCCGCGCCCCGAGGAGGCCAGCTCCGAGTACGCCAGCGTCCAGATCCCCAGGAAGTGAGCAGTGGCTGCTGGGACCCCCTGTCCCACGGGGGGCAGCTCTGCTCCTCCCCGGGAGGGTTCTCCTGGAAGCACTGGGAGCGATGTGAAGACGCGCTGCGGTACCTGTGTTTTAGGACGGAAGTGGAGCCCGCGATACTGTGGGGGTCACCTCCCATCCACAGAGACCTGATTTTTGGGACCAGCTTGGTCTTAGGACTGCCAGCTCCATCCCCTCAGGACCCCCCTCAGGGGTCGCTCAGCCTCAGTGTGCCGGGTTTGCCCACGAGCGGGTTCAGCCAGCGGAGCAGCAGCTCCTTGGGAAGCTCAAGCTGGGCTGAGGGGACAGGTACAGTGCCTCCACACCAGCTCTCATGGGGATGCCACTGCCTGGCCCACGGCTCCCCGGGACCAGCAGGGCCCCCACACTGCCTTCTGGGGCTCTGCCACCACGCCTGGACACCACACTCTGGCTTTAAAGGAAGGACCGAAGCGTCCGCCTCTCTTCCCAAGTGTCCCTTCTGCGGGACCTCGGTCTCGCCCCAAGGCCAAGAGGCTGGAAGGCCATCGAGCCGAGCCCCCACCCTGCCGTCCAGGGGGGCTCCAGGTCTGGCTCCCCAGCACCGAGTATCCTTCTCATCATCATCATCTTCCTCTGCACAGCCTTGCCCTGCACCGGGACCCACCAGCGCTGCCCCAGGCTTGTACAAAGCGTGCGGGGGTCCCCCCAGCCTGGCTCCCCTCCCCGGGAGCTCCCCGCAGGTACCATGTAACATGTTTTGACTGTTTTGACATGTAACTGTTAATTTTTAGAGCTGAACCCCCCCCGATGTTTTGTGTTGTACGTGGGTGTACTGCTGTGTACTTAACACTAGAATAAGATGTGCAAGATTAAGACCGAGGCCTCAGTAAAGACCCTCCAACCCCTACAGAGTTTATAAGAGACTTACATGCCCCACTCCCCAGCTCTGTCTTGGGGGCCAGGCAGGCTCTCTCCAGGCCACTAGTGAGGACAAATGTCTTCTTCCATGTGGCCCCTCTCTGGGCCAACACGTGGGGTCTCACCCTGTGTTGGCTCCTGCAGCAGAGGAAATGCATGGGGCTGCCCCCCTGGCAGCTGGCAGGGGGCTGGGGGTACCTGGGGATGCTTTGGGAGCGATGTGACTGCTTGTACAGACTTTTTTTTGTTGTTTGTTTCCTTTTTTTTTTTCTTTTTGCTTGCAAGATATTTTTATAATAAAAGTGAAAAGTCCTGTGCTGCTCCCGCACATCAGCGTGTCCCTGTGCTCAGGGAGGCCACCTTGTCACCTGCACTGGGGGTGCAGGGTGGGGCTGGGGGTCTGTTTTTCCTGCACAGCCCTGCAGTGTGCTGGGGAAGGAGGGAAGAGGAAGGCAGGAGGCTGAGCCTGGCATGGGGGCTCTGGTGCTGGTGCTCCCCCCAGGCAGCCTGAGGGAGGGCAGCAGTGGACATGGGCAAGGACTGATCAGGTCTGGCCCTGCTGCATCTTTAGGTGCCCCCTGTTCCCTGGGAGCTGAACTGGGGAGCAGCCAGGGCTGGGTGCTGGCTGCAGCCTGTGCTGTGGGTGAGCTGAGCGTGCCAGTGCTCTGCAGTGACTGACCTCCTCCCTTTCCCACGCTGGAGCTGGAGGCCTGGCCGTGTCTGGGACACGAGCTGTGTCTCCCTGGAGCCAGGCACTGTAGTGTGAGGCTATGAAGAAGTTCAAAAGGGAAATTGCTGCCCAGGCTGGGCTTTCTCAGTGCTGAGCTGCTGCTGGTGGGGTCACACATGAGCAGTAAAGGGACAATGTGCCCACTCTCCTTGGCATGACTGCCCTTTCCCAGCTGGAGCAGCAGCCGTGATTCCCAAGGGAGCCTCCCTTGGGTGCTGCTGCAGGAGGTACCCTGCCAGCACCCTGCATGCCCCTACACCATGCTGGCCGTGCCCTTGCTCAGCTGGGGTGGCCCTGTCACCCCAGGACATGGCTCCCAGGGGGCATGGAGTCCCACATTCCCTTTGGCACCCATGGCACAGGAAGGGGACCACTGTGTGCTGCCTGCAGGTCTCACAGGTGGCACCACTGACACCCAGCCATGGGGTGCATGGTCCCTTCAGGCCTTGCTCTGCCCCGTGGAGGACGCTCAGCACCCGGCATGGCTTCGGCTTCGTTGGCATCTGCCTTTTATTGACTGCAGGGGGAGTTGGGTGTCAGGGTGTGGGGCTGGCCCTGCCTCTGGGGTTGTTCTTGGAGCCCAGGGGCACCAGGGGGGCGTTGGGATGGGTGGGACACGGTGAGCAGCTCGGGGAGGGGAGTCAGGGTTGGGCTCAGCACCGCTTGAGCACTCGGCTGGCAGTGCTGTGGTGACACCAGCCACCGCTGCCCATGGCCGTGGGAGCTACCTCCCTGATCCTTCCCGGTGCTCAGAGGGCACTGCCCGGTACATGAGCCATGATGGTTTCCAGACCCTGCTGCTACACTCCAGCAGCCACAGGAGAATGGAAGATACATGTTTCCAGCGGTTTGCTGCCAGGAGCCCTGGCCCTGGACCACGGCCACACTGCCAGCAGCCAGAGGGGTGGCACCGTCCCCTCCATGCACGGAGTCCCTAAGGGATGGGCAGGTGAACCAGAGAGGGACAGCTGGGGATGGGACCCACGGTTCCCTGGGGGAATGAGGCAGGGGTGACACCAGCCACGCCGGGCTGGGCAGGGGACAGGGCTGGGGACTGGATGGAGCAGTCGGGGCTGGCAGCGTGGGGACCGCGCTGCTGTCGTCCCACGCCTGGCTCTACAGGTCCAAGACCTCCCCTGAGTAGGCGCTGGGGTCCTCGTCGGAGCGCGTGATCACCTTGAACTGCCGCCGCAGGAAGCCCCCGTAGCGCTTCTGATTGTCCCACTTGAGCTTGGGCCGGATGCGGCGCATGAAGCCGCCGTAACGCTTGTGCAGCTGCGCCAGCTCCTGCCCCTCGGGCCCGGCACCCGTGGGCTCCTCGCCCCCCTCGCCTGCTGGCCCCAGCCCCGGGTAGTCCTCGGGGGCCGCCCGCTCCCCCGGCTTGTGGCCGAAGCCCCCGAACTTCTTGGCGAGGCCGCCCTTGCTGTGGGCGTTCTCGCGGAGCAGCGACAGCAGCTTCCCCTTGGACATCTTCTTCATGAAGCCCCCGTAGCGCTTGGCCGGTGCCAGCGGCTGCTCCCCAGGACCCAGCTCCTGCTCCAGCTCCGCCTCGTTGTCCTCCACCTCCAGTGGGGACGGGTCTGTCCCTTCAGCCAGGGCCACCAGCGGGGCCAGGAGCGCCAGTGCCTTCCTGCACATCTCCCACTCGGGGCCGGGCGGCAAGGAGCCCTGGCATTCCCACAGGCACATCTGCAAGATAGTGGCCACGGCGGCCCCAGGTACTCAGGGTGACACCCCCTGCCTTCTTTCCACCCCACCCTGAGGATGCCCCCACGCCAAGCCCAGGGGTCCATGCCCACCGTGCTGCACAGCTCAGCGAGGAGCCAAAACTTGCACATCCCCAGCACCCTGGGGTGCCCATGACCACCCCACCATGTGCCATCATGCACCCATGACACCCCACTGCTGTGACCACCCCGCTCACATCTGCGCAGGGCCAGCACTCACCAGGGGCCGGACGCTGCTCTCGGTGCCGTCGGTCTGAGCCGTGCAGAGGGAACACTGGGTGACACAGTCAGCAGATGCCACCGCAGCCAGGGACAGGCAAAGTACCACTGCCAGTGCCCACCGTGCCATCTCGCCCTGCAGCCACTGCCTGGGGAAGGGGAGAGCACAGAGCCCGTCACCCTCCCCGTGCTGGTTCTGGGAGACCCATCACTGCTCCGTGGCACCGGGCACCCACCACCTCCACTGTGAATTGCTCCTGGGGACACACACAGGGACCTGTGCCTGTGCCTATCCCCATGGGAGTCACCTCCAGGCACTGCTCCTGAGTCCCAGGCCAGGAGAGAGGCGATAGGAGTGACTGGCAAGGACATTACAGGATGCAATCCCTTAGCCTTGCTGCAGCTTGGTCCCTGGCACAAGCCCTGAGGCACAGCCAGGCCCTCAGGGCCACCAAGGTCACTGGGGGGCAGGGCCACTATCGCATCCCGTCCCATCTGACTCCATCCCCTCTCTCCTTTCCATCCCTCTTACCATACCATTAGAAAGAAAAGCGCCTTTTTTCTCTAGCGTGGGGTTTCTCTGATACCGCGAGTGCCACGTCTGTGTGGCGTGGAGGGATGAATCACCAGCTCTTCCCCTTGGCCTTGGGGAAGAGAACAACCACAACCGGAGCCGTGGTGGGAAGGGGATGTGGTGATGCCATCACCCAGTGTGGACTCACCCCAGGCTGCTGTGCCCCACACCCATGCAGCCTCATCTCCCCTCCCTCCCACCCACCAACTCTGCTGGGCTGGTGCATCAGGAGGGAGGGGGAAAAATGCAGATTTTGGCTTCAAGCCTACCTGCAAGCCATGATCGCCGTCCTCCGGCCGTGTGGGGGCTGTGACAGAGCCTCTGGCATCCGCGGATGAGGCCAGGGAGGGCTGAGAGAGGGGCTCAGAAGAGAGAGGGGCTCTGCAGGTGGCAGTGCTCTGCCAGACCCTGGATGAGGCTGGAGGGGCCAGTGCAAACCCCTGTTCAGGATCACGGTGCCACCAGGACCACGATGGCCCCGGGAGCAAGAACCAACCCCAAAGGGGTGCGCTGGCTGCAAGCCCCTGCCTGCCTCCGTGGCTGCTTTTATCTGGGGTGGGAAGGCATGACCCAGAGGGATCTGTTACACATTAATGACGCATATTAGAGACTATTGTGTTCTCCAGCAGTAGCTGCTAATGTACTGTAATTGGTACTGATGAAGAAATGTTAATGCCACAGTATTAATTCACGCTAGATTAAAATTTAATTTGAATTATCTGCACCATCGTGTGTGGAGCTGTCTGCATTCCTCGGCTGCGCTGCCACCGGCTCCCTGCATCCCCCAGTGCCCTGGCAGCACGGTGGGGACCGGGGTGAGCATGGTGGGACCTCACCCAGCCCTCACTGCGGAGACACAGGGACGGTCCCTCATCACCTCGGAGCCACTGAGACAGCACGGAGGAGCGAGGACCTGCCGGCCGCACAGGTAGGTGCCAGCTGCAGCACTGGGAGGAATGAAGCTCCCAAAAATAACTACCTGCTGCTTCCCAGCAGCCTCACCGGGAACATTTTTTTCCCCCTTTTTTTCCACCTGCTTCTCCCTCCCTTGCCCTGCCGTGCTCCTCTGCTGCCGATGTGGGTGCCGCCAGAGTAGCGCGCACTGGGAACGTTCACTCCGTGCCAGGAACAAGCTGCCAGCGAGACTGGCACTGCACAGCTCAGTCCTCTGGCACTCTGGAAACAGCGTGTCCCACCCCTGTCCTGCTGCTGCAGCAGGAGGATTTCAAGGCACACAGGGGAGCTGCAGCTCTCCGGGCACAGGGTGTCCAAGGACACCCCACAGCAAATGTACCGCGTCCAGATGATGCCACAAATGTCCCAGCAGTGCTCTGCCTGCTCCTGCGGCTGGGAGGGGGGAACTGGAAAAACGGGAGCAGGAAAAGGAGAGGAAAACAAAGGGCTTTGGACAATAGAGAAAAGAAGCAGAGAGGGGGGGAAAGAAGCGAAAAGAACACAAAGGGAGGAAGAAGAAAAGCAGAGTTCGAGCTCAATCCGGCGTAACCTGGAGGAGCCCGAGGCTCCAGAGCCATCCCTCCTGTGGGAACACCTCATCAGGATTGTGGCAGGGTCTGGAAATGCCAGCATTGCATCCCAGCCACTGTGGCCACTCACGTTCTACCTGTGCCAGGTGCCTGCCAGGATCCCCTCCTGCCCTGCCCCATTTCCACTTGAGCCTCCAGAGCCCAGGCTTTGCTTGTGTTTGGAAAAGCCACAAACTGCATCCATGCACTCCAGGGACCAGTTACAGACCTGGTGACCCAAGGAGGGATGGGGAATTGGGATTGAGAGTGCCAAGCAGCAGAGACCAACCCTCTCGTGATTAACCTGTGATTATTCCTAATGAGGGACTCGAACAGCAATCCCAGACTGGCCAGATCCCTCCTCCCACACAGGTCTAACTACGCAGGTTCAGTCCCTGCAGGTATTCCTGGTGGAGAAGAAGAATCAACCTTACAGCTGTTCCTGTCTTCACTGTTAAAATTTACTTGGACAAACGCTTCTCAAAAAAGCTGGCAACTTTTAGAACAGAATCACTCAAAACCTGCTGCTGTGGCCGCCACTGCTGCTTAAGCCAAGCAGTGGGAGAGAAAGAAACGCCCCATCCTCTCTCCCTGCTCCCTTTGCCCCTCTGAGCCCTGGGTGACCCTGCTGCCAGGGTGGCAGGCATGGCATCAGCATGGAAATGAACCCCAGCAGAGCTCTGGACAGTGCTTCACAGGCTATGAAAAACCACTCGAGGGGCAAGAGGAGCACCTGCAGCCAGGTGGGAGCCCCTTCAAAATAGCACAGCAAGCCCAACCATGAGCTGCTCTCAGCACTGAGGCTCAGGGTGTGTTTTTAAACAGTCGCTTTTTGGGGAGTAGGAGCGATGCCCAGCTGTGCCCATGCCACGGGAGCAGGATGACAACCCCAATAGACCTACCTGCGCTGCTCCCCGTCCCGCCGAGCACCCACTTCGCCAAGTCAGCACAGGTGGTGGGTGATGGGTGTCCCTCCACGGGTGTCAGGCTGAGCCAGTCATCAGTTGAGGTGGCAAGGCCACGCTGGCGGGTGGCCCCACGGTGCTGCCCGGGTTGCCCACCGGACTCGCCGCCCGCTGGCTCCCAACCCCGCTTTTATGGCCACGGAGCCTCCTCCTGCGGCGGGGCCCGGCTGTGCGCGGCGGCAGAGCCAATCGGGGCGAGGGAAGCTGTGAATAATCAGCCCCGCAGCATCCCCGCCACCTCCCGAGCGAGCTCGCCCGCCCCGCCGAGGCCTCCCCGCAGCCGCCCGGCCGCCCCTGGGGCAGGGGTGCAGGTCCCACCGCTGCGGCTGCAGCACTCGGGGACCTCCGTCGGGGCCAGCCTTTGGTCCTCAGGGCCGAAATGTGTGCCCCGAACACGGGAGGTGGCAGGAGACCGGGATGGGGTCTGTCTTCTCCCACAGCTGCACGCCACAGGAGTTTGGCTGCTGGGGGTGTGAATCCCCTTGGCCACCAAATTCCAATCCTGCCCAAGCAGGACGAGGGAATGAAACCCTGACCTCCTCCTACCCCACTCCCCAAGCTGGGAAGAGGTACTGTTCCATGGAGATGCCAGGGAGAGGAGTGAGCCCATCCACTCTGCTGGGAAGGGAGAGAGGGTCTTCGTGCCCTGGGAAAGGCTGGATGCCCCCAACCCACCCAGCCTGGTTGCTGTTGGGCAAAACAGCTCTCACATGGAAAGCCTCAATCTCCACAAAATCAGGGCTCAGACCCCAATGAGCTTCCCCCCAACCCCACATCCCCCAAACCCTCTCCTCGTGGGAGCAAACCCAGAGATGAGCTGAAGGGGCAGGGGGAGCTGTGTGGGGGGACAGAGACACCGCCACTTTCCCTGCTCAGTCCTGATTCCTGTTCTCTCACATCCCCAAGCCTGATTTGGTGGTGAGGGAGGGCAGCACCAGGCAATGACAGGCACACCCTGAGCCCGTGCACCACCGTCCCACTGCACCATGTCACGACAGAGGTGTGGGATGGGGGTCCACGGCACAGGCCCCGTGGGGCCAGGCCAGTTTGCCTCAGCCCCACAGCCCAGTGGGTGCAGACACGTCCCCTGTGTCGCCGGCAGCGCAGCCCATCCTCTTGCCTTGAAGATGGAGCTATTTTTATCGGAGCTCAAGAGGGATGTTTCCCAGCAACCTGCTGTTCTCCCAGCTCGAACACCAGCTGCTGGACCTGGTGCCCCCTGCTCAGCCCTCCCAGCACTGGTGAGGGACATGGAGGCAATTGGCACAGCCAGGACCCTCTGCTGGGCTCCCAGCAGCCACAGCAGCCTGTGCCCTTGGCCCTCCATGCCCGAGGCTGGTGGTCACCTACGCTAGCACCCGTGTCTGCTCCCCAGGTAGCAGATGGGACTCCACAGCTTTTGCTTGGAGGTGAATTTTAACTCATCCAGGCCAGGGCTGTGCCTGCACAGAGGACGGACCAAGGGAGCAGGGCATGGGGTGGGGGGCAAGGGCAGAGCATCCTTGGGCCAGTGGAGGAACCCACACTGGGTGCTGCAGTGAGGGGGATGGAGCACACCAGCAGAGAGCAGCCATGCCCCCCCTCCGACTGTGTTGGGTTGTGCTGGTCTGTGCAGGCACAGAACAAAGCTGAGAACAAAACACAGCTTCAAACCACCACTGGCACCTTGGGCGAGGGGCTGTGAGCAGACCCTGGGCAGTTTAATCCTTGCTGCCAGGACTGGCTGTCCTGCAGGCACTGCAAGTGTGGTGGGGAGGAGCATTTCTGCACCGAATCCATTATTTTTATATAAAAATATATATATGTATATATGCACCCAACAGCCTGGGGTGCAGCCACCTCCCGCACAGGGTAATTGCACTGGAGGGAGAGGTGTTCCTAGGGATGGTGCAAACCCCATGGACACAGAGGGAAAAGTCGTTTGGAATAATGTTCCTTCCCTTTGCTCCAGGTGGGAGGTCGAGTTCCTGCTGTCCCCAGAGCAACGTGCCACAGGTGTGCTGAGCTGGGTGAGAGGGTCCAGGCAGGCGTGGGGGGTGACAGGGTCCCCCGGGAGAGAAGCTGGGAGCCAGCCCACCCACCAGCAACTCTAATTGATATTCATCTGTCTCCTCCTAATGGGAAAGTGTCTCTGAGTCACACTGACATTTCCCTGGGACAATGGTAATTAAGCACCCGGGTAAGAGGAATGTGCGGTAATAGAAAAGTTAACTTTTCTTAACTACCTGAGTGAAAGGCGGGTTCGACGAGGAGGGGGCCGAGCGTGCCAGGCACCCGCGGAAGAAGGTGGGAGTTTAATGGCAGCTCACGTCACACGGCGCTGCCACTCTGCCCCTGCGCCCCCCGTATCCCCCCGGGGACCCTCCCCCGAGCCAGCCAGGACGCTCGGCTCCCCATCCCGGGATGGGGTAAGCCGTGCCTGCAGGTTGGGACAAGCTCTGCCGGCCGCCGGGGCTGTCCCCGAGCGGCGGGACCGTGACCCAGCGCTGCCGGCGGGAGTGGCCGTGGATCCTCCAGCACGGTCGGCTTTATCCCATTCAGCGGGCAGGGCTTTTCCAGAAACTCCTAAAACGTTCGCGCTCCTGCCCGGCCCTGCAGGAGACGCATTTTGAGGGACACTGGGAGAAATGAGGGATGAGCTGCTGCTCCAAACATCCCGCGGGAGCTGCGCCATCTCCCATCGCGTGTGACAGCACCGGAGCGGGCCCCCGGCACTGCACCGGCAAAGGGGGTACCGGAGCAGGGAGAGGGCGCACGGTGACCTCCCTGCGTGGGCAGGAGGCGCAAGGGCCACTCGACGGCGGTGCGAGGAGCGGCGCCCACGCGAGCGCGGCGAGTCACGGCGCTGCCGAGCGGCACCGGGGACACGGCGCCCGCAGCCCCCCCTTCCCTCCCGGGGAAGGTGAAGTGGCTCCATTTAAAAGCAAATTGAGGTCAAACCACTCGCAGGAGCTGTAGCCGCCCTGTCACCGCGGGGCAGCTCCGCGCTGGAGCCACCGGTGGCTCCGGGGGTCGCCGTCCCCTCCCCGCGGGGCCCGGCGTGACGCAGCCCGGAGCTGCCGGGGCTGCGTGATGGCAGCGGCACATGGCTCGGCAGCCAGGCGAGAAATCAGGGAATTTCGAGAGCTCCTCCGTGAACAGGCTCTGCAGACGATCTCCTTGACCGGTGCCAACGGCACCGCGCGGGGGGCAGGAAAACGCGGCTGGACCCAATCCCGGGGGGACACACTGCAGCCCCGGAGTCCCGGCGTGGGGCAGTCGCCGCGTCCCGCTCTCAGTGATGGATGAACGTCCCACACATGGACACCCCGTGGGTGCCGCGCCGCCCCACGCCAGCCTGGGCTGCCCCAAAAAAACCCCGTCTCGGACCGCAGGGCAGCAGGGCGATGTCTCCCGGGATCGTGGAGACTTTCCGGGGAACTTCCAGCTGGAATTCCCCGGTGATCGCCGGGAGCGGGGTCGGACTGTCACCGGCGGGGCCCCCCAGTGCTGCCGGGGCTGTGAAAACGCTCCCGGTGTGCCGAGCATCCAACACCGCACGTCCACCGCTGGCGCACCGGGGATTCACCGTCTCAGGGATGCACTGTCCCGCTCCCCGGTGTACCCAGCACCGCAAGGCTACTGCCGGCACGGCGTCTCCCGGGGATTCGCGGCATCCCGGGGCACCGGCACCTCCCGAGGCATCACCACTCCCCGGGCGGCATCACACCCGACCGCCCCCGGTGCACCGGCCCCCTCACACCGCACGGACACCGCCGGTGCACGGGGCCCCTCCCGCGGCATCTCCCGACCCGGGGCGGTGGGAGGGGGCGGTGGGGGGGCGGGTCACCCCCCGCCGTTACATAAGGGGTTACGTCAGGCGCGCGGCCCCGCTCTTATCCCGCCGCCGCCGCCGCCGCCGCCCGCCCAGCCCAGCCCAGCCCATTCACACGACGCCGCCACCGCCGTCGCGCAGCTCCGGTCCGAGCGCCCCGCCGCCAGCGCCGCGCCGCAGGTGAGCCCGCGGGGCAGCCCCGAGCCCGGAGGGGCGGGAGGGCCCGGCAGGGGGACCCGGGCGGCCCCCATGGCCGGCCTGTTTACACCGGCGCGGCGCGTACCACCGCGGCGGGGCAGCGGGGGGGGCCGGCCGCCGCGCTGAGCCCCTCCTCCCCACCCCCTCCCCCGCCGAGCCGCGCTGGCGCGCCGCGCCCTGGCGGCCGCGCGCGGGCCGCAAACCAGGCGCCCCGCTCGAGCCCCGGCGCGGCGGCGGCGGCGGCGGCGAGAGAGGCCGGCCCCGGGGCGGCGGCGGCGGCGGCAGGCTGTGCCGCAGCCCCCGTGGCGGCGGTGGTTCGCGCCGCGCGGCCGCGATTGGCCGGGCGCTTAAAGGGCCGGCAGCGCGCGCTTTTCCGCCCCGCGGCGCGGCCGCGGCCCCGGCGCGTGCCCCTCGCCCGCGCGGCGCTGCCCGGCACGCAGGGCGGGCGGGAGGACATGGACGGCGGCCGCCGCGGGACACAAAGAGCGGCCGTAACGGCGGGGCGGCGGCGGCGCGCGGCGCGGCGCGGGGCCATGGCGGCGGCCGCGGCGGGGCCGGGCATCGGCGGCGGCGGCGGTGGCGGCCCGCGGTACAGCCTGCTGGCCGAGATCGGCCGCGGCGCCTACGGCGTGGTGTACGAGGCGGTGTCGGGCCGCAGCGGCGCGCGGCTGGCGGTGAAGCGGATCCGCTGCGACGCCCCCGAGAACGTGGAGCTGGCGCTGGCCGAGTTCTGGGCCCTGACGAGCCTGCGGCGGCAGCACCCGAACGTGGTGCGGTTCGAGGAGTGCGTGCTGCAGCGGCACGGCCTGGGGCAGCGCATGAGCCACGGCAACAAGCGCAGCCAGCTCTACCTGCGCCTCGTCGAGACCTCCCTCAAAGGTACCGGCCGCCCTCCCGGGGCACCGCCCGGGCTGCCCTCGCGCCCGGGGCCTCCGGGGCCCCCATCCCTGGCACCCATGTCACCCCCCCATCCTTTCCCTTTGCCCTCTTCCTGCTGCTATCAGTGTCCCCCTGCACCCAGGTCCTCCTGCCTACCCCCGTGTCACCCCATCCCCAGGTTTTATCCCCCTTGGATACAGGGGCAGGACACCCTGGTGTTTTGCCCCCTCCCGTGGGACACCCTGCTGCAACACCCCCACCCCAGGCACTGTAGTGCCCTCCCTTGCTCCCCATCACCCCCTTGCTCAAATCCCTCCATGGCATTGTCCGCTCTCAGGAGCACCCAGAGCTCCCCCCAGCTCTCAGAACACCCCTCCCTCCACTTTGAATCACTGTTTTTCCAGCATAACCACCCCTGGGCTTCCCCCACTGTGCCCTTGGGCACCCCATCAGCCTTGCCAGCCCTGGGGTTCCCTCTGGAGTACCTGCTCCAGGCTTGCTCCCTGCTGTTCCCATCACCCACCTCTGTCCTGTCCCTGCACGGCTCCCCCACAGGGTCTCTCTGCTGCCCCTCTTTGGTGCCACCCACCCTGAGCACACCTGGAGAATCCCTGTTCTGGGCCCTGTCCCCCATGCCCTGCCCTTGGGCTCTGCCTGTGTGCCCTCTCTACTCTTCCCTGTGTTCTGCTTCCAGTGACACCCTTCCCTAAGCCCACACTTCTGTCTTGCAGCCCCATCCCTCTCTTTCTGAGCAACCCTGTTGCCACCTCCAGGATCAGACCCAGCCGTGGGGGACATCCCTGGGTGGTGCCCCTGCAACCCCTGCCAGCACTGACCTCGTCCTCCTCCCTTTGCACCCCAAATCCTGGGGTTCCCTCTGCTGCCACAGCACACACACACATCCCTGGGGGACCTTCACAGCCTCTGCCCCAGTCACACCGAGGGGACATCTCCCTGTCTCTGCCTGATGTCCCATCTCTGAGCACCCCAGGGCTGCAGCCCTGCCTGCTCCCTTGAACTCTCGTGGCTTTGGGACCGTCCCCATTTCCCCCCAGTGCTGGCTCTGTGGGAACAGCCCTGGAGAAGCATCAATGCTTGTAGCCCAGGCTGACACCCCCATTTTCCCCTGGGGTCCCTCCATCACGGGACTGTCAGGGGTCACCTTCTCCTGTCACAGCCGATGACTGTGATGGTGACATCTCCAAAATGCTCCCTCCCTCTGCTCTCTTGGCTGCTTGTCAGTCCCAGCTTTGCCAACGTGCTGCCAAGATGTGGAAAAATACCAGAGCCCTCAGTGCCCCTCGGGCCCCCCAGCCTGCTGTGGGCAAAGCCAGCTCACCCCAATCCCTGTTCCCCAAATTTGTGTGTAAATTGACTCCTGTCTGCTCCTCAGGGCTCAATTCCTCAGTGCCCCCAGCTGAGCCCCCAGCACTGGCAGCCCCCAAACCCTGTGCCAAGCACAGAGGTCATGTGAGGCTGCTGAGACCCATCCTCTGAGCAAACCTGTGGCTCTGACTGCCCCTGCCTTCCCTGTCCCCTCTGTACCCCTGGGGGAGACGTGTCCAGACCTGCCTGGCTCCCCCCATGCAGCCCAAGCTCCTGGTCTCCCTTCACGCAGCCACCCAAGGGAGGCTCCCCGGGAAGGGCAGTGTCCGAATTCCTGTGCAGCCTGGACTCAGGGCTCCCTGGGAGAGGAGCCAGCTCTTCCCTTCGGGTGCGTGTCCAGCTGTAGCAGGCCAAGCTCTGTCTGGCAGGTACAAGGGTGGGTTCCCACACCCCCTCTGTCGTGTTTGCACACCCCGAGGAGGGGTAGCTCGGCTTGGGGAAAGCTCTTGGGCAGCTGTAGGTGCCTCATCTCCAGCTGGGGAGGGAGCCCCATAGGTGCCCCCATCTCTAGGTGGGGATTGAGCTCCCTGAACTCCCAGCCGTGGGGAGGGCTTTGCCTGCCCTGGTCCTGCTGCAGCCCCAGGCTGAACAGGAGCAGTTTGACTCCCCAAACCAGAGCACATTTTCTCCTCCCTCTGCCCTCCTCCTGCTTGCCCTGGGGGCTGCCTTGTGCCAGGGCAGCCTTTGCTCGCTGCCTTCCCGAGCCTTGGGTCGGATAGACACGGATATAAATATTTCCAAAGCAAAAGGCAGAGCTGGAGGAGCCCCCCCCAGGTCTCCTGCTCCCGTTCCCGGTGCGCGGCAGTGCCGGGAGTGCCGCGGTGGCCGAGGAGCGGGGCTGCCGTGCCATTCTGCACGACCGCAGCTGGGCTATTTACGGGCCAGCGCAGATGCTGTGCCAACGTGCCGGGGCTCAGGGCACGGGGAGGATTAATCCAAGACCTTCTGAATCGGGAGCACAACTGTCGGGACACCCGGGCGACGTTGGGTCTCAGCTACGGCGCGGGAGCCCAAACCTTTATGGTTTTAATGAGACGTGGAATAATTAAATTTAAGGGCAGGGTGGTGTAAAGAGGAAGCTGAAAGCCCAGCGCTGAGCTGGAGGAGAGGCACAGACCAGTGCAATGTGCTCAGAGTCCTGATACAGGAGCATCTCCAGGGCAGCCATGTGCCCTTCTTGCTCCTAACCTAGAGCAGTGACAGAGCTGCCTTAAGTGAACAGGTATAAGGTCTTGTTTCCTAGGGTGTCACCTGTGGGGCCAACAACTTGCCACCAGCACTCAGCCTCACCTGTGGGCTGCCCTGGCATCACCCATGTGTGTTGCCATCAGCTCCCGTCTCTCTGGCACGGCCTCTTTGCACAGAGGGAGTTGGAGGTTACACGTGGTCGTAGGTGCTGGGACGCTGCTTCTGCTCTCCCTAGATTTTTGTTTTCCCTCTGAAGCCAAGCAAATTAGCATGCTGCTAATGAGCTCCCAGGATAGATGGTGGGGGGCTGCTGGAAGGATGGAGGGTGAATGTGTGCCATCCTGGGTTTGGGCAGGGAGCTGATTTGTTGATGGAGAACAGGTCTGGCCTGTCATCAGCTCTTGGCTGCTTGGCTTCAGCTTGCTAACATCTCGTCTTTAGGAAGCGGCTTGCCAGCTCTTTATGTTTCAAGCTGTTTGTTTTGAAGGCAGGAAGATGATTTAACAACTAAAACACTTTCAGATTATAGAAAGAAAATGAGGAAATATTACTTTTGGCTTAAGCCTCTCCTAGCAGCGCTCCACCCAAACTGGAGTGCCTGGTGCTTGCAGTTACTGCTGGGTCGCCGTCCTCCCCACGCTTGCTGAGGTTCAGGGGCCAAGTTTTCAAGCAGAGCCTTCGCTGTGCTAAAAACAAACCTTGGCTTGTCAGGGGCAACAGGTCCTGGCTGCTGCTGAGGCAGTTCCTGAGGGAAGGGGCTGTCGGCAGCGCTGTGTGGATGCTCCCACCTGGATGTGTGTGAGGGGAGTGAGGCTCCACTGTGCTCCCTGTCATGGTTTGATTCCCGGCAGAGAAGAGCCAGACCCTCCTGCTCCCTATGTGTTGGGGCTGTATGGATGCAGAGGGGAGCAGGAAAGCCAAACCCTGTGTCCTGCTGTGATGTCACTGGATTTAGCAAAGGGTGGTGGTGGCAGTGGCGTGAGCTGGGGCTGTCCTGGCTGTGCCAAGGGCTCTGCTCCTAGGACAGGCAGCCTCTGCTGCAGTTTCCATGCTGTCATGCCAAAGGGTGGCTTACACCGGAGAAACTGCTTTTCCTGGTCAGCATTTTGGTCTCCAGAGCCAAGCCTGTCCTGTGCTGCTCCTGCTTGGCCCTTGGGCTTGCCCTGCTCCAGCCAAATGAGACCCCTGTACCCCTGTGTACCTCCAGCCTGTTCTTCCATCCCCAGAACTAACCTTCAGACCTAATCTCAGCAGAAGATTGCTGAGGGCAGAGAGGTGCAGCCAAATCCTTGTGTTGTGCAGCTTTCCATTTCCATAGCAGTAGCCATGGATACAGACTGTTTGTGCAAATAACCAATATTCCCACCCACACCGATCCCTGACCAGTGCAGCCCAGGGCTGGGTGTCCCTGGTAGTCCTTGGCTTTACCTGCTGCTGGAAGTTTTTAGCTTTCCCAGATGCTCTCTAGGGCTTTGCTCAAACAAAACCCAACTTTGTCAAATGGGTGGAGTTACTTTAATGCTTTCAAAACACTGGAGTTCGCCAGTGGGATTTGTTAACAGTGGCAGAGGTGAGTGGTGTCCTCCAGCTTCTGCCTTATGGTGCTTGAGGGAAAAAAAAAAAGTAGTTTCTAAGTAGTTTCTAGAGTCAAATGATGCTCTGGTGGTGTGTGCAGGCTCTGCCTGTCACCTGGGTACTCTATGGAGGAGACCTGGGGTCTGGCAGTGGGGTTTGCATCTTGGCATCACCTAGTGGGGCGAGGTCTGCCAGTGCTCTCTGGGGCACCCTGGCATCCTCAGGGAGCACCAGTGGTAGACCTGTCCCCATTAGCTGAGATGATTCTGCTGTGGTTTCCATGTATCTTAATTTACGTGCAGGAGAGTCTTTTCCTTGGCAGGAGGATTTGTGGAGTAAAACCTGGATTTAATGAATAGACCCTGAGATGCTCTGAGCTTGAAGAGCTCACTTTGATGTCTGGTGAAGGGAGAAGCTGTTTGGGGTGTGATATTTAGTAGTAGCAACAGTAACAGTCACCAGCGTGGCAATTACACTCAGCAGACATGGTTTGCTGCTTGGACCTCCAGTTTCATCTCATTAAAGAGCTGTTGGCACTTAATGAAAGCTGGATGAAGTGGCAGAGCTCCCCCAGCACAAATGCAGTTGAACGCACAAATTTGGCCTGGGAACACCCCGTGGGCTTGGACAGTGGTGTGGCCACTCTTAGGCTGCACTGGCACCATTAGTTATTCCCCATGTGCATTTCCAGTAAATTGTGCAGAATGAGCCAGCCTTTGCCTCCTGCAGCAGAGCTGAGGTTGAGGTCTCCCCCTGAGGAGGAGGTGTTCACATAGAACTTTTTTTCTCCTGTAGACTTGCTGCTGATTGTGCCTTTAGCCTGTGTTCCTTGGCTGTCAGCCTGGGCAGAATGGCCTGATGGTGGGGCTGGAGCAGACGTGTTCTCAGTGCCACTCACTGCGCTTGGCTGGGAAGAGATCCCTGAGCTGGCCCCCAGGCAGTGGCTTGGATAAATGGGGTGCTGGTGTGTGGGATCCTAAAGCACTTGAAGCCACAGCAGTGCCACTGATGGTGCCCTGCAGTGCGATAGGTCCCGGTCACGTTCCTGTATCCACATAAACCAGACCCGTTCCTCATCTGCCCTGGGTTAGTGTGGACTTTGTAACGTGCCTGAGAAACCAACTCTGTTATCCCTCTTGCATAGGTGAGAGGATCCTGGGCTATGCAGAGGAGCCTTGCTACCTGTGGTTCGTCATGGAGTTCTGTGAAGGGGGAGACCTCAACCAGTACGTGCTCTCCCGAAGACCCGACCCAGCAACCAACAAGAGCTTCATGCTGCAGCTGACCAGCGCCATTGCCTTCCTGCACAAGAACCACATCGTCCACCGGGACCTGAAACCAGACAACATCCTGATTACAGAGAAGTCTGGCACCCCCGTGCTCAAGGTGGCCGACTTCGGGCTGAGCAAGGTCTGCGCTGGCCTGACCGCTCGGGGCAAGGAGGGTGGGCACGAGAACAAAAATGTGAATGTGAACAAGTACTGGCTGTCCTCGGCCTGTGGCTCTGATTTCTACATGGCCCCCGAGGTCTGGGAAGGACACTACACTGCCAAGGCTGACATCTTCGCCCTCGGCATCATCATCTGGGCCATGATTGAGAGGATCACTTTCATTGACGCCGAGACCAAGAAGGAGCTGCTGGGGACCTACATCAAGCAGGGGACCGAGATTGTGCCCGTTGGGGAAGCGCTGCTAGAAAACCCAAAGATGGAGCTGCACATCCCTCAGAAACGCAGGACTTCCATGTCTGAGGGGATCAAGCAGCTCTTGAAAGACATGTTGGCTGCTAACCCGCAGGATCGACCTGATGCCTTTGAGCTTGAAACCAGAATGGACCAGGTTACATGTGCTGCTTAAATTCAGGGCAGGGCACTGCTGTGCTTTGCAGCTGGGTAAGTGATTCGCACTTTTTATCTTATTCTGTCTGCTGTACTGGCCCCATAGTGCACTTTGTAGTGACACAAAGGAGCCTTATGTTCCCAGAGCTCTTTTCGTAGTGACTCATCAGAGCACTGTTTTCACCTATTCTACTGCAAAAATAAAGTAGAAGTGGGAAACAGAATTAGCAGCTGCGTGTCCTGCCACTGCCCGAAGGCCCAGTGGAGTTGGGAGTCCTGCTCCTCACAGGTTCTGGCCAGTGTCAGAGACAGGCTGGGGTGTGGCAGAGAGACCTGTAAGCACTTGGTATAAGCTTTGGGGGCATCTTTCTCCCCCGGGGGCAGGGAGGGAGCTGCCACTTCTGCCTCTGCTATGTGATGTAATTTCTGTGATCAGTGTTAGGGGCACCTCACTGTCTGGAACCATCTCCCTCCCCTGTGACACTTGGACAGGGCACCTCGGGGCTCAGCTGGCTCTGCCAGCAGGCACCGAGTGGCACATCTGCCTGGGCACAGAGCTGTTTCCTTTCACCTACGAGGCACATGGGTCTGTCTTGTGGCTCTGTTTCGTTTCCCTGTTAAGGGCAGGACTTCCCTTTGGTGTGAACTGCAGTGTCCCAAAGCTGGGAGATGCTTTGCTCTCCAGCATCTGTGTTTGTAGACCTGTGTCTGCTCAGGAAGGAAGCTTACAAAACAGCAGTGCTCAGACTGAGCTCTACTCTGTTCAGGAGTCCCCTCCCTTCTCCCCCCAGCTAAATAGTCTCAAGCTCAGAGGTCCTGATCCTGAGACCTGGGTGGTCACACATGGTCTGGAAGGATCCCTGGGGATGTGGGGTAACTGGCCCTGTCATTAACCAGTGACACAGAAGGACTGGGAGGTGTTGACCACATGGCAGAGCTGTCTGTAAACAGGAGCTGTTACTAGGGATTCTCCCAGCCAAACATTTCAATGGAACTGAAGAATTACAGATTACCAGGGGTGAGGCTGATCTCTTCCCAGCCCAGGTCTTTTCTCAGGCTCCTGCAGAGCTGCCTGCCTCTCAGTGATCCCCAGAGACCTCTGACAGCCTTGCCTGTGTCAGGTGCTGGCATTGCAGCCTGTGCTGTATGTAGAAAAATAAGGATATGGAAGTGGAAAGACCCATTGGGTGGGTCTTGTTCTGTCACTGTTGGTTTGTCCAAACTTGTGCACGGACCATCCCCTCTGCACCATCCCACGCACAAAATATTTAACACCCTTGAGGTCTCAAGTGCAGATAACTGATTCAAACGCTTCTGCCTGGGGCTTGATACTGGGCCCAGTGCAAGTGTGGATTAGTGTGAGAGGAGTGAATCTTCGGAAATGTGAGCCCTTAAGAAGGGTGTGCTCCAGCCCCGGGGCAAGAGCAGACACCCACCCCACCTTGTGCCCTGGAGGCGAGGCGTGGGGCCGGTCCGGGGTGGGAGCAGCTCTGCCGAGGGTCAGGCCGGGCTGTGCCATCTGGGCTTGCTCTGTGCTGACATGATGCTGCTGAGTTATGCAACCAGCCCGTGCCCTCCGGGGAAAATTCATCCTGCGCAGATCTGCGGAATAGTACATGAAGGGATAACAAACACCGAGGGGACAGTCCTACCCCGCGGCTGTTTGCTCAGTCCCAGCTGCCTCCCTCAGCCCCCCCCAACCCCTCCATCCGTGAGGCTGCACCGATCGCTCCGTCGTGACACAGCTGCGGCAGCGATGGATGCTCTTACATAACCCAACCTGGCACACGGAGCGTGGTCGCTTGGCCCAGATAGAGCCCAGCACCAGCCATATGTTCCCTGCAAGCCCACAGCGTTCCTCTCTCTGCCTCAGGCCTGGGGCACCACAGTGTTTGGTGGGCTTTGCTGTGGGGTTTTTCTAATGCCTGGTGTAGCAGTGCGTTCCAATCAGCCTTCCTCTGGCTGCTGTTAAAATGCAAATCTTAAATTGGAAACCTGCTTGAGAAGCTTAAAATGGGATTTAGAGCAGGGCCTGAATTCTGCTCTCAGGTAATTTTAGTTGACCGAGAAACTCGCGTAACCCCTTCCGACTTAGTGTGTAGCTTGGTCATGCAGCGAGTTCTTCCCCAGGACAGTTCAGACCTGCTCAGCCTTGGTTCCTGTCATAACCTGGAAATTTGTAACCCTCCCTGACCCAGGCAATCGGATTTTTGCTTGTTCTTTGCTGTGCCACTGACCTTCTCAGGTTTCGCTTCGTGTCTCAGCAGCTTTGCCTTCAGTTCTGCCAGGGATGCTGCACCCACCTGGCAGCCCCACGCTCCGCTGCCCTTCCGAAATGCTGATAGGAAATGTCAGTTCTCAGAGAGGAAAGTGTTTCTGGCTTGGTTTCCGCTGGATGCTGGGAGTGCCTGAGGTGGAGATGATTCCTTATCTCCTTGCTCTCCCCCCCAGCACTGCCGGTGGCCCTGGGGCAGTACTTCCAGCAGAGGTGGGCAATGTCTTCCTGGGGAAAACAAAGGTCTTCTCTTTCTCATTTGAACAACTGTGCTTCCCCACCTTGGGCAGAAGTTTATCTACAGCCTGAGATCGTCTGCAGAAGTTTATTTAAGCCAAGTTTATCTACAGCTCTCTAGAGCTGTTCGCAATGCCTTTTGGACAAAGAGGACAAAAGCCTTTCTGGTACAGTTAGGGAGTGGCTTGGTTGTGTCGATTGCCTGCTAATGTGTCTCTTGATTGCTGTGTGATAGCCCAGCACTGACTGCTATGCTTTTAAGAAACTAGTTTGATTCACACAGGACAGCAAACTGCAATGGTTGTGGTCAGTGTAGAAGGCAGCTTGTTTCGGCAGATCTTATTCCATGATATTTTCACTGTGGATGAAACAGTTGGTCTCATGTTGGGGTGGATGCTCAAGATGAATGGCAGGAATCTCTGCAGGCTGCTGCAGCATCTTTGGGGCTGCCATCAGCAGGAAGGTGTCTGACAGCCGAGGCCAGCCTGGTTCTCTCCAGCACTCCTCTGTCACTGGGTTTGATCATTCCAGTTTTCGGCTGAAAGTGGCTGTTTGCATTTGCATTGTTCTGCTCTTTGCATTTCCAACGTGCACCGGGAGCTGATGCTGAACAAGCTCATCTGCTCACCCTGCATGATGGTGTCTGTCTGGCCAGAGCTCCCTGGTGCTGTGCCCAGCCACTCCCAGCCCCGCTGATAAACTGCTGCCTTTTGGAATTTCGGAGCTGGAGGACAGAGAGGTATCAGGGACACGGCAGCAGCTCTGAGAGCTGTTGGTGAGCAGGGGTGCTGCATCAAGTTAGATCTTGTCTGTTAGTACCACTCAGCTCAAGTTTTACCCATTGGCCAGTCTAAGGACAGCAATTTCATTCCTGAAACAATGTTGGTTTTGACTTTGGACTGTTGCCAGTGTGGTTTGTGGATCTTGGCGAGGACAAAAGCCATGGGACAGTGAAAGCAAAGTCAGTTCCTCTTCTTGGCCATAGAAGCAGGTGCAGCATCACAGGGCCACCCCAAAGACTGGTGACACCCTTCTGGGCAGTACTGATTCTACCTGGGGTGAAATGAAGCCCTGCAGGTGAGTTGGATCGTGTCACCTGTGGCCAGATGTATTAGAGTTTGTGTTTGTTCACTGTCAGCCCTGCTTTGCCTTCTGGGGGAGGCTGCTGCAGTTGGGTTTAAGTTACTCTCAAAGAATGCGTCACAAATATAGGTATAGAGCGTGAGAAAGGGCTCAGGAGATAAATCAGGCTCTCAGCCCCCTTCCCTGGTACTCTGTGTTCCCACAGAGGGGCAGATATCGTGGTTAGCACGAGAAGGTGATGGGTTATCTCTCCCTCCCCTGCCCTGAGTCCTCTCTGCCGTGCAGACCCCATTGCCGCCTCCCCTCTCTGCGAGACCCACACGTTGGTGTCACCTTTGCATGCTGGGTGAGGACTCCATGGGCTGCTGGTTCACATCCTGCTGATGCTGAGTGAACATTCGAGCTGATTAAAACTATAAGTGGCATCAGGGGAGGGATTAAAAGCTCTTGAACAAGCCCCTGCAACAACGTGCGTCAGTGGGGTGAGCTCTCCTGTCTCAGAGCTGTGAGCTCAGGGCTACTCAAGCATGAGCCCTCCCTGAAAATGCTCCTACTCCAGGGAACCACAAACAGAAACACTGCCCTACTTCCTAATGAAGCTGCATCACAGGAGAAATCTTCCAGAGAAAGCCTTGTGTCTTTGCCCCTGACTTGATGTCTGGGTGCCTCCTTCCTCCTCAAAACAGTAGTGCTTTCTGATGGCAGCCTGCAAAAGTGGCATCTCTTGGTTGACCTCACCTGAAAAGTAGTGTGCCCATGACCCTGCCTTCTACTCTGAGCAGCCTCTCCCTTTGGAAATGTGTTCCTCAGGCACGGATTTAATGAGATTTTCTAGGGCTAAGGGATTGGAGTAATTTGCTGGGCAGTGGCATTTTTTCTGCAGTAGGTCTCTCCTGCTGCTCCCTCAGTGTCTCTACAGAGTCTGTGGGGTCCTCCCTGGTGGGGGAGGACCTGCCCCTGCTGAAGGGGGGAGTTAAATCCAGCCCCCTATTTTTTTCCATATAACTGAGCTCAGAGCTCAAGTTTGGGGAAAAATTAAACTGGCTACTACAAGGACCATGGGGGAATGCTGAATGTCAAGGCTTTGGCCAGAGCAGGGATTGGGGCAGCAGATACCTGCCTGTTCTTCCCTAAAATTCCTGGTGCTGAGCATCCTTGTGGACTGAGCTGTGAGCTCATCCTACTCTTCTTCCAGCTATACCAACCTGTATTTTAGCCACCTCTTGCAGAGCCACTTGAGATGCCTGAGCTGCTGCTGACGCACCAGGCGAGCGGTGCAGGCCATCTCCAGGGTCACAGCTTGTTCCACCTTTCCTGGTGGAGCACAGGGGCCGGCACTCATGAATGTATTATGTGGATGCTTGAGGCCGGGCTCTGCCATGGTAACACTTGTCCTTGTTCCAGCAGGGCTGTCACTGCAGGGAGCTCTGTGGGATGGGGTGATGCTCAGCCCCCAGTCAGCCCACCCCAGCTCAGTCCCTGTGCTGGGGCTGCTGGATGTGTGCTGACCTTGGCAGTGTGCTCCATGCACTGCTGAGTCCCTCTGGGAAAGAACTGACTGTAAACTGAGCCCAGTTCCTGTCTGGATCGATAGCAAAAGCACTGTGAAGTGGAGAGATGTGGCAGCACCCGTTTTGGACTAACTGGGGTCAGTGGGCAGGCAATGGGAGTGGTGTCCTACACCCTTTCCATCCAGCAGCCACAATGGAGTCACAGTGTAGTAACTGGAACAAATCACTGACAAACCTGACCTGTCTTTCTCCTCTCTTGTTTTCTCTTGCAGGTTTATTTACCAGGGACCCATAATCTCCGTTATTTACGTGTAACGAGGAAGTCAAAGATAAGGGAAGATGATAATACAGAAGATCTCTGGCAATGTGAAATCTTTGGGTGTTACTTTATTGTGTCGGGAAGGGGTGTTGTGGGGGTGTGGGAGGGGGCTGCAGGGGCCTGTGGAAGAGCACAAGCTGGCAGCTGTCACACTGATGAGACCTTTAAACAAGATCCAGAGAGTGGAGCTGCCCTTGCCCAGCCCTCCCCGTGCCCCCTGTGCTGCCGTTTGACTCAGTAGATGTTTCTAGAGATGTGGTTCCATAAGGAGGCGGCCTGGCACTGAGGTGTGCTGCCAGGCACCAGCTCTGAGTCCAGCTGGGCACAATTTTGGGTTGAAAGCTCTTGATTTAGCCTAAGGAAAATGGAAGCAAAGTGATGGCGAGGTTCGCACTGGGAGTGCAGTGCTTTAGGAAGAACGAGTCTCTCGGATCACATGTTGCAAGCAGCTAAACAATAATAATTTCATAGCCAGGCAGCTCCTGAATAGGGGGGGTGCTGCCCAGGCTGTGAGCAGTTGACATTAGGATAGAGTAGGATAAACAAGCTGGAAAGCCATTTGGCAAGGCATATCTGCTGCTGTGGTGGGCAGACTTCCGCTCTCCCTGAGCTGGATTTCATTATGATGTTTGATACTCTCTGCACAGAGGTAACTGTGGAGCTGCTGAGTATGTTTTCAGGTGGAAATCATCTGCATACAAGAGAAACACAAAGCAGTCCACTGCTCTGATCCATTTAATACTGAGCTCTAGTTGTTAGGAACAATGCTGGGGAGAGGAGGAGGTTTGGCCTAAGTGGCTTATGGGCTGGATTCTTGCCTCTGATGGGACACTTTTCCCTGCTAGCTAATGATCTCTGGGAAGCAAAAGGCAGTGCTGCTGCTCAGGGTGGGGTACAGTACAGTACAGCTCAGGTAAGGAGATTGGAACCTCAGGCTGAGCAGTTAATACTCTATTTCCTTGTCTGCAGTTAAACTGTTCTGGGGCTGCCCCCGTGTTGATGATCTTTAGACTTTGCTCACTGTAAATGCAATGTAAAGCACCACCTCTTCTCCACCCTGCAGCTTCTGAACCACCTAAAACGTTTCTCAGCAGGTTAAATCACCCAGCAGTGGGTTGGGGAGCAGGGCTGGTCTGACCCAGCATGGCTCCCAAGCTGCTGGGGTGCTCAGCCTGGAGCTGGCCATGGCCATGGGCAGGAGGGGATCACCCCTCACCCCTGGCTGTGGGAACTGCTCTTTGCCTGTGTGCAGGCTGCAGCTTTCCTGGGTCATCACTGGAAGGTTCCTAACTGGCAGCACGTCTGTGTGTCTCCTCAGTGTGCTTTGCTGACCTCATGGGAATGAATGGAAATGGAGGAAATTCAGGTGGGCTAAGGCAGAGCTGCAGCAGGGAAAGGAGGGAGGGGCTTCTTTCTTCTCTTCCATCTATTCCAGGACACAAAGCTAAGGCTGTGACTGCAGGAAGGCCAAGTCCTTCTTAGGAGAACCAGGAGCTCTAGACCATCTGTCTGTGACTTGTGAAGGTTCAGACAGCACAGATTCAGCGCCAGGCCCTCGTTCTCACACCGCTTTTGTGTTTCTCCCTAGGGATGCTTCTGTGGGCTGCAGCCAGGTGGGATTCTCCTGCAGCTCTCTGTGTTGCATCCCTGAGGAGGGGGAGAGTGAACCCTGTAGCTCACGAGTGCAGTGTTAGTGCCCTGATCACTGGACCCATCCTTCCTCCACCTGGCAGAGCCTTTGCTCCTGACTGTTACAACTTCTAACCGAACCCTGGCCTGGACGGGTGCAGTAAGAGGGCTTTGTCCTCCCAGCCCTGCCCACGGGGCTTTCCTGCTGGAATGGCACCTCAGCAGGCATCTCATCGCAGTTGAAGGGAGCTTCCTAGCAGCAGGAATACCAAGCCTGAAAGGTAGGAGGTGAAGGTGGAAGGCAGTGAGTGAGGTTGTTCCCTGGGACTGTTGCCTCCAGCCAGCTGCCAGCTTCCTGCTCCTCTCTGGGGACAGGAATGAACCTGGCAGGCCCTGGGAGGGTCAGTCCTCTTGGTGCACTGCTGTTTCAGGCCATCTTCAAACCACACGTGTCCACCTCAGCTTTTGAATTGCAGATGTGTTTTTAAAGCAGCTTGATGTTAGTGAGCTAGACCGTAGTGCCTTACTTAGGATTTAGCAAACACTTTCCCAGGAGGAGTCCTAGGGCTGCTAGCCTTTGGCCAACGTGGATGTTTCCCTGATTAGTTTGTCCTTTTAAGAGCATTTCTCCCTGATGATTTTGCTGCTGTTTGTGCTCAACTCCCCAGACTATACAGGAACTTGCCTTGTGTTTACAGCTCCCCACATCTCTCCTCCCAGTTACTTCAGCTCAGACCAGCACTCCCTGTAGAACAAGGTGGGAACAGGGAACAGCTCAAACCTGCATGTGCTGTGGGATGGAGGATGTTTAGGCTTCTCCTGCCAGGTTGGTCTATCTGGCCTCACCTGCCTAAGCTCCTGCAGGCTGAACTTCCCCCTCCGCTGTGGATGTTCTCGGCATTAGGATGCACCGCTGGGAAAACCCGAGCTTAAGGAAGCAACACCAAGCCTGTGGCCCATTCCCCAGCCTGGCCAAGCTGGCTGTGTCTCCTGTGGCTGCAGTGAAGCTGGGCATCCAGGTGGGGGGTACCTGGTCAGTGTGGGGGGAGCCAAGGCCCCTGTTACAGAACCTTGTCACCCTCTGGGCTCGTGCCGGTGCCCACGCCGGGGGAGCGATTGTATGAAAACTGTTTACTTCTGACTTTGCTGTTTACAAGAGGGATGTGGGGTGGGTGGGGGGAACAAGCCAAGCCTCAGGAGGATTGGGAAACGTGTTATCTGCACCAGCCTGCAGCAAGGCTGACACCGCCGGCATCGAGCAGGTGTCACGGGGATTTCCCAGCCAACGTTGGTCCACGGGGAGGAAAGCAGAGGTGGCTCTAGCCTAGAGGGGTTAGATTAGCTCCCCCATCTCCCCTTGCTGCTGTGTTTAAGGTTCAGCAGTGCTAGTGACAGATAAGAGTTACCCCTGTGGTCTTCCTTTACTCCTCAGGACCCAGCTCCTTCACATATCACGGGCTCCCGGAGCCTTTCTGGAGCAATAAGATGTAAAACGAGCATTTACCATCGTCGTGGAAATCCTCCCTTGTGTGCAGTGTCTGTCTCCTCCGTATGCAGTATGAGTCTGGGTTTAAGCCTACCAAGCATCATGGGACAGCTGCTTCAGGGCACCAACTGGGATTCGTTTCCCTGGGCTTTCTGCCGGTCAGGAGAACAGGGAAACGCGGTGCTGCTTTCCTTCCTCGCCTCGGGCCTGTGCTGCCCGAGCCTCACACTCAGCTGTGCGGGGCGAGGGGGGCTCCTGGTCCCTGTTCTGGTGATGCTGACATGGGGTGGGTGAGTGGTGCTCAGTGCTGTGCTGGCTCAGCAGGCTTTGGGCTTTACTCCATCTTCACAGCCCTCCCCATCCCGTCAGCCGGGGCAGTGTTTGGAAAGCAGCAGGATGCGGCCGATGCTGCCATGGGGAGAGCTGTGCCAGCACCTCCTGTGCTGGTTACAGGCACATCCCACAGCGTGGCCCTTCATCTCCAAAAGGGTTTCACACTCCTGGGTGTCTGGGGTGGTGGGTGCAGCTGGGAGGGAAGCACAGGGAGCTGCTCTCTTCCAGCTGGGACCTGCCAAATTATTTCTCTGTAGCCTACCCGTAGTGCTTTTAGCTCTGAGGGTGTTTCACCCTCCAGTCTAGGCTGCTGGAAGAGCTCCTGGGTCACATAGAGGGGCTTGGTGTCCCCATCCTGGCACCTTTCCCCTCCCCAGCAGCTGCCCAGCCCACCATGGGCCTTCAGTTCGTTCACCCAGCGAATCACAGCAGCTTTGTAGGGGGGAGCAGCTTCACTGCCACACCACCAGGGTCACCCCAGGACAGGCACCCTGCCCTGGCCCTGCTGTGGGCTCCCCCTGGTCCCCATAGCCCGTGTGCTGACCTAGCAAGAGCAGAAGGCTTAAACCCAGACTCCAAACTAAAAATAATATTAGTAAATGGATCTGTATTTTTTTTCCCTTTTTTTTTTTTTTTTTTTTGCACAGAAGCTGGTAATCTAGGACCTATGTGTGAACAACTTTATATAAATATTTTTTGTACTTGGTTTACTCGGGTTGGTATGAGACGTTCTATTTAAGTTCTTTGAACACTGTGGATCCCCTGATGTGTATGAATGGCAGAGGCTTTGTAAATTAAGGGACGTTTGTGTGAATAAAGCTATTTGATGGGGTTGAAAAGCCACACACAACTTGAAACATGAGCTCTGTGTGTTTGTTCTCAGCTGTACTGGCAGCAGTGGGCAGACCAAGGCCCTGAAGAAGCTCTGACTCCATCCCAAAGGGCAGGTCCAGCTAACTCTGATCTGGGGTAGCTGGACTGACCCCAGGGCTTAGGGCACTAAACCAAGGCATGGTGACCAGTGCCAACCAGAGCATGGCTCTCGGGCATGCAGCACTTGAAGCCCTTTATCCTCGCCCTGGATTAGGATTAGCCCCGTTCTTGCTGCAGACACCCAAGTAGGCCACGGTGATTAGTGGGACAGGGAACCTCTGCCTGCACGAAAACACCTCCCTGTCCTGCCCCTTCCTTCCCGCCTGGCCACTTCCCCAGCAGCCCCTCGCCCAGTCAGCTGCCTGCTCTTGTGGTGGCTGCAAACCCACCAAGGAAAATGCCCAGCAGAACTGCTGCTTTATTAGCCACACTTTCTCCCTTTGCACAGATCCTCTGCCCCAAATCCCAGATGCACAGACCAAAACTGAGCTGGTCACTGCAGGTGGGTTTCCCCCATAGCCCCATTTCCAGCCAGGACTCCCAGTGCCGCAGATCGACACCCATGACGGGAAAAGCACCACAAGGCTGAGCCGCATCCTGCAGCCGTTTTCCTGTGGGTGATGCCCAGCAGGTGTTGGGCAGCTTGGGGCCAGCCTGGGTGGGACACGTGGTGGTGTCCCGTGGGACACACGGTGTGCCAGCACACGGGGCCATGCGGCACCGCTCGCCAGCCCTTGCGTAACGGCCCCGCAGCCTCGCGCGACCTGAGGCAGCAGCAGCACCCGCGCTGGGACGTGCAGGGCAGCCAGTCCTCCCCTGCTGCTCCCCTTGCAGGGCAGCCAGTCCTCCCCTGCCACCCCCCCTGCGCCAGCCCCAGCACCGCCGGCCGCCTGGCCCTGGGCTCCCTCCATGCACCCGTCAGCATTGTGCTCTCTAATCGCTGCCGACAGGCACCTAAAATGGATGCTCTCAGCCCGGTGGAGCCGCAGTGTGGCTGGTTGACCCAGCTGGAGGGATGGCGAGTGGGGCCCAAGCTGTGTTTCCCCCAGGCTGCCTGCCTTCCAGATGGTTATCAGGCACTGACTGCATGGCACCCACTGTGAGGGCAACCCTGGGTGCTCAAGCATCTCCCCCTAGTCCTGCCAAGAGGATCCTGGCTGCAGGCCATGTTAGCTCCGGTCACACTGGCCCCTGGTGTGAACCCGCCCCAAGACTGTCCCTGTCCTGGTGTCAAGTGCAGCTGCAGAGAGCGGCTGTGCTACACTGCTGTGCCCCACCAAATGCAGTCACCCCCAAAACCTCTGTCACAAATGCTGCTGCACCTCCAACACTTCTTCAGGCTTCACCAGTGACGAGAATCATGTTGCCAATCTCCAGGTTCATGGCATCCCACGCTTCTCTGTGACCAGACACATGTGAGCCCCATGGCATCTGGCTCCCAGCTCATCCCTTGCAAATGGGGTGAAACTGCACCCCAGCAGGAGCTGGGGATGGGAGTTCAGGTCGCTGTGCACGTGTGCTGCCGTGCTGCAGGCGAGGAGCTGGCAAGGGCAGGTGACCACACTGCACAGCCGACAGCCAAAAAGCATCATTAGTGAGAGAAGTTGGTGTCAGTCACCAGGAGAGATGTTTCACTCCAGATTTGCTCTCTGGAGACCTGCTATTTCACATGCAAAGAGGTTTGCTGAACTCCACAAAGGCGCTTCAAGTACTTGACAGCTGACAGAAGTCCCCTGGCAGCCACCGCCTGCCCCGCGCTCCTCAGGGACCAGGGGGAGCACGTGCTGGTGCAGAATTGCACGTGGGAGAGGCCACAGCCAGGCAGCAGGACCAGGGAGGGAAAGGCAGGTTTGGCCACGAGGCCAATCACAGTCCTGAGCAGCAGCACCAACCTCACCCCAGAGGGATTCAACATCAGGGCAGAGGCGAGATGCTGCCGCCATGGCTTCGCTCTCCCTCTCCCTGCTTGCACACAGGAACATTTTTCAAGAGCCTCCTCTCCACAAAGACTGTGTTTTACAGCTGAAGCTGTAAGTCATTCAGCACAAAACACAAGTCCATATTTCTTTTAAGATCTCTTGAGCTCCTCAAGCAACAGCCACTTCAGCAGCCCTCGCTGGGCCAGAGTGACTCCAGCTGCTGCCTGAGCTGGTGGGAGGAGAACAAGGTCCATTGTATTGGCACAGGACATTCATCCACCTCATCCCTGCATTGATGAATTGCTCCACTTTACCCATGTCAGGCTCCAGCACAGCAGAGGATGAACAACTAAAGCTGCACTAAGCCCACACACTCCATTGAGCTGGGAGATGACTCAGATGCAGGCGGAGGTGACGGTGAACACAGGGGACGAAGCTGAGCGAGCAGGGGCTCTGCTCTCCCGTGGGCCACCGTGCTGAGAGGCAGGAGCCTGGACCCTCCTCACCCTCTGTCCCCCTCTTCGGTGGCAGGACAGTCACAGTGATCCTTGGCACAGGGACAGCCCAGCATCAGTGCTCTGCCACACAGCAGATAAGGCCATGGATGGCACCAAAATGTCATTTATTAAATACCTTTTATCCCATTGCTCGCAGTACCCCAACAGCTCTCCTGCACCAGCTCAAGAGAGCAGTGCATGAAGAGCAGTGCAGCCCCAGTGTGTGTGGGATGGCCCTGGCTACCCTGTCCCTCCTCCTGCAGAACCCCAGGCGGCCCTGGGGATGCCAGTCCTGCCTGGGGGATCCAGGGGATGGAGCAGAGGGAGCAGCATTGCCCAAACAACCTCCTGATTCCAACCAAGGCTTCAGAAAAGCTAATTTGTGCCTGTTATCTGCCTTGAATGCAGGGTGCCCACCACACCTGTGCCCCACCTGACTCTCCCCACAGCAGGGACCGCACATGGCAGAGGCAGCAGCTTCACCCAGAGCCACTTTGGGTCAGTCTCAGTTCCATGAACAAAAGCCGCTTCTCCAGCTCGTTTCCTGACACAGCTAATGGCCTGTGCCCCTCTGGGGACCCAGCACTTGCTGGGAGGCAGCAAGGGAAGGAATTAAAAACTTATTTCCTCTGCCAGAGATAAGATCTTTAAACAAGCTTCTCAGCCAAGAACTTTAATTTTTTTTTTTTTTTTTTTACCAGTTTTCCAAGGGAATCTTGTTCTCCAGAATTGCATCCGCCTCCAACCCCACTTAGAGCTGCCAAAGCCTGCCCTTCCCCCGGGACCAGCCTGCAAGCGGCAGAGATGGATGGGATGACACGGGCATGATTTTACCCTTCTGTCCTGCTGCTGGAGCTGGGGGCTGTCAGGATTCCCAGAGGAGCCCCTGCTCTGGCCCTGCACTGTGGCTCCAGCCTCCCCAGATCACAGCCATGGGTGCCACAGCCCCTGCCCCAGCATCGGGGCTGGATGAGGCCCCATGGTGAGCACCCCTGCGAGCAGCAAAGCCTGGCCCATCGCTCCAAGCTCCAACTCTGCTCCATCCACACGGATCCAGCCCCACAACCACTGCTGTTTAACCCAGGAAGGGCTGGTGTCTGTGGTCTTGTGAAAGGTGCTTGTGCCCCCTCTGAAAAGCCTTCTGGGAATCAGTGAGGGCACTAAACTGGCCATGGAGGGTCCACCTTCCCTTCTCCACAAACCCAAGCAGGTCGTTGTCTCACCGTGTGCCTCAATCCCTCCTTGTGACACAGACTTGTCCCAGTACTGGCCCTGTGTGTGGGGAACATGGACAAATGTTCCCCAAGTCACTGTAGCCTTCAATGGCAAGAAATAAAAGCCCCCATGCTCGTGCCCTGGGGGTTTGCAGCCCCCACTCCTTGCTTGGAGGCTGTTGTGGGATCAAACGTGAGATGGAAGCCCAGAGAGATGGGAGGGAGCACGAGCCAGCGGGGTGATAAATCATGGATGGAGGCTCCAGCTCTGCCTGCCCTGCTCTGAGAGCATGCTGGGCACCACCTTCCCTGTGGGAAGAATGCTCAAGCCTCGAGCTGTGTCCCTGTCCCACTCCCTGGGGAGGGCACACATCCAGCTCCCCAGGCATTAGCCCGGCTGTGCTGCCCCCCAGGCACAGGTGATGACCCCAGGGGCAAGGTTTCAATCTCAGCAAGTTTTGCACTTCCTGTCTTTGCTCTCTGTCCCACAGCCAAGCAAACATGACCTGCTTGGGAAGTTTCCCTGGAAAAAAGGGGGATGCACGCTGGCTGCTGGTATCAGCCTGCCAGCAAGGGCCGTCCCGTGGGAGCTGGGAAGCGACAACCGGCCTTGAACTTACACTCAAGGATGTGTGTCTTGCAAAGTGCAGCACAGCACAAGGGGATCTGAACGGGCTTTTGATGAGCTTCCAGCAAGATAAAGGAGCTTCCCTGACCCTGCTCCGTCTTCCTGAGCACGATCATCGGTAAACCAGAGCTGCTGCAGCTTTTGGCTATGAGAGGCTCCAAACTCACATCAAAACGTGTCCAGTGTTTAAATTAATGTCACCACTGGAGAAAGGAGGGTCTGTCCGCCCTTGGGATCCCTTTTGGTGCCGAGATCTGTCCAGGCTGTCCATCCCTCAGCAGGGGAGGAAAAGAGAGCTAACAGACAGTGGCTCTCTGGAGGAGCAGATTGCGGGTTTGGGCTTAGGCCAGGGAAGATTTTTGGCCAGCCTCCAAATCCCCAAATTTATTGACCTGCTGTATGCAAACATCCTACCTCAAACTCTGGCAGGTCCAGGCTTTGGGGCTCACTCCCTGGGTGCCATTAGTGGGTGTAATGAGCTGGAGATAATTGCTGCCTCAGGGACACAATTAAGTCCTTCTTGCCCTGGTCCAGCTGGGGTTTTTGTATCCCAGGAGAGCAATTTCTCCCCTTCTCCTCCTCCCCCCACCCTCAGGTTCCTTAGAAAACTTCCATCCCTCTTCCTTCTCAAAGTGAGCCTCTGAATCACAGTCTGACGAACACCACGAGTTCACTGATGTGTGGCGATGATTTAGATTCGGAATATATCTGGAATGTATAATTTATTTCAGGTATCTGAGGCACCAGCGAAACTGGGAGCAAGCAGTGAGTAAATCAGTCATACCCTTGTGATGATGGGGATTGCAGCCTTTATATTGCTCTGAGAATCCTGCTCCCACGGAGCCAGGTGAGCATGATGAGGGATGGGTACTGCTTGGGGCTGCAGGGACACAGGCAGGGATCCTGGAGGAGGTGGTGATGTTGGAAGACTTTAATGACAGTGCTGCTCTGAGGACACAGCCTCTCAGAAAGGTCAGTGTTGAACAGCCCTCTGCCCTGGGACAGGGATCACTTTGAACCGGGTGCTGCCCAAACAGCTGCTCCAAACCTGGCATCCACCTCCACCCGCCAGGAAGCAGCAGAAGAGGAACCAGGCACAGAGCTCACCCCCACCCCTGCCCCTGTTTTGCCTTTGCAGCAAATCACTGTTTCAGAAATGCAGATGTGAAATATGAAGACAGAAATTGCCAGCGACTTTTAATTTGGGTCCTGCCAATTTTTCTGTTCCAGCTATTGATTTTCCATAAAGATTAATCCCTGCTCCCAACCCGCTCTGACAGGCACTATCTGGGTGTTTTGCTTATCCCAGAGCAAGGAAATATATGTTTTATTAAGTGTCAGAGCTTGATAATGAGAAGAGGGAGGAAAATCAATCGTCTGCTTATATCTTGATCTCAGACAGGACTAACAAGTTCTTTATTTTGAAGCTGTGGACAGGACAGCCAGAGTGACAAACGGAGTGACAGCGGCTGTCAGCTCTGCCACAGAGACAGCTCAGCTGATGATAGGGGAGGCAAAGGGGTACGTGGTGTTCAATGCTTCAAACACGTTTTTATGTGTATTAATTCAAAGAGATTCATATAATGCTATAAAATCCTATAATTGAATTGATCCCTGATGCAAAATGACGGAAAACACTAAAATTTCAGCTGCAGACTCTAGGCGGGTTTATGACCCTGTTTTTAAAATCTAGAAAACAGCTTGACCAGCTGCTCAGGGTAGGGGCAGGCAAAGGGATTCCATGTTTCCATGCTAAATTTGGGATGAAGGTTAGCATATATGGCAATGAGAAGTACAAAGAAGCTCAGTGCAAGTCTCTGCACCGTTGCAACCATAAGCCCTGTTTCAAGCGTGCACCATGCTGGGCTCACAGAAAGTGCTCAGGTGACACCCAAACCCTGCCAAAATGAGGAAGTGAAGCCCAGGATTTCACTTTTCCTGTGATTCCTCCTTGGGAATCTGGCACAGGCCTTAGCTGGAACAGGAGGCAAGGTTAGCTGGACCTCCACAGGTCTCTTCTCGTGCCGTCAGACCACCAAGGTCGAGGGAGAAGGACTCCTCCAGTTCCCAGCACACACAGTCTGAACAACAGGATCAAGATCCATGACATGAGCATGAACATTAATTTCCTGCAGAAATTTGGCATTATCACCGAATACTGATCTCCACTGGCCCTCCCCCCAAGCAAGGCCATCACACCTGCTTTCACTCATGTTTGTTATCTCTCTTGTCTGTTAGCGAATCACACCTGACAATTGTATAGTTAATCTCTTGGCAGCTGTGAAATGAAATGGTAAGCTCTGGCTGCCTTGAGAAGATGCATTGATTTCTTAAAATGACAGATCGCCTCCTCCCTTGATGTTGAAGCTGGAGCTCAGGGCTGGCGTTATGGATCCTGCCATCATTCAATTAAAAAAAGCTCAGGAGGGATGCACCAGCTAAGCACACCAGACAGCATTAAGGCTAAGCCCTGACCCAAAGATTTAATAGCAGGGAGTACAAGGGCACCTTCAGCCCAGGACGCCTGTCCAGTTTGCTGATGAACTCACCAGCTGTGGTATGGAGCTTGCCATTGTGAACCTGACAAGCCACTCTCTTCTCCACGGTAACACAGCTGGCTGGGCAGCTGGGTCCTCCAGGAAAGCAGGGAAGGAAAATTCCTTCCTCCCCAGAATGAAGTTTGCTGCACTTAATGGAGCAGTTTAGATGCTATTTCAAAGCAGCTCTTTAATAAGGATTATGTGTTTAAGTTAACAAAACTCCTGAGAGTGTGAAACAGCCTCAGTTTCACTGTGGAGAGCAAAGTGCTGCCCTTAGATGGACTCTGCAAGATTCACCCTCAAAAAGCAAAAAGCTCCCACTCAAAGCACACCGTAAAGCTCAGAATGTGCTACTCATATGCCAGAACCATCCCTGCTTTCTGAAATTTGGATTAGATATCAGGGAGAAATTCTTCTCTGTGAGGGTGGGAGGCACTGGCACAGGGTGCCCAGAGAAGCTGTGACCGGTCCATCCTTCGAAGTGTCCAAGGCCAGGTTGGACGGGGCTTGGAGCAACCCGGGCTAGTGGAAGATGTCCCTGCCCATGGCAAGGGGTTGGAATGAGATGACCTTCAAGGCCCCTTCCAACCCAAACCATTCTATGGTTCTATGGTTCCACGGTTCCATCACCCTGCGTTTCCAGCTCCCCTGGCTCCACGATGCCATTGTGATGCAGCAGCGGGCACCGAGTGCCATCTCGCCGTGCACAGCCCGTGTCATCGCTTTCGGAGCCACAGCAGACACCTCTCGCTGAACGGGCAGAGCAGACATGCTCTCCTCACGACGCCCGGTGTCCCCGGTGTCCCCGAGCCTGCATCCTGAGAAGGGGAAGGTACGAGGGACCGGGGCGGGCGGCTGCGAAGGAGCTTACTGGGATTTACCGCCATCGCCGCCTGCGGAGGGGGCGTGGAACGAACGGGGATGGGCTTTAAGGCTCTTCCAAACCCCAAACCATCCTGAGATGCTGTGAATTGCGGAGGGGGAAAGGTGTGAACGACTTTCGGGGCTGGTCCTGGGCCGCTCCATCCGCAGCTCCGGGGGGGTCTCCATGGCAACGGCGGCCTGCGGGGCTGCGGGGCCGGGCAGGGCCGGGCCGCGGGTCCATCGGGCCGGGCCGCACCGGGACCGGGGCACTCGCACACACCTCCGGGAGCCTGATGAGGTGGGTCGGGGCTCAGGGGGAAACCCCGCTGCGTGCCACATCGACCCCGTCCTGGGTGAACACAGAGCCCCCTCCTTGGGTGGCTGCGCCTCCCTCCCCACCCCAGGCTGCCAAGTGTAGCAATACCGCGGGGAATACAGCCAGCCCTTCCTGGCAGGGGAAATCAAAAAAACCCAAAACATATATATATATATGTAAAAACAGCAAGGGAAAACAAGCACAATGACAGCTCGGTCTGTGGGCAAACAAACTGCTCCGGGGAGCCAAATCCCTCCAAGAGTGGGGAATGTCACCTGGCACATGTGCTGGCACTGCTGCTCCCTGCGGGATGCCGAGAGCTGGCACTGCCTTGGAAACAAAAAAAAGTGAAAAGGGAAATACAGCTTGGTTTGTGTTTTCTTGGCTCTCTTGGAGAGAAAAAGTTGCAAATGAGTGACTTAGTGTATAAACTGGTGGTGCAGCTCGGGGCCAGATAGCTGCGAGGTTTACAAACGCTTGGAATTCCTATGAGGAAATGTTATTAGAGCCATTATGGATTTAGGGAAAATGAGGCTAAGGAAAATGTGTTTGTCAAGCAGGTATCACAATCTAGCTTCTACAGGGCGTGGAAGAATTAAAATCTCACATGTTGGATCTTACTTTGAAAATTCTGTATCAATTTCATTTTCAAATCACGTGTGTTCAGCTTGTGAATACCACCTCGATGTCCAGCTGGGTTCTCATTACAGTATCACTGGCAACAGGAACACAGGCATTTATTTAGCTAATTGCTGTTTGTGGTACATAAACTGTGTGAGTCACAGGTACTTCAGCTAAATCACAACAGAGAAACACCTTCCACCTCGGCTCAGAGGGCTCCGCCAACCAGGGCACATCTTTGCCAATAAATGAAGTATAAAATCATCTCAGACTGGTTTGGGTTGGAAGGGATCTTAAAGATCATCTCATTCCAAACCCCTGCTATGGGCAGGGACACCTTCCACTAGACCAGGTTGCTCCAAACTCATTCCAACCTGGCCTTGAACACTTCAAAGGATGGGGCAGTCACAGCTTCTCTGGGCAACCTGTGCCAGGGCCTCCCCACCCTCACAGGGAAGAATTTCTCCCTAATATCTAGCCTAACCCTGGTCAGTGTTAAGCCATTCCCCCTTGTCCTGTCACTCCAGGCCCTTGTAAACAGCTAAGATTAAGCCTGTCTAAACACCTTAACAACAAAATATTACCTGTTTGCAGGTTGCTTTACATGTGTTTCATTCTCTTACTGTTCATAGACTTCGAGCGTTCTACAGGAAAGCATCATGGTCTGGGATGATGCAAACTAAAGCCAAAGGAAGGGAAAGCAGTACATCACTGAAAACATGGTCAGGTTGTGACTGCCAATCCACTGTTGAAGGTGGAAGTGCAAGGAAAACGCTGTCATTGCCCTTGGAAGCTGTCGTGAGGTGACACCCGGCGTTGCTCTGCCTGCTGCACACCACCTCGCGTGGGGGCAGAGGGTTAATTTGAATCACCAAGGTGATCATGTAGCTGTAGGAACTGGCTGAGAAGATGGGTCTCAAACCTCAACAGCCTGGCAGATTACAAAGAGAGAAAAATAGACATCTCCAGAGAGGCAGAAGAATGGAAAGAAATTGCTTACAGGAGTACAAAGGCAGCTAATTAGAATGAAACAGAAGATAATAAGATAGGGAGAAATTTTGGCAGAGTGTCTAAGAGAATAGTTCCTGTCAGTGAATATATTAAGCAGAGGTAGAACCTCTCAAGGGGAGGGATAGAAGGACGCCATGGTTGGAACATGTAAAAGTAGACAATGCAAAATATGAGAAGCCACACAACTATAAAGGAAAATTCCTCTGGAACTACATCTGGTCTAGCAGTTCTTTCCCATCTATATAAGCTAAGCTTTAATTAAGAGAGAAGAGTCGCAGCCACGATTATACTCCCTCACAGCTGCTTTTCTTTTGGTTCTTAATGTTATTATTGCTGCTTTCCTACACAGCACCCGAGCTTTGGAAGCATGGCTAAGGTTTTGGATGAGACTGAAACCAGTTCGGAGAGTACCGCGCCCAGAGAAGAACGGCAAGACAATGCCACCGTGGAGCAGTACGTGAGAAATAAAAACCTTGTTCTGGATTTCCTGCACAACGACCTGAACCCTCGCCTCCTCCGGTACCACTGGAACAAATTTAACCTTCTGAAGAAGTGTTACTTTTACCTGAAGATTGAGCCCAGACACCTGTGCGTGAGAGACCAGAACAATATGATGATCTGCGCCGACATCCTGCAAATCGCAAACCCCTGCCAGCTCCAGAAGATTAAGAAGGTGGGAAAAAACCAGACTGAAATCCAGCTGGCACTTTTAACCGAGCTGTTGGAACAGTTGGAACGAGGCCGAAAGGAGCTGAGCCACTACGTGGAGACCTGTGACATGGCCACTTTCCTCTCCCAATGGGACCTGACTATAAAGAGAGTGCTCAAGCTGTCTGTGCTTTTCAGTAAACTCATTGCCTTGGAAGAGCCAAGAAAGCTCCATGTCAAGCACAGTTTGGTGTCACAGGTAATTCTTGGAGGTGCTGTACACCCTCACATCAGTCTTTCTCTGTACACAAAGAAGCCACCGATTTTTGATCGGAGAGAGTCATTTGCGTCCCAGAACTGGGCCCAGCTCAAGTGGATTAATGAAAACCAGGAGTCACACCTCGAGCGGTGGCAACTGGAGATTAAGTTAGTGACAAATGACAGTCAGACAGAGCCAGGATACAGTCGGATTCAGGAAGTCATCTCCAACCCATGTGTAATCCATCACCTGCAGCCTGGCAGATTGTACGAATTCCGAGTGAAGAGATCCGACACTCACACACTTGTCTACTCACAGTGGCACGACCGCATTGTATTGAAGACAAAAACTGTCCCTGTTGAAGACACCAATGGCAGCACCAACAGCAGCTTGATGAGGCGGCTCACCAGAACATCTTCCTCATTTTAATGGTTGGGAAAAGATGAATAATCAAAATAAATTCTTTAAACATTTTGCAGAAAATGGAACTCGTTCTGTTTTCAACAGCAACTTTCCGAGCGCCTTCCCCAAATCTCTCCAGTTTAACGGTAACCCATTCCGAATTTCTCACACAAAACATCTTCCTTAGGAAGCATTTGGGACTCGACACTTGTATCCCACTGCCAGGAACAACCGGTGGGAGCAGCCAGAAGCAGGAAATCTTGTAGGACACCTCTGAGACAGAAGCATCTCCACCATGCGGTGCTTTCCATACACCACAAGATGCTTTGTGCCAGATCCTTGCAATGATGGTTTGGGATTTTTAGCCCAAGTTATTGTCCTTCTTCCAAAATACCTGAACTGAACCCTACAAAATACCTGAATTGAACTCTGAGCTCTTCAAATCACCCACCCAAGCTTATCTCCATCACTGCTTCCTCTCATCCTCTACACCCTGTGCCTTGTAGGTACCTAAGCATGACTTCACACTTGTCCCTCTGTAGGGCATGAAAAGATCACTCTAATTAAAAGAAACCAACCAAATCCCAACAATAAATAACCCCAAGTCCCCCAGCAAACAGGGAAGGGTAATACATCCACACAACCAATAGGCAGAAAATTATCTTCTCTGCCCCAAACTGCAGCTAATGTTTATTTTCTTTTTTATCACTTGGTTCAGTCCAAACAGAGCTGACCCCACACAGATTCTAATCAAACCATCACATAAACAGACCTTTTAGTAATAAAATTTATTATTTAAATAAATTCAGATAATTTTTACAATTATGGCTTAAATATCAAAAAGAGGAATGTTGAGGTTCATTCTTATAAACGGTCGAAGCAGGTAAAAATATTTGTATCCAAAAAGTCATTTGAGGTTTGCTGCGAGTCACAGACATACAAAAGATAAAAACCTGCTGCATTTCAAGTTCCTTAATTCACACTTCATGACACTTGACATTTCATTTCTATTTTTAAAAAAACCCCATCAATTTATTGCAGTAAATTGATTGTCCTACACAGATCTGTCCAAGTCCTCAGAAACAGTCCAGCTGGCCAAGGAGAGGATTCCTGGGACCACATGGCCCATCCCAGGCTGACACCAGGCACACCACTGGCTCCCTGCATAGGTTCCCCTTGATCAGTTTGTGCTCAAGCTCTACCTAATGCCAAAGAAATTAAGTTAATCCTGATGGATGAACTGACATTTGTGTCCTGCAACCATGTGGTTTTGGCTGTGGGGAACACAGAGCCTGTGACTGGACAGATGCCCTGGGCACCACGTTGCCAGGTGTTCCTACTGGGATTCCCAAAGGTTTGCTATTTTAAAAACATTTAATTTTAACATTTGCTATTTTAAAAAATATTTGCTTGAATGTAAAATTCTTTCCAAAGTTAATTCAAAGCTCGGTGTGCAAACGAAACCAAACAAATTTGGACTTTTTTTTCCCTCTATTGATTTCTATGATTCTCTCCATGAGCACAAGGACAAGAACATGATATTCAGCTGTCACTACAGTCTATAAAAAGTTTAATTGCACTTTCTGCTATCCCTGACTATTCCATGCCCAGCTCTCCAGGAACCTGCTCACAGTGCCAGAAGCACAAGGGTCCAGCCTGGCTGTAACTGCTGCTTGGGTGCATTTTCTAAACACCAGTTATAAAATACACCTTCAGAGGAAAAAAATAACATGTATATTGCAACACAGAGGTGACCAAGCAAAGCATTTTAGTCTTGGAGTAGGAATAAACATGTTTTCCCCACTGAGGACAAAGGGAGTTGCTTTATGAGGTCTCTCTCTTGGCCAAACCCCCTCTGAGTGCACTGACTAAGCCACTAGACATGGGGTGAGTCTCCTCCTGTATGAAATAATGTGTTACATGTATGAAATAACCAGGAAAAAAACAAGGGGAGAAACTCTCCACTTACAGGTGATCATGAAAATGAGGCCCACTGGTTCTAAAAGGGACCAAGGTGGCTTTGTCTGAATGGTGCTGGGCCCCATGCATCCCAAGAATTCCAGCCTCTCCTGCAATTCTCCACATCATCTTGGAGCTCCATGACTGCATTTCAGTAGCCCACTGAATGATTCCCAGACAATCTTATTTTGGAATTGCAATAATATTTGCAAAACCAGGCTGGTGCAGAATCTTTTAAGGTCCCACCCTGGATGACTTCAAAGAGGAACAGTGAATTTTACCTCCTACCAGCACCTTTAGAACCAGCAGGACGTACTTCCTATGGGGTTTTATGCCTCGTGGAATCACCAGCCATATGCCTGTCATTATGCTTCAGCAGGACAAGAGCAAGCCTGGGTGGTCTTTGGCATAGAGCTCAAAGCCCCCAAAAGGCAGATGTGCAGGAAGGTAGTTTAAAACTAGGAAGAGAACGACAAAACCTCTCCGTGTATCCTCAAGCCAAGACAGAGAGTCATGAGAAGAAACACAGCGTTTAAACACAGACACCACGCTTCCTTATTGCACATTCCTCCACGCTGGGAAGAGCCACCCTGCACTTCAGCTGCAAACAGGATGAAATTCATCCTCCCACAGCGCTGGGAAACCACAGGGGCTCACAGCAAGGAAAACTTGTGTCCCAGCACAGCACAGACTTGGTACTACACCGTGTTTGCATCTCATCTCCATCCCACATGGACACCTGGAGACGGCCAAGCACGTGGTTCGGGGAGAGCCGAGGCAGGCACTTCATACATTCAGAGTTGAAACAGAGAGATAAAAGACACCCTCCCTCCAAACTGTCACGCTTCAAAGAGCAGCTCCACGATGCTCAGAGAGCACCACTTCACCGTGACACATCGCCACCAGCCACAGCGGGCAAAGGCAGCCTCTCTGGTGAATCACAGCTTCCAGCTCACAGCAGTTTGGCTACAGAATATAGAAAAATACATTATAAACACATATGCTGTGGTACATTGATCAAATTTCCTTCACTGTTCTTAAAATCTCAGGCCGTAAGGCTGTGAAACGAATTCACAAAAGTTAATAAATTAGAAGCAGCTTTAAAAAAAAAAAAAAAGGTGGGGTAGGAAAGAGGGACTCAACAGGAGATTTCAGATAAATTCTGAACAGTTTAAAATAGGCTGACAAATCCTAGTGTTTCCTCATAGGAGCAGTCCCCACCTTTCCTTTTTTACCTTTGTGCTGGTGAGGAACAAGCTCCCTTGTACAAAGAACATGTAAATCTATTTACAAAATCACCTTGGCCTTGGCACTGCAATATTTACACGCTCAGAGAACAATATTTTGGCTAGACAAAGAGTGGTGCATGCATCTCTCTTTGCTTTCTTCCTTCACTTAAAAAAAAAAATAAAATAAAAAAGAGAAGTCTTAAAAATCCCCCTGGCCTTGGTTTTAAAATGAGAGGCTTTTTAACTCAGAAGCTTTGGTCCTCCAGGGTAAGCAGGATCTTGCTGCGCAGCTCTGCTGTGTGTGGTTGTTCCACCCCGATGAATGGACTGAGTATTTGATCCCCAAAGCGCAACCCCGATGGCTGGACTAAATATTTGGTCCCCGAAAATTGCAGCTGCAGTGGCAGGTAGGATGGGGGGGGGTTCCGCTGAGCATCTTACAGTTACAAAAACAGTAGTGTCGTCAATAAAGTCACACGCCCGTCATCCCTCTCCAATGCTTTTTGGTTTGCTGTAGCTGAAAGTTCCTGTCCGAGGTTGCGCTGATTAAAAACACCCCAAAAAACGCTGAAGGAGGTGCCGAAGCTCTGAGCTGTCACGGCACAGGGGGAGCTCCCAGCTCCCCCCGCTGCATTTGGCTCCGTAGGTCGTTAAATGACGGAAAGATCTGGTCCTTCCCAAGGCACACGAAACGCAGCTCGGGCGGAGGGGGCCCACCCTCATCGGATCGCTGTGCTCCTCCTGACACGGATCTCCTGGGCTGCAGCACAGCAGTTGCGCTGGCCGGTAATGCTGGAGGAGCCTCTTCCACAGAGGGTTGCATTCCAGGAGGTACCGGTTCCCTGTGGGCACAGGGATGGGGCCAGCGGGTTAGTGACCAGAGGAGGCTCGGCTGATATCATCACCAGGAAACTTTTGCCTGACATCTCTAGCTAAAGGGCTGGGTCCCTGGCAGGGAGCATTTCCAGCTCCCTTTTTCCGTGCTGTCATATCTGTGAGCAGCTTCCCTACACACCCCAGTCTATGCCTGTGCAATTAGGAGAAAAGTAAGCAGCCTGATTCTGTTAGGAGAGAGCCCCAGCATGCAAGGGACAGAAACAACGTGGTCCAAACCAAAGGGTGAGAAAAACTAACTGTATGTGCTGCACTCAAGCTGTGCATGAGCCCTGCTTTGCCTGGATTGCCCAGTTTCAAAACCACAGACTTAAAAAAAAAAGGCAGAAGAATAAAGCAAGACTATTGCTTTGGTACTAGTTTGGATCACCACCCCTTTATACCCAAGCATCCTATTTCCCTGCAGGCCTGTGCACCGTCCGAGGAGACCCACCTATGATGCAGAGTCCTTCCTGAGCTCGTGTGATGCCCACATTGACCTGGTTTGGGTCAGTTACAAACCCCAGGTATTTCTTCTGCCAGCTCTTCGTGGGCTTCCTATCAATCTCAGACCGGGGGCAGGAGCGTACAGTCGACAGGATCACGTATCTCCACTCACTTCCTAGAAAGTGGAATCGAACCAGATTTGTTTTTTTTTTGAAAGAAGTATTTGGTCATCCCTCCACCCCACAGGACACTCATTTCTCTACTGCAGTCACCCTCTGGGTTTCTCCTGCTTCGGAGACCATCAGACTTCTGGTCGTTGCTCTCCAAAGAGAACGTGTTTTGGCAGTTCTCCAACACCCCCATCAGACACAGAATTGTAGAATCACTCAATGGTTTGGGTTGGAAGGGACATTAAAGACCATCTAGTTCCAACTCCCCTGCCATGGGCAGGGAACCTTCCCCTAGAGTTCCTCCACCTTCCCGCCTTCAGCAGCCTCACCCTCCCCAAGCACTCCAGAGGCTTCCAAAAGATTTATTATACTCACAAATCACCCAGAAATCTGATCTTCCATGGTTGAAATGACCCTGGGGTAGGGTTTGCTCGGAGACTATATTTGTGAGCAGCTCCAGAGGAAGGAAGGGGAGAGGAGACAGACCCAACCCTCCCCTCTCCTGCCCCCTCACCTTGACTCTTCATGATGGTGCAGACAGTCACCCCGCGGATGCCCTCCCTCAGGAGGCTCTTGTTGATCTCGGACACCTGGGCGTTGTAGGGGCTCAGGATGGCGATGCTCTCTGGCCGGATGGTGCCATCTAGTGCCAGCTGCTTGGCTATCCTCACCTGGAGAGACCAGCGTCCTGCTCACCCTGGGAAAGGATCCCGAGGGAATGGCCCCCCAGCACCCTCTCCATGGCGCTTGCCTTGAGGTCAGGCTGTCCTAAGCCTGCCTCTGTCCAGAGGAGTCCTGGTGTGCTCCAGGCCCGGGAGACACCAGGCAGACACCGCACCCAGCTGATCTTTAACTTTACACCTCTGTTGTCCCTCCACAATCCCAAGAGTCACCCAGCACAACACCCTCCCCTCCTGGGTGCCCTAGCAATCCCCCAGGACCCTCCTCACCGCCTGGGCCGCTTCATCAGGGTTGGCTTTGGAGTTCTCGTTTCCTTCCTCGGTGGAAATCATGAGGGACTGCTCCTTCCCTTCCACGTGCCCGAAGATGATGGGGCAGCAGCCGTTGTCCCTGTGGTGGAGCACACTGGGTCTCTGATGAAGCTGGGGCCACGTTTTCAGCCGCATTTCGTAGAACTCCTGGGATGGGAACTCACAAATGCCTTTGTGCTGGCAGAGAAAAAGGAGAGAAATCGAGGTGAGCAAAACTCAAGGAACTTCTCAGCTTGCAGCGCCCTTTTGGGCAGGCTTCACCCACTGTGACCTTGTGCTGTAGCAGGCCCTGGTATATTCCTACATGTAATCCTATATCTAGGAAGGGAAGGAACTAAAGGAGAACATCTGATGCTTGAGGCAAGCCCACATTTTCGTGTGATGGAGAAAAGACAATCCCCTCGAGGGCCTCACCATGCGATATTGTACATCCAGCATCCACGCCTGGTCCTGGTAGCGCTCAAAGAGAGACGTCTCCATGCCGAGGCTCTTGCAAACATCATTGTTAACCACCGGCCTCAGCTGCTTGTGATCCCCGAGCAAAACAACCTGGAAGGGAGAGCAGACACCTCAGCTGCGACGGTGGTGGCACTCATGAAGGAAATCAGCTCTTTGAAAGGCTGTTTGTACACACTTTTGTTGCTACTTATTTATGTTTACTTATTTACAGCAACCTCAGTCAAAGACCATGATATAAAGATCCTGCCCCAGATAATGTGTTCCCTCTGATGGGAGAAAACCAAAAAATCATAGGATTCTACAATAGCTTGGGTTGGAAGGGACCTTAAAGATCATCTCATTCCAACAGTCCTGCCATGGGCAGGGACACCTTCCACTAGACCAGGTTGCTCCAAACTCCATCCAACCTGACTTTGAACACTTCCAGGGATGGGGCAGCCACAGCTTCTCTGGGCAGCCTGTGCCAGGGCCTCACTACCCTTACAGAGAAGAATTTCTCCCTAATATCCCATCTAACCCTGCCCTCTGTCAGTGTGAAGCCATTCCCCCTTGTCCTGTCCCTCCACATCCTTGTCCAAAGTCCCTCTCCAACTCTCTTGAACCCCTTTTAGGCACTGGAATGCACTCTAAGGTCTCCCTAGGGCCTTCTCTCCAGGCTAAACAGCACCAACTCTCTCAGCCTGTCTCCATAGCAGAGCTGCTCCAGCCCTCAGAGTATATTCATGCCTCCTCTGGACCCGCTCCATTGTGTAGTTAAGTCTACTCAGATCTGCCCTATGCTTCTTGTCATGTTAATACTTTGTACCTGGGCCAGAACAACTTTTTGGTGACAGCACTACCCATCCCATAAAGAAGCACAAACCCATGGCAAGACTTGGAAGAGCAGCACGGTAAAGGATGGAAGAGGTTCCAGAGCCCCGAGCCGCTGTCCCAGGGCCGTGTGTTTGGGGGGGACGTACCTTCTCAGCAAAGCGGTGGCTGACCAAGGGGATGAGGGTCTCGGGCTCTGTGGACATGGCACACTCATCGATGATTATCTGCCTGACATTGAGCTGCTCCAGGACGTTGGAAGATGAGGCAGAGCATGTGCACAGGATGATATCGTGGCACTGCAGCTGATACGTGCGGCCGTGTGACAGCCACTCTTTGTACCTGGTGGTCAGTGCAGAAGACACCAGGTTAATAAGGGAAACATCTCCAGATTCCTCTTCAAGAACCAGGCAGAGCCTGTACTTTCCCAAATGGCAATGGCTCCCTCCCCTGGATGAGCTGGTGTTCCCAGGAACGGGGTTTGGATGGACACTGTAGGAAATGTACTTTGTGCTGAACTCAGCAGGGCGGGGGCTTCAGGTGGAGGATTCAAGGCTTACAAAGCCATAACAGGACTTCTGGTCCAGATGGACAACAGCACCAGCACAGAAGCGATGCTGAGGCTCTGCACTGTACCACTAATCCCGAGCTCATCTCTTTTTATCACTATTCTGAACACACAGTTTATTAATCTGCGCTTCAGAGCTGGCACACAGACATCTCTCACCAGGGTCTCTTCCTACTCACTTCTTTGTTTCTGCTTCTGTGATCTGCTCTCCGTTCCTCATCCGAGTGTCAAAGCGACAGATCTCCTGCCAGAAAGGGCTGGGCGACCGCCGGATGCGGTGATGCAGGATTATTTCGCTGAATAAAGAGTCAATATGTAAATATTTTCCCCCAGCACAGACCCAAGTGATCTATTCTACAGTAAGCAAACCACACCACCTGTCTATGGGGAGAAACCCCATTAGCTAAAAAAGTCAACAACCAGATTGTCCTATTGTTGTAGATCTAACAGTTCACACTCGAGGACAGAAAATACAACCACTTCCCTTTAGAAGGTGCAAGAAGAAATTAAGTCAGAGACTTTTAGAGCTGTTCCACAAAGAGGTGAAAACACCTAGGGACTTTTAAACAATCTAGGTTTCCTGACTAGTGCTACATTAGGCTATACACCTTCACTTGAAAAAATTAATTACAAATTAATTATGTAGCAGGTTAACAGTGCTGGTCCACAGTGGTGGAGTGAAACTGCATTTGCTCTGGTTTGTTCAGGGCTGCTGGTGCAGAAGCCACCTCTCCCCAGCACCCTCATTGCCTGCAAGGCCCTACCATCCTACCTGAGCTCACGCTTTGGCTTTGTATCCCGCAGGGATTTACGGGAGAGCTGCCGGTTGCTCCCCGGGTATGGGAATTCCATCGTCTCGATGGCCTCCCCATAAACCCTCAGTGGTTTCAGGCTCTTTATCTTCAGCAGCATCTCTGGGGAAGGAAGACAGGTCTGCTCAGACGGCACCAGGCACTGGTGGTGCTCATGGCCTGCCTCTCCCCACCCCTCATCCTCATCCCACCCTCACCAGTGCTCGCCCTGCAGCGAGGGGTCTTCTGCAAGGACCATGCCCACTTTCTGCCCCTCCTGCTCACACCACGTGTTCTCCCTCCCACCACTACGAGCCACTTCAGGGGCTTAAAAAAATGACAGTTACCAGCAACAACATCAACAGACTTGTTGGATGGGCCACAGTACAAGATGCACTTCCTCTTTTTGTGCTTTTCTTCTTCCAGGCACGGTGTTTCGTCCTTCTCAATGCTCTCCTCATTCAGTTTATGGAACCAGTAGACAATGTGAGTTCCAACAATGGTCTTCCCGTGCCTAGAAAAACGAGGAGGATGCTGAGAACATTCCAGCCAGAGCAGCCATGCTCTGGATCAGCATCTGCCTGATCAGTCATGAAATAAAATCAAGAATGGAGGGGACTGCCTTGCAGAGCTGTGGGTCATGCCAACACACACTACCTTCTCCTGGTTCACCGAGGGTCCTCTGGAAGGCAGCAGATCAGCTCTGACTGCCATTCATACCATGTGCTCTCCTGCTGTCCCCCCTTACCTGGTGGGCCTTGGATGAGCGTGAAGGAATCTCTCAGAGCATTCAGGATAGCCTGGTTCTGACTCTGGTTAAGCTTCCTTTGGCTGCCAGGGAGATCAAAGGATCTTTGCTGCAGGATTCTGGATGTTGTCACTGTTACAGCAGGGCCAAGAAAACAAATTTAAAGAAGGTTACTGAAGGCAGCACAGAAGTGATTGAGCAGGAGGAAGCAGCAGGTACTGAGCAGTCACGGTCCATTACAAGACCACCTAAAAATAATCCTTGTCCCATGCCAAGATACTCTGCCTGTGAACCCTCTCTGTGAGTCCTGGGGATTACAACCTCAGCAGGGCATCCCAAATTACGTAGCAGCTCCTCTCATCCCCTTGTCAGGGGGACCTCCTGGTGTGGGAGCATCAATCCTACGGCAAGGGCGCACGGAAGCTGCCGGGGCACCTGCCTGGCCAGAAGCAAGTAGTCACGAGGTAAAAAGATTAATATTTGCACTTACCTTTCTGAGGAGGTTCGTGGCCAAGGGCGATGCTTTTGGCAAGCTCGGAGGCGTATTTCAGCCTCCAAAGTGCCTTTTCTTTCCGTCTGGCAGACAAGGAAAAATAAGAATGAATGGAATGCAGCACAGAATAGCAAATGTTGTAATACAGCTTTGCACAGCTGCCTTGTTTATACTTTCTCTCTGCTTTGGTGTTGCACTGACTCCTTCCACAAAGAACTTAAGCCGCAAATAATTTAGACTTATTCTGCTCCTCTGCTTCTGGGACTGTTTTTTAACTGAGTGAAGAGCTGAGCCTGCAAAGATGTTGAGAGTGAGGAGCACAACTTCAGTCCTGACTTCATTTTATTATGGCCCACCTTCTCTTCGTGGATTAGCTTCCAGTTTTTCCTAAAATTCAGGGCACAAAAGGAAGCACATTCTGCCCTGAGAAAGCCACAACGTCGTGGGTACGTAGCAGCCTGTGCTGTGTACGAGGAAGGGCAAACTAGACATCAGCTCTGATTTAATAAGAGCAGACCTGGCTTTGCAGCAACAACAAAGGGGAATGATTTGGAAATCAGGGAGCACTTCTGCTAAACAAATGCCACTCCAGTGCTTCACATATGACATGTATTGCAGCAACTCAGTAACTCAGTAAGTAGAAAAGATGCCCAGGGAAATTTCAGCATCTTCCCCTATCTCCCGAGTCTCAGGAACAACCAGAAGAGCATGAAACCCTCTGGAGAACAGACCTGAGGAGTGCTGCCACCCCCTGAAGATCCACAGCCCAACAGTATGGTTAGTAAGAGCTGTGTAAGGGCCGGCTTTTCAGGGGATCAGCCACAGCAGCGAGCAAAGCCCATGGGGGTGCAGCAGAGGGGCCCCATGGAAGCCACTGCTCTGCATGGACAGGGTAACCAGAGCACTCTGCTAAGCCCACTTACACGTCTGGCAGCATCTTTGGTATGAGCTCCACCGTGAACCTGGCAGAGGCCTGTGAGATCTCCACAGGGATGTTCTCCATAGACATATAGTGGATGTAAAAGTTCATGGTCTGCTGACCAGTCCTGTCTGACTTCTTGTCATCGTCGGCCTCCTCGGTGACCCCGTGAGCCACCCAGGTGTAGGTATCGGGATCCACCACAAGTTTGTTCTCTGACCTTTCCTTGTCAAGCAAAGCCAGGTTCTGGAGGCCATGGCTAAGGCTTTCCTCGTCGCTTTGGAGGCTCCCAAGCTTCAGCCCCCCTAAGCGGATGCACAGGTAACAGTGGAGGAAGTCCACTTCAATGGAGCAGTCCTCCAACCACTTTTTGTTCAGCACAAAGCTCCCCTGCAGCTGCCCTTTGCTCGTCCTTTGCCTTGCCCACTTTATTTTAACATCGTGGAGGACGATGGAGTCGTTCTCGGCCACGGCGCAGGACGCAGACTCCATGGCGCTCATCGGCATCCACACCCTGTTGTACTCGGCCGTGTTCTTGTACCTGTCCTTGGACTGCAGCGTGGCGTAGGCAGAGAAGCAGTCGATTGGCTTCTCCGTGTGCTGCAGGCAGACGTCAAAACCCGGCGCCACACACCACAGCTGCACGAAGGGCACCAGGAAGCCCCGGCAGACGTCGGTGGTGAGCTGGAACCGCAGCGCGTCGCCGGCGCTCAGCTCCAGGCCCAGCTCCATGTAGTGCGAGCACTGGCTCTTCCGCACCCACCCCACGTGCCGCTGGTACAGCTCCTTGCTCTGCTGCAGGAGGTGGGCAGCCCTCTCAAAATCCTCCTTCCGGATGGCTGTGAGCACGTCTTGCCAGGTCTGGGTGCGGAAGAGGGTGACACTCTGGTCACGGAGGGGTCCTTCCCGCAGGCTGTGATCCTTCATCTCTGCAGAGTACATCCTCCTCTTCCACGTCAGCCTGATGCTGCTCCGCTGCTGGATGAACACGGGCTGCTCTATCAGCTGAAGGGACCTGTAGTTAATTTTCTGTGGATCCGGAAGGCTCTCCTTGTTCAGGGGAAACAGGGCTTTAAAAAACCTGCTCATCTCTTCGATATCCACCACGAAGGCAATCTTCTGCAGGACTTGGCCCTTCAGCTGGGTGGCCATCTGCAGGCAGTGGGCTCTCTTCTCATACATCATCGCCTGGGAGTTCTTCCTGTTGAAGTCGTGACAGAGGAAGTCAATGTCGTCCACAGAATAGATGAGGGGCTTCTTGCGGAGCACGGAATGAAGGTGCCGCTGGACCACGACATCCACATATCGGCGGATGGGAGAGGAAGCCCAGGTGTACGAGTCAACGTGCAGGGAGTAATGGCCTGCTTTCGACTGGACAGTGGAGTTGGAGCGGCAGAAATAGGAGCGGCTGAGCAGCCTCCTGAACTCCAGGGCCAGGGGGGCCAGCTTTGGGTGGATGTCATCAGTGACGACAAGGTCTAGCATCTTGTGGAAGTCACGGGCACTGACAGCCGACTGCAGGTGCTCCCAGACGGGGGCCAGAAGACTGAACTCCACGTTTTTAGGGGTGTCTTGTCCAGGAGGCACCTCTCCCAGGTGATGCAAGAGATGGATGGACAAAGGAACCATGTGGTTGTACTTGTTTTTCATGTGTGACAGCTGGGTAAGACTTGGCTCACACTGACACCGGAGAGGAGTGACATTTCTGGTCACCTCCTTGTCGGTGAGGAACTCGGCCACGAAGCTGTTGAACATGATCATTAACTCCTCTATCATCTGATGGGACCCCCTCTTACCTGGGGAACTTTCCTCATCCAGCCGGTCATAGAAACAGTCCTCCTGCAGCCGAAACTTCCTGTGGATCCTGGAGAAGTGATAAGCCACAGCAATGCAGTCCTCCAGGGTATCAAAACGAAGGGCGTTTGCTCCTCCCCTGTAGCAGTTCTTAATGCAGAGCTCTGCCTCTTCGTAGGACAGCTGCCTGTCCGAGCGGATCACGGAGATGGTGAAGACTTCCTTTAACATCTGATCGGTGTCCTTTTCTATGGTGACAAACAAGGAGATCACCCGCCGATCTTTCTGCGGCAGGAGGCTGCACACGTCCTGGCTAATGCGGGGTGGGAACATGCACAGAGGCTCCCGCTGGGGAGCGTAGTAGGTGACCCCCCGCTTCTTGGCTTCCAGGTCCAAGGCACAGCCTTTGGGAATGATGCCGGCCACGTCTGCAATGTGGATCCCGATCTCGTAGTGACGCCCAAGATCCCGCACACTGATGGCGTCGTCCAAATCCCTGGCACCCTGGGGGTCAACAGTGAAGGTCGGGTAACTCCGACAGTCCTTCAGGCATTCCTTGGTGAGGTTTATGTTGCTGTTGGAAGTGTGTTTGGCTAACTCCCTGTTGACAGCAGGTGGATATTTATTATCCAAACCGTACTCCAAGGCAAGGATCTTTAGGCCTTCTTCCAAAGTCAGTGCAGCATGCAGGATCTCCGTTACTATTCCCAAAGGGTAGTAAAACCCCTCCCGCCAGGAGATAACCTGGACGCAGAAGAACTGGCACCTCCTCGTCTCCTGGTTGATCTTCTCACAGCTGACCACCTTGTACTTCCCATTGACAAGCTTGCGGATGGGGATGACGTTGGGCTTCTCCTTCAGCCCTGGGACAAATATTTTGGTGACGGTGGGATCGATGGGTATCATCACCCGGGGATCAAACTCGTCCATCATGCAGATGAAGCTCCGCTCTCTCTCGGCGCGCTTTAGGATGCCCACGACCTTCCCCTGCGGGCGGTGGCTGCTGCTGTCGGCCGTGCTGCTCTGCAGGATTTCCACCAGCACCTCATCCCCTGTGAAGGCCGTCCCACAGTGAACTCTGCCCTTGATCTGAATGTTCATGGCAGGGGAGTCATTGAGGGTGAAGGCAGAAGCTCTGTCGAACCCCTCTTTGATCAGCTCGCATCTCTTGTACATGTTGGGGTGCATATGCAGATACTGCTGCATCGTCTGAGAAGAGAAGCTGGTGTATTCCTGCTTGTCTGCCCACAGGTTTGAAGCCTCAGACTTCACATTCAGCAGCCCTTCTTCGGACACTGTCACCAGCATGTTCTTGCTCTCATCTAGGAGCTCCTGGAGGATGGGATCATCGGGATTCACGCTCTCATCCTCAGAGCTTGAGGAATCTGTGTCGCTGTCCTCCTCATTCCCCTCTGGGCTTCTGCTCCAGCTCTCCTTGTCACACGCAGCCTGTTTGATCTGGGCCATGGTCAGGTTCTCCGGGAAGATGCTCCCCTTGTCGATGCACTGCTGGATGAAGCGCTTCCACACCTTGCTGCACTGGCCGTGGGAGCACAAGGCCACGGCGTCCCCCACTGCCACCACCAGCGACTGAGCCCGGGTCATGATGGTGTTGAGCACTCTGGCCTCGTTGAAGAACTCGAGGTGGTGTGAGGCCGAGACGCGCAGGCTCTCGCTGGTGTGGACCGTGCTGATGATGATGACCCGAAACTCCCGCCCTGCAACGAGGGGGACAAGAGAGAGGTCACTCACAGGAACCCAGTGGGGAAGATCCTGCCTGGCTGTCACCCATCTATGCTGTGTCACGTGGCTGTGGACTGATGTGACCCTGCTTGGCTGAAACACGGGAGTCACCTGGTGGGAGTAAAGCACCTCTTGGGGATGGTGAGATCCTCTGGGCATGAGCCAGGATGGACACCACAAGGTACCACCACCCACAAACCAGGGAAGGAAGGACAGTGTGGAGACAGGACACTGGGGCAGTGCAGCCGTGGGTGCCCATGGAGTAGCCCTTTGTGCCCAGTGCCACCAGCAGCCCCCACCAGCAGCTCCTTCCAAACACGGGTGAGGTTTGCTGTGAATCCCAAATTCCCTGAGGGACTGAGGGTCTTGCAGGAACAAGAGCAGTGACCATTTGCAAGGATCCCTCTCCCCTCGAGAAGAGCTCTGCTGATCACACAAAAAAATAACAACCCAAAAGAGGCCCCCACGGTGATGTCAGAGCCTGGAAGAGACTGCAAAAAAAGGGTGTGGAGATCAGAAACACCCCCCAGGGTCAGTTATTCTCACCACAAGGAGTCTCAGCTGCACATTAAAAAAAAAAGATAATAATAATAAGAAACATGGATGAGTCATAAACTAAGTCCTTGAGGAAAAAACCAGCCCTATCCCTCTCTCATCATCCAGAGCTGCAGACTCCTCCTCTAGTGAGCTGCTCTAGTGAGCTGTGATTGGTACCCACAGGCCATCCCATCCTGGTTTCAATTCCCTTCTATCACTTGCCTCCCCCACTGGTACTCAGGGCTTCACATGATTCACACATGCCCAAGTCTCTGGGATGGCACTTACAGAATTTTCACCCTCCTACAAAGCAACATCCATATATTTGAAATGAGTTGACAGTTGGGCACAGATTTAGTTCAGTGTGGAATCTTATTCACTAAGGATAAGCTGAAGTCGAAGAATTGCCAACCAGAAGGGGATGGAAATCAGCCAAAGGATTTCCAGACACTCCCTCTTCATCAGTGTTACGTGGGCTGTGGCAGTGGCAGAGACACGGGGAGGGTAGGGGAGCTCTGCCTGGCAGCACCTCCCAGAGACATATTTTTCCATGATTAATAGCCAATGTTCTGCATTTTAGCAGGGAGGAAAATGTAAATACTTTGGAAAATCCTCTGCTAACACCCCAGTGCCTCTTCACCCAGCCCGTTACACAGTGACTGTAGTTGCTATGGACTCTCCTGTTCACCAACATGACTGCAGAAGTTGTCCATGACTTGCACACAAAAGACCCCAAAACACAGCCAAGCACAAGACACACACCAGGCAAGTTTTCGTAGTTTTCCACCACCACATCTTGTAGCTGCTTTTTCCTCAGCTCTTGTCTTGTTGCAGAAACCTGATAAGAAAGAAAGAGGCACAACTGAACTCAGCTCGGAAAGGCCTCCCATCCAACACCAAGGTCCCTCACCCTGCCTGGCTGCAGGTTCCTCAAGTTACGTGACAGCAGCCACACGTTCAGGGCTGACTTCAGCCAGGGCTCACACTGCCCTGTTGTTCACCTGCCTAGAAGATGCTGAAAGCAGTGTTCAACTAAGCCATCCCACCTCTGCTCTGACCACCCAGGACACGCTGCCTAAATGGACAGTGCCTCAAAAAAACCACTGGTGGCGTGTGAGACCCCAGATTCCCTATTTTCACTAGCACATGAGGCAGGTTTATCATAAATAAATTAAAAAGCATTCATTAGAGAATGTTTACTCATCAGTGCAGGTGGGGAACATGGGGTTCTCCTACACACCTGCATGCCATGGGAGACCACACAGATCTTCTTCAGATCCCGGACACCCCACTCATCTGGCCACCTCTGATAGATCTCCTTCACTTTCTCAATCACTTGTATTATCTCAGAGGCGTTGTGCCAAGAAATCATGGAGATATCCCTTTCAGCCACACCAGACACGTGGCAGAACACGAGCGGGTAGATTTCGGGATGGGGTGGGATGTTCCCACTGGCTTGGATGGCATTGCCATTGCCAATGTAGAAGTGCTTGGAGACAAACTCGATGATGCCTGCAGTGGAACGGTAATTCTCATTGAAGATGATCCTGCTCTTCGTGGCCACTTCATGCCTCTCCTTCTGGTAGAACTGAAAGAGCCGGTTCAGGAGGGTGTGATCAGCAGATTGCCCGCCCCCAACACAGAACAGCTTGGGGGTTATCTGCATGTGGTCCCCGGCGAGGACAATCCGGGTCTCAAAGGTGGCGAAGGAGAGCGGAACCAAAGCCTCACACTCCAGCATCTGCGCAGCCTCGTCGATCATGATGTGGGTGAAGTAGCCCGGGGGAACCTTCAGGTTCTTGGATAACATGGAGGTGGTGATGATGATGTGGTGCTTGTCGATCTCTTGCTGCGTGGGGTGCCGGAAGGAGCGCTGGTCTGGCGAGAGGCAGCAGTACATCTGGGTGGTGGGGTCTGTCAGGTTGACGGGCCGGTCGGTGGATACAATCCTCAGGGGAACCGCCCATGGGTGCCCGTTGATCACGTAGTTGTGGAAATACTCCCGGATGTAGATGTCAGCAGCACTGGAGGGGAACAGAAAGGAAAAGCATGGAGGAATTGTAGGTGCTGTTCCTAAATTCCGTGACTGCCATCCCAAAGTGCTCTCAGGTCATCCCCCACCACGCACCCAGACTCTCCCCCTGCTCTGGTGACACCACACTTGTCACAGCAGACATTCAGAGCCACGCACATGAGCCAGTGTTGGTGTAGCCACCAATTCCCAGCCTCTTTTGAGAGTATGGGTTAAAAAAGGAGTTGATACTGAAGACCAGGGCATCTCTCAACACCCATATGGAAAAATGTGATGTGCCCAACAAAACCTGTGGCCCTGCTGCTGCCCAGGGCCAAGTGGCACAGAGTTCTCCTCTGACAGCATCCCCATCCCCGTGTGAGACAAGATCTGCCAGAGAAGCTTCCGTGCAAGCAAACAGCCTGGAACAGGCTAAGATTAGCAGCCACCATCTATTATGCATTAAAAACTGAGGCAGTAGCAGCCTGCAGGATTGGATGTGGACACTCTTTTCAGTGTGACTGCTCTAATTTTAAGTCTTGGCCTGGTTTCTCTGAAGGCAGATTCAGTGGCATTCAGACCAGACCTGCATTTGCTCTCCCCCAAACTCTCCTCGGAAAAGTCAGTAAACTGCCACGTGCACAAAGCAAAATAGCCTTCAAGGGCAACTAGAGCACAATATTATCCCAGCACAATCAGGCAATGGCTTTCTACTTGTTGCAGTACACAGTAAAGGCTGGAAAGAATTGTCTCTCCAGCCCCATTCCCATTTTATAATGAAGCAGGAATATGTTAAGTGTTCAAGACCAGGTTGGATGGGGCTTGGAGCACCGTGGTCTAGTGGAAGGTGTCCCTGCCCATGGCAGGGGGTTTGGAACAAGATGAGCTGTAAGGTCACTTCCAAACAAAACCATTCTAGGATTCTATGACTCTGTGTTGCCGCTTCCACAAAGACTTCCACCCATGCCTGGCTTCTTCCTAGCAGGAACTGCTAGAGCAGTTTAAGACGTATTCAGTAAAAACTAATTTATTTAAGCAAACAAGTGAAGTGCACACTGAGAAAAGGGCAGCTCAGCTCTGGCTCATAAACCCTGGCTCCCCCTCAATCCCCCAAGGAGAGCAATGGACCTGACTGCCCGCAGCTCTGGTTGCCTCTTCCCTGCTAACCTGTTCGTGTGAGTGCAGATCAGCACCCGTGTGTTGGGCTGCCTGAGGATCTCCAAGGTGGCCATGGCCAAGGTGAACGTCTTCCCTGTACCGAAAGGCCCATAGATGAGCAGAGGTGGGACCTGCCGGCTGGAGTTCTTCTGGCCTGTGATGAAGGAGATGGCTTGTTTCTGCTTGCTATTCCCTCTCTGTGGTGACGCAAGAGAGTAGGGGATGGTGCAACTGGCAACATCTGGCAGGACCAGCTTCTCATCCAACAGGCGATCCACAGCCTGGTGCCACTGCCGGAACAGCAGCTGGTCAATTTGGAACTGGATCTCCACCCTGTGGGAGGTGTTTGCCTTGAAGTTCAGCTCCAAGCAGCATCTGTTTGGTATCTGCAGCCAGATGGTCTTCTCCGTGGTGGCTTTGTGCTCCACGATAACTTCATAAACCCGGTTGTCTACAGGTGGGTCAGGTGCCAGGAACGCGGTGGGCACAGACCTGCTCAGCAGGTACCCCTCATCCGTGTCCGGAGAGAGGTTGTACGGGGTAGGCACTTCAGCAAACAGCTCCCCAGAGAGGGCAAACTTCATCCCCATGGAGAGGCTCTGCAGCATGGGCGTCAGGGAGATGAGGACCCGCAGGTTGAGTCTGAAAGGAGGGAACACCCGAATGAAGAGCAGGGAACAGACCCCCCGGTGAAGGGAGGATTGCTACCTACACCTAGAGAGGGTCTGCCAGCCCCCTGAGCACAGAGGGACAGAAATTGTGCTTCTCACTAATCCACAGCCACAGGATGAGACCCAGCTCTCCCCCTCCTATCCCCACCCAGCAAGTCATCCTTCTTGGCAGGTTCCCATTTTTCTGGGAAAGCACCCCAGGACCCAACCCAGAAGGGACAGAGACCTCAGGAGCAGCATGGTCCCATCGGTTAACCATGGGCTCATGGTCCTCAGCAGGGAGGAACCACCTGGATCCACACCTGGCACTTACTTGGCAATCAGAGCCTGCTCGGCTTCCTCCTCACGGAAGAGGAAGCTGTGCATCCTGTCCCGATAGTTGAGCCGGGTGATGGGAACCACTGCACCGCCCTCACTTTGGTAATCCAGCGCCAGAGCAGGAGGTTTGTACTTTGCCAGCAGAGCCACATCTTCCGCCGTCCTCGGCACGCTGGGAACGATGATCCGGTTACCTCTATCCCACCGCTCGAAGTTGACAGTCCGGCTGCTCTCCCTGCTGCTGGGGACGTGCTGGGGGGTCTCCCGCCGGCCCACCTTCACCTTGATCTTCTGCATGAGCACGGGGCGTTTGCCAAAGTCGAAGACCACCCACTGCTCGAAGACCCCCAGCGTGCAGCACTCCATGCTGACCTCCACCTGCGCCGTGCGGGGCGAGGAGCACACGTGCTCCCCACGGAGGTACTGCAGGTCCTGGGAAAGGCCGTTCCCCGAGAAGTAGAATTTGACTCCAGGGTCCCGCTTCAGCAGGGCCACGTGCTGCAGAGACATCTGCCATTGAGGAAAACACAGGGACACAGTGAGAGCAGCCCATGGGAAGAGCCCAGCATCTGGTGAGGTGCTGCAGCAGCACTTCCTAGAGAAATGACGTGTCAGACCCACCATAGCTTATTCCTCATGTGACCCCACAGCAATTATTTTAAGGTCTCAGAGAACCTCAGGTTTCAGTTTAGTATCAATGGAGCCAGTGCACTGTAAAAGGGAAATCTCCTGCATTGGAGAGGACAGGCTCTTGCCCCCAACACCCACAAAATCCTGGGCAGAAAAGCAGCTGAATGTGATGATAAATGTGAGGCGTTAAGAGGAGCTAAGTCTGCCCCAGCCCCACTGCAGAAGATAGGAGACACAGTGGCTGCACCCCTCACACACAGCCCCAGTGCAGGCACAACCTGAGCTGCTCCTGAATACCCAACACATGTCCTCACTTGGACATCCCCAAAGCCCTGTCCTTCTACCCCTTGCAGAAAATAGTAATAAAAAAAAAAAAACAAACCAACTCTGAACAAAACCCTCCAAAGCACAAAGACTGCACCCAGCAGCAGGCACTGCCAGCAGCAAACAGCCTCCCTCTGCACAGAGATGGGCTTACCTGAGCGTGGACCTTGAACCTCCACTGGTATTTCATCCTCCTGTCCTCCAGCTGCACTTGCAGAGGCTGCTCACACACAACTCTGACACCCTCGACATGCTCAGACATCTGTGGGAGGCATGAGAGGGACTGAAGGCAGTATCCCAGAGACACACACTGCAGAGCCCTCCGTGGGGCCAGCTTTGTCTTTGCCTTTACACTGCATCCTCCCAAGAGGGACCAACAGTACATCCTCACCCACCGCTGCTCCACATCCCTTGGGAAGCGAGAGGCCCTACGGCACAGCTCGGGTACCCCGAGCAGGCTCTCAGGTTACCGTCTCAAAAGGGGTGAAGGAAGGGGGATGCCACATCCCTTTCTGCATCCCCGTTCGGAAGGTGAGTGGTGGGTTCCATTCCCAAGCTCTCACACCAGAAGATTCCCGCACTGGACCAACGCGCTCCCACCCTGTGCCCTCCACTCACAATTAACACCTCGTTGGAGCACGTCCGATACTCGGCAATGAGCCGGTCCTGGTAGGACAAGAGCCCGTCCTTCAGGGCTTGCTTCTTTTTCTTCGTGGCAACCTTCACCCTCTGGATCCACTCCTGCAGCTCCTCTTTGGAATGGGCCTTGGTGCAGCTATTCCCCATTTCACACACCTCGGCTCTGTCGGGAGAGAGGTGTCCCAGGTGCCACCCGTGCCCGGTTGGCATGGGGGTCCTCGGGGAGCCTCGGGCAGCTGCCTGCTGCCGCCCCTGCCCTCTGCTCTGATGGATGCCTTACCTGCTGCACAGCGAGAACTTGGTCAGCCCGAGCGGCGGCGCGCGGTGCACCCACTGCACGGAGCTGTCAGCCGAGAGCATCTGCACATGCTCGACGGAGGAGCAGTGGTTCTCGAAGCTCTCCTGCGAGCTGAAGGTCACCAGGCAGATCCGGCAGTAGAAGTGCACCGGGGCGGGTGCCTCTGGCTCGCCGTTGGTGCTGCAGGTGCCCACGGGCGGCAGCAGGTCGGAGCGCAGCAAGCCGTCCTCCCTCTCGGCCTGCCACACGGCCATCTCCACGTCACTGTGGGCGAACTGGCAGCGGCGCGGGCCGAGCCGGCAGGGCTGGCCCCGGGAGACGAAGCGGCAGTAGCTGAGGGTGGAGATGAACTCGGGGCAGGGCCGGATGGCTGTGTACTGCTGCTTCTTCTTGCTGTCCAGCACCACGTGCACCAGGAGCGGGTCCCAGGCGCGGTGGGACTCGCAGAGCCGCCTGTGGCCGCCCACCGAGATGCGCTGGGGGCAGCCGAAGAAACAACGCTTGCAGATCTCCTGGAAGTGCCCCCCAAACTCGCTGGTGATCTCACTGGCAGCGCTGGCAGGGGGGTGGGAGGCAGCGGGGGGGTGACCCCCCAGCTGCGCCTGCAGCACTGCCGCCTTCAGCCAGCGGTGCTCCAGCTGGTGTTCCCTCTCAAAGTTCCAGACCATGGCCTCCTCCACGCTCCAGGCAAAGGTGCACTGGTTCTTGTGCCTGCTGCAGCCCAGCCCCATCACGTAGTACCTGCAGACGGCGTAGCGTGCCGGGTTGGGGAAGCCGGGCCGCCGGGACACCTTCCTCCAGGCCTTGCTCCGGTGGCTGCGGCAGCGGGCCAGCAGGATCTCGTACATGCACTTGTGCTCCACCTCCCGCGGGTGGTAGGTGATCTCATTCTCCTTCACACTGCACTTGGAGCAGACCAGGAGCAGCTCCAGCTGCTTCTGGAGGCTGCCCAGTGGCACCCGTGGGCCGTTGGCTGTCGGCATCTTTGGCGGTGGCTTGAGCGGAGCAAAATGAACGTCCGGGAAGGTCCTACCAGGTGATGCCGGGGGGAGGAGGTGCCATGGAGCGAGTGGATGTGTCCTAGCTCTCTACATACCTGCCAGCCATCGGTGTGAGCTCATGAATCCTGACAAAGGAACAAGGAACAAGCGACTTAGCAGGAAATATCAGACAGTTCCTGGCTGGGTGCACAGGGAGGCACCGGCACAGCCAGGAACCCCACCCAGGCACCCTCACACTCCGCACCACAGCACCTGAGGTCTGCCCCCACCCACTCACCCAGCTCTGTTCCCGCACCAGGTCCCCGGGTCCCACAGGGATCGCACTGCTGAGTGGTGCTGGCTCCTAGCAGGGCTCAGCCTGATCCTGTGTGCCACAGCCCGTAGACCACCAGCATTTACCACCCAACACGGCAAAGCAGTGGAGGCTGCCCCAGAGGACCCAGCACGGCCTCCACGGTGGCCACAGAGCTCCCCCCAGACCACAGCCACATGATCCGACTTCCTCTTCCCGCTGCCAGCACCTTCCCCACCTCTGTTCCCTCCTGCCAACTTTCTCTTTCTTTTTCCTGCTCTCTGCCCTGGGCTGGCTGGGCAGCCCCACAACAAGTGAGAGGAATCCAGCTCCAGCCCCTCAGCCCATCTGCCCCCGTGGCACAAAAGACTAATTGGAATGAATTAAGGAAGGAGCCACCCTCTTTGCTCCCGGGATGCAGCACCCAAGGCCAGGAGATGGGCATGCAGGAACAGGGACCTGCCAGCATCTCCCCAGCTGACAGCTCGGTAAACATCCGGCTGGGAGAGCTCGGCCCTGGCGGTGAGGGAAGCAACTCACGGCTCACTGCCCTCTCCGGCCACCAGCGCCGGCATTTGCCATCAGTTTCCTGGGTAACCAGAGGCCAGGAACATCCCTGGGAATGATGCTGCGGGGTTTGGTGGCTGGGCCACGTGGTCAGGGTGAAGGAAACATGCCCGGGCACATCCATGGGCAGGGTGTGCTGCCAAGTAAAGCCACCAGCCTCATGCAGAGGGCTCCTGAGCAGCAGCCACCGTGGACTGGCTCTCCAGTGATACTGGGAAAAGAGCCAGATTTACGGCTGAGATCCAGTGGACAATGGAGGAGGAGGGCAAACCTTGCATTGCTTCTGCAGAAATACTTTTCACTTTTAGTTAAGAATCCTTTTCCTTCCTCTGGGATTAAAGGGGCACTGGGGGAGGCAGGCAAGGAGTGCTAAAGCTGCCACTCCAGCTGGAGCTCCAGGCAGCAAACACCGAGCTGGAAGTGGCTGGAGCATCACCCACCCTCCCAGCTCACCCTCAAAGGGGTCCTCACTTCCCATCCCAGTGTCACAGCACCCACCCTCTGCCGAGCCGGGAAGGAATCACCTAATCCTACTGCTCTGTGTGTATCAGGTCGGACACGTGCTCAGTGGATAAACACCAGCCCAGTTTATCTCTCAAGGCCTGGCAGCGAGCCTGGCACTGGGCAGAGCTGCAGGTTTCCGATTTGGAAAGCTGTGGGATTCCGTGGTGGACTCCCACGGCAGCGCTGGCTTGATTTGGGTCACTGTGCCACGGCATCAGCTCTGCACCCAGAGCTAAATCACCCCGACTCATCTCTGTGCCTTCACTGCCAAACCTTTATTGCAGCACCCCGTGCAGGCTGGCAGTGAAAGAAGAGCAGCCCTGACCCAGAACGGGCTGGGACCAGCAGAGAGCCAGGATATCCCATCCTCTGTCTGCAACAAGGTCACAGCCATTGGATTAAAACTGTTTCTGCAGCCCAGGGGTCAGGAGCTCTTTCTTTGCTCTGGTCCTACCACAAAAACAAAGAAAGGCTGGAGCCACAGCAGAGGTTCTGGTGCTGCCTGATTGCTGACTGATGTAGAGGAAAATGCTTTCCACTGAAATGAAATAATTTGGGAAAAAATAAAAATACAGGATAGCACCTATAAAGGTGGGACAGGGCATGGGACACTGTGCCTCCTGCCCAAGGGCGTCAAGGGATGCTCTGCTGATCCCCAGTAAGACAGCAAAAGCAGCAAAGTGCTGGCAGGGGCTGCAGACCCCCTGGATCTGCTTGGAAGTTGCTCCAGGGCCACGAGCCCCTGAAAAACCCCTGGAGCCTGGGAATCCAGGCAGTGGTGTGGGGAGACACGATTTGCTCCGAGCATGGCTCCTCAGGACCCCGTGCTGGGCTGCAGGAGGGAAAATCCCTGCACCTGCTCCCTCCTGTGCCAGCCTGGGGAGACTGTTTGCTAAGGGAGAGCATTCCCACTCGGCTTTCCCAGGGAATTAAGAGGTCAGCTGAAGATAACTGGGACCCCAAGGCAGAGGCAGGGACCCCTGCAGCTGAAGGCTCAGCTTGTCCTGGGAATTAGGCTTGGGTAGGGGAGGGACGTGGGGGGACATGGTGGCAGCAAGGGGCTGGTGGGGCCAGGCTGTTCCCAAACCTCCACACTGGGAATGCCTGGAGCAGGACCCAGGTCATGCTCAGCCTCCAAGAGCCTTTCAGCTCCTTTGAAGCTGGCGGGGGCAGCGCATTCCCAGTGGAATCAGAGCTGACATCTGCAGCTTCGGGAACACTTTGGCATCCCTCCGACAGCAGTTTCACCTTCCTTCCTCTGGAAGACTCTTCCTTCGGACGGGTCCTCTGGGAAAGGCACTCACGCTCGGGGTTTGTGCAACATCTGCGCAACACCGTAACTGCTGAAAACTCCAAAATACCTCAGTCACACACACAGGAGAGGACAGAACCTGATCGCTGCCACAGGGCTCCACGGAGAGGGAGCCGAGCTTCCTGGTCCCAGCACGCCCACAGCCGCAGAGCCCACGGGAGACACGGTCCCGCAGCACCGACAAACCCGGCTAAAACGCTTAAGAACTGCCCATAAAAATCTTGCAGGACAGCCAGGCTGCTCCTGGAATTCATGCCCGGGCAGGGCAGCCCAGCTGTAAAAAAAAAATAAGAGGGAATATTCCACCTTTAAAGGGGTCAATTCCCTCGCTGTTTATTTTTTTAAGAAAGCCTTTGATTTTGAGCAAACTGCCAGAGCACGCTCTGGGTCTGGAGGTGGGAGGGAAGCGGAAGGGGAAGTGCAAACCCCGCTCAAAGTCTCTGCACAGCACCAGCACTGCCCACAAATTAAAGTCTTTTTCCCCTCTACAGTCTTATACCAGGAAGAAAGAAAAAAAAAAAAAAAAAGGAATAAAGAAAAAAGCTAGGAGAATTTTTGCAATCCAGGTTGGGGTGGAGAGAAAACTCAGGGCATGAGGAAGCTCAGGGAGGTGTGCTGTAAGACAGCTGTCCCACCGGGAATAAGACTGATGTCAGCTGGTGTCTTGGGGCAAAATCCAAATGCCCCAACAAAAGTGGGAGCTGATGGGGAGCAGTATTTACCAGCCAGCCACAGACCACGGTTGACAAGCTGACTTTTGCATATTTTAAGGAAAGCAACCTTCTTTACACAGGTCCTGAAAAGCCCAGACCGGTGTTTAAAGCCACTCACATCCCGCTGACAGAACAACTCACCCTGGCAGATGGAGAGGCTGGTTTTATTGTACCCCCAGGTCATGGAGATTCATGGCCCCATCAGGGTGAGTATCTGCCTCTCTCCCAAACGCACCGATCCTCCCCAGGCACCGACTGCCAGCACAGGTCCAGCCTCGCCACAAAGCAAACCAAACCACAGACAGCGTCGCGGTCAGCATTTCCTCCGCACTCAGGAAGACGCTTTGGGTCAGGGCCGGGCCACGCCGTGTCCGAGCATCGTCCCCGGCAGGCGCCTCGCGGGGCAGCGCTGGGACCAGAGATAATCACATTTCCCCGGCAATGGCGAGTGGAAGCACGGCCGTGGCAGAGAAACGCTCATCGTGCCCCTGCGTTCTGACGCTCCGCACCCATCCCATCCCACCAGGAGGAAGGCGGTTCTTCCCCGGAATCAGCACTTGGTTAATTATTGACAGGATATTAGGCAACGCGTTAGGCTGGAGTAAGCCAAGCGCCCCTCGATCAGGGCGAGGGACGTGGATCAGAGTGCTGGGACAGCTCTCTGTGGGGATGAGGACAGAGGACCGCCTGCCTTGAGGGGTTGCAGCCCCGCATCCCAGTTATCAGAGCCGGCTGAGCACTGGGGAGTTTTTCCTCAACTCCAAGCATTCGGAGCAGCAGTGCGAGACCGTCCCAGCATCCCCAGCAGCCCACGAGTGACCGGAGCAGCCGGGCTGGCCGGGAGGGTTTGGCAACGGTGGAAAAGAAGCTGCCTGGCGGATGCTGCCCGGTGCCACCCCATTGCCCACAGTCCTCCTCCTGGCTGCACCGAAACTGCACCCCGCCGGTATCTCCCTCCAGCGCAAAAACAGCCTCCAAAGTTCTCGGGGCACCCCCTTTCCCAGCCTCTTTCAACCAGACGGTTCACTCCGCATCCCACCCAAGAGCCAGCACCGTCCCGCCTGCTGTGGTGACAGCCGCGACACCGCTGCTCGAGTGGGTGTGCAGGCACGGACCCTTCAGTTCGTGCAGAGCCCCCAGGCACCGGCACCCCGAGATGCTGCATTTGCTTTACCCAACTGCAAGAAGTTCACGCGGAGCTCCCAGATCCTCGGAGCTCAGAGGCGGCAGCGGACGGGCGGCAGCTTTCGGCGTTCGCCCACCGGAGGCGGCACTCTGCACCCCTGGGGTTCTCCCCATCCTCGATTCAGAGCTTTTGCACCCCAAGTCCCGCACCCTGGCCATGACCCTCCTCTCCCGAAGGCGCGCCAGCCCGGGCAGGGACGAGCCGGGGCGGGGGCTGAGCGGGATGCGCACCCCGCACGCCCTGCAGCATCCCGCACGCCCTGCAGCACCCCACGGCTCGCTGCGGGGCTGTCGGGGGCACCCTCGGTCCTGCTGCCCCCCAGGGCGCTCCGCAGACCCCCCATCCCCGGAGCTCCCCCGCGCTCGAAGCCTCCCCCTCCGCTCTCACCGCCGCCGCCGCCGCCGGGGTGGGGGGCTCGGGGGCACTCGGGAACTCGCCGCCGCCGGCAGTTTCGTTTCTGGGGCCTCCCCGCATTCAAACCGGGGCCGGACTTCGCGGAAATTGCATCACGGCAGCCCCGCCCCGCCCCGCCCGCCGGCACCGCGGGGAGCAGCGGCAGGCGCCGGCACCGGGCGGGGGGAACCGGCACCGGCACCGGGGGGAGCCGGAGCCGCCACCGGGGCTGCAGGGAGCCGCCACTGGGACTGCCAGCGGGCCGGGGGAGCCCGCACCGGACAAGAGGGACGGCAGCGGGGCGGGAGGAGTCGGCACCGGGCACCAGGGGGAAGGGGCATCAGGGGGAGCGGGCACCGGCACCGAGGGAAGCAGGAGCCGGTACCGGCACCGGCGGGACAGCACCGCCCGCATCCCGCAGCGAACAGGACGGGCGCTCCTGGGGGTACCAGCCTCCCAGCCCCGTCCCGCTCCAGTCGCCCGTCCCCGCGCATCGGGGTCCGAGTCTCACCTGGGTCATGACCTCCCCTCTCTCCCCCCAGCGTGAAGGGGCCTCCCGGAGCCACTGCTCACCCGCCGAGGGTCGGGGATCCCCGCGCTCAGCCTCGGTCCAGCGCAGGCTGCGGCGGCACCGGCGAGTTATGAGCGAATATCGAGCGGCAGCTCCGGTGCTCAGTCCGGCCCCCCGGCAGCCTTTTAATGGTGCTCGGGGGGAGGGCGGTGGGGGCAGAGCGCTGCCCTCCTTTCTGTTCATCACTTTCGTTTTCCGTTCGCTTCCCCGCCTGGCACGGTGAACACGCTGCAGAGATCAGCCTCGAGCCAAAAACAAAACCAAACCCCGAATCCACCCCCAGCAGCAGCAGAGCCTCGTTTGCATTGGGCTTCGTAGGTCAGAACACGCAGCCGGGGGGCAAGAGCCCTCACCCCCGCCTGTGGGCACATCTCACTGCACAAGCACCATCACCTGATGCTCAGCACCCCGGTGTGGGGCTCCTCAGCACCTGAAGAGTGGGGGATCCTCAGCCCCCCACTATTGCCCCCTGCCACCTCACCAAACCCACCCCACAGCAGCTCAGCACCTCATCCCGGCATGGGGCAGTGTCCTTCCCTTGTGTGTTTTGGCACTGCTGCGAGTTTGCGGGTGCTACTCACACACAGCTGACACACCCTGCAGCCCGAGATCCTCTCAAAACACACACACACATCCCCAAGCAAAAACCCCAGGAAGTCCCTGGAATCCACCTCCAGCCCCAGGAACCCACCACAGCAGCATCATCTCACCAGCCTGGGCATGAGGCTTCAGAAAGCCCCAGCCTGTGAAGCGGGTGTTGCGCTGGGCCCAGCGCTACAGTCGGCCTCCAGCAATCCCACCTAATGGAATTACCTTCATGCCAGAAGCCAGCTGCGAGCCCTGGAAACAACCAGGGAAAACTAACACACCTCCAGCTACAAGTGGCTGTAAAGATAGCAGGCACCAGAGGCAAAGTCTCCCTGCTGACAGCAACGCTGTTCGATCCCTCCGTCGAGCGATGGGCACGTCACGCTTGGTAGTGCCACCTCAACACAAAGACAGCCTCAGCCACAGAAAGAGAAGTTTTTCCTCAAAACAAGTGGGAGGAGGAAACACAGCCCGTGGGTCACACTGGCGGCAGCAGAGCAAGGAGGAAGGAGAGGCAGGGACTGGTTTTCTGGCGTGTTTGTCAACACAGAAGGAGGAAGAGAAACAATGTTTTTGACCTTCAAGCTTTGTGCGGTCTCAGCCACTGGGGGCCTCAGAGGGAACCCCTGCCCTGCTCCCATCCAGCAGCACCCCGGGGAGCCCCGAGGGAAAGGGGTTTTCCCACCACAGAGGGAAGTGGGACAGCCCAGGCCTGTGGGCTCTGAACGGATCCCACTGGAGTAGTGGGCTGCCCTGGGAACTGGGCATTCCTGGGTGGCACACCAATGCACCAATGCTCTGCTCACTGCTGGACCTGCGGTGGGACAGCCACCTGAACAAGGCCAGGCTCTGCTCCATGTGCTGTCAGTGGGGAGCAGTGGGGAGCTCAGCTCCACAGCTGGGACTGATCCCCCTGGAGCCCCCACAGGAAAGGGCTTCCCAGCCTTGTCCTCGCAGCTGACATGAGAACTGTTACAGTTTGGGCAGCACCAGGGCTCCATCCCTGGGTGGGAAGGAGCGATTCCCTCCCCTGTGAGGATGCATTCCTGGAGCCAAGCGAGGCCCAGCCCTGGTATCAGGGTGTTCCACAGAGATACAGCCTGTCCCTGCTTGGTATTGCCTTTGAGCGGAAATCGTCCCCCTCTGCAGCCCTGACTAAATCACAACAAAGGTCTGTGCCACAGCTCAAGCAGCATCAGTGAAAAACAAACTAAATACCTGAAACAACCCCCTCCCAGGTGCCCGAGCCAGGACGGGCAGTGCCCAGCTCACCCAGGCGGAGCAGCCTTGGCACTGAGGCTTCGCTCTGGTTTTACAGGTGGGATATTTTCCCTCCAGCTCCAGGAACAAGCAGTTCTCACTCTATTACACAAAGGTTCCGGCCCTGCTCGGCACATGCAAAGGCTGGAGAAGCCGCGGAGCAGCGCGGGCAGGAGCCGCTCTGCTGTCCCTCCATCGCCGGCCGCAGGAAGCCACCGCCGGAGCAGGGAGGAGGCAAGGCTGCGTCACCACATCCACAGCATGAGGGCGGGGGAGAGCCGAAACCCAGGATTTGCCGATTTTAGACAAACAAACACCGAGCCGAAAGCGCTGAGTTTCGGTTTCCATTCCTGCGGCGGCTCGGCTGACAATCACGGAGCGGTTTCTCCACGAAGTCACCGCTGCTGCCCCGCCAGCCCCAGATACGCTGCCCTTTGTGTGCTGCACGCACAGGGTTTGTCCGAGGACAACCTGGGAAGTGGGAGAGCCTTCCCGCGAAGATGCTGGAGCATCTCCTGTCCTGGTAACAGCCCCCACCAGCCCAGAGAGACCCAGTGACTGAGTGAACATTCGTGATTTCTCACAGCCCCCTCTCCCTGGCCCTCCCCAGGCATCTGCTAGGCAGGACCATGGCACGGCTCTGCTCCCAGCGCTGCCGGTTGGATACCCGGGAAACAGGAGCCTCTACTTTTCCCCAAATATTGCAGGCTGCTTCCGTGGATACCTGGAGGAGAAAATGCAAGCAGCCGAGTCTCCATCACCACACAATCCAGGAAAAAACAGGGACTTGGCATGAGTCATCCGCAGCCCTTATGTAATTTGTCTCTGGATGCGAGTCCTCCACGCCCGGCTGTGAGTGGAGCAGCCCCGGGCTCCCAACGGGAGGAGAGGGGAGCACGGCTGAGGAGCCAAGGACCCCAGGAAGGCAGCTGCTGGCAGCACCAGGCTGGCAGGGTGGGTTCTGAGAGCCCCAGCCCTGTTGCAGGGACCCCAGGCTCCCACCGCAGGTGGACACACTGGAATCCACTGCAATGATCCAGTTGTGGAGTGCACAACACTCACTGCAGCCCTGGGAGCCCACCCTGGTGAGTGCAGCCCCCATGCAGAGGGTAGGGCTTGAGGGTTCCCCCCTGCAGAGCCCCAGATCTCAGAGCTGTGGGATGAGCTGATCCACAGGTGGGACGTGCCCCCCACGGCCGATGCTTTACCATCCCCGCTGAAACCAGGGCTGCAGGACCAGGAGCTACTGCCACGCTCACACGGGACTGTCCCCGCGGCCAGGGCATGTTGCTCAAGTCCCGACGGCCGCATCCAGCACAAGGCCACTCATCCTGACACTAATTTATAACCTCTGCTCACAGCTCGCTGCAGACAACTTCCTTCTTTGCTTTTCCTTTTCAGCCCTCATCCTCCCACGAGTTGCTGACTCCGCAAGCCCCCAGCTGCCCTCGGCAGTGCGGGGAAACACCGCGGCACAGCCAAGAGCAGCACAGCCACCCTCGGGAGTGGAACACGTCACCGGAGCATCCCTCAACATTCCCAGGAGGTCTCTCGAGAAGAACAGGGCTGCCCCACCAGCACCTTCCTGACTGGCTGCCCGGGGAGCTGCTCAAAGGGAGGGGAGGATTGCACCAGCCCAAATCTGCCTGCAGAGCTTTTATTGCTTGGGGAGCTGTTTACATCCCAAGGAAGCGCCGCTTAAGCAGGGTAAAGTACGCCCACACTGGGAATGCCTTGCCGGTGAGGTGATCTATAGTCTCTAGGGCAGGTAAAGGTGCACGTAGCCAGGGAAGAGCTGCTGCCTCCTGCCTGCTCTGCCCCAGCACTTGCTGCCTGCTGCCACATCCCCAGCACTGTCACACCAACACAGAGCTGCCCCCAATCCTGTCCCACCCCACGCTCCGATGCCACCTCTCAGATACCCTTACAGAGGAGTCAGGAGGTCCCTCCAGCTGTCCCCTTTCCACCTGGATGTCCCCTCTCCCGCAGTCCCTGGATAACCTGGATGAGTTTGTCCAAAGCAGAGATGGCTGGAGCAGGATGCTCAGCCCACAGCTCTTCAGGGCTGCACAAAGGCACCACGGCTTTCCAGTCCCAGCACTGCTGGAGAAAGTTGTCCCTGTGGTGCAGACAAACCTTCACTCACCATCACAGCATGGGAGCAGGAGGATTTGGGCTGGAAACACACTCCAGGTGTGGCTCAGCACCACTGCTCACGCTGGACAGGCAAAAGACAGCTCAGGGTGATCACAACCCTTTATATTTCCTTGGTCTGACACACTACTGCTGTCCCAAGTACGCAGATAAGACTTCAATATCTTAACAGCAGGCAGCTGGGAGGCAAAAACCTCTGATAAGGCAGGACTCCTCCTCAATTGCAGTCTCAGCTCAGCCTCAGCTGAAACGAAACAAAATCTAATGCCTCACAGGAATGGATCGCTTTTCCTCATGATTACGTGTCAGAACTCTTCTAAACACAGCTTGGGGACTGGTGGTTATCAGCACTGGGTGCAGCCAGCCGGTCCCAGCCGTGCCATGGACAATCAGACTTTGGAGCCACGTTTCAGGCTCCCTGCACGCCCACAGCCAGAGAGAGAGCACAGAGGACACGTCCATTTATATCCAATAAAGAGTGTTCCTGTCCTGCCTTAGCCCCTGCTTTGCAACCCTGTGCCCAGACGCAGAAACACAATGAACCAGCAACGCTCTCTCAAAAAAATATTTATTAACTCATTAAAGTGACCTGTCGCTGCTGCTGTTGCCAGATAAAGTTTGGAGAAACCCCAGCACTCCAAGCACCCGACTCCTTCCAGCCGGAGACACTGCGAGAGCATCGCTGCGGCCGCAGGGCACGCGGGGGCCCTGGGATGGGACCTGCTGGGAGCCGCAGCGGGTGGGGCGGCTGAAGGAGTCCTGGGGGGAAGGGGGTGGAACATCCTAGCATGGAGCAGCTGCTCAGACCCGGCGGGGAGGGAACGGCAGCGCCCGGCCCCGCGGGATGAGGCGCCCGGTGGGAATGTGGGGACCGGGGACACCGGGGGTCCCCCCTCGTGAGGAAGTGCGAGCTCCTCGGAGCGTGGCCGCTGGGTTCAGCCCTGCACGTTCAGCAGTACGGCTCTGCCGTGCAGGATGAGCTTCCCAACCAGGGCTTTGCTTAAAAATCGCCGTTGGCTTAAAAAAAAAAATCCCAAAGAATGGATTTTTTTTTTTTTTTGGAGAAAACTAGAAAAGGACCCTAAATCCTCAGAAGTCACAGCTCTTCCTGGCCCTCTGGGTTTCTCCCTTCCCACTCCTTCCCCCAGTAGACCTGGGCAACCACCATAACACAACTGCTGTCACAACAGCTCCCACTTGTTTCCGCCACCTGAAAATGCCAGTGTCACACACAGAACCCAACCTCCCAGGGCCTGCACTCACACTGCCACAGAGCCCTTCCTGGTGTCGATCATTGTACAGATCTACAGAATTCCTGCTCTTGGCAGCCCCTCTCCATCCTTGCAGCCCCTGGGGATGGGGAGCAGCAAGTTCCCCTCATGCCAGACCCCTTGGCAGCTTCACTTGCTCTTCCCTTTTGCTCCTGCCCACTCCTCCAATGGACACTGCTCTGGCTGAGCCTGCCTATGAGGCAGGGTTGATAACTATTCCAAGAGAACAGGGGAGGAAAGCTTTATAAAAAAATAAGCTCTTTTTTTCTTCTCTCCTCCATACAGGGCAGAGCATTTTTGCCTTTCCCTTCTCTGGGCATCTTTCCTCCACCCTCCTTCTCCTCTGACCTGAACCTCCTCGCTCCCAACACGAGCCGCTCTGAGTCTTGTTAGCCCGTGCCCCTCGTGACACCACTCCTCGTCCCACAGTGCAGCCAGAGAAGAGGCAGTTCCCCCCAGAGTGGCACGGCCAGCGTCCCTCCAGGCAAGTCCCCCCCTCTCACTTCTGCTCCGCCTCGTCGGCCACTGCGGTCACCTCGATGGCGGCGGCAGCGTGCTCGTCCCCGGCGGCCTCGGCGGCACCGGACGGGACAGTCACAACCGTGCTCCCCCCAGGAGCTATTTGTGTCACATTCTGGATGGTCGTGCCGAGTCCTGGCAGCGTCAGGAGCTGGAAGGGGCTCACCACCTTCACCACTGTGCTGCCGTCCTGGACCGCGGCCGTGCTCAGCACCGTCAGGTTGGAAGCGTCCGGGTGGATCTCCACCGTGCCGGGGAAGGTGGAGCCGGCGGAGGCCAGCACCGTGTACCCCCCCAGCAGTGGGGAGGCCGGGGAGCTGGCAGCGGGGGGCTGAGTCGGGCTCTTCCCCAGCACCGAGGGTGGGAGGGCCGAGACCACTTTGCCCAGAGGGAGGTTGGCAATCTGGGAGACTGGCACGCCGGGGGTGACGGCGAGCTGTGCCGGCTGGGACAGGACCTGGGAGGTGATGGCAGCTGGTCCGGAGGTGGCCCTGGTCAGCCTGGGACGTTTCAGAGGTGTGGGGACGGAGACAGGGGTAAGGGTCATCAGGACGTTGTTGAGATGCTGCGATTTGTGCTTCAGCTCCTTCGCTCGCTTGCGGTGCTCGTCACACTGCTGCTCCAGAGCTGGAGAGAGAAGAAGTTTGGCTCAGCCTGCATCCTGGACAAGCTTCCCAGGGACTGTGGCAATGCCTGGAGCTAGTCCCAAAACAGGTGGTTTAGCAAACACCAGCTTTAACACAAACCCCACTTTCTTAGCCCAAAAGAGAAGGCAGCGATGACCGGCCTGAGGACATACCTGCCAAATCCCGTGTGTACTGCTCCCTCGAGCGATCCATCTGGCACTTGTGGCTGGCCAGGACCTTCTTGACCAGATCCAGCATACCAAAGTTCTGGACTACGTTGTTGAGTAAAACAGCATCTTAAAAAACAAGACACAGACCTTTGAGGAAGCAAAATTCCCCACGCAAACTACTTACGGCTTGGAAAAAGCCACACGACAGCAAACGCGTCCAGCTGAGACAGCCAAAATCTGCAGGAGGGTAACGCAAGAGGCTGGGGAAGAGGAGAAGGCAAAAGCCATGAGAAAGGGCAAGAGGTCTCCAGCGTGTAAACAGTCCTCTCCTGCCTAGCAGGGGTGATAAGGAATCTGCTGGCACAGTAGCTGCTTGCTGTATCATTATTCCGATGGCCTAAATTCCACCTCAGTTCCCAAGCCAAGTGTTTGTCCAGACCCAAAGCCAGCACAGAGGAAGCCCCAGGCACAGGGAATCGGAGAACTGAGGTCACCTGAAGTGTCCCTGAGCACAGCCAAGAGCCTGCCCAGGGAGCAGCCAGAAATGGGATTTTTTGTGATGGCCTTTGTCCCTCTAGTGCCATCAAGATATCTCCAAGGAGAAAAAACCCACAAGCCCCTCTCCCAAGGTGACTCAGCCCTGTGCCCAGGTCCTTACCCCCAAGCTGCAGTGGGGGATCCTGCGCTCGCTGCTGCAAGCCCTTCATGGTCTCCGCCAACTCCTGGTGGAACTCGTGGATCACTTCTTCCAGGAGACCCATGTCCTTCAGACCTTGCCAAAAAGCAAAGGTGTCATCTGGAGAAAGAGAAAGCAAGGAGAGCCTCAAAATCCTCAGCAGGGGTTTAAAATCCTCAGCTGTGGGCTCCCTGTGGACACCCCCTGCAGGGGTGCAGTCCTGCTGGGCTGGAGGTCAGGGGGCTGGGGCAAAGCCCACCCAGAGTGTGGGCCCAAAGGAGGGGCAGCCAGAGAAGGATGTGCTTTCCCAATCCCTGTCCCACACAAACAGGACACTGATGCTACAGAGAAGTCCATTGCTCACAGCACACCAAGGAAAGAGAAGGACTTTATAACCCCTCTGATAGGTTTGGTTTGGGGTTTTTTTAACTCCTAGAGCCACACTTGGCCGTGGCTTTGACATCTCAATGCTTGGAAACAACTTCATCCCCAGGTGATGCTGCAGCACACCCACACACCAGTGGCATATAACATTGCTCTTTGCTCTGTGAGCAGCAAAGGAATAATCCCAGAGGAGGTTCATGCAAGGCTGATCTGGCAAGAGGGTCCTTTCTGCTCCTCATCCCTCCTATTCCCCTCTTTCCCCACACCTCCTTCACCCGGCTGGGCCAAGCCCAGCGGGATTCTCAAGCCATACCTCCGATGCTGGTGCTCCAATCACTGGCATCCTCACATGTTTCTATGGTTATTGTAGCTGGGGATCCGTTCACTGCAACCAATAGCAGAAAAGAAAAGAAAAAAAAATTCCCAAGTCCTGATTTTTCCCTGTATTTTCATGGGCTGTCTCCAAGGGAAGCGCTCCCTTGCTGCATTTCCGTGACTTTCTCCTTTTTATTGCACAGGATCACTTTCGTTTGAATCCAACTCCCAGCACTGAACAGAGGGAGACGCCCAAGTGGTTGCTGTGCCAGCTGTACTTATTTTTCCACATTGGAGTGCAATCCCCAGGGATTACTCCTGCAACCCTTGCAGCACGAGAACACGTGCTCAAGAGCAGCATTTCCCTCCCACTTTCCCCTGCAAACACACCAGTAACTGCTCAGGGCAAAAGTCAAACAGATTTAGAGTCTGATTTTTCTGGCAGCCCTTTTTACCCAGCCACCATTTGTCTGGAGGGTTTCTAAAGCCTCTAAGGGGAGAGCAGCCCCCCAGCCGTGCAGGGATGCAGGAGGGCTCCCTTCCTTCCCTCCAGCTCTGCCAAATCTCAGCGGTTTTGTTACCATAGAGCCGAGGAACCGGCGTCATTCAAGCCGTGTGCAGGAGCGGGATGGATGGGAATCTGGCCAGAGCCCCACGGAGCTGTGCAGAGTGTTTGGAATGCTCAGCTGCTGCCATTAAATCCAATCACTCTGCTCCTTTCCTCGGCAGCCCTCGGGGCTCTGGTTATTCCAGCACAGCCCAGCGGTGTGGGAAGTGTCTCCCATCGGTGAGCTGATGTCCATGTTTAACAGGAGGGCTCGGAGCAGGCTGTGCCATGCATTGGCATCACCTTCCCCCACCTCAACACCAGGATGTGGTGCCATGGGAACTCTGGAGAGCCAGTCAAGGGGCTTACCCTGCCCCACAGGCACCACTAGGAGCTTGGGATGTGGGGCACTTTGGGGGCTGTTCTTCATGCTCAGAAGCAAAAGTTGTTATGAAATATAGAAGTACTTCAAAATTAGAAAGTTTCCAATAAAACAGCTGCCTCTAATTACAGGTAAAGTTCATAAAATCAGAGAATGGTTTGGGTTGGGAGTGACCTCAAAGCTCATCTCATTCCACCTCTCTGCCATGGGCAGGGACACCTTCCACTAGCCCAGCTTGCTCCAAGCCCTGTCCAACCTGGCCTTGGACACTTCCAGGGATGGGGCAGCCACAGCTTCTCTGGGCAACCTGGGCCAGGGCCTTACCACCCTCACAGGGAAGAATTTCTTCCCACCAGCCAATCTAAACCTACCCTCTTTCAGCTCAAAGCCATTTAAGTTCAGGGCTACAGCTACGTAACCCCATCATTTAAATCCCACTTTTATGATCGACATTCACAAGCGCAGATAAAAAAAATAATCTGCTGGGTCCCCCAGTTCTCTTTAATCTTTCATCAGACCAACCTGATGAGCGAGCCTTAAATAAAAACCCCTAAATTATTCCAGAAGAAGTCAGGTTAGAGCTAAAAGGAGATGGGACTCCTGCCCAGGCACCCTGTGCAGCAGGAGAAGCCAAGCTGATCCCTATGGACACAGCCCGACCAGCAGTGAGGACAGAAGGGAACTTCATCGAGCAACAGCTACAGATGAATTGCAGTCCTCTGCTTCAGCTGCCTGGTTTTGGGAGAGGCAGGAGGCCAGAAGGGAAGCTCCAGCCCTAAGGGACCGTGGTTCCTGTGCTTTGATGTGAGGAATGGTTGGACGTACCATCAGCAGAGGCGGGAGTCAGAGGGATGTATTCCGTCGATGTCTGGCTGGTCAGGGACACCCTGGCTCCAGTCAGGTCGATCTTGGTGCTCCGGCACGTGTTGGAACACACCTTCGTGTGCTGGTAGAAATCCAGCTCTCCTGAGTCCATGATCTTCCTGAAAGAGGGGGAGCAAGCACAGGGACAGGCACGTCAGCAAGAGCCAAGAGCTCTGAGATGCAGCTCCTGGCAGCCTTCACATCAAACTTCTCAGAGGCAACAGGAGCCCTGACTGGAACTGATGAACCCGTTTGTTGTGGGAGGAAGGGGAGGAGAAAGCGCCTCTCTGGTCGCACCAGAACATCCCCTCAGAAGCTGCAGCTCCCAGCAGAAGGGTCAGCTCGAGTCTCAGTTCAGGGTGAGACCACAGAGAGCCTCTTCCTTCCTTCCCTTTCTGGCTCTACACCTCAAAAAAAGACAGGGCATAACCCTATTCATAAACTAAAATCAAGTTTGTCACCTCAATTAAGGAGGGTGGCAACACTGGCATAAGGGATCCTCCCAGTCTAGGCACGTTGTCTCTGAAGCATCCCCAGGCCTTGCTGGCCAACAACCCCCTGAGCTTCCCAAGATTTGCTCCCATGGGCTGCTGGCCTTGCCTTCACACATTCCTCCTGAAGTTTTTTTTTTCCCCTCTCAAAGCCCTGCCTTGTCAAAGCCTAAGCCTATTATGCAAAATCTACGTGGAGCAAAAGCTGCTTAAGAGGAATATGGGAGAGGCCTGCATTGAAGCAGAAGAATACAGGGAGAGGCAATGTCACCCTGTGAAAAGAGCACAAAGCCACTGACAATTCCTGGGAAAGAGGTGATGCTATTTTATCCTGCCCAAAGGCAGAGACAGACTTTAATTAAATCACAGTCTCAGGCTTGTGTTCAGGAAGACCATAGAAGAATTGAATTACTGTAGTTAAGACTAGACAAGATAAATGCTTGCATAAAGATTTTTTTTTTTTTTTTTGCCAAGTAATGTCAAGCAGACCTGCTGCAACCAGAGCATTAGTGATGACCAGACCAATTCCATTTGGTGGGTCATACTGGGAACCCACAGACAGTACGGCCTCACCACCAGTGGCCATTAAAATTTCCAGTGTCCTTACACCAGCTGGGATCTCAGTGTGGTTCGAGTCCTAAAACGACCAGAGAAATATTTCTTGGCCCAAATTATTCCCTAGGCACAAGGACAGAGCAAAGCCGTTGGACTGACCACATCTGGGGCCAGGCTGTCATTAAGACAGATGTTTAGTGGCTCATTTGCTCCCTCAGCAGGAAAACAACTGTGCCCAAGGTTCTGTTCTACCCCACCACTATTCCCCCAAAAAGAAGGGGGGAAAGGAAGAGACTCACCGGAGCATGATCCCGTTCATCCGGATCGCCCGCTTCCAATCCTTCAGCGTGGACTTGCCTGCCAGGTGGACAAACTCCTTGGGGCTAATTAGGTGATCATCAAACTGCAGAAGGCAGAGGTGCACCATCACTGCCACAAGCTGTAAATAACCCGGGGTGCCCTGCGAGCAGGGTTCAGCCGCGGAGCCCGGCGGCGTTTGCCGCTGCCCAGCAGTGGGTGCAGCTGCACCGCAGCCTCCACGTGCCATTTAACAGCACCAAACCAGATGGCTGGCACACACTTCCCACCCCAGAGAACCCTGGTTGAGTTAAAAAGATTAAAGCCAAACATGGATGGTTAGTTAACAGCTGCTCAGAGCCAAGGGCTTGGGGTCTGTGTGAGTTCAGAAGTGCCCAGCCCAGGCAGGACAGCTGGAAAAAACAGCTTGTGCAAAGTATCATGAACAGCAGGGAGCTGCTCACACTCCCACTAACAGTGGACTCAGCAAAAGCTGGGCTGCACCAGTAACATTTGGGTCCAGGGGCATGTTAAGCCCCACAGGTGAGAGGGAAGGAGCCCATTTGTGGGGCCAAAAGACCATTTGGTCTTTGACCTCCTGCTCCCGAGCCCAACCACTGGTATCAGTGGAACCTCTGGCCTCTCTCGCAGCACACACCCACTGCTACTGAAAAGCAGCTTCAGGCAGCTGACAAACACCTTGCCAACTCTTTCCCTGTCTTTTATTGCCCTACACACCCAGCCATGACTGAACACACGTGCTGACCTAACAGCAACCTGCAGAATCATAGAATTCTAAAATCATTAAGGTTGGCAAAGATCTCCAAGTTCCTCAAGTCCAGCTGTGAACCAGGCAGCTCTTTAAAGAGTTACCTTACAGCCCAACTCAGGATTTCCCAAATCCAGGTCTCCTCTTTTCCATGCCCAATGTCTACCAACACAGAGCAGCACCACCATCAGTCCATCAGAAACTGCTTCTCTTAACAAGGACATGGGTCTTCAGTGCAGAGGAAGGATTTTAGGTGACAGCAGCATTACCTGCAGCAGTACCTGTCCTCTGCCTTGGGGACAGACAAGACCATCTCTCCTAGGAAAGGCAAGGGCCACCCTTTGGGAGCCCTCCTGCAGCAGAGCCCGAGGAGACTCTCCCTCAGCAGGGTATTGTTTAGGCCATCTACAAATGCCAGCAACGGCTCACTCATGGTACATTCCTGAATTCATGCAAATTTTAACCATGAGCTACCCAGGACACAGTAGCAGCTCTTCAGTAGGTCCCCACTTCTCAAACTATCAACTTTCCAACTGAGCAGATACCAGAAGTGCCCAAATTTCTCAAAATTTTCAGAAACACGTTTAGTTGAGGCAGCGTTTCTCCAGCCAAAACTGCTCGACTTGGCCAAGACAAATATCAGGTACCCCATAGCACCAGGAAAATGTCCTTCTTTTCCAGAATGACGTGGTTCTGATGCAAAGCAGCTACCAAAGCTCATCACAAGCAGGACAGGCCAGTTGAGCCCACAGCCCAGAGCTGGCCTCTCTGCTCTCACCTGCACACACTTCACATTGATCCCGGGGCACACAAACTTCCTCCAGATGAGGTTGGCTTTGCTGTCCCCACAGGTGATGGGGTAGACAATCTCTGCCTCCAAACTGTCCTCATCTTCAGCCATCTTCACTTCTCACAGGGATCAGAGGAAGGGACAGATCAAAGAGAAACGTGAGCCACAGCCCCCCATTCACCTCCCCGAGGCACACATGCAATGAAGAGCAGTTTTGAAACTCAGGAATGAAAACAGAGTAGATGTTGCATGGTGGAGTGTACTGGGGTTTGTGGCCACCACTCAGTTACACTTTGCAACTAAAGCATCCAACCACGCAAATTTCTCAGGCAAAACAGCCCAGGTAGATTTATGCCAACCCAGCTGCAGCTGAGCACATGGAATCGAAGAAGTCAGTGGTCTCACTCTTGATAAAAAAGAATGATGTTATTTGGGTGGAGACACCCTTGGTTTTAGACTAAAACTGGCTTTAAGTCAACCCCAGCCCAGCTGGTCACAGTTTTTGCTCCCTAAATTCACTTTTACCTGTAACCAAAGCCAGTGAGTTTGCTGCAAAACTGACATCCCCACGGCAAGCTGGAAGGGCAGAAGCCAGGGATGGGCACAGGGATTCATCCTGGACCAGGAGAGGGCAGCAGCAGCTCAGCCAGGCACTGCCAGCTCCCTCCTGATCATCCAACCCCCTGCTGCCTGCTGGGCTCCCCTGGATCCAGGAGAGCATCCCCAAGGCCAACAGGAGAACATCCCTGGTACCCCTGGTGGCTCAGCACAGCAGTGCCCAGACTTTCTCAGGCAGAACCAGAGCAGGGCTGTGCCACATTTGGGGTAGTGGAGCTGGCACAGCTCAGCCAAGGGGCTGTGGAAGGAGCTGACCTACCTAGAACCGCTTCCTTCAGGTGTGTGGAGGCCGTGAAAGCAGCAGCAGCTGCAGCGGCTGCATTTTCAGTCTCCAGAGTGTCTTCGTTTATGTCACCGCTGGAAAGAGAGTCGGACACATCCTTAAGCCGTGTGGCCGTGCCACCCCCACGCCCGGTGCCCCGTGGAGACATCGCCTCAGAAGTCCCTCCGACCACATTTTCCCACAAGAGCTAAAAGTCAAGAGCTCTGGGTTTGGGAGGCTCAGCTCCATTTTTCCATGTGGAGATGAAGAGCCCCACAGCAGGCAGGCCCCTGTCAGCAGCCTGGCTGGCTCTGCCTTGCGTCCCCTTTCATCCCAGCCCCATGGAGCTGCCTCCGGCCCAGCCCACGCTGGAGAGCTGGCGTGGAGGGATGCTGTCAGCACAGCCTTCTTGCTCAGAAGTCACTGCCAGCTCCTGGCAGCTCTGCCTGAGATCTCCTCAGGAAAAACATGTGTGAAACATGCTGCTGCTGTCTGGGCAAAGGACTGGCTGAATCCCTTGGTATGCAGGATGCTCGTGGGAGCGGGACCTCAAGGAGCCACAGAGACACTATAAAGAAGTTTGACAAATCCCAACAGCAGATCTGTGAGCAGAGATGACATAACATGAGCTACAGATCCTCATTATCTGATCTCTGAGTTTCTTAGAACCTGATACACCCATGATATCCACTAATAGCTGGCTATCCAACTGCTTCCATCCTTCTCACACTGGGGATCTCCACCTTCTCTTAGTGTTTTCCTCCCTGCCACGGGCAGGGACACCTTCAACCTGAACGCTTCCAAGGATGGGGCAGCCACAGCTTCTCTGGGCAACCTGAGCTAGTTCCTCACCATTCTCACAGGGCAGAATTTCTTCTTAAAATCCCATCTAAATCTACCTTCCTTTTAAGATGCATGTTTGGTAGTGTTATTGAAGACGACTAATTGCTGCACCAAACTTGTCCTGCAGGGGCAGGGGGGGAAATACAATTAAGCTTTTCACATACTTAGGCATATAAACTTTCTAGGAAGACTGTATGGAGAAAACAAACATGAAATCTACCCCAGTTTGGTATCATGGGTGAATTAAAAGATGGTCCTAATGACTCACTGGCAACCGCATTTTCCACCCGCGGTGCCACGGGGACAAGGAAATTCAAGAGCAACTGGTTTTTCCATCCTGGCTCCTAACACACAGCTCTAGGGTGGAACTGCAGCTTCAAAGCATCCCTCCCCTTGGCAGCTGCAGGGCAGGTACCTGTGGGGAGCAGCACAGAGATAAGGAAGGTGTGGGCAGCAGCTCGGCCTCACCAGGTGAGTAACTTGGAGATGCTGCTCCAGAGAAAAGAGAGATGGAGGCAGGTCCAGCTGTGACAGAAAGGTGATGGATGTCACACTGGCTCTGCACCTCCCAGAGAACAACAGCCCAGAGCCCTGGGAGGGGAAGGAGATGGGTAACACAAAAGGACTTGAAAAGGTAAATTCGTTGCTAAGGCATCTGCACACAGGTGAGTATCAGAGAAGTGGTGGTCTGACAGAAGAACTATAATCTGTTTATTTTTCATCAGTTTGCTGCTGGGTTCTTGCTTTTCTCCAGGTGCATTTAAGGAAAAGTAAGTCCCACTTCAGCAGGGTGCCAGAGGCAGCAGCCACCCCTGGTGTGCACAGCCCAGCACCCCACAGCCCCGACCCTGAGCTGCCTCCACCTGCCACCACATCAAGAACCTCCACCAACTCACCCCGCAGCAGAAAGTCAGCACCTGAAACAGAGGATCCTCCAGGACTCCCTCGCATTCACACCACTCCCAAAAATGACCGGAAGGCACGACTGGCTGGGGAGGAATAACCCAGCCCACACCTTAAACCTCCAGAGGAAAACAAACAAACCAACTCCAAGCTTGGACTAAAAATTCAAGCAACTGAAGTCTGTGTCTGCCATGGAGATAAAACCAGGGAGGAGATAAAACCACAAAAAAAGGCGAGTGTCTCCACGCTCCTTCTCCCATCCCATTCCAGAGGCAGATGCGAGAGAAAACACAAACACCTTCCAAGCCCCAGCAGTGCAACCCCCCAGGCCAGTCCTGCCTTTGCTGGTTGCCATGACGAAGCCCAGGGAGGACGGTTCTCATCTTCCTCCCCAGGAGGATCCATAAACCAGATGGGAGGAAGAGAAGAAAGCCCGTGTGGATAACACACCAGGCTGGCATCTCCCTTCTCCTCTCTCCTGCCTTGCCTGGAAACTTGAGAGAGGAAAGTCTCCCCCCAAAAACCTTGAGCTGGGGCTGCTGATCAGAAATACAAGCACCAAGCAACAGATCCCTTCTAATCGCAGACCAAAGAGAAAAGCTTCTTGCTCATTATTATTTTCCCATTTCCCTCTGCCTTTTCTTTAAAAACACACGAAATAATTAAGTTCTTAACAACTGGGTGCACAGGGAGTTTTTTAAATAGCAGATCCATACCCAAAGGAGCACTAGAAAAAGGCACCAGCCCCCAAGCTGAGTTTGGTTTAAGTGCCACACAAGGCAAGTTGAAAGCTCCCCATGTGAGCGGTGACCGAGCCAACACCGAGGGATCTCAGCCCATGCCTGCAGTCACTGTCCTGATGCCAGCTGGGGCTACAGAGGAAAAGGGAGAGGAAGCCAGCACCGCTGTGGGAGCAGAGCCCCTTGAAGGCAACCATCCAAAGCCATGGAAAGACTGGGTGGCTCATGCTGCCACCCCCCACCAACCCCACTGCCTTGCTCGGCAAGGAGAGTCGGGCAGGTTTTGCTCCACGACCCCAAAATCCACATCTTTTCCATGGACCCAGTACCATCCCCAAGCATGGGGGAGCCAGGACCTTGCTCAGCAGCCCTTCTCCAGAGAGCTGCATGGAAAACCCTCAGGGAATCTCTTTGTACCTGCCAGGGTATCTCTGCTCACAGCTGCGACTGAATGAAAATGTCCCTGTCTCTGCTGTGCAGAGCTGTCCTCTCCTGACCATCCAGGGGACCCTGGGAGGGTGAGAAAAGGTTTCCAAGCTTTTACTTGACAACCAGGAACCGTCCTGCATCCAAAAGCAGACATATCCCAAGTGTCACACCTGGCTGCTTCTCCACCGAGGGAGCCAAGGAAGTCACCAAGGGACAGAAAGCAAGAGGAGTGGAACCCCTCTTCCCCACCATCACCCACTCCTCTGGGAATGGAGAAGGCTTTTGGAAGCACTCACAGACTCAGGATGTGGAGGAGCTGGGCAGATCCTGCCCATCCCAGCACTGACAGCTCTTGCCTCTGCCTGTCCCTGTCCGTTCTCTACCAGAAATTCATCTGTTAATGGGTTTTATCCCATTGGATTGGAGCAGCACAAAGCGCTGTAGCATAAACACTGTCCCTTTCTGCCCTGCCTGAAAGCCCCAGGGCACTGACACAAAGACATGTTTGAGAAAAGGAGACAAACACCTTCTTCTTATGGAAAGCAATAAACAGCCACTCACCACCTACTTATTTCAAGTACAGGGACTTCTGGATCAGACAAACCTGCCTGGATCCAGCTCCAGGTGTTCATCTGGATTTTCTGCCCAAAGAGCAAAGCACAAAAATGGCTCTGGGCACCATCCCATGAGAAACAAAGAAATAAAGCAAAGAGCCCATCACCATGTGGGCCTTCAAGGTACCAGCCAACCTCCTTGGCCATGGCCAACCTGCCACTGAACAGACCAGATCTGGACCAATAGCTCCAAATCTGAAATTCCAACAAAAAAGGCAGAAATTAGGCAAAGCAACAGCACTTGAACAATCAGACACATTCAACTCTGGGTTTTTAGAGCAGTGCCTCCCCGTTCAGCACTGCGTGGTTTCAAGGCCACCTCTCCCACTCCCATTGCTGGCAGGGGAGGTTCCTGCAGAGCTTGGCTGAAAAACAGCCCCAAACCCCCCCACCTTCAGGGAAGGGGAGCCCATCTGCACCACCCTCACCGTGCTGCAGCCAGACCCATCTCTTGGAGGGACACAGCTTAGTGAAGCACTTGTGAAATAAATAGCAGAAAAACATTGATTTAGTTACTGGTGTCCTGTTCCAACCGGATTTGTGCCCACTCCAACATCCACATCCACTCAGGAAAGGATATTTGGAGTCAGGGTTTTGTTGGTTTTTTTTTTTCTTTTTTAATATAAGAATAAATAAATAAATAAAAAGCTGTATTGCTTTTCACTCTGGGTACCAGCACCAGCTCAAAACCACCAGTGGCAACTCAGCTTCAACAGAAAAAAACAGCGGAGCCTGCTCTGCAAGTTCAGAGCTGCAGAGCCCTGGGTATGGTCCTGGGGTGTCAGCAGGGCCCTGACGAGGCACTGGGACTCCCCGGTGAGCCACGAGTGCCCCGACCCCGTCTCTTACCCGTGCTGGGACAGGTTGGTGGTGACCAGCACTGTCTTCACCTCCTCCATGCCCCCGCCGTCCACGGCGCCGTCGGGCGTCGTCACCACCACCACCTCCTCCATGTGGACGCTGACGTCCGGCGTGGCCATCCCGGCGGGAGCGGGAGAGCCCTGGGTCACCGGCTGCCTGTGGAGGAACGAGGGGAAGCCCCGTGTCAGGAGGTCTCCCTGATGGACTCGGTTGTGGAAGGAACACCGGTGTGGTGGGATGAGGGGATGCAGGGACTCCACGTTCTAAGGAGAAAGGGACGAGCAAATCCCCAAGTGCTCCTTCACAGGAGGAGGGATGAGGGGAGGCTCAACCCAACACATGCCCTGCAGGCTGGGTGAGAGTGATGGGTATGGGTGGGACTGGGGTGCAGGAGGGGAAGGGCAGAGTATGAGAGAGGTCCAAAAAAAAAAAAAAAAGGTCCTGGCATCCACTGAAAACTCTATGAAGATTCATTTAAAAACGCACCTTCAAACTGAGTATTTCAAACTATCTCAGAAGGATTTCGTGCTGCCAGAGCAGCTCATCACTGTCTCCTTCATGGCAAAAACAGGGACTCTTCCCTCCTCCAAAGTCACACACACAAAAACCAAATTAAAAAAGCACGTCAAGCCCGCAGAAACAAAGTGACATCTGGAAACTATTTAAAAGTGTGCATTTCTAATAAATCAGCAATAGATGTTAAGACAGCACTCCCTCTCCAGCTCTCTTGGAGACCCTTTAGGCACTGGAAGGTTCTCTGAGGTCTCCCCAGAGCCTTCTCTTCTCCAAGCCAAACACTTCCAGCTCTCCCAGCCTGTCTCCATAGCAGAGATGCTCTGGTACTCAGAGCACGTCCATGGCCTCCTGTGGACTCACTCCAGCAGCTCCACATCCTTCTGGTGTTGGAGGCCCCAAAGCTGGAGGTAGCTCTGCAGAAGGGGTCTCACCAGAACAGAGCAGAGAGAGAGAATTCCCTCCCTTGCCCTGCTGCCCACAGTGCTGGGGATCAGCTCTCATCCAGGTATGGAGAATTCAGTGCCAACAAAGCATCCCCTATAGCACTGGTGCAGCCCACACAGAGACAGGTAAGGGTGCACCTCATCCAGGCCTGGCTGTTCAAGCTCAGACCCCCACGATGTCCTTCAAACAACAGCACAGAGCACAGCAGAGACACCACTTGGCTCCCGCCCCTTCCCCAGGACACGGCCGGAGCAGTGCGCTGACCCAACGCGTCCCATGAGACTCCACAACTGGGTTCACGCCCTGCAGAAACACCTGCCTGACCCACAGGGACCCCACAGCGTGATCTTCACCTCCACAGAGCCCATGGATTTATCCAGGGTGGACTGGCCCCTCCACACCAGCCCAGCACGAAGCCACCGACAGAAGCGCTTCAGTTTTCACAGCAGCGCAGTCACTCAGCTGCGTTGGGCTCAGCTACTCCCATTTTTGTTGCCACTCTTATCCCCACACTTGTCCTTCATTTTGGGATGAAACCCCTCCTGCAGCATCAGCATCACCCACAACGGCCTCTGCAGCAGCACGAGGTTTTGGGACGCTCCGGACATCCTGCCCAGCATCATGGGATTGAAACTCCACATGTGCTTCTCAAATGCCTTCAGGGAGGAACCGGCACAGAATGGAGAAAAACTGAGCTGGAAACACAATTAATCTAAAAAGCAACTAAAATCACAGCGGCAGCGGGGTGCAACGGGGCGGTGGAGGGGCGTAGGGGAGCACCCCAGCTCTGCCAGGGCTCAGGGTGCCCATGTACATCCCTCCTGGTGCACCTCGCAGGGTGATGAGGGTGCGTCAAGGGCCGCAGGGAAGATTTGGGGTGGGGTGGGGAAAAAAATACAAAAGGGGAAAAAAAAAATAGCATTGCACAACTGGGAGGGCGGGGAAGGATTTTTGGGGTGCAGCATCAGGAGGGCAGAGAGCAGGGGGAGCGCACTGGGGACAGCAATCAAGGGGTGCAGAGAGTGAGGGGGGGAGTGTGGGTGCAGGGAGGGTACTTGGGGGTGCACAGAGAGGGAGGTGCACGAGGTGGACTGCAGGAGAGCACAGAGAGAGGGGGAGCACGGGGAGGGGGCTGCAGGGGGGTTGCACAGAGGTGCGCAGGGCAGGGGGGCCACGGGGGTTGCAAAGGGCGCAGGGGGTGTGCATGGAGAGGTGGCTTCACGGAGGGGGAGATGCAACGAGGCACAAGGGATGCTACGGGCAGGGGGCTGCACGGAGAGGGGGGGCACAGGGGGCTGCGGCTGCACAGGGGTAGGGGGTACACGCAGGGGTGGGTGGCACGGAGGGGGGCTGCCCGGAGGAGGGTTGCAGGAGAGCTGCAAGAGGGTGTAGAGCGGCCTCCCAGGAAGCAGGGGGCACACGGAACGCAGCGCGGGGAGAGAGGGCCGGAGAGGGGGATGCACGAGGTGGGGGCTGCGGCTGCACAGCGCGGGGGGACAGGACGAACGCGGGGGACGCTGTGCTGAGTGCGGTGCAGGCGGGGGCGAAGCTGCCGGGGGGATGCACGGGGATGCTCCTGCGGCTGCGGGTCGGGCGGTGGTGGGTGGGGGTGTCGCGGGCGGGCAGGGGTGCCCCGCGTGTCCGTGTGTGTCTCCCCCAACCTCCCGATGCGGGCGCGGGTGGGGGGCCGCGTGGGCGCGCCCCGCTGTCAGGAGGAGGAGGAGGAGGAAGAGGAGGAGGAGGAGGAGGAGGAGGAGGCGGGGGCCGCGGGCGGGCGGGCGGCCGGGCGCTGCCGCCGCCGTAACGTCCTGACGCTCCGCAGGGACCCGGGCGGCGCGTGCGGCGGAGGCCCCGCGGCGGGCGAGGGCGGAGGCCGCGCCGGGGCCGCTTACCTCGGGCCGGGGTGCCGCGGCCTCCCGGTGGGGCTCGGGGCAGCGGGCGGTGCGGGGCGCGGGCGGTGCGGGGGCGCGGGCAGGGGGCGGCGGCGGCGGGGCCGGGGTAGATTGGGGGACACAGCGGGGTCCGCCGCGCTGGCTCGGGGCCCGCGCGCAGGCGCACGGCCCGCACCGGCTGCCGAGACTTATTTGGCGCGGGCGCCGCGGCCCGCGCTCCCCGTGAAATAGGGACCGGGCGAGGCGGCCTGCGCCTGCGCGGCCGCCCGGACCGGGGGAGGAGGGAGGAGGGAAGGGTTTGGAGGGGGATGCGGCGAGAGCTGCCCGTGGGGTCCGTGCGCTTTGGGGCCTGGGGGGGATCCCCCGTGTGTCCGCTGTGCCCCTGTCCCCCTTGTGTCCCCATTGACCCGTGTCCCCCTTGTGTCCCCCGTGCCCCCTCCGTGTGACCCCAGTGACCCGTGTCCCCACTGTGTGTCCCCACATGTGACCACCCATGTGTTCCCCCCGTATGTCTCCTGTGCCTCGTGTCCTCTGCGTGTGTGTGTGCCCTGTGTGCCCCCCCACCCCGTGTCTCCTGTCTGTCCCCTGCCCCATACCCTGCGTGTCCTTTTCCCGGGGTCCTGTGCCCCCCATGGTGTGTCCCCTGCGTGTCCTTTTCCCAGATCCTGTGTGTCCTCCCAGCCATGCCTCCCCTCCTGTGTACATCTCCTTGTCCCCTGCATGTCCTCCTGCGGGGCCCTGCATGACCCCTTGTCTCCTGTGTGTCCTTTTTCCAGGTCCTGTGTGCCCCCCGTGTCCTCTGTGCCCTGCTTAGCTCCTTGTGTCCCCTGTCTGTCCCCTGCCCCATGCCCTGCGTGTCCCCCTCTGAGGTCCTGCGTGCCCCCCGTGTCCCCTCCCGAGCCCTGCACGCCCTCCTTGCCTCCTCCATGTCCCCCCCGGGTTGTGTGCCCCCTGAGTGTCCCCCCACTGTGCCTCATGTGCGTGTCCCTCTTGCCTCCTGCATGCCACCCGTGTCTCCCGTGTCCTCCCTGAGCCCTCTGTCCCTCCCCTGGCTCCCCACGTGCATTCCAGGGTTTGTGCAAGCCCTCAGCTGTTTGTGGCTGGTTTTCATGCACCTCAGGAACACTCTGCACAGGTTTGCTCCATCGTGGTCCCTGGGCTCCTCTTAGCACTCAGGGTGGGATGATTTCACGTCCTGGCACCTTATCTGCTCCCTGCTCTGCCCCTTTATCAGTGGGCAAACCCACTCCAGCCATGGTGCCAGAGAGGCTGCTGAGAAAGGATGAGCTGTTATTTTTCAGACCCAGTTACTCTGCAAAATCTCTATTCTTGGGTTGCCCAGGTGAGCTTTTGCATTTACCGTGGCAGGGTTGGTGCTCTCTTCCCTTCCCCTCACTCAGGCACAGCTCGAGCACTTTGTAGGGATCCCTCCAAGAGTTAGGTAGATATTTTGCTTTCTTGACCCGGTGTTGATTTTTTCAGAAGGGACTTCTGACATGGGCATGGAGTGACAGGACAAGGGGGAATGGTTTTAAGCTGACAGAGGGCAGGGTTATATTGGATATGGGGAAGAAATTCTTCCCTGTGAAAATGGTGAGGCCCTGGCACAGGTTGCCCAGAGAAGCTGTGGCTGCCCCATATCTGGAAGTGTCCACAGGTGGGTTGGATGGGGCTTGGAGCAACCTGGGCTGGTGGAAGGTGTCCCTGCCATGGCAGGGTGTCGGGATGAGAAGAACCTTAAGGTCCCTCCCAACCCTGGAGGGCTGAAGGGTGGGCAGGGCTGGAGGGTGGTGGGAGCCTCTCCTGCTCCTCTCACCCCCTGCCCCAACCGATCCCATCCCTCCACAGTTTCCTCCTTCAGATGGCAAGAGGATGAAGGATGTGACTTGAATGAACTAGTTAGAGGGTGGCCATGCTTGGTCTCCAAGCACCAAGGACTGCCCCTGTTTTCCCAGGACTAGTGCAGAGGTTTACTTTTCTACATCCCCATTTTTTAAGAGCCCGGGTTAGTGACCTGTAGGAAACCTCAGAGGAGAAGTGAGCAGTGCTGTGTGTGCGGTCAGGTCGTTATCTCCAAAACCAGGAAGGTCAACGCTGCAAAAATAGAATTCCTGTTTGTGCAGGAGGCAGCGTCCTGAGCACACATGGGAAGAGCATCAAGAATGGGCTGCTCAGCCACTGCCACTGCTGTGATGGCCCCAGCACTGTCCTGGCACTGTCCGGGCACTGTCCTCCCTGCTCTTACAGAACACTGCCCTGGGAATTAAATTTAAGCCCCATGTGCCTTCCCTCAGTTTCTGGTACACAGGGTTCTGCTGAGATCTGTGGGAAGACTCCCACATTGCTTATTTTGATGGGAACACAAGATGTGGGACAGCCCATGAGGATGCTGCTATTTCAGTATCCCTTCAAGGACAGGGAAGGCAGTGGGCAGTGATGTTGGGCACCACTCGTGGTGGCAAAAGGCCCCCCAAAAAAAGGCAGCTGGGGGATACTTTCCCCAGCAGTTGGAGCAGTGGCCAGGCACCCTCCCCCTGCATATCCCTGTGGATTACAAAATTCCCTGTTTTCAGTTGCAGCTTTTGGGGCCTTTTTGTTTACCTGGCTCCAGGGATGGGGTTTGGACTGTTGGCCATGCAGTGGGTTGGGATCCCCTCTCCCTGGTAACCATGGCCCTGCTACCTTCCACTGTGTCCAGTCCAAACTGGATCCTTTCTCAGGAAAAACTCATGAAGGAAGTGTTGGATTTTTTAATAAAGAAGCTCATGTGTTTTCCAGAGCTGCGTTTATTGTATTTGTAACTTATATCTGTTTCGATCTTCCTCTGTGCACACCCTCACTCCCAGCCACAGGGCTTATCAGCAGGACCTTCATTCAAGCATTTATTACTTTTTCCCTCTGACAATTGCCATAACTGTCGGCTTCTGCCTCTTCTATGCTGGATGCAAAGTACTCACGGAGCATTCAGATGCTTAAGAGTCTATTTCGTTAAATCTTTAGGTCAATTTTCTGTTTAATGCAATTTATTAGTATTCTCACAATACAAAGAGAAGCCTTGGAACTAAACCAACCCGCTTATGGGGAGAGAAGGACACATACGGTTTCATACCAACTTTATTTCTTTTTTTTTTCCTTTATTGTTATTATTTTTTTTCCATAATCACTTCTTTTGCACAACAACAACCTCAAGTTGACAATGAAATGCACGTGGTAGACCGAAGGGAACCGGACGAGGCTCTGTTAGGGATGGAAAGTCCTTCCATGACACTGTGCCAGCTTCCCACCCGGCGCGAGGGACGGCGGCGGGAGGAGCGGATCCTGCCCAGGGGGACAGCCGGGATGCTGAGCCCTGGGCTCACGGCTCAGCCCCCCTGCCCACGCAGTCATCTTCCAACCCTCTGCCTGCAGCCACGGGCCGGGCTGTTCCTCCTGGGACGCGCAGCCGCCCATCCCGACCCGGTACTTTGGTACTTCCCATTTCAGAGCGCTTTGGAGGCGTCGGCTCTCCCGCGGTCCCCGTGGGCAGGGAGCGTCCACGTCCCCTCGTCACAGGGTGTGGGAAGCCGAGGTGCAGGGGATGCCGGGGCAGGGATCCCCTGCACTCAGGTGCCACGCCCCCCAGGCTGTATCCCTGCACCCCGGGGACCACGGAGCGCCCACACGCAGGCGTGGGCCAGCGCCCCTCTTCTGCTTCGCTGAACGACAATTGACTACAAAGGTGGAGTTTATTGGTCTTGCTACGTCATCTTGTCCCTAGCATGGAGAGTAAGAAATCTCTAGCACCGTAAACAGCCATTCCCTGACTCATTTCAAGTGGTATCAGAGTGTATGTGCATATATTGTTTCCACGGGTGCATTTCTGTGCGCGTGTGCACGGCCGAGTGCACAGCCACTGCGAGGAGGACGGGGATGCCACGGGAGGGATAGAACGGACCCCATGAGACAGGACTGCAGAGCCAGGGCCAGAGAGCCACGCCGGGCTAAGCTAAAGCAAGCAAGCTGAAGTTTACATTTTGGAAAGGGAGCAGCAAGACCGACCTACCCCCGAGGTAGGATGCATGCAATCGTGAAACTCCCACCGGCCCTGGAAGGTCAACTCAAAGGGGATCCCACATCTGGGTTAGAGCAAGATTTGTTAATGACTTGAAAATAATAAGACAAGGAACAGGCTCAGTCCAGAAGAAGTCGGAAGGGCCAGCATCCTTGGAAGCGCCTGTTTAAGGACAGAGCTGAGCTCTGCTGTGAGGGATAACATGGGCACAGAGCTGTAATTAGGGCTACAAGGCCAGTTTTCCCAGCTCTTTGGCAGCTTCACCCATTGCCTGGCTGTTGGCGCCAGCTGGGAGCTCATTTCACTTCAGCTCCTCGGTCTTGCCCGAATCAGAGGCCCTTCTCCAGAAAGGCTCTTTGGGAGGTGTATCCGTGCACAGAACGATGTCACCATCTCGTCCTTCCTCCCTCACACAGCTGCCACACTCATGGTCTGGGCAGGGGTGCTGTGTGTGCCCTGAGGATGCTCTCCCCACTGGGCACAGTCCCGTGTCCTTATGCTGCTGCAAAAATGGGGCTGAAAACTGTCGGTACAGAGCTCGATTCATGCACACCTACAGGAATCCATGGACCTCAAGCCCTACCAGAAGGAAGGTGACCCTGGGAGTTGGGAGTTGCATGCCATGCCCACGACTGCAGTACGTGGGAACAGTCCAGGAATGAGGGAGGCTGGGGCAGTAAGGGTGTTAATGAGGGTACTTGATTAGTTTCAGTTGAGGCATGAAATATGCAGCTGCACACAGCCATCAGCATGAAGGGATATGGAAAGGCATGGAATAACCACGATCCCGGCCCGTGCCACGTGCTGCCGGTCGGGCATGGCTCCTGGCCACGAGGGGTTTGGAGCAGGGGGTGGACACCCCTCATCCAGCCAACACCGCGCAGCCAAAGCAGTCACACGTTTCCCTGATAGCGCCCAGTGGCACTGGACAAGCGTCAAGCTCCCGAACATCCCTGCTGCATCCACCTGCACCAGGCAAACACGGCTCTGCGACACCTAAAGCCTCCGGCCCCACCGGCGAGGCCGTTTCCTTGGCACAACGTGTCTCGGCAGCAGCTGCCCCATGTCACCGATGCAAAACTGCCCCAGCACGGCCCTGCTCCTCTGAGGCAGGAGCTCACCCTGCAGTAGCACATCTTCCAGCCACGCCCACCGTCCCTCACCTCACCGACCCGACGGAGGGAAGAAAAATGAGTTTCCCAGTGCTCACACCTGCACAAGAACCACCTGCCAGGCCATTCTGTGTTTCCCATGGGATTTTTTTCGTCAGGGAAAGATATTGCAAGAGTAAGTCCTCACTTGAGACCCAGCTGGGCTACAGAGGTGGGGAAGGAGAGAAGTGCAAGGCAGCACAAGGGACTGAGAGGGAAGATCCAGGCAGGAACTGAGCCCAGGCACTCAGGAGCTGTTTGGGAGGATGACTCCGGCACAGTCTGCCACCGACCACCTCTCCTCCAGCACACACCAAACCTGGCCACTCCTCCGGCTTCCCTGGGGCTGCAGGGAATCACCTGGAACCCCCACACGGGGAGGTTTGGATCAGCACTAAATAATATGCACTAGAACTGAAGCATCACCTCTATTTCACCTCTCAGCCCTTCCTTCTCCTCCCAGCATGAGGAGCAGCTGTCCCTGCTCTCACCGCCCTGCCTGCAGGACTCAGCTGCCTCCAGCTCCCAATTCCATCATTTTCCAGCTGCTCCCTGCTCCAGCATCCCACCAACAGCCTGCCTTCACTTGGCCCAGCCTCCCCATTCCTTCTGAGCCCCCCAGGAGAGAGTGAAAATGGCCATTTCTCTTGTTTTCAACTCCTGCTCATGAGTACAACATTTCTGATAATAATAATCATAATAATCATAGTACTAAAAACAGTATTTACAACAAGCTCCAGGTCAGAATTACACACCAAGCAAACACTCAGCACCACAGAGAGTAGGACAGGGTTAATATCTCGCAGATACCTTCTCAGATCCCACCAACGCGGGACACAGACATTTGACAGTTTCAACCATTTCTTACACACAAACATTTCATTTAAATTACTTTTTAAATTTTTTTTTTTTTCCTTTTTAAACTTTTGAAAATTTCTCGCCACTATATGGATGAGGTGATGCTGGCGGTGATGCCGCGCTCTACACAGATGCTTACCTAAGACAGCTGCTACTATAAACTGATCATTAGCTACTGGTAAGAAATTCAACCCTCAGTTTCCTTCTTTGCCCTAGATCTTATTTTGTTTTTGTCACTGACAGCACAGGAGCTTTCTAACGGCCCTGTCCTGCCCCCAGCCCGGGTGGAGGGGTCTGGGAGTAAGGTAGCCCTTCCTTTTAGGAGCAGAGTCTCCTGATGTCAAGACATGGCCATTGAGAGGTCCCTCCCATATCCAGCTGGGATTTTTGGGGAGATCAACAAAGAGCTCTGGGATTTGATCTCCAGCAGTCTGCTCTGTAATGGCCCCGAAGAGCCACATCCACCTCTGGAAAGAGGGAAGGGTGATTATTCTGTCCACTAAGAGGCTATTTCACAACCATGTACCATCTCTATTAGATTTGCTTTCCTAGCAGAGTGAGAGCCTGTGCTGTGGGAGTGCTGGGGAGACTGCAGACCAAGTGCCCTCTCCCAGGGCTCCCACAGAGCCAGGAGTGCAGTCACCATCCATGGTTCTCCTGGGCTGAATGGACAAGACCTCTCAGTCCCTGCTTGAGTGGGGAGAGGGCTTTTTCAGTCCACAGGTAACCAGGGTGTCAGGCAGTGCAGGATGGGGCACCCAACACCAAGCTTGGGGTGAAAACCCCCACCTGCTTCCGAAGGATCACTCTGCTCTCAAAGAATCACCCAAAGATGAGGACTTTGGGTCACTGCCTGCCTGGACTGGCCCTGGATGCAGCCAAGAGATGGGGGTTCTGCATGCTGCGACTCCTGAGCCACCCATCCCTCTCCTTCCTCTTTCTTACCACTGGCAAACAAGGGGCTGCTCCCTATTTAACTTCACACACAGAAATAATCACTTTCTTTCCATTATTCTGAAACTGATTTTTGGCTCGGAGCAAAAACCAAGAGGAGGAAAAGCCCCTGATAAGAAATCTGTATCTCTGTGACACTGCTGGTTGAATTTATTAATACCTTAATTATTTTTCTTTTTTTACATCAGTTTAAGAAATATTTTTTTTTCTTAAAAAAAGGACAAAACCCTCCAAAGAAGCTGTTTGATTGACTGATCGACTGATTTGATTCTCTATTTCATGTGAACTAGTTGCTATTCTGCTTAGAGGTCCCTATGATCTGTGAATCCCCACAAGCACTGACGATTAGGGATGCAGAGAGAAGCGTGTAGCTGGGGGACGAACACCGGGGAATGGGGATGGAGAACTGAACGCTGCATCTAGACAAACAAAATAAAATGTGTTGGTTGGTCGATTGGTTGGTTTGTTAACAGGAATCAGGTGCTAGATGTGTAGAAAAGCCCTTTATCCAGAGATCTCCTCCCGCTGTTCCTTGTTCCTGCGGACTTCGGCTGCGTGCAGCTCCTGCAAAGATGGGAGAGATGACACCAGGCTAACACTCCCTGCTCCTGTGCTCTCTCTTTCCCTCCTGCACACAGGAGTTACATCAGACATAAAAAAAAAAGGACCAGTTTCCCACCCAACACCCCCTGAGGACAGCGAGTTACACCTGCGAGGAGTGAAGCATCATTTGTGGGAGCCCAGAGCTGACAGTACCCACAGCGAACGTGCCCATGGATCCCCCTTCATGCAAAGCCCTTTGGCCATGCAGCCCATGGACACGGGGTGGGCCTGATCCTGCGGCTCTGAACTTGCACCTATCAAGATTACCCAGACTGTGTTCTCCACTGACCTTTAAGGACACATCCCCCCTCCTCGTGCTGTTCCAGAGAAGAGCTGCTCTGCAACCTCATCTTTCACTGGCAACAAAACACCCGCTCCCCTGCACCCATCACACTGGGACCACCCCACAGGGACCAGACCCCAACCCCTCCACGAGGATGAGCACCCACAGCCCTCTCCCCAGGGCTCTGCACTCGCCTTCTCGCGCAGCCGCTCCCTCAAGGCAGCCAGATGTGCCTCGCGGATCTCCCTGCTCAGCTCCATCTTGTAGTTGAGCTTCTCCTCGGCCAGGCGGCTGAAGTTGTTGTTCTCCTCCAGCGCCTTGTGCAGCACCTCCCGCTCGTGTTCCCGCTTCTCCGCCAGCTGCTTCAGCACCTGCGCCTCCTGGGTCTGCCGAGGGAGAGGTGGGAGGTGACTGGAGAGGCTCCTCCAGCCCTCAGCTCCCCAGAGCGACTTTCTGACCGTCTCCTCTGCTCAAACCACTCTGTCGCCCCCCTCCATCCCATAACGCTCTTGCTCGGAAGATGTTTTGGAGCCCTTTTTTCTGCTATCATAGAATCATTGAGGTTGGAAAAAGCCCTCTGAGATCACTGAGCCCAGCAGCTCCCCCAGCACTGCCAAGCCCGCCGCTAACCGGTGTCCCCAAGTGCCACATCTACACAGGGGTGATGATGCAGTCCAATTCCCTGGCTAAATCAGGCTCCCAAACCTCACTCCATGGTATCTCACCTGACAATTTACAGTGGAATATAATAGCAAGTGTCAGAACACCTCCCAGCTGTTGTAGATTGCTGCTGCTAAGGCAGTTTTAGGGTTTGGTGCAATTAGTGCCTGTCACAAAAAAGTCACTGCTTCTGCAGGACATTTCCTTACCTTCCTCCTCTCTTCTGCAGCCTCCAGCCTCCTCTGCAGCTCCTCCAGGGACAGATCCTTCTTCTTGGGAGGGGAGGAAAGGATTGGGCTCTCAGGAGATAAATCTGAAGGGGACTTCAGGATCACTTCAAAGCTCTGGCCTGATGCCCTCTTATCCAGCTGCTTCACCTCCATATCTTCGTGGGGGAAAAAACCACCAGTGACTCTGTGGATCTGTCACTCAGGAGAGTGCTCACCTGAGAGCATCAAGCTCCTCACACAGGAATTAGGGTCCTGTGTGTCCTGAGCTGGCTGATTTTCTTTTACATCTGGAATTTTGCAATTAGTGATCCCCTTCATCCCTCCCCCATGTCAATGCAATGAAAGTCACAGCATAATTAGAGAAAGGCCACATCGCTGCTAATGTCTTGTTATGTCACCCTGGCACAGAGCAGAGGGACTCTGACTCTGACTCTGACAAGCTCCCACGTTGCCAGTGGGAGCATCATCCAAACACTGCTGGAGCTGCTGTGGGAGCAGGTTACCTACCTCCATACTGGTAGATGGTATTGGGATGGGGCTGGGTGTGGAAACAGGAGCAGATGAGGGAGAGCAGAGACAGCTCCTTCATTTTCTCCTTGTAGGCTGAAAAATACAAAATAGCAGTAAGAAGAGATTATAATGGCAGTGGCAGCTCTTTTTTTTTCATGGAGAAATGAAGAAATACACACAAGGAACCCCTTTTGCAGCTCCCAGACTTCATGGAGGCTTTTCCACACTACCATGGCTTGCCAAAAGGCTAAATTAGATGCCAATGTGGCAAATATCACTGGAAGACACAGAGTAGGAATTTACCACATCTAGAGGTATAAGTTTCTGTGCAGGATTTTCCCTCCAAAGGAGCTGGGGCACTGCAGTCCAAGTATTTAACCGTGTTAGGACAGCTGCCCACACCCTTTCTCCACTGGAAGGGGAATTTCCAGTCTGGAGGATGCACTGCAGAGTCCTCAGTGATCACAAGGGCACAAGCTGCTGCTCTCGTGACAGATTGCAGCAGGTCTGTTTCTGGGGCAATCTTCACCTGTATTTTTGGAGTTTAGCACATTTAAGACAGTGAACTGTTAGCACACTCTTGACAAAGGGCCTCAGAACAGATGGACTTGAAACCAGGGAGGTGCTCTGTCAGTCTGCCAGGCTCCTGGTCACATCAGTAACCCTCACAGCATCATTCCCATGTCTCAGGTCAGCTCAGCAGTGAGTGTTGCTGTCTCACAGGGGCTTTGAGGCTCTGCCCTGGCCTGGCTCCTCGGGGGACACCCAGGCACGTGGGGACAGAGTCTTCATGGCTGCATGTCCTGCCAAACCTGCCCTGAACCTCCTTGTGCTGCCCTTGCTCCTGCCTCTGCCACAGGCACAGACATTCTGCTGTCCTGCCTTGGCTCTGCCTCTGGATTTCCCACATGCCCTGGTGCTTCTGGCCTTGGTTTGTCCCTTCTGTACTGAGCTCACATTTTGACCTCCAGCCTGAGGCGACTCTGCAGCTCAGCTGCCAATGCCACCTTCAGAGCAAGACCCTCCCCTGGGCCAGGACAGAGCTTTGTGATATGAAGAGGCATTAGATTCAGAACAATTTTGAGAGGAGTAGCATCCTGTGTACCACATGCCCTCAGGAACACCTTTCAGGTCTTCTCCTCTGCCTTGCCAGAGCTAATTGAGTGGGAAAACTGAGGCCTGCATTTATTTTTTCTCCTAGGTACAGAGCTTCATCCTCCTTTGATAACCAACCATCCCTGAAGCTCAGGCATTTGTTGAACAATTTCTTAGTTTGCTCCACATTTTGATTTGAACACCCTGCCCAGTCCTGCTGTTAAATGCAAACCAAATAGGAACAGTTCACATCAGCAGTACCAGCCAGGCATCTTTGATTTTATTTTAAATGAAAAAAAACCCTGAAAAGCCTCTGAGAGGCCAGAAGTCGTGGCACGCAGCAGAAAGCTAATGCATCTCCTAATGTGCTGCCAAGAGCCCCGAGGAAGCTCCCCGGGAACAAACGAGAGACATTATCATTTATTATCGTTTAGACATCATCATTTAATACAAACAAACCAGGCAACGAGGTCGGTGCTCCACCATTATGTCTGGGCCTGGGTGAAACCAAGACACGAAGCAGATGTGCCACACCCCCGGCCCGCTCGTTTAATTCAATTTAACGGTCTCCCAGCACTTGTTACAGAGCACAGGGCTTTGTGTTTCATTGCTTGAGCTTCGGTGCTGGCACTCCGTGCAGACGATTCCACGCTGCACTCCCTGCCTTTCAGGAGGTTTGTTGTGGTGGTTTCACAGCTGCCTCCACTCCATGGGGATCTTCCCTGCCCCGTTTTCCCCGCTGTAGAGCAAACTGCCCGTCAATTAAAATGAAGAGGAGGGAGAGGACAAAAGGGCCCTGGGCTGCGGCAGGGCTGTGATGAGCGCTGGATGAGCTCCGCGTCCTTCTCCCGTCCATCACCCCGCAGCTGCAGCCCGGCGCCAGCCGTCATGTGCAATTAGCGGCGCCGGGCTGGGGGAGCGGGGCTGGAGCTGCAGCCGCCCCGGGGACCGGCGGGGACGGACCAGCCCCTGCTGCCGGGGGGGAGCGGGGGAAGCAGCGGGAAGGGGCAGCGGACCGAGCCCCCCCGATTTTTACCAGGTCGGCAGCACCGCCCCCCGCCCGGAGCTGTCCCTTCAGGACCATCGCCACCCCGGGGACCCCGCGCCGGGAGCTGTCCGCCCAGCACCACCGGGGGCTTCGGCAGGACGAGGGGGAAGGACTGACTCCCGAAGAAATTATGGAACCGTGGGTTTACGAAAACGTTTGGGTCGGAAAAGCCCTCTGAGACCATCGAGTCCAACCGTTCCCCCCGCACTGCCACGCCCATCACTAACCCACGTCCCCAAGCGCCACATCCACGAGGCTTTTAAATCCCTCCAAGGACGGGGACTCCATCCTTTCCCTGGACAGCCTGTGTCAGGGCTGGGCAACCCTTTCAGTGAAAAAATGTCCCCTAATGTCCAATCTAAACCTCCCCTGGTTCAACTTGAGGCTGCTTCCTCTTGCCCTGTCACTTGTTATTTGGGAGAAAAGACCGACTCCTAACACACTTCCATCCTTCTTTCAGGGAGTTGTAGAGAGCACGAAGGTCCCCCCTGAGCTTCCTTTTCTCCAGGCTGAGCCCCCCCAGCTCCCTCAGCTGCTCCTCATCACACCTGTGCTCCAGACCCTTCCCCAGCTCTGTTGCCACAGCTCAGAGCCCCTGCCCAGAAAGGCTGTACCCAGTGCAAAAATGTGCGTATTTTAAGAGCAATCAGACAGGGAATGCTGAACTTCTTGTTTGAGGATCTATTGGCATTTTCACTCCTGCTAAGTCGGCAAAAACAAATTCAGCTTACACTGAACAAATATTTCATTTCTGCATAGATTAGTCTGATTCATGTCCTCAGAGACTTCATCCCAAAGCATCACTTCAGTCTCAGAGGGGCAGCAAGAGCTCTGTCTCACTGGTGGGTAGAGGATTAGGACAGGCTGCTCACTCAGGTATGAATTACTGATATTTTATATATTTTTTAAGCAAACACTGCAGTAGAAAGATCAGCAGCAAATTCATTCAGACTGGTATATCTTTAACACAAAGTCATAACACTTCACTGCTGTCAGAACTATGGTTCTGAGTTGTGTAAACTGACAAGTGAATAAACTGAAGAAGAAATAGAAAATATATCAGAGTCCCATCCTGTAAAGTGGGGTAAACTCATGTTTTGTTTGCTTCAGAGGGCCCTGGGTAGTGATTAAGCTACAATCAAAAAGGGTGCAGTCTCTGAACATTTATTCTCTGCAATCAGCACAGGCTGACTCTGGTTTGGTTGTATTCCCTCAGACACCCCATGAAGCAACCAATATTTGTTAAAATTTTTCATCTAAACGTGTATAATGCCTGTGAAAAATTACTTTCTCCTTGATGCAAAGAGAAGAAGGGAGATGACCTGGGCCTTCATCAAGGCACCAGGAGGCTCAGGGAGCTCCCAGCTGTCTCTGGCGGCTCCTTTCCTGTGCTCCCTCTAGTGCCGTAGGGAACATCCTGCATTTCCAAATCCCCTCTGCTTCGCCTGAGCAGGAGCGCTATGGACACCATCGATCCGTGTAAAGTGTTTGTCTCCAAGTCAACCCCCGGAGACATCATCCAGCTGCTCCCCGAGTGGCTGCAGCGCCGGAGATGGAGGAAGGGCTGGGGATGGTGCTTTGACGAGCAAAGGGGACCATCTTCCCACTGGAGATGTGCCTGGAGGGTGGGGCTCAACACGTATTATTCATTAAAAACTTTTGTTCTCGGCCTCCTGAGCAGGTTTTGGTTCGGTGTTTAAGGACACCCAGCAAAACAGAGCGAGACCAGCTATGCACAACACCGATATGGCGACGTTTATAATGAACCAGAGACACAGCAAGGCCAATTTGTGTGAATTCAGGCAATTTAAATGGATGAAACTGGATGTGCTCTGCCTGATAGCAAGGTCAAAGGAAGGTTATTGCGAGAAAATAATTTGGCTTGTGAAGATAAGTTTGGAGAAGTAAAAATTGCTTCCATAAAGAATATTATCTCACAGAAAAAAATGAGAACAGGCTGATTAAAAGCATAGTCAAAGCTTAAACAGAAGGTAGAGAAGCCAGAGAGCAGGGAACTGAGACCTCCAGCACAAAGACTGCAATGTCACATGCACAACAAAAGCAACCACAGTCCTTGATAAGCCTTGAGAGTACAGCAGGCTCTAAATGTTCTCCCCCACTATGAATCCTGTCATAAAAATCATGGGCCAGACCTTCACTTCAGTCTAACTCATTTCCATCTTCTTGCCCCCAGCTTCCACAAACAGGTCAGCAGCAGATCTCACACAATGAGAGAACAATAGATTGTTTTGTTTTGTTTTGTTTTGTTTGGGGTTTTTTGATTGTTTTTTTCTTTTGTCAGCTCAGCAGTTGCACCCCACACTGATGCCCTACACCCTCTCAGCTGCTCACCAGGAGACTTCAGGCCCAGAAGTTACCGTGGGCCTCATGTGGGACCATCCACGAGAACAGGCAGATGTGAGGGTTACTCTGCCTTCTGTCAGGCATCTGCCAAACGATCACCCAGGGGTGGTTTCCCATCACCTGGCTCCTTCCCCTCACCCAGCAGCTCATGAATGTCACATCAGCCCACGGCCAGTGGATCAGCAAATCCCTCGAGCTGTAGCACGGGAATATGGGGGTTGCTCCCAGGAAAATAACCAGGGAAATCTCCCATTATACAGGGTTATTATTTGTCTAAACACATTCAGAGGGTATAAGATTCTCTAGTAAGGCACTAAAAATGTAGAGGTACCTTTAAAGAACAAAAGAATTTTTCGGCAATATGCTGAGCAGCTCTTTACCAGCTGGGATGTGCCAAAGTGCCACAGCACACACACATGGTATTTGGTTGCTCTCTGGCTCTTTTTTTTATTTCTAAATCACAGATCTGGCCATTGGTTTAACTCCTCTCTGGATAGGAGGCTTTTATTTTTATTTTTAAAACATAAGCTGCCACCTGGCAGAGTAAAGCCCCCACTGGGACAACTGGGAGGGATTAGCCAGGCATGTTGTTTCCCGTTAATTTAGGGATATAGAATTTTCAGTGAGCTTCAGGTCTCTCCAAGGATTATCATCAAGAATCATCAGCCCTGTTCACCCTAATAAAGCTTGAAGGTGCAATCCCCCCTGCTGCCCACGCTGCTGTCACAACGGGGCTTATCCACACCCTTCTGGTTGCCACATCCAACCACTGAATCCCAGCTTTCCCTTTGGAGAAGGAAAATGTGTTCATCTGGTAAAACAGTGCCTTCACCAAACCTGAGCAAACACTGACAGGCTCTTTTGAGACACCCAAGGCATCCTCCGAGAGCCTACGTGGTTCCACTAAATAAGATACTATTTGTATTTTATATTTTATATTTTAGAAAGAATAAATATTTTCCCAGTGATTTAGATCCCTCAATTCCTTGTTTGGATACACTGGTAAAAAAAAATAATATATATATATATAAACATACACACACATACATAAAAATGCCTACAGTAGATTCTTTTGGCTTGTAAATGTTAAGTTCCAATTAAAGTACCATACATTTCTAAGGCCATGGAGACTCCATCAACACCTGAAGAGAGATAAAATGGTGATTTCTTGAGAACACAGAGAGATGAAGAGCTTGTCAGAAAGGACTCTGAGTCAGGACAGGGCAACACCACATGGTGTCCACCAATACCATCCAGAAAAGAGGATAACCAGGAGCTACATGAAGTCACACAACTCTCACATTTCAGTGCAGGACCTCGGGGTCTGCCAAGGCCCTTTTACCATGCCCAGCCGTGACAACCCGGTGTTTCCTCTTGGCTCCACCTTTCTCAGGCACGCTAACGCCGGAGAGAAAAGCCGGGGAAGGCCGTCACCTCACAGCATCATTTCACAATCTCGGCTCCCTTTATCCAGCCCGGGTGCTACAGAGGGTGGGGGGAGTTCTGTAAGCCCCGCGGAGCCCCAGCCGGACCCCCTGCCCGCGGAGCACCGGAGCACAAAGCCCCGTGCGGATGCTGCGGGAGGAGCTGCGAGGGCTCTGCCCGGCAGCGGGGCCGGCACCGCAGCTGAGCCGGCACTGAGCATGTGCCGCCCATCCCAAGCTCCAGCTCCCAAAACATCCTCCAGGGCCGGGGAAAACGCCCGGCGTGGCAGGGAGGAAAGAGAGAGGGGCTGAGGGGCTGCGGGAAGCGAGCCCTGTTCCTTTTCATCCCGAGGATTCGGTTGTTTGTTTAATCTTCCCAAGGGAAGGTGGGGGGAGGGATGAGCCCCCGGGGCATCAGCCGCAGACGATGGCAGCTGCTCTGCCTTCAGCACGGATCGGCTTTTGCTGGGAATAAAGGAGGAAATAATGAAGGAAGCAAACAAGACTCATTCCTTAATTTAAGGATTTACTTGTCCTTTTCCTCCTGCCTTTCCAGGCTGCTCTCCGCTCCTGCTGTGCGTGCTGCAGGCGATGGGGAGATGGGGAGCTGCTCCTGCAAAGGCGGCTGGGCGAGGCTCAGCCCTGACCATCCCTTGGCACACAGCGCCCTATTCTCCTCCCTCCTGCCACAGCACTGCTTTCCCGGGAGTTTTTACCCCTCGAAATTGTTTCTCTGCTCGATCTGAGCCACAGGAAAGCACGGTTTCATGCTTCTTCATGATCCCAAGCCTCCCTGGACAGTAAAACCGCACCTTTGGGAAGATGAAATATGCTACGGGCATGTGGTGGGTTGGGAGGGTGAGAATGCACCAACTGGAAAACGCGTGTTCTGCCCACGCGTGTTTCATCCTCGTCCATCTCAAGTTCGATGCAACCTTGGATCAGATGGCCGGTAAGTCTGAGCCTTCCCTCCCACCCCCACTCTGCGAACGAGTCCAATCCTGCTCGGTAGGGAAGGCAGGAGATGGGTGGCACCTCCCAGGAGTGCACTGCTGCAGACGTTCATTGAGACAGGGATACTCACAGGAATATGCACAATAGCTGGAGGTTTTCTGGCACAGAGACACATCTTTACAAAGCTGCTTGACTTCTTTAATTGCGTGCAAAGCCCACTCAGGATCAACTGCCCCCTCACTTTCCCCCCCCCCCATCTCTGCCCTTCTCCCCCCTGCATCCACTGGTCTTTTAAAAGGAGAAAGGAATAAAAAATGCACAGCAGGAGACCCAGGCAAAGGACAGCAAAAGCAGCAAGGAGTGTTTTGCCTGGTCTCCTTCGGGCTGGTTCCCTGCCTGGGGGGCACAAAGCACCGCCTGCTGTTTTTTTTTTGTCTGTCGCTCCATCCCAGCCCTCCAGGGTCTCTCTTTCCCCACCCAAGCCCCTCTTTATGGGCTGCAGAATCCAGAGCCATTTCAAGAGAAAACTTGCTTTTCTAAAAGCAAAAGACCCCCCCGCCTAAACACACCCACTGTTCGTTGTACCATTTCAGGCTCATCTCCTTCACCCACACTCCCAGTTTCAGCCATTTGAATCCCTCCTCCCTAGAAAAAGAAGGGGGGGGACAGGTCTTTAGGAAGCTGGACCGAGGCAGCACAGCATCCTCGGGGCAGGCTGCCATCCTGCAGCCAAACCCGACCAGGCTCCCGGGATGTGATTCCCGGCACTGCTGCAGGAGGGAGGAAGGGCTTCCCTTGCAGCATCTCATTTCACCCAACGCCATCAAAGGACCGCTCCCCTGTAGCATCTTCTAACCAAGAAATGTGAGCTGTGGAAGAAATCCGGGGATGGGAAGCCCTGAGAATACACAGAAACCCACCCAGGTTGTTCTGGTTGGCACTGGAGGATTTTCTAGGGCATCACTGTCTCTTATTCCTGTCTCCCTTTCCATTGCCAGTTTAGGCAATACATGATCTCCACAAAACAAAATGTAATTCCTGATTTCTTTACAATCCAGCTACACAGAAAGCAAATTTTTCTTTGGGGTGGGGTGGGGAAGAAGCTGTAACACATTACAAAAATACTGTTTAATTGGCATGTAGCAGCATCTTTTAACTACACAAGGTAACGGCAGCAATATTTTAAATTGGCAAGTTTATCACATGTGTATTCATATTAAAATAAAAAGCCCACCTGCTATCTTGCATCAGAGGGGTGTGTGTATGGGGGAGGAAGGGGAACAATGCTGCCATACCAGCTGCCTCCTCAGCACAGAACTCCCCTGAAACCCACGGAGGGAAAAAAAAAAAAAAAAAAAAAAAAAGAAAAACAACCCAAACCCCTCAGAACAACGATTAAAAAAAAAAAAAAAATTAAACCCCGATGGTTTTAGGAGTGCGTTGTTGTCAAACCCCCAAGAAGGCGCCTGTCCTACCTGAGACGGTGCTGGCCATGCTGCGGCGGGAGCGGAGCGGGTGCTGCAGGAGCGCAGGAGCTGCGGAGGTGCTGCAATGCTGCGGGGAGGGAGGACTGACTCAGCTGGAGGGGGCTGCAGCCATCCGCGGCGGGGAGAGGCTGGAGCGCCCAGAGAAAGGCGAGGGGTGGAAAGAAAGAGAAGGGTCACTAGTTCAGAATATTAATGAGCGTATCAGGCCTCCTTTCCTGGGTGGCTTTGACGGCAGGTCCCTCCCAGGCAAGCCTGGCTGCCAGGAACGCAGCCCCACGGGGGAGGGGGGGGAGACACACCCAGCCGGGCGCTGGTAAGAGAGGATTTTTTCCTCCTCTTCCTCCCTTTCTTGTCTGCTTGAGATGGGCTAAACTGCTTTTTCCCTTGCTGAAAACAGAGATAAGCAAATTCATTGATTTTTTTTATTATTATTATTATTTCTATTTTTAAACCATCTATTCCAAGGCAGCCTCACCTGCAGGGCCAGGTCGGGGGGTCAGGCTTAGCTGGGCTGAGATGTAAAACCCAAACCCCAACCCTTGCAGCAGCTTTAGGCAAACAGCAAAGGAAGGAGGATCCCAGACAGGTTTTTAGGCATAGGGTTTGGTTTTTTTTGCACCAGCACTGAGGCACTAAAGGAGCTGCAGTTTGGGGAGGAAACTGCTGTAAAAGTAGAGGAGAAAGAGCAGAATGGAGCCTTCTCATTTCAATGACAATTCTCCAGGTTTCTTCCCCACCCCAGGCAGCAGGACCTCTTTTCTTGTCATTTGCTCTCTGTTCTCTACCATTTCTATCATTTCCATTTGTGGCTGTTGCTAGGGGCCAATGCTCCTGTGATTTTAGAGCATCACACACATATTTGGGAGCAGGGAACCCTCCCAAACCCACACATCTCCCAGCACGCTGCAATGCAGACACTCCCAAACAATTCCAGCTGCTGCAGGGAACTACAGGTTGTTGGAATAGCTGCCAGTGCTCTGGCTCGGTCAGGGGCAGAAGCCACAGGCAGTGCCAAATAAGTTCAATTAAAAAAACAGAGATTTTCCCTTTTTCCCAATTTTTCCCCCAGTCTCTGAGTGTCCTATTTCTTCAGCATTGCATTTAAAAACAAAAATAAAAATTACAGAAAATAAGTCTAATTCAGAATGAAATTAACACTACCCACACATTTTTAAGGCGTGTTTGCAACAGGAGCTTTTCTATGACCTTTAACTGCTTCCTCTTCTGTCCAAGGCTTATCTTGTAGTTTCAACTCCCTCTGCTTTCTCCTTGGATTGAATCTCTAGGGCTTTACCTGTTATCTTGTGTGTGTTTCAAGAACATCTTTGGCATGATCAGAGGAAGGCAGCCTTCCCAGGCACCTGACTGCTGGAATAAGTTCCCAGCTCTGTTCAGGATGAGCTCTGCCTTTGATGTACCCAGCAGTCCCAAGGGGGTCTGGCTACCTCTTGTGACATTCTGGACATCAATCCTGTACACCTTTTATTCCTTTGATTGAGGAAAGGGAAGAGAAGGTTTTCAAGGTGCCATGGCATGTGTCCCACTGGAATACACCGTGTGAGAAACGGGGAACAAACAATTTGGAGGGTCAGGGTGGAAAGCTGTTTCCCAAAATTAAAGAGACAGAAAGGCTCTGGGTTACCAGTATTCAAAGGAATCAAATAATTTTGGGACAAGCAAAAATTTTAGCTTGTTGTTATGGGAACCATCACATCTCAGGACAATGACTGGTAACTTAATGCTCTCCTGTCTGAGAGGATGAAAATAACCTTCATGCCAACCACAGGAGTTTCACAGCAGGTCCTTGTGGATCTATGGATTCTTTTGTCCCATTCCTGAAGATTCCTGCTCATCTGGGAGCATCTGGATCTCATCTGGCAAGAGAAATCCTGCCTAGGCAGCCTCTGAACAAGCATGACCATTATTCCCTTTGCATTTCTTCACAGCACAAGTGTCCTCCTTTCCAGGTCTCCATGATGTGGTTCAGCTACTTCCCCACAGAGGTTAAGGATCATCTTATCCAAGGTTTATATTTTGCATATTTATTTTTTCCCCCTTGAAAATGGGAAGTAGTTCAGCCAAGATCTTCCCCCACTCACTAATGAGAGGAGATGGGCTGGTTCCCTCTGCCTGGGCTGGCAGGGAGAGGCTGTTCCAGGTGAGGGGCTGGACTGGCACACAACCCACATTTTGGAAACCTCTCCTCCATCTCCAAACTCCTGCTTTGTAAGCATTTACCCCAGGGAGCCAAACACCAGGATGACAATCCAGTGCATGACAACACCTTCATTTACCATCCCCGTACCCCGACCCAGGCGCTGCAGCTCCACCAAACCCCTGCAACCTGAACAAGAAATAAATATTTCCCTTTAAATTTACACCCCCCCCCCGGTCCCTCTGCTCTGTTTTTAGAAGAGCCCGGTGCAGCAGTGCTGGAGGCAGCCTGGCTGCAGCCTGGTCAGGTGGGGTCACTGGTGCAGAGGAGCCAGCAGGAGCTGAGTCATGTTTTGCTGGGCACCTGCTGAGTCACACTCCTCCTCTGGGCTGGGAGCCTTCCAGCCCTTCTCTCCCAGCAGGTAACGCCGCTGCAACCAACAGCTCCTAAACAAGGGGAAATAATCTCCTTTTTGGTGCACAGCTGGCACTGCTCTTCCACATGGGAAGGATGTGTTTACAGGAAATAATGACACAGTATTCCCACGTATTTACAAGGAGTTTTGAACCTTTATTCTCCCCACAGGTTATCCAAGACAATTTATAATCCAGACCCCTCCTTACAATTAAAGGCAGTTTATAATCCAGGGAAGTTCAGCTCAAAAAGTTTAAAACAGCAACACCCATGAGCTTCCCTAACCCAGCAACAAGAGATAGAAGGTACCAGAGTTTGGGAACAGCAGAGATCACACAATGTTTAATTTACATAGAGATTTCTGTTCCTTTTAATATCAGAACTTCTACACACAAACAAACTGTGCAGCTGGCTGGGGATAAAGAATTTTGAAGTTGCAATAAAAGAAGACACATCCTGTTCTTCATCTACCCAGTGACCATCTGACAGCGTGAGATGCAGCAAGAAAGCACAGAGAGGTGTGTAAAATATTTTATTCCTGCCTTCTCCCTCATTTAACTGCATAAAATAGGTTTTTTGCAAAATTTTTTTTTGGGGGGGGGGGTGTCTAGGTAAACCATGCCTTGTTAAAACAGCTGGGTCTTAAAAACCGAGTAAGCCATCAGTTCAGAGCAGTCTGCTGCTGCAAGCACACACGTGTGGAACCGAGCCTCGGGCTGAGCACCTGGAACGCCGACGGAGCCGTTCCATGGGCACACCAACAGGGTGGGAGCACCGCGCCGAAGAAAAGCTGGGAACAAAGGAGCGGCACGTTCACCCCTAACAAAAGAGAGCCGTCAGAATTCATTACCGCTCCCGAGGCAGGAGCCACAGGGCTCGACGCAGAGAGACAGAACCCCTCCCACCCTAAAGGCTGAGGCTGTCACAAAGCCTCCTCTCACGTTCTGCCCTGTCCTCCCCGCAGCACCGCCCGGCACAGAGCACAGCCCGCCACAGCTCCCGAGCCCTTCAAAAGGGCAGCAACGCCAGTTTGTGCTGGGGAACCCGCACGGGGCTGGCAGGCCTCGGAAATGCGGCTTTTAGTGACCCAACAGCCGATTTCTGCCTGTGCGGGGCCCACCCTCGGCCAGCGCCCCGGGACGAGCGGCTGCGGGACCCTCCGGCTGAACCACCTGTCGGGGGAGCGGGGCCCGCTTCCCTCGGGTGCGGCAGGGCCCAAACCCCCCCGGGCTTGGACTGTTCCAGCCTGGGGCCCCTTAGAGGACACGGCACCACCCCCGGGACGCGCTCGCTCCCCGATCCCTCAGCCCAGGACCCCCCGGGACCCGCCCCGGGCCCGGGCCCGCCATGGCCGCCTCCTCCCCGGGCCGTTACCGGGGCAACGGCGCTGCTCTCGCGAGGGCGCCAGCCGGAAGTGAGGCGCGGAGCGTGAGTGGGGCGCCCACGTGACGCGGGCGCGGGGATTGCGAACGGCGGAGCGGGAGGTGCGGGAATAACGGGGAATAACGGGGGAATAACGGGGGAATAACGGGGGAATAACGGGACACGGGAATGGGGGAGGGTGGGACTACCGGGATACGGGAGTATGGGAATGTGGGACTACCGGGATACGGGAATAGGGGGAAGGGGGAGTATGGGAACACCGGAACGTGGGCCAGAGCGGGTGGAGGGGACCGGGAACGTGGGAACCCGGGCCCCGAGTGCCCCTGAGCCTCCCGCCGGTACCGCCCCGTCCCAAACCGGGTGTGACCTGGTGGTTCTTTCGGTGCCCGCAGGGGCCGACAGGAAGGGTGGAGGGAGCCTGTTCGCAGGGGTCTGGAGGGACGGGGCAAGGGGGAATGGACTCACACTGACAGAGAGAAGGGTTAGATTGGGTATTAGAGAGGAATTGTTCCCTCTGAGGGTGGGGAGGCCCTGGCACAGGTTGCCCAGAGAAGCTGTGGCTGCCCCATCCCTGGAAGTGTTCAAGGCCAGGTTGGATGGGGCTTGGAGCACCCTGGGCTGGTGGAAGGTGTCCCTGCCCATGGCAGGGGCTTGGAGTGAGATGGTCTTCAAGGTCCCTTCCAACCCAAGCCATTCTGTGGTTCTATCACTCTGATAACACCGTGGCAGCAGAGTCAGTCACAGCCTGTGTGTCCTTGCAGGCACCTCTCAGGACCATGCCCAGGATCACTCTGAATGGCATCACAGTGGATTTCCCTTTCCAGCCCTACCCGTGCCAGGAAGCCTACATGGCCAAGGTGCTGGAGTGCCTGCAGAAGGTGGGTCAGTGCTGCCTCCTTGGGGGCAATTTGATTTGTTAACCAACTGTAAAAATTATTTCTCTGAGAAGAGGTTGACACGATTCGAGTTCCACGATTCAAGGTTGTCTATTTGCTGCCTTTTCTAAGTTTTATCTGACCTTTCCTTGTATTTTTCATTTTACTCTGTGGTTATTGAAAACCCAGGGGGCAGGTGACAGTCAGTAGATATATAGATAGGATGCTCCTGCCTAAACTGAGTAAAGGAAGAAAAACTGAGCAGGTAGTGCTTGTGTTCATGCAGCTTGTCCTTGGCTGCCTGTGACACACCCCAGCTGCTCTGAGAGTGGAGAACTGAACTCCTCTGCTGAGTGAAGGATGCTGGCCAGCTCTGGGTTTTTAATTGGGCCTCATTAAGTTGATTAGAGGGTCCTGCAGGTTGTGCATTGATGATGACCCTGTGTGTGTGTGTTCCTTGGCTACCAGCTGCTGTTTGCTCTCTGCAGAGGACACGCAGACCCGTTCCAGCCGAACCTCCAAATCTCTCTCTCATTCCCCTCATATTATTTTATTTCTCTCCAATAAAGAAGGTGAATGGCATTTTGGAGAGCCCTACAGGCACGGGGAAGACCCTCTGCCTGCTGTGTTCCACCCTGGCTTGGCGGGAGCACTTCAAGGACACCATCTCAGCCCGCAAGATCGCTCAGCGGATGCACGGGGTGGAGCTGTTCCCCGACAGACCCCTGTCCTCCTGGGGCTCTGCAGCCACAGATGGCGATGTCCCCAGTGAGTTACCACCTCCTCTGCCCTCAGGGGTGTCAACCAGCGCTTGCTTTTGTCTGTTTTTTGTAATAATTACGTGATTATGTCATGGAGCTGTTGTTGAGCAGCTGACGCGCAGTTTCACGTTCAGCTCGTCTGGTGGGTGTGAATTGTTAGATGACAGAATTTCCTGCTGTCTCTACAAGGCAAACTGTTACCATAGTACCAGCTGGGGAGAGAGGCTAAGAATATCCCCTAGTTCTTCTGTCCCTGCTCATAATGTTTTTCTGCTTTTTTCCTCTTCTGTTTGGCAGCTTATTACACTGACATTCCGAAAATAATTTATGCCTCCAGAACTCACTCCCAGCTTACACAAGTCATTAATGAGTTGAAGAACACAGTCTACAGGCAAGTGTGATTTAGGGTAGTGTTGCCATTCAAAGAGAAGGTGGACAAACCCATCTGATGTGGTTATTGTTTGAACTTCTGTAGATGGATGTATAAAGCTTTATCCAGAGAAATATCATTCCCTTACTGTGCATGAACAGAACCTGGATTTCATTGTTGTTGGGTCTGGTTTATTTTAATAGTCCACAGCTTCTCTTATCTTCTTCAACTACAGAATTTTCTGAATTTAGTATGCTTCTGGTTCTTCACTTGGCACATTTACTTATAAAATCACCCTTTTTAATTCCCTTTCTTTTATATTTTTCCTGAGGCATTTTTTAAAGGCAGTGGGAAGCTGTTACCAAGCTGAATTCCTCAGGCTGATGTAAATCTATGAAGAGCTTTGTGGGTTTGTTAGACCAATGCCTGTCACAGTTTTCAGCTGTTGACATGCCAGTGTGTGGCCTGGCTCTTTGGACAGGCAGTAATCATTTGATTATATAGTTCTTGTAAAGATACAACCTTGTATTAAGCAAAAAAAAAAAAATTAAAAAAATACTGTGAATGTTTGTAGTGCATCAGTTCTGTCACAACCTTACTCTGAACATCCCCACCAGCTTGGAATATCTTGTAATGGATGACAGGCCCAGCTGACTGGGCTGAAGTGTCATAACAGAACCCAGATTTTGTGGTGGATGGTGTAAGATGCTGCTGCTTATTAACACCCTCTGCTGCCACAGAAATACAGTGCCAGAAAGCCAAATAACATATGCAGTAGTTACAGACAGACTAATTTACTTGTTCTGGTTTTTACCCTTGTTTTGGGCTCAGCTGTTTCTCCTGAATCTTTCACTCTTGATACATCGAATCTCGACACTTACAACTCCTGTTCTTCTTCCTTGCCTTATTTTTAACATCAGTTCTGTGTATCCTGTTTGAACAGGCCGAAGATCTGTGTGTTGGGATCCAGAGAGCAGCTTTGCATCCATCCTGAAGTGAAGAGACAGGAGAGCAACCACATGCAGGTGAGATCAGAGCCTAGAGAGGAGGATTTTGTGTCATTTGTGTGTCATTCTTCACTCTGACATTGTTTAAACTACTGGGGGCAGTAGGGAAACACAGTAGTTGTAAATGTGGTTCGAGGAACTTTTCGTTTCTAGTTTTGTGAGTGCAAATTGAGATTCTGAGTCTCTGGTGGTGTTTTCTCCTCCAGGGAAGGATCACAGAATCACAGATGTCACTGTGTAGAACGTGACAGTTGACATTTTGTACTTTACTTTCTGACCTGCCTTTTAAGTGTTTGCCAAGAGCGATAATAATTTAAAAACAGTGCTTCAGTTATTGATTCACCTGTTATTTTTACAGCATCAAGGATTAACAGTTTTGAAAAGTACTAATGGGAAAACACAGCAAAATTGTCTCAGAGCATCTGAGTGTTCTGTGCTGCAAAAAAAAAGAGGGCCTGACTTGTAATGTGGCCAGAGGGACTCGTGATTTTAAAACTGAAGTACTGTAATTAGCATTTATTCATTAGCTGGTGTTAGAGAGAACTGGTATCTTAAGCACTGCTTTTAAGTGCTTGACAAGCTGTGCCACTCTGGGCTAACACAGACTTTGTTTTACAGATCTACATGTGCCGAATGAAAGTGATGGCTCGTGCTTGTCACTTCTATAACAACGTGGAAGGTGAGTTGGGCTCACCTTTACTTCACCTGGGAGCAAAGCCCCATTTTCTGGAGAGGGAGAGGTTTGCTAGGCAGGTAGAGAAGTTTGGAAGAGTTGGCAGAATCTACCTCTGTGTGTGTGTGTGTTTTGCTCTGTGTTACTGTCTTTCAAGAATGAAATATCAGCGAGTAAATGGGATGATCAGAGGAACAACAGGTCTTTGTGTGACACCTTTACCTAAGCTGGTGCTTTTAATGTCATGTTTTACAGAAAAGAGTACAGAGAAAGAACTGATTGAATCCATCATGGATATCGAAGACTTGGTTAAAAATGGAAGCAAGCACAGGTGAAGGATCCCCTCTGACCCTCCTCCCCCTGACTTGTGAAAATAATGAAAACTAGTTTTCTGCTCACTCCTATTATTACCTTTGTATATCACAGTTCATGAATGTTGAATGCAATCTTAACATTCCTGCAAGTATTATAGTTAGTATTACTTTCTTTTTAAACAGAGCCTGTCCTTATTATCTCTCTCGAAGCCTGAAGCAGCAAGCAGACATTATTTTTATGCCTTACAACTATTTACTAGACTCAAAGGTAACATATGTCTTTGCTTTTAAATACAATTGTGCTTCTGTTTGTTTTTTGTTTGTTTGTTTGAGATGTTTCTGGTTTTGTAGAATTAGCTTTGTGGAGTGTCGTGCCCTTCTGGCTGGGGATATTCACCTGCTGGACACAAGCCTCCAGTCTCACCCTGTGCAGTATTTTTGCATCTATCCTGAGACATTTTGGTTTCTGCAGCAGCTTCGTGATGTCTAGGATAAAGAAGCTTCAGTAGAGATTGGACATATCCCTTGGAAATAATTACTGGCTTTGTGTACAGAACTGTTGTAGTAAGTTGTCCATATTTCATGGATAGAAAATGAAACCTCTGAAAACTCTGTCGAGGAAACAAATGTGCTGACATCTCCATGCAACTTGGAGTAATTCATGAATCATAGCAAAACCCAGATTACACTCCACTGCTGCAGAAGGCCCAAATGTTTAATAAATTAAAAACTAAATTTAAAAAATATCATAAGCACCGTAACAAAGAAGCACCGTGAAATGAGGTTGCATGGTGTGGTACTGGTTGGAGGTGCTTTTTCAGAGTATCCACTTCTTACAAAGACAATAAAAACTTGTAAATACAAGACAAATGCCCTGCTTCACACCCCACTCCTATTGCCAAAAATAGCGACTGAAATGAATTCTGTTATACTTGTGCATCCCAGTATGGTACATCTGGGGCTTTTTGTTTATAACAGGTTGTAACCTCTGCAAACTGTTACATGATGCACTTTAACACCTTCATTTCCAGAGGTAGTGATTCTGTGGTTGCTTGTATTGAGTAGCCACAGCCTTTACTTGCTGTTTTTTTTCAAAGGGAAGAACCAACCCAACTTCAAAGGACATGAAAACCCAAATGTATCTCATCATCCAGTTTCCCAGCCAATCAAATCCATATTTCTCAGAGGCCTTTTTGTCCATTCCCTTGTTCTCTTTTTTTTTTTTGTCTTTAGAGTCGGAAAGCTCACAACTTAGACCTGAAGGGGACTGTGGTAATACTTGATGAAGCTCACAATGTGGTAAGTTGTTCTGGTCTGTTGCCATTTTTCACCCAAAGAGAAAATAGACCTGTGCCCAATTACAAACAGCTGTAAAATCTGCACTCAGATGTGTTCTTTTGATATTCATTATCACGAACATTTCTTGTTTCCATGACAGGTAAAAGTTTGTAATTTGAGTTACAGTCCTTTGACACTGCTGATTTTTTATAAGGTGATAGCTTCTTTCTGAAAGGTGCATCTCCAAATTTATGAGGTACTTATTTTCTTGGAGACTCCTCTTCCAGGGTCTGAGAAATCACAAAAAGATCCATTCTTGAAGCTCAGCTGCAAGTGCAGAAGATGGCAAACATGGCTCTTGTAATAATTTCCATGTCTTCACTCATAAAGGAAAACGAGGAGAAATAAATAGTGCTGAGTTAGGAGTTCTTCTTTTAACTGGCTCAAAAACTTCAGCCCTTTGCATAAATGATGGAATGCAAAGGAACATTTGAAATATGTCCCTTTTTCTGCCACATGAAGGGCCTCCCAGTGGGATTTCTGCTGAGCAGCTGTGGTTTCTGGTCTGATTGCCTGTGTCCTTTCAGTAAACAACCACACGAAGGTCTGCTCTGCTTCACCAGAAAGTGTTGCACAGTTGCATTCAGTATTTGCCCCTTTCACCAGAATATCAATTTTTCTGTTGAAAAATGGATGGAAATCCAGACATAGTTGTTTGGGGGTTGGATTTCCCCCCCCTCCCCTTTGTAGTGTTTAAAAAGTGCTAATTGGTGTGCCTGCATGCAGAAGTTAACTAGAACAGCTACTCATTTTGCAATAGTTCTCTGATGGTACTCCAGGTTAAGATGGAAACTTAGTGATTACCCTGAAATAAAATTGATTTATTTCTGGTTAGATTGTTTGCACATACAGCTAGCTCAGCTTTTTTCTTTATAACTTGTTTCTTCATAGCTATTGCAGTCAAGTTTTTGTGTAGGTTACAATTGATCTTCGTTCTTTGGGGAAAATGATTCTTTTTGTGAATGAAAATTTCTGGCAGAACTGTCTGTGACCTAATTTTCAAAGTCAGGGAGAGTTTTGTCAAATTTGCCACTTATGAGTGTTTAAACCATTTTTTAAATAGAAAGTTAGTGTGTTTCCTTCCTTTCCTTTAATAGTATTTATTTATTCTGCCATACGTTTTGGCCCAAGATTTATGTAGGAATAATACTCATTTTGCTGTGGTTTTTTGGTTTTGTTTTCTTGGTGTCCCTTCCCTTTATTCTCCACACCCTCATCTCTGCAAAATAAAGAGGGGCAAGGACCATGTCTTCATATGAGTGAATATAGGGATACAAGTATTTCTTAAGAGTGTGAGAGGGACCAGAAGTAGCTTTTTTGGAGGACAAACTGATTCTCTAAGTAAAAACTTTCCTGTTTGAACAGTTTGTCATCACACAATTACTATCTACACTCTGTAGAATGTTAATAATATGGAAGAGGCAAAATCTGTTCTACATTTCAGAAAAAAAAGGATACTTAGTAAAAGTCAGAGTCTTCAGGTGCTTATAAAATATCCTGTGGCCTGAGCTGGCGATCAGAAATGAGATCAAGCCCTGGTCATCTGGACTTCATCATCTCTGAAACTGCCTGAGCAAAGAGCACACAGAGCAGTCAGAGTAATTCTTCCATTGCTTGTATTTTAGGAGAAGCTGTGTGAGGAGTCCTCTTCTTTTGACCTGACTCCCTACGATTTGGCCTCGGCGATAGATGCCATAAACGTGGTCCTGGAGGAACAAGCCAAAGTGGTCCAACAGAATGAAATCAATGCTGAATTCAACATGGAGTTGGCCACTTCAGGTGGGTTTGGCAGCCACAAATCGCTGTTCCTCTGGGAGTTCCTCTAGGCTGCCACTACCAAGAACTGGAAAATGACTTCTGCGGGAAGTTTCTGGGAAATTTACATCCTCGTTTGTAGGTAAATTATTGTTAATTAGTAATTGCTGCCAGACACGGAAAGATTTGATCAAACCAATGTGACTTGAGGGGTGGTGGGAAATGACAGGGAGGGGAACACAGAAGGTGTCCTTCCATACACACAGTTCTAGCCTTTGTAGTTGTAAATTTCTGAAAAGGTATAAAGCAACTGGGAACGAAATGGGTGTGAAGCAACCTCTTAGAAATCTTTCCTCTCTTCAACAGGACTGAACATGGAACTCGAAGATATAGCAAAGATCAAGAGTAAGCTTATATCTTTTGTTGAAAGCTGTTGGCACAGGCTCAGAAAGCCAGCAACTATAAATCGAGCTCATGTAGCTTTTCCATAGACCTTGCTTGCAACTGAGACATTCATGGAAGCTCAAGCTGTCTGGCTTGTTCCAAGAATTTTGTCAAGTGTTTAGCTCATTTTTTCTCAGGAAGAGAGGTTTGGCAGATGAATGCATTGCTTCCTTCTTTGCTAGAAATTCCCTTGTTTTCTGATCCTGGAATTACTTCAGTTGCATCATTCTGCTGGAACAACATGATGCTACCTGAAGTTAACAGCAAGAGCTTGAGATATCTCATGTTTACAAAGCATTTCCAAAAACAACTTTCCCTGTCTATAAAGAAGAGTTTAACATTTAGCTGATGACATAAGCTTCATCTAGGGACTGAGATCGTGGAAGTTCTTAAAGTTGAATATGAATATTTAAAGATGATACCTAGGAAATTGGTTTTGGTAATTTTCATTTATTTTGGTAACAGCCTTTGTAATAAAGTAAATTTGAAAAAGAGGCTGAGATATGTCCCAGAAGTGAGTTTCTGTGCACCCTGACTTTTTCCCTCTTGGTTCTCTTAAAGAAATTCTTCTTCAGCTGGAAAGTGCTATTGATGCAGTGGAGCTGCCACTGAATGGTAATGGAGTCACCAAAGAGGGAAGGTAAATTTATTCTCATTAATATGTTTATATGTTAAAAGTACAGCAAATTCTAGTCCCAGGTGGAGCTGGGTGAGCTGTTGGGCTATAGCACTGTTCTAGTTTCTGGGAATAGTATTTGTTCACACCTTTGGGTTTCCTTAAATCCCCTGTCTGTAGCAATCATTACTTCTGGTGGAACTTACTTATTAAGTGTTTCAAGAGTGGATTTGTGTGTATGCCTTGGGTATTCTGAGCTGGAAGAAAGCTCCTTTCAATTTTGTGTCGTGATTTAAGCACAGGCACCAGTGCTGCAGTGACCTGTTTGAGGTACCTCAGAGCTCTGCAAGTCTGTTCCTAAACTAATGCCTGTTGTACATGGTAAAAATAATCATGGAAAGTGCACGCAAATCTGCTTCTAAATTACCATGTTGGAGGGAAATCATGGAAAATGGGAGTGGTGTGGTCAGTGTGCTTTCTGTCATGTTGATATTATCCGCTCTCTTTATGAGCAAATACTTCATTCTTGTAAATCTTTCTTTCTCATGGAGACAGAAACATGTTTTGCTGCATGATGGTGAAATTGTTTGTTATAAAAGAGTAACAGTAATTGTGTCCATGTGATTCTTTACAGTGTTTACCCATTTCTGCTTTCTCTTTTTAAATTGCAGCTACATCTTTGGTCTGTTTGCAGAGGCTCAAATAACATTCCAGACCAAATCCTCCCTCTTGGAGTCACTGGAGCAAATTTTACAGTATCTTTCAGGCCGTAAGTGTATGAACTTGTTAGTTGTTTCACTCAGGCTTTTTGGTGGAGGTGATTGGAAGTTTGCATTATTAAGGGAGAGGAGGAGAAAGGCTCCTTTGTTTAGAATTAAATTGTAAAGCCTTTCAAAAACTAAAACCTGACTGTGAGGACGTGTGTCTTATAAAGACCTGCAGCAGGGTGCTCTGCTTGGAAACATGTTTTTAGTCTGTTCATGCAACAGAAGGAATTTTAAGAACCACTTTGTGTCAAAACCTGGATGTGTGCCAACATATGTGTGTGTGCATCCATAGAGGATTTTTACACAGGCACTATTTTTCTCCCAAACCAGGTGGATTGTGGGGTGAAGCTTGTTGACATTTTGTTGATGGCCCCTTTAGTGCCTCGAGTTCTTCCCTGGTAATGGAGTCAAGAAATAGAAATGTTGGGAATCACATAATGTGGGGTTTTTTTATCTTGATTTAACAAGCTTCTGTTCCACTGTCTGCCAGCATCTTGTTCTTAGTTTGCCCTTCTGGAAAGAAAATTCTCCAACTTCTACATGTGCTGAGAAAAATGATTTGGTTCTTCCTAGCAGACTCCTCAGAAAAAACATTGAAGGGACTGGAACAGACTGTCAGTTCTGCAAGTGCATCTTAGGACAACACATCTATCCTTCCTTTTTCTTTCCCCAGCATCTTCCTCCTTTTAGGCCCTTTGACAGGTGCATCTGTTGATCATTTCTGCTCTCAAACCCCCACCATCTCTGTATTTCATGTGTTCCTTTAGCTGCTCCTCTAATCACAGTTTCAAGCACACTAGAGGTGATTGGGAAGGGCTATTAATAGCTGAAGCAAAGGGTTTTAGCAAGTTTTTTTTCTTTTAGCAAAGGTTAATTTTCTCTCTGCATCATGGACTAGTCGGTTTTCTGTTCTTTTTTCCGTGACACAAATGTAAGATGTGTGAGATTTTGAAAAAAGCAACCAAAGTTTAAATGTGTTTACCTTGGTTTTGATTAGCTCCTATCCAATTTTTAATCTAGAAGAGCCTTAAGAAGTTATGTCATTTCCTCAGAGGACAATTTCCCAGTGTGTTACAGTTTTCCTGGCGTGCAGTGCCAGTTTTATGCTTCTTCTCGCATCTTGAATAATAATGAAAAACTTGAAATAATTTATTTGTTTCAGATAGTACTTTCAAGGCTTTGCATTCAGCGTGTTGAGCTGCTCAGATAAGATGTGGATAAATACAAGAGGATGTATATTTGTTATTGTAAGAGGAACTGTGTGTTTCTCTCTGCAGGCACTGGGATGTTTATCAATACCTCTGGATTGCATAAGCTCTCAGATATTATCCAGGTAAATAATTAATGTGTTTTCTATAAACATCTGAAGGATAGAAGAGTTGGTTTAAAAGGTGTGGAAAGGCACTGGATCCATTTTATTCCTGATGGGGTGTACACCTGTGCAGTGCTGCAGGTCTGTAGTTTTGGAGGGGAAAGCTGCTGCCTGATGGGATGGTCTGATGTGATTTTTGCCCAGGTTGTTCTTTTGCAGTTCTGGTCTCTCCTTTTGGGGATGCTGGATTTAAAGTAGCCTGGATTTAGCCTCCACCAGGTGGAGCTGGGTTATTGAGCTCTTTGCTTTCCAGCAGCAGTGGTTGAGAATACGAGACCTTCTCACGAAATAACAGGACAGGCTAAGGAAAAAAAAAGAAAAAACAAACAAAAGATAATTTGACTGCATTTTTTTTTCCATTTAATTATTAACTTAAGAAATGTCTAAAACAAAAGGCTTTTCAGTGCTGCAGGAACTGAATGTGACACACCTGTGGGTACCCACATAATGCTTTCAGTCCTCTCCCTATTGTGGACTTCCAAAACGTTGATTATGAAAATTCTGAGCCCCATAAAATCAGGAGGTACAGTGGGCCAGTGGCCTGTCCAGCGTATGTGTCCAGAGGGGCACCAGAGAATAACACCCCATTTAAAACTAAAAATGAAGAAATATATTCAAACTTTGCAGGCCTGCATGGTAAAGACAAGTTTTAAATGGTCTGTGTTTTAAATGGTCCTGGTAGGTTTGCAATACTGGACCCTGAATGGATGGATGTTTGTGAGGGTGTATTTACAGTGGCACACACAGGATTTAATTTTTGTAAGAGTGGTTAAACAAAACCATTATGTATGTCCTGATACAGTAATAGCAATTTGTGTACAGTGGCACCAAAATGATTTATACTGGGTGGTGATGTCACTGTTGTGGGGGCAAGGTGAGGCTATGCCTAATTTAAATTAGTTTCTCAGAGATTCAAAGCTGAGAGATGAGAAAATTCAGCAGTAGGAGCGAGGTCTCCTGATCCCAGTGAGCTGTGCTGCAGGCCTGGGGATAATTGTCTGTGTGTGCTCTTTTAGGCTGTGGATAATGATTTGAGTTTGGAAGAGAAAGATGAGATCCCTTTTCTGCTGCTGAGGACATGGACAGTGACTGCAAGTGATCTGCCATGGGATAATTTGCTATCCTGAGATGTTTTAAAGTAGGACTGGGACAGAGTTTTCTTTGTTAAACTCTGTGCTTGCTGCTTGCAGAGCCTTGTCTTGGAGTCTTCATTTATCATTAGCTTGTTTCAATTAGTAGTCAATTTTTTTTCTTCCTTTTTGAAGAACACTTACCAAAATCACCATATCTTTGGCTATTTTTCAGAAGTAAATATTTCCAGGAATTGTTGGTTATTTTTTTTTTTCCCCACTGGTGGAGAACATCTTTCTTGTTTCAAATAGCTGATATTATTATGAGCCTGGGTAATTCCTTTTAAATGTCCAAAGAAATTTTGTTTAGAAAAATGAACAGAGGTTATAAATATTTAGATCCACAGCTGTTTTCACTGAAGTTGGACTGGAATGTCATGTGTTTGAAAGAACATCATCCATAGTCATGAGCCATCACATACAGGAAAGGAGGAAAAGCATAACTGTTGATAAAAACTTTTAATTTAATGGAAAATTAGGTATGATTGCGACTTGTTTGTTTTTCTAAGCAGAGTGTTATTAGGGGTGAGTATCACAGATGACATTTTGAACTAAAGGAATTGGAAAAGTTTTTGTGCTCATTTGTGACTGTGATCTTGTGAATGTGTTTGTTTATCCACAGCCAGAGTCATGAACAGTGTGAATGATAATACTGTCATTTGTATAGTTTGAGTATATTTAGATATTGGCTGGTGGTTTTGGAACAATGAGAGAACCATATGGTTGGCAGGAATCACCTGTAAAAACCTTATTTATTCAAGATTCTCTGCCTTATTGAATACAGGAGCAAGGAGATATATTTAAGATTGCCACAGCAGTGACTTTTGTGAAGAAACTTCTCAGTGCAAAACCACATTTGGGATTTTGCTGGAAGCAAAAATCAAAAATATATATGTATCAAAAACAGTGTGGCCAGCAGGAGCAGGGAGGTGATTGTTCTGATTGTTCCTCTGTGCTGGGCAGTGGTGGGACCTCGCCTCAAGTGTTGTGTGGCAAGAAAGACATTGAGGGGCTGGAGCGTGTCCAGGGAAGGGGCTGGAGCAGCAGGAGGGGCTGAGGGAGCTGGGGGGGCTCAACCTGGAGAAAAGGAGGCTCAGGGAGGACCTTCTCATTCTCTACAACCCCCTGAGAGGAGAGAGGAGTGGGGAGAGTCGGGCTCTGCTCCAGGGAACAAGTGACCGGACGAAAGGAATCAGCCTCAAGCTGTGCCGGGGAAGGCTCAGCTTGGACATCAGGAAAAATCAAGGAATTTTTTCCCAGAAGGGGTGGTCTTGCATTGGAACAGACTGCCCAGGGAGGTGGTGGAGTCCCCATCCCTGGAGGTGTTCCAGGAAAGGCTGGATGTGCCACTCGGTGCTCTGGTCCGGGTGACGTGGTGGGGATCGGTCATGGGTTTCTCTCCGTGGTCTTGGAGGTCTTTCCCAACCTCAGTTCCCAACCTGAGTGATTCTGTGATTCTCTTCACCTCCATTTTGCAGACAGTGTTCAGCATCGAGTCCCCAGAAGGCAGCACAGCAGGTTTCCTGCCACATCAGGCAATATCTAAATATTACAAGGTATGGGATGCTTTGTGTGCTGGGTTTTTCCTCCCTGCTGTTTGATCCCTGTGCTAAGTGTATCCAAGATTAGGAAGAATGTGGATAGTGTGGCAAATGGTAATGTTGATTACAGGAAGGAAAAACAAAACAAAAAAAGCACCAAGGGAACTGTATTTAATTTAGATTCTGAGAAGAAAAGGGAGCTACACAGCAATTTTTGAAGAACTGAAATGAAATTAGGAAAGTGCAGCTAAATGTGAATTTCTGAAAGCTTTGATGCTGCATATCGTGCAAGAACTGTCGTGTTCTTCCAATAATCTTATTCTCTTTAGTTTAGCCCATTGCCAAGTAAGTTCCACAGAACCACTGAACCTCCTTCCCTGAAGTTACAATTTATTTGGAGTTTGGAACTTAATGGGCTGTGCTGCTATAATGAATTTTAGGAACAGATCTTTTTCTAGATACCAGGTTAAATTTAAAACTTGATACTATCTTTGTTACCAAATGAAGCAAGTCTTTCTACCACAATAGTGTTTTATTTCCAGCCTGCATGTTTTATGCTGGTGGAAATACCCAAATAATGAGGTTTTTGTTTTTGCTCAAAGCAGCCCATAAAAAGTTGCTTTTATAATCTGACTCAGAATGAGTGGTTGAATGAACTTTTTTTGGTTCTTAGAAAGTTATGAAATACTGGAAGCACAACAGGAAAGAGGAAATAATACAGCCTTAGGAACCCTGTAAGAGTGACACTAATTACATTAATTACTCTTAAGATGGGCTAGCTTTTTTGAGGGATGAACTGCAAGTTGCTTTCTGCAGCCATTTCTAGGAATGTTTGTTATGTTCCTTCAGGTACATATTCATGTGGATAACAGTAATCAGAAAAAGAAACAAAGGACAGATCTCTGGGATTCGTCATCTTCAAAAAAACAAGGTACAGGACTGGGCTTGGGGAGGTTCATGTAAAAGCTGGATTGAAAACTCCTCAGCTGCTCCTTTTTGGTTCAAATAAAAGAAAACAAGCACAGCTCCACTGTGGCTATGATAAGCTGGGGAGGTGCTTTTCAACTTCTATAATTACTTCTAAAGGTGAGGTGACATAAACCATCTCAGTGTAAAAATTCTTTGGTGCTTTGTGGACTGCTGGAGTTCTTCTTGGGCATTTATTCCAGTGAAAGAAAATAATCTTTATGATGGAATGGTTGGTTGTATTGGCATAGAGAAAACCTTCAGAGCAGCCCAAGAACGGGAAACCCTCCTTCAGGAGTCATCCTGAGGTTTATGAGGTGTCCTGTTCTCATACCAGCTGTATTTCTCTGCACAGCTGTTGTGTTAAACACAAAATTAGTGTTGATTAAGGCCTGTAACCACCTTTTACAAGAAGGAGACTCGTGTAGAGCTACGGTGCCGAAAATTTGTGCCAAAGGTGTTATGTGAGCAAATTCCATGAAAGTTCTCTGTTGAAGTGACTCGTTGTGGAGGTGCTGCAATTGGTTGGCTCCTTCTGAAGCTCTGCAGTGATTTGACAGGGATCTTGGCCAGATCACGTGAGTTCTTTCTTTGCCATAAAATGCCATGCCTTGGGGCACTGGTGCCTTCTCTGGGATAACCTACTTTGAGCAACTTTGTAAATTCTTCAGGGCACGTTGTCAGCTCTTGATAGTTTCAGCCTCGACTATACTTTTCAGTCCTTGTTCAGCTGAGATTTCTCCCTCTCCTTGTCTCTCTCTCCCCACCTGTTTTGTTCCTTACACTCTGCAGAACTTGGGATCTGGAATAACCTCAATATAGCCATGCTTCAAACCAACGTATTTAGAAGAAAAGAAACTTGGCTTCTGAATCAAAAAGTTTATCCTAAGCCTCCTATAAAGCTGCACCGAGCTTGGCTTTGTTGGACTTCAGCATTCATTTTTTAATATATTTTTTAATAATTAGGTGGAAAACAAAAGGTTTTCTGATTAGATCCCTTTGCCTAAGCTTTCTTAACAGAACCCACTCCAAGGATCTTTGTAAATGCTTTGCCTCATGACTATCAGTTTAGTTAAGTGCTCAATAATGTATGTGTTTCACAGAAATCCTTTTATTTTAAGGACAAAAGTAACGGTTTTCAAAGAATGAATTTCCACTAATTTAGTGGTTTTTACACATAATGTCCCCTTGAATGTTTCCACAAATGTAGAGCTGTTTGGTTATCTGCAGATGTTTCCCTGAGACGTTGCTCAATTGGAGTTTAAAGTTACAAGAATAAATCTACGCAGATTTAGTTAAAGATCTGTGCAGGAAAAGGCTACTACAAACACTTTGAGTGTGTTGCATGATTTGGAAGATTTGTAGACAAAATTTTCAAATAAAAACCGCATTTGCAAGTACCTGTGCAACAGGCTTGAGTATGTTGAGACTTGTGCTATGTGCAAGCCCAGCAGAGGCCAGACATGACTGATCAAGTCTCTGGTTTCCTGTAGGGGTATAGTTAATGGTATAGAAATAGTTTAAACCCTTAGGAATAGCTGTTTTCCAGTGATTTTGTGGAAATTATCCACTCAAGCATCTTCCTTTACGTAATTGCAGCACACCAGGTTAGAAATGTCTCCAGGAAGTGGATAACTGGTGTCTGGCAGTCATCATGCTGGGTTAGAGAGGTTTGTTTCCAGCTGAGCACTGGGGAGGGAAATGTGAGGGGTTGATGTCCTCTCCCAGGCCATCCCATATTAGCCCAGTTTGCTTTTATGCTGGAATTGCTTGGGCTCCTGACATAAGTGAGTTTGCTCTTGTCTGGGGATACTTTTTGGCCTGTCCACATACAGACCCAAGCTAATTTGCACCAGTTCTTAGTGTGAGTTAGAGAGATACAAAACTTGCTAAATTTTGGAATGTGATTTTCCTAGAATTTGGGCATTGTTTGTATGGGGTTTGCCCAGATGAGATGGAAGGGCAAAACTTCAGCTAAGAATAGATGCTGTCTTGTAATTCTAAGCAGTAACTCACTCACTGGGCAGATATTAATGGGGATTTCCTGCAAACGTCAGCTTCTGTTTTGGAAACACAGGCTTTGAGTGAAGTGTGTAAATTTAAAAGACATGCACATGATACTTGGATGTAGGTATCTGGGGTTTTTTCTACCGAAACTAACTTGCCATGCACCTGGAATTTTGCCTTCAAATGCTGCCCGTTTTACTTTCAGAAGCTCACGTGCAATGTGCCATATGCTAATTTTTCCACTTAACCGTGCCTTCTTGGTGTTTTCTCTTTATCTGATGCAGGAAAGACTTTAAGCTATTGGTGTTTCAGCCCTGGCTACAGCATGCATGAGCTTGTTCGACAGGGGGTCAGGACAATTATCCTCACAAGTGGGACTCTCTCCCCCATCTCATCGTTTACGATGGAAATGCAGATGTAAGTGCCTAGATGTGGGAACAGGGCCATTCCCGAAAGTGCAGATCTGCTCTTGTGATTTGGGGTTTTATCTCAGGGTTTTTGAGTGTGTTTTCCCAGAAAAGCTGTGGATGCCTCCTCCCTGGAAGTGTCCAAGGCCAGGTTGGGCGGAGCTTGGAGCAACCTGGGCTAGTGGAAGGTGTCCCTGCCCATGGCAAGGGGTTGGAACTGGATGAGCTTTAAGGTCCTTTCCAACCCAAACCACTCTGTGGTTCTGGAACTGGTAACCTGGAAGGAATCATGCAATGAGTATGACTGGGATCTTCCCTTTGTGTTTCTTTAGCCCTTTTCCCGTTTGCTTGGAGAATCCTCATGTGATTGATAAACACCAGCTCTGGGTTGGGATCATTCCAAAAGGACCTGATGGAGCTGTGCTCACTTCTACCTACGAAAGAAGGTAATGAACTTCCATGTGGAATTCTGCTTTGGATTTTGGGTTCTGCTTACAGGAGGATGCCAGTGAAATAAGGGGGTCTCTGTAGTGCTTTTCTTGGGTAAACACTGTGCTGACTAACAACACCCTTTAACTGCTACTGCTGAAAGTTTAGAATTTAGAACTTTAGGGCTGAAATGGGTCAGGTGTCGAGGCACTGATAGTCCTTAATGGCCCTGGCCAACCTCAGCTTGGACCTCCACCCACAACCTTCTCCCTTACAGAGCAGTCCACCCTCACAGACATGGAACCCCATCCTAAATTTCTTAGCTGAAGACTTAATTGACTTGAAACATGACCTAATTGACTGAAACATGTTTGCAACAACTACTTTTATATTTAAAGCTTCTCACCATGACCAGTTTCTCTGCGTTGCCTTCTTAAGGAAAACATATCCAAATGTTTGCCAAGCTTTCCTTCATCACTTTTTTTTGAAGGAAGGGAATTCACAGAGTTCACTCTGTTTTGATAACATCTGTGTGGTGATGCTGGTGTTTGTAGGTCTTATAAAAAGATCTATGTTAGGGTTTTTCCCTGCGTGTGTAATTTTTCTGGGTAAGCAGTACACAAGTACAGGGCACCAAAAGAAACCTAAAGACATGAGAGAACAGGTGAGTTTTCAGTCAGGGTTGGAAGAACATAAATATGGCTCATTGGAGAGCAGGGCTTTTCAGTTGAAGCTGAAGGGATTTACTATGAGTAAATAATAACTATTTACTATGAGTAAATAGTAACCAAATTCACCCTTTTGCCCTGTAGCAACCACACCTAATTCGTCAATAATTGTTTTAAGTAGTTTTAACATTAGTCAGGCTTGGCAGCATTGTAGACTTTCTGGCAGAACTTTCACTTTTGTGTTGTTCTTAGTATTAATCATAAAGCTCATATGGCTTCCCATTTCTGTTTATGCATTTTGAAAGTATTGGAGCTTAGATGATCTTCTGTGCTTAGTAATAGGAATATTTCATAGTATTAATAAAGTGTAGTCAGAGTATTACTGATTTTTGTCCCTGGTGTGGGTGCCTGCCACAGGAAGGAGAGCAATTGGGAGTCTGGATATGCTATTTTAGATGATTATCACGTGTAGTCTGTGTATGAAAAACACAGAAAAGGAACTACAGTGATGTTACTTGATTTTTCTTCTTTGTAGGTTTTCAGAGGATTATTTGTCTTCTTTGGGAAAAACAGTTGGTAAGTGTAAGTGTGTGGATTTCAGAAATGAGTCGATGCCCACAGTTTTTAGGAATCTAGAAGGAGCAATACTAAAGAAGGCATGAGTCCCTGGCTTAATGTTTCCAAGTCAGGAGTAAATGTTTATTGTCAGGCATTTGTGTTTGGATCAGAAAGGTGATTCCTAAACACAGTCATAAAGTGACACAAACTAGAAAATTAGAGGTGATGCAGACAAAGGTCATTTGCAGAGCACTTAAGGATCACAAGAAATCAGTGCAGTTTCTTGTCTTGTTTCTGTTGTTTTCCCTCTGCAGTCTGGGTTCTCCATCCCAGGATGAAAAAGTCCCCTTGTTTATCTCGTTGCAGGTAACATTGTGCGAGTTGTTCCACATGGGCTGCTGGTGTTCTTCCCATCGTATCCTGTCATGGATAAGAGCCTGGAATACTGGAGAGTATGTTTATTGCTCTGCCTTTTTTGGGTGGTTTGGTTACACACACACTGGACAGTTTGCAGTTATGCTATTTAACCATGGTAATTAAAAACCTTCTAATGGAGGGTTTCATACTCATGGCAGAGGGTTGGTACTTAGATGATCTTATAAGATCCCTTCCAACCCAAGCCATTGTGGGATTGTATGAAAAATTCTTTGTTAATAAGTAAGTTATAAAATCTGGTCAGGTTTCTTATATTTTGATCACAGTACACTGGACTGCAGTGGTGTAGAAACCAAACCCAAAAGAATCTTAATATGCAATCTCATCTGATCTCACACTTTATTTAGTTTCACCAAAATTCTCTTTATTAAACCTCCAAATTAGAATTGGTCTGAGTGTTTCAACCCTTGGGGGAAAAATCCTAATATGAGCATTTCACTCTCAGTTGTAACCATTGCAGCTGTAACTTTTGTGAATTCTATGCCCATAACTTGAGTGTCCTGTGTGAGACTTGCTTAGAACAGTTCTGGTTTGAATGCTCCTTCTTGAAAGGGGATACAGGGGCAGAGGTGTCATGCCTTGGGATCTGGCAGATGAGTGTTGGAACGTGCCTAATATCTGAGGTGCAGCAGCTGCAAGGAATCACTGTTAGTGCTGTTAGGATTGCTTGTTTCTGCTTCCCTCTCTGTGTTTTGGCAAGAGAGGAGCAGGCTGTGGTGGGGAAGAAGTGACCACTCGTGAGCGTTTCCGTTCTTGTGGGGGCGCTTGGATGTGCTCACTTTCACGTGACATTTCTGATCTGTGCCTTGTCTGTTTAACAGGAGCATGATTTTGCTAAAAGAATAGAAGAAGTGAAGCCGATGTTTGTGGAACCCAGGAACAAAGGAAGCTTTTCAGAGGTTGGTTATTTGCATTCCATACCTCTGTCGTCTTCGGAATCTGTTTTTATGTTTAGATACCTCCTCTAAGATGTGTTTAGGTGTGAAACACCCAAATTCTTATCCTAGGATGAAATTAAAACTCTCTGAGCGCTTCTTTGAAGTGTGGCTCTTCTGTGCATCCTTCTTGTCCTCTCTTGGCTGATTGTGCAGGGTACAGTCTTCATTTCAATCCAGTGATGTAACAGCAGCTAAAATACACATGTGCTGAGTAATCGAGCTGGTGGAAAGCTGTCACTTGAGGAGTCAGCATTTGTGAATGTTCTGCAGGACTTCTCCTCCCAGCTCATCGTGCTTTCAGTGTTGAAGAATCGTGCAGTGTCATCTGTTTATTTGTAGCCCTTCTGTTTGCTTCTTAGAGTAAATAATATCCGTGAGCTGCTTTCCCGCTTTTCCTGTTTTACTTAAGGATCTGCAGAAACACAAGACAGTCCACGTTTTACCTTCTTATCAGGAGTATCTGACATTAATCTTCTATGCTTACCCAGATGTGTTCTAGATTTCACAGTGGTGTAAAGGTTTTGCTGAGAAAATGGCTCCTCACATTTGCAATTAGCTGAAAGCAAACACAACTCTGCTAAGCCAAATTAATCACGCTTGAGATCTCGGCGTGCAAGTCAAATTTAGTTACTACAGGATAATAACATTCCTGCCCTTACTTAAACTTGTTTATATTTTAGGTAATTGATGCCTACTACGATAAAGTCGTCTGTCCTAAGTCCAACGGAGCTGCATTTTTGGCAGTGTGTCGGGGGAAGGTAACTGGGAATTTGTTTCATCTGAGATAAGATTATGGAATTGACAGGAAAAACCATCACTCTGGATTTCAATGCATTTCTGTTGTTTGACTGTAATTATATGTGGGGATAAACCCAAGTGCCCTGAAGCTTTTTCAGAATGAGGTCACGTTTATATTTACCTCATTGCTGTTATTATTAAAGGGACACATTTTTGATGTCAGGGTCTGCTGGAGTTAAAAAACAAGTTTAAAGTCTTGGTAATAAAAGCAAAATATCTAGTTGAAGCTATTCATAATGTGTTCATAAACTACACTTGGCCAGGGAATTAACTGAATGGAGAAAAAGGGCCAACAACTGCTGAATTGCTCTGAAATGTCACTTCGAACCCTACTGAAACTGGAAAATTCTGTCTCTTCAGGCCAGTGAAGGCTTGGACTTTGCAGATACAAATGGACGAGGAGTCATCATTACTGGGCTTCCATTTCCCCCTTGCATGGAGCCCAGAGTCGTTTTGAAGATGCAGTTTCTGGATGAAATGAAGAGAAGTGCTGCAGGTGCACGGGTAAGACTGGGCAGCTTTTCACTGGTGGCTGTTTGCAGGTTCGTGTTGTTGTTTTTCCCTCTTGTCCCTGTGGAGTTTGGATTTTTTTCTCCCAACCCTGTGGAAGCATGGATATCAAAAACAACCTTGGGAGTTTGTCACAAATGCAGTCACCTTGTTTTCACATTCTGTCTCCAGTTGGCACAGTCTCAAACAAATACAGGCTCAAAAAAAGGGTGTAATTGAAGTCAAAAATCTTTGTATGTGTGCTACCCATCTCTGTGTCTGAGGGGTTTATTTCATCCAGAGAGAGGGTGAGCAGGAAGAATTGCCTGTGCTGGCTAGTTTGGGGATTGTGGATTAGGGGGTGTGGTAGTGTGTGTTGGGGTTTTTGTGCTTTGGTTTGGGTTTGGTTTATTATTTCTTCAGGCACGAAAATGAATGGTGTTATAATTTAGTTTGTTCTGCAGCACAGTCATGCTTAAATAATATGATGAGTCTGTTATACTGCCTGGAGTTTTTCTGTGCTCTATAATTCAGGTGTCAAATTTGAGTCAACCTCTATTTGGTATTCTTTGGCTCTTCGAGATTTGTCAATGCATCTTCTCTGACAGCTTTTTTTTAAAAAAAAAAAAAAAATTAATAAAAAAAAGTGACTGTACAGCATGGAGAAAACATTTTACCTGGTAAATGGTGTCAACTCTTCCTCCCACCCCTTGCAGTACCTGTCTGGGCGTGAGTGGTACAACCAGCAAGCGTCCCGGGCTGTCAACCAGGCCATCGGCCGGGTCATCAGGCACCGCCAGGACTACGGTGCCATCTTCCTGTGTGACCAGAGGTAAACCTGGGCTCTGCAACACAAGCAAACACCACTGAATCCCAGAATGGTTTGGGTTGGAAGGGTTCTTAAAGCTCATCTCGTTCCAACCTGCTAGGCCAAGTTGCTCCAAGCCCCATCCTGGCTGGCCTTGGACGCTTCCAGGGATGTGGTGTCAGCAACATCAACAATAGTTTTGCATTTTCTCCACCTTTCATTTGAGAAGGCAGTCACCAGCACTGCATTGTTTTGAGGAGAATGGAAACGAGGGCAGATTATATTAGAGAAACAATGCTATGTGTATTAATATACTGTAGTAATATTATACTGCATTAATGTCCTTTCATAAAATGTTAATTAATTTAATAGGTATATTATAGGCAACTAGAGTTTGATAGCCATCAATGCTGAGGCTCGATTGGGGACAGTCTGGGTTCAGTACTGCTGTTCAGGTTGCCCAGTTAGAGATTTTTATGGGCAAAAGATGGGAATTGGCTGATTGCCTGATACGTGGTATCCACAAAACCCTTTTCTCCCGAGCGCTGTTTCAAACTTCACTTGTCTTGCTACTCCTCCCTTTTCCCTTTAGGCGCTGATCTAGAGTTTGTTTATTTAATTTAGCCCAACCTGGCAAATAATTCTCTTGCTTTCCACTCCCACACAGGTTCACGGTCGCTGATGTAAGAGGCAAACTGCCCTCCTGGGTCCGTCCTTACGTGAGTGTTTATGACAACTTCGGGCACGCAGTCAGAAGCGTCTCCAACTTCTTCCGCGTTGCTCAAGAAACTGTAAGTGTCTTTAAACAAACCTCACAAAACACATAGCAGATTTCCTGAATAGCGTTGGAGACTGGGAGTCCTAAGCCAGGTGAGAGATGTGAGAGAGAATCACGGGTGATCTTGGATTGGAAGGGACCCGTAAGGATCATTGAGGCCAGCTCATGACTCCTCACAGGACTTAGCACAGAGTCACTTGTCACTTGTAAGCATGGGAAGATTTACAGGAAAGAAGATATGCCTCATCTTTCTCCAAGGGTGAGCTGGGACAGGATGTTGTTGTTATGCTGGGCAGCTCATTAGGTTAGATCACAAAAATAACTTCCTCTTCCTCCTAAATAATCATGGCCTAAATATTGGGTGGTATGCAAACCCTGGAACCGATGTTGGCATCTGAAAGCTTTCCACCTCAGGGAGAGGGCATGTGTGTGGAAGAATCAGTCATACCCTCACACTGAAATTGGAGCTGACTGGTATAAAGAGTAAGAAAAACTATCAGTTGTTGTTGCAGTTCATCACTGGGTCATCTTTACTATTACAGCTTCTCTCTTAGCATTAAGAAGCTAATGTTGTCTGTAATAGTTCCTTGATGTAAAAAGACTTCCTAATTGACTGGAGGAAGTTAAAGCAAGAAACAGGATGGAAGCCAGAATGGGGGATTCTTTGTTCCCAAAACAGAGGTTAAGATTAAAATAAACACTTAAAATTTCACATACAGACTTGGATGAGTTCCTGGAAGACACTTTAGCCACATACAACAATTAGTTGTTCAAACTAATAAGTTACAGATGGGTGATACTGAATGACTGGATCTTTTCTGATCATCAATGGGAGTTTTGTGGTAAATGAGAACCACAGTCTGATGTGCTTTGCCAGAAGAAGCTGTTGTTGCAGGGATAGCATTAGGGGGTGTTTGTTCTTTAGAAGGTCGTGATTCTTCTTCTGGTACCAGCTCACTTAGTGCTGAGCCTGCTTACTGCACTTCCAAGCTGTTTGGTCCTTTTTTTCAAAAGCCCATAAATCCAGAGTTTGAACAGTCATTCTGTACCAAGGGTTATTTGGGGAAAAGGAGATGTCTTTGGGTCGTTGCTGAGATTTTTGATTGCAAAGGGAGCTTTTGCCCCTTGTAACACTTTGCAAACTGCTTGCAGATGCCCCCACCCCTGCCCCAGTGCCCTCCTGGCCATGCTGGTTCCCTAAGTGACAGCAGTTCAGCACCATCTACTTCATCTGAGCAGATCCCCTCCGTCAAAAAAGCGAAAAACTTGGATGACCATGTCCCCAGTCTGAAGAGGAAAAGGAAAGGTGGGTTTGTGTCCTCGCAGATACATCTTTCTGTTTTGAGCTGAACCTCCCAAAAAAGGAGGATCAAGAGAGTAGAAACTGAAATGGGAAAGAAAGCAAGGAGAGCTCAAAGACTGATGGAAACGTCTGATCAGAAGGGACATAGTTGAGCAATAGAAAATGGAGCAAACCAGTTGTAATTACAGAGCAAAGAGGCAGCTGGGGCCTGAAAAAGCTCCCCACAGAACAGGGGCTTGGTGGAATATCACAGTTAGTTTTGACAATGAAAACTGGAAGTTTTCTGACGAACACTGACTTCAATGTGTTCTTCTTTCATCCTGTTGTATAAATGACTCTTACTCAGTAATCTGGCTAAGAAAACAGAAAGAAAAACATTGGAACAAAACAGTGTTTTAAATTTTGTGGTTAGCTAATGCTGCAGAATAAAGCATTTCTCATGTCAGATATTCTTTCAGCACTCTAGATTGCTTGCTGGTTTGGAACAGAACAATGCACTTGTGTTTAAAGCTCTGGTTTCAAACCAGTTATGAGCAAGTGTGAGGGTGATTGCTCATTAAATGTAAGCCGGTGTTGACTGCTGGTTGTTGTTGAAAGGGATTACTTTGGCTGCCACTTTTTTTCCCCCCTCAATTTCCAACTGTGCAGTTTTGCTCCTTCCTCTGATTTGAGTCCATCTCTAGTGCAAGTGCAGAGTGAGCAGATGAGCTTTGCTGAACCAATTTATGTTCCATCCCCTTGGTTGATAGATCCAGCTCAAAGGATGGGCTGGAATGTGGGACTGGAGGTGAAGGGATGTGGAAGATTGTTTAATCCACCGGTCTTTGTGGCTTGCTTCACAAGGCTGGGAGGTATCACTCAGTCAGAGAAAACACGAGAGATATAATGTGGAATGTTAATTTGTTGTCTGTGTTGTGCTGTTGGTGCCAGTAAATGGAGAGGGAACATCCAACCTGTGTGTGGAGTATGAGCAAGAATTTGTCTCGCCCAGAAGACGATGTGTTGGGCTCTTGGATGCCTTGGAGCGCAGTGAGAAGAGCAGTGAAGATGCAGAAGAGGAAAATGAATTGCCAGGAGAGGAAAAGGTAGTGGCCATGGTGTGCAAAAGACTTGTTTGTAAGTAAAACTCGCAGGCTTTAAAGCAAAACGGGTTTGGCATTAAGAGTTCCAGCTCGACTCCCTTCCAAAAAACTCACTGTAATCAGCACTGGTAACTGCAGGTTCTCATAATTAAATTAATCAAAGGGTTTCCTTGCCACGTTCATGTGGGTGATCAACAGGTAGGTGCTTGTACTGTGCTCCAAGGCTGCTGACCAGGTGGATTCCTGGAAGTTAACCACGCTCTCTGGGAAACAAAGAGCTCTCAGAGCAGAGGTTGTTAAATACACAGTTTGTCCTGGGTGGAATCTGTGTGTGAAACCAGATATTGAATTAAAAAAAAGGGTGGGGGAAGGTTTATGAATTAGAAAATTGCTCTTTGAGATGAAAATCTTTGATTTGCCTCAGAGAATGAATATTGCAGACTTGTGGAACATTTTGTCTAAATCAGGAATCCACTATCTCATTAAGATCAACAAAGCTGCTTCTGTGCTGTTTCATTTTCTTTCCTCTTGGATCGGTATTTTTAATGCATCAGTGATTAGGCTCTGTTCTTGCTTTCCCAAAATCCCTGTTTGCAGTGGTTGGAGGGGTGGCTCCCTTATCTGGCTGCCATCAGAGGAGTATTTTGGTGCTGGTTTGCAGACCGGTGCACAGACTCCAGAAATGCCTATTACAGCATATCCAAGTAGTTTGCTTAGGGGGAGAATGCCTGCAGGAAAATGTGGGGGTGTAGGAGTGTCTGGGGAATATTTGAGGAGGCCTAAGGGAGATGGAGACATGTACAAAACAGAGGGAATGTACCAAGGACAGCAAATATTTAACCTGTAGCAGCCAAGTGGGAAATGGGCTCCACCACCCTTGAGCCCACCATGGCATAGACACCAAAACTTATTCTTTGGAAAGCCTGGCACGTTTCCAGGGAGTTGGTAACTCAGCCACAGTGCCTTCCTAACACAGCTGCTCTGCTTTTGGCAGAGCTCAGCATTTCCTGGAGTCAGATGAGCTGACAGACCTGATGGCTTGGCAGTCGCTCGCTCGTGTCCTCTTTCCCTGTTTGGCATTGCTGCTCCTCTGAGTGCAGAACCCTGGGGTCATCCTGTGCTGCTCCTAAATTGGTGACCTGAGTGTAGTCCTGAGACATGCAGGGCCCCTCAGGGAGCCACCTTTCACTCTGAGTCCAGCCTGCAGCTGATTTACTTAGCGCTGGATTTGGACTGAGGATGGGGTTGGTGTGATTTCCTGTATTTCTTCACCATCCAACACAGTATCTGTGTTGCCATTTTTTCTTTTATCAAGGTTATACTGCATCCTTGTTCCCCCAAAAAAATGGAAATTCAGCTGCTGTCATCCTGAAAGAATTTCCTTGGGGTGAAGAAGAAGAAAAGGCTTTGTCATCTCAAAAAATCAAAATGCAAGAAATAGTCTCTCAATCCATTTAAATAATGACTTGCCATTTCCCCCTAATCAGATTTCCTTGTGAGATATGTCTCATGGAAACTTATCTTGGAAGCCTTTTTAGTTCTCCTGGATCATGCTGTTCAAGGTGTTGCCTTTACATAGCACAGGAGTAAAAGATGGTTTTGATAATTTTTCTGACTTACTTCAAGTATCATAAATATTTGACTTGCTGCTTATACTCTAGTTCTTCATTCCCTTTCATAAATAAAACATATTTAAATGTGCACTGAAATCATGGCCAGGTTTGTCTGGAATTGGGTGTCCTTGCAGTATCAGGAGTGCACACTGAAGGTTGTATTTCTGGGTACAGCAACAGACTCCACAGACTGGCTCACCTGAAATTATTGGCCAAAGGAGCTGTTTATTTTAGTGGTGGTGTTTAGCTGTAGTTAGTGTAATTTGACTCTGAAGCTTTGTGGTCTGAATAGCCATATTTGGAAGTCACAGTGGAATTGAGGGGCCCTCTTATGCTTCACTGGTTCCTCTCACAAGTGAACGTAAATGAGCTGATAGTCACGTACTTGCCGTGAAATTTTTATTGGGCAAGAGCAGAGCAGTAACTAATTCCACATTCCTGCTTTCTCAGCAGGTGTGGAGAGACCAGCTGGCAATATGGGGCTCTCCTACAGCTTCTTCTGTTCCTTGAGTGATTGTGTTCTAGGTGGTTGATGCTGATCTAATAGTGGAGCAATCCCAGTCCTCTGGCTCGAGAGCCGTTCTGTGTTACTGGGAATGGGAGCTGCTGAGGAGCTTGTTGAGCCACAAGGATTTCTGCTACTGTCTCATCCTACCTGCCCTGGTATTTTCTGTAGCACTGCTTAGGCTTCCCTTCTGTTTCCCAAAAGCCTGATACAGGTTTTCTTCACACAGAGAAGGATTTCCAGGCAGGAAAGTGGTGTCTGAGCCATTGGTTACACACAGGTCTGTGTGCACTCCCAGGTTGCCCTGGGACAGTCTGCTGTGAGTCCAGCTTTGCTTGGTCAGGAATCAAGACCAGCTTTGTCTTTAATTTACTCTGATTTGGTCTCTCTTTTTGACTTGTCCACTGAATTATTACCTTCTGGAAACAGATATGTGCCCAGGCTCTGTTGCAGTAATTTAGGTTGACTTGTTCCACTTTGTTGAATGGTGTCTCAAACTGAGTCAACAAGCCTTACTTCTGGAAATATCTAAATTAAATGGACAATAACTTTGAAAAGCTTTTTTTTTTTAATGTGTATTTCTTATTTTCTTTTTGTCTTCACAGGCACATCGTCTGTCTACGCTTTCCCTTCAGTATGAGAAGAGGTTAACAGATGAGCAGAAAGGAGGAAGGAAGAAAATAAAGCTAGTCAGCAATACAGTATGTGTTTCCCTGTGTCAGTGCCATCCCTTTGATCTGTAGATTGCTTTCATTTGAATTGGAAATTTCCAGGCAGACAGGTGACTGATGCCAGAACAAGCATGTTTTTCTCCAAATCGTAAATACTCAACAGTGCACACCTGAAATCTGTTTCTGTCATGATCTTTCCCAAATCCAGACATCACAGACCAAATCAAGCACAGGTCCAAGCAGAGCTAGTAGGTGAAAAGAATTGTTTTCTGGCATTGAATGCTTAGTGAACAACTTCTCCCAGTGACCAGGTGTGGTGGGTGGTTTCATTCTTTTTGACTAGAATAGAATCCTTCAGTTGGGAGGAACCTACAATGATCAGCTGGTCCAACTGCTGGTAGAGCCTCAAATGGTTTAACTGGCCAGGTTTGGGTAAGGGATCACATCCAAATCCCCCCTGAGGTGGGTCATCATTGCAGGTTAACTTTGCAGTTGTGCACTGTAGTTTTGCCCTGTCTCCAAACTCGGTTAACTCATTATGCAGCTAATTGCTTAAGAGTTACTATGAATTCTGGAAAATTCCCTGAGTGACTGTGTGCACCAGTAGTTGTCCAAGGTGCTGTCCTAACTGGATGTTGCCTGTCTATCAGTCTGCCAGTCACCTGGCAAACGAAAACTGATCCTGAGGCCGATAATATCCAGAAAGGAGAGAAGGAAGAGAACAGGTTCACGCAGAAAGTTGTGTTTGCAGTTTGTTGCTGTCTGATGTCACGATGAATCAGCTCAGCCTCCAGGCTTGGAGTAAATATCATTTGATTAAGCCCTCTCCTGAGAGTTGTGCAATGATTATTGGCTGCCTTCTCTAGGAATATTTTCCCTGAAGCAGTCACTTTATCAGCAGAGAAGGTGAATAATACATGGATAGAGGGGTGATTACCATAACTGCAACCTGTCAGGCGAAAGCATTCATGGTTTGGTGGTGAACATGGTGGTGGCGCCGGGTGGACGTTGGACTTGATGATCTTAGAGATGTTTTCCGACCCTGATGATTCTATGATGCCGTGATAACCATTCCTCGTTCCACGTGCTGTTGGAATTGTAAACATAGTGCTTCTACCTGAATTCCTGTGAAAGTAACTCCTCAAGTCACTCTGTACTGAAATCCCTTCCTGCCCTCCCAGCAGGCCTTTAGGAAAGCTGAGCTGCCAGAGCCAAAGAAGGCCCGAGCCACGTCCTACATCACCACAGTGAAGGAGACCCTGAGCCAGCAGAACTATGAGCTCTTCTCTAAGGCCCTGCAGCAGTACAAGAAGACAGATGACTTCCCTACCATGTTATCTGAAATGAGCTCCCTCTTCTTAGAGGATGACAAAAAGCACGTCTTGTTACGAGGTACATTTGGTGTGTTTTGTGTATCCCTGGTGTATTTATGTGATGTGGCTTTTGTCTTTAAGTACACTTGGGTATTTCGGTAGTATGTTAGATTTGAAGTACAGATCAGTCAGGATGGTCATCCTGAACATTCATCAGTTCATTTCCCCAGACCACACAGAAAGTCTTCTCAGTGTAATTATCCATGTCAGCCTGCATCTTGACTTGAAGAAATTCACATTCTGTGGAAGTTTGTGTTATTTGGGGTTTTGTCTAAAAGTAGTGCAGCTTATTCCCTGTGACTTAGGAGTTCAAGAGTGTGGCTGTGTGAGTTGGACACATGCATTCATAAGGATTCAGTGTTAAAACATATCTAGAATGTTAAAGAATATCTAGGGGAATTTTCTCTTTAAATAATGGTGAGTATAAAGCAAAGGATCTGGGCAAACGTGGATAGTTACTGGATTAGCTGGTATTTTCCTGACTTTTAACAACTGCACTGACAGGAACTGAACTCCCATCAAGGTTTCTTCTAGTTTAAGAGTGTGACTTTTCATTTCTCTCTTGACTTGTGAACAAATGGGCAGGTTTTTCTCTGACTTCTTTTCATCGACTGAAATAATAAAAGCTTAGTTGTGCATCTTGTAAATTGTGTGAGGTAGAGCCTAAGGTTAAGGAATGGGAAGCTCAGTATGAGCACTCAGTACTAATAGTAACCACAGTTGGTTTCCCAATTTGCTGGTGATCTATATAAATAAATTCTTTGATAATCAAAGCAAGGCCTAAGTCTGGTTTTCCAGAGTGTCAGGCACCTGAAACCTAAAGCTGATTTGATGTTGGCAAACACTCTGTGGTAAGTAAGTAACATGAAGTGTTAAATTAACAGCCTATCAGTTATTTAAAGTATCAGCCTCGAGGATACTTGGACCTCATGGTTTATGAGTCACCTCGTGTCCTGTTTCACTGGGAGGTCTTACTTCATATTTACAGTGAAAAAATGACACTTTTTACCTAGTGATATTGCTCAATGTTTATGTGGTAGCTGGCCTTTGTGTAACTTATAAATGTGCTTATTGTATAAATATTAGATAAGGACATTTAGATTTTAATTAATTTAACTGCACCTGTTTATCTCCTTATTGCCTAACTTTGAAGTCCTGCTGATTTTTTTTTTTTCTTCTTCTGTTTTTTTCTTTTTTTCCCCCCTTCCTCCCTCTCTCTGTAATGAAAGAATTTTACCAGTTTGTTCGACCCCAGCACAAAAAGCAGTTTGATGAGGCGTGCTGCAGCCTGACTGGGGTGGGCTGTGGCTACAAACCTGAGCACAGCCTCCTGTGGGAGGAGAGGGAGGTCCTGGCCAAGAGAGCAGGTGAGGAGCTGCTTTCAGTTGTATTGTTTGAAGGGCTTTACTCAATCTTAGAGCAAGATGTGTCTGATACAGAAGTGCGAGGGTGGAAGGCAATTTAATTTAATCAATGCTGAGCTAAATCACTGCTCTCCATGATCCTCCTGCCTTCCCCTGAGCATTAGTTAGTAATGCAGAGGTTTAAAAACCTTGTGTGTCTTCTGTGCTGCCCAGGTAGTGCCACCAGAATTGTGAATAGGAGGTGATGGTGTCTTTACAAAGCTTGTGAAATCTTTGAAATCGTGGAGCAATAAAGTTCTAAAAAAACCAGGGTGTTGGCTCCTAATCAGAGAAATATCTCTGTGTGGAGTCCCAGAATGGTTTGGGTTGGAAGGGACCTTAAAGCTCATCCAGTTCCAACCCCCTGCCAGGGACAGGGACACCTTCCACTAGACCAGGCTGTTCCAAACACCATCAAACCTGGCCTTGAACACCTCCAGGGATGGGGCAGCCACAACTTCTCTGGGTTGTTCAGGTGCTTTCAGCATAGGATGACATACTTTGAAGTGCACCTTTCTATGTTCATTCTTCCCCTAAATTCACTGTTAATGGACTGGTTTTATTTAGCAGAAGGAAAACAGAGTCAGCAGAGAAGTGCCTTGTCCAAGGCCTCGTGTGCTCAGCTGAACCCCGGGCTCCACCTGAACCAGGGAGGATCCCACTTGGCAACAGGGCTGGACAGTGCAGGTACCCTTCATGTTTAATAAAGACACAGTCCCAAGGAAGTACCTGTTGTGTCTTATTTCTCCACTGCCTGTCAGTTCTCCAGGTGGGAACCAATGTTCTTTCTGCTCAGCCGACACAGTGGCTCGCTCCCTGCAGGTAGGAGGGAGGGTAATTCAGAATTTTCAGCGGGGATCGCACAAAACAAAACAAAACACAAAAGCCGGTAAATTAAATCAAAGTGGATATGAAAGAAACCATCTGAAGCCAGACTTTTGCACTGAGAGGCTGAGCCGGGAAAAGGGCCAGCTGAGCACAGGTCTGCTGGGCTTCCTGTTTGTCCAGGGTCTGGGAGGAGAGAGCCAGTGAAGTGATGCAGCTTTAGATTACGTCAGTGTGAACCCAGGTACGGAGAAGAAACCGTTTCTGTTTTGTTCTGGGTGTAATGTGTGAATTCCTCCTGAGGACAGGCTGGTTTTTTCTGCAGAAACAGAGAGCAGCAGACGTAATCTCTGTGTGCATCCCTCTAATCTCACTCTGCCCGTTATTTATCTTTGAACTCAAAGGCTCGGTTATTATTTCATTACGTGTCTTCCCGAGAACAGCAGGGAATTTTTTTGTATTTCTCACAAGGAAATGAGTAGGATCATTGGACAGCTTAGAAGTCTTTCTTTAAAGGGTAAAGAATACTGGAAGGCTAATCCCTTCTTTAAAAAAAAAAAAACAAACACAACAAAAAAAGCCAGTTTTCTGGAAGGCTTTAAAAGCTTTTCTTGTGTGAAGCTGTGTTGTTCTTTTGATCTGTTTTCCCTTTCGTTTTGTATTTTAAGAATATTTGAATGAAACAGAATATTTGGTAATTATTTTGTCCTGAAACGGTTAGAGTGGCTTCACAGAAACTTGTTTCCACTAAAATTAATTGAGAAAATAATACCAATAAATGGATTTGTTGTTTCTGTTGCTCACTTCTTAAGTAGAAAACACTCCTATGGAAGTGTCAGAAAGCTCTAGGACACTGATTATAAAAATTCACACCCAGGTTTTTCCCTTTTCAGGAAATTGAATGAAGCCCATGTTTTGAAACCTGAAATATCTTTATCCTCCACTAAAGAACTTTTAAAGATCTTAAATGCCAAAAGATATGGCAGGTTAATTAAATCAGTTCCTTATCATATCCTTCATCCATATTTGCATGCCTGTAACACGCAAGAGGTTTTTCCTCTGAAATGTATCAGAAATTAAAGATTGACATTTTGAACAAAGTCCACTAGGAGTTCAGCAGGACATTCCAAGCTGCTCCTACCTTCTGCTGTCCTCCTGCATTGCTCCTGTGCTCCTTTGAGTGTCATTTCAGGTTAGATAGTCTTTTTGACCTAATGTTTTCCTACTGGAAAACACCCTGCCCCGCCTTTTCTCCTTCCATTGTTTGGGGGTGAGTAATCTCTCCCTTAAAATTGCCCATGTGTCTGGCCAGCAGAGTTAGCTGACCCATCTGTTTAAGATGCTTTTACTCCTCTAGTGGAGCACAAAACCTGATTTATTGCTGACCTCCACACACAGCCTTCTGTGTCGCCTTTTGCTCGTTCCTTGGCGACCTTCTGGCCTGTTTCTCCATTTGACAAGATCAAAGAACTCCAGAAGATGCTAAAAGTGATCCCCAGAGTTATTTTGCTCCTTTGCCATTTGCAGGAGCGGGTCTGGCTCTGCCAAGGCCATGCTGGAGGGAAGTGTGTGCCTGGGCAGGTGGGGTTGGCTCTCCCACTTTGAAGTAGTCCAGAAACCCCCTGTAAATGAAATGAGAAGTCGATGTGATGGAGTGACCTGATGGTTCCTCTTCAGGCTCTTCTCACGTTGTTCTTTGTCTCCCAGGGCAGAGCGCCAGCAGAGCTCCAAGGAGAGAGGCTGGAAAACCTGCAGGCTCCAGGAAAGACAATCACCAGGCCCTCAGGACTGCCTACCTCAGGGATGTGCAAAGGGCTTTGGCCAAAAACACTTACAGCCAGTTCTACGAAGCGTTGCTGGCTTACAAGAGGACAGATAATTACGATGCGATGATATCGGTGATCGCAGCCCTCACCACGGAGAGGCCACAGGACTTTCACCTCCTACAAAGTAAGGGATGGTTTGTGTTTTTTTTAATCACTTTTATTTAGCTGAAAAGATGTTGCTCTCACCTCTTGGTTTAGCAATCCAGGTAGATGGAGCAGCAGGAAAGGTGTGTTCAGTGTACGTCATTCAGAGAGCAAAAAATGCAAAAGGTTATAAAATGTTGTTTCTGTCTGTTCAGTTAGAAATTGTCCATTTAAAACTTTAGGCAAGACCTCAGTCATTCCAGTCCTAACCTTCAGCTCAGTTAACTTCAGTCAGATGCTTTCATGACCAATGACATTTCTCCTCAATTACTAACTATCTCTTTAGAAAGAGCAGTGCTGACTATTGAACTGACTCAGGTTTGTTCTCATGACCAAAGTGATTGCTATGCTGGTGCTAAGCTCTTAAATCACTTCCAGGTTTTGGGGTAAGCAATCACACTTTTGGTTAATTATTCTTTCACAGAGCTTTACCTGGAAATAGTTATGGATCTGTGCCGTAATTTATTTTCTCTGAAGTGGTTTGTTTTATTTTCCTTTCATGGGTTAATGATGGAAGGATTTAGGAAGCTGCAGGTTTTCAAAATTTGAAATTGGACTTTAGTGTTTAAAGAAGAAGAAGAAGGGGGCTTGTGTGATGTGACACCTCAGTTCCACCTTCCCCCATGTCTCTGGGGTGAACTGCTCTGCAGGAAATTACACATTTGGTGTATGCTAGGAAATGCTGATGGAGTTTTGTTTGGTGTCTTTAGGAAATAAAAGTAAGTATTGATTGACCTTAAATAGATGTCATAGTCTGCAAATTGTCAGAAAATTCTTTTTTTTTTTCTGGTGCATTAACTAGTTGGATGAGTCTTGACTCAGTGAAGAGCGGGAGGGAAATGAATCGTGGGGCACTGAGTCATAACCTCCCCTTGAGCACTTGTCATCACTGAGCAGATGTTTTGACCTAGAGGACTTTGTGGTAAAATTGGCTGCACTTGGCAATAAATCATAATTGGGGCTTTATAGAATTTCTGTGTATGTGTTGTGAATCCTTGTCAACCAAACAGTAACGAGAAACTTCCTTTGTGAGAATCTTTCCGGATATTTTGTGTATACCTGATTTCCATGGATCAGTTGTCAGCTGAAGGGCTGGGTTGGGTGTTTATGCTGAGATGTAAGAGAACAGAAGAATTTCAAGGTAACAGCTGGGGTTGTTCTCCACGCTGAGTACTCATCTGCCTTCTGGCAAGGAAAACCCCGTAATCATAAAAACCACACAAAAAAAAGTCAAGCGTTGCACCAGGCTGAAGATACTCTGAGGAATAGGGCTGATGTTGTTCAGCTTGCATAGAATTTCTCCCCTCCAGAGAGAGAGTCTTCCATGGTTGATTTTCATCTGCATTTGCCTGTGTTTTCCTTTGGCCAGGGTTTTACATGTTTGTGCGTCCTCACCACAAGGAGCGGTTCAGAGAGACGTGTCAGAGTTTGACTGGGATGGTCTGGGGTGAGGGGAAGAAGCAGCTGCAGCAGCCAGGGCAAAGTGGAGGGAAAGCCCTGAGCTTGGAGAGCTGGTGCACAAAAGGAAACAGGCACGTACAAGGTTGGTAATGAACGATTGCCTGAAGTTTAGAGCCTTATTTATTAGTAATGGGTAGGCTTAGACAACAGCCTTAGAGTCAGAGAATCACAGAATGGTTTGGCTTAGAAGGGATCTTAAAGGTTACCCAGTTCCAAGCCCCCTACCATGGGCAGGGACACCTTCCACTATCCCAGGTTGCTCCAAGTTCTATCCAACCTCACCTTGAACACTTCCAGGGATGGAGCAGCCAAAGCTTCTCTGGGCAACCTGCGGGGCCTCCCCACCCTCACAGGGAAGAATTCCTTCCTAATATCCAATCTAACCCTGCCCTCTTTTAGTTTAAGGCCATTCCCCCTGTCCTATCACTCCACGCCCCTGTGAAAAGTCCATCTCATGCTCTGGAGCCTCCCTGCCCAAGGCATGGGAAGGATGATCAAATACATTGGTTGTGTCCAAATTAGGTTAAAAATACCCCACCCAACAGGTGTAAGATAAAAGGTAAAGTGAGGTGGGGAAGTGCAAGGAAACAAGGAAGAAATTAGTTACAGTTTTGCCATCTGTGAACTGGAAGTGTATCAAGGGTGAAGGCAGAACTTTTGCATCTAAATGGGAAGGGAGCAGGAGTGGATCCACTGTGTCCAGGAAGAATTTCCACAGAACTAAAATGGCAAAAAAGCAGTTATTCGAATTTGTTTCCCTCCTTACACAACGACAACTTAGATGAATTTACTGCTGGTTGTGTTGTGCAGAGTCTGGGTGTTGTGTTCTGCACCACACAGGTTTGTGTGCTGGTTTTCTCTTTTTATCCCCAGATGCTTCCACTTCTGACAGCGGGGTGCCAGGGAAATTTCAGAGCAAGATTTCCTCCTTCTGCTTTAGCCAGAAAAGTGAACCTAAGTTGCCAAAGACTGGAGTATCCAAAAGAACCGGCAACATGAGAGCACCCACAGACTCTGGAGTCGTGCCCGTCTTTCCCCCGGAGATGGAACCAGAGTGTGGTAGGTATAGCTGAGATCTGGGTGATGTCATTCTCCAATACTTGGGAATAAAGATAAGTTACAGGGGTGAGAATCATTACACTGACGGTCTGTGAGATGAGTGGTTCGTGCCCGTGTTTGCTCAGGTGCAAACGTGGTTTAGCCCGGTTTGCTGAGTAGAATTTGTACTTTCTGCACCTTCCACGTGCTCTCAGAGTGCTTCATTGTCTTCGTCACAATGGTGCAATAGTTTCCCGGGAATTTACAGAATTTTTTTTTTTTTTTTATCTCTACAACTTCCTGGTAAAGGAAGGATGTAATCTGAGTGTCTAAGTGGGATCTGAAGCACCGGGAGACGTGCTGAGGTCATGTGAGAGTAACTGTGTAACAGGGCCAGGTATTGCACTGTTAATGGTCATTGTTTTCTGGAGTGCACTGAAGACGTGGATGCATAAGAATTTTACAGGTGATTACTGGAATTTAGTCATTTCCTCTTTCTTTCTCCCCCTCTTCCCACCCTCCCCTCTGTTCTAGGAAGATTCTACTGCTCTTACTGCAAATCTGAGGATGATGTGCCCTTTAAATGTCCATTGTGTGACTTCACTTGCTGCAAAACATGCTGGGAGCAGTTCTTACAGGTTCTCTTGTTTACTGGTCTGATTTTTCCTGAAACTGCTGGCGACTTTTGTGCTTTTCATGAGAACCACGTGAACAAGCCTAGAAACAGGATTTTGCTCACCCAAATCCCCATGGAAGATTTATCACTCGTTTCAATATTTTCCTTGTTTTCAAATGTGATTGGAGGCAGACCTCTGCCTTAAGCTGGAGATTTTACACCTTTGCATCTTTCTGAGCTGCCTCCACGTGTTTTCCTGTCTAAAACTACAAAGGTAGCAAGCTGTAGAGTCAGCTTGAAAAAAAATGTGAGGTTTTTTCATATACTAACCTTCATTTTGTTGGTTTTTTTTCTAAATTATTGTCACCGTTTTCCCCCATCAAAATCCTACTGTAAAGCACCGTCATGAGATGAGGCAAATCAGGAACAGTCTTCCCAGGGCAGGGGTTGACTCACCCATCCCTGAGGGGATCCAAGACGTGCAGATGTGGCACCGAAGGACGTGGTTTAACGGTGGCCTTTGGTAACGCCGGGTCAGCCCATTGGACTCGATGATCTTAAAGGGTCTTTCCCAGGCAAATGATTCTGTGAATCTGTGATTCTAAATTCCTTGCTCAAGTAATCTCCTGTGTCATCCTGGCTGTTGGTTTTCCCAGCTGAGTAAGTCGGTGGTTGGGATTCTTTGGGTAAGAGGATGTAGCTGGTCCCGTGGTGCATTTGTTTGGAGGCATCTTACTCAAGCTTTGATTTGGGAACCAGGTGTTAAAAATCTGGGTTTGGAAGTCTGGTACAAGAGCTGAGGGGTTGCTGAACATCCACAGGTGATGAACGAGGTAATGGAACTCAGGAACATACAAAAAACAGCACAGAAGGAGAAGAAACTTCTTCAGCCTGTTACTCTATAAACAAGTACAAAACAGTCAGTTATTCCAAGTTCCAGAGAAAGGCCTTTTTCTGAGGAAGGAGATGCTGAGTTGTGTAAGACAAGCACAGCAGACAGCGTGCTAACGTCCCAAGAAAACGTGACGGTCAAGGCAGGCTTGGTCCAAGAGGAATAAGCAGAGAATCACAGAGTGGTTTGGGTTGGAAAGGATCTTCACACTCATCTCATTCCAACCCCCTGCCATGGACAGGGACACCTTCCAGCAGACCAGACTGCTCCAAGCCCCCTCCAGCCTGGCTTTGAACAATCCCAGGGATGGGGCAACCACAGATCTTTGGGCCAGTACCTCACCATCTTCACAGGGAAGAATTCCTTCCTAATAACCAACCTGACCCTGCCCTCTGATCCATTCCCCCTTGTCCTGTCACTCCAGGCCCCTGTCTAAAGTCCCTCTCCAGCTCTCCTGGAGCCCCTTTAGGCACTGGAAGGGGCTCTAAGGGTCTCCCTGGGGCCTTCACTCCTCCAGGCTGAACACCCCCAGCTCTCCCAGCTGTCTCCAGAGCAGAGGGGCTCCAGCCCCATGATCAACTCAGTAGCTTCCTCTGGACTCATTCCATAATATCCAGACGTGTCTCAGACACATCTCCATCTCCTAGAGGGAATTCACAATAGCTGTTAAGTGAATCTCATTCTCAGTCTGCTCTGTCGTATTTCTTCAAACATTTAAAATACAGAAGCTTTTTATTTTAAGGGATATATGTGAGAAAGTAAACGAAAACCAAAGAAAGGCATCTCATGTTTGCTACAGACTGGGCAGTCAAGTAGCCTTTGAATAGGCCTTGCTGCTGAATATTTAATTTTCCCCTTTATGCCAAAGTGTAATGGGGTTGAACATCTGACAGGCAGAGTCCTCTGCTGCAGAAAGGGCCCCCACAAAGTCACAACAAGACTTTTACTAGTGTGTGTTTATATCCTCTGCTGCTTGAGACTTGAGTTGATTTAGGACAGAATGAGTTCCCTGGGGAGTTGTTTTTGGTTAGGCAAGCATTTTAGCATCCCACAGCATGGTTATATTATCTCAGCCCATAAATTTTGACCTTATGAATATCTGGGGAAAAACTCGTTCCTTTTGCCAGTAAGACGGAACTTGAAATTGTTGTTTCATCGGTTTGAGAATCCACAGAATTAGTACTATTGTATATTGAGCAATTGTACCTCCCTCTTCTGTGGTTTTGATCTTGAAATTGGTCATTTTGAGGTCTGGATTTCTTCTTAATCCTCAAGTGAATGAGTATGTGTTTTCAGAGCTCAGAGACAAAGGACAACTTGCTCAGTCTAATTTTTTTTTAACAGCTCTTTTATCTGACTGACATCTCTTAGACCAGAGATCAGAGCAGTCTGACCTACTGGATTAGATTGTGTTTCAGACTCAGGTGCTTGAGGGCATCCAGAGGAGGCAGCCAGGGTGGGAAGGGGCTGGAAGGCACCTTCTGGGACGGGGTGGCTGAGGACTCTGGGCTTGTCTAGTTTGGAGAAAGGAGACTGAGGGCTGAGCTCGTGGATCTCTGCAGCTTCCCAAGGAGGGGACAAGGAGAGGGAGGTGCTGAGCTCTTCTGCCTGGGATCAGTGTCAGGATGCATGGGAATGGTTCAAAGCTCTGTCAGGGAGGTTCAGACTGGATATTAGGAAACATTCTTTACCAAGAGGGTGATCAAACACTGGAAGAGGCTTCCTGGAGAGGTGGTTGTTTCTCCGGTGCCCTTTATGCTTTAACTTCTGTTGGACCCTGAAGTGGTCAGGCAGTTGGATTATGGGATCATTGTAGGTCCCTTCCAACTGGAAGTATTCCTTCTCTTCTATCCAGACATCCAGTACAAAACCATGTTTGAGGAAACGAGTCATTCCCTGTGGGTCATTTATCATTAATGATTTCAATCTTTGTCACTTACCTGTCACTTACTTATGGCATATCTTTGTGGTGATGAATGTCATCTGTGTACAGGAGTCTTAAATGGCTCATGATGTGATTCAAGTGTCATTTGGCTAATGAAAAGTCGAATAATAGAGCCATAGAATGATTAATGTTGGAAGAGACCCTTAAGATCAAGTTCAGCCATCAACCCACCACCACCACTGTTCACCACTGAACCATGTCCTGAGGTGCCACATCCACATGTCTTGTGAACATTGCCAGGGATGGTGACCCCATCACTTCCCCAGGCAGCCTGCTCCAGTGCTTTCCAACCCTTTCCACAGAGAAATTCTTCCTAATATCTAAACCTGTTGTAGATTAGGATGTTACTTGGACTGATGCAGAAATGGTTCTCCCAGTGCTGAGGCAGAACTGTTCTCTGCTGGTCATGGAGCTGAGAAGGAAGCCCAGCCTCCTGGGACAGCCCAGGATTGCAAACAGGAAGGTTATTCCATGTTTCTCTGAAACCAGTCCCAGAGGAGCCATCTCCTAACACATCCATCCATCCTCATTCCCACTCGTGCTGTGGGAGCTCAAGCAGGCAATCAGCTCCATCCATGACAGGGCCGTGTTTGGGATAGAGTTACCTTTACCAGCAGGAAATGAGCAACCACGGCGGAGCTCTGAGCTCTCCTCAGATGGCATCAGGCTTTGTCAGCTCTGACTGGGCTGCGTTTAAAAACTCCTTTTTTTTTTTCTCTTTGCTAACAACTTACTCACTGTTTTTTTCAGCTCAAAAGCCCCTTGGTGCTTATTGTCCCCCGAGGAAGTGACTAACAGCCTGGTTCACAATGCGGGGTTTGCAAATCGCGATCTTTTCCAGTTTGTTGTTGTCTTGAAACAGTGGTGGGGAGAGGCGGTGAACGGGTTTGGAAGCTTTTAGAAGCTTTTGGAGGAGCAGTCAGAATTCCCTGCAGCTGCAGGGGTATTTAGGGGGATTAGTGCTGGAGCATGTTGGGTGATTCACTGTGCTGGGGAAACCTTGCAGAGACTGGGCCAGGACACGTTGCTCTGGGGTGTTGATTTTTCTCCAGAGCTCTGTTGCTGCTTTCCAGTGTTTAAGTGCATCATTTGTTCATGCAGTTCTCCCAGACAGACTGAGTTATTCTCATTTGGACTGTCTGTAATACAGGCAAATAATACCAGGTTTCATAGTTGTATTTTAGGCTTAAAATTGTCTTTGGCAAATCACTGTCTGCTGGGAGGTAAAGTGAGTTTTCCTCTCCCCCTCCCATTTATGGTATTTTAATTCATGTTTCTAGAACCCAAATCCTACTGCCAGAGCCCACCTTGCAGTCTGCACCCTTTCTTGCAATGTCTTCACCCTGACAGAGGGCAGAATTAAATGGGATATTAGGAAGGAATTCTCCCCTGTGAGGGTGGAGAGGCCCTGGCATGGGTTACCCAGAGAAGCTGTGGCTGCCCCATCCCTGCAAGTGTCCAAGGCCAGGTTGGGCAGGGCTTGGAGCAACCCGGAGTAGTGGAAGGTGTTTTTGGAATGAGGGGGCTTGGAATAAAATGAGCTGTAAGGTCCCTTCCAAGCCAAACCATTCTGTGATTTTAATTATGAACTTGCATACTGCAGGGAAGCTTGTGCAGTGCCACTGATATAGGAGACCCTCATTTCAGCCTCCTGAGGTGGCAGCCTTCTCCCAAAGAGTAATTTTTTAAATGGTTGTGATTCTTTTTACCGTCTCCCCTTTGATGTAAGCAGAGCATTTTAGTTTTACCAGTAACTTGCAAGCCATGAAAAGAGCAGTTGGGATTCACGTGCAGGTCAAATGACTTTAAAATTGAAGGTTAGGGAAGAAGCAAACTGAAACCTGAGTGGAGAAATGGGGCCTCACCAGCCCTTGTGTCTCCTGCTGAGAAAGGTGCGGGGTGCTGTGAAGAAATAAATGTGCTTGGTTCCCCTACCAAGCTCTTGATCACGACCACGTGTGCCACGTGAGAATTTGGGTATGCCCAGGACTCTCTTCCTTCCCATCTGTGCAGGAGGAAGCAGGAATTCAGGGAACTCATGAGCCACTTGAGGGGACTTTACTCAATAAAGTACAGCTGTAACTTCACAGCAGCTCTTGCAGCTCTGCATTTCCTCGTTCCTTTATTTTAGTCGTCCAGATGTGTCATAGCTTTAATTAACTTGAGACAACTGCTGTTAAAGTTTGGTGCCACTTTGCTGGGAGGCTTTTTCCCCCTTCTTTTTGTTACTGGCAATGAAATAACTGCATGGGAACACTGAGGATGCAAATGGCAGATAGGATGTCTGGGGGACTGACCCGTGAGTGGTGTGGCTTGTGGTTCGTGTTGGACAAAACGTGATCGAGAAATTTAATATCATGGAATCATAGAATGGTTTGGGTCGGAAGGGACCTTAAAGCTCATCTCATTCCAACCCCCTGCCACGGGCAGGGACACTTTCCACTATCCCAGGTGGCTCCAAGCCCCATCCAACCTGGCCTTGAACACCTCCAGGGATGAGGCAGCCACAGCTTCTCTGGTCAACCTGTGCCAGGGCCTCCCCACCCTCACAGAGTAGAATTTCTCTGGGAAGTCTAATCCAACCCTGCCCTCTTTCTGTTTAAAACCACTGCCCCTCGTCCCATCACTGTCTTTGGTGTTTCCTCCATAAGAAACACGTTATCCTTGTGTTTTGTTCCTTGGTTTCTGCAGGTGGTGAAGAAGTGCCCCGGGTGCCGCAGTGACGTGAAGAGGCAGCGATTGCTCCAGGTTTTCTTATGGTCATAATCCCACCCCCAGGAAGGAAGGGCAGCAAGCCCCCTGTGCCCAGCAGAAGGTGGTGGCTGTGCTCCAGCTCTCCCACGGAGCAGGAGCAGGATGGAGGTCCATGTAAATGCCTTTGATCCTTTCCTCTGGAATAGGATGCCCCAACACAGATCGTTTTCCTGCAGGGGGAGTCGGGTCTGAAAGGTCTCGCTGCAGGAAACAAAGCAGGACATTGTCATCTGTTAGAGCCAAGAAGGTTAACTTTTTACTTGATTTAGCCTGTGAATTCTCCTGTGGCCGCTCTTAGGCTGAAGTTTCATATCCTATGGGGCATTTGGCATTTGCCTGCCCTTCAGGTAATACCAGATCCTGGAAAAACCCCAGGAATGCTATTACAGTGGAACTGAGCTGGCTAAGCAGGCCAGATTACCCATCCATACCCCACTGGTGTTCCTGGAAGAGGTGATTCACATTCACTGTTTGGTGCTTGGCAGCAGCCACTGTCTCCAATAGCAGAAGATCCTGAAAGAATCATTTTTTACAGAAATATTCCAGTGGTGGATGGTGAGCAGAAGCTCCCTCTGGTCTCTGCACCCCAAAGCCTGATTCCATCTTCCATCCTGCTGGGATTTTTTGAAATGTGCTTCTAAGGAACCTTTATTCTCTGCTCAGTGCTGGTATTTCCAGGTGTCTGCATTATCTGATGTTTGTTTTCCAGGAATAAAAAGGAACTAATCAGTCCAAAACTTAAAAATATAGCATGTTAGATAGGTTAAAAAAAATTTCCTTAATACTTCCATTCTCTGTGAGTAGTGGGTATAAGTGGTTAACCTGGGAAATTGTATCAATTTTAAATCTAACATAGCTACTGTAAATAAGGATGTAAAAAAAAAATTATCTTATTTGGGTTTGGTTTTATATATAAAAAAAAAAATTTAAAAGAAATTACCAAATATAAAAAATATCAGGTATTTGGTCTCAATGGTCCTGGTAGGAGCAAGTAGAAAGCTTATGCCCTGTTGGTGGTTTTCATATCCATGGAATTCGGAAAATTTTATTCTAATAAAATTTTATTGTTAATAATTGATAAAACTGAAAAGCCAGTTGCGTTTTAACAAAGGTTCTTATTTCCCTGGTTATAGAATTCAAAACTTCGGTGTCACCAAAGCAACTCCATTCCTGAAAGGTGCCTAATTTTATTTGTTGGTCAAGGGGTCGAACCTTCACGAGTTGTGCCGAGTGCTTTCCTTCATCCTTGGTTCTCCTTTCCTTTTCTAACAGCTCCTGCATTGTTGAAATGGTTTTTTTTAATAAATAAAAGATGTTCCCAGAGGCAGCAAATCAAAGGTTTTACCTTTTGGGGCTGATCTGGATTTTCTGTCTGGGACAAAGTCCCTCAGCTGCTCCCAAGCAGGTCCCTGTCACTCCTTTTTGATGCTCATATTCAATTCTGGTGTTCCCTCAGTCAGGACAAGCAGTAAAATGTCATTTATTGGTGGATAGTTCAGTGCCTGGTTTGCTCTGAAGGTCTCTCCCAGGAAAGCTGCAGCTGACTGTTCGTGCCACTGGAGGGAAACCACAGCACAGCCATGAGCTCTGAGCATCTTCAGGGGCAGTGCCACATAGTTTTGGTCAGTTTTGCTGATGGAAATTACCTGCTATGGGCTCCAAAAATGCTGCCAGATGCCGCAAGACTAAAGGAAAGACTTAAAAAGCTGCGTGGGATTGGCTGGGACAAATATTATTACCCTTTTTTTTTTTTTTTTTTTCCCTTCAACCAAAATACCTTTCTGGCTGTGCTTTTTCCTGGAGTTGTTTTAGGCTGGAGACTGTTCCTAGCTGGGAATGCTCCATTGTTAGTGACACAGGGCAGAGAAACAATGCTGTTCCAGTAACTCCTTGCCTTTCTTGTACTGAGGAGCAAACTTGCTGAGGGTACATTCTGTCCCTTCTTCCTGGAAATTCTTTCTCTCTGTTCTTGCCTTTGGCTTATCTGCACTCACTTAGTTTTAATAAGGAACTGAATTTAATGAGTTTGTCATTCCTGACCTGCCTTGGAGAGGACGTCTCAAGATTTCTACCTTTGTAGGTCACTGGGCATCACCAAATAGCAACCTTGTTACCTGCTGGGAGGGTGTTTATGTTGGGTTTAGATTGGATATCAGGCAGGAAGGAATTCCTCCCTGTGAGGGTGGGCAGGCCCTGGCACAGGTTGCCCAGAGAAGCTGTGGCTGCCCCATCCCTGGTAGTGTCCGAGGCCAGGTTGGATGGAGCTCAGAGCAACTTGGGATAGTGAAAAGTGTTCTTTCCCATGGCAGGGGGTTGGAATGAGATGAGCTTTAAGGTCCCTTCCAAGCCAAGCCATTCTGTGATTCTGTGACACTGGAAGAAGAGGGTCCCCCGCTGTCAGGATATTCTGTCATCTTGAAACTGGTTGAATTTACAAGAAGGCGAGACAGAAGGCAGTTCGTTACTTATGAAGGCAAGAAAGTGAAAACAAGAATTGTTTCAGCAGAATCTGTATTGCTTTTAAGTGCTTAGAGGAATTGATGCAAACTATTGAATGCTTGGGGAAAGGAAAACCTATCCTGGACACTCCTTGCTGATTTTTGGAAGCAAATGACACATGGGCTACATCTCAAGAAGGAAGTAGATATTAATCTCTTAGTTGCTCCTGCCTTGCAGTGCTATGACTAGACCTGGAACATTGTCTGAAATTTTAGTGGTGTGTCATGGAACAAACCTTTCCTACTGGTTTTCACTCCCTGCCTCCCAAAAAAAGCTGGAAGGACTCAGGAAAGAAACTAAAAAAAAAAAACAAACCAAATGTTTTATTAGGAAAGAGATGAACCCTGTCTTTGTTTGGCAAAGCTGGCTACTGAGAAATTTCTTTGCTTTGTGGATTTTCTCTGAGCATTAGTGAGAAACCTGATTTTGCAGGAATAGTTTCAGAAAGTGGTGTTACTGAACGCCCTGAAGTGTGAAATGATGCCCTGAGTGAAGTCAGAGTCATAGGAATATGATGCAGAATTCCTTTTCTATGCTACCTCCAGAGGTCACAGAGTCAGCAGTGAGCAATGTTGTTGCTTTCTGATGATCAGGCAGTGACCAATAAACTTGCTCTGGGAGGTTTGTTGGGCCAGTAGAACAAGAGACAGAAAAAGATTGATTGAAGGTTGTTCTGCCAGACTCTGATCTCCTCGAAAGTCGGAGGCTGCCTGGAAGCCCTTTCTGTCTCACTAATGTGGTGTTTCTCTCTCCAGAAACGTCCACCTGACACTTTTTTGTCCCTGATAAATTCGCAACAGAAATAGTTGCTGGTGCAGGCACTGCAGTGTGGAGAGGAGCTGCGTACTCAGAGTATTGTGTCCATCCCAGCAGGTGCATGGCACGGACACAGGGACTGCCATCAGGAAGTACCACCTGCCTTTGCTTCACGTACCTTGTGGGTTCCACGTGAAACCCAGGGTAGGAAAACTGCGGCCGTGTCTCTGCCTCTGGAGAGGGAAACGCCTGCCTTTCCCCCGCTGCAGCTCTCCAGCCAGGTGAGCTCTGAGCTGGGCTTCCTTCTGGGTCCAGTCTAGGGGTGAGTCTCATCCAAAAAAAAACCCCATCCCTCAAGGGGCTGTGCCTCAGTCTCCGGGGAGTGCTGGGAGATGAGTTTACTAATCCCTGAGATGATGCATACTGACGAAGCAAAGCCCTGTCAGTCTCCAGCTCCAGAATTATGTCAAAACAAGTTACAAATCATCAGGATTGGTTTGAAGAGCTACAGGGGATTGAGATAAGCTCGCAGTAAAATTAAAAACCATTTTGGAGTGGCGTGTGAAACTCAGCCTGTCACCTGTTCTGTGTAAAGTGCAAATAAACACAGCCCAGACCCTGCTGTCAGACCAGAGTTCTGACCCCCCTTGGCTCCTGCTGGAGTTTGAGGACTTTCTTTAACCTTGGTGGGTGGAAACTGAACTTACTGGAAGGAGATTTGGATTCTTCCTGACCATTAAGGTTTCCTTCTCCTTCCGGGTAGCAGAGAACTAGGTTTGATTTTCTTGGTGAATGGTGTGTTTTTCTTGTAGGTTTGATCTTTAAGTGTTAAGAATGAAGTCCAGGAGAGTCTCCATTCTCAGCCCCACTGACTGACAGCTGGAGGTGAGAGGCTCCTTCCCCTCTTGCAGAAGGCAAATGCAGGGTTGTTAATTCTCTGTACTGATCTGCAAAATGATGTGGCTGCTCCTGGGGAGAAAACCACCCTGTCCTCTCAGGTCCTCACTGTGGATCCCCCACATTTCCAGAGATTCTGCATTTGTTTTTTTGAGCATGTGATCTGTTTTTGACTCTTCACCAATGCCTCTTCAGAGGGGGAGCAGGCAGCAGAGCGTGCTCTGCCCAGCACTGTACCTGCAAGGCTGAGTTCAGCCTCCACTGAAATCCTTGAGGTCCCAGACTTATGGCAGTGCCACCTGTGAGGGATTGAAGTGCTGACTGGATGTTGTGGTCCTACGGAAGGTACCTGTGAGTGTTCAGTGTTACAGCTGGACACGGTGTCCTCCTCGGTGCTCCTGACAGGACAGAGCTGGAGGTTTGAGCCGGCTTTAGGAATGCAGTGCCTGAGCACTGAGGTCGGGGCTGTTTTGGAAGGCTCGGTGTCCTCGGAGGGTGAGGGACTGGGATGGGGTCTCGCTCCAGAGCCCCTGGCAGAGCCGGGGGAATGATCCCCACAGCCAGTTCCACCACCTCCAGCCCGGGCCAGAATCGGCCCCTCGGGGCTGTCTTTGGGGCGCGCAAACTGTGCCCTGACAGCGAGCGGCAACTGCTGTTCCTGGGAAGTTATTTGGCATTTACAGCCCCGGGGAACGGGGCTCTCGCGGGGGAATTTCCTCGCCTTTCCCCTGCCAGAAAACAATTCCACACCGACCTCCTGTAGAACCTACAGAGCTCTGAAAAACCGTGCGACTCCCACCTGCCTCCTTCCTCCGCACAGGCAAAAAAGCGCTTGATCGCCCGGAAAGCTTCACTTTTAGAGGCAAACGCAGAAACGAGAGCGAAAGCGGCGCTCGGGAAAAGGGGGAGCGCCGGGACGGGAAAGCGGAGCCGGTGCCGCCGCAACGAGGGGTCCGGGAAGGCTTCGGGGTCCGGGATGGAGTCACGGGGGGCGGGAGAGGTGGGAGGGGGGCCGGGATGGAGCAGTCGCTTGCGCAAGAGGGGTCTCTCCCACGAGGGGAGGAAGAGAGGAGGGAGACCCTGGCTGCTGCCCCCCCACTTCACCCGCTTCTGCTCCCCCTCGGGCTGGGGATGACTTTCCCTCACCCAGGGCGATTACGCGTGTCGGCGCTGCGTGGGTGTGCGGTCAGAGCCTCCCACCCGCAGCCGCTATAAGGCTCTGCTCCGTCCCCGGGCTGGGAAGAGCCGGCATCTCCCTCGGAGGACGGGCTGACTCGGAGGAAAGCAGGCGAGGAAACGCGGTCTTTCCCAACAGCCCTTCCTTATCAGCTCCTCCCAACAGCCCTTTCCTATCTGCCCTTCCCATTCTCCCGCTTTGTGCTTTATTGCTGGCCGGCTGGATTGGCCCCGCTGCCGCCGAGAGGAGCTCCAGCCCAGCCGGCACCAGCCCCTGAGAAACCTTCTCTGTCTCCTCAGGTTTGAGATCCCCGCGCTCAGAAGCCCCACGGTGTGATGCCATCCTGCCACATGCCGAGTTCGAGGCATCCGTCCAAGGTAAAGTCTCGTCTGCTCGTCAGGTTGGGCACACGTGCTTTGAAAAGGAAAGGGAGGATAAACAAGCTCTGGGATTCTCCAGTGGTATCCCGAGCATCTGGGTTTCAAAAAAGTCTGGAGGGTTCCAATGGAGCCTGCTATGTATTTCATGGTTTGGAAAACTTCCCTTCTCCTTCTTGATCTGCCAAGGTCTCTCTATCCCCAAACAGGGGGAACTGAGTGGGGTGAAAGAGGGGAATGTACTGGACCTGCTTTGAGTTCTGAAGGAGGGGTTATGAGGCATCACAAATGGATTTGGGAAGGATGCTCTGTCACCTGGGATGGCAAGGGAGGGAGCAGTGGGGAGGCACTGGGGGCAGCACCTCCTCCCCGGTACCACCGATGCTTTGTCCCTGGGGCTGGGGACAGCACAGGGGAGGGAGGATAACCTCTTGTACCTCCAGCAATAACAAGTTCTGTAACAGCAGCAGCCGCGTTTGCTGCTCCCGCCTCTGCCAGAGGACGAGCTCAGGGCTCTTTGCGCTGTCTTTGCCGTAGTGGATGTTCCCCCCACTCCTCCTATTCCTGGCTGAGCTCGGCTGCAGCGCCCAGCCCACGTACCCATGGAAGGACGCTGTGACGGGCGAGAGGCTCACATGCCAGCAGTGCCCGCCGGGGACCTTCGTGTCGCGGCACTGCAGCAGGGACAGCCCGACCCTGTGCGAGCCCTGCCCGGAGCTGCACTACACGCAGTACTGGAATTACCTGGAGAAGTGCCGGTACTGCAACGTGATCTGCGGGGAGAAGCAGGTGGAGGTGCAGCAGTGCGATGCCACGCACAACCGCGTCTGCCAGTGCCAGGAGGGGTACTACTCGGACATGGAGCTGTGCATCAGGCACTCCGAGTGCCCGCCGGGCTCCGGCGTGGAGAAACCAGGTAAATACCCGGACAGGCGGTGCTGTGCATGCTCTCAAGGCTCTTGTCACATCCCAAAATCCCCGCTGGAGCTAAAAGCCAAGGAGAAATGCAACAGCCAATGCTTACCCATAGCCTGATCTACTCCCTTTTAGCTCACTGTCACACTGCCATCCTCGCTGGCATGTGAAACTGCTCCTACTCTTTTTTTTCCCAAGGAGGAATTTGGTTGGGTTTTTCCCCAGCTTTCACTTTGGAAGCCTGTGAAATCCCCAGCACCTCACTTAGGTGGGATGTGGCAGTCCCAGGTACCTGCCTCACCTGCAGCAACAGGCTGTGACTTGCCCATCCTCAGAACAGCTGCTGGCCCTGTGTGGCTCTGGACAGGTGGGAAGGTCCAAGTTGCTCCTGCTCCTCCAAGAGGTCCCTTCTGCCTGCATCAGGTAGCCCAAGGAGCTGGGAATGCTGATTGTCTGGACTGAAAAAGGTGGCTGATGATGCAAGAGCAGGGCTGGTGGATGTGTGTAGCCCCGGGGCTGGATTTTGTGGGGTTTTATTGAGCAATTTGGAGAACACTTTGTGTTGAAAACATGCAGTGGATACATGGCCAGGTTCCAAACCAACCCATAAAATCAGCCTTATTTCGATTCACGAGTCTGAGACTCCATCTCCTTCTGTGATGTAACTCCCAAGAGATTTTAGGGGCTTTATTTTCCCATTGTTTCCCCAGTACAGATTTCTCTGGTCCCTTAGTTGCTCTGTGTGTATGTGTGCAAACTGTCTGAAAATACAAGTTGCCTGCAAGTGGCTTTCCCTCTTTTCCCTTTTTCTTGCTCCCCCCTGCTCACCAAGGACCAGGGTCTGCCTGGAAACCACAGCTGGGTACAAACAAACCAGCAAACCCAGCAGTATCTTGCTTAATGCTTTGAAGTGCAGAGGCTTTTGAAGTCCTTCCATCCACGGCATTGCAGAGCTCCAGGCTCCCCTGCCAGAGGAGAAATACCTGTTGTCTTCAGCTGGTGCTGAAGGTTGAGGTTTGGGGTTCAATTTTCTGTAGGACATGACAAAATGCAGTAATGCAGTGAAAGGGGAAGCAGGGCTCCAAGCAATAGAGGGAAGCTCTTTGGAATTAAACATTGCGTTTGTCTGGAGGGTTGGCTGCAGGACTAAGGAGCTGTGTGAGCAAGCTGAGCATTTAAGGAGAAGCAATTTTTTTGGTTTTGGTTTTTTTTGTTATTATAATTTCTTTTTTACAAATGGCTTCTTGTGTGGGGAGGGCTGCACCTCAGCCCAGCCACCTGAACCCCACAGCAAGGACCCCAGGGCTGTCAGTGCTGGTGTCTGGATGGGGGGCTTTGATCCCCCAGGGGGACATCAGCCTCTTTGGGATTTCCCATAGTAGTGGCTCAGGTGTTGGGGTCATAGCTGGGCTGGCTGGGACTTAGAACGATTTGGGTTGAGAGGGACCTGAAAGATCAGACTTCTCTTAGGAAAGCCAAAGCAACAGCCTAAAGTGGGGTGTGACAAGGTAGAAATTGTGTTTGTAACTAGATCTGTGAAAAGAAGGTGAAAGGGGTGTGAAATCTGCTGTGTCAGGGCCCCTCCCTCTGCTCCCAGGGAACGTGCAAGACGCCTGGTGCAATCCTGGCTGCGTGGCACTGTCCCTGTGACACCACGGGCAGGGCTGGCCCGGAGCCGGTGTGGGAAGTGACAAAGTGCTTTCATCTCCTCAGCGACTTTTACTTTCACTTGGCCGGGAGCCTCTGGCTCCACTGGGAACTGAAGGGCTGGTTTGGCAGCTCAGCCACTGGCCCTTTTCATAGCAGAGGAGGTGTCCTCTTGTGTCGGGGGCTGGTGACAATTTACCAGCACTGGTTTGGGAGAAGGCTGGGGAAAGCATTGCTGTTCGCCCCACACAAGGACGTGCAATGCCCAGGGGAGTTACAGGCAGTGATCATTTCCAAAACAGCACCCTCACAACTCCAGTGGTGTCTGGCATCAGCTCCTGCCTCTGCTCCCAGCTTGTCACCTGACGGTCCCCTGGTCTTTCCGTGCACAGGTACCCCCTCTGAGGACACCAAGTGCCACGAGTGCCCCCCGGGCTCCTTCTCCTCCAACTCCAGCACTGCCCCGTGCCAGCCACACCAGGACTGTGAGCAGCAGGGGAAGGTGACCAACGTTCAGGGCAACAGGTTCCACGACACCCTCTGCACCTCCTGCAGACTGGGGAGAGGCAACACCACGCAGGGAGCAGGTGAGCCGCGGCTCTGTGGGCACAGGGGGTGCCAGGACAAGAGCAAACTTTCTGGTGATTTTCTCCTACTTAGATACAAAATGAGGTCGTAAAATGTTTGGAAATGGTCTGTAAAAGTATGGAGTGATCCATAATTAATAGTAATTATAGATAGAATATAGTCTGTCTGCCTTCCTCCCCCTCCAGTGTCAGTCCCATAGTGCAAGGACAGGTTGCTGGGCTCAAGCAGTGGCCACCACTGGGTGAGAACAAAGAGCTGGCAGTAAAATCCTGCTGGATCTTACCAGGAACAACTGGAAATGCTGGGACAGGAGGACAGTTTTGGCAGCCTTTTGACTGTAGCTGATAACTGATGTCTGATGGTCAGGCAAACAGCCAAGGTGTGAAGGGCTGAGGCATCCAGCTTGGCTCCTGGCATGGATCCTGGGCTCCCTTTTCCCGGGCTTCAGCCTGTTTTCTGGAAGCTCTTATTGCAGCATAGCCTGGTCTCGTGCAGGTTGAAAAGAGCAGAGTCCAGGGTTAATCAGAGCTGGGTTTAGGGTGGATTTTGACCTGTCAGCTGAAAAAGTAGAGACATGATGTCAACCTCGTCAACACAGTGGTACAAATGAGCCTCAGTGGAGGTGGAGGGTCAGGCAGGAGCAGCCACTGGGCACAGATCAGAGAATCCCAGAACCCTGGCTTGGGAGGAGACCTCAAGGACCATCTGGTCCAACCTTTCCTGGCAAAAGAACAGGTGCAGGGCAGAGCAAAGGGCTGGCTCCAGGGGTGATTTGTGACAGCGGAGGAGGCTGTTTTCCCCATCAGCTCTCACCTTTCCATCCTCTCCTGGCACCACCAACCCAGACATTTCTCCTTACGAATCCTGACTCACACCATGAGTTCCTTGCCAGCAGCATGATCCCTCTGCAGAGAGATGGAAAGCTCTGTCATCAGACATGGTCCTGGGTGTGGGGAGTGGTCAGGTGGGAGCAGCGTCAGCAGCACGTGCGTCAGACAATGACACCACAGCCAGACCAGCCCTTTGCAGCTATTTATAGAGAGGAGGCCCCAGCAATGAGAGCTGAAGGGTATTTTTAAATCTAGTTCGTCATGATTCCGCTCAGGAGGCACTCAGGGACCTGCTCATCATCAGCCTGAGCAGTGGAGCCCAACCCACCCACTATAGCCAGTGAAACCGTTCCCAGTTTGCAACAGCACGAAACTGAGCTAATCTCTCTCTCCTTAATTGAGTAATCCTTTGGCCTTGGTCTCTTGAAAATTCTTTGTTTTCATTCCTTATGCTGGATGCCCTCCAGCAGCTTCCACGGGTTGGGGCTGGATCTGTCCCAGTGCCCTGATTGGGGCTGCACTCGGGGCTCGTCCTGTCACGAGATGTACAAATCTGCATGGGAGAACAGGAACTCACAGGAAAAATAATATGTAAACACTTAGTGCAACTACTCCTGATTTTTCTGAACTTTCCCTCTTCCTCTCCTCCCCGACAGGGAGGAGCCTGGAGTAGGTACATTTACTTTTTTTTCGGAATTACAGGAACTTTTTACATGTTGTTTTCCAACTGCCACGTGTAGCACGGGTCACTGGCGGGAAGTTCAACCTTCCACTAGAACAGGTTGCTCCAAGCCCCATCCAACCTGGCCTTGAACACTTCCAGGAATAGGGGGAATCCACCACTTCCCTGGGCAGATGTTCCACGGAGAGGCTTAGCGGGGCTGTGTCCTGCTCTCCCGTGTCCCAGGCTCGCTCCCCTCTAACCACCAGCTATTTTTCCCCCCACCAGCTGTAGAGGACGACGACTGCGAGCAAGCCATGATTGACTTCGTGGTGTATCAGAACATCCCCGTCAAGAAGCTGAAGCGCCTGCAGCAGATCCTGGAGCGCTCACCAAGGAAGCACCAAACATGGACCAGGGCAGCCATCCAGGAGAAATTCTGGACTTTCCTCATTCACAAGAAAGAGGAGCACTACGAGGTGACCAAGGAGCTGCTGGACGCGCTGCGCGTTGTCAAGCTCCACTCCATCGAGGAGAAGGTCCGCAAGCGCTTCCTGCTGCCCTGAGAGCACGAACTGGACTTTTCGGGTGCTTTTCAGTTTGTTTGTTTTTTTTTTTTCCCTTCTGTGGCTTTGTTATTCATCTTTCCAAATGTAACTTGGAAAGCAGCATGAGAGACGAGTGATGGCTTGGAGTGACACCGTGCCGTGGCAGCGGTGGGATGGGATGTGTGAGCAGCAGTGTCCCTACACCAGCACAGCTCCTGAGAGCTCTCCAGGTGTTGGCCACTGATTTTCCAGCCCAGAGTTTTATCAGTAGAAAAACCTGCACCCAGGGTCATTATTTCTGCGAAGAACCCTGTCCTCTTTATAGAAAACTGTCTGGCTTTGTTTTAAACTGTGTAAGTTTGGGCTTGTTGGAGGGTTTAGTTATGCAACAGCATTTTCCACAGAGGATTCACTTACATTTGTTTGTCACGCTTTTGTTTGAGAAGGGAGTTTGCTGCTGAGGCACAGGGTGAGGGAAGATGTCCCAAAGTCACTGGTAGACCCAGCTTGAAATGTATTTCTGAACTACCTATTTTTACACCGTGTGTGAAAGTTGTTTTCTAAAGAAAGAAACCAAAGGAGTTATTTTATTGTACAATTCTCTGTCACCAGAGTCCTTTCCCAGTCTCTTTTGGAGGTGATGTTGGGAGTCCCAGACTGTCATATCTGACCCTGCTTACCCTTGCCTGTTTTTTGCACATTCTTCTCCCCATGCTGGCATCCCTGCTCATGGCAGGGGGTTGGAATGAGAGGAACTTTAAGGTCCCTTCCAGCCCAAACCATTCTGTGATTTGGTGATCACACAACACCAACCATCCCAGAGCCCACCAACTCCAGCCCCTGTGAGCCCCAGTAAGGCTGTGTGCCAGTGGGATGCAGCCTGTCTGCACTGGGACTTGTGGCCAGGGTGAAGCTCAGGTCTCTTGGCTCAACACAACCACATCCCCTCTGAGCCCCAGGTTTGTTCCCAGACCCAACCAGACACTGCAGCAAGTGAAGAGTTGCTCAGTCAGCCAAGAACCAGGCTTGGGTCACTTGTGCTGACTGCAGGAGGGTTTTTTAAGCAGGTGTTCCTTAGGAAAGTCAACAAGAGTGACCCCCTCCAGGCATTTTCCAGCCTGTAACAATGATGATGCAGTTACATTTGTCTTGAATGAGTTGGACTTTTTATAGCCCTTTTTAACTAAGCAGTTGCCAGGAATACTTTGTGGTTCAAAAGAGGAATATTTTCCCCCAGCTTGGACCTATTTAAAGCTCTCTGAAGTGTGTGCTATGTGGAAGTGCCCCTGCACTTCCCCCACGTGAGGAAACTGGGGGGAAGCTGAATAACTGAGTACAGGAGGGGATTTTAACCTCTCCTTGCTGCCCACAGACACATCCCAGGCTCTTCCTGCTGCAGTGACAAGTTTATCCGTGGCAATCTGGATGAACAGGGATGATCCCAGGGGGCAGTTCCTGCCTATTTGATGCTCCATAGCTCCATAGTCTCTGGAGGTCTGCTCCCACCTGCCTGGCACCATGGGCTTGAACTGGGGATCTCAGTCTTGCAACTGTCTCATCCCGATTTTGGGCTCTGGGAAGCAGCTCAGTGATCCTGATGTTGCCCTGGGCCAGTTCACCAGGGACAAAGAGAAGCAAATAGCTCAAAAGCAGCAGAGGGGATCCTTCACTTGCACCTCTGTGTTGAGCCAGGACTGATCCTGGCAATCCCCTCAGTCCTGGCAATCAGCTTGAAGCTTCCTCAAGCCTTGCCTTGAAATCCTACCAGGGAGCTTCACAGGGCTTCCCAGTGCTCAGTTATCACCACATCTGATCTCTGCCCTTCCCAGTTGCTTTATCCCAGTGGGATGAAGCTCAGTCCCCAGGTGTCACTTACTCCAAGTCCCTTGGCAGGAGAGAAGTGCTGCTGGCACAGGCCGGGAGCAGCTGGGGCAGGAGATGAAGGGGATTTCCTTTGGAGCACTGTGAGAGTTGAAGCACAGCTGCAGCAGCTTGCTCTGAGGCAGAGTGCAAGGCATGATGCCCAGAGCTGATGGATTGAAGGTAGGAGGAGCCAGAGCCTCCAGCATTGGCTGTGGCTCCTTGAGGGATTCCCATCCCGCTGCACTGCAGTTAGTGCTGACTCAGCACGAAGGATTCGGTGTCCTCAGTCTGAAATGGAACAAGAACGGAGGGTTGTTGGTGCAGAAACCACCTCCTGTTCTTCATCCACACCACCATAGCTTCTTCAAATATGTGGAAGTTGAGGGGGAGGGAAAATGGGAATATTATTGGCAAGCAGCTGATAATCGTTGTCTTAGATCTTGGTTTAGTTGGGTGACTTGAAGAGAAAGACGGGCCTTTTCTGTGTATTTTTCTGTGATAGAAGACCTCAGTGCTGAGGTGGAAGTCCCTGTGGGGCCTGGTGGCTGAGCTCAGGGTCCTGGGACACTTCATGTGGTCCTTGGAGCTTGCTGCCCTTCCCACCAGCAAGGCAAAAACCTGGGGTGTGGGCTGGAGGCTTCCAGCAGCTACACAGAGAGCCAGCTCTGGTTCCTGGGCTCCTGGATGAGCTGTGGTTGTTCTGGCAGTGTTTCATGTCCGGGGTCTCCATGGGGGTCTGGGTCCAACCAGGCACTGGCAGAGGTGGAAGCAGAGTGGCCATAGAGAAGAGCCCAGGAAATGTTTTTTTTTTTTTGCTGAACGTTGGTGCAGAGGAGGGAAGTTTTGGTGTTTGGGGTTTTTTTTATTATTTTGGGGGGTTTTACAAACCATCATGAGTGCTCTGTCCCATCTGGACACCACAGTCTGCACAGGCCCTTTGTCCCTTCAGATAGAGCAGATGCAGCAGATGTTTTGACAGGCTTGCTCTCACCCAGAGGTTTGCCAAAGTTCACAGCCCACAGCTGTGACTCCGAGGGGTTAAACACCCCATGGAGGTGTGGAAGGGAGAGGAGAGCCTTGGCTACTCCCCATCTTCCTGAGCAGTGATGCCTTGCTGAGCCTCGTGGCCCTCCCAGCACGAAGTGTGGGCCCACCATGTGTGACCTCTCCTTGGAGGGGGACGACGGATGTCTGGCACCCGTGTGCTGTGCCAGGTTGCAGTGGGGACCACAGACCTCAGCTTGCCAGGGCAGGAGAGGGTGATTAATTAACTGGGGATGGCCCAGATCGTGTCAAAGAGCACTCCCAGGTTCCCCCTGCTGCCCCCAGCCAAGGGGCTGGGAAGGAGGTGATGCCCTGGGCCACCAGCAGCTCCCTGGCTCGGTGCCACCAGCGTGACTCGCTCTGCCAGGGTGTCTCCTGATGCTGAGGGGGTTTGGAGTCTCTATCAGGTCTCCCCCTGACCTAAGTCCCCTCCCTGCTGAGTCAGCTGGAATTTGTGAGCTGGGAAGTTTCTCACAGGGTGACTGGGAAGGTTCTGGTAAATATTGACCATTACGACAGTGGCCAAACAGCCCAGCACGTGAGTCCTGCTCAGCCTCCAGGAAATGGGCTTTGCTGGAAAAGCTGGGATGAGCTTTTCTGTGAGCACTGCATGGTGCCAGCCCCAGCTCCTCCCACCTCTGCTCCCACCAGCTGACACCCAGACCACGGCAAGCACTCCCAAACCACCCTCGGGCTGATCATGAGGTATTTCACCTTTTCAGCTAATTGAAGTCCAGAGGATGAAAACAAAACCCCTTTTGGTTTCCACTGAAGTTTCCAAAGCCTGGAGAGAGAAGAGGAAGAATCAGCAGCGTGAGCTTTTTTCCTGATGGTTTTAAATGACTCTTCCCTCATAAACTCTGGCTGAGGACAGCACATGGTAACATCCAAAAGTGGATGCAGTGCTCTCGCAGGATGACTCAGATATTTAGTACACAGAAGATAATTTTCCAAATGCTTACAAGCACTACATAGAAAGCCCAAGCCCACGCTGCCCTCCACATCAGGCTGTTAAATTATTAAAATGGGATAGACCCCATGGTTTAAAGTGCTGAGGTGGGTTAGGTCGGTGCCGTGGGCTCCTTGGCCACCTCTCACCACAGCCAGGTGTGGCAGTGACTCAGCTGGTGGTGATGCCTCAAAGCAGTGCTGGCGGCAGGAGCTGACGTGCTCCCGGCCTGCTCGTCACAGGAGCTGTCAGGACACGTCCCTCTCTTTGGGAGGAGAGTGCTGGTCCAGCTCCAAGGGCTTGGAGAAGGTTTAGGTGAGTGACTAATGTGAGTGGAAGGAGTCAGTAGGAGTTTTTTTCTGGTGAGGTCACATGTCGGTGGCTCACGCCTTGACCTCGCAAGCGCAGAGAGTCGCGATTGCCGGAGGAGAGCAAGGGGGGGATTCTCTGAGGTGTGCAGGGGGATGCAGAGGGGATGGAACCAATGCAAGCACATAATCCACCTTGTGAAAGCAGCCTGCAGCCCTCTCGGCCCTGGGGTTGCCACCTCGTCACAAGTTGGGTAAATTCACTCTCCTGCCTGCAGATTTCCCCATGTTTTCGTCCTTGTCCCCACCCTACCGTGTCACTCAGCGGTGACAGTGGGCTGAGCCCCCCCAACACTGTGGGAAAGGACTCAGGGAGTGCTGGCACACACCAAACTTGAAATTCTCCCGTCACTATTCCAGAGGCGCTGATTTTATCTTGTTTTGAAGCACATTTTTAATCTTTCTGCTCTGATGAGCAGTGACAGACAGGGAATGGCTGGAGCTGTGTCAGGGGGTTTAGTTTGGATATTAGGAAATGGTTTTTCACCCAAAGGATGGTTGGGCACAGAACAGGCTCCCCAGGGTCACAGCCCCAAGGCTGCCAGAGTTCAACAGGCATTTGGACAATGCTCTCAGGCACATGCTGGGATTGTTGGGGTGTCCTGTGCAGGGCCAGGAGTCAGTCGTGATGATCTTTGTGGATCCTTCCAGCTCAGGATATTCCATGATTCTATTTGGTCAGACACTTTTTGGCCCCCCCTGACCTGGCTCCCAAGGTACTCAGACTGTAATGCTCAGGTTCTGGGCACTGTCTGCCCTTTAACTTGAATAAAATCAGAAAACCTTCTGATGCCCTTGAACTTACAGGAGTTTTCTGGGTGACACAGTCATGGCCACAGCTAAAATATCTGTACAACACCCTCGCTGCTTAGAACCACAAGCCCTTGGTGTGTTATTGTTTGGGTCAATGGGAGACTTCCCTGAGCAACAGTTTGCTTGCCCTTGAAAACAAAGGCTTTTTCCAGTTACACAATGCCTAGGGAGAGAGGGCAGAAAACCTGCTGTGTCTAAGTGACTAAGCAGTATTGGGGATTCCAGACCTCACAGTGCCATGGGGATGTGGGGAGAACTGAGGTCCCCATTGTGGTGGCTTTTGTCACTGCTCCCCCAGGAAGAGCACTGGACACCCAGTGCATCAGGATCCTGGTGTGCTCTGAGGCTCTCCCACGTGCTCTGAACACAGAGGAGCTCCAGCAGTGTGGTGCCTTAGCTGTAAGATGGGAGTGGAGCCAGGAGGCTTGATCATTTTCCTATGGAAACACAGGGAATGATGACTTCCCAGCTATTGCTGTGAAGACATGAGCTCAGAGACGATGTGTGTTGGGTGGTCAGTGCTGCATGTGGGCTTCAGGGGGCTTTTGACTGGGAAGCATAAGGGACCAGATAAAGGTCTGGAGAGTCCAGATTGGCTTCAGGGACTTGCTCCAACATGCTTGTTCAGCCTCGGTCAGATCACACAGATTCCCTGCTGCTGGTTTTCATTTCTGCCTCTACTTCCTCCTGTGATTCTGGAGCTTGGGAGGTGATTTATTGGACTTGGTCTTCCCATAAGTTAAGACTAGAGTTCTTTAGCTGGGAAACTCGCTGGGTAATAACAGGAGTGTACATTCCCCATTCCATGACTCTGAATCTGAAAGGACAAAGTAGCTCTGACAAGATCAACCCCAAGTTCTTCTTTCGCGCAGTTTCACGTGTTGTGCGTGCTGTCACGTCACAACCTTGCCTGTGATTCAGCACCTCTTGTTTACAGAGATCCCCTTTGATACACCAGATGCACTCACGAGATAGTTACTGGCCTTTCACAGCCTGTGGTGTTGAGCTATCCCATGATTCTGCCTCTTCTCGTGGCATGGAGATGAGCTGTCAAAATTTCCACCACTCTGAGGATGTGGGTGCAGACCTGGGAGAGCTTAATCTTTCAGTTGGTTTTGGTTCAGCTGTTGCCCTTCTCCAGGAAACCACAGCTGCCTTCACCCCACTGCTTGTCCTGTCACAGTGTGGTGGTGGATATTGGGGTTATCACACGTAACCGCAAACATTTAATGTAAAAATAAGCCTTGTTTGTGTCAGAGGGGTAAAATCTTTCAGCAGGGCAGGACACCCCTCCATATCCCCCAGGTCCTCTTGTTCCCCTGGCAGAAGAGCCCTTCTGAAGGGCTTTGGTGACAAAACCCAGCAAAAGCTCAGCATGGAGCAGGACTTGGTGATGTTTGTGGATTCCTTCCAGCTCAGGGTGTTTTCTGATTCTTTGAATTGCCGCTGCATTCCTTTGCCTGTTACTGTTACTGGAGGTGCTGTTCGTAATAAACCAGCTTCAGGGAACAACAAATTCCTTATTCCTCCCTATGATTGCCTTATAGAACCCCTTTATTCTTTGGGGGAGCGTGACTCGAAAAAGAAAATTCTGAAGGAAATCTCTAATGAGACAGTGTCAGCTTCTTTGTCTTCTGAGAATTGGCAGAGGAGTTCCTGGCTTTGAACTGAACCGGAACACAACAGAAGCAACTCCAGAGGTTTCTGTTTCAGGAAAACACTTAAAAATACATTTAATTTCACAGTGAATTTAGTTTACCCTCAGAGCAGTTCTTTTGGTAGGTACTGAATACAGATGGCTTAAGGCTGCACTGGGTCGGAGGTTTGGCTGGATTAGTTCCTCCAAATGTTTAGCACGAAATGCATTCAGCTGAAGGACGTGCCCTTCAAAGGATGGAGAATCACAGAATCCCTGCTTGGAAGGCACCTCCAGGATCGTCTGGTCCAACCTTTCCTGGCAAAAGCACAGCCTAGACAAGAGGGCCCAAACACAAAAAGCAGTTACTACTGATGAGCTAATAGTGTTAAAGAGTGCAACCAAGAAGGAATGAGGAGATTCCTGCCTCCAGAAAGTGATGGCATGTGTTTAAAAATAAATGTCAGGTAGAATTCTAGCACAGTGTAATTAAGTGCCAACATTCCTCCTCTCCTTGTTTCCACTTAACGACCTTATGGGAAAACTTGAGCTCATTTTTTCCCTGGTAATGTTGCACATTGTGCTGTCCATGTTTTCCGTGCCAGATCTCTGTAGTTTTCCATGAAGTCTGATTCTTTTTAGTACCAATTTGTTGCTTTACCAGGAATTTTAAGCATCACTTCCTTCTAAGGTAACTGGTGTCGGGAGTGAAGGCTTGTGATGGGATGTAAGTTGTGCAGATGAAGTTGTGTGAGAGCAGACACTACTGACAGCTGGGACTGGAGCCTCATGAAGGTGGTTTGGGAATAAAAAAGGGCAAAGTGCGTTCAAAGAAATTAATGGAAAGCCCCCAGGAGTTGTCATGAAAGCTGGTTTTACCAGAGGAGCAGAGAAACGACCCTAAGGGATTTCAGAAGCACAAGGAACAAAACCCAAGGGCAATGCTGCAGAAAATGCCCAAGGTCCAGGAAAAAAATAACTGCGTTATCCACCAGGAATGTTTTACTTGGGATTTCCAATGGGTGTAATATTCCATTGTGAAAAAGCACCTGCCCTGGTTTCTCTGACATCATTGGTCCTGATAAGAGCTCAGCAGAGGGCAGTGGCTCTTCCCCCCTCCCCATTGCCTCTTATCTCCCTGGAGGGAGATTTCAGACACATTTGAATAGAAAACTGTGCCAGAAGGGAATTTTGAGAGGGCACCTGACCTAGAAACTGGGTCAACATGGCAGGGTCAATTCAGCCTGTCTTTCTCCATTGTCCAAATTACTTTTGGGAAACCTACAAATACTGAGGAGTTTGAAAACAATCCCAAGGCTGAAGGAAACTCAGCTTGTGGCGCTGCTTTGGGTAAAAGCTGAAGACCAGCAGCAGAGCTGGATGTAGAGGCCTGACATCATCTCATGTCCTCCACGTGTTGATACTGCTGGCTGTGGCTGCCAGGAATCACCATCCACATTTTTTTAATTTCAAGGGATAACTGCCAAGAGCAGTGACAGTACCACTCTTTACCTTCTTTAGCAGTCCCCTCTCGAAGTTCTCTCCGTGAATCAACACCGCTTGCCAGCAGAGACATCCCAGGATACCCTTCCAAAATACGGTGAAATGCCCACATCAACTCAGAACCCTGTGAATACTTAAATGCAGCTTTTTAGCTGAGGAATGCTCTCGGTCAGTAAATCATGAGCAGTTCTGGAAATCATGACTAACCCAACAGTCTCATGCTCAGCTAAAACATCATCGCTGAGGAGGCTCACTCGAGATTGTGATCTGTGTGTGTAACAGCAGATCCTTTCCCTAAACAAACTGATGGACGTGCTGGATGTGTCAGCAGTACAGAATTAGGATCTTAACGAAGAAAAGACTAAAGATAGCTCAATTAGGAATAAAGCCACCCTGCAGCACTGGATGTTAAGGCCCACTTCTTTATGATGGGCTGATTTCAGTTCAGCAGAGTAGGAAGGGTGGCCAGGGCACAGGCCCCAGACAGCCTCTGCTTGCTTCACCTTCACCACATGTTACTGGCCAGAGCCTGAACTAAGATAATGGACTTAACATGAAGCTGTGTCTGATTTGTCCTGGTATTTTCCCCCTGGTTCTGTGGGACAGGATGTCCTGGGAAGTGGGATAAGCCCTGACATCAGCACTCCCGAGACGTCCCTGAGTGAGGACAGGACGGGATTAGGCTGTACCAGCCAAAATGTCGTCACTCTGTGTCTTCTCAGAGTTCCAAATGAAGATAGGATTGCCAGCAGACTCACTGGGATTCTAAAAAGCCTCAGAAGGGTTTTTTAGCTCTTGCCTCCCGCTGCTCCCAGATAATAAATCTTCGCGTAGGAAATTCCAGATGGGTGAGAGAAATGCAACCATCTGCCAATGCTCAAATATGGCAAGTGCAGTCACTGCTGAGCTTATTAGACAACCACCTTTATCTCATGTGCAGCATGATAACAGGGATTACTGAGTGCATGTGAGGAATCTCTTTCACCTTGGGAAGACAAAGCAGCTCTTCAGAGAAGTGCATTGGTGTGAGCTGGCACGGGCGAAGTGGGCCCGATGCAAACGTATCAAAAATCTGAAGACCTGATTTCAACTGAACTGTTCAGAAATGTCCTTGCTCTGGTTGAAGTCTGGTGGTGTGGGTCACTTAAGCGGTTTAGATAAGTCTGTGCTTCCTGTAAGTCTAAAATGGGATAAATTATTAAAGTTATGATCAAAATACAAAAAATGTCCCACCTGGTACCTGCCCTGGAAGCTTTGAATTAGAGTGAACTTTTCACTGCTGGTTTCAGAGAAATCCTCCCTGGTTTGTTATGACCATCACATATCTACCACAGCTCAGGCATGTCTGTGGGAGAAAGGCTCTCCCATGCCTGAGAACTTGAAATCCTGAGGTCAAAACATTTCATTTCATTTAAGACCCCCTGCTGATATGGGCAACAAAGCAGTCTGTGTCTAGGAACTGTTTTTTCCCCTCCTCGTCTCCCAGGGAATAGGGAGATCAAGAGATTTTTTGAAAAGAGTATGTGCAAAGCTTGGAAAGCCCCTGGTATCCCACAAGGCAGACATTTCAAGCTAATTGACAAAAGTGATTTCTCTCTCAGCAAGGTACTTTTGTTCCCTGGTTACTGCTTTACATCTTAATTGTCAGTACCAACCCTATCTACCAAAACAGCCAGGGCCACAAAGTCACCTGGAAAACAGTCAGGCTCTCCAAGGTAGTCCAGTGAGAGAGATTTCCCTGACAATCAGTGGTCACTGGGTCTCCAAAACTTTTGTACTCTTGAAAATCTCAGCCCTACATCACGTGCAGCACCCAAAGTGCCATCTCCTACAGCGGGTGAGTGATCTCTGACAGATCCTCCACGTTCACAGAGCACACCAAGAAACCTGACTGGGTCAGTAGGTCTGCAGGAGCCTTACTTCTCTTAGGTGAGGAAAAGCAGGATTCTGCTTCCCAGTTTGCAACTATTTCCACTGACTTCATGTGCTTAAGGACACAGCCCAGCTGCCCTTTGACCCAAATGTGAGTGAATGAATGTTCTTTCTCCAAAAAAAAAAAAAAATCTGCAGTGAGTTGCACACAGAAAGTTCTTTGACACACACCAGCTCAGAGACTTTAAACAAACACTGCTGACATGCTCAAGTTCAGCTTGATTAATGGTCCCTTCATTTTGTGAGCAAACAGCACCAGGAGTAACTAAAAAAGGCCAGGAGAAACACCCACTGCCAAATCACCACCAAACCCATGCAAAAGGAGATACTCAGGGAAATATAAGTGATACATCAGCAGATCTGGCTGAGTAGGTGAGCTAAGAACTGAGCACTGTTTGACTCTGAGTGCTGCCTTTCTGTTCTTTCTTACCTTTCAAAAAAACTAGAGGGCCAAGTTCTGCTATTCCCAAACATCACTTGTTTCAGCCAGAGAAGTTCAAAGGAGTAGGAAGCTTTATTGCATACTGATTTCTCCCTGCCTAGAGGTTCTGGTTTTGGCCGAGAAGGATCACAGAGAGGGCCCCGATTCATTCCAGTTACAGAAGATCCCAATTACTCTTAGGATTAGAGAGAATGCACAAAGAGATTGGCAGTCAGAGCAGGGCAGTGCTTCTGGAGTCCGTGTCCTGGCAGGAATACCCATTGCAACCAGTGCACAACTGTGCAGTTGGATCCGATGGTCTTCGAGGTCGTTTCCAACCTTAACAATTCCATGATCCTACGACCACTGTGCAGTTGCTTCCACGCCTGAATTTACCACAGGTCAAAGTTACAAGTCCTCACGCCCACTGAAAATCAAGTTGTAACCAACACTGTCTCTCCCCACTACACAAACAGCAGCATCACAGGGCCAGTGACACCCTGCAGACATCACGGGGCTGCAGCAGCAAGGGAGCTTCTCAGTCAGGAGGGACAGCCATTCCCCAGGCTGTTCCTCCCCTCCCACATTCACCTACACAGTTCCTTCAGGAGTTCCTTCATGCCACTGGCCTCCAGCCTGTTAAGACTAACAAATCAGGAATCACAAAGTAAAACAGTAGAAAATCAAGTCCTTTGCATCTGCAACAATGTGTAGGTTGCTACATAGGATGCTCTCAAGCCAAAGACTTAATACTTAATGTAAGAGATTCCCACCCCCCACCCAGTTGGAATCCTTGGCTCAAGTTTTTTTTAGACACAGAAGGAGAATATTTGTCTCCAAACTCAGGGAAGAATCAGGCGTAATAGGAATCCAGTGGATCACCTTCTTTAAAGGGAACACAAAACTGTGTGGAAAAAGACTGTCTGTTCCTTGGCTGCCTTGGAATTCCTTACGTGATGTCCTTCTTCCTTGGGGGCCGGTGGATGTTCCTCACCACGCACTTCACCATCCATTCAATTCCTTCGTTCACCCCTTTGCTAAGGAAGGAAGATAAACAGATAAGGTTGTAAAATAAACCAACAACAAGAAGCAAACAAGAACAGAAACCTGGTTCAGGCAGGCCCTGAGCCCTTACAGGAGAAAGGGAAGGGCTCTGCCCTGCTGTTATTTATTGCCGTTGCTGTGTTATTTCTCATAGAGCCAAACAATAGGGATCTGATTTCTTCTAACTCAGCATATAAAATCCATCCTTTATTTTTCTGGTGTCTGTACGTGTCTACAGCCAATTTAGTCACCAACTCTGTGGAAACCTTGGGATGAACAAGCATCAAACACACCTGACAGCTGGTCTGAGGTTATTTTGCCACAAACCTCACATTAGTTGCATCAGATCTTGCAATCCTGGTTCCATCTTTCTGTTAACAATCTGTGCTGGGGTTGCCAAGCAAGTCACCCCCTCGCTGGTCTGCACAGCTCCCCAGTCAGGGTTTCCACAAGTTATTTGTTGTTTTAGTGCAAGCTCAAACTGGAATTTTGAAAGGAAATTCCACACAGACCAAAACTCGAAGTGTTTGAAAAGGTTGCTTCTCATCTAATACTTCTCTTCCAGTCAGTGCTTAAACATTGCTCTTCTGGTCACTTATCTGCTTAATGGCACGTGTTTTTTGTAGCAATGCAGACAACAGATTTTTACTGTGGTTTAGGAGGTTTTTTAAGAGGGGTTTTTTCATGGTTTTCAGAGGGTTTTTTTTTGCAGTAGCTCGTACAATAACACAGATTTCTTGCTAGATTTAGAAGAAATCTCAAAGCTCTGGATTTAGCACAGGCAGAAATTCAGCCAGGAGTGTTTCTGCCATCTGGAACAGAACTTTCAACTTGCAGCAAACAGCACTTTTCACTCAGAGAACTGAAAGTGTAACCAAAGGATTGCAAGACTCGAGGTGCAGCAGCGACGCCGAGATATCAAGAACCCAGTGGGTTGGTCAAGGTCGTGGCATGCAGCTGTGTACACTCAGATTTTGGTCTGTTTGAGTCATCAGATTTTGAACCACAGGCATCCCTGTGTAAGGACTCTCTTGGAGACTGTTATATTACCCACATCATAAAGCTCATCAAAGAATATGAAAGCGAGAGCATAATTACAGCAGCAGAGCACTACCCATTTCTCTGGCAGTGACATCAACAGCTGCATTTTCAACTGACCCCTTAACCTAAAAGCCAAGAGCTGCAGCAAGCCAGCATCTGCAAGGATTATTGTGTGTGGAGAAGTCTGCTGCTCTCAGCCAGCAGTACATTTCCATCGGGTTTCACTGGCAGGATTTACAGATGAAGTTACTGACCTGGTGCACGTCCAGGGTTCACAAACAAGTCAGAGCTGGGAGGAAGCGCAGCTCCCTTTCAGGGGTTTAATAAATCCTGTAATGCTGCTCTGTGTGTGACACCCCACAGCTGCTCAGTCAACCAAAGCTCCATCCATCCTCATACTCACCCAGTCAGGGCTGAGCAGGCCTGAGTCAGGCAGTCTCTCTTCCCAATTTTGTTAATGCAGTCACTAAATGCTGTCTTGATGTCGGGTATGGATAGACAAGTCTGCAAAGGGAACCAAAGAAGAGCTTGCTTTCTGTGCTACAAGAGATAGAGACTTTCTTCCACAACAAATCCCCACCATGTCTGCAGTCCTGCTTCAGTCAGGATGGCAATGCTGGGAGGTCAAACCCCCTCACCCACCAACACAGCAAACTCACCTCTTTACATTCCGAAAAAACTAACATATTCTTTTTTTTCACCAACGAGAATGCTCTTTGCAGACAGTACACCCACACATTTGGGCACTTCCAAGCACATAGAGTCCTGAAAATGAGCACAACCTGCACTCCCTCAGGATACTCCTTCCTCCTTCCTCATCACACTCCCACCCCCCCATCACACACAGCTCCTGTCCACCAGGACACAACAAGAGCTTTACTATTTACAAAGGCTTTTGAAATGCTGGACCTGCTGCAAGCCCAGCTGACCCTTTGCCAGCAGCCTGGGCACTCTCACAAAATGGCTTGGATGTGATTTTTTGTTCAAGTTCTCAGCACATTCCTTGCCACAGGCACAGCCACGCTGCACCTGTCTGTGTGCATTCAGAGAAACGCTGGCACCACGTTTTCTGATGCCTGATGTCACTGTGCTCTTGACCCTCTGCAGGTCTTGCACTTCTGCCAGAAGGCTGCTGAGAAGTGGCTTTACAACACAAATCATAAACCCCCTGATAAACAAGTGTATTACTTTCCTGACACAGATCACAGTGTTACCACAAAAATCTGATTCTTAGAGCTACAAACACAACAAAAGCAAACCTGCCCTAGTGAAGTCTGGACTTGCACCTCCCTGAGCACACGGAGCAGCTACAAGAGAAATCACCAGCCTTTAGATCCTTCCCTGATCTCAGTGCTCGCTCTTTCCTCAGAAGCCCTGGATGAGCCACTTAAGCACTTCAGCTGGTCACAAACCCACCTTTCCTCCTGTCTCTGCAAGGACATTCTGGACCTTCAACATGGCTCAAACATGTGCTTTGAACTGTCAGTGAGGCCCAAACACATGTTCTGGACAAAGTGTTTACACAAATGCCAAATCGGACCCTTGTGGGTCCTGAGGATCGGCCAAGCAGATGTGAACTCCGAGAGAACAGAAATAGGGAAATTAATGAAATCAGCCATTTATTTTGCAAAACACTGGTTCTGGAGAAATTAAGTATAGGAAACTTCCGTGGAGATAACCATACAACAAGTAAGCATCAACAGTTATAAATAAGAAGGGTTCTTAAGAAACCCTTAAACTCCTGAGATGAGTTTAACAACACCCAGTTCACCCACTCTCCTTGACTCCATCAGTTGTGCAACTTTTGATGACTGTACTTTCTTATGACCTCAGCTGTGTTTCGAACTTGCCCTTTCAATGAATGACCTGGAAACCATACCCAAAAATGTTACTGACATCACTGCACCAAATTCTTAACAATTTAATTCAGGATTTCTGCAAAGCAAAAAATGTGCAGTTGATATGAATGAACTGTCAGCCACAGGGAGAACAGCTAATTAAGAAAACCCAAACAAATACTAACTTTAGAGGAGTCAGACTGGACTTGGGGCTTAGAATTTGTACCAGTAAGTCTGGAAGATGGGTAAGAGACAACAACCAACCAACCACTCCCTATGGGTTTGTAAAACATGCTGCTTTAGTCTGGTATGGTGTTCACTGCCCAGTAAGAAAGGCAGGTGCAGGTGCCTCCTGGTTTAAGCCAGAGCTCTGGACAAATCAATTAGTCAACAAATGGGAAGGAAGAAGAGCTGCATGTCAGTAATTTGAACTATTTTTTTATGTCTTTTTTTCTCTTCAGTCAATGAGAACTTAGCAGCAGGAAGGGTAACTCTCAAGGCAGCGGAAATTGAGTAAATGTTACTTGAAATATAGTTTAAGCTTTAAATTCAATACCATTGCATAACAACTTCCCCTTTTCTGAATGACCATATATTTTAAAATATTTGTAAAATATGGAAGTGTTCAAGGTAGGAGACAACAAGAGAGAGCAGTCACACTGTCCTTGATGTCTACAGGACAAAGCAGTCAGGCAATGAACATCCCAAAACCAGTCAGCAGACCAGCACACCTGCACACACCCACATCCTTCCCCTCACCCACCCTTGAGGCCCTTTGAGAGTCCACTTTTCCCAGTGCTGCTTACAATTACAGTCATTTTTTCCTCCCTAGTATAATCTACTGTCATCGCTTCCCTTTCCCACACTCTGGTATAACCGTGGCCTGCCCCACTTCCCACAGAACTGTCCATAGAAATTTGCATCAGGGTTTTGCTTCTGAGGAGACTCTGCACCTTCCACGTTGTTCCACCAGGGTGCCACTGCATCACAACACCACTCCTGTGCTGTGGAGTAACTTTTCCCCCTCTAGATGAAGTAGAGCAGTGGAGGGACATCACCAAACTACCAGTGTGGACGAGCCTTGTCTTAGTGTTTGAGAGGAAGCCATGAACTGGAATCTCATCTTAAAGCAGAGGATGAGGCAGATTATCTGACATTCCAGCAAGGGGCACCTGAGCTTCTCATGCTCAGGGGAAAATGTCAGCTGTGGCTTCCAAGTTCCCCTTGTTTCCCAAGAGAGACCTCCCCAGACACGCTACAAAGTATTTATTTCCAAATGTGCTTTGTTCCTCAGCTGAAACCACACAACCCAAAAGCTGGACCTGTGACCACATCAACAGTGCCCACTACAACAACACAACCCACGGTGACCTTTCAGGAGCTGCTTTGGAGGAACCTCACCCAACACATGTCAAAGCATATTTCCATCTCAACTTCCCCAAAATAACACTGCAAAAGACCTTTTCATGAAGGCCCCTCAAGGTACAATACAGCCAGGACTAAAGCAAATTCTTTTTATCAGCTGGGTTCAGAACAGCATTATCCAAATTAGGACTCATTAATCGCTCACCTAAAAAAAAAAAATCTGTCAAGCAGCAAGGTGAGTTTTAGCCAAAAAATGGTGGAGTTTATCCATTCACCAAAGACAACACTGCTGCTTGGTCTCCTGTTAGGATAAAACCTTACAGGATAAAACCTCATCTCAAGAGTAATCAATCACCAGAACGGTACTAAAAGAGAAACAGCAGGAATGTGAGCGGCCTGTTCCATGAAGAGTCTGACCAACCTGACTGGTTCTGGGCTACTTTTTTTTTTTACAAGCTTATTTTAAATTAAAGCTTAAGCTTGTTCAGATTAAAACAAGCCATAGTATGGCCTCAATTTAAACAAGCTTATTTAAATTAAAACTAATTTTACAGGGGAGCTGTGGTAGGTCTTCAGCTGGAAACTGGAAGGGCTCTCTCTTACAGAAGGGCCTGTTTTCTAACAACAATGTGGAAATGAGTTTCTGCTACTCACCATTTTCCACAGACACATGGAGGCTTTTCAACATTCTGGAGGTTTCAAATTAAATTTCCAGAATTTATCTTTAGGTTAGGATGGCAAAACTTGCTCCCAAAGGCATCCTGCAACACCTGGTTATTCTCAGATGGTATTTTTTCCCAGCTCAGGTTTTCCAGTATTTTCAACAGTGTTCCATAACAAGCCATTCTATCCCCAAGTTATAACAGTTCACTGCACAGCTCAGAAATACAGCCCTTGTATAAACTTTAACCAGCTGCATTCACACCAAATAGCAAATATCAGTTCTTACTTTGCAGCTTTTTCTGCAGTAAAACCTATTTTCAAAAGTGCCATTCTGAGCTGAAAGGGAGTCCACAGGAATTGGTATTTACTGGAGATTTAACTCCCTTACAAAGCAACAGTTTCATTAAAAACCAAACCAAACTCCCTCCACAACACACGTTTGACTCAGCCTTTTAATTAACTATGAGGAGATCCAGTTTTGAAGCCCCTGCTGAGCACAGAGCGCTCTCCTGGTACAACACAACATCACATTCAGTACTGTCACAATCTTAGAACTGGTGTTTTGCAGTCTGTGACTGTGTTTCACCCCCTGATATGACCAAATACCACTTGTGTTTGGCAGTGCTGAGATGACACAGCCAACCTTGGGGTAGTGGTGTCTGTTCACAGCACAGTTCTTACACCTCATGCGAGTTCAGGCATTGAGTCAGAACTTGTGTTACCTTATGGAAATTTCAAAAAGCCCCCAGCTGTGTCAGATGTTCTACTTCTGATGTATTTGCTGGCCTCTCTGTATGTCATCATCCAGAATTACCATCCATCTGCAAGTCCCAGCAAGGTTAACATACCTCTTATCCTCGTCGTGGTCCGGGATAGAGGGATGCTGGTGAGAATTCCCTACCACAGTTACATGTGTGGAGATCCAGAAAAATCTCTACCAATGATAACCCATTAATGTTCAGTTTTATTCCAGAGGTTTTCCATTCTGCTATGTTGGAGGAAGAGAACCAGGCCACCAAGTTTTCTAACCCTTACTTAAGTGAACCTGAATTGTTACTGAAAAATAAGCTTTATCTAACCCTTAATGACTTTCCCACATCCCAGAGACCACAGCGAAGTCAGGGCCATAAATCTGGAGTTCTGTCTCAACTACATTTCTCTTAATTCCACGACCAGCTAATCCCTTAGACAACCTCACCATCATCCAAAACTCAATCTGTTGTGCTGCACATGTGAAGTGTAACCAAATCCTCCTGTAAAGCCAAAGTGATTTCTATGGAAGTCTCAAGTACTTCCCACAAGTGCAATCACTTGGACAAGTGTAAAGTCCAGGGGAAGAAGCTGAGAAGTATTTGCATACTTTGGAACAGACACTGATCCCAACTGCCAGGGCTGGCCCTCCAAATCCTACTGGAAGCCTCTGGCTCCATCTAGAGATGAATCACTGGAGCTGCAGCCATGGAATTCCAGGTACAACGCACAGGAAAGCAGGAAGAACACATGGAAAACACCACGACCACTTTAGGCACTCTCCTTCCTTTTTTCCATACCGGGGGAGAGGAGGATGCCCCTGGATGGGTCGCCTAAACACTGTTCCACCCACGAACCTGGCAAATCCAAACCAAGACCTTTGCAGTTCTGGATGTGCCGGAAAGAATTTAAACCATATTGCAAATCCAAACCAAGACCTTTGCAGTTTTGGATATGCTGGAAAGAATTTCAATTGTGTTACTAGAAAAGAGCATTCCTCATCATTCCCCGCTGACATTGATGGAATGCCTTAGGACAAACAAATGTTTCATTGAACAGATCTTATCAAGTTATGGGAAAAAGGATGATAATGCTTCACATACATTTGCTGTGCTGTTTTGCAAGAGCAGCATAAACAATTAGTGCACTAAACTTTTTTTTTTCTTCTCTGAATAAACAGGAAAAAACAGTGTCAATGTAGCCAGTCACGGTATGAGAAAGACCCACCATTGCTATGTAGTTTGCTCTGTTTACATCAAGAGTTCACAACTATGTGCCTGTAGGAAGCTCATTTATGTCACTGGAAAAAAAAACCCAAATACCTGAATTCAAAGCAAGTATTTCCTGTGGCAGGAAAAACCCATAGGATCAGCCCAGGAATGTAGAACAAACTTAACATGAATGCAGGGCTCACCTTTCCAAGGCTTATTTGCTCATTTATGAAAATCTGCAGGAATCTTACCTCTACATCCTGCTTGTTGGCCAACACCAGAATGGGAACCCCTTCCAGAGCCTCGCTGGTAATCATCTTCTCTGCAAAGCACAGAAATAAACCCAGAGGTTTAGCCAGTTCTGGGAGTTCTATAAATGCATGGTACAGGCTATCTGGACAGAGGGATGAAGCCAGAGGCTCCTTCCTGCATCACAGTTTCATTCAATGCAACCTTTCAGGTCTGTTTTCCTCAGATTGTACTCACCAAAAGCTCTTTTAGACTCTGAGAGCCTCTCCTCATCCGTGGAGTCGATCACATAGATCACCCCGTGAGACTCAGCGTAGTACTGCAGGGAGAACACAGAGCTTGGGGTCAATCCACTGCACTCTTTGTTCCTCTGCCTGATTTTATTACAATTCGGTAAAATTTCGGTACCCGTGGAAAGATCAGCCAGTCAGAGCCAGCTGTTCCCCAGTGTGTCTCTGGGAGGGAATGGAGACACACAGAATGTGCTGCCTGTTCTGCTTGCTCAACACACCAGGTGAAAAAGCTCACCTGTGTCCCCCAAAACCTTATCTCTGTGGCACAACCCCAGATATGGGCTGGTAATGGCTGTCTGTAAACAATAAAGCAAATATTAGGCATTATCTTGGCTCATCTTGCACAGATATAGTTGAATCTCTGGAGTAATGGGGTTACCAATAAGTCTGTGTGATTGCCAAATGATTGTACTGGTTCAGTTCTAAAAGAGACAAAACCACTTCTAAAAGAAAACACAGAATGGTTTGGGTTGGAAGGGACCTTAAAGCTCATCCAGTTCCAACCCCTGCCACGAGCAGGGACACCTTCCACTAGACCAGGTTGCTCCCAGCTCCATCCAACCTGACCTTGAACACTTCCAGGGATGGGGCAGCCACAGCTTGTCTGGACAAGTTGCACAGATAAAATAAATTAAAATAAAATAACCCCACATCTCTAACCTTGTCCCAAAGTGACTGGAGTTCCTCCTGCCCGCCGAGATCCCAGAACATCAGCCGAGTTTTGCCAACATCAATAGTACCGACTAGAGGGAAAGAAGGAAAGACAATCCAGTGAAAACTATTCTGCCCTCGTCAATTCTTGACTATTTCAAACAAGAACCAGCTGCTGTCCAACTGTGCAGGAAAGCTGAAAAAATTCCAAACAGATTTACTCACTGTTTAAGCCGACAGTGGTTGTGATTTTGGACAAACTCATCCCTTTGTAGTTCTTGTTAAATCGGGTTTTAGTTTGCTCAAGGAAGGTCTGGAAAGGAACAAGACAAAGTATTTACTGCCAAATATTTTACTTGTTGAGACAATTTAATTTCTGCAGAATCCTGCTAGAGCAGATACTGCCCTACCTAATTCTGGACAAAACACTCTCCTTGCTCCCTATTTTAGCCAGGAAAGAAGGGATCATAGGTGATTATGGGATTACCAAAGCCTCAGCCACATCCCTGAAAGCTTGTGCTAAATTTAAGCAATGGGGAAAAAGTTGATTGTTTGCTGTGACAGCACTAAAATAACTCATGATACAGCTGAAGAAAGATTGACCTGTGATGGTGATAAACAGCACTTACAGTTTTACCAGCATTGTCCAAACCCAGGATCAGGACACAGTACTCATCCCTCTGGAACATGTATTTATAGAGCCCTGACAGCAGTGTATACATCCTGCTCCTGCAAAACAAAAAATGCCAGGAATTCATTAACAAACAGGTCATTCCCAAAAGCCTCTCATTCCACAGCGTGAGTTCTTCCCAACCCCTGGACAAATAAATGATGTTGCTCTTTCATCAGTAACTTCTCACTCCTTGGGCAAGCCCAAGGAGGATCACAGATCCAAGAGAGACTGTGAAAATGGCTCCAGATCAAGTTTCCAAATGCACACGAGGGAGGGATTATCTTGCAAAGGGTTGAAGGTCTGTGTCTCCCCTCCTTGCTTCCCAATCCCTGCAAAAGCACCTTGGGAGCCTCCATTGGCTGAAGTGAGTGCAGAGCAACCTGAAGGCACATAAATCCTCCTCTTATCTAAATTTCAGCCTTATCCAACACCAGCCTCATGTCGTGGCACCCACCAAACAGTGCTCTGTCCTCTCTCAGGCCAGACATGTGAGTTGCCCAGCAAAAAAACACAAGGCTGAGAATCAAAGTGGCACCAGCACCTGCAGCAGCCCACACTTGTGTTTTCTGCTGCTGGATTTGCACACACAGGGCAGAGAAGCTTCGCAGGAAGCATTGGCACCAAGAGCTCCAGCTGACTCACACGGCATTGCAACAACCCCCCTGTTCAAACACAGGCAAAGGGAACCTCGAGGCAGAGACTCTCGAGCAAGTGCGTGGTTAAGCGATCACTTTGAAGTCAAACAGCGTCGCCTAAAGGGAAATAAAAGCGCTCCAGAGTAGGAATCGGGGGTTTCATGGCAAGGGAGGACACGGAACCTCAGGCCGTGGGGATCTTCACCCCCACAGGTGGGATCGGGACCCTTCGCCTCCAGCTGTGCGAGGGGGGAGCTCCTGCCACCCATGACGTGATCTCGAGTGACCCCGGGCGTACCCCTGATCCGGGAGATCCCCCCATATCCAGGAGATCCCCCTCCTCCTTCCCTGGCACAGCCTGACACGGCTGAAGGCGGACACGGTCCCTCACCGCCATTTCCCCCTCCAGGCCCAGCGCCAGGTCCCGGCCCGGTAGGTCCGCCCCAAGCCCAGCCGTGCCCCCGCCGCGGCCGCTGCCGCCCTCCCCGAGCGCGGCGGGCGGGGCTCAGAGCCCAGAACCCGAAGCCCGAGGCTCCTCACCCGGTCCCGGAGCCGCCGCCACCGCCTCCCCTCACGACTCCCCGGCACCGTCGGGTACCGCCATGCCACGCGCGGGGCTCTGGGAATTGTAGTCCCGGTGCCCCTACCGGGACGATGAGGAGATGTTCGCTGGACTACAACTCCCAGAGCTCACAGCGACACCGCCCGCCCCGGTGCCGAGGGTGGTGACGCGTTGGCGGAAGTGGGTGCGCCGTGGCCGGAAGGGACGGGTGCCATGGCGGGTGTCATGGCGGCGGCTCGCAGGGCCCGGTGCCGCTGAGGGCGGAGCGGGGCTCCGGGACGGTACCGCAGTCCCCGGGCCGCGGGAGGAGAGCCCGGGCCGCGGGAGGAGCGCCCGGGCAGCGGGAGGAGCGGCGCCCGGCGGGCTGGAGCGGCACCGTGGCGGGGGAAGGCAGGGCCGGGCCCGGCCTCTCCTCGGCCTCTCTCGTCTCCCGTTCCCAGCGGGACCATCGCCCTGATGAATCCCAAGGGAAGGAGCGGGACGGCGGGTGGACGTCGCCTCTGCGGGCTCGTTATCCGGAGAGTTCTTAAGTAAACGCTGGACGTGCTGTGAGTTCCCGCGGGCGAAGGCGCCCCCGTCGTGCCCATAATGGATGAGGAGAGCCTGGAGGCGGCGATCCACACCTACAACGCGCAGCTGGAGCAGGTGGAGCTGGCGCTGGGGGCCGGCCAGGACCCATCGCAGCACTCGGACCTGGTGCAGCTGCAGGAGGACCTGAAGCAGCTGATCGAACTGACCGAGTCCAGCCTGGTGGCTGTGAAAAAGAGCAAACTCCTGGCCACTCTGGACGCAGATGCCTCCTCCTCCTCCTCCTCCCCGGCAGGTGTCCCGGGGCGCGATCCCAGCCTGGAGAGCTCTGCCCAGGATGAGGAATACGCTGCTTTTAAGGAAGCCATTGCTGGCCTTGGAGCAGACGAGGAGCCTCCAGGGGATAACAACGAGATCTCCTCGGAAAGAGGGGGAGAAACGGGTGATAAAAATGAATCCAAGTGCAGCGAAGAGGAGGAGGAGGAGTCAGAGAGGGAGGAGGAGGAGGAGGAGCTGAGTGGGATGAAGGTTAAAGCCCCCTACTACAGCTCCTGGGGGACCCTGGAGTACCACAATGCCATGATTGTGGGGACAGAGGAGCTGGAGGATGGCAGTGCAGGGGTCAGGGTGCTCTACCTGTACCCGACCCACAAGTCCCTGAAGCCCTGCCCGTTCTTCCTGGACGACAAGTGCAGATTTAAGGAGAACTGTCGGTAAAGAGAGGGGGTGGGAGGGATGAACCACCTCCTGAAGTGCCCTTTTTACCCAGTGAAACTGTGCCTTTGTGTTTTTGAAACGTGCTGTGGTGAGCAGTGGCATCAGTTGGGTTGTTTCCTTTTAGCTGATGCAGAGGTGAAGTGGAAAATCCCCTGGGAAAGCTGCAGAGATGTTGAGTGGGTAAATTAATAGCTGATTAAGTGTTTTAAATAAAACACCCAAACCTCTGGATAGTGCAAACATTCCAGTTGCACAGGGAGGCTGTGGAGGCTCCATTTTTGGGGGATCCTCACCGGGAAGGGCCTGGAGCAGCCTGAGGGGACAGTGAAGGTGGATGGGCTGGAGCCCTGCCTGCCTCTGATCCTCTTCATCTCCAAGGACATGAACTTTCCTACTGGATGTGTCACTGGCAAGGGAGTTTAATTCTCCAGGGTGGGATCCTTGCTTTGTTTCGTGGCATAAATGCCACGTTTGAGGTGAAACATGAACAGATTGTGGAATTGCAACCACAACGTGGTCAAACCTCCCCAGTGCCCCGGGGGGGGAGGCAGGTTCATCACTGGGACGTTTCCTTTAGGGAGGGAAGGGGTTTTTATTTAAAGATTCCTGTTCCTCCTTCCCTGCAGGTTTTCCCACGGCCAGGTGGTGTCTGTGGAGGAGCTCCAGCCTTTCCAGGAGCCCGACCTGAGCTCGCTGGGGGTGGGCTCGGCCTGCCTGGCGAAGCACAGCGACGGGATATGGTACACGGCCAGGATCACTGGTGAGGGGCCCTGGGGGAAGGTGGAGGCTGATGGTGACGTGGGTGGAAAGCTTGGCTGTTGTGGTTAGTGACAGAAGAATGGTGAGCTGTGTGGCTGCAGCCCTGAGCTGAAAATCTTGGGGCAACAGGCTGAGCGGTGTCAGACTTGGGAAAGAGAGTGTGGGATGGAAAGGAGACATAAAGGGCAGGAATGTGGAAAGGAGATTAGTGCAAGGTCATTAACTGCTCTGAAAGGGAAGAGGCTGGTCCTGCAGGAATTTGCATGCATATTAGGTGAGAATTGCAATAATCTGCTCTTGTTTAAACAAAAACCAGAGGAGCTGGCCCTGGCCAGCAGCTGCTCATACAAGCTTCCCTGTGTCCTGAGAAGAAGCAGGGCTTATTCCCTCTTTCTGACTTTTTTTAACTATTATTAATTCAGAAGGGAGCAAGTGTAATTTCTCCTAAATTCCATTTCTCAACAGCCCATTTCTCTTCCCTTATAGAAATAAACCTTCAGGTATCAACAAAGGCATTGTGGAAGTGGCTTTTCATTGCAGTTGGTGCTTCTCCCTCCCAGACAGAAATAAAAAGCACAAATTAAGCCCAGAATTCTTAAAAACATTCTCCTTGGACCTTCCCCTGCTCCTGTGTCGTTCCACTGGAGCTGAGTCTGGCTCAGCCCCCCTGTGTGCTGGGGACTGACAGGAGCTCCTGTCCTTGCTGTTGCTTCTGCAGACGTGGACAGTGGCTACTACACAGTGAAGTTTGACTCCCTGCTGCTCAAGGAGGCTGTGGTGGAAGGGGACAGTGTCATCCCCCCACTGAGAAGTGAAGATGCTGCCGGGTCTGAGTCTGACGAGGACAGTGTCGATGATTCTGGTTATGCCAAAGGTGAGAGAGAGAGAAGGGCATGAGCAAAAGCTTCTTGTGATCTGGCTCTGCCTTTCTGTGGGACTGGATGGCTGTCCTGGAGCTCTCCCTGCGAGTGTCTCACCTCTGATGAAAGAGCAGTTAATCTCTTCATGTGTTCCTGAAAGGTAGAGAACAGTAATTAGCTGTTATGTTACAGCTGCCAACTAAAAATCTTTGGTTTATGCAAATCACTGAGCTAATGAAGGCTGGAGGTTTCCATGGGAACTTCCACGAGGGTGTGATATTTCAGAGTTCCAGGCTCAGAGCCTGTTTCTTATGTGGCTGCCTGAGTTGAACTAAAAAGTGAATCAGGAGATTTTCCCTCATCTCTCTGCAGCTTCATCACCCAGGAGTGTGAGATCCCAGTAACTGAGTGTTGGGTCCTTCCAAGTGACTTCTTGGAGGTTACACAGGCAGCCCTGTCCCTGTGCTGGTGCCACAGCAGTGTCACAGGGACAGGGTCGTGTCCTAGAGCCCTGAACATTTAACCTAACAGAGGTTACTGGATCCTGATAACACAGAATTAGCACCATGGCCCAGAGGAGCCTCGGACCCGAGGCAGGAGCTGGAGGCACAGGATAAGTGTTATGTGCCTCTGTGTCACCATCCTGGAAGGATGGAAAGGAAGCATAAACCTCCTGGGTGACTGTGCCTGGGTCTGAGAGATGGTTTAAAATTAAATTAAGTGAGATCTCTCATTTCAGTCACTCCCTGTGCAGTGTTCATGGAAGTTGACAACTCGGTAGGAACCAAGCAGGGCTGGAGGAGTGGCCAAATGGTTTTAGGGTGGGAGAAGTGAATTGTACTGCTCCACGAGGGGGTTTCATGCTGTGTGAGTGGCCCCCACGAGGGTTTTGCAGAGCAGCTTCGTTCCTGTGTTTCGCTGATTTTCCTCTCCTGTGCTCACAGTGATAGATTCAGGAGTTCCAGAGAACGGGAGTGGACTCCTGCGTGCAGCTCCTCTTTCGGTGGCTGGGAAGCCCATACTCGTGGCATTGGCTCCAAACTGCTTGTTCAGATGGGATATGAGTTTGGAAAAGGTAAGGGGAGGAGGTGGTCCTGTGGCTGTTAAGAAAAAAAACACCCAAGATTTGGGAGGATGAAGCCAGAACTTTGCCGTGCTGAAGGGCCCCGAGGCCTGAGCGATGCAATAGGTCACAGTGGTGTTGGAGGGAAGAGGGATGACTTATTCCATGGAAGTACAGGCATGTGGGGCAGCCAGCCCTGTATGGTAATGGCAAACACTGGAACCACGGTCAAGTTGGCGATCAAAGCCGTGAGAACTGCTGTGTGAGCGTCGGGAGGCTGGAGGTGGAGGGGAGCTGATCTGCAAAGCTTCTGATGTCTGTGTTAAGCACATCTCCTGGCTCCGGACACAGACTTCAAAGCCTGCTGAACCCGCTGCTCCCCACCCAAATTGCATCGAGCCTTGGGGGCTCTGGGAGGGCAGCCCTGCTGCCTGTGTGTCTCTGGTTCTCCCAGAGGAACCAAACCAGTTTTAAGTAGAACCTGGCTGGAGAAGCTGAGAATGTGAGGCTGGGCCTGGTTTCACAGAAACCGGCCCGGCGGATGGCCCCAGGCTTGGAATCACAAATCTCCTGCTGTGAAAGGCTCCAGGCCTGGCCTTTGCTGCTGCTCCCCTTGCTTGGACAGCAGTTGCAGCTTTTGGTACCTCAAAAGCCTGTTTGCTTGTTCTAAGCTTGTGAGTCTGTCAACGTGAGCCCGTGGTGGGAGGTGACTCTGAGAGGGGCTGTCCTCACTTGCTGTAATCACTCCGTGTCTCTCCTCAGGGTTAGGGAAGAATTCTCAGGGCAGAGTGGAGCCAGTGCAGGCTGTGGTGCTTCCTCGAGGGAAGTCCCTGGACCAGTGTGCTGAGGTGCTGCAGAAGAAGAAGCAGGGGAAGCTGGACCCAGGCAAATCGAGGAAATGCCGAGCAAAGGGAAACAACTCTGGACAGTCGGGCGGCCGGAAGCCCCCCCGGAACGTGTTTGACTTTCTGAACGAGAAGCTGCGTGGGAAGAGCACCGGGGACAAGGCTGGAGGGATGGCCCTGCCCCAGAGGAACAGCAAGGAGATCTACCACGCCAGCAAGAGCACCAGGAAAGTCCTGAGTGTCCACCTCTTCCAGACAGCGGAGGAGATTGAACAAACGCTGAGGGATATCAGGGGAATCCAGCAGGCCCTGGAACGCAACACCGGGCGGTAGGAGAACGTTCCCTTTGGGACCGAGTTCTTGGTGCTTCTGGGAAGGGGTGGGCTTGAAATGGGGTGTGGGAGGAACAAGTGAAACGTGTGGATGAGACCCAAGGGGAAGTGGAGGAGAGAGTTCAGTGTGTGCTTCAGGCCATCTTGGACACTGGCAGATGTGTCTGGCTGGAATTCAGGCTGTGGGAAAGAGAGGAGCTCTCTGAGGAAAGGTGTTGGACTCTTTTCTTTCTCGTGCCCACCATTGCAACGTTGCTGTTGAGCATGCCAGGAGAAAGTTTTCTAGCCCAAATTGTGCTAAGCATCGGGTTCTTCCTGGCTTTTAACAGGTCCCTTGTGCTGATCCCACAGGAAAGGGCAAACCGTCCTGGGATGAGGACAAGCCCTTGATCTTGCCACGCAGGATGACATTGCCACCGTGCTTTTTGCTTTCAGGCACAGCGTTGCTGCAGCCAGGCTGGAGGAGAAGCTGGCAAATGCTCACAAGAAGCTGGGGCAGCTGCAGGCCCAGGAGGCCAGACTGCAGCGGGAGCAGAAGAAAGCAGAAACCCACAAGAAGATGACTGAGTTCTAAGGTGCTGAGGAAGGCCTTGGACTGCAGGGATTGTCCTTCTAGTGCTCCTGGCCTCAGAGCCTGCATGAGCCATCCTGCTCCTCTGGGCCTCAGGCTGCCCAGCCTGAAACTGGGTGGAAAAGCAGCAGTTTCTGGATGCTTCTGAGCTCTGCTGGGACTGAGGGGGAGTGCACATCCATCCAGCCCCCAAAGCATTCCCTGGGCCTTGGATGAGGACTGGCTGTACAAAATATGATTCTCTGCTCTCTTGCACACGTTTTTCCTCCGTTTTCCCTGCGGTAGCACCTCCATCCAGAGTTCAGTGGCTGCTCAGGTGATAACACTGCTGGCTGCAAAGCAGCTGAGGGGGCTTGGACAGCCCCACATCCTGCCATCAGCTGTGACTTCTGCCTGCAGCCCCCCTGAGGAGCACAGGTACAAGCAGGGTCCCGAGCACGGCCTGGCAAAGCAGAAAAGGCTTGTGCTGGGAGAAAACATCAGAGGCAAAGTGCTTCAGCTGCTCTCTGCCTTCTGGTTTTTACTGTGGGATTTATCTGAGGGCTCCATTTTTTGGGGGGAGCAGTTCTTTGTAGCCTTAGTGTTAGGAATAGAGTGAAAACTGGCAGCTCAGAGGTGGGAACCAGCGGCCTTGAGGATCAGATTTCAGCAGTTTGACTGTAAGAGTATCCCAGGACATGCTGTAGCCTAACTCATTTGGCTTGGCAGGGAAGGCTGTGTGGGTCCACAAGTAGAGTGCCAACAGTGGGGGAATAAGCCAGCAGTGTAATGGGATTCCCAAACACTAGGAACAACTCCACAGGGAGCCTTGTGATTTTTGTCACCATCAGTTGGGTTTTTCTGTCCGAGGTGGCTCGCTGAACACAGGTCCTTTTACTAAAAAACCTCAGGATCCAGGTGCAGGTTGGACTGGGCCGTGGATGAGCACAAGGAGCAGGATCTGTATTGTCCACTGTGCAGCCCTGCAGTGGGAGAGCTTGGGGCTGGGCTGGGAGCAGCCCAGGAGAGTCTTTGGACAGGAAGGTTGTTCTCTCCCCTCTGTTACATTCTGCATTGGTGGCAGCCAATGCTTGCCCCAGAGGAGATAGTGGTTTCATCAGACTTTCTGGTGGGATTTGTGCATTGTAAAGGCTTTTTTTTAAAAAAAAAAAAAAAATTGCAATTCATGCCAGTATCTTACAGACACAGTTTTTTCTTAGTTTAAGAAACTGATTTCTTTTTATTCTGTGAGTCACTTTTCTCATGAAAAGGTTTGCTCCTTTAGTGCCCCCCTTTTTTATCTGTGCCTAAGAAGCCTGTAAAGCTGTCAGCCTGGGCAGGGCTGAGCCTGCTTGCAGGGCCAGGCTGCCAAACTAACCAGAAAATCTGAGGCTGAGGAAGATACGATCAGAGCTGTTCAAGTCATGTGGGATTTCACATTGCTGCAGACACACCTCCGAAAACACAGCGAGGCAGCAAAACCAGACAAGATGAACATCTTCAGGAAACCTGTGGGAGCACCTGGATCATGCTGTGGATGTGGAACTGGCAGGGGCTGCCCTGGCCACTTCAGCATCCATCAGTTCCTAATGGAATTGGCTGCAGGATCCTCATTGTTCTGAATTCCTGTTCTCCACACACGGGGCTCAGCTCTAGGGTTTAACAGTGGCTGCTCAGAGCCCTTCCCTCACAAATGACTGTTTGTTTCCCACACTTGAGTGTGGAGTGGTGACAAGGACTGATGTGTGCCCAGCTTACCATGGGTGCTTGCTGAAGTGGCCCGTGACTGGGGATCTGACCTGGGCAGAGAAATTTTTTGGGGTTTATTTTGTGTTCTGAGACTATATAACATCATCCCTTTAGGAGCTGGGTGTGTTAGCCCTGTGTCTCAGCTCAGTGGCTGCCTATTCAGGAGCCTCAGTCTCCTATTCCAGTGGCTGCCACCTCCCACCCAACACATCCACATCCCTGATGAATAAAGTCGGTGTTTATTTTCCCCTCTCTCCATGTAAGGCATTGCTCATTTGCAAGGTAATGATGATCTGGGGCGCCTCATTCTTTCCTGGTATTGCCCTGAGCACCCAGACGGGCCGGGCGGGGGCAGAGGGTGCTGCTGTGCTGGGAGCCTGTGAGCACAGACCCAGCCTACCCCGGGGTGAAGCCACCACCTCCGAGGCCAGGAAGCTGCGGGGTGTGTATGCTCCGTGTGTGCTCACAGCCGGCTGCTCCTCCCAGAGCTCGGGACTGGGAGAGCTCAGCGGGTTCGAAAGGCACAGGAACCCCTGATTGGGATTTACTCGGCGGGATAAAAGAAATCAAGTTCTCCAGGATGGCTGGCAAAGAGGAGAGCATGACTGGATCTCTGTGCTCCACCGTCCTCTGAGTTCCTGCAGAGTAAGTGCTGTTGGCTTTCCAGTCTGGGGAATCTGCAGTTAAACAGGAGGGGGGAATCCTTTAAGACCCTACGAGATCATAGGGAAGTCACAGCATGGATGGAGGTGCTGTTGCAGCTGGCTAGACTGGACAGGCAGGATTCCTGCTCTGCTCTGGGGAAGCACCAGCTGGGTTAAACCTTGCTAGTTGGGCTGAAGGCTGTGTGCCACTTCTGGAGGATGTGTGCCACTCCATGCTTTGTGCTCTGCTGCTGGGCGTCAGAGGGAAGAAAAGGTGCTGGAGGTTGGCAGCGCTGCTGGAATCCCGTGGTTGGGATCTGGAGGCTGAGTGGGAGCCAGTTGGTTTTGGGATGAATGAGTTGAGTTGGGAGGTGTGGGGTGTTGTGTTTTTTTTGGGTTTTTTTCAATAGGAAAATTTCGAGTTGTGTTGTGGGGAGGGGAACTGGAGTTTTGCTTGTGTTGAGCTGTGGGTGAGGAGGCTTGAGAGTGTGGTCACTGAAACTGTCCTCTGTAAACCTGAGGTTGTGCACAGCTACAGAATGTGTGGCAAGAAAACCACTGTGGTAGGCAGGTGGTTCTCAAAAAGGCACGTATCACCTTAATACGTTCTGGAGTTTGGAATCTGGCTTCCCATAACGGCAGATCCGAGCTCTCCACTGGTGTCCTGCTGTGGCTCAGCTCTGCAGAAAATCTGTCCAGCAGGTTTTTGCCTTAGAAGAGCATTTCTCTGCCCAAGTGAGTGAGTGTCCAGCGATCAGGGAGGGGCAGGAGGAAAGAAAGGCGCTGACAGCCTGGAGAAAAGCCCCACGGTGTGGGCGGGTGATCACTTAAATGGAGGTTTTAAAGCCATATTTTCTCAGATGCCACTCCAGCACGTGAGCAGCCGTCAGAACTGCAGCTGGGAGCATGCATCCAAGCTTGGGGACATTTGGGTCTGGCATTTAGAAACAGAGTTGGTCCTTTCTAAATGAAATGCTTCCAGAGGTGTTTGACCATGAAATCTCTCCTTCTCACTGCAGAGATGAGTGAAGTGGGTGAGATCTCATGCCTGCTCTGTGTTAGAAATTGTTTTAAAAATCACTAATTGCACCCCACGGTCTAGGGCAGATTCAGTGTTGTGACTAACTGTAACAGGGCTTTCATTTTTCATAATTAAAAAGAAAAAAAAAAACTATCTACTTCTGCTTCTTGGGCCTTTTTTGCAGCACAACTCCCCCGGGTACCCGAGAGGAGGTCGCTGCAGCCCTGTGCACAGTCGCTGATTGAAATCAGCTCAAAATGTTCCCCCTGGTTTCTTGCAAAAACCAGGCTTTGAGTAGCTTCACAGACTTTCTGCTCATCACCCTGCGCTGAAAACTGTGTGGTTTTATCTGGGGAGATGAATCAGAGGTCGGGCAGAATCAGCAGCAGCTCTGAGTTTTGCAGTGAAGTTGATCTTGTTTTCGTGAAACCCAGCCGAGGAACTTGCGCTTTTCGTAGGAGTCACAAAAAAACTCCCACATCCTGGAGTTAACAAACCATCTGCCCTTTACGGTGCCCGTGCTGGGGTGTCACGGGGGGGAGTTCTCCCTCCTGGGCCGTGGGTGTTCGTCGCACGTACGCAACGGCCGTGGCCGCCCTCGCCTTCAAAGCCACCCGGGCTTGCGGAGCCGGCACGTTGTGAAACCTCGTCTGCTGAGTCTCCTTGCCCCGGGGAACAGCCCCAGGACTGGGAGATCGATAACTTTATTGGCAGGAAATTCAGGTGCGGGTTTCAGAAGGTCTGGTTGAGACTTTGCCTTGCAAACCTGCTCGGTCCTACCCGAGCGGCTTCAGGCGGGCACTGAGGCTTTGCTTGCAAATGCGTAGTTTTGGGAGGCCCAACGAGTTGTCCAAAGTGGCTTTTCCCAGTGACTGCTGATCCTGCAAGAGGCAGTTTCACTGGTCAGAAATCCAGGAGCAACCACCCACCTGCACAACTGAGTAGGTCAGAAGAATTTCTCTGTATTCATTTCCACTCAGGAAGCCTCTCCCTTCTTCAATCTTAAAAATTTAGGGATGGAAAATCCCCCCGCTGTGGGATAAGCTGCCCCATGTGTGCCTGCCTCAGCATGCTGAAAGCTCCCACCGCGATTCCGACATCACACCGGTTCCCGACTGTCGTTCCTCGTTAGAACTTTGTCTGCTGAACCCCAGAGCCTGCTCGGCTCTGCCCTGAGCACGGCAGCTCCTGCAGCCTGTGATCCCATCACTCTAATGAGCTGAGCCAGTCCAGCGAGGAGCTCCAGGCTCTGTCTAACACGACGGCCCTGTTGCAGGTAATCCCTGTAATTAATGTATGCTCAGACAGAAAAGCTGTGTTGTCTAATTAAAACGTCGTTGGAGAGGGAACAGCCTTGCCTTCCCAGCTCTGATCTAAGCCAGTCTGTCCAGCCTGGTTAGTCCCTAAAAACTCGCTGTCTCACTTTCTACCTTGAACTAATTGCTCTCCAGGGTTCAGGCTTCAGTCAGGGCAGTTTCCAAAGGCATGGGAAGTTCTCAGATAAAAGGGTGCTCTCGGATAAAAGGGTGCTGCGAGTGGGCAGAGACCTGCCAGTTATTGGGGTAAAAGATGCTCCAAAGACACTGCAGTGTGACATGGAGGTCAGGGCAGTGGGGACAACGGGCATGGACTGCCCCGCTCGCCACGGAACTGCTGAAGCTTCTGAGATTCACATGAGGCAGGGTGGCTTCTCACCAGAGCTCGCCTGGCCTTTGTCATCCAGATGGTGACATTTGAGAGGGTGAGTAAGAGACGCTCGGTGTGCCCCGCAGGATCTGTGGGTGCCCAGCTGTGCTGGTGGAAGTTGTCCTGCCCAGCTCTGCCCAGGGACCCTGCTGGCCCCCTCTGCATCAGCTTCCTTGGCTTCTTGGAGCTGGGCTTCACTCCCGGGCTGGGAGCTGCCTCCGCCTCCTTTCGGCTTCTCCCGGGTGCGGGTCACAGCCCAGCCTTTTTTGGAGCGCGGGGTGCTCAGAGCTGAGCTGGGCAGAGCCGGGAGCCGCAGCCACCATCAACACTGGGGCAGGTGAAGCTGTGTCAGCTTTTGCTTTGGGTTTGCAGAGTGCTGACAGCGGAGCAGGGATGGGGATGGTGGGACTGGGGTCACCAAGAGCCTCCTGGGAGTGATCCTGACAGGCTGGGGAGCGTCTGCACTTTGTGTCGGGCTCCCCAGCACCTTCGTGCCTCTGCACCGCTTGCTCTGGCCCTGCCACTGCTGCGGTTTGCAGGGAAGGACTCTTCCCTTGAGGAAGGTGCAGGGACAAAGGCTGGGTTGGGGCAAAGCATGGCTTTAGGCAGAGGGAAGTGGTGGAAAGGTTGGGCGTTGTCTGCTCCCATGTCACAGCAGAGAGCAGCTGCAGACCCGGGGCTGTGGTGGTAGAGGAGAGGTGGGGTCTGTGTGAGACCTGCTGCAGTCAGAGGGTGTCTTGGGGTGTGAGAATGAAGAGGAGGAAGAGGTGGCTGTGAGGCCAAAGCTCTCCCATTTCTGGGAAGCTGAATCATCTGCCTGTCCTGTCTGGCCTCCCCTATGCTTGGGAGTGGTGTCACCTCCATCCCACAGCCCAGGCGGTGTTCTGGTGTTCCCAGAAAGCACCCTGTCACTTTTTGGGTGTTTCAGAGGTTTTCTAGGGCCCCTGGCAATCTTTTTCTTTTCAGCATCTCAGTGGCAACTTGGGAGCTTGAATCTCGTTGGGTTTACTGGGTTGGTTTTTTCAAAAGGAGCCAAAAGTTTTCCTGGGAGGTGGCAGAGCATCTGCTGCTGGGTGTCCACACTAGGTGGGGCACTGGAGGCTCCACGGTGACCCTGGGGAGGGCAACCACTGGCCAGAAAATGGGACATCCAGTGCATGTCCCACTCCAGAGGTGCCTCTCACGTCATGGAGCACCATTTCGTGCTGTGGTGAGCCTGGCAGTGCCCGGCTGCACCCCAGCTCATGTTCTCTCTCCCCACAGCTCAGCCCCACGGTGGTGTTGGAAGGGGATCCCCCATGGCTGCTGCCAGGGGTGAGGGGCCGGTGGGGACCCCACTCCTGCTGACCGGCGCTGCCCTGGCCCTGCTCGGTGGCCTGGTCTACCTGGGTGCCCTGTGTGCTGCCTGCAGACGGTACGTGCTGCCTGCAGCCCCTCTGCTTTCCCTCCTGGCACTGGGATGGGGCTGGGGGCCCCTCGGTGGCATTTGGTGGCCACACGTGGAGACCCCACGCGTGCCCTTCCTGATCTGGGACCACTGCCATCTGCTGCTCACCCAGAACCCCGGTGCCCTGTACCCCAGTGCCCAGGGACACCCCCTGCAACCAAAAACCTCACAGGAGCAACCCAGAGAGGGCTGAGCTGTGAGCGGGATGGGCAGGACGGGTGATGCCACGGGCAATGCCGAGGGTGGTGCCAGTGGTGCCCGGCACAGCTCAGTGGAGTGCAGGATGCAACTGAGACCTCTCCAGCCAGCACAGACCCTGCTGCAGGGCTGGGGAAGGAGCAGGGAGATTGTGGGTTTGGGGGATGCCAGGTTGGGGTCCTGGGGCACCTGCTCCTCACCCCTGGCTTGTCCACCCACCTCAAGCTCAGCTCCACTTCTCCCCACAGCAAGGGCAGGAAGAAGGTCGCTCCGGATGGGGTGAAACTGGTGGATGAGGTAAGCACACATTGGGGGGCAGCATCAACCCCACGGGGGGGGCTCTGGGGCTCCCAGACATGAAGCTGAGAGTTTGTGTTCCCCCACTGCAGTCCCTGCTCCGGCAGACACAGCTGCGATCGCTCAGCAAGTCGGACACGAAGCTGCACGAGCTGTACCGGCTGAAGGCCAGAGACAGCGGTGAGTGGTGGTGGAGCTGGGAAAGCCAACGGGGCCGGTGGCCCTTGGCAAGTGCCTGCAGTTCCCCACACTGCCCAGGGAGCACACCACGACATGCACAGCCGTGCTGTGGTGCTGGCATGGTGCTGGCACAGCGGTTGGTGCTGCTGGCACAGCGGTTGGTGGTGCTGCCTCCCCCATGTCCCCTCATCTCCTCTCCTCTCCTGCAGCCCAGCGCCCAGCCAGCCTGGACCTCCCCGCAGCCCCCGCAGCTGAGTCCCTGCCCAGCTCTGGCCTCCTGCACCGTGAGCTGCCCCAGATCCCCGTCCCCGAGCCCCCCGCCACATCCCCGGCCCCTGACCAGACCTACTCCAACCTGCTCTTCACCCCACTGCGGAAACCGGCAGCAGACACCATCTATGAGTCCCTGGCAGTGGGGGGGGAGGACACTCCAGTGTCCCTCACACCCGCTGGCACCCAGCTGTCCCCCCCGCGGGTGGGGCACGGGGCGGGCGATTACGCCCGTGTCCATAAGGTGAAGAAGGCGGTGCCTGTGGAGGTGCAGGATGAGGCCATGGCAGGACCCTCTGGAGCACAGCAATGCTGGGATGGCACAGGCAATGCCCCCCAGGCCAAGGTACGACTCTGGGGGGGCACCAGGGATGGGGTACAGAGTGGGTCATGTAATTCCCTGCCTCCCTGTAGCGCCCGTGTTTGGAGCAGGGTATAAATTAGGCTACTGCATTTTCACTTTTTTTGGGGGTTTTTTTGGAGTTAGAACAAAACCAAAACCTCAGAGGGCAGGTGATGCCCAAAATGCTGCTCCCTATGCCCCACAGAAGGCTTCCTGGGCTGCACGAAAAGTGGGATCCCCAACAGTTAATCCACTGCCAGGATCCTCTTGGAGGGCTGTGAGAATCTGGGGAGGGGGGGGTGGCACAGGCACGGGGATACCCTACAGTGGGCAGGGATCGCCCCCAAACCCCCACCCAAAAAAGTTCCTTTTGCAGCTGGAAGAGATGTACTCGACAGTGTGCAAAGCCACCAAGAAGAAATCCCAGGTCCCTGCATCGACCCCAAGGGCCTCGAGGAAGGCGGGTTCTGGGTGGCCACCCCCACACCAGCAGGAGGGTGCCCCAGCCGGGTGCTGGACCTCGTCAGCCCAAGGCTCCTCTGACCCCTGCTATGAATCCATCAATGACAGAGCCTGGACTGCCCAGGGCCGTGGCCCCGACCCCGACTACGAGGCTGTGGACATGAACTGGAAGAAGGCAGCGAAACGGGACAAGCTGGGGAAGACCTGTGTCCCTGAGAACCTGTACGAGAGCGTTGGGGACATTTGGGCAGGGGAGCCCCGGAGAGCCTCCACCCGGAGGACAGCCAACGGACTGGAGGTTTACATCACCAACCTATAGCCCCCTTGGAACTGGGGTCAGTGCCACAGGGGGGTCCCACCCTGGCTGGACACTGTCAGTGCCCAGAGACAGGCACCTGCAGCCCTGGGGCATCCCTGCACAGGCTCTCTGTATATATTTCTGTTATTTTTTTTTAAGTGTCCTTGTCCCACCCCAGCCCAGCTGGTGCCAGCAGGTTGATGGTGGGATGCCCCAGGATGGGCAGTTTGGGGGTGCTGGGTGCTGTGTGGGACCCCAATGGGACAGGGCTGGTGGTATCACCAAGATGGGAATGGGGGGGGACCGGTCCTGTTTTAGGGCAGGAGATGGCAGGACTGTGGTCAACCCTGTCAGGGGCTGCAGAACTAGACCCTTATCAGGAGTTTCATGCCATGAGTGAGGGTCTCTGTCTTCCTCCTGCTGCCTGGGGGAGAGCAGGGCTCCCTCCAGCCTCCAGGAAGCCCTGAGTGACTTTGCTCCCATCACGGAATGTCCCTTGTTGTTGAGGAGATGGAATCATCTCTGTGCTTCTATGGAATCATAGAATATCCTGAATTGGAAAGGACCCAGAAGGGATCACTGAGTCCAACTCATGGCCCTGCATAGGACAATCCAGAAATCCCACCGTGTGGATTGTGGACTGTGGCAGTGTGTGGACTGTGGGCTCTGCTCCATTCTCCCACTCCCACCCACCCTTTCAGACTCACGCAAGGGTGTCTCTGTGGGCAGCCATCACCCAAACACCATTAAAAGGTTGAGAGGGTGTTAACACTCCTAAACTGGATCTAAATCCGTGGTTCTGGGGGCTGGTGCTGCTGCAGCAGAGACACAGTGATGCTGGGAAAGCCCCTATGGGCACAGGGTGACTGTGACTGCACCCGCCCTGCATCGATGGTTTGGCACCTCCGAAATGGGGACATGCAGCCACAGAGCTGCCAAAATGGGATGGCCTGTGCCAGAGCAGGGACTTCCTCTGGAGCTTTGCACAGGGTTGGGGTAGGAACCAGGGCGTATTTGCACAGCAACTTGCTGCCTGCTCACCGCCTCATCACCTCCATGGGTCCTGCAGCCTCAGTGTGCCAAGAAACGAGTGCTCAGGAGAGCTGGACGTGCAACCCTCAGACCCCAGGGCTTAAACTTTCCTCCTCCCCACTGGGAATTGGGCACCCCTGCCCCAAGGGATGCCCAGTGACCCCCAGGTGATGACACGATGGTGGGCTCAGTCACACCGATGCCTCCGCCGGGTGTAGCCCGGCAACAGGGGCTACCTGGCACGGTGGCACAGTGGCCTGGTGCTCGCTGGAGCCGGGTGGAACCTGCAGCCCCTGTGCCGTGCCGTGCCACGCCGTGCAGCAGGAAGCCACACGCCTTCCTTCAGCAGCTTTGCCCCCACAGCGCGGCAGGTGAGGAGATTAAAACCGAAAACGCGGCGCTCAGCAAACCCCGCTGCAGGCGTTGGAGCCGGAGGCACCCCAGCCTCCGTCAGCCCCGCGCTCGACGCCAAACCACAGCGCCCGCTCGAGAGCTGCTCCCATCCCCCTGCGAGATGAGGGCCCCGATAGAACTCGGCTGGTGCCGGTGCTGCCGCGCTCTTCCTGCTGCCAGCCCGGTAACAGCTCCCCCCGTGCTGCCCTGGCCGCATCCTTCCCCTGCTCCCCTTCTCCCTCACCCACCTCACAGGGCTGGGTCCCTCCTGCACCACCTGCACCCCCCCCCAGGAGCTGGTTTGGGCTCCGTGGCCTCACACAGGGGTGTCAGCTCCCTGTGGGATCAGAGCGGCTTCACTCTGGGGCGAAGTGGGCCCTGTGCTGCCCTAGGGGCATCGCTATGCTGCCTCCATGGGGAAAGGAAGGCTTGGCATGGCACCTGGGGAGGGAAAGCTCCTGTTCTGGCAGAGCTGAGGTGGCCAATGCATCTTCCCAACCTGCCCCAGCAGCAGGTGCAGCACGCTGGGCAGGGCTGCCTGCGTGCCCATAATTCCTGTGGGACTTGGGAGAGCCGGACTCAAACAAAAGATCAAGTGCCCAGTCCTCAGGGTGATGGAAAATGTGCCTGGAGCCCTGCAGGCTCGAAATCTGGGTAGTGAGTGAAGAATCCACCCCAAAATGTCACTTGGAGTCTCGGAGTCTGGTCGGGAAGATTGAAGTCAGAGTGAGGGGAGAGGGTAGGGCTGGGAGCACCCTTCCTGGGCCCCGGGGATGGACCTGTACGGGGCTCTAAGTCACGCTGCTAGGGGATGGTGCTGCAAGGGACGGTGCTGAACGGTGCTGTTCCCACAAGAGGGAGCGAGCAGGAGCCCAGCTCACGCCGTACGGTGCTGAACGGGGCTGCCGTGTCGTCCTGCACTCCGCAGGACGGTGCACGGTGCTGCAAGATGCGTTACACACCGCACGGTGCTGTGCTGGGTGATTCTTGAGGGTGTCCTGTGCAGGGCCATGAGTTGGACTCAGTGATCTTTGTGTGTCCCTTCCAACTCAGGAGATTCTATGGTTCTATTTTGGGATGGCACCTTGCCGAGCCCCCCCAGCCCGGGCCGGGGGTCGGGCTGGTGGCATTGGGGGCCCTGTGCAAGGGCGGGCGATGCCCGTGGAGTTGCTCAACACTGAACGGAGCTGCCGGAGCGGCCAGCTCAGCGCTTCGGCCGCCGTTAACCATTAAACCAGAGCAGGGGCGGCCGCGGAGCCTCCCCCGGGCCCCCCGGGCTCCTCCAGGGCCGCTCTAACGGGGGCTGTGGGGCCGGACACACCCCAGGGACGGGACAGGACAGGATGGGGATGAAGGCTGCTCCGGCTGCGCTCCTCCTCCCGTCCTCCCCCCGCAGGTTTGGGGCCCCGCGGGTGTCCCGGTTCCCCGGGGACGCTGCTGGTCCCCCCCTTCCATGCAGGGGGACCCCGCGGGCGGCAGTCCCGGGGTGACACCCGGGCTCTTGGCCGGGCGCGTGGGGGCTTTCCCGGTTTGCTGCTTTATTTCACCTTTAGGAAAGCACCTGGGCATGGCGCAGGCTGGAAGCGGCACCTCCAGCCACCCCCTCCTCCTTTCCCACCAGAGCAGGGAATAAGGTGCAGCCAAAGCACCCCTGGAAGCAAGCTGGGAACATCGCCTTCCCGGGCAGGGCATCCCCGGGGTGCCGCCCCAGCACCCCCAAAGTCCCCGAGCCGTGGGAATCAGCCGTGTGGGTCAGCCCAGGGCTGCCGGGGGACAGGCGGGGAGACGGGGTGGGGACAGGCGGGGGCCACCGTCCGGGACAAGGCACACGGACTCTGTCCCGGCCTCCAGAATGCGCGTTGGTCAATCCAGCAGCAGCAGGATCTGGTGGCCCCTCGCCGGCCCTCCTGGCCCCGGGGAAATCGGGGCAGGTGAGGAAGAGCACGGGTGGGAGGCAGCCAGGGCTCCCCAAGCACCCCGACCCCAATACTCAGTACACTACAAGTACCCTGTGCCCCCCACATGCCCAGGGCACCCCAGTACCCCCTGCGCCCCCTGTAACACCACACAACCCACACACCCCGGGCACCCCACATGCCCAGGACACTCCATGCACCCTACGAACCCCATGTACTTCAGTACCCCAAGCACCCCCAGAACCCCACGCACCCCGGGCACGCCACACCCAGCCCTGCCATAACGGGTGGGTTTGGGCAGGACTGACCCTAAACGATTGGGACTGGGGACAGCCCTCCCACCCCAAAAACACAGACCACACCTCCTTCCCAGCAGAAAGACACTGTAACTTTTGGGGGAGCCCTATAGCCAACTTCCAGTGGGTCTAAAACTTCGGAGGGAACTTTGGGGGGGCCCTATACGTTTTGGGGGAGTATCACTTTGTGGGGAGCACCGCAACTTTTGGAGAACCCCTCTAACTCATCGGCAGCCCTAAAATTTGATAGGGGGGACATAAGCTTTGAGGGGGGGAAACCCCCGAAGTTTTAACACTGGGAAGCTTCGCCCCGGTAAGTCTGAAGGAGCTGCCGGGAGTTTGGGGGGGTGGGGCGCTTTCTTGTGGGGGGCCCCCCTAATTCCTCGCCCTAACAACAGAATCGGGGGAATTTTCGGGCGGTGGGGGGGTTCCCCCGCAACTTTTTGGGGAGCTCCGCGAGTTTGGCGGGAAAGCGCGGGGCGACTTCACGGCGGCCCCAGGCGTGCCGGGAGGGCTCCCAGGAGTGCCGGGACGGGAGGTGGGACACGGGGTACCGTTGATCGGGGCTGGTGGGTTGGGTGGTGTTGGGGGGTGTGTGGTGTGGTTTTTGGGGGGGTCCCGCGGGCAGCGCGCGGCGGGAGGGCAGGGCGCGCGAACATGGCCGCGGCGGGAGGGGCGTGGCCGCGGCGCGGGGGCGTGGCCGCGGCGGGCGGGAGCGAGGGGGCGCGGCCGCGGCGGGCGAGGAGGGAGGGGGTGGGCGGAGTGACAGCGCGGCTCGGCCAATCGGGAGCCCCGAAAGCGGCGGCCGCGCTCCGGCGCGCGCGCCCCGGCCAATGGCGAGGCTCCGGGGGGGCGTGGCCGAGAGGCCGGCGCCCGACCCCGGCCGCGCGCGGCGGAGCGCGCTCCCCCACCCACTCCCCCCACCGGGCCGCGGCCGCTCGCGCATGGACCCCCGCGCCCGCCCGCGGTCCTAATGCCCGCCCGCCGCCGCCGCCGCCCGCCGCCGCCGCCCGCCGGGGCCGCCAGCAAGGTACCGCGGGGGCGGAGGCGGCGGGCACCGGGGTGGGATCCCGGGAGGGAGGCGGCGGCGGCGGCGGCGGCGGGGGGCGGTGACAGCTGACAGCGGCCCGCCCGAAAGTTTCCCCGCCGGTAAAATGGCGCCGCGACGGGATAAACTTTGGCGGGGGGGAGTGTGTGGCAGCGGGGAGCCCGGGGGTGGGGGGTTACACACACACATACACCGGCCACCCGCTCCCCCCACCCCCACCGCGGTGGGATCATCCCTCCTGGATCGCAGCCCTGTGCGGTATTCCAGGGATCTGCCCTGCGAGGGATCCGCCCAGCGCCGCCCTGGGAAGATCAGCGATGATCCGCTTGGAGCGGGATCCGCTTGGAGCGGGATCCGCTTGGTGCTGGACCGCCTGGGATCTCCCTGGAGCGGGATCCCCTTGGCGCCGCCGCTCAGGCTGGGAATTGTGTCTGGGATTGGCCTGGCAGAGACAAGTGTGCTCCCAGCGCTGGGGATACCTGCTGGATCCTGGGGGATCAGCTCAGAGAGGGATAAACTTGGGATGTGGATCCCTAGGCGGGATCCGTGCTGGCATGTGGGATGTGCGTGCTGCCACCTTGGAGCTGCCTTGCAGAAGGATGTCAGGTCATTTCCTGGCTCTGGAGATCCCTGCTGGATCCCTGCTGGATCCCTGCTCGTGGTCCTGTGGATCTGCCTGGGGAGGGATCCACTGGCTGCTGATGCTCAACCAGCAGGTGTTGGCACTGGGATCAGCCTCCCAGGACCATCCGGGGAGTGCCAGGGAGATCCTGGCTGGATGCCACTGAGACCTGGTGGGATCCACATGGGATCTATCCCAGCGGGGGTGTCTGGCAGGGTCCCTGCACAGCCCTGCCTGGAGGCACCGATCCAGCTCCCCAAACCCAACCAAGAGTCGGGGCAGGGGGGTATCCCTGCGGGATCCATTGCTCGGGGACTCTTGGCTTCCCACCGCTGTCTCTCCCACAGGCCCCGCTGGGATCCGAGGGCTGGCTGGGGGAGCCGCCGCCGCGCCAGGATGCGGCCAGCCGGGAGGCCGTGCTGCGGGTGCTGGACGCGGGGCTGGAGCAGTACCTGGCGCTGCACTCGGCCGTGCAGTGCATCCCCGTGCCCCGCCACAGGTAGGGCCACCGGCACAGCCACCGGCACAGCCACCGGCACGGCCACCGGCACGGCCACCGGCACGGCCACAGCCCTCCCACCAGCACCGGCCTCACCGCAGGAAATGGGATTTTGTCCGCCGGCCACAGGAGGACTTTGGCCGCTGTCAGCCGCGCCGGGTGTCCGGCAGTGACCGGCCGTCCCACTCTGGGGGCTCCCTGTGCCGTGTGCCGGGCTGGGAGCATCACTGCCCTTTGCAAAACGGTTTCTGGTGCTCCTGACCTCTCGCTTCTTTTTTTTTTTTAATCTAAATTTTTTATATTTTTTTCCCCACCTCATGGAGCTGTTCGGCCCAAGTTGAGCCATCCCCACGTCTCTGGGTGGGATGTGGGCGCCGGTGCCCTCCAGCACGGCACTGCCCCCAGGCATGGAGGGTTTTCCCTCAGGGTGGGAGACAGCAGTGTTTTTTGGCTGGCTGCCTGCACTTCTGCCATGCCCTGCCAGGGAGGATTCCAACCGGCTGCTGGGATGATCCCTGTGGGGATCAGTGGCATTTCAGGGTGCTGCAGGGCGCAGGGCACCCGCTTTGCACCTGGAGACACCCCCAGCACGGTGTGGCGACTGTGGCCTTGTGCCACTCACACAAAAGCAAACCACTGTGTCCCCCAGTCCCAGCAGCTCGTGGGGGGATGGAGAGGGATGGAGTGGCTCAGGAGGCCCCATCCATCCTGACACAGCCCCCCTGCTCTCGCTGGCAGGAAGCTCTCGGGCAAGGCGGGCATCGACGAGGTGATGGCGGCCGCGGTGCTCACCAGCCTCTCCGCCAGCCCGCTGGTGCTCGGGCATCCCCCGGCCACTCACACCCCAGGTAAGAGTGTGTCCCTGTCCCCCCTTCCCTGGACACATGTCCCATGGCAGGACCTGACCTTCCTCCTCCTCCTCCTCCTCACCAGAGCCGGGCGGTGAAGTCTGGAAGGAGGCTCCTGCCATGTCCTCCAGCTGCAGCAGCAGCAGCAACACCAGCGGGGACTGGAGCTGGGACCCCCCCAGCGACCGCTCCACCCCCTCCACCCCCTCGCCCCCCCTCTCCAGCCACGTCCCCAGCACCTTCCTGCCCACCCCGCTGCCGGATGAGGGCCCTGACGAGCCCGACGGCACCCACTTCATCTTTGGAGAGCCCATCCCACGGAAGAGGAAGGTGGGATGAAGCTGGGGATGATTCTGGGGATGAGTTTGGGGATGGGAAATAGTGGGGATGGGGATGAAGAGGAGGATGAGTTTAGGATGAGGTTGAGGATGTGGCTGGTGGTGGGGATGAGGTTGGGAGTGGGGATAGTGAAGACAGGGATGAAAAGGAGGGGGATGAGGTTAAGGGTGGGGATGGCGGGATGAGGTTGGGGATGCAGCTGGTTCTGGGGATGAGGCTGGGCATGGGGATTGTGAGGGTGGGAATGAAGAAGAGGATGAGTTTGGAATGGGGATAACCATGTGGATGGGTTTGGGGATGGGGATAATGCTAGGAATGACAGTGGGGCTGGAGATGAGGTTGGGGATGGGGATGACAGTGAAGATAGGGATGAGGATGTGATGGAGACAGGACGGCGAACCCTGACACCTCTCTCCTGCAGAACTCCACCAAGGTGATGTTCAAGTGCTTGTGGAAGAGCTGCGGCAAAGTCCTCAGCAGCTCCTCAGGGATGCAGAAGCACATCCGAACAGTGCACCTTGGGTAAGCACGTGGGGTCCCCCTGGACACCGCAAGGTCCCCTGGTTCCCCCTGTGGGGTCCTGCCCTGGATGGGGGCAGGGTGTTGCAGCCAGACCCTGCTGTCCCTGCAGCCGGAAAGCCGACCCCGAGCAGAGCGACGGCGAGGAGGATTTCTACTACACGGAGCTGGACGTGGACGTGGATGCGCTGACGGACGGGCTCTCCAGCCTGACTCCTGTTTCGCCCACCTCCTCGGTGCCTCCCGCCTTTCCCGGCCCCGAGGCTCCGGCTCCGCCGCTGCCGCTGGCACTGCCGATCCCCGACCTGGCCCTGGCCTCCCCCTGCAGCCCCCCGGGCCCCCCCGGCCGCTGCCACGTCCACACCGACCACGCGTACCAGGTGAGGGGGGATGGGGGTGGAGGTGGGGACAGGGACGGGCGGGGGGCTCACCCACCGTCACCCTCCAGCCCCAGCAGCCACCCCGTGTCTGACTGTCTGACGGGGGCTGTGTCCTCTCTTCCAGGGCTGCCGGACCCCCCCGCGGCCACCTCTGTCCCCTTCTTCACCCACCCCGCCACCGCCCAAGCCACCCGCCATCCCCAGGTGAGCCGTCACGCCCCACACCCTGTCCCCTCCCTCCCTCCCTCCCGCGTGTCCCCGCTCCCCGTGAGCCGCCCTGTGCCCTGTTCCCGCAGGAGGCCGCGGGGCGATGCCAAGAAGTGCCGCAAGGTGTACGGCATGGAGCACCGGGAGATGTGGTGCACGGCGTGCCGCTGGAAGAAGGCCTGCCAGCGCTTCCTCGACTGACGGGGCCCCCTCCGCGGCTCCCTCCTTCTTGCACATTTTGCACTCGAGGTGCCTTCGCGCCCCCCAAACCCCCCTGGCCGCCCCCCCCGGACTCAGGGAACGGCCCCCAGCCCCCGAAAGCTTTATGTGCACACACACAGCCCCCCTCGCCCCCCAGCCAGGGAGCTTGTCCCCCTTCCCTCTTTTTTTTCCTTTGAAAATAAGCTAAATCCAACCCCGCTCCTGGCCGGTGGGGGCTGGGGGGTGGGTGGCCGGCTGCTCCCGGCCCCCTCCCCACTCCGGTTTGGGGACCCCCCGAATAAGCTGTGCCTGTGGCCGGCGGGGGCTCGGGAAAGGGGGTGTCTGTTCCTCCCGGGGGGCAGCCCCAGTGCCCAGGGCAGAAGTGGGCGCCTGCCCCCCCTTCCCCCTCCTTTACCCCCCCAGGGGGTTTTTACTCTTTGTATTGTCATTTCTCTCTCTTGTTCCGGGGAGCAGTAGCTCCCTCCGGGGCTGATGCCCCGGGAAGTGCCTGCAGGAATGCGCCCATTTGCACTAAGCCAAACTGCACAAAGAGGGGTCTTTTTGTTTTCCTTTTTTTTTTTTCTTTTTTTTTTTTTTTTCCTTCGTGTGGTTTTTATTTTTTAAATAAAATATATGAAAATTCGTGATTTTAACCACTCCCACAGCACGAGAGCGCGCGGGCCGCAGGACGCCTCCAGCCCTGGGTGGGTTCTGAGGGATTTAATTCACTTTAAACCCCCTTTTTACCCCCAAAAACCCCTTTCCCTCCCTCTCCAAAACCATTTGGAGGGGACAGGGAGGGTAGGTAGTGTGGCCCTGCCACCTTCCTGCCCTGTGGGAAGGTTCCCTTTGTATCAGGGACTCCCCATTGCAGGGTCCCCCCTCTCAAGGGGTCAGACACTGCTTTGGCCCCATGGGTTGGTTGGTGCTGTGCCCCCCACCTGCCCCCTCTGGGGATGTGATGTGTCAGATCCAGAAGGAAAAAAAGCCAAGTATTTGGATTTTCTTTTTAATGGTTCCTGTTCTTTATTTACTGTTAAGAGAGGCAGGGTGGGCACCCTGGGCCCCTTGGCACCCCCAGATCTGCTGCCGCCCCCCCTCCTGCATCCCCTAGGAATGGCATTGCCCTCTGCATCCTCCTGGGAGTTGTTTTATTTTCAGATAAGGCCCTAAAAATAAAGAAATTGCCACCAACACCCAGCAGGGAGTGGGGGAACGAGCCACAAGAGGTGCCTGTTTGGGATAGAGATTGGAAAGGGGAAGGGTGAGGGAGAAACACCCCCAGTCTGAGGGTGAGCAGAGCTCCCTGCTGGGGTTGAAGGGAGGTTTTGGGGAGTGGGGACCCCCAGTCCAGCATCCCAGAGCAGGGGAGGGTGCAGGGCCCTGCAGCACCGCAGGGCTGCAGCTGGGTGGTGCCCAAGGTCCCCCCTGTCATCCCATCCTTACAGGGCGAGGAGGGAAATAAAGTAACTACATCATAAAAAAAAAAAAAAACAAGAAAAACCAGACAAAATCGTAGCAGCAATTTCCCAATTTATTGAAACTGATTGATTTTTGCAGGTTTGTCTAAGCTAAATCCCATCACAAAGGTTCTATCCGAGGGGCAGCCCCCGGCAGGCAAGGAACCGGGCAGCAACTAGAAAATAAACTCAGATTTACCTGAACTACATCGACAGAAAATCAGTACAACACAGCATGTTCTCCCACTGACTTCTGGTTAAGAAATCTCCTCAACCTCCCCAAAATATTAAACACATCTTCAATACAAACACAGGTTTATAATAATTAATATAAAGTCAGTATAATATAGAATATTCCCAGAAAAAAAAAAAATCAACAATCTTCAAACACCATCCTTTTTTGTGTTTGTTCAGCTTTATTTTTGTAGACAGGTTTAAAGCACGTTGAAAAATAAATATATATGAAAGCATACACACAGCACTCTGACTGGGGGGGGCTAAAGAAAAAAAAGACTGAAATTCAAAACACAATTCAGGATCTACAAAAATCAAAGGAACCACTAATTATGGCTTTCGTAGGAGTCGCACGTGTCACAGAATGAGCGAAAATTAAGATTATCATCTTTGAGAATATTGCAAAAAATTCCAGTTTTTGCATCGTTTTCATGGAGTTTCTTTCCTCAAGGGCAATGTGCAAAAGGAGGAGCGTTGGGGGTGAGGGGGGTGCTCGGAGACAGGGTCAGAGCCATCAGTCCCAAAACACACCCACCCACCCCAAAGCCACGCAGCTTCGCTTGGGGAAAGCAGAGTGTTTAAAGGCAGGAGTGGGGAGAGGAAATAAAAGGGGAAGTAATGCTGGAGGGGGGTTTCCTTTCGTACAAAAAAATACTCGGTTTGTTGTCCAAAACATTGATTTTTGATTAAAAAAAAAGGAAGGAAAAGGGAAGGGACAGTCACTTTGCAAAACTTCCTCAGGGAAGTTTTTCCTCTGCCTCCACACAGTCACAGTTGTGAGGCTTCGGGGTGACCTTAAAACACACAAAGCTGGGGAATGAACAATTTTTAAACAGTATTTTTGGAAATTCTGAATTGACAGACATTAAAGGACCTCGTTTGTCTCCATCCTTTAAGGTATTATCCTAGTCCATGTATCCCTGGGATGTTTTCCAGAGGGCACAGGCAGGACTAAACCTCCAGCCCCTGTTCCATGCCATGGTCGAAACGCTCTGTACTCCTGGCACTCGTGTTTTAAATAAAAAATCAGGATAATCAAGGAATTTGAGGAGGAACATTTTTACATGTATAAATGCTTAAAAAAATGAGCTGCAAGTTCTGGAGGCCAAGTGTATCCACATTTTACCTCTAAGGGGTTTATTTGTTTCGGGACTAAGTCTGTATATATATACACACACATATTATATATATATATATATATTTAGAAAAAATTAAAAAAAGGGAACCTCAGTGAAGTATACAAAGCCCTGAAGGGAAGTACAAAGACGAGATGCAGAACAGGCAGAATCAGTGGGGTTTTGTTTAAATCTCCAAGAGCAGAAGTTTGCATAGGCAGTAGATCTGAGAGATCCCGGAGAGAAGCTGGAGGGATGTGATCACCCAGAGCAACTGATGAAGTTTATATAAAGTTTCAGCATTAAAAAAAAAAAAAAAAAATGCACCCAAATTCCTGTTTTTGAACTGAAGTCGGAGAAGGTTAATTCCTGTGTTCCCACCTCCATCAAAACAAAGCACTTCACTGGACATCAGGTGTCAGGAGGGGTTTATTTGGTACGTGGTGTTAGTGGGGCAGAAGCTCGTGCGAGGTTAGAACGGTAACCTGGGAGAAGTTTTTATGTGGATTTTCCGTTTTTCTCTCCTTTTTTTTTTTTTCATTGCTTTTATTTTTTTGCATCCTCAGCTCGAAGAGCCTCGAAGTGGCACAACTGGGGAACGCTCCTGGGCGCCGCCTGGCCCCTCTGCCCACCCTTAATAAAAATAAGGAAAGACAAGAAAATAATACGGCATTTCCAAAGGAATTGTGAAGCAAAGCTCAGCACCCTGTAAATCCAATTACAAAACTGAGTCACCCAAGGGTGAGGGCAGGAGGAAGAGGAGGACTCAGCCCACACCTGCTCCTCCTTGGAAGGTGGATGCACACACTGGAATCAGAGGGGATGGGCGATCGGAATGTCACGCAAACCCAGGGGTTTGAACTGGCTGGGTCTTAAAATTCTTTTTTTTTTTTTTAAATAGATTTTTACATATAAAAAGCAAAGCTACAGATAAATCTTTAAGTACTGTATGTATTTGTCTACATGTAACAGGTGAGGCTGCACGTTCAGGACCTCAGGCATGCCCACCCCCTCCATATTTACAGGGTAAATGACAATAAATACAGAGCCCGCACTCCAGGGGGCCAAAAGCGGGATAAGGAAATTATCATTCTGGAAACCCCCCCCAAAACCGCTGGCAAAAGGTATATAAAGGTCCAATCGTGACATACTGGGTGGGTTTTTACAGCTTTTTAAATAGGGGAAGAGAAGGAAAAGAAGCTAAAATGCAAAACGGGATTTTTACAGGTTAATAAAAATGTTCCTGCACGACCCACTCTGCTCTTCCCACATTTGAGGAAGAGGGTTATCCATGCTCACTGGCTAAAGCAACAAAGTCCCACTAACTCCCCCAGTCCAAGGAGCAGCAGCAGCGATGCTGGCGTGGCCTCACAGAGGATTTTTAGGAAAGACCCGCGTTCCCACACTGCTGAGGAACCCCCCAAACCAACCCAGCAGGAGCCTGGGAGCTGCTGGAGGCTCCCAGAGGAGATGATGGCCAGCGTGAACTGGGGATGATGGATGCAGAGAGGATGTGGTGAATGAATGTCTGCAAGGAAGTGAGGAGCAGAGAAAGAGACTGAACGCCATAAACCCAGGATGCAGCTGGAATCAGGGAATGAACAGAGAACCAGCCCCTGCAAGTGCCAGGATCGAAGCTCCCACCGCACTCCACCAAATCCCGGCACCGAGCGCCTTAAATCCTTCCAGATGATTTGCTTTACGGGGGTTTATGCACAATATGCTTTTAATTCCTTTGCTGGGTGGAACCAGGCTTTTCCTTAGGGACCACCAGGCCTGCAGGAATGCTCTCTGTCCCGCAGGGAGGAAAATAGCACCTTGAGTCATTTGGCTTCTGGGTTGTCTTTAGTGGCAGACATTGTAGAAAACTGCTCGATGGCAAGGAAGGAGTGAGGTCTTCAGCTTTTTTTTTTTTTTTTTTTTCATTTATTTATTTAAAAAAAGCACCAGAAGCAAAGAAGTGAAGGTAGAACAAGCTGCGTCTCAGGAACAAAGACACTTCCAACACACGCTGTTACTGTTATTTAGGTGTAGCTGGAAGAAGGCAACAGTGGCCGATATGAACAGGGAGAATCCAACTACCTGGAGCGGCCCCACAGAGTCTGAGGAGACTCCGGGAGAGAAACCTGGTTCTTATTGAAAGAGAAAATGCTTTATTTGAAAATTTACACAGAACCAGCGCAGCTGAAGTTTTTGTCATGAACCAAGCAGGCGTTTGCTACACCTCCCAGTGATGAACGAGAGTGTTTAGATTGGCAAGGAAGAACAAGGTACCCAGGCGAAATCCTGGCCCCACCACAGTCCACGGGACGGGAGCAGCAAGGTTCCACCCCGCTGGGATCTCCTCACCTTGGCTTCCCGCCTTTCCCAGCTCATCCTGCACTTGGCCCAATGCCTCGTTTTTGCTACGGTTTGCATATATTTACGAAAAAGGCAGCTGAGCAAAGGGGGAGAAGTGGGAGATATTTGTGGAGAAGAATGACAGGTACAGAACTACCTGTGCCCTCTAGAGCAAAAGGTGCTTCCAGAAGCACCAACACGCGTTTCGGTGCCCGTGGATAACCAAGGCTGGAAGACAGGACGTGGGGAAGATGCCAGTAGGTCCAAGAAAAAGTCACAATCTGTCTTTGATGGCGATTCTTTTGGAAGCTGAGAATCTCAGAGAAGTATTCGTAAGGCTGTAGTCTGACTTGCCTTTTGATCTATTTGGCTCCGTAAAAAAACAAACAATATAAACTCTTTAAATAACTTTGCAAAAGGCTTGTATCTGTCAGGGGAAGCCCTCCAATGCATGCATCCATCTGCTTTCACAACGTTAGCTTGGAATTCCACTGCTGCTGGGATTTTAGCCCAGAGAAGGTGTTAAAAAAAAATCCCCCAACCAACCAACCTGCTTCGGACACAAAAACCTCCCCGGTGCTCGGTTCAGGGTGGGAAGGGGAGGAGGACTCATGCTTCACCCAGCCTGCCCACACCTGCAGCAATTCCATCTCCCTCACATGCATCCCGGCTGGCTCGGCCGGAGGGGCGGCTGCGGGTGGGGGCTCCCAGGGGGAGAAGGGGGGAAAAGGGAAGGCAAAGTCAGTCGTGCCGCTGGAAGCGACACTGCTAAGACAGTGTCTTGAGTGGAACAGAGAAGGACTTGTTTAGAAAACACAAGAGTTATTTTGCACACATGGACGACAACAAGGCTACTTAAGTTTTTCCAACATACTCCTTCCTCCCCACCCTCCCTCCCCCTACAAACAACAGAGCGAAACAAAAAACCAAAACAAAAAAATAATCCCTAAGAAATCCAGGTAAAATCCTTGTCGTTCTCCCCAGAGTTGTCCGGCTCCTGCGGGGAGTCAACATCTTTGTCGTCATCTAAAATCACATCATCCTGTGACATCCCCACGTCGTCCTTCCACTTGATGTCGTCGTCGTCTCCCATCTCCTCGTCTCCTTCCACTTTAATGTCATCCGGGTCTTCCATGTACTGCCCTTCCCCGGGGTAACACTCGTCAGGGGACCCTTCCCCGCCGTTGTGGTCCAGGTGGCCGGCGATGCCGCGGCCGGAGCAGTCGGCGCAGACGCCGTGGCGGCGGGAGCCGTGCTTGATGCCCACGCTGGCCGCCGACATGAACACCCGGTTGCACACCTTGCAGACGTATTTTTTGTCTTTGCTGTGGACCTGGAGAAGGAGGATGAGCGGAAAGGTTAATGCCAAGGGAGATGGAAGGAGAGCTGCGGGGAAGGACACGCTCCCATGCCCTCTGCGAAGGTAAATCCACCGCTGGGACCCGAGATCACAACCGGCTTTACTGTGAACTCAAACCCACCATGATTAATTCAGCCCTGCAATGGTGACACACAGTGGAAAATCCTTTGGGACTGCCCACTCATCATCAAGTAGTTCTGAGAGGAACTTTTAACACTTGCATTTTTTTTCCTCCCTTTTTCTTTCTGTTTTTCTGGGGTGCAAGAGCTGCATTGCACCAACATCAGGAAAATCTTAATTAGAAAAAAAAACCCCAAGCACCAGTTCTTTGCAGACCAGAGCAGAACTACCCTGACCAATACAGTGCTAATGTCATGGTGATTTAGTGGTCTTCATCCTGATCCTACTGCTGCCCAGAACCAAAGAGCAGGAAGACTGGGAATGCATCTTGCATCTCCAAAAAAACCCCATTGGCTGCACTTGTGACTTTATTTCTGACTACTTTGGTTTGTCACAAATGTTTCTGTTCCATAACTCAGGCTGCACTCTGCTATCACAGAACATGTGGCAAGTGGGAAAATGCTCTGCAGGAAACCAGAAATCACTTCAAGAGTCAAACACTTCACTACTCAGTGAGCAAAGTTACACCCTCTGAGAAGAAGAAATCACCCAATTAAAAGTGAAATCTGTCCTTGGCCACTTTTGCCCTGCATGGAAGGCAAGGAGCTTGTCAAACCACTCACCTGCTCCTCTGCTAAAGGAAACCAGTGCAGGGAGAACTCATCAATTCCATCACAGGGAGCCTCATCAGGTACTTTTATTTCTTGAGTATATATATATATATATATACACATTAAATATATATGAATTTTTTTTCTATATTGAATAGTTTAGTCAGAAGGGACCTAGGCAAATCTTCTGGTCCAACTGCCTATTTTAGGGTTGCCTAATATACATTATAAATTTCTCTTTTATATATTAACACCACACGGGGACAGCCCAGGCACTTGCCTTGGCCAATGCCCTGTGGTTGGAACTGATCCTCAGGGACACTTTGGGAAGAGGTGTAGAAGCAGATAAGGATCCAGCGGTCAATGATTTGGGGTCAGCCCATCAGCCACCAGAGCCTTGGGGCACAAATCACCAGTCCCTAATCCTTTTTTAACTCATTTCTTCCCACGCTCCTGAAACAGCCTGGGGGAAAAGTTTGGCTGGTTAAAGCCCTTCCTTATATTTTTAAGCAGCTGCCTGGATGCCAGTTCCCTGCTCCTGCCTCAGCATGGGATCAAAAGCTCTAACCTGATTCTCCATAACCCTGTGCTCTGGAATACTCAGCTGAGCTAAAGCTGTTTGGGAAGAGGACAGATTGACCCATCGTAGCCCCTCAGCCCTCGCTGCCACAGGACACTGGCTCAGGCTCTGTGTTTCACCAGTCCCAGCCGTGTTCAAAGCCTGGGAGTGCCTCTGATGTGCTCTGGCTGCAGGTTCCCCTGCTCTGAGCTAGTCCCCATGACATTCTTCTACTGCATCAAGCAAAGGCATTTTGGATTTTATTATTTTCTTCAAAAGCAGTTGGACAGGGCTGGTCAGAGTCATCCAGCTGGATCTATAGGTATCACTCACTTTTAACTTGTAGAAGAATGATTTTCAGGCATCAAAAGCTGAATAGGAGAACAGAAGGTGGTCAGGGGTGCAGGATAAGGGCTAAACGAACCATAAAAAGAAGGAATTATAGAACAGGTACTAAAGCAATTTGTAATTATCACAGAATCACAGGCTGGTTTTGGTTGGAAGGGACCTTAAAGCTCATCTTGTTCCAACCCCCTGCCATGGGCAGGGACACCTGCCACTACAGTAGGCTGAATATCTGTTAAAAACCTGATCACCTCTCTCCCTCTTTTCCAACAGTTCAGTCAGCTGCTTAAAAGACAACCATATTCCCAGATGCAGCTGAGTAGAAACTAATCTTATTTCCCTCACTGCCAAATTAGTAAGCATTAAACACAGAAACAGCTTCTGACCCTCAGTATCAGACCACGCCATCAGCAAGATCATATTCTAACTGACTAAATACCAATATTCCAACAAAGAGGGGGGGAAATGTGCTGACAACACCCTAAGTTTATGGAAAAAGAATTATAAAAAGGGAAAACTCTCAGAAATAAAATGTTGGAGGCAACCAGCTGGCACGACAAGGCGTTACCTGCTGCAAAAGCAGTAACCCATCCTGAAACCCGTGGGCTTGCAGCAGGACTGAGCTCGCTGCTGGATCTGCCTCCGGAACACCAGAGCCGCAAGGCCCCAAGGAAACAGGGAAGGGGCATCTCGGGGAGCAGGCAGTTCCCAGAGCAGATGGCTGGGCACTCATCCGAACGGACACACGTGCGGGCAAGGAAGTCAAGGAGGTGGTGGGGGTTTGTGGCGAATTGTCAGGCAGGCCCTCGATGATCCCGGTGCTCCAAGGCCGGGGTTGGTGAGCTGTGCCCGCTGCCAGAACCTGCTGCCGAAATAATCGCCTGGAAACTGTCTGCTCTCCCACAACAGCACCTCTACACCAAGCCTGAAACCCTCTCTAGGATGGGGAATTAATTCTACCCTGTAAAAGAAAAATAACCAATGTTTGGCTTAAAATTTTGTTTCTGAGGAAGCTGTGAAGAGTCAGACACCAGCACCAGCCTCGGAGCTGGAGCTGAGCAGCCCTTTTTTAATAAGATTTAACAGCACTTTTGATAACTAAGCGTGGCCAGACCAGAGTAGCTTTGCCTCGAATTCTTGCTGAGCAATGTATTTTAAAGCTTTCTGTACTGAGTCATAGAATTATGGAATTGTTAAGGTTGGGAAAGCCCTCCAGGATCCCGTCCAATCGCTCCCCCAGCACTGCCAAGCCCACCACTAAACTGTGCCCCCCAAGGTGCCACATCTATATACCTGTTAAACCCCTCCAGGAAAGGTGACTCCACCACTGCCCTGGGCAGCCTGTGCCAGGGCTTGCCAGCCCTCCCCATGAAGAATTTTTTGCTAATATCCAATCTAAACCTTGGAAACCCTCCAGCTGAGCTCGCAGAGCAGGAGGAGGTCAGCTCTGGATGAACAGGCAGCCAACCACAAGGCCTTTGAAAGGCAGGGAAAAACAATGCAGGAGAAGCCTTCAGTCAAACCCTGGGGGGGGGAAACAAAATCCAGATTTAAATCAGGCGAAGCCCTCTCTTCTTTTGAACCCCAACAGAAGGGCTGATTCCCCCAGCACTGCCCTGCCCTTACCAAGGTGTGCCGCTTCATGTGCTCCCGGCGGGTGAACTTCTTCCCACAGATCTCGCAGGGGTAGGGCCTCTCTCCCGTGTGGGATCGCATGTGTCTCTTCAGGATGCACTGATGCATGGCTGAAAAGCTGCAGTAGGGGCACTTGAATTTCTTCCTGATGACTGTGAACTCGTTGACTGTAAGAGAGGAAGCAGAACACAGAGATTCATCTCAGGAGGTCTCGAAACAGTCTTCTGGTTGACTATCTCGCTGCTAAATTAGTTCACTGTGAAATCACACCCTCACTCCTTAACCATCTATATATTTTAATCATTACATTATTGCCCTTTTATTATTAAAGCTAAGAAGTGAAGTACCTTTATCAGAGCAGCTCTTGAACGAGGCAACACATAAACATTTAGCAAAAGCCTGTTAGGGACATTGCCCAGCATTTGCTGAAGGGCGAATAAAGAGGGCTGGCAACCTGCTACAGTTCTGATTTATTATAAAGAATGATCCTAAATATCAAGATATAAAATTTTAACCCTATTACTCGTGGAGGAAGCAGGGAGCCAGGAACAGAAGCCTGTAGAGGTAACACCCCAACAGCACTTCGTGCTTTAGTGCTATTTACGGGGCGGTGCAAGAACATCATCACACACCCCAGGAGCATTTCGGTGAAGGAGCAGAGACTGAGCATGACCCAGGAGAAACAGGACAATTAAAACCACCCCTCTTCTCTATGTTACCCAACCCTGGTTCCTCCCCCAAAACACAGCAACAGTGCCACACACAGAATACAGCAGGTGAAAACAGAGTATTTGCTGCTCCCTGAGTACAACCCCCCACTCCTACAAGTTTGGAAGTGGCTGTCCACATGGAGATGATTTTAAATCTCCAGTTTCTCATTATTCTATTGCTTCCCATTATTATGTTAATTTTCACCCACTTTTCTCTTTATTATTGTTACTTCTCAAAGCAACATATTAACATAACAAGGAGGGGGGAAAAAGAGCAAGTTCTGGTTAATGATCCCAATGTCCTTACGTGTATGTAAATGGCCCTTGATAAATTAAACAGTCTGTGGAGGAGAGCTGAGGGAATCAGGGAATACCAGACCTACTACCTGGCTCCTAAAAGAGGTAGTACTTGGCAGTATTTTTAGATGCCTAATGAAATATTACCTCCTATAAATGCCCTACTAGGTGTGTGTACAGTGCATGTCCTCAGGATGTCACAGGTGATGCCCAGGAGTTACACTGTACACTGAAAAATGGCCTTTTTAAGGAAAAACAGTAAGCCCATGTAATCTGGTTTTTAGGGTTTTTTTTTCCTTCTGCTTTTAAAATTTACTTTGTCTCGTATTCCAATACAGGTGAAACACAGTGAACAGTAGCTACATTTGTCACTCATGCAGAAGTGCAAAACCACTTGACACTATTAAAAGACAACTTTAAATAAGGTAACAGCTCCCCCCTTGCACAATTAGAGCAAACATTTCAATATTTCTTCTTAGAAAAAAAGTATTCTAGGAAGTTTTCTATTGTTCTAATACAGACTACAAGTATTATTCAAGATCTTAAAAGCTGTCATAATACAAAATTTATTTCAGCATTTGTCTTGACTACTCAGAATTAAACATATCCTACACATAGGCCTCTCTGTGGAAAAAAAAACCCTTCCTTTGATTATCAGTTTGCACTGCATTTAATATTCTTATATTCTGTTCTTGGGCTTCTAACTTGGTGCCTTGGGCTGCTCAGCACCTGTGATGGTCCAGCCCACAGCTGCTTTTTCTCAGCACATTTCCAAAGAGAATTTTCTAGCCCAAGAGAAAGAACCAAAAAAAAAAAAAAAAAAAAGAGAAGTGCCAACTCACCTGGGCCATGGCTGCAACACTGACACCAGGGAAAGCCAAGGCTAAGGAATATTTTATTCACCTGCCAGCAAAGCAAGCTCTGGTTGGTGAACTAAACATCAGCCCTTCTCCTACCCCACACTGATCTTCTCATTTATAACATTTTACCGCCTTTTTTAACACCCAGAATATCAAAACTCTCTCTTTTACATTACAGAAAAGTTATTTTTTGCTTTATTTTCTCCTTTGGTTTTTGACACCCCCCTCATCTACACACTCAGAGGCAAGGAGCCCACGTTTTCCTACAGCAGGTGGCAATTTTATGATTTTAGGATATAAAGCTACTTATGATAAATTCATTTCCAGTCTGATCTTGTAACCACTCGATTAATAGTGACAGGCCACACACAGAGTTCTAATAACCCCGTTACTATGGAGTCCAGGCAAGGTAAGCAAGCTGGGTGGAACCATTGGAAAACACTGACACAGAGATCCTGACAGCAACCAGATCCCGGGATCACGAAGCAAAGGCACTTTAAGGAAATAAAACCACAAAATCCCTTATTTCCTGCATCACCAGGCTGTACCTGAGCCTGTCATTTCCCAAGTGACCAGGTGCCTGCTCTCCCTTGCCCACACCTCTCCTTTCACTTCATGGCTGAGCTGCTGCAGAGCTGAAAAGGCAACACCCAACGTCAGGTGCACGACCTGCACCCCCAGCACCCTCCTGCACACACCAAAAACCACCTGTTTCCAGCACATCCATGGGTTTTCAAGGCTATTCCTAACACTGACCGATTCCAAGATCCCTCATGCCCGCATTTAGCTTAAATCACTCAAGAAAAACATTCCAGCTTCTAGTACACTTGTATTTAAAAATACTCACAGAACACTGTTTGCAGCTATACTTTTATTGAAAACTGTTTTTTCACCAAATAGCCATATATTTAGTCCTTGTATCTACAAAAGGAATCACCTGACAACCAGCAGCACTGTCAGAAAAGTAACTGTTTTGCAGAGTTAACATTTTCACAGTCCTGTTAAATATATGCACCCACAGTACGTCTATTTAATGAGCAACATACCAGCTTTGGTATGAGCATCATCTTTGTCTAAATGACAGTATTTGATAGAGCAGCATTAAATATAGCAGCATTAAGGTCCTAAGAAATCACCTTTAACATGATCATCAAGATGATTAACAGCAGCACCGTCAATGGTGGACACAGCGCCAAGAAACAGAGAAGGAAACACAAACAGTGCCCCAGTAAAAATTTGTGCACTTAACGTCACGAAAATATTTATGAAAGTGCGTGTTTTTCAAACCAACACAACAATGCCTGGGAAAAAGCCTTTGGAATTGTCATTTCAAGTAACTTATTTCACTGAGGCTGTTAAAGGAAACAGGTTCCTACATCCCTGAGAGAGAAGAAAATGCACTAGTGATGCCCTGCCAGATAGAGCTGCTCTGGATTAACTCTGTAAACTGATACCTAGTTAATAATCACTAAAATACTGCATTTATTGGGTTATTATGAAGAGTTTACAAACTTTAGGAGAAAATTCTTGTCCGCTTAATGCCCATTATACTTCAGGTTATAAATAGTGAGGTGTAATTTAATTGTCAGACTCACGCTCTCCATCATCCTCCCATGCCATTTCCTAACAAAAAAATCCTGCTTCTAACACCTGTTCTACACAAGCCCAGCAAGGCTCTGCTCTGCTATACCCTATGGTTCTAACAACTTAAAAAAACCTAGTCCTGATCCCGAAGGGAAGCACTGGAAATTCCCAGTGCTGATGTTGGGAAGCACTCTGATGTACAGGCCAAGGAAAATACTACTTAAACTTCTATTTAGAGACAGCGAATTGATCTGACTACAGATAAAAAAAAATTCATGTTAAATTAAACTCTCAAACATGAGAAAAACGAACAAACACGAAACATCACGAACTATCACATGAATGAAGCCTTTTAAACGTTGCTGAAATTGCTTTTGCTGGCATCTTACTTCCCAATTTCAGACAAATCCTACCCCGCTGCTCCCAGATTTCCAGATAAGACTCCTTTGGTCGCAACTCTGTCTTCTGGCTCAGCTTTCCCCTTCCTCACTTGCTGGTTATTTAAGAGCAAAATAAATCACGAGGCAATTACCCTGACATCTGTCACAAGGGAAGCTGACAGACTATAAACTACACACATTCACAGAGAGCCGAGATCCCCGATGCCAAAGATGTCAACGGGAACAAGAGCGGAAAAAATAAACATGACTTTGCAGAAACCGCAAAATTTAAACCTAAATGATTAAAGTACGATGTCCTACCCTGATTATATACGAACTTCTTCTCAATCCTGACTGCAGCCTGCCCAAAGGAAGAGTAAGAACTGAGCCAGGCAGGGAAACCCCAGCTTCCCAGCCCCGGCACGGCACTGAGATGTCTCCCTGAAGCTCCGACTCGCAGCAGGAACAGGCAGAGCAGCGTTGCACCAGAATATGCCCGTTCCCTCTTTACAAGCCCAGGGGCAACAGGAATCGATGGGCTCTCTCATCTTTCCACAGCAAACAGCTCTGGAAGAAGCTCCCCACTGGAGTCTCCAGGCTGCTCAAGTTCCGCTTTGTGCACGACTAAACTTGTCTCGTTTTCGTCTCCCTGAGATGCAACAGTACGACAAGAAAGAGCTTTCCTGAGGAACTCTAAAGAACTTCTGCAGAAGCTTTTTTCTCCTCAGCTGCCTCTCACCCACTGAGGAAAGCAACCCCACACGCTGCCAAGCTGTGCTGCACACAGAGCAGCTGGGAAGCACTGCACTTAATTATGCTACTTTCATTTCACAGTCACCATAATCTGGTTTAGTATGCAAATATACAGCGAGAGACACAGAAATATTTAATCTTTTTAAAAAGTAAGTGAATTTCATAGAATAAAAACGGGAATTACAGTAAGATTTCTACCCACCAGGAACCGCCACTACTGATGCTGTGTGCACACCCCGAGTCACAATTAGATCTATGTGAAGATCCCCTTCCTCTGCTTCAACACCACACACACTCAGCCTGGCTGATTTTAATTACAGTATATAAAACAAATGAGTCACAAGAATGTACAGAATTCCTGAGAACCACAGCCATACTCCAGGATGATTCTTAAAAAGAAGTCCTAAAAGTACTCAAATATAATGCCAATAAAACATACAAGCCTTGAGACAGCTTTCAAACCCTGTTGCACATACGAACAAGCAGCATGTTTTTCTCCTTTAAAAGACATAGAAAACCAGACTTTACAAACAGCTTAGAGGGCTGAGCAACCCAGTGCTTCCACAGCTCCTAAGTCCACACTGAAAGCCCCTGAAATGCCCAAATTGTCTAAAGGCACAGCACTACAGCAGACCTTGGAACTGAATTCTCTTATTTAGTTCTATTACTAATACTTTCAACAACCTGAGATATGTTATTTTCCCAGAGAATAGGAGGAAAACTTCACCATTTCTTTTATAAAGCACTTTGAGATCTACTGATAAAGTCGAAGGTAGTGTAAGAACACAGCATGAGCACACCAATAAAACAGCCAAAGTGCCCACTCTGTGGACTGACAGAAGTTGTCTCTGCACAAAAACTGCACCAAGGCTGCAGTGACACAGGATCTGGAACCAGCACAGCATCAACTGACCAGCTTGGGGGAGTTACTCTCTGAAATGATACCCGTAGAAGGTTTATTTGCAGCAGGAGAAACCACGGAACAATTTGCTTTTCCTAGTTTAGGGAAGCGTCTCACAATAACACGACACGGCAGCTACGCATCCTCGGGATCCTCGCTTGGTCCTACACTGTCCAAAAGCTCCAACCCAGCCAGGTGGGCAGAGCCCAGGTAACACGTTTTCACGTGGCTACTGAGGTTCTTCTGGGTGCCGAAGCCCTTCCCACAGCAGAGACAGACAAAGGTGCGCTCGCTCGAGTGCACGGACAGAAGGTGCCGGTTTAAGTCTGTCTTGTCTCGGAACAGCTTGGCACAGTTAGGACACTGCATCTTCTTACAGTGGAAGTGGATGGTCTTTTCGTGGCGGTCCATGTTGGATTTCAGAGTGAAGCTGGCGGGGCACTTGGAGCACTGGAAGCGGCCGAGCTGGCCGGCGGGAACGCTGTCGGCGAGGCCGGGCCGGGAGCAGTCGACCACATCCAGCGGGAGAAGCGTGGAGAAGGCGTGCTCGTGGATGTGCTCCTTCAGCTCCTCAGCACACTGGAACACCCTCCTGCAGAAGCCACAGGTCAGCCTCTTGGCCAGGGCTGAATCCAGGAAGGTCCCATCGGTGGCAACGTCTGCGTCTTCGGGCCTGGAGAAACTCGTGTCTGAAACGGAACCACGGACACACGTGCAGAGATCAGTGTCTTCAGGTGGAAAACAATGACAGCCGAAAGAAATATTTTTCTCTCTGCTTACCCGAGTCAGAGTTATCAAACTGCCAAAGTGCCAACACTCTGTCGTAAGCGGCCTGCAAAGGAAAAAGCACACGGAGGTTAAGGCAGGCAGAGCTCCCACTCCCGGCACTGCCTCCCCCCCTTCTCTAAGGGAGGCTCAACCACTTGGCCTGGCGACCCTACGTGCCTTTACAAAGCTTTCGCTGCCAAAGCAGTGAACTGGGATGTATTTTGCAGGATTTGGTGCTTTGAAGACAGTAAGCAACATTCCTGTTTAGGTCTTGGGTAACCACCCAGTTTCCAGTCTTGCTAAGCATCCGTAGCTCCCACTCAGGCCAAAGGGAAACTCTGGGTGGAAAATTTACAGCAGATACAACAGAACTGGAAAATTCTCCCTTAGCCCTCCACAGCTACTTTTCCTTTCCACACAGAGAAGCCTGTAGAAGACAAACTCCCTTTATGCAATGCTCTCTGGCACTGCTGGGCCAAATTCTAAATAAAAGCTGATTTTATTCTTTTTTTTTTCATAAACCCTTCGCGATATGCCAGCGTGTGGCAGATGGCAACCCTGTATGAGGCAGAGCCACGCTGCAGCCTCGGCAGGTCTGTGCAGACCAGGCAGACCAGCTCGCTTCACCCTACAGGGACTGCAGAGGAAAATCTGTGTTTCCACCCATTTGTTTAACAGAATTAAAGCATCACTTAAAAACGTTAAGAAATGCCACAGAAAATGATGGATTTTAGGTCAAACTCCTGATTCTGTAACAGGGCCAGCCCACTTCTGTCTGAATTTAGGCAGCTACAAGAAACCCCAATGCAGAATGCCAGAAGTGAGCAATGGGTAGCTGAGGTCTCAGCTATCTTCATGACATTATTATATACTTGTGTGCAATGTTGTGCAAATGAAGAAATTTACAACAAAAAGGGCAGTTATATTAAAAAAAAAAAAAACAACAGAGGTTTTTGAATGAAGTTCTGTTCAGGTAAGGCAAAAAGGCTAAAACTGGGACAGCACCAGCCCTGACCTCAAGAGACTTCTAGTTTTAAAATAACCTGTGTTCCTTTTAGAAAAACTAACAGACTAAAGTAGAAGGCATTAGGCCTTTCAAACTCCTAACTGAGAAGGATTTGATCAAACAGACACCTTTGCATTTCAATTCCTTTGCGCTTCTCCCCCCCGATCTTACCTGGGCTGAGGAAGGCACCTCTCCTTTTATCACAGTTTCTGGTGACATTTCACCAGAAGAGCAGATCCCGGGGGGGCTCTGAGTGGCAAGGTGTGCTGAAGGCAGCGGGGGAGATGGTGCTTCCACTTTGCCATCACATTCTCCCCTTGAAGGATTCGAGTTGGTGCCAGGCCCTGGGGAACACAGGAAACGAGTCTCACCCACGTGAACGAGCACCAGCTGGTGGCTTTAAAAACGGCCTCGCAAAGGCAGCGCCCCAGCACTCGCAGCTCATCTTCTGTCAGCGGGAGGGAACGCAGCAGGACAGGGATGCCAGGCTTTTGGTCTTTCTGGTTGGTTCCTTGGGTTTTGTTTTTTTTTTTTAAAAACCAGCCTCCCCACCCAAATGCTGGAGTTACACGGCACGGCACGGTCACTACGGAGTCCGTTGGGAGAGAGAGAAGCACAGTGCAGCACAAATATCCAGAGCAATCACATTTCTCTTGGAGAAGCACCGTCCCAAACACATACATTTCCATCTTTAAGGAACGTGCACACAGACTTCATTCCACTAACTTGAAAGGTTCAGATTTCAAGATCTGTCCGTGGCGGTTTATTTAATATCGGGCTGTCAGTCCTTGATCTCAAAGTGCTTTACAAAAGATGGGAAAAAGGATTCCTGTCATTCTACAGTTAACAAGCAAGGAAGTTCAAATATTTGTACAAAACTCTTCAATTACACCTAACAGTCATTACAGTCTAAAAATCCCCTTTAGATCAGAAGGAAAACATGCTGTGTCCAGCCCAAGCAGAGTTGAACCCTCTTGCCTACGCTGCAGCAACAACCAAATAGAAAACAATATTCCAGAAACTGTCCTGAAAAATCAATGACAAAGCTAAATACAAATAAAGACTGTGCCATCAAAATCAGTGTACATTATAAATTATTAAACAAGCTTTAGCACACGCCTTGAATGAATATTGGAATGACATATTGAGCGGGTCGTTCTTTTTGAAAAGCAGGGAGGCAAAACCAGAAGCAAATACAGCATAAAATAAACAACTTTGTACTTAAAGCATTCTATGCCCTAAAGGCTTTTCCATTTCCAGCACAAGAGAGTTTGATTGACACCTCCAGGGATACAAAAAACACACTCTCCAACACGGGCTACAAATAACAAGTCGCAGTTTACACTGTGTCCGAATACAAAGCGCTGTGATCTGGGTGACAACAAAGCACTCCAGTGAAACCACACCAAGAAACGTGAACAATCCCAAACTTTTTTTTTTTTTTTAATCAGCTATGAAAGGAAATTCTGCTCTTGTGCCACAAGCTGGATGTTTGATTTACCTTCCTCCCCTTTGATCCCAGATTGAAGTCTTTCACAACTTATTTGACTCTATTCAGCTGGGATAACAACGCTCCAAGGTTTCACTCCCGTGGTGCTCATCTGTTGCTGTTGTAATTTAAGGGTAGGACAACAAAATGCTAAAATCCCATGTATTGAAGATAGGGGGAAAAAAAAAATCAGAAAAACCAGGAATTTATCAGTATTTCCTGTTAGAAACCGTTAGCAGGAATCCAGCTCTCCAAGTCCATAGCAGAATTCCTGCCTAGGCACATTCCTTTTAATTCCCCCCTCGAACATCCCAAACTGATTCAAACTGCCCCAGAGGCATCTCTGGGTTGCACTTCCTTTAACTAATGGTACTTCAGCATGCAGTAAAGATCAGCCAGCAGGGCCTGGCTTGATTAATTCTTTTTTAGCACCTCTCCAGAGTTCCAAAGGCGCCCAAGAAACTCTGCACTTCTTAAAGCAAAAGTTAAGGCTCATGAACGAGCAGTGAAGTAGAGCACAGAGAAACAATAAACTATGATCCAACTGAGCCACGAAGATGTACAACACAACAAAGTACAAAGATGAGTTTCCAAGCAATATTTAATATTTATTTTGTTTCAAAAACTGCAAGTAACACAAAGAAAAGAAACCCACATCAATGACCCACACTTTGTACACGAGAACCCAGAGGGCACCTGGGTTTATGTTTTGTCCCGTTCTGACCGGTGCTGTGAGAAAACTTTTTCCCTCCTAAATTTGTGCAGAAACAAATTTTAATCAAAAGTATTTTAACTTCCTAAATCAGAAATCAAAAGTGCTTTCCTTCATACAGAGGATAAAGCAGGGATTTAGCAGTTTTTATATGAATACAGCATTCTCTGACAGTTGGACAGCAAATTACTGTGGAAAAGTAAAAGGCAAAGTTATTATATCTCGTTTAAAATTGCATCCATTCTCCCCTAAATCTTCGTGTACCATGTACAAAAATTCCATGCCAAACTGAATACCTTTAACTTCCTCTTGGGAAAAGTCAACCACTGTGTAAAATGTGTTCCCTAACATCCAGTGCAAGAATAAATTACTGGCTCCAATGAACCACTAACTAAAAATAATCTATTAGTTGGTTTGCCCAAAAGAAAAGGGCTCTGTGTACCATGTAATCACTTGGACTGGAAGCTTCATAGGAATTGCTTCTATAAACAGTTTCAGTTGCAACAGGGTAAACAGGAAAAGCCAAACTTAGACATATAAAAAAGCATGCAATGTACTATTCTGAAACGTGGAAGTTGCCCTTTAAGGGAGCCAGTCATCCCATGGCCCTAAAATTCTCTTCTTTTTTTTTTTTTTTCCCCCTTAATAAGACAACAAGGATGTGAACTAACCACCTCATTTTCTAATGAATATTAAAATTCCCGTTCTCCTGATTATACTTGGCAAAACCAGCTCAAAAGACTGGGACTAAAGCCTTTGAGACTTCTGGCCATGTGATGTAACCGTGGGGAACAACGCTACCAAAGTTCAGGCTCACAAACGGAATAAGACACACGTTATTAAACCAAGGAGCTCTGCTGAAGTCAGAAATCACAGAACAACCACCTGCTTTCAACAGACAGACCAAGAAAACACGTCAAAGACCAGGAAAGCTGAATTTCTCACGATGCCTCATCCGAAAGGCGCCCCCAGCAGCGAGCCATGCAGGTTCAACAGCCAGCACTTCCCCAGATGATGTCGGTGTTACCCAAGAGCAACTCACATGTACTTTTTTTTTCCCTGCAAAAGCTGCACCTTCCAGGTTTCTGACAAGCACACGAACAACGTCAGTCTCGATCACACACCATGAACGTCAGACTCGCAGGGCCCCTCAGCTGCAGGTTACCTGGCACCTGTGCCACCCAAATTTAAATTTTTCCTACTGATTTTAAATTGGTTTGAACTGGTTAACTGCTCACAGTGATACAACAGAACCACCACCACCCCCACAACGCGTCCTGGGCTTCGTTTTCCACCAGCAGAATGACAGAGAGCTTCGTATCTCATATGATCATTACACACAGAGTGAATCAGGAAAAAAGAATAGGGGGGAAAATGAAAACCTTGGGGTATCCTGTAACTTCTACAACAGGGTGAAGTATGCAGAAGAACAAATAAAAACTTTTAATGTATGCAGTGACTTGGAGAGTAATATCTATCCCCTTTGGAAATGGCTTGTCCAAGTTTTAAACATGTTTAATATTCTCTTTGCATCTGTCCACCTCCATTAAGTCTTTTTTCCTCCAGAAAAGCAAAATAAACCTGGACACTGCTCTTTGAGCCACTTATGTACTGCAGTGCTTCATAAGAGAACAAAAAGACAATCCAGTGACAGCAGCCAAGATTAAAAAAACACTTCACAGTTTTTAAAGTCAAGAGAGACTGATCACTTATAATCCCCCAAATTAGTGCCATTTCTTTTTCATATCAGACAGATGAAAATTGCTGGGTTTGGTTGTTTTGTTAAATACAATCTTTTTCACTGTGCTCTGGCCTACTCCTCCCTCCCCCCCCCCCCTTTTTTTTTTTTTTTTAATATAACTCAGGACTTAAAATGACTCAACATCCTCAAATTGTTTTTGAAGAAAAACGTCAAAAACACCTACAAAGCCAGCACCAGCCTAGACTGTGCTTTTAGATCTCCACAATCTTCTTACCACTCGCTTCACTGTCATTTTATACACTGAAAATTCTCGTTAAACTTGATGCCCTATTGTATCCAGTGATGACCACTTAAAAGTGAATCGTGTATCAGATCTTTTTCGAGTGATTAAAATAAATTGGTACCTGTGAATCTGAGTAAGATGAAAGAAAAATATGTCCCTTAACTCCCTGCTTCTGTAAAAACCCCCTTACCAGGCCACAGTGACATCCCCGACTGGGGTGAGAGCTACAGATCAAGCGGGCAGTCTTCTTTCTGACGTGGGCATTTCACTTTGCTTCCATAAAGATGAGATAACTGAAGCTCAGCTGAGTGAAATTCAAGTGACAGTGAGAAGATGGAAAGCAGGGACCTCACATACACGCTGGAAGGACCACCTGAGTCATGGTACCCCTCAGTGAGGTACCAACCATGCCCTTTCCTAACGTATCCAGCTTTATTTTAGCTTATTTTAGAAGGTCTTCTGCCTACACCATGACTGTCCCCAAATTTCCCTCCTCAGCTGGCTGGGCAATCTCTAATTCCCAGCCCGGATTTACGACTGCCTTATACTCATTTGTCTTTACGCCAAGTGGTCCTTCAATTTTTTAAGCAAAACCTAAAAATCCTCCAACCAGGAGAAGGATGATGGATAGAGGGCAGCCCCATCATTACTCCAGTTTATCATGACGGAAGATGAAAGTGCTGATTCCGCCTGTCACGAGTCACGGATCGGAACCCGCGGTGCATCAATCACCCGCGGTCGCCATCGATCCAGGCTCGCCCTGTCCCGGTGCCAGCTGAGGGCACTCTGCTCCCTGCACGCAAACCCAGCCACTGAACTGAGGCAGAATCTGTGCTATTCCATTGCCATGGAGGGATTTCCAGCCCCGGAGCGCTGCCTGAACCATCTAAATCTGATTTAACCGGAGATCATTCGGTGAGTTACCGTGACAGAAACCAGAAGGCGGCATCGGCCGTTCCCCACAAACACTTAAGCTGCAAAATAAGGTACAGAAACCTGAGGTTCTTTAGAGAGATTTTTTTTTTAAAATAATCCCACTGTTTAGACACGAGAAGTGAAAAGAGACACTAAGCCTGGCACTACCTTGTGCAGTTATTTCCCTTTGTCCTACAACTCCAGTGACCAGCTGGCCACTTGGACAGGGCTTGGAGCAACCTGGTCAAGTGGAAGGTGTGCCTGCCCATGGCAGGGGGGGTGGAATAAGATGGTCTTCAAGGTTCCTTACACCCCAAACTACTCTGTGATTCTTTGATTCATCCTCTGACTCTGTGACCGTTATTTATCTTTTGCCATTGAGGAAACGGAAGGAAAACAGAATAACAGATACATTAAGTGAACTTTTCGTTCTATTTAACTGGTCAGTTTTCTCAGCATAAATGAAAATAAGCATTTTCTCCTGGAAATTTCCATGTAGCCCTCAGAAAGCTGCTGCTTGCCCTATCCTGTGTCACAAACGACATCCCCACCTTCTGAGAGCATTATTAAAATACAGCACTAATCATTTCTGCCTCTTTATGCACTAGAGAATCAAGCTGCAACAAAGAAAACACAAAAGTATGCTGAAAAATCAGCTCTCCACACCTAATGGTTCACATCAGCTGTCCCCAACAGATCACCAGTAGAAAAACATTCGTTTCCACGTGCACTTATAACAAAACAGTCAATTGCTGCTCATTACTTACAGGTCCAAAATTAAACTGCTCCAAATAAAGAACATGCAATCTGCAACACCCCAACTGTTTCCACAGACACAGGAGCAACAATAAAGCTGTTCAACATCGATCATGTTTGGATTCGAAACATGGAGCTACTCCTTTACCACAAATATTTTGTATTTTGTTTGCAAAGTTTTGCCAAGCAGCGAAACAGAAATTTGAGGGCGACCGCTACAGAGAGAATATTCCCTTCCACGGATCGATATCAGACACAGGTTTCCAAATTTTACAGAAAATAAAAAATTGGATACAAACACGTGAGCGGTAAGAAATGAGGCAGTGACCTGTGTTTTCTTCTCACTAAAGATTATCCTTATACAAAAGAAAAAAAATATATATATATAAGAACACCAACTTACGAGAGAGCGAGTGGGTGCCTTTGGGTAGGTACTCGAAGAGCAGGGAGCTGTCCTCGCCCAGCATGTCGGCTTTCAGGGACAGCAAACTGTTCTTACTCATGAGAGCCGCGCGCAGGTTGGCGACCGTGGCGGCCTGGAGCGCGTCCTCCTTCTCCGGGGTCAGGGGCTGGTGGATGTAGCTGGATTCCCCGCCCAGGAGAGCCTCCTCCACGTTGGCATAGGGGTCTGGCCGCTCCCCCCTGCTGTCAGAGCTGCTGGGCTCTGTCCCTGTCACATCAGCACCTGCGGGAGGGAAGGGATAATCAGAGACAGGGAAAACACGCGGCACCAGGACCACGCGCCTACCCCACCACAGATCCAAACAACAGGAGCGACAGGAATGGAGCAACACCTATTTTGGCTTTGTTTCCCTCTTTTCCCCAAAAATCCTCCTGACTTGGCCATTCAAAGGCTCAGTGGGAAGTGTTTCCCCTCCAAACTTGGGAGTTCTGTTTTTCCAGCCTGCTCCTGGCCCCACCAACTGGGCTCAACCACGGCACCACGCACTCTGAAGGCAGGGCAGAGGGAGGGAGATGGGTATTGCCTCCTTCACAACTAACACTTGGATAAAATAAGATTTCAAGGTGGTCTGCTAGTAGTGAAATTACATTCAAAGGCTGAAGCTCTGTTTTCCTCATAATTTGACTCCAGTCGTCCAAATTTTCATTCTTTCGTTTCTTCCCCGTGACGAAGGTTTGGAAAAATCCAGTAATAGACAGCATCTAACAGTGGGCTGCTAAGCAATATAAATCCCTTGGGGTCACTTATCTAGAAAATACACAGCAATCAGTGGTTCCCAGCACCTATCAGAGGGTGGGTTTCATACAGAAGTGATACAGTTAAAAAAACCCCAAAGATACACATCAGCCACTTTACAACAACAGGTAGCTACAAAGAAACTGTACGAAAATGTAATGAATTATTAATAAAAATATCAATTACTGAACCCAAACAACATCAAAAAAAGGTACGATAAGGTAAACTCCTCTCTGTGAAAGTGTAGTTTATTTTTGTATTTTTGGGGAGGTCTAACTGAAGATTCTCTTGTGTTTGAACTTTGACTCTCTCATAGTCTTAAATAATTTATGTATTTTTATGTAAAGTGACTCTTAGACTGCCCTCTATTCTTCACATGAAGTAACAAAAATAATGTAAAAAAAGGGCTGTTAGCCCACTTATAAAGTGCATAAAACAAATTGCAATTACCTACTCCACAATCTGCAGCAGCAAACACAGCTGACACGCTCAAAACCCAGCTGAGCACCTGGCAAACGGGGCTGAAGCTTCCAAAACTCATGCCTTTGTAGCATTTCTCCCATCAAGATGCAGAGGGAAAAAATCCAAATCCAAAGAGAAGGTACAGATAACGAGCAATTGGATGGAAAGGGAAGCTGTTTTGCAGATCCTGAACATTTTACTGCCTCCTCGTTTAAAACAGATTTAAATCTACTCAATGCAAGAGGGAACTGTTCCAGCTCAAAGCAGTGGGACGACAGGAACACCATCAATACCTGCTGCTCTCACACACCCACCCTGTGCTCCTCAGGGCAAGGAATTCAGGTGTTGTCCACACACACCACTGCAATAAACTTCCTCCTGCCCAGGTTTCAGGGCAGCAGAGCCCAGGAGAAGGGAGGAGGCGGAGTGTGAGACACCGGCCCTCGGCTCCCGCCACTTCAATCCAGGGCAAGGCATTAATCTGCAGAGCCTTAAAATTAAATTAAAATTAAAAAATGCTAATGAGGACACTGGTATCGTGCCCACCTCCTGCAGCCTGGAAAACAGCTGAAGGAAGATCATTATTTTTATCTCCATTTTACAGGTGGTGGCTGCCAGGGAAAGGCGCAGTGACTTGCTCGAGGTGTCCAGCCCACGGAGCCGGGAGCAGCCGGTGGACTTCCCAGTCCCAGCCCAGGGCATATTCCAGGTCAGATTCCATAACACGTCCAGATCGGCTTTACTAAGCTGCACTGTTCTGCCAATACCTCTTTCTCTTAAGTTTTTCCACTTCCTTTAAAAACCAAAACAGCCTCAAAGCAAACAGTAAGGAAAAAGCAATCATAGGCAAAGTGCTCCCACACCCCAGAGATGTAGGGAGTACTCAAGACTAGGGGCTACCAACACAGTAGGCAGTTCATAAATGTGAACTACCAGAGATGCTCTCTGTTTAAAACAAACCATTTTCCCTCCTCCATCTGTGCTTTGCTTGAACAGTATCATATTCATATCAGTTTTATTAAATCTTAGCCAAGAAGAATTCAGATGTCTCAAATTTTTTCGTGTTTTGTCACCCCTTTGTTAATGGCTCACAGGGGATAGACATTTTTCTAGATGATAATGAAGGTTTTTTTAAAGCAATCCAGCATGCCCACATAAAGGGAAATTACAAGAAATTAAGAACCAGCAGCTGTTGGAAAAGGTGGTGAAGAAAGTAAATTAAACTTTAGCCCATTAAACTGGGACAGTAGCAGAGAGCTCCATCACATCAAAGCCATGACAATACCACAATTCCTCCGCCACTCACTGCCTACACGGGGAATCACAGCCAGAAAGGGTGTTTTGTCCACGAAACTGTGTTCCCAAATAACCAGGCAGGCAGGAAATCACCTTGTGTTTTCTGCCATCCTTTCTTCAGAGCCTGTTACAGCTGCTGACTGACAGTTGCCAGAATCCGCTGCTGCACATAAACACTAATTGCTAAAACACACGCAGATTAATTGTAACCACAACAAGACATTAAATGTTCCTCAAAAGCCAAGATTAGAGACAGACAGTGAAATAGATGCTTTAGAGCTTCCAGTATTTATAGCTGATGTAATATAATCAAATACACATTAAGGCAAAATAAATATCCACTTAGTCACACAAGTACTAAAATACTCCTGGCACACCAAAACTCCCCAAAAAAATGCACCAAGTTCCTCTCCACGGCGCCTCCGAAACCACTTCTCTTTTCTCTAGAATGCAGCTCCTTTTAACAGGATTTAGCCAAAGAATTATATGAATCGAAAGCATCCGTCACTTCCCAGTAATCTAAACTGTTTACTCCAGCTTCAGCCCCACGTAAACCGGGCTTTAGTCAATGAGCTTCTATTCCGCAATTATTCACTGCCACAGGTCCCGCGGCTGCCCGAGAGCTCCGTCCGAGCCCTCCACATCTCATTTTTCACGCCGCTGGGACAGCCCCTGTGACTGCAGAGATCCGGGCTCCACACGCAGGAAATCCCGAGCTAAACACGGGATTAATCCCGCTCGGAAAACTGAGCTCATTAGTCTCTTTAGCCAATCATTATTTTGCAGTTATTCTGTTACACCAGCCTGCTTTCCCAACACAGAAGGCTTTAGAAAAGCTTTCTTAGTTGGTGACTTGAAAAGAATATTTTATTATTGGGGTTTGCTTTCGTATAAAACACAGGGTCTATTTTCTGGCAATTCTGTCAGCAGTGCTCCCACGCAGCCCTGAAATTCTGTAAGCAACGTTTCACTGGTGAAGTTCTTACACATGAAAGCCTCGTGTAACAGGGATACAGGGTGGGTCTCACAGAGGTCACACATCCCAGCTGATCTCAAAACACACCTCCCAGCCACGCTGACCAGGCAGGCTTTAACAGATCCATAATAAACCTCATGCCAGGACAGCAGGAGTAGTGCAATACTCCCAACACACCCAAGGTGGCTACTGCAAAATCCCCAAAAAGTCCTGCAAACCGAGCTCCTGTCACACAAACCCAGCTATAGGAAAACCAAGCTGCACTAGTCAAAACAATCAAGCGCTACAGACACTTGGCAGCCCCTTGGAAAGGGCTGTGGCACAAATAAAAGTGATGAAATTTACTAAAAGTACCCAAATTATATGCTAATGTGATAATTTATTTCCCAAGATCTAGGAGGAAACTGTCAGTAAAAAGGCATTAAACCCAGGCCAACAACTGAGCAAAGCACACGTGCCACCCCTGAAACAGCAAGGAAAAGTTTCTCTATTTTAAAGACTCCATTTGGCTACCATAATTAATTACTTTAATACAGAAAACAATTTTTTCCCTTGTATTTCTTCTCACTGCTTCTGTCATTTTTCCTCATTACAGCTTAAACTCATCTGTTACCAAACTACCTCCTCAGTGTCTGCTTCTCTCACACCACTTATTTCTTGTTTGTACTGTGTTTCAACCTTCTCAGTAAACCCCCAGTGGGGTTTCCCAGACTCCCAATGCTATTATTCTGTTTCATAATTCTTTTTTTTTTTAATAATTTTTTCCTCTTTTCATCTCTCACGCAGACAGCTGAACACCTAGAAATCTGTAGCTGGAGGACTAAACCCACGAGAAGGGAGACAGATGTGAAGGAAAGCCACACAAGGTTACATCTGCTGCTGGAAAATTCAAAGCAGAAACAAGCCTTTTCCCCCTAAGAACTAAAGGCAATGTTTTGCCAGGTCAATCTTCCACAGAAAACCCCACAGCAGACCCTCCAGGTGGTGGGAATGTTCTCCTTTTACATAAATCAGGGTGGAAAGGTGGACTGAAGGGGAGACACTTTGGGGTACAGGAGTCCTGCTGTCAGCCACAGCAAGGCAAGCACCAGGGAAAGTACAGTCTGGAAGCACCAGCAACTGGAATTACATCTGGAAGGGTGTCACCATCAGAGAGAGAAGTCACCCTGACCTGGGACAGCATCACTGCTCTGTTACCTGGAGTCATCAAAGAACTGCAGAATAATCAGGTTGAAAGTGACTTCAGGGCTACTTTTGGAGATAGATCCTGCTGCTCAGCAGCTTGTACAGCCCAGTTAAGAACATCTGCAGGGGAGAGAGAGCACAGCTTCTCCACAACTCCACCATTTGACCACTGGCAGGAATCTCTTCCTTCCACCCCAGGAGAATCTCCCTTCCTGTTACTCGTGTTCATTCCTTCTCATCCTTTCTCCTTCCAGATTCTCAGAAGGGTCTGGCTCTGGGCAATCCATCTACCCCCCTCCTGTTTTGCAGGGTTAAACCAAAGCCATTTCAGCCCTTCCTCATACACTTCATCTTGATGGCTGGGATTGCTCAAGCTTGTCAAAAGTCTTTCTTGGCCTGGAGATCCCCAAACTGGATCCTGCACTCCAGATGCTCTTCCTAAGGCAGGCAGCCAAATTTCACTCCTGCAAGGGCACACAGGCCCCTCTTCAGCTCCTTACCGAAAGATTTTCTGCAAAGCTGCTTTCTCTCCCCTTGGCTGCCAACCCCAAGTGCTGCACGGGGTTATTCTGCCCCACACGCAGGACTTGGTGGAATTCATGCTGTGCCTGGCACTGCTGGCTCCCAGCAAATCATCCCTCCCAGCCTAGTGCCACCCAACAACCTGCCAGGGGTTCACAACATCCCACCACCAGCATCAGCCCTGGAAGCAGCCTGTGATGGATGCAGGCAGATGTTTCTGGGGCAGATGTTTAGGATCTCCTGCACACAGCTGGGTAATTTTTAGTGTGATGGCAAACGTAATTTTCTTCTGTTTACAGCATGTCAAGTGGGAAGGGCAAAGGGAAGAGGTTCCAACATCAGCAACTTCTCCCCACCCCAAATTCCTGCGTCCTCCCCTGCTACTCCTTCAGTGGTACCATGACCACAAGTGTAGTTGTGAAGTAAACTTGAGACAGGAACTAATAGGTTAAAAATAAACTGATTTATTAAAAAAAGCTATTTTTAAACCCAGATCAGTTCCCCAATCTGGTTCTCTACATGGGTGCAGAGACATTTTCACCGGAACAACTGCAGGAGGGCGTGGGGGTGCAATTAAGCATCAAAGAAAAGTGGGAGCCACTTAAACTCAGCTTTTGTTTCAAGGACACAGTCAAACTGTGACCCGAGCCAAACTCTTTTGGAAAAAACTTAGGTGAAATCAAAGACTTAATTTTCTGAGGTTCTGCCACCTATTTGTGTCAAGCATCTGCCCCACAGCAGATTTCATCTAGAATGCCAGGGATGATGTGTCTTGTGTAAGTTTAGGAAGATTTGGCTTGATCTCTTGTATAAAAGACAATTAATTTTTAAACTCTCAGGGAAAAAAGAAGAGTTTTCATTTCATAGTGATTTTTTTTCTTGTGAATTAAAAAAAAAAAAAAAAAAAAAGTAGCACACAGGCTGGCAGAAAAATGACGATCTTTTACCAAGCTGCTAAAAATACCCTTGGAGCTCATGTTTCAGATACCTCCTCCTTCCTACCAGAAATCCCTCAAAAGTGTTTCACAACTTACTATTTGTTAAACAACCCCCAGTGTTCTCACCCACTGCAATATTTACACGGGGAAGTGATGCCATGAGTTATACTGGGTTTGATTTGCACCGTTTTGCAAACAAAACAGTACACATGTGGATGCAATGAATGTGCACAGCATTCAAAGTAAGTTCCAATTTCCTAGGGCAGGAAACTAGCAAATATAGATATTTAACCACAACATATATGATTGTTAAAAACTGCCTCTGTATTAATGATTGCAAGATATCTTAAGTGAATCCTTACAGAACCAAAAACACAGTCACCTCCTTCAGGCTCTTCTTCCAGGTTTGAGTCCTACTACAGCTTGACTCCAAGCAGGGTGATCTGGGACTGTCAGGATTTGGGTTCTGAAAAAACCCCATCCTGTATGAAACTCTCAATTTCCAATGCTGTTCCTGTTTCTGGAAGGCTCAGGAGGAGCACAGAGGCTTCAATATAATTTTCAAGCCTACAGCCATAGGATGTTCGCTGTCTGTGTTTTGCTTTGCCAACAGAAACATTCTCCTCAACACCTCTACAATAACGTTGCTAAAATAAATCAGGCTTGTTCTACACAAATACCACCTGGTTCTACGTTGCTACTTCTGCAGTGTATTCTAAAAGCACAAGTGTATCTCCATCTCTGCCTTCCTCCAAACAGTTACCAGTGTACAAATAACAGGAAAATTCCCTCCAGTCCTCCAGGCATCTGGAAAAAAATAATCAATTTTCAAACTCTTTCCCACAATGTTTGTTTTTCTACCACTGAAACAATTTTCTGCAGATACTTTTCCAAGGTCTGTGTTAGCAAAAGGATCTCCTGCCCCAATCCTGCTGCTTTTTGCTGCTCCCCCACTGCCTGTGAGTGACCTCAACTCAGCTGTTTGTGAGATAAAACCTGCTCAACTACTGATCTTCCTAAACCGAGATAGAACTCCCAAATCCAAAAAAGAGGGAAATGGTTAAACTGGGTGAGTTCATTCTTTTTGAAACTATTCTAGAATGGAATAATAAAGTGTCTTCGAAGGAGCAGGAATGACTGGGAAGTGCAGAAATACCTTAAGCCGCTTTTGTTTCCCTAAAATATGCGGAGAATTGTACAGTAACTTGAGACTATCACTTTAAAAATACTAAGGTTGACTGCAAGCTTAACCTCTTCTTCCAAGTCTGGTAACTCAGGCAGTTAAAGGACTGACACTGTTCCCTGTGCTCCTTGGGACAGAGAGAACCTCTCGCTGCTCATCAGCACAGGAACAGACCCAAACATGAAGGGACAGAAATAAAACATTCAAGTACCACATTCAATATGAACACTTGTGATATGACAGAATGCTGAGTTATAAACTCTAAAACCCCTCAGAACAAGTATTTACCCTTTTGAAAGAAGTGCCTGTAAGAAAGGTAAAAAAAAAAAATTAAAAATAAATCAATTCTGAGACCAGTACAGCAAAGTTTGGGTTTGAGTCCTATCACTGCATCTAAAGAATTAACTCCTACAGTGTTTTAATGCAAAACCACTGCAAATAGGGAAGGTAAAGTCCTGAACAGTGCTGATGGCAAAGTAGGAGTAGGATTTATGTTAAAATACTGAAAGCTTCTTGATTTCTCACTTGTAATTTCAGTAAAGAAAAAAATAAAAAGGGAGGGGGAAATTGTTTTTGAAAGGTTGAGATCTCTAAAGATGAGCCCAGTGTAACCTTGGCATAGGGAACAAATAAAATAGTGAGAAGGGCACTCAAGAGAGGGAAAATTCCTCTGATCTCTGGAGTTAAAGCAGATTAACAGAATCAGGGCTGCAACCACGGGGAGGAGGAAGAGGAGGAGGAGGGCTTGGGAGCCTGGGGAAAAAGGAATGTAGGGTGGGGAAAGGAAACACACACTGAGCTTTGAGCTAAAGCTGGTTTAGGGTGGAACCATTTTAAAGCCAGGGTGTAGCCAGGGACTGAGTGTCTGGGTTTAAAGGGATGATTTTCGTTTCCAAACTTGAAAATAACCTGACCTAACCCTTCAATAACAGAAACTCCAAAGTCACTCCCACACAGATTGTATCCTAATAATTTCGTCAGCCTGTAACTGTGGCCGTGCAGAGAACCTGAATTATTCACTGAGCACCCTCTGCATAATTCACCATACGGTCACACAGGTCAGTGGGGCTTGGGGTGGGGTTTTTTTTTTTGGCTTGTTTTTGCATTTTGATGCAACTCAGAGCCACCTCCACACAGTGCACTGGCGTTTTGTGCACACCAAGAGTTCCAAGGAGGGTCCAGGAACCTGGGCAGCTCCATAAGCCCCAGGAATGCAGGCTAAGCCGATTTTCGGGCTAAGAAAGAATTCGGGGGGGTGGCATTAAAGCACAAAGCTGTAACCCCTCCAGGTCTGGCTGAGAAAGCAAGGCTGGCATGGCTGACCACCACTGCTTATGGCATTGAAGTATCTCCCCAAGAAAAGCATCATTAAAACCCTCTTGTAGGAAAAAGGAAATTTTAATACCTTGCACCGTAACTGCAACTTCACGAGAAGAAGGGGGGGAAACGCAGTAATGAACTTAGTTTTCCAAGTGGCAGGTAATTTGTATTTTACTATTACCTACCCTCAAAAATACTCCAGCATCTTTCCAATGAGCTGAATGCTTTGATCCAAAACGTCTATCCTCCTTAAAAAGCGATCTTTCCAAAATTAGGCATGAAAGAATCCCAAAATACGCTGAGTTGTGATCTAAGTAACAAACCAATGGTAGGAAACCACTAAAATTTCGAGCCTGTGTCGGTTTAGGGCATCAGATATTTATCTGACAACTGAAATTTTACCCATTCCAGTTTTCAGTCACGGCTGTGACAAACACTTCAACCCCTGCCCGAAGTTTCCATATTGCAACCAGGACTCAGACCATGGTGGGTGGATTGGACACTCCATCTCTTCAAAGCAAAGACCATTTAAAGGGAGAGTAACTGGCTGTGTTCTGTCCCAGTGAGTTTTCTGACTCCCACACTGCATGGATCATTTCAACACCACATGCTTCCAAGGGTTTCCTTAACACCTCCTTCAATAAGTTTGTTTTTTTCTCATAAAACAGAACAAAAACCTTTAAGAGTTCCTTGAACACCCTGGATCCTGAGTACAACCACCACACTCATTTTTTTCCCTACCTTTTCTCATTTTGCAAAATCTGTATTCTTCTACTTGGACTGACATTTTTGCCAAATATCACCACAGAAACAATGGAATTTTCAATGGAACTATTGATTTAATAATAATTTGAAAATACGAATCAAGGAAAGATCTGCATTGACAGAGGGACAGGAAGCCTTGGTAGCTTGATGAGAAAAAGACTTTTTTTTTTTCAAGAATAAAATCATTCACCTGCCTGCACTCAGACAGGTCGAGATACCTCACTTGCACAAAACAGCTGAGAGTTCATCTAGAACGGGCTCTCTTGCCTCCCTCTGAAGCCTTCTGCAGTGTAAGCCCACTCTATGATGCCACTGTTAAGCATCTGTGCTCACCAGCAGCTCCTGTAATCATGATTTGCTCTCTGGAAGCCAAGACAGCAAAAGGGATGGGGAAAGGCTGAGGACAGCAGCTGTCTCCAGGCTTCCCGGGGAGCTGCCAGCACAGCTCCCTGCAGCAGGCACTGCCATCACGTGTGTGTCATTGGAAAAGGAGGAACTCGAATGTCTCCTCACCAGGAGGGAGGAAACTTGTGCATAATTAAAGATTTTTTGAGAGGGGAAAAATGTTAAAGGGGACTGTGAACTCTGCAAAGTCAGGAGGATACAGTGGAGTCCTGCCCGTCCTTGCCGTGGAGGTCGCTGCTCGGGGCTTAATCAAGTCCTGAAGCTCTTCTTACAGAATACAGAAATATGTAACCAAAGGAAAGCAAAGAGTTCCCAATGTGCAGAGTATTTAAAAAGGACTTTTCTGGTTTTAAAATAATTAGCTTCATTTCACAGTCAATTGGCACACAGAAATCCACTCGCAGCTTTTGGGTGCAAACAATCAGAAGATGCGTGGGAGTTATTTCCTCAGAAATAAATTCCTGAATCATAATTACTATGCTTGAGCTAACACATTAATAAAGCCATCAATAAATTCTTCAAAAGACACCCTCCAAGTGACAAGAGTTTTCCACTACACGAAGAAGCAAATCCAGCAACATTTTGCTACCCTAACAGCTCTCATCCTGAAGGTAATTGTCCTCTTTGGCAAGAGCCTTCCAAACACCACCTGATCCTCTAGTCCATGGACTTGTGATATGTAAACCTTCAAAAACGTTATCCAGCAGTGTTAAAGGAATTGTAGCCTAAGGAAAATGAAGATGTTCATGGCACAAGACTACTTTTGAATTTCATAAGCACCTTTGATATGAAGACTAACAAAGAGCAGTATGTTTTTTCAGAAAACCTATGAAATTCAAAAGGGATAAAATAAAAGGCAGACCTGCCCTTTTAGCAAGTCTGTGGAGGAAATTCTTCTTGGCTCATCTGTGAAAAAAGTTATTATTTATAAAAGCCAGTTTACTTTGGAGAATTGCCTTTCCAAGCTAATGTGGCTTGGTGAGGAAAACATATATATGAATGTTTCATACAAGGAATGACAGGCTGACACCCTGAACAACTCAAACAGGATAAGAAAGAGAAAACCTAATGTGTTTGATGCTAAGCAGACAATCCAAACTAATAAATTGAATTTACCATGAAAAAATGGTCCTCATGAAGCTTTGTGCTTGACTGACAACACCCTGGGAAACTGTGAGCTGAGTCACACTCTCAATCCAGCACCTCAACTTCCTTTGCATTCTTTTGCAAATCCTATTTGATCATCCTTTCTTGGATGAAGAAGACTCTTCATGGCAGACATGAACAATCTCTTGCTATTTCCACGATGTTTGATTACCATTAATACGATTACTCCAGACACTCCTTTTCATTTTAATCTGTAACGTTGTCAAATTTAAAGACTCTCAGCAGCACCCGGGAAAGAATCAACTGATTCACAAAGAATTTTTTTTACCCTTTCAATTTAAAAAAACCCAATCTTTGTCTTTTTCAGACCTCATTGATTAGTAACTAAATACAGTCTGCTTAAATATTTGAGACACTTTAGTACACCTGCCTGCATTGACAAGGACGTGTTTCCCACTGAAAGAAGCACCGCTGCTGAGTGTGAATGAGCTGTGAGTTGCTTGAAAAGCAGTTTCAATGACTGCAATGTGCTTCTTTGTAATACAACTGGAACGAAACAATCCTGTATAATACAGGACTAGGAGCAGCACTTTCAGTCTGTGAAGTGTACTGGCCCCAAATAACCAAAGGGTGATGCAATAGTTACTTGCAAGATTCTCCTTCCAAAATTCTCCTGGACCAAATGAGAACCTTGCTCAAATTTGCGAGGACTGAACTTTGAAGATGGATCCTCCTAAATCGATTTTTGCATTGCCACAAGATCTGTGTTAGTCCTCCAGCACAGAGGCATTCACAAACAGTACCCAAATTATCCCACAATGAGGGCTTTCAGCCTTAGCAACCAGCATCTTAAAATAACTGATTAGATCAGAAAAGTGAAGGAGCCTCAAAGAACAAAGAGTTCTAGGTAACTTTCTTTCCTCTTAGTTACTTATGAAAGAACATTCAACACCCATTTCCTCTAGCAAATGAGTAGCTTTTCATCACAGCTGTGAACAATGGGACACTTCTAAATAAATGAGGTGAAAAAGAGCCCTAGACTATGAAGTGTGTTTTAAAGAATGAAACCTGACACGACTAAATCAAAGACAACTTCAAGCTGAAATTTAAACACATCCCAATTACTTGTTGGAAGTGTCTGCGCTGTGTCATTATCCATTTGCACACAAGGAAAATCAATTATTCCTTCACGTTTAGGAGTCAAGTTTGCAACACCCCTACACTACTGCTGAATTCTAACAGGAGAGGGAAGACCCTGGGGCACCAAAACTCAACCTGAGCAGAACCCCATAGCTCAGGAACTTGGGAGATAGAGCAGTTTGCAGGAAAAGTTGCTTCCACTTGGCTGGATATGGGAAATAACCGCGTGAGACCACAAGACCCTGCTGCTTGCAGGGCCCCACACGGGGCTGGTTCGGGGCAGCAGGAGAGCTCTCACTTCTCACTGAAAGAGCTGCAGTCTCACCTCAGTGACCAACTGATTTCACCCAAACCACACGCCTACCACACGAGAGGCTGCTGGCAAGCTGTCCAAGGTTAACCGAAACTGAACATTTGCATCTCCAATCCTTTGAAATTATACCAAAAAAAAATCCCCCAGAGACAAGGCAATTGGACCCAAGGCGCACGCAGGGCTTGCAGAGACAATCCCTGCTGTTAAGCCCACACGCACCTTCCCACAATTTTAGGCCCCACAGTGCAGAGAAACCTCCCTCTCCAGCAGGGCAGGAAGGAGAACTTCACTTCCATTCATCTCTCCACATGGCCAGTACGGGGAACACACAAGAGCTCAGGCTCCACATGCCCTCCTTGCTCCTCAGGGACACTTGGCACACGCCGCTCTTGGAGCAGCAGCCCCCGTGCCTGTTCGTTTTGGACACAGAGAAGCGCTGCCCTTCATTTTTTCCTTTTGTTTTACCAGCACTAGTGGAATATTGACATCTTCCCCCTTCCACCACCACTCAGCTTCCCCCTTCCCACCACTGGAACCACCTTTTTTATTGGAAGCCGCATTTAAGCCAAGGTTTGGAACAACTAATTTGATGTGCCTGCTGACGTGCTGTCTCAGCACTGTGCTGAGTCAAGCCCCTGAGCCATCTTCCTCTCATCTGCAAACAGCCACTGCAATTTAATTCCTTAACAATTAGGAGTTAAATAATCCACGCTTCATTCAGCTTCCAGTAATACAGCGTCTTCTCTTTCACACCATTTTCAGTGAAGATGTCCAACCTGTCCCCAGTTTTCCAGGAGGATCAGAGCTGCAGTTCTGTTTCTGCAGTCTCTCTCTCCATGCCTGGTTCATTCCAGGTACTGTCCAAGCCCACATCCCTCAGACAGCACAAGTGATTGAGTTGTTTTTATGGGATGCCATGGAAAATGAAAAACAGCCGCATGAGAACAGCACACCAGGCAATTCGGGCCGAGTCTTAACTCAAAACAAGCCTGAAATGCATGCATTATAAAAACAAGATTCATCATAAATCACTGTTATCTTAAATTATCTTGCATTTTTCTTCTAACTGACGTTGTTTAGATTTTATCATCAGCTAATTAGAATAATTACATGCAAGCTTGCTGCAGCAGATAACCGTAAAACATAATAAATCTCAAGACATTTGTAGAGAGTTACCCGTTCAATGAAAACCACATTTAAGCTCCAGAATGTAAGCACCTTAAACCTCCTTTTTCTGCCCATAAAGACTCTTAACGACTTTCAGTACTCTTTATATTGCTTTTTTAATCCAAATTTGGCAACATAAAAGTCTACAATCTCACACACCCTTCCCCTGGCTGACTTGGGCTCTGGTATGCAATGAAACACAGGCTAACTCACAGCATGGACTAAGTTCTCCAAGTCAACTTGGGAGACTTTAATCCCACATTTCCCCAAAGTCCTCAGGAAAAACCACCGAACTCCTGGTTCAGTAGCATTCCGGGATCTATTCATTGCCACTGATCAAGGAATCAAGTAGGGCAGTTATCACGAGACAGAAAAGTAACTGCTGAAGATTCAAAGGAAGTCAAGAAATCATTTTTCTCACTGGCTAAACACTTTAAAAGCAGCCACTGATCTCAGACCACAAGCAGTCACACATCAAAATACATCTGAAGCCATAGCGGTGCCTCAGAAAAAACACATTATTCTTAGGAGTTACCAAACACTGACCCTGCCATTACCAGCAATGAGCTATGGTGGTTTTCTTACCCAAGAGAAAGTGACACCTGCACATCAGGAAGTTCTGGAGATGGTATCGGCAGGACTAAATTACACCTGTGTGTGGTGTAATTACATCATCAACACAGAGTGCAAGGAAAATTCTTCAACCCTGACATCAGTTTGCACACCTGCTAAAATAAATTCCAACCTTTCCTCTCGCTAATTCCAGCAATCGCAGAGGTGTTTTGGGGGCGATTTAGGCCGTTCAAGCCCAAAACAAAACCAAACTTCTGGTTCTAGAGGAGAACCCGCCTGTGACACCGAGGCTCCTGACTGAACCGTGCAGCACTTGGTGCTTCTGAACTGCTGGCAGCACAAGTTTCTACCATCAGGCTCGTAATTCAGAGACTGATAAGATCATACCATAAACAGATCTAATTAACTCGACGCTTTTAATTTCAGCCCCCAAACCTGGAGGCACGACTTACTTGGGTCTCGACTGCTGTAGGGCCATCCCGAGGCAGGTGAGAAAGGCAGCACCGGGGAGTTTGCCCTGCTGTCGTCCTCCACTTGCTGCGTGATGTGCCGCACAGTCTCTTTGTTTTTCCTGTTCTTCCTGCGCCCCGTGGGCTGCCAGCCATCCCCCACGCCTTGCTCTGAGAACCCGCTCTGTATTGCACTATCCTTGGCAGAATGAAGCTCCCCCCCTCCGTAATGCGAGGGTGAAACCTGTTCCTCTTTGATACGTAAAGACCCATAGCCCATGTCACTGGCCCAGAGAGACTGGGACGAAACGTCCTCGTGGCTGTCCGCTTTTGGTTCTTGATCCTCCTTTCCGTAACTACTCCCTCCCTCGTGGCAGCTGGCAATAGCTGAGTCCCCAGAGGAGTTTGCCGGGCTGGTTCTCCGGGCCAGCCACGGAGATATGCTCCTGCCAGCCACCACCGCCGAAATCAACGCGTCCGTGCTGCTGCTGGAAGGGGCTCCCAGCTCGTAATCAACGAGGTCCTCCGAGGCATCAGACTTTATGCTGATGTCCAGGGCCGCCTTGATGAAGTTGTGGCAGGCCTGCACGATGTCCGTCATCTGCAGGTAGCTGGCGGCCGACATCACCTCGATGACGTTCCGGCTGGTGAGCGCCAGGTGCGCGGAATACATGAAGTCGATGATCGCCTTGAAGCCCTGCGCGGTGACGATGTCCAGGTGGGTGACCGTGGCCTGGTCGGAGGTTTTCTGCACCTGGCAGTAGAGAGTCTTGAAGTAGCGGCTGCTGCCCAGGAGGACGTTTTTGTGAGCCTTGAAGATCTTGCCCTCCACGATGATGCAGACGTCGCAGAGGATGCCGTGCTGCCGCTGCTCGTTCAGCTCCCGCAGCAGGTGACGGTAGTGGGAAGCAATCTCCATGTCTTCCTTTCGGTTATTCATCTGGAAATCTTTATGCTTCCTCTTCCACAGGTCCTGCAGCGGGGGAAGGAAATGACAGCATTACAAAAAAGCCGAGAGGAGCTCGCAGACGCGTTTTCCGAAGGCTGAGGCAAACCCCGGGCTGTGCCAAATAAAGCAACAGGTTCATCGGGAAAGAATGTCACAAATACAGCTACTGCCTGCAACTGCACACTCACTGACATGATGCAGCTCACTTTGACCAGACTTCAAGCAATTTATGTTAAGAAGAACTAGATTTGAAGCCAATCCTCCTGTGGCTCATAACATCCCAGATAAATATTTCTTTAAATTACTGCGGGCTCTTAAGGAAACCTGAAGTTACCAGGGTACACCAGCTGTCAGTTTTTACTCGGAGTTTGGCAAAATTTGGGTTTGAAACAGGTGCTGCACTTGAAACCACGCTGATGGAGGTAAGACTGTTGAAGAGCACAATTTTCTCGAGGGAACAAGCAAGGTGTGTAGTACCCTGAATAGCTGAAATCCTCACACAACAAAAGCCAACTGAATCCAGCATTTCCCCTCTTTAAATTTCTGTGGAAGGGCTATAAATATGGGTTAAAAGTCAGGAAAATCCAAGACCACAGATCACTAAATTTTAAGTCCCCACCCAAACTAAACTGGCAATACATCACAACTATGAAATTACTGTTATTTGAAGCTTAACTACTTACAGGTACAAGATTTTTTACTTTGTAACAAACATGCTATCTCCTTGGCTTTACATCTCCAAGTTTACCCCACAGCCACCCTCAGATACTGGGTAGAGAAATTCTCATGATTCCCTAAAGAAAGGACCAACAGAACAAAGCTGAGAAAAATTCACAGGGCCTTTGATCACCTTTCATAAAATTTGGCAGTATTATCAAAAAAAAAGGGCATTAGTGCTAGCAGCAATGCATCTTGTAAGTTATGCTACAAATTATCCTCTTACACCCCAAAACAGAAATAAAGGTCCTAAATGTGGATATATTGAAAGTAATCAGCAGTGTTAGGATATTCAGACTGAATGTTACCCAGTTATTATTTTTGCAACTCCACACTTGCCTTTGCTGTCACAGCTTTACAAACTCCTTGGCATTCAATTCTGCCATTTCCTCTATCTTACATCACTTTTTTGGAAATTATTATCTAGATTTATACAGCACGTCACAGTGGTTTAATGGCCCAACTAATTAAGAGCATCGAGGTGAAGGATATCTTGCCCCTTTCTCTCAGAAACTTCAATTTGTTCCAACACAAGAAGTGTCAGCTGTAGAATCGATATGAGGGTCCACATGTCAACACAAAACTGTAAAACTGGACCCAGTTCCAAATGTTAGTATGGGCAGGCACACACATCCAGAAGCCTGGATTTAGGCTACTGGTTGTTACTTATAAAACTGAAATCTCTGAGGTCTTACAGTCTTGAAGCAGACACGGTTCAGTATAAAAACTGGCATTAAGGAGGCTGATGAGAGCCTGGAGCACCTTCCTAACATCCAGCGAGTTCACACACAAATTCAGTCCCATCTGCTCGAATTGGCTCACAATTCTAGGGCAGCCGTGATTAAGGAAGTATCCTGACACGTGCAAGTGTGGTTCCTGTACTGTGGAATACAGACCCACAAGCCCCCTGCCCTCTTTCCCTACCCTGGGCTATGATTATCATCAGCAGGAGCAAACCAGCTGCAGTTTAGTCAACACTGCTGGCCAGAAAAACACCTCCCAGCCCACAGAACATACAGTGAGACGTGACCTTCGAGAGAGTCACCTGACGACTCAAAAGTTCAAGTTATGCAAGACTGCTCCAAGCTTCCCCAGTTCTGCAAGGATGGAGCTGCCTCTCTGCAGCCTTGGAAATGCTGATTTGCATGGCCAGCTGGTCCCTGATCACTCAGAAGCATTTGCTTTCCTCGAGAGAGGAAGGACCATCTTCCTGCATCACAAAGAGCCTCAACTGGTGTTCACCAAATTCAAAGCAGTGCAGCTTTTTCTGCAGAATTAAGCACAGAATGCACAGAGAAACCAATTTTTTTATTATTATTATTTATTTGAACTGGAAGAGGTCAATAACATTACAGCTGCACATTGAGCAACACCTATTTACCACAGAAATCTGCCTGGAGACCTCAAACCAAATCCTCACACAGACACCATCTCCATCTCAAACAACTGAAATAAATCAATGAAAATCAAACAGAGAATCAGAGTCAGGGAAAAAAAAAAAAAAAAAAAGGATTTTTCAGGTGCTTGGCCTGAAAAGGTTGTGATGGCATCAGCCAGCACAGCAGTTCTCCAACCCAGGCTCTGGAGGTGGCTGCCACAGCTTCCCAACATCTCCGTGTTGGAGAGAACCGCCTCGTAAGGCAGAATGACAGCTCAGTTTTGTCTTTATTCCAGAAACCACTACTGCATCTACTTTTAGGAGTTGAAGAGTCAGCTTTGTCCCCTCAGGAAATATGAATTGCCACATAGGATTAAGTGAGTTGTCCATCATCAGTCCTGTCTCCAACAGCTGCCATATCCACACGACTCAGAGGGAGACGCAAGAAAACCTCACAGGATACAATCAGGAAGCCATCAGAGTATTTTGGATATGGAATTTCCTTTTGCTGTACCTTCATGGATATCAAAATCCATATTCCAAAAGAGCACCTCCCTGGACCTGTGTGTGTGTGGGGAAATCTCCTGCAAGGATAATTTTTCTCTTCCTCAATTTCATACAGAATAGCATCAGGAGTATTTGTCAATGTCTCCACCTGCTCTGGTGAAATTTATGCAACAAGAGCTTTTCTTCTTCAATGTTCTTCACCTGGAAATTATATAAATTCCTTGAGATTTTATTTCTTTGCTAATTCATACATTTATTGAGCTTAGTGCAGTGGGTTGGGCTCCCCCTCACTGATAACAGTCCACTTCAGATACACCTTGTCCTTTTTTAAAGCTGCCCATGGCAGAAACACAGATTTTAAAATATTTGTCTCTTGCTACCTTTGGTTTAGACTGGACCAGCTTGAGGTTCAGGGATTGACTAATTCAGTGCTACTTATGGATGAAGCACTTGCTCATCTCTTCAGGAAGCAGGAGATAAAGCCAGAGAAAAGATATCAGGGAAATTATACCAGACACAAACAAATCTATGCAAGATTCCCTATTGGCCAGTGAGGTGGGCACATTCCAGCACCTTCAAGTAAGCAAATGATGATGTGGAGTCTCCCACGTTCAGTGCAATCAATAGAGTTTAACATTTTTCAAGTCAGGAATTATTCCTGTAGATGTCTTGATCTTCCTCTGATGGAAGGTCTGGCACCTCGCACACATCGCTCCACGTTCAGCATCTGTCACAGGCATTGTACCTTTTAAATGAGAGGTCTTTGGGGGAGAAAATTAAATATGCCTCAAATTCAGAGGAATTAATTAGTTTTCTGTCTACCCATGTCAAACCAGAACATCCATTTAATGTCAAGGATCACTAGGGAATTAATCCAAGTTAAATTTAAGGCAATTTGCTAGTAGTTAAAAATTCAGGAAGCTTTAAAACCCTGTGCTCTTGTGTTCCAATTTTACATGCTGTTTTGTGGCTTGTTGCTGGTTTAGGTTTTTTCCCTTTTCCTGGTAATGATATTTATCTCCACTTAAAAAATGTTGTGGAAAGATTTCTTCAGGAAAGCTGTACCCTTCAAATTTCCAGTGGAAGCACAGCAAGGATGGAATAAGCTGTGGAGCTTTCTTAGCAAAAGACCTCAAAGATCAATGATGTATTTTTTTTTTTGGTTTATCTCAGGTCTTTTTACTACACTGAAGGATTTCCAAGTTGAGCACCTACTGGAGTTCTTTAGGGTTGCTCCTGCCATGCCAGCACGTGGCCACAACACAGCTCTCCAGGAAGCCAAGAAACCATGAGAGCTCATCTGAAGATTTTCCACAAAATAAACTGTAGCACATCAGTCTTTCTTCATAAGCCAATGCATAGACACTACAGTAATTCAAGTCTACTGCTTTTCCAAACACAACAACAAAAACATTGTCCCTAAACAAACCCTGGCACGTAACAGCAAAAAGAGCACAGTTTGAACAGATTTAAGAGCCACTTCCATGAAATTTGTCAGGATACAGGCCTACCTTTTATTTTTCACGTCAAAAAAGCTGGCCCTAAATAAACTGTTAATAATTTATATAATCTTTAACCCCAGCTAGAGTGAACCTAGTTCTACATATAGAGCATCTTATGGAAGTGCCTTATTTTGCACTGTCAGTACAGTTACTTAAACATGAAAGTATCACCTGAGTCTAAATAGACACAAACTTCACTTCCCTTTGAAAATGTTTTAAGAAAAGTAACCAGCAGTACTCACAAGACCATACCTCTCAGCATAATCAGAATAAGTCTCCTGACCAAAACATTACCACCAGTAAAATTAAGGGGTAGAAATTTGTTGCATCTAAATCTCAGTGTATTACTTGAATTTTGACAAAAAGTCACAGACAAGAAATGAAGCACACACAAAGTCCTCTACAGAGCAGTCCCCTGGGCAACAGTGGGGCCAAAAATAAACTTCCTTCACTCAGAAAGAAAAGAAAAGAGGGGAAAAAAAAAAAAAGCCTGGAGAGTTTTTTTTGGGGGGATTGCTGCTGTTGGGATTTGTTTGTTTGTTTACTTTTTCCTCTCTCAGAGTATGAGTGAGCTGAAGATTTAAACTACACCACACTTTGTCCGTTACAATTTTCTAAACATGTTTCCACACTTAAAACCAAGGACCCAAGTTACAGAGTACCAAAATACTCACTAGGGCACTCCTCCACCACTCTGCTCCCTGGAGAAAACATGCCAACTGGAATTTAACCAAAAATGTGTTGTTTCCTCCCCCCCTCTCTCCCTTCAGAGAAAAGTAAAAACAGATTAAGGAAGAACTCAAATTCACTCCAGTGGTTTATTTTATGCAAAAAAAAAAAAACCAACAAACACACCCCACTTCTCTGCTTCCCCTGTGTCCTGTCCCTGCATCCACTCCCAAGACATTCCAACATTTCTTAAATTCCTCTGCAAAGGAGCTCTGTAAGGTGAGATTGGGCCTGAAATGCTTCCTTGCACAACGAGACACAGAGTGCATGGAAGTTTCACTTTTATCCAATTAAAGACAACAGAAACACAGGGGATTCCTCCTCTCCATGTGCCCCTCTGCTGAAAAGAACGGGAACAAAACCCCTCAACGTAACCTTAGCAACTGCAAAGGACAGTACCTACCACTTATTCTGGTAAATGAGAGGAAAAGAAGGCTCAGGGTGTTAATGGATGGTCGTGAGTTTTACAGGCACAGATTTCCACACGTGCAGAGTTTTCTCACCAGTGAGTTCAAGGAAGCACACAGTTCCAGAGGAGTTTTCATTTCTTGACATTAGATAACCCCAAATTATACTCCTATGTTCAGCTTTGTTCAAAAGAGATGTAAGTAACATCTTATGAAAACGAAGAGCTGCCAAAAAAGCAACTCGTGTGCCCTGTTCCCCATTCCCGAAACTGATCACCCCTTGCTTGAGTTGGTCATTCCAACCACAACTCTGAACTCAAAGAGAAACAGGCAGATGTTTGTAAACAGACCAAAGCAGACCCTTGGGCCAGAGAGGTTACTCACAGCTCAGGGTTTCGTGCAAACAACAGCTACCACTTTTCCCTGATGGCAGGGGATGAGAATGTTTAATTAGAGCCCCAACAGTGCCCGTTCAGCCTTTTGGGTTAGGAGTCACAGGAAGGAAAAAAAAAAAAATGTTTCACCATTCAGCTTGAGAAATACTACAGAAGTACAGAAAAGGCAAGAATTTGGGAAGCAAATGATTTTCAGTAAACTTAAAGGAAAATACTAATTCAATCTTTATTCTGAAATTTGAACCGGCCCACTCAATTGTCATTGTACATGCATTATTTAACAAACATCAGCCTGATGAGGATTCACTAAAATTTTTCCAACTTCAAGCCAACACTACCCCATCATCCAGAGCATTAAAACAACATCTCTGTTTAGAATCTCTGCGCAGATACAATCCAGAAAGCCCAAAAGCAAAGTTCAAACAGCAGCACAGAACACCACACACTTCTGGCATTTCATTAAAGCACAGTCCAAACACAAACCACAAGCAAAATCTAACTCCAATAGCACAGCTTAAAATAACAGGGAACCACCATTAAACATGTCACCCTCTACTCCAAAACTTCAAACCAGAGACTTGGCTGTGGCCTTTGACCTGTCAAACCATCCACCTGAAGTTACAGGGCCAGCCTGTGCAGGAGCTGGCACCACAAAAATGCAACCAAAACACAGGATTTCTGCAGGTATTGAAATAAAATCCATTTATTAACCTTCATTAGCTCTGACAATGCATGAAGAATTTCAAGAGAAAACCAGGACTGAAAAGGAGATCCAAATGAAAACTGTTAACCTCTGTATTTTGGATGGAGGGAAATTAGAAACTTAGAAACTGTGAAGTTAAAAATATTGGGGGTGGGGAAAAGACAAGAGATGCATATTTTGCTATAGCGTTCTTTAAAGTAAAAATCAGTGAAGAGGTATTTACTGATTTAGTTAGAGAAAACACAGGAACCGTGATATTAAATGAATAAATGAAATCCAAGGCAATTACTTCTTACCAGTAACAGGCTGGGTTCCAGGTCTAGTGTTTCTCCTACAACAGCTGAGGACATCAACAGCCCCAGGGCAGCACAGGTAGTGCCCTGTTCCGTGACCTTCCGACAGCACTGGCGTGAACTCTTGTAGGAGAAAGACAGAACTATGACAAAAAAAAGCAAAAGCAGAGGAAATTATTAGCATTAAGCTACAAGATTACTGATCAGTGAGACATTTTGAAGCCCTTTCCCTCCAAACTCACAGTTAGAACATCCCTATTTACGACTTCGTGAACCCCAGAAAAGTTAACTCCAAGCATATCAATACACTGCAGGTAATTAAAGCCTGGCTACCATTTAGTAACAATATAAGTAAGAGTTATTTCTTAAATGTATGGGAACAAAAATTCTAATTTTAGCTACTAAAACTTCAAACGGATCCTTGAACAACAGGGTTTCCTGTTTGGGAGCTTTTCAAAACATTCTCACTTAAATGACTCTTTTAAAGAGACTCACCTTATCTGACCTATGAAATACTGAGGTTAAAAAGCTACCACTACAGCTCCTGAAAGAAGTTTGCAATGGAATACTCAGGAGAATTTCCTCTTGAAATGTTTAGCTCCTTGAACCAGTAGTTTCTACTGGTTGACACCATTCTGGGATAAGAGACCAAACCATCCCACGGTATTTAAAGTTCTGTGTAAAATACAGGTACTTCAGTATGTGTAAAAGGCACATTCACAGAGAGACTTCTCAGGTAAATGCTGTTTATGGTTACAAGCTACAAGGGGTAGGAATAGTTCATCTACACCAAGGCTTTTGTCTGTGAGGACTCATCCACTAGAAACCATCATCTTGTACACCTATTTTTCTTGTACAAAACAAACTTTATTTTCCTCAGAATAGCACATACAGGCAACATTTACCTTCCAACTTAAACTTCTGAGTATGTTTTATTTAGAGCTTTATGCTGATAGCCACGAGAAAGACTTTTTTGATCTCTGCATTTCAAATGTCTTCAATACACCAGATTAGCTCTCTTAATGAAAATAAGCTATAAATCAATACTGCTGATTTCAAAACTGACCTTCTGTAGTAACAGATTGTGAAAGAAAACATCAGAAGATAAAAATTAGGAGAGCTTTTCCAACACAAACCAATGCCATTATAGAAGGCAAAATAAAATATCTGATAAACAAATGAAGCAATGAGGAAAATCCAAGCGTTCTTATGGCAAACAGAACCGAAAATCCTGAAAACAAATATGACCCAATTGAAGCAAACACCAGTGACTTTGTTCTCCATTTCTATTTCAGACGGCCAAGTCTTGCCTTTCTCTAAATTCTGATTGCTTCTCCATAGCAATTGTTTTGGCCAGCTCTTTTTAGTCCTGTTATTTAGACAGTTAAGGAAAAATAAAGTGGGGCAGTGAGGGAGCCAGACCAACCCAGACACTTGGGAAATTAATCTGTTAGCAGAGGGTAACGGGAATACGTATTTTCACTCAGACTTGGGGCTGTTACTGTTAAAACTCTCATTTACACCTCTGTCCCAGGGCACAACGGGAGCCAGAACAGACTGGTAAGAATGGCAAGGCTGAGCCCACACTGTTTTGCACTGCTCTGCAGTTTTTCCTCTGGCTTTGAGCTGTGCACCTGTTTTCCTCTTCTGATCAAACAGATGAGAACTGAGTGGCCACGATTAGTGGAGGCACCTCTGCCACAGGGAGGGAGCAGAAGAACAGCCAGAGGTATTTCTTCCAACTTTTGCAGTTGGCTAAGAATTCTAAATGAGCCCTTGTTAGCAATGTAAAGCCAAGTTTTATAAAGAACTGTCAGCCCCCATGACAATATTATCTCCAGCTCCTCTTTCTCTTTCCCACAACACGTGACAAAAATATCTTTAAATGCTGAGAACTTACCGATATTTAAAAGTGTTTCCTGTTAGCAAAAATAAATGTGGCGATGTTTCCCAGCTGGGCAGTGCATGTTTCAGTGAAGAGAGGAGAATGGTCTCTGGTAACAAGCTCCAAAAGGTTCATCAGATGTCCTGTGTTTGGGAATGGAAAGAACAGGAGGCAAAAATTAGAATCCAAACTTTAACTCAATACAAAGCCCTTCGGTGTCACATAATTACAAGCAGCAGTTAAAATAACTGCCCATTTACAGCACTGTTTGCCATTTCAACAAGAAATATTCTGATGTATTTCCATAATTAAGCATACAGGGAAAATGATTTAGCCCTTGTGTTAACTTAAAGAAAGAGTTTAACAGACCAATTTGAAGATTAGTAACAACTTCTGACGATGCTTCCGGGCAGAAGCGCTCTGAAAAAGTCACTCTACAAAACTGGCACTTTATGTAATGATTTCAAACCATTTTAACACTGTCTCAGTTGACATCAAAGTTTCAGTTAATGTTTCTGTGACCCCTGCCACCCACACACTTGAAATGGGGTTAGTATTAATCTCACCTCATGGTTACAGTGATTCCCCTCCAAACCAAAATATTTGCCTAAGGTTACAGAAAAATATTATGTGCCCATGTCATACAAAAGTAAGAGATTTGAGTTTTATTCCCACCCAATCACAGTATTCAAAAGCCAGCATGACCTTTCATGTTACAGAGCATCCACCAAGGTACCAAGGAAAGCACTTTGCTCCTCCTACAAACACGTACAAGCTTTGAAAGAAGAAACCCCGCAAAGATGAAAATACCCAACAGAACGCAGAAAGAAGTTTCATTTTCCATGCCTGTAAAAGCAGCCTGAAATACAATATTCCAACGGGTAACAACTTGCTAATATGGCAGGATGCACCTTTCCCACAGGGCACAGGTGGGTGCCTCTAGTTCCAACTGCTTGCTTGCAGGGATATTTTCACTGCACTTTGCATTCCCCTTATCCATTTCCCCATAACTTCCAACGCTGTCCACGTGCCTGCCTGTCCCTCCCCTCTCCATCCCAGCACAGCAACACTTGCTCGTATCATTCCCCTATTTTTGAAGTCCATTCTCTCTCATCTCGTTGCACCAAGGACAGATCCAACCCTACCCACACCACACACTTTGCAGAACACAAAAAAGGAACATGGCAGAGCTATCCAGGGCTTAAAAAGCAAGTGCTTTACAGGGAACCAGCTCTGAGAAGTCTGCTAAAATAAAAAAAAATAAAATATAAGAATCTAGCTACAGATAGATCTGCTACTCTAGCAGTGAAGATTAAAAACAACCTGAAAAAAATCCCAGTGCCTGTGGCCCACATGACACCTACCTGCCCAAGTGCCATTAACTCCTAAAGATCCTAAGCTTCAACTTTAAAGTCACAAACGAAATCTAAGCAAAAGACTCTGCCCTTGTGCATCTATTAGTCAAAAAAAAAAACAAGACAAAAAGGACCTTAAAAAAAAAAAAAAAGAGGAATTAGAGAACTCTGAACTTATCACACTGGGAATTGCCCTGAAGAATGGTTTCCCCTAAACTTTCTCATTGGTTTTTGGCTTTTTAATTAGGGGATCTTTGCCAAAGTTCCCAAACTCAGTACGTAAAAACAGAGGGAGCCAAAGGAGGAAGAATCATGAGGTGATTTTTAAAGAGAAGTAAAGCAGTGGGAGGAACTGAAAGATCACCTAAAAGACACAAAAGGAGTCAGGAATAATCTAAGAGTAAAAAAAAAAACAAACAACCAGTGCAAAACCAAAGATAACATATGAGGTGCTTTGAGAACAACCCAATTCTGTTTGTGTAATTTGTGGTACAAGCCCTCAGGGCCTTGGGTAAGGATCCTGTTTTACTTTTTAGCATAAATCTCATAATCCAGATTTGATCAACTACTATTAAAAAAAAAAAAAAAAAGAAAAAAAAAAAGAAGTGGAGTGAAGCCAAGAAGGACACAGTGGTAACAAGGAGGAAGTCAAAAAGCTGGGTTTATATTTAGCCACCACCTCATTCTCCAACACTATAGTGGCAGGATTGTTAGGAGCAACTGCACCCTGACTGCTTCGTTCATTGGCACTTAAATTTGTTGGTTTTGGGTATTTTAAGTTACTAATGGCTAGTACAGACCATTGATTCTTCTGTTTCAGGGCATGATCTGAGCACTAGTCAGGCAGGTATTTCCTCTGATGCTCTATTAGCACAAAAGGTGTAAATTTTGTTTAACTCTTCCCTCAGAGAGAACAAGCCAAACCACTTGAAATATCGACTTTACGCAGAGCTCTTCTCCAGAAGTGAGAAATACCAGGTAAGCAAACTCACTTGGATGGAATAAGCAGTTTGTTCAACATATGATGGGGAAATAATCAGGAAAGATGACTGGGTATTTCAGTAGACAGAGGTACAAACACATTCCTTAATATGCAAAACCCTACCCACTCTTCTAAGTAGGGCTCTTGGTCAAGGTAAGGTCCTGACACACATCAACATTCTTGTTACCAGGTTTATTTTAATCCACACACAAGCTCATAGATGTGTCTGTAGAGCATTTCTGATGCCTCGGTGTCTCCCTCCATTGCAGGAGACCCCAAGTCAGGTTTACAACAAAGCAAATGCAGGGCAACTTCCAGCATTTGCAGGATGTTTTTCTTCCCGAGCACGAGCACGAGCCAAGTGAGCAACAGGCCAGGATCACCACTGTATGGGCTAGAACAGAAGTCAGCCACATCCCAAAAGGCAAGGCAAAAAAGGTGAGTTTCAGCTCTAACCTGAGCACTGCCAAGTGGGACACATTTCCATCTCATTAGAGTGGCTGTCAAGGATCTCACCCCGCCTGCAGAGCTATTTCAAGCCAGCATCTCAACAGCAGCCTGATGTTTCTTAAATGTATGGGCGTGAAAGAAAGTTAAAGCAAGAGTTCAGAAAATAACTGCACCACAGCTGACTTGGTAAGGGATGTCAAACCCCACCCATGAGCCTCTGGACTCCACCACATCCCGGAGGGAATCCAGCAAGGACTTCACACTGGTTTGCCTTTATGAAGGAAAAGCACTTGTAGCACAGTTCTGATTTTTTATCAGTAAAACAGAACGTGTTTTGGGAGAGCTGAGTAAACCCTGGCACCCCCGTTTCACAGAAGGGGAGACTGATAACAAGCAGTTCAATCAACAGCTACAGGATGGGGAAGGAGTCCCAAGGAGCAGCCATGCCTCCAAATTGGGCATCCTTGTGCATCCAAATACACCGAGGCAGCACAAACCAGAAAACCATTGAACTGTTTAGGGAAGTTGAGATTCTCCCCTCTTACATCTCAAGTGAAAGTCCCGCACGAAGCGATCCAGGCTTTTATTTCTCATCCTGCCCGAAGGACTGAAGATCCAGAGGGAACTGAGAAAACCAACCACCCAAGGACGGATTTAAGGGGGCTGCAACACAAACACACAAAACGTCCCCAGGAGGGAATAAGCGAAGTTTTGAAGCAACGGATTTTAACCCTGGAGCCCTGACTGCCACTGGGCTTGACCAAATATCAGAAAACCTTTAACAGAGATGTTTTAGGTGTGAGGTGGGATCGCAGGACCTCCCCCAGACTGAATTCCTCCCTCTGCCTCTCAGCTGCAGTCAGTCCTCGTGCTCTCTCCTAACGTGACCCCTGGTATCTGCAGACAGCCCACGGCACGCTCCCTTTAACTATTAACACATTTTAAGTTTCAAATATCCCCCCACAGAAAACACAGGTGAGCTCCACGCTTCAGAATATTCCAGCCTGGTACAAAATATAAACACGGAATTAATCCCTCTGTGCAAAGTGTTAGAATTTTCCAGGGCAACACTCACAGCCAGGAATGGACAGAAACCGCTGGCTCCTGGGAATTATAAGGGACATGTGGGATAACCATTACAGCTGCAGGTAGCTCTTCAAAGACTTAAACTAAGCCCTCTCTCTGCCCTTCTGTTTGCCCATTAAACTGAGCACACAGGAGCATGGAAAACCCCTGTGAATGGTTTTTACCAATTCAGGGGGAGTCTGGAGAGCGTCACAGAGTTCTCTGGAGCAGCCAGTAAAACCGGCGAGAACACGAAGGGAAAAATGTCCTGGGAAAGGTTGAGCTGTTTATGAAATAATTCCTGCCCTGAAAGCAGGCAGTGGCAGTTTGGATTGGGTGTCAGCCTGCGCTGAGCTGCTGGGAGGACAGGAAACTTTGCTTAGAAACTTCAAAAAACACGGATCTAAAACAAAATAATAAATAAATAATAATAAAAAAAAAAATCCACACAAGCGGATAGCAAAGACGAAAAGAATTTGCCCAACCTCACAGCAACACAACACATCACCGGAGGAAACGCTGGCAAACAACACACCTCCCAACCATGAGGCATTTTTCCTTTTGACAGAGGGGGCTGCTGGTGAAGGGGGTGGGTGTGTGCTAAAACGATTTTCCTCTAAGCACTTTCAGATATTAAAATTAAAAAAAAAAAAAGAAAAAAATCCTCTTGCGAAGAACATTTCCACTGTTGTACAACTGTCCCAGAAAACAAAGACCACGGGGAGAAAGTGGCCCATTTTCTCCAGCCTCCAAGAACCCCGAGTACAGGTCATGTTTTCAAAGGCTCAGTCCTACACACTCCAGAACGAAGCAGCATTTAAAGCACAGGGATAAACACCTTAACCCTAAGAGTTACTCGAATACCCCGTTTCTGGTCCTACACTATAAAACTGACTCGGTTCCACCAGCAGCCTATGAAAACAACCGCGAGAGAAGTTTCACTGTGAGTGAGTTTCCCCCTCCTGGACACGCTGCATCAAAACCAAAAGACTCGTTTTCTATTTCAGTTGCACTTTATCCCACGAACGTAGCAAACCACACAATATTCTTCGGCAACGTGCGTTCAGGAGCCCTCCCAAAAATCCTGTCCCCTAGTTTTCTCCCACAGGGCAGCTCCTCTGCCCTGCTCCCCGTCGGCTCCCAAAAAACACCTCAAAGCAGCAATTCCTCACCGCATGTTGAAAATATTGTGACTAATAATACACTCCACCCATTTTTTTTTTTTTTCCCCATCACCGAGGATTTCAAAACATAAAACTTGACAAACAGCGAGAGAGAAGCTAGATGGAGTTTAGAAGGGGAAAGTAGAATTTTATTTTCAATTAGAAGAGGCTACAAAAACATACAGTGTTCAAGTGAGGTATTGATTAAAGTGAAAGAGCTATCCAGTCACAGCAAGCTTCCTCCTAAAAATTGTGTTTTTCCCACTCTTCTTGGACAGCACCGCTTTTTCTTTGAATCCCCACAGGGAAATAAAAATAAAAAAAGAAAAAATACTCCCTGTCCTTTCTGAGAAAACACATTTAGTGCGTTAGGAGCAGGGCTGCTCTTGCACCTAGAGAACCCACACTTGTAATAAATACTCGGTTGAGTCCACGAACTGAGACCCAGATCTGTATTACAGTGACTAAATGCTAAAAATGATAGCAGTGATGCAATTAAAATGCACGCAAGAACTTTGGTACAGGTGTCTACAATACCACTGTTTGCTAAACACATCTCCTAATTAGCATGGCTTTAAACAATGCTGATAATAATCCGGTCCTGCAAGGCTTGCCAAATGAATCATTGGGATTGCAAAATAAAAAGCATGAGGAATTCATTAAAGAGCTGTTAAACTCTCCTTTGTTTATCTTTCCCCGGTCAGGTGTAAAAATAAATAAATATGGGTTTATGTCTCCGGATTCCATCCGAACGCTCCGCTTCACAATAACGCGCCGGGAAAGAACCTCCTCAGGAGGTACCAACGTGTTTTTTTTTTCCCCCCCTCTCCGTTTCAAAAGAGAAATCCTCCCACTATTACAGTCCTGAAAATCTGCTCCATTCTCTATTTGTCATCTGGGATTGAGTTATCAGACACTACTTGTATTACTTTGGGAACTGACATGTCTATTTACAGAGACACAAAGGCAATCCAGCAGCACAACCCCTGCTTTTCCCAGCACCTCTCCTTCTCCCCTCCGCCAAATTTTACCAGCACTTTTTCCTGGGGAGGGGAGAGGACACCTCACTAGTTTCCCAGCATGACAGAAAACATTTCCAGCCACTTTTGCACTTGTTACAGCCTTATGAAAAATAACCTATATCCCCCCAAAGGACCAGCATTATTTTTTTCCAAGGCTTTTTTTCGTCTGTTTGGTGGGGTTTTTTGTATTTCTTTTTTTTTTTTAAAGAGGGTCACTTCCCCCATTTCAGCCTGCAATTAAAATGGAGGCAAGGCCAGGCGATCTATGTCTGGCTTTAGGGGGAGACAATAACCCAAAACAGGCCTGGCTTAAAAAAAAAAAAAAAAAAAAAAAAAAAGAGGAGAGGAGAGGGAGAAAGAGAGACAGGCAGAAAGAGAGAAATACAACATGCTTCACCAGTATTATTACCTCATCCCTTTTTCCAAGCAGTTTTGAACCACACTCCTGACAAACTCTTGGTCCAACTTGCACGGATGCTGGTTTTTAGGGGGCGGAAAGGGTTTTAATGCTGGAGCCGGGATTGAGGCTGGCTATCCGCAAGTGGAGCTGCTGTTAAAATGCCCCCTTGTCTCTTCTCCTCTCCCTTGAGCTGGGTGTTGACGCAGCAGAAATTACCAGCTGGAAAATTCCCCTTTTGGAGGTTACGGGGAGGGGGTGGGGGGAAGGGAGGGGGGCGGGCGGAGGAGCGAGGGAGGGGAGGGCCGGGGAGGGGGTTAAACCCGGCACTTACCAAGTTAAGCCATCCACCCACACCAAATAGGACACCGCGTCCCAAAGAAGGCTCCGTGCCTCCCTGCCGGGGCAGGGCGCGACCGGGGAGGAGGAGGAGAAGGAGGAGGAGGGGGCGGGTGGGAATAACGGGGATGGAAACGGGGATAAGGATAAAAAAACGGGGATAACCAGTGGGGATAATAGCGGGGATAACACCGGGGGCGGCGGTGCGGGAGCGGCGGGGGGCTCCCCGCCGCCCCTCCGTGTAGGAGGGTGGGGCGGCCATGGCGACCCTCGCTCGCCCCGGGGGCGGGGGCGGCGCGCTTACCTGAGCCCCATGGAGGAGAGCAGGGTGGCGGAGCGGCCGGAGCGGTGGCTCCGTCGGTCACTCTGTGCCCTCCTCCCGGGTGGGAGGGAAGGGGAAGGGGGAGGGGGCGGAGGGCGGAGGAGGGGGTGGTGTGGGGGGAGAACCCGGCGGAGGGGGAAGCGTGGGGGCGCCCGGGCGCGCTCCCGACGCTCCTCGGAGCGCGGGGCGCGAGCCCGCGGCGGGAGGGGGGTGAGGCGGCAGCGGGGAGGGGGTGGGCGGAGCCGCGCGGCGCGTGCCGGCGTTGTCCCCGCCCACTCCCTCCCAGCGGCGGGCGGTGATTGGTCGGCGGTGGGGCTCTAAGCCCCGCCCAGCGGCCACGCCCCCCTCCTCCCCTTGCGCCGGGGGGAGCGGGGGCGCCGCCGGCGGCGCTGCCACTGCCGGACACCGGAAGTGAGGGAGGGCGGGGGCGCGCGGCGCGCGGGGCACGCCGGGACGGCGCGGGGGCCGCGCTGAGGCGGGGGCGGCGGGACCCTCAGAGCGTTCCCGCTCCCCGTGCCCGTCCCGACCCTCATCGCGCCCCCCATGCCGGCCCTGCCCCTGCCACGGCCCCTCTGCGGCTCCACGGGGTGTCCCTGCCGCCGGCAGGTGCGCCCAACCCCGAGAGAGCCGGCTGTGTGTCCCCCCCGCCTTCCCCAGCGGGGCGCGTCCCCTCAGCCCCAACGGCGAGTGTGGGAGCGGGACCGCCTCGGCACCTTGCGGGGCGGGGGTGTGGAGACAAAACCAAACCGAAACACTTTTCCCCTCTTTTTTGCGCTGCGATGTATTTCACACAACGCCGCCCCGGAATAAAATCGTGTAAAAATAATAGAAAATCAAGTGCTGCCCCTGCGGCGTTCGAAGCCCCCCCCCAGTTCCCCCCGACCCGTAATGGCCGGTGAGGACAGAGATCCCAGCGGACGGGGATGAGGAGCCGCGCTGGAGAAACCTCCCGGTGCGACAAAGGGCAGGGTTTTGTTGTTGTGTTTGGGTTTTTTTTTTTGCCCTTTTGACTGTCGCGCTGAAGGATCTGACAGAAACCTGCCCTATATTTCAAAGGACGGAGCTTAACAGGGCAGGATAGGTCTGGGGCGCGGAGGAGGTGGGCGCGATGGCTGCGGGGGGATCGCTCCTTGTGCGGTCGCCGGGTTGTGAAAGCAGGAGCTGGTCCAGGCAGATAAAACGTTTGCGAACTGCTTATCGACATCTGCGTGCTGTGATTGCGCCCAAAAATTGGGGAAATACGTGTCTGGCCGGCCGGGGCTGACCGCTTGCATAGATAGCTGGTTTAGGTGTGTAATCCCAGTCATTTGCCCCGGGTAATTGCGTGACGATGGTTTAAGAATTTCCTCCGTGGTTTCCTTTCCCTCGTCCTATATATTTTCTTCATCTCTGGCTTTCAAGCAGGCAGACCTGCTGTTGGAACCTTTGTCTTGACTCCTATACCTCCTCTTTCTTCAAATCCATTCCTGCTTTTAATCCCCAGGACGTCCCCTCACAAAAAGTGTATTTTCCACTTTTTAATCTGTAATTTAAATAAACGGATGTTCCATCGTGTGTTTTCCACCCCCCTCCCCCCGTTTCCTCCCACGTACCCTAAATACCTTTAATTTTGAAAAGATCATGAATAAACCTGATTAATGAAAACAAAATGCCTTTTAACTCCAGCATGTTTTTAATTACCTCTTCATTTTACATTGCAACAGAGTCCAGGCAGCACCTTCCTAGAAAGAGTTCCATTAAAATGCAAATGAAGACTTTGCAGAAGTTGTTAATGCAACGAAGGACACAATTTCTTAGACTTGAGCAACGCAGGATCAGCGCTGGGCGAGTGTTCCTGCTGCCACATGCTCTCTCTGCACACACAATCCTGTGTGTTCACCTTGTACACAAATTTTCCAGCCTCTCTCACCTGTGGGTGAGGAGCACCAGAACCAACCAAAATCCCTTTTCCCTAAATGCTCCAGCTGGTTTCCCCTCCACACCTTCAGGTATTAAGTCCTTCTGTGCTTTAAGTCTGCCCTTTTTTTTTTTTTTTTTAGGCTGAAATGTGAAGGTTAGAGGGGCTGATTGAAAATGGAGGTGTATCTTTATGCAAATCTATCTGTTTTGCATGACATCTGTGTCATACCTGGTTGCATCTATAAGCATTCCTGCTTTTCCTCGCTCCTCTATATCTGAGACCAAGTTATCCCAAAGCTCTTCAGGTGCAAACATGTACATTCCCTTCCTCTCCTCATACCCAGGGTTTCTTCCCCAGGTCTTTGCTGGAAGAAAGCATTTCTTCCTGTGGTATTTATTTGTGTGTCAGGCTGGGCTGACTCCCCCGGAGCAGCAGCAGCTGCTGCCCGGGCACTGCCCTGGGGAATGCTCCCAAGAGGGGGAGGGTGGCAGCAGGCCCTGTTTCCCAGAGCTGTTCCACACAAAGGATTTCAGGAGACTTGAAAAGCTTTAATATTCTTTTGCCAATCCCCTCCCTCCTCTAATTAGAAGTTTGTATTGTATTTTAGGCAAATACTGCAATAGCTCAGCCTGCCCAGGGAAGAGAGGTGCTTTCTCCTCGTGAAGAAGGAAAGGACGTGCGTGGAAAAAAGAGGAGAATAGGAAAAAAGAGGAGCTGGAGGAAAAATCAGAATATTTAATATGATTTTTGGTGTGCAAAGCACCATAAACAAGATGTACAAAGGAGAGATTAAGGGTGTAATGATGCCCCTCCTTGGAGAAATGTCAGGGGTTACAGACCGCGTGCTTCCAGCCCGAGTCCATGTCCCTCGCACGCCACCATACCACAGGTTTCAGGCAGGCAGAGACTGGTGATATCACACCACTGATGGGTTTTAGCCACTGGGAAAACAGGTAAAAGTCATATTCCTGTAGCACAAGAGTGCTTGGGATCACTCCGAGATTCGTTTTGCTCTGCAGAGATCACGAGAGCTCTCAGATCACCGTCACAGCTGCACTGACACCACTGCACTGCCAGTGCTCTGTGCCTAATCATCGTCACTGCCTGTGCAAATTGGCACATGTGGACTTGCACACGTGTGGTTGAATGAATTCCACTGCCTTTTTGGTGTCCTTGTGCCTCTGTGATCGCTCCCTGCACAGTCTCCGAGACCTCCCTGGTGTGAATGAGTCAGCACCATCCTCCCGCTGTCCCCTGTGCCAGGGTAAGGTGGGAACAGACCAGGGAACAGCAGCAGAGGAGAGCTGGCTGTGTGCTGTGTCCATATTGTGTCCCATTTGCAAAATCACAGGATTGTTTAGATTGGAAAAGACCTCCAAGATCATCAAGTCAAACCATTAACCCCAGCTCTACCAAACCCACCACTAAACCATGTCCCTGAGCGCCACATCCACACGTGTTTTTTGAACATTTCCAGGGATAGTGATCCCACCACTTCCCTGGCCAATATGGGCAAAGAAATTCCTGTCTGGAAATGCCAAATCATCAGTAACACTGAAGCATTCTCATTCCACCTCCTCTCTCCAGCTCTGCTCTACCTATAGTCATTGCAGTTGTAGGAGATTCTACATTTGATAAATTAAAATGATTCCCCGTGTACACTTGTCATGTGGGCAGTTTAGGAACACATTGACAAAATCCAAATTGCCTAATTATTGTTTTTTTCTACTAAAGTTTTGTGCTCTGAAGTAGGAGTGCCAAAGTAATCCTGAGCGATCTGTGATCTGTGAGCTCTGCTCATAGAAATTCCCGTTTTGTTTCCATGTTCTGTTTGTGATAGACATGGCTCTCCATCAGCAAATCCTGCCCTTCCCTAGGTACAGCAGGAAGAAAGCTGTTTTGCAGAGCTCTGATCTCGTCCTTCACAGCATCTCTGGATCCCTGGAAATCCCGTGACCGTCAGCTTTGTGAACCGCATGGAGAGCAGCTGGCGGATGTCGGAGGAAAGGGTTAAAGGACCCACATTCCTGTCCCCACTGCTCCGACCAAAGGTCAGGGGTTCCTTAGGTGAAGGAAGGGAGGGAGGTGGTGCAGCCCTGACCAGGTCATTTGAGGAGTAAACCACATCTGAGGGGAGCTAATGAAGCAGTATTTGTCTCTCTCACAGGCTCATACTCCCGGTCTGTGCCGGGCAAGTCGGAATTCCTTCTCTAGTGGGAGTGAAGATGTCGATTGTATTTTTTCCATGATGTGTATTGAGGCATTTGCTAGGTTGTGGGAGTAAACACTTGGGGGAATTCTCCATGAGCTAGCAAGGGCAAGTCACAAGCCTACTAAATATGGTGAGCGAAGATTACAAAAAAACCCCCCTGGAGAATAAACCTCCCTCTTTCCACCCCATCTCCCCACCACCACCACCCCCACCCCCGCAGATTTGTTCTCATTATCATGGCTGTGTTCCACTGCTGGCTGGGTAAACCTTCTGCCATTTGTGTGACTAAACACATTGTGCTGATTTAGTTTTGTTTGCTGCACCCAAGGGCAGCGCCGGGGTGGTCCTTCATGGCTTCACCGCGCTCTGGGACGCACCGCGCTGTCCTGCTGGAGCAAGCAGAGACACCAGATACTCAACGGGGGGGAACAGCAGGAAATGCTCTCAGGTCTGTAAATACTTGAGGGGGTGAGAGATGATGGTCATGTACAAAATATTTGACCAGCCGCATCCCACTGACCTCCTTTGGTGCTGCTCTTGAAAGGGATTGGCCGGAGTCAGAAACAGTTGATCTTGAATGCTCCAAAAATACATTCCCTTTCAAAGCCTCTCAAGTGGAGAAGCATCCAGGCTGCCAAATCCAGGCCCCCACTTCCAACCTCTCGTGGCCTGGGTGAGCTCAGCTCCAGGGTATCCGTTTGGGTTCCCCTGGGGCTGTAGGTGATGGTAAGGATGAAGGGTGCTGGGGCCATGGCACAGAGGCTGCAGGAGGGTGCAGCAAGCTCTGTTCCCACCTTCTCCTGGCTGCTCCATCCTCACCGTCCTTGACCTGCTGCCCTGGCTCTGTCTCGTCCCTCCCCTGTTCTCCTCCCTGGAGGGGCCCAGCAGCAGCCAAATGCTGATTCTTGAAGACACCATTGTGAGCCCAGAGCCAACCTGGGCCCCTCCAACTCCCACCCAGAAGCCTCAGGTCATTTGGGTGTTGGTCCAACCTCAAGCAGATCCCTGTGCCCTGACAAAGTCACCTGTAAAGTAAAGGATTTCTCCTTTCCTTTCTCTGAGCTTGGGTTCTTCCTGGAGTTGCTTCCTGCTGTATTTTACATCACAGTGCTTTGGTATTCTGTCCCTTCCCAGGCTTCCTCCTTTCCCAGGTATGGACTGGGAGCAGCTCACCACTGTGCACTTTGGACAACGCTCTTTAACCAGATTCCCTCTGCAGCTCCTCGCTGACCGTCACCCCCATAGAAGAGGAACAGCCAGCTGACTGAGCCAGTCTCTCTTCTGACACCACCAGCACCACGTCGGCACATTCTGAATAAATTTTGACCCTTCCTCCTCCACTATCACCATCCTTCACTCTTGCAACCTTTCCTGGCCGTTACCAGGGCCTCCCACCATTCCTTTAGGAACAATAGACGCACCAGGGACGTGGCCGTGGTCCCGCATCCTTCAGAGTCTGATTTAGCTCTCAGTTAAGCTCAACCCTTTTTGCTACAGCACCTCAAACTCCTCAGCGTTCAAGAGAGATTCCACTGAAGCAAGTCCCTCTGTTTGCAAAGGTTTGGTTTTCTCCAGAACCTGAGGAAATTGCAGGGCTGCACGCGAGGCCTTGGCATCGTGCAGTCCGTGTCAGCCGTGCGTGTCGCGGAGCCGCGCTGGCAGCAGGCAGAGGCAGCAGTTAAAATATATATAGATATAACTCCTGGAGCCTGGCAAGTGTGGCTTGGGGTTTCGGCAGGCAATTGCTGGTTTGCCTAACGACTCAGGCCACAGCTGAGGTTTAGATGGGCTCAACACTGAGTCAAGTTTTGCGCTGGCTGATGCAGAGCTTGGGCTGACGTTCCACTCTGGGAGCATTAACCCACCTCTGCTCCCATCCCCCTCAGCTCAGAAGGGATGGAGAGCTCGTCTTCATTTTGCTCCTGCCCTGATGCTTCCTTGTGTTTTTACCTCCAGTGTCCCGAATCTGCTCAGACAGCCCCAGTTTCGGGGTCCCCTGCAGGGCCGTGCTGGAGCTGAGCTGTGGGCTGGGGCGAGTGGCAGATCTCTGGTTGCTTCCCATTCTAAAATAATAACAAGAAAAATTAGGAGGGCCCTGGCAAAACATTCACAAAATGCTCTTAAGTAAATAAGAAGGGTTTTGCACAATATTTGAATTCATATTAAATTGCTTGTCTGGAAGAGGGATGAGGCTGTAAATAATTAGTTTACATTTGGAGGTAATCAAAGGCTGTTGATGACATTTTGCATCACCACTGCCTTCGGTGAGCACCCACCTGGTTCCTGCACACCTGGGAGCTGCCAGGGTCACGCTGGTGGCCGTGCATCACACTGGGCAGCATCTTCCTGCTCTGATGTCCTCTCCTCCCACCATTCCCAATGGGAAAGTGGTTCATTTAAGTGCAAACCCCCTCTTGTTGGCATAAGTGGTACATTTACGTGATGGGTGTCCACCATGGTGGTCTCCGTGCCCTTCCTGGGTTTCTCCCTGCTCACCCCAGCCTTTCCCAGGGAAGCCTTGACGGCTGGTACGACCCGGAGCTGAAATCCCGGTGCTGCCAAGCCCCAGGGAGGACTCAGCCGCTGTTCCCAGGCTTCTGCTCCCGCAGGATTTCCTATCTGGGCAGAGCCGGGGTCAGCAGGGAGGGGTCCGTCCAGGCACCCCGCAGCCCCCAGCCCTCGCCCTGCTGCAGGAAACTCTGCCGGGTGCACGGGGTGGGGTGGGGAAAGGAGGGGAGAGGAGGAAAGTGGGGAGTCACAGGGGGAGCTGCCAGATAAGGCTGGACTGGAAACGTCGGGCGGATGCAGCTCCGGGCCGGGGCTCGGACCTGCGCCCCGGTCACTTCCCTCGTGCCTCCCAGCCAGAGCCGTCACAGGAGCCCAGGGATGAAATTACAGCCAGGGAGATCCAGCACCTGAGCTGGCTCCAGCAGCACGTGGCCAGCAGGCAGCGGAAAATCCCTCCCGGAGCCAGGCTCTGCTGGGAAGATGTTTCCTCTTCTCCACCAGGCAGGACAAAACCCATCATCGCCCGGGGGCCGTGGCTGTGGGTGTTGGCCTGGAGGGGTGTGGGGCTCCAAGGCAAACAGGGCACCATGTCCCCTAGTCCCTGTCTGGGTGAGCCCTGGAGCTTGTCCCAGCCAGAGCTGTGCTGGTAGGGCCAGCACCCACATCCAGGCTCAGGGATGCTCCCAAGCAGAGGCAGAACCATCACTGGCCCCAAAGCCCAGGAGAGCCCCTGCTCTCTGGGAGGTGACACAGGGATGAGGGCAAAGAAGATAGATGCCTTCTTTATTCCTCCACACACACACCGAATTTAGTAGTTCCAACCCCCTCCAGAAATGTCTATGCTCTCTTCTCAGCTCTTTCCTAAACCCAACCCACTCATTTTTACTATCCCTCTGGGAGTTTGTTCCCTGTAATACATTATCTGCTCCTGCATTGTCACACCAAACCCTGAGCTCCAAATCCTGCTGGACCCAGCACTGGTTCAAGCAGCCCTTTTGTGCTTCCCCTCTGCCTTGCTCAGATCTCACTCCATCCTTACTGTTCCCGGAGGAACCGGCTCTGGAGCTGCTGGGTTAACCTCCCCCAGCACCTGCAGCCACATCCTTGCACCACACTCCTGCATCTCCAACCTCCAGGGGGTTTTTTGGGTAAGGGGAGCAGAGCTGCCCCCCAGAGCATCATACAACCGCCCAGGTAGGGTGGAAACACTGTGTCCCTGAGCACCCCTGACATCCCACAGGCAGGGCTGGGAGCTGAGGAGAGATGAGGGGAGCTGGGGGGTCCTCCCTGTGCCAGACCAGAAACCCAAACCCCAACCCTGCCATTTTCCCTGCCCAGGCTTGGCTCAACAAGCAGCAGAGCAGTGTGGGTTTGGTTTAATCTGCAGGGAGATCTTCACACCTTCCTTTGCTCTTTTTCTCGCCAGCCCCTCCGCCTTCCAGTGTGGCACCTTGGTGGGGGCAGTGCCCATCTGCTAGCAATTGTAGGGGTTTTTAAATGTTTTCCCTCCCTCTCTCTTCCTACTCCATCCTCTGCTCCTCCTCTGCTCACCCTTTGCTTTGTCCCTGCGTTTATTGCTGGTGCAGCACGGATACAGCTCAGCGGGATGAGGGAGGATGGAGAGATGCTGTGCCCGGTGCCGGTTGGGAATTGATCCTCCCAGCCTCCAGCGAGGGCAGTTACACACTGGGAGAGCAGCTCCCAGCCTTGCACACGTGTGTGCAATCCCTGCTGTGCTGCCTGGGGGTGGAGGTGTCTCTCCTAAGGACAGGGATGGGGCAGCAGGGGCTGCGGGGTTAGCGGGGGTACAGCGCCTGCATCCGTGCAGATGCAGCGTGTTTATTCTCACCAGATAGTTTGATGGCTTTATCTGATCACAGGTTTTCCTGAGGAAGGAAGGGTGAGTCTGAGTCACTTGAAAATGGGGGCCCTTCATCTCTGGGTATGACTGGTGGGGCTGTGGATATCAGCAGAGCCCCGGGGCGAGACGTGCTCCTGGCGCTGGTGTTGTTCCAGCTTCTTTCTAGGTGGGCAGTGCCATGGTCAGCAATGGATGTGAATCCAACGTGAGCACCCATGGGTGCTCATGATAGGGTGTGGTGTTGGAGGAAGCACCCAGGACCCGATGCCATGGAGGGAAGAGAGAGATCATTTACTGTGTCTGTGCTGTACGAGGAGGGAGCTGCTGACACGGTGCCCCCGGTGCAGAAAACACCGCCACAAGCAAATTGAAAGCTAGAGATAAAATCTGGCAGCAATTGATAAATTCAAGAGAGAGACAGGTTCATGCCCTCCTAGAAGAAAACCCAGATAATTAAACTCCCTTGTTCTGCTAATGCCGTCTGTATGGGGGCTGGAGGAACCAGCCATGGCTGCTGCTGGAGAGCTGGGAGGCAGAGGGGTGATGGGGAGCACTATCCAGAGGGAAAGGCAGCTGGTGGAAGCAGCTCTGGCTCCTTGAAACCAGGGAGCTGGGCTGGGGGCTGCAGCAAACTGGAGCTGTCCTCTGCTGCCTGACCCACCCACCCACCAGCATTCTTCCCAGCTGCCTCTGTGCCTGAGAAAACAAATGGATTTTCCATAAAGTGCCCTCAGAGCACTCACAGTCGGCGTTTTGTGGAAACCAGGGGGTTTCAAGCCTTCCTGAGCCCAGCCAGGCTCTGGAGAGGGGAGTGGAGCAGGCGGCACTGAGCTGCTGAATGCACACAGAGCCAGGCCCCTGGGGTCCAGAATTAATAGGACAGAGCAGGGGCTGTTCCCTGCATGTTTTATTTATGGGAATCAGGCCAGTGAAGTTCCCTCAGCTCACCGAAATAGTCACATCGCCTCTGCTTTGCGCTGCCCACGGCCGTGACCTTGATAAATGGGTCACTGCCCGGCCCCCACCGCACACCCAGGAGGATGTTTTGCCCCATGGTTGGCTGGTTGGGCTCCCTCCCTGGACCCCAAAACTCAGCCTTGACCTGTCCAGTGGTGCTCCTGCCACTGGCAGCCTGCCTGTGCTGCCTGGAGTGCTGCCTCTGCCCACAGCAGGAGTGAGCCGTGAGAAAGGACCCACGGGAACTCCACCAAAAATCCCCCAAACACCGACGGAGCTCCGGGCATCCCCCACTCCCCCTTTCCGAGAACAGTGCACACCAGGAGCCGTGTCCCCAGCACCGAGGTGACATTGGCCTCTCTCACCAAACCAAAGCCCCAGGGCAGTGGTTGATGGTGGAGATGGAGACCCCAAAACAGGAAGCAAAAGTGGGCCTCCGCTGGGTTTCTATATTTTTTTCTTAACCTCCATTTCTCAGCCGTCTCCTGATGCCGGATCACAGGTGTGACCTCACCGCCACCCCCAGGGCCACCAGAGCATCCCTGGAGTGATACCCAGGAGGGAGGGACGCTGATCCCAGGGTCAGATCTCTCTGGTGTGATCGCCACAGGGTGTTATGGATGTCTGTCTGTGTTTGGTAACCATGGAGCAAGGTGGCTTTCCCAGGGCTGCCACTGAGTCAGTGGTGGAGCTGGGAGCAGTCCGGTTCCTCTCCCCACCCTCCAGCCCCAGCACAGCATCTCCCTCCCCACTTCCTTCCCCTGCCGATAACTAGCTGGGTTTTTTCTCCTGCAGCCGTAGGCTTTGCGGTTCCCAGTGATTTCTCCCAGCATGGCATTTCCCCAGCTGGGTGCTGGGAGGGAGGCGTGAGCCCCACACCCACGCCAGCTCCCACCACGGGAAATGACCACGGGCGGCCCCGGGATTGGGGAACTGGGGAGGAGTTTCCCGAAAATCCCATGGCCAGGAGCGGTCCAGGCCAAGGGACAGCAGTGCCCTTTGCAGGCAGGAAATCCTCCCCGGTGTTCCAAAGCCCAGGGGGTCCGTGCAGCATCTCAGCAGCTCCGGGCTCAGCCCAGGGCAGTGATGGTGGGTGCAGGTGGGGGGGTCCCCTGGTGCATCCTGCTCCGGTGGGGACCAGCAGCTGGAGGAGCTGCACACACCCCCCCTGTTTGCTCTGAAAGGAGCTGCCAGTCCCCAGGGGTGTGTGGGGACGGGGCCATACGGGGTCTGTCAAGGACCTTTGCACGGCTGCCGCCAGCCGAGGATGACAAAAGGCTCCGGCCGCCCTTCCTGCTGCTTCCAAACCCACGGCCCCACCCTGACCCCGACCTCAGCTGCTCCAGGCCCTTCATGGCTCAGGGTCCTGTGTGGTGCCAGGACCGTGGGGCTTGGCTTGCCGGGGCGGCTGAGGCCGGAGCATGGGTGGCAGGATGCCATCAGTGATGACGTTTTGTAAGTGGCCAACTCAGGTGGCATCCCCTGGCTCCGATGTGGGGGTTGGCCATACAAACCCTTCTCCATCCCAAGGAGAGGTTTGCTGTCCTGCTGCACGCAAAAGGGTTTGCTCTTGGAAGGGCGCAGACCTGGAAGCAGTGCAGAGATTGTGTGGCCACACATTTCTCCTCTGCTCATCCTTCCCTGCTGCCTCCCCAGAGAGGTTTTACCCAGAGGTCCGTGTCCTCCAGCAGCATCTCAGGGGCTGGCAGTGAAATCAATAATAAAAATGATGCTCAGCTCCTGTACAGAGCATTATGTCTTCAAAGCCCTTCGCTGGCATAAACTCATTAACGGCGAGGAATCGAATTCCTCATCACAGAGGTCCCAGGGATGCAGATCTGGGGGGCGATGGACCGGAACATATTTGTAATAAGAAATCGCTGCTATCGGTGGCCCCGTGCAGGAGGGCCCTGAGGAGCCGGCAGGAGCAGATGGAGAAGGGAGGGCTGTGGTGGAAATGGTGCCCAGGGCGGGCTGGCAGCATCCTGGCAGCGGAGATGCTTCCCCTCCTTGTGGCAGCCGGTGGTCCAGGATCAGGGGGCTGGTCTCCCTGCTTGCCATGGGCCCCCTGGGGCTCCCAATGCAGAGGAAACGAGTCTGGCTCCGTCTCTGCAGCTCCTCTTCCCTTTGGGAGCATCCCATCCCTGCTGAGCCCCTTCCTGCCATTCCCACTGGAGCATCCCAGCCTGCTCCAGCCCCGACTGAAAGATTTGTTTGATAAAAGCCAGGGAGAATGGAAAATTGGGGGTGTTCATCCTGAATGGACTGTGGGCCAGGAATGGAGTGGGCAGAGAGCTACGAGCAGGGGGGTTGGGGAGGTGAGTGGGGGGCTGCAGTCCCCGTCTGTGCTGAATGGCTCAGTGCTGCCGTACTGGCCAAGGGCACAGTGGGCACCAGAGGGATGGGGTGACCCCCCCAGGATTTATTCCAGATGGCTCCCAGCCTGGCCAGGCTCCTCTCAGCATGTCCCAGCTGGACAGCACCCTCAGGTCCCTCAACCCATCCATCTTCTCCCCAGGATAGGACCCCCAGTGACTCCTGGCACCCACTACACTGCCTGCTTGGCCCATCCTGCCCAGGCAGGGGGTGCTCGGGTGGGACTTCATCCAGAGTGTCCCCCGGGACTCGGGGCGCACTCCCACCCACGGCCATGGCCTCATGCCCAGGGTTGGGTGGGGAACCACAGATCCTATTTCTGGCTTTCTCCAGAAGGGAGGACGGGAACACCCTGACCTGGTCCCCGAGGTCCTCGAGGTCTTGTGTCTGGAATAGGTTGAACACACCCGTGCCCAGGGGATGGCTGTGCTGGGAATGGGAAAGGGAGGGATGTCCTGCACCTCTCCGCCTCCCCATCCCTCCTCCCTGCAGTCAGTACCCTCCCTGTCCCCACCCCTGTGCCCGTGCCTGGCTGAAGGAACCAAGGCCCTGCAGCACTGGGAGGCTCCTCGGTGTGGGGGCATGGAGGGATGCAGGGGCACAGAGGGATGCGGGGGCATGGAGGGATGCGGAGGCCGAGCTCATCCAGGGTTACCTTGGAAACGGCGCCCGAGCCACACATCCCTGTCACCACTGAGGGACTGAGCCACCACGGCAGCGAGGCCAAACCCCACTCACCAGCTCGCAGTGACAGCAGGGATTTCAGGAATTGTGCCCCCCATCCCACACGACAGCCGGTGCCAGGCGGGGGGAGAGGTGGCTGCAAAGGGGGCTGTGCCCTCCCACAGGGCAGGGGAAAATGAAGGGAGAAAAGCCTCCACGAGGGTGGCTGGTGGCCAGTGACCTCCTGGCAGCTGGATCCCTCCCTGGCAGCTGGATCTATCCCTGGCAGCCGGATCTATCCCTGGCAGCCGGATCCCTCCTGCAGGACAGGCTCTCCCCGCAAAGATGGAGCTTTAAATAAATAACGAGCTGCCGACATCTCCCGGCTCTGCTGGCAGCACCACGCTGGGAGCGCTCCCTGGCAGCCTCTGCGCTCTGGAACACAACAGGAATGAGGACAGTGCTGCTGGGAGCTCGGCCTGGGGTGGGGTTTGTGGAGGGGATCTAGGGAAAGGGGCTGGGGGTGTCCTGGGGTGTCCCCGGCAGGATCAGCACTGGCTGATGGCTCTCCCAGCCCTCTCCTCAAAGCCTCTTGTGATGGAGCATCGCAGTCTTGCATTGGGAATGGGATTTAATCACTGAGGGTTGGCTGAGGGAGAAGCCTTTGGTGCTTCCTGGGGTGCTGGGATGGGTGTGGGGATGCAGGCAGGATGTAGGAATGCGGGCAGGGCACAGGCAGGGCAAGGGGATGTAACCCATCCATTTTCCCTTGGTGGAAGATGCTTCCTCACAAATGGGTTTGCAGGGTGGAGCGTTCCAGAAGGCACTGCCAGCTGGGGGAGGCAGGCCAGGCACAGGCAGAGCCCACAGGCAGGGTTCAGGCAGAGGCCAGGCAGTGCAGGCAGCGCGGGGAGGGACCGGCCAACGAGCCAGGGAGCCTGGCAGGGTAGCACAGGCTGCAATTAGCCAAGAGCAACGGCAGATCCTGCCTTAATTAGAGCCTCTGTGCCCCACCAGCGGGCAGGGAACTGTGCCTGTGGGCAGCACGTCCTGGCACCCCACGCTGCCCACACCCAGCACCCAGAACCCAGCATCGCCAGCCAGGCCCCGGTCAGGGTGTCGAGAGGACACTGGGGATGGGGGTGGGCAGGGGGTGGCGTGGCTGGGCTGGGGTGGGGGCTGCCAGGGGGCAGCAGAGCCGGACTCTGCTCCAAAAGCAGCTGAGAGGAAGGAAGAAGCAGCTAAAATAAGCAGGTGGGTGGACAGGGAGGAAATGATAGTGAGGCTGATAACGAATGGGCTGGGGAAGGGGGACAAGAACGAAAAGGTCCCCAGGAAACGGGACCCGGTCCCTGGGTAGCAGAGGGAGGTCATGGCACAGAGGAGGCCTCCTGGGGGAGGAGGAATTGAGGGAAACAGAGGGAACTGGTGGGTCTGTGCTCCAGGGTGGTGTGTGTGGGCAAGGGATGGGCAGGATCCTTCAGCAGCATGGGGAGTGCCAGCTGGGAGGGGGGTCAACCCTGTTCCCCCATCCTGCTTTAGGCAGGAGGACAATGGGATGCAGATGCAGGCAGAGGCACTCTGAGCATCCTTAGAGAGTGGGTGGGAGCCCTTGGGTGAGTCCTCCAGGAGTGAAACCCCAGGGGTCCTGCAGCATCCCAGGCACTCTCACAGCATCCCAGGGCTTTCACAGCATCCCAGGGCTTTCACAGCATGTAATGCAGGTGGGGAGGATGATGCCATGGAGGGTGTGGGGACATGGGGCTGGGGTCAGGGCAAACCCAGGGGCCTGGGCAGAGGGGTCATGGTGCTGTGGGCACTCTGGGGAGGCTGTAGCCCTCCTGTATAATCATGGAATGCTTTGGGTTAGAAGGGGCAGTAAAGTCATCTCATTCCAAACCCCTGCCATGGGCATAGACACCTTTCACTAGACCAGGTTGCTCCAAGCCCTGTCCGACCTTGGCCGTGGGGAGCAGGCAGAGGGAGTTGGCCGGAGCTGTGGCTGCTGTCCTGGGAGTTTCCACATGAACCACACACTGTTTGCATCTGAGCCTTCTCCCCGTCCAGGGCAGCCGCTGCCGGGGGTTATTTCCTGCCCTCCGCGCTCTCCCCCCGCCGCCCCAGCCTGCCCCAGCCCGGCTGCTTCCTCTCGGCCGCCCCGGGGGCTTTCCATGCTGCCAGAAAATAAATCTCAGGCTATTTTTAACAGAGGGGAAAACGCCAAGGTCTCCTCCAGCCTGGGCTGCCGCGGCGCTGAGCGCGGACGGGCACCCCCGGAGAGATGAAGGAGGGAGAGGAATGTGCGGGAAGGATGTGGGCAGGCAGGGCAGCATGACCCCGCTTTCATCTCCGTGCCTTCGGGCGGGATTTTGGGGAAGGCAGAGAGGAGGGCGCTGGGAAGGGGGCACTGGCGGGGTGCTGTGGGAACCCCCCTCCCCCCTTTTGAAGCAGAGAGCAGCCCCCACCATGGCCCCCCCCAGCCCAGCACCCATAAATATCACCCATCACCCGCGAACGGAGGGAGAGGATGATGGGTGGAGTTACCCCACCTCTACTCCCACCGTCCCAGCTGGGAGGGATGGGGTGACCAGGAGGTATCCTGGAATGTGGAGGGGCACACACCCACGCAGGGGAAAGGCCACAGTGCCCACCCTGCTTCAGGTCAGTGCCAGCGCCCCGCGGGAGCTGGGGACTCAGAGGGTCCCCTGGGGTCAGGGCTGGGACAGTTGCTGTTTTTAACCCCTCTAAGTGCCTTAGGGAGGCTGCGAGCGGGATCAGCTGGATAATGCCGGCGGGGGCAGAGGGGGGCTGCGGAACGGATGGAACTGATGATAACGGGGGGCACGGAGAGGTTCCCCCCACCCTGCTGTGCCCCGAGGGCAGCTGTCCCCACTCCAGACTGGGACACTGCCGTTCCCTGCCAGCTGTCCCCACTGTCGCTCCACACGCATCTTTCTGGCTGCAGTGACATGATCCAGGTGACTCGCCCTTTCCTGGGACTCCAGGAGCTGAGGATTTATTCCTTGCACGGCTTCTGCCAAAATCTCTCCACCTGCGGGACTCTCACCAGCCCCCGCACCCCCAACCCTCCCACTGGAGTGGGAGGAATTCTCCGCTCTCCTTCTCCCACTGGGAGATGTGCAAAGACCACAGCCAGCGGAAATGCGGGAAGAAAAGCAGGGAGAGAAAGAGGAGCCGTTTCCAAGCACTGGGTGGGAGGAGAGCAGAAAACAGGAGGTGGAGGTGAAAATGTCAAACCAGCCTCTACTCCTCCCCCCAGGACTGGCTGTGAAGGGACACGGTTCTCACCGGTGGCTTTTGGTCCTTGTCCCTTGTCACTGAGACCACCTTTGCCTCCTGTCCCCAGCGTGGGGGTGATGCCATTGGCTGCCTCCCTGCCAGCACTGTGGCACGGCCATTGCTGCCATCACCCTGAGCAGCAGCTTTCAGGGAAAACCTGAGCACCACATTCCCAGCCCAGGTGCTGCTGAACACCTTTGATGCCACTTTCTTGTGACACAGGGTAGAAACCCCCAGGGCTGGCTGGGATTTGGGGGGCATGGCCATGTCCCAGCATCACCCCAGGCTGGGGGTTTCCAGTGCCAGGGATCTGGGGCAGTGGGGCAGTCCCTATGCCATGGGACGCCCACAGAACTCTAAGCTGGACTTCACCGGTAAAAGCCTCCATCCAGCCCATGGGGAAACCCCTGCTCTGTGCCCTGGAACTGCCCAAAACATGCCCGGGGACTTCGCAGAATCACAGAATGGTTTGGCTTGGAAGGGACCTTAAAGCTCATCTTGTTCCAACTCCCTGCCACGGGCAGAGAAACCTTCCACTAGACCATCCAGCCTGGCCTTGAACACTTCCAGGGATGGGGGAGCCACAGCTTCTCTGCACAACCTGTGGCAGGGCCTCACCACCCTCATAGGGAAGAATTTCTTCCTAATATCCCATCTAACCCTGCCCTCTGTCAGTGTGAAGCCATTCCTCCTTGTCTTGTTGAAAGTCCCTCTCCAGCTCTCTTGGAGCCCCTTTAGGCCCTGGAAGGGGCTCCAAGGTCTCCCCAGGGCCTTCTCTCCTCCAGGTTGAACAACTTAACTCTTTCAGCCTCTCTCCATAGCACAGGGGCTCCAGCCCTCAGAGCATCTTCATGACCTCCTCTGGACTCACTCCAGAAGTTCCATGTACTTCTGATGCTGGGAACCCCAGAGCTGGAGACAGCACTGCAGGTGTGGCCTGATTAGAGTGGAGCAGGGGGTCAGAATCCCCCTCACCTGCTGCCCACAGTGCTGGGGATGCAGCCCAGGACATGGTTGGTTTCTGGGCTGCCAGTGCCCACAGCTGGGGCACGTCCAGCTTCTCACCCACTGACACCCCTCAGTCCTTCTGCCCAGGGCTGCCCTCAATCCATTGTTTGCCCAGCCTATTTTTGTGCTTGGGATTGCCCTGACCCAGGGCAGCACCTTGCTCTTGTCCTTGTTGAACCCCAGGAGGTTCACACAGGCCACCCTGTCCAGCCCATCGAGGTCCCTCCGCGTGCCATCCCTTCCCTCCAGTGTGTCATCTGCGTCACACAGCTCGTCCTGGGAAGGGGATAACTGTGATTTGGGGACCGTCCCCGCCTGTGGGACTTGCTGGGATCACCTGGGGGGGCCTGGCCCTACCACAGGGACGGTGCTGAGGGGCTCTGTCCGTGGCCAGATGGCTCTGAGCAGCCCTAAGCTCCCGTAATGCCCCTAATTGTCCCCCGGTGGGGGAGCGGGTGGCTCGGCCCAGCTGGTGCCTGTGTCCCCCTGCAGCCACGGCTCCGGGACCTCTGGCTATTTTTAATCCCAGGAAGCTATTTTTGAAGGGAGAGGCTATTTTCCCTGCCCGCGGCTAATCCTGTCTTGCTGTTCAGCCTTACCCAGCTATTTGCCGGGGCCGGGCAATGGGCAGCTCCCTGCCCCGGGCAGTCTGCATCCAGAGGGATTGGGGGCAGGAGGGATCGGGTGGGAATTGCCGGCCAGGATGGGGTGATCCTGCACCCTGTGCCCTGCTCTGCTGGGGCTGCTGGGTACCCGCTCTGGCTCTGGGTAAGGGCACCACAGTGCCACGGAGGGGGGACGTTTGGGGACACACACAATAACAGTCCCCCCCCCCCGGCCGCCCCGCGGGAGCCAGGAAGGCCATCAGAGGATGGGGATGCCAGAGGTGACGGGGCCGCGTGTCCCCTGGGCGTTACGGGGACCGCGGGGTCCTGGGAGCGCCGGCGAACTGGGACTGAACTGGAAGCAGGTGTTGGGCACGTCCCGGCGGGGAGGAAGGGAGGGGGTGCAGGGCCGGGGGGAGCGGGGTGCACATCTGGCAGCGGGGGGGTGGCAGGAAGCGTCGCGCTGGCTCGGCCCCCCCGTGCTCGGCTGCCTCGGGGTCCCGGGGGGCCGCGCCGCTGCCAGATGTTGTGCAGCTGTCTCAGCCGCTTCCTCTCCCCCCATGCCCTGCATCCTCCGGGAAGCTCTCCCCTGCGCTTCCTCGGCGGGGTGAGGGGGGGGAGACCCCCTCCCACCCCCGACCCCCCGCTCCTCCGGTCTCGGCTTCCTGAGCCGCCGGGTTTCTCTGCTCCCGCGTTCGGTTCTTTCATTCCCGGGCTCACCCCCCACATCTCCCCTCCCACCTTCCCCCGGCCCCTCGCTCCCTTTCTTCTCCTGCCAGCTGACCCCCAGATCCCGATCCCCGGGGATCTCTCCCCTCTGCTGCCTCCCGATCCCAGGCTGCATCCTGCGCTGCATCCTCCTGCCCTGGCTCAGAGCTCGCCCCGCTCCCAGGGCAGGGGAGGGACAGGAGGCAGCAGTGCCGGGCATCACATACTGCCTTTCTTCTCGTCTCTCCCAGCATTTCCCATCTTCCCGCACCTCAGGGACTGGGCTGGACCGGATCCTACCCAACGCCCAATCAGCCCCAGGATCATGGGCAGGGAAAAGCCGGGAGAGCCGCAGGGAGCGGGGCCGTGGGCTGCGGGAGCGGGGGCTGCGGATGCCGGGGAGATGCTCGATGCCGGCAGCTCACACCGACTGCGGGGCGCAGATAGGATTCGGGGATTAGAGCAGCTTAGGGAACAGGGCTCTTCCAAGCGGCAGATGGTGCTGGATGGATCCCAGGGCAGGGTTAGCGGGGTGGGAAGCAGGTCCCCGAGCAGCCTTGGGCAGGGCAGAGGGAATCAGGCAGAAGGAGGAGGAGGGGCTTTGCCCAGCCCTTTTCCGGAGTGCGAGGGAGGGCTGGAGGGACGGATCCTTCCCCCAGCTCCCAGGAATGCCAGCTGACGCCCAGAGCCGGTCACAGCCGCAGTGGCAGCAGCGTGGATGCTGCTCCCCATGTTCCCGGGAAGCATCCCAGTGTGTCCCAGCCAGGCTGTGGGGCTCAAGGTCCTGTTTTTGGGACGTGGCTCTGTCACCCACTGGGTCCTTCAGCTGCCCATTCCCCTTGACCCCATGAGTGCGTGTCCCCATGGGAGTTGCACACTCCTGGGTGTGCACATCATCCTGGGCAGTGCGTGGAAACCCCTTGGACAAGCAGCTCCACCCCACATCCCCCCATGTCCCCTGATTCCCCCTGGGGAGTTCTTGGCCACAGGGATGGGGTTCATGGGCAGCAGGGTGCTGGAGTGGGACAATCCCTCCTTCCCCACAGCGCTGGTGGCTCCCCGGGCTCTGCTGCAACTGTGGAGATGAGCAACGTCACCCCAAGTGCTGCGGGGGGAATTCCCTGTGACGAGGGTGGAAACAAGAGGTGACGAGGTGGGGACTGGAGAGAAACTCCACAGTCAGAGGGTCAGTGCAGGTGCCTGGCACAGTGTGCCTGGGTGTCCCCAGGAGCTGCTTTGGAGCTGAGAGCAGCCGAATGAGCCAGGATAACGAAGCAGAAATTTAGGGACCCATTTCCAGGCAGAGGGGTGTGATGAGAGGCTCCAGAACTGGCCTCAAAAGAGAAGAGTCTGACTTGCTCCTGCTGGGATTGGTCTCACTGCTCCTGAAGACATTTTGGGGTGGGAGCAGGGGTACTCCAGCTGCCAGTGGGGAAGCCCAGCCCCTGGCTGGGGAGTCACCAACACTTTCCAGGAAAGAGAGGGATCTGGGTGGGAACCCCCCGGGCAGCCCACGGGTGCGTGGAGCTTTCTGTTCAGGGTAGGAAGGTGGGTATGGGGAACCCCAGGGGATGCCGTGACTCCAGCTCAGCCCAGGCTGCTCCATGGGATGCGGCCACGTGGCCCGAGTGTCTGCACCGAGCCCCCACACGCCGGCAGGGAGATGGCAAGGTGGGTGGGGGATGTCGGGGTGGTCTTGGCAGTGATCCAGGCATCTGCAGAGGATGCTCTGGGCCCACGCCTGGTGTCAGCCCCGGCAGCTGTGCCCACGTCCCCTCGGCTCACTCCCCACTCGGGAGTCCCTGTACCTTCCCCAGCAGCCGCAGTGGCGTCTCAGAAAGAGGAAGCGTCACCACCGGCGTCCCCCCACCGGCGTCCGGGGGCTATTTTGGGTCTGGAGAAAAGCGGAAGGCAGCACGGGCAGGGGGGAGCGATGCCCCACAGCACATGGGAGCCAGTGGTGGATGGGGAAGGAGGAACCCTCTACTCCCACCTGTGGGACTGGGAAAGAGGATTTGTCTCACCTGAAGCATAAAAGGGCTTTTTGGGGGCACATGAGGGCAACTTGGGCAGCAGGGGATCCCCTGCTCCCAGCTCCCAACTCCTGCCTTTGCTTCCCAGGATGCAGGAGTGGGTGGGAGGCTGGTGCACCCACTGATTTTTAATGCTGTCTTTTGCTCTCAAGTGTGTGTTCTGCCACCAGTGCCCAGATAAATGCTATCCCGTGCAGCTGCTGGCACAGGGAGCAGTGGCAGTTCCCCAAGGAAAGGCTGGGGATATAACCACCAGTGGGGGTTGACTCTGATGTGGAGATTCGGATGGAAGGAAGGAGGGGTGGACAAATGGATGGATGGATGCAGGGATGGATGCAGGAATGGACAGATGCACGAATGGACAGATAGATGGACAGAGAGGGTCCTGCTGCACCCACACTCTGATTAAGGCCATCCAGCTCTGCTCTCTCCCCATTGCACCCCCCGGGTGATGCTGCACCCCCCATGTCAGCCTAGGCCAGGGCCGAGGGGTGGGACATGCCAGAGGTCCAATGGGAACGGGGGGGGCACTGTCCTGGGAGGAACAGGCAGGGCTGAGGCTGGCCGTGGGCCATCAGCGCTGCATCTGGGCACCCATCTGCAGAGCAGAGATAGCCCCACCGGCCGCCCCTCCTGCACGGGGGATGCTCCGTTAGCGCCTGGGAATCGCGGAGGGCCGGGAAAAGGGCGATAGGGCTCTATCAGCCGGCGCAGGCTCGTTCCCCGCTCCCGCCGGGGCAATGCCACTGGCGTATGGAGCAGGAGCCCGGAGCGGATCCGAAAGCTCCGCTGGGCCCCTTCCAGCCGCAGGGAGGAGCGGCGGGGGAGCAGAGCCCAGTGGCTGTGCACGGGCAGGGAAATCTAGGTCAGGGCTTGCTTTAAAAGGGGGCACCGAGCCCAGATCGCGGCGGCTTCTAGCGAAGCCACGGAGCAGCAGCGCCTGCCCGAGCCCGGCGCGGACACCGGGAACCGGCAACTGAGGAACGTCGGTACCGACCGGAGCATCCCCATCCCGCGGCCGAGGGTGCCCACGGGTGCTGCTTCCCGGCTGCGTGGCCCTACACGCAATTCCTTGCTTTGCTGGGAAACAGTTTTTTGTAGCTTTGGCTCTGCCAGGGCTGGAAAACAACGCGGTGCCCGGGGACATGCGCGTTCCAGAGACACGGATACCCGGGCACAGGGAGATGCCACTCACATCACAAATGACACATCCCCCCGCCCACCAAAGTTGGCCCCTTCCCTCCTCTCCGCCTCCACACGCCTGGAAGGGCATCAGCGAAGGGAACTGGCCCCAGGTCTGACATTTCAGCTTTCGCCAGCAAATGGCCAAAAAAAAAAAGTCCCAACCGAGCGAAAATCCCGGTGACAGCAAAAGGGGAACCGGGGGTTCATGGAGGGTGAAGAACTGTGACTGTCAGGGCGAGAAAACCCTCTGCAGACATTTTGCCCCCAAATTACTGCCCAGCCCCAGCAGAGCCGCAGCGGATCTGAAAGAAATGAACCTCCATAAAAAGGATTTTATTTTTCCCCCTTCCCCAAACGCATGATCGTTCTGCACTTCCCAACACCCTTCAAGGGCTTGGGAGGAGGAATGACCAAGTTGGCAGCATGATGCATTTAATTAAAAGCCAGCACCTGAAGGTAGAGGGAAATCAGCCACTGGAGCAGTGGAGGCTGGAGCCCTCTTTGGAGGGCGATCTTGTGAGGCACAGCCTGATCCCTGGATGTTCAGAGAGGTTGGACTTGGCAGTGGGCTTTGTGCCTGGCAGAGCTGGCAGAGGCCACAGCAGTCCCTGCAAGCCGCAGCCCTCCCAGCTCCTCCTGCCGCAGCCACCTCTCAGGGCCAGATTTTCAGGAATCTGGGCTCTGGTGAGCTCGGAAAAATCCAGATTTTTCACATGGGCTCAGCACTTGGCCATTCCCCGGGTTTCCACTGAGCTCAGCTTCGAAATGAGATGTGTGCTGAAGCTCCAAACTTCGCAATAACCCCTCAAACCCCCCACAAAAAAAAGTTGAGCTGCTAAAGGGCTCCCTGTCCTTTCCAGGCCAACCAGCCAAGCAGGCAGATGTTGGTCATGTGCTGAGCTCCAGGAAGAGCATTTCCAGGAGCACTTGTGGGTGCAGTCCCTCTGCTCGGGCAGCCGAGGTGCTGATGGAAAGGGCTCTGACAAATTCCATTTCCCCATCTATATTTGCTTCCCTTTTCATGCCTCATCCTGGGCAACCCAAAGAGACCGAAGGGAAAAGGCTCTGAAAATGAAACAACACCCCAACCCAGCGGGGCTTTCAGCGAGGGAGGGGTTGCAAAACAAATGGAAGTGGAGCAACCCAGGGCTTCCCCGTGCCCAGACGCAGGTTTCAAACACACGTGGAATCGCAGCTGCGCTGCCAGGGAGTTTGGGCTCCTGCTCCACTCCCATCCCCTCCAAGGGGAATGTCACCCGTGCTGAGCAATGCCTGCAGCAGGGACAGGCCAGACTCCCCCTCTCCTGCCACTGCTTCTCCTTCTGTGCTTCTGCAGGTGGCACCGGGGCTGGGGCAAGCAGGGCAGTCACCAGAACTCAATGGTGGTGCTGCCTGGTGTCCCGGTGTCCCATGCTGGTGTCCCGGTATCCTATCCCGGTGTCCCAGTATCCCATGCCGGTGCTGCCCGGTGTCCCAGTGTCCCATCCTGGTGTCCCGGTACCCCATGCCGGTGTCCCGGTATCCCATCCCGGTGTCCCGGTACCCCATGCCGGTGTCCCGGTATCCCATGATCCCGGTGTCCCAGTATCCCATGCCAGTGTCCCGGTATCCCATCCCGGTGCTGCCCGGTGTCCCGGTATCCCATCCCGGTGTCCCGGTACCCCATGCCGGTGTCCCGGTGTCCCGGTATCCCATGCCGGTGCTGCCTGGTGTCCCGGTATCCCATCCCGGTGCTGCCCGGTATCCCGGCATCCCATGCCGGTGTCCCGGTATCCCATCCCGGTGCTGCCCGGTATCCCGGCATCCCATGCCGGTGTCCCGGTATCCCATCCCGGTGTCCCGGTGTCCCATGCCGGTGTCCCGGTATCCCATGCCGGTGTCCCGGTATCCCATCCTGGTGTCCCGGTGTCCCATGCCGGTGTCCCGGTACCCCATGCCGGTGTCCCGGTGTCCCATGCCGGTGTCCCGGTATCCCATCCCGGTGTCCCGGTATCCCATGCCGGTGCTGCCCCCTGCCCTCCGGCCGCGCTCACGGCACGGCCGGCCCCGCCTGGCCGCGCTGCCCCCCCCGTGACGTCACCGCCCGCCCGTGTCCGGTGTGGCGGGGGGGGACACACAGACACACACAGACAGACACATAGACACAGACAGACACACAGACACAGACAGACACACAGACACAGACAGACACACAGACACAGACACGCACCCCCCCACACACACACGCGTGTCACCGTCGCCGTGGCGACGCGGCGGGTGACGCGGCCGTGCCCGCGGCCCTCCCCGGAACGGGCGGGCGGCGCGCGCTGAGCGCGTCACCGGGGGCGGCGGCGGCGGCGGGGACGGGCCCGGGGCGCTGCCATGGAGAGCGCGAACCAGGGTACGGCCCGTGGGGGCGAGCGGAGCGGGGTGTGTGGGGGATGCCGAGCTCCGGGACACTGTGGCCTTGTGCCGGGGGTGGGAGTGTCCCGGGGGCGGGAGGTGCCGCTGCCGTGATGGGGCGGGGGGGCGCGGCCGCGGCGGTGGGAGCGGCCCCGGGGATGGGCAGCGGCCCCGGGGATGGGCAGCGGCCGGGGGGTCGCTCCCCCGGCACCGGGCTCGTTCCTCAACCCCCAGACTCGTTTCCCCCCTCCCCGGGGCTCATCCCCACCCCCGGGTGCCGGGCCCGCGGAATGCCCGCGGTGCCGCCGTGGATCCCGGGGGATGCCCGTGCAGGAAACTCCGCGGGAGGTCTCTCGGGTCTCTCTTCCTCTTTTTCCCCCCTCTCGGCCCCTTCCCCGCAGCCCTCCCGTCCCGCCGCCCCCCCTGCTTTGCATTTCGCGCCGACCGCTTATTCAGTGCCCTCTGCTCCTTGTCTGCGACAGATATCAACCTTAACTCTCCCAACAAAGGTCTGCTGGCCGATGCCATGACAGATGTTCCCGTGGATAACGCGGCCCGGAGCGCTGCGCCCGAGGGATTGACCCTGGCCGAGGAGGAGGAGCTGAGATCCGAGCTTGCCAAGGTGAGGTTTGTCCCACTTGTGTTCTGCTGGGAAGGAACAAACAGGAGCCGCAGGAGCGGCACTGGTTGTTTTGTTTGGTTTGGTTGGTTTTCTGTTTTTTTTTTCTTGGTTTTGTTGTTGTTGTTTTTTGGGGGTTTTAATTTTTGCAGCGTTACCTTCGGGTCTCTCAGCCAATTGTTAAAAGGCACAAAGCTGGCAGGTACTTCAAACGCCGTGGTGTGGTGTTTGCTTTTTCCCAGAACAGCCTAATTTAGGGCTTGAAGGAAACAGGGCTTGAAAAGCTCATGGCTTTTGATGCTGTGAGCTTGGTGGAGGCTTTTAGCTCCACTTGAAGCAGGAAAACACTTTAGGCAAATGCTATGCAAAAGAAACTCGTTTTTCCTTAGGAAACTGACACAATGGAGCACTTAATATGCCTTTTTCCTACCTCTTTCTCTCAGATATTTACTGCACTTTATAGTCACCAAAAATAGTTGCCAACATGCTTTCAAGGAGCTGGGATTTCGTCCTGTAATACCCCAAAGTCTAAGCACTTTTTTGAGTTTAAAGGTCGGTTTATAATTTCTATCTGAAACGTGGCTGAAGAGAATTGCAGCTCTTTCTTTCTTGTCCTTTTCCTTCATTTGAGACTCTCGTGGTGGTTCTTTGACTTGCATATTTTGGCAAGGGAGGACTTTGCTGCCCTGGGTGGTCACACAGAGCTTGGTGAGCTGCAGTTTAAGTAGAAATGAACCCTCTCTGCCTGTAAACAGCTCCAGAGTGCTTTGAAAGTGTTGTAAGAGAGATCTCTGCGGAAAAACTCTTTGCTTTGACGACATCAGAGGAAAAGAATCATAAGACAAGACCTTGATTCATAAGGTTTGGCAACTGAATTGTGTCTGCTGTTGAAATTACAACACAAGGAATGGGCTCTGTTAATCTCTGTGCCACTAAATCACCACTCCAGTGACTTGTATGGATGTTTTCCCAGTTGAAGTTTGATCTGTAAGCCTCCCATTCCAGTACAGTTCATGTTGATTTGAATTGCTCTGCGTGCACCTGACGTTCTTCCCCATTTTCAAAATTGGTGTTAACGAGTTGGTTTAATTTCCGGGATTTTACTAAACTGTGACTTAAGGCAAACCTCTGCCTCTCTCTAAGGTTGAAGAAGAAATTGGTACTCTCAGGCAAGTTCTGGCAGCTAAAGAGAGGCATTGTGGAGAGCTGAAGAGGAAGCTGGGTCTGACTCCCTTGGATGGGTTGAAACAAAACCTGTCCAAAAGCTGGCACGATGTCCAAGTCTCCAACGCGTAAGTGTTGCTTGTGATGCACACGTGTTTAAATAGCACTGTGTATGACACTTCCCAGCAGTGTATTTCAGAGCTCTTCCAAGTGGGTGGAAGCTTCTCCTCTGTTGGGAATATAGAGTAAAAGGCACTTAAAAAAAAAAAAATCATTGCTGTTTTATGTTGGAATTTTTGTATGTGTGATCTGCATAAATTGTCGCTGGATGCTCTTTCCCTTGGTGTTAGAGACCTGGATCATCACTTAAACAGTCTAGTTTGCCCATTTCTGCCCAGTCTTTGAGGCAGAGACAGCTGCTACCTTGTTCTGAGCTCAGGCTCAAAGGGAAGTGCAAGGAGTTTCACAGCTGTGCTGCACAGTGCTAGTTCAGAGCGTTTCCTGGGTCAGACAGCCTGAATTAAAAGCCTGCACTTCCTAGGAAACAATTCTGTGAGATTAGTGTGCATTGCCAGAGTCATCTCTGCCTAAAGAAGGTGTGAAGTGAGACTGACTGTCCCTGAACAGGTATTAAGGGTACGGTCACTGCTGTGCTTGACAGACCCAAAAGCAGAGTCCAAGAGGTAAGTCTGACCCTGCAGTGGGTGTCAGGGACTCTGGGTGCCCATAGGAGGCATCATTCAGGCTAAAAAGTCTCTTCTGTAATTTAGCTGGGATTTGGAGTTACTGACAGTGGTACTGCAGAGCAGATCATTGAGCTGTTCATCTCACTGTTTATTCTTTCCCTTTTCCTCACTTCCCTCCTCCATCCCTGCCCCATTTCTGTTATTCCTTTGTCACTGAAATCTGTGTCATTGTCTTCTAAAAAAAATGAATATTGAAGTTATATTCATTAACACTTTCTGTTTCTAGTTATGTGAAAACATCTGAGAAACTTGGAGAGTGGAATGACAAAGTGACACAGTCTGACTTGTGAGTGCCTCGGGCTCCTCAGCATCGCCTCCTCTCTGCCTTCCCTGATTTGTGCTGCTCCTTGTTCTCTCAGGCATCAGAGGGCTTGGTTGGGAGCTGGAGGCCTGGTGAAGCAGCATTGTTACTTCCAGCATGCCTGGCTTCCAGCTAGAAACATCCCTCAGTTGCAGGGGAGATGAGTAAATGTTACTGCCATCGGCTCTCTCATGGTCTTGCTGCTGCAGAAGAAAAATTCCAATCAGTTACCAGACCACATTTTATCTTAAAAAAAAAAGAGAGGGGACAAAAATTTAACCACAGTTTCCCTTCAGCTGGTAATTGGTAGGTCAGTGTGTTGTTATCAGATGTCTTTTTAGTGAACCTCTATGTTCACTGTGAAACTGTTTCTCTTCTCATCATCAGATGTGCTAGGAATCGGTTTGACTATTTCTGTGTGGCCACCTGGGAGGGAAGGGGCTGGAGGTGTTTCCCTGTAGCTGGAAACTGTGCAACTGCCAGTGTGTTCATGAGCTTCTGAATGTCCTGCATTGATGTGTGAACCTTTTCCTGATGTCAGCACTAGAAAGCCATGAATTGTAGTCTTTGCTGTATATCCGAGCAGGTGACAAGTGCAGACAAAGAGCATCTGGCTACTCCTGCCTCTGGAATATATTCTCTAATTATATTAGACCTCTGTTCCTGTTAGACATGAATCATTGATTCCTGCTGCATAGCTGAACCTAAGGGGGCCCTTTTAATGTTTCCTGCACTGAAGTTTCTCTCTCTGTCTTCTGTTGAAGGAGATGATGATTTAGCTAAGAGGAAAATGTGTATTGGGAGCATCCCATCATTAGGCAAAGTGGCACTGGTCTAGTTGGGGTGATGTGAACTGCCTGTGATATCTCACCTCCTCTGAGCTGTCTGAGCTGGGAGCAGCCACATTCTGTAGTGCTTGTGTGTGTTTTGTACCCCCAGTGTTAGTTCTCTAAGGTACTGTTGTGGGTAGAGACACATGATCTCTAAATATTAGAAAACAAAAGTTTAAAGTGTTTTTCCAGGTCATGCTGTATTGGTAAAATAGAGCTTTGTGTGTGGCAGTCAGATTTTTTTTGGCCCTGAGCTCAGCTCACTGCTCTGTGCTTTTAATACAGAGCTGCCACAGCATGCAGGAAGGGAGCAGAAGATGCAAAGTCTTTCAATTCCTGACACCTTCTGAACTGCAGGCTTTGTTTCTTTGTGCTCAGTGTTTGAACATGCTTATATAAAAGAAACTGGGGCTTAGGTGTCTCCCTGCCTCTCAAACAGCTCTTTTGCTTCTGGCTGTAACAGAGAGGCTGAGGCTGTTGTCAGAGAAGTAAAGCCCTTGATACTGCAAGTGGAAAGAGTCACTAATAATGGGGAAAGTGTCAAAAGAAGCATCTGCAGTGAATCTTGGTGCTGCCTCTAACCTCCATTGTGTTTGTAGATATCTTTCAGCCAGCAGCACACTGGAGGACTGGAATGAAAAATTAACTCAATCAGAAGCGTGAGTGTCTTAACCTTCAGCATTAACAAATGCCTTCCTGACAGTGCTGCCACTAACATGCTGTGCCCCTTCTCCCAGTCCTCTGCTTTCACTAGATCTGTTTAGACATTTGTCTTTCCCAGCTTTCACTTTTTTAACCCAATAAATGCCTCTTCTGGGAGAGGGAGCTTTTCTCCAAGCCAGCTTTCAAATGATTTCATTGCAGTCCGAGTGATACTTTACAAATTCCTGCCTGCCCCCAGGAACTGGCTGAAACCACTGGGTAGCTGAGACCTGTGTGCCACACTTTATACCTTCAGCTGAGAAGCTGTGGAATAACCAAACTGATCTCTTCTTGTGCTCTGCAGAAAACTGGAGCTTCTTTTTTTTTTTTTCTCTGCTGTGGTACCTGCTGAGGACAGATAGAGCTGTAGTGTCCAGGGCAGCTCTTCTGGCACGTTGGGGCCACAAATGCGCTCAACCAGCTTAAACCTCACAGCTGTTCTACTCCAGTTGTTGCCTGCAAAGCTCTTTTAGCCATGTTTTTATTAAATGCCTGAAATTAAATTCTCATCTGGACTAAATTTTGGAAGGATATTGTGGAAGTTGGCCTTTGTCCTTCTCGCTGTGCCTTTCCCACAGTATGTAGGGCAATCCCTTGCAGAGCTGCAGTGGGAGCAGGTAGGTCGTGTCGCTGTTTTCTGAGCTGATTTAAAGCATGGTAAGGCAGGTCTTAAGTGTGAGCCAGCTTTTCCTGCTCTCTGGAGAGGGTGTGAGATGCAGTCCTTGAAGCTGGCTGGTTTTCAGCAGTGTGTGTGAATAGACAGTTTTCTTCCCAAGATGGTTCAAAGAGGAGCAGAGATAAAAAGTAGGAGTAGCAGAAAAAACTTTCAAGTATGCAGCTCTACTTTCAACGTTCCCTGGGTGTCTTCTAGATTAAGAAACTGTAAACTGTCACTATTTCACTTGCTAAGTAGAATGACCTTGGTTTTTATGCTTGCTGGCAGTGTGGCTGACTCCAGGGGTGTTTAATCAGAGTTCCTCCCTGGGTGTGCCTGCTGGAATAGAAACCTTCTGGTTGTATCTGTTTCCTTGTACTTCATAAGCACCAGAAAAGCGGCGGAAACAGTGTTTTTGTGGAGCACTCAGGGCCTGAATAGCTGGGGCACGATGGCTTTCCTGCTTGCTTTGGCACTGGCCAGTGACAGTCGGTGCTGGCAAGGTAGAGGCTGGTTGAAATGGAGAGGTGAGGGGGATTGAAAGGTGAGATTCCAGCAGTGCCTCAGATGTCGATCAGAAGTTCTGCTTCTCAGTCTCCAGAGTTCAGCAAGTGCAAAGAGGCAAGTTCAAGAAGCCCAGGGATGAGGTTTTATTCATAAGTTTTGGGGGTTTATGCAAATGAATCCTCTTTCCTGTTTTCAGAGCTGCTCTGCATCATGACTAACAGGGCTCCTGACTGAACTGGGAATGGGCCTAACTCCCAACCTTACAGTGCTTTTCGTGTGCTGTGGAATTTCCTGGTAGTGGCAATTCCTGGCCACAGACTTGCCCTCTGCATAGACAGGGCAAAAACCATCCCAGCCTGTTCCTAGATCCCCTTTCACTGTAGCCAGGACATGAGATGACTTAGATGGTTTGTGTCTTTAGCCAGACAGCTCAAATGGTGATTGCTGTATAAAAGCAAGTGAGAGGAGGCTGCTGTTAATGGATAAAGGAGGATTTGTGGGGGCAGGTCTTGCTCTTCCCTGTCAGGGTTTATAGGAGAGGGGTGCAGTGCAATGTTGAAATACTGGGGGATGAATAGCACAGGGCAGAGATCGTTTCTGCAGCTTATACTGCAGCCAATTGCCTGTTAGTAAAGCAGGGTATTAACCAGAGCTTAAATTTATTACTCCCAGATTTGGATTATTCCATTGTGCTTTGTGCTGGTGCTAAGGGAAGAAAGTGAGTGCTTGTGAATTTAAACCCGGTGGAAAACCTGGCCACGGTGCTTGCAGGAGAAGAGTTGCAACTTCTAGTTCAGGGCTGGGCGTAGTTAAGTTGCATTAAAGTATATTAAGTTGCATCTTGTATAAGCTGATCCCTGGCTGTCACAGATGCAGCTCCACATGTGTGGCTGGTGGCAGTTCTGGGTTAGAGCTGCTCATCCCCCCTGTGCCTCCCTGGCTCTGCCTCCTTGCCTGGCAGCGGAGAGGTGTGCACGTGTGTGTGGGAGCTGTGGATGCAGGACTAGGCTGGCCATCTGATCCAGCTGCTGCTTTTTTGTTCTTCCAAGTTTATATTTAATCCAGGCAGTTTCCTTGATCTAGATTGCTGTGCCAGCACAAACAGTTGGGCTGGAGGAAGGAGCACACTGGGGCAGGAGCAGCAGCCCCCGGAGTGCTCCATCCTCGGTTATATTAGAAATTTTGCTGTCAGGTGTGGAAAATACAGTTGCAAGGCCTCTGGTCTTTATCTGCTGAAGCTGGACATAATACCTGGAAGTTTGCAGCGTGTGCATGGTGTGATGGTGCCCCTTGGGGCTGTGAACCCTTCCCCAGTGCTGAGCTCTGAGTGCCAAACAGACCTGGAGTCAGCACTGCATACTTGGGTGAGCACGAGGTCTTCCACATTTGTTAGGCAGCTGTAAATCAAATCCCATGACAGGGCTCAGCCAGGGAGGAGCCTGGCTGCTGAAGGCAGGGATTGAGATCCTCCTCAGGCACGGTGATTGCAGTGGGAAGGCGTGTATAAGAACAAGCAGCACTGATGCTGATCAATTCGCTCCTAAATTGTCCTGAGGCACAGAACATTGTGCTGTGGAGAGGCAGGGTTGAGGCCACACTCAGGTTCTTCTGGATTCACTGAATTCAAGAGGAATTTGTCTGAAAAATAAGTAGGTTATAGGAATTGTCTTTCAGGAGCAGGAAGAAGGAAGGAAAAGCTGATGCAGTTTTGCCCTGCTCTGCATAAGTCTCGTTTGCATTCATTATTCATAAATACTTGGCTGTGGTTCTTAAAAAAACCCAACAAACCATCATGTTGCAGTTGGAATTGCTCAAATCCAGTTCAGGTACTGTGGTGCTGTCCATGCACTTCTGTCTGGAGAGAAGGAGCTGTGAGTAAGTCAGCTGTCACCATGGTGTGTGTAGCCAGGGGAGCTCAGGCATGAGAGAACTTTAGGCTGTTTATAATGCCCTTCTCCTAAATGCCCTCATCAGGCAAAAAAAATAATCTCAAGCTGAAATATTTGGAATAAGAAAAGGTTGAACTTGTTTTCCAGCCTGAGTATTTTCTTTGTAGTTTCAAGAGTGACATAAATCTAGATGTTAATCACCAACTGGGGAATAGTTTAGAGAGAAATCAGTTGATGAAAGTGGCTCAAAGAATCTTTGTTCCAGAGATTAGTCTCATCTGAGGGAAACAAAGGTTCTCAAGTGTCTGTCTTCTCCATCTCAGGTATAAGCTCAAATAATCAGCTGACAAATACAAGCTGTCAGACTTCTTACCTACTGTGGTTAATGGTAACTGATAGGAAACTTCTCTACCAATTTATTTCTAAGCTGCAGTCGTAGAGATAATGCTGATTCCTGCGTTTCTTTTCCATGTGATGATGCTGGTCTTGCCTCTTGCCGCTTCCCCCAAAACTTAACATGACAACAAATGCTGTAACTTCCTCAAGGCTGCAAGGATAATATGGAATAGGTTCCTAGACTTATTTTCTCAAGGAGCCCAAAAGATATTGGGCTGCAGTGCTGTGGTGTTAGAGCTTCCACATGGAAAGTTGGTTTTGCTTTGCTTTTTTTTGGCGACTGTTTGTGTCGGATTCAAGAACGTATGGTCAAAATGGGAAAGCGAGCGTATGGGAAAGTTAATCCTACACTTCCTGCTTTTTTAAAAACTTCAGATGTTTGAATTTATGCAAGTCTGGAAGTGGCTCTTTCAGTGAAGTCAGTGCAGCTCACTAATCTTGCTTCTTTGCTTTAATACGGGGTCCTTATCCAAAACTGGGGGGACACTTTCAGATCCAACCCAGTGGTTCAATTTATGATGTTTTTTTCTACTTAGTTACAAGAAGACCCAGGAAACCCTTTCCCAGGCGGGACAGAAGACTTCAGCAGCCCTTTCCAATGTAGGTTCTGTTATCAGCAGGAAGCTTGGTGACATGAGGTAAGATTTCGGGTTTGCACTCCAGAGCTTTGATCTTGGTTTCAAACAGGAATGAGACTTTAGACAATGACCAGGCTTATTTTCATTTTTCTGCTTAGTTGGCAGCACACTGCTGTTGATGTGCTACTCCCTTGTGTGTGGCCCTGTGCACTGTAGTTGAGAACAGATTAAACACTTATTGAAGAGTTATGGGTGGTATAAAGCCTGTTCTAAGGCATTTAAGTTTGATTTCGTTTAGGAGAACTGACTGAACATTTTTAGAAGCCTTCCCCCTTTTACTATCAGATGGTTTCTCTGCATATTTTATGTCATGTACAAAACTAGTCTTAAAGTTTCCCTTTTCTATTCCTTTCTGAATTATAGAGGTGTGTTTTCTCAGTGTTATTTTTTCAGATTAGTGAGGGGTCTGTCATGATTTAAATCAGGGCAAAGTCTGGATGCTGCATTCCATGTGGTTTCCAGCCCTGTGTGTTGACATTCTGTGGAAAAGGGCAGCATGTCTTCCAGGCACAGTTATATCATGTTGGTTGGAAAATACCACTTGATTCAGAAGATTATGACAACATAAAAAACTTTATGCTGTGGGTGGTGGTTATCTCGGTTCATCTTAAGCGGATGACCACTGAAGCAACCACAGATTTAAACCTCTCCAAATTGGGAAGAGAGGCTGGTTCCCCTGGCTGAGGTTCTTGCTCCGTGAGATTCTCAGCCGTGCCAAGTTCAAAGTTCAACTTGGTGATTTACCTGCTCTTCAGAACTTTAAACTAGAGATTGCTTCCCCACTAATGGCAGCATCCAGATTTCCCATTAAAAATCCCTTGACTGTGCTTTCTTGGGTTTGAGAGTTAATTCTGAATATACAGCCTGTCAGGATTAATCAGGAAAGATTCTTAGAGCTTGTATTTAAGGTGCTATATCAGACCTTGGATTGAATGGGTAGCTGTCATTCTTTGTAGGGAATTTCCTATTCCACTGTGGCTGGGAGTATCTGAGTGGTAAGAACTTGTTGGCCTCTGATCACATAGTACTGATTTATTCTGGTTCTGTCCTCAATGACTTGGTTACTGTGTTCCTGGAGGGTATTTTTTGGTGTTTTCAGTAGCTCACAACTAAATTTGGCAGAGGAACTAGCTGGCTCTCTACCCTTTCCAGCATTCAAGTTGTAACTTTTCTTTCCTGGAAACTCCCTAGTCTGGTGGAAGAAGAGATTTTCATGCAATCACGGCAGATTGCAGATACTGGCACAAGATGTGGTGGGAACACACTCTGCCAAACTGATAAGTAAATTTGGTGCTTGGCTTCTGCAGTCTGGCCAGGCTGTTGCAGCAAAGGGATGGGAACGGTGCTTTTTTCGGGACCAAACGGGGAACTCCTCAACCAGTGTTGCCACCAGCAGGAGCTGTTTTGACAGGCTTGGTCCTGCCTGTTTCCTTTTAGTTGGGAGAATGCAGGTCATGCAGCTGCAGAGATGTTTGTGCCATCCCAGGAGCAGATGATGGAGGGAGGGAGGGGACTCCGGGGTGCTCTCCTGGTGACAGAGCTGGCCTGGCACAGTCACTGTGAAAACTGTGGCCCTGTAATCAGCTGGCCTAGGAACGAGCCAGGCCTTTGCAGCAATGGTTTTGCACAGCATCAGTCACCAAATTAAACATCTGCATTCCTTTTTATAGCTAATACCTTGGGTGAGGTGTTATGAAATAGAGGCAGCTTCTGTCTTGGGAATCCCTGCCAAAGTTATTTCAGCAGGATTTGTATTTGCGGCCCTGTGGGGGAACACAGTAATGATTTTTTTTTAAAGACTTTCAGTTCTTCTCTGCATATATAAACAGACTTCTGTCTCCTGTGCTGCACCCAAGTCTTCCTATTTCTGATTCTGAACGAGGTTTAACTCTGAGCATAAGTTTTTGCAGGAACTGTCCCACTTTTCAGCCTTGCCAGGTGAAACTCTGGTGTTCTGATATGTGGTCAGAGCTGACTGGGAGTGAAGTCTGTTGTATTGCTGTGCTCACTGCTCTGAACGAGTGGGGTGATTTCTGTTCCCAGACAATCTCCGTTACAGGCCTTGTAGCCTACACTGCAACCTCCATTACTGTACTCTGGGTTTTTTCCCCCCTCTGCCACTACAAATTCACTTGTAAAGCAAGTTTATTTTCCAGCACTGGAAGTGTTGAGATAACAGAAGGGATTTCCTTGTTTAGTCAGCCTTCAGTGGTTGATAAATGCAAGGAAGGCGTGATGAATGGGACAGAGCCTCGGATACACCGAGGGCGTGGGCGTAATTCCATTAAAAATGCTCTTATATACAAGTGACGTGCCCCTGGGTTAAATCTTTAGGGTTGCTGTATTCTGGTCAAAATAATTTTAAATGTTCTGGGTGTGGATTGTAAAGAGATCCTGTGAAGTTTGTGTTGTAACCGTGTGCCTGCTGCATTAATGCTCTATTGGATTGAGGGGAGAAAATCTACCTTAGTGGGTGGGTTTTCTTCAAATCTTGGCCAGTTCAGCCTTTTCTGTTATCTCTACCTACAGTTAAAAAGTAAATTGGCTTTTAGACATTCTGTTCCTGCATTTTACTGATTCCAGTAAACTGCAAAAATTGGAGTGTTTTCTTTTTGTTGCTTTGTGGGTTTGTGTCCACCAGTGCACTTCACGTTGTCTGATGAACTTTGCTGCTGTATGTAATGCTACAAGCGAATCCATTATGAAATGTTAGCCTGATCCCACAAGTACCTGCAAATTCCTGAATCAATGCAAACTTGAAATCCTTGTGGAAGGAGGAAAAGGGTTACTGGGAGGTGCAGGCCAAGATACTGAACAAGCGAACCAGCGCTTGTGGTATTGCTTACAGAGCAGCTTGGTGCATGGATGTGTTATCTGTGTTGTTCTCCTTTAAGCAACAGCAAGTAGAAAGTTAATTTATTTCACATGCAAAGGCAGCATTTCAAGGAGTCTGCCCTGCCAAAGAACTGACTTTGATGCATAGGGAAATGAAACCACAAAGCCCAAACGTCTTCACTCTGGCTGTCAGGAAAAACCCTTGTACTCCTTGCCAAGTACTTCACATCCAGCTTGCCATGACTGCTTCCTGCAGAGACAAAAGTTATATTTAAGTGGAATAAAACACTGCTCTGGCAGGAGAAGCTCCTTTAGAGCATCCTGGTAATCCTGCTAATAGAGGTAGAAAACCCTGGTCTGTTGTTCTGAGATGCTACTGCATTGCTGAACCCCAGCCTAAAAATGGGCAACCAGGTTATGGGGTAAACATGATATACCTTTAATCTTATCTTTATTAGGCTGCAGTGCATTTGTTCTCTGAGCTGTAACTTTGCGATTTGCAGGCTTGGCAAGATAATGTTCAGGAATCCATTGCAGGCTGCCCTTAGACAAGTTCTCATCAGAAGTCCAAGCAGTGCTGTCTTTGTATGAGACACCATGGGGGGATTTAGGGGAAGGAGGTATCTCTACCAGTTTAGTTGGTACTTGGTAAAACCTTCAGTTTAGAAAAAAAAAATATACTTAAAACAACATGTGAAAGCAATGGATAGGAATAGGAAAAATGTTTTGTTTTGCTGTTGCACACCCACTCCTTCCCCTCCCCAGCACCCTGGCTCTAAGTTGCTGGAGGTGCTGTTATTGCTCTTTGAAAAACATCTTTGCTTGCCTTGAGTCAATGAAAAGCATTGGTTTTTTTGCTTGCTTCTGTGATTTATTTTGAGAGGTTTTTTCCTGAGTAGTTGGCTTTGCTGCCCCATGATTCTGTGACTGTGTCCCTGCCTTTAGTGTTTAGCTCTGCACAAGTTTCTGACTGTTGCTTTCCCTTTTCTCTCTGCTGCCCGTGGCCTCTCCCAGGGCTCACTCCATCTCGCATTCCCTTAGGTAAGATACTCTTCAAGGCTCTAAAAGAGCATTTGTTTCTGTGCCAGGCCCTTGCAGACCTTAAAGGGAAGCTGGTTATTTAAGCCTCGCCTACACTTTTGACACAGATTGAGAAATCTGCCCCAAACCAATGCCCGGGGATTCACTCTTGTATCGCAGTTGCAGTTAAATACTTGCTGTCCTGTATCTGGAAAACTATAAATTCTGGGCTGCAGCTGTTAAATAAGGGGAGAGAGGGCTGGCTCTTACCACTTGGGTTGTCCACAGCAGTCTGTGTGTGGACAGGAAGTGCTTCAGCCCCCGGGGTTACGCTACTTTTGCACGGTGTCACAGTGTGAAATTGTCATTAACTTTTCCCTCCTTATTCCAAATGCTTCCGAGCAGCAGTTACTCCATTCGCCACTCCATAAGTATGCCAGCCATGAGGTAACGTGGGGCTGGGGGGTGGTACAGCTGCCTCCACTGCTGCTGGGGTTTTTGTTCTGAGTTGTACAAGTGGTTCTCTTCTCGAGCATGGATGAACCACAGCCTGCAGTTTGACTGTTTTGGTGGGGGGCTTACCTGGTATCTCTTATGGTTAATTAGCACAAGTGTTGCGCCTGCACCAGAGCCTGATTGAAATTCGTGGCTTTCAGGGGTCCCTGAAGGGCAGGATTACAGTTCTCTCACGATGTACAACATGGCCATTGCTAATACCAAGATGAATCCTAACTAGAACCCTTTGCCTCCAGGCTTGGGAGCTCAGTGCCCTTCTCAGCCTGCCCTCGTGGTGCCTTAGGTGGTGATCTCCTTGCAGGGGAAACGACTGCCAGGGCTGGACAAGGCCCACAGAAACTCTCCTCTGTTCATTCTCATTCCAGATCAAGGGAGGTTATTTTGTGGCTGCAAATATAAAGCGATTCCTTGGAACAAAAATAACTTGAGATGAGACGAGTCATCTCCCAGCGCTCCTGCAGCCTGGCCCGGGGGAGCAGCGCTATGAGTAATTGCCTGGTCTGGAGGCTCAGTACAGAGCTCTCCCTGAAATCCTTCGCCAGAGAAGCGGCTTGTTGGCTTGTCAAACAACTGACCTGGTTTTCTTTGCTAGAAATATGAAATGCTCTGATTAATTTATTACACTGTGGTTTTCGTGAGCATTTCCTGATGTGAATGATCACTCCTGTACGAAATGAAACTGCTGATAGGTGCAGGCACGTGGCTCTTCCCCTTCCCGCCCACGGGATGTGATGTGGGAAGCTGAAGCCTTTGTTTTAAAGGCTTCTCAGCTTTCCCTTTCCATTATTTAAAACAAAATGTTTTTAGTTGCAAGCCTTGTAAAACTAGGAGCTGATTTCTTCTCTGCTTACCGTGCCTTGATTCCCCAGTGAGCTAGGACTTGTTTCCCTCAAGATTCTAGCTTGAGCAATTGAGCGGATTGCACGTGGTATAAATGTTTTCCTCCAGAGTTTGTATGTGGTGTTCTTGCCTGATGTGCCTGAGAGATTTGTGCCAAAGGCTGTGAGGAGCTGGAAGTGTTTTGGGTAGTGGTGTCGCTGCAGGGGAACATCCACAGAGCCCAGTCACGCCGTGCCATTTGACATGGTTGAGAACTAACTTGTCTTGATTTGTTGTTTTGATTTCTTTTTTTTCTTTCTTCAAGGAATTCTGCAACCTTCAAGTCCTTTGAAGATAGAGTTGGGACCATAAAGGTAAACAGTCTGCTTTGTCCTGTAAACACACAGTATGAAGCCTTGTGCAGAAACTTTAATTTCTGCAATGTTTTTCTTGTAGACTAGTATTCGGGCAAATGGCCTCTCAGATATGTGAAGTCTTGGCTACAGTAGGTGACCTCGACAAGGGGGAATTGACTTGGTATTCCCAGTGCTGCTTTCTTGTTATCCTCACCCTCTTCTCTCCTTGCAGAACAGAGTGGTGGGCAGCAGGGAAAACAGCACCGACGGCCTGCACTCCCCCTCGGGAGCTGGGGACAAGTCTCCACAAGACAACGCTCCTTTCTAGGCCTGGATGTGGCTTTGCACGGCTGTGCACAACTGGAAGAGCCCCCTCCCTCCCAAACCTTCACCACAGCAAACAACATGCCGATCCAAGAAGGGGCTGAGAGCCAGTCAGGAGAGATCCATCCTTCATTCATAGACACTGCTGCTGGATCCAAGTCAAATAAAGAGAATGCAGAGTTTTGTACACAAATAATATTTTACACTAAAGTTTGTAGATTAAATGTATCACTGCTGTCCTTTTGGGAGAGCATGTAAGCTGGAGTTTCCTTAAAGTAGCTCAGAAATGCCACTGCTATAGATAAGAACAGTTTTCCCTTGTCTGACATCGCTTGGAGCAGATCGTGGCCCTGAGAAGCACGAGGAGGGCAGTTACTGGAGAAGCCAAATGAATGCTAAAGCACCTTAGCTTTAGCTTCTGGCTCCATTCTCTGTGTGGGACATGCCATGCAGCTACTCTGGATGCTCCCAGGCTTCTCCCGTTACTGTTTTCTCTGGCTCTCATTGGAGCAGTCTGGTAAATGGGGTAAACAGTTGATTTTTTTTTTTTTTCTGGGCTCCCAAAAGGGAAACTTCACTTAGCAGCTGCCTCGTTGTTACACTAATGCTCTAGCTTTAACAAAACTAAGAATCTTTATTTTTAAATGCAATGAACTTTAAAGAAATAAAGCTTAAAAACAGACAAAAAAAAACAAACAAAAAAAAAGAGCTTTGGCATCATATTAGGGCAATGCTCCCTTGGACTCTGAAGCTGAATTGCAAGCCTTACATCACTTACGCTTTACTTGTTTATGATTTGTTTTCTGTAGAGAAGACTGCAAGGTTTCTAAAGCTGGTTGTTGAGCACTGGAGTTTTGCATCATGCAGTCGTAGCAGCATGCTTATAAAGCCAGTTCTTGTGTTTAAATTCAGTGGTGCACTCTGTTTCCCGAGTGTATGAAACTTGCTTCTCCCTTCTCAGCTTATGCCTTCGTTCTCGGAGGAGGAATTTCTGGAGGCTGGAATATGGATACCATTGGAGGGACTCTGCTCTCCGAGGGCTCCTCCAGCTGGTACATCTGGCTGTGATTGGATGGGTTTCTCAGTTGAAAAGCCCCAGCTCTAATTTTGGTTTACATAACTGGCAGAGAGTCACGGAGCTCACCCAGTCCCCAGGGGCTGGACGTTTTGCTCTTTTGATGTCCAACTTCATTGCTCAGGAGCTGATAAAATTCCAAGTTTTTTCTAGAGGCCTGATCTTATTCTAGTGCCTCCACATAGAAATACCTAGAGTGAGCAAATCTGTGCCTTAGAGGCGAAGTGGGACTTACTCAGGTCTTTAGACTTATGTACATATCTGGGTAGTTTTAGTGGTTTATCACCCGGGAGGGACTGAACTGTCTCTGACCCTTTAGAGAAGCAAGTTTTGACACTGATTTGATTAATCTCCATTTCCCCCACCCCTGCTCCCCTCCCTCTGCAGACCTGGGGATGAAATGTTAGTGGGCAGATGTACTAGGCCATAGGTGGAGTGTAGAGTGTCGTTCACTGGCGCTCCTCGTTTGACTGGAACTGGCCTCCCTGTGAGGAACGGAGCCAGTGAAACGAGGACTGCGGGAGCTTGGGTATGGAACTGTTTCTCTTTAAGATAAAGATTGAGGAAACTTGTCAATAAAGGATTCCTTTGGGAGAAAATGGGGTGAATGTTGTCGTCTTCTTTGGTCTAACAGCACCAAACTCCGCTCTTGGGCGCTTGTGATGAACTTGTCAGGTAAATACCAACTGCCTGCAGCAGCCCGAGGCAAGAAACAACTGAAATATTCCTTCCTATCCCTCTGGCTTGTTGTCTGTCAGTGCTCCGGATGCTTTCTCATAAAGGAATGCACTAAATAATATTTGCAGTCTGATGTTTCCTTTTCAGGATGCAGGACATGGTTCCCAAGCTGGTTCCCGAGCCGTGCCTGTATCCTGGGCTGGGGAGCTCCAAGCTCCATCACCTCTCTCCCTTTGCCACCGGTGCCACACGTGAACCTCGAGCTTCCCGAGCTGGGAGCGTGGGACTGCAGTCCCAGCACTAACCTTGGCAGTGGGAGCTGAGCCTGGAGAAGCTTCTAATGTGGAAGGAAAAGCTGCAGCTGTGGTGCTGGCACAGCTTCCCAGTGTGATACCTCAGGGAATCCATCACCTCCACGGAAGCTCTGGCAGTCAAACAGCACGGCACAGGGGGAGCAGTGGATGGATGGCTGGGAGAACTGGGAGCTGCTCTCTCTCTTAAGTTTAAAAGGGCAGTGGAGAGCAGGCAACTAGGTTTGAGAGAGGCCAGCAGAGATCCTTGGTGTGCTGTTTTCAGAGGAAGGATGCCTGGCTAGGCTTGAGGCACCTGCTTGGTGGTGAGGGCTTGGGTTTGGTTTTGTGGGGTGTTTGTTTGTTTTGAAGGTTGGGGATCTTTTTACTACCTGGCTTCAGCAGGCAAAACTACATCTCTGCAACTGGGGTGAGGAGCAGAGGGGTTGGTACAAGACCTGATCCTGGAGGAGAGGTGCTGCTGGGAGTGCCTGGCCTGCAGAGCTGGGGCTGTGAGAGCCGCAGGGGCTCAGGGATGTTTTCCACCTCCCCAGTCCCTTCCAGCAAGGAATCTCGGGTGTTTTGCAGGAAGGATAATCAAACCTTCCCTTCCTGGTTACAAGCCTGGCAGGGTTTCTGTCACTTCCTGGCTTCTAAGTGTGCTCCTGGCAGCTCTTGTGGGTGCAAACCCCTGTGTTCCTTCGTGGCTGGGAAGGAAAGGAGAGCTTGGGAAAAGTTCACTGCAGGGCACTGGAATTCCTAAGCCATGAAAAGGAAACCTCTATCACTGTAAATGGGAGGGTGAGCACCTGTGCCCAAAGATGGGACAACTTGGGTGGAGGAGTGTGAGGTGCAGGTGCATCATCCAGAGCGTCAAAGGTGGGGAGAAGCTGGACTGCTCCGTCCCACAAAGTGGGAACAAGCAGATAAACAGGAGAATCAAAAGGTAACCAATTGCAAAAAGCTGGAAGCCGCTTTTCCCTGCTGGCACTATGTCCCAACCCTCAGCCTAAACCACAACCAACATTTTTTAAGGAATTTGACATTTAGGCTTGTGAGAGGGGTTGCATGACCACTCCACCAGCGGGATCCTGTGCTCTGATCCTGTGCTCCAGTGTGATCCTGGAGCTGGGCTGGGGATGGAGCTGGATGGAGCAGGAGAGGGCATGGCTGTGTGATTCATGGCAATGACTGTTGGCAAATGGGATCCATCATCGTTCATTTCTTAAAAATGTGAGTCAGAAGCAGCAGACGGGAAAGGCCGTTTAGGGCTGCACCGAGAGGCCACAAATGCCAGCAGTGCCATGCTGGAGCTATGGGAGGGATAACTGGAATGAGTGTCCCTGCACTGGCACTGAGGTCACCTACTCCAGCATGCACTGGATGGGTGGAAGCCAGGCTTTTACCCAACACTGGGAAACAGCCACCTTCCCTGGGGAACCACCAGGAGCACCAGGAAACTTGAGCAACTGGGAAAAACAGGCTCACGAGCTTAAAAAAACCTGTTTTGCTCTAATTGTAAATGCTCGTTTGTTCATTAGAGGGCTCTGTGCTGAGCTCCTGGTGCCTGCACGGGCCGGTGGGGTGGCAGGATGGGACCCTCTGGAACAGGGGTTGAAGGTGCTACCCAAACCTCTTGTAGATGGGGGTCGATGAGCGGGCGGCAGGCTGAGCGTCTGTACAGCATCACAACGGCAGTGAACCCCCAGGCCTGCGGCACACGGGCGATGTGCTGGGGATGTCCCCTGTGCCACTGCAGCCCCCGACCCCACCGGAGCCCCTGTGCCTCTGCCCCCAGCCCCACAAATCCCCGTGCCACAGCCCCCTGACCCTGTACCGCCAGCACCGGCTCCCGTGGTGAGTCACAGCCCCCGGTCCCTGTGCCACAGCCCCCAGGCCTTTGTAGCGCAGCCCCTGCCCCCGGTCCCAGCACTGCAGCTCCCGGTGCCTGTACCACGGCTGCCGGTGCCTGTATCACGGCTCCCCGTCCTTGTACCACGGGTCCCGGTCCCTATGCCGCCGTGGCTCCCGGTTCCACCGCACTCCCGGTATCGCCGTCCCTGCCCGGGCGCGGTAGCGAAGTGTGAAGTGCAGCGAGGAACACAAACTCGTATCGCTCCCTGGTGGTCTAGTGGTTAGGATTCGGCGCTCTCACCGCCGCGGCCCGGGTTCGATTCCCGGTCAGGGAAGTCTCATTTTTTTCCCTTTCACCCCTCTTTTCCACAAATCCCCGCCCCCTTCCCAGTCCCATCCCACCGGGATCCCCCCGCGCGCGCTCCCGACTCCCCTATCCCTTTCCCCCCCTCATCGCTGGCGGGGCCGCGGCCTCGTGCCCGCAACCCGGCGGGGGCGCTGCGTGCCGGGCGGGGGGGAAGGCAGGGCGCATGCGCAGTGCGCCGGCACCGCCCCCTGCCGTGGCCGGGTCCCGGTCGGTGTCTGGCGGCGGCACCGGCGCTGAGGGCGGAGCGCGCGCGGCCGCCGCGACCGGGCCCCGCGCGAGGCCCCCGAGGAGCCGCCCCCGGCCCCCCCCTTCCCTCAGCCGCGGGGCCGCCCTCGCCCTCCCGCCCGCGGGCTGCGCGGCCCCCGCCCGCCCGCGGGCCGCAGGTGAGCGCGGCGGGGCCGGGCCGCGGGCGGAGGCCAAGATGGAGCTGGTGGTGGTGGTGGTGGTGGTGGAAGGGAGGAGGGAGGGGGAAGGACCGGGGGGGAGGGTGTGATGTGCCGCCGGTATCTCCCTGCCCGCCGGTATCTCCCTGCCCGCCGGTATCTCCCTGCCTGGGGGGGTTTATCGCCCGCCGAGCATCCCCGCCGCGGGAACCCCGCGCCCCGTTCCCCGGTGGCGGTGCGGGGCCTGCCCTCCGCAACACCCCCTCCCCTTTTCCCCCGGGCTCGGAGGAAAAACCCCAAACAAAAGGCCTTGGGAAGGTGAATTCCTAATGAAAGTCATCTGTGTGTGTGGGAGCAGTGATTCACCCCGGCTCGCTCCGGCAGCCGCGGTGATTTTCCCCCTTCCCTTTCCTTACATTGTTCTGCCTAATTTTTTGGAGAAATAATTTGTGGCCGCTCGGGTGATGAGGTGCTTAATGAATGACGTACCGGCGGCGGGGAAGCAAATCCAGCCTTTATGACGAGAAACTTGCGAGGGCAGCATAATTCGGTTTATTCGTGCGGTGTCTCCTGGCTCTCACACATTATTAAGAATTCCGGTCAGGTAATTCTGGAGGTGGGGAACGCGAGTGGACAGAACGGCAGAATTCCCTGATAGCGCCTCGCTCCTGCTTTTGTGCTGTATCAATACCTGGCTGTTACACACCAGTGACATCAAAGCCTTGAGTTTATTGCCGGAGTGGAGGCACCGATGGAGCCGGTGCTCCCTGGGGAGAAAGATGAAGGCCACCCTGTCTGACACCAGAGGAAAAGCCAAATCTTTTTGTCTTTTCTAGGTTTCGTTTTTGTGGGGGTATTAATTTTCGTGCACGGTGAGATGTTGCTGTCGAGCTGTCTGTGCTGCGGTAAAGCTTAATAAAAAAAAAAAAAAGAATAGCAAAGCCGTAAATTTGATACATCGTCTCAGAGCGGTGTGAAATAATCTAATTCTCCCTGCTGGTGTCTGCCTCGTGCCAGCTTATCGTCAGGAAAGGGAAATGATGTGTGTGTGTGTGTTTGGATGCCGTCTTAGTTTGCTGCTATCGAAGCAAAAAACTTGCAGGCCGCATTCAGCCGGTGGCTGAGCCGTGGTGGTTCGCTGGGTTTCTCTGGGTAAATTAAGCCCTCCAAAGTATGCAGAGCCGCAAGGATTTCCTTTGGAAATGCGTCAGGATCGGACCTATTCGAATTCTCGAATTGTAGCAGCCACCTTGAAGTGGGATTTATTCTTTTGACTGTGATGCTGGTGGAGGCTCTTTCAGGTTCTGGGGCATCTGTTTGGTTTGAGGCTGCTCAGGGTCAGTGTTTGCGTTTTCGTTTGCTTTTGATAGGAAAATTATGGAATCCTAATCTGACTAAGGGATCCTGGGAAATAGATGCCAGATTCATTTGCTTTAATGAATTAGCTCTAATAAATCAAGTGTGCTCTGCACTGGGAGGGAGGAGAGATGGGAAGCAGAAGCTGGAGTGGAAGAGAAATTGACTTTAATGTATGGAGTGTAGGATGAAAAGAAGTTTATTTTTATTAGGCAGCTTCCTGTGGTTTTCTTGCCATGCTCTAAGGGCTTTGGAGAAATTTGTCATGATGCTGGCAGTGCAGAATCTGCTTTGTGGAGAACCCTGGGTTGGGAGATTGGGATTTTCAGCCAAACAGCTTTTTATAAGCATAAGTAAGTACTTCTTTCCCTCCTTTACTTCATCTTAGGCACTGTCTGCAGTGTTTAAATGAAAGGGGAGATGCTGCAACGTGGTCATTTTCCTCCTAAATCCTGGATGTGTTGTGTTGATAAATTGCAGGCTGGAGGTTCAAAGCACTGGTGGAAGATTCCCCCACTTCGCAGGGTGTCCCTGTGCTATATTTAACCACCTTTTATCAGCGAGTGTCTGAAAAAAGTAACGTTTTGGAGTATGTTTCGTCTCCCAGAGTGGACCATAATCCATGTAGATTATTCCAGGAAGTATAAACACTCTCTCAGTCTTTCCTGAGTGTCCAGTGATCCGCCTCCCGCTCCGCTGTCGCGTGTCCCGGTTTTCAGTGGATTGCAGGCGGTTGGTGTGGTTTGTGGCTGGGGTGGCACCGTCGCTGACCTGGCTGCCCTGGGAAGGTTCCCAAGATGGTTGGAGCCTGCAGAGCTTGCTCTGCAGAGGATGATCAAAGCAGGGGCTGGAATACAGCTGTGGCACGGACAAGCTTTTCCCATCATTCTCGCCATGCCAGGGGAAGGCATCCATGGAATCAGCAGGGGCGTTTGGACTGTCGTGCTTTGGAAAACATGGAGCGGTCCCAAAACATGACTTAAGCACATTCATGCTGGAGTGAGTCCAGAGGAGGCCATGGAGATGCTCTGAGGGTTGGAGCCCCTCTGCTCTGGACACAGGCTGGGAGAGCTGGGAATGATCCCCTGGAGAAGAGAAGGCTGTGGGGAGACCTGAGAGCCCCTTGCAGTGCCTAAAGGGGCTCCAGGAGAGCTGGAGAGGGATTTTGGACAATGGCCTGGAGTGACAGAACAAGGGGAAATGAGTTCACACTGATAGAGGGCAGGGTTAGATGGGATATTGGGAAGAAATCCTTCCCTGTGAGGGTGGGGAGGCCCTGGCACAGGTTGTGCAGTGAAGCTGTGGCTGCCCCATCCCTGGAAGTGTCCCAGGCCAGGTTGGATGAGGCTTGGAGCAACCTGGTCTAGTGGAAAGTGTCCCTGCCTGGGGACACGAGATGAGCTTTAAGGTCCCTTGCAATCCAAACCTGACAGCACTGTCGGGTTCATGGAACTGGTCAGGTTCAGGAATGTTGATGCTGAGAGCCTTGGCCTCGCTCAGGCTGTGTGGTAGGTTGGTGGTTGTCAGCAGTGCTGCTGTTCATCGTTGCATTTCTTCTCTTGGTGAGCCTCAGGAAGGATTTTGGTCTGTGTTTAAGCAGTGTGACAGTGAATGTTAATGGAAGCCTAACTGGATTACTGCAGAAATCATGTTTTAGGTTAAATACAAAGTTGCTGATCTGGCTCTTTTTTTTTTTTTTTTTTTTTTTAAATTTATGAACTCAGTTGCCAGAATATCTTTTCTGGAAAAGTAGGCACAACTGAGGGTTGGAAGGGGCTTCAGGAAATCCTGCCTGTCCATTACATTTCTTGACTTACAATAACTGCTGTAACTGGCCTCTAGTATTTGCTATATTTACCTCTTTTGATCAGTTTGCCAGTTTTTTATCTTTTTTAAGTCTCCTCAATGTTAACAACCGGATCAAAAAATTTTTTCGGTATGGTTGGGACGGTGTTGGCAGAAATTTTCTGCAGAGCTCATACCTGGCCTGAGCACTCACAGCCCTCCCCAGAGTGTGCAGACTGGCATCTGGTGGCATCTTCACTTCTCTCCTCTCAAACCACAAACAGGAGGATTAATTTAGGATAGTTTTAATGGAGTAACTGATTTCCTTCACTGTTTGCTCTCGGGCTGTGCAAGTGCTCTTTGTTTGGCTTTGCATCTGCCTGGGAAGACATTTATTTTCCAGGAGCAGGAGTGTGGTTTGGCAGTCGCTGGGTCTCTGTGAGGTGACCCCCACGTTGGCAGCAGATGGCACAGAGCCCTGCAGTGAGCACATCCCTGCCTCAGGTGTGGCCACCTGGGCCATGGCACAGATGGGTCGTGGCAGAATCCAGAGGGGGGATTGAGGAACATCAGTAACCCCCAGGACCATAGCGAAGCTTTGCGCTGTTTCTTTTAACCTGAAAAGGTTGTTCTCCAGGTGCTCCAGTTGTTGAAGTCACTTGAATTGAGCAGTGTTGGTTCAGAAGTGTCCATGTAAATATTTTTTGCATCTCTAACTCTCCAGCTGCCTGCCCTGGCTGTCAAGGCTTGTCTGCGCGTCCAGGATGATTTAATGACTGATGGACATTTGCAAAAGAAAAGATTGGAGGATGAAAAGGAAATTGAGGAGTGACCTGAGTGCACCTGGCCAGTGTGTGCTGTCAGCAGGTGGCCAGTGCTTATAATCCTTTAAAAACTGTGAATTCCTACCATTGTTTTATTATGTTGTTTATTCTTACAGTTTTGTTACTGCATCAACTACTCCATATTGATGCTGGTTGATTAACCAGTGGCTACCTTTAGTCTTGAAAGAAAGGACTTTGAATGGTGCTGTATCTTAGGGTTTCCTTGGAAGCTCAGTGAAAATATTTTCTTAATCAATTAAAAAAAAGCACAGTTATTGGAAAGTGCATGTTTTACCTTCAAAAGCACTTTGCTTCCCGGTTCAGGCCATGTAAACGGATAGGAAGGACTGTGTTCCAAAATGAAAGTGCCTCAAGGTTTCCTGAATGTTTTTATGAAGTGACCAACCAAAAAAGGTTACCATTTTTTTGTGCATAGAATAGTTAATAATAATTATTGGCATTGATTGCAGGGTTTCAATGCATTGGTGATGAATCATTTTTTATTGGGAGAACGTGAATAAAATTATTTTAGCATATGTTCAAATTTCTTATATCCTGGCAGTTCTTCCTAATTGCACTTTCCATATATCTGCATTGCACTGAAATGTGCCTCTCACAGTCCTTTTCTGCCTCTTTCAGTAATGCTGAGGTGCTTTCAGTGCCAGTGTGTTGAAGGGCCAAACTCAGTAAAATTGGAGTACCTTTTTCTCCTGGGTACAAGTTTCTCATCTTCTTGTGCAAGTGTTGGAAGGAGGAAATTGAAGGTTTGTGGCGCACAGAGGTGCAAACAGAACGATCCTCTAGGCCAGAATTAGCTTGAATTAGCAGCTGCCATCTCCTCTTTCATAATGTGCTCAAGGGTTTTGTAATGGGAGTTTCTCAATGAAAGTTTAGGGCTCTTTTTTTATTTTTATTTTTAATATACTTCAGTGCCGTGATCTGGACTTTGTTGGGTGAATGGTTGTGCAAACAAAAAACTCAGTGGCATTGAGTTACCTCTTACCAAAGCACCACTAGTGAACCTTTCCTTTTTTGAGTTTTGTGACATAAGTCTGTGTTCATTAACTGGTATTTTTGTGGCTTCTGACCAGTGAATGGTGCAAGTCAATGGTTCTGTGCATCTGTTTGCAACGACAGGCACTATCTCAGACCAATGATAGGAGAGCACAAACCAGAGATCCAACAGCAGCTCGTGCTTCCCCTTCCTGCCTTCTGGGCTTCCTCTTCCCTCTGAGAATATATATTTATGTATCTGCCAGGAGCTGGTTTTTAACTGCTCGCTCTAGGAGAACTTACACCATCCTGCTTCTGCTTTGGTCCCAAGGAGCGTCACAGTCCTTCCTTGGCTTCACCTGGGTCTGACTGAAGTTGTGTTTGGTGTCAGGGATTCTGGAACCTTTGCAACTTCTCAGGAACAATCTGCAGAAAAAAAGTGAAGATACAGAACCTCTGGATTGCTGATGTTTTACAGTGGGGGTAAGAGAAGCCCAGAGTTTACTGATATCATTGCAGTGACCTATTACAGTTCCATAAAGCAGAAACTCACAGAGGTTTTTTTTTTTCCTCTTTGCGTTTCCCCTTTTATGTCTTCGATTTTTTTCTCTACTTCAGATGAAAACATTCTTTTTCTCTTCCATCTGTCATTACAAGTGTAACATCTTAGCAGGATTTTCTGTTGCTCTGATGGTAATACTGTAGCAGTTTAATTTATGTTGGCCTTTGCCTAGGTCAGTTGTTGGGGAATTTTCCTTAGGAATCTACTTCTCGTGGCATAAGGATTTAAGGACACTTACTGGAAAAACATAATTAGGTTTCAAGCTGCTCGTAGAGAGGAGGGGACTTGGAAGCCAAACTCCAGATGTTGTTGTGGACAGTTACAAGTGACGATATCTGCAGTAATCTTGAATATGCCAAATGCAGGTAATTTGTTTACCAAGGCCAGGCTGCATCAGGTGGGATATTTATAATTTCAGGTTGCTTCCAGCATTTCCTGAGGGATTACTGTTAAAAATATGTTGAGGAATGTCTTAATTTTTCTTTACTTCTCTCTGGTTCTGAGGTCAGCATGGAAGCTGGTGCTCCTGCTTCTGGTATTTGGACATACAAGAACGGGGATGAGCGGCCAAAACGGGATGTGCAAGATCCTGTTCAGGGTCTGGAGCGTGGCAGTGTGTCTTTGGGAGACATGGGACGTTGTGATAAAAGTGGGTAGAAGGGGAATAAAATTAAAGAGTGTTCATGTGCTTTCACAGAGGGCATACCAGTACACCTCACGTGACTCAATGTACGTGGTGGTTTGGACAGGGGACCTTGGTTGAGCTCTGGAGTGATTGTTGGGATGCTGGCTGGAGGTCCTGGGTGCTACATTCTTCCCAACACCCCCCAAAATCTCCTCACCTGCTGCTCCTTGAGGAGGAAGGAAGGGACCACACAACTGTCCCTCCACTGAAATCTGAGGTGACCTGTTTCTTGGAAGCTGTAGCCAGAGACATTCCTGTTCTAAACTGAGTTGAAAAGCTGGATTCAGTTTCTGTTTATGGCAGTGAACGGATTTAGTTCCAGGTTCATTCTGAGTTGCTGTTCTTTGAGAACTTTAGGAGTATTTTCCATCTGATAACTAATGAGTTCTGTCACACAGAGACCCTACTTTCCACACCTGTAGGATTCTTATGACTTGGAGCTGTTCTGGTCTGTGTGGTGGAAGAGAAATAGGGTCTGAAGCTTGTCCCTTCTTCAGAAAACTATTTTTGTCTTCTTTGGGGTTTGGTTTGGCAAATCACTGGTCAGTCAGTCCTTCTGAAGGCCCTAAAGGTAACGCTGTAATATTCTGGCTTGGAGTAGACCATTTTCATCAGAGAGCGAAATAAATACCTATTCAATGGAAATATTTTTGTCTGGACAGTAATTAGTGAAAATATTTACCTTCCTTAATAGATGTCTCTTTCTTTTCCTAAAAAGTTCCTGATTTCCACACTCGCTGATTTCATTCTTGTTGCCCTTTTAAATTTTGCTTTGGCACAGCATTTGCTATTCACAATTAGCTCAGGAAAACCAGGCAATCAGAGTTAATCAGAAGGTATTTGGAAGGTGCACAGTATAATTTCCCAAGCCTACCTCACTATTTCACTGAGTGGTTTGGGTAACAGGGACAGCAGCCAACATGACTTTACTATTGGGCCTGGAATGGAACATATTTTGGATGAAACATCCTGGATGATGAAAACCCAACATTTTTCCTAGTTGTTTGGTAATGCACAACTCCTTACCCTGGTTTCCTGCAGCTTGCCTTAAAACCACATTTCTTCCCGTGGCTTATTCTGTTGATATCTTCCTTATAAAGCCCAGGGACTCCCTCCTGCATGTTAAAAATTATCTATTATGACTTTCACTCTTCCTTGCTATTTTGAGGCTGTTTAAAATGTGTGGATGTATAAAATACTATTTTAAAATAACCCTGAATGGAGAAAGGTGTTATTTTACAACTAATTTTGTTCCTGTTAAGGGTTTCCAGGGGGACATCCTTGTGCTTTGGGGAGTATGTTTAGGAATGACATGGGTTTAACACTGGACTGATGGCATCACATCAGGGGTACAGGCAGAGTGAAGAGACAGTCACACTCTGGTGTTAGTGAAGATCACAGGGAGGAATAAAAAGTGTCACAGTCACAAAAACTGTGGGGTTTGTGACATTATTCTCAGTTATTTAGGTGGGGAAAAGGCCCTGAATGTGATAATTCTATACTTTGTACTGGAACTGAAAGGCCTTGGGAATGGCAGTGATTAAATTATGCCCCACTGGTAATAGTGGCCTTTTTGTTCTAAGCTGTCTGAAATGTGATTCCTGTCTGAAAACTCAGGGTATAAAAACTATATGTCTTCTTTTTCTTACCCAATTATAATGTTAGAAAACTCAGTTACAATTAAAGTCTAGAACGTGGTTTTTCCTGAAGTGTCAGGTTTGCAAAATGAGTGTATGGTCTGAAATTCAAACCATGTCTTTTCTTGTTAAATCACTGGTGAGTTAGTGGGAAAATCAGTAGAACAAATACATTCTTAGTTGCCTTATTATTTCTAAATTATAGACTGCCTTTTTTTTTTCTTTCTTTCTTTTTTTAAGCAGCCATGAAATACTGTTGCCAGACTGAGTGGAGGAGCTGAGGACATACTTCATCAGGCAGTCTGCAGATTAAATGTATGCAGAGTGAGGAGAACAGGGGAAATAAACATCGTTATGGTTTGTGGAGGAGTAGTATAAAATAAATCTTTTTGTTGGTGAAACCACACTGTATACTTAGAAAATACCAAAGAGTTTGTCTCCTGTAAGAAAATGTCACTTTAAATTAAAACCCCTTTTAATCCAGCCCTGGGATTTGTTTGGGTATTTGTAGCCAGGAGAGCTGACTCCAACATATGGGATGTGTACTGGGTAGTGCATTCTGGGGGCATTTCTAAGAATATTGTGACATTAGCAGTGCATTCACAGTGGCTTTCCTCAAAACTTTGGGATCACTAGGGAATAAATGTTTTCTCAATCCCAAGGACATTGGCTCTGGTTTAATTCACCTGAGAAGAAACAGAAATCTTTGCAGTGAAGGCATCACTGCCAGCATTACCCAGCCTTCAGAAGGAACTTGGTTGTATTTTCCTGCCAAAACAAGTAAAAGCTAAGCTGGTCAGTTCAGATTTTGTCGTGGAATTCTGAAGTCTGAACTCCTTTCATGCTTCTGAATGTCCATGTGCCGGGGATTTGAATGGGGCAGGTTTGAAACTCATCTCCTTGGGGCTTTTAAAGCATTTTCTGTAACACCCAACACCATCCAGCGAGGAGGAATCTGTGGTATGAAAAGTGTCTCCCATGTCCAAAATACACATATATTTGTTTGCATCCGTTAGTTTTAGTAAATCTGTTCATGGCTTGCCATTTCACTTGCAGTTTTTAGGCCAGTCCTGCTGCTCCATGTGCAGGGATAGCTCTGGTTTGCAGGACTGGGGGGTACATAGTGAGGTCTGGTGATTGCTGGGGTGGGGGTGGTGTTGTCCTTGATCCAGGCTGTGGGAAAAGCAAATCCTGCTTTCTGTGCCAGCTGAGTTCTGGGCAGGTGTTCACCTGGAGCCTGCAGGTGGCCTCTGGGGGGACTTGCTGTGCTTGGGTTTGTGCTCACCCCTCACAGTGGTTTTATCTGTGCCCCCTTGGTAATCAGGGCACCACTTAACTCCTGGTGGAGTTTTGTTGGGCTTGTTTTTGTTTGGGGTCTTTGGCCGTTTTTTTTTCCTCAGGCCCAAAATATCTTTTACAGCACCGACTGCGTGTCCTGGTGGGTTTTTCTCAGCTGCAGGAGTGGTGTCCTGCTGTGCTTGTGGTGTTGGGCTGGCAGGGAGTGGTGACAATCAGTGCTTGGCCACCGAGGACCTGCAGGAGGGGTTGTGCCAGTGGGAACCTCTGGGATAGAGCAGGTTGTGATTAAAACTCCTGTTTATTGGTGCAGGGATGGCCTCACTGGGCATGACCACTGGCACAGTGGTTGGTCCCCAGTGCAGCTCTACTGCAGCTCTTCATGATGTAATAAAGGAGCTGTGTTAGAAGCCCATGTTTTCTGGGTTTTTTATTTGACAGAAGGAAACGAAAATGTTCTTTTTTTCTGTCAGTTTCTGTGAGGAAGTGAAATAATGAAATAGTGAAGTCTCCTCCCCACCCTCCATAAAAACTGGGGAAATACAGTTGAGCAATTAGGAGAAGAGAGGATCTTAAGCTACACCTAATTTTTAACTTTGCAAAAGAAATAACCTCTGGAACTGAAGCCTTCGGAATTTAACTGAGAAGATACAAGTGTTGCTGGAATAGTTATCCATCATCTTAGGCTGGGAGGACCTGATTGGATACATGAGGTAAAAGTGAATCAGGGGAAAAATCTACTTTCTGCCTGTATTATGAAGATAAATAAGATTAATTTTTAGAGTAAAATGTATATTTTAGATTACTAAACTCTAATTATCCTGTGAAATAGAAGGGCTCTGATGTTACAGGGGGTTCCTGGTAGCATTTTGACCTCTCTGTTCCTGAGGTGGGTGGGTGGTTGTTTCTGGAAAATACAAATTCTTTATAAGTTCTGCTTATTTTGCCTTTTTATTCATAATTTTTTAAGCAAAATATTTGTGTGCTTGGTGGGGTGAGAGACAACCATTAAACAACTGAATGACAGAGTTTGATAACTTGAAAACTGGCAGAGTTTCTCAAAAGGGAAACACCAGAGTGGATCATTTTAGTTCAGGGTGAAGGTATGTGCATTGCCTTCTGCTGTTGGTACAACCTGCTCTTCCCTTTTGCTTTTTAACCCATTAAAATAAACTCTTCCTTTCAGAGTCTTTACCAAAAACTGTTCATGATTGAAACTGCCGAGAGTGTTTATTTGACAACACAGCAACTCCAACACCAGCTTAGGTATAAAGTCATTTTGGTCCATGTTTTGCAGTTTGTAAATCCATAGCGTTACATTATGTAAGTTTTGAGGAGGGGAAAACCCTCATTTACCTTTTCCTTTTTCTCACAACTGGTAGGAAAACAAAAACGGGACTGAATTCTTTTTTTTTTATAATTTATAAAACCCACCTGACACAAATGGAGCTTTATGTCTGCACTGGTGCTTTTGAAGAAGTTTAAAATATTTCTTCTCCAGAGGAATTGGCATCAGCATCACTTTACCCACAGCAGGGAATGTTGTGGGTTTGCTGATTTATTCCAGTGAACTTGCTGTGAGTAGTTACAGTGATTCAAACACAATTTATAGAGGGCAAAAATTAAGAGTAATAATGAGCCAAGGAAACAGAACTGCTGATTTTTTCCTAAATGGTTAAATTAAATAACTGAGTAAGCAGACACAAGTTTTTTATAGCCATGTGCAGTTTGTGACAGTTACACTCTGCACATAAATTAGTGTAATGCCACAAACAATAATTTAATATTGCTGAAGGATTAAATAGGAGCAATGAAATCCTAAGCAGGGAATCCACTAAACCCCCCCGGTTTTTAGAGTAATTATTTTAGTTGACGAGAGAGGATAGAAAATGCAAATCTAATACTTCACATTTTTCACCCCTGATATGGAGAACTTCCTTTAGCAGGCTTGAATCTTACTCTTGTATAGGGTACAAGGTCACAAGTCTTTATAACAGGTTGGTCAATCAGACTTAAATGGCCACATTTTAATCTGCTAAGCTCATTAGAGAAACAACACTGTGTCACTGTAGTTAAGTTTGTCACAAGTTTCAGTGGAACCTCTCTGGCAGTCATCAGTGGTGGGGGTTACATCAATTTAGACTTGAATTTAGCAGAAAAATTGTGTTGTTCATTTATTTAAAAGCTCTGTGTTTCTATTTTTTTAAAAAATCCTCATATTTACGGGAATTTAATGAAGTTTTTAGTGTTGCAGTCTTTCCCTGTTGGAAGCCTGTCCTCTGTTCCCAAGGCAGATGCATTTGGACATAGTAAAGTTCTTTTTCATTTCTGGGAGAAAGATCTACGCACTTAATTTAATTCCCTGGATGCTCAGTTAGCTTTCCATCAGGGCTTTTATGTTAAAACAGAATGTTTTTTATGGCTATGAAATTTCTCACGTGACCTTTAGCGAAAAGGCCACAAACTGAATAGCAAAATGTAGCTGAGAGGCTTTTGTGCTGTGATACAAAAATATAAGCAACACCAAAGCACACTCTTGGATGCTTTAACAAAATAGTAAATGTTAGTGATTCAATTAATGAGTTAAAAATCACTATTTCAAGACAGCTACAGGGAGAAGAAAGGTGCTTTAAAATAGTAGTGGTTTTCTGCAGGCACTTTGCTTTGCCTTCAGCTTTTTCCTCTTGTTTCTCCAATGCTGATTCATTTTGCAAGTGATGTGAGCAAGTAAGGATGTGAAAATAAAGGCTTGGGAGTTCCTGTTTTGTATATTGATTTATTGTATTTACCTTAATTGCAGCAGCATTTCTTTAAATATTTGCTAACTGTGGTACAGCTCCTGTACATGGCAGAGATGGATTATGAGGGAAAGTATCCTGAAGGTGCTTCCCTCTTTCTGTTAACAACATCTGGAGCAGGATGAGGGCAGTTCTGTCACTGGAATTATTCAATAAAAATGGTTCTCCAGCATCTGTCAGAGGAGGTTTGGGGAGACAAGAAACACACACACTTTTGGTCAAATAGGTCTGAGAACGTGTCTGATTTCTGGAAGGAAAAAGGGAATATCTGTCTCTTGGTTACAGGAGGGAAAGGTGTTGAGCACTGTTTATGGTTCCAGTGTGTGGGGAAAATACAGTATTAGATAAACTGGATTCAAATTTGGAGGAGAAATAAGGCTGGAAGAGCTGGTTTTGGTCTGAGCAAAATGGGTGCAGGAGCACACAGCCTTCCTAAGCGAATTTCTTCATTTGTGTTACAAAACTCACCACAGTTTGAATGTGTTGCTGAATTCAATTTGCAGTTGTGTAGCTTTGCTGTTGTTTGTTATCTCATCTTTGTCATTCTTTAATCTTCTCATTTTCATACTCACATCTGCATTTTCTGCTTCTTAAACAACTGTGCATTCCCTTTTCCCAGACTTTTTTCCTCTTTGTGTGTGTGTTGTTGAACCGGGTGCCGTGCGCTTGATGTGGATTTCAAACGCTTCCCCTCATCTTTTCCCTTTCGTTTCCTCTGCTCTTATTTGGATTGTGAATATCGTGTAATAAGGGAGGGGGGGATATTTACAAGTAATTACAAGCCGGGTATTATGTAGAGCTCTGGGTCAGTGGATCTGGCCTGCTGAATAATGAGATTGGATGGGGAGATCAAAACATTCCTGAGTCACTAAATTGGAATTGCCAGTTGCAACAGAAAGCGAGGGAGTGAACCCTGGGGATGGAGCGCTGGGCTGGCTCAGTGCTGGCAGGGAGGATGCGCTGGGGAAGGGGAGGATGCGGAGTAGCTGGCATGGGTTTGTCGTGTATACTTTGATTTTATAAGAAGTAGTTTCCTTTGGCGTTTATTTCTGCCTTGTTTGGTTATTTTCAGCTGTAAATCAGGCTGCCTGCTCTTAGTGAAACGTGTCGGCATAGCTGAAAGACTGAAGGAAGTATTGCTGCTTGCATCCAGATTAAGATAATACTTTGCTATATATATCTTGAGTTCTGCACATGGATGGTTATTATGTATGTATATGTGCTGTAAAAAATAATCTTTTCTACTGATGGAGTTTTGATGAGGCCTGGGCCAGAATCTTGTGTTTGAACCTTCTATTCACAGATCATTGTATGTTATTTATACCATTACATGCCCAATTTTGACTTTAGCAGGATAGCTCATTCTATCAAAGTGTATTTGTCTCCTAAGTACATTTGAACTTTGCTTTTTTTCTCCTGTTCCACTCCCATATTTCTATCTGTGTACATCCATAAATTGAACATAATTTAACTGGTTCTCAGTTTGCCTGTCAAACATCTAAGGTTGCTGTTTGAAACAGAATCAGTGGTACAATTAAAGATGTTCTTCATCTAGGTGTGAAGCCATAATTCTGGTTGCCAACCCCATTAACCATCTGCAGCTTTCTGTAGATGCTTAAAAAACGTGCCTTTTGTGGATTACTTTGTAGTGAGGGAAGCAGCGGGCAGGAAACCTGGGAGCTTTGATAGCTTCACACACCAGGTTGTTTTTCCTTGGAGGGGTATTCCACCCTCTAGTATTGCACACACCCTGAGTGGGGAAGTTTAACTCCCTGCCTTTCGTTTTTCAGGAAAAGTCCTTTGCCAGTACCTATCAAAGGAACTAAACAGATCCATTAACAGTAAGCTGATTATTGAGTTGTTGGTTGGTTCATTCATACCCGCTCAGTGATGTGCTGCTGGATCAAGCAGCTTCTTGCAGATGGCACCAAACAATTGCTGTGGGCAGCGATGCCAGCAGCTCACTGGTTGTATTCCCAACATCTCTGTTCGCCACACTGAAACCTTCCAGTGCGTGAAAGGCCTAATTATTAATTCAATGGGGAGTTTATTTCTCCAGTGCATTCAGAGCTTGTTCTTTGGAAGCTGTTGAAAGGGTTTGGATGATGATGAAGCGATGACTTGCCGGGAAAAAGCTGCTCTCAAGTTCCACTCAGGAGGTTTATTGTTCAGCCATCCAATGCACAAGTGACTTTGGGATTGGTGATGAGGGTTAGACGTGTCCTGTACCAGCTTAATAGGAAAGATATTTTAAACTGTTGCAGTGATTTTTCCTCAATTTTTTTCTATAGCATCAGATAGCATTTCCTAGGCTCCTCTTGCCCTTTTACTCTCTTATTTCCATGTGATCACTGATCTGGAGTGATCTGTCTGACTTTGCCTTGACCGCTGAAAGACTGAGGCTGTGCTGTTGGCTCATCTCAGGTTCTCTCCCTCCTTGTACATTGAAATGAGCCTTGTTTCTGCATGGAGTGATCTGCTTCAGGATGGGGGAATGTGAATGGGATGAAACCTCTGTTTTCCTGATGGAAATGTGTCCTGGCAGAAGGAGCTGGTGCTGCTCCTCAGAGCGGGCTCTGTGCCGGAGCTTGGGGTCTGCTGTGTGAGCTGAGCTGCTTTAGCAGTCCCTCTCTGACAACGTGACACATTGGCAAGACTTGAAAAACACGCCTCTCTTGTTCTCAGCACAGGTATTTCACAAAGGCCTAAACTGAAAAAGCCCAAATTCTTTAACCAATAATGCTTATTAGATTTTCGGTGCGACTGGGTAAGTGTGTTTCACGTGGGAAAAAAATGAGGAAGAGAGACTGAAGCTACAGAGAAAAGCATAGAGCCCTCTAACCTATGCTTTAAAATATTTGTCACTTACTTTGACAGTTAATCAGTTCTAAAGACAAGTATTTACGTTGTGGGGACTTACTGTGTATAAATATTGATAAAACACTTGTGTGTTTTTACTGTCCAGTAATGCGATGACAGTGTTTCAATGAACCCTCAGCCTAAGAGCTGGTGAACAATTTATTTTGTTTCTGTTTTGTCTTCAGGAGATTCAGCTTTAGAAGTGTGTGAAGGCTGATACCACTTACCTTAGAATACTCGAAGTAGACACCAGGTAAGTTCTGGATTTCTGTATTTCTTGCAGCTTCTCATTTAAATTCAAAATATTGCCAAGGAAACAAAGCTCAAAATTTCCTATAGAAATCTCTTAGTACCTCAGGAAGCCAAACCTAAAACACCTCATATTTTTAGTGGTAACACAATCTTGTATAGGAGCTTCTCTCCTCTCCCCTGTAAAAACGGGTGTTTTTCACCCTCGAAAAATACCAGATTGTGAGAACGACTCTAAATGACTCTGAGACAGATGGACAGGGTGTGGAGGCCAGTGGTGCTTTTTTCTTTTTTGTGACAAATCAATATTTACTGAAGTGTTTTCTGGCTCAGTGTTTTTGTTTAGAATTTTACTGATGAATACTGTTTGAGACAGGATAATTAATTTAAAGATTAATGCCTGTAGTTAATTTTCTGCACTGTAAATCTTTGAAAAGCTGGAATCATAACTTTAACTGACATTGTATTTTACCACACAGTCAGTTAGCAGCAAGGCTTTGTGGAATACAAATCTTTCCTTAAATACTCCAGTGCTTCCTAAAGTTCTATAATAAAGCATCAACTAGACATAATTTTTGTAAGAGCTGGCAAAACATCGTTTCCAAGCTGGACTCTTTAATCATCTGCTGATGTGCTCTTAAAGCTGTAATTGCAGAGGGTTTGGCAGCATTACTGGTAGTTTGTGTTTTGTTGTGGTTTCAACCAAACTCCTCTGCAAAGGAGAATATCCATCAGCATTAATGACCTCCCGTTATCCTGTGTCCAGTGGGTATCACCTTGTCAGAGGGTGGTGGATTTTCTCCTTTACAGTGGGATTTCACTTTCTGGAACAGCTGTTGGCAGCCACATTCCCTGCATTGAGGATAGTTCAGTGCAATGTTGTGAATAGCACATGTGTACAGGTCTATGCACTGGCACAGCATTCATGTTTTGTTATATTTTTTAGGAATTTAAACTGATGAATATACAGACATTAAGAAAATTAGAACAGTGGCTGTTCAATTTTATTTCAAGTAAATTCTCCCTGAGTGACCAGTGCTGGTACCTCCACCCTCTGTCCTGTTGCACAGCTCCACAGGTGTTTTTTGGAAAAATCAATATCCCCCTTGCTGCCCCCTTCCAGTGAAATTCTTTGCAGCATCTTGAAGCAGGTCAGGTGGAGTTTTGGCCCTCCCTCCCTGCTTCTGGCCACCGGATCTGTTGTCACCCTTTCCAGTGCAGGCATTCTTTAGGATGCTCTGTGACTGTTTAGTTCCCTAAACTGGCACAGAACTGTTCATTTTTTTTTTTCTGTAATAACACTTTAATGAGTCAAATACGACTTCCAAAAGAGTCAGCAGTCTTGGCAAAAGCTAAAGTACCACCAGTTTCACGAACCTTGATGGGATTCTTTTGGGAAGCTGAAAAGAAAATTAGCCTTTGTAAGATTGAACTTCCATGGATGCATTTGGAATGTTAAGGCTGGCTCCCATGAAAACCTCTCAGGTTTAACCTGAGTCTTTTCAGCAAGGTGGTACCAGTTCTATTTACCTGGTCCTGCTGGAAGCAGCTGCCTGTTGTGTTAAAGCTGACTAAGGCAGGATATTTCGGTACACAGATGGTTAAACACTGTGCTGGTTAATCCAGGAGATTACCTTTCTCCAGAGCCTTCCCAGAGAAGCCTCTTCAGGGCATCCAGCTTGGTTAGAATACAGAGCAGGGAGCAGATGGCTTCCTGCTGCTGAACACAACCGTTTTTAAAAATACAGGGCAGCTTTCAGGATTGTGAATTAGAGCCACGTGTGAAAACAGCAGGATAGATGATACCCTGGTTTATGAGGCACTCAGAACTTAAATAACTTGCATCTTTATTGTCTGTTTCGTATTTAAAAAAGCCAAAGGTTGCATTCCTAGTAATAATACTCCTCTGTTCCCTTAAATAACAAGCTTCCCAGATGAACTCCCATCACCACCTTGTCCTCCACTCTTCTGCCAAGGCCGAGGTGTCCATTTCCTACCAGTCTGGAGAAATAAGTGCTAACACCCCGTTACACCCAGCTGTGGATCCCCTGGACTGCTCAGATGGAAGCAATTAAGGATGCAGCAGTGTGGAATTGTATTCCTGTGCCTGCAGACTGATAGATACCACCTGGGTCAAACTGAATTCATTCTTATTAAACAAATTTGCCCTAATTTAGCAGTGGAGATTTTGTTAATCAGAACATGGTGTATGGCTGTGATCTGCAGCATCTGTCACCAAGGGCATGTTGGATTGATGTTACAGGAAGCTTGCTGTGCTTAAACAGAGCTGCAGACTTTAAAACAGCACAAATGTTGGAATGCCCTGGAAGCTCCCATTTGAAGCAGTATCTTCTCTGGGAGAGCAAACTAACGTGTAAAATTCCAATCAGGATGCTTTTCCCCCTCCCTTCAGACTTCACAGGTCCGTGTCCAAGAGCAACAGTGACAGAAGTGGCAGACACTCCTTGGCTGGGAGCTGCTGATGGGGGGCTGGTGGCTGGAGGCTCCCAGGAGGGTGTGAGGTGACGGTCACAGAGCAGCAGGAGCTGTGCAGGGAGCCAGGACAGCAGTGGGAGCAGGCTGCTGTGATTAGGTAGATTACTAGGGAGATGTCAGGATCATCGGTCTTTGACCTCAGCTCCAGCATGGAGGGGGTTGGGAGGCTCCCAGTGGGAAAAGGCTGGCCTGGAGGGTTGTGCCTGCTGTGTGCCCTGGTGTGGGGTTTCGTTCCTGAAATACGTTTTTCCTTTCACTGAATCAGATTATGCCTGAATAAGTGAGTTGTTTGTATTGTGTCTCGCAGCACTCAGTAATTTTCCTCCCATACAGAGAGCTTTTGGTACTGAACAATGTCCTTGAAACGATTGACTCTCCCTACCCACACATTCACCTTCCAGATTTGGGGTGCAGTTTGAATTCTTAGCCAGAGCTTTAGAATTTAGACCTTTTATTATCAACAGTAACAATTTATATCTTCCTATTAGGCTTCCTTGTATTAAACTTGGTAGAATTGCCAAAGACTTCTTGAAGGAGATTGGATGAGAGTTTGGTTTAGGTGATGTATTCCAATTACAACAACTGGACATGGAGCACAGTGTTAAATAAATGGAGAGCTGGAGAGCCCAAATGCGGGAGAGGATGAGCAGCAGGGTCTGAGCTGAACAAGACAGTGGTAACGTGTGTGTCCACTTCCTTGTCGCCTGGTCACCCTTGTGTGGGTGTGACAGTTCCCATGTGCTGTGGTTTTGTGAGGTGTGAGGTCACAGCTCCACCCAGGCAGCGCAGGGGAGGGATGTCTGAGAGCGTCGCTTTCAGCCAGCCTCGGGAAAGCTGGAGTTATTAACTTTGTTATATAAGACATAGGGTTAAATTAGAAAAGTCTGGTGCTTTAAATATCTTTTTCAAAGGCTGCATAATCTGGTGTAGGCTAATTGTAATGACATAATCCAAAAATAGCCAATAGACTTTTCTTGGATGCTCATCCTGGCTGCAGTTCTGCAGCTAAAGAACAGCAGAGCTGATCTCCTCAGGATGGGAGGGGACACAACCAGACCTGTCCCTGCCATGGCACAGGGGACACCTCTGGGGTCTGCCACGTTTGGATGTGGAGCAGGAGGTTAATCCATGTTCAAGTAGCATGGATTTGACTAGAATGCATGTCAAATGTTGGATCCTCAACTTTAAATTACGAGAGGGGAGATCTGCGCCTCTCTAAGTGGGCAGGCATTCCCTCTTTCCTCTTGGGATGCACAGGCCTAGGCACACTGGACTTGCCTTAAGGATTCTGTTTGACCTGGTGGGGTTTGGGAGGTGTGGGGAGGTTTGGGGTTTTTTTTGTTAAAGTGTAATTGATTGTTTTTATAGATATTACCACAAATAATCTTTCTTAGTCTGAATATTAAGAAGTATCTTTAGGGATAGCTGTAGCTGTACCTCAGCTGTTGATTTGGGCTTCTTGGAAAGAAAAGTTGAGTATACACAGTGTTGATTCAGGCTGCCTGGTGTTGTGCTGAAAGTATAATAGTTGTTTTCTCCGGTAATTCAGTGAAATTTTCATTTTGTATCTTTTTACCTTCCACATGTGCAAAGAGCCATTTCAAAGCACATTTAAACCTCATAAAAGCTGAATTTTCTCATGCAAACCCTGGTTTTAAGGATGATTTGATTCATGAGATCTGTTTTATTCTTTAAGTATTTCCTAATCTAATTTTTTTTTTGGCAGGGGCCAGTTCTCTCCTCAGGTTAGCTCAAGATGGCAGACCAGAGGCAACGCTCGCTCTCTACCTCTGGGGAATCCCTTTACCACGTGCTGGGGCTGGACAAAAATGCCACTTCAGATGATATCAAAAAGTCTTACAGGTAAAAGTTCGAGTTTCACACCTGCCCCAGTAGCACAAATGGCTTTAATTCAATGTTCAACAGATGGCCTATTTACAGAGGGGCCTGAGTTGGTATATTTAGACCTTTTGCAAGAAAAATACGTAAGAAAAACAGGTGAAAACTTGGTTGCTTCTTGGTGTGAAAACGTGCCTAGGTCTTTTCAATTTTTCCATCTAAATTCTCAATTTCCACCCATATTTCCAAGCTAGATTCTCAAATATGCAGTGTCATTCTGAAAGGGCTTTATTTAAAAGTTGAATAGAATTTTAAGGCAGCGTGATCAGAGTCAAACTCTACCTGTTAGGCAGCCTTGTGTCTGGTTCAGGGGTAGCACAGATGGGCAGAACTGACTTTTTGGCCATCGTTTCCACTTGAGTGAGGTAGAGAATAAAGATGCAAATAAGGATGGAAACCGAGTATCGACACTTACCCTTTCCTAAAATTCCTCTCAAAATTTCATATTCTTTGTGGAGCTAACTAGTTTAAAAGAGGATTTTTTTCTTTGTTTCTTTTCGTAAAGAGTTGGAGACATGAAATGGCTTCATATTGATCAACTAATAACAGAAAAAGGGTTCTGTAACAACCTCCCTTTCCACATTCCCAAAAAATCTACTTAAATGCACTTGCTGCTCTGTGACAAGTGGCAATGTGTATGGAATTACACTAGGGGTCAGCATCACCTTTCCTTGAGGATACTCTTTGCAAAATTGTTTCCTTTTAGTCTTTTACCAAAACTTCTTCCCCTCCCAAGTTACATTTGTAATACCAATGGGAACGACATGGTGAAGTCTAGGAATAAACTGGGACCCCAGATTTTCAAAAATTAGGTGTATCTTTCTAAAAACTTTAAGTGGAAGTTTGAATCGGTTATCTTCAAGCAACTGGAAAATAATCTTACCATCCTGGGGGAAAAGACTGCAAGTTTTTCCTTTGGAGGAACAGCCCCACGAGGTCCTGGGGTGAAATTTAGCTGCTTCATACTTACCTGAACCTTCATCTCATCTCGTTTCCTCTGCTGCTCCTGTACCGTGTTCAATGTGCACATCCTTTGCTGGCCCGGGGGCTCTGGGCTTTGTGTGTGTGTAGGAGATGGGAAATGAAAACTGTTTATTTACTGCAGCCTGATTAAGCCCTTTCCAGGTTTCTAGAACTTCCCTGTAATTATAAAAGCTGTGATTCTTTCAGTCCTCCCTGAGGCTGCGGCACGAGTGGCAGCCATGGACATTATTCACCTGAGCAGGATCGTGTGCAGTGGGAGCGTTCCAAGGGCCATTCAGGTTTTCAGATGCTGTGAGACCCTTGCAGGCACATCCAAGGGCTTGCACACGCATCCTTATTTTATGTTTGGTCTAAACATTACCCCGCTGCAAAGCCGATGTGGAATCCTCTGCAGGCTCCTCTCGTGTTTCTCAAATATGAGACTTTGTGGTCATTTTCTGTACAAGAACCTTTTGTGGTGGAGAAGAGGCAGCCCAGAGTTCCGTGTCATTTTTGTACTGGGGAGCACGTGTTTTCTGTTTCTAAGGAGGTGCTTGCCCAGTAATTTCTGCTGGTTTCTGTAAATAGTCTGGGCCACGTGAGAACTAGCACATTTATCAATGCCTAATCTGATCTTTTTGTGAGTTGTAAGAGATCTGGCCTGATTAGGGGAGGTGTACGTTGTGATTTCCTGATATCTCGAAACTGAGAAGCGTTTTCTATTCTAGCAAACCTTGAACTGAGAAGTACTTTGTTCCTGCACAGGAATTGGTGAATTAACCACAAGTGATCGTCTGTTCTATTTTTGTGTTCAGACACTGCAGAAGCAGCAGCTCAGACGCTGTTCAAGCAGCTTCTATTTACTCTTTGGTGCTATACCTTAGATTTGGGGTGTGGTTTTTTTTTTGCTGTAGCAGGAGCAGCAAAACTTATGGGTGGAAATTGCTGGAGCTGAGGGTAAAAAAAAAACACAACTACTTTTCTTCAGTGTCTTTTTTTTTTTTTCCCTGTGGATTTCTGAGGGTCAAATCCAACAGTCTGAAGTCAATCCTGTGAGCTAAGCCAGACACTGCTGTAGCTCTTTGTTATCACCTAAGGAAGAATCATCAGGGAAGTTGAATCACAGATGAAGGAAACATGAAAGTCTCCCTTGCGTGGCAGGCTACGGAATTAAACTAAATCAAAAAAACAGGAACCCAAATCACAGTTTTTAATCTTTTTTTTTTTTTCCTTTTTTTTTCTTCTTCCTGCAGGAAACTGGCATTGAAATATCATCCTGATAAAAACCCTGATAATCCAGAGGCAGCAGAAAAATTTAAAGAGATCAATAATGCCCACGCAATATTGACCGATGCCACAAAGAGGAACATTTACGATAAGTATGGGTCCCTGGGGCTCTATGTAGCAGAGCAGTTTGGTGAAGAAAATGTGAACACATACTTCGTGCTGTCCAGCTGGTGGGCAAAGGTAAATAAAAGGGCAGGGAAGTTGTTCTGGGTTGGCACTGAAAGCCCTGTAGGAGCTCCATTTGATAACTGTGTGTTGTTTTTTTGGAAATTTGCAGAATTTCTGATACCTGGTAATTAACCCTCTTCCTGCATTGTGTTCACAAGTGTTTTTCTGTGATCTTTTGGTGATAACAGACCTAATACAAAGACTTCTGTTACTAACTGAAGCTTCCATTCTAGTGGAATTAAAAGTGATGAGGGTCTCGGGGTGTTCTCTGGTGATATCTGCTAAATAGTTTTGCAAAATGAGTCCTGACTCTGAACTTGAGCTCACACAGGAGAAGTCTGCTTACATTTCATTGCATGGGTGAATTTTTCCACCCTTTGCCAGCATTGCCTCCCTCTCTTGACTCCCCTAAGGAAGGGAATAATTGTATCACTGTGCTGGTTTGATATGTGTAAAATCATTTCTTTCAAACAATTATACAGTGACCTACAGGAAGACTTTAATTTAACCCATTGTCACTGTGATAAGCACCTGGCAGACCTGGCTCTCTTGGGGCTGCCTTGCTCACAGTGGGAGCATCAAACCTCAGTGCCCTGAGCTCCCAGCCATGCCCACAGCCTTGGGCTGCTCCAGGTCCCTGCTGAAGGTACATCACGACCTGTGCATCAGCCAGCACAGGTCAGTCTGTGTCAGGGATATTACTGCAAGCTACAGCCCGTTCTGAGCTGTTGTACCTCTGGATTTTAATACAGATGCAGTCTTAGACCTGTATGTTCTTCCAGATGCAGCAGAATAAATAGTCCACTTAACCTAAATTGTAGCAATTCTTCAAGCAAGCCAGGTTGTCAGTATTCACCTCAATGTAAAATGGGGAGGGCTATAGTTTTGCAGATAATTTTAAATCTTTCTTGTTGATGAGGCAATAAAGCTGTAGCTGGTGAGTTCTGTTTTTGCTCTCTGGTTCCATATCCAAGTCTCACAAACTCCGTGATCACGGTGCAGTAGGCACAGGTTGCGATTATTTCTGTGTTTTCTGTCCCTTGCAGGCCTTGTTTGTGTTCTGTGGGCTCATCACAGCCTGCTACTGCTGCTGCTGTCTGTGCTGCTGCTGTAATTGTTGCTGTGGGAAGTGTAAACCGAAACCTCCCGAAGGCGAAGAGCAGGAATACTATGTCTCTCCAGAGGACTTGGAGGCACAGTTGCAGTCAGATGAAAGGGGTAGGTGAAAATGCTGCTGGATGTCTGGGATGACCATCAGTCCCTGCCAGGCCCATCAGTGAGGGATCAGCACAGGCCTTGGGGTGTGGGTGATGAGCAGGGAGTGTTTGTGGCACTGTGTGGGTGACGCCGACACCGGGTATAGAGTTGCCAAAAACTCCCTGAGGGTCTTCGCTGAACTTGATGGTATCAGCTTCAGAGCAGTCAGTGACCACCATTCATCTTCCTCCCACATCTCTGGGGGTAACATACGGGGCCAGGAGTGTGTGATTGCAGAAAGGGGCTCTTGTACCCCAAAGGTTGGGGGTGTCAGGGCAGCTGGAACTGCGTCAGGTGCAAAGGAGCTGGCACTGCTGCCCCAGTAGCTCTGTCTGATACTGTTCATGAAGGTATAAACTCTTTCTTTAGAATTAAACCAATAGTTAAAAAAATTGGAGAGCCTTGTGTAAGCTGTGACGACATTTTTAATGGGCACTGCTGAATGGTGGGTGAGGATCAGCTGCTCTTATAGGGAGAAGGAAATATGATAAATATTCCACGTGTGGACTTGAGTCAAGCGCTCTGTGTGCACACCGAAAATCAGGGCACTAACATCACACTCTTAGAGCAGCGTGAAACTGTGGTATCAGAGCCCTGCAGGGAGATGTGACTTGTGCTGACCAAAACATACAGTGCTGTGTTTGTTCCTTGGTGTCCTAAGCCTTTTGTCTTCCCTTTTCAGAGGCCTCAGACGCACCTATTGTGATACAGCCAGCATCAGCCACAGAGACAACCCAGCTCACAGTTGACTCTCACCCCAGCTACCACACTGATGGATTTAATTAAGTTAAGGAAACACTGTCATTAGAATGGATTAAAAAAAAACAAAAACAAAAAAAAATAATAAATACATGGCCAACTCAACACTAGAATCATGAACATTAGAAGTAGAGAACGGGGAGGGGGAATAATTCTGCCACAGTAAGAAGGCAGCTTTCCAACCTGCCGAAAATATTTTGTAATCCCTTCAGCCTTTTGTCACCTTTCAGTGTCGTATCTCGATGATACGTGAAGTGCTGTAGCATGCAGTATTTAAAGCAGTTTAGCTACGGTCTTATTTGTTTCCTTTCTTTTGGTTTTTGTTTTCCCTGTTTTTTTTTCTTTGTTTGTTTGGTTTTTTTTTTAATAGCATGTATGGAGTTATGTTCAATGTCTGTGGTGTAACGTATTGAGTTGTCACAATGTCAGTGCGATGGAGACATTCTGCATTTTAAGCAGCAGTACTGGCCTAAAAATGAGGTTCAGAAACTGTCACAGAAGCCACTGTTCTTCTGTTACAGCTGAGCTGTCGAAGACCTTTAAAAGCTGAGGATTTTCATTTGAGTGCAACAAACAAATTCTTTCATTCCTCCTGTTCCTGAGTTTTTATCTAAGCAAGTTTACAAAGCCAAGAACCAAAAAATGCCAGTCCTGCAGAGCTGGAGTCCTCTCTAATGTTGGTTTTCAGCTTAAATAAATCTACCTTGAGACATAAAAAGGGAGAATTGCCAATCTTTGAACAGTAAATTGAACAGCTCGTTGTGTGTGAGGCGATCTCCAGTGACAATGGAACCAAAACCAACTGGGAATGGGCTCCTGTGGTGGTGGCAGTGGGATTTTTAACTCCAAGCACAGTTCTGTTTCGGTTTGAGTTCAGTTGTTTTCCTGAAATGCTAAAGACCAAATAGTGCAGCTTTGTTTCTGAATGCATGAGAATCTTAAAGTGAAACTGGTTAATTGGCTCTCACTGAGCAAGTGAGTAAAATGCAGGCAACAGCAGAAATGTTTTAAAAAAATTGGTTTGTAAAAATTTGTTCTGATAATTTGAGACTTTAGTAGACAAATGGGGTATTACCTGTCTCTTTTTAAAGCTTTTATAATACACTAACCCTTTAATTTTCTCATGACCACCTTTGTGGAGTACTGAAATGGATTTTTAGGAACAAACCACCTTTCTTTGTGTTTATATTGTATAATTTGCACATTGTCTTGCATTTAGATTTGTTTACACCAGTGTTTTTCTTTTCCTCAGAACAACTATGTGGAAGCCACTGAAAGGTTTCCTGTTCTATTTTGAAACCAAATCAAGTCCGAATTCTGCTCTAGTAAACTGTGGTTTATTGAAATGAACAGTTAAAAAGGCATTTTAGGCAGCTGCTGAATTGCTGGTGTATTTTGCTGTCAGTAATCCTGCTTTAGGGGATACAGAATCAGGATCTAGAACAGCTACAGAGAACCCACACTTGGCACTTTGAGCGGGAAATTACGGCCTCGTTAGTTTTGATCGCTTTGGTTTTTATCACTCTGCTGTCCTTTGTACCCCCCTTCCCCTGTTTTGTTTCTCCCCCTCTTTCTTTGGAGGAGCTCTTGGCACCTTCCCAACGTGTCTGCTGCTCCAGGGGTTACTTTGGAGCAGTGTAAAGCTCTGCTGGTCTGTAGGAAAACCACCAGGATAGGAGGGGACTCTCCTGCTAGAGAACCATTTGGAATCTATTTTCCCGCTGTCTTTGCACAAGCAGCAGTGATGGAACACGTAAAATCCACCGTGAAAACCCTGTTAAACATGCTGGGTAGGAGAAAATGTTCTTAGCACGGTCTCAGTGCTCAGTGAGGGATGTTTGCACACCCAGACTTGGCTGTAGCTGTTGGTAGAAGCACGTTTGCCTGCACAGGAGCTTGATGCAGATCAACACGCTTTTGGTACCACATCAGGCCCCCAAAATTCCAAAAAAACCCCCATGACCTCTAACCAATGGCTTGATTTCAGTAGCATGTTCCTTAAGTCATTTCTTCCTTGCCCATGGTCCTTTTAGACCTGAAATGTGGTAGTTTACTGCAAGATACTTTTTTGTGTTTTAGGTGGTCTTGAGGACATTTGAGTATGATTTGGCTTGAGGTCCTTATTTAATTACTGTCTTTGTTTGACCCCTTGGATGGAAAAGCAGTTTTTAGGCTTACATCCAACATCACTTTTGACTGTCCTTGCAGACTTTGCCTGAAGCCTGTTCTTGATGTAGAATTACAGGCTGGAATATGCTTGAGTATCTGTAGGCTTTGTCCCTAAACAGTTGCTGGTTAAAATCACCCTTCACTGTGCAAATTGTGTTCTTGGAAAAAAAAATATAAGGTGTTGGGGATTTTTGGCTTTGTAAATGAGTGTGGCTGATTGGAGAGAGCTGGTGAATGGGGAAGGGACTGTTCCCTGGGAGTTGTTACACTCCCTGTCCCTGCATTTGTGTTGGTGGTAACACAAAGCCGGTTGTTGCGGAGCAGCTTTGCCCCAGGTGCTGGTGGCTGGTTGTTGCTGTTCATTTGGAATAATCCTCTTATTTCTTAACCCCTCTGGGCTGTTTCCATGGAAGCAGAGAGGCTGGTGGGAAGTTGTGGCTCCAGGGAGGTGTGGGACACACCTGGAATGGCTCTGCAGGCTCCTGACAAGGGATCCAAAATGTGAGCAGCACGTGAGGACCAGAGGCAGCACCGTTATCCATGGGGAAAGATGACATCCAAGATAAATCTGCAGTTTTAGTTCTTTGCTTAGCAAGGGATGAGTTTGGAGAGAGACTGCTTTCCTGTCAGTTGTCTGTGGGTGGTGTGTGAACAGGAAATTAGTCTGTTACGTGCCAGAGTGATGTTAGATGTTCCGAGGGAAACCACTCCGAGATCCCAGTTACAGAGAACGATGGAAAAACATAATTCTACATGAATATTCATATTTTTTAAAGCTATTTAAAGTTTGCCCATGTTACTGTCTAATCTCTTGACTTTAGGATTGTTGTGTATTATTGAAGTTCTTCTTGAACTGTGTAAGAAAGTGATTTAAACATTCCGCTTTTAAAGCCAAAATCATGTCATTGGAAGATAAGTAAGTTAATGCCCACTTTTCCCCTCTAGGAGGGAAGGTACAAAAGTACCCTGGGCTCTAACACGAGTTGCACTTAAAAATGGCCAAGTGGAATCATAGTAAATGCAAAGTTGTATTGGGAATCATGTTTTGAAATCTGGTGGAGAAGCTCAGACAGGAGGTCTGAGCTTGGGCAGGTGGAGCTGCCATGTCCCAGCACTGCGTCCCTGACCTGGCTTAGTGCAGAATGTTTCCCTCCAAAGTCAAACCTGAGCACTGTCCATCTCTGTCTGACATCTTACCAGAATCAAAACTTGAGCTTGGATTTTATTTATTTATTTGTTTCTTTGAAGTTGTATCATTTGTACGAGTTGCCTGAGCCCTCCGTTTTCAGTCGTTCGGCCGCCTCCATCCAGCTCCTCCGACCACTCCAGCACCGATTTCCTTAGCACTTGTAGCTCCATCAGGGTGAATCCTATCCAGAGAGCTGGTGTTCAGGACCACTGACTTTATCCCTGAGCTGTGTTGCATGGAGAGTCATTCCTAGCTTAGGCTGAGGAGGGAAAGCTGCTGCTGAGAGCGCTCGGGTGCTGCCTGTCCTTCCCGGTGCGTGGAACTGCTGGAGAAGGAGGTGCTGGATCTGCCCTGCCCGTCCTCCCTGGGGATGGGGGCATCCCCAATGCACTGTACTGAAGGGGCATTGCAGCCCTTAAATGCCAGTCTCATTTTGTTAGTGATTTTTGTAGGAAATTCTTAAATATTTATCTGTATATAAATTTATGTAAGCCTCGGTGGCGTCCCGTAGGGTGTCGGTTTCTGCTGGTCCCATGCAGTGACGTTTTAGAGCAATGTTCCCTTTTTAGTCTTCTTTTTAGATTTGTAAGCTTTTTAAACTGCTTTAGATATTAGCACTCCTAGTGTTCTTACAGTGGGATGCTCTTGAAGGTTTGGAGGAGCAGAACTGAGGAGTGCTTGGGCACAGAAACACCCAGTCCTGCAGCAGGGCTGCGGTCAGGGCAGTGCAACTCTCCAACCCCTTCCTGTCAGCCTGGGAACACCCTCACACGGGTGTAACCAGGGCAGGAGCCTGATGGAAAAGCTATTCCTGTCCCATCTGCGAGGCGGTTGTGTGGCGTGGCGGGACACCAGTGCACTTTGGGGGGCTGTACCAGGGCGTTTGTACCACACACACTCCGTGAGAGAGGCACCTGCTTCTCTCAACTACTTTGTGCCCTTCGTCTGTCCCTGTGCCCTTCAATCTTCTTGCCATTTCTGGAGACTTTAGGAAATTTGTGCTGCAGGTTTTTTGTACCCAGTGTACCTGTATCTTGGCATCATGGTTAACAGGTGACCCCGGCAGGGTGGTCAGGGTGGCGTTTGCAGCCCCCACCTCGTGTTAATAATCCCGGATGGTGTTTAAATGCGCGTTAATCTCGGAGCACTGAGCTGTAACCCCCCAGTACTCGTGTTTGTAGTGTCAGGTTGGTATAAACTTCACATGCTTCATCATCTGGTGCCGCTTCTCTGTGTTCTAGTGGAAATCACCTAGTTTGTAGTGTCTCATTGCACCAACAGCTGCTTAAAATCTCTCGAAAGAATCCTAACCGGTAGCTCACCAGGTGGCAGGAAATTTGTCAGTGTTCAGCTCCCACAAGATCCGTGGTCTGCTCCATGAGCTGCCTTGGGAGACTTAACTGGGACTGTCTGGGACTCGGCAAGACTGCAATTCCCGTGCCCTTCCAAGAAGACGCTTTCTTTACGAGGAGAAGCCACGGGAGGGAACCTGGCTGTCTTTGATGTTTGCACAAGCCAAATGCCAGAAATCTGGAAGACAAACTTTCATTATGCCAATGTTACATGCACAGTTCATTTAGGTGTTAAAAGGATAGATGCTGGAAATTTCTGGTGGTTATATATATATATATATATATATATGTATATGTATAGAGGAAGCTCTTATATAAACTGGCTGTTCATTCCCGAGTGCCGTTGTCTTCTCTGCTCCCTCTCTCCACAGCCAGCCCCGTGGGGGTGCTCTTGCAGTCTGTGAGTGGTTGCTTGTCAAACCATTCCAAAAATTTAACAATCTACTTGAATTCCATGAGCTGCCCCTTGTCCTGGCCCCCTCTACCTGCTCCAGCTTTCCTTTGGAGGAGAGAAGGGAGACAAGGCAGAGGGCACAGGGGCAGCTCTGGAGTGACTCGGACTCGTGCAGCTGGTCCGTGGGGTGTTCAGATGCGGTCGATGTGCTCATCACTGGAGCTGTGACAGAACACCTCGATCTGGGGTCTTTCCCTGGTTTTCACCACGTTGGACTCCCTGGAGCGAGGCTGGGTGAGCTCACAGAGCAAGGTCCACCCCGTGCTGAGGGCTGTGGGCTGCAGCATCACGTGTGTGTATGTATGTATATATGCACATATGTATATATTTATACAACAGGTGTGCACCTAGGACTTGCTGCTGGTTTTATTTTGGTGATAAAAAAGTGAAATTTGGCTCAAAGTACTGCGCTGAACTCAGCCAGACAGGTGGAAGGTGTGAGTTCTGTGTGGCCACAATTGTGCTTCTTTCCTCTCAGCTGCAGGAAAACCCAAACCCAGACCTGTAGGGTCAAGGGACTGGTGAGGACACGGAGCCTGTTGTATAAATAAGTGGGTCATAGAAGTGGGAGAAGCACCTTCTGCTCCCCACGCTGTGCTCGGGGGAGTTCCCACGTGAGCAGTGGGGTGTGTTTGCACGGCCGGGCACAGTCCCTCCACCTGCACTTTGGTTCCATCAGGACTTGGAGTCACTGAAATTCCTAAACCCGAAGCTGGCAGTGATCCGTGTGAAGGCACAACAGTTGTGGCCAGTGTACCTGTGAGTCCCACCACGTCCCCTCTAGACATGCTGGGTAGAGCTGTTGCCGCCCTCCTCCTCCTCGGGCCGTTCCTTCCAGGGGCTGTTCCTGACATGCAGCACGCTGGGGGTTCCTGCTTCACAGCAGAGATGGGGGAATACTGGGGAGATTTTTACTGCTGGCACCTCTGAAGTTCTGTTTGTGTCCATCACGGTCTATGAACTCCGAGTTTGCCAATTCCAGACGCGCTGTTTCCTTGCTGGATGCTGAGCCGATCGCTGTCATTCCTTCCTCCCTCTCATCCCACCGTCGCCCGCCAGGCTGGGGCAGGGTGTGGATGGGTCGGTTGGTGTCACTGCTGACATCCCAGGCGGTTTATGTTCATTTTGCATGTGAGCAAGGCCCTGAACTGTGTAATTCCTCATGGGGTTTGGTTGTCCCGGCCTCCTCATGGAGCTGGCGGGAGCTGAGGGCGCCGGGAGAGGCGCGTCTGCGTTTGCACTGCACTTCAACTCGGGCGGGGGGTGGGGGTAGGGGGAGCCCATCTTTAAAAAATTAAAAAAAAAAAAAAACAGTAAAAAAAAAAAAACCAAACCCACCACAATCGAGGTATAAATGCATCTGAGAAGCAATTATAATATAGACATATTATCTATTTTGTTATGTTACTAAAGGACCATACTTTGAGTTGTCTGTAAGTAGACGTGGCTGTCTGAACTTCGTGGATTGTAACACTCGATACTACTGAGCTCCTGTACATACCCGCAGCGACGGCAGAAGGAATTATTTTCTGTTTTAGCATGGTAATTTGTGTCTTGTATGTCCAAATATAAACTAAAATAAAGATTGCTAAGTTATCGGAAACCACTGTTGTAAAATAAATGTTTTCAATGCAGAAACGCCCACCGGCTTTTTCTTTCCACGTCTGCACGCTGTAAGTTGGTGCGGGATGGAAGGGCTGTGGGACACAGTGGGGCTGGGTGGGAGGTGGGAGGGGTCACCTGTCCCTGGGACGTGTGGGGTTGGGTGCAGGGTCCCCAGGGCAGGGACTGCAGCTGCCCTCTGCCCCTCCTGCACCTGCCATAGGGGCCCAGCTGGTTTTGAGCCTTAAAGGCCAAAGATCTTCATGTGGTGCCAGAGCCTGGCAAGTATTTGGGGTGCAAGTGCAGGTTAGAGTTGTCAGGTGGGATGGGAAATTGTTTCAGGGCTGGGGAACGGGGCAGGGAATGTCTGACTGTCTGCAGTAAAAATACTCTTTTCTGGAGAAGCTCAGGTTATTGGACACTGGTTTTACTCCTGGTGTCGCCAGCAGAGAGACTGAAGCAAAGATGAGTGGAAGATGCGCTGAGGGTGCTACAAGACTGATGGAAGCCAAAGTGGGAGCCAAGGCAGCACAAACCATCCTGCCACCCAGGCTTGGGAGGAATGCAAGGCTGCTCCTGCCAGGGGTGGCACCAGCACCTGTTCTGACCTGTTCTGACCTGCACAGCTTCCCTAGGATTGTTCATTTTGCCAAGGTGAGTTCCACATTTGATGGAGGTGAGCAAAACATCATCCTGTTTAAGTTTGGGGTTGGCTGGTCGGATGGGGCTTGGAGCAACCTGGCCTAGTGGAAGATTCCATGGCAGGGTGTTGGAATAAGGTTCTTTGCAACACAAACCATTCTGGGATTCTGTGACACTGTGCTCTTGGGGACAATGGGAGCAAAATTTGGCCCAGAGGTGCTAAGGAAGTGCATGATGCAGAGGATGGAGGATGCTGGAGTGGTCCAACCAGAGTTTTATTCATGGGCTGTGAGCTGCTGTGGCCTCACTTGGGAAAGGTACTGATGGACAGAGGGAAAAAGCTGCTGGAGCAGAGCAGCCCCTCTGGAGAGGCAGATGTGAGGGGTAGGGTCAGGCCAGGTTGGTGTCACAGAGCTAAGCCCAAGCTGCTAAACTTAAGCATGTGCTCCTTACCACTTCCCTGTGCTCCCAGCTTGGAATAGTCTGATCCTTATCAAGATTTCTGTCCTAGCCCCACAAGTCTCCACTCCCTCACTGTCCCCTCTCCAATACCCCCAGGGTGGCAGAGGGGTCCGTCCCTGTGCCCACCCCAGTGAGTCAGCCAGGGCTGGGATGGCCGAGCTGGCTGTGGGGAGAGGATGTTTGCAGAGGGTCCCAGGACATTTTCCCTCCTTCTACAGTGATGGTCAGTGCCTGGGAGCCCTCCCAGACCCCCTTCAGCCCTATCGTGCCCAGCAGCAGATCCTGCACAGCCTGAGGTGGGAAGGCTGCTCCGAGCACGGGGCTGTGATTGCGGGAGGGGGGGATTGAGCCGCTGTGGGGGAAGTCCGTGCCCAGAGAGGACACAGAGTGGGGAGGGAGAGGACAAGGACTCCTTGGGGGCCTGCTGCCGATGCTTTTACATGGTTGCTCATCTTCCTCCAAGTGCTGCCAACCTCAGGTTTCATGAAGCCTTGTCCCAAATCCCCAGCTGTGACGCGACAAGGTGCAGGCTTTCTGTGAAGCCGGGAAGTGGCAGCTCTTTGAGCCATTCAGAGAGAGACTGGAGGAGCAGAAGCCCTGACTGGGTCCCGGGGTGCAGCTCCCAGCTGGGGAGGCACAAGCTGCATCACTCTGAGCTCTTTATGCTATGGCTTTTCACCCAGGGATACATCTGGGATTGCTCTGATGTCTGGGGGGAGACCTGGTTTGGTGATAGGTTCATGACGGGGAGAGGATGCATAAAAGCACAGCAGGAGGGCAGGTACGAGGGTGACTTTAATGCACAACAGTGACACGCGGGACGCAGTGACAGGGACCCTGCCAGGCAAGGTGGGGGCTCCCTGGGCACGGCTGCAGCCCCCGGCACTCCCCCCGTTCTCTGCTGTGCCGCGGCGTCTCGCTATGGGGTCGGTCTCCTTCATTCCCCCCCTTCAACGACCCTCCCTCATTTTCCTATACTCTGCAGCAAGAGCTTATTGCTGAGTGCCTTCTGGGCCAGTCTCTCCTCCCGGGACATCTCCAGGAACTCTCGCAGCAGGTGGAAGGTGAGATCCAACGAGTTGGGTTTGCCGTCTCGCCTCTTGCCGGTCTGCAGCGCCCGCGGGGCTCGGGGGGCCGGGCTGGGCTGTGCCCCGTGGAGCTGGCACAGTCTTTGGGGCAGGGGATCGGCGGCAGGGACCGGGGGTCGCGGGGCGCCCATCCAGGGCTCCCAGGTGGCTTGGGGGGCCAGGGTCAGCCTGCGGGATGGACCCCGGGGCCACTGCAGGGGTGAGCAGGTCTCCGAGGGCAGGAAGAGCAGGACGAGGACGGAGGCAGCCGAAATCATCCTGACCCGCATCGCAGCCGCTCCGGGGCCAGATGCCTGCAAGAGCAGCCCCCCCACACCCCCAACACCCATATCCCCCTGCTGCGGTCAGGGGTCACTCGAGGGGCTTCACCCCATGGGGGACTCCCGCCCCAGGGATGAGATCCCCTGGAGATGGAGCCCCCCGGGACGGGACTCCCACCCCAGCTGATGGGAACTCCATCCCCCTACCCTGGGACAGGACCCTTCCTGGGACAGGACCCCCACACGGGCTGCGGCCCCCACACCCAGGGACGGGCATCCTTTCTCCCGGGATGTGTCACCCCTCCGGGCATGGGACACACGCGGCAGCTGGAACGGGACCCCCCAGGACCTGGGAATCCCCTGCCACTGGATCCCCTCTCCCACCTCCCCCCGGGATGGGACCCTCCTCTCCCCTGGATCGGACATTCCCGGGGTCGGGACTCCCTCTCCTCGGGCCGGGGCTCCCGGGGCGGTGGCTGTCCCGGTTCCCGGTGCGCGTCTCACCACTCTCCTCCGCTCCGCTCCTCCCGCAGGACGCGCCGCTCCGCGCCGCCCGAACCCGCGCTATATAGGGGCGGTGGGAGCCACGTGATGGGAGCGGGGCCGGGATCTGTCCGCGGTGCTGAACGGGGGGACGGCCGGGGGGACACAGGGGACAGTGGGGGATACGGGGGTGGAGGGGCGGAGAGTCTGGGGAGCACTTGGGGGTACACAGGAGTGCGTGGGGGGAGAGTCTAGGGGGACACGGGGATACGTGAGATGAAGAGAGGGGGGCACAGGGGTTCGTGGCATGAGTCTGGGGGTACGTGGGGTGAGGGGTTGAGTGTTTTGGGGGCCATGGGGGTGCGTGGGGTGTGCAGGGGTGTGCATGCAAGAGGGCACAAATGGCCTGAGGGGTCTTACTGTGTGTTTCGGTGGTGGGGGGTTCGGGAGGTGGGGAGGGGGAGCCCGGGGGGGTGGGAGAGGTGGAGGGTATGTGTGTGAGAACACTTGTGTGCATGACAGACCCTCTGTGGGTGACAGGGGCGACTGGGCTGAGCCCCACGCTCCCACATCGCACCAGGATGTGTCTCCCGGCACTTGGGCCCTGGACACCCCCATGGAGACCCCTGGTCCCCTCGGGACCACGTGTGCCCACGGCAGAGAGGCACGCTGGGGCACAACCCTGTGTGTGTGGACTTGACCCTGAGCTCTGCAGCCTTTCATGTCGCAGGCAAAGTTTTCTTGATGGCTCCTTTGGCAGTTGTTTGGGAAAGGCAGCCCTGACTCCTTCCTGGCTCCCTGCAGTGATCCCTCTTCAGCTCTCATACGGACAAAAACTTCACTGCAGAAGTGAAATGCACTTCTGGAGCACAATTGCCCCCCTTTGGCACAACACAAAGGCATGTTCTTCCCCTGGCCCGACCCCATCACAAACACACACCTTGGGATGCCTCCTGGGATCCAAGGGAAGTACACAAGGGATTCATCTGCCTTTCCCTTCTGCCCTGATGGCCTCTCTATCACCTGGCCCTCAGAGCTCAGAAATCACTTCACTTTGCAGAAGCACTGCTGTCTCTAAAATCAAAATCCCCTCATGAGGAACAAATATTTCAAGAGAAGGGGAAAAAAACCAAACCAGCCCACATTAAGTAGAACTTGAGATGAATGGCAAGAACCACCCCCATCTTTCTCCATGGCAGGAGCCACCCAAAAAAGCAAGGGCTCTGCTGCATTCTGAGGGTCACTGGAGAGGGCTCAGGGGGTCTGTGGATGTGACAAGTTGGGGGCTCCTCTGTGCCCCCCTCAATTGCAGAATAACTCTCAGCAACAGCAGAGAGAGCTCTTGGAGGGAAGGAGGTGGGGGAGCAGCTGCCTCCTGCTGGCTTTGTGAGCTTTGTGAGCTTTGCAAGTCCTTTTCTTCACTGAATCATTGAGATCCGCTGTCATTTCCAGTGTTCCACCTGAGCCCACTTCTCCCCCCTGTCCCCCACTCCTGACCCCGTACTGACCCCCACTCTTACACCAGTGCTGAGCCTGACCCTTCCCTGTGTTGCCCAGCTGCTCGTGGGGGCTCCTGGAATGGTTTTGAATTCCCTTCAAGTCAGGTCAGGACCTGGTGGGTGCTGGTGCTCCCTGCCTGGAATCAGCCTGGGGGGCTTTGGGGGCCACCCTGGTTCAAAAGGAGCGAACCAGTGGCTCTGGGCAGGGATTGCTACTCCTGCACTGGCATCCACCTGGCCAGGAGCAGCTCAGTTCATCCCTTACCCCGTGGCCTGCACTGGGGCTGGTAACTCTTTAGACTGTTTATCTTTTAGGATTAGTCATTTCACTGTAGGAAAGACTGATTCCTACAAGTGCATCTTGTACTCATGTTTTATTTAGGAAGCTCAACTTGGAAAATTTAGAAAAGAAAAAAAACCCTATATTTTTCTGCTCCCTTCATAAATTACTGACACATCCAGCGCTGACAGGCCCTGCATGCTGCCTGGGGATTCATTATCGTCACTTTTAGGGCTGTAACTGTCTCTTCCTCCAGTCAGGAGTGTGAGGAGCGACGTGTTAATGATGCTTTCAGGAATGCCAAGCTCACCCCTGGGCTGTGCTCACTGGCACACAGAGGCACAGATCCGGGTGGGAGTCAGAGAGGTTCCCAATTAGGCATTTTTAATACTCAGAGCCTTCTGTCTCACGAACAGCAACTCGCACGTGGCAGCCGCTGTGTCACCGACCGTGACAGCTTCTGCACTAACGTGCGGCCGAGCTTCCAGCGGCTTGTCCTGAGCAACAGGTGGGATTTGCCGGCCGCTTTCCTCGCTTTTCTCCCTGGGGAGCTGACACGCGTCCCGGTCCTTCCCCATCCTCACAAACAGCCGTGCCAGGGTGCAGATGGAGCTCCCTGCTCCCCGCTGTGCTCCCGCGTATGCTCCCCCATGAGCAGCCACGGGGCCGGCGGGGGCCGGCGCTGCCCGTCCCGCTCTGGAGAAGGCATCTCATGGGCTGACGAACCTGAGATTGACCCTGATGTTTCACCATTCTCAGGTTAGACAGTCCTCGAGGTGCCCCTCGCCGAGGCAGCCGCCGAAACCCCTGCCGTGTGCTCTGTGCCCCGCACTGTGTGCTTGCCCAGACCCCTCAGTCTCTGAGGGATTTGGAGGAGACAGCAGAGAAGCGGCCCCTTGGTTCTGGTTTTATGGTGGGGTTATCTGTGGGACCTACCCAATCTTCCTCATATTGCCCTGCGTGCTCCCATGGAATCATGGAATCACAGAACCCCTTGGATTGGAAAAGGCCTTTAAGATCACTGAGTTCAACCGTTCCCCCAGCACTGCCAAGCCCACGACTAAACGATGTCCCAAAGTGCCACATCCACACTTCTTTTAAATCCCTCTAGGGATGGTGACCCCACCACTGCCCTGAGCAGCTCCAGCACTCTCCCAGTGCTGGACGACTCTTTTGGCGAAGAAATTTCTGTAATATCCAAGCCAAACCTTGGCAGGCACAATTTGAGGCTGTTTCTTCTCGTCCTGTCATTTTTTTCCCTGGAGAAGAGACCGACCCCCAGCTGGCTACAACCTCCATTCAGGGAGTTGTATGGAAAAATGAGTGTTAAAAGCTCATCAGTCAAAATGAGTGCACTAAGTGGAAAATCAAAAGGAAGGGTTTTCCCAGTTCGTCACTGACAAGCTCCATGCAAGGAGTGAGCCAGTCTGGAAAGCTGTCAGCAAAAGACACCGAGGAAGGAAAGCTGTGATCCATTTTCAGCCCCTTTCTGGATTTCTTGCTTCACTTGGGTCCTAACAGCCACGTGTGTGGTGGGGACTGAGCCAGATGCAACTCTGGGTACCCCCTACAGTGCCAAGACTATTCAATGAAGTGACTCTGGATTTTCCTGGGAGCAAAGGGAAGAAAAATCTTTCTGGCAGGAGCGTGAGGGTTGTGGAACTACAGCCCAGCTTTACCTTCTCCAGTACCTCCACTGGAAATCTGAGTGGCTCTGGGGAGTTTTAAGCTTTGTATTTTGGGCTTGAAAAGGTGAAAAAGAAGAGGAAAAACCCAAACAGAACTCAGAGCAAGGTGAAATTTTAGTAGGTTTGGGACTGAGAATAAGGTAGTGGCAGAATCCTCCCAATTGGCCCCAAGCAAACAGTGGAAAGTACTCCCCAAAATAATAAGGAATCATTTGAAGAAGGGAGAAAATAAGCTGCAGGGCAGAGCCTGCCTTACCTGTGAATCCAGGACCAGCTCCCCTTCTCTGCTGCCAGCCTTAGCCCCTCTGGCTCACTCTCCACCCCCCTGCCACCCCCTGCTGGCTTTTATGGCCTTCCTTGTCACCCTGCTGAGCTGAGCCGGGCCACAGCGAGCTGCCACGCTCTCTGCAGGCTTCCTGTTTGCTCATCGAGCGGCTGTGGTAAAATTTCCATTACACGCTGGACAGGCAGGGCAGCAGAGAGAAGTGAGGCAAAGAAAGAAACCCCGACACCACTCTGTGTTTTAGTGGTTCTCTCGCCTCGTTTGAAAATGAGAAAGTGCTGTTAGATGGAGAGGGAGGTGAGGAGGGATGCCCTGAGTGTGGGAACTGCAACCAATGCCCATTCCAGCTGCTTTGGCTTCCCCCTCCCTGTCCCTGAGGGATGGAGAGGTTCCACTACTCAGTTCAACAAGAAGACCCTCCTTCCCACCCAACCCACTCACCAAAAAAGCATTTTCTAAATGCTGCTCCTCTGAATGGAGTTACAAGGCAAAGCTCCATCCTGCCCTAACCAGGAGCTGTGGAGTTTTCTGCATCCCATTCCAGCCACTCCAGCTCAACCAGCAGATCCTCCAGTGTGACCAAGCCCAGAGAGGAGAGCAACTCCCCTGCCTCATGGTTCCAAGAGAGCAGATCTGGAGGGGAGCCATTTATTTTTATCTTTCATTATCCTTGGTGTGTGCAGAAGAGTCATTTTGGCTGTAGAACAGAGGAGGGTACAAAAAAAAAAAAGGTGGAAAACTGCCTGCTGTGAAAATATGGATGTTGTCAAAGGATCCAGGCCCATCTGAAGCGATGTCTCTTGGTCTGGAGGGGCACAATCCCATGGGAGAAGGTTGGAATGAGACAAGCTTCAAGTCCCTTCCAACCCAAACCATTCTCAGATTCTGTGACTCAACAAATGTTAACTGGAAATTTGTTGTCATGGGCAGGGACACCTTCTACTAGACCAGGTTACCCTGAGCCCTGTCCAACCTGGCCTTGAACACTTCCAGGGATGGGGCAGCCACAGCTTCTCTGGGTGACCTGTGTCAGAGCCTCACCACCCTCACAGGGAAGAATTTCTACCTGATATCCCGTCTAACCCTGCCCTCTGTCAGTTTGGAGCGGGTCTCACTTGTCCTGTCACTCCAGTCCCTTGCCCAAATGCACTGAGGTCCAATAAAGTCTTTTAAATGTCTTGGGTGTTTATAAATGCCTCTATGATAAGTGAGCTTGGACAAGGATCTCTCTAAGAAGCAGATGGTATGAATTTACCTTAGGGTGCTGCTGAAAAATTTTCCAGTAGCACCAGGTAAACATGTTCGTGCGTGGCGTGTCGGATGTCTCGGCTGATCACCGTGCGTGACACTCCTCATACAACAGCTTCAAAATACCCCATTTTCCATCCCTGTTTCGATACTGGCTTCTGAAAACCCGCCTCTGCTAGCAGAGCAGAGTGTTTGATGCCAACAGCCATTCTTTGCAACAAATCTTCTTGTTTATAATGCACGGAAATTTACAATATTTTTTTAACAATTGGCTAAGATTGTTTCCTACAGAGCTGTGGGCTGGAGATGCCAGGTCCAGAGAGCTGCAGCATGTTGCTCCCACAAACTCAGGCCAAAGAGGTGGCCTTGACAGCACAGCCCACTCCTGCAATGAGTTGCTGGGTTCTCAGATGAGTATTGGGGTGAGCACCCAGATTTCAACTCACAAGTTCTGCCTCTTTCTGCCCAATTAAGAAACAAGCAGGTAACAAGTTCAAAAGAAAAACGAGTCATTTCTTCTGACCCATTGATCCCTGGGCTCCTTTCCAGCCTCACCAAGCACACAAGTGGGGCAGCTGCCAGCACTGGAGCTCCTTGTACCGTTACCTCCGGCAAGGAGAGATTTCATCTCTTTCAGAGAAAACCGAGCCCATCTGCTGCAGAAAGAGAAAACACAACCCAAAAGTCCTCTTCTCAGGTGTTGCTGCCTCAAAATGACTGTGGTTGCTCTTTGATGGTCAAGCAGACATTGTTCGCCTTTTTTGTCTGTTGGTTTTTTTTTTTTTTTAACTGCTCGGATCTATTTTTGGTGATGAGGGGATGGTGCTCAAGAGGCTCTGCCGTGGGTCAGGGTTTGGGTCACTCCAGATGCCAGGCAGGAAGTCAAGCACAGGCAGCCTTGGTGCAGCTGAGAGTGGGGATCCTGCTGGGGGATGTGGGACCCCAATGATGGTAGGGGGCTGCCAAGAGTGGGGGTCCTGGGGTGGGACCCTAGTGATGGTTGAGAGCTGCAGGTGCTGCCGAGAGCAGGGATCCTGTAATGGGAGGTGGGACTGCAGTGATGGCAGGGGGATGCACCTGAGCCCATGGGCACCTTGCGATGGCAATGAACAAATACTTTTAGGATTTATTTTTCTTTTTGGCTGCTTTAATTGGACAGATGGAGGTGTGGTTTGCAATGAGAAGAAAGGGATTTTTTCCATTTCCCCAGTGTCCCCATGTAATGGAGGAGGTAGTGGGGAGGGTGACCGTGGTGTCCCTGTATGGTGTCCCTGTGTGCCACATGCTCCTGGTTGGGCTGGTCAGCAGCAGGAGGGATCTGGAGCAGTGTGTGCCTGTCCTGGTCAGGGTCTGCAGAGCACTGGGCTTGGCTGTGCTCAAGACCCACCACTTTTGCCCTTTTTTCCACTTAAATCATGGCGTGACCCTTGCGGGGCAGTTTGGGCTGATGAGGAGCTGCATCCCCCACCCTGCTGTGGTGCAGCCTCAAGGCCTGGACTGCTTAGAACGCCTTAGATCGATATCTTGGAAAAAAAAAAAAAAAAAAAAAAAAAAGCTCGTTTTTTGTTCTGTTTCCCCACCCCAGCCCATGGCCAGCATGGCTGGGGGCGGGGGGGAACGCTGCCTCCGGCTGGGGGGGCAGTGAGGCACAGGTGGAGGGAAGGAGGGAGCCGCCCACCGCCCACACACTGTTTCCGACCTGGCGTTTGCTACCAGCAGTTTGTCACAAACAAAATAAATTCGGTCTGTTAGTGCTGGTAACGGTGGGGTGAGGGAGAGGAACATGGCGGGCTGAGGGAGAGGAACATGGCGGGCTGAGGGAGGGGAACATGGCGGGCTGAGGGAGTGGAACATGGCAGGCTGACGGGGAGGCTGAGGGATCCAAGATGGCGCCGTGGCGTGAGGGCAAGGGCGGCGGCGAGGAGGTCGCCTGGGGTGGAAACCACCAGCCAGAGAGTTTGCTGATGAATCAGCCATGGCGGCTTCGAGGAGGGCAGGAAGGGAGGGATGGCTCCACGTTTTCCAGTGGCAGGAGCAGCCCACGGGGCGGGAGGGGAGGGAAGGTGCCATGTTTGCCAGTGGCGGGAGCAGCAGCCCCAGGGGAGGCGCTGGCATGGGCATGGGGGTTGGTTTGCTGAGGTAAAACAGTGAGGTAAAATAATCATAGAATTGTAGAATATGCTAAGTTGGAAAGGGCTCATCAGGAACAGAGTCCAACTCTTGGCCATGCACAGGACACCCCAAGAAACCCCCAATGTGCCTGAAAGCCTTGTCCAAACCTGTCTTGAACTCAGGCTGAGTGGTGGCAAACCTGGGTTTGAGGGGTGAAAATAAGTGATATGTGTCTCCCTCATTTCTAGAAGTGTTCAAGGCCAGGGTGGATGGGGCTTGGAGCAATCTGGTCTAGTGGAAGGTGTCTCTGACTGTGGTGGGGTGTTAGAATGAGACGAGCTTTAAGGTCCCTTCCAACCCAAACTATTCTGGGATTCCATGATCTACATCCCAACAGTGGACTCTGGGGACAAACCGAGCTCTAGACCCACACATATTTCTATCTCCCTCAAGGATGCCCACAGTTCTGCTCAAACAAGGTCTGCCAGAGCTTTATGCACAAAGGATGACAGTGGTATTTGTTCATGGCATTGAGCATGGTCTAGAAAGATGCCACCAGGCTCCTCCAGCACTGAGCTCCTGCACTGGCAGCTGCAGCCCAGAGGAAAGACTCTGGGTTCAGATAAGTTCCTCCATGGACACGGTGACACTGTTGTCCCTTGTCCCACCACTGCTCACTTGCTGACCCAGCCAAAACCACCCCACGCCTGCCTGTCCTCCCGTGTTTGTGCTCACGAACTCTCCTTCCACCCACACAAGGACCTATTTTTAGAAGACATTAATCGAGTGTCAGTGCTGGCTCTGAGCGTGGCTTTCAGCTGAGGGCTCCTTCTTTCACCAAGTGCTGGCAGGAACTCGGGTGTGTGTTTTCTTTTAAATCTAGTCGAGAATTTACAGAATGTGCCGCAGAGCAGTGGCGGTTATTTCAGGCTCATCACACCCAAGCCCACACTGAGTGATCACCAGGTGACTCTCCATTTCACTGAGGGCCTGGCAGACCATCTCCCTCCCAGACCCGAGGTGCCAGCAGCACCTGGCTGCCTTCCCTGATCCCTCAGAAGCTGGCTTTGGCCTGGGATGCCCAGATGAGAATCAGGCCTGCTCCCCTTGGCACATTTATCTCCTGCACAAAGATGCTGCATTGGTACTTTGAATCCTGCAGGAAAAATTGCTCTGGAGGGGTCACAGCCTCCTCAGGTCGAACCCTGCTCCCCTTCCACCAGGATCACCCTGCTCTGCTCACAGAGTCCTGGGACTGGTACGTGACCTGCTCCTCACCACATCTTGAGCAGCTCTGATTCAGCAAGAGCTGGGGTTGGGGTGAGCTTGTTTCACTTCAGTTGCTGAACTCAAAGAGGGACTTGGTGCTTCTTCAGCTGGAGTGTGACGTGATCTGAGCTGAACTTCATAGAATCTCCTGAGCTGGAAGGGACCCACAAGGACTATCGAAGTCCAAATCCCTGGCCCTGCACAGGAGAGCCCCAACAATCCCACCGTGAGCCTGAGACTCTTGTCCAAATGCTTCCTGAGCTCTGGCAGACTTGGTGCCATGCCCTGTTCCAGTGCCTGACCACCCCCTGGGGGAAGAATTGTTTCCTAATATCCAGGCTTCTGTTTCCTTGCAGACAGGAGGAATTCTCTCTCTTCTGCCACCAAGTCTTTCCTTGGATCAAGAGTGTGGTATTCTCAACCTCCCACCACCCCTCTCAGGACAGTGGTCCCAGAGGGTCACAAATCCTACTGGGGGTCCATGGGAAGTGACAAAGAATGGCTCCGTTCAAGAAAACCAGAGAAAAAATTTATTATTGTCCTTTATAAAATATCTCCAATAAGTTATATAGGCAAATATTTAAATTAAAATAAATTAACTCTGCTCTATGCTGGGACACACGACTGTCCATAAAATCAAACTAGGATTTATGTTTCTTTGAAAAAATATGCCCTAGATCTCCGATGAAAGATTTGAAAAAAATATCTATGCTTGGTGAGAGGAAGGAGAAATCTGCACTGGACAGAGGGGTTAAGGTGCGGTGCTGAAGCTGCCTGGTGCCCGTGGCACCTCCACATCCAGCTAAGTGCTCAGAGCATCCTCATCGTCGCTCCAGTCGGGAGGAGCGTCTGTCCCAAAGTACCGATCACCAAAATTCCCTGTGGGGAGAGAGAGAGTCAGAGTGCAGCACTGCAGGAGCGCTGGGACCCATCCTCCTGCCTGTCCTCACCCCAGCAGGCAAGGGGACAAAAAAACCAGGTTTATCTGACAGCTTGAACAGCACGGAAACTTGAGTGGTAGCAAAACTGGAGCAGCCTGGAGGCTGGTTTAGCACCCCGTGGAAGGGTGTTTCCTGGCACAGCAGAGGTGAGGACAGAAGAACACGCTGAGCTTGTTTGGGGTGAATTTGTACAAGGTGGCAGCTTCGGGAATGAGGTGGGCACAGGGCTGCTCCAGCTGTCCCAGCCAGACCTCTCCACCTGGGGCTGGAGGAGGCTCCTGGTATGTGGAATGGCACCCACTGCTTAAAAAGGAATGGCTGCTTGGCAGCTCTCAGAGCCAGCATGTCAATCCCACCCACGTGGCAGCAGGGCCCAGGAGGGGCAGTGGGTCCCCAGGTAAAATAAGGCCAGAATTAAAATGCTGCTGACAACCAGGGCTTCACCTCTCCCCACCAGAAGCACCAGAAATCCCCTCGCCTCAGGTTATTCCTACCCCGATACTCACCAATGCCAGGGATTATCCGGAAAAGGTCATTCACCTTCTTGTCCACAGCCGTGGTGATGATCTTCACCCGGGGGAACGCATAGGCAACCGAGTGAACACCCATCTCTGCCATAAGCAGGGAGAGGAGGAAGATCTTGTCCTCTGGCACATCATGATCCTACAGGAAATGCACAGGGACAGCTCAGGGGCAGAGTCACCCCAGCCTGTGCCGTGTGCCCTGACACCATCCTTCCCACGGAGGAGCCAGTTCCGGGCACAGCCCCTCAGCTGGTGCTTTGCAGGTTGTTCTGGAACCAACCACCCTCCACCCCCCTGCGTACCAGCAGCACCCGCACTGCCATCATGGCTGCGGCGCCCGTGGAGACCGTGCAGTCCATCAGGATGACGTGGTCTTCGCTGATATCCTTCGGCAGACGCAGGTAGTGGAGCTGGGCAGAGAACACGAGAGCAGCTTAGAGGATGTGGGCGAATGGAGCAACCCGAGCACTTCTCTCGATCCCTCATTCATCTCCACCCCTGGGACCCCGGCTGTCAGCTTGGAGCCAGCGCAAACGCTCGGGCAGCAAAGCAGTCCCTGTGTGCACAAACCCGCTGGCAGAGCCCACTTGAGCAGCTTTCAAAGTACTCAACCCCTGCCAAGACCGACTCCTGTGTCACTGAAGAGCTCTCAGAAAACACCTGAGTCACCCAGCACATGCAGGTTAACACCAGATGTTCTGGGCAGCCCCAGCTTTTACCTCCGGCTCGCCCGTGTTGCAGTTGGTCTGGATGAGGATGGTGCCGATGCGGACGTCCTTGCACACCGCGCGCAGCGCCGGCTCCATGGTCTCTCCCGCTCGCAGGATGGACACCCCGGTGATCTGCAGCACACAGCCGGGGTGGTCACACGGTGGAGGAGCTGCCACCACCCCACATGGCAGCGGGGGACTCCAGTGGGTAACCCCAAAGCACATCCCTTCCAAGAGGGCTGTGCTGCTCCCAGGGCAGAGTGCCTCCCACGAGTGGCACAGTGACACTGCTGATGGCACCCTTGGTCACTGGCATGCCTGACCCAGGGCGCCAGCAGGCACCACACCCAGCCTGATGGCAGCCAGGGGGGTCCTTCCCTGTACCCACAGGGCTTCCAGTGCACCCCCATGGGGCAGGTCTCAACAGTGCTTTGGCTTCCACTTACCTGCTTCCCGCTGTACGTCCTCCCTTCGTAGTCGTGTCCCTGAGGGGTCTGGACTGTGCAACTCTACAAAAACCACATGAGAAGTGTTACCAGCAGCTCTTGCACAGCTCTCAGAGGAGCCCTGGAGTCACCCAGCCATGGGCTGGGCTGGACCCTTGGACACCAAGGCAGGACAAAGAGCTGTCACCCATGGCCACACCATTGCTTCACAGCCTCAGGGAGCCCTGGTGCTCTTTAATCCAGGGGAAAGGGCTGATCCATGAGGAAGGTTGGAGGAGCAGTGCCAGGACTGTCCTGGCTCCCCAGCAGTTTTGGGTTAGGAACTGGAGAGGAAACTCAGTATCTATAGCCCTGAACCTACCTGGAACGGGAGCAGGGAGAGCGCGTGCTCAATCAGCAACCGCATCAGCCTCTTGGAGTAGAAAATGAACTCGTCTCTGCTGGTCTCCTTGTTTCTAGAGGGAAGGGAAAGGCAATGTCAGCTGTGGACTAAAGTGTGCCCCAGGAGATGCTGGCAGAGGTCAGAGGCAGCCCCTGCCCCTCTCTGGCTCATTTGTATCATCTGAGCCTGGAACTGTGGCATTGGTTTTAAGGTAAAAAGCAGAAAAATTGTTGGCAAGACCACTGAGCACTAACTGCACAGCTCCTCGATGCAGGGACCACCACCCTCAGCCCTGTCTGTGAGGACAGACAGAAGTAGGACTGGGGAGCCCAAAGACAACTGAACCCACTCCCGTGGCAGCAGAGCCCCATCCCACCCTTGGAGCCACAGCAGGAGCTTTACCTGATGATGGTGTGCATGCCCCTCACCTGAGGGGTGCTCTTCAGCACACTGAGGGTCTGAGGAAGGGGGTGGCACTGGTGGGCAGAGGCCAGGGCGGCCCTGAAAACCAAACACAGGGTCAGAAGGTCTGGGGAAGGCTGCCCGAAGGCTGGAGCACAGCACACGGCCGGAGCCATCCTCCCAGATGTCATTGGCACACTGCAAACGCACACCGAGCCCATCCAGCTGAGCTGAGCCAGCAGCCAGCCCTGCCTGCTGCCCTGCCATGGCAAAGGGACCTGCTCCCATGAATGGGGGGCACTGGAGTTAGTGGCACCTCGCAGCCCAAGGACCTGCTGGGCAGTTGACACACGGTTCACAGAATGGTTTGGGTTGGAAGGGACTTTAAAGACCGTATTGTTCCAGCCCCTTGCCCTGGGCAGGGACACTTTCCACTAGAACAGGTTGCTCCAAGCCCTATGCAACCTGGCCTTGAACACTTCCAGGTATGGGGCAGCCACAGCTTCTCTGAAGGTGGTTGGCCCGTCTTGGTTTTCACTGGTTGGGAAGAAAGTGGAAAATAACCTCAAAACCTTTTGCTGCTCTGGAGTCTTATTTGGTGATGGATCCTGGACTCATGGGGTGAAGAGGGGTTGTTGTGATTGTCTCTGTCCTACAAGAGCCAGATATTACCAGAAATGGGACAAGCAGCCAGGCTGGCAGCACTGGCACATGGCTGGAATGTGACCATTTCAGAGAGCACCTGGACCATTCCAAATTGGGAACAGCTTCAAGACTTTATGGCTGGACAGGGATGGCTCTGTGTGACTCATTCCACATAACAAATAGGGCTGGGAGCTATTCTTGGATCAAGGGAACACCATTCCTGGGGAAGTGCACAATGGAGCCCCATTAGTCACCTCTCCCTGTGAGAGCAGCAGTAATGAGAGGAAGGACACATTTGGCTTCCACAAGGCTGGGCAGGACGGACAAGCAACTCTGTCTGGGAGGAGGGCTGGGGTCCGAAAGCCACACGTCAGATCACACACGTGCCAGCGGCTGCATCCCAGCCAGAGAGATGTTGGGGAGGTGGAGAAGAGAGCAAACGAAAGCACCGCATGATTAAGATTTCAAATCAAGCAGAAACCTGGATTAATGGCACACAGGCACACAGAGGCACGCAAGCGGAGAGGAGGACAGAGAAGATGGGCAGGCATGGAGGAGGGCAGAGCTAGGCAACTTGAGGCCTCCATCCACATAGCCATCTCTTGGTCTTGGCCAACCAACACCAAACGGGACATTCCCGAGGCCCGTGGGTACTTAAGGGCTCCTTCTTGCTTTTGCCAGCTCCAGTCCTGTGCAGCAGCCAAGAGCCCCCATGCAGGGAACGCTCCGGAGAGCCAGGACAGCTGGCAGCCCTGTGGGGAGCGTGGATGGGTCATGGTCCCATCGTGGGCTCACCCACTGCCTGCAGAGCCCATCGCTGGTTTGGGACAAGCAGCCCTCAAGGCCCCAGGCCTGCTGTCAGTGAAGCGAGCTCACCCCGTTAGTGGCTGCCCCGCGGATTAGCTGCTGTCAGAGCCGCTCCCACGCCAGGGCTGTGCTGCCAGCAGCACCCACAGCTCTGCCCCCACAGCCCTCCCTTCCCTCCTCCTGCCAGAGCTGGCCTGGGAACAGATCCTGGGGGTAAAGCCCTGTCTAAACCCCTCCCTTACCCCAGGGTGCCCACGCAGTGGGTGAGGAGGGCATGAACAGCTCCTCTGCTTTGGGCAGATGGTGCCTGCACAGGGGCTGCCTGTTTGCCTGCTTTAGGGGGGCAGAGAGGGGACCCCCAACACAGAGCCACACACCTGCTCATGGCCCCTGCTGGGTTTGCCCAGGTGACAAACTGCTGCTGCCCAAACCAGAGGAGCTGTTGGGGTCATCTTCCATCCACCAGAGCCCACCCAGGGGCACAGGAATGAGCTTGCCACTGGCACCTCTCCCCTCCATCACTGCTGGGTCTATGTCACAGCATCCTGCCATGCCAGTGCCATGGGTAGCCCCTTTCCTGCCCTGGTGTGAGCCCAGCTCCTGCTCCCTGCCACAGATACCAGTGAGTGCTCCAAGCTCCATGAGTGGTGGGAACACTGCCCCTGAACTCTGAGCTGTCAGCAAGCCCCCAGGAAGCGCTGTCAGCATTCTGTCATCGAGTTTTCTGCACCTTCCTGTGACACCCACGCAGTGCGGGGACAGGGAGGTCTGGATGCCACCCTGCTCGAAAGCCACTCAGTGCTGTGGGGGTTCCTACAGTACTTTTGGGGGGAACAGGTCCCATTTTTGGGATAAAGCTGCTCTCTCAAGTGCCTCCACCCCTGTTTGGTCCACACAGCCCCAGCAAAGCGGGACCCCACGAGCTGTCTGCCCAAGACCCCCAGCCCGGGTTAGTGAGGCAGCTCACCCTGCACAGCCCTTGCCCACTCCCCACCATTAGTGTCACAACCAAAACACTGCCATAAGCGTTTGTCTCCTCACATATCCCAGCGCAGCTTCCTCTGGTCACCCGGTGGGAGGGATGTCCAGGGGAGACAAGACAGGAGGCACGAGAGTTTAAGGGGAGAGGGACAAACAGGACATGAAACAGAGGAGAAAGCACTGTCATTAGTCAAAGGGGGAAAAAAATCCCCTAATTGATCAATGGCTCTTGGACTTGTCTGGTGCCCAGGTCATCATGGTGCAGCACCAGTGCTCCTCCCTTGGTGACCAAGTCATGTCACCGCTGCTCTCCATGGCACCGGCTCCACTGCTCCAGAGACATGGTAGGACACTGTCCCACTTCTGTCCCAGGTAATGCCACACTGCAACAGAGGCTCTTGGAGCCCAGAGGGACACAGTACCATAGAATCCTAGAATAGTTTGGGTGGGAAGGGACCTTAAAGATAACCTTCTTCCACTCTCCTTGCCATGGGCAGGTCCATTAGACCATGCTGCTCCAAGTCCTATCCAGCCTGGCCTTGAACATTTCCAGGGCTCTTGCCCAGCCCTCACCCGGGGCTCTGCTGAAATCCCAGAGCAAGTGCAGGCACTCAAAACTAGAAACCTCTGCCCAACCTGCAAAACCTTCATCCAACCTGCCCTGCTCCCAGGCAAACTGCTTGTGTGCTCACAGGGATGTCCCCCTCCTGCACGCTGAAGAGATGACCAAGCCTTGGAGAGCCTGGAAAGCCAAAAGCACCAGGAACATGGGGAGAAACCCATCTCTGAACTGAACATCACTGACCACTGGGAAGACCTTCCTTCCCCTGGGCTCACCTGGACCTGTCCTGGGCTCACCATGCCTGGAGAAGGGCTGCAGGCTGAGGGAAGAATTCAGCCCCTCTGGCAGCCACCCCACCACTGCTGTGTCAACCCCTGCCCATCCCAGGAGGGAAGGAGGGAGCGTTGATGCCTCCTGTCCCTCCCTGCCAGGCAGGACTGCGACGGAACATCCAGACGGGCAGCCATGAGCACGTCAAGAAAAACGTCTTATTTTGGAAACATTTTTTCCCCCTGAGAACAAAAGCTTTAAAGGGAAAAAAAAAGAAAACGGAAAGAAGAAGAAAGAAAGAGAGAGAGAAAGGGGTGACCATCTCCCAGGAAGGCTTCAGGAAGCATCCTCAGCTCTTTGTGGAACATGCTATCGAGCAGGAAGCAGACAAGAGACATCCAGCTACAAAGGAGCTGATGCAGTCAAGGCATTTCAAACACGTACACGGCTGCCTTTCAGGGCTGACATTTCAAACAAGGGCTATTAAACTGCGCCACGGGTTGATATTTAAAGACACAATTGGCAAAGGGCACGCCAAGCTGATCGGGACCTTGGGGGTGGGGAATATTGATTGGCGAGGGGAATCGGCTGGAAAGAGTGCTGGATCTGGGAACAGGGCTGGATGCTGAGAGCGTGGCAGGAGGGATGGAGAGCAGGCTGGTCTGGGAGCCCTGTGCCTTGGTGGGCATGGGCTGGCTGTTCCAACTCCTGCTACCAGGCTGCAGGAGAAACACCCACCTGGGCACGGATAGAATGGGAGTGCTGGTATGGAATTACATCTCCAGCACATGCACCGTTCCACAGGGGAAGCTGGACAAGAAATATCCCAGCAGCAAGGATGCTAAGGTCTGACCTGTTCTCTGGGGGAATAACTGGGAAGGCAGTGAAACTCTTCAGCAGCCAGCAGTTATAGGATGAAAACACGCATTGTAGGTCCAAGGAAGGCACCATTTCCTTTAAACTCCCCAGAATTCACCCATCTGATCAGGGAAGAGCACTCCCTGCCTGTCCCAGCCAGCCCCTCGGTCAGAAAAAGCAGCCCTGGAGCACAGCCTCCAGAAGAACCTCGGACTGGGGCCAGATCTGAGCATCCAGGTTTTATCCTGCCAGCACAAAGCCCTCCCTGTGTCCCCACCGCCAGCAAACAGTGGTGACATCAGAACAACAACCCTGACATTTAGAAGAAGCCATTCCAGACAAGAGGATGGGGAATTGTTTGTGATGAAAAGCCCATATTTGCCAGGCACATCTCCCTCGTTGCGTCTCTCCATCCACCTGGTTCCTCCTGCAGAGCCACAGAGGGGCTGGGGGACACAGCAGTGCCAGGAGAGCACTGAGGCTCCAGCAGAGGAACAGATTTGGGTTTTTGCAGGAATTTTTTTCCAGATTTTATGTCAAAGGCATAAATGGAAACCACGAGCCTTAGACAGAACATAAAACCGGCTGTGGCTGTCGTGATCACAGAGGTGTTTCTGCAGGTCAGGGTTACCTTTCCAAACTTGCCATCATAAAACTACTAATACTTTATGGATACATTAAATGCCTGATTTTTAAGGTGCAGAAAAAGATCACCTGTACTGAGTGCCCCTTTGATTAAAGGGGAGACTCCCTGGAAAGAAAGGAAATTTTATGTGTGTATATGTGTATACATACATAAAAATTTTATTTATATATACATATAATTTTATATGTCTATATATATATACACACACACACATACACCCATACACACACACATTAGTGTCTTTGCTAATGTTATCCCTGCCATATTTTAAAGTAACAGATTTCTCTCCATACTAAACAGCATCTTCCCACCTGGACCTCCAGACACAGAGGGAAGCTTAGGTGTCTGTATGGAAATGTCAGGCCCCAGGGTGTTACACAACCAAAGAGACATAAAATAAAACATCCACTTGCCCTAGTCTAGAAATGACTGGCTGAAGCAGAAATAAGTAAGGCAGGGCCTCTTCCCTGTTCATCTCAGGTATTTTAAAAGCTCATTGTATGCCAAAGGTAAATTTTAGGGCTACTTGAGTTGAGCATCTCCATACAATGATGAAGATTTAAATGGAAGTCCATTTGCAATAATGCATTCCCTCTGCTTCCTACAGAAATATCTGAAAGCCTTAATGGAAGCAAGAGAGCCAAAGTCCCATCTGGAGGCACATGCTGAAGAGGTTAAGTAAATCAACATATAACATCTACCTGCAGATACCTCGAAATCAGAAATCCTGCTGGAGTTGGGCAGCAGGGTTTTCTCAGTCCTCCAGCAGTGGCTGTGCAGCCTCTGGATGCAGTGGGAAAGGGGGTACATATGCCCACATGAAACTGCTATGCTACTTGGACACTTCCAGGGATGGGGCATCCAAAGCTTCTCCGGGCAACCTGTGCCAGGGCCTCACCACCCTCACAGGGAAGAATTTCTTCCTAATATCCAATCTAAGTCTCTCTTCCTTTAGCTTACAACTCTTCCCCCTTGTCCTATCACTATCTGTCCAAGAAATACGTCACTCTCCAACAATTTTTTTTAAATTTTTAAGATGCTTTGGCTAATCTAATAATTTACATTTAATGATCTTTAATCATCGGGGATGGAGAGTTGCTCTGAAAATGGTTCAACTTAGAGGATGAAGAGAAATAAAACACAAACTCAGAGTGCAAAGCCTCCCCTCTCACAGAGACTGGGGGTCCCCAGCTACAAACCTGGCCCTGCCCCAGCTTCAGGGGTCTGCGCTCCAGCTGGTGGCACATCCCTGGGGAGCAGCCCCGTCCCTGCCAGCCCAAAGCCAAGGACAAAGGCGGCCTTTTGTCACCTTGGAGCGTGACAGGGCCGTGCACTACACGAGCTGTCAGTCCCGCTGCAGGTCAGGGTGAGGCCAAGCAGTGCCTGGCATTGGAAATGCCTCGGCTGCACAGACAGGACAGAGTGAGGGCTCTTACCTGACACTGAGTTCACGCTGCGGCAGCAACACAAAGACACAATGCAACCGGTATTAAGCATTGTCAACACCAGGGTCGTTTCAAGACAAAAAAAAAGGAAAAATAGGAATATTTTCCTGCATTCCCATGTAGCCTTTCACCCTTCTTCCCCTCCCCAGGTCTACGAAAGCCTCCCCCAAGGCAACCCCTTGCCTGGCTGGCAGTGGTACCCATGGGAGCTGCAGGGTGTGCCACAATATTCCCTGGGTGTGCCACAATATTCCCTGGTTGGATCTCAGGGGCTGGGGGGAAACAGACATTCCCCTCCCCTGGTCTGTGCCCCACAGCTGGGTGTCCTCCTCAGCCTGGTGCCAGCACCAATGCCAGGGCTCTGATCCTTCCTCCTGTGCCCGAGGGTTTAGAAACCACATTCCCAACCCCCCAGAGCTCAGTGCTGGGAATCCAGGCAATCAGCTGCTCCGGGAGGGGGAACCTGCCAAGACACCTTTGCCCAAGAGTGGTCCCTCCTGAGCAGGCATGGGAAGCAGGATGCTGTGGTGTGCCAGCTTCCATCCCAGGGCCGAGCAGCTCCTACCACCTGGGAGCTCCAAAAGACTTGAAGGAATCAAGCCCTTCACTCTCAGGTGCATCCATCTCCAGGTCACACTTCTTCCACCTCCCAGGACATCGCTCTGAGCATCTCCATGACTGAAACATCACTAAAGCTACAACTGTGGGGCAGGAGGAGGCTGTGCTGCTTGGGGACAGCAACACACAACGGCACCAGCTGATCACAGAGTCACAAACCACCAGTCAGGACTGGCCCGGGACACACAGGAGAAGACTTGTTAAAGCCAGTGGTGGGGAAGTGATGGAGCATGTGCCTGGATCAGGGCTCGAACACTGATGAGACTCTGGGTTTTGAAACCCAGGGCCTGCACTCAACACAGACGTGAAAAAGTGGGCTCCTGACTGGAAAGACTGTGCAGTAGTGTCTGCATGGGGGGAGGGGGAAAAGAAAAGCCCAAGAGCTGAAGCAGTGGAGGGTTTGGGGCGATGCTGCCCCAGGAGGGCTGCAGGCAAGGGGGTACATCCCTTGGATCACAGAAGGATGGTTGATTTGTCCCCTGATGACGTGCTCTCCCAGGTAGGGAAGGAATCTGGAGTGAGGGAGAGGGCTGGGAGGAGCTCACAGGGACTCCCACACCTGGAGCACAAAGGAAGCCAGGCCATTCCCACCCGGGCACCCAGAGCATGGCTCCCTGCAACGCCACCACTGCCAGGCAAGGCTGAGAACCTCCCTCTCCACCCGGCAGCTCTTACCTCTTCCAGCTGGCTGTGGACATGCTGAACAATCAGGTCGATGGCCACGGTGTTTCCACTCCCTGGAGTGAACCAAAAGCAGCAGAATTACAGAATCACAGAATTGTGAAGGTTGGAAAAGCTCTCAGAGATCACCGAGTCCAACCGCTCCCCCAGCACTGCCAAGCCAGCCACTAAGCTATGTCCCCAAGTGCCACATCTACACATCTTTTAAATCCCTCCAGGGATGGTGACTCCACCACTGCCCTGGGAAGCCTGTGCCGGGGCTTGACAGCCCTTTTGGTGATGAAATTTTCCCTGATACCCAATCTGAACCTCCTCTGCTCCAACTTGAGGCCCTTTCCTTTTGTCCTGTCACTTAATACCAGAGAAAAGGAGTCACCCTGATCAGGACCAGTTTTCTTCCATGTTTCTTCCTCAAATTCCCCACTGTGCTCAAAACCACACAGTACCCCTGCTTCCCCAAAGAGGCCTTTCCTGCCAAAGCAGGAGACATTCCTGCTTTTATTAAACCCTTATTCAATAATCTGTTACCGGGTATGTGCAAGTCACCTCCAGCTCTTCAGTCACTGAGCTGCCAGGACGTGGCAGGGCAGGGGGTGGCTGAGGGAAAAGCACAGACTTTCCCCATGGAACCTGCACTGGGCCAGTGCTTGGAGACACTCGGCTGGAGGGACCTTTGCTTTGGTATGGGACAGCCACCCTGTCCCCACCAGCTGGAGGGAGGGGGACTGGCCAGCAGAGCTGAGGGCAGAGGGACGGGGTCTCTGAGGGACTGCCCTTCAGGCCAGCCCTGGGCAGGCACCTCGGGGGACGACGATGTCCGCGAGGCGCATGGTGGGCTGGATGTACTGGTCGAAGGCGGGCTTGACAAACTTGTTGTACTGTTTGATGACACCCTCGATGTCCCGGCCGCGCTCGCTGATGTCCCTGCGCAGGCGGCGCACCAGGCGGATGTCCGAGTCCGTGTCCACAAAGATCTTCAGATCCAGGAGCTGAAGTGGGAAGGGAGGGAACAAACCACACCGGGTCAGGTGTGTGACAATCCACCTTCCTACCGCGCTCAGCACACCTCCCGGCTCTGCTCTGCTCCAGCGTTGCAGGAGCTTTTCCTTGGAACCTGCCTGGTGCTGCAGCGAGTCCCCTGCTGCCACCTGTCTGTTACTCTTGTGCCCTCTGAGACCTGTCCTGCTCCAAACCCTGTCCCCTCTACCAACCAGCTCCAACACATTGGCTGGATGTTATTTAGGAGCAAGGAGACAAAAGGAGTTACTGCCCACAACACTGACCAACAGGATCCACCCAGGAGCACTGGCTCCTTAATCATAGAATCCTGGGATGGTTTAGGTTGGAAGGAACTTTAAAGATCATCTCATTCCAAGCCCCTTCTATAGGCAGGGAATTAACACTGGAAAGTTGCCCAGCACAGCTGGGCAGCTCATGAATCTGCCCTTAATTGCAAGAGGCAGGAGCAGGGATGCTGAGGAAAGTCTCCTGGGGGATTGACTCAGCTGTCCACTGGAGGTCATCCTTGCTCCAGGAAAGTGCAACCCAAGTGCTTGCTTGGCAGGGGAGGGAACTTTTTAGACAGAGCTTGGCTAAGTCTGTGCATGGCTCACTGCCTGATGGAGCATTTGTCAGGGCTGTGAAGATGCTCTGAGGGCTGGAGCACCTCTGCTATGGAAACAAGCTGAGAGCTGGGGCTGTTCGGTCTGGAGAAGAGAAGGCTCTGAGGAGACCTTCGAGATCTTTCCATTGCCTAAAGAGGCTTCAAGAGAGTTGAAGAGGGAGTTTGGACAAGGGCCCAGAGTGACAGGACAAGGGGGAATGGCTTCAAAGTGACAGAAGGCAGGGTTAGATTAGAGATTAGGAGGAAATTCTTCTCCATGAGGGTGGTGAGATGCTGACACAGGTTGCCCAGAGAAGCTGTGACTGCCTCATGCTTGGAAGTGTTCAAGGTCAGGTTGGATGGGGCTTGGAGCAACCTGGTGAAAGGTGTCTTCTGTCTATGGCGAGGGGTGGGACTGGATGTTCCTTTAAGGTTCCTTCCAACCTAAACCACTCTGTGATTCTGTGATGTGTCCAAATAATTCCCAAGAAAGCCTGAACTGCTGGATGAGTCGGTGCTAGCAACACTGGGTTTGTGCACTAGAAGTTCAGCAGACTTTGCCTCTGGCTATGCAAGCTGCAGCAGTGTGGAGGTGAGCTATTTCCAGTTGTATTTATGCACCAGCACTGCCAGGAACCAGGTCACCACTCAGCACAGCTCCTGGTTCCTGGGCACAAATGGCTGAGATCGAGGTATTCGCTGAAATGTTTGACCTCTGCCAGGGCTCTTCCCCTGCTGCTGCAGAGTCAAAGCCTGTTTCTCCTGCACAGGGAAGTGCTGCAACAGCTGGTGTAACCTGGAAGGGGAGGTCACCTCCCTTCTGCTGGACCTCAGGAGAAAGCATCCTCCCACCACCTCCTGCCAGAACTGCTTAGAAACCCCTCCTCACCTTCAGGAGCTCCTTGTCTGCGAATGCCATGATGCCTTCAAAGATAATCACATTGGCGCCATAAAGGGTTTTCTGTGGAGTCAAAATGGATGTGGTTAAGCCCAGAACATCTGTTCAGAGATGCCTCATCCCAGAGCTGTGGGTTGTGAGTGACTGCAACAGCTCACCCAAAAATGCATCCTGAGCCAGGCACAGAGCAGAGGGCGACAGCGCAAATCTGAGTGCCAAGGGCAGGGGTTGGAAGGGTCCAGTTGGCTCCCTCCCCCTGCCTTGGCCATCCCCCCACCTCGTCCCACCCCCCTCAGGGTCCCATACCCATTCCTTCTTCCGGCTGTGGGTGGTGAAGTCGTAGATGGGGATCTTGACACTCTTGCCTTGCTTCAGCTTCTTGAGGGTGGCGATGATGAGGTCAAAGTCAAAGGCGTCGGGGTGGTCAAAGTTGAAGTCGTTGCTGGCTGCCTGCTCCTGCTGCTGCTTGGTCAGCACCTGCCACAGAGTAGAGCTTGGGGCACGTGGCTGTGCAGTTCCCTGCCCAGTGCCGTGCCCAGTCACCTCTTCCCTTGAACACTTCCAGGGATGGGGCAGCCACAGTTTCTCTGGGCAACCTGTGCCAGTGCCCCACCACCCGAGGGTTATGCCAAGGGCCGCGGCAGCCTCAAGAGCCTGGCCAGGGCCACGAGCAGCCTCACCTTGTAGAAGGAGTCCATGGACAGCAGAACCACCCATGGCACATCAAGAGCCTCAATGATCATGGTGGCCACCGTGGTCTTCCCAGAGGCGCTGCCTCCTCCCAGGCCTGCCAGGGAAAAGGGAATGGAGTCATCAACTCCGGGCACAGCCTTTCCCACCCCAGGCTGGAGCCCAGGTCCTGCTACTGTTGCACTAAGCTGGAGGAACCTTAAAAAAGGGAAATCATAGGCACTCCAGGAGATTATCCTCGAAAAAGTCAAGTGGCATGTACTGGAACTGCCAGCAACATGCCCAGCAAAGGCTGGGAAACCCTTCACTACATGGTTGTGTAACACGGTGAGAGCTGGCATGGGAACCAGCCCAGACTAAATCCCTGGGAACTCGTGACAGCCCAGGCAACAGGAGTTGAGGGAACAACAAAGACTCTGGTCTGCTACAGTCTATCAGCCCCTCTGCAGACTCTTGGGTTCAGCCCACCCAGTCAGTGCTGGACTAACCACGGGGACTCTCCCTGCTCCTGTTCGGGCTAGAGCCAACCCCAAGATCTCCTGGAGAGCCACAGGGCAGGTGGCAGCGATGCTGCCTGGGCAGTGTGGAGGTGTCCTACCTATGACGAAGGCCTCCTTGGACTGCGTCCCGTGCTCGTTGTACCACGGCGGCCGGCCCGCTGTGTAGATGGTCCTCTTGCTGGTGCGCAGCAGTGGGGGCTCAGACTTGCACTGGCTGGTGGTTCGCTTGCGGGGGGGCTTGGTGGAGCCCACCGTGGGATACAGGCGGTCCAGGGATTCAGCGCTGCTGTTACTGGGGACGGCGAGAGGAGGCAGCGCAGTTACCGGGAGCGGGGAAGGAGAAGTGTTCCCAGTGTGTGGGAGTGGCGTCCCGAGGGGATCCCACGCCATATGGATGAGGGATGCAATGGAAGAGGGGGAGAGGCAGGCACAGCCCTGCTGCAGCACTACCAGCACCCACACCTCTGTGACCTCAGGCCATGGCCAGCACAGAGGAATTCTTACACACGAGCAGCTTTAACCTGGAACAGGCGCAACGCAAACGTCCCTCCCTAAAATCCTGCTGCTTGCAGAAGGTCTGTGTGAACTAAACCCCCCAGTGAGCTCTCAAAGCACGGAGGGGTGTGTTACAGGGGGCAACAACCCCTCCTGATGTGCCAAGGGACCTTTCTTGGGGATAGAAGTCAAACACACAGGCTACAGCTAAACTGTCCTCATCCTCCCACCACCAGTTCCATTTCTCTTCCCACTCTGAGCACTGCACTCCCACTCAAGCTCTAGTTCTCCCCCTCCTTTGTCCTGAAGCCCCTGGGGCCAAGCCTGTGAGCTGGGCAGAGCCAGGCAGTGGGAATGCCAAGATGCTGGCATCAGCTTTGCCTTGGGAGCTGGGCGAGCTCCGAGCTCACCCGGAGCCGTGGAGCAGCTGAACGCCTCTTTCTTATCTCCCCTCCCACTGCAGCCCCGGGGAGGGAGAGGAACAACACACCCTCCTGAACCCTTTCCAGCTTGGCAGCGGGAGAGCAGTGGCTGGGAAATGATAAGTGGCCTCTGGCCAGGAGATAAGCTACAGCCACTGCCCAGCCAGCGTGGGCACAGGGAGGATTATTTATACCAGTGCCCTCTCCTCCCTGCTCCTGCTCCACCACCTCAGAGGGATGTCTGCCTGCTGGGAGAAGGTGCAAAGGGCTCCTCCCTGCTTGGGCTGCTCTTCTCCCCAGCCATGACTGGGCTGGAAGGGAAACCAAGAGATCTCAGCACCAATGGCTCCAAACCAGCCCTATTTGGTACAGCTCAGCCGAGCCAGGGGGGCATTGCTGCCACTCTGTTATGGTTTGCTTTTGAAAGGGCTTAAACTGCAGGGCTTTACAGATTTTGGGTTGATTTTAAGCTGTTTCGGTATGAAGGTTAATTCCCTTCACCCCCTGAGCCCCTTTTAGAACAATTTTAGATAAAGATCAAAATTTCAGACCCGCCATCTGTGCGTGAAGTCACACAGCAAACCTCCCAGGCAGAGTGGAGATGGCCCTGGCAAACCCCCTGGGCATGGCAGGATCCCCCCAGGAAACCATCCCTACCTCCTGCACCGGCACATCCCTGCAGAGTGGGCAAGGAGACAGGGATTTTGCTTGACTTTGCTGAACTCTTGCTAACAAAAGGCAGGTTGTAGCCCTTGCCCCTGCACCAGGACCTCTCCCACCGATGCCCACCTGAAGGTGTGAACCCACAGAGTGCCCCACAGGAGCCTCAAGCCTTCAACACCCCATCCCTTGCCGGAGCCCATCGGCACACACAGCCAGCTCCAAGTGGGTTCCGGCTCAACCAGGAGCCACGAGCACTCCAACTATCACGTTTAAAAACCAACCTCAGGAAGTGAGACCATCAGGAAACCTTCTGGGGTAATCGCCAAAATGGTTCTGTCCGCCAAGAGCAGCAAACCCAGATGGGATAGATGGGTCTCCCCTCCCACTGGTGCTATTCCCAGGGTGGGGCCGACAGCAGCTGGTGGTGCCGGTGCACGAACAAAGTCATTTTGGCTTGATAAAAGCAGAGATGACAAACCCCCAGTTGTTTACCAGAAAAATAAAGTGGTTCCTTTCACCCGCATCCCAGTCCCTCTCCTGGGACCGTGGTTACTCCAGAGCCCTGCCACTGGCGCTGCACCGCGGGCTGCTCGGCTGCTTTTCCTCTGGGAATGCACGCCGGTCTCCACGAGACAGGCGAGCCTGTCGGGATGCTCTGCTCCCTGGTGCCACACAGTGCCAAGCTCTGCTGTGCCAGCTCGCAGATCCCCACCTAGGCCATCATTCCCAAAGTGACTCAGAGCTGGGCAAAGCTCTGTTTTTCAGAGCAAGGCTGACCTCTGCTACCGGTGCCTCTGACCAGCATCCACATCATCCAGCTCCTGGCAGGGACGGGGAGGTTTGGACATGGACGGCTCTGGCAGTGCCAGAATTACTGGCAATGGCCACAGCTCCATCCTGCTTTCCCAAGTGCCACCCCTCCTCTCCGCTCTCCTGCGTGCCCACAGCACACCCAGGGTGCTGGCACAGAGGGGACATTCCTCTGGGATGCAGGGACGTGCACCTCCAGGAGAGGAGCAGAGCCATCCTCCCCCTGCACGCACCTGGGGCTGCTCTGGGATGCAGCACTTGACTCCTGTTCCAAAAGTCAGTGCTTTGCCTCGTCTCATCCAAATATTTCTGGGCTTTCACCAAAATTCTGCACAGTTCTATCGATATCACCTACACTGCTGGTGCCTGTATAGGAGGCAGATATTCTACACCTCTCAAATCCACCTTTCCCATGATTTATGTGGGAGAAGGAGGGCTGTGGGGCGGTCTGCAGGGCTGTCCCAGAGCTCCCCAAAGGTCATGCCTTTTCTCCTAATGTTACACTTCAAGATTTGTAGATGTTTTCCATGTCTGCCTTTGCCAGAAAGGGGATCTTCCTAGCTCCAAAGGGATGGTTGATCCAAGCCATCTCTGCTGGCCGTTCTTCCCTATCCCTCTTCAAAAATTCCCTGTAGCAGTGATAAAGACCCTGCAATATCCCGACCTGCAGAGCCCTGAGAGAATGAGACTCTGTTTTGCTGGAGTCCATGCCATTCCTTGTCCCACACAGACCCTCTTCAGGGCTGTGGATCACTGGGGTTCAGCAGCTCAGTGCCACAACCAGGAAACACTCTGGTTTGGTATCCCCTTTCCTGCCAAGCCTACCTGTCCCCAGCTTTTGGGGATGCTTTGCCTTCCCTGCAGCTGGTGCATCCTCGTTGGAGCCTCCTCGAGGGGGTGTGGGGTGTCTGCTCCCCACAAGGGCTCTCCAGCCCTGCTGCCGTGCCAGCATTAATGAAGGAAGCATTCTGTTCCTGCTTAGTCCAAGCATGGATTTGCTGAGGTGTGAGGGCCATCCCTCTCCTTCCCCACTGCACTCCCATCCCCAGGCTCTGCATTCCACTGCCTTCTCAGCCCTCTGACCACCCTGGATCCGTGCTGGATCGGGTCAGGAAAGGCAGCAGATCCCAGCAGTGCCCACAGCAGCAAGGAAAGATGGCACAGCCCCAAACCTGAACTTGGCAGTGGACAGGGGAGCATGTCCTGGGCTCTGTGCCCCGTAAACAACCCACCAACCGAGCTCCCAGCCCTCGGGACCCCCCAGCAGCCCCCTGAGCCTGCCGAGGCGCCGGGCTGGCCGCAGCCGTGTCCCATGGGAGGTTGATCTTTTCCAGGCTGCTGCCTGCGCTCTCTAGAGCTCTCTAGAGCCCTCAGCTGTCTAGGAGATAGGAATTGGAGCTGGGGGACCGGGACTGGGGCCACCGAGGGTTCGCTCCAGCACGCAAACAGGTGAAAACCAGTAAATCCCACCCAAAAACGAGGTAAAACTCACCCGCCATCCGGCCCAAGGGCCCAGCAGCCTGAGATGCGGACGCTGGAGAAGGCTGGGGGGCTGCTCATCTCCCCCTGCCGCCGAGCTGGGGGTGGTCCTGGACAGAGGGTGTCACCCCCTGTCCCTGCCTGCACCTCGGCTCCTGTCCCCAACCTCTGGCACTACCAGGGCGGGAAGGCAGCCGGGCGAGCCTCGGGACTCGGAGCCATGCACGGAGCGTCCCCCTGGCACGGGGACTGCGGGGTCCCGAGGGGTCGGGTCGACACAGACCCCCCGCAGATCCGGGGGGCTGGAAGATGGAGGCAGGAGAAGCGAGCAGAGCCGGGGGAGTGTCTGCGTCTGGGAGCTGCGCGGCGGTCAGCAGCATAAGAGGATAGCTTAACCTCCAGATTACGTTCATTACCTGATATTAATAGCACTGGCTTGATTAAAAAAAAAAAGCAAAGCGGGGGGGTCGGGGGTGAAGTGACACCTCCCCTCACCGCCCCCGGCACACGCAATAAACACCGGCCCCCGGCGCCTCTGCTCCCCAGGACCGGGGGTGTCCCACCGCCCTGGACGAGGGGGCTCAGCAGGGAGGGCACCTGGTAAGTGACATCCACATCCACGGGCACTGCTGAGTCCCCAGTGGGCTCCGGACGCTGGTGGGGAGGGGTCTGCAGGGGGGCAGGAGGGGATGGCCCCAGGGCAGGGGTGGAGGGGGTTCCCAGCCAGCACGTCACATGCAGCTGGTGGAGCAGCTGGGGCTCAGGGCCAGGGGGCTGCTGGCTGTGCCGGGCTTTTCGGTGTAGGACTCACCCTCCTCCCTGAGCTCCCATCGGTGGGGGTCCGGCTGTGAGTCCCCCACCCCCAGTCACTCAGCTCCCCAAGAGCTGCCCCTCACTGTCCCCTCAGCCCTGGAGTAAACAAGTGGGTGAAACTCAACACCCGGAGCCGTGGGTGGCTAAGAATAACGTCCTGCTGGCTGCTGAGCCTGGCTATCCGCTCCTTCAGCACCCCCTGCCAGCTGACCCTTGCCCCCACCCTGGGCCTGCCAGCTCCTCTGCCAGCGTCAGGCTCACCACGGAGGGCAGGGAGCTTGGGCATCCTGTGGGAAGCCAGGCAGGAGCTGATGGGCAGGACATGGGCCAAGGGTGGGAGATGTTGGGCACCACGGCATGGGGATCCCAGCTGGCCCTGGGGTAGAGGGGCTAGGGCAGAGCAGCCCCCACTCCACAGCCCCTGGCTGCTGAGGAGGGAAGAAGGTGGCAGAGGACACCTTGAGGGCTCTGCCAGGGACACAGAACATCCCAGTGATGTTCCATGGTCACTGAGTGAGACTCCAGACTCCTGAGATGGGAGCTTGGCCTCTGAGCTGAGGGGGTCCAGGGTGGGTACTCCCTCCTGCTCAGCACCAACACCTGGAGATGGGCCCCTCCTCCACCTTCTGGAGCCACCAGGGCTATTCCAGAGGCAGGGGGCACACACTGCATCCCGGTGTCCTCAGCAAACCCCTCCTGAACATGGGGGGCACCAGCCCCCTCCTGCTCCTGCTCACCAACAGGACCTGCAGAGGAGACCATCACCCTGAAAGATAGAAACCTGATGGGAACCAGGAATGAGGGGCTGGTCCTGAGGCAAGGGACAGGGACAGGAGGGTTTTGGGGTAACCTGTCCCCAGCGGGAGCTGCAGCTGCTGCCCCGACATCAGGGAAATGAGCGATGATCAAAGGAACTTTTCCACCTCTGATCTCTGCCCGGACTCTCCTCTTGCTGTAAAAGCTCTCTCAGAAGTTTAAAAATAAAATCCTCTTCCGGAGCCACTTCTGTTCCTTCTCATTAAAGAAGCAAAAAAGCAAAGGGACGCAGGACACGGCGCGAGGAGCCCTCGCCCAGGGATATTGTTCCTTATCGCACGCTCCTGCTGCCACTTTTCCTGCCTTTGTTAAAATGTCCGAGGGAGAGGAGCAATTCTCCCAGCATCCCACTCCACACCCCTGCCAGATTCCCAGGTGGGACTGGAATTGCCCACACTGGCTCCAAACCTCAGCAGTGACAGAGCCTTCCTCCTGGCACACGTTCCTCTGCAAACCTCCTCTGCTTCCCAAGTCCCTTCACAGTTGCTGAGCTCTCACGCAGGCCAAAAGTCCTGGGGTTTGGCCTTTTTTCCTTCTAGATGATTTTTAAGCACAAATCCCTCCTCTAATCACAGTCTCCAGGAGCTGGACTTAAAATGGTGAGGAAGAGGAAACCAGGTACAAAGGCCAGGACCCCCTTTCCCTCCCAGGGATGGGTTTCCCATAGGATTTAAAGATGGAAGCTGGATTGCATGTGGCTTTTCCTGGTTTGGTCATGCATATTGTCACTGGATAGGTGGAAGAGATGTGGACACACCATGCCTGGGAGAGGGTCCTGCTCCCAGATCCACCCCCTGTGAGCAGCACCTGCAGGAGCGTTGGAGGCCAAACCTGCTTCCTCCATCACTGAGCTGGGCTTTGTTGGGCTGGATCTGTGTGTGACAGCCCTTGGATGGGCCTTGCCTGTCCAGGGAACCATCCCAGGGGATGAAGCAACCCGCCCACGTGATGCAGAAACCCACCCAAGGGATGGAGGAAACCATCCAAAGGATGGAATAACAAGTCCAGTGGATGGAGAAACCTGCCCGTGGGATGGAGGAGCCTGCCCAGAGGATGGAGGGACTCACACAAGGGATGGAGGAGCCTGCTCAGGGGATGGAGGAACCTGGCTGCCACCCCACTGCCAGTGGGGATCCAGGGGCACCAAGACACTGCCTGGCAGTCCCGCCGTGCCGTGCCCGTGCCGTGCCCTATCCACGCACATCCTGCCAACCCATCGAACGTCACTCCCGCTTTACCCGGCCTCGTACCAACCTCTGCCCTGGCCAGAGCCACCCAGAGCCAGATGGTTCATCCCAGCAGCTCCACACACACACACACGCTGCCTTCCAGCTCCATTATGGCCTCTGCTCCCTCACCACAAAAGGACAAACATTTCCCTCTTCAAACCCAATTATCCGCTGCTATTTATACCGAGCGGGAGCCGCGGTGGAAGGGGCTCTGTTACACAACCCGGTTACTCATCCCTTGCTCGGTCGGCGCAACTCGGGGAGGCTCCTTCTTCTCATCCTCATCCTCATCCTCCTCCTCATCCTCATCCTCATCCTCCCTGCTACCCACTGCTGACTCACAGGAAAGGCACAGGTAGCGGATTTAGCTCCTGGAACATGCGGGATGGTTTGGCACTCACTCTGGGGTCAGTCGGCCAGTGGGGTGGGGTGTTGGTACCCTACAACCAGGGATGCAGGGATGCTCCATCCCTATAAGCTTTGCCACATCACCAGCCCTCCCAGTGATGCTCCAAATCCAATTCCAAGACGTTTGATGTTTGGGAGTAGTCACTCTCCTCAATCCCTGAGGATTGAGCTGGAAAAGGGGTAGCCGGAAAAGGGGGTGGACGATGGAGGGAAAACACGAGTGTGTGTGTGTGTCAAAATCGCCCTGCATGGGGGTTTTGGGTGTAAAAGTTTAGGTTGTCCCACTCCTTGTGCTTGATGGAGCAGATGCATGTACCAGCAAGCCTAGAAAATGGGAGCTGTGGTTTATCTGCTGGGAAATTAGGGGAAAAACCACAAAACAAGGGAAATAAGGAGAAAGGTGACAACGCGAAGGGGAAAAAAGGGGGGATGAAAATAAACAAGGGATAAGGCGGGGGTGGGAAAAAACAGCGGATAAACGGTTGGTTGGTGGGAAAGGCGAAGGGTTTTAACGCAGCGATGGTCTCGGGGAGGCCCCACTCGCGGAAGTGGCATCGTGGGGGACGGGACCGGCACCGCAACGCCCCGGACGCGGCGGGAACGGGAACCGGCGGCTGCGGGGCGTTGCGGTGCCGGTCCCGTCCCGGAGGGGCTATCCCGGGGAAAAGAACGCGGGCTCTTACCTGTCGTGCGGTTCCACCGGAGCCCCCTCGGGCACCGGGGCCGCGGCCATGGTGCTGCGGGGAGAGGCGGGAGCGGCGGGGGCGGCGCTGGCGCGGGGATCCCCGGGAATTGTAGTGCGGGACCGGGAAGGGGGGCGTGCGGAGCGGTTTGGGGTGATGTGCGGTGCAGGTGGGTGGTGGGAGCTGTGGGGTCCAGGTGAGCACCGCAGGGTGATCTCAGCGTGGCTGGGAGCTGTAGGGCACAATGAGGGGGGCTGTGGGGTGCAGGTAGAGGCTTTGGGTACTGATAGGTGCCGTGGAGTGAAAAGGGTTTTCCCCCCACCCCCTATCGCTGCCAGCAGAGCTGGGGGCAGCAGGGTTTGGGCAGTTCCAGGCCCTGACCTGGTCACTGGGCACGGGGAGTGGAGAAGCTGGGGGACCCCAGCCCTGTGGGGGTCCCAGGGTGCTGGGTGGGATCTGGTTTTACTCAACATCGTGCTCCCATCTCGTGTCTGGCGTCCCCGGGGCAGAGGTTTGGGGTACCACATGTTTGGGGAGGGGGGGGGGCAAGGCAAGTGCTGCTTCTGGAGTCCCCATCCTGCCTTTGGGGAGCCTGGAGCGTCCATGGGGAAGGGTCGGGTTCTCAGCCAGATCAGGGGAGATCAGTCTAAATCTGTCCCTGACTTGGGTTCGGTGCCAAAGAAAACATTATGGAGCAGAAGAGGATTTATTCCCACGCCGGGAGGGCCGGGAGGTGGGGCCTGGGTCCCGCAGAACTCCCCAGGGAGGAGAGGTCCTGGGCTGGATGCGGCCCCTGGGGCTGGGAGACCCTGGACGCTGCTGATGGCATGGGTGGACTGGGAGCAGCTTTAGGGGGATTTCTACCCCTAAAATAGGGGAGTGGGGGGCAGCTGGACATTGGGCTGTGGGCACCGGGGATCCTCTGGAGATCCTTCTGTCACCAGCACTGCCAGCTGTGCCAAGTGGTAGTGCAGGAAGCATCCCTAGTCCTCACCCTCCCCACCCTCCCCATCCCAGTTTTGGGGGCACCCCTGGGCTCAATCCCCAGTGGACAGGGGAAGGACAAATCCAAACCCACTGGATCCCACGTCCAACCCTCCCTCCGAAATGCCAAATAACGATGACAGCAGTGCTAATAAAAAATCAATAACCATTTATTTGATACAGCTGTTTCATACATACAGTACAGGGAGCGCCTCCGCGGGGGCTCAGCTGCTCGGACAGTACTCTCCAACTGAGGATTTGTCAATGATTAACAAAAGAACAGATCGTCACAAATCGGGAGCTTATTATAAGATAGTTTACCGTTAAAACAATTTTATTTTTTTTTTTTTGCAAATAAACACTTTTTAATATATATATTTATATATTTATATATATGGTTACAAGTGATAAATTGAAAATTCTTTTTTTTTTCTCCTATTTTTTTTTTAATGTTTTCATTTTTTCCCCAAAATACACTTATGCACTAATAACTGGCATCGACGAGAAACATTCGGATATGCCGTGGGATGGGTGTCACGAGGAGAGAAAGAAAAGAACAAAACGCTCCCAAGGTTCCTGGGTGTGAGAGATGCTCCAGGCCCAGGCAGCTCCACCCACTGTGGCTGGATTTGGCCCTCGCTTCCTGCCTGGAGCTGGCGCAGCACAGACACCCCCACCAGGGTGTGGTGTCAGTGCCAGGGGTTCCTCAGCCACAGCAGCCCCCTGGGACTGAAGCTTTCCATGAGGTCTTCCCACAGGGTTGCAGTCCATCCCTGCTCCCACAGAGGTTTAGCCCTTTCCTTAGGGACACGGGTGACGGGATGGTGGGTTTCCACAACAGCGGACGTGTGGGACCACAGTGTCACTGTCCCCAGGGTGACAAAACTCCCAAACCCTGCAGATGATGGGATGGAAGGGGACAGGACACCTCATGCCCCCATCTGGTCCTGCAGCCTCTGCCCCTCCCTCTGGATCAAGGTGGTTTCCCAGCTGGCGCTGCCTCGCTGGGAGCACCTGAAGGGGCACAACCTGCTGGCCCCAGCAATGCCACTGTGGTGTCACTCAGTGGTGTCACTCAGCCCTGCCCACTCGCTGGCAGCTGCTGGTGTTCTGAAGATTTCACTTTCTCATGGCAATTCCCAACTGACCACAGTGCTGCCCTCACCAGGGCTGTGAGCGTTTCCCAGGTCTGAGGTGTGAAGGAGAGCACCAGGACCGCCGCTCCTGCTGCCGACCCTAAGACCCCAGATGGTCCCTGGGGTCCCCTCCAGGCTGGTGTCACTCTGTGAGGCCACCACAGCTGTCCCTGCTCCTCCCAGGACGGTCCTTTGCAGACAATCTCGTTAAGGAAGCAGAGGTTGGGTTTTGTTGTGCACTCCATGACAACCCCCCAGGCTGGCCCTTCCCTGGGTCTCCCCCGCCCTGAGCAGTTCCCAGGGCTCCCCCATCATGGAGCACACTGCTGTTAATTTAATCAACAAGAAGCCAATTAATTGCACATTAATGAGAATGGAACCCCGGGCTGTGCACAAGGGGAGGCGCTGGGGATTGTGTGGTGACTGTCCAAGCCAGCAGCCTGGGCCAGCTGGGTCGCCCTCCCTGGGTCAGGGCATGAAGCTTTCCCGAGGGCTTTCTTCCGTGGTGGGACGTGATTTTGGGATGCAGAGGCTCCCTCTGCCCCTTTGCAGAGATGTCAGTGCCAGGTCCCCCTCTCTGCCCGCTGTGACCTTCCTGCTCCTGCCGGCCTCCCCAGCAGCTCCAGTGTGCCCCCCAAATACCCTCCTGGGATGGGAGGCTCACTGCCCTCCCAGCCATTGTGGCTTCAGTGAGGGCACAGCACCAGAGAAAGTCACTGCCAGGACAGCACCACCACGTCCCTGCCGTGACAAACAGCGAGCAGCTCCAAGCGTGTACATCCTACACTCCCCTGGAGCTCCCCCCCTTTCCTGGGGAGGCAGGATCTACCCCGGTGACACCATCCAAATGCAGGTCCAGATGAAGAGCAAGCAGTGACCAGGCTGTGCCGCAGCGACTAATTAGGCTTTCTCGCTAATTGCCTCGAGGCCCGGCGCAGCCAGCAGTGCTCCAGCACGCTCCCTCACCCGCAGGCACCTGCCCAGCTCGCTGGGCAATGCAGAGCATGGATCAAGGGGCTGGAGCTGTGGACAGAGCAGGAGACCTGGCTCCCCGAGAAGCTGCCCTGGCTTCAGCCCCCACCAACCCCCCCTCCCTGCCCGGCTGGAATAACCTGCCAGTGGAGGATGTTAATTATGACTGAGCCACTGCTCGAAGCCAGGGAATGATCCCGAGCCTCTAGCGGGCAGCAAGGAGCAGTGACTCCTCGGAAAGCGAGGACTGAGGTTTGAACTGATTAAAGCAAAAGCAGAAGCTCTCCCTCCGATGCCACTTTCCTGGCTCTGCATAGGGAAAAAATTGAATTAAGGTTTTCTGTTCCATTACCGAGAGGAAACGTGCTTGTTTCCCAAGGACCGAGGTAGCCTGGTTTTGTCTGGAGACGGATATGTCCTGGTCCAGGGAGGGTTCCCTCTGGGCTGGAGCGAGGTGTGATGACCATGTCAACACAGGTGCAAAGAAGAGCCCAGGGGGAAGAGCACAAGCAGGGACAGCACCACAGGGACCTCCCATCCTGAGGGGGATGATCAGGGGCTCAGATACATCTTTGGGAGCAGAGACTCCTCCTACAGCGGGTCCCGGCCCAGAGGGGCAAGGGGAGCAGGAGGTGCCTGGGCAGCGGCTGGGCTTGCCCCAAAGCAGGACCCGTGATTGTCACTTGACGCTGCCCCTGTCCCCATCACACACCTCCCACGGCTGCAAATGGGGAACCGAGCCCCACTCCTCCCTCTGGTGTGATTGGATAGAGCACAGTGGGACCCTGAATAACCCTTGGATGCCCCCCGGGTCAGGGGGGCAGGTTGATGGCTACCATCTCCCCCTGACCCTGGCACTGCCAGCTGCATTCGCGAACAGAACCCGAGCACCGAGGCACAGCTCCCTCACTGTGCCCCCTCCGTGGTCGCACTGCCACGCTCCACGGTGCCCACAACATTCCCCCAACTTTCCATTAAACCCTCCAACCCGACCAGTCCTATCTCCCGCTCTTGCCCCCCGCACCCCCAGCCCCACGTTCCCTGCTCCCTCCTCTGCCTGCGCCGCCGAGACAAACCCTGCCAAGCCAACACCCCACGGAGCCGATCCCTGCCAAACGCGTTCTCCCTCGACCTGAGGCTGCAGGGAAGGTACTGCCGACCCCACCAGCACCCGCTGCCGGACCCTCTGCCCAACCAGGTCAAACATCTTTGGAAACATCGCCCTGGAGCTGGAAGGTTGGGGCCCGCTGGAGGCTGCCGGGCAGGCGGGCAGCTCCCTGCCTCGGCACGCAGCTGCTGGCGGAGGGTCCCCGTTCACGGGACCCGCTGCTATTGCACTTCTCTTTCACTCAAGCGTCACCAGTTTGGTGCAGGGGAAGGGAATCACGGGCCGGGGGAGGCAGCGGGGTCCCACCGAGGGGTATGTACATAGGCAGGGGGTGGAGAACGGTCCAGCTTCCTTGATCCTGTTTGTTTTCCAGTGTGAAACAAGGTCCGTGACTTTAGTTTAAAGTGGTTAATTGGTATTTTCTGTCTTTTTTTTTTTTTTCTTTTTTTTCCTTTCTTTTTGTAAAAAGAGGGTGAGAGGAGGGTGGGGGGAAGGGAGGTGGGATGGGAAGGAGAGGACATAAAACCGGGAGAGACCCCCACCCTGTTACCCTGGGCTGTAAACGAATCCTCGGACACAAGTCTCTGAGCTGCTCATTTCTCAGGCATCTTGCTGGCTCCTCCCTTCCGCTGGCTCGGGGGTTTGGGGACATGCTCGTCCCCCTCGGGGCTGCCCCGGGAGCCTTCCCAGTGCTCGAGGGTTTTCTTGTGATTAGTCTTTGCTGCCATGCTTTCTTTGCCCTTCGGAGACATTTCTGGAGGCCTCTCCTTGGGTTTCCTCCCTCTTTTCTTCCCGTTTGTGCTTTTCTTTTTCTCCTCTTTGCTGGAAGAAAGCTGTTCCCTGTTTTTCTTTTTCCGGCTGGCCTCTGAGGAGGTTCGGAACCAGTTCTGTGTCCGTGGGGTGACACGGGGGTTAGTGACTGTCCAGAGGCCAGGCACTGGCACCGGCACCAGCACACACAACCCGAGCCTGGCCCACCCCACACCCCACCGGCATCACCTCCCCAGGACAAACTGCTCAGCCTGGGGGTTAGGGAGGACCCCCCAAGGCTGTCACAGCATTGCTGTGCTTCTGGGAGCTGCTGCCAAGCTCACAGATGGATGGATGGATGGATGGATGGATGGATGGATGGATGGATGGATGGAGAGGGACAGCCCAAGGATGGGCACTTCAGAGCGGGGACCAGCCCAGCCCAGCTCCAGCTGCTTCCTTACCTCCGAGTGAGCCTTGATGATGTGGTACTTGACACCACTCTCGGAGCTGAACTCCTTCTGGCACAGGAGGCAGCGGTACTTGCCCACCAGGTGGTCTCCCTGCAAGACAGAGCAGCCTCCTGCAGAGCCAGAAGTGGCCCAGAGGGGTGGCCTCCCTGGCCCTGACTCCCCTGTGACCTCAAAGTGACACAAAATAAACACTCATGTCTAAAGCACCAGATCACTACTGGCCTCGGTGCCAGGCCAGGAGCTCACAGCCACATCTTCTCTCTGATTTTCAGCCCGTGCTGCAGCCTTGTGTGTCCCCAGTGTCACCACAGACATCAGGTGTGTCCCGGGGCTGATGAGGCCATCGCCCTGTGTCCTCGCTGTCAACAGATCTGTGCTCTCCCGGGACTGAACCACCATCAGATTTATGTCCAACACTCACCTAATTTTCCTTTTATGCTGTCAAAGAGCCACAGTGACTGCTGGATTCCTGTCATCAGAGCCCTGGTGGGATGATGGATCCCCCGGCTCTGCCGCAGGTCACGGCACACAAGAGATAATGTGCTCTCTCTTGACGAGGGGGTTATGGATGGGCCCCTCCAGGCAATATATTTCCTCCCTGGGAATTTCTCCGTAGCTGTAAATCTGGAGTTAGATGGGTCTCTCATTTCAGGAGAGGACAGGGCTGGCCACACTACAGACTGGCTTCAGGAATACTCATGCAAAATCACCTTGGTGCATCAATCCCCACTGAGGGTGGGGTGCTGCCTGGGAGCAGCCTCTGCTCTCGCTCAGGCTTGATGTACTGCAACCAGCTCTGCAGGATTTTACAGCAGGAATCACAGGCCAGCTCTGGAGGGGTTATAATTTATTTATGCCCAATTTGATGGCACATGTAACCAAACTAAATCCTCGGTAAGGGGAAGAAGCCAACTGATGGTGGTGTGGGGGTCACAGAGCTGGAATTCCCCCAGTGCTGACCCCCCCAGCACCCGGTCCCAGCTGTGCCAGATAGAGTGTGCAGCTCTGTGGTTCATGGAAATGCTCATGCAGATCCTGGCTGCTTCCTGTGCATGGAACCAGCCAGAAACCAGCTCCATTTTCCCTTGGACAGCAGAGGAGCTGCCCCAGTCTCCTGTGTTTGCTCTTTTATCCTGCATAAATCCAGCTTCTCCTGCTGGATCTCTGCAGCCCATTTTCTAAATGATCTCATTAAGGGCTGCTGTTCCAGCTAGCGCTGGAGGAGTGCAGGAGTTGGTGTTTTTAATAACCATGGGATATGGATTGGAGCTGCCTCCTGGAAGCTCCATTCAATGGAAGCTGCAGCTGGAAATGTTTCAGGGTATAAAGCTTTTGCAGCTCTTACTCAGTTCCAGTTTGAGGGACCTACTCTGAGCTCCCTCTCCCTCCCCTGTGGCAGCTGCAGGCCACTGGAGTTCAGGGCTGCTCCCTCAGGCAGGAGGGCACTGGTCTCTGCATGGACCGGCCGCCTCTTCCAGCCTCAGCTCATCCCAGGAGGTACCACAACAGCATCCCTCCAGCTGGGATTCCAGAGGGGTTGCAGGGCTGCCTAAATCAATGGAGGAAGACTCCTGACTCCCACCTGCCCCAGGGAACATTCAGTTTCCAACACCCAGCTCCTTGGCTCTGAGGTGCTGGGGCTGATGTGTGGCTGTGTGAGCTGCTGAGTAATCAAAGGCTCATGAATGATTTAGGGGCTGCAGAAACCAGCTGGGCTAGGGCTACTGAGGGATGGGAGTACATGAGGCAGGAGGGCTTGGTCCCACTGCTGTATCCCTGAGACTGCTCCATGTGTTAGAGGTCTTGGCTCTTGAGGGAGATGTTTGTGTTGTGGGACCTCTGCTCCACAGCTGAGATGGCAGCTACATTCCCTCCCTCCCATCTGCTCTGCTCGAGCCTCTCAGCCTGTGCATTGTCCCTTGGCCTGTGCCTTCCAAAGCAGCTGGGAGGGAAGAGAAAACCAAACCCCAAAGCCACCTCTGAGACAAGGGTGTAAAAGGAGGGACCCACCTTGTTGCAGTTGGCCAGGTGAGCTTTCAGCCCCGAGACGCTGGAGTAAATGGCTTCACAGAACTGCAGGAAGAAACAAAGCAGGGTTAGACACGATCCCCCTCATCTGCCTTCCTCTGAGCCGGGGCCAGGAGCCCGCTGAGCCAGCACAGCCACCGGTCCAGGCTGAGCAGTGTGAGGTTAATGCTCTGCGAGGCGCCGAGGGCTCTGGTCACACGTTTCCTATTAGTGCTAATGGGAGTCATGTGGCCACATCCCTCTGCAACAGGCTGAAAAACGTCTCCCCTAAATGTCTCCGTGGAAAACGGTACATTTGCGAGCTGTCGGGAGGTCCTGCTGGGCTACAGGAGTTCTTGGAGCCACAGCAGAGGCTTAAGGGAGAGGAGAAATCACCCAGGCAGCAGCATGACCAGTTTCTGAGCAACCGTCTTTTTCAAGTGCCTGTGTATGACATTAATTAGGCAGCCTGGCTCCCCCGGCCTTGCGGGAACAGCCTCCTTCAGAACTCCCATTAGCAAGGCTTTGTTTGGGATGATAAATCCAGGCCCAGCACCAGGGTGGGGTTCACCTCCCCGCCAGCTCAGGCCAAGACTCTTTCACAGAGAGATGAAGTGCATGCACCATGCCCTGAGGTTGCTGCCTGTCGCAGGGCTTTAAAAAGCTTGGCTTAAATCCAGCCCAGCTTAACTCTGGGAAAAGCAGGTTCTCTGCATGAAAAGGCTCCTGAGCACAGGATGCACAGCTCTTGCCCCTGTCTGGATCTCGGGAGCTTCCCAAAGGCAGCTCCAGAGCCTGAACTGGGCAATGCTGAACCATCAGCCCAGTCCCCAAGGCTGAGCACGCCAGGAGGATCCCAAAGGTGGGACATGCTTTAACCAGGCATGGCAGCAAGCCCAGGGAAAGGAGGTGAAACGAGTGTCTGAGCATCACTGTCACCTGAGGCCCAATGAGAACATGCTTTAGTGGGTTTCTGCCCCCCAAACTTCCCCTTCCTCCTGCTGGGACCAGCTAGCCTGTGGCAGAACAGAGACAGTCCTTACATTGTTGGGACAGTTGATGCGGCCCTTCTCCTTCACTTCATTCTTCCAGTTTTCCACCAGCCTGGGATTGAGCTTTGGAAGCCCTGGTCGGGTGTAATTGAGCTGTGAACAATAGCAGAGGATTAGCAGAGCTGCACACCCCAACCCGCTCTGTGGTGGAGTCCTGCCTCTTCACAAGGGTCTTGTCCCCACCCGAAGTGAATCGGAGCTGAAAACTACTTGTGGGGCTTCCCCCAGAGATGCCATTCCCCTCCCCGGGCACTGCAGAGCACAGGGGCGGCTCTGCCCACTGCTGTGCCATCAGTGAGGAGTCCCCAGCAAACAGGAGAGGGGAGGCTCCTGCTCTGCTCTCAGGTCCATGCCCAGCTGCAGGGCCAGGCCTGGACCCAGCATTTTCGGTGCCCAGTGTCTGCACAGCCCTTCTGCCGTGTTTCATAACCGGGGGAATAAACAACCCTGCACGCTGGGCAGAGGGGACACAGCCAGGAGCCTCCATGGCTGCCTTCCATGGATGAATGGGCACAACCCGTCAAACAATGAAAGGCTCTTGTGCCTCTGCCTCTCCTTCTGGCAGGGCTGCTCCTTCCAAGTGCTTTTAATTACCGCTTTATTAACGACTTTGAGGGTTAGCATAGCGGGCCGGCCTTCCCAACTCCAGTTCTGCATGTTCAGCACAAGTCAAGGCTGCAGCTCGGGGCATCTCTGGGCCTCCTGGCCGCTGTGCCTGGCCCTACCTGTGGGCTTGGTCCCAGCCTGACACTGTGCTCCCGTGGCCAGGTCTGCAGGGGACACCAGCCTGCATGACTCCCAGCCCGCCCCGGTGAGCTCTGCTAGAGCCAATGGATGTTGTTTGGGTCTCAAGCCCCAAACTTGCCCCGAGTGGGAGCAGTGCCAGGTGAGCCCGCAGATGACCCGGTGCAGGTGTAGGTACCTGAGCACGTGCCACTCTCCATGGGCACCTCCGAGCGTGGGGCACGGCCGCATCCCTGGATGGAGAGGACGCACAGCCAAACGGCGCTCGCAGAGGTGCAAACCCAGGAGCTGTTTTTAAAACGTTCCCCGAGGACCCAGAGCTGGTTGGTTCAGCGGCAGCGGGAAGCCGGCTGGATTTCTTTTCCAGCTGTGACTTTTCCTGAACACGCTGATAAAATTGCAAATCTGCCTTTGTCTGTTTCCCCCCCCACCGCAAGCTGTTCCCAAACCTCCCAGCAAAGGGAAGCTCGGGATGTGGAGGGCTCAGATGCCAACCGCTCACTTCCACTCAAATTGAAGTGATCTGTGTGCCCCTGCTGCCTTCCCCCTGGCACGTGGCGGGGCACGGCCGGAGCAGGGAGCCCGTGGAGTGCTGGGCTCCATGCGAGGGGCAGGGGCACAGGGCCTTGCGAAACGGCGCCGCGAACGCTGGTACAGACGGATGTGGATGTGGAAAACTCCCCCGAGCCCCAGCGTGCTGCTATTCTGTCGTGCTTCGCGGCTGGGGGAGATGCCAGCAGAGCTCTTTGAAGCCCTGGGATGGTGCATCTTTACCAAGCGCTTGGTCCCCCACCCGGGGGAGGCAATGTCACCTCCAGGGGAGAACACAGGAGTCCCTTTCTGCCATTGATACTGAGAGCCAGGATGCCAAACGGCCTCCATAATTAAAAACCAATCAATCCCATGAATGAGCAAACATTAATGGTAACCGCACACAGCCCCAGCAACAACCTCTCCCTCCGCACGTCCCCGGGGAGGAGGCAAGGGGGGATGTTCAGAGATGTGGACTCTGCTGCTCTGCTTTCCCACTCCAGAGAAAAATCCCTCCCCGCTCTCCTCCAACAGCCCTGCACAATAACATGCAAATCCCATGTCTTCCCGGGGCGCTGCGGTTCTGGGAATGTCAAAGTCATCTTTATGTCTCTATTAAGAGGGAGCCCCAGGCATGGAATATTTTATATTTTTTTTTCTTTTCCATTTATTTTCCTCAAACAGCCTGTAAGTGAAAATCTTCATGGCCAAATCATTAAACGACTACAACTGGTTTTGGCTCCAGCCCATCTCTTCTGAACAGTCGAAGGATGCTGGGCTGGGAAGGTTTGTTTTCTTTGACTGACGGTTTTATTTAATTAACTTTCATATTTCAATCCTCTCTCCTCCTTAGACAGCTCTCCCCTTCCCCAAAATATATAGCAGTAAACGAGAACCATGTGGGATGTCTCAGCCAAGGAGCGCCCCTGGAAGCCTCACCCAGGTCCCCAGCACGAGGCATGGCTCTCCCAGGGCCCCGTGGAAGCTGTGGGTAATGCTGCCTTGGAGGTGAAGCCAAAATGCACCCAAGGGTGCTGGATGGCAGCCAGGTCCCACAGGAGGGTCACATCACGCCAGCACTGCCGAGCATGGGAAGGAAGGATGGATTTTGCCCTGCAGCTGGAGCTGGGATCCGGTTTGGCCCACCAGTGACATGAGTCCACAGGGCTCAGCCTGGCTCCTGCCCAGATCGCAGGGCCATTGTTTTGGGGGACAAACCCAAGCCAGCCCCTTCTGCTCCGGAATTTATCCTGCTTCCAGTATAAAACCTCAAGCCTGGAGATGACTTTTCCCCTTTAGCTTTATGACTGGCCCACGGCAGTCCTTCGCTCTGAACCCCTGGCTCCCCACAGCATTCAGGCTCCATGGGGATGTGCAGCATCCACGGCTGCCCTCAGCCCTATAACAGCACCACATCCTGAGCCCTGGGGAGGTGAATGGGGTGTCCTTGCACCCCACAGAGGAGCTCAACATCCCTCCTTGTACAGGACCGTGGCTGCCTGGGCTGCAGGAGCCCAACACCACCTCCAGCACCCTGAAGCAAGCAATGCCACCTCCAGCTATACTAGGAAGGCATCACTCCATGAAACAATGGGATTTCCATGGCATTTTCTCCCCTCTTTCCCCTTAGATGCCTCTTCCCTCTGCTTGAGGAAGTTGTTTCTCATCCCCCACTAGATTCCCAGAGCCCACCATGCCTGCCTGTGCCACCAACCTGGCCACCCCTGCAGCCTCTCACTCCTTCTGCGGCAGCCCCAAGGCTGCCCATGGGTGGATGATGGCCCCAGCGAAGGCCAGAGGAGGGTCAGAGGGTCGACATCATCTTCATGGAGCTTCTGCAGAGGGGATTTTTCCCAGAAGAGCAGCAGGGGTGTGCCCTTCCCCATCTGACAAGCCCAGCAAGCGGCTGTTGTGAAACACCCCATCTGTTTCAGCTTATCCGGAGGCAAATAAAGATCGGAGCGAGAAAATAAGACTCCAGTGTATATTTAGAAATGCTGGATTTGGTTAGCGCAGACCGAAGGCAGCGCAGGGCCTGGGATCGAGCAGCAATCGTTTATTCTAATGCCATTGCTTTGGTGTGAAGGAATCCATTCTCCCGGGGAAAGGCGAACGCATCCCACCATGGGCCACCAGTGGGATCCAGACCCAGCATCCCTCTCCCCGGCTGGGACCAGCTGCCACGTGGCCACAGCACAGGGGCTGCAGTGGGGCTGTGCCTGCTGAAGGCTGCAAACCTCTGTATCCCATCGGCTTGCTGAGGAGCTGTGCCTTCCCCTGGGAAAAAGTTTTGCTGCCTGGAGAAGGGATGGAGAGGAGGGGTGGCTTTCTTCATCAGCTTCCTTGGAATCCATGTTGACTGCTGGGACTGTTGGTGTGGAACTCAAAGAGTTCAGGGATGGAGCTGCATAGTTTGGGTGTATCCATCCGCCACAGGTTACAGATCAGAGCTGGGACTCATTCATCCCTCAGGAATCCTGGAAATCCCCGGGGCTTGCTAAGAAGATGCAGGAGCAGCTGAAATCTGCTGCCAATCCCTCACATCCCACCTCTCCCCAGGTCCAGCGAGGGGGTCTGCAGGCCCAGCAGCATACTCCCAATGGCTGGGTAAGGCTCAGGGGGAAGAAGAGGTGGTGGTGTGGCAGCTCTTCTAGGATTTCCACCAGTTCCCATCAGTCCCACCACACTGGGTCAGGGTGAACTGGTGTTTTTCTTCCTGCTGCTCCAGTGGCTCTGGGCTGTCAGCTCCCTCGGGGACAGCCACCACACACGCTCGGTGGGGTGGTGGCATGGGACGTGGGGACACTGCCTGCTGCTCCAAGCCTCCCACATGGCACAGGGCTGTCCTGCCAGCTCAGCTGAAGGCAGTTCTGAGGGAAGGGCTGTTCGGGGCTGTAATGGGGTCAGACTGGGCACTTGCTGGCATGTTTGAGGCGCTCCCAGCTGGGAGGGTTTTTCCACGCCCTGAACTGAAGCAACTTGTAAACCCAGAGGGGTCCCGAGCGACGCAAGACACGGCTCAGCAGAGCAACACAGAGCGTGCTGAAGTCAGCAAGTTCCCACCAGCCTCCCCAGGCAGAACCTGCCTCCCACCTCCTTCCAGCACCTCTCATCGAGAAAAAGTGTCATAGACTGAACAGATTATAGAGTGTTGTCAAGGGAACGTGACAGCCACTGCAAGACGTATCCACAGGCACACACAAAGCTACGTATGTATTAACCCATTGCACTCGTTTCCTTCAAAATCCATGGAGGATTTCATGCAGGGCCTGAGGTCCCAATCTTTGTTTTGTCACCTGGGAGCTGATCCAATTCCCCCCTTGTCCATCCTCAATACAAAACTGTTTCTGCCAACATCACAGCAATTCCTTGCTTTTTAGCACCAAGATGGGGCTCAGTTAAACTTAAACAATTAGGCTCTGAACACGAGAGATGTCTCATAAAAAAACCCCCACCAGCATTTCATGGAACAATTACAGCAGTGCTGAGACCTTTACGATGCCTTTGTATGTCAGCCTGAACATGTGTCCCTTGTCCAGGCCCGGGGTCCTGGCTGCTCCTTCCATTTAAACAGAAAATACCCCAACTCATGGGTAAGGGAAGGAATTCTGAGAAGGAAGAGAGGAACACGACAGCTGAGGCTGGAGGGGGGAGAAGAAAGCAGCACACCTCTCCTCACGCAGTATTTGAAATGAAACAGCTACTTTAGGCTTGATTTTTTTTATGTCACAAATGCATTGCAGCTGAAGTCATCTGGAAACCAACAATGGTAACACCAAGCACTGGGGAAATAAAAAACTTTGCAACCAGTTCTGGCCCTGGAACCCCCAGCTCTGCTCTGTGGTAGCATTGTGGATGGATCCCCTTCTGTGCCAGCGCCTCACCAGGATGCCAAGGTGGGTAAAGAAGCTGCTGGTTTGTTTCTGTGCTGGTTTTCCAGCTGGGATCTGAGCTGGGCTGAACTCCTCCTGGTCTCTGCAGGACTACGCTCTCCTGATGCCCTCTGACTCTCATTCCCACATTTGCAATGTGCCCAATATCTTGCCCAGGGTGAATTTTGGAGCACTGGACAAGAGATGCCCAACTGTTCAGAGCAAGGAGTAGACCTGGCACCCAACTGCAGATTTGCCTGCTCAGGAAACAGGCCACAGCTCATGCAGAGACTGCAGGATGGCTCTGCATTGAGCCCTGGCAGATGAAAATACTCTGATTTCCTCTTTATTCCTCTTTTACACTTAAAAGATTTACGATTTGCTGCTGCTTCATTCCTTTTACAGTCCAGAAGGAGCATACCTGGAGGGAATTTCAGCTTTGGGACACTCCCAGGAATAATCACCTCTTCCCACAGCCAGGGGGAGGAAGGTTTGGTTTAACCAATGCCTACACAAAGCTCAAACCTCCTGGAGCCCCATGCAGACCCCACAGCATCAGGCCACGAGTGCATCGCTGCTGGAGCCCGCGGGGCTGAGCCCTGCCTCCACTCTCCACCTTCCTCTGCTCTCAGCAGCACTGCTCTGGGATGCTGCAGGCCCTTTACCTCCAGGAAAGCATCTCCCAGAAATTAAGGAAGAGATATGAAGGGAGGGAATTCTGCCTGGAGCATCTTTGCTCTCTGACAGCGTAAGAGAGATCATTTTAGGTCCGATCTCTGCTCTCTTCACATGCTCCTCTTGGCTGCCAGCACGGACCAGAACCAACCTTGCTCCAGAAACAACATCCTCTGGGCTGGACTCTGATTTCTCCCTAGAGCACCACCCTTTGCTCCATTCCACCCAGTGGAAAAGGGCAAAGCTGCCTGCAGCTGGGAGCCTCCGGACCACAGGGGCTCAGCCTGTGCTGGGTGGGCTCTTCAGCAATAAATCTGCCATCACAGCTAATTAATTTAAGGCACAGCAAGGGAGACACGTGAGCCCTCAGCCATCTGGGGCCAGGCAATCATACCGAGATCTCCATGTACAGCTGGGGCCAGGCTAGCATCCCAGGATCTCCGTGTACAAACAAAAGGAGAACTAAAGGCTGCTCACCCGCTTCGTTTCAGGCACCAGGTCATCCTTCATCCTCCGCTTGGTCCAGTCCCTGGCGAGCTCATCCTCCGCTATCTCCTGGAGGTGAAAGACGGCTACTTGGGCCGACGTCCGACGGATGCGGCCGCTCGGGGTCCTCTCGAAATCTTCCACGGGAGCAGGCTCCTGCTTCACCTCTGGCTCCTCCGGAGGCTGCAACAGAGACAGAGTCAGCAAGGGCATGACAAGAGAACAGGCGAGCTCTCCGGCCCCGGGATGGGGATGCTGGAATTTGGGCTGCGCGTTTCCAGACCTGCTCTGTGCCTCTGCACCAGAGCACAGGAATGAAGGGAGCGCCCACCCCCTCAGCCCAGCAGCCAGCCATGAGACAGACCGACTGCGTCCCACGTGTATAAATGTCTCCAGTTATTAGAGCTAGGGAGTGATTAGCATTGGATGCACTGTCAGGAGGGATCAACAGAACAGAGAGGGATGCTCCCCAGGGACAGATCCTGCCACCCCAGCGCTGGCAAGCAGCTGGTGCTTGTGAGGGAGCGGCCTGAGTTCTGTTTTTTTCCCCTGCAGAGCACGGATGCAGGGTGGGCTGGAGCACAGCCCAGTGGGCACTGGGGAAAGGGAACACTGACAATCGCTCTGCTCCCGTTAACACAGCATCCTGCCTTTTGGGAGGAGTAGAGGGGCCTGCAGCCTGTTCCCCCCGACACCGCAGGGTACAACACACGCGTGTGGTGATGTGAGGGAGGAAACAACATCAGCCCGACGTCTGCACCTGCCTTGCCTGGCCCGGCCCTGCCCGGCTCTGTCCTGCCCACGGGCTCCGCAGCAGCTCTGCAGTCCCCCCCAGGGGGAGGTGGCCCAGCTCCTCGGGCTGCGGAGGCATCCGGGGGGCTCACCGAGGCCGCGTGTTCTGACCGCACATGGTAGTCGTGGCCAGCCTTGGATTTGTACTTCTTGCTGCAGTGTGGACAGCTGAAAACAGGCTTGTCAGCCTCGGTGAGCTGCTTCCCACACCGCTTCTGGTGGTACTGGTAACCCATCAGGCTGGAGAAGTTGGCCACGCAGCCCTATGGAGATGGGGAGAAGGGAAGGGTGAAGGAGGGCTGGGGCTTCACGTGCCCATTTCCAAAAGGTTGGGATGCCGCTGCTCCAGGGAGGAATATTCCTGAGGAGCCCACTCCTCAGCGCAGATTCACCAACCCATCCCATCTGAGTGATGGGGGATTCGACAGCCCCCAAAGAGACACACAGCACTGCCCCAGAGGGATGGGGGGAGCAGCCCCTGCCCCTCGCACTCCCTGCCCCACCACATGGACAGAGCTCTCCAGACAGACACACAGTGGGCAGTAGGAGGGGAAGGCATTGAGGAGGCACTGCCTGCACGGATAGCAAAGCATCCACGGGACAAACCTCTGCCACACACCCCCCTTACCTGTTCGTGACTTGTCTGCAACCGGCTCGGCACCGTTTTTGGTGTGGTTTGCTTTGGTTTTATGCTGTGCCTGGGACAGCGCCAGCTGTGCCCCTTCCTGACTTCAGGAGGCAGAACCTGCCCCCTCTGCCCTGCTCCTCAGCCTGCCCTGTGCCCATCCTCCTGTCGCCAGAGCACACAGAGCCAGGGGGATGGGGACTGGGATGGCTGAGCTAGGGTGGAAACGTCGAGCGTGTGCCAATGGATGCCTGGAGAGCACGTGTCCCCCTGGAGAGAGCACGTCCCCCTCTACACGGGACTCACTCCTTCCACCTTTTCACAGAACGAGAAACAGGAATCGTTCTCGTACCTCATTGGGGCATTTCAGTTTTCCCATCTGCTTTAGCACTTTCCTCAGCCTTTCCCGCTCTTCCTGTTCACCAAGTCCAGTGGTTTCCACAGGAACAGGCTGGAAACAAGGAAGTAACAGAAGCAACAGAGTCAACCATTTACTCATGTCCTCTGTGCCAGGAGTGGGTGGCAAACCCCTGCCTCTCAGGAGCTGCCTTGGGCCGGAGGGAACCTCTCCTTAGGAGAGCTGCTGCTTCACTGTTATGTGCTGGATCTGCTCATGCTTTTCCTGTGTTTACACCCAAAGGGTTAGCTGAGAAACCCAAGAGCAGTTCCTGCATGGAGGATTCACCAGCCAGACTGAAGAGCAGGAGATTAAGGCACAGGTAAAAGACAAGTCACAACTGGTAAGCACGGGACATGTAGATATGTGGTTATGCCTTGCCCTGATATCCCAGAGATGCACATGGCCAGATTTTTAGAACAGCATGTAAACTGGTGCCTACAAAATTTTATTCATGATAAATTTTGTGGCTGCTTCTCCCATGCATGGTGGAGAGCTAAAGACCAGATTTTGAGATTTGTGCGAGGCAGAACCCACCAGTCCCAGATCTGCGGGCAAGGTTTTGGAGGCAGAGCTTTGCCACTCAAAATCTGCCTCACTGTACTCACCGAATCTTCCCCCACGCTGGGATCTGAAATCCTGGTTTATTTTTTCAGTCTTCTGCTCTACTTATCAAGATCAACATGAGCCTAACTCACTACTGGGGAAGGGAAAGCTTTGCTTGGCAGGGAAGGGGGAAGGCCACTGTCTGGGCTGAGCAGTGTGTGAAAAGCTGCAAAGAAGGTGCTGTGATCCCTCCTTTACAAAGACCATGGAAAGAGGACTGTCAATGGCTTCATCTTCTGCATCTGCATGGAGAAACGAGGCACGAGCCAAGCACAGCCCACCTCCCTTACCTTGCTGACGTGTTCAGCCATGGTGTGGTAATTCAGCCCAGCTTTAGACTTGAACTGCTTTTTGCAGTGCTGACACTTCAAGGCATCCTGCAGCTGAAGGAATTGAAGACAAGTCACCAGGGTGGCCACAGCCCACCGTTCATCCTTCCAAGGGCTGTTGCTGCCTGTGAATAACCTTGTGGGTGGCTGTTGCTGCAGCAGTATCCAGAGGTGGGACCCTGCAGGCAATGCAGCCTCCCAGTCCCATCCTGCAGGTCTGAGCTTTCTCTCTGTTGCCCTGTATATTGTTATCAAACCCATATGCCCCAATTTTTGAAAAACATTCCACTTTGGATGTAGATTTAAAGCCTCACTGGCTGGAAACATCTGGACCTGGTGTCTTAGTCTTCCTGTTAAAGGGTTAGGAAAGAGAAGAAGCTTTGATCTACCAATATGTCAGTGGGCTGTGCTCTGCAGCCCTGTTCACTAAGAGAGATGCTGGCGTGCAGTGCACTTTCTGGGTGCCTGGGCTGTGTGAAATGATGGACACAATCTCAGCAGAATCCTTCCTGCCTCATACTCCTCTGCTCTTTGACCCAACTTGGCCTCTTGAGTGCCTTGGGGAGATGCATTATCTGCACACCCCGAGGTACAAGGGGCACTTGCAGAATGCATGAACAGATCTTGACTTTTGCTGGGGCAGGGACTAGAATTTACTGACTGAGGAGGTGAATAACAGGGAGACTGTCTGGATGGCCGTGGGTATTCCTGCTTCTCCCACCTGATGCTTCACCTTCACCACTTTATTTCCTTTCCAAAACCAAAGGAAAGAGGTGCACACTCCTCAGTGACAAGCAACGAACGTAGAAACCAATTTTCACTTTTTATAAGAGTTTCGGGAGCCTGCACATCCTTTTCCTATTATCAGTCATTAAAGCAGAGAGCAAGCCCAGAGGGTGCCTGCACTCCAGGGTGGTTTCTGATGAGGATCACACTTATCTGTAGCAGCATGGTCTCACTGAGGACATGCCATGGGTTCATCTCAGGGATGGAATGCTCCAAGCTCAACCTGTGGTTACACACCTGGAGCTTGGGGACTGTCCTGCCTGGGCTGGGATTCTGTGGAGCATCCCAGCTTCCAGAGCAGCACAGCCAGTCCCAGCAAGACCCTCCCAGGAAGGTGACAGAACACTCCCTCCAAGGGCTGGAGCCCCTGTTCCTTGGCTGAACACCCACTGGTCTATTTGCAGGGAAGACACCACTGACTTCTCCAGCAGAGCTGTGCTCAGCAGGTCATCCAGCCATGCATCCCACATGGAGCCAACCTGGCTGGGGAGATGCTCCAGAGGGCAGGAGATGTGATCAGTGACAGCCAAGATCCCCACTCTGCTGAGGCCAGGAGCATATCAGAGCAGGTGGGATTCTGCCCAGCATCGCTGTAGTGCAGGGTTTGAAAGGGAGAGCAGCCTCCCACTGCTATATAAATAGTGAAGCAAAGGCTGGGGAAGCATTTACAGAAAATGAATGTGGAATCAAAGCCCAGCCACATATTTTCAAAGCAGGAGGCATCGATCCCATGTTGGTTTTCCGTGGCGACAGCTCCGCACCGCACCAGGTGACGGATGAAGACGTAATCCTGCGCTCTGATGGATGGTGGTGTGGCAGAGAGACAATTTTTCACTGTACCATTAGTGAACTCCTGCATCCTGACAGCCTGCCTGAGTACATCCAGGCTCAAAGTCTCCCCGAGATGTGCTCTCATGCAACCACAATTTATCTGGCCTGCACAGCACACAGTGAAACCCCACCGCCAGGGCTCTGGAGGAGGCCATATTAGAGACAATCCCAACAATCCCTCCAGCCTGAAAACTATTTGTTTAGCTACTAGAAATACCTGACTTTGCTAGAGACACTGGGGCAAGGGGCCCAGACCACAGAGGGATTCAGGATTGTTGAGAATCAGTGTCCAAATCCCTCTGAATTGATGCAAGGCAGCCAGCAACCTGAACTTGACCAGCAAGTGTTTTATCAAACACAGCCCTGAACTTGTTTTAGGAGCAGCAACACACATTTATGAGTGGCACATGAACGCATCCATTCCTCTCCAAAATCCACATGTTTGATTGAATATAGCAAGGCCTTACCTTCTGGCAGACATCCATGTGCTTTTTGAGCCCCACAATAGTTTTCCTGGTTATAACACTGCAGGTTGGACAGGAAACCTCCCCCTTCTCGCTGATCTCCCGCTGCCACTGGTCCTCTGGGTTTGCTGGAAAGGGAGAGGAAAGAGGTGTTACACCCAACCTGCCCAGGCTGCTGGGCAGAGGACAGCCCTGTCCAAACCCTGATTTGGTAAGCTGAAAAGCACTGAAGCGGGGAAAGTTCTTGATGGTAAAAAAATAAAGAGAAACACTCTCTCTCCCAGGAAGAGCCAAAACCAGACATAAACCACGCAGGCCCTGCAGCTCTCCCTGCCCCACACTCCTGCAGCTGCCTGAGCAAACTGGGTCACTGGGTCACTTCACACGGAGCTACCAGACCTGCTGACCTGGGAAAAGGAGGTTCACCTTTCCAACCCTGATGGTATCCTGCACACTGGGAGTTAAACCAGGATAATGCCCCCAGCCACCTGATCTTGCCCTGCTTGCAGTAACTTCCCCCTGCCAAACGAAACAATTAGTGGGAGCAAAACAAAGGTGAGCGTCTCGGCTCCATCCGGATGTGTGCCTGGAAAACTTCCCTGGCAATCCTCTTCCCGGCAGACACGGAGGTAGCTAGGGGACTACTGGCTTCCAGGCATCTGTTTATTTGAATGACTGTGGCCAGCTTAAAAAAAGCTTAAAATAAGAGATTCACGAGGCCAAAACTTGCTCCCAGGTCCAGGGTTCACGCCGCGTTCTCAGCAGAACAGCGCTGGGTTTCCAGCAAGGGAAGCCTGGGCTGAATAAAATCTGCCAAGTCTGTTTATTTGGATGCTCTTGCATGGCTGTGAGATCAGAGAGTCGTTTATTTGAATTTGAAAGCAGTGCAAGGCACTGCAGCTGTGTTTATCTTGCACATCCTGCGTTCCTCCTGCTGTCAGAGCTCCCAGGGAAAGCAAGCAACCTGTGCCTGGGATGTAGGCTGCACCTCGGAGGAGGCGTGATCGTTCCTAGAGTTATGCACTGGTGTCATTCACGGGGATGGTGTTAGAAAAGTGCCATCATCCCACATGCTGACCCAAACTGTGGTCATAGTGCAGCCAGGTGGAACTTGGCTCTCAAATCCCAGCACTTCCATCGTGCTGACCTGGCAGTGAAGCAAAGGTAAGGTGCCCCTCAGGATGTAAACTGTGGCTGCATTAAACATTTTAGGAGCAGTGGCCGTTCCCACATCTGTGCTGCACTTCAAAAATGTGCTTCTACTTCTGATTTTGTGCTGCTTCTCCTGGCAAACCTGCTAGAAAACTTGGCCCAGCAAACAACCCGGTGGGCCAGGAGGGGTGCAGGGATCAGGAGCTGCACACAAAGCTGCTGCCTGTGCTTTGCACCCACCAGCCTCACCTGCTGGTAGGTGCACAGCAGTTTCCTTCTTCACAACAACTCCTGGAGACTTCTTTTTCAGCTCCTCCATACTGGTGTTTACCTCCAACTTCTTGGCTCGATGGGCTTTTGCCTTGTCCTCTGCTTTGACAAGACCTGTAGAGAAAGAGGATGCTTTTTCAGTACTTGCTTTAATACCTTCAGAGCAACTCGCATTTAGCAGGTAAAAACCCTCTACCTCTAACCCAGGGACACCGAGCTGGTTGTAGGTCTGCCAAGGGTGTATGTGTAGGATCAGGTCCATAGCTGTGACAAGCAATATCCTCACAGCTTGTGGTCTTTTATAAACAGCATCATTTCCCCCAACCCAGTCAGTTTATGAATTATGGAAACACCATGGCCAAGTGAGGTAGGAGGCCTCTAGCCAGGCAGACAGGCCAGGGGGGAGGGAATAGGGTGTTTTGCAAGAAACTGAAGGGGGGAACAAGAACAGCAAATTCAGGATAAAAAGGTGATGTTCCTGTTGATGCTCCTGCACTGGAAAAGCTGCTTAACTCCCCTGGGTCCACCCCGTCAAATCCAAGTGCAGTTCAGCCCCGTGCCTGCGCTTCCACAGAAGGTGCTGGAGGCAACGTGGTGAGTGCCAGGGTCAGGTCCACACTTGCCCCACGAGGGTCCACATACTCCTGAAAACCCAGAGTCTGAATGGAGACAGCACCCCATGATGGGCTGGGGCACTCTTGTCTTGGGGGAGCGACTGTCATGTCAAACATGGGGGGCCGTAGGCAAACATACGCCCCATCTTCACTCTCCACCTCAGGCAGCAGGTCAAGGAGGCACCTTGTTCTCCAGGAACGCACCACAGACGCTTCAGTCTATGGCAGTGCCTCTGTGGGGAAGTGAAGGGAAACAAGCCCAGACTTCCCAGGGGCCAGGGGAAAGGAAATCGCAGAGACCACATCCAGCCTGCTCGTCGGTGTTTAATTCCTTCAAAGCCATTAGTGCCTCTCCCCCGAGTGCCTCGTGCTGGAAGGTGCTGCCTCCCACAGTGCCTGGAAATCCGCTTTTTATTTCCCCAGCTGAATGTATTTCATAGCCAGACTAAATCCAGTTGCTCTCGTACCAGGGATGCTCCAGGATTTCCCTCTCCTTCCCAGCCCTGTTGTGTGTATTTATGGAGCATGACCACAGTCCCACTTGCTCTTGCTTTGTCAGGCTGCAGCAGCCAATTCCTGAGTCTCCTCTCAGAAAACATCCCAGCAACACACGTCTCTTCTCCATTGGATTCATTCCCATCAATGTGGGCGACCAGCAGTGGGGATGGTGTCTGAGGGGCGGGTGCGTCACCAGCCTCTCTACGCAGCAGAAATCCTTCCGGATGCCACTGGAAACACTGTGACATCCCAGGATGGTGGGACGATGATGAAACGATGTTTCTCATATCTCGCTTGTGTCAGCAGCTCGTTACTCTTGGGTTACAGCTGAACATTCCTGGATCCTTTCCTCTCTCTTGCCTCATTTCCCAGCGCCAGGATCCAGAATGGAGCAGACAGGGTTGTTATCAGTCCCAGCTCTGCTGCTGCCTTTCACTCTCTTTATGACACTCTTATGGTAAAAAACACCAGCTCTCCAAGTGTGATATCCTCACAGAGCCTCCGTCTGGCTCCACAACAGGGAGGGTTCTTGGAGAAGGGGTTTCCCTGCAATGCCCCAGGGAGAAGGTACAACCCTACAGCTGACCAGAGTTGTCCCTGTATTACCTTTCAGTCCAAATGTCCCCGAGATGGATGGCTGCTCCCCCGTAAACTTCTTAGGAGTTTTCTGTTTCCTTCCTGACTCAAAAGAGAGAAGCAGAGAGAGAGATTTGGTCAAATAACTGTACTGCCAGGGGGATTCATCAGTCCTGGGGCATGGAGTGAGCACACACTCCATGTCAGGAGTGGATCAGGATGAAGCACCCACCCACCAAACACCAACAGGCTGCTGCTTCCCACACCCCAAAACCAGGATAAATGTGTTATTTAGGGTTAGTTCAATGAGTGGAAGTGGTGGCTCTGTCTAGTGCCAAAAGCCACACAGTTTCCACACCTCAGCAGCCACAGTGGCTGTGGTGGTTTGCTTTGGTGCTGGAAGCACTGGAACTCCATGCCGTGAATGGGGACAACCATGGCCCTGTCTGCCAGCTCTGCAGCAGCCATGGACAGAGTGAGATTCCTCACCCTGTTCCAACCCTTCAAGGAAAATGGGTTTGCCAGAACCATCCTGTTTTAACCTGCCACACTCAGTGAGGACAGACAGGCTGCCATGGCAGCTTGCTATGCGGTCACAAATCCATTTCCAGTCTCACAGGTCCTATAGGAATAATCTCTACCACAGCTACAACCACGTTTTAACTCCCAGTAAAGCTGCAGGAAACTGGGGCCGAGGTCAGGGGAAAACTATCAGGATGTTAAATCAAGACTTGGATCTCTCATGGACTCAGAGAGACACTCGCAGCAGCATTGGCAGGAGCGGAGCCCCTTCCTGTGGGACGCTTCTTTGGGCTCCTGAGGCAGCGTAGCCCTGGGCTCTAATCTTACTGTGCTTCATCCTCTCGGGGTCTTCCTCCTGCAGTGAGGCCTGGCTGCCCCGCTGCTGCCCGGCCTCCTTCCCGCTCGAGGACTTGGCCGTGGGGGTGGCGGCTGCCATCGCCTCGGCCGCCGCGATCTGGAACTCCTTGCTCTCCCGGCTCTCTGCCAGGCACTCGCCATTCTCCGTGTGCTCCTGGGCCACAGCTTTTTCCGTCTTTGGCTGTTTGGGATGGATGGTGGGGCAAGCTGAACTCTCAGCAGCTCTAGGGCAAAGCACAGAGGGCTTTGTTTAAAGAGGGGTTGTCGGACAAGTGTCCTGACACCTCTCCCCCCTCACCAGCCCAGGTCACAGGAATGAAGGCAGGCACGTTCCCCTTCTCCCAGCCATCCCCTATGCTACTGCCATGCAGCCCAGCCACAGCCTGGCACCTTTTCTTCCCACTGCTCTTCCCAATGGCCTTGGGCACTTTGTTTTCCGCTTTGCTGGTTGGCACTGGTCGATCCAAATGATTCCAGAGCCGATGCTTTTCCAGCTGGGTTTTGGAGGTGAAGGCAGCTTCACAGTACGAGCACGAGTACGTCAGCTTCTCCGAGATCGCACCCTGCGCGGAGCAGGGAGAGGCAGGTGAGCAGGGATGTTAGACCATAAAAGAGACAGTTTTTTTTCTGCCATAGGCCTGAACACAAACCCTGTGTAACACCCTTCTGCCCCTCCAAACAGTTAGCAAGGGTCCACAATCCCTCTGGGCCAGACCTCACGTTGAGCCGCAGGGACCCCAGTCCCTCTTGTACATACCTCACAAAGTGCTCCTGGCCCATCTCTGCCCTCCCCATTTCCCCATTTTAACCTCACATTTCTCCTGGGTTTTAAGGCCTGAGAGGGGCTTTGGCCTGTAGATGGTAATGGAAGAGCTGGCCACTGGAAAGGACAGGCAGTTCTCTGGTCTCCTTACCCCTTGGCAGCGTTGATAGTGGTACTTCAAGCCATAAATGCTGGGGAACTCCAGCCAGCAGCCTGAATTGGGACATTTCACCCTGGAATGGGCTTTGAATTCATCCTTCCACTGATTCATCAGGGGGAGCTGGGAACAGGAGAGACAAGAGGCAGCTGAGTTCAGAGCTCCTGTGCCGACTCTGCAACACTGTATCCCCAAGGGGGCCTGGAGGGTACGTGGGACCTCTGACCATTCAGGTCCAATCCCTTCCCACAACACAGCCACAAAGTGGACCCAGGGGTGTGTTTCAGTGCAGCAATGCTCCCAGTGAGAGGTCCTGAGATGGATGCTGCAGGCTCTACAGGCTAATGATTCCTCACAGGGATTTACCTTGCTGTGCCTCCCAGAGCACACACACGCTCCCTGCCAGGCTGGGGAATAAATCAGGCCCAAAGTCGCCTGGGTGATTTAATCACCCCACATTTCACCTAGTTCGTAAATCACCCCATGCCTGTGCTCTCATGACAAACTACTCTGTGTGTTGTCCATGCCACTGGGCAGGAATTAAACTGCACAACCCTGCAGGGAATAAATCACCCCTTTGCCACTGCTGTCGGATCATTAGCCAAATCTGACGTGGCTGTGACAGGATCTGGCTCATCTGAGCATGGCCCTGGGAAGGTGAGGCTGGAGGGGAGTACCATTCCCTAAACAGTGTTTTGGAGGATGCCTGCATGGAGGGGTTGAGGGGCCAAGACCTTGCCCAGCCCAAGACAAGGCTGCTCTGAAGATTATACCACCAGGAAGGCAGGTTTAACTCCAGAGTGGGACTGGCTGGAGCATGCGGTGCAGGGCAAGTCAGAGGGATCGAAGCAGGGAGGGCACTGGGGAGGGGAGGGGTCTTACAGGGATGTCTTTCAGTGCCTGATTCTCAGCTTTGGGTCGTCCTTTCTTCCTTCCTTCAGTTTTGTCACCGGTCGCATTTTCTGCAAACAGACAGAGCATATCACCAGCCGTGCCAGAGGAGCCACTGTCCTGGCAATCCTGGTGCCCAGCCCCAGCCTCCCACTGCCCACCTGGCTCCCTCAGCTCTGGGCTGCAATTCCCTGCCCTGGTAAGGATGGAGATTTCCCTTTGGAAGGTAAGGCCAGCTCCTCTGCAGCTGAAGTGCTGATAAGATGTGGCGCAGGGAAAAACGCTCTCCTGAACACAGGCGTGTTCATACTGCGGACAGCTGGAGTTGATTCCCCTTAGCAATAAGTTATCCTCCTCTGCTAGTAATTATGGCTTCAATCCCCTCAAGGTAAGAGTGGCATCTGGGAAACATTTAGGGCGCACGCGTTTCCCCACAAGGCCACTGATTTTGGGAGCCTGGTCTGAGATACATCACTGGGGTTCAACCCTCTCTCAGGGTGCAGGCACCCTGTGGCGTCTGGGGCTGCTGTTAGCAAGATAAAGGCAGTGAGAGCCTCTTGCAGAGGGGCTCTGTCCAGAATAAACAGACAGAAGAAAAAAGAAATCTCCTTGAGCCTGGAGATTCCTGGATAGAGAAATCAGCCATCCATCAGCGTGACAGCCCTTAGCGTGAGGGTCCCCCGGGGCTCGTACGCTCGCAAGCCTCCATCCCGGGGGCCGCGACACGGGAGGTAGCAGATGGTCTGAACTCATTTAAGCCTTTCCATCCTTTGATGTAACACTTAGCTACCAACACGATAAATAGGGGGCGAGACACCCATCTCGTTAAGCCAGACACACGCCTCTCCAAAGGGAGAGACCACCGCCATCCCTCCCCTCCCGCTCCCAAGGACCAGCTCCCTGCAGATCCCAGGGCCTGGGGCTTTTTTTGGCCAGCACAGCTCTTGCTGACGGGTCAAAGTGAGAAGCAGAGACACTCCAAGACACCCCTTTGTTTTGGCAGTCACCCCCCAAACCCTGCCACTGGGTTCATCCCCTCCGCCCCATCTGCCTCCACAGAAAGCACAAACCAGTTCCTTACCCAGCTTGGGCAGCTCTGCCGGTGGGTTTATCCTTGTCTCTGTCCTGCCTTCTTTGCTGGCAGCAGGTTTGTTAGAGCCTGCAGTTTTCCTTCCACCTTTGCAGGTATAGGAATCCGCCATCTCTGAAAGAAGCAGGGGAGGCGTTAAAATTCACTCCTCGGAGCCGGGAACAACACATGGTGAAAGCAAGGAGAGCTGCTGGGGAGGGAGGGAAACGAGCAAACTATCACGCAGCTTAAAGATTCCCACAAAGAGAAGAAACGGGACGTGCTTCTGAGTATTTGTTCTACGGTCAAGGAACGCCACAGACATGGCTGGAAAGCTGCTTTCACTACAGCCTGGCTTCCCTCCACGTACAACAGCAAAGACTTTATTAAAAATTATGGGCTGACTTTGCCCAGAGAAGTAGTGAATAAATGGCTTTTCCTCTTCGTTTATTTCTCTGCTTTCATTTAAGACACCAAAAGCGAAAAAAAAAAAAATAGTGAGTTTTAATGAACAGATGTGGTGATAAATTTCCAATTTTCCTTATTAATGGGAAACCGTTATAAACTGAGAATTGTTAATGTTATCTGAATTTTCTGTATTAATAATTCAATTTGCCTTCTCTATAAATAATGAACATCAGGAATTATCGCAGAAAGCCCACTCTTACTCCTGAAGGAAGCGGGCAGCAAGACACCCCTCCGTTTGGTGGTGCCAGGAAGAAGCCCACGGAATGACTGCCTTTGTCTCTGGCTTCAAGTTCTTTCTTCCCTTCCTGACAGCACAAGCAAAGACATGTCAGAGGATGAGGGCTGCACCGGGAGATGCCACATAAGGATTTGGGGGAAAGAAGTCCTCCACACCTTCACAGTGAGAGCATCAGGCCTGTGGGAAGTGATTCCCCAGACCACTACAGCCTTGAAACCTCGGCTGGGACGTGATGCTGATGCTCACCCACAGGCTTTTTCAAAACATGGATATGAGTCGTCACTCCCAGTTCCTCCCACAAGATCATGTTCAGCGTCATTTAACTCAACAGAGTTGATTCCCAGAGCACCCATCATTCCACCTGTCCTCATGCCCAGAGGAATAGGGAAAGCATCTCCTGCACAGCCACGTTGTCAGCCATGCCACCAACATGCGGGACATGAGGGTCCAGCAGCTCTTCCTGAGGTGTCCCCAGGGACTTTCTGTGTGGGATCGGGGACCGCACATCACATGCAGCCCACGTGCTCTGAATAGAAGTGGCAAGAGCTCGGCTGGTGACACGTATGTGGTTGGCTGCACAGGCACAAAGGTTAATCCGATCAAGTGAGAAATTCCAGCCTTGGCAACAGGTTCTGTGGCATTTGGTGCTGAACACGGGCATCGTTGATTCAGCTAATTTGGGCTCTTTCAGTGGGAGAGCTGGGTAGGAGATGCAGCCTGACTGCCAGCAGCTCCTTCCTGGAGCAGGCAAAGAAAGAATCCCCTGCAGCCCCTTCCCAAATCCCTGCTCCACTCCCACCAATGTGGGCATTGCTACTGTCCCCAGTCCTCCAGGGATAAACGTGTCAGTCCCCTTCCTTCCCATGCTGCCTCCTGGCACCTCTGAGCAATCCTTACTCAAGCTGCTCAAAGAAAAAAGGGGGAAAAAAGAGACTCACAAAAGAGCAGAGAACTGAAAGCTGAAGACAAGATCTCTGTGCCCCAAACAGGTGAAAACCGAGGGGAAACCTGCCGAGCTGACACCTTTATCCATCCAGGGACACCTTTATCCAACCAGGCCTAGTGCCAAAATACAGTGGGTGATGGAGCACACCTCCGTGTCTACCTCGCTGGGCAGCTCAAGGTGACACTGCAAGATATGACAGGCAGGGCAGACCCCGCTGATGGCCCACCTCCTGCACCCCAAACACCCTGAGGCACCACTGAGCATCACATCAACACTCCCTTCCCAAAACATCTGAGGTGCCCAGCTCAGCCCTGCTTCAGCAGTTGGACACTTCTCATTCCCCTAAACACATCCATCCTCTCAGAGGGACCCTCTCTGCCCAGCTTAAGAGGTTCTGAATCTTTTGTTTTTCCACACTAAATACTTCTTTGAATTTTTCCCCTTCTTGTTTTTTCATTAAATGGAAAATAAAAAATCCTATAAACCATTTAGCAAGAGCCAAACTCTGCTCCCCGGCCACTGATACAACCCCAGGGATCACAGAGGAATTGTCCCAGAGACAGAGAGCAAAAATCAGCAAAAGCCATTGTGGCTTTTTTTTTTTAATATCCAAACTTCTCATTCATTTTTGAGTTAACACACACCGAAATAGGCCACAGCCTGTGCTCTTCCATGCTTTTCTTAAGGTTTTTCTCACCAAAAGAGAGAACCCTTTTGCTGGTAACAGGAAGAGAAGGTATTGGCATGTCCTGGCCATTAGCAGGGCTGGGATATGGTGCGGGAAGGTTGGGACTGGCAGCACGTTACAGAGCCTCCAGTTCTTTTTAGGTAACTTTTTAGAAGTTTGTGGCAATATTTTTGAAGCATCCCAATCCAGCTCCACATAAAAAACCCCCTGCCAATACAGAAGCCAGTGCGGGATGAGTGGAGGTCAAGTTGGCACTGCTGGGAGCAAGGGTGAGAAGGAAACCCATGGCTCTGGGAAGGGGAGTGAAGTTTGGGAACCAAAGGCACTGTTCCAAAGCCAACAGCAGCCCAGCCTGGCCAGCATGGCCATGAGCTTCTCTGTGGGATTTGACAAGGGACAGCCAAATCCCAGCCAGCGGCAGTCCCAACAGGCTTTTTCCCACTGTGACAAATCCCTCCTGCGGAGCTGTCAGGCTTTGAAGGCTGGGCACAGCCTGAAAATTAGGCATAAAGCGGGAAAGCGGAAATAATTCCATGTAGAAATGCCTGCCTTTGGATCAGGCCCACAGGAGCATGCACGCAGCCAGGGATGGCTGCGATCCTCTCACAGTCCCACAGCATCCTTACGGCTGCCAGGGGGAAAGTCACCCACGAGTCGTGACCGCAAGTTCTCCTGCCGAGACTCCCGCCCCAGTCCCATCCCTACGGATGCACCAACCGCCTGGTCACCCATCGATCCGCTCCACTTATCATCAATAATTTACCAACAGCTCCAAAGGCAGGGAATGACAAAGGCAAGGGAGCTGCTGCCCCAGCACAAACCATGTGCCAGCAGGGATGCAACGAGGCCAGCGCAGACAACGGATGCCAAAGGGCACTGCCATTCCTGTGGCTGTCAGAGGAGTTGTGCTCTCTCCCATGAACTCCAGGCAGAACTGGAGCCGCCGGGAAAAACTTCCAGGGAATAAAGACAAGGGATCGGGAGAAGCTTCCTCGGGAGGGAGTGGAATCGCCCTTGCTGGAGGTTTCCCCAGGAGGGAAGCACGTGGCAGGTGAAGCCCTGCGAGCCGCTGCCTCCCTGGGCACGGCCGGGCAGCTCCGGAGGGACACGGTGCATCCCGTCCCCATCATCCACACCGAGTGACACCCCGAGGCTCTCCAGGAGGGGATCGCCTCACCCGCAGCCGCCGCTCCTGTCGCACATGGCTACGACCAGGCGCAGACGAGGCTTTTTCAGGGTATAAAGTTTCTGTTCGAGGCACACTATCGCGTCCGTCCCCTCTGTGTCCCCGGGCACTGGCACGAAGGAAAAAGAACCCGCACGTGTCCGGCAGACAATGAGCCCTCACCGTGCCGGGGGGACCGGGGTGTCCCCTGTCCCGGGGGTCAGTGGGCGTGAGGAGCTCTGCCCGGCGCCGCTGTCACCTCCGGGGCGCGGGGACCTCTGTCCTGTCACCTCCCGCCCCGGCCGTGCCACCCGCGTCCCCTCACAGCCCCTCCCCGCTGTCACGACCGCCCGGGCCTGTCACCCCCCGGGCCCGCGCCCCATCCCCGGGAGGCGGCCGGGGCTCCCCCCGCGGGCCGGGCCCGGCGGGGCCGACACGGAGAGGGACGGGAGGGCCGGGCTCGGCCGGGCCGCGCTCCGGGAGGGGAAGAGCGAGCGGCAAAATGGCGACGCGGCGGGCGGAGCGGAGCGGAGCGGAGCGGGGCGCGGGGGGTCCCCGCCGCGGGGCCGGGCGGGCCGGGGGCCGCTCGGTGCTTACCTCGGCGGGCCGGGCCGCGGTGCGGGGCGCGCAGGGGCCGGCGCGCCCCCGGCCGGCCAGGCGGTGCCGCCCGCCGCCCCCGGGCCGCCGTGCGGGGCTCCCGGCGCGCCCACACCCGCGGCGGCGCCGCGCTCCGCTGCCGCGCTCCCGCCCGCCCCTCGCCGCCGCCGCCGCGGCTCATGCGCGCTCCCCGCCCCGCCCGGCCCGGCCCGGCCCGCCCCGCGCCCCGCTCCGCCACCGGCCCGCGCCGGCCTCGCCTGGCTCCGGCAGCGGCACCGGGAGCGGCTCCGGCAGCGGGAGGGCGGGACGGGGCAGCGCTCCCCGGGCCGCCCTGACCTGCGCAGGTGCGGGCGGACCCCGGTGCGGGCAGGGCAGGGCAGCGCTGCGCTGCCCGTGCGGGATGCGGGCAGGGTGCCGGCCTGCCGTGCCCTGCTCCGGGATGTCGCACCCTCCGGGGTGCAGGCAGTGAGCGTCCTGGCTGTCATCTGCCCCTCCGGGGTGTCCTGCCCGATGTCCTGCCCTCCAGTTTGTTGGCGGGATACCCTGCCCGTTATCCTGCTCTCTGGGGTGCAGGCAGGGTGACCTGCCTGTTGTGCTGCTCGGCAAGGTGCCCTGCCCGTTATCCTCTCCTCCAGGGCATCCTGCCCATCATCCTGCCTTTCAGGGTGCTGGAAATGCCTTGCCTGTCGCCTTCCCCTCCAGGGTGTCCTGCCCATCATCCTGCCCTCCGAGGTGCAGGGAGGGTGCCCTCACCATCCATCAATTCATCTAACCCTGGGGTGCTCCAGGTCCCTTGCAAAGCCAATCCATCCCCTGGGAATGATGCTGGGTGTGAGGCTGTCTCGATGCCCATGGGACACCATTGGACACTCTGCCTTTCCCAGTTCCCAGGCTTGGGGTGTCACCCCTGCAGAGCCAGTGGCACCTGGGTAGGTACCACAGGGCAGAGCCAGCCTCGGTTAGTAGCACTGGGAATACACAGCCACACCAGGACCCAGAAAAAACCCAGAAATGAGGGAAAAACACACAAATTTTGCCAGGTGAGAGCAAAACCCAGACCAACCACTGCTGTCAGGGCCACCCTGCTTGGCATCGTCAGCGCATGGCTTCTGTGGTGCTGCCAGGAATTGGGAGGTCTTGTGGCACCATCGTGCAAAAAAGAAAGCCCAACCCAAGCCGGGAGTTTCCCCATGGTTTTCCCCTCTTTGTCTCCATTGCGGGGAAAGAGCTTAATTAATGTCTGCAGAGAGCAGGGAAAGCTTGCTGTAATTGCTAGGTATGATTATCGGTGGAGCGGAGGGTGCTCAGCGGGGTGGGAGGGACAGGCACAACCCACCTTCTTTGTATAAAATGAGGCATATCCGAGGCAGCTTCGCTTCCCAGCCAGGGAGCTGCCTGCCCAGAAAGCTCAGCTGCTTGGGGGGGCTATCCCCCAGCTCCACACGCCCACTGGGACCAGGCAGCACCTTCGAGGTCTCCTCCTTACTGTGGACAGTGCCTATCACCCATCACTGGTCTCTGCAGCCTCCTGACAGCTGCTCCAGACACATGAGTACAGAATTGCCACCATGTTAATATTCTGCATCTATAAAGCACAATTTTGCATCACCAGGAATGGGATGAGGGTGAGGGGAGATGGGGTAGCCTGGCCACCCTGAGATTATGCAGGGGCAAGGGAGGGTGGCTGGCCATGGGCTGGGTGAGGTAAGAAACTCTGAAATAATGCAGTATAAAGGCCCCCGCTGTTGCTATTTTCAGTCTCTACTGAGCAGAGGGGGCCAAGAAATGGACTTGTAAAGAACAGCAAATGCTGAGCAGATGCTGAGGAGTGCTTTGTTTCACGTGCAGGGCTGTGATGGGATGGGCAGGAGGAGGAGGAAGAGCAGCGGGGGCAGCGGTGCTGCTTTCCTCCACATGCTCATGGGAAACCATCTACATCTCCTCTTGCATCATGGCTTTGTTGCAGAGGTGGGTTGTGGATGAGAGCTCACCTTCACAGAACAGCACAGTGCTGTGGAGGGGGCCACAGAGTGATTTCCCAGTGCTTTGGCTCCTGGGCCACCATTCTCACCATTCCCACTGTTCCCACCACTCCAGGCAGGAGGAGGCCAAGGAGCAGCAGCCCAGCAGAGACTGTGGCTGTAAATGCTGGAGAAGATGGTTGGCAGCAGGGATGAAACAGTCCAAACCATTGAGCATGTAAATTAAATTGATACGGACCCCAGGAAGAGGAGATAGGGTAAAAAACAATTACACAGCCAGGATCAGCGAGGTGCTGCCATCCTACACACACTCCTGACACTGCTTCTCCAACCTCTTGTGCTGGTGTTGAACAGAAGATCCCCCTGGAGTTGTCCCATGTCTGCTGGGATGCAGCTGGCACAGTGACTCCCACCCTGACCTAGCAGTGATCTCAGGTACCCCTGACAAGGGTCAGTTCTGGCTTGTAAAGACACCTGGCCAAAAATGAGAAAAAAACACCCTCTTACAGGAAAGGCAGGAAAAATCTGATTTTCTGGATGCAGACCCTCACAGGATGTTGAGACCTGGAGGCAGGAATGTGCTCCTTGCCCAGAGTGGGATGGGCTGATGGGGCATTTACACTTTAAAAAGTAACTTTAATATACATATTAGAATCAAAGAATCTTGAAATGGTTTAGGTCGGAAGGAACCTTAAAGACCACATAGTTCCACTCCCCATGTCATGGGTAGGGACATCTTCCACTATCCCAGGTTGCTCCAAGTTCCCTCCAACCCGGCCTTGAACACGTGCAGGGATGGGGCAGCCACAGCTTCCCTGGGCAACCTGTGCCAGTGTGTGACCCAGAGGCTGCAGCAGCACCTTTCAGACCCTTAACACTGTTACAATAAAACAGATGCTGTGTCTGCAGAGCCTCTTCCACACGCCCCTGCTCTGGAGACCTCCCAAAAACTCCCACTGGCTGCTGTGCAAGTGGGACTGTGCATAGCCAGCAGCAGCACCTCCACTGTCTGTGTGGTGGGATGCTCAGTACGTGGGACTGGGAGCACTGGGAGCCCAGACTTCAGCCCATGTCTGCTGAGCCTCATGCACCGGAACAGAGACAGGTGAAGGAAAGGGCACAGCCACAATGCCCAGACCCGGATGGGAGACTCAGCGTTCCCCGTCTCCCAGGGCTTTATCCTGGGATAAAGGATGGCAGCCAGCTGCTCCGTCCCCTTTATCCTTGGAGTGGCAGGGGGGACAAAGCCCCTTGGAGCAGCCACATGCTCACACATCCGCAGGACAGGCTGTGCAGAGGCTGGTCCGGCTGAGGCTCAGCTATTCCCGAACAAAGAGGGAATCACAGCTGGTTTGTGCAGCAGCATCCGGGCCAGCCCCAGCCTCCTCCCGCACGCGGCTCCGCAGCCTGGGCCGCTGATTGGAAACCGGAGCCCGCCATCACTCCGACAGCCGGGAATTATGCTGATGGCTTTTTTTATTATTTCCCCCCACACCCCCCTCCCCCCGTGCTTGAATACACTCAGCAAATACAAGCCAAAGGGGAGAAAAAAAAGAGAAAATCCGAACAGATTTAATTTTGGATATGGTGAGAAAGGAAATTGTTGCAGTGTGAAGAGGGAAGGTTCGGGGTTGGGGGGGGGAAATGCTCCTGCCTCAAGGAGGATTGAAACTCTCAGGGAGTCCTGAGGCTGCTGTTTATGATTTACAAGGTCATATTGACATGGCAGCATCTGGTGGTATCGACCCACAGGGTTCCATGGGGACCCATCCCAAGGCAGGGGGGCAGGTCTCTGGGGCAACCACAGCCCCATGGAGGGTAGGGGGGGATGCAGGGATGTGGGATATGACTGGTGATGAAGCTCTGTGGCTTCATCAAATCCTCCCTAGTTTTAGAAAATACATCCTCTGATGGGAAGCGAAGTGGCTCATTTTGGGTGAGGGGTGTGAAGGTTTTTCCTGGAGCCCCTCACTAACAGCCTGGGCAAACATGCTGCCTGGGAATGTTGTATCAAAACCAAACCTCAAATTTGGCCTTCCAAAAAAAGCCCAAATGAAACACTGCGAATGTTCAACTTCGTTTTGCAGCAAAGCTACTGGTGCATCCGGGCTGGGCAACAACTCTGGTCGACCCAAATGATACTAATTTTGGAATCAGTTATTTATCTCAGAGCTGTTACCTGCCCTGGGCTGCCCCACTCCTGCTGCTTGCTGCCTGCTCTCTGGTGGGTCATCCCTGGGAGTTCCTTGGGAAACTCTCTCCGCCATGTCCAGCCTTGCCAGCCCCATGTCCCGTGCTGGGCTGTCCCATGTGCCACCAACACCAGTGTGAACTGCCAGGGACCTGTTCTCACCCTGCCCAAGTGCTGGCAGCATGTGGCACTGCCACAGACCTGGCTCTGGCCCCGTGAAAGTGGCAGCACCACAGCTGGATCCTCACCCACCCCCCTCCATCTTTGTCCCAGTGAAGCCACAGCACCACAGCCCTACCCAAACCCACCTCTCTCCATCCTTCCCTGCTCCGTGTCGTGTCCATTGACCCTGGGAGTGTTTCTGGCTCTGGGGAGGTAGAGCTCCCAGAGGGCATCCAGCAGCTGAGAACAGGGACCAAAAATGAAGGAAGTAATACAGGGGAACAAAATGAAATAAAGCAATTATCCCTGCTCTGATACTTTCTAATTAAGGGAATTGTCACCCTTATTAAGAGGCCATTAATTCATTCTCATAAGTCACCACCAGAGTGCAAGTACCAAAAACATGCCTGGGCCGTGGGGAGTGGAGCAGAGTTACCTCATTCCTACCCTGCTGGCTCCAGCACCAGTGAGAGCTGCTCCTTGAGGCCATGGGGCTGCTCGTGGCTTTCTGCAGGCAGTGGCTGTCCCCACACCCTGGGCTGTGCTTTGGGAAGCTGTAATTTGCCCTGTGGTGCTCAGGCTGTCCTGGGTGTGGATGAGCCCCTCCATCTCCACCTGCATTCCTGGGACTGCAAACCCTGCCCTGCGCAGTCCAAGTGCATTTGTCTAAAGGATGTAGTGACTTCTCAGCAGAGATCAGCTCTTGGCCACTCTGGGAGGACCAAACCCCCAAAGAACTACTAAACTATCCCCAACCATGTAGTCAAGGCCGGTGTTTTCCCCAGCACCACCTCCTGCTAACAGCCAGCTCTATCTTGGCAACCTCTCATTACGTATTCTGCATGGAGGGCCCCACATCAGCTTAATTAACAAGGTAAGAAAAACGGGACCTTTGAGGAAATCTTAATTATATTATCCATCTCACCCTGAGTGGCACCTGATCCATCCCAACACTGTTCTCAAGTTCATTAGCAATGAATCAAGATTGATTAGTCCTGGATGTGCAGTAAGGACATGCTGGGGCAGAAGACTTGTGCTGCTGTCACTGTGAGACCCTGCATGTCCACAAGTTCTGTCTTGTCCTCCAGCACCAGGTGGTGGGATGGGGACCAGGGCTATGGGATGGGGCAAACAGTGCTGGGATGAGGCTGCTGGAACATCCCAGGAGTAGCTTGGTTTGGCTTTCTGGGCCACCAGCACACATTTCACACTCATGTCAAGCTTCCCATCCGATGATTTGGGGTGGTTTGTAATCCTCCTTGGGCACCTGATAGTATGACAGGGTCCTAATTGGACTGAGCGAGCAATCTGCTGGTGACAGGATTCCAATTTAAACTGGCTCCAGCTCAGCAGAGCCGGTGGCAGGAGCTGACACCCCCCTGCTCAGCACACTGTGTCCTCTCACCCCGTGCAGCCACGGACAGTGCAGGCTCCTTCAGCACCCGAGAGCGAATTTCAGTGTCAGAGGAATGGGGATCGTTTCCTGCATCAGAGCTGCAATCAACAGTGTTTCAGAGCTGGAGGTGTCTGCACCATCAAGCCGGGCTCAGTAATTACTCAGACAAATTTGCATACATTTTCTATGGGCATTTCTGCTGGCTTTTTTATTTTCTGCTTGAAAACCTTGCTGGAATCTGCAAACTGCCTCTACCACTGGGAACGGATTGCTGGATTGTCCCTGTGTAAGACAGGAAGATGCTGAACATTATCCTTGATGCCAGTGATGCGTTGTCCTGATCACTGCAAAAAAATTTCCACCAAAAAAAAGTGGTAAAAAAGTTTATCAGGGACAGGAATCACATGCTCTGTGAGTGGCCATTGCCTTACCCTGCACCCCAGTGCTGCTGCCTGCATCCTCCTGCCTGCTGCAGGGGGCTGACTGATACTTGCTAGTGTTTTCTGTTTACTTTAATTGTTGTCTGGTTTTAATATTGCATGAATCTACGCCCAATTCATCTGTTTTTCATTGTCTGCTGCTGTTTGTTTTGGGGCAGTGCCTGGAATACTGCTGGCAGATGAGAGCTGGACAAGTAGAAGGTATTTTTTCTTGCTCAGCAAAAGCTGAGAAGTGACCGAGCTGTGCCTCTGTCTGAGAACCTGAGCATCCATCTCCCTCCAGTTTCCAGGGTCCTGGTGCAGCACCCCCCAGGTTCTTACCCATGGGGAGGACTGTGCTGCCTTGGATCCACCAGGCAGATGGATTTGTGCTGTGCTCCCAGAGCTACCGAAGGCAAAGCTGTGTCAGGGCTGCTCCAGATGAATCCTCCTTCCCTGGGCAGAGTCCTGGGTGCCTCTCAGACAAGCCAAGGGGGTTAGATGGCACCAGACACTGGTCCAGAACCAGAGCCATGGTCCAGAGCCAGCCTGGAAGGATGTTCTGCTCTCACCATCACCATCCTCACAGAGCAGGGGATTAAGGGCAGGACAGCATCTGCCTGCCTGTCTTGTGAGTATTGTTTCACCTGGCTCCTCCAGCCCCATCCTGCCCTGATGGGTCTCAGAGGGACACCCCAACAGGGCTGTATTTGGAGCTCCATCCAAGTGCACTGGTGGCATTTCTGCTTTCTTCTGTGCCTCGTTTCTTCCATGAGGATGAGGAGCTGGAGGGAGCCAGAGCACAGCCCAGCAGAGGTGGACATGGCACATGGGGACACCACAGCAAAGGGCAGCTGGGCTTTGGAGCAGGACCTGTGCGGGGACCCTGCCTTTCCCAGAGGGTCCGGGGCAGCCCCAGCACTGCTTTGTGTGCCACAGCTGCATTACAAGCCAAATCTCCACCAACTTACTGCATGAGCCCAGCTGCAGACTGGAGAAGCCATTTCTCCCTGTGCAGCTCCGACGCTCTGGAGAGAAGCTCAGTATCTCCCTCTAACGATGCGCAGACAGCCGGCAGCCCTCCAGCTCTCGGGGGTGCTCGACACCCCAGACACACCGCAGCCCCCCCTCCACTCCCACTGCCCCCCCAGCACCCACTGCCAGGGCAAAAACAAACCCCGCGGGGGTGGAGATAGGCTTTGTCCTGTCTTTTCTTTCCTATTCGTAAAATTCAATAAATTCTTCCAGCTCTGTTGCTCATGAGTCTCTAGTGAGGTGAGAAGAGCCAATTTTGCTGCATATTTGAAAAGGTCAGTACGGGCAGAGTAGAAGATTCCAATTTCTGTGTCCTGGGGTGCTGTGGGCTGCACAGGAAAGCCCTGGAGCTGGGTCCCTGCAGATGGAGCCAGGGGGTCACAGACCCCGACCCCCAGGCAGAGAGGGGAGATGTCGGTCCTGTGGTCTGGATTGCTTTGCTGTGGGCACCAACCAGATTATGCCTTTCAGGAGAAAATTTGGATTTTTGGTACCTGGAGGCTTTGCCTTCAGACCAGCACCAAACCTCTGCTCTGAGGGTGACAGATGTGCGTGAGAAATTTCACTGGCAATGCTGGTGCTGTTGGGACCACTCAGGTGTGGGAGACAGAACCCCCCTGCTTGGATCTGAGTACCATTTGGAGAATCTGTTATCCAAACCGAAATGGTTTGAGAACCAGATTTTGTTTCTGAGACATTTACGTTACCTGAACCTTGTACAACCCCTCTGAGGACTCACCACAGCCAGAGCCTGGGGATGCTCCATGCATCCTGCATCCTGCACTGCCCCACCATATCCCTCCCTCATAGCAGAATCTATGACCCCAAATCTCCCCACTGTCCCCATTTATCCACAAGCCAGCAAAGATGAGAAGTTGCTTACTTCTCAATCGTTCTGTGGAGCTGGGGGGGAATTAAATGCTGGCAAACCCCCAGGCTGAGGCTCATTCCCACATGACTGTCATCAGGACCCCTGTCCCGCACTGAGGTGCTTTTCCCAGGGGACTGAGGGCTGCAGACATTTCCTGAGCATCCCTAGGAAGGGCTGGAGGGACCAAACTCATGGTGCAAGTTCAGACGTGGGAAGAGTTGGAAGAACAGTGAGTTAAAATAACAGTCTGTAATTTATTACCAGCAGTGGAGCAGGTGGGTGGGTGCCTGGCTGGGGGGCACTGTGACCTGCCTCCACATCTCAGTGCCCCAGGGACTTTGGGGGTGCTGGTGTTTTTGAACCCCCATGATCCACAGCCCTGCCCTCATCACTGCAGGTGGAACGTGGGGAGATGACAGCATCCACCCCACCCCCAAATCCTATTTTACACATGGGTGTTCCTTACCTGCCCACATGAGCAGTCTGTGGCTCTGGACAGGGCGGTTTAGTGGGTGGAGGGGTGTAACAGCAAGCACCTTCACCTTATTGATGGTGAAGGTCATCAGGAAGGCGCCTGGGTTTGGTGGCACCACCGCCAGACCCTGGGCAGGAGGTCAGGATGAGCACCTGGTGGAGCAGAGCTCTTCAGAGCTGCTGGGAGCACGGAGAGGAGCAGGGCTGGGTGTTGGGGCTGAGGGGGACCTGGCACCCAGTAATCCCCCAGCCTCACCCCAGGGCAGCACCCAGCACCACCTGGCAGCATCCACGTCTGCTCCCGCTGGCCCCTGCACGGGCTCCCCGCTCTGCCCGTGGATGAGGGACCAGCTCCTGGCACAGCTCCCTCCAGGCCACGGCACCCTCCCGGCGCATCCACCCTGCCTTTACTTCCAGATTTTCCAGCTCCGATGACTCAGCTCCATTTTTAACTCACCAAGTGGAGCCGGATGCTGGGGTCTTGGCCCCGCTTTGAATTTTTTTGGCTGGTTGGATCGTCTTATTTGCTACTGATAACGTCACCTCCTCGGACGCTGGAAGACAGCCCAGTCTGATGAGAAAACTAAAGCTCCCTAAATAAGCTCCGAGGCACGGATACAAGTTGCCGAGCGCTGGGATATTGCCCATGTGCAAATGCTTCAGTGTCCTGCACGTGGCTCTGAGCTGTCCCAGGAATCACTGCGTTCCATTTCTCCACAGTACTGAGCCGTGCCTGCTGCCATCTCCTTTTTTCCATCTCTTTCCCTGTGAACCATCAGGCTCAGGTGGGGGAAAGTTCATCATCTGTCCCAGCAGCTGCTTTGCTAATTTTCCTTCAGCCAGGAACCATGTCTGCTGGAAGAAACATTCCATCCCTGCACAGGAATGTATTCCTCTGAAAGAAAGAGAAGGAAGAAGCAGGAGAGGAGCCCTGGAGTGCCTGGGAAGCTGTCTCTTCGTATTCCAAGCGTGTGGCTCAGGTCTCGTCTCTGCGGGGCACAGCCCATCCCAGCGGAGCTCGGTTCACAGTGTTGGTGCAATCTGCCAAACAGATGGATCAGCTAGGAGACATTTCCAAAAGAAGCTGGAACAAGGTGGGAGAGGAAGGAATAAACAGCCTGCAGGGTGGCGCATCCCAGCTCACCCACCGCCAGCCCCGCAGAACCTCGTCCCTTCCACGCAAAACGGCGCCAACAGATTTTTTGGCCCTGCTCACCACAACTCATCCCTTCGCACCCACAGCCCAGCCCTGGAGCCTCCCCTGCCCGGCATCCCCTGCCCGCCCTACCTTGGCTGAGCAGCTGCAGGTTCCGGACCTCCTCGCGCACCTGGAGCTGCAGGACCTGCTGCAGGACCTCCTGCCGCTGCGCCTCCAGCGCGATCCCCATGCGCTGCAGCTTCTCCCCGTTCAGCCGCAGCAGCGCCCGGCCTGCAAACACCGAACGGCTCTGTGGGGGACCCCAGGGAAGGGCCACGCAAAGGGGAGCCCGTCAGCATGCAGGGATGGAAGGAATCCTGAAGTGCTCTTCCACTGCCTGGGCTCACGGGGATGGGGAAGGGCAGGGAGAGACAGGACAAGGGAGAAATGGCTTTGCACTGACAGAGGGCGGGGTTGGATGGGATATTGGTAAGAAATTCTTCCCTGTGAGGGTGGTGAGGCACTGGCACAGGTTGCCCAGAGAAACTGTGGCTGCCCCATCCCTGAAAGTGCCCAAGGCCAGGTTGGACGGGGCTTGGAGCGACGAAGGTGTCCCTGCCCACGGCAGGGGGTTTTGGAACAAAATGAGTTTTAAGGTCCCTTTCAACTCAAACCATTCTGTGGGGCTGTGATTCGTGGCCTCACTTTCAGAGAGTGCTGGGTGACAGCTCCATGTCCCCAGCCTCTGACAGGTACCGCCACCGCAGTCGTGTAACCCACCCTGCGGGCAGCAGCTTTCCATTTCTCCGCTCCACCTCCCACACGAGGAGATGCTTTTGCGAGCGCTGGGTCCCAACATGGGCTGGCCATCCCGGGGGAATGGGGGTGCCCATCACAACGCATTAGCACTCCAGTCCCCACCAAGCCACTCTCCTCCAGTCTGGGGGCTATTGGACAAGAGATTTAAAACCAGCTTTTGTCCTTGCTTCCCAGCGTACACTCACTAATGCTGCCTTTGTTGCCCGGGCAAGGGCTGGCTGAGCTCTTGCATTAGGGCTGTGCATCCCTCCCGGGCAGCTCTGGTGCTCCCCTCCCTGCCGCCGTCCCCTGGACCTGGCAGAGCTCTGCCCTCTTACACAGAGGTCAAAGCCACTGTCCCCAGGGAGCAAGGGGGGAGCAGGTCCGAGAAGTGGGTCACCTCCAAGGACTTGGTTGGGAGTTGGATTCAGAGCTGGACAAAGACATCTGCAGCTTGGACTCTTGCTGGGCAGAGCTTTTACTCTTCTGCAAAAATTTTCAGTATTTAAAAAACCAATAAAAATATTATTATAGTAATGTAGGTGAGAAGAAGAGACTTCCCTAACCTATAAATCAATTTATCCTCCTTTACAACAACTTCCAGCCCATCCTGGAGGTCACCCCAGTGGCAGATGCCTCCTGCCCAGCCCGGATCAGTGTCCCTGTGTCCCCTGCTCTCACACTGGCTGCATCTCATGGGCAGAAGGGACAGAAATGGGGAGTATATCCATCTTCTGAACCATGAACCTCCAAGCAGCCCTTTCCCAGGAGCACACTCTAAAGGCAATTAGTCCAGCTGAGAAGTGGAGGGCACACCATACCTGTGATGGCGTGGTGGGAGAAAGCCTCGACGTAGATGAGATAGTTGTGTGGGCAGTGTTTCTTCAGCCATTTGCACACATCCTGCTGGGTCCAGAGCACCACCGGCTTGACCAGGCTGCCCAGCGTGGGGCTGGTGTGGTAGATGCCATAGTGGTCACAGCCACGGCCCTGAGGGGAGTGTGAGGGAAGGGGGTTAGTGGGATTCAATCCTGTGAGGAGGAAAACGGAGGTCAGTCCACGGGGAGGGGGGAGAGGCTGGTTGGCTGCACAGGATTGGGGTGACACTGGCAGACTTTGGCTCTGCACCCTCTAGAGTCTCTGGGATCACCCTGAAATAGCAGCATCAGAGGAACCAGTCAGGGAGGTGATGGGAGGGAGGATGGGAGCTTGAGCTGAGGGTCCTACCCTCTACAGACTCCACACCTCACATTCCCCAACCCTCCTGCTGCAGACAAGAGACCCAGTCCAGCTCCCCTATGCATCTCCCAGCCCAACAGAGCATTGCACAGGCTCAGGAGATGTCCTGGGGGGTCCTCAGGGTCCCCTCCTCACCAGGCAGAGAATGGCTCTTGCTGGCAGCTCTCAGTGGGGATGGAGCCAGTGAGGTCCTGTGGGACAGCAGGAAATAATGCAAAGCCATGCTCAGCAGATGTTGATACCAGTGCAAATCCATCCCCACCAGAAATCCCCAGGAAAGCAGCCAGCAGCCAGCTGGTGCCCTGGAGCAGGAGGGACTCTCCCTTTCTCTCCATCTCAACCCCCTCCAGTCCTGAGCTGACTGGTCACAATGAGGTCCTGAAGCCTCTCAGGTGCTAAAGCCACTTCTGAACCCCACAGCCCATTCTTGGGGTGCTGCCCTGCCTGGAGACACCAGGGATAAAGCAGGGTCACAGTCCTCAGCACCCCAGCATGGCCATGCTCCACCTCACATAGACCTATGCCATGCACAGTAATGAGTGATACCCACAGGGAGACAAGGCTTGTCCGACAGCATCCCTAAATCCCACCTTCCCTCCCTTCCTCCAGCTGCCTGCTGCACTGGCCAATCTCCCTGTGAGTCACTCAGTCTCACCCTGAGCCACACAGTAGCTCCCTTTCCTCTCCCATGTCACAGCTACTCTGGCCTCGCGAGGTCATTGCAGCCTGGATTTGTCTTGTACGGAGCAACCCAATCGTCTTGAGCTGTAACTGCACGGCAAAACAGGCTTGATTCTCCCAGGCAATCCTCAAGGTTGCTGGAGAAATGGGGCTGGAGGATGCAGGAATCTCCTCTTCCCTGGTTTTAGCACCCAGGAAAGACTGGTGAGCTCTCTGCTGCTGGTGATGCTGAGGCTTCATCCTGGAGCAGCACCAGCAAACATCACTGTTCCAAAACATCTCCTTGTGCCCAGCTGTTGTGTCTATCCTGGGCTGGATCCTGGGCAAATGGGTGTGGAAAAGGGGTCTCTGCTACCCACTCATGCCCAGGACATAGCAGGGGCAGGGCAGGAGCAGCAGTGGATGCAGGGACACACCGGCACAGGAAAGGTTGACAGTGCGTATGCCAACATCGACCTCTGAGTGAGAACACTGGCTAATTAAGCATGTCTAATAGAGGAGCAGGGATAATTAGTGTAACAGGGACTCCAGACATCCCGCGGTTACTGAAGCTAATGACACGTTCCTGAGAGATGCTGGAGATGAGGCAGTGGAGGGCAGTGGAGGGCAGTGGAGGGTCTGGGATGTGTTCCCTGCCACTATGCCCAGGGATGCGTTTGGGCTTGGAAGGGGCTTTTCCTCAAGCAGAGCTCGCTGGGAACGTTCAAGCAAGAGGGAAGGAAGAAGGCAAAGTTGGGAGGCTGTACATTAATAACCAAGGAGTCCACCTCCAAAGCAGATGGAAAAATGCGATAGAAAAGGCACACGATTCGGTTTCCTAACCAAACCCTCACCTTTGGGGGAGACCCCGGCAGCTGCCCGGCTCTCCCAGACGCATCCCGGGAGTCTCCTGCCTGCGGGAGCAGCCCCAGCCCGCGCCGGCTGCGCGGCTCCTTCACACTCGGCTGAGCGCGCCGGAGAGCGTGCCGTGGGGAGGAGGAGGAGGAGGAGGAGGAGGCGATTTGCTCTGGATTCACTAACGAGTAATGATGAGAAGCGGAGGGGCTGGGGGGAATAACAACCAGCTTCCCGGGAGCTTACTGCGAGCTTCCCACAGCTATTATCCAACTAACCCTCTGAGGCATGGGGGGGAAGAGGTGACAAACAACTGGCAATTTCCCTGGGCACGCACACGGTTGCACGTGCTTCGCTCATCAGGCACAGCCCTGCGCCGGGGACCATCCCGGCATCCCTAAATCCTGCTCTGCCTGCTCGGGTTGCATCCTCCCCTCCCCATGGAGGGTCCCCAAGGGAGGCCCTGAACTCCCCAGAGAGGCAGGGAAGGTGTAAAGGATCATGGGTTCGTTTTCCAGCCGGTTGAGCTGCGCTGTCTCTCTGATAAACTCTCAGCCATGAATATCGAGCGCCGGTGTGGAGGAGAGCAGGCAGGAGGGCTGGGAGGCTGCTCTGGCGGGGAAGCAGGAGGTGGCTGAGGAAGCAGGGGAGGGGGGTTGGAAGCCATCCCTGGGATCTGCAAGGAGCAACTTGCATCACCTCCTCTCGCTCGGGCATTTTTCCTTGCTTATAGTAAATTTAAAACCTTTCTCTCCCTAAATCCTTCCGGTCGGCACACAGAGGTGGAGGAGGGAGAGCCATGATGAGCACAGATGGCAGCTGGAGTGCCCTGGTGCATCTGTGGGTGATGGGGACAGTGCCACCAGCACATGGGACACTGTGTCCACTGCAGGATCCCTGCTCCCCTCTGACCCCAAACCCACTGGGCCCATGCAATGAAAAAGCATCTCCATGCTGGGGGCTGGAAGCCGGGCAGTTGGATTTTCCCCATTTTCTGTTTAGCAGTCACTGGCTGGACGTGCTGCCTCTAAACAACACTCCCAGGGTGTTATGGAGGGGCTGGGAAGCACCAGGAGCCACATGCAGGGAAGATGCTCCTTCCGTGGCTGTGCAGCAGTGAATGGATGGAAACCTTTGGCTCACAGCCTCCTTAATACAATAAAGTTCCAAATTTTAGGAGGATAATGGCCCAAACATGGCTGGGAGACGTACACAAACACTCAGGCATTTTAAGGCATTATAAAGAATTGGGTTCTGGCACATTTACTGCAAAATTAAGTCCCAGCTACAGCTGTGGGGGGGAGGTGATGCACAGAGGAGAGGTGACACACAGAGGGGAGGTGACACACAGAGCTCACCCCAGCACAGCCCTCAGCCTGATGACCATGCTTAAATGATTACGTTTATATGTATTATTATAATCAAATGCCCTATAACCACAAGGGCTTTCAGCAAAAAGAGATCTGAAGGCCTGATCCTGCAGGGAAAGAGGAGATGCTCCTGCAGGGAGTCGCTGGGCCGGTGCACGTGAGGAGCTGAGCTGCCCTTGGCATGCCCGGGGCGGGATCCTGGCGGTACCTGCGAGCCCTCGGTGCCCGGCTGGCGCAGGAGTTTGACGGTGCGGCCGCCGTCGGGGCGCTGGCTCCGGCCGTCGTGCCAGGTGAGGCTGCTGCCCGGGTTCCGCTGCAGGCGGTAGCTGAGGTTTTCGGCCGACACCGTGTGCTCCAGGAGGCTGCGGCAGAAGCTGAAGTGGGCGGTGGCGGCGGCGGCGGCTGCGGAGGAAAGGGGGCTGAGACATGGCCATGGTGACCGTCCACCCCACGCTTAGGCACCCAAAAATGCCTCTTCTGCCCTGCAGGACCTTCTAAACTCAGGCTGTGGTCCTCTCCTCCAAAATCCCCCCGTTCCCGCCTTCTTTTCCCATTGCCAGGGACAAAACCCACCCACCCAGGAACCTGCCAGCTGGCACCAGGATCCAGCAGGCGCCCGACAAGATGTTTGCCCACACAAACCCCTCACAAGCCACGTTTGTTTTGACACCCGCCAGCCGAGCAGACGTGGGGCCTGCAGCTGATCCCAACACGTGGTTAGAACCTCCTGCTCATCACTGCCACTCTGTCGGGACAGGCACTGGGAGGGGGCTGCTTTCTGTGGACAGGCTGAGAGCAAACTGCCACCACTGAGGGAAGGGGAGCAGAGAAACCCACCCTGAGCAGCCCCATGGGGAAGGGGATGCAGGCTGGTCCCCCCAGCACAGAGCATGGGTGCTTGGGGAGCACCCGTGGGACTCCAGGGATGGTCAAAAACGTGCCAGCCCATCAATGATGACCACGAAGAGCCATTTACACACAACAAGTACTTTCTGTCCCTTATTCATGGAATATCCTGACTCAGAAGGGGTGCACAAGGATCCTCGAAGTCCAATTCCTTGTGTTTGAACAAGCTGGGGGGATTGGGGTTGCGATGAGGATGCAAAGCTTTCCTTTGGAGGGGGGTGAAGGGACCTGGCTGCTGTGGGAGGAGGGGTTAGTGGGTATTAGGGGCTCACGCTCAGTCTGCTCCGGATAAAAGCCAGACGGCTTGACATAAGCAGCTCTGATCCGCGGAAGCAAAGACCAGAGCATCCCCCAGCTCACCTGCTGCCACCACGGGGAGCTGGGCAAGTCACAAACCCCCTGCAAGAGCAGAGCAGCACCGGAAGGAGACCCACCCTCAGGATAACCCACCCTGGGAGAGCAAAAGGGCTGGAGAAACCCCGATGCAGCTCATTTCCCTAATTAGTGGGTTTTAAGAGGGAAGAGGTTTCAAAAGGACACACTTTCGAGCACACTTTCATGCAGGAGGAGAACAACCGGCCAAAAGAAGTCAAAATACAGCAAAAAAGAACTGTCCATGTGTCCCAGCATACCCAGACCACATCACACAATGTTGCTTCTCAAACACACCGGGTGACAGTTGTTGCCATGGGGAAACTGAGGCAGGGCTCCTGTCTGATGGCTGGGGAAGCGACTGCATGGAAAACACCCTGAAGCAAGATGCACAGAGAGGCTCGGTGGGGAACAGAGGCAGGACTGGTCTCTGTGTCTGTCCCAGGGGATGGGGATGTCTCTGATGGCTTCCAAAACCCCAGACACCCTGAACCTGGTGGGCAAGGTCTACACCAGGCTGTGCTCCCTCCAGCCAAGGGTGCCCAATTCTCCCTCCATGCCACTGGCTGTCCTGTCCCCAGCACCCTGAGCACCCAGACCTGACACAGCCATGCTGGGATACCCCCAAGCTGGAAACTGTCCCTCCCACCGGCTGTTGTGGCAAATATGGACACAGCGGGTCTGGAGGGACTGGTGCCAGAGCTTCTTTTGGCTATGCCGGGGCTTCCCCAGGACTCTCTGCAGGGAGCAGAGGAAAGGGGGCTCTGGCCATCAGCAGGACCCATATCCAAAGGGATCTATGGAGCATCTGCCTCCAGCAGCAGGACATGGACATCTCTGGTCCTCCAGCAAACACAGTTGGAGGTGAGAGAGAAGGAGTGGGAGCAGATGGGAGAGAGGGGTGAAAGACAAAGGGAACACAACAAGCCAAGCAAGAAGAAAGGCAGGGCTGGGAGCACTGCTGGCAGAGCTCCCCATTGGGGCAGGCAGTTGCTGTCCTGGAGCCCAGAGGCTCTGGCAGCTCCTCTGGGAGCTCCTCCACAGCCTCGTCCCCCCAGCCCAGCCCTCGAGTCCCAACTTTCCCATCGCCAGGCAGCATTTGGCATGGGTGAGGGTAAGGTGATGCCAAGCAGCGAGTGTTTTGGAGCACGAGAAGGAAGGGCACAGAGGAGCCCCTCAGCAGGGCAGCCCTGGGCTGGCTTTACACGGGGACATGCGAGGTGACATCCAACACAGGCTTTCCTCCCCTTCCCATGCCCTGCACAGGGAGTACCCACAGCATCCCCAAGAGCACTCAGCCACCCTCCATCCCCTCTGCTCCTCTGCCAAGCCGGAGGCTGTGCCCGCCGGCCAGGGATGCACATGCAACATCTCCCACCACACTCGTTGGCCCTGCAGCCCCCCCATCCATGCCCTGCATCCCCCCAGCCGTGCCCTGGAGACCCCTCACCTGGCTCGGGTGGTCCCTGCGAGCTGCGGATGGTGGAGACGCAGCAGAGGGATGGCCGGCCCTGCTGCATCTCGGCGGGAGGAGGGATGCGCGTGAGCGCTCGGCACCGCTGTCACGAGTGCGGCTCCATCCCTGCCTCCCCTCATACCTCGTCCACACCTGACTGACTCCCCCGATCGCCTCCCTCCCACTGCCACTGAGCGCTGGCTGCAGGCTCATCCCAGCTCTGGGCAGCCCCGAGCCGGTCTCGCGTGTGTGTGTGGGGGATGAATGACGCCCCCTCCCCACTGCCCCGTGGGCGTTTGATCCGGAGAGATGTTCAGTGCTTTCCTCGCGTGCTCCCGCCTAATCCCGCCGCAGGGCCAGCTGGCACTGGGATGGAGAGGAGGCCTGGGGGGCTGCTGCAAGAGACGCTTAACCCACCGGGCATCACAGTGCCCTGGGGCTGAGTGGAGTCGTAGCATGAGTATGGTAGCACTGGGGTCACCGGTGGCTTGGGGCATTCGGGGTGCAGGAGGGAAAGAAAAGGAGTAAAGTGAAGAGCAGCCTTCCGGGAAGGGGTTGCAGGGCTCAGCGTGGGCTGCACCTGCTCAGAGCCAAAGCCATCATGGTTATGGCCATGTTGGGGTCCAGGCAGAAGGGAGGTGCCCACAGAGGCAGTGTGGGTCAGAGAGCAAAGGCTGTGCTGAACCCTGAAATGGAGATGCAGGAGTCTCCAGCCTGGTTGGGTCCAAGCCAGAGTGGGGAGGGGACTGATCATCTCTAGTTCCCAAAGAGCCACTATGACCCCACTGTTCCAAGTCCCCACGAGCTGGTCCATGGTCCCTGCGCCACGTTTGCCAGCCCCTTGCAACAGACACCCCACTGCCTGTTTGCCGCCAGGGAATCACTGCCGGCTCGTTTCCATGGCTCTCTGATCCATTTTGGGCATCCCTCCAGCCTCGCAGAGAAGGATAGGGGAGGTTAGGTCCGGGTCACCACAAGGGGACCAGCAGCAGTGGGACAGGGTCAGCAGCAGTGGCAGGGACAGACGCTGCTCCCTCCCCTCGCCAGGCTGCTCCCGCTCCCATTCCCTCTCCAGACACTTTCATGGTTAGTGAAACGTGAGCGCTGGAGAGGCTCAGAGCAGCAGCCGCCGCTGCTGGGGAGAGGGAAGGGAAACCTCCTGGGGATGGAGACACCTCGGGGCAGGATTTGGCAGCAGGCACCGACAAAAGCATCTCCTGGTGACTTACACGGATGCTTCCTGCTCGCAGGTGGCCAGGAGCTGCCCAGGTGACAAGGTAGCAGGCAGCCAGGCTGCAGGAGCAGCAGGCAGGGGCACAGCGAGGGGAGTCCTGTGCCTGGACAGGCAGAGACTGCCTGAATCCTGCTCCCTCCCCTGCCACTGCTTCTCAGCGTGGCCTCAGGAACACGCCAGTGTCTTTGACACCACCACACCTGTGGGTGTCCCAGAGACCTGCCCTCCAGCTGGGGACATGTCTGCAGGCAGCTGTGGTGGGGGCAGCCAGGCTTGCTGGGGTCAGACAGGCTTCCCAGGATTAATGGGAGAAGCTTGAAACGAGCTTCATAAGGAATGAAATCCCTTCGTGGGTTTTCCTGGTTCCCCGTGTGTGTCAAACCCTAAGGGTGGGTCGTCACATTGTGTTTGGAGAGGAAGGGAGACACTTAGCACCAAATGCAGCCAGGGGTTTGCCAGGAGGGGGATTCTGGGAGCTGGTCATCACTCTTGTGTTCCTGCAGGCAGGGGAGGGGTGAATGGGACCAGAAATCCCTGAAAACTGCTAGGACGGGGAACCCACTCTGCTCACAGGGCAGCTTTGTGAAGGACTCATCTCGCTTTTAGAGGCATCTGCCCGAGCTATGAGCCTGGCTGGCATTGGCATTGCCCTTGCCCCCTCCGTCCCTTCCATGTGGCTTCACCTGGGTGCAGGGCAGAGCTGCTGCTTGCACTGGCAGAGTCCCCAGGGATGATCATCCCAGTGACACTCTGTGGAATCTCCCAAAACATCCCATCTTTGAAGCCATGCCTACAGGATGTCCTTATGGACCAGATCCTGCCCTGGGCCATTCCCTAAGAGCTGCTGGCCCAGAAGACTATGAAACCAGATTCAGAGAGGACTGAGACACCCTCCCACCCTTCCAGGTTCCCCTGCAGTGTATTTGGCTCAGGGCCTGGCTGGGAAGAGCATCACCCCAGTGCTTCCCTCTGAAGGTGAGAGGTGGTGAGAAGGGAGCCTGGTACAGGGACAGAGTTCAGGCTGGTGGCTGCTCAATGCTGGTGCCTCCTGAGGATGGAGGAGGAAGGGAACAAAAGGCAGGTGTCCTTTCCATCTTCCCAGTGCAGCACAGTGGGTGCCCTGGGCACACACTGGGGGAGTGGACAGGGTGTCTGGGGTGACTGTGCATGTCTTGGGAGATGTCTGTGCTCCTGAGCCCTACATGGGTACTGCCAGGAGGTCCCTGAGCACCCCAGAACAGAGGATCTCTGTAGGGTTGGGCATCCAGGAGAGTGTGGGGTGTGGGCAACAGGCAGGACCTCGGGTTGGCTCTGGGCAGGTTCTCCTGGCAGGAAGATGGTGTGGGAGCCCACAGGCACAGACAGCCCTGCCTGCAGTGAGCTCCCTTCCACCCTGACACGCTCTTCCCAGGGGTCTTGTCCGGCTCCAGCACCCCCAGGCCCACCTGCCCTGCCCTCACACCTGCATCCCTTCTCTTTAGCCAATTTTCCCAGCCCATTTCGCTGGTACCCACAATACGGGGGCTAGGGCATTGGTCCAGACCCTCCGGGAATGTTGAGGGCAGCGAAGGGGGATGTGGAGGGACTGACTGAGCCCCGGGATGGAGAGAGCAGCACTGGGGGGTTTGAGAGTGGGCAGACCCGCGGCACGGAGGGGGCAGCACAGGGGGCAGGGATGAAGAGCAGACCTCCCGGGATGATGGAGAGGGCAGCATCAGGGGATGGAGGGCGGGCAGCCCCCCGGATGGAGCGGGTAGCCCTCCAGCTCCGTGCCCGCCGCGTTCGGGGCTGGGGGAAGCTCGTCCCGCCGCACACCTGAGCCCCCTTCCCCCCCGCTTCCCGCACCCGGTACCTTCCATGTCCTTGGGCCGGCCGCAGCTCATCCTCCGGCAGCGGGGCCGCGCTCGGGCGGGGACGGAGCCCCGCGCCCCCCGCGCCGCCGCCGGCACCGGGCGCTCTCGCCCGCCCCGCCCCGCCCCGGTGTCCGCGCCGGGGGCGGCGCCGCGATCCGCCACCCCCGGGGGCTCCGCCCGCCGCCAGCCCCGCGATGCCGCCCTCCCCGAGCACCCCCGAGCATCCCCCGACCCCTGCCCGGGGCTGCGAGCATCACTCCCCCCCCCTCTCTCCAGCTAGGGAACGGGTCCCTGGGGACACCAAGGTGCAGCGGGCACCATGCACAGGTTTTTGGTCATGTTTGCGGTGGGCACAGAGCGGAAAACACCTGGTTGTTCCCTCTCTCCCGAATTTCTCTTCTCCCCCCGACCCTCAGCTCCCCGGGTGGGTGCCAGCGGGGCAGGCAGGGGAGGGTGCTCATCCCTGTGTACGCAGCGTGGGCTCTGGTGGGTGGCCTCAGCATGAGTGGGCACCCACTCAGCCTCCCTGGCGCTCGGCTTGCCAGCAAGGAGTAGAACAGCCTTGCCAGAACCCATCACTCCCCCAGGGTGACAACCCCACAGGTATTTTTGGAGGCGCCTGCCTTTAGCTGTCACAAATGACTCCCAGCCAGGGACCATCACCGCCAGCACTTGCAGCCACCAAGGCTCCGGGGTCTGGCTGTGCACCCTGGGGTTATCCCACACCGGGTGGGACACAGGCACTGCTGGGTGCCCAGGGCAGGGACAAGAAGATGCCTGTGCTGTGATGCTCCACCTTTGCAAGGGGTTCCCTGTCACAGACCCACTGCAGCACAGGGCAGCAACCTCAGCCTTGCTTAAAGATGAGGTTTAAGCACCTTGTGTGATGATCAGCTGCCGTGGACTGGGGCTGTGAGGATGCAGTGGGTGGCAGTGACCTTGCACGTGGCCTCCTGTGGCTGTTCATCACCCTGCTTGGATCCGGGCTGTGCAGCTGTGTGTGTGTGGGTGTGAAGCGCTTGCCAGAGTTAAATTCAGCTCCCCAAATCAATAGGAGCTTTCCAAAATTTTGGATGCTCAATCAGGAGCTGCTCTGGATGAGGCTCGATGCTGGCTCAGCTCCACACCGGGAGCCAGCCAGGGCTGCCACATTCAGAGAGCCAACTGTGCTGCCACTCACAGAGTGGGGACATTGAGTCACAAACCATTTGTGTAGTGGGGACACCAGGCCACAAACCCTCTGTGTAGCCTGCAATGAGTCTACTACTAAAATACCCCCTCAAGAATTCCCTGGGGGGAGTCGGCATTTCTCCTCCTCCTGCTGCAAGAGGGCAGGCAGGGCAGTACTGCTTGTTGCAGGACAGATAAGGAAAGAACATATTCCCTATCCCCCTGAAATTCCCATTTCTCCCTCAGTCTCTGTCCACACATGGAGCTTTTGAGCCATGGCAGAAATTTTCCAAGAGAAATATGGTTAAAGAGGGGCCTTGGCAGGAAAAGGCTGGTGCTGCTTGAAAAATGTGTGCAGATTACGCCAAGCTGTTATTAAAAATAAGTGCTGTGCTGTTCCCAGCCTTTGCTTTCACTGATTTTTCTGGTAGTAATTGCACTTCTCCAGGAAAGGTTTCATGTGTCCAGGGTAAGGAATTTGCTTCCTCCTCATCTGCAAATGGGTTCAGCGCCAGCCCAGCATCCCAAAGGTGCCTGGGGAAACTCAGGCTGCTCATCCCTCTGAAATTCCTAAGGATTTTCAGAAAAACCTTGAGCCTCGGGATGCATGGGGAGGGCTGGGGAGATGGTGTGGTCCCACACATCCCCATGCCTGCTCTGTGCTCCAGCTACCATCAGCTTTACAGCCTCCAGCATCACTCCTGGGTTATCATTCAACCTCTCCCATGGTGGAACATCTCTTAACCAGCCCCAGAAACTCTGTCTTGGGTTTCGGTCTGACTTTGGCTCTTTTAAAGCCTGACTGAGGAGTTTCCACCGTTAAACAGGAGTTAGTTAGCAGGGTGGGAAAGCCCTAAACCCAGGCCATAGCTTGGGAAGTTCAAAGCACGGGAGAGGAGTTCGTTTTCTCAACGCATTGATGGGGTGGGAAGGAGACAAGCTGGGGACAGTGGCACCAGCGAGCCCTGGACCAGCAGGCTGCCCCTCCACATGTGCATGGATCTGGGAGAGCACCAGTGTCGCCGTGGGTCCCTTCCCTCCCCACCGCCAGCCTCCGGAGAGGGTGCGAGGCTGGGATGATTCAGCACGTTCGTTTTCCAGAGAATAAAGGAAGTAATTAAACATCAGCTTTCCTCCCGCTGCGCCCCGCGAGGATGAGAGGGAGGAGATGAAAAGCCTTCAGACGGAAGTTATTTGTCCAAGGAGAAAAGTGGCTAATTTCTCTGGTGCTTTGCTCGTCTGCTCGCTAATGAAAACCGCTCGTCAGCAGGAAAAGGGAGCACCCGGCAAGGGGGGAGGAACCGGAATCTCGCACCCATCGGGGGCCACGCAGGTGGCCTCGGGACATCCTGCCTTGTCGGGGTGTCACCTCCACAAAGCCCCCACAGCACCCACCCACGTGCCTGGAATCTGTTAATTCCAGGGGGGTGTTGGGGACCACCCCCCTCTCCTCACAGCCCCACAGGAACTGACAATCCCAAGCCAAACACCACAGAACGGTTTTCCCAAATCCCCCCCTGTCCCCAAATTTTTTTTGTGCAAAGAAGTTAAAATGGGTTCATCAAGGCGCTTGCAGGGAGACAGAATCGAAAACAGCTTCGTGCTGAAGCCTCCTGCCTGGTGTGGGGTGATGGATGGCACTTATCTCAACTAGGCATGGAAACATTTAGTGTTCTGAAAATCTCTCCCTGAAAGGAATTTATTTTCTTGTTGATAATAAAGCACCAAACCTCAGTGCTGCAGGGTGGAGGGTGGTGCAGGTCACACCAGAGCTCTGGCTTATCGGGCCCAGGGAGTCCCTGTGCTCTCCTCTGGTCCCTGGACTGGCAGGGGACGCTCCTGCCGCTCATCTGCGCCTTCCCAAGGATGCTGATTTACTGGCAGAGGACATCCAAAGTATTGCTCCCTGTTTGCTGCTCCCTGGGACACAGAGGGGGGTTGAAACGATGGAAGCTCATCCATTTGGAGGTTTATACAGATATATTTCTAATTGGATTTTGGCACGTCATGGTTATTTTCAAGGCAGCCTGTAATTATTTGAGAGCGCAGCCTGATCACCTCCTTTCTCTCAGCACAGAGGGTTGTTTTTTTTTCACTTTAATATTGTTTCCCAAAATGAAATTGTGAATTTGCAGCTTAATCCAATGAGAGGACACACACACAATGGCACCGTCCTCAAGGACACGGCGGGATGCCCGGATCCACCTCTCCCAGGTTCCTAATCAATTCCCACCAAGGGTAGAAGATGTAAAAATAGTGTTTTAATTCTTTTTGGTAAAAAAGATTAAAAAATGTATTTTAAGAAGGTGTTCATGGGCACTGGATGAGGTGGAGAGGTTTTGCTGGTCCTGCAGGGATGCTGAGACGATGCTGCCCCGTGTCCAACAGCATCTCTGCAGGGCTTGGGGTGGTCAAATGCTGCTTTCTGACATTTTCTCTCCCAACTGAAACCTGATGAAATTCCCATTAATTTGAGGTTTTTATTTTAACATGTGTTGCAATTTTTTTTGGGGGGGGAGGGGGGGCCCAAAATAATTTCATCCAGCTCCATCTGCTCTCCATCAGGAAACTGAAGCTCAAGCAGGTTGGATCCTGCCATCCTCACCAGGGTTCCCCCCCCCAAGGCCGGGCATCGCCACCACCCCAGCGCTGTGGTTGTTATTCCATGCCCAGAACGGGCACAAATGAAAACCATTATCCCAGCAGAGTTTGCCAGCATCTCCCAGCTAATGACCGTACCACGGCCCTGCTGCATCTGAGCACCCTCAAGCTCTTATTTCCTCCAAGCCCGATTTCAGGGCTCGGGGCTGCATTCAGTCGCCAACGAATCCGATTTATTATTTACATTGCAAGGTACAGCCTGGCGTGAATTGATTTGCCGTGCTCTGATTGCCACTGCACGCTGCTCTGGGATCTGGGAGCTGGTTGCTCGTTCAGGCAGGATGCAAAACCAGGGATTCAGAAGTTCGGGAGTGCCAGGGTTCAAACTGCCTGGGTGTCCCAGTGGTCTGTGTTGTGCTCCCACCTTTGGTTGCGTCTCTCAGGGGGTGCTGGTCCTGTTGGGGGTGATGGGATGGGTTAGCTCGTGTCCCCCCCACCAAGGGGTGTCACCCTGGTGCTGTGGTGATCGGGTGGTTGCAACATCTCACCTCTCATTTAAGCAGCTGGGTCTGGGGAATAAGAGAGGGCAAAGTGACACGGGCAGCACAGAGCAAATAGTGAGAGCAGAAATGATGGGGAGTAACAGAATTAGGAAACAATTGGGAGCCCTGGTGTTTCGAGGGATGTTTAGCAGGCCATCACCTGCACCTTCACCTTCATTATCAGCTTCACCTTCACCTTTGTCTTTATCTTCACCTTTGCCATTACCCTCATGCTTCACTCTTCACTCTGCTCATGTTTGGAGCTTGCAATGCCTTGGATGGCAGAAATGACCGAAAATCCCCCAAACCTGAGCCCGTTGCTCCAAGGCCATGGAGATCAGAGGCAGCAGGGGCTCAGGCAGCTTTGTCAACAGTTTATCATTGGAGATGGACCCAGACCAGCAGGCTGGAGGACAGGACCATGGACATGTTGCCCTGGGCCTGGGGAAGCTCCACACATGCCTCATCCAGCTGCCCAAATCACTGGCTGCTCTGGGAGACGTTGATCCATCTCCCAGAGTTCTAGACACTTTGGACTTTCCTGGATGAAAAGACAATTTTAAGGAATACCATTTGGGCAGCATCATTAGCATGCCACTGGCAAGACACCCGTGCCCTTGAGCTCTCTCCCACATTCTTCCCAGCAAGCCCCGGCTGGAGCCAGCTCCTCTCCCTCAGTTGCCGAGGCTGTGAGCTCAGCAGTGAAGCCCTTTAGGAGCCTCTGTTAATTGTCTCTGGGATCTCAGGTGGCTCTGGGGGGAGATGCTCAGAGGCACCTCGCTCCCTCCCAGCTGCCGTGGGAGCTCAGCACCTGCTGCCACCGGCTCTGGTGCAGATCCTGCCGTGCACCGGAGCTCGTCTTGGGGTGTGGAGGGGAGCAGACGCTGCAGATGCATCCTCGGGGTGCCTCTGTATCGTGCCATGGGACTAATTAAAATTTCAGGATATATATTTACCTAATACGGAGTTGATTTGTAAAGTAGGACATCCTGCCTTCAGAGGATTTCACGGCATCGGGTGATAATCAAGTGAGAACAGACTCCAGAAGTGTTAATTTAGGAGCTGAGACGGTAGGGATTGAAAAACGAGCCCCTGTTTTAGTCTTCTCTCGCACTTCCATGTCTGAAATCCAAGTAATCATCCCATTTGGGAGTGCAAAGCAGCAGCATCAGCCCCCATCAAGCACCATGCTGGCTGGGGGTGCAAGTGTGACTGGGGCTGTGGTGGCTCAGTTTGGGCTCTTTAACCTCCCAGGGCTCAGCAGAGCAGCTCACACTGCTCCTGGTGCCTCTGGGATGTCCTGCCTCTGTGCGTGGCACTGGCACACAGGCAGGGGCTGGGTTTCTGCTCAGGGCTTGCAGGCAGGAGTTTTACCACAGAGATATTCATAGAATCCTGGCATAGATTGGGCTGGAAGTGACTTTTACAATCTATTCCATCTCATTCCAACCTCCCTGTTATGAACAGGGACATCTTCCACCAGACCAGGTTGCTCGAAGCCCCATCCAGCCTGACCCTGAACACTTGCAAGGATGGGGCAGGGCCCATCTCCCTGGGCAACCTGTGCTGGTGTTTTACCACCCTCATGGTGAAAAAGCCTTCCTTATATTTGATCTAAATCTCCCCTCTTTTATCTTAAAGCCGTTTTCCCCTCTCCTATCCTGACAGGCAGGCACTGGGAAACAGTGCCTGGGATGAGCCCCGCCGCTGATCCCGCCCTGCGGGTGCATTCTTGCTGCGCTATGTGATGTTTAAAAGCATGAATTCCCAGCCTCGGGAGAGCCCAGGGGTTTGTTTTCCCGTAGTCCCGGGAGAAGCCGCTGCCGCCTCCACTTTCCCCGGGGACACAGAGGGGGCTTTGTGCGAGCGCGGGGCCGCGGTGACCCCTCCACGGCCACGGGCTGGGCAGCTCCTGGCTGGGCTTCGGGCTGGATCCTGAGCTGCCCGTCCCCGGCAGGATCCGCCTCGGTGAGCTCGTCCTTGCGCTCCATCCAAGTGATTATTTTTCACTCTCAAGCCTTTGTGAGCGATTACCCGCGTGGCCGTGCCGACGTGCCCAGCATCCCCTCCCACCCCGCTGTTCTTAGAGAGACAGACAGAAACCGAGCTTGGGAAGTCCCAGGCCAGAATTGGGATGACTCTGCATCCAGGAGAGGGGACCGACCTGCTGTCGGTGGTCCCATCCTTCTGGGGTTTTATTCCCCATCCCAAAAATGCTGTTGAGGGTGGTAGGAAGTGCTGTGCTGACGTGCAGACTCGGCAGCAGATCCCTGAAGGTGGTGCAGCATATTCGCACTATTAACAAGCGCTGTTACCCCCTTCACCTCCCCGATTTTGTTGTACTAGGGAAAAAAACATCTCCTCCCCGCTTCCCATGCCATTTTAAGGTGTTTTGGGAGGGCAGAGCAATGCCAACGTTGGCAGCAGGCACACTGCTCACACCCCACTCCTTCCCACCAGGAATGGCCACCTCCTGATCCTGATGGTCCAAGAGGAGCTCAGGGCATTCTCCCCACCTCGCTTCCCTCCCCACCACCCCACAGTTGCATTAATCAGAATAATTACTGATTAAGAACCTCGCTGTGCTTTTGCCCCTGTTCCTGCAGCAGCCCCGTGCCAGGGCTTGGGGAGCAAAGGGAAACCCCAGGAGAAACCCATGGGGCGCCCAAAGAGCAGAGCTGGGCTGGTGAGGATGCTCAAGGGCCAGATCCCGAGCTGCTCATCCCTCCCATGCTCCAACACAGTGGGAAGATCCACCCACTGATGGTGGAAGAGCTCCCAGTGCCTCCAGTGCAGAGGCTCAGTGGGATGTGCAGCCAGTGCTCTCCCCTGCACTCACCATACCAAACACGGGAGGACCCATGCCCAGAGATGATTAAATTATGGTTGATTTTACTCAACCTGGAAGTTATTCTGAGTTTTCTCCTCGGTTAGAGAGTGCGTGTGCTGTGAATGCTGGTCACCCGTGGGACAGAGGAAACCTCCCTGCGTCTGGGAAGGCTAGTTGTCATTGTGTGGAGAGATTTACAGCCCTAAATCCAGCCCCACGCTGGGCTCACCCTGCTGCCAATCCCTCACCTCAGCTCTGCCTTGCAGGAGACAGCCCCAAAAGTGAAATTCCTGATTCCAGGAGATTGGGCACTTCCCTGCTCTCCCCATCCTCCCATGGGTCGGGGAGGTCCCTGGTGGGCTCCCATTTGTCCTCCATCCTCTGGAAAGATGGGATGACCCAATTTGCCCTGACAACCTCCCAAATTTCCCCCATCCAGCCCACAGGGAAGACCTGCTGGTGCTCCATAGCACAGGATGTGCTGGAGCAGGGATGCAGCTCCTCAGGGTATGGAGAGGAGGCTGGGCTTGCTGGGACAGGCTGGGGGGTCGAGGGGCCCCAAACCTCTCCCTGGTGCTGAGGATGTTCCCGTGGGCTCTGCCCTCACTCCAGGGTGCCCATCCAGGACTGCTGGGATGCTGCAGCCTCCCTCCCGCTCTGCCAGCCCAAGTGTTTGGCAAAAGGGATTTTGTATTTATTTATTTATTTATTTATTCCCTCTCCAGCAAAACCCAAAAATAGATTGATGGGAAGCGGCTGGGGGCTGGGATGCCATTAGCATGCAAAATGGGGCTATTTATCTTCCCCGCAGCTGGTTTCTGCTCCCAGACCTGGCAGGGATTGGCAGTGGGAGGAAGGGCTGGTGCTGGGAGGGGTTGTGGGACACTTCCCAAAACAGCCCCTTTGCAGCTTCTCACTGCCCTTGCCCCTGTGATCTGTGACCCTGAGCCTCTCCTGAGCCTTCTGGCTCTCTGTCATGGGCATGGTTTCAGGGTCACCTGGAGACTTTCTGGGTGGCAGGTAATTAATCCTGGCACCGGCTGTGGGTGGGCAGGAGAAACCTGCCCAATGATCCAGCTGGAGAAACCGAGGCAGGAGCTCCTGGGACAGGCTCAGGTTCCTTGGGAAGATGGATGAGCAGAGGTGGCCAATCCATGCACCCCAAGGGTGCATCCATGCTCCCTGTCCCCTTGGGACGCCCTGCTCCCTTGGCACTGCCAACCCTGCTGTCACCACACAGCAAAGATGGGGGTGAGATACCCCAGGCTGGTGAAGGAATGAGCAGAAAACCTGCTCCTGCTCCCAGAGATAATTTGTCTTGGGAATTGTTGGTGGGAGGGAAGCAGAAGGAGGGGGGAAGCGAAGCTCACAAGTTCCATGATAGAAGAGCTTTAGCACCCCCACCCTCAGCCCCATCACACCCATCACCTTCATCACCTTCATCCACACCGTCCTCATGCCCACCTTGCCCCACCATCCCCATCATTCCCATCCCGCAGCACTCCCGTTATTCCCACCGTCCTCACCCAGGCTCGGGACCTCCAGGGCGCCAGGGGGCGCGCTGCTCCCCGGTGGGAGCCCCGCCCTCTCCCTCCGCCGCTGCCGCTTCCGCCTCCGCCGCCGCCTCCCGGTCGCTTCTCCCGGCCCCGCTCCGCTCTCTCCTCGCCACTCCCGGCACCGGCACCGGCACCATGAACAAGAAGAAGAAGCCGTTTCTGGGCATGCCCGCGCCCCTGGGCTATGTGCCGGGGCTGGGCCGCGGGTGAGGCGCCGCTCGGGCCCGATCTGGGCCTTCCCCGACGCGTTCCCTCCCCGCCCGCCTGGGTGTCCCTCTCCCGTCCCCGTCCCCTCTTTAGCCGGGCGGGTTTGTGTTTAGAAGCGAGCCAGGCCCCGGCTGCTCCAGGCACCGCTGCGGGAAGGGTTTGTGCCCTTCCCCACTCTGTGCCCGTGGGACCTTCTGGCACACCGTCAAACTGGGGGCATCCGTGCAGGGGGCAGTGAGGGGGTTCGATGGGGGCCGGGGCGTCCTTTGGTGGGGGTGAGTTGTGTTTGTTCCCCCCGACTTTGTTTGTGCCTTCACCCGGGGAGATCCTGCCGGCTGTGCCCGGGAGCTGCTGCCAGGCGAGGTGTGGGGTTTCAGAGGAGCCCCAGTGGGCCCATCCCTGCGCCCAGACCCCCGGGCCGGGTGCCTGGCAGCCTGCAGGGCCAGCTGCTCGCTGTGTCTCACGCACCTCGGCTGGGCGCGGGATGGCAGAGCAGTGAGCCGGGTGGTTGCAGTGCCCTCGTGGATCAAGTTGTCCCTATAAAAGGTTGCCCAGAGAAGCTGTGCCTGCCCCATCCCTGGAAGTGTGCAAGGCTGGGTTGAACGGTGCTGGGAGCAACCTGCTCTAGTGGAAAGTGTCCCTGCCCATGGCAGGGGGTGAGCTTTGAGGTCCTTTCCCACCCGAGCCACTCCATGATCCTCAGGACATTTTCCTCCCCCAGACTTTACACTGTGGCCGATGCCCTTCTCACGAAAGCTCCGTGTTGTCCCTCGCCTGTTCCGAGCCGGGGCTGGGACAGGCTGGGGTCGCAGTGAGCTGAGCAGCCGCTGGTTTGTGTCCCCCTCCCAGAGCCACGGGATTCACCACCCGCTCCGACATCGGCCCTGCCCGCGATGCCAACGACCCCGTGGACGACCGGCACGCCCCGCCCGGCAAGAGGACGGTGGGGGACCAGATGAAGAAGAACCAGACGGCCGATGACGACGACGAGGACCTGAACGACACCAACTACGACGAGGTGACGAGCTCTGCACTGCCCTGCCCGTGTTTTTTCCCCTGAGCTCCAAGGCCAGAATTTCCTGTGGTTTGCAGGAAGCATTTCCTTTTTTCCTTATGGATTTATTGAGGCCTCAGTGTGCACAGTGGTGTGGGGCTTACAGGGTTTTGTTATGGCCTTGGTCCACATATTGTGGTCTAATTATCTATACAGAGAGATAATTTTCTATATAATTTATAGAATTAGATATATATATAAAATACATAACATATAATATATAAATATGTAATATAAAATATATAACATATGTAAATATATAATACATAATACTTAATATATAATATGAAATATCTATAGTATACTATATATTATATTTTCTATATAATTTATATTTATTTAATCTATACAGACTTTAGTTATCTGTACAGATAGATAATTTCCTGTATAATTTATAGAATTATATATACTATATATGTAAAATATATAACATAATATATAAATATGTATATAAAAATATATAAAATATATAACATAATAAATATATAATATGTAATGCTTAATATATAATATAAAATATCTATAAATAGAATATATAAATATATGCTATATCATAATAGATTAGAATATATGCAATATCTATAATATATGCAATATCTATAATATAATATATATTGTGTTTTCTATATAATTTATATTTATTTAATTGATTTAATCTAAACAGATTTTAATTATACAGGTAAATAATTTCCTATATAATTTATAGAATTATATATTTTATCTATAAAATATATATAGATATATAAAATATTATCTATAAAGTATATGTAATATTTTCTATATAATTTATGTTTTTATAATCTAATCTATAGATATTTTAATTATCTATACAGATATGTAATTTTCTATATAATTGATAGAATTATGTATTTTAATAGGAAAAATATATAAATATGTATTGTACCTATTATATATTACATTAAATTTCTGTATAATTTACATTTATTTTATTAACCTAATTACATTGACAGATTTTAATTAGCTATACAGAGCCCTGAGAATCTTGGGAAAAGACCCATAAATAAAAATTAGTTTAGGTATTTCAGGTGATGTATTTTTTCTTTTTATTCTCCACAAATGAAATCTAAGCTTTTATGCCTTGACAATGTTGGACTTTGCTAATCTTGGAGGTCCATTTCAACCTAAATGGTTCTGTGACTTGTGTTTGTCCTTATGTGGCCTGTGTAGCCTTCTTATGTTTAGATCCCTCTGTGGTTAGTTGAGTGTTGTGGTATTCTTTCTGTTTGCTTCTGCTGGTTGAAAAAGAAAAAGTGGTTAATGGAAGAAAATGGCTTTTCTATCCTGGGATCTCATTTATTGCTTAATAGAAACAATTTTGAAAGAGAAGCTGTTTTGAAAGAGTAGCGATTTTGAAAGAGAAGCAATTTTGAAGCAGTTTTGCTTCAAATGGTGTGGGAGAATAAACACTTGGGGTGGTAGAAGAAAGCTGCTTTTATTTAGGGCTGTGTTAGTCTGATGCAATGCTGTCAGAAATAGCCTGCTTGTGCAGTCTCAGTGCTCTGGATGACTGGTGGGCAGTAGCAGGAACAGAACAGGAGCTTTAAACTGCTTTTTTTTCCTGCTTTTTTTCTCTGTCTCTCTCCAAATTCACAGTTCAATGGCTACGCTGGGAGCCTGTTCTCAAGTGGTCCCTATGAAAAAGATGATGAGGAAGCAGATGCTATTTATGCAGCTTTGGATAAGAGGATGGATGAACGCAGGAAAGAGAGAAGGTAGGATAAGCTGCAGCACTGGGATGGGGTGTTTTCTGGTTAATTAAGGCTACTTTGCACCAGTTGCTTTGAGAGTTGAGGATGTGGTTGAGTGACTTCACTGTAGTTAATTAAGAGTTCTCTATAGTTCATTAAGGTGGTGTGGGGAGATGCTGAGTGACTGGTTTTGGCACGTCACAAGCTGCACAATGCACTGGAAATTGTTAAAAGAGGCAGGTAATGCCTTGTAAACCGTGGGTGTTATGTGTAAAACTCACTGCCTGGTCTATAGGTAAGAAGAGATGAAAGACTGAAGGTCTCTTGATTGGAGATGTCTGTTTTTACACTTTATTATTGTCTTATTTGATAAGGCATCTGTCCTCATGTTGATAATCACAACTTGGAAGAAATGCCCTTTTTAATACTCTAACTCTGATCAAACACATTTTTCTGTATAAGCAACACTGATTAAAGACTTGCCAAGTGTCACTTTGAGCATAACCTCAGCTCTCCTTTCCCTAAGGGAACAACGAGAAAAAGAGGAAATAGAGAAATACCGTATGGAGCGACCCAAAATTCAGCAGCAATTCTCAGACTTGAAAGTAAGGACAAAAAATGTCTGAAATGTGACTTTTTGTGAGATATGAGAGGTGCCTGTGTGTTCTTTTGTGTGGGTGTTTCTGTGCTCAGATCCTGTGTGTTGGCTAACAAGCACTTTGTTATTCTCCAGAGTAGAATTAATTTGTGTTGGAATTCATCCTGTTCTTGTGGATACACAGGGTGGTGAAATTCCTACATATTTTGATACTGGACTTTTGTTTTGTGCTTTATTGAAGGTGTTACACTTCTGTTTTTGGGGGACTAATAACTTATTGGCATTGGAGGAGTCACTGAGCAGGATCTCCTGCCTCTAAATCTTCTTTTAAATAAAATGTATTGTTTAAGCTGTTGTCTGATGATTAGTAATAAACCATTCAGTGCTGCAGGCATTAGGATTAATCTGAGTGCTTGCAGCACTGAATTTAATAACAAAATTGATTTGGAATCTCGGTCTGGACTAAACCCAAATTCTAATTAAAGGCATCTAATTCTTTTGTACATTGGATTAGAAAAAAAATCTGACCTTTAAGTCTTTAATTGATCTTGAATTATTTCAAGAAAATAAATCTATTAAGGAGTTAGAACAGTCAAAAAGAAAATTTCTGCAGCAAATACTGACGACAACTCCTGTTTGAACAGAGGAAATTAGCAGAGGTTACAGAAGAGGAGTGGCTGAGTATTCCAGAGGTTGGAGACGCCAGGAACAAGCGTCAGAGGAATCCCCGTTATGAGAAGCTGACTCCTGTCCCCGACAGCTTCTTTGCAAAGCATTTACAGTCAGGGGAGAATCACACTACTGTGGACCCACGTCAGACAGTGAGTACACAGCAAACCTGGGGGAGCCATGGTCAAATTTAAAGTTAGAAATGAGGGTTAAATGGGGATTTTGAAAAAAAAAAAGGTACTTGACCAAAAAAACTTGGTGTGGTTTGTGAGTCTGTCAAAGGAACTCTGGATGTTAAACTCCTGTGCTTGCTGGAGCCTTTCAGTGCACACTCATTGCTAGAGAAAATGTGAGGATAGGCAGGGAGAGCCTGGTTTTTGGGCTAAAAATGAAATGTTTAAAAGAAAGTGTTCATTGTCTTTTCCTCTGGCTGTAGAATGGTGATAGGGAGTTTTGGTGAGCATAACCAGCATCCATTTCTGTTACATCAACATCTTGCAAAAATGGAACACAAAATAAAAGTTTGGGATATTCTTGTTTAAATGTGCCAGGTTTAGATGCCTGTGCTTGAATTTTTCAATTTCTTGCTGCTTATTTCACTGACTTGACTGAACTTGAGTAATTACCTACAGATTTGCAAATTCTGTATGAGAAATGTTTTGTGATCCAGGGAAGCCATTTCAGAAGTTCATGTGGGAGTTTGGCATCTGTGTCCTGCAGCTGGCTGGGGAAGAACAGATCAGCCAATAACCTGAATTATTTCTGAAATCTAAAGGATGTTTTAGGAGTGAATTTCTCACTCTTGTTTTTAGCAATTTGGAGGGTTGAATACTCCATATCCAGGGGGTCTGAATACTCCATACCCAGGAGGAATGACACCAGGCTTAATGACACCTGGCACAGGCGAACTGGATATGAGGAAGATTGGCCAAGCCAGAAACACCTTGATGGACATGAGGCTAAGCCAGGTAAGGATGGGGGGAAGGTAGGATCTGGTATAGCTGGGATTGATGTTGTGCTGCTATTTAAACCCTGGTTTTAGACAAATCTTTAATTCTCTTGGGTTTTAGAAGACCCAAGAACACCTGAAATAACCTTGTATGCCTCCTCCCCAAATCTCGTGCAATCAACACGAGTAGAATTTCCTTAGAAATAACAATTTGTCCCTGGAATTCTTGGTCATTATGGGAGAACAGACTGCCTGGTTATACCAGAGGTGGACTTAAGGCAAACACCACAGGTGGTGTTACCAAGGAAGCATCTCCTCCATCCCATATAGGGATGCAGGACAAGCTCCTGAAAAATATTACTCTTAAATTGCTGACTTCTGCTCTTTTTCATTGATTTCCCCATCTAAATGTGGTTTATACTTAAAAAAAAAGGGCTTTCCAGTGGTTAGTGTTGTGGGGCTGTGAGTGGTCATTTCGGCAGCTCTGACTTGACTTTCCCAGGTGTCGGACTCTGTGAGTGGCCAGACTGTAGTGGATCCAAAAGGATATTTGACAGACTTGAATTCGATGATTCCCACGCACGGAGGAGATATCAAGTAAGTTTAAGAAGGATTAACAGATTTATCCTCTTAGTGGTGGCAGTGATCCTACTTGTAGATGGGAATCCATCTGAGCGGGCGCTTTCAGCTGGCATTTCATTTGTAAGAGATGCCAGGTGAGTTTTTGAGGATGAATTCTTTTAACGTGAGATCTGGTATAGTCTCTCGGCTGAGGTGTTTGCTGTCTGACCTGGATGCATCAATTGTGGGGATCGTTTCCATTCTATCCCTATTTCCATGCCAGAGTGATGGCAGTGTGTGGCTGCCTGCCAGCCAGGAAATAACCTGGTTAATTGTACCTGTGTGCTGCTAATTTAGGCTTGATTGACAACCTGTGAAAACCTCCTTAACCTGAAGTTTGACACTTGTTCCATAAAGAATTGCCATTTAAGTTGCAAGTGATATGTGCAGACATTGATACTAATTCTTGACTTACATCAACACTTGGGCTCATCAGCTTCCGACTGCAAGTGCCCAGCTGTAATTCCCAAAAATCTTGCTTAAGTCCTTAACCGGTTTTCACTGATCTCTCTGTGTTAATGTGTGCCTGTAAGCTTGTTTTGGTAGAAGGCAATTTGTGTCACCAGTGTGGAAACATTTGAGGTCACAGTTGCTGTGCATTATGAGCGTGGCTGTGAAGAACTGGCTGGAAAGCCACTTACTGGTTCAGGAGAACTGTTTGATATTGTGCTGAAGGTTTTCCTGCCTGTCTTTCCTCCTCCTTTAGTGATATCAAGAAAGCCCGTTTGCTGCTGAAATCTGTCCGAGAGACCAATCCTCACCACCCACCAGCCTGGATAGCATCAGCCCGGCTGGAGGAGGTCACTGGCAAACTCCAGGTGGCTCGAAACCTCATCATGAAAGGAACAGAGATGTGCCCCAAGGTCAGAATCGCTTCGCTTCCCTGCTGTTCCTGGCAGGATAGTAGGAAAAGGTTGTGGTTAATGAGCAGCAGACCCTCTGTTAAGCTCGATTCAGGCTGTGTCTGATACAGCTTTGCTGTCTGCAGTATTACAAAACACCTCTTTAGCCAGAAGCTCTGATTTTATGTTCTTGTTTTGATGTAAAGGAAGGTTGGTTGTTTTTCCTGACAGAGTGAAGATGTTTGGTTAGAAGCTGCTCGGCTTCAGCCCGGGGATACGGCCAAGGCTGTTGTGGCCCAGGCTGTCCGCCACCTTCCCCAGTCTGTCCGGATCTACATCAGAGCAGCAGAGCTGGAGACGGATATCCGTGCCAAGAAACGTGTCCTTAGGAAAGGTGAGAGCTCCTGCGGGGTCAGGGAATGAAGCCTGAACACTGCACTGTGTGTATTGCAGTATAAGTTGTTCAAGATGTGTCCATAAGTTTAAGTGCTTTGCTTGCTTCCTTGGGGGAAATACAGTTGCTGATGTGTGCCCTAATGGTGGAACTTGCTGCTATTGGGTTGGAGTAGAGGATTGTAAAACATCCTTCAGCAGAAAGCTGTTGTTACTGAACAGTTCCAAAATGACGTTTCACGCGCCAAAACCAGTTCCAGCTTGATTCAAAGTTAGACAAGTAGATGAAAGCAATTAAAAAACGATGCTCTAGGGAATAAAAGGGTGTTTTAGCTGTCACCTTGTGATACTGTTTGGAAAAGATTCTGGACTTTGAGTTCCATCTTGCTTGTCGCCTGTTAGAGACCACAGTGGTTCGTGGTGGAGGAACTTTGGAGTCCTTGGGGTTCTTGCATCACCGAGCCTGGTGGGCTGGGGGCTTTGTTCTGTGTTCCTGACTAACAGCCTTTCTCTGTGGTGCTTACCTAAAACCTTACATCTTCTCTTGCATTGCACTGGGAGGTTTTCCACTTTCATGGAATTCTTTAACAGCAGTTTGTGTTGTCCTGAACCCGCATCTTCCTCATGGGTTTATAGCATGGATTCTTCAATTACTTAAAGTAGCTGTGCCTGTATCAATAGGGATTAGATCCTTCATGACTATTGAATTGTATCAATTGCATTTAATCTAGACAGGGAAAAGGGTCTGGATTTAGTGCATTTATGAAATCATTGTGAAGCAGTCTACAGTGTTGAATGACTTAATTTCAAAGGAATCAGTTGCCTCCTACCTCTTAGTATTGCATATAAAATTGGACACCTCTGGTGAAATGACATCTTACTACCATGTGGACTAAAGGCACTTCAAGGTTCCTGGGTTTGAAGTTGTAAGAGTTCAGATATTGAGAGTTCAGTATCGTCTTGAATTTCCATTGGCTCAGCAGTGCAACGTGCTGTGAAGTGCCACTCCTCTGACACTGTGTGTCCTTCTCAGGAACAGTCATAGGTCCTGAACAGAAAAACACTTTTACAGGAGCAGAAATAGACCTGTGAGTCCAGCTGAGGTATGGGAGAATCTTGTGTGAGAGCAGTGACTTGCCCACTGAGTACCAAGCTTTGCTTCAGACATGGTATTTGCAAGGAGAAAAACATCTTGCTTCAGTTTTTGGAGCCACCTACTTAATCTCTGCTAAAAGCTGTTAGTGGAATAGAACAGGATTTATCATTCTCTTCCCTGTTTCTGCCTATTAACAGCTTCACAGTGCTCCTCTGCTGCCTAGGGAACATCAGTAACACGGTGCTTGGAGCTGTTTGTATATCCAGCCTTAAATAAGTGGCAGTATAACCCATTATTTCTTCTAAAATAAAAAAGCCTGACTGCCAGATAATGTCACTGAAGTGTGACCTTTCATAACATGTTTCTCCTTTCTACTGGCTGTGTGCATTCCTACCATCCAGCAGAACCTCTGGAGTTTTTAAAGCCTCAAATCTGACTGGGGAGCCCACAAGCTGAGTGGGTAAAATGCATCTGGAGGTCTAAAAATCGAATGCTGTATTTATGAAAACATGTTCTGTCCTGCAGAGTGATGCTTTCAGCTCTTGGAAGCCGACATTATTCACTTAACTTCTTCAGGAAAATCTCCTGCTGCTGCAGACTCTGAGACAAATGGTTAATGCCCGAATCCTCGGTGCACACTGCCTGTAAATCTGTTTGTGTAGAGCTGGGATGTGCTCTGAGCTGAGGCTCAGCACTGTTCCTCTGCTTTTGCAGCAATGCTTCAAGGAACAGCCTGGCCTAGAAGCCCAGCTAGTTTCAAAGTAGGTTTAGATGCCTTTTCCCACCCGTTTTTGTGTCCCTGTGCTCGTGCTTTACTGAAGACGGATGTGCTCAGTGCTCTGTTGCTATGGCACGCTTGTGTACAGTCACCATGGAAGCAGGGAAACTAATGCTGCAATGCAGCTGATACCAGTGGTCTGGGGTGCAAATTGTGATATGACAAAAGGCTAAAAAACATTTGGTTTCTCAATTTCTCTTTAAAAGATGAGGGTGGAAAGGGATGGGCTGAGTGAAGTTGTTGTTTGAAGTTTAATGTCTCAGACAGCACGTGCAGGACAGGCTGCAGAGAATGCAGTTCCACCAGCAGTAGCTAACTCTTGGACAAGATTAAGGAAGCCTCAAAGAATCCTAATTAGATGGAGTCAATATTGGATTACCACTCTGTACTCATGGCTTAGGGTGTTAGAGTCAGCGATACCTCTAAGTTTTTGTGCATCCCTGTTTTATTTTTGCAGCAGGACAACTTTTTGGGAACCTGAGCTGGGGTCCATTAAGCTGCCAGGAGATGCTTACAGAAAAACTAAATTGTGAAGGGACAATTTCGACATCTAAGAAATGAGGCTGTGTTGTTACTTAGTGTTGAAGATGCTCCTTTTTTATAAAGGCAGACCCAGCATATTAAGCTGCCTGATTTTGAAGATCCTCATATGCTCATTTGCTGGGGCTGGAGGCTTTGTTCAGCCAGGTGTTTTACTGAGGAGGATGCAATTACAGCTTGTGCAGCGAAAAAGCCCTTGGCTTTCCAAAACCTGTTCCCAATTAAAATGATTAAGTGTTTTATTTTCTGATTTTTAAATTCTCATTGTGGAAGCGAGAGCCAATATAAGCAAAGTTCCTTCCCTTCTCTCTTTCAGGAAATCTCATCTGTAATAGGACAAATCCTTTAGTATATCATCTTTAAAAAACACAGCTCTCTGTGATAAACTGCTTTATCATGACTGACATAATTGTTTTGCCTCTCTAGCCCTTGAGCATGTTCCAAATTCGGTGCGTTTGTGGAAAGCAGCCGTGGAGCTGGAGGAGCCTGAGGATGCCAGGATCATGCTGAGCCGGGCTGTGGAGTGCTGTCCAACCAGTGTTGAAGTGAGTTTAAAAAAAAGTGAAATAAAGAACCCCCTGCACACCACTTGGGGCTGGCAGTAGAGCTTTGCAAACAAAAGGCAGGGTGAGGTGCAGTGCTTCTCCACACGCACAAGGTTTTCTACCGCACGCTTCATGCCACAGCAGGAAGGATGTGATGAGTAGTGGACTGTGCTTTTTTCCCCAGAGTTAATTGTCTGGTGGTCATTACATGCCTCATTTTCCTGTGTAATTGTTAGGTTAGTCATGGCAGTGCACAGCTGTGCCTGCTGTAGGCACTGAGCCACTTTCTCAGTCGTGTGTGGTGCCTCGACAGTTGCGAAAACACGCGAACACGTAGCCTGGGGAATCCAAGAGTTGCTCGTTTCTGAAACGCTGAACCAGGGTGTTAAATTCATCTGTTTGAGAGGTGATGTGAACAGAAAATAGGAGTGCAGCAGCCCAGCAGATGGAGATGATATCTAGAGGTGATCAGGACCTGAGCTTCAAGAGCAGCAGCAGCCTGTTTCTCTTATCCCCCCTTGGTATTCCGCAGCCTGCTTGTAGCACTTGAGGACTGTTGCCAACCAGTAGCAAACAGCGTGAAGCCGCTTATCTCTGTGGGCTGACGCTGCCATACGGCAGCCTTGTCATCTCCTTGTTCTCCTCTCAAGTGCATCTTTTGTTGCTCTGCAGCTGTGGCTCGCGCTGGCAAGGCTGGAGACATATGAGAACGCTCGTAAAGTCCTTAACAAAGCCCGGGAGAATATTCCGACGGATCGTCACATCTGGATTACTGCTGCCAAACTGGAGGAAGCCAATGGAAACACCCAGATGGTGGAGAAAATCATTGACAGAGCCATCACGTCTCTCAGGGCTAATGGTGTGGAAATCAACAGAGAGCAGTGGATACAGGTACGTGCTTGGTCTCGAAGACCCCAGGTGAACTCTTCAGTTCTGTTTTGGAGGCTGCTGGTGGTGGGTATTGTGAGGCAGAGTAATTTTGCACCTGGCTTATCAGTGGAGTTCCCTGTGAAGGTACAAGAGATGAGACCAAGAAGCTGTGTAGGGTCAAGGCCATAAGTGATACCCTGGAGTAACACCATATGTGTTTTGTTGAGAAATATCTGGTTTACTTCTGTCTTGGAAGATAAGCAGCTCCAAGTTGAAGCAGCTGCTGCCTTAAGTAGGACAGAGGCTTAAAGCCTCCAGTAAAGGATTTAGGTATCTTTTGCATATGTCTCTTTTGGCTTAAAAGGTATTTGTTTGCCTCAGAAGTCTTTGTCACATAGTACTGTGAGAAGTCAATACAAATACTGCATTTGCAGCGTGTAGGAAATACTCTCCTAGTCCTGTACTGAACCTCTTTTCTCCTGAATATGTCCTTAAGTCTTTAAAGCAGTTTTCTACTAAGATCACTTACAATGGGTCAAGGCAGCAAAATCTTCTTGGCACACTACTTAAGAGCATTGATATTAATATTAAATGGATATCCTTGTTAACACCTAAAAGAATTCTGGCTTTCTTTGCAGCAGTAAAACAAAGGTTAATTTCAATTTCTCTTTAAAAAACCCACCAGCACATGGTCTTCTCGAGTTCCTTCCCAGTACTACAACTGTTCCATTTCTGTTATCTGATCAGAGATCTTTCCAACAAGTTTAAGCAAGACATGCTTGGCTTTCTGAAAGCTTTGTGTGTCAGGAAACTTCACTTTCTCATACATGCTCTGTTGAGAGAGCCTTTGCACCTTTGAATTAACACTGGTTGGGGGGTATTCATTTAAATTCACTTACTGCTTAGCCCATACTGAAACTTAACAATTATCTCAAAGCTGCAAGAAGGTCGGTAGTTTTGATGTTAAAATACTTCCTTGTGAAGTTTTTGCACTTTTTTTATTGGCCAGGTCCCTGCCTGGCTCAGCCCAGGGTAGTGGAGCTGTAAGAAGAGACTTTTTGGGCTGGAAGGGTCACACATTATCCCACTTACTCCTTTTCAGTGGATGCGGTTGATGTGCTCTGTTCCTTAACCAACTTCTGAGTGACTCTGTGTGCAACTCCAGCACCTTCCTCGTGGGTGCAGGTTCTTACCTAATGTCCAGATGTGTTTGAGTAATAAGATGTTTGTGCTGTGGCCCCAACCCGTGATGTCTCCGTGTTTGCGCATGATGAGTCGCCCCTGCAAAGTTTAACTTCTTGTGCTGAGCTCTCAAAACCAGCAGGGGTTTTACTCTTGTTTCTAGGATGCTGAGGAGTGTGATAAAGCTGGAAGTGTGGCCACGTGCCAGGCGATCATGCGAGCTGTGATCGGGATTGGGATTGAGGAAGAAGATCGGAAGCACACCTGGATGGAAGATGCAGACAGTGTATGTCCAGCTGTGATGCTGGGTTTTGTTGGGTTTGTCTGCTTTGTTGTGGGGTTTGTGTTTTTTAATCAGAGGAAATTGAACTGGAGCCTGGGAAATGGCTTTGTCAGTGAAAGTGGTTGTGATTCCTACACCACCTACCTGCCTTTGGCCACTTGGTACCTCAAGAAGTTATTAAACTATAGAGCTTTATGCAGATTTGAATTTTTACTAACCAAAAAGCTGACATTGGGATAGATTGTTTACTGGTTTTGGTGTGGGTTTCTTTTGTGTGTGTCTGACGTCAGCAGAGATTGAGGTCTGACTAAAGGAGCTGGGAGTTGAGTTTTAGGCCTAAACATTGTAGCTCAAGAGTTAATGTAAGACTGGGAGTGGGTAAAACTTTTACCAGGCTTTCTTTGCTTTAGGGGAATAGTTTGAACATGTGCTAAAAACTAAAGCATATTTCAGCATGAGAAATGTCCAACTTCACTGGCCTTGAATTGGGCTCTGAGCAGTGGGGGGCACATTCTGTGGTGCTTAGGGCTTTGCCTGTGAAATAACAAAATGAAGTGCAAACATGAGAGCCTTTCCAATGCCTTACTAATGTTTCAAGCTGGCCTGTGTGTGTCAGTCCCACTGAAAGGCCAGGGATACTTTTTCTGTGTAGAGGGATGCTTGGAAATTCCTTCTCTGCTTCCTTTTAAAAAGCTGATAGTAAGTGTTCTCCATAATGCCCCAATTCATGGATTACACCGAGTTAGTGAGTTCTGTGTTGAATTATGCATGTGTAATTCCTTCTTGCTCTCGATTCCACTGCACCCCTAAGCTGACTTGGTTCTGACTTAGTTCTGATACGTTTTCCCTTAGTGTGTTGCTCATAATGCCCTGGAGTGTGCCCGAGCAATTTATGCTTATGCCTTGCAAGTTTTCCCGAGCAAGAAGAGCGTGTGGCTGCGAGCAGCTTACTTTGAGAAGAACCATGGAACCAGGTACGTGTGCTGCGTAATCCCTGCGTGGAGGGGTTCATCCCTGTGACAGGGAGAGAGGCTGGGGAGGAAGGGAGGCGACAAGATGATCCCTGAAGTGCTTTCTTGCACGAATTAGTGCAGCTGGTGGAAACTTGCTGATGTTGTTTGCAGGTCTGACCTTCTTTGTTATTGTTGTGCTCGGAACATCATTAGGTTTTATGAAGTCATAAAATGGTTTTTGGCAATAGGGATTACTTGGTAAAAATAACTCTGAATAGGCTAGGTAGGAACAGTCATCTCTGAGAAGGCTTTTCTAGAAAAGTATGGGGATACAAATCACCTAAAATGTGTTTTATTTAATTTTCATAGATAAACTACTTCATTGCTGAAGTTGTCCAAGCATCTCTGGCATTTTCTGTTAAACATACTGTGAATGTGTATCACATCCTGAATTAAGATTGGTGTTGTACTGTCACAGCTCAGGCTCTTTTCAAAGTTTATTCATAAAGCTTTACGTGTCAGAAGCTTTCTGCCCAAAGTTTAGAACAAAGCAAACAATCTCTGCAGTAGGCCATATATATATATACCTGTGGAATCATCCTTATTAAAGCCAACAAGGCTGTAGTGTGGAAGTGACTGCAGATGCTGAATTCTGCCTGTTCAAGCCTTTTTTTAATTGGGAACAAACACACCTTTGCTTTTGATGTTGTTCTCCCGTGTTTCCCAGTGGTGGCTGGCTTTTAAGCCCCGTGTTCTACCTGGAAAGTATATTTTTCCAGAAGAGAAAAAAATAAATTCAGTAAGATCAGGCCAGCTTCATCTAATAATTCTGGAAAACTTCCTGTCTCGGTTTCTGCTAAGGTTTGTTAAACAAAAAGAGAAAGGAGCAGTTCGTGTGCGGGCTCTTTCCACAGGGTCTGTCTGACAAAGGTGCCTGGACAATGAGCTGTTTGTGGAGTGCTGATTTCAGAACCCTTGTGAAAAAAGACCCCACCCTTTCCTTGTTATGAAACAACTTATCAAGGTTTACAGCGCTGGACTTTGCAACAATATTTATAGCATTGAGTGATAGTGAAATTGGTGTGCGAGATCTCGCCTTTGGCAGTACCTCGAGGGATTGTAACTTGCTCTTTCTTGTCCCAGGGAATCCTTGGAGGCTCTTTTGCAGAGAGCTGTTGCTCACTGTCCCAAAGCAGAAGTGCTGTGGCTCATGGGAGCCAAATCCAAGTGGCTGGCGGGAGATGTGCCAGCAGCCAGAAGCATTTTGGCCCTGGCTTTCCAGGTGGGTCTGTTAGATGTGTCAGCTGGTGTTAAGTGTGACAGGTAAAGAACACAGAGGAGGCTTTTTCTGTCAACACCTGATTTCTGCTGCCTTTCAAAATGGTGGAGACTTCCACTGTTCTTTGTTTATGTGACAAAATGTTCTCCTGTAAAATAACAGCAAGCTGGAAGACTGTGTTCTTCCTCTTTTAGTAGTACCACACCAGGTTCTGAGCTGGAACAGGTTGCCCAGAGAAGTTGTGGCTGCTCCACTCCTGGAGATGTTGGAGGCCAGGTTGGATGGGGGGTCTGAGCAGCCTGACCTGGTGAGTGGCATCCCTGCCCATGGCAGAGGGGTTGGAATGAGATGATCTTCAAGGTCTCTTTCAACCCACACCATTCTATGATTATATGAGTTTGCAAACCATCAGTTTTACTGCCATGGCTCCACTATGGTAGTAAAACTGACTTCTGTGCTGGTCACAGATCAGAATCCCCTTGTCTTGGGTCACTTCAGGGAAAGGGTTGGGGTCTGCCCTAATTAATGAGGTCACTGTATTACTTATGGTTTAGACCAAACCCACTAATCCAATGCAAAATGAAGGGAATTGTCTGCTCAGTGCTGTAAGAAAGATGGGCAGAGCAGTTCTAATACTGGGAATTAGGCTTAGAAACTGTGATAGCAAAAAAAAAAATGACAGGTCCTGAGATGGAAGGTAAAAGATATTTAGTTCCTGAATTTGTTCTTGGTGCTCTTTGTTACCATCCTGAAAAGTTCTTGACATGGATGCCACTGAAGTGACTTTTATTGGAGGAGCTTTCACAGACCTCAGTGGGGAATTCATGCTGCATTTTTTTTGCTCGGGGTAATAAACTGAGGGTCTCATTGTGGCAGACCCTGTGATGTTTTCAGTATTTTAACTGGAAGTTCAGAAGATCAAGCATTAATTCTTTTCAACAACTGAGAAACATCCAGCTTCCAAACTGGCATATATCTTTGTGTTGCCCATCTGTTTTGGAGAATTTCTATAAACTTCAAAGGTCAAAGAAGACTGGGAGGAGCTTGAACTGAAAACAAAACCAAAAAAAAAAAAAATCCTACTGCGGATTGACAAAGCTCTGATTTCAATTTTAATCTGGATCAAACGAAGGATTAAATCTGCTGTTGATTCACTGTGTGCATTTGTCTGTCATTTTGTGTTCTTGCAGGCCAACCCCAACAGCGAGGAGATCTGGCTCGCTGCCGTCAAGCTCGAGTCGGAGAACAATGAGTATGAAAGAGCGAGGAGGCTGCTGGCAAAAGCTCGCAGCAGTGCCCCCACAGCAAGGGTGAGGACATGGGGAGGGTGGAGAGGCTCAGGCCACTTGGCCACGGGGGATTTGGGACGGAAGGAGGAGTTCCTTCAGCTCCGTGGCCTTAGGGATTGACCATGTGGCTCCCTGCCGGTGCCTTTCGGGCCCTGTGGCCACTTCACTGAGGGCTTCTCCAGTGGATTGCAACACACGGTCGTGGCATGATGGGGGGGAAAAAAGCCTAGGATAAAGTGAAGGGTTTCAATTTGTTTTTTACACAAATGGCAAAAGTCAGGAAATTCCCAGTTTACAGCTGTTTGTATAATGATTGTGTTGCATAAAAGCACTCTTGGGGAGAAAAAAGAGAGAGAAAATACTTTCACAGAAGACTCACTTATGCTGTACTAAAGACAGCTCTGGGGTGGTTTGGTGTTTAAACCTACACTGTTGTGTTTATCTCCAGTTACCTCTGGTATGATAAACTTTGTCGATTTTCAGCTCTTCATACAAAAGCATTTTAACTTGTCAGAGTAAAAGAAAAATTAGTTTGATCACTGTACTCTGTTCCTCTCCCTCAGTTAGTGCTTCATCCTAGATTTTTTCAACTGTCCTCTTTCTCTCTTGTCACTGTTATTTCACCCTGATATTTTTATTTTACTTCAAACTGTAGCTAATCAATGACATTCTAATGGATGTATGAAAGTGGGAACCCGCTGCTTTGACAGACTAATGGTTTTTCAGTAGCTGCTGGTGGTAAACAGCTCTGGTTTGCTCCCAGGTCTTCATGAAGTCTGTGAAGTTGGAATGGGTGCTTGGGAACATTGCTGCAGCCCAGGAGCTGTGTGAGGAAGCCCTGAAGCACTATGAGGACTTCCCCAAACTGTGGATGATGAAAGGACAAATTGAGGAACAAAAAGAGCTGGTAGAGAAAGCACGGGAGGCTTATAATCAAGGGGTAAGATGGATGTTACTGCAGGTTTGCTTTGTGCTTCTGGTGTGGAGAGATGTCTGTCTTTGAATCAAAATGGAGAGCCAAAGAGATGATTTTTTTCTGTCACTGGTTCAAAAATTTAAAAAAATAAATACAAATTAGGACCCTGAATTAAACAGCAAGAATTTCTCTTATCCATTATCCACGTGCAAAATTCACTTTCTTGCTTGAGAGAGTTTGCTGTATGCCTGAGTCCTCGTAGGTAGGAAAAAAGGCATTGCACAGTAATTCTCTAAGACCTGTAAAGGCTAAAAGCAGAACTCCTAAAAGAAAATCCTCCTCACCTGCTCTTTGATACACACAGTGAAAGGAGGTGACCTACAGAGCACTCCTGTCTCTTTTAAATGGTAATTGGTGTCCTTGGGTATGAATGCTCAAAGTCAGACAACCATCAAAGTAATTTGGACACAGGTTTCTGCCAGAGTCGGTATTTTAATGACTTCCTGCACACTCTGCTGTGGTTTGGGGATGTGTGAGAGCCCTCTGTCTCCAGAAAGAGCACAGATTTAAGGGAGATGTGTTCTTTCTCTTGCTGCTGGAATAGCTCGGTCAGGCTTAATGTTGACCCAATTCTTTTGGGCACAGGATAAACTTGACTTCTGTGCTGTAAGACTAATTGGAGAAATTTGAGTGACAACTTTGTCTCTCTTCTTCTAAACTCTCCAGGAGGATGTAGGGAGGGAATTTCTTTGCTATAAGGGTGATAATATTCTTTTCACATCTACCTATTGCTGTACTATTTTTTTTTTAACAGTTGAAGAAATGCCCCCATTCCATACCCCTGTGGCTCCTGCTGTCCAGGCTGGAGGAGAAAGTTGGGCAGTTGACAAGAGCAAGAGCCATCTTGGAAAAGTCTCGCCTGAAGAATCCAAAAAATCCAGATCTCTGGTGAGTTGTGTGGAGATTAACTGAATTTGGGCTAAAAATTTAATGCATTCTCCAGGCCAGCTATTTCACATCTGCTCAGCCATTTGAGCCTGGAACTTGTGACCATGCCCATCCCAGAGTTTCTTCTGGACTAACAACTTCCCTGAGCGGACATTTCACCAGGCAGAAATGCTTTGGTGATCTTGGCTGTTGTGCAGCTACTCTGAGGATTTGGGGGTTAGTTTTTTTTCTTTGGTGATTGTTGTAGTGCACAAAGCTTGCAAACCCAGGGCTATTTCTTTTCTGTTACAGTCCCCTTCTCAGATTGTTTTTGATCTGAGCCATTATAGAATAAAAGTCCCGTTTATTTTTAGATGGGAGAGGAATGGGAAGATGTCAGTCACCTACACATATTCGGAATGTGGGCAGATGTTTGCAGTTTCCAGTGACTCACAGTTTGTTTCTCCCTAGTGAATATGTTGTCGTAAATCTCATCAGAGTCTCTTCCCTCCCTTCAGGTTGGAGTCTGTGCGATTGGAGTACCGAGCTGGGCTGAAGAACATTGCAAACACTCTGATGGCCAAGGCGTTGCAAGAGTGCCCCAATTCAGGTGAGCTGGGTCTCATTTCTACCTTGCACGTGGTTGTTTTGCCCAGTTGATAGAGGCACATCTTTTCCTGAGATGTCCTTTCTGGCCAGGTCTCAAAATATGGTGTTTCAGAGAGAGGCGTCAGCTGCCTTTCTGCAAAGGAAATGTTGAGGGTTTTTGTAAATAGTCACAATTGCTCTGTGCTGTCTCACACCAGAGAGCTCACAGGTTGTGTTGTTCCATTTTTTCTGCAGTGTCCAGTGTATTATTACATCTGTGGTCCACAGTTTGTCCCCAGGTCTCCTGTGAAAGCATCTTTGGATACAGGCTGGTTTTCCTCTGAGGCTAGTAGAAGTCTGCCAAGGTTTAAAATTAAAGAAACACTTAAGTGTTTGTAGTTAGGAACTTCAGTGGAAAAGGAATGGTGTTTTCCCTGTCTCCTGGGAGTATAGCTGGCCTAAGGAGATTCCCAGTTGCCAGTTTGCCTGTGCTGGTTGCACCACTGTGAGTTTAATGACTTGTGGTGGCAGCAAATTTCAGTCATAGTCGTAATTAGGGGGTCATTTACCATAAACGTGCAGTCCTGGGTTTTGCTTGTTTTAGCTCATGTAAGAAAGGGCTAATAGGTCATATAATGTAAGTCAGCTGGTTCTAACCAGCAATGGAAACATTTGCCTTTTGGGATTGGAGGAGAAAGTGCCTAATGTTTCCCTGTTTTGGGGGGGAATTGCAGGAAGACTTTATTATTTAAATGTGTTGACATCTTTTGGGGAGAAGATGTCACATAACTACAAATTGTAGTAACTTACTGCCAGGCAAGTCAGCTTAGCTTGCCTTCAGGCTGGGTTTTGAAAGGTATTTCATTGGTGGCTGCCTAATCCCAGTGAAATAATTGGGAATTAAGTGACTTTTATGACATGATAAACTCATTGCAAGCTGCTGTCCATGCGAGTGGGTCACCAAAGCACTACCCAAATCCCGCTTTGTTTTGTGAATGACCTAATGCTTAATGAGTGTTTGCCACCACAGGCTCTTTTACAGATCTTGCCTGTTGCTATGGAAATGGGCAGCAGGATCTCAGTTTTTGTTTAGAAAAAAATCACTTCCAACTTTATCTTAAACCTCAACAAACCAGAATCGAAACCTGCAGGAGTTGGCTCGTTGGCCACCTGCAGACATGTAAACCAGAGGTTTGTGTCCATTGATTCCTCATGGCTTATGGCTGATGTGGGCAGGCTGTGCAAAGACTAAAATTGAAATGTAATGGGTGTTTGTGATCCTCTGTATAAAGAGCAAGAAGAGGAGAGTTCCCCTCCAGTCTGTCACTGCACTCAAAGCTCATGTGTGTTCCCGTGGTGCTGTTTATGGGAAGCAAGAACACTTTGAAAGAGTCCTGGCAGACACCAGGTCTCAGGCTTTGCTTTGAAGTGATCAGGTGTGGCTGGCTGACATGAGAAACTGCAGATTTCATGCTCCCCTGAGCATATTTCCTTCCTTGCTTTTGGCAGTGACAGGAGCTAGGGATTAAACCCAGCTTTCCTGGACATACTCTGTCCTTCATCAGTGTGTGCAGAGCCAGCATCAGTAAGACTGTGGTGCTGTCCAGCATCCCTGAAACTGCTCCCAAACTGTACTTTGCACCTTTTGGGACTTCTACCACCTCAGTTTCCTGTTCAGACAGATGGATACCTTTCCCTTTGGAAATGCAGGTTTGCCCTTCCCATTCCAGAGTTTGTAGAGTCTCACACTTTTCACTCAGTGAAAAGCCTGAGCTCTGGGTTGGGCAGCGCTGGAGCTGCAGGAATTATGGCACAGAGGCCTTCAGAGCTGAAGGTCCAGCATTGTGCACACAGGAGCTAAAAATTCAGGGTACTGAATGACGTGTCCATGTGCAAAGAGGGATCTGGGGTGAGGTTGGGGGTGGATAACCAAAGGGGTGGGGGCTATAGTGCTGCTTGTGTTAAGAGAGAGCACTGGCTGATGGCAAGGTGGGAAGGGTTAATCTCTAACTCTAAACAATCTTCCTCCTTGCCTTGATTAAGGAATCCTGTGGTCAGAGGCGATTTTCCTTGAAGCGCGACCGCAACGGAAGACCAAGAGTGTGGATGCTCTCAAGAAGTGTGAACATGACCCACATGTCCTGTTGGCTGTGGCCAAGTGAGTTCCTGTGCTTTTTGCAGTAAAAATATCCGTGTCTGGTGTGTGGCTGCATCCAGGATGAAACACTGCACTCCAGCACAGCCATGTGATCCTGGCTGCAGCAGCTCTAATAAGTCCCAAAGCAAGGAGCAGCTCTCGAGCTGTCTCCTGGTAACTGTGCAAATCCCTCCCTTGATTCCAAGTGGGGGATGTCAGCCCTGCCCTCGGGCTCTTCTGGTGGGTCTGGGACTGGCACAGGCAACAATACACCCACACAGAGCCCTTTGCCAGTGCAGGGTATTGGCACCCTGCAGACTGCTTTCTTTCTGTCCCTTGAAAGGGATTTCACTGTGCTGTCAGGTGAACTAGGCTTAATTAAGTGGTTTAGGGTGGGATTGAAGTATTTGTGAAAATAAGGACATTTTTTTTTTTTGCTGGTTATTTTTCAAGTTTTATGTGGCTGACTGTGTATTTTTCATCTTTTCTCTCTATCCTAGATTCTGTCAGGTGGTTTTTTTTTTATTATTCTGAGCTAGATTCTATGCTGCTCCTGAATTTCTATCATGTCAGTGTTCTTCAGTTGTGGCCCTTCCCAGAATTCAAACCACCAGCCATTCTGTAGTTTGCTTCTCTGAAACGAGAAAATGATCTACTAGGATTTGTCTTCTTGTCCAGATTGAGTTGTGAGGCTTCCAGTGATGAAAACCCACTATCAGAATTGACTCTTGCCATATCCTTCCTGCTCTGATGTGTGAACAGCTCTACAGCAGCTGTGATGGGAACAAACTTAACTTTTCTCCCTCTGTGGAAAGCGGAAGAGGTTAATGCAGGAGGCATTTTGCTCAAAGTTGCCCAATTCTTTCACAACTCTACTTTATAAGCCAAAGAAAACTGTAGGATACACTCCAGTGACTGCAACACTGGGTTCTGCCAGATCCTGACAGCTGACTTGCTCAGCTTTAGCAGCAAGTGAGAAAAATGTTAACTTTTGCTTTATGGAAACTGCTCCCAGGCCCCTTCTGGTGCAACCTCAGGCAGTTTAACAGCTAATCCCAACATAAACAGCTTCCACCTCCCATCACGACTTGCCTGTAGGTGCAGAGTGTCACACATCTGTGAAAAACTTTTGGTAAATATATTGCTGAAAATGGCCACTACTTGCAGGTGTTCAGCCTCTGCTATCATCGTTCGTGCTCTTTTAAATCACAGTTTGTTTAACATGGAACAATCAAGAGTATTATGGGGCTTAAAAACAATCACATAAGCTGTATAATTTTATGACTGGCTAAGCTCTTTATGAGCGCTGGCTGATTTGATAAAGACCTTATAGCTCAAATGAACTCTTTAATGCAAAGGAGTGAAACCAGGAGATTCAGCTGGTTCCGATACTGGGGAGAAATTTTAGTGTTCAGCCAGTGCCTGGATGAAATGGCAGCAGTGGGGCAGGTGCCAGGCTGGGGTTTTGAGTGCAGAAGCTCCGCGCTCGTCTTTCCTTGGAAAGTGGGGCTGGCAAGGCAGGTCTGCTCCGCTGGATGGAGCAGCCTGTGTGGGTGTGAGCGTGTGACCACACAGCAGGCAATTACCAGCTTTCAGAAGTTATTTAATTGTTAGATGCTAAAACTGACTTGAAATGCTAAAAAATTGGAGGAGTGGGAATACATATAGGCATGAAATCCTGTCTTTTTCCACACCAAATCTGGAACAGCAGAATTAAAGCTGTTGAGTTAGGAGTTAGGAAAGGTTGAGCTCAGTAATGCTTCCCCTCTCAGGAGAGTCTATCTCTGCCTGGGGCTAAGTTATCCTCTAAGTTATCTTGTCTCACTGCTGGGCAGTGAACAGGAAGTGCTGGTTGTTTTTTTCAGCCCTCTCATCACTTCTCAGTGGCAGGATGGTCCACAGATGCCTAAAAATCTGCTGTTTCCTCCTGGAGAGAGTGAAAAATTGGAATACCTGTAGAGCCTTTAGGTTGGAGTTCTTGTGGGTTGGCACCTCCCTCTAAAGTGAGGCTATTTGTCAGCTCCCTTTTGCTTTTCCCAACAGGCTTTTCTGGAGTGAGCGTAAAATAACCAAGGCCAGAGAGTGGTTCCACCGGACAGTGAAGATCGACTCGGACCTGGGGGATGCCTGGGCGTTCTTTTACAAATTTGAGCTCCAGCACGGCACAGAGGTGAGTGTGTGCCTGGGAACAGGCAAGGCAGCAGCAATCCCTGGCTGATGTGGGTTGCCCAGCCCTGGTATTGCCGTGGTGCTGGGCTGAACACGCTGCTGCTGCTGCTGCTGCTGCCTGCATGGTCACAGGTGAGGCTGGCTGTCACGCCTGGTCACGAATGAGCATGAACAGGCCTGTGTGGTGGCTGTAGCTGAGCTGTCTTTCAGACTGCTTTGCTCTCCACAGTCATGCTGAAATCAATCTTCCTCCTGTAAGACACAACCTCGCTCGGAGGAGATTGTGCCAGAATTGCGATGCTGGGTTTGTGGAACTGTTGCTGTTTCTCCCAAGTGTCAAGTGCAGGTTGCGTGTGAGCACAGCCAGAGGAACAGCCTGTTCTGATCTCTTACGGCAGTTTTTACTGCCTGATATTCCTGAAACGATGGGGGTGTTTATTTCTGATTCAGAGAGACCTCTCACTTGACAGAGCTCCTGCAGGCAGTAACGCACAGGAAGTTTCTGCTGCAATTTCTCTGCCGTAGCCAAAACTTGCTGAGCTGTAACCTGGCCAGCTTGTTCAGCCAGGCAGGAGAGTTGCTGCTGCTGAATTTTGACGGGGGCTTCCATATTGCCTGTGAAAATAACAAACCCCAAACCCCACTGTAAGCTTTGGAGGAGTATTTGAATCGGGGGAGAGGGGTGGGCTGTTAAATTTTGGGTTCTTTGCTAGAACAAACCAGGACAAACCTGGTTTCTCTTCGCCGTAGGAACAACAAGAAGAGGTGAGGAAGCGCTGTGAGAACGCCTGAACCTCGCCACGGAGAGCTCTGGTGTGATGTCTCCAAGGACATAGAGAACTGGCAGAAGAAGATTGGAGAGATTCTCGTGCTTGTGGCAGCCAAGCTTAAAAATACCTTCTAGAGTGTGCTGGCCCCAGCTGCCTCAGTGGTCTCTGCAGGACTTCCCTGCTTGTGGTGCGTTGGGTCCTCGCAGCAGCACAGATTTTGGAGAACAGGAGACGGGTGATGACACGAAGGAGCTTTCTCCCAGAAGGAACAGCTCTCCTTCTTTCCCCAGCATGGCCGTCAGCTTCTGCAGCACATCAGAGCGTTGTTGCTGGTGTCACATAAGAGACACAAGCAGTCTTGTGAGCCTCTGTTGGCGATTCCATGTTGATTCCCCATTTCCCCCCTGCAAACACAAGCTTTAATTAGCGCTTGTGTGGATTCTGGTATGTTGCAGTCCCTCTGCTCTCAGCCATGGCATGTGTTCCCTGTCCCCCTTTAGTGTTTGGCCCATCTGAGGCTGGTTCCTTGTCAGCAGATCTGGATTGTTGCTGTTGGAATACACTGAGTGTTCTTGAAGGAGATGAGTGGAGTTTGGGGACCAGCCCAGCAGCACCAGGAAAGGTCTGGGCTGGTTCCTCTTCTTAGCTGGTTTAGCTTTGTCTCCTCTGCTGACAAGCTGCCACACAGCTCTGAGATGTTCCTCCAAACTCAGCAGCTGGAGCATTTTGTCATATTCAAAAGCATATTTTTAGACAACTTTTCCTCAATTTTTAAATGTAAATGGCAAACCTTATTCTTTTAGGTGTCTGAGTTCATTAAGCACAGTGGTGTTTTAAAGTAACAAGGCAAAATCCAGCAATCCTTGGAAGCCCTTTGAAAGAAGAACCTTTATTTAGAGTCGTTGGGAGACTGTGAGCTGTTACACAGCTGTGACTGCCTGTGATTGGGGGGTGTCTCTCTTCAAGTGCAGGTGGAAAAAAGTGAACTCATTAGAGGGAAAGCTTTATGTTAGGGACCCTTTATACACTGTCTTCAATTTTCTACACTTGTGATCTGTACTATTTCTACCCCAAACCCCTGACTTTCTTGTGATCATAGAACAAGAAGCTGTACTGTCTTACATGTGAGGATGTAGCAGCAGTATCTGGGTCTGTGGATGTGTGTTGTCCCATGTATTTAGTTGGAGGAGAAACTCCCTTATTACTTGTTGGAAAAATATGTATAAAATACAGCTTGTTTTTTTTGTTTCCTTCTGTTCTCTTTGAGCGTGGTCTCGCCCTTTGACTCTGACTGGGAAGAGTGGGTCTGATAGCAGAAACCTTTGGACTTATCAGGCTCCCACCACTCTGGGAAGGTGTCTGCCAGTGGTGGCTGCACCAGGCTGGGCCACAGCCTTTTGCCAAAACGGAGATGCCCGTCTCTTAACGCTGCAGCAGAAACGGTTGGTCTGGAAGCAAAACCCTGTTTTTCTTTGGGTCCATAACGGAAACTCTTGTGCTTTCTTTGGAATAGCTGGGGAAAGGGTGTAGATCACGGATGTCCTGTGGAACTGTAGTTCTCCAAAGGTGAGTGAGAGGCGGTGGGAGTTGAGAGACTCTTGCTCAGGGATTTTGTGCCATCACTGACGTCCTTCTGGTGAGTGGGCTTGTTGAGAGTGAAGGAGAGTTTGAGAAGAGATATGGAGATGATGTGAGAAGGAGAGGGTAGACCCTGTGCCACCTCCTTGCAGCACCAGGCTCCTTTGGCCACCTGCTCCTCTTACCTGCAGCTTCCCTTTCTCTTGGGTTACTTTCCTTAGCTTCGGGATTATTTTTTTTTAGGTAAACATAATCAAGATCATCAATCTTAGAGCCTTTTAATGTTTGTAGATGTCTTGTTGGTTTTTAAGTGGATTATGGCACCCATGAATTTTAGCTATTATAAAGAGCTCAATAAAGAAGTTATATGGGTTCTGTCCCAGTGGAATGCTGCTGTGTGTGGTGGGTCCCACTTCCCAGGAAGGAACGTTCCTGGCAAGCTGAGCAGAGCTGGGTTATTCACCATTTGTTCTGTCTCTTACTCAGACACCCGTGTTCCACACCTCAGAGGAGCTTTGTTGGTGTCGGTTCATTTTTTACCAAAACCAATCGAAATTGAGTCAGGGCAGTTTCTGTGCCTGGGCTGGGCGTGAAGTGCAAAATACCGAGGGGAAGGAGGAGAGGGGCTTTGTCTGGAAGCAGGGGGACACTGCTCGTGTTTGTTATTTTAGGGGAATCGCCCTGGACAGTCACTTCTGCTGTAGGTGGGTGCGGTTGTGAGTGTTCACCCGCTGCCGACTGTGACTCCAGAGTGAAACGATCACCCCAACGCCAACAGAAATCGAAACTGTGGTGGTTTGCGGCAAAAGGCGCAGCCTCAGCCCTGCCCGGGGTAGGGACACGTGTGGGTCGGGATCCCCGGGTGGGTGCGAGCGGGGCGTGCTGGCTCTGCCGGCCCCTCGGGGGCAGAGGGACCCTCTCCCCCCCTGCCCGGCTGCCCAGCCGGGAGCAGGACCCGACCCCGCAGCCCGGGCACGACCCCGCTCCCCTCTGCGCTCCGCCGGTGCCCGGGGGGGCCGCGGCGATGCCTCCCCCGCGGGGGCCGGGGCTGGGCCGGCGGCGGTGCCGTGTCCCGTCCCCTCCCACCGTGGAGCCAAGTTCAAACCGCGGTCCCGGCGGAGCGGGACGCGGGGCCGGGCCGCGCTCCCCGGGGCCGCCGCAGGGGCCGCGCCCGCGGGGCTCCATGGTGAGTGAGCCGGGACCCCCCTTCCCCCTGGGACCTTCCTCCTCCTCCTCCGGACACCCTTCCCGAGGCACCACCGCTGCACCGGAGCCCCCCGCACCGCCGGGATGGGGTCGGCTCGGCCGGGGTGGGACCTGTCGGGAGGTGGCTGCTTTCTCCTGGGATGGGGCTTGGACCGAGTGGGAAAGAGGCCGGTCCGGCCGGGAAGAGGCTCGGACTGGTCGGGATGGGGCCAGACCAGCTAGGAAAGGGGTTGGATCAGATCGGAACGGGGCTGGCCTGGGTCAAGATGGGGCTTGGATCCGGCTGGGAGGGTCGCGATGGGACAGAGCTGGGAGTCGATGAGGAAGGGGCTCTGATCCTGCTGAGAAGGCTCGCCCAGCTGGGACCAGGCTGCTGTGCCTGGGATGAGGCTTGGACTTGGCTGGGGTGGATCTTGTACCTGTCTGGGATGGGGCTTGGATGAGGCTGGTCCCGAGGGGGGACATGGAGGGTCTGTCCCTGCCCCAAGCTGTGGCAGGTGCTGGGGGTCTGGGTGGTGGCTCTGGGTAGGAGGGTGTTGGGGACAGGGTCCATCTGGCTGGAAGGACCTGGAGACCGTGGTGGGATTCCCGGGCTGGCTGCAGGCATTGCCCCTCACTACCCCACTGACTGGGACTGGCATGAGTGCCACCAGGAGCTGCTCTATCGATAATGGTGATTTCCCTTATCTCCTCGTGTTTGCTGGAGGATTAGAGTGAGGAAGAGATTAGCTGTGCCTGCCCTGCACCCGTGCTTCCCCAGGCTGTTCCTTCCCTGCCAGTTTCCCCCAGGAAGGGATGTGCCACCTGCCTGTAACTTGTTGCTGTGTGATGGGGGCAAAGGGAGAAGGAATAACCTTAAATCAGCTGCTGAACTTCTCCTCCTCCATTCTAAAGGGTGGGAAGCAAGAAGCAGGATTTGCAAGTTTGATCTCTCCCTGCATCCCTCACTTGTCACTGCTGCTTCCCTGCTCTCTGTGGGGGGTGGGAAACACCTACAGAACCCTCTGAGCTTCTGCCCCAGGTACTCCGTGTGCTGCTCTGACTGTGCTGAGGTCTGAGCCAGGCTTGGCTGCCTGGGAATACTGGGAACAGTGTGCTTTCTCCTGGAATTGAGTCCCAGTTGCTTAATAAGCCACTTCAGGGAAGTCATTCCTAGTTAAATGGTAAAATTGCATGACCTTGTCTTCCCAGTGGAGGAGGCTTCCGGAGAGCAACCCTTAGACTTTGGACGGGGTGTCCTCATGGAAGCAGCGCTCTCCTTTGGTGTCCTTGGGGATTATACCCTTGGCTCTCTGCTGAATCACCTCTGGAGCGAGATCTCTTAGTGGGTTTGCGGGGAACAAAACCAGCAGCGCAAGGATGCTCTTCCCTACCCTTCCTGGCCCCTGGATGGAGCCCAGCAGGGCTCTGCTGGAAGTTGTGTGCTGGTTAAGGAAGCTGAAGAGCCCAGTGGGATTTGTACCGGTTGCACGTGGATTTGCTCATCCCCTCCCACGCGCTTGTGCTCTGGGGTGACGGCTGTGTCTGTGGGTTTCCCAGGTTTGCACTGTGTTGGGTTTTGCCTTGTGTTAAGCTCCAATCACTCCTGCTGAGCTCTGGGAGGGTGGGAAAAACGTTTCTCACCCTTTTGGAGCCAGGTCCAGCCTGGCATCAAGCTGGGAGCATGGAGCGGACGCAGCTTTTACAAACCCTCCAGGTTTCCACCACAGGCCAGGATGGATGGAGGCTGCCTGAGTTTGGAATTCAGTGAGGGAAATTCTTCCTTCTGGCTTCTCGGAGCAGAAGATGAAGCTGAGAGCCAGAGGTGGCTGGGGGAGGGCAGTGACCCTCTGAGCTGTGCCCTGGGGCAGCAGGTGCTGGCTGCAGGCAGAGCTGCGGCCCCTTCCTCCTTGCTCATACTTTGGCTGCAGTGCAGGACTTGCATATTTGGAAGGAGCTGAGCTACTTTCTGCCTGCCCAGACCTGACAGCCACGGGAGGGGGTGTGTGTGTGTGTGTGGTGTGTTTGGAGAGGGTTGTGCATAGGGGGGGCTTTTCCTGGAAATGTGAAATGATAGAAATGCCAGGACGGGGCCCCAGTGCTGTGCCATCGCTCAGTGATGCAGAGACATGGGGAATTGTCAGGCTTCTTTCCTGGCAGAGATTTTGGGCTCCCCATCCTCACCCCTGCTGCGGGGCTGCTCAGATATCCCTGGTCTTGGTCACTTGAGCTTGTGCTGGCTTTTTTTCAAAGGCTTGGGACTCATCTCTGAGGGTCCATCCCCACCCTCCCCGTGCCCCTCCACCAGCTCAGGTATCAGCGCTTGGGGTTCCCCTGGCTCAGCAGTAGCCAGGATGTGCTGGCAAGGGCAGGTGCTTGTGCTGCTTCTGTTTGGCTCTTGGTGAGGGCACCTGGGCCTGGGGTGAGTGAGAGCTGTGGGCGAGATGGAAAAATGTCGTAATAATTCCATCCGTGCAGCAGAGGTGTGGGAACGTCCTTCCGAGGTTGTTTGATTCCATTTGGGTCCAGGTGTCGTTGTTGCTGGTGGGGACCAGGCTGCTCCTGCCTCCAGTTCCTGTCTGAGGAGCAGGATACATCCCTCTCTGCTCCTCTTGGGTTTTGGTGGTTGAGGTTCTGACCTTGAAATGCCACAAGCTGGGGACCTACTGGAACCCTGTTGGGACAGAGAGCTCAGGGATGGCAGAGAGAGCTCTGTGTGTGCCATGGGCAGTGCTGCTGAGCTGGGCTGAAGGTGGAGTAGTTTCCCAAGGGCTTTGCTCCAAGCTGAGATGGCTTATCTGGGAAGAGACAGTGGAGGCTCCTCCAGCACATCCTGCATCTTGGGGGACAGGTCTGAGGGGGCTTGTGACTAGGAGATGAAGGCAGAGCCCGGAGCATCCCTTTGTCCCTGTCTGACTCTGAGCCCTTCCCTGGCAGATTTTCCCCCGGGCTCTCTCCTCTGCTGTTCTGCTGCTCCTGCTCGTGGCCGTGCTGAGCAGAGGCAGGAGGTGCAGCATCGCCAAAATCCTCCAGCAGTACCATGCCGTCATCTTCCATGAGATCCAGAACCTGGTGAGCTGAGGGATTGTGTCTTCCTTGGGGCCCTGGCTCTGGGGAATGCTGCTGAGCTGGATGCAGCCCTGCTGCGGGAATGTGGGGAGGGATGAGCTTGGAAGCTTAACATGGAGCTGGCTGCTTTGCCAGCAGTACTGGGGAGAGTGTTGTGTTTAAATGGGTGATTCTTGCCCCAGGTGGGAGGCACCGATCCTGGGTGGTGCTGGATCTTCTTGATTTTTTTTTTTTTTTCTCCAGAAAAACCTGAGTGGGTCGGTGCACAGGAGCGGGAGGGCTGGGCCGGCTTGTCGCTCGGACAAGGTGAGCACTGAGGGAGCCGGGGCTGGGGCGTGGCGTGGGCTGAGCCCCCAGGGAGCCACAGAACCCTCCCTTCCTGCCCGGGGCCACGTGCCTCTCTCCTCTCCAGGACCAGAAGATCCTGCTGTCCATCTACAACATCAGCATGTCCCTGAGGGAGGCGGGGGCCGGCGCCCTGCACAGCCATGAGGAGCTGGCGGTCTGGAAGGTGGCCAGGAACACCGACTTCGTGCTCCGGGAGAACTGCAGGAAAATCAGCAAGGTGGGAACCCTCTCCTTCCCAGGCACCCCAGTGAGGCCCAGTTCCCCAGGGCTGTGGGAGGAGCCTACCCCATCGAGTGCTCTCATGCTGCCCATGAGGAGGCTCCAAGGCCCTGCCCGCAGCATCCCAGGAGCTGGGGGATTCTGATGGCACGTCCATCCCAGTGAGCTTTAGACTGGCCAGGGAGGCAAGTCCACCTGTGGCAGTGTGGGACTGGCTGATAGGGTTTTGTCACCAGCTCTCAAGTGGGTTTTTCCAACTGTGCCATGATGATGTGGCTGATGGGGAACACAAGACCCTGTCCTGTTGGGATACTCACTCAGTGGGTGCATTCACTCAGTTCCTCTCTTGCTCCTGGGTGCTCATAGGCAAGAACTGGGGTTTATCTTTAAAGGGCTGGGTTCCCCTGGCATCCCTGGGGCTCTGGAGGGGAAACCCCATCCAGGAGGATCCCTATGGCAGTGCCAGCAACTCATTAACCAGCAGGGAAACCCCAGGGCAATGAGGTGCCAGCTCCTGTCTCCCAGCTCTGCCTGGCCCTGGGACAGTGCTGGGGCTGTCCTCCCTGCCACTGCTGGGGACATCAGACCCCACGTGTGGTGGCTTTTGTCCCCTGACTAACGCCTGAGTGACGGTGTGGGGGGGGTGGGTTTCTGCTCCCTCCCTCGGCAGCACCGCCCGCAGACCCCGTTGCGCACCAGCCCGGCACAGCCCCGGCGAGGGGGACCCGGCCGCAGGAGGAAGCAGCTGCGGGAGATCGGGAGGAAGGCGGCGAGGCTGGCCACCTGCTGGGAGAAGCTCTACGCCCTGCACGCCCCCCACCAGGCACCCCGGCGCTCGTAGGGACGCCCTCGCCACGCACGGGAGGGACGCGCTGCCCCCGCACCCGGGGCTGCCAGCGGCTCCTTTGGGAACCTGGGACAGACTCAGCCCTGAGGGCAGCGGCGTTGCCACCGGCAGATGCCCAAGCTGAATTCATCCTCCTGTCCCAAGCGGTGCCCAGGGACTGGCTCTGTCGCCCGAGGTTGGGGCTGGCAGGTTGGTTTGCTGTGGGATGGCTGCGGAGGGACCCTGCAACACCAGAAACACTGGGAAGAAGGGGAAGCACTAAATACAGAAGGTGAGGTGTGGATTCTGCAACGCTCCTGGGCCTGCAGCACCTGCTGCTCTCCTGGGGACAATGGTTGCATTTTGGGGCAGAAAGAGGACATGTGAGACCATGGCTCTGAGGGCTCTGCTGGAAGTGGGACTACAGTGCACCCACAAGGCTCTGAGTGTGGATGGGCTGCGGAGGGGGACATGTGTCCCTGTGGCACTGCTGGGACACACAGAGCAGCTGGGCACCTGCAGTGGACAGGGAAGCTGGAGTGCATCACTGGACACCTCAGGAAACCTGGGTAGTGCCAGTGTCCTTGCTTATACAGCAAAATCCTAGGCAGGTGCTGGGGTTCAAGGCCAAGGCTCAGCCATTGGGACAGGCAGCACTGTGGGGGGACCTGGCTGCTCAGCTCTGCAGGTGCAGGGAGGGGATGGTGGGGTGTGAGGTTTGGTGAGCTGAGGACCATCCTCCCTTGTCACCATGCTCTGCCAGCACCCCGTTCATGGTCCCTGCTGCCCTGTTGGGTGGCAAACAGCCTCTGGGAAGCCAGAAATAAAACCTCTCCTTCCCTAGAAGCACTTAGGGTTCTTTATCTGGTCATCCAGGGTCTCCTGTGCTGTGGATGGAGCTGACAGGGTGCAGGGTCTGGGCACAGGGCTATGGCTGTGCATGTCCAGGCAGGAGCCTGCAGCAGGGGTGGCGCCGTGGTGACATCCTGCCTCTGCCCTCTGTGCCTGCATCCCTGGTCCATGGGCTTCTGCTGGTGTGTGGGTGATGGAGGACAGGAGCTGCTTTCCTGGGAGGCCATTTCTCCTCTGGAGCAGCGGCTGGGAGGGCCCACAGTGAAACCCTGCCTCTGTTTCCCCCTGCCTCTCTCCCTGAGTGGGGCCAGCCCTGCTCTGGAGGACACGAGATGGCAGCAGTGGGCTGTGTGTGCTGAGCAGAGCCAGGCGCTGCCCACGCCGTGTGTCCCCATGGCTACGCCAGCACTGACCGTTCTTGTCCCACCAGAGCCTCGGTCACCATCCCCGGTCCAGGCAGGGCTTTGGCCAAGGGGGGAGCAATGGGGTGCTGCTGGTGAGTGGGACACCCACCCATGTGCCTTGGAGGGAATAGAGGGGCACGTTTCTCTGGGGGTGTCTGGGTGGGGTTCAAACATCTGGCTGGGGAGAGGGATTTAGGGAGGGGAGGGCAGGGGATGCTCAGGGGTCCTTACCCACCCTCTCCCTCTGGGAGCTGGGCTAGGAGGAGCTGGAGGGGCTGCAGTGCTGGGGTGGGTGATAGAGAGCCCTCCCCATCCCAGGAACACTGGAGTTGCTGGGGTATAGTGGGGTGCAGGCAGGACCCCTTGATTTGATGGGGCAGGACAGGGACTGCGATTTGGGGGTGAGAGCAGGGGGCTGCAACTTCTGAATGGTGCTTTGTGGGGTCCTTCCACGGCACATGGGCCCTGGGGGATGCCATCTGCCCAGCCTGGGGCAGGCTGGCACCAGGGACCATCCAGGGAGCTGCAGTTCAGCACATCCCAATGCCAGAGACCTCCCAGTGCCACGCTCCTCCCTGGCTGGTCCCATCATGCCTGGGCTCCTTCCTCCCAGTTCCGTCCTCCTTCCCTGGGAGTGAACACTGCCCTTTCTGCTGCCTCCACGGGAGGTTTTGCACTGGCTTAGATTCTGGATTCCTTTCTTATTCCCCCTCCATTATCCCAACCACCCTCCCTCCACATCCCCCTACTCTCCCAAAAAAACCCCTATTGATGCTTGGTATCCCATGTATGGGACTGGGGGCCCCACCGGGACCCCGTAGCTCAAGTACCAAGAGGATCCGGTCGGTGGCTTTGGACAGGGTGACTCACAGCCTTTTTCTTTATCAAGGCTGGAGCAAAGTCCCCCCTCCAGTGACCTGTCAGCACCTTCCCAGATAAACCAGAGCAATAACTGCCTCTGTTCACTACCCTTCCCTCCCAGGCAGCTGCTGCTGAACTGGGAACCCGGTGCGGCAGCGGGAATGAGTGCATGGAAAGGAAGGAAAGAGTGAAGGAAGAAGCAACAGGGAGGGAGGGGAAAAAGCGAGGTCGAAGCGATGGTGGAATCACAGCAAAAACAGCCGGAAAAAGGAAACAGGCCCTGAAAAGTCAAATAAAAATAGCAGCGAGGCGAACCCAAGTGTGCAGCACATGGGAGTGAGCGCATTTCCTTCGAGGGCAGCACCGCACGCTCCCGGCTGCTCCGGGGGGGCCGCTCTGATGTGGCTCCAGCTGCCGCCACGGCCCCCCCACCCCCCTGTGCTGTGCCAGCCCCTTGGCAGCCGCTCGGCGCCCGGCCAGCCCCCTTCTCGCCCGTGGTCCCTGTGCGCCTTTTGTGAACCCACCCGCCCCGGGGGCTGCAGGGGTGTAGGAAAGGTGCACACGAGTGTTAGAGCTGAGGGGACTCACAGGGCTGAGGGGGACTCGCTGGCTGTGCCCACGCCCTCTCCTCGTGCCCTGTGCCTCGCCAGCTGCATCCGAGCCCTATGTGAGCAGCGCAATCTCGGCTCCCTCCCCTCCCTGCCTGTTTTGCAATCACGGCAGGGTCCCGCTGGGAGATGGGGGTTGGGGGAAGGGGAGGCTGTGGGGACAGGGATGGGGACAAGGATGGGGGCTGGTACTTCTTGCCAGCACCAGTGGGTTGCATCCCAAGCCAGCTTTGGGCTGAGCTCGGAGGCAGCAGCAGAACCCAGCGGGCTGGGGCACTGTTCTGTGGGACAGCGCTGGTGGATCATAGTGGGGTACCATGCCCAGGGACCATGGTTTGGGACCACGTGGGGGTACAGTGGCCAGGCACTAAGCTGGGGGACCACACTGGGGTACCATGTCCAGGGACTGTGCCTGGGGAGCTCTGCCAGGGCTCCACACAGGGACACCACGCCTGGGGACCACGCAGAGGGACAGTGGCTGCTGAAGTTCCACAGAGGCACATTTTGCCCCCTCACAGCACCACTGTCCCACCGAAGTGCAGCTGTTCCCAAGCCATCTCAGCTGGTGTCCGGGGGCCCTTGCCCACATGTGCCCCCTGCTTCAGTCCTCACCCCCTGGCACCAGGGCTGGGGGCCCATCCCCTGGCAGCCCCGGCGCTGGGGGCACTGGCACACGCAGGCTGTGTCTGACTGAGCAGAGCAGCGTTTTGTTCTCTCCCATCTCCCTGCAGCATTGTGAAGCTGCTGAAAGGCCAGATTTACAGTGTGATAAACGCTGGAGGCTCTGCGGAATATCTGACTGCTCCATCCTTTGGAGAGCGGCTGGTTCGGAGGAGCGGGGAGCGCCGGGCAGCACACCCAGCGGCAGAACAGCGGGTCCTGGGGGGCAGGGATGGCCGGGAGTGGGGCAGATGGAGCAGTGCCATGACCCAGGTGGGTCCCAGCACTCCCAGCCGTAGGTCACCGGGCGCCCGAACCCCTCCGGGCAGCGGGAAAGCGCTGACCCCCCATCATCTCTTGGGCCTGTTGCTGGTTTTGAAGCATCTGCCGACCAGATTGTGCCGCGGCGTGCCGGGGTGCCCGTGCCAGGACATGCCAGCCGGGAGGCGGGGTGCGCCCAGGCCCGGCTCCGGGTGTGCTCCCTCCCCGCACCCCCATTGCCCGCTCCCCTGCTGGGTGCCGCGGGCTGCTCGGCGGGAGCCTGCGTCCTCTTCCTCGCTGGGAAGGGCTGGGAGATGCTGGAAAGCGGCTCTGCCTGCTCCGCTGCATCGGACAGCAAGAGGTTTGCAGCCTGGGGGCTGCGTGTGCGTGTGTGTGTGCGTGCTGGGATGCCCGTGCATGTGTGTACATGTCTGTGTATGTATATGCGTGTGCACGTGTGTCTGGGCACACGCATGTGGTTATGTGTGCACACACGTACGTGTGTGTGCAGTGGTGTGCCCACACGTGTGTGTGTGGGGGGGGTGGGTGGGTGCATGTGGTTCCACGTGTGTGCATGCATGTGCATGGGTGGGTGCATGTGATCCCTCTCCACAGCTGCTTCCCGACAGGGTGGCTGCAGCCCCTGGTGCCGCTGACCCCGTGACCCCTCTTCCCCGTGCTGGAGCCGGAGCCGGCACTGGAGCCAGCAGGCCTCGGCATGGGGGCAGCCAGCGGGACCGGGATGCCGGGCTCAGCGGGAGCACCAGCTCTCATGGAGACTGGATGCTGCCGATCCAGCACCGATGGTATCACCGCTCCCCGGGCGGGTTCTGGCTCCAGCAGCTCTTGGCACCCAGCGGGAGCCGGGCAGTGGTTGAGGGGCCTGGCCGGTCCCCGCTCTGAGTCGCGATGGCTCCCAACACCATGGTGGGGCACATCCATACCAAGCTGCCAAGAAGCTGGGGGCCTGCTGGGGCTTGGCTGGGAGCTGGGGGGACCGAGCTGCCTCCCGCCCCCATGGCCCCTGGCCCCACCGCTCAGCCCGCAGCATCCTGCGCCGGGGCCCATTGTTCGGCCGCGCCGGGCTGCGGGGCAGGATTTCTTTGTCAGAGCTCGGCAATATTTTATTCTAACAATTAACCAAACACGCCCGGCCCCCCAAGCCTGTTTGTGATTATTGGAGGGCGAATTCCCCCGCCTCGCTCCCTCTTGGTGTTGGCTCCGCCTGGGGCTGCACCGGGCGGAGGGGATCCAGCCCCTCTCCCACCCGCTCAGGGTTGGGGACCCCCAACCGTGCCGACAGCCCCCCTACCCTGCAGACAGTGCTGGGGGCCTTGGTGGCCTCGACCCCCTTGTGAGCCCATGAGCATGGCCTGCATTGTCTCAGCAGCAGCGGGGTCCATGGGGGCGCAGGGGCAGCGGTGATTCATGGCAGGGGGGATGTGAATCACAGCCCTCGCTCTCTGGGCAGGATGCGGCCCCGCGCTCCCAGCTTGCCTCATGCCAGCCATGGACTGCAGGCTTTGTCCTCCGCAGGGTGGAAGAGGCTCACTGCCTGTGGTGGGATGGGATGGGGCCACTGCTCTTCCCAGGATGCTGGCGCAGCTTTCCCAGCTCCAGCTTTGGCGTGGGATGAGGGTGCTGTGGGCTGCGGGTGCCTCCTGCATCCTGGCTCTCTCGCTGTGCTTGGGCTGTGTCCTCATCACAACATCAGTGGTAAAGAAAGCTTGTGCCTCTCTCTACAAACTCTCCTGGAGAGTGAATTTCCCAGGACAAGTTATCAAATCGCTGTAAAATCCTTTGCTTGGGGTCAGCTCATCCCACCTCTCTGCATCCCACTGCTGCAGTTCCACCCTCCAGGCATGGGATGCTGAGTTCCTGGCATGGAGCTGTGGCCTGAGCTGGAAACCCTCTCCAGGTGTTGCCCGCTGTGGGCAGGGGAGTCCAGAGCGAGAGCTGGAGCTGAGGGTCAGGGTGGGCACTGCGGGTGATGCCACCTGCTGAGAGCAAAGCAGCCGGTGCCAGTGCCCTGCAGCAGGACTGTCTGGATTAGTTGTAGGTTTTTAGCCATCCCAGGGGAGACACCCTGAGCAGGTTGTTTCTCTGCCTGCTGCTTGGGACGGATGGAGCTGGGGGGTGACTGGAGAAGAGAAGGGGGTTCACAGCTGCAGGGTGGGAGGATGGAGGAGGGACCAGTGCTGTGATGCTGACCCAGCTGATCCAGGAAGCTGGAACCAGGCATGGGGCAGCAGCAAGGACAGGCAACATCTCCTGGCTGCTGATCCTGGCTGGTGATATTCCATGGCTCTCCCGGCAGCTGCATGCTCACCAGTGCCTAAACCCGCTCCTTCAGAGCCAGGGCTCCTTCCTCAGTCGTGCTGCCCGGCCCCACGCTCTCATCCTGACCCTGGAACTTAAAATACAATGAGTCCTCGAAGCAGAGCCGCTCGGGCGGCCGGGCCAGGCAGGGCAGCCGGAGCGCGGCACCGGTGAACAGCCCCGCGACAAGTGAGACCCCGATGGCCACCGCCAGCCCCGCTGCCTGGCACAGCGCCTGCCTGCTCACCCCACCATCCCCCCGCTGTTCTCCCACCACCTCGCTGGCATTGCCCCCAGCGGGGGACAACTGGGAGAAGTGGGACCCAGGGGTGTCCTTGGGTGCCACCAGGATGGCCACGGCGCTGGCTGCGCCGCCGAGGATGCCGGGCAGGCCGTGGAGGTTGTGGATGCCGCACTGGTCCTGGAGCCCAAGCTTCCTACCCAGGAGTGGGGTGAGGAACCTGAAGCCGAGGACACACGCTGTGGCTGAGAGGCTGCCCAGGGCAAGAGCGGCCACTGGCGGCATGGCCATGTCGGCCACCGCACCTATGGCCACCCCGCCGGCCAGGCTGCCGTTCTGCAGGTGGCCAGGGCTGAGCTTGCCATCCCTCTCCAGCAGGCTGGAGGCCACCACGGTGGTTACAGCACTGGCACTCATGGCCAGGAGGGTGTTCAGGATGGCACGGTGCTGGGCATGGCCCGCTTGGCAGAGGACAGCCACGAAGCTGGGCCAGAAAACCCAGAGGATGAGCATCCCCACCAGGGACATGAGGTCGGAGCGGGGCGTTGGGGTCTCCTTGGGGTGCAGTGGCTTCTGCCCTGCCCAGAACAGAGCCTTGGACACGCCGAGGCCGAAATAGCAGGAGAAGACGTGGATTGTGATGGTGCCACCCACGTCCAGGACACCCAGACAGCTGACAATGACCCACTCACTGGCGAGGTAGACGGGGACCTCACAGGTGGCCATGACGAGCAGCTGGCAGGGGCTGGTCCTCCCCAGGATGGCCCCCACAGAGATGAGCACCGTCACGGCGGCGAACTCAGCGATGAGGAGTTTGTGGAGATCCAGGTGGATCTGGCCGTGGTGGAAGTGGTGGATCAAGCCCTGCAGCACTAGCGCCCATTGCATGGAGAAGTTGAGCAGGAGGAAGTTGTGGGTGAGGGCACTGAACCCATAGCGGGGCAGGAAGGTCAGCAGGAGCCCCAGCCCCACCACCAGCATCACCTGGATGTCCTGGAAGAAGGGAAAGGTGCTGTAGACCTGGTTGGCCACCAAGTTGGCATCCTCCACCTGCGCTGAGGGCTCATCATAGGTGACGAAGAGGGCAAAAAAAAGGAGCAGGGCGCCCTGGAAAAGCCCCAGGAAGAGGGGCAGGAGGCAACGGGGCCGGGTGAAGGGCAGTGTGGCCATCCTAGAGTGGACAGGAGGGGATGGAGACCAGCAGGATGCTGTCATGGGGCAGCAGCCCGGCAGTGCTCACAGGGTGAGCTCTGCTTGCTCCTACATCGGGGGTTTTATGACCATGGTTAATTTTTAACTGAAGATCTAAGTTTATGTGTCAGAAGAGGAGGGTTTTGTTCCTCCCTTCTTTAAATACAGCACCCATAAATTAGCCACATACTCCTGTTTGGCCACCATAAAAGTGGACACTATGATTTTTCGAAGGAAAACCATAAAACCCTGCCATGGGGCAGAGAAGGGAAAAGAATGATTGGTGAGGAGCTGACCAGGGACGGGGGTACCATGGCCCTCACCCCATTTAACCTCTCCCCTTCCAGGAGTGGGGACCTCACTGCAAAACCCCAGAGTGACGCTGGCAGCTCACAAAACCCCAGATCCCAGTCCAGCTCTGCCACAGCCCACTCCAGGTTGGCTCTGGCACTGCCACCACCCCCTTCCGCGGAATGATGCACGTTTGGATCATTCCAAACGAACACTTGGATTTTGGGAAGTGCCACGAAGCTCCAAAATCAGGGCTGAAAAGATCATTTTCTCACAGGTTTGCATTGGCTTAAATGGCTGGAAATTCATTAACAATTAGCGCGCGAGAAAAACAAAGCCCAGAGCAGCCAAGCAGCTACCCCGAAGTTTCTGGGTTGCTGCTTAGTGTGACATTTTGCCAGTGAATGTCTGGAAAAAAAAAAAAAATTAAAGAAAAAATATATGAGAACCACAAGAACAAAAGGCAGAAGGGTTGGTAAATATTTGTTCCAGAGAGGAGATATTTTTGTGCTGTCCCTGATCTCAACACCCCTGCCGCGGGCGCTGGCTCCGCGCCGCTCTTCGTCATTGTTACTGGAGGATGAGGCAGGCGAGGGCGCAAAATGGGAAACAATTGTTGAATAATCTGCGCGAGGCTCCTCTGCCAAACCCTTCCCGGCCATTTTTCAACCCAGAGATGCTGGAAATGGGGGCAATGCATAGGAGGAGGAGGTGCTTTGAAGGCAGCGCCTTTGGCGGGTGAGGAGGGGTTGTGTTGCACCCAACAGAGGGGTGGTGGGAGCAGTGAGGGTTTTGGGATGGGAGACGGGGTGCTTTGTCCACCCCTGGTATGTCCCTGCTGCATGGCTGGTGATGCTAAGGGCAATGGATGCTCCTGTGGGGATCTCTCACCCAAGGAAATGTGGGGCTGGGGTGCCCACAGTGCCATATGGCTCTCTCCAGTGTCCTCAGGGTGGCTGGCGATGGGATGGGATGGGGTGGGATGGGTGAGTTGGCAGGATGCTCCCACTGCTCCTGCTTCTGCCCACACATGGACACAGCCCAACCCACCTCCTGTGGCTGCTGCTGGCTCTCACCTCCCTCCACCAGGCATTGTGGATGAGGGATAAGGGGATGCAAGCAGAGCCCTCCCCAGCCCTTGCTGGTATAAAAAAGGCAAAGAAAGTGATTTCAACACCTGACTCCTCACCTGTGACCCTTCATGTGCCAGCACATCCAGGGGGTTTTCAAGGGGACAGCCTGGTGCAGTGAAACCTCTTTGGTTGACAGTGGGTGAGACACAACCCCAGGGGGATGCTTGGAGCAGGTCGTGCTCCTGAGATGGAGGAGCTGGGCTGCTCTTACAGAGCTGAGGAAGTGTTTTGGCTCTGGCACCAGAGAACAGGGTGCTTGCTGGCACAGTGGGTGCTGCCTGGTCACCCCTCCTTCTGCCCACAGCATCTCAGCCTGCCCCTTCCTGCTTTGGTTTGGGGTTTTTTTAAGGTGAGGTTAAATAAAATGCTAAAAGGAAAAGCTATGGAAAGGGTCTTTTAAGAAACAGAGTGGAAGACTTCAAGGTTATGGCACAGTGCCTCCTGAGAGGGGGAGGAGGAGGAAGATGCTGGAGGGATGAGCCCTTGAGCATCCCAGTGCTGCCAGATCTGCTGGAGAGGACAAGAAACACATTAGGAGCTTTGAGATGTAAATGCCCTGGATTGTCTCTGGCAAAGGGTGGAGGTGCAGGGCACTGGAAGGTCAGGATGCCTCCACTGGCCTCTGTGTGCTGGGTCAGCAGATTCCAGGAGGCCACATGGGGAAGTGGCAGCTCAGGTCTGGGCTCAGTGTTTGGTGATGGGGTGTTTGGGGGTGACACAGCTCTTATCTTGGTCAGTGGGGATAGGCAGTTGCAGGCTCAGTGGAATGTCCTTGGACACATGCTCTTTTTCCACCTTGATACATTGCTCTGGAAGCACCTGGGAGTTTGAGATGTTTCTCTGGGCTCCCAGAGGGGAGAAGCCCATGGAGGAGGTTCCCAGTGAGCCACAGCCTTTCACATCCCTACCAGCATCACCCTTGGCTCTGCTGCATCCACAGGGGCAAACACCACCAGGTTCCTTTGAGATGTTAGGTACCACCATCCTCTTCCCTTGGGAAAAGGGACATCCCGTAAGCATTTCCATTACCACTCCCCAAACCAGATGAGATGCAAAAAGCAGAGATACCCAAGTGCTCCCAGGAGCACAGACCCCACCGCAGAGTGGGGGAAACCCCACCGAGACACAGATTAAAAAATAACCTTTATGGCACTCATAAAAGAAGGTCGAAATTCCAAGAGGTCTCTGGGAAGGTGAAAGTCCCCCCCTGGCCCTGGGGCACCCTTGAAGGCAGCGAATGATTAACCCTGTGGTGCAGGGTGTGCCTTCAGGATGCCACGGTCCCCACGGGGAGAAGGTCCGATCCCTTTGGTAACATTTTCCAGGCACAACGAGTTTTCTTTCGGCACTGAAGGAGAAGGGATGGAGGAAGCATCTGGCGAGGGCCTGGGCAGCAGGGAGGGAGGGGAGCATTGAATTCCACCCCCCACATCCCCCTTTCACTGGGGGGGCAGTTGTTTTATGGCAGGAGGACTGGGGAACCATTTTAGCAGGATCCACGCTGGGACTGCTGGAGGAGTTCCCTGCTGAGGGCTGGATACAAAGAAAAGCTGAATTAACCGAGGGTCATATAAGGCAACAGGATCTGACAGATCCGAGCCAATATATGCTGGCAGCAGCCAGTCCATGGCACTGTGAGAAACACTCCTGCAAATTTAACAAATCCCCATGGTCTAGAAAGTCATGTACAAGAAATTACTAATGAAGGGATCTAGTCATATCTGGATTTCCAGACGTTGGTCACGCTCCCACCGCGTTCTGCAGGCCATATAAGTACATGGATCTCAATCCCGGGTGCTGGAGACCGAGAGGATTGTTACGATCATCTTGTCTGACCTCCTGCGTCAGTCGAGGGCTCCCGGCGAGGAGGGGATGCCGGGCGGTGGCGGCCGGATCCTGCGGCCCTGCCGGGCTGGGGATGGAGGGAGAAGCCTGAAGGGGTGAGAGGCTTGGGAATGCTGCCGTGGCAATGGAGTGGCTGGATGCTCCCACCCTGTGGTGATGCACTGGTACCCAGATGGGTGCTGGGGACTCTCTGCTGGGCAGGAGGGAGCAGGAGCTGCAGCTGGAGGAGCAGCAGGGCAGCATTGTGCGACGGGAAGGGGCCTCTGATGGCACCCCCAGCCGTGGCATCGTCTTCAACCCACTGCTCCCTCCAACCTGGAGCACCCCAAAATTCTCCATTCTCTAAAGATCCTGCCAGCTTGCTCCTGCAGAGCTGCAGCTCCGTTCCATCCCTTCTGTAGGTCCTCCATAACCACCCGCCTGCCGAGCCGGGAGCGAGCACGGCGAGTGTTTTAAGAGCTCCGGACCAGCTTTGACCCCGCCAGCCCCGGTGCCGGCTGTCATGCGGTGGGCAGAGGGCCAGATCCAACCCCCCCGCCCCTTCCCCAGCCCCTCACAGCCAGGTCCTACCGAGGGGGGGGAGCAGGGGGGGGGACACAAAGGCGAGCAGACGTCACCCCGGCATCACGCGGTCCGAGTGGCCTTCTCCATCTTGTTAGCACATTGTGTAACACAACATGTGGAGGCGCTGGGACCGCACACGCATGCAACTCCCCGACAGCCCAACCCGGGGTTGGAAGGGGGGGGTGGAAAAGAGGGAGGCAAAAAAAAAAAAAAAAAAAGAAAAAAAAAAGAAAAACCCGAGAAAAAGAAAGAAAAAAAAAAAAAGGAAGCAATTTAAGCTTTGAATCTTTCTCTTTAAAATGTTCTCATGGCTTCATTAGAATTTGCAGCCACAGAGGCTTTGAAGAGCGTGGTATAAGGAGTGAAACATCTGGAAAAATTAGGATTAATGAAAACATAATTCCCAAGACTAAAGGAAAGATTAATCCTGCGTTACCACTTGTGTGTTCCACAGCTTTTCCCCAGCTCGTAACGCTGAACTTATTAAATCGCCCTGAGCTGAGTTTTCCTTTTCTCTCTCCCTCCCCTATGGAGCCCAATGGAAGTGGCTGATGCCAAATGTGAGGATAACCAACTGTGCTGGGCAGAGCCAGTGACAGCACATCCAGCCTTGTGCCCAGGTGGGCACCCACTGCCCACCAGACCTGTGGGTGGGAGTCTCTGGGTGGGGGTGAGGGTCTGGCAGGTTTCTGGGGGGTCTGTGCTGGGGCAGTGGGTGCTGCACCCTGGCAGGGCTGCACCTGCTCCTGCCTGGGGTCCTGAGCAGGATGGGGACCCACTGGCACTTGGGATGGGGGATGCTGGGGAATTAAAAGATAAATTAATGAACCCCCTGCTCTTCTGTGGGATGCTTGGCCAGGGTGAGAACAAAGGTGCTCTGAGGTGCTCGTGTCACTGGGTGGCATTCCTGAAAGTGTGAGGGTGATGTGCCCTGGTTATGTGCCATTCCATGTCGTGCCGTACCACGCTGTGCCATGCTGGGCCATGACATTCCATACCGTGCCATGCCGTGCTATTCCATGCCATGCTGTGCCATGCCACATGCCATGCCCGTGCTGGCACCACCCTCTGCTCCAGGATCTGGGCTGTAAGCAGGGTGCTGGGACCTGCCAGCCCTGTGCCAACCAGCAGCCCTGGTGCTGGAGGGTACTTGGGGGGTCACATTGACTGTGCCAGCCCCTGCTTGAGTCCCCTGGGGACGGTTGGTCTGGGGTCTTGGGCTGCTCCGAGTGGAACTCAGCTGTGCTGAAGGACCCTCTTGGGAAGATGCTCCTGGATGACAGACCCTTTGTCCCCATAAAATCCTGCAGCATTTCCTCTCTGTTTGGGACAGTGATGCCACCAGCAATACCCTATGGGTGCCATTGCTGGTTTGGGGGTTGCATCAGATGTTTGTCCCTGCAGCTTCCTCACCGTGGATGCAAATTTGAACAGAGGGGTGGGGCTGAGGCTGGAGTGTGTCTCTCCATGAACCAAGCAGCAATTTAGCCTATGGAAGTGTGGTGCTTCTTGGGAGGAAAGAAAACAAGGAAAGCTCACTCCATTACATCTTTATCCATCCCACACTGGGCACAGGGAGGCTGGGCAGGGCCAGCTCCACACCTAGGCTGGGTCTGCTCACCAGCCCACCACAGCAATCCCAGCAGCCAGAGCCAGCAAAGTGGCTGCAGATGCCCACAAGGACTGGGAAAGAATGAAGGAACCGCATGAGGTGAGGACAGGAAGCAGTGCCCGCTCTGCGAGTCTCTGCAGGGATTTGGGTGGGCTCTTGCCTGTTGGGTGCTCTCCACAACATCAGGGTGAGGGAACCAGACGTTTTCTGCATCCCCCCTTACCTGCTGCCCCCGATGAACCCAGGACTGCAGCTGGATGGGGCCAGAGGCGTGTTTGACCCATGCATGAGGAAAGAGGGCTTATTTGCCCCAGGAATGGGGGAAAAGGGCTGTGTTTGCCCCACACATGGAGTGAGGGAGGAGGCAGCGAGCCCTGGCCACTCCCCAAGAAGGGGAGGCTCCCAAGAGACTCAACGGGACCCCCCCTGCTCCCTCCTTCCCACGCTGCTGTCCCGCTCAGCTCCCTCCTGTTTTCCAGAGAGGAAACCGGCAACCTTGCTATTTTTTTCCTTTCTTTTTTTTTTTTTTTCTATTTTGCTTTTTCTCCCGGTGTGAGCGGCGGGGCCCAGCTGGGGGGCAGCGGTGCCGGGTGCCGGCGGGCGCCAGGTGCCGACGGGGCGGCTCAGGAGGTGCCCACCCCGGCCGCGGGGGGACAAAGCCGGCGACAGCCCGCGGCGCTCGCGGCCGCATTGTGTGAGCGAGGACGAGATGGATGAAGGTCACATCCTGCCACTCTTCCGATGCCCGGCACCAGGAAAAAGCTGTGCTTTGTAAATATAAAAATAAACAACAAACTCTTCCCCCCATTTACCACCTTTCCCCCCGCCCCACAGAAAACAACAACAGCCCCCGCGGCGTCGCAGCCACCTGCTCGGGGAAGTGATTTTTCATACAGGCAGGAAACGGGGGTCTAATTAAATCTGGGGTCAAGAACATAAAGGGAGAACGAAGTTTATTTAGGAGTCCTCGAGTGGGGAGGGAGGGGGATGCTCAGCAAGGCTGTGGGTCTGTGTGCCTTCGTGGGACAGCATTTTAGGGGGGCTAAGGGGGGCCTGGGGGTGTTTTAGCCACAGGGTGGGTGGCAGGGCATCCTGCCAGCGGGTCCAGCGTGCCATAGGAGACAGTGGTGGCAGTTAGGTCCTCACTAGGGCAGGGATGCTCCGGGGGACTCCCTGCTGTCCCCATCCCCCTGCGGGTAGAGAAAGGAGCCCGGGGAGCGTCACGCTCGGACCTACAAGAGTGTCCCCAAGCCTTCAGCGAGATCATATGAGGTTCCTGTTTCACAAGACGGAGGATGGCATTTCCATTGTGCTCGCCGGGGATATGTTGCAACGGGGCAGCCGCTTCCATCCTTTGTCCTCCTCCCCGCAGAGGAGGAGTCTCAACCTCTGCCAGGGTGACCCGTCACACCCTGGTCCCCCCCAGCCACCAAATTTGGCTCCTCTGGCCGCGGCAGCCCTCCTCGGCGGGTCCTGTCAACGGGCATCGCCCCACCACGAGCATTCTCCGGCTCCAAAGGTGCCTCCTTGCAGCCACCGAGCTGGGTGCCCTCGGTTGGGGGGTCCCCGCTGCCTTAGGGACACTCCAGGAAGGTGATGCTCATGTCAAGCCGCTCCCAGCACTGACTCCGTGGTGCTCCGGCCACCTCCGCTGTCCACTGCAGGGCTCCTGCCTCATTTTCACCACCAATTAACAAACGAGAGACTGACCCAAGCAAAGCCCAACTGTGGATCCCTGGGCGCTGGCAGCAGCCCCAGCTCCCCGGGATGATGCAACTCCCCCAGCCCCTCTCCCCTGCCCGCAGCGGGCAGCTTCCAGCTTTAGGAAGCTCTGCAGAGACCTTTGCCTTTGGGTCGAGTGCTCTGAGCATGGACCCGATTTCTATTCTCCAGCTGGGGTGTGCTGAATATAAAGTACCATGGCATTGTTATGGAAAATAATTCAAACCCACCAAAAAGTCGAGCAGCAGCTGGAAGGGCAAAATCTGAGCAAGCCGGGCTGTCTGTAACCCTTTGCGGGCAGGGAAGGCAGGGCGGGCAGGGGAGCAGCATCCCACATCCCGACTGTGCCGCTGGTGCCTGCGGGGGCGGAAGGGGAGGTGATGGGCTGAAAGTGTCCCAGTGCAGATTGCGGGCAGGAGAGGGAATGGTTTCCCATGGGAAAGGGGAAACTCGTGCCCGGGGGCTCATAAAACAGTGAGATTTTTGGACAGGCTTTAGGGACGCTGGGGAGTGCCCTCACCCCCAGATCCCTGTGAAGGATGGGACGTACAACCTGGGGACCACGCACCCCGCACGCTGCCCATCCCCACCCCACAGCAAGGCATCAGATCCCTCCTGTGACCACCGATGTGCCACACAGGGGCCACCCACCACACTGGGTCGGTGTCCCCTCCCTGTCACCGGCATCCCTCTGCCCAACAAGGTACCAGGGTTGGCGCTTGGGGCCGAGGACGCGTCCCCAGCCGCGGGCCTCGCTCCAGCTGGGCGCTGTTTTGTAAGGACTCCTGGGCCTCTGCGGCGCAGAGATAAGCCCAAGAATTCGCCGTCAGTTCCAAATATCCCGTCCGCTTCCTCCTGCCGTCCTCGCCGCCGCTCCAGCCCGCTTGTCTCATTTCCGCAGCAGCGTGCTGGGGAGCGCTTCCTGTTTTCCCCCTGGCCCCGGGGCTGAGGGGCGCGGGGAGGAAGGGCAGGACAATGGGCGCAGGCCGCGATGGGCAGCTGCCCACCGCCCGGGATGGGGGTTCCTCGGTGGCCCTGGATGTGGCTGGGAGGGAGGGGGGAATGCGGGTGGCAGGTGGCAGCAGTGGGGACGTGGGCCCTCGGCTGAGCTGAGGTTGCGGATGGGGTTTCTTTCCTTTCCTTTCGTGATTTTTTTTTTTTTTTCCCCCTTTAAGAGTTTCGCTGTAAATCAGCCCAAGCTCCCTCCAGAGCATCCTCTCTGCACCGCGGTGGGAGTCCCTCTCCAGCTGGGTATGAGGACAGAGATGAAGCCGGGTACCACTGCTCAGCCCAGCTGTGGTGGAGCACAGTCCTGCGTGGAGGAGACCCTGCCTTCCGTGCGGCAATGAACTGCCCCCCTCAGAGCCACATTTTAGGGTCCCTCTGGTCAAACCACCCTCTGCAACCTCCCCCCTCTCCAGCCACAGTGTGGGGGAGCAGCATCCCCACGGAACTGCCACCTCCCAGGGGCTGTGCCGCGGGGCAGGGGAATGGGATGCTGCTCCCCTGTCCCAAACTGCAGCCATGGGAAAAGAGCCTCTTTGGGGCTCTGCTCGCTTGGAGCTCAGCATCCTCCTGCGGCAGGTGGGACCAGCTGGTGGGCAGCCCCAGGTCCCCCTGTTTTCAGGGCTTTTGCCCCCCGGCTCCCGGGACGAGTGTGAGTGTTTACTCGGCGCCTTTCTCACCGCTCGCAGCATGGCAGGAGTTATTCAAAGGCAGGCGGAAGCGAGCGCAGCAACTGAAACAACAATGAAAAGGAAACGGAGCTCGAAAAATTCTCCGTTCATAAATCAACTGAACTGCAGGTGATCCCTGGGCAGGAGCAGGCTGAGGAAGAGACACGGCTCGGCTCGGCGTGGCCAGCAGCCAGGCAGACTCCAGCCCGCAGGCTGGGGGACGGATGGGGGAGGCTGGGATTTCCCAGGGTGGTCCTGAGTGATGCTGGGGTTGGTGTCCATGTCCCCAGGGCTGCACATCGGAGGCTTTGGAGGGGAGGGTGAGATGCAAACGCTGCTGGGTTAATTTTTATTATATATTTTTATTATATATTTTTATTCTAAATCTGGGTGAGAAAGGTGAAGCTGTGCTGGGTGGAGCTGCGTTTGTGGGATCAACATCGCACATACATGTGCTTGCCTCCCAGGCCAGAGGAACACAATCGTGAAATGCATCACTTTGGAAGTAGAGAAGCCATCAGGGTGTGGATGAGCATGGCTCCAGTCCATGGCTGTGCCATGGAAGACATTGGGGTTAACGGGAGACAATCCAGGGCTCTCAGCAGCATCAGGCCATGGCTCCTTGCTGGGATCTCATAAAGGCTTTTTTCTTCCTTAGGAAGTAGAGCTGCCAGACTGGGATGGGCTCCTCGGTGCTGGCAGCATCCCTGCACAGGCAGGGGATGGGCATGGTTGGAAAAATCTATCCCCCCACTCCCAGTTAGGTCCTGCAGTATCTTGCTGCAGGTAAGATGGGGACCAACTTGGTCAAACCTACGCATCCTCTCCTAGCTGAGCCCACTGCCAGCCCCCCTGAGCTGAGACCAGACCCTGGGGATACCAAGAGGAGCTTGTGCCTTTGGGACAATGAATGGCCCCAACGGCCAGGCTGGTGGCAGCAGGCTGAGCCTTACAGCAGAGGAAATGATCTGGTTGTGTTCCCTGCACTGGGAAAACCAGGAGGGATTGCATGTCCCCCTCTGCCACTACCCGTCCTCCCTCCTGTGATTTCCCTGTCATCTTGTCTTTCGACAGAGCTGGAAAAGCAGGAGACCACCGTAAATAAATCCTGTGTCTTTAAGCCGTTTTGTACAGTACAAGAAAATGCACTCGTTGAATTACAGCTTTTTAATCAAATACATGTAACCATGTCACTTAAAGTGCTCGCGAAAAGCAGGGGGAAAAAAAAAAAAAGCCAACACAATTGGAAGAGCACAATATTAAAAACAGCTGCCTGCTTACCCCCACCACAGTTAATAGTTTTTGAATGTTCTGAATGAGAGAGAAACCAGAGCCAAACTCCACTTTCATGTCCATCTTTCTGATCAAACCCTGTCAGACTGGGGGGGGAGCCGGGCAGCCTGGCACAGAGGCGGGGGATGCGGGAGGGCTGCACTCCCTTCTGCTGCTGCTTCGCCCATCCCCTCAGGCTTTCTCCCCACAGTGATGGGGATGTGGGAGCCCAAGGCCTTTCTGCAGGCAAAGCAGCATTGCCCGGCAGGGATCCAGCCTGGAGATGGGAGCACAGGTTGCCCTTCAAGCCATGTGGTGGTGAGGGATGCTGCCTTGGGGTACTGCCACCGTGTTGTGCATCCCCCCGGCCAAATTCAACCTAAATCCGCCTCTTGATGCTTCTTCTCGCAAGTTGACATCACTACTCCTACCCCGTGGCTGCCGAGGTGCTGCGATGCCGCAACATCCCTTCCTCCAGGCTTGCTGGCATAGTCTCCCATGTCCCATCCCCATGCCCCATTCCCTCGGTGCACACATACCAGGACCACCTCAACGCCTACCTCCGGCCTCGCTGGCCACCGACCTCCCCCCCGCCCCAGCACAGCCTGCCAGCCACCCCGAGCTGTGCGGTTCCCCCGCAACGTGGACCAGTGCTCATTAAGCATGAGGCAGAGACCACCAAATATGTCAAAACACACTTAAAATTTATTGTTTCATACCATACATTTGAGTCTCTTGAACACTGGCCAGTGTTTCTCCCTCTCCGCGATGGGGCCTATCTGCTGTCACCGGCGCTTCGCGTATATGTACAGCCCCCGCTTGCTTGCTGCCTTTTTTTTTTTCTCTCCCCCCTCCCCTTCTTTCTTTAAATGCAAAATACAAACAATTGATGGAAAATGTACATTTGTTCCATATGGGACGGTCGGAGTGTGGAGAGGAGCCAGCAGAGTCATTTTTAGGCAGCCTCCTCTCTCCAGCGGATGGCTGGACGGCTTCCCAGAACGGCCCCGCGCGGCCTGGCCTGACTCTCCTGACGAGCTTCAGACGGTCTGTGACGCTCCCGCGACGGTGGGGGGGACATGATTCAGTTCCCTGCAGGGTTCAACCCCCCCTGGGGCTGCTGAGCATAGGAGGGAGAGGTTTCCACTGAAACTACTGCAGCATCCCAGAAGGGCTGAGCTCGGCTCTGCAGGAGGCGATGGGGATCTTGCTTTAGGATTCTCACAGGATGCTGAGTTAGGTTTGTTGGGTTGGGTTAGGTAGGCTCAGTTGAGTTGGGTTGGGTTGGATTAGGTTGAGATAGGTTGGTTAAAATCGATTAGGATGGGTTAGGTTGGTTGTGGTGGGTTGGTTAGGACATATTGGGTTGCCTTTGGCTGGGTTAGGTTGGATGGGTTATGGTAGATTGTTCTGGGCTGGGCTGAGTTCAGTTGTGTTGTGCTGTGTTGGGTGGATTGGGTGGGTTGGGTTGGGTTGGGTTAGGTCGCGTATCAGTTGTTGGGTTGGGTTCTATTGGATTGGGTTAGGTGACCTCTGGAGAGCACTCTCAACCCTTCCATGACTCCTTGGCCTCTGGGTACATCACAGCTTTGCTGGCTTAGCTCAGAAGAGGAGCACAAAGTGGCTCTGACAGATGTTGTGGGGCTCAGTTGGCTGAGAGTCAGTGGGGAGGACAAGCCCCTGAACTTCCCAATGACTCCTCATGAGACCCAGACCTGCCAAACAGTCCAGAGGGAGACCCCAGCACGGTGCTGGGTGAGCACACGGTGGGTGTGGGGATGGGGGCTGGAGGACCAGGTTCTTTTGGGGGCCCTAAAGCAGTGGAAGGCATGTGAAGGCTGGTGGGGGCCATACTGGGAGCTGCGGGGACACAACCAAAGCCCCACAAGGGATGTAGAGGCTGAACTTTGCATCAAGAGAAATGCTGAAGAGTTTCAGCTGCACAGACTTCCCAGGGCACATTACGGACTCCTCGCTGGCTTATTTTCTTTTCCTTTGCAAAACCTGCAGTATTTATGATACCGTGGCCCCCATTCCCTGCAGGGAACTGCCCTCCCCTCTCTGTGGCAGCCAGCAGAGCAGAGCTGGGTGTTCCTGCTGCCGGGGGCAGAGCTGGGGAGGGCATCCAGCCTCACCCTGTGCGTCCCTGCTGCCCGGTCGCTCTGGGCACGGCGTGGAGGAAACGGGGCCTTTCCTGTCCTGCAAGGAGCGCTGAGATTTCCAAACATTTCCTTTCCCAAACTGGGCTGCAAAAAAGAAAGTTGGGGAAGGTTTGGGAACTTTGCTTCTGCTCAGCCGGGAAAGGTTTTTCTGGGAAAATTTTCTTTGCATTTCAACCTTTTCCCTTTGGTTAACCTCCCACCACAGAATGATGTTACCTCTCCAAAGGCTTTGCCTCCCATCTAAAAAAACTTGGAAACACTTTTTTTTTTTCCAGTGCCATTTTTCTCGAGTCAGGAAATGTTTTGGAGTCGTTTCCTACAAACAGGTTTGATTTTGATAAATCTTTCTTTTTTTTTCTTTTTTTTTTTTTTTTTTTCTTTCTGTGGAACAGGGGGGAAAAATATAAATCCCATCACTTGGTCTAAAGCAGCTGCCTGTGGGCAGTGGGGAACCAGTACCGGCAACATCTTCCCACGCGCTGAGCACCCAAAATACATGGACCAAGAGGCTCTAACTCCATGCTCACATCCCAGCTGGGATGACTTCATGGAGGCTGTGGTGTCACCCGATGGTGAGCTCTGGGCTGGGATAGCTCAGGCTGCCCTGGAGCTGCCTCCTGCCACCCTGTGCATCCCACTTGCCCCTGTCTCCACCGTGTCCTCAGCCCCGGGAAGGGCGAGCCCGGAGCTGCGCGTCGCCGGGCCGGGCCGGCTGGCACATGCGGTTTTAATATTTGGGTGATGTCATCGAGCACTCCATAACGCTGTAAAAAAAAACCAGAACGTCTATAAACCCGGCCCATGAACCTCCAGCAGACACACACACACACACACACACACACACACACACACACACACACATGCATGGACACGTGCACACGGACACACGTGTGTGCATGTGGGCGTATGCACACACATGTGCACACGTGTGGATGCAGATGTGCAGGCGTGGAGATGTGCACACACACGGATGCACACACACGTGGATGCACACACACACACATGGATGCACACACACATGTGGATGCACACACACCCATATGGATGCACACACACTTGGATGCACATGCATGTGCACGTGTATACACAGATGTGTACCCGAAGGTGCACACATAGATACACACAGATGCACACATGGATACACGTGGATCCACACGTGGACGCACACAGTGGTTCATGTACACATGGATGCACACGTGCTTGCATGTGTGTTCACACAAATGCCTGCACACACACACACGTATTGGGACACACACACATGGATAGAATCCACTGCCCCACACCCCCAGGGGACACAATGCAGATGCCACCTGCCCATAAAGCCCACGTAGGACTTGGTATTGCCTCCCCCTCTCCCTGAGTCCTGGGAAAGCCAGCGGGATGGGCTGTTGGATTTTCCATATACCTGTCAAATACCTTCTCCATATTTCTGCCGTAACGACCTGCTAAAAGCCCCTCGCTCCTCCTCCCCAGCCCAAAACCATCCGGCCCCGAGCTTTGGAGAGATTAAGTCATAAAAATCGGAAGGGGCTGTGCAGTAACAGCCCCAGCCTGAGCCATAACAGCAGTGAAATCATCCCCAAACTATGTCAGCCCTGGCCATTTCCAGTCCCACGTCACACCTGAGCCACCGGCACAAAGCAAAAGAAAACACTAGGGGATGGTTTCATGGCCCCAGAGTGGCTGTAAGGGGACAGGGGAAAGATAAAAACAATATAGATGTTAAAAACATAGAAAGTAATATATGAAATATTAAAAATATATAACAATGTTAAAGGTACCAAAATATAAAAATAATATAGGATGTATGAAAACAATATATAAACTTAGGACTAATATATAAAATATATAACCGATATATGAAAATATAAAAAGAACATATAAAATTAGTGGTATGGTTAAAGACTGCCAAGGATCCAGCATCCTTCCCAAGGAGCCAGCACCCCTCACAGGGTCTGCTGAGCTCTCTGCCTTCCTGACAGAGCCAGATCAGCCCCTCTACTGACCAGCCTCACCAAACCCTGGATTTGGAAAGGGACAAATACTGTCCTGGCTGTGGCTAAACCATGATGCTGCAGCACTGACACTGTGGGAAGGTGCCTGCCCAAACCACTGTTGGGTCTGTACCAGCCCCAAAACAAGCTGATTTGGGACATTTCTTGATAAACTTGATGTCAAAACAGTGAGTTTAGGTGAAAAAGGCTGCGTAGAACAGCAAATGATGGGAGGAGGTGCCATCCCCCAGAGTCTGGCATGGGTCCTTCTACCTGCTTGTATCTGACCCAAACCCTGCTCTGCTTTTTTTCCTCTTTCCCTTCTCTCTTGTTTCCCTGTGACCTGGGGTAAGGCTGGCCAGTGAGACTGGGCTTTTGCAGCAGCTAGGGTTTCAGCATGGTGAATCCTTGGTGCATTTATGGATGGGAACCACCATCCATCACAGCTTTCAGTCTGGTATCTGCTGTAAATCCATGACAGCATCCTTGAGTATGAATCACAGAACAGTTTGGGGTGAAATGGACCTTAAAGATCATCTTGTTCCACCTCCCTGATATGGACAGGGGCACTTTTCAATAGACCAAGTTTCTCCAAGCCCATCCAACCTGGTCTTGAACACTTCCAGGGATGGGGTAGCCACAGCACCTTTAGGCAACTTGTGCCAGGGCCTCACTACCCTCATTCTAAAAAAAGGGCTTCTTATATCTAATCTCCATTGACCCTCCTTCCATTTAAAAACCATTTTCAACAGTTTTGCAGTGCAGGTACTTTGGGAAGCTCCTGTCTGTGCCCATCCGAGCACCTGAATCCAGGACACCCTGTACCCAAATTGCAGCACAGCCCAAAAATCCCCCAATGGGTTTCCCAGCCATCCTCTGAGATTTGAGGCAAGCTGAGCCACGGGGAAAGAAGGGAATTTCTGCTGCAGAAAAATGACTTAATGTTTCCTCCACGATGCGACGGGCAGCTGGGCGAGGACCAGCCTGCGCATCGCTGCTTTGAACCGCAGGAAGTGACCGCATCCCAGCCTGGAAGGTACCTGGAAGCTGGGGGCTGGAAAATAACTCAGGGCTTTCTTCTTCCATCCCCCCTCCCCTCCCCTCACCTCCTTCCTCCCAGGCCGCTTCAGGGAGCGGAGCGGGATGGAGCCCATAGCCGGCTGCTTCCTTTCATAGTCATCGGCGGCACAGGCACAGGATGCTTCTCATTTGGTGTTGTGTTTGTTTGCTGCAGCGCGGGTTCTGGCACCCGCCGGGCGCCCGCCAGCCCTCCCGTGTAGGTAGTGAGGTCATTTTTCCATGTATTCCCCCTTTTTACATACTGTATATGGAAAGACAATGAAGCGCCTTTGTGGCGTTCCATGGGAACGCGTCGCCGGCCCCCGGAGTGGTCCCGTTTATTAGCGCTTCACATTCAACAACAACCCAAAAAAAAAGTGAGTCAGGATTGAGTCCTGTTAACACTAATGTGAATTTAATTTAGGAGAAGCTTGAAAATTAATGTCATTTGTTAAATATCCATTTCCCCTAAAAGGCAATTCTTTGCCAACATCAACAACAAAAAAACTCTTCTTCTATTCAATTTTTTTGAAAAAAAAAAAAATTTTTTTTTTTAAATAGCTTTTTTGGCCATATCAGCCTGGTTTAAATCACTCGGCGCTCAAGGAACGGATGCCACCGGGTTTTAAGCAACAGATTGTTGTTCCTCCTTTTCAAATGGAACAAAAAAAAATACTGTAAATCACAAAGTGATTCACAGGAGGGAGATGAAGCTCCAGCAAAGCATCAGCAGCTCCGAGCGGGATCTGGCCGGGCATGGTGACTGCTCGGCAAGACCTGCCACTGCTGGACCTGGGAAGCAGCCAGTGAAGGCCAGGAGGTGGAAAGACTCAGGCACATGGGGTTTTCTTCCATCTCTGAGGATTGGAGCGAAGGCATTGGAGCAGCCTGGCTCTGATTTTTGGGGGTTTCACGGGGAAACAGGGTGAGCCGTGGGGACCAGGCAGCGACGCGCTGCCAGCTTGCCAAAGCAATGACCACACCAAGGCTCGTTTCGGAGGAGGGTATCACATGTTTTATTATATTTAAATCTGAGAACAGCTGCTTTTCCTGCAGAGACCATCTCCAGGCGACACAGTGCGGTGCCGTGGGGCGGCCGCCAGCATCCCATCCTGGGCCACCATCCCATGCCGAGCTGAGCCGAGCCGAGCTGAGCCGCGCTCGAGGAGCCCGAGGCGGCTGACGGGGCGGGCGGGCGGCAGCTTGGAAATTAATACATTTGCCAGGTTGTCAAAACATTAATCAACGGATACAGAAATCTGGAAATGGTTGGGACAACATGTATTTGCGGAAAATATGTGTTCACACAACAAGCACACAAGATGGGAACAATTATATGAAGATGTTTTAATAATTAACCAGTATAAAACAGTTTGCTCTCCATACAGTTCTAGACAATAAAAGTGTTTGCAGTCATATTTTTCTTTTGTACAAAATTCCAGTCAATTGTTCCACAATATTTACATTTTCATTCCCTTTTCACAAAATATCTCCTTTTTTTCTCCCCCTCCGTTTTTTTTTTTGGTTTGGTTTTTTTTTTTAGTTTTTTTTTTTAAGTTTTTTTTTTAAATCCAGCTTTGCTACATAAATGCTTTAGATCTCATGGATATCCCTTGTTTTCTTTTTCAAAAGTCTAATAAAAAACCCAAAAGACATTAAATACCATTTTATATATAAAAATGCTTAGTAAAAATATAGTTTTGTTGCCCAATTAAAATATATTGCTGAGAATACAGTAAAAACTGTCCTAAAGCCCACCCCTAATGGGCGCCAACTCTTTAACAGCCCCGGCAAAGTCTTCCTAAACGTTTCCCCCCCTACAGGTTTGCCTGCCCTTGGGTTAAATACTGGGGGCAGGTCACTTTGGTTCATCCTGGTGTGGTTGTTTCAGGCAGGATTTACTGGAATTGGCTTTAAAATGCCCCTTGGAGATCGTGGGAGCTAGAGCTGTGCCCTGCCGAGGGCTGGAGCAGGGAGCGCGGTGGGGAAAGGCGTCTATCTGTGTTATATAGTTATACGGTATATCAGTGAGTTCAGCATGGTCTGTCTCTAAAAAAATAAAATAAAAAAAAATTCAAAATAAAAGAGAACAAACAAGAAAGCGATGCATTTAATGAGATACTCTAAATATGATGGAGCTCGTGGTTAAAGGAGGATGGCTTTTTGCTTTTAGAGGAGAGTCGGGGCTCTCCTGGTGCACATCGGGCCGTGGGACCAACCTAACCGGTGATGCAGGGGCTATAGTAAACAGCACTGCTGGCATCGGACAGGGCGGATATCAAACTGCTCTCCTCGCAGGAGATACTTCTAGGAGTCACTTTGGACAGGGAGACATGGTAAGGGAGTCCCGAGGCTTCGGGACGAGTCCTGCTCATGTTCAAATACTGGTCGAACTCGTTGCGGTCAACGTCTGTCCAGAGCTCGGTTTGGTTCAAGTGATCCACGCTCTCCATGTGGTGGGCTTCGGGCGGGGGCGAGAGCTGGCCCAGGTGGGCGGAAAGCCCGTTCTGAGTTCCCGAGCACATCTGGTTGTAGTATATGCTGGAGGGATGGGGAGTCCTCATGGCCTCGGCCAAGTGTGAGGGGGTCTGCGCGTAGGGCACGGCCACGTCCCGCCCCATGCACTTCTCCTGGGGAAACTCCATCTGGTGATGGTGGTGGTAGCCGCGAAAGGGCATCATGTTGCAGTCATCCTGCATGTGCGGAGGGAAAAACGCCGGCTCGGTCTGTTCCAAGACATCCAAGGGAGACATCTCAGGAGTTGGCAAGCCATAGTTTTCAATATCCGACCCCATGGAGTGGAGTTCTCTGAAGTGGTTAAGTGGGGGAGGCTGGGGGTGGCCCGGCTGGCTGCCGCCATGGTGACTCATGCTGAAGTTGTCACTGCAAGGCTGGGAAAGGTTATGCAGGAGGATATTGGGTTCCATCCTCTTGATTTTCTTGGCTTGCTTCTTTCTCCTTGGGCGGTACTTGTAGTTGGGGTGATCCTGGAGATGCTGGATTCGCAGTCGCTCTGCCTCTTCCACGAAGGGACGCTTGTCGCTGGCGCTCAGCGCTTTCCACGACTGGCCTGGAAGGGGAAAGAAAAGCTCTGTGACAACAGCTCAGCCACCCAGCACTGGTCAGGGCACAGGGACACCTGGGGGGAGGCAGTCCTTGGGTGGGAATGGCTCCCTCGGATGGTTTGGCACCTGAGTATGGTCCCAGCGCTGGCACAAAAAGAACTGGGCAATGGGAGCCCCAGCCAGGCTATTCTCATGTCCAGCAGCTGTGCCCAGCACTTCAGTGCTGGGGGAGAACGGGAGAACACCCGGAGGGGCCGCAGAAACCCCTCTGCCAGGGTTGGGAATTCTGCCTCCCACTGCCCCATGGCACAGCCCAGCTCCCAGTGTGCCTCCTTCCCTGCATCTCACCTCCACAGCCCTGCACCTCTGCAGCCCAAATCACCCATCCCCAAACCCCACAGTGCCATATCCTGAATCCCAAATCCCCACACCCTGCAGCCCCGTGTCTCTGCATCCTGCTGCTTCGTCTGGCCATATCCTGCTTCCCGTAGTCCCGCATCCTGCAGGTCCATCTACCCATATCCTGCTTCCCGTGTTCCCACATCCCGCATCCTACAGTCGTGCATCCCGCATCCTGCAGCCTGTATTCCCATATCCTGCATCCCCACAGCTGTGAACCCCACAGTCCTGCATCTCTGCATCCTGAAGCCCCATTTCCCTGCATCTTTCGTACATACAGCTCTGTTCTCACATCCCACACCCCATAGTCCCCCATCCTCTAACATCACGTCCCACAACTCTTGATCCCACAGCCCTGCATCCTTGTAGCCCACATCCCTGCAGCCCTGCATCCTTGCAGCTTTCAGCTTGGTATCCCTTCAACCCATATCCCTAAAGCTCACAGTCCACAGCTTTCTAATCTTGCAGTCTGTAGTCCGGCATCCCACATCTTCATATCCCACAGCACCCTATCCCTGTATCCCACAGTACCCCATCCTTTTTGTGCAGCTCCTGGACCCCCATATCCTTGCAGCCTGGCTAGTAGAGCCCCATATCCTTGCATCCCACATCCTGCTGCCTCATATCCTCATAGATTGCATCCCATAGCCCTGTATCCTTGCAGCGCACATCCCAAATCCCAGTACTGTTTCATCCCACACTCCCAACGCTGAATTCCTGTATATCTACTCCTTGTATTCCTCCATCCCGCTGCCCTGGATCCCTGCAGTTACAGGAATACACCCTGTATTCCTTCATTCCACTGCTTTGGACCCTCTGACCCATAACCACCTATCCCTACAACCCCAGCCCTGTACCCCAACATCCCTAGCTCTGCACTCCTGCATCTTGCAGCCCTGTGCTCTTGCAGGTCACCTTCCCAACCCTGTACCTCTGCAATTCTGTATTCCCAACCCTGTAGCCCCACATTCCTGTGTCTTCAGCTCGATACCCCCATTCCGCAGCCCTTTACTCTTGTAGCCTGAATTCCCCACCCCACATCCCCAAGTCCCCAGCTCTGGACCCCTGCATCCCACAACCCTGTGCTCTTGCAGCCCACATCCCCAGCCTGCACCCCCACATCCCCAGCCCCATAACCCAGCATCCCCTAATCCCTGGCTCCAATACTCCCACACCCCGCAGCCCCGTGCTCTCGCATCCCGCATCCCCAGCCCCGTAACCCCGCATCCCCCTCAACCCCCAGCCCTCCTCCCGCACCCCTCCCGCTCACCCAGCATCTTGCTGAGCACGGCGTTGTGCAGGTCGGGGTTCTGCTGCGCCAGACGCTTGCGCTCATCCTTCGCCCAGACCATGAAGGCGTTCATGGGCCGGCGGATGCGGGAATCCTCGGCGGCCTTGCCCTCGGGGCGGCCGGCCGGGGGGCTGTATCCATAGCCCGGCTCGGGGCTGGGCGTGCGGCTGGGGGCCGCGCCGGGGGCCGCGCCGCCGGGGCCGGGGCCGAAGGCGAAGCCGGGCTCGGGGCTGGGCGTGCGGCTGGAGGGGGAGGCGGCTCCCGGGGGGCGCGGGAAGGCGAGCCCGGGCTCAGCGGCCGGCACGGCGGCGGTGACCCATGAACAGTCGCCCCGGGGTTGCGATATCTCCTCTCGGCAGTAGTTAGACTCAGATATATTCATTCCAGCTGGACAGCACTTTGTGTCAGACCCGACCGGGTGCCGGAGAGAGAATCGGGTCCCGCCGCGTCCCACCGAGTCCAGCACCGCTGAGCAGCCGCCTGCCGCTCGCCTCCCTCGCCTGCCTTCGGGGGACTCGGGATCGCCTGCGTTTGTTTTGGTTTCTTTTCTTTTCTTTTTCCTCTCTTTTTTTTATTTTTTTCCCCCTTTTCCCCCCAAAAAAAACTTTTGGGATGATGCTGGGCTGGAAGGGGCAAAATATAGCCGGGCTGGACCAATCAGCGGGGCGAGGGGAGGAGGAGGAGGAGGAGGAGAGGGAGAGGAGGAGGAGGAGATGAGGGGGAGGAGGAGGAGAAGGAGGAGATGAGGGGGAGGAGGAGGAGGAGGAAGGGGGGCGTCCCCAGGCACCAGCAGGAAGAGCCACCCGGAGAGGGCCGAGCCGGGACCGGTGGGGACGCTGCTGCCCAGTTCCCTTCCTTCCAAGGAGGAGGGTTGCTACATTTTTCTCTGCCTTCTCTTTCTTTCTTTCCGTATTCTTTTTTTCCTCTCTCTCTTTCTTCATGCCTTTCTGTATGCCTCCCTGCCTTTCTGTATGTCTTTCTTTTTGTCTTCCCTTTTTTTTTTTTTTATTAAAATTATTATTTATTTTGCAAGCCCCTTTTCTGCTCCGTTCCCTAATCCTTGCCTCCCAACACCCACCGTGCAGGGAAGTGCTCAGATTTGCCTGCCAGGCTGTGTGCAGGAGCACAGGGATGCTCAGGGCTCGGCATCTATTTTTCTCATTACTTATTCCGTGTGTGTGTTTTGGCCAGCACTCCCCATCCGGGGTCGGGAGCAGCCCTGGGGTAAAGGCAGGGGCGAGCCCTCTTCCCCCGGCAATTTTGTGGTGGGAATTTCAATGCTGGGGGGGAGAGGGGGGGGAGAAACGGCTCCTTTATTTTAAGCACCGTTCACATGAAAAGCAACGTGTTTTCTGGGGACGGTTGCGGAATGGGGGGTTCACCAGCAGCCAGGTGATTGCAGCTAAAACCAGCCCCTGGAGCTGCTGGGGCTGGCATGGCTGTGCTGATGCCTTGGGCACAGCGCCCTGCCATCGGCAGCCGAGGCGGAGCAGCACGTCCCCTGACACCAGGTCACTGCTCCTCTCCCTTGGCTGCCATCCAGCAGGGATTTGCAGCGCCAAGCATCAGGTTAGGTGGTCCGAAGGTCCTTCCTGCCCTTGGCACCGGGGAGTTACGAACTCTGCGGGATCCGTTTGCGGTCAAGGAGATGCGCTGGCTCACTGTGCCTGGCCTCTGACACCCCTGGGCAATTGGGCTGACTTGGGAAAGATGTCCCAGCTCCGAGTAGCTGCCCCCTAACCCCTTCTGGCTGTGGCCGTGCCCCAGACCCCAGCCTGAAATGTGAACCTCGGTGTTAGGAAGACTTGGGGCACCGGGTTGCGCAAGAGCCCAGCTCCAGCCTCTCGCAGCCGTGGGGTATTGCATGCCATGGTTTCTGTGTGTCTGGAAGTGATTTGGAAATGCCGATCTGCTGTTAACCCTAAACAAAACAAAGGCCTTCCAAAAAAAAAAAAAAAAAAAAAAAAAAAAATCGTGTCTCACTTATTCTTCAGTCACCAGCCAGGAGCGACAGAAGTTTTGGGCAAGACTTCCTTCACGTTCCTGGAGCTTCTTATTAATATTTTGCAAGAGCAAATCAGCACCAGTCCACGGGAGAGCCCATGTGGCTTCAAGGAGCCTCCTGTCTGCTCTCCCTCATCCAGAGGGAGCCACAGCATTGCCATGCCGGAGGAGCAGCCCCTGCTGTTGGCCAGAGCCGAGCCCAGGGAGGCTTTGGTTCTTTGTCCCTGCCGTGGGAGCAGCAAGGTGGGTGCTGGGGGAGCTGGGGGCCCTCAGGCCGTGGCCTGTGGTTGCTTGTGGGGTGAAGTGAGAGCAACCTTTGGAGCAGTCAGTCTGGGCAGCTGCTGGGGATGCCCCAGGGACATCCCCCTGATACTGATCCTGGCCCTTCTCCCAGGCTTCAGCCAAGCATGTGCTACTTTCCCTGGTCACATCCTCTCCAAGTCCTCCCTCGTGGCCCTGGCAGCATCCTCGGCCTCTGGGTGGGCTCAGAACTGTCCCAGAGCTGGGATTGGAACCAGTGCCCCCAGCTGGCATTTGTGACATGGTGGGGATGAGCTGCAGCAAGGTGGGAGTGGGAGCAGCTCTGATTTTGCTTGTTCTGGAAATGATGCTGTGAGCTGGGGTAAACCCTCCTGGGGCAGGCAGAGCATCTTGTTCTCCATGCTCTCTGTGCAGCTGCTCCAGGCTGGGCCTCCTCCCCATGGGATGCTCTCCCTGTGCAGAGGCCGGGATCAGGGCAGTGCTGCTGTTGGAATGGGGTAGTTTGGGACCTTCTCTGCCCATGCAGAAACGCTGGGCATTTTGACCTTCAAGCACATGTGAAATCCAGCCTCACACTGGGTCTGCAAACCCAGCCTTGCAGTAGGGATGTTCCTCATGCGTGCATTTGCTGTTGGTGCTGCATCATTAAGGAAAAAAAAAAAGGGAAAAAAAAAGGAAAAAAAAGGGGAAAAAAAGGAAAAAAAAAAAGGGAAAAGGGGAAAAATGGAATGCGGGAAAGAGCCATGGCAAGTGGCATGGTTTTTGGAGGCAAAACAGGGGAGAAAGAGGAGAAGGAGAGCTGCGAGGGGGATGGAGCAGCATGCATAGCACGCAAAAATGCCTGGGTGCAAAGCACCCAAAAAATACCTGATCCAGCCTGTGAGGGGCATAGAGGGGTTTTACTGCGTGCCATCATGGGCAATGCCACACTGCTTTACTTCCTCTCCCCACAGCCAGAATAGGAGAGCTTCACTCTGCACAGTGAAAGCCCTTTCACCCAGCCAGGTCTGGGCTGAAGTTGCAGGGTCTGTGCCTGGCACAGCTTTTCTTGGGAGGGAGATGGACATATAAACCCCCTCCTTTCTCCCTGCTACCCACGGGGATGCAACTTGGGGTGCTGGCAACTCACTGGCTCCTCACCAGCTGCATGTGCAGCAGTGTCCAGGGAGGAAGCTCTGGGCATCCCTGGGCACGGCCAGGATCAGCACATGCCAGCCGAGTGACCTCTCCCCCCACCCTCCTCACTGGCCTTGGAGTCGGGTGAGCTGGACCCCAGTCGGGCACACAGCTCTCTGGAGTTGTGTATTCTGTAGTTTAATCTTTTTTTTTTTTCTTTCCCTCCTCAGTTTTATTGAGCTGGCAGCTGGCTGACCCCACCCCGGCCCCTGGTTTCCCTTCCTAGCATCCCACACAGCCCAGCACCACACCTAGCAGAGGAAGCGTGGCGGGACGGCTCCCCAGCACAAAGGCATTTTCCCTCCCCGCCCCCAGCCTGCCCGCTCGCTCCCGGTTGTTCCTCCCAGCCAGGTCCAACGCCGAGCTCCCACCCGCCTAAAAATAGATGTGGCACCGCCTGGACCATCCCAAGGGGTGTTGGGGATTTGGGGGCTCGAAGTGGGGCTGGTGGGGATGGCAAGAAGGGAAAAGTGAGAATTGCCGGCTGAGCCTGATGGTTGTTTCTGCTGCTGATGGCTGCAGGCTGGTGCAGGAGCCCCAGGCTGGGGCTGTGCAACCAAATCCAAGGGATTTACCCTCAAAATTTACATCCAGATAATAGAGGTGGCAGGTGGATGCTGGCAGGACCCTGAGTCACAGCAGCAGCAAGGGCACAAAATGTGATGGGGAAATCGCTTTCTATCCTCATTTTGCAGAGGGTGCAGGGCACAAGGGGAGCAGGTGATGGGAGAGGGGCAGGATGAGTCCCTGGGCCTGGTGCCTGGGTGTAGGTGCTGTACCCTCCTGTGGTGCCCAGCACCACTTTCCCTGGCTCACATGGAGCTGTAGATGTGTCCACACAGCTAATTAATTAATCGCAAATTAGCATCAGTGCATGGCTGGTGTCGTGGTGTGTCTGACTGGATGAATGAGATATTTCAAGGGAAGAGAATTGTTATTAATTATAGCTAATAACTATTGCTAGGCCACACTGCACAGGTACCCTGAGCGGTGCAGCCAGGTGGGATGGACGTGACCTACACCAGCTTCCTCATTCCGAAAGAATGAGGGTGGCTGAAAGGGAGTAGGGATTCCTTGTGGAATTTGGGGGGACCTGTGCAGGGCTGCCCAGGCTGGTGGCTGCTCCAGTGCCCCAAGAGGTGCCCCCATGCCAGTAGATCCTGTGGGCTCCCCTGGGGCTGCGGCTGCTCCAGCCTTGCTGGAACAAAGGCTTCCCAAAGAAAGGCGCTTCCTGGAGAGCAAAGGACTCCGGGCTGGGGCTGTGCGTGAGCCCTGCCGGGAGGCTGAAGTCATCCGCTGGGAAATGCTGTGTTCACCGGAGCCTCCCTTTCTCCAGGGCCCAGCTCAGCGCCCGGTTTCCTCGGGCACAAATAGTTCAGTGGGTCAGGCGGAGCTGGAAAGCGCCGAGCAAGGCAGCCGGGGGCTGCTGGGCGCCGGCAGACACGGTTCAGCATCCGTGCGAGGAGCATCCTGGCTGCAGCCACGTTCCTGTGCAAGGGTGACATGTCCTCCCTGTCCCCAGACAGCGATCAGACTGTTACCAAGCGGGGTTGATAGAGCGGCTATGCCAGTCCCAGTCCAGGGAATATCTGGCTCAGCTGTTTTCTGCTCTCTTGCTCTTTTTCTTGGCTTCCAGCTCCCTCTGACAAGTGAAGGGCACCGGGAACAGAGGGAAGGTGTCTTGGGCCACAGTGGCTTTCTGCTCAGGTGTTCATTGCCGCTCTGCCCTGCTGCCAACCACGCTGGCAGGTCCCTGACAGCCACAGGAGCTGAGCCGGGCGCGCGGTGAGGATTGCACCGGCCAAGCCCGGCAATCAGACACTGCATCCGAGGAAGCGGAGAAAGTTGTCTTTATTTTCAGCTCTTTTCAATAACCAGAGGTCAGCCTTGTTTATACAGGATTATAACTGGAACAACAACAGTGATACCCATTGTGCAAGCAGCGAAACCCACAGCTAACCTGAAAAAGCTGTTTGCTCCACAGAGGCACAGCTGCCGCAGCCTCCAGGGCTGTCCTGCCTCCCCTTGCCCTGCCTTTGCCCTGCCACAGCCCTTCCCAGGCACAGCCCTGACTCTCTGGTTATGGTCCTGCCAGCTCAGAGTGCCACACTCCCAGCCACATCACCCTGCGTTTGCTCCTCAACCTGCTCTCTGTGAAACCTGAAGCACCCACACCCCAAGCATGAGCTGAGCTGTTGCAAATCCCACCCACGGTGCTCATGGCCTGAGTAAATCCAGGGAAAGGCTTCGGCACAAGGGGATCTGAGCGTGCTGGAGCGTGCAGTGCACTCACGCTGCCTGGAGTCGCTTCCCTGGCAGCTGATTGCAGCAACACTCGAGGCTTTAATACCCGGTTCCCATCACAGAGAGAGCCCGGGCTTTTAGGAAGGAAAGTCTTACACTTCTACCAACTATTTCAAGACTCCCATAAACACATTTTTGGTTGAGCATTAATGAATTACCTCAATGCAGAGCTACTCATGCCAAATACATGAATACAGAGTGTAGAAAAGCCGCCGAGAAGCAGATTTGGCTGCCATTCAGCTGCTCCGATCGGCACAATTTCTTTTCTTGATTACAGTAAGAAAATGCTCTCTGCCTGTGGCACTGCATCCTCCCAGGAACAGGCAGCTGGCCGACAGTTGGGCTGTGCAGAGCCTGGGCATGCCAGGGTTATTCGCTGCTTCCATCGCTCGAGTTGGCAGAAAATGCTGTTCGCTGGTGTCTGTGCAGGAGATGCAGCCAAGAACCGGGATCCTGCTCCCTCTGCGTGCTCAGGCTGGCTGCTCCGGTCTGCCTGACCTCCTTTCGGGTGCTGGGGAAAGGAAAACTGCAATTAGGAGGGTTTCTGAGCCTGGATTTTTGAGGAGGTGGGTCAGGGCTGCCCATCTGTGGCTCTGCAGCCACACGTGCCCACGAGCACCACGGCCGGTTGCTGCTCTACTGTGGCCCCTCTCCATGGAGTGGTGAACCCTCACCTGCAGCCTTGGGGGCTGCCAGGAGACAATGTGACCCCCAGGAAAAGTGCAGCCCCCCTTTGCAGACGCTTTTCTCACCGGGGCGCTGCTCTGTGGGTTCCCAACCTCCAGGCCTCAGTGGATGTCTGCTTATCCCTTGTTCCTTGAGCATCATTCAACTGGAAGCACCATGGATAACCACTGTGGATGAGGATGCCACTTTTGAGCAGGGGAGAGGAGCAGAATGAAGGAAGGTAACAGAGCAATTACACCTCAGTTGTGTGTCTCAGACCTCAGGAGCTCACAGCAAGGGCTGTTCCCTAAAATGGAGTTCCAGCAGCAGGCGAGCGGGAGCTGAGGGAGTGGCTGGTGTCACCCCTGTGGGCATCAGGCCCCCCAGTTGGCAGCAGGAAGGTCACTCATCTTCTTTCTTGCCGGGAAGGCTGATGCAGCAGCACAGGACATCTCCATCTGGGAAAGGTTTGCTGTTCTCAGGAGCTGCTGTGGCTCCTGACATGGTTTAACTTAGCACAAGGCATTACCTCACCGGGCAGCTGCAGATGGCAGATGACTGCTGGCTGCACTGTGCTTCCCTCTCCCTTCTCCTCTCTCCCCTTTTCCCTCTCCCTGCTTTGTCTGCAGGCCCCAGCCCAGTGTTTTCTGCTCAGGTTTTCCACACATGGGCTGGTTTGCTCACAGTATCCCGGCAAGGTGGTTGCCTGGTTTCCGAGCATCACCTCAGCAAGGCCTGGAGGAAGAGGAGCCCTTTGCAGCACCCCTGGAGCAAAGGGTGCCCTTTGCAGCACCCCTGGAAGTGACAACCTTCGCCCACCACATTGTGCACAGGATCTTGTGGCCACCTCTGTGCTTCACCAAGGCTTTCACCACTCAGCAGAAAGGATGATGATGTTGCTGAGAGAAACTCACCTTCACATAGACGAGGAGACACAAGTGGAAGAGAGGAGCTTTGGCTCACAGCAGTGTAGATGCTGTGGTGGCTCTGTGCCTCAGTTTCCCCATGTGTTGTGCAGTGCATGGGGCCTCTCCTCAGGCCCAGCCTCTCCCTGAGCCCTTTGGAGACAATAATCTCCCCATCAAAGGCAGGATGTATCAGGGTAATTTTGATAGAGTGCTTCTATCCTGTGAGAGAATGATAATAATAATTACAATAATAGTACTAAGGATGAATCATAATTGCAATAATAATACTAAGAATAAAAAGAAGGACCTGAGAGTTTTCTCTCCCTGCCAGCAGAGGAACAACTTTTGCTTTTTTGGTACTGCATTAACAGAAGGGAAACGGAACATGCTGCATTTGCAGCTCAAAACTCCAAGAACTGTGACATCCCTCCCACAAATTGGACTAAACACGAGATTTAAAACATTACCAGAGGCAGCACTGTTTTCTTTACTTTCTGATTTCAGAGCATCCTTTGTGCTGCAGCTCAGAAGGCAGCAGTGAAATCCCCCAGCAGCGGAGCTCGGGGATGCTGAGAGCAGGCACGGAGGGGTTCGGCACAGGGATGCAGGGTGGGGTGAGGAGGGTGGTGTGGACCCCCAGGGCTGTGCCGATGCCGGGGATCCCGCGGGGGCCGGGGTAGGAGAGAGGCTGCAGGGAAGGGCTCCAAGGGAAAGGCTTTGTTCGCGGGCCAGCCGGGAGCGTGCGAGGGCCTCCGGGCTCCAGCGTTTCTCCTCCACTTTGCTCCTGCTGTGCGCGGGAGCCGGGCCAAGGTGGAGCACGGCGGGGTGGAGCGGGTCCCTGAGGAAGGCAGGGGACAGGGGACGGCAGTGCATTTGGCCCTTAAATTGCCTGGGAAAAGCAGCTCTGTCTTCCCATCTCCCCCCAGGGCTCTTCTCTCACCCAAGCTGGAGATGTTTCCCAGGCTGCTTGCCCTGAACACCTCCACCTCTGCCCTTTGCCAGCGACCCTTCTTCTTGGCCTGAGGAGCCTCACTCTGATCTGCAAGTGCTCGGGGAGGATAAGGAAAAGCTCACGACAGAATGGCCCTTCGTGGAGCGCTCAAGCTGGAGAAATAAGGTTAAAGGCTCTTATCTGATGGAGCTGCAGCCTTGCCAAAGCCTGTTGCTATCAGCTCGGGACACATGTGCTATTGGCAAAGCTTCGGGGACACAATAATACAAACAGTTTTCATTGTCGAGTCAACAATGATGGGAGAAGGAGCCTGGTGCTATTACTGGTATAAAAGGCACTGTAGGAAAGCTCAGGACAGGAGGATGCAGTCAGGATCAACAGCAGGGTTTAGCAGATTACAGTTATATTTGTATTCGGGAAGGAGAAACCTTCCATCCCCAGTGGGCTGGAGCCAGAAGGACGGAGCCAGCGGTGGGGGTTTAGGCTGCAAGGAAAAACTCTTAGAGCAGCACTGGAAGCAGCTGCAACAAAATGCTGATGGCAGCGTGTTTGGACAAGGGCAGGTTTGCAGTGCATCAGCCCAAGGTTATGCTCTGCTCATGACGAGTCACCCAGGTAAAAAAAAAACCTCATGGCTGCAAGGCAAGGGAGGCTGTGCAGCAGCAGCCTGAGGCTTGCTGGATCCTCCACATTTTCACTACAAAGTCTGTGCATTTGGAAAAACCCACCCCAGGTGTGCAGGGTGGATGGGTGAAGCGGCACACACTGCACCCAGACCTTGCTGTCAGTTGGGCAGATATAAGGATGGTGGGGAGCAGGTCGGTGCCTCCACAGGCCTGGTGCATGGTGCATTCCTGCACTTCACAGAAGGAATCATCCTTCCAACACCTATGTTGTTTCCCCCCACATTCCTCCTCCTCAGCCTTGCTGGCCTCTGTCATTATAAACAGGGGATTTTTGGAAAACAAGTACTGGTCTGGACTGAATTTGTAGGTGGATGAGTGGGATGGGAGGATGACAGGGATGGAGCTCATGGGGCTGTTACATGCCAGCAGCTCAGCGTGCCCCAGCCCTGCTGCTGTGCTGTGCTCCCTGGATCAAGGCAAGGTCCTGATCCGCGATGCCACCCACTGATGAGGGCAGAGGGAGGGTGCTTAAGGAATATAGGACACAAAGTGCAGTGTGGAAAGTCTCCAGCCACCCAGTTCACAGAGGGGTGGGAAAGCAGACAGATCATTGGGATCAAGGCTCAGTACCATCCTGTACCCTCAGATGTGGATGGTGAGGTGACAGAGAGCATCACCTCCCTTGTGCCCATGGTAGTGAGGAGGAGAATGCAGGTTTGCCAGCTGCCATGCCATGGTGGCAGGATTCAAGCATACATATATATATATACGTATCAGATATATCAGGCACAAAAGCCTCCACACCATGGGGGGCTGTGGGAGGCTGAAAAGCCGGACAGGAGGCCAGGAAATTATTGGCTAATGTCAGGGACCGAGTGGGGCCAGGGTGGCCATTCCCACCAGGAGCAATGATGTCAGGCGGAGGCCGGGGCCAGGAGGCAGGAAGCCCGATGCAGCCAGCGAGTCTGTCCTCCTTGGACTTCCCCATGTGTTTTCATGAACAATGCATCCCATGTAAGGGACACCACAAGGCTGGCCTCCTGCACTGGGGACACCACTGAGCCCTGCCAGGTGCTGCTCCCCATCCGTGTGGGCTGCAACTTTTGTGTGGGGATTTGGCATATCTGCTGCATCCCTGTGAGGTCTGAGGCCCTGCACAGGCAGGGCTGCTACTGCCCCTCCCTGGATGGCATATCTGACCTCATGTATGGGCAGACTGGCTGGTGAGATCCAGAGGAAGCCCTAGAAGAAAGGATGGCTGTGCCAGCTTAAGGGGCCCTCTCCCATTCCCAGCTCAGCTGAGGCAGAGTAAATACCTGCCTTGAGCATCCAGCCATGCGTGCCTGACTGTCCAGATATTTCACCTGGAAGAGGCAGTAGCAATGACTCAACTGTGATGAGGAAGGGCTCTGGCAGATGGAGTCACTTAGGGGTACTGTGAGATGCAGAAAAACCTCTCCAGGGTGGAGTTCCCTGCTGGGGTGAGCAGTACCCAGAGACCTGTCTCTACTCTCCCAGTTTAGGCAGCCCAGGCTTGTTTTTTCTCCCTGGCCCCTTTGTGACCCCAGCAGGCACCAGGAGCGATCAGGGTGACAGCACCCAAACCAGGGCCTGCAAACAGAGAGGCTGGGACTGGGCAACACACCTGGTGGTGAACACCCAGAGGGAGAGGTACTTCCTGAGGACGGGCAGCTCATGGGTGGCCCCAAGGACTCCAGCTTGGCCTCTCCCTCCACCCCACCCAGCACACCCTTGTTTTTGCAGAGGTGCCTCCTCGCCGGGGACGCAGCAGGCTGCGTTTGCCAGCGGCTGGCAGCGATGTCCGTGCTGGTGCCGACAGGCCGGCTGGCATGCTTTCCCCCAGGGAGGCTTTAGCAGGAGGCTGTGCATTTCTGGGAATTGTGTCGGGTAGGGAAGGAGGTTATTGTTCGAGCTGCAAGTGTGCGGCGCGCTGATGAGATCAGGGCTCGGTGCTCGGTGCTGGCGGTGGGGCAGCGGAGCCGCTGCAGAGCCGCTGATGGGGCGATAAGCGGGAGAACGCTCTTATCTGTGCTCCCATCACTGCCGGGAGCAGAGGGCGAAACCGCGGAGACCTGGCTCGGCTGGGCCCTGATGGCACAGGGCAAAGGGGTGTCCAGGGGGCTTCAAAGGGAGTGATGGAGGCAGTGAGGCAGGGACCATGCTGCCTTCGCCCTCTTGCACACCATCAGACCACAGCTGAGGCACGAGGGCCTCGTTCTTTGGCAAAGCAGGTCGAGGGGAGTTATTACAGAGAAAAGGTCTCAGCCCTCTTTGCTGAGCCTCTCCTTCCTCCTCTCTGTCAGTCAAATCCAGTCTCCAGCACCTCTTAGGTCTTGACCCCAGTCCTGTCTGCTCTGCCATGTGCCTGCTTCTTTGCAGATAGGACACAGATCCCATTGATCCCAAACTCTGTGGGAATATGTTTCAGAGCTCTGCTTGCAAAAGCACCAAGAGGAAGGGGCTGGGGGGGTTCAAGCCCTTTGCAATCTTTTGCTGCAGGTGAGTTGAGAGGTGCTGTCTTAGCCCATGAGAAGCCAGTCAACCATCCTCCTCCTCGGGAGGACGCCTCCTTCCACATGCCATGGCTTCTGACACAGAGCAAGTCACGGGATCCTGATGGGGGACAGACCTGCTGCCAGGGAGGGGCACGGCCATCCGGAGAGACTGCCCGGGTCTGGAGATCGCACGGGGGAGCAGGGACAGCATAGGAAACGCTACATGGGAAAGCCCTGTGTGGGAGCCCAGGAGCCCCTGCCTTCCCACAGCAGACTTATCAAGGCACCAGTTCAGAGTGGCGCTTTCCATGGGCCAAAAGGGAAGTGCATACACACCAGACTTCTCGGGGTCAAGGATGCTGGGCAAGCAGCGAGCCGAGAGGCTGCAGGGGGCAAGGGAGGGAACCGGGGCGTGGGGAGGGAGACACAAATAGCAAAATGAATGGCTTGAACTTCCTATGTTTTATGGAGGCAAATAAAAGGAGACAGAGAGGGGGAGAGAAAGGAGACCTGAGTGCCTGCACACGCTCTCACGCTCACACAGGGCAGCCCAGACCCCCAAAGTGCACTGGTGGCTGGTTTGGTGTGGCAGCCTGCACCCACTTGGCTGGCACAAGTCTGGGTTGGCTGCTTGTCTAGCCCAGTGTCCCCCGAGGGCACCTCGCGAAGCGTGACAGGCTGCTGCTGAGCATTGACTCCTCTCCCTGTCATTATTATTTTGAACAGCAGCCAGTATAATTAAAATTGTTAGGAGGAAGAGGTTTAGGGAATATCCAAAGTGTCTCAGAAGAGCATCTGCAAAGCTGGAGGTCCAAGCTCCACCCTGGCAGTCGCGATGAGCAGGGCCCAGGGGAGCCATCATCTCCTCTGTGTCCTCCCTTCCATGCTCCCTGTTTTGCAGGGTGGCAGAGGCTGGGCTACCACACAGGGTGGTCCTGGCCACGTTCCCCTTCGCAGCTGCTGCCCACTGTAGCCAAATCCTGGAGCCTTTCCTGGTACAGGACTTGTCCCAGGAGGTCCAGATGGCAGTGTCCCCAGGCACAGGCTGCTCACCAGCAGCTCCAGGACAGATGCAGTGGGAGGCTGTGGGGAGTGGAGGACACGGAGATTCTGTGGGCTGCTCTTTCAGAGTGGCATGGATGAATCCTGCAATATCTCCTGGGAACCATGATGCTTCCTGTCGTGTTAGGAGGGCTGGTGTCTACAAGACAAGGTGTGGAGAGGTTCCTTGGATCCTCAAAGGAGAAAGTAGGATAGTCTGCAAGTCAGAAATGCAAGACACAACTGATGCCAAATTAGCCAGGTTTCCTAAGTATTTGTGTGAAGGATTTTGGCCTCCAGGGTCAAATGTCGCCAGGGCTAGGAGATTAAGGACATCAGACAGCTGCAGCAAGGAGGGGAAAAGGCAGATCCCTTCCTCCATTCTGGGACTGGCAATGTGTGGTTAGAGGATTAGAGTTAGGAGTGGTCTGCTGCTGCCAAGGCAGGCTCACAAGGGTGAAAAGGAGGGAAGACGCATCAAAACCCCTTCCCAAAATAAGTGCTGCTCTGGCAAAGCCTACAGCAGCTGCTCCCTTCTCCTGGCTTGGGTTCTACCAGCTACTGGCTGTCTGTTGTTCCCTGGATGGGATCACTCACTACCAGCTCAGAGCCCAGTGTGCCACCCAGGGACAGCCAGTCCTTCAAGTGGTGACCCCCAGGCTGAGGTCCTGGAGATGTGGGCACCCCTGAAGTTAGGGGGTGTCTCAGGCCAGAGCTTCCCTGGGGGATTCATGGTTGGTGGGTAGGTGGACAAGGCTGAGTCCAGGAGGGCCTCTCATCTCTGCCTTACCAAAAGTGGACCAAGCCTCCAATAGTTGGGAGAAGGGAAAGGGTGGAGTTTGGTGGCTGATTTCAAAATGAATAATGGTGACTTGAACTTACTGGGGATACTGGAAGTAAGAAAAGCTCCTCTGACTTGATCCAGCCCCACCACTGCAAACAAATCTTCTGAGAGTCACTTGGGAAATACTGCAGCCCAGCAGGAAAGCCAGGTGACATTTTGTGGGGCTTTATTTTGCAGGAAACTTTTCCTGGCTCCCCCAGCTCTGCCTGCTGAGGGCAGCTGCCAGCAAGGCAGCACATACAGAGATTTTCAGGGTGCCTCTTGGTGTGCAGGGGTCAGCTAAAGCCCCCTCCCAGCCTCTCCCCAGAGCTCCACTCCAGCGACGGGCTCGCCCTGGCTCTGTTTTTAGCACATTCAAGTAGCTGCTTTCACAAGAGGTAAAAGAAAGTTCATGGATCCGCTGACGGATCAGCCCATGCGGGAATTTCTTTGGGAATTCCTGCAATAGCAGGTTGGCTCCCGCGGAGGTGGAGTTTCCTCTGGATCTACCTCCACCCAGGCTCGAGGAGCGCTCGGGCCACCGGCTCCACGCTCGGGGGGCCGGGCTGAGCGACGCCACCGCTGAGTCCCAGCCAAGGTCAGCCAGAAACCCTCCCCGCTCTGCAGAACGCCTGTCCTGTTAACCCTTGGGAAGAGCAGAGCCGCAGGCTGGCAGGGTCGAGGCTGCAGAGCCGGCCCATGCCCATGGGTGGGTAAGGGGCAGGGGACGTGCCTGGCAGGCAGATGGGGCCACAGGCGTGAGGATTTCATACCATTGTGCTCTTTGGGGACCTGCTGCCAGCCAGGCAGTGGTGGGGCCTGGGCAAGGCCGGTGGCCACGGTGGGGGGCCAGCGCTGGCGGGGTGATGGGTTCCCGCTCACAGGCCGGGAGCGATGGGGTGATGGCGCTCAGCATCGGTGACTGTGCGCTCTGGAATCCGAGACACGTCCCCGGCCATACTTGTGGTCAGGAACCATCTTCGCGTTGCAGTGTTACAAACCACAGGCACAGTGGCAGCAGTGCCGCTCGAGCGTGTCTCTGACGCCAAGGACCGGCGTGACCCGACCCCACACACGGGACAGGCAGCTGCCCGCTTCCGAGGGCCTCCAGAAGGTCCCCTTGTTGGGACTTGTTTCCTCCTCCCTCACAGAGGTGGGCCTCTCCAGAATGGCACCCCCTCGCTCCGCAGCCAGACCCTGCCAAGGGTTGGAGGCTTTCCAGATGCTGCAGAGGCTCCAGACAGTGGGTTGGAGGGAACTTGCATTCACAAACATGGGGACAAGCCAAGAAGTTTCAAGGTATCATGCCAGGGAGAGGGTCTGGAGCTCACGTTTGGTCTGGGGACACCTCTGCTGTTCTGGGGATGGACTGAAGTGTCTCACATATCCAGGGAGCAGCTCCTGCTCAAGGAGATCCCAGAGGTCTGTCCAGCTCCGTGCGAGCTGCCATAAAGAACGGCAAGCTGGCAGCTGAAGGTACTTAATGGGTAGATTTGGGGAACAGCCACCCAGCAGAGCTTTGGCACTGATCTGTTCAATCCTTCCCTCTCTGGAGATATTCATAACCCACCTGGACGTGTTCCTGTGTCACTTGCCCTAGGTGAAACTGGCTTGGCCAGGGAGTTGGACTGGATGATCTTCAGAGGTCCCTTCCAGCGCTAACGATTCTGTGATTCTGTGATTCTGCCCTCAGTGGCTCAGCTGCCCCAGGACAGAGCATGGGTTGGAGCGGAGAGCTGTGAGTTCTGGTTCCCGAGACCTAACTGTGCAGCCCGAGGCCACGCGTCGCACATCCCCGTGCTTTCACATGATCTGCAGCCCCGCCGGGGCAGGACGCGGCCGCTCTTTACCAGCACAGTCAGGGCTCTCTGCGAAACGTCGGTGCTTGGCGAGGGCTGTGAAGGCGGCTGTGGAGGAGGAAGCATGGGAGTTCTCCATCTGCCAGGCGCCAGCTGGAGGGAGCGACAGCGCTCAGCAGCAGCTCCCGGGGGATGCGCTGCCCTCGCACAGTGTACGAGTGCCATCTACAGGGGGGTCCAGCCTGGGCCCCCAAACCGTCCGGCCCCTCGCCACCCCCGCTGGTAACTGGTGTTCAGTCCCTAGGGTCGTGCGGAGGGCACAGCCAAGCGCCTTGGTTTATCCGGAGAGCGGGGCTAGCGCTGCTCCAGGCGCTCAGTGGAGCCATGGATGACAGTCAGAGAATCACAGCACGGTTTGAGTTGGAAGGGATCTTGAAGCTCATCCATTCCCACCCACTTGGCATGGGCAGGGACACCTTCCACTATCCCAGGATGCTAAAAGCCCCGTCCAACTTGGCCTTGAACAATTCCAGGGATGCAGCAGCAGCTGCAGCTTCTCTGGGCAACCTGTGCCAGGACCTTACCACCCTCCCAGGGAAGAATAATTTATTCCCAATACCCAATCTAAGCTTGCACTCTGTAAGTGAGAAGCCCTTCCCCTCTGCCCTGTCACTCCATGCCCTTGTCCAAAGTCCCTCTCCAGCTCTCCTGGAGCCTCTTTAGGCACTGGAAAGGGATCTGAGGTCTTCCTGGAGCCTTCTCTTCCCCAAGCTGAACAGTGCCGGCTCTCAGCCTGTTTCTAGAGCAGAGGTGCTCCAGCCTTCGGAGCATCTCCGTGGGTTCCTCTGGGCTGGCTCCAGCAGTTTGGGACAGGCTGTTCCCGCTGTTTCCCGGGACAGCCCCGCGGGCAGAACCGAGGGTCGCTCAGCCGCGACCCCGCTCGGAGCCTCCCCACCCCGGGGCGAACCGCACCCCCACAGCGCCCCGCGGCGGCCGGGCGGGGCAGCGCGGCGCAGGCGCGGAGCGCACTGGGAGTTGTAGTCCCGCTCCGAATAGCAGCGGGCGGGGCCGGCGCCCTCTAGGACTACAACTCCCGTCGTGCCCCGCACGCACCCGCCCCGACTGCGGCACCGGGCGCTGGGGTGGGCACCGGGCAGCGGCTGCAGCTCCCCCCGCCCGGACCCCCGGCCCCGGCCCCGGCCCCGGCCCCGGCCCCGGCCCCGGGCAGCGGCGCGATGGGCGGGGAGGACGAGATCGTGCGCATCGCCAGGCGCCTGGACAAGATGGTGGCCAAGAAGAACGCGGTGAGTGGTGGCGGCCGGGCCCCCGCAGCCCGGTTGGGGTGAGGAGCCGCCCCCTTCCCCGGGCTCTGTCTGGCGGCCGCGGCTCCCCCTTCTCGGCGGGGTCCCCTCCTCGCCGCCGTGCTGTAGGGACCCCCCGCCTCTCCCTCGGTGCCCGCTGTGAGGGTCCTTCCCTTCCCCAGCCCCCGTTTGGGGGCCTCTCTCTCGGTGCCGCCCCCGTCGTTGTCGTGGCTGGAGCAGAGGCTCCCCCCCCATCAGGGTGGGCATCCCTCCCCTAGACCTGCTCTCCTTCTCCCTTCCCCTTCCATTGCGGAGCCGTGGGATCCACCCACTGCCCATAACTGGGGGTGCAGCTCCTTGTTCCCCCTATGGTGCTCTGGGACCCCCCATCCCAGGCCCCACCTCTCAGCACCCTGGGGCTCTCCCTGTGCTGCCTGCAGGGTGTTCTCCTCCGGGGGAGCATCCTCGGCCCTCCTTTCCTATTCCTTTGGGAGCCCTAGGGAAGGGGGATCCGCCCTGGGGGATGCTGAGGCTCCAGTGTGTCCTCAGGGAAAACCCCAGTGCTGATGGATTTGCCTCCTGCATCCCCATCCCCTGCCAGCACCGCTTCTGCTCACTCGTGGGGCTGCTGGAGTGTGGAGGGCTGGCCAAGCTGCACCCGGGGGGTCTCACAGGGTGAGCTGTGACCGGTGTCACTGCCTGGGGGGGGCAGTAGCCAGTATTTCCCTACTTAATGGGGGACGTCATTGCTCGTGGGAACACAAGCAGCGTTGTGGAAGTGCTAAGGCAGGAAGCTGACAGGGGGTTGTGATGGAGGGAGGCTGTACGTATGTGTCTGTGGGGTGGGGGAGAGGGATTCTGGGGTCGGGGAGGGCTGTGATGGGTGGGAGGTGATGGGCGAGGAGGGGAAGGGATTAAAGGAGTATGGTATTCCTATGGTGGGATACTCAGTGCTGATCTCACATGAAGGTTTGGATGCTGGACTGTCCCTGCCAGCCATGGGTTGGGTGAGTGCTGTCACTTGTGTCGCTGCTGTATCAACTCAGGGAAGTGTGTTTGGGCTAAAGCACAGCCTGGGATGTCTGTTCTTGTTGGTGGCAGGCTTTCAGCTCCAGAGCTGAAATAGGAAAGGAGCAGCTTTGCAGAATTTGCTTCCAGCTTCTTTGGTGAAGAGGCAGCGTCTTAACACGAGGGCTACGCAGTGTTTCGTCCTGGCTGGCGTTTGAGATGGTGCTGAACCCGCAGCACGTTCCTTGTGTGGGGGCTAATCTGAGAACTCTTCCTGCAGGGCAGTTTCCCGGAGTACCTGCTTGTTGCTCTAGTTTTTGAGTGGATCCTCATTTGCAGCCCCAAGCAGCCCCATTTCTGATAAGGGAGACAGGAATCACCGGGCCGCTTTGTGTGTTCAGGGCTGGATGTGATGGAGTCTGCTGGAGGAGCGGAAAGGTGTGGAACTGCCTGAGGGGGAAGTCGGTCGTTGTTCTGGGTACGGTAACGGTGTGGTTTGTGCTGGTGTGAGTTGCTTGTGTGCACGCTGAAAGCTTTGACCATGCTTTGGTTTTGGCATCTGTTCTGTAGGGTGGATCGCAGCTGGATTGCTTCCTGGGATCAGTGGGAAACGGCCCTTCTGCACAGGGAGGATGGGATCTGAGGACAGGGCTGTCAGAGCAGGCGGCTTCGCTTCCCTTCAGTCGTGGGCTGTGCAGGCCTTGTGCTGCAACTGGGCTTGGAGTGGTCTGTGTTGTAAATGAGCTGAATGTGAACACTGGAAGCCTTGTTTGAGGGAAGGGGGTTGGGAGGAAAGAGCCAGATGAATGGAGACAGGCTAGGATCTGCTGGAGTGAGACTAGTGACTACCATTAGTGACTCTTGAGTGACTACCAGTTTTAGGTATCTGCAGATTCCTGGTGAGATTTTTTTCTGGAGCTGGGTTCTGGGATGCAGAGATGACATAAGGAAGCTTCACAGAACAATTTTCAAGTGGCCAGCTCTTCAGCATCTCAGCTTGATGGCTTTGCTCCTGGTGTCAGCCCTTGTCTTGAGCAGAGTAGGGTATTAACATGAAAACTGGGAAACAGCTACATGAAGTTTCATGCTGTAGAAACTTCTGGCTCTGGCTGCGAGCTTTGCCTCATGCACCAGCAAAGACCTGTAGCACTCCAGTCCTCTTCTCTTTTGGCCATTCCAGTAATTCAGCTGCTTTCAGGTTGTAGGATGTACTGTCTGTCCAGAACAGCAGTCCCAGCAGGAAGCTTTCTGATGTTTCAGGGAACGCTTGTTGGTGGATTTCCCTTTGAATTCAGCTTTCTGGGTCTGTTCCCAAGCTGTTGCATTTGTTTACTAAAAGCTGAGGCACTCACTCTGTTTCTCTCTTCCTCTCCAGGAAGGTGCAATGGATTTACTGAAAGAACTGAAGAGTATGCCCATGACTTTGGATTTGCTGCAGGTGAGTCGCACAGGTCGGGTGAAAAGCTGAAGTCTGCATCTGGATGAGTTCAACATGTTGTTTAAATAACAGATGTCCTCACACTTCTTGCCTCATGCAAAACATCAAAGTGAACATTAAATCCGATCAAATAATGCTGAACTTGGGTTTTGGACTGGCAGTTAAATAGCTCTGGGTCACCATGTCCTGCCTGAAACCTGTGCGTAGGTAATGAGACAAATATGGGTAACTGCTCAAATCTTGTTTTCAGGCTGCAAAAAGAGGAGATGTTACATAAAAGTACTTGAATGTCACTTAGAGTTATGTAGGGGAGGCGTTTGTGGGTGATTGGATGTTTCTTCTGGTAGGCTTGAGAAGCTGGAGAGTGTCATCCTGCTCTTCCAAAGCTGTAAGGATGGTAGAATCACTCTGCAATTCCTTGCAAACTCATATCTTGGTCATCACTTTGACTTGGCCATGGGTATTTCAGATTTCAGGTAGAAACAAACAATGAATCTGTTCTGGAGTGATTGATTCGAGTGTTCTCTTGCAGTCCACCCGCATTGGGATGTCGGTAAATGCACTGAGGAAGCAGAGCACAGATGAAGAAGTGATATCGCTTGCCAAATCCCTCATCAAATCTTGGAAGAAACTTCTAGGTAAGGAAATCAGTGTGTTCCTATCAGATTCAGCTTGTGAAGGAGCTTGCTTCAGTGGGAGGCTGGTTTTCTTGGACGAACTTATCTACTGATCTGAATAAAACATTCTAGCAAATCAGCCTTTACAATTCCACCCTCGTGTCTTTCAAGTTTTGTGTCCTATCATGAATCCCTCTGGATTTAGCTCCTGTTTAGCCAGCTCATCCTTGGAAGAACATTGAGAGCTTCAGGACTATTAACATGTACCTGTCCATATAATAATTAGCAGCATTACTTGTAGAAATGATATCTGTGCCCTGAACCCTCCCACCCCACTTAACACAGTGTGTGCTGTCAGCCTTGTGCAGCAGTTTGGAAAGGGGAATGCTGGAATGCGTTTTGGGTGATGGGTTGGAGAAGGCCCTTACTTTACCACCTTGTAGATAAATTCACATGGACTGTTTCCAGCTGTGGAAGCTTTCACAGTGATGGGCTCCCTGTTTCTTGCTGGGCTGGATGAGCGTCACAGTCACTGTTTTCCTGTCCTGGCTGGACTGTCACCTTCACTGTTAACTTCTGTGTCAGAGTTGTTCTACAGTGTCCTGACAGTCCTCTCCAGAGTTGTGCTGTTGGCTTTCAGCAGCACTTGGGAATCAGGAGAAACTGCACTCCCAGAGGACCAGCCCGTACTGGCCCTTCAGGAGGTGTTGGCTGGAAACGCTGCTTTTAATGGTGCTTGAGAGAACTTGATCTAATCCCTGCTCAGCAGCCAGTGTGTCTCTGAAAGAAACTTTTGTGATGAGGCATGTCTTGTGAGGAGGCTTATCTCCCAGGCAGGGAAGGTGATTGCTCTCTAGTTTGTTGAGGAGAGCTTTTGTTTGAATTAGGTTCTACTTAGAGGCAAGAAAAGGATCTGTTGTAAAGCAGGGAAGGCCATAAAGGCATTCTTTCTCCTGATTCTTTTTGGAGAATAATAACTTGTCTTAGGCCAACACTAGGCAGTGTGGAGACACTGATGAGTGTGTGCAGGGCTGTAGCACAAAGACCAGTTCTGATCTCATTCCTCTTCTTATGAATGTAGATGCTTCTGAAGAAAAAGGTGAGGAGAAAAAGAAAAGCCTGTCCTTGCCAACATCTTCCTCCAAGGAGACTGGTAACTCAAGAGACCAGAGGTAATGTTTCCCTTTAACCAAAGATGACACTGTTACAGAATTTAAATTTTCTTAAGGCACCTTACTTTAATTTTTATTTTTAAGTGTCTGAGTTGGGAATTTTCTGTAGTGAAATTCCTGATCAGAGACACTGGAAGTGTTTCTTCTTCAGGATTGATCTGTGTGATGTTGTCAATAAACTGTAATGCAGAAATATCCATGGGGAGACATCCCGGCCAGAATGGAGTTCAGTGATGCAGTGCAGCACAGGAGTGAGTCCAGATCTGTGTGGATATGTGTGTGATTTCACCCACAAATCCTGGCTCTGGGCACAGAGGCAAAACCCCACTGCCTCCTTGCTTTGTCATGTATCGTGGGATGTGTGGAGTGGAGTTCTCTGGCTTGTGCTGCTGATGGTCCCCTGTGCCTTGATGTGCTGCAGATACTGCAGTTTTCTGTTTGTTTTTTTGTTTTTTTTTAAATCCTTGATGCTTTTTACATGTATTCAGCCTCCATCTTCTGAATAGCAAAGCTCCCCCGGGCTGTGAAGGATGAACAGAAGCCAGTGGATTAGAGTAGCATAGACCAGGAGCCCTGACCAGCTCCTGGTGTCAGTCTGTTGAGCCAGGCTCAATTTCCAGAGGCAGGAATGCTTATTCTCCAGTCCTGCAAAATAAACCACTGGTCTGCCTTAAAAAAATAGTAATTTATTAGCAGCAAAGAGTCTTTGTTCTTTGAAGTACAGGCTGTGATGGAGTCTGACTGGTTGCTCAGTGTGTGATAGCTGGTTCAGATGAGGCTGCAGTCAAGACACCAAAGAGAGATCAGCTTGTATTCAGATATTTCAGCCTCTTATTCTGATAGACTTTGGCCAGGCCTTCCTCTCCTATCGGGGAGAAATACTTGAACAGCTCTTGGCCTGAAACTTGCTTTCTGGAGCACAGATGTAGAAATCCCTCTGTAGTGACTGGAGCTATCACTGCAAGACCTGAAGGCTCTGAGCCAGCCAGCCTGGAGCTGGCACCTGTGAGTTTAGATGCTGCATTACTCTAATCCAAAGCATATTCTGTTGTGCTGTAGAATTTCAGACCCTCAGAGTAGTGCATGTTAATGGGCTGTGTCTAGTGTTTCTGTCTCTGGCAGCAGGAGCTTTTTCTTTTCCAGGATTCTCTAAACTGCCTTTATTAGGAGGTTTTGGAACTGTGGCCTGAATTTAGCTTTTCTGTGGGATTTTCTTCCAGTGCAGCCCTGAGTTCTGCTTTCAGTCCCTGCCTGCTGCTTTGCCACCATTTTGTTCCAGCATAGCCTTTTTTTAATGTATAAACTTTTGTTGCCTGGATAGATTTACAAGCTCTTTCTCCTGTTTAACAGGAACAGTGTGAACCACAAGGATTTCCTGAAATAAGTCTTCTAGGTGTGTTTGAGCTCTATTTCCCAACTAGTCTATTTATAAACTAACCTCTAAACCTTAATAAATAATTTTATGTCTCTGGAATGGCTGAGAAGTCTGTTTCATCTAATTTGTGAGGGCCCAGCTCTCATCTCAGGGCATGTATGACATGTCTGTATGTAGGCGAATGTGTCTCTCCTCATCAGCTAACAGGAGTGGGATTACCATGCATCTTGACTAGCTTTTTTCTACCTACAGGGAATAAAAATCTTAATGTTTAAGTCGATGGCATTTGCAGATAAAACCTTCCTGAAAATTAAGTATTACCTCTGCAAGTATTAATTTGGAGACCTGGCTTTAAGGACTGTGTGTGGTGAAGGTCAGTGTTCTGAGTTCACACTGAGTTCACTGAGTTCACACACAGTATTTTGCTCTGGGAGACCTTAGACTGCTGACAAACAGACAAAATTTAAATCTGGAAGAGCTCTCAGGGAAGCTTCTCCTGCTGCCCCTCCCCAGCACAGCACAGCCTCTGTCCAAGCTGTCCCTGATGGGCTTTTTTCTAAGCTCATCTTCGACAACCCTTAAACAACCTCAGGGCAAGGCATTTCCACAGCAGTCCTTGGCAGTATTTCCAATTCATAACTCACCTTTACAGATTGAAACTCGTTCTCAACCAAAACCTGTCTTGCTAAGACCATTTTTATATTCTTTTGTCTTCAGCAAGTATGGAGGCTTTTTTTCCTACCATCTTATTTTGTAAGGAATTTCAGGACTTGTCTCCTTTAAATTTTCCCTGCCAGAAACCACCCCAGTTCTTTCAGTCCTTCCTTTTATTGTAGGTAGGTTTTCTAGACTTTTTGCCTTTGTCCTTTGGGAAGTCTCGTTTTTCCAAACTATTTTGTGCAACATGAGCAGCTGTGATTTTTCAGCTGGGTTATTCCTGAGTTGTGGATGCTCAGTGTATACACCCCCATGAGTGCTTCCTGGGATCTGTGTGGAGCTTCTTAAGCACAAAAGTACCTGGTGGCAATTTTCACATCCCAAATGGGAGAAAATCATCATCTAATTGATTATTTACAGGCTAAGTTGTTTCTTCTTTTACTAACATTTGCAGTGTAAATACTGTTGAATGTTTTGAGCTGTTTGGACACAAATCTGTTCTTTAATAGGCTCCTGCAGTGCTGACAAGTAAAACTAGCTGGTAAAAACCAGTTTTATTCAGCTACTAGTCAAAGAGAAACACAATAAGCTCACAGTATAATCTCCCTCTTAGAGTGCATCTCCTTCATCTGAGCAAGAAATTAATCCTCAGCTTTGGTTTGACCTGAACAATTTGCTCAGGGTTCACTGGGGATGCTTCTGGAAAGGGCCTGGCCAGGTTCTGAACTGCGGAAATCCAGTAGCCCCAGTGATGATCTGTGGGATTTTAGCCAGGCTGGATATGACCTTAGCTGCAGAAACTCCCGGGATAAGTCTCTGGAGTTGTCTGGCTCAGTTTGTGCGGCAGCAAAATCGGAAGGTTTCCAGCTTAGCACTGTTTTTCTGTGGGCTGACTAATCCCTTCCAGGACAGCGTAGTGGAAGTGCTTGTTCATAACAGATTTATTTTGGATGGCAACAAACTGGCAGTAGTGACCCAGCTTAACAAAAATTGTCAAGCCACTTGGATCTTCAAGGAGACATTGCCAGCATGGCATGGGTGAAATATCAGGTTTTCTCTTTTTTTTTCTCCCCTTTGTCTCTTTAAAGTATTAATGTTACCAGGCATGAACCATAAATACAGTGCATTTTACAGCCCAATCACCAAAGCCAGGGCAATCTCTGCTGAAGAAAAATTGCTATTCTGCTGCTTAGATTTAAGGGGGAGAACAAAGCTCTAGAAAATCATCTGTGAATCATAATAGCCCAAATCTTTTACCAGCAGCCATTTGCAGGGCTGACTAACCCCCCGTGCAGATGTTAGGCTTTATGGGTGCACACCCAGCTGAGCTGCTCAGTGAAGCTCCTTCTCTGCAGGCAGCCCCTGCAGCGGTGACTCAGCCTGCCCACATCATGTGCTCATTGTGCAGGCAGGTTTCCATCCAGCTCCCCTGGCAGGTGATCCGACTGACTCAGCCCCAGCAGGCAGGTGTTTGCATTCCCTTGCCTGTGCCCATGATTGCTTGCAGGTGGAAGTGAAGTTATTTTTGAGAGCAGAGCAGTATTTCTTAGTTCTGTGCTAGCCCAGCACCTGTGTGAGCTGTGTGTGGCTGTGTAGGGGTGCTGTTCTGTGAGATGAGTAATCAGAGTCTTGCTCAGCTTACAGGAAAAAGGAAGATCCTTTTATGTGTTGTGCTTTATTGTTTGTTTTTTTAAAATATCAGAGCTGAAGGAGGCATTTTCTTTTTTTTTTTCTTTCTTTTCCTTAGCACAGCAGCTCCTTCTTCTGGAGGGGCTGGTGTTGGCTTCTCTGATTTCTGCCTCAGAAGGCAGCATGCTGCACTCCTTAATGGCTGCAGAGAGCTGGAGTGCTTTTTTTGTTTAGCTGTTCTCTTTCCTGCTGCTGAAATCTTGCTAAAGAATGAGATTAACTTCAGTGGTGCTTTCTGCTCGATTTCTGCTGAGAGCAGTTGTGTTGCCTCGTGTCCTGCAAAGTCAGAGAGGAAAGAAGTACCCTGGATCTGCTCTACCCTGCCAGACTGAGAGAGCACTGATGGTCTCAGATGTCTGAGTGTATTTGAGTTACTGGTGGTGTCCAACACTAATATTTTCGCTTGATGGCCTGTGGTGCAGCAGCTGATACATGTTGAATAACACAAGATGGTTGGCAGGGCTGTTCATGGACTGAACCTCTGCTGGCAGCCAGCAGTGTCCGCAGGGGAGCTCGTGCCTGGGCTGCTGTGCTGTGCTCTGTGCTGATGTGGGGCAGAGCTCTTTGCACTGTGTCCCTCTGACTGGTTCTGTATTGTGATCAACAGGATGCTTGGCCACACACCTGCTGCTCCCCTCTCTGCTCTCAGTGGCCCGAACTGAGACATTCTGACAGGTGAAGTTTTTCTTTTAGCTCCAACAAAAGGCAGGAGCCTCCGAAGACTCCGACCACCCCCAAAATCACCACTTTCCCTCCGGCGCCCATCACGTGCGACGCTGTCCGCAACAAATGCAGAGAGATGCTGACAGCAGCCCTGCAGGCTGATGGTAAGTGCTGGGGGGAGCCCTGCACTGCCTGAAGTGCTTCACAGCTCCTGCAGCATTCTGACAGAGACTTCTGCATGTAAGCCAGTGCCAGCTCAGTTAAAATACGCCATTCTGGAGCAGCCTTGTCAAAGGATTATTGCCAGCAGCTCAGTCTAGCCACTGGTCACCCCTTTGGTGAACTGGCTGCTTTTTCAGACACTTGCACAGGGACCTGGCTTGAGCTGGAGGCACAACAGTGTGTCAGGCAGTGGGTGTTAAGAACATGGGTTACCTGGGGTCTTCTGCTCTGCACCAGGGGGTGATCTGGAGTTCTGAGGTGAGATGAGAAAGGAAGGCTTGATCCCAATGCTCTGCATTTCCAGGCCCTGCCACAGTGTTGGTCTGTGTAGACCTGCTTCTCCCTGACACCAGTATCTTATTTGATGGTACTCAATTCCCACCTATATATGTTTGATTTCAATTATACCAAGAATATACTGGAAAACTTTAGTTCTGTGGCCAAGGTTCTTGTTAGCTTTGTCTTGTGCAGTCCATATCCTAGAGAGGCACAATGCACAGACTGCCTGGATTAATCTGTTTTCATCACTACCCTTTTCCAAAAGGTTAGAGAGTAGCTAGAGCAAGATGGCATTTAGTGGAAGGAGCACGTAAATCAAAATAGCAAATTGTCCAGATTTGTGTCTCAGAAAAGCTGAGCCTGGGGAGCCCTGGCCTGGCTGGAAGCCCCTGATCTCCTGTTCATCCTGTCTTACAGACGACTACATCGCCATCGGTGCTGACTGCGAGCACATAGCAGCCCAGATTGAAGAGTATATCCTTACTGTACAGCCCTTCCTCGAGGGCCTGCGTGCCTCCAGGAGTGAAATCTGTGTGCTCAAAGGAGAAACTGTCTGTGTAAATGTTCTGCTGCAACTTGTCAGCATTCTGGGTCTGGTTCCAGCTCTGCTTGGCTGAGTCCTGGGTCACTAAGGAACCACCTGTGTGGTGCTGGGAGCTCAGGGACTGTAATCCCTAGTTTGTCCTTACCATCAGTGTGCTCTTTCCTGCTTTTCACTCTGTTTCCAAATATATGCAGCTTCCCTGTGCTCCTTGTTAAGGAGAGTGTGCTGATCTAGACAAAAGCAGTGGAAAGGATGGAGCAATGAGGATCAAGTTCCATGTAGGTGTGATATAAGCCGGGAGTTTGCTTGGTTTGGGGGGTGTAGGGTAGGAGGTACAGCTGGGCTCTCTCAGTGAAGGGGTTTGTGGCTGCCTTTTTAAGAGAAAGAGCAGGTTGAAGAACCTGAGCATAACCATTTCCAGCACAGTGAAAAATCCCAAACTGGAACCTGCTGGACTCTGATATAAACTAGCTCTCAAATCCAGCACTGACCTCCCAGAGCAGATGCTGCTGTTGGGTCCCAGCACCTTCATCTATGTCCTGCCGGTGGGTAACACTCCCTGCTCTTCATGGGTGGCTGGGAAGTGCTTGAGGCCTCTGGGTTGATTGCAGGCTCCTTGACTGCCCCGTACGCATTTACCAAGATGTCAAGAACACCGACATGAAATACAAAAACCGGGTGAGGAGCCGCATCTCCAACCTGAAGGACTCCAAAAATCCTGAGCTGAAAAAGAACGTGCTGTGTGGGGCCATCACCCCCGAGCAGATCGCGGTGATGACCTCGGAGGTGAGGAAGCCCGAGGAGCAGGGTTTGCTTCTTGGAGGGAGAATGTCCTGAGGTTTGGCTGGAGGCAAAGGGCTGGGCTGCTTCCAGGGTTGCAGATTTCTCAGTAGCTGCTGCCAGAGTGCGTGGAGCGAGCTAGCAGTGGGGTTTGCAGTGTGAAGAGTAGTCTGTTGAGCCTTCAGATCATCACTGGGGCCTGGGTGTGAACCAGAAACCAGGAATGAAGGCTTTGTGTGTTAATGCCCTTCTGTCAGGCCACCCTGTCCTGTTGGCTGCTTTCACTGTAGTGGGTGTGGTAGTAAAACTGGACAGATGTGATTTTTTTATTGCCTTTTTTTTTTTTTTTTTTTTAAGGAAATGGCCAGTAACGAGCTGAAAGAGATCAGGAAAGCCATGACAAAAGAAGCAATCCGGGAACATCAGATGGCCAAGACAGGAGGGACGCAGACTGACCTCTTCACCTGTGGGAAATGCAAGAAGAAGAACTGCACCTACACCCAGGTTAGTCTTCCTGCTCCTACAGCCTCCACACCACTGACCTCTGCACAGGACATGATCTGTCATGGCCACGAGCTCGTGCTGCCCTGGGACAGGCCCTGCAGGCACAAACGTTGCCACTGGTGGACAGGGCCCTCGAGGCTCTCTAAAATGTGCTTTTGCACATGTTTCCTTGGAGCTTGTGAAAGTCCTTTTGGCTCATTTGTACAAGAGTTGTGGAGCCACAAGGAAGCTTTTCAGAAGTACAGCGGTGCTCTACATTGAAAGCAGGTGCTGGGAATGCTGGGACTCAGACGAGAAAGGAGTGGGTAGCGTAGAGGAGTCTGCAGAAACCAAGGCAGACATGGTATTGAAAGTGCAAATTAAGAATGTAGGTAACCTGCAGTTGGACAAATCCCAACTTAACTAAAATCAAGCAGCATGAAACAGGTGAAACAAAAGGAATACATGAAGCAGTGATGTGAGCAGGCAGAGGATTTTTCTTCTCTACAGCCAGCTGCTGGTAGCCTTGTGCATCCCCAGTGCTTCTTAGTTCCCATGTTTGTGCCAGGCATCAGGAGATAACTGGAGTCCAACTGCCTGGTATTGGGGCAGGACACAACAGTGTCTTCTAAATGGAAATATCTGGAGGGTTTCTGTATTTTTATTGGTTTTCCAGTGAAGTCACCAGTGGGTGATGAGATGCTCTAAGACCCAAGCAGATGAACTGGTGTTTATCAGCACGTTGGAAGGCAGGCAGTAGTGCTGGGGGAGAATTACAGAATTTAGCTTTTCAGCATGCTTGCAAGAATGTTTAATTTGCATCATGCAAATACTGTGACATATTGGGTAATTACACACGTAGATGACCATAATTACCCCTCGGCACAGTCCTGCTGCTTGACTTGTGCAGGAGTGCCAGTGTTTTCAGTGTAGATCTGCCTTCTGGGGTTCAAATGCCATGAAAATCTGATATTTAGTAAAGTATGTGTTTCTGGCAAGAGCCAGTCAGAGGCAGCAATCACATCTGGGTTAAATATTGGAGTTCCTTAATGGCTCAAATACAAACCAGACTGGAAATGTGCAGAACCTGGTAACCCAGAGTGTGTTCCTGTGAGGCCAGGATGTAGGACTGGTCTGTAAATGGGAATGGCTTGAGTGCTTTTTTATGTGTGGCTGTGGAGTACGGTTTTGGGGCTGAGGGTTTTGTCATCTCACTGCTTGGCCATGTCCCTTCCTGGGGGACAGTTTGGGGAGGGATTGGCTGTTGGACACATCCATCTCTGGATCCACCCACGAGGAATGGGCAGCAGAGAGAGTGAGGAGGGAATTCTGCTGCCCCAAAACACATCACTCAGGGAGTGTCAGGCTGTAGAGGGGTCATGATGTATGTACAGGTCTATCTGTGAATAACAGAACAACCAGATTTGTTTTACAGGAAAGCTCCTTTTTCCCCTCCCAAGTCTCGGTCACATTGAGTTTGTGACCCCAGCATGAATCCCTGGAGGCTGGAGGGAGGGGGGGAGCTCCCTGTGCCTTCCAGGGGCCACGTGTGATGCTGGGCTCTCACTTCCCTCCTGTCCTCCCCAGGTGCAGACCCGCAGCTCCGATGAGCCCATGACCACCTTCGTCGTGTGCAACGAGTGTGGGAATCGCTGGAAGGTAGCGCACCAAGGCTATGAATGGCACTGAGGGGTGTTAGGGGGGCTGCACCCACCGTGCTGCAGGCACTCAGCTGCTGCTCAGAGGTGTTTGCCAAACTCTCACTGGCTCTAGCGAGTGATCTTCCCTCCCAGCAGAGGGGCAAGAGCTCCTGGGCTCATCCCATCTCTGCAGACCAGCTGGGGGCAAGTCTCACTTCCACATTCCCTGCTCCCTCATCACACCCCTTCTTCCACGATCAGCTTCACAGTGCTTTCCATGCTCCCTCTGAGAGATGGTGGTGATGACACTCGGGATTTCAAAACTGCTCTTCCACGCTGCGCACAGAGCTCGGGGATGAGCAGGAATCTCCTGCTCGGTGGCGAGCAGAAATGACGCCACTACAAAGTGCCAAAGAGCCACAGCCGAGAGATTCAAACAGGAGCACCCTTTGGCCCCTGCTTCTGAGAACCCCCCGAGCCCTTGCCAGCCTCTGAAACAAGCCCCTCACCTGGATCCTTACCTTCCTCTAGGCAGCACGACCCGCAGCTCCCCTCGGCAGCGAGGTTTCTAACCGGGGTTTCAACTCCCTTCTCTTGCAGTTCTGCTGACATGTGCCACGGCCCGAGAGCGGCAGCCGAGCGCGGCCCCGCGCGCAGCCTCCACGCGCCGGCTCCCACGGCAATTGTGTTTTGTGTCCCAGTGAGTTTGCATTGTCACGCGCTGAGAGAGCAGCAGCGGGGAGGCCTGGGGGCCTCGCGGAGAGCCACAGCCCTGGCTGGGCTGACAGGTTGGCAGGAGAGCTCACTAAACACGCCCAGTCGTTATTTTTCTCATCCAAGCGAGTACGGTCACTTCCTCTTCAAAACTAATATTAAACATTTTTGTCAGTTTCTGACTTTTTATTTCAACTGTGTGCGCAGCACTTTTGCTTTTCGGGGTGTGGAACCGTGTGGGAGCTTGACATGATGGATGAGGACTGATTGGAGCACCAGAAAGTGAGATGTGACTTGTAGGTACATCCTCAGCACGTGAAGGTTTGTTCCTGTCAGCTCATCGAATCTAAACCCCTGGGCCAAGCCCTGGGGTGGCTGGGTGGGCAGTACTGTTGACAGAACACAGCTTCTGGGGCACAGATCAGATGCTGCTTTCCACCTTGGCAGCATTCTCTTGATTTTGCAGTGATTCCTTGGCATCTCGAGCCTTTAAAGGCCAACAGCATCAGCTGCAGCAAAGGTGAGAATGTGCTGCCTGAAGAGACTGAAAGAGGGTGACAACAGCCCCAAAAAACCCCACCCCAAACTGTTGATTTGTGGAAGCAGGACAGGGAGGAAGCTTTTCCTGGGATTCCATCTGTCTGCAGAAGGAGACCCTTGTAGCCAAGAGCTCCCTCAGCTCAGACTGGGAGCAGGGAAGGCCAGGGCAGTTACAGGGAAGGTCCAGCAGCCTTTTGCTGTTCCTGCTGCTTCCCAGAAGGCTGCTCCCCAAGGCTGCCTGCTCCCCACAGCCATCATGCTGGCATCCTGGGAACAGTTAATCTTGATGGAGGGAGAAGCCATCAGTAAAGAAGGTGGAGGGGATTCAGGGGCCAGTGGGAGGGTTCAAATGGAGTCCCAGGCACTTTCCTGCTTGTTTGTGCTCTGCTCTTTGCTTGATGACAGAAAAGCATCCTAGATTTTCAGAGGGGCTTGCTGAAGAGGCTCAGGAGGAGTGAAAATACTGCAAATACAGGAGATTTTCCAGAGGCTTGGATCTGGAGGAGGTGGGGATTAGCTGTTAGCACTTGGCTGTAGAAACAGAAGAGGTTTGAAGTGAACTCAGAACTGGTACTTGGAAGGGGTGAGATAAGGAAAGGATCCAGTAGCAAAGCCAGCCCCAGGTGCCGCATCTGCAGATGTGACCCTGTGAAGGGGACCTACTGTGAAGGGAATCAGGCTCCTTCTGGGAGGTAATTAGAACCTGGTGGGGAAATTCCATGTGAGCTCACAAGAGCTTTCACAGAGACTTAAAATCCTTCTTCCCTGCTTTTCATAGCCTTCATAGCCTGGGGTGAGGCAGCAATCTGGGGGACCCCAGCAAGGCACTTGGGAGCAGTGCTGGGCACCGCAGCTCTTGAGCTGGCCAGCAGGGCAGGAGCATTTGCAGTCACATCTCATGGCACTGCTTCCCTCTCTCAGAATGAAAAACAAGTATTTCCACTGGTTTCCCAGCACGCCAGACAGCAGACATTGAGCAGAGACCTCGGAGATGTTTGGAGAGGAGTAAGTGGCCACATGAAAGCAGCGGAAAACGTGCTCACAGCCCCTTTGAGGGCTGCGCTGCTCCGGAGGCAGGGATCCCACCAGCATCCTTCGCTCAGGGCTTTCACTTTACAGGGTGCAGCCAAGTCTCCCAAGAAGGAAAAAGATTCAAAGACGCTGACAACTCCTTTAAGCCTCACGAGTCTTGTGGTGAATGGGATTATTCGAGCCAGGCTTGGGAGGGAGCAGCGTCCTCGCAGTGATGCCGAAAAAAAGCTTCAGGATCCTAAACCCACACTGGCCACGGCACTGGCTCGTGTGCTGGGAGCAGGAGGCAGCTCTTTACCAGTGGCTGTTGCCTTTCTTCTTGTGTTCCTGTGAGGAGCTGGGTTGAATTTGGGTACAGCTGGTTGACAATCCTGAATTAGGCATGGAGAGTCCCAAGCAGGAGTGAGGGAAAAGTACTGTGTCATTTTACAGTGTCATTTTCTGGGATAACACAGAGAGCCAGGGAGGGCAAGGCCACTGGATAAAGAGGTGTTTCGGAAGTAAAGATCTGCTTATAAGGTGACTAAAAGTGCTGGGATTGGGAGCAGGAGAAAAACTAGGTTATCTGGTGGCAGCGGGGTCTTCCCTGGGCCAAGACCTCCATAGTGTGGAAGGACTGACCCCCCTGCCATGCTCTTGAACAGCTTCAGGGATGTTCAACCTTCAACCCTAAAGCTGGGGCCCCATTTTGAGACTATTTTCCTTATTCACAAAATAAACCAGGCACTCATAACTAAAGCCTTCCCTGTGCAGGGTGGGGATGCTGTAGGGGTGCAGACTGGGCACTGGTGGGGGAAAACTTGCCAATAATAACAACAATACCGACATTCCTAGCAAACCATTGCTGGTCTCTCTCAAAAATACATTTTCTTGAACTGTATTTCCAGCTTGGCAGAGAAAACTAAATTTACTGACATGAATTTCCACACAGTCATGCCATGAGGAAGGAAGGAAACCAAAAAAAAAGAAACCCCAACAAAACAACCACCCCACAAGAAAAAAAAAAAAAGCTAAAAGAATTTGTTTGTTTAAAAAATATCTTCAGTAAAAAGAACCAGTACTCTTTTTTCTGTGGAAGGGCCAAAGAGAGAAGGAGGGGAATGGGTGGATAAATAGGAAACTGCTGTGGTGGGTCAGGAAAAGCAAAAGACCAGCATCAAAACCCTTGCATTGGCTTCATTTCAGCGTGGAAGGCAGGGACGGACGTGTTTGAATCCTGTGTGCTGGGGCTCCAGTAAACCATTCCTTGTGCTGTACAAAAACACATGGATATTCTGTATCTTCCCTGTGCCATTTCCCATCCTGGGTGGAGCCCAGGTCACTGCTTGGTGCCAAGCTGCTTCCAAGGGACCAGGGCAGATCCCTGGCCTTCTCCCCCCAGGTGGGGCAGATGTGGGCCAGCCACTCAGGGCTCCTGGTGCCTGTGGGTTCTGCAGGAGAGCAAACCACACCTGCACAGGTGTTTTCCCTATTTCTCAGGTCCCTGAACCAAGGATGCAGCATGCTCTGGATTTAGGGTGATGGCATGTGATGTTCTGGGGCTGGAGCAGTGCTGATGTATGACGGGGACTGGTGGGGGAGGCAGCTGTAGGGTACCCCCTGCCCACCTGCTGAGCATATCCCCACGGTCTTTTCTGGCCCCTCAGAACCCTGCCCTCTGCTCCATCCATATCTGACAGGAACACAGGCTGCAGTGCTGCCCCCCACCCCTTGGGCCACCTAAAACAGACCGAGTGATGTAAACCTGACAAGTTTTTATATGTACAGACACACTTGTCAAACCCCCCTCCCGCCCCTCGAGTCCCCCAGTAAAAGCCAACCCAAAGAGCATTTAAAATTAAAAGTAAAAAAAAAACAAAACACACAAAACAATCGACCTCCCCCCCCACCTCAAAAAAAAAAAAAAACCCAACTCAGTCCCCAGCTGGGTCTCAGGTGGGAAATGGGGATGTGCCGTGTCCCGAGGTGTGGTGGAGATGGGATAAAGTGACCTCTTCAAAACAGGGTGCGGGGGAAACTGAGTCCCAGGCGCTCTCCCATGAGCTCCCCCAGCTTGCTCCGGCCAGCGGTGGGGACGGGGCAGGGGTTCAGTAGTACGAGCTGGCCCGGGCTGTGCCTCGGGGACAGTCCTGGAGCATGGCCCAGACACCGGGGAGACAGTTCATAGGTAAAAAGCTAAAAACTTCGTGGGGGCCGGCAGGGAGGGTGGCGGAGGTGAGAAGGCACCGAGGCCCCCCAGCCACTGTGTCCCCACCAGTGTCCCCGCGGCCGGTGGGCGCCCTTAGGACTCCGAGGAGGAGTGGGAGACGCTCTGGAGCAGCGATTTGTATATGGCAGAGTTCAGGAAGCGGGGGTAGGAGTCTCTGTGCATCAGCGTGTAGATCTGGAGCTGTGCGTCGTCGAAGGTGTGCGAGGACGGCTCCTGCATCTTCCGGTTGATGACTTCCCGCACCCGCGAGTCCAGGCTCACCTGGGCGGCAGGGAGAGAAATTGGGGGCTGGGGGACACCCAAGGACGAGCCCCCAGACCCAGCACCCACCCCTGCACCAGCTCTCGTGGGAAATTGAGTATCAGTACAGCACTGTGTGCCAGACGTGGGAAGACCACGGTGAGCTCCATCCTGGGTGATACTGGCCCCAGAACTGGGGTGGTTTACGGAAGGTTGCAGGGAGGACCAGGGAGCTCTCTGGGTCCCCTGCCTTGTCCCCCAGCTGGGCACAGGGAGGCGGGTGGGGGTGCTCCCGCCCTGGGTGCTCCCACTTCGGCGATGCCGCAGGCCGGGATGCAGCAGCATCTCCTCGGCCCGATGGTGCCCTCGTGAGGTCTCGGCCCTGCAGCACAACCTGGCCTGTGATCCCACGGCCGGCTGCGTCCTGAGGATTTTGCGGGGCCAAGGCTCCTCTCCCTACTGCCGTTACCCTGCCAAACTCATCCCCAAACTGTCACAGGGCTGTGGCGGCAGCTGGGACAGAGCCCTCTCCCTAAGAATCCTCCCCAGCCTCATTTTAGTCCGAGCCACCCCCTCAGGGGCTCTGCCTCGTACCTCCTTGGGAGAGAGGATGGAGATGTAATCCTCGTAGATCATCCTGGCCTTCTCGTCAATGGTGTGCTTGTTGCACTCGGTTTTGAGCTCCTCACACGCCAGCCAGAAGAGCATGTTCTCCTCGCTGTACTCAGTCCGCAAAAACTCCCGGAAGACGTTGCGCCCCGCCGGGCTCTTCATCAGCTTGTCGAAAGACTGTGCCCAGCCCTGCACCTCCTCCGGCGTGGGTTTGGCACTGACAGATCCAGGGGAAGGCAAGGACACAGCGTTACAGCTGGCCAGGGAGGGCAGAAGGGACGGTGCCATGCTGCTCCCCCCTCCACGGCACTGCCCCTGCACTCACCACGCTTCACAGTTAGGGATGGTCTCCAGTTTGGTCTCCCGGGATGCCCTCCATGCTCGCTCCCGGTCCTCGTTCCTAACGGGGAGACAGAAAGGTAGTCAGGGGCATTGGGGGCACTCACAGACCCCCACCTTGACCCCTGAATCTCCTCTGTGGGCACCAGCATCCCCCACCCATCCCCTCCCCTCACCCACTGCCCCGGTGCCACCCTGGCTCCCTCGTGCAGTTTTGCTGTCACCATGAGAGGGTGTCCCTGCGCTCCGGCAATGCCATGGCCCCGCTCCCGCTCCTCCGCCTGGGCCCCGTGCCAGGGCTGCGTGCCAGGGATGTGTGCCAGGACTGAGCCGAGCCGGAGTGGACGCAGCAGCCGGCAGAGGTCAGTGCCGGATCAGCCCACGGCAAAGCCGCTGTGAACTGTCACACCAATAAATAAACAAGGGTCCATTGGTGACACCCCAGCACCGGTTCAGCCCGAGGGCAGATCGTGGGATGGAGGTGGTGGGGCTGGGAGATGCTGGTGTCCCTTGTCCCCGCTGCCCCTAGCCCCCAGGGGGCCAGTGGCACAAGCGGAGAGCGGCCATCAACCAACTTCCCTCAGGCCCTTGAATTTTGGCGCCCGGCACTGACCACAGCCCTTCCTGCTTGCGACACCGTCCCTCGCTGCTCGCACAGGACTGACTGTGCAAACCTCTGCCCCAGCGTGGGCGGCTGGGGTGGGCAAAGCTGCAGGCATGTCCCTGCCTGTGCCACCCCCAGGGCTCGCTGCCTGCTGTGCCTGAGCCCCAGCGTGGCTGCCACCCGGCACTGCTTGCTCTGGGAAGGGGATACAGGATGCAACCTCCCTGGGATTCTGTCCCATCTCTGCTCACAGGGAAGGGACATTGCCCTTGGCCAAATGCCACTGAGCCCAGGGCAGTGTCCAGGAAGGAGATGCACAGGGTTCAGCTCCAGGGTTTGTTCCTCACAGCTCTCAATGGCCATAAAGCCCAAAGCTGCTGCAAAGCCCGCAACCATCAGCAATCTCTAAGCAAGCAGATGCTGAAGATGAAGAGCAGATGGGCTATCCAGAGAATAAGGAACTGTGGATCCTCAGTGAGGACAGGAGATACAGCTGGAGGCAAGCAGCTGGTTAAATCCTTGGCTTTGGGTAGTGCTGGAAGGGCAGGGCTGGATGCTGCACCTTCTGCTCCAAGGCAGAGCTTCCCAGAGGGCTCACATGGACTAGAGACATCCCTTCCTGGAGACCACCAGTGCAGCACCATGGGGTCCCACTGCTGCTTTCTGCTCTATGTATTCTAAAAGATTTGGCTGATGGATAGGAGTCATGGTGCACTCAGGCTCAGCTCAGGCTCACTGGGGCTCTGTGCTGGGGAGAGCCCCATGCCACAGTTCCACTGATGCCCATCTGCTTCAGGGCACCTGGAGTTTACACCTGCCTAACCACATGCCTGTTCTGCTCTCAGCTCCCAACCCAATGAGCACACAAGTAGTCTGGAGGCTCAGTGAGTGGGGCTGGCTCCATCCCAGCTGCCCTCCTGCACCCACTGCCCATGGCATGGGTGCTACACCTGGGCTGCAGAGAATCCAGCAGTGGGGGCTGCTGTGGGACCCCATCTCCCTCAGACCTGGCTGCCTGCTTGGGCAGGAGCCACGTCCAAGCACTTGGTGCTGCACAAAGCACAGAGGAGCAGCAACACTCGTGCAATCCCTGCATCCCTGGAAATGTTCAAGGCCAGGTTGGACAGGGCTTGGAGCAACCTGGTCCAGTGCAAGGTGTCCCTGCTCATGGAACACGGCTGGAACTGGATGGTCTTTAAGATCCCTTCCAACCCAAGCCTTCCTATGATTCTGTGATCACCGCTGCCTACGGGACCCCTGAATTAAGGATGACGAGGTGGGTGGGCGATGCTCACTGGCCCCACAGGAGCCTGGGCTGGGGTGGGACGTACCATGAGCAGCTGCAGCAGCAGCACCAGCAGAAGCAGCAGGCGTTGGGGCGGTGGTTGCTGGCGGGTTGCACCGTTGTCGGAGAAGTCTCATGTCGGGACATCGGAAGGGGTGTCTCTGCGGACGCGGGTCCTGCGTACTGGAAGGCAGGAGGGCAGGGAGCAGGTGAGCGAGCTGTCCACAATCAGCCCCCACCACGTGCAAGCACACAGAGGTTCATGGGGCACCCCTGTGCAGTGACTTGCTCTGATTCAGTTTTGGCCCCTGCTTGCCACCCCGGCCCTGGGTCAGTCACCCTCACCTGCGTCCCAGCCTCATACACGGTGGACGGGGTCGGTTCGTGCTCTGGGGGCTGTTGTGCCGCTCTCCACTCCTCCCAGCCTGCGGGTGAGCCGTGCCCAGACCCCCCGGCTAACGTCCCTGCCGCCTCCTGGATGGAGCCTGTGGGGAGAGGAACCACGTTACTTCAGTGGAACCGCCAGCCTTGAGCGCTCAGGGGCTGCTCCGTGCCAAGGAAAGCCCTGGGCAGGTGGCGAGCTGGGGCAGGGCAGCAGGCAAAGCACAGGAAAAGGAAGGCAGAAGGAAAGTAGAAGAGGAAACACATAGGGAGATGCTTTGCCAGACCCCTGCCCTGCCTGGGATCCCCTCCCACGGTTTGGGGATGCTGTGGGGCCTGCTGCAGGCAGCAGTGGGGCTGGGCAGGGTGTGGGGCTCAGTGCTGGCCTTGCACATCCCTGGCCGTGCCTCGTGCTGTGGGGAAGTGTGGCTGGACCCCCTGGTGCCTTCAGGCACGGGATGGGGAAGTCGGAGCTACTCCACGACATCATGTGAGTGGAAGGAAATGGGGTGGTGGTGGGGAGTTTTCACAGCTCCCAGTGTTAAACCAAACCTTATCCTATGGCCCCTGCCTGCACTGCTTGCTCAGCCTGGAGCAGGGATGCTCCTGGGCAGGAGCAATGCTGGGCACTGGGCTCAGCACCCACCTCTGCGTGGGCAGTGGTGAGGACACGGGCACAGCTGGCTCTGCCTCTCTGTGCCCTGCCAAGGGTGATGGGCAGCAATCAGTCTGTTCCCTGTCAGAAGGAAGGAATGGGAGCAGGGCCAACAGGCAGGCAGACCCCCAGACATCTCAGCCCCAGCATCCCCACTTTGAGCTGCCCCAGGTCTCATCACCTCAAGTCTGAGTCCTGCTGTGGACTCAGCAGGGGAACAGAGCCAGGGTGTGGGTCCCAGCTGGGGACAGAGCTGTCCCCAGAACCCCCACTGAGTCCTGGCAGTGTGGCCCCCCCTGTCCCAGCATGGCCATCACCCAGCAGCATTTTCCCGGGCCCTCACAAACCCTCCCAGTGCTCCTGCAGGAACGAAAAAGGAGAGAGTCTGTGTTTCACTCCAATTGTCCCTATTTATAGCCCCGAGTGCTGGCAGGATGGCTGTGACTTTGTCGCCCAGTTCAGCAGCAGCTCTGCTCCCTCTCACCCTCTGCTGCCCTCAGGTCCATTTAACTCCCCGCTTTTTCCCTTTCCTTTGCTCCCCCTGGCCCAACCCTCTTCCACCCCTGGCACCCTCCTTCCTGCTGCCCTCCCACATTCCACAGCTCACCCCAAGGCACTCGGTGCTGCCGGGGCTGCGGCACCAATGACAGCAACTGGTGTCGAGACTGTGGGAATGGGTTGAGCAGGAGGAAACCTTGAAGGCTGGGAAAACCCTGCTCCTTCCCAGCCCACCCTGGCTCTGCCATGGCCCTTGGGTGTGCAATGGGAGGACTGGGAGTGACTGAGGTACAGGCATGTGAGGCCAGCGTGTGGCTTTGCTCTGGGGGACTCCCAGGTACTTTGCTTCACTCCGTGGCCGGAGCTGACCTGCAAGGGGCTGAGCCAACACACCCTGGAGAGGCAGCAGGACTGGGCACCATCCCTCTGTATGGAGCCTCCCCTCCCCATGCCGAAGGGTGCACTCAGCACCCTGCCAGGAGCAGGATAAGCCCGTCGTGGATGCCGAGGCACACACCCAGGGCCATCTCGACTGCGTGGGCTGTGCCACAGGGAACAGGGAGGAGGGAGCTGTGGGGCTTCAAAGGAACTCTGTCCCATGGCACCAAGAGGCGATGCTGGCACCAGCACATCTGGACTGGCACTAAAGGGCAATGCCAGCACATTCTGACTGGCACTGAAGGGCACTGGCATCACGCTCCAGATTTGCAGGGATGGTTTCCCAGCACCGTCTGTGCCCCCCTCGACACTCACAACACACCCCACCTCACCACGTCGGCGGGGGCCGTGTGCCATGGGACTGTTACCAGCTGCCCTGGTGCCAGCCACCCCCGTGGGGCTGCCAGGGCCAGCAGATAGGGAAGTCCTGGCGGGTGGCAGAGCCTGTGAGTGCCGGAGGGAAGACGAGGGCATGCGCACGAGGCTGCAAAAAGAGGAAGGATGACAAAAAGGCGACTGTTTCCCCACAGAGAGAAGAAGGGACGCCCCAAAAGCCTCCCTCGCTGAGCTCCCTGAGGCCCCCATGAGCCTGGGAGTCCCAGTTTCCCTCGGCTGTGCCAACTCATGCGCCTGGGACATGCCCACGAGTCTGGCACCACACTGTCCTCTCGCCAAATGCAGACGGGACCCCACCACACAATCAGACAAGACGAACCTTCCCCAAAATCGCTGTTAAAGGGAAACCTCCCACATGGCCTTGCCGAGGTGCCAGGACAGCTCTATCCCATTCACCTGCACACAAAGCACGCTGTGCCCTGCTCACCTCAGGCAAAGCAGACGCCAAAGTCACCCTGTGCCAGCTGCAGTGGGAACTGTGGCGTTGTGGTGCCCAGGCAGCCCACACCAAAGTGATGGCAAATACTGGCCCTGAGGATGATACTTCTCCACGCACCCCACATTCCCCCAGCACCCTGGCCAGGGCTGGAGCCCTGAGCAGTGCTTCATCCCCCTCCAGCCACCCCCACCTCTGCAGTGTGGGGCACAAACCAGTGCCCACCTGGGTGCAGGGGCACCCCCAGCACAGCCTGCACTGACCCCCGTGCTGGGAGGGCAGGGCAGTGTGGGGGGACCTGCCGTGCCGTGTCCGTACCTGCAGCCTGGCCATCCCGTGGTGGCGGCGGGTGCCAGCCAGGGTGACCCCGGCCAGCTCAGGGGGCGTGTGGCATTGCCAGGAGCGCCGGATCTGCGGGCAGGGAGGTGGGGGAGAAAAGAAGAGAGAAAGAGAAAAGAAAAGCGGCCGAACACATCCTCTCACAGGAAAGGGAGTGGTAAGGGAAGTGGCAAACTCAACTGTAGAGTTCAGGCCTTTTTTGGGAAAGCCCCGGCCCAGCCCGGCTGCTCTCCTTGCTGCTCCATCACAGGCCACCAGTCCTGACAGGGCAGGAGTGGGTCCCACCAGTGGCTGAGCCAGCTCAGCCTCTTGCTGCTAGGTCAGCCTCCTGCTTCCCAGCCCTTGGATGGATCCGGCAGCTACCACAGGCACGAGGGCTTCCCAGCCAGGACTGGCACTGACAGCGGCATCTCAGAGATAACCCTGGCATGCTGGTGCTGGAACAACCCCATGACCAAGGAAGCAGCTCTGCCAAGGAGAGACTGGCAAGGATATGTCCCCAGGGTGGACATGGGCTGGTTCTTGGTGACCAGCCGAGGCTACTTCAAAGCAACAGTGCTTCCCACCGGTGTCCCCGGTGCCTATGGCACTGCCCGTGGGGTGCAGACACCGGCAGCGAGGTGGGCATTGAGGCAAAGGGCTGTGCCTGAGGGTGGGCTGAGTCAGAGTGGCCGGCAGTGTCTCCCGGCAGCCTCGTCCGTGTGAGGTGGGATGTGCCAGCCTGCCGCACAGAGTGCAGCCCCGCTCCCTCCGCCAAGAGTGACTCACAAACAAAGTTGTTTGGTTTTTTTCCTCTTCAGGAAAAAAAAAAAAAAAAGAAACAGAAGAGAGAGAAATCAGATGCCCAACCTCTGTTTTCTTGATTAAATTCACCCTCGGCATTGCTGTGGGCGGAGGACGCTCCAGTCCCAGCACACACCAGCGATCAACACCCCTTGTGGTCTCTGCTGGCGGCTGCCCCTCACTCCCACGGTCTCACCACAGGTGGAAAAGGGGAGAAAACGAGAGAAAGAGGAAGGGGGACGATGGCACCTCCCCCACACTCCCCTGGGGCTGTGGCATGTGCCCACTATCAGCTCGCCCCAGTGCTCTGTTAGGCTCAGCCGCTTGCCTCCCTTGCCTTCCCAGGGACTCGGGCTGTTATCTCCTCTCTTTCTAAGTCTGCAACCACTGGCACCCAAAACCCAAGGCACCTGTGCTGCCGTTGTCCCCATCTGGACGTTTCCATCCCATCTAGACGGAAACGTCCAGATGGGGACAACGGCAGCATCTGGATAGAAACGTCCTCATCACCCCAAAGTCACCCTCTGCTTCAGCAGCTCCTTCCTCTGCCATCACCTCTCAGCCCTTGCTGCTGCCCACCTGGTGCTCACCTGGTGCTCAGCTGGGCTTTGCTTCTCAGGGCACCTGAACCTCATTTATTTCCCGGATGGTTTTCCAGGAATCTGTTTGCTGCTGCCAGGCAGGGCCAGCTCTGAGAGCTGGGGGCTGCCAGAATGCAGCCACGCTCCCATGAGGAAGCCTCTGGCACCCCAAGCTCACTGGCACCAAGGGTAGTTTTGTACCTTTTGTTCTTTGGCTGCCTCTGGCCATTCCTCACCCCAGGAATATCCCTTCATATTTTATGGGTCAAAACTGGGATGGCAGCTTTGCTGCTCATCACAGACCCCCACAGAGATCATTTGGGTGGGGGTGATGTACACACCCCCAATGCTAGCAGAGACACCATCCCTGGCCAAGTCCCTGTCACAGGCCAGTGATGCCTCAGTGGGAAGCAATGCCGGATCCAGCCCCTCTCCATGCCTGGGAGGAGCTGCAAACACCCATCACCTGTGAGACCAGCCACGCTGGATCAGCGCGAGGAGAGCTTGGCCTCCCCAGCCGCCCGCGCGCCGCTGGATTCTCCAGTGTCTAATAAGGGCTCAGCCCAGCCTGCAGCTTCCCCACCCCCTCCCTGGCATTCTCCCAGGAGGTCCCAGCACCTCTGATCTCTGCCAAATTTGGCTGAAACCAGCCACCGAGTAACAATCAGAGGCGAGGCAGCCCAGCAGGCAGTCAGGGTGGGTGACAGGGGGCTGGCACCTCCCAGGACCTTTCAGCCGGGGTTACCCTCGGGGTAACCACTGAGACACCGCTGCTGAGCCCCACAGCTGCCTCCCGCCCCCACAGCCTGTCCCAGCCACCTGCCAGCAGCACAGGAAGTTTTAGGAGTTATTTTTAGACCTCGTTTTCAACCCCCCCTTTAGCAATCTACTCGAAAAAAGATTAAAGAGGTTGAGGGCTTGAGCCCCCTGGCTCTGCGGGATGGGGCTGGGCTGACCCCAATACTACCAGCGTGGAAGTGCCAGCGATCCCACCAGTGGCTGGGTGGGCTCCCTGGGTCCTGCTGGGATGAGGGGGTGGGTGATGCTCATGTGGGTGCACCCTGCCATGTCCTCACTGCCCTGAGAGCGCGTGGCACTGATAACGCCGCAGATGTGCCCGCGCACGGGGTGGAGGAGGTGTCGGCAGCCAGTGGATGCCTTTGGAGAGATCTTCTGCCCTGCAGTGATTTTTCTGCCATTCCCAGAGACTGGGAAGGCAGGTCCTGCCAATGAGAACTGCGAGATGCTGCAGTGTGTCCCAACATCTTCCCTGGTCCTTTGCACCGTGAGGGTTGACTGCCCCATGGGCGCCTCTCCTGCCAGGATGGTGTCCTTCTCCAGACCAACCATCTCCTCTGCTCCCAGTGCACTTCTGCTCAAGCATCCTCCAAGCCAAATCCCACCATGAGCCCTCCAATAAGGACCACATGAGCCTCTCCAGCACCTGCTGAGCAGAACAGACCTGTGGCTCTGTCCTGGCACAGCAGCTGCTGGGTGGCACGACGAGCACAGCGCTGCCAGCACCCACCCCCCGACCCCAACTTTGGCACTGAAACAGAGTTGATTATTTTATAGCATAAAAATAGCACCCGCCCCAATCAGCTGGATGGTTTAATAAGGCAAGCCTGCAAGCCCTGACAACTATGTTTCTATTAGTAGAGGTATTGTGGCGTTAAGGCAGACGCCTGTTCCGCCTTCAGAAATGATCCATGGGAAAGGAGAAATCAGTGATCGATACTCAGCAGGGGCTAAACAGTCTGGATGAAGCCTGGTGGCTGATGGGGGGGAAGAGGAGAGAAAAGGGAGGGATATGGCATTGGCATAGCCGGGGTGAGAGCTGAGCGGGGTGGGTGGTGGGGTGTTCTCTGTCCATGGGGTGCTGCCAGACCAGGAGCTGCACGTTCCTATCTCAGCACATGGCAGTGTGGGCAGCATCACGACCCCCTGGGATCATGGGACAGTGGTAATCTGGAGGATAAGGGTTCTAGGAGGGGTGCTAGGATGACTGAGGATACTACGAGGAATTGCACCTTTCAAGGAAACAAGGAACCAGATGGAGAATCAAGGTGGGATTGGGATGAAAAGGAGGGACACAGGGAAATGCTGAACCAAAGAGCTCACTTACCATGGCTCCCAGACCTCCCAATGCAACTGATTTTCCCCCCAAGCCCCAGCATGAGACCAAATCCCGCCGGCTGCATCCGGAGCCCTGCATGGGAGGCACCATCTGGGCATGAGGTGGTTTGGGAGTGTGTGCTGGCACAGGCAGGAGGTGGGTCTGACCACGCCAAGGACAGGTCTGGCCCTGCTCTCCAGCCACACTCCCTGCCCAAAGCGTGGCCCTGCGTGGCATTGATGTGGTCAGGGCAGGGCTGAGACCAGCAGCTGGCTCAACCAGCAGAGGGACCGGCCAGGCCGGGGCCATACCAGCAGGACGGCTGGGGACAAGGGGCAGCATCTCCCAAATGCTGCACCCCGGGGCATTTGCCCACCATGGTTTATTTGCCTGGGCAGCTGCAGGTGCTGCTGCCTTCTGAGGTCTGCCTTCAGGCAGGTGTCACTCCTCTCTGGTGAGTGCCTAGGCCCAGCCCCAGTGCCACCACGGGTCCCCGGACCAGAGCTTGCAGAGTTGAGCTTTCACTTGCACCAGAAAACTTCCTCCCGCATCAGACTTTGATCCTATGTTAAAACAGTGGGGACTGCAGGATGAGCCTCCTAGGAGACCATCCTGCAGGTAAATACCCAGGGTAATGGGCATCTGGTGACCTGATGCCCTGTCTCAAGTTCTGGAGCATCCCAAGGGTCACAAGTGACCCCTGTGCTGTGATCACAGTGCCAGGACAGCAGTGAGGCTCTGCCCTGCCCCGGCTGTGAGAAGGAACAGGGAGCACTGTCAGCAATTTGTGTCCTCTGAGACCGGCTGCCCTGGTTCTTTAAACCCCAACCAAAGGGGAAGAATGATGGCAGGGCTCAGCTCTGTCACCCTGGGGAGGAGCTGGCAGAGCGGGGAGGAAGGAAGCACTGTCACCCTGTGTGGCCTCATGTCACAGAGGTGGCCCCTGGCCCTGGGGCAGTGCCAGGCAGTGCAGCTGCTGCATCCCACTGCTGCCAGACAGAGCTGCAGAAAACGGCTGGGGTGCAGGAGTCTGGCCATGGTGGATGCCCATTGCAGGCATTCTGGGCTCAGATGGAAGGAATGGGCCTTGCAGGGGATGCCAGTGAGAGATGCCCTTCCCCGAGCCCCGGGGATGCTACAGGGTTCGAGTACTGTCAGAGAACATGCACTGCTATCACAGCAATACATTTCCCTGGCCCCAAATCCCCTTTGTCAGCTCTCTCCCTGTGGGGAAACCCACACCAGGTGCTCAGGCAGGATCTTTCCTTGTTTTTTTCCAGGCTAGCGTGAAGCTTTCCTTTCCTTTTCCAGGACTCCTGCCTGCTAATGCCAATATGTACCTGTTTGCTCTCCTCCTGCCCTTTGCCCTGAAATGCTACTTGGGCATTCACCTTCTGCCAGAGGAAACTGCAGCCCTGGTTGGGTTCAAGCCTGCAGGAGCTGGGGGGAACTGGAAAACCCAAGCCCTCACCCCAAACTCCTTTGCTGACCCCTCTAGACAGAACCAGTAGTACCTCCAGCTTTGGGAGCAAGCTGCCAATGCACCCACAGCCTGTCCCCTGCACCCAGAGCCATGGCCATCCACAGGGATGCTGGGGGCTGTGTAGATCCCCTGTGCCCACCCTGTTGTTGCCTGAGCCTCCACAGTGTTTCTGCCTTCAGAGTAGGCAAGTGCTGACAAGCGAGTCTGGAGTGTGGCAAACCTGGGCCCCCAAACCCAGCAGGTCTCCACAGCTGGAGTTAAGAGCCCTGAAAAGGTCAACCGAGGCTGTTTCCAAGTGGTTAGAGAACTGGAAGGGTGGCTTGTTCTAAAACTCAACCATACATTTTCCTGCTGTCAGGAAACCCCCTTTTTTCCATGTCTAAGATGAATGGTAAAGCTGAACCCCAAAGGTCTTTGTTGTTGTTTTCATTGCTGCTCCACCCTCCCCCTGGTTAAATCTCTGCTTCCACGAAATGGCCAAGGGCAGGAGCTTTTGCAGGATGGGTGAGTGGCAGAGTTGCTCCCCGGTCTCTCCTGGTACACTAATCTGGGATGGCTGAGGTCACACAGACCCGGAGGAGCCGATGGGGTGGGCTGGGGCATCACCCTCCATGCCCACCACAGTGACTGGGGAGGGGGAAAAATCACAGGCAGGGGTTTTGTTAGTGGTCCCCTTTGAAGAAGGAACCCAGTGGATTTCCTGCCAAAAATAACAGAAATAACATAATTCTCCACGCTCCCAGGGAGTGCTTTCGCAGAAGGGTGAAAGGTCGATCAGAACTCCAGGGTTGCTGCCTTGTTTTACACAGCAGTCAGGATCCAGACAGAGCCAGGATTCTGCCTTCACTATAGTTTTACCCCAAAGCCACCAGTTCCTCTGTCCCCAGGTCCCAGCAGCTCCCGAGCAGAGTGGGCAGTGCCACAGGGAACTCACCCCATGCCTCGTGGACCAGCACAGCCAATGCCTCCTACAGAGCATGCACAGCTGGATTTAAGATGTTCTATCCCAGTGAAAAGTTATGGATGTCCTCAAACCTGTGGGTGTAGAGGGGAGAGCCAGCCGGTGGGGTTATTGGAGTTACCATCACACTTTTGGATGGCAAGTGAGGATTCGGGGCTTTCTGCAGGTCACCACCCCTGTGCTACATGGGGCAAGCCATGGAGAAGCAGCTGGGGAAGGAGATGGGCTGGCTGAGCCCAACACTGATAGGAATGAGCTGAAGGAGGCTTGTGTGGCGCTGGACCGGAATGGTGTGAATAGGGAGATGCCTGTGGGGCTGGATGCCTGTTCCCTGAGCTGCCAGAGCAGGGGCAGTGATGGCACCTCAGAGCTGCTTCCCAGTCTGTGACAGGGTGCTTGGAGTCCCTGCAAGTTCAGTTCTTTCCCTTCTCACACCACAGAAAATGTCAGGTGTTCTTCACCTATCCTGTACTCCCTACAGGCAAAACCCGTGTTGTAACACATTGGGCGATGCAAATAACAACTGATAAGGTCCAAGATCTTTTCCTCTCCCCAGAATAGGAGGTAGCTATGAAATAGTGTATATAAAAACCTGTCTTCATATCTCCCCCTCTCTGAACAGCTTCTGTAAAGGAAATGCAGAGAGATGTGCAGATGAATAAGGAACTTAGCAATAGGATGTCTCGGCGAAGGCCATGGGCACTGGATCACCTGGAATCTGCTGTTATTCCACACCAGAGCCCAGCATGCCAAACCCTGAGAGCATGTGGCATGCCAGCAGTGATGCCTGCTGGCCTTGCTCTGCCCTGGCCACTCTGCTTTTTTTTGGGGTGCTCAGGCATGGCCAGGGAGGTGGTGCAGGAACTGATCCAAGGAGCAGGAGGAGCAGGAGGGGAAAGGTAGGGTAGACTGTAGGATGGCTCAGGAGTGACACCAGCACCAAGCGTGGCTCTTACCTCCCCTTCAGCTGACTTTCCAAAATTATATTTTACCCAGAGGATAAAAATGTGGAAAAAAAGGAGGAAAAGCCACACCAGCTCAAGCTCACACTCCACAGAGGTTGAGGAATGACACAGTTGCTTCTTTGCCAGTGTGGACCTGTTGCTCACAAGGAAGAGCCCTGAGCACCCCCTTCATACCAGCCCAGCTGAAACTTGATGCTGGAGCCCAAGACCAATCATAAAAGTGAGTCTAGAACCAAAGCTCAGCAAAGATGGGAGATGATGCACTTCCAGAGGCGGCTGGGATGTGCTGCTCCAGCACCTTGGGCAGACTCAGCACTAACTACCCCACCAAGGTATTTTTCTCCCTTACCCTTTCTGGGTTTGAGTCGAATTATCCGATTATTTGCCTTCGGTTCCTTCTTTTTTTTAATAACAATATCAAGCCGGGCCTGCACCCTGATTGAGTTGTATTCCTGTCACTAAACTCCTGCTTCTCCACTATAATCCTGCGAGGTGGAGTTTGTTTAATTGCTGAAGAACACGACTGTATTTTGATTAGTGGCTTGAGTCATTTGTGGGGAAGGGCTGATGCGGAGCAGCTAAAATCCTTGTAGGGAAATCTGATGTGGCGCTCTCCCTTGGGAGATACTCTGAAATATGTGCCCACTGGGGCGACCCGTTTTCCCAAAGAAAACCATATCCAACAGGCCAGCAAGTGCCACGGCTTCGCTCATCCAGCGTGACACGGGATGAGTGTGTCTATTGACAGGGATGGAGATGCATGCAGAGGGGAATGAACTCCCCTCGAAGCAGGGGAATCCCTCCCACTCGCTTCACACTTTTTGTTTAGTTTCTTAAATAAGGCCATGGATCCGTGCCAGAGCAGCCTCATGGAAGTGGCGGGGAGAGGGAGCTTCCCGAGGGAACCTCTCCGTGCCCAGGGACGCACGCACAGCGATCCACAGGCGGAGCAGCTCCGGTGGCCGCGCCTGGACCTCTCCATCCCTCGGCTGCGGGAACACGGCGCCAAGCCGTGGCATCCCGCGACGCTGCCCACGTGATGGGCTCGTGTTGGGTGATGGTTGCATGTCACGTCCCAGTGGGGGACAGCCGTGTCCCAGGCACCACCGAGGCAGGTCCCTCTGGCCAACTCTTGGCCATGCCACTGCTGGAGGACACGGCGGGGACCTGAGCTCACGCCTGCCCTGACCTCAGCCAACCTCTCCCAGCCCCGGTGCTCCCCGAGCCCTGGACGGCCAGGTCAGGGCTCCCCATTGCCCTGAGGAGGCTCAGCACCCTCTGCATGGGCGAACAGTGAGCTGCATGGGCAGCGAACCTGCCTGGCCATCCCTGCGTGGATGCTCCGGCGCCGCCCTGGCACCCACCTGTGGGTGCAGGAGAGCCGGGGAGGCCTCCGGGGGAGATCCTCCCTGCAACCTCCGCCCCGGGCTGGGCAAACCCCGGTGCAGCCGGCCCTGCGGCTGGAGAGTGCCCCCCTCCTTCCCCCTCTCCATCCTCCTCCTCCTTCTCCTGGCAGGAGCCCTGCCCTCCCCCGGGGGGATGCGGCGGGGAGTGCCCGCTCCCTGCTCGGAGCTCGGGGTCCCCCCCGCCTCGCCGGCCGGTCCCCACGGAGCATCCCCCCGCCCCAGCGCTCGCACACGGGGCCGGTGACAGGCAGCAGCCGGACACACGGACGCACGGACAGACAGACAGACACATACACACACACACAGAGGCAGGGCTCTCCATCCTCCGCGGGGCTCGGTGCGTGTTGGGGGGGTGGGGTGGGGGAAGCCGTGCAGGAGGAAGGAGGATGCCCGGGAGCGCGCAGAGAAGGAGGGGGTGGGCAGAGCGGGGTCCGCCGGGGGAGCGAGGCTGGGCTGGGCACCGGGCGAGGCAAGGGGCGATGGGCACGCGTGTGTGTGTGTGTGTGAGTGTATGTGTGTGTGTGCGTCTGTGTGCCCCCCTCCTCTCCCCGCCCCATCCGCGGCATCCCCGGTCCGGGGCGCGGGGTACTCACGGGCCGGGCATCCGCGCCGCCGCCGCCGCCGCCGCCCCCGGGCGCCGCCGCTGCGCTGCCGCCGGGCTGGGCACCGGAGGGAGAGGGAGCGGCAGCGGGAGCGGAGCGGCGGCGGCGCCGGCACTGCGCAGGCTCCGGCCCGGCCCCGCCGGCCACTTCCGAAAGCGATTGCAGCCCTGGCACTTCCTCACGGCACACACAGCACACGCACACACACGAGAGAGAGGGGGAGAGAGAGAGGGAGACACACACACACGATCCCACACCCACACCGCGCACAGCCACGGTGCCCGCATGGGCACCCAGCACCAGCCTCAGGCACCCACTGCTGTCACCCATCGTGTAAACTGGTACCCAGTACCAGCGCCGTGTACCCAGTAGTCGCACCCTGCACCAGCACCCAGTGTCAAATAGTGGAGCACAGGACCAGAATGATATACCTGGTTCTAGTACCCACACCAGCACCATGCACCCAGTACTGGCACCCAGTAACAGCCCCCAGTGATCACACCCGGCACCAGCAACAGGCACCAGCATCATGCACTCAATACTGGCCCCCTGCATCAGCACCCAGTACCGAATATTGACACCCAGCACCAGCACCAGGCACCAACATCATGCAGCCAATACTGTCACCCTGCACCAGCACTGGGGGTCCCCTCTGCCCCTGTGGGGTGCTCGCCCATCCTTGGGATGTGGGCAAGGGCTGCCTGTGGAGCTGCCCCCAAACTGCTTCCCACCTAAGGGTCCCTGCCCAGGAGCAGCTTTCCCTATATCAGTGGTTTCTCAGTTGTTGTGGTTTTTTTTCCTCAAAAGGAGTGATTAAACATCACTAAAAATAAAGGGTGATACAACTTTGGGAGAGAAAGGAGGCATAAAAATTTCATGATCTTGCCAGCCAGGGAAATTATCCCACTTTATTATTTAGAACTTCATTAAAAACCATTTCCCTGGGAGAGGCAATGATCAAACCACCGTCTATTTCAATCCTCGAGACGTGCACTCTGCAACGTGGGGAATGTGTTTAAAATAGGCCCCAAGTGTGACTGCTGTGCTGAAAACACCGCCCCAGCCCTCACCCATGCAATCAGTGTCTCTGAGCTGAGCCCTGCTACCTCTGCACAGCAGGGTTGGACAGACCTCCCACATTTTCAACCTGCCCAGTCCAGTTCTCCAGATTTTCCTCTTTTCACCCAGCCAGCTCACTGCAGCGGGATCTACACAGCTTTCACCCAGTGGGGGCCTGCCCAGGGACCTCTGTGGACAAAGCAGGGTCCTTCCTCTGATTGCAACTTCTCGAAAGCTTCAGAGCAGCTCCAGTGTGCAGTTGTGACTGCCAGGCTGCCCCCTCCTGCTGTGTGACCGGGCCACCAGCTCTCCTGATTTTCTTTAGCGATTCATTTAACTGGAAGCTCACGAATGCCCATAAAGGCTCCCACGCCTTCAGGAACTGCTTTGTAGTGTGTGCTTGGGATTTTTAGAAATCCTCATGGACATTTGCCCCATTCCTGGAAGTGCTCAAGGCCAGGCTGGTCAGGGCTTGGAGCAACCTGATCTAGTGGAAGGTGTCCCATGGCAGGGGGTTGGAAAGAGATGAGCTGGAAAGAGATGAGTTGGAAAGAGAAGAGGTGCCTTCCAACCCAAACCATTCTAGGGTTCCAGGATTTTATGATTAGGGCTTGTGATTCCTTATGATTCTCCACCTAGTCTGTTCCTTCAGATGATGAAAAGAAAACATATTTTTCTTAAAAAAAAAAAAAAAAAAGAATAGAAAAGAAAAGAAAAAAGTATGGATTGAGAACAAATGCTTGGTGCTCCCAAACCACCCGCTGTCAGTGAACAGCCAGCACTGGGCGCTCAGGGTGCGGCAGCTTGGCCTCTCGTCTTTTCTAGCAGCTGGAAATCATCCGATCAATAGGGAGAACACTTCTCCGGGTCTGGAAAGCTGCTTTTCCCCCCGCTCCACCCTGAGGTGGGAGCAGGAGCTCCCGGAAAGAACGGGCAGCATCCCGCCGCGCCCGGAGGCACCGGCGGGGAGAGCGGCAGCCTGGGTCGAGCTGTGTCTGAGCTGGAAGGTGGCAGTCGAGTGGGGGCGGAGGGCTGCCCGGAGCCCCCTTCCCCTTCTCCTCCGCCACATCGTTACCGCACCCGCTCCCCACGGGACCGGTCCCGCCGGTCCCAGCCCCGCGCCCGCCGCTGCAGTAGCGGGACCTGCCCGCAGGTGCCGCCCGACTCCGCCGGGAGCGCGGCCGGCGGCGGCCCCGGGGGGGTCTCGGGGGGACCGGGCGGTTCGGGGATCCCCTGCGGTTCGGGGATCCCCTGCGGTTCGGGGGTCCCCGGCGCTTCGGGGGTTCTCGCTCCCGCCGGTCCCGGGGAGTCGGGGGCGGACCCACCGCGGAGCGGAGCAGCTCCGGCTCAGGAGCGCGGGGCGGCCGCGCATCATCCCGGGAGCTGCGGCCGCGTTCCTCGGGTACCCGACAGGCGCATCCGAACGGAGATCGTCGGTATTGACAGCAGGAACTCTATGGGCTCTCCGTTCCCTACTTTTCTGATGGCGTTGCTGGGTGGTCTCAGACCTGGCCAGCAGGACCAGGACAGTGACTGACCCCCTGTGCTGGGCATTGCTGGGGCCACAACTCATATCCTGCGTTCAGTTTTGAGCTCCTGATGAAACGAATGCCACTGAGGTGCTGGAGTGTGTCCAGAGAAGGGGAAGGGGCTGAAGCACAAATCTGATGAGGAGCAGTTGAGGGAACTGGGGGGCTCCGCCTGGAGAAAAGGAGGCTCAGGGAAGACTTTCTCACTCTCTGCCAGGTTCTGAAAGGAGACTGGACCCAGGTGGGGTTTGATGTCTTCTCCCAGGTGACAAGTGGCAGGACCAGAGGAAATAACCTCAAGTTGCACAAGGGAGGTTTAGGTTGGATATTAGGGAAAATTTCTTCACAGAAAGGGTTGTCTAGCATTGGGACAGGCTGCCCAGGGCAGTGGAGTCACCATCCCTGAAGAGATTTAAAAGATATGTAGATGTGGCACATGGGGACATGGTTTAGTGGTAGTCTTGGCTGTCCTGGGGTAAGGGTTTGACTCAGTGATCTTAGAGGACTTTCCAAGCAATTCTGTTGCGTTCTGATTCCATGATTCTAAGAAGGTGCTGGGTGAGCAGAGGTGAAGTCTGCCACAGGCAGCAGGGAGCTGTGAGTACAGCACAAGGCAAACACCTGCTGAGCTTGTTTTTCTCTTCAAAGAGAAGAAGTCCAGTAATTCCAGGCAGGATGCTCAGAAGCAGGAAGCCTCTTTTGATGAATATCTGAAAGGAGTCAGCCTGTGTCAGGACTGAGATACACCAAGGCTCCCAACAGATCTGAAAAGCACTATTTGATGGAGAAATCCTGTCAACAGTTGCTCAATCCCATCTCCAGAGTGTTCTGCAATATCAGCCTGGCTGCAGCAGCAGAATGGGCTGATCCCTCCCAGGGTGTTTCCAGCTTCTGTGCTCCTTAAGAGTCCAGCAGGTGATGAAGCTGGATGGATCAAGGCTGCAGAGATGCTTTGCTTTAGAAAAACCTCTTTCTCCCATCAACTATCTGGGCTTTTTGAAGCTTTCCAAGCAGCAGAGCGTGTTTGGACTGGTGTAACCAAAGGAGATGTACCTGGGACTGGGCTCTGAGGGAGCTACTGTGGTCCAAGTGGGAGGTCAAGGAGAAGCAACTCTGTGCTGTCAGCCCACAGTGAGATTGCAAACATCGTGTTCATCCTGTCCCTGAATATGCATCTCCTGTCTGCTGAGGGCACATGAGGACACAGAGAGGTGATGCTCTTGTGTGTGCACAGGGGCTGCTGGCATGTGTGGGTGCAGGAAGCAGAGCTGCTCTGGAGAACCAGCCCTGCTCGGGGTTGTAAATCCTCCCTGTGCACCACAGTCGTGGAGCTGTCTTTGCAGAACAACTGGTTTGAGCTGTGCAGTCCCACCACAGCTAAGTTATTCCCTTTAGAGAAATACCTTTATAGGTACCCTTTATAGCCTTTACTTACTTTATTAAAGCCTCAAAGCTTCCTGGGGAGTGTCAGAGCCACATGTCCCATCCTGATCTCTACCTTAGTTATCAGGTGTGCTAAAACCTGCCTATCACTCTGGCTCCCCGTGGCTGCTCACATGCTGACTTAAGAGTCATTCTGGTTGGGGTCATGTTTTTTCCACAGGGGCCTGAAGTGCAAAGATTGTATCTCCTGTACTCAGGCTTGAAGATAAAGCAACAGCTTGACATTCTGGAGTGTTGCTCTCCGCAGGTCATAGAGCAAAGTTTAAAAGAGGATTTTGCACTACCAGGAACAGCCCAGCTCCAAATTCTATCACATTTAGAAGGAAGAAGATCAATTACTTTGATTTTCTAATGTACCAGAGCTTATGCAATCACACTGTATATCAGCCCACTCATTCCAAATTCTTCTCTTTAAAATTTTTTTTTAACCCTTTGGCCAGTTTTATCAAAACCCGACACTAGTTAGAGCTCAGTTCCTGCCATTACAAACAGCTGGGCAAAGAATGACCTTGCCAGGGCTGCAACTGTGAGAAAAACCAACACATGCTGTCAGACCTTATTAGACAGCAGAGAATCCGCATGGAGCTGACATTTGATCAGTGCCCAAACCGTGGGAAAAGCTTCAGTCACTTTGTGCCCTCTCAGGCACCCAGGTCGGTCCCCCAGGAGATGCCAGCCTGCTGAAAGCCAGACTCTGCAAATTCTGCAGCTCCCAGAGCTGTTTGTTTGCTTTCCAGTGCCAAACTGGGAGGGAGAAGGAGCTTAGCAGAAGTCTTGGCCAAATGGGCTAATGCTGGTGTTCCAGGATGGGTCCAAAGGCCCCCAAACCTGCCTGGTGGTGGTGTAGAGATGCCCTCCTTGAAGGAATCACTGCAAATCATCAGCCCTGCTGTTGAGTGGCACGAGCTGGTAGTGTCTTGGAGGGCACTAAAATCCTTATTATCACCATGGTTCTCACCTGACCCTCTCAGTGAGCTACAGACTTTCTCTCAAACTCTCATCAGTGTTTGAGAGGTGGCTGAACACTTGTTATGAAGTATGTCAGAAAAAAGTTGGAAGTGGTGACAGTAAGGGCAAAACTGAGGTGGCTGGTCTCCTCTTGTTACTTCTGGCTGAAATTAAGGCAGGCAGAGGAGGTCTGGGCAGCTTTCCCTGACCACAGGATGGACAATGGAAAAAGTTGGACCAAATCCAGTGTGTTGCTGCTCTTGCAGGTGTGTGGGAAACTAGTGGAAAGTCTCCACTCTTGGGCTGCAGGGGGAAGGTGATTCTGATGATTAGAGATGGGAAGAGCGTATCTGAGGGGAAGGTTTGAGAAGTCAAGTGTCTTTAATGAAAAGAAAATAATTTGCATAAGAGGGAAGATACTCTCAGCCGTATAATCTACCCCAAGAACTACATTATCCTGTTTTTATTCTGCTGGCATGAAGAACAACTCTCTGTTGCTTCCTCCTCTCTAAATCGTTTGGTACACAGAGTTCATTAGAAATCTGGTCTGTTGAATAGCAAAGTAATGAATCTTAGTGCTTTCCATTTCCTCTGTCTGAACTGGAAAGTGTTTTTCTCACACCATCTCAGTCTGGAGCGGTAATAACAAAACCACAACTTCTGTTGCAGTTCTTTGTTTGCAGGTGGATTCCTCTGTGGACATATGTAAACACCAGTGTACATGACCTGCTGACTACAAGACAGCAGACAAAGAAAACAATGGTTATGACTTGTGTGAACAAATATCCTGATATTTCCGTTTGAACAGAGAAAACAGGTCCAGGACTCGTTGTCAGGAAAAGTTGCTCATGACTTTGAGGTTTCTCAGTTGCATGCTAAGCTGAGAACAGCTCCGACATGCAGAACAATGATTTTTGTACGTGGTTTGTGGTTTAACACCACGCAACCCTCATTTCTCATTGATCGGGTGACACTGAAATGGGTAAAGCTGTGATTACAGCCTGACTGACATGCATGCACTTCCAGGACAAACACAGCTAAGCTGCAGGATTTATATTTGCATCTTACATGAGTAAGATGCTGCGTGTGAGATGATGGAGTAAAGGAGAGCAGGGTGCTGTGCCCTGAGGAAATGTTAGCTCAGATGAGAGTTCCCAAATTGTGTCAGTTGGGAGATTTACTTCAATCGAGGGGAATAGAGACAAGAAGGAAGAATGCAGGTGTTTTCTCACTTCCCCCTTGTCTTTCTGTAATGGATGTGGGGCAGAGGCATCCCTGCACTCTTTAAGATGTTCTCCTTACAGAATTAAAGGAGTCAAAAATAAGAACCTCCCCTCTGCCTTGCAATGCCTGATCCAGTGTGGGAAGAGCTGTTTCTGAAGGGAAAGGGTTTATTTTTCTCAGTCTTGAACCAATCTCTGCTTTCCCTGCTGTGAGAGCTGGAGGAGGAGGGGAGGGTTGTCGGGCTTGTGTGTGAGGATTCATTTCCTTTGGGTCACTAAGAACCATCAGCTGGGGTTCAGCTGCCATGAGCCCACACTAAAATTGAAACAGAGGCCCCACATGAAGTGCCCTGAGTGTTTTGGAGAGGCATCCCTGCCCTGCTGCATGTTGCCAACCCCCCATTTGCTTCTGCTGCTGGAAATGGGTGTCAGGAGAGGTCTGTGCTGGTCTGATCTGCACCCTGTTGGAGCAGAGAACCTCTCACTGTTGTCCAAGGCCTGTCTTGGGGACAGATTTAAAAATATCCCTAAAAATTGACTGAGGCCTCTCTTTCTGACACGCTCCTGGATAAGATGAAAGGAGCTGTTTGCTCCTTCCCTACCCCTTTTCTCGCTGATACAGATACAAGCCATGCAGCTCTTCCTCTGCTTTGGCGAAGGGAGGGGCAGCTTCCTGTTTTTATACAGAAATTAGATTGATCCAGGATGTCTTTGTGCTGCTGCTGGTCCTGATGCACGCAGAGGGGCTGACAGCCTATGTGGGCTCTGGGAATTTTGCTTTGGCTTTCCTGCTCGTGCATTTGGCTCTCCTGGCACTGCCCCATGGATAGAGCCTTGGGGTTGAGATGTATGGAGGGACACCCCTCCGACTGACCAGTGTGGGAGACTCCCAAGCACCACTAAAAAGCCTTTCTTGCAAAAGCAGGGTCTGCATTTCCAGCTGTCCATTGCAGGGTGTTTGCAGGTTCAGCACAGCTCCATCCTGCTCCGACCATGGGACTGCCCGTCCCAGAGCAGGGCTGTATCTGGCATTAACATCCCAGGAATCTGCTCCAGGCGGGCAGGAACAAAGTGGAGAGACATGTTTACAACTGCTGGGGGGGAAGCACAGGCAGGGGAGCAGAAACAGCCTGGCATAACAGTCTCACGGTCTAGCTGTCAAGGAACTGGTCTTGGATAAGGAGAAACGGAGAGCAAGCAGCAAATTGGCTTTGCTCAGTGCTTTGGCCACAATTAATGATGAGGGAGTTGGGCAAAGGTACTGTATAATTAAGCTGGCTGATAGCAGAGTTCTGTCCAGAGCAGGAATGTGTTGTAGGCTGTCATGCTATAATTAGCAACGTTTTGTTGTAGTGCTTTTCCTTCACAAAATGCACTCGGGTAAAGTTGCCAGCTCCCCTCGGGCAGAGAGGCACCACGGCCTGATCCTGCGTGGTGGAAGGGTCTGGGTCTGGCAGAGGCCGTAGGATGAGGCTTTTCCTCCAAAAAACACCCATCTGGGAGACACAGAGTCTCCCTCTGCCTGGGGTGACCTGTGACATGGGTGATTTTGCCTGTGAGAAAGCTGGAGCATGGAGAGGTGAAGTGGCTTTCTAAGGTCACCAACTGAGTCATGGGTAAAGCCAGGAATAGAAGGCAGCAGTCAGGCTCCCAGCTGCTGTACCTATGGTTATTTCTGTTTATGCTCTTCACTTCTCTTGCCCATGGTTTACTGAGTGCATTCCAAGAGTGCATTGCCTGCCAAACTTCCTCCCCTTTAAAACCAGAAATGGACAGATAAGATAGTAAAAGAAATCACTTTAAACTGCTGGTATGTGCACAAACATACCTGAACCCCGTCCAAGTTATCAGCCAGGTTTTTTTTAATGCTCTTTTGGGGCAGGAGAAATGCCTCCAATCTCAAAGTGCCTATGGCAGTTTGCTGGCAGGATGTCAGATTTTGCCTGTCATCAAAAGGAGAAAAAATTTAAAAAGGAAAAAAACAAAGAAACATGTTAGACATATCAAAACCCTGTCAAGTGACTCCACTATAAATCCCATGAAGGCAATGGGAGAATCGTGGCTCTGGGAATTGGAAGTTTAGACTGTAAACCAAAATAAAACTGAAACTCCAAATAAATGCTACATTCTCACCCAATAAATTTTCCCAGAATTCCTTATCTACTTCTCAGTGAAGGCCTTGAGACTTTCTTCTTTCTTCCAAGGGCCCAAGGCCAGAGTATCTGGAAGGCCCTAAATCCAGGGGTAACTATTTGGCTCCTCCTTATTCTTGGCATAAGCAGAATTAGACTGCTCTGTCAACTGGTGTTCTGAGGCAGCATAAAAAGGTTAATTCAGGTGGCAGATCTGACATGAAGTCAGGTAGTTACATTAAATGGAAGCGTGATAGTGGCATGAGTGTCCAGGAATGCTGTGCTGTATCTGTCTCTCAGTCTGCTGTCCCAGAACAGGCACTGAGGAAGGGACTTGCCTACACTGTAACCTGAGCTTAACTCACTCAGACTGCCTTTGGTCATGGATCAGTGGATGGGCTGCCCTTGCATCCCAGAGCAGGATCCTGTCAACTTCTTCATACTTCTTGACTCTGTCTCTCCTTTCTCTCCTGTTTTACTTTTTTTAATTTTTTTTTCATTTTGCCCTTTAAGTTTCTATTTCAGTGCTTTTATTGCAGTCTTGTTTTATGTTTTTCTTCAATCCCTGACTGTGTGAGGCATGCAGAAGCTCCTGCTGCTGGCATGAGTCCCCTCCAAGAGCAGAGAGGTGTCTTGGTCCCCAGACTGTCATCTGAGCCTCAGGACATGTCTGTGAGCAATCCTGAGCAGTGCCGTGGAAGTGGAGAGCTGCCTGATCTTTGACCAGGAGGGATTTAGCATGGTGTGGTTTTCTATGTTTCCTCTGTTCTACTTTGCTGGACTCTTCCCAACCTTCCCTGGGATCTTTGAGGAGGGATCAGAACTGGAATAATGTTGGTTTGGTCCCCAGACATGTTGTATACACAACGTATCCATTTCGATGAGGTGACTTGCAGAGTGACCCAGGCATAAAAGCTGAGCTCTCCTCTTTGCCCTCGTGGTGATTCCCCAATGTTAGAGCTGTTGAATAGTGTAAAAAGAAAAAAAAAGCTCTCCCTCCTCCTGCCAGCCCTGGCTCCGTGCACTGGGGTTCCAGGTCCTTTCGCGGAAATTAACATTTACTTTAAGAACTAAAACAAACAAAACCCAAATAAATCCCCTCACAAAATAAGACCAATAAAAACATAGCCAAGTGCTTTGTTTTGCTTAGAAGACGCATCTTTGTACATATCCACTTGTGTGTTGCCAAGTTTTGGAAATCAGCAAAGGCTGACATTGTTTACAGCAAATTAAAGACCCTCTGGAGACACTCTGTCTTGCTTTCCAGTGTAGCCTCGGGCTGAGGGGAGGGAGGCAGTTGGACAGTAGCATAGAAGAAACCCTGTTCCAGTGTTGCTAACTATAGCATTAATTTCAGAGTCATAAATAACTTCAGTACCATGGTTACAGCACTAGCCAAGTATGATATCATTTAGTTTAGGATTAGGGGAAAATATCTTCCTCGAGGCTGTGGGTTCTAAAATAAGCAACTTTTCCAGTGTGAGTTTTCTCCCAAAGACTACACAAACTCCAGCCTGTGGCAGTAAATTAGAAGGATTACTTTGGTAGAACTGACTGGATGAGAAGTGTCAGCAGGTAAAACAGCTCAGAGAGTAGATTCTTCCAAGTTTTCTCAGGGAATGGCAAGCCTGGCACTCCATCAGCTTTCTTAGAAAACAGCACCTTCCGGGAATGAGAGCAAAGCACAGTCTTTCCAACTCAAGTTCTGAAGTGTGGAGCCATGGAGAAGAAGGTGCCTTCAGAAATCAGGTGCCACTAATGAACATTATAAAGATGGATTGAGGGGTCAGCCCTGACAGTTCCCATGGCTGCGAGGGTAACAATAGAGGAGCTGCACAAGCAAATGACAGCTCGTGTGCATCTGTTGGCCCGGTCGAGCAAACAGCTGGGATGTTTGCATTGCAAAATTTACACACAATTACACAAAATGTACACACAACATTTACATACAGATCTGCAGAACCTCGGGAGCAACTGCGAAAGGCTGTGAAATGCAAATATGCATTACATGTAGTACAGCACTGCCATGGATTACAACAAGGACGCAAATGGGATAAGGGTCTCTCATAATAGGTGAAAATTTTATGGAGGAACACTTTAAGCACGGCAAAAATGATAGGAAAAACCCAGCTTTAGGGCTCCTGGGTACAAAATACTAGACTACACAACCCAAGGCACTGATCCCATTCAAAACTGTTCAAGAAGTTATGACATGAAGTCTGTGTTGGTAGGCTTTATGCCAGATTAGATATTGTCTTTCTTCCTGCTGCCGGCATAGAGCCAGCACAAACGCTGTGTTATGGACTCTGGATAATTCAACAGAAACCTCTTTGTGTGCCCAGGCATGATCTGGATTGAATTTGTCCTGCTAAGTGATCCACTAGTGCTCAAACCTGGTATAAGGGACCAGAGAACTGTGGTATGACCTTCCATTTCAAATTTCCTTTCTTCTCTAAGGTAAGGAAAGAGAATTTTTCCCTAAACAAACACTTACAGAAATGTTTTCCCTCCGTTTAATGCCACTTCACAATATGAATTAGAGAGTGTCCCCCCATGAAATGCAATGGATAAACTTAAGCACACAGTGAAAAATGAAATGTACTTTTTATTTCTGCTCTCCCTGGTTCTAATCACGCAGAGAGCATCTGAAAAGTGACATTTTGGGATAGGCTGAACAAGTCTGATTGACACACTGCATTCATTAGCCCTCTCTCTCACTGCTAACAGCCTGATCCCTGCTGAGAGATCCTCTGATGGTTAACTTAGTCCCAGCTCCCGAGAGCAGAGTCTCAGGTTTCAAGGTGATTTTGGGCTTCTGCAGTTCTGAGCAGCCTGACAACCCAGGCCTCTTTCTTTTGCTCTTTGTCTATGCTGAGCTTGGCTTCTGAAGTACCTGTTATCCATCATGAAGATGTGGGAGGCCAGCATGGTTTTCATTTTCTCAGCAGTGGGCTCGGCGAATACCACATACCTTGCCCTCTCCTGGGCTGTGTTGAACAGAGGGATGCTTTTGGTTTAGGAATAGTCCTCCAGTGTGTGTGTGAGCCTCTCTGTCTTGAAGTCATCTTTATTGCAGATGTGAGTAGCAAAGCAGCCTAAAGGAGAGAAAAGGAGGAAGATTACAGAATTACGTTTGTGTATGAGGACAGAGGTTTTTTGAGTTAGCTGGTATTAATTACATGAAAAAATATAAAGGCCATCTGGCCGAGGGAGTGGCTAGAAGAGGTCAACTGATATTAGTACTAATTAAGGGTGCCAATAGCTTCTTTACTTCAGCCAGTGAATAAAAGTGCTGCTGTCAGGCTCTGAAGATGCTCGTGGCTTTGATGCTGACCTGTCCTTTAACCCTCGCAAAGTCAAACCTTTGTCATTTCTTGTACTGAGCCCATTTTCTCTGCCTGAACTGCAGGACATCCATTCACTGCTGATATAATATGGTACCCTCATCTACACTGGGATTTCTACCACCACTCTTAAAATGACCCAGTCTTATTTCATCAGAGTTATTTAGAGCTTCACTGTTCTGTTCAAATCCTCTGCTGTCAGGCAAAAGGGTCAGGTCTGGTCCACTTGAGCTATTTTGCAGGTAGTTGAGCTGCAACATGCCAAACAGCCTGCTCCATGTTTGGGATGGGGCCTGGCTAGTCCAAGGAGCACTCTGTCCTGTGAGGAGAAACCATCTGCCAGAGCTGTGCATGCATCTCTGCTTGGAAGCTCCTGGAAGCTGCTCAAGTGTAGTTTAGAAATATGCAGGCAATTATGTACCACTGCTGTTGTACTAAGACTGCCAGCTGTGGGGTCAGGTTGTCCCCTTTGTTTCCCAGTAATTACTATTTTTAGTGCAGGTTTCATGAGCCCAAAGGTCCTCTGGCTGTGCTCTGTAACAGCTTCAGAAAAGACAGATGGGGCATTACAGGCACAGTGTACTTAGTCCCTGCCACTCATGAGAGTCAAAGTCCAATTCATTTGATTAAAGAACATTGTTTTCAAGTTCTGAGAAAACCTGTCTCTGGGTGCAAGCAGAATACCTGCAGCAGAAACGTAACTTAACAGGGAATAATTTTGCCTACAAAGTAAAACAGGAAGATTGCAAATGCTCAGGGATCACAGGGAAAGTCTGTCGAGGCTGGTGTTTTGTTTCAGTAGCTCGGATCGTGTCAGCTTGTCAAGTGCATCCTGAGAGATTCGTAGCCCTCCTCAATTCCAAGACAGGCTGGGACCTAAACCAAACTGAAATGTAAGGAAGGAATTGGGCAGGCAGGCGCTGGCCAGAATAAATCAGCACAGCTCCCCAGTTCAGAGCAGTGGGGAAGCCGGGCCAGGCAGCATTCCTGGAACTGTGGTTCAGGCTCAGTCCAAACGCTGAGGGGCCGTCCCAGCTGCAGTGTGAGCTGAGGGCATGAGTCAAAGCCACGAGAGGCTGCCATGACCTTGCCAAGTATAAAAAGCCCCGAGATGCTCTGTGCTGCCTTGCCTGTGCTGATTGCTTCTGGCTGAGAGCAACGGAGAAGGTACGAGCCACTGGCTATCAATTGCTCAAGAGATCAAGACAGCCCAACACATGTGTTGCTCAAAAAGCATTATATATATTCTAACCTTTCACATACATCAACCAGCTGATCCCTGTAAGAGGCCTGGGAAGATCCCGAGTAGCGCAGTTCTCGTTTTACTGAAGCCACAAATGCTAATTAGCTGACTGAAGGTTGCAAACTCAGCACCCATGTTAAAACTGGGAGTCAGGGAGTTCTTCTGCTCATCCCTTGCTGCTGCTGACATGTACCTGCAGCATTCATGGCAGCTGGGAAGCCACAGCTCTTGCAGAAAGCCCTATCACACAAACACAGGGGTCTCACATTTAGGATGTCATCACGACAGACAAGCCCAGCCAGGCAGAGTTAGACCAAGAACTTCTGAAAACAGTCTGTGTAAAACAGAAACTACTGTTGAATTTAGCTTGTTGCTACTGAAACAGGTTCCTTGGAGTCTCTCCAGTATTCTAGAATAAACCCTGCAGTCTAGCTCCTGGTTTCAACCCTCAGTGTAAAACACAGCTGACTGCAGATTAACACAAGGTGACCAACGACTGCAGGTCAAAATTATACTCCAGGTGGATTAAACACAGATATTATGGCTCAAATGTGACGAGGTGGCTGCCAGAACTGAAAGACACAGGGAGAATGAATATAAACCCATGGAGGAAGTCTGAGAGCTGAGATTGTTTTCACCAAGCCATGTGAACCAAACCTGTCAAGTTTCACACGAAGAGCAGCCCGAGGCACAATCGTTTAGTTCTTAGAAACTGGAATTTGTAATAAATATGTGACACCCTGTGGTAACCAGAAACTATTATTATCACAGGAAATGCTACTGGTCAGGAGGAACAAATGTGTTTGATCCCCACGGTGCAAACAAGCGTTTGAATTTGTCTGTCCTGCACAGATCCTCGGGTTTATTACATGGGCAATGTTCTTAATAACAAGAGAGACTGGGTAAATTGGTTTGACTCTAAGCAGACAAGCTGACAAGTCATGGAGAATAACATGTTCAGAGCAGAGGGATATTGTGGAGTGTAAGCAGTCTGCCTTTGCCTCAGCTGGGTTCTCCTTAGGGTGATCTGTACCCTGATGAACGTGACTAGCAGGAAGGTAAATAGATTTAATTTACATATTAATAGAAAAGAAGAAAGTTTGGAGGGTTTATAACACAACAGTGGAAGGCAGGTGGCAGTTTGAGACTAAAAGAATCTGATTAAGTGTATAGGAGGTTAAATGTCTGCCAAAACTCAGTTTCAAGAGCTGCCAGAAGATGCCAACTTAACTCAGGATCCATCAAAGCAGTATTAGAGTTGGGTCTTAAGCACTGTCAGCAGTTTACGTGCCCGTGGGAGGGAGTGATATCCCAACAACAGTGGGAGTGGTGCCTGGTGCATGCAAATCGCTCTGAACACATTAGCTCTTCATGGTGGATTTTGGATGAAGATGGAAAAGAAATTAATTTCTTTTTGAAATAAAGCCCAAGATGTTTGTTGTTATTAAGATCAGTAAGTGATTTCAGTGAACAATTAGTTCCTGTGCATGAAATAAAAATTTAGCTGTGCTGTATCTCAGAAAATACAGTTTGTAACAGAAATAGTGACTATGGGTGCTTCTATATTAAGGATTGTAGTTTTTTTTTTTTAAATGAAACAAAGCAACAAAAAAAGAGGGAAAGAATTGTGACTCTAGAGAAAAATACTCTGAATTCTAGGAAAAAAAGAAGAAAAACAAACAAACAAAAAGAAAACCTATTAGAAAAATGCTTTAATGAGGGGTTTTGTAAGTAGATTTGAAAGAAAAGCTGCTAAAGACAGAAAAAGCCCTTCTATAAATGAGGCATCCTTTCATTTGTGCTGGTCTTACAAAACAGCGCAGGAAATCACACAGGATGTGCTGAAGGGAGGGAGGAAGTGGTTTTAAGGATGACACTGGAGGCTGCAAGTGGGATGCCAGACGTGTCAAATTCACATGAAGAACTGGTGTTCTCTCCAATTAACATGCCCTGGACTGTTCCTGCCTTCTGTGCCTCAGGGGACCAGCAGAAACGCTGGGATGAACCACCCGGGGAGCTCCGTTCAAGCTTCTGCAGCTCATGAGCGAGCGTGGCCGGACCGTCTCTGTCACCTCTTGCTTCAGGGCGGTGTTGTTACAAAACCTGTTCAGGAACTGAAACTTCTGAAGCCTTCCTGAGCTGCCTGGTGAAGGCCCCACCTTCTCTGAGCCCTTCTGAACCTGGGACACATCATGTGGGAAAGCAGGCAGGGCATCAGAAGGCCTTATTATAGAAACGGGGCAAAGTACTTGACTCCTGGAGAACTCGAGGCTGCCTCGGCCGTTTTTAAAGTGGTTACAGCAAACAAGATAATCCCTGTTTATTGAGGTCCTCGGCGGGTTATTTTCCTTTCACTCTTGATGTGGAGTGCAGGTTCAAAGGCACCAGCACAACACCTCTGCCTCCACAGGCGGTGAGGGAGGTGGTTTCTCAGCAGACAGCCTTGCGTGACTGCTGCGACTGCGTGTGGGTCAGCGTAACTGCAGATGAAAACAGTTTCAGTTCTAGCTAGTCATTTGCTACAGATTTGAGTGCCCTTCAAAATAACTGTGCGCACAAATAATGAGTAGGGATGCACCTACAGAATTTGTGTACATATTGGTGTATATATATATATATATATATATACACACACATCTGGCATATTTTCAGTGAAGGTGCCTGTGTATTTCTGCATGGAGTCTCAGTCTGTGCTCCTTTTCCTGCACAGTTAATGTACCTCAGATTCTTTTCAGCTTATCTGTACAGCTTTTAAACAGTTGAGTTCAAGTCAGCAGCTACGTGAAGCTGAAAAATCTTAACATTTCTATCAGAGCCCTCAAATAAATCCAAACTCAGAGTAAAACAGTTATTCACAAGGCTTGCTCATAAACGGTTCATTAAAATGTTATATTGATGAGTCTATAACAAAATGCAGGCTCCCACCTCCACGTTGTTTGTTACTCGTGAGCAGAAATTCAGGACACTGACTCCACAGTATTTAGTTTAATCAGAGCCAGTGCAGATCCAGCTGCCTGTTCTTGTGCTTTAAATCTCCAAATGCAGTAATGCATCAGTTCTGCCAACTCCTGCTGCAAAACTGACATATATTTTCCTGCTGTCACCTCAGCATCAGAGGGATGAATATCAGAAGGGGAAAAAACCTCATCATTCGGCTGTGTGGCTCAAAGGGTCCCTCCTTCAGTGGCACCTGCCCTGTTTGTCCTCAAGCACATGAAATGTGCTGTGTGCCTTTATCTTCCAGGAAAAATGTGACTTCGCCTCCTGACTCCTGTAGCAAAGCAAGAAACAGCTTTTCCATCAGTGAGAGAATATTCTGGACAAGATGAGTAGGAGCAAATGTAGTCACATTTTAAATTTGTGATTTATAAAATACGACTGATTTCCAAGTATGCTGAAGAAAGAAGTACCCTTGCCTAATAAACAGGGTCTACCTACTGCTTGGCTTTTTAGTTTCAAGGTTTCTCTTTGCTGCTGGAAGGGACCTTTGTGAGGGTTACACTCTATAAGTGGTTGCACATAGAGGCTTAGCATTTATCCAGTTTCCCAAGAGGAGGTCAGCTTCTAATGTTTGTATGGTCCAAGGTAAAACAACACGTTTTACATGATGGTAGAAATGAGACAAGTGAGGTCCCTGGTCTACACCACTCTAATAAAAGAGTCCTGGGGCCAAGACTATCCCCACAGATGCCTTTCCTGAGCTACATCAGTTCCTTGGCAGAAGAGCAGAGAGCAGGGATTGCTTCAGTGCACTGCACTCCCAGATGGAAAACACTTTTGCAAATGAAGGAAAGATGGATTTCCTGCCGAACGCTGTTTCCTAGGCTAGTGCAAAAAACTTCCCAGGACATCCTGGATTGCTGCTGCTTCAGTGTGGATGCTGCCGCACGTGTTCAATCCGAACACAGGAAAGTCTCAGGCTGGAAACTTTTTGCAGGCAGCCTGAGAGGCTCTGGGCACTGCCCGGCTGTGTGGGAGCCCCGTGGCCTCACAGCCTGGCCGTGCAAGAGGCTCAGTGTTCAGAGGAGCTCAGCTGCCGTCTGCATGCTCGCCTTAGCAGCCAGGCTTTGAGAACAGCTCAGCTCTTTAGAGACTGAACTGTCGAAAATCTGGTCAGTTGTGTAACAAAAGGAGCTGCCACATGCTAATTCACAGCCACTGAGTCTCTAAGAAAAACCACTTAGCAGATCTGGACAAGGGCTGAAGCTGATAAGGAAAGAACTCATTAAACTGATAGAATTGGAGATCTCTTTTAGCCTTCCTCCATCTGTCTTTTGCCACCTGTCACTCACTGTTGTTTCTCTAACTCAGAACAGTGAGTTTGGGGAGCAGAGATTGTGTCTTCCTGCATCTTTTGCTTAAGGTTCTTTTAACATTACATAATTACCAATAACACAAAGGGAATAAGGTATGAGAACTGCAGAAATCCAATTTTTGCGATGCTGCTCTTAGCAGCAAAAAGACCTTTCTAGTTCACAAATCCTTTATAGTAAGTACATCTCCTAAATAAAACATGATAAGAGTCAAAAAAAAAAAAAAATCAAAACCCAGGAAAGCTCTCTGGAAAACCTCTGTAACTAAAAAGCTGATGGAGCCAACCACAGGGATCCTCACAGGCCCAGCTGTTGACTCAGACAGTGCTAACTCTGCCTGAGAACAATTCCAAGAGCAGATGTTTGGGTTCAAACACCACGCTTCTCATAGACCCTGAAGAAATAGACCTTAAATATATTTATATAGATATAAATGTTTTAAATTATCTTTTTTTTTTTTTTTTCCAAGGAAGGCCTGGAAGCAATCGCAGATTGAGGAACACAGCCTGGTTCCAAGTCATTGGGGAATTACCTTTTGAACCCTGATAGTCCACAATTCAGTCCCCTGGGAAAAGGCACCACAGGAACCTCTCCCTGCTGCCTGCATTGATCTGAAACTGTGTAACTGCAGGGTCTGGTTCCCCACAGTTATCTAGATGATACATACAATCACAGAATCATAGAATCCCAGACTGGTTTGGGTTAGAAGGGACCTTAAAGCTCATCTCATTCCAACCCCCTGCCATGGGTAGGGACACCTTCTAGCAGACCAGGTTGCTCCAAGCCGCATCCAGCCTGGCCTTGAACACTTGAACAACAGGGATGGGTCACACATTTTATGTAAAATGTGACAAAACCCAGCTCGTTTTTAGGGCCAGGAGTTGTTACCCCATTTGCAGTGTACCCAGGCTGGGCAGCACCAATCCTCACCACAGCGTGTGCCGTGGGGCTCCCCACATCCTGCCCTCCCCACACCCAGATTTGGGGGTTCCTTTGAGGTCTAGACACAATAACAGCAGCAGCATCTTCCTGGCCAGCCCACTGTGGCATGGGATGGAGCAGGGCCCGTGCTGCCCCAGCCCAGGGGGGTGTTTTCCATCAGGGTTATCCCTCCACTCCCCTCCTCACTCCCCCACTCCCCTTCATTGCTTCAGGGCAGTCCAATTTGCTCTCAGGGCCTTGGTGTCAGCTGAACAGTTCACAGGCATCTTGTTTTCCCTTTCCATGTTACAGTTGGAAGCAAATGGCTTGTCTAGCAGAATCATTACATTTTTTTTATGTTGTTTAAATGCTTTTTTTATGTGAGGAAAAGGTGTACGGTAAACAGATACCGAGGCATGCTGCTTCATATACTTGTTTTGTTTTGGTGTTTTTTTAAAATATATTATGAAGACAAATACTTTCAGGAACTCCATTTTTATTTCCCAGCATCTTTCATTTCTTTTGGCTGGGCATCATCATCCAAATAGGTATAATAAAACCATGGAAGAAAGCAAATGTGCAGCAAGGCGCTTTACCTGAACAGATGTAAAATTGCACTCATTAAAGAAGCACATTTAGGTATAAAATGCAGCTCAAAAATCCCCATTAGGAGCTTCCACCAGGGAAAAAGATTGCTTTGACCTTCAGAGATTGACGCAATGTGCAATGTTTATTAATAGTTTTAGCAAGAAAGTATCTGTATGGGGGGGGTGTCTTGCCTTTTATTTGGCTGATTTTGAGTGCCCTTGCCATTTCTTGACTTGCCTGCTGAATAGGATTGATGAAAAACTCTCAGGTTAACATTGATCAAAAGATTTCTCTGCTCCTCTGATGACGAAAGTAGCACTGTGAATGCTGCAGGACCCTGGGTTTGATCCCATTCAGTGGCTTTACAGAAAGGGGAGGCAGCTCCAAGGCTCTTGATAGCAGTTCTGTGTATGAGGAACACTCTGAAGCATGAGGGAAGCTTGGGAAGGCGCCTTGCTGAAGCATCCCCTTGTTTCTTCTTCGGCAATACTTCCTGCCCTCTGGGAGATTTTCTATAATCAAGATTTTCAAGATCCGCTTTCACATTTTTTGCCCACAATTTGGGATGGGTGTAATTACTCCTGCTGAGGGTCTTTGAACACCACATCTCTAAAGCATCAGCAGCACAAGCCTATTGCTTTGCTGACCTGACTTCCAAGTGGAAGAGTTTCTCCACCTAAAGCAAAGATCAGCTGAATTTTAGCAAACCACACGTTTGTCTTTGTTGATAAGACTCAGGCCACGAGGAGTAAATCTGGCACAAAAATGTCACTCTCAGGTCTTTTCACTCACATTTGGTGAGCTGGGGCCTGGGAAAGGTTTGTGGTGTGACTTTTCACAGGCAGATGAAGCAGGGATTTGTTTTTCTCCTTCCCCACCCCTGGAAGTGCTCAAGGTCAGGTTGGATGGGGCTTGGAGCAACCTGGTCTAGGGGAAGGTGGGGGGATTGGAATGAGATGAGCTTTAAGGTCCCTTTCAACCCAAACCATTCTGTTATTCTATGATTCCATGATTCCATGAGAGCTTCCCCAGAGCCTCTCCCCCAGCCGAAGCGAGCCTGCCAGCAGAGGGAGCGCAGCACAGGAACTCACAAAAATAGGAGCTTGCTAAAAAAAACCCCACTCCAAACAAACCCAAACAATTACCAGAATGATTATGGTCTTTAGCAGAATAAACAGAATAGTCAGGGAAGTCAGAAGCTTTTCCCCAGGCAATGATATCCAGCTGCAGGTTGGATGGGGAACAGGCACTGCAGCTGGCAGCGATCGTGTTCCTCTGGTGGGCAAGTCCCCATGGCGAGGATGTCCCCATGAGGGGACCCCTGTCTCTTTTCTCACTCTCCTTGATAGAGCCACCTCTGTAATTCCACACCAGAGCACAGTGATTTTGGATGAACCAGAATGGAGCTTCCTCTCCCACGGTGCAGCGAGCGCAGGGCACGAGTGCAGGCGCTGGGCAGGGTGACGATGTCACGGCTGCTGTGCTGTCCTGCTCGCTCGTGCTCTGGCCATGCTTCAGTTTTTGGCTAGAAGCTGGGAAGTTTGGGGCTTGCCTGCGAGCAGTTCTGCAGACAAGCAGGCTGTGCTCAGCATGGGAAGGTGGAAGTTAACCAGCCTGTCTTAAAAGGGGATGATAAATAAAGACGAATGGGGAACTGGAGGTCTTCCCTGGGACTTCATCATCTGTGGTTTATGCTACAAAAGGACTTCTCCAAAGGTTTGGACAAGTGATGACCTTGGGAACCTGCCTTACTTGCCATGTGCTCCTCATGTCTGATTATGGGGGAGCAGAGCTCATAGGACGTATGGCTGGTTTTCTTGGGGGGCAGCAGCAGGTGGACCTACTGAAAGCATTTAGCTCTGGGACTTGCTGCTCTCTCCCTGCACTCACTGGGGTCAGAGGCAGGTAAATGATTTCTCCCATGTCCCACCTGCCATCTGGGCCCTCCACATCACAGCTATTGCTTGTGAGGTGTCCCAAAACAGGACAAGCTGCACATTTATACTCTGATCACTCAGTCAGAAGGGAGAGGAAATTATGGTGCGCTCACTGCAGAATAGCTGTGATATAGCCTGGATTTGAATCTGACACCAAACCATTTCTATAGCAGGTTGATCATTAGGAAGGGCTGAGTGTTTGCAGGGTATTTCCATGAGAGTTCTGCAGCCCTTCCAATCCAGCACACTGCTTTCATTGTGGATTAAAAGTGTAGCATCCAGCCAAGCTTTGTTAGCTTAGTTTTTAACAGGGATTTAAGCATTTTAAATTCTTTCAAAGCTGTAAGTAAGGATCATAATTTAAACTCCTGCAGACAGATGTCATGGGAAAAATATGGAGACTATTAAAAGGCAGCCTGCCTGCCTGTCCATCTATCTGTCACCTTCTAATCTGCCTGACATGTGCCATCACCTTTCTCTTTCCAAACACAACGAGGCCGGGTCTGCACAGCTGTGTGTGGAGTGACCTGAGCTTCCCCAGGGTCCTGCAGGCTCCCTGCCAGCTGCAGCCCAGCAACAGGAATGGGCTGATGCTGATCACAGAGTCACAGAATCACAGGTTTGGGTTGGAAAGGACCTTAAAGCTCATCTCATTCCAACCCCCTGCCATGGGCAGGGGCACCTTCCACTAGCCCAGGTGACTCCAAGCCCGGCCCAACCTGGCCTTAAATGCTTCCAGGGATGAGGCAGGCACAGCTTCTCTGGGCAGATGCTGATGCTCAGCCTTTCCGCAGAGCAGCCTGAACCTGCCTAGATCTGGAGATTCAGGCTTGCTACATGGGAAGGGTACCTGCAGATTTGGTGAAGGAGCTTATCTATCCAAGGCACTCTTCCCTCTGAAGGCAACAGGAGGAAGGAAGACATTTAACTTACCACCACATAAAGTTGCTTCTCTACTTGTTTGGGAACGAGCATGACATTCACAGAAACTAAATCAGTCTTTGGAAACAAGTGACACAGGATGAGATTTCACTTTTTTAGGTGACCCAATTGTATTTTGCCCTCCTACACTCCCCAGTGGAGAATGAAATGATGCTCAGCCAAGTAAATCTCTTACTTGGTCAGGCCTTTCCAGATGTCCTTCGTTGGCTGGGGATCAGTTGCCTTGTATGGGAGCCACAGCTTCCAAAGAACCAGCTCACAGCCTTGCAGATGTTTTTTGGGGAGGCAGGAGGAATCAGCAGCTTGGGCTGACACACACACATCTAATTCTGGCAGTACAGGGGAGGGCAAAGGCGATGAATGTCTCAGGGATGGCACATCTCATTTCTGAGGCTGCATTTAAAGGAGTGGAAAAAGTTTGGGAAAATTATTTTTACGATATTTTTGCAGATAAAATAACTGAGCCTAATTCTGCCTTAAGAAAACCATCTCAGGGTGACTGATGAAATGCCCCTTGTGTCATTGGTGGTTGGAAAGAGAACCTGAGTTTATTTGGTGAATTTAATGAGGGACTGGAGGACCTGAGCAAGAAAGTTCACTGCAGAAATTCCCAAGGCTCCATCATCTCAAGCTGCCATAGACAAAGGAACATTTCCAGAAACTGGTCCAGTGCCTTTCTGCAATGAGAGATGAAAATGCCCTTTGCCTTTAGCTTATCAAAAGGATTTGATTGTGGTGCTTGAGTAATCCTGTGCAGCAGTAGGCAGCTCGATGTGGCTTAGTAAGGACCAACATCTGGATGAAAAATGCAGATGAGTTCAAATTAGAAACCAGGCAAACATTTTGAATAGTGTGAGTTTGAACCACCAGAGCACTCTGTCAAGTGGAATAGAGAGCTTCTTTACCTCTGAATAATTTTGAGTTATGGCTGATGCCCTTTCTGCAGGTGCTTTTATCCATCACAAGTTCCTGGGCTCAGCACAAAAACAGCTCTGAAGGGGGAGAAAATGCAGCAGCTTCTTTTGGCTCTAAGTTCTCAGAAAGGTTGGAAAGGACAAGGCACACTGTAAACTTGTCTTGTGTTATCGGAGAAGATAAAATGGTGGTTACAGTCCAGGCGTTGCTGCTGACTCCCTGCCACGCTTTTCTGCCGGCTGAGGTCTGTGCCATAATCTCCACAGCCCATCCTTAGGTGTTGGGAGGGTTAATGGGTGTTTGCAGAGTGCTCTGGGTGAGGAGGGAGGGCATCGTTTATTACTGCAGAGATTGGAGACTCCCTGATGTGATTATAACGTGTAGTGATGGAGGCTATTTTTGTTGTATGTTGTGAATATTTCCTTGTATGGAATCACAAGGAGCTTGCTTGTGACTTGTAGCTCTGCTGAAAGCTCCAGCAACGAAGTTCCCAATGCCTTTGGCATTCCCAATATCTTTGGCATTCCCAAGTCAGTGCTGTATGCAGCAGTGTTAATTAGCCATGGGGGCAATGAATAATGGTGGTGAGATAATGCCTCTGGCCTCTGCTCTTTGCAGAGGGAGAGTACAAAATACTACAGTCCCCTCTGCCTCTTAGGACCCAATATCTTGCACCTGGAGTGAGTAATCCCCATGGAAGTGGGAGGGAACTCTTAATTCTTCTTAGAGATCCAGACTGCTGCTCAGCAAGTCCCCTCACCACTGGAGCTGCAGATCTGTAAGTTGAAAGGGCACTGAAGAGGAAGTCAACCTTTTGCACAGTTTCCTCTTGGAAAGTGAGTGTTACTTCTAATTATAGCGATTGCAATTTTTCAAATGCTCTCCCAGGGACCAGGATGCCGGGGGTGGGGAGGGACAGTTGGAAATGCAGACATGTTCCTCCTCTTCATTGATTCACGTTAGTTATCTGAAACGGGAGCAGAGAGAAACAGTCCCCAACAGTACCAGCCTGGTCGTTCTCCCCATGCTGTTCCCGGTGTTGAGCACGAATTTTGTCCCTGACAGGCACCAGCCTTGGTTGCAGAAATGTCTCTCCCAAGCTGTGTCTGCTTTTCAGAGAAGCTCTAACAGTCCCTTTTTCCCCTCTTCCTCCAGCGCTTCAATGCTCTGGCTTCCTTTTGATGGGTTAGAGACAAATTACGAGCGATTTTGTCCCCACGCCAGACCCTTCTGAAGAAGAGCCACCATCCACGGATGAGTTGAGCCTGCCACCTCCTGGTCACAGTCTCCAGGACTAACCACAGCTTGGAGCATGAAGCTGGAGGGGGTAAAAGGCTTGGGTGCCTTGTGCCCTGAGCACCACGAACACACGGCTCTTCCGAGTCCTGGAGAGCAGGGATGTGCTGGAGGGGGGGGCTGAGAGGTCTCAGCCTCTATCACCTCTACTCCATGTAGTGGTTCTGTTCCCAGCAAAGTGGTGATTGAGCTCCTGTGTCACTTCACAGCAGCTTGTTTTGGCACTGCTCTGAAATCCCTTTTGCCCTCTCAATCTGATCCCAGACATCTCTTCACTGTCTTGGGATTTGTCCTTGTGCTTCCTCTTAGGGGTGTGAGTGTGCAGTTCCCTCTGTTTTGCAGAGAACTGAAGCTCAGCTCTGTCCCCTTTGAAGTGCTGGAGTTTGGTGTCCCATGGTTTTAGGACCTGGATTTCCTGTGTGGAGAACACAGAGCCAACAGAGAAGAGAGGGACAGCTGAGGAGGGCCCAAGTCATGCTCTGGAGGTGAGGCCAGGATGTGGTTGGCTCTGAGCCTTGCCTGGAGTGTGTCCCAGTTTTGGCCACCTGTTGTCCCTCCTGGTGGCCAACAGCTGGGCTGCTGTTGGAACCTCCTATGCCCCAGGAGTTCACAGAGCTGTGTCCCTTCTCTGCACTGTGTCTCTGGGTAATCTCATTTCAGCTACACTCAAATACCATCTCTATGGTGATGACTCAGAGGCATGCATCCCTACTCTGGGCTCTCCTCTCCCTGTCCAAATTCATATCTCAGAGGAGCTCTCTGACATCTTGTGAATGTCTCACCACCCGCTCGAGCACAGCACACCCAAATCAGAGCATTTAACCTCTCCTTCTTAGCTCGGTGATTCCTGAGCTCAGCAATGCCAGGGTGCTGCCAGAATCTGAGACCTGTCTTCATCTCCTATCTCCTCCCATGTCTTCATTTCCTGGACAGCTCAAAGACTTGCATAAGCCTTTCCTAAAGCTAAAACTCTCACCTTCTCTTTCATCACATCCTCCTCCACTTGCTGCAATATCCCTTTTTGACCTGAACAAACTCACTGTGGGGCAGCTTGCATCCACTGGAATGCTGCTTCAGGCATTGCTTCCCACATCTCCTGCCTCTCCTGCCTCACCCCTCTGGGCTGCCCTCATGCCTGCAGCCACCCACTGCCTCCCCTGGCTCCCCACCCATGCTCACTGACTTTGCTGGCTGCCAGTGCTGTATCCTCCTCTTAGTTGCTCATTTTATTTCTTAATTGTAAATTTTCGGGTCAGAGGCAGCTTTCTTTACTCCTCACCATTGCTAGACAATCAAGCTGCTGCGCTTCAGCCTGTTAACTGGCACTGATGGGAAAAATCTCACTAGTGACTAGGGAGGAGGCCAGTGGAGGGAGAGGGAAAAGTATTTCCCCAGGGTTTTTTCTGAGATGGGGCTCGAAGGATGCCCAGCTGTGCCCACTGGTACTGGGTCAGCAGGCTGGGGGACACAGAGCTGTCACAGGCTGCTGCCAGCAGCTGCATCCCTGCCAGCAGCTGCATCCCTGCCAGCACACCACGGTGCCCAGGGTGGGGCAGACCAGCAAATGGATGGGATTTCAAGTGCAAATAAACAGCCTTGGTCCTGGGCACAGGGGACCTGGCTTTTTCCTGCAGCTGCAGGGGTGCAGCTACTCCAGAGGATAACTAAGCCTAAATAAGCCACTAAATGAGGACTGGGAATGATGGACTTCTTCAGGGCAGTGAGCAGGGGGTAAACCCTTCACCTGTGAACAGAGCAAGGCTGCGAGGGTGAATTCTGCCCCAGGTCTGAGCTGTCAGCTGCACTGATGGGCATGGATGAAATGAAGGAATACCAGGAGCTAGCTGGACCCCAGGTCTTGTCCCCTTTGTGGGAAATGAGGAATTTTGTTTCCACAAACATGGCATGTGCTGCAGAACAGCTCTGGACCAGCTTGCAGTAAAAGGGGCATCTCAGAATCAGGGCAGAGCTGCCGTGGCGTCCCAGAAAGGTGTCGGTACAGCCCAACCTTGCAGTTCTCCTGCCAGCTGAATATTCATTTAGGCAGGAGCAGAAAGCAGTGATTTGCCTGCTGAGATCCGCAGTGCCTCTGTTGGAAAGCAAAGGCTGTTCTTTTCTGTTAATTTATTGATGCTGGGCTCCCGCCTCATCTCTGCTCCCACAGAAGGATGAAAGCAGCTCCCTGTTCTCTTCTGGCAGGAGCGAGGCAGGTGTGTGTGTCAACAGGAGTTTTATGTTGACATGTGAGGAGCTTATTTCCAAAGCAGCTCATTCCTGGAATCCTCGTGCTGGTGCTGATGTGCATCCCTGTGCACTGCCACCCACGGCAGCTCTCTGAGCCCCTGGGCTGTGCCCTGTGCCTCACTGCAGCTCTCACAAGAGCTGCCCTTCCCAGGTGAGCCACCCAGATGAAGGATAGTTTTAATGTGGCTGCAGAAGAGGCCCATCTACATGTCTTGCTGTGGTCCCTTTTCTTATGGGGAAAGGTTCTGTTCAGGAAGAGCTTATTGATTTCTCTGAGATTTAAAGATGGAAACAGCAACAGAACCTCACTGCTGCCTAGCTGTGCTCTTTCTTTGTTCCCCAGATCCTGCCAGCTGGGGTTTCTTCACATTTGCTCTGTCTTCAGTGGGTTTCAGCAATGGCACAGCAAAACCATCATCAGGTGTTTGTTCTTCCTGTGAATTTGTCCCGTGGCCGTGGCCTGCCTGGGGTTAAAAATAACTGCTGGGCCCTGGGCAGTTTGCTTTGCAGAACACAGCACAGTTGCTGGGAGACCTGAGTCGGTGATGCAATCCCTATTTCAGAGAACTTTGGTCCATGTGACACTACCCCAGAAGCCAGTAAAAGTGCTGGATGGGAAATCCCCTTCATGTTCCCAAATCCCCATAACATTCCTGCAGTGCCAGCCTGGAGGGATGCTGTGGGTCTGCTCACCTCCGGGCAGGGGAGGGTACCACAGCATGGGCAGGCACCAGTGTGATCCTGGGGTCTGTTCTGCCTGCCTGGAGTCACCCACACCCCTGGGATGCCCTGGGTGAGCAGAGATAGACTGACTCCAACAAGCCCAAAACAGGATGGAGCTTTCTTGGCTCTCTGATGATCTGTGCTTGAAGCATCTTTAGTGATTAACCAAACCAACAGGGTCTTCTGATTGTATCCTGACACATTTACCTCTTCTCTACTAAAAAAGCCCCAGAGCCCATCTTGACTCTCTGAGGTAAAGGAGAAATAAGCTAATGGGCTCTCATGTGGGCCCTGGCCTCTCAGTGCTCTTCCCTTTCCTGAGAAAAACAGTGGGAAAGTTTCTCTAATGTTCTCTAACTTCCTAATGCACAATTTGCTGCAGGATATTATGAGGCATTAGCACCTCATTCACAGATGGGAAGCACTAAATAAGCAATATTCATCAGTCACAAGAACCAGTTCTGCTGCTCAGGGCATTAGAGTGAGTGCAAGAGGACCTGGCTCTTCTGCCATGTAACACATGTAATGATGATAAAAAAAGTCAGGTTCCTTGTTAAGCATCCCATTATCTTCCAGAAAAGTGTCCTGCAGATGGCAATCAGTGGCTCTCTCCTGCTTTACATGAAGCATCACAAGGGAAGAAAGAAACCAGCTTTCTTCAGAACGGCTCCTACTGGTTCCTGCTGCTTGTAGGGTGCTTTGTGGTGGCCAGAGCTGGTTCATATGGGAGTACAGGGCTGGATATGAAAAGCTCCTAGTTGTTGGGCACTTGAGGAAACAAGGAAGATTGTACAAAATGAGGAGCCTCACCAGGCGTCAACAAGGGCTGGGATACAGCCCTCCATGTGCAGTAAGGATGGCAAATGCTGCCCAGCAGTGAGGACAAGAGCAGGGTTCATCCATCCACTCACCTTCCAGCCAATGCCAGAGACAGTGTGGGATCACAGCACTTGAAAAAGAAACCAGGCCCAGGAGGGGATAAGAGACATCAGGAAGGGGCTATCAGGGAGGCCAGACCGAAGGAAGGTCCACAGGTGCTCAGCATGGAAAGCCAGCTCTGCTGTGCTGAGTTCACCCTGCCGAAAAACGAAGTTCACCCTGCCTTGCTGTTTCCACTGAAATTAATCCTTATGGGAATCTGATCTCTGATGCAACGCCCAGCAGGAGATTTCTTTTTCCCACCACTCTGCTTATTTCAGCCCGAAAAACAAACACAGGCGAAAAAGAAACAGGCAGTAAAAATATCTGGGAGCTGCTCGAAGAGTTCCGAGCTTGCCATCTGTCCGTGGGGAACGCGCCGCGATGGGGAGCGCGCGGTGCTGACTCAGCTGCCGCTCCTCAGCGATGAGAGCGGAGGGAAAGACTAAGCACTCTGCCTCGTATTTTGGCTTGGAATTACATTAGAAATAATAAACATCTGAGCTCTGATTCTCGACTGACAATATCTCTAAATGGAAGGGAATGTACGGGATGGGAACCAGCAACGAGTGGCCAAGAGGAGTAAGCAGCTACTGCTGTGAGCAGAGAGTGTGTGGAGGGGCAGGGCAGGGGGCTGCTGGGGGGCTGGGGGTGTCTCAGCGTGTGGGATGGGGACCAAAGGAGCCTACAGGGCCACGTGTCCTCCAAAAGACAATGGGGATTGTGAGGTGGAGGAGGAAGAGGAAGAAGGCTGCTGTGTTGCTTCACTGCTCTGTATCTGCAGCATATGTGAATCCTCGATCTTCACTTAGGGCCCAAAAACTGCTTCATGGCCAAAGTGCTTTGCCTGAGGCTCCTGCTTGCACTGACCCCTGCCCACAGCAGGAGAGGGCTGGTGTCCTAGGGACTTGGGACCAGCCCTAGAGAAGCAGAGAAGGCAGAGTCAAATGTCACCTCCATGTGAGATCTGGTTTCCCAGGGAGGGAGGAAGAGAGAAGCTCTGAAGGTGTTTTCTGGCTTCAGGATGGTTAAAACACAGACCCACGCTCCTGCCGTGCTCAAGGTGGGCACAGGTGGGTCTTTGCAGTGTGCTGGGCAGTGTGACCTGCAACCCAGACAGCAAGAAGTGCAGAGGCAGGGCGGCCTCACCTCCACCTCCTCCTCCTTCCTGACTGTAATTTCCTGCATTGCTCCGCTGGAAATAGATGTGTGGCAGGCACACTGAGAGCAGGTCCTTGGGGCAGCTGTCTTGTCAAGGGTTTGGGTGAATAGAACTATTCAGACTCAAAAACAGGCCACATATTGCCTCCTAAATACGGCTCCATTTACCAAGAAGTGGATTCCTAATAAGATGAGCTCGACAAGGCAGGCAGTAGAGCACACTGCAGATAATAGCCTGAGTGAGAGAACTAACTGCGTATAGGAATTTTAATTAAACCTGACAAATCCTGAGAGGAAAAGGGGAGAGGCCAACTGGCACAAAGATGCTGAATAAGCTGAGCTTGGTGAGTACCGCTAACCTGCTGCAGTTTAGGAGGATGTTCATGTCTCTGGGTGCAGGGGCCAATGACACAGGTCCTTCCATGGTGCTGGGTCAGGAGAGATGCAAACTGAGCTCTAATCATGCTGGGCTTTGTACAAATACATCAAACCAAACCTTCCTTGGAAGTAAATTCCCACTGGATGCTCTGCCCTGTTTCTGGCAGCAACGAGATGGTGGGTGTGAAGGGAAACACTGTTGGATTGATGGACTGTACCGCTGTGGGATTTCATGCCCCCTCTTTATGATGCAGATGGGGTTGATCCACCAGCTGCAGCCTCCAGTTGATACCAGGTGCTGCCAGGCACCTTTTGAGACCCTCTGCCCTTTGCTGTGTACCCAGCTCAGGCTAACCTAACCGTGCCCTGTGCCAGTTTGACACCACAGCCCCCTCATCCTCTCACTCTGTGCTCTTGTCAAAAGCCCTCTCCAGCTCCAGGGGCAGTGTGGGCAGCATCCCCAGGCCAGGAGTGGTGCCGGGCGGACAACACAGGCTCAGCAGCTGGCTGCAGAATCAGTGAGCTGGAGATAAACCAGGGGAGGGCCGTGGGAGCTCCCAGCCATGCACAGTGCCTGGCTGCCCTTGCTGAGCTCTCTGGGGCATTTGTCACACAATCTGAGCCAGCTTTAGCTCCCCTCGGGTTATTAATGCGAACAGCAAGGCACCGGTGATACATTTTAGTTTAGCTGGAAAAGCCTTCAGAGCGATGCTGAATAAGGATTAAAAGGCCATTTAATCTATTTTTTTTTTTTCCTTTGCAAACACAAGGAAAATTCAAAACAGCTGACAGGGCAAGCGGTTTCGAGCCAGTTGCAGCAGCCCCTGGGATTTCCTTGGCATGCTGGAACTGCCTGTGGGGAGAGGCTGGAATGAACCAGGTAATTTGGACTGTGTCCTGGTGGTGTTGCAAGCAGGAGCTTGCTGGTGGGAGGCTCTGCTTTCCCTTGCCCTGTAATGAAGTCTCCACCATGTGCAGCGAGCATTGTCCTATGTTTTTTACCTGCCTGGGGTGAGGATGGATCCCTGCCCAAAGTGGAGAGACAAGGAAAACAGAGCTGAAGAAAGAGAAGAGATGCTGGAAAGATGCATTTTACCATGTGGGTCCTGATAGCAGCCAGATACATCCCCAGGCATCACTCCCCTCCCCTTTCGTGTCCAGCATCTTGGCTCTGCCCTGCCAGACCCAAACCCTCCATCTCTCTCCTGTGCTACAGATGGTATCAAACCTACTCTGATGCTCTGGCCAGGGGACCTGCTCTCATCTCCCAGCCCCATGTGTGGGGGGCTTTGGAGCTCCTTTCCTGGCTGCCTAACCCGGCTGGGAGGATACTTTGGGTGCTGTTCCAACCCTACCCCGGCTGACAGAGCTGGGAGCCCAGCCTGTCCCAGCCCTGCCACCTCCTACTTCACCTGGTTTCTCCACAGCCCTCGATGCTCCATGTCCATCTACTCTGTGTCTCACTAGTCCTGAACACAATTTTTGCTCCACCCAGAGTAACTGCATCTTCATTGCAGCTATTGTATTACACAAAATAATAAAACTCCAATAATTAGGCATAAAATGAGAGCAGTGGAGACTGCAGAGAGGATGCACATTGAACAAATGCAACATCCCGTGTCGGATGCCACGTTCTGCTGCCACCAGCATTGCCCACAGGAAGGGTCAAGCTTTCCACAAAGCACCCCTGGGGCTCTCCTGGTGCCCTCCAGCCCTCCTTGTGTTCCTGCCTGGCGCTGAGCTGCACACGTGGGTGAGGGCACGTCCCTGGCGCGTGTGCCAGAGCCCGACTTCGTGAGCGCTCTTGAAATGATTGTGCCCAAACATTTTGACTAAGCCCTTTGCTCTCCCCTCCCTGCTAGCATCCCAGCTCTGCGGTATCCCTGGAAAATGCTGGCTCTCGCTGTGGGACAGGCTCTCCTGGCTGCTCCACCAGCCGCCGGTTGGTTCAAATTAAGTTTGTGAGCAAAGCTCTGCCTCGTTTTCTTCTGACTCCGACAAGCTCCGGGCTGCTCAGCGCCTGTGTGGCCTGTCCCCCTCTGTGCCTTGGGGACAGATATAATGAAAATCATTCTGGGTTGAAAATCACAGCCTGGGAGAACGGGTTTCTCCTCTTCTCACCAGGAACCCGGCTGGAGAGCCCAGGCGGCTGAGCGGAGGAAACTGGTTTTGAGGGCCAGGCAGGGATGCGGAGCAGGGCTGGGTGCTGGGATCTGGGAAAGGCAGATCCCCTGCAAAGCCATGCAAGGCCTGAGCTTTGCTTTGATGCAAACCACGAGTGTGGGCTGGGTAAACCAGCTAGAGAAGCCAGGATGCAACAAAGGTTTGAAGTCCCCTTTGCACCAGAGCAGGCTGCTTCAGGATTACCAAGAGAACTCTCTGCCCAGGGCAAACTGTGGCACAAGGTATGAACTTGGGGGTCCTAACACATCTCAGTTATATGCAGGGATTTTAGGGAGACCTGGGACATTCCTGGGAAGCCTTGATCCATGTGTGGCACACATGCAGCCCATCGGTCCTGGAACACACAGCCTGCTAATGACCCACCATTGACACATCCCCATCCCTCACTTGCCCCAGTGTGGGAGCAGGATCACTAAGGAGGGGTTTTATTGGCTGGAAAACCAGCAAAAATGCCCACTCTGAAGGGGCACTGTCCACCCTTGGGAGGGCAGCAGAGCCTCCTGGGGTCCAGCTGGGCAGGTCCATCAGGAGCATCCCTGTCTCTGTGGCATTGCAGGCATGGGTGGACACAGGACTGTAAGCACAGTTCACGTTGCTTTGCACATACTGGGAAATTAATGCTCCTGAAAATGAGAGGCAGTTCTGCTGGGGAAGAGCTGAATCTTGGCCTGGCAGAGCCTGGTCTCCTCTGCTTGGTTTGATGGAGGCAGCACGGTGGGGTTGGCAGAGCTGAAATGCTCCGTGCTCCAGTTTAGTGAGGAGGCTACAACCAGGCTGTGCCGGCTCTGAGGGGTATGCCTGGCATCCAGTCAGTCCCACCAGTGCACAGGCTGCCACATGACCTCAGTCAGCTCTGCCATGGGACACATCCCTCTGCCCCACCAGGCTCTGCAGCCTCCCAGCAAGAGTCTCCCTGTGGCTTTAGGAGGAGAAGAGTGTCAGCTGGGAGCACAGCAAGCCTCTGGGTTAATTCAGAGAGTGGAGATATCAAAAAGCTGGAGCTGATGTGCTCAGTGCTTTTGGCAGTGCCCAGCATACCCACTGTGCTCAGCCCACTGCGGGCATCTGGCTGCCGTTCCCAGGGGAGTGGGTGGAACTGTGCTCCAGGCAGAGGAAGGAAAGCAGGAGTGCAGAAGGATGCTGCTCTCTCCAAAGCTGGCTCCGGAGCTGGCTGGGAGGATTTCTTTCTGAAATGTTGGCACAAGTTGCAGGGGAAATCACTCAGAGAGGAGAGGCTGGCTTATTCCTGGGTTTCTCCTGGTTTTAGGTAGCTCAGGTTTATTGGCAGCCACCAGGGAGAGCCTGTTTGTAACAACTGCAGCTCTGTGAGGAGCAGAGTGGGAGAATTAACCCATGAGTGTCCTCCTCGATGGCTCTCAAGGGGAAGAAATCCACTGTCAAGCACAGCCCAAAACCCAGAGGAGCAAAGCCATTTCACTCCTGCATTTCCATCTCCTTTCTATCAGTGTCCGTGGAAGCACCCAGGAAGAACTTGTCAGTGATGAACTTTGGGAACAATTATTTTTGCACACTTCCCCCCCCCCCGCCCCAAAGACAAAAAGTAAAAAAAAAAAACCAAACCAAAAAAGCTTCTCTTTGAATTTGCTGGGTCAGCGCTTTGGCTGCTGCTGGTTATTTCAGCTGGTGCTTTTCCCCTCGTTAAATCCTGCCCTGTGCGGAAATGCGTGAGCTCAGGAACTCTGACACCCTGGTCCCCGCCAGGGCCCTGCCACCACGTCTGCTGTGATTGATTACTGTGAGAAAGGGGCTGCAGATGCTGTGGTTGCACATAACAACAGGGAGCTGGTTTCTGCGGTCGAGGGAGATGCTATCTGCCTGGGATTTGCCTCAGGAAAAGCCCCCCCCCCACTCAAGACCTTCCCTTCAAGTTGCAAAACCAGTTGAGGCCACCCCAGATTTGGCTGTTTCTTTGCATAAACACTAAATGGAAGCAAGGATTTTTAGCAAGCCTCTTCAGACAATCTGCTCAGTGGGAAACTGGGCAGGAAAGCCAAAATGCACGTTGGCTGCTACATGCAGGGAGACAGGCTTTGGTCAGCCCTCTCCTGGCTCAGTAGTGTTGGAACTGATGGAGCCATCAGAAAAAAAGAACTCCAGAGATGGTGATCTCCAGATCCTCGATAAGGGGAGCTCTGGATGAGCAAAGTTGTGATGCTGAATGGTTAAAACCTCAGGGTGTGTGCCCCCCAGACCCTGGGGCAATGGTCGCTCCTGGGATGAGGTGGGTGGGCTTTGCCACTTGCCCTCACTCTAGGCAAGGCAAAGCTGAACCCCCTGACCTCCATGGGGCTGCATCCACCAGCCCCATGAAGCTTCTCTGTCTTGATTTCTGTTTTCTTCATGGCATGTGGTCGAGATAGAGATTTTCAGGGTCCTCTTGTCTATATCCAGGTTGTTTGGGTGGAAGCTTCCCGAAAGGATGGAGCCCACCTGTCCCCTACTAAACACACAAATATATATAAAACCTGTTGCTGCTTCGGAGTGTCAAGCAGCCCTGCACAAATGTGTTGTAAAAATCTTCCCTGTTGTAAACAGATGGTGTCAGCTGCAAAATACCTTCTTTTTCAATTTGCAATACCTGGACAAAGCAATCTGCCCGGATTTGGTGAGACCCTGTGCCCGTCCATCAGCTGCTGTCACCCTATCCTGAATCTTGCTGGATCCCAGGGAATCAATCCTGCCTAATATATAAATATTAGATCTGGAGTCTCAGCTGTGGTGGAGAACACAGAGCTGTCAGATAAGCTGCAATTAGTGCATTTATCTACTTTATTTTCCTGTCGCTTCCCAAAAGCCATTTGCCTGCCTGCTTTTAATATGTGTTATTAAACCTGCATTAAATGTTGATTAAAGAAGCCTTAATCCCAGGTGTTTGTTTTCTAACACTGCTGTGAGATGTACTCTCTAACTGTCTTCTTAGATTCTGTTTTTTAGGAGTTTTTCCCAGCTTCCAAGTACACCAGGAAAATGGGTTTTTAAGAGCTGATTAGTGGGTCATCCTTCTGATTTGCTTTGATTTGCTTGGATTCACTGGACAGGTGATGGGTCATGTCTTTGCAGGCATCTCTGTTGCCTCAGAGAAGCCTTTCCCCCACCCTCCTTCATCCATAACCACTTTAAGCAAAATACTGCAGAAGAGATAGATATATTCTTATTAGTCTTGCAAGAGAAACTGCAGCAATCAATCTCACTGCTAGCCTAACTCCTTCCCTTCGCAATTTGGATGTTTAGAAGTAATTTGGGGAGTAATTGCTGCGAATGGCAGCATGCAAGTAACTGCTTGCAATAAAACATTGTGGGGGTGACTGTTATCCTAATGATATTTCCAACAAACATTACTGGAATACATTTTCTTCTCTAAAAATGGCAACAGAATTTTAATGCTCTTAGTGCTAACATGGAAATGGAGCAAAAAGTAGCTGGGTTGGTTCTGTGATGGTGATTTCTTTTTTATTGCCATGGTGGGTGGGTTTCCCCCTGCCCTGCTTATCCAGAGGTACCACATTATTCTCTGTTTCAGGACTTGCTTGTGTGTTATTTCATGTGATGAAACGCCTTTCCATTAAACCAATATAAATAATTACTATATTCTCTCACAGAGGGAACAGGAATGTTGCAAGTGGCAATAGCATTACAGGAAAAAACTGCTGGCCTGATCCCAATGGCCTTTTCTCCTTTTATCCATATGGGTTCATCTGTTATTCTTTGTGAATTATTTATCCAGGCATGCCTGGAACTGTTCCCTAAAGAAATTATGGCTGTTTTAAAACATATATAGCAGTGCTATCTGCTGGTGCTGGAAAACCTTCCTTTAGCCCTTTCAGGGAAGTGGTTTCCCCTCTGTATGCAAACCAGTGGTGCTGGGATGCACTGGTATTTTGGGAGAGGACCTGGGGAATATCAGGAGCTGGAAATGGGCAGTGATGGCATGGGCAGGGTGTGTGGACCATCATCTAACTGTGAAGTCAGAGGGTGGCTAAGTGGTGCAGGGATACAGTTCAGAGCTGAGCTAATCCTTGAGGACCTGCTAGACCACAGAATCACAGGTTCAGGTTGGAAAAACCCTGTAAGATCTTCGAGTCCAACCATTCCCCCAGGACAGCCAGAACCACCACTAAGCCATGTCCTCCAACTGCCACATCTATATGCCTTTTAATTCCCTGGAGGTATGGTGACCCCACCACTGTCCTGAGCAGCCTGTTCTGATGATGGACAACCCTTTCTATGAAGAAATTTTCCCTAATATCCAATCCAAACCTTCCCTTGACTGAAGTAAATCTGGTGGCTGCAGTTGATTGGTTTTATCGAGCATGAGATCTGAGGGTGGAGGCGGCAGGGGGGACTTTCCTGCCTTCTTTGGGTGGATGGGTACATGGCAGGTGCCTCTGTCTGCAGATGGAGCCCACGATGGCCAAATCTTTCCAGCCAACAGCTTTGTGTTATTCAGCATTTGCAAACCAAAGTGGGATGGATGCAGAAGCAGTGCCAATGCTTGCTCTCGTGTTTCCATCTGGCCAAACCTGCTGAGAGAGCTTGGAGGCCAGAAGGAAAAACTCACCACACTCATCATCAAGGCATCTGAAGTCCCAGAACATCATGAGCTACAGGGAACACAAGAGAGAAAAATTTTGGGGAGGCTTCAAGCATTTGTTGTGCCTGCTGCTCCTGCTCGGAACGCAGCCAAGTCTCGTTCTCCCTCCGAGTCACGGCAAAGCCCTACACTGCAGACACCTGCCAGTTAAATACTGTGTAAAATGAAAGGTGGGGTGTTATTCAGCCCTTGTTACCCCTATGGAAAGGTGGGCTGCTCTCCTTAGCCTGTTGGCAGGACTCTGCCCTCCTTAAGGGGGGGAGCTGGCTCTGTGCTCGGCGGCTCATAGCGGCTGCCGGTGTTCAGGGATGTGCTTTTCATGGTGTGCCTCTGTCAGATGCAAAGCTATTAAGGCAGGTGATTAAATGCCATGCCTCTCCATTGATCCTCCTGCTTCCCAGAGCCAGGGCTGACGTTATCCTCTTTGGATATTCACAGAGCTGCTGCTGAGAGCCAGCTCGGAAATCCTTCCGGACAAAGGTGTCAGCAGCCGTCTGCCGCCTTCTGCAGCGCTTTCGGCTGCCAGAATCCTGAGCTGAGCTCCTGGGCACAGGGGGACAAGGGCTTCTGCTCATCAGCCCACAGACGACCATGGCTTGAGCCCACGCAGGTGGTGATGGTGAGTGGTGAGGAGGAGGACACATCCTGGTACATCCACCCATTCTGGATGCGGCTCAGGCTCCCCCTGGCTCAGCACCAGTGGGTTGCTGATGTTCTCCCAGCAGTGGTGTTGATGTCAGGCAAGCCAGGCTGTACCTCTGGGGATCATTTCTCCCTTCCCAGTGGCTGTGAATAGCACTTCCCAAAGGGTCACATAGTTTTGGTTTTTCTCTCCTATTTGCCTAATTTTCAATGGAATCATATGCCCCCCCCCCCCCCATGAACTGATGCTGAGGGAGCCCAGGTGACACCTCCCTTCTATTTGGCATGGGGTGGCCAAGAACAGAAGGGAAGGCCTAAGAGAAGGCAGGCTGTTTTCCAAATGTACCAGAAAAAAATAAAACAAAAAAATTTGTTTTTAAAGCATTTTTACAAGGTGTTTGGTTTGCAGCCAACAGCCTAATGCATCACATAGTCTAGCTCCATCTATTCTGCAGTGCAGTTGCCCAAGAAATCAATGCCCTGACATACTTTCCTTTGCTAGAAAATACACTTTTGCTTGAGTGGGTGTGAAAACTGAGCTCTTGCCAAAACCCTGTGAGTGCCGAGGAAGGCTGTCCCGCTGAGCCCGGCATCCAAAGGAGCCACAGGACAAAGGCTTCGCTCTCAGACTTCTGTTCTGCTCGCAGGGGTCACAGGGCTTTGAATACTGACCAGACAGCAATTTAACAAGGGAAATGTCTTCCATTCTCTGGCTGAAAAGAAGCATTTTCTAGTGCGTGGCCAGGTGGTTTGTGGTCTAGGATGATTTTCTGGCTTCCTTTATTCATAAAGCATCCAAAACGCCCTGCTGAAGCACTTGGGCTGTGCACTGATTTCTGCACAGACACAGCTTCACTGGGTGTATTTGTCCTGGCTGTGAAATGGGGAACATCTCTGCTCCCCATGGACTCCTCTGGGAAAGAGGTGTCTAATCCTTCCCACTTGTGTGGTGAATCCCAGCCTTGCTGGGAAAACTGAAACATCAGTGTAACTCCTGACCTCGCGGTGGTGTCCCTCGGCTGATGGCTTCATTCTTGGAGAACAGCCACCGTAAAAAATAACAGAACAAAAGTCACAAAAACAACCTCTGAATTCCCCTTCTCTGCCCGTGTTTTGGCATGGGGTGGTGGTTTCCAGCAGTGCCCAGGGAGAGCTGCTGGCAGCAATAACCGCTGGCCCTGGGGCTGCCTGTGCCCAGGGGCTGCAGTGATGGGCTCCCCCCAGACAAGGGTGACTTTTTCGTGCTTTTCTGTAGGGTAAAATGCCCCTGCATGATTGCCCAATGTGAGCATGGGTTTTGGGAAATGGTGATTTCCTGCAGGGAGAATCTCCATTGATTTGTGTCTGGAGGTTTTCAGCCTTCTGCCATCACGGACCTTGGCTTGCAGGATCGCTGTTACTGCTGGCATCACCCCATTCCCCTGCCTCCCTCCTGCGAGGTCTCTGACTCAGAGCCTGTCTCCTTCTGACAAGTTTATTGGTTTTCCAGAGCCTTTCCAGTGCTACTGAGGCAATGCCTTTCATTTTGAGGGAGAAACAAGGAATAGTGAATGCCTGCAGAAGTGAATGAGCCAGGCTGGCTTGTACAAGACCACCGTGTGTCCTGCAGCCCCACTCCTGATGCAGCATGGAAAAGCATGGGAATGCCCTGAAGCCATTCCTGGAGGGAACTGGAGGGGCTTGCTTGTGTTTCCAGCTCTGCTGGGGTGAGGCTGGATGGTTTTGTTCATGTCAGAGCTCTTGCTGTCTGCTGGGGTCTGCCTGCAGTGGGGGCATGATCACAGTTTGCAGTGCCTGGGGTGAGTGGGATAGGAAAGCTTCAGGAAAGTCTTACTAGTGTCCTGGGCACAGGGTGCTGTCAGCCCATCAGAGGGACACACAGGCTCCTGGATGCTCATTTTCTGCATGGATTGAGAGCTCCCAGCTCCAGAGGTTCCAGGAGAAGGAGACATGAGCACCCTGGCACCCTGCCACCTCCACTGTGCTCAGTGGCAGCTTCTCCTGGCCTGGGAAAAGCACACACTCCACCCTGAGATTCACTGTGCCATCTCTAACAGGTATTTGATGTTCTATCTCCTGCCCAGCTGCCAGCTTGTTTTACTCCTGCAGGTCTGGCCAGCTGCTGAGCAGAGCTGATGTGCTCTCCCCACCCCTGGCACCCTGAGCCTCTGATGGCAGCACGCCCTGGGGACCTGCCTCCCACCCTGGAGGATGCCAAGGTCATTAATCCACTTTATGGATTAAAAGACTGAAAACGTTTGGAGCATGAGGAACCGTGGCCCAAAGCCCTGCTGCCCCAGCACCAAGCACTGTGCCTTCAAATTAATTTTCAATTTACTGTATCAGGCCAAAATTGTGGCTTTTTTAGTGGGAAAAAAATGTGGAGCTAGGAAAGGAGGGAACAGAAAAGGTGTTTACTGCTTTACCACGTTATAATTGGATTGTGATGGGAAGAGTGAAGTGATGCAATGAGCAGAGTGCTCATAAATGAGTGCTGCATCCGTGGAAGGAGAAGCTACGATATGAGTACCGTCAGGATCCCCATCTTTAGGATCAGGGTAACTGGTCATCTGCTTCAACAGTGAGGTAGAGGGAGACAGCAGGGCTCTGGGGAGGAGTGAAACCAAATAAAACCCCCCAAAAAGGGCAAATCAGTAGCCAAACCCCAGAGCATCTCTTTCTTCCTTTGCTTCAGAGCCCCTGAAGCAAACATTCAGTCGTCCTGGAGGGACACAGTCGCAGGTGGGAGGAGGACAGTGGCTTCCTCACTCGAGGTCAGGGTTTGCACAGTGATTGAGATCTCAGCTGGCAAAGAAATCTGCTCAGCAGATTGCAGGGGGAAAAGCAGGGAGAGGCACTTAGGAGCTGCTGTGTGACACCTGCGAGCTCCGTGTCCTGCTGGATGGCCGTGCGTGAGCGACAGCAGCTCTCAATTTGAGCTGAATGTTTTCCAAGTATCCAAGTGTTCTGGGGAGTCTCTTTTCATTACCTGTTCGCTGCAGGTCCCTCCTCTCCAGGGGCTGGGAAGATGCTCTCTGAAATTTAACTGCAGTGGAGGGGTCACTCAGCCACGCTCCAAGTAATTTCCACTCTTGGAACTCCACAGGGTTTTTGGAAGATGCTTAACCCTTACAGGGGAAAAAGTCGCTCCCACTGCAATAGAACTGGTGTGAGGATGGCCTCAGCATCTTGACTGGATCACTGAAGTCCAGGGGAGCTGGTCTTCAAGTCAGCACACTGTTCCCAAAGGTCTCAGCTCTCTTCTCCTGCAAGGTGGCAGGGACAGAGGCTGGGGGAGAGCCAACCTCAAACACTGCCCTGAAGTTACAACCACTGAGTGAGGGTGGGGTTTGCTCTTTGAGGCACATCAGGGAAGCATCCAGCCTGCAGAGGGACAATTTGAGGAGCAGCTTTGAAGCTTAACACATTCACTGTCCAGCAGAGCTGCTGTAGGTTTCCTTTCCTCTGCTGTAGGAAGGGTCAGAGTCTGTAGGAGAGTGCAGAGTGCAGTTTGTGTTCAGCCCTCGGCTGCACAGTTATCCAGCTGTGAGTGCAAAACCTTGCTCAGCCCAGCTCGCCTCCAATCTGTCCCGGTGGCTGTGACCTGGAGAAGCTGAAACTCTTGTCCTCCCCTGAGACATGCTGCATGTGCAGATGGAGTTTTCTAAATGCTTTTGCAGGAGCTGAGCTAATACAGAACAGTGTTTTTACTTTGCCCTCCACATGCCTCCCCTTGCTCTTGTGCCTCTGGTTCCATCCTGTCCCTGCGCTGCTCCTGCTCCATCCCTCCTTTCCTCCTGCCCTGCAGGGGAAGCTGACCTGCCCCTGGTGTGAGGGAGATAATGATGGAAGAAACGCTCTGCCAGAGCGGTGAATCCAGCTCATTACAGAGCGTTCTCACCAATTTCTGCTGCCCTGTTATCAGCCCATCAGCTGAACCAGATCACCCTTCAGCTCCCACCAGACCCCGCTGCACCTCCGCAGTCCGAGCCTTGGGAGCCGCAGCCTGACTCACACTGTGTGGGAGAAAGTAATTGTTCCAGCCGCGGCAAATTGGAGCCGTAATAACCTCTCTCTCCGTTACAGCACTGATGATCCTTCAAAAATATGTTTTAATTGATTTTGGGTAATGAATTTGGCTTATCAGGGAGCGGGTAGCAGAGGGATGAGGAATGGGTGGATAGGGAATAGCAAGTGGAAGTGGCTGTTGTGTCCCATAGGGAGGGTACAGGAGGCCTAAAGCTGCAGACAGGGCACAGGCTGGGACATGAGCAGAGGGAGAGCAACAATGCTGGACTCACTGTCAGTCTTGAAAAGAATTGCCAGGGGCAGTTTTTATGAGCCTGTGCAAGGGCTGTGTCCACAGACATCTTTGGTGAGCCTTGCATGTGCGTGTAAGAGCTTTCATCCTCCCTCTGCCAGCCTTTTTGGCAGCTTCCCCTGGGTTCTTTGCCCACACCCTGGGGTGCTGTGGAGCCATTTTGTGTCTTCAAGAAAGAACAGTGGCCCCTTCCTCAGAAGTGTTCTGCTGTGAGCCAGCAAAAAGCACTTGATGGAAGGTGAGCTGGATCCAAAGCTCCAGTGCCCTCCTCTGCCAGGCTTTGTTCACCCTCAGAGCTCACAGAAGGGATGTTTGGGGGGGCTAATGTGAGATTACCATGTACCACTGCAGCGTTTCAAGTCCTCTGTCAGAAGATGCCTCTGTTCCCGTCTCTTACCGGGAAGAAAATGCAACAATGCTCTCTAGAGGCAGAAGAAGTCAAGGAGAGCTTTGCTTTCCCTGGCTCTGCCTTTCATTATGACCTCACTGCTCTTTCCAGCTGTTTATTTCCCACAGAAATAGCAGTTTCTGGGCATTTTGGCCTCCTGAGATGTAGCTCGTGTAGTTTGCTTTCCCCTCTCCCCTCATAGGATAACCAGAGGTAATTATTGCAGAAGCTCTGAATGGGCTGGGAGACGTGGGGAGTATTTTGGATCAGGACAGGGAGCATTTTGGATCAGAATAGGGGATATTTTGAGTCAGGATGGGGAGTATTTTGGGTCAGGATGGAGATATGGGAACAGTTGGTGTGGGCATTTTCTGGGCAGAGCAGGCAGCAGCTTTGACACTGGTTCTCCTAGGATATATTTTTGGGGTGTGAAGAAGAGACAGGGAGCCCTGATCACCAGAGTCAATCTAGTGCTAAACCCAGGAGATGCTGCAGGAGCTCCTGAGATGCTCTTTCCAAGGTTAACGGAGGCTTTAGTGGAGCAGCTCAAAAGGAGCCAGTCCAGGTACAGCTCTGAGGTCAGAGCTCGTGGTGGGGACGTGCTGAAGCTGTGGAGGTGTCCTACAGGAGCCTGAGGCTGCAAGAATTAGCACAAATGGAAGTGCCAGCACCTGAACCAGCAGTTATAGATCCCATCCTCTGCTCTTCCAGAGACCCCAGCTGACACCTGCATCCAGCTGCACTGCCTGCTGTATGTGCAAACTGTTTGAGTCCTCTGCTTGTGATCTTCCAAGGGGGAAGGGGTAAAAAGTTGGTGCTCTGTCCAGTGCAGGTGTGCCAGAGGTGATTATACACCTCTGGGCAAGGATGGGACTCCAGGTGAGATTTTTTCTTCATTGGGGCAGTTAACCAAGGACACCCCAGTTCGTGTGTGGAATGGTGGTCAGTGGGGTCCCTTTGCTTGTGCTGAGTCATAATCACAGAATGGGTTGTGTTGGAAGGGACCTTAAAGCTCATCTCTTTTCAATCCCCTGCCATGGGCAGGGACACCTTCTGCTATCTCAGGTTGCTCAGAGCCCTGCCCAACCTGGCTTTGAACAATTCCAGGGATAGGGCAGCCACAGCTTCTCTGGGCAACCTGTGCCAGGGCCTCACCACCCTCACAGGCAAGAATTTCTCCCCAGTATCCAATCTATCCATGCCCTCTGTTCCCCCTTGTCAGCTGTGCTTGCCATCCTCTCACAACAAACAGGAGTTATCCCTACAGCTCATACCCAGAGCTGTGTGGGATGCAAAGCCCAGACCACCTCTGGTCATCAAAACAAAACAAAACAAAACAAAACAAAACAAACAAAACAAAACAAAACAAACCAACCAACCAAACAAACAAAAACCCACAAAAAAACCAAAACCAAAACCAAAAACAAAAAAACAAAAAAACACACACACAAAACCAAAAAAACAAAAACAAAAAACATAAACAAACCCAAAAACAACAAAAAAACAACCAAACAAAAAAAAAAACCACAAAAAAACAACAAAACAAAACAAAACCTACCCCAAAGAAAAATAATTCATTTTACTGTCCTGGCCAGTTTCCAGTTCACTCAATTACATTCTGCTGATCCACCCTGCAATCCCATATGTTGTTGTTTATTTTATTAGCTCGCATTGCAAATCTTTCAGTAACGATGGCCCTATGAATAGCCTCGCCTGCCGAATTAATCGTGCTGCTGAAAGTCTCAGGTTAATGTATAAAATGTACTTGCAGGCCCTGAATAAAGGAAACAAAGGAAATCATATTACTAAGCTGAGCTGGGCAAATCTTGTGTCCCCAAGTGACCAGGAAGATAATGAATTAATTAGAAAAATTGTTTATAAAACCATGGGGAAAATGCCTAGGCTGGTCATCTCATTCCACCCTCCCTGCCATGGGCAAGGACACCTTCCACTATCTCAGGTTGCTCCAAGTCCTGTCCAATCTGGCCTTGAACACTTCCAGGCATGGGGCAGCCACAGCTTCTCTGGGCAACCTGTGCCAGGGCCTCACCACCCTCACAGGGAACAATTTCTTCCTGATATCTAACCTAGCCCTGCCCTCTGGCAGCTTGACTCTGGAACCCCTTGTCCTGTCACTCCATACCATTGCCAGTCCCTCTCCAACTCTCTTGGAACCCCTTTAGGCACAGGAAGGTGCTCCAAGGTCTGGCTGTTCTGAATACTGCTGGACTGGGGCTTCATCAGCTAAAATATCTGTACACTGTAATCCCAGGTAGCTGGCCTGGGAGCACTTGTATGCTTCTTTATGTTCCTGGAAACCTTTCTGTTGGAAAGCAAGTCCCATACTGCATTCCTGCCATTTTTCAGGATGCTTGATGCATCTGGCTGTCTTCTAACATTTGCTATGTGCAGTCTGCGAGTCCAGGTGGGTTGTGTGGGGCTTTGTGCTTCATCTGCTGTGCTCTGTCATCTTCCAAGAGTGGTAAATCAGCACTGGGGGTTCCACATGCAGACTGCAGATACGCACAGAAGGTCAGTTTGTGTCAAGCTGCACCAGGTTAAAACATTTCTTTTTGGAAACCCTCGCTCTGGTTTAATTTCATGGGGTTCTGTGCTCTGTGAGACTTGGTTGCTATGGGGAGCTCACTGCCTTTGGAGCTGGAAGGGATCACTTTGATTATTTACTCTGACCTCCAGTGAGGTGTAAAAGCTTTCCCTCATTTCACAAGCCCATGGTTCTGCCTGAGCTCTTGCATGTGCTGCATCTTAACCTTAAGACGGAGTGATGTGCGATAGAAAACCCTGGAAGACCTCGTTAAGTTTGGAAATTACCCTTGCAATTAAAAACTGTCTTGTTTCTCGCAGCTATTTTACTTCACTTCAGTTTCCAGTGCCAGGAGTTCCTTACGGCTTTCCCTGCTGCATTAAAAGAGAGATGTTATCAGGGAGCACCAGGCAGGGCTGTCTCAGAGAGATGGCTGGGTGATATGGGCAAGTAATTGGGATTCACAGGCTGCTTTAGGAAGGGAACAGGTAGAAATGGATGCTGAGGGAGAGTGTGAAATAACTGAGGCTCGAGGCAGGAGCTTTTTTCTTATTTCATGGATCTCACTTCGTCAAGTTGATGATGCTGGACTTTGCAAATGCCCTGGATTTGTACAAAGGCTCAGCCAGCTCTTGCTCACTTAAATCTGCTTTGCTTTTCCATCTGCATTTTCCCCACCTCGTTAGAGCTGTTACATGGCCGTGCTGGTGCCTTGATTGATCTTTGGTCTTTGGCAGTGCTACTACAAGGTACTGAGGCTGCTGGTGTCTGTCACAGCCCAGCATGGTCCTTTGCCAGCCACCCATTTGCTTCCTGGGGCAGATGAGGGCTGCTGGGATGCCGGGCAGCTTGAGGATGGGGGATTGCTGAGATCAGAGGTGATGCTCTGCTTTCTCTCACCAGCTGATTACAAGGACAGTAGTAGCCATGAGGAGCAGAGACTTGTCCCCAGGGAGGACCCCTCATGGGGACCCTCATTAAGTGTTTTCCCCTGCTGTGCTTTCAGGGCACAAGCACCGGCCTCAGCAGGATGGAGCCCTGCAGTCCCCTCCTGCCACTCAAGGATGACCCACTCACACTTTGTAATTAATTCTTGTTTAACCCAAACTCTCATGGACGAGGGCAGGAACTTGTGCTGCTGTGGAGAGGAATTTGCATTTGGGTGGTGAGAAAACTGTGCACCCATAGGGATGCTGGGGTTTTCCACCAGGCAAGGAGTGCCATCCGTTACTTGCCGCTGTAACTCGGTTTGATGCACTGTGCTGTCAGCTCTTTAAATCTAATTAGCACAAGTGTTTCTTCTTCTCTTCAGTGATTTGCTGTGTCTTTAATGTGATGCCCACTAATGACAGGGGAAGAAGCTAAACCAAGTTATTTTCCCATCGAATAAATGGCAACTTGCATTGCTCTTAAAAGAAGTGAGTGGAAGAGGGAACCTCCCTAGTGGAGGCTGCTGGATAGAGTCAATTAATTCTGACTGCTCAGAATAGGATAAATGAGGAAAAGGGGATTGGACATGCATTTACACTGTCCTGAGAGGAGGTGATGAATCTGCTCTGGCTGCTTTTAGTCCTGAAGAGGAAAACTTGGAGCTCAGAGGATGTGTGGTTTGGGATAAGCCAACTTTGGGGGTCACCAGTGACCTATTAACCTCCCAGATTTCTTATTGGCACCCTCCACCTTTGTAGACCAACTTGCAAGGGTAAGATGTATCCTTGGGGATGTCTTATGTTATCCCCCAGGTATGGTACTGGTTCCTCTCCCCATGTGTCACAGCAGAGCCGAGGATGTGGGACCATGGGGTCAGGACCTCTCACTGCCAAGCAAGGCTTTGCCTGTGGGCCTGCAAATGTCCTTATAACCCCTGGAGTGGTTTCAGAGTGTGTCCATGCAGCAGAAGGTGAAGCAAGCCCTGAGCCTCCTCCCTGGCTGCGTCATCACTTCTGTCTCTGCAAACTGGGGTAGGAAATGCAAGTCAGGTCCCTCTGCCATAAGCACTGCTTCTACTTTGCATGCAGATGCAGGTGCCTAGACAAGGGGAAAGGTGGCAGAGGCTTTGAGATGATGCAAAAAAAAAAGAAAAAAAAAAGAAAAAAATCCAAGTGTAAGTGCTTGTCCTTGTGCTCGAGAAGTAGGCTGAAGGAGGTTTTTTCTTTGTTAATCTTATTTTTCATTCTTGCCATGTATGTTTTGCTCCAGGATTTACTACTCAGAGCCCTTTACACTGTTTCCACAGGCTTATTTAATATCTAGGGCCTCTGGCAGTTCTTCTTTGGCCTATATGTTTAGCTGTTGTGTTTTTTTTCCACACTGCAATTTTCTATTAAATTTCACTGTGTGCCCTTTAGTGCTTTTGTGGAAGGAACCCACTGTATGATGTGTTCACTGTGACAATCATAACGCTGTGCTAATTATTTCCATCATAGATAACTGTGCTCAGCTTTAAATCATTCCTCCTTCTCTTTATTCCTTTCTGTTTTCCACAGTTCCTCCTCCCTCCTGGGCAGCATCCCTCTTCTATGTTCTGATCATGAATGCCACTGAAGAATTGCCTCCTTGCTAGAATATCCTAAGTTATTTGTAAAGCAGTCCTCCATCTTACACATCCCATAACGATCCCTGCTCTAAATTTGTAATCTTCCCTCACCGAGATCTCTGCCGAGGGATTTCTGCAGACTCTGAGATGTGATTTTCCGTAATTGATGTCCCGCCGAAGGAGGTGATTTAATTCTGCTGAAGTCATATTTGTTTTCTACAAATCTCCCAAAGTTCATGAGGCCAATTACTCCAAAGAGCTGAGACTTTAATGGCACTGATGTATCATCCCGTGTTGAGCTCATCCCCACGTGTAGGGCAGGGTGATGCACGGGTTGATGATGGTGATGGCTTGGAGCAGCCCCTCGGAGCCCTGCTCGTAGCTTGGGCAAGGTGAGATGCTTTGCTCCACATGGACACAGAGCAAAGTCCCTGTTTTAGGGAATTTTCAGTCCTAAAATCTGACACCAGTCCTGTGTCTCTGACACCATGCAGGACAGGTTTGCTGTATAACCTGACTCAAAATTGTCGCATTATAAATAAATATAAAAGGCCTCCAAAGAGCAAAGCCTACAGAAGTGGAGTAACGTCATGTTGTATGTTCCTCTGTTTCCATCTGCTCAAGAGCATTTTTCGCTCTGTGTTTCCCAGCTTGGAGGATACTCACCCAGCCAACTGTCTGGGGATCCAGGATTGCTGTCAGCTGGATGCTGCCGTAGTTTCCCTCATGGAAGTGGCTGAAGATTAGAGACGTGTAACCTTTACACTCAAACCTTCCCTAGGGCTCCTTCGTACTCAAATCCTCCTTTTTGCCCTGTTTCTATAAGCTGATTTCTGTGAGCTGCAACTTAATCAGGATGTTAATTTTAACCTTTTCTTGAAGGATTATGTTCCACCCTGCTTAACTCCCAGAAACGCTGACACCCTGCGGGCATTCCCTGGGCCCGAATGTTTTCCTCTCTTCAGACTTTCCTGTGTTTTTGTAGTTCTACCGTGTTACCCCTTTCTAATGGTGCCAACTTAAATCCTGGTGCTGGCTGAATAACTTTTCTGTGTGCTGGAATTAATAATTAATAGTAGGCATCTATCAGCTGGAAATTGTATCATTCAAAGAGGGATAATATGGGTGGGCAGCTGCTATTGCTGGTGGAACATCTCTCCTGTAGCATCGTGTCACATCACTGGGGGAAAGCTGGGTGATGTGCTGGGTATCAGGGTGTGTGTAGGAAGGATGCAGGTAGTGATTCACCCCTGTGAAAACATGCCTTGCCTGCTGCCAGTACCCATTTCTGGGGAGAAGGGTAGGAGGGATGAATCTCCCAGGGCTTTGCCAGGATTTTGGGAAGTCAGTGGGACAGAAGGGAAGAGCTGCCAAGGCAGAACTTGTGCTGCTTTCCAGGCTCTGCTGCTGTGACTCAGGGGGTTAGATCACAGGTTTGCTTAAGCGACAGCTCTTGCAGGTTTTGTTCTTGTAATGTAGATGACTCGTTTGTTTCCCAGGGGAATTTTTTTTTTTCCTGGGATTTTGCCTTTGTTACTTTGCCTTTGTTATTTCTTCAAGAGGATTTTTTCAGTGCTACCATGGTGTCCTTCTCCTGCAACACTGCAGAACACTTGGTCAGGGCAGAGCATGAGGTTTTCCCAGTGTTCAGTATGGTGAGGACAGGACCCCCTGAAGAGAAGATGCACAAGTTTTTGCTTGAAGAAATAGTGGGGCAAGAGATGCTGATGGCTTGTAGGCTTTTGGAATTACTTCTCCCTGCAGGGGCTTTTTATAACTAAAGCATCAGCTCCTAGTGCCATGGGTGGCTCCTCTTTAGCAAGGAGCACTGCCATGCAGTAACGTTTTAGCATGGCAACATATGGTTCAAAATCTTAATAAGGATACAACTGTTGTTTGCACAGATGAATGCAGAAAATGATGTGAAATGGCAAGAAACCCATTTGTCTGGAAACACTCAGTTCTTAGCACCCACTTAAGCCCTCTGACACATGACATCTCTTCCTCTGACTTTCAGGGGGAGTGAAAGCTGCAAAAAAGCGGGTTGTCTAGCACGGGAGGAAGAAATGTGTCTCTAGATTAGAGATGTCAGTCCACATTTGCTTTGTGCAGTGGAAAGGATGAGTTTGCCCATTGGGCTGTGGGAATATCCCTCCCTGTCTCACTGTCCTCACTGGGCAGGAGGATGCTGAGGTTGGGCATGGATGTAAGGCCTCAGTTTTGCCATTCTCCTTGTCACCACTGCAGTGAGTAAACACCATCTGCCTGCCAGTTTTTCTGGTGAAAACTGTTCAGGAACAATGCTGTAAAAAGAAGAAGAAAAAAAAAGGCAGTTGCACAGAACTGATTCTTTCAAATGGGTGCTTTCTACTTTTTTTTTTTCATCAGCTGTTGCTGTCTTGTGAAGTACCAGTTACTAATTAGCCCCCGTATCTCATTAAAATCATAGTGGGTTTTTTTACCTCCTGAAATTTTGTAAATAGCCTTTATTCTGGTCTTTAATGCGCATTGATTGAAGTATTTATTGGATGCCACTTATGCAGCTCTGTGCCTGCGTTCATTTTCTCCTTAAGACATTTACTAAACTACTGCTTAGAATTACTCCAACCCATCTGGCATATTAAGTGTTTGCGCAGAGTGTACCCGACTTTCCCATTCACTTCCTCAATTAATATTAAATCTTCAAGGGAATTGAATTTTTTTTCTTCCTCCTTGCCATCTGATCTCCCTAGCATCTATAACAGCGTATTTGAGTAAAAAGCGTGGCTCTAGCGCTGCAGCACGAGCTCAGAGGCCAGGAGGTGGGTGCTGGAGGTGAGGTCAAGGTGCCCCCGTTCTGCACAGCAACAGAGAATTCAGCAGGCAGATGGCTCTGGTAATGGGTATCCTCAAAGGCAAGGATATCAAAGTCAAAAGATATTATTCCACCCAATTCTGGCGTAGCAGGGAAGGGTCTCCTGGAGGCAGGGATTTAATTCTGCCCCCCTGGCTGCGTTGGCTCTGAAAGCTGCCCTGCATCCCCAGGGAGCAGCGAGGATGGGAAGGATTAGAAATGAGCTGCGCTGGCAGAGCTCTGTGGGGAAGCACTTGTATGAAACCTGTCTGCATTAGGCATGACAGTGACATGGTTTTGCTTCTGCAGTCAACCTCGCAAACAAAAATGAGAACAGAAGTGTCACTTGCCTGGTGATTATCCAGAGCAACCTAAATCCTGTGCCAGCAACAAAATCAGGGCTAAGAATGGATTTAAGTGGCAGTAAAATATTCACGGTGGGCTCGAGGGTGGAAGGCAGCTATTAGCTTTGAGGATGATCTGCAACAGAGTCCTTGACTTCTGCCATTCAGCTCTGTGGTGGGTGCCTTCCTTAGCCCCCAACAAACTGGACTCAGAGCTGTTTCTGGAGATCACTGGGAGTGCTTGGAGCTTGGCTTTGTCTCTCAGTCAGCTTGATTGAGGGAATCCGAGGGGAGACAGGTTGTTACAGAGTCACACATGGGTGCAGGCACACACTTCTCTTACAGCATAAACTCAGTATATGTAATTTATGTTGATCCCAACAAGGCCATAGAGATGCAGATCAGCTGTTTCACCCCACATCAGCATTCTCCAAACCTGCCTGTGCTGCTCTCAGGGGCAGCAGCATGCCCCCTGGATCCCATGGGGGATATGTGTGGGGCTTTGGTTCTGGCAGAAGATGAGGCCCCAAGGCTTGTTTTGGGGTGAATCTTAAATTATGGCTGTGAATTTACTTTGCAATGGAGTTGAGATGGGTGTGAAGTCAGTTATGGTGTTACTGTGCATTTGTGACACTGCTTGTGTCTCTGGTGATGCCCTGAGACGGATCTGCTTGGGAGGGGAGGGCTGACCCCTTTAGTGCTGTGCTCCCCTGTGCTTGCTTCCTAGGCTTTCCTTGTCATGGCATTTTGCTTGCTGAAAATAATATGGAAATGAAGGAGGAAAATACCCTCCCAAGCTCTCTGCTGTCCTCATGGAATCTGTGTGCTTTGATCCCATTTTGGGGGATCTGCAGCTCCCTTCCTACTGCTTCCCCCTCCAAGCCCCCGGGGACCCTGCATTCTGATTTTTGGAGACCCTGAGCAGCGTTGCCTCCGTTGCCTGGAGCAAACCACATTCACAGTGTACAGTCCAGCCCTGCTTTGCTGATACTCCTAAACAAAGCAAAGCAGAGCTACCGTGCAACTGCAGCGTCCTATGAAAATTCTGCTTTTTCTTCCCAAAACAGCAGAAGACAGTGTTTAGCAATAATAGTTCCTTCTGCAATGGGAGTGACTGACAACAGCACCTCCCGCTGAGAGAGACAAACGTGGTGTTTCAGACAAAAGGAGACATTTCCTTTCCTTCTAAAACCCGCAACCTGTATTTTGCAAGTTAAATTGCTCCGCTCTGATTGAAATCCACCCGGTGACGAGCTTGTTATTTAGTGACACACTGCTCCAAATTGCACAGCTCGTACTTTTGATATTTCTAAATTGCTTGCTTATTGGAAATTAATACTAAAGAAGGGCAAACACTCAGCGTGCTGACAGACTGAGGGTTCGCTGCCACCCCCTTCAGTAATTAAGAATTTTGGTGATATCGTGGGAAGGGGAGTGCAGGAAAGCCTTGAGCGATGCCTTGCCCTCCCTGGTGCTGGGAGGCCCCAGGGGAGCGTGCACAGAGAAGAAACATTTCTTTGATCGTGGGGAGGTGGTGACTTTGGCAGCGTGGGTGGCTGGTGGGCACGGGGCTGGCAGTGGGCACAGAGGCAGCCCAGAGCCCTCCTCCATCTGTGCTGGATGGGAAACCGGAGGGGTCTCTTCCCAGATTTCGCTGACAATGTGTCTCCCCAAACTTGCCAAGGCAACAGAAGGGAAAATTAAATCACGGGGAAGGCTGCTTGGAGCTGTGCTGGAAAACAGGCACAAGTGACTCGCTGTGTGTTGGGTTCACCAGTACAATTTCCTAAAGCGAATTTTAACCACTTCCATCACTTTTTTTTTTGGCTCTAGAAGTAGATGTAGCCTGAGGCAGGCATGGCAGCCCATCCCTGTGTCCTCACCTCTGCTGAGCAGGGTCCTTCCTGGAAGCAACTGGAAGTCTCTAATTCCCATCTTTGCCCCTCTTTAGCTGCTGGTTTCTGTGCAACCAGCCCTCCCATCCTGGCCATCCACATCGCTGATGGGGGTATTTGCAAAGGGACGTTTGCCTTTGTACCCTGCTTATGTCCATTTGCTTCCAGGCACTTGTGTGTCCCCCTTAATCTCCCCAGCTGCCTTTCTGGCCAGGAAGCACCAGATACAGAGGGAAAAATCCCTGATGATGGTTAACAGTGAAAGTGTCTTCATCCACGCTTTTCCAAGAGCAGCCGTGGTGGAAGACATGGCAGCCTGAATTGCTCGTGGGTTTTTGGGTCCAAAGGAAGTTATCTCCTCCTTTACTGTTCCCACTTGGAAAATTGCATGTGGGGATATTGCCAGCTTGCAGCTCCCAAGGCCTGGGAGGCAGCTCCCTGTACCCTGTGATGGCTCCGATCCAGGCTGGGGACAGCCAGGTTTGCTCCTGACATGCTTTGTCACCTCCTCATGCTGCTCCTCACGAGCACAGCAGTTAAAATGTGCCTTTCAGTGAGAAATCCCAGGAGGAAATTGAAATGTTTTTCCTCTTTTCTAATCGAAGTTGGGGGCTTTTTCACCCAAATATGTGCCTGTCATCTGCAGTTTTGAGAAAATACAGAATAACTTGGTGCTCAGCAGATGCTGGGGAGGCCTTGGTGCAGTGATCCACCTTGGTGGTAATGCTGAAACCTCACAAGATCAACTGAAAACGGGCCAAGAAAAATAAATTTCCTCTATTTAACTTATTTGTTTGCACTGGGATGTCACCCTTATTTTCATGAAGATCACTTTCTGAATTAGTCTGCTCAGAGCCATCGATAGGCAAACAGTCAGAGGTTGAAAGTCTGCTCGTGGCATTGCAATGAAAAAGCTCGGCTGGACAAGCCCAGTATCATTGATTTCAGTGGGAGCTGCACCAGGAGAGACTTGCAAGAGGAAGGAACGTGCTGCTGGAGAGGTGCTGCAGGTATGTGAGATGGTGAACCAAGCCAGAAAGCTAGATGGTCAGTCAGAGGATATGCTGGGCTTTCCACATGGAGCTGTCTGCCCTGGTGGGCTCAGTCATTGCTATTAAAATGAGATCTAGCATTTCTCTCCCCTCCTGTAGTTTTATTTGAGATGCACAAGCCAAATCTGGAACTGCTGCCAACTCTCTTGAGGGGACCTGCCATTGAGAAAACCCGGTTTGGAACAAGATGTGCACATGACAGCTGCCTGTCTCCGGGTTTTATACAGCTGCTTATCAACTTAATGGCAGTAAATGAACTCCCAGGTGGTCTTAACAGTGTCTTTGGGATGTCCTTGTGCTTGGGAGCTGCTTGGGTAGCCGTATTTATCTCTTATTTTCTTTATTTTTGGTGATCAGACTTTTAAAATAGCCTGTTTGCCCTGGAGCTCTGTGGCTGGATGGGTCAGGAGTGCTGTAGGGTTCCTGAGATTTTCTGTGCAGGTGTTATAGCTCAACCACAAAGGGAGGGGAAAAAAAAAAAGTAGAATCATAGAATAGAATCGTTAAGTTTGGAAAAGACCTCCAAGGTCATCAAGTCCAGCCTGTGGCTGAATATCACCGTGCCCACTAAACCATGCCCAACCAGTAAGAGCACCAGTTGTAGTTCTATATATAAAAAACCCTACGTAAGTCCTGCCCTGGTTTAAACACACAGGGCAAACCCTTGTCCCACCTGGCCTCGAGCTCCATCTTGTCTCATCACCCCTTCAGAGATACAGTCTGGCTACACCCGTGGGAGCGTGGAGAAGCCCTGCACGGGGCAGAAACTCCCAGCTTGGTGGGGTTTTGGGGGAGACACCTGTCTGTGGGCTGTCCCACGTGCTGGACATCGTGTTGGGATGTGGGGCTGGAGCCCCACAAGGCTCCTGCAGCTCTTGGCAGTGCCTGCAGGGAGGAGCAGACGGCAGCTGGAGCGCCGAGCACAAACACAGGCACGGCGGGCTGAGTCACGCCTGGTGGTGTTACTTGCCATGTGTTATAATCACCGAGAAATGCTTTGCCTGTGGTATCATTTTCTTTAAATATATCATTAGGGAAAATGACAGCCCAAATTGTGGGAGGATGTTAATGGCTCTGGAGTGGCAGACAGATTGCAGAAAATAGTCCCCCGCAAACACACTGCAGGTGGGAGCTGGTGGTGGAGGAAGGGAGATGGGACGGGCACGTGTGAGCAGGTGGTGGGGCAGTGATGGGACACGGGCACCAGGCTGGGGCTGGGACAGCCCTGCTCCCTCCCACACCTTGGAAAACCCTTGGTGCTTCTCTGCTGCTTTTCCTTGGAACACTTTGGAGGGATTGTGGAGAGGAGGAGGCAGATGGTCCAGGTGGGGCTGTGCAGGCTCACTGGAAAGAAAAAATTGTTGATTTAAGCACTGTGTGATGGAGCAGTGCCTTGGCAAAGCACAGCTGTGACAGCATTGCCAAGTTTGTCCTGCTGCTGGACTCCTCGCTGCTGCCCCGGGCTGTGTGCCTGCCATGGAAGATTTGTGGTCCTGCCCCTCTGCTACCCCTTTTAAGAGGTCTGGGGAGGAAAACCCTCCTCTCTGTTCACTGTCAGAAAGTCTTTGTGGTCCCCAGGGCTGTTGAGATGAAGGTCTTTCCAACCCTTGCACAAGCTCTGCTGCCTTCTTGTTTTATTGCACGAAGGATAGCAAGGAACAAAATGTGTTTTGAACTTCTCAGCTCTCATATTTTGTTGTTTTTAATCACTCCTATGTCCTCAAAATCTTATATTTCTGCTGCATCTCTGTAAGAAACGATAAAAAAGAATGACATTTAATTTCCATGCAACGGCTCCTAGGGATGCTGAACAAACACTGTGTGTCTTGGTGGATAAAGGTCTCCTGCCTTGTTCTTCAAAGACATTGTGCTTGAATCCTCTCAGACCTGAATTTTTGCTGAAATTATTCCTCTTCCAAGAACACTTAGTAATGAGAATTGCTCTCTTATGGGGACAGCTAATTGCCCCAACCCACACGCTGCTCAGATCAAATGCCAAGGGCCACGTGGAGCCTGGCAGTGCCCTTTGCATCAGAAGAGTGGTGTGGAAACAGAGATGGGCTCTTCTGAAGGAAGAGCCTTGTGGAAATGGTGGTGCTTCAACTAAACATGCAGCCTTGAGCCTGCCCAGAGGCGAGTACAGCTGGATCCATGTTATTGGGAGTGCCAAAGCTACTTCTGCAGGTGGCACAGCCCTTGTATAAAGTCCCTCTCCAGGTAGGAGCCCCTTTAGGTACTGGAAGGTGCTCTAAGGTCTATTCTGAGGCTTCTTTTCTCCAGGATTCCCAAGGTCTTCCTCAGGGAGATGGAAATCACTGCGCTCTCCCTGGCTTCCCAGGGGTCACAGGGACACAGTGTTGGTGTCTGGTGTTGGGACCAAGAGAAAACACCAGAAGAAATAGAGGTGGTGGGGAAATGGTGTGTGTGTGTGGCTTGATGATCACATCCTGGCCTCTTCCAATCATACCTTTATCCACTTAAGGTGGAAAACTGCTTTCTGCTCTTCTATTTTCAAGTGGTCTGGGCAGAGTATTCTGTCGCTGCAGCGTAGGCTGGGAGTGGAGGGGAAGGGGAGGGAGAGCAATGCACCTACCCAGGAGCTATTTAAGTGCCTTAGTTTTAGTTTCTCTAATTATTTCTTTGCCTATTCTCATTCTCTGAGAGTGTGGCACTGCTTTTGGCACTGCTTTTGGGACGAAGGGCAGATTTGTGCCCCCACTGAGAGGGACGTGGCTGTGATTTCCCCAGATGTCTTTGATCCATGGGTAGGAATATTTATAACCCACAGCCAGCCTGCATCATGTCCTTCGATGGTGTTGCAGGGGTTTCCAGCTCTCCAGCAAAGAGGGGGGACCCACCATGCTGCCTCCAGCACAGCAGATGGAGAGAAGAGGTTTTTATTTACTCTGAATGAGCTGGAAACACCCCCAAATGCTCCCCTCTGCCAGAAGCAGCAGTTGGGAAGGGAAAGCACTTAAAAATGATGGAATTTGTTGACTGTCATTAATGCTTTATCTTCTCCCTGACTGCTGTGTGGAAATGTTGTTTTGGACCAGTGGTGCTCCCAGGCAGGGAGCTTCCAATGGGATAAATCAATGGGATAAATCAGATCCTGTTTGTCATGTGGGACCCTGAGGAGATGCTGTGGCTATTTTCTCGGCTTTCAGTTGTTTCTTCCTTCAAATTGAAAGATGAATTAATTAACCAAATTTACTTTAGAAAGGGTTTTATTCTGAAGCCACTAGGAATTTAAGTGAAATGGCACCAAGTGGTTCTGGCTGATATGGAAGGGATGGATTCATCACAAGAAAAGTGTTTTCTTTACAAGGGCTGATAAAGAGCCTGTAACGTGAATATTTTCACACATTCAAGCAAGGTCTGATCCTCTGAGAGGTTTTTTGTAACATAGGCCTGTGAATTAAATAACATTTCTGTAAAGCTACAGAAATAAATAACAGCCCAACCTGAATCTCACATTCCTATTCAGCCAGCAAGAAAGTCACTGGCTGTTTCTTGAACAGAATCTGAAACACTTGAAATGTTAAGGGAAAAAAGAGTCAGATGCGTGGAACCAGCTGGCAAAACAAGAGGGAGAAAGGCTTGGTCAGTCCCACCTGCGCCAAGTTCTTATTGCTCTTCTGGACTGATGAACCTGGAAATAATTACAATAAATGTGAAAAGCTGGTGCTGGAAAGGAGATGGGCTGGGTGGCCCGAGGGAATGTTCCATCCCTCGAGACATTGCTCGCCACACAGGTAAGATGTGGCTCCGGGGTGAGAAATGTGAGTAATGGAAACGCTGCCTTTGCCTGAGCCATTTTTGTGTGCGTTGGTTTACAACTCTAATTCTACCTTAATTTTCCTCTGGCAATTTTTCACGGTCGGTGTTTGATGCAGCAGGCGTGAGATGCTCTTTGATGCAATTACAGCTCCGGAGCAGGAGCGGGCTGGAATACCTGATTTAAATTCCAAGCCTACTGCGAGACAGATGAAAGCAGTCACTTGGATAGCTGCTAGCTCCGAGTTTTTTCTCTGCTATCAGTGCAGGATCTCAGATTTGCTCCTTGGCTGGATGATATCACCACGCTCCCAGCTCAAGGCTGCCTCTTGGGGTTTCTTAGTGGGATTTTTTTTAGTCTTCCTGCGACTTCGCTGCAGTTGAAAAGCATCGAGCGCTGTTGCTGAGTGAGGGACAGACAGGATGATGAAATGGGTGTTGTTTCGCTCTTGGGCAAGTGTCAATTGTGCCAGCTAGCAAAGCTACATGGAGGTCACTTCCTGAGTTACCTAAAGGCAGCAGAAAGCCCAAAAGATGGATAGGGTATGAGGCTGGTTAGTTCTACTCTGAAGCTTAAAGGAAAAGCCTCATCAGGGGATGTTTGGTGGACAATTACCTCCATGCCCATCCTGCAGGAAATAACTTATGGTTGAAACATGATTTGTGGATAAACAAATGACAGACTGATTATCGCCTTCTGTTTGGCTTTTCCTGCTTGTTTCATCCTTCATCTTTTTAAAAGGTCCATAAGCAAGTTGGGTGATTTGCCCACACTCCAGCTGTGCACACCAGCTCTGTGTGTGCTCCCCAACCTTCCTCCTCCAGCTGCTGCAACAGGGACTCAGCTCCAGGCAGGAACAGATGTGCTTCTGGAAACCTTCAGCATCTCAGCTGCTGCTGCTGAATAAATATATTTATTTATTGCTGCTTTCACTAAATAAATAACTAGAGCTTATCCACTTTGTTCTTAAGAAAACTGGAGATGGAGGAGATGGATAACAATAGAAAAAACCTCTTGTGGGTGATATGTAGAAGTTCTGTCTGAAGTCCAGCAAGTCTGGCCAGCATTAATATCTCCCATTAGTGCTTGATATACCTGTGGGATCCCCTTTGCTGAGATACCTGCATGCTGCAGGGATACAACAATGTGAAACAATTGCCCTTTAAAGCAATGCCAGAACTGTGTACCTGAGGTGGAAATACAGATGTCACAAAATGGTACAGAGACACCAAAAAGTGATTTTTCTCGAGTTTTGCCTGTTTTTCTAATGTCTCAGACCTCACCAATGTTTAAGGCAGTGGCCAAGTGTATTTTGTTGGAACCAGCAGGAACCCCTGAGATGGTCCTAGGGTGCCCCTCACCTTGAGCTGGAGGTGCTGTCCTATGGGGGAATCCCCTCTCCAAAGGGAATGCACCTCCTGTTTTTCTCCAATAGTTCTTATTTCATACTGTCCTGAAAAACAAATCAATGAATCTGCAAAATGAATCACTGCAGCGAGGGCAGGTCAAATTACATGTTATTGTATGCCTTGCTGAGATGTTTTAAATTAACAGAATTAGCTAATTAGGCAAGCTCTCTGCTCTGTCCTGCAATTAGCAGCCCCAGGCTCGGGTGGTTGAGAGCATCCTGCAGGATCTGTCCTGCTCCAAGTCCGGAGGCGTCTTAGAAGTGATGAGAGATGCTCAGCAGATGTTAATATCTGTCAGCTCATGAGGAGTCCTTATTTAAAAAAGGCAAAACAACCAAACCCTCCCCCGGCTTACAGCTGCACGGAGGAGAGCAGATATTCAATTAAGGTTCTGATCTCTATGTGCAATTACCGTGGCGAAAGCAAAACTGCCTGGTTATCTGGGAGTGCTGATAACTCGTCTTTCACCTTGCAGGCAAACTGCCAGAAGCAGGGAAATTGTGAGAGCTGAGGTGTGGGGTTCCTGGCTGTGAGCACGAGGCTGTCCCGGGTCCTGCTGGGCTCACACGCTGGGGCTGCAGTTGGGACCCCTCTGGATGATTCTGATCCATACACGTGGTTTCTGTGCAGAGGGAGGCAGAGCTGCTCAGCATGGTATGGTGTGGCAGAGACTCCTGGACCTCCTGCATCCCATGGCATCATGCTGGACCATGGGACAGTTGGGGGATTTCTGGTAAAAATGGGTCTGTGCTCTTCTGTGCTGTCCTTTTCTCTGAACCCAGCTGGTGATGGGGAATTTCTGCTGCTCCTGGTTGTATAGAACAACATTTTCTGGTTTTAATATAGAGGCTTTTTTTCCAATTCCTTGTCACTGAAGAAAGTGGTTTCCTCCCTCTCCAGGGTGACTATAATGTAAAACACCATGAATAGCTGTAAAAACAAGTTATGTTCTGTGGAAAATTAGTTCTCCTGTGTCCTTCTCCCATCTACAGTGGCTCTGGGAAGGAAAGCAAGACATCATCCCGATGGCCCCATGTGGAGAGAGGTGCAATGTTAGAGCAGACTGTAACAAAAATGTACCATTTTTCTGTGATATGTCCCTGTTTGCACATGGTGGTGAAGAGCTGGGAAAACGGGCAGAGTGGGAAGCAGGGGTGGAGAAGGTTTCTCTGCTGAGTGGCACCAGCAGCCTGGCCTGGGGGAGATATTCCTGACATCTTTCTGGGCTTTCGTTCAATTTGCAAATTAATTTTACCGTTCTGAGTTGCATGAAGTGACTCTGGCATGTACCTGTGACTGAGACCAGGGTAATGTCCAGATACTGAGGGAATTGCAATGAATTTGTGAAATCTCTTAAGCTTATTAGTGAGTAATGGTGTTGGCTTTCAGTGGAGTTGGAGTAGCAATAGCATTTTAATTTTCCTAAAAGGTCCATGTAACACAATGCCTGGTTCTCTCAGTACAGTATGAATAACAGATAACTCCTTGCCAAGGCAAGCTTAAAGATGTTTTCCAACAAACTGACTTTTTTCTTCATTATTCCTTAGACTCTTATCTCCGATTCCAGGCTAAGGGATGCTAAACTTGAAATATTTGAAACATTAAAAGTTGCAAGACACAGGCAGAAGTGGTCCCAGGACATGGGGTGTGGCCAGTTGTGTGTGTCTGCAGGAGTTTTATGGTAATCAGGGGAGAAATCAGCTGAAATAAACTTTATTGGTGCATTGCTACATGGCCTCCCTATGGAAGCCGTGCTATGAATCAGAAGAACAATGAAAATTTCAATGTCCCCTCCAGGTCCTGTAAAATGACAACAAACTCTTTGGGTCTTACTATATCCCAGGCTGCAAAGTGCCTCACTCTTGCTGAGCTATCGTGGCTGTAGCAATGTTCCTGCCACAAAGTCTGGGGCGTTCTGACACTGGGTTGGAGTCCCTGTGGTGGGATTCACGTGTGTCCCAGCAGTCTTCCTCCAGTTTTGAGCAAGTTCAGTTTTTTGGGGTTTGCTGGGAACATAGCCTGCCATAACTCTGTCCTTGATGGGTTTGTGAGCTCACTCAGCACAGGACAAGCTCCAAATTTCACCAGTAGATGAAATATTCACATTTTCCTTGGGTAAAATCTGAGGAGCTTGAGTTCAGCCTTCTATTTTTGTGAAAGCTCCCGCCAGGAACAGAAAGGCCAAATGGAATTATGGCATGGGAGGGATTCGCTTTCCCAGGTGACCTTTGTGAGAGAGGGTCCTGCCTTCAAACCACAATAATTACCAGACAGAGTAAATGCAGGTAGTTAAGAAGGATTAGGGTTTGGCAACTACCAGCAACCATGGTTTTTCTGGTTTATTCGACTAGAGGGGGTGTAATTGAGAGTGATGCTCCTGCCTCTCCCCTGCAGTGCTCTTCACTGGGTGGCTTATTAAACAATTCCAGGAGACCATGCACAAGCCATTTGTTTTGCTCTGTTTTTTCCACTCTTTTTATTTTGTTTAATTTTTTTTTTTTTTTGTTACATGAGCCTTTGGGAACATAATGCTAAAAATGTTATTAAGAAGCCATTGACCACACATGCCCTGCAGATTTTTCTGATAAAAGCCTATTGCTTTAGAGAAAAGAAGATTAAATACAGGCCAAGTGCAAAATTATTCCCGGGAAGAGCGGGTGAAGTTGCAAAAGCACCTTCAGACGTCAGTGACATCCTTTGTCACTGACATGCCTTGAGGTCTACGAGGACACCAGGCTCCTGTGGAGGGCTGTGGATTCACAGAAGGCTCTTGTCTACAGAAAGTGGAATTAGATGAGAACAGTGTGACCTTAAAGCTTTCTGAATAACTCAACACATGCACTGAGCTGTGAGATGGTGTGTGGAGGGCTCGTGTCAGGTTTGCCCTGGGAAAAGGGTGATAAATGGGAGAGCTGCTCCAGAGGAAGGTGTTGAGGCAGAGGTCAGCGGAGCGAGGGGGATGAAGATGTGGCTGGACTGGGGGAAAAAGAGTAGCTAACCCTCACCTGGATGTTTTATTTTGTCATCTTAAAAGGAGAGAAAGCACAATGTGGTGACCTGGGAAGAAGGAGTCTGCAGTGCTGTCCCCTCCCCACCTCCCTGCTGGCTCTTAGGCAGCTTGTCTTTCTTTCCTCTTTGAACCTTCCCAACCCAAACTTTGTGATGCTGATGGGCAGCCAAATAAGCAACTACTGGATGATTTCCTACCCTGCAAGGAGGTGCTGGACCACTGATGAACACGAGACAGGCTGGCATCACACCTCCTAACCTCTGTGACATGGACCTGCTGACTGTCTGTGCACAGATGCCCTCTCTGTGTCTCAGAGCTCTGCGGATGGAGCTCACAGCACGTTGTGAACACCACCAGCACATTTTCTAATCAGATGCACAGCCCTAGTCAGCCCAGAGCTGGTTGTTTAGCCCATGCATTTAAAACAAGCTGCTGCCAGCTTCAGTTCAAGGGTATTAGCTCTTGCACATTTTAACAGGGAGAAATCCTACCTCATCCAGCTGCTGAGTTTGTGTGGATGGAGTGATCTGTGCAACCACACAGGCTGAGATGTGTTACCCTATCATTACAAACATGTAACAAGAGCTGGATAAAAAGCTCTGCTGCTTTTCCAGAGGGCTGCTGGATGCGGTTCACCAAAGCCTGAAGTTGTTATTTTCCTCTCTAGCTGTAAATTGTTCTGAGCGACAGCTTATGAAAGACACTACATCAAACCAAGTGGAATCAGATAGATAACAGGCTTTCCTGGGGAGCTGAAACTACTTGGCATTTGACTCTGTGGCTCTCCAAACTCATGAGGCATCTGCATGTCCCGGGTACCAGCTCACCTGCTCTGCCTCAGTGCTGATCCAGTGCCATACCTTGGTCTGGATGTACCCCAGGGCAGTGTAATTGCAGTGCTGTTATTTCAGGGTGGTGATTCTCCCTCAATGCTGCAGCTGGCTGTGGGGTACCCTTTTTCTCCTCCTCTGGATGGGCTGGTGCTGGAGGGTGGAGGATACAACATTTTGGGGGAGAGGAGGCACAGATGCTACTCGGATAAGCACCCGTGTGAACAGTGATGCCAATCCCAGCTCTGAAGTTCTCCTCCACTGCGGTGGGAGGGAGGTCGTTAACTCTGATTAGAACACTTGCAATTCCAACAAGGCCTTTCATTTCCACCCTGGCTGCTGTTCTGCATATTTGATGCCATTCTCTAGCGAGAGAGTGCAAATGTTAAGATGTTAGAATAATGTTGCCCCAAAGGTTCATACACTAATGACAAGAATTATCACAGTCTGAGCAGTTCAGGACTTGACAAAAGGTACAAAACAATTAAGCCGTGATTAACAGTCGAGTGCTTCTGTAATTACAGAGCTAGGTTTTGTGCTACTGTTTACTGCCTTTTATAAAACAAAAGGAATCCAGTTGCAGACACTGGGTTACTTAAAAAAAACCCCATTGGTGATGATGGGCAAGCAGAGAAGACCAAAGTGAAGCCCAGCCCTGTGTTATGGTGTAGAAACTGGGGGTCCCAGCAGGATGTGGAGCCTCATTAATGCACATTGATGAAACAATTGTGTACCTTTAGGGGACAGATTGTGGTGCAGTGCCCAGGTCTACTGAATACAAGCATTAAAAATTGATTTTTCTGACACCCTTGTCGTCTCCTTGCTCCCCAGCTCATCTTGAGGCAATGCCCCTCAGTCCCTTTAAATATAAAAGGATGAATTATTTTTGTGTGTATATATATATATGTATATTTTTGTATATCTCACTGACCAGAAGAGAATTTAACTTTTTACATATGAAAACTTCAAAACCCCGTTTTTAGAATTAAATAAGGGAATTAAATAAAGGCAGCAGGACAGAGAAATTTAAAGGTTTAGACAAAAAGCCTCGTTTTCTGTGAAGGGGGAGGAAGCAGTGTGGGAGGTCAGTCCTGGATGATGCTGGGTGCCCTTTGCTGTCTGCCCAGCCAGGAAGTGTCACCATGTCAATGTACCAGAGCACTAGATCTGTTACATCCATTTAACTCTTCAGTCTATAAAGAACTGTCAAAAGTATGGAAGAGGAAGCTGGGATAAATCATAAATAGTTTAATTATTGGGTAGTGCCATAAATATTTCTGCCAGCCACCTGGGGATTAAAAAGGTCTTGTTTTTTCTCTTGCTAGCAACAAGATAAAAAGCTGAATAGATTTTCCTGTGGCTGAGGATCCAGCCTGACTGGGTTGTGTCCAGGGACCAGCAAGTCCCATGGGATGGAGAGGAATTCGGCAGCTTGTTGGGGCTGTATCACTCCTGAGTCTTGTCTGAAAGCTCCTGAGGTCACTGGTAGGTTATTTATAAGCAATCAGAAATCAGGAGTGATTTGTTATTACTGAGAGATGCTAATTCAGATTCTAGAGGGGATTCATTAGCTGAAATGGCTTTACTGTATGAGAGTTGATGACAGCCTTCTGGGTGCAGTGCTTCTGGCTCCAGGGGGGTGTCTGATGGCTTTGGGAGCAGGAGGGAGCCCCAGACAGAAGCAGTCTGGTACCAGTGGTTATCTGAGCCCACCTGGACAATTTTTCCCCCCTAGATATCTTACTGTGGGATGAATGATCCCAGCTCATCCTGGGGGCTCCCAGATGGCTGTGAAGGAGTGAATCTTCCTGATGATCTTAGAGGATTTTTTCAACCTTAACAATACTATGATTCTCTCCCCAGAGGGGATGTGTCCTTCTCATAGACTGGCCCTTTTCACACTATTTTTTTTCCCAGTGTCACTGCAGGACTGAAGCACTTCTTGCAGGAGACAGCACTGCTGGTTATGAACCAGCCCTTCTTTGTTTCAGATAGCGTAAGGCAAGGACAGAAAATGTCATAAAACAAAGAGATACACAGGCAACATGGCTACAGATTGGTTTTTTCCTCCTAGCAGAGGAGTTAACTGTTGAAGAAAATTGGGCAATTGGTGGTGCTGCTCGCTGTACAGTGCTTTTGGATGGCCAAGGTGGCAGAGCTAATTTTCCACCCCACTGGGATAGAGAAAGCTCTGAATTACAAAGGGTGGAAAACGCCACAATATAGAGATCAATAGAGGGAAAAAAATGTTTTCTTTCCTTGAAATGTTTCTTGATACAAAACAGTTCTGAACTAAGGAAGGACCAGCCATCTTGAATTTCTAGAGGGTTCTCTTACTGTTGTCACAAAGAAAGAAAGTAGACAATCCTTATTACTGATATGCACTTGAGAAAGGAGAAGAAAAACCCATTTGCCTTTATTTTCACCCTTCCAGTTCCTTCCTGGTGTAACTGGTTTCCCTGACTTCTCTGTAGGATTAGCTGGGGAGGTGGTCCTGTCCCCATGGCTGGATCAGGAAACTGCCTCTGTACCTGGGGCTGGTGGCTTGGAAACGAGCCACGGCTCGCTCGTGCCTCTGCGCCTCCCCAAGTACAGCCTGGCTCGCTCTCACTGGCAGGATGTCAGAAACACTCCTGCCTGCAAATAAAATCCAGCTCCATTTGGCACTTTAAAACACAAATGGAAAGAGAAACACCTGTGAAACAGAGAGTGATGCTGTCAGCACTGGTTTGTGTTAGTGTGAGCCCGGCCCGATGCACTTGGGTGACAAAGCACGCTGAGTTGCCTTTGCTTAATGCTTGCCAGGCTCTTTAGGAGAGGAATTAGCTCAACACAGATATAATTATTCCAGCAGGACGATCACTTCCACGAGGCTGAAATTTCCCTGATGCAAAGACTGTAGGAAGAGGGGAAGTGACAGGAGTGTGAAGGTGATGGACAGCCCATAATATTAATGAGCCTCACAACACTGAGAGAAGAGTTCAGCTTTCCAGCTGGGCTGTCCTGATGTATTCTGATGGCTTTTGGCCCATGAATAGCCCCTGATGGAAGCCCAGCTGGAAAGACAGGCAACTGGGAACTTTCTGCAGCAGAAATAACTTCCCAGGCTTGGGATGCTGTGGGAGTGGAGGCAGCACTTGGTATTCTGAAGCCTTCCCTGCCCCTTTTCCAGGTGATACTATTCCCAGCCTTTTGCCATCCTTGGGTTATGGTTTGGGATGGGGTGGGGGAATGTGTTGAAAGGGAGTGGATGCAGCTTGGACATCACTAACAAAAAATTCACCCACTTTAGGAGAACTGGGGTATTTATTTTGTAAGAACATCTAATGTGGTCTTAGAAACATAAAATATTCATGAATGTGCCACCTCTCTCAATGCCTTGTTTTACTGTTGAATTATCTGGAATGCAGTTAAAATCCTGGTCCATGTCTAGTCTGACTGTGCCAATGTTCACATTGCAGGCCTGGAAAGGTTTTGCAGGGCTTTTCTTGCATGGAAAGTAAAAAGCATTGGGTCCATAATAAATAAGCACTGGGTCCATAAAAATGGGTCCATACTGTTCTTTCCTGCAGTAAATGCACAGTTGTGGTTCATGCCCTGCTGTGCCATTTCCACCCTCTCCATCAGAAGATGTCTCTTGGGGGGCTGGTGATCCCCCCTCCTGGGGCAGCAAAACCTCAGTGGGGATGGGATACACAGGGACAATGTGTCCCATAAGGACCCTTTCCTCCAGGGGCATCAGGAACAAGAAATTGGGTGGGAAAAGAAAGCTCTTAAACAATCAATTAATACAAGCTAACCCCAGCAATCAGTCCCCATCCACCAGCTCCCAGTGCAGCCTGGGAGGATGCTCTGGGTCATCCCAGTGCCTCCAGCACTGGGGGCATTTCTATTTTAACCTCCCCCAGCACTTTGTTCCTTTCTTCTGCAGTGAGCCGAGCTGTTTACTGAGCAAATAAATACAATGTTCAAAAACTCAGCAGAATAGATGTGCTTTAAAGCACTCAGTGGGAAATGTGAGAGGCAGCTCTGAAGTGCCTGTCCCCGAGTGCCTGAAGCACATTTCCCTCCGGAGCAGCGCCCGGTTGCTGCGGGCTCCCAGCTCCTCAGGACACAGCTGTGGTTAGTGCTGGAGGGAGGGTAAATGGTTTCTGTTTATCTTTGGATTTGCCATTTCATAAGGAAGACAGAATAAATACCAGGCAGCAAAGCTTTTACCTCTTTGCCCATTGTGTAATACAGAGAGCACTTGTGATTAATAGAGGGTGACCTCAGCTCCAGAGAAGTCGGAATTAAAGCCAGGCGAATAATGGATTGTTTTCCTGCCTTTGTGGGTGGATCTAGGAGAATCAAGTGCTAATTTCATTTAGGCTTAATTTACAAAGATATTTTTTCTTAAGTTTAGGCCATTTTTTCCTGCTGTAATATGAAAGAATAGCATCAGTAAAGTGATGGTTTCAAAAATTCTGTGTCCATTATAAACCCTACCAATGCTGAAATTTTGGCAGAGTGTTTGTCTGGGACACTTGCTGTGAGTGTGTTGTTTTATTGTAAAAATAGGGGACTTTAATGGACAGTTCTTAGGATCCTAGAATGGCTCAGGTTGGAAAGGAAAGCTCATCTTGTTCCAACCCCTTGTCATGGGCAGGGACACCTTCCACTAGACCAGGTTGCTCCAGGCCCTGTCCAGCCTGGCCTTGAACACTTCCAGGGATAAGAAACACACAGCTTCTCTGGACAATCTGTGCCAGGGCCTCACCACTCTCACAGGGAAGAATTTCTTCCTGCTATCTAATTTAAAACTAATATCTTTCAGTTCCTGTGTGGGCTGAGGCTTTGCAAGATGCTGCTCTTCTCCCCTTTGGTGTAACCACCAGCATCCCTGAGCTGGTTCAACACTTTGTCCTCCAAAATGCTGGGAAGCCAAGCCCTGAACTCAGAGAGTTATTTGGCAGCAACGCAACCTACAAGTTTTGTTTCATCATCTCCTCACAGAAGGTAAAACCCAGAAGGCAGAAGGTGATTTGGGGTTTTGATCCATATTTATGTCGTGTCTTTGAGTTCCTCTGGAGCTCCTGATAAACCTTTCTGCTTGATTTCTGGGTCCAAACCTTCAACCATTAGTGTCAGCCTTGCACCACAGGTATTGCTGGAGGATTAAAAAGTATACTGGATTTTGTTGCAGTCAAGTTATCAACGATTGAATGATGGCAGAAGATGTGTTGAAAGCAGAGTGAGTGGTTTAATATAGGTATAAATATTAAACTGTCAAGGGGAAGTATATAAGAGAAACAATCCCTGAATGGTATAAGGAGGAATAGGTAAACATTACATTTCAATAAATTCACTTAAAAGGATTCTGCCAAGTTTAATTCAGACCTTACATTTCGGTATATGGGGAAATAATTGCTACCAATCATCATAAAGGAAACTGTTGTTTTTCCACTTTTTGCTTCTGAGTTTTTACAAGTAACCAGTAACTTCTATCCATTTTGCTTTACTGGATGCTGAACACAGGGGAGTAGAAGGTGTGTTTGAAGGTGTAGCAATTCTGTCAGTGCTGTGCTGCTGCACCAAGCACACGAGTTTTACCCTCCCCAGGGGTTCAAACTTGGTCTGGCTGTTTTGGAGCACGTAGCCCTGCCTGGTAAATAATTAAATTGTGCAGTTTCCTGTTCCTTTGAGCAGCTGATGGGGTTCAAGGATCTTGAAGTGAAAGTAGAAGGTCTCAGGAAGGGGGTGGAGGGGTAGGAGCCGAGGGATTTTGTTGCACGCAAGCCCTACAGCAGGGAAGAGCTTCACTGTAGGAACATCATTTCCCAAAGAAGCACTCCAGACTCGGATCCCAGAAGTCTGAAGCCGAGCACTTAAAAATCAGTGAAGTGCAGAGTACCTGAGCTCTTCTAAAAGGGTTATTTCTGCCATCAGTTTTAAAAGCAGATCTAATGGATGGCAGAGAAATGAAATACCTGAAGCTGGGCAATGGCTCTGTGCATCCCCTGCTCCAGCCCCACCCTGAGGGCAGTACTCACGTTGCCCAGACAAGGCAGATGCTCAGGTGAGGTTCCTTCCTTACTGATGGAGGTTTTATCTGACCATTTTGAGAATTAAAGTGTTTTTGCTTAATGTTCAGCAATCTGAAGTTTTCCAGGTCTCCTGCACAGAGCTGCAATCATTTCTTCATTCCTGGGCTTTGACCTCATTCCCGGCCATAAATATTAAATTTCTGTAAGGGAGCAGAGATGATAACGCAGGAGCTCCAATCAAATGGCACAGATGTGAAACAGCCTTTAATTGACTTGCTTTTGTCAAACGTAATTAAGTCCTACATTTCATTGCAGTCCTTGGCTCACATTCAGATCTTGAGAAGTCTTTGGTGATAAAGGAGTCTTTTGGCTTCAAATGAGACCGACGAATTCTTGCAATCACTTGCACAGGAGGCACAACATTTTCTGTTGTATTGGCTGAAAGTAAAGCCATGAGGCACTGCCAAAACCCGGGTTTCTGATTACAGTAAAGTGCCAAGATGTCACTCCTCCTTCTGTGCATCTTGTTTGTATATTCCTTCCACTTCTGTGAGCATCAGTTGCTTCACAGTTTGTCAGCTCTGGGTGGGCTCAGCTGCCCAGCCTTTCTGTCAGTGTTTAACTGTACGTGCTTAAGCCCCTGCTTAAATCTCAAATATATATAAATATATATAATTTTAAATCTTTTTTTTTTTTTTACTGTATAAGGATGGACTTCAAGACATATCCAAGTGTTTCATTGAACTGAGGCCCCAGCACCGTGTGCTGTGTCTGCAAAGCCCACACCAACACACCCGTTATGTTTTGCTGGGAACAGAAGTATCAGGAACTTAAATTCCTTTATACTGCTCATTGTCCTCCAGAAATAAGTAGTGCCTTTTCCCTGGAATGTAATGAAGGAGCTGGGTCAATGGTTTGAGTGGCAAAACCCAAACCAGTCCATATTAAACCCTGTTAGCTGGGAGGTTGGGTCCTTCTGGAGCCAGCTGGGAAGGTGTGTGAGTGAGTCTGTTTGGGGAGTATTTGGGCCACCTTTGTTAAGAGGCTGAAGATAACCAGGGAGATGCAGATGAGAAGGCTACTCTAAGGTTTTCATACCTCCTGGCAAAGCAAAAGGACTTGAGAATGTTCCTCTGCCTTGCTCTCTTTCTGTCTATTGTACTATTTAATCTCACCTTCACTCACTGCATTTCTTATGTGCTGAAAGGAAATGAAATCTCTGCTGTGTTATTGTTGCTCTCCACTCGGATAAGCAACATTGTGCTGAATTCAGGGTACTGCATCCTGTTTTTTTCCTTCCACTCTGGGGAAGCAGAGCTCTAACAGGTGGGAAGACCTCGGAGGTGTTGCAGAGAAATCTTAAAATCCCCACTTTTGAAGCTGAATCATTTGTATGTAAGAAAAGCTACTTGGTTCTTCTGGTGAGAATGACTCCAGGAGTTGTCACATACCTGGAATACCACAGCAAAAGCTGAGTTTTTTATGAAGTGGGGTGTATGTACTGAAAGCCAGGAGGGAGCTCAGAATGCAGCATGGACGGCTGCCCTAAAACTGAGCCTGGAGAAGCTTGAGGATGGAGGGAGAGGGAGGTTGGCTTGGTGTTTGATTGTTGTGGGTGGCTGTGGACTCTGCCTGCTGGTGACCTGCGCTGTGGTGGCCACGTGCCCTCTACAGAGGTCACAGAGGAGACCTGGCACAGTGGCTCTCAGCAGTTTTTCAGCTGAGCAGTGTCTGGAGCATTTCTATTCCAGGACACCACTCTCCTGTGGCCCTGCTGGGATCTGAGAGCAGATCCAGATGACAAAGTCTCCCCATGATCTCTGTCTCAGTGTTGCCCTCCTGATGGTTGGCTGCCGACACTCAGGTCCTTTGAAATGTGCCAAGAGGTTGGTTGGATTTTTTTTTGTGTGTTGACTCTTTCACCTCTTGCTGCAGAGGGTTGTTTCCTGCTCTTTTTGGTCTTCTTTGCTGCTTTTCAGGCCTCCAGAATAATTAAGAGCTCAGGAAAGTGTGGAAAAGTATGAGTCTAGTTCACTTTTTTAATTACCTGAAGAAAAAATAATATATCCTTTGGAGAGAGAACGTTATTTTCCATGAAGAATTTCCTTATCCAGATTTAATTTCTGTCCAGGGTGAAATGAGAAGTGACTTAAGACAAGCAGATAGGAGCAGAAACCTGGAGAGATTCAGCTCCAACAAATAACTGCTTGCTCAGAAATGTGATTGTAAATGCTGGGAAGATGAAAATTCAGGAATCACCTGTCTGGGAAGGGAAATTGCCATCTCCAGGAGCAGGGACTGCTTTTGCCTGTAGCTCTGTAAGACCTTTTGCTTCCTGCTGGAGGAGTGAAGAATGAGTGTGGATGAGCACATTACCTAAAGAACCCTGGGGAGGTGGAAGAGGGATCCTTTGCCTGAGGAGATGCTGCATCCTAGAACAGGCTGAGTGGGTTCTGCTGCTCCAGCTGATGACCTGCAGGAAGAAAACCGCTGTCATTACTGAGGGTGACTTCTGCTGGAAGTCCTGAGCAGCCAATAATTAAAACACTAAGGGTTTCTCATAATGACAGCTAATAATTCTCTAACATACAAGATATTTTGGCCAAAACAAACCCAAAGCCTATTCTGGACTTGGTTGCTGGACAGGCATTTTGTGGTTGCCTAGGAACCAGTGATCAGAGCCTGATTACATCCAGTATGGGCTGACAAAGGGCATTTTCATCAATATCATCATTGTTTATGGCCATATGGTCCTATGGCATCTTCCAAAGGGCTGAATCTCCAGCGTGAGGGAAAACTGTGCTTGGAATTGTCTGAAAGCCAAAATTTAAACACAAGAGGGTGAATGAATGTTGGAAAGTTTTAGGTAGAGACCATCATGTGGACAAGCCCCTGGAATTCATTTTAAAGAGATGCTGGATTTGCCTTGAGGATCTTCCAGGTTCAGATCAGAGGAGATATTTAAAAAAAAAACACCAAAACCCAGGAGTTTGTAAAAAAAGCTGGATAACAAATGACACGTACCAGAAATATGAAGCTTAGCCTGCTGATGAGGGACAATTATTAAAAGAGCTTGAAATCCGTGACTATCAAGAATAAGAAGAAAAACTTTAGGTATCATTAAGTAGAAAAAAAAAATAGTGCCAGCTGGTGGGTTCATCACTGGATGACATGGTTCAATCAGCACAATAATATCTGGCCAGTATTTCTTTGTGGCATTTAGAAAGACAAAATGATGTGCTTTGTCTCCCTAATGTGAGATAAAATCGTTCCTATTCCATCTCTAATCAACAGTGTAGTAAATTATGTCTGTGTTGTCAGGGGGTACACTTAGAAATCAGTGTCCATATAACTTGTACTTGAGTGTCTCAGAAAACTGAGGTCTGCAGATGTTCACTTTTAATCAACAACAGAAAAGTTGGGAAAGCTAGTTTGGATTTTAAAAAGGCTGTCAGTATGCCCCAGAAAACTAAAATCCAGTAATCCTGGACAAAATAATGGTACAGGTGAAAGGGAATTCAAATGATGAAGAATTAAAGGCTGGGAATAAAACTAATGGATTTATGAAACACAGATCTTTGGAAGTCTGAATTCATTAGCTTAGTCATGGTTATTAGGTAGCTCTAATATTCCTGAGGTTTTGCAAAGTGTTTGACATCATTTTGCATGGAATTTGGATTAAGCCACCCAAGGGGGCACAGCGAAGCAGTGGGGGGAGCGGGGAGATGCAGGGATGGGGCATCCATCACTCCTTGGTGGGAGTTTTGCTGGGGGACTGGCAATAACAAGGGCTCAGCCTCCATGCTGCACGTGGAATGCTCATGGAATGACCCTCCAGGAAGCCGTGAAACCCAGAGAGAAACACAAATTCACCCCAAAGGAGGGCCCAAGCTGCCCATTCTTCTCCTGCTTCTATTTGGTTTCTAACATTTACTTGAAAGGACCCAGCTGCTGTGAGAATCAGCCAGGAGAGTGGCTGAGCACAGGCAGGGCCTCTTGGAGTTGCTCAGTGACTGCTGCCCTCAGGGCAAGATCCCCCAGTGCCCCCTGCTCCCAGGATGAGTAATGGATCCCGTTTGCATCCATTGGACAAAAGTGCTGTCACTTGGGTATTGCTGGTCGAGTCATTCCCACTGGGAGCAGTGGGTTATGTGGGTGGCCAAGAGAGGCTTCTGCCACACTGGAGGTACTGAGTCCCCAGAGCAAACCTCTCCCGCTGGGCTGGGTTTGGCCCCAGGGGACATCCCAATCACCCAACAGTGATTGTCATCCACAGTCCCATGGCAAGAAGCCGCTCATGGCACACAAGAGTGGCAACAGCAACAAAAGAGTGTGCCTGTTGGCCAACATGCTTTGGTGACAACCAAAGACCTTGTCTGGATTTTTTTTTGGCTGTCCCTAGAGGGATCCCAGCTGCAGAGATCCCAACTGAAGAGATGGGGAGAGCAGGATATATGGGGAGGAAGGTGACATGACCTGTTCCAGGTGCCACCAGGACTGGGATGCAGGCATTGACCCCTCCAGATGTGCAAGCAAATGCTTCTGACATTTCTGTGAACTTCTAAGGTTTTTGATTAATTTCCCAAGTTATGGACAATTACAGGCTAACATAAAGTTGTTCTCCTTATCTTCGCTCTGGTTTCACATGTAAAAGATGTGATTTCAGGTTAAAAGCTGTTTTGGCAGTGGCCCAGCGATATAAGGGGTGAATTGATGAACAAGTCTTTTAAGGTCACTTCTTCCAAGAGGACCAAAAAGAGATATGTTGGTCCGGGGTCACCAGTGTTTTTAATGCCCCAGTGTTATCTCTTAAGAACAGGTTACAAAGTAAAAGCAAACTTGTTTTAGTGGATTTCTCTGGCCAAGTTATATAAAAATATAAAAAATATAAAAAATTATAAACCATCATGCTTCCAGGCTGTTTGCCCTCACTTCTGGCATTGGAGGGATGCAGCAGTGTTGGGATACAGCTCCCAGCATGTGTTGGATAGCAGCATCACCCAGGAGCCCATCCCAAACCACACCATGGTAGATGGTGCACAGACATAAACTGAAGGGCAGGATGTGCTCTGAAGAGTTTGCTACTAAAGGGAGAGGAATGGGAGAACAGGAGGAATCAGGGGCCAAATAGGAGCCATTATTGTCATCAGTGGTATTGAACATGCTTGTGTCCCACTGGGTTTGGGAAGCTTTTATGTAGAACACGGAATAAACACAGATTAAGAGGTGAATGACTTTTTTTTCCACTAGGATTTTGGTGTTGAAAAAAGTTGCTGCACGTGAGCTGGGAACTGTGATCTGGGAGCAGAATGTGGGAAGCAAAGTGAGGACTGCCCTGTGTGGGGGTAGGGGTTTCTTCCACAAAGCATTAGGAGGTTTCAGAAGCCCTGGGTGAGCTGTTGATGTGATCTGCACAAAGGGCACAGCCTCACACAGCTAACAAGCTCCAGGGGAGCTCTCCTGCCTTTGATTTGAGGCTTTTCTCCAAGCAGGGATTGTAAATTGTAGGCAGAAATAGTTCCTGTCAAGGATCTAATGATGCTTCAAGTTCCTACAACCCTTCAGATAAACAGGGTGGAACAGTACAGTGGATTTTATAAGGAATCTCTAAAAATGTGCAGTGAACATAATGAAGCAAAATTGATCTGTTGTTTTCTCTCAGGAAACAAATACTGCACGAGGAGGCAAAAAGAAGATGGGCCAGAAAAATCCAGCTGTACTGTCAAAATTGGTCAGTCATAGGGAGAGCAGCTGCCCTCAGACATTAGCGTTTTCACATTAAAAAAAAAAAGGAAATTTAGAAGCTGTATTTATGCAGCTGCATCTTAATATCTAAGGGTGAAATCACCAAACAGCCCATTTAAATATTCAGCCCAAAGCCACATAAATACATGATTTGCTGAGCAACCTTGAGATGTGTGCACTGGCCTTGCTGAGAGACAGGAACTTGGGAAAAGGAGCATGAGTCTGTGATTCAGAGCTGAGCAAGGTTCACTTCACACACAGAAGACAAAACCAGGAATGAACCAGGAAAAAAAAAAAAAGCCATGTAGCACATTTCAAGCGCGTGGTGCCCTTGAGGAGATGGACGGTAAATGGAGCGGGAGCAGCCGCTGCTCAGCTGGGCTGGGAAAAGCTCAGAGATGTCCCTCAGCAGGGCTGTGAGTAATGTCTGATCCCAGGAGAAATGACCTTGGGCATCTCCCTCCCTGTCTGAATCCCCTGGCAGAGTCCCAGGTAAATCAGTGCAACAGCCCTGCACTTCTCCAGGGGTAAGTGGGCTCCCAGGACAGCACTGATCCACAGCCTGAGGGATGACCTGGGAACTGACAAATATCATCTCCTAAATGACTTCCTAAAGGCTTTTAAAATACACCCCATCATCTAGGGCTGTGGTGAAGCAGAGGTCTGGCTGGTGCTTTAATGCACCCACTGTGCAGGCTCAGCAGTACCAAAGGGATTGCTGAGGATGGAAAAGGTCCCTGTGCCATTTTAGGGTGGGAGGAAGAAGATGGTGATGGCAGACCTGCATAGAGGGAGAATCTGCCCAGTGTAGATGATGAACTACAAACAGGTTTGGAGAAGGAGGATAGCCTGGCAAGGGGAGGAAGTCACAACCACGGATGTTCACGGCAGTGCATTTATGGCAGCATGAATTTACTGCTGGATTCTGCCACTGCCATAAACATTTTCAGCTCTCCTGAATCTGGGCTGGCTCTTGAGACCCCTTTTCCATTGCATGGGCTGAGATGCTCTCTGAGTGCAGGCAGCTGCCAGCCCCGTGTCCCAGGGGTCAAAGGAGCAGTGCTCTCCTCCAGCTTCAGGGGGCTGCATGTGACTCCTTCCCTCATCTGGTTTTGCCATATCTCATTAAGGAATAAAAGAAACCCATGAGCGCCCCAGATAACTAGGAAATGATTTTTTTTCAATCCTTTGCTTCAGGACAGCAGCTGCACCTGGAGTTTCTCAGAATGAAAGCAAATCTTTTTTGTTTCTTTGCTTCTTCCTTTTTCCTAGAAATTTTCAGCCATGCCATCTGGTGACATTTTCCAGAGCTGAGGTGACTGATGTCACAAGAAGATGCTGTGGAGGACTCTGTTTGTGTTTCACATTTTTTTGTGTTTATTTTCCATCACCCTGACTCTTACCCAGGGCCTGGCTCTTACTTCAGCTGGAGCTTTCAAGAAAATGTAAGTGGTATCATTTCTTTGTGGGAAAAAACACTGTACAAGGTGGACTGAAATGCCTGAAAATTTGAATGAAATTCATCTAGGATTGAGCCAGAAATTAAAAAGGGAATGAAAGTTTGCTTTGAACTTGTGATCTTTGTTTGTTCTGTTTGGATCCTCATGCTGTGTGTGCCTTCAGGGAGATCACTGCACATCAACTGAACTAAATCCTCAGGGGAAGGGAAATAAAAGAAACTAAAAGCTTTTTACAAAAATATTCATCAAGCAAAACTTTTAAGCCTGGTACATCTCCATTCTGGAAATAAATGCCTCCTACAGTCCCCCAAACCCCCAGAGTTTACCACAGTTTTATATGGAAGACACCTGGGTACGGTGGTGAAGTTCCTTAGAAGAGATTTATGGGATTTGGGCAGAGAAAACTTGTGCCAGTGTCTCACCACCCTCACAGGGAAGAATTTCTTTCTCATATCCATATCTTTGTGACCTCCTCTTTTCAGCAGGCCCAGTGATCCAAACAGGATGTTTGAGCCTCGGTCCCTGTGGTGAGTGGGGAAGGACTGAAGGCATCAAACTTTTCCCTTGACATACTGAAGATTATTGTTTCCCCTTCGGCTGCCGAAGTTTGGCAACACTTGCACATGTCAGTGCCTGTCAGGAAGATCTTTCGCATTCCCCATCCCCTGGAGTGGAGGCTGCCTATCAAGTGTCTCTTTTACATAGTTTAATGTTTCTGGTAAAACTACGGATTTGATTTTTAGATTTTGTCTGAACAGAATCAGCACATATCACACATTGTGGCTGCCAGTCAAGGGAAAAGACAAGGAATGATCAGGGGAATGAAACAAGTTGTCCCTCCTGGGGCTGCATCAGTACACAAAGCCCAGATGGCAAAAGTCCACATGATCCTACTTTGCACATCACAGGGATGACAGTGACAGAAGGTGATGACAAGTAGGGTATTGGGACGGGTTCTGCCCCAATTAGGAGGGAATGTTTGCAGGGTGCCACTGCATGGGCTGGGCTGTCCCTGCCCTTGGTGGCAGCTGGGGAGCATCAGCTGTTGTGGAAATGGAGCAGATGAGGTGGTGGCTGCACGTCTGGCTGGGGCTGGGGCTGCCCAGCCGTGTGCCATGGCTGGCTGGAGATGGGAGGTGAGCAGGGGCTTGTGCAGGCATCTGGTCCCCCCCAGCCATGGCGGTGCTGGAGAAGGCTGGTGGGGAATTCGTGTCTCTCAGGGAACACTGGCAACAGAAAGGGATTCTATTCTGCTGGTATTGAGTGGTGACATGCCCATTTCTCCCTCTTCTTTTTATTTAATAAATGTGATCTCTCTCACAGGCAGAGATCTCAGCCAAAACATTCAGATGCAGAATTAGCTCAAGGACTAAACACAAAAAACAGCCCAGAGAGGCACATCTGTAGTGCTGCTAACCCTTGCAATGTTCCAGCTTCAAGGGAAGACTATCAAGATGATTTTTCAGGAAGACTTGGAAAGGGTGTGACTGCCACAACCTGCTGATGATGCCCTGGAAAAGGAAAAGCATCTCCTCACTTCGGACAGAGTCATTTACCACGTTTGCAGAGGAAGCACACTAGAAGTTAGCAAGATGCTGAGCATGAGTCTCCTCTCCCCACGCAGCTGCTTCCCACGGTGTTCACTCCAACACCTGCAGATCTGCAAGGGGACACGTGGTGTCTGCCACATACTGGGAATGTCACAGCGAGGTCAGTGGAGCTGCAGCTTTGGGGCTTTGCAAGTGCTGCAGGAAGGTCAGCTCAAGGAAAGCTCAGACCCCACTAACCTTCCACCAGAGAGAAGTTTCCACGAGTTCAGTGGTCCGTCCTAGGTGTGAAAAAGCCCATGAGTATTCCCTGGGATTGAAGAGCTGACTAGACAGCGAGAACAAAGCCATATGTTGCATGTCATCATTTCTATCCTACACTTTCTAAATCCCCCACCAAGATCGCAGTATTTTTCTCACTTGTGGATTTTATTGGAGGAAAATAAAAGCCTAATAGAAGGCAGAATGAAGTCCATGTTTTCTGCTTCAGCATCACCTGCTGGTTCCAGCGGGATTTGCAAACCCATGGAAGAGCTCAAGAAGTGTTGAGCAGGAGGTGCCAACCAGCCCATTTTGCTGGCTTTGGGATATTTAATGGGATGTGTGGGTGCTTGTCTGGAATAGAGGCTTAAGTGAAGAAAATAAAGGCAAAGAGGACAGTATTAAGGCAGCTGGTTAAATCATTTAAATTTTACTGTCATGCCCTGAGATTCACAATGAGGAGGCAATAAAAGGCATCCCTGGGCAAAATTTAACAACCAGCCATGGTGGTTATGGCACTGAACTGATTTAATATCGAGTTTAAAGTTAGTAAAAGCAAATTCATGGAACAGCACATGTTGCCTCATCCAGAGATCATGAGACAGAGGGTGTCAGGACAGGGGGGAAAAATTGTTCCTGGAATTTTCCCTGACCTTTGCAGCATTTTATTATGTTAGAACTATAAAGCTTTAGTCACACAACAGGGATGGTAACTGGAAGCATTCAGTATATACAGTAGTAATAAAAAGTAAAGATATGTGGCAATGGTCTCCCAAAGTTCCCTCAGAAATTAATTCAGTGAAATCCTAAAGGAATTAGATGTCTAAGACTGTTTCTGCATTCTCCAAGGTATTTCTGTCACTACTTTATCACTTCAAAATGTGGAGGTTTGGTGCTCGGATGACAAAATGAGGCCTGGGGAAGGAATAAGTTTCCTGTCCTACATAGTGTGCTGAACGATTAAAAAACCTCTCTTAGTTACTGGATTGGATCTGAGACATTTCTAGTGCAAAATTCCCCAAATTCATAGTAAGGTTTCACAAAAGCACATGAAATTTCCCAGTTTCAGGTGTCACAGCTGCTCCACCCTTTGATGCTGCTGAGATCTGAGCAATGGGATCCCTGGGCATGTCCGGGGTCTCTGGAAGCTGTAGCACTTGCAGATGCAGTCAAGAGTTTCTCAGCAATCTGGGATGGTTTCCAGGGGAAATCTGGTCTGGTTTGCACTGGAGATGGACTATTTGGAGCAGAGCAAATAAAAGTACCAGGAGAGGTTGTGGTGTGAACTGAGCAGGGATGTGTTCAAGGGGAAGGGGCAGCACGGCTGTGCTGGTGCTGGATAAGTGGGAAAGCCATCAGTGCCCCTGCCCTGGCTCGCTGGTGGGATGTTGCTTTCAGATGATGGTGCCCTCAGTCTGGATATCTCTGACAGCTGCAGCTCCTCTGGCATGGATCTTCACCTCTCCAGGACGCTCCTTTACTCTCAGCTCCTGCATTTCAGCCCCAGGCTCCTGGTATCTCCCCCTCCATCCATCTCCTAAACGAGTTCGAAGAGTTTGCAGCACTGTCTGAGTGTCTGCAGGAGAAGCACGGTGCAAGAAGTCAATCCTTGTTCCTGTGATGAGTGTGGCTGGCAGATCCTGCCTCCAGCACTGAGCTCACGCTGCTCTGGACACCGACTCAGCCCAACACCAGCTCAGCCAAGGTGAGGGAAGCTGCAAGCCTGGAAAAAAGCAGAAGAAATGAAGCAAAACAGTCTTGAGGGCAATTTGAGTGAAGTAATGAGCTTCAGAAACTGGGACAGAGCTGGGGTCAGGCCTGGAGGAGCATCTCCTTGTGTCTGAAGGAGAGGATGAGGTGCCAAAGGGCAGCTGTATCCTGCTTTATGCCTCCTTGTTGGAAAACATGGAAATAACAGCCCCAAGTGTGTTCCTGTTGTGTTTCTGAGGATCCTAGGGGCTGGAAAGCCCCTCTCATGGTCACTAGTGCACCTCTGCACGCTCAGTGCATGTGTGCTTGTGGTCCTGGGGGCAGGCATGGCTGGATGCAGCCACTGACATTCTATGACACACACTTAGAAGTGTTTTTTTCTACCCTGTCAAACCTTCAGGCACTGGTTTTTGGCTTCTGTGACTCAGCACAGATTTGCTGGAACCAGCTTATCCCAGCAGGGCTGTTGACTCTCCATCCCACATAAAATTATAGGGAGCTGGAGTGCATGTGTGGTGCTGCTGGAATGGCTCCTTGTGTGACATCTCCAGAGTGAGCGTGACAGCCACATAAATAGCATATGTGAGGAGACAGTACATATCTGCTGCTTGTTGCATATTATTTACATACATATCCTCTACCTAACTGGTGGTTATTCCTAGTTATAGATTTGTTAGACTGGAGTCTTTTCAAGGTAGATATTCAAGCCTTTGACAAACTGATGGGAATACATTTCCCTCTACAGTTACTTGAAATTTTCAGTAAACATCCATTGTTTCCTCTTGCTAAAAAATGGAGCAAGGGAAGGCTTCTGAGGCTGAGTTCAGGTGGGTTAAAGCTGTGAAAACAGCTTGCTTTGTGATGGTTTATCAGGCATCAGCTGCTATTGATCCACCTAACAGTGAGATCTTGAGAAACACCTCTTTGGGGAAAGCAAGTTCAGAGGGAAGCAAACAGCAAACGGGGTGCTGGATATCTTGGTGTCAGACTTTTTTTTTGCAGTGATTTTGTTGCTCTCTGAGCTGTTGGCTATGTAAAATGACTGCAGCACAGAGGTGATAAACAGATCTTTACTTTGAAAGGCTTCTGTGAAAATCGCCATCTGAGCACAGAGATGTTTTCCTCCCTAAGGGATAAGAGGTTAAAGGGCTGGGATGGAGCTCAGAGGATCTGATTTCATCATCTGCTGCTGTTTCTTACTGAGTACCAGTGTAAATCCTGTAACTGTTGTTGCCTTTCCCTGAATCAGAGCTATTTCCTCTCTCAGCATCTGGGATGCCCAAACAGTGAGCCTTGGATGCTGGGGGGCCATTCCCAGAATGGGAAAAGAAACCAGTGTCCAGGGGAAGGAATAACAAGGAGAGAAGGAGGGATTTCCATCCTGGAAGAGAAAAGGGACTTGCTTGGGTTTGAGATGCAAAGAGGAATAAAACTGTAAAACATAATTTAATGTTGCTGTGAAGATTAATGGCCTCATCCACAGTCACCTGAAAAGATCAGTCCTCTGGAAATTGCAAATAATGATGGCAAACATTAAAATTTCAGTGAAGTAGGCAGCATCATGTGCTATCTTCTTCCTTCTTAGAGTTTGAGGGATTTTGCTCTAAATGAATTTTTGGTGAAAGCAGGATCAACTGTAATTATTTGTAAGTAGTCAGGGTCAGGCACAGCACCACACATATTATTCTTCAAAATGCTGCTGGCACTAATCCTGGTTATCCTTCTTACTGTGCACCTTGTAGATGGGTAGAAGAGAAATGGAGAGATTTCCTTTGCATTTGTGCTTGGAGTAGGCATGAATTAGACTTGTTCTGCTGTCCTGTTGTTTCAGAAAGAGGAATCCATTGACTCCAGATTTGTTAGCTTGGTGGCTCTGAGGATCAGCTCTCTCTTGCAGGAAATCCTTTTATTTTATAATATGCCTGTTCCTATGGATCAGCTTCTTGCAGTCTTGGGAATGGGCAGGGAGGTCCCCAGCCAGCAGCAAGGTGGGGTTTCAGGGTACAGAGGGAAGCAGGTACTGACCCCACATCTCTGGCACAACAAGTGTCAAGGGTGGTGGGATCAGTCACCTTTGATATGGACTGAACCCTCATCATCATCCTGCCCATGTGCACCTTGAGATCTTGCCTCAAACCTGCTTTTCCAGAGAATTTTGATCATGGAAGGGGACTAGGGACCTTGAAGGAGATGGGACATGGCCTGTGACATCCTGCTGACCAAATTCACCTCAGAGGGTCTGAGTTTTGGGGAGCATCCCAATGCAAGCTGAAGTCAGCAGGATTCTTTTTCCCAGTGTGCGTTTGTTCCCAGGACCCTCTTTGCTCCTTGGGAAGGATTATTCTGGTTTTCTTTCTGTTCCAATGCTCAGCAGTGCAGAAAAGCATCTGCAGAGATTTCTGCCATCTCTAAAAGGAGTCTGATGGAGCCAAATAGAGAAGCCACAATGAATATGTATTATTGCAAATACTGGAGAAGCCAATGTCCCCTTCCTAAGAGATGTTATTTCTCATTTTTTGAATGAGCCTGTTGGCGATAGAGGGCAGATAATCCACTTGTGGAATCTTTTTGCCTTGTGCTATGTGATTTATAACATCATGCAAGGAACAGAACTTGTCAGTGCTGTCTCTGAGAAGTACCATTGAGTCCCCTTTTAGGGGTGGCTCTGGGAAAGTGGCTTTTGGGGATCCAGAGACAGCATTTTTATTTTATTATGTCCTTTCATTTCTTCCTGCCAGATTCTCTGATGCTCTAGTGGATGACCATAGATGTGTAAAGATCAGCTAGTTCCAATCCCTTCTGCCATGGACTGGGGCACGTGGTTGCTGAATTTCTGTGGTCATTAATGTCCTAAGAACAAATTCCACCCACCACCAGTGGCTATGGTACAAATTTACCTAATTAGCATTTGGCAAGTAATTATCCAGGTGCCCACCACCCCAGGAGTGACAGTTGCATTTTTGAAGCTTTGCTTTCCAGCCTTTCAAGCACACTCCACTTCCCTCCTCCAGCCTTTCTCCCTCTCCTCTCCAGCCCAGGCACTTTTTTTCCTGCATGAGAAATGATTTCATACCTTGCAAGATTAACTCTCTGCTCGTGATGGCCTTGATTAAACAGATTGCCAAACCGTGCTAAGGGTGACAAAACAGTTCTGACACATAGACATCTTCTCCTCCTGAAAGGAAAGGCAAAAAAACCCCAAACCCTGTGTGGGCTGTTGCTATTATGAGATGTGCAGGTGGCTGTGGGCTGCTTTCTGCAGGATCAGCAAAAATCCTCCACATTTAGGAACAGTGTCTGTAAAGTTAAACTGGTTGAAACAGCAGAAGATGTAACTGTTGGCACTTGAACTAGATTATCCTGAAGAAACTGAGGAGTTTTCATCCACAGCTGAGGAGACTGTACTGATGCTCCAGGAGTCTGGAGGTACCAATGGTATGGATACGTGTGGCTGCCCCATCCATGGAAGCGTTCAAGGCCAGGTTGGATGGGGCTTGCAGCAACCTGGTCTAGTGGAAGTAGCAGGTGTCCCCGCCCATGGCAGGGGTTTGCAACAAGACGAGCTCTAAGGTCCCCTCCAACCCAAACCATTCCATGATTCTATGTGGGGAAAGCCCAGACTCTTTCCTCTGCCAACATATATCCATTAACTGAGCAGAGAACAAGCCTGCTTGGGACCCAGCTGTGGCTCTTTATAATATAAGCCTCTGAAAACCCACAAATATACTCCAAATATGCACAAAGCTCATTTTCAGAAACTTTTTAGCTTGTTAATGGGCATTGTAATTATTTACCAAGGGCATCAAAACCCTTTTGTATACTCTTGGTTTGAATCTTATTTTGCAGATATTCAGTGGAAAGTGGGCTGGAGGGAAAAAAACCAAAACATTTGTATTGTGAATGTGTTTTTTCACTTGCATGTTGATGCTCTGGACTCTTGTAAACCCAGCCTCTGTTCATGGTGTGACCTACTGCTTCCACATGTGCTTTCTGGGCAACCACTGCCTGGAAGAAGGGTGGTCCTTATGGCTTGTTCCTTTTTTTTATTTTATTTGGCTTCTGGTAACATCCTGTCTACCGAGAAACCTTCAGGCTGAAGGGTGGATTTTCAAAAAATAGGCTGGGAGAAGTCCTTTTTGGTCATGCAAATAAAATTTTGGTGGCCTTCCTTCCCAGCCCTGGTGCATAGACCCTAATGGGCAGGATGAAGACTTCTGAGGAGGAAGAAACCTGGCAAGAGTCCTGCTCTTGAGATGACTGTTCTCTGCTCATCTCAGGGATTCAGAGAAGAATGGTTGTCAGGATACCATGAGATGTTCTGGAAGGACAGATCTCTCCATTGCTGAATTGGACTTGGGGTGAAATCATGTGATTGGGACTGAAGGTGCAGCAGGAATATCCTGCTTTTTCTCCCCCCATGCAAAAAGGGCAGGGATGAACACTGAGAAGATACTGGATGGATGAGGAGAATTTTTGGAAGGGGGTTTGTCCCATACACAAGGCATACCTTGGCTGACAGTAGTTCAAGGTGACAATCCTGATCCCTTTTACAGCAGCCATTCTAAAAGCACATCTGTCAGGTGAAAATGAGCACCACAACAAGATAAATAGGTGAACCTGATGCATTTGCTGCATTGAATTAACATAAAAGGGAGTGTGGGAAGGGTTGAGAGCATTTATGGGGTGGGAGCCAGCAGAGAGGAGCAGAGCTGAATTTGCAAACACTCTTCCCGTCAGCTCCTGGGCTGTCCAGCTGGGAGCTCTTGCACTGATTTACTGCTGTCCTTCCTTCAGCCTTTGAAAATCAATCCATTAACAATTAAGGTAACGTCTAGTCTAGTGTTTATTTCACACTCTCATTAGTGGGCTGACAAACCCCTCACTTTTTCAAGCAGTAGGACTGCTCTGTTCCACAGGGGGGTTGTATCTCTGGGTTGTACTTTTCCCCTTGTTCCCCGTTAGAGCTGAGATCTGCTCTTGTGGAAGCATTCAGGAAAATTACCATGCAACACCACACCTTGGCATTGTGTTCCTTGCGAAGAAGATGCAGCTTTTGTGCTAAATGTCCCCAAACATCCATTGAAACAGAACTGGGGCAGAAAGGGATAGCACTGACTGCCCACTGGGCCCCAGGAGCTCTGTGTTGGGCTGGCTGTAGGCTTGGGAAGACAAAAAGCATTTGATACAAGAGCTCATGGTCATGTTCCCCATCTCCTGGGCAGTAACAGTGTGCCCCAGATTGAATCTGATCTATGTGTCTCTGCTTATGTCCCCAACACTGGGAGATTTTCTCAGATTGCTGGGAAATGGCTTCTTTGGGGAAATGCTGTAGATGGCCACAGGAACCAGACCCTGAGGCTTTAGTTCTCAGTAGTCAATCTGGGATTAAACTGGGGGTGGACCCCAAATGCCCTCTGTGCAACCTGTTTGAGGGGTGGCATACCTGGGGGACTCTGCAGCTCTCGGGCACCAGGTTCATGAGGGTCAATATCTCACAGCCAGACTGGGAACTGCAGGTACCCGTGGGGTCTTTGTGGCTCACCCCACCTTGAGGTAATGAATTTACCACTGCAGCCTCTTGGAATATGTGTGTTACTCTAACTCTGATGTGAAGTGCAGGATGGTCTGGGTTGCAAAAAAATGACCTTTAGTTAATGCTGCTAGGAGATCACTAAATAATAACAATTTTCTCCCCCTAATTCTCATTCCTCCTCGTGTTTTTTTTGCCAATTTCTAGGTCAGATTCCCCATTCCGCTGCTCCTGCGCTAGCACAGCGATCAGGTTGCACAATTGCAGAGGAGGGAGGAATCTGCTACCCGAATCCCTGTCTCCTCAGCACCCTTCCACGATTCTTCCCGGCGTCTCCGGCTGGGTGCCCATCCCAGGTAGGCTGCGGGACGAGGGCTGCGGCAGAGGAAGGGTTTGGGGAGGTTGGGGGGTCCTGGCCCCCCCTCCCCATGCCGGGGGTGGGACGGGGAGGCCACCGCAGCTCCCGGCGCCTGCGGGGCGGGGGGAGGACGCTGCCCGTGTCTCGCAGGTGTGGGCTCGCCTTCCCTTTGCTGCGTTTGGCAATTTATTATTTCTTTCCCCTCCCCGCGCTTCTTTTCCTCCTTCCCCCTCCCGCTTTTCTCTTACGCAGTGGGAGCAGCCCGGCTCTGCCCAGCCGCCCTTCGTCCTCCCTCCCTCCCTCTCTCTCATCCCTCCCTTTTCCTTAAAAACGTGGGATCCGGGGTGCAGCCCCCTGCTCTGGCAGCATCCCTGCCTGCGAGAGCAGCCCCTTCCCCTCCTCCACCTGCGGAGCCCCCGGCTTTGTCCCGTGTCCCCCCTCATCCCCCGGCCCGGGGGTGCTGGATGCGGCCGCGGGGAGCGGAGCCTGGTCCGGAGCTGCGCTAGAGGGGACCCGCCGCAGGTTCGGAGCCAAGTGGGGTTTATTTCCAACTTTGGGCTTTTTTTCTGCCGTTTTATTAGGATATGGACCGGGACTTGGGGGTGGGGAGGTTGTGCCTCAGCCCCAGTGGGGGGCTGCGGTGGCTCTCGGGGGACACGGGGGGCAGTGGAAGGTCTGGAGGCACAAAGCCGCGTGTGGAGACAGACTCACCGGCCCGCAGGGATGGGAGAGGCAGGTGGGAGCATCTAGCCCCTGGGAAGGATGGCGTGTGCAGCCCGCGCGTCCCCTGCGCCGGCGGTGTGGAGATATGCGTGATCCCGGTGTGCCCGGGATGCGCCGGGCTCTCAGGGTTGCAAGACCATCAAAATGGTCCTGGGAAGGTTCGGGGGGGATGGGGAGGGGGGGCTGCGTTCCCCAGCAATAAATCATCCTTCTCCCTGGTAATAAATCATCCTTCCCCAGCGCTTCTCGTGCACATGCTTTGCTACAGTCCCGTGCTACCCGTTTGATCAGCAGATCTTAAAACTGTCTCTTGGTGCCCCAGGTCCTTGGCGCAGGCTGGTGCTTCAGGATGGACCCGCTCTTCCCCGCCCATATTTTTGAAGACCCTGACCTGAGAAAGCTGCTGAATGACTCCTCCATGCTCAACCTGAGCTTTCTCCCCAGCAACTGGTTTAACAACAGCACTGGGGACAGCTTCCTGCCACTCAGCATCAAGATCACCATCGTGGTTGTCTATTCCATCGTGTGCATTGTGGGGCTGGTGGGCAACTGCTCCGTCATGTATGTGATCGTCAGGTAGGACACGCAGGGAGGCTCCGGGCAAGGCTGGGAGCAGGGCAGACCTCCCCTCCCTCAATCCCTGCCTCAGGTGAAGCCAGCAGGTGCTTCCCTGGTGTTCGTGGTGTGCTTTAGTGGTAATGATGTAGCATTTGTTTTATTGTTTTGGTTTTATTTGGTTTTTTTTTAACCCTTCCTAGGCTGCGATGAAGGTTTCTGCCAGTTTTCAGCTGCCCTCTGGTGCCTCCTAAAGTTTAACCCAGAGAATGGAACAGAGAGAGCAGAGGTGCTCAAAAAAATGTTTTGTGGGTGTTTTTTGGTTGGTTGGTTGGTTGGGTTTTTTTTGTAGGGAGCTGGATGTCCCTAAAGAGGGCAATGAGCTGGGAGCATTCTGCTGCCAGGGTGTGCTGGCTCCTTAATGGGACCTCTCCTTCCTGTGCTGTGTCCGGCACCCCAGCTGTGTTTGCAGGTGCTGCTCCATCTGGGAGCTGGCTCTTTCCAAAGAGCGTGTGGGGAAGCTCTTAGTTGTACAGGGGAAAAAATCAGGAATGTAACTCTTCCAACCCTTTGGAAGCTGCAGTCATGAATAAGGTGTGACAGGATGCTGCAGAACTGAGGGCAACTTCTCTGACTCCTCGTGCTGAAGTCAGGAGAGTGGGGGACCTTTGCAGAGGGACAGAGCATGGAGCACGAACCACTCCAGCCTCCCTGGCTGGCATTTTAAGTGTCCCTGTCTGGTTTTGCTGTGGATCAAACACCCTTATTTCTGGGAATCAGAAACCTTGTTCCCCTTCTAAGTACAGAATAAGTTTATGCAGCTGTTAGGGCTGTGATTGTGTTAAATCGCAGCACTCCCCTTCTGATCTCTGCGCCTTTCATGTTAAGGAGGGATCTTCCATTTTATCCATGTCTTGGAGCAGTTTCCTGCTGCAGGTGGATGCTGCCAGCACAGAAAAGACAAGTTGAATCCTCCAACAGAAAATGCAAATATTTAGCAGGTATTCAGACACTGATGAGATTGTCTTGCTCCTGCCAGTAGCCCAACTGCTTCCAAAGCATCTTTCCCCTGAATAAACACAACTTGGTTGTAGGAGATGCTGCAAAATTAAGTCTCTGATATCAGAGGTCGGTGGAGGGTGTCTAAATCTCTGCTACAAGGGCAGAGTGAGGTGACTGTTCATCAGGCTGCCTATCTGTGCTCTCTTTGCAGAGGAGCTTATGGCAGAGAGAAGGGATCCCATTAGCCCTGGGGAGCCTGCAGATGCAGAGACCAGGTTTGCAGTAACCTCATGCCATGTCTGAAGAGCTCGTGTTCCTGTTCAGTGTAGTGGTAGTCATCTGAGGAGTTTGTGGGTGTGTCTAAGTGTGGTGAGTAGTGAGGCTCTGGGAGTTTGAAGTCCTTGTCTGACAGCGATGCAGCTCCATGGGGATGCCAGCCAGTGTGTGTGCAGAGGGAGGGAGTCCTTACCCTGTGCATGAACCTTAGATGTGTGTGAGGAGAAGAAGTCTTGGCAGAAATCTGCCTGTCTGCAAAGGTCTTGTGGGTTTGTGAGCAGCTGGATCCTGCTGGCCCCTTCCCAGTGCTGTGACTGGGTATCACAAATGACATCAGTGTCCCAAACCAGCATCCTGGTCAGGGTGGACTTGTGCCGTGGCCATGCATGCAGAATGGTGCCTTCTGTTCCACGTCTTTTTGACTTTGATACCTTCCAGTTGGATAAATGGCACTCAGGAAAAGGAAGTGGGATTTCAGCACCCGGAATTTCCCCTGGAACTTAACTTGTTTGTGTGTACTCTGATTTTACTGGGTTTAAGCAATTGAAAACTGAAGACAGGTGCCACCCCCATCTCCCCCAGCCATTTTCCATTTCTCTATTGCCCTTTATGCAGAAACCCCTATATGTACAAAAAAGTGCCAACAGACAATTTTGATTATTTGAGTACTCATTTTTGGGGATTCACCTCCTTTCTTTTCTTTCTTTTTTTTTTTTTTCCCCAAAAAAACCCTTTTATGTGAGCCTGGAGTGCCCCCTTGAAAAATGTGTGCTGGGAAAGTTATAACTGAGCTGGGGCATGTGTAGAAGCTGCTGTTCTCACTGGTTTTCCCCATCTGTGTCTCCTGGGAGCTCAGTACTGAGCTGATGCCAACACTAAGTTGTACCCAAGGAAATGACCCTTCTTAGGTCAGTGAGTAACTACAATTTCTCGTTATCTCTGTTCAGGATTCTTCTCTCCTTGTTCTGTATGTTGAGGTCAGGAGCAGGTGTGATGATAAACTGAGCTCAATATCCCAGATTCTCACCCTTGCTGTTTATGTGGGTTGATGCAGAGCTACCAAATTAGTGACCACACAAAGAAGATGCTGATGAACTTCTCAAACACAGGTTTTTCTCCCCAGATTGGGACATTGATGCTTCATGCCTTGAGTAGCATCTGTTTTTCAGTAGGCTGAAAGCTGGTTGCTGATAAGTCAACATGGGGTTTTGGATCTTTTAATGATCTATCTCTTCCGTTAATGGAAAAGTGATTGGCAAACCCTCTGTGCTGCACCCCTGTCACCTGTAGATATGATGCACCCTATAAAAGCTGGGGTTTTTTCTTTTCATGCTTCAACATACTACACAGCCCATCGGAAAATGGTGTATTATCTTAGAGAAAAAGAATAGTACAATGTCATAAACAGTAATTGTTTCCTGTTTTTGAGGGAGCTGGGAAATAAAAAGACTCTAATACCAGCACTCGAGGAAATTGGAGGCATCAGGCTCATTTTTTGTTCCTTTTGAATGAGTCTTCTGCAGCACTGAGGGAAAAGTTTTAAAATCTCCCAGTACTTCACATGAAAGTGAAAATGCAAAGCCTCCTCTAGGTTTTCCCCCGTGTTATAGAACCCAGCCTACATCTCTATTATATTTGGAGTGATTTGAAATTTGGAATGATTAATTTAGAGACAGTCATCGTGTGGCTGTCAGTCCCTTCCAGTGCTGAGCAGCACTAATTGGGTAAGATGGAGAAGGGCTCTCATCAGGAACACGATTTCCTGGACAGTAAAGGGCCTGCTGTGGGAACCTGCCTCGTCTGTGGATTTGTTCTGCTGGCTCATCATGGTACTCCTTGCCAGCAGAGATGATGCCTCACCTCCCTCCTCCTTCTGCTGTTTGCTCTCTTCTGCATATATTTCCTGTTCTTCTTTTTAATGAATGTGAAACAAGGAGCTGAGCAGAGGGTTTGGGGGGAGAGCGAAGGAAACAAGGCTGCTGAGATCCCTCTTAGCTGTTAACTGAATTCTGCAAGGCTGCTTGCCCAAGAGCTTTGTTTTTAGGAAGGAAAGCAAAGGGGAAGGAGGATGGATTGTTCTTTCAGGGGCCCTGGGGGTGGGTGACTCACGGAGGCTGGAGGTGATGCTGACCCAGGTGTTGTTATAGGGCTGTGACAGAGACCCCTGAACTGCTGCCAGCCACTCTTGTGCCAGGGGAGGGACAACATGCAGCTTCTGGTCCAGAGAGTCCTCTGTCCCCAGCTCCACCATGCTGCTACAATGCTCAGCAGTGATGACCTGGAGGACTCCCATCCTCCAGTTCAGGCCCCTGTGGAAATGATGGCTCATTTCTTGGTCACTCTTTACTATGGGCTCTCTCTGTTGGGAGCCCAGCGAAGTACTGGGGATGCTCAGCTCTCTCTACTGAAAAACACTTTTCAGAGCATTTTAAGCAATATTTTAGGCAGATGAGGGCTGACAGGCTCCTGGACTTTCATTTGCTGCTTTCAGGTGAAGCTTTAGGAGGAAGGATGTGATGGGGGCTGCTTGCACCACGATCCTGCCTGGGGATGCTGTGCCAGCTGTTACTCTGCTTGAAAACTGCCACAGTCCCTGAGAACAGGGGTGAGGGCAGCTGGCTGTGATGAGATAGGGGAAATGAAGTTAATTATGACATTGCAGAGATTCTGATTTCTTAATAGAAAGCTTTCTAAGGCAAAAGCCTCGACCAGCTGAGTATCTCAGAGCTGAAATGGAGATTAATGCAATGGGGACCCAGTGTGATGGTGGAGCCATCTGAGTCTTCTCTTAGTTTTTCCTTGAAAAAAAAATAAAATAGACAATTCTTGCAATCTATAGAGAAGTAAAAGCCACGCTGAGGGCTCTGTGCCCTGGAGAGGATGGTGAGGTGAGCAGGAGGGGAATCTGTTGTGATAGTAGCTGCAAAGGACAGCTCAGCAGCTCCCTGATTTCTGGGTTCCCACGAGCCCAGGTGAGCAGGGCTCAGCCACATCACTCATAGAAGCCATGTCTGGTCCCTGCTAACACAGATCCTGTGGCTCCAGTTTGGAGGGCTCTTTGTCTCACCTGGCTTTGGTGAGATGGGTGAAAGGGAGTTGCCCATGTGCAGCAGCAATTCTGTGATGTTTAATGTGGGACTCAGTTCCCACTCTTTCTCGTGGACTGGGCAATTGCCAGCAGCATGTTGGGTTTGAGCAACTCAGTAGAGGCAGGTCTGGCCCGTGAACTGGGATAAGAGCATCTTGCTGCAGGGTGGAGGCTGATGAATGCCCTCCTCAGACCAGAGCACCACTCCTGGTGGCCAAACATCTGCTCAGGGATGTGGGAGCATCCCTGTGAGCCCCTGGGTGAGCTACTGAGGCTTTTGCAGCCACGCAGCAGTTGGGGCCATGAGATGTCCCCATCCACGCTGGTCCCCATAGAGCCCCCAGAGGAGAAGGGCAGTGCTTGTTTTTCATAGTTGTCACCTGGACACAGTGGTGAAACTCAAGGGCAAGAAAATCCCAAAGTGTGTCCCAAAGTGTGTGCTCACCCTGGCTGGCAGCAGACTCCTTAACTAACCCCTGCTAGTCAGTCCCTGTCCTGCTGGGTAATTTATAGGCTTTTAGGTGCTATGTTGATGGCTGCTTTTGCTGTAGTGCCTGGCCTCAGAGTTCAAAGTAATTTAAATTTGTCCCTTCTCAAACTCTTTGGATTTTTCAAGGGCCTGTCAAACCATTAAGAATAAATCATCTTGAGCTGGTTGGAAGTTTCAGGCTCAGGGGGCTCTGAAATGGTGATCAGAGCAGCAGGGATGTGGAGAGCACAGCGTGGGTGTAGGGCTGGGGGGACACAAATCACGATGCTATGTGCCAGATCAAACAGCAGCTTCACACAACCTGTAGGCTATGAGCAGGCTGGGAGCAGAGAGGTGAGAGAACCAGAGCTGATTTCTACCGTCACAGGGTGGGAGTAGCTCAGTAAAAATTCTCCCTGAGCCTTTTCTGCTCTGTTTTGCTCCCAGGTGCACGTTCAGGGACTGGGGCAAAGGCTGTCACTGCTGCCAGGGTGTGAGGAGGGGATGGAGAGAGCTGCTCAAGGTGAACAGCACTGTCTGCATCCCAATTAGCTGGAGCTATGAATATGAAAATCAAGAGACTCCTGGAGGCAGAGAGCTCATGGAGATAAAGCTTAGGGTTCTCCATGGCTGCAGGCTTTGCTCTGGTCCCTCTGCCCCAGTGTCTGCTGCCCCATTTCGGGTTGCAGGTTTGCTGCAGCCAGCTGGTCCTTAGCCTGGGGGCATCCAGAGTGGCTCACTGTCCTGCAGCCTGGCCATGGCTGGGTGGAAAAGAGGGAAAGTAGGTAAAACAGGTCTGCAGCTCCCCTGACTCTCAGCCAGGGGCAGAATCCATCCTTGTGACAAACAGGGCCCTAAAGCCCAGAGAGTTGTGTCGTACCGATCCTCACTCCCAGATCGCATCTTCCCCTTGCTGAAGTCCAGCTTTGTTCCAGGTAATGTTGCTTGAGGTCCACTTATCAAAAAGGAGAGGGAAGACAAGTGCTGAGATGATATCCAGGCATTTTTTTCTCTTAGGCTTCAGCATCCGAGAGAACAGGATTGCAAAGCAATTACTGTTGTGACAAAGGTAGAGCTGGATGAAGAGCTGAGAACCACCCTGTGGGAGATGCTCCATTAGGAAATTACCTCCATGGCAGAGTGCAAGAAAGTGGCTCAGCAGGGAATTAATGTCCTCCATGGAGGCCACAGGCTTATCTGCAGCAGAGCTGTGCCATGAGGGGAGGAAACTGAGGTGCCTCCTGAAGCCCGAGAGTTTAATTTGTCTTATTTTTTTGTGCAGATTAAGAAAAAGAACGCTCTCAGTTCCTGCAGGAAAAGAAAAGGAGGTTAATCCACAGAGAAGCGATTAATTGATTTTTTTTTTTGTGTACTGAACATTCTGGAAATGTTTGGGAACATTGTTTGGTTGGGGTAATGGCTGTTGGCTCTCAGCATGCAGAGAAAGTGGAGTAGAAGTAATTAATTAGGTGTAAATTAATTTCCCCACCTTTCAAGAGCACAAGATCAGCTTTAAAATCCACCAGAAGGTGGGATGAAGGAGGTAAGTGGTGGGCCAGTCACCTCAGTGTGTCCCCATGCTGGAGGGAGTGAGGGAAGGTGGCTCTGCCATCACCTTGAGGAGGTGGTGAAGAAGGAAGTGGCAGAGGGGGATCTGTGCATTGAGGGAGAGCAGATTTTGCAGGGCCAAGCCGACCAATTGCAGCTGGATTTTGAGTTCTTGCTGAGTAGTGTCTGGGAAGAGAGGGGCTGGTGGGGGTGGAGGGGTGCGGGAGGGAGCTGAAGGTTTGTGATCTGCACACCCTGAGCTCAGGGCTGGCTGAGATGCCCCAAACTTCTCACAGTGCTGAGGAAGCAGGAGTGTGCAGGGAGGCAGCTTTGTGCCCCATGGATGTTGGAAAGGGGGCTGGAAATAGGTGAACTCTGTTTGTTCTCCCACTGGTCAATTAGAAAACCAAACCCAAACAACCTTTGATTTTTTATGTTTTTCTGTTCCAGTTGCTTATCATTGCTCAAAATCATCATTCCCTTGAGTTATAACATCAGTAAGAGCAGTCAGTGTTAGAGGCATGTTGATAAATTGCCTCCAGCTCCAGTCCTCTTGAAAGGATGAACTGCAACAAGCTTGACCTTCGGGAAGCTTGAGCCAGCCCAGCCAGTCTGTGCTAGGCAGAGAAGGCTACAGCTCCCAGGAGACCTTTGCTAGCACGGTCTTAGGTGACTGAATCATTTCCTAAAGCCTGAGCTGACAATATTTATTTTTGTGGGGGCTGATAAAAAGCAGTGATTTAATTTTCTTCATTTTAATTCCCCTCTGCTGACCTAGAGGGGAAGGTGACTGAACCCACTTACAGACCCACCTCACCCCCCTGAGTACTTTGCCATGCTTGGGCCAACTGCAAGAATTCAAACACAAAAAGAAAACCTGCCTACCCTGAGATGCTGCTCTGGGGTTCAGGGCACTGGAATCTCTGGTAATTCTGCTGAGGAAATCCCAAAGCTTGAAGCCCTGGCAGCTGCCTGGTTGAGTTGGATTTGCAAAGTGTTTTGCTTGTTCATCCCACCACAAAAGGAAAGGCATTGGCATTTCTCTTCTACTAGTTCTGGTTATATAAGTTTATCTGGGCTGGCTTTCTAAGAACCTGTGATTTCTGGGGCAAGAGGATCCTGACACAGGCTTTTGCAGGGACCTCGGTGTTTCCCACCATGCTTCCATCAGTGCTCACCTCCAAAAGCTTTCCTTGGCTTTGAAGGTCAAATGGAACATTTGGTCTTGCTTTCTGAAGCCACTTTCAGATTTCTAATACGAGCCCAGCTTAAAGCTCCAAGGCAAGTGAAAAAATAGACTTTATAGTCTGGATTGTGGCTCCCCTGGCTCCTATTCTTGCAAAGCTGGCCACGTCACCGTGTGTCTCAGCAGAGTTCAGAGTGTGCCACTGATAATGTTCTGCCAAGCATTCAAATCAGCTCTCAAGAACTGAAGTTCAGACCCTGAGGGGAGGGCATAAAGCTGAGAAGGGCAGTTATGGGTTTGCTGTTCTGAATCAAATTGACAAAAAGAGCTTTTTAGGTCAAATCAGACCCTATAATATTCTAACATAGGGTGAAAATAGTGCAGCAGTTTACGAGTAGAAATGTTACCCTCAAACGATCTTGCACTCTGTTAATAACACAAATCCCTGTCTGCCATTTTTGGCCACATTTCTGCAAAGGCCATTAGTATAGTAAATGATGGATGAGCTGTAGTTTTAAAATTATACCTATTTGAGCTCCTATCTTGCCCATGAGAGGAACATCCTGGAGTTGAAATGTTAGATTCAGTCCCAGAGTCACTGTTGAGCTTCCATTTCTGCAGACTCTGCATGTCTCATGGGTAGGTGATTACAGTTTGCTCTGCATCATTTCCCAAGTGTGAAAAGGAGATGATTGCTATTAGAGCAAGGTGAATCTCTCTTTTTGGCAGTCAGTTCATGTGATAAAAGTAATATCGAAGTGACAAAAATTCTTTGAAGTAGAGCTGACTTGTGACTTTACCTCTTTCTTGAGGAAGATCCATTGTGATGTTTTGATTTCTGATTCAAACCTCATTCCTGACCAGTTTTTAGCTGGCCAGGGTTGGCCATCTCACCTGTTGTGACCTGACAGCTCACATCAACCATGCCTTTTGACTGTGAGCCCTAACAAAATGGATAATCAGCTTAGCCCTGGATCTTTCAAATCATCTTATTGGGTAAAGCTTTCACCAGTATTTATAATGATGAAGCCATACGTGGTGAAATCCTAGGTTAGCCTTATTGAAGTCATTTTTCAAGAAACACTTGTGTGAGTTGACAGGCTCAGGCTTTCATGGTCCTTCCTTGTAGTCTGAGGGAATAAACTTCTCCCACCCGTGGAACTGATTATGAAAGTACCGTGTGTGATCTTTTAGGAGCTGAGTTGAGCTGTGTTGATAAACCTGTGAGAGCTGGAAAGGTGAAGGGTTGTCAGTCTCATTACATAAGAAAATACTGCATATCCTTCCCAAAGTGGCAGAATGGCCTCTTCAGTAGAGTTTGATGTATTACCCATCATCAGGTGGAGCTCTAACAGCTGCTCGTTCCTGCATTTCAGATTCACCAAGATGAAGACAGCGACCAACATTTACATCTTTAACCTCGCTCTGGCTGACACCCTGTGCCTGATGACCTTACCCTTCCAGGGTACAGACACGTTCCTGGGCTTCTGGCCCTTTGGCAACGTCCTCTGCAAGATCGCCATCTCCATAGACTACTACAACATGTTCACCAGCACCTTCACGCTGACAATGATGAGCGTGGACCGCTACATCGCCATCTGCCACCCCATCAAAGCCCTGGACATCCGCACTCCCCACAAGGCCAAGGTGGTGAATGTCTGCATCTGGGCACTGGCTTCTGTCTTCGGCATCCCGGCGATGGTGATGGGATCCGCCGAGAACGAGAACAACGGTCAGTAAAACTGCACCCCGTGGGTGGGAGATGGTGATGCCCAGGAGAACCCATGGGCTCAGAGTGCCAGTTTCATCAGCGGGGTGAGGGCTCTGCTGTAAAGTTGTCTTAACTCTTTCCTTTCTGCCCTTGCCTCCCTGTATCACTGCTACTGCCTTCCCAGTATTAAACATAGAATCACAGAATCATTAAGGTTGGGAGAGACTTCAAAGAACATTAACTCCAACCACTTCTCTAACTAGTCTAGAGTAATCTCAATGTGCAGATGCCTTTTTGCTTGCTCTGTGTTTGCTGATCTTCCTTTCCACTTTGTTTTTTCACTTGCAGAAATTGATTGTCTAATTAAACTCCCTTCGCCAGTGGACTACTGGGATCCGGTGTTCGGCATCTGCGTCTTTCTCTTCTCCTTTATGATCCCCGTGCTGATCATCACCATTTGCTACAGTCTCATGATCAGGCGGCTCAAGAACGTCCGTGTCCTCTCGGGCTCCAAGGAGAAGGACCGAAACCTGAGGCGCATCACCCGAATGGTCCTGGTGGTGGTGGCAGTCTTCATTGTTTGCTGGACTCCCATCCAGATTTTTGTGCTGGTCCAGTGCTTGGGTGCCAAGGCAGAAAGCGAGCTCGAGCTGGCCATCTCCTGCTTCTGCACCGCGCTGGGGTACGCCAACAGCAGCCTGAACCCCGTGCTCTACGCCTTCTTGGATGAGAACTTCAAGGCGTGCTTCAAGAAGTTCTGCTTCCCCACCGCCTTCAGGACCGAGCTCCAGATGTCCAACAGGATGTGCAGCATCGCCAAGGATGTGGCCTATGCCTGCAAGAACTCGGAGGGGACTAACAATCCGGCCTGACTAGGCATGGAAATTCCCATGGTGGCTGTCGCCCAGCAGAGTCCAACCACCCCCACGTCAGAACTAACTCAGATAACAGCTCTTTAGCAGGACCTCAAAGCTGAGAGGCGAGAAACAATTTTGGGGGTTGGGAAAACTGGCTGCTGCAAGAGCACGCAGAAAAAGTGAGCCCATTCGATGCATTTTTAATTCTAGTGCATCCTGCACTAAGAAACGCGTTTGAAATCAGCCCCTTGATTCCTGCAAAACCCTGGGGGTTTGCAACATTATTGTGAATTCAGGAATTAAGGATTTAAAATAGGCATCGCTCCTGGGACTTACACTTCTGCTGCTGGGAGACAGACAGAATGTGAACTCTTCCATTGCTTTTTGCCTTCCCGAGTTGAGACGTTAACAGCTCGTGTGGCTCAGCGGGCGCTCGTGTGCGGGTTTTATTCCTGTGCCATCGCTCTGAAATTAGACTTTGCTGCAGCCAAAGTGGGCAGGAGCCATCAGACAAAACCCGAGATCATCTCCAGGATGAGTCATCGTGCAGGGAAGGATGCGGGGAGGGAGAGGAGGGAGCTGGCGGAAAGGGAAATTCAAACTGCCTTGGAGGACAACGCCAGCTCCTGCAGATGGGGTCTGCAGTAAAACCCTCCTCTTGGAGAGGAGCAGGGGGGTGAGGAGGGACTGTAAAAACTGATGATCGTAGCTCCAAGAGGAGGAAATGAACACAATTCCTCGTTTACATGCTGCTACTACTGTTTTTTCAAAAAAGAAAAACTCTGTGTTTCCAGTGTGACAGTGGACAGAATGTGTCTGTAAATACATATCTGTAGTGCTCTAGGTACAGATACAAGGCAGGATTTCACCTTGCCAAGCCTGCCTTGGGGATCTTCCTCAGTGAGAGAGGGAAGGAATGAAGTGGCCTATATATAAATGTGTTTATGTATAGGGAAAGCCATTTTGGAGAAGTCAGAATGGCAGCTCCTCCAGAAGACACGGACGTTCCTGGTCGGAGGGGGCAGCCTAAAACAGTCCCATCTGCTCTGCATGGGATAAGTGGGGCACAAATCATACAAAAGGAGGGTGGGGTGGGGCTTTGTTTGTTTTGTTGTTTGTTTTGTTGTTTTTTTATTTTAACTGAGATGAGATCCACGATGCTGAGAGCACCACCCCTCCTGCCAACTGTGGATTGATTTTTTTTTTTCCTCTCCCAGTGGGTCAGAGCTTTGTGGAGAATGAAATGTCGTGTCATTTCATTCAATAATGAAAGCTTCCCCAAAGAGTTTAACCACTGAGTGCTCTCTGTGGTGGAGGGGACAGCAGACTGGTGTTCTCCCTGTAGCACAACAGCCCGGGGAAATCTGGGCAGTGGTGGCCAGTGGTGCTGATGGGGAAGTAAAGCAAAACCCCCATGTGGAGATGGGAGGTCAACTTCAACCCGAGAACCAGCAGCATCGTCCGGACTGTACAGATTTCATGTGAATATATTTCTTGTGCTCTGGTCTAGGAGATTCTGTATTTTTAATGTATTGATTTGCCAATATTTCAATGCTGTCATGTTCTTTATATATGCTGTATAAAAGAATCAAATGTTATATTTCTATGTAGAGTGTTTCCCTTATGGTTGGGCTTAAAATATAGATGAAATTCCAGTGTCCCACGTATAGGACCCAGATCCCTTGTAAACTGCTCAAGCTGAGAGGATTTTGATGCTGTGATTAGCATTTGATTGGGAGTCTGGAGGGATACCAGAGCAAACTTTGCAATTATCACTTCCCCTGACTAATCTGGGGGGAGGAGGAAATCTGGGCACTTTAAGCACTTTGCAACGGATGTTTATCCCCAAGCACTCACCAGGAAATCCCACACAGCCCCCAGGCATGGGAAGAACAACTCCCTGAGAACTGTGCTGCTGGCAAGCTGCATCCATGCCCTTGGAAAAGCTGAGTTTGGTGGGATGTTGTGTTCGTGGATGCAGTAACAGTGTTGGGCAATGACTGACCTTGGGTTTGCTCAGCCCCTCAGCTGTCAGATGGTCTGATGGGGTCTGGGTATGGTTGGACCTGAAGCTGGGAACTGACTGCTGTTCTTGCTGTTAGGGAGCAGGAGGGTGTTCTTTAGTGGCTGGCTAGGGAACAGCCACTCTCCCTTTGTCGTCCTTGGTTGAGTTTTTAAATAGATTTATGTCCTCTGAAAAAAATATACCTGTGTTTGGCGTTTTTTTTTTTAATACGGATTTTGTTATAATGATATGCTGCAATGATCTTACATAATCAAGTACCAATAAATATGTGTTTACTAAGCTTTTGGATATTTCCATGGCCCTTGCAGTGACTGTGTTTAGACATGCTGTTCAATGCTCAGTGGAGTTTGTTATAAGAAGAGCAACAGAAACCTGAAAGCAGAACTTCATTGTACTGTGCCTATGGAGTTACAGGCTCGTGGTCAGCGGGATGGCTGCAGCACTGGCTCTGTAATTCTCTTTGGAAATGGTTGTGTTGGTGTGATTTTACAACTGCTGCAATGTAAATGACAATTTCCTAGGTGGCTACTTGTGTGCTTTAATAAAGGAAAATAAAACCTCCTGTGCACTGAATGATGATCTGAAAGATTTAACTGTGTGGGTCAGGGATGTCTCAGCCTGATCCCTTTTTAGTGGGATCAGTGGGAACTTTTGTTTCATGGGCAAATTTGTGTGTAGTTAACACAGGAACAGAGGATGTGGAAATGCTGGAAAACTGGTGGTTGGAGGTGAGTGTGAGCTGCCTGCACCCTGCCAGCCTCCATAGGCTCCCTGGGTTTTGGAACAGGCAGCTCTTCCAACATACTCTCCCCACACTTCCAAGGAGTTCTGGGGTTAGGCATGATCAGGGAGAACAATAAATTACAGAGCTACTCTGAAAATAAAGTCAAGGCCACGTTCTCTAAGAAAGATGGATCAGCCAGTGAGATGTGTGATCAGGGAAGTGCCTTCTACACGGAGATCAATATTCCTACACAGGCAGGTAAATATCAAGAGAGGGTTTTTTACTAACAGGTGATTTTCTTCTTTAAAAAAAAAAAAAAAAGGTGAGAAAGAAAATGGAAATCTTTATTTCTGTTCTAGTTCAGTTAATTATAAGTATCCAGGGGTGAGTTCTCATAGCAAAGCCATAAACCAAAGTGCTTTATTCAGTATTATGGGATTTATTAATGTACTAAGTGTTCTCTCTGCTGCTGCTGGCTGAAGTCAAGTGCTGGAAAAGGCTGAGAAATGGATGAACCAGTGACTGAGCTCTCTCCTGAGGAACCACTTGGTTTGCAGCAAATCTGGGCAGAAATGCCACATTTCCTTTCTTCTTCCTCAGCCAACAACTTCCATCCCCGTGAATTACAATTCCTAGCAGCAGATATAAGGAGCAGAATTTACACTTCCACTGAAGTTTGGATGGGCAATGCCCTCAAGGTCATGGTGGGATTCTTGAAGATATCCTGTGCAGGGCCAGGAGCTGGACTCAGTGATCCTTGTGGGTCCCTTCCAACTCTGGATATTCTATGATTTATGGTTTTATGCCATGGGAAAACTTAGCCAGGGAGGTGTTGAGTTACCCTTTACTGAGGTGCAGGTCAGACAGGGGTTAGTTGGTTTGGGTGAGTTTTCAGTTGAAATGCCCCTCCTCGTGCCCACTGCCCATTGGAGCCACAAAGCCTTTGCACTGCTCCAAATGCCTCTGCCCCTCAAAAAACCTGTCCCTCAGGCCTGAAGACAACTTCTGCAGGTGGGAGAAACCCCAAGTGCAGAAAGACCAAAGCTGTGTTGGCCCCTTGTGATAACAACACTGCAGCTCAGGACTTGCCCTGACAAAGATGCTGCCTGATGCTGAGCAGTTGCCATGTCTGTTTTTCCAAGGTGTTTTCATGAGGAACTGGACTGTAAATGTCTCTTCTTCTTCCCCCCCACCCCCCAGGGTAGATCTAATAACTCTTTAAAGAGCTGTCACTGGGCTCTGATCTCTCTCAGGGTACTTTGGGATTTCAATTCTGGGTAGGACAGTGTGTGCTCAGAGAAGGATGCCTCTCACCCTGCGATGCTTTATAGGGCAAGTGGCTGCTCTCTATAGTTAGAGCCTCTATTTTAAATGAAAAGGATCTCCAGCAGCAGCTGGTGCGGGTGCAGCCTTTGCTGCGTGCTCAGAAGAGAATCTCAGACTGGCAGCAAAGCAGGCCCTGCCAAAAAAACTCCAGTTTGCTTTCCCACTCATTTCCCTGTGCTTCCCCCTCAGCTATTTTTGTGGGTATTTATGCATAAGCAAATTTCTCCTTCTCTCAACAGGAGAATCTCCCTCGGACACCTCCCGAGTCTCAGCCCTGATTGTGCATTCACGGCTTCACGCCGTGTTTCCGTGTGAATCTCTGTGGCAGCGGAGCTTCTTCGCTGTGACTTTGCAGAATTGGTTGGTAAATCACGTCCCTGATCCTCACCTCCTGAGCCCTGACCAGGGCTGACCAGATCTTACTTCTCCACCTTCTCCTATGCTGAGATGGGAGGGTTGGAGGGTAGAATCCTGCAGCAGTGGTTGTAGGAGGGAAAGCTGTCCCAGCTCTGGGGGGGAATAGCTTGTGATGTGGGGAGGGTGGAACCTGGTCTAGTGGAAGGTGTCCATGCCCATGGCAGGGAGTTGGAACAAAACAGTCTTTAAGATTCCTTCTCACTCAAACCACTCCATGATTCTGGATTCTATGAGGTGGCAGCATCAGCCCATAACCCAAGAGCTGTGGTGGCATGAGGAGCAGGATAGACCATAAGAAAGTAGAGCATGTGCTCTGTGATGCTAATGGGTGTTTGGTACAGGGTTTTTTGGGGGATTGGGATATGATGTTAAAGGGTCTGCAGCCCCTCCTTGCCATGTCTGAGCTGATGCACACCTGTTTTGAGTGGCCCATGCTGGCTCCATGCATCTGCCCTCTTGCCCATTCAGGTTGGGGACCCATGCCACCTTTGCTCAAAACACGTGCTAACAGATGCACTAAGGTCATAGCTCGTTTTGAAAGGAGTTTTAGGATTTTTCTAAGCAAAGGGACTGCTATTGGGGTGGGTGCCACATCTCACAAACTCCACTTCCTTCTGTTTTCAGTACCCTGGAGCCTGGATAGATTGCATCACAGAATGAAATAATCAATAAATAGAGCAACATGGTTTCGTATCTTGGCAACGATGATGCTAATCAACCATGTAAACTGACTTTGCTCTCTCTCCCTTAATGCAGAGAAATCCTGCCTGTCTGCAGTGAAGGATTGATGCCTGCAGTGCTGAAGCACACAGGCAGATCCTTCCCCCACCTGATGCCTTCCCTCCTCCAAATCAAGGTTTCTGTTTCAGAAGCCCAAAAACTCCCTAAATACTCCCTGGGGTAGAGAGTGCACAGTAATAACCAAATCGAACTGGGATCACCTTCAGCCCCCCGGACAACATCTCTCATGTTTGGATTCATAGAATCACTCAGTCCTAGAATGATTTGGGTTGGGAGGGACCTCAAAGATCACCTAGTTCTGACCTCTCTATGTGCAGGATTCTTGGGAATTTGGTCTTCCTGTGACTAAACTGCTGGAAGGGCCTCTGGGAGGAAACATCAGCTCCCCATGTCATGTGGCATCACTTGGGATCTTCCTGAGTAATGAACAGACTGGATCATTTGCGGATCACATTTCGTATACGTGTCCTTGCTTCTTGCTCCTGCTTTGCTCTCAAATCCTTGTTCCTGTTGCAGTGTGTGGTTGCCAGGTGGGAAATCCCACCTGCAGAGCCCATGCAGGCAGCTGTTAGTGGGAGGTCTCATATCCTATGCAGTCAGCCCACTCCTGCAGCAAGAGGTGTTTTTCATCCAGACTGTGTTATTGCTGTGAGAGGACGTAGCTCTGGTGCTGATGGAGTCTCCTGCCTCCCTGCAGAGGTCAGGGAGAGCATCACTGCTTCCCTCCCCTTTGGGCATGAAGCCAGGCAGGATGGGCTGCAGCCTGGAGCCTTGCAGAACTAGCCCTGCCAAACAGAGGATTTTCAGCATACCGAGATGAAGGATGAATCTGACAGAAACCAAGCAGGAAACTTGATTTTTTCCAAGGAAACCATTGACAAAATCAGCGTCTCCCCACAGGCTGGTTTTGGCTGCATCAGATCACCTTTCTCCTGGCCACAGAGGGGAGCACAGGCAAAACCTGAGCTGGCTCTGCCCACTCTATGAACATCGATTTCTCTGTGTGTTTTCAGTCTGCCATGTGCAGCAAGTGCTACCAAAAAAAAAAAAAAGGTCATATCATGCTGATTCATTCAGTGACGAGGAATAAAAACACAAGCTCTCTAGTCAATATGAAATTAAGATTAATGGCTTTTCAGCTCTGTGTGAAAATAATCCCATATTGTGATTTGGCTATTTAATGTTTGCTCAATGTTAGTCATTAATAGCACTTCTCTGTGTGCACAGGCCATTTGCTTGTATATTTTGGAGTTTCCCTCATCTCAGCCTTGCACTGCTCTTGCTTTGCTTAACCACACAGAAAATCATAGAATCACAGAATGAAAGGGACCCTAAAGATCACCTAGTTCCAACACCCTTGTCATTAAAATTCCTGGAGATAATCACTTGCCTCCAGGGACCAAGTGTAAAAGGGCAGAAAACGAGCCCAACCCCTGGTGCTGGTGTTTACCCTTCTCCCTGCATTCCTGCGGTGTCTGGGAGGTGGGAAAGAAAACCCTACCAGTTTGCTTTGGCACCTGCACTGGGGTTTAATTTGAATATGCTTGGCTGGAAAACTGCTTCATCTTCTGGTGAGTGTGTGTCAGCACTGCCCCCTGCCTGGGGAATATCCCCCAGGATGGTGTGGGGTGAGTTCAAGACCAGGTTGGATGGGGCTCTGAGTATCCTGGTCTAGTGGAAGGTGTCCCTTCCCATGGCAGGGTGTTGGAACTGGATAATCTTGAAGGTCCCTTCCAACCCAAACCAGACTGTGATTCAATGATTCTATGAGTTGTTGGCTCTGACCTGCCCAATCTACCATGAAATGGGGGCTGTCAGCTTCATGTCCCCAGCTTGGATGAAGGAGCTCAGCTGAGTGTGACCATGGCTTGGAGGATCCTGCTGACTCCATCACATGGATAAGGAAAATGTAATTACATCTGTAGGATTTCCATCAATACTGAGCAGCAGCAGGCTGGGTCTCAGGGGAGATTTTTCACTGTATTGAAATCTGACTTTATTAATTATCAGCTTCTGATCTCATTTGAGGGTTAAGTTTATGAAACTGAATCCTTAGTCCTCTGATTTCCTTATTCAGCTGGTGTTTATTGAGTCTTGTACAGTGGATGGTTTGGACCTTAGAAACTCTCAAGGTGCTTTATTCCTCTGGCATGAGCTGTGCAGGAGAAGAAGCATCAGAGCAAGCACAGATGGTGGAGTTGTACACAAGACCTAGGGAAAGACAGAGGAAGAAAACATTTCTCAGGAAAATTGAAGATAGGGACAGTTGTGTGATGTCAAAGGTCTTAACCCCAAAATATAGATTATTTTCCCCCTGACAGGAACAACCCCTTCTGAGATGGGATGCTGGTGGCAGCACCCAAAACCCCCACCCCTGCCCACCCCTAAGGTGTGGGGCTTTAGCAGAGCCACACTGGCTTTGGTGCACCCCAGACTATTCACCTGGGGAAAACTTCCCATCCTCTGTTTATCCAGGGAGCACCAGGCTTGGCTGGAGGCACTTCTAGGATTGCCTGGTTTTTATCTAGACATCAATTATTTTTTTTTATTAAGAGAAAACAGCCACTGAACAGCCCTTCAAGCTTTGGGCTGGTGTCTATTTCCACTCGAAGAGCTTTGTTAGATAATTGTAATACTTTTCTGAGAGAAAACAGAGCAATTGAGGCTTGTAATTAAAAGCTATTCAGAGAGCTTTGATTCTTCCCTCTGCATCTTCACTTACCATACACAAATGCCAACAACAAACTCTTGGCAATATTTACTGTCACTATTCTTGACCTTTGCCTTTAAATTAACTCCTCTTCCTCACTTCCAGTCAAAGGGAGGAGGGGGGAGAGAAATTTGGCAACATGGCATGTGGCTTTTCAATAGAGCTTTATTTGGAACATATTTTTATGTGTGTTTTGGAGGATGTCTGATATCACAGAACAACAGAATCATTAAGGTTGGAAAAGGTCATCAGGTCCAGCACCACCACCATGTTTGCCGCTAAACTATGTCCTGAAGTGACACATCCTCACATTTTTTGAACACTTCCAGGGATGGTGACTCCACCACTGCCTTGGGCAGCCTGTTCCAATGGTTGGCCATCCTTTCTGTGAAAAAATATTTCCTAGTATCTAATCTAAATCTTCTCCGGTGCCACTTGAGGCCATTTTGTCTCATCCTGTCTCTCCATGATGACAAGCCTGGAGCTCCTCTGGAGGCCTCAGAGCTGCTGTGGAAGAAGGGTCTATCTCCCCAAAACTGGCTCCAGGCACAGCCACAGCTGCAGTGATGGTGTGGAGGGGTTTTTACCCACAGTGTCTGTCTTGGGCAAGGGCAGGGAGCTGCCAGTCCTGTGTCCCCACAGCCCACAGAGGGTCCTCAGGTGACCTCCTGACTCACCATGAGAGGGAGCCCAGCCTGGGAAGTCCCCTTCTCTTCAGCAGCAGGTGAGAATGTCAAACCTTGAGGTGCTGAGACCCTTTGAAGCCACCAAACCAGGCTCATTTCTCCCAGAATTTGCAGTAAAGCCAGAGGATCTCCATTTCACTGGGTTTGTGGTGGGAGCACCAGTGGCTCATCAGCACCTCCCAGCAACTTGCAGTAAACAAGGGGAGTGCTAAAGAAAAGTCAGGCTGTGCATTACAGGGACAAATTCACTTTCTTGTATTGATTTTAACAGTATCCTCTGGAGATTTTTCTGTTTCATATCTTTTGTAGTCTAAGTTTTCGCTTATCCATTTTAAATCTTTTTTTTTTTTTTTTTAAAGATCCTTCTGATAGGCAGGCCTTCATCTCTCAGCGGGTTATTATTTCTTTTCTCACCCAAAATTGTGACCAGCCATAGAGAGACATTGTGAGACTGCCTAAATCCTGGGGGATTAGAGCTTCCTGGGGGAACAAGCTGCAGCACAGCTTGGATGAGGACAATTGATCAGAACAGCCATTATTGCTGCAGCAGGAAGACTTAAAAAGCAACAGTCATTTCCGATCCCCTCCTCCTCCTTATCTCAGACGCCTCTGTCTAAAACCTGAAGCTGGAATATAAGCCCTGTATGAACCCTAATTCCAGTTCTGGGGTGGAAAATGACTTATTCCTCCTCTCCCAGAGATGATGGAGGAGAATCCTCCAGGGCTGTCTGTGCTCATGGGTGCTGTGGAACAGGGAAGCCAACTCCTTCCTGGAAAGGAGGCAGGCAGGAACCTGCTGCACTGGGCTGGAGTAGAGGGACCTGCTGTGACCAGCAAGGCTGCCCCTCATGTTTGCACCCATTAAGACACCCTAGACTGTCCCAGAAGGAAATTTCCCCCAGCTTTGAGGCTGAGCTGACTTCCCTGCTCTAGTGAACGGCTCTCTGGGAAGGGGTTAGGATGGGAGAACCCTAATTGGCCCTGCAGACCCCGTAAGGATGTTTGGTTTAGGATGGAATTTATTCAGTGAGCTGCTAATGGGATTTGTTTCACCCCTTCCAGTCTCCAAGACGCAGATAACGTGGGTTGGTGTGGCCAGCCAGTCCCAGCAGCGGGAGGGAATTCAAAGGAATGAGTTGGTGTGCAGAGTTTCCCTGCGGGAGGTGGGGGGAAACTTGTGCTATGGGTGGAAAAGCATCTCCTTGAAGGCATTTTCTGCTCTCCCAGGAGGAGCCGAAGCAGCCTGGCCTCGGGTGCCGTGTTCCCAGGATCTGCACGGGTGTGGGCACCCCGACTTTGCCGCTGCCCCCGCAGAAGCAGAATTTCGGGCTGTGCGAGGCTGAGCAGCTGCGGGAGATGCAGCGATGCTGAGCTGAAAGCAGAGAGTGCCGCTTAGTGCCGCTGCTCTGAAATGCAGGGCCAGGTTGGACAGCCCGGACACCTCGGGGCTCCCCTGGGAGCCACAGCCCCTCCTGAGCACGGCAGGAGACCTTGGCCCATGCAAATCCTTCTCCCCTTGGAGCCTTGCACCTCACAAGAGCAAAGCAAAGAGGAGCCTACACTGATATCTCGTGCCATTTTACACGGAGAAAATCTCAGATGAAGGCAGGATGCTGCTGTAAGCAGATGCTGTTCATCCTCAGGAGAGAAAGCCCAGGGGATGTAAGCAATGCCTGTAAGTGCCTGATAAAGGGTGGAGAGAAGAGGGAACCAGACTCTCCTTGGTGATGTCCAGTGACAGGACAGGAGGCGCAAACTGAAATACAGAAAACTCAATTTCAGCACAGGAAATAAATTTACTGTGAGAGTGGTGAAGTATGGAAACAGGTTGCCCAAAGAAGTTGTGGCATCTCCATCCTTGGAGACATTCAAACCCAGTTGGACATGGTTTTGGGAACTTTCCTCTAGGTGACCCTGCTTGAGCCACAGTGTGAAACCTGTGACAGTCATGATTTGTGATTTAATGGGGAAAGCTCCAGTAATGACACTGTCGGGTCTGAAAGTGGGTGACTCACACTCAAAAGGTCCTTTCCATCTAACAAAATATATTAGGTTTTCCACCTAATAAATTATATTGCTTTTCCTACAGACCTAGGGCCAATGAACAGTGACCTTTCAGCTAACCAGACAACTTGTGTGTGAGGCTGCACTATCCGAGTTAATTTTCTACACTCAGAGAGGTTTTTCCACCTCAGAAGCCCCACTGCCAGCAGGTGGCAACCATGCTAAAGCAAAATTCCTGGAGAAGTTTCACCTGGGAGAATGTGCTCCCCTTCACTGTTCTTCCAAAATTAGGACCTTTAATATGTAGAAGGCAACACATCTCTTTCAGTTTCCTAAAAGGGAAAAAATGCAATTGCCATCATGATGTATTGAGGGTTGTCAGTTTGGGGTGCTGAGGGTACTGACCCAACAGAATTACCCTGAGCAGCCTCACCTGGGGTTTCCTGCCACACCCTCTCCCATTGCCCCAGGAGCCCATTTAAACCAGGAACTGCAGCCCCTACCTCTTTTGTTTTACCTGTCCTGTGCTCTCCTGGTGAAATTTGGACAGGTAAGAGCCCAGTTTGTTACCTGCATATTTGGAGAAAGCTTGAGAAAAAAGTTTTAGCTGAGAGTACCTTCCTAAAACCAGTAATTTATATACTTCGCAGGGTTAAAGAGTGTGAGAATGAGCTTTCCAAGCTTTCAATATGGTGTTTCTGACCTCCAGACTCTTCTTCTCAAGTCCTGCTTCGGTTCAAGTATTTTAATTCTTTATCTGCTAAAGAAGGAATTTTGTCTGCAGTGTTTGCTAGAGCTTTTCTTGTGGCTTACAAACACCTTAATTTAGTTACAAATCTACTGTATTTTACTTTGGAGTAGGTAAAATGCAATGTATAGCACAAGTATTGTACATTTTCTCTTGTGAAAGAAGGACCAGACTCTTTTTCCCCATGAGGTTTATTTCATGAATCACTCTTAAATAAATATATATTTGACACTTAACAGGAACAATTAGTTAAAAATAATTTCTAACACAAATTCCCACAGTTGTCATACTATTGGCATGATGTGTTGTTTAACTCTATTTTTGAGACACAAATCTTCTTTTTGGTCTAAATTTAACCTGTGTTAACAGTCCAGGAAAGAGGGAATTTGGGGTGGGGTGGGGTGGAAGATGAACAACCCCCAAAATCAAAAACAAAGCTATAACACACAGGCACATACATGGATATGAAAATGGTTTCTTTTTTTTTTTATTTCCAAATACTCATCCTCTGTCCTTTTTATTTATATTTCATTGAAAGTGCTCATTAGCTCTGCCCCATGAAACAATCCTAATAACATGGTAATAAAGAACTGAGCATTGCATTATTCTGAAAAGTGCTCTCCAGCCTGTCAGTGCTGTACAGCAGATGGCAATAAAGGACCACTATGTGCTAGAAACGCACCTCTGAAAGGAAGTTTTCTGTCCTTAATAATTTGGAGTGTGTAGATTAAAAATAAGAATACAGAAATGCAACTCTGAGGAGCTGGGAGGAGCAAAGAAGGGAAATAAGAGCTGCAAGGGAGCAGGACAAACTGTGGAGGATGAGCATCATAACCAGACGAACACACCACGTGTAAATGAAAGAACGGACATTGTGCATTCGTTGGCCACCCCTTCAGTCTTTGAAGCTGCCCCTGCAAAGCCCTGGGAGGGCAAGGATCTGTGACCCCCCCAACCCCGCTGCTCAAGAAGTTCTGCATTCCAGCAACTTCCGAAAACTTTTCCTAAAACTGTCGTCCAGGAAAGCGTACAAGAAAGGATTCAAGCAGGAGTTAGCATAGCTCAGGCTGGTGATGAAGTAGGATATACCAATGACCACAGAGGTCTGGGGCAAGTCAGTGGTCAAAGCCACGACCGTGGCCAAGTGGAAGGGGGTCCAACAGAAGAGGAACACAGCCAGGACTATGAAGACCATAACAGTGACTTTCTTCTTGGCTTTGTCCAGGGCTCTGGCGTTGGAGTTCAAGTGCATGTTCCTTAGCCTGTAGAGCATCATGGTGTAGAGGATGCAGATGGTGGATACTGGAATGGCAAAGCCAAGGATGAGGGTATAGATCCTGCTGGCTTTGAACCAAAACCTTTCAGGCTTGGGGAAATTGAGACCACAACTCTTTATCTCCAGGTCGTCGGTGTAGACGTTGGCGAAGATGATGAAAGGGAGGACTATGATGGTGACCAGGATCCAGATGCACAAGCTGACAATCCTGGCCGCTCGGTACGTGCGATGGGGCATCCTCTTGGACCTGACTGTAGCCAGTACCACCAGATACCTGTCTATGCTCATCACTGTTAGGAAATAAATGCTGGAGAAGATATTGTAGTGGTCTATGGACAGGATGACCTTGCAGAGGACCTCTCCGAAGGGCCAGTAGCGGAGCAGGTGTTCCGCGATGTTAATGGGCAAGACGAGTGTGAACAAGTCGTCGGCTATAGCGAGGTTCAGGATGAACATGTTTGTCACAGTCTTCATCTTGGGGGCCTTGAGGATCACGTAGATGACAGCAGTGTTGCCTGTGAGCCCCACAGCACAGATCACGGAGTAAATCACGGGGAGGACAACATAGAAATCAGCTGCCTGCTCTTGGAAGGAGAAGTTGAACTTCATGCTGTTGTCCAGGTAGCAGCTGTTGCCTGCATTGCTGCAGGTACTGTTCAGATCATCCCAAAAAGAGCTGTTTCCCATGCCTGTTGGTCACAGACCACCCTCAGATGTTACTGAAAGCCCTGTTAACCCAGAAGAAAGAAGGGGTGGGGGTGTTTTTTTGTTGTTTTTTTGGTGTTTAGATTTTTGTGGGGTTTTTTTCCCCTCTGGCAGAAGCAGCCACTATCTCATGTAGATGCAGGTTATTTTCAAAGGTGTGTTGTGAGGCAACACGAGCCACCTAACTTATCTCTCCTGTCCCCCCATGCTGGAGAAGTGATGAGGGGAGGAAAAATGTTTGAAAGGCACACGAGGCTCCATGAACCAAGGAAAGAAGAGAATTATAACTCTGTAAGTCAAGGAACTCTTCTTTCTGAGAGCATTCTGGTGATCTTTGCCTTTTCCCTTCTGGGAAAGTCGAGTGGCTCCAGTTCAGCTGTCTGCTGTGAGTGTTCTTCAGGGGCTGGCAAGAACAAGGAGGCAGAGAGGGAGCTTTGTGCCTGTCTGGCTCTTCACAGCCTTTGGAGGACTCAAGGGATGGCTGCTGTTCCACTGGCACAGCACTTGCTTTCCGTGCAGGAGCAGAAGCGTTGCAGTCATTAATTAGTGCCTGCCTTGGTGTCGGAGTTCAAGCTCTTCATTGACTGAGATTTCACAAACAATGAAGAAGTTTCTGACACTGCTACTCCCCCACTCCCAGGGTCCCCTAGCAAAAGAAGGAGGAGGAAAAACAGTTCAGGGAGTATTTCCAAAACTACAGGTTAAAGGGGCTTAACCTGCAATCAAAGTAACGCTTTAAGCAAGGATGGGCTATGATCTTATTCACTATGAAGACCATCCCCAGTGCAAGCGACTGTCAGCACACCAAACTTGGCACAGATGGACAGACAAACCTGTAAACCTCAGAAGTTCAGGATTAATCAGGGAAGAGGGAGAAAAGTACCCTGACAGCGAATCCGCCTTCAAGTCACAGCAAGAATTGCTACATCTGTAGCAGTTGCCACATCCATCACTATCGCCCGACCCCTTCTTCCAAGAATTCCTCCGCTGGGAATGAGCAAGCAGCAGCACCCCCTGGCCCCCCAGGAAGATCAAAGGTTTGGCAAGTGGCCCCAAGCTCTGCAAAGAGAAGTGCTTCTCCTCTCTTGCACTGTGTTGTTGCACAGCAATCAAGTGCAGGACAGGACCGCCAGCGCTGGGGAAGGAGGGCTGAAGTGTCTCTTACCTGGCGAGTGGCTCCGCTGCCTCCCCCAGTACCTGCTGCTTGAGCTGGTGAGCCTCTTCTCTCTAATCCGAGCCGGAGGAGGGTCTCTGGGATGCTGACGTTACTGGGCTTTGCATTCATATCAACGTGATGCCTCTGTGTGTGTGCGTTGCATGTCTGAGCAATTAACACTCGCTCAAACCGGGGAAGGGGGAGCAAAAAAAAATAGGTTTTCTTTCTGCAGGGTTATTTAAATAGTAAATAAAGTAGATGCTGGTGAGCAGCTGATGCTCCGGGCTGTTCCCTTCAGGAATGAGGGAGATCTGGAGGGACACGGACAGCACCCAGGGCTGGCTGAATGAGGGATGTGTGAAACGGTGGGAAGCGGGGGATTAAACTGCTTCAATAGGGAACAGTGGCTGGTTTTAACAAAGGAAGATGCCCCAGAGGGAGTGGGAGGAGAGTAAGCAACGTTACCGCTCGCAAAATGAACAAATAAACAGACCTTGCCAGATCTGTGCTGGTTTCAGCTGCTCTGGGAGAGTTTGGTTGATTTTTCCCCAGCTGGGTCTCTGGTGCAGCTTTGGAAATGCAGTGAAATCCTTCAGATGTGCATCAGGAGGTGCGGGAGTCCCGTGAAGCTTGACAGAAATGCACCCCAGGCTATAGAGCAAAACCAGCAACAGTGTAAGATCACTTTACCTTCATGCCCCTAGAAAAAGAAGAAAAAGGAATTCGAGGGTCTCTTGATTCTCCTTTAGTCCTTTAAATGTTACCTGGCCTTCCTTTCAAGACGAGGCAAGGGAAAATGCAGCCATCTGTCAGTGCCATGCCTGGCTGTGTGCATGTAACCAAACTGGTCAGCTTTTTGATCTCAGCTGTGTAGCCAAGAATTGTGTTTGACTTTGCTCCTCTCCTGTAGATATTTACACTCTTCTGGTAAGATTATTGTGCTCTGGTAACTGGGGAGGGAGTGAAACACTTCATTGCACTTGGAGGTAATTTCTTAGAACCACGGGTATAACTGACTTTTTCAAGCAGATGGAAATTTTTTTATGCCCAGTGTACCAGATATTTTCTTTATCTCGGCCAAAATCTTGTCCAGACATTAGGCTTAAGGAAAATGAAACAGAAATTATATTGCCCAAAAGATGCATAGGAATACTATGGATGGTATTTCTTCAGATGAAACACCTCTGGAGCTGCCTTCTTGCCTGTTTTGGTAAAGCTGGTGCAGTTTGTAAGTAGTTGTAAACGAAGCAAGGTATTGATAGGTCTGCAGGGAGAAGGCAGTTTCCAGGAATTGCTGTTGTCTTTTTCAGAGAAGAAAGTACAGGAAGGCAGGGAAATTCAGGAGAATGTGATGTTACATTTGCTGCTCTGTAACTATTCCCCAGGACAAAAGGGTTTGAAAGTATTTTGCATCCACAGTCCTTCCGTTGAGGCTTTCTGGCTTCCAGCACTCAGCACATCTCTGGGATAGCTTAAAACCCGTCCTTTCACTCACCAAACTATCTGATCTTGGAACTGGCATCACACTGCCTTGTCCAGTGGTGATGAGCCCAGGTGCTGTGTGTTTTAGGGACTGCTGTGATGGGCTGAGAGCTGGGGAAGGATGCAGAGACTGTGATGCTGGTGACACTCCCTTGTGTTTTACCCTCTGCCTTGTGCCTTATTCCTCATTATCCTTAGGGAACATGCTCTCCGTGCCTTGGTTAGGATGTGCTTGATTAAAATAACCTGCCAGAGATGCGATGGAGACTAATTTAATCTCATTGCCTGGTGTGGGTAGAGGGGCTTCTTCTTCTTATATTCCCCAAACAAACTCCTGGCACCTGCTTTCTGAGCTGTGCTCCTTGAATAGTTCTTCAGTAAAACTTGCTTGCTCTGGGGAGGAGGATTGCCAACAGATCTGAATTCATGTAGGAAGTTCCACCAACAGAGAAAAATCTGTCCCTTGTGTGGCTCTGGGTCTGACCAGAGCCAGTGGCTATGCACAAAGGAGGCACATCATGTGTATTAGTGTGATGGGGAGTGCTTGGAGGGAAGGCTGAGAGGATGATTTATTCATTGTGTTTTCTCTGACTGGGCATCCCTTCCACTTGATTATAAATGTTATGGTAGCATGAAACCTTAAAGACCAAGCACTGGTTTGAAGATGCTGTTATGAAGGACACGAGCAGTGTTTTCCATCTGAGCTGCTCTTGTGCCAGCAGCTCCATTGCCAGCTCATGCAACAGGGACAAAATTTCTGTTCCTGCCAAATCCCTGCCATGGAGATGGACTTTGCCTCTTGAAAGCCACATTCACACTGTGCAGCTCGAGTTAACTGTGCAAAGAAAAGGTGGTGTTTTAGGGAGGGGGAAATCCCTGCCAATGCTAAATCAGTGGTGCTTTATTGCCTTCATAAACCTGTCGTGCTGCTCACTCCAGACAAAGGCAACCCACCATTTTGGAGTTATGGAGAGCCTGTTTTGTTGGGCTCCTGCTGCTGTCGAAGAGTCAAGTTCATCCCAAGGACACAGATACACAATCAATACCCTGTTTACCAAAACAAAATGTTCTCGTCTGACTGTCTTGCAGTCGCTGGTTATTAGGGTGATTTATTTGTATGAGGTGTTCAGGCTTTTCAAAAGCACTGCAGGTTAATAATAGAATCAAGGAATAGTTTGGGTTGAAAGGGACCTTTAAAGTCCAACTGCCCTGCAGTGTGCAGGGATGTAGCTAGATCAGATTGCTCAGAACCCCATCCAGCCTGACCTTGAATGTTCCCAGGATGGGGCATCTACCACCTCTACTGGTAACCTCTGCCACTGCCTCATCACCCTCACTGCAAAAACTTCTGTCTTATATGTAACCCAAACCTACCCTCCTTCTGTTTAAAGCCACCCCCTCTTATCTTGTCACAACAGAACCTGCAAAAATATCCAGAACTGATTATGTTAAACAGTCTGCAGTGGCTTCTGTTGAGGAAAGCCAGTGTGCCTGGTCAGGTTACTTGCTACAGGACAACATTGACTGTGCTCTAACTTCTTCCTCGGGACTGGCTCTCCTTGAGCTGCTCTGATGCAAGCTTGAAGGCGTGGAGAAGTTGGCCACTGCATCCCCAGGAAGCACCTGCTCCTCCTCGGTGTGGTGCTCACTCAGCAAAGGGGCAGTTGGTGGGTATTGAGGGGAACTGGAAAGGAGAAACCTGAGCTTATTCATCACCCCTGTGCTGGGTGCTTCTCCCTTTGCCACAAGCTGGCTCGTGTCCTGCTGCTTCCTAACCCTTCCCAGCTGTTTTGAGCTGTATTGAGCCAGGCTGGCTTAGCCAAGTGATGGTGCTCCCCTTGTGGGACACCCCTGGGATCCAGTTAGGGGTGTAGGTGCTGATTTTTATATGGGGTATGAGTGTAGGGCAGATGTCTCCGTCAGTGAACTGGTAAATTGTGGTGCAGAAGGTGCCTTTGAATGGTAATAATTGCTGTGGGTCCAGGGGCTGGTGACACATCCAACCCGCCACAAGCTGCAGTGAAGGCAAAGTGGTACTGGAGGTGATTTAAGGAAAATCGTAGTAATGAGTCTTATAAATGGCCCATTTTTGTCAGGGAAAGTACATATCAATAACTGCTCTGTCTGTCTCTGCAGGGGAGCAATCGAGACAAATGCCATGTTAACAATTTACTCAGACCAGATGTGATGGGGAATAAAAACTGCAGCACCAGGAGGTGGTGGGTGGCTGAAGCTGATTGCTCCCTGCAAGCCAGGAAGGAGGCTGTGAGGCTCCAGCAATGGGTCAGTTCTCATCCCCAGCAGCTTTTGGAGACCCTGGCGCTTCTACCAAACATCTCCCAGCCCTGTGGCATGCCTGGGGCCACACAGAAGTATCACCCAGCCATAGAGGGTGAGTGGCATTGCAAGAGTCTGCCTGGATCCCAGCAGGAGCCCTTGCACTCAGAGGTGTGGTAATTAATAAAGCTCTGGCAGTGTACTCGTGACCGTGTGAGCAAGGACACAGTGCCAGTCTTGCTGCAATTAATATGAATCTGTGAGAATTTAGAGTGCAGGCAGAATGCTGCTTTCAACACCCTCATTTCTTACCCCACCCCCTAGTTGGTCAGCCTCGTTACAGAGAGAGAAATTAAAATCTGCTTCCTTTACAGGATGCTTTTATTCTGCTTTTTTTTTTTTTTCTCGCTTTTTCCCAGGGCTGGAAGTGAGTCTGTGCTTCAGTTGGTTTGCTGCCTTGAGCCAGTCCAGTCTGTTCAAAGCAGAACTCTTTGGGAGAGGAAGGTTTCTGGAAGGGGTCTGTCCCGTTTTTCAGTGATGTTCATCTCCTTTGCAGGGTCTGTGGGGCTCCCCTTGTGTCTGTGCTGTCATGAGCAGAGATGCTGCTGCCTCATCCTCCTTAACTATCTGGAAGTAGGGGAAGCTAATCTGCTGGATCAATCTATGGATCAGTTTGTCTTCTGGGCTTGAAGCTTTTGTTGTTCCCCATCTCAGGCTTCTTCCATCAACCCACGTGAGTCACAGTTTATGTGTAATCTGACTGTGGGACCTGTGCCTGTGCAGGAAAAAGCATTGTATGTGATGGGACCTCGTGCTGCAGTACTCCAGGGTATAGCTAATTTCTGCCTTTTGTAGCTCTCTTGGAATGCTGTTAACTCCTGAAGCTCTCAATGACCATTGGATCTGACTAAAGGGCCTGTTTTCCTGCTGTTTGCCTTTATCAGATGTGTCTGCAAGGGGATTCTACATCACAGTTGTTGGATTTCAGAGGTAAGAAGCAAGAAACGAGGAGGAATCCTAGTTTAAAAGGATGGGAGTAAAATAGAAAAAAAAAAGGATGTTTGTTGCCCAAATTGGGTGGATCGGGAATGGATGTGAGTCAGCAGGTAGAGATCTGCTCTTCCCCAGGTCCCTGTCCTTTCTCGTGCTGTGCTATTGGCAGATGAGGGCTGTGTAGGGCAAATAGTGCTGCAATCCACTGGCATTCCATGCAGGAATATACATTATTTAGTTGCTATTAATCTGGCTGTTACACAGCTGCTAAGAGCCCTTGGTTTCTGCCACTTCCAGGTGATAAGAGCCGTCATGACAACTTCTTTAAAGCCATCCAAACTGTCGCTTCTGAGAAGTCACCCTTTCTGTCATTGCTTGGCCTGCTTTGAAAAGCTTTGAGTCTTTACAAACAACAGCATTGCAACAGGACCATAATGCATCCTTGGAAAAACAGCCCGGAGCCCTTCAGGGACGCTGGCCAGGGAGCAGGCTCTGTGCAATATATTCCAATATCTCTAAGCAACAGCTTAATGTTTCGCCTCTCTGCTTAAGCAGCAGACCTCCTCTGGCCTAAAAGCCTAATCAGTGGAGGGTTATGGAGTGCAAATTGCTGCTGAATGAATTTGCTGCTTTTTTTCACTCTGGTTTTCCCCTCCCTCCTGTGTCATGACAGTGAAATGACTCATCTTCACCTTAATATCATGTGTTAGAAAAACGTTCTAATATTTTCTACAATGTTCATTGTAGAAAAAAAAACCACCAACAAAATGCATGAAATCTGTCTTATTTTTGAGTTCAATTATACGGAGCCAGCACCTTTCTCCAACACTCTTCAGGCCAACAAACATTGTGGAGTGCAAGAGTTACAATACCAGCAATTGTTATAAGGCAAAAAGAGAAGCAGGAGGCCTGGTTTGAACTCTATGGCTTTTGGACTGCCATCACTTATTACAGCTCACTTTTGCCATTAATACCAGCCTGACCTACTCAAAGAGGTCATTGCAATTCTTGTGGCCGAATATGTGCCAATCAAAATTCAGCTTTAGGAGCATGAGCCTTGTTGGATGTGTGAGTGTGATGGAGAAAATGTAAGTTGGATAAATGTGGTGAACTGAGTAGGAAATGGTGTCCTATGGTTTGTTTGGTTTGGTTTGGTGTTTTGTTTGGTTTTCTTGTTTGTTTGTTTTTGGTTGGTTGGTTGGTTGTTTTTTTGTAATAAGGATTGTTTTCTTCTTGTAAATGTTCAGTAAACTGTTTCCCCAGCTGGGATGTCAGGAGGTGCAGGAGCACATGCTGTATAGGAACACTCCCCAGTTGCATCAATAACCTTTTTGTGTTGCTCAGTGAGTCCTGGAAAACTGCAAGGTAGCTGTGTGTCTCTGCAGGTTACTTGGCAATCAATTCTCCATCTCCAAAACATCCTAATTTACAGGGAGGATGTGATGAACTCCTTACTCTGCAATAAGAGCTTTTGGGTGTATTAGCATCTCCCCTGTTTTCCCACTGCAGCTCTGTAGCACTCTTGCTTGCCTTACTCCTCATTGTGTGAGGCAGACAGCATCCTTCTGCAGCCCTGGAATTTTCTGGGCTGGAAAATAAGACATCCATGAGAGAGACAGAATATGAAGCTGCCCATCATATACCCCATGGCTGGTGTTCCCACCTCTCTTCTCAGTTTTTCCCTTCCTTGCTGCCGGGGGCACCTCAGCAATGGGGGGTTTGTAAAGTCGAGCTGGACAAAGAGTTTATGGACTTATTTTCAGCATGAAAACAAGCTCTGTTTTGCCCCTTCTGTAAGGGAAAAGTGATTTCAGGCAGAGAGAGGTGAGAAAAAGCTGAGAGATCAGTGGATCTTTTTTTCATATGGCTGCAGGGAGGGAAAACACGATCGTGGTGTGTGAGACGCATTGTTAACGTAAGAGCAACCCAAATATTGAGTGAACATCAATTGAGCTGCATCCTTGTTGGTAATAGAGCCTCTCCCATCCCTGTCTGCTGGATCTCTCCTGCTCCTTCCCCTGATGAGAGATGCTTGTGTTGGGGCTCGTTGTGCCTGTCATTCACCTTTCTATTGTACAGCCGGTTCTCAGAAAACAGTTGGCTTTTCTAACTCTCTTGAGCATTCAAGTGAGTCCAGGAGATGTGGGGACAGGCTGATAAGTGTGTTTGGATTGTCTTGGGTGTTAGGTGTTGCTGTGTTTCTTGGTGCTCCTACCTGTGATGGAGCTATTTGCTCTGCTCCAAAGTGATCCCAGAATAGGCAGAATAGCTCAAGAGAAAAAATGTGCTGGAAATTACCTGTTCTGGGGAAATGCAATCACAGCAAATTTTCTTCTGGATCTTGTTTGTGAGCAAAGATGGAACCTGAACAGAGATCTGCTCTTGTGTAGGTCCCTTATGCTCACATGACTCTCTGGGTGCATCTCCAGAGAGCTGTCATCCCACAGAAACACATCCCTGCAGGACTCTCCTGGCAGGGCAGGGAGGGGGATTTGAGACCACAGCTGCACGACACAAAAAAATCGAGGCAAGTTCTCCCTTTCTGGCCAGGAAAGCCAAGGTGTCTGCCTGCTGTATTTCACAAGTAGGAAAGCTATTGCTGAGGGACTTCTGCTGCGAGATCTGTGCTTTATGAAATTCTTGCCAGGGGACAGAGGCAGGCTGGAGAGCTGGAAATGATAACACTGCCTTCCTCTCCTCTGCTGCTTTAATTGTTTGTAATGATTTAATAAGCAGCACTAAACAGGGAAGCTGATCCTTCCCTGCAGCAACACAGGCATGTGGCATTTTATTACCTTTTCTAGGGCCTCTGCTTGGAATTTCTTTGCTGTGTTCCCTTCACAGGCTTGATACAAAGCCTTAGGAGGTCACCAGGAAAACTGTGGCTCTGAGTGCTGAATCAGCACCAAATCCATGCAACCACCTGGGAAGAAGGTAATATGGAGAAATGGCATAATTTAAACAATGAAATACTCATGGCTTTGCTACCTTTTATGCGTACAAATGCACATCAGGGAGAGGAAGAGCAAATTAGGTACAAGCTCCCAGTATTGGCAGAAGAATGAATGGAAACAGCTTTCTGTTTAGGCTGGAAATCAGGAGAAACTTTGTGCCTGTCAGAAGGGTGCTGACGTGAAGCAGCTGCCAAGTGTCAACAGACAGATGGAGAAATGAAATCCCAAACTGAAGACTTTTAAGGTGGAGCTTTTTGGATGCTGGGGGCTGTAGAAGCAGACCTTGTGAATTCCACGGGTGATGCAGGCAACTTCCTGGGTCAAATCAATGCGTTTGTTCTCTGGGGGATGGAGTCTGGAATTCTCACTGATTTTGCTTGAACACTGTGGTATTTCTCTAATCTGTCCCCACCCAAAAACAAAAACAAAACAAAAACCACAAAAACAAAACAAACAAACAAACAAAAAAAAAACACAAAAAAAACCAAAAAAAAACCACACAGCCAAACAGCAGATCCCCTGCTTCTCCCACTCTGTCTTTCCCACAGCTCAGATCCTCAGAGTTTCCCCTTAAACTACAAGAATTGGAAATTGGATGTTCTTTGCTGCCCTCTTGGTATTGTGCAGCTCAGGGGGAAAGAAACTTCTCCCTCCCTTCATTTTTCTGCAACAAAGCATTTTGTTCCTCTCTCTGAAGGACTAGGAAGAAATGCTTCTTTTAAGGCCAAATTGAATTCCCTTACCATTTGGAACAAAATAACCAAGTTATTTATGTTCAAAATAACTCCAAAATTTTGAAGAGATCTTCTGAGAAAATATTTCTCTTGGTTACTGATTACAAGTGCATATGGGAACAAACTCTTGGCCATGAACCACTCAAAGAAGTAATTTTTTCCCAAAGAGTAGATGTAATTATATTTTTCTGGATGGAAAGAAGAAAGCAGTAGTGGACCAAAGGAGCTCCAAGCAAATCTTCATTTGCTGTCAGTGACTGAATTACATGCACATGGCTACAATCAGCTCTGCCAGACAAAACGCTGCTTTTGGATTATTGGGGGTTTTGTCAGAAATCTTTGTAGCATGAATAGATCCTGGGCTTGTCTCTGTTGGCTTCAGCTGTTCCTGCTGTCCATCATATCTTGCTTTTCTAAGGCAGCTCTTGTCATTACGTTGTCCTTTAATTCAGATATCTGAGTCTTTTTCTACTTCTAGCCCCAGTATTCAGTGATGGCCTTACAAGCAAAGGCAAGGAGCTGGCAGGTGATAATTTATGAAACTCTCTATAATGGGAAAAACTCAGCCTTCAATTTCTGTCTTCTTAAAAAATCTGTCTTTTTTTTTTTTTTTCCTTTTCCTTCCTCTTGTGGTCTTTGTGGCTGGTCTGAATTTAGTGCTTGGAAATGCAATTATATAGATCCCAATTATTTTGAGACAGAATGACCTTGTATATAAAATTAAAGAAATTTAACCTACTGATATTTTGGAGAAACTCTTAAAACCTTTAATGTTTGGGTCTGCCCAGCTAAACCTTTTCTATGGAGTTTTCATTCCTGCTTCATGGCCTTAATGTTATTTATCTAAACAATATGCCCAGCAACCTTTCCCTGGCACAGGGGGATGGAGGATGAGGCATTGCTCATCATCCTGCTGAGGCTGTAAACCTTTGTCCTCCAACTTCTTCTCAGTAAGAGACTTGCAGAGCTTAGGAATAAATGGATGCTTTTCCCTACTCAGTGGGCATTTATCATTCAGGTATGATAAATGGTATTATCACCCTGCAGCAGTGATGTGTGAGAGAAGCAAAGTAACTCATTTATTGTTCATTATACCGTAGGACCAATAGCTGAGCTGTTTGTTGTTGTTTCTTCCCTTCTACAAACATCTTTTCTAGCCCAACAGATGTGGATGGAGGGCAGAGGAAGGAGCAGGCATGTTACAGAAGGGAATCCAGGTGGGAATAATATTTATGGGAAGATTGTCAGCACCTCATCTCTACCACTGTGTCAGTTGTTGGAGTAGATGGAATGTAAATAAATGGCTTTTCACTGCTTTTGTTGCTTCCATCTGTGGAAGTGTTCAAGGCCCAGTTGGACAGGGCAGCCTGGTCTGGTGAAAGGTGTCCCTGCCCATGGCAGTGGGTTGGAACAAGATGATCTTTAAGGTCCCTTCCAATCCAAACCCTTCATAGAGTTCTTTTCAGTTTTCAATCCCCTGTTGTGTGTGTTATCTCCCAAATCTTCCAGAAAAGAGCTAACTGGGTGGCAGAGGAAGGAGACAATGATTGGGGAAGCAATACCTGGCCTGGTTTAATTGTGATAGTGCCTGTTTGGCTACCCAGGACCCCAGCAACCTGATGAGGTGTCCTGACAGCAGCTGTCCTTCTGCTGGGCCATCCCAGTCCCCTGGGCTGTAAATGTGCTGGATCTGATGGACAGTGAACACAGCCGGATCCTTGTTGTTCCCATCCCACTCAGAACTTATTCATCACTCCTTTTCCTGCTGTGCCTCCATCCTCTTCGGAGGCAGGGCTGAATCTGAGGGCGAATGAATGTTTGAATTGCTCCTTTTGCAGAGGGAAAAGGAAGGGTTTGCAGTTTGCTGAGGAACTACTTGCAGGAGATGAGGGAGCTGGCAGGTCTGGTGCTGTTCCTGCTGTAGTCCCCCCTTGCTGCAGGAGCTGTGCCTTGGGGCATGGCCAACTTCTACCCCAGAGCCAGCACTTGGGTGACACCATCAGCTCCACTTCATAATGGAATTACAGCAGTTTGACATCCAGACTTGGGGATCTGGAAGCAGTTAGTGCCTGGCCAGTCTCAGAACACAGAAGTTATCTGATTTAGCTGAAATCTCTTTCACTGGGGACTGAGTAAAATTGCCTTGTATTTGCTCAACGCCAAAAATCCATCTGAAGTTGATTGCCAAGACTTGCTGCAAGCTGCTGAGTGATAGGATAAGCCCTTGCAACAGCAGCACGAAATGGGAGACTGGGAGAGAAATATTAAGAAATGACTTTTCCAACCGTTTACAGGCTTTGATGTTCTGATGTTGGCTTAATGCTGTCAAAGGGGTTGATTTTAATGGTTGTAGAGGCACTAACTTGGGCAGTGAAATGCACCTGAGGCAGCAATTGCATCTCTGGTCTCTGCAAGCTCCTTCATCTCCCTCCTCAGCACTGAAATCCTGCAAGAACCAAGTGAATCTGGGCTCTGGGAAGGCTCAGTAGTGACAGGTTTTGGAGAGATTTGAGGCAGGAATTGGAAGCAGAAGATGGTGTAACCTTCATCCTTGTGCTCTCCTGCATGCTGATACAACCTGGAGGAGGCAGGGATTCCATAAAGCACCTTCTATATCTCCTGTGGGAGGAAAACAAGTGCCAAATGCATTAATTTCTTAGAGTTTCAGGCATGTGTTGGGTGGCTGTGCTGCACCCCATGGCCATGCTCTGCTGGTCTTTGTTCTGGCTGGTGCTTCCAAGCTGTCCTCTGTGATTTTTATTTACAAACCATCTCTCTGACCAGCCTGCACTTGGCTTTAAAAATTCAGCACCACATTGGCGGCTGAATGGGTCCCAGAGCTGGGGGGAGAGGGATTTGAAATGCAATTTGCATCGCAGAGTTGTTACAGGGAGGAAAATGCCGCATTCCTCCTGTGCCTGGAGCTGCTAATCTTGTTCTGAGTGCTGAAAACCTCTCCAGCTTCTCTCATTATACCTAGATTTGATTATTGCTTTGATTTCACACCTCTTTCATGCCGGCTTTTCCTCCCACCTTGGCTGGAAAGGTCAACCCTGAGAAGAGAAATTTTGCTGAGCCTTGGCATTGTTCACATTGCCCATCCCTGTTCCTAATGCTGCTCTTAATTACCTTGGAAATTTGAGCACGGAGGGACTTGGGGAGACTTTACAGAGGGGAAAAATAAAGCACACAGGCCGAAGTGTAAATGCAGAGTCTGGGTTGCCACAGTCTGCAGCATTGTGGGGACCTGGGCTGTGAATGGGCTGCTCCTCCTGTGTGTCCTGAAATTTCTACGTAAATGGCAGTGGGATGTGAATGTGTTATCCCAGGTGGTGAACTGAGCGTGATGAACAACACGGTCTGTCCCTGCCCTGTGTCCGAAGGTGACCAGGAGCAGATGTTCCCAGCCTGCCATAAGGATGAAATGCTGCCAGCATGGAGAATTCTGCATCTCCTGAGACAGGGGTGTTCAATGACTTCTCACTTTCTTTGCCTTGCCCCCATGCATCTTTAGTGCACCCTTCCTTCAGGAAAGTGGTTGAACTGTCTAGACACCAAACGGGTTAAAATACTTGGGCTGTTTTCAGCTCATCCTCTGTATTATTCCAGAGTTAGTTTGGCTCTTTTTCTGATAAATATGCATCTTTGTCTCACCGAGAGCTAATTGTTATTCACATATTTTCCAAGAGGTTTTGGTTTGCTTGTTCAATGGACCGCTAAAAAGTAGGTAAAACCATACAAAAGCATGCAAGGTGCAGGTCCTGCTGAACTCCAGAGCTTAACATTGCTGCTGTTTCCCCCAGGGAGAGTCCCAGCTCCTCCAGCTCTGTGCTGTAGGGTGGCTGCATTACTAGTGGAAGGCTCATGGTGCTCGGGCCACCTCATCCCTTGGGTGCCCCTGGCTGGTTGCCACCGGTGCTCCAGGGCTGGTGCCAGAGCTGCAGCCACACAAGGTCCCCACGGGGCTGTGTGGGACCCAGTGAGAACCATTTGTTCCCTGCTTTTGATGATGAGTTGTGACATGAACCTCGTTAATGCTGCTGCTGCTGCAGGCGTATCAGGCAGTGCCCACACACCATGACTGGAGACAGCTTGGGAGGAGAAGATGAAGGAAAACCTGGATGAAATTCCACGTGCTGATGAACACCATCAATAACTGCTTGGGAGCAAAGTCTGTGAAGGGAATTGGGAGGGCTGGGCAGAAGGGACAGCTCTGAGAAGTGTGTGGTACATTGGTGACGTCCTAGTAGTTATCTTTGCACTGGGATGAAAAAGTATCAGTTTGCATGGCTTGAATGTCCAACAGATCTGGAAACTCTGTGTGTTGCAGGAGCTGTGCTGGCTCTGAAATATCGTCTCTGCACCTTAACCAGGACCAATATCAGAGTCCCAGCTGACTAATAAAAATCAGTCATAACCCAGGAGCAAACTCGGCAATACATATCCGTGGCAGGTGAGGAGACTGAAAGCTTTCATTAGGTTTGTTTTCTTGGAGAATAAACTCAGCATTTAAAACCCTCTTTCACTGGTATTAAAATACTTTCCCTCTTGTTTCAGCTCTGACCTAGACTACCAATGTCAAGTGTTTTGTTTTTCTGTGTGGTTGTTGGGGGTGGGTTCTCCCCCCTGCAGCTCTCCACAGGTAGGTGCCAATTAAAGTTGTGCTGAGGGGGGTGGTTCAGATGTTTTGGTGCCTGAGCAGGGACTGCAGAGCAGAGACTACAAGCACTGACATTTGCTGTGCTAGAAAGTCCAAGGGAAAAATTTGTGCCATTAACAATGCCTTTAACTAGGAGGATCAAGTCATGTTACGCTTGCACCAGAGTCTGGTGACAGCAAGGGGGTCTCCAAAGGGAATTTCTGTCCATGTAGAACCTGGTGATGCCTTTCCCCTCTGCTCCATATGGACAGCAATGTGTTAGATCACTTGATATCAAAGCTGGAGGGTGCCAGATAACATCAGGAACTGAAAGGAGAGGTGGTAGCATTAGACCCAGGTTTGTCTCTAAATATCTCTAAAATTAATAACAGCAGAGGGGCAGATGGTGGGATGTTTGCTCTGCTCTAACTGATGAATATTGTCTTATTTTTTTTCTGCTTTTCTGTCATGCTGACACAGGTTTTGCTGTTTGAAAGGGAGCTCAGTGCATTGTCCGTTGTCTTCTCTTTTCGTGAAATGTTGAGCACACAGAGCCCAGGCAGGCTGATGGTGTAAAGCAAAACCTGCAAATGGTCTAACCCAATCAGAAATAATTTCTGGTAAGTCAGGCCTAGTTTGCATTCTTTTGAGTTTGGCAGTTTCAACTTCACCAGTCATTTATTAAAAAAACCAAACAAACAACAAAACCCAAACCAAACCAAACAGTAAAACCTCAAACAACCCCCTTCCCAACAAACAAGTAGGCAAAAAACCACCCCCAAACAAAACCAAAGGGAATGAGGTGTTGGTATTAGTGGATATCACAGCAGGCAAATGGCTGCTTCCCACAGGATCACCATGACCACATATAACAGCTGCTCAAAAATATACACAACAGGAGAAATATAAAAAGTGATATATGGCAACTCTGGGGGCAGCTGTGGCAGCTTTGCATTAAGGTGAAGAATGGGCATTTGGTGGTATGGATTCAGTGTACCCCATCCTCCAGGCTGCTGTTTGCTCCTGATGAAAGACCCTTGCATGACCTTGACTCCTATAAATGCAATATAAATCATTCCCTCAGCTCTCTGTTGAGCTCTGGTATTTTCAGAGCAGGATTCAGGCAAAATCCTACTGCCTGCTGAGCATCTGTGGAATATCCTGAGCATCTTCACCCTCAGAACCAGAAAATAGCTCAGATTCTCCCTAAATTATGTTTTCACAGGAGGGTTTCCAGTATCTCTGCAAGACTTTTTTGACCTCCAACACATGTGACTTCATGTATGGTGATGCATTTGGGTTCCTTCCTTGCTCCTGTGTGCTGGTGAGTCATTAATCCTGTGTATGGAGGATACGGTGTATTGAAAACCACATTCCTGGACTGTCATTTTACTTCACTGTCACTCTGTTGAACATGGTCCTCATCTAAGAAGGACATACAAGAAATGTGTGGGAATTTTGGCTCAGCAAGGAACAGAAAGCACATTTTCTGTATCAAATTCCCAGCTGATGCAGTTTCACTGGCAAAGGAGTGAATCCAATTCATCTTCCTGGGAGGAACGCAAAGACTCATTTGGAGATTGCAGGTTCAGCTGACATCCTGTTTGGTGTACCTCATTTCACACATCCAATTTCAAGGGCCATTAAAATAGGCTCATGTTTACTTTGCTACACAGAAGTGCTGTAATTATTCAAAGGGAGAACAATAAATGACTGTCCTGTGGGACCTGTCACAGTAACCTCCCACGTACAGACATCAGGTGTGGTCACTGGGTTGGTACCTGGTGTAGAAGTCCCATCACAACTCCTGTGACTCTGTGAGAAAAGACAGCCAGTGCTTTTTGGGGTTGTAACAGCCCAGAGCATGGCTGAGCAGTTTTTATATTATTTTTAGGGTTTTGAAAACATGGTTTGCAAAACAATCTTTCTCTCCTGCCTTTTGTCATAAATCGTGGAACAGAGAAAATGGAAAATGGTTTGGTTAAATTGGCTTTTTTTTTTTTTATAGTCTTAAAATAGTGTCAGCCTGTTCCATGATACTTTAGAAATTGGATTAGTAACATGCATTTCATCCCACCAGAGACGTGGGTTTTAAGGCTTCCAACAACAGAAACACTGGATGTGCAAGAGCAGAGTTTTCCACCCCTCACCCTGGTATCTCGTAGTACTATTTTAAGCAGCCTCAGCCAGTTATATATAAATATACTGCTCCAAACAACAATAACAGAATGAAAACGTTCCACCAAATGGGGAGAAAATAAGAAAAGTAGGTGCCAGCCCTTTCTGAAGACCTTGTGTTGATTCTGGAATTAACTCTGGGGGAGTTAATCATTGTAATAAGTAATAAATGAACCTATTCCACTCTCCTTAAGCATGGGTGTGATGAGCATTGGGTAACCCAGGGAGCACTTGCCGAGAGGGGAGCATGTTCTTTGGCAGAGGGGAGGAAGAAAACATTGCTTGTAGTAACTAGAGCAAGCCTGCTTTGCTGGGAAGAGGGAAAGAAGCAACTCAAGATGTGAGTCCTGCATGGAATTATTTGCATTGTTGGCCTCAGTGTTTGTAAATGAGGCAGATAACCTGAGCTCCCCAGCAACCAGCAGGTCCTGACTTCGTGGATCCTCACAGGAGGCTGAGCCAGCAGAAAGTGTGGGTCCAAAACTGTCTGTGCAGGAGCAAGGGAGAGAACATTCACATTTTCTGAGACCCTTTTTCTTTCCCCCTGATTCTTTCCTGTGTGTGCAAAGGGTCTTAAAAGTGACCAGCTTTGCTAAGGTTTGCCTGGGGAAAAATATTTTTACTGTGATTTCGGAGAATTTGAGGCTCCTTCTCATATTCTTTGCCTGCCAAATCTTCCCCCTTTGTAAGAGAGCTGGGAATCCTGAGCTCATGTGATGCAAGTCACTGAGGAGTATTTTTTCTTCTTCTTCTGTTTTTCAACATTTTCATCACAGCAGGAGTCAGAATAAGGGATTATGTGTAACCTTCCTGTCTTTGTCTCTGTGACAGGAACAATGACAAGAGGAAGCTGGTCAGAGGAGCGTCACTGCTCTGTCCTTAATTTTCCTTGGGCATTTGAGGGCGATTTAATAAATGAGGCAGAGCCAAGACCTTTTGCTCCTCCTGCACTCATCAAGCAATCATCGCCTCGTCACGCCTCAGCTTCAAATACCTCGTTTGCATGTGGCTGACCTTGACTCTCCTCCCTGGATGGGAAGATGAGGTGGGAATGTAAAGGCTGGGGCCTGGATTTTATGGCTGAATCGGGAAATAGTGGCCGGTGCAGGCTCCGGCATGGGAGGTGCTGTGGAAACATCGTGTGCTGTGCCATGGAAGATGATAGTAAATGGATTAAGCAGGAGATAAAAAGGGAGAGAGAGGGCACCTGGTTAGCTGTTGTTGAAGAAAACGTGGAAGGAAAAAACATGTAAAAAAATATGCTGGAGATGGTCATTAAATGCACCACAGGTGCATTTTAATAATGCTCTTTTAATAATTGGCCATGTAGTGAATATTTGAAATGACATAAAAAGCTCTTAAGTGAGTGAAGGCTTTTAGGGAATGGTTGGGGGAAAAAAAGCAATACTGATTCTGGCAGAACTTTTATTTTAATTTAAGCAAGATCCTTTTTCTGAGATAACAGCTGCATTGAATTAATGGAAATATCTTCTCCATTAGATCTGGCAGGAAATGGATAAAGCTCTCAGGTTAACTTTAATCCAACATTTGTCTGTAGAGTAGTAATAGTGGGAGCCATCCAACTGCTGTAGGAGTAAGGATGGTGCTTAGGGCTAGGATAACTAGCTCTTTTACAAGTAGGAAGAGTAAATCAGGAGTGGACAAGCCATGAGTTATAATGGAGCAATTATAATTTACGCTGATTTAGGAGGAATATTTAACTCAATTAAGCTAAGGATCTACCTTCATCTCAAGCTAAGCTTTATAACAGACCTCTTTAGGGAGGGTTTAGTAGTCCTGGGCTCTAGATAGACCTTTAGATCCAGGTTTACCTGTGATTTGAGAAAACTCAGGGCTTGAGCAGGAATTTGTGGCTTTAGTCTTGACTCTTTGGCTGAAAATGCTCCTATAAAATAAATGTCAAGGTTATAACTTCCACAAATTTCTAAGAGCTCCAGTGGAGAAAGCTCCACCTGGATTTTGGAGAAAATTTTCAGAGAAGAACATTTCAAGTGCTATTGAGGTGCACTAAAACTCCCTTTTATAGGGGAGTTAATTTCACACACCCATCTATCAGCTTGACATGTTCTTTGAGAAGGGCAAAACTTTACAAGGCATTTTAAAAATAATTTCATTGACAAGTGAGAGCATTAAGAAACCAAAATGGCTTTTCACCATGCAGTAGCCACTAGGCTACTATGATTTGTTTGTAGGCAGCCTAATGAAACCAGCTGTTAACGACCTAATTAGAATTTAACCCACTGCTCCACACTTCTGTCCTTGTTTACCCTGCACCCAGTGCTTTCCAGAGAGGTTTAGTGATCAAGTAAAAACTGCCTTTCTGTGTAGAAGGGGGATGCACTCTTCTGAGGTGGTGTGATGCTGCCACACTGGGGTCACATCCCCAAGTCCAGTGTTTCTGCAGGAGCAGGGGGATGTCTGATAGCATGGCATGGGAGAATCTGAGTGGAGGGATTTTATTTTAGTGTTTCCTTCAGTGTCAGACAGCACTGGTTATTGATAAACCTTCAGATCAAAGGTAAGATGTTGCTGTTTTGCCTCTAATCATAGGTTGTTCTCAATATAGGTTTCTCTCTTAATATATTGTTTTTCTGTTTCTTTTGAATGTCATTCCAGGTGACCTTTAAAGGTCCCTTCCAACCCAAATTATTCTATGATTATTGTGATATATAATGAGTAGCAACATCTATTTTACTCTCATTATGCACAGTATTACATGATGTCTAGCCTTTTTATGTTCTTTCTTCTCCAGTCCCTAATCCCTATTATAACTCTTTTATGCTCTTAATTATTTCTGTTGCTTATCAGTGGACTTTTCAGTTCTGCCACCCACATTTGGAGGGAGATGTCTGTGACTCACTGCATCATGATATCAGGTCAGTCTGAAGAAGAACATTAGGGTGTATTCAGCTGTATTTTCTCTTCCTCCCTCTGTGTACATGTTTTGTTACAAGCACTCTTGCTTTCTGAGCTCTCTCACATGGTTTGATCCATTTCTGGATAATTAGAGGGATATCAGGATTTAATCACTTCTCTGCTCTGAGGTCTGGCTTTTGAAGAGCCCCAGTCATGCTCCCCTACTCACTTCATCCTGCCCTTGATGGAAATGTTAGGCCTTCACGGATCATTTTTCAACTTTCTGCATTCTGGCACTACTTCCCAAGAAAGGTTTTTGAGCCTTTGAAGGGTTTTGTGGTGGTAATGACAATCCTAATGCTTCATGGGGGTTGCTGCTGCCTGAGTTGTGAAACTTCCTGAAAAATGTTGCTTTTTTTTTTTTTTTCCTTTCAGGCGACTGTTTTCATCAACAGATTATGGGCTTTTGGGATGTCTTTTCAAAGGGAATTTCAATGAATCTCTGTTTGGGGTTTCAAAGGGAAACACTTTTTTTTTCCACCAGCACCTGCTTACAATCCAATTAGCTAACCGCCTTTAATTAACCATAATATATTTCAGGAGAACAGAATAACAACAGAACGAAATCAAGCAATGACAAATCTGTGACTAAACTTGGACTCACCCTTTCCCAGGTACAGGATTCTGGACAGCCCTGTAACTCCTTGCTGTCTCCTTTGAGCTCTGCCATGAAGTGCCTTGAAATACTTGGGGGGGGTGGTGGAATAGAATCGAATCCCTCATCTGCAGGTTCACAAGTGTGCAGTCACCAGTAAAGCCAAAGAGGCCAGTGGGTATTTCTGCCTCTGTTTGTCTGGGCTTTGCACACAGGAGCTTTAATTTATTATCTGAAGGGTTATGGGTGGAATTCTTTGCAGATAGGGAGAGCATGGCAGGACTGTTGGAATGAAACAGGCTTGGTGTGATGTCTGGCTTTAGGTAGCTGATCCATGCCTTAGCTGCTGGGCCTAAAGATTCTTTAAACTCCACAGCTGAGACAACACTGAGCTTCTGGGCTTTTCTTGAGTTAGCTGAACACACCATTGCACTTCTAAACTGTGCACACCAATACTAAGCCAAGGCTTCGTCCCACTCATTACAAACATGAGTGGATGGTTGCTTATATTGGTCATCTCAGTCACTGGAAGAAAGAATTGGATGCCCCATAGGTATCTGGTTATATGCTTTCCTTAAAAATATGGTTAGGCGAGGTGTGTGGGACTCACTTCTTCAGAAGGGCGGGAGAAACAACTGATGCTCCCCAGGAAGGGCCTCCTTACCCAGCAGTCTGACACAGATTTGCTTATGAAGAGCTTTATAATTTGTCCTTATTATGTTCTATGTGTGATTTAATGAAAGACTCTTCCTCTACTGTAATTGAGCTCTTAATCTTCTCTGAAAAGCAGAACACAATCCCTTCAGAAATGGTGTTTGAGTAACAGGCTGTTTGTGTTCCCTGCACCGCTGTGCTGCTCACGGAGCCGCTCGCTCTTTATTTAAGAGCAGACAATAAACAGATTTCTTTGAGACAAAAATACATCAGCGATGCCATAAGGAGGTTTGAGTAATAAACTATCTCAGTGCTCAACTGAGCAAGCAGGACCTTCCCTGGTTCTGCAAAGAATATAAAGTGAGTTTTCCTTAGTGAGCACGCAGGGTTTCATGCAGGTGATGCTCAGCAGTGGCACATAGAGACGGAAGCTGTCAGGGAAACTGTTTGCTCTGGACAGGTAAAGGTTAGCAAGAGATAAAAGCGGAAATTCAAAATATCAGGATGCTGAAAAAATTGTAATTCTGTGAAAATCTCTCCATCTTAAACCTTCAAAAAAAACCCCTTTTACAAAAATCCACAAAAATGTCCTGCTTTTGATCAGTCTTGATCTTCCTAAGTAGCATTTCACAGTCAGAATTATGAGGTAAGAGAGTCTAAACAAAACTTAGCACAGGGTTTTTCATTGTGACCATAGCAGATTTTTTTTTTTTACTGTTTTTACAGGTTGGAAAGAGGCCACAAGCCTCCACTGCAGGATGGTGAGACTGTTGATCTAAATACTCTCCAAACCTACTGCTGGACTGACCTGGAACCAGAATCCAGAGGGCACTATGTGAAGCACTTGACGCTAGAAAATACTTGAAGCTGGCTGATGATCCACAGCTCCCAGTTCAAAACCACGGGCAATGCCAGTGGTGACCAGCTCGCTGTCTGCTCTGTGTACAGTTGATGGTTGTGAGCAGCAGGGCTGTGGAATGAATGGGCTGTTGGCTTTTTGGGGAACACAGAATCTTCCATCTCTACTGCTTTGCCCACACTAGAGAGTGCATTTTACTAGAGCAGTACCTGGGGAGCAGGAAGGACGAACAAGCCTTCCCTGCCACTGGCTCTCAGTGGATGTTGGGCTTGTTGCAAACATGCAAGTTACATCTTGTGTAAGTCCATGCTGTCAATCCACAGGATTCCAGGCTGAGCTCAGAGCAGCTCTGTCATTTACCAGATGAGTGAGGACCAGACTCTGCATCACACTTCCACAGCTGGAGACGAGTGGGTCGAACCGTGTCTATCGACAAGATGAGGAATGTGTCATGTCTTGTCTTGCCATGTACAGCAGATATCCTGATTTAAAATAGCGCTGTCTTCCCAGATTCCACTTCTTCCTGTACCTCCTTGCATGTGAGAGGACCCATCCATCTTGATCCTGTCACTTCATTTCTCCCACCCCTGCTTCCCTTTGTACTAATCCACCCATCCCTGCGAAGATCTCCATTACTGGAGTAATTGGCACTATTAGATCAGCCTTTGAAGTGATGAGCAGTGGATTTTTGTAGTCAACATGTCAATTTAAAGTGCTACAAATGAGAGATCAATTCCTTCTTTCCCGGGGAAGAAATTAAGGAGAAACCTTTTCATGTTACAAACCAACTGTACAAGGCTGAAGAGATTGAAGGTGGAGACGAGGTGGTCTCCTGAGAGGTGTAGATTTTTCAATTTAGCAGATTAGAGAGAATATGCTTTCACCTTTGAAGTAGTCAGGTACCAAAATGATGCCACTTTGAGTAGGCAGGGCTGGGGTGGGAATCGCTCACGTGGATTTTGACAGATCTATTCACACAAGAGCCCATTTGCTAATGCCAGCTCCTGAAGCAGAGACTGGAGAGAAGGATGGTCAAGGACAATTTCTCTGCCTGATTTTACAGCACGTTGCTACAAGGCTGTTTGACAGTGTTTTTCATTCCCTTTGCATCCCTGGGGATGGTGTCCTTGATGAGACCATCCTGCCACACGCTTACTGCCTGCACGGTGACACCAGCGTGGCTTTGCTTGATGCACCCATTTCTGCAAGGGCTCTGTCCCCTTTCACTCAAAGAGGGGAATTCAATGAATTATTCAGCAGCGTCAAGGGCCCTGTGAGAAATAATTAGTGCTGTGGCAATGTGAGGTAAAATCTGAAGGTTTCATGCTATTTGGCAGGGGATCAGGTGCTGCTGCAGAAGCTCTGATCCAGAGTGCAGCACCCTGATACATTATGGAGAGGGATGAGATGTCCCTTGTGGCACCTTGTCCAAAATCAACCCAAATCTCATTCCTTCCAAAGAACTGCTCTTTGTGCTTTCTGCCAGCAACAGGGCAAAAACTGGGAGAGGGAACCAACAGGGCAGTGCTGAGGGCAGGAGCTCTGTTCCACAGGGATGCTGTGGAGAGGGCTGGAGGCAGCAGCACCCTGCACGTGCTCACAGGTGCTCACGCAGTGTGTGCCACCCAGTCAGACCCTTCTGCAACTGCTAACGTGCTCCTGATTGTATTTAATTAATTAGCAACATGATGAGAATCTGGAATCGGAGTTGTGCTGGTGGAGTAACAGGAAACAACATGTTCTCTTGGCTCTGGGGCTCCTCACGGTACCTGCGGCTGCGCTCGCCAAGGTAACGGGGGCAGTGACTCAGAGGATGAGCAGGAGCATCTGGCAGCGCAGTGCCAGCTCCATGGAGGCTGAGCACTCGGATTTGGCGCTCCCAAGCATGGATCTCGTGTCCCTGTAGCACCTTTCCATCCAGGAATGAGGTGGAAAAGGGTGGTGAGTCCCCAGGGATGTGGACCCAAGAGGTGACTGATGAGATGAATTTTCCGCATCAGCCCTTTCTCACTGCATTATTTCCTCCTCTTGTAAGATGATGTGCTGGGATGTTTTTTTTCTTTTCTGCTTTTTCACTGTTGCACTCTGGAAATCTGAAGCTCAAAAATGCATTTTTGGGGTTTATGTTTGGTTTTTTTGTTGTTGTTTTTTTTGTTTTGTTTTTTGTGTGTGTTTTTGTTTGGTTTTTGTTTTTGTTTGTTTTGGTTTTTGGTTTTTGGTGGTTTTGTTTTGTTTTGGGGGTTTTTTGTTTGGTTGGTTTTTTTTTCTTTTTTTTTTTTAAAATTATGTTGACCTGTACATCAGGAACATCTCTTTCCGTGGGGTTTGTTACTGTGTGGAACATTGAGGTTTTTCCTGGATTTTGGCCCTGATTTTGTGACTAAGCAGGCATGTGCTTTATTTAAAAAATGTGGTCAGTCTTGTTGCTTTCTCAGGAGCTGCTCATATACCTGAGGTTAAGCAAGTTTCTATTTCCCAAGTGCCTACAACTGTAATTGCAATTTAAAATAGTTTCTTCCTTTTCAGTCTCATGAGAATGATCTATTCTTTCATTTCTGGTACTTCCTTAGTTTGGTTAATTCCTGCTAGTCCCCTTCATGTCCTCTTGAACACTAAAAAGAGGCTAATGTTAAATACTTGAAAGCATCAGAAAAAGGTGTGGGGATATTCAAAAGCAAATGTGTTTATAGCATTACCCTCCCTCAAAGTTCCTGCCATTTTTGGGGTGATTTTTTACCCCTCCTTTTTTTTTCTTCCTTTTTTTTTTTTTTTTTTTTGCTAACTGTGCTTCTACAATCTCACTGCCAAGATTGCAAAGGAGCCCCAAGAAATCAGCCTGCTAAGCAGATAAAGAAACAGATGTTGTAGAGTGCAAAGGTCAAATAAATACAGACAGCCTGGCTTTGCAAAACAGTGGGAAGCTGATTAGGTGAAAAGGGAGGGGTTTGGGAATGGAGTTGCAAAAGGGAAACCTGTTTCTGAAGAGAAATAAAATACCTTAGTCTCTTAAAAAAATCTTAATCAATTCAGGGCAATAATAGAGAAGGAATAATAGCTTACATTTAGGTAAATGCAAAGCCCTGCTGGCCAGTGGACTCTGCAGGAGCCCACGCAGCCTCTGCAGCCCTGCAAAGCTCTACCTGGTGCATTTAGACTCTCATTTTCTCATTGTTTTCTGGCCTTTGTCACACGGGGAATAACAGGGAAAAGCTCCAATCTAGGAAAGTATTTAACAAGCTGTGGTAAGTAGGACTTGCATGTACCAGTCTAGCTGGCTGCTGACCCTGATTGTGGCTTTACTCCCCATTTCTGAGTAATTTAGGTAATTTCTAGCTTATTAGAAAGGAAACATTCTTTAATTAAAACGCAGTTAATGCCAGCCTCGTTAGCCTGGATTGTATTTCACTGTTCCCTGTATCTCAGGCAGAGATGGGACTTGTACTTGTTTCATTACAAATGCAGAATGCCACCGGGTGGTCGCTCTCGGGTACAGACAGTGACTTACGTTACAGGTTTGTCACCACTGACTGCAGAACCGTCACCCAGATCCATCCTAATGACTCCATCAACCAACCTGCCATCCCAGAAGGGACTGGTGACTAAGGAGCAGCACCAAGTGCCTGAATCTCTCTGTCCACTGTGTGCCCTGGTGATGGCGATCCCCCCAGGCGATGCCCAGACCCTTCTCCCCACAGCATGGGAGGAATGCAGAGCTGGTCTCGTGTCTGCTGCCACTGAGCCACAGCACTTGAGGGGTTCCCATGTCATTTCACCATGCTGATAAAAATGAATGAGCCAAGCAGCTCAATTATTGAACTATGGCTGCATTCCGATGTGGTGAAGTGCATTAGAAGGATGTGGAGCTGCTGGAGGGAGCCCAGAGGGGAGGCCAAGAAGATGCTCTGAGGGCTGGAACACCTCTGCTGCATGGACAGGCTGAAAGAGCTGGGGTTAGTCAGCCTGGAGAAGGGAAGAACCTGGGGAGACTTAAGAGCCCTTCCAGTACCTAAACGGGCTCCAGGAGAGCTGTAGAGGGACTTTGGACAAGGACCTGGAGTGACAGGATGAGGGGGAAATGGCTTCAGTCTGACAGACAACAGGGTTAGATTGGGTATTGGGAAGAAATTCTTCCCTGTGAGGGTGGTGAGGCCCTGGCACAGGTTGCTCAGGGGAAGTGTGGCTGCCCCATCCCTGGAAGTATTTGAGCCAGGGTGGATGTGGCTTGGAGCAGCCTGATCTAATGGAAGGTGTCTCTGCAGGGAAGTGGAATGAAGTGGTCTTGAACGTCCTTCCTAATCCAAACCATTCTAGAATTCTACAGGCTGCTGAACTCAGCCAAAGGAAGAGCAACATTGTAGAGGTTAAATGAAAAGGGAGTCTAAAACCACCTGTGTTTGCTAGTTAAATCCCTTCAAACATCAATTAAGATTGTTCTGATAAAGACCAGGCAGCACTCAAACAGATGCTGAACGGGGTTCACCTGGTGTATCTCTGGGTAAGATCACAAAGGAGCTATTGTTGCTCATTAGTCAGGGCTGAAATCTAAATCTCAGCAAGTGCAGCTTGGAGGGTGACATGTGCTGGCACCGGGGTTGCAGTGTGGGACTTGTTTTCAAAGAACCAGGAAATGCAGAAGAGAGGTTCCTGAAAACAGGAACTCTACGTACAGCCGGAACTGAGGCATCTGGCCAGGGATTTCATATTCACATACTGGGAGGGAAATCTAATCAGGACTTGCTAATTTTCCTGAAGTCAAACACCTGGGATTCACTTCAGACTCGCATTTTCCTGGAATAATTCAACACAAACACTGTACTTTTATACATGGGCACTTGACTTTTCTGTTGTTTGATGAGACTACAATTTGTCTTCCTCTTGTGGTTCCTGCAATCCTTCCTCTCCTGCGGTTTTCAGTTGAATTACCCACCTCTACCTCAGCACTGTTCATCTGTTATGCTTTGGATATTTTTGGTTTTTCAAAGGAAAGCAAACAATGCTTGTTTAAACCAGCCCAATTCTCAAGCAGATTTTATTTGAACCAGGTCCTGCATCAATCCAGAATTCAATCTCATCTCCATTGTTGTTTGTCTCTATTAAATATTTTTCTGCTTGTCACTGCTTTTTCATTTCTTCTTCCTATGCAGTTTTCATTCTTCAGCAACGTTATTCAAAACTACATAGAAGTCACATGCTGCTGCTTTCATATTCATATCTTCTGTGTTATCTAATCTCAGCTAATTCTCTATTTAACATCTAGTTTTACCTGGGCTGACAAGTCTGTATTTTTAAGCTGTAAACACCGCACATAAGACATACAGAAATTTTCTTACCCTCTGAAGCTAATCAAGGTCCTTTTCTAATATGTCACTGGACATCTGAATTCTCCCTTTCTTCCAACAGCTTCCAGTGCTGGTTTTATCTGAGATAAAGCAGGTAGTGCTGTTTGGATTCACTCCCTAGCTGTATTTCCATCTCATTCAGTGGCTGGGGTAGGATGGTGAATTGGGCAGGCAGCTTGTGCAGACAGGTCTGGAGAAATACAGAGAGAAAGCAAAGCTGAGCATGGCCAGTTTGATGCCTGTGCCAATGTGAGCACCAGGCCTGACCTGCTGAGCTCACTGCCACTCCTGGTGCTCGTGCCAGCTGGGACACTGAGTCAAGGAGCTTTGCACAGACCCACAGAATCATTTAGCTTGGAACAGCCCTCTAAGATCATCGAGCCCAACTGTTCCCCCCAGCACTGCCAAGCCCACCACTGACCCACCCATGTCCCCATGTGCCACATCTACACGTCTTTTAAATCCCTCCAGGGATGGTGACTCCACCACTGCTGTGGGCAGCCTGTGCCAGGGACAGACCCTTCTGATGAAGAGCTTTTCCTAATATCTAATCTAAGCCTCTCTCAGTGCAGCTTGAGGCCGTTTTCATTTGTCCTGTTGCTTGTTTCCTGGGAGAAGAGACTCTTTGACTGTTTACACACACACATGCAGGGACAGATGGGCACATGGCTTGGGAAGTCCCTGTGATTCCTGGTGCAGAAACTCCTGTGGAAGGTCCTTTTTGTTACACAGTAGGTAAAAACTGGAGCAGCTGAGATGTATCTTAACCAGGGAGAAATCTGAAGGCGGGGGGAAGAAATATGCTTTGAAAGGGAGTAAAACTTGCTGCCAGGTTTCCCTCAGAGAGCAAGTCTAATTTCTTTCTCTCTCTTTTTTTTCTTTTGGTGCTGTGTTATTCCTCTGTGGGCAGGAGGCTGCCGGCATTTCAATTCTCTTCTTCAAGTCCTTGTTGCAAAAAGGGCCCAAAATATGTTCTTTTCTAAGAGGCAGTAAACAGCAAGTGCACAATGCAGCTTCTCTAAGCCTCTCTTCTCCTGTCTCAGGGAGAAAGGAATTCACCAAGCCCTAGAGCCTGACTCACTCGCTGTGTGAGCATGAATTAACCAGGAATGTTCGAGAATTATTCCTGAATAATTCATGAACCTGAATTAATCATGCATTTTCATGAATTATTCATGAATAACTCATGGAAATGCAAGGTTTATTCATGCTCCAAAAAACCCAAGGCTTTTTCTCTTCTCTTCTCTTCTGCTCTCTCTCCCTGTAAGAAACAGACCTGAAAGAAGCTAAGGAAAAAAAACCAAAATATGTTTATGGAAAAATAACAGGAACAATAATGCTGAAACAAAACAACCAGGAGAAAAAGCAAAAGCTCTCTTTTTCTTTGCAGTGGGGACAGCAGGTGGGAGCTTTCCAAGCCAGACAAAGGAGACCTGACAAGGAACTGTGGTGAAGGGACAAGCCCAAGGCAAAGAAGTGTCCGGCCACCACCTCTCCTGGGAACAGGCAGCTGAGACCTGGAGAGACAGGAGACATCTTGCAAGACTCAACACCTGGAGCAGTGCTAACCAGGCAAGGAGCAGCTCTGTTGCTATCAGGATTTTGATCTCTTTCTTTCTCTGTGTGTTTGTTGTAGCTTTGTTGCATTCATTAGGGTAACTGAACAACTGGTTAGTGGGGAAGGAGGGAGCAGCAGCAGCTGTGAAGATCTCAGTGTGTTTTCTTTAAATGTGAAAGCAAAACCCCTCTAGAGAGCTTTTTGGGCTGGGGTTTTTTGCTGTTTGGAATGTGGAGCTGTGTTTCTGGGAGGGAGAAGGCTGAGTTATGCATTTATCCCAGTTTTTGGTCTGTAGCCTTCCCTGTGTTCGGGAGAGGGCTGGGGGCAGGCTCCTGCTGCAGGGAAGGGCATGTGGGGAGACAGGCAGTTACCACCCAGATAATTTATATATGGTGGTTCCTGATAAAAATAAATGTCACTGTGCCTCTGCCAGCAGGGCGTTGGAGAGAACCAGGTGTGAGACTGTGCCAGCAGGGCAGGCTGGCAGGTCTGGGGAGAGTTATGGTTGCTGCAAGGAGGTTTGCTGTAGCTGGTGGTGGTGGAGGGGGGGAAGGAGAAAGTTCTCCAGGGTGAATTTGAACCTTCTAAATGAGGCAGAATCACATCAGGCTTGACTTTAATGTGGGTGTGGAGGCGAAGCAAGAAACTGCAATAAATTGGCTCCTAGCTGCCCTTCCTGCCACCTTGTCCCTGCTCCACCTCTCCTCTCCCTGCCCAAGCTCCCTCCCATCAGCTTTGGACACTGTGGCCATTCTCCACGCTGTGCCAATCACACAGGCTCAGCCCCTGTCCCCAGAACCCTTCTGCCAAATCCTGCTGCCGAGCAGAGCAGGCAGGACTGGGGTGATGCTCTGCCAGGGCCCTTAGGAGCTTTGGCAGGTGCTGTCAGCTTGATTTTGTCCCCATCCATGGTTGAAAGCTGCAAAGAAACCCCTCCTGAGCTCAGCAGCCTTTGTCTCCTTAGCTGCTCCTCTGGCACAGGAGGTTTAGGAAGTCACCATCAGCCTGGCTGTTGTTCTGTTGCTGAGCACTCTGTTTCCTCCAGTGCTTTATGTCTGCAGATCCAGGGGGGGAAAGAGGGTATCTCACTGGGGAGGGAAGTGGCCAGGATCCAGCTCCTTACAGCTTTGCTACTTGACTGCCTTAGATATATCTGTCACTGCAGTCTGTGCCTTAGTTTCCCCACATGTGAAATGAAGGGAATTTGCTGCTCCCCTTATCAAAGCAATGTTTACTGTGGAGAATATCTGCACAGGCAAAGCAAGGATAATTTCCTGGAATACTCCCAAGCCTTTTTGAGTCTCTTCTCCGTACTGCCATGATATCATATAGATAACAGCTCTGCACTGTAGCAAATTGCTGTAGAACCACTGAGGCCATTTGAGCTGTGATGGTTCACATGGGCAGAGGAACCAGCCTGTGTCTGCTCAGTGGCTTATCCAGCATCTGCCCAAGGTGTCCTGCATGAGAGCTGGTCTTGCCTGACCCCAGGTGAGATGTCATGGCTGTCCCTGCAGTTCTACTTCAAATTGAACTTGGATGCACTGAAGGCACATGCTCAGTCAGAGCCAGGGCAGCCTCCCAGCCAAGGGGTTTAGGATGAGGCAAGCACAGAAGGGCAGGAATGGGAAAGGAGAAATAACTGGTAGAGAAGATGCAGGGAGAAGTATTTTCTACCTGCAGGCTGCACTGCCCCAGGCAGAGCATCGTTTTGTGACACTCCCAACCCTGGGAGAGCCCGGGAGCTGTGCCATGACATCCCCCTGATGCTCCCCCTGCTCCAGGTGGGCAGCCCTGATGTCAGCCAAGCTCTACGTCCTCATCAGCTGGCCCGACGGCAGCCGGGTGATCAACATGGAGAACATCAAGGAGCCCCGCAAGCCCTTCCACCTCTACACGGTGGGTGAGCAGGTGCTGGCCCGCTGCCCCGGCTTCAGCGGGCTCTACTGGGGCATGGTGGAAGGCATAAGTGGTGAGTGACACCCCTCTGCCCTGGGCTTTGCCATTTGGGGCTGCTCGGGAGCAAACCTGTCGAGAGGGAGTGCCGAAAAACCCTCTCTCCCTGCAGAGCACAAGGATATTTTAGAGAAGAAGCTGCTGGAAGACAGACAGCTCCTGGAGAAGTTAAGTGAGTCTGGGAATTGCTCCCTTCTACTTCCATGGGGCTTCTGGGGTGGGAGGATGCTGAGCGCGTTGTAGTCCCATCATAAATTTCAAGTCACTGCAATCAGGGTAAAAAGCACTGGGAGGGAGGTGGGAGACAACACAACACTGATGCCCCATTGCACTTCTAAAGTATCCACCTTCCTTCCAGAAGCAGAACCAGCTGTCCACAGCATGGTGCCGTCCCCACCCAAAAAATCCAGGAAAACCTTCCCCAAATGGACCCCGGGGAATGCATCCAGGAAATTCCACAGTGACAGGGCCTGCCCTGCCAAGCAGCTGCTGAGGACAGGCGAGGACAGGCTGCCCCATGATGTTGGCAGCTCCTCCATCATCAAGGAGAGACGTGTCCTGGGCAATGCAGCAGGAAGCCCCTGCGCTCTGGCAGGTCCTCCCCACCCAGCCAGTGCCTTCACACCTCCATCCACCTTCATCACCATGGCCATGCCCGGGCCAGGGACTTCCCAGGGTGAAGAAGAGCGGGCAGGTCCAGCTACCAGAGGTAACCTTGGGTTCTTGCTCTCCTGCCTGGTCCTGAGCGGCAGGGTGGGATGGGGACCTGCAGAGCTACCAGGAGACCTCTGCTTTGCTCTGGGGCTGTGTGTGCTTTCTCTCAGGGCTACAGAGGTTAGAGATGACATTTTGTGGTCCTTTTCACCTGGGAGATCTCCTCCAGGAAGGCTGTCTAAATGGAGATGCCCCTGTGATAGTGTGTGGTATCTGCTCTGTCAGCCATCAGTTCTGTCTCCCGGGACAGCAGTTCTGCCCCCACAAGCCAAAAGGCAATGTAGCCTGAATAACTGTGAAACTCCCAAAAGCCTTGTGCCTCAATTAGTCAAACCTTTCCAGATTTACGTGTTTCCCTGCTTTTCCACTCACTGCTACACACGTTAAATGTGCTTATAAAAATATGTTAGGGTGTTATTTACCTGCTGACTAACAGCAGTGTCCAGAGACGTGTTGGCTCTGCTTACCTCGCCCATGGCTCCTTTTTGTGATGAGAACAGGAGAAGCCCTTGAGATACCACCTTTTCCTTATAACAAAATCCCAACTGATCAATCCTGGAAAGCATGTCTGGATCACTCTGTTTGTGCAAAGGGAATAACATGTTGCCATGCAATCTAGCAGGAGTGCTTAGATACTCTGTTCTGGAGACAGGGGGATTTAGGACCTTCTCAACAGCTGATTCTTCAGCTTGTCTCCCATCCCTGCTGCAGATTATGTTGCCTTGCCAGTGAAGAGGAAGTCAGATGGCATCTTGTCCCAGTGCCAGCAACACATCTGTCTGAACAGGTAACACTTGAAGGTGCAGTGAGGACCCTGAATGTTTCACAGATATGTATTGATTTCACAGTGCAGGGTCTGTCCACTCTGTTTCCATTCCCTGGTGGTGCTCGCTTTGAGCAGGTGTTAATGGAGGCTTAAACCCAAAGCACAAAAAGTAACAGGAGTTTGTGTGGGTAAATACAGCAGAGCAATCGAGGCCCTTTTGCTCTGGAGTCCTGATACCTTGGGGGGGGGGGTCAATGGGAGGTCCCCCACATCTCTGTGTGAGAGGCTGCACAGGAGGTTGTCCACGGGAAGAACTTCTGATATTCCCTCTCCATCCATTTTATTCTTGCTGCAAATGAAAACAGAATTGGCTTTGCTTTAAATTACAGCCTTTGAATTACAGATCATTCTCATCAGGTATGAATATGAATATGAGCATGAAGATGTTTGTGACAGTGCTGTTTAACTTGCTTGTTTCTTCCAGCCTTGAAGAGCAAAAGATTGACACTTTGCACGAGATGGATGACTTCGAGAGGGTTCAAAAAAATTTCGGTCCTGGTGAGATGGAAAGGTAATTAGCAAAAGAAGGCACTTGTTCTTAACTGTGTTTTCTTCCTCACAACAAGAGTGATCAGTGAGATCACAGCTGGGTGACAAAGTGGTGCAATTTAAGAACCAAAAGTTGCTGACTCTCTTTATAATCAGAACCAGGTGTTTCTGATTGTAGGGCTTGGAGTTAGAGATGCAAGAAGGCTCTAAAACAGTGCAGAAACCACAAAGCTCTTGCCTATAACAATCAAAACTACACCTATCATGTTTGAACACAGTTGTGTGTTCCTTGTTTTATTGTTCATAACTTTGATGACAAGTATCCAGTTATAAAGTGATGCTAGGGGACAGTTTTCTTGCAAAGAAATGGGTGCCAAAAAGATTCATGTTACGGTTCTTGCATTGTCATTTCCCACATGTCTGCTGTTTAATACCACAAATATGTGCCTCCTGGGACTTGCAGGATAGGGTTTATATTTTTCCTTACAACTGACAAGAAAACTGAGCATCAAAATCTCCATGTCTGCATGACAAAGGGGAGCTGAGAGTTAAACTGAACATTTTGGAGTTACTGAAAAGTCCAGACCACGTCATTCTTCTCTCCTGCCTTACCCAAGAATAGTTGGATGGGCTGATGCTCTGTCAGAGAAGTTGTCCTGGCCCTTCTTGCAGGAGGTGTGTAATCACTGCTTGGGTGGAGGTGCTGCACCCCTTGGCAATATCCATAGTGAGGCCCTGGTATCTTCTTGCCTTTACACATGCAAGTTTAATTTTTCAGGGTGGAGAAGATAGAGCAGCTGGAGAGGATGGTGTTGGACCTCCAACAGGATGTGCTCTCTCTAAGGAAGAAGGTGCAGAGGCTGGAATCCCTGTCCTTCCAGGAGGAGCCCCACCGGCAGCCGTGCGAGGTGGTGGAGCTCTTCAACGGCTACACCAAGGAACAGCTCAAAGAAACCATCAGGTTTGACCAGAAAATCAGCACAGCCTGCAAGACACTGCTCTACAAGCTCTTCACCTCTGACTACATCCAGAGCCACTCCATCACGGGGCGGAGGGGCAACACCTTCCGGGAGGCGAAGCCCATGATGGACGAGCGCTGCATCAAAATCATCAGGGTGCTGTTGAAGCAGAAGTTTGGAGATCACCTCAGTGACACCGTGATCACAGAGAAGATACAAAACGTGCAGAAAGCCCTGAGGCAGAAGTTTAAGACAGAATGTCTCTGAGGCATGGGGTAGGGGGGGTACTTGGTGTCTCCTCCTGCCATCCTCGTGTGTACACCTGAGCAGCCTTCCCAGGAAAAGATGAGTCCAATCTGCTGCTGTTCAGCTGATTTCCCCCAAGGAGCCAGTCCAAGGGAACCGTGTGCTGAACACAGCTCAAACCTTTCACTGCCAAACCTCTGCCCACGTTAACTGAGCAGGAATTCTGCCCAGCTCAGCTGGGTTTTTGCACATCTGCTAGCACTCTGCAGGTTCCTTCCTACCCAGTCTGTGTGTGAACCTCACTGGAGGTGCATGTAATTGTCTCTATGACTTTTTGATGACGTGCTCAAAAGCTGAAGGCTCCTGTTGGGTCCAAGTATGGGTCAGCAAGTCAGCTCTGTTTCACCTTGCAATGGGTTAGGGAGAAATGTTTGCCCTGGAATAGGTAGTCCAGCTGTGGATGGATTGTGTGTCACCCATGGAAATTACTTTGCATTAATTTTCCTTTCAAGACCAGACTTTTTCCATGGAAAAATCCTGTACATTCTCGTGACACAAGAATGAGGGATAAAGGACAAAATATGGCCCACTGTAGTTACACCTTTACTTCAAAGATCAGACATGCTATGGACACAGTCACCATAATTTAAACACAGGATTTATATCCCAGTTAAGAAATGCGAAGTACAACCAGAGAGTTTGCTGAAAGACTGTAGAGAAGAGCTATAAAGACATGTCTTTCTTTTCCTAAATAGCTCAGAGCTGGAGTTTGGGTGGGTTAAAATTGTTTTTAACATTAAAAGAGTAATATGCTGACACCAGTCCACTTAACAGAAGTGCTGCAAAATGCCAAACATTCTCTTTTACAAAGGCTTCTCGGACAAGAAATTGGTTTTCTAAGCTTAATTTTTAAATTATTCAGGAAAAGAAGTGTCAGTGGTTTTGCATTAATCAAAACATTTGGTTTAATTTATATGTTTTGTTGTGTTTTCAAGTATTTAATTTCTTCACAGTTACATGAGAAATAATAATGCAAAATAAATGTATTGGAAAAACAAGGAGCTGTTTTGAAAGGGGAAAAAAAGAAATGTGTTATTTTCAGAATTTTCCTCCCCCTCTGCCTTTTTTTCCTAGTTGAAAAAAACAGAATCATTAAAGTAGGGCTAATGCTATGAAGCATTTTGATTTTGGAGGGAGATACACTTGGCAATGTTTCTGGCACTATTTTCATCAGATGTCTCTAACAGTCATGTTAAATTAGGGTAGATAACTACTAAAGATATTCCTTCTGTTTTCCCAGTGCAAATGCTTTTCCTAACTCTCTGTTATGCAAACATTCTGGTGATGATTTCTCCTTTGTAAGGATCTTGACTAGAGCAGCAGCTGGAGCAGGTCTATTGTGATCACCTAGAGCTGAGAGTGCAGCCAGTCCTTGAAAAGACACTCAAACTGAGCAGAACTGCCCCGAGACGTTCTCAGTGCAAAAACACACCCTGAAATCCAGCAGGGTGTGTTGCCAGCAGCTTATTACCTTCCCACCACAGGGATGGCCTTAGGCTGATATCACTGCTCAGGGAAACGCCCCAGGTGATGTTTCTAATGTTGACTTATCCAAGAGAAGATTGAGGAGGCACAAACAGCCTTATCCTGCAGAACCTTAAAGGCCATCTCATTCCAACCCCCTGCCATGGGCAGGGACACCTTCCACCGGATCAGGTTGCTCCAAATCCCATCCAGCCTGGCCTTGAACTCTTCCAGGGATGGGGCAGCCAGAGCTTCTCTGGGCAACCTGTGGCAGTGTGTCTCTCTCAGTCTTCCCTCCTGACGCCTCATCAGATCCCTCACCAAGCTGCAGCTTTGAAAGCCAGCTCACAAATGTTATTTATTAAAACAAGTGCTGCTGCTGTCCTCCCCCGCTGAGCCCCCTCTGACGAGCTGCACATCATTACTGCAAGAGGAGGGAGGACAAAAAGCCCCGGAGAGCGGACTTGCTGTGGGGCTCGATGGCTCCCAAAACGAGTCGTCTCTAATCAGCTCCCTTGGAAGCAGATGAGCTGGGTGACCTTTCTGCTTGAAAGACCCTTTGGTGGCTCCCTCAGAGGTGACTTCACAGCCTAAAACACTTGCTGATATTCAGCGAGTGCTGCTGGTAAGTGGGCTGATGGATGCTCCACGGCTCTGTGCGCAGCACAGCCGCGGCACTAATGAGTCGATGCTCAAATGGGCCCTTCTCAGACATAAAAGTTGTCCTCAGCTACTCTCAAAGGCTTTGATATGGCAGAGAGGGTTGAAGAAAGGCAACGCAGGCGGCTTTTCGTTAAACTTAATTTTTAAGGTATTTGCGAGCCAGAGGCAGCGTTTCCAGGCTAATTGGGAGCGCTCGCAGACATCAGCGATCAAACGTCACCGCGAGGATGCCGATGCTCCCACCTCCCTGAACTCTCCAGCTCCGGCTAATCAGCCTCGAGAGAGGGGGGGATCATGCAGCACTGAGATGTGGCATCCCCTCCGGGATGAAGGGGTCAGGGCAGATAGAGGAGGAGGAGTGTTTATGCCAGAACCACTTCACTTGGGGGTGTTGAAAGCCCATCTCTCTGTAAGTGATGAAGGGCAGCTCTATTGAATCCCATTAACCTCCCACTTTAAGTGAATTACTGGAGAAAACTGTACAGGTCTCTCTGTTGAGATTAATTGCTGAATCCTCAGCATCTTGTTAAAAACAATACTCTCTGTTCAGCTTCTGGGCTGTCTGGGTGCAGGAGTACGTGGACAGGGAAAATTCAGGAGGGTCTTCAAGGACATTCTGCATTTTAAAAGCAAGCAGAAATGGGACTTGTCAACTTTTGCAAATGTAGGATAGGCATGGAACATCCAGTCCTCCCTCCCTCCAGCAGGAACCAGAGCAGCAGTTCTGTCCTTAGGGGTTTACACTGTTCAATCAGGGTGTGCAGCAACTGAGCAGGGACCTCACAGGGCTCTGGGGCTCTCTGAGGGCCCTTGGTCCCCAGCACCTCAAAACACTGCCATGGGGCACTGCCACCCACCACCTGGTTACACATCTTTTGTTTCCTTAGGAGCTGGCTGGAAGCTGTGTTACTCACTGGCAGCAATACACAGGCTTTCAGGGAAAGATGGAGTCTTCACCATTTATTTCAAATTAATTTCCTTGCCTCATCCAGGGGGATTCCATGTCCAGTACAGGCAGATTTTAATTTTCCCATTATGTGGCTTGTAGGAAACACTCACCACTGAGTCTCTCAATGTCTGCACTCCGTGCATCCCCTAGAAACCATAACACATCCATTCAACGACACGCAAACCACGAGTACCAGATAAAGCAATCATGTTAAAACAGAACTGAATCCCTTCTTGGGTCTTAATCAAGGCTTACAAAGCCTGGCTGCCCTTGCATGAGCCCCAGACAGCCATTGCTGAGTCTGTCTGATGTTCTGAGCTGGCTGGATGCAGTTGGAAAAATCACCTGACAGAGAATGAATGGAATAGGGGACTGTGGAAGTGTCCTGTGCTCGTGTCTTTGTCTTGGCTTGAGATCCCACATCAGGCAGCTGAGGGGGGTCAATGAAATACCAAAAGAACAAGCCTTGGCCTGTAGGATCTTGAAGCTGTGTGACATCTCCACAGCGTCACGAGTAGATTTTAGAATTTTTTTTCTTTTTTTTTTTTTTTTTTTCTGGTAAGTCTTTATCTTATTTGGCTTCAAAAAGACAGTAAAAGAGGAAAAAAAGCACACAGAGATGTGGCCCCAGAGCTATGTGTGTGTATTGTGTTTGCACTTCTGGAATATTTTTTGATAAAAGTAATTTTTTGTACTGTTTAACATTTTTCTTGAAAGCATACCTGCATCTTTTTTTTAAGACTGCACACACATGCCTGGTAGGTGTGCAAATATATCAGATTTTATACTTTTAGCCATCTTTTATGTCTCTGCTTCAGTCCCATATTCATTACACTTCATTTTTGTCACTGTTCCTCTGTCTGCAGTACATGATTGCATTATTCCACCTCATATCTCTCTATCTCCCCCATCTTTTCGGAGTTGAATGGAACTGGGGAGATCGTTATTAAAACACAGAAAGTACAGAAATAAAATTAACCAGAGCACCAGTTCTCTGTGTGATGAATACACCGAGGAAATAAAAGGCCCTTCCACTTCTAATAAAATCTGGATATGAATTGCCTCATAAAAGCTTAAATGAATTACATTCAGAGGCCAAAAAGAGAGAAGAGAGAGAGCTCAGAGCCCTCTGACAGCAGGATGGCTGCTCTCCTTGCCTTGTTGTGCAGCCCAAAGAAAGCTCTGCAACCAGGTGTGATGTTCTGCTCAGAAGGGGAGGGCTTGATGAAGCACGTGAGTCACATGTTCACAGGTCAGTAAGTCCCTCTCAAATGAATATTAACCCACTGAGGTTGCTGGAGCTCCTCCTGCTGCCTCCTGAGGTCTCAGCCCTCGCTTCTGTCCTTGCCCAAGTCACTTGATGGTGGAGGAAGGATCCTACAGAGGAGCAATGTCTTCTCAACCCTGTTCTTGACCCACTCTGATGCTCCCAGGGTCCAACAAACATTTGGGGTATGGGCACAGCTTCTTATCTCTGTGTTAGAAGATGAAGGCTGGTGAGGACCATGCCCCAATTCACTCTCTTTGTAAAGCCCCAGCATCCCCTTGTCCCAGGACATCCCCCTTCTCGTGAGATGCAGTTTGGGGATGTGTTTTCTTTTTGTTGGGTGGGTTCTTTCATTTGGCTGAATGTTACCTGAAGCCAAGGGGACTGCGTGCCTGACTCCCTAACAGAGAGATTAGCATCCCAGAAAGCCAGGACTGCATGGTGTTTATTGATTGCTTCTCTTAAATATAAGCAGTGTAGCCCAGAGTGTCAGGCACCCAAGGGAACAGGAGACTGCAGAACTGATGTACTCTTGGTAATGAATAATCGTTAAAACTCCAAAGGAGTTTATTATTATTACCATTAATTTAAGTTGTACTGTGCCCAGAGACATGGAAGGTGGAGACAGATGAGTTCATGACCTGCATATTACAGGCTGCATATTACCAGGTTTTAGCCTGGTAATATGAGAAAATCGATCATTTCTTAAGTGAGAAGACTGATAAAATCACTGACTTCAGAGGAGCAACATCGCTGCTTTTATATGTTCAACAAGCTCACTGGAATGGTGCTGGAGAAGGGTCAAATCCCTCTTCTGTATATCTCAAATTCAGGAGTTAGTTTGCCCTCAGCTTCCCAGGGGTGGGAGGGAAGCAGGTAACACCATCCAGCATTCACACCTTCACTTAGGGCAGGGTCTCCCCTCCATGACAACCTGCCCCTGTGCAACTTGGACATTCCCTGTTCCATTTGTTGACTCCCTGAGGTTTTACATGCCCTGAATTCATAATAAGTTGCCAAAAGTGAAGGAAAGGCATAGGAAGACCCCTCCAACAACAACAAAAAAAAAATGGCTGGGCCAAAAGTCAGAGGTTTAATATTGTTCCTTAAAGTGGTTTGGTCCAAGAGTAAAACATTGCCATGATGTGAGAACCCTGTTCTTCTTCACGCTCTCCAAATTACTTGAGCATGTTTCTTTGTACCTCACTGTGCTGTGGAAATGACCCAAGCAAGAGGACTCCTTCCTCTCCTGGAAACTAAACAGCAAAACTAGCCACAAACCACCCACAAAAAAATGTCTGTTTTAATTTTTGCAGACCAAAAGGGAGATGCAAACTGCTCTCTGCTTTTTGGGTTTTTATGCAGCGTATTTCCCAGTTCTTGCTAGAGCTGAACTAAGAAGAAGTTGGGGTTGCTTTCTGCAGAGGTGCTGCTTTTCCATTTGCAGCTCTCTCTGTATTTCTTGGCTCAGAGCAGAAGGAGCAAACATGAATGTATTCATGGCCCTTCCAACAGGACCTTTAGGGTGAGAAATGAAATCAGTCACTTTAATGGGTTGTCTGGGTAGAGGGATTTTACACCTTACTGTGGTCTTGCCTTTAACTCAACTAATTGCTGTTTATATAATACACAGTGCTGGTTTAGTCAGTGCTCTGAGGAAAAGTCATTCCTGAGAGAGCCAGGAGCCGCCCTGCTTTCTGGTGAATAATTTGAAAGTTGGAACTGTCATCTCTGTATTTTTTTCCTGTAAGTTCTGCAGCCTGTGACCCACTTTTTTAATGTATGTACAGCTTTAGAGAGCTGCATTTATTAGGTCACTCAAGAGCCAGCAATACAAACCCAGAATAAGGTGGACATTTCCAGAGAACTGAGAGAGGGTAGGGATGAACCAGCGCTGTTCCTTTGGAAAAATAACCCACTAACCCTGGCTGCCCTGGCAAAACCGTGTCATAAATCTGGAGTAATCTTTGCTGACAAATGGCCTGGAAAGTAGGAAGGGAGAAAGCTCATGTACTCTTTGAGAAGAAAGATGAGCTAATTCTTGATTAAGAAAGACAGAAAGTGGAGGCACTTCCAGCTGCACGGACATTGTCTTGACATTGCCTGTTAAGTGCCTGACAACGACAGGTAGTTTGAATTAGCTACAGAATATGTTTTATTGTGTTTTGCCATCCCCAGGGCAGACATGACAGAAACTTCTAAAGAGAATAAAAACATAGAAGGGGAGGCCCCCATATAGGCTCATTTTGAATTTGTAATATCTGCTTATTAAGAATATTGTACAGTCAAAAAATCCACATGTGATACCCATATGTTAGAGGTTAAGCTTCAACATGCTCTGTTTGTAGATATAAACGCCTGGACAAGTGGGTGGATTCCAAAATGACAGGCAGAAACATGCCTGAACATGGGAATTTTTTTTTTTTTATTTTCATTTTCCAGGCTTAAAAGTGGGATAATGTTTTTGGTAAGCTGCTGAACTGGCAGCTCTTCCCAGGATGCCAATGTAGGGTCCAATTTTCATTGCTCAAGTTAGTGTGAGTTTTTCTCAATAGCTTTGATCATCAGAAATTCAGATGCAAAGAAAAAAAAAAAGTCATCAGAACTCATCAGGGTTCAATTTTCCATCTCTGGATTTCAATTTGACAACAACTCTCCATAGAAAAATGCAAATACAATTTTTGCTGCAGACAGAAAGGAAAGAGGGTGCTGAGAGCTCTCGTGTTGTTTGATACAATCAAAACCTTTCCTGCAGAAAGTGAGCTGGTGAAATTCTCCTTGAAATGTGCTGGATGCATTTACAGGCAGAGAGATGAGATGGGTAAACCCTCCTCAGCTTGGAGTAGCCTCCCCTAGACCTTTATATTTATCCACTTAAATACAAGGACAAGATTTTTTCTGGCTCATCTGTGGATTCACCTTCTGCAATCCACTTCAGGGAAAGAAGAATCAAAGAGGTTTCAGCTCTTTCCCCCACCTCAGCCTTTTCTATCTTGTGATTAATGAGTGATAATGCTCCATCAGATTTTTTACAGGCTATTGCTGCTCAAAATCTCTTTGGTGCACTGGGAGTCTCATTCACTGGGTAAATCAAGAACTTTCTGCAAAGCAGAGGAATAAAGACAAATGACGTGTTGTGGCTAGAAATCTCATAATGCTGTGACCTTTATTTTGTCTCAGAATCAACTTTTAAAGAGCGGGTCCTGTCTCCCCTCAAGCATGTTGGGGATGCACAGCATGGTTCCTCCCTCTACTCCATAACTCACACACCCAAAAGGCAACACTTCCCATCCAAAATGAGGACTTGTTGGATACTGGGCAAAGCTTTTGCTTCCCATCTTTAAATCTCTAAGATATAAGACTGAAGAGTCTCCCCAGGGTGAAATTATTTGTGAAGACAGGCTGGGGCAGCTCTGTGGTTCCATCCCTGCAACCTCCTCGTTACTGCTGTGATTATGTTGGACTCCGGGTAGCAGGGATTTCAGTAACTAATATATCTCTGGAAATGGTGGTAGCTGAGGCATTAATGCAGTCAGGAGAAATGGGAAGGACTCTCTGAGGTACCAAATATTTATCTGAGCCTGTGACAAAGCAAGGCCCAGCCTCTCCCCAAGGCTCTAGTAAAGTTCTGCATGCAGCAATATTAACCCCATCACATGTGTCACTGAGGCAGGGACCTGCTGGCTGGAGCCTGCAGGGACATGAAGGGGGATAATTTCTGAAACACTCTTTTCTTTCAGTACAAAACCAGCAACTTCTCCATGCAACCCCTCAATGATTTTTAACCCCTTCCAACCCAAACCATTCTATGATTGCCCCCACAGCTTGTACATGTATAAATACAGCTACTGGGATTTCCTTCCCAGAACTTTGGGCTTATTCAATTTCAGTTCCCCTGTTTTTCTAATCCCATGGGAGACTTGAAACAGCAGTGGCTGCACAAGTGAGGATCTACAGCAGGATTCAAACCCGTCAGGGCAATTGGTGTTCTGTAAATGCTGTCAAAGCAGTGAGAAACCAGACTGTGGCACAGAGTGCTGCCTTTTCTCCTCCTCATTATGGCACTGAGAGAATGCTTTTGGCCTCTTCTGTCCTTCAGGGTTTCCCAAGGGGGCTGGACGCAGGTGTTTCACAGGGCTGTGAAAACAAAACGAGAGCTTATCTGATACGTGGGCGAGGTGTAATATCTTCACTGTCCGTGTCCATTTGGAAAGATGCTTTAAGGCAGCTGTATCCTCAGCTTGCAGAGGCACTGACAAGGGATTTCCAGACTCACACTGTACCATTTCTGAAGAGTTAACAGCCCTGGATATTAAACAGCCTTTAAGGGAACAGGAGCAGCTGCACGATGTTTTTGTGGACCGAAGGTGCAGCTCTGGCAGCTCTAAAACTGGAAAGTCAACAAGCAGATTAAACAGTACAGTTTAGCTCTTAGAGCCAGCCTGAGGCTTGCCAATGAAATCGGTTATGAGAGGCTGTAATTGAAAGAAAATCTGATATTTCTAAATCTCAGAAGGTTTGGAAGCTGTGGGTGAACATGGGCTGGGTGATGGTGTGCATGTGTTGGTGTGAGCATCTCCATCCTATGAGGAACCACTTAACCTTTCTTGTAAGCATCCACAGATTATCTTGTTCAGCATTACCATAGGAATTAGCACTTGATTGAATCAAAATCTAGAGTAAAATTATTAATTATTTATTATATCTCCTTTCCTTTGCCCTTTTTGTCTGTGTGGAGGGTGAATGTGTGTCTGGTCTGGGTTTTTGATCACAATTTTCTTTATTATCTCATACAACGAGTTCTTAGAGCCTACAGGTGACCAGCTTTTACATCCCACACTTGGATCTACCCAGCATAGAATTGATTTTGCTCAAGGTGCCAACTTCAATTTCTCAGAAACAATTTTGTTTCTTTCTTCCCTGGACATAAATGTATCTGTTTTCTTTTGTTATTCAGAAAAAAAAAAAAAAAGAAAAAGAGGAAACAAACCCTCACTTATTCCCACTGTTCAACTTTGATAAAACCAAAGCTTAGAAAACTCTACATATTAATAGTGTGAATCACTGAAGTGAGGTACATTATGTTTTCAATTTCCATGGTGCTTTTAGTGTAGGCAACTTATCAGGGGCTGCCTTTTAATCTGTTGTAGCAATCTTGAACATTAAAGCCAGGTTATTTCACAAAGGGATGTATTCCTTTCACTGGGGAGGTTAATATCACCTGTGATTATATTTGACATTTGGGCCTGGCATATTATTTTTCATACTGTGTCTGAGCCTAACTACCCACTCTTCGCCTGAGCAGTGTTTGAAGTGGGTACATTTCAAATATCTGCACACATCCATGAGTGTCATCCTAACAGCCTCCCCGCTGTAAATAAGAAAAGACAATTTAATGAACAAAATGGGCAGGGTGAATTCAGTAAATGAATTTTATTTTCTGGAGGGTAAGCAAGCAAAGGATAAGTGTTGTTATTCTGCATTCCTGCCGAAGAAGCTACAGAGGGGGAGAGGGTGCCGTGCTCCTTGGAGGAGCATCTCCAGAGCATCGTCATCGATAGCATCCCTGAACAAACACTGCTGAGATGCAGCCAGGCCTCACAGCTTCCTGTGGAGATTCCTTTCACAGTGCAACCCCACAATGTGGCTTGGAGGTCTTCTGTCCCCAAGAAACAGGGATGCATTTGAAGAGACAGGTCCAGAAGCTGATGTCTCAGACTGAGCAGCACTTCATGTCCTGCAAAGCCAACGGACTCTGGCTGGCTGTCAGTGCAGGGCTGTGTGAGTATGAGCCTAAAAGGACTCTTCAGAGCTGAAGATGGTAAAATTAATCCTGAATCTCAGTGCTGGCCTGGTGAAGATGGTGGTTCTTAATTAGGGTAGAGTGCCTTTTGTTTAGCAGTCAAGGGAGCCTGTGCCATGGACGACAATGACTCATCCATGTCTCAACATGGATAGATCTGCCCACTTCAGCTGCTCACTCTCTGCTTGAACCCTGCTGGCTCTCTTTGGTTTGGTAAGAACAGGCTGCTGAAGGGGAAGCTTGAGGAATTTAACAAGATCCTAACAAGATCTCAGCAATACCTAGAGCTGAGCAAGTTCTTAAGGAAACCAAGGCCTTTCTGCTTAAAATATTAGTTCCTTGGTGCTATTTCTGTCATTAGCTGCTGTACGTGGAAGCCAGCAGGGCCTTGATGTAGCCTTTGGATGCTTAGTAGTTTTAAATCACTGTCCTATTTTAGGCTTTGTTTGTTCAGCCATAGAGCCTTAATTATGTCCTGATGAGCTATGAAAACAGAGCAGTGGACTGAAAGGGAAGAATAGGACATGAGGAAACAGCAGTTCAGGAGAGGGAAAGAGTAAGTGGAATTAAATTACTACGAATTTCTGTGGCACGACAGTGCATTGGTGGATTTCAACAACTGAGCTTGAAAAAACACCTCCTTTCCAAGTCTCATCCTTTGATTTATTTTCAAAGTTACCTGATTATCCTCCCATAATCTCTTCTGCCTTTGTCTTCTGTCTGTTCCTGGCACTGAGTCTACAGTGGAGGAAAGACCCCAGATGGTGACAGCAGCAATTCTACCCTTTGTTTCATACAGTGCAGGTAATTTGAGACAAAAGGGACTGTGTAGGACTACAATATCAAACCTAAACAGCCAACAAAAGAGAGAATATCCAGGTTCCAAGCTCTCTGAGCACTGCCAGGGTGAAGACACCAATATATGGGATCAGAGCCCACTGCCCTTTGCTTCCTAACAAGCCCAGTGCTCCATGGAGGGAATGTTGGAAGCAGAGGGTGTCCTGCAAGTGGAAGCTCCACTTGATGAGTCTGAGTAGAGCCAGACAAAATGTCATCAAAATTAAGCCATTTGGATTAATTGCAAAACTCCCTGAACTTAACAGGGCTAGAATTTCAGCCTGAATTTCCCTTATGCTTAGATATATATTAATACTGTCACAGTCATGGAGAATGGGGGAGAGGGCATCAGGTCATCACAGAAATGTTCTCCTCCATCTACCTGTGTCTGATCTATCATTTCTACAAATTCCTGTTTCCACAAATCTCATGGACTTGGAGACTTCACTGTCCTCATCCCTAGAAAGATCTCTCCAATACCTGGCTCCTATCGTAGTATGAGTTGGGGGAGCTCCAGAGGTGAGTTCAGGGTCATTTCAGAAGTGGTCAAATGGAATATTTTATGTTTTGTAAGACATACCTCTGGGCGAGCTGATGGCTTTTTATGCATCGACCCAAAATTTTTGAGTCCTCCAGTTTTCCCTGTGACACAGCACTGCTTAAACTGAGCTGCCCATGAGGAGCCTGGCTCTGGTCAGGGAAAGGTACCTTGTGAAATGTACCTCTGGAATCCCTGTCTCCTCCTCCTTGTCCCCAGACACATGCTCTGCATTCAGATCCGGTTCCAATGAGGACTGTTGTACTTCTATTATGTTTTTTTTTTATGACTGCAATTTTGTTTAACGTTGCCCCTGAAGAGCTCTGTAGTGTTTCTCAGAGCTCCAAGTACAAGAGCTCCTTGAATCTTTCCCCTAAGTACTCCTATTGCTGTCAGGAAAGAATATTAGAAGAGTGTGGTCCTGACTTCCAGTCTCTCATTTGGAGGCTGTGATTCATGTTTTATAGCATCCTGCTCCCATTAGGCCGGCTCTGCTTTCCGGGGGTTCTTTCTGCAGTATCTCCTACAGCAGGAGGACTAATGAGTTCTTATGTCCCATGGGTTTGTATCCTTTATCTCATATCTGTTCGCTCTTATTTCAGTAAACTGGATCCCGTTTCCTGCCCCTTGGCCATCCTGTCCAGACAAGACAGGGCAGTGGGAGAGATGTTCTCCAGCTGCACGGATTCAAACTGGTCCACCAGCATGTGCTGAGTGGCCAGCAGCACATTGCCAACAGAACATGCAATGGATTACATTTTTGCTTGTTTCATTTATTTTACTCAGGCCATACTTTTCACAAAATTTCTATTTCAGACCTTTCCTTCCTTTCTCCCACCCCCGCTTCTACTCATCACTGAGGGATTTTAAACACTGGTAGTGAACTGAACTTGAAAAGCAGCCAGATAGACCAGAACAGTTGCAGAAACCCCATCTCCAGCTGCAAGGATTTTCAAAGTGCAGGGAGAGGATTCTACAAACAACTTGTACCAGGGAATGCTTGTAAATGCCATTTGATAAGGGCTTGTCAGCACAGTGAGGTAGAATAGCTGAACTTGTTAATGAAAATGCCTTCGCTATCAACATTCAACTGTTTTGCATGGCAGGATTGTTTCAAACCAAATAGTTATTTTTTAAAAAAAGAAGAGATTTCTCTCCTATCACATCTGATTGTGATATTAGCAAGCAAAATGTCATTTTGAATGGACTTTTGGAAGGGAACTGGCTATTTATAGGCCTTCTTCGTAAAAATTGGTCAGAACAATTGTTTGAATTGAAGAGAAGCCACTAATTTTTTCGCTCCCTTCCCTCTGCCAGGGCAAACAGCTGCTCATGGGCTGTGCCCAGTGTGGACCTCTCTGCAGATGAGCAGTGCTGTTGTGTGGCTGCCAGGCTACACTGAAGGCAGCTGCCCTGGGAGGAATGAACCCTCCAGCCTCAAAGGCAAGGTGGCAAGACCATAATCTGGATGCAGCTGCTACTAAATTTCAAACTTTCTTGGTTAGAGGAGGAGACTCTTGAGGTGAGAGTCAATTAGAAACATCTGAGAGTCTCCGATGCTGGTGACTTCTCTAGGTTTCCATGCTTGAGCTAGGGTTTTTGTCTAGAGAATCCATCACAGGAGTGCTCCTTGTGGCATTAAAAAACCCTGCCATGCCCCATCCCTCCTGCTGCAAGGATGAGCTGTGTTCCCCCTGGATTGCTGCCAGACCACATCCTCCTCCTCGGGCATCCTGCCCTTCTGCAGCTGCTGGTCCCAAAGCAGGTCACTTGGGTGAGCTTTGCAATGGCCTTTGCCTGAGTTCCTGAGAGGCTGGGCTCTGCTTGGCTGAGCCTTCCACATTCTGGGAAATGAGATGAATTCTGGCAAAGCCCTGCATTGTTAAATAGCACACAGTGAAGAAGCTGGCATCCCCTGCAACAGGCACTGATGATACTCTAATAGCAGCTGGGTTTACATGGTGATAACTGGGATCCAAGCAGGGATGGCTGGGATCAGTCTTACTGAAATTCTCATGCCCCTCCTGTCCAGCATGGAGGGCACACAGTGATGAAGCAGCACATCACCACATCACCTTGGCTTCTGAATAGTGCATCCCAACCTCATCCCCCAGCCAGGATGCTGCAGGATATTCTCCCAAGTGTAACAGGAGCAGACACTTTCAGGCTATGAGGTGGACTCAGCCCATAAACAAGCTTGCCCCCAGAATCCTGATACTTTCCACCTGTACCAAACAGATTTGGATTTCCAGCCCCCTGCAGCTCAGCTGCTGGGGCTGGAAAGTGTTTGGCATCATGTCCACAACTCATCTTCTAGCACAAGGGAAGCCAAAAAGTCTAGTTAAAATATGATGGGGGAGGATGGTCCTGACAGTTCAACTAATGCAGGGATTGGGAGATAAAAATCCAGCAGGAAATGTCATGTACATTTGTGAAGATGGTACTTACTCTGTAGGAAAAAAATGTAATGATGTAATGTAAATGTAAAATGTAATGATTTGAGAATTAATTTGATCCCATTTCCTCACCCAGGGTGAGCCAAGGGGAGTGTGTGACTGTGTGCTTAGATCTTCACACTGGCTTTTACTTTTGTCTGTTCAAACCCAGCACCACTTTAAATTATTTTTGTACAGATAGGAGTGAAAACAGCACTAAGTCCTTCATCACGAAGCATAGAAACATCATTCTTCTCTCAGGCTTCTTTGTAAGTCACCATATATTACAGCTGCAAAAGCAAACACTGATCCATCTGTGTGTGCTCACTAAATCACATTAACCTCCTACAAAATACAGTGCTTTCCCCACGGACACAAAGTCCTTGCTGAGAAGCCCGAGGATAATATGAACTGACCAAAGAAGTGAATGACTTTATTTTCTTTCTTTTTTTTTTCTTAAAAACCTTTCTTTGATTTGAAATCCATCAAATTGCAGCCCTGTCAGATGATGGTGCCTGATGGTGCCAGCTTTATTTCACATGAGGGAGCACTCACTTTCTGTATCAAATTCAGGTAGGAGATGCCATGGAGGCATCACACCCAGCAAGAAGGGCAATGGCATTTTATTTCTCTTGCAATATCCTTAGTCCCACCAACTCCTAGGCAGCCATAGGAGAAGATAAAACTTTCTCTGTGTGCAACAAATTAGAGCAAACTGGAAATGGGACCTCCTGGCACATCAATATTTCACTGGGGGTGATGTGGGGGCGGCATTGATTGTGTTGTGGCTTTGATGCGTTGTCACTTCAAAGCACTAAACTCCCTGAATAGTTCAGGATCTGCACAGATGTTGGCAGGTGATTATAAATCCATGCAGAGACAGGGAAAAACCAGTCTTTGGGGAGAGCTTCAAAGCTGAAGCCGAGAATATTGCAAATGTTATGAAATATTTCAAAGTCTGTCAGGTGGGAGCTATGCTTTTAGATTAGGTTAAGGAATGTGTGGGCTAATTTTGTAAGACTCTCCAGCATTTACTGTGGATTATGGAGTCTCTTTAAATCTTTAAATGGCTGCACTTTTCTTTCAGTTTTCGAAAAGAAAAAAGCCTTTAAGAAACCTGACAGAAGTGCTTCTCCATACACCCGGTTTGAAGTCAACTCCCAAATGATTGCAGTTAGTGAATTATACAGAGCCTTTTACTAACAAAAATGTGCCAATAGGTCTAATGAGGCGTTCCCAGCTTGGAACGTGCACCACTCCCGGCACAGGGAAGGAAGCAGTGCCAGGAGACAGCTCCAGGGGGGCCACAGCCTGTTCACTGCTCCTCCTTCTATCACCTCCCATTTTGCTTCTGTTGCTTATCCATCTTCAGCTTTTCAGCTCAGTGTTTTCCCAGCCTCACAGGAGCAACACAGACCTGAGAGAGGAGCCTGGACTTTCCTGACTGATGCATTTCAGCAGAGCTTCCCTTCCCCCTTACTCATGACAGAATTCTAGAATTGTTTAGGCTATAAGGGACATAAATATCGTCTGGTTCCAACTTGGTGACTTTCCCACCTTCCAACCATCCACCAAAATACATCCCAAGTGGCCCGTTTCTTGCTGTGAATCGCACCTGTTAATGTTGCTTTTTTAACTGCCTCTGCCCTCCAGGCAGATGCAGCACCCACCTAATTTTAGTCCTGTGAGTCACCACACCACAGATTTTTGACAGGGAAATATTTATTGCCTGTTAGCAGGTGTGGAAGCCTCCTCCACAGCAGCCCAAGGACCAACAGGTCTGCTCCAGCTCCATTAGTGGTGTCACTGTAAACACATGAAGAGCTTTGGACAGACTTTTAGCAGTGTTTGTCAGCACAGCCATCAGCTCTGCTCATTAAAGCCAAGAGAAGGACCGACTGCTAATGGAGTGCCAAGTGAAACACTTCAGCAGAGGATTTTGTCCTGCTCCTTTTCTGTTCTGTATGCAGAAAAAAAAAATAAAAAGAGTGGGCTTCTTGAACCTCCTCATTGTAAGCTAATGTGTTGCTTGCTTAAAAACCTGTCCAAATCAAGAGAATAATACTTTTGATGTTCAATTGCATGATTTCTTTCTCCATTTGAGTCAAAGCATTGTTTTAAATTATTTCAGCCATCAAAGCTTATTTAGCAGAGATTAAAATTCAAAATTAGTTTAAGAAAAGATAAAGAACCACTTAGCCTGTTTTAATTCCCGTTGTCTGTTGTGGGAGTTCGTGTGATTACAATAGAAAAATACATTTGGGTGTGAGTTGTGGTGGTGGAGAGCAGAAAACTGGATTTTGAGCTTGAAAACCAGCACATGTAGCTGCGATACTTTTTTCAGGAATTTTATTTCAGATACTTAAGGAGCCCAAAACATTACAGAAATGGCAAAAAAAAAAAAAAAAAAAAAGGAGAAATATCCTGCTTTATAGCTCTAGAGCTCTGGAGGCAGCTTTTGTTTCTCTTGAAGGCAGTTTGCAACGTGGGAACTTTACTCTGGTCTCTGCATTAGCTTTTTAACCTGGCCTTGTAGGTACCATCTGTATATTTAGACATCTAAAGATGATAAGCAAGGGTCACTGTGCGGGAGCTGAATGAAAAAGCTCACTCGGGATTTCATTTTGCGATAGTTGTCGAATTTCTTTTCAGTTAGAATAAAGCATCTCTCCCGGCGGTGGGTCTTGCGCTTTTCCTGGCTTTCCAAAATGAGTTCATGAGCCTTCAATAAGGGAAACCGTGTGAATCACTGAAATATAATGTTTGCTGCTGAGCCTCCGTGGCGAAGCTCGCTCCCAGGCTGTGAGGAGCACAGACGTCCTGAAACCGCATTTCCCCCTGACGGCTGGCGGCGAACAGAGAGATAATGAGGCTCAGCCGAATTGCCTTCCCTGCCTGCTGCTTGGAGAGGTGGGAATGAGGTCCTCGGAGTGAGCCTCTTAAATCTGATTCACAGCCGATAGTTTTGGGAGGTCTGTCACGTGCTGGTCGATGCTGGTGCGTAAAATGACATTTCCCGGGTACCGAGGGGGAATTGGTCAGGTTTGCAGCATCCCAGGGTTTCTTCTGGTAGCCCCTTGAGGAGGTTTTCCAGCAATCTCATCTTGACCAAAAAACAGTGCTACAGCTCATATTTCTGTTTGGATTTCCTACTGAGGACACGTTTCAGCAATGCGAGGTGGTTCTGCCCCCTGCTAAACCCCCTTGGGTGGGATCCTGTGAACAGACACAGAAACCCAGTCATGTGGCCTCCAAAAAGCTGTAAATCAGGTGATAGAGATCACAAGGACAGCTTGTAATCCGGTGATCCCATCTATTTGCCATGGAAACCAGCAGCTGGATTCAGAGGATGCGTCTGAGAAGGGCTCCCAGAGCTGGGCTTACCAGGCTGAGCGCAGAGAGCTGAAGCAACATCCTGAGAGGGGAAAGTTAATTAATCCACCAGACTGAAATCCCCAGTGTCAAATATTCTTTTCCACCGGGGTGTATTGACAGTTGGAGCCCATGGAGTCCATGAGCAGCCCGAGGATGACAACCAAGAGGAAACCTGGGACCGATATGAGGGAAGGAAAACCCAGTAGTGTTTTCTTGGTAAAACTTACAGTGGATGCTGCACGGGAGTCAAGAGAAATAAAAGAAGCAAATAGAAGGTGCCAGGGGAGAGAAGGGAGAAGTGAACGTTTTTCTAATCCCTGAATTTGACAGCCAGTTTATATGAAATGAACTCTGAAGGCTCCTGCCTTCCCCAAGGTATTTTCTTTCTAAATAGATCTATAGATACACTAATTAGCCAAAGGAGAAGCACAGGAGTTAATCCCTAATCATGTAAGTGTGTTGTTTCAATTAATTAATGCACGTGGCACTTGTGCTGTAGTGATCGGCACCCTAAGGAAAGACAGAGGAAAATAATCACGTTTAACAGTCTACTCCCATTTATTCCTCCAAACTTTAATAGTGTCAAACCTTCCCGTAATCTTTCTCTATAACTCAGTGTTGTTTTGCAGTGGTGTGTTGTAAATTAGCTGAAATCACAGGTTAGAAGTGATAGGTTTGGAAAAAGAAAAAGCATTCTCTTGTTGGCTCCATGAAGGGATGCAAAGAGAGGAGAAGCAAAGCACTATTTTCTGGGTGCTGATGGGGCTTTGCCATCTATAGCATTACAGGGGGATTGTTAGAGCAAGCAGAAAGACCTGGAAGAAGAAAACAAGTCACCAAAGATAATATTTTCAGCCATGAAACAATTCTTCCTTTAGTTAAGCACCTTCCTGACCTTCTTGAAAGAGCTGCCCAAGCCATTTCTACCGGTTTTTGCCAAATGTTATCATTTCAGCTCAGACAGTCAGGTGAAGGTTAATGAAAAGGACATGTTTATATGAACCTGAGAGGACTGTAATGTCCTTTCAGTGCTGTTTCTGAGAACTGGAAGCACTCCATCAGAATTAAAAGCTGTTTTGTTAAGGAGAAAGCATAAAAGGAATATGGAACGAGGCAGGTGAGGCATAAGTGAGCCCTGCAGAGCAGTCAGCACGGAATGGGGTGTGCAGGAAAGTTCTGGTAAGATAAAAATACCCACAAATGGTATGACAGAGGCATCTGTGGAGTCAGTAATTACCTCCTGGACTGGGCAAAGGCTGCTTTTCTGAAAGGGCAGAGCACTGTTTGGTTTGTCTGAGGTCTCTGTGGGGAGGTGTGATGTTTGCAGAGGTTGTTGTTATGTGATTTGTAGGGGTTTTTTACTGACCAGCAGCAAACATGCCTTTATTGCAGCTCTTCTTGCTGGGGTTTGGAGCTCCGAGGTGAGGGATGATGCTCAGATGAGATGATGTGCAAAATTGCAGAGATGCAGGAGCAAAGTCTTTGAGGTGCTGGTGGGACCTGCAGAATTTGTGGTCCACAGAGCCCTTTGTCCTTGTCCTGACAGCAACAGCCTCCTCAGCCATGAAATACCCCCAGACTGACTGTTCTTTTCCATCAGAAATGCAAGGAATTGAAATAATTGAAGAACTAATTAGAGAAGAGGCAGGAGACAACTCAGTTGCAGAGGCCAGAGTGTGTCATGGGTGTGAAAGTGGGATTTTTTTGGTCTGTTCTGTCATTTGCAGCTGGTGGACAGGGCTGAGAGCTCCTGAGGAACACTGGTAGGCCAGGGAAGCTGAGGTTCATGGCTCTTGGGGTATGTTTGGTTCTGGCTGCTGTGCAGCTGACTGCACAGCTCAAGAACTGATCAGTAAAGCTGTAAATACCACTTTTTGGAAAGCCCTTCAGAAACACACTGCACAGGGTCTGGAAACAATGCTGGGGGCAAACACACTTGGACCTCTTTGGCCCCATGGGCCAAATCTATATTACAAACTCGATTCTGTGAACCTTTTTTCTTTTGCTTTCCTGGAGAGCTCACACCCGGGCTCCCTTGAAGGCTTTCTCCTTCTCCTAGAAAGCCAGCAAACAAAGCTCTTCACAAATCACTCAGGGTTTCCCAGCAGTTCTCGGGCTGATGAAGAGGGAGGGTTTCCTATAACAAACCCAGAGTTTTGCCCTGGCTCTTCAGCATCTCAGCATGAACCCCAGCCTGTGCTGGCTAAGCCACTGCACACCTGTGTGATGCTCAATGCAATTAGTTGTTTTCTCTCTCTTTTTTTTTTTTTTTTTTTTTTTTTTTTTTTTTTGGGGGGGGAGGAAATCTGAGTTTCCTGTGACTTTTTTTCCCACTTGTTGCTACGGTAACTGTTTTGTCAGTCCTCTGATTTGGGTGTTTGAGCGGAAGAAGGTTTTAATTTTGCTTCAGTAAATTACCCCTTTCCTTTGAGTGTGATTTCCTCTAGTGGAAAATTCCCCCTGCAGCTTCCCATCACTTCAGGGAGCATCCTTGTTAGAGATCACATCTCCCTGATTTCCACTCCGAGCATGAAACCTTCCATTTGTCCATTTACTGGACTGACTGAGATTCACTTCTCCTTGAATCTCCAAGCTTGTAAACTGATGGTTATTTAAAACCACAGTCAGTTCTGAACCGAGTCCTCAGTGATAAGAGAGACTCCCAGCCTGCTGGAATTAAGTGGATTGCATGGGGGAAAATCAAGTCCAAGTGCATCCCTGAAAAACTATTTCTGGAGGAAAGTGCTGCTTTACCCAAACTAAACCAAACTTGTCTCTGCCCAGCGTGGAGTGATGCTTAACCTCACTGGCAGCATTGGATTGCAAAGGGATGAGAGTTGCATTTATTTTGCTGCTCTTCCTATGACAAGATAATGCTGATTTTTTTCTTTTTTTTTTTTTTTTTTCTTGCTGGTTCTTTCTCCTTTCAGTCTGTTTTTGTTGTTTGTTTTTCATTTAATTGCTCTGAAGCTTATAAACTTAATGTTAGTCCCCTGCTGGAATATATTTATAAGCAGTTTATTGCCACTTGTTTAAATGAACTGGAGTGGGGCGGGTCCAGGGAGGACAGGAAGAAATTGCCAATTTCTGAACAGCTTGGAAAGAAATTTGAAAAACTAGTATCAGATGTTAAAAAGATAGGCTTTCACCCCCTTGATCTTTCCCTTAGACACATTTCCCACGAGGAGCCCTCCTTGGTGCCATCCTCCTCGGCCACATACCTCCCACTTACCTGCCCCACACTCCATTGTCAGAGAAGTGTTCAGAGGAGAAAGGAAGGGATGAGCCCAGCAAGAGGAGAAGGGTGTTTCTATGCACGAGGTAACAATGCTGAAAGTCAGGAATTCTGCTCCCAAGGGCCATTGTGTGCTCAGCCTCAGGATTGAAACCCTGGTCATCCCCCCACTCTGGAGCACTGCTCTAATTTCAAACAGCAGCTCTTGCCTGCCTGAGAGTTTGAGTTTTCTTTCCCAGTTTACAATTCTATCGAGTGGGTTAAGAACTTCCTGATAATTCCCAGCAAATTTTTTTAGAAACCTCAGTGCAGACAAAAACCCCCCAAACAAACAGTAAATTAGAGTTTTTGTCTGTTCTGTTCCCTTACCTGTGCCAAAAACCCCCAAGAGCTGTTGCTCCTCATTTCTGGGAAGATTCAGACCTGATTTACACCCACTGTGGGGAAAGTGGGAAAGGCTCAGGCAGCCGTGTGGGGAGCCCCTTGCCACGAGCATTTTCGCAGGGGTCCCCCCGGTGTGGAGCACCCCGGACCCGGGTGTTCTCCGGGAGAGTTGGGAGCATCCCCGCGCTCGGGCGATGAGCGATGGAGCTCTGCCACCTTGTGGGATTGTCGCCCTGTCGCCTCACCCGCCTGGCACCCGGCAGGTTTCATACCCAAAGCTCCCTTTCCTTACTTTATACCTTAGAGAAAGCTCAAAAGAACTTTGGGATGCATTGGAAAACACGGCTAGAAATCCTTTGGCTGTGTCACAAAAATCACGAGGGATGCAGCTGGTGCTGAAATTTTCAGTGCAACGTCTGAAGACGTGCAACGTCTTGGAAGAAATGTGACCTTTTTGGTCCTGTGTGCTCCTGGAGCTCACACACAGAACATGCCACTGCCTTCTGCCTTCACAGGCTGGTCAAGAGGGTGAGCTGGAGCTCCCTGTGTCCACCTCAGTGACAGGTGGGTTTTTAGAAGTCTCCCATTAATAGAATCACAAAGTGGTTTGAGTCAGAAGGGACCTTAAAGATCATTTTTGTTCCAACCTCCTGCCATGGCCAGGGACACCTTTCACTAGACCAGGTTGCTCCAAGCCCTGTCCAACCTGGCCTTGGACAGTTCCATGGAGGGGCAACCACAGCTTCTCTGAACATCCTTGTGCCCAGAGTAAAGAATTTCTTCCTAACATCTTATCTAAACTTACTCTCATTCAGTTTTAAACAGTTCCTTGTTATTCTATCACTAAAGTTCCAACAATCCCTCAGAAGTCCCGTGGGTTTTGAAGTTTCCTTCATCCCACAGGTAGGATGCTTTTGAGGATCTTTTGCAGAGTTTTAAGAATCTGATCTATGAAGCAGAAAACAAATACTCCAAGGCAGTTATTCTGACATAAAACTTTATTTTAGCAGCAGTTTATCTGCCCTGGGAGCAGCAGAGATATTCTCCCATCCCTGCAAGTTTACCACCTGGGAAACTTTTCAGCCATAAATAGTCAAGAGCTGCTATTCTGGATTTTCAGAACTGCGTGACAGGTTAAAAACAAATAAAAATAACTCTCGAAATCAAAGAACAGGTTTCTGATCTCTGCTGCTTCCCGCCTACAGGACTTGCAGGAGAATAAACTCCTACACACTTGTTATGCTTTAGAAGAGTAGAGGTGCTAGATTTGGAAGAAAATCTGCTCTGCTTTTGTTTAAGTGGTTGCTATTGTTTGCTTTGCTCTTCTGGGAAGGGATGAGTCACCACCTGAAATCGGTATGCACTCAGAAAATGTTCCAATTTGACTAAAAAGTCAACAAAATTCATTTCCAAGCAACTATAGACAATTTGTGATGTCAAATCTCATTTATGGCAATACAGAATATAAAAACACTCCCCCCCTCCACTTCCCCTAACAGAAGGAGTTGTAATTCTTAAAGGAAATAAAGCAAACAAGGGAGCTTGAGCTAACACCACCAAACTGTAGGATAATCTGCAGGATTATCCTTTAGGTATTGATCTCAAGAAAAAGAGGAGCAGCTGCAGAATCCTCTCAGGGCAAAATAATTGTGTCTGAAATCTTGTTTGCCAACTGATCTGTATCCAGAGCAAAGGAATTATTTTGGCCTTTGCGGGGCCACAGGGAGGGGGGAAATGTCAGACATGATAATTTAGTTTGCTGCTGGGGGATGGATGCTGGGAAAGCCTCAAAACATGTTGAGGCTCTGCACTGCTGAGTTTCCTCTCGAAAAAGGCTTTTTAAAAATTTTTATTTTTACCCCTCAGAAAAGCCACTCTGTCCTGTTCCCTCTCAGCTGTTTTATGGAGGGAACTGATTTCACTCTGCAAATTCCTTCTGGCTTTGCTGGAAATGACTGTGCTCACACCCCTCTGGTCCTCACCCAGCTGTGGCAGGGAGGAAGTTGCCCTGTCCCATGGTGGGGACAGCACTGTGACATCGGGGTGACAGATTCTCTGTGAAACATGAAGGGTTCTCCAGGCTTGAGCTCAGAGGAGCTTGGGAAAAGTGCATATCTTGTTGATGCTGGCTGCCAGGCTAAACTGAGCTGATCCTCAGGCTGGAACTGGGAAATTGGTACTTTATGCTGAGTGTGACTGCAGTGAGGAGAAGGAACAGGGCTGTGACAGGGGCAGCTGGAGGAGGGATGTGCTCAGTTGTGCATCTGGGGGAGATGCTGTGTGGTCCCTTTGTGCCCTCCAACAAACCTGGCTCTGTTGCAGCCCTGAGGCTGGAGGAAGACAGAGCAGGAAGGAATATTGCCTCTCCTGGAAGTGAGAGCACCACAAAGCCTGCATTGAAGGAGGAGGCTGAACTAAGAGGGTCCTTTTAGTCCTTGGAAATCTTCCTGAATGAGTCTGAGGCGCTTCAGAGTTGTCTTTGCTTGTTAAGGGATGCATTGACAGAGCCTGACCTCATTTCCCCTGTAGCACACACCACTGTGTATTCCCTCTGCTTTATTAATCCAAAAGCTTTATCACTCTCACAGTTGTTTGAACAAGATCCCCACATATTTTTCCTAGGTGAGGGCTGAGGGGTGTTCTGCTCTCTTTCCTCATGCATCCCAAAAATAAACCATCTCAAAATTAACTTCAGATTTATTTATTACTGTTCTCTTCAAGCTCTGATTAGATTGGACCCTTGTGAGCTCCGTGCCTTCAGCTCTGCAGCATCAATCCTGTTGCTGGCTTTGTGACAGCACCCACCTGGGTGGCAGCCCTCCTGGGGAGAAAGGGGCCCTATAAAGACACTGCTTGCTCTGGCTCCTGCTGCATCCCTGGTCACCCGAGGTTTGTGTGACCCTTTGCCATCGCTGCTTGGCTAAACAGCTCTGCCCTGGCCCTTTGGTGTGCTTTGGCTTCCTCTCTCCCCTCTCTTGAAATAATTCTGGCCAGGAGACCCTCTCCATCCAACCCACCACCCAAGGAGCCCAGGGAAGGAGGAACAGCAGATGCAAACCAAAAAGCCACCTGGGGAGGATGAATGTGCATCTTAACCATGCAGAGGAAGACAAAGATGTACAGAACAGAATTTTTTTACTCTAAACCATGAAGTTACTCAGCTAGTCTCCTCCTCTCTCTTTTCCTGCTGTGAAAGTCAAAAACAGCATGCAAGAGGGAGAAAAAGGGAAAGGCAAGTGGACACCCAGCCCTAGATATGCATGGACATCTTGTTCCTGGTGTTTTGGCATGGCAGAGCTCTATTCCACCAGGACTTTGGGGAAAACTCCTGGGGACATAAAAGAGCATGTTGTGTTTTGGTGTGGGGATGGGGACTGTGGTCACTGGGGTTCATGATTTCCCTCACAGCAGGGTAGGACTTTTTGCAGTGACAAGTTAATGCTGGAAAACTCAGCTTGGAGAAGTGCTGAGGAGGCTGCCTGAGGGTGTTTCAGCCACTGTCCTCTATCTTCAGCCAAGGAGAAACTGCTGAGCAGGACACACTTTGCAGCACATAGAGCTTGAGATCCCTTTTGGCCCCCTTAGAGTGAAGGTTTTTAGAGCAGGGACCAACCAAACCTCCTGTTCCAGTTTCTGGGGTCTGTGCAGCTCGTGTGCCATGAAGTTATTTCCATCCTGTCTGTTGAGCTGCTGCTACCAAGGCAGCCTCTTCCCTCACATCAATAGATGGCAGCAGCTTCCCGGGAGCTGGTGGAGGAGCTTTGCTGGGAAGAGCTGCAATAGTTGTTGGAGTTCAGCCTTTCCCTTCCCTGCCTTCCCCTGGCTCTCAGCCCAGCCTCTTTCCACAACCTAAACTGTAGATGGCAGCAGGGAAAAGATTTTCCTATTTCTTTGTGACTTCTGCTCTGGAGAGTATTTTCCTGCTGCTGGCTATTGGGGTCCATTGGCTCTGGGGTTTTGGGTCAGCTCACAGCCCTGGCTGGGCTTCTGGTCACTTCACAGTCTTGCCTGAATTTAGAGAGTTTTCTATGCGTGGTCCTGCTTCCAGCAATCTGTGGGAAACACCTGGAAGTGCCTGTGGGGACATGGAGGGGGATGCTCCCCCCAAACTGCACATCACAGCAGTCCAAAAGTTGTGGTACAAACTGGTGCATCACAGCCAAGAGGGGAAAGTGGCTCCTGTTAAAGGAGACCAGATTTAAGCAATACTTGTGCTGTCAGAGAGATTGTGGCATCTCCGTCCTTGGAGGTTTTCAAAGCCTGACTGGGTAAGGCTCCAACATCCTGGGTTAACTTCAAAATTAGCCCTGGTTGGGGTAGGAGGTTGAATCAGGGATATCCAGAGGTGTTCTGTGCTTGTCAGCCTCCTCTCTGACCTTCTGCTCTGTGTGTGCTGATCACACTCACCTGGGCTAATGTAACATGTTTTTCTCTACCTTGTAAGTGGTCACACAGTCTGTTACCCCTTCTTGAACCAGGATAGATGAGTCTTTGGAAGCTCTACCCAGGCTCTTTGACACCTTGCAAATAAGAGTCAGTGTGTCCTAGAGGTGTCTGCAGGACCCTGAGGTCACTTCCATACATCCCTCCTAGGTACAGCCATACCAAACCTTCCTGAGGTGCTTTTGACGCTCTATTTGGTGAATTAGTTTAAAGCTTCCCTGTTGGTAGATGTAACAGGAGTTTAGCAAGCTGTTGTCCTGCGGAACTTGGATTCATTTGAAAAAAATGCCGCTCAGTGGAGGAGGAAATTTTAATGTGGTACATGCCAGCTAGGAAGAAACATCAAGATTAAGGTGAATCATAGAAAACGCTGCCTTGAAGTGGGAGCTATTAGCTATTAGAGTAACTGGTGAGGAGAGAATATTTAGGCTATTTAATGCACCATAAATTACACAGGAATTCTCATGCTTTAACTCAGCGCTCGCTTGATTTAAATCTGCTTCTTTCCCCGGCTTCCTATAATTACAGTGTAGCTACCAGCCACGTCCCCAGCCACCTGCAGCTCCTGTTCCCAGTGAAAGGGACTCCCAGATGTTCGACACCTCTCGGTGCTGGGTCCCACATCTATGGGGTCTCTGTGGTGGAGCCGCCGAGTCCCGCTCCCACCCCGCCAGCGGCTCTTGAACCGCTCGGCTGCTTTTCACGCTTACATCTCCCTTTGTGGAGCTGGGAAAGGATCCAGAGCAGCTGTGTTAGGACCTGTCAATCTCAAATTGCAAGGTCATAAGGAGGGAAAATAATCGTCGTAATAATAATAATAAAGTCATCAACTTGTCTTACCCTCCAACAGAAAAAAAGGTTTTGGTTGGAGGTTTGCGTTAGTTATAATTTTCTCCAGGCTGATTTCTCCCTGTGATGCCACTATACAGACTATAAATGATGCTCAGGCAAAATCTCCTCTGACATTCATCTCTGTTTACAGAGCTCATCCAAAAACAAGAGGCCTTTTCTTCACTTTATTCAGCATCGCCACGACTCGGTTGCCAAGGCATCAGCCTTTGATTCCTGTGGTTTTGGCTCTTACCAGTGATGCCTGACACCTCCTGATCACTGTGAGTGGTGAGCTCAGGCACCCCAGCACTGAACCTGTGGCCAATGGCACTGTGTCCCCATGGTGGGACATCTCCCTCGACTTCCCAGCTCCTTCCTGGGCCTGACACTGTGACCTGCTTTCAAGCCTCATCTGTCAAGGGCAAAAAAGCAGGTGAAAAGACCCCTGCAAAATATTGCCTTGAAGCTTGTGCATTCATGGCTGTTCAACCAAAATCACCTCTGCTCTTGTCTCGTCAAGAAGACCCCAACACAGGGGTCATGAAACCTGTGAGGGGTCAGGAGCAAAGCTGAGGCTGTTGTAGCTCTCTGGTCTGCTCACTCTCCCACACCACTCTACCTTCACCAGCTGATACACATCTGTCCTCAAACACCCAAGGTTTTCTAGCGAAACAATCTGTAGCTGCAATCCCCACTGCCCTGAGTCAATCAGTTGTACAGGGGCCTGATCTGATCTTGGATGAGAGGTCTGTTAGCAGCTCCTCTAAGCCCTCCATCCGTGCGTTCTGCTAAAGCTGCCAATATTTACTAATATCTCCAAATCCAGGTGTGATCAAAGCAAAAAGATGTTTCTCCTTTCCTGGCTTTCCACAAAAAAACAAACAACCCCAAAAAACAAACATGGTCTAAGCTGTACAACATGCCAAGGGAAAAGAGTGGAGAGAAGCGAGTTGGGGAAGGGACAGACAGTGCATCTTGATGCCTTTAAGTCACTCAGATGAAGTTCATTTCTCCTTGTCTGTACAAGGTTGGACTCTTTGCATTTTCATGGTAAATTTGTTTACCGAGCCGTTGTTGAAATTCTGGAAGCAGAGAAAATGCATTTGCTCCATAACCTTTCCGGATCTGACAAGTCCTATAAAATCTATTAAAGCCTTTAATGAAATCCCCGCTCGGAGCCAGCTCCCATGAATGAATGTGGAATCGGAATTTAAATTAAAATGTTGTTTTTGTAGTCTGTGGGCTTTAGCCTTGACAGAAATTAAAGGGACAGTTCACATTTTGGGAGGCTGTTGCTTTCTCCCTGTAGTTTTGTATCGCCACAAAATGCCTCTCCGTGCAGAGGGTGGGTGTTTGGAGCTCTTTTCCTCCCGCTGAGCCTGTGGCCAGTTGGGAGCACTCAGCTGCAAGCACAAAACCTGCTATACTGAATAATTTCAATTAGAAAAGAGGAAATTGCTTAATAGGCAGCGCTGTCCTTTAAATAGGATGCAGAACTCTTGTTAGTAAATGGAGGGATATTGGGTCCAATCTCCCCTCTGAGGAGCATGGGGCTGGCCAGGCAAAATGTGTCCTTGCTGCAGGTGTAACCACAGTGCAACCATGGTCAAGGGCATCCTCAAACAGTCCTTCTGCCATCAGCCACTCGAGAACAAGCGGTGGCTCAGCCCATGAATTTTGGCATTATGGAGACACTTCCAAGCAAGCCTCGGTAAGGAGCCTGATGTAAATCCACTGGATGTGCTTGGCTTTGCCTACCCAAGGATTTAATTTCCATATGTAAATACAGGGCTGCATGTGCAGGGGGGTGTGCAAGGAATTCATTATTTTTGATCTCTTCTGCAACTGAGCAAAGAGAAATGTCCCACAGTGAAACGTGTGTGTCTCAGCCTCCAAAAGAAAAGGCTGCACAGGGCTTTGATTACATCCTCCTGAGCTTCGACCCTGCTCCAGCCCTACTCAGCATAGGTCAGAGCTGGGCCAGGGTTACCTGGGTCTCTGCCACCTCCTTCCCCCTGAGAAAATTTGCCAGGATTTGCTGGGTTTGGCTTCCCATGGAGTGATGCCACCACCTGTCTCCTCTGCCTCTTGGGATGTGTGTTTTCCAACAAGAAATGAAAGAGTATGCATTTCTTTCCTCACAGTTACTTTTTTTTTTGATATAATTTTCATTTATATATTTGCTCACAACTGCATCAGCCCTTGCCATCCCATGCAAGGAGGCAGCTCTTTACCTGTGAGAAGAAAATCATCCATCCTCCTTTCCTAGGAGCCGAAAGCTGCCCCAGCTCTGGACCCCACCAGCTGCAGCTGCTCATACCTGGGCTGGGAGCTGACCAGAGGAGCCTGCAAAAGGTACCTGACTTACTGCATTTTGAGGGTTTGAGCATCTATTTACTCTATTCACACCTTGCAACTCCTTCTGTTTGTGTATCTTCCTTTGCAAGGGTTATTTTTACCCAGGGGGGCCCTTGGCACCTGTGCTTCAACCTGGATTTATGCCATTTGATGGGCTCCCCTTGCCAGGCTGTGGAGAGTCCCACCCAATGTCTGAAAACATGCTGAGGGTGCCTTGTGGCCCACGGTCCTGACCTGGGGTCGAGTGTTATTCAGCTTCTTCTTTATTTCCTTTTCATGAGGGCTGCTTCCAGAAACACCTTCCCCATCCCCTGGCCCTGCCCTGGTCAGTGCTGGGCTGCAGCAGCTCAGCTCAGAATAGTGACTGTTATGAGTGAGGTGTTACAAAAAGGGCTGCAGACCACAAGTAACTGCATAATAAACACATATAAACAGCCATTTGGTTCATGGCTGATAAACTTTCATAGTCTATTCTATCTCTGTGTAGGCAGAGGAGAAGGGCTCAGGATTCAGGATGCTCCTGTCTGTGGACAAACCCCTCTCCCCCCTGTCCTGCAAGAGGTTTGGGTGCAACACCTCCTGACTGGAAGGACAGCTGTGCCTCAGAAGCGTGGTGGGAGACACAGGAAAAGGATGATTTCTGGCATGGGTGGTACCACAGAGAGAGGTTTCATTCTGCAGGATGCTCAGCACCCCAACAGGAGAGGGGGAAGCAGCAGTGGGCAGGAGATCCTCCAGAAGGGAGGATCTTGAAAGCCAAGCTAAGGCAAGAATCTGTTTTCAGCACAGAAAAGGAGGGGAACTCGTTAGTGCAATGTGAAGTGAAACAGAAGACGCTTAAATTTGTTGGCAAAATGGCAGGAGGAGGGAAGGAAATGCTCTTTCTATGTCAATTCCTTCCTGGAAAGATGATGAAAAGTTTTCTTCTCTTTTCTTTTTCTTTAACTCAGGTTATTACAAAGCAATCCATGCTGTTTCTAAGAAAAAAAATATCATTAAGTTTCACTCTGAAAATGTCAAAACAAAATGTTTTGGCATTTCTGAAGTGAAACATTTCATTAAAAATGCTGCATCTGAGTGTTTTGACATTTTTTAAATCCGCCCTACTCCTCCTCCTGCTATTTTCTCAACCTAAATTTGCTAATATTTTTAGCCCTTCTAAAACTTAATTTTCCAGCAAACATAGTAGTAGTTAAAAAAGTAGAATAAATTGCTGACTTGTGTATATTGAAAGCTGTGAGCAGCCTGAAACCTGGGCAGCAGAGCCGTGGCCGCTGCTGTCTTACAACCTCAGTTGTCATTTCCATGGTGCAAAACGATTGTGTTATCATGTAATTTTGCAGTAAGAGCTTTTATTCACCTTTCATCCATGTGGGATCAGAGTAGTAAGAATACCTGAAATGCAAAAATTGACCCTGGTGGTGGGTAGTGAAGCCAGAGCAGGTTGGGAGCTGGGTGGTGATGCTGATGTCCCCTTGGCTTCCTCCTACTCCCTTGTTGCACAACTGGTTCAAGCAGCAGCTGCATCAGAACGCTGGAACAGCTGTAGGGAATCATCTTGGTGCTTCACCCAGAGGAGCACGTGAGGTAGAGGGAGGCAGACCACCCTGCAAGGCAACAGGGTGGGCTGCTTGCACAATTCTGGGTGTCTCTCACCTACCAGCAGCCACCAAACCCTGCTGGCATGCCCTGGGCATGCACTGGGCCCCCTCCAGCCAGAGCAAACTGCTGAGGCTCGGAGGTTATTCAAATACAGGCCGAGTCAAACGCCATCAAAAGCTGCCTTTAAAGTGATGCTTTGAGTGCAGCAGAGGGAACGGCTGGCGGGACGTGTCACTTGTGGCAGAGTGTGATAGTCGCCTACAAAGGCTGGAGGTGTTTGTCAAAGGCAATGGGGAAGCCTCTGAAGCCAAGAGATGCTTTCAAGAGGAGAGGGTGTGAGTGTGTGTCGGTGTGAGCCCCCTCGCTCGGAGATGAAAGGCTCGGCTGTGCCGCTTGTTTGTTGCCACAGCCCCAGCGTGCAGCACTTGCACGATCTTCCCCTGCCAGAGCCTTAACACTGGCTAAATTAAAGTGAGGAATGTAAGGAAATACTGAGTTTTTATGTTGGGTTTCAAAGCACCTGAGTTCAGGAGCTGAGGCTCAAGGCAGCACTGCTGGCGTGGCTGGTGTCACTGGATGAGGCAGGAATTGAGTTTACCCACCATTGTCCCTCTTGGCACAGAACCTTGCAGTTACCTGCTGGCAGACAAACCAGCTGTCCCACCACGAGCTCCAGCCAGAGGAGAGGTTTACACCAAGGAGCCCCAGTTTTGGGTGGGGGTGATGGAATGTGGCAGTTTGGCTGCTAAAATACAAAGGCACCTGGATCCGGCTGCCTCTGAGCAACCTGGCCTAGTGGAAGGTGTCCCTGCCCATGGCAGGAGGGTTGGAATGAGATCATCTTTAAGGCCTCTTCCCACCCAAACCATTCTAGGATTTTCTTTGGTGACTAGTTGCCTTCTCAGGGCTGCAATACCTTTTTCCCACATCACTGTGTGCTTGGCCTCTGGAGAAATGACCTTTAAAGGTCCCTTCCAGCTCAAGCCACGCTTTAGCTGTGCTCACACAGAGCCCTCATGTCTCCTCAGAGCCCTCCACTTCTCTTTTCTAAACAAACATTAAGAAAATAAGGCGGAAGGGAGGTGGTGGTTCAGGAACATAAAGTCCCACAAAGAAAATTATCTTCCTTTCACTTGAGTTTTTTGAAAGCTGCTGGGTTGCAAAGGCGGTTCTGTTGATTGCAGTTTTAGTCCCTGATTATGCAGTAATGGAAGCATCAGAAATCATCAAGCTTCCTTCCTCAATTTGAGTTTGCCCTTCATCCCGTGGTTTCAGACTAAGGAGAAAATGGTCATTTGGAAGAGGAAGGAAGGAAAAAAAAAAATCAAGCACAATGTTGTTTATCTCCCTTAAAGTCACAGCTCTTTATTTGCCATTCCCATTTTACAGCTTGGCCATTTGACAGATCAATTAGTGACTGCCTCATATACGAGTAATAAAACCTTTCACTGGGAGACTTTTCCCCAGGATGAAAAGGACTTTTCTGTCCTTCTTACAGAAGGAGGAAAGGCCAAGTGGTTCCTCAAATCAGGAATTTCCAAGTAAGAAGTTGACATAGGCTTTGTAAAGAGGATTTCAGAGGGGTGTCAGACCCTTCTCAGCGGGCTCTGGGCTGAGGGTTGGCATCAGTGGGGAAGAAATGAGATCAGAAGCCAGGAAGAGAGGAGGAAAGCACCTGCAATGGAAGGTTTTGGTGATCCTCTCCCTTTCACTGTGCTTGTCCTCTAATGGTTGGAATCACCTGGGTGGGGACTGAGCAGTTAAACCACCACATTAGGTTTATTCTTTCTGGGTCAAAAGTACAATCTGTATTTTAAAGTTTATAATATGTGCACACATCTATGTACCCACAAGGATTTATAGACATTTCTGTAGACAAGGATGATCCAAAATTCACAAAATTGGGCCAAAATAACTAACTGCAAACCCCAATTTTAGGGCATTGCATCTGGACAAAGCCTTGGATTTTGGGGTACTGGAGCCTCTGGGAGTCACTGCTGCCTTGGCACCTGATTTTTGGGAAAAAGGTGAAGCTGTCTCCATCCTGAAATTCCTAGGAGACTGTTCCTGCTCCCCTGGTGCCCTGGGCAGCTGATGTCGCTGCACCTCTCACAGGGGCTGAGCACTTTTCTCTCTCTTTTATTATTTTTTTTTTTAAACTCCAATCTGTTTGCACTTCTCCCCCCTCCCCATCTCCAACCCTTAGGCCTTCTGGGGAAAGAAAGAAACAGCCTCTCTGTTTTTAATCAACCTAATTAGTGTATCTTTAATACAATTAGAGGGAAATTTTACCGCCCCCCCCCCCCCTTCCCCGTGTATCAATTAAAGCCCCACAGTTGCAGGGTAAATTTTTAATCCATTTAGGGCCATCTCCCCCCACCCCACCACCCCTCCCCAGCCTCGCATCCCCCCTCCTCCTCCCGCCTGGCAGAGTGTGTTGCTTCCTCCTCGGTTTTCTTTGGGAGTCTGTTCAAACAGCACATTGTAAGGAGTAAATAAATTACTCTCTGCCCCCTTGCCCTCTCCTCCACGGCAGCCGGCCCCGTTCCAGGCAGCTGCCCTGATTGTACGGGCAGGCGCAGGGGGGAAGGGGCTCGCACAAAGCCGGGGCTGCGGGGCTGCACGCTCCGGGTCAGGGGGGGTCGCGCTGTTCATCCTCCTTTCTTCTATTCTTCGCCCCCTCTTCTGCATCTTGATGGGCTTTATTTATTTATTTATTTGTATATTTGTTTATTTATTTATTTATTCCCAGGTCTGGAGGTGTTTGGGGTGGTTGGGGGTCTGTGTCTTTTTCTGTGGCATGTAGGGGTTTGTAGCTGGAGGAGCTTTCCCAGGGTGGGGGTTTCTCCCCTCGGGAGTTTCAGTGGGGTGGTAGGTTATGGTCCTGCTTTTGTGGTCGTGGGTCCTGCCCCCAGGATGCTGCGTGGGGAGTTGTGGGGTCCCACTGTGCCAAGCTGCCTCCCCTTCCTACTGCCATTCCCTTGTGGAAAAAGCCTTAGGCTTAGGCAAACCTGGAGGGAACAGCCCTTCCTCATGCCAGCACCTACAGACCACCTGGCTCAGTACCTGTGAGCCCCATCCTGCCCTGCACCCAGTGAGGGCACCTTGGGGAGCACAGGCCATCTGATGATGGAGCAGCACCCAAATAACAAGAGCATTTTCTTGGGTATGGGTTTTTTTCTTGTACTAAAGGCAGAGGGATCTGCAAAACTCAACTGAAAACCACAAAATGTGGCATTCTGCCATTGGAATTCATAGAATATCCCATCTCTGCTCCTCTGAAGCTCCCTGAGATGGCCACTACTTGGGATGCTTCTGCAGGAGTTGAGGACACAGACCAGAAAGCTGCTTAATTATTACATGTTCATCTGCAGACTCCTGAGAGAGGTTTAGACCTTCTCCCCTCTCTTTTTGCACTTGTAGGTAAGAGCTTGTTCACAGAGCTGCAAGTGAGGTAGTGGGTGCTGTGGGGCTGGGTGCTGACCCTGCTGCTGTCCCTGCAGGGGGTGATGCCCTGAGAACCCGACCACAGCTGGTGACTGTCCTCCCAAAAGTCCTGCCAGTGGCTCGTTATCATCACGCAAACACAATTAGCAGATCTGCTGCTGCCTTTTTGAGGTAGATGGGTGAGACTTCCCCTCTCTGAATTTCTCCCCAGCTGGCCAACAACTACAAGGTCCTGCCTTTATGGATCACCGAGTCCCTGCGCTTTCTTAATGAACCTGCGTTTAATGCTTGACTTCTCCGTGTCATGTTTAATTACAGCAGCTGTAACTTCCTCGTTGGTTGGCTTGAAATAATATCTAAGTGCTTCTGAGCTTTAGAGCCTTGTTATTCTTCTATAATTAGAGTTTTAACACTGGTGTGAGCCATCTCTATATAATAGGCAGCCATTTGCCTGGCATGCTTAGTGCCAGGCTTCAGGTTTCCCAAAGATGGGAAAGAGGTGCTGTCAGTGAAAATCTGACAGGTTTAGGTGGAAGGAGAGGTGGGCCTGGGGTGCAAGAGGTGGCAGCCGTGTTCTCTGAAGTGCTGACATTGGAGCAATTAGATCTTGCTGAGCATTTCAAAACTCAAATGTCACCAAGGGGTAGATAAGAAACAGTTCCTCAGGATTTATTGGGCACAGGAGTGTGGGCTTGCTTTTGCTCAAGGTTGATTTTGCCTTCTTTCATCTTTGAATATGCTGCATTTCCCACGAGAAGGGCTGGGACTGGGAGGATTTGGGGTCCTTGCTGTCTCTTCATGTCCCCTCTGCTTTCAGTCTGTGGCTGGTGATCCTCTTGGGAACAGGGATGAGCATCAGCCAGCGTGAATGATCTTAGAGACCTGAGGTGACATTGTGCCTCCCTGGGAGACCATGGTGAGACAGCAGCCAACTTGTAAAACAAGTGGCCTTTTAGGACCTGCCAACTCGGGAGAGAAGGGGGCTTTGAGAGGGTAGAGATCACCCATTTATTCCACATCTGTGCTACCAGCAGAGCAGCCACAAGTGTTCCCTCCTCTCAATCTCTCCCACTATATTTGCTGCCTTTTAAAGGAAGGCTTTTGTTCTGGCAAGAGGGAAGGTATTGATGCCTTTTCCTTAACTTTTCTGTTCTGGTACCTGTGTTACCCAGGCAGCTGCAGTGGGAGGTTGACCCACAGCCCAGCTGGAGGGGTTTATGCTGGCCAGGGGGGTGGATTGAGCCCCCAGCTCTGTCCTTGCTCTGTCTGGGGGTATCTGAGGGGACATGGGAGACACAGGGACTTCTCAGCTTGGGGATGACTCCTGTGCTTGTTGGTATGGTGAGTGCTCAAGCATTGCAGGGCCAGTGGAATCCCCAGAAGCAAGGTAAGAGGAGCAATAACTTTCCTAGGTTTTATTAAACTCACACACTTTTAAAATTCCCTACAGCTGGAGGGTCTCATTGCCCCAGACTAGGCAGAAAAAGCCCCACCCTGTGATGGATGTTGAGCCACCACTGGGGTACAATCTTAGCTGTGGGTACATGAGAGACCTGAGCCCCAGATCCCCACAGGATGGGACAGAAATCTGGGAGTAGACTGGGCTGGAGAGTCAGGGAAGTGCTGGGATCACAGGGGCTGGGGCAGCTGGAGACAGAACACCCCATGGGTCACAGCAGCTCCTCAGCCTGGCTTAGGGAGGAGCTATCCCTTTGTTCCTTTGGAAAGCAGTTCCTTAGAAGAAAAGGGCAGCCTGCTGATCCATCCCTAAACTGGGATTAGTCAAAACAGGCAAGGACAAACTGCCCTGATACATCAATTTACACTGTAAACCCTTCCCTCAAGCATCTGCCATGGGCCACGTGTGGAGGCAAGATCCCAAATCCGTCAGAGCTCAGGATGAGACCAGGGCACAGGACCTTGCACTCGTGGCCGTGGAGAAGCTCATCTCTTCCCAAGATCCTCACTGGACTACTTGTGCTGAGTATTAAAAGGGCTTTTTTCAGCGAGAAGGGGATGGTGAGGAGTGACAGTCTCTGAATTGCAATTTGAAACGTTTACAGCCCAGTCAATCCTAATTCATTATTAGCTATAATTGTTTCAAAGAAAGTGTCCACTGTTATGTAAAATGCAGTCCCAGATGCTGCTAATGGTCCAGGCTCTCTGATTGCTGTAATTTGCAAAGCTTTCGCCTTTTTTTCCCCCCCTCTCCCTCTGTAGTTATGATGTGCCTTTTATGAGCCAGCGAGGAAGAAAGAGAAAAGCACTGCCATTAGAGCAAAATAATAATGTTGTACCTGAAAGGCCATTAGTGAGTCTCATATAGAAGTATGCATCTGGTCTGTGCCCAGCCTGGCCCGATGCTCCCCCACACCCAGACGCTGCTTGGGGACTCTGGAGCCTGGGGATGGGGACAGGCAGGGCTGGGGACAGCTCTGATTGCAGGGAGAAGGGCTACAAACCTGGACGTGCGGCCCAAAGCGATGCCGCCCTCACCCAGGCGTCGGGATACGTCGACACCAGCACGCTGCAAAATTAATTTCCACGATTAATTTTCAGAATTAGAGGTGGATGCATGGATGGGAGATCAGCTGGGGCAGAATAGATTTTGTCTGGTAAATTTAATGGAGGGGGCAGGGGGTGGTGTTTTCTGGTGAGGGGGGTTTGTTTTTTTTTTTGACATGAAGGGGACATCCATTTCCCAATTCCATGCTCTGAGGCTGCTCTGTACAAAGGCAGAACCACAGGGGTGTCTCTCACCAGGATAGCCAAGCTGTGTGCTGTGGGGCATTTCAAAGCTCTCATGACTTGCTGTCTTGTGCCTCCACCTCTGCTTTCAGCTCAGGTGTTTGTTTTAGCCTGTCTGTGTCGATCCTGTCACCAGGAGCTTCTTAAGTCCATAATATCAATCTAATTTAAGGAAGACTTTACTTGATGAGACAGGTTTCGGCCCCTGCTGTGTGCAGAGGAAAGAAATGAAGGTTGATTTGGTGTTTCCATCACACTCTACCCAAGGCTGAGATCCCACGGGATCAGGAATGATCCTTGGGCTGAGTTTCTCGGTGCAGTTTGCTTGGATGAAGTGCATTAGACCTACAAATGGAATCAGACAAAGAGGCACTTTTAGTTCTTTTGGGGATTATTTTTAGGGAAAAAGATGAATAGAATAGAATATTTCAGCTGGAATGGGCCTACAATGACCATAGAGTCCAACTGTCTGAATAACACCCAAAGTAATTGTGAAAGAGGCTGGAGGATGTGCAAACTGAGATTAAGTCCAGTGTCCCCCATGTCCAGCAGATGCTGTGTCCGTAAATTATCTGGGAGTGAAATACTCCATGAATTGTGCAGGGATTTCCCTCATTCTGAGGCCAGGCTGGGGGGAGCAGCAAGGTGGAGGAGCAAAGGGCAGAAGGAGCGAGACGTGGTGGTGGGGAGGGCGGCTGGTGGGAAGGGGGGGCTGCCCTTTCACCTCTGCTCTCCCGTTGCTCCTCCAAAACTATCTGCTGTGTGACCCAGCCTTGTCACTTCCCACCAGACAGCCCTGCCCTGGCCCCCTCCCCAGGACCCGCTCCCCTGAGACAGCCTTTGTCCAGGGAAGATTGAGAGGGCTGGTGGAGCGGGGCGGACGCCTTACCCTTCACCTCCGAGGAGGGTGGTCCTGTGGGGTCACTGCCGGGGGCACAAAGGGCAGTGCTTGATGGCATTGTCTGTCAGGAGCCTTGGGACAGACTTTTAACATGGAGAGAGTCACATAGCACTCATTCCAACACCTTCTATTTCTCAGTGCCCATTCCAGCTCCTTGCATTTCCCACCCCCTGTCCTGGTGTTGGCGATTTCCTGGTTTTGGGAATAGAGAGGGTAACTGTTATTCATAGTAAGGGTTTAACACGGGTTAATGTGGGGGCTGCGGGTCCAGCTCTGGTAATTAACAGCGTGCCTGGGCTTGGAAGTGTCAATTAGGCTTTTGAGTCATTGTTTCCTCATTAACACAAGGTCTCTAATTACCCTGACCTGATGCCATGGGGGTGCTGAAGCTGGCTAATCAAACATGTAGAGCCTTCAAAAGGAAATCAGGACTCCGTATTGAGTGAAAATGCGCTTTCCATGGCTAAACCCATGTTGTTTGGGGATTTATAACTTCCCACTCTCCCATCCCTGCGGAGGGGCGAGGAGGAGGGAGCGGATGGCCAGGCTGTCCGGGTGTCTCGCCCGCTGCCGGAGCAGCTCACAGGGCTGAGGTTGCTTTATTGCCTCCCATGTCTGCGGGGCCGGCAGCCCTGGCTCCTGTGGGATGTGTTAATGCAGGTCAGGGCATGGCTGGACTCGCTGGCCCCGGCAGGAGCGGGGACAGGGGCGGTGACAGCAGACAGACACCTCCCCAGCTCCAGGCGGGGCTGCACAAGGAGATGGGGTGGATGTGGCTGGAGAACTTGGCTTTGCAGCCCACCAAAATGATGATTTTTTTTTTTGGAGGGGGAGTGAGATAAAAAGCTCCAAAATCCCCCAAATCAGAGCTAGAAAATGGATACCATGGTTGTGAGCACAGTGGTCACATAGGAACCAAAGCCGCCTTTCTTGTTCGATTTTTTTTTTCCTCCCCCCTCCATCTCAATTAATTCTCTTTATTTTTTTCATCACGGAAATAGTTTGTGCCTTTAACAAATGGGAGGAACACTTGCAAATGCCTTCTTGTCTGAAAGCAAAGCTGCTTGGTGTTACTGAACTTCAAGGGATCATTCCCTGTTTCCGCTCCTCTCCCTTTCTCTGCTGAGGCAGAACGTAGCGTAACTTAAAAGTCAGTGATTCAGACTGCAATTATAACCTAAAAGCACAAATAAAAGATAAGCTGGCATCCTACTGTTCCCCATTTGCATCTGCGTCGCATGGGATGAAGGGAAAAATAAAATCTGCTTTTATAAAGTGTTGAGCCAGAGAATCTCGTCCAGCAGAAAGAAGAAAATAAACAGATCCCCTGAGGCACCGGCTGTTTGAGTTGCAAATGACAGCTCGGGTGGAAGATGCACCAGAGAGGCACGAGGAGTTTGCACACAGTTGGCCACCCTGGCCACGTACGGAGCCAAACCATCATCCTGATGCTGGTAAAAAGCCGCCTTGTGCTCATTTTTTCATGTTCTGTGAGCACCACGCATTTTATTTGGGTGTTTGCCATTGCTCCCTCAATATTTGTGGTGATTTCTGATGGTGAGGAGTGGAGGTGGTGGCTGTCCAGGTACAGGGGGGCTCAGTGAGGCCATGGGACTGCTGTGGCTTACCCATCCCATCAGACAGCCACCCCACATGGCTCCTCAGCAGCTCAAACATTTAGCCTCTGTTTTGGGGAGCAGTGGCTCGTTTTAGCATCAGCAGAGATTTCTAGTGCTCATGTCTTGGTTGATTGAAAAATCACCTCCCAGGGTGTTTCAGGTTTCTCTGTTTGCAGAGATGACTGGGAACTCACTGGGGCCCTGTAAACACTTCTTCCTGAAAATAAACAGGGTTTTGAGACAATAGACACTTTTTTTTTTTTCTTCCCAGAATATGATGGGTTTCTAACAGAAAAAAAAACAACACAGGGAAGGCAGAAGAAGGAGGGGTTTGGCCGAGATACTGAAGAATCAAAGGTATCATTTTTGGGAGCAGGGTGGGGGCTGTGCTTTCTGTCTTAGGGGCAGGAGAGAACTGAAGCCCTGCCACCAGGTCTCAGCTGCAAGAATTTTCCTTCCAGCCTGGGAGCAGATTGTTTCCCAGTCAGGCGCTGGGCTGGACACAAGGAGCCACGTCAATACATAAAAATGCTCTAGTTTGGTCTTCCAGACTTGGCTTTGTCCTTCTTTACCTTCTGCTTCCCCAAAGATTTACCCTGATGCTTTATTTTTCCCTGCCCCCATCCATCCAAGACCCTTCAGCGCTTCGTAGTCATGGCAGACCGTGGCTGTAGGACAGGCAGCACTCGGGGGCTTTTCCTAAATTTGTGCCATGCTTTAGTTGGTGTTTCCATGTCCCAAGCCCCGCAGTGTGTCTGGCCGGAGGGGCTCGGGCCAGTCTGCCCGGCCCCGGGAATCGGAGCAGCTGCGCCGGGGATGCTCTGAACAAAGTGCCTCTCCCGGTGCCGGCAGCCTGCGATTTGCATACAGATGCGTAAGAAATCCTGTCAGTCCCGGCACCGAGGGGGAAGGGGACCACGGGTGTGGGAAAAGAGGTGAGGCTGCCCAATGCACGCCCCACAAATTTCCATCTTGTTCTGGCAGACTGGGGGGGGGTAGGATGTTCCCCTCAGTGCAGCACCATCCTTCCCAGTCTGTCCGTCTGTCCTTTCTCCCTTTCCTGCCACTTCTCTTGTTCCTCCTCTTCCCTTCTTCATCAGCCTGTTCTCCTCCTTTTCCACTTCCCTTGTCTTTTGTTGAAGATCAAGGGTAGTAATTAAAAAAGGTGTTTGGATCCTGCTCACCCTCTGCCCAACAGCTCTGGGTGCCCTGTGCTGGCTTAACCAGAGCAAACCCCCACCTGACTCTGCAAACAGTGTCAAACCCCATCCCATCACCTTCACTCCTCGAGTCTCATCCCGTGCCAAAGATGGGCATTCACCACCAACAGTGGATTTTGAAGGTTAAGGGGCATTGAACAAACCCTCCATCAACAAATGGGGATCAGCCAAAGCCTGTGATCCCCTCACCTCCACTCAGCAGAGGGACTCCAACTGGAGACTGCTGCTCTCCATCAGCAGTCTCTTTGCTTTATTTTAAAGAAAAGTTATCCATCAAATCTGTTTGAATAGTAAATAAATGCAGGGAAGCTGTGAGCTGCCACTGAGGGTCCTTGGGCAGAAGGGGAGGATGAATTTGTCAAACCCACTGTTTGTACAGCTGAATCTCTGAGTGTTTTGCAGCATCCAGAGGGCTGAGGCTGAATATGAATGAAACCCTGACTTCATCCCCCACTTTTTTTCTCTCCTGATGCCAATGGGTCCATTGCTGACTTTGCTGCTGGACTCCAAATCCCATTAGACAAGACACTGGTGATGACGGGATGCATGGCAATGTCAAACAGCACATGTTGGCTTTCCAAATTTTCCAAAGGCCTCGGGGAGGTAAAACACTGGAAACAAAAGCATCGCATCTCAAGGAGGAGCTCAGAAAACCCCTCTCCTACCACCGTGCAATAAAGAGAACAAAACCCCAGCACCGGGGAGGCGCTGGAAATGAGGCCTCTTCCTCACTGGCCTTGCAGCTCCCATCTTCAAATATTGTCCATGGCATCCCAAACACATGACCTCGTGTTTGGGCAAATTGAGTCTGTTCATCACGTGGCTCCTTGAGAGGTGCTTGCCTGGTGAATGGCCTTGGCATACATTAAGTGAATAAACCGCCCCATTGTTCGGCTCCTTCAGCCGCTCTGCTCAGTTGACCCATTCAATAACTGTTTGTTTGCACAGATTTCCCTGTTCAAGTGCAACAAGCTGAACCCTGGATCTGAGCAGATGTGTTTGGAGTAGGCTCCCTCTCTTTGCTTCCTTCCCATCAAGGTGTATTGTTGCGTCTTCTGAGAGCTCAGGCTCTCACCAGCGTGACTCATTCAGGCAAAATTTCTGTGCTGTTTTCAGGAACCCTCAGGGATTTCCAGGCACGATTTACCTCTTCTGTGGCCTTATTTTGAGACTCAAACTAACCCAAAGCTTCCTCCTAAGAGTTTTCTTTGTCTTTTATCTCAGTATATCTGCACATGAGAAAACAGAGGATGTGATGGGGCATGGGAAAGGTGTGCAACTGTTGTTCAGGGCCCGAGTTTAATCAGATGTGTCAGCATCTCCTCTCCAAGGCTGCTTGGCTCTGGAGTAGATGCCCTGAAGTCCTCTGGGACTGTGTCCTCACAGCCATCCTTTGCCTTGAACTCGCAGTACTGGGCATCCCAACCCTTCCCAGCAACCTGGAGCTCTGCCTGGACTTAAAGGTAGGAAAGCCCCAGCTTCTAGAATGCTGAGAAGCCAACCCCTGCAAGTGCCTTTGTTTCAGGAACCCCATTTGTCAGACATGGGATCTGGAGGATTTTCACAAAGATAGGACTTCTTGGTCTGAAAACCATAGTTTGACCCCTGAATTGTCTGATACAGAGAACCCACTGCTTGTAGTTCATGTCTTCTACCCAGAAGTAGCAAACCACTGTATAAATGTAATAAGTTCAGGCTGATCAGGTACAACCTAGCTGTGATGCAGAGTCCCAGTAGCTGAAGGATTCATGAAAAAAAACAGTTTTCAGCAGGAAAAGTGAAGAGATGTCCCCTTGAGTTTTGAAAACGTTAGTAACTGGCCATGGAGTAATAGTACATCCTTTAAAACAAAGAACTGGTGGCAAGCTCTGGAGTGTGGGATGCTGCTGCCTTAAGTCAGCTCCAGTTTAGCTGAAAATGCAGCAGGCACGTTCTGTGGGACTGGGGGTGCCAAGAGCCAGTAAGCTAATAAAAGTTCTGGAGATCTGAAATCCTTTTTTCCATCAATGCATCCCATGAATCACAAATACCCTCAAACAAGCCATTTGTGTGTCTCCCTCCAGACGAAGCTGACAGGGGGATAAACCAAACGCATGCAAATATTATTTCAGGGCAGGCTGAGATTGGATGGGGGGGGGTGAAAGAGAAAAGTTAAACATAGAAGCATATTTATTTCTGCATAATTTTGTCAGCTTTCTTCTGGCAGTGAGAGACTAAACTTCGGAGGAGCCTGACCTCCGGATTATCCGAGGCAAGACATGTGCTCGCTGTTTCGGAGTCACCATCTGTGAGGGAGATTTCGGGGAGCGAAGACACGTGGCAGGGAGGCGGGCTGCATCTGCCCAGCCCAGAGAGGGACCGCGGGACACTCAATTCCTGAGCATCCTCCTAGCCCTGCCCGTGCATTTGTCAGCGCAACGAGTTTCTGCTTGACGGGAGGGTTCTTCAGCTTTTCTATTTCTTTCCCCCCGAACCCTCCAGCCCAGCTCCGGGGGACTTTCCCCCCTCCCGCAATCAGCCCCGGCGGGTCCATTTGCTTTTGTCTCCCATTAATTGCTTGCTACTTTTCACTGCCTGCTCCTCCCCCTTTTAAAGATAAATTTTAAAGCCCGAGCGGGGGTGGAGAATGGCTGAGCCCGCTGCTATTTTTGACATTCGCCCCAGTGACAGCTGGACCTTGCAAGGCTGGGGCCGTTCGCACACAAAGCCTATTAGCTGTGCCCACTCACTTAATGAGCCCTGAAGTCTGGAAGGAAAATTTCCTCCCCGAAGTGTGGCAGAGCCCTTTGTCATTGTAAACAGGCGCTGCTTGCCGAGCCCTGCCTTGCCTTTCTCCTTCCTGCCACCGTGGCTTTTCTATTTACTCAGGAAACAAAAGCGAAGCCGTGTCAGCGTGCGGGGGAGAAAAATGCACCCGGAGACTGGGGCTCGCACGCACACGCGTTCCCGTCCCTGCCACCCACCCACCGCGGCCGGGGCTCCCCGGTGTCACCGACACGAAGGGGACACCCAGGCACGGACGGCGGGATGGGGAGGGATGGGGATGCTCCTGGGGTTTGCAGAACCGTGGGGACCGTTCCCTGTAAGGGAAGCGGTGGGAAGAAGAGAGCGATGCTCCCTCCGAAATCCTTCACCTAAACGTAGTGACTTTGGTCTCCAGAATTAGCCACAAGGTTGGTTTTGAGGGATGTTTTCTTCTGTGAATTCCTGTAGTTGTCGCCTGGATTGGCGTCGGTCTATCCTTCTGCAAGCAGTTTCCTTCCCAGCTCTACAAATAATTCATGAAGGAATCTTCCCTTCTGCCTCTTTTGAACTTGCAGCCTGCCCAGGTTTTCCACTTTTTAAGCCCCAACATGTCCTATTTTACACATTTCCAGGAGGGGCGATTACCCAGCAGAATAAAACCATAGGTCCCTATAAAGCATTTTAGAAATGGAAGCATCTTTGGTGTAACTGGTAACACGTGTTTACTGGCACTATTGGCAATGTGCAAGCAAAGAGCAAGGAAAGTGGGAAAAAAGACCCAGCTGCTTTCCCTGAGGAAGGCCACCTCACAGATTGTCCTTCCTTGGGCTGAAGGTGACCAGTCACTTGACACAGACCCTGTCACCAAGGGCAAGCAAAGTTACTAGGGTGAAAGATTTGGAACACAGGTCTGGATGCGATTAAGAAGATGAAATCTTCGTGTCTCACGATTTGCAACACATCCTTCAATGTCAGCCAGGTGTGAAAAAGAGCTGGGATATGGTCTTCATCCGGGCTGGGAAAGAGCTGGGAGGTGGAAGCTGTCCCTGCTTTGTAGTGTGGTTAAGGGTGTTTAAAGAGAATTTAAATTTCTGTCTCTTAGTGCATGAGAGGGCAGGCTGAGGCTGCTGCAAACATCACAGCCTGCATGGCCTCGATTTGCTTTTGAGGTTCAAGTGGGCTTGAGAGCTGGATCTCAGAGGATGTTCTCATGCCATTGCTTTCCTGGGCTGTCCCTGGTGAGAACTTCCAAGAGGCTTCAGAGAAGCAGCTCCCAGCCTGTGACATCTCTGTATTTGCTGGCACCCCTTCCCCCGCTTCTTTTTTTGTTCTGCCTTCTCCAGGGATTTGCTTGCTAGTTTTTAAATATTTGCATATTTCAGTGCTTTCTTTCTGTTGGTAACCAAGGCTGTTTGGTAAAAGCTGAGACATTCTCTAAATGTAAGTCAGGCAAAAAATTACCTTTTTTGTGTGCTTTGCAATTATCACAGCAAAATGATTCCTTTCTTCCTCCTGCAGTCAGTAATTTATTTTTCAACAGAAAAAAACTAAAACATTACTCCAAGAATGCCGGGTTAATGCTGTTCTTGTTTTCCCTGTGAAGTTAAGCTGGCTTCGTGACTGAAGTGTTTGTCTTCAATTTATGAAATTGCTTGTGGGTATGTCCCACTTCTGGAAGACACAAGAGGCATTCACAAGCAAGAAGATCTCAGGTTCCAAATCGATTGTTTAGTAATAGAGGAAGGGAAAAGGCCAATCTTCATCCTGTGTTTTAAACTTGCCTTTGCCAGTGTTTCCAGAGTGGCTTTTCCCTGTTTGCTGCAAAAATCCTACGGCGTAAAACTGACTGTGTCAGGAAATTCACAGGGATCTTTGATCACCTCCCTCAGCATCTCCTGCTTGTTCCTGCTGTTCCCTGTGCTGACACCAGCCCATGAGTATGAGGACTCCTGGGCCCACCTTGTGCCTCTCCCAAGCAATTCTTCATCAAGGGATGATGGAGAGAGAAGTGGAATAAATAATGCTGATGAGAAGCCGCCAGATCTTTCCCTTCCCACAAGCTACAATTGCCCTTTTGGTCCATTTTAAGTTCAACCTGTTCCGGGGAGCAGGAAAAGAGATTTTCTGCTCTCTCTTGCCTTTGTGTCAACTGGCTTCAGTGGGGCTTCTTATTGACCACCCAAATTCCTGCTGGCTTGGGCCAAGACCACCTCTTTGCAGCAGCTCAGTCCATTCGATGGGCAGTGAGGTCCTGAGAGGCGATGGTGACTTGGCAATCCAAGCGTCCCATTTTAAAGAGTGCCCAGTTTAAGGAAATGTGTGTAAATGCTGATTGCAGTGTAGGAATGTGAAGGCCAGGGCTGGAAGAGAGATGCTAAAGTGTAGCTTTTCCAGCTTCTTGAGCAAGCTTTCCAGATACTCTGCTTGACAGCTCCTGCATGTCCAACACGTGTGAAAGCCTCTCAGTCACATTTCTCTGTAATGCTTGAAAATTTTTCCCTAATGGCAATGGAGAACTTTGCTGCTGCACATGATCACCTTATTATAGAACCATAGGATGGTTTGGAAGGGACCTTAAAGATCATCTACTTCCAGTCAGCTTGCATAGGGTGGCTCTGGAGAGCCTCTTCTCCCTGGTGTCAGTTTATCCCTGTGCAAGGGGATTAAGACAAGGCAAGGGAGCTGCAGAAGTCAGGAGGGAGGCTGTGCTGCAAACAGAAGTAAGGGCCAGGAGCCTTTCTCCATCACTGTGGGCTCTCCAGCTCAGTGTCCTTCTAATATCTGCTAATCGGCTTTTCGTTTGTAGGCTCCGTTTTAATTCAACGGTGTTCATACCTCCAACATTAAGTTGGCAAGCTTGAGTCTGTGTAAAAGCTCTAAGTCAGGGCTGGGCAAATGGCTCCAGGAGTGCCTGCGAGCTGGCGTGTGTCGAGGGGATTTGCATTTTGAAGACAGAGCTAATCCCTTTTCTATGGTCTGCCCTCATAGGCAGCTGCCCCCAGAAGCATTTTGCCTGTCCTGTCCTCCACCCTCACTATAGGTGGGGATTTCAGAACAAAGGAGGCCGTGGGTCAGGGCTGGGAACACTGACCTGGCATGCAGGAGGCTTGGATCCAGTGTCTGCTCTAACTCAGCCACTCAAGGTGACCCTGGATAAGTCCTGCAGACTACACCTCCCGGGCGCCAGAGCAGGCTTACGCATGCGGACACCCAATCCATCCATGCAGCTGGCCTCCAGCCCAGCTCCGGCTCCAGTGGCCAGCCCAGGCCAGGAGACCTGCTGGGGGACACTGCTGGAAGAGAATAAATATATAAACACCTTACCAGCGCTTCCAATCAGCCTTTTAAACCTCGAATTGCAACAGCTCGCTATGGCCGGGGGTTGTATTTTGAGAGCTCTCTGGAAATCTGGGCATGTTTTTCTCCTCTGATCTGCAGAGCCTTCTAAATAGCTGATATTGAGTGAGGGTTGTATTTCATATCATCTCTGCCTAAAGATGCACATGCTGCAGAAGTTGCTCTGAGGCCAGCAGCTGATGGGGGATATGTCCAGAGCCCCTGGATGAGACAGGATTTTCAAAGTCAGCTGCAGGATGCAGATCCTCAGCACTTACTGAAATGAACAGGAGTGTTAAGGCTAAATATTCAACTGGCTTTGCCAAGTGAACAAACTTCTTGTGAACGTCCCTTTTTGCCACTATTTCATTTAGAGAATTAACCTCGAGATCTGTTCTAAAAGTAGGAGGATTGAATGCCAAGAAATTTGGCTGGATTTGACTTTTGTGCTTCATTTGCAGAGGCCAGAATGATCCTCCCACCATTCAGGTGATAATTTGCACCAGCCCCATGCAATGACGCTTTTACGCAGTTATGATGAGGGATTTGGAAGCCAGGGAGGATTTTTCAGACCATTTCCAGCCCTTACTGTGTGACTCTGGAGTTATCTGCCAAGATGCTCTAAGACTCAAAGAGGCTGAACTCCCTGCTCACCTTTCATGGAAGAAGGAAGTCCTACAATCTCCATATCTGTTCCATGAATTCTTCCCTTTCCAGCAAATCAACATCATGCAATGATGCTACAGACCACACCAAGCCCATCCCCAGGTCATGGAGGTATTTACAAGTGTTTGGTACCTGACCCCTCCTCTTTGAATGGGAAGACTTGCACCACAGCAGTCAGTCCTCACTTCCTTAGTCCTGGGGAAAAAAGCCCAGTGCTGATAAACTTTGATGTGATTATTTGATATCCCAAGGTTGGATAGGCAGGTGGATGCTGCCAGAGCAGAGAAGCCACCCAGTACAGCTCAAGCAGCTGGGTTATGTTGGCTCCTACAGGATTGCAGGGGAAGAAACCAGAGTTGGGTTGCATTTGAAATAAGGCTCGTGTGAAAATTTGCATAATAACATGTAAAAAAAAATGTGATATGAAACTAAATATAGTGCAGTGGTATTTTACCAACCTCTGGTTAATCAAATTTAACAACATTATAATGTAACAGACGTTGTCTCACTCATACTAAATTTCCATTCTTTCAAACCATCATCTGAAAGGCAGCTCTACAGAAAAAGTGCAGTGGAAAACAAAATCCCAGCTATACTACACTCCAAATCATCAGTAACTTGTTTTAATATGGATTAAAAAAGGATTTAATTATTTATTTTAGGCCTCGCCGTGTGATTTGAAGCAAACCTGGGTTGGAATGATTGTGTGGAAGGGCTACCAGCAAGAAACACCTGTTTCTAGCGCTCTGGAAATAGCCAGATTTGTCTGTCATGTCTGGAACAGACATATAAATATTTACTTGAATAAACCCCACAATTTTGTGTAGAAAGTAAGAAGGTTTTCAGGTAAAGCCTTTCAGCTTGCTCTATTTAATCTGCAATATTTTGAGTCTCTCAGAGGAGTGTTACTATGAGCATTAGCCAAGGCTGGTCCTGCAGGAAAGTCAGAGAACAAAGCACCAACCCTTTCTTTGATTTTTTGTTTCTTTCTCTTTCTTTCTTTTTCTTTTTTTTTCTTTTTTTTTTAAGAAACTTGCCCTCTAAACCTCATATCTTTCCATTTTCTCCTCCTGCAATTCCTGTCATGACCTGCAGTCTCTGTCCTGCCAAGTTCTTGCTGAGGCTCCAAGGCGTGTCTGCATAACCTGGATTTGAAAAGCAGAGGTTGTGTTGTAAATCAAACACTGGGCAGTAACACCTGTGCAAGCCTCACTGGCCTGGGGAATCCCAAACTCTTGTCGATGTGCACACAGGAGCCAACAGTGGCACTGGAGGCTTTGATGGGCTCTGGAAGGAGGGGTTAGATCCTGTAAAAACCCAGTGGGAAACACACACTGAGAGAAACTCTTCCCCTTTTGGAGTGGGATAGTTGGTTGGCTGCCCTCACCCAGGGTTTGATGCCACGAGGACCTGCCAGGGCTTGGCACGTTCCTGGAAACACCCTGCTCGCCCTGCTCAAAGCCCCTGTGGGTTGAACTCCTCCACGGCTGCTGTTAATAGGTTAATGAGACCCTCGTCTGGCGGAGTTAGAGAGCCTGGCTTTCTAAGATAAAACTATCCAGCGACATTAGGAGGTTGGGCCTCTTTATGACTGAACGCCATTCATCCTGAGTACACAAGAGCTCGCAAATTTAATAAGCAGAATCCATTTCAGACCCGTGGCCTACCATGGCAACAGGAGAGAGGGGCTCCAGCCTCCGCTGCTCAGGCATCATTATCTCCAGGGCCATCTGCTCCAGAGAAGCACAATCCCAAACTCATTTAAATAGAGCCAGCCTGAAATATGTGACGATTTTTCCCAGTCTCCCCCCCTCCCTTCCCGACGGCTTCCCCCCGCCACCCCCTCCATCCCTGCACGCAGCTACACCTCCACACACAAGCAGGAGGAGATGTAATATTCAAAGGGTGAGGAGAGGGTACGGGAGATAAGATTATAGCGATAATGAACCGAGGGAAGGTGAACGGGGGAGGGAGGAACTTTCTGTCTTTGGCTGCCGTTCCCCCCGACAGAGCAAGGGGTTGCAATAAATTATAAATGTATTTCTTTTTTTTTTTTTTTCAAATCATCTTCTTGGAAGAAATATTTCCCAAACAATGATTCATCACCCTCCCCAGAACTCTGCCTCTCTGGAACAATTAAGCAGTGAAGAAAACTAACGCAGTTAATTCATTCCTTTCTGTGTTTTTCTGTCTCACAGTGCACCATGCTCATCATGAGTGGATAAAATGAATTACCTAAATGTGTTCACCCCTCGTAACTGGTGACATTTTAGAAAGCAAATGGGAGGGGTTAGGGGGAAAAAGATTTAATCCTTGCCCTGTAGCAAGGATTTGCACCCATGCATGTGCTGCCTCATGTTCAAGGGCTCCCAAGCCAGACTTTGGGACAGGGAATGGTAACAACTTGCTAAAATGAGTGTCCTCAAGTGCACCCCTGAAGGGGACAGGAGAGGACAGGGGCTATGACAGAGGGAGACAAACAAGAGTGTGCAAAGTTGCACCGTGTCTCTGCTTCTGGCCAAAATCACTTTTAATGGATCTGTTTTATTTCGGACACAGGTGTGGAGGCTGCCAGAGCTGTAAAGAGTGGTGTGAGCCAAAGCAGGGTCAATGGGAGATGCTGGCAGGTGGTTCTACAAATCATTGCCCCAACAGTGTGTAAAGTTTGAGGAGCACTTCAGGCTGTAACAGGGAGGAGATGGCCCAGAGCAAACTCCAAGGAGCCCAAGGGAGACATCCCAGTTGGCACCCAGGCTGGAAAGGGGGTTTCTCTGCCTGGCCCCTCCACCAAGGCTCTGCATGGCAGGAGAGATGTAGCAGCCAGAGGGGAAAGAAACTACTGCAGGAATTTCTGAAAGATGCCATTTCTCATTTGCTTTCTGTCAGGGTCCTCTGACCTCTGCTCACTGGGTCACAGGAGTAAATCTGTCATGGGCTGAAAGCGGGGTTTCCTCGGCTGAGATGGAGTCAGTGCCTGTCCAGTGGTATCCCTGTCCCTTCTGAGAGTCTGTCATGTCTGGAAACACTTGCCTTGTTCTCATTTTTCCAGGTCTGCAGGTCACATACACCACACTGCACAAGCACATGTGTGAGTGCTCTGAAGGAATTCAGGTGGCAGATGGGATGGGATGGGATAGGGTGAAAGCCACAGACCTCATAACTTTCAGGGCAGGCATGCAGTGAAATATATGACTATTCCAGCTCCAATCCATGCATATGCAGTGCCAGAATCTTTCACCTGAAAGTCTTTTTCACCTGACAGGTCTCCCAGCTCCACTCTGTGGCATGTGGAGCTCATGTGGATTACACAGGGTGAAGCTGCAGTACATCAGCGAGACCAAATGAAAGTGTAGAAATGCATCTGGCGGGGGTGGGGGGAATGAAATCATATATATTCATTACATTTATTTAGTGATGTGAAGCCTCCCAGTGCCCATAACACCCCGTATCTGCCGTCATCATTCACCCACAGCAGAGGCAGTGCCTCTGGGACACAGTGTGGCAGATGGCCAGGAAGCCAGTGCAGCATCACAGAGGCAGGGACATGATGAATGCCTGCAAGGACAGGCATCTCCGCCCCGGCCCCGGGGAGAGGTGAAGGAGGCAGAATGGAATTATATATCCTGGAAACTGGAGGCTTTCCACCATCAGCAGACTCCTGGGGTATTTCAGTGTCCCCTCCCGTGGATTTTCGCAAGCGTGGTGCTTGTTCAGGTGAGGAAATCGTGGTGCCCATCCCTGGGCAGTGTAACCACAGGTGCAAGACACTTACAATGACCAAGGTGCCCAGTGTCCCCTGCTGGAGGCTGAAACTGCTTTGGTCACACCACTTACTTAGCACGGATATAATCTTTAAGTGTTCACTAACTCAAGGTGTCAAGTCATTGATTAGAAATGCAGACTCAGCAAACCCTGGGTGATAGATAGCTTGTGACATATTAACTTACACAGAAAGCATCTATTGCTTGGAAATCTTCTGAGGTTGATAAATTGAAGGATCTAACACAAAATCCATAATAATGTGTTTTTCTCTGTAGCGCAGTTAGAAATGATAAGGTACCAAGTGTTATCAGAGATGAATAAGCTTCAAAGTATTTGCAGAGGTATTTGAATTTATTAAATCTGCAGAATAGTTGAAAAATTAATAGGAGCAGTTTTGCTGCACATTTCTCAGCTTTTTCTTTTCCTGGACTGGGTAGTGCCTCATGAAGACCTGAACATAACCAAGCCTTGGAGCTGTCATCCTGGACATAGATTTGGCCAACAAACAAGCAAACAAATCCCTATGAAAACACAATTTTAGCTCCTGTTTAGCTCTTATTCAGAAGAAATATTATTTCCTTTAAAGGACTTTTGAACCTTTTTATGTCCTCATGTAAATTCTTGTCAGAAGCGTCCCAGGAACTGATGTTCACAGTAAATGCAGTGTCTGCTCCAGAGGAAAGGAAAGCCAGATATCTTCACAGAGAGACTGATGCTGCCAACTCCAGCTGATCCTCTGTGAAAGCTCAGCCTGGAGTCACCAGCCAGCCTAGACCTTTGCCTTAAGCGCATGCATTCAATTATTTAACAAGGAAAATGGGCTCCTGTAACTAATAAAATACCTGATTGAGCCCCTTAATCCCACTCTAACATCTTTAAAACAGTGCCAACACAGGTGAGACCTCTGGGAGAGGAAAGCTAAATATTGCTCTCTGCCTCGTGGCTTGCTTTCAAACCTTCACTTCATTCCCTCTCTGTTGTGCAGAATTAATGTCGCAGGGAGAGCAGCAGAGAGCTTTTCTAGGAAAGCATGGCAAACTCCCAGCTCCAGCAGGAACCAGCCTACCACTGTGCAGATCTGCTGGAACACGGGTAATTCATCCCGGATGGCAAAGGCTGGGCCTTTTTATTTTTTTTTTTTTTTTTTTTTTTTTTTTTTTTTTTTTTTTTGGGGAATGCTCAGCTTTTAGCAACGTGAGAAAACCAGCTCATGGGTCAAAGCTCTTGGAGCAAATCTTTCTGCCTTGTTTTTCAGGTTTTAAGAGATAAAGCCCAGCAGGTGGGAAGGAAGAGGTGGAACAGGGAACAGGGCAGTTCTTCACTCTTCAGTAGGTAAATTCGTGGTTGCAACGTGTCCAGCTCCTGGTGTGGGGGCCTGACGTAACAAGCCAGGAGAGCCCAAAACCTTCCCTGTTTAATTGTGTGCCTCGCTGGGCTGACACTGGGAATGGATTTAGCTCTCCCAGGGCTCAGATGGAGGTGGGGTGGCTTTTGAGGAGCTTGGGCTCTGTCCCATCATATCACCCCTCATTGATTGATCTCTTTTACTGCAGATTCTGACAAGAGGTATGAAATTATCATTAAAGATGCCCCTCAGAAAGTCTCTAAGCCATTTTCTATCAGATTTACACTGTGTTGTGGGGGAGTGAGGCAACAAGCTTTTCCCTATGCATCCTGTCCTCTAATTCTGCAGCTGGTGGAGGTGGCTGGAGCTAAAGGGATGGGACAGAGGGAAAACTGTGCTGTGAACCAGGTCTGGGCAAGCCTGGGAGATCAGCAGATACCAGTGTTCTGGTTTTAGTCTGACACAACACAGCTCTCAATTTCGATCACATTAGCAAGAGGAACCAAAAAAAAAAAAAAAAGGCATAAAGTTTGACATTTTCAGATTAATAAAATAACATTTGGATTGCTTGTAGCAGAAGAAGTATTGGGTTAAGCATCCAGGAAAATTTGGGGCAGGCTATAGCTATAAATGTACCGAGCATCCTTCCCGGGATCTATTTCACACGCAGCCTCGTTTTCCTGCATATTTTCTATTTTTGTTTTCTTTAATGGGTTTCAGCCGTGATATTTTTAAGAGCGCTGTTCTGTGCGTAGCAGCTGCCACTGCCACACTCTCAGCCCGGTTGCCATGGCTGAGACACGGGGCTTGTGCCAGAATTTTGTTGGTCAACAAGTCACTGTCAGCACTGTTGGGCAGCGGTGTTTCCATAGCTATCCGTGGAGAGGGGCATCCTCAGGTGATGTGATGCTGACTCTCCTCTTTAAAGGACTCAGCCTAAATGCACTGGTGGCTCTGTAGTCTTTAATGTGACTATTTAGCACCCTAACAGCTGAACTCTTTCCAAATTAGCCGGAAAAGCAAGTGAGACAATTTTTAACACAGCGCTGGTGGAGCAGCTCGTTTGTGCTAATCAAAAGGGAGCGATCAGCTTGAAAATGTCCCCTCTTAATTTAATTCATGGACTTCAAAAACAAGTTTCTTCAGATGCAGGTGCCTTGAGAACATCCGTTTTTAACTCATTTGAAGCAGTGAATTCCTCTCACCGGACTTAATTAGGGACAGGTATTAAAACAAATCGAGGAAGAAGATCTTAGAAGAAAAGTGATTTTATTAGGAAAGAACTGTAGGGCACTTTAATTAATGCCAGAACAGCTGTCCTTAAACTGTTTCTCCCCTATGAGCAGATTATCCCAGCAAAGGCTAAGAGGCCACGGAAAACAAGGAGCAAGCTCTGTTCTAGTCCCTGTCTGTACCATCGTCACAAACAACCACGAAGCATTTGTCTGGTCCTCCCTTGGATCTCAGCATTTTTCTGTTTCCTTACAGTATAGACTTCAACCCAGTTTGTTTCTAAGCGAATTGCTTTTTTGTTCATGTTGCATATTCCCCAAACAGTCGTATTAGTGGTGGCAGCATGTCATTTTGATGGTGTTATGACAGTGTGACGCCAAACTGGTATTAACATAACATTTCTCTTTAAATCTTGTCTGGAAACATATTGTTCTCCCTTGCCAGCTCTTCCTTGTTTCTCTCACCCTTTCCTATGGTTCTGGGTTGTCTTTTTTTTGGTTTAACTCAGCTGTTGCAAAGGAGATGATACCCAGTGTGTACAGAGGCATTTTACTGATCCTTCAGGTGATGGGACCAAGAGAGAGAACAAACCTGTTTGCCCAAGGCTGTCCAGAAGCCTTACCTGTGGGAAAGCACCAAGCCCACGTTTCCCTGGCTCCTTTCTCTTATGCTTCACCTTGCTCAGATTTATTGAGTTTAGATTTATGAAGTTTAGGTTTCATCTTGCTATCACTGAATTATTTATATGTCTTCTACATTTCCTTCTACAACCTCAATTAAAAGGTGGACTCTGATATCCCCCAAATGGTGTTTAATTTAAGTCAGTCTTAAATTTAGAGAACTACAGTGGGAAATACCAGGGAGCCACAAGACCAGAGGCTCAGCCTCCCTGTGTGACTGAACCAGCAAAATCTGGGGGCATCTTCCCCCAACCCTCTCACCTCTCCAGAGGAGTCAACATGCTCTGGTGCAGGCTAGCATAGAGTATTTCTGGCTGCAGGATTTTCCTGACTCTCAGCCCATTAGGGATGAAAGGAGGGGGTCCTGTGTTATGGAAAAGCTCCCTGACAGTCCACCAATGGGGGTGAAACACCTGTTTTCCTCTCCAACAGCCTGTGGATGAGCACAGACACCATCCCCACCACCCTGGACATCTGCAACCCACAGCTACTCCTGCCCCTTGTCCCCAGGCCTTTCCTCACAGCAAACCTTTGGTCAGGTTTGATTTTTTGCCTGTTTGTTTTCCCATCCCTCTTTCTGCTCCCTGACCTGACAAGCACTCCTTTTAGCAGAGTATTAATTATCATCACAGTGCTGGGACTGGTAATTATCCCTCCCTTGTGCTTCCTGGGCTTCCCAGCACGGCTTGCAACAAGGACAGGGTGAAACGGCTCAGCTGGCAAGGGGCTCATGGTGTGTGTCTGGGAGCTGTGGTAATTTTCCTGTGCCAGAGAGCAGGGAATGAAGGGATGAAGAAGAGGAAAAAGAGTAAATTGTCTCTTTAGGGTCAATGAAGAATGGAAGAACTCAGCTTGTAGCCTTTAGCCAGGGTGTTTTCTTCCCAGTGGCTCCCAGAGTTTATAACAGAGAAGGAAAACAGGAGTAACCTTAGTTTGTCCACCAGGAGAGGAAAAGCCCAGGAGGGATGAGAGGATGATAATAATGATGTTTGCCAGTGCAGAGAAACTACCTTGTAACAAGAAGAATGAGGGGAAAAAAAAATCAGAATAAAGACATATAGAAGGGTCACAGGGAGAAGATTTCAAGGATGTGGGTACACCTGCATGTTCCTCTGTGGGTGTTTGTATGTGCCAACTGCAACAGACTTTGCTTTTGGGGAACCACTCACAGGGCTCTCGTGGGCTGATCAGGAACAACTGGGCACAGCAGCACCTGTTTAGTTCTTTCACTGGTATGAACAGCCATGCTCATGGTTGGTTCACAGTCTGTCCAAAATAACTCATACTCACCTAGGGCATCGCATTTCTCAGCATTTTAAAATAAAATTAAAAACTCTGCATTTAACTCTGTCCCCTCACACCAGCCCAGTAATTCTGTAATACCTTGCTGTACTTTGATCCCAAAATTCCATGGTGACTGGCCAGCCAGGGCTGATGCTCCAAGATGTTCATCATTCCAGCACTGCTCTGGATCTGCCCTGGGAGGCTGTGGTCATGCTGAGCCCAGTGAGGAGGCACCACATGGGATAGCAGGGCCAGAGAGCATCACGGTGGGAGCCCAGATGCCTTCCCAGGCACAGTGCTACTGCCACTGCCAGAAATGCAACAGCTCTGACATGAATAGAGTGGAGGGGGGGGGGGAAAAAAAAATAAAAAAAGTACTCCTCTCTGGCCAAAACTATGATTTTTTTCTTCAGCAAAATGGCAACACTGTGCTAGTGGAAATTGCCTTTCATTACAGCAGGGAGGGGAAAGGAAGATAAAAATGAAATAAGCTGTGCTTTCCTTCCCTTTATGTCCTTTTCGTGAACCTGTAAGGATTCTTTCTGTCTGCTCCCCCCCCTCCCCAGTTTCCTGCAGCAGTGAGAAGTTTTATTAGAATTTATTGAGTACTTTGTCTAGGAATTTAAGGATCTCAAGCAAATCACAGCCCTGGCCTGGTGAGCACAGCTAATAGACACAGTAAGAGCACCTTTTATTTAGAATAGAGAAGCCAGGTGTCTGAGGGGAATTGGATGGGCACCCTTTCCCACAGCCACCCTCAAAAAATCAGTGCTGGGAGTAGAAATGAAATCCAGATCTACCTCTGTGTGAAAACCTGCCCATTGGCGGATTTCCCCCCAGTCCAGTGTTAACGATTAATTGTAGCAATGGAGCTGGGATGCTGAAGTCCTAAGCTAGAAAGCAACAATCTGCCCTAGCTACTGCTCTGTTCCATGTCCAGCATTGGGACAGATCTCCTGTGGGAGAGCTGAGGCCATATGTGAGTCCACTGACTCACCCACTGGCTGCCAATGGATATTCCTGCATGCAGCATCTTGGAGGTTGTGGGATCAAACTCTGCATCTTTTCCCTGGGGTGTTTCAGAGCACAGAGGTTGCTGAGTTTGTCAGGTAAGCCTTGGAGGGCACTTATTCCACAGAGATTCACTGTGCAGGTAAATCCCCACCCCATTCATGCTGGAAACCTTGTCCCTGGGGAATTAGGCAGAGTGGTTTGCATATTATTAGCAGGACAAAGACTTGGGCACCAAGGTGGTGATCAACCCTGCAGATAGACTTACCTGAGAAATTCCATCCTCAAACACACGGTGTTTGCAGCTGCCTTTGCAGCAAGGGAACTTTGAGCATCTTCTCTTCAACAGTGGAGACAGCTGGGTTTTCGGACTCGGAGTTAAGGAAGGTGATACTTGGCTCTCAGCTCTGCCATGTAACCTTGGTCAAATCACTGGCCACTTCGAATGAGATGGAAGAAGATTCAGTGCAGCAGCTCCTGAAGGTGGACAGACTCAACTTTCCATGTGCTTGGAGGAGCGGAGGTGCAACACCAAAGTGAGCTGGTGAGAGTGCCAGTACAGCTTCAGCCTCCTCCTCCTCCTCCTCCCTTGTCCCTGTTTTGGGGCAGCTGTGGATAACAGACAGTCTACACTGGCTGCCACTTTTTTGGCTGCTCCCTTTCCTGCTCAGCACAGACAGCCCAAATAAGATCTGGAATCCCCACGTGCCTCAGTTTCCCCATCTGTTAAACAAGGATAACCACTGGCTTCTGCTTTGGGCTGTCAGCACGGCACTGCCACGTAGGACCAGGCAGAAAAGGGCTTTCTCAGTGAGGGTGATCAGCACCCTGGAGCTGAGCAGCTCCCCTGGTTGGGCATCCCCCATCCACGGTGGCTCTGCTGGTTTTGGGCACGTGCTCATCCTTCCTGCATGCCAGATAAGGAACTGGCTCGGGAAACCGCATCCAGCCTCCATCTCATCTGAAGGCAGATTGCTCACGGGCGGAGGAAATCTCCTGGAGAGTGAACCTTGTCAGCAAAAATGCAAATATTTGGAGACAAAGTGTTCATTACAGCAGAACTTGATTTCAGGGTCAACCCTTTTTGCAGCAAATTGTTAGCCAGCTAAAATGTTTATTGTCACCACACTCTGGCAGTTTTGACAGTACCTATCAAGTTGAGCTTGACAATATCTGCATACGGCTTCTCCGGCTTTCCCTCACGCAGCCGTAAGAGGGATTTAAGGCAGAAGAAAACAGTCAACAGATAATTGGAACTATCCTCTTCTTTGTGGAAAAGCCAGGGCTGCCAGGGACTGGGGAGAACTGTTTAGGAAAAGGAAAGTGAGGCACAGGCTGTTGGTAAGACAGTGGTGGGGTGCGTGGAGAAATCTGTCGGTGATTTTAATTTTTTTCTGGTGCAAAACTGTAAACGTGGAACAATAAACTTCCCCCCAAGTCTGGCAGTGCATCACCAGAAATAAGACTACAAAGGGATGGTATTTCCTTTGGTCTTTCCCCGTGTGAGCCACGTGGCTTCCCAGGCCCCTTGGCAGGGAACATCCAGGTATCAGTGGAGTTTCTGTGATTCTCCTCCATTCCCATTTCTGTTCTCTTCTGTTCCCTTTGATGCCTGCACAGGACTGAGGCCAGTTGCACCTGGGAAGAGGATCACACTGCTGGCAAGCTCAGACCCCAGAGGGATGAGGTCCCATCTCTGCACTCTGCTCCAAGACCCAGAGATGGAGGGAATCAGGGCCAACTCTGCCTTGCTGATGAACAGAGAAAAGGGGAGGCAGCAGCAGAAATTTTGGGGAAAACGAGATCCAGGTGAGATGCTGATGAAAACACCAAGAAGGAGTAGATGAGGTGGCTGCAGCCACAAGGCCACCAATAAAATTTTGGGGCTCCCTTTGCTAGATAAAAGACAGCAGCTACCTGCTCAAGGAGGGATTCTTTTAACTCTGCTTTTTGCTCCTGCATGCCTTTACCTTTTCCCCCGGCTAATGCTCAGGGAAGGTGAGCCAGTCTGGATCCACTGTGAAGGGGTTTTGTTTCCATGCTTGCTGGAGCTGAGTGAAGGCTGTTTCATCTCAACAGGCTGCTCCCAACACCCCTTAATTTGAGATCTCCTGCATGCAGGAAGCAATGGAGTTGAGTGACCTTGCTGAATCCTGGCCGCTGCAGCTGCCGGAGAACAGGGGAGGAAAAGAAAAGAGGGGAGGAGGAAGAGGCACTTTGCTGTCTCCCATTAAAGCCCCAAGAGGCTGAAGATGAGAGAGCGGAAGTTTCAAATTGCCAGAACGTAATTCTGAAAGTCATTTTCCAAGCGCAGAGCCCTCCGCAATGTCACCTCTCATCTTCCAAGGTGGGGATTGAAGGGACAATAAAGCACAGAATATTCTGCAAAGGCAGAACTGTTAATTCAAAGAGGGAAGAGGTGCCAGTCCCCAAACAGGCTGTCTCACACCCCTTTCTGCCGGGAGAGCTGTGCAGTCAGATGTAGCCTCTTAGGGGGCCCAGCTACAGCTCCTTTCCTGAGCCACATCCAGGCTGGATGTATGAACCAGCTGAGCTAAGCAGGGCTTAGCCCAGTCCTTCTAAGAGCAAGGATCTCAAAAAAAATCCCACTTATTCAGCAGTTAGATTTTTAATTTGACTCAAACTCCTGCCTTTCACTTCAATCCAATGACAATGATTATTGCTATGGTTGTTTCCTTAGACCTCCCTGAGACCAGCAGAAGACCGTGATGGATGTGGGGAAGAAAAGGTGCACTTCAATATTCATACACCCTTCCCCAACCCAGCAAAGCTGTTCCTCAGCTCCCTCTCTTCCAGCTCTCTGCCTACAAAGAAATCTGGATTAAGGAGTTAGGTGTATTTAACAAAGACTTCGGCCCAGGACCTTGCCCCAGAGTGTGAATTGCCCTCTTTTTTTCTGCATGCTTTTCTAACCTGTATTCTAACTGCTTATCCCATAATGTTTATAAAATAAAAAATACTCAAATATTCAGGCATATAATATATCACTTTGTTCCATTCTTCTTATTACTGGTGCCACCTGTCCCTCCAAGCACAGGTTTTTCCCCTTTTCCAAATTAAGGAAGCTGACACTGGGCCAGTCTTGCTCTCTTTCTGCAAACACACTTATTTGCCCACCTGGGTGAGGATGATGAATTTTTACACTGACAGTCAATTTTTCCAGGCAAGCTCTCCTCTCTCCCAGTTTCAGAAATGGCACTTTTCCTTCCCTGCAGGCCAGGGCTGGCCCACGGAAAGAGCTGGCCTTCTTTTAATCCGGGCTGATGAGCAGAGAGTAGGGGGTCACACAACCTAGAGATGGTACTTTGTCTTCTGAGACAATGGGGTGACAAAGTTCAGTGCTATCCCTGGTTAGTGGTATTATTATCATTATTATTATTATTATCATTATTATTATTATTATTAATTATTATTTCCTGGTAACTATTTCCTTGCTTTTCCATCTGGGAGGCCAATGAGAGTACTGCTTGCTGGCCTGTATCCAGTTTTCTCCAGCTGGGATCCGTTCAGTCCAATGTTGCCATCTGTCCTTTGAGGCAGGGGGACATCCTCTTCCATTCTGGATCTCTCCTAGAACAAATTCCCCCTTTCCCTTCCCCAGTGCACCTTGGACTTGACCAAAGCATCCCACAAGCTGTACGTGGCCACCATTAGACTCATGGATTTCTAAACCAGCTTGGGCATGCAAGAGTCCAGTGACTGCCCTGCTGACTGCCCAGAGCCCTGCCAGCCTGGGGACTGCCTGCAGGACTGTGCCATGTGTCCCTGCCCACAGGGTGAGCTGGGGGGGATTATCACTCCACAAACAGATAATGTGTCTTTTGGGGTCTCCCTTTCATAATGCAGGTGGATTTACATGGGCAGATAGCAATAGGACAAGGGGGAATGCTTTTAAACTAGTGGAGGTGAGATTTAGATTAGATATTAGGAAAGAAATCTCCCCTGTGAGGGTCATGAGGCCCTGGCACAGGTTGCCCAGAGAAGCTGTGGCTGCCCAATCCCTGGAAGTGTTCAAGGCCGGGTTGGATGGATCTTGGAGCAACCTGTTCTAATGGAAGGTGCCCCCGCCCCTGGCAAAGGGTTGGAATGAAATGGTCTTTAAGGTCGCTTCCAGCCCAAACCATTCCATGGCTGGACTCCCTGGGGATGCTTCGCCCCCCCCCCACACCCCTCCACTGGGATGTGACGTCATCACTTCATCTCTTCCCTAATTACAGGCAGGAGGGAGGTGCTGAGCCCCCGCCCGCTGGCGAGGACGGGTCCCCTTCCCCATCTGCCCCCTCTCCGGGCTGGGAGGGGGGGGCAGTGAGGGGGGGTGCGCATCCCCGGGGCGGGGGCGGGGGGGACCGGATTGGCCGCCGAGTGCGCTGCGGGGATTTTGCGGCGCGGCCCCATTGGCCGCCACCGCCCATAAGTTTTTGCTCCGGACGGGAACTTTTCCCAGGGATGATGGAGTAACCCCGAGCGGCTCCGCGCCCGCTCCCCCAGCCGCCCCGGGCCAGGCAGCCACCGCCACCCGGCAAGGATGAAGCTCTGCGGGACCTTCCTCGGTTCGTAGCCGTTCGCCGGAGGATGGGAGGGGTGGGGTGTGAGCGTAGGGAGGCTGTTCCTTACTGTGTCTCCTGCGTTTCTCCTCTGAAACACTTGAGCTGCTTAATTCTGCCTGAGTCACGCCTTGGCAAAGGGGCTTGGTTGCCGTGAGGGGGGAGGATCGCGGACTCACAAATTACCCCGTCTCTCCTAGTTTTATATTTTCCTCCCCAGTGCCGTGGCAGAAAGGGGTTTCCGAGCGTGTTTCGGAGCGGAGTTTTCCCGTGTTTGCGTTCAGCAAGCGGGGTCCGGGTCTCACCCCCGCCCCTCCTCGCTTTGCTCCGGGCTCGGCTGCGAAAGGTTCCAGGTTGCGGGGGGTGCGAGGCCCCCGGTGCTGCTGCTCCGAGGCACCGGCGGAGCTTTGTCCCCGCTGCCGCGGGTTTCACCTAATTACAAAGGACGAGGAGCGAAGGGGAGGGTGGTGAGGAGAAAATCCTGTTTTCTGCAGCTTCTGGTCACAGTTCTGCTGGGGAAGGGGGTGATGGTTTGATTTGGCTTTGTGTGTGCGTCCCCCCTCTTCCCCCTCCGCACGTTGTTGGATAATAAAGGGATGTGTGTGTGTGGGGGGGGATGCTATTAAATAAAAAGTTAGTTCGTGCCTGTTCAGCCGGTGTGTGTTTCAGTGCCCGCATTAACTGAGGCACAAAGGAGGAAGTTTTGGGATAATGCGAGGTGCCTTTTGCAAACGATGGTGATTGCTCCAATTGTTGTTCTTCAGGGAGAAAAGAGCTCTAGATTTGGGTTAGACAAAGGCATTGCCTTTTCGGGAAAGGAACCGCCCAAATCGGGGAGAAGGGGCGCGCTGGAGAGCGAGCAAAGGGTTATTAAAAGTTTTTTGTGCCTGTGCATGTTGTTCCATCTGCCAGGGGCCTGTAGTGGGCAGGTTTCTCTGCAACCCTTCAGCTGTTCCATATACAATATTAATGCTGGCCATTTCTATTCGGCATACAACAGCACTAATTGTAGTCTGAGGCATTAAGGCAGCCAGCCCATCTGCATAGAAGCTTTCAGAAAGAAACAAGGAGGGGAAAAAAAAAAAATCTTTCACCCCCAGCTGGTAACCGGAGAAGTTGGTGCCAATTACGAATGCGTAAAGTTTGAGATCTAATTTTCTTTGAAACAGACTCAAAGAAGCCAATGGAACAGAGTGCGGTGGGTTTATGTCTGTGTTTACACAGGCAAATGGAGTTTTATTTTAAATAAATTTAAACTTGAAGCGCTTGATCTGAAAACACGAGTACAGTAAGATTAAAAAAAAAATAGAAAAGGCATGTAGAGCAGTGAAGGGGAGGGGCGTGAAGGGACTCTACTTGTAAAAATCCTCTCTAGGTTTAGCTCCGCTGGAGCCCCGCAGACAGGGACCCTCAGAGCCCGTGTCTCAACACCCTGAAGATGAAAATATGTGAACATTTATTTTATACCTCTCTGCTGCACGGCTCCCTTTAGGGAAGAGACAGCTCTTTCAGACCTGGAAACACGCGATAATTATGTGCTCTCTGAAAACAGCTGTAAAGTGACTCTGGAGAGACTGGGGGGGAGGGAGGGAGAACATAAAAAAAAAAAAAAAAAAGGTTGAAAAATGCTTAAAAAGATGGAAACTGCGCTGAGGAGGGAGCGGGTGGAGCTGTCCGTGGTGCTGACCCGTCGCCGCTCTGGAGCCCACGCGTGGCCTCGCGTACCCCCACGGGCTCCTCCGGCATGGGGGGAGCGCCTGTTGGCCTGAGACGGAGGTCTTCGAGGGTAGGGAGGGGCTTGGGGGCGCGAGATGGGAATTCCTGCCGCTGCCGAAGTTGGTGGTGGTGCGAAACTCGGAGGAAAGCGCCGCTTGTTTGCGGCGTGTGGGGAGATTTTGGGAAGGAACGGAGAGAAGTCTGGCGAGTTTGGGAACAAAGAAAAGCCAAACACCCTCTCGCAGCCCAGAGCTCGGGAGAGTGGTATCAAAGCTGTCAGCTGCCTTAGGGCTTCTAGGTGCGTCGCGTGTTAATAAATGCAACAACAGCAATAATAAAATTCATCTCTTAACGCTTGGAGAGGCACATGTGTGCGCTCACATCCGTGCAGTGTGCGCGTGCACCAATTTATGTGGAAGCACACACAAGTAAACACACTTCCCTCCTGCCTTCCAGCCGATCTATTGTGCTTTTGTTTCTCAAGTTTTAGCATTACGTCTCCAAATGAAATAGCGGTGGAGAGGAGCAGGCAGCATTGTGAGCACAGAGGAGCGGAGTCCACCCAGCCCTCCCTTTGATTCTATCGCGGGTGCAGAACAATGGAGATGCAGTGTAGCACCAGGCCTGCTGCCTGCAGATAAGAGTTTAATAGAATTTCTGAATGCCAAAGGTTTAGGATGTAAAATATCCCTATCTTCGTGGCGTGTCCAAAGGAGATAGAAAACAGCTTTTCAGGAGTACTCTCTGCTGAATATCTCCTTTATGTTAATGGTTTAGGAGCACATCAGGCTGGCAAGCCATGGAAATGGGCATCATAAGAATCTCCAAAGCGGCCTCAACAGTTTAAAATTAGTATTTCCATCACCCACTCCCCAGTAAAATGCCTGAGATGGGAAATGGAATCACTCCTGCCACGTGCCCTGTGACGGTCCGTGGGTGAGATGGGGTTGCTGCCAGGCAGGTGTCCAGCTTTGGGCAGCTGGAGAGGCTTTTCCTGCTCCTGCCTGCACCTGACCTGACCAGGGCAGGGGTGAACTGGAGAGGTGTCTGGGGCCTGTGTGGCTCTGTAGCTGGAGTTTTCCACAGGGGAGCACATCCCCAGCAGGATTTAGCTTTTCCTGCCAGGCTCTACCTCTGCTCTGTCGGCTCTCTAAGGACTCCTGGGGTCTTTTTACATTTGTGAGCTCCTGCATCTTTTTGGAAATCTTCATTAAGGTGACAGTGAAGCCTTAATTGTCTCGGTGATGCTGGGGGTGGCACGAGGGTGCAGGGAAAAGCGATGGGTAGAAAAGTGTGTGTGTGTCCCCCCATCCCCGTGGGGCTGCAGCCTGCCTGTATTTTCCCCCACTATTTCCAAAAAGTTGTAATCTAAGTGCTAATGCTCTGATCTGTCAGGGGGCATGGATGGGATGTGCTAATGCCCTTCCTGCCACACGGTGCCAGGGTCTCTCCCCAGAGCCTCCCTCCCTCCAACTCGGAGAAGACTTTTTCCTCCCAGAAGTGGCCAGATCTCCATCAAACAGAGCATTTTCAAGGAAAAATGATGAAAAGTGTGACTCTTTCTGGGAGGAAAAGATGCATAATGCAGGAACATGCACTTTTCTCACTTAAAAAGTCTCCACACTATTTTAGTCACTATCTTCTGTTAGGACTTTTCCTTATGTTGTTCTTCCCATCACGAAGTCCAGAATGTAACCACCTGGGCTATGATCTCTCTTTCCCGGAGTGAGGTGTTGTCTGCTGGGAATGCGTTGTGTCATCATTATTTTTTTTTTTCCTTTTTTAAGGGGAAGGGGAAAAAAAAATAAAATATTTATACACCTTTTAACCACTCACTTTTGAATATGTATATCAGCTAATATGCAATACTTCCAGGTTCATAGAGGCGATAAATTTCCCAGTCTGTTCTTTATGGTGATAGGTCATCTTCCTAACCACCAATAAATATTGTAAAGTACTTTCGCTGGAGCTGTGCTAACCCAGGGCATCTGTCACTCGCTGCTTGCTGCTATTAGGAATTATTGGGCCGTACCACGCTTCGGGATGCGCGGGGGGGACACGGCACGGCGCTTGTCGCGCTCGCCGTCCTTTTGTGTTGCTGCTATCAAAGGAGCCCCGAGCCTCGTGCATATTAATTATGAATCAGCTCGGGTAAAATCATTCACCTTCTGCTGGGTCTTGGGGAGGGGGGGAGTGCGAGGAGAGAGGGGCTGGCGGGGCTGGGAGAGCCCCAACTCTCTGTGCACTCAAGGCAGCAGCTCCATCTCTCTCGCTCGCTCTCTTTGATGCTATACTGTAAATTTATTTCACCTCAGAGAGTAAACAGATATATTGCAACCCCAAGGGTTCATGGGTAGTGTATTTACAAAGGGAAGGCGCAGCAAGCCCCCTCTGTGCCATTTCCATTAATGAGAGCGGTCATTAAGTAAATGAGACATTGCCTTTAGCAGGCTTAAGAGTTCACACACTAAGGAGTATCAGATATTTAATTGAAACCAACAACCCGTCTTACACGCGTGTTACTGGTGTAGGGAAGTGGGCTGCCCTCCAAGAACTCTCCCCCCACAACCTCCCCCATGCAAATTTCATGATTGGTTTCCGTGATGTCATTTTGTAAAGGGGCAGACAATAGCTGTGGGGAAAGGTAAGTCAATATTATGTTCTTTCGCTGACAAAGGCAGATAATGCTGGTTTTTTTCTTTTCTTTTTTTTTTTTCCTCTTGTTCTTTTTTCTTTTTTTTTTCCCCTCTCCCCTCCCCTCCCTTGGATTGAGACAGAGGGGAAAGGCTTTCGGAGCTCACAGTTGATGTAAACAGACGCAGGCGTTTCGCCTTTACAGCACGAAGGCTGGGTTGTTGTTTTGAAAATTGCACTGGAGAACCGAGGGGATTTTTATGATGATCATCATGCTCCTAGGTCCATCTTTACTCCCTCGCTCTCTCGCCGGATGCGAGACGCTAGTGGACATGTTATGCTTCTGACTGAAAAGAGGTTGAATAAGATGAGAAAGGAGGAGATTTACTAAAAAAAAAAAAAAAAAAAAAAAAAAAAAAAAAGGCACAACGTCGCGTTCAGCCGGGAAACTTTCTGAATATTTCTGGAAGAGGATGCTTGCCGGGTTTGTGAACCGCGAGATCGGTGGATGTTTATCCGGAGGGAGGTGTTAGCAGAAGACGCTCCCGGGCGCCGGGAGGAGTTTGCGCCGGCGGCGGCGGCCCCGCGGCCGCGGAGCTCTCGGAGGTGCTGACGGCCGGGCGCGGGACCGGGGGCTCCGCGCGTCCCTCCCCGGGCTCCCCCCACGCCCCCAGCCCCCTTCCTGCAAGAACTCCGGCCCCAGTCCGCAGCTCCTCACTCCTGGGGCACTGGGGAGCCCCGCGGACCCCTCGCCCGGGGACGCGGGTGCGGAGGGCTGGCGACCGCCCGCTCCGCTCGCTCCTGACACTGCCAGACTTTTATTTTTTTTTCTCCTTTTCTTTTTTTTTTTTTTTTCGATTTTCCGCCCCCCCTCTTCTTTCCAAATATTGCCTACTTTAGAGTTCTCTATTTATAGCAGCGAGGCACAAGGGAAGTGTGCCATGTTTGTGGATTTCTCTCTATACGTTGACCACGACAGAAATCTGCGTGTTCTTATTTTTAGCTTGCTCGGAAGAGGCTTTGCTTGGCTAATCTCTTTATCAATTTTAGCAAAGTTTGTTGCCGTTGTTGTTTCGTGGGTAATTTGGGGAGGGAGCGAGGGGCAGGGGGCTGGTGCCTGAGGATGTGCTTGCGCTGCGATCGACCCCGGCGAGTTAGGCTGAGTTTGGGGCGCAGTTTGCCCGCGGGTAGGACCAACCCTCCTCGGGGAGGGGGCCCCAAAAGGGGGACTCGGCACCCTCCGAGGCTCTCCCACGCGAAAGGGCAGGTCGTGGGGATCAGCCCTCTCGGAGCAGGAGGCTTGGGGCATGCCAACCTCCCCAGAGCCGGGCAGGGGAGAGGGCAGGCTGCCCTCTCACCTCACCCCATCCCACTCCCCCGCCGCCCCTCTCCCCCGAGCCGGCCAGGCAGTGGTGCGGGGGGCAGCCGCTCTCCTGCTATTGTTGAGCCCCCTCGCTCCAAAGAGCCGCTGAAAACAAGTGCAAAAAGCCCCGGCTAAAACATCGCCATCGCCCTGCCGCTACTTTTAGTTATTTTTTTTTCTTTCTTTCCCTCTCTCTCTCTCGTTGGCTCATCTGCTGTTATTATCAGCCTTTTCCATATGGCCACTTTAATTAATGGCAGACAAAAGGGAGTTTGGGGCGGGGGTGGGGGGAAGAAATCTAGGAATTAGAGTTTATAGTTGGTTTGTCTCCCTCTGATGCTGTCATAGAAACCAGAAGCAAAGATGCCGCCTTTCCACTTCTTTGTATGATCCTGTTTATTGTTCCCGAGCGGCGCAGATTGGAGCAGGCGCGTGTTGCAAAGCACAAACCAGCGCCGGCTGCTGCGGCCGGGAAACCCGGGCACAACTTGTCCCCTTCGGCTCCTTCAAACCTGCCTACCCCCTCTCCCCTCCCCTCCCCTTCTTCTCCTGCCTCGGGAAGAACAAGGAGAACTTGGTTTTCCTTTTTATGCTTTCTCTCTTTTTTTTCCTTTTCTCTTTTCTCTTTTTTTTTTCTTCCCAAGTGATGTTGTTCCGTGGGATCCCCGCCGCACAAAGAGTAGGAGAACTCCTCAAAGTTGGGGTTTTCCCTTCCCAGAAAGCAGACGGGAGTTGCCCCCTGTGTCCCGGCGGAATTGGGGTCCTTGTACCCCCGGAACGGCAGGTCCAGCTCTGTCCTGGGGTGCTGTTACAGAGGGAATACCGACCCCGCCGGGGGTGGGTGGCCTCGGTCGAGGGTGGCGACTTTCCGGGGGTCCCGTCCAGGAGGGGTCTGGGTGGGCAGTCCCGCTTGTCTCCTGCTCAGTCCCGAGAAAGGGACCGTGAATCCGCACCCCCTTCCCCCATAGGGTCACCACCGGCCCGCGGCAACTCTCGGGGGGAGAGGGAGAAGGGGGACCCTTGTAGGACAGCCAGAAACTCCGCCCGTCCCTTCCTCCTGGGAGCACCTGCAGTGGGGATCCCCGGGGCTTGGCCCGGCTGGAGGAGCCAGCGCTGCGGGACGGTGCTTACGGTCACTGCCAGGGATGACTTTGGGACGAGATGCCTCCTCCACTTCGGGCAATTCCTGGGCTGGAAGCGAGCGAGAACCCCTTCCCCTGCAGAGCCCAAACCTCCCCCTTTCTCTGCACACCTCCCACTCAGTCCGAGCTACTCCGGTCCGAGCCCGGTCCCTTTGCCCCTGGAACCACCTTTGTCCCCAGGGCTGGGGGGACAGGGACCAGGGGGACAGCAGCCCGGAGGCTGGGGGGCTGCCCCTCCTACATCCCCCGGCTGTTGTTTTATAGAGGTGCGCTGTACCCGAGAATGTCCCCGGGCTGGGGTGTGAGGCAAGGGAGGGCACAGCGAGCTCAGGTGCCTTCCCAGCGGGGCCGGGACTGTCCCCAGCAACAGGGAGCCCCAAACTGGGGGTGGGCAGGAGCAGGAGAAGGCCTCGCTCTGCTTCTCCCCTGTCCCGTCCCGCAGAGCCCCGGGAGCCGGAGCGGGGCGGCCGCGGATCCTGGCAGTCGATGATGATGATGATGATGAGGGCAGGGCTGACTTCGCAAGACGTAGCTCGGCGTCAGAGCAGCTGCCATTTTAGCAGATGGTGCTAAACTTCCCCCGTCCGCCGCCCCCTCCCCGTGAAGGCTCGGCTTTGGGGTGCTGCCTTCAAACTTGGGTTCTGGATGGGACACGACTCTCTTTTTGTGGGGAGCAGTGCACCCTAAGTCAGCAATACCCCTGGAAAGGCTGAACGACACAGCTTTAATGCTCAGGAATATAAACTCTTCTCCCTCTCTGAAATCCCACTATGCTTTTGCATCAGGGCTTGAGGAGGGCAGGTGAGGTTGCACTCCCAAACCCCAAAAATCAGTCTGTGCAATGCAAAATGGTCTCTAGCTCCGGTACCGGGCAAAGCTCTCCTTTCACAACCTCTGGTGGGGATTATTCTGTAAGGGATGATGCCATCCCCACTCTAAAGTTTGGGGAGAACCCTCTGCCCCCCTCGAGCAGAGCAAGGAAGGGGAAGCGGCAGGTTTACAGTAAAGGCTGGAGCCACGGCTGGGCTGGGCTGGGCTTCCCAGAAGACATGAGACGAGGCGTGGGAAGGGGAGGGAGGGGCGGGGAAGCATCGCCTTACGGCTGGGAAGTCAGATGTGAGAGTCTAATGGCAAAGTGGGGCACAGGACCCGCTCTCTGCTTTGCTTTGCTTCGCTTTGCTTTGCATGCGTGTGTGTCAATTTGTCAGTGGAAGGGCTTGTTTTTACGGCTGTAAACTGTGGTGTGGCTTAGTTGCTAAAGCTCTTCCCTTAATGACAAAGGGCGTCTCCTGCTGTCACTTTGTAGCTGTTCCTCTTCCTTATACGCGGGAGCTGAGCATGGAGGAGCCACGCTGCAAAAACTTCTAGAGCTGAGAATACACTGCTGTGTGTTCCTCTTCCTCCCCCAGCAAATCCCCTCTGGGTTATTTGTTGTGCAGGTGCTGTTTGCTCCCTGGCTGTGCATGCTGGCACTCAGGAGGGAGGCCAAGGTGGCCTCAGACTCCAGGTTTATTTGGCTTTTTTTGGGAGCTAGCAGCTGTGTGAAAGGGATTATTGATCTGGCATTAACTACCATACACCCTCTTAGTTCCCAGGTATTTCTGGAGTTTTGGCAGGGCAAAAGTTGCTGTCAGCAAACCTCATTCTTTCCACCTTTTTTTCCCACCTTTTCACGTGGGTTTTACTGGTTTCTATGAAGACTAACTACACTATCTATGTACACGTGCTGGTCTCCTTGGGTGTGAGGTGCAGGGTCCACTGGTGTCTCTGATATTCTTAAGGCTGGATTGTGTGAAACCTCCCATCGTAAAATATTTGTATCACTTCTGAGGCTGCTTACCATTGCAAAGCAGAAGTTTGATCCACAGGCCAATCCTTAGAAAGAAGAGGATCATGCTGTGAATAGAGAAGTGGGGTGATAAGCACAGGCTGTGAAAAGTTTCTGGGGTGGAGAAATGCCTCAAAACACCTTGCTCTGTGTGGGAGCAGCAGCCCAGGAGGGCATCCCTCGACTTCCCAGAGCTGCTTTCTTACTGTGGCTGTTTTTGGGCAGATCCTAGAGGAAAAAAGGCAGGCATTGCTCTGGCTTGTTTACAGGTGAAACTGGGGGGAGGATATGGGCTGGGAGCATGGCTGGAGCTTTATCCCAGCATGCTGCTCCTCTGCTGCTCCCATCAGAGCATCCTGGGGTACCAATAGCCATGCACACATTCATGTGTGACTCAGATGCCTGGTGTGTTTTAGAGCAGCAAGGAAAGGAAATTAGCTGGGAAAGCTTGCCCAGGGAAGGGTGGCCTGGTGTGAAAGGAAGTCAAGAAAGGGAAATGGGGAATTCCCAGCATAGTTTGTGTGAGGAAAGGGTGGCCAAGATCACCTTGTCCTACCAGCTGGACTATTTCCAGCAAACCTCAGTCTTAGGGCAGAATACTGAAGTGCAATGCTCTGCAATACTCTGCTTTTCAGTTTGGTTTGGTTTAGGGGGGGAAAAAAGAAAAAGAGGAAAAAAATAATTTTCACCTAAATTAAAATACTTTTGATCTTTGTCTTTCATTGAACTTTTTGCTTCAGAGAGAATAGATTAATAAACACTTTCAAATGGAAAAACATAGTTTGGAAAGGTTCCCCTTTCATCTTTAACACAGAGCTTTAATGCTAACCTGGGTATGAGCCGGCTGTCCCCCCATTCCTTTTCTCTTGCTTTTTTTTTAATCTTAACAACAATAAATTTGCTTTTATTGTGATCATGCTGGCCTTTACTGGTCACTTTTTATTCTTTCCTTTTTTATTTTGAAGTCAGCACATTAAAGAAAAAAAAATCGCAATGTTATTTTAATCAGACCAAATGAAAGAGCAAATCAGAGCGAGAATTTTAATCTGCCCCAAGCAAAACTGCCTTGTACATCTGTCATGTTGGGATTAGTGGAACTCTTTAAAGAAGCTGAAGACTTTTTAAACAAAGTATTAAACATTTGTGACCTGATTTCCATTCTTACAATATTCTCATTAATAAGAGTGCAGGCTGAAAAGACATCTGTTAGGTCCTATTTGTTTTAAGAATATTAAAGGCTAATAAGAATATTGGAGGGGGTGTATGTGTGTGTGTGGGGAATCTAAGTGCAATATTTAGAACCAGATTTCAAAGCTGCAGTTTTCCAAAGTGATTCTGGGTCTGACTTGGTGCAGGGTGGGGGGAAGGAGGAATCTTGGTCATGGAGTTGGATGCATGTTGGTCTTGGTCAGTTTAGGGTGTTGGTGCCTGGGTGAGGCTTTCCTGAAGGCTCAGACCTTTGCCTGGGGCTCCATCCCTGCTTCAGGAGGGGAGAATGAGAAAACTCTGCCTTTCCAAGATAAAATTTAGGCTGGAATGATACAGAAGCAGAGATGCAGCCTTGAACTGTAGACAAGTACAACTGGCACGTGTGTGTCACCTGCACTCATCCAGTGCTGCCTTGGACCAGCCAGAGAACAGAGTAGGAAGGGAGTGAAAACGTCCTTCTTGGTTTTGCTGCTTGTGTTTTGTTTGATGGGAAGGCAGTTAAAGTAAATGGCCCAGCTTGGACCCCTAAGGAAAAAAATGAAGCCAGGCATGTGTTCAGTAAAGTACTTGCTGAAAGAAGCCTTCACTATTAATGTGGGTATATGGTTTAAGAGAAGGTTGCTGTTGACTGCAATCTTTGCATCTTGTTTATGCTTGCCGGGTAAAATATTAACTAAAGCATCTGAACATAAAGTTCTGGTGTGAAAGAATATCAGCAGGGGAGAGCCATATGGTGCCAGGCTGCGAACAAAATACCAAACGCTGGAGATTCCTTTTTGCAGAAGACTGAAAACTCTCGTTCCCATCCATAATACATGAGCTCACGCCTTTGATTACTCTAAACATTAGTCCAAGCGGTACAGGCGTCTCTTTGGAGCTTACACAACTTAGGGCACTCGGTGCTCTTCCCCCTCTTCCTTTACATAAAAGGAATCGATGTCGAGCTGTTAAGATACAAATATCCAATATGCTGTAAGACAATATGTTTCCGAAACTGCTGCGTAAGCTGCCTTTCCTCTAATTAAATATAAACTGCAGCAGAGACTCGGGTTTCTTCGTTCCTTTGCTTGAAACTGTTTGGCAGGCGCGTGGCTCTCCCTAGGACATCATCTGCGAGTCAGGTCTCTGCCAGTTTTGGGGGAGCCTCTTGCTCCTTGTGGGTGCAACCAGAACCTTTCTGATCGATGCTGAGGACTGTAATTGTCTCTCTGAGCAGCAGCTCAGGGGCACGTTTACCTGAAGCCTCCCTGCAAGCCAAGAGTCAGGTGTATTCAGCAGCGATGGATTCAAACCCCACATTAGGAGGATCCCCTGGTGAATATTATTAGAAGGTACAAGAGATGGCTCTGGGAGAGCTTTCATGCACACAGTATTTAAAAACCAAGGTATTGCTGGAAAAATCTATAGGTGACACTCTAAGCACTTTTGAATTTTTCTTTTTTTTTCTTCTTTTTTTTTTTTTTTTTTTAAACAGTCCCTTGAAACCAGCAATTTGATGTTGATTAACTTGCACTTGTCACTGGGCTCCTTGAATGTGGCTGGTTAAGGTTTGTGGGAAGCACCCCACCACACGAGTGTAAAAACACCCACATAGTGCAGAGAAGCCTTCCCAGCAGCTGCCTTTGGTTAACCCACATTTCAGAGCTGGAGCCTTTCCCTGTTCCTCATGCTCTCCAGCCTGGGAGAGGCAGCTCTGGGGGTTGGAAGGTGATAACTGTCTGGCAGTCACGGGTTTGGGGCCAAAGCTTGCATTTGAGTCACCTGTTTCAGCTCTTGGACATCCAAACCCTCTTGGAAGTACATCAAGTTTAGCACCTAAAAGCAGAATTAGCTTTTCCTCTTTCATCACTGGCTTTTCCCAATTTGGCTGTATGTGCAGTGCAGGGTGATGGGAAGGGAATTAAGTCAAAGCTGAAACCCTATTGACTGAATGTCTGGTGAAAGTTTGTGATGTTGTGTCTCAAGCAGAGGTTGCTCCACTGTGCTGCTGGGATAAGTGAAGGTGTCAGATGGGCTTTGAAAGAAGTTGCCTGATTTAAGCCTAAAGCTACCTTCTAGTGGGGCTTGAAGTCTAAAATGAGCCTTCCTGGGGCACATGTGTTTGGTCCTTGCTATACCCAAAATCCAAGTGCATGTGTGGGAATGAGAGGAAAACAAAATTAATTCCCTTCCCTGATAAAGGAAAACAAAATCTTTATTTGCAAGAGATCAGAATCGTTGGGTGGGTGAGATTCCAGGTAAAGCTATCTTGACCAAAGTTAGCCCAACTTGAGAGGCTCTGCAGAGGGGGACAGTCAATTCATCCCTCTGAAAGCTGATGTTGCCATGAGAACGTCTGGATTTCCAGCTTCTCCTGCTTTTGCATACGTTTCTCTTCCATAATTCTGAAGCTTTGCATCTAGCGAGCTTCTGGCAAGTGGAGTTAAAGGTTTGTTTGTTGCCCTCAATATTTTGATGTAATTAGTCAGCGAGTAACTCGCTGCTTTTGCCCAGAGAGATGCGCTCTCCAAGAACACAAGTGACAGGAGAGGACTAATAGCCTTCTGGAGAGAGCTGCTCCATTTTTTTTTTTTTATTACAAACAAAAAAAGTAAAGAAAAAAAAAAAGTGCCTGGGAGCAATGTTATTGCTTTAAAAAAAAATGACATTTGAAACAGTTAACTCCGCCTGCGGTGTCTCAGCGGAGCACGGGGTTGTCAGCTTCTCTCTCACATTCCCGAGAAACTTTCTGCTCCCTCCCATCATGGAGCAGCTTCCTGGCTGCTGGGGAGGAAGGTGGCTCTGGCAGGTCGGCTGCTCCTGCTGCACTCACCCACTGAGCAGGGAGCACTGCTGAGGAGAGCGAGGACTCCCTGCAGGAAAGGGGAGGGTTGGGAGAAAATGATTTGGAGGAGAGAGAAACTTCTGACTCACGGGATGTGAGCTGATCCTTGGCTGTGGGGCCTGGGGGTGACAGCACTGCTGGGGACTTTGGGCTTTCTCTGCTGCTGGCTCAGTGCTGGGACAAAACCAGTGCAGCACAGTGGGCTCAGCCCGTGCAAGTGGCAGGAAGTGAGGACGAAAGCTGCTCTGAGAGCAGTGCCCATGGGTGCCCAGCTGCTGCCTCATCCCTCCTCCTCGTTGCCCCTGAGTCGTATTCCCAAGCAAGCAAAGGCTGTAGGAAGGACAGAAAGGTATCACTCGTCTCTATTTAATTTCAATTACACAGAGCCTGCAGGAGCGCTCAGAGCAGTGCCAGCAGGGCCATAAACCTCACATATTTGATGATTCTCCTCTCCAGGCAAGCAGTGCACAGCAGCCACCCCACTCAGCAGCAACAGTCCTGGGGGCTGGGACACTCCGGCTGGCAGAGCTGCTGCTGCACTGGGGACTCCTCTTTGATAAGCTGACCATTCCAAAGCATTTATTGCCTCATTTCACAGTGTGCAGTGGGGTACCGTGTGTGCCCCTGGTCTGGGGGGCGCTTGGTGAGGGAATGGGCTTCGTTTTGAGTGTGCTGAGCCCACGCCGTGGGAGGGGGTGCTGGTGGGAGCTGAGAGCCAGCGGGCGCTGAGCAAAGCTGCCTCGTGCCCCAGGGGAGTTGTTGCTGCATGATGATCTCACCTCCTTTTATGCCTTATTGCTTCTGTCTCTCTGACTCCATATGACACACGCTTACGTGTCAACTTTTCACTTCTTATATGGCAGCAGAGAGGAAAGGCTTAGTATGATAAAGACAAGCTGGCAGCTGGGAAGTAGCCCATTTAGTCATCTAACTTTGCGTCAGAGGCACTGCCAGCCCCTTCCCTGGCCCTTTCAGGCAGCTTCTCCCTCCTCTATCTGACCTGGTGTCACATGTGGTAGAAATCCCTGCCAGAAATCCACCTGCCTGAGCAAGCACTGTTGATGGGCCCCAGTCCTGTGCTGGGGACAAGATGATCTGTGTCCCTCAAACCCCTCTGTGTGCCCAACTTGGGCCAACGTTGGGCAGAAATAATGTGGGGTTTTTATTTTAGCTATTGTGGGTTTTTTTTGCAGCTCTGTTTTTATCTAGAATCTGTGGGGCTGAGGGTAAGGTCCCACCACAGATTCAAATTCACTTTGGCTGTGACAGTCAACACTGGGGCAGCTCCAGTGGTTTGGAGCCCAGAAGGAAACTCAGGTCATTGACAGTTAAATCTGTGGATGACTAAAATGGTGGAGGTTTCTTCTGCTCTCCCTGAATGCTGTGGAAATTTATATTTGCTGATCAGAAGCTGATCTGAGCTGAACCCTGTGCTGCCTTGTCCCAGGAAGGTTGTCTTTAGCTGGCTTTCCTCCCTTGCTATTTCTGCATGCAAAGAACTTAATTTATTACCTTTGCTTTTTACATTTGGCTTCCCCCCAGTGTGCAGCCTTGCACCCTCCTCTGCAGGCACAGTGCTCAGGCTCTCTCTTCCTCTTCCTTCTTGGTTTCCAAAGTGATGATAGAGCAGTTTGGATACAGTGGGTCAAATACTTGAGTTGGATCAATGCATCCAGCTCAGTCTGTTTTGACATCCATCCGTGCTTGGAGTACCTCCCTGCGTGGGCCTAGAGCAGCTGTGGGGAAGGGAAGGCTTTGGTTTCAGCAGTTGCTGAGGCCTCCTTTGCCCTTCAGCTTGTTGGGGTGAGGTCATGCAACCAGTCTGTGGGGGACAACCCTGTCCCCATCCCCACGGGTGGGGAGATGCACACAGTGTTGTGGCTGCTGCCGTGGTGGAGGTGGAATCAGCACTCTGCTGCCCTCCCTGGAGGTTTACCCTTCTCTCACCAGCTGGGAGAAATAGAGGTGAACTGGAGGAGTCTCATAGCTGAAATCCCCTACTATCATTTGTTCCTCTGGGTGCATTTATCTCACCCTGGCTTGCACAGGGGGTTTGACCCTTCCTGAGGGCTCCTGTGCATCAGCAGCACCGTGGGAAGGGTTCTACAAGACCAGAGATGCTCTTGTAACCTCACCCTGAGCCGTCAGGCCTTTTCCTTCAGCAGCAACGTGTCTTGGAGCTGCTTCCTTCCCGCTGGCCCAAGACAAGCTTATCCAAAACCATCTCTGAGAATTTTATCTGTGCTGAGTTCTCCTGCTGGTGTTTCGACACGTCGGCTCCACAGAGGCTTTCAGTTTGGTATGAAAAAGTAATTATTGCCGGGGTGCAGTTTAGCTGTTGTGTTTTACAGTGCTGGTAAGGTTAAAAGAAATAATAATAATAATATAAGAAAGACTCAGCCAGAGTAACTGCCTGCAACATGCTATTTGCATTTTTAAGGAAATACTTCTTTGAGACAGCTTGGGTGAAAGGTCGTCATTTGCATATAAATGGAAAAGAAAGTGTGTGATGCTGGAAGTTACATCTATATTATTTTCTCAGCAGTGAGCTGCTGTTTTGGAGATTAAGGGACGCGGTTTGCATTTGGCTTTTGTTGAATAGAGAAAGTACCACGAAAGCCAAACTGGAACAAAATAATGAGGGAAATGTGCTAGAAGAGAGAAGCAGCATTGTGTTTCTGGGAGATGCTCTCCTGCAAGCCTGACACCTCACACGCCTGTTTGCACATCTGCTGGGCACACGCAAATGAGTGTGGCTGGACAGGGCTCCCTCTGAGTGCATAGAAGGATGGATGCTGGAGATGAAGCCAGGGGCAGGAGTGGTCCATGCTGTGAATAAGCCTGGCAGAGGCAGGGGGGGAATGCTGGCACTCATCATTTGCAAGTGATAAGCCAAGGTTTGCTTGATAACTTATTTTCTTCTTTAATATTATTATGTTTTCCTTTTCCTTCAGACTCAGGTATGTTTGGAGAGGAATTAATCAGCTCAGTGAAGTTCTTCCAGTTGCAGCAGGAACACTCACACTTAGTATCTGGCAGGGCTAAGGCAGGAGGCAGAGAGGTACATGGCTCAGGTCTTGCTCTTGTGTTAACTGCATTGCCTGTGAGCTTTTCCAGGCCCTGCTGCTGCCCTGGGCCTTGGAAACACCAAAGGGATTCTGTGGTGGAAAGCCTCAGTGCTTTGTTTCACCTCTTGTTGGTGGCATTGCTCGCCACACTCAGAGCAGCTTTGTGCTTTGACAGCTCCCCCATGGAGCTGGGGGAAAATGGGATGTTGAACAGTGTTCACTCTTTAATCTTTTTGATCAATACTTAAGAACACTGCACAGACAGCAGCGCTGCTGTGGGCACGCAGCTTTTGTTCCTCTCTTGAACAGTACACAAGTGGTACAAGGACGGAAGGTGAAAAACACCTCCTTTTATACCCTCTGCAGTGCTGTGTACTGTGCTGCTGCCACTTCATAGAAAAAGAAAAAATACTCTAATAAAAAGTCCTATTAACTGGCCATGAACACTGGAGCATGAATATTGCTCTTAATGAGGGGAGACCTCAGCCTCATTTGCTTCCCTGCATCATGGGTGCACAGAGCTTCAGCTCTTGTGGTGCTGGGTGATGCAGAGAAGCAGGATGAAATGCTGGTCCTTTCCTAGGGCTCATTGTGGTGTGCAGAGGTGCTGGGCAGGGAAGGGAAAGGGCCCCAGGTGAAGGATGCCAGCACAGCCATCACCAGGGCCTGGGGATGTCGGCTCCTCACATGGTGAGGTGATGTTTGTACCTTGCTCTTGGTAGATCCTGCTACTGAGCCCAACCACTGGGGGTTTTGCTCTCTCTCCAAGGAGCAGGTTGCCCCACTTCTTCCCTTCCCATTGCAACATGTTCTTGCACTTGGGAAATTCGGATAATCTTGTGATGAAACCAGTTGCTCGGTGTCATGTCCTAGGGCAATGGGCAAGGTGTGATTCCCTTTTGCCATAAAGGACCTGACAAAGGGTTCAAAAGCATCCAGAAGTGCCAGGTATGACAGGGCAAAGCATGAGCTGGCATGGCTGAGGTGACCACTGGGGCTGACACAGCCACCTGGGCAGAAGTGGCAGCTGACAGCATCAGAAGCAGGATGAGCCAAGGGCTGAGGTGGCATGGGGCTGGGAAGTAGGATGTGAGTCACTTGTACTTCAGGCAGTGTTGGAGGAGGGAGTTGAGGCAGGGGATGCTCCCTGTGCTGCAGGAATTGCTGGAAGGAGAGTGGCAGGTTCTTGTGGCTGGAGATGGAAAAGCAGCAGCGCTGTTCTAGCATTGACCTGTGCTCTCCCCCTTTGCACAGTCAGATGGAAACCCTGGTGCTCCCTCCTCTCTCCTGTGCCCCCAGGACCTGCAGAGATGAGCAGGGCTGTTCTTGGCTGTTGGCACTTAACATCTCAGAGCTGTGCTGGTGCTGAGCCGGCTGCTTAGTGTGTCAGCAATGCACACTGTGCTGCAGGGGTCTGTTTGGCAGTGAAAGCACCAGCAAGGCTTGATCCTGTTGAAATCAAGCCCTTTCCTTTCCTTTGGGTAAGGGGAAAACAAAAGGTCAGAGTGCACATCACAGATTTCATAACCTTTGACGTCACATCACGTGATTTGGTAGCATGGTGGGTTAAGCCAGCACTGAGTTTTTGCTGGGGTGGTAGGATCACAAATTCAGCTCACTGGTACAATGAGTTGTTGGGTCTCTGAACAGCCATGCAGTGCAGCAAGGCACCCTCCTGCTCATTGCTTCAGTGAGGGGGGGCATGGCTGGGAGCGAGGTGGGGATGAGGAGCAGTGAGCTCATGAGCAAACTTTGAGCCCTGCAAACACAGTCAAGGGGCCAGGCCCCCCCCAGTTCAGCCCCAGCTTTGTAGGAGGAGCTATTCATGACTCCTTCATTTCTTCTCTCATAGAGATTCTAAACCCTTTGGGACTTGCCCAGGTGAGAACAGTGAAGCTCAACATCCCCATCCCTGGAAGTGTCCAAGGCCAGGTTGGGCTGGGCTTGGAGCAGCCTGGTCTAGCGGAAGGTGTCCCTGCCCATGGCAGGGATTTGGAATGAGGTGATCTTTAAGGTCTCTTCCAAACCACACCATTCTATGATTTGCCTGGTGATTGCCCAGCTCCTCTCCAACCATAAGGAAAAGTATCTTTAGGGGTCAGAAAACAAACAAAGAACAACCACAATCAAGCTGCCTGTGCTACATCTCCCACCCATACAACCTGTCTTAACTGATTATTAAATCATATTTGCTGATAAGTACAAGATGTAATATCTATTACACAGCTGTTAAACCTCAATTAATATGTTTTAATGATCAGTCGTTTACTGTGCAATATACAATTAACATCCGGTATTAGCTCTTAAATTAAATGCGTGTTTGGGAAGCTAAATTTGCAGCACTGAACATCACCATGCCACGGTACACAGTGATAATTGCCTCCAGCAGACAGGCTTTCTGTGCCCCGAGAGGGGGTTAAACCAACACCCTTGGCATCAGAGAAGAATGGAGGAGAATTCCTACAGGAGCCAGGTTCTACTTTGTCGGTGTATTTTGATCCCTACAGAGGTTTTCATTCATTTCCCTTGGAAAAAGCACCCCGATGCTGAGCTGCTGTGCGTGTGAGAAGGTTGAGCTGTGTGGGGTACCGGCTCAGAGGGGTGTTTCCTTGGCAAGGGTTGGGCAGGAACACAGGGCAATTAGTTGTGCTGAGTCCTGGAGGCTCTGCAAGGGGGTTTGGTGCTGCAGTTTGGATCTGAGACTGAAACCTTAAATCAAGGTTGATTCATGTTACCTGCCAGGAGGAAAACCCTCACTGCCCCCTGGGTTTGGAGCCATGCAGGGAAGCAAACTCAGCTCTTGGTGTTCTCCAGGCAGCGCCAAAGAGCTGTGTGTGTGGGCAGTGCACTGCAAAATCAGTCACAGAATGGTTTGGGTTAGAAGAGACCTTAAAGATCATCTTGTTCCACCCCACCTGCTGTAAGTAGGGACACCTTCCACTAGACCAGGTTGCTCCAAGCCCTGTCCAACCTGGCCTTGAACATTTCCAGGTTTGGGGCATCCACAGCTTCTCTGGGCAACCTGTGCCAGTGCCTTATCATTTTCTGAGTAAAAAGTTCCCCCTTGTCCTATCACTATTTGCCTGTGTAAAAAGTTGCTCTCCTCTCTTTTTTATAAAACGCAGGGGTGTTGGGCATCCAGCAGTGCAGAGGGGTGCAGGGGTGGCTTCTCCAGCCTCGAGAAGTTGTAAAATTTGATTTTAATTATGTTTGGGTTTTTTTTAAATTAATTTTAATTCACACTAAAGATGGGGGCCAAAATGCTCCCTCTGATCCCTGGCACTGCTGCTGTATCTGCTCTGACAAGTGAGCCCACGTTGTCTGGCAGGACACTGAAGGACCCAGCTTGTTCTCAGCACGCTGCTGCCTTGTTAACACAAGATTCACCTTACTTGAAAAAGTGTTCCTAAGCAAAAATGAAGAAAAATCTTTCCTTCTCCCTTCCTTTTGCTTTTGTCACACTTGGGGGAGCAAATGAAGATTGATATGTTTTTCTTCTAGTCTTTCAGTTTAAATATGCAATGGGGGATCTTATAAGAAAAGGAGGCCTTCACCCCTCATCTTTTCTCTACAGACCTTTCCTCTCACCCCAGTGCTTTGCTACAGCAGATGCAACCTCTGCTGAGATTTGGAGACAGGGTGGTGCTGCAAATGTGGCTCCCCTGGTGCTGTAAGGACATGTGTGGGAGCTGGCTGCCACCCAGGCAGCCCCCTCCTGCAGCATCCTGCCTCATTTTTTATGCACTCTCCTTCCAAAGCTTCCTATGAGGTTTGCTGTGTTTATTTTTGGGGGAATTCTCTGCCATTCTTTAGAGGGTTTCATTTTTTTCTGGGAAATCAGTGCTTTCTTCTTTCTCTGTAAATGGAAAGTAAAACATGCGTGTCTGATTAATACTCAGAATTGCTGGTGTCTCCCTCCCAAGTTCCCACATCACCTCGTTTGGTGTTGATGAGAGTGACCCAGGTGTTTCATGGAACCTGTTCTTCTGTGCCAGGATTGTACACAACTTGCAATATTTTGATTCCCAGCTGACAGGTTTGGGAAAGAACATCATTAGGAAGAGGATGATTGTGGATTGTCCTAAATGTTCATGGGGAAAAGCAGCCTGTCCACTGGAGGCCCCAGTGTGTGCTCCAGTCCTGACTGTGTGGAGGGTACTGGAAGGGAATTGGTGGGGGAAAGCTGGCAATTTCCTTTGGAATGTGAACACCAGGCAGTGATCCCTCAGACCAGCTGAGCATCTAGATTATTTTCCAAGGGGGAGTTGATGCAAGTGCTCCCAGCTGTGAGCTTTGGCTGTCTCAGCTCAGTGCCAGAAGGGGACCCCAGAATCAGCCATTAACTCCAGGATCTGCTTCCCATGGGCTAAAACTTGTATTTCAGGCAATATCCCACATCTTCCCTTGGATGGCCCGGGTAGGGGTTAACACACATGTCCTTCACATAAGCAGTGAGCTTTGTTTCTGCTGAACCCAGGATCTGGAGGGAGGTGGAAAAGGCAGAGCCAGCAGTGCAAGCTGATCCTCTCCGGAGAGCAGATGCATTTAAGCAGCACAAAGCAGAGGAAATCTGATTCCAGTGTTGACAGAGCTGCCTTGGCCACCCAAAGTGGGCTGGGCAGAGGGGCTGGAGCAGGCAGGAAGGCTCTGAGCTGGTGTGGCCAATACACCTTCATCCTGGCCAAGCCTCCTTGCCCCAACAGGCAATCCCTTCCCCTCTTGCTTAAAGGAATAAAAATACAGGAGGTTGTGATGGGACCTGTGGCAAGGACAAGGAGGCACTTTGAGCCAGATTTATCTGTGGCAGCTTCCAGAATTCACCCTTAGCCCGTGACTAAGGGTGACACACATGAGAAAACAGGCTCAAAGAAGGATGAGTCTGGATGTGTGTTGCTAATTTTTCCTCCTCGGGGTTGAATCTCCACCTTTCAAAAATATTAAACCCATGTACAGCTTTGATCTGGCATTCAGGATCCATTGTTTTCTACAGTTTAGCCCACTCTCTGCTCCATCCCATAGAGGATTCTTCTTTAAAACACGCTTAGGAGAAGGATGTCCAGTGAAATGCTTCAGATGAGCAGGCAGGCTATACTGGCCTATGAATATGCTATTGAAACATCTTTATTTCTTCTTATTTGGTATTTTTGCCCCTCTGTTCTCCTTTCTTCTGTCCCTTTCTAGCTTTTTTTCCCCCTCATTTTGCTTGGTTTTAATCATCTGCCTGGCCATCTGTGCCTCCCCGCTCCCTTTCCTCGGAGCTTCTCCAAAGCAGAATAATGTTTCAGGGACTCTTGGATTTTGCCTCCAAGCCCTGTACCTTTTCTTGGGCCCAGGCTAGAACACAGTGTTTCAAACAGGGTTTGGAGTCTCCTGTGAAACCTAGAAAAGTTCCCCTACCTGCCCTCTTGGCTTCAGAGCAGCTGTTTAAGGACAGACACAAAAAGATGACTTTCACAGTCACCTCTCTTAGGCAGGATCTTGGATGTACATCACCACAGGATTGAATTATCCCAGTTTTTCCATGTACTTGTTCTTGCAAGAGCACTGTGGGAGTTACTGGTTGTTCTGTAGTCTCTTGTAGTGGCAAAACAGACACAGGCAGGGGGGAATAAATTCCCCTGGTGATTTTCTGCATGTTCTCCTAAAAGCTGCTTTGTGGCAGAGCAGTTCCAAAGTTGCTTGGCTGGTGTCCTAAACAACAAGTTATCTATTGGTGGCAACACAGCTCCTACAGGTTTCCTTTAGCCTGTTGGAACCTTCTCCCTGTTTTTCCTGTCTTTGAGATCCCCCCAAAAATAAACTGCATGGTGAGAAATGACCCATTCCCAGGATGCTGATGACAGACAGTGACCATGGAAACCTGTACGGGGACCCCCCTCTGCAGTCAGTGATGCCAGTTCACTGTTCTAGGTGTGCAAAACTTTTGTGCAATATTAAAAATTAGCTTCACCTCTGGAAAGGGAAGAGAATGTAAAGGGAGAAGCCCTCTGCCAGCTGCCATGGGCCCCACGAGGTGCCCAGCTCAGCAGTGATATTCACTGTTAATAGAGTGTTTTCTAACTGAGCTGAGCAGTGTTGCAAGGTTTGGGGATGGATGAGGGTGCAGATTTGTCATGGCTGGGACTCTTGGCCTTGGCGTGGCATCCTGGGGTCCCACTCGGGGCCTTGAGACCCTGAGGATTTGCACGGCAGGGAATAAATATTGCATTTTCACCGCTGGTTGATGCTGCTGACGGGGTGCCAGGCTGACTCTGGGTCCTGACCCCGCGTTGCTCTTTCCCTCCGCAGAAAATGAGTTTCGGGGTGAGCTGCTGAATCAGAGGTGGACCTGCGGAGAGAAGATCAGCAGCTGCGAGGGAGCCGCCAGCCTGCACGGCACACACATCAAGGTGAGTACACAAGATTTTACTTTTTTAGCACAGCCACCACCCCATGTGTTGGCCACAGGATGAGGGCCACGTGCTGCTCCAGCCCTGCTGGACCAGCTGGCCCTGGGGGACGGAGCCTTTCCGGTACCCAAAGTGATGAGCAGGACTTGGAAGTCTCTTGTGTCCTTGCTACAGCCAAACCTCCTGTGCCATGAATCCAGGCAGGGAGGGCTTCCAGCTGTCAAGATTTGGCTTGGAGTCCAGATATTTAAATCCTTGCCTTCCTCTCCGGTGCCATCCTTCAAGGGTGGCTCAGATCTGGGTATTTAGGTCGCTCCCAGGGCTGTTAAAATAGGCCCTTTCTCCAAGGCGCCGGCTGGTCGGAAGGAGCCCCTCGAGCACCAGGTGAAGCTGTGGTGCCTTTGGAGGGGACAAGCGAGGCATTCATTCCTGCCGGGACCCCGGACAGCTCCTTGGGCTCAACAGAGCCACTCATTTACTGCTGCAGCTGTGGCTGATGAAAGAGGCACAGCCAAAGCTGTCAAACCTCCTGGCAGATTCTCTGCCAGCAGATCAGGAAGTTTTAATTAAGCAGAGAACTGGGCTGCTCACTACACAAGTGGTGCTTCCTGTCCTATTTTGGCCTCTCAGTAGTGAGGAATCATCTCCAGTGCGTGGATGGACCCACCTGGGTGGTGAGGAAGCCTCCTTGGGTGACTGATGTTACCGAGCCTTCCTGTATCCCCAGATAAACCAAACCCTGGTAAAACCCCAAGCCAGCAAAAATCCACTCTTAAAAACCATCCTTCTTCACTAACAAGCTGTCAGCTGCACACAGGTGTCGCCAGGAAAGCTCACACCTTCTTAGAAAGCAGAGTAAGCAGTTGTTGCTATATTTAAAATGAGCTCAATTAAGGCTTTTCTATTGAACCTGCCAAATAAGCACTTAGATTAGATTTAATAAGATTGTCGTATGTTAATAAAGCAATGATTACAAAAGGTAATATTCCCAGTACCTGGTGCTCATCTAGTGCTCTGCCTCTGACAAGTACATCGTGAATATTAACCATTTCTTGCAGTCCCCATTTCTGCTTCTGTGTGTTTTTTGGGGGTGAGAGGAGGAAATGGTGAGAGGGAGTCTGGAGGGAGCCTGGATATGTGTGTGTGTGTGTGTGTGCAGCCCTCTTACCTCACAGAGGGAGAGGTCTTGATCCCTCTCTAACCTTTGGATCTGCACTGTGTGCACACACTTGCACTTACAGGTGTGCTGATAAATACATATTGTATTTAAGTGTAGTTTTTCATGCCAGTCACAGCTCGTAATCCACAGGATGTGCAGCGGTGAAGGACAATGGGATGTGGGGCACATTTACTTATTTATTTTTGCCTCTGAAGAAGTCCAGGCATGGGATACAATTTCCCATGACAGGTTTGAAATGAGATCTCTGCGGTGCTGGCGAGAGCTGATCTCTGCACGGAGCCAGCTGAGCCCGTCTGCGTGGACGCTCCTGGACTGTGGTGTCTGATGGCAAAACGAATGTTTGTGTCCCAAATCTTTCTTTTCCAGTGCCATAGGGAGCTAGCTGGGGTGCAGCTGAATAGCAGGCAGCTTGTTGGTGAAGGCTGACTGCTGTCAGGACAAGCAGGGATGGTGCTGGGGTCACCAGAGCCCATCCCTCCCACAAGCACTGGCTATTTTGTCCTCTTTGGAGAGATGCACGTAGCTCACTTCAACAATCCCCTCACATGCTGCCAGTCGAGGATAATCTTATGGAAAAGGCAGCTTATTATCGAGCTGGAAAACAACGAGGTCGGAGAACCACGATTTATTTTTTTTTTTTCCCCCCCACCCCCTTCCTCTCGTGGCGTGAGAGCCATCGGCACGTATGGAGCCACTTAGGCCTCCCCGGCATTGGGATTGCGTGTCGTTGTAGCCCTGTGAGACAGTCAGGGGGAAAGTGCATGTCAACTTAAACTACAGCGCATGAAATCACCCGGCCCGTTGCGCGGATGTCGGCGCTGCGGACGCGCCCGGTGCAGCTGCGGCTTCTGTCAGACGTGATGCTCGGGAGCAGCTTTTCTGCTCCGCTTCCCCTGGCGTGGAGGGAGGATGCTGCTGCCATCGCCACGGAGCGCCGGCGCTCGGGAGGCGTTTCACTCGCAGCACCGGCTGCTTTCCGGGGCGGGGGGATGTTGGACCCTTCCTGCAAATGCAAGCTGACAGCACGGCTTCAGGAAGGATGTTTGTGACACAGCTGTAGTGTCGGATTCGAGGTGGGTACAAGCTGTGGGTTTGCGTCTAAACGCATCAAGGAAAAAAATCCCACACCCCGCCCCCGACTCCAAGCCCGGGAACACCGAGCAGGGTGTCCTTTCCTGGAAGCAGTCACAGCAAAAGGCAGGCGGGAGTTTAGTCAGCCGAGGACAGGACTCACAATAGGTGGAATGTCAGGAGGATTTAAATCAAGCTGCCAGGAAGACCCTAAAGGAAGAAGAGGGGGAAAAAAAAAAAGAACTCCTAATCTCGGAGTGTGGTTATAAAATAGCAGCTGGGAGCTACTGTTGAGGCTTTCTTAAAAGTAGAAGCACACTGTTGATCAAGGGTATTTCTTCCTCCATCACCTCTCACTTAAGTAAGCTGGAGAAGGTCCAGCAGGACAAAGTCCTCTTCATTTTCTGCAGTGACCAAAGATGCCGTGGCACTTTGCAGAGAGCAAGGGGGAGAAATTTGGAGGCCCAGATCAAGGTCTCTCCACCCCTTTTCAGCCTACAACAGGCAAGGAGGAGGAATTCCTGGTAAGGTGGAGGAACATCCCCCTCCTCCCCAAAAGAAAAAAAAAAGAGGGAGGAGAAATCAGGACAGGCCATTCAAACCTGTCCTCACCAGCTGGTAGGACTGAAGGGCAGTTTTCCTGCCTTTTCCCTTGAGGAGTTAATTGAGGGGCTCTTTGGATCTGGAAGAGGGGGAGGACCAAGCAGAAAACTGCTTTTCAACTATTCTGTAGGAAAAATGTCATTTCTTCTGGCATGTTCCTTCTGCTGCTAGGCAAATGTAAGTTTAGAGAGTTTTTTTTAAAACTAAAAATAGAGGCTCTGTGTGTCCGTCTGTCCCTCTAAAGCTCAGATGCAGCTTCTTGCAATTGGCATTTTGCTGTGTCCACAAATAAGCACTGATGGAAGCTCTGCTGCTTTCGGTGTAAAATAAATATTCCTGCTGAATCCTCACCTCCCTTTGTCCAGCTGAAGGCTTTTTCAGCATGTTTATTTTCTCTGAGCTCCGTGGTGCTCTTGAATACATATAAAGTATTAGTGCTGACCGGGGGGAATTTCAGCAGGGCCCTTAATGGCATAGATTTGCATAGAGCTGTCGAAGCCCAGGCACACCTGGGCATCAGCACATGGTGGGCTCCCAGTGGGTTTATGTTCTGTTACGTTCCTTGGTCCCCCATTGCAAAGGAAATGTGTATTAAGATAAGAAGGAAGAAGAAAATATCAACCCTGTAGGTACTCCATAAAATGAAACTTCAGATCCATGCTGTATTGCTGTCTTGGCAGCAGAACAAGACCTTTACTTTAGAATCAGGCTGTCAAAATTCACGTTGTAACAGCGGGTTAAACTCTTTCTCAAGTTTATCTGTTTGAACCTCATTGACTTAGATTTGCAGTATTGACACGTCATCATTTTAACTTGTATTCTGGTTGTGTCAGGGAGCTCCTTAGTGTGGGGTAAACACATGGTGCCATGGTGCAGGGGATATTTCTTCCCTTTAGAGAGAAAACGGGGGAAAAGGGGGTACTCAGAGATGAAGTGGTGTTCCCAAGGTTTCCCTGATTGTCAGTGGCAGAACACTGAGTTGAATCCTGAAGTGAGTACCCTGAGACCCAGCACAGGGTCCTTTCCTGTAGCATTGGGTTAGGAAACCTGCTAGATGCTTATTTTGATTCAGTCTTAGAGACAACCTATTGATAAGTGAGGAGGAGCAGAATAAACCTCTGCATTTTCCAGCTGGACTAACATGCCTGTGGCTGGCATTTGGTAGCAATAATTTATTTGCAGGTTTCCCTTTGGATTGCTTTGTTTTCACTCAGAGTTAAAATAATAAGAGTGAAATCCAGACAGCTTCTCAGCCTGGCTGTTATGTGAACAAGTAGAGAGACCTAATGAAAATACCCTGTTGGCCTCCAGGACTGCAAACATGCACTGTGTGACCTGAAATTCTGCGTTAAAACGATCTGTCTGGAGGGCTTCTGGCTGAGAGGGCAATAATAAAGGACAGTGGTTTCATGTAACCTTCCTGCATCCGAGCCCGATACCACGGAGGCTCCTGAGGTGCAGGCATGGCTGTGCCAGCTGTTTAAGTGGACTGGGAGGAGCAGGGCCTGAGCTCCGAAATGGATCTTGTTCCTGGTGTTCCTGAACTTTGGTGGGGAATGAGGATTTTTGAGGATGCTGTTGCTGTTAATTTAAGCTGAGAAAAGCAGCCTGATGGTAGAAAACAGAGTCTGGGAGTGCAGAGCCCACCCCATCCTGCCTGTGATGCAAGTGGAATAAATACACAGCGGTGAGGCTGTGACAAGTTCTCTATATAAGCAGAGGGGTCTTCCCTATGGGGAAACCCTCAATAATTTAGAATTTTGGGGTTTGGTGGTTTGTTTTGTACAGTAGGTGAGGCAAGGCAGCCTTTTTGGGTTTTGCAGTCTTCGGTCCTCAGCCAGCTTGGGTCTGTCCCTGTCTTAGGTGGCTCCTGTCCCCACTGCCCATGTGATAACCAAGTGTGCTCCTGTCTTCCCAGGGTGTTTGATCCTGGCTTGAAAGAGGTGTGGTAGGCAATGGGAGGAGTTACTTTGAGGTGCTGTGTTGTAGTGAGGCTCCTGGATGTTACCTCAGACGTGATACTTAATTTCCTGAAGACAAATGTTACATGACATGGGATTTCCCCTATTTATAGATCTCCCACATTTATAGACAAGCAGCTTGAGCCCTTCCCCCATGCCTGTCCTCGAAGGGCAGGGTTAAGAAAAGTGAAACTTTTGCTTTGCTTTTCCATGCTGGCCCTGTGGCCTCCTTTTTTTGGCCAGAGCTGGCCCCTTGCAGGTGATGCCCATTGCCCTTCCCACAGCCTGACCTCCTCTGCCACTTCGAATAACTGATCTGCGGGAAACCCACACTGCCAAGGCACCAACCCAACATGTGCCAATTCCTTGGGAGATCTGTCAAAAGAAAAAAAAAAAAAAGAAAAAGAAGAAAGAAAAAGCCCTCTCTGAAATTCCTTTTGGTTGGAGGCTCCCAGCAATCCAAGGTATTAGTTGTATTGTCGGCGTGCGGCGGCATCAGGGAGCGAGCTCAGCACACGCCGACGTTGAAAGGCTCATAAATGTAATGAAGTCCCTGTGACACCTGCTCCTCTCCACACTTTAAACGTGAGCCATTGGTCCGCAGGGAACCAGGGCTTTAAAAATACAAATTATAGTAATTGTCTGCTGTGTTATTGGGAAGATTGTAATAAATGTGGAGCACAACACCGCGGTGCCATGAGCTGAATGCTGACAGGGTGCATAAATTGCTTCAGGTTTTGATTCCCCACCACCACTTTTTTTTTTTTTTTTTTTTTCCCTTTCCTATCTAACCTCCCCATGTAACAAATCACATAAATCATCGCATGCTAACAGTGAATTTCTGGAGGATGGCAATGGAAAGGAGAGAGGCACTCAGAGAAATTTCATCCCTCCTCTCTGAGGTGGTTTTAGCTGTGGTGCCCCACAGGCTGGGAGCCTTGGTTTCTTCTCCCTGCCTGCCCAACAGCCTCCCTCCCTTCCTCTTTTCTGCCTCCAAATCTCAGGGAAAACACCAAGCCAGTGCATCCTTTGAGGGTGAGGACCCCTGGCCCATCCACCAAGAAAATGTTTTAAGATGAGTGTGGGGATGCAGTGGCACATCATACCTGCATCATCCCTACTGCCAGCAGAGCAGCATGTGCTCTGCATGTATGTCCCTTCCTGCCCCTTGACCAGCAGCTACTGGTGTCCCTGCTCTCTCAGGGGTGTTAGAGGGTTAGCCTGGAACCTCCTCATTTGGGGATGGCCCAGGAGCTGGTTGGATCCTTCTCTAACTGGGCCTTGTAGAGGATGATCTAAAGTGAATTTGATTTTATTACATCAAATCCCACTTGCAAATGGTCCTTTCCCCTGCTTTTCCCTTTCCTTCTTGTTGTCTCAGGAGGAAGTGTCCCACATTGTAATATAGCAGTAAAACCCAAGTTTTCTTATCCCCAGCCTATCAGGCTATGATCGCTGTCCCTGCTCACATTCCAGTCCTGCTGTTTCCCCTTGGCATTTTCTGCCAAACATTCCTGCCTGCAGAGAGAGCATCTGTGTCAAGGGCAAGATGTAAAACAGCCCTTTGACCACTTCAGCACCTCTGTTGACAACTTTAATGAAATCCCATTTATATTATTCCAGCTGTGTCTTTCTGCCATGCCTTGGAGGTCCCTGCTTTCCTGCTCTCACCTCCAGGCACTGCCTGATTTCAAAGCCTCCCTGACACCAGGGCTTGGGTGCTGCACCCCAGAGGTGGCTGCACTTCAGCCTTCTGCTACCTTGTGGTATGTGGTGATGTTTAATTAATATCAAGCACTTTGAAGTCCCCAGTGTTACTTATTCATGCTCGTGTTCCCCGCAGACCCTCCTGTTTGATGTCCACGTTGGGGGTGTCATTTAGATGCAGTCCTCTTTGTGGCAAATTTAAGAAGAGAGGAGAGGTTGCTCTTTAGGGCACTTGTGAAAAGTTGCCCTTTTCAGGCAGGAGATCATCTTGGACACATATTCAGAGATTTCTGAATACATGCTGGCATGGCACTGGGGTGCTTACAGTACTTCTGTGGTGTAAACCCAGAGAAACCAGTTCTGCCCTTAAAAAGTGCATTCTCAGGCACAGCCATTCTCCACCACCGACCATCACATCTGGGTGTTTGTCCCTCTGTGGTACCCAGCAAGCAGAGGGTCCTTTCTGTGTCCTGGGATGTGGAAATTAATTTAAACTTGCTAAGTTTGGGCACTGTGTTGAACAATTGCATCAAAGCAAGAAACCTCCACCTCAAAAACACAGGAAAGTTTTCCCTGCTGCCAAGGTATTTACACAAAGCAATAACCACATGAAAGATTGTTCTTTAATGATAATTTTCTTGCTTCCTTTCAGCAGTGATTCTTTTCTTTCCATTGCAGATGAGTTTAGAAAATGACGATAAGAGAGCACGCACGCGATCCAAGTCTGTCAGAGGTGAGCAGCTGATTATCCCACAGCACCACAGCTCCTGAGCTCCCTGCACTTCCCTTGTTCCAAATAGGCTTTGATTTTTCAGGTCTAGGCTTAACTCCCCGAGTTATGCTCACTGCCCCCCACTCCCCAACCCCACTTAAACTTTTCTAAAAATCCCTCAAAACTCCCAACCCCAAAGCTTTTCTAGGTCCTTATGATATTTAACCCTCATCCTCTACACCCAGAAAAAGGAAAATAACAAGCAAATTAAAAAAAAAAAAAAAAAAGCCCCTGTGCATGCTTTGCTGTAGGGGATGGCAATCACTGGAGCTTCAGATCAGCTCCCGGGGCTTTCATCATGCTCACTCTGCCAGCGGCTTTGAAGTCGCACATCTGAGAGAGCCTGGCAGAAGTAGCTCATGCTGGAGAAGCAAACGGGCCATCCCCCGGCAGGGATGGGAGGACAAACGACTGGTTCATGCAAAGCTCGATTGCTATTTATTTTCTGATTTAAAAAAAAAAAAAAAAAAAAAAGGAAAGAAAGAAAAATAAGCGCAGGTCTCTCTGCGTGCTTTCTCTTCAGGAGAAGGTGAGGGGCTCTGATGCTGAGCTCGAGGTGTCTCCTCAGGTGGTCCCACATCCATGTGTGATGGTTACAGACCAGCCTCTTGATTTTGGTTCCTTTTTGGGGTTGGGGATTTGACAGAGGACAAAGGTGGCTGGAAATGAGGAGTGAGCAAGGCTGGAAAGGTGTGATGGCTGCAGGGACTGCAGCTTCATCCTACAGCTGGGCTGGACCACCTCCCTTTGTCCTCACCTTGCTCTTCACAGCATTTGCATCTTTAAAAACAAACAAACAAAACAAATCAAACCCAGATGCTGCCAGTTGTGCTGAACCGAGCTTGGATATTTGGATTTCACTGCTTTGTTGCACATACACAAAGGTGCTCGCTCAGGTTGCAAATGAGAGCCCCCTGATCCTATTTATTTTCTCACACCCTGCCTTCCCCACACTTGAATCTGGGTTTCTCCATGTGAAAAGGTAATTTATTGTGTACACCCTGGGACTTGCCACTGCCTCCAGTTTGTTGAAGCTTGTGAGTCATCCCACTGGGAGCTGGATCCCAGGAAACCAAATTAGCTCAAACAAATTGAGCAAACGTGTTATGGTTTTTAGCCTGGGCAAATTTAGACTTGTGTTGAGGGATTTTTTTTTTTTTCCTCCTGATTATTTGGATTCCTGGCTGGATGTAAGATTTTAGCTATGATGATGTGAAGTTATTGCATATAGTTATTGTGAGCAGGGAGAAGTCCTCTTATTCACAAGTGGGAAATAATCCCTAAAACCCTTACAAACTATTGTATATCCTAAACCCCAAGTAACACATCCCCTACCATATATCTGAGCACTGATAGGGGCTCAGTCCAGTGTGACAAGAGGAGGAGAAAAATGGTGTTTTAGAGGTGAATGTGGCCATTGCAGCAAAACAGTTGTAAACTGTGGAAAAAGGAATTGATGAGCAGATTTTAAGGGCAAACACAGAGAAGAAGGCATGAGAAAACTCAGTCTTTACTTAAACTTGTTTGAGTTACATGCATGTCAGTCTAGCTCCACTGACTTCAAAGTCATCTGTATTCAGAGAAGAGAGGTAGTCCCTGATGCTGCAAACGTGCACTCACGTGCTTGAAAATAAGCACAGGTATGAGGATTTACAGGGCAGGATTATGATTTACCACAGGCTGGCATGCAGTAAATGACAGCAGGATAGATTTTCCCTTTCTGTCCTGAATGGGATGCCCGAGGAGGCAATAGAAAGGCAGCTGCAGGCAGGAGAGTTTCCCCCGGAGCAGGGGGATGTCTTAGGGTGGGGCCGGGCACTCCTATTGTGCGTTTGACCGTGTGTTTGTTTCCATTTCTGCATCTGCCCCTTCTCCCAGTGCCCACGGAGCTCATCGGCCAGGAGGTGAGGTAAGGACCCTGCTCCTCCTTGGCAGTGGGGTGGGTGGGGGGCACATGGTGGGACTGGCTTGGGATAAGCCCCTCAGCTTGGGAACCTGTGTGTGGGGAGCAAACCTGTGGGACCAGTGGGGTGGAGGTCTTGCTGCAGGGGCTTATTCTGGCTTATATACACCTTGTTGTGTCCAGGTCCTCAGGGTACCACTTGACAAAACACGTCAGGAATCTCAAGGTTTAAAGGGAAGAAAACAGGAGCTCTGGAAGGGTCACATTAGACCAGAGACCCTCCAGCCACCCTCTGTCCAATCCCACATCTAAACCACAGCATAACCTAATGCCCATGTTTTCTATTCCAGGATCATTAGGGACAACATCCTACTAACCAACTAACCACAGTTTCTTTTCCACATATTTTACAACCTCTTATTCCCCCCAGACAATATTGTGTCACATCACTTCTCGTGCCAGATGCTCCTCCTTTGGCCCCGTGTCCCCTGTTCAGTCACCGAGGTCCTGTGGTCACTCATTTAGCTGTGCTGGCTTGCCAACAGCAGCAGCCAAAAGAGCAGGAGTGGAGCCTCTGCAGCCCTACAGAGCTTCTTAATAGATATTACAGCCTCCCCCACCTCTAAGCCCCCATTAAACCTTTCACAAGGGCTTTTGCAGGAGGTAGGAGTCTTTAACCTGGACAGGCACTAATAGCAGGGGCTGCCTCTCCTAGCAGCCTTCCTTAGAAAGCTGTGTGTGTCAAAGAGTAATTGGACCTTAACCAACCCAATTTCAGAGCATTTCTGCTCCTCCACTCTCCTATTACTCTGGAGAGCTGGGAGGAGCGAGCGGTGGGCATGCCCCTTCTCCAACTTTTATTGCTGAACACTTGAGTGGAGGTGGTAATTGGAGCAGGTGACATATCTAAGGGGCAGGACAGAGTGCTCCACAAAGCCATCTCTGCAGCTGTCACCTAATTGCCTGAATAACTGGACGATTAATCGACTAATTGGAAGCAGGGCATCGTCTGCATAACAATAAGAAGCCCTTTTGTCAAGCAGATGAAGGCTGGAGAGGGGGGGGAGAGCTGGTCGGTGTGGTGGCTCTCGAGAGATGGAGAGCAGCTCTAATAGACCTCGAAGCTCCTTTCCCCTTTTGGGACTCCTGCCAAAATACACGAAATCTCCCCAAAGGAGAGTGGGGAGGGAAAGCCTGGCCCAGAGCATGTCGAGCATCACCTCTGTGCTGGTGCTTTTTAAAGGCATTAAATTAACACACTGAAGCCAGAAACATCCCAAATCAACACCTGCTTTGGCAAACCTCGATGCTGAACCACTTGGCTCTTTCCTACATGCTTTTTATTGCAAGGCTTCATTTCACCACATCAAAAATGGGGTGGGGGGGTAATCAGCTTTAATTGATACAGGAAAACTTATAAAAGCCTGTAACATCTTCATCAGAGCTGCTCTTGTTTCCCACTGAATAAGGCCTTTTTCAGGCAAGTCACTGGCAACATAAACACTGCTCTGTCTCTTGGTGTGCAGTCACTGGAAGTGTGTCTGGGGTTGCTCGGGACAGAGCAGCCTCAGTCAGGACTGAGGGCAATTAAAATTAAATAGACTTTTAGATCATGAGCAGCAAAGGGGGGAGCTCCCTATTCCAGTTGCACATGTTAGTGGGAGGAGATCTTTTTCTGTCTGACCTCAAATGTTCTGCTGGAGAAAGGGACACCTCACTGCCAGGCCAGACCCTGTGTGTGGTGACCCTGTGTGTGGATGCCAAAACAGCTGGGACCCACCCCCCAAGTGATGGCGTTGGAGGATGCTTCAAACCAGACCACAAGCAAAGGGGACAGCAGGAAGGGGGAACTTGTCTTGGAGGAGCCAGGAGGTGCAGCTTCCACCCACCCAGAAAGCTGTGTCCCCTTAGTGGATGTGCTGCCACCATTTGCCCTCTCAGCATTAGCTTTGCTAACCTACATCAAGCTGGTCTCCCTGGAGGAAGGATTCCCACTCTCCTGACAGTTCAGCAGCCCTTTTCTGTCCCGGTTTTGGGTTGAATTATATTCTTTGAACACAGCAATCTGACTTGTATTCTGGTGAGTTGAACCATTAATAAACCACTAGTGCCCCCAGAGCTGCTGCACCCATTAGTGCAGTCAGACTTTCCATGTCCTCAGCTTTTTCCAAGGGCTGAGTTCTCTGCTGAGAGTAGAAATTCTGAGTCCCTAAAGCCTGACTTGGCACTTGGTACTATTTAATGTTGTCCCGTGTCTTTTACTCTAAGAATAACAGGCTGGCCAGATCCCCTCTGGGCTGGTGATGCCTTCTCCCTTTGCACTGTCATCAAGAGATTTCATTAGTGCTTCCAACTTCCTGGGCTAAGGGTGATACAGTGCTAAATGAGGTTATTAATCCTACACGACTCCAGAATTCCTCAGACAGCAGGCAAGTCACTTGGGCATCCTATAATCAATGCCATAATCTGGTTTTGCCAGAAAATGTTTGCTTTAATGCTTCTTATCTGGAGCCCTTACAGCTCCTGAAGCTGGGACTAATTACCCCTGCAGGGAAGGCGCGTGGTCCCGTGCTGAGGGATGCTCAAGCGAAGGCAGCGGTGGCTGAGAGTGTGGCTGGCTCAGAGCTTCCTCTGCAGAGCAGCAGGGAAAAAAATGCAGGGATTTGGGAGGTCTGGTCACCTAAATCCCACCCATCCCTCCAAAAGCAGGGCTCTAAGGTGCTTTTGAGGATTTTTGTCCTGGTGATCTTCACCCAAAGTGCTCTGGCAAAAACCTCCATGATCTACTTTTCTAAAAGCCACCCATTTCTTGCGCTAAGGAACTCCAGTTCCCTGATAAGCCACCAAATAAGGAAAAACCCCATGTTTTCCTCCTGAGAAAAGGAAAACTGGAGTGGCAGAGGGGAGGCAGAGCGCAGTAGCTGTCTGCCTTTAAAAGCTTGCTCTTACGCAAATCTTTAATTAAACATACTCATAAAACTATAGTGAACCCGTTCATCTAATTAAATGGGGTGAGTAATTTCATTAATTTTTAGCAAACTGCAAGGCTGGTCTCCTGCCCTCCTCCCTTGGAATTCAAAGGCACAAGTTGAACCATTTGAGGGAAATTATCTTCCCGTTTGTGGTTATTTTGTTCCTGGGGCTCAGGACCTGTTTAACTGACCGTAGTTTATACACTCCTAATTAAACAGTAATTCCCCAAGTCCTGTTGCTGTTCTTGATGTTTGCTTGTTTCCCTCTCAAGCTGTCCAACCCCAGGCTGTAACGGCTCAGGACACATCCGTGGGAAGTATGCGAGACACAGAAGGTGAGGCTGCACTGGAGGTAGTGGAGTGGAAAAATGTGAGCAAGAAACCCAAACACAGAGGTTCACTGGAGAAAATCTGATTTAGAGCAGCAACTCGACTTGTCTGTCCCAAACGTGCTCAACAGAGAGCTGGTTTCTGTCTCTCTGTCAGTCCCTAAGGGGTCCTGGGGAGGTCTGTCTCTCCAGGCTGACAGCAGCCTTCCTACAGACCCTAAAACTTGGCAGAAGTACCTGACTCAGGTGCCAGGGGTTGGTGAGAGCTGCTGACAGGCAGAGGTTTTGGTCTGCTTAGTTTCTCTATGGATGGGGAGGGGAATTAAGGACACAGTCTGCCTTTGAGGCCATGCCAGCCTTAACTGATGGTTATCATCACCCTATAATGGCAAAATTGCAGCAGCTGGTGGACATGCCGCAGGGGCCAGTTCTGGTTTCATGATCCTGATGCCCATCACCAACAGTGGGGCTGGGAGATGCTGGTCCTGCTCCCTGGACAACTGCAAGGAAGCTGCATCCCAGCATCTGTGCTCTCCTTTCTGAAAAAAGGTTGATGTAGTTGCACAAAGTCATGATCTGAGAGCAGACCTGGCCACAGAGGGCTAAACCAGCTAAAAATCTGAGCTGCTGGATGGTTTTTTTGGTAGTATTTGTGCATTTGTCCCACTTGCCTTTACCTAAGCAGTTGGGATGAGGTAGCCAGGCCTTTCTCACCTGGCAACGCCTTCTCTCTGCTCCTTGGTCCCACCTGCAGTTTACAAAGCTGCCCTCTTGCAAAGAAGAGGAAACTTCAGGACGCGGAGGCCGAACATCTGGTGTCGAAGAGGAAATCCCATCCGCTCAAACTGGCCTTGGATGAAGGCTACAACGTCGACAGCGACGGCAGCGAGGAGGCCGAGGCGAAGGAGGAGTCTGGCTCCGATGAGTCGGAGGGGGTGCTGGAGGAGGACGAGGCGGAGGCGATGGAGCAGGAGGAGACCCGCAGCCCCGAGCAGGCAGAAGGTGCTTTATCATTATTGATTGCAGAGCTGTGTTCTGCAGATGAAGAAAGGGCAGGGAGTGTTAACAACCAGGAGTTATAGCTCCTCTGAATTATGTACAGGATGGGTCCTTCAATTATGGCACTGGGTGGAAGCACCACAGCAAAGCTCTGCTTAAGCTGAGAGGGGACACGCACTGATTGTCTCCAGTGTCTTAAAAATGAGAGCTTTTTCATCAGGGATGCTCCTTGAGGAAAGACACATGGAAAGCAGAGAGGAACTTGCTGCATGGCTCAGATGGTAGCGGGGAAGGCAGCAGGGGTCCCACACTGGTGCTGTGAGGGGCTCAGCAGGAGTCATGCCCCTGGAGTGACCAGCAAAGGAGATGGGTCTTCAGCCGGGGGCCTGACACTGTCTTGCTCACTGTTTTGAAGTCCCAGTCTGGGGAGCACTGGGAGCAGGGGGAAGAGATGGCTGCTGATGGGGAGTGGGGGTGTGAGAGGGTAGGGAGAGCTGGGAACATGGTGAATCTGAACCCCATGAGAGCTCCTATGTGGAAATCCCCTTCCTACCTGCCATCCTCAAATGCAATAAAATTAGGCCCCTCCAGGGGTAGAACTGCCAGGCTCTGGTTTCAGCTAAGTTTAAATACAAAAAAAGAAATGTTTATGAGCTTACATAATTACTTTCATTTCCTCCTCTCTTTTCCCCTTTTTTACCGCCCTTTCTTCTTCCCCCCTTTCCTCTTCCCCCCTTTTCTCTCATTCCCTCTTTCCTCTCTTCTCCCCTTTCCTCTTTTCTCCTCTGTTTTGTTCTCTTCCTTCTTTTCCCCACTTCCTTATTTTCCTCCTTTTTTTTGTTATTTTCTTTCTTTCTTTCTCACTTTTTTCTTTCTATACCTTCTTTCCACAACACCACCCCCTCCCCCTCAGAGAGAAGCCCAGCAAAATCAACTCATTATGGACAAAACACAGCGTCAAGTACATCTGGGCCCAGCAAGGCCAACTACAGCAGCTACCAAGAAATAATCGCCAACTCCCTGCTGAACCTGGGCCAAATAGCGGAGGAAACCCTCGCCATCGAGGGGCAGCTGCCCGAGGCGGAGCTGCAGGTGTCCAAACCGCCATCCAACGTTGTGCATTTGGTCCACGAGGACGCGGGAGAGGAGCTGGTGGAAGAGGAGTGCGACAAGGAGATCATCATCCAGACGGAGGATGCGGAGGAGGTCATCGAGGTCACCAGCGAGCGCAGCAGCGAGTTGTGCCCGGAGCACCGGGACGATGCTGCCTGCGAGGAGTCCTGTAAACTGGAAAAGGCTGAGGCAGAGGAGGAGGATGAGGAGGAGGAGGAGGAGGATGATGATGAGGAGGAAGAGGAGGAGGAGGATGACGAGGAGGAGGAAGAAGAGGAAGAAGATGAGGATGAAGAGGAGGAGGAGATGGCTCCTGAAGTGATCTGCGAAGAAGCTCCTCACACGTCTCAGGACACGCAGAAAAGCCACTGTGAAGGGCAGTTCAGCCCAAAACCCGAGTACTCAGTCATCGTGGAGGTCCGGTCGGACGATGACAAGGACGACGATGCCCGGTCCCAAAAATCAGCCGTGACCGACGAGTCGGAGATGTACGACATGATGACGAGGGGGAACCTGGGGCTGCTGGAACAAGCCATCGCGCTGAAAGCCGAGCAGGTGAAAATCGTACGGGAGCCCAGCCGGCTGCCGGGAGAACACGTAAAGCACTTCCAGGTGGATGACAAACAGAGCAAACCACTGGATGGCATCCGAAAGAGCTACTACGGCAAAGGTACAGGGACAAGCCTCTCCTTCCTTTCTCAGTAAAAGAGATGAACTTGTCTGCTCAGCACCCTCTGATAATTAGGCTGATGGTGGGGGCAGCTCGCAGCCCACTGGGAGAATTTAGCCACAAACCCTCAAAGCCCAAAGGGATGGGGACATCCAAGAGGTCAACAGTGAATGCACAAAATGATGATGTGCCCTACATCATCCTTCCTCTCAGCAGAGGAATTGCTTGTCTAAATTGTCCATTGGCCTTGGAAATCTGAGTCTGAGCTGCAGGGCTGGTTTAAAATCCAAGAGGGTTTTTAAGTAGTGGTAGGACTCTGGCCACAGGAACACGAGGGGCAGGGTCTTTGGCATCCTCTGGCACTGAGCTGGCTGCCTATGAGCTGCTTCATGCTCCAAACTGGGTTTGTTGCTCAAATTACTTTGCCGATTAAAATTTTTGAAACCTCCTGTGTTACAATTCCACCTTCAGGAAAAAAAAAACACCTTCAAACCCAAAGGTTTCTCCCTGTTTGACTGCAAAAGTGGTGGGGAAGCACCCTCAGCAGTTTTTTGTCTCCTTTCCACCTCTTGCCCTCCAAATCCTCTAACCTGCTCCCCCACCACCCTTTCCCCACAATCCTTAGATCCTTCGAGACCTGAGAAGCGAGAAATCAAATGTCCAACTCCTGGCTGTGATGGGACCGGCCACGTCACAGGGCTCTACCCTCACCACCGCAGCCTCTCCGGCTGCCCGCACAAAGACAGGATCCCCCCCGAGAGTGAGTACATGGTGGGATAACAAGGGCTGCTTAAATCAGTCTGAGGCCTTATTTCCTGGTGGGAATGTCACACCTGATGGGTAGCGCTGCCTCAAAGCTCTCCAAATAAACTCCCAAATGGTGGGAGTTTTATGGCTGAGCCTCTAGCACAAGCCTGATGTTATTCCTTGGAGTATAACAGTTTTTGGGAGGGGATGGTGCTTTTCCAAGTTGATGCTGGGTGCTGCTATCCACCAAAGTGTTATTGCTACTCACAGGAAACGGGGTGGAGATTTGCTTGGAAGTCCTGCCCTTCTTAAAGATTTTTAGCACCATCCTGTGGAGAACGAGGTCCCTTCTCCGAAAATCAAAGAGGGGCTTTAAAAATGCCTGCCCACCTCCAGAGGTGTGTTAAGCAGTGCCCATCTTTACACTGAAAGTCACATGTTTTTCCCTATATGGGATATCATGTTGAGAAGAAGGGGATACTGTTCTTCCTTGCCGTCCAAATATGTTGACGTGCAGGAAAGGAGAGAAGTCATTCAAGATGTACAGGATAGCTGAGTCTCCTTCTGTGCTCTCATCACTGTAAAATTCACAAGGTGCTATACCAAGATTCACCTGTTCTACAGAAAATATTTATCTTCATCATAGCAGATTTTTGTATATGCATAGAGAGATATTTTATTTCTGCCTCTCTACCAGCATCCTAAATAGCTTTCCCTGCACAGATACATAAAAATCAAGGTTGTGTGTTTATGATAATGGCATAATAGACAAAAAAAAAAAAAGGAGCCCTTCCTTATCAGTAATTTCAAAGGTTGCAGACCTGCCATAAACACAGAACTTGCAGGAAACAAGGGGAAAGTACAGCTATCTTCACAGGCTGCAATGCAAGAAAAAATATTAATAAACAACAAACACAAGCTGTGTGCTTTACAAAGCTTGCAGATCAAATTATTTTCTTTACTTCTAAGGTCAGCGCTGCAGGAAGCAATAATCCTGAAGATTAAAATTAAAAAAAAAAAAATCTAACAAAGACCAGTCCTAAGGATAAAAGCAGAGATACAACTTCAATCACTTAAAACTACCTGAAATGGGGAGAACTGGTTGCAAAACACGGGGGGGCAGGAGGGGCTAGATGGGGGAAACTGGATTGCAATCAGTAAATGAGGAGAAAGCCCAGACTGTGTGCAGAGATGCTAATCTAGTGCTGACCTGAGCACTGCTGGCTTGTAAATCTTTTTTTTTTTTTCCCTCTGCAAATTCTAATTACAGCATTTCACGTTCCCTGATTTCTAGGAAACCAGCGTACAAGACTTGATGATTTTGTCTTTTTTTTTTTTTTTTCTTCTCTCTGATTTTTATTAAGTTGTTTTTGTTTCCCTTCCCCTCTCCCCTTCCCCTTCTTGCTCCGAAGTCTTGGCGATGCACGAGAACGTGTTGAAATGCCCCACCCCAGGCTGCACAGGACAGGGTCACGTCAACAGCAACCGCAACACGCACAGGAGGTACCGGCTTTGGCTTCTTCTTACAAGGGCACAGTGACAGGACAAGAGGGAATGGTTTCCCCCTGCCAGAGCACAGGGTTAGATTGGATATTAGGAAGAAATTCTTCCCTGTGAGAGTGGGGAGGCCCTGGCACAGGTTGGCCAGAGAACCTGTGGCTGCCTCATCGCTGGAAGTGTCCAAGACCAGGTTGGACAGGGCCTGGAGCAACCTGGGCTAGTGGAAGGTGCCTCTTCCCATGGCCAGGGGTTGGAACTAGGAGAGCTTTAAGATCCTTTCCAAACCAAACCTTTCTACAGTTCATGATTCTGTGTTAATGTGACTGCAGGTGCAAGGTGAGTTTGTCTCATTACTTGTTGTGAAAGAAGCAAACATGTTTCTCATGGGCTTAGTGTAGCTCTGGGTCCCTGAAATGCAGGATTTCGTGTTCATTCCTCATGCTTGGTTTCCTGTTCTCTTTTTTTTATCTTCTTTCAAAAAAACCTCCAAAACCAACCCAAACCCAACTCCCACAGTTTATCTGGGTGCCCCATTGCTGCTGCTGAAAAATTAGCCAAATCACACGAAAAGCAACAAACCCAGTCTGGTGATCCTTCGAAGACCAGCTCCAATTCTGACCGAATACTCAGGTAAGCAGGACAGCCAAGCCCAGCACCGCTGCCCCCACCCTCCCTGCCAGGCCACGCTCCCAGGAGCAGCCGCCACGGCTCCCTCCAGCTGTATCTTGATATTGCTGAGTCCTGTTATTACGATCATAGGTCTCGCCAAGGTGGGGAGGTATTTAATTGATGGTCCCAGGGAGAGCATTGAGGACAATGAATTGCTTCTGTAGCATCAATTAATGCTGAGGCTACAGGCCAAAGGGTTTTACCAGTGCAGCAGAAGGCACTTGTGCCGATTGCTCTGCAGCACAAACTGCCAGCCAGTGATGGCTATTATATTAGCATTATAAGTAGGGTGGACTCAGGGAGGGGGAGGAGGAGATTTAGGCTACATACAAATCACTCCATGGCAGTTGCGTGTAAGTCCACCTGCTTTTCTTCCTTAGTTCAGCGGAGAAGAACCTACCACTCATTCCCAAACCAATCACATTTATTTTGATATTTCGCCCATCTCTATCTTCCCAGGAGAAAGGGCTGCCTCACATTAAGGATGTCCCTGATAGATGCTGGCTTCCGTAGCTGATGTGATTCATGAGGCTACAGATGGATTGTAATATGGTTAGTTATTTTGCAGCGAGAGCAGGATAAAAACCGCAGTGCGAGCCCCGAGCAGCACTCCCACAAAGGCATCGAGCCCTGATTAATTTATTTATTTGCTCCCCAGGACTGCTGAGCACCCTGGTGCACCAGCACTCGGTGCTTTGGAAAGGCCATTTAGGGCGATTACTTATTTATTTGCAGCGGAGCCTGCACTGGGCGCAGAGCGCTCTGAGCGCATCACGAGGACAGTCCATGCTCCAAGGAGCTCCCGCTCTGAGGACTCACTGGTGGAAAGAGGTCACGGGAAGGAGAATAACAATAGGCCATTTATATACAATTTATATGCAAGACAAATTGATTCATGATAGGCAGCCCCGCCGAAGCGGGTCTCCAGGAGGGACTGCAGGCAGGGGAGAGGCCCTGGTGTGTCTGCAGCGAACCTGCAGTGGGGAGTGGAGCTGCACTGGGGTCCTCAGGCCTTTGTGTGCCACCCTGTGTCATGGGTCCCATGTGAGTGAGTTGTACCCATTCCTGTGCTGTGTTGGAAAATGCTGCCACGCCAGCAGCTGGCAGGAACGTTGTTTTGGATGAGATTGACACCTCGATGTTTTGCTTAAAAAAGAGGGGAAAAAAAGGCTCAAAGGGGATGAAAAAATAAAAATGGAATCAAAGAGATCCAAACCAGATGCAGACTTGCTGAGGGAGAGCAAAAGGGCTGTGGCTGCCTCCTCATGCCCAGGAAGCCAGGTGCAGCTTAGGAACAAGGTGCAGCTACACATCCCCACTGCCTCTGGTCCCCTCCCAACAGTCACCTCGCCAAGGAAAAGAGAAATAATTGCTGCTCATTGTTTCACCCTCAGGCCTATGTGCTTTGTGAAGCAACTGGAGATCCCTCAGTATGGAAGCTACCGGCCCAACATGGTCCCAGCAACCCCACGGGCCAACCTGGCCAAGGAGCTGGAGAAGTACTCCAAGGTCACCTTCGATTATGCAAGTTTTGATGCTCAGGTTTTTGGCAAACGCATGCTTGCCCCAAAGATTCAGACTAGCGAAACCTCACCTAAAGCCTTTAAATGTAAGTTGGGAGCAGGGATGGGCTGGGTTTCTGTGTTTTCTGCCTTTGTCAGCATGTTGTGAGGCTCTTGGGATTGTGGCTTTGGGGTGGTGGGAGAGGCTTGGGGATGAACTGCTGAATCCCTTTTGGGATGGGGAGGCTGAGCGGGGTCCCAAGGTGGGCACCTCTGATGGTGAGAGGAGCCCATGGTCGCTGGTAAAGCTGTGCTTGGAGGAGAGTTGCTTTGGCCTCAGCTTTTGGAAGAACTGTGGTGTGAACATTAATCTGAGTGATGTCTCGAGGTGGGAGAAGTTACACAGCTGTCCTCAGTTGGTCCCCATTGCTCTGCAGCTCGTATCTATTGATCTGTCTTTCCTCATCTAGCTAAATGGATTACAGTTTTCTTCTCTTCCATCTTATATATGACCCATTCCACCCATTTGTCTTTCCTGCCGTGCTCTGCTCTCCAGCTCTGCTACCTATCGATCACCCACCTCTATCTTCCAGCTTTCTCCTGTCGTAGCCACCCACTTCTGCTCTGTTCTGAGGACCTTGCTCTGGTTATAACACTGTGGGTGAAAATGGATAAATAAACCCTGAGGGGATGGGCTGCTGGGGACAGGAGAGATGCTGAATAGAGGGGCAGCCTATTGCAAACGTGTTAAACCTCCTCCTTCCCTTTGACACCAGCCATGCACCTGAAGATATCTTTTTGAGGAGGGGAAAAAAAAAAAAAAAAAAAGAAAAGAGATTTAGGAGCCCAGTTTGCAGAAGTCAGCAGCCTCGAGAGGGCTTTCTGTCTGGCTAATCCCACTTCCACAATCCTGTTTAATCCTGATGCAGCTGCTCTCTAAAAAAGTGCTCGTACTTGAAAGCATCCTGGTTGTTGCACTACAATGGGAGCACCCTTTATTACAGTACTAAATCTGTACAGGATCAGACAATGAAATTGGATGGAGGCCAGAGAGCACAACTGCCACTGTCATCCTGGGTTAGGGCTGATGGAAAAGTAATTTGTTTCCCAGCACAAGTGATTCTCTCATTGAATAGATTGTGTTATTTGCAATATTAGCAAAGAATTTTCAGGGTAATTGTACTGACAAAAATAATTCCAGCAGACCCACTAGGATAATCCTTTCTATTTTTTCTCATCACTTATTTCACTAATTTGCTGATTGCGAGTCTATTAGTGGTAGAAATACTTATGAAATGGAAAAGCATGGCTGAGCCTACGGTGTGAAATTGAAATTGGCATCTCCCGATCCTGGATGCTGTCAGGTTGGGCGGGCGGATACCCACACCCCACCGCAAAGACGTGGATTAAACCGGACGGGAAAACAAGCAGCCAGACACAAGAATAACCACTTGGGCAAACCTCCAATGAGTTAATCAAAGCGACAGGATGAATATGATTGCCAATCATAGCAGGGAAATCTGCTCCTTTCACTGAGAACTTATTTTAAAGAGATCTTCATCCAGAGGGATTTATATTCCCCTGCATGTGTGTGCATAACTCCCATTAATGTCAATATGCATTATATACACACGCAACGAGGAAGAAAGCAGTGCTGGGGAAGATTAGTATTTTATAGTGCCTTATATTACAAGTTCATAATGGGAATAATGAAATCACTTTGCTCCATGGCTGCATCAACAGAGGTTGTCTTTGCTTTGCCATCATCAGGCCAAAGCTTAGGAGTCTTCCCTGGGTGAGACTCCCACTAAAAGGGGGATGGCTTCCCCCAGATAGGGCACAGTAGAATGAATTCAGAATTTGAAGATTTTGGTAACTGATTCAGAATGTAATCCTGTGACTGTTCTAAATCAACTGATCCCCTGTTTGCACCCACTGAAACAGCTGACTTAGAGGGACCCTGTGTGGGTCAGGTCCCCCCCTAAATGGGACCAGGTTCAAGTTTTATTAATAGGAAATCATTGTTTATTATTAGGGAAAGCTTTATTGTGCATTCACCCTGAGAAATACTTGCTTTCATTTCACAGGGTGTGAAGAGAAATTGCATTTCCAGGTTGGCACTGCTGTGACATACAGTAACAGAGTGGCAGCTGTATAATAAATCCAGTTATTCAGGCATATTTAAATGATATGTCAGCTGTCAGGAAATCCATATTTCACTGGCGTTATCTTTGGAAGCTCATATTTTATGACTGTAGTTTTTCTAATAATGTAATTTTTTAAATTTTAAGTTTTCAAGCGTGCTACTAGAGATGTCCCCGTAAGGCAGCTCTGCAGATAAGTTGTGGACACACAGAGGACAATAAAAAAAGAGCCAGGAAGCTTCTCAAGGCCTTCTCCTTTAGCTTCTTCCACTGAGGAGTAGCTCTAATGAAGAAAAGCACTTGTGTTTTGGGTATTGATGGCAGAGTCACTTAAGGAATTAACCTTTCACACCAAGAGACCATTGCACAAGCTGCAGCCAGCATTGCTCCTGTTGCACTTCTCAGGCAACAAACCAGCCCCTGGATTGGGAATAACCCCAGGAACTGTGAATACATTAGCTGTGTCAAACCAGCTCAACCTCTCGCTGCTGCCCATGCCGGTTACACATCACCCTTGTGTTGTTCCTTCTCTTTTTATTCCAGCCAAACCTTTTCCAAAGGCCTCTTCCCCCAGCCACAGCCCCTCCAGCAGTTACGTGAAGAGCACTTCATCTTCCTCCACAGGCTTCGACTACTCCCACGACGCTGAGGCTGCGCACATGGCTGCCACTGCCATCCTCAACCTCTCCACCCGCTGCTGGGAGATGCCTGAGAATCTCAGCACCAAGCAGCAAGAGGTCCCCGGCAAGGTGGGTGCATGTGCCAGGGCACCACTGCCCAGGGGCCAGACTTGAAGTCTGGGGTGGGAGGAGTACCTTGGTTTACCCTTCCTCCCATTTTAGTTTTTACATGTAGAGGGGATGCAGGCACTCATCACAAATCACCCTTTCGCTCCCTGGTTTGGGGGATGCAGTTTGGAGCAGGTTGATCTTGGCTCTTGGTGTGCTACGGAGATGCGTCATGATTCAAATTACCCGTGGGAGATGAGCAGCGTTGCCAAACCAGATCTCAAGTTTAGACTGGATATTAGAAAAAATTGATTCATTAGAACAGTGGTCAAGCCCTGGAACAGGCTGTCCAGGGCAGCGGTGGAGTCACCATCCCTGGAGGGATGTAAGTGCCACATGTAGATGTGGCACCTGGGGACATGGCTTAGTGTGTCCTTGGCTGTGCTGGGTGAATGTTTGGACTCAATGACCTTAGAGGGCTTTTCCAACCCAAACAATTCTGTGATTCTCAGAGCTGGTTTCAGTTGCTCACTGATCTCTATCTGATGCCACTTGAGAATCCCTAGTTGCATCCAGACTGATTTCCAGCTATTTTTCAAGGGAACACAGGTTTTCCAGAAGTCCTGTGGAGCACAACGAGCCTTGGGCAGATGTTTTGGATCCCACAGGGCATCTTAAGTGGCACTAGATACCTGTGTTAATCAAGTGGGTCAAAATGCCACATGGGGTGCATTTTCGAGCATCCCTTTTCATTCAGTTCCTTATAAATGATTGTGGAGAGGACGGGACATGAAAACCTGCCCTCTGCACTGCAAAAGACAAATGGGGGCAAGATCTCCACAGGGAGTCGCTGGCAGCTGCTAACATGGGACATGTTTTCAACCTTTCAGTCCATGGACATTGAGGTGGATGAAAATGGGACTCTGGACTTGAGTATGAACAAGCACCGCAAACGGGAGAGCACCTTTCCCAGCAGCAGCAGCTGCAGCAGCAGTCCCAGCATGAAGTCCCCAGACGTGTCACAGCGCCAAAACAGCACCAGTGCCACGAGCAGCACCATGACCTCCCCCCAGTCCAGCCAGACCTCCCGCCAGGACGAATGGGATGGGCCCATTGACTACACTAAACCAAACCGTCAGCGGGAAGAGGAGCCAGAAGAGGTGAGAAGTGACTCTTCATGCTTGAATCTCCCTCATGGGTGATTGAATGCCACGTCTGCTTGCACAGTTATCCTGTTCTTTTCACCCTCTCCACAACTAGTTTGTCCTTTTACCACCACTACAACCACTGTTCCTGGATCTTTTCTTGCAGTCAGAACCTGCCGCTCACTCTTTTGCCTCATCGGAAGCTGATGAGCAAGAAGTGTCAGAGGAAAACTTTGAAGAGCGAAAATACCCAGGGGAAGTTACTTTAACCAACTTCAAGCTGAAATTCCTCTCCAAGGACATCAAGAAAGAGCTGCTCACGTAAGTCCTCCTTCTTGTCTCTTCCTCCAAAATCTACTAAATATGTACCTAGCACAGCCAGACTGGTAGGAGACAAAATTTGTTAGTAAATAATTTCAAAAATTAGAACTGTACTTCCTTTCTTACTGTGGTTTGCCTTAGCTCATCTGAGGGTTCAAATGAAAGCTCAGAAGAAACCCCACCCTCATACAATAGCTGGTCAATGAGGCAGAATACCTTCCTATATGGCCTTACTCTGCAGTGATAAAAAGAACCTATTAGGGAGCTTGGTGCTCTCAGGATTCATGGACAGGGTTGAGGAAAACCCCTTTCTTTTCCTCAGTGTTTCCTGCAAGACTGTTTCTGGCACAGTGAAGGAACCTGCCCAATCTCCTGAGCCTTTGTTCTAGGGCACTGGGTGATGCTGTGGAGCCAAGAGCACCCAAGGAATCTCAGCACCTTCTTGATGGGGTTGTTGAACCACAAGATGTCTCATTGAGAAGACAGGATTTGTTGGCTTAGAGCAGTGGGTCCCAGCACTGTGATACTCCAGGGTCACAAAATGTGACCTGGGGCTGCAGCAAAACTGCTGTCAGGCTGCATTTTGGCATTGGAGAGAGACCCTGACCCAGCTCACATCTGTCTATTCACTGGCTGGGTGGAAGCACAGACCCAGATCTGTGCTATTAGATGGAGTATTGCTCTGCATCCACGCTGATTCCCACAGGAATGATTAATGTTCAAGAGTCTGATCCAAACATGGCAGCTTGGACCTCGCTCTGACCTAATGGCATGTTGGGATCAGACTGGAGGTTGTGGTGGGGAGGTCTCCCCTCCCAGGCATCCCAGCTGTTCTTGGCTGCTTTCCTGTGCCTCTGACCCCCCTGTATGTTAAATAGGGGAGAGCTGATGGGCACTGTTTTCTTGACCTTATACAGCTCGCTCATTATTTGGCTTCTGCAGGCAGGAGGCTGAGGGAGCAGACAGGCAGGGATGAGATCTGTGGGGGCAGAGAAGCAGCAGCATCTTCTCTAAATGAGCAAAGCACAGACCAGCTGCCCTCATCCAAAGCTCTAAAGGCTTTTTAAACCCAGCAGCACCGTGAATAGCAATTTCTGAGGTAGAGCCCTGGAGTCCTCCTGTGCTTTAATTTTATTGTGATGGTGCAGAAATTTCCTGAATGGAAACAACCCTGGAATAAACAAATGGTGTCATGGGCAGTGCTGAGGCTTCCCTCCCAGTTTAGCATCCTTTCTGGTCCAAAGACTGTGATGAATTAGCTGTAGTTAACTCAAGAGCAGACTTGCCTGCTGTGTCTGATGCTCCATGTCTGGATGTAGCTCTTGTGCCACTTCCAGGCACAGATGGCAGGGAAGGTGCTCCTCACCTGTATCTTCCCATTGCCCTCCTGTTGGCACAGGAGTGGGAACCACACAGCCAGACATCCCTGCTGCTTGAACATCACCACATCCGTGCTGATGAGGGATGAGCAGGGAATAGGTGCCTCCAAGCCTCAACCTGCTGGGCCAGACTGTCCCGAGGTATCCCTGCAGTGTCCCAGGACATCCCTGCTTTGTCATATACCCTTGTCTTAGGGCAGGAGGGCATGACTGTGCCAGAGCCTTGCTGCTCATGCACAAACTGGATTTTGTTTCCTGGACATGGAGAAGGGAGAGCATCTTCTTCCATCGCCCATGCAAGTACAATTCACAGAGGAGGCAGTGAAGAGGGATGGATGGGAGGTACAGCCAGTGAAGGCAGTGGGTGGGATGCAGCAGCTCCTTCCTGCCCTCTGTTTGGAGCCTCCAAGCACACAGTCACAGGCTACTTTCATTCCCTCTCTGCAGTGAAAAGTGTTTTCAAGCTTTTCTTTGCAGCTAAAAGGGCTGGCAGAAAAAAACCCAAATCATTTCAGAAAGCTGAAATCTGAAGCACCTCATTCAGCTCTGAAATCTGAACAAGATGATTCCTGCAGCAAGAGCTTCAGTACTGCAGGAATCATCCAACCTGGCAGCACCAGCCAGGGGTGTTCATACCTGTCAGGTCATGCCACCCAGCAGGCTGCTGTCAGTCCCCCACTGCCACCAGGCACTCCAAGCAACTAAGGATTTTAAACACTTTCTTCTCATTTACCACACATTTTTGCAAATTTAAATTTTTTTCTAACAGGATCCTTGGGATTTCTTTGGTAACAGAGAAGGGGGGAAAGGGAGCTGAAGGGAAAATGTCTGGTTTCTATCCATGCAAACATAGAAACACACATGAGACCTGCTGGAGCTGGTGTAAGGGGTCTGGCAGTGAGGCTGGGCTGAGATCCACATGATAGACCTCAAGGGGGCTCAGCTGGCTTTGCCCATCTGGGGTTCATGTGGAATCCATTCCTTTCCCACATTTATGATCCCTCTTGTTGTTGTTGTTGCCCAGTTGCCCAACCCCAGGCTGTGACGGCAGTGGACACATAACGGGAAACTATGCCTCTCACCGCAGGTGGGTTGACCTTTTATTCGTGGTTTGAGCTCTAAAGACAATGTTTTTTTTTTCTTTTAGTATATTTTTTGACCATATGGATAGTTTGGTTCTGTTTCCTCCCCCTTTCTGTTGCCCTTCTCCCTCCCCACGCCCCAGCCCTTTTTTCTTTTTTCTTTCTCCTTTTTTTTTTTTTTTTTTGCTTATCCAGATATTCCATCTCTTCTCTTTCAGCCTTTCTGGTTGTCCTCTTGCTGACAAGAGCCTCAGAAACCTCATGGCTGCCCACTCTGCTGACCTCAAGTATGTTTGCGCTCAACTTGGAACTCCTTTTTTTTCTTTGTTTCCACCCTTTTTTCTCTCTTCTCCCTTCCTGCCCCTGCTCCTCTTGCTCTGCTTTTGCTTTTCCATCCCCTCCCTTCTCCTTTCAAAGAGCTGATCAAAACCTGCCTGCAAGGAGCTCTGGTGGAGTCCAGCTTCCAGCTGCCACGTTGAATGAAGAGGCAATGGCATGAAGGAAGGCTTATTTTGGGGAATGGGGCTCATGGCAGTGATTGGAAATAACCTGAGTGCCTGGAAGGTTTCCTCTGGGCACTGAAGACATGCTATTTTCTTTTCCCAAGCTCTTGTTCCCTAGTTTGAGCCATAACCCTTTTCATGTAACATTTCTGTACATCTCAAATAATCCAAAACCTGGAGAAAGGCTCACACTTTATTTCTGGGAACTAAAATGTGCTTTGTCCTGAATGCAATCAAGGATTTTTGAAGCCATAGGTGGGTCAGGGGTCACAAAGATGATTGATAAAGTCCCAAATTCCTCTGTGATGGCCTGGAGGGCAGCGTGGCTCTGGGACTGCTCTGTGCCCCACCACCCACGTGGGTGCTGGTACCAGGAAAAGTGTTTGTTCAATGCCTGCTCCTCATCACAGAGGTGGAAAAAGTGGCAGGATTAGTTGATATTATTAGAATATGCTGGTGGATGGAAAGGACTGGCGTGATTAGTGCTAAGTACACTTAATCATGCATTATAAACTATATACATTTTGAAAGAACCTCTTCAGAGAATCTTGCTGAACTGGTGTTTCTCCAACAGCCTTAAAGAATAGCTAAGTGATCAGAAAATTAGTGCTAAAGATACTAAAAGCTCTGAGGAGCAGTGCCCATTTCCAGTAAGGACCAGACAAAAAGCAAACGGGGTTGTACCTGAGATCAAAAAGCTTTGCTGTGCAGGATCCCCTGCTCCCCTCAGGCATCCAGTGTCAGTGCTTTTTACCAAAATACTGCATAAAACAGACTTCTGGACACAAAAAAACCAAACAAACAAAAAAACCAAAAAAACCCCCACAAACAAACAAACAAAAAAAGCTTTTTTAATATTTTTTCTCCAATACTCTTTTTTTTTCCTATGTCCTGGTGAGGATGGGAGCAGAGGAGGGAGGAAGAGAAGAGGATTTGGAGATATTACAGATTGCACAGTCATAGCTTTTCACAACTCCAGATAAGACTATGTCAGTGCTTCTATTATAAATTCTATTTCAGGGGTTAATATCCCTGATATAAAAAAAACCAGCTCCAGGCTGGAACATGCAATAAAAGGTCTCTGTTGGTATGATTTGTCTCCAGATAATTAAAAATAAAAATCAAATTACTTCTCTCCTCTCTTTGAGAGTCCTGAAAGGCAGAAAGAGTTTGGTGTTAGTGTTTTCATAATTTCCTCCCACCCTGAAGCTAGAACAACAAAGAAATAGTTTTGCTTTCTACTTTGACAGTGTATAGCAGAGAAATGTCACAGTCATCTCCCAAACCTGTAATTTCTAAATGAGTTGAAGCATTTGCACCCTTGTTGAGGTTCTGCTGGATGTATCACTGCTCTTACTGGCCTGAATCTCTGTGCATTTATGTTTTCCTGCATCTGAGCAGGCTGAGCCTTGGTCCTGACTTATCTCCCTGACACCCTTCTGGGATCAGGATGTGTCCCTGCACATCCTGATCTGAGGTGAGGTGACAATTTTTTTTGCCAACACAGACTATTCAGTGACCTGTAAATGCCAAACTCTCCCACTGAGTTTGTGCAAAGAGGAGAATTTTGATATTTTCTGGTCAAAAAAGGAGGACTTTTTGAGAGGCTGTTTTCCAAGCTGCCAGACAAAAGACAGTTGTGGAAATCACTGCTCTACTGACTGTCAGAGGCCAGAGCACCCCAACTATACCATTGTCCAGGCCAGGCACCAGCACAGAACCACAGAATAGTTTGGTGTGGAAGGGACATTTAAAGGCCATCTTCAACTAAATCTGGCTGCTCAGAGCCCTGTCCAACCTGGCCTTGGACACTTCCAGGGATGGGGCATCCACCACCTCCCTGGGCAACCTTTGGGAAAGTATATTGCCTTTCCCAAGGGCACTGACCTCAGGGGCTGCCTGTACACCACTGGCATGTCCCGGACACACATCAGTCCCTGCTCTGGGGCAGGTACCTGCCAGTGGTCCAAACCAGGCACTGGTGGCTTTAAAAATAGGGATCGAGGAAGGCAGGACACAGCAAAACCCTTCCCCGAGGAGGATGGGCACTCTGCAAGCTCGTGGATGTGCCCCGAGCTTTGGTCGCAAGGACCAGCTGAGCATCTCCCCCTCGTCCTGCGGCAGCACCGTGGATTTCCTCCTCTTCCCACCCCTCCCCCGGTCCTAATCACTTGACTGAAAAAGCCCTGGCTAATTGGCAGGCTGGCGTGCACATCCTCTGCGAACACTCCTCGCCTCTCTTCCTTGTCCCCATGACAACTTTTATGTCCGCCGCGTCACCTACAGCATTCGGAAGAGATCTTTGTGCTCGCGGTACTTCACATCCCCTCACCGCCCTTGCTCTGAGCCCTTAACCATGCGGTGCTTAACTCGTGCCATTGTCTTCGCTGCCGCTCGGCGGGCTCGCAGCCCCCGCCGGCCTTTGGGCAGGTTTGGGTGGTCACAGGACCGTTCTCCAGGCTTTGCTTTCAGTGCCATCCCAGAGCGCTGGGTGCTCACCTTCAAACTCAGGACCACGGGTGCATCTTCAGAGGTTCCTTTGTAAGGGCATCGACTGAGGACCCAGGGGTAAATTCTGCACCGAAGCACCAAAAGCTGCTGGTGCACTGTGTGTGGTGACCTGGTGATCCCCAGCCCGAGGTCCAGCAGGTGCTGTCACCCTGCAACACCCAGCCTAGAGTGTTGGGGAAGAGGAGAACCCAGGGTTAACCTAGCCTTTTTCCTCCTGTTCCTTCATCATTTTCCATCAGAAGCATTGGCTGGTATCGCACTTTGAGTACCCTCCTGCAACGGGCTATCCATTTGAGACTAGCCACCCCCACCCCCCAAGTCACCCAGACCTGACTTGAGACCATCTTGGTGGTGGCCCTGCTGGTCCCCCCTTGTCCAGGCTATTTTTCCTCATCCCTTGTCTATGCTTGCATCCACCCTGCTGGCCCTGGATGGCACCTGCTGCCTCACCATGGCTTCCTCAAGATGACAGACACTGTCCTGGAGGGTTCTTTTAGCTCATTATCAGCTCCTGAGCTGTCCCCTTCCTGAGGGTGGGGACAGAGGCTGGGACCTGTGTCCCTCCTGGAGAGCAGCCGCTCTCTGTGCTCCCAACACCCGTACCTCTTGCCTCCGATGTTCCTCTCCAACGCCACATCACGCAGCGACACGCTGACTTTGGTGCTGTGGATGTTACAGACCAGACCTTGTTCTTACAGAGGGAGAAGGGGCAGGAAGGAGAAAACCTGCCTGTGGGTTGACAGTGCCCAAGATTTCTCTTTGAAATGAGCTGTCACAGAGTGTCGACCCCCTGCTCGTCCCCCCTGGCTAATCTGAGCCTCCCTTGCCTCCGCAGGTGCCCTACTCCTGGTTGTGATGGCTCTGGTCACATAACAGGAAATTATGCATCGCATAGAAGGTAAGATCTCCCTTAAATTATTTTCTCTGTAGCCTCTTTCTGTGTTGCTTTTTTTTTTTTTTTTTTTTCCCCCTGCAGTGGGCAGAGTTGTAAAGTTCTGAATAAAACATTAATGTTACTGACAACTGAAGCCTATTTTCATCTCTTTAATCTGACTTCTCTTCTTTTTTTTTTTTTTTTTCTGATGTTTCCAGCATCTGATTAGAAACTCCTTTCAACAGCATAAAAGACAAAGGGTCAGATTTTAGCTGATGCAATGTTCCTGTTAATATTGCTACCTATTTATGATTTCTATTATCACTTTAGAACATTAATAGCAGAGATCTGAGCCTTCTGTTTCAACAATTCCATTAAACATTGCAGGCTGTTAGCAGATATCTTCTTATCTAGACACCATTAATTACTGTCCATCTCTCTCAATTTTTTATTATTTTTTTTCTTCTGACTTCTCCTCGTGGTGTGAAGCTGCAAAACGAGGGAGATCAAAAACACAGTGCCAAATTCAAGGGAAAGATGACTGAAGTGGGGGAATAGCAAAGGCAGGGATTCTGCCAGTGAGACAGGCCTTTCTTCTCTTTTTAACCACAGTCTGTCAGGCTGCCCTCGTGCCAAGAAAAGTGGGATCAAGATCACCCCGACAAAGGATGATAAAGAAGACCCAGAGCTGATGAAGTAAGTCTGGGGATAACTCCTGAGTAGAGCTTTTCACTCTGTACCCTTTGCCTCACACAGATTTACGTGGGGGAGCAACATCCCTCCCACATCCCTCCTGGCTCACGCTGCTTTCAGCATCATCTACAAAGCTTTCCCGTTGTTTTTTTTGGTGTTGCAATTTTGAAATTTGATTGAAAAATTGGGTGCTGGGGAGGTGACAGTGTATGTTTTCTTGTTTGTTTCTGCAGATGTGAAAAGTAGGCTGGTAGGGCACGAACAGTTTCTCTGCTACCTGTGCTTTATATAAGTCCAAAAAAACCCTGCCAGTGTTGTAAATGTGGGTAAAGCTCCACAGTCAAGCCAAATCCTGTGGGTTTTCAGGCAGCAAGGGGCAGATGAGGGCTGAGGGGCTTGCTTAACTCTCAGGAACACAGTAAAAATAGGAACTATCCAGCAATGACTTGGGTCAGGATCCAGTAATCCTGAATAAAATATGTTTTGTAGAGTCTTTGCCAGGGCAGAATATTCAAAGTGGACTCAATAAAACCTTTCTCTGCTGCCTCAGGCTGAAGTTTTCAAAATGTCCCAGGAGTTTTATTCCTTCATGGAATAGAGATCTGAAATCCCTTAGTCCACCTCAGGAGTTTTCATGAGCTGTGAAATCCATTCATCCTGACTTTTAGCAAGTCCAAGCATCACAGGCTAAGTGTCCATGGCCTGATGTGGTGTTTGAGGTCAGAGTCTCAACCCTTTATACAGCTATAGGACATCAAAGGCAGCACTGACTCCAGGATCCCCCCTATTTTTTTTGTTAACCCAGAGCATCCCTAGCCATTCTGGAGCCTGTCCACTCACCCAGCAAGTGCAGGTTAAAGCAGGTAAAAAGAAACATGGGGGAAATTATCAACTCCCTCCAAGAGATTCCAGTTATCTGTAAGTGCTGACTTTGGCTCAGCAGACTTTCTCCAAACGGATTTTTTTTTTTTTTTTTACGTATTTTAGCCCCAGGGCTGGTTTTGCCCATGCAGGGTATCAGAGGTGAACACCTCTGTGTGCCCAGGTTTTGTCCTGGAGCAGAGGCTGAGCTGAAGCAGGACCCAGTGGGTGTGGAAGAACCCCGTGGGGGCTGCAGGAAGCTGGGATGCGCCTGCTGGGGCATAAGGACCTTTCAGAAAAAGATGATATTTGAGCCATCTGCTCTGTTCTTCCTCCTCAGTCTACAGGAAGGAAAGCCTCCCAGTTAAATGAGCCGTGTGATAATTAGCAGGAGTTAGCAGAGTTTATTAAAAATTAAGCAACCTACTTGAGAATCTGTGGGAAAAATCCTCTTTTGGCTCAAATACCCTGAATTGCTGGTGGCATTGCAATGCTGGGCCATTAACCAGTGACACAGGGAAGGAAAGGATGGGCAGCAAATTGTTGTTGTGCAACTGCTGGCTGTTGTACCTTTGCTTTCACTGTGGTTGGAGGGGTGCGTGGGAGGTTATCCCTTTCCATGGTTTCCTCAGGGGCACATGCCCTGTGGGGCTGGGGAAGCTGTGGTTTTGCTCATCTGTGCCTTTCCCATTCAGGACAGGACCAGGCAGGAACATGCCAAGCAGTTTCACCAGTGCAGTTTCTCTGCAAAAAACCCACAACTTTCCAGTGCAAGGAGAAAAGAGGCTTTTATATGGCTGTGTTTTTATGGTGCAGCTGGGGCTTGTATAGGAATATGGGATGAGCTGACACCCACAGCAGAATGATGGTCCCACCAGCATCCTCATCAGGGGTTGGGTTCTCTCCCAGTTCACAGTACAGATGAAAATGCTGTGAAGCTAAACTGGCAAGTCATAGAATCCTAGAATAGGTTGGGTTGGAGGGGACCTTAAAGCCCATCTCATCCAACCCCCTGCCACACACAGGGACACCTTCCATTAGACCAGGTGGGACACTTCCATGGGTGGGACATCCGTAGATTCTCTAGGCTCCAAGCTTCAAATGGGGCTGGAACATTGCCAGAACTGGATTTTTTGGCTCCTGGAAAGCTGATGCAGTCCACTCCCAGACTGGTCTTGCTGGGACTGTGGGCACTGGGGCAGGCAGTGCCAGGTGGGATCTGAGGGTCTCTGTGGAGCAGCAGGTGAAGGCATTCCCTAAAATCCCACTGCACAGGCAGTAACCCCAACTCCTCCAGCACACCCAGGAGGAACAGAAGCTCCTCTGAGATGTGCAAAGCGACACAGTACAACAATCCATCTCTGCCATCTTCCCCCATCCCGTGGGAAGGTGTTCCACCACCCACAGCAAGGTGTGCCCAGTGCAGGTTTGCGTTAAGGAGCTTTGGCTCTAAATCCATCCTCCGTCTGCACCGAGCGCCTCTTGGAACCCAGCCGAGTTTTGCACATCACCACCAAGGAGAAAGTCATTTAGTCCCTGTTGTTTTTGCTGTTCATCCTTCAAGTAATTTGCTACAGATGTGATTGAACAGATCACCTCAACCTTCAGCCAAGCCCTGGCATAGAATGGAAGCATCCACAGGTGTCTAATTGATCAAACGCTGCTGGTGCTTCCATTAAATAATAATAATTAACAAAAAAATAATTTAGAAAAATGTCCAGGACAGCTGGTTTGCACAATAAAGCTCTGGTTTATTTTTTAACAATGAAAATGTAATAAAACTTAAATTAACGGCGTAAAATATATAACGGTTGGGCCATAATGGCTGCATACTAAATCCTGGGGTTTGTCTCTTTCTCTCTTTCTCTTTCCTCCCCCCCTTCTCCTTTTCCTCCTGAGGATTCAGTAATTTGCTCGTGATCATATAAAAGCAATGATGTTATGAATTTACTGAGGATCCTGCTGGCAGGGATATTATAAGTGAATTGTGCTGCATTTGCAGCTGATTAAAATCGAGATCAGCATTTTTCAAATTATCTTGGGAAAAGGCTGGGTGTAGAGCCCCCCCCCTTCTGCTGTCATCTCCCTTTTGTGCAGAATGTAAACAATCAGGGTAATAATTTCTGTGGTGAAACGCAGCTTGTGATTTTCAGGAGCAGTTCGGTGGATATTTTTGCGGGGGAGCCTCAAAGTCCCTAATTGCTTCCATACTGAGGATGTGGGGGATTATTTTTGGCATTTCTTACCTACTTCCACCTCCCTTATTTTAGAGTAAGCTCCCCTGAGTAATAAACTTTTAACTGTATTTATAATTGGCGAGCATTTTTAAACAAATGCAAACCACAGCAGAAACCCTGATAGATGCACCAGACTTGTGGGCCAGCTGGATTCAGTGAGAATGCCATTAGGGTGGGGGGGGGTTGGATGAGGAGGGAGGAAAGAGGTGCCTTTTGGAGAGCCACTCGCCTGCTTGCCAACAGCACAAGTTGTGTTGGTGCTTCCACGACGCTCCTCACAGCTCCCGTGGGTTTCAGCCGGCCATAAACAGCAGCAGAAGTGTGGGGGTGGGAGGGCTCATGTGCTGCCTTGATGGTAATTCCCACTTTGTCCCCTTGTGAGCGTGGGTTGATCTTTCCACGGAGGCAGGATGTGAACCAGGAGGAGGAGGAGGAGGAGGAGGAGGAGGAAGAGGCAAGTGAGGTCACACCAGGCTGAGTGATGGCCTAAGGATTTGTCCTGTCTGCTGAGGCTCAGAAGCTCCTCGGACACCCTCCTGGCGGGAGCAGGTTTACAGCTCTTCATGCACAGGTCTCAGCCTGAGCAGCTCCCGGCTCAGGGACTGGCTCAGGGGGAAGGGTTGTGTCCCCATGGGCACAGACAGCGCTCCTAGACTGTGCTGATTGTGCTAGTGTAGGGTGATGAAGTTAATGACCCTGGGTTCCTCCTCAGTACCACCGTGCAGAGCTGGCTGTACACGTGTGATGGTTCAGTGTGAGAGTGTCAGCCTTGCAGTGCCTCAGGATCCCATGTCTTGCAGCCCAAACTGCCGTCTTTGCCCTCAGTGAGGCACCAAACAAATGGTTTTTGACTCCACTGGGACCTGCTTTTGCTGTGTGTGATGTGACCTCCACAGCCTTTCCTTCTGCAGAATTCTCCTTGGTTCTCTTCGGCTCTTTTGAAGGAGCAGTCGTAGCTCTCAATTTCCCATCTGCCATTTCCATCAACTAAGTATCTACCCCATAAACCTGAGATGAGACCCAAACGCAAAAATGCTCTCTTCCAAGGCTTCCCCGCTCCTGCTCTTCCCTAATTTCCCTTTATCCGTTCCTTCCGCTCCCTTCCTGTTTACGGCCGGGCTGTAATTCTTGGTGATTCCCTGTGCCCAGGTGTCCCGTTCCTGGCTGCGTTGGGCTCGGGCACATCAGCGGCAAATACGCCTCTCACCGGAGTGCGTCAGGGTGCCCTCTCGCAGCCCGCAGGCAGAAGGAAGGATCGCTCAATGGCTCCTCGTTTTCCTGGAAGTCGTTGAAGAATGAAGGCCCAACCTGCCCTACCCCAGGCTGTGATGGTTCTGGCCATGCCAACGGGAGCTTCCTCACTCACAGAAGGTAAATCATAGCTGGGGATCAGTGTGAGTGTGACAGCGTTGCTGGGGGCTCACCCACCTCCCTGTAGGTGCTGCTTGAGCACCGTTCAGCCCTTCACGTGGGGCTCAGGAGCTGGTGATTTTGATACTGAGGTCAGTCAGTCCTACTGCACAGAAGAAAGTGTTGTTTTAACATTCACAGAATTACAGAATGGTTTGGGTTGGAAGGGACCTTACAGCTCATCTTGTCCAACCCCCTTGCCACGGGCAGGGACACCTTCCACTAGACCAGGTTGTTCCAAGCCCTGTCCAGCCTGGCCTTGGACACTTTCAGGGATCCAGGGGTAGCCACAGCTTCTCTGGACAACCTGTGCCAGGGCCTTCTCACCCTCACAAGGAAGAATTTGTTCCTAATATCTAATCTAAGTCTCCATTAGCATGTTAGAAAAGCACTTGAGCACCACAAACAGGGGCTTAATGCCCATGTCAGCCAGACTCATCTCACCTTCCTCACCTGGCGTACCCTGTCTTTTAGGAAACAATGTGTTTTCTAATCTTTGCTTAAAGAAAATTGCTCTCACTTTATAAATGGGGAGTTTTGTGGCATTATTCATAAAGCAATTTCCCCTGTGCCATAAAAAGCTTTTAGAAGAACTGTCTCGCAGCGTGAACTCCACCAAATGGCGCGTGCTCTTGTTTGGAACACAAGCACCTATAAATACTGAGAGTTTATGAAACCGATTTTTACTTGTTTTTCAGTTTGTCAGGGTGTCCAAGAGCTACTTTTGCTGGGAAGAAAGGAAAACTCTCAGGGGATGAAATTCTCAACACGAAGTTCAAGACCAGCGACGGTAAGGATTTTCACTCCTTTGTCTTGGAGGTGTGTTGGGGTATTGAGCCTGTAGATCTTTTTCTTTGCAGACTGAGGAGGTTTCAACAGCTGAAATCTGACCACAGGTTTTCAAAGATGTTATGTGCTATGAAAATCCATTCCTTGAGTTTTCTGGATGCTGGGGGTGGTATGGTACCAGGCCCACTCCCTGAGTCACACACTTTGAGGGAGTGATGATAAAGAAGGCAAAAGAATTAATGCTGAAATCGAGATTTTTTTTTTTTTCCCAAATATTCACTGGCATTTTAACAAATCCCTTGCAGTCATTCAGCAATTTTCACCTATTCAGGGCTTTTAATACTGCGATATTTCTGGATCTGGAATTTTGTAAGCGATGGCACTTTGCTTTTCCAGTGCTATTACTGAGCTTTCTGTGGTATTTGACAAGGTTCAAGCCTTGAACTTGAGTACTTATATAGTTTGAAACCTATAAATACCTGCACTCTTGTGGAAATATGGCTTTATTTTATGAACCTCATAACTTCTAATCAAGACACGCATTAGGTTCTTAAATGGCATCTTTCCAAACTCGGGCCTGGAGAGGGTGACCTGATTGTTCAGGACAATCAACCTTGCTGGGTGTGGGGATGTTCTGGACTGCAGCTGCTCTGCTGTCCTTTGCTTTTGCATTTACATATTGACCTGTTCAAATATCATTGAACTGCGATGATAAAAACCTTAATTAAAAAAAAAAAAAAAAAAAAGGTAAAAACCAATGCAGGTGAGATGTGCATCCCATTTGCTGACTGTCCATGACCTTCCCTCCTGCAGTTCTGGAGAATGATGAAGAGATCAAGCAGCTGAACAAGGAGATCAGTGAGCTGAACGAGTCCAACTCGGAGATGGAAGCAGCCATGGTGAAACTACAGTCACAGGTTGGTGTGCCTGGACGAGCCCCCAAGCCCAGGGGGACACGGCCAAGCCCCTTGCTGAGTGGCAGTGGGTGCCACTGGCGAGGGTTGGTAACCCTGCCCTGCTCCCTGCTCTGCAGATCTCCACCATGGAGAAGAACCTGAAGAACATCGAGGAGGAAAACAAAATCATAGAGGAGCAAAACGAAGCCCTGTTCCTGGAGCTCTCAGGGTTGAGCCAGGCTCTAATCCAAAGTCTTGCCAATATCCGCCTTCCGCACATGGTAAGGAACTTTGACAGCGCTCGCCCCAGCCGGCGTGATCAAGGGAGCTGTGCCAAACCCAGTTCACAATAAGGCTTATTCACAATTAAAGACTGGGAGAATTTCTCTCCATACACCTACGTGTCCTTTATAAGATCAGTACTTTTCCCTTATCTCTGAAGCTTGTATTATATCTCCCTTTTGTTGTCATTTTCTGCTGATCTCCCTTTGTATCTATTGTTCTGTCTCATTACATCTGGGAGCCCTATCACAAAATAGGAAACTTTATCAAGGGCACCCAGTGCCTTTTAGGCTAAGACAGCACAAGCAGAGATCAGGAGGGATTGGATTTCAACGTCAGAAAGATCTTAGAGCTCCTATTATAATGCAGGTAGTTTCAATTCGGTTTTGAATAGCTGGCAGCCAAAGAATAGCATTCTTAAAGAGAGTGTATTTTGTTTAATTTAACAAGGTCTAACAGCCCACAGCATGTTACCGTAGAGTTACTGAGAAATGAAAAGACTGCATTAAAATAGTAAAACCACAAAAGGCTATTAATTACCTTCTCTCTATTCCCAGGAATGTAATTACTGTTGTCAAAACCAGGTGTGTGGAAGGGGGGGCTCATGTTGTTGAGGAAGTTTTCCTCTTACATCTCATAAAGACCATTGCAATGATCAGAGGAATGAGCTTTTGATTTATTTTTTCTGCTATCTTTTTTTTTTTTTTTTTTTTTTTGGGAATCCTTTTCATTGGGGGTTGTATTTAAATTCAGGCTGGTTGGAGAGAAGCCATCCTCCAGCAGAGCAGTTTTGGATAGTATTCACCCAGCTGCCTAACTGGCAGAAAACCGCTCGCTGAGTGCTTTTTTTGTGAAGTATTTGACACAAAAAGGTCAAATAAACTGTTCAGCAAATATTTTTTCAAGGTTTCAGGCAACTCCAATTAAATAATGCCCATGAGACTTGTATGCTCATTTCATTCCTGTTCTTTTTCTTCCTTCTCCCTTTCTTTTTTCCCCATTACTCCAAATTAGATATTTGCAAGGTTTCCACGATGCCCCTCAAAAGCAGAAGCTGTCCTGCAGCAGAGTGCTGGTGTGGGCAGCTGTAAGCTTAAGGTGACCAGGCTTCTGTCCTGCCTTTGGTTCCTTCCATGGTGTTCCAACAGTCTTCTTGTTCTCCTGCCCTTCATTTCCATGGCTTAATTCAGCCTCCAGCCTGTCAAACTGCTTGAATGTGCTTAACCTGATGCTGTTAATAGTTCCACAAGGCCAATCCATAAAATTAAGGACCTAGTTAAGATCTGGCAGGATCAGGGGCTGTATGATGAGATTCCTGTAGGTACAGCACCTCACACAAAAAGGCTCTGACATGGAGACCTTTGACTGCCAGTACATACATAGAACCATAGAATGGTTTGGGTTGGAAGGGACCTTAAAGCTCATCTTGTTCCAACCCCCTGCCACGGGCAGGGATGCCTTCCACAAGACCAGGTTACTCCAAGCCCAATCCAACCTGTCCTTGAACACTTTCAGGCATCCCCAATAAAATACACAGATGGTTTATTGTAAAGAATCATTTTAGCCTCTTTCTGCTCTTCTACTAACCCTTTTAATTGGCTTTTTTTTTTTGTTTGCAGGAGCCAATTAGTGAGCAGAACTTTGATGCATATGTGAACACGCTGACAGACATGTACACCAACCAGGAATGCTACCAGAACCCGGAGAACAAGGACCTGCTGGAGAGCATCAAGCAAGCCGTCAAGGGCATCCAGGTTTAGTGCCGTGGGATGGAGATGAGCAAGCAAACAGACTGTAAGATGGAACTTTCCCTCCAAGTATTCAGGTTTACAAGTTAGAAAACTTGTTCAATGAATGAAAAAAAAAAAAAAAAAGAAAGAAAAAAAAGGAAAAAAAGGACCAAAATGTAACCAAGAGGCCATTTCTGAGACATGGAACTGATTGAACTCAATGTTCTCGTTTACTTAATTTTGGACCTTCTTGAGAAAAGTGGAATTTTTTCTACCTGGACCACGAGGTAGATCAGGATGGAAGCTTAAATTCTCCAGTAGGCTGTGGGGCTTGGTAGCAGGTGAAGAGCAGACAACTTTCATGAGTTGCCATGCTCTTGCAGAGTTGATCCAAGGGTTAAAACATTACAAGAACAGGGTCTTGTCTGATCCAAGACTAGTGTATGACTGGCTTAAACCCTCATGTTGTCTATGGTCGTATGTCCAGATCACCTACTCACACATGAGTTATGTTCTATGTTGCTACAAGTGCTGGAGCTGCAAGCTACCTGTAAATCTGAACCTGTGCTGGGCCTCCCAACCCTGAAGTGTTCAGATATCCACTGGGCATGGGAACTCTGAAGTATTATAAAGTAGCTTATTTTTATTTTCTGAAACAAATCTGAAGAGCAGTTCTGGATCTCCAGTGGAAAGCGCAATGGAAAAAAAGGTTCTCAGGGAAGCTTTTGGAGTTTGCAACTACAGTATTCCTTTGTCTGTCTTAAATATGAGAATAGCTATTATGAATAGGCCAATTCCAGATATTTCATACAGAAGAACTCTTTAATGTGTCATGGTCCGGTGTATATGATTTTTTGGAAGTCTGTTTGATGACAGTTCTGGTTCTTTTCATTATTGTGATCATCCTTACAGTGGCGCAGTACTGCCAGTCCAGAGATCATACATCAATGCCAGAGAACGGTTGAGATTGCGATGAACAAAACAAAACAAAACAAAGCAAAAGAGGCAAAAACCGACAAAAAAGAGAGATGTTAATTGATGGCCAGCAAAGTGCTTACACACCGTGAATCGGGAGTTGATTTCTCACAGATATCCACGGGGCAATGAGTATTTTTTTTTTTGGTTTGGTGTTCTAGGATTGGCGCGAAATCACAGCGCAAGCGCCGTTCTGCAAAGAAAAAAAAAAAGGAAAGAAAAGAAAAAACAAAAAAAGGGGTAAAAAAGAAGAAAAAAAGAGTATTCAGGTCATGGGTATTCTTCCAAAGAAGCATTTTGTAAGCAGCTCGGTACACGCAGCCCACTGTGCACTTAAAGAATAACTCCATGAATGTCTTTGTGACGCTGCTCTGCAGCACCCGCTCCGTCGCCAGGGCCGGCTGTCACCCCACAGGGCTGCTCCCCACATCTCTGCTCCCACCCAGAGCTCGCTTCCTTCTCCAAACCCTTCAGAAGCACCGTGGGGCAGAGCCCCCCCCAGGGCTCCCAGTGTGGGTGCATCTTGCATCCTGCGTCCCATATCCCGCGTCCCTCCCGGCAGTGGGGCGGGCAGAGCTGGGGAGGGTTTTGTTGGCCCCTACTAAAGGCAAGACTGCGGTGTTGTTTCAAGCTGAATCCTGCAGATATTTAGGATGTAATTTGCGATTTGGAGAAGTCAGTGGAAAGTCCCAGTGACTACCATGGCCACTGGATCTGGCCTCAAAGCCCAGGAGTGACTTGATTGGTGTCGGTTCCCGTGTTGAGTTCCACGGGGCAGTTGGCCTGGGTGGGTATCTGCTCCCACACTTAAGTGTTTGCAGGATCAGACTCCATGAGTTCACTTATTTTAGAACCCATTCCAAGTGCAAAAATACAAAAGAAAGGGGAAAAAAAAAAAAAAGAATATGAAATTGGAGGTGTTAAAAACACAATGTTCTTAACATGTAAATAGAGTCCAAATTGATTGTGACTGCAATTCAGTTAGTATTTAAAAGTAGAGAAATTGCACTTACTGGAAGAAAGAGAAGAAAAAAAAAAGTAGTTAGTTTAATTATCCTGTAAATTATTTAATTTTGGCAAGATGTATGTAATTTATATTTACAACACCTTATGTTAACTTTTTGCTATTTATTTAACTTTTTTATTTATTAATTTTATACTTATTTTAAACTGGACACTGCACCATAGAAATGAAGATAAAAGAAGCAAAAAAAGTTAAAAATTAAAACTCTTGACCATAAAAAATGATATTCCAAAAAAAAAAAAAGGAAAAAAAAAAAGACAAAAACCCCTATCTACAACTCCTACTTGTAATTTTGATGCAACCAAGTTATTTTTTATATATTTTGTTATTTATTCTTTTAATGATGGGAATTTTTTTAAAGATATTTTATAACTGAGACATTTTGATAATTTTTTGGTTTGTTTTTTTGCAGGGGCAGGGGCACTGGGGGGAAGAGAGACTTTTTCAGTTTTTCTTTTCTTTTTCATTCATATTGTTTCAGGCACTGATAACAGGAAATGAAAATTCTGTATTTATTATTTATTTAATATTTAAGTCGGGGGGAAAAAAAACGAACTGTGCTCTTGTTGTATATTTATTTTGTCGTTTGTGTGTTGGTTATGTGATGACTGAGTACTTGTTTATGTGAAGGAATACTGTTAATATTTAAATAATAAAGAGTCACATTGAAAGTTATAGCAGGCTACATGTTATTCTGTGAAAACGAATACTGTGATCTACTTTCCTCAGGAAATGTATTTTGCAGACAGAACTTCCTTATGTACTGGCAGGGTTATTTCGTAATAAAACCCGGTTCTGTTTGTGACTTTAGTTCCTATGGTCTTTCTTCTAGACTTTGTCCTCCCTCGTCCTTCACTGTGGCTTGTGGGGTCACTGTGTCCCTGCTGACCTGGAGCTCTGCTGAGGGGCTGTGCAGTTCACACCTGGCTCTTCCCACCTACTAAGCTGAAATTTACTAAACAGAAATTTAGGTTTGGCATCTCCAAAGGCCTCGAAGAATAAGGAGCTGTCACCATCCAGCCAAGCCAGTGCCTAAAATCCCACTAGTGCCATGATGGGGAGAATCAAAACTCCACATCTCCAGGAGGGCTGGAGCCCCTGTGCTCTGGAGACAGGCTGGGAGAGCTGGAGTTGCTCAGCCTGGGGAACAGAAGGCTCTGGAGAGACCTGAGAGCCCCTTCCAGTGCCTAAAGGGACTCCAAGAGAGCTGGACAGGGACTTTGGACAAGGGCCTGGAGTGACAGAACAAGGGGGAATGGCTTCACTGACAGAGGGCAGGGTTAGATGGGATATTAGGAAGGAGCAGAGGGGATGCCATCAGGAGCAGTACAGGAGATGACAGCTCTGAGACAGGACACAGAGACAGACACATTTCCCTCCTAGATTTACAACAAAAGCTTCACCAAACTGATCTCTGAGGTTTAGCTCAAATGCTGGGAGATGGCTGTTCTTTGTCAACAAGATTTGCTCAGTTATATTGCCCTGACAGTGATTTTTGCAGATTGCCCTCCTGGAAGAACGGAGCCTTTCCACTGGTTTATGTTTTGAAGCTGTGGCAATGAAGAGAATTTTCCACTGATCTCTGTGTTGGAAACATAATTTCTGAAGTTGGTATAATTCAGTTTTGCTCTGCTGTAGCTGTAGCTCCCAAGGTGAAATAAGGTAAATCACGTTAAGGCCATTTGGAGCTGAGTGAATTGGGTCAAATGGGAATTTCAGGCAGGTTCATCACCAAGAAATTCAATTGTCTGATTAACTGAACTGAACTTCCCTGTCTGTCTCTGCATGGAGGAACAAGTGCTGTTGGGTTATAGCAGGAGGAGGTGTCTGTACCACAGGCACAAAAGTGAAGGGCTGAGTAAAATGCAGCCAGAACTGTAGTCAGAAGAATTTAGAGCAAAGTTTTGGGTAGAAGGGTTTTTTAAAGAATGTCCATGTCTGTGTGTGTTTGCTGGGAATTTTTTTCTGACTTCACTGGATATCTGCAAGCTGTCCTGGGGCAGGAGAACTGAGAGAGGCTTAGGACAGACTCACTTGGATGCCCTAGCTGTGCGGTCCCAAATGCCTGAGAAGAAACACCCTTGTAAGCAGGGGCTGTTGGAGATGGATCCCATCTTTCCCAGGACCCCCAAGGACAAGATCTCTTTGAGGCTTTGCTGGGCCTAACTTGGAGTCGGTGGGGTTTTATCCTCTTGGCAAAGGAGAAAAACAGGCCAACCCACGCAACGGATCCCCTCAACTGGCTGGCACGCTGTTTTCCTGAAGGGCACATGATTGTTTTATGGGGGTTCCGCTCGACTTTGCACCGCCGAGCACTTCCTTGTGCCAATATTTGATTATGGTGATGGGAGCTAATAGACAGGCTGGCTTGTCCTTCCTTAACGAATCGGCTGAGCTGTGTAATAGAGTGGTTGGATTTGTGCTCGATTGCAGCTCGGGGAGCCATCACTGTGAGATGTTATCTTCTCGGAGCCGGCGCCCTTTATCGCAGGGAAGGGAATTGAATTGGTTTAAGATGGTACGCTGTCAGTTTATAGGTGTGCTTAGGAGGGCTCTTAAGCCTCCTCCAGCAGGCCTAGTGTGAGAGCTGAATGGCAGAGAAGAGCAGGTCTCTGGCTTCAAGGATGCAAGGGAAAAGGTACCCGTCAGCATATGGTTGTTTCTAAACGTGTTGATAAACCATTGACCAGGGAGAGTGTCACTTGGCCTCGCTGATGCCGCTGTTAATTGTTGAAAGCTGCTAATGACCCATTCCTCCAGTGGCACCTTCCACTTGTCAGCACTGACCTGGCATCTCCCAGACAGCCACAAGGTCTGGCCTTAAACAGCTGTGAACAGAAAGGGCACTCTTTCCCAGGCTCATGCATATTTTCTGACTTTTGTTTCCCCCACCCCACAGCTCCTCTGGGTGAAGGCTCAGCCCACCTCACCCTCCTCCCACAGCTGAGGGATCCTGAAAAACACACAGCTGGGCGGTCAGGAAGTGGTTGCCTTGTTGTCCCTCAGGTTACCCGGGCAAGAAGGGAACTTTGCTCTTCAGAGATATAATTTGCCATCAAATTCACTCCCCTTTGGACCACAGAAAGACAGTCCTGAGGCTTGGGAGCAATCAGATGGGCTGGAGATGACACTGCAGCCAATGGAGCAGCCCCAAGCTGCAAATTGCTCCAGCACAGCTTAGTTGGATTAAAGGCTCTGGCCCACACTTTTTAACAGACTCACTCCTATACTTTTATGAGAAGATATATCCTGAAACGACCTTCTGCTTTGTACAGAAGGGCTCATGGGATTGAGGCTGTAGGAAAGTGTGCATTCTTCAGACAAATAGCTCTCGTTATTCCAGATGCTTTCATCCCTGTCTTTCAGTGGGATGAATAAATCACCAATTGTTGTAAAAATGGTAGTATCAGTTTTAAAGACATTTTCGACCCTGTCAACAAGGAAGTATAACACCCATTAAAGCCTGCTTTCATTTCTATAACTGCAGTGCTGTTTTGTTTGAATGTCAGGGACTATTTGTGAGGATCTGAAGGAACACGAGCCATGAAGGGATGGAGCAAGGCCACATGCTCTGCCTGAGCTCCAGGGCTAGCATGAAGGCCCCAGAAGGACCTGTCCACACTAAGATGATGTCTGCCCTTGCAACATCATGTCCATGGTCAGTATGCCCTTACTGAAGCCAGGATATGCCAAAACTTGTCCCTTCCTTACTCACAAGTCCCAGAGTCCACCTAAACTGAATGAAAGGCAACAGCCAAAAAGTTTGGACTCAAACAGAGGCTAACCTGGCCTTAGCACTGCAGGAGAGTTGGTTTTGATAAGTCAAGTCCAACACCAAGGATCAGCTCTTCAGGTTTTACCATTTGCTAGGGGACTCCTTCTCAGGCTCCAACCTTCAATAATCCAGCCCAACCATGCTGAAGTTGTTTAGCAATTAAATAACATAAATCCAGAAGCTAGATTAATAAACAGCCTGGTCTGTTTAGAGCAGTCTACAGGGTGGAGAGATAAAACTGTAAAATATTTATTACCGGCTTGGGGATGAAGTCATTAATTTAATAACTACCCATTGCTTTGCTTCTTACAGTTGTTAGCAGTCTGAAGGTTACAGAAGATTAGGTGGGAAACTTACTGCTTCCCTGCTGAGTGGAGCCTTTCCCATGAAAGCCCGGGCCCAGCTCCCATCTGTCACTCCATTACGTTCGGAGGTGCTGAATATATTACCGAAGTAAAACAAAACGAATTTTCAGCTGGCCACATGGCGACCCTCCGCGAAATTTAATGAGGACACTGCCCTTTGTGCACGAGGCCATTCCCAGCAGCTGTAGAGATGAAGGCAGGGGGATCTTTGCCGACGCTCGCCGCTTGCTCACGACGTGGCTCCCACGGCGAGCGCGGCCCCCACAGCATCACGAGGGCGGCTGCGGGGACCGGCGCTTTGGCTGCCTCCTGTCCTGAGAGGTCGGGAGCTGAGGCTGTCTGAGCCTCCCCTCACTGAGGATCTCTCAGTGGGCCTTCAGGTTTCCAGGAGAGGGAACAAGGGTATTAGCTGAGTCCCTGCTGTGATGTGATATTGGGGAGCATCCAGGACTCAGATCCGCACATCCGCTTTGTGGTGATTATGGCTGGAGTCCCCTGATGAGTGGGCACCCCCGCTGACAGCTGCAATTTGCAGTGATGCTGTAGCAAAAGTCATGGGGGGAGAGCGAGGGAGGGCAGCTGTGAACCCTTGGTATGTTTTGTCAGGGTTTTCACCCAGGGACAGCAAAGGGCTGTCGTCTGATTGAAGCACACGGTGGGTAGGGTTTGAGCAGGAGGCAGTGTGTGATGTGGGACATGTTCCCCCCACCAGCTCCTGCTGATGAGGGGCTGAGACACTGGTAATCCTCCCTGAAGATTGTCTTGACAGTGAAGGTAATCAAATTGCCTAAATAATTTAGCGAATCTTTAGCCTGTTTGGAAAATAAATAAAATAAACATCCCTCAACAGGAGAGATGGTGGCCAGGGATGGAGAAAGGCATCTGTGCTCTCCACCCACACGAGAAGCAATGATAAGCACCTGTGGGTCATGCAGTGATGGACCCTGTTTTTTACCTTATGCATGTGGTCTGCCTGGAGTTCTGCTGCCAACCCAAAGAGCATCTTGTTTTCAGGTGACTTTCAAGGTGCTCTGTTTGGCTCAAGTTATCCTTGGTGACAGTCCAGGGGAAAAAGGAAAACAATGGCCCTGGAATAATGTTCTGGCTTCTGCAGGCTCCCACAAAGGAGATTCTTTGTGGGCAGCTCAAAACAGGCAAGTCCAAAGCTGGGTCTCCCAGTATTGGAGATGAGAAGCTCTGCACAGCTGGATCAGCTGCAATATCTTGGCCAAGACTTTGCACTGTTTTAATGACATCAGGCTGTGCTTTAGCATAGATGGAGTGATATTTTAGTGGTACTTTTAGCAGACTAGGGAGGAGAAGGAAAGAGAGAGAGAAAATTCTTGTGAATCACAACAGACCTGCAAGATATTTCTGTTGTCACCCAAAAAGTAAAAGAAACATTTCTGTAGAGCATTAACCTCAGTTTTTCTCTCACAGCATACTAATTTGGAACTGTCAGCATGAGCATCTTTGTCCTGACCATCCTGTACTCTGGTACACATCCAGCATAGTCAGGGCTAACTGCAAAGGCCCTACTCCAGCATCATGTCATCGCATTACCCTTTCATTTCTCTTATCAGTGCTGCCATTCAGTTCCACTCCTTATTCCCAGTCCTTATCACAATGAGCCAAGAAAGTGCAGAGCATCAGCCAGGAGGAAAAAAAAAAAAAAGAACAGGTGAAATTCTGATGTTGTCAGCTAAAATACTTTCCAGATGAGCTCTTCCCACAAAGAAGCTGAATCTTGGTGATTTAGTTGCCAAATTTTGCATTTGCTCCCTCTCTCCCATGTCTCCTCTCAGCTGTGGGCTCAAAGTGGAGTCCTGACACTGCAAAGTGTTAATAGAATTAGTCTCCTGCTATAAACTGTTCACTGGGGCTTGTTAGCTCAATTGTTGATGCTAAACTCTTATCAGCAGAGCCACCTAAAAGAGCATTAATCAAGGAAGGCTGAACTCCCTGCCTGGGTCACAGAAATTTAATTAAACCTCAAGTAAAACTGGAAAATAATTTTGAAAAGAGAAGAGACGAATGCAAAATGCTTTTCATCATTTGATTCTGCATCTCCCTAGTTCAAGCCCTCAGCTATCATTTCAAAGAGAGTTTTGCCAGAGCAAAGGCTGAGTGAAACACAGACAAGACTTTACTGAGTGTCACCTTTAATACAAAAGTCCTGATGCTCATCTGGGGTAAATGAAATATGGAAAACCACCAAATAAGGCCTGCTAAGGACCTGGACCCACAAATGCAAAAGAGCAGACTTCCTGTATCAAGTAAAATAGCAATCTCCTCGACTAAGGTTGTGTTATGGTTAAGGTTGTGTTCTGGTTATTAGTTTATGGATTTGCATCTATTTTCCATTTGCTGTGCAAAAAGTCTCATGCAACAAAGCATTTGTCTGGGGGATGCAAAGAAATATCAGTGCCAGTGTTGGTACAACCTCGTGTGGGATATTGTGTGTAGTTCTGGGACCTCTCTTTGGAAAAAGAAAAGATTAATTTATCCTTGAACAGGTGCAGGGAAGGACTGGCAGAGTGATTAGCAGAACAGAGAACCTATCTTAGGAGAGGAGATTAAAAGAGCTTGGCTTGTTTAGCCTAGAAAAACAAAGGTTAAGAGGGGATATGATTACTCTTCATAAATACATTCAGGGTAGGAGGAAGGGGAATGATTTATGTTAGAGGATAATACGGGTAGGAGATCAAATAAGGCACATCTTGACCAGGAATAAATTCCCATCGGAAATCTGAAGATGTTTTCTTATCACTGGAGGAGGGAGGTTTTGGAAAGGCCTTCTGAGCAGGACACATGAGCCTTCGTGGTGTTTATGGGGAGATGGACAAACGTGGCTGGCTCAGCCTGACAGGTGAATCTGCAGGTAGGACACGTGGAACTGCCAGAGGCAAAGCAGGGATGTGTGATATGGCTGCTGTCTGGTTGCATTTTTATTATTTATGAATCCATAAAATCCATTGATCTTATTTAATCCATGAATCATTTAAAAGATCCAGGAACCATTTTCTCACCCCATAAAATATGAAAAGCTTGATTTTTTGAGATTTTTATTTGGCAGCTGTGCCCTTAATCACGGCAGAGGCAGAAGAGAGACAGGACACCGACTCTCCTGGCAATACCAAGAAAAGATGAAACACCTGACTGCTCCATGTCCTCACTGTCACGGATCTCTGGTGACACCTTCTCCCACTCTCAGCCAGGCTGCTTTCCTTTAATGACACACTTAAGTGAGACAAATCCAGGTCTTTAAGAGTCCTTTTTCCAAGTGGCACTGGTTATGCACAGTGCAATACAGTGGAAATCAAGACATATGTTCTTCCTCTTGCTTCAGCAATTGCTCACAGAGCCCTTGGATGAAGTGAAGCAAGAGAATAGCTTTAGGAGACACACACACACACAACACAAACCCTCCCTTTGCACGGGCAGGAGGATCTCAAGTGATTTGCTGTCGGTGTGTTAATAGTAATACCAGTATAAATGCATGGGTCTGCATGCATTTGCATATATGCATATATGTGCATATGCACAGATAGTATTTGCATATGGAAATGGTACAGTGCCAAACTGACCAGAAAAGGCAACACAGCATATTTTACAAAATGAAAAAAATGGTGAAAATATAACCCCATGATTTAATGCTCCCTGAGCTCTTAATTAATGTGAGTCATCCTGTCACTCACTAATTACCCCATTGACTTAAACAATCATCTGTATTGCCAGGCTGCAGGTCAGCTCAGTCTGCTGGGCCTTGGCTTGGGGGCTAAAATGCATTTTGCTATTTGACCTTCCAAATAAATAAAAACATCTCATTTTAAGTGATCACCACTATGACAGAGTTCAGGAGTTAATTCATTCTGACTGGCGTTTTGAAAATATTTATTAAGGAAATTGGTCTGAAAAAAAATGAAGGAGGAAACTTAAAACACAGGGAAATAGAGACAAGGAAAGGCAACAAGAATCTTGGCTTCTCAGAAATTAAGTATCTCAGCTAACAAAGGATGGAGACCTGGTTCTCTCTGGTAAGACTGGGGGTTCCTGAGAGTAGGAACAGGAGTTGTACTTGAGCCTGTAAGGGTCCCTGCCCTTCCCCAGCCCAGGAGAAGATGCTGAAGTGGAACCTCCGAACCCCGCAGCAATGCCTGTACTGCTGGGGACACCTTGTGGCACACGGCTGGGAGAGAATAACGCTGAGATTTAAGTGCCAGCAGGCTCCGTTTTCCCAATCCCACTCCGCTTTTCCCACTCCCGGTGTCTGCGGGGGCTCTCCGAGCCGGGGGCAGCTGCTCACACTCATTTACAGAGAGCACAGATGCAGGAGTGAGTTACTCATCTATTGCTGACTGTAACTCCTGGCTAACAAAGCCCCAGGTGAGCTCTAAGGAGAAAAGGAAGGTGTTTTTAAAGAGCAGGGAAAGAAGGAGCGTGAAGAATCGGCAGCTGGAGACCCATGGAATCATGAAATAGCCAGCCATTCTGTTTTGCTAAATGGGGGGAGGCAGTTTGCAATTTTATCAGACAATTTCTGGCTTCCTCCAGAGCTGGAGCCTGATGCTATGACATACATGGAGGTGTTTTCAGCAAATAACTACATTTTCGAAGAAGGTAGGTGGCAAAAAGCTTCCATGAATACACCTGGGAGAGCACAGGGTATTTGGGAATCCCTAAAACATTCCTCAGGCTCGTTCTGGGCTTCTTGAGGACTCGCTGCTGCAAGAAGGAGGCGGAAGCAGTGCTCCCTCTCTGCCCCTGCATGCTCTGCCTGCAGCACAGCTGCTCTAGCAACAACAGGGAATCATTTCACCCAGCTTTTTATTTTAATAAATTTTGCCCACGAACAAACAAACAAACAAAAAAAACCCCACAACAACCCCAAACCAAAAAACAACTGCTAGTTTTCAAGCGATGCTAGTGGCAAGGGGAGCAGATGCTGAATGGGAGCCCTGGAACCACACGTGCAAGGAGTTTGTCTGTCCTGCATCTGCAGTTTCCACCGCGTGCCGTTATGCCCGAGCACAATCACCACGGCCTGTTTTGGTTGAATCAGCAAGGAGGAGTTTCAGCGCTCGCTCTCCACCAATAATCCCACTCTCCCAGGCAGCTGTCTTCTGCAAAATGAAAGTGCAGACATCTACAGAATTACCCCGCTGCCTGTTTGCAGAGTCTGCTGTTACCACGTTAATGAAGGCAGCTGAGATAATCACCTTAAAGCATAAATAAATCTCGGGTGCTGATTCACTTTCTCCTATTCGAGTCTCATTTACCAGAGTAATTCTTATTTTCTTTTCTCACTGCGGGCTTGTTGTGTCTGCCAAGACAGCCCTTTTTCCACAGTTCATCTCCAGACAACTTAAATCAAGAAGCCTCTTGTTCAGATGTCGTTATTCCTTCTCATTTTGCAGCTGCATGTAGTATGGAGTCCATGAAGATCTAAGGCCAGTCCACAGAATTTTGTTTGATCTGCAGCCTCAGCCTGCGTGGGTCACTTGAACATGAAGACAAGCACACACTTTTAGAGGATAATTTCTCTCAGTCCGAGACAGATCACAGGAGACACCTTTTCCCACTTGTCAGGCCCTGCCATGTCACAACCACTGAGCGAGCTTACACAGGTAGGGAAAATTTAAATTAGGCGCCTAACACTCAGCTAGATCATGTCAGGGGATCCCTCACTACACAAATGGCAAGTCAGATATTGTGGAGCCTTACAATACTCCAGGTTTCCTTCAAGTCCCAGCCCCTGGAATCAGGTGAATTCACATCTTACTCCTCAGTAAACTCACACCTGGCTGCAGCAAAAAACCCAAACCAACAAACAATATCCAAGCCTGTAACTCGGGTTCACAGGCTCAAAATTAAGAATATCAACCAGTTCCCATTATTGTAATTATTAATATTATTAATATTCCCATAATTTTTAGGACTGTGTGTGCCAGCTCTGACTGGCACCTCCCCAGCTCCTCTTATCCCATCCCACGCCCTGGGAAGCACCGATCCCACCGGGAGCTGGGGCACTGCGCTGTCACAATGGGGATTAAAGGACTGGGAGAACTGGGAGGACTGGGCGATGCGCTGGAGCAGCAGGTGTGGAAACGCAGCCCCGTGCTGGGAGCAGGGTGGAAGGGCACGGGGCTGGGGGAAAGCAGCCACAACGGCACCGGGAGATGTTCCCGGGACAGACGGGAAAGAACGGCGTTCTAATCCGTGCCTTGTCCCGGTACGCCGCCTTGGGTTTGCACTTTGGCAAAGTTTCGGGAGCGTCGGCAGGTTGTGGGGGGGTACAGGGGTGTGTTCTGCGAGAAGTTGGCTGGCACATTCCCCCGTGTCCCATGGAGAATCCCACGCGGATCCATCCCCGGGGCTCCCGCACGGCCCCAGCCCCGCAGTGGTACAGCCCTGCGCTCCCCCCGCGCCGGCCCTGCATGGTACGGCCCGCACGGCTCCCCCCGCCGCGCACTGCAGTGGTGTGCTCCACGCGTCACCCCCCCCACCCGCGACGGTGGTGCGCGCCGCGCGTGCGTAGTGGCGCGGCCGGCGCTCAGCTGGGCAGTGTTTACAGCCCCGAGCGCGCCGGCCTTGGGGAGGAGGGGGGGGGGAGCCGAACGGAGCCGAAAAGAGCCGAACCGAGCCGAGCGGAGCCGAACCGGACCGAACCGAGCCGAACCTAACGGAGCCGAATAGAGCCGAACCGAACCGAACGGAGCCGAGCGGAGCCGAACCGCGGCCGCTCAGGTGCCTCTTTTATTTAATTTTATTTATTTATTTATTTTTATTACAGCAATAAATAACCCCACCTTTGCCGCTCCTCCTGCAGCGTGTCGTGGCACCGCGGGGATTGCCCTGGAGACCTGCTGGGGCTGACGGATTGCGTTTGTGCGCCCCGTGCATTGTTGGGAGCGGTGTTTGTTTGCACCGGGAGGGGGGAGGGATCGCTCCAATTCCAGGATTTTGTTTCAGGTTGAATGCAGCTCCTCCTGTGCTTTTTTTTTGTTGGTTTGTTTGTTTTCTACTTGTTTGTTTGTTTGTTTTCTCTCTCGTTTGCTCGTTTACTGCTTTTTGTTGTTTTTCTCTGCTCTGTTTTCCTTAAAGGGGGTGTTTCCCAGGGGATGTTCCAGGACCAAAACGCTGCTGGGTTTGGTGTCCGTGTTGCGAGTGAGCAGCGAATTTTTTTTTGCACAGTGAACTTTGTCCCTGGCTCGGATCTGTGGAAATCTCTTGTTTCTGCCTTAAAGCGAAAAAAAAAAAAATAATAATCTGGCTGGACTTGTTATGGAGGGTTTTCTTTTTGAAAAAGTTTGTTAAAAAATAAGCCCTACCCGCAGTCTTGGTTCCCACAAAGTTAAAGAAAGATGTAGGATTACATTAAGAGGAATTTGAATGTCAGAAATTCTGCACATAAAGCATTAATTTTATTGGAAGTGAGTTAATGTCCAGTAAAACTGATCATTTTTGACGCCTGTCACCGCTTGGATGTTCCTTGATCTCATTAAGAAAGTGTCTCAGACAACACTTGTTGTGTTCCATGGTGTAGAACATGGAAAGACACTTGTTGTTCATATAGCTGAGCTAAAACCAGGTCAGACCAGTTGCCCCAGTGGGGCTCACAAACATCAGGAGGAATTTATTTGAGATCCAAAGTGGAACACTTTTAAAGGCACAACTTTGTATTCTTAGTTTAAATCTAAAAATCAAGATTTTTTTTTTTTTTTTTTAATAGCAGAAGGAGTGGAAGAAATAAGCAACCCTAAGAACAAAAATATGTAGAAGACACTCAAGGGAATCAATACCCTCAGGGAAGAGAGTATTTTAGTGTGGAATGTTACATAAAGTGTATTGACCAAAGGTACAGGCAACCCCATGTGTGCAAATGCACTGAGGTTTTGAGTATGTAAGAGAAGGGGAAAAAATAATTGGTAGATTAACCCAACTAAGCCTTCAACTTGATGTGTTTCCACTGTGAAGTAATAAAACACAATCATTTTTTGGAGAGAAAATGAAGGAGTCGCTGTTGAAAGGAGAGGGGTGGCTTTTTATTTCAAGTTTTATTAATGGTCTGGAACTGGACTGATGTGTTTGAGACATGAATGGATTAAAAACTGGCTCGAGGTCCCTGCCTAAGTGTATCCTGTTTTGTGTGCCTCTCCAGGTAATCAGAATGGCATGTTATTTGAATAACTGTGAAATTTCCTTGGAGTCCTGTAGCTTTTCTTTGTTTCCTCTGAAAACCAAAGTCTATAATTTGCTCTTGCTGAATGTAACAAATAAACTCGCAACAATTTTGCTGTAGGCAGATCTTCTGATCCCAGGAATGAAAACTCCAAAGCTGCTGCTGCTTCTGTGGTTATTACTGTGAGCAGGGAAAGGCATTGTAAATAAATGCATTAAAAGAATTATATTGTGTTTTCTGGAAAAGATTTTTTTTTTTCTTAAGATGTGAGAAGGTAGGGGAAAAAGCTAGCTTAATTCTGAGTGATAAGTTCTTCTGGGTTCTTCTCCCCCTATACTTTTTCCTTTAAAACCTGTAGCTGTTTAACTACATTAAGCATTATAACCATGTGTAGTGTAATGCACAGTCAAGGAAAGTGTTTGCTTTGCTTACCCCACACCAACAAGCCTGAGTAGGTCCATGATCATGTCAGTGAAGTCAGAAGAGTTTGCAATTCAGACATCTGTGTCACTCAGGAGTTACCAAATTGAAGGTGAGCTCATCTAGGGCTTAAGAGGACCTAAGAAATTCCACAGGCTGCAGTGGAAATTCTCTCTGCAGTTGCTCTCTGTATCATTAAGTGCTTTAGTGATGGTGGTGGCTCAAGCTGTGGAGATGAGTTGTGTGAAAGTGCATTTGCTAAAGTAACAAGGTTGATGGGTCAGAGCTGTTGGGGTTTTTTCAACCTCTGTGAAATCAACATCCTGATGCATGTTCGAAGAAAACGTAATTTGAGATGTTTCTGGATTTGCTGCCTGCGTCTTTGTCTCTTAATTGATGCTGTTAGAGATAGAAAGTCCGCTCGTGGCCAGAATTCTGACAGACAGGCCAAACTCACACTGTTGGTTGGGCTTGCAATGAAAGATGACCTACAAGCACAGGAGCTGGAATAATCCTTTATATAAAAGGGTGCAGTGGAAAAGCTGACGTGCTGGTAAAACCGTTGGGAGTGTTTGAAGACAGGCCGTGCACACTGAAATTGCCTATTGTGATTTCCCCCCCTCCCCACCCCCAGTGTCAGGTACTGGATGCCAGATCTGCTGCATTTTGTTTTCCATTGTTGGAATGGGGGCTGGAAGTGCTGCTGGTGATGTTTTTCTGGTGCTTGTGGTCCTTGGAGCACATAAAGGTCTCTCTCAAAGTACTTCACGTTACAGCATCATTTAGTGTTGAAGTGCACGTTCTGTACCTCACCCTCCTTTATTCTTTTATTTTTAGTGTCTATAAAAGACTGCTGAAGATGGGAGGCGCAGTGAGTGCTGGAGAAGATAATGATGAATTAATTGATAACCTGAAGGAGGCACAGTACATCAGGACAGAACTGGTGGAACAGGCCTTCCGAGCCATTGATCGAGCAGATTACTACCTGGAAGAGTTCAAAGACAATGCCTACAAGGACTTGGCATGGAAGCATGGGAATATTCATCTCTCAGCACCCTGCATTTACTCTGAGGTGATGGAAGCTTTGGATCTGCAACCAGGGCTGTCATTTCTGAATCTTGGCAGTGGCACTGGTTATCTGAGTTCTATGGTTGGACTCATCTTGGGTAAATACCTTTTCAGTCACGTTAACTGTTTGTGTTAGACTTTGAAAAACATGTTTTGAAATAGGCAATGAATCATTCTTCAAGTAATGGAACTAAAGGATAGCTGGGAAAGTAAAGAATGCATTAATCCAGCTTGTTTATCAGGATTTTTGCAACCTTCTCTCTGGAACCAGATGGGATCCAGATTTCTGTGGCAGATCAGAGCAGGCACAGATGTGTTTCCAGAGGTGGCTGTAGTGGATTCCTGCAGGACTGGACATGAACTTGGGTTAGTTTCCTCTTAGGGATGACTCCAGATCAGGATCAGGAGTACAAAGCTGAAACCAGAATTAAGCACCTCCACAGAAACCTGTAACTACCCCTGCACTGTGCCTGTTTGTGTTCACACTGTGCTGTTTAGACTGAGGCATGTTTGAGGTCCACTTTTGACACTTACTAACAGACAGATGGGAATACTCTCTGGAAAACACCGAGTGCAGCAAAACTGATTCTGTGACCACATCTACAGTGACACAGAGCAAATCACCCAAGTGCAGTTGTGCACTTGCAATTCACCCTGAGGTGTTTCAGTGAGAGCTGTGCTGCCAGGATTGATAGCAAATGGCTGTAGGGTACAAACTTCCCTTTAGTGGGTGTCAAGAATTTTAACTGCTGAGATGTTTGTTCTCAGGGTAGAGCCTCGCTCCCATCTCCCATTTGTGGTTTTCTCCTAGGTTTGTTGAGATTACCAAGGATACCAATATGTAACTCCAGGGCTTTTACATTCTTTTGAATTTTTGCAAAAATTACCCTGTCAATTCTGAATAAAAAGCACAAGTGCTGAACAACTTACGTTGTTACTTCCAGTTTATTTTTGCTGTTAAGTGAGGTACAGTGGATGATGACTGTTCCTGATTCCTTTGCAAAGACTTTAGCATATCAACAAGGGGTGCAAAAATAATATGAAAAATTTTTTAGGGAAGTATTAAAATATGCAGGGAGTCGTTCTGCCTTGGAATTTTTTTTTCCAGGTGGCCAGTTTTACAGCAATGGCAGCAGTGCTTCCCTGCTATGGAGAAGTTTCCTGCATAGTTCAGAGCAAATGATTCAGAATCAATTGTGCAAGACAGGCTCATTTGCTGCCAGAAATTGCAGGTACAGGGTTGCAGTTCCCATTGTGGCGCTGAGAGAGCTGACCCTACACAAACGCTGTCTGACACTCACGGGAAAATCCGTCCTAGGAACTCACCCAAACTGTGTTAATCCTGCTGGATTTTGTGGTGTTGCCTGTTACCAGTCACCCTGGTGTTCCACGTTTGCAGGCCCCTTTGGTGTGAACCACGGCGTGGAGCTCCACTCGGACGTGATCGAGTACGCCAAGCAGAAATTGGACTTCTTCATAAAGACAAGCGACAGCTTCGACAAGTGAGTGCAAAGTGCCCCTTTGGATTAGTTCTGTTGGTTTGGCTTCAGTTCTTGGCTCCCATGTGGCCCCTCTGGATTCAGGGTAATCTGAGGATTCAGGCTCCTTAGGCTTGCTGAGCTGCAGTGTGTGACCTCCAAAGCCCGTGTGCGTTGTGGGGGAGTCTCTGAAATGTTTGCTGTGGGAAGTTTGCTTGTTTTGAAATGCACTGGCAGTAACAGCTCGAAACTTGCAATTAACAACGCTAGTTCTTCTCGTGATCTGGGAGCGTGCGTGGTGATGAGAAGGATATGAACTGATTTCTGGGGTGGGCCTAATGTGTTTTATCTGAAAAGAAGAAAAATGGTGTTTTAAAATAGGGAGGTAGTTTTAAGATGATTAAGTTGGTACTAAAACTGCTTGGGATTTGATTGATGTTCTTCCTTAGAACCTCCATTTTGCTGCTGTCACAATTAATGACTTTCCAGGCAAGATAACCACTGCCAATAGTAACCTCAGCAGTAAAAGTTGCAGCTGTCATATTTTTGGATCTGCTGCACGGTTTGTTCGAACAGGGCAGCGAAGCATCTGTGGATACCTGATACCCTCCTCTCCTGGGAGGAAGAAAATCAAAGTCATTACGTGCTGGATTTTAGACTGCTCAGCCTTGTGCTGCTCCTGCTGTACTGGAAAGCTGCTGGTGAGGGGGCTGTATTTTCTGGATGTTGGCAGCAGACTGACAGTTTTTGGCGTGGATGGTGCTCGACTGGGTGCTTTTCCAGGGTCACGTTGCCGTTGTTTGAATAGATGTTTTAAGGAAGACTTCTTTTCTCTCTCCAGACAAATATAGCTGTGGAGCAAAAGTGAGCTGAATTCAGGAATCATCATGACTGGAAAGCTGGCATTGCTGAGTGATGTCTGCTGGGTTGTGCTGTTGGAACACCGTGTGCAGGAACTGTTCACTGGCTGCTCAGAGTGTCCAGCACGCTTTGCAAAACCAGAAAGCTTCAGGAAGTGTTTAGGAATAAATAGGTGCTATACTGAGCTGCCACTCAAGATACCAGTAGAAGAATAGATGTGTTGTACAACTTCATAAATGTAGGGCTTAAAATTGATGTAGTTTTGGAGCGTGTAAGAAAAGCAGAGGCATCATTGAATCATTCATTTTTCTTTGACACTGAGTCAGAAATGTTGTAGGCAAAAGATTTGGGGTTTTTTTTATGAAGGGTAAAATCACAGTTCTTTTGAAGCTAATGGCAAAACTTCCTTTGGCTTCAGCAAAGCATAATTCTGTAGCATCAGGTGATAGTTCCCCACATCTGAAAGCCAGGTTTTGAAAATGCAACAATAAACCCAGGTGCAGTCCTTAAAAGACTTTCTTGTCTGAAATCAGAGGTCTAATATTTATATTTGCATATTATGACTGAGTCAGCATCAGGTGACTAAAAATAGCTTGTTCTGAAGAGTTCCCTGCATCTCAAGTGGGTAATTATGCATCCTTATCCTTTGGAGAGTTTAATCCATGAATTCTGACCTCATTGTTCTGTGGTTTTGAGACTTCTAGCTGCGTTCTGTCACAATAATGTCTAGAATAGGTGGGCTTTGGAGGAGAAATCCTGTAGAACTGGGTTTTTTCCAAGCATTTTTCGTAGTTTAGTTATTTCATAATTGTGAAAATGATTCATTGGATAAATTGTAATATTCTTGTCTGATACAAGTCATCTTCACTTTCAGATTTGAATTTTGTGAGCCATCCTTTGTTACTGGCAATTGTCTAGAGATTTCCCCGGACTGCACTCAGTATGACCGTGTTTACTGTGGTGCTGGAGTACAGAAGGAACACGAGGACTACATGAAGAACCTCTTGAAAGTTGGAGGAATTCTTGTCATGCCTCTGGAAGAGAAGGTTGAGTGCCTTTCTTCTCCTGTTTCTCTTTCAGTTATTCTTAATTCTGATCTTGATTCAGTCAACAGCTGCTCCTTTATCTTGCCCTTGCAGCAGGTTGAAGAAAGCACTGAGTGCACCAGTTTTCACTGTGAGTGGAAACTGAACTCTGCACGTTCATAATATTTAAGAAATTTATAGTTCTACCAATCTTTCACATATTGAAGTCTGTTGTTAATTGCAGCTTTACTTTCATGCTGCAGAAAATGTAAGCAAGGCTTTGTTCAGTTACGTAATCTAGTGTTGTGCTTGATGACAAAACACAGCATTTTACATATCCCTGACTGGCTCGTGAAAGAGCCTGCAAGATGTCTCTATTTACAAGTGTCAATGGATTCCTTTTAGTAAAAAGTGGGCAAGTGCCTCATGTGTGGGCTCAAGATGTGCAATTCAGTTTATCTCTCTGGTGTAAAGGTGTGTTGGTTTAATGGACTGAGGTGTAGGTGTCTGACCTCTTCTCTCTATCAGGGCACAGAGGAGCAGGGTGCAGGGTTCCTTCCCAGTAAGATGGTGTGCAGTGAGTTAATGTAAGAGATTTGGGCTGGAACATAAATCCAGTGATCTGCAGACCTCTTCAGGAGTGAATGTTCATTGGTGACTGAGTTTTCTCTGGCACCAGACACAGCAGTTCAGGCCCAGAATGGAGGAAGGTCTGGGAAAGCAGCATCCCAAACTGCCAGTGCCCTTTGCTCTGTTCCAACAGTTACTTGAGGCTAATGCTGCAAGAAGTTCTCAATTTTTTTAAAAAAACCCACCAATGTTTCTCCTTATCACTTTTTACTGTTGCAGCTTCCAGTACTTTAAACACTTGTCAAGGCAGAAAAGTCGTTTGTTCATTTTTTTTTTTTTGTACAAAAATCTCACTGTAGTTCACACAATGAACAATAATCTCCTTGTTTTGGTTTAGTTGACTAAGATAACTCGTACTGGCCCTTCTGCCTGGGAGACCAAGAAGATTCTTGCTGTTTCTTTTGCTCCTTTGATTCAGCCAAACCACGCAGACTCGGGAAAATCCAGGCTTGTTCACTTGCGTGAGTACAGACATTCCTGAGCACGGGGGAGGTTTCTTCTGCTGTTTGGCTGTGAGCTGTGACATCCCTGGGAATCCTTTCGAGGAAAATTGCTCCAAGTGCTTCCTTTTTGAACAGTTGTCTGTCTCGTGCAAGAATGGGAGTTGCATAAAATAGATTCTAAATCTAAAGAGTCATAGAATGGCCTGGGTTGGAAGGGACCTTAAAGGTCATCTGGTTGCCATGGGCAGGGACACCTTCCACTAGGCCATCATTCCAAATACAAATGATTTCTTGTGAAATTGTACCTGAACTTTGAGGGATGTTTGGTCGCTGTTCTTGCACGTGCAGACAATTCAGTCCTGAGTTATGTACTGTCGTGGTACAAGCAGGACCTGTGAACAAATCTCTCTACTCAAAGGCTCGCACCCCACAGCAGTTCAGAATTGTCCTGAAGCTGGAATGCTTGAGGGGTGCAAGTTGTGCAGTCCTTGGTTGGCTGTTTGAAGTGCAGGTTGTATCAGTGGCCTCAATCTCTAGATTAGGATTTCAGGGTCGAGAGGCCTCTGAAGACAGAGATACCTTCATAAAGAGATTAGTCAGGCTTTGGTCTTATTCTGGAAAGGTGTCTGCATGACAGAAGGGAGCTCAGGAAACAATCCATACTGTGATAGAAAGTCCAGTAAATGCATGTTTCTTCATGTTTTGTAAGTAGGTTGCTTTATACTGAGGCCTACACATATATTGCATGTAATTTTTTTCTGCTTCCTTCAGGTCCCAGGAAAGCTTACTTGTTGGTAGAAGACAGTGATTTTTTGTTTCAGTTTTGGATGCATGTGCATCAATACATTTTTTTTCTTTATGCTCTATGAGTTATGTATTTATGGGCTGGCAGCAAATAAGTGCAGAAGACAGGACAGTCTTCCAAAACATTAATGTGGGAGGTATTTCAGTACAGTAACTTATTGTATGCTTCTATAATTACTTCTACAAAATGGTTTCCATCCTGTCTTCTCCCACTAAGTCTAAAGCAGTTTTTAAAGAGCATAAATAGTACTTGTGTTTTATAAATGCAGAACTTGGCAAAGCTGAAGGAACAGCTCAATAGAAAAATCATTTTATGGAAGAGTTAAATAGACTTCATGCCTGGCTATCTACAGTAGGAAAGTAGCTTTTCCTAAGTAATTAAACAGTCACAGTTCTGGTTGCTAAGTCTGCATTCTTACAATCTTTAAGATGTGTATCTTAAAATTATTGAGAACTTGAGATCGAAACAGGGAAATTTTTTAACGAGACAAACGCGCAATCAAATTTTGTTTGGAAAGTTGCAAGGCGGTTTATCCGAGTTGACAGGAGCTGAATAGAGCTGTTTGTGTAATCTCAGCAGGGATTTCAAATGGCCTGATTTAATTTGAGCAAACAGAACTTTTCCTGTGAGTGCTTTTGTGGGGGGTGATAGGGGGGGAGTTGGGGGGAGTTTTCTCCGTATCTGCTCACGGGGTTTTGTTTCGTTCCAGCCCCCGTGGCCGTTCGCAGCCTGCAGGACCTGGCTCGCATCGCCATCCGGGGAACCATTAAGAAAATAATTCATCAGGAAACAATGAGCAAAACTGGGAATGGGCTGAAGAACCCCCCGAGATTTAAACGGAGGCGCGTCCGTCGCCGGCGCATGGAAACGATTGTTTTCTTGGACAAAGAGGTCTTCGCCAGCCGGATCTCCAGCCCGTCAGATGACAACAACAACAGCGAGGACATCGAGGAGGAGAGGCAGGAAGAGGAAGAAACCAAACCCTCTGAACTAAAGCCAGACCCTCCTGTAAACTTTTTGAGAGAAAAGGTCTTGAGTCTGCCTTTGCCCGATCCCTTGAAGTATTACTTGCTTTATTACAGGGAGAAGTAGTTTCCTTCTTCTAGGAAGTGGGAAGTAGGCAGGAAATAAAGTACTACTTAGGGCTTGACAAATGTACACCACTTGCTTGCCTGCAAATGTGACCACCCAAGGCAGTAGGCTGGGGAATGTGGCTGCTGTAAACTTCAACATTATAGCTTTTTTGAGTTTCTTCGTCCTTCTCAGTTGTGTGCTATAGTTTTATCCTACAGCAGGGATTCCTTAGGAAGCAAGTTGGTGAAATGCTCAGCTGCTTATGGAAAGGAGGATTTAATTCCCTTGAAACTAACTGCACAGAGATACTCTAAAAATCTCACAGCTGCTCTACCAAGTATCAGTTTTGAAAAACTCTGAAGCAGTTCCCCAAAGACCTTTCCTGTCTGTGCTCTCTCCCACTAAACCTGCCATGTGTTTATCATGGTGTGTGTTTAATGGAGGATGAAGATTATTAGTAAAAACTGACCTGGCCAATCTAGTTTCTTCCAGTAGTCTGAAAAAGCACAACTTTTACAGAAAGGAAAGAAATTTTTGGCATTACCCTTGTGGCATCCAGGTTTTGAATGAGAAGGAAAGCATCAGCTCCTCTTGGGTTGCTCTGTTTTACTTATAAACTAAATATAATTTTTCAGTAAAAAGCAAAAGTGTTTTACAGAATACTGGTTTTCTTAATTGGAAACACCTGTTCTAGTAAATGAGTTGGGGTTTTTTGTGGTTTTGGGGTTTTTTTTTTGGTGTTTTCTTTTTAAAGCGATGGAGGCAAGTGAGGAATTGCAAAGCTTCTTGGCTTTGACAGGATGCAGGGGTTGTCAAAGTTGGGACTGTGATCTCTGAAATTTTACAGAGTAATTCCAAATGGGGAGGAGGGTAGAGAAGAGCTGCAGAGCAGTGAGTTTGTGAAAACTGACTGTGAAAGCAGAATCTGGGGGTTTTGCTGTCGTGTGAGAGAAGTGTGATCATCTGGGCTGAACAGAGTGAAGTGCAGAGCGCCAGCCTGAGAGGTAAATTAGCCCAATATAGTTTTCTGGAGAGTATCTACAGCCTGGAAACAGTCTAGAAAGGCAGACTGGTGCAGTTTCTAAGTGTTCTGTGTGTGCCCCTGCTGTGGCAAGGTGAGGTGACTGGAATACAGCTTGGTACAGTTGTTTCATTCCTGCAACAACCGAGAGGGTTGTTAACAGGCTCACATGGAATGACTTGGCACTCTGCAGTTCTGTGGATGTGAGCTCTAATTTTTATTCCCAAGTCTTCCTGTCATGGTGGTGGAAGGAGATTCCGTGGTATCACAGAATGGTTTGGGTTGGAAGGGACCTTGAAGACCATCTCATTCCAAATCCCTGCCATGGGCAGGGACACCTTCCACTAGACCAGGTTACTCAGATCCCCATCCAGCCTGGCCTTGAATAGTTCCAGGGATGGGGAGTCCACAGTGTCTGTGGTCAAAAAATACTGTGTTTAGAAGAGTTTTACTTGGTTCAGCCTGTTTGAAAAATCTGCCTAAAGTGGTAAGGGCTGGAAAGGAACTTGAGTTTGTGTTGATGTGAAATACTCCTAAAGCTGGGGGGGGATGAAAGGCCCCCTCTTGGTAGGTGGTGAAGCTGTGTTAAGGCATTGCCCCATCAAAAGCACTAAAGTTGGTATCACTTTGGTATCTTTTTTTTTGTGTGTGTGTGTGCTCTCTCCTCATTCTCTGAGGAGGAATGAAAGAAAGACTGTCTTGCCAAAAATACGCCGGCTTTTCGGTGAATGGTCCCGAGTTGCACAACTTGCTTCAGAGGTCTGAGTGGCTTTGAAAATAAATGGATAACTCTTGTATGCCTGAGCCTGAAGTGAAGAACTCTTCCTTGCTTTATAGGAGTTCTGTGTATCTTTGAGAATATCATCTCCTAGTGCTCTATCATGTGGCTGCTGGCACATAACACAGGCACAGGCTGTGTTTTGCCTCTGGTTTCCTAAGTCTCCACTTCTGGTCTAAATGGAACCCCAAATTAGCTTGCTCCCTCAGGTTTTTCTTTCTCTGTTTAAAGTGGGGCAGTTCTGTGGCCACTGAGCTGATGGTTTCCTGTAAACGTTCATGTACCCACCGTGTAATTCCGGCAACTGCAGTGGATTTGTTTCCACGGATGAATATCCTGAATATGGTGGTAAATAGAGGCGTAATCTTTATGTCATTATTCTCTGTGCTCCCACAAAGGCTATGGCCCCTGTATTTGTTAGACATTTCTGCTTAGTAGGTGTCATACCAGGTGCCTTTGTGTATTATGGCACAATTTCCACACCTCTCTGTAGTTCAGGGTGCCTCCTGCTTTTGGCTATCAGGTCATCCTTTGGTTTAATTATGAAACTTTTAAAGAGTTCCTTTAAAAATGACATTAAACTTCAGGTTCTTACTAGTAGGCCTTCCTGAGATTCTGTTAGAGCTGATCAGTTGAGGGAGAATTATCTTTCATTTATCCCTGTTTGATTTTTTTATTCCCCATCCCAGCCCCAGTTGTAAAAGATATTTTATTGGATTTTTCACCAGATTTGCCTTTTTTATTACATTTTTGTAGCTTTCTATAAGATGCATAAATACTGCTATTTTTTTCCTGGATGAAGTTGAATAAATAAATATATATATACAGGAAATTTATGTTCTAGGTTGTCAGATTGTCCCCTTGTCCAAAAAAAACCCCACAGGTCCAAACAAACACATAGTAGAAATTTTATTTGTAATATAACTGTGAAATAGTATTGCTTATAGCCTGTAAATAAGGGGAAACTGTAAATACATCTTCCCTGTGCACAAGCACTTGCACTGTAGTTTTGTAGCATTTCTAGCAGAGGAATTGTATTAGAGCTGAGTTTGTATGGTCTGTAAGCTGTCTAGGAATTGTACCTGCTTTGTTTCCTTTTGTGTTCTAAGTAGTCATCACTTTTATTGTGACTCTTTTTAGGTTTCAATCCTGCAGTAAATTTTCAAAAGAACTGAACTTCAAGCTGCTTTAATCATGAGTGTGTAAGTTGAAAAATCTCTGTGTTGAAACTAGAGTTAAATTGGCCTGAGGCATGCAGAAGTGTTACACAATTTGAACTTTATTAATAAGTGTTTCTGTATCAATAAGTTCAGTAAAGACTTTTTAGCCTTCTTAACATGGCTTTGCATCATGTTGTGCTTAGAATAATTTGTAGATAAGTACTTATTTCCATGACCGAAGGTGAAGACATTAGAACACTAGAAAAAACAGTTGGTGCAGGTGCATAGTTCTAGATGAACTCCTCAGAAGAAAATCTCCTCAGAAGAAACCTGCCCAGCCCACGAGTTCCAAACCTTTATGTAATGCAGCTGTGCAAGATGATTTTTGGAATCAGCACACACACCACTGATCTGGATTTAATGCATCAGAACAGTTAAAGAGTGAAATTCTCTTACCTGGCTGATCGACCTGTAGACAACAGATACCCAGAGGTGATTCAGTTCATTTCTGCACTTCAAGGAATTGCCTAAACCAAACATGTCAGGAGTTTGTTCCGTGCATTCTGACCTGCAGCTCCCCTCTTGTCCCCTGGGCTCTGCTTCAGTGCTTAATTAATGCAGATTTTTGAGAGGTGGCGTTCAAAGCTTTCATTCCTCTGGTACTGAGAATAATATTTTGGCTTCAGCTGTGGTAGGAAACTGGTCACAACAGCAAATACAGCTGCTGCTAATTAAATGAATCTGTTAACCTTTATTCCATAGGATAATTGCCTGCCTGTGTGTTTCTTCCTGTCATCTGTGTGTATGATAAATGTCCCTTTACCAGCTATAACAGGAGATTAGTTTGATGTTAATGTTTTCCTTCATGTGATGCTTGCTGAAAGAAAATCCTTTTCTGCTTTGGAAAGCCATGGATGTGTCATGGAAATGGTATCGAGGAAATTAAATTTGTCAGATGATGTTTATGTTCACTTCATTGCAAAACGTAAAACATCACAGTCCCCTGGGATGTAGTGAGGGGGTAGATCCCCTGAGGGAAATCTTTCTACTGGGACAGAATTTCTAGTTAAAAATAAAACAAAGAAGGGTGGGAGGGGGGAAAGAAGCACACCAGAGAGAAACCCCAAAACTTCCTTGTGCTCTACAGGTTTGAAAAGCCTGTGTGGAAGAGGCTGGAAATGCAGGAGGATGGAATACAAGGGTTAACTTTAATTGCAGTTGCTCAGGGGTTAATTTCTGGTTCTTGCTCAGAGCTGTACACTCCTTTTTAAACAATTTTTCATGTCTATGGAAAATCAGATAAATTAATGTGAGAGGAAGGGGACTGGGATTGCTGGTGTTTCATAACATCTCACAATCATCCCATTTGTCGTGGAGATAAGGAGAGGTATGGTTCAAGTTCAAGGGAAGATCTGCTTCTAAGTAGATGTGGGGGTTGCAGAACTTGCCTTTTTGCACTCAGATTATTCCCTGTGGCTGCTGTTAAATCTGCTGACTTGGCTGAAGATCCCATGCCTACAGAGTAGTGGGCAAATCCTTCCTGAAGCTGCCCCCCATGGCACAGCTGGGTTCTGAAATACAATTCCAGACAATATATAAGGAAACCTGACTGAGGCCTGGCCCGGCTCTCCTGTTGCAATATAAATAAACCTAGAAGGGATTTTTTTTGTTGTTATTGTTGGAGGGGGTTGGTTTAGAGCTCAGAGTTTATGCACCAAGAGGTAACGGAGGCAGGAGGCAAAAGCCCCATTATTTGCAAAGCTGGCCGGATGTGCCAGGGAAAATAATGACCCCAAAACACCCGGGCATGGTTTGGAGAGAGCAGTTTTGTTTATTTTCCTAGAAATACTTCCTTGCTGAGCAGCTCCCAAGTAGCTGTGCTGCCCTGTCCTAACAGAGTCCTGTGTGTTTTGGAAAGAGGTGATGTGGGAAGCAATCAACAGAACTTAAGCCATGAAGACTTTAACACAACGTGCGTTGTCTGATGCGCGTGGAGGATGTGATTCCGATGGACTTGACATCTCAAATTGGAATTAAAAGCTGTCATATTCACACGGAGCACTCTGATCTCAGCTGCCGGTTGTTGGATAAAGGCTAAACCTGGTAATATGGCCTTCTACAGCCCGTTTTTGTAAGGCAGGGTTGGGTTGGGTGGCCGCTAGAGGACACTCTGCCCAAAACCATGAGTCAGATGCACGGCGGGGGGAGCGGATGAGTTCAGCGAACTTGCTTAGATTTCCAAGTGATGTCCCGGCAAACAAATAGCAGATTACCTGAGGACAGGATGCAGGAAACCTGCAGTATAATGCTCTTTTATAGCTGGGAAAAAAATAGTTATTTTACCTTCTATGACATGAAATTTTAGGTTAAACCCCAAACCCAACGCACTCCCCAAATGCTCAAGTGACAGAGAATATGAAGGGAGAAGAGAACCAAGAAGGTATAAATGTCACTTTTGTTAATACTTCTCTGTCATATTAATTATTTTTTTAGATTACAGTCTAAAGCAGATGTGCAGGTTCATGGGAAACCTTCATTTGATCATCCAGGTAATGTGGATTGATGCCATGTTTGTACTTCCTCAAGTACCTTCATATCCTAATGTGTGTTAGTGCCTCCCTCATCCTAAACCCACACATTTAGGATCTTGTGTAGTAATAACTGAAAACCTAAAGACAAGATGGTTTCAGTCTGAGCTTCTTTACAAAGATGATTAATTCAAATGGGAACAAATCCTGCCTTTTGCATCCCAATTTTATCATGCAGTGGGAGAAACAAACAGGGACCTTAATTTCCTACAGCTCAAACTCAGTTGATTTCAGTGTTTCTTTCCCTTTTCACCCCTCAGTTGCCTTTAATTCCTCCAAAATCCTGACATTTTTCCAAATGGCATCCTTGTAGAAAGAAATTGTATTTGGCAAAATGTCTTTGAAATGAATCAGCTTTCACTCTGCATAAGAAACTTTACAGATTGTGGGATGGGGATTTGTCTTTATTTGCAGGTTATTTATCTCTGTTCTTGATCTCCCTTTTAAAATCACTTATCTGTAGCATTCCATGCTCCCATCAACGGTTGGAAATGTGTTTTTCCTGGATGTTGTGACTCCATGTAATAAGAGACAGCCTCTATCCTAAAAGTCTTAGTGCCCAATACATTTGACAGGCTGTTAGATAAGACACTCTCCTTCGTTTTCAGAGTGTGCTAAGGCAAAAAAAATTGACATGAAAACCTTGACCCTGGATCTTTTGCATCCCAGCTCAGCCCTGGAAGCACGGGATCGTTATTTGGTTGTTGTCCATGAAGGTGCATTCTGGTGTCAGACAAATGCCCGAGGAGGAGATGAGGAGTTAACTAGCTGTTCGAAAGAAGCAACGAGGCGAAAATAAATCAAAACCAAGAGTTTATATTTCAGCGCCACAATTAAAGAGGGGTGGGGACGGTCTGATCTTCAGTGATGTACATAATGGCAGAGGGGGTGGGCGGTTGGACTGTCAAACTGCCTTAATTTAATTGCAAACACATGCTGATGAGTCCCCTCCTCCTGGACCTCAGGGCTGGGAAACTTTTTTTTTTTTTTTTTGTCAGCTCCCTGCAGCTCAGAATCGAGGCAAATGCACTCCAGCAAACACCATGCTGATGAAACCTTCAGCTCTTGGAGGCTTTTTGTGTTTTCTCCTCTTGCCTGGTTTCTCCTGCTCCTGCCCCAGTCGCTGCCTGTGCTTCAGGACTACGGTGCGATGCATGCATCTGATGTTGGAAACCATCCCCGAGATCCCGCCCCAGACAAGCATACTGTGAGTAACCAGTTTGCTGCTTTTCTCTACCTGCTTGGTCTTTGGAAAGAAGGAAAAAAAAACCACAAAAAAACACAAAAAAGTCAAGGCCAAAGGCATAGTTTTATGTTCCTTTTTTCTTTTTTCCCACAGAATTCCCTGCCTCACAAATTGTTTCGTGCTTTTGAAACACAAAGCAGAAACTGCTTCTTTTGGCATCAGTTAATTGCTAATGGGACAATCAAGGGAATTGAAAAATTTAGTAAGAATAATGCCAGGGCAAGCACTGGAAGACAGTTTTGGAGAATCAAAAGTCACAAATATTGAACTGAGCTTATAGAAATGTATGCAGTTTGCATTTTAGAAAGCTTTGGGTGTAGGGGAGAGAGGAAATAGAGCAGTTCAGGCTTTTGTCTCTACTGACACAAACCCTTTCCTGGTACATACAACACCATTTCATTCCTAAATTTTTATGTACTGATTTTCCAGTTTCTATCTCAGCTATACAAACCAAACTTAAGGCTTATTTAGACAGTAACAGTTGTGATAACTCACAGATTCCTTGAGAAATAAAGTACCTGTCAGTGAGGGAGCTGCTGGCTGAGTCCATTCAAACAGGAAAGGTGGGGGAAAAGGCTGTGTAATGCTTGGTGACTCCTAAATAGCTCTCACTGATAGAGGCAGAAGAGCACTTCCCTGTGATTCTAAACTAATCCTGAACTTAAAGGTGGGCTTGAGATCTCACTAATACCGCTAATGCATCTTCTCTGCTTGCAACCTGAGGAACATGATGTGGGCAGGATGCTGGCTTTGAACTGCTGCCATCCAGACCTGCTTTCATGGAAGGAGACCACTAGCATTAGTGACCCACAGGATGAGGTCTACACTTGCTACAGCTGCCAAAGCTTTCTCTCTGTTGATGGCTGTTGATGGAGTGGTTATTTACAGTGACACTGCTCAGTACTGTGCAGACTGGGTAGTGGTTATCTGCACTTACAGCAACTTGCAGTGTCTGACTCTTCCAGCTGTCACCAAATCTTTTCTCCCCCTTATTCCCCTGCATCTTGAAGTATTAAAATATTTCAAATACCCTGACATTGTTTGATTTTAGCGCAGTAACTTGTTCCTCCTTGGTTAAACATAGATTTTTTTGTTGAGGGAAAAATTTGTTTCATTGGCTGAACTGAGATATTTCTGAGCTCATTAAAGCTTAATTTCTGTTCGGTGTTTGAAATGTGGCCACATTTGCTGTCACATTTGCTCCCTCTGGCAGCAGCACACTTCGTTCTCTGTGCTGCAGGGGGCAAAGCCTGACCCTGGCCTGTGTTTGTCCTTGCAGTTTTAGCAAATTTCCAGGTAGTATCCTGCTGTGATGGAGGTTGCACTGAGTCGCCTGTAAAACTCAATCTGGAAAGGTGACCAGGTTTTCCAGTGCAGTCACCCTAATTCCCTCTCTTCTGCTCTAACTGCTTTGTGTGTGCACTGCTTGTAAATGGTCCACGTTTTCCCTCCTTAACCATTTGGAAAGGAGATTTATTTAGTTTAAGAGAAGTGCAAGAACTTTGAATGGGAAACTGGGTTTTAAAACATTAACAAGATGGTGTAGGCGTGAGACGTAAAAGTAGTAATATTCCAAAATGAGGTGACTGTCTTTGTGGACCAGTATTTTTTAAGGCAATTTATCTGGTTTATTCTCTTTTACTTCTGTCTGCATAATTTTAAGCAAAGCCCATACTGGTAAGCAGAGATCCCCATAGATGTAAAGACACATGAGCCTGGTGAGTGCTCTCTGTTGGCAGATCATGTGCCTTTGTGTGGTGTGTGGCAAGTAAAAATCCTGACTTTCTGGCTATCTTGAAGATCTAATGTATGCAAATGCATTTCCCAGCCAGCATCCCATTGTATTATTATAAATAACGTTTGAATAATTAAACTTTTTTGAATTGTGCAAGATCAAAGAATGCTTTTAACCAAGCCCTGACTACTCCAGCTTTTTGGTATGTTAATCTATCTCCTGGGAGGACTGTTGTGTCAGACTGAACGTTCAGAACTATAGCAAGAGTAGTCTTGATCATGGAGTTTTTCTGAGTAGAAAATGTGGGATATTTTCCACACTTACCCTTCAGTATGAGTAGGACTGAGTCTGTGACTGCAGCTCCAAACACCAATCCCAGGCTCCAGCTCGGTTCCCTTGCAGAACAGCTGCAGTTTCCGGATGGAGTTGGCTTTGAAGTTGGGAGTTTGGGACTTTCTGACCTCCGTGACTCCGTGCCATCCTCTCTCTAACAATCCTGGAAGAGTGGAGAAGTCTCCTAGCTGGCACACACTGTGCTTCACCAGCCCCGTTGGCAGATGGCCCCCTCGGGGCTGGAGCCAGCTGGCGGAACTCAGAGCCGCCCGTGGCCTTCTCCGAGCGATGCTGGGATTGGCATGGAACCAGTTCCAGGATTGATGAGCTGTTACTGGCTCCTCTTTGGTCGCCATTTCCCTCCTCCCTTCCCAATCCCAGCTGGGTACAGCTGAGGATCTGGCCCAATGTCTGGTTTTAGCAGCAGACCATTTGTTGTTGGGAATGAAGTCTGCTGGTTTTATCCCGAGCAGAGGACAGGATGGCAGGAATGGCTACACGTGTACAGAAAAGCTGTAAAAATTCATGGTGTAGAACTGCAAACGTATTTTGGCTGTTGTCTGTTCAATTGGAACATGATTATCCAGATGTGATCCACTGGTTATTGCTGGGATTCAGGCAGTTCTTTTAGCCAGCAGCCCAAGGAGGGGAACAGCTGTGGAACATACACTCCGAAAATTCCAAGAGATCCTTAACCTTCTGTCATTTGTTCTACAGTGTGACATTTAAAACAATAAGCTTTGCAACGTGTGGGCATGAGTGGAAGAAATTCCATGGAAAGAAGTTCCCCTCTGGCTGGCAGCTAATGGATTGCAATCCAATTATCCACGGGTTATTCTCCTTTCTGCATTATGCGGAGCACATAATGAATGAGTCCTGCTAGAGACACATAGCTGAGGGCACAGGCAAAGACAGGGCAGGATCTGGGATCTGAGCACACTGCTGGCATGAACTGGAGGTGACCCAGTTGTTCACAGACCTGGTTGCTAATTGGGCAGTGTAAGCACGGCCAGCTTGCAAGTTTTGTTTCCCTTCATCATTGTGCTTATTGTCTGGTGGCTGCTCAGTTCCTCTCCTCCTCCTGCAGGAGGAAGGCTGGGGTAGGACAGGCTGTATCTCTCTTAGGCTATTAATGAGCCTTGTTCTGAGAGGGAATTTTATACATTTGTTGGGGAAAGGTTTACTGAGCAAATGAGTTCTTGGAAATCCTGCTCCCTTTGTGGTCTCTGTCGTGTGTGTTTCGGGTTGAAGAATGGATTACTCATTTCCTCAGTGTGTGATGGTCTTATATGCAGCCATTAAATGCACACCCACACATTCTGAATGTGCCAGGTGGGATCTCTTTCTGTCTTCTTTCACTGTAGAATTTAATCCTTATGAAACCTTTTAGAGGTGACTAGAATCTTCTTTATGTTCTAGTTATAGAAGTACCTTCACTGGAAGGAAAATGGGGGGAAGGTATTTAAAACATATTTTCCTTCTAGAAACATTCAAGCATCTTTTGATGAAAATATCCTAACTCCTGTGATTGTAGCTACCTTAAGTGTTTGAAATCCTGCCTTCACTGAACTTCTAAGTGCTTCAGCATCGGGTTCCCACTTGAGTATTTGTATTTTCATTGCCCTCACCACATCCTTCTGTCCATAGGTATACCAGGATTTTATCATCTGCTTTTTAAGGAAGAATTGTGTGTGTATTCTGGACAAAAACTTAAATGGTAACGCTCTTGAAAAAGCAAAAGACTGACACTTATCCTATGTATTAAGGAGATGCTTTTACTCCCTCTGGATCAGGATCAGAACACACTTCAGAAGGAGGGAAATTTGTCTTCATCTAATGTGGGAAATATCTTGACTAGGTGGTCCAAAGGAAATAGGCATTAGGTTGGGAGAGTCCTGCTCCTGGGTGCCATGAATGCCCAAGAATAGACTCAGCTGGATTGAGTAGGCTCAGACCCTAAACTCTGTACCCACTGCTAATAAATAATAGCTCAAATCATCTAAGATTGATGACCTCAATAATTTTTTATGTAATCCTCCTACTTGAATACGTGTCCAGGACCAAAACTATGCATTAGAGGTGTTCCTTGCTGCTGTCCTTGCTGGTAAGAGCTTAAGGGATGCCACGTGGCAATTGAAATGATTGCACAAGGAATGAGGCACCAGCAGATGCCTCCTGCCCTGGCACTGGCTCTGAAGCATAGCATTTCCACCAGCTTACATGCACAGAAAACATGGGATCAAACCAGCTTGGCGGACTGGCTGCTGGATTGTGACGCAGAGGGAGCCCTTTTGAAAATCTGACTCCTGTTTATGGGAGCTGAAATCTTAAAAGGCTGCATTCAGGAATGCCTGTGGTAATTTCTTAATTAAAATCTAGTGTTGCCATCCCCTAGACCTTCAAAATGTAAGTGGTGTGGCAGTGTAACAGTGAACCACAGCCCTGCATCTGCTCGCTCTCTGCTGTTTCAACCATGATCCCATCGTCTCCTTTACTTGTATTTCCATGCTGAACATATTTTCCTTCCCCTTCACTCTTTGAACAGTCAAATCTTAATGTCTCAAGCTGATAACACCCCAAAATAGCCAGGACTTGGAAAAGCCCCCAGCCCTGAGCCCCTCTGTGGTCTCCTCATCTGCCTTGCAGAGATGGCAAAGCTCAGCTGCCCATGTAGGGATTCGGAGATGAAGGCTGTCATTTATTAAAGCCATTTGGGGACTCGTGTGGGAGAGGGACATTCCTGAGTTGGGGAGCTGATGACAGTGAGTCTGGAAGACTTCATTTCCATCTCAGCAAGGCAGTTTTCCCTTCTTGCCAGGACTGGAGTATTTTGGCAGGATGGGGGAACCTGCAGAGCTGACTCTGATGTTTTGCAGATAATCAAGAGAAACAAGCATTTTTCTGGTAAATGTTCTGGTTCTTCTTATGTATGGAAACTTGACTGATAGGATATTTTTAGGATGTCTTTCACACCTTGCCTTCCTTGGGAAACATTGGAAGGAACCTCAACAAGACCTTATCTCTGTAAAACCACCTTTACTTTCTGTGTCATTGTTGGTAATGACTGTGTGGCTGCCACTTACCAACCAGTTCTGGGTGAAATGGTCCAGAACTGTCAGCATCACTGCTGTGCACAAAGGATGCCTGCATGAAACCAACCCAGTAATTTCCATGGAACTGCAGTGAAATGCCTCTTGGAGCTAATTATCTGCTTAGTTAACATAGTAATACATGAGTCTGTGAAAGCCTAAATAGATTAAGCACAAGTGGAAGTTTCTTGTAAAAGCCATTGATTGTTTTATATGCTAATCACTGATAATTATTTAACACAATGCTTGCAGGGATGATTGTTCTGATAGCAGCTGAGATCCTCAGACAGATTGGAGTGTCTTTCTGTCAAGACCTATTTCCCAACCCATTTGCAAATTCTGGCCTTCTTTGTAGCCTCTGTAATGGGGTTGAGTTCCCAATTTCAGAAAAGGTGAGTTATTTCTATATCAGATCCCAGATTATCCACATATCCCAGCTCACTTTCCTGTCAGAGCTGTGATGCTTTGGCACAAGGGTTTGGTGAGATTTTCTGCTGAGCCAGTCAAGCTGGTGTTGTCCAGAGGGATCAGTATTGGGTGACACAGGACAGCTGCTGTCCCAGGCCTCCAGTGAACACACTGTGTGTGTTTGTGATAGTAGAAGAGAATCTGGGATCTTTTAGCAGCAGATATTCCCTTTGTTCCTTGTGGGAAAGCATCTTGTAATCCCAGACTGCTGGCCTTGAAAACATGGGGGAGAGTTAAATCACAAGGGACTATTTTTTTCTCCCCATTTGTGCAAATTCCCAGGTAGAAAGAAGCAGGCAGGAGTGAGGGTGCCCAGCTGCTGGAGCACAGGGCAGCTGGAAGCAGCTGGGCATGGGAGAAGCTGTGTGGTGGGTCCCTGTGAAAAGCACACTTGTTTGTGAAAAGAAATGTAAATTTCCAGAGTAAGAGCCCTGGGAATAGAGAGAAACAAGTGTTTCTGTGTAAGAGGAGGCAAACTCTGTAGGGAATGTTCTCAATCAAATACAGGCAAGCCAGGAAATTCCCAGTGCAGCCCTCCATGACATTCATTGCCAGCGATGCTTTAGGCTAAGGCAAGGTCTGGAGAGAAAACACTATGGATGAGCCAAAGTGTTGGGGCTTTTACATGGTGAAGAGGAAGATTTAGGTTCCCCTGCATCTCCAAGGACTTTCTTTGCTGCTCAAGGACATCCACATTAGTGGTTTATTTTTTCCTGTGTTTTCAGAGGTGTTCAGAGGTGTTCAGAGGTGTTCTCTCTTACCTTTTTGCTTTTTGGTTCAGCTGTGGGAGCTGAAGTGCCTCAGCCTGAAGGAGGGCTGGGAAGGATTGCAGTTGTCTTTGGTCATTAAAATAGTCAGAGGGTTTTTTTCCCCCTCTGCAGCCTGTGACCCAGAGTGGCATTTTACACATCACTGCCTGCTCCCTGCTGCCTTCCATGAGCATCAACAGCTCCAGCCCTGACCTCTGTGTATCCCTTCCATGTATTTGTAATGTTCCCTATTACCTGTGGCCAGCTGCCTGGACTAATTACACGGCCCTTTACAGCCCCCCAGGGCAGGCAGAGTTGGTGTCTGTTCCTTGCAGTGTATAAATCAACTTTGTATTTCTTCACCTTTTTTTCACGGTCTAGTCTTTCCTCATTTCCTTTCAGTGAGGCCATGGAGAACAGGCAGCACATTGTGCTGTCACTGCTGCCAGTGTTTAATTGTATTTGCCTTTATGGTGTCAGTCATTCCCTTGAAAGCTCTGTAAAGATACCTTCAAATTCACATCATCAGGGAAGAAGGATGTGTAGCTCCTTCCCAGAAGAAGGGCAAGAAACGCCCATTGGAAGCAAGGCAAATAAAGCCAAACACACCTGAAAATGTCAAAGGTGAAGTTAAAAACTGCAGTTCCTTTGGGACTGCAGTTTGCAGTGGACAAACAGAGCTGGTGAATTACAATTAGAAAGGTTTCTTGAAATCCTGTGAAGCTGTGTTTCTTTTTGCCCTCTAACTCTCCTGTGTGCAATACTTACCACTAAGAGAGGGGAAAGATTTCTTACTATATCAGTCTTCTGATTCCTTTGGTCAAAGTGGAAAAGTTGAAGGAAAAACACAACAGAAAAGATAATGTTTACTTGCCTGTGTTTTGTCACATTCAGTGATAACAAAGGGGTAACAAGGCAGAGATTTAATATTTCAATGTAATGCAACTAAAATTGCCATGCTTTTTCTCCCTAAAAAGTAAGAAAATTACAATGCATTTTTAACATAAAATAATTAGTTTTGCAAACTATTAAGATAAGGAAACATTACATCATGGGACAATGGTTTTAAATTGAAAGAAGTCAGGTTTAAATTAGGTTTTAGGAAGAAATTCTTCCCTGTGAGGCTAGTGAGGGCCTGGCACAGGTTGGCCTGAGAAGCTGTGGCTGCCCCATCCCTGGAAGTGTCCAAGGCCAGGTTGGACAGGGCTTGGAGCAACCTGGTCTAGTGGAAGGTGTTCCTGCTCATGGCAGAGGGTTGAAGCTGGATGATCTTTAAGGTTCCTTCCAACCCAAACCAGTTTTTGATTCTATGATCTTAAAACAAATCAGCTTTACTTATTGTGTAACCTCTTCCCAAGTACTTGCTCAAAGCTGTTTCAAACACCCCAGATACTCCCTGTCCCTTTGGGGTCACCTGCAATGACTGCACCTCTTTCTAATCTGAATTTTATAAAAGGCCACGATTCTTGTTGATGCCTGTCTAAAAATAAGTGTTGAACTTGTAGCTATTTGTAGAATTATTATTTTAAACTCTGCCTCCAAGTGCAAGTTACCACCAGAATGACGGGCAACTTGCGTATTTTTCCTCTTAAAGCAAATGCCCTTAAAAGGCTGCCTTAAACTGAAAAATAGCTGTGTGTTCTCTAAATGGGATAGATCAAGCAGTGAAGGATTAAAAAAATCAACTTCATTGTTTTGCTTTGGACAGAAACTTGCAGCAAACCCCATTTGTCAGCCTTCTGTGGTTTGTTATAATACGTTGGACCGTGCGAGGTGCCAAATCAACGCACAGTCCCTATAGAAGTGTTTCTACTTGGTTAACCAGGTTAAACCACTTAGCTCTTATTTTATTATCTCATTAGCAATCCAAACCCCGTGTTTTAGGGTTCCAAGTTGATGTAGTTCCGTGGGCAGCCCTTGGAAATTGCCAGAATCCCCTGGAGTCCAGTAATTCTAATTGAAGTTGGCACAAATCTGAAATGCAGGCAGCGATAAGCTGTTGTGAGTCTTGGAGCATTGTGGAGCAAAATGGGAAATGCTTATTATATGAGGTTATTTGAGCAGATTTAACCATTTTAGGGCAAAGATAGTTTTGCTATGGAGCTAAAATATGGGTCCACGTGTTGATGAGTGTTCCTCTACAAATTAGTATGAGATGCAAGTGTAATTGCGTGTGGACTTGGGGTGTTTTGCTGCAGACTTTTTCTGCTGCTCATGGAAATGATCACTTGAGTTCTTTCAGTGGTCAGTTTTCTATGAAATTAGACTACAGAATTTTCTCAATATAGGCTTGTCCCAGCTCGCTGCAGACAAGAGCAGACCCCAACCCTTGTTGCCACTCCTTCTCCACTCTGTTCCCTGGCCTTTGTCTGCATTTTTCCTGTTGATGTAGGCCTGGTATAATAGACCCTCCCAGCAGCCCTCCTCCCTTCCTCATGGGAATGATGCTTATAGCTGATGGCTTGTTTATGTCTTCTGCTTTTAGAGATTTACGCTTCAACCACATCAAGGAGATACAACCTGGAGCCTTCAGAAAACTGAAGAACCTCAACACACTGTAAGTTCCACTCTGAGGATGTCAATTTATTACTTGTGTTGGTACTGTCCCCTATAGCAACTTAAAGGTGCCCTTGGGCCTTTAGTTATTTCAGTCAAATTGTGCATAACCAACTAAAGCTTTAAAATTCTCTCTGTCCTACACTGGACCACATTTTTAATTAAACATGCTGTTTAATAACTTTCATTTTTCACAATTAACCTCTCTGGTTTTTTCTTTTAATTAAAAATCTGATGCATTCTAGGACTGACTGAGGATGCTTGGGCAGGTATGGCCTTAGAGTAGCCCATAGAAGAAGCTCTGGCCTGGGTTCAAGATAGTGGAGGGACTTATTAAAAGCTTCCTCTTTCCTATGGCCTCCTTGAATGCATAAACCACATGAGTTACTCTATGTGAGTTTGACTGAAGTGAGAGAGCATCCTTCAAATGCCACCTTGTCCCTCTGTCTTGCCCTGGAATAGATATACCTACACCTATCCTGCTCCAACCAGGAACGGGAGTAGAAAGCAGTTCCTCCAGTCTTTCATCCCCTGCTCACATTGATATACTACTCCACTAACAAGCTTTTCACTCTTCTCAAAGGAAATCATGGGAGCCTTTGCTTGTTCTTGCTGCTGCAGGGTTTGAAGGCAGATCTGAGCACATCTGCACCCTGTAGCTAAGAAGTTGAAATCACACCAGCTCTCAAATCAGAACCAGAAGCTGTGTCAGCACAGCACTGTGCTGGATGTAATTGGGCTGTTGAGGCTCAGATCCGATTATTCGAGCTGTGACACGGCGCTAACAGCCATAGGATTTCCAGGTCCAAGCTGGAATTCCTCAGTGAGGCAAACCAGCTTGTTTGGGAACCTGCACTGCACAGCAGACATTTGTACATTTGTGGTCCCAAACAGTATAAGAGAAAGTCCAGGTTGTTTTTTTCTCTCATACCTTGAGTGACCTGAAATCCCTGACCCTGTGAAGGTGGCAGAGCTGAAGGAAGGAAGACCTGGGGAAAAAGGCATTCAGTTGTTAAGTAAATAGCTGTAAGTAGTTCAGGAAGAGTGGGAATACAACAGGACTTTATCATAGAGACCAGTTCAATAGTTATCTTTCAAAAATCAAAATTTGCTAAAGATTGTTCCACTCTGTGTGTGACTAATTGGCCAAGCCTTGAGTGCAGGATCCTTCAAAGTACCCTAATTGTGGCCCAGGCCCCTACTCACAGGACAGGTGATCAAAAACTTTATTATCAATGATGCTGTTCATCCAGAGCATCAGAACAGCCCATGCTGGTCTCTCAAACAGCACTGTGTGGTACTTAATTGCCAAAAATAATAGAGGGAAAGGATGCTTTGGATGGATTTCTGTCATTTGAGTTGGGGTCAGACAGGGTGATGAATGAGACTAAAACATGCAGAGAGAAAGTAGAGTCTGAGTCCATAGGGTTTTACCTTATCACAAAGCTCTCCTGAGGTCTCTTGATCTCCAGCCCTGCTCTTCCACCCCTGAAGCTCTCCTGAGTCGAGGAAACAAGCGGTTCCAGATGATGTCATCCCTGTGTGATCCAGGCAGATGTTTGGCAGGCAGCTTGCAGGACCACCAGGCGAGTTTCAGCTGAACCCTGGGGAAAATAAGGATGCTGGCAGGGCTTCACTTGGAGAGATGCTCCACCCAACCTGCAGAGCTTTGTAAGAGATCCCAGTTCCTGCCCTGCCTTGGGCTGGGCAGGTCTCTGACACGTGCAAGACTTCTGCTTCTGTCTTTCTGACTCCTGACACTCTGCATAAAGCCAGATATAGATGCACAGCCTGATGGAGGAGGAAAGACCTGTCTCTCTGTAATACCTGTCTATGCTCCATGAATTTGTCCAGTTCTCTTTCCTTTCTATGCCCACACTCTCCAGGACAGGGACCTCAAGGACAGCAAGTCCATGAGCAGATACTAAAGGCAGTTATGTACCCCCTAACATCCCTGAGCTCGTGATTTCAGATGCCAGGGCAGTAAGAACAATGTGTTTTCACAGGTGGTGGGCAGACTCTCCTGCTTTTCCTAAATACTGTCCTGTGGCCACTGGCCTAGGTGAAACACTGCTCTGACAAAATACCGCATTTTTATATTTGAATTCTGAAAATCAACTGGATGTGCAAAGGAAACCTTTCCATTTAGATAGTACTTTATATGCTTATGAAGTATGTACTTCCTGGTCTGGCCAGCACACTGTAAAAATCAGTTATTCTCACACTTGTAGTATTTAACTCCCAGGATGAGGGGCTTGATAACTGAATGAGAGAACGTCAGACCTCGCACTCCTGCAGCAAATTTCTCTCCAGGAACTTTGGTTTGGCCAATTCCCACATCAAAACTGATGAGACCAGAAGAATCTGCTGATGTTTCTTAGATGCTAAACTTTTGCCTGAGGACTTAGACAGGTCTTCAAGTGAAAAAGGGAATAAATCATTTAAAATCCCTGAGAGGCTTCCTGGGAAAGCTGGTCCAGAAAATTCAAAGTGGGAGCTTTGGAGGATAGAGTAGTTCAGGTTCCACATGCAGAGCTCTGAGCTTGCAGCTTTCTGTCATGGAACTTAAATGTTCCATAAGCAAATAAATGTGTTTTGAAGAGCCTTTTCCTACAAAGGCAGAGGAAGGGCAGCAGATTCTGGTGAAGCTTCTGTTTTGCATCTCCTTTTGGGCAGGATGGCTGTACTATATCCAAGTGTGACAGTTTGTAAACCACCCTGATAAGGAAACCTTTGTAGCCTGCGTTGGATGCAGGGAGGTGGGCTGGGAGCCTGACAGAAGAGGAACTTGTGTGGATGTCCAGTGGGGTTGTTCAACAATTCAAACCCTCCTCTGGCTCCCCTCTGCTTTTCCCTGGTGTGGGAGATGTGATAAATCACAGAGCAGTACTTTAATGTTAAAAACAGGAACCTTGTTTGTAGAAGAGATACAGTCACTGTGTTTCTGGCTGGGGACTGCTGGTACAGCACCACAGGTCATCCTAAATCCTGCACCACTGGGAGCTTCCTTGTTGGCAGTCTGTGATGTTGTGTGGAGAAGTCCTCTTGGGCTAAATGTCTTAGGGAATTGTAAGATTTCCTCATCTCTTCCTATTGCCTCTGCTCAGTTCCTGTGAAGGTGTTGGTGAGGATCTCCTCGTGTATTTTTAAACTCTTAACATGTCCCTTTGGTTAACTAAAAAAAAAAAAAAAGGGTAGAAGGGAGAGAGAGGCAAAACCCCTCTTGTATGCCATCCACAAAATACCTCAGCTCCTGGACAGCTGTTCTGCTGGACTTTGCCAGCTCTCTCTGCATCCCTGAGGCCAACATTAGCTCAGAGCAGGTGTTGGGCTGTAGAAGAAAGAGAGTAAAACACACCACGAGCTCACGCTGAGGCACAGCCTCTCATTGCTTTCCAGTTTTTGGTCCTTTAGGTCATCTTTGGGTGGGGATGGATGATGACACCCCTGTGTGGCAGGTCCTTACAGGAGTCAGAACTCTGCCCTGTTGCCCCAGTTGGTCCATCTCTCTATTTTCAAACCAGGACCATCACAGCCAAATGGTTGCTGCTACTTGGGTCTCTCCAACATCATCTTTAGAAACATCCAACCCAGTGACCAAAGCAGTAATTCTTGACTTCCACAGCCCTGCAGCTGGTGAGCCCTTCAGCTCTGCTTTAGATGCTGCCTGTGAAGGGTCTCAGGGTGAGCAACAGCAGTAACGTGGAGTCTCTGTGTTTTACCCTCTTGTAGCTCTTGAGAGAACGTGTTCCTGACAGCAAGGAGGGGATGTCTGAGTCTGCTTGGATCTCAGAATGAAAGTTCCTTCCTCAAATATGGGAAATGGCTATTCCAGATCATTCTGTCAACAAGGGAGAATGCACGGTTGAACATAAAACTCACTTTTTCTCCCCCTTTAAATGAACTACACGAAGATTTCTGTTAATGGTGTGAGGAATATAAAATAGCTGTTATGTCACAATGACTGTAGCATGTGTTTTGTCACACAGAAAGAGGAAAGAGTACATGGTTTGAGTCTGAATTCTGTACTGTCACATCATTTAATACATTCTTCAAAACAGAAAACGACTCATTTAATGCAAGTTAAGCCTGTGCTTGGCAACCTGGAGAGAGGGTGGGGAAGGAGAAGGAAGAGGCAGTCAGGACATAAAACCTAAAGGAAACTGAATGTAAAATATTCTTTCTGGTGAATCTGGACCAGATCTCATGGTGCTTGTATATCTGAAACATCCCAGAAGATTTTTTTTTCGGGAATAAAGCCTGTGTGATTGAGTTCACCTACTTATTTGGAGACCAATTCTCCATCTGGCATGAAGGGAAATGCCACATCATTTTGCTAGGAAACGTGCTTCTGATACTTTTAATCTAGCCTGTTTTGCTACAGGGTGTGCTTAAAATAATGATAATGATCTTTCCAGCCTCTGTCTGCCAGAGCATTTATTCCCAGCAGATCTGATTAGCAGTAGATCTTAGCTTTCAGTCCTCTAAGGTTAGCAGGAACTTGGGCATTTTTGCTGTGGATTGCAGCTGGGAACCATAGCCAGGTCATGCCAGGATTTTGCACATTTGTCTGCCTGGATAAATTGCACAGGAGTCAAGGAGCAGACAGCTGTGTAGAAGCCATCCAGAGTCTTTCCAGGAGCCAGATGTGCTGTGTTGTCTATGGATTTCTCTGAAAGCAGCATTTTGGAATATGTGGACTGTGATGGGCTTCATCAATTATCTCACTTTCTAATGTTTTCCAGGACTTATCCTTCCATTACAATGGGGAATCCTGACACAGGAAGCAGAGATGGCTTCTTCCATGCTCTTTTTATTCTTTAATCAGGCAATGAACAAATTTCTAAGTATCAGACAATGAGATAAGAGGCCTGTGGACTGCTTGCCATCTGAGCTTCCAGAATTCATATTATTTGGCTGCATCAATGATTACACTCCCTTGCACTGTCCAAAAGAGCCAAGACAACAAAACAGACTAGGTTAATGCTTTTAAATAGCCCCAAAATGCAGTCAGACAGCATGTTGCAATTTGAAATCCCAGTGGACATCAGTCCTGGTCTGAACTCCTTGCACTAAGGATAATGGTCAGCGAAGGAGTCCAGGCCACAGTGGTGTGTGGGGCTGCTCAGGGATGGTTGTGTGGCAGGATCCAGGTGCTCACATCCATGGCAATGACATTGGTGCTGGCACTCACCTGTCAGCCCATCATGCCCTCAGAAGTGGGGCCAAGGATCAGATAACAGAGAACAAGCTGCTTTTGTCCTGCTCTGGCCAAAGATGAAAGTGTGCTGACAGAGGCAGGGAAGGAAGCCGGGGTGGCTGGACCGTGTGTTGTCTTTGTCCTGTGGATAAATAGACAAAAGCCCTCTCCTGCACTGCTCTCAGGCAGTTATTTCCAGTCCTTGGGTGTTCAGTCACCAAATAAACCTTTGAGGTGGTGTTCAGGGACTGTATTTCCACTCAGCAGAGCTGGCTGTCGAAGCAGGATCGTGTGTTCCAAGGACTTGACGTCATTTTTACATCCTTATGAGGGAAATTGGGTTGTTCGATCTCAGCCGTGTGTGTTGAGCTGTTGCTTCCACCTGTGCAGGAACTCTCCAGCAAATTTCTGCCTTAACCTTTCAGGCTGCTTGTCCCCAGCCCTGGTGATGTGCAGTTTGGCAGTGGCACCCACATCCATGGCATCTGGGCACCTGATCAAGGGAGGACAGTCAAATCAAGAATAATGAGGTTTTATTCAAAACCTTATTATCTGACTTCCAAAGTTCCATGCACTTGAGTTTATCACGTGCTTTTTGGGCCCTTAATGTAATTCTCCACCTGAGAACAAGCTGGTAGGAAGCTGGGGTGACTCAGGTGCCTGGTGGGAACTTGTGAAGCTGCCATCACACATGTGTGTTTCTGTTCTGTTTTATCTTTTCTGTCATCCCTGAGGTGTTTGACTTTATCTTCATCTTCTTTTCCCACATGCTTTCTACCATTTCTTCCTATCTCTTTGTCTCTTCTCTCCATCTTTTACCTGCACAAACTTTTTCCCAGGTGGAGACCTTGGCTTGTAATGCCAGAGGCTGCCTGCTCCATTTTCTCTGGAGAAGTGGGACAGAAGGTTAGGCTTTACTGCTGGGAAAGTGCTGAACTGTCTTCTCACCTGCTGCCTGGTGGCAGGTCGTTCCTGAGGAGCAGAGTTATCACAAAAAGCAGTTTGTAAAATAGAAAATGCACATTCAGTGCACGTATTGAATTTGACCCAGCGTTGTGAGGTCTGGCTGCTTGCAGAGGGGATTGCAGTTTTTCCTACAATGGTAGAAAAAGAAATCTTTGCAGCACGCAGTCACATCTCTCCTCTCCACCCAAAACTCCATTTAGGAATTTTAGAAATTAGTGTAGCTGGTAAAATCCTTGCTCTGGGCTATCCAGCTCTAAACTCCACTGGCTCTGAGCTCCGCCAGCTCTGAAATCAGTGGGATACCACAGCGACAGACCCACAGGAGTGCGGTTGGGCAGCCACGATGAATAGCTAAATTCATATATTAAAGAGCTATTTATAAGTGATTTATTGTCTTTGCTCAGTGTTGGGCTTGGCAGTGGCTGCAGAAGAGGTTTTTGTAGCGCTCAGCTGTGTGGTTACCACTGCTGCACAGCGTGGTTGTTACAGGGCTGAGCTGTTTCTGGTCATTGGCACCAGCCATCATTTGCATGCACAGTCATGGCAACTGCACATACAAGTCAGAGATTGCTTTCCAGTGTGATGTGGTCCATAGGTTTTTTATTAAAATCTGGCACAAGGCTCCCTAGATCGAAAGAGGCTGTCTCTGAGTAGCCTCGGGAGTCAGAACTGAATTTATTTCTTTTTCATTTGCAGATATTGGTTTACCAAGTGATTAGAACAAAGCTGTTACCATTTTATAGCTCCTATAACTCCACTGTGAGCTGGTGTTTTACACTGCATTTGTACTCTTAAAAACTGGCTCTGCACTCCCCTGCCCACAGGCTGAACACAACCAGGCACCTCCAAAAACCAGCGTGGTTGTACAAGAGTGGCAGCAGTGATTTAATATCCCCCTCCCTTCTGCCTCCTTCTACCTGTCTTCCTTCCCCTCATCCCTTTCCTGGCCAAAAATGTAAGTTTGGGCTGAAAACCACTGTGGTAAAAAAGTGGTTTGAACAAAAAGCCTGTGGCAAAGGACTTTGAACATTGTATATATTGGAATCACTTGGCACCTCTGGTCAAGAAACCTTCTCATTGATTTGGCTGGTGCGAATATGCAAACTTTGATCTTCTAACCCTTTAAATCTTAAATTCTCTGACAAGCAAGCTCAGGATTTTTCAGTGGGCACCCGCGAACAGAAATGCCACAAATCTCACATGTGCTGAATTCACCATCTGTGGTTTTCTCTCTTTATTTGAACAGGCTGCTGAACAATAATCAGATAAAACAAATCGTGAGAAGATCCTTTGAAGATCTGGAGAACCTGAAATACCTGTGAGTTGGTAGCTCAGTATTTTCTTAACCACTTTAAAGTTTACCAACCCACTTTTAATGTTTACCAGTCAAGGACATATTTTTTTGTGTTTTGAGTTCCTGGATGTTAATGTTGCTGTCAGAGATATGAAACATTGCCCTTGAATCCAATCAACAAGCTCTGCTTTGAGTTGAGGTTCATTGTTGTTTCCTTTGTATTTTTAGAACACAGCAGCTGATGAGTTGGCCTAACGCTTTTTCCCTTCTCTCCTTTTCAAAGCTACCTTTATAAAAATGAAATTCAGAGCATCCAGCAACATGCCTTCCACGGGCTCCATTCCCTGGAGCAGCTGTAAGTACAGATGAGCCTTGCTTGCTGTGTTTCCAGATGTGGAGAGTACCAGACACTTTAGCAAGGGGCAGGATAAAGTGTCCGTTTGATCAGCCAGATTTGCCAGACTACACTGGGTTCATGTGCAAACAGTTGTTCCCAGCACTGGTTTTGGTTAGTAAATACTGAGGTCTCTTCCTATAGGTTTTTTCCTGATCCTAAACCTCTGGGGCATAGGAAGAACCAGCTGTGCTTCTGATGCCCTTTATGCCCTTTATGACCTTGTGATGGGAAGAGATAAGGGTCTGCAGGATGGCTTGAAGCAGAAGGCAGCTGGCCTGCTGGGTTTGTGACTGCTGGGACTCCAGGAGAGAGGGCTGGATCTGGCCCTTTGCTTGAATTGAGGGCTCTTGAGTTTCTCTCTTATCCAAAGCTTTGCTGGGAAGGAGTGGATGAAGCGCAGACTGAGAGCTGGGGCAGACAGATGTCTGTGGGAGCCACCAGGATGGTGATGCCCATGTGCTGTAAAGCATCTGGAAACTGCAATGGGGGAAAATGATGGATCCAAACAAAAGAAGTGATGGCCTTCCAACCTGGTCTTGAACATTTCCAGGGATGGGGCAGCCACAGCTTCTCTGGGCAACCTTTGCCAGGGTCTCCCCACCCTCACAGGGAAGAATTTCTTCTTTATTATTTATTCTTCCTGAATATTTTAATTATAGGAATTAATTACCTCATTGAAGAAGGGAGACTAAAGGTGAAACCATTCTGATTCATGCATTGTCCCCAGCAGCAACGTTTATAGGGCTGGAATGTAAGTAAGGATTTTGCTGTAAAAGGGATAGGATCCAGCTTGTTCTCCATGCTGACAGCAGAAGTGGAAATGGGAAGTGTCAGGCAAGCCTAACAATAGGGGGGGGTGTGTGTGTGTGTGTAAAATATGGGTTTTCATCAGCCAGCTGAGCAAGGATGTCTGGGAGAAAATATAGGAAGCCAAAACTGGCTCTAAGCTGAGCTTAGAGAGCCGGTGCTGGCAGTGGGGATATTTTAACAACGAGTGTTCCAGACTTGATGTCACAAATAAAAGAAAAAAAAAACCAAAACCAACAAAACCACAAAACCAACAAACAACCCGCTGAAAGTCCCATCTGTTTTCAATCTCGGGCAGGCATAGTTCCAGAAGAATTAGCTTTGCTCAAATCCTACCCCATTTTCCTGTCACCCCCAAGCCAGCTTTTCAAGAAAAAGTATAGCTCGATTGATGGACAGTATCAGATGGTTTCCTCAAGGTCCAAAGCAATTTCAGCAGCCATCTGAGGCTGATTAGAGCACGCACATCTCTTCCCCGCTGTGACCCTCCAGCGCAGAATCTGAGTCACCGGCTCCCAGTTTGCGCTCTGATACTGGACCATTTATCATGAATCCTTCCATTACAAATCAAACAGCCATGTGGAGGCTTAGGCAATTATTTCTCAATGCAGTCAGCTACAAGAGCAGAATGAGTATTTGTAGCTCTGTGATTAATCTGTGTCTGCTGTGAAATTTACGCCTGTGTAAAATAAGAGGGAAGAGTTTAGGCAACTTTGGAACCATGGGAAATGCACCTAAAGGTCAGGAACATGCCAGTTGTGGTGGTGAAAGTCGCAGCTCATGAGAACAGGAAGTGTCAGGTATCTTGGGGAGTTGCTCTGCAGACCCCAGGTTTGCTTTGCTGATGACAGGGGTTGACCTGGGACAGGCAGAAGGTCTCCCAGGCCTCTGGAATAGCAGGTCATGCATGAGATTTTAGTGGAACTAAAACCATAAACTTGTGTTAGCAAGAACTGGGCTGTTCTGCTGATGTGCCATTTAGATCTAAGTGTTCCAGATGACTGCACCATCTCTGTTTCTGGAGGCTGTGCCTTCCCCCCACAGAGCACAACAGCCCCACACCAGCCATTCGATGTTTCTGCTCCTGCTGGGTGGATTCACGTGCTGGGAGCCCCTGTTAGGACCACACACAAATGCAAGTTGGAAAAGACCCTTTGAATGTCTCCGGTCCCACCTTCAGCAAGGACAAATTTCCAACTTTTATCAGGCTGTTCAGGGCCTTTTTCTACAAATTAATCCTCAGCAAACCCATTTTCCACTCAGAAGTGTTGCAATTCTGAGGCTGGGAACAAGTGCCTTGTAGTAAGGCCATTTCTTCCTCCCCAACAATCCATGGATATACTGGGAAAGACAGGGAAAATTACTGTACAGTACCTGGATGGGAGCAGCTGCTGCTGGGTCTCCATGAGCAATAGTTTCCTCCTGACCCTGAACAGTGCAACAGGCAGTTTACAGTGATGGTGGTCTTGGTCTTCAGGGAAAAACAAATCAGCAAACCTATCCTTTGTTTTTTTCTGTGTTTTACTTTATTAAGAGAGTGAGTAAATAATTGAAAGAATAGGGAAAAGCCATGTTGGGCACTATGATTGCTTCTGGAAAGTGGAAACTAAAGTGGATTCTGTCTTCTCAACATCTGCCCTGAGACAGTGTGGTGACCAGCTGTGGGGGCATTGGTGGACTGATCTGGGAAGATCTTCTGTCCCTTAATTTGCAGTCTGTGTGATTTCTGTGTGACAGGTACCTGCATTTCAACAACCTGGAAAGTCTGGAGCTGGAGACTTTTAGTGACCTGCCTAAACTTGAAAGGCTGTAAGTAAAGATTGGACATTTCTTGGGAGTGAGGGGGTGAGGAGAAGGGGGAAAACTGCTTCTTTTTGTGTAACATTTTTGGTAGCTTGATCTTCAAAATGGAGGGAAATGCAAAAATCTCCTTTTTTTATAGAAGGAGGTTTTATGTACTTGCCAACTAGATGGGTGACTGAGGATGTGAAGGGAATTTCCCCTTTTATGTTACATTCAGGTTTCCATCTAAACAGGGGTAAATCTGCTGAAAGCCCTAGAGCTGGCCAAGCCAAGTGAAATTTTACTCTGACCATAAGATCAGCAACATTAGTCACTGCTGGGCAGAGTGTGCAAAAAAAAAAAAAAAAAAAAAAAGGAGGATGGAAAAGGGATAAAATCAGAAAAAAAATCTAACAAGGAAAACACACATCCTTCTTGAAAGCAGTAAGGAAATGGAGTCCTGTGTCTCCTGCTCCCCAGAATTGCTTCTAGTAGTAATGTTGCCACTAGGACAACAGACCATGTGGAGTTCCTGCTCTGTGGAGAAACCAACAGACCCTTCTCTGCTGTGTGCAAATGTGCATTATATCCATACATGCCAGGGAAATAAAATCGTGGGGTCCCACACCCTTAGGAAAATTCAGACCTGGATCAGTGCGTGGCTGATCTCAGTCACTGTATTTGATCCAACAAAAATGCTGGATTTGAATTTTAAAGGAAGGTTTGTCAGCCTGGTTTTGTCAGCAACCAGGCTGAACTCGGGTGCACACGTGTGTGTGCAGACATTTGCACTCAAGCTGTGCTGCTTTTGTGTTCTTTCCTGTTCCACCATCTACAGAATTTACTTCATATCTTTAATCAGTGGCCTCTTACTGGTTTTAGCTGTAACCAACATAACTAAATTTCCCCATCATTATGGGAGTGGGAAGTTAATTGTCCCATCTTGTTCCCTGCTGATGCATTTTCATGCAATCGGGGTTTTCCCCCAGGAACTGGGGAGTGCTATCTGTGGGCTAAGACCCTAGAAGTGAAAATTTTGCTCAGTTTTGTTCAGAGGTAAGCCCAGCTTGGGCAGCTGTTGTCTGAATCAGATTTACTCATGAGTCTGGGTTAATAACAACACTGAGTGTGAGGCATCAGTTGTCTAACTTCTCCTGGAACCATACTCCAGTGGCTGCCCTTGTAAAGTTGTCGTGTCATCTTCAGGAGGGAAAGAAAAGGTCCCCCTGGAGCTGACCCAGGCCCAGAAAACAGAGGGTGCGTCTGGTCTGAGGGGATTTCGTGCCCTTTCTCCTCCCTTTGCAGAGAAACTTTGAGGTTCCAGTTTAAACCTGTTACCTCACATCCTGAGTCACCATTTCCAGCCCACACCCACTCTCCTCCTTGGCATATTTTGCATCGTACCCACAAAGGGGTGAAATTCCTGTGGCTCATGGAAACAAGCACGAAATGTAAAAGCTGAGCTGCAGTTAAACCGAGTTCTGACCTGGGATGTTGTCACCCCTGTAGTGCAAATACTGAATAATGTTTTGGCATGGCTTCTCCCCTTTCAGATTCTTGCACAACAACAAGATTTCCAGGATTCATCCAGGGACATTCTCTCAACTGGAATCCCTCAAACGGCTGTAAGTAAAAAACATTGCCTGCAAAGAGCACTTGTTTATCTTCCATCAGATGGCCAGGACCTGAGGAAGAATGTGCCTGGTTGGCAAAGCTTTTAGTTGTTGCACTTCTAAGGCCACTGCTAAGTTTATGAAACAGTTTTGGTTGGACCTGAAAGCTTATTTAACCATTTAGAAGTTTCTTTATTCTAGTGGCTAATTACAATCAGCTTACAGCTTAATAATGCCACAGGAATGAGCGTTCCTGGAAAGTCTTCACAACGGTTTGACCCCATAAAACATCCCTGAAAAATGTAGAAAGTCCAGGTCATGGATATGACCTCGATCATGTCTGTAGATCAGTATCTAACATGGAAGGAAAAATCAAAGTCATAAAAGAAAAGGCTTGTTTTCTAGATAGAAAACAATCAGAGTGGTGCCAAGGTGCATGATTCTCCTTCCATGCAGGAATTCCCCAGTGTGTTATTCCCACATAACCTGGCTGTCTCTTAAGCTTACTTCTTTCTTGCTTAAACCCCCAGAGCTTTGTTTTGGTTTTATGATCTCTGGAAACCAGTTCTATGATGTGTTTGGGGGAAAAAATGCAAAAGGTAAAGGATTTTGGTGTCCTGCCATGATTTTCAAGTGCAATAAAATAATGTTTCTCACTGCAGCCCTCAGTGATTTCTGCAAGCAGGTAAAACGCTTCACTTCTCTTTAACAGGGAAAAACTTGTGAAATGCTGTCTTTAAGTGTCAGAGAAAAAGCTGGGATGTCTAGAAAATGTTCCACCATGGCCTTGTGTGAAATCTCACATTCTCAAATATGTGACCCTGAAAGAATTAAACCTTTCTTCCACCGTTTTGTTGTTTTTTTGTGGGTTTTTTTTTGATGGCTCAGACCCATTGATTGTAAAACTGTCAGTGGGGAAGGAAGCATGAACTAATCCCCCTGTAGTCCTTATTTATCCTTATGGATAGCACTGCTCATAGGAATGAGGTCAGTGGAGGGAAGGAGGGTGGGTGCACTGGGAGGTCACTGGAGCTCCACTCCACATGGTTCAGGCTTATGTTGCAGTAATAAAAGTTCTTGTAGTTGTGCAGAAATACTACAACCTCTCACAGCTGGCCACAGAAAGGGACTGACCTGATGCACACAAAAAAAAAAGGGGGAGTTTTTTGGGGGCTAAAAGAGAAGGGAAAGCTGTAATAGAGTCAGTGTTATCTGCTGTTCTTACAGAATTCAGTAAAGGTTGAAATTTCTGGAGGAAAACACAGTACATCAGTGTCTCTCTCCTTGCCTCAGATTAGGCCAAAAATTCACAATCCAGTTTAAGTGAATGGTTTTCATTTGAAACTGGAATGGGTAACATTAGGTGGTTTTTTTTTTTCAATTAAATCCTTCTACTTGGTGAAGCATCCTATTTAACCATCACAGGGATGAGATATCTCACATTTTCCTCGGCCTTGCAGACGGCTGGACTCCAACTCCTTGTTTTGTGACTGTGACTTGATGTGGCTGGCTGAGCTGCTGAAGAAATACGCCGAGCAGGGCAGTATCCAGACAGCTGCCACCTGTGAGGCTCCTCGGGACCTGCACGGCCGCTCCATCGTCACCTTGACCGCCCAGGAGTTCAACTGCGGTGAGCCGGGCCAGACCCCTCCACTGGCCACCCTCGGCCCCTGGAGCTGGGCTCTGGTCTGGGAATTGCTTCCTCCACCCCATTTCCTCCCTCTAGCATCCTGCCTTCTCCCCCCTTTTACTGCTGAAATGGGAAAATCCCAGGGGGGTGTTGCCGGAGTTATTGGGATAACGCAGAGAAAGCTGACAGTCACGGGGAGGGGTTGAAGTCAGCTCTGCTTTGGCTGGCAGGTGTTGTGTTGTTTTTTAGGTAGAGCAGGGATGGTAAAGGATCTGCTCCATCAGTGGCTAAACCAGTAACCAGAGGAAATATCCCACATTAGGCTGAACAGGAGGGGAACACTGGGAGAACTGCAGTTGGCTGGAAACACAGCTGGAAACCTATGGGAGCACATGGTAGATACGTAGCTGAACGCTGTGTTTGACTTTGGTGTAGTGTTTGGCATTTGTTAGGCTGTTACTCTTTAAGTTTAGAATTTTGAATTAGGTTTTGTTCTGAAAAATTCTGAAGTTAAATATTTTACGTAGAAAAAGATAAAACTCTGATTTTTAAGCGGAGGTTGGCACAATGTTGGTTGTAATTCCCTGGTACTTCACTGCTGGTAGAATCAGTTTGAGAAGTTCCCACTCACCCCGGACTGGCCATGAACATCCCTCCTGGATATGCCAGTCCAGCTGTGCTGTGAGTCAGATGTGTGAGCTCAACTCAGTTTCAAAAAGCTCTCCCTTGAATTCAGCTTTTCTCCTATGATTTCATTATTTTTTTTCTGAAAACTCTTGACCATTTCACAGCTTAATTTAGGGCACAGCCATGCAAAGAGTTGAATTGGCACAAGTGGTTCTGTGACTTCAAGGGAGCAGGGAATAGGAAGGGTATAGGGAAAGCAGCTGGAGACACATGGAGTGGGGGATCTGCTGTGAGGGGCTGTGCCACACAAAAAGCTGTCCCTGACACACACCCAGTGTCACAGTACAGCTGTTAGTGCAAATTTGTTCTGGTTTAGGCATGGGCTCACAGTGGGATGTCTGTCAAATTAGCCAGAGCACCTGGTGGGAAGATTTTGCTGGCACCAGGTTTTCACGCTGGTGTTGTGCCAGCTGGGAAAGGCAAATGATCCATAATTCAGCACAGAGCTCTAATGATGGCAGGCAGCTGATATTTGAGTCAGTCTGAAATCTGCTGGCACCAGCTGACCCTCAGCTTTGAGCAGATGTGAGCCAGGGGGGCAAATCTGCACTGGGTCAGCACCTTGCACTCTGGGCTGTGCTGGGGCTTGGTCTGTGCTGGTGGTGCCCGTGGGGATCAGTTTGTGAGCCACTGACTTGTGATCTAAGGAGTAAGGGCACTGACCTTCCACTGGAGGAGGTGGCAGGTTCTCAATCTTAGGAATAATCCCTCTGGTTTCAGTGGATTACTGGTGAGAAGGTAGATTGTTAGATGGATAAGCATTCCCTGAATCAAGAACAAGCACTCCAGGGCTTGTACATAAATTCCTCCCTATTTTAGCACATCCTTTCAATGTTTAACTTGCTTAGTGCTTGAGTACATCTTAAAGTGAAGCACACAGTGAAAAGCTTGGCTGGATAGGGCTGGTGAATTAGGGATGTAATGAATGAAATCCTGTTGGGAGGGAAGTTGTGTGGTTTGCAGGGAGCTGGCACCGTGTTCAGGTGGAGCAGGCAGTTGCTGAGAGCAGCAGGCTGCCAGGGACAGAAAAACAACCCAAATGAGGATGCCACTGACTTCTTTGCTTATTTTGGGGGAGGCAGGAGCCAGCTCTTGGGGCGGCCGTAATGAACCAGTGTACAGGCAGATCCAATGCTGTCAGAGGTGCTAATCCACTGCCCAACAAACTGGGAATAGGAACAACCACTTCCATTCTCCAGGGCTTTTAGCAGGCTGAGGTGAATGATGCTATTCCCTCACACATTTGGTGTTAGTGAGAAGTTCTGGGGTGGCTCTGAGTGGACGCCGTCGTGCCTGGGGCTCTGCTGGTGCCCGTTTTGGGGCATTGCAGGTTGGGTGTTGCAGGATGGGTGTTGTGTGTGACCCACCACGCCCCGGCTGGGCTGGAGATGGTTTTGTGCTGCTCTGGACTGTGTTGTGTTCAAATGGTGTTTTGCAGAGAGGCCTCGGATAACCTCAGAGCCCCACGATGTCGACGTCCTCTTGGGAAACACAGTTTATTTCACCTGCAGGGCAGAAGGAAATCCAAAGCCTGCGATCATTTGGCTGCACAACAAGTAAGTCTCACGCAATGAGCCCTGGGGTGGCAAAGGTTTTCAAGTGCTGAGCTCTTCAGTGCCTGCCTGTAATTACAAAAGCTGTTTCACACTATGTTAAAAAAAAAAAGGAAAAAGAAAAAAGAAATGGCTGTTCCATGGGTTGTATTTACCTTCCTTTTAATAGCATTCTCCGGTGACCATGTAATCCAAGTGGTGTTTTCATCTGCATTTGAAATATTTCTTCTGCGTTTGTAATGGATTCCAAGAGCTTACAACTTTCCTATAAACATGCTCTGCAGGCTGAAAGCAGTTGTCTTTTGATCAGGAAAAAAAATAAAATTACTGTTTAATGTTGCTCTAAGCCACCATGCTTGCCATTTGTTAACTGCTGAGTTGCTTCTAGTCTCTAGGTTTTTCACACAAAGGCCAATCGTGCTGGAGAATGGGATTTTTTTTTTTTTTCCAAAGAGAAAAATTGCTGTGCAGCACTGAAAGACAGAATCTGCAAATCAGTGTAGAGGTTATCCTTCTGTACAGCAACACTGAGAAAGTACATGGCTGTGCTAGATGCCAAAGTGTTCTGGGAAATGCTACACAATAAAATATTTTGTGCTCAAGCAGCTGCCCACTGTGGAAGTGAAGTTGCTTTGCTGCTTTACGAGCTTCTTGTCTGGTGGAGCCTGAGCAGGGCTTGGTTATTAATAAAAATGATCAATGTGTGCTTCTTCAGCAAAACCCCCACCAGGCAGAGTTTCAGCCCAGAGCAAAAGTTTATGGCTGAGTTAAGTCCCCCTGGAAGGAAGGTTTTGTTAGGGAAATGCTGGCAGGCTCCCAAAGACAGCATTGTAAGAGGGGTAATGATAATAAATGTTCCACAAACGAGATATGACTGGAGTGAGGAGACATCAGGGGAATTAAATAAATGCCCAACAAGCATATTAGTTTGCATAGTGGGTTCAGCCTTTGTCCTAGGGGGACAGAGGTCCCTTCTCCCTTTTCAATCATCTGCAGCCATCCAAGATTCCTTCGTGCTGGGACAAATGGGATGCAGCACTGGGACCTTCTGCCATGGGCTGGAATCCAGGAGTTGCAGGTCATTGCAGAAAGAAGGAAGATGTTTCACAGCTCTCAGGCTAGGTTGGAGTTCAAGCTATGCTGGGGTCCCCTGGTGACTTACTCAGAGCTTTTTGCTCCTCTGAGGCTTTTGAGCCTTGACATTGCATAGAAATGGCTGCACACAATCACAATATTAATTCATTATTATATTTGCACTTAGTAAGTAATGAGAACAGGCTTTCCAGGCAGAGATGCCCTGACAATAGCAGCAGTGCTGTGGCATGGGAACAGTGTGCTCTCCTGATGGGCTGTAAATGTCGTATGGAATCAGTGGTGAGAGAAAAAGCAGCACACCCAGGGAGCAAATCAGAGCTGGAGCTGCAGTTCAGTGCTGTGAATCAGAACTCCTGCTGTAAATCTCATGAAGTCTCAGAATGCCTCCAAGAAACACCAACTTACTGCAATGCAAGCAAAGCCCCTGCACCTCCCAGCAGCTTGAGGGGGACCACCAGCCTTGACTCCTTTCAGATTTTGCCTGTTTGTGGCTGTTTTTCAGTAACAAGATTGACATGAAAGATGACAACCGCCTGAACCTGCTGCAAGATGGCACCTTGATGATCCAGAATACCAAGGAGTCAGATAAAGGTGTCTACCAGTGCATGGCCAAGAACATAGCTGGGGAGGTCAAGACACAAGAAGTCGTGCTGCGCTATTTTGGCACCCCATGTAAGGGAACTTTGTGCACCCCTTGATGACCCAGCTCGGGTTGGGGATGGGAGTGGAGCTAAATCGGAGTTAGTCACAGCTTTGTATGTGCCAAGATGTTCTTGGTGTGCTGAGGGAGAGAGTATCTAACAAAGCAATGACTTTGAGAGTGGCCGCAGCTTGTGGGGGTTCCTTCACTCTAGTGGGAAAAGGAATTTAGAGAGTAAAGGTGGTTTGGGACTGGGGAGGGAGCTTGAAGTCTGGCATGAACTCTGTAGCACAGAGTTATCCAGGGTGAAGGGCACATAGTAGAGGGGATGCTCCAGCACTAGGTGAGTGGGTCTAAGGAGGTGATAGGAAGAGCTAGTGCTCCAAATCCATTGCTCACAGCAAGGATTTGGAGATCAGGGAAGAGCCAGGTGACTGTTAGCTGGGTTGCATGAGGAGTCCAAGCAATTTCTGTCTCTAACTGAGCAGGCAGCAGAGTTGGTTTCTAAAGCACTCATTTCCTTCCAGCCAAGCCCACTTTCGTGATCCAGCCTCAGAACACCGAAGTGCTGATTGGGGAAAGCGTCACCTTGGAGTGTGGGGTCTCTGGGCACCCCCACCCTCGCATCAGCTGGACCCTTGGCACAGGCTCTCCTCTGCCGCAGGACTCCCGTTTCACCATCACCAGCTCCGGAGGACTCTTCATCCAGAACGTCACCTTCTCGGACCAGGGGCAGTACAACTGCAACGCCAGCAACTCCGAGGGGTCCATCCAGGCGACAGCGAGGATCATCGTGCAAGGTGAGGAGTCCCAGGCTGGTTCTGTGATGTTCTGTGACATTTCTGGGATGCAGTGTTTGGTCAGCAGGGTGTGTTTAAGCCCTGTGACTGGTTCTGCTCCTGTGAACTCTCCGAGTTTGCTGCCTGAGTGTTTCCTGCTGCTCAGTCGTTGCTTTCCCCTCCAGATTCTCCCAGGTTTCTCGTCATTCCTACTGATCAGACAGTAACTGAGGGACAAAGCGTGGATTTCCCCTGCTCTGCTGAGGGTCACCCTCCACCTGTGATTACCTGGACAAGGGCAGGTACTGCCTCACTTGACTCATGGTTTCTCTCTCCCATTCTGTCATCCATGGGATGTGGGTGGGAGCAGCTGAGTTGATGGTCCAGGGTGGTGACTTGCAGTGGTGGCACAGGACAGATGGTGATCAGCACAGGGCTAGTCACACTGGGAGGTGTGTTGTAGATCACCAAAGATGATGTTAAGCAGGGAGGAAATAGCCTCTTGGGCCTCTGACACACAGGATCAGAAGGAAGGAGTGTGCTGGTTTCCATCAGCGTGAAACCCGTGGAAAGCCTCAAATTTCCTTTTGCAATGACTTCCTACCTCCTTTGAAAAGGCAAGGTCTGTATGCTCGAAGTCCAGTGGATGTCAGTCACAGAGCTGTTTGGGTTGGAAAGGACCTCTAAGGTCATCAAGTTCAACCATTACCCCAACACTGCCATGTTAACCACTAAAACATGTTCCTAGATGCCACACACCTCAGAGTTTTCTTTTAGCTTAGGAAAAAAGGACTTTGGGACAACAGGTGGTGGTGAACTTTTAAAGTCTCAAATAATTGTTAGTGCTGGCTCCACTGAACTGATCTCATCCAACACTTTCTGGGACAGAAGCCAATAATGCTTGGCCCAGAGGTCCTCCAACTTTTCCTTATGCTTCACAAACTGTAATTAATGGTTTAGTGCTGTGGAGAATTCATGGCTGTTGTATTCCAGCTTCCACAGCAATGGCCCTGGTGCGGACTTAAGAAGGACCAGCTGAAATTCTGCTCTGCCAAGCATGTTCTCCATCTCCTTTAACCTGTTTTACTCCACTTCCCAGAAAATACACTTTAGAGATGTGGAAAGGAGCACAGGGACAAGAAGTAAGGCTGACAACTGCACTGGAACTAGGTTTGCACTCAGCAATCCAAAATTAAAAGTCAAACAGGCTTTGCAATGCTTTCACATGCTAAAAGCAAGACAAGAGAAGGACAAGTGATGGAGCATTGCTTGTCTGAAAGCCACTTTTGACAGTGCGTGGGCATTTTGGTATTTGGGATGAATAAATAAGAGCCCTTATTTGGAGGGAGAAAAAAAAATAAGTTGCCAAACTGAGAAATTTTAATAATTTTGTTTGAGTTTGGTAAAGCAGTTTAGTTTTCAACTTTTCTTCTGAAACAGAGAAAACGTTGAAACAGCAGTTTCCAAACTGAAGCAAATCAAAATAACTAATTCAAAAAGACAATTCTAAATGTTTCTCTCTATTTGATGAAACAGCCAGTTTGGATAACTGAGCACTTATTTGCTGTCCATCAGGTGTTACTAAACCTGCAGGCTGCACTAAGGAAAGGCCCAAGGGGAAAGAAAAAGGGTTCTGGCTCCTACCCCGTAGCTCGGACAAGAAAATTTGGTGTGATAAAGATGGCATTTCAGGGTGACTGACATGGGGAGGGAAACCAAGTTTATAACTATCACTCACATCCCTCCAGTGACGGGAAGAGAAACGTCACAGAGAATTAACAAGCTGCTTGTTTGCCCAGGTGGGCCTTTGCCAAACGACCGGCGGCACAGCATCCTCTCCACGGGCACCCTGCGGGTGCTGAGGGTGGCTCTGCATGACCAGGGGCAGTTTGAGTGCCACGCCATCAGTGCCATCGGGGTGAGGACCCTCCCGGTGCAGCTCTCGGTCACCCCGCGAGGTAAACGGGGCTATCGTAAGGGGCTGGCAAAGGTTCTGGTGAATAAACAAAACACACCGTCTGACCAGGCAGGGAATTGCCCTGTTTGCTGTGAGATGGGACTGTGCTTTTCCACCAGAGCTCCATCAGCTGGTGGGAAAAGTTAAGAGAGGTTTGCAGGGTGCCGAGGTTTGCGAATTGGAAGGAGCTGCTTCGGTCTGGGAGTTGCCAGGAAGAAAATTATATTGGCGAAGGAGAACTGTATCATTTACAGAAAAGTGTATTAATTAAATTCTTACTCCTATTCTTTTTTTTTCCCCCCAATTTTTAAGTTTTGTCTTTCCCGTTGAACTAATTGTAAAATTCTTTTAAAGATAAAATATTCTGCAAAACAAAATGGTTCCTTCTCAGGAACATTTAACTCTGGCTCCAGATACATTTGTCTTAAACACAACCTACCAGGTCATAGGTTCAGCCTAAATTTAGGTATTTTAAAATCAAGACTGTAAAATACAAGCCACACAGGAATATTTTTACTTCATTAAGCTTAATTAAAGCTTAATTTTTTTCTTAATTTTTTAAAGCTTTTGCTTAATTTTCTTTTTGCTCCCATATAAATAATTGTTCTAAGTAAGCAAACTTCCTTGTCTGTTCACAAACATGGTAGAATTTTACTAATGGCAGACTGGAGGGAAGGACACTTTCTAGAAGCATGAAATCAGTGAAGTTTCAAGCACAAAATTCACAGAATATTTTAAGACCAGCAAGATCAATATAATTCTTTAATCTGTCCTGACTAACACTTCCAGAGAGCCTCATCTGATAGTGCCTGAATCAAGTCATGATCTCTGTTTCAGCTAGAGCATCCTTTATGGAAAGCCTCTGAGTGAATGGTTTTAAATGACACAGCACATTCCTGTGTAATTGCCCCAAGCAGAGACTCAGAGGAGCAGAAAATAATGAACATAAATTACATAAATTAATGAACAGACAACTTGGTAGCAAGACAGAGAGCACGGGGTGAGCTGTCACCCCTCTGAAGAGTCCTTTCAAAAGCAGGAGGAGCCCAGCCCTGCTTTGCCTGTGCTGAAAGGTGTTACAGTCAGATTTCTCTATTTTCCTCAGTGCATTTCTTGCCCTGGTGACTTCTTTCCCCCTGTGTTGCACAGTGATACCCGTGTTCCTTCAGCCCCCCCAGGATGTGGTGGCAGAGACGGGCCAAGACGTTGCCATCACCTGCGCTGCCCAAGGGGACCCACGGCCCACCATAACCTGGGTCAAGGTATGTGCTGATTTCACGTGCTCGAGGGTCACTGGGGAGCAGGAGAGCTGCTCTGGGAGGCGTTTAACAACTCTCTCCTTCAACACCTTTCCCATCTTCACTAGTTGCATCACTTTGTTGGGATAAAGACTGACATTTCCACTGATTTGGGGGTTTTATGGTCAGGCTCAAAGCCTTGCAGTGTACATTCTCTTGTTCTTCCTTCCAAATGAGTTACTTGAAGCCAGTGACAGTCCAAGATGTTATAAATGCATAGCTGACCATCTCTGGAAAAAAAGCCAAACAAAACCTAAAAATTTATTTTTTTTTCTAAGCAGTTTGTCCTTATTTCCAGGATTCCCACTGGTGGTACTGGATGATACTGGTTGGCTCCAGCTTTGATGGGGCAAAGCCACAATCCCTTGAATTCAAACTGCAGCCTGGCTGCTCTTTTCAAGAATCTGTTAGCCAGGCTGAGAGGATGGGTTTGAGAGATACTGTCAGAGTCAGCAAAAGCTGATATCTGCAGATCAGGGCCAGCAAAATCCATCACTTTCAGGTTATCCCAAAACTGAAGAGATTTAGACTGAATTCTGTGCTGTGAAACATCTGTGACATCATCAGGGCACGGCACTTGCTCCAGGCAGTCCATCTGTGTGAGGAGTCTGTGCCTGCAGGGAGTGCCTGGGGTGGACCAGGGTGAAGGGGATGAGCAGGGACCTCCTCACGTGGGTCCAGGCAGGAGCAGGTGCCCTTGGATGGCTTTCTGGTTTCTCTGGAAGAGCAATGCTAACATCTGGTGGCCGCTTTTGTTCATCACATCCATCTCCGGGTTTGCTGAGCAGGCTGAGGGCTGGGATGGTGGGAAGCTTTCCACCCACTGACACATTTTCTGTCTTTTGATGGTGCTACAGGAGGGTATCCAGATCACAGAGAGTGGCAAGTTCCATATCAGCCAAGATGGGACCCTTTCCATTCAGGATCTTGGCGTGGCTGACCAGGGCAGATACGAGTGCATAGCAAGGAACCCCTTTGGCTTCACCTCCAGTGCCATGCAGCTCACCATCACCGGTACGGTACCTCCGCTGCTCCTTCACAATCTTCTCTTGATCTCCCCTAAGGGGGTGCTATGCTGTGTTGACATCTACTCTTTGAACAGATAATTATATAAGAAATTACTTCCTCAGCCTCTTTGCAGACAGGTCCCTTGTATCCAGATTGCTCCCTTGTCAAAGCCCACGCACCTCCCAGCTGCCCCTCGCTGTTTTCTCAGCTGAGCTGCAGTTGCTCCCTGCAAAGCCAAAGGTGTTGTCTTAAACCTCCTCCTGCAAACCCAGCTGACAGTGTCTGTGTAGTTACTGCCTCTGCTGGGAGGGAGAAACTAATTAAAAAACGTACCAACTTGCTCACATATCATCACCTGACTATAACTTCATATGTGGGGGGAGGGAGGAGGAGAACAACATTGTCAGTGCAAATATAGGGGCTTAAATATTTGGTCAGTCATAGAATCATGGAATCATAGAACCACAGAATCACTGAGGTTGGAAAAGACCTCCAAGATCATCAAGTCCGACCTTTGACCAAATACCTTCATTGGGGATGGGAAATAAGTGGCTGGTTCCAAGCTCCTGCCCCATGTATTAGGGAAGCTGTAAAGGGTGAAGAAGAGTAGTACTCTCCTGATGGTCAAACCAGAGCTCAGGAGTGGAAATTGCACCTCTTAGAGGGTAAGGAAGAACTGGCAAGGGAAAAAAAATAAATCAGAGGCAAGCAAAAAAGTTTAAAATGTAAGCAAAGGGCTGTTCCAGCAATAAGTGGTGTGGATAGTGAATTTAGTAACATTTAACATACAGAGGTTTGCAAGGAGCTGAAAATACTCTGAAATTTCTTTGTTCTTTGAAATTATTCCTGAGATAATTTCTGTGATTTATTCTTGATCAGTACTTTATTTACCAGCTGGCTGTGGCATACACTGGTAGCCAAGTGGGAATTGGTATTTGTTTAGCTGTGACAGAGGCCCTGGCTCAAAAAATGTACCCTGTCATAATTTTAAAGAATTAATGTCTCTCCTTCTAAAGGTATTCAAACAACAGCTTTGGGGTTTTTTGATTTAAAATTATGCAGCAGATGTGTTAACACTATCTTTGAACTATTTTCTGTCATAAATATCTATTAGTTATTATCAATAATTAATAAGTGAATTGTTCCACAAACAGAAAATTAATGTGTGAACAATTCATTCAAATTAATTTATTGACTTTCAGAAGTACATTTGTGCAAAGTAAATACGTTATTTTGGGTTAACCCACTGTGACTTTGACATTTTCTTTTTCCAGTTTAACCACTAAACAAAACAGGCATTTACTTGCAAAGCTGTACAGGAGAAAACTCTGAATACGTGTCCACAGACACCTGCTGAAGAAGTCACCTTCTTTTCCAGGCAGTTTCATTCATATTCTTCAAAACATCTGTCCAAAAAAATAAATTCAAGGTGTTTATACCACAGATGGAAATGCAATTTGACCTGCAGCGAGGTCACTACGGGGCTTGTACCGGTGCACAGATTTTCCTGAAACTTGGAAGAGCAGTTAATATCAAAGTAAATTCAGGGTATTTTGTTCTTTTTTTTTTTTTTTTTTTTTTTTCCTGCTTCGGGAAGCCACGGATGTCGGTCGGAGCGGTGACACGTTTGTAGCCACGTCACTGCGGGAGGCCATCAGCAGCGTGGACCACGCCATCAACTCCACACGCACCGAGCTCTTCAGCAAGTAAGTCCGTGAAGTGCCTTCATCTCAGACTTGGAGCAGAGCAGTGATAAAAAAAACCATGGCAAACGAAGCTTTCTCAGATCTCGCTTTACAGCTGACAACCCGCAAATGAAAGCTGCGGTGTTGTTTCGAGCGTCGGAGGTTCCGGCTGCACCGCGTAGGTGTGAGGATGTGATAGAGCTTCCCAACAGGCTTTGGGGATTCTGGAAAAAATGGGATGCAAGGGTATCGCCTCTTGTCTGCCTGCAACGTGCACTTTGTGAGCTGGAGCTGGTTCTGGAGATAGTGAATAGGAAAGAAAATAATCAGCCTAGTCATTTTATAAATGCAACTCACTTTGTGCAGGGTGAACAGAAATAATAATATAACAGTTCTAACCATTTCTTCAATAAAAAAATGAATTCTCGAGTGAATGGTGATTCCCTCCTCTTCCACCCCAATATATGTTTTTCTTGGAAAGATGGATAGTTTCTATTAAGCCCCAAACCCTCCGGGTTTTAGCTGTTGAAAAGTGAAAAATAAATTACTATTGCAGGAAAAAAACAGAGATGCTGAGGGAATTAAATGTGTGCATTTTCCTGGGGAGAAAGATCCTTTCTTTAATCATCTGCCACATGCAGGCAAGTCACGTTGGTCTTATGCACTAGTTTGGGGGCCAAGCACCAGACTAGTCTTAGAGCCCAACTCTTGCTGCCTGTAGAGTCTCATTGTCCTGAGCAGAGTTCATTAATTTTAATGTTCCTGCATCACTTTTAATTCCTGGAAACAGACGTCCCAAGACACCCAATGACCTCCTAGCTCTCTTCCGCTACCCCCGGGACCCCTACACCATCGAGACAGCCAGGGCAGGGGAGATCTTTGAAAGGACCTTGCAGCTGATTCAGGAACATGTGCAGCAAGGGCTCATTGTGGATATGAACGTCACAGGTGGGAGAGATTTCATTTCCCTTCTTAATATTGTGCATGGGTTGAAATGAAAACAATTATGTGTAGATATCCAGGAAGTTTAAAGGTGTACCAAAGGTTCAGATAAATCTTGGATCTATCAGGAAATGTTCTTTCTGGTTTGCAATTCTTTCTACATGTCATGGTTTTCCTAACAGCTGGAAGGCTGGTCTTGCATTCACCGTATCAACTTGATAGTCAGGAAATTGTTTCAGTTTCCCATTTCTGTAAAGGTTTCTTGTCTGGCTATGAAATCTTTAAAAAATATTTATCCATCTATCTCATAAAGGAGTACCTTTGTGGGTCTGAAGTTCAGACCCTCAGCAGCATGGTCCCAGATTTTTCCTGCTCTTCAAGTAGCAACAAGAAAATTACTGTGGATTCTGGGGTATTTGGGTGCTGTAACAGAAGAAGGGGGATATCACTCTTCTGTCTTTCTACTACTTTGACCTCTTAGCTGCAAATTCAGGGAGGGTTTCAGCCACTCAGATTCTTTTTATCAAGGCAGGATAGCACGGAGCAAAGCAATGTAACACCAAAAATACTTAGTGAAGTCTAAGCATCCCCTTCCTTGATATACAACAGACATTCCCGTACACTGCATGTTTCTACCTACATGTGTGAATCATCATGTAGCAGGCATGTATGTTTGGGGCCTCTAAATATTTTTTCCTGCCTGGATGAATTCCAGGGTGCAAGGAGTCTCTTTGCAGGTGGCAGGTCTGGTCTGGGCTGGTTGGACTGCCAGCCTCTCCTCCTTATTGCCCTGTCAGCATCCCCACAGTGCAGCATTATTCAGCGCTTTCACACAGCGCAGCGCCCTGGCAGTCACCCACGGCTTCCTGCTGCTCGTCACGTAGAGTTTGGATGGGTGATGGAGCTCGTGGTGGCAGTAATAACCCAGAGAGCCATAAAATAAACCTAGAGTGGAGAGCGAGACTACCCCCACAGTCTGCTCTGCCAGTCACAACATTTGTGGTTTCCAGCTCTGTGCAGTTAATACCAAACTCTTTTCCACTTTTATTCTTATTTGTGGGCCTAACTTCCTTTGCTTTCCTTTAATTACGTTGCAACACCACGCTCAGGGGATCTGGCCTCGCTGTGCCCATCCTGACAGCCCCAGCAGTGAGTTTCACATGCAGAGCCCTTACATGGAACAGTGGGAACCACCAGGTGACAGCTGACCTGGTTCTCTGCCTTTCCCTTTGCAGGCTATCGCTACAATGACCTGGTGTCCCCTCACTACCTGAACATGATTGCCAACCTGTCGGGCTGCTCTGCCCACCGTCGCACACCGAACTGCTCCGACATCTGCTTCCACAAGAAGTACAGGACCCACGACGGCTCTTGCAACAACCTCCAGCACCCCATGTGGGGTGCGTCTCTCACAGCCTTCCAGAGGCTCCTCAAACCCGCCTACCAGAACGGATTTAACCTCCCCCGAGGGTTTTCCTTGGCAGAAGATGCCAGGGATCTGCCCCTTCCTCTACCTCGCCTCGTCTCCACCGCCATGATCGGGACCGAGACCATCACCCCCGACGACCAGTTCACCCACATGCTCATGCAGTGGGGCCAGTTTCTGGACCACGACATGGACCAGACGGTGGCAGCCATCAGCATGTCCCGCTTCTCGGACGGAGCCCCTTGCAGCGAGGTGTGCAGCAACGACCCGCCCTGCTTCTCCGTCATGGTGCCCGCCAACGACCCCCGCGTGCGGAACGGGCGCTGCATGTTCTTCGTGCGCTCGAGCCCCGTGTGCGGCAGCGGGATGACCTCCCTGCTGATGAACTCTGTCTACGCCAGGGAGCAGATCAACCACTTGACGTCTTACATCGATGCCTCCAACGTTTACGGCAGCACAGAGCAGGAGTCGCGGGAGCTGCGGGATCTGAGCAGCCAGGGCGGGCTGCTGAAGCGCGGGCAGGTCGTGCCCAGCTCGGGGAAGCATCTCCTCCCCTTTGCCGTGGGGCCGCCCACGGAGTGCATGAGGGACGAGAACGAGAGCCCCGTGCCCTGCTTCCTGGCAGGAGACCACCGTGCCAACGAGCAGCTGGGTCTCACGGCCATGCACACGCTTTGGTTCAGGGAGCACAACCGCATCGCCACGGAGCTGGCCGCCCTCAATCCCCACTGGGACGGGGACCTGCTGTACCACGAGGCACGGAAGATCGTGGGTGCCCAGATGCAGCACATCACCTATGCCCAGTGGCTGCCCAAGGTCCTTGGGGAGGCCGGAATGAAGATGCTGGGTGAGTACAAGGGCTACAACCCCAATGTCAATGCGGGCATTCTCAACGCCTTTGCCACCGCTGCCTTCCGCTTCGGGCACACCTTGATCAACCCCATCCTGTACCGGCTGAACGAAACCTTCCAGCCCATCCAACAAGGCCACATCCCCCTGCACAAGGCCTTCTTCTCCCCTTTCAGGATCACACAGGAGGGGGGGATTGACCCCCTCCTCCGTGGGCTGTTTGGGGTTCCTGGGAAAATGCGGGTCCCCTCTGAACTCCTCAACATGGAGCTAACGGAGAAACTCTTCTCCATGGCCCACTCTGTCTCACTGGACTTGGCTGCTATCAACATCCAGAGAGGGCGAGACCATGGTATCCCACCCTACAATGACTTCAGGGTCTTCTGCAACCTCTCATCTGCACAGGAATTCGAGGACTTGCGAAATGAGATAAAGAACTTGGAGATCAGAGAAAAGCTCAGGAGGTACTGTAACCTGGATGTGGAAGCATAAGGATGACTGGAGATCAGTCAGTGAAAAGTTTTTGCTCCTCCCTGGACACCCATGGACTAACCTTCCCAGATATTGCCACCCACAGATGTTAAGATAGGGTAATAGCTGTGGTTTAACAATGGGGTAAGACAAACGAGGTCTCTCCAAGTGATCAGTCTGGTTCTGGGTGGAATGTTGTCAGGCACTGCTGTGGTGTAGTTTGGGGACAGATTGAGCCTTGGAGCTATTTTCCAGTCAGACTAAACTGCGTCCTATCTGCCCTGGCTACCTCTTTCCAAGGCAGACCTGTACCCCATTGTCTTTTAGATAAAACCATTATACATATTGTCCAGATGAGTTCCTGCCATACAAATTCCTGTGTTGGTACTAGATTTATATCATCTTCACTCTTTGATAGGCTTTTAACTTTTTTTTTTTTTTTAATATGTGTTATCATGCAGTTTATATGGAACTGCCAAAAATATTGACCTGTTTCCAGCGCTGATGGTGGAGGATCTTGTCCCTGGGACCAGAGTTGGACCAACACTGATGTGCCTGTTAACGACACAGTTCAGAAGGCTGAGGGATGGAGACAGGTATTACCACTGGAGTCATCCCAAATTCTTTGGTATTCTGTTTAGGGGGTTTTACTCCTTACAGGTAGAAGCAGAATCTGTGATTTTTTTTTATTATTTATTGTGTTGTGATATGAAGAACAGTCCAGAGCATTTGCAAAAGGACTTGTCACAGTTACCGTCAAGGTGTTCGTTCCTGATTTAATAATTCTCATTCCACTGCAGAACACTGGGCATCATTGAGGATGTGTCCAATATCTCATGAAAATGCTAGAAAATGTCCACAGGAGCTTCTCATGAATTGCTGTTTGGTGTTTATATGAATGAGACATGTCTTTGCCTGGTTATGCAAACTGGGGAGGTTTGTGGGTTCAGTAAAGGCCTTCTGTGTCTGCAGCCGCCTGACACCAGAGCAGGAGCTTCTCTTGAGATGGGTGGGTGCTGCTACATAGACGTTGGGGAACTCTTCTTCCTCTCCCAACCTCCCTCCCTCTTCTCCTACTCCCAAGTCACGCTGTGATTACAACCCACTGCAGATTTTGGTATGAGAATCCTGGAGTCTTCACGCCGGCACAGCTGACTCAGATCAGGCAGACGTCCCTTGCTCGTGTCATCTGTGACAACAGTGACCACATCCAGCAGCTGCAGAGGGATGTTTTCCGGGTGGCATCGTACCTGCAGGGCATGGTCAGCTGTGAAGAGATCCCTGCCGTGGACCTCCGCTTGTGGCAGGACTGTTGTGAGGGTAAGGAGCAGGCTGTTCCAGCACCAGCTGACATGGGGTTTGCTCTGGGTGGCATTTGTCACACGCCATCAACTGGTTGTGAAACTGTAGCTGATTTCCTGCTACACCGTGAGAACCTTGTGTCAGCAAATGGGTGGGAATAGAATATAGAGTAGAATAGGAATGGAATGGAGTAGAGTAGAGTAGAATAGAATTAAAATGGAGTGGAATGGAATAGAATAGAATAGAATAGAATAGAATAGAATAGAATAGAATAGAATAGAATAGAATAGAATAGAATAGAATAGAATAGAATAGAATCATTTCAGTTGTAAGGGGACCTACAACAATGACCCAGTGAAACCGCCTGACCAGTTCAGGGCTGACCATAAGTTAAAGCAAATTATTAAGGGCATTGTCCAAGTGCCTCTTAACCCCTGAGTGGCTTGGGGCATTGGCCACCTCTCTAGGAAACCTGTTAACTTAATTGAACCTGGCTGATGGTCCACCTAGCTGTGGGCTTCTGTCTCTGGCTGGGGGAGACACAGAAGCAGGCATGAAGATCCCTTCCACATGTCACTTCACAGATTCATTAAACCACAGTCCTGCCATAGTCCCCTTGTGCCATATTTTGGGTGCAGATGTCCAGCTGAGACATGGGAATCCTGACATGATGCCCTGTTGTACACCTTTGTTGCCTCCTTCCCTCCAGCATAAGAGATGTGTCAAGGGTGGATGGTACAGGAGGGCAGCTCTGCCTTGTGTTCTGCTTTAAACACGAGTGCTCACTGCAGACTTTCCCTTCTTTCCCAAGACTGCCAGACACGAGGGCAATTCCGGGCTCTTTCTCAGCGGTTCCGGAGGAAGAGGTCTCCCGGCTTCAGCTACCCGGAGGAAAACCCTGCCAAGCCCAAGCCTGCCTTCCTCAGGTATAGTATCACCACTTTTATCTGTGTTTTATGAAACACAAGAAAAGGTTTTAATAACTCAGTCCCTTCATGCCTCTGAAACTGGCACTCTGCGGAGGTCTGGAGGTCAGGGGTGTTTCAGTAGCTGGGAGCTTGTCCAGTCCTCCAGTGTTTCAGTGCATTCAGTGCTCAGCTCTGATGTGGAAATACCTGGGCTGAGTGGCTGTTTGAGGCAGAATGACTTTCTCAGCCAGAAAGCTGCTGTTTGCATAACCCCTTTCACTTTTTATCCCTGACCCCAGAAACGAGGTGCCTTCCCCAAGCCCTTCCTCCAGAGAGAACCTCGAGTCCCTCGTGGCTGAACTGGAGAAGACAGTTGCTTCCCTACGGAAACAGGTAAAACTTGGTGCCTCAACCTTTGTTTTACATGGAGTCATCTCAGGAGCAGGATTTAGCTATTTGCTACAGGAGGCATCCCCAGTGACTTCTTGTGTCCTTTAGAGCCAAGACCAACAAACCCATCAGAGGGGACTAGTGGCAGGTACAGAAGAGGTGGGGTAGGGAGAGAAGAGATGAAGCTGAACTCTGTGAGGTCAGACCTCTACAACTGCAGGGCAAAATGCAAATGGAACCTCGGTGAAGAAAATTTGAGCCAGCATTTTCTTCTTGTATTTGGGACAAGTTAAAGATTGTCTCTGCAGTGGTGCAGACTCCTTGTATTTGGGACAGATTAAAGATTATCTGTGCAGTGGTGCAGACTCTTTGTATTTGGGACAGGTTAAAGGTTATCTGTGCAGTGGTGCAGATTCCTCTTTGAGCTGCTGCTTTCTCATCCCCAGGTGGACTCACTAGAGAGCCAGCTGAGGTGGCACCACAGGAACACCAGCACACCAGGACAGGGCAAGAAGACTGGAGACAAATTAAGAAAGAGATGACCATGTTGCCTCTTTGTATAAGGTCAGTGTGTTTGTTCTGGGCTGGGGTCAATGTGGGTTTGCTGAGCGTGCCATGGGACACCTCAGCAGTGTTCACATGCAGGAGGGGATGTTGCAGAAAGGAATGGAGCAATGTGGGGATGAATGGGACATGAAGTAATAGGCTTAAATGCAGCAGGTTAGACAGTCATTTCTGCTGGTAATGATTAGTGACTCACTGGAATGGGTTGTCTGGGGACGTGGTGGCGTATCCATTCCTGGAGGTCTTTTAAGAACTGGTTTGGCAAAGATGGGGAAAGACATAAGTATAGGATGGACCAGGAGGAATGGGTGAGGTCTCTTGGGCCTATTCTCCTGGGACTCTGGGTAGATTTCTTCTAACAACACTTAATATCATAACCCCAAATCCAACAGCCTCCAAAGGACCTTTGTGGGGAGAGATATCTCACAGCTCAGTGATGGAGTAGATGGACTGGTTCCTCCCCAGGGTAACAAGGACATTTGGGCAGATGGAGCAATCCATCATTTGCTTACATATTGGCAGAGATTTCCCCCTCACCATCTGAGTCACTGTGCACTTTGCTTCTGGAGGCACCAGTCCCCTGTTTGCTCAGCCCCAGCCAGGGCAGCACAACTTTGAGAGGTGTGTTTGAAGTCCCTGCCAGCCTGGGGACTCCAGCTGCTGCTCAGCAGTGGCAGGGTCCAGGCAGGGAGCTGCCAGACCTCTGGTCTGGGTGTTCAGGGGCATGGAGAGCACAGCCTGAGCTCCCTTATCCCGCTTTCCATGGAGATCCCTACAGCCTTGAGAGAGTGGGTGAACAGCTTGCTGGCCCCTGCCAGTCTGGAGAAGGTGGTTAATGGTTTTTTATGTGTTGCAAATGATTACTGCAGGGACAGGAGCAGGGGAGATAAGCAGAAGTGCTGTTCTGCCAGGCAGTCTGTACTAGAAGGAGCATCCTCTGGAAGTTAGATTACAGGATGGGGCAAGCAAAGGCTGGTCTGTGCTGATAATCTCAGCAGAAAGCAGAAGGAGAAGCCTAGAGGCTGGCCTCAGTTTTCCAGCATGATTTGGTGAGTTGGTGCTTATAGATTTTCCAGTCAGTGATTCTGCTTTAGAAGTGTGACATAGAGTGCAGTGTGACATATGAGTTGGCTTCTCCTTGCCATCATTTCAGATCCTTGAAAAGTGCTCTAGGGTTTATGGGGTCCCTGAAAAATATTACTGTGGGTTTAAAGGGTTTTCCTAGTGCAGTCCTACATGCCCCAGATCAGCCAGGCACTGCACAAACAGCTCGCTTTGCCTCCAGCTGCCTCCCATGAGCTTTTCTGCTTTCTTGTGCCATTTCAGGTGCTCTGTGACCTGCACTCCTGCTCTCCACCAACCACTCCAACCCACTCCTACAGGGCTCAGAAAGCCATCACAAGACCCCACGATGCTCTGCCTGCCCTCACACCTCCTGTGCCACTCCCCATCCCAGGACCACTGTACTTTTGCCTGTATTGAACCCTCTGCACTGACTGTCCATGAGCCCCTCAGCCCCTGGATCCTTCCTGCCTTTGTCAGCCCCCTGGGGATGGGCTCTGCCCTCAGTGGTGACAGCCCAGAGTCTGCCAAGATGCCTCTTTCTTCCACAGCCCCCAGGGAAATGGAGACTAATTGAAGCTGCTTTAGTGCCCCTTTCCTGCTCCTCTTCCCACGCACCGCTGTCATCACCCACCACGTGTCTGAAGCATCCCATGGGCACCCAACTGAATCAATTCAGTGAGGCAAAACCTTTCTCAAATGCACTGTGGTGTCAGGAAACATCTGGAGAAATCAGAAAAAGAAAAAAGATAAATGAACAGGAAGCCTAAAACAAACCCCCATCCATCTTCTGATGCCATCAGGACTGGGTTTGGGCTGGGCTTGAAGTCCGTGCCAGCAGCAAGGAAGTGACCCAAGGCCCAGGGAAGTCCCCTGGATGGTTGGATGCTTCAGGACAGGGTGCCAGGCATGGTGTGGCTGCCCCAACCACCTGCTGTGCTTTGCCACTCACTGGTGACAAGTGGCACATCCTTGGTTACGTGACCCCACGAGTGACTGTTACGTGCCCAATGTTCAAAAGCATTTTCCTGAGCATGACCTGCATTCCCCAGCTCTCTGCCCCTTTCAGGGTTTAATTGGAATTATGTTTCTCTTCCTTTTTTTTTTTTTTTTCCCTTCCAAAAGGCTCTTTGCTGGAAGATGTATTTCAAGTGTAAACGTAACAGGACCTGGAACAGAACCTCAGCTAATTAGATGTAATGAGTGCTCTCATTAGTGAAGGGGAGCTGCTGGTTTCTGTCAATTAGGCTGGGAGGACACGCTGTGGTGTTTGACACATGGGTGAATGCAAAGTGCTGTTTGTGTTTATGGCTCCCAGGTGCTCTGCAGCCAAACCAGGACTGTGCAGCCAGATCCACAGCACAGGTCTTCTGGTTTCATTGCTCTTTGGAGGTGCTTTTTAGTGGTGCTAAAACTAAAGTCCCTGTGTATCCATCGCAACCCCAAATCTATGGACAGATTGGTTTTTAATACACCCTTGTAAGCTGGTCACAGGGACTTGAAGATAAAATACTTGATCCATCAGATATCTGTGCCTACCTTATCTTTCTCACTTTTCCTGTGCCCTCCCACCTGCCTTCCCACAGCACAAGGACCAGAAACTTTTGTGAACATGCTTTTTCTTCTTTATTTTTTTTTTTCAATTTTACTTTTAGGTGTTTTGTAGTACCAGAGGGGATTCAAAGCAGCAGGGATGCTCCTGGAACTTAATTGGAAAATAAAAAGAAGATACTAGAAAAAGGTTGTGATTTATCAGCTCTTTCCTGGTGTGGGACTGAGTCGTGCATGTGTGCCCTGTGCAGACAGAGGTTTGCAGGGATGAGTCTGTGTTATGCATGTCTGGTAGGTTCAGCTCAGAGGCAGTATTTAGTCCTCAGGGATGTCTGTCATTTTGAAGTACTCTTTCATTTAGGTGCAAATCAAGATCCAAAGCCTTGCGTGCTATAAATCAGCTGCACTTGTGTATCTCTTGTACCACTAGAGAATCTAATCTGGCAAAGGTCAATAAAGGTAAATCAGTCTCCAGTCTCCTGCACACCAGAAGTCCTCTTTCTAAACACTAAGGCATAGACATTCCGTGCTGGATCTGATCAGATATCTCTTGGTGCATAACCAAGCAGCCCATTTTGCTCCTGGTGGAGCGTGACATGAGGAGCAGACTTGTCACAAGCGCTACAGAAGGACAGCAGAGGGGATGTCCCTTCCCTTTGGGTTGCAAATCCTTCTGTGCTCTATCTCCAATTCCCTTCCTAATGCTTAGGTGGGAAAAATGCTTGGCCTTTTTGCAGGTTGTTTGGCCATCAGGGGACACCCAGGATGCAGGACACAGTAGATCTAGAGTTGCTGGTCCAGGGTGGGTCCAGCTTGTTCCTCATACACCACCCAGTTACAGTCTGCAGCCCAGACCCCTACAATTAATTTTCCATATTTCTTTTTGAACAGCCTCTTTCAAACACCCAAAATGAGGTACCCAGACCAACTCCAAGCAGAGTAGGATCAAAATAATGGTCTCAAGGCCAGGAGTGGAGTTACCAGGCACAAAACTCCCACTAATTAGATGGAATAGTTCAGTGACAAAGTCCAGGCAGGGGCTGGGGGTTTGCAGTTGGGATTTCTCACCAGAGCACTGATCTTCAGGTGGCCTGAGGAAAATGTGAGGGGGAAATCTGTCCTTTGGCTGATGGCTGTGGTTGCTGTGATTTGGTAGGGGTTTGGAGCAGGTCCGTGTCTGAGTGTGACCAGGTCTGGGGGAGGGTGGGTGTGCTGGCACAGCCTGAGCTGGGTGTTGTGTGCCAGGTCTCAGCTCTGGATGCCACACAGGCACCTGAGGCTGATCCAAACCCTGCATCAGGCAAGGACCTCCTGATACTGGACAGGACCCATCTCTGGTAGAGGCTGAGCGAGCAGCAGATCCTAGTGGATGGAACTGGGAGAGGGATTCCCTAAAGGTCCTGTGCAAGGGGGAACTAGTGGCAGGAGGCAAATGTTTTAGTGTGGTAACGCTGGGAGATCATTGTAGACCAAACAAAGGATCTTGTGTTATAAACCCCACAATATCCACCCAGGAAATATCCAAACACTTCAGATCTCTTCTGAGGTTATTTCCTTAATTCTGTTTTAACTCCCGCACATTTGCGGATGCAATTATTGTCCTATGGAAAAAAAGAAAATACCCTCCCACACAAGTGAGATGAAGAATATTAGCTGGAGTCAGCCACTTGTGACAAGAGCTGCTTGAAGAACAGAGAGCTGTGTTTATGGTGCTCTGGTAACAAGCCAAGAGCACACTTTAAAGTAATGATTAGATGAAACAACAGCCGTTCCCCTTCTTCGAGAGCGGAGAGCCCGTCTCCAGCTGTGCTCGTCTCCCAGATGTGCCCGTGGGTCTGAGCGTGGGACTCCTGCCTGCAGACTCATCCCGCCTGCAGACTCGTCTCACCAGATCAACCAGTTTCACTTTTCAGAAATAGGAAGTTCGCCGGGATGGGCCGGCGAGCGCCCAGACGCGTGCGGGGAACGCGGGGCGGCAGGATGAGCTGCCCGGCCGGCGGCATGAGCCCGGGATCGCCCCTTCCTCCGGCCCCCCGGAGCGCGGTGGCGTAGCCCACCGCACCCACCGCATCACCGGCGATGGAGCAGTTTGTCAGGAAGCGTCTGAGCTTCCTGACATCCTTCTGGAACAAGCTCCGTCCCCGCGCCGTGACGGAGAGCTGCTCGCTGGGGTATCTTGGTTCTGATTCCGTTTCGCTGCACTCCGAGCCGAACTCCGTTTCCTTCGTCCCCAAGTCCTCTCTCTGTATCGCTTTATACGCTTTCACAGCCCGGAGCTCCGAGGAACTCAGCGTAAGCGCAGGGGACAAACTGCGTGTCCTCAGAGAAGAGGGGGAGTATGTGTTAGCCCGGCGGCTGCTGGGGGAGCCGGCCATGGGCTACGTCCCTGCTGCCTACGTGGCCAACCTCAGCCAGGGCACCTCTGCTCACCGCCCGTAAGTATCCAATGCTCTGGATCCGTAGGGGGATGGGGCTGGACCAGGGTAGCACATCCCTGTGCAGGGAAAGGCAGCGCTCCTTCTCCACAGCGATGGGGACAACGAGACCCTCGTCCCCTGCTTTTCCCATCAGTGGTGCCAGGACTGAGTGGGGATTCTACCCTGCCCTGGGCATCTCAGCCCTGGAACTCCTGCAGCTCGTGGTAGTGTGGTGGAGGGATTTGGCACAGCAAGCAAGATTTGGGGGACATGCCAAGGGGGTAGAGATGCTGGTGCCCCTTCCCAGCCGCATCACCCTCGCTCAGGATGGGGTGTTTCTGGTCTGGGATGTGGCGTGGTGGTGGGCATGGGTTGCAGCTATGGTGCCAAATAAACAGGCTCCTGCTTGCTCCAGCTGCTCTTCCTCTTGTCCTGCATTAAAGGGGAGGCAGCAGGGAGGGAGCTGGGGAAACCTGTACCTGAGCCCTGCCAGCTCCAAAGGGCTCAGGAGCATGGGAGGAAGCAGTTTGGGTTGGAACCTGCCAGGAGGCCCAGAGATCTGCAGGCCCAAGCTGTGGTGTTGGTGCTGCTGCCATCTGGTCCCTGCTTATCTAGAGATGGGGGCTCCCTCCCTGTCGGTGCCTCTCCCAGCCGACACGGAGCTCGGGGTGATGCCTCAGCCTTCTGTCAGCTGGGGAAAGCCCAGGCTCATCGTTGCATAAGGCAGCCTGGTCCCGACACGTCGGGCAAAGCGCCCCGAGACACTGCTGTTCCCTCTGGCCCTGAGTCACGCTGAGGGCTGGGAAGCGCAGGGCTGGGATGGATGTATCACCCTGGAGACCCCTCCATGCTCCCCCTGTGCTCAGTGAGTGGGGGTAAGAGAGGAGCGGAAGAAGCCTGGGAAGGGTCCCCAGTGTGAAGAGGCAATGCCAGCAGCCGGTGGGATGGGAGAGAACCTCTCTGCGTGAGCTTTGAGAAACACGAATCCAGTCTGGTTGCACTGTGCTGGGACCACAGCAGAGGGGACAGGGACAGCGGGGTCAGCTCCCTGCTTTAGTCCTGTGGTGTGGGACAGTGGGACAGGCTACAGTGGAGTGTGTGTGTGTGTTTGTGTGTGTTTGTGTGCACGTGTGTGTGTGTGTGCAAGTGAGTGTGGGCACCAGCCATGCACAGCCGGTGCCCAGCCCCATCCCGAGGACAGGGGTGAGGAGGATGCCGAGGCCGGGAGGGAGGATGGCAGTGAGGAGCACACAGACTCCACGGAGCCGCAGGTCGGAGCTGGGTGGTAATTTGTTCAGCTGCTGTAACCCCATCACATATAATTTCCTGAGCGGCCTCTCAGACGCTGGCGATCCCAGCTAATGACGAAACCTTCAGCTTCTCACGTCTTGGTTGCCTTAGGCTGGATGGAGTTTCCTCAGGCTGGATGGGGTTCCCCACACTCCCGTGCATCCCGCTGCATCAGGACACAACCAGCCAACCTGCCTTTCCTTGCTGGGGAGTCAGTGATGAATCTCAGTGCTGTGACACACAAGAGGGGTTTGGCTTGGTCCTCCTGTCCTCTCCCCTGGCATGGTGCTTTGAGGTTCCCAACCAGCACTACCAGGTGTTCTTACTGATACCATTTCCTCATGGGCTTAGAGCTGGTTCTGTCTATAAACTGCAGGTCAAGAAGTGCAAAGTGATCCTGTGCCTGCAGCTGTTGCTGTTGTGACAGGGCACAGGTACAACCCCACCAGAGCATCTTGCACACAGCACCAGGTGGTTGTTGCTTCATTCACCACAGGCCGAGGTGCAGCCCTGAGCCATGGGTGTAAACCTCCCGGGTTTGGGATGGGGCTGAGACCTGGACAGCTCAATCCAGTGGTGTTCAGACACTGATGGAGGAAATGCCCCACCCCTGGCAGTGTTCAGAGCCAGGTGGGATGGGGCATTGGGCAACCCAGTTTAGTGGAAGGTGTCCCTGCCCATGGCAAGATGGGTGGAGTGAGATGAGTTTTAGGGTCCCTTCCAACCCAAACCATTATTGGATTCTCTGATTCTACAAAATAGTTTGCAGTCAGTGAGCTGCAATAAACTGCAGCAAGTGACTGTAAAACCCACCCAATGAAGCAGCCCTGATGCAGGCAGCCACATTTACAGGTTCTGAGACATGAACCATGCTGTGCCACTCGCTTGGTGGCTCCAAGTATGAGCAAACAGTGGGATCCCAGGAGCTGCTCCCCTTCCCTGGCTCAGAAGGTGCAGGATGCCCTGAAATGGATGCAGCTCCATCCGTGCACCATCCCCTTACATTGCACTGACCCCTCTGCTCTGCTCCCCAGCTGGTACTTCAGCAAGATCAGCCGAAATGAAGCGGAACAGCTCCTCCTCTCGCCTCCCAACCAGCATGGCTCCTTCCTTGTTCGGGACAGTGAGAGCAGCAAGGGCGAATACTCCCTCTCAGGTGACTTTGTGGCATTTATCCAGAGAAAATTAGCACAGGGAAAAGAACCAGTTCCTTAGGGCAGCTTCTGGCTTGGTCACCACAAGGTGAAAAACAAGGGAATAAGTTTAAAGCCATTTTCAGCACCTTGTTGAAGTGAACCAGCTGCTTTCTGAGAGCGCAGAGCTGACAGAGAAGGGATGGACTGCAGAATTACTGCGGCAAAGGAAAGTGCGTGGCTCCCGTCCGGGGCATGGAAGCTGTAAACATTTCACTGTTACTTAATGATGGTGTCGTGGCACTAACTCCCAGGATTTCATTCCAACAGCTTTTGTCATCTGAGGGTTGTTTAAAAATATGCCACCACTCCAGATTGCCAGGGCCTGGGCGGCACAGACCAGGCAGTGCTGTTATGATCTGGTCCTATGCACATAGAAGTAATCCTCAGAAATTCACGTCAAACCCCTCATCCCACCATCAGTCCCTGGGCTGTGGGAGTCCTAGCTGCCACTGGTTTATCCACCTTGAGCAGCTCTGCTGTTCTCTGAGCAGGCCATTTCCACAGGAAATAATCCCTGATAATAAAGCATCGCCCCTGTGGTCCAAAGGAGCCCAGCTCACCCATGGCCAGGAGTCCTCTGAGCCAGGAGGTGGGAAAAGAAGAGATGTGGGGATTGGGATATAACACTTCAGGGGTGAGTTGTATTGCTTCAGGATAATTAAAAGACTGGGTGTCTGGAAAAGAGAGAGGGTGAGGTCAGCAGGCAGGTGGGAAGGAGCTGTTGATTGCACGAGTTGAGTTTTCTCCAACCTGGGCTTCCCCACAGTGCGCAACCACGCCAAGGTCAGCCACTTCCGAATCTGCAAGAGCCCCAGGGGCAGCCTCTACATCCAGAAGGGACACCCCTTCCCCAGCATGGAGGAGCTCCTTGCCTTCTACACGGAGCACTGGAAGGTCATCCAGAGCCCCTTGCTGCAGCCCTGCAGCCCCGCGGTGCGTACGCCGACGGCACAGAGGTCCCAGGGACGAGCAGGGTGGGAAAAAAAAGGAGAGAAAGACTAGGGAAAAGAGAAATAATTGCTCTATCCATTTGGGATTTGAGCTTTGCTAAACTAAATTTAAAGCCCACCTTTAGTATTGCTGCCAGCGTCACCTTTTATCAGCCACGTTAAGGCTGGGCATGGAATTTCTGTGGATTTTTGACTGGGGAAAAACTGAACAGAATTTTCTGAAATGTCTTCTCCATCTCAAAGACTAGAAACCAAGTTGTTACAAATCCCTTCAATATTGATTCTGGAAATACCTGCCCTTCCAATTTTTTCCTGAGAATGTAAGACATACACATTGGTTTTATATGCTTTTCATACCAATTAGTGTTGCACTCATAAATCTAATTACAGTATTAATCCCAAATTGCCAACTCATTTCCTGATTAGAATTCCATCCACTGATTACGACTTAGAAATAGCAATTAAACATGTGAATAATCCAACAGTGAAATTGAAAGGTGTAGTATAAAAGAAATACTTAATGAGCTGAAGTCTAAGTCAGCCATATTACGCAATAATATTAATTTAGTTGTTTTTATTTACTTGTGGAAGTGGAGAAAACTGCTTTTGAAGTCCGATTAGGAGTGAATTGTGACTGGAACTCCTGATATTTCATGTGGTCTCCCCAATCTCCCCCTTGCACACCTGGGCTCCCAGCAGGGGTCATGCAGATGATGCTTTGTGAACATTTAGCAGAAGGAAAAGCAATGCTCAGGCTGCAGCCCCTGTGCACACAGGTGGGGGGAGCTTCATGTCCTGCTCTGTGGGCACCAAAAGCTGGTGCAGGCTCCACCAGCAGGTCCTGCCAGGCTGGCTGGTCCAAGAGTGTCATTCCATGTCTGTTTGGCAGATGCCCCCCGAGCGGGATGGCTGGGAGCGCCCGCGCTGGGAGTTCACCCTGCGGAGGAAGCTGGGAGAGGGCTACTTCGGAGAGGTGTGGGAAGGGCTGTGGAGGAACACAGTACCAGTGGCCATCAAGATCATAAAAGGTACGTGGAATCCCAGCTGGGTCTCTCCTTCACTGCCACATTGTTCACACTCTTTTGTTTCCTCATCCTCTTGGTCACTGTGACTGTTTTATCAGGCAAATTATGGCAGGACCAGGCAAGGAGCCGCTGGACTATTTCTGTGGGCAGACCTAAGCTTGGGCTCCACTCAGTGGGTTTGGGATGAGTGACATCACATTGAGTCAAATGGGTTCATGACAAAGGGATGCAAAGCCCTGTGCAAGACAACTCTTGGCTGTTTGGGTCTGAGACACAGTTTGTGCAGACATAAACATTTGAAGGCAGGGGTGGGCTGCGGGGAGGAAAAAGGTCCTTATCCAACTTGAAGGTGTTGGGGTGCAACGTCCTCATGAGAAAGTAGCTCACAGTGGCCATGTTGGCTTTCTCACCCAGCTGACATGAAAGCAGAAGACTTCACCAAGGAGATTCAGAACCTGAAGCGCCTGAGGCATGAGAAGCTGATCCAGCTGCACGCTGTCTGCTCGCTGGATGAGCCCGTGTACATCATCACTGAGCTCATGCGCAAAGGCAACCTCCACAGCTACCTCAACAGTGAGTACCGTGCCAGCACCACGGGGAGAGGGCTCCTGGGACACTGCTGGTCTGGGTTCTGTGCCCTATGAATCTGAATGGGGACCCTAAGAGAGCACCAGTCTGGTTTAGGTCCTTTTTAGGTCAGTGATAACACAGATCAGTCCATGGGAACCTGGTGTAGATGGTCTTGGGTGACTCCAAGACTCAAAAACACTGTCTGGTGTGATTTGGGGTGTCTGTGTAGGCTGGGTCCATATCAGTCTCTGGGAGCCCAAGAATGTTGGTAGGGACCTTCATCTCTCCTTCTCCACCCACCCATGGTCTTCTTGCTCCCACCAGTGCACACAAATCCTATTGCTGTGTTTGGGCAACTCCACCTTCTTTGGGAATGAAATGGCCAAACCTCCCCAGGGGTTTGTTCATGTGCAGAGCTCATAAGAGGCCGTGGTCTACTCATCATCCTACCATCAGGCTATTTTTCTTGGCCTTTCTTTTCCTGATGCAGTAATCAGTCTTGAAAGGAAACAACTGCTCCCACTGAGACCTGTTTTTCTACTGGATACACCCCCTCCCACCCACACCAACCTTGCTTTTGGTTGGGGCTCCAGAAGCATTTGGGGCCAGAGGAGCTGGAGCTCACAAGAACAACAGGTTGAGAGGCCTGGTGGGAGATTTGCACGACAGAAGGTCCCCTTTAGCTTTGAACAAGACATGGATATCTGCATCTTTGTTGCAGCACATGGTGCTCTTCAGAGTCCCATTCCTGAGGAGGCACAAGGCTGTGCTGAGCTTCCCCCACAGTGCCACCAGGACAGTTAGCCAGGACCTCCAATTCAAGGTTTTCCAGGTTTCCCTAGTTCCACATTGCCAGCACAGGGTCTCTCTCCAAACCAGAACACCCAGAACAGATGTTGGTAGATTGCCCCCAACTCTTGGATCATCTGGATTAATAGGTCCTGAAGGGAAGTCCCTGGGCACCTCCCACCTGCTCAACATTGCCTGCCAAGTGGCGGATGGGATGAGGTACCTGGAGGAGAAGCACATTGTCCACCGGGATCTGGCAGCCAGAAACATCCTGGTGGGAGAGGAACTCACCTGCAAAATTGCTGACTTTGGACTTGCCCGGCTCCTCAAGGTCAGTCCTGTTACCCTGGGCCACCAAGCTGCCCCGTGCTGCAGCTGTTCCCTGCCATCCTCTTTCCCAATCTGCAGCTCCAGCAAAGCCCCGAAAGCAGTCTCTGTGTTCATCATCCCATCCCTCGTGTCCCATCTCCTGTTGCTTTTCAGGATGACATTTATTCCACCAGCAGCAGCACTAAAATCCCAGTGAAGTGGACAGCCCCGGAGGCAGCCAACTACCGCACCTACTCCCTCAAGTCCGATGTCTGGTCCTACGGGATTCTGCTCTACGAAGTCTTCACGTATGGGCAGATCCCGTATGAAGGTAGGGCTGCCAGCACACTCCTGTGCCCTCCATCCACGTGCCCAGGTGGGCAACTCTGGGGACATCAGATTCAGGGGAATCTTCTCCTTCCCTTGCAGGGATGACAAACCAAGAAACTGTACGGCAAATCACCAGGGGCTACCGCCTTCCCCGGCCCAGCTCCTGCCCTCCCGAGATCTACAGCATCATGCTGGAATGCTGGAGTGGCAACACGGAGGAGCGTCCCACCTTCCTGGCCCTGCGGGAGAAGCTGGGCTTCATCTACAGAAGGCTGCTCAGTTCCCTCTCCTGAGGGACCCCTTCCCGCCACCCTTCCTGCACAAGACACTCCAGGCCAGCTCTTGCCAAGAAGTTCCTTTCTAGTAGTTTGCCCTTTGGCAGGGCTACAAGGAAAGCACGTCCCCCAAAAAACCAGTCCATGGTCCCTCCCAGTCAGGATGCAGGGATGTGGCAAAGGGAAAAGGCAGTGAGTTGTGGAGAACTTGTTGCCAGCACTTGGCTGTGTAGCAGTCTGGAGAAGTCCCATAGTAACAGAAGCATCACCCAGAGTTTACATCTTCGTTCAGTCAGTAGGGTGGGAGCTCCCTGTCACTCCCCACACCAACATGAAGGTTTGCAGTTCATGTTCAGCTGTGGCTCCGCTTGATTTTTCTTGTAGTGTGTGTCCGGTGTATTTATCAATAAATGTGTGTACATCCATCCATGGGAGTCCTTGCAGGGTACTGCTGGATGCTCTGTCCTTACCACACTGCTCTGCTCCCTCCCAGGAATCATAGATCGATTTGGGATGGAAGGGATCTTCATGGTTCATCTTGTTCCAACCCCCCTGCCATGGGCAAGGAAACTCTCCACTAGACCAGGTTGTTCCAAGCCCTGTCCAAGCTGGGTATGAACATTTTCAGGGATGGGTTCAAGGAACCCACCAAGGATAGGTTCAAGGAAGCAATGGTTTGCAACCAGTCCCACTCTTGGAACCACGGATATAACCATTATTTTGTCTCTTTGGACTCTGTTCATCCAGGTATACACTGAACCTCAGTGTGCCTCTGCCACCCCTTTCCCAGCCAGCAGCCCTGCTTGCCCTGAGAACCCTGCACAGGCAGCTCCTCTCTGGGCTGCTCCACTCTAGATCCTTTTCTCACTCACCATTGTGTGTTATTCCAATAAAAATGTATGTTTGGGATCCACTATTTCATCCCAGGTGCAGGCAGGGAAGGTAAAACACTGCTTCACTCAAAAGAGAGTTTTGCTCTTTACCCCACGCTTGGTGCAAAGCCAAGAGATGATCCCACCACCCCCAGCTCCTCACTGATCCCAGGGCACAGCATTACAGGGGGACCTTGAGCCTCTGGTCCCTCCCAAGCCAGGGGAGCATTTTCTCCAGCCAAGTCCCTGTTGCCCATTCTGCCCATGCACACTCCCAGAGGCCAGGCTGTCCTTGGCAGCAGTGGAAGGACCCACAGAAAAGCAGCACTGGGAGCAATGCCAAGACTCCAGGCTGGTGCAGGCAGCCTCTCAGGGGTGGCCTGAGTGAGGCTGCTCGAGCACTAACACACTCATGGCACTGGTGGCTGTGGGTGAAAGGCAGCTGGCACTGAATTCCTCCTGATGAGCCTATTTTGCCTGTTTGCAGGTGACTGCTGGGACTGAGCCAGCAGCTGCGTTGGAATTTATAAAGTTAATAAAGTTTATGCAACACTCCCCACGCCTGGGCAGTGTCCGTGCTGTGTGGAACGGCAGAAACGAGTCTGGCTGTTAATTGAGCAAGTCTCGGTGCACGAGGGGCCTGGAAAGGGGAGGCAGGAATGTGGTTTAGGGGAGGGATGAATCCTGCTCTGTTCATGCTTCCTCTGGAGCCTGAGCAGGGGTGAGGCAGTTGCTGAGCCCACGGAACCGCAGCCGTGCCCTGGGAAGGCAACAGCTCCAGATTTGAGTGTTCCCAGACGGAAAAAGCAACAGGTTGGGTTTGGACACGGTTGCAAGAGGAAGCCCTCATTTGTACAAGCATTTTTCAGCCTGATCCAACACTTGAGCAGAGAGAACACTGATGCACAGTCAGGTCCTGCAAGAAAATAAAGACCAAAGCTGTGTCTGGCATGTGAGGAGTTCACGGCACAGGCATGGTGGGGCTGCTGCAGCATAGAAACATAGAAAGATTTTGGTTGGAAGAGACCTTCAAGACCACCTTGTTCCAACCCTGTTGCTGTGGGCAGGAACACTTTCCACTAGACCAGGTTGCTGGAAGAGCAAGACATTAAATTTGCAGATCTGGTTGCCACCAGATGGAGCTCAAAAATAAGCAGGAGGAGAAGGGTGTGCATGAGGTGATGGGGTGGTGGGGCTGGCACAGGGCGATGGGGCTGGTGTGGGACACAGTGGTCCATGGTGGGATACCTGGAGAGGTCAGTGGGGCTGGCAGGGCTGCAGGCAGCCTCCTGCCTGCACCAGCCCAGCAGACACGTGGCTCCAGAACAGCCCCCTCAGCTGTTGCTGTGACCTCACGGGGATGTGGGGCAGGAAAATGGGGGCATGATGACACAGTGCTGCCCACAGCAGCTTTTCTTTCCTCCTCTGCCTCCTCTTCCTCCTCCCCCTCCTCCTCCTCCTCCTCCTCCTCCACTGCCTGGGGTGTGCCCTCCAGCACGGTCTGCTGGGTTTTGGCGTTTCTCCGAGTCATTACTTGCTTTCTAAAAGTAGACAGAGTTGGTGGGGGTGGGGGAGGTGGTGGAGCCCAAATTTTCCCATTTGCTCCCAGGATCTCAGCCTGGGCTGGGCACTGCAGCTCCCCCCAAAACTGGACCAGGCTTTTCCTTAAATCCATCGCACAAAGGCAGGGATGTTGTGGTCCTGAACCCCTCCGGAGTGGGCACTGCAAATCCTGCTGTTACAGGCATTCTGCTGCTCTGTTTCCAGCCTGGCATGTGCCCTGTTTGCAGATTCAAGGAGTGGAGCCTTGACCCAGTGGCATTTGGAAACAGTGTCAGGCTAATGCAAGGTATTTGAGCTGCACAGCTCATTTCTATTTTTAAGATCCCACATCAGCCTTGGAAGGGTGAGGGGGAAGCAAAGCTGCTGGAGGAAAAAAGAAAACAACAAAACAACCCCAAACAGCAAGAGGCAGGGAATGAAAGGAAGTATTTCTCACCAGAGGCAGTGGGGTGGTACGAGGGGCACTGCAAAGGATGAGAGTGAGCAGAAACCTGCGAGTTTTTAATAAATTATGTGAGTTAATCAACAGTCAAAATACCTCTGGGGGAGGAGGAGGGGGGGGCAGCATCAATCCCAGTGGAGTTGGTGCCATGGGAGGTGGGTGATTGCCACTCTGATAGCAAGTCCTGTGCAAAGGGGGAGGATGATTAGGGAGGGTTATAGTGTAGGGGAAACCCCTTTACTTGTCTCACTTCTACTGCTCAATGTCTCTCCTGCTATCCCACCACAGCAGGCAGCACGATGACACAAGACACATGAAGTCAGCTGGAATCATGGAACAACCTGCTAGGATCACATTCCCCAACACTGCCAATTCCACCCCAAGCACCACATCTACAGGTCTTTTAAATCCCTCCAGGGATGGTGACTCCACTGCCCTGGGCAGCCTGTTCCCATGCTTGATAATCCTTTCAGTGAGGAAATTTGTCCTGATATCCAGTCCAGCACAATGTGAGGCCATTTCACAGAATTATGGAACGAGAGTTTTCTCTCACCACTTGTTACTTGGGAAAAGAGACCGACACCCACAGCAATGGAGATGGAAAGAGAACAAAAATAAACTTGCTTGGCTGTCAGATGCTTTTCCTAAATATGTCTGAATGCTGTGGAGATGCAAGAAAGGCACTAAAAGCCTTTCAAGCCCAAGCAAACAAGGCAATGCCAAGGGCTTTGCTCTCAGCAATACCAGGAAGCTGCCTGGGAGAACATCTGGGAGGATCTGGGCTCTCCCTGCTTCTTCACTCCCACCAGAGAAGGAACCTGAGTCTGTGACACTGTACAGACATTCAGAAAAACACCCTTTAATTCAGCAGGGTGTTTCCAGGCAGTTTTGCTCTGCTGGACAGGGAGCCATGGGCATAAGGGCAGCCATGGACAGGTTCTGCAGTCACTGCTGCAAATCCAACCCACCTTGCAGCAATGTGGGAATGAGTTTAACCTCCATCCAGCATCCAAGAACAGGATGGAGGGGCGTCACTGTGCCAGTGGCATCACAGAGCAGCTCACTTAGCTTGGTCAGGCTGGGCAGTGTGCCCAGCCTGAAAAGGAGGGGCACAGGATTGGTATTTTTGCTCTGCCACTTCCTTCCCTGGGTGCCTGGGGACAGTTGTTGAGCTTGACCCTCAGTGATCACGAGATCAACAAGCAAATACAGCAATATTGACTTTACTTTTGTGTGTCCACACTGTAATCTGCAGGCTTGGAAAAAAAAATATTTTTTTTTTCCCTCTCCAAAATGTGGGGCTTGTGCTGGGAACCAGCAGTTGAGGAGGCACTGCTGCTGCCTTGAGGCATCCCAAGAATAAGCAGCACCCAAAAGGGTTTGCTGAGGCAAGGAAGGCCCTGGAGCAGTGCCACAGCCATGCTTTCCAGCTTGCCAGCCAGAGACAAAAAGCCTTGTCTTGTCTTACTCAGGAAGGATTGATTTTTGCTTGCTTTTCCTGTGCTCTGGGAAGTTTAAAGGCTGCCGTGTGCCTCCTGTGATACACAGCCCCCTGCACACTGGTGGAGCCACCCCAGAAACAGCAGTTTGCTTCCTGGTTGGAAGTTGCATCAGATCAGTTGTGGGGTGATGTGCTGCTGTGGACATGGGGGTCACCCACAGGGTGCTGGCAGCCTCTGGGGTCCAAACTGTGTGCCCAAGGCTGTTGGGACCCCCCCACAGCCATTTCTTTAGGATGCACATGCTTACACAGGGAGAACAGAGGTCCCACTGCTGTCCTGGCCCCTTACAGGGACAGGGGACACAGACCCTCTGCCCCGAGAACAAGATCTGCTGCCTGGAGAAGCAGAGCTCAAGCAAAAGCTTACTCAACACTTTTCCCAACCAGAAACAAGAAACAAAGCGAGAAGTGACCCAGATGCCCCTGCAGCATGGACAGAAAGCAGAGCAGCCCTGGCCCCCCCCAACCCCCCCTTCCCCAGCTGCTCCCTGCCCTTCTCCCTGTCTGCCTGGGGCACTGGAGGGGGGAAGTCACGGCTCAGGGGTCCCATGACCTCGGCTGCCATCGGGGCTGCAGCACCTGGTGCACACAGGGACAGTCCCACACCTCATGCTGTGGCTGGAAGCAGAGCAGGAAGAATTGGCACCTTTAAATCAAGCTCTGCCAGGTTTATTCTGCCTCCAGCAGGAACAAAGGTGCTCCCTTCACCCTGGCACGAGCAGGCTCTTGTATTTCCAACTACCAGGCTGATCACAGAAGGATCAAACAGCCAAGCTGACTAATTCGAGGCAAAAATCAGCCAAAACAGTCCTTAAAGCAGTACAGCACGTGGGCCAGAGGGGATCCAGGGCTGCCAAATCCAGTGCACCCCAAGCTGCCACCCACACCATGAGCTCCAGCCTGACATCAAGACCCCCAAAACACATGGCTTGAGCAAGCCTCATCTCTCCCCTCATTATGGAAGGCTCACTTTTCACCCAGTTCCTTCCCCCAGCCCCAACCAGACTGGCTCAGGCCCTGGCACTCACTCCTACCCCTCCAGGCACGAGGGCAGGGCAGCAATGTGCTGGGGGAGCAAAACAAGTTCAGTGCCAGCAGCAACAGGCTCTGCAGCCAAGTAAGGAGAAAAGGAGGGGTGGGGAAGGCTTTTGCAGCATCACCCCAGCCCAGCCAGATCCTGCTCACTTACAAAACACACACAGACCAGTGAGTCACACCGGCACGTGATATCCACGTGATATCCGGCATCACCAGCTCCTGCTGCTGCGGTCGGAAGCTGTGCTGTGCTGTGCCCTGGTCCAGCCCCACTGACACCCCCAGCACCCCTCACCCTGCCCTCTCCCCGCCACACATGAAGAACAACAACCTGCACAGAGCTTTAAAAGGCTGCTCAAGTTTATTAGTTGCCATTGCACGGAGTCCAAGGTAATAAAATGGGTTACAGTCTGCTTAGTTACACTGGGAAAGAGTCAAAAGGCTGGTGTGGAATCGTCGGGGTTTGCTGCCCTTTTCCATCACGAGGCAGCACCTTTGCCCTGGAGCAGCCAGCTACTCTACGGGGAGGGGGCTGTGCCCGCCGGACGCGGAGCAGCCGCGCACCCGCTCACACCGAGGGCCCAGAGCTGGGCTCGCTCAGGTGGCGCCTCCGTCCTGCCCCTGGCGCTGGCACCAGGCCACAAGCCATCGGTCCTGCTGTCACCCGCAGGGCTTCCAAGCTGCAGGACAGAGCAGAGAGAGGGTCAGGTCGGCGTTGAAGGGTGGTGTTACCGCTCCTGTGGCAAAGCGGTGGGTGCCCTGGGCACGGGCACGGCCCATCGGGTCAGGATGCACCTCAAGGGATGCAGCGGGGAGGTCCCCAACTGGGACACCCTGGATGCTGCCTTTGTGCTCCGCCTGTGTCATCTCAAAGCACTCACCTCTGCGGGGACTCCGACACGGTTGTCATGGTCGGGTGAGTCGTCTTCCCAAAGAAGAAGCTGGCCCACCACTGGCCGGGGTCAGACTTGGGCAGGTCTGGGGGAGACAGTGCATGCCAGGGGAAGTCCAGGTCAGTGCAACCCACATCCACCCCACGCTCATCCCATAGGAGAGGCTGGGTCACCTCCAGTCAGATTTTCAGAGGAGGAGCTGGGAGCAGAGTCCCCCCCTGAGCCAGGACAGGTGGGACTTACCCAGGGAGTGGGGGATGACTTCCCCAGAGTACTCCGAGCTGCAGGAGCTGTTGCTGGATGTGGAGCTCAGGCGCCCTGTGGAGAAAACACGTCCATCAGAACCACTGCTGACCCTCGGTTGTGCCACGAGAAGCAAAGCACGACCTCGGTGTGACTGTCCCTGTCCCTAAGTGACACGGCTCAGTCTCATCACTAGCTCACTCCAGGACTTGCCAGGTTTAGTGCCAGCTCAAGAAAAACCACTAGGAAGGAATACTGATGAGATTCCAAGAGCAGGAAGCACAAAAACACCTGAACACCTCTGTAGGATTACACCTTCAACCCCAAGGACAAAATTTAGTGGGTTTGGGAGGCCTATGCAGATGACTTGATGCCAAGAGGATGCAGATTCCTGTGTTCTAGTCCAACTGCTACGAGCCTCTTGCGTGTTTCAGCTCAAGGGGAATCCTTTAACTCTCTCTGGGTTAGGCAATCCATTAAACCAGAAATTCTCTGCCAGGAGAGGTACCAGTAGCAACCGTTGCCCAGATTAGGTTTTGAAGCTCATTTCTACAGCAACAACGCAAGGTGAAGCCATCACCTCCCCTTCCCTGTAAACTTAGTATAAGTGAAGGTTTGAGGTCCCTCACCAGCTGGTACAGCCGGGCAGGGGCTGTGAGGCCCAAAGGAGGCTCTGGGCAGCAGGAGGGACACTGCTGGCTGTCCCCTTTTCTCAGCAAAGGCTCACACGGGGCTGCAGCTGAAAGCACAGACCTGAGCTCAGCTCCATCTCTGCTGGAGTCACATCCCCCAAACACCTGGCAGAGCCCCCCACCTGCTCCTCCAGCATCCTGAGACCACCCCAGCCCCCAGCCCGCCCTTACTTCTGCGGTAGTTGTGCGTGGCCATGAGCGAGCCGCTGGATGGGATGGATGCCATGGTTCTTGATCCTGGTTGTTGTGCAGATCTAAACCTGTGAGCACAGAGGCAGCTGTCAGCAACCCCCTGACCCACACCTGCACCCCAGAAACCTGCAAGGGTGTAGATGTAAACATCGTGGCTTCTGGAGAGATGGGATGTGCAACCCTGTGCAGATCTGCACAGGGATTAAATCCACAGAGCTCGAAGAGCTACGTGCTGCATAATTCCCTCGTACACAAGCGCCTGCCCGGAGCACAGCCAGGCACATCCGCACAGCCCCTTCCCGACCCCCCGCGGGTGTTTTTCTTGCAGGAATCCAACTCCCCTCCTTGTATCAACAGCTGGAGTTATGAAATCCCTGACGGATGTTGCATAAGGAGCAAAGAAATGTTCAGCTGGGGCACATACCGAGGGTGTTCCAGCACGAGTTTCCAGCCCCAGCCTGTTCTCAGCGGCCTCCCCATCACCCACAGCCGGGACAAACCTGCCCGCCCTCCACCTTTGTTGTGGTTCAACTCCAGTTCTGAACTAGAGAGAACTGAACTTTCTCCTCCTTGCACAAAGCACCTTCCCGCCCAGCGCTGACTCTTCCCACAGTCTGACCCCCTTTTTCTTCAAGAAAGCTCAAAAAAAAAAAAAGTAAAATAAAGGCTCAGGGGGGCCCAGGGTGCCAGATCCCAACAGCTGGACCTGCGCGGGGGGACACACAGCGAGCCCCGCCACCACCCGCGAGAAGCAACCTGGCCGTCCTTAGCGGAGAGGGAAACTGAGGCACGGAAAAGTTTCACCCCAAAGCGTCTCCGCGCCGACCCCCCTCGAAGGAAAAACCCCCCCAGATCGCCACGGGCCGCCCCGTTTTTCTCCCCCCGCGCCGCGCCTGCACGACGAGGTCTGAGCGCACCTGGGCTGGGCTGTGTGCGGGCTCCGGCGGGGAGGGGGGCGCTGGGGCCGCGGGGCCCGCGCTGCGGGGTCTGCGCTCCGCTCGCTCCGCACCGCACGGCCTGAGCCGCGGCGCTGCCGCTCCCCGCACCGAGCGAGGATTAAATCCCCCCCGGCCGCGCCCTCCCGCGACACCCGCCAATCGCCGCGGGGGCGTGGCCGGCCACACCCCTTCCCCGCGGGGCCGCGGCTGTCGCGATTGTCGCGGTAGGGGCAGGAGGGCTGAAATGTGGTGCTGGATTAAAGAGCCTTCGAACTTGCAGTAAACGTGAATAAATAAATACGGGCTTGAGGGGTTCTGAGCAGGCTGGGCTGTGTCAGTTTTTTTCGGGGAGAATGTTTTATTTCAGGGGAAAGAGCTTGAAGCAAGGCCAAAGTACAGCCCACACCACAACTCAGCTCCTCTGTGTTTGGGTACCAGTGTAGCATCATGTGCAGATGCTGTTCCATAAATCACTGGTGGTGCAGGGTGAGAGTCCAAGAGAGCCAAGGCAATGGATGTGTGTATGATGGAACGTTTCCATGTAAAAGGAACACAGAAACTTCACAGAAAACTGCTTTCCATGTAGAATGGAACTGGGGCTGAGGACAAAACACTCAGAGAGGTGCCGGAGCCTCACAGTATCTCCACAAAGGCAGTTTGGTACTTGCTGTGTCTGAAGGGTTACTCATTTATTTTCTCCCAAAAAGCCACACCAGAGCAGAGTGCTCTGGTCCAGCACACCAGGGGTTTGCAATGAAATCTTTCAGGTGCAGCTCGGGAAAAAGCATTTTTGGAAGGGGATATTTTAGCTATTTTAAGGATTGGGGATAGGAGAGAGCCCATACCCCAGCCTGGGGTGGTTCTGGCACAAACTCTCCATACAGCAAGGTTCATTACTCTCCCAGCCCCCAGTTATTTGCTATTAATCCCAAGTTATTCGTTAAGCACCAGGGCAAGGAGCCAGACCCAGGGGAGGCAGCGCTGGGTTGCTCCAGGACATCGATCTCTCTGCACAGCTCATGGGGCAGCAAAAGGGCCGAGCTGCCCTTGGGACTGTGTTTCTCTGTGGGGTAGGAGCACCTTGGCATGGGGACACTCCAGGTGACTCATGTCCCCAGATGTCCCCGCCTGGCACAAGCAGAAGGCACCACTACTGCCATGGCCGCTGGGGTGGACGCCATCCTTGTGCACAGCCCCTGTGCACACTCCCAGGAAATAAGCTGGGATGGCTTCGGGGAAAGCCTTGGCACCACAAGTCTGTAAACAAATTGTTTATTTTCAAATTCTACCCCAGAGGTTTGGGAGCCAACACAAGCACATGCATGGTCCATCTCGGGACCAAGTTCCTCCAGCCGTGCCTCAGTTTCCCCTTCGAGGATACTGACTCAGCGCTTTCTAGGGAAGGATTTGGCCAAAGGTTGTGGTGGACTTTGAATATACAAATACCAACAGGCACGTGGTTGTTTTCATTCCCAGCATTAGGCTTTGCTTTTGTGCCGCATGATTGGGTTTAATCCTTGGTTTGTTTTCGAGGTCCTGGCACTCCCAGGCCATTCGCTCCCAGCCCTGCTGGATGCACACCATGGAAAGCTCTAGGGCACAGGTTTGGGGGATTTTTCTGGCCCAGAAGGGAAAGATAGGAAGGTTAAAAATGTGACACTTCAAACCTGAAAAGTCCCTTTTGTTTTAGTGAAGCCAGTGTCATTTCTGAGGTTCCTCAATTCCCAGGAGATGTATTCCTGCCATTCTCAGCTCCTCTAGTAATGCACATAAGCAATAAGTGTGTATTGATACAAAGATTATATTCTCTAATGGAGTATATTCTCCCCAGTGGGTACAGGATGCCTGTGTACCCCACTGAGCCTAAGTGGGCTAATTGCTTTAATCAGTGATAGAGCAGAGAAGAACAACCCTGTCCCAGTCCCTTTGTGCAGTGACACCACCTAAACTCATATTTGGGGCTGCTTTTAAAGGATCAGTTCAGTAAAGCAGGCAGCACCAGGGGTCTGATGTTGCACCCACAGCCACAGGGAGGTGAATCAGAGCTCTGCTGGTTCGGGGGGATCAATCTCCAGCAAAACACGCCTTGCTCTGCTTTACATCCCCAAATCAATTCCATTTTGCCTTAATGAATCAGTGTGAGCAGTATGAGTGGGGCAAAGCAGCCAGGGGGATTGATGGAGCAGTAAGTCTCGTTTCCCAGGACAAAGCCTGTTCTGGGTGTGTTGAGAAGACAAAGATATATTTTATTTGTATTGATCAGGAATCAGTGGTTTTAAAGCAAGCAGATGACAAGATTTGGATAGATTTTCTCTTTGGTTTTCCTCTAATTACAGTCTCTAAGTGGACTGCAACTCTGCCCTCAGTTCTCTTTTCAGCAAGGTTTCAGTGTTTTCCTTTTTTTTTTTTTAATCTTGCTTTTGGCTTCTGGCAATTGGCTTTTGTTATCTGCCATTTGTGTGGGCTGTTGGGAAACAGCCTTTTGTGTCATTTTGTACTTGGCAGAAATTTCTGGAAGGCAGCAAAGGCTGCGGAACTGAAGGATCTGCTGCCTCTGGACTCCCTCAGCACGCTGGGGCATCACCAATGGGTGTTTGCTAAGGCTGGGGATGATGGGGCAGCCCCAGTGCCCAGCCAAAGAGGCTTCATGATGCTATCAGATTCCCTCTAGGGATGTGACATCTCAATGGCTTCAGGAATGTGATCCATGCTCAGCAGCCCCTTCCCCACCATCCTGCACCAGAGCTGCAGTTTCCCGGGTAAGAAGGCAGAGCTTGCTCCTGGCACAGCAGTGCAATCACAGAATGGTTTGGCTTGGAAGGAACATTAAATCTCATCTCATTCTACTCCCCCTGCCATGGGCAGGGACATTTTCCACAAGTCCAGGTTGCTCCAAGCCCCATCCAACCTGGCCTTGAACACTTCCAGGTATGGGGCAACCACAACTTCTCTGGGCAGCCTCTTCAGTAACGCAGACCTGAGCTCTCTACAGTGCTACGGAGCCTGATCCTGCAACACAATGGGGTTTTCCTAATTCTTCCTCTGTTGTGGACCCCTTGCTGCAGAGGAGGGAGCAGGCGGGACCTGCGCTCAGACTTTGCCCTCCTTTTCTCCCTCCTCCCCTCTTTCTCCGCCTCCTCCTCCTCCTTCTCCGCTGTATTTTCCCAGCCGAGTTACTCAGTGCCAGGTTTGGGATTAGGGCAGCGTCCGCCCAGCGCAGGCAGCTGCTGCCACCTATGGATAATAAATACCCAAAATTTTCACCCCGGGTGCCACATTAGGTGCCACCTCCTCTCTGCTGTAATCCAGAGGCTTTTGGTGAACTTGGTCCCTCAAATTCCTGACTTTTGGTCCATCTGTTCCTCTCTAAAATTTGGAAAACCATCTTTCAGAAACCAGCAGCAACGCTGAGCAGGATCCATCTCTGCAGAAAACTCATAGACCAGCATCTCCTTTGTGGGACTGGGGGAGATGTCACTACCAGTCACTACCATCATATGAAAACAAATTATTCACTAAATTAAATCCTTGAGCTTTGATGGGAGCTGATTCAGCAACAAGTTTTCTCATTAAATTTTCCTCATGTCACCATCTGGATGCATCCAAAGCTTATGCTGCTATCCAGGTATTTCCTTTAACACTTCTACTAAAGCCATCAGAAGATATGGGCAGCCAGGGCTCTTTTCACTCAGTGGATGTGGCTTTACAGGAAAAGCCATCCCCAGGATTAATCAGGCTTTTCCTAACCGGGAGATGTGCACAGCTGCCAAAACAAACACATCAATCTGCTGTAGCTTGATACAGCACCAGACAAGCTTTTTTATAAACCCAGAGTGGTCCAGGAGCAGCCAGGCATCCTGCAAACAGCCCTAAACCACAGGGCAGAGGTGCCTTATCTCACTTGGGATTGACCTAGATTGGGGTCTGCCCCCTCCTCGGCACGCAGGGAGATTTAAGGGATCAGCTTCTCGCAGCCCCCACAGATGCTGCACTGAGGCACCAGAAATGTCAGTGTCCCTGATGAGATTCATCAAAGTGGTGTTTTTCTCTGTCCTGGTGGTAAAAGATTATTTCAGAGCATGGAAATGCTCATCCTGGCTGCTTCCCAGAGGGACGGCAGCTCAGGCTGAGCAGTTTTATTCTCCACAGCATCGACCTTGTAGCTCAGCCATTTGGTGGAAAAGGGGTTCCTGGAGGGGCATTCCCATGGCACACCTGGAGCCTCAGGATGAATGGGGGCAGTTTTCAAGGCCTTTAGGCATTGTCCCTTCAGCATTGCTGCCTCAGATCACTTTGGACACCCGATGGCTGTGGCTGCACCAAAACCTTAATGAGCAGGTCCTGGCAGTGTGAGCAGATGGTGGGTCCTTGGGTGCAGCCTGCCCTGCACGAGGTACACTGCTGTCCCATCAGGGATGACACCAGACTCTGTCCCCAGCTGGCAGAGTGGCTGGAGGACTTGAACATCCTGTTATCACATCCAGAGTTTATTTTTAAAACCGTGGCTCCAATTTAAAGGTATCAGCAGCACACACTGAGTGCAGGACCTCAAAATACTCCCCTGCTCCTCCTTCCCCTGCCTTTCTGTCCCACCACTCCTGTCTTCATCTCCCCTCTCCAGATCTACAGTATCAGCATGAGCTCAAAAACCAGCCCACATTAAAAGTTCCATGAAATCTACTCAATTCCTGGAAGTGTCCAAGGCCAGGTTGGATGAGATTTTGAGCAACCTGGTGTAGTGGAAGGTGTCCCTGACCATGGCATGGGGGTTGGAACAAGGTGAACTTTAAGGTCTCTTCCAACCCAAACCATTCTGTGATTCTCTAATTCTATCATCTTTTCCTATTTGTGCCTCGGGCCAGGAGTGCTGCCAGGCAAACACACAGGGAGAGTCATGACACATCAATATGGGGACCTGGAAAGGTTGACCTCAAAGCCAACCCCAAGTAAACATGCCCTAGAAACCCCTGGGATGCTCAGTGGGAAATCCCATCCTATCTTAACACCAGCTAATCTGGGGTTTAACTGAAATGGGAATGCCTGTTTCATGTGCAGCAGCAGTGGGGATTCCCATGGGATGCACGCTGTACACACAGGGAGAGGATGGACAGTGTCTTGGTGTTTTGAGCTTGTCCACTTCCAGCAGATGGTAAATGCTGAAACAACTGAGTGCAAAGCATCTGCAAAGCCTCCAAAGCTGGCGTGGAAGGAGCTGGAAGCCTTGCCATCAGAAGATGAAAACTTAACAGCGTCCGCTCCATCCACAAACTGCCCTTTAGAGGACAACCTCTGCCCCACCCACCTTTGATCCGCTTTTCCGATGGCTGTTTCATGAGACCCTGCATTTCTTCCTTTCAAGGACTGCATCTCTACTGCTTTGCACAGGAAGAAGGAAGAAAATAGCAATTTACAGCTATTCCTGTGTCCAGCCTGAACTTTTCCCCAGTGAGAGCAGAGCTCCTGGAGTGACATCAGGGCTGGCATTCCTCGTGGCTGCCATCTGCCCTGCCCAAAGCCTCACCTTCAGAGAAGGCCTGATGCATTTTACAGTAACAAACACACAAGTTCTTAGGGAGCTGAACATGTTATTCCTGGGCAGAAACACCCCCAGTGCAAGGAAAATCCAGGCAGGCAGCCTGGGCTGTTCTCATCCCAGATCCATACAAATTACCGGCACTGAGGATTATTCACTCTCCCAGTCACACTGTGGGGGGCCTCTTTGGGAAAAAAATAAATCCCAATTATTTTGTCTGAGCAAATGGAAATTTTAGCACAGCTTAAAGCACCAAATCCCAGCCTGGGGGCTGTGGGCTGGATGGGGTCGAGGTGATGCTGAAAGGACTAAGAGGTACCTGCCATGTATTTGTGCAGCCTGTCCATCCTTTCTAGGGGACAAGGTGGGTTTCTGTTTTCCTGAGTCACTCTAAATCATTTGGTGATGGTTTTTGGGGTGGGGGAAGCAAGCCTAAATATGATGTACAGGAATTGTTTCAGCTGGGACCTGAACATGGAGCCAGATGGATGGAGACAAGGCGCTAAACTTCAGCCGCCCTCAGATTTTGCTTGCTCAGGTCTCTGTTATTTTACACAGCTGAACATTTAAGGACAAATTGCCAGTGTTTTTCAGGGGGGAAGATGATTGTACTCAGGCATGACAGTTGAGCTGGATGGTCCCCAGGGGCCACACGTGTTTAGTGGAACCCTTTTCCCCAGGCGCCGGCCAGACCTGGGCTCACAGCTGTGGCTTTAAGCTTCTTGGAGGCTGGGCGTAAAGTGGCTTAACAGAGCTGAGATTAGCCAGGTCTGACAGCCCTCTCTCCTACTCAGGTCCCAAACTATTTATAGCCTGATGGGCCATCAGGCTCTATTTCAGTGCAGAAGAACAGCACAGTGCCCGGTTCTCTCTTTCCTGCCTGGGAAAAGGGGTGAAAATTAAAATTCTCTTTACTGGAGAAGGAAAGGAGAAAGGAGAGCTCCATCCCGTGCTCACCTGGCCCGACAGCAGAGGGACTGGGATTTATGCCATCCCCATCTTCACTGGCAAATGCAGCTGTTGCCTTGCTGAGGGCAGTTTTCAGGTAGTCTGCAGCCCTTGTGTAAAAAAGGGAAGAGATTATTTACTGGAAAAGCAATAAAATAAGAATAGAAAGAATAAGGGGTTTATATAACTCTCCCTCCTACACGTTATCACACTTGCTGCCCATCTCCAGCACATCCAGGCCTGTGACAACACTACTACCCCGTCCCAAAACAAGGCTGGGGCAATCCCTTTATATGGCCTTCACCATGGGAGTTTCTTTTTGTTTTTTTCTGGCATTCAGTGCATATTATGTTGTGCAAGGAATGCTAAATAGAAGTAAAAGATAGCTTTACTATCATATTTTTAAGATAATACCAATAAGCTATAATAATTTTTAAAGCCTCCCTTTAAGCATTAATGAGAGGTTAGGAACATTTTAATCTAAAGTAAGAGTACTTTCCTAAGGGTACCTGATTTAGGTGTTGAATTCACTGGAAAGATGGTCTTGGCCATAAAATTGGTCTGGATTATTGCACAACTTTGTTCCAAATTAGTTTCCTTTTGAATATTTGACTATATTTGGCTTTGGGACACAGAAAATTTTGCATTAGCCTTGGAATTGCACAGATGACACAGGTATAAATATTCTGATCCCTACATATTATTTTTTATGCAAAGAAAATGCCATCATATTACTGAAGGAGATTACTTATGGTTTCCTTGTCCTCCTAGGACTTGAACCCCATCTCCCACTAAATGAGATGATGCTCATAAATCACAAATTCTTGAGCGGCCAACATACGTGGTGCAGATGCAGAAATCTCTGCTCTGTTTTGCTCTCTGTTTTGCTGTTTGTCCCTTGCTTTGCTGTTTGTTCCTGGGCTAATGCCCAGAGATGTGGGGCAGTGCCTGCAGGGTTTGCCCAGGACAGGTTTTCCCCGTGTGCCATGCAGGGACCTCTCTCCTCCCAGCACCTGTGGGAGCACAGCCCTTCTGCACCACTGGCCTCACCAGGGGCACAGCAAGGGATGTGGTATTTGATGGCCCTGGGCCCCACTCCAATCCTGATCCTTCACCCCAAGCTGCCACAAGGGGTCCAAGCCTCACTGGACCAGCACTTCCATCACTTCCCCTGTTTTCCAAAAAGCCCTTCTTTCTATCTCCCTTCACCCACTGTCTTCCTCCCATCCCTCTCTCTCTCCATCTCCCCATCCCTTTATCTCCCTCTCATTTATCTTCTTTCTCTCATATCTCTCCATCTTTTATCTTTCCACCTTACTCCCATCCCTCTATATTTCATCCTGCTGTTTCCCTCTGATTTCAGTCTTCCATCCCTCCATCTTCCACCCCTCCATCTCTCTCCCACCTCTCCATTTCTCCCATACCTCCATCTTCCTCCTTCCTTCTTCTGCCTCAAATCTCCCCATCTCCCTTTCATGCCTTCATCTTTCATCTTTCCTGTTTCTCTACCTTTGTCCTTCCACCTTCCTCCCATCCCTCTATCTTCCATCTTGCTGCCTCCCTGACTTCAAGTTTTCCATCCCTGCATATTCCCATCCCTTCATTCTCCTCCCACCCCCTATCTTTCATCCTGCTGTCTCCCTCTAACCTTTCCTTCCATCCTGCTGTCTCCCTCTGACTCCAGTCTTCCTCCCTTCCATCTTCCCACCCCTCCATCTTCCACTTCTCCATCTCTCCCATCCCTCCATTTTCCTCCCATCCCTCCATCTTCCTCCCATCCTTTTATCTCCCATCCTTCCACCTCCTTCCTGTCCTTCCACCTTCCCTCCCCAGCCCCGTCCCCCGTCTCTCCCGCCTCTCCCTCCTCCTCCTCCTCCTCTTCCTCGTCCATCTCCTCCTCCCCGCGTCCCCCCCGCGCCTCCTCCTCCTCCTCCTCCTCCTCCCCCGCCCGGTACCGCATTGCCGTAGTGCGGGGGGGCCGCTGCATTGCGCTGCCGCCGTCGATAGGTGGGCCCCTCCCGCGGAGATAAAGCCGGCGGAGCCCAAGCCGGCAGCCTCTGGCCGCCCCGACCGCCGCCCCGGTAAGAGCTGCGGGACCCCGGCGGGATGGGGGGGACAACCGGGCTATGGGGGGGATGTGCCCTGACCCAGGGGCTGCGGGGATCAGTGCCCCCCACTCGTGTGTGTGGGTGCTGCCGGCCCCTGGAGTGGGGGGTTCCCGCGGGGAGGGAGAGGATGGGGCTGGACCATTCCTTCATCCCGCAGGTGCTTCTTCCCGCAGGTGGGGAAATAACCCGCAACCCATAGTGCTTCAGGGCATGAAATTCCTTCTAAATGTTGCGTATGAGGAGGAAAACCTGATAATCCCCTTTTCGCCCCCTCCCCCCCTCCTCATTCCCCTCCTGCCCCCCCACCTCCCCCCTTCGCCTTTAGGATCACAGAACCTCGGAATGATTTGGGTTGGAAGCGACCTTAAAGATCATGTCGTTCCAACCCCCTTGCCATGGGCAGGGATGCCTTTAGCTAATGGGGGCAAAATAAAAAAATAAAAATTAAAAAATAAAATCCCCAATTCCCAAAGCAAACCAGCATCTCCCCCCACAACCCGGGTCCCGGGAATGTGCAGCAGGGAGAGGGTCCCGCACCCAAGGCTGGGTGCTCCAGGACTGGGCATCGCAGCAGAGCCGCAAAATGGCCAGATCCGGGCTGGCTGGGTTCAAGGGCAGGAGGGACGGGGCAGCCGGGGCTCCTGCTGCCCAGGGGAGGCTTCTTGCCGGGAATATTATCACCCGCATGACTGAATCGCTATTAGAGCAGCAAACTCCTCCTGACCTCCTTTATTTCTGTGGGCAGATTCGTGAAATTGGATTTTATTAGACGTCAGATTAAAGCTCCTAATTGTGCCGGGTTTGTGTGCAGCTGCAGAGCCATGGCAACGCCGGGAGATGCCAGGACAGCTCCCCGGATATACCCTTTTGCGTTTTTAGCCTCCTCCCTCTGTTTCATCCAGTTTCATGGCAGCAAAATGTAATAAACCCCCCCACTCACTGCAGGCTCAGACGAGCCCTTGGCAGCCCTGCTTTGGGGGGAGCAGCCGAGGGCTATTTTTGTCCACCCCCCCCCTTCGCAGACACCATGTTGTCACCCGAACTGTGCCCAGCTCGGGAGTGGCGAGGGCAGCCTGGGAGGACGGGCGCCCTCGGCTCCTCCCAGGGCACCCACAACATGGAGGAGATGCCCTCGGGTTTGGAAAGAGCGAGAAGGCAGCGAGGAGCAGCCCTGAGCCAGGGGAAGGCTTTCCAGGGAGGAAGGGCACCTTCGAAGCACCGATGACGTAGCCCTGGGAACTGGGGGTCTCCGCGAGGAGGGCAAGATGCCGAAGGAACGTGGCATCTTGCTGAGACTTGGAGGCCGTACATGGCAGCCAGAAATAGCCCGGCTGGCCTCCTCCGGGGGCGGGCTGGCTCCGACCCAGCATGGGCAGAGCTGCCAGACGAGGCTGGGCACCCCCGGCCAGGCTGGGCCTCGTGGTCCAGCGGGAAGGTGGGGCGAGGGGAGGAGAGCCATCCCCGATGGGCTGGGAGAGGGGGCTGTCGCGGGGGCTCTTTTGACGTGCCTGCCTGTTCCCTCCCACCCTGCAGCCTCCCCAAAAAGGCAGCTGCGTTCCCACATCCCCCCCCAGCGCCGCCCGCCCCGGCCAGCCCCGCGTAGCCCACCAGCATGGGGAAGGAGAAGACGCATATCAACATCGTCGTCATCGGGCATGTGGACTCCGGCAAATCCACCACCACCGGGCACCTCATCTACAAATGCGGGGGCATCGACAAACGGACCATTGAGAAATTCGAGAAGGAGGCTGCCGAGGTGAGGAGCCCGTCCCTCAGCGTGCCCCCACCCCTCAGTGCCACCCGTGGGCTTGCTCCACGCTGACCCCCACAAATATCCCACAGGCAATATTCCCCTTTTGCTGGCGCTGCCCTTCTCTTACCTTCTATTTCTCCCTTTGTTCCCGTCTATTTTTTACCCTCCGCACCCCTGGGTCTTCCCGACTTCTCTGGCCTTGGGAAAATAGGCCATTTGGGCGCTCTCCACCCTCTTTTCCGGAGCTGGGGGACTCCCTGCTGCTGGTTGCTAATGAGGGCAGGGGCATGGCGAGGTCTGCAGGATGGGTTAGAGAACCAGCGGTAATCGCCAGGATTCTGGAAAAGCCACAAACCGTGGTGTTTCAGGGCATGAAATTCCTTCTAAATATTGTGCATGAGGAGGACAACCTGATAATTCCTCACTGCCTAGTTCAGGGCTCCCCGAATTTCACTCTGAAGCAGCAGCTTCCAGTGCCTGCTGGAGAGATGGTGCAGCATCAGCTGGACCACTCATTTGATCCAGTTAAAAAACCCCGTTCCCATTTTTGTCAAGCAGGTGGTCTGATGTGTAGTGTGATTGGTAGCCTTTAATACAGAAAAGCTGGCTGGAAATCTGAGCCTTTATGTTAAATTCTGTTGTTTCACTCTTATAATGGTGGCATTTATAGCAATTTAATAGTATGTGCATTTAGCAGGCTGTCACACAGCAAAGCACCACCCAGTACCTGTAATGTGGCAAAGCCCAAGATTAAAGAGGAAGAAATAGCCTTGAGAAGAAGAAAAATGTGAATTGGAAGCTCTGAGAAATTAATGATGGTAAATTCTAGAGAGGTGGGTGAGCCGGGAACAGCCTGGTTGTGTTACGGATAGGGCAGCTCCTGTCACTCAGAAGATGGCTTGTCGTCATCGTTCCGGGAATCTTTAATGCAGATATCCCTCCTCTTTCTCCCCCCCACCTCCTTTTTTTTTCTTTTTTTTTTTTTTTTTTTTCTGGTCAAGATCATTATTCAGTGAAAAAAAAAACAAAAGAGATTTACAGAGCTGCCACTCTTGATTTGACATTTTGCTGTCGGTCTTTCTTAACCCTTTTAATTTGCCGATGGCATCTGAGCTAAACCCCCCATTTTCCTGCCTCGCTCCCAGCCCTTTTTTTCCATCCTTTAAGTGAACACCTTCTTCTCCATACAAAATAATCCCTTCGCCCTGCTTTAAAATAATTGCTGATATCCTCCCAAATTTCCCCCCCCTCCCCTTCTTTACCTACGGATCAGATAAGGCACGATAAGGTTATTGTAGATGTGATTGCAGCAATTTTAATTGAACAGACACTTTCACTGACTTGCCAGAATACGTGGGGACCAGAGGCTGCTATTAATAGCCTATTGACTGAGCTTACAGACTCCATTTTCTGATGCAGGGCTGGGGAAGGGTTTTCTTCCATTAGGTGGCATTCACAGGAAATGGAGGCCTGCGTGCACCCAAAAAGCCAACAAAAAAAACCCCCCCAGGGTCTGCTATTTTTTTTTTTTTAAGAGAAAAGAACAAGGATTTTTTTTTTTTTTTTCTTTTGACTCAAGGGCAGAGGTAACAGTATCTCTGAAAGAAGAGTTGTTCTATTTTTTTTTAAAAATAAATAAATCGGTATTTGTGGTCTCCGAATAGAAAGTTGTCCCTTCGCTGGGGTTTGTTCGGGGAAAATCAGGCTGGTTTTGGCACTGAACAGGGAAGGTATTGTGCAAAGCTAGATAATACCCTGGGTTTTTCAGCACCGGCTCTGGGTAACTGAATATACCCTGTGAAAGGAGGGAAACTGTTTGCTAAATAAAGGATCTCATTTGTCTTCACGTTGCGTGTGATGCCGAGCTCTGGGGGGGGGGTTTCATGCATGGTGACCAGCTGTTTGTGTACGTGGACATGGCTCATGGCAATAAGGGGCTGATTCCCACTCAGCTCCCACGGGAGAGCCAGGGGGTGTACTCTGTGCCTCAGTTTGCCCATGGAGAAGTGAGGGAATAGGCTGCTGGTGGGGGAAAGGCTGTGGGATGTGCTGATTGAGCTCCTGCCTGAGAACAGCCCATTGTTAATGCATTGCACAAATGCACCGTTCCTTGCTGTGTCTCCATTTCCAGCAGGTTGTAATGACTCCTCCCTGTTCCCCTGGTAAGAGGGAGGTTTGATGTGCATGCTGGAAAGGGTTAACCTTGCCCCATCCCTGGAAGTGTTCAAGGCAAGGTTGGATGGGGCTTGGAGCAATCTGGTCTAGTAGAAGGCATCCCTGTTCATGGCAGGGGGGTTGGAATGAGATGATCTTTGAGGTCTTTTCCAACTCAAAACATTTTGTGATTCTATAAACCTGCAAGCTCCTTCTCTATCCCCTTGCTAAATTCAATGTCAGGGGGATGTTCAGGAGCAGAGATTTGATTCTGGATTTTTCCATCCCAGTGAGAGCTCGCAGCTTCCCAGTGAAGATGGGGCAGCACATTCTCGACCTGGTGTCCCCTCTGAGGAGGGGAAGGCTTGCCCCTGGCTTTAGGATTTTGCCTGTAATCCTCCAGAGCAAGCTGCAAAGTCATCGCAGCACTCAGCTGTTATGAAACAGGCTGTCACCATTAATTCCTTGTGCTGGCTGAGAGTGGGGCTGGAGCGTGGGAGCTGGGGCAGTCCAGCCCCTGGGCATGGTGTGGGCAGGGCAGGTTTGGATGTGATGCTGCATTAGCTTTCTTGGCCAGGCTCATCACTCAAGTGTTTGGTACCTGCTGTTGGGGAGTGCTTCCCTCTGACCCATGATTTGTAACTGGCCTGAAGAAACCCCAATTGCAGGGAACAGTGGGATGGATGGATGGATTTATGGATGGATGGATGGATGGATGGATGGATGGATGGATGGATGGATGGGAGCAGGGTATCACATCTCTGACCTTGCATAGCAGTGGGAGCCCATTAAATCACACACAGATGGCCTAAATTCCATTCTCTGTCTTAACAAAAACTCTTATCTGAGGCCAAGAGCTGATGATTGATGCTCATTAACCCTTTGCTTTGTCCAGGCTCCCCAGACTGCCCCAGCACACAGTGTGGTGAGCAAGGGGTGGGCTCACCCTGCCCAATCTCCTCCTTGGCAGGACCCCAGCTCAGACTGGGAGCTCCACCTCCATCCTGGAGGGAGATCTGGCTCTCCCTGATGTCATGACGTCAAAGGACACAGCCCAAAGGGGAAGGCAGTTCAGAAGTGCCACTGTGGTTTTACCAGGGAATGTGCTTTATCACAGGGCAGAGAGATTTACTGTAGCTAATCTCCCCCAGCGTGATTTTATGCATTACAATGTTGGCTGAGATTTTGGCCATTTGGCAACAACAGTTGGTCTGCCTGCAGCTCACAGTAGCTTTTCCTGTGAATTTGCACACTCTGTGGCAAAAATCAGTCATGCTTCTATTCTGCTCGTAGCAACCATCTCTCATTTAATCTTCTTTTAACCCATTCCACTCCTACACCTCTGTCACTCTCACAGCAACGCCCTTTTCCACCAACCAGCTGCCTCACAGGTTTGATTCATAGATTAAAATCATAGAGCCAGAGAACCATTTAGGTGGGAAAAGCCCTCCAAGATCAAGTCCAACCATTCATTCAGCATTGCCAAGCCCACCATGAGGCCATGCCTCTAAGTGTGCATCACTGTGGAGCCGTGGGAAATAGAACAAGATCTCATTTCAATAACTGCATTAAGATTAGGAAATGGGATAAGTATATAAATGTCCTCTCAGTGATATTTAGTGTGACAAGAAGCAGCTTTCCACATTGCTGTACAGTTCAGTAGCATTGTGATTTCCCAGCAGCAGTGCAGGACCATGGTGTTGAGAACAATATCTCATTTCTCCTGTATTCATTAGTGACTAGATCATGGTTGTCACTGAATTCAGGGAATTTCGCCCTCAGTGTGACCCCCTGCCTGTGTGAGCTTGGGAGGTGCCCTGGAGGGTGGGTGCCCATCACCAGTGCTACGGGCTTGGGTTTCTCACTGGTTCTTGTCTCTGTGTTGGCCAGATGGGGAAGGGGTCCTTCAAATACGCCTGGGTGCTGGACAAGCTGAAGGCTGAGCGTGAACGTGGCATCACCATTGACATCTCCCTGTGGAAGTTCGAGACCACCAAGTACTACATCACCATCATTGACGCACCTGGGCACAGGGACTTCATCAAGAACATGATCACTGGGACCTCCCAGGTGAGAAATGGGGACCAGAGGATGGGGGGCTGCTGAAGGTGGGAGGCTGAGACTTGCTGACAAGCCCAGAGTCACACAGGGGTGCTGTTGGAGTCCTTTAGGAGGTGGGTACTTGAGAGAGCAGACGTAGAGGAGCGTTGACCAGGGTTCACCCAGGTCACTCAGCATGCCATAGTTTGGAACTTCCCTGAGCACCTGGGAGAAAGGGTGCTTTGGGGCACAAAGATGTGGTTTCTCCACCTATGTGAGAAGGTGGGGATGAATATGGGCCTCTCTGGGAGCTGGGATGCTGTGAGTGACATGCCTTTGTGTGAGGATATCTCCATGTTGTTTTATCCTCAGCCAAATGAGGTATACAAAAAACTTTCAACAATCCACTATGTTTTGTTTGATAAAGGAGACTCCACCGATCTTTTCTCCTTCCTTTTCCTTGAAACAGCTGTCTTTGTCCCATAAACCACATCATATTGCAAATTCAGTGGTCTACCATGCCAGGGTAGGGTGGTTTCCCCTCATTGCACTGCTGGACATTCCTGCATCTCCCTGTGGTTGATGGGTGCTGGATGAACCCCACTACATGCCCAGTGAGATTCCCATGGTGATGCCAGATGGGTTGGACATGGCTTTCTGGCAAACCCAGGCAGCTTCTGCTGTGGGCTCTGGGTACAGAAGTAACCTGGGGAACAAGGTTTCCATGTCTGGAGTCTCACCCTTCACCCAGGGAGGTTATTTGCAAGACTTCAGTAGGTTTTTAAATGAGGCCTTGTCTGTGGATAGTCAAGATGTGGATAGTCATGACTCCTGGTCAGAGTCATGCAACCCCAAGGGATCCATCCTGGCTTCCCACCCACGGTGCAGAACCATGTGGAGCTGGCAAGTCTGAAACGACACAGTTGGGTCAGTTCTGAGGTGGATCAGCAGGGTTATGGGTAGCAGCTGGCAGAGAGCCTGCCCCAGCCACGAGCAGTGCTCATCTGGGACTCACTCAAAGCCCTCAGGGGTGTCACCAGGGCCGTGCTCCCCGGGGACAGCAGCACTTCATTAGCTCTCTCCTCCCAGGCTGACTGTGCCGTCCTGATCGTCGCTGCCGGCGTGGGTGAGTTTGAAGCCGGCATCTCCAAGAACGGGCAGACCCGTGAGCACGCCCTGCTGGCTTACACCCTGGGGGTGAAACAGCTCATCGTGGGCATCAACAAGATGGATTCCACAGAGCCCCCCTACAGCGAGAAACGCTACGATGAGATCGTCAAGGAGGTCAGCGCCTACATCAAGAAGATCGGCTACAACCCAGCCACAGTTCCCTTCGTGCCCATCTCGGGCTGGCATGGAGACAACATGCTGGAGCCCTCTCCCAACGTAAGTGTGTGTTGTCTTAGACTTCTTGCCCCCCCCGCCCCGATGATCCTGACTCAGGCTGCAGATGACCTTCATGCTCTGAGAACATTTCAGGCACCCGTTGTGCATAACGGCCCGTGCTGGCAGCAGAGACGACGTGTCACGTAGCTCTGATTGGCCCCGGGCAGGATGAATGGGTGCACTGTTTGTGGGCTGTACCCAGGCCAGACAGCCCAGCAGCTAAACATGAGCATCTTCAGGAGATGAATCTGTCTTGCTTTACTTCTGGGCTGGGATCTGAAGCTTTCACATCGTCAGTCTCACAGTGACGTTGGAGCCTTCCCCTGCCATTGTCACTCTCAGCAGGAGCGCCGTGTGTGTTTTCAGGGCATTGTGTTCCGAGGGAAATAACACGATCTGGTCTCAGGCTTGGAATGGTTCCCACCATGCAGCCAGGCTTCCTTGTGCTGGGTATCAGGTCCCCCTTCCCATCGATCCTGTGTGCCACTGGGGTGGCCTCATCTCCCGTTCCAGTGCTGGGACCTCACTTCTTCAGGTGACATTCTCTTGAGGAGGTACCAGATTTCTCATGCCAAAACCATGATTCCCTGGAGCATCCATTTGGGGCTGGTCCTTGTCCAGCTGATTTTTACAATGCCTCTTCCTCTGTAATGGGGATGGTGGGGAGACAAAGGCAGGGTGCTCTGGGTGGGCCTGTGCCATCATTTCTTGTGATAGAAAGAAGAGCTTGAGAGGGACAGAGACTTCTTGACAGACAGGCTGCTACCTGAGCTTTAGTCTACTAAAGAATAGATGGGCTGGAAAGTTCTGGCCAGAGCAAAGTTCCTGCTTTCCTGATGATTTCTCTATGACCTTGAACAAGTCGCTCAGATGAGAAACCCCAGTGATCTCTTGTGAAACCAATGGGAAATTTGATGCTTAAGGGGGCTTAAGGACATCACCTGTGGATTACTGGGTAGGGCTCTGTGATGAGGGAGGCAATGCATGAGCATAGCAGCAACTGAGGGAGTCAGGGATCACAAGCCTGAGCTAGAGGATTGTTGCAATGCAAACTCACACTATTGTGAAATGCAGCTCCTGCCTTGCACAGGAAAGGCAGCTCTCCCGGGCTGGCTTGGAAGGAAGGAATTGTTGGGGTGCTTGGGAGATTCCTGTTCCCTGCAGAGCAGAGCTGGGATAAAGGTCAGCCAAGGCTGTGCCAAACCCAGCCCTGTGGTTCCTGGGTGCCTCAAATCAGACAGGTCCCAAATGTCAGCAGCTGCTGGGCTGGGAAGATGATCCCAAACAAATCTCCTATTAATAGGCTGCATAGGGGAGGCACAGAGCAGGAGGGGCTTAGCGGCCTCTTTCCTCTGGAGGGGTCTCAGGGCAGGTCCTCAGTGTGATGTGCTGCCCAAGAGAAAGTAGGGGCTTAAAAAACTCTCCCTGTTGTTGTAAGGAGGCAGCTGGGTTTCCAGGAGCTGCCTGAGCTAGGGAATTGGGAAGAAAGCCTGGTCTGGTGTGGAACAGCATGAGCTTTGCTGGAGAGGGTGCAGGGACAGACTCATCTTCCCCATATTGCACCACCTCTAAGCAAGCTCGAGCAGGAAACTGGTGTAGATATCTCCCCTCTCCTTCCTCACCCAAAAAAAGCTCTGATCATTTTCACTCACAATTTCTGGACAGGTTTCACTGAAGCACAAGGCAGTCAAGTGACTTGTCTGTCAGGGGACTTATCAGAAAGTGGGGATTGGAGCCATGACGTCCCTGCAGCTCCTGCCACCTCTGAGCAAGGGGGGGGTGTGGTGGTACGTCAGGCTGGAGCCAGCTCTGTGTGGGAGACTCCAGCCCACATCCCTGTTGCACAGAATCCCAGGGCCAACTGCAGAAAAATGACAGCTGGGCCGTGCTTCCATCAAAATTTGACATTTAAGAGCTTTTTGGCAAATGGGGTTTTCTGTGAAGCAGCTTTCTCTTGCTGCAGCTGGCAGAATGGGGCCATTCTGTGTGGTTTGGGAGGCTCAGCCCAAATGATGGGATGCTGCAACACAAACGCTCCCATCTGTGGTGCCAGGGAGTGAGGGCCTGGCTCTGCATCCTCAGCACTGGGGTGTGTGGGTGGGGGTGTTGAGATGCTCATGGGCTGGGGAAAATCAGAGAAAAACGACTGCTCTGTAAAATAGACTTAGGGTGCAAAAGAGCTGGAGCTCAGCAGTTGTTGTGGGGGGCTGGGAGCTGAAGCTTGTCTGCCTTTCAGGGTTTGGTCATATCCTGCTTTTGCCATAGGAGTGGTGGAGTAGGAATTGCTGCTTGGGAAGCAGATTTGGGGATTACATAAGAGAGGTTTTATCATAAGAGAGGTTTTATTTGGTTGGCCATAGAAGGCAGCACAAAACAGGGTTTGCAGTTTCTTCTCACCCTGGAGCCACGCTGAGGTTTCACAGGGGAGATTTGCTCCCAGAAGGTGTCTAAGTGTGCCTTTATCTGATTTTTGGGATGTCAGAACTTCCCTGGATAGAGGGACTGCTCTGGCAGCCGGGTGTCACAGGCAGAGGTTGCCATTTTCCCATGTTCCCAAGCTGTGAGGGGCAGAGGGACGGGAGCTGCAGGCATATGGTGACTGTCACCCTCGAGAGCAGAGCCTGCGGGCGGCGGCCACGAGGGCAGCGCTGGCACAGGTCCCTGCCCCGCATTTGGGCCATGCAACAGCCGGCTGGGGGAAGGTCTGAGTCATCCTGAGCATCACATGAGGCTCCCTCACTGGCTGGATGGAGTTACCATTTTGCCAGGCTGGTGCCTGGTGCTGGGACTGGCTGCATGGCAAGAGCTGCAGTGCCCTGGGGAGAACCCACTGCAGAAGTGTCCTCAGGCTCCTCCTGCCACTGTCACCAAGGAAGGCAAGTGGTGTCAGACATGACCCCCTGAGAGGGGCTGATCTGAACACTTTGGATGCAGGCTGAATTCCCTGGCTGCACCCAGCTCTTTTCCTCGCTTCTTCCAAAATGTAGTACAGATTGCAGGATAGGTAACCAGCCTTGGCATAGGCTTATCCTCTAGGCATGGTGTGAGACCAGGGGCACTTCAGGGGTGCTGTTTCACCCCAGCCCTGTTCCTGTTGCAGAGTGCCACTGGTGTTGGTGCCTAAGGGAAAAGCCATGTCCACGAGGTGTGTGATGGGTTTGGGGCATGTGGGAAGCGTTTGACCTCAGAATGGGAAAATATCATCTAACCCTCTCTGTCTGCAGGGAATGGCTTTGCAGACTCTGATCTCTGCTTGTTGTATTGGGGCTGCTTCAGAATCAGGACTGAATCTTTCTTGCTGGAAAGCTCCAGGTGTTGCTACAGCTTCCAGATGTGCAGTGTCACTCCAAGAAAGCACTGCAGTTTCCTGCATCAAACCACAGCTCCTGACAAGCACATTTCCATTCCTCCCTCCTCTTTTCTGGCCAGTTTTAGCTTCAAGAGTCCAATTTAGGACTGGAGCAGGGACCATCTGTGAAAAACAATTCTATTCCTCATAAGTCCCTCAGTGCAAGGCTGAGTTTCCAGCATCCTCCCAAGCCAGGGTTTAAAATCCAGACCCCAGAGGGGTGATAGCAGGAACAAGTGGGGAGAAGCATCTGTCTGGAGCTTGTCTTGAAGAACCTTGGATCCCAGGACTGAAAGTTGGGAGCTTTGTAGGTGGGACTTGGCTGCAGAGCCTGTGGTGCCTGTGCTGAGGGCAGCATTGCTGGAGGGCAGGTCCCAGGTAGTGCAGTGCCTATGGGTTGGTGTTGGAAGTGGGAGCTGTGAGTTTGCTGGTTTTAACCACTTCCCTTCTTTCTCTTCTGTTAATGGATGCCTTATTCATTTCTAGAAGACAGAGGGGCAGATTGAGCAAAGAGGGACAGATAAACTTGCAGTGATGATGGAGTGGAAGGAGCTCCCAGCTCCCAGATGAAGCCAGGACAGGGCTGGACTGACCCCATGGAGGTTGCCCTGGTGGGACACCTCTCTGGGTTCACCTCTGGATGCTGAGGACAGGCACACTCAGTGCAGGTAGGAAGTGCTCAAGGACAAGTTGAACAAGGCTTGGAGCAACCTGGTCCAGTGGGAGGTGTCCCTGCCCATGGCAGAGGGGTGGAATGAGATGGTCTTCAAGGTCCCTTCCAACCCAAACTGTTCTGTGATTCTGTGATTCTATAACTCTGTTGTTGCTGCTCCCTTTCCAGATGCCTTGGTTCAAGGGCTGGAAGGTGGAGCGCAAAGAAGGCAACGCCAGTGGGGTGTCCCTCTTGGAGGCCCTGGACACCATCCTGCCCCCGACCCGCCCCACAGACAAACCCCTGCGCCTGCCCCTCCAGGATGTCTACAAGATTGGAGGTGAGAAAAAGCCTTGCCAGTGTCCCTCTTCCCTCTACTTTAACAGAAGCCTTCATTGCATGGAAATTTGGGAATGACATTTCCAGGGGTTGGGAAACTGGAGGGATTGGACTCTTCAGAGTGGAGATAATACTGGGGAGAAGGGTGATAGCTCCAGGGCAGAGACCCCCTTTGAGCCTGGGCTGTCTGGGGTGGAGGTGGACATGCCCAAAGGTTCCCAGGAGCAGCAGGTTTGCGAGCTCTCCCCAGGGAACATACGATGCCGAAATGGCTGCAAGTTTGTGTGCCCCAGAGGTCGTGGCTGGCCAGGAGACTTGCAGGCAGCAAAAACATTCTGTGACCCAGATGAGGGACAAGACCAGCAGGGAGGGCCACTGAAGCTGATGCCTCGACCTGCCTGTGCTTCCCAAATGCTGATGTCCATCATCAGCACCTCCTCCTGCCGAGCTGGACCACGGCACAGCCATGTAGGGAGCGCGTGTCCCCTTCCCTCTGCAGAGGTGATGGGGACACTTTTCTGAGCTATAAATACCCCTTGAGCTCTCTGACCTGCTGGCAGCAGTGGGCATTCCTGCTGACTCCCCAGCTGCTGGATTCGGCAGGCACAGCCTTTTCCAGCCCTTTTCCACATTTTCCCAAGGGCACATGCACTGCAGAAGCCAGGCAGGCCTTGAACATGGGATTTAGCAGGGTTTTTAATGTAATCCTTTGTCTGTGACGGAGATGAAAGGTGGTGAGCAGGTCTATGTCCTCCCCTAGCTCAGCTGAGGCAAAAAGATCTGGTTTTACCATGAGGCAGATCCTTGGAAAGCAGAGACACCATGGGAATAGGGGAGGTGGAGGCACCAGGGTGGATGTGGAAGTGCAGATGTCTCCAGTCAGCCTTCCCAACCTCTTTTCAAGGTTGTTCCTCTGAACAATCCTTCACCTCCCTCCAAAGGTGAATTTTACCACAGTCTCCTGATAACACAGGGTATAAAAATCCCCTTCATTTAACGAGCCACCCTCATAGCTGGTGGTGTGGCCATCAGGGATGTGAAATCCGCTGGAGATATCTTGCTTTTGCTGAATCCAGGCTACAGCCCAGGGATACACCAAGCAGATTACATTTCATTGTGCTCTGTCCTTGTCTCCGCAGGGATTGGCACAGTCCCCGTGGGCCGAGTGGAGACTGGAATCCTGCGGCCTGGCATGGTGGTCACCTTCGCACCTGTGAACATCACCACTGAGGTGAAGTCCGTGGAGATGCACCACGAGGCCCTGAGCGAGGCTCTGCCTGGGGACAACGTTGGCTTCAACGTGAAGAACGTCTCGGTCAAGGACATCCGCCGCGGGAACGTCTGCGGGGACAGCAAGTCGGACCCGCCCCAGGAGGCGGCGCAGTTCACGTCTCAGGTGAGCAGAGATGGTGCTGCCACCACGCACGGTTTGTCACCGTCCCCCGGCTCCCAGCCTTGCCCTGACACTGCTCTGTCCCCGCCAGGTGATCATCCTGAACCACCCTGGCCAGATCAGTGCTGGCTACTCGCCCGTCATCGACTGCCACACCGCACACATCGCCTGCAAGTTCGCCGAGCTGAAGGAGAAGATCGACCGGCGCTCCGGCAAGAAGCTGGAGGACAACCCCAAGTCCCTGAAATCGGGGGACGCAGCCATCGTGGAGATGATCCCCGGCAAGCCGATGTGTGTGGAGAGCTTCTCCCAGTACCCACCCCTCGGTAAGGGAACGGCTCCTGGGAGGTCTCTTGCAGAGGGTCATGAAGGCCCTGTGGGTGTGGAGCTCACACCAGACATGCTGAGCCTCTCCCAGTACTCCCCACCAGTCAGACTGGGGAGGGAGCTGAGGATATTTTGTTGCTCCCCCATGTGCTGTCCCATGGGCTGGGACAGACTCTCTGCCAAGCTGGGTTTCCAAAAGCAGGGCTGGGCTTTACCTCTGGGAGCAACAAGACCTTTCCTTCATGGTTACCAAACCTGGTAGTCTGTGAACACAGAGACATTCTTCAGTTTCCTCATCTCTGCCCTAAAAGGAGCGGTCAGGAGAAGAAAGAGGGAAGTTTGCACAGCAGAGGCCACCTTTTAATGCAGGGAACTGCTGTGCTTAGATCCTAGAATGGTTTGGGTAGCAAGGGAGCTTAAAGAGCATCTCATTCCAACTCCCTGCCATGGACATGGGAAGGGACACCTTCCACTAGAGCAGGCTGGTGTTGCACATCTGGAAGCTCCAGCAAGAGAACAGGTGTGATCTAAATTTAATAAGTAGTAATTTAAACAGAGAGGAGCCTCGGGACTAGCTTGGTGGTCAGAGGGAGGGTTGATAGCTCCGGACTGGGTTCCCGCAGGGACCCGCTCCCAGGAGATGGGTGTAGATCCCCCCCATCACCCTCCCAGAGGAGCTCAGCCTCAGCATTCCCCTCACACCTCCCCTCTCTCCATCCCACAGGCCGCTTCGCTGTCCGTGACATGCGGCAGACCGTGGCCGTGGGCGTCATCAAGAACGTGGAGAAGAAGAGCGGCGGGGCCGGCAAAGTCACCAAGTCTGCCCAGAAGGCCCAGAAGGCTGGCAAATGAATCGTGGGCTCCCAGTGCATCGCGCAGAAACCATCCCTGACACCAGGACGCTGCCACCGTCTCCCCCGGGCGCACGTGTGCACATCAGCTTGTAAGAGTTTATATGTCAACGACTGGATGCTCACCATTAAGGTCCAGTGGAAATTCTTTAAAAGGAAAAGCATGTTCCAGCGTTTGTGAGGCTTCATGTTAATTTTACCAATAAAACTGGTACAACATCCACAGTGGAAAAAAAAAAAAAGAAAAAAAAAAAAAAAAAAAACCCCACCCAAAAAAAACCCAAAACAAACCAACCAACCCAAAAGGTGTGGAGCTGTGTGTATGTGTGTGTCACTGGGAGGGGCTGGCTTGGGTGGGGGTTGGGTGGTCCCACTTAGAGCAGATGGCGGGGATGGGCTTGGGAGAGGCTGGGATGGAAGTTTGCAGGAAGCAGGAGAGTTGGGCACTCATTCAGGCTGTCACTCACACCCCTTAACCAATGCAGGTATGTGGGTTGATTCCCCCAGCCTAAAGCAGCAGCTGCTCTTACAGCAGTTTTAATACTCTCCTTAACCTGCTCAATCCTCTGATACCCATCAGGACCTTTATTATAATTTTTTCATGCAAAATCAGCTTAACTTCCTAGAATTATGCTATGGAAAGAAAGGAAAATGGTATCCCCCATCCCTCTTGGAAGGGCAAGCAGCATCGCTTTGATTCTTTGTAATACCCCATCATTTTGGGAGAAGTGACAGAGTCTGCCTTCTCTCTTCACATGCTTCTTCATCTCTCACACAGTGGATCCATCAGTCCTTTCCAAACAACACAACAGGAACATTTCTCCCTGACTGAAGCCCAAACATGACTCAAGACTCCCACGAAGCCCCAAAACTCATGGTCTTCACACCAGGATATGTCTTGTGCCCCATTACAAACTTGCAGTCTGGGGCAAGATGTTCACCTTTCCCAACTCCACCCAGTGCAGCTGGCCCAGTCCAGAGGGTTGTGGTTTCTGAGTGGTTAGGGTTGACCAAAAACCAGTAGGAGCTCTGAGGAGCAACAGAGTGGGAGCACGGAGTGTGAGGAGGAGCGAGAGGCGGTACAGCGGGGCAGGGAGATGGAGGGAGGTGCTGTGAGAGATGCTGCTTCCACCACAGCACCTCGGGGACATTTCCAAGGGACTTTTCCTCCCTGAAGGCACCATTAGGCATGTGCTGGGGCATCCTGAGGTTGTTTGTGCCCATGACAAGGCTTTCAGGAGAAGCCACAGCACCGGGAGCAGATGGCTGTTCGTGGGCTCTGTGAAGGGCAGCCTCGCACAAGCTCCTTCCCGGGAGAGCTCCAGAGGCACAAGTATCATTGCTGTTTGTGTCAGAGGAGCCCTTAATGATCCTAATTAACATCTGATGCTCTGCAGTGCTAAGTGTCCCCAGGCAGAGCCTCAAGGAGCTGACATCAAGCTGAATCACAGGCAGCGCTGCATGAAGTCACCCTGCCTGCTCCCCCAGCACCCTCCCCATCCCATGTCCCGGTCTGACAGCACAGGGACCTGTACCAGCTCCCTGAGCCACGCTCCCCAAAACCGTACACAGGCCACTGAGGCTCCTCACCCCTCTCCACACCACCCCCACCCACCAGCTTCATCCATAAAAATCAGTGTGATGCCCAAGGGCTTTGCAGTATTTGGGCTCTGTGAAGTGCCGTGTCCCTGGCATGCCACAAATGGGAAGGGGATTTGGGGATCCCTGCAGGCACAGCACGACCATGGGAGAAGGCTGTTCTCCCACGGACAGTTTAATCTCATCTTCCAGCTCCTCCTGCATTTCCCAGCTCCTGAGGCATGTTGTCCCCAGGCCAGCATGGCAGACTTGTGCCGCTTCCTGAGCATTTCTGAGGAAGAGAACATCTTCATGTGCATGTTTTTCCTCTGTCCTTAAAAGCAGTGGGAACAGGAACTCCTGTGGGAATATCACTCCCACGCTGTTCAGGAACCTCCAGCTCTCAGGTCCTCAGTGCAAGCCAGTCCCTGGCACAGCAGGAGTGGGGACAACCTTGGGGTCAGGCACAAAGTCTGCACCTCTATTGCTATTTTAAAAGTAAAACCGAGTCTGACAAAACCACAGCTACGTTTCCATAGAAATAAGCCAGGGGAGCTGTGAAAGATGCTCTGGGAGCGGTGCACAAGTGGTGTGGTAATTAACAGTGGAACTGCAGAACAGGAAAAATATAAAACCCCGAGGATTTAACTCAGACTTGCTCATGGCTCACAGCAGGGCCAAATTTTCAGCTTTATTTCACTGTGAGTTGGCACCCCAGGTGATCTGCAGGAGCAGAAAGAAGAGACAGGGCCTGAAGTGATATTTCAGCAGCAGCATCCCTCATTTTGGGGAATTTCAGTCAGGATGTGTAGAGAGGCATAATTAACAGAAATATTGTAATTTAAACCCACTTCAAAGCATGAGGCTCAAAACAGAAAATTGAGTATTCCGAATTTCTGGGGATCTCAAATCAATATCAGATGAAGCCACGACCTGCCTCCAGCCAAGCCTTGAGTTGAATCCATTGTGGATTTGTGTTTTGGGATTGGATCAATGACCCAACAGGTGCACTGGGGATGATGCTCAGTTTGGCATGACTCACTTTGGGGTTCTACTAAAATGACAAGCAACCCGAAATCCAGCGGCATTTTTTTTTTTTTTTTTTTTTTGGAGGCGTTTCCCATCCCAGTGCTCCCTGCAGGCTTCGCGGTGGATGATTCCCCTCCGCAGCAGCCTCCGCCACGCCATCTCGTGGAAGCAGGCACGAAGTCCTTCAGGAACATCTGCCAAGGAGGGGAAATGCAGACCCACGTCCCTCATCCTGGCAGGCAGCGCACCTGAGGCGGAGCAAAAAAAAGGCTCGACCTCGGGAGTTGCAAAGCGCTTATTGTGATTTCTTTGGGGACCAGTGTTTGCAAATGTGATTGTGTTACCTGAAATTTAACTCTGGTGGGGGAAAAATTACCAGAGGTTGTAGGAAAGTCAAAAAAATCAGACGTGATTTGACTATTCAGCTGGGGATCAGCTTTTCAAGAGGTGGCTCAAGAAACCAGTGGACCTGGAAGAAGAGAGAGGGAGAGAGAGGGGTGGAGGGGCTGGATGTGAACCAGCATCCAGTTTCCAAAAAGGACACCCTGTGCACAGCATGGCACTGATGCCTTGCTGGGGTTTCCTGATGGAGAAGGGAAGATTCCTTGAATGGGAACATCCTCCAAGGAGTGAACAGACATTTCTGCACATCCCCACGCTGGTGCTGGCTGCTCTTGTGACATCCACTAGAGAAGGAGGAATGAATCCCTTCTCTTTTCCCACCTCTACCCTCGTGTCTGGCTGTGTGCTGTTAATAATTTAAAGTAAGTTTTCTTAATCCACCAGAGCTGATTGGCCAACTCAGCAGGCGTTTTGGGCTGCTTTAAAAAATTTATAAGGTTTTTGCAAGACTGCAAGTGGAATCCAGGCTGCAGATGCTGAGCTGGGTGAATTTGAACCGCCTGCTGCCCTTCTGCACTTAGGAGGCGAATTAAAGCATCAGCCACAACCCCTTGTCAGCTCGGGCACATCCCTGCAGAGACCCAGAAATGCTGGTGTGGAGCCTTTTGTGGCAGCTTGGACACTCAGAAATGAGTTACAGAACTTCCTCTCCAGTTAAGGCAGTTCCTCTCCCATTGCTCCCTTCATCTGTCACTGGATTTTGCTGAACCTTAACCCCACCAGGGCAGTGAGGTCCTGCCTGTCTCATGTTGACTCAAAACTCTAGCTGACATCTGGAGCATTTGAATAGCATTTGGAGACATATCCCACTATGGGACAAGACCAAGGAGAGGTTTCCTGACCTTCCATCCCATTCCTGCTCCTTTGGAAACCAATGTCACTGACTGCCAGGGAGGCCAAGGTATCCTTTGGCCTCCTGAACACCAGCATTCCCAGAGGACATCACCCAAGTGGATTCTGTTGTTGCCTGCTGGTGGTGAAGGTGCTGAATCATCTCTGGTAGAGGTGGGAATGATGCACATGCAGCACCAAGTGACTACACAACCTTGGAAGGGGATTTGAGGTCCACATTTTCAGGTGCATCTGCAGCTGGGAAAGCACAAAGCAGCAGCTCTGGCCAGGGCAATGCACCATTCTCCATCCTTCTCTTGGCCTGTGCCTTCACTCCCACACAGAGATATTGCTGAACTGAAGGAGAAATCAGAGCTGTAGCACAGCCTGAGGTCCAGCTCTGGACCAGACCCCCTGCCTCCCACCTTGGGCATCATTTGGCCACAGCTCCAACATTTTATGTAGAGGTACTGCAGCGCCTTCAGACAACTCCTTTCAGCTCCATTCACAAACACTCCTTTGCTGTCTACAAATTTAGGGTGGCCTGGTTTTGCCTGGTTTAGATGATTTGTAATCAACCCCGTGTCTGGCACTGTTCTCCTGCCTTAGATCTGCTAAATGCTTTCTGCGATCCCAGCCAGCCCCAGCGAGCGCCTGCCTGCCGAGCACTTAGAGTGATGAGGCTGGAAGCAGCCAGGCTTTGGGACGGGGAAACAAGGAGGGGAAAGAAGGGAGGAGGCTCCCCAGATATCAGCTCCGAGTGCAGGTGATGGGTGGGGCAGCAGTCACTTGGCACTGCTGGTTTCAGAGCCTGGGTTTTGGTGGGGAGTGGAGCGCAGGGGGTTGTTGTGTGTGCCAGCCCCTGCCACAGCTCAGACATCAGCATGAGGGGAAGATCCTCACCGGTGTGAGCCAGCTCTGAGGGCACAGCATGGAATCCTTCCCCAGCACTGACCTGGAGGACAAGCGAGGGCAGCTCGTGCCAGGCGGGAGGTAGCCGTGATTAATGGAGCTGCACCGGCCTCCTGGAAGCTGCGAGCAGTTCCCATCAGAGCGATTGCTGGGAGGGAAGTGTGCTGCTGCTGCTGCAGGTCAGTATGCTGTGGTGCTGTCACCAGCCACAGATCTCCACAGGGACCACAGGAAATGTGCAGAGAAGGGGGACAGGGAGGGGTGGCTGAGGCCGACCACACCTTCAGGTGGCATCAAGTCCCTCTCTCAGGGTGGCCTGAGCCATGGCCAGCTGACAGCTCGTTTTTAAAGCCGCCCTCCCCTGCTCTGCCCACTGCCTGCACATGCAGGCGAGCACACTGAGATGCTGAATGAGAGGTTTTGAGGGCACAGCCAGAGTGTCCAGATGCCCAGAGGACAGGAACATCCTTTGGACCAGTGTGAGCGAGACAAAGTCGCAAGAACAAAACAGGGCCTGCATGAAAATCAGGCTGGGAGGGAGGGAAAGTCATCCTGCAGGAACAGCATCCGCACTGACAGGGAGGACCTGCCCCTCGGCTCTGTCCTGCCTTACCCAGCACAGAGATGTTTCACAGAGCCTCCCATTGCTCCCCACGGGCTCACAGGATCCAAAGTGAGCCCACAGAGAAGCAGCTTCATGAGCAGTACAAATGAGAGGGGTGCATTTTCCCTTGGATTTGTGTTTTGAGAAGTCACGGGTGAGTTCTCTGATGTCCATTTCAGCTGTGAGTGTGCATCACCATCTCCTGCAGTGAGGAGATCTCAGGGTTTCTGTCCTCTCTCTGATCACATATTTTCACTCATTGCCATCTAAAAGGTCCCCAGAAATCTTTAATAAAGAAGATAGAAATTGCCCATAAGCTCTGCAGTTATTAAAGGAGGGAAGAGAGATGCAGATGAGCGTGCACCAGCTTTCCTTAAGACCTCAGGTTAAAGATAAATAAATCATAAACCCCTGCCCCTTTATGTTCTTTTGATTTCCCAGGTGTCCAAGCTGAGAGACTAAAGCAAGCCTGCAGCAAAAGCTCATGGTGCAGAGAAACTACGAATTTAGTTACTTCAAGAGTTTTTCTTTGCAGATGACACATGGTATGCTGGGACAGAGGCAGGAGCATGGAGACAGCCACGTCTGCCTGGCAGCTTCCCAACAGAACATTTCCATTTTTTAACCTGAAAGATGGATCAAAAACAACCCTGTTAACTAAACCCAAAATCTAATAATCGTTCCTTAACATTTTGGATTGAAAAAAAATCAGAGAGCAGATTTTATTTTACATTTGGAAGAGGTGGTTTTGTTGTTTTTTTTTTTTTTTAAATCTCTCCCAATAATGAAGAGGTAAAATAATTAGCCTTAAAGCTTTTTAGTATTTTAGTAATTGGATTTCGTCGTCTAATGTGCCAAATCTGGAGATTTTGACCTTTCAGCAAGAAAGAAAAAGAATAATAATAATAAAAAAGAAAGAAAATAAGGCTTTTGCAACAGAAAAAAAGAAGAAAATATTTTTTCTCCCTGCATCTCCCATGCTGCCACCCTCCTTCTGGCAGGGAACCTCCCAGCCAGCACCTTGTACTCTCTTTCACTGCTCTTCCTTAAGGAATACCAAACCCCTGGGGCACGATGGGCTCATCTCCACAGACCCCCTGTGACCCAGCACAGCTCCCCAAGTGCTGTAACCCCAACAGAGCAGGAACCCCATGACATCCTGTCCAGCAGCTCCTGCCCCACACACCAAACCCCATTTTATGCCCCCAGCACCTACCAAGGTGGGGCCCTGGAAGGAGCCTCCCAGCCCAGGACACCCGGGGCCAGCTGGATCCTATTTAATTGAGCTGGTTTCTGCTCCACAGCAGGATGAAGTAGAGAGGAATCTGCTGTGCTCCTCCTCTCCGAGATGATGTGTCAGAATCAGCTATTTCAGTATGGGCTTATTTCTTTCTGATGACAACCTCCAGTCCCTAAATATTCATGCAGGTTTCAATTCAGCTTTGAAGTTGGTGGGAGGCAGGTGCTTGAATGGGAACAAAGCACCTAATGGGCTTTGTGGGACTGGGTCCCAGCCAGGATGCACTTATGATCCTGGGAGGTGTTTTACTGGGAGCAGAGCCAGTCCTGAGCTGGACTCCAAGCTCCTGAGACCTGGCAAGGCTGGAGGAGCTCATAGGTGAGACCAAGTTAGTTTTGTTTCTATAAGATGTATTTTGTGAAGAGCAAAGCACTGGAAAGGGGCTGCTAGTAGGAAGTCTTCCACATCTCTGAGGGGTCACCCCTGAGGAGCTCGTGGCCCTCAGGCTGTGGGAGGATGTCCTGGAGCAGCCTTATCTCTGGGGATGAGGTCCAAGAGCACAGAGGTGATGGAAATTTGGTGGTGTGGCTTTGGTCCTTGTGGGTGCAGGAGGAGGCAGAAAACCAAGGAGGTCAGGAGGAAGAATGTGAGCGCTGGGAGACATGAGGAATGACTAAGAGAGCTAAATTTACAGAGTCTGGGAAAAGGAAGGCTCAGGGGCAACGTGGTCATGGGCTAAAAATACCTTCAAGGTAACAAGTATAAATGAAGAAAGGGAATTACACGTGGTCTCAGAGGAGGTGAGGGCAGGAGATGGAGCTGGAGGCTGGTGATGGAAACGTGGAGAGCAGAGATGGGTAAGGAGACCTGGTCAGTTGGGAATTTGCCAGGGGAAGGGTCTATGTGAGGCTGAGTGGGGCAATGGTAAAAAGGTGACAGGGGAAAAGGGGTGGGCACCACTCCCTGGCGACCAAGGGGCTTATTTTCAGCTTTGTGGGTGCTCTGAGTGTAACCCAGTTTAACTCAAGAGAATTCACCCCAACTTTGCTTTTTTCCACTTGCTTCTCCTTCCACATACCCAGTCAAGTTGCTGTTCTTTCCAGAAACTGGTTTTCCTTACAGTGAGGCCTCCACAGCACAAATTAATATTAAACCTCAACAATTTTTATCACTCTTAGGAAGGAGGAATATAAAGTCCCTAGTTTAGAATGGAGTGAGTGTGTCTCCCTTCCAGCTTAATTCAATGTAACTTAGAGAGATTTCTGTTCATACAGTCAGACACTTCCAGCTGCACCTCAAGCTGATCTCATACAGCAGGATTTGTCCTGGCTTTTTCTGGAACAGCCTCCAAGGAGGTCGGTGCTGTCTAAGAACAGGACAGGAAGATGGATGGTAGTACAGAAATTTTGCATCCAATAAATATGTAATATAAAATAAGCAGCTCTGTCAGCAGCAGGATGAAGGAAGCCTGGCTTCTTATCAGCGTGTTGCTTGCAAATTCTGATTGAAGATTTTTAGTTGCAGGGAGGGGTGGCCTCCTCATGGGCATCTTTTCCTGTGCCTAGTAAAGATGAGAATACAGTTTAGAATCTGCTTTGGAGGGAGAGGGAGGAATCATTGGGGAGTCTTTGTCTATTTAGGCTTCTAATTTTAAAGAAAATTAAGCTGTACCCAAATCTCCCCATCCCAAATGCTGAAGCCTTCACTGAGCACTGCCTTCTGTTCTAGCCAGAAGTGTGCATCCCCCTGTCATATTCACCTTTCTCCTTTGGAAACCTGTAGATTTTTCCATTTGTGCGTATGAATTATCTTTCTCACAGTTTTTCCCCCCCCTGTGGGCTCCACTTGATTCTGAAGAACCATCACCCTCCTGGTTGAGTTCCTTGTATGAACCAGCCTCTCTTGGGTCAGGGCTGCCTGTTTTGAACCCAAAAATGGTTTGGCATGTGTTGGAAAGAGTCCCTTTTAGCCAAGCGAGTAAGACACATGAATAATCAATAGTCATGGGCTCTTGGAGGCTGTTTTCTGCTCAGAGAAGAGGATGAGGTGGTGGGAGGAGAGGGGTAACTGAAGCAGAAGGAGATGGGGGGACACTGGGTGCAGAAAGACCGAGCTGTTCATGTCTTTTCCCTTGGCAGGTTAGTGTTGCTGGGATGTTGCAGCATCCTGTACAAGAGGAGGTAAAACCATCTGCTTTAGGGTTTGAAAATAGCTCTGGAAGAAAGCTGTGAGTGACAAAACCCGGGCTACGGGTAGCACAGTTCACACAAACCACCAGCTGGGTGGGGATGGAGAAAGGGCTCTGGTTAAATGTTTCAAGCAGAAATGTATCCCTGGAGTCATTCTACATGTTTCTCACCAGTCACTTCTTACTATGTCTTAAAAATTGCCAGGGGACAGAGCATGGACTTGCTGTATCTTAACATGGATTGATGGATTTCACCCTACCTCCAGGGTCTAAGCTATCTGCCATGGTGTTTGTGTTCTGAAGCCATCACTAGTGTTGAAAGCAAAGGACTGACTCAGTATTCTGTTTGTTTGTGGAGACATAATGTCCTTGGATCAGATAAAAGCACCTTCCCCCTACTGTTTTTATATACCTCATTAATTCCCAGTGTTAATGGCTGTGTCCTGTCTTCTGCCACCCAGCAGAAGTGACAACACAACTGACTTCATTTCCAAAATTACCTGCTGCAGGCTCCGTGCAGGACATCACAGCTCGATTAGTGTTTGTGTTCCAGTTGTTCCCAAGAGACTGCTGCTCCTCTCAGGGCCACAACTCACCAGGCACTGTGCAGACTGGAGCAAGGGAGAGCTCCTGTGATCTGCTGGAGTGGCGTGTGGGGGAGGAAAATGGAAAGCCACGTGCTTGGGGTCTCTGTCATGTGCTTCTGAACACTCAACTACAACTTGCAGTGCCAACTCAAGGAATATTATCCGTAGAGAAGGAGTTAGAGATGCCTTGAGAGTCCAAGGTGAAGAAAAAGAAGGGGTGAGTCTAGAGCAGATCTCCACCCCCAGTTTGAGGCCTTTTCCACCTCCCAAGGACTGCTCTGTTTACATAAGTAGGCAATCCTTGATGCCACTTGCTTACAAGACCTTGCTCGTCTTTGAGGTTTTGCCTCCCTCCCAAGTGATGCATCAATCCCTGGCAGTGCCTACAACCACACTGTGTCTTTCCTCAGCCCATCCATGCCTTGGGAAGGGTGAAATCCCACCCCTTACCTTCCCCACTCCTGATTTTTGGTGCTCTCAGAGATACAAGATACCCAAAGCAGTGCTGCAGTGAGACATTGCAAATGACCAACTAATTAGGCAAAGAGGAATGTATTGACTTTAGATTCTTCTTTAGGGCTCACAGACTATATTAGTAATCTTGAATTTGTTAATTGAAAATTGCTTCCTCTGTTTGTTGTTGGCCTTTTTATGGAGGGGGATATTTCCTGCTTTGGGACTGCGTCACTGGATCTATAATAATGCACTTTGTACATTAGCGCCAGGCACATTTGTAATTGGCCACCCTATTAAAGAACACTAATGATCTTACAAGTGTTCACAAATAATGAATAGAATGGCCCCTCATTGAATTGAGTAATTTATTCGCTGACATAGTTGCAGATCTGTTTTTCCAGTATTTAACCCAGCTTTAGTTTTCTGCCTGCCTTGCAGAGATGGCTTCTCTTTCAGCCATGTGTTGGAGAGAATATGGGTCACAGGAATCACAGAGTTCATAAAAAATGTAGGGCTTCTCCTTGCTGGCTGTTCTCTTAACATTCATGGTAGGGTTTGGGGAGTGAATGGCAGCAGCTTTAATCTCAACTCTCCTCTTGTCCATTAGTTGTCAGTGGGATTGTCCTGATGAATTAGGAGAGGATCAAAAAGCCGGGACTTGAGAAGCGCACTCTGGAAGGTTATGTTGATTTTTCTCATTTAAATATGGATTTCAGGAAAAGCTGGCAACAATACAGGGTGTCAGGATTGGTTTACCAACTGCTGACTCTGCTAGAGAGGGAATGAAACACAACCCTGGGTGGTTCCTGCAGCCAGGAAGCTGGGGGCAACCATTTTGCTGCTTCTCCATGAATATTGTGTTGAGGTATTTGTGATGAAAGGAGCAGCCCATCTGAGTTTGTAATTCAATTTATGGACAAAAAGATCTTGTCCTAAAGCCTTGTTTACTTACAAAGAACATGCAGAAAGTGTGCAGTTCAGAAACTATCTGGGGTTTGTTGGGTTGTAGGGGATAGAAAAGTCACTGCATAGGAACTGATGATCCTGGGTTTGATTTTATTTGATAGCAGGTCTTCCCATTGCACTGCAATGAAGACTTTCCATGGAGGATAACTGTGTGGGGCAGGTACCTCTGCCCTATCTCAGGCTTCTGCAGCCTATTTCTCTTCTCCTGAGTCCTGTGAAGGTGGGAAGGTCAGAAGGAAGTATTGCTTGGGGCAGAACCAGCCATGGGGAGGCAATGGTGCAGCTGGACCACAAGCAGTGGGGTGTTAAGGAGGTGATTTGGGTCAGCACATCTGGAGGTGGACATTCCATGCTGAGAGCTTGGTCCCTGGGCAACTCAGTGACCCCACCCCATCACGGTGGGGTTTCAGGGCATAAAGGAAGCCGAAATTAGGTTTCCAAGTCCTAAGGTGGTAGGTTGAACCTTCAGGAAGCTTGGAGAAAGGGAATGACTTTGCACACAGGGATTCGTGGTGAGGGTGAGCACGTGAGTGTCCATGTGGAGATGGGATACGGTTTGGGTCCTTCCCGGGAAGCTGCAGCAATGTCTGCACCCGCTGCCAGGGGGGGCCATGTCGAACCCATGGGGACGGACATCCCATGGGCAGGGTGCTGCCCAGCCCTTCCCCTGGGGCTCTTGCAGAAGGAACCCACTCCTTGGTGGTTTGGGGAGAGATGCCAGAGCCTGGCTTGGGAAGGGGACGCTGGACATTCTGTTGGGGGCAGGGGGAAGATGCCCTTGATTTGAGAGGGGGATGCAGGATGGGGGAACAACTCCTTTGGGGAAACAATGCCAGATCCCGATTTTCTTGGTGGGGAACGGCCGGAGCCTCTTTTTCTTCTTTTGGCTTGGGGGAGGTGGGTGTAAACCCAGGTGGCAAACCCAGATTTTTGGGGAGGGGGTGGGGAAGCGGGAGAGGCTGCCGCCGGCGGGGATGCCAAGGGTTAAGGGGGCGGGCGGCGGCGGGGCGGCGCTGGCGGAGCCGATTGCAGCGGCTCCTGCGGCTTCGGCTGCGCCGGGCGCGGAGCAGCGGCGGGGAGCGCGGGCGGAGCCCCGCCGGAGCCCCGCCGCCCCCTGGCCCCGCCGCCCTCCCGCCGCCGCCACCATGGTGCAGAAATCCCGCAACGGAGGCGTCTACCCCGGCCCCGCCGCGGAGAAGAAGCTCAAGGTGGGCTTCGTGGGGCTGGACCCGGGCGCCCCGGACTCCAGCCGGGACGGAGCGCTGCTCATCGCCGGCTCCGAGAGCTCCAAGAGGGGCAGCATCCTCAGCAAGCCCCGCTCCGGGGTCTCGGGCAGCGGGAAGCCCCCGAAAAGGAATGCTTTTTACCGCAAGCTGCAGAATTTCCTCTACAATGTGCTGGAGAGACCGCGGGGATGGGCTTTCATTTACCACGCATACGTGTGAGTAAAAAAGGGTGGGGGGCAAACCTGATGGCAGAGACTCCCCTCGGGTTCGGTCTGCCCTCCTCCACCCCTCCCAGCCCCCCAAATGCGCCGAGGAGGGAGGATGCTCCAGCTGCAGAGCGGGTGCGGGGAGGGGATGCCGGGTGCCAGGGCTGGCTGGGGAGCCCCGGGGGATGCTGCGGGGGGCGGAGGCTGAGCCTCTCTCCCCCTCCAGAGCAATAGGGCCGCCGGGCCGGGCCACCGCTGCATCCCGCATCCCGCATCCCTCGCCCCAGCCCAGGCGGTGCTCGGAGACGGGGCGGGAGGCGGCGATGGCCATGCGGGGAAGGGGGTGGAGGGGGAGAAGGTGCCCCTGCAGAGCTGGCGGGTGACTTCTCGGAAAGGTGCGATGCACCGGCCCCTGTTCCCCCCTGCTCGCTCCTGCTTGCGGGGGAAGGGGCTGCTCATGCGGTCGGTGCAGGGGGTTGGAGCAGCGGGAGTGACGGGTAGCGACTGTTCCTCCGTCTTGCTTGAAATCACCATAGCAATGCTGAGAGCAGAGGAACAAAAAGCTCTGCTCAGGCACTGTCTCTCCTCCCCCCCACCCCCCAGCATCCTTTCTCCTCCCCGGCCCCATCTTTGCCTGTTGGGTGGCTGCGGAGGGTTTGGGGCTGGGTTTGGTTCTGGGGCTCTGCTCAGGGTTCTGGAGGTATTTCTTGTCCCCCCGTGGGAAGCGGCTGAATTGGAGATGTGTCTAGAAAGAAATGCTAATCAGTGTCTAGGGCTCCCTGCCTGCACAGCGCCCAGCGGTAAACAAAGGAGCATCCCTGGGTGCACATCCCGCCCCTGGCACCGGGTTTTAGGCAGAAATGGCCCAGTTGACCCGCGTTTGGCAGAAGGATGCCCATCTCTGAGGCACTGCTGCATAGGAGGGCAGATGACTTCCCGTTGTTCCCAGGACTGCAAAGGGTCAAGATAAATTGCTGTGTTACTGCAACTCCCTTCCCTCTGGGACTTTCCACAGTCCCACCAGGCTCTTCTGCAGGCCTGGGCTCAGGCTGTGGTGCTCATGCCCTCGGTGTCAGTGGTTGGTTTGGTATTTTTTGTTTCTGTGTTTTTCATCATGGCCAGGGCCTCTGTCAGCCCCGGCAGGAGGGTTTTTGGGCCCCGCCATCCTTTTGGTGTTAGGTTACTGTAAGATAAGGAGTTGGGATGTGCTTTCTGGTCCTCAGCCATTTTGTACATTGAGGCCTTCCAGGGATGTGTTGGTGGGACCAGTCGGAGAGGTGAGATCCTGGCTGGGTGGGAAGGGGAGCTTTTCCTTGCACTGCAGCAAGTTGAGGTCCCTGGGGGAATCTTGTGCCCCAAGGGAAATGGGAGAGGAGAACAGAGAGCATCTGTGGAGCTCAGTTGCAGTTACGATGAGGAGTCCAGTGCTGGGCATCCTGAGCATCCTTCATGCTCCTGGCCATCCTCTGGAGGTGGTTTATGTCACAAAACCTTCCAGAATCGTGTGGAGGGGCCGAGCATCCACGCTGTGAGCTGGGAGCTTCCCTGTGCCAGGGATGGGGATGTTGTGCAACGTGCCCTGTACGCTGTGAAATACAGGTGAGAGCCCAGACTGGGACACTGGGGTGGCAGTGCCAGAAATGGAAGGGACTGAAAACCCAATGACAAGCGGCAGGGGTAGCCCTGACTGTAAGAGCTTTATAAACAACTTAGGCTTCTTCAGCTACTGTATCTTAACTTCTGACCTGATTGGCTCTCTGCAGTGGCATTTGCTTGGGCAGCCAGGAGTGCTCCCAGGGCAGGAGCAGGGTCACCCCAAACAGACCTGTTCCCAGTGCCAGGCTGGGGTGCCCATCGGTTCTCCCAGCCCAAGCAGCTGTGTTTCTTCTGGGCTCGTGGCTCTACTTGAATCTGCTGTGATACCACATGGAACCATTGAAAACCATCCCCACCTATGCACCTGCTGGGAAAGGAAGGCTGAATTCAGGGCTGAAATGGTAATTGCACCAACGTCTGTGAAGCATTAGAGATATAATTATTTTTTTTTTATGGTGTACTGGGAAGTTATATGGATTCTGGTCTTCTGAACTGTACATACGATAGGTTTAGCCTTGGTAGTTTCTGTTTCGTTATTTAAAGAGCTGAAGGATTTGGAAAAGTTCCCACAAAGTCCCCAGGACAAGCTCATGCAGCAGTTACCAGCCCTTGCTGAGGCCAGCATGGCCTGTGTCGGGTCTGTGAGTGTTGGAATGGGGCAGGGAGGGGCTTTCCTGGGTTTCTGTAGCTGGAAGTCTGTAATCCAGACAGGCAGGACAGATAAAAAGCTTAGTGGCTGCATATTTGAAGATATGAGAGGATGGTGAGACTGGCTCAAGGTCATAAAGTTTGTATGGAAGAGCTGGAACCAGCCCGATGTCCCGATGGCCGGTGCAGTGCCCTACCTGTGCTATTGGGGTCACTCTGTCTGCTCCTGCCCCAAACCCCATTTTGTGCCAAAGCCTTGAGCACAAAAGCACCTTTAGCCTCCATGCTGCAGGAATGGGAGTCCTGAAAAAGGCTGTGCATGAGGGTGCCCTGTTCTGCTACTCTCTGGGGCTCAGTCAGACCCCAGGTCCCCACTCCGACCCCTATCTGCCAGCACCCCTATTTCACTGCTCCTGCTGCTCACAAGGACTTTCTTACAGGAGGCTTTAGGAGCTATTTCCAGTGTGAATGAATTTGTGACACTGCAAGGTTGGGTTTTTAGCTTGTAGAGATGCTTATAGACCCAGCCGCGTTTCTCGGTGTGGAGCTGCTCCGGGGCCACTGTGCTGCTCAGGCTGCTCCCTGCACCCAGTGCCAGGACACAAACTGCAGGGACTCTCCCAGCATGAAGATGCTTTAATAAATATGAGAGGTGTCTCTGGGTCAGTAAAAATGCCTGTCTGCAGAGACCCATCTCCCGGGTTGGTTCTGCACCAATTGATCGATGCTCTGCCTTGAGATACCCGTGCAGGTTGTATTTGTTTCCAGTGCTGCATCCCAGATCCAATCCATCTGATTTCATTCCTCCACCTCTTCCTGCTGTCACTCATTCTCCTCCTCACCATTTCATGCATAAGGAACCAGGGAAATTCAAACCAGGGAAACTCCCCCAATCCCCCCCCACCCCCAACCCCAAACTCATTAATGTGGTCTCATCTCAAATGTTGCCTCTCTAAAAGGGCTGTTACCTCTGTGAGCAAAAGCACAGTTTTATGTTTCTGTGTTAGGATTCATTTTTGTACCTAATAGCTCTTCCCACACTGACACAACTGGGTGACTTGCTCATGGGTGCTGTGTGTATACAGATCATATGTAATATATATTTTGCATTACCCCATGGACAGCTGAGCCTGGTGGGCCCCATTTTTGAGCGTGGCTGGAGGTGGACTCTGGTTCCCCTATCTCATTATCTGCTATTTCTCTCATCATCTTTCTTTTCTATTCCTCCCTCCTGTTTTTGTTTTGTTTTGTTTTGCTTTTGGGTGTGTCTTTTTTGTTTGTTTTTTTTTGTTCGTTTTGTTTTTTTGGAGGGGTTTGGTTTTTTCTTTGTTTGTTTTGTGTGGGTTTTTGTCTTCTTTTTTTTTTTTTTTTCTTTTTTTTTTGGCAGATCCTTAACGATGCAGCACGTGGCCTCATTCTGTTAAAGGCTGAGCTGAAACTTGAAAAGTTGAGCTGTACCTAAATAGCAGACCAGGATTTTTGAGATGCAGCAGCACTCACTCAGATCTTGAGGCAGTTTTGTGCACAAGGAAGCATTTGGCTTCCAAAATGATTTAATTTTATTTCTTTGAATAATCTAAGTTTTTATTTTTCCCTCCTTCTAGCCCTTTTACCTTGGTTACTTTAACCTGTCCTGTGCTCAGAGGTGCTGAGTTGGAAGGACTGCAATACTGGAAAGTGATTTTTCATCCCTACCTGCCATTTTATTTCAGGAGGGATCACTGTGTTCTGTGCCAGTCTAAGCAAGGTACTTGCAGTGGGCACCTCCATAGCCTGATGTGTCTGGAAGCCCATTTGCTGATCCGTGGGTGAGCTGCTCATGTTTGGTCTCTGGAGAGGAGGGGACTGGATTTGGGGCAGTGGCAGAAAAACAGACTGCATCAGGCACTTTTAAAGCTGTGTGCTCAGGAACCCACATAATTCTTGCATTTCCTACTTAGAATTTACAACCCTAGTGCGCCTTTTTAACTGTGTTAAAAATAGTTTGGGTGCATTTTTTATCTGCATACTGTGCACCATACATTCAGTTAATTAAGCAAGTGCACGGACTTAAATTATAATAAGGAAGAACATTTCCTCCCTGTCTAATTCTCTTAAAATTTCATTATACCATCCCCATCCCGTTTGTTCTTCTCTTTTAACCCAGTCACAAGCCACCTCTCTCTCCAGAGAGTCTCCTGCCTGTGCTGCATCCTGGCATGGCCACAGCTGGCACGGTGGGACGCAGTTGCTTCCCTGGAGGTCCAGGGTTTCTCAGTGCAGGGGTGGCCTCTTTTGTTCCTCCTCCCTCTCCTCAGGGACTGACGAGGACGTGGTTGTTTCGCGCAGATCCGTTCCCAGATGATCTCTGACATCAGAACTTTGGGGTAAATGCAGTTTGGCATTCTCAGTTATCCACCTCCAAACTCGGAGGAGTGGCGGTTCATGGCAAGCCCTCACCTGCAGAGAGGGTTATTGCAGGCAGGCACAACGGCACCAAACTCAGCCCATCCACCAGTCACGTACAGGGACCTCCTGGATCCTCCTTCCCACCTCCTAGCTGAGTCCTTGGGATGAAGGAGCCAGTGCGGATCTCCCACAGGTGCTGAGCTTAGTGGATGTGCTGGGCTTTGACCTCCAGCGCTGGTGCCCTCCTGAGGTGTGGCTGTGTCCTCCTGAGGGGCCAGGGAGACCTTCGCAGTGTGAAGCCTCACGAGCTCCTCTCCAGCTTAGTCAGAGCTTGGTGGGAGCAACCTGATTTCAGTCGCTTTAATGTGTCACGTTCCAGGCGTCACACTCACCCCACACTGACATTAAGGAAGCGAAAAACAAGCTGATCCCCTGGGTGACCTCCTTTTTGTGCTGCACAAACCTCACTCAACCAGATGAGTCTTGCCACGGCTCAATTTATTATTTATTATAAGAGGAAATAACCCAAAAAGCTAGCCCTAAATCATGTGCTGGAGGGAAGATGGGCATTGCTTAAAGAGATGCAGCTAGCAAAAATCAGGTTTCTTGATTTTTTTTGCGTTGCAGCAGAAGGAAGGGACATCAGTAGGGTGAGACATTGTGGTTCCTTTGGCAGGGCAGAGGGTTTGCCTGTCAGTTAGGCACCTGTGGTGCTTACAGCAAGAATAAACACCTAAGTTTAGTGTTTGACTTATGGAATTTAGGTAGCAAACACTTAGCCCTGCATAATCCCTGTTAAGGTAGCCCAAATGCTTAGCTGGTTTCTGAGTTCTTGAGGAACAGATTCCTCTTTAGGTTGTGGTGGTGGTGAGATGTGCCAGTCCTTTTTCCTGCTATGTGACGTCCTGTGGAACAGATAGAGGAGAGCTGAGAAAGGTGGGGAGTGATTCCTACAAAGGATTAAACTTTGTCTGTGGCCTGTCCCTGCTGTTGTGAGGGCCCTGTTCACAGTGCAACAGAGCAGTCTCCACCACTACACTCCAGCACTTCAGAGTAATGCAATGACTTTTAGCATCTGATGGTACAAAAGGAACCACGTTGCAAAACCAGATTGTTGTGGTGGTCTAAACTGAGTGTCCTGAATGTATTAGATGGGACCTGTGATGAGAGCTGATCTGACTAGTGAGCTCGTGACAGCAAAACCAGGTGGTGCAGAAGGACGGTGAGCACAGTGGTTTGGCTTTTACAGCTGGGTCCTTCACCACTGTATGTTTAAATGGCTCCTAATCAGGTTGCAAGACAAAAAAACACTTGGGCTATTCTGACAGTCACCTATGACAAAAGATGGCCCCACCCGGACTGCAGGAGTAGGTGTGTAAATGTGGTCCCTTGGTGGATGTGCCCATCTACCCATTCAATATTGTAAAATTTGTAAAATGTAAATTTTGAAAAAAATTGAAAAATTTAAAAATGTAAATATTCTCCAGTAAGAACAAGTTTTCTCCAGTAAGAACAAGTTGTGTGACACTTGATCTGACTTGTTCAGCTCATCTGCTGGGACCTCAGCTCCCCGGTTGGCTCTCCTGGCCTTCTCCTGGGTAAACTGCAAATGCAGCCTCCTGTGACACTCACTGTGGAGGTGTTTTGGGGGCGTCATGTGCAATTATTCTGAAGCACTGAAATAATTACTTACAGTGTTTGATGGGGAGTATCTCTTACAAGGTACAGACCAGGATGGCAAGAGCTGCTTTATTACAGCCCCAGGGCTTCTTGACTGTCTACCTGCCAATAACTGAGGGAAGGCAGAGCATTCCTCCAGAACTCTCTGGTCTCTCTTTGGCACCACTCCAGTCCTCTTAATGTGCCTTTTAGATGTGTGGAAAACTTTGGTGTTGGTAAACATCCATCCAGTGACTTTTTTTTTTTTTAGTGGATCGGATGCCAAGGGACAGCCTTTTCCAAGGCGTGAGAAGCAAGAACACCTCTGAAATCTTCTCACCTCTCGCTCTTGCTGCTCTGGGGAGGTGATTTAAAGCTACATCAGAGTCACTGGGGCTGCTGAGCACAGCATCAGCCTTGGCTTTGCAAGCCCTGTGACTGATCAGTCACTTGGTTTGTTTCGGGACTTAAAATGTCCGGTCATTTCAGGTGGAGTGGGCTTTGAGCTTGAATTTGGTGATGCTCAGATACAAGCTGGATTTCCTGGAAAATCCTGTGGAAATCCCATAGGAGACTCAGTGCAGGATAAAGTGGGCAGGTTTCTGGAGGTGCCCAACTCTCTCTGCTGATGGCAGAGAGAGCCTAAGTTCCCTTGCACACCTTGGGGGAGAGTTGGGTGGGATGAGTCCAAACAAGGAGGAGAGAAGACAGAGCCTGGAATGTTTTCCAGCTGAAAACTGGAGTTAGTTGAGGCATCTCCCACCTCCTTCCTCCAGCCCCAATAGGAACTGGGGTGTTCAGAGCCAGAACTACACTGTGGACACCTCGCCAGGGAAGGTCAAGGTGAGAGATGAGGCTGATCCATGTGGAAATGGGATGATCAGGATCTGACATCCACGTTTACTCAGCCACGTTTGAGAAAGGAACCATTGTAGTAAACCCTGATCAACTCTTGCAGACCTGCAACCCAAGACTCAGGGGAAATCAGAAAGTAATCAAGCCTTGCTAATACTGATTGTAGTTCCTGAGCAGCTCCAGTTGAGTTTTGGCTCTCGGAGAGGAGCACTCAGTGGTCAGACCTCCTTCAGAGATCCTCCTTTTTTAATGCCTCCTGTGGGAGGGTAGGACAGGGAAAAGAAATAAGAGGACAGGCAGAGGGAATGACTGGGTTAGGAGGCAGCCTCTTTCCGTCTGAGGATCCTGGCAGTTCATCGTGGCTGGTGCTTGGTCTCTTCAGGACGGAATTGAAAGAGGCAGAGATTTTGCCTTCCGGAGGGTCTTTCCCAGAGATTCACAAATTCCTCATTTGTAAACAAAGACTGATCTGCCTGGAAGTCCTGCTTTCTCATTTAGAGCTCTGCCAGCCCGGGGAGGTGACAGTGTCACAGCAAAATACGGCTGGGGTGGCAGTGGAGCTGCTGTCACGCACTGCAACGGATGAGCACAGCAGGGCAGACAATCCTAACACAGCTTCCACAGCTGGGCTGTCACTCTCTATGAAGTTAATATGATGCCCATGAAAAAAAAAAAAAAGCTAGCAGAAATCCTGACTCAAAGGTGACTCGTGTAGGTACACCTCTTCTGTCTCTTGTGTGAGTGTCTGGGTACCTGCTGTGTGTGTTTCTTGCAGCTTTGGTTTGATGTGGTTTGTGGGAAAAATTAATATGGGGTGCAAAAGAAAAAAATTCAATCAAAGAATTGTTGAAATGAATAGAAAGAGGAAAATAATACTCTATTAATATTACATCAGTGTGCAAGCACCCCTAATGGAAGGAGAAGTCTACAAGCCTCTGTTTCATGCATCCAGTCAAAAAGAGCCAGTCCCTGCTATAAGGCTTGGTGTATTGAACAGTCAGAAGAGATGAAAGGCATGAATCAGTTGGAGCACTGCTGGTAAATGTTACCTTTGCTCCACTTTTCTTTTTAACAGTATTTCCTGTCATCTTCCTTTCTTCTGAATTGGTAGGTTGGTTTCTATTTGTGCTCCTTGGGTTTGCAGGAAGGAGGCTGGGGTTGGCTTTGCCTACAGCAGACTGTCAGAGACACAGGCCAGCCCATCTCAGGGGGAAACCCTGTGGTCTGAGGATCTCAGCAGAGCTGATGTTGGGCTGGGAGGATGAGGGTGGCACATCTTCCCAAGGACATGGATCACCCACGGTGGGGCAGTTTGCTGTGATCTCGCTGTTCATTACAGATGCAGGCTGTGGATGGGTCTTATTGACTTTCTCCCATTCGAGTGTTATATGTGGCAGCAAAATGACAGCACTGGGAGACTTTCTCTTGCATGTTTATGGGCTTTTGCACAGCCCAGAGTCTCGAAGCGGCCATTAATTGAGTTTATGCTTGCTGGGAGGTTCCTTACCTGATCTGAAGAATGTAATAAGGGATGTAAGAGCACTCCATCTTTCACTCAAGAGGGGAGCAAAAGAGGTGAACATAAATATCTGTATGTTATAGCTGGACAAACAGGGAGTGAGGCTGTGTTGCCTCCTGCCACTTCAAGCCATATGGTGGTTAAGCCTGAGTGCTTCCAGGTGGGGCAGTGAAAAACAAAAGCTCTCCCCAATAACGAGGACAACTCATTGGTCTTGAGGCAGGTAGACTACAGGAAGGGCTTAGGCTGGTGTACCCATTGTGTCAATGTTGGACATTGGTTTGTTTCTGTGGTTACTCATCCTTCCTCTTCCTCTATGTCTTGGCAAGTCTGGAAATGCCACATCGTGTCCAGTTAACCTCTTGCTGGGCCTTCCTCCAAGTTTTCTGGGGTTTATTAGCAATGATTCGTGCTTTGAGGACTAGTGAGATTCCTGAGTCATCTCCTTAGGCAGGGAGCTATTTATTTCAGCGTGTGTGTTACACTCCCCGGGAGTGGGTGTCTCTCTTCCGCTTTTGGATCCTGCCCTGACTCTATATAAAGACTCCGGGCTTGAATGAGCAGCAAAACCAACCCTCAAACTGGATCCATCGCTTGGAAGGTCCGTGCTGCTGATCCCGTCTCTCCTGGCTGAAGGAGCATGGCCATTTGGAGCATGGGTAGGAGCTTCCATGGGTGGGACATTTGTCCATCTCAGGGTTGTGCAGCTCGTAGGGATGCAGAGGGCTGGGTGTCCACGTCCAGGAGCATCTGTTGCTCTACGGTGGCTCATGACAGAGGGGTAGGTGTGATTTGGAACCTCTTTCCTCCCCAGAGGTTGATTTCCTGATGCTGTTGGGTTTTTGATCACTATGGTTTTCCTTACTTAGGAGAGGTGAGATACTGAGTGGCTGTGATTTCCTGGTGGTGTTAGAGCAGGGAGTGGAGGTGCCATGGGCAAATGTGGACGGGCTCCTCGGAGACACTGCCAGTGCTGGAGCTGCCAGGTTTGCAGGAATTTTGTTGTGTCATTTTTCCCAGGATGGGCCTTTTCACAGGCTTGGTTGTGTGGTGGCCTTGCTGCCTTGCTGCATATCAATTTGGGGGTGAAGGAGAGCCCGTCACGTAACACCTCTCTGGGGAGCTGCAGAGAAGCCAGTGTGCTGATGGCAATGTGCATCCAAAAGCTGACTTCACACCCAATTAAGCATCACCCTGAGCCAGAGGGACAAGTCCTCATGTCATTATGTCTTGAACTCAATTGCTGGCACTTCATGAGGGCTCTGTTTCCACAGCCTGAGGGAATGAAGCATTTAATCCGCATCAGCATTAGAGAAACTTGGTTAATGTGACCTCGTGGTTTGGTTGTTGTGGGTAGGGGATGCACATCACTGTGGTTGTCTTTTTCTTAGTTATGGCTATTCCTGTAAGGAAGGAAATAGACCTAAAGAGAAGGGGAATTTCCTGAGCTCTCTCTCTGTAATTTATGAGAATTTTGCACTGAATTTTTCTTCTCCACATTTTTGTCCTCAAACATCTAAATGTTTTTAATGCTGTTCTTAATTAGCAGCTTCTCACTAATCATATCAGCTAATGAGGGGTAGGAAGAATTTCTGCACTGACCTTTTGTTGCTGATGATGTTTTTCTTCTCTGCAGCAGAAATCAAATGTAATTTGAAACCTTCTCTGAGCTGCCCCTCCAGGCCCTGAGCCTGCACTGCCTGATGAGTGTTTGTGGGTGGTGGGAGCATCTCGAGTTGTGCTAAATGGCACAGAGTGAGCTGCTGAGGCTTGGTCTGGGAATCAGTAGATCTCCCATCTAAGTCTGTGATAAACAGAATCATAGAATTGGGTTGGACAGGACCTTAAACATCATCTCACTGCACCCTCCCTGCCGTGGAAAGGGACACTTTCCACCATCCCAAGTTGCTCCAAGCTCTGTCCAACCTGGCCTTGAACACTTGCAGGGATGGGGCAGCAACAGCTTCTCTGAGCAACCTGTACCAGGGCCTCACCTCCCTCACAGGGAAGAATTTCTTTGAAATACCTAATCTAAATCTGCCCTCTCTCAGGTTTAACACCATGTAGATCTGAAACTTAAATTAGTGAACATTTAACCAACCTTAGTATGGAAGGAATGATTTCAGGTTTTGAGCATAGGGAAAGGTAATCAGTCTCTAAATAAGGCAAGTGAATGGGACTCTAAGGGTGTGTCTGTCCCACTGTTTTACTGTAGACATCTACAAGTGGGTGAGACATATCCCAACCTCAGGTCTTCACCCTGTGCTTTTGAAAAGCCAGATGTAGGAGACCTGCTAGTCCTTCAGGGCTTGACGTTGCCTGGACTTGACTCATCTATGTGTAAGAACTTGGGGAGCACCTCCACCTAACTTGCCTTTTTTGCTGCCCTTCTTTGCAAATGCTCTGCAGAGCAAACAGCCTGCTGTGGGTGTGTGCTTGGCAGAGAGCACCTGCCCATATCCCTGCCCTCTGAAGAGAAATGGGCTGAGCCTCCAAAAGGAGTTCAGTTCTCCCTAGCCGTGCTCTTCTGCCTCTTCCCCACATGGGAGCTGATGGCTATTAAGACACCCAGAGGAATTAATGAAGCTAATGAATTGCCTCCCTATCTGTGACTCTTTAGTCTGCAGCCACATCCCTGTGGGATGTATTGGGAAAAGTGGCCAGAGCCAAGCCTGACCCTGTGACAGCATTCCCTTGCTGGCTGCGGTGGGCCTGTGGGATGTGAACCCCACCTGGGTAACACAGGGGCTGGTAGAACCCAGGGATGTAAGCACAGACCTGATGGGGTTGCTCACTTACATTCCATTTTGCTAACAGGCAGCAGGAATTAAATGGAGATTAATTAAACTTTTTTTTTTTTTTTTTTTTAATCTCCTCCTTCCTGCTTCCTCTTGCTCTTTGCTGTTTCTAGGGAAGACTGAAAAAAATGTGCTAGAGAGGAAGCTCAGCTCTGAGCATCCTTTCATGAATTCAGAATACGGCTCCCGTGGGACTGCAGGGAAAGGCCCTCTAATTATGGGGAATGTCCTGTGAGGCCGGGTTACACAACCAGGGTGGAGAGCTCCTCCTGCTCTGGTTTAGCAGCAGGCTGGTGATGCTGTAACTCCCAATACTACCTGGCTATCACCCATTCATCGCTTTTTTGTCGCTGCCGGTGTCCTCAGCGCACGGCACAGACCACTCGCGGGGCTCTGGGCCAAGGAGGAGGTGGGAAGGAGCGTGCAGGATCGCAAAAGGGCCATTTGATATTTACAGTGCCCGGTGACATAATTCCCAGACAGCCCGAGCGTATCTGGGAGCCGGCTGACGAGTGGCGGGGGGAGATTTGGCTCCGGTGCCGCCGAGTGAAGGTGACTCCTTCCCCGCTCTGGCGGGAGCAGGATGCCCTGGTGGGGGATTCGTGCTGCGGCGTCTGCCGCTGGGTCAGGAGCCAAGCTACCGTCCGGGAAAGGGATTTAGGACTGTTGCAATTTCCCTGAGCTGTTGAGGGGGGGGAGGACAAACACCTTAGCTGTGGTGTTGGGCATACCCTGGTGTCACATTCCGGAGGATGCTGCTCCTGCCGGCTCCCGGGTGGCTTTGTGCTGTCATCTAAGATGCTGTGTTGGCTCTGGTCCATGGGGAGCCTTGGTTGCTGGTGTGCTTTGCAGTGGTTTTGTGCCAGGCTTTTTTTCTACTCCAGAAGGATTTATGGGTTGCTTGAGCTGTGCCTGGGCTTAATCTCAGCTGTGCCCCTGTGTGCAGGGGGGAATCATTACCTTCTTTTCAAGTTTGGGAGCTGAGGTACGGAGGAATTCAGTGACACAGGATGCCTGCAGCATGAAATCCAGCATCCCTGCTCCCCAGGCTGTAACCCTAGCCTGTCCCTCCTCCAGCTGCAATAACCATTTCCCATACAGACAGCATGTATCCTTGTCCCATCAGGCCTTCCTAGGCTTTGAATTATTAAATATTGTCTCTGATCTCCATTATAAAGGTTGTTAAAGCACAGTTACTTATCAGAATAGAAAATGCTGATTTTGGCTTTATCTGCTTGTGGGATTTACAACAAATAAGAAGAGTTAAAAAAAAAAAAAAGGGGGGGGGTGGCTGGAAGTGTTCAAGGCCAGGTTGGAAAGAGCTTGGAGCAACCTGGTCTAATGAGTGGCATTCCTACCCATGGCAGGAGGGTTGGAATGAGATGATCTTTAAGGTCCCTTCTGACCCAAACCATTCCGTGGTTCTATGGGGTAAAAAAATCATGAGAAACTGAAGTCATAGGTAAACAAAGAGAAGTAACATCTTCCCAGTACCCACGTGATCAGTGGTTTTGTCTTCTGTTTAACACAAAATCCCATGCAAATTCATTAGTGTTAATAGGCTGAAAAGTGTTTGCAGCTGTGACTTCCGTGATGCCCAATTACAGATTGTGCTCTGGGAGAGCCCCTTCCCACACCCCCACCTCCTCCTCCTCCTCCTCCTCCCTCAGCTGGCAGAGACCCCGGCAAACCAGCCTTCAAGAGCAAGGGCTGCACCTTTGGCTCAGAGGGAGCAAGGAGGAGGTGCAGATGCAGAGCAGGAGACCCAGAGCCAGCTGCAGACTCCAGGCAGCTGCTTTATCGTGGTTTCTGGGAGCCTGCAGTCCTGGCTGCGGATTGCCGTAATTCCCAAGGTCAGATCCGTGCTCACTGCTTGTAAGGAGTCGGGTGGTACCTGCTGCTTTGCAGGAGGCTGTGTTTGAGCAGCAGGAACCCTGGTCCTGCTGTTGGTTATTCCCTCGCTGCAGCAGTGTCCTGCCCCACAGCTGAGCACGTCTCTGTATGTTTGAGTGGAACTGCTTGATGTGACCCAGGCAGGTGATCAGTCCCCTGTATTTGGTTGAGAGGGGTTGAGAGTGAGCTGGGAACTGGATGCAGCGTCTCACTGTTGTCAGGCTGGATCTGATTCCCTCTGGACCTCATGGAGAGGCATCATCTCCTTCTCCTGTTCCCAGGTTAAGCTGCAGCAGCTCTCCCAGGCAGGAGTACAGCACGATGCCGCAGGGCTGGGGGAGCTGCTGGGGCACTTGGAGTGTGCCTGAGAGAAGGGGGTTAAAAGCAGGTTTTTACAAGCCTTTGCCTGCCATTTTAAATGGGAAGGATGTTTCCCTGGCAACGAGATGGATGCTTCCCAGCAGAGCATATGGCTTACATCGACTTTGATTTACCAGCGTGTTGAAATGGCAGCTAGATAATTTCTTTTCAGCTTTAATGTGTCCATGCCCTGTGTCCCTGTTCCTTAGGAGTTTTTAAAGGGTCCAGACCTGCAGCACTGCCCCTGCTGCCATCTCAGGGCTGGAGCTGGTGGGGCCCCATGTCAGGGCTGGGTCTGGGGACCCACCTTTGCAAAGAGGGACCTGCACAGAGGTCCTGAGCATAACCTGAAGCAAAGAACTGCAGGGTGGGCAGGAAAATCTTCCCTGCCTCTGCTGCCTTTCACCAGCCAAACAGCTCCTCCTCCTCCTCAGAGAATATAATCCACATCCCTCTCTTCCTATTCTCCTCCCTGCCTTAAATCATTTTTAGATGTTTTCCACCTTTCACCACACAATCATCTGCCTCCTGCAGCTTGCTATTTATTGTTGTGTTTACTGGCACAGGGAAATAAGTAGAGGGAACAAACCTGTCATTTGCTGTGCGGGGGAACTTGGGGGAGCTGGTTTCTGGGAGCTCGTGGCTTTCCCAGCCTGGCTGCCGTGTGCCAACCCCGCCGAGCTCACATGGCAGCCTCCTCCAAGGGGAAAAAGCAGAGGAAAAGAGGTTCTTCTCCTCTTTGCTGCCTTTCACTGGCTCTCCATCCTTTGGCAAATTTGATGAAAACTGGCCAAGGGGTCCAAATATTAGGTAGAGACAGGGAGGCAGCGAGACAGGACAATCGTGTGAGTCTCATCTATTGCCTTAGAGGTTTATTCACCACCTAATTGGTGCTGGTCTGAGCCTGATCCCCATCTGCCAGTGTCTTGGTGGTTCATAGCCATGAGCAGCAGTGAGGGACAGGCATGGGTTTTGGGAATTGGTTGGGTAATGTAGCCGTAAATGAAATTAAAAGGTTGTGCTTACCGGCGAACTGCTACACTGCAGGGACACCCATCATTCCTCCCCTCTTCCACTGATGGAGGTCTTGGGGGAGCTATGGATGAGGCAATGTCACCTTCTTTGCAAGTATCCAGGTGAGCAAAAATGCCCTGAACTACACATGCTGAACCCTGCTTGCAACAAGCCCCCCAAACCTTCCCAGTTCAAATGAGGCTCCTTCACTAACTTGAGGTAACCTTTATTTCATCCAGTAGCTTCATGGCTTTCCTCCACTTTCTGGGGTGTTAAGATCTCTGGGAAGCCTCTCCCTCTGCAAAGGGTTCTTGGTGATGGGGATCTGCCCCCCAGAGCCACCTCAGCACTTGGGCTGAGCTGTGCTTACCTGCTCTCCCATCCACACTGGCATTGCAGTGTCACAAGCTCCCATCCACCCTGTCCCAATGTTTGGGGCTTTTGGGTTAAGCCGGGGAAGAAGTGAGAGGTGATAGAAGTGATTAATTGCCCTGTGGTGCTAGGGATTAATTTATCAGGTGCAAAGAGAGGCTGTGCCCTGGCAAAGCTGGCACTGTCTGTGCAGATGTCACGAGCTGGCTGTTCTCTGCCTCGAGCCAACAAGATGCTGACATGGGTGGTGGCAGGAGGATGTCCCCATCACTTACAGGGAGCAGTGCCTGGGCCGTGTGGACAGGCAGCCCAGAGGAGCTGCCCAGGGTGAAGGGATGCAGAACAAACTTGGATCTCCAGACAGCTCAGCATTAAAAAGGCAGTGCTCTTTAGCCCTAAAAAACTGCTGAACCAGCCAGTTATGCCGCAGGGAAGGGAGAGCATCACACCAGCTGCCAGTCAACTTCACCACTAACAGAACTATTTTGGGTATCCCAGGAGCTGTAACTCTGAATTCAAAGTCCTTTTCCACCAATTTCCCCCTCCATCAGCAAAGTTTCCCTGAGCAGTAGCCAGATTAGCCCCATCACTTACAGGGAGCAGAGGGCTGGTGGCCCAGGTGCTGCTCCTGGCACAAGCATTCCCATCCCAAGAGGAGCAGCTTCACAGACATGGAAAGCATCATCTGCCATGGAGGATCATACTGTCCTACCAATGTGGGAAGGGATGCAGAGCTCCAAAACCAGCCACTGGCCTTTTATTTCTTGTTGTTGGACCTAATCCTGCATTTTCCCTTGTGCCAGACTCAGGTGTTTCTCAGGCATCGCAGGGTTTGGACACAGCTGAGCCGGAGCCTCTCTTGTGGCATTGCAGCCCCTTTGGATTTCAGGGTGTTATTCCTATTTTGCACTGGTGTAAATGGGAGGGAACACAGTCCTGCTGATTGCAGCATTCTCATTATTCCTCTGGGTATGTTTTTCTACCCATCTTGGGGGTCATCAATTTCTGGGGACTAAAATCAAAACTTTGGGAACAAACTCTCCTGGGTCTCGGCTGTGAGCTCCTTCCTGATCACTAGTGGAATAAGAGAGGTAAAACTAAACAGATGTTGAAATTGCCAACTCTTAGCATATTGTACAGACAGTTTGCAAACACTTCTTTCTTTCCTCCAAGTCTCGGTAAATTAAACAAACTGGTGAGCAAATTAGATCAGCAGGGCTTTTGTAATACTTGTGTTTTTTGCTTCTGTGTTACCCACTGACTCTGAGAAACCACTTTCTTGTCTTCTAATTACTGAGGGATGAAGCTGGGGATGGACCCTGGGAAATGTCTTGGACATCCAAGTTCCTTCACCATTGCCAATATCTCTTGTCATTCTCCTTTGTCGTTGCTGGGAGGGAGCCCGAGAACACAGCTCTGGGGTCCTGCCTTTACAGAAGCACAAACCATGGGCTGAGGTGTGGGAAAACTGAGGTTTTTAAGGGCAGCATGGTAGGATTTTGAGCCATTTAGTTGCCTGCTGTGGGTGTGGGACAGTTAATGCATCTGCTGAGAGCTGCCAAGCCTCTGTGCTGGCAGCTGCCTGCAGAGGCTGTCGGTGACGATGCTCATTTCTGAGGGGCTGTAGTTCTTGGAGCTGCAGAACTAGTGCAAAGTCAGAGATGGGGAAGCGAAGCTGAAGGAGCTCAGGGAGATGGAGCTTGTCCTTCGTGGGCAGGAAACCTCAGGCTCCAGCTGAATTACTGCTTCTGGGACAGACCTTTGAAAAGCCAGCTACTATTCCTGTCTGCCACGGGAACCAGCCCTGCACGATTTAAGACAATCTTCCTATCTGCAATTAGACCAGAGCCTATTTTTGTATAGCCCATTCCCTCGAGGAATGTTTAGATGAGATGCAGCATTACATTTTATGGGGACATCTTGCTTTTAACCCAGTTTTAGAGCTCAGTTAAGTCAGGTCAAGTGACTTGCCCAGGTCAGTCAGAGCAGCTTGACCTCAGCCAGAGAAATTTTGATTCCTGCATGCTCCAACCATGCAGTGTTTCCTTGAGTTCTGAAATTTATTTTTCTTGAGGTGTTGCAGAAAGGCAGGGCTTAAGAAACAGAAATAACTTGATCTTCAGACAGAGATAAAGGTTAGATTAGGAAGGTTTGTATTCCTGTACTCACTGGCAGTGATACCTCACAGGTGGGGAGAAAGCAGAGGCTCTTTGGGGGAATACCTTGTGGGATGAAACAGAGGCAGAGCTCAGATTTCAATCTGAATAATACGGGTATTGCATGAGACAGCAACTTTCCCTCACATTAAAATCGATGAACATGCTCTGAATAAATGCCTGCACAGATGTTTTAAGAATTACTCAAATGTCCAATATTTTACACTCTTAATTTACCTCCCAATGCACTTTAATTGCACCGTGGGCTTTAGGATCCTCTCCTCTCATGGGCCATTCCTGCAGCTGCATCAATATGTTTCTCCCCACCAAATTATTTGAAAGAAAACCTCAGCCCAGCAGCACTGAATCCCAGCAGGAACAGACTCTTCTGGCAGGTGCACAGGCTTGATTAATACTTTGGGTTTTCCTCCAGACATCTGGCTCCTCTGAGGCTGCGTGTGCAGGGTGAGCAGAATACGCAGACAAGCATTTCCAAGTGATTCATTCTGGATGAGGACAAAGAGGAACATTGGAGCTAGAAGTTTGTATGCAGTCATTATTATTAATAAGGCTTTTATTCAGAGTAAGTTAAATTATTAGAGCCAGCCTGTAAAAAAAAAAAAAAAAAAAAGGCAATTCCTTACAGTTAACTCTTTTCCCACTGTAAGAGTTCCAGTCTTGATCTCTGTTCCCTGGTATTTCTAGATGCCTTTTGTTCTTTGGGGCTTCAGTCCAGAAAAGCTCTTAAGCTCACTCCTGCTTTTAAGTGTGAAGATGCACAATCCTTTGCTGGACTAGGGACAGATTATGTCATGCAAAACCCATTTATGCTCAAATTCCTGCATTTCGTGGGTTTGGACCAAGGCTCTGGCTCTGGGCACTGGGTACAGATGATGATGATGATGATGCTTCTGCTCTCTGACTGCTATGAGCAAGAACAAAAGGCTGGAGGAGCTCTTGGAGTGGAAACTCATTTTAGAAGTGGTGGATGTTGAAGGAGGAAATATATGTGAACCTATTCTGCTCTTGTTTCTTAGAAATGTGCTGCCTAAATAGAAGGAAGGCAGGAGAAGAGGTTTTCTTGTGACTTAGTTGTTCAGGCATCACCTGTGTGCACTGAGAAGGCACAGGAGCTGGTAATGTTGTCCCAGACAGGCCTTTGATCATGATTTATTAAAAAGTTTATAAACCATGACAGTCCCTGCCTTGGAGCCAGCCGGTGTTTTGACCATAACCCATGTTTCCTGCCCACCTGGATGCTCAGGGATCCTCCAGACTCATCCAAGGAGCATGACTGTGGGAGAGAGAATGGAGCTGGGCATGGCCAAACCTGCAGGGAGACACTCTCAGGAGGAATTTTTGGAAAGGAGACCATTTATTAAGGCACAGGACCAAAAGGCAGGACTCCCCACTTCTATTTTCAGCTCTTGCAGTGACAGAATTTGCCTTGGGAAATGATTTTGGCTCAGACTGAGGGATGTGGAAACCTGAGGGATGTGGAAACCCGGAGTGAGGCGTTTAGGCTTGTGCTTAGCCTTGTAAATGAACAGCCAGGTTGCAAGTCACTGCAGGATTGCTTACACGAATAAAGATGATAGATGCTCCTGGCTAAGGGTAGGTGCCATATGACAGTTTTTTATCCCTGGTAAAGCCATGGCTTTCTCAGAGTTCTGCTTTTGATTCAGCGGAGGTTTAAACTGAGCTGTAAATACTCCCATTCCAATTTTGAGGCTCTCTGAGCACTAAAAGGCATTTTCCAGTCTCTGTTTCTCTTTGATAGGGATGTTCTTTCACCTTCACTTATTGTCATTGCTGCATTTTCCCGGCCTTTGATTTCCATTGAAGTTTCAGGTACTGGAACTGCAGCGTTTTACAGAGACCGCAGCAAATGGATTGTTGGGAGTGCAGATGGATTGCCTGTAAGGATGTTGGTTTTATTTCAGCACAATCACCAATGCCTTTTTTACATCCCCAAAGTAATTTTCATCATGCATCTCTTGAAAGCCTGTAGTAAACTGCTCTTCCCTTTACAGCTTTGCTCCTTCTAATTAAACAAATAGTTAACGTCCCAGTTCCAGGGAAAGCAAAGTGGGCAACAGTTAAAAAGTTAAAAGTAACAAGCTTTTGTCACCTCCTTGTGTTGTATCCATCTCCATCACATCCAGGAATCCAGTTGCTAATTAGTGGTGCTCCACCAGAGGAACCCCTGCATTTCTGAGTGTCAGTGAACGTTATTTGAATATGAGTATTTCAGGAATAGATTCAGAAGTCTTTTTAAATTCTTATGTAAATGGGTGTGTAGATTCCAAGGGGGTTTCTTTTGGAAGTCAAATTAGATGATTAACCTGAGAAGCTTTATGATGATTCCATCATGTGCTTTCACTGAGGGAAAAAAAGAGAGAAGGACAATCTTTCCTGTTTCATGCCGTTTTAAGTATTCCTTTTTCCAAGGGGGAGCTCAGTCATTTCTTTTTCTGTTGCCAACCTGAAGCACAGTGGATATGAAATACGGATATGCAGATTTTGTGCTGGGATTTATAAACTGTAATAAGAAGCTTGCACGGGTGTTTTAAGTCAACATAACCTTTGGATGTAAAGTCAGACTTTGCAGGTCTTTGGATTTATTGGTATTAGCAGCAGTGAGATTTGCACAGCTGAGTCTTGGCTGAGCTTGAAGGTCTCAGCAACAGGCATGGGGGATGCCAGAGCAGCAGAAGGTACTGGATGCCCGTAGGAATGGGTGGTGGGTGAGAAGATGCAGTGACATGAGGTGTCCTTCTCCAGGAGGCTGGAGACAGCTTTCTCCCTGCCATCGCTCTGCAGAGGAGACATCAGTCCCAAACTACCAGCTGCTGTTTGCATCTAGCCCGGGATCTGGGAGAGGTTGGTGTCAGCTCCAGTCATGCAGCATGTAGGACCCAGCTCCTGTATGCTCAGGAGGAGGATATTGTCTTCTCCAAAGCTCTAAGCAGAATTGGCATCTTTAATGTAAAAATCATTAGGCGGGACCTAATTAATGTTCCTTATTACACATTAACATTTCCCAGAGTCAGGCTGCAGACGTAATTTGCTTTCATTAGATGTGTAGCTTTAAAAATTAGATTCATCCCGATATCTACACTATCTATTGGCTTGTTTCCCTTTCCTTAACTATCCATTATTATCTGAAGCCCTTTCCTGATCTGTCTGGATAGATTAGGTGGAATGAAAGCAGAGTCCAGCTTCCTGTTCCCCACTGCCCTCCCTCTTTGGGAGCTCAGAGGATACACACAGTCTCCAATGTGGACATACCTGTTAGCTTGCTTCTTCCACTCCTCTATCCACAGAGGTTCTGTAGATCCCTCAAAGCCTCCTAGGAGCCATACAGACCCCAACCCCTTGAGTTCAGTTCCCTTGCAGAAAGGTTTCATTCTCTGAGTCTCCTTTTTTCAGCCTCCCAAAGATTTGTGGACCACAGGGTCAAGCAGAGCAGCTGTGCATCAGTGTGGAGCTATTTTGGGATGCTGATGCAGCTCACCCTGTGGTGAGCCAGAGCCTTCATCCCTTGCTGGCAGGACCATTCCTTACCTGAGGGCTGGGAGAGGGGGGTTCCTTGCTCATCAGGACTGAGACAGGGGAAGGTTTTTGTCCATGTGGGATTTGGCCATGGAGCTCCCATGCTTCTCTGAATGAGCTGGTGCATTCCCTGTGGCCTCCCATGCTCGGCAGTGCAGTAATTAATGCTGGCCCTGAAAGCGTGATCTGCATCAGGTCTCCCTGGCAATGGGAGCCCTGGGGAGCCCAGAGCTGAAATTACAGCAGCCCTGAGCTGGCCCTGGGGAAATGAGGAGGGTGGAGAGGCCGGGGATGAGGCTGCAGTGATGTGCTGGGGAGGGGAAGAAGTGGCACCGACATGTCCGGCTGCCCCAGCTCTCCCCATAACCCTGGTTTGCACAATCCATCCTTGGGATGTGGGGTGATAAAGAATAAATGCAGCTCACATTCTGCTTCTTTAATCTGGAAATCTAGGATTTCTTTTCCCTTGATCCCTTTCCATTTTCTTTTTGTTTTGTTTTCTTTTTTTTCTCTTCTCTTTCTTCTCTCATTGATTATTCATTTGTTTCTCACTTCAACACAGAAGTTTGCAGCAGAATCTGGGCCACCCCAGGAGTGGGGCTGCCTGACCCAGTTGCAGCTCCTTTCCTCCTGGGGTGCAGAGCTCTGCTCTCCCTGCAACAGTGCAGGCAGCAGCAGGGGTCTGTCTCCAGCTCCTAGGGCCTGGTCCAGGCAACTCAGAGGATGTTGGGATGGATGGAGTCCACCTGACTGCAGGGCAGGTTGTGGCAGGATTGTTTATGGCAAGGGTGTTGAATAAACAGCTTGGGGAGAGAAGATGTTTAAGTGAGACCTAGAGAAGATGTTAAGGGACATCATGGGTCAGTTTGAAAGGAAAGTTTTCTTACTCTCTTGAGGGTTTTTTGAGTAACTGGGTACCAAATCTGGTGTGAGAAGAGAAAATTTGCAGTGACGGATCAAGTAATTATCCTTATCTGCTCTGTGCTGAATTCATCTTTATGGCTGACAAAGCTCAGCCCTGGCTGAGATGGCTCTGAAGGTCCCTTACCTCCAGCAGTCCCTCACATCATCACCACATTTCAGCCTGTGGTTCAAATAAATACTGCAGATCTCCCCATTTTTACTTTTTGCTGCGACATTAATGGTCACTGCAAAGCCACAGGCACGACCTGGTGGTGTGAAACTCCTTTTCTTTATTCACCGGAAAGGAACAGCCCCCACCAGCAGAACCAAACCTTATAAATATTCAAAACTCAGTTTGTAGGAATGTGAGACAAAGTCAGACAGATGAATTATTTAATGCTCTTAAAGAATGCAGCTTTTAGTTTCTCCTTGCACTGGCCTACTTTATTCTATTAGTAAATCGATCTCTAGTAAATTAATTTCCCTCCTTTTCTTGGAGCAAGCAGTGGGCATGGGTGGAAGCCTCCATCCTTGAGCAGGTGCCAGGGCACCTCTGTAGCTGCAGACTGAGGTGCTGAGTGTTGGAAGAGAGTTGAGCTCCTGTCATTCATCCGGTGCCCTTTGATTTGCATTAGAACATCCAGCACTCAGGAGAAGCACAGAGCACTGATGGGGACAGGTTGTGAGTGACAGGTTGGTGTGGCACTCCTGAGGCTGCTTTTGGGAGGCTGCCCATGGATGTAGATGTCAATGAGACCTGGGTGCGTGCTGGGCTTTGAGAATCTCACCTATTTATTTCGTGGCAAATAAGAGACTGAGAGTGCTGATATCAAAACTGGTTCCCCCCCCAGCTCATAGCAGGATGAGGCTCCTTTTGTCCCTGCAGGGGTGGGACACAGGCCACTTCAGGTCCCTCCCCAGTGGCAGGGATGTCTCTGGTTTCGTGGTACCAACAACTCCAAGATCACATTCCCTAGGACTGGATCAAACCCTTACTGTGTCATGTGGCTGGCCACAAAAAAGCAGAGTGACAACTACCAACCTCCCACTGATGCTACAACAAACCCAAAAAAAAGTCACCAGCTTTTACAGGCAGTGAGGAGTTAATGTGAAGTACCTGCCTAAGGAAGGAACATTAAATCCACCCAAAAATGTCCTACCCTGACAAGAAATGTAGTCCCACTGCTGAGTGAGCTTTTGTGGATGTAAATGCATAAGTAGAGCATCAGTGGAGCTCTTTATGGGTTCATGCTCAGCCTGTGCTCCTGCTCCTCAGCCCGTCTGCTCCCATTTATCCCAGTTAGAAATGTTCCTGTTCATTTGGATGCTTGTTGAAAGCAGAAAGACCTGACAATTCCTTAGGGAAATGATGTCAGAGGTGATCAGAGCTGTCAACTGTGAGGGGAATTAGATTGGCACTGGCCAAACTGGGAGCACTCCAGTGGGTGTGTCCACACATAACCCTTTCAATTAGTAAAACTGGCCTCTTCACTCACCCTGTTTACATGGTGTGGTAGCAGCAGCGCAGTAAATACTCATAGAGAAATATGTCCAAAATTGCTCTCTGGACTACTTTGATGAGTATGAAAAATTCCTGCCCTGAAGACTGACATTCTCTCTCTCTCTCTTTATTTTTTTTTTTTTTTTATTTTAAATATTTGTGTTATGTAGTTTTCTACTAGTTTTCTCCTGCCTGGTGCTGTCTGTCTTCTCGACCATCGATGAGTACCAGAACAGCTCAGAAGGGGCCCTTTACATCCTGGTAAGTGGGGGCCAACAGTGAGGTATTAAAACAAAATCAAAACCACACAAAAACCTGAGATTAGGGGATGTTAAAGGCAAGGATTTAAGCTGTCACTTATGAGAGGGGGACCACTACAACTTGTGGGTAAGAAATGTGAAAAGGAGAAATCTGTATCAGGAATAAACTAAAAATATTTTGAAGGATTCTTTAAAGTCATTCTTCCCAGACTTTTTTTTCCCCTGCATTTATCTTCAATTTCAAAACACAGTAGCAAGACTGATTCCAGCTGAAAGCTCCCAGAATTTAAAGCTGTGGACACTCTGCGTCGGGAGCAGTCAGAGGAGCTGCCTCCTCTCCCACACTATCACATCCCTGCAACTGTTTGATCCATCATGAAGCTGCAGAGTTTTGTTCCTGAAATAGCCCGGCATCCCTCACACTGACAGTGTGGCTTCTGCCACCAAGAGCCAGCTGAGATCCTGCCACCACGGCAGCGGTGCAGGGCTGCCAGATTCACACATCTTCTTTCCTTTTGTCTGTCTTCCTCTTCCCCAGTCCCTGCCCTACATCGACATCAAAAGGTGCTGCAGACTAATTAGGGCTTCATCAGGTTTGACACACGAGAAAGATGAGAAAAGTGCTGCTAGTAAAGAACTTGGAGGGAAGGGAACGTGCACAGGATATTTGGATGGTGATGGAAAGAGCTCGAGTGGCCTTGAGGGATGGAGAATCTACACCCCCCTGCACCAGATAGCCCAGCACCCACAGGCAACCAGAGACAGTGTAAAACTCTAGTTCATGGCTACAATGTGCAGGACCTCTCCCCACCCCAGGGAGGGTGAGGGAAGGCACAAAAGCAGAGATGTGATGATCCTGCAAGCCTGGTCTCTCTGAACAGCGCAGACAGCTTGGTGATGTATTGTCTGAGGTGTATTTACCTGAGGTCATGTGTTTGTCCTTGATTCTAAGGCAGGCTCTCCTCCATCCATCCTTCTTTCCTGACTAGCAGTGTTGTCTCCCTGTCAGGAAATCGTCACCATCGTGGTGTTTGGGGTGGAATACTTCGTGAGGATCTGGGCAGCCGGCTGCTGCTGCCGATACCGGGGCTGGAGGGGAAGGTTAAAATTTGCCCGCAAACCTTTCTGCGTCATCGGTAAGACCTCCCTCCCTACATGAGATTACTCCAAACCACCATGTCCATTGCAAGCACTTGCTTGCACGGGGCTCCGGTGTCTTGCATGCATTTTGGGGGTTGATCTTCAGCTGCTTCGTGATCAGGAAAAAGCACAAAGGCAGAAGTCCTAATCCATGGATGTGTTGTTTGTTATTCATCACAGTGCACTCCCTGTTTTCTGCCAACCTGGGAGCCATCCCAGTGCTCTGTGTGCCTCTGTCATTATTGACAGCTGCCCAGAAAGGGAGTTTAGCCAGGAGAAGCTGAGCACAGGAACTGGGATCCTGCAGTCCTGTGTGCAACCTCCGCACCGAACTGTTCACAAGTCACCGAAGCTCGGTGTGTCACTTTGCCTTCCCTGGTGCTGATGAGCCGACTCACGAGGGAGTTATGAGACTTAATTAATTCTTGTTTGTAAAGCACTCAGTGAGTCTCTTGTGAGAGGGGCCATCTGGGCACAGCAGTGATTTTTTTTTCTGGGATAAGAAATGGGCAGATAAGAAATGCCCTTTGCTATGGAAGCTGCTTTCAACTGTCCAGGAGCTGGCAATGGTCATATCCTGCATATGCAGGATTTTAGCTTATTCCACAGAAAAGGACTCCTATAAAATTTGTATAGAAAATTAGGGAAGATGGAGGTTTACAGAATCCCTGTGTGTACAGAGAGAAAGGCTTTTTTCTTAGACTTTGTCCATGAGCACCTTAGGACTGCTATGGAGGACCTAGACATTTTCATTCCCGGTTTAGATGGTGTAATTCCCAGCTTTGTGTAACAGGCAGCTATGGCTGATAAAAAAAAAAGGCCATGCATTTTGCAAGGATTTAACCCAGTTTAGCAGTGTTAACACTGAATCATATCAAAATTCAGACTTTGCAGTATTTGACACATTTTTTATGGATGATGAGCGCGGAGAAGGAAACCAGGATATTCCACAAGGTGTGTAGTGGCTCCTTTCATCCAGCTAAAGATTAGTGCTATATCCTTGCAGAACAAAATACAAGTGACCAGGAGATCGTTCTCATGCCCAGCCTTCTGCTGCCCAAGGCAGTGGGAATTCCATCCCCTTTAGTAGTGATCCAGCAGCGCTTCTTCAGCTCTTGCTGCTCTCTGTTCCTGCAGACATCATGGTGCTGATCGCATCCATCGCCGTGCTGGCAGCGGGGTCCCAAGGGAATGTCTTTGCCACCTCAGCACTCAGGAGCTTGAGGTTCCTGCAGATCCTGCGCATGATCCGCATGGACCGGCGGGGCGGCACCTGGAAGCTCCTGGGCTCTGTGGTCTACGCACACAGCAAGGTGAGCTCATCCCAGGCAGGGACATTGCATTGCTCCTTGTGTTCCCTCCCCCACAGAGACACTGCTTTGGTTCAGTTCTCCATCCCAAAGCTCTCCCAGGCCTGAGGAGGTTGGAAAGACACCGTAGGTAACTCGGGGAGGGATGCAGAGTCAGAAACAATGGAGCACCTTGATCAGTCAAGGAGAGAAGGGAGAGAGGGATTCCAGTAAAAGAACTGATCCCTGGTATAAGGTGATCAGTTTGGGAAGAGCTTGTGATAATTTTTTGTTTACTGCTTCTGAATTTGTGAATTTAACATTTCTCCTCTTTCCTGCACTTTTTTCCTCTGAAAAGCTTAGTCACCATAGCCAGAACTATCATAAGGAATTTGTGAGTCTCATTTGTCCACCTTTGTATTAACCTAATCCAAAAATAATCAATTCCGTGAATTCTGAGTTAAAAATTCCCTGCAATTGGGGTAAATTGCATCCAGACCCCAACTTTGCAGCTCCTCCTCCATTAAGTAGAAGCCCTAAAGATTTGGGGATTCTTATTTCAGTTCTAACTATGTGAACTGGGGAAATGGTAGAGTATTTTAAGTCTCAGTTCCACATCTTGCAATAATGGAGCTATTAACACTCCCTTCTCCATTTGCTGTATGTGTTTAGCTGTTGGGGTCTTCAGGACAGGGATTGCCCCGTGTGCTTGGCACAGCCACCACCCCATGGTCCCATCTCAAAAAAGTGTCATTACTGACCTTCAACCAAAGCCCCCAAACCTAAACCAAATGCAGGGAAAGCTCAGATCCAGCCGCAATCAAGTAAGTCACTGTTTGGAGATGCACACCAGGATTGCAATTATTCTCTTCTTTCCTTTAATGATCTCGCAGGAGCTGATTACTGCGTGGTATATTGGCTTCCTGTGCCTCATTCTGGCCTCTTTCCTGGTATACTTGGCCGAGAAAGGAGAAAATGAGCACTTTGATACATACGCAGATGCACTTTGGTGGGGTCTGGTAAGTAATTTTCATAGAACAGCTGCTGGTTATTAAAATAAAATGTCCATTAACCCTCCATCTTCTATCACTTACGTGAGGTATCGACTTATAGAGTGCTTAGTTAACATTTTTATTAAATGGCTTTGGGCTGCTCCATTTAGCTCTTTTTCTTATATAAACCTCATAGAAAACGTTAAAGGATCACATTTCTGCATTAGCTGGAGCTGCAGGGAAACGGGGAACTCATGTGCTCCCAGCTGTGGGATTCAGCTCTGTCGTGACAGTGGAGGCAGGTCAGACAGAGACCCCACACTGCGGGGTGCTTTGATCATTGTTTTGACAAGTATTGCTGCCCTTTAATTATTTAAATTGCACTTGGGCAAGGCGCTGTTAAACACGCAGGAATAAAGTTTATAAAATTAATAGGTTTCTAAATACCAGACAGACTCCAGCGGGGCGAGCACTCCCCTTCACATCTCTGCTGACAGAGGAGGAAAGGGCAGTACTTTTGGTTTGCTCTGTGCGTGCGTGTGCATGTGAATTATTGGATTACTCGATTAGCAAAGAGAGAATTAATGACGTTCTAATCTTCTTGCGTTATTGTTCTTCTGCTCCATCACTAGTTTGGCCTTGATTACAAAGCATGTAATGAAAATCCCCGATCTGATCAAATCCCAATAACAGGCTTGGGGAGGAATCGGCTGATCAAGCAGCTCCTCCGTTCCAACAAAGGGAAAAAAGCAGTAAATTGCTTTTCAAGCCCCTTAGTTATGACAAAAAAATAAAAACAAAGCCCAATTTGACATAACCAGAAATTAAACAATGAGGAAAAAGTGACAGCCCAGATTAGAGCTCAGTCTGGGCAGCACCACTGGCAGATTTATCCCTCCTGCTTCCCAGGCTCTGTGGGCCTTCAGCAGAGGATTACTGCTCTGCATTTTGGGATGTAGAGATGCACCAGACTGTTTTGCTACTGAGAAGCTCAGAAAAAAAAATGAATGTCATTAAAATAAATAGTTTCTGTCATTGTCCAACTCATGGTTCCAGTACAGACAGATGTTAAGAGATGGGATAAATCAAATTTCAGGTTCATAAACTCATCCCTTTGTTGATCTTGCTGCATCCAATCCTTGTAGTTGTCTGCAGAAATTATTAAAAAATTGTAAACCAACTTTGCAGTGTTTATGGAGAGAGCATTGCTCTGACTTTGTGTTTCAGTAAGAATGAGGCATGTAGATGCATTTTTTAACCACTTGGTCAAAATAGCATCTAATTGATAAGGCTTTTAGTGGGTCCAATTAAAAGGCGCTTTGGGATCATACTTCCATTTGTGAGTGATTTTCTTCTGAATGATATGCATATTTACAATGCCACATCAGTGTGGTGTCAGATCCTATCCCTGGGGCCAGCTCTGTCCATGGATGTTGTGGGACAGGAGCAACCTTCCATGTGTCACAGGGTCTTTTGGGATCAGAAGTCTCAAAGATGTTTCTAATTGGACCACGCCTCTCTGCCTTGCCCTGCCAGACCCAGGCTCTCCAAATCCTGTTGGAAGCCCTGAGGGAATACCCAGCATTTCCCACTGCTGATGTCTGTGGACTGAAGTGGGAAAAGGTGTCTTCTCCTGCAGTTTAACATTCAGGGGATTCTATCTCCAACAGAGAGATCAGAAAGATCTCTCAGATCTTTCCCCAGAAACACAGACAGCAACTTCCCAGCTCTCTTTTGCTGCATTGCAAAAATGCTGAGGAGGGGAAAAAACGTTCCTAAATGAGGTGGTATGAAGGAGCCGTAATTCATCCTCTCGGCCTAATAGTCTGTTTTTAAATAGGAAGGGAGACCAGCTAATAGGCACTGCTGGGAGGATTGGGAACAAGCAGAATCAGGTCTTTATGCATGCAAATAGCCCTGCCTGCTTTCCTGAGATGCTGAAAGGGAGTTTGGGGGAACGGTGCCGGTTTGCTTCCCCTGCCGAAGGCGCAACCCCATCTTCCGGGGGAGGTTCCGATCTGCCGCCAGCCTCTGCACCAGATGGCAGCTCTCTCTGTGACAGCAAAAGGCACAGAAAATGCTCCCAACTGGTGTGAAAACCCAGCACGTGAGCAGGGCGGGTGTCAGGGCATCTGCATCCTGCGGGGTTGCCCATCCCTGCTCGATGCTCCGGGTCCCTGAGCTGCACCTTGCCTCGGTCAGCTCAGAGCGCGCGGCGATCCCAGCTCCTCCGTGTCCCACTTGGGTGTTGCAGGAGTTTTGGCAGTGTTGTTTCAGTTTTAAGGCCGTCTGACCAAGGGCTGGGCACTCATCTCCTCCCTGCAGATCACTCTCACCACCATTGGCTACGGGGACAAGTACCCACAGACCTGGAACGGGCGGCTGCTGGCAGCGACCTTCACACTCATCGGCGTCTCCTTCTTCGCCCTCCCTGCCGTAAGTGGGAGGGTGCTGGGAGTGAGGTCTCACAGTGGGAGGGGGGCTGAGCTCACCTCTCCCTTACCCCCAGACCCTGGAGATGGTGGCACTGCAACAGCTGCATCCAGCAATGTGATGCACCCTCCTGGCTGCAATGGTCTGTGGCTTGAGAATCAACAAATTAGGGGGAAAAGGGCAAACCCTGTCTGAATAGCCACAGCTTGGGCACTTCGAGCAAACTTCGATGGAAATTCTAGATTTGGTTCTGCACAAATATTTATTGAAGCAATATAAAGCATTTTTTTCCCTCAAAGGGCTGTTCTTGGGGGTAATTAAGAAGGTAAATTTAGATTGGATATTAGGCAGAAATTCTTCCCTGTGAGGGTGGTGAGGCCCTGGCACAGGTTGCCCAGAGAAGCTGTGGCTGCCCCATCGAGGCCAGGTTGGACAGGGCTCTGAGCAACCCGGTCTAGTGGAAGGTGTCCCTTTCCATGGCAGGGGGGTGAATGAGATGAGTTTTAAGGTCCCTTCCAACCCAAACCAGTCTGTGATTCTATGATTGCATCATTTCAGCAAATCACTCATTTCAGAGCGCTGCACTGATCTGGATCCCTGTGGGGATAATTTGCTGAATGCCAACACTCTGGGATTATTTTGTATTTTAGCAGCTGGCTGGAGGTCGTTTGGGAAAATCTGCAATTCCAGTGGGTGCCAGCAAAGTCTGCTGCCCCTTGAAGGTGCCTGCCAAGGCTGCTGGGGTGGAGGCTCCTTCCTTTATGCTTGAAACAAAAAATGAGCCAGAAAAAAAACTTTGGAGAGAAAGCTGGCCAAAGCTTTCGAGTGAAAGCTGAGCTAAACCCCTGCTAACTGCAAATTGTTGTTCTCTTCCAGGGTATCTTGGGGTCGGGGTTTGCTCTGAAGGTTCAAGAGCAACATCGGCAAAAACACTTTGAGAAGAGGCGAAACCCGGCAGCGGGCCTGATCCAGGTGAGGATCACATCCAAGGAGCCTTGGGGTTACACTGTCCTGGTTCTGGGGGGCTTAATAGACTTTTAGAAGTTGGGGAGGAGACAGGCTGGTGAAAAATGGGGCCGTGTGTTTAAGGTGTGAGACAGCAGCTGGTGACTGGTTTTGTCTGGGAATAAATGCCAGGAAATCAACCATGGGAAAATAGCATATGTGGCAGGGAATCTAGGGGAGGAAAGGAATGAAATTCAGCCCAGCACAGCAAGACAAATGCATTAGGACAGTCTGTTTCCACTCATTCTTTTTCCCCAAAGAGAATATTTATGCTGATATAAAATTACATTTGGGAGCATTTTCTTCATGATAACAGATGTCCATGCAGAAGGTTGGCCTTGGTGTGCCTCTTGGAGATTTGAAAGTAGTCATTTTACATTCCCCTGCTCCTCCCTTTCCAAATTTTTAACTCCTTAATAGGCAACAATACCCATTTCATCCTTGCCCTCAGCCTGCCAGTGTGTGTGCCTGAGACCCACAGAACTTTTAACCGGGCTCACATGGTGAGGAGTGTCACGGTACCACCCCAAATTTGTCATGTGTCAGATCAAGGGAGAGGCAAAATGCTGGATCCATCCAACAGAAAACAGAGAGTCAGAGCTGGCTGAGGTTTATGAACCTGAGGGTGGTGCTGGCCATGCCTGGGTCCACAACCCTGCTGGGTCTTGTCCTCCACAGGCGGCTTGGAGATTTTATGCCACCAACCTGTCCCGGACGGACCTGCACTCCACCTGGCAGTACTACGAGCGCACCGTCACCGTCCCCATGTACAGGTACCTCCTCCTCCAGCTTCCTCTTCCACTGCCACTGCCTCCATAGTTATTTCTGTTATCCAGATATATAGTTTCATTTATTTGTTTCTGGTTTTTTTTTTCATTGAAAAAGTTGATTTCAAGAGGCTCTTAAGGGCTGGTGTAGGCTTTGTCTTTTGGAGTTTTTTTTGCTTTGTATTTTTTGTTGTATTTCTTTTTGACTTGATTTTAATTTTCATGTTGCCTTTTTTTTTTTTTTTCCTTTCTTTCTTTCCATGTCTCTCTGTGTTGTACATGCTCTTCTTTTCCCCTTTATTTCTCCATGTCTGCTGGTAGTTGCATTGTGTTGTGACAGTTGCCGTGCCCAGGTGTGAAGACCTCCCTCCGAGCTGCTCTGGATCGTAGGTAAACACTGCCCTCACCCTACCTGCAGCTCCTCGTGCCCTTCCAGGCTCTCCTTGCTGGTCCAACTGGTCTCTAATGGTCCTTCTGCCTTTCAGCAAACTTCTCTCCCTCCTTTGACCAGCCTGGCACTCTCCCAGGTGCATTTGCCCTGTGTCCTCCTTTCCTTTCCTTTTCCTTTTTTTTTCTCTGAGAGGAGGAAAACCAACTCAGGATTCAGTGAGCGTTTTCCCATTTCTTATATTTCATTTACCCATCCCAGTCTGTTGACAGGAGTAGGGAAGGATGGTGGAGCCGTGATGGATGAGGCAGATAAACCCCACTGAGTTTTGGCAGCACCCATCTGCCTTGCTTTACCTGCTCTGCTTACCATTGTACCCAGGCATTTTGTTAAGGTGAAACAACACAGGGTAGAGCAGTACTGTGGGAATTCACAGCCTCTTGGGATTTGGAGCTTCATGGAGGTGGGGACAGAGTTCCCTGCCATACCTCAATGCCCTCCAGGACGTGGGGAAGCACTGCATCCTTTGTGTCCCTCTTGGGCTTGGTGTTATCTAAGCAGGAGGCTTCCTCAGAAGCTAAAATACACAGTGTTGCTGTTCATTTTCACTCTGTGAAATACCCTGCATCCTGCATCCCTTTCTGATGTGTTTTTGGGGGCTACCCAGGTCCCTCTGGGTTTGTAGCAGGGTTGGACATCATTAGATATTCCCGTGGGGTTTTGTTGGGCGTGGTGGGGCTCCCTGTGCCCCATCTCCCTGCTCCCACACAGGACTGTGTCCAGCACTGGGTTGTGCCAGTGCAGGTATCATCCCTGCCTGTTTTTTCCTGAGTTACTGTTGTCTTTTAGCCCTTGGGTAGGCAGTCTGGATGTATTTCCTGGGGTAAGCATTAGTGTATATTTGAAACACAGCAGCCAGCCTCTTAACCCAGCATAAAAACCTGTTGGAAGTCACACTGTTGTGGTCAGTAAGTTTTTATTGGATTCATTCCCAGTGTGTGTCTGATTGGTTGCTTTTTCCCTGGAAATTTATGATCCAACTTCAAGATTTTGTCTAAAAAACCCAAAACAACAACAACCCAACAAAACAGAACAAAGCTGTTTTCCAATAGCATTAAACTCACCCATTGAAGCTCTCCCTCCCAGTATCTGACCTTCTGGCTGTACCTTTGCAGCAGTGGCTACTGGAGAGGGTGAGGATGGAGCCTGGCCCAAAGTCCACTGCAAACTGCAGACACCCACAGCTTTTTTTCAGTGGATTTTGCCAGGTTTTAATTCTCTTTGAACTACTGAACTTACCACGCAGCCAGACATGCAGTGACACCCTTTTGATTGCAGAGTACCAAGTGAATTACCTTTTACTTAATCCCCTTGTTAAAACCTGTATTTCCAAGGAGCTGGTCTGCAGGAAGAGAACTAAGCTTAAAGAGCTCCAGGAGGGGCTAAATAAAAACTTAAGGGAGGAGAAAGAGCAAACAGATGTAGTTTGAAGAGCCCACTTATCTTGAGTAAAAAGCCAGGACAGATTAGAAGCAGGGTTGTAGCAGTATCGCTGGCTGATGCTGTGGGTGCTGCTCAGCCCCACTCAGCAGTGTCACCCTGGGCTTCCCTGGCATGGGTTTCACTGCAGTGCCAGCTTCTCCCTTAAATCCCAGCTCCTGTTTGTGCACAGGTGAAGTGAACATCACTTGACTGAGTGAGCTGTGGTTTCGCTGACAGATTCAGGCATGAGTCAAATTGCATTTTTTTACCAGGAAAGCAGTGAACATCTTCTGAATATATTTTGGATGTACTCAGAAAAATTAATTGGAATTTTATTTTTTTAATTTTTTTTTATTTTTAAAAAGGGAATAACTGCATGTTCTGGCTGCAGGTTCCATCACTCACACTGACCATCTCTCCTTGTCCACCCACTTCCCTGAGCCAGCTGGCAGGCACTGGCAGCCCTGTGCTGGTGCTGATGCAGCCGTGGCAGCACGTCAAACCCAGCACCCTGTTAAAGTGCTGGCTGCTGACACGTGTCTGCAACGCACAGTGTGGTTTGGAAGTGGGTTGGAGGAACCCAGTATCCCCCTCCCTGGTGCCCCGGGGGTGATCTGCAATCACCAGTACCTTGGCACCCTTTCTGCTCAACATCAGGCTGCTGATTCCTCATAGCAGGAGCCCTGTGCCTTTAGCTCATCTGTCTTCCCAAGGCATCTCTGAAAAGGCTTTTGGCTGCTTGATATGAGCAAATTGTTACACATGCCTTGGAGGAGCTCACGTGGCTCCAGAGCATCACTCAAATCACTGCAGGAGAGCTGCTCTAACTTGTTTGGGGAAAATGTGGTGGCTTCTTAGAGAATCTCAGATTTGATCTTTAAATCCAAAATGTGATAGAACCAAATCTGAAATACGCACGAGGCTTCTGTGTGTGTGCAGGTGTGGCTTGGGTTGTGATGCCTGAGTAGCTTGGTGCACTCAGACATCCTAACCTGTTCTGCATCAGCCACTGCATTTACTGGGGGAAAAAAAAAGTTTGCTCTCATTGTCACTCATGAGAGCAGAGCCTGGATCTCAGCTACATTCATATATTGGTCTTCACTAAAAAAAACAAATCACAAACCCATGGGGCACATCCTGCCCAGGTCAGCAGCCCAGCCCGAGGAGCTCCTGGCTGGTGGGGACCGAGGGCTGTGGATGTCCCATGGAAGGTCTCTGGGAGGCCCCCACACTTTCCCCGCTCTGTGGTGCCCGTTTGCTCTTGGAGCAAGGTGCCAGCTGCCTGTCCCCGAGGGTGACACGGGTGTGTGGCAGTTTCTGAGCCAGCCACAGCGGGAGCGAGCTCAGCCCACGCTCCCGTGCTCACCTGTGAGCCTGGCCACAGCATCTGCTCCCGGGGAGACACTTCGTTCATATGCTAATTTTCTTTATTCTGTTTCTTTTTCCCCTTTCCTCCACCCCTACCTCTTTCCCCCCCTTGTTTTTCTTTCTCTTATCCCTTTGGTTTTCTTTGGTGAAAACTCTTGAAAAGCACGCAAACGCAAACGTATGGTGCCTCCAGGTATGAAGTGCATGTGACTCTGAAAGTGTGTGTCATGTCACTCCTTGTTCTTCATTTGGGACTGTAATATGCAAAGCCTTGAATTAAAAAAAAAAAAAAAAAGAAAACAGAAAAAACCTCTGAAGATGAGTTTTTTCAAAGGAATGAGTGAAAGCTCAAAGCAGATGCCCCCACCTGCTGCTGACAGACTAACCCCATGCACCTCCATGTCCATTTTAGCTATTGGTACACTCAAGTGTTGGGAAACTCTGCCAAAATAGTGATGTAAGGAAGGAGAATGGGAGAGTGCTTGATAAGCTTGCTTTTTTTAAGGATGATTTCTTGATGGTCTTACCCAAATCCTCCAATCCATGCAACGCTCAACAAGGAAACGTCCCCATTCATAATTCCATTTCCCTCTGGCATCACTCCTGCGTGTTCCCTTTCTCCAGCCTTCTTTTCCCACCCTTCACTGTGTCATTTATCTGGCTCTATGCTCTGTGCCCACCCAGTAATACTGGCTTTGCTGAGTTTGCTGGTGTGGTGGCACCATGGGACCCATCAGTGGGAGCACAGAATAAAATCTCCACAGCAGCTGTGCCTGCTTTTGAGGACAGCATGTGGAGGAGAGAAAGATCTGGGATGCTAAACTGAAATAATAATTCATTTCTTTGAGTAATCCAGTCTGATTTTTGGGAAAAAGATGTTTCATCTCAGCAGGACTTTTCCATTTCAGTTTTTTCTTCCAAGACCAACCTAGAGCCAAGCAGTTATTAGCCACAGTTACTCAATCTGGGACTTAACCTTTTGGGACCAATCCAAATGCAAAGACCTGGATGTGGCTGTGTAAGATTTATGATAAATAATGTTATCTCAGGTTCTGCAGAAAGGAGTAGATTTGCAAATCACAGGCGTATTTTATATGAGATGAGTATCTGAAGGTGTAGTCAAGTTAATATTTTAAGATGGGGAATAAATGACTTGCATTTCAAGACTGCAGGCCAAGCTCTCTTTTTAGAGCAGTTTAAATCCTCACTAGATGCAGTAATGCCATTAGAGCTGATGTGATTTAGTGTCTGATTTCCAAACCTAGCACCAGTTTTCACAGATGTAAGTTTTATAGCCCTAGTAAATCACACTTACTGCTCTGTGTGCTTAATTTACAACAAATTGCATCAATGAACTGCAAGTATAATATTAAAAATATATTTTCCTGTTGTGCTGAACAACAGCCTGTTTTGAGAATCAGACATTTTTCTACTGCTAGAAGTGAAATAAGAATGTGCCACTTCCATCCCATTTGTTGTAATAAAGTATTTTATGAGTTTCATAAATGTTCTCAGTTGTGAAAAATAGCTTTAGCTGGAGACATAAAGTCATAGTTAGGGTAAAAATTGGCTGCTCACAGGGACTCCAGCATAGCATGGAGACTCATTTAGGCCCCCATCCCATTCCAGAATCCATCTCCTTGCCACTCTCTCCCTAATTGTTCCTACTGGGACTGTTCAAAAAAATCATCGTCGTCTCTGTGTGCGTGTCGTGGTGTGTGCGTGTCTGTGTACGCTCCCCCCGTGTTGTGTCCTGCTGCCCTCCTTGTGTTGTGGGGTTCTGGTGGTGTCCTGGCCCGAGGCATGATACCCCCACTGTCCCCTAATGCTTGAAAGTTATCTGTGCTGCCAGGAATAGCGAGTCTGCCTTCCCTCTGGATGTGGTAGCCGGCACCTGGAGTTAGTGTGGCATTCCTCTGTGCTGCTCTGGGCGGGGTGATGGAAGCAGCTCCGGGTTCCTCTGGGTCCCCTGCAGCAGTGTTTTTGTGGTGGGTGGCATGAGCTGTGTGTGTTCCCTGGTGTGCAGAGCTCCTCACCCAGCTCCCCCTTAACCAAAACATGCTTCCCTTGCTAACAAGTGACACACGGACCAGGAGGAGAGAGAGAAAACGTGAGGCACCCCAGCCAGGGGTGCTTTCTGCACGGCTCTGGAGGGCACGGGGGCACCTGCACCACCTGCCCCCTGGGCACACACACACACCAGGGCAGCATTCCATAGCAAAGCTCACTCAAAGAGCTGCGCAGAGTTCTGCCTTTTTTGTTTGTTTGTTTGTTTGTTTTTGAGGTTCTGGAGAAATGGTGCGATGCAGTAGCTGTTCCCCAGGCTGCTCTTGCAGTGACAGGTTAGGCTGAGCATTTAATTGAGATTAAATTTCAGGTCAAGTACACGGATGAGTTTGCACCTATTTTTAATAATTATTATTATTTCAGTAAAATATTGTTTATTTCCACCTCATGTGTACCAGGCCCATCAACCAACTACAGAAATGGTGAATTTCTGTGTTTGCTGTGTGTCTGTGCCTTTGCATAGAAACATCTGTGGTGGCCCAAGAGGTGGTCACCTTCAGCATAGTGCAGACCATGGGCTAGTGCAAATGAAGTAACTCCTTTTGGAATCCTGGATCCTTCAATCTAGTGAGTTGATGAGCTCTTCAGTTGAGACTTGCATGAGTGAGAGCCCTGGATTTGTGATCCCAGCTGGAGAAAGTAGGACTGTGTTCTGCTGGGTATGGACCTCCCTGAGAAGCTAACTCACCAAAGAACAGTTGTGCACCCTTCATTAGCTGCTGAGTACACTCTGTGCTTGATTTTATGCACCACCTCTCCCATCTTGGAATGAATCTCCAAACCCTACGGTGGGTTTGAAGGGAGGTGACAGCCCAGCACTCCTGCACTGCTCCACTGAACCAAGGTCGGCTTCATCCTGATGACTGGAGCGAAGAGGATCATTAATTCAGCAGATCAGGATGTGCTTTTCTCTGGATGGAAGTGAACAGAGCTGGACTGGGGAGCCGAGCCAAAATTTTCAGGCCTATTTTTGTTCTTTTCTCCATACTTAGAATTGGAAAATTTTCTGATTGCCTCAATCTTGTGAACACCAAATCTCTGCTGAGCAACTGTGGTTTTGAGGATAAGTTTTGTGCCTGCAGAGAAGAGGCTTTTCTAGTTGGTTGCTTTTTTTTTTTTTTTTTTTTTTAAGTGTGAAACTATTGGTCTCATAATGGCTGAAAAAATGTGGGCATGAATATCTCTGCCTTTATTTTACAGTATTTTATTTCCACAGTTTGACAAGGGCACGCTGGTGGCCCGGGGGGGATTTTGCAGCTGGTCATGAGATGAGCCCTGTTGGCCTTGACCCTGAAAGCAGAGCCCCCCCAAGTGAGCTCTTAAGCAGATGCTGCTCTTCCCAGCCATGAGCAGCCTTCTCTGTCCTCCCCCTGGACACCTCCAGCTTAGGTTTCTCTAGGTTGAAAACCTGGCTGTGAATATCAGCATTAAATATTTATGGAGCGAGCCCCAGCCTCTCAGGGTCTGAGGGAAGAAACCAAAAGTGGATGTAGAAGCTAATTCAATGGCTTTTAGAACAAAAGCAGGATAGGCCACAGGGTATTTGTTCTTTGAGGTTTTTTTTAGATTATTAACCAGGATTCCCACCACCAGGTTCTTTATTTGTCACTGAGAAAGGAAGGAAGCCCGTGGTTCCTAGAAGGCAACAATACAGGATTTTGCCTCATTCTGTGGTAAAACCTGACATGGACAGTAGAGAATTCGTTAAACTTGACCCTGGAGCACACTACCATTTCTCCTGGGATGGTCACAACCTGAGGTCCCTGTTTTCTCTGCCCCATAAGCTGCTCCTTCCCCTGCCTCCCCACATTCCCAAGAGCAGCAGGGTTGAGTTTTCCCATTTTGCCCCAAAACTGGGGTTTCTCTCCACTTAGCACACATCCAAAGTGCTGACCTCCAACCACAGCAATGCCAACCTGCCAGACTACAGGTGGTGAAACAGCTCTGCTGAAACACCACTGGGCTGCCCACGAACCCTGGCAGTCACTTGGTTTTTGGGAGGTTCAAAATCCAATGGTGCAGACAAGTTTCTCTCTCTCTCTTGCTGTCTCTTTCTCTCTCTTACCCCACCGCTCTGCCTTAGGACACTGTTGGAATTAGCAGCCAAATCCCTCTCCATCCTTCCCGAGCTGTCCCCCGGTTGCTGTTGGTGGCACAAAGCTGGTTCTGGTTGAAAGGATGGGGCAGCGGGGGAAGTTGCCAAGACAGGAGGCTCTGGAATCAGCTCTATCTGTGTATTAATGGCTTTTGTTTTCTCCCTCTAGACTAATCCCTCCTCTGAACCAGCTGGAGCTCCTGAGGAACCTGAAGAGCAAGTCGGGACTGACATTCAGGTTAGCAACAGAGTTAAGAGAGTTTGGAAAGCACACACTTTGCCACCTTTTTTTTTTTTTTTTTTTCCTTTTCTCTTTTACCTTCCTGGCTTTTGCATACAGACAGCCTTGAAGATGTGAGAGGTTTGACAGCTGGTCCCCCACGGGTCCTTCAGTGACCTCATCCCTGTCCCTCTCCCATGCTCTACATGAATTCCTCTTCAGCCTCACTTGGCTCTGGAGCAATGTCACAGTGCTTGACTGACAATGAAAAGTTGTACTCTCAAAGGGGGTGGTTGAGTTAGTGTTCCCGGTTTTCCTCTGACCTTTTTGCTCTTCAACACCCTCAGAGGAGATTCAGGCCCACGATGTGTGAACTGGTTCTCTGTTCCCTCCAGTGAGAGCAGACAAGATTGCAGCAGTGAGAAATTTTTACAAAATTTGCTGTGGTAAGGTATACAGGAATCTCCCAGAAAGCCAGGAGTCCTGCAGCTTCACCCTCTGCTCAGGAGGGGTAATTCTTGGGGTTTTAAACAGTCCTGTTGGTGAATGGGGAGCCTGCAAGCCCTGGGAGTGATGGAGAGATGCTGGCTGTGCTGGTGGCCATCAGGGCCAGCTGGGGATGCCCAGGATGGAACCTGCCCTGGGCTGTGGGCCTCAGCAGAGAATAGAGATCTGTAGACCCCTGGGTCAGCCTGAAAGCATTAAAATATGAGTATTTGAGCTAGTGACTGAGGTTGGGCTTCCAAGCTTTTCTGAGCAAGGAGCAGAGGGTGGAGGGGGTTTGTTTTAGTCTCTCCAGGCTGCTGCCTTTATCCAAAAGGAGAGGGGTCGGGGTCCGTGCAGGTCTCAGCAGTCACTGCTGAGTAGTGGCAGGGTCAGGGCTGGTACAGCATCATGCTCAGAGGGCATCTGTGTTAGGGGAGATAGACCTGTATCTGCTGAGAAACACAGTGTGTTCCCTCTCTTGGGGGGCTGCAGGGGCAAGGCTGATTGGGGTCCCACACTAAGTGCAAGGCCCTGTTGTGTAGAGGTTGTGAATTAGGGTAGCTAAAGGCAGAACAGGTTTTCCGCATTGCTGGAGGGAAATGCCACCACGATGCCTGGTCAGTGAAGGTGAGATTTTTTTTTAAGTGTGGCCTTAGCATGGCTTGCAGTGTCGTGACTGCCCTTTTGCAGGTGTTCAGCTCTCTTTGTCCTCAAGGATTTTTCAGAGCACTCAAGTTTGAGATCTCAATAGGAAACCATATAACAAAAATTGTGGCATCCCAGTCCCTCCATGTAACCTTTGCCAATTACTTTGGTAAAGTAGCTGCCAAAGGCTTTGGAGGCAGAAACCCCACCTGGGGTGTCAGATGTCAGGGCAGGGGTCCATGCTGCTTTCCACCCATGGGCTCCTCCCAACACCCTGTGCTGGCACTGTGGTGTAAATCCATGATCCAGGTATCTGACACTGGCTCTGTCCCAATGGCCAGGGAATAAAAAAGAATACAGGATCATGGGAACCGTTCAAACCTTTCCCCGTGTGCAGAAACATCAGGACAGTGCATTTCCAAAGGAAGGGGGCCGCTCTCTGAGCCCACAGAAGTCCTCCTGTGCTCACACAAATCACACGACCCTCGGGTGTCTCAGTCCTGCGTAGGCACAAGGATGGGTTGGGATAAACTCTTCAACCCTGTGCGTTGTATGTGTCTTCTCTGAGGTTGTGTGAGTCTCCAGTGATCTTCTGTCCAGGCCAGAAACTCCAGGAATTAAGTGCTCCTTTCCCTTTCTTCTGTCCACAACTTCCACTTAGTTGTACTGTTTGGTATTGTCGTTTCGTTCTGTTTTAACAGTGAAGCAGCAACATCTTTTGCCACCTGACACCATGCTAATGTACTATTGCTTCTGTTTAAAGGAAAGAGCAGCAGCCCGAACCATCGCCAAGGTCTGTATCACTGCCAACACGCCATTCCCATGCATTCCCTGTAGATTTCTATGTGCGTGTGTGCGTGTGTGTACCATGTCGTGGCGCCATCGAGGGAAGCATTCTAGGTATTAACGTGCTTGTTCTGTGCTGTGCCAGTCCAATGTATCCACGTGTATGCTGGACCTTAAATCATATATCCTCCTTCCAGTCTGCCTCGGGCTGTAGCTGCGAGGGTAGCGAGGCTGTGGGAGGTAGGGAGAGCGGTGGCAGCACGGGCAGAGCTGGCAGACACTTACCCGGGGTGACAGCAGGGCTTTGGTTTATGCTTCTTTATTTTATTTCGTTGCTGGAGTTGTAGCTGGAGTAGCACAACACGGGCTCAGCGTGTGCCGAGGGGTGGGTGATGCTTTGCCCGTGTCTCCGTCACCCCAGGCCGTGGCTGGGCAGAGGTGACACGGGAACACGAAGCCATCACCGCGTCAGCGACTTCTCCCGAGCTCCTCTCGCCGCAGGGCACCGCACGGACCTGCTGCTCCGTGGGACACAGGAGGGCTCTCTGACACAGCACTGCATGTTAGAGACACCCCTTCTCTACCCCCTTCCCTTTGGATGAGGCACAGTCCCTGCTCCATCTTCCCTCCACGCCTCGAGTCCACGACGCAGAGCGTGGTCTGAAACATAGCGAGCACTTTCCAAGGGCGGCCGTAAATCTCACCTGCGGGAGAGCTTTTCTCTCTTCACGTGTCCCAGGGAAAGCAACAGGGCTGGTGTTTGGGATACTTTTGGGATACTTTTCATCCTCTGAGAAGTATTTATTTCTGGGATTTTTTTTTTTTTTTTGTCCTATATTTTCCCTATATTTTCCCAGTTCTTTTAAGAAGTAATCCTGGAAATGAATCTCTTTTTTGTTTTCCTGGGTGAAGAAACACAGAACTGATGATCTGTGGAGATCATCTGCTTGGCTTTCAGACCTTCCATCTCACACCTCCAAACATAGCTTAAAGCCTAAATTTTCTGAACAATGGATATGTTTTTCAGAAGTACAGCTAAAACCTGGCATTCTGCAGATGTACCTCTCAGCCATGCCTTTTAGCTTATAAGAGGCCAGAAACTAATTTTTCTGTAGCATAAAAGCCAGCCAAAGATATCTGGGTAGATACGGTGCTGACTAAAGAGTGGAAAATTTAATCTTCCCTACTTCTTTCCTTCCCCTCTTCCCTCCCTCCTTTTTATTCTGTCTTTCATTTGAGCTTTTCTTTGCAAGCAGAACCTTTGTAGCATTCCATCCACTTTCCTGCCAAGTAACCCAAATCTCCAAGATCATGTTTCAACTATCCAGATTTATTTTATTTATTTTTTTCCTATTTGGGGTCTCAAGTGTAGCTTGAGCAAAGGCAGCCTCCATCCAGCATTATTAAAGCAGGCAACATTACATGGGAAGGGCTCTCTGGGAGCAGATCAAGGCTGAAATCTTGGCTACCTGCCTGTGGCATCAGGAGGGTCAGCTTTTCATCCCAGGGTCTGGCTGCTCCACTGCTCTGTCTCAGCCAGTGATATACTTTGGATGCATTTCTTATTTTTGAATCTCAGTCCTGTCTTACAGGGTTCATATTCACCAGTTAAAACATTAGGTTCATTTTCTACATTGCCTTCTCAATCTTATGTCACAGAAAGAGGTAAAAATAGTCCTCCCCAGTCCTTTTCCAGAGTATTTTTCACTATATATAGGTCCTTCATCAGAGTAATTTCTAGATGCTGTTTCCTGCTCCTGTGGTGCATCTGTCTCTTGTGACACTGATGGGTTTTGTTGCTAAACCCAAACTCAGGAGGGCTTAAGCTGAGGGTCTGCAGCTGCCATGGCTGCAGATGGTGTTAGAGCATGTTCCATATTGTTTAGTTCAGCTGCCACGGCAGCACCAAAGCTCTTTCCTTCTGTTTTATTAGGACAATATCAATTCTACCTGCTCCCACTGTCCTCTTTCTGCCTGACAATGTCTCAGACCTCAGGAAGGAATTTTGCATTACGGGAGGACCAAATTACCTATTTTCCCCAACAAAATTTTCTGGATCTTTTACTTTCACATCCCAGATCTTCCACCCACTTTTATTTCTAGCAGCCTCCCGGAGATGCTCAGTGTGTCATCCTGTCCTTAGAAAAGAGAACTCATCCTGTTTCTCTGCCCACCCAATAGTTAATCACCCAGTCGCTGGTGATGCTTCACTCAGGAAGCTCCTGGGGATGAATTGTCTCTCATAGCAGACCCCAACTCCAAGCTTTTACTGCTTCAGCTGGTAAAGGATTTGCCACTCTCCATTTCCATCGCTGTAATAAAACAGTCTAACACCTGGAGACAGCTGGATCTTCCTCCCAGTTGTAGTGATGTGTAGAGAGTGGCTGATTTCCTATATCCCTCTTTCCATGATTGATACACCACAGTCTTTACAGCAAATGAAACAGAAAGAGTTTTCTTACTATTTTGCATCTTAATATATTTTAAGTTTAGAGATTTAGAGAAGGGATGCTGGCACAGCTTTTGGGAATGTGCTGTGCGGGAAAAACATTGCCTTGTGAGGTTGAGGAGCATCCCAAGCATTCTGCCAGCACACAGGGTGGCTGTTGGGGTCATGCCTGTTCACTGTGGTGATGCTGCCCTCTGACCCCACTGCTGCTGTGGCTGTGCTGATTTCTGCCCAGACAGCACTCAGAGAGCTGCTGCCGAGGGTGGGAGAATGTGAGGAGGTGATGGGCTTAGCGTTGCAGGGGCTCAGGGTCACCTGGAATTACTCTGTCGTGGCTTTTGATTTGGTCTTGGCATAAAATGCGACAGCTGATCTGAGAGACAGGTTCTGTCCTTTCCCTATCGCTTCTGTTTTGCTTTCCACCACGAGCCTGCCTGAATCCATCTGAGACCAAGTGCTGGGAAAGCTCTGTGCTGACCTGCTCGGGGGCCAGGAGTTCACCTCCCCCAGACCTGGAGCCCAGGTTGCGAGGAGCAGAAAAGAAATGGCCTTTTTCTACGTGCCACATACCTCTTCCCCTCCTTTTACTTCCCTCCCTTTTTGAAAAAAGAAAAGCTTTCAGAGCCTCCTGTTACCTGTTGCTGTGGGTGTCGTGTCCACCCTGCCATCTGCCCTGGCCGAGCAGTGCCCCCCTGCCCCTCCCCAGGCTGGCTGTGCTGCCAGGGCACTTAGAACCCACCACACCTCCAAGGCCACTGCTTTCATGCAGGGTCCAGATCGAATCCTCTCTGCCTCATATCCCCAGGGATATGGTGGGGCTTTCCTCACCCCTTCTGCTGCAGAAAAGCAGCAGAACAGAGTGGCAATGGGGTGTGATTACTCTTCTGTTAATTAGGCTGGAAATTAGCTGTACCATCTCATTTCTGTTTATTTTGCTTCGATTGTAATGTCAAAAAGACACTTGGTTGGCCAGGGCTATGGAGGCTCCTGTACAAAATGTGGGCTTCAGATGCTCTTTAACAGATGGTTTGATAAACATCTGAAGGCATCCATGACCACATTTATTCCTCTTGTATTTTCCAAAATACAAGCTAAAAATTAATGAGCCAAATGATTATAATAATACATTAATATATCAGAGAAAAAGAAACAGAAGGATTCCAGGGAACTGGGAAGCTAAAACTCAGATTACTTTGTCCAGCATGAGTTCAGTGCTGTAGGTAATGAGAAGAACCTCTTTGGAAGGTTATTCTCAGCTGTGGTTTGTCCTTGACCCCAATGAACTCAGCAGGACCTTGGCCATGGATTGAGTGGATGCTGGACTGGGCCACCTTGTAACGTGTGTGTATATCTGTGTGTATATCTCTCTATCAGTGTATGTTTATGTCTGTCTGAGATACACACATTAATATCTCTGTTCAGGGGTGTGATTAAGGCTTTTGTATGCACTGGAGGATGCCTTTGGTTGACTCAGTGGGCCCCTGCTCATCCAGCCTAGGGTGTCTGAGGTGTCCTAACCTCTATTGCCTGTGGAAACCGGGGCCAATCACAGGAACCCGATGGGCCACATTAGCCTGGGCTGGCATTTGCCCTTCTAACCAATTAAACTGGTGTCAGAGACTCATGCTGGGACTGACAGTAATCTGGAAATAATCAGTTGCCTTTAGGGGAGCAGATTATTTGCACAGAAGGAACTGCATCTTTCTGGAGAGACTAAGAGGAGAGTAACCCACACATCTCCCTGAGGCTCTGCATGCTGAATGTCCCACTCCCACGCCAGCTCCAGAACAGCACCAGTGGTCCCTGGGGCTACCTGGGGATGCAGGGTCCTGTTGTGAGCATCTCAGGAGTCCCCAGGATGCCGAGGGTGGTGTCGGCTGAGCTTGCATGGGATGCTGTGCCCACGAGCTCCTCCGACTGCCGAGTTCGAGTGCAAAACCCAAGAGACTGGGGTTTGATGCCCTTTAGCCTTTTCAGTCTTCCTGTGAATTTGGCAAGTGCTGCCTGCTGGTGGTTGGTGGCCTGGTGGGGTGATGGGGGCCACGTCATTCCCCTTCCACAGGTAGAGGGCTGCTCCATGGCGTGGAGGACCCTGGTCGTGGTGGTGATCTCCTGGCAGGGCAGTGCCTGAGCAGCGGTTTGGGATGGAGCTGTGGTGGTGCCTCGTCAAAGTCAGTAACTCCCCAGAAGTGCTAGGGCCTGTCTAAAAAGCACCATGAAAAAACAAATGTGTGAACACAGATGTTCAGCTCCCTTCCCATAAGGGGCTGCACCACACCCCGGTTTTTTTTTGGGTTTTTTTTTTTTTTTAAATGCCAGGCTTAATATTATGCTGTTTCCTGTATGAGAAGTGCAAATAATTCACAGATTAATTAGCCCTCTTTGTGAGTGGGGTTTTTTTGGAAGAAAAAAAAAAAAAGAAAGAAGAAATTGGAGCTTTTTTGATATTGTTTGACAAAACAAGTTAAAGTTTTGGCTTTCCATGGCTTACACAATTTGAGAAAAACTTGTGGGGTTTTTATTTGTCTAGAGGAAGAAGAGAGTATTTTTTTGTTTCCAATGCAGATGAAAAAAATCTTCCTGTAGTTAATTGTAGACAAACTGACGCCACCAATTCAATGCATCAGTTCTAATAATGAAATTTACTGACCACAGTGAGACAAATTTCAGAAGCCCTCTTGATTCTTAACTTTTTTCTTTTCACTTAACACTCAAACAGAACAATCCTGTCATGAACCCGGCCCTCAAAACACCTGTCTTTTAAACCTAGAGTCAGTAATCAAAAGTTTCCTGTCTGGCATTTGCTTCCAGGTCTAATTTTTACTCTCCCCTCATTTCCAGTAAGAGCAAACCGTGCAGAGAGTCACTTTGCGGATGCTGCTCAGGAAACTCTAGGTACCACGGGAAATGCGTCGCACGAAACTAATCAAAAGCTGCACGGCTCATTCTCCCTCTACCCTGCTACCACCCGTTCTGATCACTTCTCTGCTTAATAGAGGTACTAGATGAGTAAAAAAAAAGTGGAAGAGCCTCCCCACTGCCCGCTCAGAAATCAGAGGCTTCCCTGTCTGCCGATCGTGCAGAGCACGTGAACCAAAGAGATGAGGATGGGGAATTTGTTCTGGGCTAGCAAGCCGGTGTCTGCTGAGCGAGGGAGGAGGCCAGGACACGAAGTTTAACAAATGATGGAAAATTAAAAATAAAAATAAGAAGGAAAAATTAAAAATTTAATTTTTTTTTTTATTTTAAAAGAACACCCCTTCCTCCCTGTTGCTCCATCCCTCCTCAAGGTCCAGGGAGTCCTTGCAAATTGAATTGCGCTGTACAGCAGTGTCCAGTTAGCAGCGTGAGAAATACCAGCTTCCTACCTCTGCTCAGTCACCATTCCTTTGGCTCTCTGTGAACACCACAAATTGACCTTTCCTAGTCTTGTGGCCTTTGGAAGCCACATCTTGCCTATCTAGCACCTCTACTACGCAGCTAGAGAAGGACTAATCTCAGCCTGTCCCGCCAGACGTAGGGGACACGGGTTCCCCTGAGCGTTGACATTGGCATTGTGAATGGTTCTGTTTTTAGACCCTGTGGGGAACAGACAGCTAGAGATAGAGCACAGGGTTTTGTACGAGCAGGGCTTGCATCTCTTTCGTCAAGCTGACAATTGTTTAGGTGGCTTCAGGGAACTCCCAACCAGCATCCCTTAGTGCACCCATAAGGGTACACAGACACATTTATCTCGTGTTACCTGTGCGTAAATACCTCTACATCCACACCTGCACTTGGAAGAGTCTCTTCCCCCACCTCAGGCACTGCTCCTCAGCAGCAAACATGCACCTTCTTGAGTTCCCACTGCCCGGAGTTTGCATGCTGTGAATGCTGGCAGGGGACCCCCCTCAGCTCCCCGCCCCGCAGCCAGGCAGGTGGACAGCCCGGGAGTGGCAGGGCACTGAGTGATGCCGCATGTTTGTGAACCTGGATTTTTGCATGCTCTCTTTTTGGAGTCCGTTTTAATTCTCAAAATCACCAGTCTCTGTCTCCCTCAGAAAGCCAACCAACTACAGTTTTGAAAGTGTAAAACTAAAGTTCTAACAGTATATGTATCTCTGATTTTCTTCATTAATTGTTTCAACGTGTATCTTTTCTTTTCTTGCTATTTTTTTGACCTGCTGGCTATTTTTATTATCTGTCAGTTTAGATGTTAGGAGTCATTCCTGAGTGGCTTGTGTGTACCAGGAGCTCAGAAGTAGAGTGGTAAATCCCATCTCTGAATGGGTGACAAAGAGGAATGGGGCATGATGTAGGGTTCATAATGAGCAATTCTCCATGGTAGGAAATCCTTTACACTGGGATAAATAGCCTGAACCTTTGAGTCAGCCTCCTGCTACATGTTTTGATGGTGCTGTGGCCTTCCTTGAAGTTTAACCTTGAAAGGTGTGGTTTAAATATTGGGTGATCATCAGTTGCACAGACAGCGTTTCAAGACATTTCCAAATGGCAAAGATTTGGTCAATAGTCTAGCTGAAAAAATTATCCTGACTTCTGCAGTGTTTCCATTTGCCAGGTGAGGTTGTTTTATCTGGGGAGGCATAGTGTGAGCAAGGACTCCTCCCCAGAGACAGCCTCCTTTCAGTTGCTTAAAGTTGAGGTTGTTTCTGGCAGAGATGAAAATGAGCAGTGCTATTCGTAATGCTGTCCTCTCATCTGTCCATGTCCAGTTCTGTGTTCTGGAAAATCAGCCACTCTGATCTCAGTGTCTTCCTTGCATGTCTTCCTAGGCATGGATTTTTAACTGCTAAAGCCAGTGTAATTTTTTTTTTTCTATTTTCTACTGAATTCCTACCCACTGTGGTCCTCATTTCATCTTCCCCGTCTTGAGTTCTGCAAGGGAAAGGGAGGATGGAACAAAGTATTACCTTGAGATCTTCTTAATCCATTGGTGACCCTGAAAAAAGGGATTACAGACTGTAGTTCTTCCAGTAAAAAAAAGTAGTCTGGAACTTTGGAGTAGCTGCAAGGGCATCTTTGTTACCTGCATCCATCCTGAATGTAGAGCTATACACCCTGTGCTTTAGTAAAACTGTAGGTGAACTGTGAAGGGACATAAAAATAATTCAAATGTCTTGTTTTCCTGGACCCTTGGGTGCCTGCCCACAATCCCCACTGCACAAGCTCTTGGGGCAGATGCCAGCACTTTGATGCATCCAAGGCTGAGTGCTAAAAGCCTTCATCTGGGATGCATATAACAAAATAACCGTAAACGATGAAGCAATCACGGAAAACTCAATGTAGGTAAATTAATAGGAAACTCCTTAGAAGCTGTGGTTTCTTAATGTACTAAACCAATGATCTTTAGTCAATAAATGCAATAACACACTCATTTTTAGCCAGTAATGTAACTACACCAAGCCAGGTTATCAGGTCTATCATGTTCTGCTTTGTAAGGGACTTTTCCTGGTGCACTCAGAGATGAAGGCACCTCAGAGACCTGACAATGGGAAGAAGTGGCACCCAGGCCAGTGAAGGAAAGGTGCTTTCAGGACCCTTGACTGGCCTGTGGTTCTGGGAGTAGAAGGTGTCTTAAAAGCTTGCTCAGGAACAATCAACCAGCTCGGCGGTGCAACCTGGCTGTTCTGCTTTGCTCCTGAAATGCAAAACAGCTGAGCTGGCAAATAGCAAAAGGTTGGGAGGACATGCAGGACGTGGCTGATGTGGTGTCTGACAGCACTCAACATCAGTTTGGGAAAAAAAGCCTGTGAATTAAGAAGAAGGGGTGATTATAGTGGAATGCTGCAGAATACCAAAGGCCAAGATTACAGACATGAGTCTGGCTCCAGTGCCCCTCCACTCATCCAAGGCCCTGTGCTTTTCCATGCTTATATGGTGGCTGTGGGGATGGGGCAACCCCAGTCTTTGCCATTATAGTTCCAGTGACTCCACTGTGGTTGTGGAGGAGGAAAAGAAGTGGGATTACTAACCATGACATGATCACTAGCTGACGTTTTGTTTCCCTTATGCCCAGGTTACTCTGCTTCTAGAAACTCCATCCTCTAGGCTGAATTCACCTTTGTAATGGCTTTTCTGAAATCACTGGAGGCAAACCAGGCTTGAGCCTGACCCTCTAATGATTTCTGTTTTAGTCATGGAAAGTTTTGCACACACAGTTGTATTTTCCTTTCCTTCATACCCCCAGTAATTGGTTTCTGCCTCTTATTCACACCTGCAATCAGACTGGAGCCCAGTCAGCCACAAAGGCTGTCATTCACACCTGGCACTTCTGCTTGGTTTTAATGAGGAGTTCTCATATGCCACAAGCTCAGCACAAAATCTGGATTTTGAAAATGTACCTCATTTACTAACAGGAGACAACACCTTTCTCCTGGCCACAGCTTCTCAAAGAATGAGCACTGTTACTGGTTGAGTTCGGATGCAGAGATGGATCTGAGTCTGTGCTAGTCCAGCTCAGTTTGGCTAACTGAGGAGAAAAAGAAGTAATGGCTCAAGCATAGTTTAAAATCAATGACAAGACATTACAACTGATACTTTTTATTGATCCAAAATTACTGCTAATGTAATGAGTCCACATTTTTTAAAAGTGCTGATTTAATACTGTAGAGAACTGGACTGAGCCCCAAACCAGAGTGTTTCAAACAGGAGCTCAAACCCCTGGTGTCCTAAGGAGGATGATGACAGCTCATTTTGAAGGTCAGTTCTCAAGAATGTCTCTGCTGAGTGCTGAGCTGTTGGACTTAAATGAATCAAAATGCAAAGCCCACTAGAGCAGTGAGAATCCCTCCATCAGCCATCGTCCTTTCATGTCTGTCCAGCATTGGGCTCTCATTTTTTGGCTGGCAGCAGAGAAAAAACAACTCAGCTTCTGTCCTTTGTTAACTTCAAGTCAAAACTGAAAGTTTTTTAAACCTTCCCCAAAGTCAGCCTGGAAATGTAATTGTTTTATTATGAAATGTGCTTTCATAGATGCCAACTGAAAGAGGTTAGGAGGAGGTAGAACTAAAGCACACCCTGGTGTGATGTTGTGGCTTCCCATAATCTGTGTCTCTGGTTGCAAAGCCACAGTTCTCTTTCCCTTCCCTTCCCCTGGCACGAACAGGGCACGACTGTGAGCATCAGTCCATGCTGTGTGTGTGGCTGGGGTCCTGCTGTCCTCATGTTCATGTCACCAACACATACACTCTCCACTGAACTGAGGCTCATTTACCATCCTCTCGAGTGACATCCAAACACCACTTCTCCAAACACTCCACGTCCCTCTGCATGACTTTTCTGGTTGAATGAGAACATGATCTTGGATTAGCTGGCAACATATATCCCTATATATGTCTGTATTTATTTGGGACTTTCTCCTACCAGCTCCTGCAGACCCCAACAGCATTCTCCTCTGCAGGGATTGTACTTGCATGTGATTCCAGGTGTTGTTTCCAAGGAGAGAATTGCATGGCAGAAGGAAAAATTTCAATTAATTGTTTGTGTTGTCTCATGTCATCTATGTTAAAACGAAGAAGTTACATCAAGTGTTGGGTTTTTTTCCTGAGTAGTGAGTACTTGGGAACAAAACCCACCCAGATCTTAGTTGTTTTCTTTAGTTGTGGATTTCTTTGAGATTTTTTAATGTGTTGCACCTTGTGCTGTCAGGCTGGAAATTCTTTGCTCATATCCCTTACAGAGTTCAACTCTTTCTTTTTTACCTTTTGTGATTCCTGCAAACATTTTCAGCACATTTATTGTGGGAATGGGAAAAAGTCCCCAGGGAAAAGGCCCTGCTTTACTCAGTGAAAGGCAACTGGTTTTATGCTGTGATCGGTGATGGGAGCAACACAGCAGAGGATGAGGCACAAAGAGGTTGCTTTGAATTCTGAATATTTCTGTGTTGATGATGCTTTTTTATAAAATGTATTTTTAAAAAAGACCAGGTAATTCAAAGTATTAGTACTACTGAAACTCAATGAATTCAAGAAATATTCTTTTGTAAAATCAACAAAAAATAAAGGAAAAAAATCCAATTGGCCTATTTATGATCAAGTGACAAAATTTCAATCTGGTTTCTAATCCAATAAACACAGAATGAGAATTGCTTTTAAACCTTTGGCCCATTATGTACAGTAATTTTGGTAGCATTAGTGGCTAAGGCTTACATCCAGAAAGGTATTTAGGCACGTGTTTGCTCCCAGATTCCAGTGTGGATTTGTACCTCTGACCTTAATTTCAGCTCTGCTGAAGGTCTGATGGTCCCATGGCTTTCAGACTGCCCCTGCAGGTGGGCACCCACACTGGGAATTCAGTCTCCAGCACTTATCTGAATTAATAATTCATCATTAATTGGATTAATTCTGCCTTTCCTTGGTCATGAGCATATTTTCTCTCAAATGTATCTCTCAATCTGCAGCTGCTGCTGAGCCCATGGCCACAGCTCACCCTGCCCTGCAGCACAGGGGATGCTACTCTGCAAACTGCTGCCTAAGCACCTTTCTCTCCCTGTAAATGTTTGTTGTCTGGCAATGTGAAGTGACTTTGTAAAAATAGCACCTTCTTACTCGACAAATCTGCTCCCTGAGTGTCCTCGGGTCACGTCTTCTTCCTTTACTGGCCAGAGAGTGTGTCTGCTCCTGTCAGCAGAGAACAGCCGGCGGCTGGGAAGAGGGAGCTGCGTTTTGCTTTCCTTCAAAAACCAGCAGCCAAATTCTGATTGAAGAGCCCAGTGCCAGTTTTGAAGGCAAAGGAGGACTGTTTGGCTCTGAGTTTTAAGGTGGTGTTACTGAAAGACACACACACACACACACACAAAAGCAGGTTTTTGGTTGGTGAGCTGGAAATCGGATGTGGAAATCGAAGTTCCTCAAGTGTTCTTCCTGCAAATTCAGGCAGAGCGTTTGCAGCAAAATGATAAGTGGTTGCTGTGATGGTACAGAGTGTTGGGAATTAAATCCCTGTTTTCACTCAGTTTGGATATACCTGTATATAAAATATTGGCTCTGTGTGCAGGTACGACGCACTGGTTATCCAACTTCTGTCAGTGTAGCTTAATCATTAATTATTGCTATTGAGAAAATATTAAATGATCCGAAACTATTTGCAGTTTGTTTTCCCCAATGCTGTCTCTATAAAGTCTGCCCTTTTGTAATGATTCACACAGTCTCTTTGTTCTGCAATTTTCAAGTGAAAATTTGTCATTTTTGTTTGAGTGAAAGGTTTTAATTACAAATTTCAGAATTTGGAAACTAATTAGAGCTGGGTGGCCAGCAGACAGTTTCCCAGTGAGTTCATCTCCGTTTCTGCAGAGAGCTTTTTGTCAAACCATAAATCCAAGGATTCTAGCCGGAAAAAAAGCAATAAAATTCTGTATTCTGAAGTTATAAAGTTTTGCTTTGCATGTTTATGACACCCGTAGCAAACCTTCAGGGAGATTGCAGCTTTTAGATTGAATTTTTATAGGATATGAAGGAGTTGCACATTTAGTGTTTGTATTTAAGTGTTTGAATATATGACTGGATAAAGAGGAACTCTTAGGAAGATATGAAAGGGGCAGATCATGTTTTGAGAGGGTAGGAAATGCAGGAGTTGAAGAAAGGGAAAGGACAGGTCTGAGCACCAGAAGCGAAGCTTTTCCATGGAAGTTAAAATTTATAAGATAATGGGGGATATTTTTTTTATTGGTATTTTCTTACTAGACATAGTGCTTTGGAAGGCAGTTGTGAAAGAAAAGCTTCCTACCTCGTGATCGGAGCCGATCAGTGATTTAAGGAATCATAACCTCATTGTTGATGTCATTCTGTCCCGCCAGCCCTGGCATCCCACAAGGGGCTTCTGTTTAAGTCCTCATTATTTTCTCTCTCTTAAGAATCATTCCCATTTCACTCATGATGACGGAAACATCTCTACAAAACTTTCTCTTCAAAAAATACATATATTGGAAAAAAAAGCAAAAAAAAAAAAGCCAACAGCAAAACTACATGTCACTGCTGCTTGGAAGTGCTCTTGGTTTCTAATGGCTGGTGGGGAAGGACTGCGTGGTTTCCAGAATGACTCCTCCTGCTGTCTCCTTTTTGTCTTTGTTTCAACGTGTTTCTCTGAACAGTCAGAAGGTCAGTTTGAAAGATCGTGTCTTCTCCAGTCCCCGCGGTGCTGGCACCAAAGGGAAAGGCTCTCCACAGGCTCAGGGCATCAGGAGGTCCCCCAGCGCTGACCAGAGCATCGAGGACAGCCCGAGCAAAGTGCCCAAGAGCTGGAGCTTCGGAGACCGCAGCCGAGCCCGGCAAGCTTTCCGCATCAAGGGAGCGGCGTCGCGGCAGAACTCAGAAGGTGAGGGTTTGAGGCACTGTGAGAGACCTCACATTCCCAGCTGGCCCTGACATCCTCTCCCTCCCCAGCTAAGGAGGTGCCAGCCAAAGCGCTTACGTGGATCTCCTTCCCCTCCCAGTCCTTTAGCTTGGAGGAGCCTGAGCATCCTGATCTAGTTGAAGATGTCCCTGCTATTGCAGGTGTGTTGGACTAGATGGCCTTTGAAGGTCCCTTCCAATTTAAACCATTCAGTGATGATTACAAGAGGCAACAAAACCCCTTCTGACACCTATGATAATGTATATATTTCCATATATAGGAAAAGGAAAAGGAGGAAGAGCCAGCCTTTAGGACAAAGGGAAACATCCTCAAGTTGTGCCAAGGGAGGCTTAGGTTGGATATTAGGAAAAATTTCTTCACTGAAAGGATGGTCCAACCCTGACACAGGCTGCCCAGGGCAGTGGTGGAGTCACCAACCCTGGATGGATTTAAAAGACATGCACATGTGGCATTTGGGGACATGGTTTAGTGGTTGATCTTGGTTGGGGGTGGGGTAATGTTTGGGCTCGAGACTCTTAGAGGGCTTTTCCAACCCAAATGTTACTGTGATTCTCTGATCAAGAGATGGATGAAAGCTGCAGTTGGCATTGCTGAATGTCACCTGGACACATCTCAGGAAATGCTCTCGTTTGGATGCCCAGCGAAGGCATCTCTGGTGCTTGCCCTGGGGTTGCTGTTTGTGATGTGACTCGTCTTGCCTTGTGCGACACCAGCACGGGAAACGGTAACGTGCTGTGTTTATTCCTCCCTCTCCCAAACCCAGAAGCAAGCCTCCCTGGAGAAGACATCCCCGATGAGAACAAAAGCTGCAACTGCGAGTTTGTGACAGAAGATTTGACACCAGGGCTGAAAGTCAGCATCAGGGCAGTGTGGTAAGAGAGGGAGGGGAGGGAAGCGGTCTGGGGAAGTAAATAATAGGGAAAAACAAGAAATGTAAAGCCCAAGGAGTGGTGACAAATGCTGACATGTCTGTGCTGCAGGCTGTTTTTCCCCTGGGTGGCCTGCCCTGCTTTACAGAAAATTTTGCCAGAAAGGGCAATTTTTGCTTAGGGAAGGAAAAAATGGAGAAACAGGAAAATCTCCCGCAGGGATGCGTCCAAATGATCGTTCTCACCAGCTCTGAGATTTAGCGCTGACATTTATAAAAGTGATGCAGACAGCACATGCACAGATGACAGTCCAAGGGGCATCAGGGACCCCCCGTTGCAGACAGGGCTTCAGCCACCAGCCCCCGCAATCCCCTTCCCCTCTCCTCTTGCTGCATCCTCTCCCAAACCCGCAGGGTTGGGATTTATTCCATTTTCCTTCCAAAGCAGCTCCCTGCAGTGTTTTTTATCTGCCATTAAGCAGGTCAGGCTTCAGCCCAGGGACCATATTTTGATTTTCCTCTCCATCTCCTGCAGCATTATGAGATTCCTCGTCTCCAAACGCAAGTTTAAGGAGAGCCTTCGGCCCTACGACGTGATGGATGTCATCGAGCAGTATTCAGCTGGTCATCTGGACATGCTCTCCCGGATTAAAAACCTTCAGGCCAGGCAAGAGACCCCTCTCTTTGCTTCATTTTTCACTAGTTTTTGTTCACTGTAGAGGTATTGCCATGAGAGAGATGCTTTCCTTTGCAGCTACAGCTTATTCTTTTCCTTTCTAAGAGAAATCCTCGAGGAAAACGTTCGGTGTTTGTGGCTGGAACCCACAGGGATGAGCAGGACAGGGACTGCAAAAAGGGGGTGTTATGCCACTACCTTACTGCCCACCACAGGAATACAAAAATCATGGTTTATCCTCCTATTTTACTTCAGGAGCTTTTGGCATTGTAGCATATCCCATAGGTAAGGTTTGTACCTATCTCCATGGTCCGGGATGCAAAGGTTTTGTGCCCCAGTGTGAAGGCAAATGTGGGTCCTTTGGTAGCTTTCTGGAGTGGTATAAGAAAAAATTTGATGCCCTGGTTGTGGCCACAGACAGAGAGAGCAGTGAGAAGGCAGCAGCTTCTTCCCACTATTGGGATGCTAAGCTGTTTTTGGAGGGATCCCTCCTCAGATGGCACAGTCTGCCAAAAATCTGGGCAGATGGGGATTTCTCATCCAAGCCCACCAATGTAGGTGGGGTTTAGCTGAGCTGCATTTTAACTTCTGCGCTCAGATTTTAGGGGGAGACATGTTAATTTTAATAGCAGAAGAAATGTGAAAAGGGCACAGATAGAACTGAGAAGGTTCTATTTTTTTCATCTTTCTCCTGGGAAAAAAAAAAAAAGCAACAAACCAGATAAATTCGATCCCCTGAACAGAGGATCTGAGCTAAACCTTTTTGTCTGGCCACTCCTCCCTCAGCCCTGGTGGCCCACACTTAAAAGGAGACCCCAAACCCCCATCACCCACAGCTGTGTCAGCTCAGCAGAAGTTCTGCTGATCTTGAAGGACAACCAGAACAGTGAAAGGGCTTGGCCATAGGCAACCTCCTGTCAAAATAATACACCATTTACTTTTACATTTGGAGAATGAAATTATTTCTCTTGATGGCTGTGGCTGCCCAGCTTCATCTGGAATCCATTGAGCAAGTTTTCCTTTAATTTCAAACTCATCTAGGTCCCTGGTAGAGTCAGAAAATGTGCAAAAAAAATGCATTTGGGTATGCAAGCAGCTAATATGAACCCCAGGAATGAAGCAGGAAAATTGTCTGGGGAAAAAGAGGAATCTCTCTTCTGCCATGAATCTCTCAGAGACCATTTTAACTCTGCTATTTTTGATATTCAAGGCACAGAGGTAACTTTCTCAGCCTTGCTGCACACTGTGCATTTCCCAGAAGGTGCATTTTCCCTCGTGATGGAGACTAAAATATCCTGGAGAATTTCCTCTCTCTGAGCCTCTCACTCCCGTTCAGTACGGATTCACTGATTATAGATCCAAGATGTGTAGTTGAATATGGAGGGAGGAGAGGAGGAGGAGGAGGGGATTGATATTTCAAAGCTTTAATAACCTGAAGCAAGAGATCTCCAAGCTGCCTCTGCAGTGGGTACCCAAGCACTGGGGTTGTCACCTCTGCTGGCTCCAGGGCAGGACACCTGAATTTTCAACCCAAGCTGATGTGGCAGATTGCCTCACTGCCCACCCAGGTCTCCCATTGCCAAGCTTTCAAGGTGGTGTGCTGCAAAGCCAGAGTAGTTTGTTTGGCTGCTTTCTCCTGGGAAGTTGGGGTAAGGAATTGCAGGTTTCAAAGACCAAACTGAGTTCTCCTCTTAGATATACCCGTGGGGCTGTGAGGATGAGGTTCTGAGACGGGATGAGGTTAGGGCTGCCACCCATCCCATCACAGGGAAGTCAGGAGGACCAGGAGCTGCTTTGAAAGTGTGAAGTGCTCGGATTTGGGATCCAAGGCTCCCAGGCAGCTTCACCAGTTCCCACTGAGTGGGGAGATCAGTGATGGTGATGGGAGCAGATCCCCTTGGGGCCACCCTTTGGAGTCCTCATCATCATAACCAGCTGGGATCCAAGAGGTCCCATGTCTGGTCACCTGCCCAGTACATCTGGCAGGGCACCCTGTAGACAAGGTGTGTGCCTGGGGTGGCCATGGCCAGTGTTGGGCCGTGACCAGAGCTGGTTCATGACCAACCAGCACAAGGGCCGTGCACCCCTACAGTGGATCTCAGAGAGGTTTGTCACAGGGCACCTTGGAGAACAGATATTTAAATTCCCTTTTCCTTCATCAGTCAAAGAGCTGTGTTCTCCCTGCCAGCTCAGCTCGGCAGGGCTGGCTGTGACCTCCCGTAGCCAGAGCTTTGGTGGATTAAAGCTGCGTTCAAGCATATTTCTGGGGTGTTTACATGCACTTTCCTCTTTAATCATGAAAGCCTCTGTCACTGTGTGTGCAATGTGCTCTTTTCAGTGTTGTGTTCACATTGTCTCGTGTTTCATCCTGACACCTCGCCAGCCATGGATGTCTCCCATTCATTGAGCTGTACAATCCCACAGCGCACCTCGCCGACTCCCAACAGCTCGTGCTTTCCTGAGCTAGCTGAGGATGTGTTCTCTAGCCCTGCAACTGAAAGGAGAATGAATAATATGTTGTTTCATATCCAGCCACCTCAATGGGATATTGCCACACATGTGCAAATATATTCCAGAGGGTAAAGCATGTTGCCTGTTGTATCTGGGGCGGGGGGAACTCCTAATGATGTGGCGGTGGTGCCTAAATCTCCAAATCTTACCCTGAGGTGGGTAAGACACCAACAACCAGGTGGTAGGAGAGAGCCTTCTGTTTCCAGCAGAATATATTTTCAAATTCTCTATCTTTCTCTCTCTCTCTGTCTTTCTGTTTTTCAGTTGTTTCTTTCTGTGACTTTTCTGACCAACTTTTCTCTACGTGTTGCTTCATTATGCATTTTGCTGGTGTCTTTTCTCTTATTTACTTTGCCAGGATAGATATGATTGTGGGTCCCCCACCCCCTTCAACTCCCCGGCATAAGAAGTATCCAACCAAAGGACCCATGTATTCTTCCAAAGAGTCTCCCCAATACTCGCCTAGGTTAGGACTCACCAAAATGCCGCTTTCTCTGGGTTTTTTTTCATTTGCTTAAGGTCAAACCCCTTTCATGCCAGTTATATGACGGCATCTGTCACTTAGCAGAGCAGCCTGTGAAAGCACAACACAGAGGGCTTGCTACTCTGGGTGGGCTCTGATTTGCTTTCAGTGATGAGCTTTCACACCAGGCAAGCCAAAGGAAAACAAAAAAGGGACATTTGTGCACTCATCAATAACCATCAGTTCCTTCAGAGAGTGTGTTTTCTATTTTCAATCTTCTTCTAGGTGTTAGAAGGCTAAATTATATCTTTTTGACATCTCATATTTTGTCAGGCTATCCTCAGGTGTGAAAGGTGGAATATTTACCCACAAAGTAAGAATGAAGTGTTTTGTAGCTGATGAACACAGTGATCTCTGTTTCTTGCTGATGCCACTCTACTGACCATGGAGGAAAAAATTATGTTAAAATATTACAACCATAGGACTTACATTGAAAATATAAATAAATCCCGATTTTCCAAGGAAAAAGAGCAGGAGTCAAACCCAGCCCTCAGTGAAATGTTTCTCATTAAGTTTTCTCCTTAAATAAAACCACACCTGAATCTCAAGCCATGAGGAACATATTCTCACCTAAATTCCCATTTTAGGGCATTCTGAGTTCTGGGCAGCAAGGCCATGACTGGGCTGTATTTTCACCTTACATTGATACCACTGAAGCACAAGGGAGGTACAAATATTTGCCAGAAAGTAATTTTCCATGCAGAAACAGTAGGTGATTCTTAAATGCAGCAAGCTTAGCCTCAAATATTTTTTTTTCTAAATATATTTACCTCCCTAAGCGCTAATATGTGACAAATCTCTTGATTTTTATTTAAGCTGCTCTGAGTAATCTTTGCTAGAGAAATGTGAGTAAAAGGAATATTGAAAGCTTACCTTTACCCACTCAGCTAGCTCAAACATTTAAAAAAGAGAATTTTCCAGAAGCCCCAAGCTTTATGCTTGAAAAAAAAAGATGATCTCAGAAAAGCATTTTTTCCCATTTTTCCTCCCTGCCAAATGATGAGGCCTCAAACTAGCATCTGAAAATGAAATAACCTTCTTATCTGCAGAAACATTTAGATTTTAAAATAAAAATTCATATTCAAGTGGATTTTGTTGTATTTAACCTGTAAGATTATATGTGCAACAAGCCTTACTAGGGGCAAGATTTTCATGTGAAAGCTTGTGCCTTGCACAGAGAAGAGTTGATTGCTGGATATGAGGGGAGGAGGCCTCAGACTGGGATATTTATTTTATTGAATCCAAGTCTGTTGCTGTGTCAGCTTCATGTTAATGACTTTCTCTCCCCCCATTTTTACAGTTTCTAAGACTGATTAAAAATCTGTTTGCACATGCCCACTATGCTCCTGGGACATTTAGACTTTTATTTTAATAATTGCTCCCTTTTCCAATGAATTTTTTTTTTCATTCCTCCTTTAATCAAGCTGTGGCTGCAGAAAACAGCAGAGTCCAGAAGGCTGCTGAAATCTCTGCTCCCACCCATTAAAAGGCGTATGCTGTGCTTAATTTTCGGCAGCTGCGTCCTCCCACAGACACCAGTGGGACTTTGTGAGGTGCTTAGGGTGCCTGATGGATGGGAACCAGAGCTCTCAGCAAGCCCAAATCCAAAAGCTCTGGGTCAAGCTCTGCTGCTGCCATGACCTTCATCCCCTCAGCACCACATGGGTCTGTGCCATGGGGACTCATGCTGGGATGCCCTCATGGATGGCACCGGCCTCTCCTTTTTTAGCCCTGTTTTAGACAAATTCTGCCCAGAGAAACAAGACAAAGTGATGTCCCAAGAGCTGTCTCAACCCTGTGGATTGTTCTAGTGACAAGGGCTCAGTTCAGCCACAAGATTTCTGCAAGTACATCCCAGCAAAGGCACCTGGATCCTGGTAGATATCCACGGTTGTGGTTTGGCTGACGGTGGTTGCTCCGTGCTGTACACACAGACAATTTGGATAAAATTCCCTTGATCAGCTGGTTTAACTTAGAGTAGGTGCAATCTCAGCTGTAATTTTTTAGACAACACTTATTGATCAAAATTTGTTTAGAGCAAACTTTGTTGCCAAATGAAAGGGTAAGTAGCCAGTCCTGTGACATGGATGAAGGGGGTTTGGCTTCAATGCCTGGATTGTTTACAAAAATTTATAAGAGATAAAGTTAAAAAAAAAGAAAAGACCTGAATAGATATTCCCAAACACTTCATTTTTATCTCATTTGAGCCGTTTGACCTTTTTGATGTCTGCTTCTGGCCCGAGGGTGACATATTACACCTCTTTGCATGCACTGTTAGCATGAAGCATAATGAAGCATGAGAAAACCTGCACTGTGGCTGATGCAAGACTTTACATTTTTTTTGTATCATTAGAAAGACGGGAAGATAGCAAAGTTCACTTTAAAGAGCAATCCCCTTGTCTCTCTCCCTCCCAAACTAAGACCCAGCAGAGCCTACCAAGAACAGCAGATGGCACAGTTTGTCACGCATCCTTAGAAATCTCTGAATCCTCTTCTGCTAGGAAAGGAGAAACATGGGGCTGACTCTGCCAGAGCTTCAGCTGAGTTATTCCCTCTCCACGTGTGTATTTGGCAGTGTATGTCACAGTGTTGAGAGGACAGAAGGCTCCCCACATGGTTTTTTGTGGAAGTGGAATGGCCATCTCAGAAGATTCTTGGCCCTTTGTCACACAGTAAGAACATAAACTCTCCCCCTCTGCTTGCAAAAGTGGAAAACCATCTCTCTTCTTCATCTTTCGAGCTTCATGGCCCAATTTGGAAAAAAAATCAAAATCTTACAATGACTAAAAGGACCTCCTGCTCTTGGCAGTCCTCAGCTAGGTACAGGTGGGTTGAGAGCTCATAGGGAATTTCTTCTTTTCTCTTACATCAGATAAGGCACAAATGAAATCTCTGCTATTTGCTGAGGGTTGGAGCATTCTGTGGTCCAGCTTCAGCCATGGGAAGAAAAGGGGTGGGAGACCTTGAGCCTGGTTTCTCCCATCAAGAGAGAAGGACTTGGTTCACCTTCTTCTCCCCTCTCTGCGCTGAAGTCAGTGTCCAAAAGCTGCCCCTCACATCATCCTCGGTGCTGACCTGTCCCCAAGGCCAGATCTGTCCCTCTGGTTCCTCAGAGCTGTGGAAGATGACCAGGAGACAGGGCTGTGTTCAAGTATAGACACAAAGGGAATGAATCAAGCAGGAATTCTGGGCTCTGGTGTCAATAGTTATGAGAAAATGCTTCTCAGTGCATTATGAATGAGCTCTGTGAATGACTTCAGTCCTGCCCCTAAATCACAGCAGGTCTAGAGGCAAGCTGTGTCCAGCCTGAAGGGGATGGACAAGTCAATGATCATTCTATCTGTGAAGTGCCAGCTGGCCCCTGAAATGGGCTGTGTGAGGTTTCTTTACCAGATAGCTCTTCTCTCTAGACATGGAAGAGAGCAGAAGTTCTGCCTCACTTTCTGCAAGATTAGATAATTAGGGTTGCACAAGACTATCTCTGTTATTACAATGCAACATTCATTTTCCCTCTCTGTGTTACAGTCTGTCCTGCCTCCCTGCTCTACTCAGCAACTGTTGAGGGACATCTCATTTCCTTTAGTGGACATATATCAGTGTCAGTGCCGTGCTGGATGGGACAGGAGGACAGAGCACCCCGTTTGTTCTTGGCCTTCTGCAGCATCCAGTGGCATTTAGACTTTGGGCCTCTTTAAACTCATGTTCATTGTTTTACAAGTCTACTTGCTTGTGCATACAGGAGAGGAGTTCGTACAGTGGCTGTACCACGCCTTGACTTGTGATTCCAAACCAAGGTAGCCCGAGGTATCCAATTTAACAGCTCTTTGCTTACATGGTAACGACATTGTCATAGGATTTCTTGTGCTGTATGTCATGTCAGTAATTGCATCCCTTGTGGGGAGTTCCTGTATCTGTTAATAATTTCCTTCTCCCATTACAAGAGAGAAATAAGGCATGCGTATTCCTCACACTTGTAATTACAGCACTTGGTGCTCCTTGTACTCCTGTGCTTATATTGCTAAGCAAAGGATCAAACATGGCTTTTTAAGCAGAACAGTATTCTGTCGCATCCCTGCCCAAAGGAAGTGTCTTCTGGGATCAAAGCTAAACTCTGAAATAATTGTTGGCTTATATTTTCTGTCTTTGGTGTGATGTGCTCATCCACTTCATCTCTTTGAGCCAGAGCTGGGGCTGTAAACTGCTGTTGCTCTGATATAAGCTAAGGGAGCCACGCTGGTCCATACCCACTGATACCTGTCCCTTAATGTCAAACAGCCAACATTACGTATGAAGTCCCTGTCAAATGTAAAGAAAACAGATGGCTCTTGTGTTGGAAATAGCCTCACGTCTCATTCCTTTCCTTGGTTTTTGTTTGTTCATTTTCCCCTGTCTGTCTGTGTTCAGCTCCTTCCTTTTCCTCCTCCTGGTGCATGGACCCATGGCCCACATGGCAGAACTGCGTAAGAAGCATTTTGAGTTTTCGCTCAAGATACCTCAACTTGGTTTCAGTCAGATTAATTAACCCTTTTTTTCCCCTGCCACCCTTACTTTTGGTGCATTATGCAAGAGTAAAGTTTGCCTGGCATAGAATTAGGCTGTAAACCAGCCTGCCACTAGGAAGCTATTCCAAAATTGAGTGGCTCCCATGACTTTTGAGGGATCAAAAAGCTACTGTGTTTACTTCTCAAGAAAATTTATATTGCCTCAAATAAAACTGAGTTCCAGCTTCCAGACTGGCTCTTCCCTCCCTTCTTATGGAGCTGTATATCATCCCAGGTGTATCTATACTGGGAATGAGGAGGTGCAAATGTGACGTGTGTAAAGAAGTTAACACCTGTACCTTTAGCTGCTGATTTGGCAGGAGTATCCTCTGCTGTTCCCAGCTCGGAGCTCTGCTGATAGAAAACATCTGATACAGGTGTGAACTGCAGTATCATTGAGATGAAAACAATCTGGTGGTGTTTGGTGAGTTATGGCCTTGATGTAATTCCACTAAAACAGCACCTCTTTGTCTGGATCTTAGGACAAGCGGCTGGTTTTCACAGACATGAGAATTACACACGTGCATCTGCATTGAGGAGAGGAAACTGCTGCAGAGACTGAAAAAAATCCCATTGGTACATATTAGATAGAAAACTTGATCTCCCCCCAAAATATTAATTTCTCAGCACAAATAAGGAGTTAATTGATTTGGAAGAAAGCCAGTTAAAGAAATTCTTTGCAGTGGGTAAATTTACTGTGCATAATGTGCCAGGTTTTTATCTGTATGAACAGAAATGGATAATTTCAAACTCTGCTAATACTGCTCTGAATTTTGCATCTGAATTAACACTTCAGTGCCACTGCGTGTCTGTGAGTAATTTGGAGTGCTAGTTGGGAGAGAGGCTGTTGCTTTGTCCCACGGAGGCGCGACAAGCGGAGCCCTCCTCGCCTGCTGCCTCCAACTGACTCCAGGTCCTTTTCCGGGGGTGGGGGGATTTTCTGATCCCGGTAGAGTTGACCAGATCGTTGGGAGAGGATCCTCCATGACTGACAAGGATCGGACCAAAGGGCCAGCGGAGGGGGAGCTGCCTGAAGACCCCAGCATGATGGGCAGGCTTGGAAAAGTTGAAAAGCAGGTATATTGGGTCAGGAGGGGATTCTTGTCAGAGGGTGTTGCATGCATTGTGCTGATTTTCTCGTGCCTTTTTTCCTGAGTGGGACATTACCATTTCGTAATAAAAAAAAAAAAGAGCCAAGAATATTTGGAGAAAGAAGGAAGGTGGATGTTATGAAAGGTCACTAAATGTCTTAGAAGCCTAAATGCCACTTTCAAACAGGCATTTCGGAGTCTGTGATGTATAGTCTTTCTCTTTTGGTGAGTTTGTCAAAAGTCTACATTATTTCTGAAAACAACACATTGGTTTCTTTGCCACCACACTAGACACATTTCAAATGAGTCCCTGAGCCTGGCTGCTGTAGCTGATGGCCTTGCTGAAGATTTAAAATCTTCCTGGAGGATAAGGCTTAGAAATCCCCATGGCCATTTGAGCCCAGACAAGTGCCAAGTGCAGGAAGGAGCTGGAAGGATGCAGGTGTGCTTCAGCTTTTCTGTAATTTGGTGCCTGCCACAAAGATTATAGGAGCATGAGGAAAACCCTGTAACAAGGGAAACCCTGTAACACGGTGGAGAATTAAACCTGGAGAACAGGACAAGTAAATATTTACTAAGGGTTTGAGGTGGTGTGGGTCAGCGTAGGTAGAGGTCATCTATGAAGCCCAGCCCCACACTTGCTCCTTGATGGAAGCTGCTTGTACTCAGGATGTTAATGTGCTTCAGCCTGCATGTGGCACTGGAACTGTGGTGTTTTGCAGGTCCAGTCAATGGAGAAGAAGCTGGACTTCCTGGTGAACATTTACATGCAGCGGATGGGCATCCCACCGACAGAGACAGAGGCTTATTTTGGGTCCAAAGAACCAGACCCAGCACCTCCCTACCACAGCCCCGAAGACAGCAGGGAGCACATTGACAAGAACGGCTGCATCATCAAGATCATCAGGTCCACCAGCTCCATGGGTCAGAAGAACTTCTCCGCCCCACCAGCCCCAACCAACGCATGCCCGCCCTCCACGTCGTGCCAGCGGCAAAGCCACGGCTCCTCTCCCGTCGGAGACCCCGGCTCGCTGGTCCGAATCCCACCTCCGCCCTCCCACGAGCGCTCCTTGTACAGCGGTGGGCACAGGGCGAGCGCAGAGTACCTGAGGAACGAAGACATTACAACCAAACACCACGAGAGTGCCATGAGAGACAGCGACACGTCCATCTCCATCCCCTCGGTAGACCACGAGGAACTGGAGCGCTCTTTCAGCGGCTTTAGCATCTCCCAGTCCAAAGAGAATTTGGACATCCTTAACAACGGTTGCTATGCAGCCGTGGCCAAAATCAGACCCTACATTGCAGAAGGGGAGTCAGACACCGATTCTGACCTCTGCACGCCCTGTGGTCCCCCTCCCAGGTCGGCCACGGGCGAGGGACCCTTCAGTGACATGGGCTGGTCAGCGCCCCGGCAGTGAAGCCTTCCTGCAGCCGCCGAGCCACGTCCAAGCGCTGGCAGCTGCCCGCTCCAGCTGTCCACGTGTTGAACTTCTCAAGGAGATTGACAGCTAAGGTTTTCCTCCTTCTAGGACATCCTTAGCTGGCAGATACTTTCTTGCAGCTTACTCTTGGGGGGGAAGAACGAGCAGGTCCGAGCCTGCGTTTGTGGAAGAGGTCACGGTGGTGGGCGAACTGGAGCCGTGAAGTCCAGATTTCTTTCATACTCTCTTTCTAAGATCATTAGGTGAAATTATTTCATGGCGCAGGGTAGGCAATTTGCATTTCTTGGGAGAATCTTCAGAAGCCCAGGGCAGGAGCAAATCACCCAGCCAGGGCTTTTGTAGATCACAGTAACTGGTGGCTGGCAAGTGTCAGGTGGGAGCTGCTACGTCATGGCACCGGTGATTACACCTTCAGGTGTTTTGGTATTTGGAATGAACGCATTGTTTCCGGCTTAGATTTCAGGTCACGTGTAATTACAGGGGGTTGTTACTCTGTGGTTCCTCGTTAGCCATCAGGAAGGTGGCATAATTCCAATATAATACATGGAAATGTGGCATAGAGGCACATTTCCTCCTGGAGGAGAGGGATGGTGGCTGGGATATTTGCATGAGCAGAAGGCATGGCCTCAGAGTGGGACAGGTTAGGATACCACTCTGGACCAGAACAGTTTGGTTATCCCATCTTAGGAAACTGAAAAACTCAGAACTATGATCTTGAGTGCAAGAGGAGGGACAATCCAGGGGGCAGAGAAAAGAGACAGAAGGAGAACAAGACACTGCAGGGCTGGAATTTTCTGTTTTAAGCCATGTATTATATTTAATTATCTCTCCTCCTGCTGATAAGGGACCTGGGGGTGCTTTGAAAGCAAAGAGAAACCAAAGGCAACCCCTCTGGAAGGCTGCCATGGTGTGAAGCTGTTCTCATGGCCAGCAGTGCCATTGTGGAGGCACAGCCACCAGGCCAAAGGGAGAGGGTGGATGTGCAGGATTCTGTGGTCCCCGTGTTGCTGCGAGCTGCTGAGCTCCATCCTTTGGAAGCCCTGTTGGTCAGAATGGGCACTTTTCTTACAGTTTGCATCGTGCCTGAACACTTTTGCACACACTTATGCCTGTGAAAATCTTCCCTTTCTTCTTCCATCCTGCCAAGAAACTCACACCCATGTTCTCGGGACATCCTTTGGTTTGTTTGGATCCCTCAAGCTGAGCTAAGAGGTTTTCTTCATGGTTTGTTTCTTCATGGTCTTTCAGAAGCCTCTTAGCCATGCTTGCCTGCGAGTTGTGCCAATCCAAGTCTGCCCTGTTTCATTGTTGTTCAAGTACTTCCTTTTGGAAGGATCGTTGTGTCATTAGCAGGAACCTCAGCGGCGCGTTCAGCTGCGGGAAGGCGAGGGGAAAAGTGATGCTCAAAGTCTCTTTTGGGACCAAAACCAAGTCACAAAGTGATCCTTCACACGGATAGGTTGGTGGTGTTTTTTGGAAGGGGGTGGATCAGGAGAGGTCGTGTTTGGGATCTGTCTCCAGGGCTGGGACACCACGGCTGGCATTGTGCCTCTGAACCCTGCTGTGCTTTCACAGCCCAAACCCCACCCGTGTTTCCTGCTGGGGCTGTGGCTGTGATTTCAAACCCTGTCTCGCCACATTTCCCCTGTGTCATATCAGGAACCCGATAAGGATATTTAGGTGACAGTTTCATTTCTGTGTGGCCTTTGAGAGGTTGAACATTGACTCACTTTGGGTTGAAGGGAGATTCACAGCCTCTTTCTCTCCACCTGTTTGCTTGACCAGACAGAGTAAGGAGGAGAGACCCAGGATGATTTTGGCTTTAGGGAAGGTGTGGGTGCAGTCTGACAGTTTGCAGACAGGAAATAAAACCATTCTTTTGCTAGTGCCCAGGACCAACTCTCACAGGTCCTCACATGAACTGAGGAAGGGGAATAAAGGCTCTGCACAATTTTTCCTGCCATTTTTCACCATTCAGGAGGGGAAAACATTTTTCTTAGGGGGACCCTGGGCTTCCAGCCATGCTACTTCCTTTCTTTCCCATTTGAGCCATATTTTGGCTAACTTCTGCAATTTTTCTCTCTCTGTTTGTGCTTCAAAACTCCTTTTGGCTCCAGATTCCTTTGTGCAGAGTGAAAGCAGTGATGCCCTTGACTTTCACACAGAGACAACTTTAAATGCCAAATGGCTGTAAATTGCATAGATTTGCTTGTGGCATGTTCAAAAATGAGATGCCTTCTGGTAGAACAAGAAGTGTCAGCGGGTCCTAAATCAGACTTGGTGGCCTGTGTTTTCTATTGCCCACAAGAATAGAAATTGCATTAGGTGAGGCAAAAATCAACATTGCTCCATCCAGCTGCTACTGCAAATTTTGCCCAAGTCAGAGATAACAGATTTATTATCTTATTTGTTTGCAATTACCTTTCAAGGCCTGCTGGAAATTTGTCACAGAAGGGTATGATACAAAGACAAGAATGCCAGAGGAGGATGATGTCATGCAGTCCTGTTGCAGCACAGGTACACGACTGGCCTTTAATCACAGAATCACAAAATCATAGATTCATAGAGCCATAGCATGGTTTGGGTTGGAAGGGACTTTAAAGCTCATCTTCAGGGACTGCATAGGAAGAATTGAGTTTACCCTCCTCAGCTTACTACACTGGAGTCTATAAAACAGATCTTTTAATGTGTATCTTTAAAAGTTGTTGGATTTGTCCCATAATCACTGATTGCAGAAAACTGGGTTTATACATATGCAGCACAGATCATATCTGGTTGCTACATATTTCATATAGAATTTTTTTTGGACAGTGTAAGATTTATTCCACCTATTTCTGTGGCTTCATATCAAAGAAATTCTGACACACCTCCAAAAAGCTTTTGGGTGGGTTTTGGTTTTTTTTCAGAATCTGGGTCTAGATCTGGAGAGAAATACTGCAGTTGGCCCCTCCTGTGGGATGGAGCAATGTCTAGGACTGGGACCTGAACCCACAGTCAGTTTTTGGGTGCCTCAGGTCCAAGTGTGAGTTCAGGTGGTCTGAGGAGTTCATGTCTCTGAACAGGAGATGTGTCTGGTGATGTTGCATGGTGGCCTTTCATGATGTGACCCCGAACATAGGAAAAGAGCACTAGCCATAAGTCAGATTTCCCAATATTTGGGAAGGGACTTTAATGTTACTCCAGTGCAGATTTTGTATGTGAATTTCCTTGTTGACTCATTTTCTTAATAATACTTTTTGAAGCTAATATTATCAAGGAGCTCATCAAAACCAAACCTCTTGTCCAGCTCAGAAAGCCATGATATTTCTTTAGGCAGACTATGTGGTAGATCAGATTTTCTAAAAATGTGTTTTATTTCAAATGCTACCTAATAGATCCAGATAAATTCTGCAGGGTCATTACTATTTGCAGATAAATAGATATATTTTTACATTTTTAATTGATTTTTAAAATTTTAAATTATGTGACTTTTTAGAACAAGTTTGTATTATCTACCTGAGAAGCCAGAGCATCACCTCAGATACAAATGCTCCCCTTCCAGAAAGTTACCCAAGAGAAAAGAAGAACACTTTCACTCATACTTTTCCCTAGAGGGAGTTACTGGAAACCTCATTTCCCTGATATCCTCAGACTACTTCAGTCACAGCAACAGTATTGCTAAAACTAAAATGTCAAGTATTAAAAGAGAAACTGAAATTCCTAAGGAATTTACCCAAACATTATCCCATATGAAGACCCTTTACAGTGAGTATTTTATTGGGAATGTTAAAAAAGCCCAGGAGCAGGATAAGGATTTCTGTTTCTCCATCATGTGAACCCTCAGGCTGAGAGTGAACCCTGAACCTCCAACCCTTTCTTCCCAGCACAGCCCTCTGACCAGAGCTGTGCTCCTGCCTCTTCTCCCATCCTCTCTCCATCACAGGTCAGCATCTTCTGTTTTCATCAGCATCCTTTTCCTGAACCAGAAACAAGGAAATCAGATACAAAAGCTCCTTCACCTGCAGGTAACATTGAGGCTGCAGAGGGCCGTGGTGGAGGGCTGAGGGCAGCAGCCCCTCCGAGCCCCACGGGGTCACTGTTGCTCAGCGGTGTAAAAGCAAACCTTTGCTTTTAGCACACAAACACCCCGAATTTTCTGCCTCACAGAGCAAAATCTGCTTAGAGCAGGGGTGTGGGTTCATTGTTGGTTTTGGGGTTTTTTTTTAACAATAACAATAGGGTGGGTTTTTAATAATAAGGATAATAATACTGCATAGGAATCTTCTTTAGTATATCTTAGTGTTTGATGCCCCAGTGACACAATACTGCTTGCCTTATATTAGTGTCTAGAGGGAGAGGGATTACACACCTTTTGATACACTGTTAATCACGCTTCTAATTTAGGTAGCAGCGGGGTCCTTTTTAACCTATGAATGTGCTTTCTGGACTATCTCACTGACTGTACTCTCAATTTTGCCTGCTACTGCATGCAGCCTGAGATGAGTAGACAGCAATATGCTCCAGCTGTATCTGCACTCCCAGATTGCTGTAGTACCTGACAAGGTAACGTTGCCAAAAGCATCATTTTGGGGAGAGGCTGTCCCCACAGTGACCCATCTCGTAGGGTGCTGCGGTGCTTCTGTAGGTAACACTGATATACCGAGTGTTTTTCATGCTGCAACCGATCATCACCCCATCCCTCTGATACAGCATGCACAGACTCCACTTCTGCTTGTAACTAAGGGGTAAAAAAACCATGTTTGTACCTGTGGTTCCTTCAGACATGTACACGGGGAGGAAAAAATATGAATTGTGTTGGCTGTGTGTAACAACCTCATTTCCATCTGGATGCCTCTGAAAAAGAGCATCCCAGATAACCCTTTCTGAGGGTCCAGAGGAGCAGGCAGTGCCAAGGATGGAGGACTGGTCTTCATTTCGGAGATGCCATTTGAACCCACGTGTGTGGGACTTGCCATATGTCTGTTTTAATTTCCATAGGATTCTCTCACCTACATCCTGCTTGGGGGTGCATGTGTATTTGTACCTGCAGCACAGCCCGAGGGGTAGGGGGGAATGTCACTCCAGAACTTTGGAAATCCCTCTTGGAAAATTTCATTCACCCTTGTCTACAGCCCTTGGTGGTCTGCAGGGGACCCTGCAGCTGTGCCATAGCCATTCCTCATGGAAGCATCTCTTACTCTCCTCGTGGAGTGGCACTGAGCTACCTTTTTATGTCCATAAATGTTTTGCCACTGTTCTCCCCACTGTGATACCAGACTGTCATGAGGCCTTGAGTGTTTGCCCATCTCACTGGTGTTTGCAGTCCCTTGTATCTCTTGGCACTGCTGCCATGATCTAGTTTGACCCTGGTCCTATATCCTCACCTTCCTTATTCATACTATTTACCAGTGAAGCTGTAATGCCTGCACTGGGACTTGCTGATGGCCTGACATCACTAGATGCACCAGAGAGCCTTCATGTTTTGTTAGCATGACATTTTTGGTTTTTTATTGGCATTCTATTTGCTTCCTCAGTGAGCCACCATGGCCTCGACACATCCCTGGTTTGTTCTGCTGGAGCTTTTCCACCCAGGGATGGAGTCTGTGTTGTCCCCCTGTGCAGCGCCCTCTTAGGGTTTGTCCCCACGGCTCTTGCTGATTGCAGTGAAACAAGGATGAGGGTTCAGTTCAGGTTTTCTTGTCCAGCTGAACATCTCAGAGAAGAGCTCACAGGCTCTACCACTGTAGATGCTTTTGCTTCCTGAAGCAGGAGCTGTTTTCAAGACCCCCATCCCCTTTAGCAACCCATACATGGGGCTGTGCGTGGCAGGCTTGATAATGGGGAGAACTGGAAAGCAGCTGGTCCAAGCTGTGCTATTTCCAAAGATGCCAGTGAACCTGGAAGCATCTTGCCCTCTCCCAATTCCTGTAAATACAGCTGCAGATGAATTTCTCCAGCAGCATCTGTTTGCCTAGTTCTGAGAAACTTGAGCTCGCTGCAAAGCTTTCCAAAACTCAGTGCCAAGCTCAGGCTAGATTTCACCTGCGGCTACACCAATAATTTTAGGGCAGGGCTAACGATTTCAGGTAGAAGCCATGCCAGAATCTCCAGTTTGGGTGGTTCTGACCCCAAAACAAGGCTGAATGTCATGCTGCCAGCAAAGCCTGCCTTGGAATTTCATCTCCATTTGACACTGGTGACTGTGGACCTGGGGACCTGACTCTTCTCCCCTCTCCACACAAGAAAAGGTCAGCACAAGCCTTGCAGGCCACAATGGGAAAATGCCTCCTTACTTTGGTATGCTGTGGGCACTTCCCATTAAATCAGAAGCAGCATTTCCTGGTAATCCCTTAAACTTGACCAACACAGTGGCCATGACTCAGTGTTTTCCATATGCGGTGATGCTCATGAAAATGGTTTGTCAGAGATGTGGATATGGTGGTCTCAGTCCTTTAGCATCTCTGTAAACACCATATTCAGCCTTGCTGAGGACAAGTCATCGAGGCTGGGGGCAGGTCTTTGTCAGTCCTGCCTGGCTGTTCACACTGGTCCAGCATCTTCCCTGGAGCTGAAGTTATTCCATGCTCCTGTCAGCAGGCAGAATGGAGACCTTTCCATGTTGGTTACTCTTCCCTCCCCAGAAAACCCTAAAATTTTAATTTTCTTCACTTTTTCTCAAAAAAATTCACGCACAATGTAGAGTACCTGAGACTTTCAGGAACACTGAGGCAAAACCAGACATAGCTGATAAATGACAGAGATTTTGTTATTTTAAACCAAGAGCAGATGTTAAGCATAGCTGCAGTTGCTGCGTGGTATATCAAATGCTTTAGGAGATTCAATAAATTATTCTTATAAATGTTTCATTCTTTTATCAGTAATTCGTATAGGTGGGTGCCACCACGGTTCTTATACAGCAATGCTCCACACACTAAAACTGTACTCCTGTTTCTCCAATATAGACATTGTATTTATGAAATTTATCTTGCTTGGTGTCACTTTGGCACGTTATCCACGTGTACTGCACACAGATTGCACATTATGTGCCATATGCTGGTAGGTATCTCTACATGTAATCAGCGTATGTGCGTTGAACAGACACCAAAGTGTCACCTGCCTGGTTTGTGATGTGACTCAATGTAACTGGGAAAAGAGGAAAATGAACATCCTGTTAAGAAATTTGCTGCATTTGAATGCTTCTTTAAACAGGTTTTTATCAGGAAGCTAAAATAAGGGATTGCCTTTGTGATGTTAATTTTAAAAATACGGAACAAAACAAACACTCACAGCCCATAAATACTTAACAGCTGCTGCATTCCTATATATTCTTCATTGCTATACATCTGAACTGTAAATTCTGTACAGATTGAATGAAGTTCACAGTTTATCTTTGTCATAACCTGCAAGATAAAAGGACAACACAACTTTGGCTGTAGAAATACGTGCATGTGGTTTGTGTACATGCACCTACGTGTTGCTGTGCGTGCATGTGGATACGAACACGTGCACACGCTTCAAAACAGATAAAGCTGCATCTGAGATGCACAAGGAGGGGGAAAAGTTCAGTTTGGGAGGTGAGAGAGTGGGTAAAACAAAACCAAAAGACTATTTTAATAATGTCTTTCTATCGGAAAGGAAGGTTTGCAATGGGAATTGATGTGTGACTCCTATCCCAAGGAGAAATCTTACTTCTGAAGGCAGCACAGGCCATGCAGCAGAGCAATGCAGTTCTTTAAATGATGATTTCTTTGGCTTCCTTTCAAACAAACAAATACAATACAGTGGCCAGTGCCAACTTCAAGTCCAAAGAGCCCATTCCTAGGATATGTGGTCAAACAGTTGTCCCATGCCATCAGACAGCCAAGGGCAAAGGCTTTAAATGCTGTGACAGGGTGTCCCACAACAGCAGTGCTGGCTGATGGCAGTGCCATGGTCTCCCACAAACCTGGCTACTGCCCAGGCAGAGGAATCCACTGCCTTGTGGGTCTTACCTTTGCCTACATATTTTTAGAAAAGTCCCTAGTTAAGAGGTGTTTAAGAAAAGAGTCATCAAAAGCCCATCTTTGATCTTAGAGTTATGGAAGAAATGACTATGTTATAACCACAAAATCTGATTCTCCAAGCAGATCAGCCTTCAGACTCCAATTGCCCCTATTCAGAGATTTCACCAGCCTCACCAAATAAATCATCCTCTAGGATTTAATTTTGCCCATATTTTCACAGATATAAGACTTACATTGGGTAGAACTTCCCCTTTGGTGTTTAATCTAAATAAACAAAGGCATGAAGAGCTAAATTTTCCATTTAAATACTGCTGGATGCCATTGAAAAAATACCAATCAAATTTTTGCACTGGCCTGAAATTTGTCTCTAGGTCCAAAATTCTCAGCTTTAAGAGCTGAAAAAAAAAAAAAGGAAAAATGTCTTAAATAGGTTTACTAAGCAAGGGGTACATCCAGTGCTGGGGTTTGTTGCCATTTCCCTGAGATACCTTGACATTATCATGGTTTATAACAGCATCTGGCTCATTTGGCCTTAAATGGGCTAAAAATGGTTCATGCATTTGTCCTGACAGTGAGAGCTGAGAGGGGAATTTCACACCAGGACGAGGGGTGGGTGCTGCACACCCTCACCTCCCGCTCCTAAAACTCTGGGGCTCGGCTGAGCGTGGAAGTTTGGTTGTCCTTTAGAAAGCAAAGACAGCTGCTCTGCTTTGCTTCCTTTCGTTTGCTCTGTTGCCTTGGCTTTCTTGCACTTTCGTTTCATCTCCAAAGAATCTCTCATAATGCCTTTGGTACTTATGTACAATTTTAAAACATTTTGTATGTATGGAATGATACACACCTTCTTCTCTTGTAAAATAGCAATCGGGCTTTTCTTTTCTCTCTTTTTTTTTCTTTCCTTTCTTTCCTTTTTTTTTTTTTTTTTTTTTTTTTTGGTGAATGTGTAATTTCCTCTGTACATTTTCAACCATGACTTCGTGCAATGTACATTTTATAGGGTCGGGTGCCGAGGGAATGACCTGTAGTGTCCCAAGGGACTGGCTGAGTGACACGGTCACAGGTGGTTTTACGTAAGCGCCGCGGGAGAGCGACGTAGCCCAGACTTTTTACACTGAAGCACTGAGCGTGATTCAGCGTGTACCTTCACATGGAAGACTGTGGCAGCTGCAAAAACTGTACGTGTGTGATGTGGAGAACAACAGCGACGGTTGCAATCGGAAGGGAAACGGAGGAAAATTAAATAATCACGATCATTAATTTAAGCCTCGAAGCATCAGAATGGAAAATTTGCATTCAGTAAAAATACCAGAGATTTAACCTTCATGAGATGAAATACACATTTATTTTTCTTTGCACTCCTTCTGTTCTCTGTGTTTCTTTATTTCTGGGGGTCTCTTGGTGTTTTGGGGACATATTTAGGCAGCAAGATGGTGACTGAGGGCCTGGCCCTTCCTGGCATTAAACCTTCACACTTCCATTTCTTAAATCTAATGTTAAGCAATATTTTTCTTTCTGATTTATAAAATCAAGCTCAGAAATCTCAAGTGTCCTTAGTTACAAGGACACTGAACCTTCAGAGTCCTTTAGCAATAATGACTTTCTTCGAGGCTGAACATCAGCCACATCCTGACAGATAAAGGATTGGAATTCTTCACCACCCATGCCAGCTCTTCATCACCCTGCTAAAAATTGAGGGCGGTGTCACTGAGGTGGGCTCAGAGCCAATATATGGCACTGGGAAGGGATTTTTAGCTGTCCCACAAGTTATCTTGCTTACCAGGCATCAGCCCTAAATTAAGAAATCACGTGCTGGATTTTGGAGCGCTGTCTAGGAGTGAAGTGGATTGACTGACAGAGCTTCCCATAGCAAGGCTGGCTGTTGAAACAGCAGTTCCTTTTTATACGAGAAAAGGAAAAAATAAGATCCCTTCCTCCACACTGATTTTTTTTTTTTTCCAGAAAGATGAAATAAGAGAATCTACAGGAACCAGGGCCTGGGTTTTAAAGAGCCTGCCAGTCATTTGGGCAAGGCAGTGAAAGAGGCTTGGCAGAAGGAACGCTGTGTTCAGGCACAGCAGCCCCTGCTTGTGCCAGAGGACTTGGCTGGAAGCCTTCAACAGCTCCATCCTCCCCAGAGCTATTAGAGGAGGCCAGGTGTGAGCATTTCCCAGTGGATAAAGCACACTGAGTGTGCTGCAGTAACATCATTAGATTTTATCTCGTTGTGTTTCACATCAGTGAGATAAGCAGGAAAATTCTTGGTTTTGTAAAGGCACATTCCCGGTCATCTGAAGAGGATCCTGTGCTGCATCCAAAGGCTGTCCTGCAGCATCCCCCACACCTGAACAGGGATGCTGCTGGAGCATAATAAGTTAAATAAAATTTTTCCCAAATAAGCACACTTGTTTGGGATTGCATATGCAGAGACAGGGTCTGAAGTTCTGCAGGATGAGCTCATTGCCAAAATCTCTGCCATGCTCTGTACCTAAGCAGAATCCCAGTCTGGGTATTTCTGTTTGCTAACTAATTAGACCATTTACTATCCTTTGAAATTAAAGAAACATTTCTTCCTTACTCACTGGAGGGGTAAGCAGGAGTTGTTACAAGATGAAGGCTCGGGTTGTAAAATCTCGGTCCTAATTTTGGGCACTCCATTTAAGACACCTGAAACTGATGCTTCTCAGTCCAAGGTGGAAAAAAAGCCAACTCCAGCTTTTGATCCCAATAACACCTGATTCCAGCATTTGGGTTTCCAAACCTGGGTGGGCAGAAACCCTTTTCCTTCCTGAAGCGGTGCAATAACTCAGTGGCAGAACCATGAATGAAATCTCTCTGATCCATTAAATGCTGCTCCAGCCCTGCTCTGGGATGTAATTTACCCTTATTACCTTCTTGGCAGCTCTCTCCCGTTTCCATCAATAGTAACCTAATGGTGGTTTTGGGCCTAAAGTGTCTTTCTGGAAAGAGAAACCATTTTCAGCAAGGTGGTCACTCTCTTTACGTAAGGAAGTTAATAATACATAGTTAAAGAGAAAGGCAGACTTAAATTGAAGTGAAAGGAAGAGGACATGGGACACACTTTAAAAGCTTATGTAATTTGGCATGAATAAGGAATTTGGTGAATAACGGAACATGAGATTGTTCATACAAAACTCATGAGCAAACTTTTTATCTCCTTGCCCTTGAAGGACTGTCAACATGAGACAAGTTAGAGGTGGAGAGAGGAGATTTTTGGATACAACTCTTCAAACCACTGAATTTAGTTGCTAAATAAAACAAGTGTCCCTGAGCTCCTCTTTTCACTTTGGCTTCAGCTGAGCCAGTCCCAGACACTCCCCCATGACCAGACCTATAAATTACACATTTCCCAATGATGTTTTAGATGCAAATGTTTTAGATGCAGTGACACACTTTATCACTCTCAAGTTTCTAGTATCAAAAATGAGTAGAAATTCTTGCTGCTTGTTTTCCTCCCTCTGTCACTGGTCAGCACCAGTGTGAGGGTTTGGTTGAACTGGCATTACTTTAATTTTTGAAGCTTTCTGCTCAATTCCATTTTGAGCACAAAAGCAGTGCACAGGTTTGGGGTTGGTTTCCCAAACTAAGAAAAAAAACATGGTATCTGTGTCTTTTCAGGTCCTGATTTCTTCTTAAAAGGTAAATGCTAAAATGTGATTTTATTCTTTGTCTTCTCCTGACTCAGCTGAAGCTTTTACTGAAATCAGAGTATGAAGGAGCCAGTGAATACAAATCAAATAAGATACTTTTAATTAAGTGGTAAAACCAAACAGCAGAACTCACAAAGGCACAATGGATTAACTGGGAGAACTGGTGCATCACATAATCCCAGCTCCCTGCTATTCAGCAATGGAGCACTGTATGATGGATAAACATGTGGAGGCACATTTTCTTTGTGTGGAAAGGGATATAGCAAATATAAAAGTAATCTCAAACAAAACAGCTCCTGCTCAGTAGTGACATGACCAAGGGAGGTGCTGATACCTCTGGATCTCCCTCTCCTAAAGATCCAGGCGCTGGCATCACTTCGAACCCACCCACATTAACTTACCAACGTGTGCTGCGGGTATTAGAGAGGCTCAAAGCTGAAATCTCCTCTCCAGCCCATCCTGTAGAAATGCCAGAGCTCCTCTTTGGGAGGAGGGAGGTGAGCAGCCTGCCCAGAGCTGGGCCCTAGATGGCAGAGTGAACATGCTATGCTGCTGAGCACCACGCTGGAAACCCACCCGCTGCTGCACCGCATCCCCTCAGTGCAGCAGACTCGTTCTCCTGCTTTTCCAGCTCAACTTCTGGGTCCTTCAGAGTCCAGAAAACCCGTGCTAATTATAGGTAAACACCAATTAGAAAAACATAGTGGAATTTCTAAGGGATGCATCCCTTTCAACCTTGGAGCTGTTTTTCTGGGGAGAAGCAGGAGATCGTTCTCAGAACTGAGCACACACCCCCCATGTCCCCCCAGCCCAGCTCAGTAGCTCAAAGCATCTGGATTTCATTCCTCCTAAATAAGGGAAGGGTGCAGGCAAATGTGGGGTTTTCCCCAGTTTTAGGAAGTCTGTTTAGGATGTCTCACTCTGTCTATTCACAGAGGAAAGCAGCATTACTGGCAAAAATAAAGGGATTCAGTGCAGCTGGGTTCTTAAATGGGGCAATATGTGTGTTCTTGTAAGGAATGGGTTATTCTGTGAGGTGGGAGAAGCTGCTGCATGGGAAATACCAAAGACCTGAGTATTAATGTTTCCTGGCCTCTTGCTCTTCAAGATGAGGGTGGGAGGAGAAGAAACACATTTTGATTTCATTCCATGATTTATTGATAGCATCAAATATATTATTCAAAGCTTCCTTCTCATCTGAGGGCTGCGGGCTTTCTAGCTCGGCATGGCAGGAAGGGCTGGGGTGGGGGGAGATCCCATCTTGTCTTCCCCATCTCAGCCACATCCCTCTGGGTATTTCCATGGCAAAATAAGGGCTTTGAGATTGATATCCTGTGAAAAGCCAGCATCTGACCAGGACATTGTTGATGTGCCAGCCTGTGCAGGCACGACCCTCTCCCCAGCAGAGGGTGCAGGAGCTTTACTTCCAGAGCAGAAAGCTCATCCCTTGGTTAATTTGGGATATTTATTAATGCAGTGGGGGTAATCGGGTCCTGTGCTCTCACACCTGCATTGTGTCCTGCAGATTACAGAGACTGTGCTCGCCTTATCTAAAGGCTTATCTATCATGTGATAAAAAGGAGCTCCCCCACAGATTCGGGTGTATTTCAGATGGAGGGAAATGTGCACTATTTTCCCCCATCTTGCACTATTGCAGGCAGTCCTGTGTCGAGCAGAGCTATTTAGCTAATGGACACACAGCTCTTTCTTTGAAGATGTATGGCACTTTGTGAAGTCCTGGTATGATTGCTCTGCATTAGTCATAAAAGGCAATGGTGCAATTCATCTTCCACCGCAGCCTGGAAGCCTTCGGGACCAGCCGGAGAGCTGATTTACTCCATCCCCTCCTAATGGGGAGAGGAGTGGGAGGCTGAAGCTGGCCTTTGATGCTCTGTGATGGATATTGATAGGGAGGGTGTTTGATACAGAAATAGGATGTCTGAGAGAGGAATAAAGGCAGGTTGTTTGCAAACCAGATTTCCACAGGTACGAAGTCGGCAAAGTGGTGTTACACAAAGTGCAAGAAAAGCTGTTTTGATGGGTTGGAGTTTAGAAAATGTGGGATAAATACCACTAGTTCTGCAAAAATAGGAGCTCTTCATCGACCCCATTTCCCCACAGCACCCCAAACTGCCTCCTCCAATGGCAGAGCAACCTGTGCACTCACAGGGAGGCACAGGGACACACAGGGACAAGGCTCCTACTCCTGTCCAGTGGCTGAGGCTTAGCTTGGAGGAGGGAGCAAAAAAGGCTAAGATCACCAACACAAAGTTCTGCAGCACTTGAGAATTTTACCTGTTATGGGGTTTTATAAGAGTAAATCTTAAATAAGCTCTTCACCACATTTTCTGCACATGGGGAATTTCAATCAAAATAACTGAATCTCAAAGCTGCACCTCAGTCATCCCAGGTGAATGAGGACCAGGAAAAGAAAAAAAGAAAACAAGAGCCTTTTCAGTTGCTTTAATTTCCAAGATTTCCAGTAACCAGAAACCACCTATACCAACTGATGGGATACGATCTCTGTCCCCTTTGCAAGGCTGCAATTCCTTTAAAATGTTGGTGGATGGATGTGTCAGGTGATGAGCTCCATTCACCACTCACCCTCTTGCTATACTAGGAACAAATGAGAGTCACTGAAAGGAAAGATCCAGCTGAAGAATGCAAGAATGCCTTGTCCTGCAATGACAAATCCTGGTCCTTATTACAACACTGCTGCAGAGCATCATATTCCTGCCCTGCTTCCCAGCAGGTTTGATTCCCAAAGTCTGTTTTCTCCTTCAGTCCTCACAGATATCGATCTGCATGAACATAGATTTTAGAAAAAGGAGGGGAGAAAACAGCCCCATGACCTTCACATTCATTCAACAGTCAGTCACTTGAAAAATACCTTGATTATAGATTGGCAATTTTCTCCAGCTGCTCCAAAGTGGAAAAGCAGGGCAGCTGATGTAGGAAGAAGAGCAACACAAGCAGCAGAACTTCCTCTGTAATCTGAAGAAATACTTATTCTAGTGGGGTTTTTTATCCTATTCAGCCCTTTTGATGAAGAGTTCAGATAACTGGTTTTGTCTGAACGCGGTTCTTTCTTGCCTGCTGGTCCTCGGGTGCAGCACCACTGGAGCTGTTCCCTCTTATGAGAGCTGATGAGGTTCCTCATTACTGCTACCCAGACATGTTCCTCTACTCCACATCACGTGGGATGCCCAGAATCCTTCACAGGAGCCATGTAGGGGGGCTCCAGTGTCACGTGGGAATTGTGGGACAGCAACAAGGATGCTCCCACACACTGTTCACATCCCACTAAGTCAACCAGTTAACTGCTTCTTAGACTGTGGGACATAGAGGGCATCACAAGACAGGTTTAGGGACTGGTACTCACAGACCATGACTGAGCATAAACAGAGTTTTGGACTCCTACAGTGAAGACATCTGATACAAACCAGAGTACTGAAGGCAACATGCAGAGTTTTGCTCACGTGGCTTTGGAAAAAAGTCTTAAAACTTTCTGTTTGTGGGTGTTGTACTACCATGGAGTCAGAGAAATCTCCAGGCACCTCATAGATGTGGTGGCAGATGAGACTGGTATCTGATTTCTGGAAATCCTTGTTCTTGTGAGCCCTTGCACTGCAGTTTTCATTTTTGTGCAAGGTACGGTTTGTGCTAAGCAAAAGAAAAAAAGAGAAGAGCAATTTTTACAGAAGGGAAAAAAAAAAAAAAAAGAAGTTCTGTTCTCTTGCCTTTGGCCAAATGAAAGTTAAAAACAAGCTGTGTTTTTCACGGATGGGTGGGCAGACAGCCAGAGGGCTTGCGAAGAAAGCTCCAAACCAACCCTGACCTCTCCCTCCTGGGCAGAGATTTTCCCCTTGGCTGGGGGTTGTTATAAGAATCTGCTCTCTTCACAAGGACTTTTAAGAGCATTTAATGAGTTCCCTGTTTGGAAATCAAAAGCCAACAAAACATCACCACAGCCTGCTCTTCACATCTGAGGGATACCATCGCCAGTGTATCTCCCTCTCCAGAACAGTAAGGGGGGCATAGAAAATAAATAAATATCCTAAATATCTCTTAGTCCTAGAACATCTAGCCACCAGCTAGAGCACAGGAAAACCAACTTTCCTTAGGGTCTACACAGGGACAATCACTGAAAGAAATGCTTTGCTGAAGACACTCATTAATTCCCCATGTAGACAAGACATAAAGAAGCTCTGAAAGGTTCTTCAGATGTTGAAAGCTTCTGTTTTTGCCCTCTATAGAGCTGCAAATGCAGAATCCTGGACAATTCCTGTCATACTACCATTTGCTGAGTGAATTAAAAGTCTGTGCTTATCGTGGGCACACAAAACAAGTGCTATCTCTGTAATTAGACTGTTAAAACACAGCACAAGCTACAATTTCTCATGATAATAAAGTAGTTCATTAGCATAAGTCCATCAAGAGCAGATTTTAAAAATAATTGGTTTAGATTTTGAGCTAACATCTGCTTTGATTATTAGCTCTTGGACACTTTGGTTTTAATTGGACAATTTAAAGAAAATGTTATCCATTGCCTCCGGTCTTGCTTCAATAGAAAATTTCTTTTTGAAGAAGAGTTTTGTGAAAGTTTGCCTTTCTGTAAAGAAATGTGTGTGGGTAAAAAAGTCTGTAATAACAGCAGTTACAGCCATTCTTAACTGTAATGGTGGCCAGGGTACATAATTAAAAGAAAGTGAAATTGGGTAGTGTTTTTGAAAGTTTAATTCCCATCCTCTGGATCAGAGCACAATGCCCTGAAGGAACCAAGTGTCTTGCAAATCAGTTTCTTCATGTGCTGGAGATGCTGTTCCACTTGGGGCTGTAATTTTTAAAGTGGCACCCAGTGACCTGCTGTGGGGTCCCAGCCCAAGAGCTGCCTGCACTGATGGTCCATGTTGGCAGAAGAAAACTCATTACCTCCTTCACAGCCAAGAAACAGGGACAGAGAGACAGAGGGAGCTTCTAGAAATGGCCCATGAAGTTTTCTGTTACAGAAAATGGATCACATGGACAGATCATCAATTTAGAGAGCTGGAAATACACAGCAGATGGAGGAGACCCGTTTGTGCCAGAGCAGAAATTGGCAAGAGACGGCTGATGCTGTTGAGGTAACATCAGCTTCTGTTTCATTGGAAAGCTGTGTGTGTTTTTCTTTTTAACCTGAAATCTTGTTTAAAAAAAAAAAAGGTGAGCAAAAGAGATTTTACAACATGTGAGGGAGAAGTATCAGGTCAAAAGCTGAGTCAGATGTCAGATCATTGAAACTTCCTTTTCTAAAGCAATGTCAGTCCGTGGCCCATCCCTGGTGCTTCTCCTCCTGTTTTTCAAACTGCAGCCTTCAACATTGCCAGACATCTCCTTTCCTGCTACTGCTTTCCAGCAAGTCTGTATCCTGTTCTCAAATCATCTCTTACTGTCTCCATAAGCTTGGACCATCCTCTGCCCACTTCTGCTGCTGCAATCCTACTTTGGGACTCCCCTGTCCTCCCAGGTTTCCCACAAAGGTCTCTCACAGAAGTTCAGAGCTCCCCCAGGTCACTGCTCCCCTGGAAATGATTAGAGATCCTTCCCAGACAACTTTTCCCATTCCAGCCCAGATTTCTGGATATAGCAGCCTGCCCACATTTGGACACCTTGCCTGATATGAGGCAGATGAAGCCTGTAAAACTCTCTCCCTGACATTCAGAGCTGCTAATTTTTTTAATGCAAACTGTTGCCTTGGTATTTGCATTTGAAATGAGTTTTGCATTTCCTTAACTGTGTTGCCACCCCCTCCACAGCACTAGAGGCTCTGTAACTTCACAGAATTTGAGAGACCAGGTTGTCCCTGAGAGCTCTGCCTGTGTCCCCAGGATGTGCAGTTCTTGAAACACCTCACTAAAAGGATGCTGCTGCTGTACTTGGGGCTGCCCAGATTCATCCCAAATGCCAGTCCTCAGGAACCAGTGGTTGTGGAAAAGGGACCAGTTCTGGCATATTCTGCATTCCTAATCTCTTTTTCTCTTCATGATTTTGTGACTTAGAAGCTGTAATCAAACCATTTTGTTTCCTCAAAGGCATTTTAGAACAGCTGGTCATTCAGCATAGATCAGCTTCTATCAAGCATTATATCCTGCAGGAAGAATAAGACATAGTGTAGATGATCAGTTATAGTTTCCTTTGCTTGGAGACAGAAAACCATGACAATAAAGCAGAAATGAAAGGTCATACATTGGTTTTTCTTCATATCAGATTCTTCCAGAATTTCTTAAAAACTGGAATTCTAATCAGTGTAGTGATTTGTAAAGGGAGGGTGGGTGCTACTGCCAGCTAATATAAATGTATTTATGCTGAAAACTCTTGTAACTTTTGGAAGTTAAGGTTAATTTTGGTTGAAGTCTAGCTAAAAAAAATATGGAGTGACACACACTTCAGTGTGGGAATATCCTGAGATGTGACATTTTCAAAATGGACAGTGTATCTTCAGGTTTATGTACACCAGCATTTGCTTGAATTGAGAATTCTGTTTATATGTTGAAGCAAGGATTTGATTGCTCATAGCCTACCGTGTTTGCTCTGGGATGATGAGAGATTTTCAAGATGGAAAGTTAAAGGGTATTTCATCACTCTCTTTTGCAGGGGTGTTTACTGCAATCACTCATTGTAGGTACCAGGTCTAGAAAACCTCCACATAAACTCACATCAAAAAAAAAAAAACCCACACTGGGATGAAACCCAACTTTTGCACGTGGGTGTTCAGTGCAGATTGAAAGAGAAGTGAATGGATTTAGTGCCAAGCATGAGCACATTTCTCATGAAAATGAATCAATTCCAATATACTCAGGGTGAGGGAGAAATTTCACGCTTTGGTAACTTTTCCTGACATGGTAATTTATACAGGCCCTGCCTGTGCAACCACTGAAGTGCTGATACAAGTGTTTTTCCCAAGGAAATCACAGCTCATTTCCCCTGTGTGACAACACTCAGGGTCACTGAAGCTGGAGGAAACCTCTGGGTGCCTCCTGCTCCATCCCCCTTCCCGAGCAGGGAGGACTACAGTGTTAGACCCAGCTTTGAAGTCAGACCAGGCTGTTTGGGCCCTTTTGCAACCAATTTTTGAATGTCTTCAGGGCTGGAGACTTCACAGCCTCTGTGGGAAACCAGCAGGGGAAGCCTGCAGCTGAACAGCAGAAGGGGTGACACGATTTTGACTCTCTGCTGATGACCCAGTGGTGGCTGTTCTTATCAAAACAGAGTTCTTACCAAAATAGAGACAGCACTCAGCTATCTAAACTCCACAGACACATACTTGTGCAGTTTTCCTGCCAAATCATTTAAGCACATAATCAAGTGAAATCAAGTTATGTCATGACAAGTTTAAGCTCACCAGATGAGTGAAGAAAACCTTGTACATGCCTTTATCCCTTTGGAAGGTGAAATGTATTTCATAGAATGGTAGAATCATTTGCTTAAGCTTCCTCATTAAGTCAATTAACTTGACAATATGAGCTGGCACCCTGGACCAGTCCATGCTGATGTGGATTATGGAAACAAATTGGGCATCTCCCCTCAGCCCTTCCCTTTTCCTCTCTGCACAATAAAAGACAAGGCAAAGGTGAATGCAGATTTGTGTCAGGATCATGGGAGAAGTTAGTGCTATTGCCTTTTACAGGGTGATAAGCACTGAATAGGACAGTAGGAAAGAATCTGTGGGCAGCAAGCAGTGGTTTGGGAGCTTTGACTTCATGCTGTTTGAAGCAGCACAGTCTGATCCAGAGTGATATCATCTAGACACAAATAACACAATTGAGCCAGCCAGACAGGGAAAGAGATACTCTTTGTCCTGAGAACCACAACATGGTGTGATTTTAGGATATGATAGTGAGCATCAGCCATTTATTTCACACCAAGAATGATTGCATTCAAGTCTTTTTGCAGCACTGACTGACTAGGTCTCAGTGAGAATCCCAGGGAACTGACTCAAAAGCCCAAATTTATCCCCCGTGGGTAGAAAAGAAAAAAACTTTGACGGACGAAAAACCCCCACCTTGATAATATCTAGCCCTAAAATGTTCAGAAGTCACCAATGCACTGAAATTTCTGCTCCCTATGTACTTGACACAGCATCAAGAGCATCACTGAAAGAGTCTGAAAAGATCTCAGGGGTCTTGAATCCTCATTTCTCAACCTAAAATGCAATGTTGTAATAACTTCTGTTAACTCAGAATCCTACACTTAATTTTTAAATTAAAAGAGGAGCCTGCTGTGTCTGGCTCCATCTAGGAGCTGTCCCTCGTGAACTTTGTGGGGCATCCATCTATCCATCCATCCACCCACCTGGTCATTTCAGAGCATTTAAACAGTGCCTTCAGGTGTCAGCCTGCAGAGCTGCCTCCAGCAGATTAACCACCGAGAATGTTTCTTCCAACGCAATTCAGACATGAGTCTCAGGGGACACAAATTTATTCACCCAACGACTCTGTTTTAAAACTAGAGAAATTCAAGGTGTCCTGACTTTCTGAGTAATGGCCAAATCATAGCAGTGTTGGCTGGAAAGTGCTTTTGGAAGCCCCTAATCCAACCTCCAGCTTGAAGCAGGACTGTTGCCAACACTCGATCAGGCCAGCCATGGCCGGAAATCCCTGACCTTGTGGATTTTATCCCTGCCCTTCACACTGTCCTATTTTCCCATGTTTTATTCCCTCAGTTAGCATTTGTATTATTCTGTGTCCAAGAACCCCTAACTGACATCATGCACCACTGTGCAAAAAGATGCACAGATACATAATAGATGTGATTTGCCTGAAAACTGTCGAAATAAGCAGGAAATGGCACTGTCTTTATTTTGCAGCTGGAGACACATGGAGGTACAGATCCATACATTATATGCCTTAGGGCAGATGAAGGGCAGAAGGGACACAAGAAGGAATAACTGTGACAAGTGAGGGACTGAGCTTGTGTCTCAGGATACAGACACAGACATGCTGGTGGGTGTGATGGATGGGGAGTGCGAGCAGCAAAGTGTCAAGATTTCTGTATCCTGATGCCTGGAACAAATTAGCTTATCAGAGTTCAAAATCATGGAATCATAGAATGGTTTGGGTTAGAAAGGACCTCAAAGATCATCTCATTCCCACCCCCTGATATAGGCAGGGACACCTTCCACTAGAACAGGTTACTCCAAGCCCTGTCCAACCTGGCCTTGAACACTTCCAGGGATGGGACATCCAAAGACTCATCTGTTGCTATCTTTTGTCTTCTAGACACCAGCCCAAATTTAATCCAAACCAAGAAAATCCCATTTGTCTCCTAATCATTTCCTGCCATGGGAGCATCCTCGGGAGGGGCAGTCCTTGCAGATCTTCAGAGTTCTCTCCTACTGCAGCAGTTCATGATTTTCTGTGATGATTTACTCACCTCCCAGTCAGAGGCTGCAGGACCTGGGCTTGCAATCTATTCTGGGAAGGGAATCCATCTTCATTAACTCTGTGAGCAGTCATGTGCATCCAAAGTCCTACGTTAATAATAACCGGTCCCACACTTGATTAAAACAGAGGCACGAGCCCAACACTCATTAAATGCAAGGGCCCAAATCCCACAAACATTCCTGGTGCCTTAATTACGATATAACAGAGAATAAATAGCAGTTACTCATGTACTTTTTGACAGACAGTTGCTCTCCATTACAAGGGCATAGGGAATATAGACCTTATTGGAATGCATCAAGAAACAGCAGCCCTCAAAAGAGCCTGAAGAAAATGTCTACCACATTTTAATGATTTTTTTTTCCATCTAATTTTCCACTTAAACAAGACAGCAGTATCAGTTTACAATCAGCTGAGACTCTGACACTGGCTCCCAGTGCTTCCTTATCACATTTACAATAGCTCTTCCCTACAACGTGGTTGGAATTAGAATTCAGGACCAGCAGCCGTGCAGGCTCTCGAGCCAAGCACCTGTATAGGATAGAAATTAAAATCAGGAGCCAGAACCAAAAGCCAGGTCTTGCAAGCAAGCAACCCAACTCTCCAGAGGTGTAGTATAGACTGGAGCATTTCATGCTGCATTGAGCATGAATGTAGCCTGATTTCCAGGTCCAAATCTGTTCTTATTAAAGGCATTTAGAGCAAGGATAATGCGCAAGGTAGGATTCAGGGTTAGGGGATCTGCTTTGGCACAGATTAATCTTGATCAATCACCTTCCTTCTCTGTCCATCAGTTCCCTGTGAAATGAAAAGGGCAGTTTTTCTCCATCCACCCTTCAGGCTGTGGATGGCTGAGATCTTCTGGGCAGGGCAGAGGGCAAGGGAAGTGGCAAGCAGAGTTGCCAGGATAAGCTGCTCAAATACTAAATGCTTATTTGAGTGAGGGAAAAAAAAATCTCACCAAGAAAAAATTAAAAAGCACAGATACCATCCTTCACCCATTAAAATGCACATTCATGGAAGGGAAAACCTGCCTGCACTGAGAGCCTGGGGACAGTCCCTGGCTGAGATGGCTGCTTTCTCTGTTTCTGACTGTGCATTAAGTTACCTGAACACAAAGCCTCTGTGCTTATCCCTTCAGGCCTGTCTGCTCACGCAGAGCAATCTAGCAGAACACTTATCTGCTGCAGGCAGGCAGCTCTCCACGGCTCCCAGGTCTTTGTGCCTCTCCTCCCTCTATTTGGAGGAGCGATGCTGATCTCCCTCATCAAGCCTCTGGTCACTGATGACTCCCATCAACAGCAGTTCCCCAAAAGGGGCTCCACTATCACTGGCTCCAGCTGGAGTCGATGCCTCTCCATCCCTCCCACCTACAGTGCCCCACCTCAGGCACCTGGCTGCTGCCACTGCCTTGTACATCTTTCCTTAAACACAGGCTGAAAAGAACCCAAAAGTAAGATTTTCTTTAATTCACAGCCATTTATACGGTGTTATAGACCATGAAAAGGCAAAGATCATCATTACCTTGTAAACAGGTCCAGAGACAAGGTACCTACCTTATTGGAACACATCAAGAAACAGCAGCCCTCAAAAGAGCCTGAAGAAATACAAATCTGTCCTGACTCAGAGCAGCCCTCTCTCCTCTTAGGGGTAGGGACTGCTTGGTCCCAGTGTTTTAGCTGGACACATCCCTTGGGGACAGGTGGAGGATACAGCTTTTCTCCTTCATCACTGAGTTGTGATTTAGTCTGTGCCCTCAGAAAGGAGCTCAGAGAATTTTTTTCAAACAGTGTCTTGGTTTTTTTTTTGCATGCTGTCTTTCTGACCTGAGGTTACACACTGTAACAGTAGAGGTGTCCTGTCGAGCCCTGGGTTCTCGGCAGCAGAGCCTTGCTGGGGAGATGCCACTTTGTGGCTCTGGGCTGTTTATCCCAGATGCCTTCTCCCACCTCAGTCACCTCCAGCAAAGGGAAAGAGGGTGGGAAGTGCTCACTGCATCCATGTCATGCCACTCAGCTCCTGACCACTCCAGCTGGCCCAAAGGAAGCCTGTGCTGACCTGCTGGAGGTCAGACTTTCAGATGTTCATGGGTTACAGTCACTTGCCGAGGTGAGAAGTGTTTTGTAGCACAAAGACCCAAAACCTGTCTGGGAAAAGTGAGGCAGGACCCATCCCAGGGTTGAAAGACAGATCCTATTAATCTTATCCTCACACGGTCCCAAGCAGGGCTGAAAGGTCTGCCAATCCCTAGTTTATATAAGGTAGATAAGAGTCTGGAAAAACAAGATTATCTTCACTGAACACTTCAAAGAGAAGTGGCAACAGTTCCATGCAGCAAACCCAGCTCTGCCTTTCCTGTGTGTCCAGACAGAGCCCGTGGGGAGGGCAACGTGACATTTGCTTCAACTGCAAGCAACAAAGGGACTGTCCCCATCCTTGTCCCCATCCCTATCCTTGGACAGCTCTGCCTGGCTGTCCCTGCCATCACACAGTTGGCCCCTCCACAAGACACACGGCAAGCACTGCAGCAGCTCTCTCCTTCAGAAATATTAAATCTGTGTTTTGCTTCTTCCCAGCGTTTTCTTTTCACTCCAGATGGCACGTGATTAGGGTCCTAATCGGCTATTAGCTTATCAGCAGCATCCCTAAGTACTGACCAGCCCATAATAACAGAAAGCAAAAGGGAATTAAGGAACAGTCGATTGGCTTGCTTAGCTTATAAGGGTTTGCATGAAGCAATTAACTGGGATCCTCTTGATTGGTATTTTGTAGGGAAGGATGCCCCCATTGACACCTTCAGAGAGAAAATCATTATGAGAAGGAGAGTTAAAATGTGAGGGGAAAATACACTGGCATGGAATTGAGTTCATTCTTTTATCTTTAAGAAAAAAAAAGAAAAAGGAAAATGTTTTTTGTGTCAAAGTGCTATTCTCACCTCCACAGGCTCTGAGTCACTCTGACATGCACAGTCTAGGGTGTAACAAAACCCCACTTGGCTCCAGCAAGATCTGTCAGTCGCATCCAGAAGTTGTCAGAAAACAGCTGAATTCCATGACTCTCACTGAAATGATGCTGATTTGTGTCCCCTTGATACTCTGGCCCTACCTATGCCAGGTGTGACACAGGAGAGGGGCCGGAAACAGTCGAGGTGATCAAAATAATTCTGCAAGGAAATCGGAAGCCAGCTAAAACAACAAATCAAATGAGAAGCTAATGAGGCATTTAGTGAGGCAGGGTAGAGGGAGAGCATCTCATCCTGAAAGGATATGAAGGAAGGAGGCAAATTACAGAGCCAGATATAAACCTGGTTTAGATGTGACTCATTCAATAGGGGAAAACCCATTCCACTAAAATAGAATACAGAAACTTGTTCAGTGCTTGCAGCAAGGAGCACCACCACATGGCATCTGTCACCTTTATGATGAGCAGAGGTCCTTCCCTTAAATGTTGCATTAAAATTATGTTCAGGAGTGAGCCCTAGAGTCCTTCCAGAAAGGGGAGCAACCTGCCTTGAGCTATATTCATCTTGGGAAGTGAAATGGAGAAAATATTCCTCTTTTTTCATTGTAGGTTCGTCTTTTCATCTCCACCTCACTGTTAATTTGGGATGGTTCATGTTCCAGAGGTCACAGGCACATGTTCTCGGGTCCTGTGGACTTATCCCAGGCTTTACTGCTCCACTGATGTGCTCCAGCATGACAGTGCTGTGTATGGGAACATCCAAGTCCTCCTTTCCGAAGGCAACACTGCAAGGATAAACACTTTGCCTTACCAATTATTTCCTCCTCATTACAACTTAGAAATCTATTTATTGCCAAATTGTCCATCTTCAGCCAGGCTACATTTAGAATCACTCATTGCTGCCCTTTTCTAAATATATAATCCCTCCTGCTGTAGCTGGGAATTTATTTAATTTTCCCTCATTGCCAGAACTAATTTAAAATTTGACACATTTTGAGGATTCTCCCTCTCTCTCCTCTTATTGGGTTTAGTTAAAATCAAAAACGAAAACAGAAAGTAAGTCAAATCTTGAGCCGCTTTTGAAAGGCATAATCGATCCCTGTAACCTAGGTCCTTTGAAGCACCAATGGAAGCCCTTCATTACACAGACCTGGCTGATTTCTCAGTGTGTCAGACAAGCTCCACAGGTAGGATGAATGTATTCATGTGATATTTTATTCATACGCGGCTGTGCTGACGCAGCGCCGAGAACTCGGCATCGCTCGGGGGGAGCTGTCGGGGTGGGAGATGACACGGCTCAGTTTAGGGCTCTCAGACTTTGGCACAGCCCATCCCCCTCCTGCCCAGGGCAGGCTCTGCCCTCAGCCCTGGCCAGGCAGGTTCACGTTTCATTTGTTACCAGAACAGTCTATAAATAGGCTCCTTGGCTAACCCTTCAGATGGCAGATCCTGGACTCTGTCCCAGCCTCTGTAGCTGCCCGAGCGTCTCGAGGTCAGAAGTCGGTACCAGCCTGTCCCTGAAGGATGTTACTGGGTTGTTTTCATCAAAACAGAAAATTTAGGGTTGGAGTTCTAAGATCTTCCTCTTTTGGATAGCCTGGGAAGCTGGTCTCCTCATCCTAACCTGCCCTGTTAGATGTGATTATATTTATAATGCTGTGTTACCTTTAATTTAGAAGAAGGGCAACGAGGTGAGAAAGTGACTTCCCTTCCCCTGCCTCATTTTCCACAGCCCTTTCAAAGCACAATCTGACAAGGCTGCAGCCACAATCCATTACCACTATGGCCTGGGTTATTTACCAAAAAACAATCTTTTGGGATTTGAAAGGAGGAGACCTTTGTGTCCTGTGAGAGGAGGAAGGCAGTTGAGAGATCGAGAAATTTGTCTCAGTGTTAAACTTTTTCCTTCCTGGAGACAGGGTGAAGACTTGCACACATGTTTAAGACTCTCCCTGAGTCTTCCTCTATTGAAATCAAGAGGAAGCTTTTGTGGGGAAGGATTGCCTGAGTTTTGGATTTTTTTAAATCATTATTCTAAATAAAGGGAGTGGGAGATCCCAGAGAGAAACTGTTGGGGCCACTCAACAAGTAGGACACAAGAAGGGAGGGTGTGTTCTATGAGAAATGGTTGGTTATTTGCTTTAATTATTAAAGCTCAGATGAAGGTCCATGTTTCACATATTAGCAAAACCTGAATTTTCCATCTTGCAGTAGACAGATATTTAGTTTTGACTAAGTGAACAAAACCTCATCAAACCTCCTCCTTCCCCAACAATAACTTCATGGTGAAATTCCACCCTGAAGCAATCCCCAGCTCACTGTGTGCTTTGTATTGACATCTCCTGTTAGCAAAAAAGAGGGGAAGAAAGGAGTAATCTGAACTGCAACACTTTGTATGAGTCTATTAATGTTTGATTTCTGGTGCCCAGAAAGAGTATGTTAATAATGTATTATTGCTGAAGGCTCTACACAGCCTGGGGAGGAGGACAGCACTGTGACAACTGAAGCAGTGAGGCACAAGTGTGAGTTCCAGAACCAGAGACATCCACCAGGACATTTCCATCCTATAATTTGCTCTTAAAGCTGAAGTTTTAAATTTTTTAAGGGTTTCCTTTACAGAAGGTGACATCTCCAGGGGTACCAAGCCATGCACTGCTATCCCCTATTGCTACATTAATGTGTCGAATGCAAACATCACCCTCCTGAAAAGATGGCAAAAAATCCAACCCCCTCTAAAAAACCTCCCAGGCTGGTTGTGTTTGTGATACTTGTTAAACAAATATTAGTGAGCAGGATGTGACAATTTAGCTCAGCCCACTTTGTAAATAAATCCACTCAACACATCAGGGCTACACCAGGAGGGAGGAAGGTTGGGTGTAGAGTCCCTCCTCCTTTTTGAGGATAAAGCCCATGAAGCTTCTTAAAAATGCTCAGTGTATTTAAGTGTGTTTAATAACCACCTGTGAAACCTGAAGCAAGAGACCATGAATCTTTTTCTCTCCCTGACTAAAAAGCTAAGTAAAATATATGGTGTATCTGCATTATAGACTCTTAAATGAGAATCACCCAAGGAAGAGAGTGTGACCTTAAATTTAAAAATTTGTCTAATGAAAGCTATTTTCTAAGCAGGGCATTATTACACTGTATGAGAAACTGTGATATTGGTGTATTCTTCTCTTCTCCAGCAAGACTGACAGTGCCTCTGGTCAATGCCATTAGATTAAGGCTCCTGGAAGTCTTTGAAATGTTTTCCTTCCAGAATGAAAGGGACTGAGTCAGATCAAAGTTGAATAATGCAGGCTAAAAAGCTCCTCTTTTCCTCTTCCACTTCCTAATTAAGATTAGTGTGTAATCTCCATGAAGACAGAGGTTCAGCAAAACCAGGGAATGGAAATGCTGCAAATACAGAGCCAGAACCTTTCTTCACTAATTGAAGCTTTTCAAGTAGCCTCCACAAGCCATGAAGAGACAAATCACCCTCCAGGACTAGGCAAGTAGGAAGAGAGGATTGCTAAAGAAAAAGGCAGGAGGAGGAGAAAGGGAAAAATAAATATTCTGAATCACATTTTCAATGGAATTTCCAATTCCCTTTATCAGCCTGTGCATGCTGTCCAGCTCTATGTGGTCTGAGATTGGTGACATTCTCCCTAATTATCATCTTGAAGACCAAACCCAGCCATTTCCAGCGTGTGGCTTTTAGAGCAGCGTTTGAAGCAAATAACACTGACTGTCATTTGGTGAGTTTAGAGAGTCTGGGGATTTTGAATATGAATATAAGCATTTCTTCCTGAACAAACCCACAGTGCTGTTAACACTGAGCAGCTGAAGAGGCAGAAGGTCTCAGCCGTGCCTTTTTTTTTTTTTTTTGTCTGGCAAAACATAGGAATGGAGGCAATTTTGACTGTTGTGGACTTGCCTGGTTCTGCCTGAAGGATTTGCCTGTTTGCTCTCTTCTTGCTTGGCACAGCAACTTGTCACGGCAAACCAGAGCATCCCAGGCACTGCTCAAACCTGGGCCAGGTTCAGCCTGGCCCCTGCCTGGCTCAGGGCACACAGAGAAGCCACAAAACTATTTGTTGTGGTAGTTTACTTAAGTATGGATTTAGCCCTTCTGTCCTGCTGACTCAAATCACTGATACCTTGTCACATCACACCCCTTGCACAAAGACTAACCCCAACTCCTCTGCTCCCAGCATCTGGCCAGTATCAAACGGTGGCCACTGGAAGCGAGGTGAGCCAAGAGGATAAATAATTATCCCTTGGTGTGGAGAGATGGGCTGGGGGATGGGAGAGGAAGGGATTAAAATAATCTTTTTGGAAAATGGATCAAAAAGCTCTAAGCGGAGATTATCCACAGCCCAAGCCAGGCCCAGTGCTGTACCTTCCATAAATAATAAAAAAAAAACAACACATCAATAAAATGAAAAGTCAGAAGACTGACATAAACCCCACAGAAATGTGTGGCTATCTCACTGCCTGGCTGTTTAGACCTAACAGCAGCAGCAGAATGACAACAGACAGATTAGACTCAGCAGGGTGCCTTTTGAATCTGTTCCACTAATCGCCTCCTCCCACGGGCTTATTATTATCATCTCGTGTGGGTAAAATCAGCTTGTTCCCAGTATATCCCCATACAGGGCTACCAGGAAGCTCTAGTAGGGCCTTTCCCCTTTTCCCACTGGTGACAGAGGAGGGCAATCCATCTTTAAAGGGCACCAAGAGCATGGAAATTGCACAAAGGCAATCAGTAGATTGATTTGTGATTTTTAAATTCACGATAACAGTGGGTTATGCTACTTCCTTTCAGCATTACACAGAGAGAAAGTATGCTATTACCTGTCTCCAGAACTGATGCTGGGGAGACCAGGCAGAGCCAGCAAGGAATGTGGGGACACAGAGTAGGACAGGGTGAATTTGTGGGGTCAGGCAGAAGGTGAGAAGGCTTTTGTGTTACTGGGAATGTCATCGGGAGAGACTCCCATGCCCTTGTCCCACAAAGAAATCCCAATATCTGTAAAGTGAGGCTGCACCTACCACTGGTGGTCGCTCCTGAGCTCTCTCATTCCAAAGAGAGTGAGTAGAGCAGTTCAGAAATGTTGAGGTGGAAGAGAAATGCAAAAATGTTACATTTTTGCCTTCGGTTTCTAGTTTCTCAAGAAAAAGGATAAATATTTCATGACTCCTTTTTGCTTAAAATAAAATGCTGTGAGTCACAGAGAAACTGGCAGCCAGATCTAGTGGGCAATGTTGAAAGATGCAGCTGGTTGTCTTCAAGCTGAAATGCCATGGCATAAAGTGACTGATAAAGGATGCCGGAGTCAAAGTGACAAGTGACCGTTCAAGAACGCTTGGCTGAAAGCTCAAAATGCTCCAATTGCTGTTTATAACAGGATTATGTTTCAAGTTGCACAAAGGGAATGGGTAAACACCGAGGAATTCTTTGCATGCAGGTGTTGAGCAAGAGCAATAGAGGGGCAGCTTGTTGTCCAGCCTCTGGTCCATCCAGGCAGAGGGAAACAAACCCGAAAGTTCATTTTATGTTGCTGGATCATTTCTCCTCGTTCTCATCTCGCTGCCTCACTGCTGTTTTCATTTGGAAGCAGCATCTTCTAGGCAGAGATTCAGTCCAAAGCCTGGGCAGCTCATCTGCATCCGTCTTTCTTGAGGAGCAAATACAGCCCTTCTCCCCCTCTGGCAGTGCTGAGTCATTATTTTGGCATAAAGCACAGCCTGCTCTGCAAAAGGAAAACGGGTCTCAGAGGGGCATTTTTCCATGCTTTGTCAGACACGGAATTTGTATAGACATGCGTGTAAACAGAAAGGCAGCGCAGGTCCCAGCAGGGGTGAGGAGGGAGCAGAACAAAAGCTCAGACGTCAGAAAGGATTTAGAGTGATCGGGCAATGAAAGGAAGGACAATTTGAGTTGGGGAGAGGGAAAGGGAGAGGAGAGAGGGGGGCAAATGTCGGGAAAGGTTGAAAAAAAAATGGAAGGGGGTGGAAGGGGGAGGGAGAGCAGCCAGGAGAGAGAAAACGAGATTGCAAAGTGATGAAAACCAAACCAGCAAAGGGCTGTGTTGTGGGGGGTGGGAGGACCCAGAGTTTCAGCAGAGAGAGACCAACAAGTATCCCTGGACAGGTCTGGCATCCCTGGGAGGCTCAGCCCGGCTGGTCCCCCGGTAGTACCTGGGTACCGGCTGATTTGAGGGACCTGCTGTTTCAGGGCTCTGTATTGGGATGCAGAGGCCAGAGTTTAGTTCCCAACATCTTCCAAAGCAGGGGTATAGCAGGACAACCTCCCTTCCCGGGCTCACTGCAGGGCTGGAAGCAAACCCTTGGGGTGGTTGAGCCTCTTCTGCCCTGAAGTGACAGGAGGTTCATTTTGCAGAGGAGACTTTTTCCCACCGTGTTTCCACATTCCCCAGGACAGCAAAGCCCTATCTTTCAGCTCTGTAAATAATAGAGGTGTTTCTCTCTCACCTGCATGTTCCCAAGTCCCTGCAGTAGGATTACCACCTGCCTCTGCCTGTATTACATTATGCAGAAGCATAAAACTCTTATTTTGTACTGAATTAAAATGAGATTCCTGGATTATGCATGAAAAGATATCTTGAAGGTAAGAGCCTGGGTGGAGAGCAGGGGACAGGCTGCGTGCTGCTCTCAGGGAGAGGTGCTGGAGTCAAGGTCAGTAAATCAATCACCATCCAGGAGACAGAAAAGAAATTGGACACAGTTTCTCTGACATGCAGATCCTAAACACAGTCTTTTGGCCTGGCTCCTGTGACAGAAATAAAGGGTTTCATTCCCTGCAGCACCCTGGATGCTTCTTCTTTCAGCACCTGGGCAATTCTTCTTCCCAGAGTCGAGACAGCTTTCATAATCCATCACCGCACTTGCTTGAACACCTTGCCCATCCATCACACATGTCAGCACTCACAGCAACGTGGACCTCACACTTCACATCCCTCAGATGCCTCTTCCCCTCATAGGGCTGACTTGCCCTCAGGTTTTTGTGTGCAGAATGTCAGCACCATAAATTACTATTGCCAAGTGAAACCTTGGGGCTGCTGAGATAGCCCAGCAGCTCCCTCTTCCACCCTTTACCTTCAGCACTGTATAAATCTAACCTTCATCTGACAACTGAGAAACTAATAGTCCACCACTGCCTGTTGGGTTTTGCCAGGAATAGAGCTGAAATACTTTATCTACATGAATTCTATCTAACATCTGTATTTATTTAAATCCCTACCTGTCTGCCCTCTGCTAAGAACAGCTCCTGTTGACACCAGCCCTGCTAATTGTATGTGCAAGCAAATCCAAGTATCCCCCCAAAATGTACAGAAATCAGCAGGTAGTGTTTGCAGGGATCTGTAGAGCCAGCCAGGTAAAGCACATGAGGGATTTATTGTCCAAATGCTTTGTTGTTATATAAAACTGTGCAACTCCTTCGTATCCTGTGGGAACATGATTCATAAGACCATATCACTGCATCAGGGCTCAAATGTGTCATACAATTAAATGTGATTAACCATCTTCCCCAAATCAATTCAGACATTTCTACCCATTTCAGGCACTTTTTAGTGTGAGCGTTGAAAAAAAAATTGTTCTAAGGAATGGCTAACCATGGGGGAAGAGGAGAAAACATCTTCATTTGCTTTCAGAACAGATTAGCTGCCCGATAGATGGCAGGAGCTCAACTGGGCATTGGGGGCCATCTGACACCTGCAGTAGGACACAGCCAGTTCTCCACTGCTGGGACCAAGTGGAGCAGTGCTAGAGAAGGCTATGCCAACCTCTGGTGAGCAGGTAAAACAAAGCCAAATGGGTCCTTAGGCTGCTTCGGGTTTTGGTTGGGTTTTACCCTCTCCTCATCTCTGGTTATAGTGGTTTCTTTCTGTCCAAAGCAAGAGCAAAACTTGTTATCCTGCTGACTAGATGACAAGTGCAAAGCTCTTGCCAGTCCAGATGACATGGAGAGAGTGTTATTCCAGCAAAGCCCACACTGGTGTGTGGCTTCAGGGGGAGACCAGACCCAAAAAATTAAAACCACAGCTGCATTTCCAGCTCAAACAGCAACTTGCACTACTTGCCTATTTTGTTTGCCCTTGATCAAAGTCAAGTTCTAATTAAGAGCTAAGACATGAGTATCAGAGAACTACCACAACCTTTATTTTCCAAGGTGAATAATGGTAAGTAATTAATATTTGTCCAGGGGACAACTTACTTCAGAATCTCAACTTTTTTAAGCTGTCATTCAAAAAGCGTATTTGTAATGGGCTTAACAGTTCCTTCCTCTGCAATTCCAGGAGGGAAACCCTGGATGAATCTGTATTGTTAGGTCTAAAAAAGTAACACAAGGGTGATGTGAAAATAAGGATCCAGCAGTCCTCTGGGTGTGGGAGAAATCACTGGTGTTGCTGTGCAGAGAAAGGGCTCCCTTCCCACTGAGAGCCATTGTCTGTTCATTGATACTTGCAGATGCTCAGAGGAACATGTAAGGGGATCAGGGACCTGCACATTGTAACAAAGGGCAGATTTGGGGTTCCTTCCTCACTCCCCATGCACTCACTTTGCCATGCCTCCCCAAGTGAATCCTTAGGCCTGCAGGATCTTCCCGTTGGCCAAACACCACTAGAAAGGTTTGGAAACAGATAACCCACTGCACTCCCTCCTCCCCTCATCCCCTCCTGCACATCTTGAAAGACAACATGGCACAAATTGCCAGCAAAAGTAGCTTGGAGAGCTTTCAAGCCACATCTAATGACACCACTCAGCCCCTAAATGGTTGTCACTCCCATTACAGAATTAGTCCTGACAAGGAGTCATTCTCCCTGCAGTAAACACACACTGTGTGCAGCAGGGCTGCTCCCAGCTTTGTTCCTGTGATGGTGCTGCTGAAGCAGGCTGATGTTTGCCACCTTGATGAGGTGCAGTGAAAGGGATGATGATTTTCCATGTGTTAACAACCCCCCAGTTCTAACTTTCTGCTGAGCCACAAGCACAGGGGTTCAGTCTGTTTTTTCCTGCCATAAATCCACCCATTTCTTTGAAGTACACACTGAAAGGATAATTATTTATCACCTTGGCTCACCTGTCTTTCCTCATGTAGCCCATTTCTGGAAACCCAAGTGCTTTCTCCTTGGTGCCTGCCCCTCCTCCGGGGCTTCAGGTTACTGATCCCACCAGAAAAGAGGCACCTGCATCTCTGTGAATCAGCTTCCTCTTGTTTCATTTGTAACAAACAAAAAATATTTGGAAAGGTGGCTTTTTGGGAAAAAAAGATTGCAGAAAAGACAGAACCCTCTGAGCAGGTACTATCAATGAGGGACTTAGAACAGAGAAGGTCCACAGTGTTAGGCTTCATTTTGTCAGGTTTTTCCTGCCTTCACTTCATGCCCTCAAAGCTGTTGTTCCCCATGAAATTTCCATTCTTTAGTCTTATCCCTTCTTCTATTAGGTTTTTTTTTTTTTCTTTTCTTAACTGAGAAGTGAAGAGAAATACAGCCAGGACTAATAGGAAGCTGAGCTTGATCTACTGCCTGACTCCAAATACATCGAGAGGCAAGGAAAGGGTGGAAGCAACTCATTGCTATGCTGTTGTTGCATGCGAGGGAATGGCTGATGAATACACAAAATGGCCCATTCCTGCAGGGCAAGGTTATCTCCCTGCTGCTCGACCCCCCCAGCCTCAGCAAGTTCCTCTGCAGAGGACAACCAACAGTGCTGCTGAGCCAGAGGAGGAATTAGGAATCCTCTTCTGCTCAGCATGAGCAAACAGCTCAGATCTGAGCATGGTCCTCTCTCTGAAATGCCCCAGGCTTTCCAAGCAAATACAGCACACAGAAATCACAGTTCTCTGCTGCATCATAATCCCAGCCAGCAAGGTCTGAGGGTTAATAAACCCTAAAAATCTCGTTCTCTCCATGGACTTCTCTATAAAAGTATGAAGCTTTGTTAACCCTGTTAACACAGATCTCACAATTTGCATAGATTCAGTGAATTCCTTCTCATTAAAGCCTTCCTTGTCTCCTGTTTCCTCTTTTAACAGGTGGAAAGTTACCCTCAGACTCTGTTCTGCAGCAGATCCTGTGCAGAGGCGATCCTCTTGTGAGGAAAGGCCTCGCATTTCTCAAGATTTTAAATCCACTGAAGACTGAGTGTGGAAATGAGTTTATTCAGGCAGAGGCTGATAAGGAGTTCTGCTAATTATTTGCATTATTGTTGAAGTGTTTGGAATTTGCATCCTGCTGCAGAAGTCAAGTAGGTTGGTCATAAAGCTGTGAAGTGAAAAACCAAGCATGGCTGGTGTCCAAGTTCAAATCCCACCATCCCTGTCCTGTCTGAGCACTTCTGGCTCACAGCACCTTGTATTTAGAAGTAGCTAGATAAAGAATTTTTTCTCTGCTATGTGGAGAGAGCAGATGAGCTCTGTTGAAAGCTGGAAAATGCTCTTTCTGGAATCTGTTCCTGGTCACTTGCAGTTTTAAATTCCGTGTGGATGGGATCAGGTGAACCAGTTTTCATCCATCGCTTGCCAGGAACGTGTAACCAGCACTAAATAGGAATCAATCACCTGGTGTACAAGAAACAAACTTTACACAGCTCTTGAAGACCTTGTGTCATGACTTCATGGAATTTTCCATCCCACCCCAATCTAGGGTGGTCCAAATGGTTTCTGTAAGATTGGACTTTTCAAGTATCTGCAAAACTGATCCACAAAAACAAAATAAGGAATTGTATCGACTTCTTGAACTCCTGAGAAACCTCTGGAAGAGTTAGACATGGCTTTGAAGCTTGGTTCCACTTCATTTGCCCCTTATCCCATTTGGTACCTTTTGAAGTTTCCTTTCATTGTTCCTCATGGATCAGTCTTTGGTGTCCTTCTCAGTGAGTGATAATAAAAACCAATATATAAAAATGTACAGAGTATATATGTAGGTGTTATATTTATTTATCTATATATTTATATATAAAATATATTTTGTGTGTCTATATAAATATATGGGTGTTTTAAGTGAGGCTTTAAAGAGTTTCTACTGCCTGCTAAAAAGTTTAAAAAAATATTTATGGAAAATGCCAACCTATAATTTCTTATGACAGTAAAGTTATGTTTATTTAACCTATTTCCTGTGCTGGCTTTCAAGTCTTATCCTGGAGAAAATGTTTTGCCAATGCGTTATCATATTTTCACAACTTGGACTTTAAAGGAAATAATCATCTGTGAGCTTTTTTTTTTTTTCGGATCTTCAGAAAATTTAAATAGCATTTTTCTGCCTTCATCACAAAACCAGTTAAGCACTGTCTGACTAAACGCATGAACAGAAATATCTCATTTCGTTCAAGCTTTTAAACTCTCCTTGTCAACAAATGATTTGAGCATCTCTGCAAAGTGTACTGTCACTTCTCTGCCATCTGTCAGATGTCACTCTTTCTCCCTCATTCCCCAAGGAGAAATGTCAATCGCTGATTTATATTTCATGTTTTCCTCTACAAAGGAAAATCCTGTTAGGATACGAATGAATTTTGTGTATCTTACTCAGCTTCTCAGAGGCTATTAATTGTTCTCTTCCAGGCACTATGTAACTCCTTCCTACTGCCATATTGTGTCTCCTTTTTTTTATAATTTTTTTTTTTTTTTTTAGGAAGCCATTCCTTCTGTTCACTTGAAAGTAAAGGAAGTGTAAACAAGTTTCAGAAAAAATACTAATTGTTTGTTGATACTGCTGGGAAGATGCTACCGTGGAATCAAAGGTCTGTGGATAAGATTAAATTAGAAGGGAAAAACATTCTTATAACTTCTCACCTCTAGGACAGCCTCAGACTCACAATATTTGCTTTTGGAAAAAATATTTTTAAATCACCCATTTCCAACCAGCTCTCACTTACTCTGGGGTGAGAGTTTGCATATGGGCTGACGTGTTCAGATGGAGATAGGCAGAACTAAGATACCCTTCTGGTTTTAAATCTAAGAAAGAAGAGAGGGAAGAGATAATTTTACTGCTGTATATTTAAATTGATCCATTTATGTCCATAGCCTGTCCAGTCTCTTAGTTCCTAAGAACTAAAATGTAAATGAACTAAAAGTAAAATGATGGGTTTCTACCCCTGGAAAATCACTGTTAATTTTGAACCTGTTTAGCAGTTTTTGGCTCAGGAAGTGTGATGACAGTGTCTGACCTCCCTTTCTCCTTGGAAACTCCTGATGAGCTTCCCATCACCTGGCTCAGAGCCTTGTGGGATGAGCAGTGGCAGAGAAAAGGCACCGTGGTGCCAGAGGGAAGCATCATAGTGGGTTGTATTGGAGAGGCAGAAAGAGTCCAAATTCAGATAAATTGTTAGAAACCTGTTTGAAACTCTGTATCTGCATCAACCTGGTGGTTGATGGGCAAATGATGCTGCTCCAGCTTTGAGAAGAGCCTTGGCTTGGATCAGCAGTTCTGACTATGGCTATAGGGTGAAATGGGCACTCAGGAGTGATTACTCACAGCCCACCTCCCCTGCCTCACATTTCTTCCTTTATTGGAAAATACCAATTAGCTTTGGTTTAAAATCTCATTAAGAGAAGCTCAGTCTGTGGGGAAGCAAACCAGAAGCTTCTGGTAACCTTCAGTTGTATCCATGTGGTGGGATTCACTAGGAGAGAGTCACCCAGCACCCTGTGTCCCTTCAAGGCCCCCTCCATGAGCATTTTCTTACTAAAACAGAACTACACTGGAGGTGAATTGTGCAATTGGATTTTTGGGCTGAGCATCTTCAGCAAGAACAGGTGCAATGTGAAGCTAAATAACAGATGAATAATTTTAACAGAAAAATGTAACACGTTGCCCAGAGGTGCCTGATGATGTCATTTGCCTTGTTTTCCCCATGCTTGAGATGATGTGCTGTTCCCAACAAAAGGTGAAAGACTGCTCACCCCTCCGGATTCCTGCACGTTACAAATTAGATCCAGATGAAGCTGACTTTGATTTAAACACCCTTGCAGCAGGAACATCGGAGAGCTAATTAAACTTGCAGCAGTTCACCTTTGTGAGAGCTTAATTAGCTGAGATACTGCCTTCTCTATATTTATCTCGTGTAGCTTCCAGAGGTTCGTGTCGAAAGGGGGTTTGATTTGCAGGTTGCGTAACCAGGAGCGTGCAGAAGCTCTTCAGTTCATCTCCCTGGAATGCTGGGTGATGTGTGGGGCCACTGGTAATTTATTTTTTTTTTTTTTCACATGGAGCCTGAATATTCAAGGTTCCTGTGGGTTTTCAGAGACACAAGTCCCATAATTTTAACCTGAGTTGCACTGTGAGAGTTGTCAAACCTTTCCAGCGCTTGAATTGCAAAAGCAAAGCTGTTGCATGTCCAGAGTCTTGTATTCCACCTCTGCAGTGTTTGGATCAGGAGCATGAAAACCCAGTTTGATAAATAGTCTTTATTTCCAAAGCACTTCCACTGTGTTCAAAATAAAGTAAAAAAAGCTACTGAAATCCCACGTCATCCCTCTGCATGGCACATGCCTTGCAGCAACTTTTCTTCTTGACTGGATTTCTTTGGGATGTTAAATTTCTCCTTTGCTCCCTCTCCTCTGTCCTTCCTCATGTGGAGATGTAGGTGCAGATTTTCACTGCACATGGGGCAGGTGCTGCCTTCACTGAAGGCAACATGTGATGCTGGTGGGAGAGGGACTTACTATTCATGCATAGCACATTTTCTCCAAACCCATGTGTCTGCCAGTTCCATGAAAATAAAATCTGGGGGAAAACTTAAAATCATGAGGTATAAAGAAGGTTTGTTTTCATGTTTGATCTGCTTGTGATTTCTTAACCTCCTTTTTTATTTATTAGCTGAAAACATCAGATTTACAAGGTTACATTACAAAATAATAAAAAGCATAGATTGTTTTATGGCTCCACAATCTGTAGTTTTAAAGGAAAGGCGTTTCACAGGCCAGCTTTGTGAGAGTTGAGTTTGGAAAGTTTTGTTCAAGTGTATCATTTTTTCAAGCAGTTATCACTACAATCCTCCAAAAATCCTGCCTTGGTAGCCTGGACTAAACCCAGTGACTCAGCCTTAGCTTCTCTCTTTGGATGGTTTAAAGGCTCATATCCCAAACACGTGAGAATCATGACTGTGTTTCTGGATCTGGAAACTTTCCACTCCTCCTGAGAGACTGATATGACCAGTGGCTTCCTTGAGGTGGCCCAGAATGACACACAAAGCCCAGGGTGCAAAAGAACACCTTGATTCCTCAATGTATCTCCAAAGAGTTTAGAAATAGCAGGTGAACCACTATTTTTATTAAGGTCAGGTCACCTCTCATATATATTGTGAGAAAAGTCATTGTACTTGCTGTAAAATTAAAAAAGTTATATAAAAATCACATAAGTGCCACAGATGGCTGCAGTTCTGGAAAAGAATTGCTTCAAAAGTACATATATCACTGCCTTCCCTCCAAAAATACCAGTGCTCTTGGACAATACCTGTGAACAGTCCATAATAGGGCAATAAATATTCATCAGGGCTTTTGGTGGATGGCTTTGGAGGACTTCTAATTACCTCTAATTAGGTGTACAAAGCCTCCCTTGTGCACACTTAACTAGTTCAGGCTTTTCTAGTTGTCAGTTCTTTCCTCCCCTGAAGGCCAGCTCTGGGCTCTGCTCACACCTGGCACCTGCACAGAGTGTCCTCTGCCAGGAGAAGGGATCCAGGGAAGGGAGGAGATAAATTCAAATGGGGGCCTGAGGAAAAGGGATTGTCCTGCTGGAGGTGGAGGGGGTGGGGCGGAGGCAGTGGCAAATGCAGGGAAATCAAAGGGGAGTGTGGCTGGCACCACCTGGGTGCAGACCACAGCCTGGAAACATGGATTCATTTCCATGGGAATCAATGCCCTAGGAAGGACTAAAGTCAGCACTGAGTTAAGCCTGGTTAAGAAAGTTCATGGGTGGCTGTGTCACCCTGAGCACAGACCCTGTGAGGTATGGGGTCATTCCCTTTCTCCCAACTGCAAGACACATCCAGGAGGCACCTGATCTTTTGTAGGGTGACATCAGAAATACTCCCTATGGAGCACTATCCCCAAATAGTACAGTGCAACCAGCATCCCAGATTTTCTGAACACCAGTCCTTGGCAATGCTCACTCACCAGAACCACCACCACCACCATTATTATTATTTTGGATAATCACCAGGAAGCTGAGGTGCTGATCTAGAGTGATCCATCCCCTCAAAAGTTTGGGGAATTGCTTGTAATCAGTTGTTGCTATAACTCTGGACAGATTTCTGTGTATCCTAGCAATGATTATCTCTTTCTGAAGCTTTGACTGCTACAGTTGGGATGCTGATGGAAATATTCAGACTGTCAGCCCCTTGCCTGCTCTTGTGCCAGTCTCTTCCAGGACTAATCTCCTACCCCCTCCACCAAACTGATAGCTTGCCTCAGGCAACGTCATTCCTTGCAGCCAAGCAATTTACACCTTGCTGAAATGATTGTGATATTAAAATAACGTCACTTCTGCAAGGGACCTGACTGGATTTTTAATAAACCGTGGGGCTGGTGTGATCAGTGTTTATGAATCACCAGCTGTAACAGAGAGGAGCCACTCACTGCCTTCGCATCCACTGTCAGTGAATTCCCTTTCGGAAACCTCATTGATTTTTTCCTGCATAATTTATAATTTTGTGCTTTCCTTCTGTGTGACTGAAGGACCAAACAATGGCAGTGCTTTGAAGCAAATATCCCTCGACGAAACACTTTCATGAATTCCAAAGCTCCTTCACTCACAGAAGAAGAAAATACGAAGTAGTAAATGCCAGCAATAAAAAAATATTACTGTTATGTGGGTTATCAAAGCCAGAAAGTTTTCCACAGCTCCAGAAAACAACATTTTCCAGAGTAGACCCAGCCATGATGAAATGGAGCCAGAGGTTTGCCTTTCTCCACTTGCTTCCCCCTGGAATTCTGCAGCAGCATCACTGGCAGAGGCTGAATGTTGACACCTGGTTAAGGGCTGAGGTTTGGGGCTGCCAGTTCTTGGGGTTACACCACAGGGCTGATGATGGCTGCTCAACAGCCTCTGCCAATAAAGTCAAATAAGCATCTGACAGCCTCTGTTTATTTACCTTTCCTATGGCTGTAAAAAGTCATAGTAAAGAAATGAAGTATATGGTTTCTGTAGGACAGGAATAATAAAGACTGAAAACAACCTCCTATATGTGTATCATACCTCAGGATTTTTAAGAAAAACTCCTGCTCTTTGGACTCTGACTCATGTTTGCAGGCACTTTTCTATGTTAAGTGGTCAGCACTTTCTTCCTTGCACAAAGCAAAGCTCAGCCCAGTGATTTGAGTCTTCATTAAGGACTGAGATGAGAAAGCTCTCTCTGGCAGAAAGGAGATGCCCCCACAGGAGCCTCTTCTGCTGGAGGTGTTTGAATACACAGAGCACAATGGCTCTTCAGTCCTGCAGCACAGCCTTTATATTTGCTGTTATAGTTGATTGATTTTTCACTCTGTGCTGTGTGGAGCTCTCTGTCTGATTTCCATTTGAAAACACCATTGCTCATGGAATTTATATGTGTTATGTGATATATGTTATATGATATATATCCTAATCCCAAGGATCAAACTCAATTGCTCTCACGTGGGAACAGCTTTGTATCCATCAAAATTTTCAACCCACAAAATGGACATAATCTGTGATTTCAGAGTTCTCCTATTCCAAGAACCTGGCTTGATTCCACTACCAGTAACAGGATCATGACTGAGAATATCTGAGGATTGCAAATATTCTATTATAAGAACTTCCTGAATAGGCAGAGGGAATAATTTCTCCATGCCCATTATTTTTCCTTTACACAAATTTACTTCTTGCTACAGCCCACAAATTGGTCAGCTTCTCTCTGCCTGCAGGAAAATGCTTTCATCAGGTTTTCAAGACAAATAATGTTAGCACAAGCCTTGCTATTAACAAGAAGGGGTATTGTTATTGGCTGCACATTTTCATGTGTGAATTAGTCTGGGGAGTCCTTTTTAATTTCTCTCCTAGTCCATAATGGCAAAATTTGAAAGAGCAGATGAACTTATACTCCAGATGGCCTGGATAGTCCTGAGGACTTCAAGGAAAGTAAGTAGAGACAGGTTGTTGTGGGTTTGGAGATTGTTTACAAAAACAAATATACCAGTGTCCTTGTCTTCAAACTTCCTACCCCAGATCATTCTGTCCAGTTTGGTTGCATTTCCATCATCACAGATGAGATGAGGTGGTAGATCTTGTTCTTTGGTTGTTCTTTGGGTGTTGGTGTGCCATGTGAGAGATTCAAACCCATGGAGCAAGGGATTATTCATACCAAGAGCTGGGTTCCATAAGGGAAGGAGCCATTTGATTTTTAAACCCAGAGGCCAGAGGTGGGAATTGATTTCTGTTCCTCCAAGTTCCATTCGGAGCTGAAAGTCTGATCTGAAACCTGTTTCCAGTTGGAAGCACGCTGCAGGAGATCAAAACAGGAATATTTCACCCCCTTAGAGAATAAACTTTTATGTGTGTTGTTCAGTGTAGAAAATGTCTTCTTCCTGTTGAACAGTGAAATAAAAATGACATGACTGTTTCCATTTGCCAAGAGCATTTTCAGCCTGAGCCAGCCCGAAGGCACCACTTGGTATTTTCAAGTGTCAATCAAAGATGCTTTCCCTTTCAGCTGGTGCAGGGTCCAACAATGGGCCATATGGGACACCAGTCTGTGCCAAAAGAAGAAGAATAGAATCAGGAATAAAATATGTCAAAGTATCTTCATGCTAATTCCAGGCTCTACAGTCATAGTGATGGGAGTTGTTGTAGTCGTGCCAGCCCAATCATCTTCTTTGGCAAAATTAGAAGCAGCCCAGGTATAAATATCCCTGAACTTTTGGATGTTTGGAGTGGCAGGATGAGGCCTAAAGACATCACTATAAATTGTTTTTGTAGACAAGTGCAAAAAATAACCGAGTTCTTAAATAGCATGAGACTGCTGTGGTTTTCTGACAATTTGCTGGGCATGGTCCAGATCTCCAAAGATATTCAGGCACTTGAAATCAAGTGTTTGTGTTCCTCTACTCAGACTGAGCAGCGTGTAGTGCTGTAAATAACTGCTGTGTAAATACAAGTATTGCACATGAGTCTGAACCCAAGTAAAGGCCAGTGTGTCATTACCATGAGGGACAAGAAGCCGTAATTTTAGAGGAAGATACTACAGCTTTTTGGAAATCAGTGGGAGATGGGTGCCTTTTGGAAAAACTTCCTCCTTAATCAACAAAAGTCTTGTGATCCAGAAAACTGTGGGAGTAACAGATGGCTGATGTTTCTTTTCCTGTGGGCCAGTCAGCAGGAAAATAATAGAAGCATGTGTCTTAATGAGCAGAAAGAAGATGTGAGCCTGAAGGTACCAGTAGCATGGGAGATGGATGCAGACAAGTCAGGTTGTACCTTTCTGGTTATTGAAAGGCTTTCTCACCTGTTGCACAAAAAGAGATGTGAAGGGAGGAAGGATCTTTGGTCCTAATCCAGACTTATGGCATCTTTTTCTGGAGCTCTTGGATTGCCCCCTCTCCAACTTCTTAGGTGCACACTGGAGAGATGCAGCACCCATATCAGGTACCAGTGAGTGTGGCCACAGCCTGTCTGCAGACATAAAAAGCTCTGAAACCCCTTTTTTATTATTTTTAAGTTTAAACATAGATTTTATAGTAGGTACCAAAGGTATCCCAACTGGCTTGATCATAGCCAGGCAGGATGGTAGCATCTCAACAACTCCCAATTCTATACATTTCCTAAAAAACCCCACCTTTCTTTTCCTGTTTGTGCAGTATTTCTGAAGATTCACATCCTAAGACTGTCTGTCATTCATATGAATGAATCCAGCCAGTAACAAGGAAACTGATGGAAAAATAAGAAGCTGCAAAAGAACTGTCATTACAACATCTACTGCAGGAAGCTTTTGGACAGAGCTTAAGGAATTATAAACATGTAATTTATCTCTTCCCAACTTAAGAAAGAAAAAAATGCTGTTGAACTCTGGAAATCAGAAATCAGAGTTTCAGGGTTGCTTCCAAAGCTGTGGGAAAGCTGCCCTTATTTCCCACACAAGCAAGGCAGGACCCTGGTGCCAATGAGTGTGAGCCAGTTACAACTCAACTATAATTGAGATTTAAGAGCTATCATTTCCTATTGGTTAACCAAGGAAATATTTATGGCCAAAGCTTTGTGCCAAGCACAATATTTATGACCAAGTTTTTAGCACTGGCTGCATTTTTTAATGCTGATTCTTGCACAGAGGACACAGATCACATTCACACTGATGTGGGCATGAAAACAAAGCCTGAAGTCATCAAGGCAGAGCTTGGAGTGGCAAGAGAAGCTCCCAACTCCTGCTCTCCAGATGGATGGGCAGGTCATGCACTGCTGAGCCCCTGCCTTTCATAGCCCAGGGTGTTCAGCAGATTTATGACACTTCACATCTCTACATCAGGCCAGAGCTCAGAGGAGGACAGGTTTGTACTGGTTGGGAAGTTGTGATCTGTAGCTGCTGTTGATTATGGAGAGGAAAGGGAATGGGTTTGTCAATCAGTCAACTCCAGATTTCCTTAGCAAGTAAATTGGGCAGTGTTTGCCCTCTGGTGAGGAAGGACAAGAGCCTAATTTAGATCTAAAAAGCTGAGCAGTGAAACCAAAGCTATCCTTGGAGAACAAACTTGTCTGGAGAAACATGCTTCTGTTCTCTAATTTAAAAATCCATCTTCTTGGATCTTAGGAGAAGTGAAAGCTGCCTCTTTGCTCTTTAGGGGCTCTTTACAATGAATTCTGGCATTTACAAATAAGACATAGAGGTTCATCTGATCTGTAACACGAGCTCTTTAATAGTTGTAGAGCTGGAAGCCTTAATGAGGCCATGACTTACTGCTTTGCTTCCTTTCCTCTTTCAATGGTTGGCTCACTTTGTTTGTTGCCTTGTTTAAGCATAACCAGAACCACAAATCCTCCTGTTGCTTTATTAATAAAGAACCTTATTCAGAAATTCCCAGGATATGTTTGAGGAGAAATCCAGAGAAGAAGAAATGTCTGGATCAGTGCATTTTGTTGATATGATGAGTCACTGGTCAGAGAAAAGAATTATCACCATGTTACACAGCTGTGAAGGGGAGAGGTGGGAACAAGTCAGGAGGCAGAGAGGGTGAGAGAATTCCCACTACTCTCCATCAGCACAACCGATTCAGAGGTAAATACAGCTGGATTCTCCCCAGAGCTTCATTATGGAGTTAATCCTGCAGGGTACTGAGCTCCCTTAACTCCCAGCTCAGCAATGCATGAGAATTCCAAGGCAACACAATAGGTTAATGCTTTAGGGCTCTTGTGCTTGGATTCAAACCTTAATGAGCACAACAGAGAGGAGGGAGAGATGCTGCATTAACCCTACTGCCCTGCTGTGAATTGTGTATATTATCTGCTCCAAGCCCCATTGAGCACCTCGAAGGGCTGGATTCGAGGGGGCTGCCCAGGGTCAGGTTTGGGGTGTCCTCACAAGACAACACTTGCCTGCAGTGTCCCAGGAACCCAGGGCCGGCTGCCAGGCATGGGGCTGCCAGTGTTGCCAGGCTACATTAGTTGTTCTGTGGCTGGAAACCCATCCACTCCACAGCCAGCTTCCAAGAAGGCAAGAAACCTGGGAGAAGCCTGGGTTCCACAGCCATGCCTACAGCTCTGTAAATGGCCATTACTACCTTTGCTCCTTCACTCTGTTGTGTTACCATTGTTCTTAGTGCCATGCAGGTGTCTTGGCTCCCTTGCATGGCCAGAAGTCTCTTACACAGGAAAAATCTTTGATTTAGTTAAAAATGTCTTTCAAAGTCTTCTGTCACTTCAGAGACAAGCTGAAATAAATCTGAATAAATCAGAGTCACTCTTGAGAGGCCAGCAGTACCTTGCAGATTTCCCCAGAGGCAGATCAAGCCTGCTCTGCTGAGAAACAGCCTTGCACATCCCTCTACTCTGCTCATTTCAGTGCACATTTCACTGAAAGGAGATCTCTCCCCCTTCAGTGTTGGTTTTCTCCTTACTGCTTTTGCTCCACCTGAAGCTTCTGTTGATGACAAAGCAGTTAAGAACAGGAGAGGGAAATCTTTATCACAGGAATGGAGACAAGGAAAAAAAAATTCAGATCACCTTTGAATGCAAAGATGGTGTTTCTCAAGCATTCCATTAACCCGCTTTGTCCCCCGTGTCAAGCCCAGACAGGGAACGAGTAAGGAGATATTATCATTATTATGTCTCACTTCTGTAGATTTGAACATTCAGATGACATTTTACAAAATAAACAGAGGTCAAGGGCTTGCCCTGGAGAGCTGGCTGTGACATCCAAGACAAGATCATGGAGAGAGAGGGCAAATTCAAAGGAAGCCTGCAGTCCTAGGATTCCCTGTCAGTGCAGCTGCCTCTGCCTCCTGCAGCAGCTGATTTTTTTTCAATATTGAACCAGTGCTGGTAGGAGAGGGGGCTCAGACACAGCTTTTGTGCAGGCACCCACTTCTTAGGGACATTCAATCCCCTTGTGTCAGTGCCTTTTATGGGATAAAAATTACTTGAGAAAGGGCTAAAGCAGACAAGAGATTTACAGGAGTGCAGAATGCAAGACAGCAGTCAACACTTAGCAGATCCTTGCAAAATCATTGAATTCCACTAAATGACCCAAACCACTTGAAACTGAGCTAGTTAGTGGCTTTCTCTTATTCCAAGGACAAGCTGAGATTTCACTGAAAACCTTGGGGAAAACACTGCCTTGGTTCTGTTTTGTTCAGTCTACAGTCTTCATTAGCTGGGATTTTTGCCTCAGTTTTTGTGAACATCTGGATTACCCAAATTATCCACATCTTTATCAGACAAAGGAAGATAATAATAATGAGAAGACTCAGAGCTGGGTGCCTGGAAATCAGTCTGGAGTCACGGCTTTCTACCACAATAATAAAATAAAATAAAAAAGAATCATTAAAACCTTTAAATGGTATCTTTTGTTCCAGTCAGAGTCCCTTGCATATGTACCAGTGGAAGTCATCGCCTTCCAAATACACACAGGAGCTGATGGAAATTTTGTTATGGCCCAATGATGCAGAAAGAAACTGGCAGTGAGATTTAACAAGGTCACTTCAAGGCACAGAAACCTCTGTAAAATATGCTCATTCCCCACATGGCCAGGGAGGTGAGGGATAAACCTTTCACTTATAGGAAATAGTGATTTACTATTAATTTCCAGAAGAAGGAAATCCTTTTTTAATCAAAATAATTTATAGGGTTAATCTAAAGGCAGTGTTTGCTCGCCAGCACAGAAACTAAGGCAAGGTGAAGATGGATGGGGTTTGTCCATGGGATTTGAATCAGCTCAGCACAGGAGGGCCTGTAGTCAAGGATACCTGTATTATTTATGGCCAGGGTTTCCAAAAGGGAATAGATGGTCTTGGATCCCCTGGGTATGGTTGCCCAACGAGTGACCTGGGCAGAGCACCAGCCTCCTTGAATAAAAGGCCTGTAGAAATCCTGTTTCCCACTATTTCCTTGGGAAATTTGTAAGATTTGTTGTATCTGCTGCTTGTTGCTGGCTGTAGATGGGCTGAAATCCAGGATTCCCCCATTTAATGCTGCTGGATGGGAACTGAGCATGGCTGGACTCAGAAAGGAGCAGGGGAGCCTGCAAATTCCAGCTTCCATAGGGAAAAAGGGTTTAAACAGATGTTGGTTTGGGGTGGGGTTTTTTCTGGTTCTTTTTGGAAATGTGTAGCTGCAGTAGGTGACCGAGTGATGGTGTTTTTGCCCTGATGAGGAGTGATTGCCCCTCTGCTGCCCTGTTCCTGGCTGTGGGAGTGGGAGAGGTGCTCGGTGCTACACAGGACCCGGTTCTCAGGATGTAATCCCACGCTTCAACTTCGAGTTAATTTGATCTCACATCTGCTGATTATTAAATTAACGCTGGATGGTTCCCTAAAACGAGCACTACAGATTTTTATAGCGTATCACAGGTGCTCAGGTGCTGCACTGAGGGTCGGGACACCGAAAGCAAAGCTGGGAACTGCGCAGGAGTCCACACAGCCGTGGGAAAACACGCTGTGGTTTGTCACTGGAAAGGCTGACAATTGTTGAGGAAGAGATGGGATAAGAAAAACAAGACAAGTTGATTTTGGTACTACACTGATGTTATTTATAATCTCACTACAGACCTAATTTCTCTTGTGACTGTAATCCTCCCCATTTGCAGCAAGCAATTTATTATATTGGAAGATATTTGAGATGCTTTGGGAGTAGGGAAATTATTATACATAAAATATGTAGCTAATACTATTAGAACAGACTTTGATTAATTTTGCAGCTGGCAACACTACCCCTGCCTGAAAATTAAATCCATTTGCTATCCGTGTGGAAGTAATTGTGTTAATATCAAAGCTAGTTTCAAACTGAAATGGGGAGAGCTCTACTCCATGTCTCCCATGTGAGGAATCAGGGATGCGAGATGAAGGGCTAGGGTGATAATTCCCTGCTAACACAAGGAATTATCCTTTCCTCCACAAAATTGTCAAGACTTCAACAGAGTTTTTTGTGATATATTTAAGGTACATTCAAGCATATAGATAAATTCAAGTGACCTTGTCTCACTCTCACCTTTGATTTTCAGTATTGCCTGTGGGGCAGAGACTAATATTTGTATTTGTACTACACGTTTGTACAGCACCAAGCACAGCAGAGCCCTGTTCTCATGAGCAGGTTCATCACCCCAATAAATATCGACAGCAAAGATACGTGCCCAAGCCAGAAATATCTCAGTCTAATTACACTGGAGTGATTTTGAAAAGCAGTTGGACAAGATTAAAGAGACAGCTTTCGTTAATTAAAGACTGTTTGGGCTTCCGGTGCTAGAATGATCCCAGCTGTCCCCGTATCCACCACCTCTGGCTGCAGCTGGGCTCTGGATATCTCCCCCTTTATTCCTCCTGCTGAAAGTTTTCCTCCCTGCAGCCTGTTTGCTGGAACGCAGGGCTTCTCTCCTCCTCCTCCTCCTCCTAAGCAGGAGGTGGGCAGGTCTAACGACATTAAATATACAAACATACTGTGCTCACTCTCTGCTTCAGAGGCATCAGTGGCCCATCAGCATCAAAATCCGAGCAAAGGCTGCCCGAAGGGCTGGGGGAAGGCTGAAAGCAGCAGAAGCAGCAGCAGCAGCAGCAAATAAAGCGAGCAGCCAACGCGCCCCGTAGGAAAGGGGAGAGGAGCAGCAGGAGAGCCCAGGGAGGTTGGGCATTCCGGACTCTTTACAGGAGCTCTCTGCAGCCCTCACGCATCACTTGTGAGTGTATGAGCATCAGTGTCCCAGGAAAGAGCATCCTTCCAGGAGGAAGAGCTGGAAATCTCTCAGAAGAGAAAAGAAAAGGAAAAAAAAATCAAAAACCAAAGCACCAGCTGTTATTCCTTCCCTGAGGGAGAGAGAGAGTGAAAGGAGTTTAGGGGAATGAACCTGGAAGATCCAGAGACTCAGAGTGGAAAAGTTGCCCTGACGGGAGACTCTGCGTACTAGAGCTCTGCTCCACGATGGGATTTCTTGTGCCTAAAGGAAACCTCCTCCTCCTGCTGTGTGCCAGCATTTTCCCTGGTAAGTTTGAGAAAGCTTTTCTCCCCTGCTCTGCTCTGTAGCTCTTTTCTCCCTTATCCCTCTCGAAGACATGCTTTGGAGACCAGTCCCTGCCAACAAGGAATTTCCCTGACTCCTCCATCCTCCTGCCCCATCATTTCTGGTCCCCTGAGCACCAGCCTCTGCTGAGCAACGCTTTGCCTTTATTTTCTGCTCCTCGTCTGAAAGGGTTAAAGCCGCGGTGGAAAGGGGACAGGAGGGAGAACCCAGGCAGGGGCTCAGCATCCTGCTTCTTGCCTGGGTTTTTCTTCCCTGGGTAAAGTGTGTTAATGTGTCTCGGGGCTACAGCTCCGGCTGGGGAGAGCACAGCCAGCGCTCCGCTAATGCTTCCCTTTGTATAATCCAGGGCAGCTAAAGACTAAGTAGAAGCCATATTCCACGAGGGACGTGGGGAGAGCCCCCGGCTCCCTCTCCCCGCTGTCTGGTACAGCCGGCACAGGAGCGCAGCTCCTCCGACAGCCCCTGCATGAAACGTGGCTTCAATTTTTAATAACCAACAGGCACCTCCGACAGTTCCTGTAGCCTACGTGCAGGGTCGGGGCTGCTCCTTGCAGCCTCCAACTTTTAAAGTTATGCCTCAGGTAAACTGCGGTCTTGTCGTCCAACCTGTGCTCTCCCCCATCCTCCTCCTTCCCCCTTAGTTTTTGTGAAATACCAGCTATGAAGGTTAAAGAGCTGAATTTTAGTCTGCCTTTTTTTCTCTCTTTTTTTTTTTTTTCCCCCCTGATGCATTTGGTGCCAGTTTTCATGTATAAATCTGATCCAAACCCCCTATCTCACAGAAGGAGGCTGCTTCTTCCTTTCAGGCTTGCCCTCCTAGTATCACTCTTTCCTGCATGCAGACTTCAGCATGAGAAACTTGCCATGAAGTGGCAATCCAAAAAAATTGGATTCAGGGAAGAATGGCCCATGTAGTGTTTTCCAAATTGTATTAATGGTGGCCCCACTGTCTTCAAGCCAGTCCTGCTCTGCAATAGAAACCCAACAGCAGGAATTGGATGCTGTGGGTGAACAGAGCGAGAAATACATGGAGATGTACAGCAGGATGGCGAGTCACCCAGGTGACATCCTGTGTGCCCATGTGCCCGTTACTGGGGTTTGCCACAGTGTCCCCCTGGAGAAGGCTCCGGCTGTGCCAGCCCTTGGAGCTGCAGGTGTTTTATGCCACTGTGCCCCTCTCCTTCCCCACAGCCTTCGGCCATGTGGAGACCCGAGCGCACGCGGAGGAGCGTCTGCTGAAGAAACTCTTCTCTGGTTATAACAAGTGGTCCCGCCCCGTGGCCAACATTTCAGACGTGGTCATTGTCCGCTTTGGCTTGTCCATCGCCCAGCTCATCGATGTGGTGAGTACAGCCGGTTGGTTTCGTGCAACAGGAGGCTGAGATGAGCCAGGCTGGGGCTCGGGGAGAGGCTCCTGGTGCATGTGGGTTTTACCTGCTGATCCAGAGTTGGGTTGGGAAGGCTTTTCTCTCAGCAGAGGATGGTGATTGTGCAGCCAGCTCTGCTGAAGGAAGGCATGACTCATGTGAGTAGCTGGTCATCAAAGTGGATCCTTTATTCTTCATTTACTACATGCAAAATTCCTTATCAGACCCACGGGACTGATTACAGCAGAGCAGCGGAGCAATTGGCATAAATGCCAGAGAATTCTGGCTGAGGAAAAGATTAAATACCTGACTTGGAATTTGAGCCATAATTACTAATTTACACAGGCTAATAGGAACAGTGCTTTGTGTACCTTGGGAAGACAGTTTGCCTGAAGAACTTCCTGCAAATTAAAGTTTTGAGGGCTTTTAGCTAATCTGGCAGATACTAAAGAGAAGATTGTTTCTGAATGTTTGCTCAGATAGAAGTTACACGTGTGCAAACTGCATGTGCTCTGTACAAAATGACGTGGTCTGCCAGCAGACTGATGTGCACTGAAATGGTATTTAAGGGATTATTCTGTCACAGTATGTTGGGGTCAAGTGCTGGATCCACAGGACATCCCTGCAGGTTGCAGATGTCAGGCTTTATATCCTGTGCAGAACTTGCTCCCACATGCTTCTCCTCCCTGTCCCTCTTTGCAGCTGGCACTTCCCAGGACAGTGTGTCTGGGCATCTGCACATTTCTTGAGCAATTATCAGCCTGCCTTTCAAAGAATCATGGAACAGTTTGGTTTGGAAGGGACCTTTAAAGGTCATCTAGTCCAACCCCTTTGTTTTTCAGAAGAGGAGGCTCTTTGACATATTTTACTGTACTGATGTGACAGAATAAAAAAAAGTGACAATGCCCCATCCCTGGAAGTGTCCAAGGCCAGGTTAGAGCAACCTGATCTAGTGGAAGGTGTCCCTGCCCATGGCAGGGGGTAGAACGAAATGAGTTTTAAAGTCACTTCCAGCACAAACCAATCTGTGTTTTCTACAGCAAAGGAAAATATAATGCAACTTAAAGACACTACTTCTGTGGTACAATCATGGCAGATGACCCTCCACACCATTTTATATTTTGAGATCACCGTTTTGACATGCAAAGGAGAGAGAGCCAAGGTGCTGCAGGAGAAAGGGAATCAAAGACACCAGTTGCTGGAGAGTTGCATCTCCTTGGGTAGAAGCCATCAACATTCAGTTTTTCAGCACAGAAATGGTCTTCCATTCCCCTCCTCTCTCTTACATCAGCCTGAGGGATCCAGGGCTGTTTGCTGTTGCTGATGTTGAAGTGGTACAGTTCTCATCTGAATAATTGATAAGACTAAAGATGAGACATTAGTGACTGTGGAAGCATGAAAGAGATTTTCCATTATGCAGCTGCTGAATTGTGGAAGAGGGGGGATCGATACACCTGCTCTGTAGTGCCTTCCCAGTTTACTTAAGAAGAATTAATCTTCTTAAAATCATGTCTGTGGTTAGCAGTGCAGCTCTCAGGCAGATCTCTGCTGAGGTCTGTGGGCATGGCTGGAGGAGAAGTCTGTGTGGTTGGGACTGGTGACACCCCTGTCACCCCTGTGGCGCTTCAGCTGTGTCTCTCCCTGTTCCTGACAGTGACAGTTTTGGTGCAAGCCCTGCTGCAATTGTTAGACCCAACATTCAGCTCCCAAAGACAAGGAGTCTGAAAGAGAAATCAGAGCTGCATTCAAACCCCAGCTCCTGCTGACAAAAGCTGGGGGCAGGGGAACAGAAATCAATGGGGAACTTGACATCCCTGCATGTCCTTACCTCACCCTGGTGTGCTGAGGGTTTTCTGAGCCCACAAATAAGTGGTGAGGGATCAAGCATGTGCCCAGGAGCAGCCACTGGGAGACACAGTTGGAATCCTAAGCCTGTGTCTCTGCAGGACCTCAAGTGCTGTGTTCACCTTGAGAAAAGGGGCCGGGCAGTGCAATACCCCCATGGCTGCAGAGTCCCTGCTGTTCTCCAGGCTGGCTCTGTGAGGAGCAGATAGCTTTGCTGGTGAGCACTTGATCATCAGCACATTGCAAACCCCCTCGAGATAAACCCGTGGGACTGGAGTCACGCTTCGCTCAGGTCAGGAGGATGGCAGAGCCTCAGGTGTGATGGGCAGGAACTTCCACCAGGGGTGGTTCCAGGGAGGAAAATTTCAAAAAGAGACTTGGGCTGTGGTGGAGACCCTCAGGGGCTTGAACTGCAAAGTGGTAAGAGAAGTAGATGTTCAAGGATCGTTCCAGTTCAGGGCATGTAGTGTCCTCCAGTGGCATTCCTCATCTCCCATCAGCACCCAAGGAAGTAGCTGGATATTTTGTCTTTCTTTGTTGCTCACTGGAGTGGCTTTTGTGTTTCTCCTTCCTCCAGGTGATTCTGGTTCCTAAACCCAGAGGAGAGCATCTCTGATCAGGTTTTACACTCTGTGCACAACAGCAGTGAGGGGGCTCAGGGAGGAGGAGGCACAGCTCCCCCCAAAACTCCTGGTATTTAATGCTCACAATCAATCCTGTACTGCCACAAGAGCAAGGTTAATGATGAGCAGTTCGCTTCCAAATGAGCCCTGCCAATTCAGCTGGGGTTGATGCCAACCAAAGAAGGAGAGGAAAGAAATAAACACAAATAAAAACTCTGAGTTCTGGTGTGACACTTCAATCAGACCAGCACTAGGCTCTGCCCAGGGTAATTCATCTCAGTTACTTACAGAAATGTTGTAATAAGCACAAAAGGCAAGCAGCAAGCAATAATTAACTCTACTACAGTGCTACCAGCATTATATCTGCCTTACATTTTAAAAACATATATATGTACACTCCTACCTTTCCATACTATTTGCAGTCAGGCAAAAATCTATCTGTTGGCAGAATGGGAATACACCAGGCTGTCCAAGTGTTCCATGTCAGCAGAGCAGCCTGGATTTATTCAGAAAACCCAATCCATATGCTCTCCTGCATCTATTTGGTAGAAGGAAAAATGCTGCTGAGCTTCTTGTTTCCAGATGAAGCTGATCATTGTAATCCACCACAGGTGTGAGTAAGGTGTACACACCCAGAACACCCTTCCTTCAGTGCACAGGTCAAAGCCAGGCTGAGGAGGTTTGTCCTCTACCTGGCCTCATCATCCTAGGCTGAATCCATCAGCACCGAGGAAAATCCCAGTAAACTCCAGTCCATCTGCTCACAGGATTGCTTAGGTGCAGGCTCAGCTGTTCGGTGGTATCAGGCAGCTGTGCCCTGTCCCATGTCAAATGACAGAAACATCTGCTTTTTATTTCCAGGGTGGGACTTACATTTATGGCAGAGGCGATTTGTAATTACAGGAATTATGTACAATTAAGAGAAATTTAATGAGTCCTCTGGGCTGCTTCGTCTGCTTCCGTAACCGATATCCAATCTTGCATTTCAGGATGAGAAAAATCAAATGATGACCACGAATGTGTGGGTGAAGCAGGTGGGTGCACCCAAATATGTCTTTTTTTCTGTATTCCATTTCAGTTTTGCAACTGAACTCTCACAGCTCTGTAACCCCCTGGTTTTTGGCAGGAGTGGCATGACTACAAGCTGCGCTGGGACCCCCAAGAATACGAAAACGTCACATCCATCCGAATCCCCTCGGAGCTCATCTGGAGGCCAGATATTGTCCTTTACAACAAGTGAGTGTTGGGCACTGTGGCCAGAGGGCAAACCCATCCTTGCAAATTTTCTCTGTTTGTGGTGTTAAAATGTTCCTTGGAATTATTCCTCTTTATTTTGTCCTTTGTGGTTGGATTTCATGCAGATTCTGTAATATCTGTCCCAGATGTGCCTTAATTGATGTGACTGACATTCACTGCAAGGGCTTTGCTCTCCTAATGATCCTTTCTCTGGGCAGCAAGTTTTGTTGGGGGATGCCAGGTACTGTTTTCTCTTCACATGTCAGATGCACAATTAAGCTGGATTTGAGCTTTCAGTCCTCTTCAATTTCATTTCACCCAGGAGCTCTCCCCTAATTCATCACCATCAACTGGAAAAGCCAATTACTGAGGAGGGGCTTAAATAAGGAAAATATGCTGAAACATGTCAGGTTTATGTGTCTACAAATAGCGGTGTCAGGTCAGCCAAATACTGTTCTAGGATGATTCCTAAGCAGGTATTTATTTCTCATCTCAGATGATTGCAATCTATCTCTTGTATGGACACTTCTTAGGGAGGAGATGATGGTTTTCTTTCTTTCCTTTGGAGCCTGTTGATATTCTTAGAAAGATTGCCCAAGTGCCAAGACTGTTTTCTCCTTGGCTTATCATACCACAGCTCTCCAAGTCTCCTGGGGTGTTGGATATACCAGTTTCCCACCCCAGCACAGGCTCCAGAGAAAACACTGCAGGCATCAAACAAAAACATCTTAGTAAGTGGCTAACACTCAGAGAAAACACTCACAGCAGCAGCCAGGCTCGTTTTTAATAAACAGTTGCCTGGTTCTGGCTTGATACGATTTTGCTGCTGTTTAAAAACAAAATAAGTGGCTGAAACAGGAATCTGCCCAGGGGATTGTGAGCTCTGGAGACTACAGGAACTGTTATCTTTCCCATTAGCTCGTTTCTGATCCTCAGTGGTGTGGAGTGATTGCAACCCTCTTGGAAACCACTGTATCCTCACTCAGAACCTTTCAGAGATTAGCCCAATGGAAATGACTAATTCATAGGCACTTGGACCTTCCTGCCTTACAGGGACACACTCTGAGCATGAATATTGTATTACAAGTGCCTCACACTGAAGCCAAGAAAGGTGTTCACAGCTTTCACTGGAAAAAAAAAAGAGAATGTCCTTGTTGTTCTCATTGCCTAATTAATGACATTGGCAAGGATTGTCATTTTTGGAGCTTCTGGTGGTTGTTGTGGTGGACCATGGTGCCAAAGGAAATAGCACGGCACAAATCTCTGTGGGCCCTTTGTGCTTCAAACCATCCATTTGCTGGATGGTGCACAAGAGCCTGGTGTGTCATCTCTGCTTCTGCTCCCTTGGCTCAGCAGGCTCATCAAGGCTGATGATCACGGGCCATGCAAGGAGGGGCCTAGAAATGAAGAATCAGAGAATCCTGGAATGGTTTAGGTTGAAGGAGATCTCAAAAATAACCTCATTCCAACCCCCTGCCATGAGCAGGGACTCCTTACACTAGACCAGGATGCTCAAAGCCCCTTCCAACTTGGCCTTGAACACTCCCACGGATGGTGAGGCCTCCAGAAGTGGACTTTGGTATCCTTCTGTGTTTTGGACAGTTTTGGACTTCATGCTGAAGTCATCACCCAGCTGGGTACCCTCTACATGCTCTGCCCCTCTGCTCTGTCCTAGTTCACTGTCACTTGAGCATCATCAGGGACTCCAGGGAGCTGATCTGGTGGTCACAGCAGCTACTCCAGAATGTGCTTCTTACCCTCTCCTGGGGCACAGGTCCTTCAGCCTTGCCCCCTCATTGCTCTGACTTGCAGGAGGTTGGGCTGGTAGCAAATCAAACTGTGCTGGGGACCTGCTACCACACAGGGGAGTTCTAGTGCCCCAGCCACCCAACTCCAAGCTGCTTCTCTCTCTTCATCCACACTTTCCACTAACAATCATGCCTTCCTCTGTTGGTTGTCATGAATCTATTATTCATTTTTAATTGGTTCCTTTATCCATGAATTAAACATGGATGTAGACGCCATCCATTATCCAGTCAGTAATGGTTTTCCATTAATTCTATACGTCTTTAAAGCTATATGCTCTTTCATACAGCCTTATGTAAACTGGTTTCTGCCCTGGGATGTACTTCTCTCTTCTACCTAACTTCCTACCGAAGTGGAGCTGCAATCAATATCTTGGTTGCACTGCTGTGTCAGGTTTCACAAGTTTTAGGGGTTGCAAGACATGCAAGGCAAAACCTGTAGCGTGATGGGACACCAAGATGAGGCACCTCACCAACTGCATTTCCAGCCAGGGCTTCCCCTGGTGGACACAGAAATGATAGTGACAGTCCTGGGTGATGCTAACAAGGATTCCATCTTACATTTTACATGCATATATAGTTTAGGGGGAGTTTAATATAGGTGCACGTAATTCTGGGTCTCTAAGAGCAAGGGAATGTGCAAAGGAACCTTGGTGGGAGAGAGCAAGTTGTCACATTGGCCTTTTGCACTCTTCAGACTTTTTAATGAGCTAATTAATGCTTATCACATGCTCTGCCAGAAGTGTGATATTTCTTTTTGGAATGGAATCCTTTGGAAAAGAGACACTCTGGGCAGGAGATTGTACAAACGCCCCTTCTGGTTTTATTTTGTGTTCTATATATATATATATATATAAAAATGGTAGAATTTAAATTGATTTCAGATTTACATCATTAAGGAAACCTAACCCCTTGTTGTGAGGTTATTCTCATATCTTGGCTCATTATTGTTGAAAACCTTCCATTTACCCACTCTAGAGGCCCAAATTAAATCAGTAAACTCAGTTGGTTTGGCCTAGGGAGTATATGTAGTTGTCAACATTCATAAGGAATCTAAAACCAAATTAATATCCTACAGGGAAATTAATATGCTGTTGAATTTTTAGGCGTGATGAGATAAGTTCCAAGACTCTGTAAATAGTTTCTGCTAGATGTGGCATACCATATGAATAACAGAAGACTTTGAGTTCATGGTGAAGTGACAAAGCCTCCTCTTTGCCAAGAAAACTGGCTGTTCCCCATCTGAGTTTGTAAAGGCTCATCAGGCACCACCAAATCATTTATAAATGAATTATCTAATCCTCTGCATTGATTTATTTTCCTACTCATTAATGGATTTGAAGCAGGTATTAGTTTTTCTTTATATATTTTAAGTAAAAACACATAAATATATTTTTCTCTAAAAAGGGAATAAGCTCTTGGAGGCTGCTTTTTTTTTTTTGCCTCTTCACCACAGTGTTTGAGTGCCTTGGCCACTGTGCAGCATAGGAGCTCCAGAGCACAAACTCCTGAAAGTGAAGTGCAGGTTTGCATTCAGGTGCTCCACCCACTAAAGGCTGCCCAGAAAAATCCAAGACATGTCCTTGAGATCAATGGATGGGCAGGGAACTTGAAATGTGAGCTTCACTGGCCCTTTTTCCACTGGGTGTTCGTGGTAGCATCATAGCATTTGTCATCTCTAGCCTGATGATTATAAAAGCTGGGAAGAAGCTACTGGGAACACTGAGAATTCTAAAGTCCTTGGTATTTTCTGGTGTTAAGTGTTCCAGAAAGTAATCCCTGCCTTAGACTCCACAGTCAAAAAAATAGAATAATAAAAAAAAGCCAAGATCTGAAGCGAAGGGAAATCAAATACAAATTTCTGTAATTAGGAGTAGGAAATATCTTGAGGAATTCACCCAATGGCAAAATGGACACGAAGGATTACTGGACTGGGTTAGATGACCATCTGGCAGGCAGCTTTTGGAAACCACGAGAAAGCAAAGAGTCCTTTTGAACTGTTCTGCATCAGCTTGTTCTTTTCAACTATACTGTGATGTTTGCAACCAGTTTTATTGCTGGAGTAATCCTGGTTTCATGACTCATCCAAAGCTCTTTGGAGGAGAAATACCAAAAGATACCCCAGTCTAACCTTTAAAATATTGGAAACATTCTTGACATTTTTCTTTGTGTGTAGTGGCACAGATCTCATCACTGTGTACCAGAATGCACTTAACTTACAATGGGCCAAAAAAATCGCTGCTCCACACTTCAGCTTCCCTGATTCTTCTGGGAGTTCCAATCACTGTAATTCTGGAGAGGGATTATATCTTTAGATGCTCTGAGGTTTTCTGCCAAGATCTATCCAGTAATACAGGAACTGATGCAAAGAAATCTATAGAAGGGATCTCTCCTGGGCTGTTGCTATGTTCCCATCCAAGGCCTTCTCCTACCACTCTGCTGGAGGACAGAGCTGGAGTTTTGCATTCAAAGTGCTGACAAGGATCCTTGGCAAAGGGAAGAATTGGAGCAAAATGCACAAATTCAGCCCTGTTAGAGTCTTCTGACAGACTTGTGCTGATTCCATGGGCATAGCACAGACATTTCTGAGACAGATGCCTATTTTGCTGAGGCACAATCAAAATATTGGTTATCACCAGTTTCTAAACATCCAAAGCAAGCAAAAGCTGGGATGTGACCTAAAGAAGTAACATCAGTGCACAGACACTTCCATCTTTGTACCCAAGATGGTTTTTATCCAATTTGCCAAGACCTTGGATATACTTAAAACCCAACTGGATGAGGTCCTGATCCTCTTGTAGCTGACCCTGCTTTGGGCAGGGAGCTTGGACAAGACACTTCCAGAAGTACCTTCCAACCTGTGCATTTGTAGCTATAATTTTGGTAGCAGAAAAGAGTTGTTTAAAACAACATTTTCTGGTTTGCCTTTGGAGACAATTTTAATCAGAATATTACAGAAGCATCTCTTCAGTGTGCACTGAAAGGGTTTTGGGTACATTCTTTACAGGGGTCTTAAAACTACAATTTTTCTTGGTTTCTGCAGGTTGACGAAAAATGCTTTCAATTAGGATATTCTACTATACCCATATATGTATATAGCTAATTTTCAGGCTTTTAAAGCTCTGTTTGGATTTAAATTGTATCATCAGAAATTAAAATAAATGTGTGCCTCATTTACATGCATTCTGAAAACATTTAATTTTGTGAGATGATGTATCTCCCAACTATAGGAAAATAGAAACTGACACATACACAAAAAAGAAAGATTCTCCATCAGCAGAGCTTTTTAATGAAACATGGATGGTGGCTGCCAGGAAAACAATGCCATCCTTGAACCCTTATAAACTCAGGAGATTTAGAAGAACAGCCTTTGTTCTGGAAATGAGAAATCAAAGGCTGCAGCACACAGCACAGCTTTTTCCTTGGGTGAAAAATCAGCAACTTTCTTTCTTGATGTGCAGTGTTGTATTTGGCTTGAAAATATAAGAGCTCCAGTATTTTATTACTGATATATTTTTAAGGCTGTCAGGTCAGAGTAATCAGGAGAGCCTGACTATCTTAATTCTCCAGATCTTGTGTTGTTTGCCTTGCACTCGTGCCTTCTTCCAAATGGTTTTTCATGACAACTGTCACAACAGAGTGATCTCGACTAAACGAGACGAAAATGTGCTACTGCTGTAAAGGAATGACTTCAGATTTTCTCTGTCCCACTGTTATCAGGTCTCCCACCTTCCTGCCTAAGGAAATATTCACGTTTGCAGTCAGGGCTGTCGGCACAGGGAGGGGTCTTCCCACAGCAAAGCTTTCCACAGGGAAGCAGGGTTTCCCCAGCCTCCTAACTGCAGACCGTGTTTGCAGTTGGTTGTCTCACCTTGGAGGAGACTGGGGAAAGACTTCGGAAGGCTGTCAACAGCCAGGTGACCTTGTTTGCTCCCCCTCTCATGTGGAGAGGAGCAGAATGAAAGTCTCACCCAGGAGGAAAGCATCCCTCTGGGCTCGCACCCAGGATGAGAGCGTCTCTGCAGGTTCCCCCTCACCAGCAGGGTGCCAGCAGGAGTAGCTTCCAACCCAGCAGACATATGTTTGAAGGTCCAGTGTGGGTGGTAAGCTTGGGGGAGGAGGCAAAAATATGTACATGCATGAAGAGCTGAGATAACTGAGAACACTGCCTTTGCATGATATAGCTGGCTGGGATACAGTCTATGTACACAGCACAGCTAATTTACCCTGCTTACAAATTCCTCCACGTTGAACTGCAATGAGAGGTTCAAACACACCCAGGAGAGCCAGGAATTACTTCGCAGCCCTGTTAGGTTGGTGAAGCAGGAGGATCCCAGGGTGTTTTATGGCTCCTAAGAGTCAACAGCTGACTAAGTCTAAGAAGCTGTTCTGCTGCTGGTTTTACTCCTGCCATGGTGTTGGAGGCAAGATCCAGCCTGGAAGGCAGTACCAGTGTAATTTGTAATAACATGTGAGCCAAAGAGGACCCAGGATGTGGATGGGTTTGTTAGGCAAGCAATAAAAAAATACATTCCTCATCAAATACACAGATCATTTACAGAAATAATTGACACATAAGATCTGCAACACCACACTGGTTCCATCTACACTTGCATAAGAGGCATGTATCTGGTCGTGTAGAGACAGCAAAACTGCCAGGCAAGGGGACTTAAACACAGTTACACAAATTAATATCATTCCTGGATGACCTTTTAAGAAGAGTTTCGTGCCCTTTTCCAACAGTTTGCAAAGGAAAAATGCACACCTGTGTTGTTTCCCCAGCCACTTACACATTGTTCTACCCAAGAAGTGAAACACTAGTGGATGCTCATAATCCCTTTTCTGCAATAAGATCCAATTATAAACATTGTTCTATTAATGAGCAATTTAATCATGCCTCAGAGACGTCATTAAATGCAGAATTGGATTCCATATTCCTATTGAGATTTAGAAAGAAAACCACTGAGAAGAGCAAATGCTGGACTGTCACTCGCTGTGCATGTTTCATGTCTCAATCTGGTTTTACAGCGCAGGCAAAACCCAGGAGAGAAAAAAGGAAAAAGAAAAAGGGGTGGTTTTCATCCAAAGCATATGTTCTCAGGGTGTAAATTAGATTTAGGAAAGAAGAGGCAAGAAAGGAGCTGGGTGGACTGTGGAATGGCATTGCTCAGGTTTGTTTGCTTCGGAGTAACTCAACAGTGCTGGTTTTGCCTTAATCCCTTTGAGACAGTCTGGGTTTATACCAGATGGTTTTTAGGGTCCTTTCCAACCCAAATAATTCCCTGATTCTATGATTGTATGAAATACCAGAAAGTCCTTTTTTCCCTATTTGACGTATGAACAAATAGGTGTTCTCCTAAAAAAGAATGAATTTAGGGACATTCCTCTGCCTTCTGCAGCTCAAGGAACTGATCCTGCCAGATCATTCCTATGCTGTTCATCTTGCTACTGGTGAGAAGGAGCAGGGGGTGTGACCCCTGCACAGCCTGTCACTGTATGGCTGCTGTCAGGGCACATCTGGGCACTGAAGCAGCAGAGCAGGGCCGAGGGATTTTGCCAACTGCAGGGAAAGCGGCTGCGGGCTGGGCCGGAAGGGCTGGGCAGGAGCAGAGAGCTTTCTGTCTGTATCAGCCTGAATAATTCATCTCAAGTTTTTAGCAGGAGCTCTCTTCCTCTGCTCAGCTTCCCCTTTGTCTGGCAGAGCTGCTGTTTGTGACTCAGCTTCTTCCTCCAATGGTTTTGATACAAAATCCTGGGCCCTTATCTGTTTATCCTATACTGCCACACAGAACCCAAATGAGAGTCCCTCTAAGAGGACACCATAAAAGACAGTTCTCTTCCTGAGCAGGAAATCAAGAGATTAACTTTCATTATTCCTATTAATAGGATGCTCCTGCTGGTTCTCATGTAAGAGACCAAACGATTACCAGATATTGTTTCATTTTTAGCAGCTGTCACAATTAATTCTTCAGAGCCCACAGCTACACTACCTGATAGTGCTTCCTTCCAGCCCTCTAAAGCAAACTCAACCCATTCCAGGGCACTTAAAACTTGTGCACAATCACCTCAAGGAATTGATTTATGCCAGGCAAATCCAGGGCTTGTACGAGCCAACAGAGTTCAAAATCCACTGGACGGACTAGATGGATCCAGTGTTTGCATAAAATGTCCCTTTTGCATCTTTCTGAGCATATTTTTGGAAGCCAGGAACTAAATATCCTATTTCTTTAGCAGAGTTGATGTGTCCTAGAGAAGTCTCAGCCTTTTTTTATCCTCCATCTCTCCCCAGTGCTGACGGTGACTTCGCAGTCACCCACCTGACCAAGGCTCACCTCTTCTATGATGGGAGAATTAAATGGATGCCACCTGCTATTTACAAGAGCTCCTGCAGCATCGATGTCACCTTCTTCCCCTTTGACCAGCAAAACTGCACCATGAAGTTTGGCTCCTGGACCTACGACAAAGCCAAGATAGACTTGGTGAGCATGCACAGTCATGTGGACCAGCTGGACTACTGGGAGAGCGGGGAATGGGTCATCATCAACGCCGTGGGCAATTACAACAGCAAGAAATATGAATGCTGCACTGAGATCTACCCTGATATAACTTACTCCTTCATTATCCGGAGGCTGCCACTGTTCTACACCATCAATCTGATCATCCCCTGCCTGCTGATCTCCTGCCTGACCGTCCTGGTCTTCTACCTGCCCTCTGAGTGTGGAGAGAAGATAACCTTGTGCATCTCCGTGCTGCTGTCTCTCACTGTGTTCCTGCTGCTCATCACAGAGATCATCCCATCCACCTCCTTGGTCATCCCTCTGATTGGGGAGTATCTTCTCTTCACCATGATATTTGTCACCTTGTCTATCATCATCACTGTCTTTGTGCTCAACGTGCACCATCGTTCCCCGCGCACCCACACGATGCCTGACTGGGTGAGGAGGGTCTTCCTTGACGTAGTGCCACGTATCCTGTTCATGAAACGTCCCTCCACAGTGAAAGACAATTGCAAGAAGCTCATTGAATCCATGCACAAAATAACCAACGCACCCAGGCTTTGGTCCGAGATCGACGTGGAACCCAACTTCACTACCTCATCTTCCCCCAGCCCCCAGAGTAATGAGCCTTCACCCACATCTTCCTTCTGTGCCCACCTCGAGGAGCCGGCCAAGCCTCAGCCTATCTGCAAGTCACCTTCTGGGCAGTACTCCCTGCTGCACCCAGAGCCTGTACAGGTGACCTGCTCATCTCCACAACCCTCATGCCACCCCCTGAGTGACACCCAGACCACCTCTGTCTTGAAAGGCAGGTCACTGAGTGTTCAGCAGATGTACAGTCCCAACAAAGCAGAGGAGGGGAGCATCCGCTGCAGGTCCCGGAGCATCCAGTACTGCTACCTGCAGGAGGACTCTTCCCAGACCAATGGCCAATCCACTGGCTCCCCAGCATCCCAGCGGTGCCACCTCAACGAAGAGCAGCCCCAGCACAAGCCCCCTCAGTGCAAGTGCAAATGCAGAAAGGGGGAGGCAGCTGGCACACCAGCCCAAGGGAGCAAGACCCACGGCGCCAAAGAGCAACACCTCGTGCTGATGTCCCCAGCCCTGAAGCTGGCGGTGGAAGGGGTTCACTACATCGCAGATCACCTGCGAGCAGAGGATGCTGACTTCTCAGTAAGTATGCCAACTTAGCCTGCTCTCCTTTAGCAACCCAAAAATTACCTGCTGGGGTAATTTCCCCACCAAACCTCGAGGCTATACAGAGCATGTAAGTGCTGATGTAGGCTCAGCCATCCCTGATATTGTGGATTCTGTGACCACTGCAGACACAGCTGGAGATGTGCTTGGGGTCTTGGCAGGCATGAGGGCCAAGGGGGCAGCACAACCAGACCGTGCTCAGGGCTGCTCTAAAACAATGGATTCTCCAGCTGAAAATAGGAATAAAGTTGTTGTTAGGTAGGGAGGAAGCAGATAAGATCATGAAAGACACCCAAAATGCAATTATCTGGTGGGAGTAGAGACTTATTCCTTACAGAGAAGCTTCTGACAGACAGGGGATCTCACACTCTCTGTTATTTATTAAGCACTGACTTTGACTGTGGAGCCGAGGAAAGTGAATTCCCAAAGAGGTTGTGGATGTGGGAATTGTGTAGTAGCGTGGGGATATTGCAGGGCCTGTTTGGCTCTGCCAACACATCGTGATGTGATTCCTCCTGAGTGGACTTCCACAGAGCAGTTGGCTCTGTGCAGGGAGGTGGGTGGACAGACAAATTTCACGCTTACTCTGTGGGGGTAAATATGGCTACAAATAGAAGAAGGAAATAGAGGCTGAAAGAGTCTCTTTCAACGGAGACAGTGATGCACAGAACAAATGTCACATCCTTTCATACCTCCTGTAGCTCCTTCCTGCAATACTATGGATACAGTGTGCTAGTAACGATGCCCATAATGAAGGAAGGCACAAGATAACCTGAAATTAGTCATGTTATTTAAGAAAAGTCTTATCTAGCTTTTCCTAGACAGATCCATAAGCAAAAGGTACTTCTTAGCTGTGCCTACAGTTTAAATTTCTCAAAATTTAGAATTGGTGCAAGTCATGGTGCTTTTATGTAAGACTTCCTGGGCATGAGGAGTGTCCTTTATTTGTACTTATCACAGCACTGAGCACTTAGAAGCAGCAACAAAATGTTGAATGCTACTGTCCTCTTTGATACCATAGTTAAAGGCTTCTGTTCTTTAATGTATTTCACTTCACAACATCCCTTTGAGGAAATAACTGTTTATTCCTCATGTTGAGGAGTGACAGCCAAAATACAGAGATGAAGTGACCTGTTCAAGGTCACAGAACAAATCTGTGGCAGAGATGGGCTGTGAATCCTCATCTTTATTAGTTGACAGCCCAAAACTCTTTGCCAGGCTAAAGCACTTCACAAGCACATTAGGAGTGCAGGAATTAAACTCTGCTCTCTCCCTCTGGCAATAACCACAAGTAAACCCAGGGATGTCAGCTGAGTTTAACTCACTCTTTTCCCCATGGTGCAAATGAAAGAATATTACACCAATAATACTTCCCATTTCAACTGATTCTCTCTGTTGAGCTGGTTGGTATCATCAAGAATTGAGTCAATTAACTTCTTGGGTTCCTTTCTTTTAATTCTTTAAAATGAAAACAGTCTCCAGAAGCCATGAATTTTTCTCTTATACCTTCTGCTACTCTTTTCTCTTGAAATTATTATTTTGAGGAAAAGCAATTTAGAGCACTAAACATCAAAAGCAGAAGAAAAGGAGCACTTTGAGCCTTTGGTCTCTGCCCCAACCTCCTGCCAGCCCAGCCTGTGAGCAAAGGCTCCAAGAAATCATCCAGCAATGCGCTGTGGGCAGGTCTGTGGGCTCCTCTTGGGGAGTCTGGAGCATTGGTGTTCCTGGGGGTGACCTTTCACTGCTCTTCCACACCAGTTGTGGTCGGCACAGTGGGCAGAGTGTGGGTTTTCAGATCTGGGGGAATAATACTGGCCCCAGTCTGAGACTATACTATTTTCTCTTTCTGGATCCAAGAGATATCAAGTGGGAAGGCACATATTTTTTCTCCAGGTGTAAATGAAAAAGAAGGAGGAAAAACAGTTTTCTGGAAATTGAAATGTACTGCGAGGAGCAGAACTGATCGAATAAAATGAGAATTTATTGGGGAAAAAATCAGTAGTCAGGAATTTGCTTTCATCTTAAAATCAAATTGTGGCATTTCTTCATGGAAGTCTTCCATAAATCTATCAGGAGGCACCTCTGATGCAGCTGTTGAGACACAGCTTGCTGTCTCATGGGCAATATTTCTGTAGATATGCACCTTCCCAGAACAAGGACGGAGCTTCTTTTGAAGTTCCTGTCTTTTTTTTTTCTTTTTTATCTAAAGCTCCATTGCCACAGGGGCAGTGCTTCTAAATTAAAAGTAAATAGCTCATTTAATTAAGTGCTCCAGCGAAGAGAAAATGGGAAATGCAAGAGGCAGTTGTTTGTTACAAAAAGATATCTGCAAACAATACAGGCACAGCGGGACACTGGGGAAAACGCAAGACGGAATTGTCCCGGCAAATGATGGAAATGCCATTAGAAATTAATTACAGACTGAAAAGCAAAACAAGTTGGATGTCACACACGAGCCAAAATAAGCAGACACCAACAGCACCATCTGGGAAGCCTTGCTGTCCAAGGCTGTGTGCATCTCTGGAATGCTGTAATATGAAGACTTTCAAGACAGCTTACAAATAAAATGGGAAAGAATAAAGCTGAAGGGGAGGAGGCAGAGGATAATCTCACTGGTTTATTTTTAACAAAGCACAATAAAACCACCTGGGACTGCTCTAATCTGTGCTGCAGACTCCAGGTCCCGGGGATCAGATGCCACCCAGTCACCTCAATCCTCCACTCAAATCCTGGGGCTCAGACCGGCGAGGAGCTGGACCAGGGAAGAGCTGCAGATTCCCTGACTTCCTGGAAATTTGAGGGTGGGAGAATCAGCTCCCCCTGATCCTTTTCTGAAAATAGTTTGGAGTGAGGTTCTTAAAAACTAATCAAAACACAGCTCAGGAGTTGTGGTGGCAGATGTTGGCAGCTGCAGAGATGTCAGAGGGACGTCTGCGGATCATGCCCCACGTGAGGTGCTGGACCACAGGGAAATGCTACAGTGCTGGCAGAGCACAAGACACAAAATCCAGATCATTCTTTTTTTTTTTTTCTTTCTCCTCCTTTTTTTTTTTTTTTTTTCATTATCTCTCCATAATTTCCAATTTCACCCTCTGTGCTCTCGGTCTGAAGCTGGATATTGATTTTACAAACTCATCTGATGCACTCCCAGCCATCATTTTCAAGATGGGCTGAGTATTTCTGCATACACCATTACATTTGAAAGCAACTTTCTGTCAAATTTTCAAGTTGTTCCTCTTCTCCAATTTCCCCCTTCTTTTCTCAAAGAGAAAATCATCTAGTTTCTTTTCTTTGCATGATCTGGCACTTTTACTAGCCTGAATATCCAAAAAGGCTTATTTTGCCAGAATGGAGCACTATTGACTCAATCCAGCTTTCCAGCTGGACATCAGATGGCAAATTTCAGATTTTCCTTACAGATTGGTTATGTCCTGAGACACACTAAACACATAAATACAATCATCCAGAGCTTACTTAGCTGCCTTTCTCATGAGGAATTTTAAGCATCAGAGACTCACTCCAACACTCAGCAAGTGATGAATAGATCAGAAAATAGGTGCAGCAAAGGACTGAGACCTTATCCTTGGGATGAGATAACTACTTTTGGTTTCAATGGTCACTATTTCTTTTACCCTAATTACAGATGGTTGTGCTGAGGGCTGTGCAATCATAAAATAACATGATTTTCCCCAAGAAGGTGCCAAGACACAGGATGAACCTCTGTTTCCTCTACCTATTCAATAGTAAAGGCTGGCTTATCTTGGTGCTGGTTTTATAGGGAATAAACCTATCCATTGCATGAAAATATTTAACTGATTCTTACACTTCTGACAATGTTCAGGTGCTCCTGAAATTGAAAATGCTTTGTTCAGAGGTTTGGTCTCCAGTGCATGCCTCATTTCCCACTTCACAAAGCTGCTTGCTGAGCCAAGGAGCTCAGTAATGCCACTGTACCTGTGGAAACATCATCTGCTGCAAATGGCATTTCGCTGATATTTGGATTGCTTCCCCCACCAAAAAGAATTTTTGGGCAGCCTTGGCTTTGCTCTGCCTCCTTCTCCTTTCACCACACTCCTGACTTGCTGTGCTCACAGCCACTGAAGAGTTTTGAGCGAGCTCCTGCTGAGATGTTTTCCCTGAAGAGCAAGGCACCATGCCAAATTTCAGCCCTCGGGTCTATTAATCACCAAGTGGGAAATTGTAGGAAATTATAATGGGTACAGTCATATCAAATAAAACTTTGCCATCTGATCAGTCCTCTTCCTTGGAAAGAAATTATTAACAGCAATGTAATAAAAGAGGTTTCCTTATGTATGTGGTTTCTTAATGAAACAGCCATTTACAATTTCTGCCTGATGGTATTAATAAGTACTAGACCTCCCCAGAGAGGAATTGCTGGAAAATCCTCCCACAGTAAGGCAAAAATGGAGAAAAAGGGACACCACTGCTTTTATTTGCTGGTTCATTTTCACTGCTTACTCACCCAAAGCTTTAAATCCCTTCACAGAAAGAGTCTGGCTTCGTTAATCTGTAAGAAAATCTGTTTATGAGTGGGCAAACGAGTCATTTCTTACCCCTCATGCTCCCCAGCTTGAATCTCGGCCTCATTCACACACCATTTATAGCTGTTGCTCATGGAAAGTGGGATAGTGAGTGTGCAGAGGAGCTTAATTATCCATGGGTGTATGTCATCCCTGGGGACCTGTGAACAGGGTTTGTGATTGCACATGCACACCCACAGACCTTCTGGGAATCTGTCTCTCACATCAATAATTGATAGATTAGTCTTTGCCATCTTACAGGACCACTAAATGTGAGCGAGACCTTTCCCCTCCCAACTCTGGAATTAAACAAAAATATCCTTTTTTGGAAAAAACTCCCATAGTTTTAATAAATTTTGATCTGAAATAAGTGTTAATAATCAGCCTTTCTGTGTTCCCAGGTGAAGGAAGACTGGAAGTACGTTGCAATGGTCATTGACAGGATCTTCCTCTGGATGTTCATCATTGTGTGTTTGCTGGGAACTGTTGGTCTCTTCCTCCCACCGTGGCTGGCAGGAATGATCTAAATACAGGCCCAGAAAGAAAAAAGAATTATCCTACTCTGTGGATTTTAGTTTACCTTGAAGGAGAGGAACAGAGAAACAGAGAAAGCCCTTTGAATAATTCACTGCGTGTCCACACTTGAGTTGCTCCAGAGCTCTCGGGGAATACTTTCCGAGGTCGCGTCATTTTGCCAAGACATTTTCATCTCCTCCATCTAATTTAGGGGAAAAGTTCTTATTAAAGTCTGTCCATAGCATGGTGGCATTCATTGGCATATACTCAGCAATGTAAGAACACGAGCTTGTCCCTAAAGCAGCACATAAAGGGGCTTTGCATCCACAAACCAGCCCCTGGCAATTAGCTCCAGCTGTCCCCAGAGGTCTCAGTGTGCCCTGCCTAGCGATTTTGCCCTGCCAGTCTGAAGTGGTTCAGGGCTGTGTGTCCCTGTTCAAGTCATTTTATAAATAAAGTTCTGGATTTGGGATACCTGTGGAGGATGTGGTCTGTGGTCAGCTGGTGGAAAGGCTGAAATAGTTGCTTGGGACCAACAGTGATCATCTGAAGTTTTTATACCGACAGATTTTGCTTTGGCCAATGCCCTTCAGGAGCCGTGGGGACCAGAGCTAAGTGAGGATCATGCAAATGGAGGGAGGATTTGGGGTTAAGACTGGGACCATGTTTGTAGCACTTTAGTGTGCTTTCAGAGGAAATATCCTGGATCCAAGTTATGATCTTTGTAAAGTAGCAGAGAGTCACCTTGAGCTGTAAAACCCTTGGCATAGGTGAGGAAGGCACTTAGACAAGTGGAAGCCATAACAGAAGTCCAGAATGACTTCTGCCAGTTCTCTGTGTGCAAGTGCAGCTGCAGGAGGCTGACCACACTGCAGCAGAGGCAGGTGGAGCCAGAGCCAGGTGACACTCCACATGGAGTGTGTGCCTCTTGCCTGTGCCACGTGGCTCAGTGAGCAGCACAGAGCTGCTCAGGCTTGTGACAGAAACACTGGAACTGAAACAATATGGTTTAAAGACTTCTTTGAAATACAAGTTACTGCACTCAGTCTGAACAGCACAGGCTAAAAATCAATGCAGTGACCAGCCAGTGTGGCCTCATCTAAGAAGCTACAACTGACCTCCATGTTCACAGGCTTAGCCAAGTGCTTAAAATCTGTTCAGCTCACAAGAAAAACCAGAGGAGCCGAGGTTTGGGCCAGTTCCCAAAGAGCTGTGCCAGCATAGCACAAGGATGGAGGATGAGGGAGCCTGAGCTGCTGATCCTTGTTGCTTGTTCTCAGAAAAAGAGAGAGCCTCAGCCTTTGGAGATGCTAATTTATCCCTTTTCACAGTCAGTGAGTTTGCTTATGGCAATGAAAGGAAAACAAACAGTCAAACATCTTCAAGGTCTAGTGCATAAATGTACCAGCACAGCTGCAGTCTGTGTGCAGGGCTGCGAGTGGAGGGGACAGCGGGGCTGCCTCACAGTCTGTGTGACAGGCACGCTGGGCTCACAGGGGCAGCCTGAGCCCTCTCCAGCACCTTTTCACATTTTGAGTGCACCAATAATCACAGAAGCAGATCTGTGACCCTTGGGCACTGCTGGGTCAGGGGCATCATATCTCAGCGATGCCCATGACAGATGTGCAGAGCTCCCACTGCCTCCTCCTCCTCCTCCTCCTGAGCCCATGAGGATTGCTGGCAACGCAGCAGGTGGGAGGCTTGACTGTGCATGCACATTTTTAGCAGTAAAAACACACTCATTCTCCAAGCTAGGATGGAGTCAGCAGCAACTCGAGTCTCTGCTCACATCTCCCAGCAAACACAGGCTTGGGCAGCAGCCGAGCGATGCCCAAAGCCAACCCACGGTGGGGACCTGCTGAGGAGAGGGGGCCTGTACAGCAAAAGCTGCTGTTGGGTCCCCTAGAGCAGAAAGAAATTATTTGGGGGCAGCAGAAGAACTGATAAAGATGTAAGGATGGAATAAGAGCCAAAAGTTTAAGGTGGCCTGTTGGGAAAAATCAGTAGGGACAGGCATAGGCTGTACTTTGTTCACAGCAAAGGGCCCATCTCAAATCTTCATCTTTTCTGCTAAAAGTTATTGCCAGTGCACACAGTGTGAAGTGCAGTGTCTCAAGGGGAACATGGCACTGTGACAGCAACAGGGCATAACATGAATTCCCTGGCAGAATGGCCCTGCCATGCAGGAGGAGGAGGAAAGAGCTCCATTAGCACATCAGAAGTATCAGGTGTGATTAGGAGTGCTAAGGATGTGGTTGTGTCCCTGAAGAGTCAGTGCCACTTTGGGATCACAGAGTTTGGCAGGAGAAGATGAGAAATGACAGCTGAAACCAGTTACAGAGGTGTTAGTGGTGTTTGGGGAGAAGCTGGGGTAGATCTCTGGCATCCCCTGCCTTGCTAAAGTCAGAACATTTTTCACACAGTGAAAAACAGCTACACTCCTCATGTTGCATCAGTAGCTCCCCAGTTTAAATTTCAAATAAATCCTTCCTTCTGCTTCTGACGTACCTCCTTGTAAATTCTAAGGGGAAAAATTAGGAATCAACACTTACTGCCCTTTCTTAGACAAGTTATTCCTTCTTGGAGGTTGTTTAGGAGGATGCTATCCCTCTATAGGATTCAATAATCACAAACTGGAATAAAACTGGGACATGAACCAGACTATAACTATAGAATAATGAATAATTCTGCTATTCCTAACCCATGAAACACAAAGAGAGGTTTTTAGCATATGAAAGACTCCAGGAAAATGCATGCAGCCAGACTGTTAGCATTGATAATGTTCCCATCTCAGAAATGATTCCAAGAACTTGGCTGAACAAGCTGACATCAGAAGAAGAGTGAGGAAGCAAGTCTGGGATACAGCAGGAGCTCTAAAAGTGTCTTGGAAGAGACTCAGAGCAAAGTAATGGGTTTTCAGGCTCCAGGAGTACAAAACTGAGCTCAGAGACCCCAAAGGCACCACAAACAGCAGATAGAGGTGTTGATCTTTTCTGTCTTACTTGTGCAGGAGAGTCTGTATCCTCAGCATGGTGATTCCTGCTTTTCCCCCCAGTACAGTTCCTTTGGGCATGAATGGAAGAAAGCTGACTGTAATAACCTCAGTTACCAGCACTGCTCTCTTTTTCCCCACATCCTCTTTTTTTCTGATTCCCTAATGCTCACTTTGTCTCGATCATCTTCCCAGCCACAGAGGATGCAGGGTATTTTATCTGCAGCTGGATGGCAGGATGATCTTGTAATCCCCTTTTCCCCAGCATTTTCAGACTGTTCTCCATCTCATTCTCCAATGAGCTAATCCACACAGCTTATGTCACCTCCCTTTTGGATAAGTTTCTCTAGACATTTTGCAAGAAACCGTACTCCAGGAAATCCATTGGTGTAGGGACAGACAGGCAGAAAGATGCAGGTGTGAGATGCAAGATTCATGTACAGTACTAAGAAAATCCCCCCCATAACAGCCCCACCTGGCTCAGTGGCCCCACCTGGCTCTCCCCCACTGCAGTGATGTCCATTTATGAGACCTTTCATTCTTATCAAAGATGTCTTTTTGTTTCCAGCCCTTTAAATCTGGCCCATCCAAGCTGTTGAGCTCTGGAGAAAGCCTTTGTTGCTTGTTAGCAGTGTTGCTGGTTACTCCTCTGTGCTCATTGTATCTTACTCCTGAGACTAATTTAATACCTTAAAACAATGCCTTTAGAAAAGATATCTGTCACTGAAAGGCCTCTGCCAGAATTCAGCTGCAGCAGGTGGGTTAAACTCTGCAGTAGGAATAAAAAATCCAAATTTATCGCAATTTAAAGACTGGAGGACAGAAGGTTTAAAGAAAATGGAGAAATGATGTCACACTACAAATGGTACGAAAAAGAAAGTCTCTGGGGCACAGATTACTTCAGGGCACTAATAACAATGAACATATCAGTAGAAAGGATTTTAATAAGGACCGAAGAGAAGGCAGGGAAACAGGCATTGATCTGCAAAGGGAAAAAAAAATAGTCTGAACATGTGGGTTTTCACAAGGATATGTTCAATTTTTATAATTGAGAGCAAAGCCCCCACTAAGGAAAGATCTGCAAGAGAATTCTTTAAACTGCATTGCTGATGAATTACACTGCTCTGAACTACAGTTTCCATTAAAAATGATAAATTGGGAGGGAAAAGTACAAAGCATGTAAAAGAACAGCACAAAAGGGGAAACAACAGTGATGTGTTGAGCAACTAACACAGAGTACTGGTGTTTGCAAAGGGCTGGTTTCTGTACTCACTGATAGGAGGAAACTGCAATTTGGGCTGGGGAGGGTCTCTTGACTTCCCTGTACCTTCACCTTTAGGGCTGCTGTGATTCTCCAGCTGCTGGAATAATTTCTTTTAGGATTAGGACACTGTCAGTGCCCAAAGTCTCCCAGCAGAAATACTCCTTGGCTCAAGGAACTGGGTTACAAAGCCCTGGCACAGGCTCTGTGATGTTACATGGACTAAATAGCCGCGATTTCAAGTAAATAAAACCACTTACGGGACACAGTTTGGGAAGATAAATGGACAAGTTGTTTGTTCGGGTTGTCTGTCTCCTAATCAATAGCCCTTCTGGGACCTAATTTTGTTAAAGTCTGACCCTTCCTGTTGTATCTGAAATAATGAGACAAAAGCAAATGTCACTTGAAACTCCAACAAATAGATTAAATCCCAAGGCAGGCGGTGAGGGTGTGAGTAACTTTCAAAAGCAGTTGATAAAGAAACATAAAGGAGCTCTGTCTCAGTCACCTGAACAGGCAGAGCAGCAAGCCCAGAGCTGGGAATTTGGCTGCACTGGTTCAGGACAGAAAGGAAGCAGAATTACCTGCAAATGCAGATGTTCCTCGTTGAATTGCTCACCTTCCCCAGGTTGTGAGCATTTCAGGGGAACAATTTTCAGTCCTGCTGTGCAGGGCCCTCTTTTACCTCCTTGCCTTTCCTTTCATCTGCCAGTTATCACAGCTGTTGGGGTTTATATCCAGTGCTAAATGCTGAACCATCCTGAATCAACTTCAAGCGGGTTTGAGTTTTTTTTTTTTTTTTTTTAATTTTGGTTTAGTTGTTGTGTTTATTTCCCCAAAGAACAGTGAAAAACACAGTTCAAAAGCTCTTTGACCTGTATAAACAGAAACACCTGCAACCCCACAGCACCTGTTCAGGGTGTCCCAGTGAATGTGTCTCTTCAAACACTGTGTTCCCAGTGTGTTGGAACCTTCAGCTCCTCTGCCCTCTCCTTTTTCTTCCTATGGAGCTTTGTCTGCAACAACACTTCATCTGAGCTACAAAGATTTCTATTTACATGTCAAGGCAGCTCTAGAAAGCTCCACAGTGAACAGAAATGTTACTTCTATGAGAGTGCGTACTTCTATGCAGGAATTTGTATGGTGCTCCATTTTTTACCTCTTAACAGCTTTGAAAAGATATGTATTGATAATTTTTGTGTCATTCTGCTTTAGCAAAAAAAAAAAAAAAACAAAAAAACAACCAAAAAAACACCTATTTTGTTGCTCCAGGTTTAAATCAGAGCTCAGGAAGGGTTGTTTCTGAAGCAGGGGCAGAGTACAAGCAGTGATCAAGCAGAGCCTGAAGTAGTGATTGCAAAGGAGGTACATTTTTATCAGTATTTGCATGGTTTGTTGTAGACATATGTCAGATGATGGCAAGGAAAGGGCTTGCAACACGACAATTACCTCCATATCATATGGGTAAAAGCCAGACTCAGAGCTGTTCAATATTCTAGCTGATAACATGTAAAGTAGCTACTCAGACCGCAGGAGGGAGAGATGGAAAAGGCAGTAGGTTAATCTCCAGCTCCTCTCAGCACACAGCTCTGACTCATATAAGGCTTTGCTTGAGTTACCAAGCCCCAGAGAAGGAGGCTGGACGGTGGAGGGGTTTGTCACACCACGGGAAGGTTTGCAATATTTGTGTACACAACACCCCTGCGAGGAAGCCACCAGCATTCTGCCAGAAACAGAAATAGGCAACATGGTGTTAGATTTTGTTACCTTGTCAACCAGCAGAAAATTCAGCTTTTCTCCAGTGGATTTGCATCTTTGGGCACGAGGTGCTGTTTTTCTCCGTGCAGGGGATCCAGAATAACAATTGACAAAAATAAACCACAAGCAGACAAATGGGCAGAAATTATCTGTTATTTCTGAGCATTTAAATACATTTTTTTTTTTTCCTACAAGCCTGTCAGCCTGCATCTCCAACTGTGCCTTTGTCTTGCTGTGGGACATGAAGTTTGAACCCTGTAGGGGTCCAGCTCTGAGAACCAGACAGGGGGCTCACCCAAAGACAGGCTGGTTTGGTGACTGTAGTGTTCGATTGACTTGTCCACATAGAAACGATGGGGCATTAAAAAAACATAAACAACACATTTGGTATTCAGGTTGCTGCTTCTTTTGGAGTGCATGGAGTTTTCAGCCAGGGATTTCCAGGGAAAAGCAAATGTCTTCATCTGCCTCCGCACCAGCCATCAGGGGACGAAATCTGTGTGTGGAAAGGATGAGGCCACTGAGCAAATGAATAAATAAGTGTCAAGATCTGAGAAGGAATGGCATAGAATTAATCCTCCTCCCTTCTTCCCTTGTAAATCTTTTGTTCCGTGCCAGTGAATTTCTTCATCGCCCAGGCCTTTGCAGCACTGAGCCCCCGTGAAATGAGTGTGTAGGAAGTGAGGTATTGTTCCTGTCTATCCACCATGGAAACATTGCTGGGGACATTAGGAGCTGAGGGTACCCCCATGATCACTCCAGCTGCTCGACTACTGATGTAGTTTTGTGTTAACCCATGAAGGACGGCTGAGGAGCAGTCAATGGAACCGCCTTTTATCCATATGGGCTGCACTGAATCACCCTGATTGCTTTGCAGAGGAGGCTCTTGCAGGATGGATGGTGCCTGAAGGGTGAACAAAGGTCTCTGCCTGGCTCAAGAGAAGTAACCAGAGACCACCCATAAAAAGTACTGAGACAGCCAGGACTTACCTCTTCTACCTGCCCCATAACACCCAGAGATATCACAGCCCCCTGGATGTCCAGGCTGCCCAGGCTGTCCTCTGGCACCAGGAAAACCTTGAGGGCCAGCATTCCCAGGGTAACCCTTCGGGCCTGGTTTCCCCAGCACAACTTCTCCTGGTGGGCCTGAAGAAGGAGAAGCACTGTAAGCTGTAGCACATCTACTTTAGCTGCTTCAATGTAATAACTCTTCTACATCTTCCTCCATCCTACATGGCAGTTAATTTTCTGGGTGTTGCTTCCTCATTTTGGTGGACAAATAGGACTGGCCCGTTGGAAAACCTGCTCTGAATCCAAAGAACTAGAGGGCTTATTCTTGACCTTAAGGGTGCCCAGCTTGGCTGAAAATAGGTCCTGGTTATGAGAATCCAAAGTCCACTACGTGCCAATGCAGAAAATCACCTTAACCCCAGGATCCATCCCAGAGTAACTGCTTTTTGTGTCTTTACATCTCAATTATAAAAAATTTAAAATAATAATAATATGTTTAATAGTGCCTGGTTTCTTATGCCAGTGGCAAAGCTCCTGCTGATTCCAAGTAACAGGGATCAGGGTGGAGGAGCACGTGAAAGCCTAACAGATTACTCACAATCCCTTACCTGTCACGAGCTGAATTTTCACAGTTTCTATCCCCAGGGCATCTGGCCTTGCATGCAAAAAACCAGCAAAACTAAAGCTCTCAGGATATGTCTCAGGTCCATAAAATACATCATCACCTAGAAATTGGTACCAGAGGGAAGAAGCTGCCTGGAGTAATCTCTTGTGTCTTAGCAGAGAGGAACCATCCAGGATGCTGCCAACAGTGGTGTGGGGGTGAAGGTCAGTCCACCCCACCACAGTGGTCCTACAGCTGGATAATGCTTTGAATCTGAGAGCTGGTGGGCATCAGATGGCCCTGCTGGGTCAATGCAAAGAGGTTATATTCACTCTACCTGTTCTGCCTCTGGGTCCTTGGCTACCCTCCTCACTGGCTCCAGACATTCCTTTTTCTCCTTTAGGTCCTGGGGCTCCTAATCACAGATAAGAGAGAAATGCAGTTGCTTCACTGCATTTCAAATTTCCCCCTGAACTGGTGCTCCTGCAGCCTCCCAACATGCTGAAGTGGAGTCCCAGCCCTTGGCAACACTGAGAAACATCAATTTCCTTTAATTCAGTCTGAACACCTACTCTCTTGCTGTGACCAAAAGAGCATTGATTTCTTTGATCCAATTAGCATTGATTTGCAGTCTGATATGGGTGGAAATGAACTTTTTTTCCCAGAGAAATTCACAGTGATAGTGTTAGTGCACCAGCCTGAGGGTGAGACCCGTCTCTGTGCTCTTCACATGGAGCAGACAAATCAGAAAGCTGAACTGTCTCTTCAACCAGGTGCTGGTTAGTTAGGATTGCTGTTTTTGTGTGAAATTAGTCACAAAACCAGTACATCTCAAAGAAACAGGTATATTTTGGCAAAATACAATTTTGGATCATTTTAAGATGAAAATATTTTGATCAGCCATGTCCTCAAGATGGTTTTACAGTGAGATTCATCTTCTCCCATCTCCTGCTTGACAGGCTGGAAACATCTGCAGGTTGATGCTCCTTTTTCTCTGAAGCGACACTTTGATAAGCTTTGCAGATACCAGATAAGGCTGACTAGTGCAGGAGTAAGGAGCTAAACAGAACATTTCTAGTTACTCAGAGGTGTTAGGACACTGCTGAAACCAATGTTTTTCATTTTATTTTGACAGATAATTACTTGAGCCACTGCCAAACATTGTCTGTGAATTCAAGCAAAGCATCTTTCCACTGTTCACTCACTCATGTGCAATAACTGATGTCATTTCTGAGATTACATTAATCCACTTCTTTAGTCATGTGTGAGTCTTTCATTGTTGAAACTACTGCTCCACTTTTTTTGTTGAAACCCACTTCCACTTTCAACATTGCTTCAGTTGCCTCATGTCTTCAGTCAGTGTTTTCCAACACTCCTCATTTCTGTCCAAAGGTGATCCATTCCACCACCATCTGCTCATCCAAAGGGTTGTTTCTTTTGCCTTTCTGCAGGGAGAGCCTCCTGCCCTCTAAAATTAAACTCTCCATCCCCCAAAACCTACCCTGGCCTTCCTCTCAATGCAGAGCTTGAAAAAACAATGGGCTGCATCTGGTTTCTGCCTACTCTTCGTAGAATTGAGAAGTCCAAAAGGAAAACAGCAATGAGATGAGATAATATCATGGGTTATCTTTACAGTACTGCTTGAGGCACTGAAATGTTTAGTTAAAGTGGCAAAGGTATAGCAAAAGATGTTTACAAAGGCTTCTGTCCATACCTCTCTCTCCTGGATACCCATCTTTGCCTGGCCGTCCAGGGATGCCGTTTTCTCCTCTCTCCCCATTGCTCCCAGGGGGGCCTGGAGGACCTGGTGGTCCTGGTTCTCCTGGTTTTAACCTTTCTTCCCACATGGGAACTGGCTTCCTTGCGTGTTCATGAATGAATGAGTCAAATTTCAACACATGAGCTGAGAAGGCAAGACAGAAAATTAACGTTTCCTTGGCTGGGAAATTCAGAAGGGAGATAAAAATCAAAAGATGTCATCTAAAAAGGTACTTAAAATGATCAACTAGTGCTAAATAGCTGCCAGTCCAAACTGACAGCTTGAAGTCCAAACTGAAAGCCAGAAGATGAAGATGGGCACCTCAGTCATGACTTTGCTGCCTGACCTTGGTCAAACCACTATTTCTCCTCGTGCATCACAGCACAGGAGCTTTATAAAAAAGCCTCATCTCAAGAGGAATCAGCACACATCACCAAAAGAATTATTTCTTTCAAATTAGTTTCAAGCTTTTCCATTTAAGAAATAAAGAAGCCTCTGCAGAATAGCAAAGGACTTTACAAAGAAATATTTCACAGGTCTCTGTGCCAATGCCACCCAATAAAGCGACGTGGCACGTAGAGCCTGCGGTGGAACATTTGTTATGCACAGTGCTCAGCACAGCACAGGATGGAGGAGCTCCTGGGGTCACTTACAGCTTCATTCTGTCTCTCCTCTTGTTTTTTCACTACTGGAGAGTCACAAAACCATAAAATGACAGAATGGTTTGGGTTGGAAGGGACCTTAAAGCTCATCTTGTTCCACTACCCTGCCATGGGCAGGGACACCTTCCATTAGATCAGATTGCTCCAAGCCCAGTTCAACCTGGCCTTGAACACTTGCAGGGATGGGGAGTCCACAACCTCTCTGGGAAACCAGTGTCAGGGCCTCACCACACTCACAGGGAAGAATTTCTTCCTAATACCTAAAATTAATCTGCTTTCTTGCAGCTCAAAGCCATTTCCCTGTGCCCTGTCACTACATGAACACACTCGGGAGCTGGGCTGGTCATACTCACTCTGAATCATCCGCTCACAAGCCTGGCTAACAAGCTGGTAAATTGTGGCCAAGGACTGTGGTTCCCCCTAAAATGAAGCATTTTTTTTTAAATTAAGAAAAAAAGGAAGTATTAATATCTTTTAAAAAGGATCGATATCATAATGCATGATAGCTTTCTGCCCATTCATTTCCTCAGCTTGAGCTTCAGAGATATTAATTACTGTGAAATGCACCTCTATTTATTTATCATAAAGCTCTGAAACCAGAAAATTGAAATTGGAAACATCAATAATTGCTTTTCTCCTGCACATCAAAAAGCCCAGACCGAATCTAAATAATTACCAAAGCTACCAAAAAATGGAGAGCAAATTTCACCCTCAAATTTTATCAGAAAAGATGCTAAGTCTATAACTCAGTGTTCTGTGATATGTAAAACATTTAGTATGATCAGATATTACAACATCCTATCTTTGACTCGATCTTTTATGAATATTGATTCTTACTGTTACTGTATTCTGAATAAATCATATGTGAGGGGTCCTCTAGAAAGTTCAAGTAAAGTAAGGAAAAGTGGAAAAAATGTAAAAAAAAATGCTTAAAAATAAACACTGACTCTGTGAAAATTCATACCTAATGCACTGTGTACTTCCAGAAACATTTATAAAGCATACATGTCTGGCTGGATCACAGTGCAGATTATCCAGACCTTAAAATTGTGCTCTGCACAACAACCAAGGGAGGGGGAAATGGAAAGTTCCACTGGAAAACAAAACAAAACAAAACAAAACCAAAACAAAACAAAAAACTAAAACAAAGAAAGTATAGAAAAGGAAAAGCTGGTGGGATTGGAAGGACAATGCTGTTAAAAACTGGAATACTGAGGCATTAATTTGAGACAAAAGCACCTCAGCCCCATCTGAAGCCTAATTTGCATAAGCCAGTCTTGGCAAGGAACCTCAAGACTCCTAGCAAGTCATGGTATTTCTATTTAACCAAAAGTCAGGATGAGAAAAAACTTAATTTCCCAACAAAATAACCTTCCCAGGCAGTGTGGATGTCCTGACCTCCAAGGTTCTGTGCTGGGGCACAGATGACAATTATTACAAATGAGTCCCCTCGTTCAGTGCATTAAAACAGAACCATTCGGTGAAGAAAAGCAGGTTTGTTTTTTTCATTTTCAGCAAGGAATGGATTTTCTGTTGACATTTCTGCTTCGTTACCACAAATGATATTAAGGAGCTCTTGACTGCTTTGGGATTATTTATGTCCCATCAGCCACAGCCCGTGCAGGTGAACGGGAAGGCAACAAGCAAAAGGTATATGAAGTTATTCAGCACTAGAGAGGTCTGGCTCATATTTGTAAGCAAAGGTTGCAAATCAGGTTACCAAATCCACTCTTTTGAGTGTAGGATACAGTGACAGTGTTACCTGGCACCAGAAAAACTCACTTTCTCTCCTCTTTCTCCTTTTGGACCTGGCAGCCCCTATAGGAGAAAAAAATAAGATAAGGAAGAGCAGAAAAAAACACCCAACAGTAAATAAATGGGGATATGGGTTACATTAGTGTGACATGGAGCACAAAGTTTGTTTCTCACAGTCTTCTTGTTTGCTTGACCCCATGACAGTGACTGCAAGAGCTTTTAGTCCATAAGAACATTTTGTTTTCTTTATAAAGAAAAATAAGCAGTAAATGGAGCAGTGGTATAAGGACCAACAACAGGGATGGAGATTTCTGAGATGCAACCTTAGAATACATTTCCCAACAGGGAAGGTGGTTTTATCATCTGAGAAGAAGAAATATCTGTGGCATCTTGATCTGTGGCTGCACCTACAAGCCCAACACTGGCTATGCCAGCTCAGGACTGACTCCCTTGCTTTATTCTAAACTCTTACACCAGAAATTCATTTGGATATTGGATTTTGTGTAGCCTGTGAATCTCCAGAGGGCAAAGGGAGGTGGGATTTGTCGAATGCTTTATCAACAGTTTAGTAGCCTGGGCTTTGCATATCCAGGCACCTGCTTAAGAAGGATGAGTGTGAATTTAAACTATTCTTTAGGCTCTGAGGGAGAGCTGCTGGGGGAACAGCTTGTTTCCACTCAAATATTCCACATCTTGGCCTTCTTTGAGACCCAAAAGCAGACACTTACTGTTGGCCCAACATCACCCGGAGGTCCCTTCTCACCACTGCTGCCTCGGGTGCCTGTCGCTCCTTGGAAACCCTGCAGAGAGTACAGATTAAAAATCCAGTTATTTCCTTTCTTCTTCTCCTGTTCAAGGAGCTCCAGGGGCACCAGCAGTAGGAGCTTGGAGGACTCTAGCAAGGGCACTGCAGCCTTAAGTTTCCTGTCAGTACCTCATCTGTTGTTAAGAGGATATTGTGTGTGAGTCATGTTCACATCATTTCCTATTACTGTCTCAATTATGGCCAAGCCAGCAAAGCTGAGTTTTACCAACAAATTGCAATGTAGCTTATACCCTAAAGGCTTTAGATCCTTCATTATATATTCAGATTTAGACATAGCCTAGAGCACAACCCTTTTATTCAGCCTCCTAATACCATGTGGTTGTTTTCCCTTTAAGACCTATGTTGGCCTCTAATACTTTTTAACACTAGCAACAGCTTCGAGAGTGGGAAGTTCCCTCTTCAGTCCTCTCTTCTTTATCAAGTTTTTGTGTCATTTGGACCCTTAAAGGGAAGAAAAAAATAAGCCAAACCCAACTATTAAAAATATATTGTTTTATAATTTTCCAGCTATCACATTTAAGCTCAGTAGAGATTAGCAACTGTTCTGAACAGTGAACATAAAAGAAGTCTTCAAGGCACCAGAACAGCTTTCAGAGCCTCCTCTGAAGGCTACAGTGCTTTCCTTGTGTTCAGAAAGCTGAGGTTCAACCCTGCCAGCTTCACGTCTTCCCAGGATGAGCAAGTCAAAGTTATGAGCTGAATTCAACCTTGGGTCCCATAAATAACTTAGCACAACTACTGCCAAATTCCTTGTAACTCAGCGGTGAGACTCAGCCGTGAGAATCAGCAACTTATCAGGTCCACCATCCACCAACTAAAACCCAGTCTGGTTCAGTTTCCCATGTACAGTGAAGTGTACCTGTGGTGCCTTCAAATTAGCAGATGTAAATCAACAGATCTTAAGGTTCTGCCACTCTGGGCACAGCAGAGCACAACACACTTATCTACATCCAGCCCTGGCAGCAGGTATTGGCAGTGGTGTGGGCAATAAACCTTTCACACCTCCCTCCATCCTCCAGCTCCTGCTGATTTCAGTCTAACAAGCCAAATTACCTCAAACTCATCCCAACAGTTGGAAAACAGTAGCACTAGGAAAGCCAAAATAGCAAAACAAGCATTGCATTGCCGGGATAAATCTTCCTCAGGACTCGCCAAGGTTTTTCTTCTTACACAGAGAGTGGGGAAGTTGTGACCTGCACAATGTGCCAGGTATCCCCCATAGTGCCCCAAGAAGGGTTTTTGTCCTGACACATCCAGGTGAAACCCCAAGATTCTGCTGAGGAAGAGATTGTGGCATGGATCACTCATAATGAGTACTCACCCTTGGTCCAGGAGGTCCTGGAGGCCCCGCTGTGCCTTCTAGTCCCCTCACCCCCTGCAAAGCCAAATCCAGTCATTTACTCATGAAAGAATTCTGACAGACCTCATAAGCAGTGAGATGGTTTTCCCATGTGCTGCTTTTAATAAGAACTTGCTAAGAACGGATAAAAAAATTCATCTACCAAACAGTAAGAAAGGTGGCGCCTGCTCAGATTTGGCCAAACCTGAGATGACCCCATTTTTTCTCCCAGTCCCTCTGGCTTTGTGAGAAGACTGTTCACTTCTGCACTGAGTGCATTAGGACAACTGGATGTTGTGGTACACTCACAGCAGATTTTTAGGCACCCGTGCATGAAAACTCAGAGGTGAAATGTTTTACCTTTGCACCTTGAAGTCCATCCCTGCCTGGAGCTCCCTGCACACCAGGAATGCCCTGTAAAATCAGAATTGTTGGGTAAAGCTGGCATCTGATTATCATTGCCCTAATTCATCTTGTGACAGTGGACAGAAAAAAATTATGGAAAAAGAAACAGTTATTGTTTAAACAGAGCAAGGACTGTTATCCCAGCTTAAATTCCATTATACCTAGCTTCCAGATAGGTCTATCTTTCTTACCCAACTGACTCGGTGTCCCTTGGGAAAGTGATGACACTCCAAAATGAAAGGCAGTTCCCAAGCAGACAACAGCAACAACTCTGTGGCTTTTCAGTCTTGTTTAAAGTAGTTACTGGGACAAAAGGGTAAATCTTTGGGACAAGTAGAAGAAACGGTGTCTTTCATTACCTGCATGCCAGGACTTCCAGTGTCTCCTTTCTCTCCTTTAATTCCTGGTGGTCCCTTGGATTAAAACAGAAGCATTCAGTGAGGCACATGACAGCACCCTTTAAGGCAAACAGCATCCTGCTGCTCCACACCCGTGTCCCAGGTTGCTTCTGCTCCCTGCAGTGTTCCAGGGTAATTCACAGCCACAGCATGTGAGTGGGGACTCTGCCATCCCAGACATGCATGCAGAAGCTACTCCCTGCCAAGCAATGATGATCATTGGAAAGGAAAGTGCCTGAATATTCATAGAATATCCTGAGTTGGAAGGGACCCCACTGGGATGCTTTCAATAAAAGCCCATTAGTGAGAATCTGGACAAAAGCAGGCTTTGGCCAGAATGAGTAAGTGCTGGGCCTCATCAGCACAAAAAAAGATTGATCATCATCTCTCCCTGGTGCAGCTGTTCAGCTGCTGGTAAGGATGATGTAAATACACAGATCACAGCACTGAGACACCCATTTCTCATTGCAGAGAGCAAGTAACAAAAAAAGGCACTGGAAGAGATCACATACCACAGGACCCTGAACTGTGATTCCTTGGGAACCTGGAGAGCCTTGCTGGCCGCTGGGACCTGCTGGTCCTACTTGTCCAGGTGGGCCTGGTTCACCCTAAAACCAAAGACAAGAAAGCAGTCTCAAGGAAAGGAAGTGTTTAGTGCCTGCTCTCCTCATGGGCTGCACTGCTGACCTGGTTCAGCATGAACCATCTACAGGATTCAAGATGAAGTTGGGACAGTGAGGGGATCTGTAGTAACCTCAGCTGCCTTTGTCTTTTAGGTCCAAAGTTTTGATTGATCTTTCATGGGAGAAGAGAGCAAAGCTGCAGAGGGTGCTTTGCAGAATATGGTTCACCTTCCCAAGCAGCAGGTCATTCCTGTTATTCAGTGTGGTCTGAGAACAAAGGGGAATGTTCCTTATCCCATGGCTGAGATCTGCATCCATTCTCATTCCTTCCCCAGAATCTTTCCCCTCTAACCAGGCTGGTTTCCCAGAGGTCATCCCAAAGAAGGTGACCAGTGGGCTGCTCTGGCTCTGCCCTGTGTTGATCCATGGAGCCATGAACGCTTGCACCAGGGTTTGCTCCCATTCCCAGGGTGTGGGGATTGAGATCCAGCCATTCCTCAGGGCTCCTCCTGAGGGCTCTGTGTGGTTCTTGCTCTGCTGCTTTCCTCACACTGCTCTGCCCCAGAGCAGTTCCAGTCTGTCTGGTCCAGAGGCTTGGCAGCCAGAACAAGCACAGCACAAAGACTGACCATTTTCCAGCACAGCTGCTCTCAGAGGACATTGCTGACCACGTTCATTGCCTTAATTCAGCACAATTGGGCTCATCACCTCCATTTCCAAAGCCCAGCTGAGCATTTAATTCACAATTAGTGATCCCATGCTTCACAATGCGTCGTTAGGGCTCTGTTTGGGCTCAGCTTGGTGCAGTGAGACATCCCCAGCCCAAGGAGTCCAGCTCAGACCAGGAATGAACCCCCCCAGCTGCACTAACAGAGGGTCCTGCACTCCTGCTGCCACTCAGCCCGAAGCAAACAAAGCCAGAAGTAGTGCTGAGTGTCAGGACTCACCTTGGGTCCTGGCTCTCCCTGCTCCCCCTGAGGTCCTCTCCTCCCAGGGCTGCCCTGCCAGTGGGACACAAAGAACATCATCATATTTATTGCACTGTAGCCAGGAGCCTGGGGGACAGAACTTCACTGCCCACAGTGAGAGGTGTTTCCTGCCCCACAGAGGTCACAGCAAACAGGGGTAAGAAGAAAATTAATCAAGTCATCCAAGAAATGTGGAAAAGGAAAGAAGAAAGGAACAGCACAGCCCCTTGGTGACCAGCAGTGGGAAATCTACACTCACCCCCAGCAGGGAGAGAGGAAGTTTCAAACTTTCCAACCTCCCTCCGATTCCCCCTGCAAATCCATCCTGAGACAACATCACAAATGGGCATGGGAATACACTCAAAAAGAAAAAGAAGGGGTGCACACACCTACACCTCTTTGGGACTCTGTTGGGTTTTATAGTGTCACCCCAAGAGCAGAGACACGTGCTGAGATCAGGGACAGCAACCAGCTGTGGGAGACCTGGCTCAGCCCTGCCGAACTGCTGTGTGGGGAGAAGAAACAATCCTTCTGGCATAAACCAAGAGTGTGTGAATTTTCAATGTCTAAATCTGAAAGTTGCTATTCTTGAGTCTAAAAAAAACCCTGGATTTGAAATGAGAAGCACCTTTGGGAAAGGTGCTTTCAGAAGTGCCCAGAAAGTCATTTCACAAGTCAGCTGGACGTGGTCAAAAACACTCATTAGGGCAGCAATGAATACGAGGTGGGACATAGTCTTGCTAACTGGAGCTTTAAAAATAGCAATGAGTGCTATTGTAACTGCAGCAAATTACCAAGGGTTTAGTGGTGTGAGGATAAGGTTATGTGTCAAAACCCGATCTCCTCTAGTGCTTTAAACAGTCCTGCTCTTTAAGGAGTTGTCTGTGGAGATGCTTAAACCACAGGGCAATGCAAGTGGTAATTAGGCACTTAGGATATTGGAGCAAACTGTGACAGTGGAGTGTGCTGTTAATTAAACTTCCACCGGAATGAGCAAGTAATTACTCTGCAATGAGAAGCTGTTCCTTGCATGGAACTGAACTCACAGCTAAACCACAGGGCAATGCAGGAGGTGATCTGAGACCTTTCCCCTTGAGAAAGGAGGCAAATGTGTTTTTTTTAATGTTTATTTTCCAGGAGGAAAGTACCTGGAGTGGTTGAACTGAGGTGCTCTGGACAGACTGTCTGTCAGGTTTCAGCTGTCTCATGCAAATAAAAATGTTTTCTCCAAAACTTTCAAGATGCAATTTTTTTGATAACTGCTTCCTAGTGTTTAACTGGAATATTTTCTCCTGCTATTTAAACCCATGGTGACTCTCCAGCATTCATAATGGATAGGGTAGAATATTGCATTTGCCCTTTATCCCTGAGCATATTGCATATGTAATGACTGCTTTCTCTTCCCCCTCATCTCCTCAGGGTTTTCTCACAAGTGACATTCACTGAACAGAAAGAGAGCTTTGGGGACAGGCAGGATTGCAAAGTTTCCCCTTTCTCTTTACTCTGCCCACCCACACAGACACTTACAACAGTCCAATTTAATACAATATCCACATAGGATATTGTGGTGGGTTGGGCTTTTTTTTTTAATTTAAAGAGTTTCAGAGCCTACAATACAATGAAATCTCTGCAGACACAGAGGGTGACCTGTCCTCCCTCTCCTAAGAGGATTAATGTGGTACCAGGAACTGCTCAGCCTGTTCCCAGCTGCAGCTGTTGCATTGCCAGCTCACCACCTTCCCGTTTCATCAGCATCTGAAATCTGAAGGGCAGCTCTCAGACTTGCCCTGGCACAAGTAGGACCTCAAAGCTCCCTGAGATAGGGTGAGAGGAAGTGGCCTCAAGTTGCACCAGGAGAAGTTCAGATAATGTATGAGGGTAAATTTCTTCACCAAAACGGGTTTTCAAGCACTGGCCCAGGCTGCTCAGGGCAGGGGTGGAGTCACCATCCCTGCAGGGATTTAGGATGTGTAGATGTGGCACTTGGGGCCATGGTTTAGTGGGCTTGGCAGTGCTGGGTTAATGGGTGTATTCAATGATTTTAAGGATCTTTTCCAACCTGATCTATCCTGTGACTCTAAAGCCTCATGGAGCCCCAGGAGCACTTCCCTCATGCCCATAGTGCCCAAAAACCCACGAAGGAACAGCAGCCCCTGTAATATTCTGCATGGAAGGGTGAACTCACAGGGGGTCCTGGAGGTCCTGGCAAACCTGGACGGCCCGAAGTACAAGAGCAGGCAGGAGCCAAGGTGGGGCAGGTCTCCTCATCCCTCTGAAATGGAATCAAACCAAAGGGCCATGAGCAGCTGCATAGCAAGAGCAGGAGGGGTCATAAATAACATATTCAGTGTTTCAGAATTCAAACTTTCAGTTGAAGAAAAGCAGAATTTTTTTTTCTACTTTTTCTACTCCACTGAGATTTTTGTGAGCAATCAAGTGCTTTATTTTTCTGTCAAATAACAAGTTAAAAGAAACAAACAAACAAAAAAAAGGACCATCCCTACCTATAATGTGCAAAACACATACACTCCTTGCTATGTATTTATACACTCCATAAAGAAGCTTTCTGTGTTGAGAAGAAAAGTGAAAGGAAGAGTGGGAGATGTTGCGCCCCAGGGTGAGATGGCAGCAAAGCTGCAGGACTGTCAGGGCTGCTGTCACGGATGAGGCCGTGACAGGAGGCACAGACAATGCACCAGGATTTGAAGTTTTCTTTCTTTTTGAAGTAAACATAGTTCTGTTTACTTCACCAAGAAACACACTGATGTTATTCCCAAGAGAAGAGGAAGAAAAAATGTTTTCCCTCTTGAGTCTGTCAAAATCATTCGCAGCGTCACTTCAGTGCCACGGACTTGTTCCATCATCCCCAGTTTCATGTCAATAAGCTGAGTGGTCCCTCTTGTCTTACCAGTGCAGGGAGATCACAGCATCTGTCTTCTTCTGCCCCTGTGCTGCTGCACAAGATCTTCAAAGACTGCAGCTGGAACTGGGAAAAAGAGACAGCCTGATAAGAAAGTACCGTTGGCACCCACCATCCATCACCAAATCTCACGAAGTGACAAAAATAATCTTCAGTGATGATTTGCCAGGACTCTTCCATGGGATCTCAGCTATAATTTGTGCTGCAAAAAAGCCACAGTATGACAAGTACCCCCAGATACTGAGTGTTGCCCAAGCCACCAGGTCTCTGCCTTGCTAAGCAAGTCAAGAAGCAGCTTCACACCAGCAAAGACAAGTCTCCAGTTTACTCACAGCCCTGCAATAGCAGCAGGTTCTCAAGTAATTGGGCTTCAGCATCACCAAAATGGGAAAGCAGACTGATTTGTTCCCCTTGGGGACATGGAGATAAGAGTAAATGTGGCAGCAGCATTTCCCAGGGCAGATGTGATCCCCTCGCAAGAAATCCCAACCTGTCTCTCCCGCTGCATCCCTAACAACCAACACATCTTCCCATTCTGATTAACAAAGAAGCACACAAAGGCAAATAAAATAACGAGGCAGAGATTATTTTCCCTTTCCTTGACACCATTTCTCATCTTTTTTTTCTTTCTTTTTTCTTTCACTTCATGGATTTAACAACGAGCGTGCTGTACAGCCCAGGGAGGGTGACAGGCAGCATCTGGATATAGATGAGCCCTATAGATCAAGTGGCATTTAAAGATATCTTAAATTAAATGAGGCTCCATGATAACCAGTAATGAGACACTCTGTCTTCTCAAGGGCAGCAGAGCTGTGGAAGATGTGAAATGTTGCTGGGCTGGAACAGCAATGGGAGTAGGGACAGCACAAAGCTGTTCATTACTTGGCTAGACCTGCCTAGCTGAGCTGCAAGCAGGGAGAATTTGGGAGGGACGAGGAAAGCACAGATGCCTGCCTTCTTTGCCATGGACTTGTGATCAAATTGCTACTTATTAAGGAATTAAGTGAATAATTTTTGAATACCAATGTCACTTGATTTGTTACACAGAGGACCCCAGAGTTTACAGGCATTTCCAGTGTCCATTTTTCTCCAGGCATATCTCAGCATACCATATTTGTAGCTGGGAAGGCACATGGGACAAGGGCACTGATTTTACTGTGCTGCCTTGAGGCAAGGGGAGTTATAAATCACCTGATGAGCTGTTTTCCCATGGACTTCTAGATCTAAAAGCAGAGCCAAGGAGCAAAACCTTCACATCAGTGGTGAATGATTTCCTACAGCCCCAGCAGCACATTGTGAGTGATGAACTTGTCACTGTGCACATAATTAACACTCCTGTTTTGGGGGGCTAAGTATGGAACAGACTGCCAGGAGAAGGCATACACGGGTGTTCTTGCCCTGAGGACTGTTCTTTGGGCTGTCTCAGGGCAGGGCACTGAGTCCACACTTTCCCTTGTTCTTTCCCCTGGCAGGGAGCAGCATCTGAAGTGCTGTGTGATGGTAAGGACATACCCACGGGCTGGCATGCACTGTTTGGGTTGTTTTCTTTTCCAAGCAGCAGCTGATAAAGAGTCTCTATCCTGCAGACTATTTTCCTTTCATTTGCATGCAGATAGGCAAGTCCAAACACACTGGAGACTGAGGTGCATCCAGCCCTGCTGCCTTCAGTCACCAGCGTTTCCCAACATCACTCCATGGGGGCTGATGTGCACAACCTCCCCTTGCAGAAGCAATTCCCAAACCCTCCTGTCTGCTTCAGCATCTCAGTGCAGGAGCTGCACCTCCCCGGTCCCTGGAGGATGCAGCCAGCAGAAGGCACCTCTGGGACACGCCCACGCTGCTGCTTGTGATCCCCATCCCCAAACCCCGGCAGGAGGGACAAGAGCGCTGGCTGTCCCGGTGCTGGGAAAGCTCATTAAACCCGCAGGGATCAGCGGGATCAGAGCACGGCCGTGCGTCACAGCGGTGCTGGGAGGCATTCAGAGCGAGAGTGCTGTGGGATGGCACCGCTCTCCATCTGCCCAACCCAGCCAGTTCCAAATGGAGCCCCCACCCATCCCCTGCCAGCACCCACCACTGGGACTCACCGGTGCAGACCCGCTCCGGGGCCCTCTGGTCCTGGTCACTTTTCCCAGCATGGTGAAGCCGGCGGTGGAGATGCTGCCGACGGTGTTGATGGGTTTCTCCGCTATTTTCTTACAGTCCAGATAGAGTTTGATCTTGAAGTGGCTCACGGCCACGTGCACCTGGGCAGCAGGTGGAAAAAGGCGTGTTGGAGCTCTGCCAGGAGATGAGGGAGTCTCTTACGGACAGCAATGCCTTCTGCCCGCTTCCCAGACTGCTGCTGTTGGTCCCCCTCACCTTTCCTCAGGAGAAGGCTTTCTGGACCTGTGGTATTAAACACCTCAGTCTTCAGAACTTAGCTGAATAATGACCCTCACCACAGATACTGTTGGAAAGTGCTCATTGTGCATTTGGATGGAAATCCCTTTGCTCTGAGGACCTAGATAGCCAAACCCCCGCCCTGCTATGAGCGATAAAGTGGCTTTCTCACAAGGCTGGATTCTTTTTTCCCTTGTTCCAGCACCAAATGGTCACCAAAATCCAAAATTTAAAAAAATAAATAAATTTGATTTTTCATTTTTTCCTCATTATTAAGGCCTAAAAACCACCTTGATTTTTGAGTTTCTGGGGAAAAAAAAGGAAAGTAATCAACATGTGGAAATTATATTTTGATTACAAGGTAAACCTAAATTCTTTACAATTATAACTTTCAGCACATCAAAGAGGTCTGTCAGTTCCCTGGCAATCGGGATGCAAAGCATTTGGATAATCACTCCTCACTTTGAACAATACACATTGCTGGCACTCCCAGACCAGAGTGGGATTGTGAGCCACATTTCTCCCTCTTTTGATAAGGACCTTATGAAAGCTCCCATAGAATATCTTCTTCACTTCCTGATGGTCAAAGGAGACTTCCTGTAAATCAGCCTTGTAGTCATGATTGAAATAGGTCAAGGATTTCTTACTGGCTACGGGGGAAACAGAACAAATAGCAGCTTAGAATTAAAAGAGAAATTGATTTTATCCACAGACACAACAGCAAATAATTGGACTTGAATAAGGTGGAAGATTTCATATGCTATCATGAAACACTTCTAAACACTGGAAAACTATATATATAAAAATAAAGAATAGGTTAGAAGCAGAATAAAAATGAAAATACGTCTTTTAATTGCACCTCATTTTTGAAATGCAAGGTAGGCAGCAGCTGCTGAGTAACAAAACCATTAAAACTTTCCAAGTGAACCCCAAAGCGAGTTCTGCTGCTCACAAAATGCACGCAAATACCTGAGCTTAATGTGCTCAACAAGAAACCTTACGGTCAAGGTTAACCCCCAGGAGAGGCTGGAAGTCCTCATCCGTTATCTGCCACACGGCAAAGGGCTCCTTGGGGGTGTCGGGCAGGAGGCGCAGGAGGATGCTGATGGTGTGCTCGGGTGGGATGGCAAAGAGGTGGATGTCACTGCAATGAGACAAGCCAAGGAGACATCAGTGACTTCAATCAACAGGCAACATCCTCCAGGCAGGGCTCGTCCAGCGTGTTTCCTGGGCAGGGTGGCCTGGAAAAGGTTGGATCCCAAGAGTTGATCGTGATACACCCAGAAAGAGCCTGGGCACTATTTGTGCATCCCTCTCAGGCTGTTGAGGTCTGTGCTGAGCGATGAGCACTCATGGGCCTTCCCCTCGTGCCTGGGGGATGCTCGGGTCAGTGTCAGCCCATCACTGCTGGAGCTGCCTTAGGGAATGCCAAGGCACAGCGAGTGCAGCCTGAATGCTTTCCAAAACAGAGCCCAGCAGAGGCTTACAAAACACCCCTGCCAGGTTCCAAAACACTACCCCAGGTCTCCTTTTCAAGAAGGAGGAATGTTTGTCATATATCATGGGGTAAATCTTTAAATCTTGGCAGAAAACTCTTGGCTTAGGGACATGGTTTAGTGGTGGACCTGGCAGCACTAGGTTAAGGGGTGGACTCAATGACCTTGGAGGTTTTTTCCAACCTTAATGATTCTATTAGTCTAAATCAGCATAAATACCCTTCAGGGATAAGCACTGAGCCCACAGAAAAGCCCCCACTGGGTCCCCACATCCCAGCTGCAGGATTTAGGCTCAGCAGTGAAAGGATACAAGGCAATTGAGGAAGGTCAAACTGGTTATGCCTGAAACATGTCTGTAATCTGAAACAGGACACATTTGCATGGGCATATACACAACTCATTAACCATCTTTTCAGGACTGAATCATAAATAATACAAGGTTTTTCTTTCTTTTTCAATTTCTGAAGGAGTAATGTCCTTGGAATGGCCTCTATAACAGCTGAACAAAAGGATTTGCCCATCGTTTTCCGAGTATTTAGACCAAAGAGTTCTCTGAATCTCCCTCACTCTGTTTACTCTAAGGAGCTTTGCTTCTTTAACTAAGATTAAGCAGAGCCAGTGCCTCAGTAATTAGACTTTAAACGAAGTAGCAATGAATGTCAGGAGTCAGATCACTCCAGATTCATAATCATAAAAAATGAATGAGGTCATGGGAGCTGCCTGGCCCGCTTGGGACCCTGCGGAGACGCTTCGTACGCAATGAAATGGGGTCAAGTCACAACCCAGAGTCAGTGGTTCCTCCGTCTCATCAATACAGCCTGAGCTGCAGAGAGCAGCTATCAGAGTAATGTTTTCTAAAGCAAAGATCTCTCTCCAAACCAGAGGTGCTGGGAGAAAGGATTGAAAATGAAAATGTGACCTCAAACTGCCATCGCTGAAGAGTAGGTGGCTGTGGACAGAATGCCTAAAGAATGGTGCAGTGTCCATACGTGACATGATCCTGATGTCCATCACAGCAACTAACACTGCTGGAAAAAGTGATTTCGTAGAAATGAAAAACATCACAGTGAAAATGTTTGGCTACACAAAAGATGTAATAAATGCTATTGTGTCCCCTTAACTTCTGTGTGACATGTTCCAAATCAACTTAAGGAAAGTCAGGAGTTTATTTATAAATACATTAGTTAAAAAACCATCTGGCATTCTTTTCAGTCTGCCAGTGGTTTGATTTAGCTCATCTTTATAATTTCATTTTGAAGTTGTCAGTGGGGGCTGCATAATTATCCCCCAAATGAGTGACCTTCCTTTCCTGTGCACACAGCTAATGTTCATGCACGAGTCTGAGCATGAAGGTGACACCAGTCACTGCTCTGCTCCCACCTGGTCCTCTGGGTGAGCTGAATGTCTCTGAACAGGGTGAACGTACGGGAACCGCTGAACACGAAGGGCTCCATGGCCACGCCTTTAATGGAAGAGTATTCCTTCTCTACTAAGCCAAAAACTTCCATCATGTCAAACCCTGGAAAGAGACAAACAGGAAAATCGGTGATTGGAAAAGAATGAAAAAGAAGTGTGTTTGAAGAGCAGGTAGAATTAGCATGGAGAAGGCAATAGGTGTAAATACATGGCAACATGACACCAGCAAGACTGTCCAAACTTGAGTGTATCCCACAAGTGGCAGCCATGGAAAATAAGTTTGTGTCTGTATCCTCTGTGCACATTTTCTGTAGTCTCTTCCTCTCGGAGGAGAGTGGACTAAAGATGGAGACTTTCACAATTGTGTTTTCAGATCTTCAGAATGAAAAACAAATGAGAAAGACGTTACTCCAACAGTTTCTCCTTTTCAACCAGACACAAAATATTATCTTCAAATGACATGGGATCAGTCCAGTAATTGCTAGCAGGGAGAGAGAATTATTCCTGCTCTGAAATGCCTTATATACGAGTGTCAGAAACTGAGGAAAGAACTTTAAAATACAAGCATTTCCATTTCTCTCTATTTTCACCAGACACCCGGGGGTGACCTGCCTTATGTGGTTTACAGATTCTCCTCTGACACCTCTGACATCGCCTCCCTGGCTCATGCAGCTTCATCTCTCCCAGTTCCAATTAAAGCTCCGAGTCATTTTGTTCATTTCAGTTTTCTTTTCAGTGAGACAAGATCTCACAATTTGGATTCTTTCTTAGTTTATCTGAGTTTGCAGCAGTCTGGGTGGAGTAGATGGTTCCTTCTTTAGCAAATGGCTTCTGCATCTCCATAGACAGGGCAACATTGCTGAGAGTCTCCCAGGCAGGGCTGCACATCCCTGTGAGCTGTGAGGGTCAGGGCTGGGAGTTGAGCAAAGATGAAGTGACTCAGCCACAGGGTAACCAGAGCTGAGACCTGGAGCCAGTTTTCTTGGTCTCAGCTGTATCACAAAACTCTCTGGGAAGGAGGTGATACACTTTATAAGCAGAACTAATCACCTTCTGAGTAAGAAATTCTTACAGCAACCCCAACAGCATGAGCAGCTGTTGTGGCACAAACAGCAGAAATGGGAACTGCTGCCCTAACAAAATCCATCCAGCCTGGCTGCAGAGAGCTCCTCGGGCATCTATCCCTTCTCAGAGGATGCAAAGGTGATCCTGGGGACAAACTGAGGGGGTTTTGTGTTTGACAGACTAAAGGAGCCTGCATGAGTTAGGAATTTAAATCCTCTTGACATTCAATGGCTGTTTGAAGCTACACTTCCTTAAGGCCAGTGAAAATCCTGGCATTAAGCACTAACAGCAGAGAGCACGAGCTGGTGGAGCACGAGCCATTGGGAATACCAGTACCACTGCAGAATATTCTTCTACCTGATAAAGGATATTTTCCAGTTTTGGTCCTCATACTTCTCCCCTTTTCCATGGGACTTTCCCCACACACACACATGCTTAGATTTTGTGTGTGTTTCAAAAACCAAGACCAGGGGTGTGTTCAGTCACAGCCCAGCAGCACCAGGGCTTGATCTGCTACTGTTACCTCGTACGGAGCCCTCGGCAGAGGAGATGGTGGGACAGGCTGTGAGAACAAAAAGAGAAGGGAAAAACTGTTAGAGGAAAACAAAGGCAGTAAGGGATTATGGAAGCAAAATGAACACAGTTCCTCTAGGCAAAGCAAAGGAAAAACACAGAAGACCTCAGAATATTCTGTAGCTTAAATCAGAGTCTGGAATTCAACTTTGTTTATCTATCTATGGAGAAAGAGAGAATTTATGCTTATGCAAACATAAAAGTTTGTTTCTTGGCTTGCCCATCACAAAATAAAAATACTGTCTTTCATCATCAAACATCTTCATGATCACTTTCTTCTGACTGACTCACCTGGCACCTTATGATATGAAATACAAGGGAGCATCATGTTTGGCAAATTTCTCTTTAAAAACAGACATCAAAGCACGTTATTTTCTTTTTAAAACAGCTCCTCAGTGATGTTGTAAAAGAAAGATATCTGCAATTCCAAATTTTGTACCTGAAACTCAAAATACACACAGCAAAACTATATATCTCAGCTTGAGAGTCTGGCTTTTGAATTCTTTCAGGAGAAAATTCTTTGGGAGTTTCGGCCGAGTTTTGCAGGATGTGTTACAGAAATTCCCTTGGTGAAACCTCGGAGATGCCACGGGACAGAAAGCAAAACCAGAGGAGCAGACACTGGGATGTGAAGCTGGAACACGAGGCACCAGGGGTACGAGCTCTCTGATCAAAATGCTCAGGTGAGGGGGTGCTTTAGAAAACAGCTCACGAATGCTGCTTTCAATTATCTGCTGCCATGTAAATCCCAGGCCATGGATGCCAGATGGAGCTGGGACAAAGGGAATGCTTGACGCAAAACGAGAAATGTCCCTGAAAATCAAGGACACTTGACAAGATTGGCTGTTTCACAAACGGTTTTCTAGGTCATCAGTATAATAGAATCCAGGAGATCATTATACTGAGGCTTTGTTGCAGCCTTGCCATTCTTGCATCAATGCCATTTCGTAGCCCAGCAGAAAATCAGGCCTTTCAATTTTTCTTACCTAACTTTTGCAAAATGTGTAAGAAATTTAAAGCGTGTGACTTACCCTGCCCAAGAGACCTGAGATTCCTGAGTCTAGAGGAGTTTCAATGCCATTCTTCAGGATTGAGAAAGGGCATGATTGAGAATGACTCTGATAGTCATGAGACTGCTGAAGCCAGGATTTAAACCCCAAAGACTTACAAGTTGCCATGACCTCCATTGTTCAACCTGATGTTTAGTTTTATATATACATAGCACAATTCCCATAGAACTGGGTGTAAAACTATTGAAGAGGTCTATGGAAATCAGTTGAAAAATCAGTGTCTGAAACTTGAGCCTCAAACCCATCTCTTTGAGCTTGACCAGCTTGACCCTGGTTGTGGAGCAATGTCCTGCATTCAGGATAATCTGACTTACATCTCCTACTTGTACACAGCTCTTTCCCCAGCCTTGAGCATGGGCCATCCACAGCTCCTCTGGGCAACCTGTGCCAGGGCCTCACCACACTCACAGGGAAGAATTTCTTCCTAATATTTAATGTAAACCTGCCCTTTGTCAATGTGAAGCCATTCCCCCTTTTCCAAGCCCATGTAAAAAGTCCCTTGGAACTGAAGAATGGTGAAGAAAACACAAAAGAAATGCCCCCAAAGTCCCATAAATAGGCTGCAAACTTGTCCATTTTCCAGGTATCTGACTTTCTTCCTTGGGAGTCGGTGAGCTCATTCTGACCCTTGTCCAGGCTCCAGAGAGGGTCCCTCTCACTGACATCCCTGGCAATTCCCACCTCCTTCCCAGGCTGGTGGCACTGGGATTGCTCACAGCTCTTTGATCTGGCAATGCTCAAGCTTAGGTGAACCGTATCTGAGGCAGGGCAAGGATCCCTGACTTCTGCTTTGAAGATTTTTCCCTAGACTTTCCAGCCTGGGATTCCTCCTGCCTTGTTATTCTCTTTGTTTTTCTGTTTTTTCTCCCCAAATCCCAGCCCAGGGCAGTTATTCACTGTACAATAAACATTGCTCCCTGCAACTTCAGACCATTTCTCTCAATAATTTGTTTATATATCAATATTGGAGTCTTTTACTGCACATCCAACTGTTTTCTCAGCATTGCTACATATTTCTCGGATTCCTCAAAAAAAAAAGGTATTTTATAAAACATACAGAATTTAATACTTCTACTCTTGTCTTTTCAGCTTTCATAGCCCAACAGCTATATTAAATTCTACAAGGTGACTCATCAGCCTTATGGGAGGATTGTTTTCTGCTTGAAAGTTCACAGGACTTTTCCACTGTGATCTGAACACCTCAAGAAACCATTTGAAAACTTAATCCTATATGTTCTTTGTTGGTTAAAAACTAATCATTTTTTCATCTAAGCTGCTTCATTCTTCAATCTTTACTTCTCTCAATAAATCTTAAAACTGAAATTTTGTTTGGAATAGTTTCAAATAGTCAAGAAAAGCCAGTAATGACATAATATCTGTATTCTAATATTTACTTCTTAGTAACTTTTTATGACCCTGTAAATTCAACATTTCCTCTCTAATTCATTTCCTAGTTTGCTCTATGAAATGCTATGAGAACAAATTAAATTTAATAAGGGACTTTACAGGGAGTTCTAATTTGAAACATGTCATCCTTCTCTTTGCTCCATTTTGGTCAAGTTGTACAGAAATCCTATAAATACTATCAGTCTTTTTACTAAATGAGTCTGATTTTAACAAGTCCTGTGGTTTCTGGTTGTCCTTGGACAGTCCCCATGGGTGTCTGTCAATAACCAACTGACAGACCTGTTCCTCTGCAGAGCCCACACTGTGCTGTTTGCCACTGAATGAAAAACAACAACAGCAAAGCAGAACTTTAGAGGAGATCATTTACCCTCTGGTTTAGGTGGAACGAATCCTCGTATTGAAGGGAATTTAGACAGCACTGGAGCTGAAAAAGAAAACAATCGTAGAATTACAGAATCACTAAGGTTGGAAAAGATCTCCAAGGTCATCCAGTCCAACCTTTGACTCAGTACCACCATGTCCACTCAACCATATCACAGAGTTCCACATCTACTTGCTCTCTGAGCATTTCCAGGGGTGGCAACCCCACCACTTCTCTGGGAAGCATGTTCTGATGCTTAACCACTCTTTCAGTGAGGAAATTTTTCCTAATATCCAGCCTGAACCTCCCCTGGATGCCACTCGTGAGCTCTGTCATTCAGGACTGTGATTCCTGGCGTGAGACCCGGAGGGCCTTCCCCCCTTCCCACTCATCCCAGAACTGTCTGGAGTACAGAAATTGGGCCTGGATTTTCACTTTTCAAATCCCTGAGTCTGAGCTGAGCAAAGCCCTGGCCTCAGCCAGAGCCCAGTGCAAGTGAGGACATTTCTGCCCCAAGAGAGACTGCCTCAAGACTGATAGATGGAGGGCTATGAAGAACATGCACGTCCTGACAGATACATTTACCTGTCCGTCCCGTTGTGGATGTGCTCTCGCTCTCTCCCGTGTAGTGGATGGCAGAAATGGTCACTTTGTAGGCTCTGTCAGGCAGCAGAGGCTGCAGGGTCACACTGCTGCTTTTGCCAGAAGCCATGATCTAAAATGGGACGAAAAAAGAGCTAAATGTGTGGGCAGGCTTCTCATTCTAGCTCTTACTCACACCCCAGAGTTAGGTACAAGAGTTCTGGTGTCAAGTCCTGGGATGTGGGGCAGTATCCCTGCTCATTTCAGCCAAGGAAGCCTGTTGCTGTTGGATTAGACATGCCCAGGGGAAAAGCATTTACCTGTGTGAAGACCCCAATATTCCCCATAGAAATACAGTGAAACTGCCTTAGAATAACCAGTCTGCATTTACATAGAAAATCTGTGGTTTAAAAGGATGATGTTTAACCTCCCCAAGTCAGTAAGCATATCCCCCACCCTCCTCTGCCTCCAAAAATTCCCCAGCCCAGTTCAGGGAGCAGAGAAAGCTGCATTATTAGTGGCTCTGATGACATAAGTATCTTAATTACAAAAAAGCCTTGGGGTTGTGTTCACAAAGCAACACATCAACAGGAAGAGGTTTGGTTTTGTAGTCCTGTGAACCCGACATCCTCATGGCAAACCCAACTGGAGGGAGCAGAGTTCCCCTGAGAGTGACACTGTCCCCTTGTGCCTCTGGCCCAGTGCCTGTCACCAACAAAGGATCTGGAGATTTACCGTCTGCTGGGCACCAGCGTCAGACACGGGGCTGTAGGTGATTTTGTAGTGCTGCACGCGGCCGTCAGGGGGGGTCCAGTGGACCTGAAGGCTGGTGGGGGTCTCGGAGTCGATGAAGAGGTTGGTGGGTGGGCTCCGGGAATCTGCACCAGGGATTAAAGGTGAACGGCATAAAAGGTGGGTCGTGATTCCCGAACGCTTCAGGGCTCTGCTGTGCAAGAAACCAACGCTCAGGGCAGAAAGAGCCACCCTGGGGACCAGGCAGGAGAGAAAGCACAGCCACTCCCCCTTCTCTGGCCCTGCACTGTGATGTGTGGACGGGTCCAAACAGGTGACGGGCTGAGCCGCAGTCAGCCAGAAGAGGGTTTGTCAGAGACCAAAGCTGAGCAATTTTTAATTATGTAAATGCGTTTCCTTCCCTGGGGCCCTGCTGTGCAGCGAACTAGACCTGAGGACAGAGGCTGTTATGCTGGAGTGACTTCTCTGAGCAGAAACTGAGCTAGTAAGGGAAAGGAAGAGGTGGTTAAATCAGTTCAAACAAGGGGGCTTGAGAGCAGGGGCTCATATAATCCTGGGGTTTGTTTCCAAGCAGTGTCTCACTCAGTATAAAAACATGTGTCTGGCCTTCAACCCATGCTGGTGTGAAGACACAGAAGGCTTGGACACAGAAAAGGAAGAATTTATTCAGAGGAGACTGAAAATGATGGATAAGCCCTAAAGAAAGTCAAGGACACACACCCAGGCAATGAGATTTCTGTTCTGCAGTTTTACCTATAAGGATCTTCTGCCCACCCAGCAAAGTGTGGGGTGACCTTAGAGCATAGGTTAAGTGAGGATTATTTGCATCTTCATTGATTCTCCTTGCCTTTTCTGTATAAAATGAGCTTACTTTTACTGAGGCTGAACCAAGACTGCAGCAGCTGAATCAGGCTGGAGGCTGTTGCTGAGCATCACCGCAAGGTAAAACAGAGAAGAAAACAAGTGTGGGAGGTAAAGTCACTTCAGCAGCACTATTATTAGTCAGTGCTCTATGTCTGCATCTTTGCTGGCTGCACTGGTTGTTTCCTTCAGCTGAGGTAAGTGCAGACTCTGCTTAAGTGAACTTTGAAGGGAAAGTTAGGGAAAGTCTTCTGAGTCCGGTTCATTCCAGAAAGCCCTCAGGCCTGGCAGAATTTGATGGCATGGACCTGACAGCCGAGGGAAAGGTCACCTCCTGAAGCTGCCCAGGAGGATAGAAGCATCTCTGACACAGAGGACACCATCTGTGTCTTCTGTAACCTCTCGAACCTCTGCTCCTCCAGAGGAGGAATCCCAGCCTGCCCCAGGTCTAAGCAGCATCACAGGCACATATTCAAATAAGAATTAAACACTGTACTCCACTCCATTAAAATGCTCATCTGCAATGATTATTATGTATACTTAATATAAGCCATATTTTTTTCCCTGCTACATTGGGTTGAAGCTTCCTCCCCACATTTCAAACCTGTTTATTTGCCACGTATGCTCTGCTGGCAGGAGCTCATTTTGGAGTGGGATAAAGAGCTCGAAGACATTTCTCAGCCCTAGGCTGGAGATGCTGCTGGCACAGCTTAGCTGGAGGAATAGGGCACATAACTTCATAATTACACTTGAGTGCAAAGGCACCAGAGCAGCTCAGCCCAGCTCCAGCAGCAGTTCCCATCCAAACTGCTCTCTCCTCGTCCTTCAGAACTGTTTCATTTTTCTCAAGCTCCTTTTCCTCAGCCTGGGTGAAAGAACTCTCCTCAATACAAAAGAGGTCCCTGTCTGCTTCTCACCAGGACCAAAGCCACCCCTTCCAGCATTTTCCAAGGATCACCATTCAGCAACCTCTCCATGTGCCAGCAGGCTCCTCTTCCAGAAAGCATCATCTGCACACCCACGTGCTTTCACAGAAGGTTTGTGTTGAAGTACCATTAAAGTTTTTCATTACTATGACAAATGATCACTGTGTAAAGCCTTTGGTCAAGGATAAGGACTTTGTTACACTTGACAAGTTACACAACATACTGAAAGGAGAGCTCTCAACCCAAATGAGAATTCAGTCTAAATATAACAGAGAGACAAGAAGAAACATCAGAACCATGGATAATCACACGGTAACAATTTTGTTGTCCGTGGGAAATACATCACTGTGCTTTTGTTCCTGCTCTGCCTCTAGAAAAGTCTGCAGGGAAAGGTTTGCTAACTGGGTTACTGAAAAATAATCCTAAACTTTTTCCTTTTTTTTTTTCCTTGTCAAGACTGAGAATTGGAAAAAATCCACTTCTTCCATGCATTTTGTGACAATTAAAGCACTCCCTTTGGCACCAGGTTTTTGCTTGGGTTTCAGGCTCATGTAGGAATGAGGCAATGGCAGAAAGGGACCAGACTTGTGGAAGGAGAGAGGGGGATCCCAGCCCTCCCTCACTGGCACAGCAGCAGGGAGGGGTGCCCTCCTCCTGGAAGGACACCCAGACCACCTGGCACATCTCAGTTATCTATGATCTTACTCCTTGTAAGTAACTAAATATTAAAAAAAAAATAAATTTAAAAGACATGACCTGAGTCTTTCCAGCTACACATCTTAACTCCAAAAGTAACTTTTACCCCTCCGTGCTCTCTCTTAATATTAAATTAAACAATTACATCTTAAACACTAAGTGCTGAGCAAGATAAGAAGAAGGGACCTGAACCTTATCCCTGCCTCCAAATTTTGTTTCCCTTCCAGCTGAAGCTATTCACCCCTTCTGAATTCATAAAGTGACACATCCCAAACTGCAACTTTGAAACAACCTTTCTTCCAACGAGAAAGATGAGAAACCTCATCCCAATCCTTCCAAATGACATGTCAGAGTGATGAATGTTGCAGGTTTTCATAAGGGGATGAGTTTCTGTTGTGTTTTCTGTGAGGGATTGGTGTCTGCAGGGCCCCATGGGTGGAACCCATTGGTCTCAAAATGGGCATTTCAGGTGGGACAATAGGGATTAGTGGTCCTGAATAAAATGACCTTGGTGTTCTCACCTCATCCCCAGGGGAGGAACACAGTACCATTTCACAAAACCAGTGCACAAAGAGCATCCCTCTGACCTGGCTTTTTTTTTTCCCTTCACCTTCAAAGAAGTATTCCTTGGAGGATGAAGGACGGGGAGAGAATCTTGTGTTACCAGGGCTTCCTGCTGAGTTTCACTTCAGTCACTGCCCTTAAACTTCAGCATTTCTTGGGAATTCTATCGAGACATTTTGAAGAAAAACTTTGTGACTTGACCTATTCTTATATAAAGGGATGTTGCCAAGAGAGGAAAAGAGAAAAGCAATGATGAAAGAAAGAGTGGTCTCTCAACCTCCTCTAACACGTACTTTTGGTTTTGTTCAGCACAACCTGATCAGTGCTACTCACCAGGCTTCAACCCGAAGTCTCTGCCATCCTGAGGCAAACCAGATAGCTTTCATTGGTGTTTCAGCCCCCAGAATCTCATTTTGTAATGAAAACTAAGGGAGAGGGCTCAAAAATCAAATTAAGGGGGTTAGGTTTCCAGATAATTTAAGTGGTTGCCATGCTGTAGCTGGATGAGCTACTGTTCAGCAGCTCTGACATGTAGGTTGACATGGTTGGACATCCTGACCACTCAGCACAGTGTGAGTGGGTCACTTCTGCTTGAAGAAGTGAAGATTTGAAGTACAACCACATCTCAGAATTTCCCATATCCTACAGAACGCCACATCTTCCCATACATCCACTGCACAACCCTGCAGCAACTTTCTGGCACCCCCAAGTTTCCTCCGCACTGCCTCAGACCAGCACTGGAAATCACCAGCCACCCCTTCCCCTGAGCCCCTTCCCTGCAGGCACTTCTTACTTTAAACATTAGGAGAGAATTACCACCAAAAGCATTAATTTCATGTGCAGAGGTTGGCTGGGAGAGGCGTGGCAGTGCCCTGACTGCCCATGCAAAGCGACCAGCAGCACCCAGGCACTGAGCCCCCCCTGCACACACCTGGTTTCTTGGAGCACTTGGCTTTCTTCGTGCAGAAGGCAAAGCCTGACATCCCCCAGGCATCCTTGCCCCTGAACAAGGACAGCAAGCTGACAAGCAGAAATCAAATTGCTTTCCCTGTCCCACTGGGCTGCCAACAACAGCAAAGACTGGCTTGTTCCAGTGTGCCTACCAGGGCAGCGTCACGTGTCTTTGGCAGTGGGCTGAGGGAGCTCCACTGACATTTCATAATTCTCCACATAAAGCACAGTAATTAATTTTTGAACCCTCTAAACAGCTCTAACTGTCCATTTATCATTATATATCTGTAAGATGCTTGCTTTCCTCTTTTTTCTTTTGTCAATATGTAGCTCCAAGGTACTTGTCTGAGTTAGCTTTCTATAAACATATGTTATTATTATTTACTGTTAATAAAACCTGAGCTTCTTATTCCAAGAGTGCCATTTACTTTGAGCTTCATCAGTTCAACACCAGCCTAAATGAGTTTTTTCTGCAAAGGAGGTTGAGAGCTGAGAGATGGAGGAGGAGGACTGCTGTTGTTGAATGGATTGCATTCCATTCACTGCCAACAAATCCATTTTACACGCAATATTAATTACGAGGACCTCTGGGAGTGCCACTTTTTAACCTCCTATCCTGCCTGTACAAAGCCAGATTTAGATAATGCTTCCAAGGCAGAGTCTGCCTGCAGGATTCTCTCCCATTTTTGTAAGTGCCCTCAGATGAAGTACAGCTCAGCAATGATTTAGCTGAAGAAATCCTCACCCTCCTTAACAGACAATGTTTTACTAACAGGAAACATTCATTAGGCAGCACAGTGACAGGTTCAGCTGAACACCCTGCAGAAAGCCAAGTCATTTGAATCAATACACTCCACAGAAGCAGAGGAATGCAAGAAATGTGTTCTACATGAAACACATGCAAGGGTATCAGTTGCCTTTAAATGCACCAGGTTGATGTGTTTGCCCAGCCTATTTTTGTCAGGACAAATCAAGAACACTTTTAAGACAGAGAGCTAAATATCTGTAGCCTCTTTTAGATATTTGAGATAGGGTTTTCAGAGCTAGAGTTGACCAGGTCTGAGTTGCTAGTCTGATGAGATCTGAGGCATCCCATGGCCTGTTTGTTATCCCTGGGCTGTGGATACCCATCACTCATCACTTACTGGTCCTGTGATGAACAGAAACTGTGTCGCTTCGAGCACCATCTTTGTAATAGGCCCAGATGGATATTTTGTAGTCAGTGTTCTTCTGCAAGCCTGGCAGGACAGCTGTTGCCACATTTCCAGCGATGGAGAGCTGCAGCAGGGAAAGAAATGAGTCAGTCACATTCCCAGGCATCCCCAAGCTGGTTCATGACATCCAAGTGGCTGGCTCAGTGATTGCCCATAGGCACAGATAAGTTAGCACTGGGCTTTGGGGACAAAGTGTTCTGTTTGGGGTTGCACACAAGTCAGCAAAGGCAAAATTCCATCCCTGATTAATGCAGGGCAGATGCCCATGCCTCACAGCCCAGTTATACTGAGGAGCTCCTTCAGTACCACAACACAGTGTTTGACAGTCAGCCTGCCTGGAGCACAAAATCCCTTTGCTGAATTTCCAGCTTTTAGGAGAGCTGTGAACAGAAGCCCCAGTACGCCACTGTTCCAGCCCAAATGTGAAGCACTGCAGGAAAGACTTGTGTATTTAAGCCACCATTTGCTGTTTGACCTCACATTCAAAATAGGGGATTGAGATGGAAAAGGTCACCTGGTCCATTCCCTGCCCCTTCTGCACCAGCTCTGTCCCTGGTCATTCTCCTCTGTCTGCTTCTCACTTGGACCTCATCCTTCCTGAAGACCAGCATCCCAAAAGTATCAGTGCTTACTAGCTCTGAGGAGAGCAGAAGTAGCTTCACCTGTCTCAGAGGCAACACCTTTAGCTATAAATGCTTAAGTATTGTCTTTTTCTTGTCCACAACCACTTGACATTGTGGGCTGTTGATTCTCTGCAACCCTGGATCTTTTTCTACTGAATTGCTTCTTAGCTATTTGTTCTACATCCTGTATACCTGTAGTTAATTATTCCTGCCTAAGCTTAATACTTTCTGCTTGTCCCTATTAAATTTCATCCTTGAGGTTTTCCAGAACACTTGTGCAATCTTCCCAGAGCCTGTAGGACTCCTCCCTGCTGTGCCTCCTGCATCCAGCGCTCAAGGTGACTGCTCCACTGAAAGCCAGACCCAGGACAGACCCTGTTGAACTGTTCAATTGCTTGAGAGCATTTACCTGAGTAGTTTTACACCCTATCGTGGGTGAGTTCAGAGCCACCAATCAGGCACAAAGCCAATCCAGCTCCCCAGAGCTGTGTGTGGGCCCATACCTCCTGAGGTTTCTCTCCACTGGCTGTGCTCCACTTGATCTGATAGACAACCACATCAGAGGCAGCGACAGCTTCCCACTGCAGTCGGAGGCTGTTCCCGGAGAGCTCAGCAACCTTCAGAGCGCGCGGTGGGGGGACCTTTACTGAGGGATGCAGGAGGAAAAGGAGCTGAAGTGTGGGCTCTGACAGCGCCCTGTCAGAGCCAACGTGGGGAGCAGATGGCTGGGGAGCAAAACATCAACCAAGCAGATGTCTGAGACCAGCCTGTCTGTCACTTCCTCAGACCCACACGACAACAGTCCTCAGGACACAGAGGGGTAAATTATTTTTAAAGCCCTAATTAAGAAGGATTATCTCGTTTATGGAGAGGGCACATAGTCACATTGGGTTTGTGAAGGGGAGAAGGCTAGGAGGACTCTCAAGGACACAGAGGTTAGTGATACATCATGCTTTTCTTCATTTGCTTATTTTCTTTATTCCTTCCACCTCATTTTGAACATAACACGGTTGGACATATTCCACACACAAAGAACAGCAGCCATCTGTGCTTTGTGCAAGGGTTTTGGCCATGAGCTGCTGGGATCAGTCTCCAAAACATCCCCCACAAGACACACACAAACCAACTTTGTCACCTGTTACTGAGACCAAAACTATTTCCATTCCCTACTTACAGGTGGTAACGTTGCCAGTAATTGGAAAGGAGTCCCCTTCATCATATGTAGATCTGACACTGATGAAGTATTGGGTGAGGGAGGACAGAGGTCTCAGGACAGTGGATGTTGCAGTGCCTGGAACTTCCACCTGCAGTGGAGGAGTGTTATGAGTATTATGTGAGACAGGCTGAGGGAGATGGGGTTGTTCAGCCTGAAGAAGAGGAGAGACCTTACTGAAGTCCTTCAGTACTGAAAGGGTGTTTATAAGAAAGATAGGAACAGACTTTTTAGCAGGGCCTGTTGTGAAATTTTTTTCACAAGGTTGGTAAAGCCCTGGCACAGGTTAGTGAGGGAGGTGGTGGATGCCCCATCCCTGGAAACATTCATGGCCAGATTGGACAGGGAGCTGAGCGACCTAATCTAGTTGAAGATGTCCCTGCTCGCTGCAGGGGAGTTGGACTAGATGATTATGGATGTTCCTTCCAACCCAAACCATTCTATGAGTCTATGATTTGGAGAGGAGCAGGGGTACAGCTGCAGAGGGCTCAGCAGGTGGGTGGTAACTGCACCAAAAGTGCCCATTTCAGTTAAAGTTAAAACACTTCCAGCAGACGAGGTCTCTCGGAACCATGGGAGGAGAACAAGGCATTTTCTGACCTCCCAGGCTTCTTCTCCTTCCCCCAGCCCTCAAGGACTCACCTCCCCAGTGTTGCCCCCTCTGCTAGAAACATAGGTGACGTGGTGAGCTCTCACGGCAGCAGACGCAGCCTCCCAGCTGACTCGAACGGACGCGTGGCTGAGCTCGGAGAAGCTCAGGAATCTGGGGGGACTCAAGGCCACTGCAACAACAGTTACTGACACACTCTGAGGCTTCACAGGCTGCACAGTGGCAAAGCCATTGTTTGCCTCCTACTGCTCTTAGATGATCCCGCCTTGAACTAAGAGGTTTGTTCACCATGTAGGAAAATAGTCTCTCTATGTCACTACCATAAATGCATTTGGGAGGCTGTGAAAAGCTACCTGGGCTTCAGGAGAAGAACCAGCCAAATAATTCTTCTCCAAAGAGACCTCAGGGAACAGCTCTTTTAGGAGTTCTTTTTTACCAGGGGAAAATCACTCCTTTTTCACAGTTCACCATGTAATTAGAGATCCCCTCAGGGACCAATATTCGCTTAAGATCAGGCAGGGAAGAGGCAGCATGTTTACAAGCCACATGCACAATATGGGAAGCACCTCATTTAACACATCTCTCCTGCCTTAAGTGTTTAATAACAACTCAATAAGCAGCAGCAGCAGCACTCACGGGTGGTTTCCTGGATGCTGGCGGGATCGCTCGCGTCTTCCCCGTACATCGCGTACACCGCGACGGAGTACTCAGTGCTGGGAGACAAACCATCCAGCAGGACCTCGGGCTGGGTCACCTTCACCTGTCAACAGAGAGCTGTTCTGGGGTACCCTTCAGCTCTAGGGTACCTGTCAATGCACATAACAGAGCAGGATCTTACAGACACACGGGCCGAGGTCCCTTTGGTTTCACCAAGGGGACTTTTCCACCTCAGGTCTTAGAATCACAAAATATCCTCAGCTGGAAGGCAGCCACAGGGATCATCAAAATCCAAGACCTAGCCCTGAACAGTTCAGCCCCAAAAATCCCACCATGTGCCTTAGAGTGTTGTCCAAATGCTCCTTGAGTCCTGGGGGCTTGGGGCTGTGACCACTTCTCTAGGAAGCCTGTTCCAGTGGCTGGCCACCCTCTGGCTGAAGAACCTTTTCCCAATATCCAACCTAAACCTCCCCTGGCACAGTGTGGGTCCTGTCACTGGTCACCAGGGAGCAGAGATTGGTGCTGCCCCTCTGCTTCCCTCATGAGGAAGCTGCAGACCACGATGAGGGCTCCCCTCAGACTCCTCCAAGCTGAACAAACCAAGTGACCTCAGTCGCTCCTCACGTGGCTTCCCCTCCAGAGTCCCTCATAAAAAAATGCTGCCACTGCTGCTGTTCTGGGTTGGATTGGGGGTATTCAGGGAATGTGATCCCACTTTTCTCAGACACATGGAAAGCTCTGGCAGAAGAGCTGGCTGGTGCCAGAGGCCCAGAGCAGCCGGGCTGCTGCCATCTGCTGCTAACACGGTACAGTCACAGCTCTCCTCCCGCAGCCTGTTCCCTGCAGAAACACACCCCAGGGACTTTTAGGATTTCCTCCCCTCTGCCTTTTTTTTGTTTTAAATTCATATCCTCAGCCCAGAGGTACTCCAGATAACTCATTAAAATGCACAATAAAGGGTTCTTAAGTGTTTTTAAGGGTTTTCCATTCGTCAAGCACTGTTTTATTCATGTGCAGTATCGTAGGTCTGTTTCCAGATGCCAGCAAAAACTTCCCTAACACATTTAAATAAACATTTCAAAGATAAACACAGTAAAGACATTTATGTACAGCCTCAAGGATACAGGGATTACACTTGAGGCTGCAAAGATGTGAGTTCAGTGCGTGGGTTTCCAGGGCCCCATGAGTCAGTCAGATCTCTCCCATGCCTTAATTTCCCACATGAAACCCTCACAGTTATAAATCACTCTGAGACACACCATAAAAAACCAGTCTTTTAGGAAAGATGTTTCTGGCAATAATTCTGACAAATTTTTTTTTTCTATGACCACATGATATCAGTTGACAAAGGTTTAGAACTAGCACTAGACTCAGCCCAGACAGAGAAAAGACGATATTATGATTATTCTCACAAACTCTACCTCTGCTGTGTAGTCCTCTGCTCCATCAGGGGCTGCAGAGCAGAGCACCAGGTAGTGTGTGGCTCCCTGGGCTGCTTTCCAGCTTAGCCTGATACTGTTGTGGCTCAGCTCAGAGACGCGCAGGGAGCGAGGGGGAGACAAAGGCACTGGAGAGAAAAACAAGGCAGAAAGACACCTTCAGCTCCAAACCCAGAGGAGACCTAGCCTTTCATAACCATGCACCAGCATAATTCTCTCTACTCATGACCTACATGTGGAGGTGACGCCTCTCAGCCCGTCCCCAACAGCGGTGTCGTACACAGGGAGCACCGACACCAGGTACTCCGTGTGCGAGGTCAGGTTGGAAAGCCGCAAAGAGGAGACTGCTCCATCCAGAACCACCTGGAAGCACAAGGGAGGGCTGTCAACACAGGGAGGTGCCAGATGCTCCTGGGCAGCAGAATGGCTGAACTGGCCATCCCTAGCAAGTGCGGCTTCCCCGTGGCGGTTCTGTCGCCCTCAGAACTTTTGTGCAAGTATCCCCCCAAAATAGGGAGGCAAGAGGAAGTAAGGATTCCTGTGTTCTCCAGCTGGGATCTGTGCAAACTCCAAGCACCAGATTCTAATTGTGCTCTCACTGAAACCAGTGGAAATCCATCAAGAATTTGGATTTGCCTTTCTGATTCATATCCATCACAGATGAGCATCACTGGACAGCTCTCTGTACTGGAGTGTCCTCTTTGAGTCAAAAGACATGCCTTGGCGAGGGGATAACACTGTGTAAGAGAAAAATCAGTGTCAGCATGGCTCACACTATTTCTAACAAGCTGATATTTATCCTGCTCCCTCTTCTGTCTTGTCACCCTATTACCTCATCATATTTATACGCAGTGTGCATTTAATTAGCTGACGGCCCACAAGAATTCTCTATCCTTTTTTTTCCACCCAAGTCTACTTAAATTCCCAGACACCATCTGGAAGTTGTTGCACTCTCAGATGTCCAGAGAAAGGTCTCTCACCTCTCTGGGGGTACCACCTTTGGATGGATAATACACAACCCGGTATTTCTTTGGTGGTCTCAGAGGAGGACTCCAAGTCAAATTCATACTCTTGGAGGTCACAGCTGATATTTTCAGGTCAGTTGGGCTCAGCTGGGGACCTGTATTCACAGGGAAATCTTTCACAGTGCTGCCTAGGAATTAAAAACACAGTTACTTTCTTATAGTCAGACTTCTCATGCCAAATGTACCTTCCAGCTCAAAAATATGAGTGACATGGGCTATCCAAACCCCTGGTAGGAATGGATGTTGCCTGCATTGGCTCATTGGCCAAAAGCAGACCCCTAAACCAAGAGCATCAAAACGGAAACATCTCCAGGTGATGATTTCAGTGAAATGTCAGAGACAGCAGGTATTCTGCAGCAGAGTAAGAGTGGAAGGACTGCACCTGGAGGGTCTTGCAGAAAAAAAACAATCACAGGAGAAATTGATGTGGCAGCAAGAGGGCTGAGCAAGGAGATCAGCACTGAAGGAGAAGAGCCAGGAGGTGCTGATGGGTGGCGGATCTCACGGAGGGAAAGGTATGAGAAAGGGTCAACCCCGACGGCAAAGGAAGGTGGATGGTGAGCAGAGGGAAAGTCAGCCCTCACTGAGGAGGTTTCACTTCACCTGCAGTTTCCTTGTTGCTCTTCTCTTTGATCCTGGTGCACAGGACCCGGGTGAGTTTGCCAACCAGGGAGCTCAGCAGAGGGAAGTCCAGCACGTTGTACACGGTGAGCTCCAGCGGCTCTGAGGCCACTTGCTTCAGCTCTGCCTCATCTGCATTCTTCACCCCTGCAACCAGAGAGAGAACCAGGCTGAGAAACTCCCCAGAGATGAGCAGATGGACCCCCCCAGAGATGGGTTCACCATCACCCTTCTCTCCAAGCAGAGCCTCCCAGTCATTCCAGTGCAGGGGTGGTGTCTGAGTGGCTCTGGCCTTTCCTGAAGCAACCACCTCAGTCCAGCCTGGGAAGAGCTTTCCACTCTGTGGGCTCAGAAATTCTTTAGGGCCTGGAGACAGCCTAGTGAATCCTCCTTCTGTTTTCCTGCCTCCTCATCACTTGCAGACTGTGCTCCCAGGAAGGCAGATATTTTTCAGTCTGAGAGGCAGTTGGCATAAATGGGCAAAGCACTGAATGAATAAACAACAATTTTATATTTATGAGGGGCCAGCACTCCCCACAGAGAGTCTACTGTTCATGAGAACATCACATTGTGTTTCAAGAGTCAGGGATGACTAAAAAGGAGCCTGTTTATATAGCACAACTTCTCCATCACAGAGCATCCTCCATCCCTTTCCTTCTGCTCCCCATCCAGATTAACTCTCTTCAAACCAAGCTCCACAGTACAACTCATTTCACTTCCCAGTGCTACATTCAAGGTTCCCTAACACTGTCTAAGCAGTAACATTGCCAGGCCAGAATCCAACCTCATTTCTGAAGTCCAAGACTTTTACCTCAGCAGCTTTGCCCTTCTTCTTTAGGAGAGTTTTCTGTGTAACTTCACTGCTCATGTGTTAGTCTCTAGCAGACTTGTGTAGTCATCAAGGACAGAGTTGCTCAAGGCCATTTTGTGTCTCATTATTGCTGCTGGACAGTGAAGACTAGATAATGTTATTATTCAGAGAAATGGGAAGTTGTGAGAGGCAGTAATTATACTGGAGGTCTCCTGTCATCCCCAGTACAATATTCTCTTGCCTAATTCCACAGCTAAGAATATTGTTTTTATTGCACAGGTCCTTGGGGCTCCCAAAGGTCTTTAGATGGGAGGTGTGAAATCTCTCATGTGAATGCTTTCTCTAAACAAAAAAACCCTTTGAAGACACTGCCTGTACTGAATAAATGAGTTAATTTTCATCTTAGCTACAATGTAATGAGGTCTTACCCACTACCTTAGTTTTACAGCCTCAGGATGCTTCTGTCAAAGTTGAGGGAACATCACCTTCAATTTGAAGATGACCAAAAATAGGTTGGCTTTGACCTGCTCCTCACTGATAGCTGTGATCTTACCAATGGCAAATATCTCTATGCCCAGGTTCTTCAAGGTCTGAGCAGCCAGGTTGGCATCATCCTGGGATTTTCCATCAGTCAGCAGTATCACCAGCTTCTCAGCCTCCAGCCGGGCACCAGCGTCTGGTTTCAGGTTCTGCTCCAGGACGTGGGTCAGTGCTAGACCTGGGCAGGAGCAGAGGTGGATGTTGTGCTACAGCCTCCCAAGCAGCCCCCTGCCTTCACTCTTTTCTCTGCTCCAGAGCAGCCTCGTTCCCCACAGAGCACACGGTGCCGTGGGAACATCTCCCCCCGCTGCAGCCACACAGACCCGCGAGATGGAGTTACCTGTGAAGGTGTTGCCGCCCTTGTACCGCAAGTTCCTGATGGCCTCCAGCAGCTGTTCCCTCGTGGAGTGGGCGCTCAGATCCCACTCGGTGCGGCGGGTCGCTGCTGTACTGGGACAGCCCTGGGGGAGGCAAGAGCTGTGGGCACTGTGGCAGCCAAGGGGAGCTGCAGCAGCCCCACCCTGGGGAGGGGGTGTCAGGCTGGGCAGGGGAGGAGGCACAAAGCAAGAAAAGGGAGTGGGAGTGGGCAGGTTGGGTTTCTAACTCCACTTCTCTGCATGGTTCTGAGGAAAGGGCATGGAGCTGTGTCAGGGGAGGTTTAGGCTGGATATTAGGAAAATGTTCACCCAGAGGGTGGTCAGGCACTGGAACAGGATCCCCAGGGAGGCAGTCATGGCACTAAGCCTGTCAGAGCTCAAGAAGTGTTGGAAAATGCTCCCATGCACGTGGTGGGATTCTTGTGCAGGGTCAGGACTTGGACTTGATAATCCTTGTGTGTCCCTTCCAACTCAGGATATTCTGTGATTCTACAGTCCTTGTCATGCAGGCAGCAAGACAATGCCCCAGACCCCACGTGGTACAGGGGTACTTAGCCTTGTTGTGACAATCAGGAACATTTGCTAAGGTCTCAAAATTAATTGGGGTCAAACTGGTCAGCTGCAAGGGGTGAGAAGGATTTACACAGTCCTATTTCATGTACATTCTGACTGTCAGCATTGCTCAGAGCTGGAAGCAGCACCATTCCTAGCTGAACTCACAGCAGCCCCAGAGCAGCAGTGCCACTGCATCCAGTGCTGTGGTGGCTGTTGTAGGCAGCAAATCCCAAAAGTATCTCAGCATCACCACCTGACCTGGTGCTGCCCAAAGACATCACTCCTGTTCACTGTGCAGCTATTTTTCACAGCCACTAGAGGCCAGAGCTTGCTACCAGATAGGAAAAGCTTTCAAGAGCAGCTTTAGAACCCCATCCTAAAGGAAAAAAAAAAAAGCTCCTCAGAGGAGCATGTAACCCCAGGAACAAGAGACCAAGGCCCTTTCAAACACAGACATCCTAAGGTCAGGAAACACGAGTGTATCCTACCTACTCTTATCTTGTCTCGGGCAATATTGAATGGGGAAACCAAATTGCTCAGAAACTCCTTAATGAGCTTGAAATTGTTGCGCCCGATGCTCCAGGATCCATCCACAAGCAGGACAATATCAGTCATTGCAGGAGTGTCACAATGAAACTGGGAACCTGGGGGGGGAAAGGTTTGACGTTGAGGGAAGCAACTGTAAGGAGGAAAAACCGCTTCAGTTTTAAGATAAAAAGTGAATCTGCTGTGTAAGGCCTTGTCGGGATGGTGGATTGGACCATCTGCCAGTCTGACACATCTCAGCATCTTGTGAAGACCACAGAGCCAAGGATAACCTGTCTCAGTACCGAGAAATTGCGTGGTGCACAGCTGCACTTCTGCAAAGAACGGGTTAAAGCTGCAAGGAAGCCTGTGCTAACCCAGGCACTGCTCTCTGCAAGCTGTCAGCTCCATTCCATCTCAGCCCCAGCCCAGTGCTTCCCTTTTATCTAGCCTAAGTCTCCAAGAATTGCAGGTGATTTCTTAATTCCATTCCATCACAAGATCCCCTGTGGGCTATAATTATTTTGTGGGTTTATATGAAGTCCAATCTCTCCGTAAAAACCTGCTGGCATCACAGATACTCCAGTCCTGCCTTCCTCCCCACCCCAGGCCTGCAGCTTAACAGGGGATAAGATAGGGCATGTTGCTGATTGAATGCATCTCCCTTGAATATTTCTTGGATGGAGAATTTTCCATCTTTTGTGGAGAGAAGGAGATGACCCCATCAGGATTCAGCTGGCTCTAAAGGGGCTCCTCTCCTATCTCATTTCACAGATGTGGATTCCTGCTGGTCTAAAGGGACCAAAAGGGGATGCTCTGGCCCATCCCATTTCAACAGAGCTGGGAGCCATCACAGTCTCAACTGAATCTGAAGGATCATCATGGATCATCTGTGAAACACAAGGAACAAGTCCAGAAGGAGGAGCGGGTTGGATAGCGAAATCCATGATATGCTCCTTCCCTTCTGAAGGTTTGGAAAGGTCTGTGGTTGGGGATGCTCTGCTGAGGAATACCTAATGCTTGCATGAATCTGGCAGAAGCAGGGGGAGATGACAACATGAAGAGAGAATAGTGCCAAATCAATAAAAGTCAATAAACTAAATCATCTGGAAGGAATTTTTGGCCCAACTCCTGCTTTCCTTAAAGTCCAAGTTGTTATACAGAACTCCAGTTTCTCCAGTGAGCCCTGACAGCTCCCGAAGCATGACCTAGTGATTGGAAGCACCACCAGCAGGATTGTACTCTTGAAAATCCTGTGAGTAGAGAGCGGGACAGAAAGCTTGTATTCAAAGAGTTTTAGGGAAAACAGCAGGGAAGAAGGAGCAAGACGTGTTTGAAACCCCTCTCACCTCGCCTCAGTGAATCCTTTGTGGGTTTTTCTTTTCCTAGGGACTCTCTCTCTGAGTTTGCAGGAGTGCGCGGAGATGATTTTGGGCTTGTTGATGTTGCCTCTGTCACTGCAGCCTCCACACTGGACTGGTGTCTTGTGGTTTCTCCTGAGCCCTTTGGCTGAATCCCCTTCTGCCTTTTCTTTTCAGCTCTGTCCTTTGCTGTGCTCCAAAGAGAAAAATCCCATTGTCCTTAATTGGGTTATCCCTACAAAACCTGCCCCACTCCTCCACTGATTTAAACCCCATTTGGCACGGGTGTAGGGGGCCCAGAGAGGGTAAAAGTCGTACAGGTTTATGCAAATAGGTAGCTAGATAGAGACCATCTTCAGCCTTGCCTCTCTGAGAGGGCTGCATGTGGGCTCATAAGTTAATAATGGATCACATCAGAAGTTTGCCCTTTCCATTATCTTTGGTGATGAAAAACAATGAATTTATAAAATATAAATCAGGGAAAACATACCATGGCACCCAGTTACTCTCCAGAGCTCAGCAATCTGTGACTTGCACCCTGAGCTAGTGTAAGTCTTTTTAGATACAGGCCCTGATGGATCTTTCTTCTGTAATTGCCTTTTGAGCTCATGCAAGCCCTTGTTGCCAGATACATGAGACTCTCTGTGGTTATATACAGTCCTCAGCCACAGGAGGTTGAGGAAATCCTTCTTGTAGACCACTTGCAGCCAGCCTTGGGACACAGAGCCTAGGGAAACCAGCACCATTAGCCCCAGCAGCTTGTTCTCCAGGGATCCACTCTCAAATGAAGAATATATCTGCACCTGCTGAATTTTGATACCTGTCAGCCCCAGGATGTGCCTTTTTTAGCTTGGCTGGTGTGAGGGGCAAATATTTATAGGTTGTTTACTGTGTTTCTGTAGCTAAGAATTGTACACAAGGGATGAGACTGGGCTAGCACCTCTCACTGAATGAATGTCCCTGATGGAGCAGGTATTGCAGGGAGAGGGTGGGATTGGTTTTAGGGACAGCTGAGCTTAATGCTCCAGCCATGGCAGCACGGCACAGGCCATGCCTCAAAACCAACCCAGGGTGACTCCAGGATGGTCAGAGCACCCACCTGTCTGCGTCAAAACAGTGTTCAGGGGTGGTGGGGTGGCCTCAACCACCCCACTGTGCTCAGTTGCCGAGCTCCCCAAAGAGGTGAGATTCTTTCCTGGTGCAGCTCCTGCGTTTCTCCTGTTACTTCGAGTCTGGGATGCATTTTTGAGTTCCTCTACTGTAGGAAGACCAAAAACAGAGACAGTGTCCATCTAGACAGGTCTGTGAGTCACAGTCCATCCCTCATCCCCTGGGTCTTCACCATCTCCCTTTCTAACCTTCCAACCAAAAGAGCTCTGTGATTGCCATACAGTCCACAGGGAACATGCCAGAGGATGAGCTCAGAGGAGACACATCCCCAAGAGCCTCAGGAGCTCTCTGAAAGGTAAAATGTAGCCCTCTCCACTTACTCACAAATTTCCTCTTGGCAAACAGGGCTTCCTGGGAGCCATTGAGCACGTAGACCTGCAGCGTGTATTCCTTGGTAGGGCTCAGCCCTCCCACTGTGGCTTTGGGAGTCTTGGTTTTCAGCATGACTTCTTGCTCTGAGTCCCCTGAGGTGGGATGAAGCCACAGTTCAGAGCCTGTTGGAGCTTAAATTTAAGCTGACAGTAGTGAAAGCACCATTGAAATGCAGGGAATGTTCTGCCTAGGGACTGCAGTCAACTCTTATTTATTCTTTAAATTTTGAGGATCTCTGATTTTTACTCTTTTACTCTCTGTAGAGTTGAGAAGATTTAGGTGGGGGTTTTTAAATCCCTTATACATGCCCAAAATGCAAAATCAGTTCCCACCCAGTATTAGTGCAGCTCTGGCCGACTTCCCAAGGAGTATTTGAGTGAAAAGCTGGTCTTCAGAGGGTAAAGACTGGCAATTACTTATGAAAGCATCCAACTGATTGAGGTCATATGTGACAAAATGAGGAAGTGACTCGGTGTCTCTGGAGGTCACTCTGGCACTTGGGACTCATCTTACTTATCCCAGACACTCTCACTATGCTATCTTTGCCCCAACTCTCTAAGGGCAGCTGCTCTCTGCAGGGGCTGGCACTGCCTGCAGACCCCTCCACAGTGACAGCCCATGCTGTTGGAACCTGTCCTGGGACTGTGATGCCTTGGCCAGCCAAGAACTGGGGTGTTTGTGTGTTGGCAGGGCAGTGAGCAGATGGAGCAAGGCAGCAATTTCTGCCCCACAGGCTCTTTGCTGCACAAAACAGAAAAGGTCACACCAGCTCCCTAAACCCCTCCAATTAGGAGAAGACTACAGGCTTTAAATTATGGAGATGGGTGTGTTTCTGACCCCTCCATCCCTGTGCTCCTGTCTAGGGCTGGAAACTCCCCAGCCTAAGAGGGAAAGCCTCAGGCATGTGCCAGGAGTGCCGGTGGGGATTCCCTGGATTCCCAGGATGCTCTGCATTCCCGGGATGTTCTCTGCTGAGCTGAGGCTGTGGGGAGGAACAGGGAAGCAATGAGAAACCTCCTGCTCCAGCTTGGGAAACAGGTGGGGGCTGAGCTAAAAGGGGGTGGATGATCACAGGAGCCATGCCGCAGGAAATCCTGCCCGTCAGCTCCTTTCTCCAGCTCACTGGGAAAGCATCAGCAACTGGAAACCAGATGCCAGCCAGGATTAAGGTTGCCTCCAACCATTTCTCTCTGTCTAAGGGATGTCCTGTCCTTCCAACACCATCAGGTTCAGCATCTGGAATCATGGAGCAGGGGTAGGGAGCTGGGGGATGAGCCTCCCCACACACATAGGGTCAAGGACTTCCCATCCTGTGTCTGGGCAGGTGGTGGGAGAGTTGGGAGCTCTCATAGAAAATCAGTCAATGAACTTTTCCTCATCTTTTTTCTCACACAGTCCCAAAGAACAGCACTTTCTGGCTTATCCTTTCCCCTGGGATGAAGAGAGCTGAGTTTCATCTCTCTCTTGTGAATGAGCGGCAGAGGGACTATGGACTGTTCCTGCATGTGCAGCCCAGAGAAAAGCTTTTATGCAGTTTGTAATCAACACCTGGAACCAGAACAAGCTGTGGATAATTCCCTCTGACTTCTTTCTATCACCTTAAGGTCTAAATAATGCTCTTACTTAGGTCCTGTTGTCCACCAGAAAAAAAATGTGGATCTCAGTCCCTCATTCTACACAGATCTCTGGCGATGCTCGGTGTCTCAGCACATACCTGCCATGGGCTTTACCCGAACTTTGTAGCCACTGATGTTCCCTTCAGTCTCTTTCCACTTCATCTGGAGCCTGTCTTCAGAAAGGACAGTGAGTTTCAGCCGGCCTGACCCTGGGGAGGAGGAGATATGTCCGTGCTGTTATGGATGCAATTCCTCCCTCTGCGTATGCACCCACAAAACACCACATGTGCTGTCTCCTCTAAGGACCTGGGAACAGCAGCAGTGCAAAGGAAGCCTTCACCATCCCATGCAAGTCCTCACTACCCCCTGAGGCTGCACAGCAGCTCCTGCAGTTCCCCTGCACCTCTGCAGACCTGTGTCCTCCACCCATGCAAAAAGGAGTTTCTCAGGTGTTGAAACAAGATCTCATTATATACACCCCTGAAAACAGGAAAAACAGCCTCCCACAGAGGTGGGGGCTTGCTCTGCACCCCTCACACCTTGGAGGACTCCCCCAGGAGCTTTCCTGCAAAGTGTTTCGTTTCAGCAAGTGTGTTCAGCGCAAACATCTGAAATGGGAGGGCAGGAATCAGATAAAGGGGGCTCAGTGAGGCTCCTCGAGGGGCTTGGTCTGCTGAGAAATACAGAAATTCCCCAGGTGATGGATCCCTACTTCTGCAGAGAGATCATTTCAGAAGCAGCTCCAAGGACCAGCAGGGCTTGGAAAGAAGGGGAAAAAAAAAAAAAAAAAAGAGGAAAGAAAGAAAACCTGATAAAGTGTAAATAACAGCTCCTGGCAGGACCATAACTCACGGGCACCAGCTTGTATCAGTTTGCTGCAGGGAGCTGCAAACTAAATGACAAATCCCAAGGAAAAAAAATAGTAGCAGACAAGGAGGCAAAAAGAAGAAAGAGCACATTGCCTTATCATCTCCGGATTTCACAGCTATCTGTTAAACCCCAGCTAGATGCCTGAGCTCGTGTGTCACTCTTGGAATCAATGATTCCCATCGCACAAATGCCACCATATGAACCTTTTTCACTCGGCTGGATGTGAGATGGCAACTCAGCAGAATTTCTCTCCCCTCCTTCTGACACTGTGCCCAGAGCTGCCTTTCCAGCAGGATGCCCTAATTTGCAGTGAGTGAACACACAGTAAGCATCTGCACTCAAGTGCCCTCCCACATCATTTCCAGCTGTTACCACTCTCTTTACCATTACTTATAAAAAAGATAGCTTAGGGTGACCTGGGGTGTCCACTCAGTGCTGCCAAACTGTCACTCAGGGCTCCTCAAGTCCCTGATTTGTTTTTGCATGATGTCCAGACACCTCCTGACATCCTTGCCATGGAGTCATCACCCAGGAAAGCAGTGAGAGCCGGCAGTGAGGACTTGCTTGTCTCAGCCCAACATCTGTGCCTTAACCTTTCCTCACAGGGGCTTCCTGCCTCTGCTGCCCAACAAGCAGATAGCTATTTTGTGGAAACAAAGCTCAGATTCACATCTCACCCCAGGCAAATCTGAAGGGGAAGAAAGAAAACTTGGGAAAGAGGGGTGAGGGGAAAAAAGCAAATCCCAGAATCATGCCTAAGAGAAATGGTAAAAGATCATGGAACAATGAGGGGAATTCACAGTTAGATTAAACATGGAGCTGTCTTCTTTTGACCAAGTGTGGTCCAGCTCCTTGACCATCACTCTAGGAGCCCAGAAGCTAAAAAGACAAGAATTTCCCCAGACAGACCAGAAAGGACAGCATCCTCTAAAGCACCATTATGTGCTGGATGCAAATTATCCCCAGTGCCATGAAAGCTCCACTGTTTCCCTGCCCTGTGTTGGATGAGCACCATTTGATGCTGTAACCTTGCTCTCCAGCTGACAGGGAGTTCAGCCCAGGCTTAACTGCAGAGGCTGGTCTGGAAGATAACACAGCACATACCCATCTGAAGCATCAGGAGGGATGCAGTGACTAAGAGGCAACCCCCTTTTCCTTCCTGTATCTCAAGCTCCATCTGCAGACCACATAAGCCCCTTCATTGCTTACACAGGCTGAAAGGCATCCCTGGTGTGAGGGAGTGGCATGTTGAGCTGCTGCCAGTGCTGGGGATGGGCTCTGCAGGGTGGGGAGGGATGGAGGTGCTCTCCCCAGATGGGCCCCCCGATCTCTCATTGCTCTTCAAGCGTAGGAACAGGGTTTGGAGCTTCACCGGCAGACACCAGAGCACAGCAGGCCCCCGAAATCCTGTGTGTCTTTGGGAATGTCCCTTGCAATGGTGCCACTGCCAATGCACAGGGCTTGGGCAAGGGCTGGGCTTTCCCAGGGGACAGAAAAACCATAGGGCACAGCCCCAGCAGGGGCAGGCAGGCTCCTTACCTTGACCCACTCGTCCCCAGACATGGCTCACCACAGGCAGGCAGGCAAAAAAGAACCAAGTGTGAATCAGCATGGTGACCAGGACCTACAAGAGGGCAAATATCAGGAAGCAGCAGCAAAAGTTATATTTCACCATCTCAAAATCCAGTTTTTTGCAGTCCTCAGTTAAGGCAATACGAGCTGAGATCTGCAGCTCTGGGCATCACTGATGGCACTGAAAGGGCAGATGGAGAATCACATGTGAATCTTCCTGTGATTCCTATGTATTATTTTATCTTCTTGGTATCTCCAGCATAGCTGTTCACTGCCTTGAACTAAATTGTTCTTATAAACCTGATGGGGAGCTGGCTTTTCCTGAGCACTCCTCTCAGCCTGCTTGGTCCTGCAGCTGGGAACTGATCGTGGAAATTAGAAACACTGGCAAATAATTGGACAGACAGATTCCAGAATAACTTCTGGTTTAAATTGTACAGAAGTAATTAATTGTGATTATCATGACCTAAAATCATTACAGGTATACAGACAGCACCTTTCTCATGTCCCTGCCATGCAGGCACTGATCATAAGGGAAAAGCCTTTAGAGGAGCACTCTCTGACAGCCAAGCTCCTCACACCTCAGTGGCTGTGACAAAGCACTCCTGCAGCAGGAGGGATCCACAGACTGAATGGAGTTTGTATGTCAACAGTTTACAAAGAGGAGATTTGTTTCTTATCTCACGATGGAGTTCCCAAGGAGTTACACCCAGGACTGGTTGGAATAGCCTTGCTTTAACTTGTTCACCTGAACAGACTGAAAGCAGAGGCAGTTACAGACTTGATCATGGCACAGGATCAGTTTGGCTCAGGAATAACCTCTGCACCATGGACAAAGCTGGCTGGCTAAGGACAGCCAGCCCCAGCCCGCAGACCTCGAGCACCTGCAGTTGGTTTGCTGGCCTGGATTTCCTTGTTACTCGGTTTGGTCAGAAATGTCAGGTCACCATAAAAACCACTCTGATGGAAGCAGGGCCTCCCCCTCATCCTGATCTCAATAATCCAGGTTTTAAACACACGTTGTTGGCCTTTAGCAAAGCATCATTGGCATCTGTCATTTCCGTGCTCCACATTTCAGCCTCACTGCTTTTGGCAGAACCAGACCGTGCACCCGCTTCCTCCACAGCCACCTGCAGTGACATTTCACTTCTATTCGTTCTGATGGACAGGTATTTAGAGGCTCCTGGCAAATGCCTATTTCCCCTCAAACACGTCAGCTTTGTAGCGGTTTCAAGGAAAAATAAATACGCACGAGAGCGACCCAGCCGTGATCTCCTGGGGTTTAAATCAGTTCTAAATTGCTGGAAGAATGAATGGAAAAATATGCAAGTTATAACAGGGAGTTGTTAACCACCCTCCTCTGTCTGGATTTTTTTTTTTTTTTTGATTGAAGATCAGGTTATGTGGAACAACTGCAGTGTAACCGAAGCCTTTAGCCATGGGAAACACTTGCTTTATTTTTCCAGCTAATAAAATGAGGTCATTGCTTATTAAAAACAGCAAACATTTTACGGGGAGGGGGACGGGGTGGGGGTTGACATTTTGATCATCAGCTCCAGAAAAACAAAGGCTGCCCTGGCTTCAGAGATGCATGTGCCAAACAGCAGCAAGAAGCAGGCATTTTCTTTAAAAAAAAAAATCCCTGAATTAAAAGTTCATTTGTGCCCTTTTGCAGTGCCACCAAACTGCCCTTGATTTCTTTGCATCTTCCCCGCGGCTCTGCTGGCAAATGAGATGCCAAACTCTGGAGAAGGCTTTGGATTGTGTATTATCTTTTCATGTTAACCAGACTTATATGGAATCTGAAGTCCAGAAAAATAAGCCCATGGGCTACTCCAGCCTGCACTGATCTGGGCTTATTGCAGGCCCTGATTCCCCTGAAGGCTTGAGCTTCCACCTGATGGCAAAGATGAGTTAAATATTATCATATAATCACAGAATGATTTGGGCTGGAAGGGACCTTAAAGTTCATCTTGTTCCATGGGAAGGGACACCTTCCACTGTCCCAGGTTGCTCCAAGCCCCATCCAAGCTGTCCTTGGACACTTCCAGAGATGGGGCAGCCACAACTTCTCTGGGCAGACTGTGCCAGGGCCTCACCACCCTCACAGTAAACCAGGGGTTAACCCAGGCTGGATGCAGTTCATCCTCAGGGTGTGGATCTTTACTGTGACTAAAATGAAGAGCAAACAAATTCAGAGGCAAATCCATCATTATTCTGCCTCTTCTCCAACATTCATTTTCCTCCCTGTAAATCAGGAATGACAAATGCACCTGTTTGAAGTGGTGGAAGACACAGCTGGAGGAGCTCTCTCCAGCCCTCCCTGCAGAGCTCCTTCTCCACTGGTCACCTGCCAGATCCCAAGCTCCCAATCCAGGGCTCCATGGTCCCTCCCTATCCATTTCTGCTATCATTGGTGCCACCATCCAGCCAGGCTGAGCTGTGGACTGAGGGGACCACAGTGACACCAGCCTGCTGGCAGGCAGGGAGCTTCTCTCCTGTTACTTCCCCTCAGGAAAGGAATTTGGAGATGGCAACACATGGAGCATGTGGTCAGTGTTTCCAGGGCCTGGAAAACAGGGGGGTGTGTGTTGGACACACCACTTTCCACTTGCCCCAGCTGTGTGCTCAGAGGGGATTTGGAGGTTAAGACAGTCAGAGACCCCCTTGTTTGTACAGGAAATTTTATAAGTACTCACTTTATTTAGAGAAAAAAAAAAAAAAAAGGGCAAAAAATTCCTACCACTTTTTTAAAGCAGCACAACTAAAGGTGAGGGTCTGGGGGCACTGTGAATAATTTCTGCTCTCCACAGCCACAGTCTGGGGATGTTTTCTCATCCCAGAGGTCACCACTGTGTCTGCACAGAAGTGCTGGCAGAAGCAATGTCACCTCGTGTCCCACTCGCTGCTGGACACACGAGCAGCGCTGGGGACAGCCCTGCAGGCAGCCAACTGCAGGGAATAAATCTGTCCCACATTCCCTGAGTGCTTTGCCAGTAAAAGGACCTAAACCAGACTAAAAAAACACTTTCATCAACCCCTTTGTGTTCGCTCCTGGAAAGTTCCTGTATTTCAGTTCCACTAATGAACAAAAAGTCTCAATTAACCCAGCATCAGCCTCAAAAAAGTCAGGTAGAAGGTCCATTTCTAGGCTGAACCTTTGCAACTCTCCCAGCCCATGAGGCTGGGTTACTTCAGCTTGATACCGACCCACCCACACCTCCAGCTGGGAAAAATTCACACAGATAGCAAGCCCTTCCAAGTACTGTGCTTTCTGGAAACCATTTCCTGCAGTTTTGTACTATTAACCAAAAATAGAAGGAAAAAAACCCAAACAAATCAAACCAACCAGCAAAAGTGCATTTCTCACAGCCATCACTCCTAAAGAATTGCCAAAGCAGTCCTGGCAGTATTTAGACCGACTGGCAGGGAATGTGAGCCTCGAAGCCGCTTCCCAGTGAGAGGATGAGACCTGTCACCCACTTTGTGGCACCGCCAGTGCTGCCCCGGGCTCAGCTGCACCGGCTCTTAAGTTTCCCGGAGAGCCAAACTCTGCAGAAGTTCCCTGCTTGGGATCCCCACACACGCCCCAAAACGGCAGAGCCCCTCCTGGGCATCCCTGCCAACCGAGCCCCAACGGGGAACGAGCCACAGACCTCTGCGGAGCGGAGCGGCTTCCCCTGGAGTCCGCCGGGAGCTGCGGGAATCCAGCTCTACATTCTGAAATTGTGGGAGAAGCTGCCCTGGCGCCTCGTCCGCTCCTCGGCGTGATTAAAGATTTCAATTCCCAGACGTCAGGAGGGATAAGGAAGGGGAGGGAGAGCAGGGGGAGAGGGATGGGATTCCCCCACCTCCCTCTCAGCGCGCAGCAGCTTGGCCCCTTCGTGCAGCCAAATAAAGCATGAAAAGAAAGAGTCTGCTTCTATGAAAAGCAGTAAACGGCTTTTAGTGGCTTTGCTAACTAACTAAAATGCCTGTCTGGGAATCTGCACGCCGATTTCCTAGAACGCAGCAACAAGTCGTGTGGCTCCCGCCCACCGCCAGACTCCCCGGGATGACACCCGCATCCCATTAAGTGATTTTGAGAGCCCAGCATGTGCACTGAAGGCGAGCTGCCTTGCGTTTGTTTAAGGAAATTAAGCACATCTGTAAGTTTTGCAAGGCCAGAGGCTGAATCATGAGCTGGAGCTCGATGGTGCCTGCGGGCTCCCCGGCTGTGGGATACAGCCCTGATCCGCTCCGGTGTGAGGTGCTCAGAGCCAGGAGCACCTGGGAGAGACACCCAGCTCCCTGCCAAAGCTTTTTTGGAAAGATTTTGACCTCGTTGACAGGAGTGGAATAACTGACAGCGTCATTTCTCGTTACGAATGGAAGCATGATTTTCTGCTGCATCTACAGGGACTGTCAGCGTCACTCTCCCCTCATAACCAAGTGAGCTATAAGACACTTGCAATTGCCATTCCATGGGGAGCACAGGTGTCTTTGGAACAGTCAAGCTAAATGGAAAAAAAAGATATAGTTTTGAAAATATTTTGCACAATAAATAAACCTTTGTTAGGTCATTGCAGTTTTGTGTCATAACTTCTAAAGTACTTCAAAGCATCACAATATACAGATCAAAGGATAACTCCAAAACTTAAATCACAGAATCACAGAAGGGATTAGAAGGGACCTTAAAGACCATCTTGTTCCAATCTTCCTGCCATGGGCAGGAACATCTTCCACTAGGCCAGGTTACTCCAAGCCCCACCCAACCTGACCTGGAACATTTCCAGGGATGGGGCAGACACAGCTTCCCTGGGCAACATGTGAGCAACAAATCTTATTAAAGCAAAACATGGAGCATTTTGTACCCCATGGAGAGAGGGTTGTCACTGCCTTACCTGTAAATACCACATATTACCTCTTCTGTAATTCCTACTGGATTTCAGAATCTGCTCAGATTTGCTACAGTTTAAAAGCAGAAGAAGATGAGAAAGGAAGGAACACATATCTCCTGTGCTTCACTTCATGGAACTCAGGTGCAGAGCTAAAGAATCCTGCTCTGTTTACATCAGAAAAATCTGGAGCTGTTTCCAGTGCTTTTGTTCAGAGTGCTGCTTTCTGGCTTACCTTTCCCAAGGTGCCCACACAATGCCTGCATTTGACCTCAGTTCAAGCCAAACACCCTGGGTTAAACTTTTGGGCCATCACAAACACCCAAACACTCCCTGAAGAGAATTTAAAAGACAAAAAGGCAGATTGAGGCTGCTTAATTCGTGCACTGAATGGCTACAAATAACAACCCTGAGTGTATTGACAAACGGCTGAGAAGATGGTCTGGTTTCACTTAGGGGCTGGAGGGACCCCAGTGGATTATCAATGCAAACATCTTTCCTGCACCATGTTCCAGGAATGCTGTGCTCCAAGTAGTCCTATTACCTCAGCACCAGAAGTGGGGGAACATATATCCCTTTATACCAAGGGAAAAAAGAGGCAGCCAGCAGTAAGGCAATACCTAATCCACAGCTGACACCAGATTTTCCAAGGCAGTCAACCCCACTTTAACACAAATCAAAATTACTGGTTTGGGGCTTTTTTGGGTTTGGGTTGGGTTTTTGTTTGTTTGTTTGTTTGTTTGTTTGTTTTTAAGGCTTGGTTTGTGGCCAAAGGAGCTGCACTGAGAGCCCTGCCCTAAGCAGGAGCACTGGAGATCATCCTCTCTGTGCACAGCACAGCAGGCTAATCACAAGCAGGATGATCCCTGAACTGGAAAGCAAGAAACCTCCCTAATTTCTTGTTATTACTTGTTATTCTATTTTTAGTTCGTTTTCAGGGAAGTTTGCAAGGAATATTTTGCACTGGCTACAAACACAGTCATCCTGCAAGCAACAGAATCAAGCTGGGCTGCATTTTGGTGGCTTTCACTCATTTCTGTTCCCTCCCTGAGTAAAATTCAGAATAGGACACATCTCCTTTTGGGCACACTCTGCTTTTGGTCTCTCCTTTCCCCGACTGCCTCTATGCTGAAGTGAAGCTGATTCATTAATTTAAGCATTATTGGGGGGGGGGGGGTGTCAAAAAGCACCATCATGGAAGTCTCCCCTTTTCAAGGAGCAGCTGGGAACAGCAACCAGCCCTGGCTGTGAGTGTGGCTAAGCCAGCAGAGTAGCAGGAGCCTCAGACTTGAGAAGGAAGCATACATTCCTGCATTCACTGCCTTATTTTCTTGACAGAGCCCATGGCACAGCTTATGGGACCATCTGGAGAGCACATTGTGTTCTCGGTAGACTGCACAGGCAGCTCAGGGGAGCTCAGACGTACTCACTGGGTATCAAACTTCTTGCTGCTTACCAGCTTTACCACCTGCCTTGCAGCCTGGCTGGTGAATGGCTTGTTCTAAGGCTTGGGTCATAAAGTGCTGAATTCTCACACTGGCACTAAAAAGGAGCTGCCAGAGCTTAGACACTCCTGAGAGCAGGTAGAGCCAGACACTTCAAGAACGTAAAAATCCAAGACCTGTCCATTGGAATGTATTTATTTGAAAATATATTAAATTGCCTGGGTAACACGTCACAGTGAATGGTCAAGCTTGGTCCCTCCCCACGGTCCTTCCCTGCTCAGTGGAGTGTCCTGCCTTCCCAAAGAGCAGTGGGATGAGACTCCTTCATTCATTCAATGGCTTCCATGACTTCCATCACGAGAGTCCGTGGTCCTGTCATGATGAGGCTGCTGATGGTCTGATAGTCCAGATGCAAAACACACACACCATTCACTGAGAAGACAAACTGGCACACCTGCAAGAGGGGGGGAAGGGTTACCTTCAGTCTCTTGGCACCTTCTGCCCATGACTGACTGGAACCAGAGGCTGTGATGCAAATAACTTGCCTCAAAAGCCTTGAAACCCTAAAGCATCACCACTCCATAGCTACACTAATATCACAGTGCTACAATCACTGCATCATAAAAATGGGACCAAAGGGATTTAGACTGTGAGCTAACAGAGAAAAAAAGACTCATTTATGAGCAGTGGTTCATTTCACAGATGGAAATGAGGCACAATATTAACATCTAGCAATTTGGTAGCAAATGAGATTAGGTAAAGAGAAATTAACTGGGCTCTTGAGTAAATGAAACAAATTCATCCATCCCCTCCCAATCCTGCCTGAAGCAAACAAGGAGTCACACTCTGCCTCTGAAGGATCCCATTATTCCAAATATCCACGTGACTTTGGACTTATATCAGCTTGTAGAAATGATTCCCTCTGGATGCCGGGGTTTTTACAGGGAACTGGGAAACTCAACATTTCATGCATGCCTAAAACTCTATACATGAAATCATACATGCCTGGGCCCAAAATGAGTTTCAAGATCTCAGTTCATTTCACCTGAGCTGGAAATACTGGAAGGTACTTGATGAATCAAATCAAGGCATCAGTCTGAGGTTATTCAGCTTTCCTGTACATGGAAAAAGCTCCATGCAGAACTCCATTGGTAGTAACAGGGAAACAAAATGTGTTGCATCTCAGGAGCTGTGGGAGCAGTTGATTCAGGATAAAGCTCTGCTCCTTCCCTGCTTCACTGGGAAATCACTGGAGCTGAACTGGGAATTGTCTGCTTTGTTTTCAGCAGCTCAAACAATTTTGACAGCTCCAAAGTCTACCACGGGGATGGTTTAGTTTTGAGATATTTTTTGGGTTTTAGCTGCCCACAGCTCCTGTGCTGCCCTGGAAAAGACAAATCCTCCCCTGTGCCAACACACAGGGTGCGCTTTGCCTGCAGAGATCATCCTTCCCTCCACCTCTCCCACAGCTCCATGTGCTGACTCCGTCAATCTGATCTCCACTGCAGCAGGTGGGATTGTCACGGAGGATGTGTTCAGCCCAGAAAGCTCAAACAGGACAGAAGTCTTGCCTCCAGCTAAGTCACCATTAGTAAGAAGTACCTTCATCCCTGCAGCAGCAGCAGGTCCTCCTGGGTCCACTGCCTGGATGTGGCAAGGTCTTCCTCCTCGGACCACAAACCCCCAGCCCACTGCATCCCCCACAATCTACAAGCAGAACAGCAGGGTTTTAAAAACCAAGGAATGGGCTTCATAGAGGAGATGCAACAGTTCCTAGAGAGATGGAGAGCTCATGATCCTGATCTCTTATGGGTGGGAGAGAAAGGGCTGTGCACCAGCGAGATGCAGAAATGATTAATTGCTCTCTGCAAAGCTGCTTTGTGATTAATATTCCCTGCCAGCAAGAGCAGAAGAGTGAAGCACAGGCAGCATTAAGCTGAAGTGCGAGGCATGCACCGAGAACGTGCTGAGAACATTGCCAGAGCACGCACAGGGTGCCTTTTCCTTGGCACAGCAGAGCATTTCCAGGGTGGAAGTAGCCCCTCTTGCCTTTCCCACTCTGATCTCAGTCTGTCAGAGCAGTTTGCTGTAGCGCTGCGGCCCTCTGATGTGACTAAAAGAGAAAAGGAATTCCCAAGAGACTTTGCACGTTACCCATATAAATAAATAACAGCAACTGCAGAGCTAAGCAGGAGGAAATGAGCCATGAAAGGCCCAGGCTGGCAGAGTTGAAGGGCAGGGCAAGAGCATTCAGGAGGAGAATGAACAGCACGTCCTCATACCATGCCATGCTAATCACCAGCTTTGTTTTTCTTGCTCTTTCCCACCACTTTCTACAGCATACTTCATTTGGGAACCTTACCCACAGCCTTTTTGTAACCACACTTGTGTCAAATCAGTGTGGCAGACAGCCCCCATGGTTTCTGTGAGATCCCCCCTTTCAGAGGCAGGCAGGGAAGAGATGAGAAGCTTTACACAAAAATAACCAAGCTCAGTAAGATCCACAGGTCAGGATTTGTCTTGCGACATTTAACACCCAGCACCCACCAGCCCTGCCTTGACCAGTCCTGAAGCTTTAGAAATAATTAGAAAAGGCTCAAACTCAGGTTGTCTGCAGCATCCTGGAGATTTGTCCATGTAAAAAGGCCATCATAAGAAAGGCAAGAGTGGCCCTTGGGTGCTCCCCCTATTCTGTGCTGCTGATGGATCATATCAACACACCCTGATCTGCAGAGGAGCCTGAAAGATGCATAAAGCTGTACTTAAAGCCACGTGACAGAGGATGACTATCACAGTCTCAACCTTCACAAGACTTGCTGATTCTACAGTTTGCATGGAGCTGGATGAAACAGAAATCATAGAATCTTAGAATGGGTTGGATTGGAATGGACCTTGAAGATCATCTCATTCCAACCCACTGCCAGGGGCAGGGACACCTTCCACTCAACCAGGTTGCTCCAAGCCCTGTCCAACCCGGCCTTGGACACTTCTAGGAATGGGGCATCCACAGCTTCTCTGGACAACCTGTGCCAGGGCCTCACCAAAAAAACCTCCAAAATAGGAGGGTTTTTTTCTGTCCAGGAAACATTGTCCTTCCTGATCTACCCCTTTAATATACATTAGGTTTTTGCAGGGGCTGAGCACATTTTCACCCACAAGAATTTGTGAAGACATTTCCCTGTTGAGAGTCACCAACCAAAAGCCATGCTGATGTGACATGCAATCAAAGCTATAATATAGGGAGGTCAGAGCAGCCAACAGAAAGCCATCCAAGCACAGGCAGGGAGCTGAATACTGGTGGATTGGCAATGCCATTCACAATGGTCACTCACAGTCAGAGTTTTCTTGACATTAGGGGCCCCAGGGGACAGGAGCTCTTCGTTGGTGACGGGTCTCTTTAACACTAGAGCAGAAGGTGACAGATTCTATCAGAATCAAGGGGTTTGTACTGTAAAGTGCATAACAAGGCAGCCTGGGGATTACCCTGGGCTGGAAAACAGATGTTAGCTCCACCACAGTTACTGCACATATAATTCTTTGCATTCATCTCAGGGTTTTTCCAAACACGTGCACAACTTTTCAAATCACAAAGCAGAGGTGAGGCTGACCCTCTCCTCTTGATGAGCTGGGGTTGAGAGAGCCTGTGCTCTGAAGGAATGGATGTATCCCATGTAACAACAGGGCAATGCAGAAACCCAGACCTGATTTAGGGTTGCACTCGGCCACAGGAGGGAATACCAATGTAGGAGCAGCGCTGAAGTAGGGGTTGGAGTTTCCAGAGAGGGAAGTGATGCTGCTCCTTCGAACCGCTGAGACAATTTTGATCTCCTTGTTGGTCTGGACTGAAAGAGGCAGAAATAACAATTGCTCAAGGAGGAAACAGACTTTTTTTAAAATAACAAACTTCACCCCCCAGCCTGACCCACACCTGAAAGGTAAGCATGAACTGAAGATGGCATTTGTGCTTAGAAAGAATAAAACCAGCTTCAAAGAAAGATCTAGAGCTGAGTTGATGCTGAGTTATTTTCCTGGGATGGGGAGCTATGACAGAGACTGCCACTGCACTGTGACATCCACCACAAACCAGTGGGATGTGGGGGTCACTTCATGGGATGTCTGAAGGAACACCCTGTGCTCTGGTGGAGCAACACCCTCAGCTCTGGGATACTCTGGTAACGTAATCCTTGCTTCCACACCCCTCCACAAACACATCCAGTTACCAGAGAGAAAGCTGGTGTTGCCTGGGTCTGGGTTGAGCTTGCGAAGGCAGAAGGGGCTGTCGGGGCTCTCGGAGAGGGCACGAGAAGAGTTCTCATTGAGCAGCTCCGTGAGGCGCCGCCTCCGTCGGAAGTTGATCCAGAAATGGTACAGGATGTCACTGTCAAAGAAGTGATGCCGATTGGAGACTAGGAGAGAACAGGGGAGGAGGGAGAGGCTGAGGGGGTGCAAAAAATATATATAGCAGATATCCTGAGTGACCCCAGCAAATCACTTTTAATGCCTCTGTGCCCTACTGCAGTTTTTCTGACTGTTTGAGGTCGCTGCCTGCAGGGAGGGAGGAACAGCAGGGCCACCTCCCCAAGAGGTGCCATCTCCCAGGGGTGCTCTGGATGTCACAGCCCTCCACCTGCCCCTGTCCCAAGACACTCAGAGGGCTCCCTGCCTTCCGAATTGCAACTTTAATTCCGGCAGATGGTTATGATGTCCAGCCAAGCAGAGCTGAACATTACACCCTCACACCCCAGCCCTCCAAACCCAGGGGTGGGTCCCAGGCCTGTGGCCGGCGGCTTTGAAGAACTGAAGAGCAGTAGCTCAGATTTCAGCTCAAAGCCTTCGCGGGTGGTGCAAGATTGCTCCGGTTTCAAAGGTCACCAGCTCCAAACATAGAACTAAAAGGCTCCATTGCCATCTCCAAGTGGGCACTTGACCAGCACTTGTTGCATGACGTGAATGGGGGTTTGTTCCTAGCACAGCCTTGACAGTTGCGCTCATCCCTCGCTTTCCATCCCGGCTCCGGCCAGACCCTCGCTCACCATGCTGGATGATCCCGTGCTCCAGCAGGGCTTGTCCCAGCTCCACGGCTTCCTGTCTGTTCTCCACTTCTCCCTCCTGAACGAGCCAGTCGACCATCTCACAGCCCAGGAAAGTCCTCTGGTACTTCACCGAGTTCTCCTCTCTCACCTTCAGAATTGACTCTTCCACGCTCACCAGCCTGGCACAGAGGTGGGACAAGGCTCCCGTGACACTGCACATCCCTGCCATCCCTCACAGGAGCTGCAGCCACACAAAGCAGTGACACGGCTCCCATGATGCCACACATCCCTGCCATTCCTCACGGGAACTGCAGCCAGGCCAAGCGAGGCCAAGAGAAGCGGGCAAAGCATCGCAGCCAAAACACTGCTGCCTGGGAGCAGCGGGAAAGGAGGGAGGAACACAGAGCTGCAATTATAAATCTTCATCACAGCAGAGGCAGAGGCTTCAGCAAAACCAGTTCAGCTGCCACCTCAGCTGAAGAATGCAGGGAAAAGCCAAGCAAGCAACCAAATGCAGGCAACCCATGGCAGAGATCCAAATGGATGGAGAAGGTGGGTTGCAGACGGCACGTGTTCCATCTGCAGCAGATGTGAGAGCAAAATCCAGTGTCTCCACGAGAGGGTGCAGCTGGCTCAGCCATGAAACAAGTTGGCTGGATGCTCTCCCCATCCCACAGACACTGCTGCGGATCAAAAGCAAAGCACAAGGGGTGCACATCTGGTGAAGGGGCGGGGAGACACCCGAAATCACCACCTGCTTCTCCTTCAGAGCCAGTTTGTGACTCTGATCAACAGTGTGTGAGGTTGTGAAGGTGTGAAGGGACTGTCAAAGGACACAGGTCCAGAGGGTGGGCTGGGGCTGAACCCTGAGAAGATGGTCTGGATTTAGGGCTGGAAACAATCAACACAAAAACCCCTAAATACTTGGAGGTGGAAGGAGTTTTCTTTACTGCCTGAGAATTAGCTTTTCCATGACAAATTTTGCAAATAGACTAAGGGAGACACAGGGCCCCAGGCACACAGGGGTGTTGAAAATCCCATACCCTGCTGACTTTGGCCATAAGTCCTAAAAGATCTGGTGGAAGCAGCTCATTGGAGGAGAGTAGAAGGTTGCTGGTAATGGATGTTTTAGGAGCACTCACACTGGACTCTTATGCTTCCTGATACAGATCCCAGAACCTGCACTTGGGCTGGAGCCCTTGGAAGCATCCATGAGTTCATAGTACAGCTCCAGCCCCATCCCAAAGGATGGCAGTTGTCCTGCAGCTGTGACAGGGCTCAGGGAACAGCATTTCCCAGTGGGACAGCACTGGGTACAGAGAAGGGAAAGCGAAGCCAGCAGGAGCTGTGGCTCCGAACTGCAGAGCACCAGCACAGCCAGCACAGCCAGCAGAGCACATTCCCATCACCCCAGTGCTGGGATAGGACTCACGTACTTCTCATAAAGACTCTGCCCTCGCATGAACACCTTCACATCCTTGCTGAGGGGGAAGGTCCCGTCATCCTTGCGGAAGCGGTAGAGCAGTTTGGCATCCTTGTAGTCCGAGTGCTCGTCACAGACTGGAAGAATTCGGGGCAGGGATGTCAGTCCGTGAGGGACAGACAGGGCTCACGCTCAGCAGGATGTTATCTCCAGGTTAAAAGCTGTGAGGGCTGCCTGCCATGTCCTGCTCCTTGCCCTTTGCACCATGGAGCAGCATCTGAGCCTTCAGTCCCCAAAAAAGTGACTGCTTATAAACGCCTGCAGCTCACGCCTGTGGGTGGGAGAAGTCATCCCCAATGTACAGACCTTGGGAAAGCTGGGGTTTGAACCTGCATTTGATTCAGACATTAAAACATTCATTAGAAAAAACAGGGATTTTTTTTTCTTTCTTTTAGTTTAAATGTTTAGGTTTAGACTAAAAGAGAACAAACAGAATTCCCTCAATCGAATTTTTTCTTAGAAAGCTGTTGCCACTGTAAGCAGAGTTGGAGGACAGAGGGAAAAAAACCCCACACTGCATCCAAACCCCCATAAAATCATCTCTGTCTTTCAAGAATACTTGTAAGCTAAAAAATACAAGTGGCATGAATTTTTCCACACCATTTTGTGCCAATCCTGCCCAATTCATTTGCGTGGCAAACTGAGCTCAAGAGAAAGTTTTCTTCAAACCCAGATGTATACAACTGGAATAATCAAATCTGTCTGAAAAGCCTTGCTTTCATCTTTGGCATGGGCACACAATCTGTGGATGAATGGCTGTTAAGTCCATGCAACCTTTAGCAGGTAAATATTTGGGATGCAGCTTTGAGATAAACTTGCTTGCAACACATTCCTGGACTACAAGTTAAAAAAACCCAAAAAACTGAAAAAAACCAAAAAAACAAAGACAAAAAACCAGCCCAAAAATCACACTCTAGCTTTTAAAAGCCAGCCTGTGTTCAGGTCCACACATCTGAAGCCAAAAGAACAAAGTTCAGTGGTAAAACAAACAAACAAACAAAAACCCCAAACCAAACCAAACAACAACAACAAAAAAACAACAACAAAAAACCAAAACAAAACAAAAAAAGAGAATAGAAAAGAATATGCCAAAAAAAAAAGAAAATTAGTCAAGGGGAAACAGAAAAGCCACAAATGTTTCCTCCCTAAAGTAACATCCTCCACTAGAGTGCGATTCAAAAGGTGCAAGATACTTCTTGTGAAAATTTTAACACTTTTTCCATCCTTCTGAGCAGACCAGCAAAACCACATTCCCCTTTTGGTGAGCAGCAAATGCCAAAACTCGTCAGATTATCTGGAGTTCACCGTTCCTGCTGAGCAGTTGTCTCGGATGAAATCAGGACGCCAAAGCCCGTGAGTCATTGAGTAGGAGGGCAGGATAAGGTTGTTTGAACAGTGAAAGTTTGCAGCATTGGAACTCCAAGGAGCAGCCATTCCCATGCCATTGCAATCAGGAATAGAACTTAAAGCCTTACAGGACTGTGCCCATAGAAAACCAAAGCACTTTTGCTATTTAAAGACCAATTTCAATGTGTTTCCAGCGTGTAATAGAACCAAAGCTCAAACCACATCAGACAGTTAAGAGGCAGTACAATGATCTTCATGAGATAATTATCATCTGGATCCCAGCAGAGAAGAGGGCAAACAGTTTAGTCAGGCAATTGCCAAGCACCCAGAGCAGTGCTGCATTAGCAGGCAGACTTCTTTCCACAGGGCTAACAAAAATTAATGGACAAAAAACAAGTTGGAAAGTCAAATTCTGTGTCCTGCCAGGAATTATCAGAGGCAGGATGGACACGGCCCAGTCAGCAATCAAAACAGCACTGGCACCCAGTGCTGCACAGGTTTAATTAACTAATGGACTTATTTGAAACTGTCAGCTGGAGAGATGGAAAATTAATCAGCTTTAAGTGTTAATGGTTAACTGAGAACTCCCTGCTTCAGCTTTATGCTTTTGTGATAAAGCACAGCAGCAGTTTATTTTTATTCAAGGCAGTTTAATGTAAAGGGCATTAACCTCAGCAAGTAGCAGATGGCAACAGAGAGTGTTTGCATTGCAGTGGTCAAAGGCAGCTATTTCTGGACCCTGGAGGAGAGGGGGGAAGAGAGGACTGGATTTTGTGTGGTCTCATCTGCTTCTGTCTCCTCAGCTGTATCTTCACGTGACAAACCACCACCCAGCTCCAGGTTACCACAGCTCCTGTCCCAAACACTTGGGAGCAAGAGAGCTCAGCAACAGCCCTTCCTTCCCACTGATGGCAGAGGTGTCCCAGGGCTGTTTGATAATCTGGGACTTTTGTTCCTGATTGGGCCTGGAAATCACGTGGAGGAAACTGCCTTTTGCCAATCCGCAGCACTTGTTTTCTGTTGTTATATTGGGACCAAGGGCTGGACCTTGGGGATTGCTCTGCAGCTCAGGGACAGGCACAGAGGTCAGTACATGACCTGAGTTAATCCAGAACTCCTGAAAGTTCCAAACAAATTATAAAAAGGAGAAAAACCTGAATACTAGTGAGAGCTGGGCTTGAACATCAAGTTGCCTTCCCCCTCATCCCCTTCTTTTTTATTTAACAAGTTCCATGAGCAAGCCTTTGAAACACACTTAAATCCCAAGAGCGGCATTCCTACAGGATTGCTTCAGCTCAAGGTTCACAGGTACCCCCACCTAGTTTTTCTTGGAGTGATGAGGACTCCACAGCCCCACTTGTCCCATCCTGGGGAAACTGAGGAACACTGGGCTCTTATGGGAAGAAAATGAACTTTTCTGCAGATGTAAAGTATGTGCTATAATTCAGCTTCCACTTCTGCATGACACAAACATGAGCCAGACCAGCTTTTGTACAAATATCCACCTGGCTGGATACAGGACAATGCAGGCCAGGTGTTCCTGAACTTGCTTCCAAATGGGAAACACTTCAGGTGGCCTTGTACCAGCACACAGCCCAAGCCCCTTTTCTCGTGGGCAGGGAACTGGCCTATCCCCCAAAGCAAAGCACCTTCACACAGATCCAGCCCCATTCAGCCTCCTGCCTACCCATCCTCTCCCAGCTTCTCTAGGAGAGAAGCTTCTTCCCATGGGAGAGTGGTGGACAAGGACCTGGTCACACTCTGGGCTGACAGACACACAGGGTGAGCAGACACCTCCCTGAGAGGGCTCAGCAGGCAGCAGAGACACCCACACACCGTGATGGATGATGTAGTGGTCCATCAGCTTCTGCATGAGGCGGATCCCGGTCTCCCTGTCCGGCGCTTCCTTGTGGTCGATCAGCCAGTCCGTGAGTTCCTTCGCCACGAAGCAGTTCGGGTACGTCCGGAGGTGGAAACGCCTGTCCTTGATGAGCTTCCCATCGTGGAGGCGAAGCCTGCAGGGAAAGGCAGCCAGTTGAGCACAGCTGGTGTCACAGGGCAATTTGGGTCTGACTGCCCAGCATCTGCCCAGCTTGGAGACGCCACTGATGAGTCGGGACTTCTGGCACCCACCCAGTGACTGATAAATCCAATCAAAACCCTTGGCACTGCAAGACTGGATTAGTCAATCCCAAGGAGCCTCTCCATCATGCCCTTCTCTCCTCCTGTCACTATACAGGTTATATAATTACCTGCACCAGACATAGTCCGACCCACACGTGTCTTTTTACTCTAAGCAAGCCTCTAAAAAACACACAGCGGTGAACCAAAGGGGGTGAAGAGGGGACAAAACCCAGGGGAAAAAAATAGCAGTACATATATTTGTCATCTTGGCACAATTCTGTGTCTAGTTCTCCTTCCCCATGACCACGAAAGCAGGAATAAAGCTGCCCCCAGGACAAAGTCTTAGTCACAGCTCCAGGTGGGAGCAGTAACAAGAGCCCTGGTTTCTTCTGTCAAAGCAACGGGTGCCAGGTCCCATCACTACCCACTAATCCATGAACCCACTAATCCACAGCAACACTGGACAACAGCCCTGACATTTTCTGGTTCAAAGTGGGATTGACTGGGACAGTTTACCAAAAACAACAGCCTTCCTGTCCTGAAAGCCCTGATGTTGTGGCAAGTCTGCAGCTCTGGTGGAAAGATACATATGGGCAAAAGTACTCAGGTGAGCAGGGCTTTGACTTTCAAAAGGACCTTAACAACTGAGCAAGCCACAAGGCACAGAGTTCTTCTGTGTTCCAGCCAAAGCCAACCCAGTCTGGCAGGAGATCTGTCCAGGGGCCAAACTTCTGCCCTGTAGTCATGACCGTTCCCAAAACACCAACCCAGGAAAATGCCCAGTGTATGCAGCAGGCTCAGAAGGGAGATATTAATTAAACTTCTCCTCTGTAACTCCAGGATGTTTTTGGTTTCAAATTATTCACCTCAAATCCTGGTTTTGCCCCAGGCCAGTGTATTTTATTAAGGCATTAATCACTGCAGCCTTTTGTAATTTCATGCCTCAAGTTCTTTTGTTCTTTTTGGAAAAGTTCTGTGTACAACACAGCATGCTGGACAACAGTTTTAGGTACCCTATGAGAAGTTTAAATACCCTAAAAATCTGCCAGATAAAAATGGATTATACTCTATTGTAGCATTTACAAATACTAAGGTCCTAAAAGTCTAAAGATAAAAACTTTTGTAAGATGAAAAATCACTAATTAGTTATTGCAATTAATGTTGAGACTACTACAAGCCAATATGATTAACAGAAATTTTCAGACTTTCCTGGAAAGTCAAATATTAAACCAAAGATTCATGCAGAGCCAGCTCCTAGCCTTGCCTTTGGCAGATCCTGAGGTCTATATTCAGCATTTCACTCTCTACCTGGAAGGCTCATTCCCACAGGTGACCAGAACTCATTCTGCATATGGGATTTCACCCAGAAAGAACAGACCACAGACAGCTGCCTTGCTATTTTTAGAGGTTTTGTCTTTTTCCTTCCTTTATTTCATGGTCCACTGTCAAAATGCAATCAGGCACAGACAGCAGTGACTACAAACAGGCTCCCCACACCAACATCCCTCTGCTCCGAGGGAAGACAGTCAATTTTTATATGCTTTCTTTCCTTTGCAATTAGCAAGTGGGAAGGCACTTCAGAGGCGTGTTTGGTAGAGATAAGAAATGTTCCAAGAGTGCTCTATTGCCATAAAGAGTCTGCAGGACTCCATAAACACTATAGAGATACACACACACACACATATATACACATTTATATATGTACACACAGACATGCCTTTCACATAAAATAACACACAGACACACACGGTCTGAATCATTGGGAGAGCACTATTTCCCCTGTAGATATTTTTTTATCACGTTTCAGAACACAGAAAAAAAAGTTGCACAGATCTTGCAGGAGAAAAACAAAATAAAAGAAAAATTATTTTCAACTAACAGAGCTGTTAATACCTAAGATTTAAAAATAAAAACAAAAAATGCATTCGTTTTGAAACTATCCTTTGGGGAAAAACTGTCAGGGCAGGAGTTAGGTGGTATTTCAGCACCTCTGGAGCAGCAGCACTTGGAGCTGTGTGGGCTGTTTTAAGCCTGTGACAAGTTTTCCCTCTGTCCTGCAGAGCCAGGGCAGCGGAAAAGGCACGGCTCGAGTGTCCTTGTGCTCTTTTCACTTTCCTCTTGTTTACTGTTTCCTGTCAACTCTGAGGAGACAAATTCTGCCCTTCGGACACAGGATGTAACAGCAACTGCGTCTTCCAACAGCTCTTGTATGATGATAAAACAAGGCTTCCAGATAAAAAAAAACAAATTAAGGAAATATATATAATGCGATATTATGAGTTTTGTAGATGGCAAAATCTACCCCGTGGACACATTATTTCTTGAAAAAAAAAAAAAAGTAGAATAAAGCCAGGATAAAACACTTGCTGGAACACGAGAATGGGCTCTTATGAAACACTCCTGGCTTGGCAGTCAAAGCGCTGCTTCCACGTGAGTTTGCTTTGGGTTGGTTGTGTTGGGTAAGCAAATTGTTCCTCTGTCAAGGTCACTACAAAGCCATCATTATTCATCCCGAGTAGCCTTGTTGAAAGGGACATCCACAGCAGCGCAAACAGAAGAGAAATAAACTCTCCATCACCTCCCATGTAAACAGACCTTGAGCATCTCAAATGCCAAGGTGGATCTTTCAAGGATACCGACTGCAGTTCACATTCCCACAGCAGGTCAGCACAAACGAATGGCCTTGGAAAGATGCCTCATCCAAAGGATCTTTTTTGTTCCTATTTTCACAGAAAAGAAAAACAAACAAACTCCCCCCTAAAATAAAACAACAAACAACTAAGTGCTCACTAAACAGCAACAGCCACAAGAGCATCTCTGCAAAACAGCTGCTGGAGAGGCATATTCAGGCAAAACAGGCACTGCAAACAGTTTGTTGCACCCCCAGTCTGCAAAAAGCACCAGTTCATGTGGGAAGAGGGGAGAGCTTTGCATGCCTGTGGCAGCCCAGAGTGGTACAGAGATGTTTTCTTTTCCTGCTTGTATTTAAAACTGCCTGAAATCTCAAAAACAAATCCCAGCAAGCACAAGTCTACTTCCCATTCCTGGCTTTTACTCAGCTTTTAGTGCTGAAAATTTAATAATTGGCTTTTCAGAGATCATTCTGACCATGTAGTATCATCTTCTGAATAACATTCACTGCTGCATCAAGCAGTGCCTCATGATTCTTCGAGGAACACATCCCCACTGCAAGAGATACAAGTCCAACACAGGACCACCAAAACTCCTGCAGACCCAAGGGTTCTGGACAAGAATACAAATTTTTGCATGTTCAGCTACACATCTTTAAGTGAGACCAATTTCCAGAGCAACGAAGTATGAACACTTTGTTTAACAGCATCGCAGTTTGAGTATCCAAATAAAACACTCATCACCTCTGAAAACTTTGGACAGTGGCTGAAATCACGAGTTTGTTCTTCAGAAGAGAAAACCTTCCCTCTCCTCTCACTTTTTCTGCCCAAGACATAAATTTACTGAGTATATTTTATCTTTAACAGTGATTAATGCAGCCTAACAGAGTTGTTAGAGCACAACTGGTTCACCTGACCATGGGAATACCCAGAGGAGAGTGCACAAGGGCTTGTCCGTGCTTGAGAATCTCTGATTACAGCAGGGCGTGAATGCAAAGCACAGAGGCTGTTCCAGAATATCTCTGTGCAGATAAGCCATTTGTTGCAATTAGAAGTGACTAATTGGGCCTCTCTTACAGAATGCCACCCAGGAACACACAACGCCCAGCAAAATTAATGTGATTTTCGTGCAAGTTTATATGTCTGAAACAAGAAGGCTGGCAGCAGATGTGAGGAATGAGCCCGAGACAGCAGCCCTCTCAAACTCCAGACCGGAATATCAATGAGAGTTTTTATTTTCATCTTTTTAATGGAGAGAGACTCAACACCCATAACTCCTCTTCCTCCTTTAAACACCAAACAGCAGCATCCTCATGGAAGCAGAGAGAACCTAGCAGAGACAGCCCAAACCACACTGTCCAATCTCCCCTCTATTCCTTTAGGATCCATTTCATTCCCAGCCATCCCCACAAAGCATTCCCTCACCCCTCTCTTGTGCAGCTATTTCTGGCTGGGAAACGCATCCTGACACTGAACAGACTCATCCCTCTGGCCAAACCAAACTCGGAGGGATTTGCAAACTTGCTGGGAAGCCAAAGAACTGCAAAGATGGAGCAAAGGTTTGTTTGATTAAATGTTATAGTGGGGAGGCAGGGCAGGAAGTGGAGAACAGGGGAAAAACAAATATTTGGTATTTCATGTAGATGCAACAACGTTATTTGCTGATGGATGTTTACAGAGTCAGGGCAGCCTGCAGGGTTCCTTCACATGCTTCTGTATTCCATATGTGGGGAAAAGCAGGGGGAGAACAATGTGGATATTCAGCCCTGTCCATCTGCTGTTGTCTGAGACATCATCCAGCCTCTCTGCCTCAGTTTCCCCATTGCTACCCACTGGAAATCCAGGTCCCAGGAAGATTCATTCCACTAAATCCTTACCTGCCAGGCTGTAAGATCCCTAAAATAAACATTCAGCATGTACTACATCACTTAGCTCTCCTTCTAGCCAGGGATTCAGGGAAGGAGGAGCCCAGCTGCAGGCTGGTGTCCACCTCTTCACCCTCCTCCCCAGGTTTTGCACCCTGTGGTGCCCAGCAGCTCCTTCCCACCCTTCTGCACTGAGAATGGGCTCCTGCCCAGACCAAAGCAGAAAGATGGAAATATGAATGAACTTTCCCTGCCACTTTGAACACTGGTTGTGTTTAAGATGGGGCCCCAGTCCTTAGCTGGAAGTTATCAATCCTTGATACAGTGCAAATAATAAAGCTAAAGTTAACAGTACTCGCTAAGAATGGACAACAGAGCAACACCAAGCTAATTTTAGGAATCTGATGCTAGCAAAAATCAAACTCTGGGCTATTTACATTATTCAAGGATATATTTCCTATCTTCCACTCACATTTCAAAACAAGCCAGAACAGCTCCAGATACAAACAAGCAAATTCTGCTCAAGAGCTAGGAAAGCCCACAGTCACATGCTTAGAAGCAAGTGAGGGTTCTGACCCCAGATACACAAGGAACATGCTTTCTCAGCCACACAGGTTTTCTTGCATAGGAGAATAGATTTTTGTCTTCATAGGAAAAAAATAAATCTTAGAAGCTGCTTAAAAGCTGGGACTGCAAACCAGCAGAAGTTCTCAAAAGTGACTTTCAAAAGAGGGAAGATCCAGTTCAGGCACATGGCACTCAGGAGATGCCCTTCCAAGTCGCCCCAAAAGTCCAAACATCCCCAGAAGTGATGCTGACCCCATCCAGCCAGGGCCCAGGGGCCTTGGGTGGGCTGTTCAGTGCCACCACACCATGCTCTGCACTTGGAGGAAGGTGCAAAGTGAGGAAAAAAATTTGTTGCCGCCTCAACCCACCTGCCAGTGCCCTGACACCTGGAGGTGAACTGCAGGAGATGCCACAGAGGAGCAGCAGGACGAGGTAATGTGGGAAAGGACCTGGCTCAACACTGGTTTGGTGGGTGCAGGAAGGATCAGCAAGTACTGGGGAGGGGGAGATACCAATACCTGGGGGGAAAGTGCTTACTGGAAGATAAATCTTTGAGCCTCCTGCTAACGGGATAGAACCCAGAGCCCCGGGTAGAGCCCTGCCCCGGGCTGGAGGAGAACCCCACACCTCCTACCTCAGCTGCTCTCCAGCAATCATCACCTCTGCCCTGTAGTGCTGCTCGGTCGCTTTTTTCTTCAGGCTGCTGCTCAGGCTCTCCATGCCGGGCTGACGGTGGGTGGGCGGCGGTGGGAGATGCTCCCCATGGGCTGAGGGTCGGGAAGATGCGGGCCCCCAGCGCCGTCCCCGGCCGCTGGCAGGGTGCACGTTGGCAGCCTGAAGTTGCTGACTCCTGCTCCCCGCCTCTCCTTCCCTCTCGGCAGGCTCCGGAGGAGGAGCCTGCTGCAATCTGAGCCTGGCTCTGCGGGCTTCTCACCCGCTGGCTCCAGCCAGGCTTCGGCTGGGAGCCGGGAAGGTGGCAGGGATGCTCCCAGCAGGCTGGGGCAGCGTCCGCTCTGCTGGTTCCAGGGAGGTGACGCCGGCAGGCTCCGAGTGTTTGATCAGCCACCAGACGGATAAAACACTTCCTTCCTTAAGCTGTAACTTTCCTGCGAGGGTTCAAGGTGTGCCATTCCCCAACACAAGCCACGTGCCTTGCCCTCATCCTCCTCTCTGAGGACTCGCTGCCTCTCCCCAGGTGGGATGCATCCAGCACCAGCCACAGCCAACACTTGCTAAAAAGGGGGCTCAGAGCAGCTTCAGCCCTTCCTCAATGCAGCAGCTGTCACAGAGGTTGGATAGAGAAGCACAGGCTGTAATTAGAAGAGTCTGGGGCTCTGCAGGTGCCAAGGACACCGGATACCACCTTCAAAACCTGCCTCCAGGCACTGGTACCTGCTCAGCTGCTACCAGGCATTTCCATTAGTTGAGGTACTTTCTGCAGGCCAGAGCTCACCTAAAGGTGACAGTGACCAGCAAAGAAACGGGCAGAAGAACTGGGATGTGGAGATGGTTCATTACAGCCATCATTACCCTCAGATGCATCTGAAATCAGATTTCTGTTAGTTAAAGCAGGAGTGAAAAATATTGGCTGTCATAGAGGATTAAACCTCAGAAACACTAAAGAAACCTACAGAAAGAGTGTGTGGAGAAGATGGGAGGGAGCGAAGGGAAGGAAATTTTTTTAGCTGAGGAAGTTCTGCTTCAATTTGAAGTCTGATAAAGCATCACTAAACCAAATGCTGTCTTTAATTAGTTCATCTTTAGCAGCAACTCCTCAGCCAGCAGTGAGTTAGCCAGTACCTCCATCAGCACAAGCAGACCCTTCCAGGTTTATGTTCCATAACACTGCTGAATCCAACAAGCCTGGATTAGGGATTCAAGGAGCACAGCACGGAACAGCCAGGGCCAGAAGGGACAGGAGACACGGAGTAAAGGCACGGCAGTAACTGGAGGCACACTGGTCTTCCTGAATCCAGGATCACTGCTGGTTCTCTGCTGATGGAGGAGCAGCAAAGGTGCAGCTCAGGGACTGGACAAACCTCTCTCCCAGCGATCCTGTCCAAGTCAAACACCCACTGCAGGGGCTGTGCCAACAAGGCTCCCTCTATCCAGACTCTCCCTGAGCACACCCTCTCCTATGTCCTGCTGTTTATGCCAGGCCATAAACGCAGGGAAACAGGCTCCCCTTGTGCAGGCTCAGAACAGCTCCTCGAGTCCCCTCCGGCAGCGGCAGTGCCGGTGCTGATGTGTCTGTGCCAGTCCTGAGGTGCTCCTGGGGCAGGCACGGGAGCAGCATCCTTCATTCCCAGCAGAAATGACGCTGGGGGAAATTCCCAAGATCCCCAAACCTGCCCATCTGATCACTAGAGAAAAATTGCTGCTGTTCTAATCATTGGATAATAAGTATTTTCCTTAAAAAAAAAAAATACTCCCCTCCAAACCTGAGAGTGTTTTACTCTTATGGTAAAAAGTTAAAGGATTTCAGCTCCTGCCAGCTTCTTTCATGGAAGACATAGGAGGAAAAAAGTTATCGCACCCATAAATAACCTTGTAAAATGTGCCCTTTAAATTAGACATTAATGTTTCTACTTAAGCTGCAAAAACAAGGAAGAGAAGCTACTAAAAATATATTATCTCCCCCTCTCAAGCCTGGGAAGCACTTCAGTCAAGAGAGCAGAGGGAGGGCACAGCAGCCAGAGATATCCAGGGCTGCTGAGGATGGTGGGGCCGTGCTCAGAAAGCTGCCTGTGGGGATGACAGACAGATGGATGGACTCAAACTTCTCCTGAGAGGACAGAGGAACTCTGTAAACCTGCAGCTGTTAAAGAGAAGGTGACTGTGGAGTACCTGTTTTCCCAACAAGGACCAGGGCCAAGCTCACAAAATAAGTCAGTAGGCTTGAAACAAACTGGAGAATGGTTTTTCCCCTTCAGCAGCATAAAATTAAATTGTGCAAGTTGCCATCACTTGATATAAGCCTCAAAATCTAAATTGATTTTAAAAAAAAGATGGTTACTTCCATCTTCACTGGTAGAAGCTGCAGGAATATATTAGTGGAGAGGTTACTCACCATTTCTCCTCCTCTTTCCCTGATTTCTGTTACTGGTCCACATCAGAGCAAGGATCCAGGCCTGCAGGAACTTCTGTTCTCCACCAGCACAACACTCCAAATGTCACAACCTCAGGGCTTTTTGCACTGACATTTAGAGGGAAGAGCATCTCCTCAGTTCAGGAGCAAAGCCATGTTAAACCAAAGCCCTGTGGCCTCTGCTCACAGCACTGAGCTCTTATTCAACCCCAGCAGTGCCCTTTGCAGATTTGACACCTTTCACCCAAAGCAATTTTTGTCACTGAAGGGAATATGGGGAACACATCCTGCAAGTTGCTGTTAATTCCATCCTGGAGGTGACAGCATTTCAAGGCTGGGAAAAACAACTCCCAGGTATGTGTCCCTCCCTCCCCACACATGAAGGGGGTAGTTATCAACTTCATCTACAGATGAAAACAATCATTCATAGCATGGCTTCAGAGTCCAAGCCACAATGAATTGCAAGCAGCACTGAAGAGTCCCTTCATCTAGGTCTCCTCTCCAGAGGAACTGGAGTGTCTGTTTTTTCTGTTTCAATAGATGAGGAAGTAGTTTGACTCATTAAGTGTCCAGAAAGGGTAGAGGCATACCTCTAGGTACGGCCACATCTTGGTCTTCAATTCCCAACATTGTTACAGCAAGTAGAAGGTTTAGCTCTCACTGATTTATTTTTTTTTCCTTCTTTTTTCCCTAACAGGGTTGAGGGAAAGACAGGAGGGAATTGGATGAGTTTGTTTTGACAAGTTGTAAAAAGATTAAAAACCTGTTTGTAAGGCTTGCCAGGAGATAGCACAGAGGACACTGTGAGCTTTCACAGCCATCCTTGTCACTGACTGCAAAGTTTGCCTTAGTCCTTTGGCTAAATTTTGTCCTCCCTGTGGCAGTTCAGGCTCTGCATTTCAAGCAGAGAGCTGGAGAAATCTCCTGTGCAGGGCAGCAAGGTCTGGCAACAGACAGATTCAGATTTTTCCTGCTCTGGGCTGGCACATCCAATGCCAGCAGTTGGCAGCCAGCCATCACTTCTTGCCCCACACACAGGCTTTGATTTAGCTTAAGCAAAAAACCCCTAAAAAATTAAAAAAAAAAAAAAAAGGAGTTCACAGCCAACATCAAGACAGTAAAATCCCTGTTTTTGCAGGGCCTGTTTCCTTTGAGCGAGACAGCCCTTCCCTGACCTGCTGACACTGAGCTGTCCTTGCCAGACAACATTTCCCTTGGGGGTAAGTCCTTGTCGCCAGCAAGGTGTGCTCACCTGGGCTGGAGCCCATCCAGAGAGCCCAGCATTGTTTGGGAGCCAGGCTCTCCCTGCTGCTTTAGAAAAATTGTTTGTATTTGGCAGTGAAGCTCACAGTCCACCCCCGGGGCTATTTTGCTGCTTAACTCATTGGTGTCAGCGCCACAGCAAACGCTGGAAGCCCCTTCACATCAAACACCTCCAAAAAAAAAAAACCCACTTGGAATAGCACAGCAGCAATACTGGGGGCATCTTGAGTGGAGATCCCTCACTCCCAGCACCCAGGGAATGGTCTTGTAATCACTAATGGCAGCCTGGAGATTGCTGTGCACCAGGGAAATGTGCAGCACCACGGAGACTCCTCCACTTCGGTGCTGGAAGCTGCTCATGGGGAATGGTCAGCAGCGTTCTCACAGCCCAAGAAAATTGGGAAGATTTATTACCTTCTAGTGGCAGAAAATGAGCACGTTATTCAGTAATTTCTCATTACCTGGTTATAAATCTGAGCTGGAGCTCTCTCGTCATTGAGTGTCCTTCGTGGTTTTTTTTTTTTCCAGAAAAGAAATTTGGATCTTCCAGAGATATATTGCTTCTTTCCACATAAAATAAAGACTGCTAACCCCAAGCAATCAAATGCAAGTCAAAAATAATTTGGCTGGCTACAAAGTAGCAAATAGGAGGCTTTTTGTTTCCCTTAAAGCTGTAAGCAAACACAGCTCAGTCATGGTGTTAGAGAACTACAAAGAACAGAATTTTAGCTTGGGGAGGGAAAAAACCAAACCAAACCAAACCAACAAAACCCCCAAAATGAAAAATTAAATTCTCCCATGATTACATTGCTCCAGGACCTGCAGTTTTAATGAAAACACCACCGACTACTCACCTTCATTATGAACCAAGTTTTCATTGGGGAAAAAAAACCAACAAAGAACAAATGACAACAAAAGAAATGCTCTTATGCAACAAGACACGGAACCTGCGTCATCCCCACTTCCCCATTCCTCAACATTAGAACAATTAAAACTGTCAACAGTCCTTAACTTTCAGCTCCCAAACCAGTGTGTGGGTGTGAGACTTTGAAGCAGGGCACATGAGTTTAATTCCCTCCGTTCCCCTTAAGGGTGAGACTCTTCAACGTGTGTTTTTAGGTCACTAAGTTGTTGCAGACCACTGGGGACATGGAGACTTCCTTGTCCCTGCTCCGGGGCATCTCTCAAGGTGCATCTCTGCTGCTCCATCTCCACAGGAGCCTCTCAGGGCTCGATGATCTCAGAGGTCTTTTCCAAGCAAAACGACTCCATGATTCTGGGAGGAGCAGACTGCAGAGCAGCATTCACAGCCCCTCAGCACTGCCTGGGCAACCTGAGCTCGGTCAGGGCCCTGCCAGGTGCTGCCCAGTACATGCTGTGGCCAATTTCAGACCCACACTTCTCCCAGAGAAGGAATGCTCAAGCTTCAAAGGTGGGAAAGCCTCCTGCTGCAATGGGAATGTGCTAATTATGTTATAATTAGCCTGGACTAAACACAGCCAGAGGAATCACTCCTGGCATGGGAAGTTTAATCCTATCACAATCCATTAAAAAGAACTGTTGGCTACAGCTCTGCCAACCTGTATCAGGGGCGATGGGGAGACAGCCCTGCCCCAGCTCTGTACGTGAGCCTGCTGCTTCCTCATCATAAAGAAAAGGTTTTTACACTGGCTTAACAGCAAAGGGCCAGGGTAACAGGGGCAAGAAAAGCCTAGAACCCGATATTTTTTACAGCCTGAGCTTTAAACTGCCACCATCCAGCCTGGTGCACTCGGTCAGAGAGAAGGGAGAGCTGAAATCCCAAAGCAGCAAGCAAAATCAAAGGTGTGTGTGGCAGGAGGAGAGGAATTTTTATCGTTTTGCTTAATGCAGCATGAAAGTCGCCAGCAGAGGACAGGATGGGGCTGTGGATAAGCAGATACACGAGTAGGAGTACATTTCTAACCCTGCATCCAGCTATTAGAACCTCATGGAAGAAGATTTCTCCAGCAACGATCCATGCACAGTGACACGATTCCCTCTAGAGGAAGGAAGGAGAAGTGAGGCTTTCCACCAGCAGCGTCCATCTGGCCACACGCTCTGAAAGGAGCACCTTCATAGAATCATAAAATAGTTTGGGATAGGAGGGGCTTTCAAGGTCATCTAGTTTCAAATCCCCAACATGGGCAGGGACATCTTCCACTAGACCAGCACCTTCTGTGTGAGCTGGTGTGTGCCCCAGTCCTTCTTCACAACCAGTGCAAGAGAGGGTTTGCACTGGGACTGATCCAGAGGAGTTTCAGCCCAAGGAATACGTCCCCCAGAGTGCAGCTGGTGCTAAGTCTACACAAGAAAATGGACAACAGCCCAGGAAAGATTCACCAGTCCTGAGCTGGTGCTTTGCAGCCACTCCTCACAGGATGAGTGCTTTCCTCTGGCACTGATACTCAGACATAATTCATCTGATTGAGTCAGTCTCTGTGCCACAGCTCCTGTTCCACTGGCCAAGCACGGCTGGGCTGTTTCACCTCTGATGCCTCGTGGGTTCTGGAAGGAGATGGGTCAGAAAGGCAGGTGAGTCTCTGTCTCCATCACTGGCAGAGTCCAAGGCACACGTGGCCTTCAGCAGATGATAAAAAGCCCTTCACAACCACCATCACAGAGAGGACAGGTATTTAACAGACATGGAAACCAGTAACTCCATTCTGCAGAAGTTTAATTTAACTAGCTGGGGTATCACCAGCAGCCTAGATTACATAAGGAATATTTATTCCACTTCTTTGATGTGCTTTGTGCTCCATCCCAAGTTCTATGACCAGCTTAGAGACACACCTTGGTGTGGGAAAATGGAGACTTGCAGCAGTCTCAGATTCAGATTTTCTATTTTTGCCAATACTGCAGTGACACTGGGGAGCTTGACTTGAATGGTGAAGCCCTGTCTAGGTGGACTAAATCTGTAATTCCAGTCTAGTGCACTGCATTGAGCTGCACCCCAAAAGTGACAGCTGATGGCTGGAGTCAATAGGCAATTTGAGAACACAGAATTAAAACATCAATTCCCTCTTGGGACTGCATCAAGCTTCTATGTAAAAACAACACACAGAAAAGGTTTTCTAAATAAGAAAATTCCTAGTCTGACCTTGATCACAACAGCCTTTATATAGGCTGGCACATCAATTTACATATATTAACCATCCATGTCAGCAGAGTAGGAAAGAAGATGTATATACACAAGTGGGGTTTTGCCCTAAGTAGTCAAACACCATTACATTGAAGGCAAGAAGAGCAGTCCAGTGCAGAACTGCTGATATTAAGCAGGAGCACTTCAATCAGGAGTGGGGGTTTTTAGTCATAAAAGACACACTCCAGCCTTTCTGCATTTTCTGGCAGGAGCTGATTTATCTATTGTAAAATTCAACAGCCTCAGCAACGCTGAGCAGCCTCTCTGAGGGAGCACTTTTTGGCAGGGCTTAAAGGGAAAGACAAGAACCGGTTTACAAACTGTGCAGAGCTGATAGCACTGGATTTTCCTGCTTGAGCAGCGGTCATGGTCCTGCTGAGGTACAACACAACCGTGTTCTTGGCAGTCCAGCTAGCCAGTCCTGACAGAGATTTGGCCTCTCCCACTCGTTCTCAGCAATTTAAAGTACAAGGAAGCTTCTCCTAGGAAGTCTTTTCAGTATTTCTTTCATCTCTTCTGGTTTTAGCCAGTTTAAACATTGCCATTGGGGCAGCATTGGTGAAATTTGGAGATCGGAGGCGATGGCATCATTTGTGGATAAAAACCCAGGCTGGTTTAATCTCACCTAAAGCAAACGTCAGCACCTTGCCCAGAGGAGGCTGACCTTTCTTTTCCTGCGTTGCTGAGGAGATGCAGCTCCCTGCTGACAGAGCACAAGTGGCTGGAGCCAGGACAGGCAGCATGTCTTGGCCTCCTTGCAGATGAGTGACTTCACAGACGATGAGCGATCGCGCCGCGGGTACCTCAGAGCTTCGGGTTTTACACCTTCCCAACCACTGAGCTCCACTTCTCTTTCCTTGTGGGACTTTCAGTTTCCACCCCAGGGCCCCGTCCTGCAAACCTTTGGCAAAGCAGCGGAGAGGTGCAGAGGCCTAACCTGTGTACTGGGCTAAGCCTGTGGAGTTTGGGGAGGTGACGATGGCCAAGCAGCTCCCGAGAGCCCACCCAAAGTGCGTTGCAGAAGGTGGAGCGCCTGTGGATGAACATACTGGAATAGGTGGAGACCACAAGGAAACTGGAAACGACCCCACTGCCTGCTTGCACACCTCAGAGGGCACAAAATCTGATTCCTTAAAGTCAAGTGAAGTGTGAAGCCCTGGAAACCCAGGGAGCCTGCACATCTTGAGCCTGCACATGCCATGGAAGTGCAACCAAGTAACAACAAACCAGCTCAAAAACTTACTCATTGCTGGGATCAGAGCACAGACCACAGCTGTGAAGGGGCACAGACACTTACCCAGCAGAAGCAAGGGGACACAATAATTCAGTAGTGATCTGCCTTTCCTCAAGTCAATGACTGGTATTTTCTGCTCTAGACTCCACTTGTTCTATCAGCTTGCACTGCCTGGGCTCAGTTTGAAATTCAGAATACACATTACTGCTTTCATGGTATTTTGTATATTTCTAAGTTATCGGGCTCTGTATGTTGTCAGAAGAGAAGGCCAAAATCCTCTCTCCAGAAACAGCATATCCTGTTTACTTCAAGTAATCCCATGTGAAAACTTTGCATCCGACTCAGAGAGCAGCCCTTACGGCAAGAATGGACACAGTGCAGTAATATCAGTGACATTACCCAACTCAAATGTCCACCTTTTTTCGGTGTAAACATCAGTAAAATTACTCCCACAAGGCAAGTGCAACTCAGTCGTGCTGATCAAGAACATAATAAAAGATATTTTAAATTTAAATAAAGCCCAGCGCAGTCATCAGTCATCTGGAGTACTCACGTGGCTGTCTGGCTGATGAAGGAAACTGGAATCTTGAATGTGAACCATCACCAGCAGCTGAAGGATTGGCCAGATGAATCTCACTTTTTGGAAAGGACAACTGCTTCCAAAGTTACCTTTTTCTGCTGTGTTAAGTGCCTTTGTAGACAAGCTAATAAAAATCTGAATACATAAATCTATTTGCAATCACCTCACTATTTTATACCTCCCCTCAAATTAAGGAGGCAGCCAGTGTTGTCTCAAAACTGCTCCTAGATCTAGCTAATAGATCTAAAAGTAGGATTTTAAGTTAGACTGTGAAACTCCAAGGAAATATCAAGATTTTTTTGGCTCTGTCACTGACATGGGCAGCTCCCATTACTGGCAGGGAAGAACATGCCTGACACCGGCACATGGGCTTAAAATTAACTTAAAGTCCGCTTAAAAAGGGCTGAACACCGTTCTGCTCCATATCTCTTTGCTTTATTATAATGCTCTTTAAAAGATGACACTGCAGTTCAAGTCCAGAACCACTCTACAGAACAATGAATAGTGTTCACTGAAATCGCCATTCCTGTGAACTTCACAAAAAACACAGCAGGAGAATTAAAGATACAGTACTCCACCACTGACCAAGTTTCTGCTGGCATGAGAATGAAAGAGGGTTCTGCAACGAGGCCACTAAACCATTAGGATCAAACTCCAGTAATGGACATTGAAATGTTTCTTGATTTCTGTTTAAATCACTGACTGCTCAAACCTTTCATTGGGTCACTGAAATGTAATATTCCCAAAGGAAGGTGAGAACTGTAGTACTTGTGTAGGCTGCTCCTCTCCAAGAGGACCACTGTATCTTTAAATGTATCCTGGATTAAACAAAGGTTTTATCTACACTTGTTAAAATTATTGCACAGACCATTACACTGACAAGTACATTATGAACCCATGGAATGTTACAGTCTGGCCTGGAAAATAAAAGCAGCAGCATTATCCTTGAGGTCTCAACCATGAGGGAGAGCTGGCCAAGCACTTCTTGAATTGTAATCATTACTAACAGGTTTCAAGACACAAATGAAAGATTTTTAAAATAATCCCTAACTCCTAGAATTAGGTTTGGGAGCATTCACCAAGACTTTCACTCTTTTTCAAGCGGTACTTAGTTTGAACGTCTTGAAATTTTTCTTTTATCAAATTACCTGTAGGAATCCAGCTGCTCTGTATTTTCCAAAGTTGAAGCCATACAAAGAAATAAAAGTCTGAAACACCAGGAAATTTGAACCACCATTGCAATGCCCAGTTTTTGCAGCAGCCTCTTCACCTGCTGCACAATCTCTTGGCAATTTGCTCGTGCAACTTAAAATTGTGACTACACGGAGTGGGACTGAAAGGGAAGCAGAGCCCTGGTCACCAACTGCCCACGGTGACAAGATCATTTTCACAAGTGCCACTCTCAGATTCATGGCTGTATCTTCACTTAGACAGGCAGCCTCAGCTCCAGCAGGCTGCACTCAGTGCCTCTGCTACAGTGCTCCTCATCAGGCCAAAAAAGGAGGATTTGGGGAGAGGAGGAGGGGGTTAAAAAACCAAATCTGATTCAGAAACACTCGCACATGCAACTTGCTTGGATGCATTTCTCCAAATTGCAGAATATTCCCAGCCACCTACTCTAAGAAAAAGTAAAATCCAATAAAAGAGAGGCTTTGTAAAAGAAAATGCCCTCATTTTGTCCTCTCCTCTGGAAGACATGATCAAAATGTTCAGACTCCGACAAGTCCTTACAAAATACCAATCTGCCTCTCAAACTGAGACCAGCTGGCATAATAGTTTGAGTCTGCAGTTACACTTTCTGCTGTCATAATGGGTTCTTTTAATCTTCCAGTAACACCTTTCTGGGAGTTGCAGCATTTTGTTGCTTCTCTCCAGCACTTCAAAAAAGGAAAAGAGACAGCAAAACTTCTGCCTCTGTCTCCTCAACTGGAAGAAGAATCATTACCCAAAGCTCCTGCTTGAGCAGGGCCCTGGCTGTTTAATTTGGAACATAAAAGTTTCAAGAGCTACAAAAATAAAAGCAGAAGAACAAACAAATGGCTCATGCCAACCGTAGCTGCAAGTGATACATAAATAAATCAGTTTTCTCCTGGGCAAAGCTCACAGCTGAGGAGAACGTGCACACATCCCCCACAATACTGTTGACTGAATGGCCTCTCCTGCCACGAGCTATTTCAGGAGATGTATGAGAGAGAAACTGTAATAAATTTGTATAAAGGAAGCTGAATCAGCTTTGGACTGGGCAGCAGACACGTGACAATGAGGCAACAGAGGTGTGTGCATAAAAAACCCAAAGTTATATTTGACATGCAACTATAAGCTATGACGAATTTACACTTGGAACTGAAGAAGAAAAAAATCCTTGTTTTACAGTCAGGCTGTAAACTTCTGCCAATGGTACCACGAGCAGAATTGTAAACTGAGATCTCTCGAGCCTTTGGCACTTCAAAAGGATCAATGTCAGCAGGAATGTGTTGGGAATGGCTCAGCCTGGAGGAGCACTTGGGTCCTGCTGCAGCTCCAGGTCCTGCTGCAGGGGCTCAGAGACCACGAGCTCAGGAGAAGCAAGAGGGGAAAAAAAAAATCCCAGTTCTTGCAGGACAGGGCAAGAGGAGACTAGAAAAAATACTCTGTTCACCATCTGAAAGATCCTACTAATAGAAATACAGAACCAGAGTATAAATACAGCTACTTCTACTTAAGACTTAAGCCTTTAAAATCTGCTACTTTTGAGGAAATTCATGATTTTCCTTCCTTTTAAAACTCTTGATATTACTATAAGCTCAAAAACCTCTGTGAAGAGTAAAGAAATGAAGCATTATTTAAGATAATTTTGACAACTTAGGTTGGTTGTTGAACAAATTAACTGATTTTAAAAAGAAAAGGCCTTTTAGGTGAGTATTAAGATTTACAGGGTTCACAGGAAGAACTCCATGCTGGCAGTAAAGCAGACTACATAAAACATGAAGTTTTTTCAAAGCGAGCTGATTGTTTTCGTGCTGAGTGTACATTTACAGCCCATCCCCAAAAATAAAATGGGATGCCTATGACACCTCTGCTGTTAAAGTCACAGTTCTTCTGCAGAAGTTATGGTTTGTGTCATGCAAAGCAATTTGCTGGGTCAAAACTGAGACGTAACTGAATCTTCTGTTCCACTCCTTAATGCTGACAAGGAGTTCCCAAAGTTTCCAAAATAGTGTTTCTTTAACAAGATCCAGGAAATGTGGAGAAATGCATGACAGAGATATAGTTTGACAAGTTAAAGATTCATTTGGAAAACATCTGCTTAAATTCAATTTTACTATTAAATCCAGACAGCTACTCATCTTGAAAGGGGCTTGCTGCCAGGCTCTTCCCTCAGTGTTCTCAGATTTTCCACCCATTTTTGTCTTGCTGGAATCTTCTTTATAAATTTGAATTTGTTTCACTGCCAAGCAGCAGAAGGACTTCATTTTTATCAGAATCAGTAAAGTAGATGAGTAGAAGGAAGAAAGAGAAAAAACAGACCACATAAAACACTCAAACTGGGGCAAGGGTGTAGGTGAGGAAGGTAAACACCACAGCTTTGCTTTTTGTCTGTGTAGCAGAGCTGCACAGTGTAAACTCTTAATCCATTGAGTAGGGTGGCCAAGTACAGTCATTCTGGATATCCCTTGATAGCTCAGGTCAAACCTGTAAGTTTACACAACTAATTATCTAGCTCTAGATTCCTTATGAATTCTAAGGGGAGAAAATAAGTTTTAAAATACTAAAAAAAAAAATAATAAAATAATGTCATAAAGTTTAAAAACAAAGCTCCAGTAAAAAATACTTTAAAGATCATCTTGAATTGCCAGACTTTACATAGTCAGAGCAATACATAAGGCATTTGAGCTAGATCTATTCAACTGCAGCTTGCTCATTTAATGACTATCTTTTCAAGTCACACCCTGTCCCTTGTTTGCATTAAACACCTCAAATCTCAAATTAGATGAGGACTGGATGAACACCTATGAACCTAAACATGCAAGGCTGTGCCATGAAAGTGTCCTTGCACTGACTTTTTTCATTTGAACATTCGTGTTAAGAAAGTCACTGTAGCCAATCAGTGCAAGGAGAATAACAGTTATCACTATCCTTAAAAAAGGGAGAGCCACCTTCATGTGACAAAAGATTCAGATGCTACTTCTTTTTTGCCCTAAACCAGGATATAAGAAAGGAGAATGAATGGGAAGCACAAAAGTAACAGATCAGTAAGGTCAACCATGATACTCCAGTCGTGTGTAAAACTTCCTCCCCTCCATCAGCCAGCACAGCCTCCCTTTCCTCGCTGTGCAAACCAGGGTTTAACAGAGTTCTAAAAGTCATCCCATGCATTTTTTGTTGCCTTGGGAGGTTTTCTGGTCTTGCTCTCCCCTCCTGCGTTTTCCCAGTTGGTCTCCCAATTTTCCCAGCTGTCGCTGTTACTGTTCTTGTTGGAGACTGTTCCCGAGCCCCACACGTCCCAGCTATCGGAGCTCTTCTTCTCTGTGGAATTGTCCACATAGGTCCAGCTCTCACTGCTTGGAGATTTATGAGCTTTTGGTGGGTCTGAGTTGCCAAAGGTCTCCCAGAAGCTTTGATCTACAGCATTGTTCTGGTAGCCCTCCCCTCCACTGTTCTGGTAGCTGTCTCCCTCAGCTGGTCTTTTGTGGGGTGAAGGGGAGGGAAAGGAAGGTAGAAATAAATTAGTTATACCAAATATAATAAATTTTAAAAAATGACCACAAAGAGAACTATAATTCTACTGCCCTTTGGTTTAACAAAACTGAGGACAAAGGCATGACTAAATATATTGCTCCAAATGGCATAAGCTTATAGTCTAATTCACAGATTTTGTTACCAGCCTTAACAGTCCCAGGTCAGGGAATATGCATTTGGAGTAATTTTTAAATTACAAGATGTGTGCCCTGTTTTGTTCTCAGTTATAAACAAATAGTTATATTGAATTCCTCCCATATTCCATAGAGCAGGACTGCTAGCAAAGAGAGAATAATTTCTAAATATTGAAAAATTACCTGCCACTACACTGCTGAGAATGTACTGGAGATAAAATTATGCATTTAAAGAGATACAGAAAGTAACAACAAAAAGTTACCTTTCAGAATTATCGTCTGGTTTGCCTGAAAAAAAAGTGGTGACGTCTCGCCATCCCTTACTTCCAACTCCCTGAACCTAGAGGGAAAAAAAAGACACTCCATTCATTCAGGCTGAACCAACCCCTCTGCCAGGTGCAACAGCAAAAGCCACAACACAATCCTTCCACTTGTTCCCATAAACAGAACACATTTCACCAGAAAATTTAACTCACAACTCATTAAGTGTTTTTGATGGGCAGATTTCTGAACACACATTTCACAGCATCGTGCTGCTGGAAGAGGTGAGAAGCAGGTCAAGTTTAGCTTTTTCACTCATTGTTGTAACATCTTTTGAATTCTCTCCTGGATTTCCTTGACAAAAATACTGGAATTACTCCTTACATAAAATTAAACTTAATGACAGCACTGAAGTTTGGATCTCACGATTCTTGTAACAAGTATTTATATTTCTGTTGTTCTACAAAGCTACCTTCACTCTGTTCCAGTATTATTGCACCACCCATGTAAAACAAGCCAAAAGTTGAGTTCTAGAATAAACATGACTACTAGGAGAATCCTTTGGGGTTATTATAATGGACTGGCATTGGATTAGAAACACAAATTCTGAAGAGACACCCATGGATGGTGCTATTCTAAGTCACAGATACGGAGGATGAAGCTCAGAATTCAGCCTTGGAGTTGCCAGGCTCTAAACAGAACAGGTAACATAATTCACTTTATTCAAACCTTCCCAAAATCTAAGGCACTAAGCTGGTATGTGAGAGAGCTTCCAGTGCTGACTTCACAGTGCTATGTAAGACATGCAAGTTATCAAACCAGGTGTTAGACTGTGCAGGATTTCTGTGCTTGGCAGTCACAGGCAGCACTTACCACATCACCGAGCAATGAGAGCGAAAGAAGACAAAGGAAAAGGTGCAGAGCATTAGTAAGTTTAACTGTACCAATGTAACACAAGCTGTCTCCATATTCTCTCCCACATTTTCTTTGTGTGTTTGGGACACTGGCTGACTTATAACCACACCATGTCCTCACTGAAACCGCTACGAGGACCACACCACACCTGCACAGCTTTTAACACCCCAACAGAAGCACTGCCTGCTCAAAGTTACACTTTCCAAGTTTCTCTCTTTGACACAAGCAGATGAAAGCTGCACTGTGGTTTTCTTTTCATAAGAATATGGAGACTGGCTTGTTGTTTGGCCTCCTAGAAGCCAGGCAGGCCACCTCATACCTTGCTGGCCAACTGCGATACCCCCATGGTGACCTCCTCAAATATTTTCCCCTCTTTCACCTATGTGAATCAAAATATTGGTAATTAGCCATAAAACAAAGTATTATTGAGACCTTAAGACAAGCTCACTTTCACTTAACAGCTAAAAACATAAAGTGCAGGAAAAAACAAAACCACCCCAAACTGAATCAAAATTTATTTAAGTTAAAACTAACAAAGTTAAGAAAATGCTGACCTATAAGGGAATGTGGGAATTTATTTTACAGACATACACACAGTTTGAGGAAGGTATTACTACGCTACTGCTGAGCATAAAAACACCAGTAAATAAAAAAATCTGCAAACATGAACTTTTATGCTTATATTTTACTAGATATAAAGATGTTTTTTAGAAACTTAGCAGACCTATTTTATTCTCTCTCTTTTACAGAGGCTTATTTAAATATTAAAAGGGCTTTGAACTTTGGTCAAACAGAACACAGTTGGTGCCTTTCCCCAGTTAATAAATGGCAACTGTTCCAAAGCAAGTGACTTTTTTTTTTTTTTGCACCCTAAAAGAACCCCTGAAAATAATGCATCTAAGCCTTTAGAAATAAATTGTGGATAATCCTAGGGAATAGAAAACCAACTAGAGTCTTCTTGTGTGGTTTAAAATTCCATGTAAAGAATGGTGAATTAATAAAAGTAATGCAAAAGAAATGATTTTGCAATGTGATTAAAATATTCTTTTCAAATTGAAAATCAATCCAAATCCCAAAGTGGTGGCATTGCTTCTCTTAGGATAGCAAAGATAGTCTGCTTTATAAAAAACCAGTACATTTGAAGAAAAACTATGCAGGTAAGTGGAGAACCACATTCTCAGAAAAGACTTTATCAGAATTTTGGAGCTGACCCGAAATTCTAACGCACAGAACAAATGCATGTCAAATAGAAAGGATGTAAAAATACATTTTTCTAAACATAGGAAACAGGAAGGCAACATCTGACACTGGGGAAAATCTCTGACTAAAATCTGTAGTATCAGTGATCACTGGTCACTTCTGAGGAAATAAAGGTTGGAAGAACATGTTCCTTTTATTGATGAACTGTCCCCATTCATCTTAAACATTTACTTTGTCCCAAATTCTACCCCCAGATGAACTACAGTGGCTCAAAAGATGCTTGACTGAACTAAAACAAAGCTGACAGGCAGATGAGTAAAGCACTGGGAACTTAACACTCAAAGATACTACTGCTAACACATATTTTTTTTAAAAAAGCAAACTGGTTTTAGTATCAATTTAGGGTGCATTTTCATCTTGCCCTATTGAAATTTTATTTCAATTATTGAATTGAAAGTATAAAATCTACAAAATGAGAAAGACTGGTGGAGAGAATTTACCCTCATTAACCTTTCTTTGCTAACATCTTGCTCTGAATTGTTTAATGTTTCTCCTTTACAGAAGGACACACTCCCTGAGTCATCATAACCATTTCTCTGCAAGTCATTTACTAGTTCCAAAGTTACCTTTTCCTGTGCAGGTTTGAGAACATTTTCATTTAATGTCTGACCTAACTCTGATGCCTATTTAAAAGTAAAACAAAAACAAAGTCAGTTATATTTTCTTTAAAAAAAAAAACCACCAAAAAACAACAGCCAACACCTTCTGCAGCCTCATTTCTAAGCAGTATCTCCAAAAACACACGAAGCCTTAAGCTTTGATTCACAGAAGCAGAATGAGCTGAAAAGCACACACAGTAAAGTGCTGCAGGAAACATTAAAAGACAATAAAATAAAATCAGATACACATGGCAAGAGATGCCCGGAGCCCAAGCAAAGTCTGGCCCTGTGCTGGAAGCAGAAGCAATGGTTTCAACCAGCAACAGCCTTGAAGATGGGCCCCTTGCTAATGCCTGCAGCTGAATGTTTGGAAGAACTGACCTCAGTCACCCTTATTTTTTCCTACTAATGGAATTACTTGTAGAATTAGAGCTTTTGTGCCACTTTCCCCCCAATGTTTCTGTCTTGTAGTGCTCCAGTTGTCATCCACTAAGAACAGCCCAAGTGTTTCTGAGCAATACACAAGAGCCAAAGCTGTGACAGAAGATTTTTGTAATCTTTTTTAAAGCTCCAGGTTTGCAGGGAGAAAAAACCAAAGAACTTCAGAAATCTACTGCAATCCAGAACAAGATGCATGAGGACATTGTACTTCTGAGGCATTTTACAAAAATGTAAGCCCACAGTGTCAGTCTCTAAATTACTTTCCTAAGAGAGTGCTGACAAGGACAGCAGGGTTTAGAAGAGTTTCACTTGAAATCATTCCTTTCCCTGTTAACATAGGAAGCCTTTGACAGATTTAAACTTTTCTTTGGAATTGTCCTATCACACTGAGTGCCTTCTGAATTATGCTGGTTAATCCAAAAAGGCCAACACGCTTGCCAGGCAAACATTATCCCTAAATATCAGCAGAGACTAATGAAGCTTTATTTCCTAAGGGTTTATATGTCATCACCAACACTGCTCAGGCTGTGAGCCTTCATTCTTGTTCTTCCTGGGAATGGATCACTTTGAAGAGCTTTCCTAAGAAGCCTTTCCCTTACCCACAGCACTCCCAGATTCTCCTCTTTTCCCAAACATTATCTCCAGTATTTCTACTCCTCACAGGCTCAAAGTTCTTGGAGAAGCAGAGGGAAAAGGCAACCCTGCTTCCACCTAGTGAGAAATGTGAATGTAAACCATTTAAGGCTTGTTTCAACTGGGAGTGAGGCCAAAAAGCTTTTTAAGAAAAGCAAGAAAGGGGATTTCTCATCTTTGAATGAGTCAGAGATCTATTAAACCTGGCAAACTGTTTATGTTATATAATGAACAGTGTAATACACCCAGAGTAACAGTTCAGGTGTGCTGAGTGGAGTCACTGCTAGAATTAGGAAGAATTCTTGTATCAACCCTCTTCCTCAACCACCACTATAAACCCTACATTAAGAGTCTACCTTCCAACAGCACCCCAGCTCCTGGCACACTGCACTCCTGCAGCAGACATGCAAAGAGAAATCCTGAAATCATCTCTGCTGATGGAGAGCACAGACAGGAGCAGAGCCATCTTTCGGACTGCGCAGAGCTTGGATGTCTCTGTCCTGTTTGGCCTATTTTAAGTAGGTTTGAAGGAATATTACCATACAGAACACACAACATTATTCTAAAACAGATTTGACGGAAGGCAGAAAAGGAAAAGACAGCTCAAGAGCAAATGCACATATTCAGCACCAACAGTGACAAGGAGTCCATGCACAAGAATATATGTGAGGGTGTTACCGGCTCTGGCTGCTGCTTGTAGCCCCAAAACTTTACCCAGAGAGCAAAAGAGAAAAGAGCAAGGAAGGTAGAAGCAGCTTTTAGCAAAAAATTGGCAGCATTTTTTCAGGCAAGTTAAGTAGCATGAACCTTTTCCAACTTCAACATCTACTGACAGGACAAACAGGGAAATGTGTTCAGTCCCTGGGCACCAAACACACTTTTAACCAACATACCACATCAAAAAGATGTGAAATCTGCTCTGCAAAGGGTCAGAAATTTCAGGAACAAAATTTAAGCTTCAGTAACACAGCTTAGATTCTAGAGCACCACCATGTTGCTGAGGTCCTTGTCAGTAGATGTGACGAGCTTTCACACTTAATATTGTATTTACATTTGTTAATAATAAAGGGAAACTGCCAGAAGGAGTGAAAGAGGAAGAACTGAAGAAAACTTGGTTTTTCTTACATAAGCCAAGCAGCAAACACTTTAAAGCTTTTAAGTAGGAAGTTTGGGTGCTTTAAGAAGACATTTTTGTTGCAAACGTGCCCAAATTTGGCTATTTGGAGGATTAATATCTCAGTGCATACACCTGTCTGAACACCAACACCTGGCAGCTTCACATTTGTTTTGAGCAATACCATCTATGCCTGTGAGAAAGCAAACCAGGCTAATGCTGCACATACACAGGAGTTACAGTTCAAGTCAAACTCCTGTACCATATATTAATATATGTAAGTCCTGTCTCGCTCAGGACTTTGGCAAATTAGGAATCCCATTCTGCACATTTTTACATTTGAATTTAGAATTTTTCCATGCAAATAGATCTTATGTCAGAGCTCTGTGTAATTCAGGTCTGACTGTCTCTGTTTTAAACCTAGGTTGAAAAATTAAACACTTCTGTCATCATAAGTTTTTAAAATACACACAAGCTAATTAATTTATGAATAATATTAAGACAGTTCACATTTGTAACTTCTTGTTATACTTTAGCAATGGAAAGATGGCTTGTACTATAATACATCACCATGAAAAGTGCATCAAGATAGACCACATCTACGATTTACAGAAGTAAAATGAGGGTATTTTACATTTGTAAGCTCTACTGCCTTTCCAATACACCCAACAGGTACAAAGAGCAGAGCAGAACTGTTTATTTCTTGCTTAATTTGATCACTGCAGTTGATTTCAATTCCTATGGAAATAAAAGCTAGAACCTGAACATTACTGGGCATTATGAAGGAAAAGTAACACTGGTCTGGTGATGATCACATCTAAATCAACTGGTACAGGCAAATACACAACATTTAAAGACAATTACAGTGAATAAGACAGAGCTAAATCTATAATCACCTTTTGACTTGCTTGAGATCCAAATCTGGTAGCCTGATAGTGAAAAGAAGCAAATACATTCAGGTTTACTCAGAATAAACCCTTCAATTTTTAAATACACACATTTCCTCTCCAAAAGGAATGGAACCTTTGGCAGAATTTCACAGTGAGAAGAGAGATCCATATCACCACCTCTGGCATTCCAGATTGCTCTGGGGAAGCATCAGTCTTTCTCAACTTGCAACAGAGGGAAGAAAGGATTTTCAACACAGACCAGAACTTGGTGGGCCAATGCAGGTGAGTATCAGTATTTTTGTCTCTTATAATGTCACCCAGAGTAAGAGGTAATTGTTATGCTCATGGAAGTTTGGAACAATACTTAAGCAAAACTGAAAAAAAAAGTTGCAATGCATTATGTTCACAAAAATATTTAGGCTCTTTCCATCACCATCTATGTAAAATGAAATAAATTCTGATTTCCCCTGGTTTGCATTTACAGTTAGTTGAATGACTGTCACTAAAGTCTGCCAACTTGGAGGACACGCAGAGCGTGAAGACCATGCCTCAGATCTTCCCAAATCATCCCAGTGGACACAAACTCTGCCCAACATGCTTTCTATTTAGACTGACAGAAATGCTGTTGTTAGAAGACAAAAGAAAGACAAAGAGAAAACTATCAGCAATTTGTAACTTGGTTTTATTTACTTACACCCTCTTTAGCAGCCGAGGCAATTTTGCTCGCTCCAGTTGTGAAACTGCTCCATCCCTTTAAAGAAAGCAAGAAAGTCATAAGCTATGTGTGAATAATAATAACAAATAATCAAGTGCTCTGTATAACAGGTTGAATGAAGTCAAAATTCTCCAATACAGCTTGTCCTGTAGTCATAAGAACTATCTGCAAGTGAGAGAAAAAATTACAGCCTCTCATTTACTGAAATTAAGTGATGAATTTCCAGTATTTGTGTCAAAAAAGCTAAAATTTTGAACAAACCTGAATGTTTCAGATGTTATTCTTCTAAAAATGGCTACATGTGTGGGGGGAGAACAATCCCAAGCAGCGGAAGGAAAATTGGTTTTCCCACCAGGATGAACACCAATACAAGTAACTCAGGCTCACAGCAATGAAGGACTAAAATCACACTGTAATGTGTGTCTGTGGTCACACGAGGGCATTTCAGCCAGAGACTCAAAGGTTCACAGTAACATGAACACAGTGTCCTCCCTCCTCTGCTGTCTCAGCACACCTGCAATACATCACAGATGTGATTTCTAATCTGAACTCTCTGGCCTATAAACTATGACATAGCTAGAAAATATTCAGCAGACCTACACTAACCAACCTGTGGGATAACCTGGAATATGGTTCAAAGGCTCAGGCAGTACCTATCTCTATTAAGTTCTAGTGAAATTACTTATTTATTTTTAAACAAACAATGGAATCTGGTGTGGATATTCAGGCCAATGAGGCTCTATAGAAAGCTACAGACCACTAACCTTGTCAGAAAACCTTCCTGTATTTCCAAGTGACTCCAAATCCCAAATATGGTTCAGCACTGCTACTTTGCAGACTATCAGAGCACCAATATTTCCCTGACTGCCTCTGACTTTATTCCCATTTTCCTTCAACAATGCATCTTTCTCTATCTCTACTTGAATCACGACAACTGTTCAACCATATGCTGTTATCTCTTCACACCCTGTCACAAGTATTTCAAATGTTTTCATCACTGCTCAGGGCTTCTGGCACCACATAGACACACATTTCAGTTGTTTTCCACTTAACATACCTAATATGGTTAATTGATTTAGAGCATTATCAGCCTAACTGCTTCTCCTTACAGGTAATTACTTTTTTTTCCTTCAGCCCTGTTGAGTATTATTTCTTGATCCACTGCTACATCCTCATTTCCTTACTTCTGTGAACTGATACCAGACATAACTCTTAAGTTTTGCTCAAGTTTCTCCCTTCATTTCACCTTTTAAAGTCCACCAGTATCTTCTTCACTCTTTGAGAATACAACCAATACTCTGCATCTCTCTGTATCTCTCTGCACTCTTCAGTTTCTCCTCTCTGTTTATATTCTCCCAAAACAGGGGATAAAATGGAAGAAAACTGAGGTCACAGAAAGCTTCCAGCAATTCCTTACCGAGTACAGTGAAGACATAGCATTATTCAGGAAGTCATCCTCTTTTTTTGGAGGGTTTACCGTGTTTCCAAACCCCACGTAGCGATTCTCTTGGCCACTACCATAAGACAGTAAATGAACAGTGTCTGTATCAGCATGCATTCATTAAAACTATTAAACAAAATCTGAAAAGCATGAAATGACAACTGTTTTTACATCTGGGGAAAAAAAAAATCCTAAAGCACCTAGGACCCAAAACCCAAAACCACTCACTTCATAAAGACAATAACAGCAACAAGGATCCACTGAGAAATCCTTGCAAATTACAGTATCCCTGTCCAATATAATGTGGTCTTAATGATTCTCCAGGTTTAACAGATCACTGATATTAGAAAGCTGAATAAATCCTAATAAAAGGATACATGAAAATGAAAAAAGAAAGAAGAAAACACTGTTAGTTTTATAAATGCCTCTGTTTAGCTTAAATCACTGTAAGATACAACATACAAACAGAATTCCTTAGTTTGAAGCCCACCACAGTAAAATCTGGAGTTACAAGCTTTCCTTTCAATGCTTCAAACATCTTCAAACATCTTTGTTATATAAATGCATGAAGGAACACTTTCCTCCATCTAACATCCCAACATATTTATAATATTAATCCAGTCATAACTGCTCACTGGTGAATCAGGATCACAGTCGTGTGGCTGTAGTGCAACATCCAAGTCTTTGTTATGCCAGAGACACAGGCATTCAAAAAGGTCAGTAAATATTACATTACCCTTGGTAGGAGCTGACATCATCATTTAACCAGTCTTCAAAAGCCTTGTCAGAAGAGGCAGTTGCAGTGTGAGATTGTCCAGCAGAACTTCTGAAATAAAAGATTTAAGCAGCAAAGCAAAAAGCCCCCAGCTCTGCACTGCAGCTTGATGTACACCATCATAATACAGATGAAAACCTGGTTATTTATTTCATCTATCAACTCTAATGCAACCACTAAAAGCTATGAAGTGCTTGTCCTTTTGATTTACAACTGCTTTTTCAGTAAACTTGGTCCTTTAGTGCACAGAATAACAATCACTACATGCAAAACCATAAAAACAAAACTGTTGTGGTCCAGCTTTGATGCTCCTGTTGGCAATGAGCACCATCAGGGAAAAAGCAGTTTCTTCTCCCCTGGCATTCAATTCCAAACTGGCACAACACTTGTGAGTGACACAAATGTCTTGTTTCAGGTGCATTACAAGTCAAGATAAAACCAGCCTGGCATGTCTGCTGCCCTTGCTCACTTGTCTCTAATATGGTTTAAGGTTCAGGTGGAGGAGGTGGGAATTATTACAGCTATTAAAGCCCTGCTACCTCATCCTCCATAACTTCAGCTTGTTCAGACACCACCATCAACAGAATGAAACCACAGACATTCAGAGACCAGGTTTTGATCCTGCTGTATCTGCAGCAACATTAGATAACAAGGACACGTACCGGTGAGTGGAAGAGAGAGGCATTTTAGGCTGAGGGGGTGTCCAGTTCCTGGCAGGAGAAGTTTCAATAGACCACTCCTTGCCCTCAGCCACTGTAGCCACCTAAAAGAGGTAAGAAAACAGCCAAGAATGCCAGGTCAGAGCTGTCATACAAGTCATACACTGGTTCTGTATCGTGACAACAAACCATTATTCCAATTTGCTGCCAGCTGTAGAGATCAATTAATTCGTTTTTCCAAGAAACCAGTTTTTTTCTGACTCCCAGGCTGTGATGTTGAATTGAACACTGGTTTTTTTTTTCAGGCAACTTCTTCAAGCAGGCATATTTGGTTTGAAGAGCAAAGACTAGATTAATGAAGAGGTGTAAGCACCAATCCCAGAATCCAATTCCAATGAAGTGGGTTCAATTCCTCATCCCCATCACAGATTAAAGTGCAGTATTGTCTCAAACTTGGTTTTAGAGATAACTACCCAGGATAAGGAAGTTGGTCCCAGAAAATCTCCTGCCTTCACTCCTGCCTCCCCAAGACCCTCTTTCCTAACTGCACCTTATCTCGATCACACACTATCATTCCTTTTCTGCCCAATATTTGAGACATTAACTCTTTCAGGATTTCAGTCCCTCACACTTACCCTTTCAGGAATTATTCCAGAGGTTCCAAAAGCTGCTACTTGCCCTCCCTCTCCCCTTTCAAAAACAAGTGCTTACAAAGTAAGGACACACACAACACTGAACTTACCTGGTCTCTAAAGAGAGCTGCAGCTTTGCTGTTGTACTTCTCCTGCATTGTCCAGCAGGGATCATAGTCATCTTGAGACTCTAAGAACTGTCGAAATTTGCTGTTACCTCCAGCCTTCATTTTCTCCAGCTCAATATCCTTCCACTTGTCCATGGTTACAGAACGTACAAAACTGAAAAGCAGGTTTTGAAAAAAAAAAACAAATTTAAATCACAGCTTGTTATAATTTCCTGCTGTATCAACAGCGACAAAAAAAAAAAGCTTATTACAAGCTATCTCAAAAGTTGAGAGTATAAACATGTTAGAGAACACTCTCCAAGTACAGAAAGACAGATTATCATAAGAAGGTGGGCAGATCCTCACCGAAATAAGCCAAAATCGTGTCATTTATTGGCACTTTAAGGAGACAGTCAACAGAAGGCAAGTGACAGAAAAAGCAGCTTTCTTCAAGAAATTTCTTTCAGAAATTAATCTAACCCACCATTTAACAGAAACTTTTCCCATACTTCACTCTGCAATTTTTTCTGTCTATTATCACAGTTACACTTCAGTGACCTGCAAAGAAACCTCCTGTCTCACTCTTTGCTTCTGCTCCCAATGACCATCAGGTACTGGACAGCTCAACTGCTTAAAACAGCCTTTCCTAAAACCTGACCTCATCCCAGGGCATTTGTGACTGCAGCTGGCATCTCAACTCTGCTTTCAGTCATAAATTCTTGCTCAGTAAACTGTATTAAAACATACAAACAAAAACAAACAACCTCCCACACACACAAAACAATCCCAAACAATGCCTTGTTGTTAAACACAAGGTCGCAAAGGAGGGGAAAAAGGCTCTTTAGAACTTGTAACTTGGCTGATTTCTTTCTCCCTAAAGAAATAGCCTTCATCACACCCTCATCTCAGTAATTTCATTTTTTGTTTTGTGTAACATATGAAATAGTTCCAAACCCTCCTTTTCTATGCAATTTCTACTCAGTAATAGCTTTAAATCAGCCCTTGAAGAGCAAAGCATGCACTTCTGAATGGTCCCCTTGCTTTGCAGATTTCTCCCCTGGACTTCCTATTTCTTCCTCATTTGAGTAACTACCCTGTGCTCTGCCCCAGTTCCACATACACACACTGTGAGTCTCCAGATCTAGTCCTCAGATTCCCATCTCAGCTGAGGATGCTTCCTGGTCAACAATAAAACCTATAATTTATATTACCAGAAAAAAACCACATTCTGTTCACGGCCATGATCACCGAGGTAACCCAACCCAGTCCACGTCTGCTGGAAAGGCTGACCTGAGGTGAACTCCCAAGCCTCGGTGTTTTCCTGAGCACTCAAGACAGATCCAAATTCCATAGGTCACGCTCACCCACTGGGGGTTAAATGCACCACATTCAAAACAGACCTGCGAGACAAAAACAATTATCTCTGCAATCAGCCATCACTTGTCCAGGTGAAGTTTTCACAGCACAGCTCAAAAAGTCGAATCATGAAACGTTACATGCAGAAGATAATTTCAGAAGGGAGAGTTCTTAGTGTTTGGAAACATCTTCCCTGAGAGCAGAAGCTTCCTTCGAGTATTTATTTATGCTGCCTGTAAAGAAATGCTCATTAACTTGGATTATAAAAATTACTGTACCGACTACCAGAAACCAGCGAGGAAATAGAGGTGAGCAAATGGAAATTACTGAGCAAAGAATTTAATTTGATTTCATTTCCATACTGTCTTGAGGGAAGAGAAAGTAACCAAATTGAATTCTTGAGGTTTCCTTGGCAAAATAAAGATGCAACATTGAAAGTCTGGAACTTTTATTCAGTCACTGTGACTTTCTCCTCCCTCAAGCTTTAATGTATTGACATAAATAAAACTGAACCTGTCCATGGACTATGACATTTAAGGTTGTGCATAATCAAGTTACTTGAAACAGACCATTTTAATTAAGCTGTGCCCAAGATACCACTTGTTCAAAAGACTCCAGGGGTTCTAGAATTGCTAGAACTTCTGGAAGACTTGTGCCAAAGATGCAGCAATGTATTCTAGTACATCTATGAATAAAAGTTACTGGAACTAACAGAAATATGAGCCTTCCAAATTCATATGTTAGCCCCAACCTACATCTGGAGCAGGCAAAAAGAAAATTCAATTCTGCAAAGTTAATCTAAAGAAAATCATAATTTTCTCACATTGTTCTCATCTTGTGCTCTGACTTCCTTGAGAACTTTCCTTGTTCTTGGACTTGCCATGATTCTGCAAAGGGAGAAAAACGAAAAACTAAGTCACAACCAAGGATTTGGTTTCAGTAGGATGTTCAGCACCTTATAAACACATCTCTGTGACAAAGAGCTTGGTATCCAAACCACTGACTCACAACCAGCTGCATAGGAAATACAGACAAAACAAACCACCACAAAACCCACAACCTTACTTTTCCATTTACTTTGTGCTTTTCAGGGGATTTAGTCATCTTAATTCCCAAGTTGGAAAGCTGTAATTCAGCCATGGCTGAAAAGGGGTTGGGGGGTGATAAACATGGAAATTCTTCTATGCCACATGTTGTATCAAAACAGATTCTACTGGATGTTGCTCCCAGAACAACCCACTACCCTTCCTGAAAGCACTTTACCCATGATTACACAGGATCATATGCATAAAACTCAACAGACACAAGCAAAAAATAACAGAAACTCTTACACTTAAGAGAGCTGAAGACATTCCTAAAAGAGCACTTTGCTAGAAGATACAAAAAATCGTGATTTCTCAGAAATACTGAGTTGATTAGCTATGGAATTCTAAGGAAACAAAGCAATTATTGGGACCTTTCACACAAAACAGAATTCTAGTTCCAACAGTCATGTCTTGCTGTCAGACCACATCATCCCACTCTAATTTTTATGAAGCACGAAACAGCAGGGAGCAGAGTCAAGCTACAGCTAAAATCCCCATTAAGAGAAAAAAATGTGATTCATACACAGTGCACAGCCTGAAAAAAAACAGAGTACACAAAACACCCATGATTAAAAGAAATATAGTGTAGGGTGCAGCATAAGAGTGCAATTTGGAGAAAAAAAAATCCTATTTCCAACTAGTAGTATGGTATTTTAATTAATCTTAAATAAATAACATCTCTTCTTTCTTTTTGTTTCCAGTCCATCTTTTCATTTCTACTTCAGAAAACAAACTTCTAAGATGTAACGAAAGACAGAAGCCACCAGGCTGACTAGAAAAAGCATCAAGTAGTAAATGTCAAGCTTACTGGTCAGTCCAAATACAAAGCATAAAACAGCAGGTTGATATTTGCATCAGATATTGGTCTGAGGGGGTAAAGTGCCTTTCCAAATGCCTGACAATAGTTCAGTCTGTGTTATTTGGCTAAATAGTCCTAAGTCCTTAAAATAGCAATAGAATTAACAATCTTGCAATAATTTTAAAAGGTAAGTGATTAACTCTTACATAGAATTTCCACAGCCCCAGGGGATGGAAGGAGAACACATCTTCAATATAAAAAGGAAGGTTGTTACAAAAAGAAAAGCGCTACAGGTAAGAAAACATTAAATTTGTATGACTGTGACATCAATTCCTTAGAAATCCCCAAAGCAGAGCAGCCTTTCTGTGATCTGCAACCACAGCGGTACAATAAATACAGTTATTTGCATCATCAGCTAAGATGACTCAGAAAGAAATAAGCTCAGTGTTGTACCTACAGATCCTCACTGTTAAGAGCAGGAGTTATTTGTAGCAGAACTCACTGCCTTTTATCTAAAGTGTTTATTCCTTTGTAAACATCTTGTTGACAAATACTTAGTTCTATGGAATTCAAGGGGCTGTTTCCACTGATGTTTAGAATGTGCTGCCTTTCAACCTTAATTTCTGTTAGACAAACACAGGTAAGTTGCGGAAAAAAAGTGGTTTAGACTGAAAAAGTTACTACAGTTATGGGTGAGTAAAATTTTCCCCTCATCCTGCATCAAAATAAACCACAATTATCGTTGTCAATAATCAAACAGAAATTGTCTAACTTTCGGAACAGGAGAAGTGTGGCAAGTGAACCCTCATATAATGGAACACACCTTCTCCAACAGCATTCCAACATCATCATTCAGTGTCCCATAACTTACTCATGTGCATGTGAGCAGGGAGATAGCACTGCACACAAAATGCATTGGCTCATGTCCTAAACAAGGACCATAAACACATTTACATGAATCAAAGTCCACGTTTTCAACTCCATTATTTGCCCCTGGTGAGACAAGGGAAAATTCTTCCTCTACAGCACATAAATTAAGTAAATAACTCAGCAGGGATAGCCAGACAGACAACAGTGCACACTCTGGGCCCTCCTCTTTGCCATTATTGCTGTACTCTCTTTGAGTAACAACTCCTCTTCCTCTGCAATCATCCATACCACATCATCCAAAAAAAGGAGGAGGCAACTAAAGCCACGCAGCTTGTCACCTTCTTCTCCTCCACCAAAGCATTTGGAAATAAAGGACAAAGAAGAAAGTCATGTTCTAGGCTTTCTAATATGTAACATCTTTAGAGTGCCTGGGTTTTTTTAATTATTTTCCCACAGAGTTTTAAGTGTTCAAATTATCATTGTTTACACCCAAAAGCTGAGCCCTGGTAGCTGACTGGACAAATAACCATGGTGCTGTTTCAGATTCAGAAGTAAATCAGAAGTAAAAAAAGACAACCTTAAATAAACAGGCATTGTTTTGTTCTCATGTAAACGGACACAAACACTTAAGAAAATGTTTAGAAATAATTTCTCACTGAAAAATATAAATATTTTTGTTTAAGGGCCCCAAGGCGGAAACAGACACAGACCAGTATCACACTCTTATTTCCCAAACAACCTGCTTCCAGAGCAGAAACCAGACATACACCGTGTGAATTCCCAGGTTAGGAATCTCTAGCTTGCTAAAAAACCAAGCCAGAAGGCAGAAGTGGACTCGACACTTCCACATGGAAATGCGACAGTAAGAGGACTTTGCTCCTCTGATGTAGCAGGAAATTCAGAGCCAGCGTGTGAAGAGCTTTGCAGTTCAGCACACGAAGGGTCAGCGGGTGACGTGGTCGGTGTCACTGCACGGTCCCGAAGGCTCCCTGTGAATTCCACCGGGGCAAAAGGGCCACAGAGGCTGAAGAAACCCCCTGAACCGCACACTGCCCGCACCTCCCCGGAGCAGGCACGGTTCTCGAACGCCCCGGAGGCCGGCGGGTGCTTCCCAAGCGGAGCACTTTCAGTTTCACACGTTCCTTACCAAGAGCTCGCAGGGCCGCGGCGAGGGCGATGCCTTCAGTCACACCCGCGCTGCCTGGATCCGAGCTGAGCCTCGCTCAGAACATGGCCGGGCTCCGGCCAGCGCTCCGGCCTCTGCTTCCTAGCGGGGGGAAGAAAACAAGGCAGGAATGGGTGAAATGCGGGGCGAGGGGATGCCTCCTCCCCGCCACGCCAGCCTGGCACCGGCCCCGGCCCGTGTGACAGCGCGGGGGCCGGGCCCGAGCGCCGCCAGCTCAGCGCGCCCGCCCCGCCGAGCGGGGCCGGGATGCGGGCAGCGAGCCTTGCCGGGACAGCGAACCTCGGCGCGGGGGAGCCGCGGGGCCGGTAACGGGGACACCGCCGTTAGCCCCGTCCCAATCCCGATCCCAATCCCGATCCCGGTGCCGGTGCCGGTCCCGCCCGGCGCCAACGACGTTGCAGGGCGCGAGGCATTGTGGGCGCTCGGCTTAACCCGCTGCGGCCCGGACGGGGAGAGGGAAACGCGGCCGAAACACCCCGTTATCCCACTGTCTGCGCTTAAGGGACAACCGGGCGGTGGGGTGGGGTGGGTGTGATTTTGTTTCAAACCGAGAAAAAACCGAAATAAAGCTTTACGACGGACTCGCGCGCGCGCTGCGCTCGGTGTAGTTCCAGAGCGCAAAAACAAACCCGGGGTTGTATCTCGAGGTGGGGGGGAGGCTGCCCATAGAGGTGAATTATATCGAATTATGGGGTTTTTTCCTCAGTAAGTTATTCATGTGAGCTTGAGCGGGGGTTGCAGAGAGGCCACACGTTGGTCCCAGGCCTGGGGACACGCTGAGGGGGTGGTTTGGACCCCCGGCGCTCCCCTGGTGCTGGGGACAGGTTCGCTTCCAGCTCCGCTCGGTGCTGGTGTGGTCCCACCTGGAGCACTGGGTGCGGGTGGGGAAACCACACCAAAAGAAGGATCTAAAGCCATCTAAAGAGCGTCCAGAGGAGACCACGAGGATGGGAAGGGTCTAGGGAAGCCATACGAGAAGCGGTTGAGGGCACTTGGCTTGTTCAGCCTGGAGGAGACTGATATCGGACCTCATGGAGGTCTGCAGCTTCCAAGCTCTGCCCTCTGTGACCAGGGACAGGACCCGAGGGAACGGCCTGAAGCTGTGTCAGGGGAGGTTTAGGTGGGGTATTAGGAAAAGGTTCTTCACCCAGAGGGTGGTCGGGCACTGGAATGGGCTCCCCAGGGAAGTGGTCACAGCATCAAGGCTGCCAGGGCTCGGGGAGCATTTGGACACAGGTGCGATTTTAGGGTGTCCTGTGAAGAGCCAGGAGTTGGACTCAATGATCCTTGTGGGTGCCTTCCAAGGCGGGACATTCTCTCCAGAGATCCTCCCAAAGGTGAGGGTGGATCAGGTGGAAAGAGGACCTGGATCTGCTTTGTGGTGCCTGAAGGCACGTGTCCAGCGAGCACGTCTATGCTATCGCTAATTTCGTTTTAATCATCAGCTGTAGGCACAGAGCAATGATTTAGTATTTACGTATGAATCCCACCGAGACAATATGCTGCTCATTTCAGTGCAGCTCCTGGTCTGGCCTTCGTACTTAATAAGTAGGCTATTATCTTCCTATCAGTGCAGGGGAGATTAACGGGAGCCATTTTCATTACCATTAATGGTGGCTACATACGTAACACCCTCACATCAATGAGAAGATAATGGGCCCTTAAGTGTGTGTGTGTAAGGAGGAGAGAGGGAGGGGTATGGAATATAAAGCAGACTCACCTTAAATAGTTTGCTTTTCCAGTTAAGGAGAAAGTGGTCTCTTCTGATAAGCACCATCATTTTCTGGTAAACATGAACCAATGGGCAATGAGGTTCCCATTATACAGATGCTGTATTATAGGGCCTAATGAGAATATTAATCTTAGTTTTTCCACATAATTGGTAGATAATCCAGTGACAGGTGTTGGCATTGGCTCTGCAGTGGTTCTGGAAGGGTGAGTGTGTGTGCTCACAGCCTCAGGAGCAGTGTTGGGTAGTATTTTTCATCTGTTGTGGTGCTGGGCTGGGAGACTGATGACTCCCGTGGTCTTTATTTACTAAACTTGCATGTTCACACTCTGGGCAGCCAACCCTTGTAGTGGCGGATTTGTCTTTCTGGGACCAGAACTGCTATAACCAAAGAAGCACAAATAGTGTTTCTGTTTCACTGTAGTGATGATTATTGCAATTTTCCTTGGACCAGGAGTCATCCTTAAGGCCTGATGTGCAGTGAGCAGCAGACTCACGTACGTGAAGGCTGCAGGATGGGACTGCCTGGTTTGCAGTAGGAATGAAGGGACGCCGCGAACATTTGCCTTTCTCAGCAAGCAAATAAATGCACGCCATTCCCTGTCCAGTTTGCACTGCTCCTGGAATTTGGGATGGGTGCATAGCTCTCTCCCCATCTCTGCAATGTGTGACAAATATCTATTCTGAGATAACAGATAATGCCAAGAAGAAACATTTACAAAGGCACAATGCTTGCCTTTCCCTGCTTGGTGTTGTGTTCCCTACTTGTTCCCTTTATCTGCTTATGAACTGTTTCTACCTTGAAACTAAATGACAAATATTTTTAGCACAATTGCCATTGTTATAATCGTAATGCCCAATGTCGAGAACATATGAAATGTGATGATAAGGAACAAATTGCAGCATAACAATAATACAAGGCAGGCACGGTTTCTTTGAGCTGTTTTCCATGTTGAGATTTTGCAGATAGAAAAGATTTTACTTGGCTTCAAAAGGACAATATACAAACATGTAAAGGGCAGCCTGATTTGAGAGCACAGAAAACAGCTACAGCCCAATTCCACAAAGATTTCATGAACATGTGCACCATAATTGCAGTGAAGAAGACTAATAGCAAGTGGAAATTTACTGAGATAAGCTACCTAGTGTACAGTTTTGCTTGTAAGTTAATGATTTTGTACGATGGCTTTGAAACTTCTTAGGTAAAAAAAAAATAAATCTCGAGAACAGGGCTTAAACCAAAGAGCACTCATTTTCACTTCTTCCTCTTTTACAGATTTACTAAACCATTTCTAAAACATTAATAAGACTGGATTTTGGCTATTAAATACCACAGTCCCTGACATAAATGAAGTGGCATTACCACTTGGTTTAAATTACATGAAAAATATCTGAAAAATTCTCTTCTAGAATAGCTGACAGAATGAGCTTCAAATATTAAAGGAAAAAGAGATGCCACAAAACTGTGTTTTGGCTTGTTTACTGATGCCTATGTGGGTTGAATGCTATATTCTGCACTAGCAGCACTTGTTGTGGACTGAGAAGATGTGGATTTTTATTGCCTTTTTCCTCTCAACACATCTGAGATTAGCCACTATATCAGGATGTCACAATGCTTAAATTGAAGGGAAACAAAAGGAAATGTAGATACCCTTGTTAGATAAATCTATTTAATAAATCTGAAGAGTGAGGAGAGAGGAGGAATGGACCTGTTTGCATGATAAATGTCACCATTCGAGTTCTGCGTTGTCTCTGCATGTGACTTATGTAACTGTGTGAATAACAAATAACTGTGTATATAACTGTGTGAATAATAACAGAACCCTGAACTCAGCCCTTTTAGCACCGTGAGGAATCTCACTCATTGATGGGACTGGATGTCAGTCCCTTTTCCAGGAGGAATTACCCTTTTCCAGGAGGGTTTTTCGGTACTTCCGTTGTTGCATGCTCTGAATAGCACCCTGTCAACTGCAAGCAGGTTGTCACCTGAGCCACCAAACTCTCAGTCTCATTTTCAACTTAACAGGCTTGAGAGTTCAGAGTGACTTCAGGGGGTGTCCTGTAAATCTTGTCAGAAGCCCATTCCTACTAACATTATGTCACATTAAAAAAATAGTAGAAAAATGATACGTGAAATTTTTTTCTGCCATGGGATGAAACATCAGTTGTTATTAAATGTTTATTTTTTTATTATTGTTTGTTATGCTGAATGAATAAGGTTTATTTTTATTGATTATGGCATTCAGAGCTGTTGATATTCATTGCATTTGGCAGACACAACATAGCAACCTTACCCAGCTACAGTGAATATTGCCATTAAGTTACAGAAATGCCACATGGATGTAATAAAAAAATATCTTCCCTCTCGTTGTATAAGGGAACATTACTTTTTTTCCTTCCTTTTCAACTGAGAAACACTTGTATCAGGGCTTTTCCGATACATTTCCTCAAACCTTTCCTTACACTTCCTTAGACCTCATCCCTTAATTTGACACTGACACAAATCTGTAATTCCACCTAATGACCAGCACAGCCCTGCTGGTGGTCAGGCACCAAAAGCTAGAGTTTAGGCAGGAGTTTAGTCCTAAAACTGAATCATGGAGTCCTGCCTACACCACGGACCACACACTACAGCCTCTGGCTCTGAAATTCATGTCCAGCTCTTCAAAACACCGACAAGATCAGGACAGTAATCAACCCCCATCCTTCCACTGCATATTTATAGGGAATTCACTCCTGATTTGAGCTCCCCGTGCCCACTCCCCCATGCAGCTGGGAGTGCATTTTAATGTGTGCGTTTCCACTACCCGTCAGGTTACTAAGACACCCTTTCATTATGCACTTCCACCTCATAGCTAAAGCTGAAGAAAAGCTTATGCAGATAATTGTATTTAGACACCCCTGTAAGTCCTTCTACCTGTGCACATTTTGTTCATTTCAGAAACTAAACTTAACTTGGAAAGTTTTCATGTGAGGCAGCAGGAAGCTTTACTCTGATATTAAAAAGGGAAACAGAAAGGTAAAACCTTTGATTTGAAAAGCAGCTGTTACTACACATAGCTTGAAACTTTGTGTTGATGTCAAGTCCACGTGTGTCACATCACAGTTTGTATCGCTGCCAATCAAAGTGGCTGGCTACTGTGGTCCAGGCAGGGTGAAAAAGCCTGGAAGTGCTGCTACCTGCCTGTGTCTGCTCTGTGGATATTCAGAATGAACTCTGGGAGGCTGGTTCAAGTGGCTTATTTCCAAGGCAATTAAGTCTTTGTAAAGCAAATGTGTGTAAAAAAATGCTCCTTCAGCCTGGTGGCACCTGACACTGCTGACTTCTTAATACGCCTTAGCTCTCACTGGCCTGGGATTGGAAAGAATAGCACTGAAAACACGGCAGAAAAATAGCTGGGTTTGTGTCTGTATGTGTTGGAATCGCTTCTGACTGCACATTTCGTACCTTCCTCGGGGCAGGACTCACACGCCGGCTCCTGACACCGCACGCCTGTGCACGCACTGCTGCAGATGTCCTTCAAAAGACACGCTGAAAGAAACTACTTGTTATTGATTTCTTCTCCATCGCATCACATGAGCCTTGTAAAATTAGCTTGGGGAAGGTCTGTAATCATTTGAGAGGAAAAAATGATTCCTAAGCAAATGGGGAAGCGGTTTTCCTAAACGAGAGCGCCCTAAGCCACTGCCCGAAACTGGAGACTGCGCTCACCCTTCAGGCTCTTTTTTTTGGTCATATCATTTGAGAAATGCAACTGTTGCATGGAAACCTCGAATAATCACTTGGTATCAATACCCAGGGACCTTGGCAGCTGCATTGAATTACTTCTTGGTCACAGTGCCTAGTGAAACTGCGGCTGGAAATGTGGCTGCAATCATGCCAGCTACTCGGATTGCAGGGGCTGAGATGCTGGGGTGTCAGCTGCCACAGCCTGCTCCTTCTGCGGGGCTTAACCCTTCGGGCACTCCCTCCTCTCTGCTCCAGCCTGTGCCTGGGACAGCACCTGTGCCCCTTTATCAGGAATGCTGACAGAAAATCACAGAATATCCTGAACTGGAAGGAATCCATAAGAATAACTAAAGTCCAACTCCTGGCGCTGTACAGGATGACCCCAAAATCCCACCATGTGCCTGAGACCGTTGAACTCTTTGACTTGACTTGACTTGAACTTCTTGAACTCTGGCTTGGGGCCATGACCACTGCTCTGGGGAGCCTGTTCCAGTGCCCAACCATCCTCTGGGTGAAGAACCTTTTCCCCTTATCCAACCTAATGCTCTCCTGATACAGCTCCATGCTGTTCCCTTAGGTCCTGTTGCTGGACAAGCCATCCCAGAACCACTATGACATTAGTTTGAGCAGCCTTTCCCACAGTAGTTCAGTAGCTGTTACATGTTCTCAGTCTTCATATTGTAAATAAGACAGATAGGGAGTTTCAGTTGATTAGGGAGGATCTTCAGTGCTGCTGCTTGGGTGAGGTGGTCTTTGGCACAAGGCATCCCCCTTGGACTAACAAAAATGCTGGCAGCTTCCAGGGTGTTTCTGTCTTGATGTTTTTCCTTTATAGTCACGAAGAAATAGAAAAAGAGTTATTTGAAGGGCTGCTCATGGGACGTTATGGCAGAATTGTCAAAGCATCTTAGGAAAGCTGTAAAAGTGTGAATTTGAACCTTGACTCCACTGTAGCAGTTAATGGGTGCTGATGTGTTTGATCCAGGAGAGGAACGATGCCAGTCATGTTTCCTTCCTACAAGCCCTTGATCACACAAACAAGGCAGCTATGTCAGCTAGATATGGACAAATTGTTCACTTTGCTGTTATTCTGAGGTACCAAAGAGCCTGGTGAATCTGCCTTCCACCTCTGCAATCCTCCACTTGCTCATCAAAGAGTGATGAGAATTTGTTGTGCAGCTCAGCAAGTTAATATTAGAGAATTACAAATGTGAAATGCAGAGGATGGTGGTGTAGAAATGCTGAAAAGCCTGATTAGGAGCTGCCTCCCCCCCAACATCCAAGGCTTCACAGGGATCAGAGAGAAAATGACAGATTTCACACACCAGCTCTGATAAATTTTACAGATCGCCCTGGGCTGCTGGGAACCCATTTCAAAGCATAGAAGTCATTGAGAATTTTTCCTTTCTTGTGTGGTGATGAGAACAATTTTTGAAATGGTGTGCTCTGCTGCCACTGGGCTGTTTTTCTCTTGGCAATGAATTCACCAGGCTGCCAGAGTAAGGGGAAGAGCAGAGTGTGATTCCTTTGGCCATGGCCTGATGAGGGTGTGATCAGTGGTGGGACGGTCACAGTTCTTACAACCGGCTTGGCTGCCCAAGGTGAGAGGTGGCAACCTCAGGTGACCAGCCAGTAGATCCTCTCACTGCATCCAAAATTACTCTTGAGGAGACAGGGCAGAGCCTAGTGCCCTTTCCTCCTCCCACCCAGGAAGATGATTTGTCCTAATCCACTTGTACCCATACACATTTTAAGCATCCACAGTGTCCTGGGCAGGAAGCTTCAGAGCTCACCCACCTCTCACGTGAAGACCTTCCAGCTGATCATTTTGAATGCATCCCCAGGAAATTCTGCTGTGCTCAGGGCACAGCCAGCATCACTCAGGCACCTAGCAGTGGGTTTTACTTCTGACTGTGACAGAGAAATAGGATGTGACAGGCCACCTTGGGAAGGCTGCTGTCTGCCCTGGAGGAGGGGAGAGGGCTGGCTGATGAGCTCCTAGAGCACTGGCACAGGCACACTTTGCCTTTTGGATGTGGCATGGAAAGGCTGGAGCACTCTGACACTGCTGTTTGATCAGACATCTGTAAAGGCACCGTGACCCAGGTGATGGTATTAAAAGGGAGAGGAGGTGGATGTAAATGAACTGAGTGGAATAATGCACCCCATGGTACTGAGATGTGAGACCATCTACAGCTTTCAGCAGCTGTGACAATTACAGGGCTTGGGCTGTGAAGAGACACGTCCCCAGCTAATACTTTTAGCCTCTCTATGCTCATCTTGACCTGTCAAAGCAAGGAGGCTGCAGATGTGAGAGAACAAGCTGTGGCAAGATATTGCTGCTTTTTTCAAGATTGAAAAGCTGTAGTGGGTTTTATGAATTAAACTTTCAGGGTAGATGTGTGGTCCTGCAGCATTTGTGCAGGAATTCAGATGGTCAGGACTTCACACAACTTTTAGCAGATGCTGGCAGCTGCTGTGGCCATGCCAAGTGCCACTGCATAGTGGCACAGCAGGGACCACTGGTGATATACTGCCCATCAGGGATGGCTGCCTCATCCCATGGTGCCTTGTCAATCCACTTGCTGATTAAACTAATTATGATCCATGTTCTATGTGTTTTATTCACTTAGGTCCAAAATCAGCTAAGTTAATTTTTGATCTGATGGAAATAAAGGATTTTCTGGTGGTCTGCAGGAGACTTTTTAGTCAGCCTGTAAAGAGACATCAAAAAACCAAATCTGTTGTCAGAGGATTCAATCTCAATGCACCTCCACTGGTTCCATAATCAAAAGAGGTGGGAGACCACAGTGGAAGCAAGTGTCCAAATTTTGACATGTGAGTAGACCCGCTGAAACCAGTGAAGCTGCTTGGATGCTTCAAGGTGGATCCCCTTTGTGTCCAGGCCACCTGCTACACCAACACAGATAAGAAATCATACGAATGAAGATTATAAGATCAGGCTCTGGCAGTTTCAAGTCTCTCTTTGAAATACAGGTTGCAATATTCCTGTAGTTTCACTCCTCTTAAAAATCTAAGGACAGTCAGTGTGTTTTCTTTCAGATGCATGTGGAGTCCCAGCCAACATCGTAGTTGCTTCCTGCATAGCTTATTTAAGATAAAAGTGCAGGTGGAAAAAATCCTGTTTGAGTCAAACTTAGCATTTCAGCAGCAATACCTTTTGCTGTTTCACACCGTGTCTCCTTTGCAGTACAACTGAGCTGGAAAATCACAATGCCTACGGGAGGTTTTTAGAAGCAGGAGGCAGAACAAGAGATGCAGAAAACCCTAAGAACTGGCACAAAGGCCAGGTAGTAACCTGCATGGTTGTATCCCAGCCTTTCCCATGCTGTTCCCAGCAGTTTCCAGAGCACATAACAAAACCAGTGTTACTTTTGGCCAATCTGAGCTCCTGTTTTAATTCTGATGTCAGGCTATCTGACCCTATGGTGCTGAGTGAGACCTCCCTGTGAAGTTTGTAAGGCATGTTTTATCTGCATTCATTAAAAAACAAACTGATCTTTGTTCCATTGCATTTTCCATCCAAAACCCACATTCCCAGGAATACAAATACTGCCAAAGCTTCTTTGGTCCACAGTTTTCTGGGTGAAATAAATTGGTTTCTTCTTCAGGTGTTTTCCTTTCACCTATAATAAAATGTGTTTTATTGTATCTGACTGCATTAATTGATGCCTTGGTTATGCACAGTGCACAGGTCACATAATCAATATATTTTACCATTTAAAACCAGTAGGATTTGTGATCAATTCAGAGTCTGCCTCCTAATCTCAGGTATTCAGAGTATGTTTGTTTGTTTGTTCTGTTTCTCCCTGTGGCTGATGTGAATAACAATAATGCTGGTAACATAAGATTTTAAATGTTCCTAGCACTGGAGGATTAATCCTCCTTCCTTAGGATATAGTCAGGCAATGTTCTCCTTGAGTAAAATGATAAAGGTTTTATGATTTTAGCTGCCATCTCCTTCTCACCCCACTGCAATAAGCAGTGGGCAGTGCTTATTTAAATGGAAAGTGAAGCTGGTCACTGATGGTGAGAAGTCACACCCTGCTTTGGAGGCAGAAGCAAAACCCTGATATGCTTCAGAGGAAGAAGGGACGGCCAGAGGTGCCAGAACAAACTGTCATGCAGACACTGGAGCCACCGGAGATTGCAAAGACACAACCTCGTTATGAGATGAGGCTCTCCCAAAGCTTCTTATCCTGTTGTGTTGAGCTTAGCAACAAGTCTGTCCCAATCACAATGTGTGGTGTGTGACCTGCTCCTCGGGCCAGCCAGGAGAGTGGGTGGCAGGGAGGGCTGGCATGATCCATGTCTTCTGGATCCTGCCTCTCCTTCAGGAGGGGAGACAATGGGAAGGACTCAGGCATGTAAAGGAGGTGGTCGTGTGATTGTGGATTTGCTCTGTTGTTCACAATTAGACTGACTTGCTGTTCTGCAGATGCAGAGTAAAGCAAGTGGTGCTCAGGTAGAAACTCTTCTTGGAAGCAGAAAGATGCTCTCCTACATCCCTCTGCTACTCCTCAGCTGGGATTCATTCCCAAGCCTCGGTATATACTTCAAAATATCCACAAATGTGCATTTTCAAGAATTCCTTGTCTCGTCCCTTTCTGAGTTTGTCTCCCAAGTGCACTCCCGCTGACAAATTTTATGGGAAGAACCGTTATATTTTAGGTTAATTCCAGACTTCCTAATATTGAGGGTGAACATACCAGCACCTGCACGCGGAGGAAGGTGATGGGCACACGTGGAAAGAGAAGAGAGGAGCTCTACAGACCTTGTGTCCCGTTCACACACCTTGCCTGGCCAGCACAGTTCTCTGCCCCAAGCACGGACCGGCACCGCGTCCCACCACGAGGAAAACGAGGGGCTGCCCTGTCCGGGGGGACAGGACTTGCTCCCGCCTCCCGGGGGAGGGCCGGGGGCCGGGACCGGAGCATCCCAGCGCGCCTGCGGGGGCCCGGGGGGCGCATCCCGGCGGCGGCGGCAGCCCCCGCCCCGCCAGCCCGCCCAGCCTGCGGGACGGCAGCGCCGCCGGAGCGTTGCCCTTTTAAGCTGTGGCCCCACTTGCCTCCACCCCGACTCCCGGAGGGGCTCCGGCAGCCGACCGACCGAGCGACCGACAGACCGACCGACCGACCGACCGACAGAGCGAGCGACGTCCGTGGCCGCCTCGCTGCCGGAGCGGGCAGCCCAGAGCCCCAGGGCGGCGGCGGGGCCGCGGCCACCGGGCTGCCCCTGCCCTGCCCCCGCCGCTCGGGGACCATGGGATGCTGCACCGGCCGCTGCACCCTCATCTTCCTCTGCACTTTGCAGCTGGTAAGTGGAAGAGCTCGGGGTTCGGGGGGACGCGGCGGAGAATGGGGGGGGGTTCGGCTCCCCGGGACGGAGCCGGGAACAAAAGCCCCCCTTCCAGCGTCTGGGTGCTACCCCGGGCAGGGCTCCTCTCCCTCCGCAACTTCGGCTCGGAGGAGGGATGTCGGGGTGCGCTCCGGGGACGCTTTGCCGCGCCGAGGTGATTTACTGATGCCTAAAACTCATTAAAAGAAAAAGAAAAAAAAAGAAAATAGAAAGTAGTTTTCAATTAATAAGTTTGTGCTTATGAAATACAACTGAAAAAAAAAAAAGAAAATCGCTCAATCGCTCTGTGAGAGGAGTCCCGGCGGTTCGGTGGCGGTGTTGCAAACCAAACCAAACTTCATACCTGCCAAAACCCACCGGTACCTTCAGTCTCTTTCATGTCCAGCTGCAAGAAAAGGCCTATCCATGTCCCCCCCTGCACGCCTGCATCCCACCCTGCTGGGGTTTGTACTGGCTTGGAAGGAATCATTTCAGACTCCCCCAGGATGAAGTGCTTGGATAAAATGTGCTTATTAGTATACATATATTTATGTCGGAATAAACTTCCCAGTGTGCGGAGAGTGTGGACCCTGGTGAGCACGGGTCAGTCCCTGGTGGGCACGGGTTCCTGCTCCTCATGACATGTGCACAGATGATAAACAAAGGTCTGGTTGTTCCCCGAGTGTCTGCGCATCCAGCCTGGATCTGGAGGGTCCCCTTCTTGTCAATAGCTAATGGGCTCCAGGGCTCCTCCAGCCTTAAAAAGGAAATGACAGCAGCTAGGTATTTAATTTCATTTGCTTCTCCCGAATTTGCTGTATTTTGGAGCATTAGCAGCGTGCAGGAAAGGGCAGACTTCCTGCGAAGTTCTGTTGAATAGTTCGCTGGTGCCAAGGGGTGAGTCTGGTTAAAACTCTTTGTTTCGGAGTTGGGTGCTGTGACAGGGCGGTGTTTTCTGCTCAGGGACGGCACTGGGCTGAAGGTGGGAGAGGAAAAGTGGGAACCTGCTAGTTTTGAAATGATAACCATCAGCCTCAAATGGAAGGGGAAGAGGGTGGGAATGCGCCCCGGTGAACTCTGACTGGCACAATCAGAAGATGCGGGAGGAAGATTTGACTCGTAGTTAAACAAAATGCAGAATGGAAGTGGTGGGGTTTTCTTGCACAAAGTGTCTTGCTTGGCATATTTATGAGCGAGCTGAATGGCTGGGGAGTGTGTTTAGTCTCCTGGATTATTTCTTTTGATTTTTCATCCGTGATCCTACAGGAAAGAAGCTGTACCCTGTATTACATTAGAAATTGGCATCTCAGCACTCACTGTCTCTTAAACCCATCACTATGTCATCCTGCTTTAAGGCACACACTCACACACTGGGGTAAAAAAAAAAAAAAAGAGAAAGAGAAAAAACCAGGAGCTGCTGGTGCTGTTCTGATTTCTGACAAGCGTGGGAGTTTTCTTGTATCCAAGATACAGGGACAAAGAACCCCCAGCATTTTATTTTCCTTAAGACCCTCCTCCTCGAAGAAAAGAATCAGTTAGGCTCATTCTTAAGCAAGTTTGGATGCCTCAGCCCTAGCAATTTCCCATGGCACTTGCTGGGTGAACTGGTAGAGCTGGAAAAATGTGAACTATGGTGAGGGAATTTCTGGAGCTGCGCTCTGGTGGGGGTGAGGTCAGGAGATCCTGGCCAGTTCCCAGCAAGTGCTTGGGTGAGGGCGAGATCCAGCACGGGGCTTTTTTTATTGACTTTATTATTTTATTAAGCAAAGTTTGTCTGTAAATCATCACATCACTCCCACATCCATGCAGCTGAGTGATGTGCAAGACTCGCTGCTGCTCAGGGTGGGCTCTGCTGAGACAAAACACTGAAGCAATCAGGCCAAGATCATCAATAAATTAACATGACGTGAACTTCCTTTGTTCCTCTCATGTCTCTGCTCGGCTTCATTTGATACTTTGAACCCTTCACAGTCTTCCCTGTTGGTTGCCAAGCTCCATGTCTCCCACTGCTGAAGTTCCAGGGGTGAAATCCTGTCTCTTCTGTGGACGTTTTGCCTCTGACTTAAATAGGGAGAGGATTTTGGTGCTGGGATCTCCCACTTCAGTTCTGCAGCCCACCCCTGAGTTCCACTGCATGCTCTCATGTCTGTTCCTCAGAGCTTCACTGGGACTTTTTATAACTGCTGAATGGAAGCATGGAAAAAACCCTCCAAAAGCTCAAATTAGAGATTTGAGTTGCAATTCTTCATAGAAATGGCTTTATTATTAGGTGCAAGCAGTTGAGTGAGTGTGTGGGGAACTGTTTGCACACTGCAGTCTAAATGTTTTCCGGGGGGGGGGGAGGAAAAAAGGGCAGAAAACAAACATATTCATCATTGCAGTGTGTGTTCCCAAAGAAAAAGTTTGTGATCCAGCCGGAGAGCAGAACAACGTGTGAATTCAAGGAGCTGCTACACAATGCGAATACCAACGAGATCCTCAGCCCCCCACGGGCCGAGCCTCGTGGCGCAGAGACGAGGAGAGCGTTCGCATCTGTCTGAGGAAAATCAGGGCTGGCTCCCCAGCGGTTTGCTAATCAAGGGGGGAGGGAAGGCTGTAGTTTGAATAAATGATTTGCCGCGTTCCAGTTTTAGATTGTTTCCTTCAGGCGTCCACGTTAGGCTCGTGCTTTGGTGATTGGTCCTGCAGGGAAGCTGCAGGAAGGGTCTGGCTCTCCTTCTCTCTGGTCCTGGTGTGCATTGCTGTCCCTAATCCTTCCCTTTTTCCTCCATCCACCCCTACCTCCAGCAGAAGTTGAAAGTTGACCCAGGTGAGGGCCACCCTGCAAACTGGCTTATCCTCAGCCGTGGGTGACACGGAGTCAGCAAGGTGATGGGGTGTTTTCCCAGAGTTTGTGAGTCCCAAGGGGGTTGTCACCTCCCCATTCTCACTTTGCCTGAACACCTCTGCCATCCAGGTCCTGGTGTTACCTACAGCAGATCACCAGTCCTTTCTCATCCCTCCCAGGCTTTGGGCAGATGTGTATCAAGAGCAAAGCTTAAAGGAGCCCTAGGCCTCCCCAGGAAAAAATCGTGACTCTGTCAGGGAGGCTCTGTAGCGAGTTAAGAAATATCCCTTGTAGAAATTAAGGTTGAGAAAGGTTTGCCAAGGACAGGATTTCCAAACCTGTGTGGTATGAGAGACTGTCGCACCCAGCAGGACTGTGGACTGGGTGGGTCGTGGTGAGAAACCACAAACCAGAGCTGGGTCTCAGGTAGGGAGGTATTAAATAATCATTGATTTGCTTCTTTTCTCTCTGGCAGCGTGAGATTGCACCCAAATGGTGTATTTTCTGGAGCAGTAAGTGATTGTGCACCGGAGGCACTATGTGAATTTATTTCCACTGAGCATGGAAAAATTCCCTCCCTCCCTGTGCCCTGTCCCAATAAATCAAACAACTGTAGTTTCTTTACATTCTGTCCGTGGATTGAGAGCTCAGATGCCAAGCAAAGCCTGGAGACAATTTTACAGATACATTATAAATCCCCCTAGAATAACAGCTTCTAATGGAAAAAGTGACTAATACTTCAAATGAGCACAGAACAAGGCGCCCTGGGACAGGGCTGCACACTGAGACTAACCAAAAGTAACTATATACCTTTATTTATTTATTTTCTCGTGCTCTCTTTCTGCCTTGCTCCTTTCTCAGTGATTCCTTTTTAATCTCTTACAGAAGGGGGTGATGAGTTCTGGAAGCTGTTTGAAACCAGCAGAGATCCTTCTCTAACTGCTCTCTTGTGGTTAAAGTGATCGTGTTGGTTTGATCGAGACATGAAGCGATGCACAGCACAGGAGGGGTGAGGGCAGAAGGCAGGATGTGGGCAAACAAAAAAGTCTAAGTTAGAATAGGTGGACTAGCTAAAATAGGCAGAATAGAGGGACATGTAGTGGTAGGACAAGAGGGAATGGCTGTCATTTGAAAGAAGTGGGTTTAGACCGGATACTGGTAAGAAATTCTTCCCTGTGAGGGTGGGGAGGCCCTGGCACAGGTTTGCCCAGAGAAGCTGTGGCTGCCCCATCCCTGGAAGTGTTCAAGGCCAGGTTGGACAGAGCTGGAGCAACCTGGCCTAGTGGAAGTTGTCCCTGCCTGTGGCAGGGGGTTGGAACAAGAGGAGCTTTAATGTCCCTTCCAACCCAAACATTCTATGGTTCTGTGCACACCTGGGCTGCAAGAGGGAGGGTGGCAGAGCATCTTCCTGCCCAGGATAAGGGGCAAGCAGGATTGTGGTGTCTGGGGGCTGTAGGGATGGCTTGCTTGGCTTTCTCCTCTACCCCAGAGATGTTTTGAACTGGAGGCTGAGTGAGGAGAGCAGGACCCATCTCTGCCCTCCTCCGCAGCTGCCTCGGAGCTGGGGCAGAGCCTGCCTCTCCTGAGGGAGCTGTGAGCCCGCACAGCTGCGCTTTGGCTGAGCACAAAGCCTTGGAGGGAAGAGCAGGTGCAAGGGGAAGAGCAGCATCCCTTTGCTCATCACGCTGCTCAAGACCCCTCCAAAATTACCTTGTGCTCTCCCCAGCTGTTTATCTTCTCCATGGCTTGCGCTTAAATTATAATCCCTCTAGGGAAGGGGCTGTCTTTTGTGGATGTGCACAGCACCCAGCGCTGTGATGGCTCAAACCTTTCCTGAAGTCCTTGAACAATACTCCAGGCTAAATAACAACGTAAGTCTGAAGACTACGTTTGACAGATGCTGTCTTCTCCGTGTCTGTTCCAGACAAAGGAAAATTAAAGCTGTGCCAATAATAGAGCTCGTCAGCATTTTCCACTGAAGCTGACTTTCAGTAGAAACCTGGGGATTTGACTAAATGAATATTTTCATGAGAAGTATCTGCTTTCCATAGACAATCCTGAGTTTTTTTTCTCCCAAGTTTTGGCCAGAATATTTTGGCGAAAAATCAAAAATGTGCTGGCAAATGTTTCGCTGTGCTGGCAAACATTTTTAATTTTAGAGCGATGGAGATTTTCTTACAAAAAGATGAATTTTTGCATGAGATTTTTCTCTTTTTTTTTTTTCCTTTTCCCCCCACCTTTCTCCTGAGCAGCTGGAGTCAGTACAGTACAGCACAAGGGAGGAGCAGCTTGGGGGTCTGTGTTTCAGACGTGTTTCCACTGTGCCCCGTCGCAGATCCCCCGGCTGCCCACATCCGCCTTTCCCATCACGGTGGTGGAGATTGCAGATGACTCACAGGAACTGTCCTCCAACCAAACCCATTCAGACCAGGAATGAAATTTGGCCAAAGCCAAGCCAAAAAAACAACTGAGGGCAGGGTGGTGTTGAAGTCTATCCTTGGAGAAGCGGGGCTTTATTTCAGCTGACACAGGCTGTTTGTTGACCACTCTCTGATTTCTCCTGGCCACTCTCTGCTCCTTTGCCTTGCCCTTTTTCCTCTCTCCGAGTGCCAAGGCCCTACAAGAAGAGAAGGAGCTGGTTTTCCCCAAGGGGGACCCTCTCCCCCTGGCTGGTGTGGGGCTAAGGGAGCTGACGTTGCTCCATTGTGTGCTAATAATATATGGAAACTGGGATCATTTTGGCTGGGGTGCAAAATGGAGCTTTTCCAAGAATCTGCGCCAGGGGCCCGAAAGTATGAACTCTTGGAGAACAAACTGGATAACAAAGGCCAGATTGTGATCGCTTTTCCTCCAGGAAAACCCTGGACTAGCCCGTTGCTTTTTGAGCACTTAAGAAAATGCGTATGGTCTAACGAGCAGCGAGTGCCCCAGCTGTAGCTTTCCCTTTCCCATTAACAAAACATAGGGTCTGAGCTCAGTAGAACTGAACTTTTCTTTCTTATTAAAAAAAAAAAAACCAAACCAGCACCAAAACCCAAGGATAATTTGTGATTTAATGTCCTTCTGCTTGTGGAGTTCCCTTTGTCCCCACTCCTCCTGGGCTGCAGGAGATGTGATGAGCACACCCAACTGCACGAGTTGTGTCTCTGTGTTTAAGTTTTGTAGAAAGAGGGTTTTTCAACCAAGTGAAAACTTTTGTCTCAAAAGAGGTATATTCTTCTTCCTCTCCCTGTGTCCAGAACAGGAGCAGGGGAAAAATTACATTTCTGGACAAAAAAAAAAAAATGAAAATACTCTGGCATTTGGCAATATTTGCTGAAAATGATGGGGGTGTTTGTTGTGCCAAACCCCAAATATTTTGAACCTTTACACAATCTTGAAAACACTTCTAAAAAAAATTGAAAAGTCTCCCTAAAAAGAAGTTGGTTTGTTGTTGTTTTTTTTCTTTGGAGGTCTGCACTCTGGACGTTCTCATCTTCCAGATACCTCTGACATCCTGATGTCTCCCCAAAGCTCAGCTCATGGTGAAGTTTAAGGGGGAAAGCCCTGAAAGAGAAAGCACAGGTTTGGGTGTTGCTGCAGGGTGGTTCTGTGTTGTGGTGACTCATCTGCTCCCAGGCCAGTGGTTTTGGGTATTTTTGTTGTAGAAGGAAACTCAATGAATAAACACCCTGTGGAAATGGGAATCTGAGATATTTCATAATCGTTCCAGAGTCATAATATTACCTTAAAGTTCATGAGATTTCAGAATAACAATAAACAACTTCTGCTTTGCTTGTTTATTGGTAAGTGTCATAATCTTATTTTGTCTTTTTCTTGCTGGAGGTAATAGTAGGGATGGCAAAAGTAAAGATTAATAGTAGTAAAAAGTAGGGAATCAGTAGTAGTAGAGCAGTAACAGGAAAGTAGGTAGTAATAGTAGGGAGGGGGAAAACTGAAATAATTGAAATATCTGGGAGAAATCTCTGAGGTGGCATTTCAGCAGAAGTGCTGCTTCTCACCAGCAGGTTGGAACTGTGTCTCACAATGAACACAGAAAAGTCAGTGTTGGTGTTGCTCTGGCTCCTTCTGGCTTAGCCAAGCCCCCATCTGAGAGTCCTTGTGAAGAACAGAAGTTTTATTTAGCTCTGAGGCTTCACAGACTAGAGAAGAGCGAGCAGCAGCTTTCTGCTGGGGCAAGATCAATATCTCCTCCCTTGACTTTGCTGTAGCTCATTAACATCCACTGTCTTTTCCAAGGGACGCTTTTTGGTCTATTTTCCACAAGGACTTAATTGCCATTTTCTTGGTGCCTGTGGCTCCTTCTCACCACAGCTGCTTCTGTGTCAGGACATTAGACACAAATATGTTGTTTATCAGGGAAACGCACGTCCCAGATTTTCTCTCAAAGGTGAGGATTCTTGGAAATTAGGAGCACAGCTTTCCTGATCCCCCTTCCCCTGTCGTCCTGCATGTTGTTTGGACGAACCTAGGTTTAGTAATTGAGATGTCAGATTCCCTGACACCTCTCAGCTGAAAGGATGATGGTGTGGAAGCGGTGACCTCCGCTGCCATCTGCCTGGGCTTAATGAAAATATACTGTGGGAATCGAGGCAACAGCTTGTCTTCATCACCTGCTTGAGGAAGGCAGACATCAGGAGCTGCTGTCCCTGAGCCAGCTTCCTTTGCCACCTTTCAGCACTGGCCAGCCCTGCAGGCAGTTCCCACCTGCTCCCTGGGCTCTCTCAGGCCAGCAAAATACTGCCTTGCTTCCCTGTTTTTTTTTCTTTTTGCTCCATTTTTTTCCTCCAATGCTAAAAACTCAAGAAAAAGCAGGATCACCAGCATATTTTTTTTCTGCACCAGTGGAGCAAGCACACAGATGTCCACCCAGGCCCTGATGTTCAGAATCATGGGAGCACAGGTTGCCCTCCCCGTTTCAGCTTTGAACCATCTCACTGCACAGTGATGGGTCAGGCTCAGTGTGTGTGTGGGACCAGCCTTCATGCTCGTTCTGCACTTGGGGACAGCCCCTCACACAGACTTGCTCCCCATTGTGCTGCCCTCAGAGTACACAAGAACACAGCTGAGGGTCCCACTGATGAGATCCCTGAAGATGGAATGCCTGGAGCATCCTCAACCCGGCTCGCTCCACCCCACAACCCCCCCACCCCGAGCTGCCCATGAGCTCAGGTCTCCAGGTCTAGGGGGACAATGCTCTGTGACACAATCTGTTCCCTCAGCACAGTTCTCCAAGTCTCTTTCCATGTGATTGTGCCATCCCTGAGTGACCTGGGACATCGCTGACCTGAGCTCAGGATGGTACAGGACAGACTCTGCCCTCCATGAGTGAGCACTGGGGCAGTCAGACACCTGGTCAAAGATATGAAAGAAAAAGAACTGAACATTACTGAGAACAGTTGGGTTTCACTTCTGCTGAAGTCCTAAATGCACTTAATAAGAAATGAATCCAGGTGCTCAGATGAATACACAAAGCAAATGTACAAGGCCTGGGAAGATGTCTCCTATGACACTTCTCTGGGGAACAGGGACCTGTCTTGTGTCTGTGGTGACCCTGACAACAGCCTTGGACCCATTAAAGCAGTTGGTGCTGATTTATGTTTTCCAAGAGCTGTTCTCTGGGGATAGTTCATCTGTGAGCACCATTTCATCTGAACAGGGAAGGTGAGATAGAGGACACTAAAGAAGGGGATGGAGCATTTTACTATCCACATACAACTTATAAAATATTGAGTGTAGCCTTGCATGGAGCACTGTGTGTGGTGTGCCCATCCATCATGGATAAACAGCCTCACCACAATTAACAGTTTGTCACTGTCTCCCTTCAGCTCCACCTGAAAATTACCTCTGTAGTAACCAGAGCTCAATCTCAGTATCAGCATGGTTGACCTACCTGGAGACCAGGAGGAATCTAAATCCTGGCCTTACTCAGGTTTGTTCATATTTAGGAGGTTTGTACATTATTCTGCAGTACTACAAGAGCATTGCCCTGCACTTTACAAACAGCTCCTTTATGTTGGGAGCATATTGGGTTCTACTCTAAAGTCTACAAGCAAAACTTCTCCCCCTGCATGAAGCTCAGCAGATGGATGGGCTTTTTGTGGAGGGAATGTGGCAGGGTCTTTGCTTAATGTTGCTGCTGTGGTCCCAATACTCAGGAGTGCCTAACTCTGTGCTCTGGGACGTGGGAGCATCCTCTCCTCTTTTCAGAGCTGCTGGACCCTTGATAGTCCACTAAGAGTGAAACAGTCCCACTTTGGTGGAAGCACCACATCCAAAGGACCTGCTCCAAGGATCAAGGCCTGCTCAGTGGCACTTAAAAAAAAACTTTTCTGCTTCCCTGAGATAGGAATTACTGAGTGAAGCTGGATGGAGGAAAAACTCCTCTTGAACCAAAGACTCACCTCAACAGCACAGGAAAGAGCTGGTCTGGCCTGCCTGGCTTGGACCTTCATTTAGGGACCTTGAAAGAGGCACAGACCACAGATATGGGCTTCCCAGCTCACAGGTTTGCAAAGATAAGGTCCAGGCCCAGGAGCTGATTAACCTCGTGGAGAACAACCAAGACCTGAGTCCTGAGTCTTGGGCAGACTCCCAGAAACTCCCCAGAACCCAAAACACCTTTGAGGTTCTGGGCCAAACACCTCCTGTTTTTGCAGCACAAAACAACTTCTCCCGCAGCTCTTGCCTGGAGGGTGGTTTGAAGACTGGGCATTTAGATAACTTGCACGAATATTGGAACTGTTGGTTGCTTTGCCAAATCAGACCTAATTCCCCATGGCTTCTGGTAATCCATTAGGTTTTCGTGTGGGAGATGGGAATGGGCTCTGACAGGCGTCTGGCATCCCTGGCTCCAGAGACAACACACTTTCTGTGATATCGTTGTGGGAAAGGCAGTACACCTGCTTATATTGTATATGTACAGAATTAGGGGAGAAATCTGATTATCCTAATTACTCAGAAATGCTAAATATGTGCAGAATACCGTTTGGCTAATTAGCCTGGGAGATTGCTGGCTGTTCAGCAGGGAGTAGAGCGGGTGTTGGGAGAAGTGTGATGGGAGTTCACAGGCTGTTATGTGCCCTTTGCTGTCTGAGCATGTGGAGAGGAGTGAGCACAAGTGACTGGAGATGTGATTGCCAGCCTTAAAACAAAGTAAAAAGCTGGGAAAGGGCAATTTTTTTTTTTCAAATGTCTGACACTTTTTAAGATTCTGGGTCTTCAAGTTTCCCATCTCATTATTTTGAGTTGAGACATCCAAGGGAAGGAGGGGTCTGCCTCTCTGCCAGCAGCTGGTGGGAGCCCCTGCATGGCACCTCCTCAGAGGGATCTGTTCTTCCCCTTATCCTGCCTTGTGCTGACACAGGCTGAGTCTCAAATGCTCTTGAAGCCTGAGGAAACCACGATGTAGTTGGTTCTGTGATTGCTGCTGCTTCATTTTCATTTAACAGAAGAGGTCTTCTGGCATGAAATCTGACCTGCTTTTCCTGGAGGTACAGAAGAAGTCAGGCAGATGCTGAGTACATCTCAAGGTTTTAATCCCCAGATGTCTAGATCTGGAGAACCAGGCTGGTTCTTTGAGCATGGACAGAGATCCACCAAGAAAACCATGACTGTTTGGGAGGGCTGCAGGGAGGCTGGGACAGCAGTTGTGCACAGCTCAGCGTGTCCTTGGGTCTTACAGTGTACACAGCTCTGCCATCAGACCAGAGCCAAAACCTAGGTCTTCTGGATAGAATCAGTGCCCAAAGTGCACATTAATCCATTGCTCCTTTTAGCTGGGCTTCCTCATGTCTTTAAATAACCCTGCATAGCTTTTATTCCTGACCTAGCCAGAAATTAGTGTCTACCTCCAGCTCTTTGGAAAGGTTAACCTTCCTGCTCCTGTGAGCTCAGGATCAGTCCTGCTGCCACTTCAACACAGCACTAGCTGGGCAGTTAGCTGGGAGAAGCTACGAAGCATTTGGGCTTCCAGGGCTGCCACTGAAACAGCTCAAAGCTGAGTTGTGTGACAGTGTGAAAGAATAGATAGGGTGATATAAAAACTCTGCCATGGCTTCAGACAATAAAGACTGTGTCTCCCTTCTGATGAATAATGGCTCTTTGTTTTATTCCTTAGATGGCAGGGCAGTTAGAACTGCTGAGAACTATCCCAGTGCTAAATATATGGCTGTGTAATAAAGGCTCTGCAATCTATGAACTGGGACTGAATGGATACTTGAGTGAATCATTTAAAGTACGATGAATTTCTGACGCAGCTCATGGTGACAGGAGGTGGAGGGGCAGTAAACTCCTTTGCAGATCACTCAGCCAAAGGATGTTTTCCTTGCATGAGACGTATCCCAGGTTTCATGGCTGCCAAGTTTTCCTCATGGAGGTTCCCTTGGCTGTGCAAAGTTCCTCGCTCACAGTTTTGGACAGTAACCTGCAAACAAGTTTCAATCTGCATTTCAGACGGAGCTCCCGGGTTTGGTGGTGAGGCACTGTGCATTTTTTCTAGCAGAAATCCTGGAAACTCAATCCTGGCAGACTCAAAAGAATGGAGCAGTAAACCCCATGCTCAGCTGTAACCCAGGCTGAGAGCTCAGTGGGGTTTTGCTGGACCCCATCAGAAATAGGGATGGAGCCTGCTACAGTGAGGAGAAAAGTGCTGCTTCTTCCTGCTGCAGTGTCACCATGCTGGCTGGAAGAGGTGATGCACAGATATTGTGATCACTGTCTGGAGTCACCTCAGAGTCTTGCCAGACCAAACTTCCTTGAAATTACTTAATGCAGCAGCAAGGATTTGAATTTCCATAATGTGGATTAGCACTTTTCTATTTTAGCTAATCCTTGCAGTCAGACCTGCAAGCAAGAAGATCAAAAGACTTGGAAAAAGAAATGGTCAGAAAGTCTGGAGTAGGAACAAACCAAAGATGTCATCGTTCCAGGGCTAAGGAATCATCTCACACCTCGAGGGGTGATAGCAGCGTGGAGGCAGGGTGATGTGTGGGTGAAGCTTTGGTGTCACAACTAATAGAGGACAAGTTTTTGTCCCCTTCCATGGCTGGAGGAGATGCAAGAGTCCGTGAGTGCCCCATGGGTGAGCTGCTGCCTGTGGGTCGGGGTTCAGCCCCTGCAGGATCACCAAACTCTTGCCCTGCAGAGACACAACCGCTAAAGATTTGCTGCAAGTGAACTTTGTTCTCCAGAGCTGCTGAAGTGGCATCTATTGACCAGCCTCTATTTTAAAAGGGGGGGAAGGAAAAAGAGAAATTCAGCTTTGCTGTTGAATAAACCATGAGCCATTGAGGAGCTGCAAGTCAGCAGGGGAGGGGCAGGGGCAGCGCAGAAACGAGGGGACACAAATGTCATGTGAAAAATAAAGCACAGGAGGGGCCTGGCCATTGTGTGACACTCCTGGAAACTTACTTAGGGAGTTGGTTGGTGGGAGGCCAAAAGATGTATACAATGAAAGAGAGACACTCGACTGGACTGAAAATGCAAACAAATTGGGTAGCACAACGGAGGAGATAAATTATGCTCATAAAATAAACAATGGCTGAGCGACACTGGATAAATAGTTACATATAATAACACCACTGTTTGTCCCAGCCACCCTAATTGGGAGGCTGGGCAGCATCCGACGAAAACTCTGCGTTGCACATTTTCCCCTTCTAATGAGGAAGATTTTTTCCCTCCCCCCCTGGAAGCCTCCCCCCAGTCCCATTTAGCAGCAGACTGAAAGGCCTGGTTTCATTCCACTTTCCCACAGCAAACTCATCCTGGCAGGAACTGCATTAAGGAGGACAAGTAGAAAATGATAATAAATTGAGGACTTGCTCTTATTTCACCTTGTGACAAATCTATCCAGTGGGGGACTCAGGGAGGGTGATAAGAGCATGGACTGGGCTGCCGCTTTCCTTTTGGTGCTTGGTCATGTGGAAAATAAACCCATTCTAGCCCTCACTCAAAAGGGCTTTCCTTTAAAAATAATGCTTTTTAAAAGGCACTGAATCCTTACTTACCCTGTTGGAAAGCCAGCAGCTCGCCTCCATCAAAGTGAACGTCACAGGTCTCATTTCATCATCCACTTGGGCTGGAGAGGAAAAACAAAGGCTTTTGTGCCCAAAGTGAGATGGTCAGTGCCATCAATACAAATGGGAGAACTTGCTAAGCCTTAGCATTTGTTTAGCATGATTCTGTATTGCTGATAGACCCCCGGTGAGAATCTTTGGTTTCACTGAACTCCTCTCAGGTAGACCAGAAGACTCAGCAGTGCAGGGGACGGTGACCACGAGAAACCACAGGCTTAGTGACTTCCCCACAGCCACTGTCACGCCGTGAGTCCAACTCTCCACCCCAGAGCCCTGATTTCCAGCACTCAGACAGGTCTGTAGCAGAGCTGTGCTCTTACCTTTCAGTGACTACCCAGAGCAGATTGCAGTTCCCAGTCTACTCTGTCACCCCGTGAGAGAGAGGCTGATCCTCAGCCTCAAGTTGTGTCTAAACTTTTTGCCACCTCTGTCCTCAGATATTTACTCGATTAATCCAATCGAGCACTTTCTGTATCTCTGTTTTCTTGCTTTTATTGACTTAAGAGAAACAGAGCTGGATCTCTGCTCTCCAGCCTGCACTGCTTGTGGGGAGGTTACAGCTGAGGAAGAAGCCCAGGAGGTGGTCAGCCTTCCTCACCTCTGCAAGCTGGGGCCATGCCGAGGGTGCTGGTGACTCCTGAGATGTGGGTGACAGCTCAGAAATCATCTTTGATCATATAAAATTGACTTTGCCTCCTAAAATGGCTGGAAAGGTGGAATATCCCTAGTTTATGTGTCTCAAGGGAGGCAAGGGAAGCCAGGTTTTTTTACCTGTAATTACTAAGGTAATTATTCAATTACTTAAGTAGGACTGATTTTCTTCCAGAGAAGCAATCAGGAGATGAAAATCAATAGTGATTGATTTCTTTTCTACCCACTTCATAGAGCAAGGTTGTTTGTGGGGATTGTGGTTATTGGAAAATTCCTGCAAAGCCCCAAAAGCCTCCAACAGTCCCTGCTTTGAACAAAATAGTTGTTTTCCTGTTTGTTCCAATTTAAAACTCTTCCTGTCAAAAGCATTTCACTGGAACCAGAAGCTGAACTGCTTAATGTTTTTCTTGTCCAAAATACTATTTTCTTCCCAGTGCTTTTTCAGTTCATGCTCTGATGACAGGCCTGGAAGTTTGCTGGTACACTCATTAGGGGAGAGTTGAGCAGTATTTCTTCACTGATATTTATTTTTCTGCTGAAAAAAATGGCTGCGTGTTTTTTTCAACTGTAGTTTTTCAAGGGAAGTTTTTCTTTTGTCTTTTTTTTTTAACTGAAATAAGCACATTTTTATGTTTCAGTTGCGGTTTTTTGGGGGCAAAGCACAATCACCAGTGTTATAGTAGTGATTAAAACTCAGCTGTCACTTTGTATGATGATAACGTGGATGAAATGCAAACAAACCACATGGCCTGTTTGCAGCCCAGCTCCTGAAATACCTCCAGCTTCTCATTCTCCTGAAAACTTTCTGCATATTCCCACGACTTGCAAAAGTCTCCCTGGGCGGTTTTGATATATAAAGCCAATATTCACAGTGTTCATCTGCTCTGTCCTGAATTCCCAGCTGCTTATCAGACCCCTGGCTGTGGAGGGTGAGGTGGGATTGGCAGTGGAGGTGGGAAGGAGGGGGGTTTGGCTCAGCATCCATTGCTGGGCATTACAGGGAATTGTTCAGAGCATCACTTGGGATGAATTTGGAGGGATGCAGGCACAGGAGCAGGATGAGTTCACCTCTCTGTTGAGAACATGACAGTGGTGGGAGAGGTGACAGGTTTGGGCTGCTGCTGTAACCATCACCAGCCTAAAATGCCACTTCTTTTTGCCACCACAGGGCAGGTGAGCATCCAAAAAACCACTTTGGCAGTGAAGATGTGTTTTTTGCTGGTGCAGCATGATTAGTGTGAAATATTTCTGAAGGTTTTTACAAATATGACCCAAGTCTCCAGCTACCCTCTGTGTAAAATGAGGGTGTTATTCCTAATTTCACAGTATAGATGGGAAGACAGTTAACAACTGTGCTAAGTGGTTTGGTTGAAGGAGCAGGAGCAGAATCAACCCCAGGAGACTCATCCATGTCTGGGATAACACTGGTTTGTACTGCCATGTGTGAGAGACAGCCTGGGTGTCAGTGCATCAATTCCCAGATGCCTCCCTGTTGTTCCCATGGGATCTCTTCTCCTGCTCTGTCAGACCCAGATTTTACAGAGCCCTTCAGGACATGATTGCAGCTGGACTGTCACTGTGCCTCAAGCCAGCAGATGCTCCAGAGCTTCAGTCAGGGAGGGCTTCTGTGTCTCCCAAGGAGCTGCTGCTCTTGGCATTACATGGGGGCAGAAAGCATCACATGGAGCTGCTGGCAGGTGGGAAGGAAAAGCTGTAAAATAATAGGAAATACATCACTTAGGCTTCACATGTTTTCTCTTCCTGGCCCACCCCCCCCAACTTCACAGCTAGGTATTAGGAAGCAGAAGTGCTAAGAGCACTTCTCTGTGTCCTGGTGGGGGTGAGAAAGCCTTGCTTTAGGAGAAAGGGTCTGTTTGAACAGTAATTCCCAGTGGGATTCTCTGGGTGGCTGTGCTCTGTCCCCTCCTGCTTCAGGCTGGTTACGATGGGCTCTCCTTCAAGGAGCGAAGTTGCAGCAAGACCATGGCAGATCCCAATTTCCTAGGTTATTAATAATAACAATATCATTTTCTCTCTCCCCTATTTCTCACCCACCCTGCGCTTCCCTTTTAATGAATTCTCCTCTCTTGCTGTAGACTCTGCAGTGACACCAGCCTGATTTGTAATGTAAATAGGCAGCCCAGTGTAAAGGCGACCTGCAAGAGCACCGCAGGGCTCTAATTATAATTTTCATTAAACTCCTCCTGTTTACGAATATCCAAGCAATCTGGCATTGCAGCAGAAGCAAGAGGAAATTAAAGCAGTGCTACCACTTAGCTCCAGTGTCAGGGAGCAGGGACCCAGCTGTCGAGCAGAAACTGAAGCAGGGTTCCTGCAGACAAAGTTTTGAAGAGTTATTTCAGCCTTGGCATCCTTCCTCTCCAGAGCTTTTAGCCCAGTTGCAGGGCTTGCATGTTTTTCCTTCAGAGGATCTGGCTGGTGCAAGTGTTTTACACGTGATCTATTTGTGACCTAATTAAGGGGATCAGCTGCTGGAGCTCCCAGTGCCATGTGCAGGAGGGAGCTGGGGGAGAGCTGAGCCGGCTGGAGCGGGACAGGGAGGGTGTGGGCTGTGGGGTGGGTGGAGAGGGACCATCAAGCAAAGGGGAGAGCAGGGAGCCTTGGCTAGCAAGGCCCTGGGGGCCTTCCACAAAAGTCCAGCAGCACAGAGATCATTTGTCCCATTTGCTGGGAGCATCCTGTGGAGTGAGGGCTGCTCTGACACGGCCCTGTGCAGGGAGTGGGACTTTGCTGGTTGTGCCACCAAGAAACTCTCATCCTCATCTTCTGCTGGATGAGCAAAATGGCATCAGTTGGCTTTTTGCAGATGTTTTGCCTTCAGAGAGGCATTTTTGTAACTCAGGCCACAACTGACCCTTCCTGAAGAGAAAGTGCTGCAGGTGCCAGCAGTGAATTAGACTGGCAGGGGATACCAATGAATTTGTTCATAAAGCCAAAGGCAGGGGATGTTCTCAGTGTCACTTGGACACAGTGAGTCTTTCTTGGGCTGTGTGTGGACAGGACAGGACAAAAACTCTTTGAGCCTGAGGCAAGAGTTACTGCTCCCTTTGGGAAACTGCCAGTGGTGGTACATTTAAGGCCACAATTCAGCTTTGGGGTAACCAGTGGCAAAATAAAATTGCAGTTTGCAGTAAGTGCCTATAAAATAACAAAGACAACCAGAATTTTGTCTGAACTGGGTGAGTCCAGCTGGTATCTCATGGGCTTTATACACACTGTGAGTTTTGATCCAACCCCTGATTAATTTTAAGTCTGTCTAGTACACTTGAGAGCTTATGGGAATCTCCAAGATGTTCCCAAACTGCTGCTCCCAAATCCAGGAGACTCCAGAGAGATGCATCAGGAGGAGAGAGGCTGGGCAGTCCTGGCCCAAGCAGTGCTTCAGTGCAGCCTTGAGCCTTCTGTGCCAGCTCCCTCCAGCAGCAGAGCTGGCTCTGTGAGCTAAGCAGAGATGCTTGGGATAGCAGGTCCAGAGGGTATAGGGTATATTCCCTAAATCCAATAACCCCGTGATTAATTTTCAAGCATTTTCACTTTTTTTCCCTGCATCTCTGTCATGTGAATGAGCCCAAAATTTGGATAGGCTTCGTGGCCTGAGCAGAGGCAGGGATCACAGAATATAATGCCCCATTGGTAGGGAATAAATCTCTCTATTAGAAAATTAAATTCCTGCTGATCTCCAGCACTGCTCTGCCTCCCAGCCTTTACAGAGTTTGGATGGGCTCATAACGGCAGCAGATCTCTGGTGCAAAATGGCTGGTGAGTTAATGGCTTGTCTTTAATATATATTACTTCACTCAATGAGGAAATTCGTGCTACTGGTGGGAGAAGCTCCTCCCCCAGTGCTCTCTTCCACTCTAGGATGCTGTCTGGATAGGTGTTTGCCCATGATCATCAGTGTGAGATGGGCTAAGATAGGCTGGCAAGTCCTTCAACAAGTGAGGGAAAGCCATGAGTGTGGAGCTGAGCCTGGGATGGGGCCATGCCTTAGGAGCATCTGGGTGACGAAAATATCAGCCACTTGTTGAAGAAACTCGTTATTTTTTATGTCTGTTGCAAATACAGTCACATCCCCTTCATCCCAGTGCCCCTTCTCTCCATCACAAAGCTGAAACCCCAAAGCTCAGCTGTGAAACTGAGGGGAGGAGAAAAATACTGAGGGGAGAGGGGGCAGGGAGGCACCATTGTGGGCATAACAGATTAATTTAATTATGTTTGGGGAATTTAGGAGTGAGTGTTGATGTAGGTTACAAATAAAACAAATTTGTCATTCTTGTCAGGGTCCCTTTTTGCCTGGATCACAAAGGCACCTGCTTATTAATTTAGCCTGATTGCTAAATCTCAGCAATCAGCAATCACAGCAGCGTTCAGTGCTGAGGGGCCACAGGAGGAAGGAGCACAGGGAACAGGCACCTGCCTGCACCCCTGAAATCTGAGCCCCAAGGGCAGGTGGGACCCAGGAAAACCAAACAGGCCAGAGGCTCTGTGGGATGTACAGAGCACAAGCCTCACCAGGCACATGACTGACCCTGATCTGGGAGAAGTTTAAGCACTACAGGGCAATCATTTCACTGAAGCATTCCTCCTAGGAAGCAGTCTTTCTCCTGGGAGCTGTGTTCTGAGCTCCATTCAGAACGTCAGTGCTGGGCAACCTCTTCTCCTCTCTGCAACATTATGTGCAAGCAGCTAATTCACTGTCCTGCTGACCACCCCACTGAGAAGGCTATGGAGCAGGAGAGGGCACTTGTGGATTTGCCATCTGGCAGGGATCAGGGACTGTAGTGCCTTGCTAGAAAAAGTACTGCCAGCTCCTGCTGTTTTGCCAATTCTGTGACACAACCCAACACTTGGAGTAAAAAGACTTGAGAGGTTTGTCTGGATGTGTGCCTTCAAGTTGTTCCAGGGCAGGAGGTTTAGGCTGGATGTGAGGAACAATTTCTTCACCAAAAGGGTTGTTTGGCATTGGCACAGGCTGCCCAGGGCAGTGGTGGGGTCACCATTCCTGGAGGCATTTAAAAGATGTGTATGTGTGGCACTTGGGGACGTGGTTTAGAGGTGGGCTGGGCAGTGCTGAGGGAACAGTTGGACTCTTAGGATCTTGGAGGCCTTTTCCAACCTGTGTGATTCCATCACTCTGAACGCTTGTGCATGGCCCATGTCTTCAGCTGAGCAGGGCTGGTGCTTTTATGATGTACTTAGAAAACCTCAGTCCTTCTGAAGCCAGAGCCTCAAGCCCAGACACAAACAAAGAGGCTTCTGCACTGCTCAGTGCCAGTCTCATCCCTTATGTTTAGCAGGACTGTGCCTTTCCTGGAATGCTAAGCAGTAGTTGGGCATGTGGGACTGAATAATGACATATCTCTGCAGCTAGGACATTTCTGAAAGGCTTTGGCAGCAGAAAGCTCAGGGATCAAGGTCACAGCAGTGGAACTCCTGAGAGCATCGTTGCCAACACACAGAATGATGCTGGGAAGGGAGAATGCAGAGCTCAAAGGTGCCAGGCCAGGGGGAACGAGGAGGTGAGGGCTCAGCACCGGGATGTTTGACAGCAGGATGCCCCAGGCTTCAGCAGGGAAGTTGTGCTCAACCCCTTCGGAGGGGAGAGAGTAACCCAGGCTCTGCACAGGATGGTGCTGGGCTGGGAGAAATCCTGATCCTCAGCTATGGCACAGGGCAGTCTGAGAGCTGTGTTTCCTGGAGTGTGATGCCTCAGGACAGCCAGGGAGTGACCTGGTGTGGAGTCATGCCAGCAATGGGGACTTTTCCTGCTGCCTTGTGGGGCCCTTGGGCAGGGATCAGTCCTCCAGGCCAGCACAGTGACCAGTTTGCTTCAGAAACACAAATAATTTAAAGGCATCAGCCCTGCTGTTGGAGGCCTCTCTAAGGTCTGTGTGAATAGAAGGGGTTTCAGCAGCTTCTGGGGAGAAAACAGACCAAAGCAGAAGAGAATGGGGTGTATTGTATCCAGTGGCCAGAGTGACCAAAGATGCCTGAGAGACAAAGTGACAAACAGAGACCTCCTGTGCAATTAGTCTCTTGACCTCTGTGGTTGGGCGAGGGATGCTGGGAAAGGAGCTGTGGATCACAAGGCCCCAAGGAATGTTTCCTTGACAACACTTACTGAAGAAAAATGAGATTTCATGAATGCAGCGGGTGTTTAACACTTGAGGGGCTGACTTGGGGAGAGACAAGGACGTGGCACCTCGCAGAAAACGAGCCCTTCAGTTTGGGGATGTTGCAGTAGTGGCTCAGTGATCTGCTTTTCCAGACAAACTTAATTAAAGAGCTATTACAACCGTTCATATTTATTTAGAAATGCAGCCACCGTGGTGGAAGCAGACTTATTGTTTAATTATTTTTCTAGCCACAAAATCTTCTCCACCTTGAATAAGCACTGGCTCGGAAGGGAATTTTCTGCTCACTGCTGATAGTTTCAGCACACTGCAGCTTGGGCTTAGGATTCTTTAGAACTAGCATTGTTCCACCATTTACAAAGGCAAAGCAATTGCATAGAAAGATATGTATAATTATATAATGTATCATATTAATACCAGTGCATTAAAAATAAAAAGCAGACAGGTGTTTAGCATTGCCAAACCTAAACTGTGTGGAAGAACCAAAAATGCAGATATTTGTGTTCAAGACCTAAATAGATATATTTCTCAAATTATCTAATTGGAGACTTTTTAATTTCTTCCTGCTGTTTCAGCTAGAAGGACTTAAACCTTCATCCTTCTACGATGTGTCATAGGCATAGCAGCACGGGGGCTTTGTCCTGAACTCCAGCCAGCCCATCGCGTGGCCAAAATACCTCAGGAAATCAGGGCAAGTTTTTCCTCCAGAAAAGAACCCGTGACCTTTCCCAGTGAAAGTCTTGGCTGCTCCGGGGGTGTTTGCACAGCAGACAAAGAAAGAGCATCTTCTTAAAAAGCAAAGCCGGTTGGCAGGAAATCAAACGCTGATTCAAGACATCGGAGTCAGGCAGGAGCCCGGAACATCCCAGCGGTGTGGTGGGGACCAAGGGCTGCAGCTGAGCCTCTTGCTCAGTTCAGGCTGGAGAGAAAAGAAATACAAGGGGTTAAGTTGCAAATTTTGTCCCAGCTGAAGCTGTATTTAAGCACACAGGGGTCTAAGGCTGCTGCATACACCCTTGAACAAGAGCAGGGCAGGATCTGGAACAGTCTGTGAGGCTGTGTCCTTACACTGGTGAGAGACAAGGAGTAAAAGAAGAGCTTTCAGGTTGTTTTTTTATAGGCCAAGTGGAAAATTGCCTGGGTTTCTGGGTAAAACATTTTGGGTTTGTTTTCTTTTGTTGGAGGAGTATCTCCCTTAAGTCCTGGCTGCAGCAGTAGGACCAGCCTTTCCCGTTTGTTCCCTTTATTGCTTGCTTGTGTATTTATTTCTAATATTTAATTTTAAAAATAAAATCACCTATTACAGCTGAACTTGGAAGGGTCAAAAGCAGGTTTGCTTGCAGGAGCAGATACCTATGAATGTGTGTGTAGGCAGGACCGTACCTACCTCTGGGTTCTCTGAGAGTCTCCCCTGCATCTGTACAAGTTGCAAACATCTTGAAAGTGATATTTTTTTCTTTTGTGTCCCAATTGATTTCAGAAACGCAGTGAAAGACACAGATCCAAACTAAATAAGATTAAAGGCTTTAAAAGCTTAATAAACTAAGAAGAGCAAATCTAGCTGATAACATGGCTTTGATAGTAGGCTATAAAGGGCAGGGAGTTAAGGAATTACAGGTAAGTGACTGTTCATCAGCATCCCTTCCTCCTCAGCAGCGTTGGGGGCACAAGGGAACAGGTTGGACTCTCCAGCTTATCAGCAGGGCAGGAGCAACAGAAGACAAAGTTGAGGGGATAGAAAAGATTTGAGGGAGTAGAATTTAAACAAGCACCCCCAGCCCAGCTTGGAGTGTCCTGCTGGCATCGACACCTGCCGGTGACACTGTCCTGCCAGAGCCATGGAAATGCAGGTGGAATGGTTTGAACCCCCCAAGAAGAAACTGTTCTGAGTTGTTTTATAAGACATTTTCCTGTTCTGCAGTGGGGTCCATCAGGCAATGTTCCACTCCAGCTCAGGTACAGCTTCCCTCTCTGGTGAAGTTTTCATACTGTAATGACCCTGAGCATGTCCAAACCTCTCTTTGCTCCCTGTGTGTGAGCCATGACAGGGCTCTGCAAGCTGAAGAACATTCTCTCTGCCTTTCTTATCTCTCCCAGCTGTACAAATGAACGATGGCCCAACAGAGAGCTTTGGCTTGTGTTGTTTGCCTGGCTAACAGTTGTTTCACATGGTTATTTGCTGTTCCAGTTTCACTCAGATCAGCAGAAATGTGGTTTATTTCGGGAGAGAAAATTCTCCTACAACTCTTCTGATTCTAGTACTGCAATAAATGATGTAATTTAAAGAATGATAGGTAAAAATGTTCTATGGGCTAGAGAAGCAAAAGGAGCAGAGGGAATCCTGGTTTTAATAAGAATAGTCATAAAGAAGAAAAATTTGTCCTCCCTGATGGAAAGGTCCTGTCAGCTTTGAATGGGTTGAAACCTGTGCCACAATCTTTGAAATTTCTCTTCACAACCAATACCTCTGGAAAGTAATAGACTTTCTCAGTAGAATAGTGTGAATCATTGTAAGGAGCACTACAGCAAGGATATTACTCTGCAGAAACTTGACAGCACAGAGAAAGATGGCATTTCCTTGCTCAACAAGAGGGATCCAGCGAGGTTCAGTATGTGGGGAAAGATAAATCAGGGCAAACCCTGACCCTGCCCTCTCTGAGCAGGACTGGAGGGACCAGCACTGAAGGGTGCCCTGACATTCTTCACATCCCAACTCCAAATCAAGGCCAGCTTAGCCCAAACATCATCCCTGTTTATCTACAAATCTCTGCAGCATTCAGTGGGTAAGCTCTGCACACAGACCTGTAGTGTACTGGGTGAAATGGTTGTTTATCAATTTGTTTTTAGCAAATATTTCCTTAATTATGCTAAGTTCCTGAGGGAACAAGGACAAACCCAAGGTAACTTCAGGCTGCATTTCCAGCAGCTGGGTTACAGCAGAAACTCACTGCCTGCCTGCCACTGATACAGTGTTGGAGTTTCATCAGGAACATTTGCCTGTAACCAACACATTTTACAGAGAATTACCTTTTTTTTTTCTTTTTATACAGCCCAAATGGCAAATGTTCATTTCTGAGAAGAAAACACTTCTCCAGACATGGGTGCCCTGATTCTGGAGTAGAAAAACTCCAGAAGTAGGAGGGCTAGTAGGGGTTTGTCTTTATACTGATTTTCAGAGCCTGAGGGCAACAGGCAAAGCAGAGCAAATATCGTAAAGGTATGTGCCTTAATCCCCTCCTGAGGGATTAAGTGTTTAACCTATTACTGGTGTTTCTGATGAGACACAGCAAAGCTGCTGTGCTGGGTGGGGGGAGCAGCATTTGCCCCAGCCCAGCCCTGCAGCCTCGTGCTTGGCCATAGAATCTTCCAGGTGGTTCAGATGGATCAGGGCAGGGCAGTGTGTGTGGCTTCAAGAGGAAAACTATTTGGCAGAAGAGAGAGATTTGGTGACTGCCTCCGTTCCCTCCCCTTTCTCTGTCCCTGTTTGCTTGTGCAGGTGTTGGAGAGGGAAAGCTGCTTACCCCTGCCCTGATTGATCACCCCTGACCAGCCTGCCAGAGAGTTCTTTGAAATACAGATTTTTATTGAACTTTCAAGGCAGTGTTGAGAATTGCAATACCTTCCTAGCCCAGGAGAGGTGTGAAGGTGATTTCCCCACTGATCCAGGAAGGAGGAGGAATAATGGCCGTTTAGTAGATGAGGCTTCTGTCATCAGGTGGCCTGAGTGACACCTGCAACCACTCACATCCTTAAATGCTTTAAGCCATCACACAAGCTCTGGTGCTTAGTTCCCAGCCAGGAAAAGGTGTCACGTAGCTAATTACACACAGCAGACTAGGATTACCCATGGTTAATGTCTAATTAGAAGTTAAATTAATATTGACTATCGATAGTAAATTGTAATGATTTCTTTAGGTGAAAATAAATATGAAATGTCATAATGCAATCCCAGTGTTCTAGTATGATAATTAAACATGCTTTGAAATCTTACCCTGACAGGGAAATCTCCTGCTGTGCCTTGGCACTAGCAAAGACAGGTCGATGGAGGGGGTTACACTGTCTTAGTGAAGACAAGCAAAGAGAAGATCTCTCTGTTTAAGGCTGGGCACTGGGGAAAAACCTTCTGGAACAGTTTTGCCCCCTCCACTCACTGTTTCTCCTGTAGATACAGTGCTTAAAGGCTGTGGGGATGTGAGGCCAGCATGCAGTTGCATGTTTATTGTGCTCTTTCAGCTGCATGTACAGAACAGCAGCTCAGAGCTGGGGGACCAGATGTTGCCTGATACAGGTGATGGCTACAGGTAAAAGTGCATCTTTATGCAAATGTGGTTTGAAAATCTGCCCCAGCACTTCAAGAGTAATGGAGTTTCATTTCTAGGACAGAGTACTGGCCTTGAACTGCATTGTTAGTGCTGGAGAGGAACACAACCTGTCCTGGAAAACTGATGTGTTTGCAGAATTTCTTTACTGGTGGCAGCATTTTCTGAGGGGTGAAAGTGGAGGAGAGAGTTTCCTCCTCTCTCTTACTTTGATGGATGTGTGCTGGAAAGCAGAAACATGAGAGGTGTCAGGAATGATGGAGTGATGCTGAAGGCTCTGACAAACGAGCTCTTGGAAGTTATTTTCGTATTTTTGTGAATGTGAATATTTCACGTATAAGGTGTTACCACCCTGCTGCTCACCTCTGTCCTCTGCCAGAGGCACCTCCCCAGAGTTCACACACCAGAGGAAAGCCCCCCACAGCCCCTGGAGCTCTCTGGTCTGCATTAGTTTGGCCATCAGAGGAGAGGTGGGATGAGCACAGAAGGGGTAGGGGCAAGTGTTGTGTCCAACTGCTGGGGTTCATAGGCAGCAAATTGCTTTGGGAACGGAGTCCCACCTTCAGCTGCTGGCAGGGATTTGCTCAGGGAGCACGTCAAAACCTTGAGAATAACCACTGTGGGTCCAGAAACCGTAACTCTCATTTTCCTTTCTCCCTTCCAGCTTGCTGCATTAGAGAGGCAGGTGTTCGACTTCCTGGGATACCAGTGGGCCCCTATCCTGGCCAACTTCCTCCACATCATCATCGTTATCCTGGGCCTCTTTGGCACCATCCAGTACAGGCCTCGCTACATCGTGGTGGTGAGTGAAGTGACACCCTCTTGCTCTGGGCGCTCAGAGCCTTTCACAGCCTCTGCTCTGGTGGGACGTGGCACGGGGTGAGGAGCTGAGTAAAGCCCTCGGGAAATCAGGCACAAGCCCTGCAAACTGTTTTAGCAGGAGGTGCCTGGCTGTGCTTGGGAACACAACGTTGGGTGTGCTGTGCTTGTGCCAGACTTGGAAGGTTTCAGATCATGATTGCAGGTGCTGAGGTAACACCCAGACACTGCACAGTGGAGAGGGAGAGTGAGGTGCTGGACAGATGCCTGTCAGAAGCATTTCCATCCCTCCAAACTCCTGCACCTGTGACTCTTTCAGGCAACAGATCATGTGCATATGGGAAACCAACAGAGGAAGAGAAAACTATTGCAGTGCTGACTCAGGGCATGCAACTGCCCCCAGCTAGAGCACATATATGTACACTAATTCCAGTGACTTCCTAATTTTTATTGCTTCTCTTTCCCCAACCTCATTCCCTTCCAGTATGCCATCTGGACTGCAATTTGGGTCACCTGGAACATCTTCATCATCTGCTTTTACTTAGAAGTGGGAGGGCTCTCAAAGGTGAGTGGGAGTTGGATGGGTGAGTTCCCAGGTTTTGCAGTGAAGGGGATGGAGTTTATGGGGAGGGGATGGGCAGGGACTGCCTGGGAGCAGTGGTAGTTATTCATGGCTGTTGGCCAGGGTGTTGTGAGTTAATATGTGAAGCTCTTTGAAGACTAGATTAGCAGAGTATTGCTGTCTGCTTAATGAGGGGTGAGTCAGAAATAATAAAAATGGGAGGCAGGTCTTAAATTAAGCCTGGGCTGTGAGCAATGAATTAAGAAGTGTTGCTGTAGCACAGCAGACTGAGAGTCATTGTAGGATCTGGGTTCATTTCAGAGCACTCTGCATCTGGCCTAGATTCCCAGGTCACACATTGAAGTTGCAGTCATAATTGGAACTGCCCTGTGGTTTTTATCAGGCCTACAGCAAGTCAGGAGTGACGGCACAAATCTTTTGCAGATAAGAAAACGTAGCTTCCTAATTTCTCAGTTCATCTTCATTTCCCCTCTCAGTTATCCCCAGAAACTTTGAGGGAGTTCTTGCCCAAAACAATGATTACTCGTGGTCTGAAGTCTCTGCCCGAGATGATCTCGATGTTGGTTGTGACGAACAACAACAACAAAAAAGAATTGTACATAACTATTATGAAATTATTAAATGCTCCCTTCTGTGGAGGAAATACTGGCTTGGTAAACTGCACTGGGAGCTTCGCTGACAGCCAGTGTTTGCTTCCAGCCAGCTGGTTACTTGTGTTTGCCAATCCCAACCTGCCCTGCCCCACGTCAGGCTGCTGTTGTGCAATTCAAACAGCACAGACTCCTCTTTCTCCCCTACAGAGGAGCTTCACCTGGTAACCTTGCTCTGTGCTGGGGCTTGTTTTAGCCAAGCCAGCACACAGAGAGGCTTTATTTAGCCTGCAGGATGACACTTGTGACTAGGGACTATTTTTATAGAATTGGGCTGCAGTGTAAGTTGTTACTGACTCAGTGGATTTCCCTCTAGGTCTGCACTGAGAAATTAGTTAATTTAGTGGCAAATAGCAAAACCAACAGAGTATTTGTGCTTATTTGGCAGTAAAATACTTGACAGCTTTGCCTCTGTTCTTAATGAGTTGCCTTCACTTAAAGAAAAGCTGTTTTGTAAGAAAAACTCATGATGTTGCTTTCTGTCCTCCTTCTCCCCCTTAACTGAAGTAATTTGGGTCTTTGTAGTGGCAAAACAAATCCTCACTTCCACGAGAGACCAAAAGATGCACCCGAAGCAGGAGCTGAGGTTTCTGTAGCACAGTGATGCTTTGCAGGCTGGCCCAGGAGTGGTATTGCTCTCCTGCTGCATCTCTGGAAACCTGATCCAAAGCCAGCTGGCATCTTATTGATCTCAGTCTTGGGATCAGACCCCAGATCTGGGCTTGGATGCAGTGCTGCAAGGAGCAGGTTCCTCTGTGTGCCCTCAGGGCCCTCGGGAGGAAACTGCCCTTCAGCTCCTGATAAGAAGTCAAAGTCAAAGCTCATCATTAGCCTGGCAGTAAGCAGGGAAATTGCAAATATTGGAAAAAGAGCTTTGCTGGAGTGAGCCTGATGGAGCTGGTCTGATAAACACTAGCTCATTAACTACTAGACTAAGCGTGAATACGCTGGGGAGTGTTTCAGGCAGGGTTGTGCTCCTGTGCAAGTGCCTTAAGGGGCTGATAGCTCTGAGGAAGATCTTCAGGGTTCTGTTTCCTCTGGGATTCCTGGTGAGCCTGGGGGAGTGGGAGCAGCTCCTGCCAGCCCTGCACTCACCCCACTGTGCTCCTGACAAGGGCAGCCTGCCAGGGCGGGCTCTGTCAGCAGCTCATGGATAATGACAGAATGCAGGAAGGGCAGGGAGATGGAAAGAAGGGAGTTTGTTAACTTTGGGGGCTGGTAATGACAGCCCAGTGCAACTGAGACAGGTGATAACTCAGGTGGGGTGAGAAAGGCAAGAAAGGATATAAGTGTTTCTGATGTAAAACCTTTAGAAAAAGCCACAAGAACTGGAAAGAGGAGGAAACAGTTATGTACACTTATTGCAACTTAAAATCACTAGTTATACTATCCTGATTTTTTTTTTATGGAAAAGGAAAGTACTTTTTCCTACTCTGTGGATATATTCCCATACTTCTTGGAAGAGCTAAACTGGCCTGATTTCTGTCTTTCTATCTTTTTTTTTTTTTTTTTTTCCTTGCAGTCTTTTCTTAGCAGGAATAAGAGTATGAAATATGGCACAGCAGAACTTCATTAGGTGGCCAGACACAAGTGGATCAGCACAAGTGCCTAAGGAAGCACTTGCCTTGATGCTGCAAGGGCCTCCCTAAGCATGTAGCCTGTGCCAGCTTTCCTCTAAGTGCCTTGCCAATGAGCAGGAGAGTGATAGAGCAATCTGGATTTGAGGGGATGCTTCTCAGCACTGGCAGTGAGGTGGTGATGTGTCTCTGAGCAGCTTTTGGCAGCACTGCCGTGCTGGCTTGCTCTTCTCTTGCCTCTGAGCACACTTGCAGCATGTGGGGGAAATGCAGCATCTCCGAGTGCTGGTGCGGCTCACAGCTGAATTTCCAGATTGCTGTTCCTCCTCCTGTGGTCTGCTCCTGTTCCATCTCCCTCTCTTCTCTTTGTCCATCTGGCCATTTGATTTGGTGAATTGCTGTGAAGTTTCTAGGCTGTGCTTGAAATAATACCTTAAGCTTCTCCCTGTCTGCCCGAGCGTCAAACACATCCCTCCTGCAACCCCTCAGTCTGAGTTAATTATTAAAATCCTGCTGTTAAGACGTATGAGCATCTGTCTGTCCAGCTGCCATGCTGACTGACTCTTCACCATGTACTTGAGAAATGTTCAGAGAGGTTTGAGGAATTGGTGTTGTGTATTTCAATGTATTCCTTTGTATTTTCCCTCCGGAATTATTCATCTCGAATGGCGATTGCTAATTTATTTTTTTTTATCCTTCCTTTATATTCTCTCTAGTCTACACAGTGCTTTGATCTGAATCCAGAGCTGTGGTGGTCTAAATCTCCTCTTGAAGTGGAAGCAGCCCTTATTAGTCAAATGGGAGTTATTTGTATTTCAGAGAATCTGGACAGCATCTTGGGATGACTTTGTACCTGGGGAAGATACTGTGAGGAGGATGGATAAATGCTTGTGTGCTTACAACTGTCCCTCAACTCCCTCTAAATTTAGAACCTTGAAGCCTGGGATTTGGCCTTTAAATGCTGTGACATTGTCAACAAGCCTCCTGAGAGACACTGGAAGTGCTTCTCTGTGTCTCAGGGTGATACAGCTACTTGGCACACAGGACTGAAAGATGAACATCATATTTCTTATTCTAATAAGAAATGTTTCCATCTAAAAAGATTTAGGATGATTCTGCTGTCAGGCTCTGGGGCTCCCATGCGAGGTTCAGTTTGTTCCAGAGCTGTTATAGTGCTGCCTTGCCTGATAATTAAGGAAATTTGAGGGAGGCGGTTCAGAAGGCTGCTAACAGCAAGAAATAAAACCATCTCTGATAGTGTCCCTTAGCAAATAATTTCAGAACAGCTCTCAGAAAGCTATTTTAGAAAAGAAACGCATCTGGCTCTGTGGGTGTTAGAGGTAGGTGTGAGTTTCCTGTGGGACACAGTGGGGTGAGGCTGGGAGAGGGAAATGGGCTCTGTAAAACGTAGGTAGTGCTGATTTAGTGCTGGTTTAGTGCTGTTGTCTTCCTTCTCGCTCTGATGGCAAACGGATGGCAGCCAGGTGCTACAACAGTTCAGAGTGAGCTGTGATTTTTTTGGCTGGCCTTCAGCATGCTCCTGAGAAGGAGCTTGTGTCACTCTTGGCTCATATTTCTCTCCAGGCTGAAGGTTAAAGAGGCAGCGATAGCCCTGGAAAGAAATGAGGGGGAGTGCAGTCACACACAGCTCCCTCTCTGCGGCAGGGCTCGCTCACTGCTGGGGCTGATTAACCTCTTCCAACCCACATGCATTTCTGGGAGTATTTTGGGGTGTTTGGATCTCAAGTGCATTGCAAAAAGGCTTTGGGAAATGGCTGTTCCCGGGACTTTCTTACAACTGGTTCTTCTCTCCTGATTTCAGTGTGCTGTTCTATTCCATAGTTTCACTTCTCTCCAACCATCTTCTCACAAACGAAGCTGGCAAACCACAGGAGACATCCTGGGATTGTTTTCCTACTCTCCCAGCAAGCACTGAGCGACTGGAGGTCAACTGAGGGGTTTTCCTGAGCGCTTTTTTATTGTGCCCCATCACGCAGGTACCTTCCCAGGGCACCCAGCCAGGGACACAAGGAAAGGAACAGCCCCGCTCTGCATGTTGAGACCCTCTCGTTCGTGCTGCCCTCCTGCCCTGCTGTGCTCCAGACAGATGCTGGTTCAGAAAGGTGTCTCTGAACACAGAGACAGCCATGATCCCAGTGTGCAATCAGTATTCATTTTACATCTGTGAGATGGATGGCTCATGAGTGCGAGTCATTGTGGTGCCTTTAGAATCCAAATGTGCTCAGTTTTTTCCAATCTGTTCTTCACTGATGTATAATTTTTTTTTTTTTTTTTTTTGGACAGAGCTGGAGTGTGATTGGAGGCAAAAAGCAGCCAGTGCTGGTTAGGACCTCCTGTTCCTCCACCTGCCAACCTCCAGCCACGCCTGTTCTGCTTTTTCAGGCCTAATTCACAAGCAAGTTCAGCTTCTGCAGCAGAGTTAAGCCAGAGCCACATCTGGGTGACAAAAGGGAGATTCTAGAAGGAAAGCAGCCTGTTTCTTACTTTGCCAAACACACATCAATGCCTCTGTAAGGAGCAGAGAAGGCACTGAGGGGTCTGTCTGCACCAGTGAGGCAGAAGGTTTGGGAAGGCACCATCTGTGAGCTGGGAGAGGGAAGCCCTGGAGACTGAGGTTAAGAGTAGATCCTGTGGTGCCCTGGGGAACAGCTTTGGTTCTGTGCTAACTGGGGGAAGCCCTGGGCAAAGGAACAGGAATTTAGTCTTTTTTTTTTTTTTTTTTTAATGAGGAAAGTGACTCTTCCCTCCCCCAACCAAAGTGGTGAGTGATTTGTGAGAGGGAGAAGAGCCCAGCAGCTTGGAGAGCTGGCTGTCTCCAGGAGGAAAAGCTCCATGTGTCTCAGAACATGCAAACTCGGGAGAAAAAGAACAAGCTTTGCAGAAAAGATGTGATTTGGTGGAAATGAGATATCTGTGGGCCACTGAAGAGTGAAGCCCAGCAGAGGGAGCAAGCCAAAGACATCTGCCAAAATTGTGAGAAGCTGGAAGAGAAAACTGTCTCTAAAAGTGGAGCTAACGCAGCACCTTGCACTGTGTGCATTACCCTGGAACTGCCCATCCCAAAATTATTCCCCATAGCCCTCGAAATGCAGACAGCTCCCTCTAAGCTCCCAACTGTTAATGGAGTTTTCCCCATGGTCTTTGCTGTTCAGGCTGCTTTTGCACCGGTGCCTCGCTCCATCCCCATGCCCTCCTGCATGTCCTGTAAAGCCCATGCCATCTGCTGTGGTGATTATGTCAGGAGCTTTGGCAGCTGCCTTCTCACTTAATTGTCCACATTTCTTAACACGTGCTTCCTGCAGCATATTTCAATAACTGCTCTGCAGGCTGGTTTTGAGCCTCTGTGCTGGGTGGAGGGAACCCCCCCAATGTGCAGGGCAGGGCAGTTGGTTTCTGGTCACAGGTTCTCTGGCTGCCATTCAGAGTTCTGCCCTTGCAGCTCAAGTTTGTCCCTGGAGATGCTTCTCTGTGTCCATGTTTGTATCTTCTGGGCTGCTGTACTGGCTGTGGAGACAAGCCCTCTCTCAGGAGGGTCTTTTGGAGCAGGAGCTTGGATAAGCTGCTGTGAATCTGTTTTTCCTCTTGACTCTGAGGGGAGCTGGCACAGAGGAGCTGCCACAGGAGGTTTCCCAGTGCTGGGAAGTGTGAATACCCCAAGCTCTGACTGCTGCTGTTCTGGGAGCCACTGCTTCCCTCCAGGGACTGTGTAGGACCCCGGCACGAGGAGTGTGAAGTAGTTTATGGATAGGTACTAAAACTTTTAGTAGTGGGTAGGTGGGGTGTGTAACTCCAGTGCCTACCTCTACTCTGCAGAGACACAGATTAAAAAATTTGAATGAAGACAATCCTTTATTCTAAAACTTCCAACCTGTTGCCTTGTTTTGGGGTCAAGAGGGGTTTTTGATTCTGCATCAAACTGACCTGAGGGGGCTGCTGGGGCACCCAGCACTTGTCCCTCATCTGGGAAGGGATGCAGCTGCTCTTTTCAGCCAGTCCTGAGTTTGTCTTTTACTCCCTGAGGGGCTTTGCCATGTCCTGTAAACTCAAAATCCCAATCTGGGTACTGGTTTCCTCAAGTGTGATCATTTTTAAATGAGCACCTGGCTGCACATCAAACCCCTGCACCACGTGCGTGGCATTTCCCTCTGGAGCCCCCTCAACGGCCTGGTTTAAAGTATTTAACTAGCAAGGACAAGAACAGCCAAACAAAAAGCCTCTCGGGGTAGGGGTGATAAGGAATTGCTGGGAGGTGTTTACAAGAAGCTGCAATCAGCACCCTGAGGTCAGCCTGGCTGGGCAGTCTGACCTGGGGCTGACAGAAGGTGCAGAAGAACCAGATGTGAAGAGTGTGGGAGGAAATCAGACAGAAATGGTGCAGGAGCTTGTCAGGTGTGTTAAAAGCTAAGAAGAGAGGAAGGTCTCTTGTGTTTTGAAACTCACTTTGGGGTCATGGAGTTCATATTTTCAGTTCTGTGCTGGGGAGAGCTTGTCCACAGCACATGGTTCTGTGACAGGACACTTTGTGCTGCCTTGTTTACCTTTTCCTTCTAGATTTGCAAAGTTAATCTCCCAAGCTTAAAGCTTGAGGGTTTTTTCCTGGGTGCAGGAACCACTAGCAAAGTGTTCCTGGGTCCGCAGTCTAGAAAGTGTCATTCTAGTTTGGAAGCTGCTCAGATCTGCTTCCAGACTGTGCTGCAGGATGATCAAGTAGGTTTGGAGTGTGCAAAGCTGCCTCAGAAATGGTTTAGAAGAAGCCTGCCTGTGAAATATGGTTAGTTTAGGTAATAGGATGAAATTCTTCCCTGCGAGGGTGGGGAGGCCCTGGCACAGGTTGTCCCAGAGAAGCTGTGGCTGCCCCATCCCTGGGAGTGTCCAAGGACAAGTTGGACAGGGCTCTGAGCAACCTGGTCTAGTGGAAGATGTCCCTGCCCATGGCAGACAGGATGGAACTGGATCATCTTTAAGGTCCCTTCCAACCCAAAATCATTCTGTGAGGGAATATAAAGCCCATGTACTTTGATCTGTGCTGGCATTTCCTGAGAGTGGGGATCTCAGAAGCTTTAGGTTTTCCATTGATTTAATATGACCTCCATCTGACAGCATGTCTGACACTCAGAGTAAGTGAAGATCTCTTTGCAACTTTCCCCTCTAGGACAGCGAACTCCTGACGTTCAACATCTCCCGGCACCAGTCGTGGTGGAGTGAAAATGGCCCTGGCTGTGTAAGGAAGGAGGCATCCATGTCTGGCATCAAGGGGCTGGATAACCACTCCTACATCTCTGTCATAGGCTGTGCCCTGGAGTACAGGTACATCGAGGTCATGCACAGCTCCTTCCAGATCCTGATTGCGGTGAGTACATCACTGAGGGGCGGCATTTGTTGAGGAGATGCTCTTTGGTTTGGTTTGGTTTTTTCACAGGGCACAGATGTTGGCCCGTATTTTCCACCACATTTTGTATCACCTGATTGCAAAGGCCTCTGTAAATGTGCTTTGTTTGGTTTGTTCTCCCGTTCTCTCTTTTGAAAAGTATTGCTTGAAAGAATTAGAAATGGATACCAGCAACCTGATGCCTGAAGTCCATCCACCCACAGAATAACAAATCATTCTGTATCCTGTTGGGGGGTGGAAATTCATGTTTTGACAAGGACAGAGACCCTTCTGGAGGAAGGGTAAAGATACAAGAGTTTTATAGCATGAGAGGAAATGGCTTTAAGTTGCACCCAGAGAAGTTTAGTTTAGATTTTGGGGACAATTTCTTCACAGAAAGGGTTGTAAAGCACTGGAACAGACTGCTCAGGGAAGTGGTGGAGTCACCATCCCTGGAAGTGTACAAAGAATGTGTGGATATGGCACCAAGGGACATAGTTTAGTGATGAACGTGGTGATGGTGCTGGGTTGATGATTAAACTTGATCTTAAAGGTCTCTTCCAACCTTAATAATTCTATGATTCTATGAAGGACTGCTCTTATTCTCCATGACTTAGTGATGGGTGGCAGAACACACACATGCACATTTGTTGTGAAGAATTTAAAAAGATCCTCATCTCCAGAAAATGAAAAAAAAAAAAAATTAAGGAAGCAGTAAGCAGCATATTTCCCTTTTGCTGACACCCAGGATATATGCACTAAATGTCTGCATCCACTCGTTCCTCATCAGTTTTCCACAGGCTTTTTAAAGTGCTCTGCAGTAATGCAATGTCCTTAATGTTCACTTTTAACTATTTCTCACTTGTCTGTGAAATTAACTGAAACCAAATGTCTTTTGTCCCCCTCACTTTGTGGGTGCTGTTGCATTTTGTAGCTGCATTAGAGTCAGCAGCCCACATCTGATCTGCTTTGGGTTGATACTTAGGGGTTAATGGCTCTAAGTACAAACCTGAACTGGTGAAACATTCACATTTTGGCTTCCAGCTTTGGCTTATAAAAGAGAATATCTCGCCCTGTTTAAATATTAAAGGACAACAAATAGAGATATTCCAAGTTCCTGGAGTGCCAAGTACTTCTCTGCACGTTTTTGGTCCTGCTTTCCATTGTCCTGATCCTGCATTTCCTATTAGCTGGGATGATCTGTGTGACCCAGTGACCTGCAGGGAGGGGGGAAGACTCAGACCCCTTTCTTGCCCTGTCACAGAGAAGAGGCAGATGGAGAAGCTCCTGTTTCCTGAGTTGGATGGACTCCCTGGCGTGTGCTGGCTGTTAATATTCCGTTAGTTCTCCTTCAGGGAAAATGATCTGCATGAAACTGTCTGAGCTGCTTCCACGCACGTGTGAGAGAAAGGCAGACCTGTGCACCCAGGAGAACAGAGCCTGTTGTCTTTTAGAAAGGGCTGTTGGCTGGAACAGGATTGGTGGCGCTGAGCTGGTGCTGAGCCTGAGTTTGGTGAAACAACTGACAGACCTGGAAGTCAGGACATCCCTTTTTAAAGCACAGAAGTTTGTTACTGTTCACATCCTTCCTGAACTCCTGAGCTGGCACAGTCCCCGTGCCCTGGGCTAGAGGTTGAGCCAACAAAGGGTGCTGAGCTTGCTTGGAAGCACATCTTTGGTTTTTGGCAGCTTACTGACTTAGGCACGTGGCCCTGGGCTAATTGATCATACTGATTTATAGGACTCTGTCTCTGGCAGTAGTTTTTCCTTTGCTTCTTCCCAAAGGCACGTGACAATATTCTCTGTGCATCTGCAAAACACCACTAAGGGGCCAGATGGGGAGACAGGAGGGAAATAGACGATAAAATAGGATTTAGGCAAATATTTTTCTCTCTCCTTCTCCCTGAGATCTAAGGTGAAACGGGTTTTTGAATCCTAAACCCTGGAAATGAGGCTAAAATACTTGTAGGCAAGAAACCCATATGGGCTGAGCTATGCAGGGAACTAAGTTTCTACTTGTCCTGTAATAAAAGCAGAGTATTGAAGCCCCAGGCCTGTAACTGCTGCTGGCTCTGGAATGCTCATATAATTTTGTCTTGTAGTGGGAGAAATAGAGCTTTCCCCCTCTGCTCTGAGGTCAGGCAGAAAGCAAATCTTCTCGCTTTCTCCCTCAGACCTTGCCTGAAAGCAGTCAGCCACTTCTCTCCCTTTTTACTCTCTGAGGGTCAAACTCTTTGATCCCTGCCAGTATCTTTCTCTGTTCTCTTTGTCTCACTTTGAGGCAGGTTTTATTACAGGCAGCTGTCCCCAGAGCTCTGGCAGGTACAGTGCTGCAGACAGGCAGGGACACCGGATCGATAGCACAAAAACATGACCAGGAACTTGAAGGCTCAGGGGATGCAGAGGAGACATGACCTAGTTCCCTCCTTGTCTGAGACCAGAATAGCCAGTCCCCTGTTAAGAAGGGCAAGGGACAGACAAAACTTCTTCTGTAGTTTGTTTTTGCTTTGCCTTGTGGTTTTTGGAAGTTGTGAGGTGTGGTTGCGTGTTCGGCTTTTGCTTGTTTTTTACCCCAGATACAGCACTGTGAAATCCATGCTCTTTAACTATGCAGCACCCAGCTGTGGGTGTTTTGCTTGTTTTCTGGAGGTCCCAATTCCTTGAGACCGCTGCACAGTGTTGTGTATTTGGGGCAAGGCTCACTGAATTCAATCTTCCACGCCAAAGGAGAGGGGGAAAGCAAACCTGAACCCATATGGTGAGCACAGTGTTGGCTGTCATCTTGACTCCTGCTGATGTATCATCCTGCTCCTGGGCATGCATTTGAGGATACATAAGGTCTCAGTCTGCTTTTGCTCAGAGCTTGTCTGTACTCCTCGAAGGCAAAAGCAATCCCTTTAATCTGGAATGCCATCAAACTCGGGCATATTAGTCACCACATGTGATACAAGTAGCTGTAGGGCCCAATATGAAAATCTTTCTCAATGCTTTTAGCACGAAGCGCATTGGAGGGAAGAAGCTTATTGTAACATCTAAAAGTCTGCACTGCTGTAGAAATGAACTGTAAAACTAATCCTGCCAGCACAGTTAGGGAATGGAACAGCAACTACTTTATCAGGGAAAGAAATCTGCTTTGTTTTTGCCTTAGTAAAAAGGGTTCATCTTGCCTCTCCCCAGCTTGCCAGCCAGCAGGGAGAGGAGCGATTCCCAGTTCTGAAATACCTGGCGTAGCTCTGGGCTGTCCATATGGTAGTTCTGGGAGTGGGGAGGGTCAGGCTTTTCCTGAGGCTTCATTGGATTCAGTAGAAATTGGAAATGTCTCACTGCCTGCCTGTCTGCTGTTTTCAGTCAGACTGACAGGTTGGAAGCTTCCCAGGAAGGCAGCAATGCAAGCCTTGACAGCAGATGTTATGTGAGAACCAAGGCACAGGAGATGCTTTGCTCTTGGCAGAAGGTAAATTTTCAGTGGCCATATTGCATCCAAAGAGTAAAGCAGGTCAGGGAATCAAAGGCTTCTGATTGCCTCTCTTTGGCTACCTGGCCACAACAGCCCTTTCACAAGCAGGATTTTTTCCTCTCTCATAGCACAGATCTTTTCATTTCCCCCTCTTGCACTGATGAGAGTGTACACACTTCATTAGCTCTGATTAGAAGTGAAACCTAGAATGCATCTGCCCTGAAGGAGGAGACTCTGCACCTACTCTCTGTGGTGAAAAAAGCAACAGCAAGTTTGTCTCTTGAGAGAAGAGGTGGAGAGTCCAGACTCTTCACCAGGACAGAGGTAGACTAAGATGTTACACAGGCAACAGTAACATCTCCTAAAATTTGCTTTCCCCTCCTTCCTGTATTTTGCAGCCAGCTGGTCCCCTTCTGCAGCTCTTGCTCCAATTCAGCCTTTCTGGCTCCAGCACCTCAGTTTGATGCTGCTGTTTTAGGAACACTTTTCAATCACCATGAAAAAGTTAACTTGAGAGGGCTGAAGGGCAGAGGGATGTTCAGACGTGTTTTCCTCATTCCCTTTGGGCACACTTGTCTCTTCCTGTCTTTCCTGCTCTGTTTATTTGCCTGCAGAGTGCTGGGGACGCCCCAGCTCCGTCCCCTTTCGTTCGGCAGCACGCGCGTTCCCGGGCTGTCTGACAGGCTGACGGAACACACCTGCCCACAACATGGGTTCCTAATAAAAAGCTTAATCAGATACTTCTGCAGCTTGGAGAAAGCTGGTACTGAACATGCAGAACAAGTAGAGAAACAGCAGCAGAGGGTAAAGCCCTAGAACATTCTTCGGGGAATTAGAGCAGTAGCTTAGTGTCATTTTACATCACTGATGTTTTCCCTCCTCTTCCACCTCCCCTACGTAATTTGCAAAGATCTAAGAATTATTTTTGTTTTCCCAAGATAGTAGAGATTAAACCCCTCTTTTGCATTGAAATCAGCAACCAGGATGAGCAAGGGTGAAGTTCCAAATTCTTGGCCTCTGTGAAGCTTTGTGCTCTGTGTTAATTGCTCATAAACCTGGGTGATGTCTGGGGGCTTGATACATCTTCATCAGGGATGCAGTAAGACAAGAATTGTTGGTGACTCTTGGAGTCTGCTCATCCCAAACTCAAGGAGACTCTTCCAGTGAAAAGGACTGGACAGTATGAGTGGAGTTTCTCCTCTGTAGCTATATTTCATTCATAATTCATTCTGAAGGACATAGGGATTCCTGTGAATTCATTTAATCCCTGAGATGGCATGTTTAATTACAGTATTGGTCAGCCCATATAAAAATGCAGTTCACGTTTTGTTGTACCTCTCTTTGCCACTGAAACTCTCCTGTTCTGGCCAGATCACAAGACTAAAAAAACCTCTTGGAATATAAAGTGCCATTAAATAAACAGGGTTTTTATTGATGAAACTCATAGAAAGCAGGAATGGATTATAAAGTCAATAAAAAGTAGATTTTAACCACTAAGCAGATAATTTTGAAACAAAGGCAGGAGATGGAAGAAATTTAAAAAAAAAAAAAAGCAAAACTCCACTCCAGTGGAGCTGGAATTAGAGACTTAGGGAAGTTCACTTCATTCACTAGTTTTTGTTTGATTGGTTTGATTTTATGAATGCAAAAAGTCACCTTAGTCATAAAAGGAAAAACGTATGGGGTGAGTGGAATGATGGTTGAGGGTTATGAGGCATTAATTTCTGTGCAAAACAAACTTCACAAGTCGCTCCTATCACTTGGTGCTTCTGAACCGTGAAAAATGCTCAGAGGTTTATCAGGGTTGCTGTGACAGTACAGCTGATAATCACTCATACACTCTGCCCATAAACTGGGCAGGTAAATCATTTTCATTGTTAATTCTATCAGGAGTTTCCTGACACAGGTATCACATAAGATTTGTGTCTACATGTTATAGGGTATAATGATAGTGAATGGATTTAGGGCTGCCACTTTACATGGCTATTAACCCAAAGTTCCTACTCTGAGGCATGATGGGAAATCTGGGGAGGGAGAAAACTGTCCTAGAGTTCCCTTGGAATCAGGGAAGACGTTCAAGGTGCATCTTTTCTGCTTTTTTGTGTGTGTGTAAAGGATCTTCAACCTAAAAAAATGCCAGAGCAAGTGCAGGGGATGTGTGTGACCACACTCCTAACTTGTTGCTTGGGCAAATGCAGAGTGAGCAGAAGGGTGGGTGAACATTTCAAGGAGTGCTGGGATGTGCCGAAAGGACTCTGTTTTCCCAGGAGCGTCTCTAGGTGTCAGCGAGGGCAGGTCCCCCAGCCCAGGGTCGAGAGCTCACCGTGGGTTCCACAGCGCTCCGGGGAGCGGCCTCGGGGCTTCAGCACCACGGCCAGAGCCCGGCCCGGGCTCCGAGCCCTGGAGTCCTTTGGGTTGGGAAAGCCCTCCAAGGTCATCAAGTCCTCCTGTTCCCCCAGCACTGCCAAGCCCTGCCACTAAACCGTGTCCCCCAGTGCCACATCTTTTAAATCTCTCCAGGGATGGTGACTCCACCACTGCCCTGGGCAGGCTGTGCCAGGGCTGGACATCCCTTTCAGTGATGAAAGAAATATTCCCTAATATCCAGTCTAAATCTCCCGTGGCACAACTTGTCTGCTTGTAACTTGGGAGCAGAGCCTGACCCCCATCCGGCTCCACCCTCCTGTCAGGGAGTTTCTGAGAGCAAGAAGGTCCCCCCTAAGCCTCCTTTTCCCCAGGATGAGCTCCCTCAGATCCCTCAGCTGTTCCTCATCAGGCCTGTGCTCCAGACCCTCTCCCAGCTTTGTTGCTCTGTCCTGCCCCAAAACTACCACAAGCTTAAAGAAAAAAAAACAAACCACTTCAGGTTTATGTTAGCACAGTACAAGCAATAGGAGAGCGAAAAAATCTCTGATATTCTGATTGTTCTGTTTAGCATTGTCTGCCTTTAAAAAGCAATGCTTCTACACAGAGGCAATTCTGAAAGTCAGGAGGGACAATTAGACTGGCCATTGCACGTGGTCTTGTGGTTAGCATCACACCCAGGGGATTTATTTTTCCCTGTCTCTCACTGAAACTTAGCCTGAAGCAGTCCTGGTTTCAGAAATGCACAGCAGGGGAATGAGGAACTCCCCACAGCTACCCCCTCCTCCACAAACAGGGTTTAGTGATGCTACAGAAACATTCCAATTCCTTTCCAACAAGGCGTGTATTGTCAGGGAGAGCTGGAAGAGTCACGAATGTTGTATAACTCCCTGGTAGAAATCTCATTATCTTGCCTTTTGTTTTCTGGTGTGATGTATTTTTCTGTCATATTAAAAATGAATGGACTCTACTTTTCAAGCCCCACCATGCATCATTCTGTCTCCCCTTGGAGTGAGTCACGGCGTGTTACAGGCTGACTCTTGCTCGAAAGAATTGAGTTCACAGTGGAAAACAATTATGCCTCACAATAACTTTACTAACACAGTTACTGTCAACCAAGATCTCGCTAAGTGGGGTGTTATGTAAAGATGTAAAATGAAGGATGGAGAGGATATTTGATTAGCAGCAAGAAGGCAAAGCAAAATAAGACCCTTCTGGATCTAGAATGTTTAAGTCCCATAGTACCAGAAATTTGTTTCTCTGTTCAGGCTGAGTAACAACTTGCTACTGAGGCTGACTGAGGCAGTTCTGGTGTGTTAGAGCTTCTACAAACTACCAATTGAGCTACTAAAGATTTCAGTGTCTCTGAACATTTCTGCCAGTTTATCACCATTTTTATGGTTAACTACCTTCTCATCTGCATAAAAACTACTCACATCTTGTTGGTAGCTCCTGCACTGAAGTAATTCCTCTTCCCTTGCATTCCCCATATGACAGGAATGCAGAGCTGATGAGTTCTTGTCCCTGGACCTCCTAATAAAACCTCCCCCTGTGTGTTTCCCATATGCAGCCATCTGTCTAAAACCTTACACAAGACCCTCTCCTGCATCCCCATCACTTCTTACAGAGAGTTTCAGTCTCAGCAAAGCCAGCCCATGTTCCTGCCAATCATTCACACAGCTGCATGCTGCTACTCTGAAGGTGAGGGTGGGCCTTGCAAGTCTTTATTGTCAAGCTTTGATTGTGCTCCATCAGTGTCTTCCCTGACATCTACACCTGCACCCCCTGCCTACAGCACATAAGACTTGGCTCTTCCATTACAGTAACACTGCCAAGAGGAGTGTAAATACTGGCTGTTGAAGTGCTGCTGAGCTGGTTTTGACCGGGCCCACATGCCTGATCCTGAAATGATTTATTCTCTCTATTTTCCAGCTGGTGGGCTTTGTCTACGCCTGTTACGTCGTTAGTGTTTTTACAGAAGAAGAAGACAGCTGTAAGTATTTATCAACAGATCCCTTGGCAAAGGTTGTAGTGAATTTTATTTCTCTCTCAGATGTCTGTCTGTGAGGGCTGAGTTGCTATCAGATTTCTTTCCATCTCTGCCTCTATGGGATATGGCACTACCTGCCTCTCGAGGATCAGCTGGTTTTACTGCGAGGGTTTTTTCCCCCCGTGTCACTGTGTGTTAGATGCTGTAACTCTGCTACACTTCCACCATGAAAGAGCTTGGTTTTGGCTTCTCAGCTGGACTAAGCTTTAGAGAAACTGGGCAGCTGCTTCTGTTCTCAAGCTTGTATAGCCTAAGAACAATTCTACTGAAATATAACTGCTGTGATTAAAAGCACCTTCGACAAAGAATTCATCCCAGTGCTCAAGTAGGTGACCTGCTGAGTCTCACGTGCCACAGGCTGAGGATGAAGGAGAACATGAGATTTCTTGCCAAGGACCAATCTGACCACTTAATTTAAGAGCAGAGGAAGTACTGTATTTGAATTAGAAGGAGGAGGAAGGAGCCAACTCCAACTCCCTCGTGTTTGGTACACAGATCTCTTCAGTGCCGTCACCAGACGTGTGTCAGCAAAGACTCAGGGGCATCACCTGGGTCTGTGGGATCTGTGCAGGTCTCCATAACCTGACCTTGGATTACTCTGCCCTTCTAAAACTCAAAACTTTGAGGCCAGTAATTTTACAAACAGAAGAATGGATGCATAGAGTTAAAGTAAAGGTGAAGTTTGATTTCTTTGGCAATGGGCTGGGCCTAAGCCAGTTTACTCCAGCAAAGGGTCTGGTCCACAGGTTTTACATCCAAATATCAATTCTTTAAGGCATTGATCAGATTTGTGCAATTAATTTTGTTGTTTTAAAGAGCAGCTGGCATGGATGAGAGCTGAAAAACAACAGCTTTGAACTGAATATTTGGAAGTGTGTGAAGAATGTGTTTCCATAGGAGTGAGAGGAGATGCATTACTTATCTGACTTGTTCTCATGGTTTTTTTTTCTTCCTTCCCGTGTGGCTGAACTCATTCCAGTGGCTTTATTGATCTTTTTTTTTTAGAGCTTGGCAGTGCACTTAGAGAAGGTGCTACATTATAGTAATATTTTTTAAATTACCCTTTAGCTCTTCTATTACCTAAACAGCTTCGGTTCTGAGCCCCTGCTGAATATTGTAAAGCAGGAACTGGACAGAGCTCATTTTTATAGTAGGGATCTGTTAGGAGAGGCAACCACATGGAAGGAAGCTTTATCTAGAAACACAGAGCTGTTAATTTCAGGATACATATTTATCTTTTTTTCCCAACTAACAAATTCGCTTTCCCTCCCAGTTTCCCAGCTTGGAGTTAAAATGCCAGCTTGAATAATTAACAATGACAAACCATCAATATTTCACACTCGCAGGGGTAGATCCTTCCAGTGACCTGAATAAATTTGAGCTGCGTTTTAATTTTCTCTTCCATTTGTGGTTTCCTTTAAATGTTGCTTTGATATGCAGCATGAAGTAATTATAAGTGCTGAGGCACATTAATCAGGAAGCTCATGCTAACGTGATTTTCATGAGAAAACACAGCAGTAGGGATCTACTAATGCTGATTTGTGGGCAGGAATATTTTAGATGTGCTAATGCACTATAATATATTGCAACAATGAACCACACTTAAGATTTATTTATTTTAAAGTGATTTAGATTTTGAATGCACCCAACGCTTCTCCCACAGATGCTCAGATGATAGGACCTGTGTTTGTTCAAGGTACTACACAGTTACTCAAAACTGCAGTTCTTTAAGGTTTCCTAATTTAGAAATTCCACAACTGAGGTAATAAAGTGAGTGTCTTTTTTTTAAAAGTGCAGCCTTTTTTGATCTTAAGACACTCAAATGTTTTCAAAAAGTGGCTGCGGAGAGGTCAGGTCTCACTGGAACTATTTGGGAATTATCCCCACAATTAATGTAGAACCTCTACAGGTTTCACCTGACAGTTGTTCCAAAATCACAGTGTCAGCATGAAGCTCTCCATCAAGATGGAATTTCTCAGAATCTGCTGCCCTTGGGTTCCTAAATATATTTTTAAGAGGGTTTTTTTTAACATTCAGTACATCAGTAAATATTTTTTCTGTTGTTTGACCACTAGAAAATACCAAAACTCTTCAGCTAAAATTTAAAATAATAGTGCCACCTTCAGGAAAGAAAAGTAAACAGGCACTTATGTAGTTAATAAGACTCTCCAATCATTTTTAAATGGCACTTGGACAGGATGGCTTTCACACTTCCAAACAAAATGCACTAACTTGGCACCACAAAGTGGTCTAAGCTGAATCTATTTTAAAGGGTTTTGCAAGGCCTGCAAGGTCAGTCTCAAATCACACCCCATCACACCCCTCCTGCCCTGGCTGTGCTGGCCAGCTCAGTGACACAGGCTTGGCCTGATGTCAGGGGAACTGAGACAGGCTTGGAAATTGCTTCTCTGGTTACTAAGGGAATTGTCACTTAAAACTCTCCCTGCTGAGTTACACTGCCCTTCTGTGAACACTGGAGAAGGGGAGCATTGTTCCTATTTGTACACAATTAAAAGAAATTGAGTTGGCAGAGGGGACGTGAAAAACATCAGAGAGGAAGATAATGAGGTGCTTGCAGTTTTCCAAGGCTGCTGTTGTCTTGCAGGAAAGACAAGTGGGGCAAGAAAATTCCCACTTCACTGTGTAACCTTCAAGGGGATTGCTGTGCTGCCAGCTTCTCCCTGGCATTCCCTCAGGAGCCATTCCCCAGCTTCCTCCCTTCGGCACAGAGTGGAATGGCTGAGGCTTTGTCAGCTCACTCTCATGTGAAGTCACAGCGTGCTGGCGATATCCAAGGAGGTTTTTTTTTTTTCTGGAGTTTTTGTTAGCTCTGCTCTAAGTCTTGTGTTGGCTGAATCTCCTCTTTGGCACATTTGCCCATCCCAGGAATCCATACCTGAAAATCCATTTTTCTGTTCTGTCACTGATTTTTGTGTTATGCCATGACATGCACCCCACCCTTTCTCTCATTTCCTTTCGACTTTCTGGCCATGTTTGTTTGTTTGTTTGTTTATTTGAGTTTTGATTTTTTTTCAGTTGATTTCATTGGTGGATTTGATCCATTTCCTCTCTACCATGTCAATGAAAAACCCACCAACCTTTTGTTCAAGCAGACATACCTGTAAGTATCATCTCCTGTGCTAAGAGGCTGCACGTGTCTCTTGGTTTGGTGGCCCAAGGGTATCACAAGTTTGGGGTTTTTTCCCTCCTTGAAGATTGATTTCTCCAACAGGCTTTTCAGGCACAGAAGGAAGGAAGGAATGGACACCAGAAGGGGTGAAGCAGTCCCTGCTCAGCCCCAGGGTGAAGCTGGAGTTGCTGTGCTTGGCTTAGGGCAGTGCTGTTGGATAGGAAACAGTGGGGCCAGCTATAGGATGTCATTGTAAACAACCTACTGGGTGCCTTTTCCTTGAAGAAAGCAAAGGGAGGGTTTTTTTTCAGCCATGAATGCTTCCCAAGCAGGTCAAGGCAGAAGCTTGTGAGGAAGAAAGGGTCAGCCACAGCACAAGCAGAACGGGATCCTCACTGTCAAGGTTAAATTGTGGTCTGTCAGGCAAAGCATCCATGAAAGATTTGTACTGGAGTAAAATTTCTGCAACATCGAGTTATTTAAGCTGTACTTAGCTCTGTGGACAGTCATAACTGAGCTCTGACCTATACATCTCTGTCATTTTAACCACAAAATTTGACTTTGGCTTGGGAACAGGGTGTCCCTGTCCCTGCTTGCACTTCTGGGGATCCTGGAGGGTACAAAGGTAACGCTCCAGTGAATTAAATTTAAGTGAGCATTAGATGGTTTGTATTCAGGATGGCACAGGTTTTGCTCCTAAAATTTCTTTTTTTTTTCATTTGTTTATTTTAAATTCTGTTTTCTACAAGAACTGAAGCTTCCATGTGTGGGGCAGCCCAAGAGTTCAGCTGAGAGCAGGGAGCAGAAAGGGGAGCTTTCCACAGCTGCTTCTCTCATACCAGTAATAGAGATCCATTGTTGAATTCCCATTTCTACCCTCTGATAATCCCTCCCCACTGCTGAAGGCACAAGATCACAGTTTCACTCTGTCCACTTAAAAGATGGTTCTTAATAAGATTCTGAAACATAAAGGCCAGCATTGTCTGCTTAAAACAGCAAGGAAATGTGATTTTTTTACATTTTTTTAAATTGATCTGTAAGTGGCAGTTCAACATATAGAATGTTTTTAAAGCAGCTGCTAAGGGAGGTTGTTTTGGGGAATAATGTTACCAGAGAGTCCTGCCAAAAAGAAGGATGTGAGAAGGGGGGAGAAGACGGGGGCTGAGGGAAGAAAAACTCCCCCCAGATAGATTGGTAGATGTGCCCCTCTAATTCCACAAGGACTTGCTGCCCACTTTGTCACCACAGAACAAGATCAGAAGAGCAAGTAATTTTTGCAAAGCAGTTGAATTTCCTGTAACTTTGGGGTTCTATGCTGTTATTACAAGGGATGCTAGAGGAGATTAAATATTGATTTCTTTCTCATTTTGTCACAGTGGGGTGGAATTTTTCATAGTCTGCAGAAGCTGTGGAGCCTTAAGCAGCTCCCTGATTTACTCCCTTGATGCAGCAGCGTGCTGAAGGAACATCACACACTTTTACAGTGCTGGGTTTGGGCTGTTTTTTTCTTCAAATGACCAATTCTGCTCATGAAAGGGGCTATCACTTATAAAGGAAGTTTTCCATGTGGGGAGACTGGAATACAGACAGAACTTAGAAATGTAAGCATTCCTTCCAGGCCTCAGGAAGATGGGAAGCTGCTGCTGAAGTGCACAGATAATTTGGCTGCTCCTCACTCCTGTTCTTTAGCCCATCACTTCTCTGTCGATGGCTGCTGCCACCACACAGCAATATTTCTTTCTGGCTAACAGGACATGAAAACAGCTGCTGAGCAGTAGATAAAGTGACCCTCTATAAATTTCACAGCAGCCACCAAACAGCAATTTTTGTTTGTGTAGTTATTTCAGCCTTACTCTTGCCTTTGTATGAGGGGGAGGGAGAGGAGGAAGGGATAATTGATTCTCAACTAATGATACCATGGAGTGTTGCAGTCTGGGGCACTGAGTGCCAGATGCCTTTGTCCTGCTGTGAAAATCCTTTAGTGATGACTTGAAGGTATTTTCTTTTTTTTTTTTTTTTTTAATATCCTGTTCAAGAAGATGCAAAACAACAACTACATGCAACTTCTTTGAAGTGTAAATTTATAGAAGAGCTAGGGATAGGGAACATGGGCTTTCTGGTTTTAACTCCTTTTTGTTAATGGAAATGCTGAACAAAACCAAATGTATTCCACACAACTACTGAGCAACCATGAACTTCCATTTCAGGATGGCATCACCCCCTCGTCCTGATACTGCACTTGCTGGGCTGCCACAACAGGATCACTTTCCTTTCTTCCCTAATGGAATTATCCTATTCACTCCAGTTTTATTTATCCTTTTCTGATGAGATCACACTCCTTCCTCTCAATGTGCCCTTTCCCTTGTCCTGGCTTGCATTTTTCCCTAATCTCTCTTCTTCATCTCTCCAAATTTATGGGTTTTCAGAGATCCAAGGCCCCACAGAACAGTGATGTGACCTGGACTGATGAGCACAGTTTATATCCAAGACTAACCCTCATAATCTCTTTATTGAACACACAGCCCAAGTTAGAAAACTTTTAAATATGCTGCCACTGTTCAAAGATACTAAAGGGAAACTGCAGAGTTCCTTGGCAGCCTAATTCAGTGGTTATCAGCTGCTAAATTCAGTATTCAAACCATACACCCCAATTCTGGCCTTCAGCTTCCATCCACTGCACTGCAAGAAGTTCTCAAATATCTTTGCCTCCTACTAGGAGGCAAAAACATCCCTCCCAAAACCTTTTACTGGTAACAGGTACTTCCAGACCACAATCCAGTTATCTCCCAGCTTCATCCTGGTGATCTACTGCCCTCCTTGACCTCAGTTGCAAGTCTCCAGTTAGTGGAAAACCACAAATTATCAAGTCAGCTGTTATTTTTCTCTATAAAAAAGCCAACAACAAAAATCAACCATCATTTTGTGCTGTTGCTTACAATGGCAAGATTTAAGTGTGCTTCATTTTAATTTGTACCTCCAACACTTACACAGCAAAAATGGTTGTCTAAAAATACATTTATTTCTATTTAGGTTCCACAACTGCTTCTGCTCTACATTTCATTGACTCCAGGGGAGTTTGGCTGGGATGGTTACTATTTCAAGTCACAACCTTAAGTAAAAGAGGCTAAAATTATCATGGAAAAAAACTGCTCTGGAAGTTTTACTGTGTAACAGAATTACCCTTAATCTCACTGCTGATTACCAGTCAAGGCACTACAGTAATTATTTAATAATAATGTATCAGGAACCTTGATGGAAGACGTGTTAAAGTCTTCAGTGCCTGAGTTTCTGTGTCAGGGTGCTTAGCCAAAGGGTAATAAATCACTTCTTGAAAGGCAAAGTTACTCTCCTGAGGCCAAAAGAGTTTTGAGGAAGGAAGGGCTGAGCCCTTTCCCCTCCTTTAGCTGAAGCCCAAGTTCAGGCCATGCCTGCTGGCACCGCTGTCTCCCCTGGGGCTGCACAGCACAGGCCCTCAGCTCCAGGTTGCTTTTGTTCCTTTTCCCTTGTAGTCAGAATTCTCATCGTTGGAGGCAAAGAAGCATTTCTGCACCGATAACCGTGGAAGGGTTAACTGAGCCAGCTCTGACATTTCCCACTAAAGCTCTTATCTCCAAGCGCCCTGCACTGCCTGCCAAGGCAGGGGGAGGCCCAGAGCATCCTGATCATTTGTCAGCACTTCCCTCCTGCTGCATCCATTTCGTCCCTTGACAGCCTGCTCCGAATCTGTTTCGGAAGGCATTGCTGTGCAATCTCAATTACAGAGCAGAATAGCCTCAAAGCATGATTTTGTACACAGTTTAGTGCTAAATCAAGAACCTGCTGGGTGACAGGGGTAGCCTCTATTTATTTAAAAGGTACAGAGATGAGCAATAGATCTTCCTGCCTTTTAAGACTGTATTTATTAAGGCCAGGCAGTGAATTGCACAGTTGTGAAGCTCCAGCCTGCAACAGTCACTGTGATCTGGCACCCCAAGTGCTACATCACATCAATGGTTTGAGAGCTTTAATTTTAATTGTGGGGCCAGATTTCAGAACTGACTTGCCTTTCCTCAGATCTACCAGTGGAAAAGGCCATTTGGTTGGAGAGGGTGTGACTTTCACCAGATGGAGAGCTCGGTATTGACAGGGCAGCACCAGGAGGTATTGGTTAATTGAGTGATCTGAGGCTCCAGTTGGCAATTGCTCACTTTAATACTCCCTAATCAATCTTTTGTGGTGCAGTGGCTGCTGCCATGGGCATGAAGCAGCTGTGAGCATGAGCATGAAAGGACTAGACCCCATACAACAGTCATCCCTTACTAGCTGAAAGGGGGTTCTTCAATAGATCAACTCATAGTTGATCTAACTAATACCATTAATTAAGGATGACCAGAATACTTTACAGAAGAAATTTTACCTAAATAGGAAAAAAAAATATCCCACTTTATTTTGAGGAGAGAAGAAAAAACCCCCCAAAACAAAATGCTTCTGCTTCTCTTTCTAGGTAGAGTCTTTCCCAAACAAACAGTTTGCTGAATACGAACATGAATTTGCAAACTCTTTTGATCAACCTGAAGCTGCATGTGTAAGAGGTGATGTTTCAGCCAAAAACATTCACTCACCTTTACTGCTGGCTCCAAAAGTAGATCTGCTTCTACTGCTGCATCTACACAAAAAGCACATCACTGCAATTTCAAGCAGCTACTTTATTCTAGAGATGAGCCTTAGCTTTTTAAATTCCTAACCAAGTTTTATGCAGCTCCAAATGCTGAGGGATCCATAGATCTAACACTTTGGCTCCTTTATCTATTCCTTAGCCTAACTGCAGCATATTCAGGTCTGACATGTGCATAGCATCCTTTCCAGGCTTGAAGACTACTTAACCACATTACTTCTGAGCTCTCAATCCTATTCCTCATCTGTAAGAAATCATATTTAAAAGCACAAAACAAGAAAAAGAAAAAAAAAGTGTCCTAATTCTTTTCCTACCGTTTCTGTTCTCTTAAGTAAGCAATTGAGTACTTGCTCCACACTGATGTCTCACATTCACCCTTTTTTCCCCCCTCCCTTACAGGCCTGCGTAAGTGAAGAGGAGCCAGAGGATGGATAAACCTTGCACTCCACCACAAAAGGTGCTGCAGGAAACAGTCCCCTGTGGCCTGGACCTTTGGCAGAGGAAATGCAGGATGGTGAACTCCATTCCATTTTTTTGTTCCTTGTCCTCTTTTCAAATGCAATGAATGTACATCAAAGAACGGTTTGCAATTCTCCAAGTGCCCTGACGAACCTTTCCTACCATAGTCTGCTGGTACCAGCCAAGAAATGACACAGGCCTAAAGACCTCTGGCAGAACAAGTTCACCAAGAGCCTCTCTCAAGAGATGCAGTTGAAGTCGGAGCTGCTTCCTTGCAGCCTCGGATCCATAAAGAAGGAAGCACTGCATAACGCCCTGGGACATTGCATATGTTCTGTAGTTAGTTCCTTCCCCTTCTCCTCTCCCTTCTTCTGAAAAGAGCCTAAATGCCCTAACACAACTTCATCTCCTCCCTGCCTGTATAGAACTTGGTGGGGGCTCTTTTACATTTGAGTTACTTAGGCTTTTTTGGTTTTTAAGTTATAGTTGAGAACTCTTCCCTTCTTCCTCCCTGCCCATCCAGGACTCCCTTCCTCAATCTCTGTAGACGTGGCAATAAGCATTTGTCCTGGATTTCAGTGTCATGTGATCTAACTCCAGTAATGCTGAGCAGCTTAAAAACTAGTACCAGCACCAAATCTTTACTCAGCACCCAGCTTTATCCCATTTCAACATGCCAGGCCATTCTCAGAGCAGCTGTAGCTTGCTCTGGTTTGCCCAGCTACATTAAATTAACACTGGTGTAGCCATCCACACAGCTGAATCCCCCTGCAGGACACTGAAAAAGACCTAGTTCTTCATGGATCACAGGTGGGGTTGTCCCTGCCTTCTCTGTTATTCCAGACACAAGCCTGGCAACATCCCCATGGAAGACAGGGGTTTTTTTGTGACAGGTTTTTTTGAGGGGAGGGAAAGGGCCGAAGGGGGAGTGTAAGTGTAATTAAGTTGCATTAATGAGCTGCAGCAATTAATTAAAAAAAAGAACAAAACCAACAAAATGTCAGTTCTGTTAGCTGTGTCTCCCAGCACACTGAGGATCAAGCAGAGAAAGAGCACTTGGCCAGCCAGCTGTGGGATTCTGTGGCTGGTACCTTCCAAGTGCTGCTGTAATTTGTTGTTGTCTTACCTAAATCTGTTTGGGATTACTTGGCAGTTTTGGAAAATGCCTTTCAGAAGAGTCAAGCTAGAAGCCATGCTAGGGAGAAGTGTGAAGGAAGAATGAAAAGAAATAAAAACATTAAGTGCTAAATCAAAGACTGAAATGATGCAGCTTTCTTTGTTCTGTTCCAAAGAACCCAGGAAGCAAAGTCCTCTTCTATAAACCCAAATGTATAAGCACCAAGAGAGCATTTTTTTGGTTCAGTGAGGCTTCTGTTCCAGATACCCACTGCAAATTAACATCCTGAGTTGTGATTGGGTGTAGCTGCAAGTAAAAATGTTGATTTCTGGACAGGTTTTTTTCCCCTTCTGACTGAGCAAAACAGACATGACTAGAGGAAGAAAAAGCTCAACCATCTTTCAAACAGCCCTGCCTGACAAAACATAACTACTCCCTTTATTAGTCAATATTGTGTCACGACTAAGTTAAAAAATATCAGTGAAAGCTACTCTCCATTTCAACACCATGAACAGCAAAGTGCATACACTGTCTGTTGGCACTTCCTCCACCTCGCCTTTGATTCAGTTCATTTCTGCATCACACTCATTCCTACCTGCCCTTATGTTCCTGGAGGGGCAGAAAACCAAAAGGGAATAAGAGAATAAACATTCTCTAGTCAATGAATTTATTCCATGAAATATTTAATTTATTTGGGGCTTTTTAAATGAATCTTCCCTTATCCAAAATCACCAACTTCACATTTTTTGGTTTACTGTGATTTCTTTTCCTCAAAGAAATTGTTGTCCATCAGATGCCAGCAGTTGTTACTGGCCTTGTTTGAGAGCAACCAAAATTCAGCCCAGATGGTGGAGAAAGCACAGTTCCAGTTTTGAGCAGCTGAAACATTTCACTAATAGTTTCAGGAAGAAATTCTTCTAGGTGGTGGTATGGAGGAACTCCTGGAATTATTTTGAGGTCTGCATGTTTTTAACACTACATGTCTCCAAGCCCTGATGGCACATTTACTAATATAACTGATTAAGTAAAAAAACACTTGCCAAGTACTCTAAAGAGACTAAACATCAAACTGTGCACTAAACAGCATTACCTCTTGGCTTTAATACACACTGGAAAACTGAATAAATAAAAGTGTGATGACTGAGTAGCTTCATAACTACCACTCAATTACCTGTGTTCATTGTAGCATAAAGCATCAATTAATAGAAGGAAAATAAACACTAAGCCTATATTCAGGTAAGCCTATAATATGCAGTATCAATGACTGCCATAAATCATAAAAAGATAAAAAAGCCACCACAGTCTGAGAAGAAACTAAGAGAAGCTACCAAGGGTCATATTCCACACTTAATTACCTCCTCCAGTTTTCATTATCAGAGCCATTCATCCTTCATACTCTGAAAAGCCCTTCCTCCTGGTCTGCTTGTGCTAGAGCCACTCTTGAGTACCACAAGGTCACAGAGTGGCCAGGGCAGGGATTGGCAGTCGCTCCCACCCCCAGCGTGCTCTCAGAGCAAGGAGCAGGTGAGGGTTTTGCTCCAGTGGGTTCCCTTATCTCCAGTTTAGGAGTGCCCTCTGTTGGGGACAGGCATCACTGGAGATGCTACACCACTCTAAAAACAGGGCATATCTACTCCTGGAGGAACATCTTCCCATAGGAAAAACCAACTTCTCCCTTCCAGATGTGGAAAAGCCATGATTTTCAAAGTGTTCAATAAGAGAAACACCCAGAAATAGCTGTTCACTTCCAGCCTTGTAGTCCTGCTCACACTTACTTGAGGTTCAAGCCACACTGAGCTGAGTTTAAGAGGAAGTAACACTATTCTAGCACAGAGCTGGTTTTGTTTTCCCTTCTCAGATTAGCACTTCTATTTAAGCTGTAAGCTTTTGCTGTTATTTATAGTGGCACAACAAAGCCAGTGATATCTTAAACCCACATAACACCTAATTTGGCATGTTGGTGACAGTCCTGCTCTCTGTGAAACCTGCTGTCTGGCAGAGACCCATCAATTCCTCCAAGAGTTGGAGGGTTCAAACTGCTCCACTAGTGATTCCCCTCATCTTTGCCAAGAACTTCACTACTATTACCGCCTCCTTCTGAAGGCAGGGATGAAGAGAGCACCCACTCTGGTCTGGGGGTGGGGAGGGTGGAACAAGATGGTCTTTAAGGTCCTTTCCAACCCAATTCTATGACTCCATGAGCCACATGTTGTCTTGAGAATTCCATGGTCAGAACAGTTACTCTTCTCATGCCCACATAGCACTGAGGGACAGAAGCGACCTACGACCTGATGTCACTCTAACATTTGAGGACACCACCACAGCCCTCCACCAAGGAGGGAATTGTACTAGAATCAGATACTCAGACCTCTGAGTTAAACAAAGGAAAAATTTTATTCCATGAAAAAGAACAGTTTATTTTTAAAAACATATTTCCTTTCCCCTTCGGTTAACAAGCGATAGCACAGACAAAACTCACTCTTTTTGGCTAAATATAGAATATTCCATTTTAAATAACAATCACCAGTTTAGCCAGCAAACAGAAGTCCTAAAAAGGTAAGTTCCCATAGCTATCTTCTAGTAGGATAGTATCCAACAGCCAGGGAAGAGCTCCATAAGAAGCTTCCAGGAGACCATAGTGACCCTGAGCAAAGAGTCTTTGACCTGGGGAGGGCAACTGGGAGTTAAGAGGTTGGAGAGCCTGCTATAAGCCAGGCTTTTCCACTTAGTTATGCAGATCTGAGTATCAGTGAAACCTTTCATCAATTGTTGAAAATTCAACAAAAGGGGTGGGGGGAGGACAAGAAAGAGCTCACGAGAAAAAGTTAGATTCTCCCCCTCCCACAACACATTGCTGCTGAGTATTCTTGCCTCAATGGAATGCATTTTGTATACAAAAACCTCCCATTTTCACTCAAACTTACTGAAGGAAGCCCCAGTAGAATAAGCTCTAAACAACTGCTAAATGTGTGAGAAAGAACCAGAGAGCCTACTAAAAACAGCCTTTGATTTCAGCACAGAGCAAAGATTCATTTGAGAGCACAGGAGTTGGGAGGAGAGCCTCTGTCAACAAAAGCCTCTCTTTGGTGGACAAAAGAACCCAGCAGAGTTTTTCTGGAGCAATCCTACAGTAGGAGTACAGCAAACCAGCAAATCCTCCTAGAAACACTGTGCACAGGAGGCACATTTAGTGAGGTTTTACACATATGCCAAGATACCCTGTAAATAAGATTGCTCCAGCATCAAACTATTTAGTGATGTTCTTCCTCTGCTGTTTTATGAGTGAGCTGTATGGACTTATCTTTCCCCTTGGGTGCATCACCATGGCTCAGGACATGAAAGTCCTCACGCTCCCCTGGATGACAGCCCTGCAGATGGGACACAACCTCAAATTGAGGGCACATTCTCCACAAGCTACCAGGTGGCCACAAGGAACAAACACAACAGACACATCTCTGTCCAGGCACACTTTGCACATCCTTTCCTCTTGCAGGCGGCGGAGCTGTTCTTCTGTGCTCAGCTGAGACTCATCTTTACCAGAAAAGGAAAAAAAAAAAAAAAAGCCCAAACTGTTAATATTCTCGCAGCTCCAGAGTGCCAGTCCTGACAGCTTAGGAGGTCACACTGCAACTTGTTTGTTGGTTTGATCAGAGACTGCTGTGGAGATGGCAAAAGTGCCTCTCAGGCAAGTTTCATTTAAGCTGGAATACTACAGCTATTATAATCTGGTTTATCTACACAAGATTCAGTTTATCCACACATGCTGGACTGAGCAGGGATAGAGATCAACATCACTGTACTGTGGTGTGTAAATTATCCCAATAAACTGGATTTTTTTTTAACAGTCTGATTCACAATGGAACTCTTAATTCCTGAATAAGGGTTTCTAACGCCAGGTACCACTCAAGCAAGCACTTCCCCTTCAGGATTTAAAAAAAATCAAAATCAATTAATGTAATGATTACTGATGCCATTATTCTAAAACTCATCCCAGTTATGTCTAAGCTCAATTTCACCACCACTGTCAGCCCAGATCACCTGATTCCTTTTGCTGCCCAGATTGCATTTCTTCTCTCGATGTTCCAGCCTCCCTCCAAACAGGATCTGTGTAACCAGGAAAGAAGATGGTATTAAATGCTACCCTTGTCTCCCTCTCCAGACAGTGCTGTGTGAAAAGATGAAATAGCCTAGGTCTCAGGAGCCTTTGGTTGACTCTGCTCTTAATTTCACAGGCTCAGCCTGGTGCAGCTGATGTTCTTTGTGGTGCTTCAGTCCCTGTCTAAGTGAACCCCCGTATCAAAGTATCACATTCTCTCCTCAAAGCTGGTTTATCTATCAGACAGCAAGAGCCATCAGCTGCTCATTCCTACTATTTAATGCCATTTTCAGTTTTGTGGACTTCCTTTTTCTGTGTTCTACAGAAATGTCAGACCACGCTATGGAGACAGGGGCTTTGGAAACTGCACCTTCAAGTCAACTTCACTCAGCAAACAGACTCCACAAAGCAGATAACACAAGACAGGCAGGTAAGTTCAGGAAGCTACATATCATCCAGACAAGTAGTATGGCTGTTTCTGATCAATTTATTGATCCAATTTTAAATAGGCTTGGAGTAATTATCCATCCTAGAAGCTTTGCTTCAGACAGCTGTCTGGATCAGACATGAATTTATGCACAAGTCTCCACATTGTGGAGCTGCTGCTGCAGGTCTAGGGGCAGCAGGAACCACTGAGGATATCTACACCAGAGCCTAGTGGAGGCAGAGATAGGCACTGATACCCCAGTAACCACAGCTCCTCCAGGTTTCTTTAAATCAGAATGCCACTGTTCAGCCTGCCAAGGAAAGGCAGGCTCGGGGGCATTATTCCTAGGCTGGAATTAAGAGGAGGAGAGAAGGCAGACCTGCAAGACACTCCCAGCAGTGCTCAAGGTGAAGGAAGAGGTGACCCATCCACCTACCCACCCACCCAGACCAGGTGTGGGGCCAGGCCTACCTCTGCTTCCCACAGCACCGCTGCTCCCTGCCCTGCCCGACTGCAGCAGGTCTGAAATCAGCTCAGACTCAGAAAGGTAGAAAGCCCCCATCAACCTGAATTTGTTCTCTACCAGGTTTGCCACACAAGTGGGGTCAAAGCCCATCTGCAGGACATTGTGCACTATGTTACGCTGATCCTGAGAAGGATGAGCCAGCTCTTCCCAAGCACTCAGAGGATCTGTAAAGCAGTGAGCAGATACTTTACCAAGAAGGCAGAACTTTCTGGCTCAAGTGTGCCATTCCCTAAAGCTGTTATATATAAATTGGTATTAATATACTCTTAAACACTCCTCAAGCTATCTATATATAGCTAGACTAACATCCAGATTTACTGTTTGTACTTCCAATCATAACTCACAAGCAAATTAATCAAAAGCAATTTCATAAGAGCCCAGGGACTAATTTTGGATGGTTTATTCTACTGCACCAGTAAACTAAGCCTCCCTCTATCAGTGAGCTGTTTGGCCTCAGTCCAGAATCCTTATCTTTGTTTTCAGATCCCAGAACAGAAGCCTCAAAATTGTTTTCATGAATATCAAGTGGAACATCCCTATTGAAGTGTCTCCTACCTCAGTCTAGCTCAACCATTCATCAGTAACAACAGAAGAAATTCAGCTGGCAGCCTGTTCAAAGACTTAAGTCTTGCTTACACTCATGGGAGCCAAATTTCACCTACTTAAATTTCCAGGAGCTGATGAAGGGGAATAATCCCCAGGATCAACCCCTTCACAAACATCTAGACCCCCTAGCTGTTCTCTGGTGTCTTATCGAGCTTGTTTAAAATGTTGCAGTGTGGAAGACACTGCAGACAGACAACAACACCAAGAGCATGCACAAGTCAAAGGAACATTAGGCAAACACTCAAAATTCACACAATTATCCAGACTAGCTAAGTGCCTCTGGTCTTAGACTACCAGGTCTCACGAGAACAAGTAATTTTGTTTCTTGAGCTACAGACTTCCCTAAAAACAAAGTGAAACTGCTCGTAGGATACCAAAACACCTCACAAATACCATGTGTACAGAGGGCACAGCAGCTGGGGTGGGGTGGTAGAACCAAGACCACACCACTTTCAACAGATGATGAAGCACCACGTAAATACAGCACTGACCTTGGGAAGGAGGGGAGTCCTGTTCAGTCTGATCCCAGGAATGTCTCTGAAAAGTGACATAAAAAGAGAAGCACATGTTCAGAACTCCCCCGTCTACAAACCTCCATCTACTGCACACAAAATACATAGTAGGACTCACTGGAGCTAGCACGGTGGTAGAAAAGGTCTCCTGAACACTGTTAACAAATTCTCTCCCCTTTGAATGCAATAAAAATTCACACCTATAAGCAGAAAGGTTTAAACATATTAGTACAGGGTCTCTCAAGTGAAAGTAGCAGGAGTAGTTTGAATTTCAGAAGCAAAGGGTATTATGAGTTATGAGCAAAGTGCTATATATTCAATAAAGATGGGGTATCATGGGTTTTCTCACTCCCACTTCCTGCACAAAGGTTGACAGTAAGAGGTTCATGATTCCTCCCCCTTAATTCAATCTTCATGTTTGGCTCAAGATGAGCTCAGTTGTAACATGCTTTGGAATAGAGCACAGAACTGTGATAAGAGAGCAGTTCACAGAAAAAAACCCCTAAGAACTGCTTAAGAAAGCCAAGGTTTACAATACATTTCTTTTTGTACCTCAGAGGAGCAGTAACCAAAGCTGGTCTTTGGTGTAAAAAAAAAAAAAAAAGTGACTTTAACTGAACTCTTAGATGGTGAACTCTGGGTCAAATTAGAAAATCTCAAGTCTGAACTGTGCCATTCTACCTGAGCTTGAACATTTTATTTTGCTTTTAAGGTGAGAGGTTCTAAATATTTCTATCCTATGGAAAAAAAGAAACAAACAAACCACAACCATTAGAGTAAAATGCATGACCAATCTTTTGGCCTTGCTGTGAAGGGCATTTGTCAACTCAGACTGACTTACTCTGGATACCACTTGGCATGTTCCCTCCAAGGATCATCTCCAAACGACCAGCTCCTCACACCTCCATCACAGTAGAAGCATCTCACTACATCACCTCGTCCTGAGAGGGATATCAAGAGGTTATTTTATGTCTGAGACACTGGGTGCTCTACTGACCCTGGAGGAGAACCTGGGGAATGGACTGAGCACAAGACACAGGCTGACAGAACAGATGAACACGTGACAATTCACCAGCACTGTTCAGGGGCTGGAAATCAGTTTGAATTCCCAGAGCTGCAGCTGGTTGAGATGATTCCAGAACTGGGTCACAAGCTAACAGGCAGCATGAATGTGAGCACCTGAGCTCCCATGTACACACATACCTAACCCAATCCCCCTCTATTTAGAGCAGAACTGAAGTTAGTTATACCTATAAACACCCTGTGTTCACTAACCACATTCTGCCATAACCAGCAGGCACAGGCAGACAAAGTACACAGTTTCCATCTCACAGATATAAGGACTTGGCACAAGGTGGTCCCCTGGCTGCCCTGAGCTTCTCTTCAGAGATATCACAGGGAGGGGAAAAGTCAAACACCATTACGAAGAACTGCAGATAAGTGCCCTGCCCTGAGGACATTGAAGCAATGTCAGTCAGTAGAGGCTGCCAGTGAGTTTGGGTCACAGGCATGATCTCCCAAGCACTCGTGTTAGAGCACTGTTTGGCTTCACTCAGCTCCAGAGTTCTCCAGGTCAGGGGACTGCTGGGGAGTGCCACGTGGGACTGCTGTGCCTAATGTGTCCCCAGATTAAGTCTGTGACACTCTTCAACAGTGATTCTGAAGTGTTCAGGGTGTGCAGGTTTGTTTCTGCTTAGGGACCTTTAGTTTGTAGAACCTGCCTGGGACTTCCTTCCATGTCTCAGTTTGACATTCCTTCATATCAAAGTCATCACACTTGTAACACACAAGTATCCCTAAATTATCAGCTTCCAAAAAACCAGAAGGATTCCCCCCAATATTTAATTGCAGTCAAGCATTAACAGTGTAAATATCTCCTCCAGAAGAAGTATTTCTTCAAACCTATTACCTAACCAGCAAAGCCTTCTCAAAGGGAAACAATAATGATATATTGATATTCACATGCATGTGATAACAAGAAATATTGCCTATTTTACTCAAAAATGAGTATCTTATTTCTGAATTAAAAATCTGGAGTCCTTAGAGCAACAACCCACAGTGATAGCCAGATGGGTTGACTACCTACAGATTTAACTCAGATTTGGGGTTTTCAGAAGGCCTCAGTGCAAGACAGTTTATACAAAACAAGACATGCCAAGCAAGCTCCTCAAGTCCTTTTAGAAGTGCAAGTCATAAACAGGCTCAATGGATCTTAAAGCACGTACTTTTCTGCCAGTAAGACATCTGTTTAAAACACATTTCTCCACTTTCTCCACTCATGCTGGCAAGGGAATTCACTTACTAGTGGACCCCTCAGTACTCAAACAGGAGTTGAAGTAAATTCTGCACAAGCAGCAAGTGAAACAGTACATGCTGAAGGAAGGATGTGGTTTCTAACTACAACACACATACTTGCAAGCATTTGTAAAAGCAGTAAAACACAGTGAAACCTTCAAAAGTTAACTTGAATAAGAGTTAAGAAAATCTTTCCAGGATACCTACCTGTGTAAAAGAATCCTGCTCTGGCCAGCTGCTCTGGATGAATGTCAGAGTTTTGCGGCCAGTTCTGAAAGGTAGAGAGTCTCATCTCCTCTGTGACCATCTCTGGGTACTCTGGTTCGTTGGGCAGGGCTGTCTCCTCACTGACTATCCCCTGCAAGAGACTGAGGAACTGCCCGTCCACAGTGTCAAAGATCTCCTGAAGAGACAGCATCTCTTGGTTCCCGACGTCCTCACCGCAGATGTATTTACAGGAAGGGAAGAAATTGAGGTGCTCTATTATGGGGCAGTCCCCGGGTCTCCAGTCCTTCAGGACTCCCCCGCAGCAGAAGCACTGCACTTCATCCCTGGGGCCCACGTAGAAGAACCCAGCCTCCACCAGGTCTCGGGGGGACACGGGCGAGCTGCGTGGCCACCGCTGGAAAGTCCTGAGCCTTCTCGCCACGCTCCTCATGCCGGGATCGAAGAGCTGGGAACGGGCAGCCCCTCGCTCGGTCCCCTCCGCCGGTGCCGCGTCCCCCATGGTCCTGTTCTGAAAGAGAGGGTGGGATATCCCAGAGCAGTCAGCTGGATTCCCAGCTGTCACAGGCAGCGCTCACCCCGCAGTTATTTGTTCCTCATCCCCCGTGCATATTCCAGAAAGGTCCTGGTCTGGACAAAGCTGAGCTTGTTTCGGAATTGCAGCCAGAACACAGATCTGGTGGTTCTGTGCTTTGCTGCTGAACTTTTGCTGAGCCCTCACTAGTGGCTGGTGGGAAGAGACCAGCACTTTCAGAGCCCCCCCTTGCCAATTTACAGGAGAGATGGAACAGAGAGATGGAAGGGGAGGGCAAAACCTGTGCTGCCTCCCAGGCTGAGCCAATCCAGCTTTGGGCATCTGATCTGTGAGATAAATCCCCAGTCATTTTGCTCAGCCCTCAAACTAGCATTAAAAATTTTTTGTTCCTAAAAGCAGATTTCAACAGGCACTCCATAACAAAGCAGAGAACAGCCACACCCAAACAAAAAGTGTCTCATCATCTCCAGTTTACAGCCAAACACCACACGAAACATCAGGAGATTTTTCATAACCTTATTGTCCTAATTAAACAGTGAATATCTAGAAATAACTCTACAAAAGGGCTTCTCCAGGGGACAGCCTAAAATAATTAGGTGCAGTTTCTGTGAGGTGTTGTTCTAAGAAAATCAAGGATTTTCTCATTTTTTGCCTTTACTAGTTCTGTGCAAGAGTAAAAGTGAAATTAAAGGAGTTCCCCAGTGCCTGATTATCGAAGCCCTCATTCTGCTTAAGGTAACAGCCCTTCCCTCTGTGAACTGCAACTCAGCAACCGCTTCCAGTACTTTCCACATGGCTGGCAAGGACACTTTCAAAATGCCATATAATGGCACAATTGAAAATAAGGAACAATTTAACTAGTTACATCAAAGGAATTCCTTTGGAGTGAAGTCACCATGTGCATGATTAACTGGTAGGTGCAATCAATTCCTTTTTTTTTTTTTTTTAATTTGTTGTCCTGAAGATCCCTTCACCACATAACTCAACAGGTAAGTTCATCCCAAGGAAGAGTAAACTATTTTCTGGGTATCAGGGCTAGGCATTATAAGCACACAGACCCCGAAACATCACAGACAAATATAAGGAAATATAACAAAAACAATATAAAAACACAGCCTAAAAAATTACGGGTTTTCAAAGCTGGTACAGCACATTAAGATAACTACAGCACTGCACTCTGGAACAGGCACAGAGTAAAATACAACTGCAAACCACCTGTGAAGCAGCTACTCTGCAGTAAACACCATCACAGAGACCATGAAGGGGCTTAAGAAACACTCAAAACAGTAGCATCTCTGAATTATTCTTCCTCTTAACAAAGTCCTACAGCACATTTGGGGGAGGGAACTTTAGAGGGCATTTCAGTCACCACAGCCAGAGTTAACAAACCCATCCTCCATAGGTATTACACATTTAGTGAGATTCTAAGAGCAAAACCAAGTCTGCTCAACCATGTACATCTCACAGTGAAAGGTAGCAAGGAAGACAGAGTTTATTAGCAACTAGAATTTTCTTCTATAGTGACAGAAAGCAGAGTCATAGGAAACAGCTCTAAAGTTTCAGAAACTGTGCTTTGTTTAACACAATAAAGTGGTTACTCAAGAACTATGTCACTGGTACAGAGAAAAATCCATACAGAAAATAAAAACCCAAAGCCATTAGTCCCTGATTCCCAGCAGAATTTGCAAGCTAAGCAAACTGAGGAGCACTGAGTTTTTTCAGCCTGCACAGCAGATTTTGCTCTCAGAACACAGAGAAACAACAGAGACGCTTGTTCATCAGGCACAGCTCTGCAGCCAGTGCTGCTCTCATATTGAGCCCTAACAAAACAAAAGCTATAACTCTTAAGCTACAACAAATGCTAGATTTCACCAACATGATGAACAAGTTCTCAGCCTCCTTCCACATAGGAAATACATATCAGAGCAAGTTTCATGGCAAAGTAAAACCAAATTTTGTCTTCCACCAAAACCTTTTTTTTTTTTTTTTTGATAAGTGAGAAATGCAGTATTGGAGAACAAATATATTTATCTTTTGCTTATTAAGAACCCCATTATGATTTACCTGCACTAAAGACATTTATATGCTCTGCATAAAATTCCTTAACTTGGCTAAGAAGGCTCTCCAAGGTAACAGTTAAAATAGTTGCAACACCAATAAAAGGCAATATTCTCACACAACCCACTACTCACACATAAAGCCAAAGCAACATTACAGCCCATATCGACAATTCCTTACAATTAACACAAGGAAAATAAAATTATTTGAAAACAAGCAAAATGCCAATCTTACCTGCAACATAAGAACGAAACTCCAGAAAGCTTCCATGAACTAAAACTCTCTCAACTCCACAAGCTTCACACAACTGTCTTCCCAACAACACCAACTTCTCTCTCAAAGAGGCAACAACTCTTCCTTGGTGGAAGTGAACCCAGGTGTCTCAGAGGCTATTTCTAATGCTTTGTTTTCCCCTATTGGTTGGGTTTGGGCTGAAATTCCCTATTGGCTAACAATCTTAATAAGTGGGGGGGTCATCAGGGAAAGGTACAAAGATAAATGCAAACTTTCTCTGGAAAATAAATTTTGGGGTCCTTGATGAAAATAATTATAGCACCTAAGTCTTGGGATCCTGTTAAAACCTAGTAGAGTGCCAGGCACAGCATCTTGGTTCCTATGATATAATGACTACCATCCTCCTATTTTGCTGAGACTAATAACAGTATTTCTGCATCTTTTCCAACTTGCTCTCACAAGTGTGTTTTGCACCTTAAATTTCTTAAGCAAATGGACTGTAGAATTAACAGGTAAATAGCAAGAAGAATTTTCTCAAGACGGGTTAAACAGATTGTCTTGCCTTTGCTTTGGGAATCAACGCACTTTTGTTGCCATTCCATCTTCACATTTTGAAATCTTCCTATTCCTTTGCCTTCCTGTGGTCACAATTCAGAATGGAAGATTTTCAGAGTAGTTTTGAAAGCTGCATTTACTTGAGAACTTGATTTCATTTGCCACATTTCTGCCTAAGAGATGAAGCTTATTCTAAACTGTGTGCTTGACAAAATATCAGTTCTCTGTGTAAACATAAGGACACAGGTGGTTTCTGTTTCTAAAAAATGATAAATTAGGATTTTTTTTTAAAATAAAAATATCCAGAGTCCTTTTTGTTACAGGCAAGTCTATACAAATATTTTCATTTCAAAGAACAGTGTTGGGGTTTTTTTTAATTAAATACTCTTTAATGAAAGCCCCTGAGCAGTAGAGGGCAGTGCTCATATATGACATTTACAGAATCTTGTAACCAGCAAAGGTGTTGGGACTTTTTTTGACCTTAAAGAATTTATATATAATAAAATACACATAAAGATAATTGCACATTATCTTCTGCTCCACCGATCCTGTTCTTTCCAATTCTATGTTGATTTTTGAAGGATGTGTCCTAAAAACCTAAGATCCAGAATTAGCAGAATCCCTCCTGCAGAGGCTGTTTGGGGATTGCCAATGGGTTGTAGCAAATCACTTTGTAATTGACAAGAATGATTGATAATTCTGATCTTATGAAGCATTTTACAAGCAATGAACACATCTTGTGCTGCCTGTAACCACAGGTGATTTTGGGAGGTGCACAATTCCACCTCTTCTAGGGTAGCCCCCAGTGGGACTGTTAAAGAGGGAAAAGCTGTATAAATCTTAGAGGAGCTCAAAAGCATCTTCTAAGTTAATTGACAACAATTGGCTGATTCTTGCAGGGATTATTAGGGGTTTTTCCTTGTATACACAAGATTCTTTTATCATAGAATCTTCAAGACAGGTTTAAGGTTGGTTTTATGTGGGGCTACACTTGTGATTCTGGGGAGAACATTTCACCAACAAAGCAAAGCTCAGGAGGACTGGTGAGATGACCGTAGCAGAAGAAGATGAAGTGACATCAAGTCAGGTGCTGAGAGCAAGTAAAAATAAGTCAACATGTATAAATGATGGGGGGCTTATTTTAGCACACCAAAATTTGGAAAGCAAATAACATATTCAGTAATGCAGCTTATACTCACCTTTTTTAGCAAGTCATATACATTTTTAGTTCCTTTTCAGAGGATTAAGATGTCCTTCTGAACTTCTGAATGCTTCTTAAAACGAAGAGTGCCATGAGCTAATGACAAACAAATGTGGGAACCAGTAAACATCAATCAGGAGTCCAGGATAGCTCAGTGATAATGATCAACAGTGCCATCACTAGACAGTGATTTGAAACACTCGGTGAAGAAAAGAATATAAACATAATTAATCAAAAATGTGTTTACTAACATCAACCTGATTTGGAAGGAAAGCAATCAATAAATACAAGGGCCAAAATATAGCTGGAGACAGCATGATGAAGAGCTTAAAAGGGCTGAAGTGACTGGAGCCCCTGGAAAAACTCCAGCAGAATTCAGCACCTCTAGCTTTGAGGTGCTACAGAGCTGTAAGAGGATGAAACTGTTCTGGTGAGGTTTAGCTTGAGGAAGACTATTGTGCTTTTACCAACAAAATAGGAGTTTACTGAGTTTACTGCTTTTATAGCAGGGGAAAAAAGGTATCAGTTGGCATAAGTAAATAAACAAAGAGGCTGGAACACAAATAGAGGTGCCACAGCTTGCCACTGCAACTGGTGTGTAAAGGAGCTGGATATCAAGCAAATTAATGGCATAATTGCTATTCTCACTTGCTCAGAACCACTGTTAACCACTATGAAGATGAGGATCCATTTTTCAGAACAAAACATTCAGATCTTGTGATATAACTGCTTTCCAGCCTGAAGCAGAGTAGACAAAATCATTACATTGGTAGCTCCAGAAGCAGATGATTGCTGCTATTTCTCATTTAGGGCCTTGCCTTCCCTCTTCTGGTTCCCTCTTCCTTGTCTGTTGTCCTTCAGCTTCCTTCACACTGAAGGGCCAGCTGGTCTCATCCTGCAGCAAAGCACCTGCACTCTCCTGCTCTCCAGGGAGTTGCTGTCACTGTTCCTGCCACAGTGAAATCCGTGAGGGTGCCTGTCTGTTCAGCTGCCTCCCAGTGCAGCGCTGAGGGACCAAAGCACATCGCTGGCTCTTGACACAGAGCTCCGCAACATCCATAAAACAACTCCACTGTGGACGAGCAAGAGGATCCAACCCAGTGAATAATGACAAGACACACTGAAAAGTGACTGGTCACCCCTGGGACAAACACAAAGTCATTCCCTTAGGGCAAAGCTCAGAAGTCTCACTTTGCTGTTTCATCCAGCTCAAGGCTACTTTCTTTTCCCACAGCTTTACATCTAAAGGGACCTTCTCTGCCTATCAATGTCTTCCTCGCTGCACTCCTCTCAGGGGACTTTTCAATAACAATGAAAAACAAATGTAACACATTAATAATACTAAATGATTTATTGCCTCTAACATTAACAATCATTAATTCCGAAAAATGTTACTGTGAAGTAAATCATAGAATCACAAAATAGTTTGGGTTGGAAGGGACCTTAAACACTGTCTCGTTCCAAACCCCTGCCATGGCAGGGACACCTTCCATCATCCCAGGTTGCTCCAAGCCCTGTCCAACCTGGCCTTGGACACTTCCAGGGATGGGGCAACCACAGCTTCTCTGGGCAACCTGTGGCAGTGCCTTACCACTATCTGAATAAAGAACTTCTTTCTAACAGTGAATCTAAATCTCTCCTCTTTTACTTTAAAACCATTCCCCTTTGTCCTGTCACTTCATGCTCTTGTGAAAAGTACACATACTATAAATACAGACTGCCAGAACTAATGCACAGGTGAGTAACAGATACCCATCTTGTGATTTCCTAAGGATTCAGGTCTTTCAATCTCCTGCCCTAATTCTTTCTCCTGGCCTCCCCTACCATGTCATTTGATTGCCTGAAAACTTTATGTATTGTAATAGCTAGGAATAGCTAAATGTAGTTTGCAACATGATTCATGAGAGTGCTTCAAATCCAGTGCTATTAATACACCAGCCCACAGAACAGAACACAGTACATATCAAATGGAAAATCTGCAAAGCACAGCAGATACTCAAATAATCAGTGGAGGAACTGGCCTTAAAATCTTACTGTGATTTGAAAGAAAAGCAAACATGCTTCTTCCTTGGAATGAGGAAAACTGTTTCATAACTTCATGATTTCAGTGTCCAGCCTATTATAAAAGCTATTTCTGCTACTGAAGAGTGGGTTGAAAATTGTTCAATGCTTTTTCAAAAGGTGTTTGTAGAAAACACTTCATTTTTTATTTCACTAAATGGCTTTTGGAGCTGAAAAATTTGAGTTCCTCTTTCAAGGGTCTTTTTTTTTACCTCTTTATTTGGCTTTCTACTCCTTCCTATCTTTGCAAATGAACATCAACATCATAAGGGAAAAAAAAAAAAGAAATAAACAACAAACCCAAACCCCATGCATTATTTGTTGCCTTTTTTTGTTTGTTTGTTTCCCACAACATTCTGAAAACTTTAAAAAAAAAAAAATCTGTAAAAATTCAATGCTGGCCCAAATTGAATGAACTATTTTCAGTTTTCAGCAGATCACTGATTTAAAGATCCAAAGAGCAAGTGGAGTGAATTACAGTTTTGGGAGAGAACTGTAGGGCTAAGTACAGTTCCCACAGTGAGTATGGAAAACATGAATGATGTTCCCTTTCTTCCTCCCTTTTTAAGCAGCATCTGGCAGGTTTCCCCAGAGATCAGTTGTGCTTCTTCCTCTCTGCTCCTGCCTCTCCCTCTCACTGACTCTGACCATTTCCTGATTCCTTCTGATTCTGACATGGAGGAGCCTCACATTTGGGCTCTATTCCTTCCATCTACTCAGAGCCAGGAGGTACAGGAATGGAAGAGATGTGGCCTTGTGTAAACTGAGAAACTACTCCCAACTGTCCACGAATAAAACTAACAACTCCTCGGAAGATACTGCGATCCACTCGTGACCAATGTACCTTCCACCATCCAGCCATTAAATTACCTTTACAGAAGGATTTGCCAGGCACTGTTAACGACCTTAAGGGAGCTCATCCTGCTTTTTAACTGGTGGAAAACCAGCCATCAAGAATCACAGCAGCAAGAGCGAGTTGCCAGCGATGAGGATCAAGAGGGAGACATGGGAGAGTCCTCGTGCTCGGTTGTTGCTCTGTTGAGCTCCTTGTCTTGCAGAGAACAGCCTGTGTGATGCTGATGTCAGATGGGATCTGTTCACAGGCCACACTCCTTGCATATGATTTCCCTCCTCACGTTTTCACAAACAATGTGTCAGTGGCACGAGAAAGGGGAGAGAAGAACAGATACAATTTCTCTGTGTGTCTGCTTTTATTCACCACCCTAAAATGATAGAAATGAATGCTGGGTCCTTGCGTTGGTAACATTCCATGGGGGCGTGGGGTGCAGGAGGGATATGATTCTAGCACAGCAATATTTTATTTTCCTCTCTGTTCATGGCAGAGAGGGCTGCATAAAATCCCTGTAAAATCTACATTAAACAAACAAACAAATGAAATTTACAACACTAACAAAAGGATTCTATAATTTACACGTGAACTCTTTGGAGATTTCAGAGTGTTGGAACAGGAAGAAAAGGATGTGTGTCACTTTTTCTTACATTAGAGGAACATACCATCATCCTTCTCTCAACAAAGCCAAAACCAAACCAAACCCTGTGCCACCTCCTGTGTTACAGTGTTACACTCCAAGAGTATTCTGAATTATATAATACATATATAAATATGAATACTGCCTTGCCTGTATCTGTCAACTGAGACTTCTGGTCTTACTGGTTTTATTCTTAAAAGATCACGTGCTTTTCAATGGATAGACAAGATCATTCTTAACATTACCGGGGAGACCAAATAATTCACATTTTCCTAATGCAAAAGTAAAAAACCACATTCCCACGACTCAGGTGCACACACGTATGTGTATGCCTGACATGCTGCCTTTGAGTTTAAACTAACAGGTGCAGGCCTCATAGCAGAGTCCCCTGTACCTTGGGATGCTGGAGCAAACACAGTTCCAACATTCTGCCCACATGCGCTCATGGTGAGGATGATTCACAGTCACATCGTTTCTATATCGAGGCTGCTGAACATACACAATCACATGGACTCTGGAGCAGTGCCCATCACCCAAACATCCAGCCTTTCCCTTTCCCTTTTCCTTCCAGGCAGATGTTCCCCTCTCCAGCCACGCTGCTCACTGTTTTTCCCTCATGTTTGTTTTGGAAGCTTTGCTCTTTGCACAGACTTACTGACTTGGTCCATAACTAATGGAATTGTAACAGGCCAGGCTGGATGGGGCTTGGAGCAACCTGGTCTGGTGGAAGGTGGAATGAGATGATCTCTGAGGTCTCTTCCAACCCAAACCATTCTGGGATTCGAGGAAAATATCAATTATTACTTGCAACCTAAGGCAAACAGAGAACCCAAAGCATCTTCAGGTACTAAGGATGAAAGCATCTCTCTTTCCTTATGTCTGGGTGTCTGATCACAGAAAGGACAAAAGTGGGCTATTCATTGCAGGTATTTTATTACGATAATAAGCACAAACTCAAACTAACAGTTTCCAGACACATGAACACAGAGAGGACTCTGGTTTTAACTGCATCTAAAGGAAAGGATGATTGTGAGGACTAGAATTCGCCACTTTGACCCCCAAAACTAAGCATGGAAATGTTACAAGACTTCATAACTTCTGGAAGCTGCTCTGCTGAAATCAATATAAGCTGGGCTAAGGGGGCCATGACTCCACCCAGGTTCTGCAAAATACCTGGAAGGAAAAAAAAAGAAAAAGAAAAATTAATCTCATAATTCCCCTCTCGAGGGGAAGCTGCAGACAGCGATGAGATCTCCCCTCAGCCTCCCCTTCTCCAGGCTGAACAGACCAGGCACAAGGAGCAGGGTCAGCAGTGGCCACATTGCCCTCATCCCCCTCAGCGCCCTCATCCCCCTTGTCCTCCTCATCCTCCTTGTCCCCCTCATTGCCCTCAGTCCCCTCATCTCCTCGTGGCCTTCAGTCACCTCATCTTCTCAGTCCCCTCATCATCCTCAGTCCCCACTCCCCTCGTCCCCCTCAGTCTCTCATCACCCTCAGCCCCTTCATCCTCTCAGCCCCCTCATCCCCCTAAGTGCCCACTCCCCTTAGCCCCCTCAGCTCCCTCATCCTTCTCAGTCCCCACTCCCTTCATCCCCCTCAATTCTCTCATCCCCTCAGCCCTCTCATCCTCTCATCCCCTCATCCCCCTCAGATCCCTCATCCCCCTCAGTTCCCTCATCCTCCTCAGCTCTCTCATCCTCTCATCCCCCTCAATTCTCATCCTCTCACTCCTCTCAGTTCCCTCATCCCCCTCAGATCTCTCATCCCCTCATCCCCCTCAGTTCCCTCATCCCCCTCAGATTCCTCATCCCCCTCAGTTCCCTCACCCCTCATTCCCCCGGCCCCTCAGCGCCCCCCGCCCGCGCACGCGCACAGGCGCCGCCGCCCGCGCGCGCCTTCCCCCCGCCATCGCCGCCCGTGCGCTCCCGGCGCGCCCCGCGCGCGCTGGGCGCTGACGTCACCGCAGCCCGGCGCCCGCCGCCATTGGACTCGGCGGCCGCCGCTGCCCCCGCTCGGAGCGGCCCCAGGCCCGGCCCGCGGGCATGTGAGGCACGGGCCGGCACCGCCCGAGCACCGCCGAGCCGCGGCACCGCCCCAGCACCGCCGCCGCCCCCGGGGAGCCGCCCCGAGCAGGCACCAGGCGGCCCTTTTCCCTCCCTCCCCCTCGGCCCCGGCCCCTTCCCCGCCCGGCCGCCGCCTGAGGGGAGAGGAGGCGCCGCCGCCGCCCCTCGGCCCCGCCAGGCCCCGCAGCCCCGCGGCCCTGCCCGGCGCTCTCTCTGCTGAACCACGGCGGCCCCGTGCATGAATTATGTCTGCCACAAGCGTTGACCCTCAGGTGAGTGAGCGGCGGGCCGGGGGGTTCGCGGGCCTGCGGCGGCCGGGAGGCCCCGGGAGGCTTTTCTTCTGCCGGCGGGCGGGCGGCCTTGGAGCTCGGTGCCTCTCAGCTTCCCCCGAGGGCTCGGCGCGGTCCCGCCGCCTGCCCAGAGCCGCGGCCGTTTCTCAGGAGGGCCGGTGCTGGGTGATACGTGGAACACGCTGCTCCAGCCCCGGCTCCAGCAAACCCCGAGATGTTGCTGGCAATTTTTATGAGCCTCCTCTCCGTCCTCGTGCGCTGTGCGTGTGTTTTGCACTGACTGTGTGACAATGTTTCTAAAATTAACTTTTTTTTTTTGTTTCCCTCTTCCCCTCGGCTTCCCAGAGACCGAAGGGACAGGATAATAAAGGTGAGGATCGTGCCGAGATCTGATCGCTTAAATTGTTACTGTGATAGATGGATTGTACAGGTAGCTGTAGGGGAGCAGAAATGTATCACTCTTAACCTGTATGGAAAACATTTGGGAACGAGGGAATATATGCTTTCTTTCCAAAATAAGGTAAACTGTCATTCATCCAAGCTTGCTTGCATCCCACTTAAGGCTGCTGAGCTTGCAGGGGGAAGAACTGTGTGTTGTTGATACTAAATAATGCTCTTCATTTCCTGAAGGTAAAGCAGGTTCCTTCATAAAGCCACGAGGATGTCTCTGTACAATATATATATTTTCTTACTTTTTCACACTCTCTTCCTGCTCTGTGAATGCAGTTCTGTTGCTGCTCTGCTGTTGGCTGAGGTATTGGCATAAGCCTACAAACTTAATAATTTAAGGGATTTTAAATAAAAGGTAGTTCACCTCGGGTGGGATAATAGGCTTTCTCATAACTCCTGTGCTTTATTTGAAGTTAAATTTAACCTGCCTTAAAAGTTCATCTGCTTCCAGCTGCAGAAAGTTTGACACCAGTTCCTGTGTTTGTAAACACTCTTTTACCTCTACTCTTCATTAAAAACTTTGCAGAAATATTCTGATAAATTCCTAAACTTTTTTTGCTGAAAGTTCTATTTGATGTAGTGTTGCTTTCTTAAATTTAAAGCAAACATATGAAGTAATTTGGAGGGACCTAATAGCAGTTTTGGGTTTGTATATCTTTCAGTAATGGGTTTTGAATGCTTTTCTTCAGACACTCATTTATGCTGAAGTAGGACTTTGATTATGGCAGATATCTCTGTTTTACAGATGAGAACGCTGAAACTTAAGTTTTCCTGAAAATATCAGGATATCAAAGCACTTAGCAGTCATCATTTCATCATTAAATGTAACCTCACATCATCTTATTTTAACCAGCTTAAGCAGTGAATAACACACTGGGAGAACTGTGAGTTTGAGTGTTCTAATTATGGACCAGAACAATAGAGGTTGTTTCCCAATATTTTTCACAAAATTCTTCTTAATAATTACTTTTTGTTCGGAGTTAATTCACATGAGTTTTCTACTTGCTCTCAACTATAGAGTTTTGTAGGTTTTTTTTTTAATTTACCTAAGCTCAGTTTTACAAGCAGTACTGTAAAGAGTTTGGGGAGGAAAAATGTCATCCCCTGGTCTTTTTATGAGTCTTCATGCTTTGAAGAGGAAATATGGCCTTTCATAAAGCAGCATAGGGTGGAAGTCATTCCTGAAATGCTGCTCATGGTGTTATAATCTGTTGTAACCCTTTTCTTGTAGTACAAAATGGTTCGTTACATCAGAAGGACACAGTTCATGACAACGATTTTGAACCTTACCTTTCCGGGCAGTCAAATCAGGTTAGTGTATTTTTAACTTAGTTGTTTTTTTTTTAACTTAGGCATGCTGTTGGCACTCAATTCATAGGATTGTGTGGAGGGAGCAAATTCCTTAAATAGAAATGGAAAAAGAAATGACAGCATATTGTGTTACTTGGTGATACAACCAGCATTTGTGCTCCCAAAGCTAATATTACTCTGCATATCCAGATAGCCACAAGTGAAAACGAAGTTAATGCTCCAGGTAGTTGGAGCTGATTGCTCCTCGCATTGCAGGTTATTGATAAGGCTGGATTGGTTCAGACTTTGATAGACAGGTTGCATGTGGAAGTCTTTAAAGTTCTGCTTTGGGGCTCTCCTGATTTCTGTTAATTATATAATCATGGAAATTAATGTAGCTGAAGTTTGGTTTTGATGCTCTCTAGCTAGTCTGTAGAGTTGTCCCACTTTTTACACTTCAGCAAATACTGTTCTTCTGTGTTCTCTTAGATATCTTAAGAATTAAAGTTGTGTTACTTCAGAGTAAGGTAGTGTAATGCAAACTGTCATTATAATGTACATTAAATTAACATCCATTACTGAAATACAGTTATAATTGAAAATATCTTCTGATTGAGGTAGGTTTTTACTTAACATTCAGCTCATCAAAGTGAACAAACTGTAGAGAAACTGGAGAAGCAAAAAGTTTTCATTAAGTATGAAATAGCATTTCAGAGAGAGACACTTCCCAGAACCACATGATTATTTCTTGATGGAAAGGCTGTTACATTTTAAAAAGGAAGTTTGTAATTCATCCTAGAACTGATAGATGCCAGTGTTAATAATGATGACATCACTGAGCTCGCTTGCAGCATAGACATGTTCACCAGGCTTAGACAAAGTTAATTTAATGGAAAGCATTCCCTCCTCTGGAATTAACATCCTGTTGAAGGTATAAAAGCAGAAAATTTTTTTGGGGGGAAAAAAGGAAGCAAAATTTTATTTTTTAATGCAACCTTAATTTTGAAATAAATTTGAGTTTTCACCTTCCTCTGGTTTCTTGAAATTCCTCTTCATCACACTTGTGTGTAATTTAAACCAAACTGTATTTTCTAATGCGAAATACACTGAACATTTCACATAGAAAAAAAAATAGAGCCATCTATTACAGTTTAATTCTAGAAAACTTGTCTTTGCTGTCAACAAGCCCAGTTATTAGGTTTAAATAGAAAAATTGCTATGGCTGTTAGAATTTCCATAATTACAATAAAAGTTTTCTTTATGAAAGTGCAGCTCCACTGAGCGATTTATTTCTGCTGCAGTGAGAAATTGGCATGCTACAAGAAACAATTGTGTAGGTCCTCTTACAATTTTAAGTGGAAAGTGACAGTGGCATTAATTAGGACTGTGAGATTTTGTACAGAAGACAACCATGTTGCTGAACAAAGCTTTATTATCTAGTTACACAGTCAGATTTATTCAGCCCTTAAAAATTACTGGAAGACGCTAACAACTTAAAAAAAAAGAGATTTGAAAACAGTTGGATATTTTTAAAAAGACGTAAGAAATTAAAGCCCCAACTGACACAACAGTCTTTTTGACATCAGCCATCAACTGTAAGTTGGTAATATTGTATTAATTTCATCTTTTCAAAACACAAATTAGTCTTTAAAATAAGTATGAACATGCTATAAAAGCAAATAAAATATAATTATCTTCCATCTTTCTGTTGAAAATTACGTCTGAACAGTGCCTTCTTTTCTTACTATAAAAGTTCTGGGCTCCAGGTAGCAGTAGTTAATGCAGGGATGTGATAGCTTTTTGTTACAAAGCACACTAAAAGCACTTTGAACAGCAGAGGGAACTGAGTCAAGTAGACTATTGATACACAAATTTACACCTGGCAAGAGAAGCATCCTCCACCTAAAGTAATTCAGGACCAAGAGATCAGTCATATGGAACTGGGAATCACTAGCAAGTAGCATCCTTTGGGGGAAAGGAGATTCCCTTCCTAATTAACAGAATGCTTGGGTTGCTTGGTTGTTTTTGTTTGGTGGTGGCTTTGATAAAAAAAATAAGGAAGGGTGCAGAAAGGTCAAGGATAAGTTTGTTGAAATAAATGTTCTGCTGTTGCAGGGAAGGACTTTTGTCAGGGTTTCTTTTACACGCTCTGGCATAAAGCCAGTCCAAATACATGGAATGTTTGGTAAGGATGCCTGCTGAAACTTTCCTTTAATCTTGCTAGAAGCCTTGTGGAGACTTTACAGGCTGTGTGACAGGAGGTGACAGTCACAGGAATTGTCTAGAATCCTTTAGCATAAATATTTTTAGGACAAAACACCTGCTTTTCTCTAGGTTTATTCTTTTCGGTCCTGAATTCTAAATCTGTAGAATATATGAACATAAGTATCTCAGAGAACTACTGATGTCTCCTCCCTTTCACCTGCATTTGTTTTTTATTTTTTCTCATATAAACACTTTAAAATGTAACACACATCAATGTCAAAGTAAAGTCTTTCAGAGAAATGTTTTGATATGCTAAATATTGATTCCTTTAGCTTGTGAGTCTCAGAAAATTCAGTGTATTTGAGGATCATCTCACAGGCAGATGATTTCTGTAACTCTTGTTAGTGATAGGATTTGCACGTAAATAAAGGCAGCATGAGCAGTGGCAGAGATCATTTTTTTAAATCAATAACATTGAATTTAGGCTGTTTAAATCTCAAAAGTGTTTTCAGTACCATAGGGAAGTCTTGGAGGTATATTATGGTATCCATCTGTGTACAGAATGTGAGGATATTGAATTACTCTGGCTTTGGGGTGTCATGGAAAGGAGTCATTGAAAAATGAGCAGTAAAAATGATTCTGTATCAGGTGGGTATTAGGCTTATCCTCAGCAACGAGAGTTCTTTACTTCATTTTTTAAAAAAACTGAGAAATAATCAGATGTTTGGAAAAATGACTGAAGTTCTGTTGCAGCTTTGCTAATTTTGCAGATACATTTTTTTTTTCAAGTTTGAAATCTCTCAGTTTGAAAGAAGAGTTTCCCTTCTTAAAATAGCCTTTATGAGTAAGGAAAGGCGAGCTACTGTTTGACTCATTAACAGGAGATGTTGACCTTCCCTCCCCCTCACTGGTAATTACAGTTAGAGTGTCAGTTTGGAAGGTCTCCAGTACATATGCTGCAAGTTTATTTGAAGAGGAATAAAAACTACTTTAGCATATTCTGGCTTTTTTTCTTTTGAATATGAGAATCATAGTGAATGCTTCAAAATCAGGTGTCAGCAGAAGAGTTAGTGGAAGGAAGGGTTTCTCAGCTTGGTTTAGAAACAGTTGAAAGGGAGGAAGTTTCAGAGGGGTCTGTTGGTTTTAACCATTCCATCTCTTATTTCATGGAGTGGGAGAGATGGCCTGTTTGGAAGGACAGTCACAAACACTCCTGCACAGTTGTAACTTGACTCCTGAGGGATGAAGAGATTTATACAAAAGGCTGGAGAGGGTCTTCCTCCCAACAGTTTGGATGGCACGTGTCATGTACCATCTTTGCATGTGTTTGTCTCTGGTGCAGCAGTCACCTTAATCTCAGTCTGTAGTTCTTAGGTCTACCTGTAGCAAATTTGGCCTGTGTGTGGTCTCACTGTGCTCTTGTGTGTTACAAAAACAAAGAAGTTTACCACTTGGGGTATGTTTTTTGCTTGTTGGAGACTGCTGATCCCTCAGAACATCTCCATAATGAGGATTGTAATATGTTACGTTATATATGTTGTCATATTAAGCTAATGTAGCAGTGTAGAAATGCTAAATATCCTTAGTTCTGTGAGCTAAAAAATATAGCTGAATAAGTTGCCTGGAATCCTTTGGGATATTAACTACTAAATAACCTTAAGTATTGTAACTAAGATTACGTGGTTTCAGAATCTGTGAGCCACTAGTTCTGAGGTTGTTATAAATGCCCAGATATTCCATTTTAGCCCTGAATCTTTCTTGGAGTGTGAACTAAGATCTGTAATCAGGAATTACATTACCTTGCCTCTTATTTTTCTTTTCTGTTTGGTGGTGTGGCTGCTTATAAATGAAGAGTTTATTTATCTGGTGACATTTTTTTTTCTTTAACAGAACAGTAGCTATCCATCAATGACTGATCCTTATCTGTCCAGTTATTATCCACCATCTATTGGGTTCCCCTATTCTCTCAGTGAAGCACCATGGTCTACAGGAGGAGATCCTCCTATCCCCTATCTCACCACCTATGGACAGCTCAGTAATGGAGATCATCATTTTATGCACGATGCTGTTTTTGGACAGCCTGGGGGTCTGGGAAATAATATCTATCAACACCGGTTTAACTTTTTCCCTGAAAATCCTGCCTTCTCAGCTTGGGGAACGAGCGGGTCCCAAGGACAGCAGACCCAAAGTTCAGCGTATGGGAGCAGTTACAGCTACCCACCCAGCTCCCTGGGTGGTACCATTGTGGATGGACAAACAGGATTTCATAATGATACCTTAAATAAAGCTCCTGGAATGAACAGTATTGAACAGGGAATGGTTGGACTTAAGATTGGTGGAGATGTTACAACTTCTGCGGTGAAAACAGTAGGTTCTGTTGTTAACAGTGCCGGGATGACGGGTGCCCTCTCTGGTAATGGATCTAATGTAAACTTGCCAGTATCTAAACCAACCTCTTGGGCTGCTATTGCCAGCAAACCTGCGAAACCACAGCCTAAAATGAAAACAAAAACTGGGCCTGTAATCGGAGGAGCGTTGCCTCCTCCCCCTATAAAGCATAATATGGACATAGGTACTTGGGACAATAAGGGTCCTGTGGCAAAAGTTCCTGCCCCCCAACAGATACCTTCTCCTCAGTCTGTTCCACAGCCACAGCAACCAATTGTTCAGCCTGTTCCAACTCAGCCTCCTCCATTGACTCAGCCGCAGTATCAGGCCCCTCAGCAGCCACCCCAAAATCGCTGGGTGGCTCCTCGCAACAGAAACGCAGCTTTTGGCCAAAGTGGAGGAACTGGTACCGACAGCAGCTCAGCTGGCAGCACCCAGCCCAACCCCGTCCCCAGCGGAGAGTCCCATCCCGTCCTGGAAAAACTGAAAGCTGCTCACAGCTATAACCCTAAAGATTTCGAATGGAACCTTAAAAATGGACGTGTGTTCATAATAAAGAGCTATTCTGAGGATGATATTCATCGTTCCATTAAGTATTCTATTTGGTGTAGTACAGAACACGGCAACAAACGCCTGGACAGCGCTTTTCGCTCCATGAACAGCAAGGGTCCCGTCTACTTGCTGTTCAGTGTCAATGGCAGTGGACACTTCTGTGGAGTAGCAGAGATGAAATCACCTGTGGACTACGGCACCAGTGCGGGTGTCTGGTCTCAGGACAAGTGGAAGGGGAAATTTGACGTCAAGTGGATCTTTGTGAAGGATGTGCCCAACAACCAACTGCGACACATCAGGCTGGAGAACAATGACAACAAACCCGTTACAAACTCCCGTGATACACAGGAGGTGCCCTTAGAAAAAGCAAAACAAGTGCTTAAAATTATTGCAACTTACAAGCACACGACCTCCATCTTTGATGACTTTTCTCATTATGAAAAGCGCCAGGAAGAGGAGGAGGTGGTGCGGAAGGTAAACTTATTAAAAAATTTATTTTATACACAGATATGGGGAAAATGAAATGTGAAGGCTGCTATGGTGGAAAAATGTAAGTAGGAATTTGAAATGTTTTAATATGTCTCGATGGTTTCATGTGTGTTTAACAACACAAACAAAAAAACCTGATGCATATCTGTCTGTGAAAAGTTTCATAGCTAATGAGTTTCGAAGCAGAAACCTAAGCAGTAATGCAGGTAAAGGACTTTATGTCCAGTTTATTGGAGTTTGATTTATTTTTTTATCTTAAAATGGTTAATAAACTAGAAAATAGTTTCTGTTGCAGAATTGGATTCTGCCAGTGATTGCCACTTAAGTTTTTTGCCTTAACTACGAGGTGTTTTAACACTGTTTGACTGGAACTGGGATATCAGAATTGATACCTGTACTGGTATTTGAAATGTGTACATCACCTTTAAAAGCAAGAAACCTGATTTTGTTTGTTCAGTTGATCTCTCTGGAAAAGAAAGAGTTGCGTAAAATTGCTGGAATAGTGCTAGAAAGATTGCATTTCTGCTGCTGAAGTAACATGTATTATTTGGATAAATAAAGGTTTTCAGTTCCCAGGTTTAATCTGTCTACTAATTCTTGAAGTTTTGAGTGAAGCCTTAGTAAGAGAAGTTTGGGCAGTAACTGGGAGAGTGTAGTAAAAATTTCCATACACTTTCATAGCTCTAAGTCTACCACGAGAAACCTCTGTCCCTCTCCATCCCATGACCTCAGCTTCAAGAATGCCTTTCTCTAATTAGGCACTCTAGAAGTAATGGCCTGACAAAATAATAGGTGTTGGGATGTGTAGTTACTACCTAAGTAACACTTAAATTTGCTTGATGTTGATAGTGTTTCACAGACCTTTTTTTGTATAGCACTGCAGATACAGCGTTTGTTTGACAGGTTTAGTTTAGTGCAGTTTACACTTGCTTCAAGATGTTTTTAAAGCAAGGACTTAATGCATGTTCCTGCAGCTTAAATTTTAAGATTGCCATTTTAAACTTTATTGCCCTTTAAAATTGCTTTCAACTGTCTTCATATACTGTACCTTTAAAGTATGAGAGAAAATCAGTTCAGCATCTTAAAAACTTCTTAGCTGAACTTTTTCCTGGCTGTGATGGATGTGCATAGCTGACCTCAGCACAGCAGGGAAGGACAGCTTAAAACTGGAAGTTTTTCTTGTGTACTCCCCGTGGGGTTTCACAAGGTAAAACCGAAAGCCTTTACTTGAACACTTCATTCCTTCAGTAGACAATCAGCAATTCAATATTTAATGCAACCTGCGTTTTGGAGAGGTTCACTTACACAGGAGAGAGTCTTGACTAAAGGAGGTGGGCTGGGTTCCTCTGTGCAGTGTTTATGGTGTAGAGGGGTGTGATTGGTTTGGGTTTTAATGCTGAGTCTCCCTGTGATTTGCTGCCAAGTCTGGAGGGGAGAACACTGGATATGTTTAAGGAGTGAGAGATCTGCTCTTGCACAGCTAACTTACTGGCCCGAGGAAGATCCTGATGGTGGCATACTGAACACTGAAATTCCTTGACTTCCTAGTAGCTCAGAGGCCTGATCCCATTTTGGGTTTGTTTAATAAACACAGCTAATTCCCACTTTCAGTTCTGGTGCTGAAACAATTTCTTACCAAGCCACTTCTTGCTATACAACAAGATCATTTTTTCAAAATAATCCATTTTTCTTCCTCATTTAAAACCGAGGCTCTAGCTTGTATGACACAGTCACAAAATAAACTATGAAGTCTTAATTTCATATTTCTTAGATACCTCCAAATAGCTTAAAAAATGAGACACCAAAGTACAGCGAGGAAGGTAAGAGTGCTAGAGAGGGAAAAGAGAGGGATCATCAGGGAGGGAATGAAAACTTAAGATGCTGCTTTTCAGGTTGCATTCTCTAAAACTGTTGTCTGGAAAGTCAGTATTTTTCCCCTTCATTGACTAAATGAATTTTAGAAGTCCAGCTGATTAGTAGAAGAGTTTTTTTGCAGGATGTACACACAACTCTTTAAGTCCTTATCTTTGAGAAGTTTGTTCTATTGAATGTAAAGCCTTGCTGTTAAACAAAGTTAATGTTCCTGTCACAGTAATTTTTGAAGAATCTTATTCCAGTTAAGGTGTCTTATAACCTAATCGACATTTTCAGATGGTTGGTTGTATATGTGCCATCTTAATTGATTCTCAAATTACTGGTTTTATTCATTATACTCTGTTTAACTGTAAAATTAATTACTTGTTGAAATTTTATGCCTCTGTTTCCCCACTGTTGTGATTACAAAGGGCAAGAATTCTTAAAAATCTGCACAGGGAGCACTTGAAGGCTACAATGTCATTTATACAAAATATTTTGTAGGGAACAATAACGTAATCAGTGCAGTGCACTGGCATTTCAGTTCTGTAGATGGTTCCAGTGTGTTGCTAACCAGCATTTCCATAGCTGATGTCCAGAGCCAGCTCCAGTGTGTGTGAATTTACCTGAGCAGGAACCTCTGTGTTAGTGCCCAGTCAGCAAATGAGGGTTTGGCAGGGGCAGTGCCGGATGAAATTCATTAAAGTGCCAAAGATCCATCACCAGTACCAGTACTGGGGCATCTGGAACTGAGGGGAGATTTGTTCATGCTGGGATGTAAGTTCAGCTTTTGATTTGCCATAGGAATAAAATATATAAACCCAGTCTGTTGACCCAGAACCTGGGAGAGGAGTAATAGAAGGATATTGGGATCTGGAATGAAATAGCAAAACAGTGAGTGGCCTGAAATCTCTCCTGACCCTCCCTGCCCCTTTCAGTCAGTTCCAGGGCTGTTACATTGTCCACAAAGAGCAACTTCCATGATTAAACTCGTACTCTGAAAATGTAAAAGAGTTGTGACATAGAGAGCTTCTTCAATAGAAAATAGAGTATAATGTGTTAATTATTAACAGTCCCTAAAAACGTGCTTGCACACTCTTAACAAAGTTAAGTCTGTCTTGCAAAGTTAAAAGGCTTGTAAAGGCAATAAACTTGTTGTAGGTTTTGGTATTTTTATTTACATCTCATGGTAGGGCAGGTGACAGATCAGCTGTCAGCAGCTGGTCCTCACAGGTCTGTACCTAAGCACATGGTCACAGTTCTGTACTGGGCTGCACTGCTGTCACCTCAGATCTGGGTCAAGGCACTCAGCTATTCCAAGGTCTGCTCCTTGGTGTTGTGTTGGAAGAGCTGCATAGCCTCAGAAAGCTCCTGAATCACCAAGATTACCAGTTCTGCTTTAGGTGGTTAAATACTGAAAAGTGTTGGCTGGTCCACGTTGGCACTTGATTCCTCTCAGTGAGCTTTCTGTGAACACACTGATTGACACAGAACTTTTAAGGATGGAATATTGTCCTTCCTCCCAAGCCTAAACTAAAAAACATTTATATTATAAGATCAATACTCTGTTCCTAATATAAAGAAAACATCTGTATGTTTGTGTCTGAAGATGAATACTTTGATCCTATTGACTTTGACTAAGTTTAGTAGGAAGGGTGAAGATATTTTAGACTGAGGTGAAGAGAACAGAAGTTTGACAGGATTGAGTGTCTCCAAGATGGAAACTCCTGCAAGTTTTGTGAAAACCCATTTTGCCTGTGTCTGAAGATCATATACATTAGTGTCCCGAAGGAGAAATGCAACAGGAGCTCTCCTGTGAGATACCAGAGAATTCCACTGGAGAAGAGAAACTGTGAAGGCTCCGGATCTTCAGAACCAAAATGAGCAAAGCTTTGGTAGTTGCTCACAAAACTGTTTGTTCTTGCTTGCAGTAAGTGCTTAAATAGCAGTAAGGAAGAGAATTTGAGAGGTAGAGCTTCTAAAAAGCAACCATGCTCAAGAGCACGAAGAATTGTTGCATCAGTTTATGTGGTTTCAGACACTTGTAAAGAGGAAGACTCAGATTAGCCCCCAAGAGAGAAAGCAAGCAGCAAGGTAGGAGGAACTGCTTGAGAACTTGCTCAGTAAATAGCACTTTTTACTTTAATTATAAAGCCTGAGCTGAGTGTCTGAATGCCATGAGCATACTTTTAGGTAGCAGGTAGAAGTCTCAGGTGCCAGCCTGTCTCAGTTTATGTGGGACTAGTCCATGAGAATGGAAACCTTTAATTTTTAAAGCAAGTCGAATTATGAGGGTCAGTGGATGACTAAACAGAAAACTAAACAGGAGTTACATAAGGTGGCAGTGGGAAAGGATGGGCTCCTGAGCATGGCAGGGCAGTAGAGTTAAAGGGGATGTGCCACCTTAGAAATGGAAGTAGGATGGAACAATTACAATTTTTTGAAGCCTGAAAGTGAGCTGATGTGATTCAGTTCTAGATTCTAACTACCTTTTGTTTGAAATGTCAGGCAGACATAAGCTCCTTTTATTAAGAACATTCAACACCTAATACATTCTGATGCTTTGCCACTAAGAAATGTCTTTCATTGACAGTTCATCATAGTCAGCAGTTAAAAGACAGGAGGAATATAGATTTTTAAAATTAATTCTACAACTTTACACGGTCTGTTCTGTTGATTTGGTAAAACAGTTTTGCGATTTCTTACTTCTGTCTTAAATCATAGATTAAGAATTCATACTGGACCTTGTTGATTTAATTTTATTGTGAATATTGAAACATTAATATTCTGCCTGAAGGCAGAAATCAATATATTCCCTTTTTTTTAAAATCTCTTCTGATTTTTATGCTGTGACCAGCTGAAGCAGCAAATGCAGTCTGTTACATTTATAATGTTTGGTATATTTACAAGTAAGCTTTATATCGCAACAGAAACAATTCTGAGAGGAATTTTATACAGAAGGATTCCACAAAACAAGCAGAATCTGAAGGCGTTAGTTTAGGAGTTGGCTGTTGTTGCTGCTTGGGCTAGTTCACAATTTTCTGGCTTGAAATAGGATTTGGTGCCATATTGATGCATTTGCAGAGCTTTGTCTTTCCATGCCAGTTCTGCACTGTACAGTCTGTTGGAAACAGCGTTGGGGTGGAGTGGGAAATGGGAAGGCCAGGCCCTTTCTGTTCAGTCTGCCTGAGCTGGTCCCTGAGCTTGAGAATGCACAGGACTAAAGGAAACAGCAGCCTGGGTTTGTCTTGCTGTCTGCAGCATCTTCTGCAGCTTGTGGGGCTCCTGAAACAGTGAACAAGCCCCCTAGTTTTGTTCAGGCACTCTCGGTGTGTCTCTGTAATCCCTGTGCAGACACTGCTCCAATTCCCTGTTTGCTGCTGGGAGAGCACAAACTCACTTAGCTGAAGATTTACCTGCAAGTGCTGTATCCCTTAGATGACCTTTATCTGTTTTCAGGATTTGTGATTAGCAGAACCTTTTGAGAGAGGCTCAGAGATCCTCCCAGCTGCTGTACTGGAATGGTTTGGGACACTTGTGGGTGGTTCAGTCCAGCCGTGATGGGTTTTATCAGACCGTGCAAAAGCACATAACTTGTCTTCTACCTGATATATTTTTTCCCCAGAATTGTCAAGTATATCCCAGTGCCTCCCAGAACAGTTGAGCAGCTAGGAAGAATTAGAGTTTTGAGACAGCTGAAATCCCTGCTTTCACTGAGTGTGACTAAACTCCAAAGTCATTTGAGTGCTTCAAAATTATCCTGGTTCTGTGGAGTTCACTAATCTGCCATCTGCTTTCTGCTCGTGTATTGGTTGTGCTACTACTGCAGTAGCTAAAATAATCCAGAAAGTAGAATATTGCAGATCCTTTTTGTCTTTAGGAGTGTTGATATTTCATACCTTTCTCTCAGTGACCTTCATCTGCTGTTGGTTTGAAGTGGCTGTGCAGGTATTCATTCAGATGTTCCACTTGAGGCTGCACTTAAACATTAAGTTATCAAGTCCTTGGGCTTGTTGGGTATAAACAATATATTTATAAAATGTAGCAGTGTTGTTTTAAGTGTATAATTATCTGGGATCACATTAGTACTGTTAAAACTACTGAAAACTTTTTGCTTGTTCATTTGACTAAAATCTTAACTTTTTTCTCTTTGCAGGAACGTCAGAATCGAAACAAACAATAAGAATAAACATATACAGTTTGATATATATACTAGAACTGATATTAAATTCGACTATGAGAAACAAAATTAAGTATAACTGGTGCTGTATCCTGGCATCAGGGCAAACTAAAGCTTTCAGCTCCAATATATCTTCTCGTGCAGGGGAAATTAAGTTGTCACATCTTTAAGTACATTGTAGTTTATTTTTGCCCAAGTGGATCTGCATTAATTTGTATCTTTTTTTTCTATGTAAAATTCTGTAGAAATCATTAATAAAGGTGTGTCTGTTTTTATTTTTTTAAGTTGACAAACAGTTATATTAATCTAATGTGGACCTATACATGAGCATACTAAAGTGTCAGTGCTTCCCAAAGACTTTATTTTGGCACGAATTATGTTCCTAGCCAGATATAGAGATTATGGAAAATACATGACAAATCTTCCTTTATCCTCCTCCCAAACCCTTTTCTTCACGGCAGAAATAAGAAACCATGCATTGATTTTATTTTTTTTTTTGTCATTTGAAAAACCTCTAAAGATACTGCACTTCAGAATTTTGAAATGGAAAAAAAAAAAAACCCAAACCTAAATTTCTGATCACTTTGTGCAGCTGCTCTGCCTCTTTATTTATCTGTACAATTACACTTTTAAAACTGCTGATGCGCCATGTTGGGTTTTTTCTGTCTAGTAGAAAATCAAATTGTCAGTGAAATTGTTTCTCTGGAAAATATTTCCCTTTCACATTCTGTTAACCAATGCTTCAGTGTGCATCTGTTATTCCATATCCTGCCGAGGGTGAGCGAGATGCTTTCTCTCAGCCATAATTCTGCTTTACGGTTTTTGTAGCTTAATTAAATAATAATGTGATGCTATCGACATTGCAGGGGTTTTAAACAATGTGTTTAAACCTGTTTCAGCTTTCAGGTGTTATTAGTTAACTTGCAGATCATTTTTAATCCTTCCCTTCATTACTCCCTCCCACCCCCCCAAATCCTAATGCCATTTAAAGTTTTTATACCAATAATGCTGAGCTTTAACGTAGGAACTAATAGTACGGATAATATGATGGATTATGCCTCAGATGTTTAAAATTGACAGTGTGTATGTCTAATTTTTTTTTTTTCTGTTGGATGAGTAAAAAAACCTGTTTTAAGAAACTGAATTTGCTGTCATGTTTTTGTGGAGTGAGGGGACCGTCGGAGAACCTGTCACCAACTGGAGTTCCAGTTAAGCATGGAAATGGTGCTCATGTCCGCTGCTCTAGCACACTGAATCTACACGTGTTTATTGTAGAGGATCTTTTACTATATTAGAAAGCAAGTATCTTCTGAATACTATTTACTCCAAAAGGACCTCCAATTTAAATAAAGTTTAATCTGTATCATTTAGACTTGTATTTAGAACGTATAACTCTGTCTCTGGACTGTTACTGCCTGTAAGGGGTAATGGACAGCATCAGATTAACTTTTTCCTCTAGGAGAATACAAGCCTTAATAAACAATACATATTTAGCAAGCTTTGATGTCATTTTCATTTTTTCCCTGCTTTCAGTTGTCTTCCTCTGTTACAATCACCCTTTATGCTGACTGGTGAATTATGTGTAACCTGGGAAGTGGTTTGATGGTGCATAACTCAGGTGTTTGCTCTCAGCACACCTGATGGTTGCAGAAGGGTTTTGCAGGACTGCAGAGAACATTTAACTGCTTTGCCTGTTCCTGTTCCTCCAAGGAACTGTGTGCATGTCCAGTGGCTGTCCCTTGTGCTTCCCTTTCTCCTTGTATGGTAGAGAAGCTGAAGAAAGGATTGGAAGTTGTCCTGCAGCCTTCAGGAGGCAGCAGCACAGCCATGGGGTCACCAGGGTGAGAAAAGAACTTCTCAAATCCAAGCAAAGCTCTGACCAGTTTCTTTTCCAGCAGTTGGCTGCATTTGCCAGTTCTAACTTTAGTAATTTGACTTGATATCTTTTTTTAACTGACTTATTGAAGCAATACTGCATTTTATAAACATGTTGCCATCTAATAAAAGCACCTGCTGTTAGTTTCAGTTATTGTGTCAGAACACTTACACTGGTGATTCCAGAGCCAAAAAGAACTCAGCTCCATCTGGACCCTGAAGAGGAAAGTTAGTTGCACAACTTTATTGGGGTTTATTTCAGATCAAAATAATCCTTGCAGTGATATACCCATAGACTTCAGATAATATTAGAAAGAAGGAAAAAAAAATCAGAAAGAAATGCAACAAACTGGGAGCCTTTACTGAAACTGGTTTGACTCTATTAAAGTAAGCAAAAAGTTTCAGCTGTCAGGCTTTGTGGGTAACAGAAAACATTCATAACAGCTTCAGCATGCAGGGATTCCTGCCTGATACTGCAGTGTGGTACAGCACTATCTGATTTAAGTGGGAGAAGATTTAACAGTGGGTAAAATAATCCCTTTCATTACGACCACGTTGGGTGCTCAGATAACTGAACTGGCTGCTGGTCCTTCTGATTTTCAATCCCCTGTCGTTGCAATTTCAAGACATGACTCGCTTTTTTTTGGTTGACAGTGTTCAAATTACACTGTGAGGGGGAAGAAGCATTCTTCCAGTGTCTTTTTTGGAATAACTTCATGTCACAGGTCTTGCTTATTCTTTATTTAGTCCAAGTAAGAGTTCTAAAGGAACGTGCCTGCATGGTTTTGGATTTGTGCTTAAATTCACTCCTTAAATGACTTGCTTTTGCTTGATGTTTTTAGAGTTTGGGTGTGACAGTAGCACTGCTGCCTTTCACTTTTAAGCCAGATGGAGCTGGTAGCACCAAATGCTGATTACAGAGTTAAATGGAATTATTTGTCTGGTTCAGTTGCTGGTTGGTGATGTTTGCACATTGCACTGCTCTGAGCCTGTGAACTTACATCACTGGGGGGAAAAAACATCTGTTTGCAGGTAGTCACACCAAAAGTAATAGGACTAAATAACTGACCTTTATGGAGATTGTGTGTGTTGCTGTGAATGATGGTTTTAAGTGACTTAAGCCTGTAGAAAAGATGATCCAAGTAAACCTACACTGAGATGTTAGGACAGAAACAGGGAGACAAAAATAAGCTCGTATTCAAGATGACTTCTCTGCCATAACACATCATAAGGCCAGACTTTGGGTTAGGTTTTGTTTTACCTCACTCATTCTTGGGAGATGGAATTGGGGGATGTAAAGTTTAAAATTCTGCTTTTTCACTTTCACCCTTTACAGTACTGTAAAAATACAGATACTAAAAGATATGAGTGTTTCTTCACAAAATACTTGATTTTCCTGTGGAGAACTGCAAGGTATTAATTTACTCAAAGATGTTGGTGAGATCTCAGTGAAAAAGAGCATGGTATTTCTTTATTGGCATTAGATTGACCACAGTGCACTAGAGAGCATGGGCAAGATGTGACAGTGTGCCTTTGCTTTCTCTCTTTAATAATGAGGGGTTTTATTTGGCCAGAGAAGATGGAAATTCCAGTAAATGTGGTCATTGAAAAACTTGTAGGCAGAGATAGCACAAAACTATCAAAAGAAAAACAATTGTTGTAGTGTTACTGCTCTTTTCTTGTGCACTTACTGAGAAAAGTCGCTGAGGAGCAAGGGAAGCTTAGTTAAAATAGCAGATAAATGCAAAAATGAGGCACAAACAGTATCTAACTGGGGGAAGTGTGTTTTGATCTAATGCTCCTTTTCCTGGGCTCTCAGCTGCTTTGAATTCTTTATGTTGAACAATCTGTTTCCTTTGGAAAAAGCTCTGGCTTTTTCTGACAACACTGCTCAGCATCTGCTCATTTCAGGAGAAAGCTGTTCACTATTTCTGGGAAAGTGCAGGTTTTTAATTGGAATTTGTGATCCTGCCCAAGAATAGTGCGAGTGTAGCTGGGGCTGTGTCTGTGATCCCTGCCTTGTCCACAGCTCCTTTGAGAAGGAACAGCTCTTGTTTAGCCTATTTTTAGAATTAAGAGAGTTGAGTCAGAATGTTGAAATGACTTAATTGGGGTGTGACTTGGCAGAGGGAGATTTTGGATTTCACGAGGAACGTGGTTCAGTCCAATGGGCTGTTTCATAGGTGACATCATCCTGAGCACAACTTCCAGTTCACGTGTACTGGTGCTTTGTCCCAAGGTAAGGGTGAAGGGGATTGTCCTGGGCATGAATGTTACTGACTTTGCAGCTTTCCTGTCTTTGGAAAGCTTATGTTGAAAAAAAAAAGAAAAAAGAAGAAGCTTTCAAATTGCATATTGCAGATGCAATGATATGTGTTGCATGTGCAGTGTGAGGGCAGTCTGTGATGTTTCTCATTTCCTTGCCAGAGGATAAGCAGGGCAAGGGCTTCATCAATTCCAAGAAAAGCTTTTGTTCCCTGTTACAGTAGAGGATTAATTTCCTAATTTTATGTAGGATCATCATTTTATTTTCTCTTGGGAAAGCCTATGCACAAGTGCTGACTTGACTTGTGTCCCATCACTTCACTTCCTGTGGCATCCCTGATCTCCCTTTTGTTCATGTTCTGAGGTGAGTTACTGCCAGCACAAGCAAGACCTTGGAGATGTGCCTTCTTCAACATGCAGGACTTCACAGAACTGGCATCAACACTGTCTTTGACTGTCTTTTACTGAATCTCCTTCAATTTGGAGAGCGTAGGAGGTTTTATGCCATCTGTCTGTTTATAAGTTATTCAGGAAATTATTTTTACCTGGGATGTTACCATGACAACAGACAGTCAGTAAAGTCTTCACCAAATGCATTTCTAATGTCTAACTGCTGCTAAATCAGTAGGTTCTGGTGTTGTGCTGTGGTTTCAATAATGAAGACAGTGGGAAAGAGGTGTAAATAACTTGTTTTACCAAATATACATTCTCCAGGTATTTTTAGATTATTAATTGGGCAGCAATACATATTGCAAGCAACCTCCTTGATTATTTTTCCCCCTCACCATCTGTGGGGTGAGAATAGGAAAAAAGTAAATTTTTTATCAGTAAATGATACATCAATTTATATAGGGAGCTTTTTTCATCATTTATATCTACTTTGATTTCTGCGCCCTGCTCTGTGGGTCTGCAAAGTGTGACTTGAGCAAGTTGATTATTAATAACATTTAACTCTCTAGGAGAGCTCTGCACCTCCCTGGAAGTTAGGGATCTGCAAACCCTCCTGAGAAGTCAGAAATCACTGATGTCGTGGGAACTGTTCCTGCTGCTCTTGGCTCTCTGTGACAACGTGTTTCAACTCAAAGCACTTTGGTGGCAGAGAAACTGAACATTGGGATTCTTGCAGCTGAAAGCACTTTTAGTATTTAGTGGAATTCCTGTGAAACCTTGAGGGGGTGGGAGTCCTTAGGCTAAAGAAGCAACAAATCAGATCATTGCCTACACCTGGATGGCAAGTCGTTGTCTAATTAATGACTGTGTAGTGGGGCCAGATTTGCCAAGTTTGAAGTTTTGAGTGGCTTCTTCTAAACCCTCTTCGGGGTGAAACTTTTGGATAATCGGCACATTCGGGAAAGAGTGGGGTTTGGAAGGTCTGGGGATTTGCGGAGATTCTTTGGCTTCCTCACTCCGTTGGTGAGCATGAAATTTTTTTTTCTGATGTAATTCTATTTCATAGAAGTTTGTAAAATTTGTAGAATGTTGATTTCTGGGACAGTATTAGATTCTGAGATACCAAAGCAGGTTTTCTGCCTTAAGCCACTGGGAAGTTGTGTGTATTTTTGTCGTATTTTACCCTTTTCGGTCCCTGTTCTGCAAAACTTTAAGATCTGCTTTTAAATCAAAATTCTAAATTGTGAGTGTAGCGAAACAACTGTTGGCAACACTCGGGTGGTCAGACACTTAATCACACCAGATTCGGTGTTGTTATGCCTTGGTTTTTATATGTAGTACCTGCTTAACTAAGCTGGCTTATTTCACAGTGTTCAGGGACTTAGGCTTTTCTCACTAATGCCAGATCAGCCAACAGAGGTTTGGAACAAAAGAACCAATTAAGGAGGTGTAGCCGTGCCTTGTATCACTCCAGAGTGCAGCATTTCAAAAGTGAGGCTGTGTCCTCTAGCTTTATGCATTCGACCTCTGTAAAACAGAAATCACAACTAAAGCATTATAACTGCAATAACTCCTTGTTAGCTCTGACAAGGAAGGAGAATTCCTGGTTTTAACCTGTTAAGTTTGCTAAGGAACAATCTTTCCCTGTGCCTTGGCTGCGTGCTCGGGTCGCAGATCTTGACAGCTCGTTCCTTCAGCAGCAGCATCGAGGTTAGAAGCGTGGAAGGGGGGTGGGTTTTTTTGGTCCAAAAGCTTTGTCTTTCTCAAAATGCCGCTTCAGAACTGGGGAGCGATGGGCACTAAGTCGGGAGAGGAAACAAAAAGCAATTTTTATCAGCTGGGAGTAAAGAGAACTCCAAAAGATTTCCTGATGCTGAGCAAAGAGCAGCACTAATGAGCTCCCATGGGAAATGTAATCTGCCCATAGTGAGTAAAATACTAGATGGGGAAGAAGGGAAATTTTATGAGCCAGGTATCATTTCAGATTTTTCCTGAACTTACTGACCTTGCTGAGGATGGGAAAACACTGCGTGTTGCTAATTCAGTTATTTCAAAGAACATGACAGTGGAAGATAAAAAGGAGAGTATGCATAAAAGAGCAGCAGACAGGCTGATCTTTAGACAGGTTTTTAAGAATTATTAATCCATTAGAGTTTGTTTTAAATAATAAATACAAGCAAGGATATGAACCTGCAGATCACAAATTGCACAGAGGTTCCTCCTGTTAAATTCCAAAAGCCTCCTGGTGAAATGAGAGTGCTTTGTGAGGCATAACCATCCTCAGAAACACAATCAAAATCATCATCTGCTCTGGAGAGTGTGACCTGTGTTATGACTCCAGAGAACACGCAGCCCCCTTTCCTTCTCACCTCCTCCTGATGGGCTGATGCTCTGCAGAGAGGGCCCATCGAGGTAATGAAGAGGGTAAGTAAACACGTACAGGGCGTTTGCAAAGCTGTGATGTTTCAGCCAGTGAGCAGATGCAGTTTTCCATTCAGAAATACTCTGAGCTTGGAGGTCTTTAGTAGTCAGAAGCCTGGAGAAAGCTTGTTCTGCGAGTGGGGCATGAGAGACCCCCCTCGGTTCTGCAGGGTGAGCAGAAACCGCAGTGGGGGCCAGGGAGGAGAAACCTGAGCAAAGCTGAGTGGGGGGAAGGTGGCAACTGTGAAAGCATCCTGTGAATTATGTTCTTATTTGTTTTTTAAAGTGTGAGGGCGTGGCTATGTTACAGATGAATGGAAAGACAGGAGGATCAGCTGTGTCCCCCAGTTATGTATACTCGACCTCTGTAAAATAGAAATTACAACTAAAACATTAAAACTGTAATTTTTCCTTGTTTCCTCTGACAAGAAACAGGAAGTCCTAGTTTTAACCTGTCAGTCTGGTAAGGAACAATCTTCCCCTGTGCCTTGGCCATCAGCTTCCCCAGCACACCTGCAGTGCGAAGCCCACATGGGCTTTCCTGAGAGGCTTGTGAGTGTTGCAGCGTCCCTCAGTTGTTGCTCAAGGAACAGTAAAAAGGTGTTTGAATTATTCCCAGGAACCCAGCTGTGCCATTAGTCAGTTTGGTAAGGTTTGTCCAGAGGCAAGAAAGCATCTCCAGCCTGGTGACTGCACGTTCAGTCTGTTTGAAAGATTAGTTACAAGAGCCATCACATCACATAGAAAAGGAGATTTATAGGCAGTGCCTCTCTGGCACCTCTGCCCACAGGAAATGTTGTACAAACAGGAGCCTCAGAGTCCTGGATTGTTAAAATGGATTTTCTTTGGGATCTAATGTCATCATTTCCAATTCAGTTAGTTCTCAGACTTCATTCTCCAAGGCACTTTTCATCCTCGGTAGAATAAGAACACTGTGCACATAATAAGCCATTAGTTTTTCAAATAAATCACACTCTGGAGTAAACACTGGGATTTTTCTTCTATATAGTAGCTTTATGTATATGAGTGTGTGTATTACAGATAGGTTTGTATACACACATATGTATTTGCTTCCAAGAAGAGAGGTGCATGGAGAAATAGTGATGGCTTTTTCTTCACACTAATAGAAAGGTGGTAACTATCACTGTGTGTCTGAGCTGAAGGGAATTGGCACAGCCCCAGACACTGCTGATTTCCACTAGCTGGCAATCTCACCGTGCTTTTTATAAGAGTGCATTAAAGGTATTAATGATGCTAACAAAGAGAAAAGTGGGATGATTAACAATGAAATAAAATAGCAGAGGAGGGAGGAGGTCTGCAAGGCTCAGTGTATATCAGGGACTGTTCTCAGAGACACAAACCAGGGAAAGCAGCCCCTTTTTCACAGGTTTTGTCAGACAGGTGGTTTGGTGTGGTGCCTGCCCAGCTGCCCATGCTGTAAAAGCACATCCCGTGGTGGGTGGTTGCAGCCCCCCCATGACAAGGGGGTTCTGCAAGGATGGCTTTTTCTTCCTGCAAGAACTATGAGATAAAAAAAAAGCAATGGGTTTGGGAAGCTCTGCAATTCTTTGACAGTGTAAAAGCTCTGATAAGATAAGGATTTTATTCAGAGTTATCTTTTCTCTAGTAGTAACACTGGCTTACAACACGAGCTCTGTCATGGAGGGCTGCTCCTCTCCCCATTAAAATCCTGCCCTTTAATTGAACCCCCTTACTGTAAAAACCCAAACTACCTTATTTCAGTGATTGGATTTACACCCCAGGCTGCACAGCTAGTGGAGGGTAAAGGATCAGAATTAGCAAAGCTGGAGGAAATGTAATAGCAAACTGCCTGCCAAGAAGCCCACTGCAGAGACCCTGATCATCTCCCTGGTGCTAATTTGGTCATTGCTGGTGTAGTTGACAGCGTTGCCATTTTGGTGGCCATCAGCAGAGCTCAGTTAGATGAGCTAAAGGGAGCTAGTCAGGGCTTTGACTCTCTCCAAGGATATGGGGAGTGTAACTCCCAGTTGGCACCATCTGACACAGCTCATGCTTGGGCTTCCAAGCACGGGATGTGATCACAGCCATGGACTCTTCCATCCCCTCATAGATGAGGCCTGTGCATGCTGCTGGCATGCTTTGTTCTGGAATAAGTTCCTGATTTTGTTTTTTAAAAAAGCCCAACCAAACAAAACCCTCTGAGAACAAAAGAAAACCCCAAAAAAACCACAAACTAAATCCTCCAACAAACCAAACAGCATTGGAGTAGAAGAAAGTGATGGAGAAAAAAAAAAAAAAAAAGCAAAATCCCAGTGGCTCTGTCTGAAAAAAACAGGAGGGAATTGTTTGTTTGGGACATGAGGAGTCCTGGAATATGATGTTCAGGACTGAAACGTGCCCCCTGCCCTAGGAAGCTCTGTTTTACCTCCCTACCTTTTGTTCTGCTCCAAACAAGCTGCCTGTGTTGCTCCATCCCGAGAATAATTTCCTTCTGACATAGAAGGGTTCCATTAATCCCTTCCTGCTTGCATCTTTGTTTCTGGGCAATTTCCAGAGCATTAAGCCGCAGCACATCCACTTATTCTGGGACTCCCCATCTCAGTCATTAGCTTCTTTTGCACAGCCCTGTCCGCTGCAAGCTGCAAACCTAATTGTGCTCTGCCTGTTGCCTCCCCTTTGGCTGCTGCAGCAGTTACAGCCTCAAAGAGCCCCATCAGATTAACCACAACTGTTCCTTGCTGAAATCACCTTGGTCCCTATTACTCAAGCTGTGCTTTTGCATTTGATCTTTTAAATGCTTTGTAATGCTTTTACCCCACCGTTGATGTGAAGCTAATTGGGATGTAACTTCCTACAGCACTTCTAGATCTTTTCCTGTAACGTTGCCAAAAGCTTTTTCTGTCTCTGGGGTCTGCACCTGAATTTAGCTGTGAAATGACAGGCTTCCAGAGGCAAGGTTTTGCATCAGGATTCGGTAGTGTAGATGACTGACTGGCTGTCTAGCTGTGCTTTGCTCTGGGAAAAGGGGGAGCCTTGGGTGGGAAGGGTTTGTGCAGTAACTAAAATCAAGCTCAGCAGCTGCAAGCAAGCCTCTGATCACTGCTTTGCACAAAACATTAACCTCTCTACATCAACTGGCATTTCCCTATGGGAAGGGGGATGAGTTTTCCTGGATTGAGGTGGTGGGAGAAGGCTGGAGGTTACCACTGTGCAGTGAAGTGCTAAGGAAACATCCCTTCTCCCTGGAAGCTGGGTTAACTTGGGAGGGGCAAGGCTGGGGAATAGGAGACTTGTGCTGCCTCTGGGGATGGAGAAGGAGCATGTTCATGTGCCTCTCAGCTGGGAATCCTGTGGAAATGAGTTGGGTGGAGGCTGTAACCTTCCATCCTTACAGGAGGAAGGGCTTCAGATGCTCTGCTTTATCACAGTGGTAGTTTGCAGACCAGCAGGAAAAGTGTTTGCTGCTTGCACACTTCCAGCCTTGTCATTTTAGAGACGAGCTCTGTGGGCCAGCATCCAGCGTGTCCATGGAAGTAGCAGCCCTTGGCATCCAGAACTGGTGAGAGAAAGGACCTGAGCCCGAGCTTGAGGATCGAGAGAGGGGCCAGGGTATGCAGGGAAGGAACCGTGCACGCATCTTCTGACACAGAGCAATAATCCAGCTCCTGCTTTGCATCGGCTGCTGGTTCCTGCAGGTTCCGGCAGATTCCCGCAGCCTCTACTGGGATGGAGAGCGAGTGCCACCGTGTGCCCGGCAGCAGCCATGGCTCCCATCCGGAGGAGAGCGGTGCCAGGGATACCTGCCTCTTCCCGAGCAGCCTCCTGCGCTTTGCAGAGGGGCCATCAGCCCCCAGGTGACGATGACTGCATCACGAAGGTCTGATGTTAGTTCGCCTCTCTCTCAAAAGCACACCACGAACTCGTGAAACTTAGCATGGAGTGCTTGGCCTCCGTGCTTCCAGACTTCAGCAGGGATTCTGTCAACCCCAGCTGCCTTGCCAGTTTTCACCTGCTGTATGGCCTTAAGAGAAGAAAGGAGATAATTCAGATTGTTCAAATTACCGAGGTATTACTCTGCTCTCCATTGCTGGTAAAATCCTTGCAAGATTTCTTTTGAACAGATGAATACCCGCTATAGCAGAAGAACTTCTACCTGAAAGCCAGTGTGGTTTCAGAGCCAATAGGGGTACAGATCGAACAGTCTTTCCACTGTGCCTTCTGCAACCGGACTTGTCTGTCTCGCATTGGCCTTTTCAGCCATCAGCTTGCCTGCAGCGAGCGTGGGGAGAGCCCTTCCCAAACCTTCGTTTGCGAAGCCCAGCCGTGGTGATCAGGCCCCAGCAGACAGGAGGGGTGGGTACCAGGCTGCAGAGTGCCTGATTTTCCTCTGCAAGGAGAGAGGGCTTCAGAGCTGAGCCAAAGTGGCAAAGCCGGTGGGAGGCAGGACTGATGGACTAAAAGGCTGAGGGTGAAAGAATCTGGTAGAACATCGCTTCTGATTGTTTCTGTAAATGCCAGAGCAGAGAGGTGGCTCTGGCCGCAGAGGGAGCGGGGCTGCACTAGCAGGAGAAGGCAAGAGTTGCCTCCTCTCAGTCCAGAATGAAATTTAATTCAAGCCACAATCTTGTAACCAAATTCATAGCTCAGGGCCTGTGTAAGTCCAGGATACTGAATCATTCATCGGCGGTTCAGTGACAGAAACACCAGCTGGGAGGCCCAAACGCCGGGCAGTCTGTGAGCAGAGCGTTCCTGCACAGCCCTCCCCGCTCCGGTTCCAGCCCCAGGCACGGCCCTGGTGTCCCTGGAGGAGAAGCGACAGTGGTGCCATCCTGCGGTCACCGGGCCCTTTGCAGGAGGCACTGTGGCTTTGTCCCGCTTTTGTCTCCTCTGTTCTGCAGGAACTGGTTTTATCTCGGTTCTCTCTTTGTACTAGAGGTGATGAAAGTTTAAACAGGCATTGCCTGCTTAAGCTGGGCGGCAGCTGACGGTGGGGTTATTCAGAGGGTTATGAGAGCAGCCTGTGAAAGCGATCCCTGTGCTCTCACAGTCCTGCAAACAGCACAGGGAAGCTGCTCAAACACAGGCAGGCTCTGCAGTGAGGGAGGATGCTGTGCTAAGGGTCTCTCACTTCCTGGCGTTGTCAGAACTCGGGCAAGCCAGACTGGGAAAGCTGTGCTGCAGGTGAGGTAAATCATCCTGACAGCCTAAAAAAATCTCCCCTCCCTTGAGAGTAGAGCAGACTCCAGGGTCCTTCAGTGAGTGCTTTAAATCCTTCCCTGTCTGACTTTGCAACTCCCCTGGGCAGGGGGACAGCTGTGTAATATATACATGTTATGTGTGTGAATATGTGTTATAAATATGTATCTTCAGATAGAGCTGTATTATATATATATATATATATATGTATAATCCTACACACATCCAATTACCAGTGTTTTCCTCTGTTTCTGCAAACATACCCAGGAAGGTGTACAGTCCATCAAGAGGGAGCTATTAGGAGGTGAAAAAAAATAGCAATCCCTCTGGGATGTCACCTGAGGGTATTATACCTTGATAATGCTCTCAATTGGTTCTGAGCTGGCTTGAGACAAACTATGTGAGGAAGTAATCCCAAACAGGATTATTTCCGTAGGACTGTTGAAAAAAAAAAAACACAACATTCTGTTTCTATCTTTCTGGAGAAAAAAAAAAGCGGTGCTTGAATTTGATAGCGACTGTTGGGATGTTTCAGCCTTATTTGAGGATGACAAGACACTGTGCTCTGTCACTGTCACTTGAGCAGTGGCACCTTTGCTGTTTCTGTGGAGACACAGATGAACCCTTCGGGCTTAGGAAAAAAACATGAAGGTGGCTGAGGACTTTGCCATACTTTGAGGAGAAATAGATAACTGATACCACCTTCTGCTTGTGACACCTTCTACCTGAGGCTGGAGGGACCAGTGCTGACCTAGGATTCCTGCTAGGTGCTTCCCCACTATCTTCTCTGAGCAGGAATTTCTCCCCCTTCCCAGGTTGTCTCAGTGCTTCTCTATCCTTTCCACCAGAAGGCTCTTTTCCTGTTGCCTGAATCATTGCTGCTGCAGGTTGAGCCCATTACTACCTACACAGCCCTGGAAATGGGCTGGTTCCCTCTCCTTCCAACAGCCTTTTATGCACTTGACTGTTATCCTCTTTCCCCAGCCTCTTTCTTTCTTAGGTTTCCCCATCCATGTCATCAAACCTTCCTCAAGGTTGGGCCTCTGCCCAGGGTGGTTTCTCCTTATCCTATTTGCAAGTGGTCTCTGTATTTCTTGACATAGCTCAAACCTGAGGCCTCCCTGGCACACACAGTGGGGTGAAAAGGCAGCTCCATCTGCCCTGTGATGATTTGAGACCAGACACCCCTAATTTATTAACCTGTCCTGAGCGACTGATGTCAGGACTTATGTAGGATGAACCAGTCATGTGCACAGCAGTTCCCTGAGCAGTTGTCATGTGGATATGGAGTGGAAACTGGTGCTTTGTGTACATCTGCAAGGAAGAGGTGCTTAGAGGGTAGAAGGTTATTCTTCCTTCTCACCTCAACTTGGATCCAGTTGTGCTTTCTCCTGTTGAGAGGGAACTGTGTCACTCTCCTGAGTGTGTGGGAACTGTGTGGGGGAAATAAGGCGATAATTTCTCCTCTGTGTTGACTCTATCACAGAATGGCCTGATCCAGACCAATTGTTGTGAAGACCAGGTCATGTTGCCCAAGACTTTCCCATCAGGAAACTGGACTAAAGCTGTGACTGGCACAGCATCTGATCTTGGATGAATCCTCCTCCTGAATGTCAAGGAGGTGGTGCCAGTGACCAGAGGTGACTTAGTGGCAGTGCTGTCCTTGCTGTGTGACTAATGGTGCTGCTCTGGGGGCAACTGTTTCATCTGAGCAGCCTGGATCAAGCCTCCGAGCCAGCCAGGAATCACTGTAGGATCACCAGCAACCATGGCTAAGGAGTTGGCTTTGGCATAGGAGTGGAATCATATCCCTGAGAACCTGGGAATCCACCACTGAGCAGAAAAGACAATGGAGGAGGCAGGAGAGGGCAATTTTATGGACATACAGTGATATCTGTGCAATAACCTTCTGCTCCTGGGTGATTGAGCCTTGACTTACCTAAAGAGGGGTCAGTGTACGAGCAGGGAACGTGCAGCGTGGAGGCACAGCCAGCTCCATCACCAGCATTCCCGGCTTTTCCATCTGCCAGGCGTAGCTGATGGGACTCTTGCTGTCTCCTTTGATGTCACATCGCTGTGAAGGGCTCGTTGCAGAGCAGTGGCCCCCGAGGTTGGTGGGGGGTGTGTGAATGGGCCCCCCTGGGCTGTGCTGCAGCCGCTGGCTCGTGCACACACAGCGGGGAGCACCTGAGGACAGGGCTCCCAACAGCCCCCCAGCTGCTGCCTTGGGGACAGGGACTGCTGTTGCCAGGCAGGGAATGGAGCAATAGGATGTGGTTGCATTGGAGGGGGCTCTGTGCGTGGGAAGAGGGTTACATCCAAGTGATCCAACCTCCTAAACCAATCCCCTCTCAGCTAAGAGGGAGCACAAAAGAAGCCTGAAGGATGAGAGAACATTTGAGAATTGAGGCAGTCCTGTGTTCTGAGGAGTCTGTGCAACACCCTCCCCTGCAGATCTGGAGAGGGACCTGGTCCAGGATGAGCATCTGTCTGGCACCATCTTGGCACAACTGATTTTGACTCTCAATCCCTGTTGTGCCCCAATCTGGGGACCAGGTCCAGTCCAGTCCACTGGACCCCACACAGCTCCCCCCAGTTACCTGCATTCCTTCAGAGCTGTCCTTGGCCTCTTGGTGGCCCCCAGAGGAAGCCAGCAGCTTTTCTGCTGCACTGCAGATTACCTTGGGGTGCTCCCTTCTGTCAGTGCCAGCTTTAGGTTCACTGAGATCTCCCAGGCTCCCTGCACTTGGCTTCTTGTTCCTCCCTGCCTGCTTTGCAAAGAACCAGGGACTAGTTCAAGAGCAGAACTGCCCCCATAGCTGGAGATCTGCCCCCACAGGGTTGCGTGGAAAAGATCAGGGGTGTTCTCTTCCCCCAGCAGTGAATCCAGTCACCACATAGCCCATGACTTATGGTGGGGCAAATGAGGTCAAAATGGGTCCTGTGACCTTGCAGCACTTGATGGACGTGGGAGCAAGCAGGTCTCCAACATCTGAGTACTTGTGCTGACCTATTAGGAAAGAGGGAGGAGAAAAATCCAGCTCCTCTTAAGGATCTCTGTGCCTCTAGAGCACTCCTGATGAAGCTGGGCCCTGCTGCACCTCGCAGCCTCTTACCCTGTGCGCCGCTGCAGTTACAGGGACCCTGGCCTTGCTGGGGCAGTGCTCAGGATCAGGTCCTTGGGAGAGGAACGAGTCTCTGCACTGCTCCATGTCACCATATGGGCATCCAGTGCATCCTCACTCCTGTCTCTTGGCAGGCTTGGAGGCATGACCTGTTCACCACCGCTTGGTTGTGTGACACCCTCGCTGCAGAGCAGCCTCTGGAGAGGTGGCAGCTCCCTCCCTCAGCACCACACTGCCGCCTGTCCTCCACAGAGTCCACGTCCTCTGCCTCTTCCCTTTCCTTGCCCCGCTTCCCCCAGGAGCCCTACCTGCTTTTCACACATGAAATCAGGTAATCCCACAGAGTGCAGTAAGGCTTTCCTTTCCCCCCTTCCTGAACAAGGCAAGTGCCCTGCTGCTGCCATCTCCGTCGCAGACAAGGTTGTGTGTCCCATATGGAGCACTGCAGGGATGGAGGATGGAGCTGTCTGTGGCCTTGGTTCCTTGGAGAGACGCAATGCTGATAAAAGTGGAGCAGGGATGAAGAGGGAAGGGGGTGCAGAGAGTTGTGTGTATGCGGCTGAGTCCAGCTCTAAGGCTTTTCGTAGGCAAATAATTAGATCTTCCCTTGCCCAAGCACAAACTTAGGGCTTGGCACGTCTTTAGGAAGTTGAATACACGAGTCTTACAACAGAGATTTATTGAGGTCTAAAGCCTAGCCTAAGGACCGATGTGGGCTACTGCAGTCTCTCTGGAGACTGCAAAAAGGGATGTGTGCCACCTTGCAGGCTGCGGTGATGGGCTGGAGGTGGCACTGGGGAGGCTGCAGTGCTGCAGCCCCTCACCTTGCCAGGCCTGCTTTTGGAAAAAAAGCAGCCTCATAATTTAGTTCTGTGAACAGTTAAGTTGCAAAGCGGCTACGAGGGCAGTCAGATGGGCAGGACAGCACCCTGGACCTGTGTCGTGGCTCTGCAGAGCAGCAGGGGCTGCACGGCCGAGCCCCCACACGAGGGAGGAGCATTGCAGGGGCAACGGCAAAAATAAAACCAAAAAATAGCAAGTGAAAAAAAAAAATAGAGCAAAAAGCACCCGCCTCCCAAAAAACCTCCAAAGAGGTATTTTTTTTCGGAGAGCTTTGAAAGACGTTGTGGAGGCTGGGAAGGCGGGGGTGTCCCTTTGCGTGGGAGGGGGGTCCCTCGCTCTGCAGCGACGGGCCACTTGTCCCCCCCCACCCACGCCCCGCTCCTCGGAGCGCTCCCTGCTCGCGGCCCCCCCAGCTCTACCCGCATTGTCCTGCCTCTCCTCCTGCCCTTTGTACGCCGGGAGCCTCCGCAAGCCCCGGCGGGGCCGGAGCGGGGCCTCCCCCCGCCTCCCCCCGTGCCCCCGTTAATGCGAGGAGACAGCTGCCCCGCCGGGCGCTGGCGCATTGTTACTCCTATTTGTCAAAAGGCCGAGGATGCTCCATAGATCGCTCCGTGGCTGTTGTTAAGTGTAATTAGAGGGTTTATGTCCCCAATTTCCATGAAAATGAAGCTGTGAGGCTCCTCTCTTGGCATTCACCGCGTGCCTTAATTGTATGGACATTAAATCAAGGTCCGCTGTGAACACGCAGAGAGGGGCTCGGGCTGTCCCCGCTCGGAGCAGGGAGGGCAGGCGGCGAGCGGGGCTTGCCGGAGAGAGCGGGGCGGGGGGGAGAGAGAAAGAGAGAGAGGCTGTCAGTGCAGGGTCCACCCCACCGGGACCGCCGGCCGCCCTCCCCGCCGCCCGAGGCCCCCTCCGCCGGGGCAGCCGCGGGGCCGGGGGCGGTGGGGAGCGGAGGAAGGCAGGGGAGAGGGGGTTGCCTTGCGGACCGGGTGCCGCTGCCATCCCCTCTCTCCTCGCCCTGCTGAGGTCAGCATCGCCCCCCGAGCCCTCCACCCCCACGCCCCCCCTAACCCCGCTGCATCGCACCCAGCCAGATGCTGAGCGCCGGGAGCGGAGCAGCCCCGGGGGCAGAGGGGCGGACAGACGGACACATCCCGAGTTCCGGCCCTACCAGCGAGAAGAATGCGGCTGCTGGTGGTGGTAATAATAATTAATAATAATTATAATAATAAAGCCAGTAGCGCCAAGGACAGCTCGCAACAAACCTCCGGCTGCCGGTGCCGTGCGGCGCGTCCCGGCACGGAGGCAGGAGCGGCGGCGAAGCGCCCGGAGATGCTTCACAGCCCCCCTCCCGGTCCCGGGGCTGCGGGAGAGGATCTCAACCCCCCGCCGGGCCGCCGCCGTCCGAGCCCTGGGCAGCCGGCGAGGGGATGCGGGGGACCCCCGCTCCCTCCCCAGAGCGAAATGAAAATCCCGCTCCTGCGTTTCTCTTTGCTGGCCAGGCAAAGGAGCCGATTTCTCTCCTCTTGAAGGGAAACCGGCGGAGGTTAAACACGCGTTTTCCCAGCTTTCCGCTCCGCTGCGGTTCGGCACAATAATCGCTCCATTAAAAAAAAAAAATAGCAGTGCAAAAAAAAAAAAAAAATTGAGAGGGATTGAAAAGGGGTAAAGCAATTAAACCGGTTTTCGTCGATCGCCGTCGGACTTAAGAGTCGCCATATGAATTTAGGACGATTTCTCTCTCTAGATATCGCATCTGAAAAATCCTCACCCCCTCCCCTTCCTCCCTTTCTTTTTGTCAAAAAAAAAAAAAAAAAAAAAAGAGAAAAGAAAAGGAAAAAAAAAATCACAAGCCCATTAAGGTCGCTTGCACAAGGGGAGGAAAAAAATCCTGATGCTGTTCCAAGTTAGCGATAGAGCCGGTCGCTCCCCGCCACTGTCGCCCGCACCCCGCGCTCACAGCCGGAGCCCCGCTCGTAGCGGATTTACCCACTCGTGGACGCGGCGCCCGGCGGCTCCGGCGGCACAAACTCCGCTCCTCGCTCAGATCCAGTGCAAACGCCCTCCCGTGGCTCAGGACGCTTGTTTTTGTGTAGGCAAGCTGGAGATGAATAAGAAAGGCGCCTAGTCTCTCATTATCTTTGAATTTCAGACTTTTTTTTCCTCTCTCTTTTTTTTTTTTTTTTCCTTTTCTCTCTCTCTCCTTTTTTTTTTTTTTTTTTTTTTTCTCTTTTCTCCTCCTGCCCTGGAACAATGCAGAAGGACCTCATCAGAGTGAAAACCAGGCTCCCGCTAGGCTTTAAAAGCAAGATGAACTTGGTGCACCACCCATCTTTCTCTTCTCTTCTCCAAAGCTCTTTAAAGGGGTTATGAGGCGTCTCTCTCAATTTATCCCTTTTCTCTTGATCTTCCTAGCAGAGGGGTTTGGGGTCTAGTCCTGGCTGTTTCAGCTGATCTCATCCAGTCTAAGGGATTAGAGCTTCTTCTCCGCATCCCGGCTCTCAGCACATCTGCTGATTGGGTTCAGCACAAGAGGATTACATTGGGACCCAATGACGTCACCGCTAGGACATAAGTTCTCCTCCATTAACCAAATCCTCATCAGCAAGATGTCCTTGAAACTGGAGGAGTAACATTCAGGACTCCATCGCCAGCCCGTCCCCACCTTCCTCCCGGGCGGGCTGCTGGGGCTTTTGGAAAAAATATTGTTTAAGCTTTGAGCACTTGCAGCTGCATCAATAATGTACCGCTACGGGCTGGAGGACCGAGGCAGCACAGGAGAACGTGTACCCTATAAATAGGGTTCTGCACCTAAACTGTTAATCAGAGGAGCTTTATATATTCTGTTGCTTTTTTTTTTTTTTTCTCTTTTTTTTTTTTTTTTTTTTTGGTTGAGAAGGGAGGGGGTGGAGGAGCAGAGGGGGAGGGGAAAGCTGCATCCTACAGTTATATTTCCAAGCTCAAAAAGACATCAGCAATAATTTTCTTTAAAGCTGACATGGATGTAATTTTAAAACGTGTTTTCTTTTCTTTTTTTTTTTTTTTTTTTAAAGTAATGTGTAGGATTTCACCCCCATTCTCTCTGAGAAGAGACAATGTGTCCTGAGTTATATAAAGTAAGAGGTTCCCTTTAAATATACAATACGAATTTTATATTTTGGGGTTTATTACTAGATTTTTCTTAACGTTACATGAGCTCAGACTCACAGGAGTGAGAACCTGGAAGGAAATGGCTTTGACTTCCAAGTGACAAACCGAGAGAGTTGGTTTTTTAGCTTTAATCTACGATTTCCACCCTGGAAAACACTGAAAGCACGTATAGATTTGCTACCCTCAACCTGTTCTAACCTATGCCGTGGCATCCAGGCACCTCTCCCTGCTGCACCATCCCTCTCAGACGTCCTGCACTTGCAGCTTCGCTGGTGTCTCACTATCTCCTTCCATCATATCCATTTTACGAGCTGGGAAACAGGAATGGGTTTGCTGCGGCTCTTGTTGGTTAAACTTACAGACATCACAGTGCGGCTGCTACAATGGAAATATGGACTGAGATTTATTTATTTGTTTGTTTATTTATTTATTTGTCTAGGGTCACCAAATTTAATCTCTGGGAAGAGAAAACGTGTTCAACAGCAAGCAGGCTATGTCCAGTTAGGAGAGGTCTTGCTTAGAAGCCTTGCATGTGCTTAAGTTTTTTTCTGTAAGCAAGCTGCTGCTTCACTGCTAAACTATCCATCCCTCCCCTCCAAGCACACACAGCCCCCCAGAAAACTATGTATACACACACATACTCACACTCATTTTTGTGATGGGAGGTGCAGGTCTGTGGGTCTCTCCACACCCTTATTCCCTGCCTAGAGTAACTTTTATGGCCGGTCGTGCTATGCGTATTGGCCAGGAGAGCTTCCAGGGGAGGATTTATTTGCCTGTGTGTATTTCCATGCACTGTGGTATTTTCCTTCGTGTTAGGAAGAGGGTTAGGCAGGATACAATTGCTTTGATGGAAGGCATCTTGCTCCAGCACTGGAAGCCTCTCCCTGCCTCAGCAGTAGGAGCATTTCCAGGACAGCTGGGCAATAACCGCTGGAAGAGGGATCTATTCCCTTCCCCGCTATAGCAAAACAATTGTTTTGAGGCCGTTGTCTCCCTCTCTGATGGCCGTGCCAGGCCAGGCCAGGCTCAGAGGGGGAAACGGCCTCCAAATAGCAGCTCGTAAAAATCTGGTGGGCCACGTTTGGCTACTGAAACACTCTGCAGAGAGGTGAAATATCACCTCCCAAGCTCAAGAGCCATATTTACAAGGCAGTCACAGCACTGAGCCCCTGTCCCTGTTTGTGTGCCTTTTCCTCTTCCTCTTTTATAACGCTGAGGTTCATGGCAAGCACAAACCAGGGACGATCAGCGTTTGACATCATGCAGCGAAGGGAATTTTCCCTTCTCTTTTCTTCTTCTGAAACTTAAAAAAAAAAAAAAAAAAAAAAAAGAAAAAAGAAAGAAAAAAAAAAGAATCTGCTTATTTAGAGCCTGTTCCATATTGACCTATTTACTTCGGCAGACCGAGGCTCTCAATCTTTTATCGATTTAAAAGAAAACAACCTAAACAAATTAACACGGAGGAAGCCGCTCAGGTTTACCGTTCGCTCGGGGCCTGTTCCCGGGGGGGGAGGCTCGGACGCGGCACCCGCACCCAGCCCCGAGGGTGCTGCTCCGAGCTGGGGACAAGCTCCAGGGATGCTCGGGATGCGGGGGGCGGCAGGGCGGCCTCCCTCCGGCCCAGTCCCAGTCCCCGACCTCCCGTCCAGCCCGGGCCTGGCCTCCCCGAGCCCCCGGTCCCACTGTCACCGGTCCCCTGCCCCCGGTCCCTGTCCTCCCCCCGGCCCGGCTCCGCTTCGCTGTCCATGGTATTGAAGGCGCGGAGCCGCAGCAGCGGAGCGCGGGGGCGCACGGGTCAGTGCGGGGGGGCGCACACGGGACACCCCCGCGTTGCTTCTCCCCTAAAATGAGGCGGCGTTTCCCTTCGTGCCCTTCCCGAGAGGTCCGCGCTCGGCCGAAGGGCCCTGCGGGGAGCTCGGTCTGTCGGTCTGTCTGTCTGTCTGTCACCGCGCGCTCCTTCACCTGCCCCTTTCCCCCCACGAATCCTCCCCGAAAACCCGAGGGGTTGATTTTCCTCTCCCCTCCCCCGGCGGAGCGGGGCTGGGGTATTTTGAGCCTCCTGTCAATGCGAAGCCCCAGGGTGGTGACTGAGCGATGTCATATGGCGGGGTTGGGAGGGGGGGATGGGGGAGCGCTCCTGCTCGGCAGGCTGGGAGCAGGGTTTATTTCTCCTTTAAAACAAACCCACCAACAGTTCAGCCCCTCTAAAGTTTACCATTTAACCCTCACGGGCTCATCCCCTGCTCCCGCGGCCCTGCAGCCTTTGCCTGAGTCTCAGGCTTTAAAAGCAGGCTGGGTTTGGCTGCTATTTTACTAACACTTCCAGTGAGACATTTTGTTTTAAGCACAGCCCTTCCTTAATCTCTAATGCAGCATTTCCACATCCCAGAAGAAAACAGTCAGATGATTTGCAAAGGGCCATTTTTTTTTCCTTTTTCATTTCTTTCTTCCTCTCCTCCTCTGTCGCTCTCTGCCTTTTTAAACCTACCACCCACTGTTCCCCGAACAAAGAAATCCCAGAGACAAGCAACATGCCTCCACTTTCCTTCCATTTCCAAACCCTGACTCCACCGTGCACAGATGACCACATTAGAAAAATGTACAAGATTGAACCCAAAATCAGCTGCGGCACAACAAACCGTAGAAAACGGACGCTCAGCCCTGTCCTGGACAACGTGACACACTCACACACACACACAGAGCATGCACACACACACACTGCAGAGCCCTCAAAAAACACCCCAAAATTCACCCCCCTCCTCCTTTCTGCTGAATAAGTCAATAAAAACCAGCCTTTGTCTGTCTGTTTGCCACGGGGATGCGGCCCAGGTACCGGGCAGCGCTCAGCGGCCGCTGCCCCGTCGCCATCCCAAGCATCGCCTCCGAGCTGACCCACAGCCCGCAGGAGAAAGCAAAATCTCTTTAAAATGAAGCCCAGATCTCTTTCAAATCTCAGAGAAAGGTTTTGCAGATTCTAGGCCTCTGGTTTCTGCCCCAGAAATCTCGCTGTGCAGGAAAGGCATTCAGCAGAGTTCAGTCCCTGATATAATTTCAGACATTCTTCTACCTTTTTTTTAATCTTTCTTAGAAAGCAATTCATTTTCTTAGAAAGTAATTACACTTACAAGAGGTTTGGGAATCAGATTTTTCTATCAAGTCTCCTCTCCCTCTTTTCTCTCTCTGTCTCCTTTTGGTCTTCTTGGCTGCTGCAGGGCTTTTTTTTTTTTTTTTTCCAGATCTGTAATAAAAAAAATAAATAACCCCCATCCCTCCCCTCTTCCCCTAGAAATATACAATTTGCTGATTTGCAAAGCCTCTTCCTATGTGGAGGAAAGCTGCCTGCTCTCCCCACGACTCGCTTTCCTGGCCTCCCAGCTCCTTGAGAAAGGAGGAGGGCCTTGTGCATTACAATTCCATTCAATCTCATTCATTCTTGCCTCTTTCTAACGGTCTTTGGACAGCAAATCCACACCAACGGGGGGTCCGAGCCCCCTCCTCACACCCCCCCCCCAGCCTTAAACACACACAATAGCCGTCAGCTAACAGCACAGCAGCAACTTTGAAACATTCAGGCTTCTGAAGTGAAGAATGCCCACAGCTCCCCAACCCCCACCCCCGCCACTTCTTCCTGGGCTTGACATTTAAAAAAACATATAATGATCTTAATTTTAAAAAGGGGAAGGAGGGGAGGGAAAAAAAATCCTCATTTGGGTCACACTTGGTTTCTCAGGGCAGAATTCTGGTGTCAAGAATTTCCTCGGCAGGAGAGGATTGCTCCATCACATAGCTAATTACCTGCTTCCCCTCTCAGGCTCCAGGCTGCAGAAAGGCTTTTTTTTGTTGTGGGTTTTTTTTTTTTTTTCTTCCCCCTCTCCTTTCCCTAGAGATGTTTGTTTGGTTGTATCAATCACCAGGGCAGTTTTCAGCCTAATTTTTTCTGGTCATCTCGAGAAGGTGCAGCCGAGGACTGGGAGGTGCTGGGGGCATGGTGGGTCCCCATTTATTGTGTGCCTGTGGTTCAGGGGGGATCCTGTGCCTGTGCAGGGTTGGGAGTGGGGTCTGACAGACCCTGGGTATGGGGGGAGTGGGGACTGCCCTGGGGAGCTCTCCTGTGCCTGGGAGTCACCACTGTCATGGTGTAAGGGGGGTGCACAGCTCCTCCCTGGCTGAGGTGGCACAGCTGGGGTGAGGGGTTCATCCTGATGGGATGGGGGGCTCTCTTCTGTCCCACCATGGGGTGAAGTGTCTCCTATCTCTCAGATGGGATGTGACCAACGAGCCACCACCTCCCCCTCTAAAAATGCTGCCCCTGTCCAGGCTCACTGCCCTCCCCCTGCTCAGGCCCAGCCACCTCATCCCCATCTCCAACCTCCCCCAGCTGCTGCAGGGAGCCAGGGCCAGCCTTGGACAGGCTTTTCACAGTTTCCCCACATCACCACCACCTTTTGCTTTGAAGCTTATGTATTTTCTCCCCTTTCCATTTTCTAAGTGAAAAGGGTTGTTTTCATCATCTCTAACCTGGTGCTTGCCCCCTTCTTCCCCAAGGGACAACCCTGACCCCAGCGATGCTCCCCCAAGCTCCAGGCCATTGTCCCACACTGTGTTTTTCTAGGGAGTGGGGAGGAGAGAGGTCCCTGTATGAGGCTCCACTGCTGTTCTCACTAAATTAATGGTGTTCTTAGTTAAGGGCTTGGCTAAGGGCTTTAGTGGTGGTGGCAGGGGGGCCCTGCCCTCAACATCCCTGCGTTTCCAGGTACTACTGACTCTCTTGACTAAGGCTGGAGCCACTGATGCCTCCCTGGTAGGGGAGACAGACCAAGTGGTGTTCCTGTCCCTCAGGGCTCAGCCTGGTTCTGCTGGCAACCCCTGGCAATGGAGGTTCCTGGGTCAGGGGGAAAGGGAGAGGGACAGCACAGGCACATTCTGGTTTGGGTTTGACTTCTGGAAGGGAAGGGGATGAAGAAAGGAAAAGGGAAGAGGAAGAGGAAGGGACGTGCAGTGGGTCAGGGATCTGCTGTCCCTGCTCACTCCCGCAGTGGGATTTTGTGGCGGTACAAGCATTAGCAGGAGGGGGAGGCCACAGCTTTGCTGTACATATTTGAGGGGAAAGTCCAGTCCTAGAGGCAGCCTGTGGCTACTGCAATTCTTCTAATACAATTAAAAATCAATGACACTCTGCGCACGCACACAAATAAACATCACCCCTCTGCAGCCCTGCTTCCCTGCCCAACCCCTCTTGAAGCCGGTGGGGAAGGCATCTTCTCCAGAGCCTGTTCATTACTGCTCTACTTAGGTGGGGAATTGCTTAACTGGTCTTTCTCCAGTAAATCATATTAACTCCAAGCACAGCTATTTATAAAATGTTCCACAGCCCAAGAGTACGGCCTCCAGATCACTCGAAGAAAATTAGGCGATTAGGCGTGCATAATCCAAGCCCAGTGCGTCTACGTACAAAGCCTCGCCAGCCGGCCTGCCGTCAGCTATTCACTGACATTAAAGAAATCACCGGGTTTATTGGAAGCCCAGCCCGGGCCTGAGTCCCAGCCAGGGATGGGGAAATAACCTTTCACAGAGCAGAGGGTTCCTGGGTGGCTTCTGGTAGCTGGGAAATGAAGCCCAACTTCAGAAAGTCTCCCCTCCCCAGCCCCGCTTCTTCCCTTCCTGCAGAAGGGCCCCTCCAGACACACAAAATGCAGCACTCCAGGCTGAGTTTCTCCCCCCTCCTCCTTTTGCGACCCATTAAACGTCTTCTATACATTTCCTCTTCATCTTGTCAAGGCCAGTTGCTCTATGACTGCTGGTTTCCCAGGCAAATCACACCAATTTCTGAGTTGATGTTGAAGGTCCACATTGGCTCAGCAGGGGTCCCAGCGAAGCACTCATCCATGGAGCTGGAGGTCAGGCTCTGCCCTGCTTCGCCAGCTGAATTATTATGATTTTTTTTTTAAAGTCGTGTTGCTCTTTGAACATTTACAGATCTGTTGGCGACGGGGATAACAACAATAACCAAGGGAAGGGCGTCCTTGCTGCAGACATGCTCCTGAGCCTTCCTGATAGCGAGGATGCTGAATGGGATGCAGCTCCTCCACCTTTATTTCTGCCTATACTCTTAAAGCACGAGGTTTTTTAGGAGGAGACTGGCAGGGTGCACATGTGCAACCCCCCCGACTCCCCATGCCAACCCCAGGCGAGGGCTTTGCCCCAAGCACCAGGCAGCTGCAGGCTCCCCCTGCACAGCCGTGCCCCCGGGGGCTGTCCACGCATGTCCAAGCTTGCATTCCTATTTTTCAAACATTCTTGGCTTAAGGGTGTCTGGATGGCTCATCTGCACTCGTCCCCAGGAGCGTGGGCACAGGAACAGCCGTGGGCTCCCGTGCAGGCTCACACACACTCCGGGTGTGCACAGGCAGGAGCGTGAGCGCTTCCCCACACACCCAGCCCCGGCTGTTCAGGGACCGTGGAGGTCTAAAGAGAAAATAAACCTGGTTCCTGCTTTTGCACTCTTGTGCTCTTTTTCCCTTCCTCCCTTCCCTTTTGCCAGCTTTAGCATTTTTAATTAAATTACAAGCCTCAATAATGTTTTCCTAACTACGGTTCCCCGCTTCCTTGTGGAGTAGCGTGCGGAAAGGTATAATTTTGCAAACAGTTTCTTTAAGAGCTGGGCCTGAAGTACCATCAGAGATCTGTGTGAATAGAAAAAGAAACACCTCCACAAAAGAAGGGATTGTTAATGGAGGACAATCCAAAGGGGGCCCACTAAGGCCTGTCCTTTACAATAAGGATGGAGGGCGATGATTTGAATGCAGGGGGCCCTACTTGCAAATCTGGACAAAAACAAAATGGTAATAAGGGTTGAATCCCTCACTGGTCAAAGCAGTGGGCAGCAACTGGTCTCTTTAACTCCCCCCACCCCCTCCTTCTCCCAAATCAGACCCCAAACAAGAGGAACTCTCCTCCTCTTTAACTTTATTTCCTTGATTAGCTCTAAAAAAATAATCACCCGAGAGGACTTCAGGGAAATTTTTTAGGGCCGTTTGAAAGGACAGGGCTCCTCTTCTGCAGGTGGTGAGGGGACGTGCCTCGCTGCGGGCAGGTAAGCACCGAGGGGCTTCTCTTTCTTAGCACGGGATTTCCGAGGCAGAAGCTGGGATGCAGCTCCGTAGGGCCCTTCCCATCGGCGCAGGCTGCACGTACGGATGCTCCGCAGAGACGCTCTTGCCTCCCTGCCTGCCCTCCCTCCAGATGTTGCATCATTTCGTGGGGTCAGTTCATTTTATAACACTGCTTGCAGCTTCCTCATCTCGGAGCCAATTAAACCCTCGCATTTGAAGGGGGGATGTGGGGGGAATTAATAATTACAGTGCTGTGCTTAAATACTGCTTGCCACTTGTTTAATGGGGATTCTGCAAAATATTGGTAAACGGCTCTGGAAAACCAAGGGCCATGGGAGGGGGTTCTGGCTGTGAACGGGCCCTGAATGCTGGGAAAGGGGGTGAGAGGGCTGGAGGCATCTGTGGCTGATGCTGTCCCCCACCATGGGTCCCCATGATTCCCTCCCTCCCCATTCCCACCCCTCCAGCTTTGCTTTCCCCTGCAAACCCCACTGCTCAGCCCAGCTGTGGATGTTCATTCTGGGTTGGGGAGGGAGCGCTCAGGGCTCCCCTCATCCCTCAGCAGAGCCCTCAACCTCTCAGGCCTGGCACCCCTGCCCTGCTCCCCGCTGCTTGTTTGAGGCACCCTGTGGCCATGCAGGGATCTGCCTCACAGAGCTGGAAAAGAGGAGCAAATGCCCCCACGGCACCGGTGGGTGCAGCCACAGCCCCTGTCCTACACATGCAGCACTGCCCGTGTGTTGGGGCAGCTTTGTAGCTCCATCTGTGTGGCTGTACTGAATGCACTGGGGTTTATTTATATATATAATATATAACATATAATATATAATGGGAGTGGCACATGTATCTGTATGCCCAGGCTGCGTGTGAGTTCATGCACCGTGTGTGCTGTGACGCCCTGCGTGCTCCACGTCCTCCCAGCCGTGTTTGTGCAACTTGCACCACTCACCCAGAGCCTGCAGTACAGATCTACTTTATGGAGATATTTCTCAGATCGTGCCTTTAAATTCCTACAGCTCCTGGGGGTTCTGAGCGGGGCTGGCTGAGCCGCTGTCCATCTGTCCAGATGCGTGTCCAGGACGTGTCTTGCCCTCAGAGGTGTTCGTAGCTGTGTTTCCCCATTTCATGTGTGAATTCTGGTGTTGTACTCTCGGCTTCCCCTGTAGAAGTTGAGCAGCAGTTTCAGCTGGGTCATTCCTGCACTCAGAAGTGGTGAAGGAGCAGGGGATGAGCCAGGGCTGAGCCAGAGGGCCCTGTTCCATGGGCTGGAACCTCCATCCAAACCCACACCCACTCCCTCAGGTATCTTCAACACCCTGTTTGGGGGAGCAGGCTGACATTAGGGAGTGCCCCCAGGTAGGCTATGGGAAGCCCTTTTGCTTATACAAAAAAAGGGAAACACACTGCATTTCTGATTTTTATTTAGGTTTTTTTTTGTGTCTAGGAAATATATTTATCCTGAGCCATTCCTAGGAATGTGCTCCAGACCGTGAAGGCTCTGGAGAGATTGTTTTACTCTAAGGAATGGGTGAAAAACATTATTGGCATTGTGAGTTTATCCCCCTCACTCACTGAATCAGTCCATCTCACTAGTAAAGGTCCCAGTAGAGGGGACAGGCACCTTCCTGTGCCTGATGCCACTCACCAAACAACTGCTGAGGGGACAAATACCCATTTGTGCTTTACTGGGCATCACTGTCATCCCCCTTTCCACGTTCTGTATTTACCAGAAGTGCTTTGAGAAGCAAAATACGTCTCCCACCCATCACAAGTTTCACCCCTTCCTTAAATATTTGCCCAAAACATACAAGACCCTAATGGAGGCAGGAGCCTGTCTGATCCAGGGGAGTTTCCCAAACACATCCAGCTCTTGTGAGCAGCCCAGCAGGATCCGTGCTGGCTCCCGGCGCTGCTCTGAGCCACTGCAGCAGCTCCTGAGCTGCAGCATCCTGTGCTGGGGCCACGGTGGGGAAAAACCACTGCAGATACCTGCAGATACCACCCTGGCAGGCATCTCTGCCTTGAGTTCCTCTGTGACAGGCATGACAATCCCCAAAATGAAGGCACCTCAGAGTTGATGGTGATGGGGTAAAACTCCTGTATCTTTGCTGCTGCAGCGTCACCTCAGTGTTTCCTCCAGCGGAGTTTTAGGGGGGCAGAACGTACGTTTAGTGTGCATTGAGCTGATGCTTTGTTGATATCTCAAACCATCAGCCCTGTCTGTTTGGGATTCTGGGTAGAGGTTTCTGTCTGGGGGCTTGGTTGTGCTAAGTTGGATGCTGTTGTTTCTAGAGGGAAAAGTGTGTATGTAAACACAAGCTCTGGTGGTGCAGGCAGGGCGGTGGGACACTGGGTGATACATGAGCCTGGGGGTTTGTCCCTCCTCCCCCCCGTGAAATGCGCTGATAATCTCACTTTAATGCTGAGATTTAAGGTGGGGGAATAATGCAAAATAATTCTTTGCACGGGGAGAGTTTGTATAATGGGAAATGCAAACTCCAGTATTCCTCGTTCAGACAAAACAAGACCATATTTAACAATGCCTTGTTAAAAATAAAGAGGATATCTATTAATGTAATAACTAAATTGCTATTATAGGCATCAAAGCACCCTGATGCTTTGAGGTAACTTTATTTCCATCAGTCTTTTTAAAGAGCGCAACATTAAAAAAAAAATAAAATTCTCCACCATCCCGCCTC